>NC_090934.1:592261755-597261755 GCF_040938575.1 Ambystoma mexicanum | reverse complement strand
TCCACTCAGAATTAGATTGTCAGTTGACAGAACATTGCAGGGGGAAATCGTAACTCTGGTGCTATCTATCCTAATTGAAAAAGTGCTCCTATTCATTTGTGCTTTGGATATGTTCTTGTGGAAGGTTACCCAAGTGTATTTCAGTGGTTTTCATTGCAATTATCACCCCATTGGTGATTGCTACCCAATATAATAAAAAATGTGTGATTTAAAAAAAAAAAAAATGAAAATAAATAAATATTGTGTTACCACCCACTGGCCTGGTTCATGGTCCATCGTGACCCGGGGTATTTGTAAAAGGGGGTGTGAGACGGGTCGGGTATCGTCAAATTCGTTGAAATTAAAGAAAAAGCATTCTAATCGTTCACTACATGTAAGGCTGAGGGTGAAGGTCCTGGTCCGGTGTGGGACGCCCGGTTGAAATCCTTAACAAAATTGGGGGCTCGTAGCCGGGATTGGGGTTGTTTATTCACCCGGGACAGATTAACACAGCAGGCTAATCTTCAAGGTAGTGATACTTTGTGTGGTTGGAACACTGTTACGCATGGAAGAGCCTCCCCAAAACATAAATCCTAAGTACCAGGCCTGTGTATAAGGGAATAGTTTCTTACCTGTAACTCCATTTCTCCAGCATTGATATCTTTCATGGATTCACATGCTTAGAATATTCCTCGTCGTCAGGCTGGGAATTATATAGACCTTTTCCATAGGAAAACTGTTGACACTTTTGTGTCCTATCTATGTCGTTTTGGGCCGCGTACGCCTGCGCCACTAGGACATAGAGGTATAAGTAGCCCCGCCCCCGCGGCTCCCTCAGATTTCGACCCCCAAAGTAGTATGGGGGGACATCTGGTTTGCATGCTAGGGGAGGCCGGCGGGCGCATGTGAATCCATGAAAGATACCAATGCTGGCGGAATGGAGTTACAGGTAACTATTACCTTCTCCAGCATTGGATCTTTCATGGATTTACATGCTTAGAATAGATTGTACAGCCGTATCCCCCATAGTTGGAGGTCTGTATGCAAACCAATAACACTATACCCATAAATGCATATTAGCCACGGCTAAACTTCAAATCATAGTACATGAACAGCTAAAAAACAACACTTTAACGTACATCAGCCGAAGGATATACCCCCCTTTTTGGGGCCTACCTTATTGAAACAGGTGCCGTAGGACTGCACGACCCATCTGTGTATCCTCAGCTTGTTGTTGTTCGAGGCAATAATGCCGGGTAAACGTATGTGGTACCGACCAGGAAGCCGTCTGACATATCTCCCAGCAGAATCCCGAACCACAATGCTGCCGACAACAAAGTGGATCTCGTCGAATGGGCTCGTGGATGTTTTTCCAGCGGTTTCCCAGCTTTTGAGTGGCAAAAAGAAATGGTAGATGACACCCATCTGGACAGTCCTTGTTTTGAGATTGCTTTACCTTTAGCCGAAGGGCCATAAGCCACAAACAGCTGTCTTGTGTCCCTGAGATTTTGAGTGCTATGGAGGTAAAATTTCAGAGCTCTTCTTACGTCCAACGTATGGAGTCCTCTCCGCAGCAGACAAAGGTGTTGGAAAAAACGTTGGTAGCACCATAGAAGAGTGCTTGTGGAACATGGTAGGGACTTTAGGAATGAAGTGAGGGTTAGTAGCCAACACGACTATTTTTGAAAAACCTCAAATATGGTGGATCGATCACTAACGCTTGTATTTCTAACAGACGTCGAGCCGAAGTAATAGCCACCAGAAAAGCCAGTTTCCACGATAAGAATTTCAATGACGACTATTACATTGGCTCAAAAGGCGCCTTCATTAGTGCTGCTAGAACCAGGTTAAGACTCCAGATAGGAGGAAACTTCTTCGTTGGAGGAAAAGTTCGGAACAATCCTTTCATGAAATGTTTAATCAACCGGTCACTAAAACAATGGAGTTGAATGTCTCTTCCGAGTAAATCTCGAAATGGCAGCCAGATGCACTTTTATCGATGAAAAAGACAAACCTTTTTGAGCCAGGATGGTAGAAGCTGCTCTGGTGTGATGTAAAGTGGATGTAAACCTGGCTGATCCCCGCACCATATGCAGAATCTCTTCCATTTGTATGTATACGAAGCGTTCGTGGACGGCGCCCTTGCAGCTTGCAAAATGCGACGACAATCCGGTGGAATTGCTAACGTACCAAACTCGGAGAAATCAGGAGCCAGGCTGTCAGACTGAGGCTGTCCGGGTCGTGGTGCCAAACCGCCCCTTTGTCCTGAGACAAAAGGTTCGGGATCCTCTGGAACCTCATGGGTTTCGCTGCTGAAAGATGGAGGAGATCGGAGAACCACACTTGTCTCGCCCAGTACGGGGCCACCAGGATCACCCGACATGGATATCTGTGGATCCATTGCAGCGTCCGACGTATGAGTGGAAATGGGGATGAACGCATACAAAAACTTGTCTGTCCACGGGAAGGAGAACGCTTCCCCCAGAGAGTCTTGCTGTGGCCACCTGCTCGCGTATTGTGAGCACTTCCTGTTCTCTCTCGTCGCGAAGAGATCTAGGGCCGGACGACCCCACTTTTCCAAGACACGGTGTAGTTGTTGGTCTTTCAATTCCCATTCGTGTAGTCGATTCATCTCTCTGCTGAGAGAGTCTGCTTGCACATTTTTGACTCCTGGTAAGTGGTACGCCAATAGATATGTCCTTTGGCGGAGGGCCCAATGCCAGATCTCCTGGGCTTCGGTCGACAGAGTCCTGGAGCGACTACCCCCGTTTTCTCAGGTAAAACATCATTGTCGTGTTGTCTGTCATTATCTGTACAACGGATCCCTTTATGCATGGTAGAAAGGACTTCAGAGCCCAACGCACTGCCCTTAACTCCAGCACGTTGATGTGAAAGCTGGACTTCTCCGATGACCACCGACCTTGAACTTGAAGGGAATCCAGATGAGCTCCCCATCCAGTCATGGAGTTTCAGAACTCTTTCGACGGATGGTTTTACCAAACCTGACTGCGTCTGGAACTCCGCCCCCAGAAAGACCAAGGTCCTTGATGGCGTCAAGGAGGACTTTTCGAAGTTTATTGCAAAGCCCAAACGCTGTAGGAGGGACATGGTGGCATTCAGACTGTCCCGTGCCCTTTCCGGAGATAATCCCCTCACTAACCAATCGTCCAGATATTGGTACACATGACGACCTTCCTTCCGTAACCAGGCTGCCACTGGAGCCAAACATTTTGTGAACGTCCTGGGAGACCATTTTAGTCTGAATGGGAGGATCTTGAACTGAAAGTGGGTTCCGACGACGACGAACCGCAGAAATCTTGTGTCGTCGACGCATCGGGATATGAAAGTATGCGTGTTGAAGGTCTAGCAACGACAACAAATCTCCTGGTTGTATCGATCGGATAACCTCTTGCAGTGTAAGCATTTGAACTTGTTGAGAGCCCGTAGATCTAGAATGGGACGCCATTTTCCATTGGGTTTCTTGACCACGAAGTAACGGGAGTACACTCCCTTTCCTCTTTCTGCCACCGGGACCAGTTCTATAGCCCCTTTCTGCAGCATAAGCGTCACTTCCTGCACCAGTATCTGAAGATGGGATTGTGGCGAGAACACTGGCGGAATGTGTGGTGGCTTGTCCTTGAACTGTAGGGAGTGACCCAGATGTATCGTGTCCAAAACCAATTGGTCCGTTGTCATGCGTTCCCACTCGTCGACGCGACGAGACACTCTGCCCCCCAGGACATCTTGAAACTTGTCATTGCTGAGTTTTTGCCTGTCGATCCTTCACCGACGATGAGTAGGAGCCTCTCCTTCTTGAGGACCGACAATCTCTGCCTCTACGAGTAGCTTGGGCTACTCGTCTGTAGCCTTGGGAAGAGTAAGAGAGTCTACTGAAACCTCGGTCTCTAGGTGATCCAAACCGGGAGTTTCCAGAAGCTCCTCTGAAAGGACGAAAGGACGAACATTTCTGCCACACTGGAGGGCTCCGAGTGACCGAGCAGTGTCAGTCTTCTTTCATGCACTTCAAGGCTTCATCCACTTTCTCGCTAAACAGTTGTTCCCCTTTGCACGGCAAGTCCAGCACCTTGTATTGCGCCTCTGGTCTAAAAGTCGTGCACTTAAGCCAGGCTTGCCTTCTTAACACTACGCCGTTATTGATTTGTTTAAAACCGGCCTCTGCCAGGTCGACAGCGATATTTATGGAGTGATTGGAAGCCTCTTCCCCTTCATGTATTAGCAGCTTAGCGTTCCTCTGGCAGATGGTCCAAGATAGGAGACAAACGATGCCACATCTCATACCGCACCATAATGGCCAGGGAGTTGGCTGCTTTCACTGTAGTCGCACCGACTGACAATACCTTCTTTCCAAACACATCTTGTCTCCTGGCATCGTTGTCCGGCAGGGTCGTGCATTTGTGTTGCGACCTCGCTTTTCTGGCCGCAGCCGCGGACACCACCGAATCCGGCGAAGGTTGAGACATCAAGCATTTGGGGGTTGACTCCGGAGCCTTGAATTTCCGGAGTCTTGAATATCGCCGGTTCTGAGAAAGGATGATGCATGGTCCTCAACCCCTCTTACCAGACATGGTCCAAAATGGGGATAGCAAACATCAATTTTTTTCTCTTGCCCATATGATCGAAGAGAAAGCAATCTTGCTTTACTTCTTCCGGTGCTAGGCCAAATTCCACACACGCTTTTCCCATCATTGCATGGAAGGCCCCGATGTCATCCGGCGGTGATGGTTGTGCCGGGCTCTTTGGAGTTTCCATCTCCGCATCCGACTCCCATGTTGGGTCCCTCGAGGGGGATAATGAGACATCTGAAGAGACCCTTCACGTTCTGACTCCGACTCCGGCAGTTCTCCCTCCTCCGAGTGTGGGCCAGAACGATCCTCCTCCACCGGGCAAGTTGTAGGTATTCTGGTCGACGAGCGAGGAGCCGGGCCTGGTTCGGCGACGACGACCAGCATAGCCTGCGGTACCATCGGGACACTAGTGTGAGGCAACTGCGTGTCCAAACGCTGTAACAGCTTCTGTAACGTGTTCAACACCTCCAGGGACAATAGAGACTGGGGATTCAGCAAGCAAGAGGCGGCTGGGATGGCACTTCCACTCGGGAGCTCCGCCGAACTGATTGCACGTAACCCCAGATCAGTCGGCTGTACGATAGGATCACGGTCATCCTCCGCCGACGAGATGGAGAGGGCCGCTTCTGGTTGCAACAAGGCCTCAGGCAAGATTGGGTCGAAAACTTCCGGTAGCCAACCTACCGAAGGTGCCACCGTCGACGACGACATTTTCTCCATAACCGCTGTTTGACCCGCCAAAGTGATTGCGGGAAGAGCAGGCGCAGATGGCAAAGAAGACGTTGACGATCTGACCGTCGTCGACGAAGTTTTTGGCGCAGAGCCTTGTGGCGTGCTCGCCGGTTTTGAACTCGACTTGTGGGTCGACGACACTCGACTCGAGGTAGAGCCATGGTGGTCTCCCGAGGAGGATTTTAATTTTTTCTCTTTTCTTGATGAGGAGGAAGAAGATGTTTTCTTTGACGAAGAGTCCTTTGCAGGATGTTTATCAGAGGGGTGTTTTTCCGATGAACGTGGTTTCTTCGTCGGAGGCTCTGCCGACGCAGAGCGACGGGGGGGCACCAGAGATTTAGATCTCGAGGCAGTAGAGCCTACCTCCGATGCAGGGTATGCACCTGCCCCGTCATTGAGCCAAGTTACCAGGCATATGTTTCGGTCCTTCAGGGTCTTCCGGGAGAAGCCTTGACAGATCTCACACGTGTCGGCCGAATGATGAGGGTGAAGACAGTAAATACAGTCCATATGCCCATCACCTTCATACACTTTAAGACCACAAGTAGCACACGGACGAAACAGCGCCTTTCCAGACATTTTCGAGGGAAATCTAAGAAGAAGAAATACGCACAACCTAGCAAAAATAGTAGATACTCAATACTACTTTGGAAGACTGTTGAAATCTGAGGGAGCCGCGGGGCGGGGCTACTTAAACATCTACATCCTAGTGGCACAGGCGTACGCGCCCCAAAACGACGTAGATAGGACACAAAAGTGTCGACATTTTACCTATGGAAAAGGTCTATATAATTTACTGCGGATTTCCAGCCTGACGACGGGGAATATTCTAAGCATGTGAATCCATGAAAGATCCAATGCAGGAGAAAATTAAAGCTAAACCAACCTCCAAAACTAGACAAAAAGCAACAGAATACAGATTACTCTTGCATAAATAAATTAATAAAGAAAGAACACTTTCTAAAGTGGCCACAGTAGAGATCAATATAGCTAGGAAGCATCTTCTGCACAAATTATTTGTCAGGGGAGAATGGCCAGAACAAGATGAAAAAATCTGGCTAGAAGAAATGACGCAACAGGTCACCGCCATAGACATGGACATGTGGCAGGACGGTGGCCTATTACATCAAGCTTTGAGCGAGTTATACATGACTCCGAAAATGAAAGAGGAGCAGATTAAAATTGTCAGAATCACAGCCTACATGTATCTCCATATGGGAGCGATGCAAAAAAAGCTTGAGGAAAGTAGAACTCTAGTGCAAAATCAATCCTAACTTTTAGCTGAAATCCAGACTGAACTAAAATTAGCAGAACAAAGATTGCAAAAGAGCCAAGATTATGAGGCAGAATCTGGAAATTACATTAAAAAGCTAAAAGAGGACTTGGTTTTCCAACAGCAAAATAATGTAGACCAAGAGGCCCAATTAAAGGCCTTAAGAATGGAGTGTCAAGAAAGGGTTGACTCTTTAGAAGAGGGTCAATTGAAATTAAAACAACAAATAAAATATAACAGAGCCTGTTCAGAGCAAGTAATTGCTTTACAAAAACAGGTTGACAAATTGGAAGAGATTAAGGAATTAATAAATAGAGAGCTTCACCTCCAGAACGACTTTGATCAAACTTTGATCAAGAACACCAAAAACTAAATGCCATCAAGAACCAAAGGGATAACCTGGCTGAACAGAGGGGCACCTTAATCAGGAGAAAGATGCCCTATGTCAGTAACGAAGCAATTTAAAAGCAGATTTACAGGGAAGCGAGTTGGGCCTCCAATAACTAAATGAACTCAAAACAGAATATGGAAAGTTATTGGAGCACACCCGACGGGTAGAAGGTGCTCTGGAAGAGAACACCCAAACTAAAAATGCACAAACGCAGGAGCGGAGTCTCCTGCAACAAAAATTGGCGCTGTGTTCCAAAACTATACAGGCAGCACAAAGAGATAATGAGGCCCTCTGTGAGGAGAAAGATGGGCTCCACGAGAAAGTGGCAGCTCAAGAGCGGGTCATAGAGGCCAGTAAAGCCCCGATAGCCGAGCAAAAGGCTTAGATTTTTCCCCTTTTATCAAGAGATGGGGGCTGAAAAGGACAAACTAGCAAGGTTGGAGAAAGAGTATCCTAGATCTAATCCAAACTGGAGGGACCCCGAACCCCTGATCATAGTATGATGACCTCTGTACTAAGGGACTCCAACCCATTTAATACTTTGTGCACTGCTGACTTCATGGATACCGGTTCACATGAGCCAGAAACCATCAGAATTAAAAAGGCTTAGCATGATGGAGCTAACAGGTCAACATCCCCCAAAAATTGATACAAAGGCATCCCTGGATAGATACAAAAATATAATGGCTGATGTCTCTGACCCGGAAACCTCCTATGAGGAGAAAGTCGGGGAATTCGATCTGCAGAATCACTACCTCCAAAGGGACCAGTTGGATCGATTTGCGCTAGAACAGGAAAAGAGGCCCAAAAAGAGCATCCTGAAGACCTCCACCCAATCAGGGCAGGGCGGGGGATACTCTGCTAACCATGGGAGCAGGGAGGAGTTAGAAGACTACTCTCCTGTGCGCCACAGGGGAGAAGAAACTAGGCCCCATCATTCTGCGAGCCCCTCTCAAGCGCTCAGAATCAGGGAGCGCCTAGATGATCATGAGTGGACCTGAAACAGCAGCACCTCCGAGTGTGAGGGCGAATGGACTCTGGTGACGCGGCGAAAGAAGGCAGATAAACCAAAAAAGAGTTCTGGTGAAAGACCCTATTAGGCAGATCAAGGCCATCAGGAATTTCATGACACTGTACAACAAAAACGCAAAATATTCTGTATGGGAGCATTTGGAACTCTATGAACAAATGATGGACACATTTCACATAAACGATAGCCAGAACTGTATAGATTATGCCAAATGGACATTCTCTCCAGAATACTCCAGTTTCTTTGCTGGACTGGAAGACCAAAAACGTTCAAGATGGACCACCAACAAGGCGGCCATCTTGAAGCACTTTTCCATCCATAGAAACCACAAGAGGCTTGTAAAAGAGGCCTACAATCTACAGTGTGGAGATGATCAGGCCCCACGAGAATTTGTGCAGGAGCTGAAACGCGCCTTTGCACAAACCACTAGGGAGGGTGCGCACAGTTAGAGAATTTGTCACTACATACTTTCATGTGCTCCCAAAATATATCATGACCCAGCTGGTGAGGGATTTCCATGACAAAAGATCTCTGGACTGGGTAATCGAGCAGGCTACCCGCATTTATGAAGTCCAAAAACCTGCAGAAAATAAAAACCAGACCAAAAACCCCAAAGCAGCCAATACCCCTGCTGCTGCTAAGGTGGCGGAGGTGAAGACTGCTCCCATTTTGGACCTAGAAATGGGGAGCCTAAAAATGCACCAATCCCAAACCAGCAAAACCAAAGGCCAAGAAGGCCTTCAGGCCAATCACAAACAAGTGGCAGTCAGGGAGACAATCCCACCAATGGGACCCCTAATTCTCCCGATTATATAAGTCCCAGATACAAGGGCAACCGACCGATCTTGGGGTATGTATGGCCTCCCCCAGCCCAAAGGGGGGGGGGGGGAATCCAATCAGGCAAGTACTGCCCCGGGAAACTTCCCTACAAGCTTCCCCGGGGGGGGGGGCAGTAATCCCCCAAATGCTGGGTTAAGTTTCTTTCCCCGGTATCCACAAAACCCCAACCTGCAGGACAACCCTCCTTTCTTTCCCCACTTTCAGGAGCCCAGACAACCTAATCCGGGAGAGGGGAGGCCAAGGGTGGAGGGTTACCAAAATCCACAATTCCTAGGGTACTCCGGAAGAAGGGAGAGTTACCCTTCCCGAGAATCACCTGGATATGAACAGAGACGCCTGTACCAGCCTGAGCGGGTGGGTGTCCCAACTGGAGTGCCAGTTCCAGAACCTCACACAGGATCTGGGTCGCATGTTGAGGGCTCAGCAGAACCCGGAGATGAACATGGTGGCTCAGAACCCCTCAAACCAAGGGTCTGGCACCACAGAACAATGACGGGGAGAGAACCCCGACAATTTACCGGTTCCAGAGGAGGAGGCACGGGGGGGGGGGGGGAGGAGGGTGTAAAGCCCTAGAGGAAGCTTTCTTCCTCACCCGTGAAAAGCCCATGGACACCCAGAAACTGGAACAAAAATCTCTTGCCCCTGAAAATCTGCAACCCAGGGAACAGAGGGTGGGTAGGAGAAATAAAGACAGTAAAAAGGCCCATTTTGTGTAGGAAGTTAGTGTCCTTCAGTTTGAAGGGGAAGAATCCTTAGAGGATTCTGGGAAGAAAAAAATCTTCCTTCAGGAAATGGGGGAATTCCACCCAAAGAAAAATGGGTCCCGAGAGACCTAAATGAAAACTGGATGGTTGTGGGGACTGATTCAGTCTCACCCATCCCTGAACCCCAGAATGGTCATCCTGAGAAAAAAAATAGTAATGGAGGGATCCTCCCCACAAATTGGTTGTAGTGACTGCCACCCGGTAAGCGGGGACAGAACAGAGCTAAGGGAAACAGGGGACTCCAAAATCACCACTATTTCAGGATGCTAAATTTTCATTACAGATTCCCAGACTGCGCAACAGAAAATAGTAGTCCAAAATAAATAAACTGACCACCCAGCTTGCCCGAAACGCTCATTACCTTTGCCCTGTTGGGTTGGAGGGGAGATTTTATGCCCCGTTCAAGTGCAAGAGCAATGTGCAATTTCAGCACTGGTGGACACTGGATTCCAAGCCACTCTTCCGACAAAAAGGGCCTTTGAGCAGCTAAATTCAGGAAGGGGAGAGAGATACCAGATCCCTCTTATCCCTCTTCCTGGGCAACTCCAGAACTTCAACGGGAAGAAAATTCCTGTTGAGGGGACTGCGTATTTGGAAATAGAAATTGAGCGACACAAAGTGAAACACCCGGTCATAGTCGTGACTCCAGAGGGAACACCCTGTCCACTAGGAAATGACATCCTGCGCTGGTTGTCCCCCCTAATAGACTGTGTGAACAAGGTCCTCTGGACAGGCCAATAAAATTAAAACAGCATGTCAACCATGTTAGTTTAAATGGCACATGCCACATGGTTGAACAAAAATATGATCTTTTTGAGTTTCATTTCTAGAATAATGAAATACCTGACGTTACAGTAATTGCTGTAGGACAACAAACTGGTGATGGGAACTCCTCTCCATTCCTGCAAATCAACCTCCTTCCAGTTTTAAGTAGCATTCCACACTGGAAGGGAATACTTTGAAATTTTATACTGATTCAAAATCGGAAAAACACAATTCTATGGTTGAAAGAGATGAGAAACCAGCTCAAAGTTTAGCTGGCATTCAGAAAATTAGAGAACAGTTCATCCCTAGTCAGTTAAATGAGGGGAAGAAGTCTGTTCTCGCCCGAGTGTGTGTGAACAACGGAAAGAGCTTCATCAGCGAAGCCACATTGAGACAGCCCCCAAAAAATCCAGCCATTTCCACATTTAAATTGATCAATAAGTGGGAAATGGGTATGGAAACTCCCAATTCCAAACATCTCCTGCCTAGCAGGTGTATGCTCAAAATCTCTATAGGTAACAAAAACATAGAACTTAATTGTTGGGTTGTGCGAGATGTCCCTGCTGCATTCTATTTAGGCAGTGACATTCTCAATCGGTTTGCAATTACTTTGGACCTGATACATTACAAAGCATGGTACTGACTACGGGGCATCGCATGGGCTTTGATGATTCTCAAAAAGTATTTGTCAGCCCAATTGCTGCGGTATGCAGTTGATGTTCAAATTGGAGAGGAGGTCACCATCCCAGGACGCACCAGAATATTCCCACTTGAATTAAAGGACAGAAACTGCAAAATCCTGACACATATGTACACCTCAATGCCCATATCCAACAGCAGGGGTTAAACCCTGCACCATTAGTCAATGTAGAACACAACACCATTCCAATATTGATGGATAACAGCGACCCTAGGAGCATCACTCTTGGCGCAGGCACCATTATTGGAATGGAGGTTGATGACCAACATTTTTCCATGGATCTAGGAAATGAACTGATAGGACCAATCCCCAATGACAGTTTTGACAATGAGTGACAATGACTTACCACCAGAAAGGATCTTCACCCAGCAAGGGGGGGAATTTCCTGGTGTACTCTTCCTGCCCTTACGGGGAGGAAGAGGTAACTTGTGACATCAGGCAGGATGAGGTGATATTCCAAGTCCACAATGACTGCCTCTCCTACCTGAAACTCTCTGTCCAAGTCAACACCCTAACCAGAGACCTCTCCACCCAGCTGGAGGAGGTCACTGAGACAGCAAAACCCGAAGTCTTTCCAGGCTTCAGGCAAATGGTTGAAGAGCGGGTCAACCTAGCTGATGCCTGAGAGACTCCAGAGCAACAGCAAAATTTGAAACAGGCGTTCTTAGATTTTCAAGATCTCTTTGAGGTGGACTCGTACAACTGTGGTCGCACCGGAATCCATACTACAACAATTCCCACGGATCCTGAATGACTCCAGTGTTTGTGAAGCAATATCGCTTGCCTCTCGCACCCATGGAGTACCTGACGGAAATCATCAAAAATCTTGAGTCCCGTGGGATAATTCATCCAGTCCGCAGCACCTTTAACAATCCAGTGCTGGTGATTTTAAAACCAAATGGCCAATGGAGACTCGGCGCAGACCTAAGGGAGCTAAATACACGGGTCCACATGTCCCGATGGCCTCTCCCATACATTGACCAAGGACTGGCCCAGATCCAGGGGTCAAAGGTATACACTGCCATTGACCTGACCAATGGGTACTGGACCGTGCCCGTCAGTAGGGAGGACCAAAACGAGCTGGCCTTTACCTTCGGGGGCAGCAGTACACGTGGACCCGGACTCCCTTCGGATACATGAACTCCGGCAACAAATTCAACATCTTCCTACATAAGGCCATAGCCGACTTGGGTGAAATCCGTTATGTTGTAACAGTTGAGGGTTGCCGGAGCAAAACTTATCTTTCCAAAAGGCACAGTGGTGCAGGACCTGTGTCAACTTCTTGGGACATGAAATAACTCCTGAGGGTCTCTGTCCCCAGGAGAAAAAAGTGCAAGCACTCCTAAAACTAAAAAGACCCCACAACTCTGCGTGTGCTAAGAAGCTTCCTCGGACTGACTAATTACATTAGGAAGTTCATTGAGGATTACGCAGAGATCACAAGACCCCTAATCCATCTGTTGAAGGGAGGGGTTGAGTGGGGTCCAGAATAAGCCAAGGCAGTAAAGCAACTCAAAAGAAGTCTCACAAGCGCCTTGTCTAGCTTACCCTGTCAAAATCAAGGAGTTCTTCTTGAAGACACGCTTCTCAAATGCATGCTTGACAGCAGTATTATATTAAAAGCATGACAAGGTCAATGAAGTCATCTCCTATGTAAGTAAGACTTTATCCTCTGTGGAGGAAAAATTCAACTATTGTGAGAAGGCACTCCTGTCAACGGTGTGGGCATTGAGGAATTACCACCCGTTCATCCAGGGGGAACACATCATAGTGGAGACTCCACACCAGCCTCAGCAATACCTCCAAAGTGACAGAATCCGGGGCGGAAATGTGAGTAATTCCAGAATTACTTCCTGGATTCTGTCAATGCAAGGCTTTCCTGTGGAGGTCAGATAAAGGCAAAACAAGAAGAGCGCCTCGCGCAAGCTCTGCCTGACTTGCACGATTGTGCCAGAGAAAACTGTCTCGAGGACAAAAGTCTTAAAACCCAGGACAACATGGAGGTGTACCTGAATTCCCTGCACAAAGTCTATGAAGAAGATAAGTGCCAGGGAATGCCCACAGTTTATGTGGACGGGTGGTGCTCCTACCATGTTGACAACAACGGGGAAAAGGAACTGGTGGCTGGCGTTGAATGTCTGGGTGAATGATGCCCTGGAACCCTCCGCTGGGCACAAAATTGGTCCTTATAGTAGTCAGGTGGCGGAGTTGATGGCAGTGCATCAGGGCATCCTCACTGCCGTCCAATACCAACTCCACAAACTGGTCATAATCACAGATTCGGATTATGTCCGGAACGGGTTCGTGGAGAACCTGGTTAATTGGAAAACCTGAGGCATGCTATGTGCTAATAACAAACCGCTGAAACATGGCAAGCTAATACAAAAAATTGATGATCTGGTTACCTCTAGTGGGATGACCATCTATTGGAAAAAGATTAAGGGTCATTCCAGAATAGAGGGGCCAGACAAAACTGGAAATGACCTAGCCGATCAGCTGGCCAGAGCCAGGGCCATCCGGGGGTTGGGGGGATTTCCTTTGAGATAGAGTCCCTGTTAGGGGAAATCCAGGTCACTGCTGTCACTAGGTCCCAGACAAATGCTCACAATGAACTCAACTGCTCAGTGGAGTAAGGAGACCCCAGATGCTGATTTAATCAGGGTACAAAAAGGGAATCCAATTATTGGGAAATGTTATCAACACATTGAGGGCCCAGAGAACTTTCCTCTGACGGATACCGATTACATTGGGAAAGAGGACTTCAGAGTGTTGATGAAGTGTCCAAAAATGTTCTGAATACAAGACATTTTGTTGGTAAGGAGATCGATCTGTGGCTGTGACCAGTGGGTGGTACCTACCTCATTCCGAAACCTGATGCTAAGTCACGCCCATGATGCAGCCACAGCTTGTCACCGGGTTTTCGCACTACTTTAGAAATCTTGCAGGAGGTTGCATACTGGCCACACATGGGGCAGGACATCGACCAGTACTTGAAGGAGTGTCCTGTGTGTGCACAATTTCAGCCAACTTCACTCACACACCAAGCTCCCCTCCAGAAGAGGGGGTTGACACTGCCTTGGTCAGATTTACAAGTAGATTTCATCGGGCCCGTGATTCGTGCCTCTAGGGGGGGAAAAAGTACATGTTAACAGTAACATGCTTGTTTACCAAATTGGTGGAATGTCTCACAGCCCCAAATTACAAGGCAGAAAAAGCAGCGGCCCTGATGATCAACCACATCATCTCATGTTTTGGCCTACCCCAAAGGATTGAGTCAGCCCGAGGTAATCACTTCACCAGCGAAGTGATCAAAACGATGTGGGAGATACTTGGGGTAAAAAGGAAACTTCACATTGCATACCGCTGTCCTCTAGTGGAGGAGTTGAGAGGTACAACAAACAAAATTGTGAGCATTCTAGAAAAGTTTGTGGCAGACTCTGGGCCAAGTTGGGACATCCAATTACCACTTGTCCTGGTGGCCATCAGATCTACACCTTCTTCTGCGACCAAGATGTCTCCATTTGAGCTAATGACTGGGCGAAGGATGGTGCTTCCTCAGCATCTGCTCTACAGAACACAAGAGCAGACGCTGATAAACACCCCCACAACACGAGTATGTTGAGACTCTGAGAAACCACCTTCAACATGCTTTTGCGTACGCTCAGCGGAATCTGGAAAAATCTGCAGAGGGGATGAAGACTCAATATGATTTAAAAACAACCAAAAAGGAATACCAAGTAGGAGACAGGGTCTACTTGTAAAATTTCCAAAAGGAACCAGACCAAGGAGCAGAAATTTTAACCGAGCATGCGCGGTCCTTTTGAAATTGTAGATAAAATTTCACCTGTCGCCTATAGAATCCGCATCCCCAAAGGAGAGTTGGCAGAAGAGAAATGGGTCCATATTAATCAGTTAAAAAGTTGTCACTCAATGCACACTTTGCAGCAAATTGAGGAGCCAAGAGCAAATCAAATAGGAGACATCTGAAGCATAAGAACAAGAAAAAGAACCAGAAGGCAAAAGGTAGGTTTATAGGTATAATTATTTAACAGCAAGTATTTTTCTTCATTGTCAAGACGAAAGGGATTCTCAAAAATTCTAGTCAGATCAGTAGTTATCTATGTCTTTTGAGTGATCATTTGTCTCATCATCAAAGTACTGTCATTATTGCAATGCATGTGGGTCCAACTGCTGTCAATTTTCTTGGAAGGCAGTCAGTGGGAAAATGTAGTAACTGGTTCTTATTGATTTAATAAATTTGTACTGGTTCCACCTATCCATGGACCAAGGAGGACCTCCCCGGGGACCTGGAAAGGAAAGATCAGGGAAACATCTGGGGGAGTCGCTCCACACCACAAAGAAAGACCTAAGAGGAAGCTATGGGTGTCACTCCACATTCCAAGGAGAGACAGCAGGAGGATCATGGCGTACCGCTCCCTGATGAAGGACTCCACCTGATGCACCCCACTTTGCCCTACTGATGAACCCCACTTTGTCCTACTCTGCCTAAACAAGTATCGCAGAAGAGTCTGGGGGTAGGGGGAGATTTGTGGGCTACATTGACACACTCAGCAGAATTCCCATCCATAACCAAGCTGCGCTTCTGCAGTCAACAGCACCTTGGAGCACCATTGCATCAAAACTGCGTTTTGCAGCGACAAAAGGTGGCTGCACCATCTTGCCAAACACCTATTGGGCGAGTTGGAACAGGGAGCATAACGGGAAAGGTGCCAGTGTGTGTTCTTGTGTGCACCAAAGCGAATTGAAAAGCAGAGCTACTCAGCTGTTTGCTAAAAAGCTCCCATTGAAAAGGGAATATTTTACATTAAAAAGGATGCGGCCCTGATGCTATTTTCACCTGTTCATCATCACACTACTTTATATCTGTGAGACCCTGCCATGCCTATTCATATCCAGATTGTGCTCCAGCAGAAAACAGCAGTATCCCTGAATGACAGGCCATGTCAGGCCAAATCTGAGAAATCAAAAGAAGCTTCCTTTCAGCCACACAGGAAAAAGCTTGACTTTTGAGATACAAAATGTCAAAAATCAATGCTGTAAAAGAGACCATGGCTCTCTTGGCCTATGCCAATGTCAGTGGATCTGTGTCTTAAACAGATTGCTGCAAAAGAGAAACTGACTGGGGCTGCAGAACAATGTGGGAAATTCAGATGGAGCCTTTTAAAAAGGAACATGCCAGAAGGCTTCACCACATGTCAAATGTACTTTTCTTTTTAAAATAAGTAAAATAACTGTTTTAAAAGTGTATGTTGGATAAGGCCCTGCTCTTGCCTAACCATGTAAAGGGTTTTTTTGCTGGGAAACCTATACGGGATGTTTTTTTTTTTTTTAACAGTCTTGCTTCTGATTCAGAACAAAAATAAAATAAGAAATAAAGACATGGGCTGCCTTCTGAAAACTAGCTAAACAGGTTTTCTGCCATGGCTTAATGCACAGTTGGCTGACCAAAGTAGTGGCCTAACCCCCGAAAGAAGGAGCCACAATAGATTCTAGAACACATGAGTGTTAAATGCTACCTTGGAAAACTTTGACTGGACCAAAAGCCCTAAACAGCCCAGGCTCATCAGACTTTTGTCTGGGCAGAGGCCTCTTACAATAGAATCCGAGTGATCCGACCACGGCTGATTTGGCAGCGGTCGGAATGTTCGCATGAGAAATGTGCGAACTACCAAAAGTTTGCACCTTTCTCATGCGAACACACATACTATGGGGGCTGCGGGGGTGTTCCCCACAACCCCCGCTCACTATACAATAAAGTATGGTGAGCAGGGTGTTGCGGGGGACACCCCGCAGCCCCCGTTTTTTTTCATTATTATTCTTTTTTTTACGGGTGTGCTGCGGGGGTGTCCCTCGCAACACCCCACTCACTATACCACACAGTATAGTCCCCGCAGTCTTTTTTTTATTCTACTTACCTGCAATGCTACCACCAAATGTTCGAACTTTTGGTGTTCAAACCTTTGGTGGTAGCATTTTTAGAACATTTGGTCATTACGACCATTTGTTTGCGGTAAAACCGACCTAAACATTACAATAGAGATTCTGGGACACGGACATGTGAAATAGGAAATCACACGTCCCCGCAACTTCTACTGGGAGCTTCAAAGCCAACTCAAGAGCAGCCTTGTATGGTGAAAAATGCTGACCATTTGCCTCAAAAGACTATTTTATGGATATCATTTTAAGGCCTATCTCTGCAACAGGACTCCGCAGGAATGTAAAAAGTTAACAGTTTAAATGTAATTTGTGGTTTTTAAACAAGACGAGGTAGCCTTCACTGCCATATCGGGAACAGAAATTCTAAGGAAAGTGTACATGATGCCACTCTGAAATTCAATACTTACTTGCCTTATGATAGTCTATACCCATGTATAAAGTTATAGAATTTTAGGTTGAATATTGATCACTGAAAATCGTGAAAAAATATTAGACGGGCGAAAAAGTCCGACAAACGTGAGAATTGGACTGCCATGTTCTACGTAAAATATGTAATCTGCCTATGTAATTTGTTAAGATGCCACAACTGTAAAAATGTGCCATGTATATGAAGATCTATTCACTCATGATGTGACAAGTGTGGGCAGACTGATTAAGCCCGAATATTATGAGCTTCATGTCCTTTATTGTTTATTGTTTTTAGTGTCAGAGTTCACATATGCCTTTCTCCTCACACCAAGAATTAATTGGAGTAGCTGCTCTTTTCCCACTGCAATATGAGCACATTTTCTATCATGTTTTTTCTGCACGATTTGAAACTGCTGAATCAGTCGGTCGAATTTGGAGTGGGATTGTAAGGCAGATTCTCCCAGCCCTGAATATGGAGTATGGAGTTCACCTCCCAACCTCGGCAAACAGACAATCCTTTAGCTTCAATGGCTAAAACAGTGGTAGCTGTGGCAGAGCATCAACGGCCAAGCGGCATGTGGTGGATGCGATACAGGATAGGACAGTAATTAAAGAACAAAGGAATTTCCACACACAGATGTTATGAAAATATACGTTATCTTCTGCTTAAAGGTAAGTAAAAGTGCAAGCTGGTTACAGGAAATGCAGGGTTCGAAAGTTTCTGGGAGCATTATTGTGTCATGCTCATCCTTATTAAGGACAGTAGCAAAGTCAAAGGACAACCTTGTTGTCTCAGAGCCAAGTTTGGCAGCTCCTAACAGAGGGAGACTACAAGCCAGTATCTGCTCGAATGGTAGTTCCTTATAGGAATCAATGGGAGAGATGGACCAGCTTGTGGTTGGCTGTGCAGGATGCTGGTACTCCTGTTCGGCCGCAAATATTTAGTATAGGGTCCAAAGCTAAAGATAGGGTGGAAGTTGCATTGTGCTGTACGGAAGCCAAGTAGATTACATAAAAGGTTCAGATAAAATTGGAATCTAAAAAAAACTGAAGATTGGCACAAAAACAAGGAAGACCTTGATAGACTGAAAACGATGTAAAAGAAATATATGCCACGAAATTATTAAAATTGGCGTGACACTGATGACTAACAATATGACAGTCTATTCAAGGTTGGATGAATCATCAACCAGCAAAAAAAAGTGTGTGTCATGGGCAGTGAATCCGATACATCAACGATCAGGAAGCAGTCACAAATACCCCTGAAAATAATCAATTTAGCACTTTCATTGATACAATGAGGACTGTCCATTTTTAAAGTGGCAAAAAACTGACAGAGAAAAGGACAGATGTAAACGACAGTAATTAACTCACCCAAGCTGCACTGAGAGCGAACTCCGTGGCAATCAGACTGCTGAAGCCCGAAAACTAGCTAAAATTAGCCTGGTTTTCACCAAGTCTAACAGAAGGCGTGCGAGGATGTTGGCTGCCAGCATGTAAAGAAATCAGGAGAAACGAAGCGGTATAACAGAAGATTTACCGTGTGTGCTGCTCGACCAGGCCGGCAAGCTGCCTGCGCCTGGGCAACATGTCACCTCTGCCAGCATAACACACACAACCATGGGAAGAGATATGGGCCCTGCAGGCCACTACTCCAACACTGCACCGGCTCTCTGGGTGCAGCACAAGAGTCTCGAACATCGCTCGCTGTGCCGGACCCTCGAGACGCATGCTGGCGCTCTGGTAAGTGGAGCCATCGCGCGCTAGCGGGTGTCCCATCCTGATTCTTTGGAGCCTAAAGATACCGGCACATGGGACTCCCCAACACACGATGCCCGAGGGCAGTACCAGTACACACATCGGGGACAGTATCCACCATCGAAAACAACTGCAGCACTAGAATTGACCTTAACAGAGGCACGGGTACGGTAAACCGCCCGAACAGGACCATATACACTACGCACTAAAACAGCATAGGCGGGCACCAGCATACCCGAAGGCCAACTAAACCCGAGGCACCCCGCAACCACCCCAACCTGGACCTGCCCTTGATCCCATAAATAACAGCCGTGAGGACCATCGGCTTAAAGTATCGAATCACCAGCTCATGTAATCCGCAATTAACACGGGGTACAGCATAGAAGTGAAGCACCACTACCAGCGCTGCGCGAGGCAGCTCCGGCTCACACATGGCTTACACACCCCTGGAAACGAGTGACAATCTGCAGCAGTAAGACACGGACAGTAACAAGAGCACACATGTCAGTGTATTGGCCTGGAGAAGCGCAGAAAGGCATAAGACAATAATCGTCACTCCAAGCAGCTGTAGCACCAGAAGAAAGTACACCTCTTTAAAATAAAAGGCGCGCCGCGGCACAGCTGACACCTCCTGATCCTATAAAGCAGAAGCTGAGTGAGACTACGCTCAGGGCCGCCGCCGCCCGGGACACACCAATGCCCCGGATACGGAGGGGATCAGTACAACAAACACGTGTCCATAACGCTCCTGCCTCCTGGAGAGACACAGCCCTAGCACCATTGTGAGCGGAGAGTCCAGCACAGTATCATACGCCCGATGTGACTCACGGGGTATAAAGCAGTTGCTTGACACTACATACATTGCAATACCAGTGGCCGTTTAGTTACATCATTGGGGTAAGCCACAGACGAACAGCAAACAGGGACATAAACATGGCCCTGTCATCCGAAGGCACGGGTCAGAGGACCTGCAGCACAAGAACAAGGGACACCGGGGCCACAGACATAGTACAAACAGGGAATTACCCCATCACAACCAGGAGGCGAAATAAACACTCATGGGGGTACCACAGACCATTGCCACCATTGATGTGGTTCACACAGCAGTAAACCGTTGACAGTGTACAATGCCCAAAGGGGCAGCACCCAAGAAGGAAAAAAAGTGCTATAGATAGGTTCACGACGACAGTTAATAAGGCGTGCACCATGAATACTACTGGCACTGATCACGCTAACCCCCGCGGCTGCTACTATGGACACACAAGCTGTCTTTGCATCCATGAAACAGGGCTTTGCCGCCCTGAACGTTAGACTGGGTGGGATCAACTAGAATGTCACATCAATCAGGAACCAACTCGAGAAAGCCACGACTCGCATTACTGAAGCCGAATCGAGGATTAGCATGACAGAAGACACACAAAACTATGTGGAACACCGTGGCTGATATGGCCAAGGACTTGGGGACGGTGAAGCTCAAAACGTGAAGATTTGGAAACGAGATCCCGCCGCAACAATGTGGGCATACTAGGGTGTGCCCGAGGATGCACTAAAAGGCCCTATGGAACTTGCTGTTCTTGGGATTTACTTTCGGTTCTGGAAAGCTTCCAGTTGAAGCCCCAAACAAAGACAAATGACGTCTGCAGTAGAGTGACAAGATCCAATGAAAACCACTGTGGTTAGGTGGCGACAGGAGACCGTACAGTGGCAAGCACAGAAGTAGCCCCAGTACAGCTTTTCTTGGAGTGAGGACAGGCAAATTGTGGCACAAGCTGAAGATTTACAAAGCTTCAAGGCTCTGCTCAGAACTATGAACTATGAAGGCTGCAGCAAGGTAGCCCAGGAAAGAGCTACTCAGTCCACTAGTTGTCCTAGGACACTTCCGAAGGCACAGATCCTTGAGCAGGGGTGAAGACTGGTTGTACCCAGCGGTCCATTGGTCACAGCACCAATGAGGGTCTTCTGAAATCGGGCAGCGGAGCAGGGCTTCACCGGGTCAATCAATGGATTAGATGCGTGTCAGCTGCAGGCGTCGTCCTTGGTTCATCAGCGGGCTACTCTTCTTCATAGAAGTCTTGGTTCCAAGGATGACCTGCTGAACAGTTACAGGAGCACTCCAAGATTCAGGCTGGGAGCAAGCCCATCAATGGGAAGGATCTGCAACATTTATACAGCTCAGGGTTGTCTAATCATGAACAACCACGTGTCATCACATCCATTCATCAACATACTCAGGCGCCAGAGGAAGTGGACAAGACAGTCCCAGTCCCCTCCTCTAGCTCACACACACAAAGCCCCCTTACCAGCAAAAGTAGATTTCCCCCTCATTGGGCATCATCGGTCAGGAGTAGCTTGGGCCTCTAGTCCAGCAGTCACAGGAGCCACGCTTGGGCATCAGATGTATCTAGTAACACGATTATGGCCCCACTGGTTATTAGCCTGTACACCAACTTTCCACATGAAGAAGCAATCACAGCATAGTGTTTAGCTTATGAAAAACACCCACTTGCTGATGTGAATATTACGTTTTTAGTACAGTTGTTTGGAATTCTCACTCAACAAATTGTTTGATACAACAAAAAAAATCCTTTTATAATTAGTAAGGGACCTCAATGGGTTGTAGATTAGCCCCTCGTTTAGCTAGTTTTTTTTTTATTAAGGGGCTCTGAGGAAACCTGGTTCTTTACAAATATTATCTGGCAAAAACAAGAAAGAAAATAACAATACGTGTATTCAATGGGAAGGGACAAAAGCTACATTGAAACTATTTGTTGAAGAGTGCAATTAAGTACATACTAGAATTAGATTTACAGTGGTTATTAGTTTACATCAGATTCATTTTTTGTGCACACAGGTCCATTTTTACGGGATTAGATTTACACTACACCTTAAAATTAATTTTCCCTTTAACTGCATGTTCCTTATAAAAGAAATGTATGAATGTAGGTGTAACATTGCAACAAAGTAGACAGTTGCTGCTAAAATCAATCCAAAGCTGCAACTAGAGTTGCCCTTCAATGCTGTCCTTCATGCATAATAACGTTTGCACAACAAATAACATGGCAAGGAAACCTCCTTTTTCTAATCATTGTTTAGTGATCAGCCTTTTTTGTAATGACAACTTCAGAAAAATAAGGAATGGACTGGATAGCCTGAACCTTTTGATGATCAAAATATGTTCAGGCTTCATATTTCAGAATAACCTAAACAATGATCCAAACCATTTCTGGGCTACCTCAGGAAGGACATTTACACCTCTAAACTCCAACGCTTGTAGAGGGTGTTACATGCCATGGAAATAGTTAAATCACCCACCAAGCCCCTTAGTTGCCCATACAATCCAATTGACTCTCACCTGCCCAAAAGAAAATAGTCTGCGTTCACCCTTCCATGGGGCATAAGAAATTAAAACATTGGAAATATAGAGAACATGATGGGCCCAGTATGCATCAGTCTGAAAAAAGTTAAAAACATGCCAAATGTATGTATGTGTGGGTGGGTTTATATGGACCAAGGTGCATAAAGCACTAACGCTTTGTAAACATTTTGAAATGTTTAGTGAATACGTAAGTTCTGGTCATTCTTCTATGCACATGGAGACTCCAGTGAATTCGGAATCTGAAAGATCCAAGGTGTCAGTGAATGCTGATACAAGTGACACTAACACAAAGAAGCACGCGCCCCCACACTTGAAAACATGGTGCATGACAAATTATAAATCAAGCATTCATACAGAATGCAATACGTCCATTAATATGCATTCTGAAAAGGAATACCATGAATGTTACTTCTGCAGTATGGCCCATAATGAGGAAATAATAAAACAGGGAGAACCATCATAAAGTGACATCTTAAGGATCTGAAGGGGATTCAGCTAAAGCAACAAACTATGAAGGATTAAGTATGTTGAGGGGATTCAAACAAAAACACAATTGATTTATTACCTGGTAAAACTGAAGTAAAAGCATCAAGGAGGACCACACGAAATGGAAGATCACAAGGACGAAGATAAACAAGACCCACGGAGAACAAGACACAATCTGGATTATGAAGACCCACAAGCCATCCTGGTCAAAACTTGTTGTACAATGAGTTCTCCAATCTAAAAGGCAAAAATTGAAGCTCATCACCAACAGCATGCTAGTGCAGACATTTCATATTACGTTTGTTATACCATGTTACTATTTAAGCTACTTTCAAATATACATTACATGCAGAACATATTCCAGGCTTCAAGGTTCAGATTTCTGTTAGATCAAATTTTGGCTTAATAGTAAAAAAAACAATTAGTGTTATGTTATGGTGCATTTGTATAGTGCCTTTTTGATCATTGGTATGATCTCAAAGTGCCCTCGCAGACCGTAGTCCAAGTCAGTGGAGGGAGTAGAGTGGTAGATCGTGGTTGGGTGCACTCAGTATGTGTGCAGCTAGTGCGGACTGTGAGGTGTGTAGCTGCATTCCAAAGCCAGGCGTGGTGCTGTGGTTGTGCGAGATCAGTACAATGTATGTAGCAGGGCCAAAGTGATCTCAGTGTCTGCATTCTGGCGGTGGTGGAGCTTGTGTGTGAGATTATGTGTACAGCTAAGCCAATTTTCTTTGTGGGGTATAAACTGCATTCTAAAGACTGTTGAGGTGTTTGTGCGGGTGAATCTGTATGTGTGCAGCTAGGCCGACTTGATAGAGAGGTATAGCTGCATTCTGTTTGTTAGTTTAGAGGAAAGAGTGAGCATATTGGGATGTGTGAGTGCCTGTTCAGAGCGGATTGGAGATCCCAGTTCTCGAATGCCTTCCAGTGCCTGCCGGGTGACAATCTGTTTGAAGTTCAGATCCTTAGTTCTCTAAAAGATGCACGGTCTAGTGTGGCTTAAGTTCTGTTTATCAAACTTAAGCATGTCTATTCCCTTGTTGGCAGTGGCATCAATGATTAGAAAAGTGGAGCTATGACGCATCGTTGTGCTAGAGAGGTAGTATGATAGGAGAGAGTAGTCGTATTTCCCAGAGACAGAGTAGCAGGCTCCAAGCAAGGCTTCCAGGCAAAGCCATTAGGGGTCCTGTGTAAAGGATTTCAGGGCATTCCTTCCCAGACAGATAAGGAAGGTAAGCATCAATTGTTCACAGACGATATTGCATACCCAGTGGAAGACAAGATCAAGCCCAAGTCATGTTGTTTGAGGATAAGTGTTACTAGGGCCTGGGGTTGTAGTTCCATGTCTTATTCCTAGAAAAGTGTGGTAAGTACAGACTGACATTCTCTTGGCATGATAGCATAGTGCATAACAGAGGAAATTATGATCAGGCTCAGTCATGGTATAGGAGCAAAGTTCTACTAGGAGTCGGCTATGGAGTCAATGGGTATTAATTCCCTGATAGATGAAGATAGAACCTCTCACTGTCTGAGAATGCAGTGCATGCATGTCATTCATATTATAAGCATGCTATGTCTTTTTTCAGTTGTGTGCTTCATGTTCCCAAATGAAGCACCCCCTTCTTACACCTCTAATTGAAGAGCAGCCAAACTTCATGGTAGTGGATGCCTAGAATACTCACAAGTGTGATTCAAAACGCTTTATTCTTTTGGCATAGCAGGTTGGTTAAAGGCCTATGGGAGAAATGATGAATTGAACAGAACAGGACAGAACAGGACAGCCTATTTGTTTTTACTATATAAACGGTAGTGCGTATGAAGGGAATTGACACACCGACAGTGACAACAGGTCTCTAGGGTTCTAGACAGTGCTTGCCTCACCCCTCCTCAAGCCCCATCTTCAATGCCCTCTGTACGAATTAAACTTACCCCTGGGACTGGTTGGTTAAAGATACGGTTGAAAGAACTTGTACATAAACTACGGTGAAAATACCTAAAACAATAGGAAAACAAAAGCTAACCGTGACAAGATGGGGTTAAACAAAAACAAGTGAACGTTTCTAACCCTAGTAGGACCTTGTATGCCAATCGAAGTCATTCCCCTATTCTAAATCACAGGTGCCCAGGGTTGCCTCCCCACGTGGTCTCCTTCAGCTCACTCTCAATACCAGGTTATCCGATTAACCCCAGCACACTACTTTCTCTGACATTTTTTTTTGTATCATCAGTTCCCTCCCATACCTTGAAGGTATACATAGGACAAACCAAGATGGATTACAAAGAGGAATTTCTCCTTTCCTACCCTGGGTGTTCTTCAAACTGAAGTTATTCTCACCCACCTGTTTGCCCTCCTGGGTTGTCACCTATTCTAAGTGCTGGTGTCTCCCCTGCAGATACCAGCTAAGAAAAGGCTCTGGTTTCTCCTTCTCAAAATCTTGGCTCTCCTTCAACTTTTGGGTATGTGGCCCTCAGAAGGCTGACAACTCCTATTTATTTCTTGCAGACTTAGGCTTACTCCATAGGCTTGGCTAGAGCCCCAGGCAAGCACTATGCAAGGGGACTCCCTGCAAGGTCACAAACCGAGCTACACTACACAGAAGACAACTCCTCCTAACTCCTTAGACTTTCTATCCATGCACCTCATGTAGACTTTAGACTCTCAGATATCATACAGGAACTGATATCAGTCGTCATCGCCCCCCTCGCCTCACAAGCCCTCCCTCAATAGATAACATGGTGCATTGGGAAGGAGAGTGGTCGAGGACCATCTTAGAAATACAGGAGCAGGTGTCTTCCCTCAAGTGTGCAGTGTAGAGGCAGGAAAGTATTGGGTGGTTAGCTGCTCAGTGGAATGCCAGTAGGGCGGGAAGATAGCTGAATCGTGATCAATACATAGACTTGCCAAGAGCCCTGCCCATTTCCCAGGCGCTCAGGCTCACTGGCAGAGCCTCAAACACACCAGTCAGATGGTCCGGTGGGTGGCCAACACTGGGGAAGGGGAGGGGGTTATTGTGGCTATGAGCAAGTGGGACTTGACTGACAACGTGAGGACTTGGTCTAAGTATCAGCAGTAATGAGTTATGCTGACTAACCCGGTCGGGCGAGGAATTTCACTGAGATGACAGCAGCCAATGAGATGCCAATGATTAAATGGCATTGGGAGGCAAAGGGCGTGGGCACAGAGCACAGCTGTGTACACAGGTGTCTTCTTATGAATGCTGAGAACTTTCAGACAAAACTCTTGCACCACCCCCAGTGAGCGCCTGGGCCTGTGGAGTTTGTGATCTGCACGAGAAACTGAGCCAATCGGCTGATCATCGCGGGTTTTGCATCAGACTCAAAGGGACTCCCCTGTGGGTTGGTCAATATTTTATTATAACCAAGATGCAAAGGGGTCATTGGACTCTATGGGACGAGTGACTTCGGGTTCTTGTGCACGGGAACAGCTATTGCTTAGCCATTGAGAAAACACAGACAAATCAGTGCCCAAGACTCATCTCCAGTAGTCCGGGTAATGAATGCTGCCTCCACTTCGAAAGGGTGAGGCTCTATATCCAAGGCAAACGTCCCTATCCGCATGGGCATAGGTTATTTGAACTATTTCCCCCTGGACCAGATCATCTGATGGGGGAAGGACCAGGTTGGTGAATTCTGCTGACAGTTGGATTCTGAATCCAAGAAAGCTTCAGCAGACACAGCCCCAACCTGCACTAGGAAATTGCGCTCTTCAATCCCTGTATCTTGAGCTAACATCTAAAAAATTAAATGATCCTGCCATTCGTCCTCCTCCAAAGGCTACCTCTGCAGTTAACTGCCTTCTGCTCACTTGGCTGCCTATATCTGGTGTCCATGGGTTCTATCAGTCCAAGATTCAGGCAGGCTTGGTCTATATGGCCAAACTCCAAGAGTAGCACTTTGGGGAGGATCGTTCTTGATAGTGGGACTCCCCAAAGCTTAAAAAAGTAGGACTTGTGACCGGTGGTTCAAGATCCTTCCTAGGAATGTGGTTGAGGTTGAGACCCTTCCGGCAAAGAAAAGGGGCCTTCATTCAATGAGTCGTTGGGTTGCGGGCTGAAATTCCAGAACCCTGCTTCCAGAGGTAAGTGTAGGTATGACCACCTGATGACCGCTTATATGGCCTTCTCGAGAGATGGGTTGTAACATTTTTGCATGGCCTTTCTGAGGGTATGGGAAGGAGAATGTGTACATTTTTCTAGTAAAAGTGTAGTAAAAGTGTAGTTTTTGGGGGGCGTGGCTTGGTGCCAAGATGGCTGGTCCAGCTCTCAGAGCTCCTGACCGCGTCCACACGCCAGCAGGAAAATGACCCGGTGAAGCTGACTTTGCGAACTTACCTGATGGTGCCCCGGCTCCGGTGGGGTTACTGCCTGTGGTGGCCGACTCGCAGCTGGCGAGTACAACGGGATCTCAAGATAAGCTGCAGCTGCTGAGGGCCTGGCAGATCTCTGCAGCGCCGCTCCAAAATGCCGGGTGCTGCATAGCGTATGATGCTCCCCAGCCGCTGCATGCAGTGCTGGCCCCGGCGATATCCTGGTTGATCCCTCCTTTCCTGGAGCCCTCCTGGGTCGCTGCCCCATCCCCGAACTGCGCCGACTTTTCCCTCCGCACGGCGCCTGGCCCCCTTCACAGGCCGATCCCGGAGCGCGGCGTGGGAGGCGCTGGGGCAAACCTCCTCCCCTGAATCATCTTTCCACGTTCCGGGCTCCTCTGGCTCCCGCAGGGGCGGGGTGCCTCGACGCGGAGGGAACCGGCTCCTGGGCCCGGTGAGGTGGGTCCCCGGTGTGCGGCTTGGGAGGAGCCTACGACTGCCTCCCCCATTGTTGCATGTGGGAGGGGAAGATTTTGGCGGCGGAGTGGGGAGCGCCTCCCCACCCCTTTGCCCAGCTGGTCATCTGGCGAGGTGAGCCTGGAGGATGCATCGGCCCCGTCCGTGGAGAGGTGTGCTGGTGGTGGGGCCTCCCGCGGGCTCCGGCGGCTCTGGAGTTGGGCTGCTGTCCGAGGCGCCCAGCCGGAGATGCAACGGGGCCCGCCTCTGAACGGGCATATCTGACCTAACTGCTCCAGGGGGTTCCGAGCCCCGCTCCTGCAACCTGCATCCTGCCCCCCCATCCCGGTAGGGGGGACTGAACTTGGCACCTGGCACCACAGCGTTTGGAGGGGGGCCGCTTGCACTCTTCTCCCCCCCCAGGTCTCTGATCCCTCCAAGCTCCTTCACCAGCTCCTGGGGAGTGCATAGCCCAGCTCCCAGTCCCTCCTCCTGCCCGAGAGGGCGCGGGACCAAGAAGATCTGCTGAATGCCCCGGAGACGGTGTACGGCAACCTACCCTGGCGTGGCCCCCTGCCTCCCGGGGGAAATCCCCTGCTGACTGGCGGCCCTGGCTCCTGCGATGCTCTGAATATTACGGGTCGCTCCTGGGCCTATATCACCTACTTCCTACAGCCTGCGGTGCCCCGGGCCTCCTCCGCTGGCCCCTAAGGGCGCTGGATCAGTTGCCTTGACCCGAATGCGCTACACTCTGGGGGCCTCCTCCTCAGCGACACAGCACGTGATACTGGGGCTCCCCCGGCCCTACTAACATCAATGGACCCCCCCCGCAGGCCAACAGGCCTGACTCCACCTGGTCCATCAACGCACCCACAGACCCGCCGCCGCCTTTACCAACACGGGCGGAAACCTGGACATCAGCCCTCATCTACCGATTGTTCTGGTGGGGCCGCATCAAGAGGCCTAGCGGCGCACATCTCACTATGTCTAGGAACACCAGACCCCCGAAGCAAGCGGACATTTCTGCCCTGTTCACGGCGGCCACAATGGAGAAGCCAAAGTGGGGGGAGCGCCCAGAGGAACCCAACCCGGAGCCCCAGGGGGGGATAACAGCCATGAGCAAACGGCGCAAGGGGTAACAAAAAGCGACCTTCAGGACCTCCCGTAGAAATCAACCAGAGAATACCAAAAAGGCACTGAGGAACAGAAAGGCAAGATCTCTACCCTGGACAAAAGGGTAGGCGAAATTGAGACAAGAACGGAAGAAAGTGAAACCACCCTATTTGAGCAAAACTTTGAAATCAGCGAGTCAGTGGACCGGATTGCAGCGCTTGAGGCCAGGTGCGAGGCCCTGGAGTTGAAACAGGAGGACTCTGAGAACAGATCCAGGCGCAACATCCGCCTGAGGGGGATTCCCCCCACAATCTCCGATGCAGAGCTGGGGCCCTATGTCAACTACCTCCTACGCTTCAAACTGACCCTTCCAGATGGGGCCCCCATGGAGCTCGACAGAGTCTACAGGACCAGGGCCAGGCAAAGTAACGCCTCCCCCCCAAATGTCCTAGTGAGGGTGCATTTCTTTAAAACCAAAGAAGAAATTATGCGCGAGGCTACAAAATCCCCCCCCGAATACTCTTCCGGGATGCGGTTATCTCCCTATACCAGGACTTAGCGACTGTCACCTGGGCAAAGAGAAAAAGCCCTAAAACCACTGGCTCCGTGAGAGGAAGACTGAATAGAATACCGCTGGGGGTACCCCACCTCCCTCTCCTTCACGTGGGAGGGCACAACCAGTCACATCCTCACCCCCAGAGAAGCAGCGAACTTCATGAACCCGGAGGAGTCGCCTGGCACAGTGACCGATCCTCCCTGCTCCTCGGATGGGGGCCCGCGGGAGCCCCTAAAGTCTTGGACCCGAGTCGAGAGACGACGCAGACCATGCAGGCCCCTGGCCAAAGATAAGAAGAACAACAACGGCTAAGTTCATGAACTGTCGTTCCAGATCGGGCAGCCCACCAGCCCGCAACCCCCCTCACATCCCGGGCCCTCGCTTCTGCCGGAGATCTCATACAGCAGCCTAGCGGTCCGGAGCCCGGATGTCTCGACACCCACGGGGGCTGGCCCATTGGGAACGGCCCAACTCCTCAGGCCTTGTAAATCTCTCGGACCATGGAGGCCCCTAAGCCCCTCACCGAGGCCCGTTGGCCAGCGGGAAGGGTACTCCTGGGAGTCCCTCCGCGTAACACCCCTTATCAGTTTGAACGGTTATAAAGGAGGTTCTGTTGCCTCACACTGTTTTTGGCGTGTTGGACCGGTCACCTGCCCCCACTGATTCCAGGCTGACCTGGTCGTTCATCCAGGGGATGGGGAAGAGGGGGGGAAAGCTCTACAAAAAAAGGACTATTCAAAAAAGGGTCAGGGGAACTCGACGCAACGGAAGGCGACAGAACTCTTCTCCATGGATGCTTCAGATGGAGACCCCGGAACAAACCATTAAAGTGACAACCTGGAACGTCTGGGGCCTTAACGCACCTAGGAAACGGAAACTTGTGGAGCAAAAATTGGACATTGTTTTCCTCCAGGAAATGCACCTCGTAGAGCCTGATGAGAAGCACATCAACTTCCGAAGCTACCCTAGATGATTTTTTGCCTCAGCGAAACAAAAAAAAAGAAAAAAAAGAGGGGTCGCTATCCTCATTAGTGGGAGTCTGCCCTTAACTCAACTCTCCATTAAAAAGGACCCGGAGGGCAGATTGCTGCTCCTTAGAGGCCTATTGGTCGAGCTTCCGATAAGGAACAAGTTACTTACCTGTAACTGTTGTTCTCCAGCATGGGTCTGGCATGGATTCACATGCTCATGAATATTCCCCGTCGTCAGGCTGGGAATCCTCGGTAAAGAAAAAACCAGTATCAGTTTCGTTTCTGATCTGTCTTTCGTAGTAATAACCAATCACTGGTCTCTGCGTCATACTGACCACAGCCAATGACTGCCCTCTACCTAAGCACCGCCTCTGGCAGCCATCTTCAGATTTGGAAGCACGTGAAGTGGCAGTATGACCAAGTGAAGAGCCGCAGAGGGGTAGGCGGGAGGGTTCGCATGTGAATCCATGCCAGACCCATGCTGGAGAACAACAGTTACAGGTAAGTAACTTGTTCCTTCTCCAGCATGGGGTCTGGCATGGATTCACATGCTCATGAATAAAGAATACATAGCAGTACACACATGCACAACCACGGGAGGTGGCAAAGGCTCAACATTAAGCATCACATCAACTCAACATTAAGCATCTTACCTCCTCACCAGGCTCACCTCAGGCGAACAGGTTGCGCAGCACTGCTTGGCCGACCCTGGACTCCTCCCTGGAATCCCGGTCGACGCAGTAGAATTTCGTGAAGGTGTGCGTCGACCTCCACGTAGCAGCCCTGCATATGTCCAGCAGGGGCACACCAGATAGGAACGCCGTGGTAGCTGCGATCGCTCTGGTGGAATGGGCTCTCGGACGGCCAGGCAGCGGTCGGTTTGCCAACCGGTGACAGTACATGATACAGCCGGAGAGCCATCTGGAGATGGAAGCCTTCGAGAGAGCCTTCCCCTGATTGACAGGTCCAAAGTTCACAAAGAGTTGTGACGTCTTCCGAAACCCCTTCGTGCGGTCCACATAGAACTTCAGCGCTCTAGCTACATCCAGCAAGTGCAAAGTCCTCTCGGCCGGCGACGAAGACGACGGGAAGAACACAGGTAACACCAAGGGTTCGTTGAGATGGAAGTCCGACGGTACCTTGGGCATGAAGGAGGGGTGCGTCCTGAGCACTACCCTCGTGTCGTGGAAAGTCAAGTACGGGGCCTTGCAGGAAAGGGCCTGGATCTCTCCCACTCGTCGTGCGGAGGTGATGGCCACAAGAAAAGCAGTTTTCCACGATAGAAACTTCAACGGGGCCGAGTGCAGAGGCTCGAACGGAGGTCCCATGAGCTTGGTCAGCACCACGTTGAGCTCCCACGCCGGGGCCGGAGCCTTCACCGGCGGGAACGATCTGAACAGTCCCTTCATGAACTCTTTCACCAGACGATGAGACCACAAGGACGTCCGCCCCGTGGTTCTGGTGTATCGGGAGATCGCAGCAAGATGAATCTTGATGGACGCGTGTGCCAAACCAGCTTTGGCCAGCGTCAGCAGGTACGGCAGTACTTGGGGAGCCGTAATCCGTAGAGGGTTAATCTTCTGTGCGTGGCACCAGACAGAGAACCTCTTCCATTTGTGTCTGTAGCATTTAAGAGTCGAGGACGCCCTGGCCTTTGCAAGAACCTCTCTGCAATCGGCCGGTATGTCGTATCCTCCAAACTCTAGCGCTGCAGGAGCCAGGCCTGCAAGTTCAGCGACTTCGGGTCGTGGTGGAGGATGGCGCCTCCTTCCCTGGAGAGTAGATCCGCGTCCGCCGGCAGCTTGATCGGCAGGGACGCTGACAAGTCCAGAAGGTCCGGGAACCATATCTGCCTCGGCCACGCAGGTGCGACGAGGATCATCCTGCACCGTGACCTCTTGAGCTGGTTGACGAGCCGGATTAGCAGAGGCAAGGGAGGGAACGCGTAGAGGAACAGGCCCTCCCAGGGGAACGAGAAAGCATCGCCCATGCTCCTCGTCTGGGGAAACCTGCTGGCGAACCTCCGGCACTTGGTGTTCGTCGCCGTCGCGAACAGGTCGATCTGGGGTGTGCCCCACCGTCGGAAGAGGCGATCCACCAGATCCTGCCGTAGTTCCCACTCGTGGCACGAGCGCAGCTCCCTGCTGAGTGAGTCGGCGATGGTGTTTTTTATCCCTGCCAGATGAAACGGCACCAGAAAAATCCCTTGGGCGACGGCCCAATGCCACAGGTCCTGCGCCTCCTTGGACAGCGCTGGGGACCTGGTTCCGCCCTGTTTCCTGATGTAAAACATGGTGGTGGTGTTGTCGGTGAAGATCCTCACCACCTTGCCCTTGAGGGACGGAAGGAAGGACCTGAGGGCCCAAAACACTGCACGGAGCTCCAGGACGTTGATATGCAGGGACTTCTCCGTCGGGAGCCAGAGTCCCCTCGCGTGCAGATTTTCGGTGTGCGCTCCCCACCCTTCCAGGGAGGCATCCGTGGTCACAGTCTCCTGGTGGGCTGGGGTCTGGAAGTCCATGCCCGCCGTCAGATGCGCGCGGGTGCCCCACCACCGTATCGCTCGTCGGAAACTCTCGTCGAGCTTGATCCTTTCCTCGAAGCTGCCCGTCGTCTGGATCCAGCGCGCATCCAGGAATTCTTGCAACGGGCGCATCCGGAGCCTGCACATGGGAATGAGGTAGATGCAGGAAGACATCATCCCGAGGAGGGACTTGATGGATCTCACTTTGGCCGCGTCGGCCACCAACATCCGTTGCACCTTGCCCAAGATGGTCCTGGTCCTCTCCTCCGACGGGGAGGCCAGAAGGGACACTGTGTCGAGCCTCGCTCCCAGAAACAGTGCGACTTGCGCGGGCACCAGGTGGGATTTGGCGTAGTTCACGGAGAATCCCAGGTCCGTGAGGAGTTGGACGGTCCTTGCCGTGTGGACCACGGCGAGCTCCTTCGTCTTGGCGCGGATGAGCCAGTCGTCCAGGTAGGGGTAGACGTGAATCCCCTCGCGGCGCAGCTGCGCCGCCACCGGTGCGAGGCACTTGGTGAATACCCTGGGTGCCGACCGTAGTCCGAAGGGAAGGGCTTTGAACTGGTAATGACGCCCTTGGACCACGAACCTGAGGAATTTTCGGTGCCCCTTTAGGATGGGAATGTGGAAGTAGGCATCCTCCAAATCCAACGACGATAGGAAGTCTCCTTCCTCCAGTTGACCCAGGACGTGCTGGAGGGTGACCATCCGGAACTTCTGCGCCTTGATGAACTTGTTCAGCCGTCGCAGGTCCAGGATGGGGCGCCATCCTCCCGTCTTCTTCTTCACGAGGAAGTATCGCGAGTAGACTCCGGAGCCCCGAAGCCTCTTTGGGACGAGTTCGATGGCGCCCTTTCTGAGCATCGCCTTTACCTCCAGGAGAAGTTGAGGGACGTGAAGTTCTTCCCTGGCCACGGGGGGGACGCGCGGGCACCTTCTTTGAAACTCGAGCGCGTGGCCCCGGGCCAGGGCGTCCAGCACCCAACGGTCGGTGGAGATGGACTCCCACACGCTGACGAAGCCCGCCAGCCGGCCTCCCACCGGGGTGCTTCGGTGGGGGCCCGACCCCACGGCCGGTTCAATCCTGCTTGGACGCGGCCTTGCCGCCTTGACCTCCTTGGCGACGACGGCGGGGTCCGCTAGACTTGCCTCGTCCTCTGTAGGCCTCTTGCGACGACGAGCGGGCCGCTTGACGGTAGGAAGCGAAACCGCCGCCGGAACCTTTGGAGGCGCCCTTGCCTCCGCCGCTCCGAAAGGGCGTCCGTCGCTGCTGCAGGACTCCAAGGGCCCGGGCCGTCTCAGTATCCGCCTTGATGGCCTGAAGGGAATCGTCCACTGTCTTCCCAAACAGGTTGTTCCTGTCGAAGGGCATGTCCAGGACTCTGGTCTGGACGTCCTGCCGAAAGTCCGTAGCTTTGAGCCATCCACGACGTCGAAGGCAAACGCCGTTGCCCAGCTGGCGGAACCCAGTGTCGGCGATGTCCGTCGCCACGGTGATGGCGTGGTCCGAAGCCACTTCACCTTCCTGGAGGATCTCAAGGGCCTCCGCCCTCTTGTCGTCCGGCAGAAAATCCAGCAGGGGAGCTATCTTGTACCAGAGCTCCCTGTCGTAGCGGGCCACGATAGCCAAGGCGTTGGCCGCTTTAATCGTCGTCGCTGCCGACGAGATGACTCTCCGTCCCATAGCATCCAATTTCTTTCCCTCGCCGTCCGGCGGGGAAGTCGATGTGGAGGCACCCCCCCCCGCTTTCTTCCTGGCTGCCGCGGAGACGACGGAGTCCGGGGTAGGCTGCGCCCGGAGGCATAGGGGGGCCGTGTCCGGGACCCGGTACTTTTTCTCGTACCGGTCTCTTCTAGCTGGCGTAGTGGAAGGGTTCTTGAGGAGGGAAAGGCCCCCATCCCAAATGTCGTCCAACAGAGGCACTGCGAGGACCGTCTTCCTCTTGGCCTCGCGCCGCTGATAAAGGAAGCCTTCCTTTTTCTTCTCCTCAGGGCAGAGTTGGAAAAGCTCGGAAGCCCTGGAGATCATGGAGTGGAAAGATCCGATCTCGTCGGGCGGAGAAGCCCTGGTGGGGGGCGACGAAGGAAAATCCTCGTCGTATGCCTCGTCGTCCGTACCCGTCGCTGCCGTGTCAGTCCCCGTATCATCCCCTCGGGTGGACGGGGAGGAGGGCTGGACGGGGCGCGACGGTTGAAAAGGAGGTGGAGGATGGATCCTTCTTTTCTTGGTAGGGGGAACACCAGAAGGTCCCGGTTCTGGATCCCCCGACGGGAGAGGTTCCTCCGTCGGTAACGGTAGCCTCGTCCTTATCTCGGTACATAAGGACTGTATGGCCAACAAAATGGCCGCCGAGTTGTCTCGCGGCGCTGGCAGAGGGGAATCCGACGGGCGAGCAGGGGCCCCGTCGGTATCCTCGACGATGTCGTCGTCACCCGCGTCGGGGTCCATTCCGACGGGCTGGCCTTGTTCCACGCCTAGGCCGTGGCTTAAGACCTCGATCAGCTCCTCTTCTGAGGTTGAGGCCGAATCTACGACGACGCCCTGCCCCCCCTTCTTCTTCCCCACGGAGGGTTTCACGGGGGTCCTATCGATGGGCACAAAAGAAGACTCCCTCCGAGGAGGCAGGGAGATTCTGGGCCCTGATGTCGCCACCACTGGCGCAGCCTCCACAGGCTGAGCCAGGGCCGCCGCGACCGTTTCGATAGATGGCTTGGTCGGATGGATCAAGGCCTTCACCACCTTAGGTGCGCTCACCGCCTTATCCTTGAGGGAGGGGGCACTGCCACGCTCCTCCTCTGCCTTAGAGCTCGACCGGGGCCTCTCCAGGAGCTTCGCCGGGTGCTCGGCCTTCCTCTTACCCGACCCAGAGCGTTGGCTCGTGGTTGATGGTGCGCCCTGCCTGGCGCCCGTAGAGCCCGACCGTTCGGCGCTCCCGGTGCCAGCGGACTCGCGGTGCTTGGCCTTATGTTGGGCCCCCGTCGCCGGGGCGCCCTCAAAGGTCTTAGAAGACCGCTCGGGTTTCTTCTTCTTCTCGCCAGACGGGCTCTTACCCTCCAGCCAGTTGGCGAGACGTTGATGACGGTCCTTCATGGTCCGTTCCGACATGTTGCCGCAAAACGCACAATCCTTCTCCACGTGCGTTTTGTCCTCATGAAGGCAGTAAAGGCAGAAAGAGTGTTCGTCTTCCTTAAAGACGTTCTGCAGCTGGCATCCAGGGCAGACCCTGAACAGCTTTCCGGGCGTCGAGCTTCCCTTCTCCTGGGCCATCTCCGAGACCGGGCCTGAGAAGCTTCTGGAGTCCGAAGTGTAGCTCGACGAAATCTTCACCCTTGAGGGGCACAGACGAATCCGACACGGGTCCCCGTTGATCGGATGTAGGATCGGTGGAGCTTGAGGCTCTTTTGACCGAAAGAATTGAAGTTTTTTGTGAAAAAGCGCGAAAAAAGCACTAACGCTCGAGAGCAATAGCACGAGGATCCCAACACATGAACGTGCGGTAAAAATCTGAAGATGGCTGCCAGAGGCGGTGCTTAGGTAGAGGGCAGTCATTGGCTGTGGTCAGTATGACGCAGAGACCAGTGATTGGTTATTACTACGAAAGACAGATCAGAAACGAAACTGATACTGGTTTTTTCTTTACCGAGGATTCCCAGCCCGACGACGGGGAATATTCATGAGCATGTGAATCCATGCCAGACCCCATGCTGGAGAACCCTGGTCGCCATCTACAGCCCCAACAAGGACCAAGGCCTGTTCCTTCGCAGGCTCCTGCCGAATATAGCAGCCTTTGCCAGAGGTCAATTGCTCATCTGGGGGGGGGATTTCAACCTGCCACCAGACCCCCAACTTGGACAAAACCCCTCCCACCCTCGAGAGAGGACTTCATTAACGCCATAGCCGAATTCCTAAGGGAGACAGAAACCCTTGACATCTGGAGATTCCTCAACCAGGGTGCAAGGAAATGCACGCACCTGTCACACGTACACAGGGGCTACTCGAGGATTGACCCGATGCTGGCCTCCAGCTCTTTGGCCCCCTGCGTTGAGATTATCGACATAGGACACATCACCATCTCGGACCACGCGCCAGTGACCTTGAACCTCTGCACTCAGGGGCTTCCGGAACCGCACCTCAGGCCCTGGAGATTACAAGACCACATCCTCGCGTACACAGCCATCAAGGCCGAAATAGAGGAATCCCTGGTGAACTACTTCCAGGAGAAAGCCACCTCGGACGTCTCCCGAGCGACCACGTGGGATGCAATGAAGCCGGTGATCCGTGGGGTGACCATGAATGCCACAGCAAGGCTCTGCCGTTTGAACCAACTACTCCAAACCAACCTGGAGAGGAAAGTAATAAAGCTGGAAGGCAGCTTAAAAAAGCATCCGGCCAAAGCCACCAGCTGTGATCTCAAGAGAGCCAAGGCTGAACTTGAAATGCACCAAGCAGACCGGGTGGCCAGAGCCCTGCAGTATACCAAACAATTTTATTACCTTAATAGCAATAAGGCAAATCGCCTCTTAGCGCATAAATTGAAGAAAACAAACAAGGAACTTCATCCAGTGCCTAACGGACCACACCGGTGCTCTGCGCTTCCTGGAGGCGGAGAAGCTCTGCCTTATGACAGCACCACAAAGGCATTATGGCTGGTCCCCCCTCGGGCCGCATAGGCCCAAGCCGGTTTCCTAGCAGCCACCCGGAAGCTCCTGTTGCACCCGGCGCTGGAGGCCCTAGAGCAGCCAATATCAATGGAGGAAGTTTCCGATATGATCCGTGCTCTGAAGAACATGTCCCCCAGGCCAGACGGGCTAACAACAAGATTTTACAAGAAATTTGCCCACATCCTGGCCCCGCAGCTGGCTGTCCTGTTCAACTCCTTCCTAACGTCCAGAGCCACTACGCCTTCTATGGAGGAATCCTCCACATTTCTCATCTTAAAACCAAATAAAGACTGCACACTCTGTGCGTCTTACAGGCCTATCACGCTGCTGAACAATGACGCCAAATTGTTCGCCAAAATTCGGGCCAACAGACTGGCCCCCCCATCCTCCCAGACCAAGCCGGGTTTATCCCGGGGCGCAACATGCAGGACAACATCAGAAGAACGATAGATACCATCGAGTCAGCGCACAGAACGGGCTCCCCCCTGATGGTTCTCTCACTGGATGCTCACAAAGCATTCGACTTGCTGGACTGGGGCTACATAGGAGAAACCCTCCGCCATAATGGGTTCGGCCCGAACTTCTGAAAATGGGCCCTCGCCAACTACCAGCAGCTGTCCACCCATCTGAGATTGAATGGAGCCTGCTCCAGGAAAATAAATATGAGGGGGACCAGGCAGGGGTGTCCCTTCTCCCTGCTCACCTTTGCCCTCTCTATGGAACCACTGGCTAGCAGGATCCAGAGCAACCCGTTAATCCAAGGCTTGAATCTCAATGGAGAATCCTACAAGATAGCCTTGTACGCGGACGATATACTGCTTACCCTATCCAGTGCAGACGGGTCCATGAAGGCCCTATGGAAGGAGCTGGGGGAATTTAAAGAAGCCTCTGGCTTCACGATAAACATCACCAAGTCCATCGCTATGGGTATTAATATGCCGGGCAGTCTCGTGGAGCGTTTGCAAGCCTCCTACCCGATACAGTGGGCCAAAGCGCAGATAAACTACCAGCAAATTTCCCACAACTATTTAAGGACCTCAGAGCCGACCTGAGTCGCTGGCGAAAGCAGGTGGTTTCCTGGTTCGGCCGCATCTCGGCACTGAAAATGAACCTGCTCCCGAGACTGCTCTACCTCTGTCTGGCACTCCCCACTACCGTCCCCTCGGAAGCCTTGCAAAAACTGCATAGAGCCATCCTGAAATACATCTGGGAGGGCAAGAAACCGCACATCACTAGACGCATCATGCTCCGCGGTCCGGCCCTGGGTGGACTGGGGGTCCCAGATGTGGCTCAATACTGCCTCGCAGCCCAGCTTGCCCACGCCTTTGCTTGGAGAACCACCACCAACCGAACCAGATGGCTGAAATTGGAAGTGGACTGGTGCCCTGTACCGCTGGAAGCCCTCCCCAACTGAAACTAGACAACATCCCCGGGCACAAGGACCTACTTCCTGCAACGCGGAATACTGTGTTGAGCTGGAGGAAAGTGGCCTACCTCTGGAAATGCAGAAGCCCGACAGGCCATCTCACCCCAGTCTGGGGCAACCCCGACTTCTCTCCGGGTCTCGCCCCTAGATCCTTTAGGAAATGGCAGGAGGGCGGTCTGAGAAGCATGGGGGATTTCTACACAAACGGGAATCCACTGAACTTCGATGAATGCAATGCCAAATTCTCGATTCCCGAGCCAGAGATATTCCGCTACGCTCAGCTCAGGCACTGGCTATCCAGCGGAGCGGCCAAGAAACTAGGTGGCTGAGAGCGAACAGCTCTGGAGCGGACACTCTCGTCGAATCCCCGCCAGGGGAAAATCTCATCCTTATACAAATTGCTTGACAGGTCGGTTCCGTCCAAGAAAGAACCGTATATGCTCAAGAGGGAGAAGGACATAGGCAGAACCATCGAGCCGAAGGAATGGGCCCAGATATGGGCTCAAGCCCACAAGAGCTCTAGATGCACGACAAACAGAGGGCGCCTACAAGGTGTGTTACCGCTAGTACCGTACCCCGGAAGCCATAAACAAATTCAACCCGGCCATTCCTCTACAGAGCTGGAAGGGTTGTCTCAAGTCCTCGTCGTTCTGGAGGGAGGTCCTGGACCAGATCTGCGAGATAACGGGCCTCACAATCCCCTGGGACCCAGGCATTGTGCTCTTAGGGGCTACGAGCGAGGGCCAGTTCCCGCTAACAGGCCACATAGTGGACTTATGCATCCAACTCCTGACAGCAGCAAAGATTCCCCTGGTAAGACTCTGGAAGCATCCCGAAAGCCCAGCCATACAAATGTGGTGGTCCAAATGTTGGGAGACAGTGGCGGTGGAAAAGATTACAGCCGTAAAATTTGATAACACCGCCAAATTCGAACAAATCTGGTCCCCCTTCCTGGACTACACAAGGAAATTCCCGGGCCTAGCGAGACAGCCCCCCAACCTTCGCTGGATGGGGGTACAGGCTTAACCGGGGGAAGGCGGAATGGAACACAACTCATCCTTCAACAAGTAGTTCTTGGCCGGACCCTACCCCGCTCCGCCTCCCCAAACTCGGGGAACATGATGCCGCACCAGAGCACAGCATCCTAACAAACGGAACGCCCCGCCAGTGCTCCTGTTAACCTAAGACACTTAGCTCGCCCCACACCCCCCCTGCGGACAGCTCCCCCCCCCCCACGATGTCCCCCCTGGATCCCCAGAGACTCACCCACCGTTGGGCTCAGTTTGTGTTATGTTTATGTTTTTGCTTTGTCGCTTTTGATCGTTACATCTTAATTGCTGGCCTTCTGCGTAAGGCGTCTTTGACGATGCAATATTAAGCTGGCACAAATACCAATAAATACATATTTGAAAGAAAAAAAAAAGGAGTTTTTTATGGCTACCAACATCTCTCCAACAATTAATTTGTTTGTTTGTTTATTTATTTAGTATAGCGCGCAAAACCCAGAGGTAACAGGGCGCAACAGAGGTCAGGAAGATAGGATTACTTAAAAACTTGGTTACAGAATAAGATAGGCATGAGAAAAAGTGCATTGCATTTACAGTTACATTGTGTGGGATGTGCATATATACATATAATTGAGCGAAGGTTTACAAATTTACATATTAATACTGTGCGTAGGAGCAGTTCGGTTGCATTTACATATTTACAAATTTAAGGCTGTGCGTGGTAGTCAGGTTATAGCATTGGCATGATCAGATTAGATGGCAGGGTTAGTCGTGAGGATCATTGGCCCGCAGCCAAGTGAGGGTGTTTCGCCTGAAGCTATAGTAGGATTGGTCTGTCCTAATGTGGAGTGGGAGGGCGTTCCAGTGTTGGGCTGCCAGGACAGGGAAGCTGCTGCCGCCGGTTTTCTTTTGTCTGAAATTGGGTACCTGCAGGCAGTAGGAATTGATCGATCTGGTGGGGCGGGGGTGACGTTTTTTTCTTTATTCTGGATGCGAGATAGGGGGGGGCTGCGTTGTTTAAGCATTTGTGGGTGAGTGATGCCGTTTTGAGGGAGATGCGGTCATGGATTTTAAGCCATTTGTGTTCTCTTCTTTTGTTGGAGATGTGTTCCTTAGAGGGTAGGTTGAGGGCTGTTCTGAGAGCGTTGTTTTGTAGTGTCTGTAGTTTGTTGGTTATGCATTTGTTGGCTCCTAGGTACATGGCGTTGCAATAGTCCAGTCTGGATAGTATTAGGGCGTTGGCTATGATGATGCAGCTAGTTTGGGTGAGGAAGGCTCTACATGCCCTAATTAGCTTGCATGTGTAGGCGGTGGAGGATGCTAGTGAGTTGACTTGTTTTTTTAGTGACATGGTTGCATCAAGGTGAAAGCCTAGTGTTTTCACTGTTTTGGCCACTGTGATGGTATTGCCATCAATGTTGAAGGCCTTATAGTTGGAGCTGAGTTTTTTGAGATTGGTATTGGATCCGAGGAGCAGGATTTTGGTTTTCTCATCATTTAGACATAGACCGTGTGTGGCCATCCATGCCTGAATGATGAGATATATTTTGTTTACCAAGGCCGTATCTGAAGCGTAGTTGCCTGAGAGGGGTATGAGGATCTGGGTGTCATCTGCATAATTGGTATATGAGACACCCAGTCTGTCCAACTTGTCAAATAGGGGCTTGGTAAAGATGTTGTAGAGGAAGGTATTTACAATGTATTTGGAAGGTCTTTAATCCTTCATAATAATTGTCAAGAGGACATTCTAGGATGTAACTGGAGTCCCGTTAGATTCAGACTTTAAAATTCGGTGTCATGGCCAAACTCTCTAGGATCCCTTCTTTGATTTAACTAAAGGGAGTAAGTTCCATTATGGTTCAACACTTGAAACACTGCTTGGAGTTCGCCTGCCAGTAGGGGTGCTGCTATGTATTCTCCAGCTCACTCTGGCACACCCCGTGGTTTTGACCACTCACTCAGTTAGTAAAAAAATACTGTTACTCACCACTCCGAAATAGGCCGAAGATGCAGAGGAGTGACCTTGGAGATGATGGTGGTACAAGAATTGATATTCAGCCTTCCATCCCAGCTCCCCTGAGTACAAGACTCAGGCTTCCTCAAAGAGGGGTTCTTTTCTACAATGTACCTCTCTGCTGTTTCAGTTGGGACGGACAGAGGTGTCAATTGAATAAAAGAGCGGGGAGAATTCCAAGATGGCCGCCGACACCAGGTAGACGTGTGTCGTCGGAGCTCCAGAACCTCCAACTCACTTAAGCGGTTCCACCACCCCTTATGAGCTGAGGAACTCAGGTAAACAGCAGCCGGCGCCCCCCCCCGTACTTTCGATCACGCGTAGCTGCTACATCACCCAGCAGGAGAAGGAAAAACAACCGCTGCGCGCATCGGAGGCCCGCGGGCGAAAGGAGACGCATCAGGCCTATGTGCTGGGCAGGAGAGGGGGCGCTGCAGGCGGGACGAGATCGCAGCCCCGTCCCTGTCCTCACGCCGGGGAACGGACAGTGGCGCGGACTCGGGGGAGCGGACATGCTCTTGGCCGCACAGCGGGCTCTCCCGCCGACCATCGGGTGGGTGCGGCTGGCTGAGTCGGGGAGGAGGAGGAGACCCCGGGAAAGGAGGCACCGTCGGGACACACCGGCGGAGTTGCTATTGGCCCGGCTGCAGAGCCTCGGATCGGAGGCCAGCGGGAGCGTACTACACGCAACCCCAACAGGCCCCAAGGCAACGTTAAGCACTGCAAGGCTGGGGATTCAGGCCTGGTCAGGAACAGCGAGGCAAGGAACTCAGGCCCGGTCAGGAGTAACTCCCTGGGGAGGCACGGGCAGGATCAGAAGGGGCCTTCAAGCCACAATTATGGCAGCTAAAAACAAGAGCAAGGCCAATAAGAGCGGTCAGTCGCAGGCGGACGCCTCAGGCCCCATCATGGCCCTCTTGGCAAGCAAGGACGCAGCCGAGGAACGCAGGGCGACACAGGGGGGGGGGGAGGGGAAAGTATGGAGCAGGAGCACGCCGAGACCCTGGAAGCGCCCGCACAGATCTCACGCCAGGATCTGCACGGGGAGCTGCTTTCATTCCAAGCATCCTTGGGGAAAACCTTTCAAGAGCAATTTCAATTAATGAGGTCCGACATCAACCAGGCCGAAATCAAGCAGGAAGTGGGTGAACTGGGGGAGAGAACGGACATAGTCGAAAAAGGCCTGCAGGAGAGGCCACAGAGAACAGTGAAGCTATCGAGAGACTAGACACGGCAACGCGGAACTTGGAAATAAGAATGGAAGACATGGAAAACAGGTCTCGGCGGATCAACATCAGGTTGAAGCTCCTGCCGGAGACGGTGCAAGATAGGGACCTGAAGGAAACGGTTCAATGAATTTTTGCAGAGCTACTGGGCGAGCCTTCACCTGATTGGATCGAGTTGGACAGGGTTCACAGAGTGGGCTTCCTCAATAGGAATCCGAAGTCTAGGCCGCGGGATGTGTTAGCGGCGTTCACAAGATATGCTCAAAAAGAGGCAGTACTCAAGGCCGCTAGACAAAAAGAGCCGATATCCTTTAACGACCAACGTATTGAACTGTACCAGGACCTCGCCAGCTGTACCCTGCTCAAGAGGCGACAATGGAGCGCCCTCACCCTGAAGCTTAAAGAAAAGGGGATTAGATATAAGTGGACCTTCCCTTTTGGACTTGTCTTCGAGTGGGCTGGTTCTCAGAAGCGGATAACCACGATGCAGGAAGGAGCGGACCTACTTCAACTTGAACTGGATCAAGAGCTGTTCGGGGAATCGAGGGTGGCGGGCCCGAGCGTCTCCTCGGAGGCGGGAAGTGGTGTCCAAACCAGGCCATGGGAACGGTCACTGGTCGGTGAGGGGAAAAGGAGGAGGCCCCCAGGGAAGGGAGCTGATGTGGAGCCAGTGGCGGTGGAGTGATCTGGACCAGAGGAGAACTAATCGGGTATTTGAATAATCTCAGCGGGTGGTGGACACAAAGGCTGTTTTGATTACAAGGAGGAGAGAGGGCGCTAAAAGCAAACATCATGGGATCACCAAGGGCGAGGAAGCCGAGGGGGGGTGGGAGGGAAGCGGGTGGACCAAGTTTTAAGGTCATTAGAGGTTGGGAGGGGGGCAGGGGAGAAGGAGGGGGAGGGATCCTCAGGTGCTGCACGAGGGGCGAACTAGAAGTGATCCACGCACCCGGGTAACAGACATGGGGCAAATGAGTGGGGGTGGGGAGCTGCTGGGGGGTCTTGAACGGCGGGGACAAGTGTCTAATCACAATTCAAGTGGGTAACGCATAATGTTAGGGGCCTCAATACCCCGCTGAAAAGGAAAAAGCTGGAGCAATTTACGAAGCGGGGAAAACCGGACTTTTTGGGATTACAAGAGACACATCTGCTTCGCAAGAACCAGAGTCGCTTCAGGTTGAGAGGGTTTGATCAGGTGTTTCAGGTGTCTGGTCCCACGAAATCAGGGGGGGGTGGCGCTGGCCATCAGGGGCACGGTGAACTTCCGCTTGGAAGACACCCTAAAGGACAAGGGGGGTAGGTTTGTTGTGGTAAAAGGCTCAATTGCGGAAGAGATGTATACAATAGGGGTGATTTAAACGCCCAACACAGGGCAGGACTCCTTCCTCTGCGATCTCATGGGGAAAATAGGTGACTGGGCAAGAGGCCAGATAATCATAATGGGGGACCTGAATATAGCATGGAACAAGGTTAAAGACAGGTCAGGAGGGACTAAAAGCCGTGGGGGAGGGGCGGTAGCCTCAGCGTAACTCCGGGACAAAGTGGAGAGCGTAGGGTTGAGGGATGTCTGGAGGGAATTGAAAGGGGACGAGGAGGGCTACACATTCCTTTCCGAAGTTCACGGGACCCAGTCCAGAATTGACTACATCTGGATCTCGGCCAATCTGGTGGGTAAGGTCAAAGAGATAGAGGTTGGGCCCATGGGAATAGCAGATCATAAAATATTGTCGATGCAGCTGGAACTGGGAAAGAGGAGGAGGGGACTGTGGGGTTGGAAATACCCGGAACACCTGCTGAGGGACCCTGTGGTAAGGGAGGAGATAGAGGGCAAGATGAGAGAGTTCTTTGATAACAACAAGAGAGGGGACACGGGTGAGGATATAAGATGGGACGCGTTTAAGGCCACATTGAGGGGGGAAATTATAGCAGTTAAGGCACAGAGACAGAAACAGCTACAGGCCTTGGAGTCCAGGCTAGAAGCGGAAGTTGAGGAAGCGAGAGGCAGGGTAGCGGCGAATCCCAGCAGGACTAACCAGAAGGACTACAGGAGGGCAGTAGGACAATTGGGGATCCTTCGGACCAAAAAAGCGGAGGGGGCCTTGCTTTTCGTGAGGCAAATATGTTATGCAAGAGGGAATAAGGCAGACGCCCTGCTGGCTCGCCTCCTTCGGGGAGCTGCCTCTAGAAACACAATCACGGCTCTAAACTCAGATAGGGGGAAAGGGTTACTCGAATAGAAGATATCCAAGAGGCCAAGCCCAAGAGAAATTCCTGGAAAGGGTTAACCTGCGTAAAATTGAGGGGGATGCCCAGACTGGTTTACAACAAAAGATAACGGAGGTGGTGGTGAGGGGGGTTATTCGGAAGCTGCCCGCAGGTAAGGCCCCTGGCCCTGATGGGTACACTGCGTCCTTTTATAAGACCTTTGCGTGAGTGCTGGTTCCACAGTTGACCTACCTTTTCAACTCTTTTAGGTAGTGGGCAAATCACCCCATCCATGAAAGAAGCCAAGATTTCCCTGATTCTGAAGGAGGGCAAGGATCCCCTCGAAAGATCCTCCTACAGGCCAATAGCGCTTATTAACGTAGACGCAAAAATCTACACTAAGATCCTGGCGAATAGGCTCAAGGGGCTTCTCCCGGATCTGATCCATCAGGATCAGGCGGGATTCGTGAAGGGGAGGCAGACAGCGGATAATATTAGAAGGGTGGCCCATCTGGTGGAAAAGGCGGAAAAGACTCGTACACCGGCAGTACTTCTGTCCTTAGACGCTGAAAAAGCGTTCGACCGGGTGGAGTGGTCCTTCCTTTTCAAAACCATAGAAAAAATGGGGTTAGGAGGCGCTTATTTACAGATGGTCAAGGCGAACTATGAGGGCCCGCGAGCGAGGGTGGTGGTTAATGGGGCTTTAACTAGATCATTCCAACTCCAAAGAGGTACAAAACAGGGATGTCCCCTATTGCCCCTGCTATATGCGGTTTACTTGGAGCCCCTCCTGCAGGCAATTCAGGAATCCGAAGGAATACAGGGAATACCTTTTGGGGGCAGGCAGCACAAGGTGGCGGCCTTCGCGGACAACATGTTGCTTGCCCTGACCAATCCCACAGAGTCGAGTATGCAATGCAGGCTACTACTAGAAGACTTTGGGGAAGCATCCGGATTACGCATTAACATGCACAAGTCCGAATTGATGGACCTGACATTGGCAAGGGTAGAGAGGGAGGAGTTAAAAGGGAAGACGCCCTTCGCCTGGCGACCAGGGGGGAATTACGTACCTGGGGGTGAGAATCACTCCGGCTCTACGAGGGTGGTATGCAGCAAACTACCCCCTTCTCCTGCAAAGAATTAAAAAAGACCTCCTTAAATGGCGGAACTTGCGGATCTCCTGGTTGGGGAGGCTAGAGGCACTTAAAATGGTTACCCTGCCGAGGCTGCCCTACCTCTTCCAAGCTATCCCTCAAGCAGTCCCAGCCAGCTTCTTTAAGGAGCTCCAGGTGGTAACAAACGAGTTTATATGGGAGGGAAAAAGGGCAAGGGTGACTAGGATGCAACTTACGGCACCAAGAAAAGGGGTGGGACTAGCTCTTCCCAACTTCCGTCAATATTACGAAGCGGCCCAACTGAGGGGAATTAGGGAATGGCTCCGGGAGGGGGAAGGAAAACACTGGGTTCAGATGGACAGAGCGGTCACGCGGCACAAACTGGGGGAGGTTCTGTGGCTACCGAGACAGCATCGTCCGGGCCATATGTACCGGAGCTCGATCACCAAACTAGTTGCAGACAATTGGGACAGACTGATCCAACGTAAGGAAATTACAACCTACCCGTCCCCCTTCACCCCCATCTTCAATAATAAAGACTTTACCCTGGGGTTGGAAAGAGGGGCATCCCGGAACTGGCGGGAGGGAGGATACCGTTGGATGCGGGACATGTTTATAGGAGGGGAGATCAGTTCTTTTGTAGATTGTAAAAGGGATTTCGCACTGGGGGAAGGTGAAAGGCTGAGAAACAGCTGCGACACTGGCTTCTATACCCCATAAATAAGGAGGCGGCTACTAGATCACCAACCCTTTTTGAGAAATTCCTGATGACCAATGACGGCTCGAAAGGCCTTATCTCGCAGCTTTATAAGATCTTGGAAGAGGCTACCCCGAGGCCGCAATGGGCATATATGGGAAGGTGGGAAAAAATTCTGGGCAGGGAAATAGAGAAGACGGAGTGGGAAAATCTATGGAGTAAGATCCCTAAACTAGCGAGAGCCTCTCAAACCCGGGAGGCCTGGTATAAGATATTATATGGGTGGCAGTATACTCCAGCTCGGCTGCGCTGGATCTACCCGGATTCGTCGGGAACTTGCTGGAAGGGATGCAGCCAGGAGGGCACTGCGGAACATATTTGGTGGCGATGCCCAAAAATAGTCCCGTTCTGGGGAGACATCAAGCAGGCAATGGAACAAGTGTTTGGGGGAGAAGGAGGCATACCCCCGGAATGGTCACTATTAGGCTTGAGGCCAGCAGAAGGGCCCGCGGGTTCGAGGAGCAGGGAAAGAGCGAGGGTGATGCTCACTCTGGCAGCAATGACAATCATAGCCCAGAGATGGAAGAGCTCGAACATACCAATGTTTCAAGACTGGTTGCATAAAGTCTGGGAGATAGTAGCGATGGAATGGGCCTCCTATGCAATGAACAATACAATACAAAACTTTGCGGGCGAGTGGGGTGAGTGCCTTTCCTTTCTCAGAGAGGATTTCAGGATTGGGTGGCGCCCGCAAAGTTTAAGACTTTTGGATCTGTAATAACCCCGACTAGACACTTTCTGGTGACAGGGAGCTACGGAGACTTTGGGACAGCACCGGGGGAAAGGAGGGAGGGGGGGTTATGGGGATTGTTAAAGTTGTTGGAAAATCCAATAAAGAGAATTAAAAAAAAAAAAAAAAAAGAGCGCGGAGAACACACACCGCCAATACCAATGCTGCAAAGGAATACAAAGATATTAGACAGTGTTGAAGTTAAGGCAAATAATCAGAACAGTTGAATTAAATGGGAAACTACCTAGATAGGTATTGGAGTGGAGCTTCCCCGGGGTGGATCTTCAAGGAATATAACACGAAATGAGCGGGAATGGTCTAAAGAGCCTTTAAAGTACCAGTTCCAACTTATATATATCGAATTGGAAGGAAACAACTAACCTGAATAAGGATATTTTGAGGAAAGGAATCCAGGACACAGAAGACAAAAGGAGAAAATAACAAATAGGAATGTTAGTATAGGGAAGTACCCCCGAACGGCATGAGGGTCGCACTAGTGCCGGGTTGGTGCAGTTTCAGCAGAGCGTTTATATGCACTTGAAGACAAGTTGACAGGATAGCCCTCAATGTCCCAGAATCCAACAGGAGACAAATATGCAAACAAGTCATGGAGAGAAACAGTAGTAGAAATGGAAAGTTCCAATTAAGTATGTACCTGAGCAAACATGTATCCAGAGTAGATGTAGAATAAGTTCCGGATAGTTGACAGCAAGTTCTCGGCTTTGGTTCCGTATGCAGAAGCGGCAACCTGGAATGAAGTACCGCAAGAGACAGAAGGGCGCCGAATCCAGTAACGTCAAAAGCCAGACGAGCACGACAAGAATAAGGAGGAGACAAGCCAATCCAATAGTCAGGCAAGGGTCAAAACCAGGAGTTCAGATGAGGAATCGTGTGGGAAGACACGAAGAAGTAACGGACGTAACCGCGAGTAGCTTGTAACGCTAATTAGCAGCAACGAGCCCCATGGAAGACAGTGGTTTTATAGCCATAAGGGGGCGTGTCTTGCCGTATGTCTTCCACGTACAAGATGTGTCAGCTGACCCGGAGTCAGTCGTAGTTTGTACAAGCGCCATGGCAGCCTGTATCTAGTCCATAGAGGAGCTTGTAAAGAAGTCGTATTCTGTAAGGAGGACCGCGGGGAAGCCTGAAGTGTAAAAACTGTGCAGGATTACTCCTGGATGATTATTTAACTGTTCAAGGGTTTTAATGTAGTGTTTCTCCACATTACCGTGGATATTACCAGTTGTTTCAGGCAGTTCATGGGGCTATCTACAGATTGGCCTTTACTGTCTCCTAATTGATAATTGGCTCAGTGAGGCTGGCCTGGTATAAGCCATTCTCTAGGGAGTCAGCTGGTAGGAACTCGCTATGTCTATCAGGGTTGGGATGGCAACAGCCTTTCTGAATCTCGCTACGGGTGCAGAACACCACAAGGCATATTCTGGAGAGCTTGAAGATATCTAGGCAGGAAGGAGGGTGAATCAAGACCTTAGGAAAGTTATCTTTTTTTTTTATAAGAGTTGAGGCTAGCTTCTCTCGTTCAGCAGGGTTGGATCATTCTGAAACCAAGTTGTTTCCCCCCCTCTTCACCATTAAGGGTTGGCCCTCACCTGCAAGTTTCCCTTAGATTGGGCTGGATGACCAGGACCAGGAATGGTTTAAGGGAGGTTACCTGAAGGTCTCTGTGCCTACCACAATGGTGAGACCTCTGTATGTAAAAGGACCTGGGATAGCCACCAAGCCAGTCAGTCCCATATCCCTAGAACACCTATGTACTTACCCTAAGCCCTGGGCATCAGGTGGAGTTTTCCCAACCATTAGTGTGGAATTTCTGTTTTTGGCATGTGGGTAGAACTTTGTGCGACAGGCTCTGTCCATTCCGCTTAGGACACCACTTGACTAGAACCCTCAGCACACAAACGTAGAGTTCAACAGGCTTTATTATTATGGTGGGACAGGCTAGAAGTGGAAATTGGTAACACAAGAGAACAGGACAGCTTTCTTGGCAGTAGGATACAAAGGGTACACAGGAAGGAAATGGACAACCACAGAGTAGGAACAGGTCTCAACGATTTGCGCCAAAGGTTTGCCTTCCCAGGCCTTATCCCCAATTTCTTCTGTACAAGCTAACCTCATCCCTGGGAATGGGCTTTTAAGGATATGGGTTTGAATATCTCCTTGGGGATTTATGGGTTTTAACAACTATAAAAAGGACATTTGGGGAAAGTACCTCACAAACGTCTGAGTTTTGATATCTTTAATTGGACTAACTGAAAATGTTTGGAGATGGAATAATACATGAACATTTGAAGTCACAGATCTCCTTCAGATGGTAATGAGCAAAAGGGAGGGTTAAGATCTAGTAATCGGTTTTATTTATCCAAGGTTGGTATGCAACAAATGCAGTGCTGTCTTTTTTCTTGATATATTTATTACTGCACTTAGCATCTCATAGAACATAACAATACATGACATGTGTATTCATAAGGCAATTATCATACTTAAGGAGCAACAAAAAGCAGGTAAACATGGAGGGGCCAATTTCCAGATGTACACATGATGATGGAAGCAACAGACTGACATTCATCCCAGTTATGGAATGGATCACAGTCCTATCACCAGGGTGAGGTTGCATTATCATCTTGAGGTTGGCGTATGGTCAGAAGATAGATATGCTTTGAACAGTAATCATACATATTTTGGGCAGGAATCAGCTAGGAGCATTGCAGCCTATTTCTGCTCAGTGTCATTAGCCTAGGTGATCGCCTGAAGCCACCTCACCCTCGTGGGGCTCTGAAGCTTGTCCATTGTATTAAAATACAACGTACAGCCATGAGTAAAACAAGACCGACAGGTTTCTGCATACGGTACAAATCCTGCTCGTATACATGGAAAAGACATAGCATGGGTGTAGTGGTTAGATCTTTGGCAGTTACATCTATCAATACAGCACAGACCTCATTCCAAAGCCTTGTAAGATTTGGAAATTTCCATATCATTTGGAGATAGGAGATACCCTGTGTCTTCCCTCCCGCACCTAGGGCAGTCCCCAGATCCGGTTAGGGAGAACAGTCGCAGCTAGGCTGGAGTGCAGGGACATCTGTGTAGCACCTTCAATTGAATAAGCATAAATCAAGAGTTCTGTGCATGCAAACGCGCCGTATCGCTTACATGTTTCTAAACATCATCAGTTATATATAGTTGCAGGTCCCTCCCCATTTGGAGCATATTTTTGCTAATGATTCAGGCAAATGATCTTGCAGAAGCCGATATAGGGAAGAGACCAGACTCCGGGTCTCGCTAGCCAACATGATGTTTCCCAGTATTGTATAAGTCTCAGATTCCACTGGGAATTCTTGCCATATTCTCTTGAACGCTCTATGCAATTCACGATAGTAACCACTGAAGCGATTTCCCCTACGAGAGTGCAGGAACATCTCCTGTGGTTATAAAGATTCCATCGAGATACATATATCCCAAAACAATGCACCCACCTTGTGTCCAACTCCTCACAGAGGCGGCATCTACCCGAGGTAGTGTCAGCTAGCAATTCCACAGTGAAGTCACTATGGTACGGATAGGGCACCCCAGGATCTTCCATAACTTATGCCACACTATCAATGTCACGCTTGCCGGATAAAATGGATAGTCGTCTATAAACTGGACATGTAAGACTAGTGATCCGAGGTCTCTGTATCGGGCAGAGTGCCTTTCGAGTTTGACATGCGGGCAGAGGGACCCTCCGGGAACCAGGACGATGCATATTGCGCTAGTGCCACTATCCAGTATAACTGCAAATCCACCTTTATCATATGGTTTAGTTAACATGGCCCATTTCATCCGCACTGCACCTGAATGGCAAACAAATGTATTGACCTCAACCCCTAGTTCCATAAAAAACGTAATCCCCGGCCAAAGTGACACATTTTGAAAATAGAGAATCTACGGGAGTACCATCATTTTGTGGAGAGCAATACTACCATCGACTGTCATCGGTACTTGTGCCCGGTCCACAAGCTTGGAAATCAAGTGTACATAGTTACAATAATATAACATATCAATCTGCCCAGAGATTTCGAACCCCAAGTATCAAATGGTGACCGGAGCCCACGTGAGGTCCTCTAGGTTGCATGGCTTAACTATAGCGTCCGTTAAGGGGGAATATCTCAGATTTCCTAAAAATCACTCGCAGTCCTAACAGTTCTCCAAACTCATATACTGCCTGCATATGTGGCGCCAAGTGCGTCTGAGGGTCTCTCACATAAAATATCACATCCAGGCCTCCAGATAAGGTGCATACTAGACCTTTTTACGCATGAAAATCTTGTAAATACGACAGCTTTATTATTTTCCTGGGTAAATTTACACACAGGTTTAGAGCAGAGGGCAGTGCAAAGGTCAGATTACTTGACAAAAACCAGAAGGCTTCTTTTGATGTTTAGCTACATGGATGTAATTGCATGCCACCTCTGAAACGGAATGTATTTCTCTGAAGCCTTTAAAAAAAATAAACTGCACACTGCGATAAAAGGAATGGTTTCTTTCCATTCAGCTTCAGAAGCACTGTGCATGTTTTCCTAGAATTTTAGGATTGTATAACTAATAAGACGGAAAACTAAGTTGCAATTGAGAATTCATACTTTATAACAAGTTATGCGTTTTTTCCAGTGAAAGCAAACCAGTATTGCACTATTGTATTTTTCAAAGTTCCGGTGCTGTGTACATAATCATGCGGAGGCAGATCATTTTTACACTTATAATTTAATTTATACTCTAATTATAAAAACAGTGTGTAAAATGATGACTATGCACAGTCTAGTTTACATCCATTCAACCTTGCAGTCAATGGGGTACATTACTATAAATGGTCAGTGGCAGCAGAGTCTTTGCTCAAGGGTGAGTGATTGTCATTACACTGATCACAGGTGTGCTAGCCTCTCAAATCTTCAGCACTACAATTAAACATACAAAACCTGACTCAAGGAAGTACAAGCACTGTTCAAAAACAAACAAATGAAAGTTACATTGGTAATTGAAATAGAAACTCAGCAAAACCTGTCCCTGTGATAATCCAGATAGGTATTTAACTTTATGTAGCGCTTCATGAATGGCTCGTCATACATCTAGGTACTGCGATTATTATAACTCAGTCGATATTCAGTTATCCAACCTCTGAAGGATGTTAGCCAATAAGATAGCTCAGCCGGTTCAGCACTCGTTGCTGCAATCTGTGCGTGATCTGTAGGTTGCGGGTTCGAATCCCGGCAAGTCCAACTCAGCCTTTCATCCTTTCGAGGTCGATAAAGGAGTACCGACTTTGGTTTGGTGGTAATTGTGATAAATATGTTCTATGCACAGAGCTTTGCCAAAAGAGCTATATAAATAACCATTTGACCACTAGATTAGAGAAAGAATTCAGCATGGGGTCCTTGCCTCTCTGCATTGTTGTATCATAACACTGGCATACCATTAGGAAGTAATAGCTCCAGGAAATTAGGACTTTAATTAAACATCAAAAGACAATTTTGATATCAAATTTCAAAACACAATACAATTCATGTTTGCTTTTCTATATAATTGGCTAGGTTTTTGTGATTTCAACATTTAAATATATACAGGAGAGATCAAATGGCCAGAAATTATGAAAGGTGTATTCTGTCACAATGCAGAAAGCTGCCGCATAGTAATGATTTCCATACAGTTTTTGCACACATCGGCTGGATGTCGCATACATTTTACTCTCTTGCAAAGGAGAAAAGTCATTTTTACTCTCTTAAAATCACATTTACTCTCAAAGTTTAAAAATAGAGTAAAATACTCTCACCTCCAAATTCTTATCTGGAGCACTGATCACATCATCAACGTATAAAGGGATCACTTCCGGAACGGCAGTCATTCTGATTCCTCATGAGTATGCCTCCTCCTGATGGGATCTGCCAGGGACTCTACGGCTATGGCAAACAATAAGGTTGCTATGGGGCAACCTTGACGGATGCCCCTATAAATCCTAAATGATGGCGACAGCACTCCATTAGTACGGACCCTGGCCACTGGCAAGGTGTATAAAAGACGAATGTACGACAGAAAACCAGCTGTGAAACAACATTTTGAAAGCAATATGTAGATGTACTGCCACAAGACTGAATCAAAGGACTTTTGCATGTCTAGTGTAGCAGCTACCACCTGTGCCTCAGGATTGATCTGTGCCCTTATGTTGAAGACGCAGGTTCAATATCGTAGATCAGTCAGGAATAAAGCCCGATTGAACAGGGTGTACTATATGGGTCATGTATGGTGACAACCAATTGGCTAGGAGCTTTGCAAATATTTTAACATCTGTATTTATTAATAATAGAGGCCTTTAAGAGCCACAATCTTCCGCTGGCTTATTAGGCTTCAACAAGACCATAATAACCGCTTCCCTCATGGTGCTCGGGAGCATCTGCGACTCAAGTGCTTCAATCCTCACCATATATAGGTATGGCATCAGGGTAAGCTTATAATGTTTGTAAAATTTGGACACAAAGCCATCCAAGCTGGGGGGCTTTCCCAGTCGAAAGATCTTGAATTGCGTGGGCTATTTTCAATTGAGATATTGGTAGGTCTAGGTGAGCTCCAGCATTTAATGCCAGTTGTGTGAGGGGAATGCTCTCTAAAAGCCTGTCTGTCTCTTCTTCAGTGTTGGTATCCTTATCGCATATAAGTCTGAATAGAAAGCTTCAAACACTTCACACTTCTTGGAATGCAGCCATCCCCAATATCTTGCTGCATTGTGTAGGCCCGCAGTCTGCCAGGCCCGTCAACCTCTCCATACAGCCTTGTCATTATCGGAGTATCCAGAAACTTAATCTCTCTCTCATCATTATCTCTGAACCTGTCCACTGCTTCCTTTATTTGTGCAAGTGTTGGCATTAGAGGAGTGGCTGAATGGTCCAGCTCCAAACAGTGAAGTTCATCCTCAATGTGCATGTCTCGCTTGATTGTCTTAAGAACCCCCAGCTTGGGAGGCATAGAAATACCTCGAATGTAAGCCTTGAAAGCCTCCTGTGGTGTGCACACAGATGAAACTGATCCCACATTCTGCTAAAAAAATAACTGCACATGCTCTCCCACAGTGGTAGCAAATGCCACATCCATCAATGCCTGTGATTTAAACCGCCAGTTACTTCGGGATTGAGAAACACATTCAGTCTCAGCGTGATGTGAACAGGGGAATGATCAGAGAACATTCTGCGGAGCATGGCGATGTCTTTCGATTCCATCGAGCAGCACATCTGATATGAGCCACATATCAATATGGGAGTAGGAGCCGTGCACAGAGGAATAAAAGGAAAATGAACCGGTGTTGAGAAGTCACCATGCAGGTGTGCCATCCCCTCTCGGATGACCCGTGCAGCCCTTTTAAGCGACTTTCAGGCCCAGGTGGTCCTGTCCTGGTGAACGTCAAGAATGGTATCGAAATCCCTACCCCACAACACAGGTATTAGAGGGTAACTTGCTAGCATGTCAGTAATTTCCACAGAACTGAGGATGGCCTATATTTGGACCATACACTTTTAAAAATATGAGTTCCCTCCAAGCCAGGGATCCATTTAACACATAATGTCCCAGTGGATCTATCTGGGCTTTTCTGCATTGAAATGTGAAGGACTTATGCATGAGTATCATGGCACCCCTGAATTATGTGGAGTATGCAGTGTAAAACCTGTTCTTACCCCAGTGTTTGGCCAACCTCTCGAACACCGCAGCCAGGGCATGGGTCTCTGGAAAATACAGAACCTTGACGTTAGGTCGTTCAACATAGAGAAGTAATCCTTGCCTTTTCATAGGATTCCCAACATATGACATCACCCAACATGGATATTGGGTAGTCATAGCTGCAAACCTTACAGTACCCGCCAACAACCATTTTGTCAAAATCAAGGTTAAGTGCGGTTTAAACACCCAACTTGACTCCCACTTCTCCCACCCATCCCACCAAGCCGCCCACAAAACTGAGGAGGTGGATCCCTTTAAACGCCCTAACCAAAAATCATTGCAATATTGTATGGGGAGGCTGATGGACGGGAGTAGGCCCGGGCCCTACAACGGTACCTTGAAGAATGTAAAAACAGATATTCACGAAAATCTGGTTGAATCCATAGGATAGCAAGGTTCCTCGTAGGGCATCTAACAGACATGATTGTATCTCACAGCTAGGTAGTCAGTTCAGATGCTGCTCTCAGAATGGCTTCATTTTCGCACTCGAGTACTGTTCATGTGGCAGTCATCAATAGCCAGGAATATCATGGCACAGATGAATTGAATAGTCTCTTCCAGGAGCGTGAACAAGTACACTTTACTGTTGACTTCAACTCTCAACTTAGCAGGATATAGCATGACGTAGTTCAAGCCTTTGTCATATAGCCTCTTTTTTACTGCCAAAAGGATTTCCTATTCTGTTGTACCGCTATAGAGTATCAGGCTAAGTCAGGATAGACGTGCATTTTGGTGGATCCCAGCACAAGATCTCCTTTCTCTCAGGGGGCACACAGGATAGCGTTCCTGTCGCGATAATTCAAAATATATGTTATCGGGTGGGGTGGAGCTCCGAGCTTGGCACCAGGGATCTAGGTGCACATTCCACTGCAAACTGCGGCGAGAGTCGAGGATTACCCAGGGGCAAGAGGAGAGTTTGTTCAATGTATTCTTTCAGAGAGGTCTCAATAGCATTCTCGGGTACCCGATGACACAGATAATGTTTCATCGTGACCGAGATTCAGCTTGTCGTTTTTCTTAGTGACCGCCAAGACTTTTTTCGTTAGAGATGTGACATTGGTCTTCAAAGTGGGGACGTCATCTTCCACTGTGCTCACTCTAGACTCAGCCTCGGCCAATCTCTGGTTGGCTTTTTCCATGTGCACCTTTATGAACCCAGTAGTGTCAGTGATGCTGTCCAGCTTGTTAAAAACAGAGAACCCGTCCTGCATACACACGTCATACGCTGGGTTTCTGTGAGCCTGCTAGAGTCTGCAGCATCATCCATGTTTGTATTGCGAGTTGCCCCAGAAAGCACTTTTGTAGGGGTCTTTACGTGCATATTTATGGAGCATTGTGTTTTCCCCTTGCTCTTCATCATTGTGGTAATAAACATACAACACTTCCAATTGATAGCAGGCACAGCACTATATCCCTGTGCATGTGATACGCACAAGCAGGAAAGCAAGCCTCCTGTATCCCAGGGACCCTCTTGCACTGGCCATAAGGCCAATCCTGGTCTCTGGGGACAATTGACAACACAGTCCGCAAGAAGCATGTCTGCCCACGGGTTCTGGGTCCCCAGAGGGATAATTGCCAGGGTCACAAATGTTTGGGGCAGCATGCACCGTTGCTCCAGAAAGTGCACTGGCTGTCCGTAATGGTCACAGGGACCTCTAGAGCGAGCCTCGTGCTGCAGCGTGACCCCCTCCAGTGCCCAACACAGCATGAAGCACAGCAAATCATCTCTGTCTTGCTCCGCCTTAATGCACCAGTATGTTACAGAATCACTGCAGGGCATCAAAGTACCTGGGGTGAAGTGGCGCAGAGCTCCGGCTCTTTGTTTCATCTCAGTCTCACTATACAGTTCCACACCGACACGTCCTCCCCTGCACATCCCATCCGGGCACTGCGGAATCCTTCCACAGCCACAATTGTACTAGCCCCTGCCACACAGATGTCGTGGCAGCTGGCACCGTTCGGGGCTAGTATCTGTGTCCATCTACTGACCGGCATCCCATTCTATGCCTGGCACCTCTTATTAGAGGCGGTCGCCATTTTCGGGGATCAGTTTCGGCAGCGCGCTGCAGCTGCGATTGCACGTTTCTCCACTACAGGGCTGTCCAGCAAGCTCGCAATTGCAGAAAGCCAATGCTGATGTGCTCTGACACCCAAATTAGCGCATAGGAGACATTTTGATGATTTATGGGCTGGATAGTAACCATTGATGGCTCCGGGTCTGCGGAGCTCCGAAGTTGAGCAGCCATCTTGGACCACACGCAACAGCGCCCCCATCACTGCCTTTTCTAACTAAATTTACACAGCAGAATATTAGCTTTGCAGACACAGCAGTTAAAAATATTGTACTGGTCGGCCACCAGGGGGGACACGGATGAACGTAACCTCTATGTGAGCTCTACCCTCGGAGGTCCCAAAAGTGGCTTGAGCCCCCGCTTTGGGTTCCCCCTTTGAATGACCACCAGTGGCGGTTGTCCGAAGGTGTCCTCCGTCAGCTGAGCGAAGTCCCGAGGGAATTCGGAGAGGGATTCGCCCAGAAACGGTCCGAGAGGGCAGCCGGGGTCCCGCGGTGGCCTCCCTGCTCTGCACACGGCAAAAGCGAAAGTAAACACGTGCGTGCAGGTGCGGAGGAGGACCTGGCCGTGGCCCGTGAAGGACGCATGAGAAGCCTTTCAGAGGGGCCTGAAATGCGCGCGAGGACAGCGGAATAATCGCCAGCTCCTACGATCCACACGGCAACCCCTGCAGCACCGGGCGAACCAACAGCGAGCACAACGCCGTCAGCTGAGCGAAGTCCCAAAGGAAATCGGTGAGGAATTCACCCAGAAGCGGTCCGAGAGGGGAGCTGGGGTCCCGCAGCGGCCTCCCTGCTCTGCACACAGCAAAAGCGAAAGTAAACACACGCGTGCAAGACGGAAGAGGGCCTGGCCGTGGACCGTTTAGAACACATGAGAAGCCTTTTGGAGGGGCCTAAAATGTGCACGAGGACAGCGGTTTAATCGCCAGCTCCTACGATTAACACGGCAACCCCTGCGGCGAACCAACGGTGAGCACGACTGGGCAGACCGTTGTCGGGAGGCCCCCGCGGACTGCCGTTGCGGCATCATGGAGCTTTGTTGTGAACCCCATTAGACCTGGCAGGGTCCTTCTCCGGTCCCCTTCCCGGACTAGGAGGGCCATTAACCCCCACCCCATGAGGTGGCCCCAGCGAGGACGACGAACAACGTGGTGACACGTTAGTCAAAATCACTGAACTCCCTGCACACCGTGATACGGAGGGATCATTGTGCTGCGCCTCTTTGCGAGCTCTGCCCATGACTTTTGCTGGCACAGCGCGAGAGAACTCCCATACCCCACATTGTGCCTACGCCTGAGGGGGGGAACCCGATTCAGGGAATGAGAGACTCCATGACCCCGCATACATATGGACACCCATCTGTGTACATATAAACGTATGCAGCCGATATCCCCTAACCGTTCCCGGCATCTGACGCAACCCCCCACCTCACTGGTCTTTGGAGCGGACTCACACTCTTGGGCATCCTGACTGTTTCACACCGCCCTGAGTTATGCCAGCAGCTCCAGAATCCAAGTGATCACGTTGTGCGCATCCGTGATTAGTATTTATTGGCCTGTTGCGTGTGAACTCCCGCACCCCTGAGCCGCGCTGAGCCCCCGTCTCAGGACCTCCCCACGGACCTACATCGAGGTGTGGACCCACAATAGCGTTGAACGCACACCGTAAATCCCAATGGCTGTACATTGACACTCACGAGGGGCAAAAGATGGAGGCCAGTCTTGAACCTACAGCCCCGTGCATCTTCTAAGAGGGTAGGGCCCCCTGTTTAGGGGTGTGTGCCTCCCCTGATCCGAGTTTCATCATATGGACCCACACCACAAACTAGCCAGATTTGCCTACGACCCGTCCCCTCCATCCAGCGGATCTACTGGTACTATGTCTACGGACGCATCGGAAGCGGGTGCCGCTGCCACCAAAGGAGACATCACCACACTATTGAATGAAATAAAAAATATGGGGGCCAATCTTGGCGGTAAAATCGATAAGATTACCCAGAGAATGGACAGATTTGAAGAACGATTGGAATGTGTGGAGAATAATCAGGCTTCGATTGACACCCTTGAAACTCAGATGGACGTACGGATTCGTAACATTGAAAAAAGGGAAGTTGAGGCGCGGTTCAAGATGGATGATCTAGAAAACAGGGAGAGGAGGCACAACCTCTGCTTTTTGGTATTCCAGAGTGTGAAGGTGAAACTGAAAAGGACCTCAAAGACACCATCCACGACATCATAAAAATATTGACCGCTGGTGAGGACATCGACGAACCTAAGACCGAACGCATACATAGAGCTGGCGGGCCGCCTGGCGGCCCACGTTCCGTCCTGGCCAAATTCCATCGATATCAAGATAAAACCAGAATTCTTGAGAAGGCCAGGTCTGGAGGCCCACTCACAATGGGAGGCGCCCAAATCACCATCTTTCAGGACTTATCTTCGCTAACTTCGCTAACATTAGCCCTAAGACGCCTCTGCAGCCCCCTGACGAAATGGCGCAAAGACCAGGGCACACGGTGGGGATACCCCTTCTTGCTCACCTTTGAGCATGGCAGCAGAAAAATAGTCCTACGTTCTGAGGATGAAATCAAAGACTGCATCGCGGACCTCCTTGGCAGAGGCTCGAGGGGGAAGGAAGGAGCCGATAGTGAGCCACCGGGATCACAGTGGGAGCTCCAGCGCCCCAGGCACAAGAGAGTAAAGGGATCGAGAAAATACAGACGCCCCAACAACACCCCTGACAATGAATAAGGGGAATTGCGTGCGACTCGACCTGACTACAGCCACAGCTGAAGCACGGGGCGTTGACCCCCGCAGAGGTTGCGAAATTGCAGGACCCGCCGCGTAGGTGCCGCCGCGGGTGGGGCACCCCTTAGGATTGGGTTGCGACGAGAACTCCTACGAGAAGACCTGGGGGACACGCGTAACGTTAAACTCTTACATGTTTGTTGTTGTTATTGTTGAAATTGCATATTGTTTAGGGGGGGGGACGTGATGGGGGCTCACCCTTAAGTTGTGATGGTACATCTGATCGGGACCGTGAGGCAACGGTCCCCACTGATGGTCCGCCAACAGACTGCACACTGTCATCTAGTCCGTTTCGGACGCCGCCAACAGCTGCCCATGCACCAATTCCTGTTCCTAAACCCAAACGAGCACCACCTACTATGGCGGAACAAGGGGGGAAGGGGATAGAGGTAATGGACACTTGGGAAATGTACAGACATTACTGGGCTCACTTCAACGCACCACAGTCAAGGTGGCACTGGGAACTCGCGTGTCTCTTTGGCCGCTGGAGATGAATGATCCTCGAATACAAACCAACGATGGCATCACTTGAGAAGTCTAAGGACAAGGGTCTCCTCAGAATTGGGTCTATCAATGTGAAGGGATTGAACTCCCCTACCAAGGGGTCGTTGGTGCATAGAGAATTCCGAAGATCCGGCATAGACATTCTCCTCATTCAGGAGACGAAATTTGCAAGAGGGGGAGGAGCGGAGCGTTTTGGGGAGGCACGGAATTCTGGGGTTCTGGCCCGCTCAGGAGGGGAGGGGTCGGAATCCTCATCAAGAAGGGATTTGGGTTTGAATTGGAAAAGACCTGGTCGGATGTAAGTGGTTGAGCCCTTCTGATAGTGGGGAAAATTGCAAGCGTTCAGGTCACAATTGCTACAATTTACTCACCCAACAGCGGACAGGCCGCATTCCTTAGGAAAACGATTCCCAAAATAGTACTAGAAACTGCAGGTCACCTCATCCTAGGAGGCAACTTTAACCAGTGGGTAGACCCATCCGTGGACTGGAAACCAGGCAACCCGGACACGAGGACTCAGCATAGAGGGGACCATACTGAATTTGCCGTCATGATGGAACTATACGATCTACGGGATGTGTGGAGGACTCAACATCCCGGCGAAAGTGGCTTAACCTTTAATTCGAATCCCCATGGCACATTCACACGGATAGATTATATATTCCTCTCACCTGACCTCACAGAATCCACGAATTACTCTGGCATTGTCCCGATAACATGGTCGGACCATGACATGGTTCTGGCCAATGTCAATTGGGCCGACCTGCCTGTCGCTGGGGGTTCTTGGCGCTGCAACGAGTCACTCTGTAACGATGTGGTGTTTAGAAATGAAATGGAGATTGAGATTGAAGAATACTTTAAGGTGAACAACAACGAGGAGGTCTCCAAACAAGTAATCATATTGATATGCGAGGGTTCCTCTAAAAAAAGGGAACGCAAGATTGTAGAAAACAAACTGCGTAATGAAATACACCAACTGGAGGCGGAAGTAAGAGATAACACAGAGGTAGACCCCACTAAAATAGACATAGCTCACCGTAAAAGAGAAGAACTACGGCTGTTGGAACATGGCCAGGTGGTGCGAAAACTGCAATTCCTAAAACAGACATACTATGAGAAGGGGGGCAAGGCTGATGCACTCTTAGCTGCCAGGCTCAGGGAACGGAGAGAGGAACGCAAGGTGAAAGATAATGCAGCCCACTAATCCCATGATGCACCCTCCCCACTCAATACCCGAGTGCTTTGCCAACTTTTACGAAAACCTATATACCTCCGAACTGAGCTCTGCCCAATCTGACATATCCTCCTACTTGTCCTCAATCACCATGCCTAGGGTAGCAGACACTGAGGCCGACATCCTTGATAGTCCAATAGCCGAACACGAGATACGTGACGCGATCAAACGGCTTACACTGGGGAAGTCTCCGGGGGAAGACTGTTACACGGCAGGCTTTTCAAGACCTTTAGCGATCAACTGTCACCCTTCCTCACGGAACTCTTTAATGAGATAGTGGACTCTGGGATCGCACCAGACTCCTCTAAGAGAGCCCTCATAACAGTCATCCCTAAGGAGGGCAGAGATCCCAAATTATGTGGGTCATACCGCCCCATTTCCCTCCTCAATCTCGACGGCAAGATCTACGCTCGAGTATTGGCTGCGAGACTGGAAACCTTAATGCCTAAACTGGTCCACCCCGACCAGGTTGGGTTTATTCTTGGACGGCACGGTGCCGACACCATGCGTAAGACTCTACATCTTGTCCACGCAGCGCACAGTCTGCCAGACGATCCGGCCCTCCTATCGATCGACGCAGAAAAAGCCTTTGGTAGGGTGGAGTGGGATTTCCTGGGAGCAGTCCTCCAGAAAGTAGGGATAGGCCCCAAATTCCGTGAGGGGATACGAGCAATATATACCTCTCCCAAAGCATCAATATTTGTGAACGGGGAATATTCCAGGTGGTTTGAACTACAGCGAGGGACCAGACAGGGATGCCCCCTCTCCGCGATTCTGTTCGCACTCTCCCTTGAACCCTTGGCGCAAAAAATTAGAGACAACCCCCGAATAGAGGGAATACGGCTGAGAGAGGCGGAGTACAAAGCAGCATTGTACGCCAATGACGTCCTCCTACACGTAACTAAACCTACAAACTCTATCCCTCATGCCCTAACTCTAATAGAAGAATATGGCCAGTACTCCGGATTTAAAGTAAACAAATCAAAGTCCATACTGTTCCCCCTCCAAGGCACCCCTGATGAGAATGATGCCAAGTTCCTCCCCTTAGGGCTCAAAGTGGAACACACGACATTACAATACCTAGGTATACAGATCACCAGAACCCTGGGTGACCTCTATGAGGCTAACTTCCCACTGCTCCTCCGACGGTTCGAGACAGACCTCGAGAAATGGAGTAAACTGACGATTTCCTGGCTGGGGCGTATCAACGCCGTCAAGATGGTGTGCCTCCCCCGCTTTCTCTATCCTTTTCAGATGCTACCGATCGAGATGCCCAAAAAATTCTTTGTCGATGCCCGAAAGATCATGATGTGATTCATCTGGCAGGGGAAGAGTCCGAGGATCGCATACGACACACTTATACTCCCCAAAGACAAGAGAGGGATAGGCCTTGCCGATCTGGAGACTTACTATAAAGCCGCCCAGTTGCGTGTCCTAATCCCACACCTTAGAGACCACAAACACCTGCAATGTGTACAGATGGACAACCACTACATGTCCCCCGCCACAGTGGCAGAATGGCTGTGGTCACCATACCAACGGGTCCAGAGGAAAATTAAACACCATCCCATACTGACTACCATATGGAACATATGGCGCACTGGGAAAGAGATGCGAGAAGTCACTACCTGGCCATCCCCGCTCAGTCACCTGTGGTCTCCTGGCATAAACGACCATATTCCGAATCTAGAGCGGTTCCAGTCTTGTACGAGGCGGGCCTGGAAAGGGTGGGACAACTTCATAGAAAGGACTCGTTCATCACACTGCCGGACCTGACGACGGCATTGGGGATAGGTAATTTATCGACATTCCACTTTCTCCAACTAAAAGGGGTGCTAACGAGACCTGAATGAAGAGAAAAATTGAAAAGAGACCTTACCGCCTTTGAGAGACTCCTAGACTCCAGAACACAAATGAAAGGCCTTATATCTGTAATGTATCAAACACTACTAGCAGCGAGAGGTGGGACCACAGAATCCCTTAGAGCCAGATGGGAAAGAGACCTTGGCGAAGAGATACTCCCCGATCAATGGGATTTAATGTGCAGAGCTGCACCCAAATCCTCCATATCTTCCCAATATAAGCTTCACGCAATAAAGCTCCTACACAGGTGGCATTATGATCCACTTAGACTTTCTAAAATGTCCCAGTCCATGAGCCCGAGATGTTGGAGAAAATGCCAACTACTGGCATATGTGGTGGGGCTGCCCGCATATTAAAGTGTTTTGGACTGAGGTCCTAGGATGGATTAAGGAGGTAGATGAGATCCAAAGGGAGCTTGACCCATGCCTTGTACTGTTTGGTCTCGAAAAGGACAATGATGATTGGCTCCGGGTGAAAGGCCTGGGCCCCCCAGCTATTGTTGGTGGCGAGAGCCCTGATAGCGATCAAATGGAAATCTCCTCTGGTCCCAGGAAGGACTGAGAGGATTAAACTGGCCACGAACATTTATGTGATGGAAACGATCACTGCCTCCCTTCATAATAAATCAGCGAAATATGAAACCCTATGGATGGACTTCAAGAATAAATATATCACACCAACCCCTGATTCCCTATCAGAGGAACCCTCAGAAGCTTAACCTTATGATGCAAAACTCAAAACACTGCAGAGACTGAGAGACTCATTTCCGGCGGCCATGGTGCTGCCAGATGTGGCACTGTGTCAATTGTGGGACCCTAGTACTTGCGTTAAACGTTTATACCTGTGATGTACACCAATCCAAGTGGGGGTGGGGGGTGGGAGCGGGTTGAGGCGAACAGTGGAAGAGACATACCCAGGTAAACGGGACTGTCACACAACCACAGGATTACAATAATATGCTCTGGTTTGCATTGATAGTTCGACATGTACCTCTGGAAGATGTATCATTTTGTTTGATTACTGTTTGCCTCTCTTTTGTTTCTGTAAAATCAATAAAGAATTTTTTTTTTTTTAAATATATTGTACTGCTGAAAAGATGCTTGCATTTACATTGTTAAAGCAGTCTATTCTTTTTTGCATTTTCAACCACGTGAGAAACGATCTTTAACGCCAAGTCTAGTGAATGGGAAAACGTGTGTACTTTTGTTAATAGTAAAAATGTCTCAGAGAGTAGGGTTTAAAAAGGGAGAGGATCCATGTGGTACAGTTTATTCATTTCACAGGTAAAAGTGCATTTCTGAAAACATTTGCACCAAGGATGAACATTTTCAAATCCAGGGTGCTTAGTCTGATGGCGCAATACCGACTGACTGCAGTGATGCTACCACTTAATACTTTGCAAAAGGCATTTTACACTACTATGCATAGTGAAGGTCAGTTTATATAAGGTATGAGCAAAGATTGTGCTTGTCAAGAGAGTATAACAAATAGCACTGACATGAACATGAATGATACATTACTAGTGTTCACATGGTATGCAACCTGATGGGCTAGGCTTCAAAGTCTTCCATAATAAGACATGAAACTTGGGTCCGTTCTTTCAGTCATGGGGCCTCATTACGACCCAGGCGCTGGACCATGGTGCTATCAGCACCATGGTCCATGCCGGTCTCCTGCATGGTGGATGGCGGAATTACCGCCCCCATGACAAGGTTGGCGGGGGCAGTAATTCCCCATTCACCATTTGCCCTTCCCCATTTTGCCCCATAGGGCATAATGGGGATGGGGAAGGCGCTAATTACGGCACCGTAAATTACGGTTGCCGTAATTAGCTCCAAGGTCCCTTAGCGGGTTGGATTTTAACACCTGCAAAAAGCAGGCGTTAAAGCCTCCAACCCGCTAAGGGACCTTGTAATCAGGCGCTAATGGTTTAACGGCGCCAACGCTCTTTACGGCGCCGTTAAACCATTAGAGCCAGGGTCGTAATGAGGCCCATGGTCTTCAAAAACTTAGTTTCCATGTTCTTTTGTGTCTTGTATTTGGCAGATCTCCTTTAAATACCAAAACAGACAGGTACCCATCCACAGTGAAGTGATGTCCCCTTGGTGTTAGTTTGTCTCACCTACATACTTTACTTACAGGCATTTTTGGAATTGTGCAAGGTATTTCTTTTAGAATTTTTGTTCAGCGCTGACCCTACCCAGAGGGTCTCTGAGCACCTTTCAAAGGTTGAAAACGTGGCAGAGTGAAAAGGTGGGAGGTGAAACAGAAGTTACAAAATGTTTTCAGTTTAGGATAGAAAGATTAGGATAGGATAAGGTAAATAATGCTTGACAATTTGCAGTTGCAAGTCCCATGAATCTGCATTATTCTGGTACAGCTACACAGAATATAGCAGATTCAATGCATCTGTATTTTCAGATTTTGCATCTCCCAATATTGCATAGGTACATTACGGTTCTCATTTCTACTTGATCCAGTGAAATGTGCTTCTGGTCAGAGAATGTACTAGATGCTTTGGTTGTTTAAGTGCCATCAAGTTGGTGTGGGACCGATAAGTTATTTGAAGCTGAATATTTGTTGTAGGACTCAACAACTCTGTTCCATTGGGTTAATCTGCGGTGACATCTAGGAGGTACTCATTCTATAGTTCTCTCTGTATTGTAGCAGGTTATTTCTTGAATTTTCCAATGTATTGATAAAACTCCCTTTCAATTTGACTGGCTTCGTGTCACTTTTGTAGAAATTAATTTGTGGAGTGTAGCAAAATCTTTGTCCCTTGTGTTGGAGTATGTGCATTGGTATCTTACGGTCTGGCTGCAGATCATTTTGTGAGGCTCGAAGTAAGCTTGTCCTGGGTAATGTGAATCTCATGGTGTCTGTTGTCAGTGTGATAGGGGTCTATTTTATTGGTCCCTATTTACAGTATGTAGTGATATAAGGTAAAACGGATTGGAATGCAAAGTCAGTGTGAGGTTCCAAGAGGTGGAATTCTAGAATTGTTTCAAGATGAACAGTTGAGCGGCTGAAGAGAAAGGACGCTGTCAGAGCAGAAAGTGTCTGCAGGGTTGTTCCAGAAATCTACTTAATAAACAGAAGTTAGCTTACCTCTATGCCTGCCTCCAATACATCAAGATGGGGACGAGAATAAATCTTCATGTGGAATGACGCTACCAGGAGTGCATTAGGTGATACTAACCGATCTCAAATCTTTCTACATTGTTTCCTGTACAAAACAATGTACAAAACCTTTTGTGTTAGATAGATTGACTAACTGCATTTCACTTTGGTTATTGTGTTAATGTCAGAGATGAATGAGCAGCCTGGGTAATCCTGTTTGTGAATCTTCAGCAATAAATGGATTGCCCCAGAGTTGTCTGGCATGAGACTTACCTAAGTGTCGGCCTCCAGTAAATCAAGTTGGCAACAAGGATCCAGCGAACAACCAACCCTGCAGAACAGAGGACAGGAACCTTCTACCGGCCAGACACCAGATTAGAGTGACTCTCCAGTAGAACTTCAGCCGGATGGCAACCTTCTGATGTGTGAAGGCAGCTTCCAAGATCCCTGTGATGCATGCATGAAGGAAGACCAGAGCAGGATGTCACACAGGGGTACAGATTGCCAGCTGGTGGCACAGAGAACAAACCAGCGTGAGTGACCGCAAGAGATGCGCAGTGCCGGAAGAGGCCATGGCACCTTGACAAGTTCAAAAAAGGCACCCAGTGATGTGCGTGTATGTGCCGTCATTGCACAGCATGCCGCAGCCCAGAGTGCTAGAGGAAAGCACGTAGCAGTGTGTATGGATGTGCCACTATTTGAAGAAAAAATAAAAAAGGAAGGGACGCTGCAGTCCGATGTACTGGCAGAAGAAAAACTACCTTTGTTGGATCATAAAGGAGGGACCGGAAAAAAAGTTAAGTCAACCTTTAAACTAAATTGTTTGAATTGGTATAGAGACTTGGTATCTGTAAGAGACACTTGAGGTGGGGAATAAACATATGGCAGTATTGCAGGGCATTACAGTCATTTTTGGCTGCTGTGCTGGGAGACACCTATTCCATGGGTCGAATGAAAAGAATATCGTACAAATTATATGGATACAACAGTTAATGATAATTTGACTACAGCAAAGAAAATGATTTTATTGCTGCACTCCTTAGGACCGGAAGGACATCACAGTTTCAGAGAAATTCCACATCTCGGAGAAGGAGAGGGCGATTATGAGAAAACAATACAATTAATGAATCATTATTATCGGAAAACCAACACTGCAGTTAATAGATATTATTTTTACTCTCGTAAGCAACGGACTGAAGAATCGGTGGACAAATACAAAAGTGCCTTAAAGAAATGAGCCCTAACATGCAATTTTGAAAGGGGGTGTAATACAGGATAAACTGACATGGGACCAGAGAAAATATCCACATTAATTGCAGTGAGACACAAGAAAGACCTTGGATGAGTGGAAATCCTACCTTAGATGAAGCAATAGTTATAGCAAAGAAAGTGGAACACACCACAATGTGTTTCAAAGTAATAAAGGAGAAAGAAAAGCAAACATTGCAAGTAGCAACAGTAAAATTAAGAGAAAAGGGAAACGTAAACAAAGGAGAGGGGAAAACGAGAGAAGTATGGAAAGAAGAGAGAAATTTACAGAGGCTGGATAACACAGATAGTAAGCAGGACTCTCAAAAAGGGGGTTGTTTTTGTTGTGTCAGTAAAGGATATTATGCCTGCTCAAGGAATTTCCCTTCTTGGAATCAGAAGTGTTCAGCAGGTGGTATGAAGGGACACTTTACTGCAGTGTGATGCAATAAGAGATTTGGCAATGCAAGCAACTTGGAAAGAGTGGTGTGTGCAAGATGCAGAAGGGGGAGAGATGGAGGTGGAGTAGTAACAGTAGTCCAAAGTAGAGAAGAAGGATGCTCTCAAATGTATGTTCAAGTTGGATGAGATTAACACTAAATTAATGGTGGATACACTTTAAACAGCCAAGAAAGATGGTTGGAGTTATGTAAAAGGGGCTATGGCGCCGAGTTGAAGAAACCTGACAGATTCTCTGGCATTTTAAGATTCACAAATTAAAATGATAGCATACAAACTCACCCTAGTAAAAACCAAGGGGAGGTTAGCTGAAGTTAGCGAATGTGGAGAACAAAGGTGTGAACGTTTTAGGATGGGAAAATCAAACTAAGGTAGAGATTAAACTCAGCACAGAAAGTGAAGAACCTATAGCTGTAGTAATAGGTAAGAGATCCAAAGTGAAGGAAGTCTGACGAAAAGAGGAGAGAACATTTCCAACTGTGTTCAAGGAGGGGAGTTGGGAAACACAAGGGCTATAGCCATCAAATCATGCTCAAACCAGGAGTCGAGTTAGTATTGTATCCTGGAAGGCATATTCCAATTTCATGGGGGGGGGGGGGGGGTTAAAAAGGAGCTTGAAAGCTTGCTCAATGAAGGAGTGGTGGAAGTATCAGAATGGGTGTTTCCCATAGTCGTGGATCAGACATCTAACAGCAAGATAAGGATGTGTGTAGATTAGAGGGATTTAAATAAGTCCGTAGTGGTGGGAAAATACCCACTTCCAGTGATTGCAATTTGGATCAGGGTCTCAATAATGATGATTCAAGTAGGTGAAGAAATAAGGCAGGGCCAAGTGTGTTCTTTGAATGCTTTGGATAATGACTGGGAAGAACAGAGAAGGAATGATTTCATCCTAAAACAATGTTGGTGTTTGGGTTAAGGAAGGGTGGCTAGGCAAGGACATGTTGGATGAAACTAATAGTGGTTTTATGCAATCAAGGAAGAGCTGACAGTGAAGGGAGATTGGTTGATGAGAGGGAACAATGTCATACCTCCAGAGAAACCAAGGGAGCTAATTATTCAGCTGGCTCATGAAGGGCACTTGAATTACATAACACAAAGGAAAGTAAGAGTGAGTTACAGGTGGCTGTGAATGGATTCTCGAGGAGAGCTGGGGAGAATATTGCAGAGAGGGGATTACAGGAACCAAGGGAGTGGGTTCACCCAGTATCCAGTGATTATACCAAGGATTTTTTATTCGATGCATTTTTTACCAAAACATTTTTTCAAAAAAAGCTTGATTTAAAAAAAAAAAAAAAAAAAAAAAAAATTATATATATATATATATATATATCGAAGCAACTAACACGCTCTGGAGTGAAGAAATAACTCACATGACCACAAATTTATCGGACATGTCTATCATTAATTTGTCCACCCACCATCTTACCGCTGAAGAGACCAATGTATTGATGTATTGAAAATGGACCTCAACTTTTGCCCCTCGTCAATATATGACTATGCTGAAACTCGAATAGACCAAACCTAAACCTAAATCTAATCTCCAGAGAGGCACCGATGTTTCTATACAAGATATGTTCACCTTGAGGGATCTGGAGCACCTAGAAACCGAAGGGGATAGAGTTACTGATGTTTGGGACCAAGAATCTGCCTCAATGTATGTTGATACTGCTTGGCCGGGGAAGACTCAATTTAAAGCAAAATCTCGCTTCAACCCTGCATTTAATCCAGCGGGACATGTTGAGGCTTTTCAAGACCTGGTTGTCCATGACCTAAAAAAAAATCAGGAAGAAATGGGTGCCTCAAAACAAATCTTACTCCATCACAACAAGGCACCATTGATCGTTTGAGTGCCATGACGGAGTGCATTATCAAACCAGCAGATAAAGGCATTGTCATGATGCCTACCCCCGGGGAACCAGACCAGGTCCAGCAACCCCAGAAGCAGGCATCAAGTTATTTTGAGCAAGCCCAAAAACCCCTGCTAGGGGCTGTTTGGGTGCAATCCTGGCGCCTATGGCACCAGGCTCATATGGAGCAGACCATGCTGCAGAGCTCCAAGCCAAATGAGGCTTGGAAGGGACTATTTTACCTAGGGACTATTTTTTACTCTGGTGGGGCTGGGGAGGAATACTTACCTGGGACTAATTTGGTGGCTATTTAAACCACGCCCGAAGAGCAGCGCACGCTTCGCGTTATTCTGCATCCAGCAGCGTAACGCTCACCGTGTCTGCAAGCCTGCATCCAGTCTTCTGCCACGCCAGCCTCGAGTCTGCAGCTCCTAGAAAAAGGGAGGAAAAGAAGGAGAAGAGGTTAGAATAAGAGCAAAACCTTGGATCCTTACCTGAAATTCTGGATCCACCGCGCCTTCGAGCTGGAAGAAAGAAGCATTTTACGTGCGCCGCCTCGCCTGCTGCAGCGCCGCGCTGAACTCACCGGCCTTCGCAGCATCCTCACGATCCACCGCATCCTTCTGCACGTTCCCGCCGCACTCTGGCACCTAAGGGGAACACAAGAACAGCAAAGGTGAGCCAAGGGAATAAACAGAGGCAATAGTAACTACCCCCATAGACTTACCTGATTACCGCCGGGGGTACTATTCCTCTTTACGGGTGGCGCAGTCTCCACTGCATCCTCGCCGTACCCCGGCCCCTAAATGGAACAAAAGGACAACAAGGTGAGACGAAGGGACAAACAAGGGCAACTCTTCTCACCACAATATACTTACCTAATTTTACCGCCAGATGCATTATTATCCGAACTTCATATTTTCTCTCCACACCTGAATAAGGGAGCAAGCCACAGGTTACATTCTGGCCTTATTTTATTGAACTGTTTAGGATAAGCCAAATCCTTACCTGAACTTCCTTGTGGTAGCTGACGAACTCTTCGCTGGGGTCAAGCTGCAAACTGCAAGGAATCGGACAAGAGTGAAAGTCAGACATGTGAACTCTTACGAACTACATACTTTTCGGAGTCAATATTGTTCTGGAACTTACCAATTCCTTCGAGCCAGTGAAGCAACTGGTTATCAACACGCCCCTGCGCTCAATGCAGGATGGAGAGCTCATCTTTTCAAACCATCAGGTGAGACTATAAGAGGGGACATCAAAGGTGATCTGTGGGGAGAACAGAGGGGGTGGGGGGATTTATGCTCAACCCCACGCGTGGTTAATTCCCTTTCTCCATTTACAGAAGAATATTCCTACGGGCCAAGCAAACGAAGCTAGATAGGCCAGTCCAGTCCGTCATCTCGGCCCTACGGGTCACACTGGTGGAGACTGCAGCTGTCCAGGCAGATCGACGCCTATGTGGGAGCCAGGTGAGCGCAGCAGGCATGAACACCGTCCTCATGAATCGTGGTGATTATATTAAAGAGGCCCATAGACAACTGCTGAATAAGGACTGTTATGCTAAATTAATTGAAGATCCATCTGAAACCATGAGCGGTAAATTAGGCCATCTTTTACAGACATAGAAAGAGAAAGACCTGCTGGATAAGGACTTTTGTTCTTATTTACATCCCAAGTTCCCGGTTATTCCGACTATTTATTTTCTGCCCAAAGTACATAAGAGTCTCACCAGACCTCCGGGCAGACCTATAGTCACACTATGCGGGGCCTTGCTAGAAAATACCTCGAGATTTATAGATGAGACTTTGGTGTCTTTTGTTACTACTCTGCCCTCCTATCTCAGGGACACTAAAGACTTTCTTAGCCGCATAGAGGGATTACCATGGGAATCTACCTATCTATTAACGACACTTGATGTAGTCTCTCTCTACACATCAATAAGACACAAAGATGGTCTTAAAGCTTGTGAATATTTTTTGCATACTAGATCCCTGAATTACCTTCAACATTCACATATGGTACTCAAGATGATTTTGCTTTGTCTTACCAATAACTGCTTTCTCTTTAACAAGCAGTTCTTCATGCAATTACAAGGCACTGCCATGGGTTTTACATTTGCCCCCTCCTATGCTAATCTGTTGATGGGCTGGTGGGAGAAATTTGTGGTATGTCATCCTAGAAACAGTCAACATACATCTAAGATCGCCCTTTGGCTGCGATACATTGATGACTTGTTTGTTATTTGGGAAGGAACCAGTGCAGAATGGTTGGACTTTGTTACAGTTCTTAACATCAATGACCTTAATCTGCAATTCACTGAAAGCCACAGCAAGACTGCTATCACATACTTGGATATTCTTGTTACTGTGTCTCAAGGAGAATTGATCACCAGTCTGTACAGAAAACCCACGAGTTCTAATATCCCACTCCATTCCAAGAGCAACCACCCCACAGCCCTTAAATGGAGTATCCCGTATGGGGAGTTTATTCGCATACGTAGAAACTGTTCCAAGATTGAAACCTTCGACTGCAAATGTGCCCTGATGGCGAATAAATTCAAGCAACGTGGATACCCCAAGAAAGTATTGGAGAGAGCTTTTCAGAAAGGCAGAGACACAGACCACTCTCTACTATTGCTAGCAGACACTTCGGAACACATAACCACAAATACTAGTGAGACACGGCTCATTTTGACTTATGGAGAAGGCGCTCACAATAGTCGACAAGTCATGCAACGACATTGGCATATCCTTAAATCAGATGAACATTTAAATACTATTTTGGGAGATGGCATTAATATTACTTTTCGCAGATCTACCTCATTTAAGGATACATTAGTTCCAAGTTTCATGAGGCCGATTGATAATGCATTGACTAATGGTTGGTTGAACACCAAACCACAGGGCTTCTATAAGTTTTCTAAATGTAAAGCCTGTACTTATGCTGTAAATAAGAAATGTTACACATCCTATTTTGGGCAATAATATCAAGATCTCATCCAGAATAACTTGTGATACTGATTATGTGGTTTATGTTTTGATTTGTCCTTGCAAGCTTTGGTATGTGGGCAGCACGAAAGGCCAATTGAAACTGAGAATGCTTGAACACATTAGAGCCATAAGAAATGTTGATTCTAACTACCCGATGGCTCTGCATTTTCAGTCTCAACATGGCAGTAAACTGGAGGGTTTTTCCTTCTTTGGCATTCGGAAAGTGCCTAAATCACCCAGAGGTGGCAACCGGGAGCTACTGTTGAGACAATTAGAAACCAAGTCCATTTTGGACCTTGAGACCAAAAAACCGAGGGGTCACAACCTTGATGAAGAACTGTGTACGTTTTTAGGCACCTAATAGTATATATTTTTTTAATTATCCTTTATATTTTTGGTACTTTTAACGCTCTTATATGACTCTTCATGTGTCCAACATAACATTAACTTGGCCCTAGCCACCATGTACATAACTTTCTTCTTTGACGTACATTACAGGTTGTTTTTTTTAATGAGATTGTGAAGCTTAACTTGTATATGATTGTTTTTAGCATGATTCTTAGGAGGGTTTTTTTCTAAATATTTATCATTATGATGAGCATTTTTACATAGAATGTTTTCTGGATTCCTTATGCTTTTTTACTCTGTCCCCCCACCTTGTCTCGGTGATTGACATTTCTTCCCTTTTAGATGCATATTTTTGACCTTAGATGTTACACAGCTACGGTATATTCTTTTCTGTGTCCATTGAGACCAATTTAGTTTATTGGTATGATCAAGCCAATGAATACTATTTTTTGATATGCAGTAGAAGTCATGTTAGCATAGCAGTTTTGCCACTAAAATTGGCAATTTTATTGTTTACATGCACTTTGCACTTTATTTCGGATACATTTGTTGTCTATTCTCCAGTTGTCCATGTATGCACGCTTTCATGTTTTGTATCTTACCACAGAGATTAACAAGTTACTCCCTTACCTGGTAATGTTCTTTCAATGGGATGGTCCGACGACGTATTCCATATCTATGACAGTAATCACCACAGCTGTGCTGTTTCGGAAAATCTTTGGCGTCTGTGTCCTGGATCGATGAAGTCGATAAGCCGCCCTCGAGGACCTCCTCCGACGGCTGACGTCACTGGATGTTACAAGTAGGATGCACGACGCCCGTAGCCCCAGTTGTAGTTTTTTCCCCAGAATGTGGGGCACCAGTCTTCTGCCAGTCTGACCACACAAAGCCTTGCGGAAACGTAAGCTGCAATCGCATAAGAAATTCTGTAGGGGGGAAGGCAGGGAGGGAGCGATATGGAATACATCGTTGGACCATCCCATCGAAAGAACGTTACCAGGTAAGAGAGTAACTTGTTCTTCGAAGGGATTGGGTCCTCCGACATATTCCATATCTATGACAGACTCCCAAAGCAGTACCAATGCAAGGAGGTAGGAAAAGAATTTAAAAAACAGAAATTTAGAATGCCCAATCAAATTGCGGAGTAAAGGACTGCCTTGCCAAAGGCCAGATGCTGCCCACGGATGGAATCGAGGGAGTAGTGACGTACAAAAGTATGTACCGAAGCCCAGGTGGCTGCATCACAGATGTTACGAATAGGAACACCCCTCTGTAGGGCAGTTGAGGCAGCCATACCCCTGGTAGAATGGGCCCGCAAGCCGACCGGTGGGTCCTTATCCGCCAAGCGATAACACTCAGAAATAGCTAGAATAATCCAGCGAGACAAAGTCTGTTTCGTCACAGCTTGTCCCAAACGCTTTCCAGAGTAACCAATGAAGAGTTTATCGTCCACTCTGACCTGGGACATGCGTGAAATATAAAAGCTTAACGCTCTCTTAGGATCAAGCCTATGGAGCCTCTCCTTTTCCTTATCAGGATGTGGAGGAGGATAAAAACGCCAGAAGAACAACCTTCTGGCCTAAAAGAAATTCCGACACCACCTTCGGAAGAAAGGAAGGATGAACTCAAAGGACAACCCTGTCCTTATGAAACACAGTGAAGGGTGGCTTAACTGAAAGTGCCTGTAACTCACTGACTCAGAGCGGAAGTGACCACAACCAAAAATACAGTTTTAAGAGTTAACAGTCTCAAAGGGCATGAATGCAAAGGCTGAAACGGAGCACCCATCAGAAATTTGAGAACAAGGTCCGAATCCCAACCGGGCACCTGGAAAGGTGATGGAGGAACACATTAGTGAGCACTTTGAGAAACTGAGAAATTAAAGGAATTTTAAAATAGGAACACTCTTCAGAAGAGTGCTTAAATATGGACAGCGCCGCCAGGTAACCTTTAACGGTACCCACTTGCAAGCCCCTGTGGGCCAAAGAAAGCAAAAAAGACAGAACCATGGGAATGTCACATGCAAAAGGATCCACATTCTTAACCCTGCACCAGTCGTAGAACTTACGCCAACGGCAACGGTACAAGGACTTTGTTGCTGGCCTTCTGGCGGAGAGCAACACCTCCATCACGTGTTCAGGGAGGTCCCAATCCTTATACCGCAACCCTTCAGAAACCAAGCGTGAAGGTTGAGGGATCTGATCTCTGGATGAAGAACCTGACCCCCCCCCCTCCCGTGAGAGCAGATCGTCTCGGTAGGGAAGACGACGTGGAGGGCAGATGGACAAGTCGAGAAGGTCTGGGTACCACGTCCTCCGGGCCCACGCCGGAGCAATGAGGATCATCCGGGAACCGAACCTGTAACGCTCACCTGATTCTCGCAGAGGCGCCGGTCTTGACTGGGCGACTACCGTATCTTCAAAGGTGATGTGTAGCACCCGGTTGGCTCTTTGGGCTGGACCTCTGTGCACTGTATGCCTGACTTCAAGAGTAAGATGTCTGCAGACAGAAAATATGGGATTAATGAACTGGGGTTATTGGGGTGTCCCTATCTCTTCCCTTTTTTTCTCTCCTGTAGACCCCCAAAGGTTAACGCTCTCACCTTAGGTAAGTGAATGCCGAGCTCTCCATCTGCCTCGGGGCAGGGTGCTGTAACCAGTTTCTTCACTGGATCGGTAGCGCAGGCCTCTTGACTTCAGAGGACTGCTGTCCGTCGTTTACTGCACGAACGGTAAGTTTCGAGTAATTCTATTGTCTTTAAAGTCTTTAGCAATGATGTCTCTTGTTTTGCAGGTTCCTGCGATGGCGGATGACGGGCTGAAGTGAGTTGAAGATGGAGTCCGTATGATGAATAGAAGCGCTTGGAAGCACGTAAGTAAGCGCTTGTTGCCTGCTTCACGATGCGCTCCAACTGTCTTTTATTTTTCAGGTACGAGTTCGGAGCGGCTGCAGGGTGCCGGAATACCCACTGGGGTTGTTGTGGAAAGGAGTAATGGCACGTCAGTATCAAAGTTCCCCAATGTCTTTAAACGCACCTTGTTTTGTCTTTCAGATGCAGGATGCAGCGCCGAAGGCCTCCGGAGCGTGCGAAGAGTTGGTAAGCTTTTGTTTTCAGATGCCGGAATGCAGTGTGAAGACCTCCGGAGCGCACGAAGAGTAGGTAAGCCTTTGTCTTTCAGATGCCGGAATGCTAACCTGTTCTTTCTTGTCTTTATAGGTGTTGCTGAAGACTGGATTCAGGATGGTAAGCCTTTTTCCTTAGGCCCAGGATCCGATGCAGAAGACACGATGAGCGTTCTGCTGCAGAGGATGCAGAATAACGCAAAGCAAGATTCATCCACCGGGTGTGGTTTAAATAGCCTCCTGTAGTGCTTAGGTCCTCCTTCCACAGCCACGCCTAGGTAAGAAAAGAGTTCCTGCTTTCCAGAAGAGTTCCAGTGTTCTGAATCTAGGGAGTGGCTCCTGCCCCACCCAACAGGAAAAGTAGTTCCAAACAGAAGAGGATCAGAGGCTCAGCTGGCAGGCAAGTAAGCAGCATGGTCTGCTGCAGGTAAGTCCACCCAAGCATCATGAGCCCGGCGCTTCCAGCGCTGGGACTGGGCACATTTATGAGCCTGGTGCCACTGGCACCAGGACTGGGTCCAAAAGGTCCCAATTGGGACTGGTTGGCCCTCGGAACCTGGGTTATGGATCTGCTTCCAAGGGAGTTGGGAAAACCCTGACCTTTTGGAAGCAGAGATCATGACAGAACCTCCGTAACCTCTGCAGTACTTGCGGGATGACGGGGACTGGAGGAAATGCGTACAGCAGTGGGAATGACCACTCCACCACAAATGCGTCTCCTAAGGCTCCTTTTGGAGGAAATTCCCGCGAGCAAAACCTCTCGCACTTCCGGTTGACACTGGAGGCAAAGAGAACCACTTGAGGGGTCCCCCAAAGGGTGAAGATCTCCAGGAGAATCTCCTGAGCCAACTCCCACTCGTGAGAGATCGCGCTCTGCCTGCTCAGAGCGTCCGGCGTCTCGTTTTTGTCTCCGGCCAGATGAACTGCCGAGATCGAAACTTCCTGCTGGATTGCCCAGAACCAGAGCTGCATCGCCTCCCTGCACAGAGGAAGTGACCCTGCACCCCCCCCCTTTTTGTTGAGGTAGTGCATGGCCACCGTGTTGTTCGTCAGGATCAGGACATTCTTCCATCGCACAGTCGGCAGAAAAGCCTTCAGGGCTAGCCTGACGGCCCTCAGCTCCAACAGATTGATATGGAGTCTGGACTCCGACAGAGACCAACGACCGCTGACTGTCAACTCGTCGGCATGAGCTCCCCATCCTGTGAGGGATGCGTCCGTCACGATCGTCACCTCCGGCCAGGGCAGCCAAAATGGAGCCCCCTTCATCAGATTGTCTTCGACGGCCCACCACAGAAGGTCCTGGCCGACCGAGGACGGCACCTGAACAGGGTCCGACATCCTGCCGGAGGACTGAGACCACTGGAGCTTGAGTGCCCATTGCAAAGATCTCATCCGCAACCTGGCCTCTGGTACCAGAAGAATGCATGATGCCATGAGGCCGTGCAATCTCAAGAACTCGAACGCTGGAGACTCTGGGCAAGCTGAAACTTGTGCACCATCTGCTGAATGTGATGAGCCCTCACCTGGGGTGGGAAACACTGCCCCAGGGACGTGTCTAGCACTGTTCCGATGTACTGGAGCCTCTGAGTTGGTGTCAAATGGGACTTCTTTAAGTTGAGGGAGAAGCCCAGCTTGTGGAAGGGAGTGGCAAGTGACTGACAGATGATCCAGGACTTGCACGGGAGAACGCACCCTGATCAACCAATCGTCCAGGTAGGGGTAGACGTGAATCCCCCCCCCCCCCCTTTCCTGAGGTGCGCTGCCACCACTACCATGAGCTTGGTGAAGACCCTCGGGGCGGAGGTCAATCTGAACGACAGGACCCGAAACTGAAAGTGCGAGTCGCCAACCACAAACCTCAGGTACTTGAGAGAGAGTAACCATCTTGAACTTGTCCTTCCTGAGGAGTTTGTTCAAACCGTGCAAGTCCATGATGGGTCTCAATCCCCTGTCTTTCTTGGAAATCAAAAGATAAGGGGAATGCCATCCCTTGTTCCTCCAGTTCTATGGCGCCTTTCTCCAGCAGGGATTGAATTTCCTGCGCAAGGAGCGGATCCGGACTCTTCAACGAGAGATTCCCCGGTGGATTGTCTTGAGGCCTCAGCCGGAAAGGAAGACAGTAGCGTGGGTTATGATCTCCAGAACCCACACATCTGAAGTAATGGCGCGCCACTCTGCAAGATGCTGCGCCAGCCTTCCCCCAACCGGCCAACCATGGCACATGGCCTCATGACTGAGCTGAAGCGGCTGCGACGTTGTCTGAGGGCAAAGAGGTAACAGCCGGAGCGGCCTTGGCACCTCGAGTACCTTGTTTTCCACCTCTGGCACTCCTACGGTGGCCCCTTTGACTGGCAGCTCCTCTCGCTTTACCAAAGGATGAGTAATAACGAAAGGAACCTCCCCTCCATTGCTGTCCCCTAGGAGGAAAAGGCGGAGGTTGGAAAACTGCAGCGCCCAACGACTTTGCTGCAGCTTTTGAGGTCTGCAACCTCTCAAGGCTCTCTTCAGCCTTGCTGCCAAAAAGATGTTCCCCGTCAAAGGGCAGATTGAGGAGCCAGGCCTGCACATCAGGAGCAAACCGACCTCCGCAACCATGCAAACCTGCGTATTACGGTGCTCGCCGCCATGGACTGGCTGACGCAATCTGCCATGTCCAAACCCGACTTAACGGCCTTACACACACATGGCATCCTTGCCATACTGAACCATGGCAAGGAAACCATCCTGTTCGTCCCCTTCGGGAATATGTTCAGCCGCTAAGGAAACAGTTCCACAGAGTGTGCGTGAAACGCGACAAGGCACATACGGAGTTGGCCGCCTGAAGCGCCATACCCCCTGAAGAAAATGCTTGTCGTCCCTATCAGGAGGGGTGGTAGGATATGACGCCTGCTTTGCCGGGGCCGTAGCCGCCTGCACCACCAAACTCTCCGGAGTGCGGTGCTTGGTCAAGTAGCAGGGGTCGCTACTGGCTGGGCGGTATTTTCGTGGCAAAGACTTGACCACTGCCGGGAGACTCTCCGGAGCAGTCCAAGCCACCGCCACCCTCCTCTGTAGAGCCATATGGAACGGCAGTACCGGGTCAGTTGGTGGACCTTGGTCGAGGATATCCGTAAGGTCATCCTGAAGAAAATCCCCTGGGTGAGCAGACCACCCCAAGTACTCGGTGACCCTAGACATAAGGCGCCGGTACGAGGAGTCGGCATGAGTGCCAGGCTCAGGCCTACAAAACTACCTCCGGAGAGGTGTCCGGCCTACAAAACTACCTCCGGAGAGGTGTCCAGCCCACTGGCGTCATGCAGGGACTGCCCGAGGTCCTCAATTTGGATATGGCCCGAGAGAATCTCGTCTGGCACCGTATCAGGAACCATGCCATCATCAGAGCCCTCATCCACCTCTGAAATAAACTCAAGATGGCGGTATGAAGGCACAGAATGTGGAACAAAGCCATACTTGACCTTGGTCAGAGCCTTTCTAGGGGGTTCCACCGAGTCGAAACAGCCTCGAAAGGCGTCTAGTGAATCGGCGTCGATGGCAAACGCGGCTCTGACAGCATCGATGGCATCGACACTGGCCTCGAGGCCTGAGCCCCGAGCGTGTCCCTTGACAGCCTGGGCGCCAATGGCATCGATGACTTCTTCGGAGGCGGGGCCTCGAAAGAGTCCGTCGACGACCTCGGCGCCACCGGCATCGACGTCTTCCTTGAAAAAACCACAGGTGCACACGGTCTCGAGCGCGTCGAGGACCGGGACCTGGAACGGGCATGACGAGAATGATTCCCCTTGTCTGAGTGGGACCTATCTTGCGAATCGTGCCGACCACCCGAGCCTGATGGCGTGCGAGCGGTGTCTCTCGACCGATCACGACCGACCCCACTCGGAGGCGCGGACGGACCAGTGCCCTGCGATTCAATAATCGCTAACATTTTCTTCCCGAAGGAAGCCCATTCCTCCGGCGTCGCATGCTTGGTAGGATAAGTGACCCGCCGACGGGCGGAGTCCTCGGATGAGGACGGGGAAGGCGACCGATGACGGCGCTTCCGGGAGTGCCTCGAAAAGGCAGAGGAGTGGTGGGACCGACTCCGGGACCGAGACCCACTGGACTTCCGACGACGATGCAGAAAGTCGCCCCTTGAATCGTCCGTCGAAAGTCCCGCAGACCTCGACTTCCGTGGCTTGGACACCTTACCTACCGACAACAACTTCTTGTGCTCCCGCAAGGCTTTGGACGTGAGCGACTGGCAGTCGACAGTTATCCATGTCATGGGCCTCCCCGAGGCACCAGAGGCAGACGTTGTGCGAGTCAGCCGCCGACATCTTGGACCCACAGTCCCCGCACTTCTTAAAGCCCGGACGCAGGGTGGAAGACGAGGTAGACACCTTCACGAAGAATATATTCACAATATGAACCGGTTCGAAGAACCGAGAAAGACCAAAAACTCCAAAGAGACGAGGCGCGCCGAGATCTCCGAAGCGAACACATTCGCGGAAAAAACTGAACTGAGGCTACGGGCGTCGTGCGTCCTACTTGTAACATCCAGTGACGTCGGCCGTTGGAGGAGGTTCTCGAGGGTGGCGTATTGACGTCATCGACACAGGACGCAGACGCCGAAGATTTTCAGAAGCAGCACAGCTGTGGTGATTACTGTCATAGATATGGAATACGTCTGAGGGCCCAATCCCCTCGAAAAGAGTATTTAACATTTTGATACTATGTCATTTTACTATTTTGTGATTTTTTTAATTGTTCTCTGGTAGTCAATTGAATGGTTTTATGATATACATAAACATTCTATTTTGGAATACATTAGTGCATCAAAGGCGTAGAGCACTATGCATATTATTTTTGTTGAGAGGACGACCCCCCCCTTCTTTTGCTGCTAAGCACTATGCACCTTTATACCGCTACTATATTGTATAACCTAGCTTGACACGTCCATCATGCATATCAGTATTCAGATTAACATGATGATGGGTCTATGTATTTTTGAGATATGAGGTGATAATTTGGCTTGTTTTTACAACAGTTGGTCAATTGTACGAACAATGAACAAGTTACTTTCTTACCTGGTAACGTTCTTTCGATGGGATGGTCCGACGACGTATTCCATATCTATGACATGTAATCACCACAGCTGTGCTGCTTCGGAAACTTTTTCGGCGTCTGCGTCCTGCGTCGATGACGTCGATGCGCCGTCGTCGAGGACCTCCTCCGACGTCCGACGTCATCCAATGTGATAAGTAGGACGCACGACGCCCATAGCCTCAGTTGTAGTTTTTTCCCCCAGAACGTGTGACATAAGTCAACTGCCAGTCAGACACAAAGCCTTGCGGAACGTAAGCTGCAATCGCAAAAGAAATTCTGCAGCGGGGAAGGCCGGGCGGGAGCGATATGGAATACGTCGTCGGACCATCCCATCGAAAGAACGTTACCAGGTAAGAAAGTAACTTGTTCTTCGAGGGGATTGGGTCCTCCGACGTATTCCATATCTATGACAGACTCCCAAAGCAGTACCAAAGCAAGGAGGAGGGAAAGAATTTAGAATCAAAATGTAGAATAGCCAATCAAATAGCAGAGCAAAGGACCGCCTTGCCAAAGGCCAGATCCTGTGCTCGGATGGAATCAAGGGAATAGTGACGTACAAATGTATGTACTGAAGCCCAGGTGGCTGCATCACAGATGTTGCGAATAGGAACACCCCTCTGCAGGGCAGTAGACGCAGCCATACCCCTGGTAGAATGGGCCCGCAAGCCAGCCGGTGGGTCCTTACCCGCCAAACGGTAGCACTCCGAGATGGCCAAAATAATCCAGCGAGACAAAGTCTGTTTCGTCACAGCTTGCCCCAAACGCTTACCAGCGTAACCAATAAAGAGTTGATCATCCACTCTGACCCGGAACATGCGTGAAACATAAAAGCTTAAAGCTCTCCTAGGATCAAGCCTATGGAGCCTCTCCTCTTCCTTACCAGGATGCGGAGGAGGATAGAATGCCGGAAGAACAACCTTCTGGGCCAAATGAAATTCCGTCACTACCTTCGGAAGAAAAGAAGGACAAACTCTAAGGACAACCCTGTCCTTGTGAAATACAGTGAAGGGAGGCTTAACTGAAAGTGCCTGTAACTCACTCACTCTGCGAGCGGAAGTAACCGCAACTAAAAACACAGTTTTCAGAGTCAACAGCCTCAAAGGGCAAGAATGTAAAGGCTCAAACGGAGCACCCATAAGAAACTTAAGAACCAGGTTTAAATCCCAACCGCGCACCAGGAAAGGTGACGGAGGGAACACATTAGTGAGCCCTTTCAGGAACTGTGAAATCAAAGGGATTTTAAAGTAAGAACACTCTTCAGACGAGCGCTTAAAGATGGACAGCGCCGCCAGGTAACCCTTAACGGTACCCACTTGCAAGCCCCTGTGGGCCAAAGAAAGTAAAAAGGACAGAACCATGGGGATGTCACATGCAAAAGGATCCACATTCCGAACTCTGCACCAGTCGCAGAACTTACGCCAACGGCAACGGTACAGAGACTTAGTTGCCGGCCTTCGGGCCGAAAGCAACACCTCCATCACGTCCTCAGGGAGGTCCCAATCCCTATACCTCAACCTTTCAGAAACCAAGCGTGAAGGTTGAGGGATCTGACCTCTGGATGGAGAACCTGACCCCCCTCCCGTGAGAGCAGATCGTCCCGGTAGGGAAGACGACGTGGAGGGCAGATGGATAAGTCGAGAAGGTCCGGGTACCACGTCCTCCGAGCCCACGCCGGGGCAATGAGGATCATCCGGGAACCGAACTTCCGTAACCTCCGCAGCACTTGCGGGATGACGGGGACTGGAGGAAACACGTACAGCAGCGGGAATGACCACTCCACCACGAACGCGTCTCCTAAGGCTCCTTCTGGAGAAAATTCCCGCGAGCAAAACCTTTCGCACTTCCGGTTGACACTGGAGGCGAAGAGATCCACTTGAGGGGTCCCCCAAAGGGCGAAGATCTCCAGGAGAATCTCCTGAGCCAACTCCCACTCGTGAGAGATCGCGCTCTGCCTGCTCAGAGCGTCCGCCGTCACGTTTTCGGCACCGGCCAGATGAACTGCCGAGATCGAAACTTCCTGCTGGATGGCCCAGAACTCGAGCTGCATCGCCTCTCTGCACAGAGGAAGTGACCCTGCCCCCCCCCCCCCCCCCTTTTTGTTGAGGTAGTGCATGGCCACTGTGTTGTCCGTCAGGATCAGGACATTCTTCCCTCGCACAGACGGCAGAAAAGCCTTCAGGGCTAGCCTGACGGCCCTCAGCTCCAACAGATTGATATGGAGTCCGGACTCCGACGGAGACCAACGACCGCTGACTGTCAGCCCGTTGGCATGAGCTCCCCATCCCGTGAGGGATGCATCCGTCACGATCGTCACCTCCGGCCAGGGAAGCCAAAATGGAGCCCCCTTCATCAAGTTGCCTTCGACGGCCCACCACAGAAGGTCCCGGGCGACCGAGGACGGCACCTGAATCGAGTCCGACATCCTGCCGGAGGACTGCGACCATTGCGTCTTGAGTGCCCACTGCAAAGATCTCATCCGCAGGCGAGCTTCTGGCACCAGAAGAATGCAGGATGCCATGAGGCCGAGCAACCTCAAGAACTCGAACGCTGGGAGCGTCTGGGCATGCTGAAACTTGTGCACCATCTGCTGAATGTGAAGAGCCCTCACCTGGGGAGGAAAACACTGCCCCAGGGAAGTGTCGAGCACTGCTCCGATGTACTGGAGCCGCTGCGTTGGCGTCAAATGGGACTTCTTTAAATTGAGGGAGAAGCCCAGCCTGTGAAGGGAGCGACAGGCGATCGATAGATGATCCAGGACTTGCTCGGGAGAGCTCCCCCTGATCAACCAATCGTCCAGGTAGGGGTAGACGTGAATCCCCCCTTGCCTGAGATGCACTGCCACCACCACCATGAGCTTGGTGACAACCCTCGGGGCGGAGGTCAATCCGAACGGCAGGACCCGAAACTGAAAGTGCGAGTCGCCAACCGCGAACCTCAGGTACTTCTTGTGCTTGGGATGGATCGGCACATGGAAGTAAGCATCCTTGAGGTCGAGTGACACCAACCAGTCCTGAAGCTGAAGGGCCTGGAGGACTTGAGAGAGAGTAACCATCTTGAACTTGTCCTTCCTGAGGAGTTTGTTCAAATCGCGCAAGTCCATGATGGGTCTCAATCCCCCGTCTTTCTTCGAAACCAAAAAATAAGGGGAATACCATCCCTTGTTCCTCTCCGCTACAGGCACCAGTTCTATGGCGCCTTTCTCCAGCAGGGCTTGAATTTCCTGCGCAAGGAGCGGATCCGGACTCTGCAAAGAGAGGTTCCCCGGTGGATTGTCGCGAGGCCTGTGCCGAAAAGGAAGACAGTAGCCGTGGGTTATGATCTCCAGAACCCACACATCTGAAGTAATGGCTTGCCACTCCACAAGATGCTGCGCCAGCCTTCCCCCAACCGGCGAACCATGGGACATGGCCTCACGACTGAATGGGAGCGGCTGCGGCGTTACCTGAGGGCAAAGAGGCAACTGCCCGAGCGGCCTTGGCACCACGGGTACCCTGTCGTCCACCTCTGGTACCCCTGCGTTGGCCTCTTTGACTGCCAGCTCCTCTCGCTTTACTGAAGGATGAGTAATAGCGAAAGGAACCACCCCTCCACTGCTGTCCCCTAGGACGAAAAGGCGGAGGTTGGCGAACTGCAGCGCCCAACGACTTCGCTGCAGCTTTTGAGGTCTGCAACCTCTCAAGGCTCTCGTCAGCCTTGCTGCCAAAAAGGTGTTCACCATCAAAGGGCATGTTGAGGAGCCGGGACTGCACATCAGGAGCAAACCCTGCCAGGTTTGCGTGGTTGCGGAAGTCGTTCCGCAACCACGCAAACCTGCGTATCACGGTGCTCGCCGCCATGGACCGACTGACGCATTCAGCCAAGTCCAGACCCGACTGAACGGACTCACACATGGCATCCTTACCATCCTGGACCATGGCAAGGAAACCATCCCGTTCAACCCCTTCGGGAATATGTTCAGCCGCTAACGCAACACAGTTCCACAGAGTGTGCGTGAAACGTGACAAGGCACAAATGGAGTTGGCCGCCTGAAGCGCCATACCACCAGAAGAAAACACTTTCTTCGCCCAGCCATCAAAACGTTTGTCGTCCCTATCAGGAGGGATGGTAGGGTACGACGCCTGCTTTGCCGGGGCCGTGGCCGCCTGCACCACCAAACTTTCCGGAGTGGGGTGCCTGGTCAAGTAGCAGGGCTCGCTACTGGCTGGACGGTATTTACGCAACAAGGATCTGCCCACCGCCGGGAGACTCTCCGGAGCAGTCCAAGCCGCCGCCACCCTTCTCTGTAAAGCCATATGGAACGGCAGTACCGGGTCAGTTGGGGGACCAACATCAAGGATGTCTGTCAGATCATCCTGCACAAACTCCCCTGGGGGAGCAGACCATTCCAGATACTCAGACACCCTAGCCATAAGGCGCCGGTACGAGGAATCGGCATGGGAGCCAGGCTCAGGCCTACAAAATTCCACCTCCGGAGAGGTGTCCAGTCCACTGGCATCATGCAGTGACTGCCTCAAATCGTCAAACTGACTATGGCCCGAGACAATTTCATCTGGCACCCGACTAGGAACCAGGCCATCAGAATCCTCATCCGCCTCCGAAATATATTCCAGGTGGCAAAAAGGCACCCGAGAGTGCTTGCTCTTAACCAGAGCCTTCCTAGGGGGTACACCCGTGACACGGGGCACCTCCGACACGAAAGGCGTCGATGGCGTCGAGCGAATCGGCGCCGACGCCGAGAAAACCGGCAACGGCGCCGAGAGGATCGGCGTCGACGTCGAGGAAATCGGCGTCGACGTCAGATGCAGCGCCTCCAGTATCGGCGGCGTCGACACAGCCCTCGAAGCCGGAGCCCCGAGCGTGTCCCTCGACGACCTGATCGTCGACGGCTTCGACGAGGCCCTCGAAGCCGGAGCCTCGAGAAAGCCTGTCGACGCCCTCGACGCCTCAGACGTCGATGTCTTCCTCGAAGACTTCACAGGAGCACACGGTCTCGAACGCGTCCAGGACCGGGACCTGGAACGGGTACGGCGAGAACGAGCCTCCTTGTCTGAACGGGACCGCTCCCGTGACTCGTGCCGACCACTCTTGCGAGCGGCGTCTCTCGACCTCACACGGCCGACCCCACTCAGGGGCGCGGACGGCTGAGTACCCTGCGACTCAAGAATCGCCAACATTTTCTTCCCAAAGGAAGCCCATTCTTCCGGCGTCGCACGGCTGGTGGGGTAACCGACGTGCCGTGCAGAATCCTCGGAAGAGGACCTGGAAGGCGACCGGTGACGGCGCTTCCGAGAATGCCTCGAAGAGGCCGAGGAGTGGCGAGACCCACTCCTAGAAGAAGACCGACGAGACTTCCGACGATGACGCGGAGAGTCACCCCTCGAATCATCCGTCGAAAGCCCCGCCGACTTGGACTTCCGGGGCTTGGACACCCGACCTACCGACAACTTCTTCTTACGTTCGCGTAAGGCTTTGGACGTGAGCGACTGACAGTCGACACAGTCATCCGTGTCGTGGGCCTCCCCGAGGCACCAGAAGCAGGCGTTGTGCGAGTCAGTCACCGACATCTTGGACCCACACTCCCCGCACTTCTTAAAGCCCGGACGCGGGGTTGAAGACGAAGTGGAAGACATCGCCGAAGGAAATTCACAAACGAACAGGTTCGAAGAACCAGAAAGAACAGAACTCCAAAGAGTCGAGGCTTAGAACCGAGAAACACGAAGCAACACGTTCGCGGAAAAAACGGAACTGAGGCTATGGGCGTCGTGCGTCCTACTTATCACATCGGATGACGTCGGATGTCGGAGGAGGTCCTCGACGACGGCGCATCGACGTCATCGACGCAGGACGCAGACGCCGAAAAAGTTTCCGAAGCAGCACAGCTGTGGTGATTACATGTCATAGATATGGAATACGTCGGAGGACCCAATCCCCTCGAAATCTAGATTACAGGACTGAGTTGAGGAAATGGCTGCTTAATAGCAGTTGTGCAGACTTTTGCACAGATGGGATACATTCATGCGTGGTGCTTTCTGGCTAGGCTTCTTTCATTACAATACTTTATTTTTTAGAGGCCAGAGGTAGCCAGTACAGCCAGCATTTATTACACTATTTTGGAGGCTTCTAATTGGCTGAGGTAATTTGAGACACTAATACCTATAAACATAAGATTTAATTATGACGCAGCCTTGGATGCACGAGATTTTTGACATACACTACTTTACACATAGTGCTGTGCATTAATTCTTATTTTTTCCTCCCCCTGCCATTCCCCTGCTTTTTCCTCCTCAGTTTATGGAATTATAGTATCCGCGCACTTGTTATAATATTTTGAATTACACAGCATTTTTACAATGTACTTATGACTGTGGTGTGTACTTCATTTCTATAGTACACGTTACACCGAGGTAACTGTTGTAACATGGCTGCCAATGGTTTACTACACTCCACTTGTTTGTGGATGGGGACCTTCTATGCACTGGCATCATAGAGTTTGTTAAGCATTTTTAAGGAGTCCTTCTTCTGTGTTATTCCCTACCTACGTGAACAAGCGGTCAGAACACCAGGTTTTCCCTTCTGTTGCACCTGGACCCGCTGTCATGCCTTTTCCTTGCTGAGACTGGATTCCATTTCTCAACTGCTCTCGGGAGTGCAACCCAGCTGGATTTGCCCTGTTCTAGGGCATTTTATTTTTCGGTTATAGGAGCAGCAGGGGTAAGGAGTTAAAACAGGTGGGGATGGGGAAGGGCTTGGGGGGTTAAATCATGGGAAAACTGGCAGTCTGGGGGTGAGCCCCCCAAATAAAAAAAAAGTTTCAGTATTTTTTCAGTAAAACATTTTTTGGTAAAAAAAGGCCTCAAATAAAAAATCTCCAGAAAAATCACATCGAACCGGATCACCCTAGTGATATGTAATTTGGGACAGAGGAATGAGAATGAAAGGGAATTGTAAAGTTGCTTGCAGGGAAGACGCTCACAGGAGTTTGAGACACAAATGTGCAGAATGAGAAAGTTACGTTTGTCAAGACAATTGTAAATTGGGGTGTGTTTTTTTAGGTTACGTTGGTTATCTAGAATTGCATCTCCAACATATATGAAAAAAGAGGAAAGGGGGATGTGTAGTCATGCAATAAGGTAAAAAGGATTGAAATGTGAGGGCAGTGTGGAGTTCCAAGAGGTGGGATTCTAGAATGGAATTGTTTCAAGGTGTAGAGGGAGGACGTGTCAAGGCAGAAAGTGTCTGCATGGATTTTACAGAAATCTACTAAACAGACAGATGTTAACTTACCCCTGTGTCTATCTCCAATACATCAAGTTGGCAACGAGAATAAATCTTCATGTGAAATGACATTCTCAGTAGTGCATTAGGTGATACACACCCATCTCAAATATTTCTACATTGTGTCCTATACAAAGCACAATGTACAAAACCTTATATGTCCGATGGATTGAATAGATATGCATATCACTTTGGTTATTGTATTAATATCAGAGATGAATGAGCAGCCTGGGTAATCCATTTTGTGAATATTAGGCAATAAATAGATTGCCCCAGAGTTGTTGTCTGGCATGAGACTAGGACAAGGAAATGTTCTTCAAAATTGTTAAGCATGGACTTGATTTGTTACAGGACATACTTGTTGTCTCTGGTGGGGTCATTACTAAGTTTCTGCCAGTAATTTGTGTTGAACTTGAAGTGTTATCTACATGTTTCTCAGGGGTTGAAACAAAGTCATGGAGGAGGAGTTGGAAGTAGCGCCTGGGTGCCAGGATTTTCCTATGACAAGGAGTTGCTCATTGTGACCCAGGAGCTATTAAAAGATCAGCCTCATGAATGGAGTTCCTTCAAGATGGCGGGATTGCTTTTCTTTGCCAATCTGTGACATACATCCAAAAATGCACATTCCTTGAACCCCTCTTTCTCTTTCTACTTCTGTGTTTCTATGTTGTGTACTTTACTTTTTAATGTTGACTGTTTCTGCTTGTCGAGTATGGATTTTATATGTTTTCCCAGGCAATCAATACATGTTTCAAGTTGTGCTCAATAGGGGAGAGCAGTTTGAGTGTTTTCTCGTGCCATCAGTGGCTGCTTTCTGTTCATTGTTCTGTCCATGAAAATATTATTTGAGATATATCCATTGTATATATAGTTTTCAATTTTTTCACAACATGTTGTCCTTCCAGTTACAGGTTGGGGAAGAGTGTCAGTACCTTAAGCAGTACAAAATGTTCGGCATGTGTAAATTGGGATTTAGAGATGATTATGGTGATGACTGATCGTTGGTTTGTGGTCAAGTCCGAATTGGGCTCTCATTGTTGGTTATGATTTGAAGGTGAATCTCAGTTTCAGGGACTACTGTGTGCTTTTCAGCCCCTTAATGGCTCAATAGTTTGTTGCTGATAGGTCATGGAGTTTATTGCTCTTCCAAATTATAAAGTAATCATGTGTTTTTTGATCATTCTTGCCTGGCTCCTGCTCCGTTTGAGGTGCAGATGCTTTTATTTGCTGTCATAGCCTTGTAGTCAGATTGTTTATGGCCTTTCTCAGACTAGTTCTCTTGGCGTACAGTTGGTGCATGAAATAGTTACTTACCTTTAAGTATCGATACCCAGTATTGATGTCTTTTATTGATTCATAATCTTTTGAATATTGCCAACTGTCCATCTAGGAACCCCCCAGCAACCTTCTTAAATTCTATTAATTTGATTTACAACAACCTGCATACGAGCTCATGGACGGCCAGGCCATTGGGAAACACAGAGGAAGGCCATTCCAGATTCCAGTTTCACTTTCAGATTCATTACATTTGTTCACATTGTATAAAAATGAACACAGGTTTCCTAGAGGAAGGGGATGGGTGTATATGGAAGCCATAGACAACACAAATACTGTGGGGTTACACTTACAGGTAAGTTGCCCCCGCATCCTCAACTTAGGAGAGAGGGCAGGAGCCCTTCTCTCCCCTCCACTGGCTGCTGAAGAAGCGCGGTCATCACAACTCGACTTGCTACTACATCAGTGATCCAGGGGAAGGCTAAGTGTGCCTGTCCCAGCAGCATTACCTTTCCCATTCCTGACTTCGAAGCCCACATCAGAGCCCTGCCTTCAGCTGCACCATTTCATTGTTTGACCGTGTGAATACACGTGTTACTGCATTAAGATGGCCACCACCACAAATGTTTTCTCGTCGCTCAGCAACCGATCCTGAAGCTTCGCCTGACCTGATAGGCCAGAGTTAGCTTCTTCCAATGTCTGGAAGTATCGAAAGGCGATAGCCAGCCCTGCGCACATAAGGCCCGCCACAAAAGGCCACCGCCTGTCTGTGCCTGTCCTGGCCATTACAGCGGCAGGGCATGTTACTCTGCCACCTCGCTCAATATTCACCTGCGCGACTCCAACGCACATGACCACCCTTTCCCCTATGGTCACCGCCGTACTTTCATCCCTGTTACAAAAGTGAAACGTCGCCAAGGACCCTTAAACTCTGATGATCTCTCTTCAGACTATATGACATGGTAAGCCTGCCAATCCTCAAACACTAATATTGATTACCTGTGTTATTTTCCCGCTAACCGTGGTAAGCAGACTCATAAGACTCACCCTCTATTGCCTCCTCATTTCCAGCAATGAGTCGCACTAGCTTGTTACTGCACATAGAAGAGCTTCAGCCATAAATGTGTCTGACCCGTAGCAAACACTCTTACCCATCATTTTTTACGATCCTGTTGTATAACCATACTGTACTGCATCCCGTTACATGTCGTACCTACTCTGAACCAGGGAAGCATTAGGCTTATATGATCACCACTACCTGATGCCCCACCCGTCCAGTATTTAACAGGCATCCTGGCCTTATCTGGGTTAGACTCACTTGCGGGCTTGGCCCTATGTTCGCGTACCCAGTGCATAAATGTCCCATGCCCTTTCGCCGCTAATGCATTGTTGTTTTGTACTGTATGCTTGGACCGTTTTTACTGCTCTTAGACGCCATTTGGAATACAACACCCAACAGTGCCTCACAAAACGTAGATCAGACTCTAACCTGTTATTGCATTTACTGTGTGGTTCTATAACTGTTGGTTTTGTTTTAAACACCATTTGGACTTTTACACCCAACTGTACCATATAATATCACTTGTATTGCCTTAGACACTTCCTTGCCCATATACTGTCATTATTACTCTATCTTGCACTAGTAGCACTACTTTATTACAATATATATTGTGCTTACAGGCAATGCCCAACGCCAGTCAAGTCATCATTGCAATGCTTTAATTGTTTACTGTGTTCTGCCTATCCCACTACATACTCCTGTCTTCTAGTATACACACTAACCCAAACGTTACGCACATACCAGCATGAACCCCATTCAAGCTATTAACCCGATACACACTACAATTTGCACCAAGGGTACCTACATCTACCATGACTCAGGCCTGACCCATGTCTATTGCCCAAGACATTAGCCTCTACCTTGCCTTGCGCCATTCTTACCCTAAACAGCAGCTTTCCGCCCTGGAGTTAACATAGCCACCAGCATATTAAACAACTCTGCCAAACCAACACAAGCAAACCGCACAACCATGACAGGCTTAGGCCCCATCTTCCATGCATGCCCCCCCCCCATCCCAGAAAGATCTGCCTATCCTCCTATCCATCGCAACCTTACTGCCCCCTGCCTAGCATTGATGCACCAGAAGCGACTAAGAATAAGAACCCTAGCCCACATCCCCACCTTCACCACTCCTATAGTATGAGCCAACGGGAGACTCCGACTCTCCTCACACTCCCACCAGTGCCTCCGCGCTCTCGGAAATTGGAATAAATCTCCACTTACTTTACCATGTACCATTATTAACAACTCACCCAGACTAGGCACCACTCCAACACATAAGCTTACCACAGTCATAGGTATTCCCAACTCGTAGCGCCACCAGCTCAAAGTACAGTCCCCTATTAATACACCACACAAGAACCCACCCCTCACACCCTGCCTACAGAATGCCACCCTCAATACACAAGTGAACGGTGCTCTACTGAATGTGCGATCCCTAGGAGCACATGCCAGTGAAGTCCATGCCCTCATTTTGAAACACTAACTAGACTTTATAGCACTGACAGAAACCTGGTTACACCCAGCAACAGGTCCACTACTGACGCTAGCTATCCCGCCTGGCTACACCATACTAGGAACAGACCCCTCAGGATAATGTGGTAGGAATAGCCGCCATTATCGCTAAATCCTCCTTACAGCTCAGAGCTTGTAGCACTGACAGAATACAGGGTTTCAAGCTCCTTACCCTCAAACTAACCACTGACCCTAAAACAACCATTAACTTCCTCCTATTTTATAGATCACCCAGCTCCGCTAATCAACCGGAGATTGAAATCCCGTTACTCATTATCCCCCTACTCAAACCTAAAACTAAATTTGTACTATTGGGTGACATAAACCTTGGCTTCAGTGACCCTCATGACCATAAAGCCACAGTCTTCCACTCTGCATTACAAGAAATGCAGTTCTCCCAAAATCATTAATGCGCCCACCCAGATCAAAGGTAGAATTCTTGATTGGAGTCTAACCTTGAATACCAAAATATCTCTTGTAGATATCAGTAATATCTTCTGATGAGGCCATTTCTTTATCCGTTTTAATGTTTTAACCACCAAACCCCAAGAAATACCCTCCTCACCACTCATTCCATTATTAGTGAGAAACTCAAGTCAGCTCACTCAAGACAAACTAACCCCTATTCTTAACAAATTAAGAAAGGCTCAACCTAAAACTATCCCTAACCCAGGTAGTATATCCCACTTTTACCACTCGTATTTGAAAAGAGCTATTGATGAAGCAGCCCCACTCCAATCTAAATTACCCAAACCTAAATGTAGTAACTATGCTAAACTCAGAACACAGAAGAAACAAAAGAGCTTGCAAACATCTTACTAGAATAAACCCCACCAAGGAAGCCAAAAATGAACTCCAACTTTTATCACAGAAATACAAACTTGCATTTATAACACATAAATCTAGCACACTTAATCTACGCATCACTAATGCTGCATCCAATAGTAAAGAACTATTCGCAATCCTCAGAGAATTGGAAACACCCACCCCCCCACCAAGTACAGTCAATGCAAGAAAAGCATGGTGCGCCACCATACAGAACACCTTATCCACTAAAATCAATTCACTCCAGGACAAAATATTCTAAAAAGAAAGTTATTGGATGATCGTGCCAACATCGACCCAATTGTCCCAACTCAAACTACAACCCTAGCAAACCAGTTCAACTTCTCCCGTCATCCAGGACCAAGTAATCAAAATGATTGCCTCGCTCAAACCTTCATTCTGTAAAGGTGACAGCTTTCCTGCTAAACTAGTTGAATCTTGCTCTCCGACGTTAGCTCACATCATCACCAACTTCACTAATGCTTCCTTCAGCACCATCTCAATCTCATCAGACATCAAAGAAGCCTGGGTAACGCCACTCTTGAAAAAAACCTACCCTAGACCCCACCATCTCCACCGACTACAGACCCATCACCAGTCCCCTTCCTCCTTAAAATAATCGATAAAATTGCTTACTCCCAAGTACAAGTTCACCTCGAAAATAACCACCTATTAGGCGATAGACAATCCGGCTTTTGGCCTAAATATAGCACGGAGACAGCATTACTTGATCTAAAAAATCAAATGGATGCTCTCAGAGATTCAGGTAAACTATGTATCCTACTACTACTCTTACCTGTTCGCTGCATTTGATTTAGTGGACCACGATAAATGATGCCTAATGTTATCCAAAAACTTAATTCTCACAAAACGCAACTGCTTGGATCAAATTGTTCTTATCAGAACGAACATCCAGAGTAGCTATAAGTGATGAGGCAGCAGATCCTATGCCAGTCCCCCTAGGTGTACCACAAGGATCTTGCCTCTCTCCCACACTATACAATGCATACACTAAAATGTTTGCAGCACCGGATGCTATGGGAGCAATATACACCAACTTTGCGGATGGAACACAGATACTCATCCCAATCACGGGCAATAAAGATTAAGATAACACTAATAAACAAAATCTATTCCCTAATCCAGAACAGTAAGGCAAAAAATAGCCTCTCACAATACAGACAGAATCTTTTTAATGAGACATGGCTTCTATATCTAAAGTCCCTACATATAACAAAGTCCCTACAAAGAATCTCACTATCCGTGTGGATGTTATATCCCTAGTATGTGCTGGTGTAACGCCTATCTAGGTTAGGGGATAGATGAGACTCGCCCTACCCTATCTCACTACTTTTCTGTCATCTAAAAAATAGTGCACACTTTTGGAAGTCAATTCTATTTTCTTTATTCATGTTGCTTCCATCCTGTGTGTCTTATCAATTACAAATATAATTCTTCAAGAAATGTTAAAACACAATCCAATTAATGGATTACTGATTTTGTATATGTATCAATATTTTCACTCGTCATAAAATGATACCATTTCACCAAGCTCGCTATTTATTATCCAAGTCTCGGGGGTCAGGTCATCACCCTGACCCAATTATCTGTCAACTGGTTTCAGTAGAATCAGAAAACCTCTCCGCTTTCACCAGGACACTAACTATGGCTTAAATTGTCAAGTTGCAACTATTATCTAAAAAAGACTATCCTCTTCTTTCATGTTGTCTTCTCCTTTTTTCTGGTCAGGGGAGAGCGTCTCATGTTTCCTTATGACCCTTATTCCACCATTTCGGACAGGGCAACTTTATTTTACAGGCTTGGTCGCATGTGATCTTCTCGCCCACCAAGAATCCCAAGCGATGCACCAGATCCACCATGGCTTTCCTTGCACTAGCCGCAACGGCCAAGCAGTCCAGTCAATTTCCCAGCTAAGTAAATATGTTCACCACCTCTATGCAGGATAGCTGCCACTAGCGGCAGACGTTTGGTGACTACCCTAAGCACTGACTTATGTCCAAAGTGTGCAACCTTGAATTAGTAACTGACTACCAGAAATGTTTACCACAAGGACCTTCAATGATTTCTTAGGATTAGTAGACCAAGTATGACATTTTCAGATCTAAGAAGAAGTGCAAGCCCCCAACCAGCAGGACAGAATTTAATAACATTGCCATCTTGAATGTTTTCTTGATGATCTATTTGTTCAAGGCTTGCACCTTCATGATGGGCCTGTCCTTTTTTTATCTTTTTGGTAAAACAGCAACTGAAGTAGACTTCATGTCCCCTCTTCCCCCTCGGACTAACTCGTTGGCATTCTACAATAACCTCTGTTCCACTTTCTCCTTTAGCTGTGCCAAGTTGCCTTTGGGCACTCCCCTCCCTAGTGGTGGCACAGGGGGAGGGCTGTGTTCAAAATGCAAAGTGCTGGCTTGTGCCCTGACGTTAAGCACACACTTGGCAGATGTGATCTACCACTAAGATGACAAATTTATCATGATGCTTCCTCCCACTGGGGAGCTGTGGGTGGGATGAGCAAGGGGAAAGTCAGGCTTGCTTGGAGGGCTGAGGCTGGGTCCCTTGGCCTGCTTTCCTCGTTTGAAGACTATGCAGCGACTGAAAGGAGCTCTGGCCCTGGCAAGCCTTGTGATGCTGAAACCTTGCTGTGGATACTAGTGCCGATGGAATGAGACTGAGGAGTAGGGGCCCCCACGCCTTGATGAGGTCCCTACCAATAATCGATGTCTGATGGACAGCAACCCAGCAGCTCTAGCCATCTGTGTCTTGGTCTTGTGCGATGTGAGGGCATTGTATGTGTTCTTGCTAAAAAAAAGCTGCATGCCGTCAAATTATAGCTCCAGTAGTTTGGCTTGCACCTCTGCCTTAAAGCCTGCTGGATTTAACCAGGACTGTCTTCTGGGTATCACCCCACTGTTCATGCCTTAAAATGCTGATGCACACAGAATCCAGAGTGACTTGCATGTTGTTGCTCAAAGCCAGAACCTAGGTTCGGACTAGGACAGGAAATCGGCCCATGCACCAAAATAAAAAGTGGCCCTCAGACCCTCATCCGTGAATTGCATCAATTCACGACTTTACAGAAAATGCTACGTATGGAGGGTTAATTGTGTTTGTTTCATGTAATGTTTTTTGTAAACGCTTGAGAAAACCACTGATAACATTCCAGGTGCTATACCGGCAGCTGCAGAGTGAAGAGCTAGTAGTGCACAACATAACATTCCAGATATCTACATGACATGTAAACTAGAACTATTCCACAATTAAATGAGTTTTGATACTGCAGCATTCCTGCAGGACAGTGAGAAAACCAACATAGCAAGCAGAATGCATACATCAGACCACACCAGACACACTGCATTCAGGCTCCCACTTCCACCCATCATATAATTTGCATTCTTATATAGTTTGCTTTATACTTGCACCCGATTCCTCCTGCTTTAAAGTGCTGTAAATACAGGTGTTATTATTCCAATGAACAGTGGTCAGAGTCCATTAGTGACCTCAAAGATGAAAGGCCGAATGGGCTTGGATGCAGGATTCGAAATTGTCAAGTGTAGGCTGGCTCCACCGTCAGCGACAACAGTAGGGGAGTACTTAACTTGTGAGCAACCCACCCAGGCACTCAATGCAGTAGCCATGCCCATGGCACGGCTCTCGCATTTGATAATGATTTATTTATATAGCGCTTTTGCCAAAGCATTGTACATACAACTTATTTACATAAAATGATATGGTACTCATTGATCAACCTCAGGATTTAAACCTGCCACCTGCAGATCACACCGAGCGCAACAGTGCCAGTGAGCGCTCAACCTTCTGGTCTATATTACTGGAGTAAAATAGGAGGAGGAAATACTTCCTTCATTCATTCATCCATCCATCCCTCACCCCTCTCTCCCTTCCTTCCTCTTGATCTTTTTTTCCCCATTCTTTCTTGCTTCCTCTTCCATTCTCTCCCCTTTCTTTCAAGGGCACCTTTACTCTCCTCCTTTCTTTCCTGTCTCACATCGTTTCCTTTCCGCCTCTCTACCATCTTTCCTCTCAACCCCCAACCCCATCCTTTTAACCCCATTCTTTTTCATCTCTCCCCATACCTCCTTCTCCTTTCCTTCCTCGCTCTCTGTAAATCCTACCCCATTGTTATGTTTGAAAAAAACTGTTAAAGATAAATAATTGCATGGCGAGCGGGCGGTTAGAGAAAAATGTGAGGCTGCTTTGCCCAAAAAAACTGCAGCTAATGCCCTACAAGATCCACGTGCAGAGTCGAACTTGGATAGAAAATCAGCCCAGGCAACAAAAAAAATATTTTGGAGAAGCAGCAATCGTGCTTGTGCCATAAAATATTTTAAGCAAAAATTGGAAAAATGGCTGGTTTAAAATTCCTTTTGCTTCCCATAACAGACAGATACATATTGCCATCATTTACCTGTTATGGACCAAAACCATATCTCACAGTGGCAGGAAATGCATCAGACACTACATGTCTCCCCTCTTTGGCATTGGTTGCATGATCAACTGGACATCTGCCTCCTGCTATCATTACATAGAACTCAGTGAATGTTTTAATATTTCCTAAATTAACAGGGTTTTTATTACTTTATTACATAAGCATCTCACAATTTCACCATTAAGCAGCCGGGGTGACCATCTGTAGCACTAAACCGACTCAACCTAGAATTGGTGGACTGATGGCCCAAACACTGGTTCACTGCCACTAATTCTAACCAGAGCACACAGATATCATGTAGATCATTTCACAATCTTTTTCAGCTGGAAACATCAGTATTGGCAATGCTTTGCTTGGAGAATTGATCCCCCAAAATGGGCAGAAAAGGAAAAAGCTGCTATGAAGAGATGCACTGTATGATCCTTTCAAAGTACCGGGATCAGACAGAACTGCTTATATCTAACCTACTCCATGCATGTTTCAGTTTTGTGGCATCTCAACCAATAGTTCCAACAACCCACAATTCTGTCCTCAAACACACATTAAATCGTCTTCGCCTTACCCTAGACAAGAAGAATCTTTAGGCCATCTACAACAGGTGGCTGGGCATTTCGTACCTGCTCTCCAAAAGGACTACATGTTAGAAAAAAAAGCAAAAATAGAGATGGGCTGGTTAAGTTTCCAACACCCAGAAGTGTTTTTATTCTTTTTTATCATTGATTTATCTAGTCCTTGTGGTCAATACAATAAAGTGAGAGCCTCAGTTATGAATTGATCATTAATGCAGTTAGAATACGGGTGTGAGAAAAGACTTATTCTGCACTTAACCATTGTCATTTTTGTGGTTCTCACAAAAAACAGAATAGTGTGTGTATAATTAACTTAGGTCATACCTAACTTGAAATCCGCTCTGTATTTTATTTTAAAAAAATGCCAGGAATGCTGAACGTGACGTTGTTAGGGGGAATTCTCATAAATGTGCTAATTCCCTTCACCTTGGAGACCCCCAGCAACTTTGCTGGATTTTGAAGACTTGATTTATTTAACTGGAGAGAGTGTGAGCCTTTTTTTCCCCCACTCTCTCATGTATTTTGAATGCATTTTACTCGTGTTCTTTGATTATGAAGTTTTAGACAACTCCAAAGGCATCAGCTTTTCATGTGTGTCACAGTACCCTCAGTGCAGCCTTTTAGGTTGTCCCAAGGTTTAAATACCTTTCTGGGATGTTTCCCAGAGAGAGTAAAGTGAAATTGACTTTACTAGTCTTTTCAAATTCCTAGACCCAGCACACCGCATCTTACAATAGAGTGCTTGAGGGGTTACTTAGTATCCCCTATGTCTAGAAACTCATGTAGCAGTCAAATGCTATCCTTTCCTCTCAAAATGGCTGGTGGCAGTGGTTTTACAACAAACTACCGTGATTTTTACCGACCGCAAACACTGGTAGCGTTAAATCGCGGCAGCCATGTTTTTCAAGATGGTGTCTGAGCCCCCTTTGTTTAAACAGGTCCCGGTCGTCTTTTTCCCCCCCATTTCTTTTTGGAAAGGTCCGTCTAGAGTTTGTCTCTGTGTGCCAAACCAGGTTTGGTCCCTTTGTTCCTACGCCTTTGGCAGACTTCAGGACTGAAGACTGCCTCTGGCGCCCGAGTGTCTGGGGTGGGCAGGAAGTGAGGGAGGTGCCCGAAACTCCCTGTTCTTAGTCTCCTAGGAGACCCAAATGCACTTGTCGTGATTGGCTGCCTAACTGTCCGGCAAGGACAGCCACCCTGCTGGGTGAGTGGCAGCTATGCTGGAATGAATGGGAGGAAACTGGATAAAAGGCGAGTCTCTTGGCTTGGAAGGCAGAGTCGACCACTGGAACGAAAGAACCGAAGATGAGCTGGAAGAGGACGGCTGCTGCAACTCGTGGACCGTCGATATGCCCAGTGAAGCCCTGCTGCAGGTCCGAATCGCCAAGTTCATCTCGACATAGAAGCCCTTCAAGGATTGAGTTGATGGGACCAATCAACTCGACCTCTAAGCCACCTGGATACCATTCTCAGAGCTGGTTGTATTTTCCTCAGAGTGCTGCAGGAACCCGAATAACCAGGCAGAGGGACACTAGTTTGTGTGCTTGTCTACAGCTACCGGAATTGAAGATGTGTCTTTGCCAGCTTTTTGACCAGTCCCCGTGCAGTGCAGGAGTCTCCGGATGTCCTCTCTTGTCCCCACGACTGAGGCTCAGGAACAAGGAGATCTGCAGGATCTGCCAGTAACAGAAGTCTTCAGCTGCATCTTTTTCTTCATTGTAAGGTACTGTGAAAATCCGACCGACAGAACCTAACTCTCATTGCAAAAGTGCTTGAAACTTCGGCAAATTGCAGGCCTAGTCAGCTTGTGACACAACATACAAATCTTTCTTTTTACGAACTACTTCTGAGAACCTCTGCAAAGACTTTTCCGTTTAACTACCAGAACTGCCTATCCTATCCAAGACATTAGCCCATTGACTTTGGCCTAACTTATTGCATTGAATTGACTCCTCTGGCAAACTCAAACTATTTGCACTGTCTAAGAGTAACTAATCTTTTTATTAACGTATGCCTTTTTGCTTCTACTTCAAATGCTCTGAATGCCATTTTGCTCCTCCTCCAAAGTAGTTTAAATGCCTCAGAATCTGACAGTGTGAAGCGCTGAAGTATATTTTTGTGTGATATAGATTGCCTCCTTCTAGTGAATGTTTCATAACTGACTGTGAAATAAATTAATAAGTGTTTTACCAAGAAACCTTGAGTGTAAGAGTTTATTTGAATACTTGTGATTGCAGGCCTCTGTGTAACACCCCTACAGCTCCCATTCCCCTCTTGAAATACGCCTGGCTGCTCAGCAACGCTTCCACAAAACTGTATTACAGACTTGTACCAAAGGTTGGTTTTGCTTACACCTGTAGTCCTAATTGTGTATAGTGGCCCCAAAGGGTACTGCATACAAACTTTCCCTAGCAGACGTAAAGGGGTAGGGTCAGCAAGCCCGAAATTGAAACTTTTGGCTGAACGAGGAAGTACAATTTAGTAGTCCGAGCCCACGATTCAGATTGCAACATATAACCCACATACTTCTTTAAATAACCAAAGGAACTACAGACCCCTACACCTGCATCCAAACCTACTGATGCAAATAAGCCAGAGAACTGAATCCCATATACAAAATTTCTGATGCAGGGAAACAAAGACACCTCAGATATTTGCGCTTTGTACGAAACATAGGGATCACAGTCCACTGCTTCCCATTCAAATGCAAGGAAGGTTGGAGTACCACGAGAACCCATTCGCCACAGAAACATCTGTGCTTGGAATCCGAAGACCCCAACACTTGTGCTCCCCACAGACAAAACTACAGAGGCAAATGTGCGTAGACATCAGACTCGAGAATAACAAGTACAACCTCTAATACAGGTGAGGTACAGAATACAAAATGAATCTAGGCCTCCTCTTAACATCTCATTGGCATCAACATCAATTTACCAAGCTACGTTACTTCTAGAGCCAAACAGTAATGTCATCATACAGCTATTGGTGAAATGATACACTTGTAGCTGTAAAAAAATGCTTATGCCATGCATAAAACATTCAAAGGGTCCTTTTTTATCCAGTATGTTGTGGGCTTCTAGGTCCTTTGGCCTTCATTTTGCCATTATATGCATAGGTATACAAGTCCCAAAATACACAGTGCTGTTGGATAAAAATCCAGGACTGACCAAAGGGTTCAGGCAACATGGCCCCACTTGATAGCTAGGAAGGAGTCAGTTACATGTCAAGTTCCATCTACCTGGAAATTTGGAGATTGCCAAGTAGGCTATTCTGACCAGTGTCTCATTCTTTGAAGTAATGGCTCCTTTGCCAAGGGATGCTCAGAAAGGGGAAACAAACTATTGAAGCATCTCTGAGTAGGTCTTCAGTTGCGGCATTGGCATTCAATTTGCACCACCCTCATCGCTTTCCTTGTCTCGTCTGTGGGTTTGAAGACTTGGCCAGTAAGCATTGTGGGTGATGGGGCTGAGCAAGACACAGACAGGAATTCCAGCTATAACCCCTTCGTAATGCCTTCATAATATGTAAAAAAAAAACAAAAAAAACGTGATATTATGAATGGGAGTTACAACTAAAAGTACATAGTTGTATTTTCTGCTAAAACTATTAACAAATACATGTACCCTTTACAGAACACTTAAAACTACAGAAGCATCACCTATTGAAAACAGAATTCCTTTCAAAACATCGATCCATAGACCACTGCTTCATGAGAAAAATGTCACCCATCCAAAAACTGAAGTCCTTAAATTGTGTTACGTAGTTACTGAAACAAGAGGAAAGCAAAGTAGAAAATGCCCCTATGAATTCACTTCTAAACTGAGTGCCTGCCAAACACTCTGCAACAATAAGACTCTTAGGCAAAATGTGGCTGCCTTTGTGTACACTCCAACCAGTGGCAATGAGAAGGGAATAAATATGCAGTGACAACATAACACAATTGTGTGAAAAGAAGACAAGGCAAGACTTCCTAAATGCCAAGACCTTATGTAACCCTATCTTCTTCAATGGTCGGGAGGGTAACAAAACAGACCCAGACCCTAGCTAATTACTGCTACAGTCAAGAAGCCCAGCCTACAGCCACTCAGCAGTGCTGCTGTGATCAAGGAAAGCGAGCGATGTCAGCATTCCACTAATTTAAGGGGGGGGCTCTAACGTTCCCTTTCCCAGCACCCCGGCTTACAGAGTCACTGCTGGTGGCATGTAAACCTGTGGCTTAATGAAATCCCCACAGGTCTGAAGCTTGTTTCGGCGTCCTAAAGACAGGCATCAGAGATGTCAAGGAATAACAGGGGTGGGGCTTGGAAGGGTTGATCATGGCCCTCCTGTGTCAGCATTTTAATAATCAGCTCCACTGCTCTTTAGGCAGTCCACTCACATTCTACTCATTTTAGCTCAATCCTGTTTTCCCAACTCAAACCGTCCACGTAGCCCTGGTCATGTCGTCACATCTAGCCACTTTTTTCCAATGCCAACACGCATCCTCCTCATTCTTCCGTTTAGCCCCCTGCCCATAACCTCTCCAGCGAAGGCTCACAGTGCATTTCAATGGTACTGAAGTTCGCCAATTAAAATATGTGCTTTCTAATGCGCGGCTTCTCCATGGCATGGTGCTGGCCCTGGTTGGTAGCCCAGGCAGAGCCCGGATGCATAGCCAGCACATAATTATGCACTCTGCCAGCAGTAGCAATCAAGCACTTTACAAATTGCATTTACAGTCTAACATTGCAATTTGCAAATATGCACCAGTGTTTCAGTCACACAATGAAAAAAGCACACACCCTGAGCCATCCTCAGTTCTCACCCAATGATCAGGCCAGTGTCTGATTCTTCAGTTTGGCATAAGCAATCCGCCGAAGGAGGGCTCAGCCAGTGTGAGGCCACAGGCAAACGTCACTGTTTATTGATCTCGCCGTAGACCTTCCTGACCTGACCTGGCTGATGCCAGCAGAATTGTGCACATGCTCAGTGTTTGACGAACCTGGCTCAACCCATTGATACATTGTTTCAAATGTACTTGAGTTGAGCAGGGTGGAGGCGGGTCCTGGCCCTGTCGCAATGTGTTTAGCTCACCAGCAGCCGAGGCAGAAGCAGACACTGACAGAAATTTGTATTTTTGCATATATTGGTGCACTTGTGGGGTAAGGAAATCGGCCCAGGTAAATACCCATGAAAGTGGGCCAAAAAGCTTGGAATTTGTTTCAGCCACGGGCCGAAAGCCCTATTGCCCAGTTCATGCCCACCCGAACCCCCCCACTGGAAAAGATATTTGGCCTCCTGTTGCTGTCTTCAGAGAGGAGCTGGACCATCGAGTGTACCATGTCCCACATGTCACTCATATAAGCAGGCAAAGATGGCTGTGATGTTACATGGCCTTGCAGTGAGTGACGCTCACTGGATGATTGCCCTGCCTGTTGCATCGAAATGGAGGGACTCTTTCTCGGGCTAGTGTGGAGAACTCCTCAGACTTCGCTGACTTGCCCCTCAAGGAGGGGTCACTAGAATTCATAAGGGGGAGGTTGGTTTCTAAAGCACACAAGAGCAAAGTCCGGCACCCTGTGCTTATCGTACAACTGACTGACATTTGCAATTGACGAAGCCAGGGCCTTGAAGATCTGCTAGCCCAACTTCCACCCTTTAGTCATAATATGGGCCCGAAGTGCCTACTTGCAACACCTATTACTCTTTGCTGCTAGCACAAAAGCCTCCTCCTCTTGCTCCCCATGAACATCCAGGTGCAGGCGGACGGTGAGATCAAGTCGCTGAAAGGCCATGTCATCAGGGGGTGCCAAGACGGGAAGCATTTAGTTGGGTGGCTCCCTGGGGGCTGTGACGTGCTTAAAGGGCATCTCCGCAATTCACTTCCTGGGATCCTTACTCAGTCCTCATCTGAGAGTTTTCCTGAGCCTTGATAACCTGCCCAGCCAGCCTAATTTTCTTCCATCATCACGCCCTCTGTGCTTTCTATTTCACCTTTACAGCCTTTTCAGTCTTCTCACCTCTGGACCTGTACAGCCAAACTCCTCTATGTGGCAGCCCTGATCCTGGAAGAGAATTTCAGGGATAGGTCAAAGGCAGCATCATCATCATGGGGTTGCAGGCAGTAAAGAGAGTGCTTTTGAGGATACTTCAGCCCAACATACTTCCCAAAGCATTTGGTGTACAACTGAACATGGACAGCCTTTCCCGGCTAGCCAGAAAAGCTTGCAACCACGTTGCTTCCTCTACAGCAGCACACAGAGCCCTTGCTCAATCGGGAATACAAAAATGTTACATTTCAACAAAAAAACGGCGGCGTTTCAAGTAATGAAGCAAAAACCATAGCGCTCTCCAACTGATCCTTCTCCAATGGGCGGAAACAGCAACTGAAAGTGAAATAGTAATCTGTAGAATGCAGACTGGCAGCAGTGGGTTTGTCGCAATAGCCTAGCTGTGCATCTGCTTTTCAAGAAGCAGCAGTCTGCTAGTGAAGGCTGGTGTAAATTGGGGAACATACGACTGTTTCCAGGGGTTCCACTCTAACAGTTGAGAACATTCTAACATATGTGCATCTATAAAAGCCCAATAGCAGGGGTGAGATGATTCGATAACTTATCTGTTTGTCAGCTCAATGTATTCCGTGTTTCGGGTAGCATGCTTCTTTCTTGGGCTTTACAGTACATCACTCATGGCCCTCCTCTCCGCTCCTTGAAAGTGTAGTTACGCATATGCCTAGCAACCAAAATGTATGATTTTCCAGCCTGACAGGATCCGAAAGACCGATTATTGGAAGGGCTTTCTGTCCCTCTCAGTTGGGTGCTTTTCAGACTGAAGTTATTCTCACCCACCAGTAAGGTTCTCCCACCTGGGCAGATTCTCGCTACAGGCTCTGGCTTCTCCTTTGCAGATGTTTGGTCCCAATAGTCTTAGGTTTCTCTGTTGCAAATGTGAGCCCACAATAGCACCTGGTTTCTCCCTCTCAAAGTCTATTCTCCTGCAGTCTTTGGTTATCCACCTTCCAACAGGCTGCCATAAAGCCTTCATTCTGGTAGGTTTTGGCCTACAACCATGGTCTTTGGTACACCCTAAGCAGACTCTATGCAAAGTGTCACTTGAGCAAGGCCATAAACTGAGCTGCACTACTCAGGAGAAAAAAATTCTGTCGCCTCCACCAAATTCCTCTCCAACTACAGCTGTTCTCTTCAAATCAACACCCTGAAATGCTGTCCCAACTTCATCAAATTGGCTCAGCTTCTGCTACTTTATATATTGTCTTAGGGGTTCTAATTCCCCCCCATTTAGGTTTGTGATTGGCTCGGATGTTGTATCATTACCTCCAAATATAGTCCCCTCCCCTTCCAGATCCAATTCAAGTGTTTTGTATCTATCGATAAATGGATTGGGCGTACTGCTTTATGGCAGGGTGAGGGGTACCAAAGCACAGCAGCCATGTTGTAATCAGGCGCACCTGTCATGGAGGCCAGGCAACTCTGCGGGATCGTTTCCAGACTGACTATGAATGCTCTCCCCGAACAGTGTTATGCATGCTATGCATGAGCAGCCCACCCTCCAGCTCTTGAGTTAGTTCGCTTCCATTACTCCACCTGCATCCATCTTCTGAGTTTCCTACCATGGACTCCTAATGGGAGTGTCTCCAGCACTTCAAAACTGCATAAAGAGAGGACGCTGTAAACTGGTTACATTGTAGCCTAACAATTCATGCTCACATTGATACACATGTTCCTGATTGGGGAGGAAGGATAGCTCAGAGGCAACACATTTGTCTTGGAAGCAAGACAACGCAGCGTAACAAAGATTTGAACCCCAAACCCGTGCTTTAGAAATCACTACTTGCGCACGATTTTTCAAACTAAGCACTTCATGTACTAATATATTGGACAAAAAGCATGTAAATTAACACAACAAATTGAGTTAACCTATGGCTCAAATGGCAAATACAGTCAGGTGTATGCCGAATATTTGCACACTGTCATCAATGTATTATGGACACAACCAGTGATCAGAGTAAAATAATTCTAAATTTATTTTTGAACAAAATCACGATCAAATGTTATGTTATGTTATCTGCACTTACAGAGCGCACTGTCGCACAAGGGCATCATGGCGCTGAAGAGGAAGACTACTCAGGCAGGAGAGGAAGCCACGGGGAAGAGGGCAAAAAGAGGACGGTCTTCAGTGCTCTTCTAAAACCAAGATGATTGTGGATGTTCCTCATGTCATGAGGAAGGCAGTTCCAAAGTTTGGCTGCTGCTATGGAAAAAGCCCTGCCACCGACCCTCGCTCGGCCGAATCTTGGAACAACAAGAAGATTTGCAGTAGAGGAGCGTAAATCCCGTTCGGGGAGATAGTGGGAAAATTTAGTCTGCAGGAACTCGGCCCCTTGACCATGAATAGCTCGGGCCTTGAAATGAACACGTTGGCCGACGGGGAGCCAGTGGAGTTGGCGTAACACCAGGGAGATGTGAGCTCCATACGGGGTACCCGTGGCCAACCTGGCCGCCAGATTCTGTATGCACTGTAGCCACTGTATTAAGCCAATCAGTTGCGACAAGTACAGTGAATTACAATAATCCAAGCAGGAGAGAACTAGCGCTGCGACTACAGGGAGGTGCATGGGTTCAGGTATCATGGGTAGAACTTTCTTCAAAACCCTGATTTGATAGTGAGCGGCTTGACACACAGCCGTCACTTGGTTAGACATGGAAAGGGAAGCCGAAATAATGACACCCAGGTTTTTTACTTTACTTACTGGGCTGGGAAGAGGACCTAAAGAGGCGGGCCAGAAAGGGGTGGTCCAGAGTGAAGGGTCAGGGGGGCAGCCTGTGATGCTGGAAATGCATCAGAGGGACAGGGCCTCTGTATCCTTGTCCTTTACTGCTTTTTATCGTGTGTTCTGTCGTGTTTTCCGTGCAGGAGTTCATGTGGGACTCCTGGCGGTGCAGCTCTCTCGCTTTTGGTTTGGTGAACCGACCCATGGGATACCCTTACGGCACCAATGGGTGGGGGTACAACCCTGTGACCCTAGTGTATGTTTTTGGGCACCTGTGGGTGGCCCGCAGAGCAGGTTATGGGCTGGTGGCAGCTCCATGCTAAATTTGACAGGTGTGCAGAGTATCCTCCATTTTGGGATACCCCGGCCCTGCCATTGGATCAGTTGATTCCTGATGGAAAACGAGATGGCCCCTGTGGCCTCTTGCTTTCTATTACCTATTACCTTGTTTTCCCAAAGTCCTGGGAAGCCCTGACTCTGTCCCTTCCCCCTGACTGGCTGTTGGGTGGAAGTTCCATATATGGTGGTGTTGTGAAGTCCAGTCCAGACTGACTGGAGCCTTCCCAGTGACTGTATGTTGTGGGTACCTCCTGTAGGTGGGACCTGGGTGAATGGGGTGTGAGACCAATATGCACTTCTTGTTGTGGGTGTCTGGTTTCTGGTATGAGAGACAAAGACTGAGACAGCCCTGCCCGAAACTGGCCTGAATGCAGTGTGTAGTGTTGAATGGCTGGATACTTGTCCCAATCCACATTCCTTGTTGTGAGTGTCTGAGAGGGAGGAGGATGGCCTGAATGCACTGCGTGCCTGATTGGCTGACTGACTGCATCAATGCCCTTCTGGATGATTGGCTGCTGAGTGTGACTTTGCAGTGTGGATGGGAGACAGAATAGTATATCTGGGGACCTCTCACCACTGGAAATTGTTCAGAAGCTGAAGTCCACTACGACGAGTAACTGGAGTAACTGAAGCTTGACCTTGAAGCCCTGCTGGAAGAGAAGAATTGCTGTTGCTCTCCTTCACAATCTGAAAGCTGCTGTGTCTCCAAGGACTGACCCAGAGGGGACCTGGTAAGGCGGCCTCTTCCCGAGCTACGAGGGACCATCGTGCACCAGCTGATCTTTGCCAAAGTTCCCTGGTAGACAGACTTACGACAGGCTGCCGACCGGAGACGGGGACTGCCGCAGAATCCCAAAGAAAAGCACCCGGACCGTTGTCCGCCACTGTCGACGACCGCCGACGCCGCCATGAGCCCGTTTGCCTAAGAACTTCCTTTGATCATCGGATGCTCTCATCTGCATCGTCGCCCGCTTTATCCCGCTGGAGAAGGCCAGACCGTCGACGTGCCGAGGAGCATCCGCTGGTGGGTTTCCCGCAACCTACAAGACCACAGAGACGCCGACGACTCGACGCCCTTGCTGGGCCACAGTTCTTCATCCTCTCTTTGCAGTCCAGAACTATCGTCACCAAGGTGCCCCGCACGCCTCTTCCTTGCAGGACGCCAACGCTCCGCCTCCGACGAGCACCGCTAGGGACGAAGCTGCCACTTCACTGCCGTAGTTCAACCTGTTCTCCGTCGGACGTTCGACAACCCGTGACTCCTGCGCCTTAAAGGGAGGGCCCTCAAGAAGGGCCGTCTATTCCACACCGCCAAACGCCGAGTTCCTCAACGCCTCTCGACGATCCGTGGCTCCTGCTTTAAAGGGAGTCACTCAAGAAGGATCCTTCGACGCGTCTTCGAAGAACTCTACTCCACCAGGTATATTGAGGGGGTGGGTAAAACCTTAATAGGAGGAAATAAGACTATTGAACAATATATGGACTGGGCTTGTGTTATATATCTTTATTTACAGGTTGCCCAGGTGGGGGGGATCTCCACACAGAACTGCGCCTAAGGGTAGGGGTCAGAGATCTGCCTATTGTTTCCACCATCTTGCGTTCCTTCCTATCTCTATTGCTGGTTTCCTCGTTATTGATCTGTGACATTTTAACCGTACAGTTGATGCACTTTAATGAGATTTGATAACATTGGTGGTATCACTTTATAATTGTACATATTTATCATTGTCGACTTCCGAGTACAAAGTGCGTTATTGTGATCGTGTACATACCTTTGAATTTTAATTATATAAAGACTGTGTTTTCAGTAATACAGTGTGTGAACATTCCTTTGTGGGGGTTCGGGGACTACACTGTACTGAAGAACCAGCCTGCATCACCTCCCGAAAAGCTAGGCCTTGATTGCTCGTCCATTGCTACCAATTGGGAATCTTGGCTGGGGTCCTCTGTGCCTCTCCTCTACCATACGGAGAGCGGAAGTACAGGCACCACCCACCAGTATCTTCACACAGCCCACCACCAACACCTCGGTCTTGTCACTGTTGAGCTTGAGCCAGTTCTGATCCATCCAGTCCCCGACGGCACTCAGTCACGACGACACATCAACTCGATCAAATGGTAGAGTCCGGCGTCTGCCAACTATTTGCATGTTACTAGCAATTTATTACGTACACAACTGGTGATTAGACTAAAACACTTGCAAATATATATTTGAATAAGATTGGGGAACCATAGCCTTGTTATTACAGGAACATGACAATTGAGTCCCCAAAAGATGGCACACAGCAAAACTGAAGCGTGAGTAAAAACTAAAAAGGGACTCTGGCACGTTTGTTCCCATGGTAACTTAACATTAAATACTGAAGTCAGACGCCAATCGGCGCCCCACTTAGCAGCCGACGCACGTAGATACTGGTATCGGAGGAAAAGTCACGGTAAGAGACGGTCTGCAAACTATAGTCCCTTGTTGTTAGTGTACTCCTTTGAATCTAAGAAGCGCTGACATAGAATTAGCAGAGCGTATGATTATACAAGGCACAAGTGGCATGTTTCTCAATGAAACCCGCTTTGTGAATGCTGACGGCGAACGGAGAATACAAATGTATTGCTAATTTCTCTTGCTAACATCTATTTACAAGAAAGGCTATTAGTTATACCGCATTATAGACAAATGGCATAAGAATACAATAAACAGTACTTGTAAAAAGATATGTTATGACAGTAAAAATACAAAATATACATTATATGTTTAATTTACCACACAGGGATTGAACCCAGTTATTGGCCGAGCATCAATTCAACAGTCTAATGGGGGCATACATTTGAAGGTAAAATAATCTCAAACTGAAATGAACACATGGAGTTGCATTTGGTCGCACTTAAATTACACTGACTAATTCTGCTTTTTAGTGTCCTTTTGTCATTTTGTTTTCTCAACCTCATGAATCCTTCCCTTCACCAACCCTTGACTGTGGTTGTAAAAAATGTTTCAAAAACACATCTTACATGAATGTGAATCAACATTTCACTCCTTTTCTTTTTTGTTTTGATGGTTTAAAACAATCAATGTGCAACAATGCATTCTGTAATGTTGACTTTTGTGCATTCTTTAAAAGAACATGTTAAATTTGAACTTGCAACCATGGATTGACGAACAATGTAACAAGCACCTGATTTGATAAAGGCTTCTGACATAGCCGAAACACGTGTCATCACCAAGGGCAACTATTTAAAATAAATACACGTTTTGAACACTGACTTGGCGCTGTCTGATATCGGAGTATTTCTGAAAATACTAGTTTTGATAGTGGTTTAATTGGCTTTTTAACCACTACTCAGTAAGACGCGACAAATGGGTCTACCATGTCCAAAGCTAAATAATTCTCGTTGCTCAACCCATTTGTGTCACCCTGTCAGACTGGATCCCCAAAGCCAAAACCTTTTCTACACTCCTGGTATTAAGCACGTTATAAATAAACAATTACATTAAATATATATTTCTATTATATATTATTACCATATCAATTAGGTCTCTAACATGGAGGGCCCTCCATTTACTCCTTTTATAATGCATCTTCAGGTAACTCGAAGGGGAGAAGCTTCCTTCAGGGGCACGTTTTGGGATTCCCAGTTGGGCCTTGGGAGGGACAGGCAGGCTCTGGGGTATGCTCAATTTACCAGTACAGAGGTCTCATCACGCAGATGGTGGAATTTCTGGCACACACAGTTTCATCATCTTTTCCCACAGCCACTCTGCTTTGACAAATACATGTCATTTCTACAGTCTGCCTTTCCCTGACCCTTTGCACGCCCAACTAACAAGTTAGTGCTGATTGCAAATAATATTTATTGCAAGAAATATAAGAAGAATCACTCAAAGCACCATCACAAGAAGTACATGTTAATCTGCACTGCAAACTGTCCAGCATCTATTTTATTAGGTAGAGTAAATGGACTACATGATACAAATGTAACTAAAAATACTTACAGACAGAGGTTGCAAACACCATCCAGCCACAGACCATGTTGAGAAAAATTAAGAACAGGAAAAAATAGTGATGGTTTCCTGCACCTATGTTTGAACAATGAAAACACTTATTAGTTTTCCATGATTTGCTCATTTTCTTAAACATGTACACAGAAAGATATTTTAAGTGTTCAGACATGCCCAATCATTGACTTTGCTATTCATTCTTATTTCATGAAAAGAAAATGTGCGTTAAAAATCAGATGGGAATAAAATGCTGTTATAATCCCTCTTAATCACTTTGTTTCCCTTCCTCGCCTGCCAAAGTTTACATACATTTTCAGATGTGCTAAATAAAACACAATTGTATTTATCCTTCAGTGTAGCCAACAAATGAGTGAGGTCTCGCACGATTTAATGTAACAGAGTATGTTAACCAAAGAACAAACCTGATGGAAGGGCGCTTTGCAGTGAGTATCATACCAAGAGCCTCCTCAGAAAGATCCGGTCCTTTTTCCTCGACCTTTAAATAATCAGGCATGAATAATCAACTTCCTCGCATTAGGGTGAAGCACTCGCGCAAATTACTGTCAACAAATCCACCCCTCCATGGGATCCTCCAAGAGGCCACAGAAGCGTATCCAGAATAACTGCGCAGCAGGTCTTTCATGCCCAGTCCAGAACGATAAAGATCATTGCGTACGACTCTGCTCTCACTTCCTCAGCGCCAAAGCTATCAGCAGGAATAAAGGAAATGCAAACCAAAGGTCAAACTCTCAGGGAATCACCACTGTATCGTCAGAGTTTTCCACAGGAAACTCCCTGGAGAGAATCTTGCACTTCCTGTTGGAGCTGAAAGCATAAAGGTTGATCTGGGAAAGCCCATCAGACAGAGAAGATCTGTTCCAGAATCTTCCCCTACTGCTCCAACTCACGTGCAGACTCTGCTCATCATCTTTCAGTGTTCAGGCTGTTGGCAAGGTGCAACACTGTTAATGTCACCTTGCTCTTGACCACCCAGAATCAAAAGGAGCATGGGCTCCCTGCAGTTCGAGGGACCCTGTACTGGCCATCTTGATGATGAACTAAAGGCAGTGCTGTTGTTCTTGAGGACCTGGACAGTCGAACCTCTGACTGATGGTAAGAAGGCTTGCAATGCCAGTTGAACTGCCCAGAGCTTTAGCAAGTTGATGTGAAAATACTTCTCCTGGCCTACCTACAGACCGCACATTGAAAGATCGTGCAGTTGAGCACCACATCCCATCAGGCTTGCATAAGTGACTAGGGGGACTGTCAGCCACAGCCGTCTGAATTGAGCCCCCCTGCACTGAAGGAGGTTAATCATGGACGCCAACTAGACCTATAGGCGGCCAGGAGAACGCCCCTCATGTACACATTGGGCTGGGAACTGTGGCTACCCTGGGACCACTGTCGAGATGGCATGAGCATTCGTGCTTCTGGAGTTATGAAAATGCAGGATACAATTAGCTTGTGCATCTGCCAGAAGACTCCATATGGAAGCCCCAAATTAGCAGGGACGGGTGCTACTGTGGTCTAAATGCTTGCCACGCTTTGCTGGGAAGGCGGCTATCACGTGCTTCATATACAGGAATGTCCTGTTTAAACTGCAACCATTTGTAAGGGATCAGAAAAGACTTTAGGATGATAGAGAAACAACTCATGGAGGATGGCGCATATCATCCGGAGGTCCTCTAGTGACTTTTCTTCTGCCATGGGCCGCAAGAGCCAGTCCTCAAGGTACAAAAAATAAATGTACCTTCCTCATGTGAAGAAAGGGCTTCACCACCACTATGACTTTGAAGGCCAAAGGGATCTTGAATGGGTGCACTGCAATCCGGTAGTGCTTGCCACCACAAAACAAAGATATTTCCGATGCTTGGGAGGCGGTTGGAGGGGTGGGGGTAGGGAAGTTTAAGTGTGCATCCAGTTGATCTAAAGACAGCAGTCATTCATGTGTCAGGTTTCCCTTTAGTCGGCAGGCTCGGAAGGGACCCTGGAAGTGTAATGAAGGCATGAAAGATTAACCCAAAATGTTGTAAAATACACATAAATTGCCCAGGTCTAGTTTTTCATAACATTCCTCTTGTAACAGGCTTAAGGAATCCCAGCTCAAGATGGTGGAGGAGATTTCCAGAGCTGATTGGTTGGACTGCACCAGTGAGGTAGTTTGGAATCCTGTCTAAGATTCTAAACTTTATTATATCACATAAGAACGGGCGGTGGAATATATATCTATAGTAAGAATCACTCAAAAAGTAACAGTCAATAAACACATACAGACTGTCCCTGTTCAGAAGCACACCCTGACCCTTTCGGGGGAAGCTCTCTCTAGAATGCCGGTGGTGTACCGCCTATCTAATAGGGATAGCAAGAGATCCTTCCCTCGTCTAGAGACCACATTAACATTGATCACAAACTATTAAAATACCAGTACAGGTATTGATAGAGAATGTTAACAGTAGATCATGTCTTTTTTGTATGGGAGGTTACTTCTCTTAGGAATTTCTCTATAATGTTTTAATCACCAATTAAGTAGAGGCCTCCCTAACAGCAGACCTTGTACTGGCTAGGTAAAAACAGTAAACACCCAAATATTGAGGGAGCCCCTAGTTGCAATACGCTTTGCTAGGGCAAGTTATTGTTCTAGTGTGTTTAATTTTACTGAATGAAACATCAGCATGGTCATGAGAAGTCTCATGAACCTATGGTCGACCAGTTTCGCTGACCACTCAAATTGGGGTAATCTTCTTCAGGACCAGGTGGTTTATCTTGGGCATCACTCCGTCCAGCATCCGCTTTGACAGAACAGAGGATTAGTTCTCAGCCGCTTGATACTCTTCCTATATTGGAATATTAAATGAGCAGTCTCTGTGTTTATTATTTACTAATCCTTGACAATAGGTAATATCTACTGGCTGGGGCTACCTTACTGCCCTGCAGTAGAGAGAATAAGGAGGTAGGGGAAGGGGAAGGGGATGTGAAGTGAAAGGGTAAACCCAGAGACCACGAAAAGATTTGACAAAGAGGTCACTTCAAGGTGTCTGATAGTGACACACACGCTGTTATGTTACACCACCTACCCGTGCTCCAATGCTTTATGTAGCTCTGGGAGGCGGCTCTCATTCCATCTGTGCAGGGATGCAAAAGTTGGGGCGTCAGTGATTAGGCTGAATGGATGTGGCCAGATCTTGATTTAGGGGCTGTGACTTAATGGTCCCCTTACCTGTGGTACGCAGTAGACTGGCGCGTGTTCGCATCTGACTGTGGTCAGCTATTTTCTTAGTTTCTGTAATGCAAAAGAGGGCTCAGCAGGTCCACTCTCTCGTTATATCAGGGAACGGATAGCGTATTGTAGATTCTAAACTGCCTTTCATTCGGCCATCGATCAAGTAAAGGTCAGAGAACTTGAACTTAGACTTCATGCTTTAGGATAAGAAAAGGTTTAGTATATTAAGATGTGAACCAAGTAACAGAAGAAAGTCATGAGAACTTCTGCAACTACAAAGCTAAGTGACTATTTACCAGTTAACAAGTATAGTTGAGATAAGATGTTTGGTTTATGTGTTCTAAGCTGTCTTTGACTTGCTACTGGTGAGAACAGTGAGCGTTGGGAAAATAAAACAACCTTTTCTGTAATTCACTTACTTTTTGAGAAGGGACTTTTGGTGCAAACCGTGCTTGAAGCTAGTAAGCAATGAAAGGGTAGTGCGCTGTGAGAAACATTAAGGTGTCTACCTAGCTAGTCCCCAGGGATCTGTTATCCAGGTGGCCAGGACACAGCCATCGCTATTGGATCCAGTTCCTGGGGGTGGACCAGTGAGGGAGGATCACCTGGTTGGGGGGGGTCCTCAGGGAGTGGGACGCCAATGGGTGAGGCGTGGTATCCCCCCTTCTTTCAACACCTTTTCCCCATTTACCATGTAGGACATTCAAAACCACTGCCCCCTCCCCTTTTTCGACACAAACACTTTCACACGACACACAAGAGAAAGGACTAATACCAGAGCTGTTTACCTGCCATGTCCCAATAGACAGGTCAGGCAAAGTCAGGCAATTGATCAGAATCACACACACCCGATGGCCCTTTCCCTTCCCCACATGGATCAAAGGTGGAGCAAGCGAGCACAGTACTAGCAAGGCAGACCGTACGATGAAACAGATATCCAGACCTGGCAGTTCAAGAGGAGGTGAAGGGCGCAAACATTGAGAGGCTGGAAGAGGAACACAACTTGCCTTTTTCAACAAAACTCCAGCGAAATATCAGCAGAAGGAATCGCAAGACTGAGGAAAATAGCCCAAGTGTGCTGTAGCAGAAGTCAACGCAACGTATTGATGCTTATAAGCTGGAGCGAGGGAGACTCCTGCTACCATGGAACCGGCATTGACCCCAGTTACAAAGAAAGCCAAGCGGTTCATCACAGCCGGTGAGTCAAAGGGGGGAACCATGGTGAATGAAAGTCGCAAAGTGGAAAAAGTGAGAGTAGTTGTAGAGAATTGTAACGGGGAGACCAGCTGCAGAAGGGAACTGGCACCACGTGGGTGGTGCTCCGAGAAACCCTGGTCGATCCCCGTTTGAGTGAAACTTCAGATTGCAGAAGGCCATAGCAGAGCTGCCAAGATAGGTCCAAGTGGTCATACAGGAGGTGAAGCAAAATCCCCATACAGTCGAAAGACTTTGACCTAAGAACTGTAAAGAAAGCAAGGGAAGTGAATCACGTAAACATTTTAAGTAAAGCTGAAGTTGGCAAGAGTGAACACGGAAGAGGGTTGCAGACAAGAAGGGGGCAAAGTCTAAAGTCTCAAGAAACAGTACGTTGACAAAGGTTAACCCGGCCGAGGGATGTCCACTCGATCTGTTTAAAAAGACATTAAGATTTGTGAGTGAAGGAAAAGCCATAGTGAACCCGGACGAGGGAGGCTGAAAGTAAATGGGGGTCAGCGCCTGGAAAACAAGGACCCAGGGGTGAAGAATCCTCACCCGAAGTAAAACCAGGAAATGAACTTTCATTTTGCTGAAGGAACTTTTGTTTTGTTATTTAATACGTCAGGCCCTTGAAGGCAAGAGACTTTCAAGAGAAACGAGACTTGGCCATCGACAGACCTCATAGCTGCAAGTGGAACTGTTGTCTCGTGCTGGGGAAGCTCGAGTGTGAACTGTGCTCCAAGATCCCACTTTACCCCGTGCTCAAAACATGGGGAAGGGAAATCCAAGCTACCACATCATGACATATTTGTGAACACTTCTTTCTTTTCTTGAAAACCATCCCACACCCTTTTTATATTAGTTGTAAGGTTTGACAATAGGTTTCTTAGTATAGGCCCTTTTTAGTTTGACAACTCCACTAGGACTGCCTTATTTTCATTTGATGGTCGACGTTTGCTCCCATCTTAGATTTAGGTTTAGATGAGGCAGTTTTCCAACTGCATACAGTTTAATAAACACCCTTGAACTGTGATCACCTCTGTCTGTCTTTACTGTTTCCACCATGAGTTCCTTACAGCGAGCGCAGATCATTTGTTCAGTTGCAGAGAGCAGGTACTAACTTCTAAAACCCTGCGCAGTGAAACGAATTAACTAATTGGCGTTTCACTCTGGAACATCTCGCCGAAGAAGAGCATTTAAAAAAATAAATAAATAACGCGTTCTGACTCTTAATTACAGCATGTAGAAAAACGTTCAGAGACTTGAGTAAAGGACCCTAACTTTCGCACACTCGCGATGCGCGTGCATACCAATAGCTTGTTTCTTCGTTTGCATGGCCATGTCCACGACACTGTGTTCGCATCGGAAGCCGGAGTGAAGAAAGGGCGCGTCGGAAGCAGGTTTCCTCTCAGAAGATCAGCGTGGAGCATCTGTGTCACTACAAGTTCATCCGAAGTTAAGAATCCAATTAATTACAAAGTTTAGAAAGACTGAAGGCACCAGCCAAGAGCAAGCAGTGTTCATCCTATGTATAAAGTTATGTCCTAATTGAAGGCACATTATCATATCCATGTAATCTTACCTGAACTCAGAATACTATAGGTAAAGGAACATAAAAGGCGATAGACAATTTGAAAGTGGTGCTAAGACCTGAGATCATGCAACTCCAAAGCTTGGAGGATCTGTACCAAGGTGACCTTGAAACTGCCCTTTTTGAAAAGCATGTTGAGAAGCCTCTAGTTTAGGATTGGACTGGGGCACCAGTATTTCTTTGGAACCATGATGTAACTGCAATAGCAGCCTTTCCCAGATTTTTGTTCATGGTACAGGCATAATTGGTTCATTCAGCAAGAACAGTTCTTTTTTGGAGCAGTTCTGGAGTAGACCAAAGCAACAAGGGGACATTTGAGTAAATTATGAAAAGGGGAGACAGTATCCTTCGTTCACAAGCTGTATGACCCACCTGTCGGATGTTAGCTGCCATTCCCTCTTGTTAAGTTGAATCCTGCTTCCCACCGAACAATAGGGAAGGCTGGCAAAGCAAAATTAATTCCTTTTTGAGAACAAGAGCACTCTGGTTTTAATCACCTTCCGTTGCGGGTCTCTTGCTTCTCCGGTCAGGGATATTAACTTCATCGAACACCACCAGGAAGAAGTCCCAATCAATGAGACACTTTCTTTACTCCACGGGTATAACACCCTTAAGTTGCAAGAATAAACTTTACACGTTTTACTGATTTTCAAATTCAATTTTATATGTTCATTCACAAATACCATATACAATTTAATTTGAAAATCAGTAAAAATGCATATGGAGTAAGTTACTTACCTGTAACTCCGGTTCTCTAGCATTTGTATCTTTCATAGATTCACATGCAGTGAATATTCCCAGTCATGCTGGGAATCCTCGGTAACAGAGCAGTTTAAACTTAAACAGAAATTTTGTCACTTTTAGTATTGGGTCATACTGCCCGCCGCCAATAGGAACATCTCCCTTAACTTCTCCCCTGTCGGGGGGCGTGGCTTAAGAGCCATGTAGGTGGACATGGCTTCTATGGAGCTCCTGCACATCTGAACATCATCCTGGATGAAACCTGTGCAAAAACAGATGTAACTGTAATGCGATCGCTGGACCGTGTGTATGACACCTCAAGGCACTGGAGGACTTATTGTAGCATTGCAGAACGGTGCAGATGAAATGCCATCGATTGCCGGGATTTATTGGCTGAAAAGAAAAATGGCGGCCGCCTAAGAACAAAGGCTAATTAGCTGGCCCTGGTGAAACGTGCGCCCGATTGCGGAGACCCAGGAAGATCTTGCAGCAGAGGAGCCTGAGGAGTGATGAGGTGCCGACCGGGTGTGTCACGTAAGGAATAGTGATTAAACCCCATGATCGGACATGACCGTAATGCGGTTTGCGAGAGAGTCCGGACACAAAGGCTGCAGCGTACACGCTTGGGCTGCCTCATGAACGGACTGTGTCAGAGGCACAGCTGACGCACTGCTGCAGCCAGGCCCGGGTGCTGCTACATTGTGGCTCTGAAAACTGTCGCTTCAGGAGCAACAACAGAGATACATATGTATCTGGCGATAATTATCCCAAGCTGAGCTGTGGCATTACAGCGGACCTGGTATACAGCAGAGAGTGCATTTACTCCTGCCAGCCGAAGAAGGCAAGAACATGTGAAGTGAAGGGGGGCCGAAGACAAGCATCACAAAGCGCCCATATTACATGGATGTAAATGCTATTAACTACGGATGCACGGGGGCGGGGCCAAGCAGCCATGAGAGAGGACGTGCTGTGTGCTGTCTCCAGCTGATCCTTCCGTGATCCTCTGGTTTATCCATGCCTAAAGTTGACACACAAGCTACCTAAAACCTCCTGGGGGTGTATGAAACCATATGGAATAGCTACAGGACCTATTTTCCAAAATTGGAGCAGGGGAAAAAAGTTATGATGCAAGATGCAAACAGAAACAGGCCTAAAGTAATAAAACCCAGGGGACACGAAACCGGCTGCTGTTACTAGATATGAAGGTGTGAGACAATAGTAGCCACGACAGAGCAGAGTATCCCTTTCTCTGCAACCGGATACGAGAGGCTGGGACGTTAGAGACCAAGCTTGCAGGTAGTGGGGAGAGCTGCCATAAGAGAGGTGCAATCAACACGCAGCACGGAGGCTGGCCAAGAGAAGTAACGGAAAAGAGAGCGCACCAGCGGACCGGTGACTGAACTAGAGGCTGAGGGACAGAGGCAGGCACCGAAGGGGGAGCCCCACACTCACAAATGAAGAGCAAGCAGCCGGGACTAAGGAGATAACACAAAGGCTCCCCTACGCAGGTGCCACCGCACTAAGGCGACAAGCACTGCTGAAGAAGCCACGGATATTTGGAAGGCGGGCCAACACGAATGCTAACCCTGGGCATACAAACAATTTAAAAAAAGAAACAAGCACAATCACCACTAGGCATTAAGGAAGAGCCCAGACTACACAGAGGAGCAGAGGACTGCCTCACTACAACAAGCTGAAACACCTGGGCAGACACCCCGGCCGCTACTAGCGCAACTATCCGACCCTCGGAACAAGAGGCAGGAGGCACTGGGCCAGCGCAGCCCGCATAACATACACCCAGACTCTATATAACAGGGAAGACCACTCCAGCAGCCGCTGAAATGGCATCCAAACTCCCCAAATCGAAAGGGAAGCAGCCCACCATGGACGAATACGCCAGGACATCCCAACCAACGGATGTCACCAGCAACAAAGAGGAGCCCACAGTCAGATACAGGACCGACGAGAAGTGAAAGACAGATCCTGGAGGCAATAGCAGACTTAAAGGTCACATGGGAAACAAAACTGGAAGCAGCCATGGCAAACCTCAAGACGTCTCTTGAATTCAAGATCGACGCAGTACAAGTGGACGTCAACCTACTGCGGCAAGATGTCAAAGCGATAGCTGAACGCACAAGCGAGCTGGAAAAAAGTCCAGCCAAACACTACCACTGGCAAGGCGAATGCCTCGGAGATTCACACACTACGCCAACAAGTCAGCAACTTGGAAAACAGGGCTGAGGAGGCTGAAGGCCGGGCCCGGAGGAACAATGTACATATAAATAGGGATCCCAGAAGGTGAGGAAGGCTCAAACCCCACAGACTACGTAGAAACCATTTTGCTGCAAAAGATCAGAGGAGGGGCACTCTCCCAAGGATTCGTGGTAGAGAGAGCCCACTGCGCATTGACACGGAGACCGGTCCCGGGAGCACCGCTGAGGCCGATCATCGCCAAAATTCTAATTTACCAGGACAGAGAAAGAATCCTGGAGTACTTTCGCAAAGGGGGCACAATAAGGAGAGCATCTGCGGAAATAACAGCATACCCGGACTACACACTCCAGGTACAAAGATGTCGACTGAACTTTGGGATAGTTAAGAGGAGATTGCAAGAAGCGAGCTACAAATACATGTTGATGTATCCTGCGAAACAAAGTCTTTCATAAAAACAAGGCATTGTTCTTCGAGACCCCAGAAGAAGCTATGGACTGGCTGGATGCACAGAATGGCCCGCAGGAGAAGGAGCGACGCAAGAGTAGAGACGGGAAGTCAAGCGATGGCCCGGAACACAGAGATGCTGTATATATGACGACACTGGGACTTTATAGCTCTGCACAAGTTTGGGTGAAGTTAGGACGTACATGCGGCAGGCAGAAAACATAGAAGCTAATTGCAGGAGGCACAGAGGACCTATCTCACACCCCACCAGATAGACTAGATAGGTTGCTAGTAGTGCGGCAACCACCTGCTGGGTTCCTACCACCATTATACAGGGTAGGAATAGATGCTGGAAGGCCTGAGATCCAGGGATGGAGCTGGGCTACAGTTGGGGAGGGGGGGGTAGTGTTGGGGAGTTTGTAGTATATGTGGTTCGGATTGTAGGGGTAGTTGTTAGGGAACGAGCCTGCACCTATTTGCCTCTGAGCATGATTCACACCAAGTACACCTGGAGGGAAAGACAAGGAGGGAGGAGGTGCGGGATATGAAGAATAATGGAAGACCTTAGAATAGTAACCTGGAAAGTCAGAGGACTCAACAGCTATCTGAAGAGAAACAAGGTAATGATGTACCTGAGAAGGCAATAAGTGGACATAGCCCTATTGCAAGAAACACCTCACCAAAGAGAAACTAGAGGTGGTAAAGAAAAAGTGGAGAGGGACCACCATGGGAGCAACGTACTCAGCATACGCCAGGGGGTAATCATCTGGGTGGCGCCACATGTGCCCTTCCAGATGTTACAGGCCACGGTGGAGCCAGATGGGAGGATGGTAGCGATTCGGGGGCTGCTAGAGAATTGTGCATTATAAATACATATGCCCGAAACCAAGACACACTGGCCTATTTTAAGACATTATATAGTAAGATCAGTCCCCACATAGGAGGAGCAGTTATATGGGGAGGGGACTTCAATTGCACGCTGAACCCCAAAATGGACAGATCAGACACAAAATTAGACAAGCACACCCCTGCAACGAAAATGCTTCAAGCCTTGCTGAGAGACTTTGGGCTGGAAGACATATGGAGGCAGCAACACCCTCATGACAGGCACTACTCACGCTATGCCGCCCCACACAACCTGCACACGAGACTAGATTACATGTTCGCCACACCGGAACTAGTGGGGGAAATGACGGGCTCAGAATATAGGGCGAGAATACTATCAGATCACTCCCATCCGATTGTAACGTGCCGACATCAGCCCCCCAGAGCCAGGATCCCAACATGGAGGCTTAGAGCCGAGGCATTGAAGGACACTGCATTCCGAGAAGACCTAAGGGAGGAGATAATTGGGTATTTCGAAAACACAGGAAACATGGAGTCAGAAGGTCTCCTATGGGAGGCCTTTAAGGTGGTAGCGAGGGGGGCGGCCATATCCAAATCTAGAGGGCTCCAAGGGGGTATAGTGCGAGAGCTGCAGGATACAGAAAAGACACTAGAAGCATTTATGAAAAGGAGCACCACACAGGAGGATGCCGAACATGTGAGCCAATTACAACAGTCATGTGCTGGGCTCTGGGAAAGATTATGCAACTTTAGCTATAAAAAATACATTGAAAGCCAACACGCAGGGGGAGACAAACCAGGGAGGCTGCTCGCATGGCTATACAAGAACGAGACACTGAGAACAGCAATTAGAGAGATAACGGGAAAAGAGGGCCAAGTCTGGAACACCCAGGAGAGAGTGAACGAGAGATTCCTTAGCTTCTACCAACACCTCTATGAAGATACAGGAGGGATGGCAGAACAAGAGACTCAGGAGGCGCTAGAAGACATTGGGCTACCTAAATTGAGTGAGGAGATAGGGAGAACCTAGATGCCCCAATCACAATAGAGGAATTAAGAGAGAGTGGTAATACATTTGCCCACGAGCAAAGCCCCTGGGACAGACAGGCTCCCCAGCGAATTCTATAAAACATATAGACTTGAAGTGCTTCCCTCGCTAATGGCAATGTTAAACGAGGCCTTTGAGAAAGGGAAACTGCCGGAATCCCTGAGGGAGGCGGTGATCATTCCACTCCTTAAACTGTCATGATTCCTGCCCCTCATGTCCCCAGCCCTCCAAGATGTCAGGCTGGAGCCAAGCCACGATCACCTACATGGCCCTCAAGGGCCTCCCCATCCCTCCAAAGACCCACTTGGAGTCAGACTTGGAGCTTGTGGCACCAGACTCACTCACTCACTCCCATAGGATAACATTGGGGATTGGACTTGTAGTGCATTGATGGGGACAAGATGGATGCCCCCACATATTTCGGTTCCCAGAACTGCATGTGCAGTCTAGTCATTTGGGTGTGGTTCAGCCCAGAGACACCTGGGATACCCAGAGACTATTTAAGCCACGCCCAGGCTGAGAAACATGCTTTGTGTTTTCTGCACCTGCAGCGTGACACTCACCGTGTTCGGATCGGTCTCCAGTAGGCCTGCATCTTTCTTCTGCGCTCAGCTCCTGCAAGAACACCGTTAGGAACAGCCTTACCTTGCGGCGCTTCTGCCCATCAGTCATTGCTTCTTCTGTTCTGCTGGCATCTTCGGCGGTGTCATTCCCATCCCGGCACGCCGCTTCCTAAGAAAAAGGGAAAAGAACAGAAAAAAGGCCTTAGTAAGCATTCAGCAAATCTTCGCTTATTTTTAAAGACTCTACGTGCTTCAAACGCTTACCTGAATCCCAGCCGGTCTGGGGGAATTCTTGTCTCCGGAACTTCTCATCCATCTGCAAGAGGGAAGAGACACTCCAGGTTAGCGTGGAAACATCTAGAGGCGCCGCATACCGCGCTTACTCACCGCATTTCTTCTTCATAACCGGCATCCACGCTGAAAATGTCGCTGCACCTAAGAGAGACACAAAAAAACTCAGTTCAATACAAATACGAAAGGATCGCATCGCGCTCTCACTCACCTTCAGCGCTACTCATCTCAGCAGCACGTCGCCATCCCCGGACGCCGGCCATCATCTAAGGAAGGAAAGGAACGAAGTTAGAGAACTGTTCAAAAGACTCATTATACTTACCTGTCGGACTCTTGCCAGTGAAGTAACTAGGCAGCAACGAGCCCGTATCAATCAACGCGCCCCTGCGCTGAAAGCAGGACAGAGCACACTTTCCAAAAAAACAAGGCCCGGTCTCCAGTCGAGTAGATTCCAGGGAAGGTTTCAAAGTCGTAAGAGGTCAGAACAAGCTGAGTGACGTCCCCGTGGATACCAGGTGAGCGTTACATAAACCCGACAAGCCAAGCACCGACTGTGGGTGATCAAACCGGATATGTCCCAGGTAGCAGCATATCTCATGACCACAGGAGACTCCACCACATTATAGAACAGGCAGAGGGCGACCTGAGTGAAATAGCAGTTGTCTTGCAAGATGCAGTGAAAGCCTTCGACTCTAAGGTGGCCTTGGATGATGGCAGCCTTGAAAGAATACGGGGTTGGACCAGGGTACCTGCGGTGGGTGAAAATGGTATAGGGGCGGCCTTGCTTAAGATGGTGGTTCTGCCTAGGCTACTACATTTTTTCCGCAAATATCCCACACATGTTGCCCAAACGCTTTTTTACCAAACTTCAGAGTCTATGCAGAGGCTTCCTGTGGCACAATACCAGAAACAGAGTGGCCCTGTGGAAATTACAGAATACGTACGATAGAGGGGGTATAAACCTGCCGAATTTCGAGATATACCACCTGGCAGCGCAATTACAATATGTCGCTAGGTGGCTGTCGGAAGATGAGACAACAGAATCTAGATTGCTGAGGGGGTGAATGCAGCCCTTACTTCCTAAAAGAACTGATATGGCTACCCAAACCAGAGATGCATGGGCGGTCGAAGTTGCTGGAACTGGCCGGGAAGACGTGGCACAAAACGTGCCGAGCTATGGGAAACCCGACCCCATGCTCCCTGCAGGCGCTATGCGGGGCGGAGGAGCAACTGAGGAAAAGGATCCGTAAATACTGGGAGCCGGTAGGCCTAGCGACCTTGAGAGATATATGGCAAGAGGGGGTGGCACTGGACTTCCAAACGATAGCGGATGAACTGGGATACACACGGGGCAATATATCACATATACCAGTATAGTTAAATGGGTGAAGGAAAAGTGGTCCGCAACAGCACTAGCAGAGCAACCTGACACTGCCATAGAAATGATGTATGATATCTCGGAGGGAGGGAATGAAATATCCCGGATTTACTAACTGGTGATGTCCAGAGGGGTAGGGAGCTGCTCCAATTGAGACGGGACTGGGAGGAGGAAGCGGGAGTACCTATGCAAGATGGGCAGTGGGAAAGAGCTCAGAGATATCACAAAAAGGTGTCTAGGAACGCGAGGCTACAGCAGATTCAGTTATATGTCACCCATAGGGTGTACATGACCCATCGACTGATTGCCAGATTTGGGATCACGGAACTGCAAAAATGTCCCAAGTGCGGGGAGGTGGACGCCGGGATGATCCATATGTTCTGGGCGTGCCCAGAGGTGGGAAAATTCTGGGATGAAATCAAGCAGTGACTATCTGGAAAAGGAATCAAGCTAGATGTGGAATCCGTTTGGGCATGCATGAAGGGGTGCATTTACCAGACCACGTAACCTGAAACACGTATGGAAACTCAAGGACCTGGCCTACATTCTGGCCAAAAGGAGAATAGCCATGAGCTGGAAAGCAGCCTATAGACCCAGATTAGAGGTATGGTGGAACGACCTTCTAAAATGGGCAGACGCCGAGACAGCAGCATGGTATGAGGCAGCCAACAGGGGGGGGGGGGGAGATGAAGGGGGACCTCTGATAGCATGGAGACAAGTGGCAGCCACATTGTCGGGTCCCCTCCCATGCCAACTCCAGTGAGGGCGACACGCCCGAGAACGACAAAGGGGATTAACCCCAAGAGAAGGGAAGCCCGGGATACTGAGGTGAAAGCTCGAGTTAAAGTGGGTGGAGGGGGGGGGGAGACAGTAATAAATAACATGTAAATGTAAGCCAAAAAGCTTGTAACCGAAAATGTCGGGTGTGATGGTTAGGTTTTGTTTGTTGTAAAAACCAGTAAAAACTGATTAAAAAAAAAAAAACACTTCTCCCCTGTCGCCCATCTTCAGATTTGACAAACGCACATGAGTGCCAGAAAGCCGCAAAATGAGCCATGCAGGGTAAGTGCAAGGGTCGCATGTGAATCTATGAAAGATACCAATGCTAGAGAACAGGAGTTACAGGTAACTGCTTCCTTCTCCAGCATTGGATCTTTCATAGATTCACATGCTGTGAATAGATTACAATGCAGTATTAATAAACAATACACACTGGCGGAGGCAAGCTCCCAGCACAATTTACCACTGGAGACTTACTAACCTCACCCAAAAAGGTTCCTCAGAACCAACTGGCCAACTCTAGATTATTCTGCCGAATCTCTGCCGACACAGTAGAACTTGGTAAATGTATGCATCAATCTCCAGGTAGCAGCATGGTATCTGCCAGGATACCGGAGAGGAAGGCAGTGGTAGCAGCCACCACTCTGGTAGAGTGAGCCCGGGCCTTGCCCGAAAGGGGCCTGCCAGCTTGCCGATGGCAGAAGGAAATGCACCTTGATATGGAACAATTTGACAAAGCCTTTCCCGGTCCAGTCGGGCCAAATGACACAAATAATTGGTCCGTGAGACAGAGTGACTTAGTACATGCAATATAGTACTTCAGGACACACCATATCCAACGAATGTAATGCCTGCTCAGCTGGGGACGTTGCTGTGCCTAAAAACACTGGTAAAACCACTGGTTGAATCAGATGAAAGGAGAACGGAACTTTAGGCATAAACGTTGGGCTAGGGCAATGTATGACCTTCTCCTTGTGAAATGTCATATAAGGCAATTTGCAAGAAAATGCATGGATTTCACATACCCGCCTGGCCGATGTTATGACCACCAAGAAGGTGGTCTTCCAGGAAAGATACTGGCCCTGTGCAGGGGTTCAAAGGGCGATTTCATGCGCCTTGACAGCAACGCATTCAATTCCCATGCCAGAGCTGGGTATCGAACGAGTGGGAAAGACCTGAACAGACCCATGCAAGAACTTCTTCACAAGCCGGTGGGAGCACAGGAATGGCACGCCTGCAGAACGGCTGTACGTGGAAATTGCAGCTAAGTGCAATTGATAGAAGAGTGTGTCATATCTGCCCGAGCCAAGGATAACAAATAGGGCAAAATGTCTTTGCCGGCTGGACGGCATGAGTCCACAACTGCTTACTTCTGCAACACACCTGGAAGCGTTTCCACTTGCTCTTGTGACACGCCAAAGTGGACTGTCCACTAGCACGGGCAAGAACCTCTTGGCAGTCTTGTGGAAGGGAAAAGGATCCAAACTCTAAGAACACAGGAGCCAGGCTGTCGGATTGAGTGAGGCCGAGCTGTGGTGCAGCACTGCCACTTGGTTCCTGGACAGAAGAGCTTGGCGTGGATTCAACTTGAGAGGAGCAGCTGATGAGAGGACGAGGAGGTCGGAATACCAAAACTGTCTCGGCCACGCGGGGGCCACTAATATCAGTTTGCACCAATATAGTCTGAACGTGCGGATGACCCGCTACACCAGCTGTATCAGAGGTAATGCATAAAGGAACTTCCCCTCTCAAGGAAATGCAAAGGCGCCCCCCAAGCTCTTCGGGTGGGGGAATCGGCTGGCAAAACTCTTGAACCGACTGTTGTCGTAGGTGGCGAAAAGTTCGATTTCCAGCATGCCCCAAGTATGGAACAACACGTGAAGTTGGTCCTCGTGCAGCTCCCACTCACGACAAGAGCACAACTCCGTGCTGAGGGAGTGCACTAAGGTATTCTGAATCCCTTGAAGATGGCGGGGAATCAGGAACATTTGGTGTTGCAACACTCAGTGCCAGAGGGCCTGGACTTCCTTGGATAGCTGTGGGGACCAGGTCTCCCCCCCCCCCTTATTTAAGGACATAAAACATCAATGTTGTATTGTCGGTGTAGACTTGCACCAACTTCCTCGCCAACAGGGGGAGGAGAGACTTTAGGGCTCAGAAAATCAACCACAATTCCAGCAGGTTGATGTGCAGGCCCTTCTCTTCTGTGGACCAGAGGCCTTTCGTGTGTTGGTCCTGACCGTGGGCACCCCAACCCTCCAGTGATGCATCTGTCGTAATGGTGGACTAGTGGTCTGGTAGTCTGAATGGGGTGACTTTCACTAGATGCTCCCGTACTGACCACAAGTGAAGGCTCCATCTGAAGTCTGGTGTTTAAATGACACAATTGTCCCAGAACCCTGATGCCCGGATCTATCCAGCATCCAGGAATTCCTGCACTAGCCGCATGCGAATGCAGGATGACATTCCCAGTTGCAACTTGCAATCGCGAACCGGGGTCACTCGGGCACTGCTGAGGTAATGCACCTTAGCGAGGACTGCTGCCACCCTCTCGTCCGAGGGCGTTGTGGTGCAGGACGGAGTGTTCAGTTTGGCTCCCAGGTAGAGCACCTGTCTTGATGGCACTAGGCATGACTTTGGGAAATTGATGGAGAATCCAATTTGTTGCAGACACTGGATGGTGGAAGCCGTGTTGTCTTCTGCCAGTGGGTATGAGGGGCACCTCACTAAACAGTCATCCAAGTATGGGTATACGTGGATGCCCCTCCACAGCAGGTGAGCCACTACCGGTGCGAAGCACTTAGTAAACACCCGTGTAGCTGAACTAAGGCTGAATGGTAGGGCCTTGAATTGGTAGTGTACTCTTGCCACCACGAAGCACAGGTAGCAACGTTGTGAGCAGCAAATAGGGATGTGAAAATCACTGTCCTCGAGATCAAGGGACGCCAAGAAGTCACCTTGTTGCAGCTGGACAGGACCTGCTGCAGCATTAGCATACAGAACATTTGTACCTTTAGGAATTTGTTGAGCAACCTTCGATCTAATATGGGTCTGTTGGACTGGCCCGTGGATTGGGAGGAGCCACATAACTATTGCTCCCCTGAGGAATATAGTGTCTTGTACGAGGAAGACAAAATGGTACATGGAAAGGTTGTCCTGTGAAGATCTATTAAAGCGTCCTTTGCCAGAGTGAAAGGAATGGCGTCTTTTCTGCAGTGTGCCAATGGAGCAAGCGGTCAGTGTCCATTTTGATGGCGAGTAAGGCTTTGTAGACCTTTCTGAACAGGTCTATGCCGTCAAATGGCATGCCGATGACTCTAGATTGCACATCCAGCCGAAAATCAGTAGCCTCGAGCCAACCTTGTTGTCGAAGGATTGCCCCATTACCAAGTTGGCGAAATCCTGTATTGGCAATATCCACTGATACTGTAATGGCATGGTCTGATGTCAAATCGCCTTCATGAAAAATGTCCATTGCCTTTTGTTTTTTGTCATCAGGATGGGGCCCAGCTTGTACCATAACTCGGCATCGTATCTGGCGAGAATGGCCATTGCATTCGCAGCCCTAATGGTAGTGGCTGCGGTGGTAGTGATTTTCTTGCAAAATCATCTAAGTGTTTTCCCTCCTTGTCCTTCGGAACAGTTGATGGGTTGGTGATCTTTTTTTGGCCGCAGCAGAGACAACAGAATCTGGTACAGGCTGTGTGCAGGGACAGGAGGGGGCCCTGTCTGGGGCCCTGACATTTTTTATCAAAATGATCCTTTTTTGCCAGAAGAGTTAAGGGATGTGCTATGGTGACATGGACATCCTCCCAGGCATGTTCTGAAAGATGAATGGACATAATTGATCGCCTCCATTGCTCCCTCTGTTGGTACAAGAGACTGGACTTGCGTTGCTCCTCCTCATTACTTTTGTCTCCTCCATATGCACATCTGGTGGAGCGCCCCTAATTGGGGTTTCATCTGGTTCCCCATCGGCCTGGACGAAATCCTTCAACTCGTCAGTGTGCAACGTGTGCGTGGACACCACATCGTCCAGGTAGTCAGGGTTTGTGTCCATCCCTGCCTTAGGGATTTTTTTTCCTCCCTTGGAGCAATGACGACGTGCATGCAGGCAACATACACCCGATGGTGCTTCAGCCTCTTTCTTCGCATTTCGTCTCTCCCCCGCGCCGTCCTGCACAGAGGTAGGATCACCTCTACTAGGGGTTGAGGGACACTACAAAAAATTCAATTTTTTTTCCCCTGTAAAATTCAGAATTTCCTAACTAATTTTACTTATAGTGCCTTTCTGAGCGCAGCATACCCAAGGAGACCATTTTCTAGCGGTCTACATTGTGGGGCAGATTGTAATTGGTACAAAGTGATGTTTTTCCACCTACATTGGCCATTTGGCTTTGCCTCCTCGTGGCAACTTGAAGCTGGCCGCCTTGGTTGCTCCTTCATGCAGGAGGCTCTGAGCACCCCCCCCCCCCCAACCCCTACCATGTGTCTTTGCTGATTGGCCTGCCTACCACATGAGCCTGAACTACCGTGACTTTTCGCCTCCACAACAATGGGTTAGTCTCCTCTAACTCGACACTCTCCTACCCATCTGAATTTCCCTTCCCCTCTCCATCCCTCCTGGTCTCCCACTCTTGCAGCCTACGATTGCACTGGGATTTACACCTACTGCTACCAATTTGAATTTAGCTGTGTTTTCACTGACTGCTACCAATTTGAATTTTGCTGTGCTCTTGTGTGCTTTTTCTCTTAAACTTGGTTGGCCGAGCCAGCTACTGCATTGTGCCATTCTGCCCCACTGTTCCTATCCTGATCCTCCCCATATGCCCTCCCCCCGCTCATCTCACTCTACTTCACCCATGACGCTCTGTTTCTCCCATCTTCTCTGTTTCTCCATCGACTATCCTTCCCTACTCACCAAGTCTGGCAGGAAGAAGTTCAAAAAGGATATCTGGTCTCTTACTCTGGTCTCCCCATCGCTGAGACCTATACCAGCGCATCCTCTAGACAGACACTCACCGACATCCTCTTTGTCGTTCCCACGCCAGATCTATGGACTCTTCATGTGGTCTCTGTGCTCTCTCCTTTCTCCCATTAATGGTGGCACCTTTGGGAGGCTCCCCTGGCCTCCTTCCACTCCTCTAATTTCATCCTTAATGTCTGCCTGAATGGCACCGTCTAGGTCCAAGGCCCCCAGGCCAACCTTCTCTTTGATAGATGCTTCCCACACCTCATCAATTTCCTTTCTTCTCACGCTGTTCCTTCTCTCCCTAACTCGGCTTCCATGCCTGCCCGCCTCTGCCGCCTCCTTGGCTACCTTGCCCTCTCCTGCACCTGGTGTCCAGTTAAAATACCGAATTCAAAGTGATCGAATGCCAAAGGTAAGAGTAAATTTGACCTAAAACAAAAGGGTCGAATTATTTTTTTTTTTCAATGTTTTATTTTGGGTTTCCGTTTTGGGAAAAAAGTGGTTTTTACCACAAAAAAAAGGGGCGGGACCCCAAAAACAAACAAAATGTAAAAAAAATAAAATTCGACCCTTTGGTTTTTGGTCCTTTTGGTCATTCGATCCTTTGCATTCGAAACTTTGACCTAGAACCCCTGCACCCTCTTGGACTCAGTCTACACTTCCTTCTACACCTCTGCAGTTTATACCTCCGATCTGTACCCCTCCTCGGAAGTCCTTCAAGGATGGCAACCTTTTCCATATTACCACTCTCAAAGCCAAGTGCAACTCTTGGTACAACTCCGACCTAGCTACCCATAAACGCAAGTGTCGGGTGGCTGAGAGGAAATTGAGGGCTTCTTGTACATACTCTGACAAAATGGCCAGCCGCCTGCTCCAAAGCCAATACCGGCTCCTTGTCTGAACTAAGAAGAGATCCCACATCCAACAAGAGGAGATCCCACATCCAAGCCCATGCCTCTGTAGCATCTAACAACTCGGCTGAACTCTTTAAAATCTACAAGGTGGTGGCCAAACCTGCTGCAGTCTCTACTTCTCCTGTCGCCTCCCAGGCCCTTTACACAGCCCTTGCCTCATTTCATCTAAAAACCCAGGACATCCTGTCCACCCTCTCCTCCTCTTCCCTCTCTGCTACCTCTGGCCCTACTGCAGCTCCCCCCATCAAATGGCATGCCCAGACCTGTCGTTTGGAATTATGCTTTCTTATTCTAAAGCATAGGCTTGGTGTCCTAACACTGTCCCCATGCAGTCCACTTTGAAAAATATGCCCATTGTGTTCTTGCGATCATATACAAGTTGTCTAAAACAACAATACATGGCTGGTGGAATGATTTGCCACCATATCCACAGCCTCCCAAAGTGCTTAATTGTAACACATCTGGGTGCAAGGGGTATTCCGCCTTCTCAGGGCCCAACTGCTGAATCAAAAAAGCTCCAACTCCAAGTATGTAACCTTTTGGACTCCCCAACCAGGAGGGGTGGTGGGGGCAGTAGGAAAGCTGCGGCTCTAGAACCAAATGTTGAAGCCTGAATACTTAATAAACCAGCACTCGGTGTAAGGGTGAGACGTGAGCAAAAGTGGGACTGCCAACACTGCCCTGTGCTTCGGTGTACGTTTTTTTTATCAACACTTGGAATGGAAGCTGGCCTAATCAAAACAGGCATCAATTTATCGGTGAGACCACTACTAAAGGGTAATGCTGGTACTTTCAGTATTTTCAGTTCCAGGAACGATGTTCTGTATAAACCAAATAACAGCTTGTCTTCTGTGTCTGAAATTCCTCAGAAGCCGACAAGCCTCAGGGATCCACAAAACTATATGTAAACAACCGAAATTAGCCGAAGTCTGGCCAAACAATAGAGGAATTGCATAGCCCTGCCTTTGAGTCTAAGCCGCCTGCTTCTTGCGAATCCCTCTGCAACTGTAGAAGGGAGTCTTCAGATTGTTCATCCAAATGTTCCTTGGGTAACTCTCACCCTGAGGGCAAAAGAACACTCGAGGCCATTAGAAATGTCCTATTGCTCCTCTGTAAAAATGTCCCTACATCTTCTGAATTGGGTAGCCCCATAAGGGCTGCAGAAAGGTGACTCCTACACAGAATTGGGAACCACTAAAGCTGAAGACCTCCGCACTGCCAGCACAAAGATCGAAGAAATGTGCTTTAAAATGTGCATATGATACAAGCGTTCAGAAAACAGCCTCTGAAGATGCTAATGACAATGACAATGACGCAGAGGAGGAGACTGAATAGCACAGAGTCCGTGCCAAAGAGGAGGATGGTGCCCATTCTCCCGCTTTCTTGACTAGACACAAGCTCTATGGTGTGCAATAGTGGTACTTTTATTTTCCAGAATTTAAGTCTGGACTGTCACAGGGACCGGCCCAAAGACTTTCCAACTACTCATTGGTGGATAGAGAAAAGGAGGAACCTGGATACCTTGCCTTGTTCAATGTTAGAAAAAATGTATATTTTCCACACAGTTTTTTGCATTTTAGTGCTTCATTGTATCAGGGTTTGTTTATTTTCTTAGGTTATAAACGCCCTTTGTGGGTACAGTTGGGGTTCTTATGTCCCCATGTGGTCAGCCGCCACGTGTTTCGACCCGTAGGTCCTTCTCAAGGCCGATACAGGTTCAACATCATATTGTGTGACAAATAGTGCTTTTGTGTGTCATTAAGGTGACATGTTATACATTTCATTTGTGCATGGTGCGCAGTGTAGGGTGAAAGAGTGGGGTGTATGTTAATTAGTTTCCAGCACTTACATAATTATACAAATTTGGTCCATCATGTTGAAGGAGAAAAGAAAAAGAGGGAGAGAGGGAAGATGGCAAGGTCAGCATGCGATCCAAAGGAATTGCAAAATGTGTTGTAGTTGGGACTAGGTATTTCTTACCTATGATTTGCGGTCTGGCGCCCTCTGTGGGGTTGTGGTTGGTTTAGATAATTCTGTGTGTAACAGTGGCTCTTGTTTGGCCCTGTAATAGATGAGAGTAAACTTCTGGGGTTAATTGGTTGAAGCGGGGTGAACCTTGGTGCAGTGCCTAGGCCATAAGGTGGTATTGTATTGCCATGATGGTGGTGGTCTCGCTTAATAGTCTCGTGGTGGCACGTAGTTGTGCTTGGTATGGCAAGATATGCAGAGTTCAGTGATAGCTGTTTGGTGCCGCTATTGGGTGGCTGGCTGGTGTGCTTGAGCCGTTCCACGTGGGGAGACTGGCTCCGTTGTGCCCCTATTAGTCTAAGTTAGGCATTAGGCATGGTTGTGCCAGGCCCTGTGTTGGGCAGTGCATTGTGTGGAGCTTGGTATAGCAAGAATTGCAGAATTCAGTGATGGCTGTTTGGTGCCTTTATTGGGTGACTGGCTTGTGTGCTTGAGCCATTCCACGTGGGCAGACTGGCTCTGTTGTGCCCATATTAATCTAAGTTGGGTCATGGTTGTGCTAAGGCCCTGTGTTGGGCGTGCGTTGTGTGGAGGATATCTGCTATGCATTAAATTGTATTTAAGAGCTTGCAATTGGTAATGAGCACCAGGTGGTGGCAGGGAGAGAAATTGGTGCGTGACTCAATTATATAAGAGTGTGGCAGAGTCGATAACTCCTGTGTAATTGTGGCCGTGGGGACCAGGTGGTGGTCCGTCTAAGCTTACCTGGAATCTATACTGCTTTGAGTGTAGCGTTCAGCTGTCTGAAGCTGTAGCGCTTCTGGGTTGTTTATGCAGACCTTTGGGGCATGAATAAGCATGTGCGGGCAGTGACTAGTGTGTCTTGTCACTGTTTGCACATGCGCATTGGTTGATCAGTTCAGATGCTGGCGCCTGCGCACCTTGTGATGCAAGGTGCTGCCGGGATATGTGGTTCACGGTTAATGCAATAATGACTGTGGGGACCAGCGGGTTGGTACGTGATGCTTGTTGGGCTCCTCTCGGTTTGGCGTTCAGTTGGCCATGGCTGTAACGCTTACAGCTTGTTGAAGCAGAAGGTTGGGAAATAGGTACGCATGTGTGGGAGGTGACTGGTGCATCATGTCTCCCTTGCACATGTGCATGATGTTATATCATTGTACAGCTGGCACCTGCGTACGTAGGTGCTGCAAGATGCTGCTGGGATGTGTGGTACAGTGGTGTGTGATCCGGTGGACCCAATGGGGGGGTCCGTGAGTTGGTGGTTGGGATGGTGGGACCATCCCAGATGCAATGGGGGCGGCATGCTGGGAGTCTGTTGAGGCAATTAATGGGAGGTGGGGAATTGCTCCTGCGGGTAGTGTCCAGGTGGCCCTGTGGCCCTCTGGGGATCTATACTGTTGTCCAAGTTGAGTACCTACACTAGTGTTCTGGGGTTATTAGGTAGGGCAGAGGTACTCTCTATTCCCTTGGGTACGAGGCTGAATACCTGGTCATTGGACTGATGGCCCCTCGTGGGTGATTCACGGATTTCAATGGTGTTGACTAGCTCATATTGACTGTGAGAGTCTGATGGCCATGGGGCTCGTCGTTTGGCATGGCAGAGTGCTGGTTGGAGGAAGGGAGGGTGGGTAAGAGGCTGGAAGTCACAGCAATACATTGCAATCATGTTCACTGTTTAAACCATTTTTGACACATCTATAGTGACAGATGATTCTTGCTTCTTCCCATCGTAGTTGGAGCATTCTGTTCCCTCATCTTGCTCCCATTTTTACTGTTCTTAACCCAAAAAACTGTATTTTGCTCTTGTTCTCCATTCGGTGATTTTTCTGCCAGTGATTCGCCAGGGGCAGTTTCGGATCCTGTGAATGGGTACTGTTCAAGTGTTCTCTTATTCTGATCCAGACCTCTCGGATAGTGCTTCCTATGTAGATTTTGTCACATACACATATTAGGACATAAATTACATATTTGGTATTACAATTCAGGTGTTCTATGATTTTAAACGGTGGACAGCCTCTAAAAGTTGCACATTTGGTTTGTGTTGCATATTTGCAAATTGAGCATGTGCCGCATTTAGTGAATCCAATTGGTGTCTAGTATTCTTTGGATTTTGTAGCTGTCCATGTTGTATCTAGTCACGAATCTGATTGATGTCTCCGATTGTGGTTTTCTTTTTTGGGGCGAGTAGTGTTTCCCTTGGTATATCAGATGTTTTTGTCTGGCTTCCATGAGGTTTTTACCGGAATAGCCTCTATTCGTGAATCTTAGGTCGAGAAGATCACATTCTTCGTCAAAAAGTTCTTGTGTGTTGCAGTTTCTTTTGGCTCCAATATATTCGCCTTGTGGGATATTCTGAATTACACTTTTCCGTTGACAGCTACTTGCATGTAGTACTGAATTAACCTCTGTTGGTTTCCGGAAGGTTCTTGTGATGATTTTATTTTCCTGGATTGTAATTCTAAGGTCCAAAAAATCAATTTGGACTGTGCTCAGATGACTGGTCAATTCTATTCCATATTTGTTTTGGTTGAGGTAGTCAACATAATGGCCTAATTCTTCTGGTGTCCCTTTCCATGGGAGGATGACATCGTCTATGTAGCGTGACCATTGAACGATTAGGTTTGTAAATCTTGTTTCTCACATGGCATACTACTAAGCCGAGACCTGCCGCTAACACAAATAACTGTCAAAAGAGACCCAGAGGGGCAATACATACTATTGAAAGGCCTCCTAGTGGAGCTTCCCGTCACCCTAGCTGCAAACCGGCTTTTGGCCCGAATGTTGTACAAGGCCTATTCCTTCGCAATCTTCTTCCCATTCTCAACCTTTACAGAGAGCCGCATAATAATGGGTGGCGACTTCAATTTAACACCAGACCAGAACCTGGACAAATCGCTCCCTCTGACGAAGGAGGACTTCGGCAAGGCTCTCGCCATGGCAGAATAAAGATTATACATTTTTCTCTCATGCCCATCTGGGGCACTCAAGGATAAACCTGCTGCTCCTCCCTAGTGCTCTCATCCCCTGTGTCGAAACCATACAAATAGGACACAGAGCTCTATCGGATCACGCCCCGGTCACAATGAAACTAAGGGTACAAGGCTTGCCCGACCAGGTTCAGCGATACTGGAGACTACAAGACCAAATTCTGACAGACATAGCTATCAGAACTGAAATTGCAAAAGCCCTCAAGAATTACTTCAAGGAGAACACCATCAGGGACAGGCCGGAACCTATCGTCTGGGACACAATGAAGCCAGTAATCGGGGGTGTGGCAGGCGACTACACAGCACGGCTCCAACGACTGAACAAGTTACAGCAGGACAAGCACGAGGCGGAGGTGGCAGAGGCGGAACGCATCCTCAAGCAAGGCCACAACAAGAAACTGAGCCACGTACTACAAAAAACGAAAAGAACCCTAGAAATGCACTTAGCGGACAAGGCAGCCAGAGCACTAACCTACACCAAGCAATTCTACTATGTGAACAGTAAGAAAGCAAACCGGCTTCTGGTCCACAAACTTAAAAAGCTGCAGTCGACAAACAATATTCAAGGTCTCCTGGATTCCCAAGGGACTCTTCGCCACTCTAACTGGAAATTATGACAGCACCCCACAAGGGAATCATGACAGGGCCCCCAATGGGTAAATCCGCACAGTCTCAATATCTACCAGGAGTCGAGCCGGACTCTCTGCATCCTCAACTGAAAGCCCCAGAAGACCCTATCTCTGCGGAAGAGGTGAGCAAGGTCATCTCAACATTGAAAAACTCGACCCCTGGACCAGACGGGCTCATGGCCAAATTCTATAAGAAGTTCTCCCACATACTCGCACCCCAGCTGGCGGCCCTGTTCAACTCGTTCTTATCGTCGGGAGCCACCACCCCCTCCATGGAGGAGTCACTAACTGTGCTAATACTGAAGCCCGGAAGGGATCGAAGCCACTGCGCCTTTTACAGGCTCATCACCCTATTGAACAATGACGCCAAAATATTTGCAAAAATTCTAGCGAACAGGCTAGCGCCCCTACTATCAGACATTATCCACCCGGACCAGACCGGATTCATCCCTGGTCGTAGCACTCACGACAACATAAGGAGAACCATACATATTATTGAATCTGCCAATAGGAAGGGCTTGGAAATGATGGTCACATCTCTCGACGCGCATGAAGCCTTTGGCATGCTAGATTGGGGCTATATCCAAGAAACGTTAAAGCAATATGGATTCAGACCCAACTTTTTAAAATGGACACTAGCCAATTATCAACACCCATCCACCAGGCTCAGAATGAATGGGACCAGATCCAACATAATTAAAATAACAAGAGGCAAGGATGTCCCCTTTGCCCCCCTCATCTTTGCCCTCTCCATGTAGCCATTCGCAAATAGAATTCGCCACAACATGGCAATCCATGGCCTGGAAATCAAAGACCAAGTCTATAAAGCCGCCCTATACGCCGACAATGTCCTCTTAACACTGGCTGAACCCAAGGAGTCCATGAAAGCTCTGTGGATGGAACTGAAGGAATTCGGGGAGGATTCCAGGTCAATCTCTCCAAGTCCACGTGGCCAATAGCGCTGGAAAACGACTATCTAATACCTTGGGCGAAAAGGCAATTGCCCTATCTAGGGGTCCAGCTACCATTCATACCCAATAGAATATATAAAGCAAACTTCCCGTCGCTCCTCAAAGAACTCAAAAGTGACCTGATACGCTGGCATAAACAGGAAATCTCCTGGTTTGGGAGAATCACGGCTCTAAAGATGAACCTAATTCCCAGACTGCTTTATCACTGCTCAGCCTTGCCAGCTACCATTCCGAAACAAGCGGTACAGAAGTTGCAAAGGAGCATCATGAAATATATATATGGGAAGGAAAGCAGCCACAAATCCTGAGGAGGATTATGCTTCGAGGACGGGCGGTGGGAGGCCTAGGAGCACCAGATGTTGCTAGATATATCCTTGCAGCGCCGCCCTCGCTGGCCTTCACCTGGACCTCCGCCACTCCGAAACCCCATTGGCTGGAGCTGGAGGAGACTTGGAGCCCAGTTCCGATAGACTCACTGCCACACATGAAAAGACACAGCATCCAAGCAGACATGCAGCCTCTTTCAGCGACCGAAAACACGGTGGCGAACTGGAGGAAAGCAGCGCGACTGTGGAATAGCCGAAGCATAACAGGCCCACTCACCCCGATCTGGATGAACCCGGAATTCTCGCCGGGCACTAGCCCTAATAACTTTCAGAGATAGAAAGAAGGAGGACTAGAGAAGGGTCAAGACTTTTTTGAAGATGGAAACCCCCTGGACTTAGCCTGCAAGGCGAAATTCAAAGTTGCGGAAACAGAGATTCAGATATTCACAGCTAAGACACTGGCTTTCAAGCAGTGTCATGAAAAATCTCGGGAGCAGAGACCTTCCAGCCCTGGAGCGAACCCTCACAGTGACACCCCCCCAACCCCCGAAGGGAAGAATATCAACCCTCTACAGGATCCTCTACAGAACTGACCCAACCTGCAAGGAACCATACATGCACAGATGGGAGAAAGGCATAGGGAGGCCCATCGAACCTGAGGAATGGGACCACATCTGGACCAGAGTGCACAGAAGTTCCAAATGCGTATCTAACAAGGAGGGGGCATTCAAAGTATGCTATAGGTGGTATTGAACCCCAGAGATGCTCAATAAATGTAACCCCGCGATCTCCCTGTTGTGTTGGAGAGGATGTCCGGACATGAGTACACTGTACCACCTACTATGGACATGCCCCAAGGCCGCCAGATTCTGGAAAGCCGTGCTAGATCAAGTCAACACAATCACGGGCCTCACAATCCCATGGGAACCAGGTATTGTCTTCCTGGGAGCAAGCGGCTAGGGCCAATTCCCTCTGTCGGGCAACAGAACAGAATTATGCGCCCACCTGCTGATGGCAGCTAAAATTTCAGTGGGCAAGTGTTAGGACATAATAGCGGCCGTGAAAATAACAGCCCTCCGGTTTGGAAACAGACACAAATTCTACCAAACCTGGACCCCATTCCTGGACTACACACAGAAATACCCAGGCCTGGCCCGACTCCGATGGATGGACAAGTAAGATTAAAGAGGAGGTCGAAAGAGCGGAACACAAATCACAGTCAGGGGAAGCCAACGGGAAAGACATAAGGGCCCGGGACTGCCTCTGCCTTCCCCCTCCCCCATCCTGCCGCTCTCAAGAGCATATACGAACTAATGAAGGCTCAGTACCATGCAGATCCAGTCACCTCCCAATGTAAACTCGAAGTGCAGACAGCGTCCTTGGGTTCTTACACCTGTTACACAACCCATGTTCTCCCCTCCCTCCCTCTCTCCCTCCCTCCCTCCCTCCTTCCCCCCCCATCGTCCCCCCTGAGACCTTACAGACTTGTTGTTTTTGTTTATGTTTATTGTCTCCTGTAATAACAAGCAACGGAGTGCTGTTTTTGGTGCATGTAACATAATGACACAATGCCCGATTGCGTGTACAAAACCAATAAAAAGATGTTTGGAAAAAAAAAAACATCTTGGGGGACTCTTGCTCTACTTCCTTCCCTCCACACAAACCTATCCAAGGATTTATTGATGCTACCCATTATAATTTTTGAAAACGTCAGAGGGAGCATGCTAAAAACAAACATTTCGGAAGAAGGGACATCTTAACTACGCTAACCTTCCCCCATAAGGTTAGTTTTAACTCCTCCAATCTACAGCAAAGACGGTCTACCTCTGCAACTTTCAAACAGATATTGTATGCAAGCAAGGACTCCACATCCCTATTTATATGAATACCCAAATATTTAAGACCCGAACCAGCCCACATCTCCAGATACGCCTGAAACGACCCCCTATGACACGATGCTGAAATCGGATAAATCAAAGTCTTTGCTACATTAACTTTACAATTAGTAAATTTGCCAAATTCATGCAGAATTGCTAGAAGCTCCGGATATGAACACTTCAGGTTCGAGATTAGGACTAAGAGGTCATCCGCATACAAAAGTACTTTGGACACATTCTTGTTTTGACACAGTCCTCATGCACTTTATCTCACAATTTCCTCAGGCCCAGTACCTCCATTAAAGGTAGTTGGTTCAACCGTAGGAGCTTTATAAATCTCCTCAATGCAGGGCCTGGGCAATTAATGAGGTATTTTTGGATTGCCAAGTATGTTGTGTCTATGGATACAAATTCTCCATAGGTGTTTAGGGTGGATAGACGTTACTAGTTTTGTCCCCAGTCCCATAGTCCCACCCTTTTGGTGGATTCCTTGATTAGCCCATAAGTCTTTCACAGACAGGAGTCCACCCAAAATTCACAAACCAATCTTACATCTGTTTTCCAAAGGGCCATAGTGCCTCCTGGTCCTTGTATTTCAAAATGGCACCCACACAAGCCAGCATAGGGCATTTGGGTTCTCCTCTCGCCTTTATGTATAGTGTCACGTCTGATAAGGACCAGAGCAGCAACTGATGGAATGCCCAATACGAGGCAGATTGTCTGTACTGGGACACCCTGCGTAAACACAGGGTTCGCCTCCATAGCCCACCCTCCGGTCTGTCTTCAACTGGTACAATGCATTCAGGCTGTACGCTATGGCAGAGGGCCGTGCATTGTCTATAAACTTTAATTATACCATTTCGCCTGTATCCAGCAATGTTTTCCGAATTGTTTTAATGAAAGTAGTAAGAACTTGGGCTTTTGAGCTTTTTTCTCATTTAATTTCCACCTATTTAGGTCTTCGTCTATTGTCACATCTATATATTTACATTCTGTGACTCAGTCAATCAGCGTTTGATATTCCCATTTTTCCCGCCAATTATCATGTGCTGGGTTTCTTCTAGGTTTAGAATTAGCTCGTAATTCTGGGCAAATTTGTACAGTGCCTGTGCTGAACGATTTAGGCCTACAATAGTAATACACGTCGTCGGTGTAGGATATCCAATGCACATGTCTTGTCCCAATCCTAGGGGCAAAGCCTTTTATTTTTCCTAGACTTGCGGGCAGGTCAGCCATGTACAGGTTGAAGAGCATGTGCATGAGCACACAGCCTTGCTTTAAGCCTTTGATGGTTGCAATGTCCCTTGTGCACAAGCCCATGCTATCCAAACTTAACTAATACAGAGGTGTCAGTATCAAAGTCACAGAGCATATGCAACAAATCCTCCGGGGTACCCCAAGTAATCAGCTTGCTCCACAGTTCATCGCGGTTGACTGTATTGAACGCTGACTTAAAGTTAGCGAAAAGCAAATGGAGAGATGGAGTTCCTGGCTCTTGTGCTGTTTGCAGCAAGGTGTTTAGTAGCAGTAAGCTGTGCACTGTGCCAGGCCCCACTCTGAAGCCTATCTGGAATGGTCCAAGTATTTCAGGGCTATCCACCCACAATCTCCATCTATCCAGGATCAGCAAAGCAAACAATATACCAGTTGAGTGTAACATAGATAACAATCTATAGTTGGACGGTTCACTTCTCTCGTTTTTTAACAGACGAGGATTATGAGTGCTTTTTTCCAGCTACATGGGGAGTTTTCCTTTTTTACAGATCTTATTAAATAGTCTTTGTAGGACTTGACCCAAGATCACAGAGTCTTTTTTCAGGACAGGATTTGGCAAGCCGTGGGCCCTGGATCCTTTAAATCCCTTAATTTTCAGCACAATGTCAAGCTCATCAAAAGTAATGTTATACAATTTCTTTATTAAATCAGACACAGGATCACTATCGGTAGAATCAAAGCAGTATACCTTGTGTATATACTAGTGCTCCTTGGCCGGGTTAAGTAATATTCCTGCTTTGTTTGCCTGTAATCCATGAAATCGTTTCCATATTGTTTGCGTCTGTCCTAGTGATGAGCTTGAACATATTTTGCCACTGTGCGTTCTTATTGCTCATGTGCCATCTTTTTACCAAATTTCTATAGGCATTCTTCTCTTTTTTTATTCTGACTTGAGCCCGGGTAATATCTCATTCTGACCTTGCAATGGATCAGATGTTTTGTCTTAACTTACACTTATGGCAGGGTCAAATGTTTTTCTTTTAGCTTCACCGTCTCTAAAGGTATACCTCTTTACCAGAGGGACTACCTCTTATTAGATCTTTATTCCTCTCGATCATTTCTTCTGCTTTATAACAAATGTTTGGCATGAGGAATTGTTCGAGATTAGCAGCCAAGTGTATGTTCATGATCTTGATGTTCCTGTCTGACCAGGTGACTGGGTTTACGCCAGCGCTCATCACCACATCCCCCATTTTCTTTTACGACGCAAGGTTATTTAGGTTCAGTGAGACGGTCAGCATAGCATGATCGCTATGACTATTAAACTTAAAGCACATATCTTGTACAAAGTACACCTCCAAGGCACCAACAAAAAAGTAATCTAGGGTTGCGGTTGCACCGTTTCCCCTCCACATATTCTGACTGGGCGCATCTTCTGTTGTGGCTCAATTTAGCATATGGAGTCCCCATTCGTTCACGAATTTGAGCAATATTTTACTGTGTTTATTGGGAGATCTACTGTGGACTGACAGCTGGCTGTTTGGGCTCATTAGGCGATGGGCATTTAGGTCCCCTCCAATAATTACCAGGATATGTTCCACCTCCGTCAAACCGATCTGTCATGGTGCTGCCAATGATGCCAAATATCTCCATAGTTATGGCTCCACCCTGGGGCACATTTACATTGGAGAGAAATACTTTCTTTATTTCACACATCCCCTAAACTCAATCTCCACTGGCAATAAATGGTGTTTACTACCTATAGTTTCTATTGTTCTAACAGCCATTTTATTGTTTATTCCAATCAATAATTCCCCACAGAGCCGGACCATTTTTCCCTTTTCTGCCAGTGTTTGATGCACTGTGTAGCCATAAAGCATTATTTCCTGCAATAGCCAAGCTTCCTGCAAACTGAACACTTCAGCATCAATCAGTGGTTTGGGGCCCTTTTCAATATCTAAGAAATGAGAATGACCACGATTATTCCACGTTATGATTGTGGCACTTGGCCGATGTATTCTATTTACTGGCAAGAAACGATAACCAAGCCAATTCCCTTTCTGTAGAATCAGATGATGGCTCTGCTTTGCCCATCTTGACCATTGTGTCAGTTCTTTTCTCTCGTAGATAATTGGGATTCCAAGGTATCAAGCTGGTCGCCTCTGATCTTTAAATTCAGTCTTGTAACACTTTAGCTTTGTTCGACTTAACAATGGTCGTCGTTGCCAATATTGTCACATGTCCCATTTATAGTATTAGTTTTGTAAAGGGCTCAATTAGGTCAACGGTGTCCTGTGCAGGATAGTGAATAATTGAAGATGTGACAGTGGTACATTCCAACAATTGTACATAGTCCAAGTCTTTGGAGAGCAATACCTTCAAGTTGGGGGATAGCATTAAAAAACCCCAGTATGGTCTGCCTTTTTAGCAATTTCTCTGATGCAATTGGGAGAATTCTTCTAAATGGTAGTTTAGTGCTAGAAGACCGTTTGTACTCCTTGATCTCAGATATGTATGTAGCTTGTTCAATCACTTCATTTCTTGATGGCCGCTTTTCTGATTTCTGGTCCGGTGTAGAGCATGTCTTTACTATAAATTAAGTATTACTGACTTCATCTATGTCACTTAACATTGTGCTTTGTCTTCCTGAGCCTCAGCTATATTAGCAGGTGCCTATCAGCCAGCTAGTTCGTTTACCTGACTCTCTCCTGTCGTTTGTCTTCTATTGACATGTTTTCTTACTTTTTTTTACATTGATCTTAGTTCCTTCTTCAGACTTTTGCGAGCTTTCATCTGTCATCTTTAATAGGAATGTTGATTCCTTAATGTTTGTTCCTTCATAGCTTTACTTTTTTGTATTCTTTGTTCCTTTCGTGTCAAATAGATGCTATTATCACTCAGACCGGAATCTTCAGAGTCAATATCTGCGTTATCCTTTGCATTCGGGGTTTCATCATTAGACGCTGTATCCACCACCTTTTCTGTTCTCTCCTTGTCCGAACATACCCCCAGGGAGTTTTCAGTGTTGTCTGGAGGATTTTGGGGACCCCTTCCCTCAGCATGTAGTCGAGATGCAATTTGGGTCAGCACTGTTTCCTGTGCCTTGATGTTCTCATGCATTTTCCCACAGAGCTTCAGTAATATCGTTGGAGCAAATTGCATAGCCTCAGTGCCTGACTCTTCTGTGTACATTGTTTCGTTACAATCTGTGTTTTGCTCTTCAATTAACAGTAACAGTGATGTCAATAGGCGGGATGGTGGTTCTTTTTTGCCGGAGTCTCACTTGTTTTCCGAATCATATTGGAGCACAAATCAATGGCGTTGTGGCCTGCCACCGGGGCATTCACACTTCGCTAAAGGGAGTTGCACAGTTCCAGTAACAAATTATCAATAGATGTCGGTTTTGACTTATTTAGGTGGGTTTTGTATGCTCTCAAAGTGCTAGTAGGTTGAGTTCTCATGACTGGATGCCCTTCTGCTACAAAATAGTGTTTGTTTTCCCCCTAGCCATGTCGGTCGGGGCATGCTCCAATACTTCCATCAGACTCTTTCCCTAGTTGTGGCCGCCTTTCAACTTGCCTCTCCTTTCTCGTTAGCCTGTCTAGCTCTGCTGGCCTGGAGCGAAGATAATAGGATGCATTATTGCTTTTGTTTTTATATTGAGCTGGCATAGTTCAGTACAGGCTTGGCTTTCAACCAGGGTCTTGGTTTAATAGCATGTTTGTTGAAAACTGTTTACTTCCAGAGCTTTGCGCGCCGACTTCCGAACCGAGTCGTACCTGCAGCCCGCTGCTGGTCAGCCAAACCACCAAACCGCAGCTACACTGTCGTAGCACTCATCAGCAGCGCGTGCAGGAGCATGCTTCAGCAGGTTTTTGTAGCTGTTCAGGTGCAATGGGTGGGTCACGTAATTGCCACAATGCTTTCCAAATGATCCTAAGGAAAAGGAGAAACCACCGCCAAACCGCAGCTACACTCTAATAGCACTGGTCAGAAACAACCTTTCCACAATAGGAACTCCCCTTCACCTTTTGTGCCATAACAATTGTCAATCGCAAGCATACAGTACACATTTCTATGCAGCCATTTTTTATGGATATGATAAAGGAATACAACATGAATGCTTGTAAACAGAGGTATTGAAGCAGCACATTTGAAAACAAGAACTATCATTTTGAAATTGTGTCCATGTTTTATTTCCGTTCTCCGACATTTTGAAATGCTTATACACAAAATAAAGTGCCAACATTAAGATGAGGTGACAGCCACGAGGATACCAGGTTGCTAATACCTGCACTGTTTCCAGGGCACACCTAGTAGCACCAACATTCATCCATCACATGGAGATTAGAACATTTGAGGTGCTTGCAGTCGGGGGTCCCCGTTCGTGGCCCACACAGTTGCAGTAAGTTCAGTTTTACAGGGAAGCTAAACTAGTTGAAGTAACACATCCGGGCTAACAACACACCCAAGGTAAAGTCAGTCCCAAAAAATATTCACACCTACTAGCAATTGAGGTCATCATGTGTTAAAGGTGCTACCTTTGCCCTCATGATCATTTGAAAAGAAAAAAAAAAATCAAGTTCTTTGTAAAGAATAGCTTTACCATTGCTATTGTGCTTTCAATACTATTTTAGGTTTAGAATCTGTACATCCGGTATTGACATATGGGTGGCAGGAAGTGGGCTTTAAGTCTTGCCAAGTCCTCCGTCTAGCCTTTACACAATGTCACAAAACAATATCACAAAACCTTCAAGCATTGCTTCAAGCTACTAATGTTATTCTTAGACTCATGAGAACCCTTTTTTTAATTGGAAGTTTCTGCTTTCCAATGTGGGGGTCAAAGTATAGATAATATTCACAGTTGTGAAAGAGGGTTTTCATTTTCTGGTAGGGAACCACTAGAGCATCAGACGTTGCTTTGAAAGGGGTCAGAGTAATAATGGTTCATATCATGGAAATCATTGAAGGCAAGATCGGAGCTCACTAAATGCATACCAATATCTGGCCAATCTCTGTGCACCTTCATACTTATGGTGTAGCACCCGTTGACATACAATAATGGCAACTGGACATATCTGAAATTGAACATGAGGATTTCTAATTGACGTAGCTAGAATGCAACACAAAAGGCACACAATCTTGGCATGCTTGGAAATCATCTCAAATACAACCACTTTTACAATGAGTTAGCACACTTGTTGTCACCGACAGCCCCCTCCTCAGGATTAAAGCCAATTTACACTGGCTGACTATTTAACACGGGGCCATGGTCCAACAGCAACAAGTTTGCATTCTTGGAGGCACACAGCCCTGTTTAAGCCACCTGTTTCTATGTGAAAGAGGCACTATTGTGATAAAGTCATATCAGTTGTGTTTCCTTTTGGCATCGGAGGAGCTGTGGGCATAATCCCAGAATGCAAAGAAAAAAAAGGGACTGGATAAGCACCTACAGATGGGAATGGGTCATGTTGGCAACTATGGCTGTGGGGACCAGGGATGTTCACTTGCAAAGTGATGAGCCACCAGAGAGTGGTAACATTTGGATACCCCAGAGCCTCTACATGTGTCCCAGCCCGTCCTACTTTATGCCCCATTTTAAGTCCGGGGGGGCATAGATGCTGCACACCTACTCCAATCTGGGAATCCTCAGGGGAAGAAAGTGTTATCCTCCATCTTCCACACCGACATAACCAACAATCATGCACAACCTACTTACTCGCCTCCCAGAACCTTAGTTGCTCGTCACCGAAAGTAACTAAAGTTAAACACATCCCCCAAAGTCATCTTACCTATGCATCTCCCAGTCCATATACAGTGCTGGTCATATTTGGCTACACATGAGCCACAGGCATGACAATGCACTGAACGCAATGGCTTCTTCACCTGTGAAGAAAGACCGGGGAAGAAAATTAAAAGAACAGTGAAGATTGGAAGATCTGTTTTCACACTTCCATGAGCCTCATTTTAACAGTATCCACTAACTAAAATGTCCTACATCAGATTCTCAATTACAAAAGAAATCTGTACGCATTAAGCATTTCGTCTTCCATTACTACTTCCGCCAATAAAGGGTACTTTCTAGGGATACTCTATACACTAATTGAGGGATTACTCTGCAACATGGCATAAACCTAAGTGCAATTGACTGCTTTTGCATTGTGCAGCACAATTAAGTCTTTTCCACACAAATATCAGTCTAGCCAAGGAATGCTAAGGACAGACAGTTCTTAGGACTTCCAAAACTAAAAATAAGTCATAAGGGAAGAGAAAAGTTGGAAAGAAAAGGTGCGTAATTTAAATGATGGGAGAATGTATTCATTTACAAAACAGAACTCTTAATGTCTTTATTTGGTTTAGCAGTGCAGAATACAAGTCTACTAAAGTGAAAAGGTGTGGTACTATTGTTTGTAGTTTGTGAAGCCCTGGGAAGCAACCTGGAACCGTCCCCAAGCTGTTTAGAAGAAACCTGAACAGCACAGAAGCATGCAGGGTCAACATGATTCAGGAATAGCATTCAGTTGTTTAATTGCTTCAAAAATATAGGAAAGCTGGACTCACAAGGCAAGACGTGCAAAACGTTCGGATGTCCAAGCAGCCAGCTTCAGCAAGTGTAACAATTGTCTGAAAGAGATACAGAACATTATGTTTTCATAGGTTTATCTTTTTTTAAAGAAAATAACACAGCCTATTGACGAAGTCTACAATGATGATACAAACTAAGTAAGAAGGAGGAGGTGTCTGCACGATTTTGGAAAAGCTGCTGCACCTCAATACCCGACGGTGATGCCTCCAATGGAACTCTAAGTGCAGCCTCACAAGAGATGAAGACACTCCAGGGAAAGATGACAAGCAAGGTTAATGGAGTGCAAGCAAAATACTGGCGGGACAGAGTATTCGAATGGGTACCTACTTGGGCTTCTGGATTGTTTGAGTGACTGTCTCCGAGCTAGTGCTCATTCTCATCACCTTCTGCATTTTTAAGAACATTTTATAAGGATATTTTAACAAACAAAGGACATTTGATGTTACACTTATGTGTTGACAAAAATAGTTTTGAAATGAAGGGTAGAAAAAAAATATAGTGGGGAAGGATGAAGTGGAGGATCCTGATGGATGAGCTTTTACACAGCTTGTAGATGTTGACAATTATAACGAATTATGGATTCAATGCCTAAAGGATGGGAAAGAGTGTTTATGGACGGGGGAAGATTTCAACGGTTGGGCAGAGACTGGGGAAACATGAGACGGTTGAAAAAAATGTGGATACATAAAAAAGAAGTAGCTAAAAAGGAATGCGAGGCTCAAAAAAACTTAGTTATTCATAAATTAATAAAAGGGGGGCTAATGTAATAAAGATGCAAGTTCAACGCCATATAACAGAACACAATTATCAGCTGCGAGGGTAGCACTGTACAAGGTTGGGGGCCTCTTTCTCATATCTGTGAAGTAAAATTCTTAATAAAACGAATCCATAAATACAGGAGCACAGGCAAGTATAACCAAACTTAGTGGTAGAATGAAAAATGTGGTAACTAAGTCTTAAAAGCTTGCTTTTGGTTTAAACGCGTGTTAGCTTTAATGCGCAGCAAAGGCCGCTGTGGCTGGGGATTTAGTGCAGAGTCTGCAGTCCCAGGCCAGCTCTGTGAAAAGAACACAATGGTTGTTATTTTTCGAGGTCACAGATTAGAGCTCACAGGTTTCGACAACGAATAAGTTATACATGACCAATTTATAATTAAAAATCATTTATGAAATACAATTTTTTTAATGGAGGCGAAAAGAATCACAGCGGTTTCAAATTGCCCCATTGGACATCTTCCCTGGGAAACGGATTAGAATTTTATTGATATGCAACAATTGTATGGTAGTATGTCCGTGGTTCAAGGCTCTGATGGAGAGCCATTCTCATGGGAATCAGGATGAGGTAACAAAGGCAGTTGAATAAGGTTCTGGCAGTCGTCTCAAATGTTTCAATGACCTAACTTTGTGCTGTGCGAATTGGGGGTGGATTGTGACATCACAGGGTATAATTGATGGCGGTGTGGGAGGTAATGTGGACCCAATGGTTGTTCGCAATGTATGCTTTTCTACAAGGGTTCCAAGTCCAATCAGTTCTGCGTGGGGAGATTTCTTTCATGTCGCACAATCACAAATCCTAATTACTTTGTTTTGTAAACAAGTTCTTAGTTTAGGGGAGTTTCTTTGGACTCTTGCGACCTTTGCGTCTCTCTCTATTCTTCCCTCTGGCTCGACTCTGCAGGGCACATTCTTGATTCTCTGATCTCCTCAGACCTCCTCCTCTCTAACCCTCTCACCACTCCTCTCTCATTGAGTGACCACTTCCTCTTTTCCTCATCTCTCGTTCTCTACCCCTTAGGCCAAGCCTACCGCCACACTGCCACCCATTGTCTCAGTCATTCGACCCATGAAGCGTGTGTCAGTTGAGGCTTTTGGTGCATCTTCCTCTCCTCCTACTGCACCTCGGGCTGACTAGCACCCTGACACAGCCTTGCCCATGCTCCACTCTGCTATCTCCGATACTCTCGATGTAATTGTCCCCGTCATGAGGAGCCGCATGAAGCCTAAAATGAAGGGCAACTCCTGGTACAACTCAGACCTAGTCACCCTTAAATGCAACTGTAGGGTGGCCGAGAGGAAATGGTTGGCATCTTGTACATCCTCTGACAAACTGGCCTGCCGCCTGCTTCAAAGGCAATATCGAATCTCCGTCCTCACTAAGAAGAGAGCTCACATCCAAGCCTGCGTCTCTGTGGCACCCAGAAACTCGGCTGATCTCTTTAAAATCTGCAGGGAGCTGGCCAATCCTGCCGCAGTCTCAACCTCTCCTGTCCCTTCACAGGCCCTATGTACGGCCCTGGCTTCTCACTTCATCTCTAAAACCCCGGACATCCTGTCCACCCTCTCGGCTTCTCCAGCCTCTCCCTCAACTCTCTCCTCTTCCTCCGGACCCCCAGTAGCCACCCCACCCCCTCCCTTCTCTGCCTTTCCTCTCTTCTTCCCGGATGCGGTTTCTAGACAAGTCCAATCTATGAAAACCTCCTCCAAACAGGGTCTTCCCTGTTCTTTCAAAAACAATCAAGGACCACATTGACACCCTCGCCCATGCCCTGGCTGATTTCTGCAACCACTCGTTTGCCTCTGGAACCTTGCCCTCCCCCTGCAGCACTCTTGTGCACCCTCTCCTCCTCTCCTCAAGAAACCCTCAGCCGACCCCTCCATTATAGCCAACTATCACCCAATCTCCATCACTCCTTTCCTTGGCAACTCCTGGCAAAGCTGGCCATCTCCCACCTTAATCTTCACACTGAATCTGTTGGTTGTCCCCATGACCATCAATCTGGCTTCAGTGCAGCCAGAAGCATGGAAACCGCTCTCATGAACATCTGTGAAGACCTGCGCTCTAACCTGGATTCTAATCTCCCCTCTGTCCTCATCCTACTTGATCCCTCTTCTGCCTTCAATATGGTCAACCATTCCATCCTGCTCAACCATCTCTGTGATAACCAGGGTATCACTGACCAGGCTCTGGCCTGGCTGACTTCTTTCCTCTCTGACAGACCCTCCTAGGTCCAACTTGGGTCCTTCCGCTCCTCCATCTCCCTCTCCACCTGCGGTGTTCCCCAGGGGTCTAACCTTTCTCCCTGGTTGTTCAACCAATACTCATCCCTCTCGCCCACCGCATTTCCGCTATCGCCCTAATTTCCAGTACTATGCGGATGATACCCAGCTCGCATTCAGGCTCCCCTATTCCACCTCCTCTCCCTTTGTTATCCGAGATTGTCTTGACTCCAATCCAGGAGTGGTGCGCAGCCAATGATCTCTTCCGGAATGCAAGCAAGACAGAGATCCTCCTTATCGGCATACCCGCACCCCTCTTTCCCGCCACTCTCTGGCCGGCCTCCCTTGGCCCCCCTCCTGCTCCCACCTCTGAGGCGAAGAACCACTAGATTATCTTCGACTCCTCTCCTTCTTTCCTCATATTTCCAATGTCTCTAAGAAGTCAAACTACCAATTGCACCTCCTCATAAGCATTCTTCATTTCCTCTCCTCTCCTTCCCCCAGAAGCTCACTGTATCTAGAGCTCTGGTTCTCTCTAGGCTTGACTATTGTAAAAGCCTCCTTTTAAATCTGCCTGCCTCTACTCTCGTCCACTGCAACTCATCCAGAACAGGACTGTGAGACTGGTCCTTGGCCTCACGCCCAGGGATCGTATCTCTCCAGCACTGACATCTCTCCATTGGCTCTCAGTGGCTGCAAGAATAAAGTTCAAGACCCTTTGCATTGTCTGCAAGGCCTTCTGGGGCCTGGGACCAAAATATCTCCAGCTTTCTCTCCTGAAGTATTTTCCTACTCGAGCACTTCGCTCCTCCACCTACAACTCCCTGAGGATCAGTCCCTTTTCAAAGCAACGAGTGGGGGGCAGATCTCTCGCTTCAGCTGGCGCCTCCTTCCGCAACAGCTTCCCTGCCTCTCTGAAACTTGAGCAGAACCATCTCCGGTTCCGGAAGCAGCTCAAGACTTTCCCCTTTGCTTCTGCCTTTTCTCTTGCGCTACCTTGTTGATCTCCTTTCTGTAATTGCACTGGTTACCTGGCTACCCTCTGAACCACGGGCCCAGGTTCCTGGCCTCCCAGTTGCTCACCTGCACCCCTGATCCCCCTGGCAACCCTGCATTTGGGGCTGTATCTGCAACCTTACAACCACCCCATGCTGGCACTTATCTATCCTGTTTTCTGCACTTAACCCTTCACTGCCACCTGCAGGCCGCACTTCTTGTTTAAATGTTAATCCTATCCCGTGCACTTGTTCCTCTTCCCCTCTCCCCTGCACTTGTGCATTCTCAATGTCACTGGGCCTAGTAAGATAGTTGTCTTGTTCCCTCCCATTCCCCTCCCTTGCCTCATTGCGCCTTAAAACACATGCGTATAGGTGTGCTATAAATAAAATATCATACCGCAATCTGTTTGAATTTTCTGTCCTAGCTGCATCTGGGGCCCTGAATAAAACTGTTACTTCTTGCACCGGTTTACAGTCCTTTTTTGACTACTTTTGTAATTTTTTGTTGAGTTCTACAAGGCCACCCCCCATATCGATCCACCCAGGGCATATTTAGATTAAGGAATCACAAATTGACTGTCTGATTTAGACAAACAACTTTTTGGATTTTTGTCCTCGGGCAGATTTTGCATTTCAGATCAGGTTTCAAATCAAGGGTAGGTACACATGGGTGGACCCAGTCCCTCCAGCCCCAATTTTCTTCAGAGGGCACTTTGATATGCTAATTTATGGTGATGTCACATTCAATCGAAATGTTAATGAGCCCCCCCCTCTTTTTTATTAGAACTGGACACCCGTTTTAGATTATAATGACCATTATACCCACTGGTGGCTGCTAGAGGAGCTCGCAAGACAACGGAGAAGGCACCAGGTAACTGAAGAAGCCACAAAAGATCATGGGGGAGCCAAACACAACTGGAGAGCGGCAGACCGCACCATGCAGGTACTAGGGTAGCTGAGACCCACAGAACGCGATAAACACTTCGTGAAGTAAGGACTACCATATGTAAACATATTCCGACATGCAGCAGCGCATTAAAGGTGGTCTGGGACGCACATTGGGAAAACATACCCCAAAGAGCATTAAGAGGAAATACAAACTTTGCATTTACAGATGACTTTCACATCCCTTGGCAGGGGAGTAAACATCAGATAAAGAGAACGTGGAGTTTGACCAAGCAAAGGGGGACTGGGACCAGCACTGGGGAGTTTCACCCAGACCAGTGGCAAAGAGAAATAGAAAGCCAACATGCACAAGTTACTCAGCGACCTTGGCAGGAGAGTAAACCAAGGCTGTGGGTGGAAGTGAAACCAGAGAAAAGAACAGCGACAACAAGTATGTTGAATACCCCACCTGGCAGGAGAGTGGAACAAGAAGTGGGTATTGAGAAAACAGGGTTCTGGACCCTCAGAGTCTGGGAGAGAAAGCCAGGTTAGTCTTCCTCGCCGCAGTACCCTGGGAGCCAGGTCTGCTCACAAAGGGCCTGGGATTCTCGGGCAGCTTGGGAAAGAGTCCACGACATTCTTCCTGGTCGCAGGACCTGGGAGACAGGTCTGTCAAACATAGTTAAGGACATATCGAGCACTGAAGAGAAGGAAAACACTTTGGATAAGACTGGGGAAAGGGAGGCAACCCCTTGAGCTTTGTGGAACTTGTGTTTGCTTTTCAACACCTTTTTGGAACTTTTCTTTTGAACTGCAATGCTGGGCTGCAGGTCGACAGCCAAAAGACATTTCCCTAGTCACATTATATTAAGTTTAGCTTGTGAGGGATAGGTTAGGATTTGGACACAGGACAGTTACCTTTACTTTGGACTTTCTGACAGCCAATTTCATGAACTAGTTTTGTTTAGGTAGGAAAACCCCTCTTAGAGGTAGGGTTAGTTGGGATTTTTTCCTATCCCCCCCTCATTTTTTTTGTTAATAAAAGTATTTGACAATCAACATGCCACCCTTGTGTCCGCCTCTTACTCATAGACCCTCAATACCAGTAGGATTAGAATACCATCAAATGGCTACAGACATTTTATGCCATGGCGCAGACCTCACCACTTTCCTATTCACCTTTATTTTCCCTCTCTGCAGGTTCTTTTAGTAATTCCTCTTTTGTGTCCTGCCAGGGACCAGGGTCATTGCTGTACTTCCATTTGGGTGGGTCACGCATGTCCCCAGTGCAATAATGGTGAGCTCCTGCAGAACCGCCTTCCCCGGAAAGTCTTCGGCTGCCTAGACTCTCTGCGAACCCAGGCTATGACCATGCAGCTAAGGTGCGGTTTGTTAAAGCACTGCGTTTCAGGCTCCTGTCCTGAGCCTGTCCAAAACCGCCAGTCGCCCAAGCCAGTAACCCTGCCCGTTTCATTACTCATGTCCTTGCTACTTTTATGTCTTAATACTAACTGATTTGCCCAGTATAACTACTGGCCTATGGACCTACGGCCACCACGTCTCCATTAGTATTGGCAGTAAGCGCAGCATTCTTGGACATGCCAGCAATTATTATTAAAGTATACTATACGCATCATTCTATGCGCGTGTCTCTCCCGTGCTAAACTTTGCTGATGTCTGTGTGCACTATCATATAGTAATTATTCACCTATCTCTGCCCTCTCCCATACTCTGTTCACTGCGTCTATGCCCCACAATTGCACTGCGCCCATTGAAGGCCTAACACAGTGATACGGTCGACGAGCACCCAGCCTAATTCTAATTGCTCTTACTCTCCTGATTATTAATAGAGTACGCCGCTACCCGTTCCCGACCTACAACCTCCCGCATCATGTTATTCCGCAGAAATACAGCCTATCATAACACATGATTGTTGCTAATCTGATGCTATTCTGCTGAAACTACTGCGTGCCGCATCACACGAATGATGTTATTCTATTGAAATACTGTGTGCTGTATGTTAGGCAGGACCTGTGCAGTTCCCTTAGGGACCACTGCAAAAAGTTTAAGACTACAGGTGTTCGCTGTAAACCCAATTGGTAGCAGTCTGCACCACCCAGATTTACCTGGTAGCTGTGGCTGAGCAGCCAGACTTCTCTCAAGAAGAGTTAGGCAGTATATAGAGTATACACATTAGGTACAAAAATACAGTAGCACAAGCAAACACTGACCAGAGCTTTGGTATAAAAGAATATAATTATTTATTTAAAAACACTTGTAAAAATACACTGGCACTAATATGTCAAGCAAGTTCAAACATAGTCACTAGAAATATATACACCTCCCTAATTAATTATTCGACAAGTCTTAGGAAAAGAACACCACTTATTATCAACACAGAGGTGAGCGCTTAACCAAGATGGCACTCCAATAATTATTTAAAAAGGGAGAGAAAAGGCAGAAATAGGAGAACACACAATACCAACACTTTTAAAGAACCACAGCAAGACAAGAAAGGAAGGGTCTACTGTAGAGCAAAAAGTTCAAGAGTGGGCCTGCCCTAAGAAGGAGAGCAAGGTGGAAATGTGCCCAAGATCACACAGTTGAAGTACACTTTAAAAGTCTTTGCAGATAGTTCAAAAAGGAGTTCGATCAGTTCAGAAAAGTTAGTTAACAGGTCCGAGGTCACCCCAAGATAGAGAGTCAAGGATTTACGGGACACCTTGAACAGTCTGTTGCAAGGGAGACCAGGCGGGACACAGTACCTGAAATGGTGAGAAAGCTCCAGCGGGTGTAGTTGTTCCTGGCAGCGGGTGCAAGTCGGTGCTTCGTCCAGGGGAAGAGAAGATCTCGACGTGGAGGAAAGCTGGAGGTCGTTGCACTGCCAGGGAAGAAACCAGCCGCGGAGTTTCCCGGTTAAAAGGTACTACCCTTTTATTCTCGGTAGTGGTGAAGCGTGGCTCTCCGGCCGCCGGGGTGCTTGGCACGGGCGATTCAACCATGAGACGATCCAGGAAGGCGAAAAGAGGGCGAACTGGTTAACCCCACCAGCTTAAAGGAAGAAGACTCTCCTGGAAGAAGATCTTCTCTGTCGTTGGGAAGTGGTGAGTCGGTTCAGCAGGGCTCCAACGGTGGTGTCGTCGTTGCAGGTCGGCTCAGCTTCTCCCTCTTCGGATTCTTTAGGTCCTGTGGCGACGTCTGAAGTTCCAGTCCCCAAAGCCCTGCTTTTATGCAGAAAACCCCCATTCATCAGTCCTAGCTGTCACTCAAACATGCTAAGTGGTGAGCCGGGCGGCTCACCAATGGGCCAATCACACAAGAGTGCGACTTGAGTTGCCGAGGCAACTCAGTCCAGGGTGCCTATTCCCCCCCCCCCCTCCCACACATCCTGTAGACCCAGAGAGGGGCACCACTTTTGGAGGCTTCTGTGCAGAAGCGCGCCAAAAGTGGAACAAAGGGCTCGACTTGGGTTGGAGTTACAGAGGCGAACACAAACGCCATTTTAAAACAGAGTCCTGGCAAAAAGACCCAACCGGGGAATAAATATTAAATAACCCGGCGGTATCTTTAACATTGCACCAAAAAAAGTGGTGCGTTTAAAATGAATGGGAAAATCCCATAGGAAATATTCTGGTGGAATATTTTGCGTGGTAACCACTGCCACCAGCTAGAAACTCGACAAGGGGGGACTGGACAGTGCCCCCTTGAAAAACAGACCCAGGGGCAATCGAATTACCCCTACCAGTACTTCCACAATATGATGGTTTGTACTGGTTCTGTTCACAATCTTAGACTAGTAAAGTCAATGGTGACTTTACATGCCCTGGGAGACAGTCAGTCCCAGGGTATGTAAAGTCAATGGTGACTTTACATGCCCTGGGAGACAGTCAGTCCCAGGGTATGGAGTCTATGTTTGGGGGCCACTATGACACCCCTGTGTTACTGCACTGAGGGTGTTGTGTAACACACTTACCAAAAACACATGAAGCTCTATGGAGTAAAAGACCCCATAGCCCATAAAACACAGGACATTCTCAAATCATGCCTAAGAGTGGAAGAAAAAGAGTCTCACTCTTAGCAGGAGAAAAAATTTAAACCCCAAAAATCCAGCAAAGCTGCTGGGGGACTCACTAGGTTTGGGAAATTAACCTATACAGAGAATTCTCCCTAACACTGTAAGACACGATTGCTGCAAATCTGCTGAAGTGTTCCTCACTACACTCCACCGGGCAGTGGTCGCACCTCGCTCACACTGGCACTTCTGCACAATATCTCCAACCTACTATGTGATTTCCTGTACCACTGAATGCCCCCACCTCCTGCTACCGCCCCCAAGTCCACCATTGGCACCCCATCCGAATGAAGTACACTACCACATACCTGTTGCTAACATCATTGTGCACCATTCTACCCGCACACCAACAGGCCTTGGTCACTGGCTCCTACAGCTGACCACGGTTAACAAAATGCTTATAGTGGGAATTAAACCTACCCCATTCCTGCCCCCGCTGACCCAACAATCATCAGCCATTACTCCAACCAGCTTCCTACACAAGCTGCACCTAGAATCCAATCCTCGACATATTGAACACTCCAACGACCTCACCAGCCCTTCGTCCAACCTCACCACTGTTGAACCTAACAGAGAATGCCCCATCACCTTTAGAAACTACAGACTCTGTGCTAGACTCCCACAAATCTTTGAGTCCCTGATCAATACTCTAGCTAATACAAGTCACTTGAATAAAAGGAACAAGCCATGTCCCAAAACAAACTCCAGAACTGACAATTCCAATTCCGCCCTCTCTCAGAGGCCCAAAACAAAGAATACCCGGAAAGAAAACTAACCTTTGCACACTTCTTGTCCCTCAGGTAACCTTCAACACACCTAACATTAATGGCGCTCTAATTAACGACAGATCATTGGTGGCACATGCATCTGAAATAGCTGACCTAACCATGACCAATAACCTTGACCTCCTCGCAATCATCGAGTCCTGGTTACATGCAGCTGCAGGCCCCGCCCTTCTTCTAGCTGTGCCTGACAATTACATCATCAGAGCTGATAGAATTGACGTCAGAGGTGGAGGCATTGCCCTCATCGTTAAATCTAACCTAAATATAACAATAGCCACAGCAGCAGCAGTTAAATCTTGTGAACTCCTCACAGCTAAAATCCTCATTTCTAACTCACATACTTTAACAATCCATCTACTATACAGACCACCTAGACACATCGTCTCATTCGAGGAGGATATCTCCACAATATTATTCGATAACACTAAAGAGTCCTCTCAAATACTACTGCTAGGGGATTTCAACCTTGGCATTAACCCACATGACCAACAAGCTCTTGCAGTGTTCAATGTGCTTACTGAACTTGGACTCACCCAAAGAGTGACCCAATCGACCCATGTCCAAGGCAGAACTCTAGACTGGGTGGCTGACCTAACTTGTGAAACCGCAATCACATCCATCTCACCCCAACCATGGGCAGATCACTACTTGCTGCCCTTCACCTTAGCAGCCAACAGCCCCTTAGTCAAAGCCAACCCTATTATAGCACTGCCACTCCTCACCAGGAACAAAAAGATCATCATGGTGGACAAAATCCTACCTCTCATTCTCCCCACCCTCAACTCTGTCGGACTCCTCCGACCCAGACTCCTTAGTAGACTCTTATAATACAACCATGAGCAAAGCTCTAGACATAATTGCCCCACTCAAGGTGAGGAAAGGTAAACCCAGAGCACACTTAAACACTTGGTTCACTCCACAACTTAAAACCCTTAGAGCGGAAAAAAGAAAACTCGAAGTAGCATGGAGACATCTTCCATCTGAGGAAAACAAAACTAACCTACTCAACATTTCTGGCTTCTATAAAAAAGAAATGATATGCACCAAACAGGAAACGTACAATGTGAGGAACAAAGCCAATTCAAGTACCAAGAAATTATTCGTAATCTTAAGAGAATTTGAAGTCCTGATCCCCCCCCCCGTCCCCCCTCTGATAACTGTACCAAGGATAAACTCTGGTGCACCAATATACAGAATGCCCTAGCGAACAAAATCACCTTACTACAGAACAAGATTGCGGATGAAAAAGCGAACCTACCAAACTTACACAGGAACCCCAGCATCCCAGCCCAGACCAAAAATCTCCTGCAACAGTTTAAATTCTCCCGAGTCTCTATCCACAAGGTAGAAACAAATCATCTCCTCCCTCAAAATCTCCAGATGTCAGGGAGATAGGTGCCCGACTCAGATAATTAAAGATGCGGCTAGAGACCTGGTGCCATTTATCTCCAAACTAATTAATGCATCCTTTTCATCTGCCACCATTCCCAGTAACAAGAGTCATGGGTCTTACTACTCCTATAAAAAACAATCGCCAGACCCCACCATTCCCACAAACTATAGGCCAATTACCACTGTTCCCTTCTCACTCAAAATATAAGTGGCTTACCTACAGATTCAGGAATACCTAGAGACCAATCAACTCCTCGGGGTCAGCCAGTCGGGCTTTAGGCCACTACATGGCACCAAAACTGCACTAATTGAGCTAAAGGCACAGATTGATGAACTTGGGGACACAGGAAAAACAGCCTTGCTTCTTCTCCTTATCTGTCTGCCACCTTTGATTTGTTGGACCACAAAGTTCTCCGTAATCATCTGGCATCAGCAGCCAATTTCTCCCAGGATGCTATAACATGGATCCGCTCCTTTCTGAACAACAGAACCATGAGAGTTTTCTCTCTATCGGCCACTGATCCTATTCCCAATAACATGTGGTGTACCACAAGGATCGTGCATATCACCTATATTGTACAACATATTTACTAAGCCCTTATTTGACCTTTTGGATCACCGGGGTGTCATTTACACTAATTATGCAGATGACACACAGATCCTCATACCTCTTTCAGGTGTGCACGAGGACACGGCCTTAGTAAATAAAACGCATATAATCATCCAAGAATGGATGGCCGCACATGCCCTCTGCCTGAATGATAATAAAACTGAGCTCCTGATACTCTGCACTGTTGCCAACCTGAACATGGGAATACTATCACAGTGGTAAAGGAGGTCAAAACTCTAGGCTTTTACTTAGATTCAGTCCTAACCCTTAGTAGACCGGTTAATGTCATGGCCTCGGCTACTGCTTACACTTGTAAGCTCATCAGAGCACGTAACCTATTCCCATCGAAAGAAAGCTGCACCATTCTAGCCAGTGCCCTGTCAAAGTTGGACTATTGTAATGCCTTGTATTTGGGTGGCAGCAAGTACATTATCCATAAAATCCAATTTCTCCAGAACAATGCTCTCAGAACTGTACTTGGCATACCCAGGAGAGAGCATATTTCAGAGATAAGGAGACAGAGCAAATGGCTCACCATCAACGACAAAATGAAGCTTAAAACAGTCTCACTTACCCATAAATGTCTCAATAAAGCAGCCCCAACTTACCTAGTTGAGAGAATGGTAAGAACATCATCTTCTCGTCCTACCAGAACAGCCAACTCCTTCCGTCTGGTTATTCCCAGATTGAAACTAAAATAAAACTGGAAGTAGTTCCCCAGTCATGGCGGCGCAAACCTGGAACGCACTCCCTCATTCCCTGAGAGTGGACCAATCCTTCCACAACTTCAGGCGCAACACTCTTAACTTGCTAAGAACGAATGACAAATAACTCCGTAGGGTGTCAGCTTACACAGTCCCCTGCAAGGTTACCCCCTGCCACCAACTGCCCATCTATTTTAGCCTCCTTGTATCTCTGTATATATTCTTATTGCATCTTGTAAATATAAAGTATATTTTTCTACTGCATCATGAAATGTACCTCCCGCACGTACCCCTGTAATGCTCTGTTACAGTCCCTTTTTCCGGTTTTACTTTGTACATTATTTCTGTAACCTATGTAATTAAGCCAAAAGTATACTTGTAACTTCTTGCGCCCAGAAACCCTTGGGTGTGGTGTGCCATACAACTAAACCAACAAACAAGGTTATGCCACCACCCCTCTTCAGTTCCATCAATACTGCCAGGTACCGACCTACACCCTCGCTACAGAGCATCACCATAAATGAACTAGAAGAGCATCTTCTGCATCGTGGCTTATATTTCTTTTGCCTGCAGCATTGCCAGGACGAGGGCTGGGTGGAGAGGGATAGATGATGTGGCGTGGGTGTCTCAAAGATACTCTACCACAAAGATATGCTTAAAAAGAGTTCTAGCCATGTGTGTGAAGACAGAATAGTTCAACTCTGCTAAAGCCAAAACAACTGGCTTTGTTACTTTACATTTTAAATATAATTGGTTGTTCTAGTGCTTAATTTCTCTAAAAAACAGGAATTTATGATCTCTGTCTTTATTCTCATATCTTAAATCCATCAACTCATTGATGTTTAGATTAGCTCCTCTTAGTACAGACCTAGAAAATCACTACAAGGCAGAGATAAGAGAAACATTTTGTGCATGACTCATGCATGTCTCTCTGAATTTCTTACCTTTTATAATAACTATTCTAGCAAGTAAGAAAATATGCAGTGAGCTCATTCGCTTTCACCTTAAGAGTTTAGTTCCATCAAGCTTCCCACTTCTTTGGGGAAATGTGGGCTGTAAAGAAATATTACATAATTTTGTCCCCTGTGTGGTGTATTAAAAGCAATTGCATTTAAAATCATTACAGCACATGAAGATGAGTCCTAAGCACCGAGTTCCATTTGTAATTTTATCCAATGTATCTGCGGTATTGGGTATATCCTGAACCGAAGTCAGGGGAGCACTTTACGGAGAACACTATGGGTGCAAGAGCATCTCAAAGATGAAGTGATGTGCAGAGAACACTATGGCGTTTGGTGCCCGGTAAAAACTGGATTAGAGATACCATGATCATCAGGAGGAGGGGAGAGGAAAGTAGGCACATGCAAATTGGACAGAAGGAATTTGTTGATTTCACTATTTACACTTTTAAAACAAAAATTTGGGAGGCAATTAGAAAGTGATTTTCTCAAAATTGGACCATCCTTTTGTCAAGTTGGAATCCAAATGTGAAGCCCAGTTTACAAGGCCAGAAATTAATCAATAAAGCACACTTTTTAAAATTTTTAAAACATTTTTGAGAGCTATGTTAGACAAGGATGTAGACTTCTTTCCAAAATATTTCAGTAAGTGAAAGCAAACATTTGAAATGCTCCAATATGTAAAGGATAATGATGGATGATCACCATGTTGACAAGCCTATTCCATTTCATTTTGGTTTTCAGAAGGACAGTGCATAAAGTAGTTACCATGCTGCTGCTCACAATTTTTGTCAACTGTGAAGCTTGTTGTACCGCAAAAGGAAAGTTGTTGTATGCCCAAAACATAGGTTCTATATAATAATACCACCCCTACCAAGACATTGTTGAGTCTATGTGATTCCCCCCGGACCTCCAAAAAGCACTTATCACATATTCTAGGACTGCCTATTTACTAACCTAACTTCAGTCCTAGAATACCTGGGCAAAGTGCTGGATGGTGTGTCCGGGAACAAAGGAATTGTATTTTTACTGGATAACTATTACGAATGAAATCATTCCATGTAGCTTGATTTTACAAAACAAGGACAAAATGGATTAAAAAATAAAAGAAATCTAGAAAAATACATTACAAATATTGGTAAAGCTTTGACAAATATTTACCCTGTTGCGTTCTTCTTCTGAGGTCTTGATATGGCCAGCGTCAGCACTCCAGGTTTTGTAGAAAAAGTAGAGAACTAATATAGTACTGACCATGAATGGAATCTGATAGCCCACTTGTGCCAAATGTAATATTTAAATTAAGGAATACAGTTCAATATTTTAGGCAATAATATTTTTGCGACACATGACAATGGAAACAAGCAATCGCAAAGCCAAATGTTTTAATGTTTTAATTTCAATGCAGTTTGCATTTATAGCCATCAGGAAGGAAGGGAGAGACTGCAAGGGACTGAGGGAGGTTAGGAATAGAGTGAAGGCTGAGTAAGAGGGTAAAAGGGTACAAGTGAAATAGGGTGAGACCAGAAGGGAGCTAGGGCTGAGAGGAAATTTGAAAGAGCAAGTAAGGGTGGCAGAGGAGGGGGGTGTGAAGATGTGGCAAACGTGTAAGGAAGGATTAATGCAAGGGTAACAGTGGGTGTGGATGTGAAGAAAGTGTGATGAGGAGAGGGAGAGATGATTGAGAAGGAGTAAGTTATGAGAGATGGTGTGAGGAGAGCAAGGGATAGAGTGAGAGTCAGAGGGAGTGATGGGTGAGTGAGGAGATAATGTGTGGGGGTGAGGGAGAAATACAGCACTACGTGGGAGTGGCAGGAAACCCAAACCATCATGAGGGCCCCCATTGAACTCACTGCCCTAGAGAAAAGCTACATTTTATGATGGCTAGAACACAAAAATAGTATAAACCTTCACTAAAATCCACTGGATATAGTCATATTTCGTAAAGGTACAGCTGGGCATTGCTATTTTTCTTTTAGAATAGAATGACTTAAGGATTTACTGAGAACCAAGGGAGAATGGGGGGCAGAGGGGTTTGGGAGCCCCGCCCATGTATCGTTACTACCTCATGGCACAGCTATTGCACACACTCGCTTGGGGACACTCGCTTGGGGACAACCGCCTCTGGGTCCAAGATGGCTCCAAATAGAACAGGCTTTAACCTAAGTCTGCATTTCGCAGCTTCCTTTTACCAATGTGTCCTAATTTCCGTAACGATTCCCACTCCTATCATCAACATGATTCTCTGTAGGGTGCTGGAATAAAGCAATTGAAAGGTGGGGTGTCTCTCTGAGGCTGGGACGAATATCCCCTATTTTTAATAAAGCAGACCATGCTGGGGGGGTCATTCCGAGGTTGGAGCCAAGGTAAAAACGATGCCAGTAAAGGATTACTGGCATTGCTTACCGCTACGGGCTATTCTGACCAACCAGACCGCTATTTACGGCATCGTACTTTACGATGCCGTAAATAGCGGTCCAGGCAGGCGCGCATGCAACACAACATGTCGGCATTACCGGCATGCCGTAAACCGGAGCTGATCACAAGCCCTGCGGACATGCAAAAAACGGCCTACTGAAGCCCGAAAAGTACCTTACCGGCATGGAGTAAATACCGCCATCTACGAGAAGGTGTTAAGAACCCTGAGCAGTGTTACCAAGAGCCACAGGTGCACACAATTATCACAGGTGGAGGCAATGGTTTCTGGCACAGAACAAAAGGAGCACACCCACACACCACACCCCCTCCCACACCCAGATGATACCAATAGTAGTAGCATTACTGGAGCTGGAGGCCCTGCTTGCAAGGCAGTAACAACAACAACCACCACAGCCCCCACCACAGAGGAGACAGGAGGAGAAGGAGAGTGAGACAGGCACAGCATGCCCCACCAGTGCAGCCACCGTTACCACGCCAGCAGCCCCCAATCCCTCACATCAGAGCCACCCCCCTTCAACCTAACACCAGAGCAGATCCACATCCTGTACCGGCTTGACCGTGACACCATCACCACCATAGTGGACCTGATACATGACGACATAGTGAGCCTCATAGAAATATGCACCGCCATCCCACCTCTACTGAAGGTAGTGTCTGTGCTCCACTTCCTTGCCACAGGCACCTACCAGCACACAGTGGGGCACATGCTTGGCATATCACAACCCTTATTTTCCCGGATACTGAACCAAGTGCTGGATGCACTCCTCAAGCACACAAGGGACTACATATCCCTACCACAGACTCCCCAGGAGATATTCGATGCAAAAGTTGCCTTCCATGCACTGGCAAGCATGCCAAATTGTATAGGTGCCCTCGGCTGCACCCACGTGGAGTTGGTGGTCCCGCATGCCATGGAGATGGCATATCGCAACCGCAAGCAATACACTCCATCAACGTGCAGATGGTATACAACGCCAGCAAGATCATCACACATTGCTGTGCCCGATATCCAGGATCAACTCATGACTCTTTGGTCCTGCGGAGCTCCACGCTACCACGCTACCACACTATATGGAGCGACATGCTGGACGACGTGCCTGGCTGCTTGGTGAGTTGCCTGACTGGGCCATGGCAGTGCATCAGGGTTGTAAGGTGGGTGGCTGCATACTCCACCTTGGTGGGAAGGGGGGGGGGTGCATACTCCACCTGGGTGGGAAGGGGGGAGGGGAGATGCATACTCCACCTGGGTGGGAAGGGGGGGGGGAGATGCATACTCCACCTGGGTGGGAAGGGGGGGGGGGGGGAGATGCATACTCCACCTGGGTGGGAAGGGGGGGGGGGGAGATGCATACTCCACCTGGGTAGAAATGTGACGCATTTGCAGTTCGTCAGGGCTGAACCGCTCCTTTCGGAGACGGGCAGCTCTCTTTTTTGGCGCTTTGGGCATTCCTCGTTGGTATTGGTATCTTTCCGGTATGTCAAAAGTGTGCCAGGGGTCCTGCCAGGGGTCCTGTCTGGTGAGGATGGCAATGGATGTTTTTAAAGATGGCCGCCGTGCTCCTTCCAGTTCCTGTGCGATGACGCTATTTCCGGTTCCGCATTTTAACGGTGACCGTAAATAACAGTCACCGCTATTTACAGTCACCGCTAAGGCCGCGTTGCTCTAAGGCGGTATTGTTCGCTACGGTGCAGTTCATGCCGGTAGGGGGTTTTTCAGCCATTTTTGCGGCATGTCACTACGTTCATTACCGGCATGGCGCAAAGCTCGTGCCCGCAAACTCGTAATAGTGCGTTTTTAGCGGTCTATTGCCAGCTCGGACACACTATTTGCGCCATGCCGGTAATGGACGGTACTTGCCTCCAAACTCGGAATGAGGGCCTGGGGCTTTGGAAACTAGAAGTTAGTCAAATGGTGAAGGGTGGTTTGAAAGAATTGAGGCAACCATATCGTGGGGGGTGCTCCTCTCACATTTGAGGAGTGTAAAAGGACATTCATTCTGGAGGAAAACGAGAGGTTTAGGTATTCCCAGCTACACCACTGGGCCTATAATTCAGAGCTCAAGCAGGGGAGGACAAAAGCATTGTCTGCGTTGGAACGGACATACCTCTCGGGACCAACAAAAGCGAAAGTCTCAACACTGTATATTTTATACTTTTTACATTGTCTACACCATGGAACCTACCCACATGCCAAATTTCAGTTTTATAGCATGTTCAGAATTATGCTGAACATTTCGAACACACAAACACAATGTTATATATAGAGAGAATAATGTTGAAACGTTTACTTTGGGACAACAAAGTTGCTACACTGAAAGTTGGGCACTGCGATTGGGTATTGTCTTCACTTTGGTGCTTATGAACACAGTGTATAAACCAAAAAAAAACATAACACAATGTGCATTATTATCAGCAGTGGAAATGAAATTATGTTTGTGATAAAAATCATGTTGCCTCAAATGTTTTTATACTGATCAAAGTTGTAAGTCTCATCTATTGTGCCCCCACTGGAGAGAATGTGGGTATAAAGGTGTGGCAGATAGTAGTAGTGGCATATGTGTGAAATTCATTACTTCACCCTAAAATAGAATGATATGGACTGCCTTATCACAACATCTGATAGGATAAGCAGTCCTAGATTAACCATTGGCAATTCCAAAGAAGATATTTGTGGCTGGTTATCTGCAGTGTGTATGTCCCTGTATTGTGGCTTCCCAACGCAAAATCAAATAGATTGCTGTTGTTGGTCGCCAAACTATGGTGTTGTAAATAAATACATGCAAAAGTGGGAGGGTGTTTAAAACAATATTCAACAAATATTGCTGTCAAGCTATCATTTTTGTTTAATAGTTTTTGTTATTCTTGAAAGTGACTATATCTTTTCCTCAAAGTTAGGGGAGGAAGGCCAAGACCCCACAAACTATGTGGAAAACATGATCCTACATGGGATTGGAGCAGGGAATCTTTCGCAAGGATTCACGGTGGAGCGGGCGCATCGCTCCCTAATAAGGAAACCCCGGCCGGGGGCCCCGCCAAGACCGATCATCCTGAGGATCCTGAATTACAGGGACAGAGAAAAGATCCTTGAATATTTTCGTAAGGGCGGTACGATAGAGAGAGCACCCACCAACATCACAGCATACCCGGACTATACGATGATGGTGCAAAGGCAGAGGTATAGTTACGTCGCCGTCAAAAGGAGGCTGAGGGCGGCGGGAGTCAAATATATGCTGCTGTATCCGGCACAATTGAAGGTGCTACATAAGAACAAAGCGCTATTTTTTGATACCCCGGAGGATGTTGTCACATGGCTGGACTTGCAGGGTTGCCCGGAACAAGAAGCGGATCGTGATCGGCAGGAGCATACCGAATGAAGATCTTATAATACGAACATTATGAGGGTGAGTGGGAGGAGGATCCTGATTGTACAGAGAAATTGTAACTGGCTGAACTTTGAGCAAAATCCGAGCATGGTGCTCGACATGGACTGGAATATAGAGAGTGTAACTGCAATTGGTAACTGTCTAGCATCTGTATGCGTAATATTTCTTAAAAGGAGCAACAGAATGTGGACGACCCACCCGATAGATTAGTTTTATCGGCCATTAGGGCGGCTTTACCCTACTGAGCCCTGAGTAGAAGCTTGTGCTAGGCAGGGCTAGATGTGGGGGTGCTTGAGATCCAGGAATGGAACTGGGCAACAGTTGGGGAGGGTGTTGTTGGGGAAGGGATGGGTGGGGAGAAGGTGGGGGGATGGGAAGTAGTGTATGTGGTTATGGGAAGTTTAAGTTTTGTTTCGAGCCTATTTGGAGAAATCAGTGTGTTGCACTCGCGTTGCACGAGTGGGCGGAATCGGAGGAAAATCGGGGGGGGGGGTACTTATCAACGACCTATGGGAGACCTCAGGATAGTAACGTGGAATGTCAGGGGCCTTAACAGTTATTTGAAAAGAAATAAAGTCATGATGTATCTGAAAGGCAGAAAATCGATATTGCACTACTACAGGTGACGTACTTGAGGCGAGAGAAGTTGGACCTTGTTAAGAGAAAGTGGAGAGGGACTGTGGTGGGCTCGCCATACTCTGTATACGCTCGGGGTGTGTTGATCTGGGTGGCACCGCATATCCCGTTCCAATCGATACAAGAGATAGTTGAAACTGATAGAAAGATGGCTATATTGCGAGGGCTGGTGGAGAGCAGGGAGGTATGCATAGTAAACACGTATGCCCCCAACCAAAACACAGCAGCATATTTCAGAGCTCTGTGTACCAACCTTAGTATGTGTATAGGGAGCGCGGTGATCTGGGGTGGGGACTTTAAGTGTGTGTTGAATCCTGTGGTGGACAGATCTGATGGCGGGGTGGGTAAACCTAGCCGGGCGGCGAGAGCGTTGCAGACACTGCTAGTTGATTTTGGCTTTACAGATGTGTGGAGGATGAAACATCCCACTGAGAGGCAATACTCGCACTATTCAGCCCCGCATCAACTGCACACTAGGCTTGATTATGTCTTTGCTACAGCAGATGTGATGTCTGAGATCACTCAAATTGAATATAAGGCTAGGGTCCTCTCAGATCACTCGCCCCTGATCCTCGGATGGCAATATTGCCCCCCGAGGGCGAGGATCCCTACATGGCGCCTCCGAGCAGAGGCGCTTAAAGATCCAGTCTTTAGTGAAGATATAAGGGAAGAGATTACTAACTTCTTTGAGGAGAATACTGGGAGTGTTGATTCCGCGGGCACAATATGGGAAGCTTTTAAATTGGTGATGCGGGGGCGGCCATTGCTAAGTCAAAGGGGTTACAGGGTGGGGTCTTGGCTGACCTACAGAGGACGGAAACTGAGCTAGAAACAGCATTGAAGAAAAGTGACTTGGACACGGAGCTGGTACTCCAACTGCAGCAACAATGAGCAGGGCATTGGGAAAGACTCTGCAATCTCAATTATAGGAAATATGTTGAGAGGCAGCACGCGGGGGGAGAAGACAGGCCGCCTTTTGGCCTGGCTATACAAAAGCGAGACCCCCTAGGCCTCCGATTAGGACCATTATTAGGGAGGACGGGGATGAAGTGGCCACATAAGAGGGGGTTAACAGAGTTTGCGGATTATTACAGAGTGCTGTACGGGGATGATGAGACGGGTGACCAACGCAAGATAATTGAAACGTTAGAAGGCATAGGGCTGCCCAAGATCAGTGAAGAGGAGAGGGAGGAGCTAGATGAGCCAATTATGTTAGAGGAGTTAGAGGCGGTTGTGAAGCAGTTGCCTACCAGTAAGACCCCAGGAGCAGATGGGTTGCCCAGCAAATTCTATAAAGGGGGCCGGGCTATATCAGGTGGGCGAAGATGTTGCATAGTTAGCCGCTTGCCAGGGTCTGAACTGGAGCGGTAATATCCGAGACATTGCAACTTGGTAGAGGCACCAGACAAGGGTGCCCCTGGTCCCCGATGCTTTACATTTTAGCCCTGGAGCCTCTGGCAATATGCCTTAGGGCACAGTATGATGCGACAGGCATTGAGGTAGGAGGGGAACGACACTTGATATCCTTGTACGCAGATGATTTGTTACTGTACTTGCAATACCCAGAAGAAAATCTCCTATACATACTTGAAGTGATGGAAAGGTATGCAGGGTTGTCGGGCATAGCGGTCAACCCCCAAAAGTCTGTCATATTCCCGCTAGGTAACTATAAGGGGACCCCCTGTAGATAGACTACCGGTGCTACAAGTACCATGGGCAACTAGCTCTTTTCGTTACCTGGGCGTAGATGTATACCACACGGTGGAGGAAGAACAGACATAATACAGAAGTAGCAGTTGAGAAAATTAGGAACAGCATGCAGTTCTGGGCAAAGCTGCCCTTGGCGATGATGGGGCGGGGGGCTATGCTCAAGATGGTAGTTCTACCCAGGCTCCTGCATTACTTTAGTAATATCCCATACATGATACCCAAGGGGTTTTTCAGTAAATTGAACAGCATGTGTAGGGACTTCCTGTGGCATGGTACCCGAAATAGAGTGGCGTTTTGGAAATTGCAGAACTTTTATGAAAACGGAGGTATCAGACTGCCTAATTTTGAGGTTTAATATTTGGCGGGACAGATACAGTATGTGGCTAAGTGGCTCTCTGATGAAGTGACCCCTGAGCATAGGGTGCTTGGACAGGACTGCGCCCCGTTTTATTTGAAAGAAATGATCTGGCTGCCTGAAACCGAAATGAGGGGGCGTCCTGCGATGTTGAGGTTTGGGTGGAAAATCTGGCTTAGGGCATGTCGTTTGATGGAAGTCCCATGCCCGTGCCTCCCGCAGATACCGCTAGTTGCTTTGACAGGAGGGGATAATCAGTTGAGGGTGATTATTAGGACCTACTGGGAATAAGTGGGGCTGGTAATGCTAGGCGATGTTTGGCAAGAGGGGTCAATTAAGGAGTTTATAGAACTCAACGAAGAGCCAGGGCTACATACGGGCCAATATGTCACGTACATTAGGTTGGTGCGGATGATTAGGAACACCTGGCCAGAGACAGTTTTGATAGAAGAACCAGATGCAGTTTTGGGAGCAATATATGATATATCCGAAGGAGGGCATGAGATCTCGAGACTGTATGAGATGGTGATGGCTAAGGTGGGGAAGGAATTGACACATCCTAGACTGGACTGGGAGGCGGAAGTGGGGGCCCCAATGGAGGATGGGGAGTGGGAGCGTGCCCTGGGCTATCACAAAAAAGTGTCTAGAAATGCCAGATTAAAACAAATACAGCTGTATGTAACGCATAGGGCATACATGACCCCCTTGAGGATATCTAAGTTTCGAAACACTGGAAGACAAGCGTGTCCTAAATGTAACCTAGAGAACGCTGACATGGTACATATGTTTTGGTCGTGCCCGATCATTGGGTGTTTTTGGAGAGAAGTAGCGCAGAAACTGGCTGATAAGGGGGTTACTCTCGTTATAGACACGGCCTGGGGCTGCTTACTGGGCGGGTTCCCTAGGCCACGGAAACTCAAGCATATTGAGAAACAGAGATCTAGCGTATGTGCTTGCAAAACGTAGGATTGCCATGGGGTGGAAGAAATGCCACAAGCCTAAGGTGGATGTATGATGGAAGGACTTGCAGAAATGGGCGGAAGCTGAAACGGTGGCATGGCAAGAAGCGAGTGGCCTGGCTGGAGAAGGGGAGGCGGGCACCTTGTTGGCTTGGAAATCGCTAATAGCAGAATTGTTTGGAGTAATATCAGATCCAACAGACTCAGAAGAGAACGAAACCCGGCCGCATGTACCAGACATTGAATAAGATTGACAAATAGGCTCATGGGGGGAGGGAGGGGTTGTGGGAGCAATGATTAAGATAAAATGGTGTAATGGAACTATTATGATTATGCTGCTTGTTTGGTTTGTATTGTTTTGTTTGCATGAAATCAATAAAGGAATTTTTAAAAAAAACATCTTTTCCTCAAAGTTAAAGGTCCTTAGTTTGTTATCCCCTCTCAGTAATTCTCTTGTTCCTTTTAGTTTTATTTGGAAAGATGGACTCCTTGTCGTTTTTGGTTTTGATTGAGGATTGGATTGGTATAGGATCCTGTTTTGTAGGCTATTCCTCATTGATTCCTTGGTGGGAATCCTGTTTTAGGGCTATTCCTGTTATTCCTCGATACGTGTTTACCCACTGTATTGTTTGTGGATCATCAGGAGGTTGAGGGGAACATTTCTAAAAAGAGGTAAAGGGTCTAGTTTTAGTTACATAGGTTCCCACTGTTGACTATGTATAGATTTTTTTATTTTACTTTCATGCTGACAGTAAAATAGGTCATAATTGAGTCAAAGAAATAATTTTATCACAAAAAAAGAAGTGCAAAGGAACACTCACCCTTATTGTCAACTCTTAAGGAAAAAGTGAATTTTCTCATTTGATAGTGCCTGATTAGAAATATAGGTGTTTCTAAAAAAAGATATATAAAAAAAGATTTTTTGGGGTTTGAAAATACTCTTTTCCAACCTTTGGTGGATGCAGACTAGTGCCATTAGTATCACATTGTGATTTCTCTACAGCTAGAACCTTTGGAAGTCATGGTTTACAGATATCATTGTTTTTGAATATTAATATCTAAGGCTCAATGTAATTATTCTAAGTATTGTTCTGGTCAGGAGTTGGCTTACCTTACTTTGAGGTGTTGGCTGTTTTTGGATGTAATTGTCCAAACAGAGAGCTGAGTGCTCCACGATCTGCGTTCTGGATCATTTTGCCATCGTTCGGCCGCCATTTTTATATTGTTTATGGTGGTGACGTCATCACATTTTTGCGAGTGGCGGCCATCGTAGATTAAGTAGAATCTGGTGGGCAAAGTTGTACATTGTAAAACAAGATGTTCACCAACCCCGTACCTTCCATGCATTGCTGGCGCTTTCCGTGGCTTCTTATGCAAAGGAAACTAGATGTTATGCCTGTTTGTTCCTGGAACACAGCAACTCTCGGGACTACAGTTCCCATGATGCTGGGCCCCAAGTCACATGATGCCTTCACGTTCTCACGTCAGGGTGCTGCCCTGGAAGTCCCGAGCACCGCAAAGACAGGTACTTATACACTAGCGGAAAGCAGTGCGGTGCTCCTTAAGTTTGTTGATATTTGCAGTGAGCGGTTTTGTCGTTCTGCTTTCTTGATCCTGTTGCCTTCGGACTCATTTTTGCTTATGCAGACTGTCTGCTCCTGTTCCTTGCCTGTTGAGATGCCTGGTGTACATCTGGACTGCTACTTTGGCTGGACTTCCGCAATCGTTACTCTGGCTTGTCCTGCATCCCCCTGAACTGCTACAGCGGTTTTGGACATCCTGTGGTTTGTGGAGGTGTTCTTTTTGTCTACTTTTTTGGGTTTCTGCTTACTTCTGAACTTTGGATTACTGCTTCTCTATCTCCTGGGTGGATTTGTTGGATTCGGGACATTGTGGTGATCATCAAGAACTGGACTCGCCTCCTTGTGAACATTTTGTTCCTCTAGATTGTGCCCTTGTGGTGTACGGGTCGGGGTCGGTTATCAAAGACCTCACTTTGTCTGTATTGCAAAAATTGGAACTTCCATTGACACTGCAGTAGGAGTTTTCTGTGACTGAATGGGTTCCCCCATGCTTTCTATCATACCAGCAGGTAGGAGTTGGGGACAAGGAAGAGGGAGGTGTGGTGTGTATCTTGTTTACTGTCCGGTATTTGACCTCACCTGTGTTTGTTTCTTTCTCCCTCCAACACCGCTGGTCGCTCCTGCCTTTTCACTTCAGCCTTTAGCCTATCAGGTTATTCCCTATACTATGCAGGCTGTGCTCTCGAGGGGAAAGTCTCCCTATGAAAGGAGACCCCAGTCACTTTACTAAGGCAACTGGGGTTATCAGATTTCAAGCAAGTCCTTGACACCTGGGCCCAGAGTTCAAAGGGTATCGAGGTGACCAGTGCGCAGAGCAGTCGGGTACATCAGCAGGGGAGAGGAAGAGAGAAAGCAAAAGCGAAAAGATAAGCTGAGCTTGTTCAATCTAAAATCTCTTCATTACAGAAAGGCGGTAGTATCAGAGCTCTAGATGAATGCAACAAAGTCTTTTAATTCTACACTGGAAAACATGGAGATAAAATGAAGTCGACAAGGTTGAAGTTACTGACCTGTAACTATTGTTCTCGAGCATGGGTCAGGCGTGGATTCACATGCTCATGAAAATTCCCTGTCAGGCTGGGAATCCTCGGTAAAAGAAAAAACATTCACATAAAAACTGTATTTGTCGTCTGGGTCATACTGCCCCTATCCAATGACAGTCCTCTCCTTAAGCTCCTCCTCTGGCAGCCATCTTCAGATTTGATAAGCACATAAAGTGGCAGTATGACCAAGAAGAGCTGCAGAGGGGTCAGAGGGAGGGTTTGCATGTGAATCCATGCCCGACCCATGCTTGAGAACAATAGTTACAGATAAGTAACTTAAACCTTCTTTAGCATGGGGTCTGGCATGGATTCACATGCTCATGAATAACGACTACAAAGCAGTACAACATTACAGAACCACGGGTGGTAGCAAGGCTCAACAGAAGCAATGATCCTCATCTCTGGAACAGACTCACCTCAAGCAAACAGGTTGCGTAGCACTGGCTGGCCGACTCTGGGCTCCTCCCTGGAATCACTGCTGATGCAGTAGAACTTTGTGAAAGATGTGCTTGGACCGCCACATAGCAGCCCTGCAGACATCCAGCAAGGGCACACCAGACATGAACGGCGTTGTCGCAGCGATTGCTCTGGTGGAATGGGCTCTCAGACGGCCCGGCATCGGTTGGTTCGCCAACCAGTGACAGTGCGTGATGCAGCCGGAGAGCCACCTTGAAATGGAAGCCTTAGACAGGGCCTTCCGATGGTTCACGGGACCAAAGTTCACTGGACCAAAGTTCACGAACAGTTGTGAAGTCTTCCGAAAACGCTTTGTGCGTGCCACGTAGAACTTCAGGGCACGAGCAACGTCCAGCGAGTGCAAGGCCCTTTCCTCCGGCGATGAAGGTTTTGGGAAAGAACAGGTAATGCCAAAGGCTTGTTGAGGTGGAATTCCGACAGAACCTTCGACATGAAAGAGGGGTGCGTACGCAGCACCACCCTCTATTCGTGGAAAGTTGGGTATGGTTGCTTGCAGGATAGGGCCTTTATCTCACCCTTCTGGCAGAGGTGATGGCTACAAAGAAAGCCGTTTCCCACAAGAGAAACTGGAGTGGGGCCTGATGCATAGGCTCGAAGGGGCCTCCCCCATGAGCCTCGTCAACACCACGTTGAGTTCCCACACCGGAGCAGGAGCCTTCACTGGCGGGAAAGATCAGAAAAAGTCCTTTGAGAAACTCCTTGACGAGTCGGTGGGACAAAAGTGAAAATCTTCCTGGGGACCTGGTATAGCGGGAGATAGCTGCCAGATGTACCTTGATTGAAGCATGCTCGTTTGTTTTATTTGCTTATATAGCGCACCGAACCCAGAGGTATCTGGGCGCTTTCCTTCAGTACATAGTTACAGTAATATACAGGTTAGAGAAATAATAATAGCAGAAAATACAATATACAAGGTCAGAGAAATACAGGCATAAATACAGTTTACATACAAAAAACAAAAATGTACAAGAAATATACAAAAGAACAGTATATGTACAGGAATTGCAGGTTCAGAGTATAGTTGTGGTAGCGAGTAGTGATAAGTCTTGGAGACCTCTAGAGGAAGCATTCCTAAACTATGGGGAAGGTCGGTGAAAGTGCTGGGTCATGGTCGAGATTGTGTACTGTGGTCCTTAGTTGGACTGTATAACCAACCAGGTTTTTACTTTTTTCTGGAAGGAGAGGAACAAAGGTTCGGACCTTAATGTTAGGGGTAGCTTGTTCCAAGTCTTAGCTGCAAGCACCAGGAAGCTAGAGCCACCTGCTTTGATGAGATTGAATTTTGGGACATTGAGGAAGTGGGCGTAGTTGGAGCTAGTAGGTCTGGCAGGTTCCTTTCTAGAGAATTTGTTCATGTATTTCAGGGCCGAGTTGTTGAGGCACTTATGGGTGATCATGAGTGTTCTGAAGGTGATCCTATCATGGATAGGGAGCCAGTTGGTATTTCCTCTGGTTTGTGAGATATGGCCTGAGCGGGGGATTTTAAGAGCAGATCGGAGGGGGTTATTTTGCAGAACTTGTAACTTGTGGAGATTTTTCTGGCTTGTGCCCAAGTAAAGAGTGTTAGAATAATCCAATTTGGATAGTATAAGAGCTCTTGCAAGGGTGATACAGCTATCGGAAGTCCGGAAGGGCCTGCAGGCGTTTATGAGTTTTTATGTGTAGGCTATTGAGGAGGAGGTGGTGTTCATTTGTGTTTGGAGTGCTAGGGAGGAGTCGAGATAGAAGCCTAAGGTTTTTGCTTCCTTGTCAACCTTGAAAAGGTTGCCGTCAATATTGAAGGAGGCGTATTTTGGGCCCAACTTGTTGAGTCTTAATTTGGATCCGATGAGAAGCAGCTCAGTTTTGTCGTTGTTGACACAAAGGCCATGATTGGCCATCCAAGCTTGAATTTTGCTGTAGATCTCATTTAGGAGGGTGGCATCTGATTGGTAGTCACCTGATCAAGCGATAAGTATTTGCGTATAATCCACATAATTTGTGTACGATATGCCTAGCTCGTCAAGGTGGTCAAACAGGAGCCTGGTGAAAATATTGTAGAGGGTGGGGGATACACAAGAGCCCCGAGGGACTCCACATGTGATGGGGAGGGGATGGCTGACGCAGTGGTGGAGAAAACCCTCATTAATCTGTCCGCCAGGAAGGCGTTGACCCAAACTGCATCTTTGTTGGAGAAGGAGGCGGCTGTGGTAAGGTGGTTGATTATGATATTATGGTCAACCAAGTCAAACGCAGCCGATAAGTAAAGTAGCAGGAGTAGAGCCGGCTTTCCGTTGTCCCTGGCCTCATCCATTTGGATTTTCACATCCAAGAGGGCTGTTTCTGTCCCGTGTCTTGGCCAGAATCCAGATTGTCTGAGGCCTAGGAGGTTATTGGACTCAAGGTGATTTTGAATCTGGATATATGCAGCCTTGTCTAAGATTATTAGGAGAAACAGCATGGCGGCGATAGGCCTGAACTTGGTGGGGAGGTTAGGATCTAGGTTAGGTTTCTTGATGAGGGGCAAACCCGGGCATCTTTCAGATTTTTGGGCATGGTACAGGAGGCAAAGAACGCGTTTATAAAGAAAGTGATAAAGGGGGAAAATTCTTTCGCTCCTTTTATGATGGGAGCTGGGTATATGTCTCCTTGGCACCTGGATGGCTTGAGGCTTCCAATGATGGCATCAACCTCTAAAGTGGTGACGAGTGAATTCAAAAGGTTTGATTTGAGAAGTGGATATGACATTGTGGGGATCGGATTGGAGTTAGTGTTGTACGTTTTGGATGTGGTTGATAGGTTGGTTCTTTTAGCTTCACTTTTAGATTTAAGTAGTGACATTTTGTTGAGTAAGGCGTTTTGAATACTGGTGCACCATAGAGCATCTTTCTTGCAGTAGTCAGGAGGGGTGCTGGGAGATTCCAATTCTTTGAGTATGGTAAAGAGCTCCTTAGTACTAGATTTGGCATTGGAGATTCTAGTGTTGTAGTTTACGCTTTTTGTCTCTAAGATGGCTGTTTTGTACATGGATGAGGCAGTAGTAAAATTGTGCTCGTTTTGCTTAGTGTTTTTTTTTCAGCACGCCTCAGCATCTCTTTTGGCTTCGCAAAGGGCTCTTAGTTCCGAGGTGAACCACTTATTAAGTTGTGCTAGAGGTTTGGCTTTCCTTCATTTTAGTGGGGCTAGTTGGTCAATGGCCTCTAGTAGATTTTGATTGTAAAGTTCAACCATAGAGGATGGGTCAGAGTCCAGTAGCTGTGGTTGGTGGGCGATAGATTGAAGCATCTAGTATTGAAGTAACGGGAGCATGCTTTCTAAGGTGATTAGTCGGTTGTTCCTGGTTAGGGCAAGCAGAGCTTGGATATTGTTGTGTGCCATTTGTTTGGAGTCATTGATTTAGAATGGGATGATGTTATGGTCTGACCAAGCGCATGGCACATTATTGAGAATTTTAGTATTGCAGTTAAGGTCTGCTACCCAATATAGAGTTCAACCCTTGCAGTGTGTTGGGTCAGAGATCCTCTGAATAAAGCCGAATTCTGAGATGGAGTTTTGGATGGCTAGTGCGTTGGTGTCTGTGCTGTCATAAAGGCCAAGGTTCAAGTCTCTTAGGAGCAGAATTTGAGAATTAGGTTTTGTATTTTGAGATAGGAGACCAGCTAGATCTTCCTCAAACGAGGACAGTTGGCCCAGTGGTCTGTATAGGGTGTGGATAAGTAGCGTCTTCTCTGATGAAAGGGGGAGTTCTCCGGAAGGGAAGGAGATCTTGTCGACTTCCCTGATGGCCAAGGTGTTTTTGGGAATGATAGCTACCCCACTGTTAGGCAGAATCCTGTGCAGTTCCCTTGGGGAACACTGCAAAAAGATTAAGACTACAGCAGTAAGCAGTAAACCCAATTGGTAGCAGTCTGCACCACCCAGATTTACCTGGTAGCTGTGGCTGAGCAGTCCGAATTCTCTCAAGAAGAGTAGGGCAGTATGTAGAGTATACACAATAGGGCCAAAACACAGTAGAGCAAACAAACACCGACCAGAGCTTTGTATAAAAAGTAGATAATTATTTAAAACACACTTTATGGCATATACTAGCACTCTCAATCACAAGCAAGTTAAAACACAGTCAGGTAAAGTATACACACCTCCCTTAATAGTTATCAGACAAGTCAGGGTTAAAACACTACTATTTGTTAGAACAGATGTGAGCGCTTAACCAAGATGGCACTCTGATAATGTAGTTAAAGGGAGAGAAAAAGGCAGAGCATAGAAATAAAACAGTTGCCAACACTTAAGAGTTCAGAGGAAGGGGAGAAAGGCAAGTTATACTGTAGAGCCAAAGTTCATAGGCCAGACCCACTTTAAATGGAGCAAAGCAAAATGTGCCCAGGATTCACACGGTTTAAAGTGCACTAAAAGTCTTTGCAGAGTGTTCAAAAGAGGTTGGGGTGATGCAAAAGATATAGTTAGAAGGCCTGGAGCCAACCCAGTTTAGAAGCCAAGGATTTAAGGGTCACCTTTAGCAATCTGTAGAAAGGGAGGCCAGGCAGGACACAGTACCTTAAAGAGAAAGGAAGCTCCAGCGGGGGCAGTTGTTCCTGGCAGCGGTTGAAGTTCGTGGTTCTGACCAGGGGAAGAGAAGATCTCGTCGAGGAGGGAATGGGGAGTCGTTGCACTGCACAGGGATGAAAGCAGCCGCGGAGTTCTCGATTAAAAGGTGCAGTCCTTTTATTCATGGTCAAAAGTGGTGAGCTTGGCTATCCGGCCGCCGGGGTGCTTGGCACGGCGATTCGACCAAGAGACATCTTTGGAAGGCGAAAAGGGCGAACTGGTTGATCCCACCAACTCAGAGGAAGAAGCCTCGTCCAGCAGAAGATCTTCTCTTGTCGTCGGGAAAGTGGTGAGGAAGTTGCAGCAGGGCTTCACCGGTGGTGTCGTTGCAGATGACTCAGCTTCTTCCCTCTCCGGATTCTTAAGTCCTGTGGCGACTTCTGAAGTTCCAGTCCCAAAGGCCCTGCTTTTATGCAGAAAAACCCCCATTCATCAGCCTAGCTGTCAATCACACATGCTAAGTGGTGAGCCGGGCAGCTCACCACTGGGCCAATCAGAGTAGAGTGCGACTTGGGGTGCTAAGGCATCGCAGTCCAGGGTGCCAATTCCCCCCCCTCCACCCTTCCTGTGGAACCCAGACAGAGTGGCACCATTTGGAGGGCTTCTGTGGAGAAGCCCGCCAAAAAGTGGAACAAAGGGCTCAACCTTGGTCACAGTTAGAGACGGACACAAACGCCATTTTAGAATAAAGTTCTGGCAAAAAGACCCAACCGGTGATTTAATATTAAATAAACCGGCGGTATCTTTAACATTGCACCAAAAAGTGGTGCGTTTAAAATCAATGGGAACATCCCATAGAGAATATTCTGGTGGAATATTTCGCGTGGTAACCACTGCCACCAGCCAGAAATTCGACAAGGGGGGACTGGACAGTGCCCCCTTGAAAACAGACCCAGGGGCAATATAATTAACCCCTTCCAGTACTTCGACAATATGATGGTTTGTACTGGTTCTGTTCACAATTTAAGACTAGTAAAGTCAATGGTGACTTTACATGCCCTGGGAGACAGTAGTCAGTCCCAGGGTATGGAGTCTATGTTTGGGGGTCACTGCACTGTGTTACTGCACTGAGGGTGCTGTGTAACATACACAAAAAAACAGATGATACCCTATGGAGTAAAAGACCCCATAGCCCAAAATCACACAGTCAGAGACATACCTCAAATCATGCCTAAGAGTGGGAGTAAAAGAGTCTCACTCTTAGCATGAGGAAAAAAAAAAAAAAGAAATCCAGCAAAGCTGCTGGGGAACTCACTAGGTTTGGGTAATTAGCCTTATAAGAGAATTCTCCCCAACACCCACCACCCGCTTAGTCATTCTGTCAGCTCTAATGATGTTGTAATAGTCAGGGATGGCTAGCATAATGGCAGGGCCTGCTGCTGGGTGGAGCCAGGTTTCCGTAATTGCTATGAAATCTAGATTGTTAGAGGTGATGATATCTGCGATGTTTAGGGCGTGAGCAATTAATGCCTGTGCATTAATAAGGGCCCTCTTGATGGTAGCTACTTCTGGCTGAGGGGGTCGTTTGGTAGTCGAGACTGTAGGGGTAAGTGGTAGGGGTGGTTGAGGAACATGAGAAGGCATGGGGACAGTATCCCTTGGAGGAGGAGATCCTCTGTTGCACCATGCATTTTGTTTACGTGCGGGACCCAAGTCTTAAGTTTCTACTGGACATTGAGCAAGGTAAACTCAAGGAATGGAGTGTGTCAAGCATGTCGGGCTGTGGTCGAGGGGGTGGTGATTATTCGGATGATGGTATAGGGAACCTGTGTTCTGTTGCATAAGTACATGCATGGTTGTGATAAGGTGCCGTAAGACTAGAGACCCAAGGTAGGTGAGGCTCCAGATGGTGTAGAGGGCACTCCAAGTGGTCGCCATGGGGCTTAATGACCGTTAGTTATTGGTGAGCCATTGAATGGATAGGTGAATGGGATAGTACGAAACAGTAGGCCGGAGGCGAGGCATGGAGTGAGGCAAGTGCCAGGTTAGGGTGGGCTCAGTAGAGATCGCCAAGCACGCAATGTGCAGTGGAGCTTTATTCTAGAGGGGCCTTAGGGAGTCACACAGAATGTTAAGGCTGGCTAGGTGTGACATTCAGGCTAGATGCAATTAACAGCATGGGAGAGGAATGGCCCCCGTAAAGCAGTACCGTTGTGGATTGGGTAAGGCTAAACAATAGGGGGCAGTGTACAGTAAGAGACACAGGGCACGTGCAGAGGTGAGGGTTGAACAATAAGCATAATATAAACCAAAAGCGGTTTGAAAATCACACCAGGTACGATGTAGTTCAGTAGGTCAATCTAGGCGTGATCCTGTTGGAAGATGCATACTAGGCACAATGCAGTTCAGTAAATCAGTCTGGGCATGCTGCGATTGGAGAATTAACACAAAGCACGATGCGGTTCAGTAATTTACTGTCATGATCACTGCTTCCAAGGAGCCAGGACCAGCCCAACGTCCTTGGAAGCAGGCCCCTAACCCTAATCCTAGGCACCAGCCGGTCCCCACTGGGACCTTTTGGACCTTGTCCTGGCGCCGGTGGCACCAGGCTCATCAAAACCATAGGTCCCGGCACTGGAAGCGCCGGGCTCATAATATGTGTAAGGGTGCTTGGGTGGACTTACCTGCAGCAGACCATACTGCTAACTTACCAGTCACTTAGAAGCTATCTAAGAACAGGGACTACTTTCTTACCTGGGTGGGGCAGCTCCACTCCCTGGATACAGCACTGGAACTCTTCTGGAAACTGGAACTCTTTTCTTACCTAGGCGGGGCCGTGGAAGAAGACGCCTCATCACACCAAGGCTATTTAAACCACACCCGATGGATGAAGCGTGCTTCGCGTTATTCTGCATCTACAGCAGAACGCTCACCGAGTCTGCTCCGGCTTTTCTTCTTCTGATCCTGGGCCTGCAAGAATCTACTTACCATTTCTGTATCCAGACATCATCTGCACCTGCAAAGAACAGAAACAACAGGTTAGCAAGGCGAACTTTACACGCAGCACTTACTCACCTGTTCCATCGGCTACGGCCGCTTCGTCACACCGCATCTCCACCTGCAAAGGCAGAAGTATTGTCATACTTACCGGCACGCTGTGGATTCCGGATTTCTTCGTTCTGCATCGCCGCCTGCAAAGACAAAGCATCGTTAACAACTTACTGGCATTCCGCGGACTCCGGCGCTGCAAACCAACATCTGAAAGGCAAAAGAAAAGACATTAAGCAGGTATTTACTTAAGTCCATCCCGCTCGTCGCAATAAGACGCCTGCAAATACTCTGGCGTCTCTCTAACACGAACTAAGCTGCAAGGAAAGAGACAATTAGAGCGCTTGCCATACTTACAAACTTCCAGGCGCTTTACTTCATCTTCCATCTCAAGAGCCCTGCAATACATAAGGGAAAAGCATTATACAGAGTCTGCATATAAACGTGCCACGCATTTAAAGACTATACAGACAAAAGGTGTCCAGAAACTCACCGCTCGTGCAGACGACGGTACCCATCCTCTGAATTCAAGAGGCCTATGTTTCACCAGTGAAGGAACTGGCAACGGCACCCTGCACCAGACGCAGATGGAGAGCCCAGCATTCACCTATATAAGGTGAGCACGTTGACCTGGGGGGGCTCTACGAACAAGCTGGGAAGAGAGAGGGAGAGAGGGACATTCAACTACCCAGACCATTAACCCCCATATTTTTTCACCTGCAGAAACCTCACTCTTCGAGTCCGACACACAGTGCGAAGAGGTTCGACCCCAGAAGCCAATCGAGTCCTGCACATCACTTTTCGAGTCACAGACAGCTTCCTGCCCAGACCCGCGCCTCCGTGGGAATCAGGTGAGCGTTACATTTACACTGGAAGATGCCCATTTGACACAATGCAATTCAGTAAAAGGGTCTGGGCATGATGCGATTGGAGAATTAAAAGAGCATAATGCGGTTCAGTAATTTACACTAGGCGCGAAGCAATTCAAATGATGAGTAGTATAGGTTTAGCAGTGAGCTGCGGGTACAGAGGTAATGCAGAAGACGAGAGACCTTGGGATGTAAATAAAGCAGTGCGGCATGGGACAGAAACAATGCACAGTGATTTTCTAGCAGTGAGTATAGCCGATGTACACAAAGCGTGCAATCCGACCAGTGCACACAATGGTTTTCTAATGGTGAGTATAGTCACAGATAGCAGATTTTATGGCGCACGGTATTATTACAGGTGTATGCGTTTGTAGTGTCGCCTAGATGATAAGAGTAGAATGCACATGCATATACAGAACGGGTGCGAGTTCGCGTTAGGTCCGGAACGCTTACCCGCCATCCAATGTGAGAAAGTGGTTCGAGAGCGATTCCGCTCCCAGCACCGATTTCAGTAGTTCTTCCACCTGCCTTTCCATGGAGCCCTTGCCAAACGATTCCGAGACCCCAACAATGCGAATGTTGTTTCTGCAGGACCTAGATTCGAGATCCTCACACTTGCTTTGGGTTTTGCGCAGTTCGGTCTGAAGCAGGGCTATGTCTCGGTCATGTTGAGAAATCACATCTTCATTTGAGCTTATTCTATTCTCCTCCTCCGAAATGTGTGCGCTTTCCTTTTCCACCCGGGCCTTCAGGGACCTGATCGTCGCCACTATATCGTCCAACTTTAAGTTGACAGCCAGGAACCCATTTTGCACAATTGTTGCCAAGCGGTCCAAAGGGTCTGCGTCTCGATTTTCTGATGTTTGTGTCGCCCCTCCAGATGCCTCCTGTGGTTGGGAGCTGGTAAAGGAATCCATTGGGCTGGTCTTTCTTCCCCCTGCAGCTTTCTTCTCAGTGCGGCCCATTAGGCGACGTTGTCACTTTTGGGGTGGTCTGTGTTCCCCCACTTATGTGTACTGCTGGTGACCAGTATCGGGTTATGCTGAATGGTGGCAGCACAGCCCGTGCCCCGCACCCAAGCTCGGGGGAACCGCAATACAGGTGTGGGTATAGGTTCAGTCTCCCCCCCCCGATGTACACTCTCACCCCCAGGGTTGTATTTGTGAGACTTCAGCAGTATTCGTCTACCGGGGCAGGGTGTACCGCTCCAAAAAAAAAAAAAAAAAAAAAAAAAAAAAAAAAATCGGCGCCAGGCTGCGCTCCCTCCCGCAGCGTCTCCCCCACCTTCAATGGAGCTGTGGCGGCAAGCTTCTACTATAACAATATTGTAACGTTCTCCCCCACCCTCGTTGGGACCCAGATGTATCGTGCACTGAGGCACTGGTCCCTGGCGTCCCCTCTCCCCAGCGGCCCACTTACTTCACCAGCAACGTCCTAGCTGGACTTAGCCGTGGGGGGGGGGGGGAGATCCGGATCAGAGGGGGAACAAGTTGCCGTCGCGGCGCACCCTCGAGCACTTGGAATGATTTTTTCGCCCAGAGCCTGGCACAAGAAGAAAGTCAGAGTACTTATCTTCATACAGGCGGGAAGAGAAAGCAAAGCACCGCCACCCTCCGGCAGCGCTTGTGTATTGGCGGGCTGCCCCTCCCCACCTGGCCGACCCGTTGTTGCGAGCCCCGGGCTCAAGTGGAAGTCGTCTCGAACCCACGGGCGGTCATTCCGCAACACTACGGCCGCTGCAGTTGCACCTGCGGTTATCTCCGTCGGCCCGGGGTCCACACGCTCCGATTTCACAGGGTGTCTTCTACGAACATTCCCCCGTGGTATTCTGCAAACGTACGTCTGCCAGTTCAGAACTGGAAGGATTTATAGATGAAAGAATTTCGATCGAGCCGGAGCTCTCCACCTAGACGGCCTTCTTAGATGTGCGCAACAGCGCCCCCATAAGCAGCTTTTCAAGTAAGAAACCCATTGAGAAAACAATTCTTTATGTATCCACGAAAAGCTGATCTTCTCTTGGAAAAGATCCCTTTAGAGCACGCAAAGACAGATGCAAGAGGAAACTGGTGACGTCACATGAAGCGAGGTGACATGCCAAGAAGAGATGACAAGAGAGAAGGTGAATAGACCATATAGAATCTAATGACGAAGCAAAGTAACTAGTGACCATTTACATGTGGAAGAAGCACATGTAAAGAGCTCGGAAGAAAATGCAAACCATTTAAAAAAAATTCTACAGATGCAGTAACGCAAGTAGACTAAGAATTCATGAAGGCAATACGTAGTGAATAGGCTGCAGGCGGAGATATATATATATATATATATATATATATATATATATATATATATATATATATATATATATATCTACATATTAGAATCTGGATGTTCCATGACGCATTTTAGCAAACTTGGACCCATGAATAGAAGGGTTGAATGTGTGGCACAGTAGAATAAAACAGCTGATAGCAAAGGAAGATTCGAGAAGGCTTGTCTGGCCCAGTGTCAAGGGTTGAGGAAGCCAAGAAACTGGTTATCTATTATTGATAGATACAATCAACGTGAGAAGCAGGACTGGCTCCTGTTAAGGTGTAAGTGAAAAACACTAGAAGCACCAGGTTTGATCCATTTAATGATATTAAATACAATGAAGGAACTCAGAACGTGGTCTCCTGTCACATTATCAGATGAAAATAGACTTTGGACAAACTATGCCACGACCAGAAGCTAAGGCCATGTTCACTCCCTTTTATTCTCAGGCATACTGATCCGTTGCAAGGCCGAGTTCAAAGGACTAATTGAATGGCAGACAGTAGGAGTGATGATGGATGTTGGGCTAGCTGGGTAAAGCGGTATTGTCAAGTCCAACCCATCAGCACTTGGGGTACCAGCTTGTGTGCTGCTAGCGAGTTGAATATTGCAGAAGGGTACAAGCGTGCCCATCAACTGGAGAGGGCCATGTATCAAAGAGCCCTATAGTTTAAGACCCAATAAAACGTGCAATTTATGACACTGACAATGACTTGCACTAAGGGTGGGCAGAGTTGTCCACCTGACAGACCCAAACACAATCCCATACCCCATAGAAAGTATACCTAGATGTTTCCCGTTGCCCGATCACAACGCTACAGAGGTTTGCCTAGTTTGCCATGTGGTATGACGCCACGGATGACTCATTTTCACTATAAAGTCTTGTTTTTTATGTAAAATAACAGAGATACTGTTAGACATATGTTAATGTGCGTTGTACTCCGTTTCAGATAATTGTTAATAAAACTGCCAAGTATTTGCCAACTTCCTGAGTAGCTTTTATGATTGATGTTTTGAGTAACTTCTGCCTCCCCATCCATCCTATAGAGTGTTACCTCGTCTTAAAGGACCTCAGGGTTCACTTGGCAGCAGAAGGAGCATGGTTCAGGCCCATCGATAAGTAGGTAGTTGGAGCTTTCAGAAAATCAGACGCCCTCTGCCATCAGGTTGGAGGGCCGCAAAGTTTCCTGTGGAGAGCGTCGATATAGAACTCTTGCAAGAAAATAGATACAGGTGGGACAGGTCCCTCTGACGAAATCCCTCCTCATTTCCACAGGTGCTGAAAGTACCGAAGGTGACAGTGGTCGATAGGAGGAGGGGACGATCCTGAAGGTCTAGAGCTGAAAAGCGAATGGTGAGTAGATTGAGGGGACTGGCAAACTGAGGATGGGATTGTGGTACCACAGAAAAGTAACAAGGGGTTGGTTAGCATATGGCAAGGAGCGTTAGAAGTATTTGAACGAGGCTCCCAGTGTCCTTGTTCAAGGAATTATAGGAGTCCTTTCAAAACCCAAGTGGATAACTAGGCTGCGCACAGACAGGTCTATGAGAAAGAATGATTTAAACTCCAATCAGAGTATTTTAGAGGATGAGAGAAAAGGAGTACGTACCATGGTGTGCATGCGAAAAGTCGACTAGTCTATCTGTCTTTTGTGTATTTTATGTATTTTATGTATTGAAAAAGTGGCGAAGAGTGACAGAGATAGGCTGTGTTAAGTAAAGACAAAAAAGTTATTCTCTATCCTGGGTTATTGTCGGTGCCGACCGCAGAGTAGTTTGAGATAATTGAGAAATAGAGGCTTTGAGCGCGATTGTTGAAGTGCGCTCATATTTATTATTTTTCTGAAACGTATGACAACAGGTAGCGGGCAATCGAAGAACAGGATAGGCAGGAAAGGAAGTGAGAAGAGAAAGAAACACAGAAATTAAGAGATAAAAGGATGCAGAGACGAAGGGAAGAAGAGCTGTCACTCACCGGATGCTTTTCCTGGAATGACTCAAGACGACCCGGACCGGATTTGATTGTAGAACCCCGATTAGACCTAACCGGGCCTCCTCTATGTTGAGGGAAAAAACTCTTTTCAATGATATGCCCCAGACCGCTAGGAAACAGTCAAGAAGGCCAATCACTTAAAAGAGCGGGAGCACACACCGCTATGACCACCAGCTGCAAGAAAACAAAACACTGTTTAGTTGTATGATGACAGTAATGAGATATTAAGACTTAGACTATAAGTATACCTGAACTATGGTGGCGTGTTATTTCCTGATAAACCCTAGCCCGATTTCCTGAAGGGAAGAACAAAACTCTGTAACTAACGGAAAACTAGAGGAGTTAAGGCTAAAATAAGACAAGGAAGAATTAGGAGGAAGGAAGGTTCTTACCAGTGGTAAAAGAAAAGAAGGTCACTTACAGTCCAACAACGAATGGGATAAAATAAAAAAATGGTATTGGTTAGTACAGGAACTGACCCGACGAAACGAGAGGCGCACTAGGGTCGGGATGGTGCACGATGATGCAAAGCGTCCCGGAGTGCACTTGTATTAGATGTTTTCCTCAGGGAATGAAAGCAGTGCAGAAGAAGGATCCAGAGAATCCTTAATAGGGAGATGCAGCAGTTTTATGAACAGAGCGGGGTGAGAGGAATCGGGCAACGTGTAACAGATAAGTGCAAGAGAGTAAATTCTATGCAGTCGAAGAAGTATTAACAGGTAGGTGAAAAAAGCGAAGAATACTTGCGGTAATCAGACGTGGACTGGTAGCAGTTGAGGCTGGGAGGATTTATTGCGGTCTGATAGGCGAGCCAAGGTCCGGTACACAGTTTGCCATAAACAAGACTGAGGGCAGTACAAAAGCAGTCTGTTTAGACGTGCAGGGGTCTGGTACACAATTCAGAATAAATCAAGCTGAGGGAAATTCAAAAGCAGTCCGTTAGTTGCGCAAAGGATCAGAAGCAGATAAGAGTGAAGACTGAACTTCGAGAAACAAGCTAGGAACAACTTCAATAGGAAGCAGCGTTCGACCCTTCTCGCCGTGTAATGAAAGATTCAGAATGAGGCTCCGGGTTCCCATTGGCAGCATTCAGGAATGGAAGCAGGAATGCTGGGACATGTAGTCCTTTCAGTGCTGCGAGCAGTAGCAGCCAAAGCAGTAGCCCGTTTCCATGGCAGCCTCCACTGCCTATGGAATGGGGCTCAAAAGCGCCAGATTCTATTACCTAAGAGGGCACCAGGTCTAATAGATGGATTATGCCCTGTCCGGCGAGTAAATTATTTTAACCCGCGGGATACCACGGAGCCCCGAAGTGGAACAAGAGCGAAGGGCAAACAAAAGAAGGGAGTAGAAAAGACAAGAAGAGGAAAGAATTAAATGGGACAGGAGAAAAGTAAGGGGATTCGAGGAAGAGAAAGAGCGAAAAAGAAGACAAAGGCAACACAATATTGAGCGCATTAAGAAGGAGCGAATGGAACCGAATCCTGTATTACAATGGGGCGGTGTAGACGAGTTTGCTTCATTAGAGGAAGCAGCACCAGGGCCATCTAGGGCAGCCCTGGAAGAAAATGTTGACATAGGGAACAGAGACAGGATCAATAAAGCCTATCAAGTCGTAAGGTAAAGTAGCCAATTGGGAAGCCAAGCGAAGGGAGGTCAGTCTTTGGCCCTCCACCCACAAAGAGAAGGAAAAGACATGTTTATTCTAGAGCATAGAGCACTGTCTCTAGACAGGCTGACCTTAAATAAAGGTGAAGGGGGCGAAAGCCACACTAGTTGGGGACTTGATATGTCAGACAAAGAAAGGGAATATTTCCGCAGAGAGTAAGGGGTGGGGGGGGGGGAAGCGCATGCAGTGCTAAAGGATGCATGCTGACAGACAAGGAAGTAAAATGGTCTGATCTCGAGCAACCTAAGGCTAGGACGCCAGATCCTGTAGCATATCCTGAACGCCCTGAAGGACGATCACATAGTGAGAAAGGAGAATAGCCACCATATGAGAGCAAACTAAGGTAATTGCCAGGTAGAAGGCGATGCAGAACCATTGTCCCCACTATGGATAGGAAGACAATGGGAGCCGATTGCAGATATCGGCTTACACAGTTCGATTTATTTCGAGAAAGTAGGGCCTAGGCCACAGTATATCCCATGGCCGCAGTTGGATAAGGATACTTTAAGTTGTAAACTCCCTAGTTTAACAGCTGGGGTGGAAAAAATGATTTATGAGCTAGAAAAAAATGACAGGGGAAAGAAAATAGCTAGCTATAGGGGACATTAAGGGTCTCCTAGCAGCCATTCTTCGGGAAAAGGCCGATGACAACTCGAGGGCCGTGGGTGAAAACAGTGGCAGTATTTTACCACATTTTATGTCAGGGATTACAGGAGAAAGTCTCAAGACAGCTCGACAAATTAGTGGGAATGGAAGCAAGGCCTTTGTCGGAGATACAGCAGAATATATTGCATCACTGTCGAGTACTGCAAGAGAAGAATAGAAAGAGAGAAGAGGCTAGAAAACTTGAAGCAAAGTTAGTTCCGTAAAAATTGTCAAAATACGCCACAGAAGGGGCGACCTTGACAAGCGCAGAAGGGCTGGGAATGAAACAAGCATTGGGCACATCAAAGGCAAATAATCAAAGCCAGATGAACCAACAAGGGAATGGGTTCATGCTGCAAGGCCGAGGAATGGGTTACAGAGGAAGGGGTGGTTTTCAAAATAATCAAGGGGGCTTTCAGAATATGCAGAATGACAATCTGAATATGCAAGGAGGATTCAATCAAGGAGGGCAAGTTAGAAGAACGCCTCATATATGTTGGACATGTGGCATGACGGAGCATATTGCGCGCACGTGTGGGAGCCAAGGGTATGTACAGAATGGGCAATTATCAAGGGGGGGGTACAGCTTATCCTCCAGCATATGGCCCTCAAGCCAGGAATGGGTTTGCCCAAGATCAGACCGTGTATCGAGCACCGCAAATCCAACAGGAACAGCAGCCACAGCAAGCACCATTGAATCCATTGCAAGGACAATTGCAGCATGTGCCCATGCAGCTACAGCAGAAAGCAAACACAGGGCAGTTATTGACTCCTAGAATAAGAGGTGTCACTGTGGTGGGAGCAAGTCATTTGACAGGTATGGGGAAGAGCATATATCCACAATAGGACAGCTCACAGGGCGACTTGATGTGTTCAGTACCATCAGTGACACCAGACAGGCAAATTTATAATGGCATTTACAGGACACATGGCCCTGCGAGGGGTGCCAATGGAACCTGAAGTTATTCTTTATGGGATACGCATTCTGTTAACATGGCTACCCGGCTTAGTGGGAAAGACTATGAGAATACCTGTTGAGTTCTAGTTCAGGCCACAGATACCCATGGACGAAGAGGGGCGACAGACTATTCCCTTACAGCTAGTTGCAGCTATAGTAAGAGGGGAATTAGCCATGCTTAAAGGAAACAATGACAAGGGCAGGCCATGGAGAACAGTGATTGCCATTTGGGAAGGTTATAGATTGAAGGACGTCACAGATGAGGATATGTTTAAAGATGATCCAGCAGACGACTGAGTGATATTTGAGATGAATATTACATATTAGATCAAAATAGAGAAAAGAGGTTCCACGGCGAATGATGATAGTCTGGCAGCAGCCAGCCTATTTTGACAGGACTTGGAAAAAGTGCCAACCTCTTTATGGACTACAGGTCCCTATGACATACGCCTATTGAAGGCGGTAGGAGAAGTTAAGATTAAACTGAAGTCGGGAGCAATTTTACCTCGAGCAAGACAGTACCCCATGTCTCGTGAGGCAGATGAGGGTATTTTTAAGACTATTTCAGCATTAATGAAACAGGGTATCGTAGTGACGTCAAGAGTCCCTGTGCAATACTGCTGTGTACCCTGTGAAAAACAATCAAAAGGGGGTCGTGGAGATTAATTTAGGACATGAGGCCAATTAACCAGATTGTAGAGGCCGAGTATGTAGTATCCCTGTAAAAGCACAATATTTCACGCTGATTGACTTGAAAATGTGTTTCTCAATCAAGTTGCATAAGGACTCCCAAGACTTGAAGTCATTTACGTTCCGTCAAACTAAGCTGAAGAGCACTTCTTTGCCCCAAGGGTATTGTGAATCTCCATCAATCTTTAATAGAGTCCTGCAGATGGACCTAGGCACACAAAACTCGATTCATTTGATGATTATCCTAGCAGACAAGGGATATAAATTGGACAAAGAAGTTACAGTATTGTCAAGAAGAGGTGTTGTATATAGGCCAGTAGATCTTCACATGAGGGAAAAAAGTTACACCTGAAAGAGCTGAGGCAATTATGAAAACAGCAAACCCACACACAATGAAACAAATGCAGCAATTTTTGGGATTATGCAACTACTAGAGCATGGGTATTTGATTATAGTTCATACACAAGACCCCTTTTGCAGGCTCTCAAGAAGACACAAGTAAACAAGGATAAAATAGAATGGACTGAGGAAATGGAGGGAGGATTTGAAGAATTAAAGAAAGCAATGTGCACAACTCCAGTTTTAGGAATTCCCAATTATTCTGAAGAGGTCTTCCTGTTTTCGCAAACAAATGGGACAGTTACGACAGCAGTGCTTACACAGAGGACTACACTAGGGTACAAATCAATGGCATATTACAGTGGGATTTTAGATCCAGTTATGAGAGGACACTTTCCTTGCGAACAATCGTTGGCAGCAGCCGCGTTCGCCATTGAGAAGTCTACCAGCATTGTGATGGGGTGTTCTATGAAGTTGTTTGTTGAACATGCTTTGTTTGCTATTTTGGAAAAACCTAAGGGTATGTTGACATCTCAGAGAGCATCTGTATATGAAGTAGTTCTATCGAATCCTGCGATTAAGATGGTCAGGTGCAGAATAGTGAACCCTGCCACATTTGTAGCCGAGCCCGTGGCAGAGGGTGTGCATGACTGCTCTAGTTATGAGGAGTCCTATGACGACATACCGCATGTAAAGGAAAACGCATTTTCAGGAGGGGAGATTCTCGTTGACGGGTCATCAAAAATAGATCAAAATAATGGGGAAAGGCAGACTGGTTCAGCTGTAGTGAGACCCAGGAAAAATGGGGAATTTGAAACTGTGGCAAGCATAAGGCTGACACCTCATTTTTCGGCACAAGCGGCATAATTGGTGGCGCTCATTATCGAGCTTGAGAAATATGAAGGAGGAAGTGACTGTGTACAGCGATTCCGCCTATGTGACGTCAACCGTGCACGCAGGGCTAGCACATTGGAAAAGGAGGGGCTACCTCCGAGCAGACAGCTCTCCAGTGCAGCATTATTGGACAGGCTTATTAAGGGACTATAGCTTCCAGCAGCCATCGCAATAGTTAAATGCGCAGCACATACGAACAGAACTGATTTTATTTCATGCAGAAACAAAGCTACGGACGAAGAGGCCAAAAGAGTTGCATATTCTTCAGATATCTCGAGTTTTGATACTGCCAGTATAAGAAAGGGGGCAACTATAGCTATGTTAATGCAAGAAGGGTTTAATCATTTGCTGAAAACAGTTGATGGAAATTCAAGGCAGTGCACTGCAGGAAGAGCAAGAATTACGGAAACAAAAGGGGTGTTCTTTATCCCCTTCTGAAACATTGTGGCAGCAAGATAGCACTGGAAAGCCAGTGATGCCAATAGCATTATTAAGGGTAGCGCTTGAGCAGCTGCACTATTCGCATATAACTGGGGAAAGCCTTGCAGCAACTAGTGCAGAGGACTGGTTCGTACCGAACCTGTTAGAACCTGTTGCATTTTATGTTGTAAATTGCATTGCATGTTAAAAGTTTACTGCTGGGCACACACTGCAAACAATCGGTGGAGTGATTTCTCGACCAAATGGTCCTTTTCAGCATTCACATACTGACTATGTTGACATGCTGCAAGTATGTAGTGGATATAGGTGGTGGTGGTGGGGTGTCCCTTTTCGAGATGGATCGCAGCAGGTCCATGCACACACCCCGATGCCACTTGCGAAGCAAAGTTTTTAGCACAAGATGTCTTTCCGAGATGGGGAGTATGTAAGGTGCTGAGATTCGACAATGGCCCCTATTTTGTTAATGAATTATTTGAGCAGATTAATCCATTACTGAACAAAAAGCACAAGTTTTCTTCTGCTTATCACCGGCAAGCGAATGAGATAGGCGAGAGACCCAACGTCTTCTCAAAGAGAGAATTGCAAAGCTTAAATTGTCACTGAAGAAGGGATGGCTCTATTGCCTGCCCCTAGCATTGTATGCATTAGGATGCAGCACGGGTCGGACCACCACCTCACACCCCATGAGCTAGTGACAGGGAGGTGCATGAGAACGCCTCTGGACTCCTCCATCAAGGAATAGAAGTGATGACCAGAAGACAGCAGATGTTATGAAATAAGTTACTTGCGTATTTGACATGTGTGACGGCTAGTATCTGTCATTTCAGATTAACAAGCGCAAGGGGAGTCGGTCTCAGGACACAGATGTAGACCATTCAGCAACCAAACCTAAAGAACTATTACTAGTACCTAAAACATTTATTGGAGATTCAGTCCTAGTGCGATACTACACAGGGAAGTGGCACAAGCCACATTTTAGTGGACCTTTCATTGTTGAAAATGTCACCCCCTCAGCAGTAAAAGTTCAAGAACGACGCACCTGGATTCACTTGGGCAACGTCAAGCCGTATGCTGGTGATACAGATGCACCCCAACCGTTGATTCAGAAGCAAGACAAGAAGAAGTAGTTCAGCATGTGCAGACTCGATCTCGATCGATGACTAGGAAGAAGTATGCTGAGATTGCAGATTAAATAAATGCAAGTGTGCATTTGGACTGTGGCTCACCTTGGACACTTTATAGATATTTTAGCAGGAGTGCAAAAAGCAAACGTTCTTGAGCCGCAGGAATCTTTGAATTGGACTTTAGAAAGTGTTGAAGTATTGCAAGATATGTAAAATGTTGACTTTCTGTTTGGCGATGAAGAGGGAGCAGTTTTCCCGATTTATTCCTCACTGAGTTTCTATTTGGACACCCTAATGGTTCGGTGTAATCCAGACACCCAGAGGCTCCTTCTCATTGCTTTCATTTTTATTTTACAAGTTCATCCTTATCTTGTTGGGCGTAATACTATCATTTCTGTGTTCCTGCAAGATCCTAAAAATTACCCTCCGATTAGACGGTTACTTATGGAGATAATTGAGCAGATCCAGCAGCTACCTGAGCATCTAACACATTTGCCTGATTAAAAAAGTTTTTTCCTTCCTTAAAAGTAGTATACATGCACAGCATTCATCATTGTTTTCCTTATTCATTTGGTACACACAGTTTACTTCATTGGTCCAAAAAGGGCAGCAGGCCCCTTGATTCACCCCACGCCAGTGACCCTTGTAGAATTAACTGTTGCAAAGAGACCAAGACCATATGTGATTATCCCTACACCAATGACACGTGAAGTCACCCACTTCTCTGACAAGTATTTCTAAGGCTCCCCCTGTAGGAAGGATGATTTCTGATTTATTTCTCGAGTTTCTTGAAGACATGTACTTTATGAAGGGATGACACAAGAGAAGCATAAGGGAAGATGATTTTGAGTCAAATAATTATCTAGACAGTACAGCACATTTGGAGAACATGTGGCATCAGCACATGAAAGAGGTGGGAAAAAGAACCTCTGAGGAGAGTTGCTATGTTTGTGCTGGCCTACTCTATGCATTGGGGAATTCTAAGCTATTCATAGCTATAGAAATAGAAGTACAGACAGCTAATTGTTTTGTTATGTTACTTTGCATTTATATAGCGCCTTATGCATCATTGGTATGATCTCAAAGTGCTGGTAGGTTGAATGCCCTTGGGAACCGAAGTTCAAGTCAGTTGAGAGAGAGAGTGTCATTAGGTGCGTGGGTGCACCAGATATGTGTGCAGCCGGTGTGGCAGTGCATGATAGCTGCTTCTTAGCGGTAGGTGTGGTGGTTGGGATGTCAGGTATGTGTGTTCATTCTGGAGGGTTGACACCCAGACCGATTTCTGGCTGCGTTAGGCCTGAGGAGACGCTTAAGCTGGCGGTGTGTGCTCAGCTAGCTGTGTTTAATTAGGATGAGGAGGAGTATGTGGCGGGTGTTAGTATGAGAACAGCTATACCGAATGTGTCATAGTATCACTGTGTTCTAGTTGAGTGGTGGTGTATAGGAGAGAGTAAGCGTGGTAGCGTGATATTGTGGTTATCAGTAAGGCACTTGAGATCGAGCACTCATCTGTACCATCTATTCTATCCATTTTATTCACTCTGTCCGTTCATTTCACTTTGTCTGTTCATACATTTAGTCTGGTTCATCATTTAATTTACTCGTCTATCCATCCATTCCATCACTCAATCCTTCATCCACATAATCTACTCCATCCAATCAGTTGATCCATTTCATCCTTCCCATCTGTTTAGTGTGTTCCATCCTTCCTATTCATTCCATCCGCTCCGCGTGTTCCACTCACCTAATCCGTTCCATCCACTCCATCCGTTCCATCCACTCTATTCTACTCTGCGGCGATACAAGAGGTCAGTTCCAGGGTCGAATAGCATCCTTGGTATGGGTGAATGAACGGTCAGCTCCAGAAGATGATTATGTTCAAGATTTAAAAATAAAACCAAAGATCATGTGATAAGATACAAACAGCCTGGAATGAAGGGCGCAGGAATCAGGTGGGAGATAAACAAAAACCTTGATTGCCATGGAAAGAATGATGAAGAAATACAAAGATGCAAGGAGAGAGGTCACGTGCAAATCTGGGGAACAGTGCTTTCTCCAGATGGCTGGGAGGAAGGCATAGTTTTATGCAAAGCGTTGGCAGCAACAGGACATCACAAGCCAACTACAGATCGTGTGGAAAAGGGATGTAAACCTCTCTGGCCGAAGCTTGCAAAGTTGCTAACATGGGTTGAAGATAAAGGAGGCCCATTGCAGATAATGCCTCTGGCTAGTGCAGAGCTGTGCTTCAGAAACAATGGCACAAGAAAAGTTAGAGAGAATCAGCAGTGTGGTTGAATCTTCGATGTACCAGGAATGAAGGATGGGACAGTAGTGATAATGGACCACTACTGGGCGTGTGGATCCAGAGCTTATGTGAAGCTGCCCAAGGACTGGGGAGGGCTGTGTTCTATAGTGATCTGAATCACCAGCGCTGGAACATGAACCAAGAGTCACCTGAACATTGGAGAGTTTCCAAATGCAGATAGAGGGCCACCTGAGGAAGAGATTATCAGTTGGATTCCTCAATGGGATAAAGAGGGAGAACTATTTTTTAGCTAAATCGTCAGAAGCCTTTAATTCTATTCCATATTAACACAGGTTGTTCAGTCAGACTTCAGCAGTATTCGCGACTATTTTCGTGCCAGGAATCCAGACGAGGGCGAATGCTAAATGGTTACAGATAACCAGATGGGTGCTCCGGCAGACAATCAACACTACCATAAAGGGATTCAACACAATCAAAGAAGAGCTGAGAGCAATACGACTGATAACTCTCCAGAATAGATATGCCCTGGCTATGATTACAGCTATGGATGGAGGCGTTTGTGCTAAAATCTGAGAATCATGTTGCACATTCATACCTTCTAACGATTAAGAGAATGGGACCTTGACAGAGGCCATAACAATGTTGACAAACTTGCACGTCAATATGGAAGATTAAGTAGAAGATATTGAAGAGGACAGTTGGTTTGCATCGTTCTTCTCATGGGTTCCACAATGGACGGCAAATATCTTCAAGTTTCTTGGAGCATTGCTGGTGATGACAAAGTTTGGATTTTGTGTGATCAGGATAATAATCACACAGTGCAAAAAGACAGCAAAGAAAGCAGCAGGAATGAAGATCATGATCAATGTCGAGTCTGGGTTTGAACCCAAAGAGCGCACTAATGAAGAAATCGGAGACTGTATTCATGCACTTGAGGGAGCAAAGTTCCTGTATCCAAGAGACTACACGAAGTATGTGGGAAGATGGATCTACTGCAGCACGGGTGGACAATGCAGCCACATAACCTGGAGTGTTGAGGACCATGTAAAATCAGCAGGATCTTTGAAAGGTGTGATGAAAATATTGACTCAGAAGAAACATTTCAAGAAAAGATGTCTAGATGTGAAGACTGATGAGGGAGTGGTCGATTAAATAACCAGAGGGGGAGTTTAGAGGAGGAGCCAAAGGCCTTTACCGGACGTCCCGCCCCTACCTTGCCTATATGTTGGGAACCGGAAATAGTGACAAGCACGACCCCTGTAATGATGCCCATAACACGAGCAGCCTTTGAAGCAAGGTACCCATTGAGAAAACCATTCCATATGTATCCACGAAAAGCTTCTAGTCTCTTCGAAAAGATCCCTGAAAAGCATGTAAAGACGGATGGAAGAGGAGACTGGTGACGTCACATGAAGCGAGGTGACACGCCAAGAAGAGATGACAAGAGAGAAGGTGAATAGATCATATAGAATCGGTAGACGAAGTAAAGAAACGAGTGACCCTTTACATGCGGAATGAAGATTGCACGTGTAAAGAGCATGGAAGAAAATACGACATGCATTACTTACCATAAAAGCATTTCTGATGGTTGTATCTGCTTAGATTCACATGTTGTGCATATGGTTCGACATCCAGTGGTAACCACGGAGTATTGCATCTGGTCTTTCGAGAATCGAAAGGGGACGTCGACACGGGCGTGCCTGTAACACCATCCCTACGTGACGTGTAGTATACCCAAAATCCCTCACGTGTCGAAGTCCCTCCGATTGTATTTTTTCTGCCAAGAGGGAGCTTTGTGACTATCGTGAGTACAGAAAAGAGAGAGAGAAAGTGGTAAGACATCTATGTTCCTTCCATCCAAGCAGGGAGGAAGGCTGGGCGCATGTGAATCTAAGCAGATATAACCATCAGAAATGCTTTTACGGTAAGTAATGCATGTCTTCTGATGTTTGTTAATCTGCTTAGAATCACATGCTGTGCATAGACTAGCAAGCAGTATCCGGAGTTGGAGATGGGTTGTGAGAAGGAACAGTAGTTAAGAGGTCTTAGTACTGCCTGTCCCACCTGAGAATCGGACCTAGAATGAGTGTCTAGATAATAGTGGTTTGTAAAGGTGTGTACAGAACTCCAGGTTGGCACTTTGCAAATAGATTCAAGGGGAACATTGCCTCGAGTGGAATGTGCTCTAGGCTTGAAGGGCAGTTCTCTCTTAGCAAGATTGTAGCAGAGTGTAATGCATTTGACAATCCACCTAGAGATAGTGATTTGGAGTGCAAGTGATTTAAATCCGGCACTTCACCCAAGTCAATGCCTAGCGTGGGATGCACAACTGAAACACTTAATTATTTATTTGTGTCTATAAGTTATTTTATTCTGAACGATGTACCACTTATATCACGCCCCTCTCTTTTAACCGCCCTGATCACACTGAACCAGGAATCAGGCTGGTTTGCAAAGTAAAAATATTTATTTATGGATTGCACAATATAGATCACACTATTTTTAATGGGTATACAATGATCACCAATGCGGTGATGTCCCACTAAACAATCTCTTTAATCACAAGGAGCAATGATGGGAAAAATAATGCAGCACAGAAATAATACTTGTGTGTTCAATCAAATGGCAATGTGATTACTATTTCCCCCTGCATATCCCTCAATCCCCCCAATATTCAATATAAAAAGATAGGAGAAAGAACAGGTTTCAGGAATGCAGAATTCAAGGAAATATCTCAATCCCAATCCCAATTTCCCCCCAGCAAACACCAGAGACAAACAGAATTGATTGGCAAACTTGTCAAAAATGGTTTTAGGGTTGGCTTTGAATGAATGGGTAAAACACTGAAAATGGTTTTAATTCACTGAAATTGTTGAAATACTAATGGGAGCCACTTTGTATGGTTTCAGACAAACACTAGCAATGATTTGAGAGTAATAAGCAAGTTGAAAACTTAATTTTGAGGTCGGGTGCAATGAAAAGTTATTTTACACGTTATAGATTTTTGCCAAATGAAAAATTTGCGGCAAACTTTTCCACGCGCGGTAAGCGCGATTGTGAAATAAATATAAGGAGGTGAGTTTTGGGTTCATTGGAAAGCTTAGGAGGTTAGCTACAAGTAGAAACTTAGATTTCGTTTCTAACATGACAATTGAAGAAGTTATGGACGTTTTCGTGGAGGTTGTTTTTTTCGGATAAAGGCCAAATGTAAAACAAGATGCGCTTTTAAACTACAAACAAGGTTTCTTTACACTAGGGATGGACTATGAAGAAACAAACTACACGACCGCACAACCACCAGACCAGGACGTCTCCAATCAGGTTTTTGCCCGTCGAGACGCTTACCTTCTTCAGATACACTATATCAGCGCAAAGATGATTTTTAACACTATTATTACAGAAGGACTATAGAATAAGAGAGAGTTCAGGCAAGACAAAACAATTCCTAGCAATACAGTTCTGGATATAAGATAGATTTGATTTGGATAGGGATGACTATGGACAGTACCGAGGCTAGTGACAACCCTATACTGTGGATACTCACTACCAATGTCTTGAATGGAACAGTCAGGGATTCTGGTTCTGGTCAAGGATTTTTCTGGGACAGTTTGCTGGGCACACCGGACTGGTCTGGTTCAGTGATCAGCAAGGCGCTCTGGACACCGCACGGCAGGACTGGACAGCACGGCACGTTACCAGATTGGGATTTAATCTGCCCTTCTGGTTATGAAGATAATTCTTTGGCAGGCAAGCAGTTACAGTGCAGCCTGGATGCTTCTTTGGTTTCCCCGTTGAGTTGAGGGATGGGTTCTGGAGGTTAGGCCCAGCTGAAAGTGGTTCAGCTATGCTCTGAGACTTTCTGCTTGCAAAGTTTTTGGAGTCTGGAACAAGGAGCATGGATGGGTCTCCTTCAGAGTGCTTTGCCAAATTCGGGATGGTGGGTGGATCAATGTGTTTCTCTAGGTCCTCAGCTGTCACCATTTATGTGTTTGATAAAGGGGTGGGTATGCTGAATTATCCTAGGCGCACCCCCTAGGCAGTCTATTGGCTAAAGTCTGCTCTCTCCCTCGATTGGAGGAGAAAACAGTGTGTGGTTTAGGAGGCAAAACATCCTCCCCTTTGCCTTTTGCACATAAAATCTATTTTTGATATAATACATCTTTACATGTGTACAATCTTTATACCAATGACATACATAGATCACATATTTTGTGGAGAAAACCCTCTTCCAATCCTCGTTGTGGTGGGATCTTGGGTCTGGATTTGACAAATTTTCGCACTTTGTCCGGGACACAACATCTGATTTGTCCAGAATTTTGTACATATGTGCGCATGATATATGGGCATAATCATATGACGTTTCATGCCTCCGACATAAATACAATTGCTACAAAACCAGAATTGTCACTGTGCCTTTCCTGAACATCGCACAGATTCTGGCACCTCTTAAAATGTGCAAAAAAATAAATAAAAAAAAATAAACTCACATTAACACTGCTACTAATTCTACAATTTTTACAAATTCGCACAGTCCTTTATCTGTCTTTTTAGAAGAACAAGTTACTCTTACCTGGTAACGTTCTTTCGATGGGATGGTCCGACGACGTATTCCATATCTATGACAGTAATCACCACAGCTGTGCTGCTTTGGAAAATCTTCAGCGTCTGTGTCGATGACGTTGATACGCCGCCCTCGAGGACCTCCTCCGACGGCCGACGTCATTGGATGTTATAAGTAGGACGCACGACGCCCGTAGCCTCAGTTGTAGTTTTTCCCAGAACGTGTGCCACCAGTCTTCTGCCAGTCTGAGACACAAAGCCTTGCGGAAACGTAAGCTGCAATCGCATAAGAAATTCTGTAGCAGGGAAGGTAGGGGGGAGCGATATGGAATACGTCGTCGGACCATCCCATCGAAAGAAGGTTACCAGGTAAGAGAGTAACTTGTTCTTCGAGGGGATTGGGTCCTCCGACGTATTCCATATCTATGACAGACTCCCAAAGCAGTACCAATGCAAGGACGTGGGAAAAGAATTTAGAAAACAGAAATGTAGCATGCCCAGTCAAATTGCGGAGTAAAGGACCGCCTTGCCAAAGGCCAGATCCTGCCCCCGGATGGAATCGAGGGAATAGTGATGTACAAAAGTATGTACCGAAGCCCAGGTGGCTGCATGACAGATATTACGAATAGGAACACCCCTCTGCAGGGCAGTAGAGACAGCCATACCCCTGGTAGAATGGCCCCGTAAGCCGACCGGTGGGTCCTTACCCGCCAAGCGTTAACACTCCGAGATGGCCAAAATAATCCAGCGAGATTCGTCACAGCTTGTCCCAAACGCTTTCCAGCGTACCCAATGAAGAGCTGATCGTCCACTCTGACCCGGGACATGCATGAAATATAAAAGCTTAACGCTCTCCTAGGATCAAGCCTGTGGAGCCTCTCCTCTTCCTTACCAGGATGTGGAGGAGGATAAAATGCCGGAAGAACGACCTTCTGGCCTAAATGAAATTCCGACACCACCTTTGGAAGAAAAGAAGGACGAACTCTAAGGACAACCCTGTCCTTATAAAACACAGTGAAGGGTGGCTTAACTGAAAGTGCCTGTGACTCACTCACACTGCGAGCGGAAGCGACCGCAACTAAAAATACAGTTTTAAGAGTTAACAGTCTCAAAGGGCATGAATGCAAGGGCTCAAACGGAGCACCCATCAGAAACTTGAGAACAAGGTTCAAATCCAAACCGGGCACTTGGAAAGGTGACGGAGGGAACACATTAGTGAGCCCTTTCAAAAACTGAGAAATTAAAGGAATTTTAAAATAGGAACACTCTACAGACGAGTGCTTAAATATGGACAGCGCCGCCAGGTAACCTTTAATGGTACCCACTTGAAGGCCCCTGTGGGCCAAGGAAAGCAAAAAAGACAGAACCATGGGAATTTCACATGCAAAAGGATCCACATTCTTAACCCTGCACCAGTCGCAGAACTTTCTCCAATGGCAACGGTACAGGGACTTTGTTGCGGGCCTTCTGGCCGAAAGCAACACCTCCATCGAACCGAGAAGAACAGAACTCCAAAGAGTCGAGGCGTGAACCGAGAATCACGAAGCAACACGTTCGCGGAAAAAACGGAACTGAGGCTACGGGCGTCGTGCGTCCTACTTATCACATCGGATGACGTCGGACGAGGCCCTCGACGACGGCGCATCAACGTCATCGACGCAGGACGCAGAAAAAAGTTTCCGAAGCAGCACAGCTGTGGTGATTACATGTCATAGATATGGAATACGTCGGAGGACCCAATCCCCTCGAAGGTCCTTGTACCACGTCCTCCGGGCCCACGCCGGAGCAATGAGGATCATCCGGGAACCGAACCTCCATAACCTCCGCAGTACTTGCAGGATGACGGGGACTGGAGGAAATGCGTACAGCAGTGGGAATGACCACTCCAACACAAACGCGTCTCCCAAGGCTCAGTTTGGAGGAAATTCCCGCAAGCAGAACCTCTTGCACTTCCGGTTGACATTGGAGGCGAAAAGATCCACTTGAGGGGTCCCCCAAAGGGCAAAGATCTCCAGGAGAATCTCCTGAGCCAACTCCCACTCGTCGGAGATCGCGCTCTGCCTGCTCAGAGCATCCGCCGTCCTGTTTTTGTCTCCTGCCAGATTAACTGCCGAGATTGAAACTTCCTGCTGGATTGCCCAGAACCAGAGCTGCATCGCCTCCCTGCACAGAGGAAGTGACCCTGCCCCCCCCCTTTTTGTTGAGGTAGTGCATGGCCACCGTGTTGTCCGTCAGGATCAGGACATTCATCAGAAAAGCCTTCAGGGTTAGCCTGACGGCCCTCAGCGCCAACAGATTGATATGGAGTCTGGACTCCGACAGAGACCAACGACCGTTGACTGTCAACTCGTTGGCATGAGCTCCCCATCCCGTGAGGGAATCGTCCGTCACAATCGTCACCTCCGGCCAGGGCAGCCAAAATGGAGCCCACCTCATCAGATTGCCTTTGTCGGCCCACCACAGAAGGTCCTGGGCGACCGAAGACAGCACCTGAACAGGGTCCGACATCCTGCCGGAGGACTGAGACCACTGGAGCTTGAGTGCCCATTACAAAGATCTCATCTGCAACCCGGCCTCTGGCACCAGAAGAATGCAGGATGCCATGAGGCCGAGCAGTCTCAAGAACTCGAACGCTGGGAGCCTGGGCAAGTTGAAACTTGGGCACCATCTGCTGAATGTGATGAGCCCTCACCTGGGGAGGAAAACACTGCCCCAGGGATGTGTCGAGCACTGCTCCGATGTACTGGAGCCTCTGAGTTGGTGTCAAATGGGACTTCTTTAAGTTGAGGGAGAAGCCCAGCATGTGGCGGGAGTGGCAGGTAACTGACAGATGATCGAGGACTTGCTCGGGAGAGCGCACTCTGATCAACCAATCGTCCAGGTAGGGGTAGACGTGAATCCCCCCCCTTTCCTGAGGTGCACTGCCACCACTACCATGAGCTTGGTGAAGACCCTTGGGGCGGAAGTCAATCCGAACGGCAGGACCCGAAACTGAAAGTGCGAGTCGCCAACCGCGAACCTCAGGTACTTCTTGTGCTTGGGATGGATCGGCAAAGGAAAATAAGCACCCTTGAGGTCGAGAGACACCAACCACTCCTGAAGTTGAAGGGCCTGGAGGACTTGAGAGAGAGAGTAACCATCTTGAACTTGTCCTTCCTGAGGAGTTTGTTCAAACCGCGCAAGTCCATGATGGGTCTCAATCCCCTGTCTTTCTTCAAAATCAAAAATTAAGGGGAATACCATCCCTTGTTCCTCTCCGCTACAGGCACCAGTTCTATGGCACCTTTCTCCAGCAGGGATTGTATTTCCTGCGCAAGGAGCGGACCCGGACTCTTCAAAGAGAGATTCCCCGGTGGATTGTCTTGAGGCCTCTGCCGGAAAGGAAGATAGTAGCCGTGGGTTATGATCTCCAGAACCCACAAATCTGAAGTAATGGTGCGCCACTCGGCAAGATGCTGCGCCAGCCTTCCTCCAACCGGCGAACCATGGGACATAGCCTCATGACTGAGCTGAAGCAGCTGCGGCGTTGCCTGATGGCAAAGAGGCAACAGCCCGAGCGGCCTTGGCACCTCGAGTACCTTGTTTTCGACCTCTGGCACTCCTACGGTGGCCCCTTTGACTGGAAGCTCCTCTCGCTTTACCAAAGGATGAGTTATAATGAAAGGAACCTCCCCTCCATTGCTGTCCCCTAGGAGTCCCCTAGGTTGTCTAACTGCAGCGCCCAATGACTTCGCTGCAGCCTTCGAAGTCTGCAACGTCTCAAGGCTTTCGTCAGCCTTGCTGCCAAAAAGATGTTCCCCGTCAAAGGGCATGTTGAGGAGCCGGGCCTGCACATCAGGAGCAAACCCCCGACTTCCGCAACCACGCAAACCTGCGTATCACGGTGTTCGCCGCCATGGACCGGCTGACGCAATCTGCCATGTCCAAACCAGACTGAACGGACTCACATGGCATCCTTGCCATCCTGAACCATGGCAAGGAATCCATCCCGTTCATCCCCTTTGGGAATATGTTCAGCCGCCAAGGAAACAGTTCCACAGAGTGTGCGTGAAACGTGACAAGGCACATATGGAGTTGGCCGCCTGAAGCGCCATACCCTCTGCAGAAAACACTTTCTTCGCCCAGCCGTCAAAACGCTTGTCGTCCCCATCAGGAGGGATGGTAGGGTACGATGCCTGCTTTGCCGGGGCCGTAGCCGCCTGCACCACCAAACTCTCCGGAGTAGGGTGCTTGGACAAGTAGCAGAGGTCACTACTGGCTGGGTGGTATTTTCGCGGCAAAGACTTGCCCACTGCCGGGAGACTCTCCGGAGCAGTCCAAGCCGCCGCCAACCTCCTCTGTAGAGCCATATAAAACGGCAGTATTGGGTAGTTGGTGGACCAATGTCGAGGATATCCGTAAGGTCATCCTGAACAAACTCCCCCGGGTAAGCAGACCACCCTAAGTACTCAGTGACCCTTGACATAAGGCGCCGGTACGAAGAATCGGCATGAGTGCCAAGCTCAAAACTCCACCTCTGGAGAGGTGTCCAGCCCACTAGCATCATGCAGGGACTGCCTCAAGTCCTCACACTGGCTATGGCCTGAGAGAATCTCGTCTGGCACTGTGTCAGGCACCATGCCATCATCAGAGCCCTCATCCACCTCTGAAATGAACTCCAGATGGCGGTAAGAAAGCACAGAACTTGAACCAAAGCCATGCTTGACCTTGGCCAGAGCCTTTCTAGGTGGTTCCCCCGAGCCACGGGGTACCCCTGTTGACACAGCCTCGAAAGGCGTCGAGTGAATCGGCGTCAACGGCGCCGACACTGTCCTCGAGGCCAGGGCCCCGAGCATGTCCCTCGACGGCCAGGACGCCGATGGCGTCGACTTCTTCGAAAGGCAAGCCCTCGAAAGAGTCCATCAATAACCTCGGCGCCACCAGCATCGACGTCTTCCGTGAAGACACCACAGGTTCACACAGTCTCGAGCGCATCGAGGACCGGGACATGGACCTGGCATGATGAGAACGATTACCCTTGTCTGAGCGGGACCTCTCCCACGAATCGTGACGACCACCCGAGCCCGAAGGCGTGCGAGCGGTGTCTCTCGGCTGATCACGACCGACCCCACTCAGAGGCGCGGACGGACCAATGCCCTGCGATTCGAGAATCGCTAACATTTTCTTCCCGAAGGAAGTCCACTCATCCGGCGTTGCATGGTTGGCGGGGTAAGCGACCAGCCGACGGGCAGAGTCCTCGGATGAGGACGGTGAAGGCGACCGATGACGGCGCTTCCGGGAGTGCCTCGAAGAGGTAGAGGAGTGGCGAAACTGACTCCGGGATCGAGACCCACTGGACTTCCGACGACGCAGAGAGTCGCCCCTCAAGTCGTCCGTCGAAAGCCCCGCAGACCTCGACTTCCGGGGCTTGGACACCTTACTTACCGATAACTTCTTCTTGAGCTCCCGCAAGGCTTTAGACGTGAGCGACTGGCAGTCGACAGTCATCCGTGTCATGGGCCTCCCCGAGGCACCAGAGACAGGCGTCGTGCGAGTCCGTAACCGACATCTTGGACCCACAGTCCCCGCACTTCTTAAAGCCCGAACGCGGTGTGGAAGACGCGTGAGGCTACGGGTGTCGCACGTCCTACTTATAACATCCAGTGACGTCGGTCGTCGTCGGAGGTCCTCGAGGGCGACACAGGACAGACGCCGAAGATTTTCCGAAGCAGCACAGCTGTGGTGATTACGGTCATAGATATGGAATACGTCGGAGGACCCAATCCCCTCGAAATATGCCTTCTGTGCATTGTGAATCAACAAAAATGTCTGGCTCCGCCTCCACCTCCATCTAGTAGCGCAAGAGCAATCTCCGCCCTCTTCATCTGGCAGAGGCCACTGTTGACACTTCACAATCTGCATATCCTTTCAGCTAAGGAAGGTTCATTGTCTCTCCCAGGAGCAGCCCCAGTGCCCCTTCCCTATTAATCAACACCTGAATGTGAGTTCCTGGTCCAGAGAGCAGAAGGGAGGTGCCTTGCCCAGTGGGGGACGTTGCTTTGTAGTTTTGGCTTGCATCAGGCTTACTTTAAAAGTCACTTTGTTACATTTTTCTTTGTTGAAAATAAACTTGCAATTTTAAAACAGGCAACTAGACCTCTAATTCCAGTCTCTAAACCATGGAGATTAAATAGTTGCAACCTATATTACTTTTGACAACAGGTCACTTAATTTATAGACATTTGATTTCAATTGCACAAGTTTAAGCTTCTAATGCAACTGACAGCTGTCATACAGGCGGCCGCTGGTACTGCACCCATATTTTGACAGATTTTCACAGGCAAGCACACTTTTTACTGTGAATATTTTGATGATAGATTCCACTTTTCCTGACATTGTGTGTTCATATTGATTCCTTAAATGAAGTTACGGGTAACACCCAGCAAGGATATTGGATGTTTTGTGGTGTTTTGGACCCGTATTTTGTATTTTCAGCAACCAGGAAAAAGGGATTTCAGAGCAATTTCTGGGTTTCTTGCAATAAAGCACTGCCTTCCCTGCAGTGTTCAGTTTTCCTTGGTAGGCAGCCCAGTAACATGTTCCAGCAGTGAGGTCTCCTTTCCACTACTGACAACAGGCAAAGTAGATTTGGCAGCCATCTTTTCCAGTTTCAAAGCGCAATTTTCATAGGTTTTCGCACGCATGGGGCTTCTGCAGCCATTTTAATGATTCTTGCACCATCAGCACACAGTGATGCCGCAGGGCAGAGCCTAGTGGGTTAAAACATCCCACAGGAGACTGTCTCGTGGTTGCGTTCTTTCCATGCAGTACATGACCGCTCTGGGCACATCCAGTGTGTGCAGGGTTCTTTTCTCCCAGGCTTGAAAGATTTTGAAAGAAGGTTGGTAGATCTATTGACTAGTTCACATGGAACTTTGAAATGAATTTGGGCGCAAATCTAGGGTGAGTGCGCAGAACCACCTTGTCTTTGTAAACTGTTACGAAGGGATCTACGATTGAGAGCGCTTGTAGTTCACTTACCCTCCTGATAGAGGCAATAGCTATTAGAAAAGCAGTCTTAAGGGTGAGGTCTTTAAGACTTGCCTTGTGCATGGCCTCGAAAGGAGCCCCCATAAACCTAGTCAACACCACGTTTAGGTCCTATCCGGGAGCTGGGTTAGAAATGGGAGGATTAATTCTTTTCATTCCCTCCATGAAAGCTTTAATAACTGGTATCTTCCACCATGACACTTTCTGTTGTGATGTTGTGTAGCCTGAAAGTGCAGCTAGGTGTACCTTTATGGAGTTGAAGACCAGGCCAGAGTAAAGTAAATGAGTTAGGTATAACAATGTGTGTGGGAGAGCAGTTAATTGGATTAATGCTCTGAGTTGCACCAGATGACAAACCATTTCCATTTACTGGAATAGCAGTATCTGGTGTTAGGCTTTCTTGCCTCCCTGAGAATGTCCATACATCTCAGAGGGAGTTGGAGGTGTCCAAACTCTATGACCTCAGGAGCCAGGCCGCTAAGTTCAATGTCTGCGGGTATGGGTGAAGTGTCTCCCCTCTGTCTTGCGACATGTTGTACGGGCAAGGCAGTTTGACTGGAGGATATAGGGACATCTCCATCAGATGAGCGAGCCAGGGTTTGCGGGCCCACAAGTATCATTGTGACTGGTTCATGGTGCATCTTGTACACAATCTTGTTGAAAAGGGGAGTCTGGGGGGGGGGGGGGGGGGAGAAGCATAGCCAAAGCTCCCTGACCATGTTTTCGAGAGTCTGTTGCCCTTGGAGCGGTTCTGGGGGTACCTGGAGGCGTAATCTTAGCATTGAGCGTTCTCCAGAGTTGTGAACAGATCTTCCTCTGGAAAGCCCCATTCTGCGGAAACATTGGAGACGATCTCTTCGTGTAATCGCCATTCGTACTCCCTGGGTAACGGAAAGTCTCTGCTGAGTACGTCTGCCAGAAGATTGAGTTCCTCTGGAACATGTTGTGATAGTAAGAACATGTTGCGTTTGAGAGCCCACTTGCAAATGTTCCGAGACAGTTTGGACAGCCCTGGAGAAGGAGTGCCCTCTTGTTTGTCCAGATAGTACATGGCCGTGGTGCTGTCTGTGAGGAGAGGATGAGGATAGTCTTCCCATGCAGTTGTGTCTGGAAAGCTTTTAGTGCTTTGAACACTGCCAACAGTTTCAAAAGGTTTATGTGGTTGGATGCTATGTCTGACGACCAAGCTCTGTGCACTGTTTGTTGAAGCAGGTGAGCTCCCCACCCTTTAAGAGACGCGTCTTTGGTTAGAGTGGCTTCCACTGCGGGGGTGGTAAAGGATTTCTCTTTCAAGAGGTTCTCCCTCGACCACCACTGCAGCGAGAGACCGAGGGCCGGTGAGACGACTACGACTACTAGATCGTCCCACTGTCCGCTGGCCTGACACTTCTGGCTGTTGAGCCACTCTTGCATTGGGCGCAGGCACGCATGAGGAACCAAGTAGATACATGACGCCATAATTCCTAGCAGTCGCATAGCCTTGCGTACAGCCACCTCTCGACTGGCTACATATTGAGGGATCTGAAACAAAATGTTTTGAACCCTCTTGTTGGAGGGGAAGACAAGGCCGTCCTTTGTTCGAATTAGAGCCCCTAGGAACTATTTGACCTGACTGGGGTCTAGGCTGGATTTCTTCTAATTGATAGAGAATCCCAGACTGAATAAAAGATCTATCGTTTTTTGGGTATTTGACAAACATGTTTCTTAATGGTCCCCTGTTATGAGCCAGTCGTCGAGGTAAGGATAGACCGGGATGGATTGCCTGCGCAAATATGCTGCTGCCACCTATAGTACTTTTGTAAATACCTGTGGTGCAGATGCTATGCTGAAGGGTAGTACTTTGAACGGATAATGCTGGTCTTGTATCATAAATCTGAGGTATTTTCTGTGCGCTGGCAATATTGAAATATTAAAGTATGCATCTTTCAGGTCCAGTGTTGCCATGTAATCCTCCTGTGTTAGCAGTAGGATTACATCCTGCAGTGTGACCATGCAGAACTTTTGTGGCTTTACAAACCTGCGCAGATCTAGAACAGGACGCATGGTTAGATCCTTTTTGGGTACAAGGAAGTACACTGAATAAATACCTTCTTTTACCTGTGCCAGAGGTACAATTTCTATGGCTCCTTTCTCCTGTAGAGTTTCTACTTCTTGCACAAGAATGCGAAGATAGTCAGGTGTCAGTCGTCTTGCTCTTGGAGGTCTGAACGTTGGGGACCGGTTGAACTCTATACAGTACCCGTAGGCCACAGTCTTTAGCACCCACTGGTCTGTAGTTATCTCCTCCCATGCCTGAAGAAACAATGTTAGCCGGCTCCAGACCGGGGAGACATGGAAGGGGACCTGAATCTTTGAGTCATTTTGAGCCTGAGGCCGGGGAGCCTCTAGGGGTAGAGATCCGGCCTCTTCCTTTGCCATGGCGTTGACCCCTTTGGGGATACGGGTTAGTGTATCCACTATTTCCCGGTTTAGAATTCCAATTGTTTCCCGATGAGTATTGTTGCTGAGGGAAGTGTTGGCCACAAAAAAGCTGTTTGGATCCAGATCCTCTTCTCGTAGAAGGTCTCTGTATGCTCTGGTCCAGTGTTTTTAAGGTGTCATGCTCCTTTTTTGCGGTTTCGAGGGCCTCATCTACTGCTTTCCCAAACAGGGTGGCTTCTTCCATGGGTTTATTAGTGACACTTGCGTCTCTGGCTTAAATCCAGAGTTCTGCAGCCAAGCATGTCTTTTTAGGAGTTTTGCCTGAGCCAGGGATCGACCAGCCGTTTCTGCTGAAACCAAAGTATTCTTAAGAATGCTTGGTTCACCTGTCTGCCTTCAGAGATAGTGTAGAGGAGACAAGTACGTAGGGGTTCGGGAACCTCTTGTATGCCTTCCTGTAGTAAAGCCCACTGGGCATCGGCGTAGCTGGCCAACAAGGTATTGCTGTTGACAATGCGCGTTGAGAACGCGGCCCCAATCATGATTCTCTTTCCCAGGCCGTAAAGTCGTTTAGCTTCCTTATCAGGGGGTGCCTTACCGGTTGACAAAGGGCCCCCCTGCCCGCTTTCGTGTAGTAGTCACCGCCAGGGAATCTGGGGTGGAATCACCTCCGATATAAAGAGCGTCTGATGGAGAAGGGTGAAAGTTTTTCTATTCGCGGGTTCACACGTCTTGTGAGAGCAGGTGTCGATAAGGATGGGGCCAGAAGTTTCTTAATTGAATTAAGGAGGGGAATGGCCTGGCTGGCCGGTGGTTTTTCCTTAAGGATATCTTCCACGAAGTCAGCTTCGGGGACCGCCTCCTCCATAGCAATCTTAAAATGATCAGCTGCTTTACGTAACATTACGTTACAAGTCAATTGGTAATCCACTGGCGATGGTTGTTGCCTAGTGGGAGTGGACTGGGGAGAGTCCAGGGACAGGACATCAGGGTCTTGATGATTCAGGGATTGCCATGGTTGGGAGTCACCCCCATCTGGGATTTCTTCCCAGCTCTCTATGGGCTCATGCATGTCCTCAGGAGTGATGAATTCTTCATCCTGGGTATCAGCATGAATGTCATCCTCTGTTAAATCGTAATTGTATATATCCTCTTCTAAAGAGGGGTCAAAAAGTCTTGGAAACATAGCCTTGGGGTCCATAGGGCTCTCATCCCTTGGCCTCCTTGGTGTGGGTTGTTCTGAATGAGAAACAAACCTGACCAGACTTTCCATGCAGTTTTCAAATTTTTCTGTAGTCCAAACAGAGGACCTAGAGTGGTCTAGGTGGGAAAATGTCTTGATCGTGTTCATACGTCGAAAAGCGTTGAGATTGTCTCATCGTCAAGAACAGTCCTTCGCCCTCAGAGAACTCCTTCTGGGGCAATGACAGAGGTGAGACGTCTCTGCTTCTCTTTCGACTTATGGGTGGGTTCTGGTACCCCCCCCTTAGGCCATCTTTGGACCTTGACGGATCCCTGGGCCTTTCCGCTGGCCTCGGTGCATCCCGGGCATGCCGCTTCTGAGAATTGGCAGTGACATTCCTGGCTAAGCTGCCGGCGACGTCCTCCACGGTGGGGAGGTGCGTAGCTTCAGCCTGCGAGGGCTTCTTTTCCACCAGTGTTGGGCCTTGTCCTCAACGTTTGCCTTTTTTGGCAGTGCCGGGGCCTTGTCTTATGCGACCACCTTTTTCGGCGGATCAAGGACCCTATTGTAGCTGGACGCCTTCTTGCGATGCGTCTCAGCGGAACCCGATATATTGGGGGCAGCGCCCTTGGTTTTCGATTGCCCGGTCGCTAGGCGCAATTGCGGCTGTGGGGAGGGCTGGCGAACCTGGCGGTCGGAGGGTGCTGCTGGGGCTTCCGGGGTACCCGTTGGCGCTGAAGTCTTCTGCGACCTGGCCGAAGACTGACTTGGGGTTGTGTGCTTTGTGCTGTGTACATGTTCGTCTATGTCGCCGGGTTGTGACTTCCCCATAGCAGTGTCTAAGCCGTGCCTATCGGGGCCGGGGACAGACTATGCGGAACGCGAGTGTTTCGTCAAAGAACAACCACCTCCGGTTCGGAGGTATGCTCGTCATTCTCGCCGTCGTCATATTCGGTGGCTGTGGCAGCGGGAGAAAATTCACCTTGCGACATACTGCAGGCCGCCCACCGCTTGACTCTATGCTCTTTAAAGTCTTAGGAGGAAGGAATTTACAAGCCGTGCATCCTTCCTCCTTGTGATCGAGCCGTAAGCACCAGTTACACCGTCTGTGCCTGTATTTCCAAGGGAATGTGCTTCTACAATTAGGGCAAAACCTAAATGGAGTCCTCTCCCATAGCTGAGGATGGTTAGAGTGACGAAGACCAAAAGGGAAAGAGGAAGAAAAGGGAAAGGCATTCTCAATCTGTATAGACATGGCCACCCGACCCCACTCTCCCTACTGTATAGGCCGGCGTAAGGCCACGTGGTCAGCAGCGCCGACTGGATCACTGTCCGTCGAGTTCTTCAAGGTCTTCGGCGGAGGTCTGTGACAGCTGTCGAAACAAGGAACGTATAGGATGATATGGATATTTTATATAATTATTCGAACAAAGGTCGATGGGCAATAAGCAAAGTCTTTGACGAGCTCCGCATCAAGGCGACCAGTATGCTGGGCAGAAAAAAACAATCTGAGGGACCACGACGCGTGAGGGATTTTGGGTACACTACATGTCACGTAGGGATAGTGTTACAGGTACGCCCATGTCGACGTCCCCTTTTGATTCTCGAAAAACAAGATGCAATACTCTGCGGTTACCACTGGATGTTGGACCATATGCACAGCATGTGATTCTAACAGATTAACAAACATCAGAAAAACAGTTTTATAATTGTACAGACGCAGTAACGCAAGTAGACTAAGAATTCACGAAGGCTGGCTATGCGTAGTGAATAGACTGCAGGCAGTGCCATATTACACAGCCCGTGGTAGCGGCTGTGTAGTTATGGTTAAGTTGCTAAACCCATAGGAAGACCACTTTTTGGGCAGATTATAACTTTGCGCCCCCTGGAGGAATCCTCACCAAACTTTGCAAAAAAAGTACACAGCCCGCTCTGAATTTTTTCAGCAAGTTTGGTGAGGTTTCGTGCAGGTGGTGTGGGGGGCAAAGTTATAGGGGGGGGTTCCAAAAATCTTTTTTCCCCATGGACTGAATAGGCAAAAACTTTGCGCTAGGCTAGAGCCCAAATGGCAGGATGGATTTTAACCAAAGTTGTGGCAGGAGCGGGGCTTGGTTCCGAAAGCATGCTTTCGTGTGTTTGGTGGAAATCCGACCTGTACTTTTGTTGCAAAGAACTGAAATGTACGTGTCCAAAAATGTGTGATATCTGGCTCCGCTCCGCTGACCCATTTCCCGTGTGCTCCACAGACAAAAGTCTCATTGGCTTGCAGAACGGCGTGATGGCGGCGAACATTGGACACAGCCAGTAGTTGGCTGGAAGGAAGCATGCTGTGCGTCAACATTTTTGGTATATGCTGCCATGGTGTATCGGAGGATAGTGCGGCGCTGAAAGGGACTGACAAACATACTTTATGCAATGTGATGCTGGGAAGAAGGGATGGTGGGGAAGTGAGATGTGGTTCATCTGAGATATGTTATCAGGTGAAAGAAGACTGGTGTGCCTGCAGTATACGTGCATAATGCTGCAATTCGCGAGTCCCTCCACAGGTGACTACTATGTGTGGGGAATGCAGGCAGCCTTCGTTACAGCATGGTAGCTCTTACCGTGGTGGCTGGTGGCAGCTGAATTGCAGAAGGGGAGTGCATTGCACATGACATACATTGTAATATAGCACATGCTATGCTGTGTTGCATGTGGTAAGCCCGTAGCCCTTTCCGTGAGTGGCTGGAGGTCTTGCACCAACAACTAGGGGCCCTGGTTGCAAGTAGGTTTGACATTATTGCCTTGTGTGTGTGGTTTGTCAACATTGCATACATTGTTGGTTCGATGGAAGCACCAGAAGTGAGCGGACATGCGTATATTGTTGGTTCCATGGGCGTGGTCATTGTTAAACCAGCCTACAGTTTTAGGTGAATGGCTGGAAATGGTGCAGTGCCAAGTCCTGCAGTGTGCACACTGGGTGCAGTGTTGGAACACTGTCAGTGTAGATGAGGGTAGGGTTCAAGTGCATCTTCTATGTGCTTGGATACTGCAGTGTGTCAACTGCGTGCAATGTTCTACTGGTGTGTGCATAGAAGTGGATAGGGTTGAAGTGCATATTTTATGGGCTTGGTTAGTGTTCATTGCGCGGAGTGCTGACTACTGTACTGCACTGTGAAGTATTGGTTTTGTGGACTGAATAGACTGTTGGGAGCATGGCCACTGTTGTGAACAATTTTTTGGGTCTGTTGGCAGTAACAACATAGAATGTGAATAGAAGTGGGTAGGGGTGCCAGAGGCTGTGTTAGGTTTATAGATTCTGCTAACTTTTGCATGTTTCCATGTATAGCCGTATCACGGTGCAGAGGTTTGGTGGAGTGCTGGTGGTAGTGGTACATTTATGGATTCTGGTACTTGGTCACATGTTGGCATGCATGGTTGCATTACGTTGCAGTCAGTGTGTCAAAGGACTAGACTCTTGGGTGCAAGGCCAAAGGCCGTAGGACATGCACCCAAGAGCCAAGGCCTTGACCACATCCACCGCAGCAATGCAGTTTGGACTCTGCATCAGTCAGAGAGTGGTGACCTGTAAAGAATGGTTGTGGAGCACATTTTAGACGATAGAGTCCCAGAAGGGAGCTGACCTGCGTACATTGTTAGTTCCATGGGTGTGGTCATTGTTAGAACATCCTACAGTTTTCAGTGAATGGCTGGAGATGGTGCAGTGACAGGTCCTGCAGTGTGGCCACTGGGTGCAGTGTTGGAATACTGTCAGTATAGAAGAGGGTAGGGTTGAAGTGGATCTTCTATGTCCTTGGATACTCTGCTTTGTGGAGACTGGTGGGAGTAGGGCCAATGTTGTGAAGATGTTGTGGTTTGGTTAACAGTGACACAATACTTAGTGAATGGAAGTGGGTAGGGGTGCCAGAGGCTGTGTTGTGGATTCTGTAAAGTGGTACATGTTTCTATGCATCGTTGTGTTATGGTGCGGGGATTGGGTATAAGTGCCGCTGGCTATGTTACGTTTGTGGATTGTGGTATCTGGCCACATGTTCACATGCACGGCTCCATTATGTTGTGCTGGGTGTGGGCAAGGCCTAGACTCGTGGGTGCATGCCCAAAGTCGTGATGAGTGCCGCTCTGGATGATTTTGCATGCTGAAATCATAGATTCTTTTGCAGAACTTTCAACTGGAGGTGCTTTGGAAGCACACGCGATGGGCACTCAAAGTGTGCAACAGTAAATATGAAGGGGTGTATAGAAATGATAGTGTTGGATGCAGAGGTCTTGGCTGTCACTGGTGCATGCGTGTGTGAATATTTCACAGTACCCAATGAGGGAGTGCTGGAAAAAGAACAGTGGAAAGTACTGTCCCTGATTTACTGGGGCACGGTCCTCGCTGTAGCTGGGAAAGCGCACGTGCCCCATCCTGCCATTCTGAGCCAGGTGGGCATGGAAATGGAACTGTGGGGATAATTCAAATCAGGTGTTCAGGGTGTAGTCGACAGGAAGGGGCTGTACTATTTTTTCCCAATACTCTGTAGTGAGGTTGGTAGAGATGGAGAGACGGACAGTGTTGATCGTGGGTGATATCATTGTGCAACATCTGCACAGGTGTGCCGTGCAAAGAGGCGGTGCTGCTAATTTTGGGTTGGAAGGAGTGGACACTTTGTGGGGCAGTCTCTATGAATGCAGTTTCAACGGGATGGTTCGGCTTTGAGGATATGTGGCCTCTGAGGCTACCGTTAATGTGGTGCATTATGGAAGTATATATTTGAGCTAAATGTCGTGTGGTCCGTCACCTGAAGAAGCTGCTGAAGGCAGCGATTCAGATTTTTCCCACTGCCAAGGTAGTTTTCTCATGCATAACCCCAAGAGGAGTATGGGACCATGCCGGTGTATTTTGTCCCCAGCCAGAGCTCATAATGTGTCTTATAAACAGAAGCATGTGTACATTTATGCGCACTGCTGGGATGTTCTCCACCCACTATGAGATCATGAGGTTGCAAAATATGCAGGGGTTCGATAGAAAGGGCATTTATTTGACTGCCATTGGCAATGCCATTTTCTTATACACTGTGCAAGAAGCGTTGACCAGAATTTGGTAACAATATAAGGAGGAGAAGCAATCAGAAACATATGTAAATAGAAAAAAAAAGGTTTGCAAGCATGTAAAAAAAAAAAAAAAAATTTCTTTTCAGAGCCACCACTACAGACCCAATCCCTACCCAGTTTCAAATGTCTTCCCCCCGCCCCCTTCTCCCTTTCCTAGCACGATAACGCAGTGGAATCCGCGGTAGTTTCATGATTACACTTGCCACATCCAGCCCTTTTCAGGATCGCATGCATGGAAATGGGGCTGTGAAGGCTAACTCATTGCTCAATAAGGTTTGTGGTTGTGGTGTGTATGCAAAAACTCTGGCAGAAGGTCTATTTGTACAGAGACCTGCAGAAGACTGTGCTTGAACTGTGCAAGCAAGGGGAAGGCGTCCTATTTGTATGCATGCACTGTATGCACTTGATGTATGTTGTTAAGAAACATTGAATGCTGCTTTTCTGCAATAACTGCACAAATTTTGTAGGAGATGGGTAAGCGCGGAACAACATTTATAGCCTTGTCAGAAGGCAAGAATACAGTTACTGTTTGGATATTAGAATGGCTAATATGGGTAAATGAAAACTTTGAAAGCATATTCCATTGCAGTGGCACTAGATGGCAGGTGATGGGAGAAAGAACAGTATGTCTTGTAAGTATGTTGTGGACGTTCAGTGGCAGACAGCCTGCTCAGAGACACTTATAACAGTTGTAAAAATAGTGTACGGAAAATATTTCTACCTGTACTTTGCGGTGATGGGTGGTCATGTGGATGAAAGTGGATGCAGAAATCTTGGATAGTTTTACAGAACTTTCTACTGGAGGTGCTTTTGAATCACACAGCACTTGCCCTCTAATTGTGTAACGGTACATATGAAGTGTTGTACAGAACTGACAGTATTATATGCTGATGTTTTCGATGTGATTGGTGGATGCGTGTTTGACTATTTAACAGTACCCAACGAGGTAGTGCTGGACAAAAAATATTGGAAAGGGAAGAAGGACTGGTCCTGCTTTACTGGGACACAGCCCTCGTGGTATCTGGGGGAAGCACACGTGCCACAGTCTGAGCTTCTCACCATGCGGCCCAATGGAAATCAAGTACGGAGGGTGTGGTTCATAAGAAGGGGCAGTAATACTATTTTCCATTCCTCTGCGTAGTGAGGAGGGCTGACATGGAGAAAATACATTGTATTGATTTTGGGTGATGCCTTTGTGGTAGATCTGCACAAGTATGCCCAGGAAAGACACGTTGATGGCGATTTCGGTTTGGAAGGAGTGGACACATTGTGGTGCACTGTCGATATCTGCAGTTTTGGCATTATTCTTGGCCTTTGAAGAGAAGTGGCCAGTTTTGCTACAATGCACATTGCCGTCGTGCACTATGGCGGCATGCATTTGGGTTACATGACTTGTTCACACGTGTTCCATCAACTGAAGAGGTTGATGAAGGCAGTCAAGAGGCTTTTTCCCCACTGCCCAGGTGGTTTTCTCTGCCATAACACCAAGAAGAGTATGGGACTATCCTAATGTATGATGTACCAGGCCAGAGGCTGCAAGGGGTGAATATATATCGGTACCGAATGAGGGGTTGCTGGAAAGAAAATGGTGGAAAGGGAAGAAGGGCTGTTACTGCTTTACTAGGGCATGGCCCACGTGGTCCTTCGGGAAGCGCGTTACGCTCACCAGATATCCCCGGGGGCGTCTGGTAGGCTCTGAGATCTAGAACCCTGGATGCGTTAGTTGCCCAGTGCTGAATAATGAATCTGCAATTACAGAAGGGAGGATTTGTGATAACTGTCTCTAATGGGTGAATCTCCCACCTCCCTCTGACTGATTCCCTTGCTACTGGGTTCTTTTCTCACCTTAGTTATTTGTAGGGTGAGCTATCCGTCCTGCGTTTCTTGTGCAGAGGCGCTTGACATTTGTTGGCGAGCTGCCCGAGTTGCTTCACTGGTGCAGTACGCCTTTCTTGGGCCCAGGCCTGCTGTGACCCCGAATCTGCTGGTAGGCAGGTAGGTTTGTTAATTGTAAGTCTTTGTTCTGTTTATGGTGGGAATTCATTAATGTCTATCTCCTTTTCATGTGCGAAGGTCTTGATGTTGGCGTGCCGGATGGAGAGGCACGTTTTCTAGGTAAGAGAAAGCGCAAAGCGCAGCGCCTTTATTGTCTTTTAAAGCTAACCTGTGTTTTCTTCTTCTCCTCACAGGCCGCTGTGGTGCTGCGAGTGGATGAGAGCGCGATGAAAAACAGGCACCCAGAATCCGTTAAGGTAAGTACAGCGATGTGCGGTTGTTTAATATTAAAAGCAAACCTGAATAGGTCTTTTCTATTGTAGATGTTGCTGTGGTGCTCCGGTGGGAAGTGTGGCGTAGCGCGATGGAATTCAGGCAAGACTGATGGAATTCGATGATTTGGAAGCGCGCCTTCCAATATTGTTTTTCCCTTTCTCGTTATTGCAGGTCGCAATGTTCGAACAGCAGCTGTGGTAGCAGTTCCCCAGAAGTCCTTAAGCTAGTACTCACAGGTGAGTGATGTTTCTGCTTCTCTCGGTTTCCACAGATAGCAGCCCAGTTGAGATGCTGAGTGCTGGATGGTGTTTTCTCAGGTAAGACAGAATAATCTTGTTCTTGTTCTTGCAGGATTACAGGAAGATGCTGAAGACCAGGAGCTGACACGGTGAGTGTCACGCTGCGGGTTACAGAATAACACGAAGCGTGTTCTGCAGTCAGGGTGTGGTTTATATAGCCCAGGTAAAGTAGTACCAGGGAAAGTAGTTCCAGGCCTGCCACACCTAAAACACTAGGCTGCATGGCTTGGTTCTTAGAACTAGACTGTGTGGGTGCTTCCATGTTGGATTTAAAGGCCCATGTACATAAATGGGACCTAGTTTGAACAGCCCCTTCCTTCCTACATATGTGCCTGGAGCCAAAGGCGCCAGGACTGGCTCCAGGAGCTCTTTTGCAGTGGTTTTAAGGCCCTCAGCGTTCTGGTGGGAGCCTGCTTGTGGCACAACTTGTGCCCCCTCACAGTAGTCATGACAAGCGCACATGCCACATACTTCCCTTGTGAGCATGCTGCCCATGGGAATGGGATAGTGGGGATTATCGGTACTGAGGGTGTGCTTCACAGGAATGGGCATTAATACTTCTCTCCATTACTGTGCGTAGTGAGCCGGGCTGACATGGTTGCCATTACTTACAAAAGGTAATGCAGCATAGCAGAAATTGTTCAAAACTCAATTACAGCTCAGTTATGTAGGCTGCTACTCTATTCAAAAGCTACAAACAGAATGCAGAGCAGGTCTGGCGTGCAACCTTTTGTAGGGCTTTTGCTGAGACCTTGCAACCGGCAAAGAGGCCTACATCGTTGAACCAAATACATACATGTGCAATGGCTCATTGTGGGGAGTTCGTACGCGTGCAATTTCCCAATAACACTTCATAGGTCGCAGAACATTGCACTGTTCCACTGGTCGAGGGTCCGGATCGTGTGCGCGACATAAGGGCACACGCGCAGCGTGGGTGCGGTCGCATGGTCATGTTGCGCATTTTCTCCATTGGGACGGCTGTCCGCAGGACGCGTTTTGGGTGGAATATTTTGTGCGCATGTGCATAGGTGTCATATGCACACCATTAGGATCTCTGCAGTAATAGTGCGACACATATGCGCCGACCATTTTGAGACACGCTGGGTGTTTGTAGGGTATAGTAGGGGGATGTTTCATGTGTACAGCTACCTGTAAAACATGGTTGGGCACCTCGACCTACTTAAAGTTTGTCACAATTTTCTTTGCATATGCTGGACAGGGGCGGTGTTACCAGGAGATAGAGGAAGAGATGCGCATGCATGTACTTGTGCACCGGACAAACGTCTGCTCCCAGGTGCGGACATACGGTTCGTACTGGCGTGGTACAGTTGCCTCCATTGTGATTGTGTATAGGCCGGGCAGGTGCGGCGTCAGTAGGACACCTCCCTTTTCCTTAATTGCGGTAATTCCTACCAGTACTGTGTTCCGCTGAGTCATAACAGCATTTTGATACCAAAGGCAAGGCAAATGTACACTCAGCAACAACTTTCATATCAATGTTTACTTCCACACATTCATACATGCCATTAGGAAAGGGAGGGGGTAGCAGAAGTGGATACTTATTGTGGGGAATTATGGATTTGCACAAGTTGATCGTGAGGGGAGGAAGGGATTGAGGTAGCAGTGTAACGTCTCATCACACAGATTTTAATGGGATGGCGGGCTGTGAATGGGGGAGGGGGAAAACATGCAGATCGGGCAGTTGTATTTTGTTTTGACCATAATATGTCCTTGTACGTCATCTTTTAAGGAAGCAAAATTGTTCACCAATTCCTCCACTCTGCTTTCCAAGCTGTCCAGTTTGCCATTTACAGAGTTTCTTTCCTTTCCTGTGCCCTTATGCTGTTGTCGAAAGGGTGCCGCTTGGGCTGCCTTGCTTTCCTTTCTAATATGTTCTGTTAAAGAAAAAAAAATCTGTTAGGTGTACATGAAGCAATAGATATTACATATTTTACGTTTCAGACTGCGGTGCATACCAATGGGGTTATTATCGTAAGTCATTGTGTCATGAGGTAAATTTTCTTCCAGCACTCTAAGGTGGTTCCTGCTTAAAAAAATAAATGTTCTGCTTTTCAACTTTTGTATACTGCGCCACCTGTGCAATTCTCAGACAAACTTCAGTGTGCTTACTACGTTGTAGTGACGTTCTGGTATTAGGACTTTCCAGTCCTTACTCTGCCTGTTCGTTCTTTGTTAACATGTAAAGTAGCAGTGCGGTAAGATTGTTGAAGGCAGACGTCTTTTCTCTTGCTCTTGCCTTCCGTTATGGTGTACTCCTTATGCCTTTGGGCTGTTTGTTTCATAAGTACACAGTTTGCAGACTTCCTCTATTTTCCCTTACACTTCATGCACATGGTGCCATTTGTATATGTTCCTTGGGTTTGTTGAATGGTACCACTACGCAAGAAAGCCCCTGCCTTTCTGAGCAGGTTGGATGCCACCCGAAGTCCGCAACCAGACGCATAGTCTGCGACTGCTGTGCGCATTAACATGGTGCCAGCAGTTTCAGTATGTTCTACAGTACATCTTTACAAACCATAGGTACCCTAGTAAAAACATATGAAATTCTGTGAAAAAACGTTAAAAAGGGACGTTATGGTTACAGGTAAAACCGAAAACCCCCAGAAATTAACCAGTTATGGTGAGTTAAGCAACCATAACTCGCGCTACCACTGTGCACTGCAAGGACTAACACCCATGACATCAAAGATGACATCACGTGTATTCAGTTCTCACAAAAAGCCTCCACAAGGGATTGTCATTGTAATGTTGGCACGCATTTTTTGAAGAGCAGTTGTGTAAGAGCAGTTGCTGCAGGAGAGTGACCCGTGAACAAACTGCTGTGTGCTTTGGAAGACCCACTACAGCGTTTTTTGGGAAACAATTTCTAAGTGCTCAGACTCCGCCCCGCCATCCCAGAATACTATATACTTGGGAAGCGAGCTCATTTGCGCCGCATTTGTGGAAGAGCAGTCGCTGCAGGAGAGTGACCCGTGAACAGACTGCTGTGTGCTTTGGAAGGCACTACGGTATGAACACCGTCTTTGGAACTTTGGCTTTAAAAGTGAACACTAGCACCCAGTACCCAGTATCTAACAGTGACTTTTTTAAGTTAGGCATTTTTGGGGAAAAAAATGTCTAAGTGCCCAGACTCCGCCCTGCCATCCCAGATTATTATATACTTGGGAGGCACGCGCATTTTTCTTCTCCATAACAACATTTTATTGCCATTTTCAAAAAGCAATACATTAATCATAACAGCAGTTATGGTGGAACCTACAATAATATGTTAACGCAGCACAGTCTGTCAGGGAAACCGGAGTGAGGGAGTCCAAAAATGCTGGAAGAAGCATTATTGTCCATGGTCCATCCTGTTCTCGGATGCCGAGTGGGATACACAGGTTGCGGCGTGATGGGTCACTATAGAGTAAGGTGGTGGTTCAGTAGAGTGGGCTGCCTTGGAGCCATCTGGTTAGCGGGGGCCTCCTGGTGAGGGCCGGGAATTTGGCAGCATAGTCCATAAACGGGTCGCATATGTTCAGGGTTCTGTTTAGGAAGCCCGTTCGGATCGCCGTGATTTTTTCGGCCACCGCTATTTCCCAACATTTCATCCACCAAAGGGCCATTGAAGGGCCTTCTTTATTTTTCCATACCCGGGCCATTGCTATTTTTGCTGCCAGAAGTAGATGTGTACATAGCCTGGGGATGTGGCCTGAGACTGGAAATGCACCCCCACCCGTGTCACCCAGGAGAATGATTCCGGGATCCCATGGGATGGAGAGGCCCGAGATTTCCTTGATATGTTTGATTATCTCTCTCCAGTACACTTCAGCTTTCGGGCATGACCATATCATGTGAGATAATGTACCGGGGTTTGGGCATCCTCGCCAGCAAGTACCGGGTATGGATGGATTGGCCTCGTTAATTTGCGCCGGAGTTGCATAGTACCTGTAGCAGAGTTTATAGCCCCCTTCTCTGTCTGTGATGCATTGCGAGCTTTTATGTAGTCTGGCCCAGATTCTCCCCCATTCCTCGACTGCAATTTCCTTTCCCAGATCCATTTCCCATTCGGCATATACCTTTCTTTTTGAGAGGGGTCTGCTCTGTCTAGAAGTCGATAAAGAGTCTAGATTCTGCCTTTACTTGTAGGGGTTGCTAAAGAAAGTTCCAGTGCTGTTAGTTCTCTGTAGCACTTCTCCCTGGTTGCTCTGTGGGACAGCCAATGGCGGATTTGGGCATATCAGAATCTTTCCCGTTCCCCCGCCCCAAATTTTACTTTGCACCTTTCAAATGAGATGGGAGCACCTGCCTCTAGGAAGTCTCTAGTCGTCCGTAGCCCTCCCTCTATTCAGGGTTGGAAGCCGTGTGTCGACAGGCCTGGGCAGAATTCAGGGTTATTCCAGATGGGAGTTAGGGGGCCCATGGGACCGCGGATGCCCCATTTACAGGCCGCTTCTTTCCAGCAGCGAACTGTTGTTGTCTTTGCCAATAGGGGTGATCTGTTTGCCTGTGGTTTTATTGATGGTAGGTGTGGGAGGACTGAGGGCCATACTGGGCACCAAGCCTCTTAGAGTTGTGTTCATTTCGGTCTGTCAGCCTCTTGGACCCATGTGAAGGCGTGAGATAGCTGCGCCGCTAGGGTATACCGTGCTAGATCTGGTACTCCCAGACCTCCCTATAGTATGCCCCTCAACATTATTTGCTTGGTTATGTGAGGTTCCCCCCCCCCCCCCATATGAATTTTTGGATTTGTTTTTGTAAGGCTGCCAAGGCCGGACCCGGTATGCGGATGGGGAGTGCTGTGCAATGGTACAGCCATCTGGGGATTAGATTCATTTTAATGGCAGTGATCCTACCAAACCAGGATATTTCCTGGGGTTTCCACCTTTTGAGATCATTTTGGAGATCCCTGATCAGTTGCAGGAAGTTACTGGAATACAGACGTGATGGGTTCTTGGGGATGTGTACCCCGAGATAAATCGATTGGACCTGTAGAGCATGGGATTGGCATTAGGGGGCTGAGAGTGTCTTTTTCTTGTTCAGAAAGATGAACCGCCAAGGCTGTGGATTTGAACAGGTTTACAGAGAACCCTGACAGGGCCCCGAATTCTGAAATCTCCTCTACAGAGCTTTCAAGGACGTTGCCAGATTAGTCGCTGTTATTAAGACAACATCCGCATATAACGCTACTTTATATTCATGGCCCCCCACCGTTAGCCCACTTATGCTAGGGTTTTGCCTGATTCTTGCGGCAAAGGGCTCCATAGACGGAGCAAAGATTAAAAGGTGAGAGTGGGCATCCCTGCCTAGTGCCTCTAGTTATGTAGATTTTGCTAGATCTGGCCCCATTGACTCGCAGCTGTGTAATGGGAGATTGATAGTTGGCCATTACCCAAGTTTGGGCCGAAACCCAAGTGCTCCAGGACTGCTCGAATGTACCCCCAGTCTACCAGATCAAAGGCTGTGTGCGTCTAGCGATATAGTGGCCATTCCTACCTTTAGTTTGTGGGCACTTTCAATGATATTTATCGTCCTTCTGATGTTGTCGTGGGTGCCTCTCCCAGGGATGAACCCTGTTTGGTCTCGATCAATTAGAATTGGTAGAGTTGGTCCCAGCCTACTGGCCAGCACTTGGCAAAGATCTTCCCGTCGTTATTTAGTAGTGAGATAGGTCGATAAGAAGCCTATAGTTCGAGGTCTTTTCCAGGTTTGTGTAACAGAACAGTAAGCGATTCTGCCATTGATCCGGTTACTGATTTTGAGTCAATGAAGGAGTTGAATAGGGCTGTCATCTGAGGATCCAGGATTCTCGCAAACTTTTCGTAGAAGTTTACCGATAGGCCGTCAGGGCCCGGCGCGGCGGGTTTGAGAGACTTAATCGCGTCTATGATTTCTTCGGTGGAGATGGGTTGCTCTAGGGATTCGAGCCAAGATGTGTCTCGGGGGGGAAATGCACTTAAGTATTCTGGCAAATTGTCCAGTGCCGTGGGGGTCCCAGACATGATTGATTTATGGTGGTTCATCAGCTCTTCAATTTTTTCTGCCTCTGAGTAGTGCATTTTTCCATCTTCCCCTCTTATTTTCAGAATATTGTTTCGACTCCGGAGTTTTTTCAATTTTTGCACAAGCACTTTATTCGCCTTGTTCCCTTTGCTGTAATAAAATTGCTTTGTGAATGCTAAGGCTTTCACTGTTCGATCGGCACAATGCATTTCTAGTGCTGTTTTGGCTTTTCTCAGGGCTCTCTCCGTTTTCCTGGAGCTGTGCAACTTCAATTCATCCTCTAGGTGTTTTACTTTGCCCTCCAGTTTAGCTGCCATGATGTTCAAGGCCCTTCTCTATTCTGTTCCAGCGCTAATCAGTGTGCCTCGGACGACTTTTTTCATAGCATCCCAGATGATGTTGATAGGCGAGTTCTCCGTTGTATTTTCTTTGAAGTAGTTGAGAAGCGTTTCTTCAGTTTCTGATCGGATGCATTTGTCTAATAGCAGTGCGTCGTTAAGTTTCCAGTGCCTTTGAATAGGATGTTTTCTGCCTGATATAGCTAGTTTATCTGATACTGGGGCGTGATCCAATATCATGCAGGTGTGGATTTCTGCATTGTTAAGGCAGGGGAACAGGACTCCAGACATTAGTATGAGGTCTATTCTTGAAAAGCCTTTATGCACACAGGAGTAGTGCGTGTAGTCTCTTGCAATGCCATTGAATAGTCTCCATACATCTACGGATTCGGTTTCTCTGAGCAGTTTGGCTATTGATAGCGCTGGTGCAAAGTCTGTATTCCTGGGGGGTAAAGTTTTATCCATTTGGGGATTTGACATGGAGTTAAAATCTCCACTCATGATTAGATGACCTTCACAAAAGGATGTAATGGTCGGAATTAAGTTTGTGATTAAGTTGGCTTGGGACGTGTTGGGGCCATAATTTGAGACTATGGTGATGGGAAGTTCTTCGAATAGGCCCTTTAGAAGTAGGAAGTGACCCTCCGGATCTCTTTTTATGGTGATTTTTGACAGTGGGACCCCGTCACTTAGTAGAATTGCAACTCCTCTCTTTTTCTGTCCGGAGGAGGCGAAGTATGCCCTGTTTTTATACCTGCTGAAGCTCACCCGGCTTTCGTCTTCCTGCAGTAGGTGAGTTTCTTGGAGAAGAACGATATCTCCTGATAATTGTCCTAATCTGTGTTCTACTGACTTACGCTTTCTTGGCGAGTTCAGGCCTTGGACGTTCCATGAGAGTATTACTATCTCATTAGCATTAACCATTGCTATTTGCTGTCGCATTAGATATGCTTCGATCCGTGACCTTACCACGGGGCCAAGAAACTGCTGGAGGAGAACAGTTGCTGCGTTGTTCTGGTGAAAGCTTAGTTGCTGTTATGTCGTGCTGCTGTGTTGAGTGTGGAGCCGGACCCCGTGGGTTACGGCGCGTCCATCCCTGGGCTGGGTGCCCTGATAGCTTATGTCGCCCCTCCTCCCCCCCAACTTGAATTGGTAGAAGAACTATTGTCCTGCTGCCACTGGGGAACTGGTGGCATCAAAGCGCAAAGCGTTGGCCAACTGGGCCGCTAAACTGAAAAATGTTGGAGCTGAAACATTGCTCCCGCACTGGTAGTGTGCTTGTGAGTGTTTCGCCGGGCTTCATTGATGCATGAATCTCGAGTCATTGTAAGCGATGAGATACTCCTTCTCAGTGAACAGGATACCTGCAAAAAGGTGCTGGCCCGAACCTAGAGTAGCAGGACTCCACTGAGAAAATGCTGGTTAATCACCCCGGATTGTTGTTGTTCTTAAGGGGAGCCCACGGCTTGCGTCTTCTGCCGGCTTTTGACCAGTCACCTGTGGGAGATTTGCCCCCAGGGGGGCGGATTGGTTCTTCTGATTCTGACTCCCCATCCGACCTTCTGAGGCCCATGAATTTGTCTGCTTCTTTTGGAGTGTGAATTTGTTTCAGGGCACCTTCAAACTTGAATTTCACTGAGGTCGGGAATCCCCATTGGTACGGGACCTTTTCTTCTCGCAACCATTCCGTTAGCGGGCACATGATTTTTCGCTTCTGGAGGGTAGAGGCGGCCAAGTCCTGGTAGAGTGAAATTGTGGATCCCCGAAAGGTAATCTGGCGCATTTGCCTCGCCTCACGCACGATTTCCTCCTTCATACGAAAAAAGTGGATTCTAGCTAGGGCGTCCGGGGGGGGGGAACGCAGATTCTCGCCTCGGGGATGTTCTGTGCACCCAGTCCAGCTCCAGAGGTGCGGTATCCGGGAGTGTGATAATGAATCTGAACAGGTCAGAAACATAGCCTTTCAATTCTGCATCTGAAATCGTGGGCGGGATCCCTCGCAGTCGAATGTTATTCCTCCGAGAGCGATTTTGCACGTCCTCCTGTTTTGCCTCCAGAAGGTTGCATCTGGCCTCCAGGGCTGTAATTCTGTCCCTGTCCTGTTCGTCTTCAAACCTTTGGTCACAGACCTCAGATTCAAGCTCGGCTGTCCGGCGTTCCACTTCTCCCACCCGATTATCCAGAAAATTGATTTTCTTTGTGACCTCTTCTGTGCTTTTTTGAATTTCGTTGGTCAAGGCCAAAAGTAGGTCTTGTAGGTCGGCCTTAGTGACCGATTGGGATGGGCAGTGGGCTGGTCCGAAGCCGCAGACATGGGGTTGCTGGGGACATCCTCCGGCGGAACCCCCTTTCTGGATCTTTCATTTGCAGTGGTAGACAATAGGGAAACAATGTCCGCTTGTTTAGATGCCTTGCTGCTTTTTGACATTTTGGTGTTGTTGGGTCAAAGAGGCAAGGCTATCTACGTGGGATTTTAGCTATTCAGCCGCCCCAGGGGGAGAGTTCAGGATTCCACTTTGGGTGATTCGCCCACCAGGCACGTCCCAGAGAGCTCTATTATTGAAGCGGGGCTGGACTGCAGTGGATTATCAGTAGTCCTTTGCCGATTATGGCGAGCTTCGGCGGCTTGACTAATGGATCCTCGTGGTGTAGAGAGGTGCGGCAGAGTGCCGGGGCGGAGAGCTTTGAGGGAGAACCCGGAGCCCAACTGGAGTATGGAGAATGGCCGCTTCGGATAGAGATCCCTGTTCCTCCCCTCTCCTCACCTTGAGGTACTTGATCTGGTGTGCTCCTCAGAAGGCAGTGGGACTCTGCATGAACCCTCGAGGCCCCAGATGTTTAGGCCCGGTATGCTGATCTGGGCATGTTGCAGACCAAGGGAGAATGGGCTTCCGGCGAGATGTTGCGGTCAGCAGTCTGCTGAGCTGTAAGGCTGAGTGGGCTCCGGCTGCAGCGCACTAGAGATGACGCCAACGCGATATGGTGGGCTCCTCCGCCCACGGCTGGAATCCGGCTGGGGGGCTGGGCCACTAACTCTGGAGCGGTTGCCTGAGAAGAGAGGCTGCGAGCTACCGTCAGAGGCCCACAAGTGGCAGTGCCTCCCCTTCACAGCTCCTCCCCGATGGGGACCTGCCCCGATCCGACCAAGACTCGGAAAGCGGAGCGCAAGCTACTCCCCGTGCAGTGTGGGGAAAAGGAGGTGCGCCATCAGCGGGCGTCCGGATCAGGAGGGGCTCAGGTAGAGACAGCGTTCTTCGCCGACTTGGGACCCGGAGCTGCTCGAAGCAGATGGGCTTGGCTGTGGTCGCTTACTTAAGGGGAAGATGCTGGAAGAGCCAGTGCGGGATGAAGAGCTGAGAGCGTCGGGCGGCCCAGTTTGCTATAGCATGCCTGCCTCTCCCCCTTATGGAGGCACTCCTCTGCTGGTGACCCGTGGCCGCCATCTTAACTCAGAGCGGGACCCGTGGGGAGAAAAGCACCGGAACTCTGCAATTCGGCCGCAGAACGGGAATCCGCTCTTCTGGTAGCTGCAGGGTGGCTTCATGCATGAGGCATTCCGCTTTCGCCTTGTAACGGGGTCTGGAGGCGACAGAGTCAGTGATAGCGCGATGAGCCACGCAGGAGCTCCTAAGAAGCCATGCACTCGCGGCGGCTCCAAGCCATGCCCCCGGGAAGCACGAGCAGTTGCGTAAGAGCAGTTGCGTAAGAGCAGTTGCGTAAGAGCAGTTGAGGTGGGTGAGCGGGAGCGTGGAAAGTAATTTTTATACGTGATTTTTCTTTTTGAATATCATCACGCTTGTTTTATTTCCCACCCCCCACACCTGAAGTCAGCATTGGTCATTACAGCGTGTAAGCTTCCCTAATTATGCCTGGAGAATACAAGTTGGTATCTGTGGCTATAACACCGACACATGCGAGTCATAAAATCAATCTGACTCGAAGTTCAAACACACCCCAACAAAATTGGCAAGCTGCAGGTGCGGCTGCAGCGTCAGACATGCAGCGCTTTTACCCAATGGAACCGATCATCATTAATGAAAACTCCACACAGGGAGTGATGGTTTCGAATTTGACACAAGACTCCATCATCGAAGCAGGCTTTCAAATGGCAAAAACGAAGAGTGAACAGAATCTAATTACGAAACAACTTTGTGATCATACGGGGCAAGCAAACAGCTTAGACTATCCACCCTTAGATAACTTGATCAGTAGAATTGAGGAAGAGATCCAGGGCATGCAGACACCTCAACCTAACATGGGTAGAAATGTGAATCCAGGACAACAGGGCGTGGTCTCTAAGATGATAAAAAGCCCTGTTGCCTCAATAGCTGTACCCTTTGAAACAAAGCAAGGCGTGTGTCTAGAATCCAAAGGACCCGGAACATAAAACCATCTGTCTGGCACGCATACATACATAGGATACTAAAATGATTTCTTCCAAAAGTTTCATCATGAATCCTGGGGATCATGAGGTTTACAAACATCTCTTGAACAAAGGAGGGAGGAGATAGCCAAATCTCTTGGTATTTTTATGACTGGTACATCTCTGAAATTATGTGGGAGCAGTAGTACGCCTATCTCTGTGCCTCAGGAAGGACATACAGGTTCAACTGGTATGAATGAAACCGAACCTTACAAATATAAGGGAAAAGAGAAGACTGAATATGGACAGGGGGGCAGATTAGAGCCATCTCAGAATGTGAACAATTCCAAAAAAACAGCCACTTATTTAATTATGCAATGTAGAAGCAGTCCTTTTGTTGAACAACAAGACAGGACTTGCATACTTAATATAATGAGTGATATACCAAGTTTGGAGGACATATGCTCTAGTGATATAGATTTGGTAGAGTTTATAGATAACCCAAGTACCTCCATTGTGAAACTCTGGATGACCTCAGGGGTCATAATGAATCTGATATGGCAGGCTTGTTAGGGCGTTTATACACTGGGCTTCTTAACAGGTAAGGAAACAAATTTAATTTCAGATAGTCACCGAAAGTGGCTTAGACCAAGTGCAATGACAAACCAATAGACGTGACTCGATCCCTCAAATTTCAATAAGCAAACAATCTTCATTACAACGTCAAAGGGCGAGTCTCAATACAGTACACAATTTTGAACAATTGGATTCCAAAACTTTAAGCTCACCTGCTATCATGCCATGTAACAACCAACTGAAAAAATACAGAAATATACTCCCAAGCTACCTGGAATACAAGGGGCCATAACATCTGACTTTTGCCAATGCTAACCCACTTAATGAATATTATATCCTGGCATTTCAGGAAGTTTGGATGATGTCCCTGCCAATATGGGAGGGTCATCACGTTTCGCTCATTCCTGCAAAGCTACCACTGAAGGGTAGACAAATGGCTGGTCTAATGGAGGCAGTGAGAGTGGAAGCGAACATTCAGATTACTCCCTGGTCATCACTGAACTTGTTTATTCAATTGGATAAGATCCAAATGCCGGGAGGGGTGATGGCGCTTTTAAACACATATTGGAACCATGACGGTATAACAGATGATGCATTCTTAGATGATTTCGAAACCACATTACAATTAATTGCGGATCCGGCCATTTCATACGTAATGGTAGTGGGACACTTCAACATTAAATGTTTCACAACTCCATTAAGTCAGATTCCCCAGGCCACTCTTAGATGGATCGCAATGATGAGGCATTTACTGATGGTGAATGGAGCTATTAGGGGTGATATTCCACCTAGATGCACCTGGCAGCAAGGCAAACAATCTGCATTGATAGATTAAAAATGTACGAACTTCAAATGCGGGAACTCGCTTTAGGTGGTCCCCTCCAGCTCGGGCAGAGTTGGAAGGTCGCTTAATAGACTATGAAAGTTATAGAGCAGGAGTTGATTCCTTCAAGTGGGCTGTATGTCACCCTATTGGAAAGATATCAAAATATTAGCACTAGAAATTCCAAAAAAGCTATGCATTTACACTCCTACGATGCGGAACCGACAAGCAAAAGGGCACAATATAGAGCAGATCTGCGATATGAACTAAAACAAATAAATCCTATGTTACAACAAAACTTGAAACGGATAAAAAATAAATAGAAAAACTGGACAGGGTCAAGAAAAGCTAAACTCTACCAACAACAAACAACAAAAAGATGTTGTGTGCCCTGGCATCGAAGAACTCAGCTATCATTTGGGGATTATTAAATCAAACCCAAGGAAAGAATCAGTTGGGAATGCAAATTAATGCAGTCCTGGAGGAGGTATGGATGAAATTCTATCAATCCCTATATGCCGAGATGCATTTGTCTCTGTTAGAAAACAGGGAGGGGACCCAAGGGAAAGTATTCATTGATTTTGATAGACAGGATATCCTGTTCTCTATAAGCAGGTTAAGTGCATCTCGAGCCCCGGGGCCGAATGCCTGTCTAATCATATGATGAAAAAACATCCAGAAGCTTGGTCCTCAATCCGGTTTATAATCTTCAGACAAGTAATTCAAACTGGTAAAACCCTGGCATCCTGACAAAAATCAATTGTGGTACCTTTATACAAAAAGGGAAAATGACAAGCAGACAAGCACCTGAAAATGATTGACCAGTGACACTTCTGGATGTTCTGGGCAAGTTATTTGCCCGGATAATCCTCAAGCATTTTACAACCTGGATAAATGATCTGATACAGTAGATCCCCTTCTGACAGGCTTTGTTCCTGGTATGTGGACTTGTGTGAATCTGATGACGCTTCATGTGATCAAATTACAAGAAAAAGAATGAAACCAAGCTCTTTATACGGCATATATCGACTTTAAGGCTGCTTTTGATTCTGTTTCAAGAGCACTTCTATGGGTCAAATTACAGAAGGCTCAGTGTCCTTTTCCCCTGTACTATTGGATCAAACAACTGCATACCAATACTTCAATCCAGATTCGGTTCTCTTTGAATGGAAAATTGTCAGCTCCTGTACAAATGCATCGAGGAGTAAAGCAGGGGTGCATACTTGCCTCAGCTATATTTAATTTTTTTATATCTGATATGAGGTTCTTATTTATGGGCATTATATCGGACCCGCCGAGATCGAGTGGACAGTGCATCCCCTGGTTGTTTTACGCGGATTTGGTGGTGCTGGCGAAAACTCCTAGGGGATTGCAGTTACTGCTAAATCAGCTACATGCTTACGTGGAGTGTAATTTTTTGATGATCAATCAGGAAAAATGCAAGATATTGATAAACCATAACTTCTGAAGAAAAATGAGAGGGCAGTTGAAGTGGATCCTACAAAATAGCCAACTAGAAATAGTTAACGAATATAAGTATCTAGGGTTAAATTCAAATAATCATGTAGGAGATCAACTCTATTATGAGGACATCAAAAGAAAACTTAGAACTGCCACGTCTCAATGCCGACTAATCATGGCCAAATATGGCAAATTTTCGGTGCTGCCAGCTTTGAATCTTTACAAGCAAAAAGTGGTTCCCACAATATTATATGGAGCAGAGACACGTGCATAGCGAAACAATGTTTTTTGGGCCAGGCTAGAAGGATTCTATTGGCGGAAGATTCTGCAACTACCCCAGAGGCAACCTATTTCAAGTAGAAGACATGTGTTGGGTTTAATATCATTAAGTACTCGGTATAAGTGTAAGATGATTTCATTCTATTGGAAATGCCTATTAGCAACAAAATCATGAATATCATTGCTAATTAGATCATGACAACACCGCAAAAACAAATGCAGTTTTGGCTACTAAAGGTTAGACAATGTCTAAAAGATGCTGATATTTCCGATGATACTCTGTAGACTAATCCGGACAGAAATTATACCAGTGGGAGTGGATCCGTAACAGAGAACTCTGCATGAAATTACAGCTGTTACAAAACCACAATTTATTATGCGAAAAAATGAATACGTATGTGGGATGTTTTAACCCACTAGGCTCTGCCCTGCAACATCCCTGTGTGCTGGTGGCACCAAAATCAGCAAAATGGCAGCGAAAACCCCATGCATGCCAAAACCTATGAAAATTGTGCTTTGAAACCGGAAAAGATGGCTGCCAAATCTACTTTGCCTGTTGTGAGTGGTGGAAGGAGACTTCACTGCTGAAACCTATCATTGGGCTGTCCAACATGTAAAAATGGAGCACAGATGAAAAGCGGTGCTTGCTGAAAGAAACCCGAAATCTGCTTTTAAATCTTTTCTTGGTTGCAAAAAAAAAAAAAATACAGAATGCTGGTCCCAAACACCCGCAAACATCCAATCTTTGTGCATTTGCAAATATCCAGGAAAGTTGAATTGGTCACAAAAAGATCCATAGCCAGTTTGCCTGCCTGGGAAAGCTGTCAAAATCTGGGCGCAGTACCAGCGGCCGCCTGTGACCGTTTAAAAAGCCTGTTTTAAAACTGTAAAAGTTGTTCCATTAAGATCTAATGCCTCAAATCTAAGTGACTTGTTATCAAGAGCAAACTAGGTTGTCACTATTTAAACTTCATGGTTTAGAGCCTAGAATCAGTGTTCTAGATGTTTGTTTAAAATTGTAAGTTTAATTTCAACAAAGAAAAATGTAACAAATTTACTTTTGAAGTAAGCCTGATTCAGCCAAAACTCCAAAGAAACTTCCCCCACTGGGAAAGACACCTCCCTTCTTCCCACCAAAAGGCCAGGAAATCACATTCAGGTGTTGATGAAGAGGGGAGGAAATTTGGGCAGCTGCTCCTGGGAGAGACAAAGGACCTTCCTGGGCTGAAAGGATATGCAGATTAAGGTGTCAACTGTGCTCTCTGCCAGAGGAAGAAGGCGGGGATTGCTCTTGGAACCTTTGGAGGCGGGGATAGACGGTTTTGTTGATTCACAAATGGACAAAAATCAGATTTCTAATAAGACTGATAATTTATTGTGGACAATTGTTAAAAATATAGAAACCCCGGACTTCTGAATCTAAATTTTGGGTGCACATTTCAAGAGGTGCCAGAACTCTGCTATGTTCTGGGACATAATTGTAGAAATTGTGGTTTTATAGCAAACGCATTGATGTCAGAAATATGAAACTTCACACACTTATGCCCATATGCAATGCGCACATGTGTACCAAGTATGGACAAAATAGATATTGTATCCCTGATAAAAAGTGCAAAAAAATTGTCAAATCCAGACCCTAGATCCTACAGAGACGGGGCTTGGATGAATACTTGCTCCACAAAATGTGTATAGATATGCTATTGCTATCAAGTTTGTAAAATTGTAAATATGTATTATATGAAAAGTAGATTTCATGTGCAAAAACAAAGGGGAGGTTTTTCCTGCATCATAAACCACATTGTCATGATGCCACTCCGTTTTCTTCTCCAATCAAGGGAGAAGAAAGACCCTAGCCAATAGAATACCTAGTGGGTGGTGCTTAGGATAATTCAGCATACCCACCACTCTAGTAAATACATAAATAGAGACAGCTGAGGGCTCACAGAGACACACATTCACCCACCAACCGATTGCTGGCAGAGCACTTTGCAAGAGAAATCCATATTCCAGACTCCAGAAACTGAAGCAGAAAGGCCCATTTCCAAAGTTGAACCTTTCTCAGCTTGGCCTTTAAAAATCCAGAAACCAGAATTTACCCCAGACCTCTAAGGGGAACCAAGGAATAGCCTGGCTGTGCTGTAGCTGCTTGCTTGCCAAAGAATCATCTTCATAACCAGAAGGGCAGATTAAACCCTGTGCCGTGCTGTGCAGACCAAAGAGCCATTGCAGATCCAGTCCAGTCATACGTGCGGTGTCCAGAAGGCCTTGCTGATCGCTGACCAGACCGGTGTGTCCAGCAGTCTGTCCCAGAAAGTATCCCTGACGGGTCCATTGAAAACATTGGTAGTGAGTATCCATAGTATAGGATTGTCAATACCCTATGTACGATCATAGTCATCCCTATCCAAATCAAATCTATCTCATATCCAGAACTGTATTGCTAGAAATCCTTTTTGTCTTACCTGAACTCTATCTCTTATCCTATAGTTCTTCAGTAATTATATTGTTAAAATCATCTTTGCGCTGATATATTGCATCTGAAGAAAGGCAAGCGTCTCGGCGGGCAAAAACCATCCGGTGACGTCCTGGTATGGTGGCTGTGCGGTCGTGTAGTTTGCATCGTCATAGTCTACCCATAGCGCAAGAAACCTTATTTGGAATTTTAAAAGCGCATTCTTGTTTTGCAATTTTGCCTCTTTCTGGAAAAAAACAACCTCCACAAAAACCTTCATAACTTCTTCACTGTTTATGCTAGAAACGAAATTTAAGTGTCTGCTTGAAGCTAAACATCCTAAGCTTTCCAATGAACTTGAAACCGCACCTTCTAGTTCTTTCCGCAATCACGCTTACTGTGCGCGGAAAGGTTTGCCGCAAATTTTTCATTTGGCTCAAATCTACAACATGTGAAATAGCTGTACATTGCAACCGACCTCAAAATTAAGTTTTCTACTTGCTTATCACTCTTAAATCATTGTTAGTGTTTGTCTGATACCATACAAAGCGGCTCCCATTAATATTTCAAACATTTCAGTGAATTCAAACCATTTTCAGTGTTTTTACCATTCATTCAAGCCAAATTTAAAACCATTTTTGACAAGCAATCATTACGGTTTCTCTCTCTGTGTTTGCTGGAGGGGGAATTGGGATTGATATATTTGCTTGAGTTCTGCATTCCTGAAACCTGTTTTCTCTCCCATTTCTTCATATTGCATTTTGGGGGGATTGAAGGGTGTGCAGGGGAAAATATTAACCACATTGCCATTTGATTGAACACACACACAAAAGTATTATTTCTAAGCTGCATTATTTTTCCCATCATTACTTCTTGTGATTAAAGAAATTGTTGGTGTGAAATCACCCCATTGGGGATCATTGTATACCTATTCAATATAATCTATATTGTGCAATCCATAAAATAAATATTTTTAACTTTGCAAACCAGCCTGCTTCCTGATTCAGTGTGACCGGGTGGGGGGGGGGGATTCAAAGAGGGGCGTGATAGAAGTGGTACATTGTTCAGAAATAAACGAACTTAGACACAAATAATTATTTAAGGGTTTCAGCTGTGCATCACACGCTAGGCATTGACTTAGGTGAAGTGCCGGGTTGAAATCACTTACAGGTGGAATCCTATCTGATAACATTTCTGAGTGTCAAAGCAAGAAACTATTCTGAGACTCTGTATGAATCTAGGGCCGACAAAAGAAGTAATGATTCTGGGTGTAGATTTTGTAAAAATCCAAAGCACAGTGAAATCTTGAAACACTTGTTGACTGAATGTATTAATTTACTGGACCTGCAAAGAAAAGTTGTTTTTCATCTGATGTGTGTCTCAACAGCTAACCGAAGATATGATGTGGAACCTATTACTTCATTGTATGAATATAAAATTGGCAATTGTTAAATTCCTGAATGCATTAGATCTGGGAAAGGGGATGACGAGTGGTGTAGACACTGACCTGACACTGTTGAACTAAGAATTGGGATGATTTAACTGCTGAATCCAGAAATGCACAGATAAACTTGATCGATAGTTACTCGAAGTTTAATTTCTCAATCGTTATCATGGTGGAAGTTTCTTTCCTTTACACTTTGCATTTCATATTAACTAGATTGCATGTTAGTATAATTTATCCTATTTTTTCCATTGGATTATATTGTTTTATTGAGATATTTTAATGTTTTTGTGTTTTATTGTATTTAATGAATTTGTGATTATTAGGCAAATGTACATTAGCTTATTTTTTTCTTGCTTTTTAGTGAGAATTTATTTGTAAAAATTGAAAGGTTAATCAGCCAAATAAAAACAAATAATGTTGGCAGAACACTATCCGAGATCATTGGAAGAACTATCATGACAAATACTTCATTAACCAATGCATTGCTATAAACACCATTGCATTAGAGTTATTTCCAGTACATTCACCACCTCATGTAAAAACATAGGCATCGTCTGCAGCATGCATCAGAGGTGCAATATTCAAAATCTTACCATGTTGGATAGTAAAATGATGAGTGCTTTCGTTTCAGAGTTTTGTGTACTGTGAACCATGTAATAAGTCGCTAAGAAAGCCTCACTTACTACAAAACTGTACTACTCTACACAAAACAAAGACATCACAACGCATACAAATATGAGCATATACAGGGCAAGTAAAGTAAGCAAAAAAATAGCCGTACTACTAGAAAGTGTGTATAACCTAACTGATTATCTTGATGCACAGAAATGATTGCTGTATTTCATGCTGCCTTCTTCCTCTATGTATCATATGATATGCCTGAACACTACGGAAAGTAGCGTAAGAACATATGAGAAGGGTAAGGTCTGCAAACGTAGTGCCTTTTGCATTCTTACTTCCTGACTGTCAGTGAAGAAAATCCAGCTGGCCTAGATAGGTCAGTGAACAAACAAAAAAGAGGGAGCCAGACATGTGATGTCATCAATGACATTTGTGATGTCATGGGTGTTAGTCCTATATATACTGAAGGGTTGCTTCCCTACTCTGTGCGGGACTGGGAAAGAACTACAAAAAAACAACAAAGCTTGTCCCCACAGGCAGTGGTAAGAGGATAACGTGGTGTATAAATTACCTACATCCCCTACCATTTTATCTTAACACAAAAACCACAGAGATTTTAGAGAATAAAAGATCTCGTGTCACTCCTCTCTGGATGTGTGAATCAATATTTACCAGCTAATGTCCTATTGTGGGCTGTATCTTCAAAATAACGTGTATGCAGAATACCACCATTTGTACCTTACTCTGTGCCATTTCAATCAGGCAAGAGAAAAGGGTCTTCACTGGACATACATTTTAACAAACTCAAAAATGCTTTTCATGGTTTATTACAAAATTTATGTCAATTTTTTATACAAAAGCTCACAGAATATTCCAAAACGTACAACAATATTTTTATAAAACAAACTCAGCTTTAAACATTTTTTTTGATATCAACAAATAAAGCAAAGAAAACAACAAAAAAGAAATAAAACTTTCCAATCTGTGTGTGAATTCACTGAAAAGTCAAAGAATTACATTAGTGTCCTACATTGAGAAATGCTAAAAAGGAATGAAAGCAAATGCATTTCTTTCCAGGAAAACCATCCAATTTCCATGACGTTCGTGAGCTGATGGTTTTCATAACACAATCTCAGTGATGGTACAACTCAATTAAAATTTTGAGAGTTGAAAGCATCTCACAATACCAAACAGTGGTTTTTTAAAAATAATTTTAGTTGTAGGACTTGAGATTGAATCTCTCATAGGGAATAGTTCATGTATGAGCACTGTATCGTTCTTTCTTAATATACAGCTAGAGTGTTAGTCCTTGCAGTGCAGAGTGGTAGCGCGAGTTACGGTTGCTTAGCTCACCATAACTGGGGAATTTCTGGGGTTTTTCAGTTTTACCTGAAACCATAGGATTTTACTAGTGCAACTTAACCATAACGTCCCTTTAACTATATATGATGTTCCACAACGCAATTTTAGCAAACTTGGACCCCATGAATAGAAGGGCTGAAAGTGTGGCACAGTAGAATAAAACAGCTGACGTCGAAGGAAGATTCGAGAAGGCTTGACTGGCCCTGTGTCAAGGGTTGAGGCAGCCAAGAAACTGGTTATCGATCATGGAAAGATGCAAGGAACATTAGAAGCAGGACGGGATCCTGTTGAGGTGCAATTGAAAAACACTAGAAGCACCAGGTTTTATTCATTGAATGGTGTTAAATACAACAAAGCAACTAAAAATGTGGTCTCCTGTCACATAGTCAGATGAAAATAGACTTTGGGCAAGATATGCCGAGACCAGAAGATAAGGCCACACTCACACTCCCTTTTATTCTCAGGTATATTGATCCGTTGCTAGGCCGAGTTCAAAGGACTAATTGAATGGCAGACAGTAGGAGTGATGATGGATGTTGAGCTAATTGGGTGGGGAGATATTGTCAAGTCCTACCCTCCAGCACCTGGGGTACCAGCTTGCGTGCTGCTAGCGAGTGGAATATTCCAGAAGGGTACAAGCGTGCCAATCAATTGTAGAGGGCCGCGTATCAAAGAGCCCTATAGTTCAAGACCCAACGAAACGTCTTGTAATTTATGACACTGAAAATGACGTGCACTACGGGTGGACAGAGTTGTCCACCTGACAGAGACCCAATCACAATCCCATACCCCATAGAAAGTATACCTAGACGTTTCCCGTTGCCCTATCACAACCCCACATAGGTTTGACTAGTTTCCCATGTAGTATGACCTCACTGATGAATTTTCACTATAAAGTCGTTTTCTATGTAAATCACTGACAGCGATACTGTTAGGACATCCATTGATATCCGTTGTACTCCCAGTTTTAGATAATTGTTATTAAAACCACCATGTGTTTGCCAACTTCCTGAGTCGGTTTTATTATTGATGTTTGAGTAACTTCTGCATCCCCATCCATCCTATAGTTTTACCTCGTCTTAAAGGATCTCCGGATTCAGTTCCCACCTCATCCGGTGGGGACACCCTATATGGAGCATCCAAATGTGGCGATTCACAATGCGCTGCAACAATGTCTTCGCCATCATCTGTTGTCATGGCCGTATCCGTCTATCCGTCCCCGTACCAGTGTCTGCTGGGGGAGAAAAGCCTGACGTGGTGGAGGAGTCTGAAATGGGGGGCTGAGGGGAGGTGTCGGATGATGCTTAGTTTTCTTTACTGGAGGCTGATTGGGGACCTGGGGGATACCAGGTACCAGAACCGCAGGCATCCTCATCTGGATCTCCGACACCAAAGTCTGTAGAGTCGACAGAATATCCAAGGAAATGCCCCTCGGCTGAGAAGGCAGAACAGGAAAACGAGGCCCTGCGCCGTCGTCCTCTTTAACGTCCTCGTTGATCTTCGTTGTCCATGGACAAAACCTCCATGGTCTAGGCTGTTTTGGGGCCTACTCGCCCTGCCTCTTTTTCGCCCCTGAGGGAGTTGAACCGGTGCCTAGGCCGGTATTATCCCTTCTGGCGTTCCTGCAGACTTTGCCAAAGTCACTGCGGTGGTGTCACGCCTTGGGGACAGGCACACTGAGCCGTGGGATCTACCCTCATAGGATCAGCGCCCGTACGCCCGTACCTGCCGTGGTAGTAGTAGTCATTGAAGGGCCTACATACGAGGACTTTGCCTGTGCCAGTTGAGCCTGCTTAGGCTGCGCGCCTTTTTCTCCTCCGTCCGCGGCTTCTCGGTTTTATCACGCAGTTTAACCGGGGTAAATGACTTCCTCTTTCAAGAGAGGAGCTTGATGGTAGGCAGGCAATGGAGGTGGAAGCTGATGCTGATTGCGCCCTATCCACTTTGGGACCCGCTTCCGCTGAGAACCCGGTGGACTCAGATTTGCGGCTCTTGGTCTTATCTTGGGGCCCCCATGGATGAGGCGCCCTCAAAGGACTTAGAAGACCGCTCCTCTGACCGGGCAGTCCTGGGCGAGGCATGACCTTGCTCGGAGCACTGAGGCATTGTAGGGGCTTGTCCTCCACAAATACATTCTGTAGCCCGCATTTGGTGCAGGGCCTGAAGAGGGAACTTCCCTCCTTCTCCGTCATGGTCGTAGGCCACAAAGTAGGCGCAAGAGGCCTTGTAGAATCTTCAATGGATCTTCGCCATTGAGGGCAGAAGAAAAGAGCACATGGCTTCTTTGAAACAAAAATAGAACTTTTTCCTTCGAAAACACGAAAAAATGTACAAAGCGCAGACAGCAAACTCGAGTACTCCCAACACTGAACACGTGCGGTAAAAATCTGAAGATGGCTGCCAGAGGAGGGGCTTAGGGAGAGGACTGTCACTGGATGGGGGCAGTGTAACCCAGAGGACATTGATTGGTTTAGAGGAGGAATACAGTTTTGAAAGTGAAACTGTTTTTTCTTTTACCGAGGATTCCCAGCCTGACGACAGGGATTATTCATGAGCATGTGAATCCATTCCAGACCCCATGCTGGAGAACCATGTACACAAGTAAAAATAGTCCATATTTTTCAGAGATAATGACTTGCTGTGCTCACGTTCATCCACCTGTGCGGAGGGATTTGTAGAGCAGCCCCTGAGTGAAGATTTACTTGTTCTTTGCTGCTGTTTGTATGAAAGGCTGTCCCAGTGGTCATCTGTGAGGCCTTTGAGTACTGAAGTCCGGAGAGTTGAATAACTTTTCAGGGGTATTGATGGGTCTATTGCATCTAGTTCCAGAAAGTGAAAACAGTTGCAAATCCTATGGGTACATATGTTCCTTGGTCCCACCATCCTGAGTTACAATCATCTTCACAGGGTACAATTTTAAAGGAACAGTCTCAGAAGAAGTAACCTTTTCTTCTTCTCCATCGTTGCCCTACAAAAGTCAGCTAAAATGTATATTTTACAGCCATGCATAAATGGGTTGTGTTTCTTGGCTGCCTGGTAAATCAGTCTGGTATGTTTGTGACGCAAAACGCATGCGGTTAGAGGTTGGGGATCTTAACTGTTGTTTGGCTCTGGTAATCTGATCCTATGTGCAGTTAGTAGTTCCAATGGTGGACCGAATTGTAAGTTGAGGGGCTTTGGGAACCAGGTTTCGAGAAATCGAACTGTGTAATTTCCCTCCGTTTCCTTCTAGGATGCTAAAAATGCAGATATTGCCCCACCTGTTGTGATCTTCCAAACCAACATTGATTCTAGCTCTAGAACTTTCAATTACAACCATTCCAAGCCTTCTAGCCCGTGTTCAGATTCTCCCATTTTATTTTCTAACCCTTAATCTACCATCATAGATTTTTCAGTAATGGGTTAATTCCGTCATGGTTCGCTGTTGTGTGGTCATCAATAGAGTCAATGGTGCTACAGAGTGCCTATAGGTGAGGTTATAGCTCACACAGCACTAACATCCAACATACTTCCATTAGCAGATGATTTGTCTCCATTTGAGGCTTCCGGCCTCAGGGCTTTATCAATGATTCTGTGGTGTATGATAAATGAGGCAGATGATCAATAGCTACACAAACTACTCTTGGGCACTCAACAGATACCACCATCGAGAGAATGCCATAAATACAGGGAGTGTAGGGGGGCGCAAGCGAGCCCGACCAGTACGGCCGCGAGTCCGTGAAGCTCCTCTGCACTAATAAATCCGGTTGCCGATCCGGATGGTATCCAGTACCTCACCTGAATATACTTGGCACGACTGGAGAGCGGGTGGTTTTGTGCCCCAGCAGGAGTGTCTTCAAAGATAATTAGTGCCGGGAAGCCTTAATCCAACGAGAGATCTGCTGCGGCGGAGGAGGCTGTGCCGTGCTTACGAGTGGGGGAGGTGCGGCACCGGCTTGCTGGTGCCTATGACGCAGCCTGTGCGGAGCCCTGCACTCGACTGCTGGACGTCTGAGGTTATGCCTAGACCCCACGTCTACCGGAGTGAATAATAGCCGCGGGGCTCGGCTGGAGGCAGTATGCAGTGAGACCCGGGCCAGGGAGGAGCGGCAGCTTGGGAGTCTGCCGTGCGGGGGCTCTCGCTGCCTCGGCCCGAATGTGGCAGGAACGGCCCTGGGGCCTGGCGATGGCAGCACACTAGTGCTTGGCGGAGACCACGGGCCGTGAAGGCGACAATGGCGGATCAGGACAGTTACACAGCGATAGGGCATCCATCATCGGCCTGCACGAGGCAAGGAGGCAAGTACAGTCTTGCACTGGGGGGAGACCCTTGGGCCCTTGCATGTAGCGCGGAGACACGTGGTGGCCTCACGTGGACCCCTGCCCCCTCTCTGGACCTGTGTATTGGAGACTTGGCTGCTGTATGGGACAGTATGACATCCTGCAGACCCCTTTGGATACACCTGGGTCACATGCATGATTGTATGCGCATGGCCGGTGAAGTGTGATGCATATGCCTGCTGTTGGACCTGCCGGTCAGTCATCGGGGCATCAGAGTGTGTGGGAAACACAGGGGCCTCCCCAGCACAACAAGGTTCGACACGGCTCACGGATTGGCGGGAGTGCAGCTGCAGTACAGTAGACCTGGGACTAGTACTTGTTAAAGGCAATCCTGGGGGACGGTGGTGCAGGGTATCGATTAAGTACGGTGGTGCGCCTGGACGGGGTCATCCCTCCCCTGTTTCCCCATCTGGGGATTGAGCTGCACGGAACATCCTGCAGGCAGAGGGGAGTGGACCGGTCGGACCGGGGCGTTGTGGGGCTCCGCTCATAGACCTGAAGGGGTAATTGGCTTCTCCTCCCGGACCCTAAGCGACATGTCCAAAGTAGGTAAAGGTGTAAAGCAGCAGGCTAAATTGAACTTCGACATGGCGCTGCAGGCGAAAGGTAACAAGTCGGCGGAGAAACAGAAGGAGACCCAGCCGCCGGTGTTCCCTGCAGACCATGTGACAGCTTTCCAAGATATCAAAGCTATGTTCGTGCAACTGCAATCCGGTATATAGTCGCTGGATGGGAAGCTGGACTCATTGGCCTGCAAGGTGGACCATATGCAGGTGAGACTGGACAAGCATGGGCAGAGATTAGATGAAGCGGAGGGCAGAATATCGAGAGTGGAGGATGGGGTGGCCTCCACGTCCAGAGATATGGCAGTCGTTAAGAGGGCGCTGAAGGTGGTCTCAGAGAAACTAGAGGATTTGGAGTCACGCTCTAGGCAGAACAATGTCAGGATAGTGGGATTGGCAAGACCGGAAAAACATGGAGGAGCTGGTGGAGGAGATTCTCTGGGAGGCGCTGGGCTCGGAGGGCTTTTCATCATGCTGTGTTGTGGAGAGGGCACACAGAATCCCGGGTGGCAGAAGGCCGGTTCCCGGGGCCCCACCCTGCCCGCTGATTGCCCGCCTGGTGACAATGCCCTCCGCAAGGCAAGGGATAAGGGGACGGTCTGCTAGAAGGGGGATGTGATAAAGCTCTTTCCAGATTTCTCTGATAAAGTACAGGCTTCCAGTAGAATATTTATCGTAGTTAAAAAGAGATTGCAAGACAAGGGCATGAAGTACGCTATGTTGTATCCTGCAAAATTAAGAGTCGAACGTGAGGGCAAGACACTTTCATGATACACCTGCGGGGATCATGGGGTGGTCCGAGTCACCTGCGTTTCTCCTGAGGTGGGGTGTTTCTTGGATACAAGATATCTAGCATGTGCGGAGGGTCGGCTGGTATGGGGGGGGGGATCAGAGAGGGGTAATAAGACACCGACAAGTTGGGGGGTTGTTGGTAGGGGTGGGGGGTGGAGGGTTGCGATCCGGTGATATGGATGGTTTGGGAGTGCAAGCAGGTGAGCGGTTATTTGTATAGACATGATGAATTAATCACGGATGGAAACACTTAACCTTTTGACTTGGAATATTAGGGGTCTTAACAACCCACCTAAATGTCAGAAAGTTCTACAATATTTGAGGCGTCATCAGATAGGAGTAGCATTCCTCCAGGAAACTCACTTGACGGTGGATATGGAGTCCAAATTTGGTAAGAGCTGGGGGTGTCATCAGTATTTTTCATCTTACTCTTCTTACTCCAGGGGAGTGGCTATCCTGGTGCATAGTTCGGTGGGTTTTCGGCAGACGAGGATGCTGAAGAACTGTGAGGGAAGGGCATTGATAGTGCAGGGGGTTAGCCAGGGGAGGCTGTGTACACTGATTTGTTACTACGGACCTAATCAAGATGTGATGGATCCTCGGCAGTGGGTCGAGAGGCAGTTGGGGGAGATCCCGGAGGGAGATATCTTGTGGGCAGGCGATTTTAATACGGTCCTGGATCTGGCTCAGGAACGGTTGGGCTGTGGCCTACACCAGATCAGTAGAAGCTCAAACAGAATTCGTGGCATGATGTCGGTGTGGGGGGGGGGGGGTGGAGGATGTGTGGAGGGTGAGGAATCCAGCGGCGCGTCAATTCACACACTTCGCTGCCCCCACACAATTCGGCCGCTCGGCTGGATTATTTCTTGATATCCTGCGCGCTGTTGGGTCAAACTAGGGGGATAGATATACTAGCTTGCACCCTCTTGGATCATGCCCCTGTTGTGTTGAGACTTCACTTGAGGGGACAGGTAGAGTTGAGGCCCCCCTGGAGGTTCAAAAGGGATAGCCTTAAAGACACGGTCTTCAGGGAGGAACTATCAGCTGCCATAGTTATGTACTTCAGGGAAAATGTGGGGTCGGTCACATCAGCTGGGACCTTATGGGAAGGATTTAAGTGTCTGATTAGGGGGGTGTGTTTAGCCAAGGAAGTGGGTATTCTGAGATGCATAAGGAGGGATCTTGCCAACAAAGAGGAGGCGATCCGTATTTTGCAAAGAGATACCCCCACTCCGACAAAACTCCAACAAGGGGAATTAATGTGGAAATTATAGGAATTTCACATCCTCGCTCATAGGGAGGTGAAATATCTGTGGGACAGGGCGGCACCTGGTCAATACGGGGAAGGTCAGGCTCTGGGCCGGTCACTAGCTAGAGCCACTCGGCTGGGCGAACAGGCGAATAGAATAGCAGTAATCACTGACGAGAGAGGGGTGAACCAATTCGAGGATGAGAAGATCATTATCGAATTTCATAAATTCTACAGTCAGTTATACTGTACCCAGTCACAGGCCACGCAGGTGGCTATAAACTCCTACTTAGACGAGGTGGGACTATACTGGTGCTCTGAGGGGCAACGGGAATGGTTGAGCAGACCCTTTACATTATAAGAGGTGGTTGGGGCCATTAAATCGCTGCCGAGTGGAAAATCTCCCGGACCGGATGGCTTCACGGCTGAATTTTATAAATGTTATGTGGACAAATTGGCACCATACCTACTGCAGGTATACCAGCAAGCAGTGGCCAAGGGTAGGCTGCCGGAGTCCCTTCGGGAAGCGGTGGTAGTCGTGTTAAAATCGGGGAAACCCGCTGAGGATTGTTATTCGTACCGCCTGATTTCTCTCAATCTTGATAATAAAATATTGGCTAAAGTGTTGCCGGCCAGACTGGCGCCACTAATGCCCACTATGGTCAAAGCCGATCTGGCGGGGTTTATTCCTGGGCGGTCAACATCGTTTGGGCTGCATAGGATGTTTGGCCTGATGGCAGCATTACCTAAAGATGAACCAACGGTCGCAGCCCTACTTGATGCCACCAAGGCATTTGATTCCGTCGAGTGGCCATTCTTATTCTCGGTTTTGCGGAGGATGGGGCTGGGAGACCCATTTATCTTGAGCTCCTTATTATACACGGACCCGGTAGCCAGGGTGAGGGTGGACAACAGACTGATACCACTTGAGCGTGGGACGCGCCAGGGGTGTCCACTGTCCCCTCTATTGTTCGCCCTGGCAATTGAGCCGTGGGCAGAACGGGTAAGGGAGTTGCATATACAGCGGGGGGTCCAGCTGTTCACCCATAGGGTGGTGATTTCACTTTATGCGGACGACATGGTCCTGTTCATCCGTCACCCCGAGGTCAATCTGGACCCGATTATGATGGATGTTCAACTGTTCGGAGAGCTATCAGGGCTTAAGGTGAACGCCAGTAAGTCGGTTATATTTCAGTTAACAGAGGCAATGGGCCAGTTTCGTGATGCTTGGGGATTTCAGTGGGAATTGGTCAAAACTCGCTATTTAGGGATCACGATTGCCAGGGAGGTGGGCGTAGTCCATCGTAGGAATTATCTAGAAACTCTGGAGTTGGCCAATTCCGCAATGGCTAGATGGGGCACACTCCCGCTTAACTTATACGGTAGGATCTCAGTGGTCAAAATGACCATTCTTCCCAGGTTTCTTTGTGTTTTTGAATGCACCTATTGCAGTGCCTAGGGTGTATTTTCGGGACCTCTGCTCGGCAGTGACGAAATTTATATGGGCTGGTAAACCGGCACGGATCTCCTGAGATAAATTGGTGGCGCCGGTGGCGGAAGGGGGTCTGGCCCTGCCGGAATTTGAGCTATATTATAAGGTGGCACAGGCGAGCTTCCTGCGGTATTGGTACGGGAGGACGGCTGAGCGTCGACATGTGGAGGTGGAGAGATCCATCGCTTCTCCTACACTGCTGCGAGCGATCATTCTTAAGGCACCGAGACAACCCCATGCGACTCGGAACATGGTGGATCTCACATGCAGGGCCTGGACCCTTTTGGAGCACAAGACCAGGGGGGGAATTCTATACTCACCGGAGCATCCGGTTATTTATATCCCGGGTATCCCTCTGACCAGTGATAGGCGTTATGTGGCTCTGATGAAGAGGTTGGAGGTGACTAAATTCGGTGAGCTGTTTCCAAATGGTAGGTTCATATCAGCTGAACAATTGCGAGGGAGGTGGAGCTCTTTCTGCGCTGGACGTTCTTCTGTATTATAGATTAAGGGTGACGTTGCAACGATTGTTCCCATCCTTCCCCGTGGCGGGTACACTAGATAAATTGATACGGGGGTGTCTAGGGGGTCGTGTGATGTCCACATTTTATGCGATGGCCTTGAGGGACAGGTCAGTTACAGGGAAATTGTCGCGGGAGGTGTGGGAGAGGACGCTGGGCAGGGAAATATTGGTTACCACATGGAGATATTGCTGTGAAATGACTAGGAAAGGGGCGATTTGCACTATGTTCAAACTGGTTAATTTTAAGTTCCTGCATCAATATTATTCCCCTGCTCATTTAAAGGAGTTTTTCCCTCAGAAGACTGGTGCTTGCCTCGGATGTGGGCAGGCCGAGGCAGGGTTCCTTCACGTGGCATGGGCTTGTGTGGAACTGCGACAAATCTGGAGGCAAGTCTTTGATGCTGTTAGTGAAATAGTGGGGCAACGAGTTGTGCCTGACCCTATGGTTGCCCTACTGGGGTACACTAAACAAATACCTAAAGGGACGAGGAAAAGGATAGGCCTCCTTTTGATCTTAGCTAAGCGAAGAGTGGCTATGGGTTGGGGAAGAAGGTTCTGCCCTAGGATTGCTCAGTGGGCGGAGGATGTTCTGTACTGTAATGATATTGAATCCAGGTGGGGTGCTATGCAAGGGAACCGCTGGGGAGACAGGCATATGTGGGATGCATACGCCCTGTATCTCCTTAGGCAGCCAAGTGTTGAGGGGGAGGACCCCCCTCGCCATAGCATGGTGTACATGGCTCCTCAGTGCCGAGGAGGTGCCTGCTGATTGCCTTCCATCTCCCAGGGATGCCGACAAGGTTTGGAGTATCGGGGCCCTGGCGAGGACAGGGTCATTGGGTCTGATCTGGGTTCTAAATTACAGCCCAGGCCACTTGAGGAGACCCCCCTGTAGGTTGACTTAATGGACTTGTCGTCTGTATCATGGAAAGGTTTAGTCTGTAGCCAACTGTATTCCTTTTGTAGCTTGGTCTTAATGTTGCTGGGTCATGTATAAGGTTGCACCTGCTTGCTAATATCGGGGGGAGGGCTGTTATTTATATACACATATATATATATATACACATATATATATATATACACATATATATATATATATATATAAATAAATGTCCCATTTGGGGGGTTTCTAGCCCTGCAGCGTTTTCATTCAGCTTCTGTATCGTTACAATGCTCCTTTTGGTTCCTAAATTATCTCTAATTAAAGCATGTAAATATTCCACTACAACAAGGCCACTAGAAAGGGAAGCAACCCCCTTTATTTGTATGGGAAATGTCTCCAGCTGCATGTCTATTCTCCGTTGTGCTGGGCTCCTTCAGCCAGGGAACTCATCCTCCTGGATGGCTCAGAACTAGCACCACTCTCTCTTTGCTGCTCCTCCAGAAGAGTATCCAGGATTGTCTAACAAGTGGATCCTGAAGCTAAGGTAGTTGGGCCCACTATAGTGTCATTAACATCTGTAAATGCCCACACAGTGCTGCTGATTGGGCATTTACAGATTCTGGGTGGGTCTTGTCCGCTCAGGCCCTAGCCTGTCTACGCCTCTGCGCTCCTCCACGCCTCTGTGCTGGTTACGAGCCACGAATATCCCCCTCCACGTGCAGACCAATGGAGTACCATAGAAGTGTAATACTGCGTGAGTGTTTCTAAAAACACGGGAGGATCCTGTTAAGTTTCAAGAAAAGTTACAGGTCATTATAGACTGATAGAATCCTACTTGTGCTGATCTTAAAAAGCAGATATGTGTGGCTTTCTACCTTGGCATGTTTACTGTATTGTGACAGAAGTAATTGGTCATTACAAGAACCCTCGAGAGCTAATTTACGAGTTTACTAACAGACTACTCCACACCATTAGAAAGATCAGTCACAAAAAGGAAGATTGGATTAAAATAGGTTCATGCAAGTAGAATAGGAGTGAGAACCAGGCAATTATCTTGAAAGGCTTAATGTTTCGGTCAGTACTCTGGGATCATCAATTTAACAGCAAGGTTGCAAGCCATGGTCTCAGCATTTGTAATGGGATTGCAGCCCAAAATCAGAGGGAATAAAAGTACTGACTGGTAAGGAAAAAAACAGAGCAGGTTATCATGCCATGTTCTTTCTAGAGAGGGGTGCCTGCTACCTTTTTTGTATTTTACAAGGAACTTGGGCTTGGTCACCCTAAGTTACCTGGGGGAACCCAGACGTGGACCCCTTGCTCACTGTGCTCAGAGAGGCACAGCTCCACCTCACTGATGAGGTCGAACAAGGATGAAACACGTTTCTGGGATTGCTGTTCGTACTCTTGTTCAAGGAGGTTTGCCTGGCATTTCGGTGCTGCACTGCCCTTGCAGACAGGACAAAGACTGATCTGCAAATGGATACTCCACCTTTGTGAAAGGTACAGTGTGCTAAAAGCGATGGCTGCAGACTCTCGGAAAGAAACACAGAACAGGTTATCATGCCATGTTCTTTCTATAGAGGGGCGCCTGATACCTTTTTTGTGTAGGGCAAGGAATTTACTGCAGCGGTTTTAGCTGTGCAGCTTTTACAAAAAAGGCAGCGTGAAAGAAAGACTATGAAGGCAACACTGATGGTATTACCAAATCAGTAACTTTTTTCACACGTCAAAGACTCAGGAAATGCAATCGAACAAAAGAAATGAAAATGTAAACAAAAATTGTTTTAATTCGTTAGCCCTTCGTTGGACTCTTTAGGGTCCTCGCATCTGCCTGTAGCCAGTAGTGTGTTGATGTATTGTCCACACAAGGGTGGTGCGCTGTAAAGAACAAAATTGCCCCTACATTGATGTTTTCTTGGGTTGGTGGAGAAGGAAACGTTGGAATGGGTTTTAAAAACACATGTTAGAATTGTTACCATCTGTGCGTACTATTATGGTGGAAGGTTGCACATTTTTTTCCCCCATATCTTAAAGTGTAGTGCTTAAAAAGGTGCTGGGGAGACTTCCTGTCGATCAGGCATGTCACTGGCAAGTAACCCAGCTGAACTCAGATTTTTTTTTTGGGAAACCCCTAATCGTGCTAGTGCACAGTAGAGAGTTTCTATTTGTTCTCTGCAAATAGCAACATATGGAGTATCAAGAGATTACAAAAAGTCCCTTTTGAAGTTTGTCATCAAAGGGTAAATCCTGGGCCTTATGTCCAGTTTATTTGGTGGTTCCTAGGCTGAGGGAAGGCCTACCGGTTTCAGTGGTAAAATGTAACGTAAACCATTTTCATCAAGCCAAAGAGGTCAGGGAGCAGTGCATTTCTTAAAACTGCTCCAGTATAAATTGCAAGATGGCTGCTTGGGATGGTTGAAGGACCCCACCATTAACGTGGTCCTTCCCGCCGCTACACGTTCAAGCGAAATAGGGCAACATCGCCTAGATTTGTTTTATTAAGGCAGACGCTTAAGTGGGGCGTTCCACGTGGACCCCACGCTGTAGTCAGTAGATGCAAGTTCTTTTTTCAACAATATCCGAGTGGTGATGGTAGACGATTACCACTGTGCGTCTAATGCAGTGCAGAGGGAGGGGAGCTGCAGCCTCGCAGTGTGCGAATGAAACCTTAGCCAGGAAGGCCAGGACACTTCCCAGGATTTAACTCACAGGGAAGAGGGAGGGCTAGAGGAAGAGCAATCACTGTCAATGTAGGTTCAAGGAGAAGTTCAAGATAAACAAGATATCCGATCTGCACAATAATCAGTGTAATTATTGTAAAGAATTTTGACATTGGAATTCTGAATGCCTGAATCAGCCTGCTCAATAGACTGCGTGGCTGACGGAGCTCCCACTTTTTCTGCAGTCATTTCCTTCACTACCCGTTTCATTTAAGACAAAAGAGGACAGGCAGAGTTGCCAGTAATATTGTTGCACCACTGATTGTGCTTGATCCCCCTCCCCTATAAGGCTTTCCATAACAAATAGCCTGGGCCAATTGTGCTCTGCTAAAGGGCCATCTTGTGTTTTATGCAAAGTAGACCAGAATAGTGCCTACATTTCCTTTGGATGTTCCCCTTCAAGGTGAATAGTAACTACATCCACATTATTATCCTGTGGGAGCAATAACCTCTATTTTTGGATTAGCAGGAATGTGTTGTAAAAGCTTCTTGTGTCTCTCTTTGAATATTGAGACGTGTGTGCCAGAATCCAATTGTACCACTAACCAATCACTTGGATCTTTAGTCACTAGTATTTTCCTCTAGGTCTGGTTTACAATTTCTGTCATTGTTGCCATTGTCCAATCTCAAAGCTGCAGTTTGCTTCCTTTCCCTTTTCGTCTCCTCCATCCTGGCGGGCTTCTGCTACCTTGGGTGCCTAGCTCTGTTATTTCTCTTTCTGGGAAGGAGAAGGGTAGTCTTCATCTCTGTATCTTTGTGGCTGGCTAAGCTGTGCCCTCTCTCTTAACTGATAAGTATTTTTTTAAACCACTTTTGCCCTTAAAGTGTCTATCCTAACCAGCTTCTTGCCTGGGAAGGATGCCATCTCTTTCTACAAGTGGTGTTCTGCTACAAAGGGTCTCCCTTTGTTCCTTGGCAGGGGAATACTGGAAGCCCTTGTCCTTCCATTTCTGCTGAGAAGGTATGTCTGCTTGGCTCATATCCGGTACCAGTGTTACTAGTAGATGGTGCTCTTTTAGAGAGCTTGTTCTCAGATGTTTTTATGGGTGGGCACGCGGGAGGGCGCTGGGGTAGTTACTTCATGGCGTGTGGCCAAGTCAAAAAGTCAGAAAACATTTATTTCTCTCATTTACATCATCATTCAGACAGTGAAAAGAACATATGTTTTGTATGTGCATGCCTGGTCATTTGACACAAAACAAAAAAAGGCACTAGCAATGCCATCTTTTTGGGCTTTTGTGAAGGCATGGGAAAGGCACTTGCCAGGCACTGCATAATGCTATTAACTGGCCATTTATGGTAGCAGGAGCAAAATGGTACCAATACCTGGGAGTCTAATAGGAGTGCCTACAAAGAACAAGTTACTTACACCTGGTAACGTTCTTTCGACTGGATGTTCCTCCCACGTATTCCTCATTTTACGATATGACATCTTCCAGCTTCAACTGCTTCAGAAATTCTTTGACAGAGGGCGCAGTGCATCGATGCGGTCGACTCGATGTCCCTCGAGGGCGTCCATCTCTGAGTCAACGTCATTATCTGTATATATAGAACGTGCAGCACCTTTTGGCTTCTGTTTTGTTTTTACTCCTTCCTCATGCAGAATAACCAGCCTTAGTGAGTCCTAGACAGTACTAAACTCTGAAAGAGCGTAAAGTATAATGCCTGGAAATTCTAAAGCAGGGTAGGCAGAGAGGGGCGATGCGGAATACGCAGGAGGTGCATCCAGTCAAAAGAACGTTACCAGGGGTAAGCAACCTGTTCTTCGAGTGGATTGTATCTTCCCACATATTCCTCATTTTATGATAGCAACCCAAAGCAGTATTAGGTTTTGGAGGAGGGAGTTGAATTTTCAGTTTCAGGATTTGTCATGGATCGAGTACAAGACTGCTTTCGCAAATCCTCCTTCCCGGTTAGAGAATGAATCCAGACAGTAATGCTTTGTAAAAGTGTGGGTGGTAGACCAAGCGGCTGCCGCACAAATGTCTCATCGACACCCCTCTTTGAAGAGCCGGAAGTTGTTGCCATGCCCCTTATGGAACAGGCTCTTAAGCCTTCTAGGGGATCTTTCCAGGCCAATCAATTGCATTCTCAAATAGCTAGAATTAGCCATCTGGACAGCATTTGTTTAGTTACCGCAAGTCCCAGTTTACGTCCAGTGTACCCAATGAAAAGCTGGTTATTTTGGCATATCTCGGTCAAACGAGAAATGTAAAAGCCCAAAGCCCTTCTGGGATCAAGCCTATATAGCCTTTCCTCTTCCTTGCCAGAATGAGGGGGCAAATAGAAAGTTGGAACCACAATTTTCTGGGCTAAATGGAAATCTGACAATTCTTGGCAAAAAAGGTTTAACCCCAAGGGCAACCTTATATTTGTAAAAAAATTGTAAATGGAGGCTTACTAGATAGGGCCTGCAACTCTCTCACCCTGCGGGCTGATGTTTACGCAGCTAACAGAATAGTTTTTTTTTTTTTTAATTTCTTTTTATTGTTTTAAACAACACATCAAACATAACCAACATTTAAGACATTTCCATTAACGCACATCTTGTCTTACATTTACATTTTACGCTTCGCAGTCCTCCCCCCTCACTCCCCCTTAACCTGATCCCCTAATTCAATGCCTTAAATTTCATTGCTTGGGGTTTATCGTCATTGTTTTCGGGTATGTCATCTTCACTGGATTCAGCCTCGGGAAGACCTGACATCATGGTTATCATTTGCCTCCATGCCACCAGGGGCCCTGTTTCCTCCTCTCCTACTGACTGCTTCATACCATGCCATCGTCTCCACCTCTGCCCACTTTAGGAGGTTGTTCCAGCACACCTCTAGTCTAGGTCTATGGGCTGCTTTCCAGCCCATAGCTATTCTCCGTTTGGCCAGTATATAAGCCAGGTCTTTCAGTTTGCTAATGTGTTTTAAATTACGTGGTCTAGCAAATCCCCCCCGCCCCCCAACATGCATGCCCATGCTGATTCCACTTCCAGCTTGATCCCCTTTTGGGCCAGGCGTTGTTTGACCTCCTCCCAGAACCTACCCACCTCCGGGCACACCCAGAACATGTGAATCATCCCGGCATCTACCTCCCCGCACTTAGGCCAATTCTGTGTCCCTGTGTTTCCAAACCTGGCGATTCTGCTCGCCATCATATATGCCCTGTGGTTGATGTACAGCTGGATCTGCTGCAGCCACGCATTCTGGGACACTTTTTTGTGGTACCTCTGGGCTCTCTCCGATTGCCCATCCTGCATAGGTTCCCCCACCTCCTCCTCCCACTCCTGCCTCAACTGAAGGAGCTCCTTGCCTACTCTGGACATCAATAATTAGTATATTTGGGATATTTAGTGCCCGTCCTCCGAGATATCGTACATCGTTTCAATGACTGCGTCGGGTTGTTCTGTTAATACTGCCGCGGGCCACTTCCTTCCTATTCATTTAATCATTCTGGTGTATGTTATGTGTTGTCCTGGGTGTACCCTGGTGTCTTCCATTATCTTTTGAAAATCTAGTGCCTTCTCTTCCTCCTGCCATATGTCCCCGAGCGTCACCAGGCCTATCGGTTCCCGCAATTTACGGATCCCTTTTACCAATTGCGTGTCCTCGCTGCATAGCGCTACCAGGGGTACCTGCGGAGAGCACGGGGTCGGGTTTCCCAGCACCTGGCACACTTTGTGCCATACTTTCCAGCCTAGTTCCAGCAATCTCGCTCGTCCCTGCATCTCTGGTTTAGGTAGCCATATGAGCTCCCTTAGGAAGTATGGGTGCAGTCCTTACTTAGCAATCTTGATTCTACTGTCTCTTCTCCCGATAGCCATCTGGCCACGTACTGAAGCTGCCCTGCTAGGTGATATATCTCAAAATCCGGCAGGTTTATGCCCCCCCATCATACGGGTTCTGCAGCTTCCAAAGAGCTACCCTGTTTCTGGAGTTATGCCATATGAAGCCCCTGCATAAGCTCTGCAGCTTTGTGAAAAAACGTTTGGGGAGCATTATGGAATATTCGTGAAGAAGTGTAACAATCTGGGCAGAACCACCATCTTGAGCAAGGTCGCCCTGCCCGCAAGGGGGAGTTTCGCCCAAAACTCCATGCTATTCTTGATGCCCTCCACAGCCTTCTCTTGTTATTTTTATACTCATCTGTGGCCTTATGATATATTTCGATCCCCAAGTATCTAAATGTTTTGGAGTGCCAGGGTATTTGCAAGACGGGTAGGTCTCTCAGTGGAGACCCTCTGTATCTGCCCAGAGGAAACATGCTGGATTTTTTTTTAGGGTTTACTGCTATGCCGGAGAGGGTTGCGTAATGTTTCATCACTTCTAGGACATACTGCACATTTTCTTCTGGGTAGCGCAAGTATAGCAACATATCGTCAGCATATAATGATATCAAATGCGGTCCCCCCCTTCGTGTGGATGCCCATCTCTCCATATTGTTGCCTAAGGCAGATTGCTAATGGTTCTAGTGCCAGTATATATAGCATGGGGGACCAGGGGCAGCCCTGCCTTGAGCCTCTGCTAAATTGCCATTTGTCAGAGATTATCACGCCCGTTTTGACATTAGCTACTGGGGAGCTGTATACCATCTTCACCCATCTCAGACACCCAGGACCTATCCCATATTCTTTTAGGGCTGCCATCATCCAAGGCTACCTCACAGAGTCGAAGGCTTTTATTGCATCCAGCGAGACTATTGCCATTTCACAGAGCTCGCCCTCTGTCTGTTCTATTATATGGTGGAGTCTCCTATGGTTATCGGTGATGTTCCTTCCAGGGACATATCTGGTTTGATCAGGGTGTATGAGTTTATTGATTACCCTTTTCAGCCTATTCGCCAGCACTGCCGTAAGGATTTTGCTGTCCTGGTTTAACATTGATAGGGGTCTGTATAACCCGCAGTCTGTGCTTGGTTTACCAGGTTTCAGAAGCAGGATAATCATCGCTTCTCTAAGGGATTCCGGCAGCCTTCCCCTTTCAAACGCCTCGTTTAGCATGATCAGCAGGGGGGGCAGGGGGAGTACTTCCTGCCTACAAGTTTTATAAAATTCACTGGGGAGCCTGTCTGGCCTCGGAGCCTTACAGGTGGGCAAATGCAGGACCACTGTCTCAAGTTCCTCTATTGTGACTGGGGCTTTGAGGTTTTCCCTTTCCTCCTCATTTAATTTAGGCAATCCTATGTCCTCTAATGTTTCCAGAATCTCCCGCCCTGCTTCCTCCCCTGTATCTTCATAGAGGCGTTTGTAGAATTCTAAGGAACCCCTCGTTCACTCCCTCCTGGGTGTTCCAGATCTTCCCTTCTTCTCCAATTATCTCTCCGATTACCATTCTCGGTGTCATTTTTATATAGCCATGCCAGCAGCCTCCCTGTTTTGTCCCCCCCCTGCGTGTTGTCTTTCAATATATTTCTTATAATTCAATTTGCATAATCGTTCCCATAGCTCTCCGTTGGCTTGCTGTAATTGGCTCACTTGTTGGGCATCCTCCTGTGAGGTGCCCCCTTTCTGCATCAATGCTTCTAGTTTCTTCTCGGTCTCATACAGTTCTCGCTCTATACCCCCTGGGAGCCCACTAGATTTATATATGGCCGCACCTCTTACCACCACTTTAAACGCCTCCCATAGAGTTTCTTCCGACTTCACACTCCCTGTATTAGTGTCAAAATACTAGATTTCCTCCCTTAAATCCTCCCGGAATGCCGAGTCCCTTAAGGCTTCGGCTCCAAGTCTCCATGTTGGAATTCTCACTCTGGGGGGCTGGTGTCTCCACTCCACCACCAAGGGGGATTGGTCTGATAGCGTTCTCGCCTTGTATTCCGAGCTCACCATTTCGCCCACAAGTTCGGAGGCCGCAAACATATAGTCCAGTCTTGTGTATAGGTTTTGGGGGCTGCGTAGTGCGAGTAGTGCTTATCATTTGGGTGTTGCTGTCTCCATATGTCCTCTAGCCCAAAATCATTCAACAAACCCTGTAGGGCTTTTGCAGCGGGGGCAGGCTTATCTAGTTTCCTATCAGACCTATCTATTTTGGGACATAACTTGCAGTTGATATCCCCCCCCCCCCACATGATCGCCCCTCCCAGAAGGGGGCCAACTTTTCCATATAAGGTTCTAAAGAAGGCCGTTGTGTTATGATTAGGGGCATACATTTTTATAATGCTCAGTTCTCTATTTTCCAGCAGCCCCCGGATTACAACCATCCTCGTCTGGCTCCACCGTAGCTTGGAGCATCTGAAACGGCACATGGAGTGCTACCCAGGTGACCACCCCCCTGGCATAAGCTGAATATGTCTCTCCCACGGTGGTCCTTCTCCACTTTTTCTTTACCTTCTCGAGTTTGCCTTTAGTGAGGTGGGTTTCCTGTAATAATGCTATGTCCACTTTCTGCGTCCTCAGGTACAGCATTACCTTGCTCCTCTACTTTGTTGCTATTAATACCCCTCACGTTCCAAGTTACGATTCTGAGACTCCCCGTAGCCATCCGTGTTTTGTTCCCCTTACCCTCTCTCTTCCTCCCTCGAACTTATTTTGGCAAGAATATGGGCTTGTTCCACGTCTAAAATCTACGTTAACTCCCCAACTAACTACCCCCCTCCCTGCCCCCCCCCCCAACTTTATTCACTGCACACATTCCCTTCCCGCCCCCCAACCATCCCATTCCCAACTGGTGCCCAGCTCCATCTCTGGATCTCGGGCTCTCCCACATTTGGTCCTATCTCAGGTTGCCGAGATTAGGAACCCAGCAGGGTGATACCGATCTATCGGTATCCTAACTAATCTATTCCCGGGGGTGTGATAGCGCGTTCCATGGGGCTCCTGCGGTTTACTTTATATCTCCATACCTCAGTTTACTTATCAATGCGGCCTATGTGGTCAAAGGCCCAGCTGCCCACTCCCTATCTTATATTCAAGTCCCAATGTCTGAATTCGAGGCACTGTAAGTACCACAGAGTCTGTGTTACTTATCTGCGCTGCCTTCCTTCTGGGTACCAGTCTCCTATGGGCAGTTCTGCGTGTCCAACCAATATGATGCCTCCTCTGGGGTGTCGAAGAACAGTGCTCTGTTTTGATGGTATACCTTCAGTTTCGCAGGGTACATCAGCATGTACTTATACCTCGCTTCCCGCAGCCGTCTTTTCACCACTCCATAGTTCATGCGCCGTCTCTGTACCATCAGTGTGTAATCCGGGTAAGCAGTGATGTTCGCCGACGCCCTTTGTATCGTTCCTCCTTTCCGAAAAAATTCCAGAATTCTCTCCCCGTCTCGATAATTGGCCTTGGTGGGGCCCCTGGTGGTGGCCTCCGCGTTAAGGCCCTGTGTGCCCGTTCCACTGCAAATCCTTGGGTCAACCCCTCTCCTGTCATTTCCTGCAGCAGCATTGTTTCGATGAAGTTCGTGGGGTTTGGTCCCTCTGCTTCTTCGGGTAGTCCTACAATTTGTACGTTGTTTCTCCGGGCATGTCCCTCCGCTTCTTCTGCCCTATTTTCCAGGTTACTCCCGGTTTGTTCTAGGATGTCGATGCACATGCGGCTGTGTTCGGGGCCATATCTTTTTCAAGTTCGCCCGTGCGTTCTGACGTTCACCTCTTCCTGTACGGCGCCCACTTTAAGTTCTAGTGCGCCCTTTAGTTCGACCATGGCCGATTCCAGTTTGGTGTCCCATGTGAGTTTTAGGTCCGCTATTGCTTCCAGGATCTGCTGGTCTTTATTTCCTGCGGCGGTGTCTGTGACTGGGGTCTTTTCCTTACTTCTGGTCCCTTCTGACATTTGCGGTGTTCTTGCATATTCCTCCAGCGTGGGTTGTTTGCCCTTCCCCTTGGTCCGTTTATTCGCCATCTGGGCGTCGCCTTGTGATTCTCGACAGATGATCAGAAATGTAGTTTTTGGCACCTCAGGGATAGTTCGTGCTTGGGGATATTGCCCTCAGGGGGCCGTAGTCTGTATCGTGACACGAATGGATTATGTTCTCCCACGTCCTTGACCGTTGCAGTTTCTTCCTATATGCTCTCTCTGGCTCTTAGCGGGGCCTCTCGCCGTCTGTGCGGCTTGGGAGCCTGTGTTGGTGTTAATGCAGGTCCTGTGGGCGCCAACCTTGGTCTGGCTCGCCGCTTCACAAGTTGTCTCTGCTGCTGTGATGATTGGTGGCTTACTCGCTTGTCTCTTGGGGCTATTAAATGTGCATCCCTCTCTGCTGCTGCTAAATCTCGGGCTTGTGTGATGCCCAGTGCCATGAAATCCCGTTGGTGTGGGCCCGTATCCTGGTGTTGGCTTATAGCTTGCCTGCCGCCTTTCTTTTCTTTCGTCACCCTGCCAGCGCCCAGGGTGGGGCAGCCCCTTGCCAATCCAATTTCCTGTCCTGCCCTCTTGCACTCGCCACTACTGTTTTTTTCCTCGTCAGTGTTGTGTGTTATTGTGTTCCCTTGCGCACTGGGTTTCGTTGTGTCCGGCTCCTTTGTCAGTCACCATCCAGCAGTCTGGGCAATAACGTGGTGTGCTTGCGGCGGTTACGCTCCTCATTCTATTATGGCACATCAGTGGGCCACGGCAATTTCTTATCCCCTGCGCCCGTCTCCCATCACTGCATGCCATGTAACGGGTCCAGCTTTTGTTACCATGTATGACGATTCGCTGGGGGTTTTGGGTCGGTGTGGCAGTTTGCATCTGATTTGAATGATCACGCCTCAGGGCGTGGGTCTCCCCTCCCATCTGTGGTATTAATGCTGAACAGTCCACTGTGATTACAGGGGCATGTTGGGGCCGTTATCTCCCAGCAGCGGCCGGCGGTTTGCATGTGCTGCGTATTGGCCCACAGTCTGATTACTCTCCCGGGTGTGTACTATTGTTTGCACAGTAGCAGTGTCATTTGCCCTTGTTATCCTGGCTCAGTCCTCACCCCGAAGTCTCTCCGCCTCAACAGGCTCACTGCTACCGTTGGAGGTCTGTTCCACTCCGGTGCCGCGGACCGCGGGATTGCCTCTCCTTTGAGGGGGTGTGCCGGATCCTTTCTTCTTTGGTTCGGGGCTGTGCTCCCGCAGTCGGGCCGCCGGACACAGAGGTGCGCTCTCCTCCCACCCCTTGCCCCGCCAGCGGGGGCCCAGTTCGCTATATATTTCCGCTTCACACGGTCCGGTCAATGTCACTTCAGGCTCCTGTACGCCACTATAATAGCCCAGGTCCTTCCTCACATTGGCGCCTCACAGCCTTCTGCTGCTACTCTGTGTTCCCCCTGTGGGCTTCACGACATCCCCCTTGGGCAGCGTTTCTTCTCCATACTCTTAAGTCCTCTCACCTCAGTGCGTTAGCTGGTCAGATCCTCTGCCCTTTGTTCTCCCTGGTCGCCATTTTGAAATTCACCATGAGTCTGCACTACAGATCTTCGATTCCTCGGTATTCGTTACTCAAGCAGCAGATTCTTTTTCATTAGCGCTTGGTGTGCAGCTGTAATATTCACGCGTCCATAGACGTAAAATAAGCCTGTATGGTGGGTTTGAAGTGCTTCTTTCCAGGATCAGTATAGGATCCACAGGAGCTCACGGAAATCGGGTCTTAGCGCGCAGCCATTTCGCCATGCCCCAACAGAATAGTTTTAAATGTTAGCAATCTTAATGGACACGAGTGGCGTGGCACAAAAGGAGCACACATCAGGAAATTTAATACCAGATTAAGATTCCAAATTGGGACTCGAAAAGGTCTAGGAGGGAACAAATTTGTGAGCCCTTTAAGAAACTGTACAATCATTGGTATTTTGAAATATGATCCCTCTTCCGAGATGCGCTTGAAGATTGAAAGCGCTGCCAAGTATCCTTATATGGTCCCAATTTGGAGCCCCAGATTAGTCAAATTTAACACAAAAGACAACACCATAGGTGTATTGCATTGAAAAGGGACAACATCCTTTCTCTAAACCAGCTGCAGAATTTGTTCCAACAGCAGTGTTAAGGATTTTGTTGCTGGCCTTCTGCCCGAAAGCAAAATCTCCATTAAGTCATCTGGGAGGTCCCAATCCTTATATCTCAACTCAGCCTCTCAGAAACCATGCGTGAAGGTTGAGTGTCTTGACCTCTGGATGGAGAATCCAACCCTCCTCTCACAAGAGAAGGTCCTCTCTTTGTGGAAGACATATTGGAGGGCAGATGGACATGTCCAGAAGGTCTGGGTAACCTCCTGATCACGTGAGGCATGACGGGCACTGGGATAAACATAAGGACTGGAAACTCCCAGTCCACTACGAACGCGTCTCCTAAAGCTCCTCTTGGGGGAAATTCCGTGGATCCCAACAGTTCGCACTTCTGGTTGACACTGGTCACAAATAGGTCTACCTGAGGGGTTCCCCAAAGGGTAAAGATCTCTTTAAGGACTTCCTGAGCTAATTCCCACTCGTGGGAAACTATATTCTGTCTGCTCAGAGTATCTGCCACTGTGTTCTCCACTCCAGCTAGGTGTAACGCTCACCTGATTCCCACGGAGGCGCCGGTCTTGGCAGGATGGTGTCTGTGACTCGAAAAGTGAAGTGCAGGACTACAGCGTTGAAGAAAACCGGAATTCCCGGAGTGCCGGTAAGTAATTCCACACAGGAATAACTATGCTTTTGTCTTCACAGGCGGAGGAGCAGCGTGAAGAGATGGTAGCTGCCGATGGATCAGGTGAGGAAAGCGCTGCGCGTGAAGGTTGCCGTGCTAACCTGTTTGTCTTTGCAGGTGCTACTGAAGGCTGGATACAGGAATGGTAAGCGTTTGTTCTTGCAGGTTCAGGATCGGAAAGAAGAAAACTGGAACAGACACGGTGAGCGTTCTGCTGCAGATGCAGAATAACGCGAAGCACGTTTCATCAATCGGGTGTGGTTTAAATAGCCTTGGAGTGATGAGGCGTCTTCCTCCACGGCCTCGCCTAAGTAAGAAAAGAGTTCCTGTTCCAGAAGAGTTCCAGTGTTGTATCCAGGGAGTGGAGCTTGCCCCACCCAGGTAAGAAAGTAGTCCCGGCTCACAGATGATTCCTATGTGGCTGGTAAGTAAGCAGCATGGTCTGCTGCAGGTAAGTCCACCCAAGCATCTTCATACAAATTATGAGCCCGGCCTTCCAGTGCCGGGACCAGTGACTTTGATGAGCCTGGTGCCACCGGCGCCAGTACAAGGTCCAAAAGGTCCCAGTGGGGACCGGCTGGTGCCTAGGATGAAGGCTAGGGGCCTGCTTCCAAGGACGTTGGGCTGGTCCTAGCTCCTTGGAAGCAGTGATCATGACACTAGGTGAACTGCAAATAGGGAGACGACTCCTTGAATTGCCGAGAACCAGAGCTACGTTGCCTGTCTGCACAGTGGTAATGACCCTACACCTCCTCTCGTTAGTACATGGCCATTGTGTTCGTCATTATCAGGACATTCTTCCCCGGTACAGAGGACAGAATGGCCTTCAGCGCTAGTCTGATCGCCCTCAGCTCCAAAAGGTTGATGTGTAGTTTGGACGCCAATGGAGACCAAAGACCACTGTCAGATTGTTAGCGTGTGCTCCCCACCCCGTGAGTGAGACATCCGTAACTACTGAAATCTCTGGCCATAGTTGCAAAAAAGATTTTCCCTTCAGAATATTGTCCTCGCAGGCCGATCAAAGAAGATCCTGTGCGACCCTGTAGTAGGTCTGCCATCCTGCACGAGAATTGAGACCACTGTGTCCTGAGGGCCCATTGAAGGGGTCTCATTCTCAGGCGAGCCTCTGGCACCAGGAAAATGCAGGATGCCATGAGGCAGAGAAACCTCAAAAAGGCAAAGGCCGGAAATTGCTGCGCACTGTGGAATTTGGTGGCCATCTGCAGAATGTGCAGAGCATTCGCCTCGGGTGGAGAGGCTTTTCCCAGGGATGCATCCAAGACCGCTCCTATGAATTGGAGTCTTTGAGATGGCATTATGTGGGACTTCTTGTAATTGAGGTGGAAGCCCAGTCTGTGGAGGGAGTGTCAGGTTATGCTCAGATGTTCCAGGGCCTGTTCAGAAGACTGAGCCCTGATCAGCCAATCGTCCAGGTAGGGGTAGACGTGAATCCCCCCTCTCCTGAGACTCGCTTCCACCACTGCCATCAACTTGGCGAACAACTTCGGGCGGAGGTCAGCCCAAATGGCAGAACTCTAAACTGATAATGAGAACCGCCAACTGCGAACCTTAAGTACTTTCTGTGCTTGTGATGGATCGGCACATGAAATTAAGCGTCCTGAAAGTCCAATGGACACCATTCAATCCTGAAGCTGGAGGGCCGGAAAGATCTGTGAAAGGGTTAGCATTTTGAACTTGTCCTTCATGAGGAACTTCATGGGGAACTTGTTCAAGCGTCTCCAGTCCAAAATTGGTCTCAATCCTTTGTCATTCTTGGGGATTAGGAAATAGGGAGAGTACCACCCTTTGTTCCTCTCCGTCACAGGTACTGGTTCTATAGCACCTTTCTCTAGGATGCTCAATATTTCCTGCACAAGAAATCGATCTGGAACCTTGAATGAGTGGTTCTGCGGTGGATGATCCTAAGGCCTCTTTAGAAAGGGAAGGCAGTAGCCCTGGGCTACTGTTTCTAATGCCCATGCATCTGAAGTAATGCCTCACCATTCTTTCAGATGGAGTGAGAGGCTGCCTCCTACCTGGGGTCTTGTGGGATAAGGCAAGAGAGGTTTTGAGGCAGCTGAAGCAGTGACTGATGGTAAAGTAGCCGTTGCTTGGCTAGGCTTTCCACCTCTCCCTCGTCCACCACGAGGGAACCTTGTGATCCCTTTGACTAGCCAGTCCTCTCGCTCTTCCAACTGAGGAGTAGAAGCAAAAGGACTTACCCCTCCAAGATGATCCAATAGGGATGAGAGGATTGTGGCTGTCTGATGGCGGCTCCAAGGGACTTGGCCGCTGCCTTTGAGGTCTGCAGATTCTCCAAGCTTGTCGGTTTTGTTGCCAAACAGCTGGATGCTGTCAAAGGGCATGCTGAGGAGCCTGGACTACACGTCCGGTGCAAAACCTGACTTACTCAGCCAAGCAAATCTGCATATTACCGGGCTTGCTGCCATGGCTCTGCTGATGCCATCAGCCAAGTCCAATCCTGATTGCATAGACTCACACATTGCATCCATGCAGTCTCTTACCATGCTCAGGAACCAGTCTCTCGCTTCCCCTTCGGGAATATGGTCAGCGGCCATAGCTACACAGTCCCACAGGGTGAATGTAAATTTTGCTAAAGCAAAGGAGGAATTTGCAGACTTGAGAGCCATGCTTCCGGTGGAAAATACCTTTTTTACTCAAGCATCGAAATGCTCATCATCCCTATCTGGTGGGATGGTAGGGTATGCAGTCTGTTTTGAGGTTGACATTGCTGCCTGAACAACTAGGCTCCGGTGGTGGGTGTTTTGACAGGACACTAGGGTCGCTACTAGATGGCCTATATATTTTGGTGAGGTTTTTGTTCACCTCCCTCTCGAGAGGATAGCTCAGGGGCAACATGCTTGCCTTGGAAGCAAGACGACACAGAGCAACACAGGTTCGATCCCCGGGTCCACGCTTAGAAACCTCTGGGTATTAAGAGCGTTATAGATAACCTATCATATCATATCATAACTCGGGAACCTCTCCATTTGCCATAACCCTTTTCTGGAGAGCTACATAAAAAGGAAGTATGGGATCCTTTTACTGACCTTTATCCGGGATATCTGTTAGGTCGTCTTGCGCAAACGGTGGAGCAAGTCTGCCCATCCCAGAAAGTCAATGACTCTAGACATCAGATGCCTATAAGAGGCATCAGCATGGTCTGCCGGATCCGGCTTGCCAAATTCCATCTCAGATGAAGTGTTGACCCCCACTAGTTGATTGCACATTTAATATAAATCCTTTAGCCTGGGTTCTTCTGAAACAAGGTTTTCTGGGACATTAGCTGTGTTTAATTCCAATCAAAATGGTGGGTATTGTGGTCTGAAGGTTTGCAATCCTCATAAATTGAGGCTAAAGACTTAAAGAAATATTTTTTTGGTAGCGGTTTGTAAGATTTCTGAATTTTCTTAGGCCTCTAAGGTAATGGCATCGATTGTTTCGCCAAAGGGGTTGATGATTGACAGTAACGGTGTAGACAACTTTGACCTTAATGGCATCAACGGTGTTGATGCTAAAGGCGTCGGCATCTTCGATGACTTTTCCGTCGATCTCATCTTTGACTGAGCCCTCGAAGAGCTTGACCCTCGGCTCGAAAGAGTCTGACGATTTCTCTTCTTGTTGAGGTTTCGAAGGATCTCAAGGGGTCTCCAGCTTACGTCTCAGGCTAGAGGGCGTGCAGGATTTAGCCTTAGGCCTTTCCTTGTCTGCCCTAGTTAGCTCGACAGGAACATGGCTTTTTACCTTCTCCTTCGAGGGGTCAGAGCCTCTCTGTCAAAGATTTTCAGCATTTCTTGCCTGAAATGTTCTACTGTGCTAGAGAACAGGATTTAGTTGGACAGGCTATACTCCTCTATGGGGAGGAATCGGATAAACTCGACTGCCTCAAAGATGACAAGTAATGATGGGATCCGCTCCTGGAGCACAAGCGTTTTTTTTACCTTTTCCTTTGAGGAGCGTCACCTCCCAACTCAGATGATTGTTTCTTCGATGGAGTCATCGAAGGGAATTTAGCAGGGGGTCTACTCGCCGCTAGTTTCCCTATATCCTCTTTCAAAGCCTTAATGTTAATTGAGTGACAGGATATACAGTACACTGTCCTATGCTCGACCAAGACACCAAAGACACACCCGATGTGGGCCCGTGAGGGACATCTTAAGTGTCGCAGTTGCAGCACTTTTTGAACCCGGTCTTCTGGGTTGAAGGTGCTGAAGACGAGGCAACTGTACTCGAACAAAGTTGTCAGAGAAAAAAAAGTGCATCGTAATTCTTTCAAGCATTGGCTATAGCGGAAAAATGAAACTGCAGCCAATGGGCGCTGCGCATGCTATGTAACCCAGCGATGACGTTGACTCTGGGATGGACGCCCTCAAGGGACATTGATTCGACCACAGACGCACAGGACCCTCTGTTGAAAAAGACATTTGAAGCAGCTGAAGTTGAAAGATAGAGCATAAGATGAGGAATACGTGGGAGGACACAAACCATTTGAATGCGTAATTACACTTGAGAAAACTGTTGGCTTTGCTAATGCTTATTTTTAACAGGCTGTCAGGTTTTCACATTCTATATCTCACATTAGCAAGATTCCTAGGAGAATGGGATGTTGCAAATATTATTTCAGGGGTTATGCAGTTAGATATGAGATTGAGTGAGAGGAGAGTGGAAAAGCGAAGAAATTTTTCTGAGAATAAGGTTTGGTTCAGGAATGAACGTCCCAGAACAGAACAAGTTATTAAGGAGAGTAAAGGTTCAATGCGAAATGATTCAGTAAATTCAGTTAGACCTCCCTTGACTAAGGAAGAAAAAGATAGGAGAAAAGAAAATTTGTGTTTGTATTGTGGTGATAATACTCATTTCGTAGGGAAATGTCCACGAGCTCCAAAACGATTTCCACAATTTCCAGGAAAAGGTCAACAGGTGGCGAATACAGTTCAGACAGCCGTTCCATAGATCACATTAAACGTATCCTTTAAATGGGAAGGTAAGGTAAGATGTGGTGGACCGTGTGTTATTGATTCTGGGGCAACAGGAAATATTTTTGATATTGGTTTGGCAGGTAGATTGGGGTTTGAACTAACTGATGCACCACAGTTACAAATTATTCTAGGCATGCCTTGGTTATCTTTACATAATACTCTGATTGATTGGGGAAAAACAGTAGAGTTTAAATCAGAGTTTTGTAAGGAACAATGTTTGATCAGATTGACTGAAGGAGGTCAGGGAGAAATTTCTAATTCAATTGGGGTGTGCTTGGCAGCTGGGTTAGTGAAGGAACATATTGTGGGAACAATAGCTGGAGTCTTACCTGATTGTTATAAGGAATTTCAGGATGTTTTTGACAAAAAAGAAGCAAATGAATTACCACCTCAGAGAATTTGATTGCAAGATTGATCTTGAAATAGGAGCGACAATTCCTTGTGGAAGAATTTATGCTCTCACTGAGAAAGAGAATGAGTTTTTAAAAGAAGATAGAGGAAAATCTTGCTAAAGGTTTTATTAGACACTCGCAATCACCCGCATCCTCACCATTATTCTTTGTTCCTAAAAAAGACAAAACGCTAAGAACTTGTATTGACTACAGAGCCCTAAATAAAATAACTATCAAAAATCGCTATCCATTACCTTTAATATCAGTAATGTTGGATAGAATTCAAGGAGCTAAAATTTTTACGAAACTGGATCTACGAGGAGCTTATCACTTGGTTCGAGTTCGTGAAGGTGATGAATGGAAAACTGCGTTCAGAACTCGTTACGGACTTTTTGAATATCAGGTGATGCCATTTGGTCTGTGTAACGCACCAGCTGCATTTCAATTTTTTATCAATCAAGTCCTGCGCGAATATTTAGATGTATTCGTAGTTGTGTACATTGACGACATTTTAATTTTTTCTAAAGAAGAACATATGGAGCATGTGAAGAAGGTTTTACTGAAATTACGTGAGAATCACCTATTTGCTAAACTGGAAAAGAGTCAATTCCACACTAATTGTGTGGAAGTTTTGGGCTTTGTATTATCGCCTGAAGGTCTGGAGATGGATTCGAATAAAGTAAAGGCAGTTAAAGATTGGCCACAACCAAGTTCTGTAAAAGATATTCAATGTTTCATAGGATTCGCAAATTTTTATCGTCGATTTATTCAAAACTTCTCACAAGTAGTATCTCCAATTACTAAATTATTGAAAAAAGGAGTGAAATTTGTATGGAGTGAGGAGGCTGAAAATGCTTTTAAATTTCTTAAAGAAAAATGTATTTCTGGACCAATTTTGTTACATCCGGATGTGGATCAACCTTTCTTTGTAGAAGCAGATGCTTCAACTGTGCCATGGGAGCAGTATTATCACAACGCCATCCAAGAACTGGACTGTCATGATGCCTACCCCCCCCAAGGAGCCAGACCGGGCCCAGCAACCCCAGAGGCAGACATGTTCCCGAGGGAAGTCCCAGCGGCCCCAGGTAGGGGCCCTTTGGACTCAGTCCTGGCGCCATAGGCGCCAGGCTCATAAAGAATGACTGTGTTAAGAAGTTCTTGGTGTGAACTTACCTGATGCAGACCGTGCTGCAACATCCAGGCCACCTAGAGGCCTGAATGGGACTATTTTACCTATGGGACTACTTTACCACACGGGTGTGGCCGGAGGAAGAATACATACCTTAGAGGAAGAATACATACCTGGAACTACTTTGAAGGCTATTTAAGCCACGCCAAGCAGCAACTCACGCTTCACGTTGTTCTGCACCTAGCAGCTGGAAGCTCACTGTGTCTGCTCCTGCATCCGGACTCCAGCCACGCCCGACAGCATCCTAGAACACCTGTAAAGGGAGAAGAGAGGAGAACAGGAGAAAGAAGAGACATTACCTGCTTAATCCACATTCCAGAGTCATCTCGCCGACGATCCTAAAGGGAAGACATTCATTTTTAAAAGCACATCGCATAGCTCGCCGCAGCGCAGCATTCCACTCACCTTTACTAGGCGCCTTCTTGCCCATCAGCGACCATCTGGATCTTCCGCCGCATTTCAGCGCCTAAAGGAGAAAAAGACAAGAACAAAGGTGAGCTAGGGAAGAGAATAAGAAAGGCTTAATTTCCACCATAGGACTTACCTGTTGGGTCAATCCCTCTTCACTTCGGGTCGGCGCCGTTTCTTCGGCATTTCCGAACCCCGGCCCCTAAGGGGAAAAAGACATTAGCATTAGTGAGCGAATGCAAGGACATTAGCGGAACGCTCATCAAAGACTTACCTGATATTTATTGGGACATCTCTTCTCACTTTGGGTCGGCGCCGTATCTTCGGCATTTCCGTACCCCGGCCCCTAAGGGGAAAAAGACACAAGCATTAGTGCATTAATGCAAGAACACTAGAGGAACCACTCATCAAAAACGCACCAGAATTTTCCTTCGACGGTTCCATTCCCTAACTCGGAATCTTCATTCAGCACCTGATATAAAGAAAACAGACAATGGTTATTTAAAGCTTGAACTTGCAACAGAATTCTTACGATACCTTACCGGAAAAGTCAAGCGAACTTGAACTCTCACCAATCCGAGATCCAATGAAGTAACTGGATAACAACGCGCCCCTGCATCAGAAGCAGGATGGAGAGCTTGTCCTTTCAGACCCTAAGGTGAGACTTAGAAGGGTTTCGTGGAGGGTGAGAAGGGGAGTGGGAGGCCTACGCATTATCCCGCAGATGTTAATACTCCCCTTTTACACACAAAAGGATATTTCTACGAGCCAGACAAGCCAGATTTGGGGGTCCGGTCCATTCCATCTTCTGAGTCCTGCGCATCAACCTAGAAGAGGCCACAGCAATCCAAACCAGGCCAGCGCCTCCGTGGGAGTCAGGTGAGCGTTACATGGACAGATTCATCAGGTGGCATTCTTTTCAAAAAAGTTTTCATCAGCTGAGAAGAACTATACCATTACAGACAGAGAACTGCTGGCCATTAGTCTGCATTCGAGGAATGGAGACATTATCTTTTGGGTGGACGCCATCGAGTTACAGTTTTAACTGATCACAGGAATTTAACTTTTCTTCGTTCTGCCAAGACTTTAACACCAAGACAACTTCGCTGGTCACTGTTTTTTGCAGAATTTGACTTTGTAATTACGTTTAAGCCTGGACGCTTGAATGGGAAAGCTGATGCGCTGTCTAGATGTTTTCCCGGAAGTTTAAAAACTGACGATTGTATTCCAGTATCACTCTTGTCTGAGAAGAATTTTGTGGTGGGTGAAGTGCATAAAGAAATTGACTTTCGAGAACAAATACATCATTTGTTACCTAAAGAAGAATTGGAAAGATGGGAAGCCGCAGATCCAGCGCGAAGTATTAAAGAAGGTTTGCCCTATGTAGATGCAAAATTGTATCTGCCTTCTGAAGAATTACAGGAGGAGGCACTGAAGAATTGCCATGATTCACCTTTGGCTGGTCATCCAGGAGTTAAGAAAACTTTAGAACTTCTTAGAAGAGAGTTCTGGTGGGAGAAGATGTGTGAAGACACAGAAAACTATGTAAGAACATGCGAAATTTGTATCAGAGCAAAATCCGACCATCAAAAGACTGCTGGTTTATTAGTACCTTTGCCAATTTTCACCTCGTCCATGGCATACAGTATCAATGGATTACATTGTTGAATTACCATCTGACAAAGGATGTTCTACAATTTTGGTTGTAGTAGATGTTTTTTCCAAGGCGGGACATTTCATTCCCATTAAGGGAGCTGCTACCGCTACGTCTCTAGCACAAGCCTTCTTACAGAATGTAGTGAGACTTCATGGTTTACCATGTCAAGTGATTTCAGATCGAGGCACATAGTTTGTTTCAAAATTTTGGAAGGCGTTCTGTAAAGAATTGGGAATTGAAATTAATCTAACAACTAGTTATCATCCAGAGGGTAATGGCCAAACAGAAAGGGTGAATCAAGAGCTAGAAAAATACCTTCGTTGTTATTTGGGTTCTGATAACAGTGGAGTGGAGTTGTTGTGGTTGGCGGATTTTTGTTATAATACTGTAAAGGAATCTACTTCAATGTCACCATTTTTTGTTAATCAGGGATTTCATCCACGTTTTCTTAGAGGAGTAGTTTTAGAAGAAGTGGAGGTTCCTGATGTGGAAGACAGATTGATAACTATGGGACAAAATTTGGAGAAAGCAATTCAAGCCTTAAAAGTAAGCAAATTGAGTTACAAGAAATGTGCGGATAAGAAACGTAGAGAGGCTCCTAAATATCAAGAAGGAGATAAGGTATGGTTGTCCACTAAAAACATAGCCTTGAAGGGAAGGAACAAATTTAGTCCCCATTTTATTGGACCATTTGAAATTGAAAAGGTATTGTCCCCAGTTACTTTAAAGTTGAAGTTACCATCTAGTATGAAAATACACCCTACAATTCATGTTAAATTGTTGAAACCCTGTAGAAGTGACACTAGATTAGTGGGATTACCTGGTCCAGTATTTTCGGATGATGATTCTGAATATGAAGTTCAAGCTATTTTGGATTCTAGAATTGTTCAAGGTCATTTGCAATATTTAGTGGATTGGAAGGGGTACGGTCCAGAAGAGAGATCTTGGGTTAAAAGCGAGGATGTTCATGTCTCTAGATTAATTAAAAAAGTTTCATTCTTTACAACCCTTAACCAGGCCCTGGGACAGGGCTTTACAGGGGGGGGTACTGTCAGGTTTTCACATTCTATATCTCACATTAGTAAGATTCCTAGGAAAATGGGATGTTGCAAATATTATTTCAGGGGTTAAAATAGTAAATACATTCTGTTTAGAAACTGGAGCATTTTCTGTTTTAGTTAATTTCATTTTCTTTCCTTAACTAACTTTCATTAGAAAGATTAAATGTCCCCAAGCCAAGATGGTGAAACACTTTCTCAACAGTGATTGGTTTAGTTAATAGCAGGCAGTATTGTGATGTCATTTAGAATGTTGCTTACAAACCTAAACTGCCTTTCATTGAAGTCTTTATTAGACTAGGTCATGTTTTAGTTAGCTCCTATAGATATAATATATTTTAAATTCTTAAGTGATAGTTTACTGAAAACATTGAGTTTTACATAGAACTTAGTCTTCAAGTTAATGTAAGTCTGCAGTTGAAGACAGTATCAAATATTCAAAGAACTCTGAAGCTGAAGCATTGTATCCGGACAACCAGTTGCCACTGAATTGATGCTGAGCAGCTGTATTCAGTTATCCAGTAAAAGACTAAGCTAAGTGACTTTTGGATATTAGTTTTTTAAAGATTCATTACTGGAATGCAAGTGAAATTTAATGTTTTGTTTTTTAACCAAGATTGAACAATATTTTGGTGAAAACTGTTGGTTCTGTAATCCTTGATTATGCGCGCGGTTTTAGCGTCGTGTTACTAATATTAACAGCTAAAATACTAATACAATTTTTTCTTCGTTTATTTTTGAAGCGCTAGTCGCGTGGTTTTGCTCACGTACCTTTTCGGTTATTTTCCACTAGAGCATTCTGAAGTCCGTAGTGCTCGCGAGCGCGTACAGTGAACATTTGGAAGCACGCGATTAGAAAAAAGGACCCAAAGACGTTGTTTGCGTCGCGGCCATTTTAGAAAATATTTTGTCTTCAACACAAGCGCGTATCGACACGAGAGAACTTCGAAGGTGTATTACAGACTGAAAGAAGTTAAGAAGTTTATTCCTTCCGATTTAATTCATCTTTTGCACATAATCTCATCTTTAACAAAGGTAGTACAAGGTATAGTTTTTTTAATTTCCTAAGTTAAGTTCTAAAGAAATATATGTATAGAGATTTAGTTATTTTTTATATTTATCCTTAAGGACATTTGAGAGTGAATAAGAAGAAAATATATATAAAGAAGCAATGTCCAGAGTCAAGTCACAGCAGATTACATACAATTAATCATCAATCACGAAAGAAACTAAATAGCCTAACAGCAATCAGAGCTTAGGCTACAGGTATTTAAATCTATTAATCACATGATTAGTTTTGAGTATTGAACTAGAAGAAGGTGTTCTAAAACTGCATTTTATTTTAGGAACACTACTGAAAAAACTAATACCAGATCTTTCCTGCGAAGACAGACAGAAGTGCCAGCAGTAGGAGTTCCAGAGAGTTCCAGAGTTGTTGTCTCTTTTCTCTCAATCCACTTCCCCTTTCCCCTTGGGTTCGTCTGTCCGGTAGTTTTATAATTACAGAATTGTTGGGCAGACAGGCTTAGGGGGTTTAGAGGACCAGCTTCACTCCTGCAGGATTCTTCAGCATCAGCCGTGACACAGGCCTTCAGTGAAAGCCACGCATAAGGCTTATAAATCGAGTGGCAAATACCAAACCACACCATCAAGCTTTGTGTTCCTCCTCAGATGCCATTAACCCCCATCTGTACTCTAATGCAATAGTTTTGGTGCTAAAGCACCACCCAATAGCCCAAACTAAAAACAGTAATGATGATGATTGATTGACATGGAGGTGGTTGTGTTGTCTGATGACTCCACCCCTCCTTGCAGTGAACCAATCATTTGTCCCTGTTCTCCCTGCCTTCCCTGATGGCTGGGTGTGGCTGTGGGTGCACACCTGTGAATGCTTTAGAGCCAAGCATCACGAGGGTCCACACTGAGAGGCAGTAGGCCCTGGCTTCTGTCCCGATTCTTGCCCGTCTTGGAATGGATGCTTCCTTTCCTCTTGTTCGTGAGGCACACTGCAGCAAATTGCCTGAGGCAGCTGCTCTGCTTCTGCCCTCCCTCAGTGTGTGGTGTATCAGGTCGCAACCACTTTTACTGTTTGTGTGCCCCCCACAATCAGCAATTTCACTTTGCTACTTGTCACAGAAGGCAAGCCAGCCAGAAGCCTGAGGAAGTCGTCCTCGAGGCTTGAGGCGAGGGAGAGGAGTAGTCATCAGATTGGAGAAAATACATACATACGTCATCCATGCAGAGCCATCACAAGGAGAGAGTGCCAGACTGAGGTGCAAACTGCCCCAGATCTCGCAGGCAGCCTCACTGAGTGGGGGATCCTCAGGTGTTTTAGGTTATTACTTGCATAGCAGTTCTGGCGTCTACGGACGTGTCCGAGTGACAACGAATTGGGATCTGCGGCCTAGTATCCACGTGACTGAGTTTAGCACACGGGCACTTTGATTTAAATCCTAGCTTCAGCACCTGATCAGCCAAGTGTTATTCTGGATCAATTTCTGTATCTCCCCGTGTCTAAAAGTGCAATTATGTAAAATGTGATGTAAAACTATAGCCGCCAGCTGCTGTGCTGCCATGTGCTAATATCGTCCCATCATTTATAATTTGGCATCAACAGCCCCAAGGCCAGATTGTTATGCGTGCAGTAGCACATGTTTGAGGGGGCCCTGCTGCCATCTATCTCAAATAACAGCTTCTGTCTGGCAGGATATGGGAGATGGGTAGTAACAGTTCACCTTTTACATTACTTAGGAGTTGTAATGACCTGCTCACAGTACAAACACATACACACAGTTAAAGGAAATGTGGCGCTGAGCTCTTTAACCTGCAGGACAACGTTTCTGAACCCCATCAAGGTTGACTCAGGCTTTCATCAGCAGATAAAATGAGTACCGTTCAGCTGAACATTGAAACCCCCCCCCAACATGACTCAGATTTAAAAAAAAGCTTATCTGAGGAAGAAATGTGGTATCCCATTGGGGGACAGAGCCTGAGGAAGGCCTTGGCAGGTCCTCAGTTTAGTAAAAAATATTTCTGTTGTGGCAGCCCCCCTGAGCCCTTGATTCTGCAAAGCACACAGAGGGGCTCCTTCATCCATGGGGTCTGTAAATAAGTGTATTGTTTCAGAAAGCAGGGTTGTATAGCTGGAGAGGGCACCAATTCTGAAAGCAACTGAGTATAGTTTTCACACAGCATGCTGTATAAGCTAAATTCTGTCTGCCTACTAATAGTTTGTGTAGAGCCTTGTACCAAACATAGGCCGGGAAAATGCTCACTCATTCAGATACTGGAGGGCCCTATTCTCATGTAGGTGTTAAGTACCGAAAAGGACGTTAAAAGGCTTAACGACCTTTTCGGTACTTAACACCTATTCTGAAGGTGGCGCATTCTTCCGAAGTCGGAAGGAATGCGCCACTTTTGGAATACATGTGGCGGTTGCTAGGATGGGTTGGAAACCAACCTAGCAACCGCCACATTCGTAAACTGGCTTTTTGGAAGCCTATTCTTGTGGCACTCCTCCAGTTTAGTATGTGCGCTAAACTAGCGCACATTTACAGTACCCTTTTGGTGCCGTTAAACTGGAGGAGTGCCACAAGAAGCCTTGTTTGGTGTAAATGGAAGTGTCCATACACCCGTGTTGTACATGGACACTCATTTACACCGGTCAATTGTGTGCCTGTTGAAATTTTGCAGCAGGTGCTGTACAAATTACAATAAACAGACACCAGTTGCAATCTCGGATTAGTCCCCCCAAGGCTCAATGTTGGCAATCATTTTGAAAAACATAAAACACTAACATGCTTATTTCTTTGTGAGTGTGCACTTTGCAGCATGCCTGTTACAGTTCATCTTTGATGCAGGGCTGGCATCCACACCGTAGCACCTTGTAAATCTCAATCAGCACCTAGCTAAGGTGATGGCCGACAACAAAAGGAGAGTGATAACAGACAGGACAAATCTGTTCTATTTGTCGGCATACATTGGGATGTTGCACTGTGGGCCTCCACGTGGCTACCAAGTAAAGACATTGTTACACTTTTTTTAAAGACAAACACATCATGATAATGCATAGTGTGCTGATGAGGTATTGCAACCAAGCTCAGATCGGATCAACTGAACCTCTAAATACAGAGTTTGTGCATTCACTACAGCACAACCTTTATGTCGATTACATCTTTCTTTGGGAATATATTAATAAAATGCAATAATCAAAGGTAAAATCAAAGGTAAAATTAACATTTTATTGATAAGTTTGAATTCCACCATGCTGAAGAAGATAACGTGGTGAGTTAAGCACTTGTTGCAGAGATCTGTATTCGTGTGCTGGGGTTTATATTTGTGTATATACAATCTGTTGGTAGAAGCACTTACTGTGCTACTAAACAACATACATGCAATAAAAAGAACTAGTTATGTAAATCAAAACTGCGTCATCATGACACTGGTCTAGTTAGTGGTTGTGCATGTCTTTCCTCACACCTTTATCTTTTATAGCAAGAACAGCACTGAAAGATAAATAATAGCTGCTACATTTCTCAGTGTCACCCATCTATTGGTTTATGCAAAATATGCAATGGGAAGTGATGTTAGCGTTTCTTAAAGCCCCCTTATCATTTCTCTCTTCATCACTTTGTTACTTTAATTTGTGCATTCTTTGAGATGTATCTTTGATGTGTCCTCTTTGATCAATGTCCTGTTTTTATTAATCAATTCCTGAGCATGACATATGTTGCATTTTAGAATGTACAAGAATTGCCATCTGGCAGGGGTGCAAAGCCCTGGCTTTTTTGATTTTTGTTAATACATAAAATGATGTGGGTAATTCCATCTTCAGATGGGTAATCTGCCAACCGGATTCCCCTTTTCTCAACTCCATGCCAAAATCAGTGTAATTGTGCCCTTCTGCATCTGTAGCCTAACCGCAGCGCCTGCTCTGCTCGTGGAGCAGAGCAGATTGAAAGGTCCGAAGATTCCCATTTGACAGCTGCAGTGATAGCCAGGTTTCTGCTGAACAGGACCAGCATTTAAGATATGCCCCCGTACCAAAGCTACGATGATCATGAGTAACCCATGTTGGTGGCAGGGTAAACTATATAAAGCTAAGCCTCAGTTTAGGCATGGTGCACGGTACTACTTCTGATCATGGCCACCACATTCCAATTGATATGGCACGTCTGTCAGTTCTGCTGTGGAAGGTGTTGTGTATTCTGACCAGCCGGGTAGAGACTTACAAATGCCAGAACAGGAACCTGGAGAGCCATGGCTCTTCTTCGATCTCTTTGAGAGAGCAGGTAATAACCTCTGAAAGAAGCAGCTGTCCTGGGCCCGGGCATCAAAGGAACACACCCATTCAAAAGAAGTAGCCTCGCATCAGGCTGCTGCCCCTCTCAGGGCCCTTGTTCTTAGTTGGAAGGGAAGTGGGCGGGATCAGAGTAGGCAGGAGGTCCTGGTCAATGGAAGGAGACTTCAACCACCTTGTTTCTCTCGGTCTCTTTCCTGTCCACTCTACTTCCTCTGGAGCAAAGCACTTTGGGTGTGACACCAGAAGGGCAAAGCCCACTCTGTTCAAGAACAGGGATTGGACCAGTAAGACAGGCTAGCTTTAGTCAAATCATCTGTGGACGTTTGCCTTTAAAATAATTGGTCTCCCACCCGTTCTTTAGATTCTCTTAGATACTCTCAGATCCTCTCGAGATACAAAGATTCAACCTGAGAAGAACTCACTGGACTTCCTTTGGGAAAGTAGTGCTTTCCAAAGCCCTCAGACTGAGATGAAGGAGCTGTCCATGGCCGAAGGAAAGTCTGCCCCATACCCACTCCCAAGACACCTTGGGAGTGACCTTTGCAGTAGACCAGAAACTACCACTTTGTGCCAGAATATCCTGAAGCTTGGAAGGCAGACCCTGAACAGAACCATCCTGTCCTCGAGACCTCCTAAGCGGGCTTCACAGTAGCTCGAGGGTCGGATCAATTATAGCTCTGAAATACCAAACCAGTCGCTCTGTGTTTATTGCACCATTAACGTGAGGGAAGGCGCCAGCGCTGGCTTTTGCGCTTCTCCCTCAAGTCGAACTATTGCTTGAACTTCGAACCAGCTTGACGCTTCCTCATGCCCCATCTAGGCCGGTCACCTGCTAGGCCTGAATCAACTGCTCGATGAAGGGACCCAATCCGAATCATTGTAAAGTCATACACTGACTCGGACCAGGGGTTACAACCATGGCGCAGCCCAGCTAGCCCTTAAACGCCCGCATCATCGACCTGCACCTCGACGCCCCCATATTCACCAACCGTTGCCTGTCATTCGAACCACTGTTGCATCACTCATCAAGCCCTCTCAGCAGCTAAAGCATGCCTCGCCTGGCTCAACTGTGAAGCAATCCTGGGAACCCTGACCAGCATCATTGAGAGCACCCCTTCTGCTGTACAGAAAGACCACATTTGCCCCTATTCTGCGCCCAAGAAGAACTGAATTCTGGTACTGTTGACCCTGAACTGCCCCCCCTCAGTCCACTTGGGCCCTAGAGACTGGTTAGGTCACAATTGCATACGTTTTCAACATCGACATAACCTTTTTGTGGCTAGTAATTCTCCTACCACCCCTGGAACCATGTTCAGAGTGATATGATATATGACGTGGTATCTATAACGCACCTGTACAATAGTTATTCTAGGTGCGACAAGACAAGGAAGGGGAAACATAGGGAGGACAAAATAACGATCTTACTAGGCCTTGTGTCATTCAGATTGTGCAAGTGCGGGATGAGGGAAGGGGAGAAGTGCAGGTAAATCACGAGTGCCGCCAGCGGATGGCTCATAAGTGCAGAGAGAAGGTACTGTAGGGTTGCAGTAACAGACCCATAAGTGCTGGGGAGCCCGGAGGCAGTGCAAGGGCAACTGGACATGCAGGAGCCTGGGCCCAAGTTCAGAGGGTGACCAGTGCGCAGAGCAGTTAGGTGCATCAGCAGGGGAGAGGAAGAGAGAAAGCCGAGGCGAAAAGGAAGGTCTTGAGTTGTGTCAGGATTCCATGGCACATTTACAGATGTTCAAAGAGACATGACACTAGAAAATCTTCATTAAGGAGAGTGAAGTAAATATTTATTTTTTAGACTTCATTAGCACATATTTATGTAAGAGAATTGGTTGAGTGGTGTTTGGAGTTTGGTTCTGAATTACGCTTGTTAATATCAAAATAAATGTCCTTAATAATATCATTCAGGAAGTATCTAATTCCCCAAGCCAAGATGGGGGTGCATTAATTCAACAGTGATTGGAGGAGCAGAATTGTGAGGTAGTCTGGAACATTCGCCAAAATTCTAAACTGCCTTTCATTCCAGTTTCCATTGAGGAAGGGTTGCAGTTTTTAGAGCTTCCATGATATTTAGTATAAGTAATTATAGTAATTAGATTTATCCTTTATGAGAAGAATATCTGAAGAATTAAAGAACTACAGAAAAATTCCTTTAAGAAGAAGTCATCATTTTAATACAAGAACAACTCACAGATGAAGCAAGCTAAGGTTTTGAAGTGAAATGTTCATATCTTTGGTTTAACTCACTGCCAAGTTTATATTCTAAGAAATAAGAAACTGTTACTTATCTGCATTCTTTTTTTAAAAGAACTATGACTTGTACTCTACTGCGCGTGTAAGTTGAGAAAAAAGACTAATGTGCGTTTTTATTTTTCTCCAGCGTATTCATGTGCGATTAACTATTGTTAAGTGTTTGATTATATTCTGTTAATTCATATAGGAATACTTAGAGTGTGGTATTTAGTATTGTTTAAGTTCTAGTATTTTCAGACATCCTACGCGTGAAATACTAACATCTATTGCGTAGTATTTACTAGTTTACACACGCGTCTCTTTCATATTTATTTGAACGCTTGAATTCATTTTGAGTAGAGGACCCGCTTGCGTAGTGGCGTACATCCCGATGTTATAGCTCTTCACTTCCTGGTTGGGCGTACTAGCTTTCCGATTGACGTTGTATCGGAGTGCCGGTATTTTCTGTATGTTCGTTTTCCCAGTGCTACGGTTGAGCGCGTCGTGTTACCTGATATTTCCCGAGGGCGCGGTTTTTAAATTTTGCCTCGCGTCTACATTTGTTCAACTCTGTTCTGGTTGCGCGTAACGTCACGTTCTTCAGATCAGCTGTTACTCTGTTTGCAGTGCGTCGTGTCTTCAAACTAATCTTCTGAGCATCAGAAGACTACAGCTTTGAACTCATTTATATGCAGATACATTCTCTTTCCCTCGAAGGAGTACAAATAAGTAAGAAGGCTGGAAGTAGTTCTCTCAGTAGAGCTTTTAATAATTTTTGTGACTTTATGAACCTTTTATTGAATAAATATTTATTCCATTTTTTTGTGTTTTATCTGCAAAGAAAAGATAAGTGAAAAGACTAAAGAGACTATATAAAATCTTCCTCTGAAGGTTAGGAATTGATCTTCAAGCAAAATCAATTCTGAATTACAGCAACATTTTAGCCAAGAGAAAACCAAAGTAAATAAGAAGAGAATCTATTTATTATTGATGCCTATCAGCAATCAAGCATAGGCAGCAGGTACTAGATCATAGGTTATAGTAATATCAATAGCAGTAATTTACATACATAATAGAGTAACATTAATCTATGTATTCTTGTGTTTAGATTTTCACAGACACATCATACTGATGAAACTTCATCAATCCAGTTCCAGAGAATAAACATCCATTGAGTCTAACTATTCTGGGAACCACAGCCAGTGTCTTGAGAAGCAGTGAAGATCTGCAGTTATTTTCTCCTCCTTTCCCCTTGGGTTTGCCAGTTTGGTAATTTTATTTACTAAAGGATTATTGAGCGGGCATACCAAGGGGGTCTGGTGGGCCAGCATCACTCCTGCAAGAAGATCCAAGACTGGACCTGACAAGTTGCTTCCGGAAACTGAGGTGGTTCTGCTCAAGTTTGAGAGAGGCAGAGAGGCTGTTCCAGAGGGAGGTCCCAGTCAAGGAGATAGATCTGCCCCCAACTCTCTGCTTGGAAAAGCGTCTGACCCACAGAGTTGAGGGTGGATGAGCGGATAGCTTGAGAAGGAAGATGTTTTGAAGAGAAAGTTGGAGGTAGAGCGGTCCCAGGCCCCAGAAAGCCTTGTGGACGATGCAGAAGGTCTTGAACTTGATCCATCCAGCCGCGGGGAGCCAGTGAAGAGATGTCACAGCTGGAGAGATACAATCCCAGGTTTGAGGCCAAGGACCAGTCAAGTCTTGTTATAAAGGTCAAAGAGTCGAGGAAGGAAGATTTAGAAAGAGGCTGTTGCAATAGTCCAGCCTAGAGAGGACCAGAGCTCTGGAGACAGTGAGCTTCTGTGGGGAAAGTTAGAAAAGGAACAATACCTCTGAGGAGGCACAGCGAATAGGTTGACTTCTTAGAGATGTCAGATGGGAGGAGAGAAGGAGAGGGTGGAGTCGAAGATGACACCAAGGTTCTTAGCCTCACAGAAGGAGCAGGAAGAGGGCCCAGAGTGGGCGGACAGAGAGTGGGAAGAAACGAGGGAGCGGGTGTCCCAATGAGGAGGATCTCAGTCTTACTGGTAATAAGGCAGAGATCATTGGTAGCACACCATTACTGAATTGCGGCTAGGCAGTCTGGTATGAGAGAAGAAGCAGAGGTGGCTGAGGGGAGCCTGAAAGAGATCAGAGTGTCATCTGCATAACATTGCAAATTGGAGCAGAAAGTAGCGATGCGGTGGGCAAGAGGTGCCAGGTAGTGGTTGAAGAGCCAGGAAGAGAGGTTAGACTCCTGGGGAACACCACAAGAAGAGAGAGAGAGAAGAGAGGAAAGACCCCAGTTGAACCTGAGAGGGTTGGTCTATGAGAAAAGATGTCAACCAGGCCAGGGCCTGATCATTAATACCAAGGTTGTCGCGGAGAAGATTGAGCAGGATAGCATGGTTGACCGTGTCAAAAGCAGAGGTTAGATCAAGGAGAATGAGGACAGACCAGATATTAGAGTCAAGATGGGTGAGCAAGTCTTTACGGGGGTTCAGGAGAGCAGTTTCCATGCTTCTGGCAGCTCTGAAGCCAGACTGGTGGTCACTCGAGGCATGCATTTGACTAAATACGAAAGCTTTTGCATCATGGATTGTGCTATGGATCCGATTTAATAGATATGAAAGTATTTGCATCGCACTGTGCGCTTAGCATCAAGGCGGAGTCTTTGGCTCATACCACATGCCGTTTTAAGCATGGCTGTCATGGGCAGACATGGGAAATTACATGTCAATCTTTGAACACAATCATAAACACAGCACATATTCAAAAGCAACATACACACATTTCACTAAAACAGACAGGCCCATTAGCTTTGCCAGTTTCTTTTTTCTTTTATAGATACACTATATGCACCCGTAGCCTAATACAAGGGCTAAATGTACCCTGTTAAATTTTTGACCATATTATTTTACTCCCAACATTGTTGTTTGTGTCATTGTACATGCATTCACACTTTTGTGTAATCACAGCTACATGGTAATAGGTTGGGTACAGAACATGATTGTGCAATGTGCTTTGCAAGGGTATGACAATTACTGAATCGCTATGCACTATGTTGTGATGTTTTAACTGTTCTTTTGAGTCTGGGTGCTCCTTGGAGCAAACTAGGCTAGGTCATCAAACTCCTACAGTAGTTCATGTATTCCTTAATTATTTGATCATCATATGTCATTTTAGAAACCTCTTTTCAATGGCTCAGCTGTCATAATTATTCTATGCCATTAAACACAGAAACTAGTCCTGTACCACAAGTCAGGCAACTATAGTCTTAGAAAAGGCTTTGCTGAATTCAATTTCGGTCCTACCCCTTGGTCAAATCTTTGCCATTAAATTAAAAAGGATATCTGGCAGGAACGAGAGGAACCACGTCAGGAAGATCCAGATAATAGAACTGACCAAAAACACTGTTGGTAAATATTGTTGATTTTTGTCTCCCATGAATCGCCTGAAAGAAAAATATTTCACAAGATTTCTTTAGACAACACAGACATTTAACATATGAAGAATCAGTTAAGAAAAGACACTTTGTACACCAACGCTTCTGCAGTGTGTGCCATGTAAATTATACCTGTGGTTGGGGGAAGGAGGAAAGAGGATTTTTTAACAATAGGATCACTTGTTGGAGGAGACATTTTGGGTGCTAAGCGCTGTAATCGAACAGAAGTCAAGTTATCAAGCATACTAAACACCACCAATTACATGGAATTTTAACTTATTCATCATTATCACATGTTGGCAAAAAAATCTATCAAAAAGGTATTTTTGTTCAAAGATTTTTTTCCAATTATGGGACATAAATTAAAGTTGAAAAAAGAAAAGGATTCAACCTAGGAATCCTCCCGTCCCCTGCACACTTTTGGGTGTTTGGATCAAGTCCAATACTGTTATTTTTATACATCAACAGAATGCTTAAGGAGTAATACTTCATAAAAAGAAATGTCAATAGACAAAATTATACAAAAACATTTTTTATATCACAAATAATGTGGTTCAATTCTTTCGACATGAAATTCACAACAAAGAAGCACAAATGGTATCAAAAGATCACATCAAGTTTGGAGAGAGAATTTTTTTTGGGAAAAGCGAAAAAGGATTTTTTCTGAAGAAAGATGTATACATATGGAGTCCAATTCACTTGGCGACGCGTTTCGAGGATACTTTCCTCTTCTTCATATGGCCCAAATTGGATTCTTAACACAAAAAGAAATCATTCATTCAGTTGCTTGTAAAAAACAAAAAACTATTATTCAATTTCAGTGAATTATAGTTACATAGTGTACATATGTAATATTCCATGACTTTTGATAATACTGAGTCTCCTCGTTAACCGAAATTCAAAATTACATAACTTATTCTTATATAGTGATTAGGTTAGTATAATGTTGTTCATGAAAACATGAACATTGGCTCGGTACTCAACATTCTGTGGGACTGGCAACAGTCTCATTCAATTGCTGTTTTCAGAGTCACCGGTTTTAAGTAACCGTGGGTTGTGATAGAAGCATGAATATTGAATAGAGTAAGGAATGGTAAAAAACAAAAATTAAGAGGAAATATATAATTAACTGTGTATATTACTGGTTCCAATCTTAAGCAAACAAAGTGTAAAGAGGGGATGAATATTGTCGATATTCAGTAAGCGCTATGTCTGAAAATGAAAAACTAATGAGCAAATATATTAACCTGAAACTAAACGAATAGACGTACCAAAAAATGAAACGAGATGAAATAAAGATGAGTGGTGAAAGGGTCACGGTATAACTCAATATGTCAGCGGATGGTGGCAGCATTCAGAAATCCAACCTATGTATATGGGTTTAGGAAATGGATCAAGAGGTCAGTAAAAGAAACTGGCACAGACAGTTCTGGTAAATAAATAAGTAGTTGCTATAACAAGTACCCCAATGGTGCGTCTAGCTCAGTAGACAGGTGGAGGAATATCAATTCAGCAGTATTGCTGTAGAGACGGCAAGTCCAGGTCACAGTGAGCGCTGCAACAAGCGTGCAAGGGCGCCTGCAGAGTAAGGGAATGTGGTTTAGGAAGTGAAATATCCTAGAGACGGCTACGTGTCTAACATAAGTGAAAATGTGGAGACACCTAGAGTGCAGGAAAGAACGATCTGCAGGATCTATTTTCGGAGCTGAAACGGATTCAGGGTTCCGCGTCCTTCCATAGCAGCCATGGAAACGCCATGCGCTATGGAGGATCATGGGTAGTGTCAGAAAAGAGAGGACTGGGATAACTGTAAAGTCAGTAGAGAAAGGACTAAAATTACTAGATAAAAGTACGGCCATTTTAAAGTGGTCAAAGAAGAATGGAACTATACTCACTGAAGAGTGGCAAAGATAAATTACTGTATAGACCAAATGGTCATAAAAGGAAGTCAAAAAATGAAAGAAGAAATGGTCATCCAAAATGTTAAACAAAGTAAAAAATGATGAACATATGTCCCCTCACGTAAGTAGAGGCGGTGGGGGAAATAGGAAAATGATAGATCTAATAGTGTTGTCAAGCCGTCAGAACGGTGAGTAGTCAAGCCAATCATGAATCAAAATTGTGGCTGATTCAAAGTTCAATTTAGTTAAGTTAGAGCACAATTGATCATACTATGTACCTAATTTACGCAACAAATGTAAATTTTGTTGGACATAGTCCAGCAGTACTCAGTTAAGTATCTACATAAATTCAGACATACAGTTTGTCAATGTGAAGCAGTAAAAAATACTATATAATCCAATTACAAAGTAACTTCTAGACATGAATAAACACATTTGGTTCTAATTCCCAATATTACAGGTCTGTCACTAGTGTTGTATTGCTTCTAGATCACAGGAAGCAATTTAAGGTAAAGTCCTCGTTCAAACCCCAGGGCTGCAAGGAGCCAATTTTATCGATCCAGTATGCCTCTCTTTGTAATAGGAGGGACTGGTAATCACCTCCTCTTGTGGGTCGTTTGACGACTTCAAGTACCTGAAATTTTAATTGTGCAATAGAGTGCTTTTGTGAATTGAAGTGGCGAGCCATTGGTGAGTACTGGTTATTGCATCTGATATTCGACTTGTGTTCTGTCAATCTCAGTTTGATCGGTCGTGTAGTCTGGCGTACATAGACTTTTCCACAAGGGCATTTTAATAGGTAGATCACTCCAGATGAAAAGCAGTTGGAGAAATGTTTAAGCTTAATCTTTTGTCCATTTCTCGGATGAGTCACTACATCATATTTAATCACGTTGTTGCAGTGTGTGCATCCCAAGCAGGGGAAGGTTTCCAACTTTTTAGTAGTTAAGAATTGTTGATTGTCCTTGGGGATTTTTTCTGCTTTCACAAGCTTATCTCTGATGTTCTTTCCTCTTTTTAAACACATCATCGGTGGAGTAGGAAATCATTTTTGCAAAGTTTGATCGTTGTGTAATATGTTCCAATGTTTTTTTATGCATCTTGAGATCTGGAAGCTTTGTCTGGAGAATTTGGATATAAACAACAGTGGAGTGTCTTTCACATTTGATTTAGTTCTTAGTAGGTCAGTACGTGTAATTTCTGCGGCTCTGTTTTTGGCTTCTTCTAGGATCTCTAGGATCTCTGGGGGATATCCTCTATTTTGAAATTTGCTGACAAGGTTTGTACTTTCTTTGTCCAGGTCTTCTGGATCCGAGATAGTTCTTTTAAGTCTCAAGATTTGACTATATGGTAGGCTTTGAAGCATAGCTCTTGGATGGAAGCTTGAATAGTGCAACAAATTATTGGCATCAGACCCTCCACGGATCAGACCAGTGGCAGCGAATTACCTGAGGACACCACCAGACCAAGAGCACCTACATCTCCAGCTAATAAAGAAACAGAATCCAACAACTCTGGAGGTTTTTTTTTTTTTTTGGTACAAGAGAAAGACCAGGAGAAGAAAGAAAGTTCCAAACAAAAAAGAGGAACAAATAAAGGGAATAATCTGGTAGTCAACATCTCTAGCAAGACTCTTACAACAGAGCAACTTAAGATACTGAATAAAGGATCATCTTTTGTGCCCACGTGCAATACCTCATTGTTCCAAGAAAAAATCTGTTAACATGTTATTGAGGAAACTACGATTAAAAAACAAAGCCGCAGAAATTACACGTAATGACCTACTAAGAACTAAATCAAATGTGAAAGACACTCCACTGTTTATATCCAAATTCTCCAGACAAAGCTTCCAGATCTCAAGATGCATAAAAAAAACATTGGAACATATTACACAACGATCAAACTTTGCAAAAATGATTTCCTACTCCACAGATGATGCGTTTAAAAAGAGGAAAGAACATCGGAGATAAGCTTGTGAAAGCAGAAAAAATCCCCAAGGACAATCAACAATTCTTAACTACTAAAAAGTTGGGAACCTTCCCCTGCTTGGGATGCACACACTGCAACAACGTGATTAAAGGTGATGTAGTCCTCCGAGAAATGGACAAAAGATTAAGCTTAGACATTTCTCCACCTGCCTTTCATCTGGAGTGATCTACCTATTAAAATGCCCTTGTGGAAAAGTCTATGTACGCCAGACTACACGACCGATCAAACTGAGATTGACAGAACACAAGTCGAATATCAGATGCAATAACCAGTACTCACCAGTGGCTCGCCACTTCAATTCACAAAAGCACTATTGCACAATTAAAATTTCAGGTACTTGAAGTCGTCAAACGACCCACAAGAGAAGGTGATTACCAGTCCCTCCTATTACAAAGAGAGGCAAACTGGATCGATAAAATTGGCTCCTTGCAGCCCTGGGGTTTGAACGAGGACTTTACCTTAAATTGCTTCCTGTGATCTAGAAGCAATACAACACTAGTGACAGACCTGTAATATTGGGAATTAGAACCAAATGTGTTTATTCATGTCTAGAAGTTACTATGTAATTGGATTATATAGTATTTTTTACTGATTCACATTGACAAACTGTGTCTGAATTTATGTAGATACTTAACTGAGTACTGCTGGACTATATCCAACAAAAGTTACATATGTTGCGTAAATTAGGTACATAGTATGATCAATTGTGCTCTAACTTATCTAAATTGAACTTTGAATCAGCCACAATTTTGATTCGTGATTGGCTTGACTACTCACCGTTCTGACGGCTTGACAACACTATTAGATCTATCATTTTCCTATTTCCCCCACCGCCTCTACTTACGGGAGGGGACATATTTTCATCATTTTTTACTTTGTTTAACATTTTGGATGACCATTTCTTCTTTCATTTTTTGACTTCCTTTTATGACCATTTGGTCTATACAGTAATTTATCTTTGCCACTCTTCAGTGAGTATAGTTCCATTCTTCTTTGACCACTTTAAAATGGCAATACTTTTATCTAGTAATTTTAGTCCTTTCTCTACTGACTTTACAGTTATCCCAGTCCTCTCTTTTCTGACACTACCCATGATCCTCCATGGCTGCTATGGAAGGACGCGGAACCCTGAATCCGTTTCAGCTCCGAAAATAGATCCCGCAGATCGTTCTTTCATGCACTCTAGGTAAGTGTCTCCACATTTTCACTTATGTTAGACATGTAGCCGTCTCTAGGATATTTCACTTCCTAAACCACATTCCCTTACTCTGCAGGCGCCCTTGCACGCTTGTTGCAGCGCTCACTGTGACCTGGACTTGCCGTCTCTACAGCAATACTGCTGAATTTATATTCCTCCACCTGTCTACTGAGCTAGACGCACCATTGAGGTACTTGTTATAGCAACTACTTATTTATTTACCAGAACTGTCTGTGCCAGTTTCTTTTACTGACCTCTTGATCCATTTCCTAAACCCATATACATAGGTTGGATTTCTGAATGCTGCCACCATCCGCTGACATCATACTGAGTTATACCGTGACCATTTCACCACTCATCTTTATTTCATCTCGTTTCATTTTTTGGTACGTCTATTCGTTTAGTTTCAGGTTAATATATTTGCTCATTAGTTTTTCATTTTCAGACATAGCGCTTTCTGAATATCGACAATAGTCATCCCCTCTTTACACTTTGTTTGCTTGAGATTGGAACCAGTAATATACACAGTTAATTATATATTTCCTCTTTATTTTTTACCATTCCTTACTCTATTCAATATTCATGCTTCTATCACAACCCACGAATACTTAAAACCGGTGACTCTGAAAACAGCAATTGAATGACTCTGTTGCCAGTCCCACAGAATGATGAGTACCGAGCCAATGTTCATGTTTTCATGAACAACATTATACTAACCTAATCAATATATAAGAATAAGTTATGTAATTTTGAATTTCGGTTAACGAGGAGACTCAGTATTATCAAAAGTCATGGAATATTACATATGTATACTATGTAACTGTATAATTCACTGAAATTGAATAATAGTTTTTTGTTTTTTACAAGCAACTGAATGAATGATTTCTTTTTGTGTTAAGAATCTAATTTGGGCCATATGAAGAAGAGGAAAGTATCCTCGAAACGCGTCGCCAAGTGAATTGGACTCCATATGTATACATCTCTTTCTTCAGAAAAAATCCTTTTTCGCTTTTCCAAAAAAAAATTCTCTCTCCAAACTTGATGTGATCTTTTGATACCATTTGTGCTTCTTTATGTTGTAAATTTCATGTCGAAAGAATTGAACCACATTATTTGTGATATGAAAAATGTTTTTGTATAATTTTGTCTATTGACATTTCTTTTTATGAAGTATTAAGTATTACTCCTTAAACATTCTGTTGATGTATACAAATCACAGTATTGGACTTGATCCAAACACCCAAAAGTGTGCAGGGGACGGGAGGATTCTTAGGTTGAATCCTTTTCTTTTTTCGTTTTATGTGTCGGGGTTTTGTGCCATGACTCCAGTTCCTCCCCAGCACCTAAAATTATCTGAATACAACTTCAAACTACCTAACAATCTTTATTGAACTAGAGGTGTGCACCTATACTCAACCTTTCTACATAAATTAAAGTTGCTCACCGTAGCGACTAGTGTACTCCTAGTCCATAGACCCCTTTCCTCCATCCTTGTGGGCGCCCCCCCAACATGGGGACTGTACGGAACCTTTGGCAGTGACAAATTGAGCTTCCCCTTTAAATTTAGAATAGCAGGCGTGGTCTTGGGCGTGGGAATGCCCCGCTGAGGCCCTGCCCTCTGGCGCTTCACCTCAGTCCCCTTTAAACACATCGGACGCTTAGATACATGGCTACGCTTATTACATATTAGCCATTGGACTACTAGCGGGGGAAAGCGGGCGGGACGTATGGAGGAAATGGGGGACTGAGTACTCTAGTCACTACGGTGATTAAAGTTGAAGTTACTTACCCGTAACTATTGTTCTCCAGCATGAATTCACATGCTCATGAATATTCCTCATCGTCAGCCTGGGAATCCTCAGTAAAAGAAAAAACTTTCACTTTAAAACTGTATTTCTCCTCTAAACCAATCACTGTGCTCTGGGTCATACTGCCACCATCCAATGTCGGTACTCTCTCTAAGCCCCTCCTCCGGCAGCCATCTTCAGATTGGGTAAGCCTGAAAAGTGGCAGTATGACCAATAAGAGCCACAGAGGGGGTTGGAGGGAAAGTTTGCATGTGAATCCATGCCAGACCCATGCTGGAAAACAATAGTTTCAGGTAACTAACTGAAACCTTCGCCAGCGTGGGGTCTGGTATGGATTCACATGCTCATGAATAACAAATACATAGCAATTTAACATTACACAACCACAGGAGATGGCAAAGCTCAACAGAAGCAAAAATCCTTACCTCTGGAACGGACTCACTTCAAGCGAACAGGTTGCGTAGCACTGCCTGGCAGACTCTGGACTCCTCCCTGGAATCCCTGTCGATGCAGTAAACCTTTGTGAGGGTGTGCGTGGACCTCTACGTAGCAGCCCTGCAGATGTCCAGCAGGGGCACACCACATAGGAACAGTCGTCACAGCGATCGCTCTGGTGGAATGGGCTCTCAGAAGGCCGGGCAGAGGTTGGTTCGTCAACCGGTGACAGTGCGTGACCCAGCCGGAGAGCCACCTTGAAATTGAAGCCTTGGATAGGGTCTTCCCATGGTTCACGGAACCGAAGTACACAAACAGTTGTGAAGTCTTCTGAAAACTCTTTGTGCGTGCCACGTATAACTTCAGGGCATGAGCAACATCTAGCGAGTGCCAGGCACTTTCTGCCGGCGACAAAGATTTCAGTAAAAAAAAAATAGGTAACACCAAAAGCTTATTGAGATGGAATTATAATGGAACCGTATGCAGCAGCACCCTCAATCTGTGGAAAGCCAGGTACGGTTGCTTGCAGGATAGGGCCTAGATCTCAGCAACCCTTCTGGCAGAGGTGATTGCCACAAGGAAAGCCGTTTTCCACAAGAGAAACTTAAGTGGGGCCTCATGCATAGGCTCGAAGACCCCACCTCCCCTTCAAGCACTTCAAGGTCAACAATGCCCTGGCCTTGGCGAGGACCCCCCCTGCAGGCCGCTGGCAACTCATTCTCCAAACTCTAGGGCTGCAGGAGCCAAGCCCTCAGGTTCAGCGATCCTGGGTCGTGATGAAGAATTGCGCCTCCTTCTCCGGTGAGAAGATCCGAAAGCATTGGCAGCCTGACCGGAGGTGACACCGACAGGCTGAGAAGGATTGGATACCTAATCTGCCTTGCCATGTCAGGGCAATGAGTATCATCTTGCATTGACACAGAGTGTGTTGACGACTTGTAGCAGAAAGGGAACAGAGGAAACATACAGAAACAGCCCTTCCCACGGGAAGGAGAACACATCCCCAAGGCTCCTCGGTTGGTGGAATCTGCTGGCAAACCTCTGGCATTTGAGTTCACCGCCATCGCAAACAGATCGATCTGGGTCCGCCCCATTTGACGAATAGGGGGTCCAACTGATCATGACGAAACTCCCACTCATAGCAGGAGCGCAGCTCCCTGCTGAGGGAGTCTTTAATGGTGTTCTTGACTCAAGCCAGGTGGAGAGGGACGCGGAACATCCCCTGTCTGACGGCCCAGCGTCACAAGTCCTGCGATTCCTTGGCGAGCGCTGGAGATAGAGTGCCCCCCTGCTTCCTGATGTGAAACATGGTGGTGTTGTCCAAGAAGATCCTCACCACCTTGCCTTTCAGAGACGGTAGGAACAACTTGAGGGCCCAGAACACTGCCCATAGCTCCAGGATGTTGATATGAAGATCCTTCTCCTCCGGCAGCCACAAGCCTGTTGTACAGATGTCCGGTGTGCGCTCCCCAACCTTCCAGGGAGGCATCTGTGGTGACCGTCTCCTGGTATGGGGGATTTTGAAATGTTGTACCTTGGGTGATGTTGGAGCGGACGGAAACATTGAGCGAGATCTTGTCCAGACACCTGTATCCAGCAGGCATCAAGGAATTCCTGTAGGATTGTATCTGCAACCTGCAGACACGGACGAGGTAGATGCAGTATGACATCTTGCCCGGTAACTACTTGATAGCCCGCACAGTGGCCGTCTTCGTCGACAACAGCCGGTGCGCACCATTCCTTGAATGGCTGCTATCCTCTCCTCCGATGGCAACACCAGGCAAGCCACTGTGTCGAGTCTGGCGCTGAGTAACAGCTTGTTCTGCAATGGTGTTAAGCAGGACTTCGGATAGTTGGAGAATCCCAGATCTGTCAATAGTTGGATGGTTGTCTCCATGTGTTTGTCAGCCAGCTCCCACGAGTGTCCAGCACCCAAATGTCAGTGATCTTTCTCCACTCACTGATTAACCTCGTCAGCCGTCCTCACACCGGGGTGCACAAGTGGGGGCCAACATCTCAGTCGGTTCAGGCTTGCTTCGGCACCGGCGTCCTACCCTGCGGGCGGCACGGACCTCCACAATCGTAGGCCTGGGAACAGCCTCTGTGGCTTCTTGCGTTGAGGATCTGGAAGGCTGTCGTTACAACGTGGAAAACCTTTTGAAGACCTGCTTGACTTTCCCCTGGAGCAGCGAAAAAAGAAGACTTGCGGTGCTGCTGGAAAGTGCCCAAGGACCGGGCCGTCTCCGTATCCGTCTTGCTGGCCTGGAGGGACTAGACGATAGCCTTCCCCAAACAGATTCTCTCAGTCGAAGGGCATGTCCAGCACCTTCGCTTGGACATCCTGACGGAAATTAGTGGCCTTCATCCAACCTTGTAGACGAAGGCAGACAGTTCCCCATTTGCTGGAACCCTGTGTAGTCGATGTCCAATGCCACAGTGATGGCGTGATCCAACGTCACTTCACATTCCTGGAAGAGAGCGATGGCCTCAATCGTCGGGTAGGAACTCCAGGATCGGTCCCAGTTTGTACCACAATTCCCTGTTGTACCTGGCCAGGATCGCCAGTGTGTTGGCCGCCTCGATAGTGGATGCTGCTGTGTAAACCACCTTCTTTCCAATGGCGTCCATCCTTTTCCCTCTCGCTGTCCATAGAGACCGAAGACGAGGACAGGTTATCTGACCGTTTCCTCGAGGCCGCCAACACTACCTAATCCGGCGATGGCTGTGACCTCCGGCACTTGGGTGCAGAGTCTGGCACCCTATATTTCTTCTCCAGCCTATCCCGTTTGGCTGGAGCCGTGCAAGGGTTCTTCATGAGGACCAGGCCCTGCTCCCAAACATTGTTCAGAAAAGGCACCACCATGATAGTCTTCCTCTTGGCCTCGCGCCTTTGATACAAGAAGCCCTCCTCCTTGGTTTCCTCAGGCACCAGCTGGAATAGCTCGGAGGCCCTGGCGATCATGGAGTGGAACGATCCCATCTCATCCAGTGGGGACACTATGTGGAGCATCCAAATGTGGCGATTCACTGTCTGCTTCAACGATGTCTGAGTCTGCTGAGGGAGAAGGGGCCCGACGTGGTGGAGGAGACTGAAATGGGGGCGTCGGATGATGCTTCCTCTTCTTTGCTGCAAGCTGAACCGAGACCTGAGGGACCACAGGTACCGGAACCAGAGGCAACCTTATTGGGATCTCTGACACCCAGAAGTGTAGTCACCAGAATATCCAAGAAAATGTCCCTCGGCTGAGGAGGCAAAACAGGAAAACTTGTGCGATTGTCGTACTCTTCAACATCCGCGTGGACCGTATACGAGGACTCTTGATCTTCGTCATCCGTGGATGGGACGTCCATGGTCTGGGCGACGGCCTGGGAAGTCTGTTTCGGGGCCTCCCCCATTCCCCCATTCCCCCACCCCCCTTTTCCTCACCTGAGGGGTCATGAACTGGGGGCCTTGGCCGGTTTAACCACTTCTGGTGTGCCTGTAGACTTTGGCAAAGTCACTGTGGCGGCGTTGTGCCTTGTGGGCCGGAACACTGATCCGTGGGAGCTACCCTCATAGGAACAGGGCCTGTAGCTGCAGTGGTAGTAGAAGTCATCGACGTAGTTGCTGATGAGGCCTTTTGCCTGTGTTGCCGGTTGAACCTGCTTAGGCTGCGTGGCCTCTCCCATTTCTCACGTAGTTTAATTGTGGTAGATGACTTCCTCTTTGAAGAGGAGCTGGATGGTAGGCTGGTAATGGAGGCGGAAGGTAATGCTGAGCGCGCCCTATCCACTTTGGGACCAACTTCTGTGGCAAACCTGGTGGACTTGGACTTGCGGCTCTTGGCCTTATTTTGGGCACCCACGGATGAGGCACCCTCTAATGACTTAGAAGATCGCTCCTTGGACCGGCCGGTCCTGGGCGAGGAATGACGCTGCTCGGAGCACCGGTCAGAGGACTTGGCATTAAGCTATGCCGCCAGTCTACTATGCCTGTCCATCATTTTCTTGGAGAAAGCGAGGCATATTTTGCACTCTACTTCCTTGTGGTCCGGGTGCAGGCAGTAGAGGCATTGCTGGTGCTTGTCCTCCACAAACACATTCCGTACCCCAAATTTGGCGCAGGGCCTGAAGACAGACCGTCCCCTCCTTCTCAGTGATGGTCAGAGGGCATGAAGTAGGCCCAAGAGACTTTGTAGAATCTTCGATGGATCTTCACCCTTGAGGGGTGTGGAACTTAACAGACAACGGGTCCCTGCTGTCGACAGAGGAAGAAAAGAGCACACAGGCTTCTTTGAAATAAAAATAGAACTTTTTCTGTCGAAAATACATACAAATAGCTTGGAGAGCTAACTCGATGACTCCTAACACTGAATCATGCGGTAAAAATCAGAAGAGAACTGCGAGAGGAGGGGCTCAGGGAGAGGACTGTCATTGGATGGGGGCAGTATGACCCATAGGACAAAGATTGTTTTAAAGGAGAAATACAATTTCTAAGTGGAAGTGAAATTGAAACTTTTTTCTTTTACCAAGGATTCCTAGCTAGACAACAATAAATATTCATGAGCATGTGAATCCATGCCAGACCCCATGCTGGAGAACTTTATTACTCATACGTCTCGTCTGCTTTCCTCAAGCCTTGTGGATGATTTCACCGAACAAGAACCTAGAATGGAGCTGAGATAACCTACTGCATATCTAGGACAAATCAAAAAGGTTCTTCAGAACTGCCTGACCAAATTGTATCACGCCTGGAGCTAATGTCCAGTGAGTAGTACTTACAGAAGGCTGACAGATGGCCCAAGTAGCCGCCTTGCCGATGACATCCCAAAAAGCATGTCTCTGAAACAGGACGTCCTTGGCCCGGACCGCATGGGCAGGAATTCCCACAAGAACAGGTCTGCCCATGGCCATGTACACCTCCAAAATGGCCTGAACCATCCAACGGGTGATGGAAGCCTGAGAACCGGGAGAGGAGGCCCCAAAAGTCACGAACAATGCCTCAGACTTTCTGAAGGATCTCATCTGAGTGAGATAAAACTTGAGGACCGTTTTGAGATCCAAAGAATGTAGGTGCCCTCTCTGCCTCAGATTGCAGGTTCGGGAAGAACACCAGCAGGTAAATCTCTTGATTCAGATGGAATGAAGAGACCACTTGCGAAAGCAGTTAGGGCGAGTGCCCAAGATGACCCTGTTGTGAAAGGTGGTGAAGGGCTTGCATGAGAACAATGCCTGCAGCACACTAAACCTGCACGCAGAGGTGAGAGCCACCAGTAAAATTGTCTTTAGTGTCACCAAGCGGATGTCCACACAGGCCATCAGCTTGAAAGGCTTGCGCTGCAAGATTGTCATTGCAGTCCCAGACCGGGTGCCGCCAATGCTCAGTGGAAAAAGCCTAGACAACTCTGTAAGGTGGGTCTTGACCACTGGCTCAGCCGCAGAAAACATGCTCAGGGGAATTTTTGTCAATCACCGCCAAGTAAGTGCAGCACATATCCACCTGAACTCCAGATTGAACCAGGTGTGCTGAAAAAGCTAGTACATCATCCAGAGGACAGGTGACATGGTCCAGACCCTTGTTATGAGCCCTATGGCAGAACCTAGTCCATTTGCTCTTTTAGGGAACCGAGTCGAGGGCCTCCTGGCCTGCTGAATGATGTCCCAGTTGTCATCTGAAAATTGAGCATGTTGAAGCCTCAGCTGGTCAGGAACCATGACGCCAGCTTGGCCGGGTCCGGATGGTCCGTTGCCCCGAACTGCTGCATCAGGAATTCCCTGCTTGAGATCGGAAGGTGGACGGGGGCCTGGGAGTACAACTGCAGCAGATACGAAAACCAGGGTCTCGAAGGCTAGTGGGGGGCAATCGGGATGAGGCTGCAACCCACCAAAGCCCGAAACTTGCAGAGGGTCCGTTGGAGCAGAGGGGTGAGAGGGAACGCATAACACCTGCGGCCGTGCCAATAGATCTGGAAGGCATCTCCCAGAGACCCCTGACCCCGTCCTGCCCATGATGCAAACTGGGGCACTTGGAATTCAGAGGGGATGCAAACAAATCCAGGTCCACAAATCCACACCGTTGGAACAGGGGAAACAAGGAGTCGATGTGCAACTCCCAATCATAGGTGTTGAACCCCAAGCAGCTCAGCTGGTCCACTTCTGCATTTCTGTCCACCGGGAGGTAGACCGCTGAAATCCAGACACCTTCTGTCAGGACCCATTCCCAGATCAATACCGCCACCATGCAGAAGGGGGAGGAAGGTGAGGAGGGTGAGGCAGGGTGCCACCCTGCTTGTTCAGGTAAAACTTTGTAGTCGAATTGTCCATCCTGACCAGAACAGACCTGTCCCTGATGAGGAACAAAACTGCTGTGAGGGCCAGGCCCACTGCACTGAGCTCGAGCAGATGGATATGCAGGAGGGCTTCCATCCTGGATCAGGCTCCATGAATTGCGTAGCCCTCCAGAGTAGCTCCCCAGCCCAAAAGAGGAATTCGTCATCACCACCAGGGTAGGCTCTGGTCAGGTGACTGGGGCTCCCAATGAAACATTGCCATCCACCAGCAAAGATCGGACAGTAGGAGCGTTGGTATTGGGATCCTGTCTGACAGTCCCCATCCCCTGATCCCAATTGGCCACTAGGTGGCGCTGGAGGCACCTCATCTTGAAGCGAGCATGCTGTGCTGTACAGTGAGCATACAGGATGCCATTAGGCCCAGCATATGCTGGAACCACCATGCCGAGGTCGTTGAGTTGGCCAGAAAATGCCCCACCGCCCTGCGGAGGGACAGGGAACTCTAGGGTGTAGGGAACGCCCACTGAACCATAGTCTCCGAACGCACTTTTACGAAGACCAGATTCTGAGATGGGCACAACTGTGATTTCCTCTGGTTGAGGGAGAACCCCAGCCGATGAAGGAAGGACAACCGCCAATCGCTGGCAGGAGTGTAACACACCCCTCGCGTGACACAACCCTCCCTCCCTCCCTCCCTCCCTCCCTCCCTCCCTCCCTCCCTCCCTCCCTCCCTCCCTCCCTCCCTCCCAGCCAGTTGTCCAAATAAGGGTACAGATTGATCACCCTCCAAGCCGAGGAGGCCCACCACTGCATTCATCAACTTTGAGAAGACGCAAGGGGCCAAGCTCAGGCCGAAGGGCAGCACCTTGTACTGAAAGTGGTACAACAAAAGCATGAACCGCAGAAACTTCTGATGCGTTTGGTAAATGGGTACATGCAGGTACGCATCCTTGAGGTCCAGGGAACACATCCAGTCTCCTGCGCAGGAGTAATTAAGCGTTCCAGCGGTAATGACAGATTCACAAATGACAGATCCAGGACAACCCTCATGCCAGCCTGGTTGTTCTTGGGTACCGCAAATATTCCTGGAATAGTACCCAGAGCCTCTGTCTGAAAGAGGAACTGGTTCTATCGCCTGCATCTCCAGGAGCGAAAGGATGTCCCATAAAAGAGCCGGGGACCCGACTGAAGAGGAGAGGATGTAGAGGCAAAGGAAGAGGAAGACTGAAGCCCGTGGAGGCTACAGATCGGATCCACGGAGTATCCACGGGTTGCTGAAGATACTTCCAGGTGTCCTGGAAAAGAGCCAAACGGCCCCCCACAGGCAAGCTGTGTTCCCTGACCAAGATGTCACAGCTTCTTGGCATCAAAGGCGGGGCCAGGTGAGGGGGAGCGCAAAAACCTGCACAAAGTCATCTGCCGTTTCCTCCTGTTGTCACTGGGCAACCTGTCAGGCCCCCTTGTACTGTGGACCTGAAACACCTTGAAGCCGGATAACGTGGAGGATTTGAACTCGGTCCTGCCCTGGGACTGAGGGAAGGATTTCTGTCAGGATGACCAAGGACTTGGCGGTTTGAGTGGAGGTTTTCGTCTTTGTCAACTCGTCATCGGTTGACAGATGAAAAATGGCCACGCCCTCAAAGGGCAGATCCAGGATCCGCTCCTGCACGTCAGATGAAAAGACTGTGGTGTGCATTCACTCCGTCCTTCGCATCTCAACCCCAAGGCACAGCTCTCTGCTGGCTGTGTCAATGTGGGAGACCAAAGACTCCATAAAGGTCCTACGCAATGGCCCGGGCATCTGCCAGACCACCCTTGAAGGAGGCCCGTTTGTCCGAAAGGAGATGGGGCAGAAATTCCCCAAGCTCCCGCCACAGCTTCTAGTTAGCTGCAGCCAAGAGGGTGTCTGTGTTGGCTTGCCGCAGATGGAGTCCTGAGATGGAATAACAGCGCTTTCCCAAAGACTTGAGGACCTTGTCCTCCTTGAAAAGACAACTGGTGGTGGCTCCCGTGGAGGAAGACGACAAAGACAATGGTTTATAATATTAAGAGGCTGCAGTCACCAGTGAAGAATGCGGCTGCATGTGGGAGGCGTAGAGGATTGGCTCCCTGTCCGTTAGCCTGAACCTGCTGTTCAACTTCCTGTTCATCTGGGCGTTCAACCTGGGCTTCTCCTAGACATTTCGTGCCACCTGGAGGACATCCTTCTGGAGAGGGATGCCAGACAGGATCATGGTGGGCTTACCCAAGACCTCTGCTAGCACTCCCGACTCCTGGAAGCAGAGGAACCCCCAAGAACTCTGCCAGGCCCTGAAAGCGGCCATCAAAGGCCTTAACAGATGCCTGAGGGTTCATCGTCTTGGGTGGCAACATCCTCATTGCCCACCCCCCTTTTTTTACAGACCATGGGAAGTCCCGGCCTGGGGACACAGGTGCCGACGGGGTCCCCCTGAAGTCTGGTGCCAAAGACAGGTCCAACTACTGTTGAGGGGGAGGCGTTGGTGCTACAGGAGGCAGTGGAGGGGTCTGAACCAGTGGTAGTGCCTGGACCGGGGGAGGGACCAGTACTGGAACAGGCAGTGCTGGAGGAATGGGAGGAGCACCCAGAGGAGGGAGCCAGGGAGGCACCACTTGCGCGATGACCTTCACTAAACCCTTCAGGAGAGAAAGCGCTTGAAGCAGCAGTTCTCTCCCCAGGGACCTGGCATTCCGAGACGCTGGCCTTCTGCTTCTGGACAAAGGGCTGAGGCACCCGAGGTGTGTAGCAGTAAGGCTCCAATGGGTAGATATATCCTTGAGGAGACTAGATGCCTGTATCGCACAATCCGCTGCCGCTTCCAGAGAGAAGGGAACTGCACATCACGCAAAGCCCATTCAATGGGCGAAAGCACAGGCGGGCCCGGAGTTGGATCCCAGATGGCCACCGGCCAGGCAGGCTCTGCCATGTGCCTCTCTGCCATTTTGAAGCCTTGTGCCATGCCCTGGGTGGGAGGGCGCAAAGGCCCTGAGCCACAGCCACGGGAGGATACAGCTCGGGTCTTGCATCCGAAGCGGAAGCATCAACCTCGGATTACTCTGGCAGGCGCCAAGCCCTCAGCCGGCCGGCTGTTACTCGCAACGCCCTGACTCGCGTCCTCTGAGCGAGCTCCGGTAGGCTGGACGCCCTCTGCACCTGTGCCGGTAGCCGTGCTGGATCTAGCCGAGGATAGACTCTTGGAGGTGGCACACAACAATCCCCTTACCCCTTGGGGTTGAAGAGGACGAATTTGATCACCCTTCCGAGGACAGCCCAGTAGGGCCCCTGAGCTTAGAAGCCGGTAGCCTGGATGGTCTCAGGTCTGCCCGAACCTGAATCCGAGGAACCTGTATCCGTGGGTACCCCAGGGAAGGAGTTGGCGTGCTGTGGAGCTGTACTGAACAGAAGGCCTACCTTGTCTTGACAAGGGTCCTGGAGACAAAGTCCTTATGGTGGGGTGGAGGAGAAGTGTGGAAGATCTCCCTTCAGTGCGACAAACAATTCTGCAATGCCCTGTGACCAAGAGCGCTGCAAGCTGAACATGTGGCCCTGCGGTGGCCGTGCCCCAACACTCAAGACAGAGTGCATGGGGGGGGGGGGGGTAAGTGGCCGGGAATGAGCTGTGGCATGAGGCACATCTCGTGAATCCTCCTGCAGCCTTCATGCCTCGGGGGGGGCGCTAGGCACCGAAGGGAAGTTAAGTAAGACTGAAAAATAAACGGGGAACAAGCAGAAAGCTAAAAAGTCTCTGGGCTGGCTGCCAGGTCTGACACCATCCGTGCGGAAAAAGGGACTGAGGTGAGGCACCAGAGGGCGGGCCTCGGCAGGGGCGTTCCCACACAGAGGTTGCACAGTACACTAAATTTAAAGGGGACGCTCCATTTTTCTCTTTTAAAGGTTCCGGTACGAGTATCTAACATATGTGACTAGTTAGTATGACATGCTGGACAACTATGTGAGCAATCTGATTGAATATTCCTTTACTTAGTTTCGATTTTTGATGATCCCATCCTTTCCTTTGAGTTCTCTGAATAAAGAAAAGCTTGATACCATGTTAGTGCACTTTTAAAATTACAAACAAATCAAGTTTGGATTTCTTCCATTGGGCTAATTGAAAATACTATGCCAAAAAGGCAAAATGCACTTGCTTCCAAAGTCCCATTAACATCTTAAGCCATGCAGGGAATTGAATAACACAAATACATGTCGGTAGCAGTTTTATGCTACCACTTTCATTTTGTGGCTACCACCTGATGAACTCCGCTTCCTCTCTCGCTAATGTTCAAGGGATGTGGAAGACAGACAACAGCTAGCCAGAGTTTTTCCTTAAGTTCTCTATGGCTCACCTTGTGGTTCATGGAGCAAAGAACTCAAGGGTACTAAGAAGGCAATGGGGCGGTTACGATACAGTATAACACAACATAACATTCAATAAAGGAATGCCCACATAGAGGTGGTCAGTGTTTTTATGTATTTGGTCCATGGAGTTGTGGTCTGCTGAATTCCTTAACAATAACTCAGTCTAGCCGGGGCTGTGGCCACCGCAGGGGCATACAATCCCTCACTTAAGAAATCCATTAAAGCACTATCTTTGGAACACAAGCCCGAGAACGGATGGGAACAAGCGCAAATTGTGAAAGAGCAGTGAGAAGGAGATCAGTTGGAAGGAGGAAGGTTTAGGAAGGGAAATGGAGGTTTAGGAGAAGGGAGAGATCAGGTGGAGGAAGGAGGGTAAAAACCTATATAAGAAAGAAGAGAAGCGAAGGAGGAATTAAGGATAAAGTGGGAAAGAATACAAAGGGAGCGGGACGGACCCGGAAATCCCAGGTATTTCCTAGTTAAGAGAGACAAAGATCGAGGGGAGTTAGGAGGTGGAAGGCAAAGCCAAAGGGGCATATGTTGGAGAAGGGTCAGAGCGGAAAGAAGAAAGAAGTACAAAGCCTTGCTTTCCCAGGCCCAAGAGATGGTGAGGACCAAGCCTAATAGGGCCCTGAGCGAGCAGACCAGAGCAGGCAAGAAAAGACCCAGAGATTGATCTGGTGGAAGTGGCAAGTCCACCAAAAATTCTAAAGAATACTTGTTGGCCCAGAAGGGCTGAAGAGAATACGATAGCCCACACTACCCTACAATGTGGACTATAAGGACAGCTGCCTGAAAATAAAACACAGGCAACATGGCAAGACATCAATTGTAAACCTACCATCATCTGCATCATAATTTGCAAAGTGGAGTATGTAGGTGAGGAGAGCTGGAGTACAAACTGATTATCTGAGTCGTGGACACATCTTTTCTACAAGCATTTGGTGAACATTACGCATTGTAATGACCCTCCCAAAAGATTGCTTCAATGCCTTGTGACAAAACTCCTCGCTGGGATTCAAGGGGTGCCTAGTGGGTTGACTCTAAAACCCTCCAAGTCAACGCTGTTGCACACCCTTCTCATGGCAGGACATGGGTCACCAGGCAGTAACCACTCGATCTGAGCAAAGCCTATGCTTAATTAACCATGCCAGTATGGGAAAGGTGGGACAAGGCCACTACCAACTCCTGGTTCCAGAAAGGACTGAAGATTTGGGAGGGAGACCCCAATGGGGAATGCCAGCCAAGTCCCAGAGGGTTGCTAGAACACCTGGAAATATGTCCCCAACCCAAGTTTGTCCACCGAAACGGAGCAGGACTACATTTCCCCAATCCCTCCTGGAAGGTTAACAAAAAACCCAGACCAGAATGGGAAACCACAGTCACTGCCACAGGGACAGGACACCTGGGGACGGAGGAAGAGACCAGGCCAACCCACTGAGGTTGTCCTTAACACACAGGGAAGGTGGCATTGGGGAACCCACACCCCTTGTCCACAAGAGGATAAATAACACACCCTCCCCTTTTCAATAACATAGGAGAGAAAAAACGATTTATAGCATCTTTCACTCTCCACAGGAACTGAATCTTGCCTGACTGACCTGTGAAACACAGCAACGGCTTCACAGCAGCTTAGGAAAACCATGGAGGAGTAAACCACCAGAAACAACGAGGGGGCCACTTACCCATTAGGTTCATAGGAAGAGAATTGCAGACAACAAATAGGTAGGGAGATCCAGCGAGGTGACATCCAAAATGGCTGCCCCACCTCTTATGGACACTGTTCCATTAGACTCACCCTCAAGAGAGTCACAGGAGGGAAATGGCCTCAACCAATAACAGACTCTCTCTACCCATGGGCCACAGGTACAAAACATCAACAATAGGAACAAGGACAGAATAAGAAGTAAAACCACTCGGCTCGGTTTGTGTGCTGCTAGAGCGGATGAAGGAATATGTTTGCTGAACAGTAGACAGGAGTTTGGATCAGGAATACAGCGCTGGATGGAGAATGAAGGAGAGCAGATATACTGGACAAGTAAAGGAGAGAGGATCAGGATGGGAGGTGTTAAAGGAAGGGGTAGTAAGATCAGAGGAGGGGAGTGGAGAGAACATTGTGGTATGATATCTGCCAGACGAGTTGGGATGATCTGGTTTATAGGTACAAAAGTTGATGGAGGTCAGATGTGCATAGGAGGGGTGTGGAAGGTTGTTGGAGGATGCAGAAGGATGTAAGAGGGTGCTACAAGAGTTGTTGGCAGAGATGCTGAACGTCAAGAAGGAGGTTGAGAAGTTTTTTTAAAGGGAGATACCCTGAGGAAGCAGCGCACCATATCTCTGGGGGGAGGAAGGGCAACCTAGCCCTGGGAGGTGACAAGGGCACTATATCCCTGGGACACGAGTCAAACACCATATAACTGGGCAAAACTACAGTTGGTAGTGAAGGTGGGAAGTGAGAAAGTGGCGGTTGAAACAGCAGACGGCGGTCTGACTGAAGTGGCCAGAGTAGAGGTGGAAGGTTTAAGGCATAAAGGGGTGAAGAGGGAAAGAAGAGACACAGATGGGCGAAGAGAAAGAGGGAATACGTTGGGATGGACCCAGAGGGTTGAAGGTGGGAACAAATGGGTGAAGAAAGGCTTGGGAGACAGAGGCAGAATACTTCAGCTAGATGCCTCCTCCCTGCTTTACCCACTCTGCCACTTGCCAAACCTGGGCCAGGCAAACTAGCACAAAAGAAAAAGAAAAGAGCCGATGCGGGTTGTGATTCCTAAGCCTGGGGACCTTTTGTTGTGCCAGGCAGCCCTGGTGTGAAGCTGGTTGCGGGTTCTCCAACAGCTGAGAGAAAGTCAATCCGGCAGAGATGTTTTAACACACTCTGGACATTTACCTTGGCTCATAGGATTCTAAGAAGAGTGACATACTTTATTTCACTTTCCTTTATTTTTTACCCACACATTGTTCACTTCCTGGAATAAAAGAATCACTTTACCTTTTATTGATGTATGTGTATGTTTATTGATCACTCTGCGACCATCCTGAACACACTGCCCTGAACTTTTTTCAGGTGATTCATCTAATTTGGTTTATCATCACATTTGCTCCTACTGAGTGTACAGCAGAACTGTTACGCTCACCTGGTATCCACGGGGCGCCACACGATACTGGATGGAGGTCTAAGCACCATCCCGGACCCCTCTCTGCTTGGTTATATGCCAGAATTGGGTAGCGCTTATAACAGGAGAATGGAGGGTTAAGATACTGGTTCTGTGATGGGTGGACTCCCACCTCCCTCTGGTCTAAATCCCCTCCCTTGGGCTTATTGTTCACCTTAGGTTTTTGTGCGTTTAACTCTCCATCCTGCGTCTCTGTGAAAGTGGGGCACGTGGTTGGTGCGGGCGTTCCGTGGACCTAGTTGCTTCACTGGTCCGTGTTCCCTTATGTCGGGTCCAGACCGGCTGTGACTCCGACTCTGTTTGCTGTCTTCTAGATGAGTTATGATGTCTTTTCTGTCTTTATTCGTCCCTTTCTTTCCCTTCGTTTTCTCCGTCTTCTCGGCGTCTTGCTCCACTACGCGGTTACCTAAAAATGTCCCTTTTTGTTTTCACAGGGATGGTTGCGATCTCAGAGATGCCTCGCCGATGGCAAAGACCACAGTGAGTTATTGATGCGCGGAGCGCTGCGCTGTTTATTGGTGTTAATTGCTAACCTGTGTTCTCTTCTCTTCTTTGTACAGGTTGCGGTGATGTTCCGGAGTGTTGAGCAATCGAAGCGCTGCTTGCCCAGGTAAGAATTGTTATTAATGCTGTCCTTGTTTCTTTACCTTTGCAGCGAACTCCGGAGATGGGCGAGGTAAACAAAGCGCAGGATGGATTCAAGGCCGGTTACTTCACAGGTAAGTGTTCTTGCTTGCGAATGCTGTTCTTGTTCTTCCAGGTTATTAATGGAATCCGGATCTAGGGCTTCAGGATCAGGCCGCCGTAGAAGCAGATAAGCAGGAGCTGGACACAGCGAGCGTTACGCTGCAGGAGTGCAGAATAACGTGAAGTGTGTTCTGCTGTTTGGGTGTGGTTTAAATAGCCCAGGCCAAGTAGTTCCAGGCCCGGCCACACCCAAAACACTAGACCGCATGGCTTGGTTCGAAAGAACTGAACTGTGTGATAGGCCTCCATGTTGGATAAGGTCCAAAACTGGTATTGCTTTATTCCTGATAATGAGCCTGACGCCAAAGGCGCCAGGACTGACTCCATGTATGTTACTGATGGCGTTTTAAGGCCCTTGGGGCCAATGTGAAGGGCTTTAGGCCCATTACTGCCAGGGGGCTGTTATACCGAGGGGGTCAGGGGCATGGATCGTGACAAGAACACATTGGTTTTGCATCCAGCCTGTTTCCTCTCAACCCTTCTGCAGATCCCCTGCAACATATCAGGGCACATCAGTCTTGCTGCAGATAAGATCCTGGATGTGGACTCATTCACTGGTCCAATTCAGCTTGCCCATTGAAGTGATTTGTTGGGCCTTTTTGAGGGGTAAAGGCATTAACAATAAATCAGTGCACCAATTACCCAAATAGCCACAATAACTCACAGGTAGGAGCACTGTGTGATAGAGCCAGTAATAAGCCATCATCAATAGGGATATTTTACGCAGTCTGTACATTTACTGAAAAAAAACAAGCAGCTTCAAGATCAATCAATTTGACTGGCAACTGAGGAATGTGACAACCCGCAAGAGCAAGACAGTAATTCACTGTACCAAATGCCCCTTTGGTCAAACAGTACGAGCAGCTAACAAATGGATTTTGTAATATACTTCAGATTTGTTGTAAACATTTCAATGCACATTACATTACATGGAGGCAGGACATACAGAAAACGATCTCTTGGTAGATTCAGCAAATTAGAACACTACACATAGCAAACTCTAAAAAGTTCTCATTTTTAAAGAACAATGGATGTCGAGATTGAAAACATGTGAAACAGGCCTAAACCATCCGTTTGAATTTCTTCCCGATTGAATAGATCAAGGGAGGCCCAACAGTTTGCAAAACTCTCCTTCAGCATCAGCTAGTACTGAATATAGAAAAGATATTGATTACCGAAGATTGGTAATTATTTAGTCCACCAGTTTGTTTTTTTTTTTTACTGGTATAGCTTGTCCAGTTACATGGAGCATTACCTTGCTTTTTTTACCAGACATGAATCCTTTTAACGCAATGACGTGATCACATGAAGGCCAGGTTAAAATAAGGAGTGCAGCAATAATGACTGTCGCAACACAACCACAATTTTGACTGAGGTGAAACATCGTCAAACATTGGGAAGAAAAATAAAATAACTATTAGCAAGCACATTAGCAAATAATTGTTCACTCCGCCCACTTTTGTGGAATGACTACTAATAGCAATCCTTCCCTAATTTGGTTAGTTTTCTGATGGATCATTTTATTTTTGTTGTTTCTGAATAATTGAGTAGTTATTAAGTATCAAAGTAGCTGTTAGGCAGAATCCGATCCTGTGCAGTTCCCTTGGTGAACACTGCAAAAAGATTAAGACTACAGGAGTAAGCAGTAAACCCAATTGGTAGCAGTCTGTACCACCCAGATTTACCTGGTAGCTGTGGCTGAGCAGTCAGACCTCTCTCAAGAAGAGTTAGGCAGTATACAGAGGATACACAATAGGGCCAAAAACACAGTAGAGCAAGCAAACACTGACCAGAGCTTGTTATCAAAGGTATATAATTATTTAACACACTTTAGAAAATACACTAGCACTATAAATCAAAAGCAAGTTCCAACACAATCAGAAAAGTATACACACCTCCCTTAGCAATTACGAGACAAGTCGAAGTCAAAACACTACTTTTTGTCAAAACAGAGGTGAGCGCGTAACTTGGATGGCACTCCAATAATTAAATAAAAGGCAGAGAAAAAGGCAGGTCATAAAGATAAAACAGTTCCCAACACTTTTAAGAGACCAAAACAAGTTAGTGAAGGCAGAGTCTACTGTAGAGCCAAAGTTCATAGGCCAGACCCACTTTATATGGAGCAAGGTGAAATGTGCCCAAAATCACACAGTTGAGAAATTAATTCAAGTCTTTGTAGAAATGTTCAAAAGAGGTTGGGTGGTTCAAAAGATAATGTTAGGAGGACTGGGGGCCAACCCAGTTGGAAAGCCAAGGATTTAAAGGTCACCTTTAGCAAACAGTAGAAAGGGAGGCCAGGTGGAACACAGTACTTTCAAAGTTGAGGAAGCTCCAGCGGTGGCAGTTGTTCCTGGCAGCGGGTGCAGTTTGTGGTTTCGACCAGGGGAAGAGAGGATCTCGCCGAGGACGAAACTGGAGTCGTTGCACTGCCCAGGGAAGAAACAAGCCATGGAGTTCGTCGGTTAAAAGGTGTGTTCCTGGTATTCGCGGTCACAGTGGTGAAGCTTGGCTATCCGGCTGCCGGGGTGCTTGGCACGGGCGATTCGACCAAGAGACGTCCTGGAAGGCGAAATGGCGAACTGGTTGATCCCACCAGCTCAGAGGAAGAAGACTTTCAGCAGAAGATCTTCTCTTGTCGTCGGGAAAGTGGTGAGGTCGTTGCAGCAGGGCTCCACCGGTGGTGTCGTCATTGCAGATGGCTCAGCTTCTCCCCTCTTCGGATTTCTTAGGTCCTGTGGCGACTTCTCAAGTTCCAGTCCCAAAAGCCCTGCTTTTATGCAGAAAAACGCCCATTCAACAGCCTAGCTGCCACTCAAACATGCTAAGTGGTGAGCCGGGCGGCTCACCACTGGCCCAATCAGAACAGAGTACGACTTGGGTTGCTAAGGCATCGCAGTCCAGGGTGCCAATTCCCCCACCCACACATCCTGTCGAACCCAGACAGAGTGGCACCAGTTGGAGGGCTTCTGTAAAGAAGCCCACCAAAAAGTGGAACAAAAGGCCCGACCTTGGTTGGAGTTACAGAGACGGACACGAATGCCATTTTAGAAGAGAGTTCTGGCAAAAAGACCCAACCGGTGATTTAATATTAAATAAACTGGCGGTATTTTTAACATTGCACCAAAAAGTGGTGCGTTTAAAATCAATGGGAAAATCCCATAGGAAATATTCCGGTGTAATATTTTGCATGGTAACCACTGCCACCAACCAGAAACTCGACAAGGGGGGAGACTGGACAGTGCCCCCATGGAAACAGACCAAGGGGCAATCGAATTAACCCCTTCCAGTACTTCCACAATATGATGGTTTGTACTGGTTCTGTTAACAATTTTGGACTAGTAAAGTCAATGGTGACTTTACATGCCCTGGCAGACAGTAGTCAGTCCCACGGTATGGAGTCTATGTTTGGGGGTCACTGACACCCCTGTGTTACTGCACTGAGGGTGCTGTGTAACACATACACAAAAAACAGATGGTACCCTATGGAGTAAAAGACCCCATAGCCCATAAGCACACCAAAAGTCACAGACATACCTCAAATGATGCCTAAGAGTGGGAGGAAAAGAGTCTCACTCTTAGCAGGAGAAAAAAACAAACCCCAAAAATCCAGCAAAGCTGCTGGGGGACTCACTAGGTTTGGGAAATCAGCCTTATAAGAGAATTCTCCCCAACAGTAGCTTTTTATTATTTCATAGTTGCATAAATTGTAATGGCCAAAACAAAAGTGATGGCTGAAAGGTTTAGAATGGATCTTAAAGGGATGCGACCAAGCAGGTCAGGCTGGACTCAGTTTTGGGATGGGACCAAGCCTAATTTGCATATGGCCTTTCCCCTTTCTATAATGGCTTGGCTGGCTGAAGAACACTGGTCTGGAGGGCTGCCCAGAGCGATGGCAGAGGTGAAGATGAATTCTAAATCTTCCATCCATCAACCCTTTTGTTTTGTCTAGTCACCCAGAGTGGGACTACTTTGGTTTAGAAAGGAGGCTTCAGCCAGCGTAAGATACCATTGGGTAAAAGAGACTCGGAAAAAAGAGTCATTGACAAAGACTGCAACTGAACAACCCATCTGGCAAAGGTGATCACTACCAAAAACAGTTGTATTATTCAGAAGCATTGAGGGACATGAAAAGAGGCTCATAAAGTAGCCCTATCACGACACGTAACACTATATTGTGATCCCACTGTCTGTACAAAGCACTAGAGGAGGAACCTATAACATGGCCTTCAAAAATCAAACTACGGCAACAAGAAACACCACCCATGTTCCTAAGGTTCTATGTCCATTCATCTACAGTTCTTTCGATGGATTTTTGCCAAAATGATCCATCAAAAAAACACATTGAAATATTTTTTATTTGGGTGTTCCTCTCCCAAAACCCCACTTCCCCTGTTACTATTAATACCACCACAATCCCATCACATATATTTCGATGAGTTTTTTTCGATGGAATTATTTCAGCAAAAATTCCATTGTAAAAACTACTGTTGATGAAAGGACGGTTTACTGTTCCTGGGAACAAACAAATCAAGAAATAATGAGAAGACAACCTATAACTGGGTATGCATTCAGCCCATTCTCTGCCAGAGACCTCAAACTGCAGAATTGGAAATGGAGATGCCCGACACCGAAAATACAGAAAATCAGCCAAATTGTGACACACAGGCTCAGGGATAGAGCAACCATGAGAAAATAGCTTCTCTGTTTTCAAGCTTAAAATGTATAATTTTCATAAGCTGGTAGGCAACCAAAGCATCCCCACCTGCTTGATTAGATATTCAATCAGTGGAAGAAGCAGCAGCAGCAGACCGTCCTAAAGATAAGTGGCGTGCCGGCCACTTCTGCTTCCTAAAAACAGGAAAATCCTCCCAACAAAAAAGAACTATGAACAAGAAAACAAAAGATATATAGGAGCATTTCCCCCTACTTCAAACCACACATCTCCATGGATATGTTCTGCTCAGTGCAACTAGTACAGCAGTGTCGCAGAAATGACTACTATTATTACAGCTGTGAGAAACCCAAGGGTCTTCTCATTCCCAAGACCCCTGGATCCTCTTCTCAGGTGGCCAGGGAAAGGTCATCGCTCTTGGATCCCGACACTGAGGGTGGGGAACCGAGGGAGGGTCACCTGGGTGGAAAGTATGTGAGGATTGGGAGTGGGGTGCCCTTGGACAAGTCATGGTATCCCCACTTTCGCTTATTGACAAACAACCTAACCCTCCACTGAGACGAGGAAGAGGAGACAGAGACAGAGGAATTGAGACTTTACCCTTTTACTATGTCAGTAGGGTCAGGCATGTCCCTTTAATTATGGTTGGGTAGGGCTGGATGAGCATCTACACCTGTAGCCTGTCAAGGGGCTGCAGATGTATAAAGGGAGACCAGGAGAGCAACAGAAAGAGCAGCAGCAGGAGATCCTTATGAGGAAGCAGCTGTGGTGGGACCGAAGACAGAGTCAGGATTCCAGCAATCTTCCCTGAGGAATTGTGAGACCCAAAACGAGTGGGCTGTGTGTTTCCCCAGGTCTGGAGGCCTCCATCTCCACGTGTGAGCATCAGGGACTGCTGAGGAGAAGCCTGCTGCGAGCATGTTGCCCCTGAGCTATCCTCCCGAGACCTTTCTACCTGTGGGAGGTAGAAAGGACCACGCTTCCCACTCCCTGATGACTTATCCGGGCGCAGCTAACCATTAGGAATGCAGGGAGGATGCTGCCCCCTCCAGGAAGCAGTCTTGGAGCCGGCATGTAGAGAGACACATGGCGGGCAAGAGGGGCTCGTACCAGTGGGTATCCTGACTCGAGAAGTCAAGAGGAAGTCACAGGAACTGCCGGGAAGACCTACAAAAGGCTGGTGAGTGTCAGGAGGGAGTTTAAGCACCAGGATGCTCCTGTGGGACCACAAATGAATAACGATCAGTGAATATAAGCAAATAAATGCATATTGAATACCGAACTAAACGGAAACTTAACATTGAAGCAAATAAGTGCATATTAAATACTGAACGGAATGATATCTTACAATTAAGCATCATAAGTGCACATTGAACACTGAACTGAAAGTAAGCAATATTAAATGAATGTTGCACAACGATTTAACTTAAATCCTGAAGTTAAGTACATCAAAGGCTAAAGGGAGCCACACAGTGAACTTTGATGAGTGACTGCAGTGCGGCAAAGCCACAGATTGGCAAGAGGTGTGTGACATGCGGTGGCAGAGCCACAAGGCTAACAAAGAGAAGCCAACAGAGTACAAGACTACACATAAAGCCACAAGGAACATAGTGAAGGTGACTTGGTGTACAGGAGCAAGTGCCAAGGAACCTGTGTGGGCCGAGGAGTCCAGGGATCCTGGTTGCGTGACCGGTCATGGGTGGACCGTGCAGTGTAACAACTGCGTCTGGACCAGTGAGCCCTGAATGGGGAAAAATAAGGACATTCTGCAAATTAACTGGCAAGGGAAGCCTGAAGGAGGGTCAGGTCGACTTGGAGTTTAAGACTTTTTGGAAGATTAAAGCAAGTATAAGTGACGAAGTTGAAGTCTTGGGGAAGGGAACCCTGAGACTTAAAGGGACCACACGTGTTGTCTTGAGAACCGAGTCTCAAGACTCCTTTCGTTTTGAACTGTGTTACTTGAAACCTAGGGGAAGGGAACCCCAAGGAGTGATTTTGATCTGTTCAATCTTGAACTGCAGAAAAGTTATTGTGAGACTTTTCATGGAACTTTCTTGTGCTTGGGGGGGGGGGGGGAGAAAGCTGTGAGCTGAAGGGAGCTCAGAACTTTGAGTTGAACACTATTTCTTGTGATTTTGATATCCCCAACACATTGTTTAGCTGAAGTTGTGAGGGCAAGGATAGGTTTGGACACAGACAGACTTAAGTTGAACTCTGACTCAGACTTTCCTTAATTTTGTTCAGGTAGGGAAATTCCACCTTAGTATAGGGCAAGTTAGGCTAATAAATAACCTTTTTTGAACTTTAAGTCTTTTGTCTGTGTATTACTTCGTGATGCCTTCACACCGCCTAATCTGAGAATAATTAATGCACAAATACATCTTTTAGATTGCAAGAACTACTAGGTACAAAATGAAATATGGATTACAAAATGATGTGTGTTAAGTTATATATATATATATATATTTTTTTTTTAATGGTTTCTGCGATAAACCTCAAGGTATTCTTACTTCCGAACCCCTTGCATCCTCGGTACAGGTGGCAAGGGAAAGGTCATCGCTACTGGATCCTGACTCTGGGGGCAGAGAAGCGAGGGAGGGTCACCTGGGTGGCAGATCCTTGGGAACGGGGTACCCTTGGGCGAGACATGGTATCCCCCTTTCCTACTGACAATCAACCCCAACTCCTCACCAACCTTTATGGGCTATTGTATGCCAGCTCCACTCATTTCACCACCATGAACACTTGACAGTACAGGAACAAAGAGGAGGAAATTTACAGAAATGAAGACTATGCTCTTTTATCCCTCTAGTACTGGGAAGAGGAAGATGCCTGCTAGGATTAGTTAAGGTCAGGCATGTCCCTTTAATGGAAGTCGGGCAGGATCGAAAAATCATTCAGACCAGCAGCCTGTCAAGGGGCAGCAGGTGTATAAATGGAGCCCAACCCAGTGGTAGAGGGAATAGTCAGAGGAAGAACCAGGACGGCCGGTGCAGACAACAGAGGCCAAAACCAAAAGATCTCGAGAACAGGTAGACAAATGACAATGCAGCCAGTTACACAGACATTTTCAACCTGTGGGAAAACTACAGTCATTTGCACTGTGCATTTGAAAATATCATCAAACTGTGGGAGATAGACATTTTGTGTGTTTTGGATCTCAGGGAAGGGAACCCTGAGTCCTGAAGAGACTTCTTTTGCATTCTAATTCTAAAAAAGGGGGTTTTGAGACTTTACTTTGTTGAACTGTTTATACTGGGGGAAGGGAGCTGAAAGGAAGCTGAAAGCAGCTCAGGACGTTGTGCTGAACACGGTTTTTGTTGATTGACGACATCCCTACACATTGTATAGTTATAGTTGTGAGGGCAAGCATAGGTTTTGGACAGAGACAGATTGCTAATTTGAACTCTTTGATTCAGACTCTCCTTTGTTTTATTTAGGTAGGGAAATCCCACTGTAGTATAGGGCAAGTAAGGCAGTTTTCTATCCTGATATTTAAGTTAATAAACATGCACTGTTTGAATTTGGAATTGGTCGTCTATTAATCATGATGCCTTCACATTTCCCAATTAAAAAAAGGTAAAAAAGGGAGCACAATTCTCCAACTTGAAAGTCTTCTTGGAGCCCCGGTGGCAGAAATACACTCGTGACTAGCAAGTGTTTACACACCAGGATTCCCCTAGAAGTGTAGCAGGCAACAGAGGTCATCTGGAGCCCAACACGAGTGCCACCCAATAATGGCATGGCAGAGGCCCCTACTCTGCCATGCTGAACACATTGAGCAGAAGGACCTGAAACAGCTTGGCCTGAGCAATGTAGTGTTTTTAGCACTATAACTGCCTCCTTAGAAGAGGGATAGGAGAGCCTTTATCCTTCAGCATCAACCCCAAACACCAGTCTAAGCCAGAGTATCCTGTACTTGAAATAAGATAGCTTCCTTTTTTTCCTCATTGCACATCATGGAATTGTGTTCGTGTTACCCCCCAGATCCATAGTGCCATCAGTGGGAAGTAGTGTGTCATGGTGATTTCACCCTGCATCTACAGCAAAGGGAACAAGTCATTCTCCTGTGATATATGATATCATAGGTTATTTATAACGCGTTTGATATCCAGAGGTTTCTAAGCGCGGACCCGGGGATCGAACCTGTGGTGCTCTGTGTCGTCTGGCTTCCAAGGCGAGCACGTTGCCCCTGAGCTATCCTCCCGAGACCTTTCTACCTGTGGGAGGTAGAAAGGACCACGCTTCCCACTCCCTGATGACTTCTCCGAGCGCATCTAACCATTAGGAAGAGTGGATAGCCAGGAGGATAGCTCAGGGGCAACACACTTGTCTTGGAAACAAGACAACGCAGAGCATCATGGGTTTGATACCCGGTACTGCGCTTAGAGACCAGACTCCATCATGAAGTGCAATGCATAAAAAAACACACAAACAAAACAGTGGCCATATTCTGGATACATTCCTGGTGATGGCCAAAACAGACATGTGGTGCCTGCAGCATTTGCAGGGCATGAACTGTCTTCAGAGAGCCATATGGACAAAACGGGCAGAAAGTTGTAAAGAGATTTGACAAACCGAGTTGGTGCTCCAGATCTAAAGGGTTCTGTGTAAGAGAAAAAAGGAAAACTTCACAAGGCAAGAGTGCCATCGTTATGTAGCCATTGAGTAAATTAGGGAATAAACGTCAACACACCACCAACTGCTTAGTTGTTGTGGCACCCACAGAGGGTATTGCTAAAAATATCACTTGGTGATTTCTACATTGAAGAACTATCCATTAGAAATGCATTTCACATTTCTCCATTTTGAACTACACTACTTGTTCACCAGGAAAACATGCAATAGTGCTAAAAGTGATCAAGATAACACAACAACGTAGTTGGCCTTTAATCTTTCCAATCAACATTTTCCCACATTTCCATACAAAAAAGTACAGTAACTTTAATCACACTATAGAGAGACCATAGTAAGAATTGGTAATTCAAACTTACTCCAACCACTAGAAATGTCCTTGCAGGGTGAAGTTATTTTAAACATAATAATCAACACTAATGGAGGGTCATGTAAATTTACAAACCTGGTCAGAAGTTGGGTTCCAATGGCTAGCGCGGTGAAAAGGCATCCTTTCAAAAGCCAAGAATCTGACTCCATGTCAAGTATGAATCCTATAGCCCACATGACGAACAAGGAAACCAGCAGCAACAGGAACGACTAGGAAACACAAATGTAATTTGTTTCTCATAGGTCTGGTAGTTGTCAAATGGCACATGTGTGCCCGAATAAACGTAGATTAATCAAAATATCTTCTCTGCAACATATTGACTCACAAGAACAGATAGAACCACAATTTAAGGAATGTAATCAGTAAGCTTCTAATGCAAAGGGCCTGGTGAACACATTCAGATAACACCTACAGGCAGCAGCTAAATGGTAGATGGGTATCAGAGCACATTTTTTGCAGCAAAAACGAGAGGACACAAAACAATTTAATAAAAAGATGTTCAAAACTTCAGTTTCGGTCACCAATACTGATGTATGCATTAACTTAATTAGCACGGTGCACTGTTCAAATGTCTTGTATGAAAATTAGGAAGGCCCTTGTCATTACGGAGGGGTCCCACAAACTAACTTCTGTGAGCCAGTCTTATCACAATATAAACATTCCTAGCAAAAACTATCTTCACAAGCATTAAAAACATAAGTAAAAAAACAAGACTCAAATTCCAAAATGCGCAACAAATAGGAAAGGCTCCCTCTATTCTGGGTATCATTCTGGACCAGAAGTCTGTAACATTTGGTCCTACATATTTGTTGGACTGCAACTTCCATCAGCACTATACATCATAGTCAATACTGAGGGGTCTTACAAGTTGCAATCCTAAACATTTGCAGATCTGCAGCTTGCAGACTCCTGCTCTAGACCAAAGCTCTATCCTTTACTTAAGCCTACATTCAAGTGTACTACCCAGTTCTAAGCAGCAAATCACAGCGCATGTTCATTTGTGGATATGGCAGCAATGAATTTACCACTCAGTTCCCTCCGTACAGGTGGAGGGAAATGGTATCAGCCAAGGAAGAGACGTAAAGGCACCAAAGTGTTACAATTATCTAGCTGTTATCCCGCATTTAATAATTGCCAGTAACGTTTAATGAGCCTAAAGGAAGTGGGAAAAGGAGAGCACACTGGAACAGATCACACTTCAGAAAAGCCAAATTCCTGAAACTGGACAAGTTGTTCTTTAGTCCACGAAAATAGTCAATGAAGTATTGCTTACAGAGTGTATGGGCGGTTTTAGATATTCCACATAGTGAACATGTTCAAAATATCACAGATCCTTCCTTTGCCCTGTCAAATGAGCATGAACTCATTTGGGACATCAAATTCAGTGAAGATCTTAAAGAAAGATACAGAAGAATATCCACCCCGCAAGAGATATTTTGGATTCCAGTTTCCTTAGCATCACGAGTAACTGACGAAAATAACGAATTACTCACTGTAGAGAATACTGTACTCAGTCCATAGTCTCCCTTCCTCCATACTCATGGGCTGTCGACCCAAACAAGGACGGACCAGCACAATTATGCCCAGCAAAAGTATTTTGTATAAAATTGAAAAAAGGGGCCAGGCATTGTGGCTTCCACGCCCAGATCCACCCTCAGTCTTCTGGCTTCATCTGCTTGTCAAATTTCCGTCCACCTGCGCAGAGGCGTTGCTAGGGGGGGTGAGGAGGTTAGGAGGGCTATCACCCCAGGTCTTTTAGTTGTAGCCCCGGATAGAATCTCAGAAGCTACAAACAAAAGGCTAGCAAGCCCTCAGTCCTGACAGTTCCGACATCAGCGCAGCCCCAGATCTTTTCCAGACCTAGCAACACCCCTGCACCTACGCAATACCTGACTGACAGCTAATTTTAGCTGGGTTGATGGGAGGTAGTATGGAATACAGTGGAATGAGACTACATCAGTCGTTTTGATAACTTGTTCTTGTTCCTACGTCTCATTCCCTTTCCTCCATGTACATGGGTGACTACCAACCATGAACACGTGATTAAAGGTGGACTCTTAACACTTACACTAGCCACGGATTTTGAGGACGGCCTGATTGAACTGTGAATCTAATTTGTAGCTAGTATAGAATTGTTTTTACAAAATGTCAAGTTGGTATACCACAGAGCCGCCACACAGGTAAACGCCCTTTAAAAAAAGCCAGTGACCTTTTTGCCATCATTCGCATTAGTGTCAATTTCTTTGGGGGCTCGAAATCCTTGTGGTGAGTAGCACTATATAATACAGGACTATCCACAAGCTATGGGACACTGGAGCTGCTCATTTGCCTGGAAATTAGCCTCCATAGTGTGCATCTGGAAACATTTATTTTTCTTCTTTTACATGTGAACCGGCTCAGAGGCAGCTCTTGTGGGGCGCATGTGCTCTGTGGCGTGTGACGTATTACACCAACCAGTGCTTTCTTTGCACTCTGGACTCTGCCATGGTTTTCCAGCCTTCGCGTATCCCTGCACTAATCTCGCTATTCCTTCCTACCTGATGTGAGCCAACGCTGGAGCAGGAGTGACAGTCTGGAGCTCGGAGTCAAGAGCTTAGGGTGCACATCAGACTCATGGGATCACGTGCTAAGGGAGGGGAGGAGCAGTTCAGTAGCGCTGCTTCATGCCTGGCACGTCGAGGTATGCTGAACCCCCGGGCCAAAGAAGGCACAGAGCTCCGCGAAAGAGCAGTGAGTGTTGCGAGCTCCAACAGGAATTTGCACTTTCCCCCCTTAGGGCTGGAGTAGTTCTTTTGTCCATGCCTTGAGCAGCAGTTTGAGTTTGAGAGTTTGACTCGTGGAGAGCTTGTTAGGGGGGGTGGGAGGGGTTGCCTGGATTCTTCTATTTTCCATTTTGGTTTCTTGACTATTGGCCATCAACCAAATTAATAATTGAAATACGCCAACTCCTTTTGGCCCTTTTTCGACTTGTGTAACTCCAGCACAAAAAATATACACACACCATGCACACATCGACATACATCTGACATATATTAGGCACGTATCTCTCAAAAGCACACGTATATAGGTCAATATGTCTTTCACTCCAAGAAGCCGAAGTTCCTGAAATTACAAAAGGGACAAAAAGCCTGTTATGGGAGAAAACAAAAGACTGCAATTAAGAGTAACACAATAACCAAAAATGAAACTCTGGCCGATTAGCAAAGCTAGTAGAGACAGGTGGGACAACAAGCAGAGCAAATAAAATATCGCCCAGTGCCAGTAAAAAAAGATCAGTCCTTGCTATGGTGGGTTTTAAGGAGTGAAACAAATGAACCCAGATAGTTGACTAAAAATAGAGAGTTGCCCTTGCACCCTAATACAAAATTCAATTTACTAATTTCATCACCGCCCGTCATCAACAAGGCATTGTACAGTCCAGCAGCGGTATCAGCCAATGTAGAGGGGACTGCATCTTGTATTGAGAACAAAGCTCATCCAATTTAACCCCAATTTAATCACACAAAATGCAAACAACTACGAAAGTGACAACAACGACCATGAGAAGTGTAATGGATAAAGTAATGGAGTGAGAAAATACATTGATGATGGTGCAGTGAAGGTGTCGATTCAGCGCTGTTAAGGGGGGCTTACCTACCAGCTGTAGGAATGATGGGAGTAGGGACAGGGCACCCCTAGATGGGGATAGGCTATCATTGACAGCTGTACTAAAGGTGTTCAGAACACAAAGTGCACATCGAGAAGTCTGGGGACAGGATCGCGGGGGGATTGCTCAAGAAGCGGCATGGGGGGCTTCGGGAGTCTGGGGTAGGAGCATGAGGTACAAATGGTAACATAATACGAGGGGAACCACCTAGCTGCCATTTGGTGGCGAGAACCACAGGTAAGTAAAATCATTCTGGGTTAACACTGACAGGCCCTACATAGCAGGCAATCACGAATTTCACGAGCACTCTGAATCAATGGTGTGCTGGGCTGGAGGAATGTTGCATGTTGGCTGTTCTCAGGAGATAGCAGTCACTGGGAAAATAGACATCTACATACAAGGTCGGCAAGCCAGGCTCTCAGGCGATCGCTGGGACCGGGGTAAATGAAACGCATAAAAAAAATGCTCTGGGAGGCACTGGCATAGTAGGGTCAGCGGTTTCAAACTGCCCCTTGGCAGGCGGGCCTGGGAAGAAGGATGTGGGACGAGGGGGCGACGCGTGAAGGAGCCAATCAGCAGATGAGTTTTGGTGTGCCTGAAAGGCAACAAGTATATTGTGTTCTTACTGATGTCCGTGAGCCATCACATTGGTTGGATGCCGTGTGAATGTCTCCCTTCCCAGAGGCTCAGGATGTCTAGTGTTTAATGTGTGTGCTGACCAACGGCAAAATAACAAAGTTCCAGGGGTCAGCACTATTACGTACTGCAAATAAGTCATTCGTCGAGTTGGAAGGAATGTGGCGCCACAGGGTGATGAACAGAGGTGTCAAGATTGTTTGCTCCAATCATCTCTGATTAACCTATGTCTAGCTATAGGGGACTGACGCCTGACCAATCAGCTTTGTCTATTTTGCAACATTAATTCCAACTGTTCCTGACTATGCAAATAACGTCAACTGTATAAAAGATGTGACTGCAGTGGGCAGTTTTGTAAGCTTCCATCAATCAGTTCTGTTCCACTATGCTGTTGATTTGTGCTTGCCCAGCTGTAATAAACAGTGGTACTTCATGCTTGGTGTATGCTCTTTTTGGATTACTCTTGGTATCCCAGTGATTACGCTCTCATCAAGGCCCCCTGATGCATTTTGGCAGCCCCAGTGAGATCCTCAGTTCCCTAGGCCAGATGAGGGTATTCCGGCTGCCCTCCAAGGGGGCACAGGCCCGGCACTTGCAGGCCAGTCCTACACCCACCCCCAAGATTATTCTGCAGACACTGCCCGCGCTCCGGAGGAGGAGGAGGAGAAGAAGAAGCACGCTAGCAAGGAAGGCTTGGTGCTTAGAGGGCTTGATGATCTCTAGGACACGCAAGTGTGCCCGTGCATGAACGCACTGTGTCATGGGTGCATGCCCAGAATGGGGCGGGGGATGGATTTTCTTTTACGGCGTCTAGGACACATTCTCAAGGACGGAGGACGATTGGCCATATTAGTCGAAGATTTTAGTTCTATCCACCACATAGGGAGTGGATGTGTGGCGGCCACGTCTGCGTTGGAGGTGCGTAGAAAGTGGCAAACGCAGTTAGATGGGAGTTGCGCGTAGTGCAGGCAATTGTATAGTTGCATCATTAGGGGAGAGGTGTGCTTCCATTGATTTGTTGAAGTGGTGGAGGAAGCGTGCTATAGAATAGTATATGTAGGGATATTCATTGTGAGAAATTATTGGTGAATAGTGTTCGATCATTTGTCTGGCTTTGGCCGAGGTGGAAGGGTCGACACCTAAGGTACCACTTGTATAATATTGCGCTTGGCATAGTAGAAGTGGACACCAGCCTGGCGAAAGGGCATGGTCTGGCGTCAACACACACTAGCATAGGTAAAGGTGGTCTTGTAGAGAGGGTCTAATGAGACGGGCCAGAGGAGAGGGCCGGTGCGAAGGATGGGTGTGCATGGGCAGGCTTGTGGAGAGGGCCAGAGATTGTGCATAGGGCGTAAGGAGGAAGGAAACCAAGTATGCGTGTCCAAGACATGAATGAGAGTGAGGTGTAAGCGGGGGGGAAAAAAGAGTAATGGGGACAAGGGAGATTTGAAAAAGGAGGAAGGGGCAAAAGGGACGCAGAGGGGGAGTAGACGTTTTTAATAAACACAGGAGGGGGGCACATCAATAGGCGGGGATAACTGCTTTTCGGGATAGTCCCCTCGATCATTTGTGCGAAAAATTGCCACAATATCGCAATAAAATAATAAAATGCAATTTTCATTCGGTTCAGGAAACTGCAGGACAATGTTTCCATGCATGGCCAGGGGAAGGAACATTCGACAGTAAGATCATAGAACACATGTTCTCATACCTATTAACAAAGTACAAAGGTTCTAAACTTAAGAGCAGAAAAAATATTTTAGGGCTGAGTAAGAGAAACAGGACAAGCTCCCGAGATTCTAACCCCCCCCCGAACTCCCTACACCTTTCAACCCTTTACCCCCATCTCCCCCATATTTATTTTTTGATATTTTGTCATTATTTATTGTTGTATTTTATTCCACAAAGAACTTTTACAACACTACATACACAAATAGATTTACAATCATTAACAGAAGAAAAAAAAATGATAAAATTCATAATATAAACAAACATATCAGTACTAATATACAAGACTCCTAATTAATAAGCTGAAAATTCCTATGATTTTCATGTTAAGACATTTGGTTGTTTTTCAATTAATCACTTCATTGCAGTTAGAATAAATTATTCCAAACATTATCACCCATTCGTCATTTGTTTACATATCATTTGGCACTAAAGGACTCAAACAAACGCTGTACCACAGTCCAAACATTGTATGATGCAATAATCAAAACTTCAGAGGAAGAATTAAGACATGTTCCAGAAGTGGGTAGTCGCTACCCATTCAAAGTGGTGATAATAACGACAGTAACGAGTCCTAGAAAGGGCCTCCAATTTGGGACATAATGAAAGCACAAGTTGCACTGTCTCTGATGTGCCTGCCACTTTACAGATACAACACATCCGTTGGTCATGAGCAAGTTTCCATTGTGGACTACGAGTGGCTCTTACAGGTATAAAAGGTTTTCAATTGTAAGAGCCTCTAAGCCGTATGTCACAACAGGAACAAACCATTGTCGATATAACTTTAGGATACCCTTAAGAGAAAAGCCAGCATATTGTGTTACATGTTTGCGAGTCATAAGTGTAATTAGTCTGGCTCTCTTAATCCTAGACTCTATTAAGAAGAGGTATCCTTGTTTACAGTCCATTTCCACTCCAAGATATGTGTAGACCTCGATGTAATCAATCACACACCAGCTAATATTCATAATGGGTCTATTCACTTTCTTGGACGAAATGCACATGGTTTTGTTTTTTTCAAATTGATTGTCATGTCATGTTCAATTGTAAACACACCATGCTCCTCTAATATGGCTTTCATACCGGCTATTGTGTGATCAACCACCACAACGTCATCTGCATACAATAATGCAGTAATCTTAATCTTGGCGAACCTCGCAGGACAATGAGCCCGACTCTCAAGTCGTCTTATTAATGCTGCAGTGTAAATGTTAAAGAGCAGAGCCGCTAACAAACAACCCTGTTTAACTCCTCTATTTATTTTAATTTGTTTAGTCTGCCCTCGTTATCAAGGCTGACGCAAACCGTATTATTTTGGTGAAATTTGACTATATTTCCAACAACCATTGAGGGCATTGAAAGTGGCGCAATATTTCCCATAATTTATTGCGGTTGACCTGGTCAAAGGCACTACTAAAATTAACAAAGGTTACATATTGACGAATTGGATTGAAGTTTAGCCTTAGTCATAATAGCGTCAAGAAGACGGATGTTGTCAATAGTGGAACACCCGGACCGGAAGCCAGATTGAAATGGGTGGAGAATTTGGCTGGTGTCAGCCCAAGATTGCAAGTGTGACAGTACAATAGAGGCAAAGATTTTACTTTTAGTGTCAAGTATTGATAAAATACGATAATTTATCGGTAGTTGATGCAAGCCTGCTTTATACATGCCTATCAATATAGTCTTGGACCAGGAGTCGGGGATAGACTTTTCCTGGCATACCTTTTTATATAGCGATGTTAAAATATTAGACCAGGGGATGGGGTCATTTTTGACTACACAGGAAGCAAGGCCGTTGGAGCCAGAGGCCCTAGAATTATTAAATTTCACAATGATGCGCATAATATATTTTCTACTAAATTTAAGGGGCCAAGGTCCCTCAGAATTCAAAGTTGGTTCAAGAATAGCAGCATCAAACATAGTCTCAGCCAATAAATCAGCCCACATAGATTCACCAATTGCATTAAGTGGCCGGGACAAATCATTCGATTTAATCTTATTCAAAAATGTCCAAATGGAGCTATAGTTGCCCTTTTGCATGGTATTAATCAGTGTTTGCCATTTCATATTCAGTTTACCTTTACAGTTAGGTTTGCAACAACCACTATATAAGTTATTTTTTGTTTTATTTCGGAGCAGATATTCATCCCAACAAATAGGTAACCTCTTTAATGCTTGCATTTCACGGCGATGAAGACGCCTCACCAACACCAAGTCTGTCATACATAGTGTAACAATGTTTCCCATTAGCTATAATGGGGAGCCCAGGTGCAACTGCTAGTTCCGTGGTCCATTGGTTGATAATTTGTTCAATATCATTACTTTTAAGTAAATCATTGATAGAAAGCGACATTCAATTGTGGCACCATTCCATTTTATACGAGTGCCGGAATTAGATATACCAAGGTTAGTAGGACCACAGTCAGAAAGGCTGGAGATGGAAAGATTAAGTTGAACAGGGACATGATCACTGTAGACAGAGGTACATACGTCAAAATTGCTGATATAGGAGAGAGCAGGAATATTACCACACCAATAATCTAATGTTGCAGACTTATTGCCGCTGGACCAGGTACATTTTCCTGGAGTATCACTTATGGTCCTGCCATTCAATGGCCAGATCTCCCAATCTAGGAAGAAATTAGACCAAGAACACCCTCTGTCATTACGCTTGCTTTTATACATCACATTAGTTTGAAAAATATTATTAAAGGTAATCTTCATTGCCGAGGTCCCACAATACGCATTGAGGTCGCCCCCAATTATAACTATCTCATTTCCACTAATCATCAGCCAACTGGTTAAAAGTTCATCAAGGCTGCCGTGGATAGTATTCGTGCAAGCTGATGACAGAGCATCATAAATGTTAACAGGTTAGGAGTATTTCTGCCCATTTTAGCCTTAGCTTCAACAGCTAGTACCCATTCATTGCCAGTTACTGTAGAAAATTCATTAGCATAGAAATCATGGGAAGAACAAGTTACTTTCTTACCTGGTAACGTTCTTTCGATGGGATGGTCCGACGACGTATTCCATATCTATGACAGGTAATCACCACAGCTGTGCTGCTTCGGAAACTTTTCCGGCGTCTGCGTCCTGCGTCGATGACGTCGATGCGCCGACGTCGAGGACCTCCTCCGACGTACGACGTCATCCGATGTGATAAGTAGGACGCACGACGCCTGTAGCCTCAGTTGTACTTTTTTCCCCCAGAACGTGTGACATAAGTCAACTGCCAGTCAGACACAAAGCCTTGCGGAACGTAAGCTGCAATCGCAAAAGAAATTCTGCAGCGGGGAAGGCAGGGCGGGAGCGATATGGAATACGTCGTCGGACCATCCCATCGAAAGAAAGTTACCAGGTAAGAAAGTAACTTGTTTTTCGAGGGGATTGGGTCCTCCGACGTATTCCATATCTATGACAGACTCCCAAAGCAGTACCAGAGCAAGGAGGAGGGAAAGAATTTATAAACAAAATTTATAATAGCCAATCAAATAGCAGAGCAAAGGACCGCCTTGCCAAAGGCCAGATCCTGCCCACTGATGGAATCGAGGGAATAATGCCGTACAAATGTATGTACTGAAGCCCAGGTGGCTGCATCACAGATGTTGCGAATAGGAACACCCCTCTGCAGGGCAGTAGACGCAGCCATACCCCTGGTAGAATGGGCCCGCAAGCCAGCCGGTGGGTCCTTACCCGCCAAGCGGTAACACTCCGAGATGGCCAAAATAATCCAGCGGGACAAAGTCTGTTTCGTCACAGCTTGCCCCAAACGCTTACCAGCGTAACCAATAAAGAGTTGATCGTCCACTCTGACCCGGGACATGCGTGAAACATAAAAGCTTAAAGCTCTCCTAGGATCAAGCCTATGGAGCCTCTCCTCTTCCTTACCAGGATGCGGAGGAGGATAGAATGCCGGAAGAACAATCTTCTGGGCCAAATGAAATTCCGTCACTACCTTCGGAAGAAAAGAAGGACGAACACGAAGGACAACCCTGTCCTTGTGGAAAACAGTGAAGGGTGGCTTAACTGAAAGTGCCTGTAACTCACTCACTCTGCGAGCGGAAGTAACCGCAACTAAAAACACAGTTTTCAGAGTTAACAGCCTCAAAGGGCAAGAATGTAAAGGCTCAAACGGAGCACCCACAAGAAACCTAAGAACAAGGTTTAAATCCCAACCAGGCACCAGGAAAGGTGACGGAGGGAACACATTAGTGAGCCCTTTCAGAAACTGTGAAATTAAAGGGATCTTAAAGTAAGAACACTCATCAGACGAGCGCTTAAAGATGGACACCGCCGCCAGGTAACCTTTAATGGTACCCACTTGCAAGCCCCTGTGGGCCAAAGAAAGCAAAAAGGACAGAACCATGGGGATGTCACATGCAAAAGGATCCACATTCCGAACTCTGCACCAGTCGCAGAACCTCCATCACGTCTTCAGGGAGGTCCCAATCCCTATACCTCAACCTTTCAGAAGCCAAGCGTGAAGGTTGAGGGATCTGACCTCTGGATGGAGAACCAGACCCCCCTCCTGTGAGAGCAGATCGTCTCGGTAGGGAAGACGACGTGGAGGGCAGATGGACAAGTCGAGAAGGTCCGGGTACCACGTCCTCCGAGCCCACGCCGGAGCAATGAGGATCATCCGGGAACCGAACTTCCGTAACCTCCGCAGCACTTGCGGGATGACGGGGACTGGAGGAAACGCGTACAGCAGCGGGAACGACCAATCCACCACGAACGCGTCTCCTAAGGCTCCTTTTGGAGGAAATTCCCGCGAGCAGAACCTCTCGCACTTCCGGTTGACACTGGAGGCGAAGAGATCCACTTGAGGGGTCCCCCAAAGGGCGAAGATCTCCAGGAGAATCTCCTGAGCCAACTCCCACTCGTGAGAGATCGCGCTCTGCCTGCTCAGAGCGTCCGCCGTCACGTTTTCGACTCCGGCCAGATGAACTGCCGAGACCGAAACTTCCTGCTGGATGGCCCAGAACTCAAGCTGCATCGCCTCCCTGCACAGAGGAAGTGACCCTGCCCCCCCTTTTTTGTTGAGGTAGTGCATGGCCACCGTGTTGTCCGTCAGGATCAGGACATTCCTCCCTCGCACAGTCGGCAGAAAAGCCTTCAGGGCTAGCCTGACGGCCCTCAGCTCCAACAGATTGATATGGAGTCTGGACTCCGACGGAGACCAACGACCGCTGACTGTCAGCCCGCTGGCATGAGCTCCCCATCCCGTGAGGGATGCATCCGTCACGATCGTCACCTCCGGCCAGGGAAGCCAAAACGGAGCCCCCTTCATCAAGTTGCCTTCGACGGCCCACCACAGAAGGTCCTGGGCGACCGAGGGCGGCACCTGAATAGGGTCCGACATCCTGCCGGAGGACTGCGACCATTGCATCTTGAGTGCCCACTGCAAAGATCTCATGCGCAGGCGAGCCTCTGGCACCAGAAGAATGCAGGATGCCATGAGGCCGAGCAACCTCAAGAACTCGAACGCTGGGAGCGTCTGGGCATGCTGAAACTTGTGCACCATCTGCTGAATGTGAAGAGCCCTCACCTGGGGAGGAAAACACTGCCCCAGGGAAGTGTCGAGCACTGCTCCGATGTACTGGAGCCTCTGCGTTGGCGTCAAATGGGACTTCTTTAAATTGAGGGAGAAGCCCAGCCTGTGAAGGGAGTGGCAGGTGACGGACAGATGATCCAGGACTTGCTCGGGAGAGCTCCCCCTGATCAACCAATCGTCCAGGTAGGGGTAGACGTGAATCCCCCCTTGCCTGAGATGCGCTGCCACCACCACCATGAGCTTGGTGAAGACCCTCGGGGCGGAGGTCAATCCGAACGGCAGGACCCGAAACTGAAAGTGCGAGTCGCCAACCGCGAACCTCAGGTACTTCTTGTGCTTGGGATGGATCGGCACATGGAAGTAAGCATCCTTGAGGTCGAGTGACACCAACCAGTCCTGAAGCTGAAGGGCCTGGAGGACTTGAGAGAGAGTAACCATCTTGAACTTGTCCTGCCTGAGGAGTTTGTTCAAACCGCGCAAGTCCATGATGGGTCTCAATCCCCCGTCTTTCTTGGAAATCAAAAAATAAGGGGAATACCATCCCTTGTTCCTCTCCGCTACAGGCACCAGTTCTATAGCGCCTTTCACCAGCAGGGCTTGAATTTCCTGCGCAAGGAGCGGATCCGGACACTTCAAAGAGAGGTTCCCCGGTGGATTGTCGCGAGGCCTGTGCCGAAAGGGAAAACAGTAGCCGTGGGCTATGATCTCCAGAACCCACACATCTGAAGTAATGGCTTGCCACTCTACAAGATGCTGCGCCAGCCTTCCCCCAACCGGCGAACCATGGGACATGGCCTCATGACTGAGTAGGAGCGGCTGCAGCGTTACCTGAGGGCAAAGAGGCAACTGCCCGAGCGGCCTTGGCACCACGGGTACCCTGTCGTCCACCTCTGGTACCCCTGCGCTGGCCTCTTTGACTGCCAGCCCCTCTCGCTTTACTGAAGGACGAGTAATAGCGAAAGGAACCACCCCTCCACTGCTGTCCCCTAGGACGAAAAGGCAGAGGTTGGCGAACTGCAGCGCCCAACAACTTCTCTGCAGCTTTTGAGGTCTGCAACCTCTCAAGGCTCTCGTCAGCCTTGCTGCCAAAAAGGTGTTCACCGTCAAAGGGCATGTTGAGGAGCCGGGATTGCACATCAGGAGCAAACCCCGACTTCGGCAACCACGCAAACCTGCGTATCACGGTGCTCGCCGCCATGGACCTACTGACGCAATCAGCCAAGTCCAGACCCGACTGAACGGACTCACACATGGCATCCTTACCATCCTGGACCATAGCAAGGAAACCATCCCGTTCAACCCCTTCGGGAATATCCTCAGCCGCCAACGCAACACAGTTCCACAGAGTGTGCGCGAAACGTGACAAGGCACAAATGGAGTTGGCCGCCTGAAGCGCCATACCACCAGAAGAAAACACTTTCTTCGCCCAGCCATCAAAACGCTTGTCGTCCCTATCAGGAGGGATGGTAGGGTACGACGCCTGCTTTGCCGGGGCCGTGGCCGCCTGCACCACCAAACTTTCAGGAGTGGGGTGCCTGGTCAAGTAGCAGGGGTCGCTACTGGCTGGACGGTATTTACGCGACAAGGACTTGCCCACCGCCGGGAAACTCTCCGGAGCAGTCCAAGCCGCCGCCACCCTACTCTGTAAAGCCATATGGAACGGCAGTACCGGGTCAGTTGGGGGACCAACATCAAGGATGTCCGTCAGGTCATCCTGCACAAACTCCCCTGGGGGAGCAGACCATCCCAGATACTCAGAAACCCTAGCCATAAGGCGCCAGTAAGAGGAATCGGCATGGGAGCCAGGCTCAGGCCGACAAAATTCCACCTCCGGAGAGGTGTCCAGTCCACTGGCATCATGCAGAGACTGCCTCAAATCGTCAAACTGACTATGGCCCGAGACAATGTCATCTGGCACCTGACGAGGAACCAGGCCATCAGAATCCTCATCCGCCTCTGAAATATATTCCAGGTGGCGAAAAGAAGGCACCCGAGAGTGCTTGCTCTTAGCCAGAGCCTTCCTAGGGGGTACACCCGAGACATGGGGCACCTCCGACACAAAAGGCGTCGAGCGAATCGGCGCCGCCGTCGAGAAAACCGGCGTCGACGTCAGATGCAGCGCCTCCAGTATCGGTGGCGTCGACACAGCCCTCGAAGCCGGAGCCCCGAGCGTGTCCCTCGACGACCTGAACGTCGACGGCTTCGACGACTTCCTCGGAGCCGGAGCCTCGAGAAAGCCTGTCGACGCCCTCGACGCCACAGGCGTCGATGTCTTCCTCGAAGACATCACAGGTGCACACGGTCTCGATCGCGTCGAGGACCGGGACCTGGAACGGGTACGGCGAGAACGAGCCTCCTTGTCCGAACGGGACCTCTCCCGTGACTCGCGCCGACCACTCTTGCGAGCGGTGGTTCTCGACCTCACACGGCCGACCCCACTCGGGGGCGCGGACGGTTGAGTACCCTGCGACTCAAGAATCGCCAACATCTTCTTCCCGAAGGAAGCCCATTCCTCCGGCGTCGCACGGCTAGAGGGGTAACCGACGGGCCGGGCAGAGTCCTCCCAAGAGGACCTGGAAGGCGACCGGTGTCGGCGCTTCCGAGAATGCCTCGAAGAGGCGGAGGAGTGGCGAGACCGACTCCTAGAAGAAGACCGACGAGACTTCCGACGATGACGCGGAGAGTCACCCCTCGAATCATCCATCGAAACCCCCGCCGACTTCGACTTCCGGGGCTTGGACACCCGACCTACCGACAATTTCTTCTTAAGCTCGCGCAAGGCCTTGGACGTGAGCGACAGGCAGTCGATACAGTCATCCGTGTCGTGGGCCTCCCCGAGGCACCAGAGGCAGGCGTCGTGCGAGTCAGTCACCGACATCTTGGACCCGCACTCCCCGCACTTCTTAAAGCCCGGACGCGGGGTTGACGACGCAGTGGAAGACATCGTCGAAGAAATACACAAACGAACAGGTTCGAAGAACCAGAAAGAACAGAACTCCAAAGAGTCGAGGCTTAGAACCGAGAAACACGAAGCAACACGTTCGCGGAAAAAACGGAACTGAGGCTACAGGCGCCGTGCGTCCTACTTATCACATCGGATGACGTCGGAGGAGGTCCTCGACGTCGGCGCATCGACGTCATCGACGCAGGACGCAGACGCCGGAAAAGTTTCCGAAGCAGCACAGCTGTGGTGATTACCTGTCATAGATATGGAATACGTCGGAGGACCCAATCCCCTCGAAACTGCAGTTATTTAAGTCCCTTTTTTGCATGACGTTGAAAGATATGGTGGGAGTCTATACAAAAATCATACATGAGCCATGTTTCCTGGAGCAAAAATATAGGAATTTTAACTAATGATCCAAGGGAACCACAAGTTTTCAATAGATGATTGTGGACTCTTGTATGCCATGATATTGCTTCCAACACTCATGCTTCAGGGCCCTCAAGCTTTCCCAACAGATTCTTTAGCCATTTCCAGCCTGCTTGATTTTCCATGTCCTTCACATGTACACATGTACACATGAATTGGACATCGATATTTCAGGAAATGGAATATCCAGTTCACACCCAAGAAAGTTTATGGAGTCCTGTGTGCGAATAAGTGACGCAGTTGCAGGAAGTATACAATGAAGTCTAGAAGCTGCACCAAACTGGTGCTTAGCTGGCTGCACAAATTCAAAGTCACAAGACTTAAGTATTCTAAGCCAGGTATCTTGGTAAATATTTCAAGTATGTGCATTCTATTCAGGGGATGCTTAGTACACTTATCCGGCCGCTCACTAATAAGGACTACTCTGTTAAGTAGCTCTTGATTCGTCTTTAGTTCTTCTGTTGACGAGTCGACTGCCTCACCAATAGAATTACTAATAATTGACTGATGTGTCAGGGTGGCCACATGCCTCAGCTTCATCAGTCAAGGTGTCGGAATATTTCTCAACTTTGGGTTCCTCCGTCTCTGAATGACCTTCAGAAATTAACCAGCTGGATAAAGTGCTGTGTTGGACGGATTGTCTTTTCTTCTTTCTGTTTTCACCTTTGCGAAGACGTTTTGTTCTAATTTTATTATTCACCTTTATTGCAATAGTAGAATTCAAGGGCAAATGATCATTATCCGATGTTTCATCGACAGTGTTCAGCAATCAGTAACATCACTTTGTGTTTACCAAGTCTGGCTAGCTGTTTTCTTTGTTTACATGGAGGATGTACATTAAGGGACTCCGAAACGTTGTAACAGTTGTTAGGTTCTATACTTGGTATAGGCAAGGCAGTAGGAGCAGGTACGGTAGCCATTTCCACTGTTGGGTTTTGAATCAAATTGTCATCAGTGCTCGGCTGGGCTTCCATGTTTGACTGCATTAGAGATTCGAGCAGTAAACCATTTTTTTGCGTTTGGTAATAAGTTTGATCCGTGAGTTTAAGATTTTAAGAGCAAAGTGAAGGCAGCCAATGTTAGGGAAGACGTTATTTTCATTTGTTGTTTGCACTTTTGTTTTAACTGGTTCAGTCGCACACCCATCAGAGATATCAATTATTTCCACTCGTTCATTTTGGTGCGGAAGCTGGTAACTTGAGATACCTGATAACGGAAGCAGAGACAGAGTACTAAACAGTCAGGGAGGGTGGTGATTGTTTTCAGCGGTGAGATTAAGTATAAGTGCTGCTGATTTATCACACATGTTCAGCCATTGCAACTTCAGCCTCAGCAGTTTCCCTACTAGATCCGCACAGGCGGTAACAAAGCTCTAATAATGAATTATTATCAATGACATCTAGCATAGGTCGCGGGGAGGGTATTTCCATTGACGCTAAATTGGGCGGATGAACATCAACAACCACAGTCTAACACTGTGGAGGTAAATCAGAGCTCAGGGTAACAATTTCTTTACCAGAGGGTAGAGGGTCTAGTGTATCAACATTTTTTAAAGATGCATTATCAATTTTTTTAAAGTCCGTAATTTGGGCAGATGAGATTGAGCATGAAGATTTAGCTAATCGAGGCGGCTACACTCACTTTATCCAATTTACTAAGTGCGTCTTTATTCTCTCGCCGATAGCTAGAGTTTTTACCATATAGCTTCCCCTTGCGTAAATTATAATGCCTCGTTGTGGGGGCCGCTTTGCCAAACATCTCTATTAATAAGAGGAAAAGGCACTTACCTCTTCACAGCCGAACACGACCAAACACACGCTGCCCACACTCCGCTCACACTCCGCATGGGGCTATGGGCTTATAGAGTGTTCACAGGCTGGCAAGATCGTCTTTCAATGGAAACGGAAGTGAGACTTCCAACAGTAAAATAACTGAAAAATAAAATTAGCTGCAGCTCCTCTCAGGTTCAAACACACTCTGCCCACACTCCGCTCCATTTTCCATTAAAATCACTGCATAACGTAAGACAGACGATGTGGCAGAATCCCCCCCAAGGCCCCCACCTCCCCTGTACGGAGCATACCCAGCATTAAAAAATGCAACAGGGTATACCAACCCACAGCAGGTGTGCTCAGACAGAGGGGAAAGAGAAAAAGAAAAGCAGAGCGATGAGCCGAGGGGAGAGACCTGACAGGGGGACAAGAAGTATCTGGCAGACATGGAAAAAAGCACACAACAGGTGGACGGTTTGTTCAATGAAGCAGACAGTGACAGAGTAGGAGGTGAGGAGAAAGGAAAAAAAAAGGGGGGCACAGACAAAGGGGAAGGGTGGACATCAGGGAGGATAGAATTTAAATTAGATAATGAAGATCACTACAGGGGGCAGGAGGAGACGGAAATATGGGACAAGGCCATTGCTGTGTCCGACAGGAGGATGAACAGTGGACACTGGATAACGAAAGGGTAAGGGGGTGAAAGTAGAAGAGGACAGGAGACAATGGGGAGCAAAGTCGGAACTGGTCCACCCCCCTTTGCAACCGGAAGGGGGGAAGATGAAGATAGGACTGTCACAGGCAAAGAGAGGGGGGACTGGAAACGGGGCCATGGGCAACACAAATGCTGTGACTACAGACAGGAAGGGGAGACACACATTATGTACCATGGCAGACAATGGACAAAGAATCTAATTTTTAACTTGCACTCCCCTCATGGTGGGAGCTAGCAAGTGGATATATGCTCTTGAAAAGTGGGGTTGGTGCTAGCAATAGGGGACATGAAAAGTTTATTCACAGCAATAATAGGAGAGCGAGGGGATAAATAAGCGGGGTACAATGGGGTGAAATTAAGCACCAATGCACACGATGGAGCATTGTGTGCAAGGAGCATTACTTGAACAGCAAAACAACTAATCAGTTAAAAAAAATTGGATTCTGCTCATAAATTCTTATTGGAATTCTGCAATAATCACCCCTGCCAAATTTGTTAAATCTGTAACAATGATAGACACTTACTTAACACTTGGTAACAACCTCCAAATTATGATATGTGGAGATCTAAATAATACTTGGTTCGAGATTGACGACTCTACGTCGAAACAAAGGCTCAAAAAATTTGAAAAACTGTAAGCAGAGGCTAAACTGTGGCATGCAGCAATGAAGATTCGAAATTGTATAATGTTGAACTGACAGGTTCAAGGAGACTTACCAGCCAATACAACCTGGCATCAAAACCAAACTAAGAAAACGCTAGATTATATCTGGATTTTGCATAATTTATTCAAAAAAGTCACAAAACTAAATGTGACACAAGTGCTCAATAGCGATCATTTCCCATTGAGGTTGACCTGGCAAACGAGCGAACAGTCGCCACCGATCAAATATCCTAATGATGTTTTGTCAAATGCAACTGGAACTCGTCTTCGGATCAACAGGAATCAGATTTGTCAGTTGACTGATACGTTCGGTCAATCTACAGCTTCAAAAGATGCAAACTACGTGCCATTGTTAAGCAAATTTTTAGTGAAGACGACCTCAAAGGGGATAGCTGGCCATCACCAACATAAATTTAGTAGGCAGCTTGCGAAGGAAAAGAAAACATTTCTGCAAGACATTAGGAAAATTAAGAAATCAAACCATCCTAAGCACGATGAACAATTATGCCAACGTCGACGACGCTATCGAAATTGGGTTAAATCGTTTTCTACCCAAAGAGATCAAGAACAGGCAGAAACAATGTTAGAACTATTTCAAAAACATAATTCGCGAGAAATCTGGGCCATCTTGAACTCCGGTAATACTAAAAGCAACCAAGCATTAATCAACGAAGTAGCTCCCCAGTTATGGGAAACATACTTCTTTGACTTATTCAACGACTGTGACAATGAGAAGGAACCCAATCATAGAACACCAGCTGAATGATGGAATGTAGCAGAATCTCGTGCCGACATCCTGAATGCAATCATGCAGTTGAAAAACTCGAGAGCGCCAGGCCCTGATAACATCTCAAATGTGATGCTTAAAAAAGAACCAGAACGGTGGGCAAAGTTTGTTGCAATACTATTTGAAAAAATAGCAATTGACCAAAAAATACCTTCCTCTTGGCGAACAGCTGTGGTCGTGTCAATTCACAAAAAGGGCTCACGAGCAGACCCGGTAAATTATCGTCCTATAGCTTTGCTGGACATAATTGGTAAACTATTTGCTTCATTTCTACAAAAAAAACTGTCAGCATGGGCCAAACAAAGTATTGGTGACTGTCGGCAAACAGGTTTTACTAAAAGTTTAGGCACTGAAGTACGCTTATTACTATTAAATCTTCTATAAGTAGCCTCGCTAAAAGGACAGAAACCTCTATTCTTAGCATTTGTGGACATGCGGCAAGCCTTTGATAAAATAAATCGAAATCTCCTTTGGCAAAAAGTCATACAATGGAAATGTCCTCCACATATATTGGACCCAATAAGAGCATTACACACGAAGCAACATTGATTCGTATTCGAATTAATCAGAAAGGAGATTTGACACACTCAATCCCGACGTCAAAAGGAGTCAAACAAGGATGCCCGTTGGCTGCATTGCTTTTTAAACTATTCATCTCTGATCTACCCATTGAGTTAAAAGATGTAAGGTGTTTTCCGCCAAGAACAAATGGTCAAGTGCTAAACTGCATTCTTTAAGCAGATGACATTGTCCTGGCTGACCAGACAGCAATAGGCTTGCAGTGACTGCTGAACAAATTAAATATATATCTCACAAAGAACATGCTTGAGATTAACACAGCGAAAACCAAAATTATAAAGATGACGAACATGATGGGCCAGAAAACTAAGCACTTTAAATGGCCTGTGGCAAACGAGGAAATTGAAACAACAACCTTGATACGTTACCTCGGTATCATCTACAGTACTTCAATTCGAGAATGGCCATGGTACCAAGATCTGAGAAACAGAATGTTAACATATGCCCTACAGGGGCTGAAATTACATAATGAATACGGCAAATTTTCTGTTCGTCCATTACTAACATTCTACCTAAACAAAGTAATATCTGCAATAACATTTGGGGCCGAACGTGCATGGAATCTCGACTTTAAAGTATGGGTCTTACTAGAAGGGTTGTTTTGGCGTAAAGCCCTACGATTACCTCGTTATGTCTCAATGACGATCTTGCGACATGAATTGGGGATCAACTCCTTATAAAACTTTATAATCTGGAAAGCATGTGCATTGCTACGCAAAATAAGAACATCCTGGAGAACCTGCATACAAAATATTTAAATCGGATACATTTGTTTCATCTTCAAGCATTCTAGAGGATTGGGCCCATAAAGTCGATCAAATTATGGTGACCGCTGACATTGAAATTAATTCCCTGCAATACCATCCGCAACTGGTCAAAAAACGTCTCCAACAGTGGGGGTGGATCCTGAACAGTGAAAAAAAGAGCACTCCTTAAATGCGCTCTCCCGTTGGGACTTGTATTAAACAGACTAAATGTACAGCCGAACTACCTAGTTAAATGTCCATCCCTCCACCATCGAGATCAATTTCTGCGACTGCGATTAAATGTGCTACAAACAAACGAAATGAGATGGCTGAGAAAAAAACCCGGATTTAAAAAATTACTTATGTAGACATTGTAAAAAAGACACGGAACCGCTCTACCATCTGATTATAAATTGCGACGCAATCTCAAGTCAAAGGACTTTTTATTTGGGCTTTTGTTTTCCAATAAACAAAAATAGCGAGGAATGGTGGTCGCGTGTGACATCAGGTCACAATATGAAAATAACCTGTGCGATAATTGATTTCTTAGATGTAATTCTCAAAGAATTATGGAAGACTCAAATGTAAGTCCTTGAAAACTAAGAAGTAAATTGACTTGGAAAACTTAGTTAGCGGTTGACGTATGTGATCATATGGAGATTCTGTGAAGAAAAAGTTTGTACAAACTAAAGATCACAATAAATAAAATAAAAAAATAAATTTAAAAAAACAAACTGTTCACCAAATGTGTCCACGTGTGGAGAGTATTAAGGAGCATGTAGTTCAAATCTATGGGCCGTCATGACCAGTAAGATTAGGCCAGATGAGGACCCTGCAGAATATATACAGCAGGTCCAGGCGCTCTGGACATTAGAGACACGCAAATCTTGGGATGAATACATTCCTGTGTTTTACCACATATTGGTTAAGGGACTCCCGTCGGATGTTCAAGGCCCCCTAGTTAGAATAGTAGGATAGAGGCAAAGGGATGGCTAGAGATGCAGGCTACCATAGTACACTATTGCAAAAGGAAGCAGTAGAGTGAGAGACAGACGCTGAGAATGCCACAAAGGCGGAGACCAAGCTGGTACAGAAAAAGCTTGCTAGATTTGCAATAGAAGGGGCAATGCTCATCTCTTGACACTGCTGCAGTGGCCCCTGCCCAACAGGGAGGGTTCCCAGTAGGGAACGTGCCCCAGCTAGGGGGATACATGCTGCCACAGTACACCCCACAATAGGGGGTACAATTGCAGGGGGGTAATCCACAAAGGGAAATTAACCCACCCGCGGTATTTTATCTGCAAGGGAGAGGGTACTCGCAACGGGAGTCAGGGAGCCGATATTGAGGTGCAGGATTCTGATCCCCTGTGCCATGTCTCATATGCGGGAACCAGGGACATTTTGCGCGTATGTGCCCCTTTGGGCAGCAAGCGCAAGCATAACAAAAAGCGCAACAGCAGGGCCCATTCATACAGCAGGTGCAACCACAGCAGTTCCAGCAAACACAGACAACCCAAAAAACTACAAACTCAGCAGGGGCAGCCACAGCCCCCACAGGTAGAGTCTCACAGTTTAGCAGGGCAGGTATGGGTCCCGGGGATCCCCCCTGAGCATACTACAAGCACCTGCACAGGCACCAGGGGGCACAACATTGCTGGGACAGAATGTGGTACCCTACTACACAGGGGTAACTTCTGGGAGGGAACCCTTTCTGTTCCTGCACAACATAACATCCCAATAGGAGTGCACACAGGAAGGGTGTGTGTGTGTCCAGTCCTAGCATGTAGTATGTGCGGACGACCATGTGGCAGCCGTACATATGTCTCGGACCGGTACCCCTCTTTGGAGAGCCGAAGAGGCTGCGATACCCCTGGTTCAATGAGCCCTGAGATTTTGGGGCGGCTCTTTCCCTGCCAGTTTGTAACATTCCAGAATGGCCAAAATAATCCACCTGGAGATGGTTTGTTTTGTTATGGGTAGTCCCGACTTGTGACCTGAGTATCCTACAAACAGTTGGTCTGCTTGCCTGATCCTAGCCATTCTGCTGATGTAAAAGGTGAGAGCTCGCCTTGGGTCCAGCCTATGTAGCCTTTCTTCCTCTTTCCCCGGATGGGGAGGAGGGTAGAACGAAGGTAAGGTCATTTTCTGAGTAATATGAAATTCAGAAACCACCTTTGGGAGGAAATTAGGCTTCACCTGTAGGACAACTTTGTCCTTGTGGAAAATTGTATGTGGGGGTTTACAGGAGAGAGCTTGTGGCTCGCTCACCCTCCTAGCAGATGTTAGTGCTACCAATAGGACAGTTTTAAGCGTGAGAAATCTCAGCGAACAAGAGTGAAGTGGTTCGAATGGAGTGCCCATTAGGAAGTTTAAGACTAAAATCAAGTCCCATAAGGGAACCTGGAATGGTTTTGGAGGATAAACATTAGTTAATCCCTTGAGAAATTGTATCACTAGAGGAAGTTTGAAATACGATGGTTCCTCTGCAGTGCGCTTGAAGATAGAAAGCGCTGCGAGATAGCCTTTTACAGTGCCAACTTGTAGGCCGGAGTTTGCCAAGTAGAGTAGAAATGATAACACCATTGGTGTACCACATGAAAAAGGGTCGATATTCTCTTCCCTACACCAGCTGCAAAATTTGTTTCAACGGCAGCGGTATAAAGACTTTGTTGCTGGCCTTCTGGCCGAAAGCAACACCTCCATGACGTCATCAGGGAGATCCCAATCCTTGTACCTCACCCTTTCAGAATCCAAGCGTGAAGGTTGAGGGTTCTGGTGTCTGGATGGAGAACCCGACCTCCCTTCTGCGAGAGAAGATTCTCTTTGAGTGGAAGACGGATTGGAGGACAGATGGACATATCTAGAAGGTCCGGATACCACGTTCTCCTGGCCCAATCCGGGGCAATTCGGATCATAGTTTTCCGGAATCTTCTCAACCTCCTGATCATTTGAGGAATAACGGGGACTGGTGGGAACGCGTAAAGGAGTGGAAACTCCCAGTCCACTACGAACGCGTCTCCTAGAGCTCCTCTCGGGGGAAATTCCCTTGAACAGAACAGATCGCACTTCCTGTTGGTGCTTGTGGCGAACAGATCCACCTGAGGGGTTCCCCAAAGGGCAAAGATCTCTTGAAGGACTTCCTGAGCTAGCTCCCACTCGTGGGAGACTGTGCTCTGCCTGCTCAGAGCGTCCGCTGTCAAGTTCTTCTCGCCGGCTAGGTGGACTGCTGATAGAGAGATTCCTTCTTGGATTCCTTCTTGGATTGCCCAAAACCAGAGCTGCATCGCCTCTCTGCACAGTGGCAGTGATCCTACGCCTCCTCTTTTGTTGAGGTAGTGCATGGCCACCGTGCTGCCCGTCATTATCAGGACATTTCTCCCCTGTACTGATGGCAGGAAAGCTTTCAGCGCTAGTCTGATCGCTCTCAGCTCCAATAGGTTGATGTGTAGTCTGGACTCCGATGGAGACCAACAACCGCTGATGGTCAAGTCGGTGGCATGGGCTCCCCACCCCGTGAGTGAGGTGTCTGACTACTGTTATCTCCGGCCATGGTTGCCAAAACAGTTCTCCTTTCAAGGGGTTTTCTGGATAGGCCCACCATTGAAGGTCGCGGGCTACCTTGTCCGGAATCCGGAGGAGATCTGTCATTCTCCCTGAGAATTGCGACCACTGACTTCTCAGTGCCCACTGAAGAGATCTCATTCTCAGGCGAGCCTCTGGCACAAGGAAGATGCAGGATGCCATGAGGCCTAGCAACCTCAAAAAGTCGAAGGCTGGGAGACGTTGGGCATTTTGAAAATTGGTGAGCATCTGTAGAATATCTTGAGCCCTCACCTCTGGTGGCGAGGCTTTTCCCAGGGAAGTTCCAGGACCGCTCCAATGAACTGGAGTCTCTGTGATGGTATCATCTGTGACTTCTTTAAATTGAGGGAGAAGCCCAGTTTGTGAAGGAAGGGGCAGACATAATCTAGCTGGGCCTGGGCTTGCTTCGAAGATACAGCCCTGATTAGCCAATCGTCCAGGTAGGGGTAGACGTGGATCCCTTCCCTCCTTCGACTCGCCGCCACTACCGACATCAGCTCGGTGAAGACCCTCGGGCGGAGGTCTGCCCAAATGGCAGAACTCGAAATTGATAATGAGAGCCGCCAATTGCGAACCTCAGGTATTTCCTGTGTTTGAGATGGATTGGCACATGGAAATAAGCATCCTGAAGGTCCAGAGATATCAGCCAGTCCTCCAGCTGGAGGGCCTGAAGGATCTGAGAGAGAGTTACCATCTTGAACTTGTCCTTCCTGAGGAACTTGTTCAATTCTCATAAGTCCAGGATGGGTCTCAGTCCTCCGTCCTTCTTTGGTATGAGAAAATAGGGGGGAGTACCAGCCCTTGTTCCTGTCCGCTACAGGTCTATAATTTCCTGCAAGAGGAGCGGATCTGGAACTTTTAGAGAGCTGTTCCCCGGTGGATGACTTTGAGGGATGTGTAGAAAGGGTAGGCAGTAACCCTGGGCAACTGTCTCCAATGCCCAAGCATCTGACGTTATAGCCTGCCATTCCGTCAGATGGTGAGTTAACCTGCCCCCTACAGGTGCATTGTGTGGAAAGGCCTCAGAGTGGTTTGTGGGCCGCTGATGCAGATGCCGAGGGTAAAGAGGCACCTGCTGCTGCTGCGGCCTTAGTACCTTTGACCCGTCCACCTCGGGTGGATCTCCTTTGGCCTCTTTGAGCCGGCTGTCCTCTGCCTTTCCCGAATGCGGAATAATAGCGAAAGGGCTTTCCTCTCCCAGAGGTTCCTGAGGGGCGAAAAGGAGTTTGGTGGATAGCAGCTCCTAAAGATTTTGCTGCTGCTTTAGAAGTCTGCAACTTTTCCAGACTGTCATCAGCCTTTTTTCCGAATAGTGAAGAGCTGTCAAAGGGCATATTCAAAAGTCTGGCCTGTACATCTGGAGCAAAACCAGACTTTCGCAACCATGCATGCCTGCAGATTGTTGTACTTGCCGCCATTGCCCTGCTGATACTGTCAGCGGAATCGATGCCCGTTTGAAGTGATTCGCACATGGCATCTTTGCCATCTTTAATAATGTTAAGGAAGGCTTCCTTTTCCTCTCCTTCGGGTATGCAGTCAGCCGCTGATGAAGCACACTCCCACAGTGTGTGACTGAACCTGGTAAGCGTACAGGTGGCGTTGATGGACTTCAACGCCATATTACAAGCAGCGAAGACTTTCTTGGCCATAGAATCGTACCTCTTGTCATTTCTATCCTGTGGGATAGTAGGGTAAGCGGTCCTACTGCTAGATGAAGTTGCCGCTTGAAACCACCAGGCTGTCTGGAGTCGGGTGTTTTGATAAGTATTCAGGGTCAGCAGCCGCTACCCTATACTTGGCTGACAATCTTTTATTGACCGCAGGGATAACTTCAGGAGTTTCCCAATTAGATGTACTTTTCCTTTGTAAGGTTGCATGGAAGGGGACCACAGGGTCCTCCTGTGGACCTTTGTCTAATATGTCGGTTAGGTCATCCTGTTGAAAAACAGGCGAAGGCGCAGACCAACCCATAAATTCAATAATTCTTGCCATAAGGGTTCTATAGGGTGTTTCGGCATGTTCCCCTGGGTCTGGCTTAACAAATTCCACTTCTGGGAAAGTGTCCAGCCCACTTGCCTCATGTAGTGACTCCTGGAGGTCTTTCAACCTTCTTTCCTCAGAGGTGAAATCCTCTGAAATAGGCAGTGTGGTCCTCTGTAACCCAAATGTTTCCTGGTCAGAATTTTCCCCCTCTTCATAAATTGAAGATAGTCCAGGGTACTCTGACCTCTGAAATGGTGTAAAACCCATCTCTAAGGCAGAAGGAGCCAAACTCGTCATTATTGGGCGAGAAAACGTCGATGTCGTCGACGCCGATGTGACAGGCTTCGAAGGCGCCGAGAACGGTGTCGAAAAAACTGGAAGGGGTCTCGAAGAACTTGAGAGGATCGGGATCCTACTCGGGGACATCGACGACGGTCTCGGCGTCATGCCGTAGGCCCTTGGAATCACTGTTGGCTGTGGAGTAGCCTTGGTCTTCTCTTTCATCGGCGTCGATGTCGGCATCGACGATGGCGTCGAGTTGATCGACCGATGCATCGAGGAACCCTTCGACAACAGCGTCGATGGCGCCGATCCATGCGTCTAAGGAATGGATGCCTTCTTACCCAATGGCTCGTGGCGCTCTCGGGTGGAATGTTTCGGCGGGTGCTACGACTTGCAGCGTTTTTATTTTTTGGGTTTTTCACCCGGGGTATCACCCTCAGCTGTCTTCGAGGGGGTCGAGGCCGCTTTCTCGAAGACGCTTAACATTTTCTTTCTGAATTCCTCCCACTCAGCCGGAGAGCTGTGTTTTGTGGGACAGGAGACCCTTTCTGGGGAAACAGAAGACGAGAAAGGGGATCTTCGAAGTCTCTTTCTTGAGTGTCTTGATCTCGACGAATGGTGGGAGCTACTTCGAGATCTAGAATGGGAATGTTTTCGACGGCGAGGAGACGAATGCCTCGACTCAGCCGAAGAAACCTTCGAGGAGGTTTTGACTGACTTACCTCTCTCGAGCTTCCCCTTGCGCTCCTTCAAGGCTTTCGCCGTCATGGACATGCTGTCCTCACACTCCGAACAATGGTGCTCGGCTCCCAAGCACCACAAGCAGATCCTGTGTGGATCCGTTATCGACATTTTTTTAACGCAGTCTTGACATTTCTTGAAGCTGGATCGCGGCGTTGTCGGTTCCGATGAAGATGCCATCGAGAACGAGTAGGTATTTATTCAAGTAGATACAGGGTTATCCTGACTGAACTGAGCAACGACGTTCCGAGGCCCCACGAAGCGCGGAAAAACGGAACTGAGCAACGGACACAGCGCGTAGCTATTTATGGGCATGGTGACGTCAGCGCCGATACGGTGGCCGTCGAGGGACTTCGACTCGGCGGACGTCGACGCGCAGCACCCTCTACAGAAAAAATTTCCGAGGCCAGCAAGCTGGAAACGTATTATCAAAGATAAGGAATACGTCGGAGGACACAATCCCTTCGAAAGGGAACTTTCCAGAAAGATACAGGAACCAGGAACTTGTGTACAAGGGAGGGTGGATTCTGAGAGAAACGTGGGCATCCACACACTTACTCCCAATGGACCCTCTTCTCAGGTGGCCAGGGTAAGGCCATCGCTTTGGGATCCTTACCCTGGGGTGGAGAACCCAAAGAGGGGGGGGGGGGATTACCTGGGTGGAGGGTCCTTGGGGACAGGACTTCCCTAAGGGAGATGCGCTACTCCTTCCCATTCCAGGACGTACCCATAATCCCAGAAGCATTCATGGGATATTGTTACCCCTTCCCCACTAGCCAGGATAACACCAGAACATATTATAAACCCAGAAGCCACAGAAAGAGGGTAAAAGAGAGGAGGGTTACTAATGAGACATGCCACCCCCCTTTCCCTTCTGAAAATAAACCTCATCCTCCCTCCGCCTTCGTGGGCTATTGTAAATCATTTTACCTCATTCAACCCACTATGCTACTGGGACGAGGACGAAGCAACTAGGAGTAGTGAACACTAGTAAGCCATTTCACCACTCTAGTATGAGGAAGAGGTTGCAGGTGTATAAAAGGGGAGGAGACCTGCAGAAAAGAGACCAGCTGGGAATCCTGTGTGCGAGGAGGCAGCCGTGGTAGGTCCTGCAGGAGAGCCAGGTAGCCGGCAGACGACCCCAGGAAGCTCTGGAGCCAAGGGCCAGTCGGGGAGCAGGAAGGCCACAGGTAGCGGGAAGGCCACAAGGTAGGGAAGCCTATTTTTTTGGAGGTGCACAGCTGGAGCTGCAGAGACAAAACAAGAAGAAAGGTGACCGTCAGTGGAGTGAGCGCAGCTGCCAGCGAGATCCGAGAAGAAAGTGACGTGCGAGCGGGGCTCGCTTGTGGAAGCAAATGTGTCGGCAGAGCCAAAATTGAAAACACAGCTGCCTGGAGCAAACGCCAGGAACCAGTGAGTGTAGTGGGAAGAGCACTCGACCCGGGGCACTCCTGGAGCCGTGTGAGAAAGTCGAATTAGACGCAGAATGAATGGGAAAGCCTTCGCCCACTGAAATTAACCCAAAGTAACGGGGTGAGAGGGAAACATAAGGACAATACAATATGCAAGTGGCAAGAGTGAAAAGTCACAATTGAATACCAAGCAAGTAATAAAGATTGCGAGAGACCATGAAAGTAAGGTGGTGAAGGAACAAACCCACCAGGAAGTGAACTATATGGGATACATTATTCACCATAATCGTATTTCTGATGCTTGTATCTGCTTAGATTCACATGCTGTGCATAGGCCGACATCTAGTGGAAGCTGCGGAGTATTACAGTTTGTTTTTCGAAACTCGAAAATTGGGTGTCGACACAGGGCGTGCCAGTAATACTATCCCTAGTGTGACGTCCACTGTACCCATGATCCCTCACGCGTCTAGGACCCTCAGATTGTATTTTTCCTGACATGAGGTAGCATGAGGAGTAGCGCGAGTACAGATGATCCAAGCAGATAGAAGATAGATAAGATAAGACTACAAGCATCCATGCGCCTTCTCTCAGAGGGGAGGAAGGGTGGGTCGCATGTGAATCTATGCAGATACAAGCATCAGAAATACGATTACGGTGAGTAATGTATCCCTTCTGAGGCTTGTGGAATCTGCTTAGATCACATGCTGTGCATAGATTAGCGAGCAGTGTTAGAAGGAGGTGGGATTTGAGAAGGGTCATGAGCAAATAAATGTCTTAGAACCGCTTGTCCCACTTGAGTATCTGTCTTGGAGTGGGTGTCAATGCAGTAGTGCTGAGTAAAAGTGTGAATAGAGCTCCAAGTAGCTGCTTTGCAAATGGTGTCAAGGGGAACATTTGCAATGAAAGCCAGAGTGGCCCCAATGCCTCTTGTCGAGTGGGCTCTGGGCGTAAAAGGCAAAGATTTGTCAGAAAGAGTAACACAACTGGATACAGTTGACAATCCACTTGGAGATGGCACCCTTAGAGACGCTATCTCCCTCTTTGCCTGTGGCTACGGAGACAAACAGTTGATCTGTCTTTCTAAGCGGTCTGGTCTTGTTTACGTAGTAAAGGACCGCCCGACGCACATCTAGGGTGTGTAGTTTAACCTCAGCCGAGCTTTGTGGATTTTGGAAGAAAGCCGGAAGCTCGATGGACTGGTTTACATGGAATTTAGAAATAAACTTAGGTGAGAACCTAGGGTGTGTCTGTAAAACCAGCTTATCCTTATGAATAGTAAAGAAAGGATCTTGCACTGACAGAGCCTGAATTTCACTGACCCTTCTTATGGATGCAATGGCTACTAAGAAGGCAGTCTTATAAGTCAGGTGTTTGAGACTTGTCTTATGCATGGGCTCGAATGGGGGGCCCATGAGTTTAGATAGCACCACGTTCAGGTCTGATCCTGGTGGTGGGATAGATATAGGAGGATGAAGTCTCTTTACTCCTTCCATGAAGGCTTTAACCACGGGTACCTTCCACCACGACACCTTGCTATGTGAGGTGGTGTACGCTGACAGTGCTGCCAGGTGTACCTTTAGTGAGTTGAAAACCAACCCTGCATCCAGCAGGTGGAGCATGTATGTCACGATAGTGGAAGGAGTGCAATCAACTGGGTTGTTTTGTTTATACTGGCACCAGATAAAGAATCTCTTCCATTTTTCGAAGTAGCAATGCCTCGTGTTCGGTTTCCTAGACTCTTTTAGGATGTCCATACACCTCTGTGGTAAATTGAGATGTCCAAACTCTTATGACCTCAGGAGCCATGCTGCTAGGTTCATGGAGTTGGGTTGAGGATGCACCTTCTGACCTTGGTGCTGAGACAAAAGGTTGTCCCAGCCCGGGAGTTTGATGGGATCGCACACCGAGAGTCTGCGTAGGTGTGGAAACCACGGTTGTCTCGCCCACATGGGAGCAACTAGGACGAGCATCATCGACTCTCTGTTCATCTTGTTCACCACTTTCCTGATGAGGAGTTGGTGGAAAAGCATACGCAAACATCCCTGACCAGTTCATCTACAGGGCGTTCCCCAGGGAGTCTGGTTGGGGAAACCTGGATGCGAATCCTGGGCACTGTCTGTTTTCGCTTGTGGCGAATAGGTCTATAGTGGGGAAACCCCACTGAGAGAAGAGATCTTCTACGATATCTCTGTGTAGACACCATTGGCGTTCCTTCGGAAGGGGATCTCTGCTCAAAGCGTCCGCGAGAGAATTGAGATCCCCTGGAACATGTTGTGATGACAGGAAGATGTTCTGTCTGAGTGCCCATATCCAAATTTTCTGGGCAAGTCTGGACAGATTTGGCGACCGAGTCCCTCCTTGCTTCTTCAGGTAGAACATGGCTGTAGTGCTGTCCGTCCGGATCTGCACCGACAGGTTCAGTAGGTGGGGCTTGAGTGCTTGAAGTGCTCTGAAAACTGCCAGAAGCTCTAGCAGGTTGATGTGGTTCTTGGCCACTGTGTGAGACCAGAGATCCTGAGCTGTGTGGTGGAGATGGTGAGCTCCCCATCCTGTCAGGCATGCGTCCGTCGTGACTACCGCCTGTATCTCGGGATCGTAAAAGGGTTTCCCCTTGGATAGATGGTCTCTTGTCCACCAGTGGAGGCTTTGTACAAGTGTTGGCGAAACGACCACTAGATCGTCCCACTGACCACTTGCCTGAGACCACAGTTTCGCCAACCATACTTGCATTGGACGCATGCACAGGTCCGCGTGGGGGACCAGGTAAATACATGACGCCATCATGCCCAACAACCGCATTGCTTTGCGTACTGTTATCTGGCGACCGGTTTGATATTGTGGAATTTGCAGTAGTATATTCCGAATTCTTTCCTCTGAAGGAAAAGCCAACCCCTCATGAGTACTTAGAACAGCTCTTAGGAACTGCTTGGAGGTGCTGGGCACCAGACTTGATTTTTTCTCATTTATGGAGAAGCCTAATTCGAAGAGGAGGTCGATAGTTCTTTGAATGTTTGTCCTGCAAATTACAGGGGTCTCCCCCGTGATGAGCCAGTCGTCCAAATAAGGGTACACTGGGATTGCCTCCCTGCGTAGGTGTGCCACCGCCACCGCCAGTACCTTGGTGAATACCATTGGAGCCGAGGCTATCCCAAAGGGCAGTACCTTGAACTGGTAGTGCTGACTGTCCACCTTGAAGCGCAGATATTTTCTGTGCGCTGGGAACATGGAAATATGAAAATGGGCATCTTTCATATCCAATGTTGCCATGTAATCCCCCTTTTTTAGGAGGGGAATTACCCCTTGTAGAGTAGTCATGCAAAATTTTTGGGGCTTGACATACTTGTTTGCAGGCCGTAAGTCCAATACTGGGCGCATTGTCAAATCTTTTGGCACAAGGAAGTAAGTTGAATAAATACCCTTGTTTACCTGGTGTCCCGGGACGAGTTCTATCGCGTCCTTTGCGAGAAAAATTTCAATCTCTTAGAGTAGGATTTTCTGGTGGTCTAAGGAGTGTATTCTTTGTCGTGGAGGGTGGTTTCGGGGACGCTCTAGGAGTTCTATGCAGTATCCTGCGGACACTGTGGACAGCACTCATCTGTATGATGTGATCCCTTCCCAAGCTTGGGTGAAGATGGAAATGTGTCCCCCTACTGGGGATGCGTGAGAAGGGACCCTGAACGGAGCGTCACTGTTTTGGTGGAAGCGTGCCCCCTCCTTTATTGGGACTGCCTCTACCCCTACCACGACCTCTTTTGTTACCCCTGCCATAACTCTGGGTAGACTGCTGGTTAGTGTTCCATGTAGTGCCCTGGGAATAGTTTGAGCCTCTTTGGGAGTTTTGTCTGCGAGGCCGATGAAAATTGCCATTCCCTCTCTGGTTAGGGGGTTTGTTGGTTAGTTGCCCTAGGGACTCGAGTGTCTCGTACTCGTCCTTGGCATTCTTCAGTGCGTCCTCGACCGCCTTTCCAAACAATAGATCCGGCTCCACTGGCTTATCTATCCGTGATGCTTGGGTCTCGGCCTTGAAACCAGACTGCCGTAGCCAAGCATGCCTCTTGATGACCGTGCTCTCAGCAATTAATCTGCCAGCGTTATCCGCGGCATCAAAGGTTGATTTTAAAATGCAACCTGACACGGCTCTCCCCTCTGCCGAAACTCGTGCCAATTGGCTTTTTAAGGGTTCTGGGGCGGAGTCTATGAGAGTCGCGACTTCTTCCCATTGGTGGCAGTTGTAACCAGCCAGCAGGGTGGTGGAGTTTGCAATCCTTGCCTGGTAGGCGGAAGTGAAGGCTACTTTCCTGCCCAAGCCATAAATCTTCTTGCTCTCCTTGTCGGAGGGAGCTTCGGACGATGACAAGGGTGTTCCCGCCCTCTTACGGGTGTTTGTAACAACCAGGGAGTCCGGTTTGAGATGTCCCCTTATGTATAGTGGGTCAGATTGGGCTGCCCTGAAAAGCTTTTCAATTCTGGGGTTTACTGCCCTAGTGAGATTGGGGTTAACAAGTGAAGGGTCTTATCCTCCTTTGTATTGACTTAAGGATAGGGATGGCCTGAGCAACAGGTCTCCTTTCTCCCACCAGTTCCTCTGCAAAATCCCTCTCTTCCTGAGCACCCTGGATGTCAATGTGGAAGTGCTGTGCCGCTCTGGACAGGACCTCATTCAGGAGAGGTTGGTTGTCGACAGGGGAGTCGGTAACCGCGGGCTCTTTCTCTACCGGGGAATCTACCCTGTATGTATCTGGGTCGTCCTCTTCCTCCTCCTCCTCCTCCTCCTTCTCCTTCTCCTCCTCTTGGTCCTCATCATCCCCATAATAGCCTCTCCCAGTTTGTTCTTCGAACATGCCCACGTCTGGATCCTCAACAAAGGATGGATCTTCCTGGTATTGAGAATAGGGCTGTATATAGAAGGGGTCTGAAGATTGAGTTGGTGCTTCGCCCCGGGACTTCCTACTTGGGGGTATTGGATCCTTCGAGCCTGAGGGAGTTGACCCTTCTGGGGTATAAGAGAGAAAGTGTTCCGGGTTCTTGGCATAGAAATCTGCCAATGATGACATCCTTGACATCACTCTGTATGTCATCACTGGACCATTCCCTTCAACTGGGAAAACTCTTTCCTGGAGTGCTTTCCCTGTTCTATCCTGACTAGACCTACTGGTTTGAACAGGGGTCTTGGGGACAGGGGACTGAGACTTGTCCATCTGTTTAGGTGGAGTAGAAAGTAGTTTAGGAGTAGAAGTAGGCTGGGACTGCTTACTTCTTTGTTTTCCCCCCTCCCCGTGGGTGGAAGAGTGCTTCCCCGACTTTTGGGCCCTATCAGAGCTTTTCGATGCCTGGCGTCGAAATTCAGGGGTAGAGTCCCTGTCTCTGGAGAGTGTAAGGGATTCGGTAGCCTTGCCGCTGCCTGCAGACGCCGACTCCTGGAGTGCGTCTTGGGTGAAGGTCGGTGTCGTCCGACGACCGAACCTCAGTCACTAAGGGGAGCGAGGCACTTTTAGCAACAGTGGAGGGTTGCTTGGTGTCATGAGGCGATCTCGAACGTGAACGCCCAGAGGACACCGACTCGGTGGACCGTTCTCTATGTGCCTCTTTCCGAGAACTCGACGTGCGCGTCGAGTCTCAGTTGGACTTTTGTTTGCTAGAAGTGGTGTGGGTAGCGCTCGTGTCGCCGGGGGTCTTCCACATAGCTGCCCTGCCGGACAACCTTCCGAGGTCGGGGACTTGCGCTTGGCTGTCCATCGACGCCACATTGTCCTCGCCGTCCTAAAGGACGGCGTCGCTGCCATCGCTGAAGGCACCCTCCGCGGCCATGGCCTCTTGTCGCCTGGCGTGGTGGGCCCAATGCTTCGAACGGTCCTCAAGGGTCTTCGGTTTAGACCGACTGCACGCTCTGCAATTCGCCTCGGGGTGACCCCTCGGCAAGCAGAGGTTACACGTGGCGTGTCTGTCAACCCAAGGATACTTGCGGTTGCACTTGGGGCAAAATTGAAAGGGGGTACCCTCCATACGCACCCTATGGCAGCGGGCTGGGAGTGTAGGAATATAAGTAATGTACCTATATTAATCAGAGTGTAGGATATGTGCCACCCCCCACTCTCCCTACTTACAGGGCCAAGTCCAGAGGACTTCCGAGGCCCGGGCCGAGGCCAGAGGCCTTCCGAGGCCCAAATCCGTCGCTGTAGTCCGACGGTTGAATTTTCTCCGATCCGGCGACGAGTGTCGATGTTCGGAGACTCGACATAGAGGTGAAATAAATGGGGAAATATATAATAATATTAGCTAAATCTGACTAAGTCAGGGAACTCCGCTCAGTGCTTCCGACCAGCATGGCGGAAAAAAAACAATCTGAGGGTCCTAGACGCGCGAGGGATCATGGGTACAGTGGACGTCACACTAGGGATAGTATTACTGGCACGCCCTGTGTCAACGCCCAATTTGAGTTTCGAAAAACAAACTGTAATACTCTGAAGCTTCCACTAGATGTCGGCCTATGCACAGCATGTGATCTAAGCGGATTCCACAAGCCTCAGAAATGAAAATACATTGCGACAAGGCCAAAAGACTGGTAAAGGAGAAAACACATTGTGGCAAACCCAACAGGCTGACAAAGAAGCCAAGTGAGTGTCAACCATCACACAGGTATAAATACAGAAGAACCTTTGTGGGTTCCTGGTTGCGGGACCTGTAATGGGTGGACTGTGTGGTCTGGCAACTGCGCCTAGACCAGGGAACCCCACTTGTAAAAGTTAAAGAGGTTGCTGAAGTGAAACAGGCGAAAGCAATCTGATTGAACTGTTAAGAAACCAGAAAGAGAATAAATGAGGCCTGCAGCTGCTTTTGAATATTGAAAAAGTGAAAACAAGTATAAGTGGAATTGTTCTGAATTGGGAGAAGGGGACCCCAAGATTTTGTGGAACTGTCTTGAACTTGGGGAAGAGGAGCTGATAAATTAGCCAGGAGCTGGAAGAAGCTCATTACGACCCTGTCGGTCCGGAAAGAACGGTGGTGGTAAATCCGCCACCACCATTCTTTCCGGACCGGCTGATTAAGAGTCCTGCAACACCACCCACCTGCAGGCACACATGGAAACACCGGCACCATTACAGACTGGTGCCGGTGTTTCCACTTCCTATGGGACTCCATGGGAATGGGGATTTACTGAATTCCGCCTCTGGAATTACCGGGAATCAGAGAGGCGGAATGCTAATACGAGTCCAGCTGTAACCTGCCGGTTTTTCTGGCTCGGTTACAGCCAGACTCGTAATGAGGCCTATGCCTTTTATTACCGATATCCCTACAGACTGTTTAGCTTTAGTTGCAAGGGCAAGTATAGGTTTTGGACACAGAGAGAGTTAAGTTGAACTTTATAACTCAGACTTTTCTTAGTTTCTTTAGGTAGGGCAATCCCACCTTAGGATAGGGCAAGTTAGGCCATCAACCACCCTGATAGTTGAGTTAACAAAACATTTTTGTTTGAACTTTGAATCTGTTGTACGTGTCTTGCTTCATGATGCCTTCCCAAAACCCACTGTCAAACAAAGTATTAGACAGGCAGGGCTTCTCTTGGGCAATTGTCACAGTTCCAGTAACAAAAGATTTACCTTTAACGATAGGCACACACCTCGTAGCAATTCTATTGTATTCAAAAGACACCCCCATAAACATACGGGGAAGGAACCTACTGAGTAAATTAAATACAATTTCATTTACATAAAAGGGAATGACGTGCTCAACACCAGGCATGCATTCTGCCAGAGTAGCAGCCATCCTCCAGGACATATATGCCCACAGCACATTGCAAGAAGAACCCACCCCAATACCCAAAGTTATTTCTATATGGGGTCCAGATACTACTGGGTGGGCGCCAGGGATAAAAAAGGGAAGACATTTCAACTAGCTTCAGAATTCCTGTTCAGGCCTCAGTGCCACATGGAAATTGCCCCAGGCACGCTAATGTTGCTGCAGCTCGAAGAAGTGATCACAAGAAAAGATGTGGGGATACTATCTGGAACCGAGGAGGATGCCACAGAATGGCGTACAGTACTGTGTATTGACATTGCACTGATGTTAACAGATGTGACGGACTTGCAGCTTTTTGCAGATGGGGAGGAAGAGGGGGGGGGAATAGTGTTCCAGCTACCGATCCCCCTGTGCCATATGCGTATTAGAGAGTCTAGTAGTACAACTAACAGATGGTGAAGAAAATAGGGCAGGTACACACAGGAGGATGTAAAGAAAGTCCCTGGGAAATTTTGGACAACCGGACCCCCTGATGTGGAAGTGTTAAAAGGAGCAGGTGCTGTAAGAATACAATTGAAAGAGCGAGCATTGCTACCAAGGGCAAAGCAGTATCCACTGTCCCGTGAAACAGACAAAGGCCTATTATACACCACACATCTTGAATTATGCCAACAGGGCTTAATAGACTTTCACGTCCCCATGCAATACAGCGGTATATCCCATCAAGAAGGCCAAGTGGTGGTCGTAGAGATTCATACAGGACCTCTGCCCTTAAATGTTGTAGAGGCCAAGTTCCCGCTCATGCCAAATCCAGCCACAATACTATGCAACATCACACCAAAATCCAAATATTTTATGGTCAATGACCTTAAGAATGCCTTCCTCTCCATCCCACGACACCCAGATTCCAGGTACCTGACGGCATTCACATACAGAGGGGTCCCATTCAAACCCACCAGATTACCAACAGGGTACTGCAAATCCCCCAGTTTTTTTAACAGGATGATCAAAATGGACGTGTAACTTGCAAATACCAAATACAGTGACAGTAGATGCATGACCTATTGGTATGCAGTGAGACTGTAGAACGGTGCAGGGCAGACTCAGTGCACCTCTCAACAATGCTGGCTGACAAGGGTTCAAGGTGAACAAGGACAAGTTTCAGTATTGCCAGGAAGCGGTAGTACACTTGTGAAAAAAATATCCACAGAATGGCAGAAGATAACACCAGAAAGAGTGGAGGCAATACACAGGACCCCACTTCCCCACATATTGAAAGAGATGAACAAGTTACTTACCAACTGGTAACGTTCTTTCGATAGGATGTTCCTCCATAGTATTCCTCACCTTAGATGTATTCCATCCAGCTTTAGCTGCTTTGGAAAATAATTTCGGCAGAGTGCGACGAAGTCATCCAGTGGATGGTCCCTCGAAGGCCTCCGTCGAGGGTGACGTCATCGAGGTGTATAAGTAGCACACGTGGCGCCCGTTGGCTTCAGTTCTGTTTTTCCCCCTTCATTATTGATTTTTCACTGTGTAGACTGTGCCGGCAGACAGGTATTTGCCTTGCGAGAGTTGGGTGGCAATAGCCCGGAAAAATCTACAGAGGGGTAGAATGGGAGGGCGATGAGGAATATGTTGGAGGAACATCCAATCTAAAGAACGTTACCAGTTGGTAAGTAACTTGTTCTTCGAGTGGATTGAGTCCACCAACGTATTCCTCATCTTAGATAGAATCCCAAAGCAGTATGGACAATTCCTCTGGAGCAGGGGTTAGATTTTTCGATACCCTTAGATGGCTGAGTTTAGTACTGCTTTACCAAAATTAATCTCCTTAGACTGGGAAGCATCTAGGCTATAGAACTTTGAAAAAGTTTGCAGCGAGGACCAAGATGCTGCTTCACAAATGGACCTTATAGGAACACCTCTTTGTAGGGCTGTTGAAGAGGCGATGCCTCTGGTGGAATGAGCCCTTAGACCTTCTGGTGGGTCTTTTTGTGCTAATCTGTAGCATTCTGAAATACAAAGCACAATCCAGCGTGATATTGTTTGCTTTGTCACTGACTGACCCAATTTCTTTCCTGTGTAGGCAATAAACAGTTGATTATCCACTCTAAGCTTAGAAAGCATAGAGATGTAAAAGCTTAAAGCTCTTTTCAGCTCCAACCAGTGTAATCTTTCCTCCTCCTTACTAGGATGAGGTGGAGGATAGAATGCGGGTAAGACAATTCTCTGACTTAAATGAAAATCAGATACCACTTTTGGTTTAACCCTCAACACAACTCTGTCTTTATGGAAAACAGTATAAGGTGGCCCAGAAGACAGTGCTTGCAATTCGCTCACTCTTCTTGCAGATGTTAAAACAACTAGGAAAGCAGTTTTCCATGTCAGTAATCTTAATGGACAAGTGTGCAAAGGCTCAAAAGGAGCTCACATTAAGAATTTTAGGACCGAATTGAGATCCCAAATTGGCACTTGAAATGGGTAAGGAGGAAACACATTAGTGAGTCCTTTTAAGAATTGTACTATCAAAGGAATTTTGAAGTAGGATCATTCTTCCGACAAGCACTTGAAGATGGAAAGCGCCGCAAGATAACCTTTAATGGTTCCAACATTTAGACCTCTATGTGCTAGGGTCAGGAGGAAGGACAGTACTTTCGGAATAGAACATAGAAAAGGATTGACATTCTTTTCTCTGCACCAGTTGCAAAACTTTTTACAACGGCAACAGTATAGAGACTTTGTTGCTGGCCTTCTTGCCAAAAGCAACACCTCCATGATGTCATCTGGAAGGTTCCAATCCTTGTATCTCAGCCTTTCAGATACCAAGCGTGAAGGTTGAGCGTTTTGACCTATGGATGGAGAACCTGACCCTTCATTTGAGAGAGAAGGTTCTCTCTCTGAGGAAGACGTACTGGGGGACAGATGGACATGTCTAGAAGGTCCGGGTACCACGTTACCCTGGCCCAATCCGGGCCAATTAGGATCATGCGGCTCCCGAAGCATCTCAGTCTCCTGATGACCTGAGGAATGACAGGAATCGGAGGGAACGCGTACAATAGTGGGAAATTCCACTCCACCACGAACGCGTCCCCAGGGCTCCTCTTGGGGGAAATTCCCTTGAGCAATACCTTTCGCACTTCCAGTTGATTCCGGTCGCAAATAGGTCCACTTGAGGGGTTCCCCAAAGGGCGAAGATCTCTTGAATGACTTCCTGAGCCAGTTCCCATTTGTGGGACACCGTGCTCTGCCTGCTCAGAGAATCTGCCGTCATATTCTCTTCCCCGGCTAGGTGAACTGCCGTTAAAAAGATGCCTTCTTGATTTGCCCAATACCAGAGTTGCACTGCCTCTCTGCCCAGAGGTAGTAACCCTACACCACCTCTTTTGTTTAGATAATGCATGGGCACTGTGTTGTCCGTCATGATCAAGACATTCTTTTCTCTGACAGATGGCAGGAAAGCTTTCAGCGCTAGTCTGATTGCTCTCAGCTCTAGAAGGTTGATGTGTAGTTTGGACTCCGATGGAGACCAACGACCGCTGATTGTCAGATCATTGGCATGAGCTCCCCACCCCTTGAGTTTTTTTTTTTTAAATTTCTTTTATTGATTTTATACAAACAAAACAATGAAAACCAAACAAGCAGCATAATCATAATGGTTCAATTACACATCAAGTGATCGTAGTCACTGCTCCATTATCCCTCCCTCCCCCCGTGAGCCTATTTGTCCATCTCTTTCAGTGTTTGGCACATGCGGCCGAGTTTCGTCCTCTTCGGAGTCTTTTGGGTTTGATGTTACTCCAAACAATTCTGTTATTAGCGTTTTCCAGGCCAATAGGGTGCCCACCTCCCCCTCATCAGCCCGGCTACTCGCATCTTGCCATGCCACTGTTTCAGCCTCCGCCCATTTCTGTAGGTCCTTCCACCATACATCCACCTTAGGTTTGTGGCATTTCTTCCACCCCATGGCGATCCTACGTTTCGCAAGCACATACGCCAGATTTCTTAGTTTCTCAATATGTTTGAGTTTCCGTGGCCTAGGGAACCCGCCCAGTAAGCAGGCCCAAGCCGTGTCTATTACAAGAGTAAGCCCTTTATCGGCCAGTTTCTGCGCCACATCACTCCAGTAGCATCTAATAATCGGGCACGACCAAAACATATGTGTCATGTCAGCGTTTTCCAGGTTACATTTAGGACACACTTGTATGCCAGCGTTTTGGAACTTAGATATCCTCAAGGGGGTCATGTATGCCCTATGTGTTACATACAGCTGAATTTGTTTTAATCTGGCATTTCTAGATACTTTTTTGTGGTAGCCCAGGGCACGCTCCCAGATCCCGTCCTCCATCGGGGCCCCCACTTCCATCTCCCAGTCCAGTCTCAGATGCGTCAAATCTTTACCCACCTTAGCCATCACCATCTCGTACAGTCTCGAGATCTCATGACCCCCTTCAGACATATCATATTTTGCTTCCAAAACTGCATCTGGTTCTTCTATCAAAACTGTTTCTGGCCAGGTGCTCTTAATCATTCGCACCAATCTAATGTATGTGACATATTGCCCCGTGTGTAGCCCCGCCTCTTCGTTGAGTTCTATAAACTCCTTAATGGATCCCTCCTGCCAAACATCGCCTAGCGTTGCCAGCCCCACCGATTCCCAGTAGTTCCTAAGAATCGCCCTTAGCTGATCATCCCCTCCTGTCAAAGCAACCAATGGTACCTGCGGAAGGCACGGGTATGGGACCTCCATTAGGCGACAAGCCCTACGCCAAATTTTCCGCCCAAGCTTCAACATCGCAGGGCGCCCCCTCATTTCAGTTTCGGACAGCCAGATCATTTCTTTCAAATAAAACGGGGCACAGTCCTGCCCAAGCACCCTGTGCTCAGGGATCACTTCATCGGAAAGCCACTTAGCCACATATTGCCACTGTCCCGCCAAATAATAAACCTCAAAATGGGGCAGTCTAATACCTCCTTTTTCATAAAAGTTCTGCAGTTTCCAGAACGCCACCCTATTTCGGGTACCGTGCCACAAGAAATCCCTACACATGCTGTTCAATTTACTAAAAAACTTCTTGGGTATTATGTATGGGATATTACTAAAGTAATGCAAAAGCCTGGGCAGAACTACCATCTTGAGCATAGCCCCCCGCCCCATCATCGCCAAGGGCAATCTTGCCCAGAACTGCATGCTGTTTCTCATTTTCTCGACGGCTACTTCCGTATTGTGTCTGTGTTCATCTTGCGCCGTGTGATATATATCTATGCCCAAATAGCGAAAAGAGCTTGTTGCCCACGGTACCTGTAGCACCGGTAGTCCTTCTGCAGGGATCCCCTTATAGCTACCTAATGGAAATATGACAGACTTTTGGGGATTCACCGAGATGCCCGACAACTCTGCATACCTTTCCATCACTTCAAGTATGCATAAGAGATTTTCTTCTGGGTATTGCAAGTACAGCAACAGATCGTCCGCATACAAGGATATCAAGTGTCGTTCCCCTCCCACCTCAATGCCAATCGTCTCATACTGTGCCCTAAGGCATGCCACCCCTTGAGTTTAGCATCCGTCACTACTGTGATCTCCGGCCATGGTTGCCAAAAAAGTTCTCCTTTCATGATATTCTCTGAACAAGTCCACCATAGAAGATCTTGACGAAACTTGTTCGGAATCTGGAGAAGATCCGTCATTCAACCTGAGAACTGGTACCATTGAGTCTTTAGAGCCCATTGAAGGGATCTCATTCTCAGACGTGCCTCTGGCACCAGAAAGATGCAAGATGCCATGAGGCTGAGTAAACTTAAGAAGTCGTGGCCTAAAGATTTTGGGCATTTTTGAATTTGGAAACCATCTGAAGAATGTCTTGAGCCCTCGACCTGGGAGGCAAACGCTTTCCCAGGGATGTGTCTAATACAGCTCATATATATTGGAGCCATTGAGAATGTGTCATTTGTGACTTCTTCAAATTGAGGGAGAAGCCCAGTCTGTGGAGAAAGTGGCAGGTGACTTTCAGGTGATCTAGTGCCTGTTTGGCAGAACGTACTCTGATCAGCCAATCGTCCAGGTATGGGTAGACGTGAATCCCTCCCTCTCCTGAGGTGTGCTGCCACTACTACCATCATTCTGGTGAAGACCCTCGGGGCGGAGGTCAATCCGAATGGCAGGACTCGAAACTGATAGTGTGAGTCGCCAACTACGAACCTCAGGTATTTTCTGTGCTTGAGATGAATCGGCACATGAAAATAAGCATCCTGGAGGTCCAATGACACCAACCAATCCTGAAGTTGAAGGGCCTGAAGCATCTGAAAAAGGGTAACCATCTTGAACTTGTCCTTCCTGAGGAACTTGTTCAAGTTTCTTAAGTCCAGCATGGGTCTCAGTCCTCTCTTCCTTTTTGGGGATCAAAAAATACTGGGAGTACCATCCCTTTTTCCGCTCTGCTGCTGGTACCGGTTCTATAGCACCTTTCTCCAGCAGGGTTAAAACTTCCTGCTGTAGGAGCGGGTCTGAAAACTTCAAAGGGTGTCTCCTTGGTGGATTGCTTTGAGGTTGCGTTAGAAAGGAAGGCAGTAACCTTGTGCTATTATTTCTAGAGCCCAAACATCTGAAGTAATGGCTCGCCATTCTTGCAGATGTTTTGACAGCTTGCCTCCTACAGCTGTCTTGTGATGCAAGTCCTCAAAGTGGTTTTGAGGCGGTTGCTGCAGCCACTGATGGCAGAGAGGCTGTAGCTGGAGCTGGCTTTGCAAGTTTTCCTCATCCACCACAAGTGGCCTTTCTCTGGCCCCTTTGACTGGTCATTCCTCTCGCCTTTCCATTGAGGAGTAGTAACGATAGGATCGTCCCCTCCAAGATTGACCTGGTGCACGAAAAGGCAGAGGTTGCCTGATGGCAGCTGCCTTTAAGGTCTGCCACCTCTCAAGGCTCCCGTCAGCCTTCCTGCCAAAAAGGTGAGACCCGTCAAAGGACATGTTCAGGAGACACGTCTGGTGTGAAACCCCAACTTCCGTAACCATGTAAATCTGTGCATTACCGTGCTAGTGCCCATGGACCTGCTCACACTATCTACAGTGTCCAATCCAGATTCAAGGGATTCTTGCATGGCCTCCTTTCCATCTCCAACGATGGCTAGGAATCCTTCCCTTTCGTCCCCTTCTGGTATCTGCTCCACTGCCATCGCAATGCACTCCCAGAGTGTACAAAAACTTTGCCAAGGCACATGTGGAGTTGGCTGATTTTAATGTCACACTCCCAGCTAAAAATACCTTCCATGCCCAGCCATCCACACGCTTATCGTCCCTCTCCGGAGGGATAGAAGGGTACGCCAGTTTGTTAGAAGCTGTGGCTGCCTGTATGACCAAACTCTTTGGAGTGGGATGTTTAGACCGATAGCCAGGGTCGCTACTGGCAGGGCGGTATTTTGAATTAAGGGATTTATTCACTGACGGAATAGTATCCGGAGTCTCCCAATTTTTGGCCACCCTATTTTCCAAGGCTACTTGAAAAGGTAGTATTGGGTCTTCAGTAGGACCATAATCCAATATGTCTGTTAGATCATCTTGGATGAAATGGGCTGGAGGTCTGGGCCCATCCTAAATAATCTATCACCTTTGTCATTAGCTGACGGTATGATGGATTGGCATGTTCTCCTGGTTCTGGTCTACCAAAGTCATTTTCAGGCGGTGTATCAATACCACTTGCATTGTGCGGTGATTCAACCAAATCCCTCATCCTGCTTTGTTCTGAAATCAGGCATTCCGGGACATTTGGGGTGCCATATTTTAGCACAAAAGGTACATTCTCCTCATCAGATTTCTCCTGTTCCTCAGCAATGAGGTCAGAGACTTGAAGAACTCTTTCCTAGGAAGAGGTTTGAAAACCTTTTCTGGGAGAGGTGGAGGAGGAGTATTAATGGGCCCTGATGGGATTACAGGTCTTGTAGCCTTCTCTTTCCCTTTTTCTGCCGAACTGTGGGTTTCGGCGTCGACGTCGACAAAGGCGTCGGCGCAATACCAGTCTTGGACGGCGCCGGCTTCGATGGCGTCGAGGCGCTCTTCAAAGACTTGCTCTTTGAGGTGTGTTGGGTCTCGGACGGCGTCGGTGACCTCAAGCGGTCGACTTGACTCGAGCGGCTTTTCTCGCTCAGCGTCCTAGAAGGTTCTCTAGCCTTCCTCTTTCGAGCACCTGGGCTCGAGGGTGTGCAAGTGTTGAATCGATGACGCTCCCGGTCAGCTTCCGAGGAAGGCGCAGACCGACGCTTCGCTTTCTCGAACACCTCCATCATTTTGACCCTGAATGCTTCCCATTCTTCGGATGATGAATGTTTAGTGGGACATTTCATCCTTTTTGGGGATTCGTCCGAGGACGAGGTGGAGGGGGACCTGTGGCATTGTTTCTTTGATTTTTTCGTCGTAGACGAGCGATGGGGATTGTTTCGGGACCTGGACCGATGCCTTTTGCGTTGAGGAGATTTCTCCTCACGGGACCTTGACTCGACGCTAGAGGCTTTACGGTCGGATTTGCGACCTACCTGTAGCTTTCCCCTCCTTTCTCGCAAGATCTTCCCAGTCATCGCCTGACACTTCATACAGGCCTCCATGTAGTGGCCTTCTCCGAGGCACCACAAACATTCTTGGTGTGGGTCTGTGATCGACAATTTTGAACTGCACGACTTGCACTTTTTGAAACCCGATCTCGGGGTCGTGGTCGGCATCAATGACAAGGACATATTCGATATTATTTGCTATTCTCACAGAACTTGAGGTGCGCGAATCCCCGAAGCAACGTATACTGCAGAAAAATGGAACTGAGGCCAATGGGCACCCGCGTGTGCTACTTATACACCAGATGACGTCACCCTTGACGGAGGCCTTCGAGGGACCATCGACTCAACGACACCGACGCACAACGCCCTCTGCTGAAATTTTTTGCCGAAGCAGTTAAAGCTGGATGGAATACATCTAAAATGAGGAATACGTTGGAGGACACAATCCACTTGAAGCTGCAGTCCCAGGCTTGTGCAATTATTGAAGGGCATGGGTGTTCGACTACTTAAAATGGACTTCAGAAATTAACAAGAATTGTACCGAACTCAAAGAGGCATTGGCCCACGCAGCAGTGTTGGCAACCCCCAATTACAAGGAAAAATTTGACTTGTTCTCCCATTCAGACGGATCAGTGATGACGGAAGTCCTCACGTAGAAGAAACCACTAGGACACAAGCCTCTGGCCTACTATAGCGGTCTCTTTGACAGTGATGCAGGGACATTTTCCTTGTAAGCAGGCGCTTGTGGTTGCAGCATTTGCTACAGAAAAGGCAGCAACGATCACCATGGTGTATCCAGTAGTTTATACATGGAACACTCCCTTTTTGCCGTATTAGAAAAATCAAAAGGCGCTCTCACCATGCAGAGGGCTTCAGGTTCTAAGATTATACTGACAAACCAAGACATTGAGGTTGTTCGGTCTCGTGTGGTGAACCAAGCCACCTTCATAGCAAAGCCAGCAGCACCAGAAGAGTATGTGCACGACTGTGCAACATATATGGACAGGATGGAAGGGAACGTTCAGGTCAAGGAAGAGGAAATAGAGGGAGGGGAAATTGTTTTCATTGACAGATCTTCGAGCATAGTTTCAAGCATGGGACGAAGAAACACTGGTGCCGCAGTGGTGTCCATATGCACAGGGAATTTCGTAGTGCCTCCCCAATAAGATTGCCATCACACTACTTGGCACAGGCAGTGGAATTAGTGGCCATGATTAGTGCACGCCACATGAAAGAAGAACACGTGGGCAACTGTTTTCAGATTCTGCTTATGTTACATCCACCATACACTCAGGGTTGGTCCAGTGGGTGAGGAGGGGGTTCAGGAGGCGCGACGGGCCCTCAGTCCAACATACTGAATAACTGATGCAACTGATTGAATTACAACTCCCTGTTCAGGTAGCTATACTAAAGTGCGCCACCTACACAGGTGGGCTGGACTTCACCTCCCAAGTAAACAACATAGCCGACAAAGCAGCAAACGAGGCACCCTACCTGCCTGAAGGGACCACTAGGCTGTACCCAGGGGCAGAGGAAAAGGAAACAATGTTTGCAGGGGAAAAGAGGAATAAGGGGCCAGAAAATGCAGAGCATTTCAATGCACTACCCATTGTACAGATAATTGACCTACAGGATCTATGAATACAGACTACTGACTTAGTGTGGAGACAGAACAGCAGAGGGAAACTAGTACTACCCAGGAAATTATTGGCTATAGCATTGGAGCAGCTCCATTTTCCCATCCACGTGGCAGCAGAAATAAATGAGGGGTGCGTAAGGGAGGCATGGTATCACAAATATGACAGTGACAAAAGTTACAAGTTTCAAAAACTTTAATAAATTCTTGGGGTTTGGAAAAACTCCTACTTATAGCTATGATGGGAGTAGTCTCTATCATCAAAATAATAAATAAAACACAGTCCTAGTCAGTCTTTGTCAAATCAAAATGGCATATACTAACAAAACCTAATGCATGCCCTATCTCTTATACAAAACCTGTCTAACAGGGAATGTGTATGCAAGGGAAAGTCAGTGTTATCACAGTGGCTGACTCAGCTCTCCTCCCCACGTTGGGCATCACAGAGTAAGGCGGCCCCCATAAACAGGATGACACACTCTGGCTCAGGTTATCAAAACAAAGGCAGCTCAAAACGTGGGTCAGGGCCCACTTGGCCTTCCACGTTAAAGTCACTTATTTCCAGTTCACCAAAAATTCTTTCACAGTTCAACAAAAGTTCCCATAGGTCTCCCTCTGTCGGGCTCAGACCTTTCAACCTAAAAGTACCTGATTCAACATAGATCTCCCTCAGCCAGGCTCAGACCTTGCAATCACAGCACTTGTAGGGGTTCCCTTCCCACAAGCTTTATTCATCATTGGTTAGGGGTTCCCTTCCTCAAACTATCTCATATTCCAGATCTCCCTCAGCCAGGCTTGGACCTTTCACTGATGTCAAAGACTTTCAAATATGCAAGGCTTTTACCATAGACCCCCGCAGGACCACTTCGACTTTCACTTCAGCTCTCCCTTATGTTGTTTTACCCAGTGTCTTTTGGTTGTGGTAGTTCCATACCACAATCAGAAAAGTTCAAAGAAATCTTTCTCTTAAAGCAATCACCTTTTAAATTCCCCTTTTGCCAGGGTTAATCTTTACCATTGCGCATTTCAGAGTTCGTTCACTGTCACTTTATAACAAGAAACATTTTGCGGAGACTTCGAATGGGCTACTTCCTTTCACTGGACGACCCTGCTACTCATCTGTATCACTGGCTTCACAGATACCAATAACTTAAGTTCACTACTGATTTGCTTTCTTTCGCATCTCATCAGCACACACAAAACCTTCAATTGCAAGATACACTGTTGCGACTTCAATCTTTCCTTGACACAAACCGGCCTTTCATAACTTTCGCTAACTCACTGGCTGTGTGCATTCCTTTCTTGTCTTTGCGACTTTGATTCAAGAGTCAAGGTAGATACCACACAGGCTTGGCCACGTCTCCCCAACTGTCGTTCACCAGGGAGTGTCGCTGGTGTCCATGAAACACAATGTGGGTTTCTTCTTGTGTGGGATTTGGCTTTCTCTGCGTATCCTTCACAGTTTCACAGAGGCAACAGCCTCCTGCAGGGATCTTCAGGGTTTCCCTACCCTTCCCTCTAGTCCCTCGATCGGTCATCCTGCTCCACTGGGTTCACCTTTGCCTGATCCTTCTCGTGTTGCGCCTTGCTCAGAGTGTGGCTCTATGTTCCGCCTTTTATCCCTGTGGGGGGAGATAACGGGTATCAGATGTAAGTGATTAAGGTCAAGTGCCTGGCTTTGCCTGACCGGTTTAACAGGACATGTCCAATGATATATGTAAGTGTTAGTCTCTTTACTCTCAGTTGTCCTCCCTCTTCCTCTCCACTATTGTTTGTGTATGAAAGGGGGGGGGCGGGGTTGGAACATGGGAGAATCCTATAAAATAGGATGGAGTATGTGCACAGGAAAGGGGGGGGATACCGGGTTTCACCATCAGCTGCCCCACTCCCCGAAGATCCTTCACCCAGGTGATCATCCCACACTGGTCCACCCTCAGGGTCTGGATCCAAAGGCAATAGCCGTGCCCCGACCACCTGAGCGAGATATCCCCGGGGACTAGCAAGTGAGGCACCCTTTGGTTTCTCACAGGTAACTTGTCCTAAAGCTTCATGAGCTTTCCATTCCGACACATGCATATTTTTTTTTAACATTTTTATTGTTTTCCAGTAAACAGTTAGCAAGATCATCAACACTTGACATTTTTAAAAATTGTATACCCCGCCCCATCCCTCTCTCCAACCCCCTCTCCATCCCGGAGGTAAACATGCAGTATTTATCAAGGGTCGTTCAAATCGTTGTCCGATCTACTAGTTCTAGTCCAAAGGTTTTAGGTGTTGGGGACACCATTGAGTCGGTAATCTTCTTTCAAAAAGGCCAAAACGTCCCTCCAGTCTTTAGCAAAGTAAGGGAGTCTATTTTCGACAGTGTATAAGGCCCACTCCTGTGCCACAAAGTCCCGCACCTTGTGCCATCAGTCCTGAAGAGACGGTATCTCAGGCCCCTTCCATCTCTGCACAATGAGCAACATAGTGGCCAGTTTCAGCACCAGCCCGGCCTTTCCGCGGCCACTGGGGTCCACCACCCCCTCTCCAAGCCCAATAACACCACCTCCGGGGGAGTCCCGCCATCATCCCCAAAGGCTTTCCTTGGTGCCCCCTGCACCTCTTACGAAAAGGACATAATCTTGGGGCATTTCCACCAGATATGAACCCAAGTCCTGTTGCCCCCTGTAAGGAAGGCATGGTATCAACAGTGACGACAGACAGAAGTGATCACAGTTCAAGTGTGTTTATTGAACTTCAAATAGGTTGGTTAAACACCTATCTAAACCGAAATATAAAGATGGGAGCAAGCTATGACCATCAAAGTAAATAAATAGTACTAATAAACCTATTGCCAATCCTTACTTCTAAATACAAATGTGTAGGAAAATAATGTATGCAAACAGAAAAGTGTTCAAGAAATAATATGTCAGGATGAGAGAGCAGTTGGCTCCCCTTCCCCAAGTTTTCAGCACAGGGCAAGGCGGTACACTTGAGCTTCACACACACTCTGGCTTCTTGGCTACAAGTTAACAGTTCAAAACGGACATCAGGGCCTTCCGCCAAAGTCTCTCTCTCAATGACCGTCTCTTATTGAAAAGGGCCAGATGTAACAACCAAAACACAAACTCTCCTTTCTCTTTCTGGGATTTCACATTCACAACTTTCCACAAAGTTCACAATTTGGTCTCCCTCGTTTGGGATTGGACCATTTCACTTAACTTTCCTGGGGTTCCCTTCCACTAACTTTATTCTTTAGCGTTTGCTATGTCTTATGGTATTCATAGGGTATTCCACAGTACAAATATTTGACAAGATTCAATAGTTCGCACAATCTTCTCAGGCTCGTTTCAGCATTGGCTTTAACAAAAGAATGTCTCTCTTTAAACACAAATTTGGGTCCCCCTCGTTCAGGCTCGGAGCCCTTTCACAGAGCACAGAGCCTTTCAAATGGGCGTACGTTTTCCACTGGACCAATGTTACTTTATTTTACAGTTTAATTTCACTTCAATTCAAAAAGAACTTCAAGTCCCATGATGCCTTTAATGGACCTTTTAATTTCCTGTTTTCTTTCTCAAATTCAATGCTCAGGTTCCCGCTCCAGCCAGCCACACACTCACCAGGATTTACCCTTGCCATGAGACTCACCAGATTAGCGCAGCTCTGGTGAGCAACTTCTCTGGAGCGAGATTAGAGTCTACCCACCTGCCCCTCTGGTACCTGGGCTTCCCTTAAAATGCCTAGGGGAAACAAGTACTTCTGTGGACAGAGTCAGCACAATATCATCTGCCTTTTCTGGCTCTTGGAAGGCCCCAGCTCCTCAGCCCTGCTGCAGCCCTTCAACAACACAAGATCAGCGTCTAGGCCCTCAGCCCCCTTCCAGACTCTCCCAGGTGCTTTCAGCACTCCTCTGGTCCACACTGCACCCTCAGCTCGCTCAAAATGTGTCTCAGTGCTCCACCTTTATACTGACGGATTGTTAATTGGAGTCCGGGGTGTGTGGTTAGAACGGGAGGCCTGACTCTGCCTGTCCTTGTTAATGGGACAAGATGTAGGCTGCCCATAGGAATCTATTGTACATTGGTTCCTATGGGCAATCTTCATATCTCTATTCCTCCTTCTCTTCTTCCCAGTCCTTCGTTTTGTAATTTTCCCAAATGATGGAGGGAAACTTCTGTAAGTGTGTGTTAGGGAGAAGGGGGCAGATGTGTGATTGTAGTTGAATGGGTTTTAGATGATAATGTCCCATAGTAACTGTGTGGATGTCAGATAGGGATATATTTCTTCTCTTACGCCTCCATTTAATGTTTGAACCTGTTGGAATTGGGGGAGGCGCAACAGGACTGAATTCATAAACTATAAAGGTGGAGGAAGTGTTGGGTAGGGGCATGTCAGAATGAGTGGGGGAATACTGCGTCCCTCCCAAGGGCATTTCTCCAACTGTCCCCAAGGAGCCCCTTCTCAGGTGATCCTTCCGCACTGGTCCACCCTCAGGGTCTAGTTCCAAAGGCGATGGCCGTACCCTAGAATCCCGGGGGTCTATAAGTGACAAAACCCTCAGGTTTCTCACACCCCACACACCTTCCAGCATGCCTGCAAGGACTCCGGATATATTTTGTGCAGTCTAGTGGGGGTATAATGCCACCGGAGAATCAGTTTGTACAAGCATCGACACTTGCATATTGACTACTTCGATATGCAACATAGATGTGCCTCTTATAGGTACATGCATGTTGCGGGCTGTTCTTTCTTACATTGGTTTGAAGCGGGACCCTGTGCTCATAACGACAGAAAGTCGGCAGCAAAATTAATGGTGTGGGAGGTTTTTTCCAGATGAGGAATATATGAACTAAGGTCTGATAATGGGCAAAACTTTGCAAATGACCTATTCAAGCAGGTTACAAACCTCTGGGGGATAAAGCACTGGCTCTGGAAAGTGTACTGCCCACAAGCGAACTGCATGGTGGAGACATAAAATGGCCTGCTTAAGGAATGCTTAGCAGAGCTAACACCACCTTGGGCAAAAACTGGCTTTATTGCCTTTCTTTAGCGCTTTTTGCATTATGGAACTCACTTGGCACGGATCATTTGACTCTGCATGAATTTTGCCCCTCCTCTCCTGCGCATACAATTTCAGATGCTAACACAACTGCACAGGTTCTGGGGGAAGAATCCAACACATACTTGACTGAACTCACTAAAGCTCTGAAATATGCATCTCATCAGGTTCAGCGACAAACTAGCCGGTCGGCCACTGGAACAACACCCACAAGTGTACACAATAAGGACATTTCTACAAGCAACCGGAAAACAGCAGAAAACACAAATCCTCTGGAGAATAGCATTCAACCACCTGACCCAGGAGTTTAAGGAAACATCTGCAGCCCAAAACAGGAGGAGGATGGATCTAAATCAAGTTGCCCTGAAGAAAATACTGCACCAATCCATAAACCTACTTCTATCGTGAGCAAAGGAGAGTGTTTATGGTCGTATAGCACGAGAACACCCTTATCGTAAGCCTAACTAGGCCACTGATTGTTCACGTAACCTGAAAAAGGTCTCCTGGAACATCACCAGGTTGGCGAACAGATTGGAAGATTCAGATTTGAGCTTTTTAAACCAATTTGACATGCTAATGTTCCCTAGGAAACATGGAAAAGGTCAACAATTCAGTTGGACAAAGTTTAACTTTTTTTGTGTAAAGGCAACCTCAAATCAATATGTGGAGGCATTGCAGTAACTTGACAACTTTTATATCTCTGAGATAAAAACATAAGAGCATATGCGTCAATTCTTCCTCATCAATGCTACCTGCCATCAATATAAACTGGGGTAATGGGCCCCCAAGGCACCCAATATATTTTTATAACTCCCATCAGGGTAAGAAATCAAGAACCCCTTTGTCAAAGTTGCTAGGCAAAATGTACATAGCTAAGAATTCACTCAGCCCAGCAAGGCTGTTCTTTTTAAGGGGGCGGGGGGATGATTTAACTGTAAAACATCCCCTCTCCAGTTTTATGAGATCAAATAAAGGTGGTATATCCCCAGAAGAAGGTTTGGTAGAACTAGGGTTCGGGTCCGTTAATGGCAGATTTGTAAATGCTACAAACCGACCAATTATCGATTACTACTTAGTTGACATGGGGAATTGGTCATGGATAGTTGACCGTGAAATACTCCCCAGAATCGAGTGACACCGACACCGCAGTCCCTTGATTCCAACCGCCAAGGGCGAAAAGGAGATCATAAATGTGCAAACACCAAGTAAACCGGGATTAAAGAGATAGCTTTTGGGAACATGTTCATCAGGATTCAAAATTGGTCATGCCCATGATTCCTCCTTGTCAGATATTAAAGTATCTAGATACCAAGACTTCCCATGAATTTAGGTTATCTGCATAGGGAAACATAATGGCCAGAACTACTGAAGCATTAAGAGCCACACAATGTTTACCTAGAAAAATCAGTACAAAAACAATGTTGGTTTGATACCAAGTGTAGAACCGAAAACTGTCCATTCTGAAACCTCCAAGGACCAACACAGGATGCAATCTGAAATAAATCAGAGCTAGATCAAAGTACAGAAAGGGAATTCAAGATGGGAAGCAAGAACTGATGGAAGAATGTTGGTTAAAAATTAGATGAAGCGTCTTTATCCAGTCACCAGTATGCATATTGGAAGGCAGTTGTGGCTGGCCTGAGTGACAATTTAAACTCCTCACTAGTTTCATCAGATGAGATAGAACCAATGAGAAAGGTAGAACATTTCACGGTTCTTTCCAACGCACATGAGGGCATTGTGGAAAAAGTGACTAAGGATCAGAGTCAATTAAAAAATGAAGGCGTTAAGAGAGTTTCAGATGAGCCAATAGACCTCACTGTCAATGAGGTAGGAAAAGCTTTATCCAGAATGGCAAATGGCAAATCTGCAGGGCCAGAATCAATTCCCATCGAGTAATTCAAGTGTGAAGGAACTATATGATCACCTATCTTCACACTGGTACTGAATACTTTGTTACATCTAATGAGCATCCTGCAAAGCTTGAAGTAAGCGACAATTATACAAATCTTTGAAAAAGAAAAAGGTGACAGAACAGATCCTGCATGCTACCACCCAATCTACTTAATTGACATCACAGCTAAATGGTTTGGCCGGATTATACATGGAAAGATAATGGAATGGGCCCTTTCAGATTTCCAATATCGATTTCGGGAGGGCATGGCACTGTGGATCAGATACTAAATCTAAGATTAATCTAGGATAAGCATGTTCAAGGACATACAACTTCTGTCTACTTAGGATTCATGATCTATTCATGGCATTTGATTTCGTAAATCATAACAAGCTCTGGATTACATTAATGATCAATTAATTACTCTAAATATTGATTGAAATGCACTGAAATCCAAAAGGATGAGTGCAGTATGGTAGTTGGGGCAAATTAACCAAAGTTTTTCAATCAACGTCTGGAGTCTTGCAAGGCTGCCTCTTAACCCCACTTAAACGTGAACACATTTTTGTCTGAATTGTGCTAAATGAAAAGTGATGTCTCAAAGATGGGCAGTCATAAAATATGTGTTCTTGCATATGCAGATGCAATTTTGGCATGTTTCAGATTACATGGGCATGAGAAACCTAAAGGTAAATATAACCAAAAAAGTGATGGATGGAAGGTTTTGAGTTCATTTGAAACACTGGCACTGCTCCGAGTACCTTCCACACCACTGTTTTTTAGCCCTTCTGCGCCATTGCAAAAGGGGTTCAGCCATAAACAAATCAGTCAGGTACTGTCACCAATGGGAGCAGCCCAGTCTGAACTGCTAGGCCAGGTCCTCTCTGCACGGAAACACAAGCAACCCCACAAGGTAGCTCAAAAAAAAAAGTCATGTGGATTAGTAAATTGAGGGCACCCATCGGTTCAATATTAGTTGCAGGGAGGTAAAATAGAAAGGGCTTCCTGTTTTTGTTACCTTGGTGTCACTATATCACAAAATCTGAAATGGCATCAGCATATTAAAATGGCGCCAGGTGGTGGGGCTCAGTGCCGGAAATAATGTGGCAGGCCCCCTCTTTCCCCAAAGAGGTTCTTGGGACACAAAGATGATACTGGCAGGCAATGCTTGAGTGGTGGGACTGTGAGGACGGTTGAAGATGGCGGCACGACGAGGCTGTGCACAGGTCGCCGTGGATACGGGGAGCCAACGCACTCAGGTGAGCATGGTGTGTGCGGAGGACTGCATCAGCAGCTCACCTGCTGGCTGGGCACTGAGTGTGGAAATACGCGGCGATGTTAAGTGCCCAAAGCTGAAGCTGGGATAGTATTGCTGAGACACTCAGTGATCCCCTATATTTGGTGGGGGCGAACTAGACGCCAGGAGCCCACAGCAGTGGCTGGCTGGGCTGGAGCTTCCATCCCTGGGCCCTCGTGCCGGTGGTTTGGGTGAGGCAGCGACACCGCAGCAGCCATTGCCGGGCCGCTGAGCTAACGTTGAGGGTCTAGGTGCTGACACACTGGATGATCAGACCACTGTCAGTTATTTCAAACTTTGTTTATTGGCATTTTTTAATAAGTAAAAGTGGCAGAGTATCAGCGGTTAACGTTGACAGATGGGAAATTCAATGTGCATGAAGAACAAGTTACTTTCTTACCTGGTAACGTTCTTTCGATGGGATGGTCCGACGACGTATTCCATATCTATGACAGGTAATGTCCTCAGCTGTGCTGCTTCGGAAAATCTTTGGCGTCTGCGTCCTGCGTCGATGACGTCAATGCGCCGTCCCCGAGGACCTCCTCCGACGGCCGACGTCACCCGATGTGATAAGGAGGACGCACGACGCCCATAGCCTCAGTTATAGTTTTTTCCCCAGAACGTGTGCCACCAGTTTTCTGCCAGTCAGACACACAAGGCCTTGCGGAACGCAAGCTGCAATCGCAAAAGAAATTCTGCAGCAGGGAAGGCAGGGAGGGAGCGATATGGAATACGTCGTCGGACCATCCCATCGAAAGAACGTTACCAGGTAAGAAAGTAACTTGTTCTTCGAGGGGATTGGGTCCTCCGACGTATTCCATATCTATGACAGACTCCCAAAGCAGTACCAAGCAAGGAGGTGGGAAAGAATTTAGAATACAAATTTAGCATGCCCAATCAAATTGCGGAATAGAGAACTGCCCTGCCAAAGGCCAGATCTTGCCCTCTGATGGAATCAAGGGAATAGTGACGTACAGAAGTATGTACTGAAGCCCAGGTGGCTGCATCACAGATGTGACGAATAGGAACTCCCCTCTGCAGGGCAGTAGACGCAGCCACTCCTCTGGTAGAATGGGCCCGCAAGCCAGCCGGAGGGTCGTTACCCACCAAGCGGTAACACTCGGAGATAGCAAAAATAATCCAACGAGACAAGGTGTGTTTCGTCACGGCTTGTCCCAAACGCTTTCCAGCGTAACCAATGAAAAGTTCATCGTCCACTCTGACCCGGGACATGCGCGAAATATAAAAGCTCAACGCTCTCCGAGGATCAAGCCTATGGAGCCTCTCCTCTTCCTTACCAGGATGCGGAGGAGGATAGAACGCCGGATGATCAACCATCTGGCTCAAATGAAATTCCGAAACCACCTCCGGAAGAAAAGAAGGACAAACTCTAAGGACAACCCTGTCCTTGTGAAACACAGTAAAGGGTGGCTTAACTGAAAGTGCCTGTAATTCATTCACTCTGCGAGCGGAAGTAACCGCAGCCAAAGACACAGTTTTCAGAGTTAACAGCCTCAAGGGGCAAGAATGTAAAGGCTCAAACTGAACACCCATAAGAAACTTAAAAACAAGGTTCAAATCCCAGCCTGGCACCAGAAAAGGTGACGGAGGGAACACATTAGTGAGCCCTTTCAGAAACTGTGAAATTAAAGGAATTTTGAAATAGGAACACTCTTCAGACGAGCGCTTAAATATGGACAGCGCCGCCAGGTAACCTTTAGTGGTCCCCACTTGCAAGCCCCTGTGGGCCAAAGAAAGCAAAAAAGACAGAACCATGGGAATGTCACATTCAAAAGGATCCACATTCTGAACTCTGCACCAGTCGCAGAACTTTCTCCAATGGCAACGGTACAGAGACTTAGTTGCCGGCCGCGCCAACACCTCCATCACGTCTTCAGGGAGGTCCCAATCCTTATACCTCAACCTTTCAGAAGCCAAGCGTGAAGATTGAGGGATCTGACCTCTGGATTGAGAACCTGACCCCCCCCCCCCCCCTCCTGTGAGAGCAGATTGTCTCGGTAGGGAAGACGACGTGGAGAGCAGATGGACAAGTCTAGAAGGTCCGGGTACCACGTCCTCCAGGCCCACGCCGGAGCAATGAGGATCATCCGGGAACCGAACCTCCGTAACCTCCGCAGCACTTGCGGGATGACGGGGACTGGAGGAAACGCGTACAGCAGCGGGAATGACCACTCCACCACGAACGTGTCTCCTAAGGCTCCTTTTGGAGGAAATTCCTGCGTGCAAAACCTTTCACACTTCCGGTTGACACTGGAGGCGAAGAGATCCACTTGAGGGGTCCCCCAAAGGGCGAAGATCTCCAGGAGAATCTCCTGAGCCAGCTCCCACTCGTGAGAGATCGTGCTCTGCTTGCTCAGAGCGTCTGCCGTCTCGTTGTCTCCGGCCAGATGAACCACTGAGATCGAAACTTCCTGCTGGATGGCCCAGAACTCGAGCTGCATCGCCTCCCTGCACAGCGGAAGTGACCCAGACCCCCCTTTTTGTTGAGGTAGTGCATGGCCACCGTGTTGTCCGTTAGAATCAGGACACTCTTTCCGCGCACAGTCGGCAGAAAAGCCTTCAGGGCTAGCCTGACGGCCCTCAGCTCCAACAGATTGATATGGAGTCTGGACTCCGACGGAGACCAACGACCGCTGACTGTCAACTCGTTGGCATGAGCTCCCCATCCCGCGAGGGATGCGTCCGTCACGATCGTCACCTCCGGCCAGGGCGCCAAAATGGGGCCCCCTTCATCGGATTGCCCTCGACGGCCAACCACAGAAGGTCCCGGGCTACCGTGGGCGGCGCCTGAACAGGGTCCGACAGCCTGCCGGAGGACTGAGACCACTGGAGCTTGAGTGCCCACTGCAAAGATCTCATCCGCAGACGAGCCTCTGGCACCAGAAGAATGCAGGATGCCATGAGGCCGATCAGTCTCAAGAATTTGGACGCTGGGAGATTCTCGGCAAGCTGAAACTTGTGCACCACCTGCTAAATGTGAAGAGCCCTCACCTGAGGAGAAAAACACTGCCCCAGGGACGTGTCGAGCACTGCTCCGATGTACTGGAGCCGCTGCGTCGGTGTCAAATGGGACTTCTTTAAATTGAGGGAGAAGCCCAGCCTGTGAAGGGAGTGGCAGGTGACGGACAGATGATCCAGGACTTGCTTGGGAGAGCTCCCCCTGATCAACCAATCGTTCAGGTAGGGGTAGACGTGAATCCCCCCCTTTCCTGAGATGCGCTGCCACCACCACCATGAGCTTGGTGAAAACCCTCGGGGGCGGAGGTCAATCCGAACGGCAGGACCCGAAACTGAAAGTGCGAGTCGCCAACCGCGAACCTCAGGTACTTCTTGTGCTTGGGATGGATCGGCACATGGAAGTAAGCATCCTTGAGGTCGAGAGACACCAGCCAGTCCTGAAGTGGAAGGGCCTGGAGGACTTGAGAAAGAGTTACCATCTTGAACTTGTCCTTCCTGAGGAGTTTGTTCAAACCGCGCAAGTCCATGATGGGTCTCAATCCCCCGTCTTTCTTTGAAATAAAAAAATAAGGGGAATACCATCCCTTGTTCCTCTCCGCTACAGGCACCAGTTCTATGGCGCCTTTCTCCAGCAGGGCTTGAATTTCCTGCGCAAGGAGCGGATCCGGACACTTCAAAGAGAGGTTCCCTGGTGGATTGGCATGAGGCCTCTAATGAAAAGGAAGACAGTAGCCGTGGGTTATGATCTCCAGAACCCACACATCCGTAGTAATGACTTGCCACTCTACAAGATGCTGCGCCAGCCTTCCCCCAACCGGCGAACCATGGGACCTGGCCTCATGACTGAGTGGTAGCGGCTGCGGCGTTGCCTGAGGGTAAAGAGGCAACTGCCCGAGCGGCCTTGGCACCTCGAGTACCTTTATTTCCACCTCTGCCACTCTTACGATGGCCTCTTTGACTGCTAGCTCCCCTCGCTTTACTGATGGACGGGTAATAGCGAAAGGAAGCTCCTCTCCATTGCTGTCCCCTAGGATGAAAAGCCGGAGGTTGGCGAACTGCAGCACCCAACAATTTTGCTGCAGATTTGGAGGTCTGCAACCTCTCAAGGCTCTCGTCAGCCTTGCTGCCAAAAAGGTGTTCACCGTCAAAAGGCATGTTGAGGAGCCGGGACTGCACATCAAGAGCGAACCCAGACTTCCGCAACCACGCAAACCTGCGCATTACGGTGCTCACCGGCTGACACAATCCGCCAAGTCCAAACCCGACTGAACGGCCTCACACATAGCATCATTGCCATCTTGAACCATAGCAAGGAAACCATCCCGTCTGTCCCCTTCGGGAATATGATCAGCCGCTAATGCAACACAGTTCCACAGAGTGTGTGTGAAACGAGACAAGGCACATATGGAGTTGGCCGCCTGAAGCGCCATACCCCCCGAAGAAAACACTTTCTTCGCCCAGCCGTCAAAACGTTTGTCGTCCCTATCCGGAGGGATGGTAGGATACGACGCCTGCTTTGCCGGGGCCGTAGCCGCCTGCAACACCAAACTCTCCGGGGTTGGGTGCCTAGACAAGTAGCAGGGGTCGCTACTGGCTGGACGGTATTTTCGCGACAAAGACTTGCCCACTGCCGGGAGACTCTCCGGAGCAGTCCAAGCCGCTGCCACCCTTCTCTGCAGAGCCATATGAAAAGGCAAAACCGGGTCAGTGGGTGGACCGAGATCAAGGATGTCCGTGAGATCATCCTGAACGAACTCCCCTGGGGGAGCTGACCAACCCAAGTACTCGGTAACCCGAGACATAAGGCGCCGATATGAAGAATCGACATGAGAGCCAGGCTCCGGCCTACAAAATTCCACCTCCGGAGGTGTGTCCAGTCCACTGGCATCATGCAGCGACTGCCGCAGGTCATCAAACTGGCTATGGCCCGAGATAAGGTCATCTGGGACCGTAACAGGAACCAGGCCGCCATCAGAGCCCTCATCACCCTCTGAAATGTACTCCAGGCGAGGAGAGGAAGACCTCTGCGGACCAAAGCAGTGCCGGACCTTAGCCATAGCCTTTCGCGGGGCAAACCCCTTGCCACGGGGCCCCTCCGACACCACCGCCTCAAAAGGCGAAGGCGCCGAGGGCGCCGAACGAGTCGGCGCCGACAGATAAGGCGGCGACGTTGAGCGAATCGGCGTCGACGTCAGCTGCAGCGCCGCCAGAATCGGCGGCGTCGACACAGGCCTCGAAGCCGGAGCTCTGAGCGTGTCTCTCGACTACCTAGGCGCCGACGATGACCCCCTCGGAGGTGGAGCCTCGAGAGAAATCGTCGACGACCTCGGCGCCACTGGCGTCGACGTCTTCTTCGAAGACGGCACAGGATCACGCGGTCTCGAGCGCGTCGAGGACCGGGACCTGGAACGGGCATGGCAAGAACGGCTACCCTTGTCCGAGCAGGACCCCTCCCGCAAGCCGTGCCGACCACCCGAGCCCGAAGGCGTATGGGTGGTGTCTCTCGACCGGTGCCGACCGACCCCACTCGGAGGCGCGGACGGACCGGTGCCCTGCGATTCAAGTATCGCAAGCATCTGCTTCCCGAAGGAAGCCCATTCCTCCGGTGTTGCTTGCATGGCTGTTCAGGGATAAGCGACCCGCCGACAGGGAAGGCGACCTATGCCTGCGCTTCCGGGAATGCCTTGAAGAGGCGGAGGAGTGGCGAGACCGACTCCTGGAAGGAGACCCACTGGACTTCCGACGATGATGCGGAGAGTCACCCCTCGAGTCATCCGTCGAAAGCCCCGCAGACCTCGACTTCCGGGGCTTAGACACCCGGCCTACTGACAGCTTCTTCTTGCGTTCCCGCAAGGCCTTTACCGTGAGCGACTGCCAGTCGACACAGTCGTCCATATCATGGGCCTCCCCGAGGCACCAGAGGCAGGCGTCGTGCGAGTCCGTGACCGACATCTTGGACCCACAGTCCCCGCAGTTCTTGAAGCCCGGACGCGGGGTGGAAGATGAGAAAGACATTGCCACGAACAGGTCTTCACAAACCGAACAGGTTCAACGAACCGAGAATTGAAAACAGCAAACTCCAACGAGTCGAGGCGTACCGAGATTCACGAAGCGTCCCATTTATCACATCGGGTGACGTTGGCCGTCGGAGGAGGTCCTCGGGGACGGCGCATTGAGGTCATCGACGCAGGAGCCAAAGATTTTCCGAAGCAGCACAGCTGTGGACATTACCTGTCATAGATATGGAATACGTCGGAGGACCCAATCCCCTCGAATACAGACATTAGTAGATAACCAATCAGGGCCTATACTGCCAAGGGGATAAGGGAAAAGGGAAACAAACCAAATATAAATCAAAGTCTGTGTTTAACAACTGGGCTCACATTCAGGGTGGACATCGAGGTGGGGGCGGAGGCATGAAACAGGCCCACAGGTAAACGGTGATCAAGGACTCCAGCTTAATGATGGAGTGGGTTTAGTGGGGTGAGGCAATTCTCAAACATATCAGGCAAAAGGAGCATAATAGTTGGCAGGAGTTCATGGGGGTTTGTTGTCAGAGGGGTGAAACATGTCAAAGACAAGTGCTTTCCAAGATTCATAGGTTCCCGCCTGTAGTTCATCCATGCCTAGTAGTGAACCGGCCCATGCTTTTTTCTCAGCGGCGTACCAAGTCTCAAGTTCAAGATACCACAGTTTGTATTGCGGCCCCTAGTTTGTTTCCAAGACATGGCGATGCAACGCTTAGGGAGGATGCAGGCTAGGTCCATGAACCTGGCGTCATGTCCGATTTCCCTTCTTCTGGGTTATGCCCAAAGCAAGCACACCAGTGGGCTACAGTTATAGCTTGCAATACCAGCTGCCTTGCAGGCGTGTTCGATACTGGACCAGAAGGCCTGCATTTTGGAGCATTTCCAAAAAATGTGGATTAGGTCTGCTTTATATAGTTTACACCATGGACAGGACAAACTTACATTTTTATTAATTGTAGACACTCTGCAGGGGGCCGTGTACGTGCGATGGAGCACATTGATCTGGAGCAGCCTAAATCTGGTCTTCTGGGAGACTTTCTTAAGGAGTGTACCACCAGCGCCCATTCATGGTCAGTAATCATGGCGCCCATTTCAGATATCCATAATGTCTTCAGCTCCAGGTTTTGTACTTTGGACCCATTTAGTAGGCGGCCATACAGTCTAGATACAGGTCACCAGCATGTACAGTAGGGCAAGGAGTTCTGTCTCCTCTGGCTCAGCCAGGCATCCTAGCCAAATGAGGCAGGCAACTCTTGACTTTCAGGTACCCCAGGAATTGTGCACCAGGCAAACCCGTTTGCTGGGTCAGGTTATCTAAATCTCTCCAAATCCCATTTTCGAACATGTCACCCCATGTAGAAATTCCCCATACCTTCCAGTGCCTGATGCTTGCCAAGCATGCCCTATTTTTACACACATCTGCGACAATAGGAGTGTTTGCTGAATAATGGTGATGGACATGGAGGAGCCTCATCGCTCAGATCCAGATTTTCCTGCCCAGGGTCACAATAAGTGGTAGGGCGTCCATACAGGTCGGCGGAAGCCATAGGATTTCTTTAAGGCGGACGGGAGGGTGAGACCAAGTGCCGAAGCCGCACTGACTCGGAAGTGGGGTCATCAGACAACCATCTGTAACGGGCGTTAGCCGAGAGGCCAGATAATACAGTTCCAACCAGGGTAGTTGTACGCCACCTGCACTGTATGGTAGGCATAGAACCTTCAGGGAGAGTGACTGTTCGGGCCCCAAAGAAATCTGAGTTGTGTCAAGTAGGTGGAGAAAATTGGGCTCGGATGTAGTAGGAGACATTTGTAAAACAGTACAGGAATCTAGGGAGTATAATCGTCTTCACAATGGCGACCCCTACCCATAGGGGACAGTGGTAGCTGTGACCAGAAGGACATGGACCTCCCAAGGTCTTCCATAACCTTGAGGGTGTTTAGTGTGTAGGTGCCCATCGGTGTGTGCGTAATGTGGATTCCCAAGTATTTAAAAGAATGCACCTCCTAGGGAAGGCCCAGATCTGGCAACGAGGCTTCACTCACCCTTTAGAGGCCGGCCCCCTTCAGAGGCGAATAGCATAGGGATATTGTGGTGTGGCTTGCAGATATATAGTAGGACTTCATCAGCATACAGCAATATCAGGTGTGGGGTCCCCCCCCATCAGGATTCCCACACTCAGTATTCTTGGTGCATGTACACTGCAAGAGGTTCAAGAGCCAATATATATAGCATGGGTGACAACGGGCAACCGTGACGGGTCCCACGACGCATGTCCCATAATTTGGAAATCGGTCTACCTGATTTTACCAGTGCAGTTTGAGAGGTATATAGCAGCATAACCCATCGAATGAAGCTCTCCAATTCAGGGCAGTGCTACGTCCCGGGACAAACCCGTTTGGTCCGAGTGTATCAGAGAGGCAATCACTTTGCGCAGTCGAGCCGCTAGCACGGTGGTAAGGATTTTAACGTTATAATTTAACATAGCCAGGGGTGGCTGTACGAGTCACACTTGTCCATAGGTTTACCAGGTTTGGGGATGGGCACGACCAGGGTCTCTCATGCTAGCCGGAAGTACCGCTTTATCGTAAGCCTCCACAAACACCTTATGGAGCCAAAATGACACGGTAGGTCTTATCAAATTCCGGGAGGGGAGACCATCACTCCCCAGGGTTTTGCTAATGGAGAGGGAGGTTATTGCGTCCAAAAGTTACTCCACAATAATGCACTGGTCCAGTGGCACCCGTTGCGTCTGTTTGAGGTTTTGGGAGCGGAATTAACGAGAGAGCCTCAGTGATGTTTTTGTGAGGTACCTGCTTATCGTGACTGTATAACTTGGTGTCGTACGTAGTGAAGATGTCATTTATTGTGAGTTGTGACCTCCACGGGCCCCCACATTCGTCAGTGAGTAAGGTGGTCAAAGGCCTAGGATGTTCGCTCTTGCAGAGCCACGCTAACAATCTGCCAGGTTTGTCTCCCTCAGAGGGTGATGGGGTTAAATGTGTGGCGTAATCAAACTTGGAGAGCCTTCCCCATGCCTCAAGACAGTGGGTCCGGATCTCTGCCAGTTCCTGCTGAGTGGCCAGTGGGTCTTTGTGTTGGGCCTCCTGAGTACTGATTTCCTCCTCCATTGCCTCCAAGTCTTCACATATTTTCCGGCATATTCCGCTAACCCCTGCTATCACCTCGCCCTCTGGTCACCACTTTCATTGTCTCCCAAATAGTGCCCTATTCCTTAACACTTCCCACGTTGCATTTCAAGAAGACAGTCAGAATGTCCTGGAGCGTCTTTCTAAAGGCCAAGTCGTTTAAGAGCTCCCAACGGCAGACGCCAAGTCAGGATAGGGGACTCTGGGCTTGTGGCGTTCCATTCAACCACCAAAGGTGAGTGATCGGATATAGAGCGTCCCAGGTATTCCGCGCTGCATATATCTCCGACATCTGTCTCAATCCAACAAAGAGTTAATCAATTCTAGTGTGCAAATAATGGAGGGGGGATGTGTAATAGGAGTAGCCTCTAGTAACACGGTGTAGCTCTCTCCAGACATCCACCAGGTATACGTCTGTGATTGCTGCGTTTAGAGCTGTAGTGGCTGGGTCTGGCACTCCACGGAGGCGGGGGTGATCTGTCCAGGTCGATGTCCCTTACACAATTAAAGTCTCTGCCCCAGATGAAGAAGCCCTTCCGTCTTGACGCAGCAGAGCTGCTTGTAGCTCGTACATGAGATGGGATGTTATGGTTCAGAAAATACGAATTCACAATGCAAATTTCCCTTTGTTCTGGTTAGCTTTGTAAGATTATATACCAACCATCCCTGGTCCTCTCCACGTCAAGTAATTGGAATGGTAGTGAGGCGTCTATCCATGTGAGCACCCCCTGTCAAACTTGGAGTTTGGGACTCCGTACACTGTTCCACCCCAATGATTCAGAATCGCTTCTTGTTCGTCTGGCAGCAGGTGTCTCTCCTCAATCAGTGCTATGGATATTCTTTTGCACTTAAGGAAGGGTTTCACTATTCTTACGGAGATAAGTCCCCATCCCTCTCACATTCCAATCCTAACCTCCCACAGCCCAGGGTGCCATTCCCATTTTGTACCAGAAAGGCACCGGAAGTGTTTGCCCGTTGGCGTCACAGCGAGCCGCTCAAGTCACCTGAAGAGGGTCAAAGCCTGAGTGCCCATTCGGAGTCCCCATGTCCCCTGGTCACAACACCCTAGGAGCTGTAAAACACAGAATTACCAAAAGAAAAACAAAAAGGACAACAGAACTGTAAAACATTTCACAACAAAGGCATATTGCTCAGGTATTCCGGTACCATCAAGGCCAGAATTGGCCACAGAGTACATGGTCGAGGGGGCCAGCAACTGGCTGGTTCCCAGTGTCAACTTGGGGTGGGTAGATAAGAGCAGCGATGTATGATTGGGTTCTTTGGCCCTTCGGAACAAAAAGGCAACTGTTGAAGTAATTACAATTACTGCAAAACAATATGGTGGTCCTATGGGTTGTATGGCGCCCGGGTTCAGGGCATGTCATAGTGAAACCCTAGACACCGCCTGGACATTGAGGCAGTAACAGGGCGTCCAAATGGCAATGGGCTTAGAAAAAGTAGTTGGGGTGAGCATCTGTTCAGGTATCGGTGTCATTCTTGTTCGCCAGGTAATGTTTCAGCCACATAGTGGCCGCCGCAGGACTCTTATTGTAAATGATCTTCAGTCTGGCAGGGTCCAGTTGTTGAAGCCTTGCCTTTATGGGAACAAAGAGTTCTTGTGTGTTTTGACTGTAGGTGTAGTCAGGCTATATTGCGATCCTGGAACTATTTGTATGTCACTGCCCTCAAGTATTTAAGGATAATTTCCCTGTCCCGGAAATTCAAAATCCTGGCTATGATCTGCCTTGGGTGGGATCGGGCCGAGGTCTTTTTTGGAGTGAGCGATTTGCACGTTCAACGGTGAAACCCTGTGAGAGGTTGCCACGTCCGATTTCTTGGAGCAACATATTCTCAATGTAGGTTGTTGGATCTGGTCCCTCTGGAAGGCCCAGCACACGAACATTGTTCCGGCGGGATCTGCCCTCTGCATCTTCTGCTTGTGATTCCAGTGCACTGTTCCTCCTTTCAAGCTCCTTGACACGTGCCACCGGGTCTTTAGTGGTGTCAGTCGACTCCTTCAGCCCCTGCTCGACAGTTGTAACCCTTTAAGCCTGTTGCCAAACATCTTGACCGAGGAGCTGGACATCAACCTTGATCTCATCAATTCTGGTTTCGAGGGATGATCTAAGAGCGGCAAATGCGGCGAGAACTTTGTCCTCATCGGGGTTTTGTACTTGGGAGGGAGGCCCGACTGGCGCTCCATCCTCGGTCTTGCCGGTCTCCCATTGCTTCCTTTGGACGGCAAATGAGTCCATGATCGACGGTTTTCCCTTGTTTTTTGTTGGTGACATTCCTAGGCTTCGAGGCTTGGGCGGGCACTGCACAGTTCAGATGTCTATGCATGGGGATGATATGTACCCGCAGGCTCTGTATTCCCACAGCCGGCTCAGTTGTTTACTCCTATGACTGTGCGGGCACAGTTGCCAGCGAGGTTGGGGGCTAAACATCCATGTAGGAATTCCGATGCCAGCACCACGGGTAGAGTTTGGATACTGTTGGGTTAGCGGGCTCTCAGGCGGAGTAGGATGCTCACTTAGCTCGAGTGCAGGGATGAGAGATCCCAACATGTTCATGAAACAGTGAATGACCAGGGTAAATCCGTTTTTGGAAGCCGAGGAGGTTGTGGAAGCATTTACAACATATGTGCGCTTGTATCAAGCACCACACACATACTTCACCACACAAGCATGAAAACGGGTACGCTCTTGTTGTCTCAAAAAGCTCACTGCCTAGCAGAAAGTAGACCTAGAGAGGGACATTACGACAGATGATATCTGGGAGGCCATATCCGATTTACAATCCAGGAAGGCGCTGGGTCCAAATGGCCAACTGACAGAAGTGTGGAAGGTATTAGTGGAGAAAGTTGCAGAGCCAGTACAGCAGATGTTCAGCCATAGCAAGGCAGAAGGCTCTCTGCCCCCTCACATTCTGACGGCACAGATTGTGGTCTTCCCTAAGAAGGAAAAAAAAACCTGTATATAGTGAGTCATACAGACCAAGCACCCTGATCAACAGCAAGGCAAAACATCTCACGAAGGTACTAGCAAACCGGTTACTTAGGCTGATGCCTGCGTTGGTGCATGTGGACTAGTCTATTTTCATGCCAGGGCGCTCCACTAGAATAAACATCCGCCGGGTACACGTCGCAATTGATAAAGGTCAATTTGATCGACTCCCAGACGTCCATCGATTGATTTTGAGAAGGCATTTGACTCCTGGCAGTTCGGTTATATCAGGAATGGGATTCGGTGAAGAATACATGGCGTGGGTGAAGCTCCTTTATAAAGGGAATAACCGCATTGATCAGTCAATAGTCGCTCTTCCTGGGCTTTCCCACTTGAGAGGTACAAGACAGGGGTGCCATTATCCCCTCTACATTTTACGTTGGCAATCGAACCCCTGGCGCTATGGCTCCGATCAGAACCAGGCTGGCAGGATTGGCGTGGCCCAATGGCCAGGAAGACCGGATGGCCTTATATGCAGATGGCCTGCTTTTATTTGTAGAGGACCCGGCAACCTCTATACCATGGATAATCGAAATTCTCTAGAGTCTTCAAGGCCTGCAGTGGTCTACGGATGAAATGGAACAAGACTGTCCTTTTACAAAAACAGGGTGGGTCATGGGAGATGCCGGGGGTTATCTAATCAAGCAAAACTAATTTAAGTATCTAGAAATACAAATATGCAGAACATGAGAGGATTTTCTCAAGACAAATAAACTGGTTATAAAACACTTCCAAGGAGATATGGCTCACTGGGCCTCTTCTGTTCTCGCTGCTGGAGCGGGCGGCTCTTATAAAAATCTGTGAACCGGAAGAATTTTGAAATGTGGTGCGGAACACACCATATGATATCCCGGTGGCGGAATTCGACAGGATAGAGGCAGCGATACATACACTACTGTGGCGAAACTCTCAGCCGTGCATCGCACTACAGACACTATACTGGTCGGTATGGGAAGGGGGAGTAGGGGAAAATCGGCTTACCAAATATTGGAAAGTATTATTGGGCTTAGCAACTAGTAGTTGCCAATGACTGGTTGCACATGGTTGTGACGCTGTCATAAGTTGGGTGCAAACTAGTGTGGACGCAGACGGATAAGCCTTGACAATATTTATGCGGTGGTGGACATCGGACTACACTGCCCAAGGCCTCCTAGCTAGAGATTTACATAAAGGACATGGCACTGAGGAAGATGGGTTGGGACTGCATCATCACCCTTGTAAGTCACCTGTGGGATAACAAGACTCTAAATTAAGTGAGAAAATCTGGCATGGGAAAGGGATGGGCAAACAAAAATATTGCTCAACTGAAAGATGTGGTAGCGAACGGAAGGGTCCTCCTCTTCGAGTCTCATGCAGAAATATGGTATAACCCAGGCAGAGTATTACCGCTACGTCCATCTGACGCATGCCCTGTGCGTACAAATACTGGATATTGAGGAGCTTCAGACTCATTCACCACTCAAAGCAAACGTTACGATGGACAAGATTCCAACCAAAGCTATATCTACACTGTACCAGGCAATAACGTCATTTACCTCCCCAGCCAAATTGAAGGTTGAGGACAAATGGATCTGGGTCCCACAGATGCAGAGGACTGGATTGAGTCACAAACACACCAGGCAGTACATTATTCCAGCGAACCTATGGCTAACACACCTGAAGTACATACACAGGGTGCATTATTCTCAGGACAAGCTCCACAAATGGGGCAGAGCATCCACTCTCGACTGCCTACGATGCAAAGCAGCCACCGGCACAATCATACATACAGTATGGCACTGCTGTGTAGTACAGAAATACTGGCCCACAGTGGCCACACCCCCCCCGTCTGCTGTCTTAAATGAACAGATACCAACCGATCCCCAGCTGTTTTTATTACGCTTATGGGGGAGGTGCAAGTGGGTAGATATGATAAATGATTTTTGGCAGCAGCACTCGGCGCTGCAAGATATATTGCACAGGGATGGGGAGACCCGACCAAACCACACATCTCAAAATGGAAAACAGCTGTAGATACATGTGTGGCACTGGAGCAAAGGGTTTCCGCATGAGAGGGATGTCCACAAAAACACATTAAGATAGAGTGCAAATTGGAGGGGGGTGAGTGATTGGATCCTCAGTGAAATAAAGAAGGGGACGGTCTTGGACTCAATGGTGTTGGTGGTCAATAGATATTGTGGCACTGACTGGGCTGGCATTCCAGCTTCCATAACTGGCTGGTCAATGCCTACCAGCTGGGGACTGAGAGGAGCCTTTTACTGGGCGATGATCACAAGAGGGAACACTGTGGGTTACACAACCCAGGGAGAGGGACACACTGGCTGTGGGCCTCGGTCGCAAGGACATCTGCCACATCTCCTGACAATTACGTGATTATATGTAAACTGTTGAGGGATGTAATGCTGATCACCGTTTTTCCTTTTTGCTTCATTGTTGTAAAACATATTAAAATGATTGGTTTCTAAATAAAACTGACAGGATCATCGATGACGATTCTAGGAAGATCACTAAAGAGTTTCTCTTATCAAGATTTAAACAGAGAACCAAAAAAATCTAAGAAACAGAGTGCAGTTCTATTTCATGCATAAAGTTTTTCTGGGCTCAACAAGTGCCATAGTTCGATAACCCAAGGAAAAGGGGAATTCTGTTAAGCCTCAAGTAAAATGTGCTATTTAGTAAAAGGTACTTGCTCTTGCTTTGAGAGAAGTCCCAATGGGGCAAGCAATTTGTGTTTATTCTAATTTTAGAAAGCAAAATCTCTTACACCCATGCTGAAAAGATGTGGAGTGAGACAGGCACATGCAGCCTTTCTCCAAGTCTTAGCAGTTCTGGATTTACATTCTATACGTTGCATTACTCCTTCATTGAAAAAGCTTTATCATTTTGAAATCATCTGTTACAGTTGAACTTGTCTTAATTTGATCTCGCATCTAAAACGGCAGGTTACAGATTTTTGTTTTGATGAATGTTTTACACATTTGTATTGTAAGTTATAGGTTTTGATATGTTACTGCATATGATTCTCTTAAGAAAATGATACATTTTCCAAAATAAAGATGCATTTGATTGGATTTCATTTGTATTTTTTCCTATTATGAAAACACCTCAGCAGTTGGGGCTGCTAGCACAACGAGAACTGATGACGGTTTGAAAACCTGGCGCTTAGAGGCTGCACAAGCTTAACAGTATGGAGTGTGTATGCGATACTGATGGAACAGTTAACTGATCGAAAAGTACAAGATGCCAAGTATAGGAGAAAGCCAGCTGGTAGCCCTCAAAACTTACCACAGAGTTTGGACACTTCGAAAAGGTTCAAGTCATCTATGTGAATGCATCAGTGGCACAGGAAAGTGAAGATGGACCAAATGGAGTTTGCTTTCCGAGGCAGGGGACCATGTCTTCCCCAGACTGGAAGCTTTTCAGAGGACAAACTAGCTCATAATGTTAATTGGTGGGTTTGTCTGGTCAGGTCTGGGGCAGAACATGCACATGTGCATAGTACTATAATACACAACACTTTTGGAAATGTTTCCAGTCAGTCAATCGAGATAACTAATCAATCAGTAAATTGTTACACTTAAGTCAGTCAGAATTCTTTTTATTTGCACCCAAAGATTTTTTTTAAAGTGGCCACCCCTCGACGTCTATTGAGACCAGAAGGGAGTCCAGTGTGTCACCTTCTCACGAGCCTAAGTCCAAGATGGGTCGTACTCCTCCGTTCTTCTTTGAGATTAGAAAGTAAGGAGTACCAACCTTTGTTCCTTTCTGCTACAGGCACCAGCTCTATCACACCTTTCTCCAAAAGGGTGAAAATCTTTCAGAGGAGTGGATATGAAACCAAGGTTCATCTCGCTCTTGGGGGGCAATTGGGAGGTCTTTTCAGGAAGGGGAGACACTATCCGTCTGCCACAGTTTGTTGGACCCATGCATTCGAATTTATGCTTTGCCAACCTTGGACATGGTAAGTAATTTTGCTGTTCCACCTGCAGCTGCTGAACGGGGAGTCCTTCCTCTACCTCTTCCACGATAGGGTCTTCTTTGGCCTCTTCCTCTAGCAATGGAAGAATAGAAATGAAAAGAACAACCTCTCCATCCTTGACCTGTAGATTGAGGTCGTCTTATCGCTGCCCCCAAAGATTTAGCTGCAGATCTGGAAGCTTGCTGTTTTTCTAGACTGCTATTAGCCTTCTCCGCAAAAAGAGAAGTACCATCAAACGGCATGTCTAACGGCCGTGCCTGGACGTCTGCAGAAAATCCAGACTTCCTCAGCCAGGACATGCATCTAAGTACCGTGCTGGCAGCCATGGCTCTACTTATGGAGTCCACCATATCTAAACTAGATTGCAGGGATTGTCTCATGGCATCCTTGCCATCTTGTATCAGGCTTAAAAAGCCGCCTTTCTCTTCTCCCTCTGGTATGTGCTCTGCTGCAGGAGCAGCCACACGCCAAAGGGTATGGGTGTATTTCGCTAATGCACAGGTAGGATTGGCAGATTTTAATGCCGTACTTCCCGCAATAAACACTCTTTTAGCCAAAGAGTCAATTCTCCTGTACTCCTTACCTGCTGGAGTAGGAGGATAAGCTGTAACTTTGAAGATGCCTGAACCACTCAAATTTGAGGCATTGGGGGCGCATTCAGAAATGGAGGATCCACTGAAGCAGTCTTGTATTTCCGTGGTCAATAATTTATTAGCAGATGGTATAGAATCTGGCTTCAACCAGTTATACATTACCCTTACTTTCAGGGCTGCATGGAAAGGCAGCAGAGCTTCCCTAATTGGTCCACTGTCGAATATGTCAGTGAGATCATCACTTTCCAAAGTGGTTGCAGGTCTGGACCATCCCAGATATTCAGCTACTTTAAAAAACACCATTCTGTATGAAGGATTACTGTAACCAGATATCTCAGCATTACCAAATTCTGCCTCTGGTGATGTCTCCCAACTACTGGTTTCATTTAATGTATCTACAAGATTCTGTATCTTAGATTCCTCCGATATTAATTCCTCTGGAACATTTGGGGTTCCATATTCATACCCAAAAGGGGGTTGATCCTCTTCCTCCTCCTCCTCCTCATCATCGTCAAAGATAGAACCCATTTGCCTAAAGAAATCAGGTCTTGGAATGGGTTGGAACTATTTAGGCTCAGGAGTCGATTTTACAAACTTCGAGAACGAAGAATGCTCTGACGAGGTCGAAAGTTTGGATGGTTTAATCAAAACGGTCGAAGAATGCGTCAACACCTTATGTTGCTTCGAAGGCTCAATATGAATTACATGCCTCGAAGGTGCAGGTGACAAACAATTTCAAATCCTTTCAAGAAGGCTTCGATGCCGATAGTGAATGTTTCGAGATAACAAGCACCAGCTTTTTCTTGTGCGTCCAGGAAGATTTCTTCTATTTATGTCAAGGAACCTTTCTTCTGTGGCTCTTAGGCTAGCGAGAAGGGGACACACAGGATTCCCTACTGGTCTCAATAGGCACAGAAGGGTGGCCACTTTCCTCTGACTCCTTTAGAGGAACACTCGAATGAGCGTGCCTTTTAAATAGGTGTAACATCCTTAAGCAGAATTTGTGGCCGGAGTCTAGTTTTTTTTTTTTTTTTTTGGGGCAACTCTTTCAGTAGAGGAAGATGAAGACGGCGATGAGGACCTGCGACGCCATTTCTTACCCAGTCTATGGGAAGCGGATGATGAGCGTCGTAAACCGGACCTCGAACACCTATGTTTTGAATGTTGTTTAACAGGAGAGACATCTCTTGAATCAGAGGAAGATTTCCTCTTCAAAGGGGTAAGGGTCGGGAATTTGTGAGAGGGCTTACCTGCGTCAAGTTTACCCTTCCTTTCCCTCAAGGCCTTAACCGTCATTGACTGACACGAGCCACAGTCATCGACCTTGTGGCCTGAACCCCAGAAAAACAGTGCGGGTCTGTAATAGACATCTTGGCCCGCTTGAAGTCCGTCTTCGGTGTGGAAGCCATTTCTCAAAGTAAGAAGAAGTTTAAATCCCTGAGGCGAGCAGCTCTGAAGCAATGCAGAAAAAACAGAACAGAGGTGACGGTCAGCACGCATGCCAATCTATAGTCAGCGGAGACGTCACGACGGGCACTATGGAGACCCCCCCCCTTCCCCCGAGGAACAAGATTTGACGCTGCACGACGCTCGACCAGCGTTTATGGAAAAAAAATTCCGAAGCAAGCTGCATGCAGACTTGAATATATCAAAGATGAGGAATATGTGGGAGGACACAATCCATTCAAAGAGTATGTATTCAGCAAAAGTTGGGTCTGGTCAGGTCTGGGGCAGAACATGCACATGTGCATAGTATTATAATACACAATACTTTTAGAAATGTTCCCAGTCAGTCAATCGAGATAACTAATCAGTAAATGCTTATTTACACCCGGGAAAGACAGATTAACCTATCACAATCTGCCTTTCTCGGGCGAAATTGTGCTTTCACCACCCGCACCAGAAGGAAAAATGGCCTCCACCATTGAAATATAAAAGAGACGAGGTCCCTTTTTGGAGGACTGGCCAATTTGGAAAAAAAAAAATTGACATTTTTGTTTCTCCCATTGGACAAATAAGAAAAGAGAACTACCCGCACCCCGGCAAACCCCTGGGTGCGAATAGCTCTCACTTCCTGGCTGGGGGTGCGGACATGGGCTGTAACAGCCCGCAGCTTGGGCTGACGTGCCATTAAAGCCCATGTCTGCCCCCAGCCTGGGCATGAGAGCTATAATCATCTCCCTATAGCCCGAATGCTGGACGGATGAACCAGTGAGGAGAACATTGGGTACCAAAGCCACGTGAACAGGTATGATTGAAGTTTTCTTGGTCTGGGGCACTAGTGTGCCAATAAGTATCGAAAATAAGGTGGAACCGGTAGAACACCATGACCGGCATCTTTCTTTCTGTCCCTTCCATGTGTAAATGATTTCATCTCGCATCTATAGGCCATTTAGTTTTCTCCCTTTTCTTAAATACCCCAAATCATCCCCACTCAGGGCAGCAGAAAATTGTTGTTTATCTTTGTGCGAGTGCGTGGAGAGAGTTGAAGTAGGGATTGAATTTTTGGGTCTATAGTACCAGGGTAAGCAAGGTTTTAGGACCCCGCACTTACAGGTGCCTCTGGAGGATGGTAGGCCTTACTGCCGACCGCAACACACGAGTCAGAGTATATGGAATGGCTGTGTGGAATGATGGGGAGAAATGATGAAAGAGCAGAGAGTAGCCCAAAGGCTCTTCTCTTCCAGCATGCAAAAAAAGATTACAAATGGTTTAAACACCAGTATACCTCTTATGATGGGTCCCTATCCCCCCACTTCATTGGTTTCCCTCCTTACCAGAGTTCAGTAGAAAAATGGCAATCCAAAAAAGGACACAGAATACAGGGTACAAAACCTGAAGTCTGCAGGACCGGAGAATCGTCCCAAAACAAAGTTTCCAAACAAACATGTAGTCTTCTCCCAACTGTGTAAGGAACAGGCCCCAACACATAGTTCAGCAAGCAGAAGAAGAAAAAAAAAAGCAAAAGCAAAAATAACATCCTCCTTTAAGTCCAGAAGACAAAATCTTCAGTTAGCAGCCTCCACAGAATGCAAAGGGATAATCCAGAAGCCGTCCAGGATGCAAAGCCAAGTCCAAGAAAAAACAAAACAATCCACGAGAAACAATGCTGCCAGTAGGGAAATCTAAAGATGTCCAGGGAAAAAACAAAGCCAAGTTTACAACAAGCCGGAATCCAAGAAAACACAGAATATGCTGCTCACTTTCTAAAGGGCCAGTTACGAAGCATCGAAAAGCGGTTCCTTGAAGAAATTAAGTTAAAAAAATTACTGGGGCTCTGCGGGCCCGAGGACGTAATTGCAGCACAGCCTGCTGTTAGGGATGGTCTTCTGTGGCAGACTGGTCATCCGAGCCGTTATTTCCAGCTCCAGAGATGCGGCGTATGCAACGTTATTGCCTGCAATCTCTGCAGCATCATAACACAAGGCTATCCAGAATAATGGGATAGATCAGCCCAAATATGTACCCACACCTACCAAGGACACTTCAGCACATACTAAATACAACAGCACTACATGTAGATACTTACAATACTGTAACTAATCAGCATAACTAATTCCCACTGAAGGATACTTTCGATGTCCATATAATATTACCTTTAAAAAGAGCTCTCATATCTGAAAAGAGTAAAATCTGTTCAAAACAATGAGGTACTTATTCTGAAAGGCACGAAGTGGCAAAGCAGTCACAATGCCTCCAAATGAAGAGGATAAAAGAACTCAAAAGAACAACTAAAGTGCCCAATAAAAAATCTGATAAAGGATAAACTAACTGAAGGTATAGATTCATGGCGGGCACTTCCTCCGCTGTATATAAATGTCCAATCGAATTTGCAGCAGGCTGCTACATCCACCCCCCCCATAGTTTACTGCAGAGCATTTACCAGTAGACTGGCCATACCCCACCCCAACCTGCCCATCGCCCACTGATCTGTTGCAGTGTCTGCCCCAAACCCATACCCCTTCTTAACCCAGTCATACATCCCTGGTCAGCTTGTCATGTCGACTCCCAGAGTCTGTATCCCAAATGAGTGCTGGGGAGATGGCAGTCTTCAGGTTCACCCAGAATCCTGTTAACTCTCCCTACAAGCTATCCATCATCTGAGAAGGCACCATCATAAGAGCGGCACAGATAATTCCAGCCCCTCCGAGACAGCTATCTGTGAACTCTGATGAAGGAAGTAATCTTGTTACTGTACCCATCCCATGGACACCAGGGGACATCAGAAACCTAGTCAAAGACTTTCCAACCATTAGGAAAGACACATAAAAGTGTGCAGTGGCACTCAGGACTGTGATACAGTGTTATAACCTAATGTGGGCTGTTATGAATCAACTTATGTATGCAATAATGCCTGCCAAATTTCGACAGCAACTCATTCAACCAAGAGATTGGCCAGCGGCTGGCCCCGAGATAGATATATGTGGTGCATGCACAGGAGGGTCTATTAAATCCTATCTTTTGAGGGTTGACCCCTAAAATAGGACTGGGGAAAGATTAATAATTGCAAACTCATCAAAGTAGAATACCCCTACCTAAATAAAGCTGAACATGGTTTTTAACCAGCATTCTGTTATAATGAAAACAGAAACCTCACCAGAAGCTTTAGCTAATGCTTTGATTCTGGGAACACTGCCAAAACTACAGCTACTGATGCATTGGTTGGCAAACAAAGCCTGTATCCGAATTGGTAATAGTAGCTAATCAACTGTCAGGCATGACTGGAACAAAAAGCAAATGCTAAGAACAAATTCAGGGCCCTGCAGCTGCAGAACCTCAAACGGCAGACAAATCAGGAAGAGGATTTCAACAGGAAGGCAAAAAAGGGTGGGGGAGAAGGAAAGGTAGAGGATCACAACAGAATTTCCAGGAAAATGTTTCAGAAGCCCTACAGCCTATAATTATTGCAAACAGTAGGACACGAAGAATCACTCCCAGGTCGATCCACCTACTTTAATTAATCCAGGTGCACCAGCTTTTATGTCAAATAACCGAACACGTAGTGCCCTAAACAGTAAGTGTTAGGAAAGCCTTCTGGGAACTACGTCATAAGTTCCCTAAAACACGTCAATCAGGATGGCCCATATGTGCATGTGATACAGAAGGGCAGACTGTCCGATGTCTTGAAGACACAGGAGCTAGTGAATCAGTTGTACGATATGATAAGTTTCCAACCATTCCTTTCATCCAGCATTATTAATGTCAGTGGTATTTCTAATACACCTGTACATCATCCTGTCTCTAAACCTATATATGTCATGGATAAGAATTCTTATTGAGCCCTTCTGCCAAGGGTTAATTAACTAGCTTCAGATCTTTTATGGAAACTGAATTGCACCATAAATGGTTTACCTGATTGTTCCTTTACATCCTCAATAATAATATCAAAGCCATATTAGCAACCCTGCATGAGGTTCCGCCCCCAATCCCAGAACCTGAAGACGTCCACTTGTCTGAGGAACTTGCCGAATTGTTGTTCCAGCTCCCCAATTGCTTAGAATCCCATGAATTCAAAAGAAACACACGACACATCCAAAAAACACTTCAACAACAATTTCCCAAAATATCTCGATTAAATTATAGCCATATCATCCCGTTACTGCCAAACATTTTGAACTGTTAACTAGATATGATACTGATATGCTGCTGCCGTGATGACTAAAGACTCTGCAGCATATATTGCAGACCATAATTTGTCATTTTTCTGAACCACAACCAATTGTACAAAAACACCATACCCTCACCTATAATTCTCCATGAATTTGGGACAGCTTGTCAAAAAATGTGTTGAGGTTTCCACCTGTGAATTACAGAGGTGACATTTGCGTTTTTCTAATTCCAATCCCTGCCATGCCCAGTAAATTCCAGGACCAGGAGAATATTCAAACGCATACACACAATGAAACGGCAGAGCTTGGGGGAAAAAAGGTTTTGTTAAAAAGGTCAGTGGAACTCGCAGCCAGTAGTGTATTCCTTATAGCGTCTCTTATTAGACAGGGCGTCTATGTTGTTAATTCTATCCCATACCACTCATTTTTAAGCGTTTTTTCATAAATGCCAACTGCATTTATTTCTGGAATATCAATGCCCAAGTCAGTAAAATTCTGGGAAGCAACCCTTTTAAGTTCCTCAAATGCGGTATTTTTCCCCCTTTCTCTGCTGCCACCTTCCAAATAATGCATATGATCCGACATAATAGACATCAGGGTGTCCCCCTGAACACGCCCATGCACAAGATTGATATTCAGTTTACTGCAGGCGTTCTTCCATAGCGTGTGCAATGAAGTTAAACCTAATTCTAGGCGGATTGCCTCCACTGGAACTGATGTTGGCAAGCCCAATATAGATCGGAATACTTTCCCTTCCAGTTTCTTGAACCAGCTTATGTCCTTTTCTGGTATAGTTTCAAGGGCGTATAAAATACAAGGTATCGTGCTTTTTGCATTTATCTCTATTTAGGCCTTCACATTTTGATTTTATACAATTTCTCATCACCTGCCAATGTCCAAATACTTTGGTAAACATTGGTTCTCTATGCAGGGATGCAGTGGGACAGCCTAAATAGAGATATGAATGAACAACCTCCAGTTTGACCATCTATATTCCAGGCAAAGGGGAGACTGCAATGTTTCCTGTCCGCTACAGCCATTATCTTTATTTTTCGTGTTGTTTACCTTAAGCCTGTTCTCTTGCGCATAATCCTGCAATTTCGTTAGTTCTTTGGAGGCACAATGGGGTAAGATCTATTACGACGGTGTCGTCCATATAACATAGCCAACCAGTGCTTTTATTGTACAGCTGTGGAGGGAAATTTAAACAATTCTCCAACTCTTTCCCCATGTCACGCACATATAGATTGTAGGGAGCAGGCATAACCTTGTTCAGGTCCACATTCTTCCTATTACATCTAGTTACCGCTCCATCCTGTGATGTTCTGATTACCACTCTAGTATCTGTGTACAAGGCCTTAATAAAAATGAAACCAATCCGGATCAATGCCCCATTTTCTCAATTTTTCCCACAGCCTCACTCGGTTCACACTACTGAAGGTGTAGGAGAAATCTATGAAACAAAGAGGCAGCTGTTCCCTCTACAACTTGCATCTGACACCAGCCGATGTAGTTGCCCATATGCTATCAATTGTTCCACACCCAGTTCTAAAACCTGTTTGTTGGGGACTTAAGATCTTTTCAGCGACCCATTTGTTCAGTTGTATTAATATTTTCGCAACGATTTTTCTGCTAACATCCAGTATTGCTAGTAATCTAAAATTGCTAGGTTCCGAGTATATGCCTTTCTTGTGCACTGGTATCAGGATTCAGCAGCACCAACTGCCAGGAATGTTCCTGCTCTCTACAATCTGCCTGGAAACACTGTATAGTATCCTTGCCCATACGTTGGGACTATGTTTCATTACTATATTTGGAATATTATCAGGCCTGGGAGCCCTAAATGAGTTTAGACCCATGATTATCTGGTGTACATCTTCATCAAAGGGTATGTTTCTCAATATAGGGACTTCCGGTGTCTTCATATTACCATTGTTATGTGATGCATTCCAAAACAGTTTGTTTATGTATTCGCACCATCTATGTTTCGATACAGAACTAATTTCCTTTGGCAACTGGGCCTGAATATGGGATTTATATAGTTGTCTGAATATTTTGGCATCATGTGTTTTTCTTAGACGATAGATGAATTTCCAAATAGTTGAGTTCTTACTAATCCTATGAGTTCTTAGCCACTGTTTGTAATTGGCTTTACATTTTTTTATTTCATTTTTTTCCTCATGAATTTTTTTGCTCTTGAGAATGTAATGGCACAGATTCAATTACAGTGTGCTCGTTTGACCTTGTGTATGGCTATGTCGAATGGGACCTGATGCTTACCCACTATTTTTTGCGTGGGTCTGTCTCGATTTGAAGAGGCAATAATACTTCTTGCTTCAATTTAGATGCTTGACGTGGGAGCTTGGCTATTTTGGCCCATTTCCATAGCATACCTCAATAATGTTTGATTTATACCACTAATGGCTGCCACAGACCATCTCAATTTGTTAGCCGGTAGGTTACTGACAACTAGTGATGAATTACCTTGAACCATCCTTAATTGTGAGGACAAAGACACTAGCAATGGTGCATGAGTCAGTCAGTCGATTAAAGCTAGCCTTATATGAACAAATGCGCTCTTGTATGTGATTCGAGGTAAAAATGGCATCAAAGCACGTGGAACTGTCCACGCCCTGCCAGGTCTTTAACTTTAATGCGGACAGACAGTCTGTTGGATTTAAGGGAAGCAGATCAAAATCCAAGAGAAAGCGTGACCGGATCCTGCCTTTTTTCAAACGTTTATTTCGATGTAGGCTATGGTGTTCCCGGTTTCTTTTGCCCAATTCACAAAAATGTTCTTCTAATTCATGATCTCCAATGGGAACACAATAGGCATTGAATTCTTCGGCTACAATAATTGCAACCTCCAGGGACTGCCATGCTGCTAATATTTCTCCAAGACTAACTTTCAATGATGCACTGCACAGGCCATCTGGTGGATCGTATATTAAGATTGCCGCAGTCTTTTGCTTCAGTTTAGGAAAATCCAAAATAACAGCACATAATAGATTCCTGTCCGAGGGATAATTAATCATGTTCAAATTGCTTCGGGCTCCGATATATAGGTCTCCACTGGGGTGCCCCTCCTTGGCTTGCCTTTCGTGACGTGTTGATATGCTATAACCATCAATGGCCAATTTTCCGGTTATCCAAGTCTCTTGCAACAGAAACAAAACTGAGGAATTCAATAACATCTTTCCTTCTTTTCTAGAAAATAAATGAGTGATGCCCCCTAGTATTCCATGATAGAATCTTTTGGAATTCCTCCTTTGCTATCAATTCCATTGTTCTAACCTGTGGGTCATTGACAAAAGTTTGAGTAATTCTGGGCGTAATGGACTGTTGGGCATACCCTTGTGGTTGATAATCACTGCCACTCTGGTACCGTTTGTGCACCATTTGTTTTTGGCCCAGGTTGTATTTCGAATCCTTATTTTTGTAGTTGATTTGCTGACGAGCAGACTCGATCCACGACAACAGGGGACACAAACGTTGCATCAACTCAACTACTGCTGCTACCCAGCTCTGGTAATTCCACCTTGACCAGATCTCTTGCAGAGATTATTCCCAGGTCCGGTACCATATGTAATAACTGCAGGAGCTGTGAGCAATTGAAAAAGGGCCTTTCACAGGAAGTGTACTTCTCCCATGTTTGGATTCTATTACCATGTGGCAGGGTCCCATTATAGGGATTTACTGATGCAACAGTGAATCGGCCATGGCCTTTTTGTGGCCTACCCCCAGTAGATTTGCCTGCAGGACCCATTTGATTTTTATCTTGCAATCTACTAGCTACTTCAGCTAATTTTTACACTAGTAGCCAGACGAAGGCAGGAGTTTGTTGAACTATTTCTAGGTCAAACATTGTGCGGGCTGTTGAGTTTCAGCATAATTCTGTTGATCGGCCAGGTATTCTTGATCTGGGCTGGCACTATGTGCCACTTCCTGGCCCAATAGCCAATTATCCAAGATATTGGACGCTTGAGTCACTGTTGTTCTCTTAGCAACAACATTTTTTCTCTTGATTTTTCATTCGCAGTCTACACAGATGTCATCTACTTGATTGGACACTGCCAGGGCCAGTTCACTTTTTCTCTGTATACCCTGAGTTCACTGACCTCCCAGGTTCTTTCTTCTTCGCCTACTTCGACCCTTTTTGCCAATAGCCACTTGTTTCTTTTGTTTATGTTTCTTTGTCTAACCGGATATTATTTCTTCAATGCTCAAACATGTTTCCTCATACATTCCTGGGCCCAATTCCGGCCCTTGCGGGGGCTTTATTCCAGTTTGATGGTTGGTATTGTCAGAGGCGTGCATGTTAGGCAGAATTATATGCAGTCCCCTTTGGGAACACCACACACAATTAAGACTACAAGTGACAGTACAAATTCACCTTTGGTACAAGCCTGTACTACACAGTAAAGTGATAGCGATGGCAGAGCAGCCAGACTTCTCTCAAGAGCAAGTGAGCAGTATCAAATAGTAACACAAAGGACAGCAATTACTATGATTCAAACAAACAAGGTTTCTGAGTAAAAGAATATACATTTACACATCAGTTGTATAACATCTCAAAGTAAAGCAGTTTAAAAATCAATCTCTTAATACACCACACTACTCCCAATAAATTCCAGACAAGTTAAGCTCACAAAATGAAGTGGGAGCAAAATGGCACTGCAGAAATTTAAATGGGAGGGAAAGACAAATTTAGGCATAAATCAGGGCCATTGAGCAAGAGGAATTAAAGTGATAGAATCAGGGAAAAAAGGCTTAGGGCCAAAGTCAATAGGTCAAAAGTCTTTCTCAAGATCACACGGTTCAGGGTAGTTTGTGGTAAAGTTCGTGCCACGAGTTCCAGACGAAGTTGGTCGGCAGAAAAGTTAGTTCAAAGAGAAGAGAAGGACAAGCCCTTGGATTGGAGAAAGATTTCACACACTTTCACTGCAGCTGAATGAAACGAACAACCGGATTTGCACAGTACCTTAAAACCGAGAGCGCGCTGTAGCTGAGGCGGACGTTCCTGGTAGTTCCTGCAGGCTCACGGTTCCTGAATCGACTGTTGATCTGACAAGAAACAGGAAGACTGGAGGGTCCTGCACTACCCAGGGAAGAAACCAGCAGCAGAGCGAAACGACGAATAAAAGGTGCGCTCTTTAAAACCCAAGCAGGGTCCGACCTTTCTGGCTATCTGGCCCACTGTAGCTCTGTACAGTGAATTCGACCAGAGGAGGGGTACAGGCTTGAAGTTTGGGCGAACAGGTTGGTTACCACCAGCTCAAGGGAAGAAGATTCCTGTAGGATCCTCTCTGTCGGAGTTTGGAGATTCGGACCTGCAGCAGGGCTTCACCAGGCAGTTCAGTCGTCGTAGAGGTCCTCTTCTGTCAGCTCCTCGTCGGTTTTCGTTCCAGTGGTGACTCTGCCTTTCCAGCCCGAGAGACCTGCTTTTTATGCAGTTTTTCCCCATTCACACAGCCTGGCTGCCAATCACGCAGCAGGGTGGCTGTCCTGGCAAGGACAGTCCACTGAGCCAGTCAAACAGGAGTGCAACTTGGATTACCAAGGGAACCCATGGCAGGGGTCCTAAGACCCCTCCCTCACATCCTGCCTACCCAGACTTTCAGGCGCCTTAAGGAGGGCTTCTGTGCAGAAGCCCGCGAAAAGGCGGTGAACAAAGGGACCAAACCTGGTTTGGCGTGCATAGTAAAACACGAGAAAGACTTTTACAAAAAGAAATGGCGCATAAACCCAGCCAGAGCCGAAATTAAATATATTTGGTCAAGCGGGTTTATGTTCGAGGCTAACAAATTAGCCTAAACCAATACCATTGTTATTTAAGATGACCGCGGTATGAAAAATAGGGTAGATACCACTGCCACCAGCCAAGTCTTGATGAAAAGGGAGCGATCAGTGCTCCAAGAGAAACAGACAAAAAGGGATAAGAATTAACCCTTTCCAATACTCCATGTAATATGGGGGTACTGGGTCTGCGATTTAAAGAGACTACATAAAGTTAATGGCAACTTTACATGTTTCTGGGAGACAGTAGTCAGTCCCAGAAAAATTGAGTCAGTGGGAAGTCTAAAAGACAACCCTGTGTCACTGCACTGAAGGTGCTGTGTAACAAAAAAAAATATGCTCATGGAGTAAGTGAGGCTCCAGAGCCCAAGATCACACAATTGGTAAAAACACACACAGCAAAACACATGTAAGAGTGGGAAAAAGGTTCACACTCTTACCAGGTGAAGAAATAAACCGTAGAAATCTAGCAAAGCTGCTGAGGGACTTAGTAGGTAAGGGAAATTAGCCATTTTGGAGAATTCTCCCTAACAGTGCCATAATCCTCATCAATCAATATTTTGTAAGGCAGTATTCTGGTCATCGACAGTGTAGGCTGACTCTGTTTTAAGATAATATCCACCACTTTGGCCAATATGTTTTTAATGTCATGCTGCTCTTGGGCAAGTGAGGAACAAAGGGCGAATGTGGCCTCCAATGTGGCCGCAATAACATCCATGCAGATCTTCACGGGCGCCCCATTTTGGAAATTATATATCCTAGATGCATCTCCCTCCGGTTTAGTCACACAAGAATCTAAATTGGAGCCATCCGATGAGAAATCTATTTAAGTCTGGAGAGGTTGACAGATTAGTGCTAGGTATCGTCAGAGGGCCAGTCACATCTTCCAATGGTATTTTAATTGGGGGGCACTATGGAACATCCCCTCGCAGATTTAAGCATAGGTTGAGGAGAAAATTGCCATTATCTATGGCAATTGAAGTGGAGGGAGATGTCATTGAGGTGGTCCTGTTCACATTGTGTGTTCTGCTCTGAGGCTTTGTTTGATACAAACTTCCTTGCTGAAATGACTTCCTTGATCACAGGGTAGCACTTGGTCTCCCCACCCGGCTGCGCAGGGTTATGGTCCTAGGTAAGGGAGGTTTTGCAAGGCTTTCCTTGTCCTCGTTTGTTCCCGTTGCTGTCACCTTCTTGTTTTTCATTTTTCAATAAACTTTTGATGTTAAATTACAGCCAAAGCAGAAAGTATAGCACAGACAACACCCCCACCCCCCGGTCCTTCGTGGATTGCTAGGCAGCAAGTAGATCTCAGTATGCTCCTCAACTCGCAAGAGAGTATAATTGCTTGCTAATCGGCCATGAAAATCCCAAATTGCAGCACACTGAGATTATAACAATGAAGCAGTTCAAATGCTGTGTCGTAGTTAATTCCCGTCCTCCACACTCACTCCTTTGCTAATTGTCTGCTGAGCAGTGAGCGTGTTTACAAGAGGGGCTCAAAGGCTATAAGCCTGCAGTCGCCCCCGTTAATTGAGTGTTTTGATAGGCTCGTGGACAGCACTGTGAATTTATATAGTAGTTTCGAGGAGCAAAGTGTTGTCGGGTAACACTGTGCTGTCAATTCAATGCTAAAATGTTACAAGTACAATAATGCCTCTTTAGACTTCTATCACAATGAAGAAGCCTTTGTTTGTAAGGGGACCAGCACTAAACCAAACAAGGAAGAAATATTTGTCCAAACTGCTGCATCACAGGAGTAATGCTTACTACATACCCTGACCTGTTTGACACAGTAAGTCACCAAAACAAAATTCAGAGAAGGGAAACTCTCCAGCCCGAGACAGGGGCAGAAATAAACAGCTTCTTCCGAGGCAGCAACACACACAGACAAAAGGGGATCCATGATGGAGGTTTCCATATATATAGACTTCTCCATGAACTCAAGACTACAAAACTTCCCTGCCATGGAGCATGCACCACAGCAGGCATGTGACCCCCCTATGGCTAGTCAGTAGGAAGCTAGTCAGTCCAAGCACTACATAAGGGCCAACTCCCATTACAAGAGTGGAAGGGTGTTTTGTGGTACAGAGAAGGCGAGTTACAGTGACAAACAGGAAGAAGACCGCTGGAGCAGAGAGGACATTCCCAAAGCTGTCTGTAAGACCTGCAGTGGACGACCAGATTGTGAGACCCAGAGGGGATAGGAAAACAGCTTGGTTGGCTGCAAAATCTAGGGAGAAAAACAGATCAAGAACCAGAGAGGGGTGTAAGGCTGCTGGGCAGATTCTAAGACCTGGAGTGTAGTGGTGAATTTTAACACTTGGAGAAGAGAGGCTGATATGTAGGACTCGGATAAGAGTTTGACTGTAAAACCTGGAGACCGGAGGAGATTGGAAGCCGGAGACCAGAAAAACAGAAAAGGAAATATTGATGTGGAGACCAAAAGGCAGGTGATGCGATCTAGTCATAGCCCTAGTCAAGAAAAGGGAAGAGGAAGCAAAGGGGCTTCCCTCGCCTTTGACCAGGTAACGATGGAAAAGGGGAAGGCCAAGCAGGAAGATGGAGAAGGTGAAGATGGAGGCTCTTACCAAGGGGAAGGCAGGGGAGGAAAGGGCAGAGGCACAGACAAGAGAACAAGTGCAGAGGCCCTAGTCGGGGAACAGAAGAGGGAAGTGCTCCAAAAGTGTTGGAAAATAGAACAGTAGAGACCCTGGCCTAGGACACAGAGAAGGTGACGTAAAAGGTCCCCTAGGGACTAACCCAGGAAAAAAAGACCATACAGTGTCCAGGAACACTAATAAACCAACTATCCTGACACCTTAACCCAGAATTCCCTAGTATCAGCCGTGTGCAGATGAAGGAAATGTTTCTGTGACAGTCATTGCTAAATCAGGGAATAATAGTCCCAACAAGTAACCCTTGCAACACTCATTCTCCCTGAAATGCCATGTATTCCACCTTGAGCTACATGCTTTATCGTACACCCAGATAGCCGATACCGGTTCGCTTTTCCGTAAAGTAGATTACAATACACTTGAACTTAGCTCCCACAGAGGTACACAGAGTTCCATACCCTGTTTCATCAGCTCTTAACGTCGTATTTGATATAACATTTCCAGGGATGTCTGTTTAGTACGTTCACTACCTCCTCCTAGACTGACCCTCTCATGACGCTTGTAAACAAGATCCACTGGTGTTCTTAACTGGATGCTTTAGGACTCTTGTGTGCTAAATGTTAGGAAAGATTTCAGATGTGTATGCAATTTTGCCTCCATGCGTCAACCCCCAAACTTTTTGCTGCTGTTTGAAAAGACCTGACTAACTTTGCCAAAGAAGCACAGCCTTCAGCTGCACTCCTCTGGGCTTTCGCTAACTTGTTATGGGGTAACTGAGATGCCCTTAAAACAGGCAGTACTGGGAGACTTTGTTTCCCTTAGTCCTTTTCCTCATGTTGCAACATTTGTGCAACATGTAACCAGTGTAAAATGTATCTTACTATACAGTACACTTGGGTCTCTAGCCATTTGCCCAGACCCTAGATACTCTCGCTGGACTTTTTATGAACTGTGCAGTTGTGTCATGGACAGGACTGGTGGCAGCTATCGTTTTGCATTATTTTTAACCCTTTCCTGCCATGTTAACCGCGTTTGGCACAAATAGGTGGCCTGGCTTCAAAATGGCCATGCCACAAGGTTCTTTGTCCTATCCTTTGGCCTTCTTGCCCCTTCACCTTCCCCAGGTCGAGTCGACCCGGGCCAGTGCTTATTTGGTCATGCATTTTCCCATGAATCCCAATGCTTTCGCGGGCTTCTGCATGCCTTCTGTGTGCCTCCAGGATGTGGGCTGGGATGTCTGGTCCCAATACACATCTTGGGTGCCAGAGAGTCTGGAGTGTCCTGAATGCCTGAGACCACTGTGGTCTATGATTGGTCCACGTATGGAGTGGGTGTTTGTGAGCAGATCTCCCACTGGGTCCTCTCCGTTTTGGCGCGAAGGCATCTTTGGATAAGAGGAGGCTGGAAACACCACTACCAGGTCGATCTCCTGAGTACTCACTGAACAAAGGATAGGATCGAAGTATCCTGCAACTACGAAGCTGAGTTGAGGAACCGCTGGTGACCCGCTGGAAGGTTTGGCACCCGCTGTCGTCCCGTGGGACCCCTCTGAATCTTGTCGTCCAAGAAGGTCTGCGAAGACGCTTCGACCCATTGGAATAGTGGGACCAACTATTCTCGGCACCTTCACCAAAGTAAGCCGTCTTGGAAGTGTCCCTGGGACAACCGGTGGGCTGACCAGCTTACGCAGGACTTTTGATCTGTCTCTGCCGTCGTTTCGAGGGGGTCCCTCGAAACTTGGAATACTGCTCTGTGTCCATGGCACCCTCACAACGAATTTCGTACACTTGGCATTCCCAGGTCTGAAGTGAGATGAGTGCGCCCGGACTGGAGTAAATGCGGTTACCGTGTTGCCCTGCTGTGGCAACGTCCTTTGCAAGTCCGCTGCATTTGTGACCCTCTTGTCCCTGAAACCTGCTGCAGTGAAACTGGGGCGTTTCATCCACCCGGAGTGGAGAAATCGCCACAGTCCCGTTTGGGAATCGTCGCTCGAACTCAGGAACTAAACGGTGCCGAGACGTCCTTTTTGCCGCCGTCGAACCTGCAACCGAATTGGACTAACCTGCCAAAGGTTGGGTCTCCTTGTCTCAGGGATTGGTGAGTAATCATTAGCCCAACCAGTGGCCCCTAGCACCAGAGCCCAACTTTACGCACAAGTGGCCCCTGGGGGGCCCCTCTCCTGTCCACTGCTATTGTGAAATAGCAATTCCATCCCGAACTCTTGAACTGCCTCTGCCTTCAAGTGGAGGTCCTTCTTGAATAGTGGGAACTTATTCTTCATCGCCTTATCCACCTTCCCAAGCTGTTAGAGACCCCTAAAGAGACCCTGCTTCGTCCATTGGAACAACCGCGTGCATTGGCACACATGTACTATTGAGCACAAGGCTCCACTCTTCTTAGGGCTTGGACTGCCTCTAGGTTAGGTGAATAACTGATGTGGAACTGGGTCTAAAGATTAACTGCACTGCCCGTTTTCGTCCCCTCTAGGTTGTCAACATATTTCGTGCAGTCCTCTCTTTTTACCCTCCTGGTCTTGTATATTTATTGTATTGAGTGTGATGTATTGGTTTACTTGGCGTTACTGTGATCCTTTGCTGTAGTCTGTGTTACAAAGGCCTTGTAATAAATATAACACCTGTCTGGAGTAATTTGTAAGTGTCCTTGTTCTGAGTGCTCATTGAGGTCCTTCAGTCACCCTCACCCCCTCCTGAGACTTAGTCTTGACCGCTTGCCATAGCTACCCTGATTGGTCTGGCTTGTCCAGAGGTTATCCTGTTCCAAGAAACTAGGTTGGCCTTCTGAACCTCTGCCCCTCCTGGACAGAGTTCAGAAATCCTTCTCAACACTAATGCAAACAGAAATTCCAGGTATGCTGGGCACAGATACAGTACCTGGGTCACAACATCATAGCAGAACATCGGCTGTTGAACACTTGTGCTGAAGCTATGTTAAAGGTACTGAGACACATCACAATATCACAGATGCACACTTTTCTAGATATGGCAACATATTGTAGCCAATGCATACTAGGCTAAGCACTATTGGTCAAATCATTACAGGAATTAACGTTGTTACCATGACCAGCAGAGGCTGAACAGGCTTTCACCAGAGTGAAACATGTGCTTGCTAACACCTTCCACAGAGTGAACAGCTTACCACAAAAAGTTATTGTACTGCAATGAAACGAATTGATGTTTTCTAGCACTTCTTACCCAAAACCGTGGTGAAACCTACCATCCACTGGCATACTATAGCAAAGCACCCAGTGGCTGTAGGGATTTTCCTCTTGCCTTACGCCTGTCACTGCAGCCACAATTGACGTACAGAAACAATGAATTGTTCTGAGTTCTGCACTTAAATTTGCTGTACCACATACTATAACAGAGCTATTGTTGAAAAGGAAAAAATACATCTTACACTTCTGTGCTTAACAAAATAGGAAATGCTGTTACTGAACTCATTTCATATTAAACCGACCTGCTGCATCTTTTTGACTCCTGCACCTCTGTTACCTACTCCAACCAATCCCATGACTGTGCAGCTTTACTTATGAACCTGCACAACCAGATGGGAGCAATGCCTTGAGAGTTACGTGCACTGATCAAGTCTAGCATGTTTTAATGTAGGGTCTCTTTTTCTCTGACCATGTCCACTGAGCCAGATCTACTTATTCAACCCAGCTTTACATCAACGCATTTTCTACACAGGCTATTGTGTCGGAGGAATTTAGAAGGGAACACTTTGTAGAAGGTTTTTGACCTTCAACCAGCAATGTTGGGACATCTGTGCTGCATGTGTCAGAATAAGGGATTATTAGCAGTGACCGGTCTTCTGAAAACATTGGTGCTCTAAATATTGATGCAGTGTCTAATTTATTTATTTTATTGCTTATGGGGTGAACCTAGCCCGAGAGCGGCGGAGCGCTTTACAACGCGAGGGTGAAAGGATTGGGCTTGGAACACGCAGCCTTCCATGTCGATTAACGAATATGCATGGAGACATTGCTCAAAGCAATGAGGAAATTACCCAGGCAATAGGGGATTACACTCATCAGATGTCAGCATTTCTGCATGATGGGCTAATGTTTTTACTATAAAAAGTAAACATTTCTGCACTTGAGGGCAGCCCCAGAATATGAGTTTTCTGTGCATGTTGTGAAGCTTATTGCCATTCCTTTACACAAATAAATCTGCTTGACCTTGTTCACTGCTCAGAGGCCTTTTGGATTGAAATGCCATCTAGGTAAGTGTTAGGAAATATGTTCTTGCTGCTGCATTGCCTCCATAGAGGTAACCTGACTTGACTTTTGAATAGAAGTAAAGCCTTTTGGCTTCACTTGACTTGCTTAGCTAATCTGTTTTGAAGGTACTGATTCGGCTCTACGGTTGTCAGTGCAGGAAGACTACCCTCCATTCCCAAATTCCTTGTTTATTTTACACATCACCTTACAATCAATTAAGTAAGGGATACTTTGTATCCCTTTCCCTTTTTTTTATAGTAACTTTATGATTACTTGCATGATGTGTCCAGTACGGGCTGGTGGAAGCGGATGTTTTCCTACCATGTTTTTTTTACATTCTCATGTGCACTTTTGCATTTTACCACATAATGCATTTTAGAGTAACATACTTTAAAAAAAAGCTGTGGGATGCGGTTTTGATTTCTCCTTTTATTTTGGCCTTACTTGTCCTTACAGAACCAAATTTGCCATATATAGTTAGCGCTCTCCCAAGCAAAGCCTCAGTTTTCCAGGGAAAAGCAGCAGTATGTGCTCATGGCCAGATGTGTGGGCTAGGGCGGTCTGGTCACAGACGGAAAGACCCAGCCCCCAATATCCGGCCACACACAGACCACCACTTTGCCTGCAAAAGTTGGAGTTTTCTTCAGGAACGGGCTTCCGATACATGGAAAATCTAGCCACACCAGGGCAGGAAGAAGGCCAAAAAACAAGATTGCCAGAGGACAGGCGATAATCTCGCGGCAGGCCATTTTATATGGGGAGCTATACAGCGTTAAGCAGTAAAATGTAAAAGTGCAAAAGACTACAGAAAGAAAACAGTGTAAAGTAGCCATTGCCACCAGCCCATCCCAGACACATGTAAGTAAACAAAAAGGTAGCCAACAACTACGTTACAGGGTCACAGTTTGCCTACTGCACTTCAATAAAGGTGATGTGTGCATAAAAATAAACAGCAAACAAAGAAAACAGAGTTCTCCTACACTGATAGACATAGGGACTGATCAGTGCCCCATAAACAGATGGGCTTAGTGTAAGTGAAATAAAAAGGCTTCACTTACCTGCAAAAGCCAGAAAATGTTCTGAACAATTGTCCCTGATGTCTTATGGAGGGAAAGCAGCAAAAACTAAAATCTTTCCCAAAAATCCTTATCCTTCCCCCACCCAGTCTTTTACCCTCCTCCATCCTAGTTGCTGCTCCACCATGTCCCTCGCCTTCGCCTCCTCTTCAATAGCTTTGTCCTTTCAACATGTTCCATTCTTCAGTCTCTTCTCTGCTTCTGTTTCTGTTTCTCTTCCAAGACACTCTTCAATCACATCTCTTTTCTCTCCTTCAACTGCTCTCTGCTCGCTCTCAGCTTGTCCTTTGCACGGTCTACTCGCCTTATTACTATGTTCTAATCTGCACCTGCATCCTCTGTCCTAACAACTGCACCGCCTGTGCGTCCTTCTTGCTGACAGATTTTATCCATCAGCAGTGATTATTAAATACAGTGGCTTGAGCCGCATTACTTCATCTTGAGTTGAGCTTGTAGTCGTGGGTTGGATTTCTTCATGGTCTGCATGGACTTGTCACAGTAAGGCTGGTCTCACAGGGTCTTCGCCGTGCTGGCCCGCAGTCAAAAGGGTTTCCAGTGGTGGCAGTGAGTCTTCTGATCAGAGGGTTCGGGTTCTGATCCAGTCCTTGGCAGAAGTCCTTGCTTCGCTAGATGTTCATCTAACATCTCGATGTCCAGTTCTCTATGAAGGCCAGCTATCCTTGAGAAGAGTGGAGCTCCAGACGCTACCCGCAGGGCATTGTTCTGGACTATCTGAAGACTCTTCCAGTGTTGCTCATGGCAGGTCATCCATGCTGGCAATGCCTTTTTGTTCTAATCCGAAGTGCCGAAACCTTCACGCAGCTCAAGTAACCGTGTAGCCGCTACACAGGCTGCCTCAGATGGCGGCGTGGCTGGGGCTAGCCAGGGTTGGGGGGGGGGGCGCTTTCCCGGCAGGGCCTTGGCTTGGTAGCCCTTTCTGGAGACTGCTGGGGCTCAGCCCCGGCCCACTTAACGCACTGGCAAACGTGAACCTCGGTCTCCCCGGGAGCTTGTTTTCGCTGACTGTACTACACAGCTGGAGGACGTGCAGTTTGGCTGATCAGGGAGCGGATCACTTCTCATCACGACTCAGTCTTCCCCACTGTACTGATATTTTCCAGGCAAAGAAAGAAAATTACAGTTCGTAATGCTGGTCCTTCTCACAAAGCCAAGGATTGGGTGGGGTACCTGGAAAATTCCCTCCCAAAAGCTCTCTTGACATCCTGTTTCTTTGGGCCGACAACTTATTTTTCTGTCTTATGCAAGTTTGGCTGAGAATCAAGTGGCAGGGGATTAACTGTTCTGAGACATGGGTGAATAACACCTAGTCTGGACTGTGGTAGCGGATGCTTCACCACAGGTGGCAGTGTGGTGACCAGTGGTTCTTTAACATTGGAGGGGCCATTGCTAGACGACAGTGGAGTGATTGATCACAGGACCAATGACAGATTTGACAGCTGATATCAGCTGAGATCAGACAGTTCCGCTCTGGGAAGAATATGGTGTCAGAGTATAGTGAGCAGACAACATGCCCCAGACTAGCATTCCCTCCACTGTGGGCGTTCCTGTGGCTCACTGCCCCAGGTGGAGTGGGGACGCCCAAAATAAAATTACGGACTAATTGAACTATACGATTATCAACCAGGGCTGGACAGGGAGTCATATGTGACAATGGAAATATATTCAATGTGGCTCCATGCTACACTGCACATGCCAAACCCATGTAAGCAGTTTGAAGGGGATCTCCCCAGAGAAAATCTGAAATAATTGGTCCAAATGGTCAATTGAAAAGCATATCTGTGCATATATGTTTATTACAAAGTAGTTTGACTAAGTAAAACCTAACAGTTATTCAGTAAGAGTGAGGGAAAACAAAGTGGATACTTTATTAAAAAAAACAAGTTTGCCCTTCAAAGGGCTTTGGGGAATGAGTGTGAGGAAAGGAAGGGGGTGAGGTGACTGGGAGAGAAAGAGGAGCAGAAAAGCAGGCACATCAATTTTAGTTTGTTGATATAGCTGTTAAGACTTCTCATAGGCTGCTTCAAGTGCTAAAGATGAGACCCTACCCTGTGAGGAAGAGCACAGGGTAGTTTGTGTGGGCACCTACATGCATTTATAGTATTAGGTTATGGAGAAAGAGCCTACACTGGCATGACCTATCAACGGGAGTGAAAAAGAGGTTCTAATGGTCTGCTGACCCTCGTACTAAGCTTAGAAGTGACCTCAAAGAAACCCATCCTGCGGTAAAGCCTGGCCAAAGTTGCAACAGCAGACAACAGGGAATGATCAGCTTCATTAAAGATGCGGCATGGGTTTCAGGACAAGCAGTATTTCTGTATGACAAGCAAGTCGCGGGAATTTAAAGAAACAGAGTGCCTTCAAAGAGGTAATCTCCTTGGAATGGGTATGGGGAATGTGACATTTTCATGCTGCAGATCTCAGTAGGAGCAGAGTGACTGCTTCTGCATCTTTGAGTAAGCTAAACTGGGAAAACGATTTCGGTCTTGGTATATTACGAGTTTCTATCCAATGCGGCTGCACTGGCACATTGGTCCCTTCTACATTTTGTTGGTTAAATGGAAGTACACAGATTCTACCCTTATCCAGGGGAATCACAAGTTAAGGCTTCTTAGTATGGTCATAGGTGCCCATAACAAGGGATCTGCCATTTTATGCCAAACATCTATCAGGTTGAATCCACACCAAAGTACCCTAACTCACTATTAATGCCATTACTAGAAATATCCCATGTCACACCAGAGAGGACAACAGCAGTATCAAAACGCATATGGTTCTCATTCTGCAACTCTAAGCTCAAGCATGTAGAACTTGTTCTCTTGGTAACAAAGGGACTGTCCTGCCGTTATCTGATTGGACTCTAGAGTATCATTTCATGTTTATTTGCATTTGCGTCTGTTACAGTCACACATGGCTCCACAAGAATAGGAACTAAGAACTACTGGCAGCTAACTGAAAGCCTCAATGAAGGGATTTATCACTATAACACTAACATGCCATGTACCTAGGAGCAGAGAGTTGATAGTACACTGTACTGTTTCCACACGTAGGAACTGCCAGTCTCCCTCGCCTGAAGAATCAAAACTGTATGTTATAAATTAGTTTGCGTTTGCAATGTACTTGCTTTCTGACATACCCAAAGTCGAATGGGCGTGGGGGGCATGTTATATGCTAATTTGCTGTGTACTCATTCTAAATAGCATATATCAGCAAATGTCAGCCAACTCAGTAGTGTATCCCTTAGGGGATTGGTCATGCATGTGTTACACAAAGTAAAGTTGTGTTCTGCAAATCTTCTAAAAACAAGTAACTGAATTAAGCCATACGATTATGTTCCAGGCTAGTATTGCATTTCTCATTTCCCTTGAAACCTGTAGATAGTAAATGTTATGAACTCCTGCCCGCCCATCTCCATCCATGTATGCCAATGGCTTCCCTCTTAAGTATTCCTCTCGGACAGGACAGATTAATTTTGGATTGGCCATCTGAGCAAGACAGAACCTTCGCAAAATAAGCCCCTGACTTGCAGAGCTGCACATGTAGAGTGTTGCTACTAGTCCCTCACTATCGGCCGTTAGCCATCTCCTTCTTTCCACCCTTGGGCATGGATTTCATTCACGCACATTGGGAGGGAGAGCTGCTGCCCGATATTCCTTTCCAAGAAATACAAATAAACGAGTATCCTAACCGCTGGAGTTACGTTGGTTTTTCCTTCATATCCTCATTATGGGTGTGTCATGAGGCTATGTAAAAAATACAATACCCACACAAAAGAGGCGCATGGTGCAGAGGCTTAACAGAAAACCTCTAGACATTCCTTGAAGGCCAGTCTACCACTGTTATTAGCCCTCTGAAGTAAGTCATGTAGTAGTCTTTCTGTGTGTTAGCAAAGTCACTTTGCTATCAGAGAGCTGTGGCTTTGTACCCGATGGACTGACTTGTAGAGTGGCAACAAGATTTATCAAAGGGTGTGCGAGGATGCTCTGCACCTTTCTCCCAGATTCTAAAATAAATCCACTAAATGACTTAAAACATTTTCTTTAGCACCTGAGATAGTGAGGGCTAGAACCCACCACTCCCTTTCGAAGAGGCAACTGCTGAGAGGATGTGAACTGTGAGGACAAGAAGCGATTGTAAGGGACAACTGAGGTGAACAACTGTCTTTCACATTATTGGGATCTGCAGCCCGGGAAGCCGATGCCATTGCCTTGTAATCGCTCCAAAAGGTGATCTCAAATATGAGAGTTGCTCTGGAAATTAAGGCGCCAAGAAGGAGACCCAAGTAAGCATTGCTCACAAAACACAGGTGTCCCAGAGGTCCCCCTCCAAAAAAGGTGCGTTTAAATTTCACGTATAGATATAGGCCCCTGAACAAGTGTCAGACTGCAGAACTCAGTCACTCTCTAGACATCCATTTTAAACACTCTTATAGAGCCCAGATGTGTGCAGACATTTGTTGTTGCATTTTAATAACCGAATTGTAAGTCGATCCTTACGGGCTGACCCGATGACAGCCCAAAGTGTTGGAGATTTCTTTAAATGATGTTAGGCACATTCTTATGTCCACTGGCAAAAGTAGGAATGGTAAACTTTGTGAATCCCTAATTATTATTATTATTCAATTTATTAAGAGCGGACCTAGCTTCGAGAAACAACTGACCGCTTTACAGAGGTATACACCAATACAGATGCATAACTGAGCGCCTTTCAGTGGTAACAGAACAGATATACAGCGGAGGGTAGGATACAGAGGGTGATAGAGGAGGGGTTCAGCTGTACTGTGTGGCGGGGAGGAGCGGGGTGGTTGGCGTCTAGCAAGTCAGGTGTTGCGAGGGGTAACATGACGGCATAGGTGTTGAGGAGAGACTCCTTGAAGAGATGGGTCTTGAGTTATTTTCTTAATTATAGGAGCGTGCGGGCGAGTCCGATGCCGACAGGGAGGAGGTTCCATAGTCTTGGGGCGTAAGCAGAGAAGGCTTGTTTTCTGGTCCTTTCCTTTTTGCAGCAGCGGAATTCAAGTCTGCATGTATCGTTGCTTCTGGTGGTGTGCTGTCCGCCGGAGATGCAGAGTTTCTCCACAAGGTAGCAGGGTGACTGCCTTATAGATGATGCAGCAAAACTTGAAGGCGATTCGTGCGTGCAGTTGGAGCCAGTAAAGGTCGATGAGGGCCGGTGTGGTCATACCTGCCCATACCCTTGATGAGGCCTGCAGCCGCGTGAAGGCCGACATCTTAGGGGCACAAGGGAGGATGATGGGAGGCCTTTGAGGGGTGCATTGCCCACATCCAGGTGGGATAGGACTAGTGCTTGAATGGTATATCTAAAGCTGTCCGGATAGAGGAAGGGGTTCGACTTTTCACAGGCAGGATAGCGGATACCAAGCGGTCTAGTTTTCTTAGCCGTGTGTCTTCAAAGGAGGTTTTTGTCGATGTGGAACCCAAGGGACTTGGCGCAGGAGGTGAGCTTGGGTGTGAAGCCCTCAGAGTTCATGGCTGATAGCCAGGTCTGTATGTCCGGGTGTTCGGTGTTGGTGAGGAGCAGGAATTCGGTCTTGGAGGGCTTGAGCTTCAAGTATGCACTGGACATCTAAGACTGAATCGGCAAGAGGCAGGTTTTGAGCATATGGATGTCCTTGATGGAGTCGATCTTGAGGTATAGCGGCGTGTCGTCAGCATGTTGGTGGATGTTGTGTGTGGCTAGGAGGGCTCCCAGCAGCTCCATGTAATGTACAAACTGAAGCTCATTAGGGAGAGGATGGAACCCTGCAGGACTCCACAGGTGACGGACTCCTCTAGATCACCAATGCTACCCATCTGAACAAATTGCTTGTTGTTGGTCAGGTAGGACTTGAACCAGTGTAGGAGAAGGTTGCTGATCCCCATGCACCAATATAGGGTGTCCGTAAGCGCCTGGTGGTCTGCTGTGTCGAAAGGAAGCGAGAGGTTGAGTAGAACCAGGCGGCAGGGGTGGGTGTCGTCAAGGGTGTTGACCACCTGTATGGTTGCTGTCTCGGTGCAGCATCTGGGTCTGAATCTGGATTGGTAGGTTTGGATGAGATTGTTGGTGTCGATGTATTGCTGCGGTTGTGCGGCTACCGCTTTCCCGATGATCTTACCTAGTGTGAGGAACCTGAGGGTGTCCTCACTTTTGGATATGCGAGAGAGGATCACCTGGGTAGAGGGAACTTGGGGAGAGGACATCCTTAGGTGAGACATGGTATCCCCTTTACCTTTTCACAAATCGCCCACTATCCCTAAAGCCTTTGTGGGGTACTGTCAACCCTTTCCCTTTTGCTCCTTCCAAACTGTCCCCAAGAAACACCTTAGGACTGGGACGAGGAAGAGGCCAACTAGGATGACATACTCACTTTACTGAAACACACACATCACAGACAAACGGAGTTATAAATACTGTTTTATTAAATCAGACAGTTCCAAACACCGCTGTGGTACTGAGACGAAGAAGAGGGCGATGGAGGCATACCAGTGGAACAACCAAACATGTCGGCCTAATAGAGTTTTCCAAAGTCAGGCAAAGGAAATTAATGATCCACACCTCAGGTCACTTAACACACCTGATGGATATAAAAATACCGCCGTTTTGAGAGTGAAGGAACGGGCTGGAGAAAAGGAAAAGCAGGAGAGCAAGCAGTGCGCTCTGTGGTGGCCGCAAGGGTGAGGCAGAGTCTGGGGAAGCCGAAGAAGCCAGGAGAAGATCATTGCGAAGGACACCAAGAAGGACACTTCCTTGGGCGACCAGTGAGTGTAAAGCAGATACATACTCATACCGGGGCACTCCGGTAACGCATAACGAAGTCCTTTGCGTATGCCAAATGAACTGAAAGTAATTAAAAGTACTTTTGAATGTCGGTGCAAGTACTTTTAAGATACTGAGTGAACTGAAACGGATTGAAAGCACTTATGAATGCCGCACAGAGTAAAAACCAAATTGAATACTCATAAATGGACTACAAGCAAAGTATTCCAAGAGACAGAAATTAAGGAATGTATTGTATGAAAGAAGTATTGACAAAGTCAAGAGAATACCAAGAAGGGTATGAAAATGAGAAACCAAGTATTGGCCCAAATCCAAAGAGGGGCCAGGAATTGCAGGCTAAGAGGACACCTGTGTTGGCAAGAGCCAGAGAAATATAGAAAAGTATAACAAAGTGCTTGGTGGCTAAGCAAGTCCCGTTACATTGTCTGATGAGTGTGATACTGGGAAATCAACTAAACATCACTGTCAGATGGAAACAGAGGCCAATTGCTGATGGAAAATGGGTATCGGTTGCGTGGCCTGTAATGGGTGGACTGTGTGGTCTGACAACTGCGCCTAGGCAGAGTGCCCTACATGGAAGAATCTAATGAAAGTATGACTAAAGAAGCTTATGTTTTGCAACAGCCTTATATGGGAAACTGAAGTTAAGAAACAGAACTGTCTAAGTGAACTGTTATAAGGTATTGATCTTAAAGTAGCTGGGAAGTGTCCCAAATAATTGTTATTTTGGAAAGCTGGAAGATTTGAACTCTTGGCGAAGGGAACCACAGTATTTTGGGAACTATTTGGAACTTGGAGAAGGGGAAGCTGATCCTAAACCAAGAGCTGGAAGGAGCTCTGAACTTTCTTTTGAATGCTATTCTTTTGATGCCGACATTCCTACACATTGTATACAGTTAATTGTGAGGGCAAGTATAGGTTTTGAACACAGTCCGATATTTGATTTGGACATCCTGACACAGACTATACTTAGTTTAGTTTTCTTTAGGTAGGGAAATCCCACCTTAGCATAGGGCAAACGAGGCCTTATTCCATCCTACATTTTCAGTTACATCAGACTTTTGAAACCAAATGTTAATCGGTTGTCCGTCTACTCCATGATGCCTCCACACTAGGAAGGGCACATGGGTGATGGGGCGATAGTTACTTAGGTTGTCGGGATCCAGAGTGGGTTTCTTTAGTAGAGGGAGGATTTGTCCTGTTTTTAGGGTTGATGGGAAGGTGCCTTGAGTTAGGGAGCTGTTGATGATCTGCAGGTAGGGAAGGAGAGCTTATGTGGGGAGGGTCTTGAGGCTGAGAGGATGTCATCTGTATACAATGTGGCTTTGAGGGCGGCCAGGGTTTCTACCAGGTCCCCAGTTTGTCTTGAATGTTGTCCAGGGTCTGGAGAGATTGCGAAGAGGGACGCGAGTTAGGTCTGTTGATGCAGAGCGGCACGTCTAAGTGCTGGCGAATCGTGCTGATTTTGTCGATGAAGGTGTTGATGGTGGTGGATTTTTTGGTGGAGTGTGGTATGGCAGGATTGGGTAGCGGGTTGATGCACCACTTGACCGATTTGAAGAGGACTCTGCTTTTGTTGTCGGCTTCTGCTGTAGTATTCTGATAGAAGTGGGCCTTGGCTGTGCTGATTAGTTGTCTGCGAGATGTTCAGAGTTCCTGGACCAGCGCCAGGTCGGATGCAGTCCTGGAGTGGTGCCAGGTTTTCTTTTGTTTCCTGTCAGGGTTCCCTACAATTAACTGTTAAGAAATGGGTCAGGGTGCTCAAAGCGGGAGTAAGGCCCTTGAGGGGTGTGGCTCTGAGTCAGTAGTTCTTTTGTTTGGGAAACGCATACTGTGCAAGCTTTCTTCCTTAACATTCCTTTTAGAAGACTAAGGTGTTCCCAGTGCAAGATGGAGAAGGTGGCACTCAGCGCTGATTGGCTGGGTGACTCCAGTGCAGTAGTTTGCAATTTTGTCAAGAATGCTAAACTGCTTTTCATTCAACTAGTACCCATAGCAGGTCACAGAGGTTTGAGCACTTGAGAATAAACTACAGGAAACATCAGAAAATAACCATAAGAATTCCCAATTCATCTTCTAGGAGAGCAGATTACTCCAAGAGAGCCAGTGACTTTAGCAGGAAGGAAAGATAAGTGCGAAACTGTTTATAGTTATCTAAAGTTTAAACTAAAAAGCATCCTGATTTAACTATTGAAGCAGCGTTATGTGCAGGAGTAAAGACTAAGATCAATTTTTCTGGTGAAGCAAAAAATGAAACGATCGAAATACCACACTGCAACACTGCCACTTCAGTTCTTGTGTGTGTTACCCAAACTAACAGACACGTTGCATTAACCGTTGACTTGTGCACGCGAGATTCAGCAGTGTTTGCCTCCAGCATTAAATAACATTAGTTTTATGCTGCAGCAAATGCCTTTTGAGTAAAGGATTTTATAGAGCTGAGCATGACATATGTTTCATCTGGGAAGTCGAAGCTGAGGTGAAATTGGCCAACTTTAGCTTCATCAACGCAGCGAGGGATCATAAAAAGCATTGCGCTTTCAGTTAAATTAGCAAGAAGTGAAATCGCATTGTGTGCAGCACGAATAAGAAGCCTAGCCTAATCTGAATGTAATGTACTTTATTTTTTGAAGGAATAGACTTCTACATTTTACCTCACTAAAGAGGGCGTTTTCAGTTAAGTCATCGCACAGTTTCAGTGGGCAAGAAGAGAAAAAGCAAACATAGCTTAGGGTTGGAGGGAAGACTTAAGTAGTTGTGTAGCTTCACATATTGAGGTTTGAGAGTGAAAGGAATAAGCAGAATAAAGTCCTTTCTTAAAAAAAAAGGAGCCTTTCAGCAAGAAGCAAAGGTGTACAGGAAAGATCATAGAAATAATTCATGTAGTTTTGCCAGTTGAGTAGACAGAGATAAAAAAAAAAGTATTAATGACTAAATATGTTTTAGGTCCGACGTTCCAGTTTCCTTCAGTGAAGGTTCAAGGAGGTGAGGGCGACTAGCAGAGAACTGAGTTTTTTATTTTATCCACTTCCCCCTTTTCCCTCAGGCTTGCCAAATCAGCAATTGGTAATAGAAAGTTGTTTGGTGAGCGAGCCTAGAGGGCCTCGAGGGACATGATCTACTCAGGAATTGACAGTTGGAACAAGACATTTCCTGGTGACTCTTTTGCTGGGGTGGAGTTCTTTACGTGTATCAGGGTGCTGACGGTTTCGGTTTGTAGGTCAGCGTTGGTTGATGGAGGCATTGCGTGCTTCAAATAGAGTCGCAGTTCGGCTGGGGTTGTTCGGTCCATGTAAGGTGTAGGTTGGCAAGGTCTTCTGTGAGGGCTTCCACTGGGAAGTTCTTGAAGGACCTGAAGGTTTGTCTGCTGGGAGTGCTTGACTGGGTTAGTGTGCAGGATGTTGAAAGGCACGGCCAGGTGAACAGACCAGTCAAGCGGGACAGGAGCGCTGTAGTGGAGGGACGACAGTGCAGTGATGATTCGATTGAGGATGTTACCTTTCACGTGCATTGGGTCTTTCGTGTGCTGTATGAGGCCGATTGTGTCGAGAAGGCTGAGGAGAGCTTCCTTCATCAGTTTGGTGCCCTTGTTGCCTGGGAGGTTGAAGTCGCCTAGGAAGATGTTGTAAGCGTGCATGAGGCACATGGTGGGGACTAGGTTGGTGAAGTCTCCGATGAAGGTGGTGTTGTGTTTGGGTGGTCTGTAGATGAGATGCAAGGTGACTGTCGGGGAGAGTGGAAAATGGTGGGAGAGGACGAAGGAGACAATGTTGTTGACGTTACATCTGGTGCAGGGCAACTAGATCTTGTGTATGACTGTAAGGCCTCCGCCTGTCTTGTTCGGCAGTCTATGTTAGATGCTGTAGCCGTCGGGGACAAGGACATCTAGGATGTGGGTGGAGGTGGGTGTCAGCCAGGTCTCAGTGATGAAGAGGGTAAATTTTGTGTGTAGTGATAAGGGTGATGTCTGCTGCATGGGTGATAGCTGAGCGGAGGTTGGCAAGCATCAACCTCTGTGTTGTGGATGGTGAGGGGTTGTTGATGGGCTTGAGGCTGATGTGGGTGAGGTTGCTGTATTACAGAGCCCATGCCTTAGAGGAAGGGCAATGTCATTGACGTTGGCGTTGCCCGGTGATGGTGGGGATGGCCTGTGGGGCCAGAGGGAGAAAACACATGCAGGCGCATGCTTATCTATTCTCTGAGCACGGGTACAGTCCCTGGATCCTACAGGTCCAAACATTAAATGTCATTTTTCTTGGTCTGCAGGTCCCCAACAGGAAATGCCCTTTTCTTCATCCTCAGGTCCGAACAGGAAATGCTCTCATCTTAGTTTGCAGGTGCAAAACAGGAAATGGTATTTTCTTCATCTGCCCTTCACTTCAGGCTCCGAGGCGAGAGATGCCCTTGATCTAAGAGTTAAGAGCAGAAAGGAAGAGGCAGGGCTAAGAAGGAAGGTCATGCTAGGTGACCTAGATCCACTTGCACCTGCTCACCAACTGCAAAGAATTGCAGTTGGAGGGCTGCTTAAGTAGGGAAAAAGGGCAGGAAAACAGGAAGGCGCCAACAGTTTAAGGTGATTGACAGGTGGACGGGGCTTAGGCCAGGTGACCTAGATCCACTTGCCCCTGCTCAAAAACTGCACCAACTAATGATTATATGAGCTTGTACGTTAATCATAGAGACAATGAAAATAGTTTTAAAAATAAGATCATTGATTATGAAGCTGACCGAATACATTATTCATGGCACACATATTGGATTGTCACTTATCCAGAGTATTGTCCATTAGTGTACATTTCATGGTTTGTGAGGGGAAGTAACTGATATGCCAATCTCTTTGCTTTGGTCTTCGTAACTGCCCCAGGTGTGTGAAGACACTTTGGTTCCGACCTTCCTCCCAGTATAGTGTGGAGAATTATATACACCAGGTGCTTTTTGCTGTGGCATCTCTCCCATTTGTGCTGTGCTTCTACCTTTGTGGGAGTTAGAAAATAGGTTCCACTGATGGACTTTTCTGAAATACTGCACACCTTTGCCTACACCCAATGGAGCACATCCTGTGACCTGTCCTTCACAGTAGGGGGCAATGTAGAAGAGCAGCAACATTTTCCTGCAGCTTGAACTATTCAGGAGTTATTAGGAAAGTCCATTATGATATACATCATGTCATTTATAACGCGCCTGTACACAAGTGGTTCTAGGCGCAACATGGCAAGGAGGTGGAAACAAAGGGAGGACAAAACAATGATCTTACTAAACCTTGTGTCATTCAGAGACACTGTTTCATTCATTTGGGTCAGAGACAGCGTGTCGTGTAGAGACATTTCTGGGACACTAGTGGAAAAGCCCATGTATACAGGCTAATGTGTATAAAGGAAGACATTATCCGAATGTAAATTTATTATGTGGTGTATTTTAACGTAATTTATGTTAATAGAAAATAATAATTGTAAATGATCTTGCTCCTTTTACGTGGAGGCTTAGTAACCTCAAACAAAATCTCAGAGAAATCGTTTGAAAGGTCAACATAGTACATACGGACAATAGTTTCATCTGCTCCTCCTTGTCTTGGATTCCACTTAAGGGTTTTAAACTCAAATATATGATGTTGGGGTATGTCAGAGTAATACAATTCACATGCAGCATGATTCGAAGTAGACATGAGATCATAAAATACATTAAATTGAAGTCAAATAAAGTTTAAAATGTGCATGAAGAATATTATTGATATAATGCATACCAAGAAATATTACAATGAATAATTACATAATACATAAGTACATTAAAAAAAGTGATTTAGTTAGATAAATAGTGCTTCATCAAATGGTTTATTAAAGGTATATATTTTCTTAGTGTATGCTGTTACAGTGGTACCCCTGTCTTGGGCCTTTTCTGCAGCTAATTGTACGTTACTATTGTTAAAATACACATTTTGTTTGCCTGGAACAGGAATTTGAACGGAGCCAACTGCCAACAGGGCACAGGGACCTTTAGGCAAGAGTATGTTTTGGCGCATAGAAACATGCCATTAATAGAACACATACTCACCCTTTAGTGGTCTTAGACAAACGGGACCTACAGAATTTTGATGTGCAATCAATTGCTGATGATGTAGTACTTTGTAATTTATTCCCGTACCCCCATGTCCCTTGTGTGGCAACAAAACCTTTGTTAGTAGCCTGGAGATTAACATCAAAAAGAAGCTCAAAAAAATAATTTAATTTCTGATAGTGCCCTCAACATTCTTGCTAACAAAAAAGCCATGAACCCCCCTCCTCGCCCCTCCCATGAACCCACCATGAATATGAGCTATGGCTGCAGGCAACACTCGATGGACATATGCAGGCTTGGCAGAGCGAAGGATGGAGTACTTTTTTGTTTACAAAAAAAAACAGTCATTGCACCAGCCTCTGACTTAAGGGGGTGCTTAATTTGTATAATACAGTTTTAGGACACAAATAAATAACAACATGGCAAGTGTTTCATTGTGAATACCTCAAAGCTCCTGGAGCAACAGAAAGAAACACTTTTATAAAAACCATTCCCAAAATAGGCGAACATATAATAAATAAGAAAGGTGTTTATTTGGTCATGAACATGATAGGGTCTATTTGAATAAACGTACCCTTCTGTTTGCAAGTTGGCCCAGTGAGGATCTGAGATGGCTACTGCATGTAGGCACTCGTAGCAGCTTTGTAAAATGAAAATGCACAGGCCTGGGGCACAGGTGGAGGTAGCTCATTCGGCACAATGCCAAGGAGTTGATGCATACAAGTTCAGCCCCTTCCCCAAGCCTCCTATAATTCTCCCTCCCAGCACCAAACAAATCGTCCTTCCCTGACCGAGGCACATGCAGTGCCATGTCCACCTGCTTACTATTGCAAGATCAAAAGGTGGGAGGAAGATGCATAAACCTTCCTGCACAGTGAATAGGGCTGACCAGGTGTGTGATAAGGCGGTGAAGTTCACTGCAGCATCGGTCCAAATCTTGGCACCCGCATTAGCACTGCGTGATCCTCGCCAAGTCACGTATCTCGATGTAACTCTTACCTTGACTGCCAAGGTATCAGGAAGAATCAGGGATGGGCTAGGCCCTATTTAGAGGTAGCAGAGCACCCCCAACATCAGTGCCCAGATTCCTCAAACTGCTTTCTCTCCTGTTCAGGGCCCGGAGCACCCCCATACTCTGCGCCCCTGGCTGTGGCATACATGCCTATCAGCATGGGTGTCAGGAAGACCTGTCCACTTTCATGACAGCTGTTTTGCTCACAGATGTCAAATAGCCCAGGCGACACCAGTAGTTTCCCAGTATGCTGCACAATTACTTATTATGATGCAGTTTGCGCCTAGGGCATTTCATGTTTTATTTGTAAATACATGACACTTTCTGCACTTATTTGGCACAAGGGCTGTTTACACATAGGCTGCAATCTCAGCCATGTCTAAACAAACCTTGCGCCAAATGACTGGTGCAAAATTGGTTTCGAGCCACTCTGGCCATGCCGAAGGAGGCTCTGCCGCCAAAGTGGTGCGCCAAAACGGCCGGCACCAAAAGGCTCACGCCAAAATGTGGTGTAACGGAATTTGAAGTCTTATTGTTGTATTCGTAAGGCAACATCCTCTCTAAGGGTGATAACAGGCGACGCGGGCAGGACAGCTTCGGACAAACATACATCTGCCCTTTTATTATATAGCATGATAATTGGTCAGAATCACGGCCCTATATGTTTTATCTCAACTCTGCTATTGGACAACCACAGATGAAGAGGTGAACAGGCTCATTTTGGGCTGAAGCAGACCTGTCACTAAGGGAATACGATGTTATGAATCTTATGGTTTAAGGCCTCCAAGGTGGCAGGGGTTTCTTGTCAAGGAAAATGCTGAAAGAGTTTGGGCGCTAATTGTATACATTTGTTCCATGGCTAATACTTAATCAGTAGATGTGAAACAGATTAAGGATATCAAAAAGTAAACTCTTAATTAAAAGTATAGGCACCTACCACTAGAAGCCATATCTATGTGGCCTGATGCTGCTTCTAACACATGCGATGAGTCGCTCCCCTTGGGCACCTTGGGAACAGACAGTAGGGTGGTCAAAGGGGCCAGAGTATGAACTAAGTTAGTGGAGTCTGAACCTGGAGGAGGGGAGTATATATGTGGTCCCTAGATCACTACGACTGGATCCTCGCAGTATGGCAGGGGACATACACGAGCCCTCGCAACCCCACACCACAACAGACATGAACTCCATGGGGGCAGTGATAGAAACACTTGCCCCTTACTAACCCTGCAGAGAAGCTGAATCCCGAGGTGATTATCAGAGGGACATTCAACCCCCCCCCCTGCATATGCCAATATGCAGGACCACAAAGGAGCTAGTGCAGGGTGCATCCAGAACCCCTAAACAGCCCCCATAGTATCCTTAATGCAGACCAGAACATGGAAAGGTGGTGGCCAATGACCCTCAAAGAAAACACTTCTGATAAGGTGAAGGGTTTCAGGAAGACATTTAAGAAGTCTAGCCAGACCTAGATCTCCAGCACAGAAGGGGAAGCCTCTCCTTTTAAACAAATGACAGGGTGGCCATCAACCGGAGCATGAGCACATAGCTCTCTGTAGCTCCCGGGCCACCCATTAAGATCCGGATTATATCCTGCTTGGTATTTGGTGAAACTGGCCCCCAGACCAACGTCTTGGCTGGGGGAACTGCGGAGGCACCGTCTGTGACACTCGGGGGTGAAATAAGCTGGTTCAGAGTCCCGGCGTGGAGAAAATGCAGCCTACGCGGCTTGAGTAACTAAGATGGCCAGCGGAGCTGATCGCGGGCACCCGAGCTGTGAATAACAAACCCCAGCAGGGTAATCGAAACATATTAGACACAGAAGTGGCGTGCCTCAGCAGCAGAGTGGAGTGACAGCAGGGCCCCGGTGGACGGTGAGCTGCAGTGACAAGCACCAGAGCAGTGTGGAAGTACGGTCAGGTTTGGAGATAATGGAGGAGAGAGGCACAGCCGGACGGGGAAGCGGAGGCCTACAGCACCGTGGCAGTGCGTGTCCCCAACCCTGCGATCAAAAGGGTGAATCGAGACTCATACTGGAACCTAGCAACCACATGGAGCCGCAGCGTTGCAGGTGAGAATAGCGGAGATCCACACAGTGGCATATTAATCTGGAAGAGCAGAGGAGTGCTGGATCAACAGTGAGACCTCTAGCCCCTTTGTGCCATAGTGAGAACTGAGGAATCCCCTCCCCCCCATAAACAGTTAAGAGACTCTGAGCTCAGGGAGGTGGACATTTGGCGCGACATTGGCAGGGAGCTAGTACAGCAGACCCAAGTCCTGACCAAAGAAGCCAAAGAAGGACCCGTTTTACGATCCGGGTAGTCCTCTACCAAAAGCCCAAGGGGCAAAAGGATACCGCGGGAGGTGGTGCAGAGGCACGACAACTCAGTGCCCAGACGACAGCGGCGTAAAACCTTCTGAGTTATTCACTGCGGCGACCAGCAGAGGAGTGGTGGTAGGGAGCACGGTGGGACCTTTGGGGTGGAGCATCCCGGACTCTCCCCACCTAGACCCCAATTGAGGAGCTGAGAGATCTACCCAACTTCACCCCCTGAAGGGAAAAGTCTACAACAGGCCGGACACTGGGGATAGATACGAGACAAGAGAGGGGACATAATCCGGAAATCCTAGTGGAGGACAGCCCAGCCCCCTGGTCAGGCGCTGCAGGAGAGGGGAACACTGAGTGAACAAGGACACACGCTCAGGACAGAGCTGCCCAATAACAGTGGCAATGATAAAGGGCCAGCAGAAGATAGTAAAGTATACAGACCTGAAAAACAAACTTCAGAAGAATGAGGAGACGGGTCGGGAAACGGAGGGTGCTGGTGGAGGGGGCCCTGGAGGGGTGACTCTGGATGCCCTGATGGAAGCGATTCAAGCCACAAGAAACTCCCTTGAGTGGAGCATCAAGGAAATAGGGGTAGATGCACCTCTGGTGAGAGCGGACCTCCAGAAGGTGTGTGGGAGGGTCACGGAAGTGGAGCAGAGAGTGAGCACCGTGGAGGACAAACTACAACTCCTCAAGAATCAGGTGACAGGTTTGGTAGGAGCGACCAGGACATTGGAACCCAGAGAGGAGGACGCAGAGAGACGATCGCAATGGTGCACCATCCGGCAGGTGGGTGTCCCGGAGAGAGAAGAGGGGCCTAGTACAGAGCTCTTTGTGAAGCACCTCATCTTGGACATGCTGGGAGTGAAGGGATTGTCGAAACCTTTCACAGTGGAACACGCAAACAGAGTGCTGGGTAGAACCCCACCCCCTGGAGGACCGCCGAGAGTCATAGTGATGAAATTCTTAAACTTCAGAGACAGAGCTGCTGTCCTGAAGGATAGGCTATGAAGTGGGGAACACAAAGTTACACATCTTCTCGGATTTCACATTGGAGGAGCAACGTCAATGTAAAACCTCTGACGTAGTGAGGCGACAGCTCAGGGAACTTAATATTAAATACATTGTTTTTCCCAGCCACATTGAAGGTTATTGCAGTGGGAAATCATGGTTAGGTGTGGACCAGGCTGGACACGCAGTCTCAGGGGTTGAATGTTCAAGGTGAGGGGATTAAGGAGGCACAACGGTTAGGGGACTGAGGTGGGAGAACGGAGGGTTAGGGATTATGAATGGTAAGAGGAGACTTACAATGAGGTGCGACACAAGCTTAAGAATTGGGGTGGGAAAGCGAGACATGCTTTCATTGACGGGTGGGATCGAGGTGATGGGGGGGGCCTAGACCAGCAGCTGTTGATCCTCTGGAGGAAGGGAGGGTGGGGGGACCAGTTCGGAGGTCAAGAGTTATGGGGAAAGGGGATGCAGACTTTGGTTGGGGAGGTCCGAGGGAGGGATGGGGGATCTGGGAGGGTGGGGGAGTTGTGGGATCTGGGAGGGTGGGGGAAGAGTTGAGGGGTCAGTTGGGCAAGAAGAAGGGTTTAGACAGGAGATTAAATATGGGGAGGGCAAAAGGAGATGGGAAGGGGATTGGGGAGGCGTAAGAGGAACAATGGGGAAATGGGTTTGGGGGGAAGTTGGGGGTGCAAACACATTGGGCATGGTGGCCTAGTTGGTTGGAGTTTGAAGCAAGGTTGGTAGAATGGACGAGGCGGTGGTGAATGTACAGAGACAATTGCATCCGAAACAGGGAGAGATTGCTTGAGAATCAGGATTTGGCATGTCCGAGGTCTAGGCAAAAAGTTGAAATGTTAATGGGTAGGGGGTTTTCTGAAACAGCAGACCCATATGGTACATAACGATTTGGACATGCTTAAGAGATGGTGGGGAGGGATAGTAGTTGGAACATCTTATTTTAAATACGCAAGAGGGGTGTTGATTTGGGTAGCAGCAGGGGTGCCCCTACAGGTAGGCAGAGTGGTAACTGATGAGGTCAGGAGAATGGTAGCTCTTCAAGGTGTGCTGGAAGGCATAGACATTGGTGTGGTCAATTCTTATGCTTCTAATGTGGATAAGGAATAGTTCCCATCAGTGATGCACATGCTGGGAGGGTATCATAAGGGGTTGTTTATATGGGGAGGGGATTTTAATTGCTTTTTACACTATGTTTCAGTAAACCTGAGCTTCCCGCACTGACCAAGTTACAGTGTCATCACTGCAGATCGTAAGGAATTGGGACCTGATGAAGTTGTGGAGGGGATCTCATGGGCAGGATCATGGTTATTCCCATTTCTCTGGGGTGCATTGAACATACTCATGACTGGATTACTTGTTTGTCAGGGTGGAGCATTTCCACAGATTTAGTGGTATGGAATACCTAGGAAGGATCCTTTCGGGTTAAACTCACCCTTGGTAACAAACATGGGAAATTATGACGGAGGCCACCATTGTATTCCTGGAGACTCTGTTGCGGCTCTGGAGGATGGGGCATTTAAAGAAATCGCTGAAAGAAGAGATGTCAGTTTTTTTTTTTTTTTTTTTTTTTTTTAACAACGATGGCTCGGTGGACAGGTGGGGAACCCTATGGGAGGTGTTCAAGGTCACGGTTTGGGGAACTTGTATAGCTAAATTAATTGGGGTCAAGAGAACTACAGGAGAAGTTACGAAAATTGGAACAGGAGATAGTTGCCCTAGAACAGGAAGTGGCGACAGGACAGGGGCACGGAATTACTGACACTTTAGCATCTCATCGGGAGAAACGGGACTCCCTTTAAAAATCTGATGGGAGTCAGAGGGACATACAGATTCACGGGGAAGGAGACAAGACAGGGCGACTATTGGCCTGGCTGATCCGGCGGAAGCAGTCCCGGCACACCATAACTCAGATTAGAGGGACTCTGGGGACTTGACCATCACCGAAGCAGGAATCAATGCAGCCTTTCAACACTTCTATCAATCTTTGTATGCGAGCGAAGAGCCATTCGGAAGAGGATGCACGGGAACTCCTAGATATGGCAGAAATTCCGGTCCTCGTGAACGATGTCCGGGAGAAGCTAGATGGGCCAATTGAAGAAACCGAAATATGCGAGGCGCTGCGGGCAATGGGAAAGGGTAAATCTCCGGGAGGGGATGGACTCCCAGTCGAGTTATACTGTAGGTTCGAGAAGCTATTGGTCCCACGACTTAAAATCTATGACGAGGCCTTTGAGACAGGGATTCTCCCAGAATCAATGCAGGAAGCAATCATGGTCCTATTAAAGGATACTGCACACAAGGATACAGTCATACCGCATTGGTTACCTGGCCTCCCGCTGATCTCGGGCCCAGGCCCTGTGACCGCCAGCCGCACTCCTGCACTGCCCTCCTGGTAACCCCCGCACTTGGGGACTGTTTCTGTATACCTACAGTCCCTTACCAACACTTGACACCTGTTGTCTGCACTTACCATTGCACTTGCCACCTGCTGGCTGTACCTTTACTTTTTTATTCATCTTATTATCCCATGTACTGCACTGTCCTCTCTCACCTCCCCCTCAGCACTTCCCTCCTTCCCCTTCCCATGCACTTGCGTGATCTGAATGACACCTGGCCTAGTAGGATCGCTCATCTGTTTTGCCTCTGTTCCCCCTCCCTTGCCTCGTCGCGCCCTGAAACATTTGTGTATAGGCACGTTATAATTGCCATATCATTTCATATCAACGTAAAGACCCCCTCGAGTGTGCATCCTATCGCCCAATTTCATTATTAAATGTTGATGCGAAAAATCCTGGGTAAAGGTACTGGCTACCAGATTGTCCAGAGTGGCCCCATGTCTGGTACAACCAGACCAGTGGGAGTTTGTAGGGGGGCGGAGCACCACAATGAATCTTCATCGGTTGCACCATGTGATGGACCAGGTTAGGGACTCTCGAGAGGACATGGCGGTTAACTTGTTCGACACCATGAAAGCCTTCGACTCCATGGAGTGGGAATGGGTGTTTCGGGAGCTGGGAGCCTATGGGTTTGGGGACAACATATGTCAGTGGTTGCGACTTCTGTACAATAAACCAATAGCAAGAGTAAAAACAAAATGACTGGGTGTCACAGCGGACGTTAAGCAGAGGGACGCGGCAAGGGTGCACAGTCTTCCCAATATTGTCTGCAATGGTGCTGGAACCGTTGGCGAGGTACCTCAGGAAAGAAATGGGAGACGCAGGCATCCTGGAGGGAGGGGTACGACAGGTGATCTCCTTATACGCCGATTTGTTGTTATATGTGGGGAACCCGCTAAACAACCTTCCAATCCTACTAGAAGTGGTGGGTAACTCTCGAAAGTTATCGGGATATCGCATCAATATAGAAAAATCGGTCCCGTTTCTGTTAGGGGGTCTCCGCAATCAGTACCTGATGGTCCTTCCAGACTGGGGACTCAAAGGGGGGAGGAGGGACTTTGTTTCAGTATCTGGGCATCCATAGTTTTCACAGTATGGAAGAGACATTTGTATACAACACAGGTAGAGTACTCTCAGGGATAGAGGACTCAGTCCAATTCTGGAAGACGTTCACGCTATCACTAATGGGCCGGGTAGCTTTATGCAAAATGGTTATTCTCCCAAGACTCCTATTACTTTACCAACATCCCATTTGCCAACAAGAAGGTCTTCAAGATGTTAGACGAACGAGTTGGGAAGTTACTATGGTATTCAGGGAGAAGAGTCTCACTGGCAACGCTATGACGTCCAAGTCAAGAAGGGGGGTCTCAATCTACCAAATTATGAGCGATATTTTATGGCAGCCCAGCTACAGGTGGTGTCAATGTGGGCGGGTTTTAGCTGGGAGTTGCTGACAGGGTTATTGGTGAGTCTCCCGGCTCATTGAAGTGGAGTCGAGTGGAATTACTGTGGGGAGCTGTCAGGGGGTGGGGCAGAAGGTGAACACAAATGTTTTCCAGGTGGTAAGGTAGATCTGGAAGAAGCTTTTGAAAAGTAAGCAGGTACTGGGACTCTATAGTGCAAACATTCCGTGGAGTGCAGACTCTGGGCTCTGGTCGGCAGTGCGGAGAATGGGGTTCTCAGGGTTGATGGAGAAGGGGTGCACCTTGGTAGGGGCCTAGCTTGAAGGAGGTATGGTGATACCATTTGAGGAATGGCGGCAGCGATCTGGGATTTCGAGGGGGCAGTTTCTAGCATACGGGATAATGGTTAAGCGCTTAGTAAGAATGTGGGTGGACATCCCAGAGGAACCCGCTACAAACCCATTAATGCAAGTGCTACTGACGCGGGGGGAGGGGAGAGCCAGGATCTCTCATTTATTAATCAATAGGTGAGCTGTTCCCTGTGGAGGAGCTAGCAGTTAAGGCCAAGTGGGAAAGAGATGCAGGGGAACAGATCCCGGAAGCAGACTGGGAGACAATGTGGGAGCAGATCCGGTAGACCTCGAAAAATGCTAGATTTCAATTGATACAATTCAATGTTCTACATAAGGTATATGTGACCCCCGTGAAACTACACGCAATTAACAATACTTTGAGTGCAGATTGTCCTAGATGTGGGGCAGGGCAAGCAAGGATCGGGGACAAGTTGTGGGGGTGTTCAGTGATCATAGACTTCTGGCAAAAAGTAGTATCAAAAATCAACGGGCTACTGGGCTCCAGTTTTGAATGTGTCCCAAAAATATGCTTAGGGGGATTACTGTCAAGTGGGAAACGCCATAAAACACAGACGGCTGGCTCAATTTATGCTAGTACTGGCCAAAAGGAGAGTGGCTATAGCATGGAAGAAACCCCAGGGTCTGTCCTTGAAACAGTGGATGGAGGACATCCGTATGTGGGGGATGCCGAACTAAATATCCTGAAGAGGACCCGAGAACTAATGTTGACAGACAGGGTGGTGGTGGTGGATTGGAGTCCGCTGAACTGGAGGGGGGAGGTGTCTGAAGGAAAGGCAGTAGGAGACACGGGGACAGTAAAATGGGGTGAATTGGAGAGTGAAGGAACCAGGACGTGTAATATGCATGGTTGTGCCCCCGTTGGGATTGTGTACCCTTGAACTCATGGCAATGTTTTGTGACTGTTAACCTCAAATTGTGAATCCTTGATTTTACCTTGGAACTGCATGCAGGCTGTTCTGCCTGAAAAGGTTTACGGAAATGACAATGACGTATTGCTGCCTGTGTTATGTTATGTAATTGTTCAGATCTATGCTGCACTGGTTTTCTCCATGTCAAAAGGTTTAATAAAAAGATTTACAAATGAAACCAAAACAAAAATGAAGGGAAAAGTGGCTCCCATTATGGCTCATGCTGCACAGCCCGGGGATGTCCTGTGGTTAAGAAGTCACACCTGAATACTGTAAGGGTAATTCCTGCACACCATGCAAGCAAACACTAAGCCTTGTCTACTTGGCATAAGCGTTTACAAATGTACGTTTCCTGTGACGAAGGAGTATTAATGTAGTAAACAGCCATCCCTTGAAATGCTAGCAGAGCAGTTGGAACCAAACTCCTGCAATCAGCAACAGCAGAGCTTCCAGAGGGAGAGTCCACACCAGCCCATGGCTCTCTTGTAGTCCAAGATGGCAGCAGGCCTTCATGTGCCCTCAACCAGATCCTCTTTGGACTTATATTTATTACATTTATAAAGCGCACCTAACCTTTGGGCATCTGGACGCTTGAGTTTAAGAATACAGTTACATTGCAGAGATTTAGTTATGCAGTGAGATTACAGATTACAGTATAGTATCAATACATGTACAGTTGCATTAGTCACACGTGTATAGTTACATTTACATACTTAGTTCTTATCGGTCTAACATATGCAGAATGCTGTGTCAAAGTTTACTGGTTATGCTGTGTCAGCCTAATCTGTGGCTGGTGGACAAGGGGGAGACTGGAACTCGTTAATGGAGAAGGGTTGATTATTAACCCTTTAAGTGCCAAGGACGCGTATACTCGTCCTTTTTACATAGACTTCAATAATATCCTTGAAGAGCCATGTTTTTAGTTTTTTGCGGAAGGACCATAGTGAAGGCTCTGGTCTTAGTTCTGAGGGCATAGCGTGTTGCAGTAGTTGGCTGCGATAACCGGGAAGCTGGAGCCTCCTGCTTTTTGTGTTTTGTATCTTTGGGTGGTCAATTGCCCCAAGTAGGCCGACCGGGTTGGTCTGGCTGATTGTACTTTGGAGATTAGATTTGAGAGGTAGCGCGGAGCGGTGCTGGACAGGCAGGGTGAGAGAGAGTATTTTGAATTTAATACTCTCTCTTACTGATAGCCAGTGAATGTTTCTGCTAGTTGTGGTTATGTGGTCTGATTTCGGAATATTAAGAGCCACTCTGATGAAACGTGGACCCAGTTGTGGAGATCTTGGGTGCGGAGAACCTGAAGGAGAAGACTTGGATGGAGATACTGGTGCATTGCGAGGTGAGAGAAGGAGAGGAGACAATAGTAAAGAAGGAGCTATGCCTCTGATGGATGATGGGGACTTTTCTGTGTAAGAAAGGAGCAATCCTGTTGGAGATCAGTGAGGTTGCAGAGGGCCACGTTGGACCAGGGGAGAGCGTAGAGGTGGGAGGAAGTTGAAGACAGCAATGCAACGCTGGAGGTCAGGAAGGACAACAGAGGGTTAGACAGGACAGAGCAGGGTCTGGGAGATAAAACCAATAGGAGGAGGAGTGGAAGGAGAGCGTAGGGCCACACTTCTCCACTGAACCCAACCAAGGCGCACAAGACCATCCCACAATGGCCAATGTAGGAACCTGTCTGGCAGAAAGTCCATGCTGGCTGCAGAAAGTTCTGAGGAAAATCCAAGGAGGAAATGGCCAGGACACCACTGAAAATATTGTGCTGCCCAAGAGTGCAGGCCCTGCAGCTGCTGGGCAAACCTGAGTTTCTAGTGGGGGATCGGAGGTCCAGACAACCCCCGTCACACTGACATTCAGAGGAGCAAGGAGTCCCCACCTTTTGAAGAGGGAAAATGTTTTTTAAACTAAAAACGTTTTTTAAACTATCTTTTGGACACTTTGCTTTGCACATTTTCCCTGGCTTGGATTGTTTGTTTTCTGGAACTTTGAGGCACTGAACATTTCTTTAATGGACCCCCTTGGAGCAAAGCGATGAGCACATATTTCTGTTGCCTTGTTTGAGACTCACTGGTCCTGACCTCCATTATCGCTTGACAAACAGTGCTATCATACTGACATCTTCGCTACTGTGTTGGCAAGCATCACAAAAACCTATGTTTTCTTTGAACACATGTTTAGCAAAACCCCTAAAAGTGCATTACTTTGTGTCCATGTCTTGGCTCTGGGAACACAGTGAAAGGCAGTCATCCTACCAGCCCATCACACGCATTATTATCAGCGAATATCTGAGTCTATAGAGCCCTTTATGAAACAATCTCTTTTCTCGGAGGAAGTTGTTCTGTAAATTCACTTCTACTTCTATAAACCCATGTTGCAAGCAACCAAAGTAGCATCTGCATTTGATTGTTTTTAGTTTGTATCCTTATCTGAGAGAGGGTATACCCAAACGTGGGTCCCTTGCTCGCTGTGCCATAGGGAACCCAGCTGCACCTCACTGAGGAGGCCCAACAAGACCGACATGTCTGGGGTTACTCGAGTTTCCGTGCAGAGGGGACATGGCCGAGCAGTTCGGACAGGACTGCGCCCATTGGTGGCAGTACCTGACTGATTTGCACATGGCTGGACCCCTTTTGCAATGGCGCAGATGGGCTAATAAAACGGTGGTGTGGAATGTTGCCCAGAGAAATGCCAGTGGTTCAGATTAATTCAAATTCTTCCACCCATCACTTTTTTGGTTTTACTCAAGCAAAGAGCCAGTTAGCAGTGTCTTCCTGCCTCAACTGTCCAGGGCTTTTTCATCCTTGGGATGTTTTTGTAATGACTGGGAGGACGAAGGAGGTCTTCCTTGTACCAGGTCTGCTGTTAACCAAAGCTAAATGGGGAGCCTGGTTAAAGACCAGCACAATTTCTCATCCGGCATAATTCTAAATGTGCCCTTACAGGAGCTCGATTGTCATAATCTGCTGTGGGGAATGCCATATTTTTGTTGCCTCATCTGAGACGTCTGGCTAAATAAGGAGCCCAATTTTCTACAGTTTTGAGGGCAGAACTAGAGTGAAAGCACCAGACCGATCGGCAGAGATACATGGAATTGAAACTGCATCACTGATAGCATTATTTCAAGACACTACCTTGTAGAGGAGGTAATGTCTTCCTCAGAATCCTCCTACTCACCTCCCAATGGTCTGTGTTTGGATCAGTAGGCCTAGTATTTGAGCCTGAGGGATATCCAGTAGGACCCTCTCCTGAAGCCATAGCATGGTCTAAAGCAGGCGGCTTAGGAGCTGAAGAAGGTGCAGGTGGCGCCAGAGCCATTAGCGGTTGCACCATGGCATGAGGCATCTTCCTTTAATAGGCCTCTGAAAAATCTAGTCAATATGAGGAGGCGCAAGGATTTAGTCAGGCTGGATCGTTGTGGAAGGTTGTTGGACCCTCAACCGTGATGCCAGTTTAGGACCCAAAGGTAACGAAGTAACCCCTGGTAAAACGGGCCATGTAGCACAGTAAGGAATTGGAAGATCCCCCCCTCCCCCCCAACTGGTGGTGTGTGAGGAATACATCACACGGACAGGCCGACCGTGAGAAGAACATTTTTAACTTACTGTGTGCCTCACAAAGTCAGTGTTACCCTAGGTTTGATCCAAATGGGAGACTTCCTCCCAACATCTTAGCCTGCAGTGACAGCACCAAAAGTGCATTACAGTAGAAACTGAAGCCCTTACTGTTGTATGCCACAGGAAACACCTGCTGTAACCTTTAACCTCCAGGCATAGCCTGTGAGGGCAAAAAGAATTTAAGGGACGCAACAAGAGCACAGCACTTCACAAAATGCTCCCCCCTCATCCATGCAGAATAGAAATCTCAGAGTTGGGGCAGAAAGAATGGACAAGAAAGGTCCCACGTGGGTACAATGAATGCGGGTCTGCCCCAAGATTTTTCTTAGGAATTGTTGCTGCTCTGCATTAAGCTCCAGTTATGGCCTCCTACCCAGGAACCACCCATTAGTATGTTGGAAAGAGGACATTATGTAGGAGAATGAAAAAATCCTTCTAAAAACGTCTTTATTTTGGTGTATATTCTTGTGGTTTATCAAGATGCCTTTTGAAAACTCTAAAAAAATGTAAATATATACTCTACACATTTCTTTAAAATTACCTGATAGTTCTCAAATTTCTTCATCAGACCAATGCTGCGGCTGTTTTTGAGACTTGCTTCCATGACTAACATATGCGTAATCATGCGATTACGTGTTTGATGAGAAATGTCAAGAGGTGTCTCGCCCTATGAAAGAAGAAACATGCATTTCAAGACCAAAGTAGCGATATGCAAACAACTCTTAACAGCAAAATAAACACAAACACCTTATGGGAACTGTATCACATTTTTAATTTTGCTGGTTAAATCTCTTCCGGTACAGACCAACTTTGACTTGCTTCTGCCAACCCTTCATAATTGAGACATGATCTTGAAGGATGATGAACGCATAAACATTCAAATAGAGATTCAGAGACCCATTCATGTTCAAGTACTATAGAAAAGTAAAACAATTCAAAAAGATCGCTTACCATAGTGGCAGCGGTACTATTAGTCCATATTCCTCTTTTTACCATATTTTTGGGACGTCCCATCGAATGGGGACAGGACCAGAGCCTGTTGTGAAGCAGCGGAATGAAGAATTTTTCAGCACATTCCAAGACTGGTACATGGCGATGACCTCTTGGACTCCTCTCTCGTTCGTGATGCCCAACCATTACTTCCTTTATTCAGTCAGACTTGGAAACCTTTTAAGCTGAGTAGGTGGGAGGGTGTATGGAGGAAAGGGGACTCCAAACTAATTAGCAATATCACTATGGTGAGTATATATATATTTTTTTACATTTATACACTTAGGTTTGTCGCCTTTTTGCCATACTTTTTGGAGATTCCAAAGCAACCCAAAAAATGAGGTTGGTTGGAAGGCTATTAATCTGCCGCAAAGAGATTTCTACAAACTTCTTGTCCAAAGGCAGCACAGTTTCTAGAACTAGCATACAGAGAATATTGCCGGAAAATAAACGTCAGGGGTGGCTGAAGTGGCTGCCTAGCAGATATCTTCTTAAGGTAGATTATGACCTTTATAGAAATGCATAAGGTCCCTGTGGAGGGGACTTGACTCAACTTCTAGGTTTCTTAGATGGTGGAAACAAACCAGCAGGCTAGAGGCTGAGCAGCCCTGGGTGACCCTGCCAAACTTCACAAAAAAGCCGACTAGTCTTTCTTATTCCATTGGTGCGCTCTAGGAAGCATTCTAGAGCTGCCGCCACATTCAGACAGTGCAGGGTACCATTTTCTATGAAAGTGGTGTTCAATGGCGCAGATCCCAGAGAAAGTACAGTGTTGTGGGCTGTGCAGTCGATATTTTGGAGGACTTAGTTTTCACCAACGTACAACTGCTTCTTACTTGGAGGTATATTAAAGCTGGAAATACTGAGCATATGGACTGATCTGACTTTGCTTGGAGACTATATCTACCTATAATATTTACTATTGCAGACAGAGCGGAGATCTCTGCAGCAAGCTCTGCCCACTGTTTGGAACCCGCATACAACTTACGGACGCGCGTGTGCATTTCGGAGTGCTTACCGAGTGCTGTTGGCTGGATTGGGGACTCGGATCAGCAAGGTTACTATTCAAATGTGCACATAAAGCGGACGCAGGGTTTTCTGGTAATTATAATTTGTCAGGCACCTCGACTTTGTGCTTATAGGTGGTTTCATTTATGACTAGGGTTCTAAAACCACATTTACCCGCAACACGTCACGTTTGTTGGTTTGATTAAAATACACTTTCAATGAAAAAGAAAGAAAATACAGCGGTACTTAAAAAGGATTCCCTTATTGGTTTTTCATAAAAGACGAGACAGTAGGTCACGCGCATTAGCGCTTCCTCTTCCACCTTCACCACCTGAATCGAGTACGGTGAAGGATAGCAAAGAGTTATCTGAGGGGGTTAAAAAAGGAGGGCAGGAACTGCGTTTCAGAGAATCTGAACTCTTCGCAGTCACTATATCTAGAAGAGTCCGAGAACCTGCCCCTGAACATCCAAAATCAGATCTCGGGTAAAAGTGATATGAAAGAACTGAATAGCAGTGAACAGTTTACCCATTCTTTTTTAGGCAACCCCCCCACCCCTGATATTCACGACAGGCAAAATTACCCTCCTGGCGATGTCGGAACATATTCAAGAGGTAGGGGATGCCAATATAAGTCTCAACTCTGAACAAAAAGAGGGTGTTGTGCATGAGATGAGAGAAGGAACATTGCAGTTACTGATCTCTTCCATTAATAATTCACAGGAACATCTGCATAGTGAATTAAAAATGCACACCATGTATTTAAGAGATCTCCTCTACCTTGTCTTCGTTGTTAAAGTAGCTGGGGAGGGGAGGTCAATGATACCAGTGAGAAATTCAAGATTCAGCAGTGTTGGGGAACTAATTGAACCGCTAAAATCCTTCGTGACAGTGGAAATGGGAGCTCTAATATGGATTTGCATGGGTCGATGTCTGTCGCTGGCACAAAAACATAAAAAAAGGAAAAAGAAGAAACTGAAAACACTACCAGAATTGAAAATTTCCAAGAACTCCTTGTGTAAATACTTATGCTCTTTGGCTCAGAATGAACTATATGATTTCCAGATAGATAATGAGACAAGGTTGTCCGATACAAGCTTAGAAGGTTGTCCGATACAAGCTTAGAACACAATGAAGACATTGATTCTGTTGACGAAATTATGGAAACCGGTCTGGTGAACGGCCTGAGTTGTGAGGGCTGGTGGGGGGCATAAATGGAATTGCCCATAGTAATAGATGAATGGCCCAAGTTGTGAGGGCTGGTGGGGGCAGAAATGGGCTTGCCGGTCGTAATGGATGAAAGAGTGGATGCATGTGAGGTGATGGATGAGATCAGTACTGAAGTAATTATGTTGAGTCCAATACAAAGCTAGTGGACTCCCTAAAGCAAAATAAAAAATCTACATAAGTCTAAGAAGAGGGCCAGTAACCCTGAAAATATCTGCTATGACATATTTAAACAAAAACATTCTCCTCAAAGGTTGACGCAGAATGTACAAGTGGGTAAAAAGAAAACGTGCCAAAGTGAAATGCATGATGAGGGGGACACAATTGTGTCTTTTGAAGACGTATCGATTAGACCTCAGGCAAAAAGAAAGGCCGCTACTAAAAGTAATGATCATCAGACCCTGCCTAATAAACACCTTCTCAGGGTGCGAATAAGCTCACCATTTCAGAAGAGAAGGTTGGTAATTTGGTCAGAAACATCATTAGACAAGAACATATGAAAAATGTTAATTAACTATGGCAGAGGCGTTTAATAGCGATAGATCAATCACAGGGGAAGTATAATGAATGCACAATTGCTAACCTAGATGATAACCTGGGTCATCTCTCTAGTAATAATGATAGACCAAACTGCCCACAAACTGTTATGGAGGGAGGAAAATTGGTACCTAGTAGTACCATGTTGAAGTAGGAGAGTTAGTCCGAGAAGTCTGCAACACTGTTTGAAAAGGTGCAATACATAGCGAAAGAAACACTAAAGAGTAAGCTTCCCCCTACCCATGTTTAGCAACAGGATAGAGCGCAAAACAATCTACTCATGATCCGGAGCCAGAAAGATCTACAGACCAAATAAACTTGAGACTCGATCTTCCCAGATGAACTAAGCTTGATTTTAAAGTATATGTTTGATCAGGGCAGCCCAGAGTCCAAGACAACACTAATTGGAGTTGGTTGGCCTCAACTCTAAAAGAATCGATTCTTCAACTTAAAGATCTAAAACAACATCTCTAGTATTGTTAACAGCCTCCCCTTGATGTTGTGCAGCATTCAGGGTCACTTTTGTTTATCTACAGATAAGTTATGTGATCTTTTACGAGCTTATCCAGTACTTTTTTTAAACAGGAAACATGGCATGTGGTGTCATTGATCTTTGGTGGATATGAAATAACCAGTCTTGCTGCAGTACAAGGTACCATTGGCAGGCCTGTGGATGACTTGCTATTGCTACACAAAATGGAATTGGATCCCCTAAGATTGATGAGTCTTCGGTTGCTGGATGTATTTTAACAGTGGGGCTGGAGGTTGATTCTTCTGTTTACATGGGATCCATGCTGCTGATTTTTGATTTACTGGAATCTGTTGGGAAAACTTGGACATGACTCTGACAGCACTTCATGCCAGAGTGGAGGAGAGGCGTGTGCTCCACCCAGGGGTGAAATCATCATAGCCAGCAATTGTAATGCCGACTTCTTCAAGTAATGGCCACCAGCGCTTCTGCTACTACCTCTGACTCAGAAGCACCCACACTTGAAGCACCCACACCCTCATCACCAACGCCTCCTTCTAAAAGTCCTCAGCAAATGGACAAGCGTCATAATGGCGAGGGACATCAAAAAGGAAAGAGTAAAGTAGTAGGAATCCCCATTTCCTACAGCCAGCACCAATCTTGGGTGTGGAAACTATTTAGGACCGTTGGAAATGTGCCTAAATGTCATGCTAGCCAGGTGCAGTGCACGGAGTACTCAGTCGCTGAAAACCTGGCTTGTACAGCTATGGCACCACTTCCATGTGGTGGCACCTTAAAGCACATCACCAAGCAGCCATTTGGAGAGCTGTCCCCTTGCAAGCAGGCAGTGAGTTATTGTCCACTACAGCATCCTCCGCTTCTGCTCCTAGCACCACTAGGGACACTCCAGTGGGCCACTGCGTCCCTCAAGCAACCTTGGAGGACATACCCAATACAACAGACGCCCCTACCTTTCAAAGATCACTGTATTGTGCATATACTGCGACGCGATACTGTGTAGGGGAGAACATTTTCAAAGTGCTTTTGTGTCAGCGGTCCAGGACCAAGGCAAACACTGCCCCCTACCCAAGTAAAGTGCACCTTACATCTTCTACTCTCCACTTACCATTTCTTATCCCTGTGGTTGGTACGCTTTGTGAAATCTCCCTTCCACTGCTGTCTTTTTTGGCATCTCTTATAAAAGGAAAAATGCTACACAGCCAGAAAGCGGGGCAAACAAAAAGGCTTGTTTCAGAGCCACCTTCCAGTGTTCAAAAATAGAACTTTAATTGAAGCATGCAGGCGGTGACGCAGCCTATAAGCAATGAGACACAGAATGTAACGGTTCCTCAAGCCAGATCTGTAACACGAAAGAAGCAGCAGGGTGCCAAATGGTGCCAAGCACTTGAAGGTTGGGGTCTATGTAGAGTATGAGCAGACTAACCGACATGGTCATCAAGAGGTGTCTCCTCTACTATTGATTACATATTTATAAGCAAGACATTGCATGATAGGATTATTAATGTCAGTGTACAGTTTAATGATCATAGTGACCACGCTCTTTTGAATTTGATACTCAGATGAGAAAGAAGTTCGCATTAAGAAAAAAAAACAACTCAGTTGTGGCCACTATTGTTAGGGGAAATCGTTTGGTATGGATCGCCTCTGGAAATAAAAGCTATTATTAATTTCAGTGTACAGTTTGATGATCACAGTGACCATGCTATTTTGAATTTGATATGTGGCCACTAAGTTAGAGGAAATTGTTTGGTATGAATTAAGGGAAACACAAAGATGGTCATTCAGCATAAGCATGTTACAAGGACTCGTCTCTGGGAATAAAAGCAATTAAATATTCTACAAGTCATATTCAAGAACCTTTGAAGGTAATGCTATCCAAATTAATAAGAAGGTAATAAGAGACTGGCAACAGGAACAATAAAGTATCTCCACAAAAAAATATGATTACCAGGTCCAAGAAAAAAGAAAGAAATGTAAAATTATTTGCATAATTAAACAGTATCCTCATGAGGCAGAGGTTAATAAAGCTATAAGAAAATAGAAACAAAGTAAAACAAATTGGCTAATATCACATCACTATCAGCTGTATCAAAGAGATGGAGAAGCAATGATCATGGCTTTGAAGGATACAAGTTCAATCAGTTTTTGGACTAGAATCAATCAATTAGAGAATAAGCAATGCTCCTCCCAAACAAATCCTATACCTGAGCATATTTGGGTAAAGCATTTTAATAGTATATATGGTGATGGTAATGATACATATAATTGGAGGGAAAGTAAGGAGAAAAATTGGGAACTAAGTATATCAATTGCAACTATTGAGAGATTAATTAAGAAAGCTAGTTCCTCAAGAGCTGGGGGTCCTAATCAATTAACAAATGTCCTATTAAAACAAAATATCAATCTCTGGTCTAAGGTACTACATATTCTGTTCGCAGATATTCTAGCAACCCTGGCCTTCCCAGAAACTTGGAAGACCTTGCATGTTATACCAATTTATAAAAAAGGACCTAGGTAAAACCCAGCAAACTATAGACCCATTGCAACTATGGATGCTGACTGAAGGATTTTTGCATCAATGGTGTTGGAACACATTGAAGAGCGGTGTTCCAAAAATAATATTTTGGACCATCGTCAAATTGGATTCAGGCGTTACATGGTCACAGATTGTGGTGGGCTATTGCTAAGTAGTCTGCAGAGATTGGCTTGGGAACCAAACTCCAACCCAGTTTATGTCGCGCCCATGGCATTCGATTGTGTGGATCAGCAAATACGGGATAAACTAGACAAGCTGGGCATGCCAAAGGGTCTACTAAGCATCTTGATTCATCTTCATGCAGAATCACAGATACAAGTGAGTCTTAATAGTGAGTGTTTGTTAAACAGTCCTATTAGTACCTTTAATGGGTTAAGACAGGGATGTATTCTGGCGCCCATACTATATCATTTGTATGTGACTGATGTTGGAAGTACTCTCTTGAAGGCTGCCTTTGTTTCACCCAAAATGGGGGCCTAATACCATGGGTCGCTTCCGCAGATGATTTTGTTTTATTTGACCATACCCCTATTGGCCTACAAAGACTAATTGAAGCATTCAAACAATACATGTTGGTAAATAAATTAAATATAAAAACCTCTAAAACCGTAATCTTGAACTTGTTCAATTCAAGGCAAACAAAAACCAAAAATGTATTGTTCCTTGATCAGACAAATCTTGAGGTAAAAATCAAACATGATGTATTTAGGCTATCCTATTATTGAATATCCCACAAAATGCTTTTACAGAAACCGAGGGAAAAGGCTACTAAACTTGCTATACATTTGAAATATTTAGACAAAAAGTATGGTAAGTTCTCTATTATTCCAACAGTCGCACACTATATAGCGAAGGTCATGAATGACATTTGTGATGTCATCTTTGATGTCATGGGTGTTAGTCCTTGCCGTGCACAGTGGAAGCGCGAGTTATGGTTGCGTATCGTACCATAACTTTCGAATTCCTGGCTTTTTAGGTTTTACCTGTAGCCATAACGTCCCTGTAGCAATGTTTTTCCATTGAATTTCATAGGATTTGTAGTTGTGCAACTTAACCATAACGTCCCTTTAACAAGGTTTTTTATTAGTGAATTTCATAGGTTTTTAATAGTGCACTGTAACCATAACAATGCTTTATGCTAGTGTTTTGCAATAAAGTGGAAATGGTTATAGTAGCACAACCTAACCAGAACGTCCCTTTAACAAGGTTTTTTGTTAGTGAATTTCATAGGTTTTTAATAGTGCACTGTAACCATAACAATGCTTTATGCTAGTGTTTTGCAATAAAGTGGAAATGGTTATAGTAGCACAACCTAACCAGAACATCCCTTTAACAATGTTTTTTGTTAGTGAATTTCATAGGTTTTTAGTACGGCACTTTCATCATAACGTTGGTATGTTATAGTTTTTGCAGGAAGGAGGATAGGGTTTAAGGTGCACAAGTGAACCATACTGTCCCTCTAATAATGTGTTTTTCACTGAATTGCGTTAGATGTGTACAGGATACGCTTAATGTGTAAAGATGTACTGTGCAACATACAGAACCCGAAGGCTGTATAGTAAAAAGCACAAAGGTTGGGAACACTGCGTCTGTTTGCGGGGATTGGGTTGAGTCCAACATGCCCAGAAAGGGAGCGGGGGGGCATAAAAAGGTGTAACATTCAGCAAAGATACAAAACGTATGCAAACAGCTTCAAGCGCATCAATTGGAAGGGAAAATGTGTACTTTCACAACAAAGTGCACAAAGGCATAAAGTATGCAACATCAAGGAAAGCACCAATATGAAAAGTGATGGTTTCCTTCATCAATCTTACCGCACACCTGCTGCACAATCAAAAAGAAGGGATAGGCAGAGGAGCAAATGGCAACTATCAAGAACTGAAGGCCAGAGAAACATGGTAAGGAGACAAAAGTTTTTGTTGTAATTGCACAGGTCCGTTAGGGTACAATAGTAGAAAAGCATTATGTTTTCTGTTTGTTCGCAGCAATGGATTCCACCTAGAGTGGCTTGAGAAGAATTTTCCGCATGAAGAAATGAGTGATGACGATAAGCCCTTTGTTATCCGCTGCACTGTGAAAGGGGAAAGAGTTACTGGAAGGGCAAGCACCCTGGAATGGCTGGGGGAACATTTTCCGAATGACCAAATGAGTGAGCATAGTAACCCCATAGGTAGGGAATGAGCTAGCAAAAAAACCAAATCGCAATGTAAAACTTCATTTGAAGTAACCACATTTGTTCTCTTTTAACTGAACATACCGGAATACAAAGCTGTGCACCAGAAGTGGCACCTTTTGCACAGGAACATACGGCCACCGAAATGGAACGGAACGCTGGCATATCAAAGTTGACCGCCTGGACGCCAAAACTCGAGCAGTTGCTCTTCCAATTTGCTGCCTTGTGAACGTTTGTTGAACATATGAGGGGCAAAATAAGATATCACTGCCCAACTTGCACATATCCGCCTTCCCAATTCCCAGGCCCCCTTCCCAGCAAAATCAGTGGCATGAAAGACACTTCGATGAGAGCTCAATCCCTTCCTCCCCTCAGCAGCAGCTTGTTGAAATGGAAACATCCCCAATATATGTATCATGTTTCTTGTCCCCCTTCCCTTTCCGAATAGTCGCTATACATGTGCACTAATTAATATTGCAATGTTCATTTGTACAGATTGTGTATGTCCCTTTTATTTTTTCGTTTAACAAGGCCATTTTAAGTGAGACGGGCACAGCAGAAGTGGGGATGAATACAAGTGAGAAATGGAGGAGGCGGGCGACCTCCGCATCTGGCGGCCCTATGCGCAATCACAATACAATCATCCGTAGGACACCAGTACGGGCGACATGTTTGCATGCACACATCCGTCTGGCAATGGTAACAGCACGGTCCGTTTATCTGTGGTACAACTGTGCACATACGTATATCGTGCATTGATGCCTGGTAACACTTTCCCTGGTGAACATTGAACATAACCGAATAAATGTGTGGTATAGTCGTAGTAGCTGGAAGCGTACACCCTCGTTCTGCGTGTATTTTTCCACGTAAACATACTGGCTACTCTTTAGTGCGCACAGCAAGCATAGGTAGAAATGTGCAATGTACGTGAACCACATGTTTAAGTAGGCCGGGGGTGGGAAACATATCAGTATTACAACTATGCACGTGCGACAAAGTGTAACATGCAATATACGTCCGGCAGACAAGCTTGCAAATGGAGAATAATGGCGCATTCACCATAGTAACGTAGCAACGTTGCGGGTTGTCCCTTATTTGGCGGACACGAGCCAGAACCATACACATCGAAAGAGAACATTTCTCTACAATATACTGAGTGTTACAGTGACAGTGCACCCTTACAGCGATCCTCCACTCTTCCTTCTACATGTAGATATTGTAGGGAATGAGTTAATGGCTCTTTGCAATGTCACGTGCTCCACATGAGCCCTATAAAAGAGCACACCCTACAATTGCTCTGTTTGGCTTTCTATACAAGAGCACCGGTGCGCAGTGCTAGGGGCAGAAATAGCTTTCTCACCAAATCTGTGCCTGCAAACAACTTCTCCAAGTAATGGCCACCAGAGCTTCTGCTACTACCTCCGAATCTGAAGCACCCGCACCCACACCCTCACCACCAACACCTCCTTCTAAAGGTCCTCAGCAAATAGACAATCGTCATAATGGGGAGGGACATCGAAAAGGAAACAAGAGTAAAGTAGTAGGAATCCCCATTTCCTACAGCCAGCAGCAATCCTGGCTGTGGAAGCTATTTAGGAACGTTGGAAATGTGCCTAAATGTCATGCTAGCCAGGTGCAGTGCACTGAGTCAGTCGCGGGAAACCTGGCTTGTACAGCTATGGCACCACTTCCATGCAGTGGCACTTTAAAGAGCACCACCAAGCAGCCATTTGGAGAGCTGTCCCCTTCCAAGCAGGCACTAAGTTAGTGTCCACTACAGCATCCTCCACATCTGCTCCTACCACCACTAGGGACACTCCAGTGGGCCACTGCGTCCCTCAAGCAACTTTGGAGGACATGCACAATACAACAGACCCCCCTACCTTTCAAAGGTCACTGTATTGTGCATATACTGCGATGCAATACTGTGTAGGGGAGAACATTTTCTAAGTGCTTTTGAGTCAGCGGTCCGGGACCAAGGCAAACACTGCCCCCTACCCAAGTAAGGTGCACCGTACATCTTCTACTCTACACTTACCATTTCTTATCCCTGTGGTTGGTACGCTTTGTGAAATCTCCCTTCGACTGCTGTCTTTTCTGGCGTCTCTTATAAAAGGAAAAATGCTACACAGCCAGAAAGCGAAGCAAACAAAACGGCTTTTTTCAGAGCCACCTTCCAGCATTCAAAATTAGAACTTCAATTGAAGCATGCAGGCGGTGACGCAGGCTATAAGCTCCGCGTACAGGGATGGCAACAATTAGCGGCGAGACACTGTCAAAAGCATTGTACACATTTCGACAAAGAAAGTACTGGCTCTGAAAAGAGCTTTTTTGGTACAATTTCTATTTTAAACATTACAATTGGGGAAGGACCACTGGGAAAATGCATCCTACACTTCCAGGAAGCTGTACAGCGTTTTGGATATTACACAGAAAGATCATCAGTCAGATCAACTGCATCTGAACGAAAAATGTTCATACTACGAAAGGTAATGTTTTCATTGTGAAAGGAGAACATGCCAATGTCGCGCAGAAAAGCGCACACATCCTTGTTCACATTGCGCTGCGCTTTCTCCATTTGTGGACCACAGAAGGAAGAACGCAGCCACATCTGTGTGAATTTGGAAACATTGCCTTTAGTTGGCAAATTGTCTCCTTCATTGCAAACTGCAGGGAAATGCCGATAACATGCCCTAAACTGTTCCCTCTGCAATGAACAATAATAATGTCTGGATGAGGAAGCGGCCCCAAACTAGCACAAAAAGCACCCTCGTGGACCCATTGCATTCCACGTATTCCATACCACTGCACAGCAACATTATTGAAACCAAGGTGTGCTGCTAGTGCACAACGCTCTGCGTAGTTGTACCCAATGTATCCACGAGTCGTCCAAAAGCCACATAGTCCGCCTACTTAACGGCACACCCGTCCCCGACTCCTATTGGCAAAGAAACGTTATTCCACAAGCTGTTCCTACACACTACACCCACAAATTCATATTGACCAATCCCAACTCCTGCATAGTGCCATTTCCATTGCACCCACCCTCAATACCCACATGTAGCAGGTGCGCTCCCCAAAAGGCGTGGCTATCGCAAATATATTACCTTGTGTACAGGCTACACAAACATTTGAACATAATAAAAAAAAAATAATAAAAAAAAAAAAAATCGGCATCTCTGCAGGTGTTGATTTCTAATTTTGCTAAAAGGAAGTGTCAAGAAACACCTTCTGTGCTCCTTGCTATGGGTTGATCTCGGCTTGTCCTCTGTATATTACTACATGTATGTCTGCAGCCTACATAGTAAACTGTTGCAGTACATAATAATTGGAATACAGGAAAAAGAAAGTCACTGCCACTAACAAACGTCACACTACAAGCACTAACGATATCATGGCCACAAAACAACATCCTACCATGGAACACAAAAGCATAAGTACACGTGAATCGCTCAACCGTAGCCCCATTTCCACACCAAGCACATTATGAAGAAAACCATTTAGCACGTGCAATTTCCCCTACTACCGTGAAGGCCGCAGCCCAGCAGAGAAGTCCTTCTTGCCTTTCAAGTAGTCTTTCAGCAGCACTCCCTGATTGGCAACTGTTTATCACATACGCATAAACCAATTACAACCAAGAAGTGTGCATTTAATTCCATCACATCTAATGAACAGTGCGTAACAGCCGTTACTCACGCAGAGGTGACATCTTCTAAATGAAAAGCACCTCCACGAACAATCTACGCGTTCTGCACCCACAAACATCAGCATCACTACTCATCAGCACACCCAGTAGATATTACTATTTTTTCTACAGTACAGTGCCAACTGTGTTATACGCCTGCATACCCCTCAAATCACACGCTTTTGGTGGCTGTTACCCGCCACTTATGCAGCTGTCTCACCCACCAAGCTCCCTAAACGCCCATAATAATCAATGAGCTTTCATACGCCAATTATGACATCAGTTGTTTTCAGCCACCCAAGGGCCATGAAAGGTTGAGAACTATACACCATGCGTAGCAACATAGTGCCTAGATCTAAATCTCCATAACTTACTCAAAAGTTGTACTATTGTGCCTCCCGTCGCATACCATGAAATTGCTCCTACAGTGATAGGTGGTGGCAAAGGCTCCATTTGGCTGCAACAAGCATTGGTAGACGGAAAAGGTTACTGTGTTATTTTGTTCTGTCTTTTTTACAATCTTTTCCCCCATTACACCACCTCCTAGCACTTTTTTACAAATCGCAAACTATCAGGCAGCCTTTCCGATCAAACTATGCAAACTGCACACATTTCAAGCATGACAGGTTCCAGCTGTACATCATCCATAACAGCAGTTAAGCAATAGAAAAAAGTTATCGCCACGTTCAAAACAGTAACATACATAAATGTGCATATTCAAATTAAAACCCCTAAGCAATCCCTGCACTCGGGTACTGAGCATACATATGCACAGAACTGCATGCAAATGGACCCCCAAAAACACTGTACTTTCCACTCTGTACATCTTTCCGCACCTTTGTCTCTTTTATAACCCGTGACACACTAAACTCCCAAGTAGGCCACCTACTCCCTTAACAAACATGCTTTTACTCCCAACCGCTCTTCATATTGTAGACCTTCCATTTACACAAATACACTTAGTCTTCCTGCCAAGACATCCCCTTAAAGTTCTCAAGAATGTAATGCACAAACATAAGCAGTATGTCATTAGCCAACATATTGTCTTACCATCTTCTTGTACAGGAGCAGTACCCACCAGTCCCTGGGAAGCTACTGGAGTGTACACTTCAAAATACAGCCTAGAAGACACCTACCCTCTGCAATCAAAGTACGTACAATACCCACATACTCTTGTATGTCTTGCTAAACCAGTGCACTAATTCTACTATAGCATATACATGTGTGGCCATCCATCAGTATGTACTGCATTGTTACTAATCACACCTCTACAGGTGCTAAGTGTTTCCTATGTCACCACCATTACAATAACACCCACATACTAACAGTGACCCTGACCTTACACACCAGTACACAGCCACACACTTGCATTTAAATAGCTGCCTACCCTCCTATTCATCCACTCACGCACATTGGACACATATGCATGTGAAGATTTGCACACATACACTTGCCTTTCTTCGCCAACAGCTACAACACAATGCCTACCAAACGGCAATTCCGTAGAAAGGAACACAGAAAGAGCCACGCAATCTACAAACACAGAAAGTACCCATCCACTGCAATCAGAACGTAAACAGAAAGGGTCCAGAGAAGAGCTAATTCAGGCATTAAGGAAAACTAAACCATCGACCAGTAAAGATAGTGTAGGTGATCTGGCAAAATGTGAATATGTACTGGAAATCACAACATACAGTCCAATGCAGACTACTCCTAAAAGAGCACGTACAAACAGTAGTGTAATCAGAAGCAAGCATTAAAAAAAATAATTTTACAAAAAATGTTCCACCACAGAGTCCTTTACAACCTTACAAGTAGGGGACAGAAATCACGCTCAACCCTCAAAACCTACAGCAGAAAAGTCATGCTAGAAGCTCTTGTAGACACTGCTATAAACACTGCTTTAAAGAGAATGAAACCACTAACAAGATAAATTGGTAAATTACAAGCAGTATTCCGAAACAAACGCAATGCCACCATAGATACCTTTGGCCACATATGTACATGTGAGTGGAGTCACACCACCAACACAGAGCCATACTTCAATGAAGGCTCCTACAAACAACAACTAACCAAATTCCCTTACATCAGAGTGGACGAGGATATTAAAAGATAGCCTTACCATAATGGAAGAAGAAACACTTTCACAAATATCCCCATCAAACTTAGATGGCACTCTCCAATCCACCAAACCAACATGCCTCAACTACAAATGGCCTTGCACAGCAATGTGCAACATTCGCCCATGCCTAAAAGAATTTGCAGCAATTCCTTAATCAGTAGGTCAAAGGCACCAACAAAAGAAAAATGAAAATACTATAAAGTATGGACTCCTGTCCAGTGCACAAGTACACTGGAATACGCGGACATTCCTTAGCCTGCATTTGTGGAGCAGCTTGCAAAAGCACCTTCCACTGTAGCAACCCACCATTCAACAATCAAATCTAGTCTACAAACTGTACCATGCAAAAACTCCAGCTTTAGCACTCCACAGTTTAAATGATATTCTCCTACACGGTACAACCAAACAAGTGTGCAATGAAATTGAGCACATCCCAAGGAAATACTGTGAAACTGAAGAGCACTTAACCACTGCAACATTGTCAGCCAACAATACTGACAACAGTGCAGCTATCAACTTTTTACATCACACACACACAAAAGAAATAGAAAAGTTCAAAAGCACTCCTGCTGAAACGCCAAACCAAGTATGTGTGTGTTGTAGAACTTTCTATAAAAAAAGCACCAAAACTGTTGATATAATTCAGAAAATAGAAGGCAATGAGGAATCCAGATGGTTTCAATTAGCTCTGTACCTTCTAGCAAAAATACAAGTACGACATTACCAACACCTCCCTACTGTGCACATACTGCACTTCAAAACTTGACAATAATCAAAGGCCTTCACGTGCAATTAGTAATAATTTGGAACTGTTTCCAGTGCCAAACGCACTGCAGCAGCTTAATTTGTAGGAGAGCATTATAATACAAACAGTGCACCCATTTCAAGCAATAATACATCTTCAACCAAAAACTGCAAAATTACCTCCCACCGAATTACTCAAAGGCATTCGTGGTAAAGTAGTTTATTTACCGTTAGATCTGAAAGAAAATGTAGACACTCTACGAGTGCAAAGGCCAATACACAAATCTTTGATTATCCTGGTAAATGGTGTACCTACAAAACACAAAAGAATTTGGCAACACCCACTGGACTTTACCAAAGTTAGAGAGACGTTGCAGTACCTTAAAGAGAACAATGAAGACTACAAGGAAACAAACATTGAAGACAACCCGAGAGAAACAACCAAAATAATGGAGGACTCCTCAACAAGTGACCAATTTGAACGCCTAGATCCTAGTGCAGCCTCCAGTATTTTAGACCACTATACAATTCACCCACTGCACTCCAGAGACGACATAGACGATGCACTCGAAACATATCAAATGTTGCAAGCCAAAAGGAGTCCCAATCAGTAAATGGGGAAAAAGTGTGGAAGCACAAGCCTTTCCTCTACTCTTCCCCACTGAAAAAGGTGGAAGATATGAAAGAAGCACACAAATAACAGCATCCAAATTCAGCTGTTTACGAATGTATGCTGAAGACCCAAGATTTAGACAGAACGTGGAGTGGAGTACATATTCCACCTGCTCTTTGAAAGTGAACTAGCAACCCTATGTTATGGAGTTGCCCACAAATTAAAAACAGGTTCCCATTTCCAAAACTTGTCTGCTACACAACTACTTCAAAAGGTACAACAAAAAGGACGAAGATTTACAAAGTAGCGTTACAAATGTCTTGGCAAACATGCGTGGCACCAAAGAGTACTGGTTCCGATGGCACGCAGATGTACAGTATGCTACGCAACCTTGGCCCACCCACATGATTTGTCACTTTAAGTTGTGCTGAGTATGCATGGGAACACTTGCACACTTTCCTACGCATGGCAAACAAAAAAGGTATAGACATGAAAACACCAGGAGAGCTCTGCTCTCTCGATCCAGTAAATGTTTCACGCTACTTCATCATCGCTTGCTGCACTTCATTTGCAATAAAAGACTTCTTACCCTCAGAGAAGTACAACACTTCTTTTGGAGAAAATAATATCAAGCCAGAGGAGAACCTCACATCCACATGGTTTTGTGGATTGAAAATGCTCCTAAATTTGGCGAGGAGAGTGATGAAACTGTTCGAGTTCATTCACAAATCTGTCACTTGTGAAATCCATCCGTGAAATACCCATAGTGACCTATGAGCACAAATTTAGCAATTCCAATGACACAAGTGTGGCAAGTATTGTCGACGCCAATACAAGAACAGAGGCAAATACTACACCAAATGCTGCTTTGTTTTCCCTAGACCAGTTTCAACAGGCCAAGTAAACAGCTTCATGTCTTCAGTTCAACACAGTGTCAAAGGAAAATCTCCTAAAAACACAGCGAAGCATGCAAGTACATCAATGATTACAATGCAATTATTGCCCTCTTATGGAATGCCAATGTTGATGTACAGTACATTGCAGACAATTCCACTGTTGCATGATAGGTCATCGCCTACTTAACCAAATCAGAGAAAGCAGAGCTCAAAGACCTCTGGGATGACATATACTCTGAGAAAGCACTGGCACAAAAATTGTACAGCTTTGGCATTAAAATGCTCTCCCATAGAGAATGTGGGAGCTACAAAGCCGCTGATGCTTAACCGGCACAGCCTTATATGGTAAATCCGACAACAGTGTGGCTATGCCTTGGGCCTGCTGCATCCAGAAATCGAGTACTTCAATCGTACAAAGACATACAAAGAATAGCCAAGCGCGATCCCAACAGCCAGGACATTTTAGAGAACAACTTATTAGACCCATACTACCCAAACAGGAGTACTACTTTAGAAGCCTCGTCTTGTACCAGGTAGCCCAAAACTTCTCATACAAAAACATTACACCAAATGAGGAAAAAGGTAGATCCAGAGTGGAAACTTGTGAAGGCAGCCTTCTGACACTAACCAAACAAAGCCTAATTAATCATATAAAGTTGTCCTTAAAAACTCCTCCACACGGGGGGCGTGGCCAGCCGAGGACACCGAAGGATGTCTCCTTGGTGAGCTCTGGGACTCCTTCCCCCGTCCTAATGCCCCAATACCCCCTAAAATACGCTAAATACCCAGGAATGCGGCTCTGCAGTTTCCCGTGAGAGTCAGGAGTGCCTGGTGCAGCAGGTGGCCCCGGGGAACCGCTTGTCGGGGAGAAAACAGCCGACTACTCGAGGGCCCGGTGGTTCTCAAGAAGGTGGGCGCAATGTGCGGAGAAGCCCTGGGGCTCGCCAGCCCGGCCCCGGAGTAGTGGAGAGCTGACTCGGGCTCTACCCGTGGCGCTCCTGCAGGTGGACGAGGAGTCCCGCGGGGGGAATATTGACCCGGAGACGGGTGTCGGCGAGCTGGGCGTTTCTGCCCTCCCCCCACCGCCCTGCTCGGCTGGGGCCGCCGCCACAGAGGAGTGAGGTGGAGCGGGAGCCCATCTGGTGAAGAGCCCTGAGGAGGCGAGCGGCGCGGCCCGCTGTGTGCATGCAGGAGGAGGCGGTGGGGGGCACGGCGCTCCAGGTGATCACCTGCCGGAGGAAGAGGCAAGCTGCCTGCCAGGCCTACCCACGGCGTGGAGGCTGATCCGGCCAGGGATTTAGCACAGATCTGCGGTGCTGGGCCGTCTTTCCCCTCCCACCCCCGGCCTGGCTGGGTGTCTATATGTGAGGAGGAGGGGCAGAGGCCTGCTGATTGAAGTGACCTGAGGAGGCAGGCGGCACGGCCCGGAGCACGTACACCGGAGGAAAGGCAGGGTGTACAGCGCTCTGTTGTCTGCCCTACCATCCTGGCCGGAGCCTTGGCAGCCGGAGGAGTGGAGCGGCGAGGAAGGCAAGAGGTGAGGAGATGTGTTGCGGTGGAGAGAGCCCTGGATTTGGGCAGAGTTGTACGCTGCGAGGCAGGGAAGCGGTGGCACCTATGCTGAATGTGCTGTGATGGGGCTGGAGTGAGGGCAGCCCCGAGGTATACAGAGGTTTTCCTCCTGGACTAGTGTTGCTGGGGCGAGGTGGAGACAACCTGAGGAGAGAGTGTTGGCTTGCCCTGAATAACCTGAAAGGGACGCCTTTGTGCAGGTGATGCCTCCCTTCCCCCCCCCTGTTGCGTCGCCCGGCGGCCCACAAGGAGGACAGGACTGGAGGTCCCCAGGGAGAAGAGGACTTAATTCCGGGGAGCAGCATTCAGCTACACCGGAGTGGTGGAGTGGAGGAGTGCAACCTGAGAATTTCATATAGCTGCGATAACAGGCATCACGACATTAGAACCAGCACTGTAGTAGTGGAGCACCTCCCTTATAAGGACAGCGCGGGCCTTGGGCGACCTGGTTTACCACCGGTGGCAGAATGTCTAAGCAGGCGAGAAAGCCCAAAGGTTTGTGATCCGGAGATATCAAATCCATGATGCAGTCTGCGGAGGCTCATAAGCGTAATAAACTACAGGCGCAGGTTCAGATCCACTCTCTCCCCTCGGGAGTCTTGGAGGATTGCGAAAATCCACCGATTCGCAGATCTGATTTATTAGCAATGTTACAGGAGTTGAAGGAGGACATTAAGGACAGCGCCACTGACTTAGCCAAGTCTATTGCTGATCTTAAGGGAATAGTGACGGTTGAAAGGAGGGTTGACGAGATGGAGACAACAGTAGCTGAACACAGCCATGAACATGAAGAGCTAGCACAAAGGGTCCGGATCCTTGAACAACAAATGGAGCGGGTCCAGGACAGACAGGAGGATGCAGAAAATAGATCCCGGCGGAATAACATATGTATCCTGGGGATTCCGAAATCTGTCCCGATGGTGACCTGCACCAATATGTGACAGAGTTGTTCCGTCACATCCTGGGCCCGGATACTGATCGGACTCATAGGGTCTATTCATCGTTCCAGCTAAAGAAAAACTTGATTCCGGATGCTTTAACCCGAGTGCATATTTTTCAGCTGAAAGAGCTCATCATGCGAGCTACACGGGAGAAAGAACCAGTAATTTTCCGATCTACACCTATTCTTTGGTTTCAAGATCTTTCCCATGCCACCTTGAATAAGCGGAAATGGCTGCGGGTCGTCACGGACTGGCTGCGAACAAGGAAGGTTCGCCATCATTGGGTGTTCCCGACTGGTCTGCGCTTCGAGTGGAAGGGCCAAAAGGTACGAAATCACAAAAAAGGAGGAGATGGCCAAGCTCATGGGAGAGACAGAAGGCAGCGAGGGCAAGGATCAAGCGAGTTCCCCGCAGAGGAGTGAGGGTAGAGAAGATCCTTTAGCAAAGGAACAATGGAAATCAGTGCGCTCCCGCCAAAGAGGTCACAGGAGGGATCCTAGGGCCGGGGACCCGGTCTGAGCAGGGAGGGCGATGCAGCCCCGCGAGCTGTCTGGAGCATTTTATATCACACTCTGGAAGGGCCATATCTTGACTCTATATGCCTTGAGGGTATTGGAGATTCAAGCAGTAGTTGTATAAGCTTGAGAAGGGGGGGATGGGCGGGACGGGTGAGGAGACTAGAACCTACATTTCCAGGGGGGTAATACACCCGGTGACATTCCGTGGTACAGTTATGGGGATTGGGCTTGTTGAAGTTCAAGGGGTTAAATTATGTTGGGGTGTTGAGGGGGGGATGGTTGAATATCCTTTTCTGGTGGAATCTATATATGGGAGGATTAAGATGCCTAGGAGAATGACCCAGTTGGAGAACATCGCATTGGGCATGTTATGGTATATTAATGGCTGAACTAACTTTCGTCACATTAAATGTCCAGGGGCTTAATTCCCCAGTTAAAAGAAAATCAATTTTGACTAGACTCAGGGACATGCAGGCCTCAGTTGTTTGGCGACAGGAGACATCTGCTCCCGGAGGACGAACACAGATTGCGGAACAGGGCCTTTCCTGTGCAATTTTTTTGCCTCTAGTGGTACTAAAAGAAGGGGTGTGGGCATCCTCTTGGCTAAAGGGATCCAATTTGAGAAACAGTTTGTAAAAAGGGATCCAGAGGGCCGTTACTTGATGCTAGGGGGATTATTGATGGGCCAACGGGTCACGCTGGTGGCAGTTTATGCCCCCAATGAGAGGCAAGATCGCTTTCCGTTAGAGATGTTACACAAAATTGCAAAGGCAGGAGTGGGACAGATCATGATTGGGGGCGATTTTAACAAGGTGATGGACGCGACACTGGACAAAACTCTCCCCGCCACCTCCAGTGATTCGATGTTTAGACAGGCCTTGGTAAAATTTCTTAGGGACCTGCATTTAATAGAAACGTGGGGGTTCTTTCACCCCCTGGAGAGAGCGTACACCAACTACTCGGCAGTACACAGGGGACATTCTAGAATTGATATGGTCTTGATTTCAGTATCCCTGGTTCTGCAGGTCACGGGCCTGGATATTGGGGTGTGGTGCCTTTCAGATCATGCCCCGGTTTCCCTAAGGATGGAGCCTCTTACCCCACAGCAGCAAACTCGTAGGCCTTGGTGCCTAAACGAGGTGATCTTAAAAGATCTAGCCCTGAGAGTAGACATAGAGCGAGTCCTGAGGAACTATTTTCAAGACAATGTCACACAGGAGGTGGACTGGGCCACAATTTGGGATGCAAGTAAAGCGGTGGTACGGGGCGAGTTTATAGCGCATCCAGTGGGATATGTTAAAAGAAAGGAGGGTGTGAGGCGGGAGTTGGAAGCCAAGATCAGGGAACCAGAGGTGGAGTATAAGAACAGAGGCTCACAAAGAACCTGGAGGGACTTGAAAAAAGCCAGAGCAGCCCTAGAAACGTTACTGGCTGATGAATCTGCACAACTCCTTTTACAGAGTAAGCAATCTTATTATATACATCGGGAATAAAGCCAATCGCTTTTTGGCAGCTAAATTGAGGCGGCAGAAAGCCCAGAATCATATTGTACAGCTCAGAGACCGGGATGGGAACCTGGTGAGGGGAGAGAAGGAATTAGAAGGGGTTATGCTCTCCTACTATAAAGGAAGCACAGGTGGCCTTCTTGGACCAGGTAACTCTGCCGCAACTTAGTGAGGCGGACAGATTAATGCTGGAAGAACCCATATCCGAGAAAAAAGTGGGGGAGGCAATAGGGGCATTAAAGGGTCATAAATCTCCAGGCCCGGACGGGTTAAGTAACGCGTGCTATAAAACATTCAGACCGATCTTGGTAGGCCCTCTAACAAACGTATTCAATTTTATCAGGGACTCGGGGGGAATTTCGGGGGATATGGGCCCAGCCACCACGGTCCTCCTTCTAAAGCCGGATAGGGACCCCTTAGATTGAGCCAGTTATCGCCCCATCTCACTATTGAACGGGGATGCAAAAATCTACTCCACTGTATTGGCCTGTAGACTAGCAAGAATCCTCCCAAAAATAATACACCAGGACCAGGCGGTCTTTGTAAAAGGGCGGCATACATATGACAACATACGCAGGGCCATAGATACGATAGAATGGGGCGGAGAACTAGGCAGAGGTTCTCGGTGTTAGCATTAGATGCCTCCAAGTCTTTTGACAGCCTGCACTGAGGATACCTGCAACTTACCCTTGAGAGGTTTGGGTGCGGACCGGCATTTATACGCATGGCGATGGCCAATTTTGTGAATCCGTCAACACGGCTGATGATCAACGGATGGTTCACAAACAGCATTCTTATCCGTAAGGGCACGAGGCAGGGCTGCTCATTGTCCCCATTTGTTTGTTTGTTTTGGGCATTTATATAGCACTACAAACCCTCGGGTATCTGAGCGCTGCTTATTTCCCACAGTGTGGTGGTGCTCATTTATCGACCTCGGAAGGATGAAAGGCTAAGTTGGCCCTGCTGGGATTCGAACCTGCGTCAGCAGGCTCTGCACAATGTCAAAGCGAACGCTCTACTCGTCGTGCTATTTGCCATGGAGCCGCTGGCGCAACGAATCCGGGCTGACCAGGGTATCCGAGGGGTGGAGGTTGGGACAGATGGACATCAGAAGGTGGCCCTCTATGCAGACGATATCCTTTTGTTCATGAAAGACACGACAAATTCCCTGCCTAGCTCTTATAGAGCTGCTGGATAAATTCGCAAAAGTCTTGGGGTTTCACATTAACTACCCTAAATCTAAGGCGCTTAATACTACAGAGATTACCGAACAGGTGTCAGAGTGGGAGAACCGATATCCTTTTAAATGGGAACAGAAAGCTAGAATATACCTAGGTGTCCACTTGACCCCCACCTACGATAGGTTATATGGGGCTAATATCCCGGGCCTTTTGAATTCGCTGTCGCAAGATCTCAAACAATGGGATCTGCAGGAATGGTCATGGCTGGCACGCATAGCAGCGGTCAAGATGAACCTGCTTCCCAGGTTTCTATATGTGACTGGTGCCCTGCCGATACGTATACCAAACCCAGCAATTAAAAAGTTACAGGCAGAGGTGATGTCCTTCATCTTGAAGGGTAAGAAACCAAGGGTTCCCAAGAAAGTCCTATTTAAACCGCAAGTTCTGGGGGACTTGGGAGTTCCGGAATTTCGCAGGTATTTATGGGTAGTACAGGTGGCCCCTATGCTGCAATGGTCACCTAGGGACAACCAAAATAGGTGGGTGATCTTGGAGAAAGCAGCATCAAAGATGCCCCTGGAATACTTGGGTTTCCTCGCAAGTCGGCATAGAGATAAAGGGGGCACACTACTGGAGACTTCCAAGGCCACCCTGTGGTATTGGGACAAGGCACTACTGGGAAATAAGGTGAGGGTGGGGGAGGCCCGCTTGCCACGGTAGCTTATAATCCAGATTTCACGCCAGGTTTACAGCAAAACTTTTGGAAGCATTGGGGAGTGAAGGAACGGGCTCTGGTATTGGGGGATCTCTACTTGTAGGGTGTGTCGTTAACTTTCGAAAGTTGCAAAGTTAAATTCCAGATACCGGAGACAGAATGCTTCCATTACATCCACTCGGACACTGGATTACCAACGGGAGGGTACGAGAGAGAGAGCTGTAAGAGCTCCTACAGGGCTGTAGCTTACGGTACAAGAGGGAAAGGATGAGAAAGGGTTGTCAAGACTATCGGCTGATGGGGGAGGCAGACCCAGAGGAGATTCTACCATATATGCAAAAATGGGCTGCGGATGTGGGTGGACCTATTTCGGGGGCGTCATGGGGCCGCATATGGCATCACACCGCCAAGGGTTCTAAATGTACATCAATTAAAGAGGGGGCATACAAGCTTTGCCTTCGCTGGTACATGACCCCACAACAAATGCATTCCATCAACTCAGACTATTCCATCCTTTGCTGGAGGGGCTGTGGATAACCCGGGGATCTAATTCATATGTGGTGGAGGTGCCCGGTGGTGGAGACCTATTGGAAGGAGGTTCTAAGTCATATAAAAGATATATGACCGAGACTCAATTGCCATTTGACCCGGTGGTCGTCTTGTTGGGTGATGCAGTGGAGGGGAGCTACGCCAATTCTGGATGCAGGGCTGGCCTCATTACTCACATACTGAGCGCAGCAAGAATTACCATAGCGCAGGCATGGAAGAATAAACATGGGCCTGTGGTGGCCGCATGGTGGGTAAGACTCTGGGGGGTGATGGCCATTGAGAAAGTGACGTCAATTGCTGATTGCTCCTACTCGAAATATATCAATACCTGGGCACCACTACATGAATTCATGGATGATAGGGATCAAATGTACTTTAAACCCAGGTTGCTTCGCAATGTCTATCCTATAACTGGGGAAATCTGAGTGGCGAGAAGGTTTGCATTGGAGGGTCCTCCTGGGTGGTTGATTGTAGCTGCTATATTCCACACAAATGTTAAATTGTTATTGAAGCGGGGGCGGGGGGGTTTGGGTGAGGGAGTTGCATTAGTTAAATTTCAGCAGCAAATGGCACCCCAGATGGGGGTAGTTGGCGGGAAGGATGCTGGCGACATTATTGTTTGATATTCCTTGACATATGATCATTTGTAATTCATACTGCTGAAAAATAAATACAGTTGATAAAAAAAATTAAAAAATGCTTCTCCTCACAAAACTGTACTACATGGCTCTACTGCAACCTTTTAAACCATGGAGAAAAGAAGACTATTTACTAGCCACCTACACCTGCTATGAAGATGCTTTCAAAGCCACTGAAAGTACAATTACTGATGAAAACTTTACACGGTACAAAACCATATTGGACAGTGAACGCCAACAAGACGACAAACTTCAAGTACAATTAAATGTAGACACTTCTGAAAGCAGTGAACCTTCGCAAACAGGCAGCCAAGAACCACTTCGAGAGCCACTCATAGCAAATGTGGCAGAATTAGCTATGACGGAGGTAACCACCACTATGCTTCAGTACGAGCAGTCTGCAGAAGAGTTTGTAGTACTGAAATTAACAGCGTACCATTTTTGAAGTAGTAAAACCATTGAACATGGTATACAGCACGAAAGACCAACTTGCACCTGTAAGAACTACAAACCTATACTACTGTTTTGTAAGTGGTGAAGCTGGTTCGTGTCAAACATTCTTAATAAAAATGATCAGTAAATATGTCCAACAATAAAACAACAACCTTTCTGCGGTTATAACTGCCCCTGCAGGTTTGGCTGCGTACAACATAGGTGGAGTCACTACACCGATAGCTACTCTTTCCAATGGAACACCAAAACAAATCAGAGTACTATAAACTTTCGGCACAAACTGCTATGGAGCCACGCAGAGTTTTGAAACAAATGAAATTACTCCTAATAGATGAGGTCAGCATGGTCTCCAACCTAATGTTGGCTTTGATTCACCTCAGATTGCAAGAGATACTCAAAACAGACTACGAAGAACTCTTTGGAAGACAACATGTAATTGTTTTCAGAGATCTCCTTCAATTGACACCAGTCAAAGGTGAACCCATCTTCAAAACCAGTGCTGTAAAAGTCTTGGAAGCATCGGCAATGTAAATCTTTGGCAACATTTCCAATACCGAGGACCAACTCAAAACATGAGTCAGTCCGCAGACCTCACATATGCCAACAGTTTAAAAAAAACATACAGCTTGGTGTACTATGAAAAGAGGCGCAGTCTACCCTCAATAGTAGATACATCCATGAGCTATACGGGCTTAACACATGTGCTACTGATGTCATGAAACAATTAGCTCACAAAAATGTCAGCTGTATGGCCTTAATGCCAACTCTAGCAAGCTGCGCACAACTTAATGCAACAATGCTGCAAAGAGAAACAACCACTAGTAGAAATTCATAGTAAAGAAACTGGACGTTCACGGTATGACAATAACTATGTGTCAGCAAGGCATAGCATTACTACAAACCTTAGATAACTCATCTCCAACACAGCTGGTTTGGAGAAAATTCTAATATTGTGTGTCAACTGTAGAGTTATGCTAAAGCGTAACATTGACATAGAGCAAGGTTTAGTTAATGGAGCACTTGGTACAGTTGTTGCCTTCCACACATACCCACGGGACAGCAGCTTTCAGTTTGTAAACATCAAGTTTGACAAACTTTCAGAAGTGAAATATAGGACGCACAAAGGCAAAATTCCTTCTTTTCAAAGACATGTATGCACGCAGAGAACAGTTTTCTCTGTCGCTAGCTTATTCATAAATCGCAAGGTCTCACCTTAGATTACGCATTGATTGATAATGGCAACAGTCTTCAAAGAAGGCATGAGTTACGTAGCACTGTCACGACTACGTACACTGGAAGGACTGTATCTAGTTAATTTTGATGGAACTGCAGTCAGTGCAGACATTCCTTGCATCAGAGTACAATAGACGATGTGCACTATACACACCCCATCTAAAAATGTACCCTATTCCTCAAAAACCAAAAGCTTTGAAAAGAAGGCTCATTCCATCAGAAGCACTAAATGATTGGGCCGCAGTACCGTCAAAGAAATTCAAAGAAAGTCATACTACAGCAACTACCAAAAGCACATACAATAAGGAGTAAAATAGACGAACCAAACCAAACTCCACCCACAAAAAAAAGCCTCTGCTAAGAAACCACATACCCTTCCATCAAAGGGCTCAGACACAGAAGAACCTGTCCCATTCAAATTCTCCAATACAACAGGTGTTAATTGCTATGCAAATGTAACGATAAATGTTCTATTCCAAATACCAGCAGTTGTTGAACACGTGTATTCAAATGGCGCATACCAATTATGTTTGAAAATGCTCATCCTTCACAGTAATGCAGTAAGCAATCCTGAAACTATTTGCAGTGTCTCAGGAATAAGGCAAGAATTGGACTGCAGTGCTGGAATGGTGAAATTCACATTAAACCGACAAGAAGATCCCCAAGAATTTCTAATGTACTTACTACAAATACTGGAAAGAAAAAACATACTTATAATAGAAATCTTTCACATTTCCTACATGTGGAGACATACATGCACTCTTTGCAACCATGTAATTGAGAACCAAGTCCCTAACGAACCCTTTGTGTATATACCAATACCAAACAGTGACTCCATTCAATTTCAGCAACTGGTGCAAAATGTAAACCATAGCAGGTTCTGTACGTCGTGCAATTCTGATTATCGTTCAGTGCTACATATACACTCACATAGTCAATATGTGATATTAATGCTCCTAAGGTACAATGCCGATGGTACCAAAAACAACTGCAAACTTACTGCCTTCACACATGGACAGATATCACTTGGCAGGAAAACCTTCACAACTGTATCCATAATCTACCACACAGGGGACTCCACCAATGCAGGCCACTATACTGCATACATTAGAAAGCAATCATCGAGGTGGGAATGCAATGATGCTTCCAAGTCCTAAGCACAGACTACCTGCAAATCTTGCAAATGCCTACTTAATATTCCTGAGGCCAAAATGTACTCATTAATGTACAAACCTAGTATACCTTACTCCCCAGCAAGAACCAGTACCTTTGTAAGTGGACAAACACATGTTTTTCCTTCCACACTATCGACCTAAAGCAACGTACCATACATGAAGCACTGAGAAATGCACTACAGTGTATATGTTCCAATTTCATCCCCAATGATTCCAAGGAGTAGAGTCACACAAACAGTACGTGTCCACAGAACACAGTACCAGTATTTTCCACTGTATACGTGGAAGGGAATTTGCTAAGTGTGAAGGTTCAAAACTATCCTCTGTGACCTCTAAAATCACCACTAACACAAATCAGTCACCAGCTCTCCAAGAATAGTCCTACAGCTACCAACACATATTTACTTATCACCACGTAAATCCGCAAATGGACAGTAGCACTTCAAAATGTACACAGATGTCCAATTCACCACAGGAATGCACAAACTTCTCTACCAACCCTTTACAAACTGGACACTGCAAATAATTAGAATATGACACCTGGTATCTAACTGCAACCTGAATACGACAATGTTATTTGCAGCATCACAACAACCCAAATCAAACCTCAACAACTACTCTGCTACAAACATAGCATCAAACACTTCCAGCAGTTACAGTACGCCAACAGGTACGTAACTATCGTGCAAATTCTGCACTAGCAGGGACTCCACCAATGGAGGCCACTATACTGCATACATTAGAAAATAGTGGTCATAGTAGGAATGCAATGAAACTTCCCTCAGTCCAAAGTACATGCTACCTATACATCTTGGAAATGCCTACTTAATATTCGGTAAGCCAACATTTACACAGTGATGTACAAAGTTACTCCCCAGCATCAAGCACTACCTTAATAAGTGGACCATTTACAGCCCATAACCGCCTTACACGTTAAACAAACGTTCACACTAACTTCTTTCCTTTCCTAAACATTAGCCCCAAAAAAGGTCATGCAGTAAACCAACAAACTGCGTACTATGGACCACCCACCCACGTGTTCTCAAACTGCAAACAGTGTGACATTACCCACCGTTGCATCATAACACCGTGCGCATCTAACATTTCCTTACACACTGTAAAAACAAATTATGTATTTTGCCATCTGTGCATTCACGTGACCATTTGTACAGCACCATCATATCTACTTGTATGTTGCACAACATTCACCGTAATGACACTATCAACATTTGTAAATAGATGCTACACCTCGAAACACGTTCCCGGCTAATTCATTCCTTTTTTTCCTGCCTCATCTCTGGAAATCGAAACCTAACATACCTCTCCTTAAACAGAACACACGCTCATTGTAAAACAGCCTTGAGGGGGGGGAGCATGTTTAGCTCCAAGGTCATACATTATGTAGAAGTCTAGCAAAATAAGATGCATAACTTGCACTGCAGTTCCTCTGTCCATGTGCCCCAAAGGTACTCTGCAACTATCTCACACGCCGTACACTGCCATTTAACAGCCTCCCAATAGAAGGATGGAATTTGCCGAAATTATGTAAGTACACCTTTACATCACATGTGTATTACAATTAACAGTTTACATGCTCCTCACTATGCATATTTACAAACCTGCTGTACCGCTCACTTTCTCGCCATACATTACACGGACCTTTGTGAGAGCAGTACAAAAATGCTGTCACACTGCCATGTCTCCACCATTCCCAGTAACTTGCAACTGTCAGTGTACTTTGTTTTGCTTCCATTGTTCCCCACCCACTCCAAATGCAGACATACAAAGCTCCACGAACATGGAACGCAAGTCGTACACTACAGCACCTCGCCTTCTACACACTTGTGCACTGCTACATTCCCTGTTCTGCCCTTCGTATTCCCTTTTTACACATTTACTACGTCTACGTACCCTCAGGGTAGTAAGTATACTTTATAACCGACACAGGTGCACGCAGCAGTCAACCGGCACACAAATATGTACAACCCACATTTCTTTCAAGCGCTTCTTACCAAAGCAGCTACTCCATTACCAGCAATCCAAGGTAACCCCCGTTATGTTTCTTATTGTATTACTTTCTTTGTAAACACACTGACACATTGCGCCGTGGGGCCAACTACACTCGCTACAACTGTCAACTTTTGTAAAAAAGCAACACATGAAATCATCATCTTGTCCCAATGGGGCCAACAAATCTTCTGTGCACCCGTACAATCACTGTATTACCTACAAACCAGACACCAAGGCAGTGAGTTTAGATATAGTGCTATGCACTTACACACACGTCATTGTTCCTCAGCCATTCAGCTATTATCACATTATCCTTGCCGCAAAGTTTTGTCCTGTATGCTACAACTAATACCCGCTACTTACATGTACTCTTATTTCTCTTTCTACTGAGATATGTTGCACCCTACTGCGCATGCCACACCTTCCACATTCCAATGGACGGCTGGTGGACCAACCGTTGGAAGATTACCATAAGCAATGTCTTTTCCATCGTTATTATCTGGGCCGATCACTATGGGTCGGTATGTTCACTTGCGGTTCCTGCTATACGAACCAACCTGCAAACCTTCATTCTATAAGCCATTCCAGAGGCACTGCATGCTACCTTTCAAAGACAATGTCTTGTTCCACACTGTTAGGCAGAAACCTGTGCAGTTCCCTTAGGGACCACTGCAAAAGATTTAAGACTACAGGTGTTTGGCAGTAAACCCACTTGGTAGCAGTCTGTACCACACAGATTCACTTGGTAGCTGCGGCTGAGCAGTCAGACTTCCCTCAAAAAGAGTTAGGCAGTATACAGAGCATACAAACTAGGTACAGAAATACAGTAGCACAAGCAAACACTGACCGGAGCTTGGGTGTAAAAGTATATAATTATTTATTTAACACACATTTATAAAGCACACTAGCACTAAATTGGTAAGATCAGTTCAAAACACAATCACTATTATCATATGTACATCCCTGATTACTTGTTGGACAAGTCTTAGTTAACACCACTTATTTCCAGACAGAGGTGAGCGCTTAACGTTCGATGGCACTCCAACAAGTTAAATAAAAAGTGAGGGAAAAAGCGGAATTATGGAAGCACACACACTAAACACTTTTTAAAGAACCACAGCAAGTTCAGAAGGCACAGTCTACTGGTGAGCAAGGAAGTTTAGGTGCCAGGCCCACTTTCAAGGGAGCCAGGCGGAAGATGCCCAAGATCAGACAGTTACACAGAGTCTTCGAAGTTTGTAGAGGTAGTTCGAAAAAGGTTTAGTTCAGTTCAGAAAAGTTAGCTAGGGTGTCCCAGGCTAACCCAGGTTCGAGAAATGAGGATTGACTACACCCCGTTCAATGGGTTGCAAGGGTAGGCAGGCGGAACACGGTACCTTAAATGGAGTGTTAGGGAGAATTCTCTCTTTAGGCTGAATTTCCTAACCCAGTGAGTCCCCCAGCAGCTTTGCTGGATTCCTGGAGTTTGTTTTTTCTCCTGCCAAGAGTCAGACTCTTTCTCCCACTCTTGGACATGATCTATGGTGTTCCTTTGACTGTTAAATGTGTTTTATGGGCTATGGGGTCCTTTACTCCATAGGGTCTCATGAGTTTTTACTATGTATGTTACACAGCACCCTCCGTGCAGTAACACTGGGGTGTCCTAGTGACACCCCACCATAGACTCCATACCCTAGGACTCACTACTGTCTCCCAGGGCATTTAAAGTCACCATTGGCTTTACTAGTCTCAAATTATGAACAGAAACCAGTACAAACCATCATATTGTGGACGTACTGGTCGGGGCAATTCGATTGCCCCGGGGTCTGTTAGTCGAGGGGGCACGTCTCCGTCCCCCCTGATCGAGTTTTGGCTGGTGGCAGTGGAAACTACTTTTTATATTCGACCGCGAATATTTTCCTATGGGATTTTCCCATTGTTCGAGGCTACCAACTTTAATTATTTAATTCTCATAGCCTCGAACATACCGCCGGTTTATTTATTTAATATTAATTCGTCGGTTGGTATTTTTTGCCAAGACTCGATTCTAAAATGGCGTTTGTGTTCCCTTCTGTGACTCCAACCCAAGTCGAGCCCTTTGTTCCACTTTTTGGCTGGCTTCTCGACAGAAGCCTCCAAAAGTGGTGCCACTCTGTCTGGGTACCACAGGGGGTGTGGGAGAGGTTTAGGCACCCTGGACTGAGTTACCTTGGTAACTCAAGTCGCACTCTTGTGTGATTAGCATGTTTGATTGACAGCTAGGCTGAATGAATGGGGGTTTCTTGCATAAAAGCAGGGCTTTTGGGACTGGAACTTCAGAAGTCGCCACAGGACCTGAGAATCCGACGAGGGAGAAGCTGAGCCGACCTACCACAACACCGGTGGAGCCCTGCGGAACCGACTCACCACTTCCCGACGACAGAGAAGAGAGGCTTCTTCCCCCTAACTGGTGGGCACAACTAGTTTTATTACCTTCTTTCTTCGCAACCCAGACCGGTTTGTGGTCGAACTGCCCGTGCCAAGCACCCCGGCGGCCGGATAGCCACTCACCACTGAACCACAAATCAACGGACCGCTCCTTGTACCTGAGAAACTCTGCGGCTGGTTTCTTCCCTGCAGTGCAACGGACTCCTGTCTTCCTCCACGACGAGATCCTCTTTTCCCCCGGACGAAGCACCGACTTGCATCCGCTGCCAGGAACAACTGTCCCCGCTGGAGAATTCTCACCACTTGAAGGTACGGTGTCCGTCAGGCCTCCCTTTCTAAAGATTGCTACAAGGTAATAATAACCCCTTAACCTTCTGGACTGGGCTGGCCGCCTTGACCCTCTAACTGGTCCCTTTCTTTGGTCCAACTCCTTTTTGAACAGTTACAAGACTTGTGCACTGCAACCGTGTGACCTTGGACACATTTCGTTTTGATCCTCTTAAAGCGGATCTGGCCTACTGACTCTGAATTCACGGTGTTACTTTGCCTTCCTCTCTTGTCATGTTCATGTAAAAGTGTTGGGATCTTTTTCAATTTATTCTCTGCTTTTCTCTCCCTTTCTAAACCGAATTATTAGAGTGCCATCTACGTTAAGCGCTCACCGCTGTCTGAAAATAAGTGGGGCTTTACTTAAGACTTGTCTAATATTCTTTTAAGGGAGTGTATATCTTTTAGTGACCGTGTTTTTGAATTGCTTACTATTAGTGCCTGTGTGTTTTTCTAGATGTGGTTTTAAATAAATAATTATATCTCTTTAACACCAAGCCCTGGTCAGGGTTTACTTGTTCTACTGTGTTCTCTTGACCTATTGTGAATACTCTGTATACTGCCTAACTCTTCTTGAGGGAAGTCTGACTGCTCAGCCACAGCAACCAAGTGAATCTGTGTGGTACAGACTGCTACCAAGTGGGTTTACTGCCAAACACTTGTAGTCCTAAATCTTTTGCAGGAGTCCCAGAGGGAACTGCACAGGTTCCTGCCTAACAGAGAGGATCCTCCAGCAGGGGGCAGTTGTTCCTGGCAGCGGGTCCAAGTCGCAGCATCGTCCAGAGGAAGAGAAGATCTCGTCGTGGAGGGAAGATGAAGGTCGTTGCACTGCCAGGGAAGAAACCAGCCGCGGAGTTCTCCAGTACAAAGGTATTACCCTTTCGGTTCGCGGTAGTGGTATCCCGGTTGCCGGGGTGCTTGGCACAGGCAAGGCGGCCACGAGATGCTCCAGGAAGGTGAAACGAAGGTAGACTGGTTATCCCCACCAGTCGAAGGAAGAAGACTCTCCGGGCTGGAGATCTCCTCTGTCGTTGGGAAAAGAGGTGAGACGGTTCAGCAGAGCTCCACCGGTGGCATCGTCGTTGCAGGCCGGCCCAGCTTCTCCCTCCTCGGATTCTTTGGTCCTGTGGCGACTTCTCAAGTTCCAGGCCCCAAAGCCCTGCTTTTATGCAGCATACCCCCATTCACTCAGCCTAGCTGTCAATCAAACATGCTAAGTGGTGAGCCGGCCAGCTCACCACTTGGGCCAATCACACAAGAGTGCGACTTGAGTTACCAAGGTAACTCAGTCCAGGGTGCCTAAACCCCCTCCCACACCCCCTGTGGTACCCAGACAGAGTGAAAGGTAACAGTCAGATGGCCTGCCATCCTGTATATAGCTCCACTTAATGGCGTTCATCATTTTGCCGGCTGCAAATATATGTGTTCGAATTTACATTCTCCATAGTGTTCATATGTAATACTTATTAACTTATGTCATGTTGCACTGCCTTCCTTCTGTCTCAATTTACTAGGTATTATGAGAGGTGTACCATACTGTACATGAATTGTGTCATCTCAGTATGTGAATGGCAACAAGGCCAATAACAGTCACCAAATTCACATGCTGTCACTTTACACCACCTCTAATGTAGCACCTGCAAAATTTCCTCCACAACCATGCTGTGACAGTGAGCACCCACAGTAGACATACATATTTCCAGCCCTGTACGCTGCACTTGCATATCAGTGTAAGAACTGACCCAAAGAAGAGAACACTGTTAAACCTACTTCCGAACAATGTCCACATTGTTACGTCAAACGCCAGTAGGCATCCATACACGGCAGTACGCGCTTGCCACTCCCAACACAACATGGTACACCAATTAGAGCAATCCCTACACCATCTGCAATACACTCCCCAACGCCAATAGCCTCTCAAGGTTGTCACCTGCGCACCTACCCCACAACTGTTTATGTGTTAGTATCTGCGTACATATCCATTTCGCAAACGTTATGTACTAAAACAAGCCTTGCATTACCCACTTTCTTACTGCACTCCCTGGACTGAACCTCTGTTCACGTCCACACCCCTCCGAACACAAATGATGTCTTTTCTCTGAAGTATAAACCCAGAGGTGCCCCCAGTACATGAGTGCAAAAACAAACCTTACCACAGGACATAGGTAACCAATGCCAACAAAAAAACATTTTGAAGGCCTATGTAATATACATAACAGAACATGCTCTCTCAAAACTCGATATCATCAATAATGAGCAAGGCCATAGAGAAACAATGGTGAGAGAGAACAAAGCACACCCAAAGATAAAATTCAATAGCCTCAAACAATTCATACTTCAAATTTAGAATATGACAAACCACACTAGGCAGTATAGGGACAGAGTTTGTCAATAGCTGACAATAATGGTGAGATGAGAAACTGAAGTTCAAACATTGGAAACAAAACATGTGGAAATAGTTCCCATCTTTCCACAGTTTTTAGGTTCCCAAAAAAGTGTACAATTCCTCATCTAAATTATGTCCCCTGGGTTTTTTTGTTTCCAAGTCCAATATGCATTTAGTTTCCAATTGTCTGAGCAGCAATTCTCTATTGCCTCCCCTGGGGTGTTTGGGTACTATGTGTATGCAAAGTATACAAAGCCATCTAACTTCCCCATCATGAACTTGTTTGAAATGTAAGGCCATAGGGTACTTGGGATCAACATGTCCAATGGCACAAATGTTCTGGAGCACACGCAGCTTCAATTTGCCTTTTGGGCTCCCAACATACCACTTGTCACAAGGACAGGTGAGCCCAAACCACAAACTCAGTGTCACAAGTAATGAGTAATCCTATTGAGATGTTTCTGGCCAAGATGGGATGTGCATAATTCACGGTATCCCTGGCATATTGACAGGCTTTACATTTCCTACACTTGTGAAAGCCTGCAATTGATGTTTTAAGCCAGGTTTGGCCTGTAGATATTGTCTGCGGATTCATAAAGCTAGAGACCAGATTATCTTTGAGTGAAACAGAGCGTTGAAATGTAATGTTCATCCTGTCACCCAATGTACCTCCCAAATGTTCATCCAACTGTAAACATGCCAGTGCTTACGCATGATCTGTTGTATCTGCTGTGAAGCCTTGCCATATGTGAGAATAAGACGTGTCTCACGCGTGCATGCATCTGTTGATGGCATTATTTTGGATATTAAGAGGAGTGATCCTGGCATTGTGATATGTTCTTTCAAGTATCTTCTTAGGATAACTGCGTTGTTTAAACTTCAAGGCCATACGTGTGCATTCTGCATCAAATGTCTCCAGCTTGGAACAGTTCCTCCTTATGCGGATAAATTCCCCATATGGTATGCTCCATTTCAGGGCGGTGGGATGATTGCTCTTGGCGTGTAGCGGTATATTGGAACTTGTGGGTTTTCTGTACAGTTCTGTGGAGAGTTCTTCTTGAGCCACTTTAACAAGAATATCCAGATAGACGATAGCGGTCTTGTTGTGACTCTCCGTAAGATTTAGCTCATTGTTGTTTAATTTCTGGACAAAGTCCAGCCATTCAGAGCTTGTTCCATCCCAAATGATGAATAAATAGTCTATAAACTGCAACCACAGTACAATTTTAGCTGTATAACAGCTGTTCTCTGGTCGCCAAACTACAAATTGCTCCAACCAAACCATGAACAAGTTGGCGTAGGAAGGGGCAAAGATTGTGCCCATAGCTGTACCTTGGAGCTGCACATAAAATTCCTTGTTGAACAGGAAGCAATTGTTTGTTAGACAAAGATGGATCATGTCCAATATCATTTTGCTATGTAGTAAAAAGTTCATGGACCGAGTGTGGAGAAAATATTCACAAGCTCTCAGTCCATCAAGATGTCCTATGGAAGTATAAAGTGATACTACATCTGTAGTTGTAAGCAAGAAGGTTGGCTCCCAAGTAATGGCATCAATTTTGTTCAGAAAGTCTTTAGCGTCTCTTAAATAAGAAGGAAGTGAGGTCACAAAGGACACCAGTCTCATCCACAAATTTTGAGGTGTTTTCATATAAAGCTCCACAAAGTGTCACAATCGTGCGTGCCAGAGGCCTCCTCATATGTGCACTTTGGGCAGAAAATAAATAGTGCAAAAAAGAAAAGAGTGGGCACTACGTTATTAATTGCTGTGATAATCTATACTTGATAAGATATTTGGTCCTGTCGCCAGATTCCTCCCCGTTGCTTAGGGAGGTATGAAATAATAATATACTGTTGACTGGTTAATTTTCACCAGTCTGCTGGAAGGACCTGTGTGGGTATCCCACTGAACTTCTTTTTAAAGTATTCTGTATTTCCCAATGATTCTTGAAAAAGTACTAATGGATACAACCAATTGTAATAAAGATGTTTTTATTTGACAATCTGCATCTTTCTGAGGCCTTTAGCAAATGTTTATGTTGTCCAATGCATTTCGGTCTATGCTAGACCTTCATCAGGAACTATTGGTAATAAAAAGATAAAAATAAAAAATAGAATTTAAATATTAACTAAAATATTTATATAACCATACATTCACAAATAAACCAATCCTATATCTTGAATTTTGCTTAAAGTCAGCTATATTCAACTTATTGAAAAAAGTACCTGTGTAAAACGTTGCTTTCAATCTTTGACCTTATTTACTTTGCTTCCTTGTTGGAAAATTATCCAATTCCTCTTCACTCAAACCTGCTAGTTTGCATTAGCTGTTGTGTGTCCTTTATGTGATTTCCTTTACTTCCTGGTAATCTAAACAATAACCAATATACATTTGAAGTCTAACAGATATTATTCACAAGTTGGTCTATCAACTACAGTTTCACCTCCCCAAAGGGGGAGTCTTACCTATTATTCACCAGTATAGTAGCAGCAGGGCACCTTGCTCGCGTGAAAACGCGTTGCTGGTTGCCCCGTTTGCTTTCATGTTGCAAAAAATGTGACGACGTCATCACGTGCCGGCCGCCATTTTGAAGTATTGAAAAAAGTCAATTACAATACGTTGTTACAATACAGACAGCGGGTGTCCAATAAGTGCAGGTAGGTGACTGTAGGGTTTCAGATACAGACCCAAGTGCAAGGGTTGCAAGGAGGCACTGCAGGTGTCTAACTGTGCGGGCATGGACCTGGACACGAATTCGGAGGGTAGCCAGATGACCAGAGCAGTATCAGAAAAGACAACAGCAGGTGAGAGAAAGAGAGAAGGCAGAAGCAAAGAGGAAGGTAGGTCTGAAGTTGCTTGCAGAACCAGAGATGGTTCTCCTCAAGTTCCAGAAAGGCAGGGAAAATGTTCCAGAGGGAGGCCCCAGCCAAAGAAAGAGATATACTGCCAACTAGTGGCTTGGAGAATCGACAGACCCTGAGGGAGTTGGAGGAGTGTAGAGCTAAAGTAGGAAGGTATTTCCGAAGAGAGAGTTGGAGGAATTGGAGAGAGTAGAAGCAAGCAGATTTATAAAGAGGCTGTTCCAATAGTCCAGCATAGAGAACCAGAGCTCTAGACACAGTGAGCTTCTGGGGGAAGGTGAGATCATTGGCGGCACACCACTCCTGTATAGCAGACAGTCAGCCATTCAATGTTGGCTGGGTTACCCTGCGCTCCCCAGCTATTCTCACCATTCGAAAACTTATCTGAAGCCAAGGGCACACCCTACTCGAATAGTGGCACGACGAGGCAAGGGAGGAGCAACAGAGGGAAGAAAGAACGATCCTACTAGGCCAGGTGTTATTCAGATCAGGCAAGTGCATGGGAAGGGGGAAAGGGGAAAGTGCAGTACATGGGATAAATAGAATAAATAAACAATAAGTATAAGTACGGGCAGCTGGTGGCAAGTGCAAGGGTAAGTGCAGACATCAGGTGTCACAAGTGCTGGTAGGGGGACTGTAGGGAGACAGAAAACAGTCCAAGTTTGAGGGTTGCAAGGAAGGCAGTACAGGTGTGCGACTGGCGGGGGAGGGGACATGGGACAGAGATCAGAGGGTGGTCAGTTAACCAGTGCAGTTTCAGTCAGAAATTCAGCAGGGAAGAGGAGGAGAGAAAGCAGAAGCAAAGAGAAGGGTTTTGAGGTGCTTCCGGAACCGGAGAGGATTCTTCTCAAGTTTCAGGGATGATTCTCCTCAATGTACAGAATACCAAAAATATCAGCAAAGTTCTCTGAATACAGAATGAATGTTGGTGCCTTTTGAAAGGCCACAGCGCCAGTAATGACATCACATACAGTGTCTGAACCCGCACTGTTAAATTGGCAAGACAGTATACATAATAGTATTACATAGGGGATGGCTACACTTGGTTTGTTGCTCAGCCGTCTGTAGATTACAGCGTGGGTCAGCTGGGCTCATCTCTCCATGTAGCGAAGATCAGGTCTCTCACAAGTTACATTGTGAAAAGTACGATAATATGCTAAGCCTACTACATCACTACTGAATGCACCAGGAATGCTTGTGGGATGCTGCCATGGTTGAACGGTGGAATAAATACAGTCACACTGACCAACACCTTCTGTGCTTTGCGGCATTAAACAGTGCTGGACAAGGGTGAGGTGGGGTTTCTATGGATTTGTCTTCCAGGGAGGATATATCCACGGGTTTGGCAGCAACACATACCTTTTGGGAATGTTCACACGTTCCCCATCGTTTAACATATTTTACATGGCTGTTTGTAACGGTCCTTGTTTTTCTGAACTACTTGCACGCATCATTGTGTTGTATGTTTTTATTTTGCGCATTATTTTATAAAATTGAAACCTACCTGTCTCTGTCTTCAATCACTGAAAACAAGCAGCTTTTGTTATTTGGCCTTGAGCGCAAGTCAGCAACTGTTCGAAGGACACAAGTTGTCCAATAGCCACAAAACATAAGATTTAGTATATTGAGAGTGGACATTCCAAAAGTGAGTTTACATTCTGCAATCCGTTTGTCACAGCGGTTTTTCATCGTCAGAACGTGACAATGGAATTTCACGAAATTATGTAAGTTCAACTGTACATAATATTATTGCGAATAACGACCTGGTGCTGTATGCATAATAACTAATTCAACCATGTGCAAATGTGCGATTTAACCGAAACAATAGACAGTACGTTATGTTGGTTTATATTTATATCATGCACTGTAAAACTAGCGGTTTCTTTATCTGTCTAGTATTGATTGTTGTTTGTGTATATTATAAAGAGGGGTTAATAGAGCTTTGATTTTTTTGGGCAGTATTGCTTACTGGCCTTGTTTTGGGTTGTTCGGTGGAGCATACTGTTACTATTATTCATTGACGTCACGCAAACATCACCAGTATGCACGGTAGTGATATCTAAACCGCTTTGTCCCATGGAACATACAGTTGTATCCTTGAGCATCATACAGTCGGTGGTCGGGCAGGAGCGGGGAATAAACATTTTCTGTGGGCACTTGGTTCGCTTTTCGATCAGAAATCTTACAAGTTTTGTTATAATGCCATGTGGTTCATCCTAAAAGGTTTCGATCTTGGTCCTGGTTTTGTGCATCCCATTGGGAGCTATACCTACTTCACAGCGCTAACCTTTTATGCACCACGTGGTCTCAAATACTCCCCCATGTTGTCATGTGTGTGTTAAATATGTGTGGTTTATGATTTGGTTATTAATTATACGGTAACTTGTTCTATTCCATTAGATAATGGCTACTGAAATATATTCTTTTATTCCGTTATCTACAGAGATATATTATACCATTCTGCGTCTGCCATAGTTTCCAGCTACCGTCGGATGGATTCTTCAATCAACATTGAAAGGTTTGATCCATGTGGTTTCTATTCTGTTAGTTGGGAAGGATTTAATCCATAGTAATGCTAGGTCGGCGATTCCTCTTCCTTCCAATCTCTCCCGATGAGGATGTCATAGTTGTCTGTGTCAAATGCTGCAGAGAGATCCAGAAGTATTAGAGCTGTGCTTTTGTCTGAGCCTGCATTAACCTTTAGATCGTCCCAGATTGAAAGCAGTGCCGTTCCAGTACCTTTCATCGGTCTGAAGCCTACTTGTGCCTGATCTCTGTTGAGTGTGATAGGTTGAAAAGGTTTCTGTAGTATTCCATGGGTGTTTCTTGTGCGAGGATTGATTTGTGTAATCCTGGGGAGGCAGGGATACATAGGGGAGCTTGCTTTGTTGCTATTGCTTACCAGGATGGCTTGATGGGTTGCACATTGTGGTTGCTTGGTCTGCCTTGTATGATCTGTTGGATGGTGTCGATTTATTTTTTAGGCAGTCTGCGAGGTCGTTGCATAGTTTCAGTGAAGGTATAGGTATGTTCTTTTTGGGTGTTGGCAGCTTTGGTGATTCTGTTGTCGTAGCATTTCTTTTTGCCCTGATGGATTTCCTTTTTGTACGAGTCGATTTGTCGTTGAAATGTAATTTCTTCACCTGGTTGTATTTTTCTTTCCTTTCTAGTTCAAGCTTCCCGTTTTTCCTTTTCATAGCGCCGAGTAGCGGGGTGAACCATTTTGCTGCCGCTCTTTTGCACAATGGGGTGAAAGGTTTTTCCTTGGAGATCTAGTCTATTGTTCTGGTGATCCATTTATGAAGTAGTTATGCTTTTCTGTGAAGGTCAGCTTCAACCAGTGTTGTTGCTGGTGGTTTGATCTCCAATAGTTCTACTAAGTTGCTATTTTTGACGGTCCTCCAGTTTCTTTTTTACATGATAGTCGGCAGTTTGTCGGTTTGTTTGGCTGTTGATGTAGCTAGCGTGATCACAAAGGAGATGAGGTAGTCTCTCCAGAGGATATGTATTGGTGGTGCCATGGTAATGAGGTTTTTGTTGGTGCAGATTGCCTCTAGTCTATGTCCCGCCGTGCAAGTTGATCCTTTGTCTAGCTCATGTAGTTTCATTGTCTGCAGTTGTTTGGCTAGTGATTTTTGTGCGTTAGCGGTTTCTTCATCAAACCAGATGTTGAAGTCTCCAAGAATTATCAGGTGTTCCTGTTCGCTGGCTAGGTTGGTGATGGCTTCAGTGAAGGTGTCCATACAGGTTGCATCGTATGTCAGTGGTCTGTATACCAGAATTAATTTGAGGTTTGTTTTGGGGTTTGTAGTTAGGCTATGGATAAGGGATTCGCAGTTTCTGATAATTAGTGGTTCTTCCGTTTTAATTTCCAGGTGTTCCTTGTATGCGATCGCCAGTCCGCCTACTGTGAGCACTTGAAGCTGTCAGGGAGGCAGTTATACAGTGTGATTTTGTAGTTGTCGTCTAGCCATGTTTCGGTTATGAATAAGATGTCGATAACTGTTGCACATGAGGTCATAAATCTCTGTGGCATGTTTGGACCTTGATCTAGGGTTGTTTGGGTTGCAGTGGATCTTTTTGACGTGGTTAGGTTTGAGGTTGTTAAAGTTAGAGTGCTTCTGTGTTGTTGTCGCTGATTCGTTGGTAATCCTTTGAGTCTGCTTTGCCGTTGAGGCGGGCGGTTATATTGATAGTTGGGTTGATGAATTCTTCTGCTTCATCATCTTCTATGTTTTGATGTGGTTGCTGGCAGTGCCCTTTTGTTTTTGAGATACACGGAGTGAGGGCATTGGTTTTGTACCTCTCTCTTCTGGGGTCCTCTTTTTTTTCTGGAGTTTCCATAGTTTCTCAGCATGTCTGGACATGTCTGTGGCATTGAAGTGTCGGGGTGCTGCGGTTGTTGCAAGGTACTGTGTAAAATATAGGAATTTCTCTCTTCTCATGCTGTTTGTTCTGTTGACTGTAGTGTTTGTTGGGGTGGGTTCTGTATTCGTGATGGGTTCTACTCGAGGAGGGTGTGGATCTGTTTGGTTTTTTCCTCGTTCCGATTTTCTTTGGCGGTATCCAGCTCAATGTTGGAGCATTTTGTGGTCCTTGATAGTAGGATGGTTTGGGTGTCGAGGTTAGAGGGTCAGTAGCCTGCCTGTAGGGTCTTGTGTGGTTTGGAAGATTTGAGTCTTATCCTACAGCGCTGTGAAAGCTGGATGCCCTGTATGGGTGACTGTCCAATTAATGGTCTAGGTTTTGGTGTTCTTCCATCTATGGATGGACGGTCTAAGCAGGGTGCTGTCGGAACACTACGCGTTGGAAGGGGTAGCGAAGTTAGATATGGGAAGTAGATGAAGGGTTCCTTGTTGCTTTGAGCAGTGATCTGGCTATAGTTACTTGCTTTCAGTAGTTGCTGGATGTTCCTGGTTAAAAAGAGGGCCTAGGATTTGCAGGTCGCCGACAATGGCTCACCCAGATTTGAGTTTCCTGGATAGTGGTGAAAAAAGGCCCAAGTATCACAGTAAAGATTCAATGCGAGCACACCCAGATTCCAGTTTAGGAAAGTTGCTAAGGTCTTGCTATGGATAGACTGAGAAGTGTGTGGTTTGCTATTGAAACAAGGTGTTAATAATATGAATAATTAACAAGTGGAAAGGGTAATGAGTGGGCCAGTAATTGATGGTCCCCCTGTTTGCACAGCACTCATCTTGTCAGTTGCTACTGGTGGACGGCTGCTGGCTTCCTGCTTCCCCCACTGACACCCGCAGAAACCATCTGGAGTTGCTACGTCGGGAGCTGCCCTTGGCCTGGGGCCCATCGCCATGGGGGCTACCCGGTCAGTGGGGCTATCCTGAGTGGAGTGTCTGAAATGGGGCTTCTGGGCCTATTCACACGGCTCAGTGGCGGGTGGGAGCAAGGAAGTAGTGCAAATGGCTGGGGAGACTAGAGCTGCAACGCAGGAAAAGAAGGGGGAAAGAAGAAAGTAATACAGCAAAAGAGAGTGGACTTCTACAACGAAGCGTGTAGAGGCATTGGGCAGCATGCTCACCTTAATGGCTAGCTGGAGCTAAAGTGGCTTGGGTCAAGGTGATGGCCCTCAGATAGAACACTATGGACTGCTAGGCCAAAGCATGCGGCTCAGGCGTGGGAGATGACACAGGGCTGGCCAATCGGGGGAGGGACCGGAGGCCAGCGGGATGGTTGGAGGAGAGGGAGCTGGTATCAGGCAAGGGAGGGCCCAGAGAACATGCGGAGCGCTTAGTAAGACAAAAGAAAGTAATTAACCCAAAAAATAAAAACCAGGCCGGAATTAAGACCAGGGGGTCGGGTGACCTGGGGGCACACACTCACCTTGCAGAGCTAAAGAACAATGAGGCGTGCAGGCCACAAACAGCAGGGTTAGGCCCTCGATGTAGATGGCACAGGGTTGGCCAATCAGTTTAGGAGGGAGGGACCAGAGGCCGCCGGGATGGTTGGAGGAGAGGGAGCTGGTGTCAGGGAAGGGGAGAGGGCTCAGAACATGCAGAGCGCATATTAAGCCAAAAGAAAGTAATTAACCCAAAAAACACAAACCAGTCCGAAATTAAAATCTATATCACTTATCTCAGATCTTTCTCGCATCCTTGACTATCAGCCTGAAGGGGGAATCCTAAATTGTCTGGTTTGTGTGGCAAGATGATAGCCAGTACTCTTGCTTCCACCAAGGGTGTCTCAGACAAGGAAAGTTTCAGGAACTATCTATCTATATTGTTTTATGTATTGTGCCATTCACCCGTAGGCCTCAAGGCGCTCACAAAGACAAACAGACAAGTAACAAAATATCATGGGTCGATGGAATTGCACCTGATCTTTTAAAAAATGAACCTGATTTTTTCCTCCCCTCGCTGATCAAGGTTTTTAACACCTGTTTAACACCATTTAGAGTTGCGTGTAAATGTAAAATCAGCGCCATAATACCACTGTAAAAGAAGGGCAACAGATGCTTGCATATTAATCAACCTGCTTGCGGAATCACCAAAACATTTTTGGAATGTCATACATGGAATGGCTGGAACATAATAGCATCCAAAGTGACTCACAATTGGGTTTCTGGAGGAATGTTGGTACGATTCATCAGGGCTTACATTTATCACTTAATAAATCAAAATAGGTTTTTAGACCGGAATAGATCTATGCTGTGCTTATGGATTTCATAGCAGATTCGGCCATATTAATCAGGCATAGCTATGGAAAACCCTGAAGACGTTGGATATTCCTAACGCTCTTACGTATTCTTATCAGACTGCATAGTGATAATGTTGCCAGGGTGAGGTATGAAATGGAGAGGGAATGAACAGAGCAATTTGGTTTTTAAAAAGGTATAAGGCAAAATGCATACTTGGCAGATTTTATTTCATGTATATACCAATTCCTTGTCTGATGTTTTGAGTGAGTACTTCGGATGTTGCCAGAGTTGGAAACAAGTGTATGCCACTTCGAAGCTATGCTTACGAGGCAGTGTTAATAGAAAGAACACCTGCACCTCTAAAGTTATTAGTACGCACTGTAAGGGTGTCTGTCGAAGAAGGAAGTTGGCACAAGGGTGGCATGATGGTTTCTATACAATGTTATTTATAGTAAAAAGAAATCTGTACTATTCCTATCTTCTAGTAGGGGTTTCCCAGCCTTAAACGAATACTAAAAAATCTGTCCGAATGTCCATCAAAATCAAACTCTACCGTCCTGTGTCAAAACCTACTTCTTTGCCTTACACTACAACTAAAGAACAATATTATCCAACAGACAGTTCCTTCTGCAGGAGACTAACTCCCTTTTCTTGGTATTCGGTGGTGTTCACAAAATGTTCTCTTGCAAAAGGATTCCAGGGAGAATGACTCCCTTCCCCTGGCTTGTAGTTCAAAGAAACCTTCCACTACTCAACTTCATAGACCAGGAGAATGACTCCCTTCTCCTGGTATTCGGGTGTTGCTCCCAAAAACTTTCTCTGGTTGCCAGGGGGAATTACTCCCCTTCACTGGCTTGTGGTTCCAGAAAAACCTTAGCACAACTCAACTTTCGGGACCAGGAAAATGAGTCCCTTCTCCTGGTATTGGTCTGCACACTCCAATATAGTTCACAACAAGGCCAGGGGGAATGACTCCCTTTCCCTGGTGTCTCTTGAGTATATTCAAAAGACTTTAGTTTCTTCACCAGGAGATGGACTCCCTTCTCCTGTTGTTTAAGAGTTCTATTCCTCATCTTTCAAACAATGGGTTTATTTTGCCACTCTCTCCCGGTACTAGCAAAGTCCCAAATCCTTCTCTGAGTTTCAGTGGATCTCTGCCACTGCTGTGAGGATACTTTCCTCCAATGCTTATTTCACTTATGTTGGGGCCCCATGCCCTTATCTGGTGTTCAGTGGACTTGCCTCTGCCATTGGTACAAGGAAGGTTTCCTCTGGTACTCCATTTACATATGTTGGGGTCCCAAACCCTTCTCTGGTGGCCAATGGGCTTTTCTCTGCCACTGCTATGAGGAAGGATGTACATCTGACCCTTCTTAGACCCACCAGCCGTATCACTGCACATGAACCAAGTGAGAATGGCATGAGCCTCCACCACCTGCACCTTCATGTCCCCCCCTGGGTCTCCCGTACCACCCGTTACCTTCACTAGGGCTTCGGAACGTCACCAGGGGTTCCTGGGACTGAGGTTTGTCTCTTTAGCTCTTCGGGCTGCTCTCCTCTGCTCTCGCTGCACTGTGGTGTTTAGGCGTACAGCTCCGCTCGGTTCTGCTTCTCCTCAGTCTTGTGTCTGGGTACTTTCCAGCGAGACCCCAAGGAGAACTCACACAGCTGCTCGCTCTGTTCTTCTCTTCCTCAGGTCTGCTGTCCAGGTTTGAAACAAGCTGGGCTTGACAAGTTCTTTAGTCTATCGTCTCTTCATATTCATTGCTGCCAGACCCGCCATGGCTGATTGTCAAAGTCCTTTGTTTCTTTTGACACCTTGATCTCTATGCCTCCTTGTACCAGTCCTAGCACGGTCAGTAAACTTAATGTCTTCTGTGCTCTTCTTCGTCCTGGTATTTTCTATTTTTGTTGTATCCCAAGTACTACAGTAATACATTGGTCTACTCTCAAGAAAGTGGCTTGGAATGGAGGAGTTGGTAAGGAAAGGTTGGGGTGTGACGTTGTTCAACTGGCTGTACCCTAGGTGTTTGTCCTTGTTCCCGGAAGGGGAGTCCCTCCCTATGACAGCCTCCCGCATTAAACCACCCCTAGGGGGACTATTGGGTAGCAGCCGCACCACCCTAACCCAATGGGAAATGGCTCCCCCCTGGGGAGAAATGGTATCTGGTGAATCGTCACAGCACATATGTAGATAAGTCCTCAAAAGGATTAATTGTTAATTTTAGGAAATATACTATTTTCTTTGCTACAAGCAAGTGTACATTGAATGCAATAGCGATTAGTGGATCAAGCTTGGAAAGCTGCTTTTCCTTGTTTTCGAATGAAATTTAACTTCCTATGTAAGCAGAGCAATCATGTGCGTGCACAGGCCCACTTTCTTTTTTTTTTTTAACAAGCAAATAGACTCAATATTTAATGAATAATAATATACATACTAGTGGGAGAGTTTGGGAAATATATAAGGCAAAGTCAATTCCAATTAGGCAGTACAGGGCAGCAATTTGTGGTTATGACAGTTGAAAGTCAAAATGCTCAGATTAGCTTGTTGTGTTCTATATTGGGCCTAATAAGAAATGCAGCCAGTTTTGTAGAGCATGAAGAAGTTACAAATTATTTGAGTAAATTGTCATAGAACCAATATTTCTTTGGGTGGAAGCTCTGGTATAATAAAAAAAGCAACACTGACAATATTATTGATAAGTGATCTTGTTGATAACTTCTATGCTAGTAAAAGTCCATGGTTATGCCACTAACAAGATTATTTGCAGGGAATTGGTTTAGCTGATTGGTTCAAGCAGACAAATATTATTGAGGGATCTGCTACGAGAATCAAGAAGTCAATGGTGAGAGTGTATATTCAATTAATTCCTACTGCCGTTCTGGCAAATTACTTGGAATGGTACCTTAGGTGTTGAGATTGGAATTATTGCCAGTTTGCTTGAATACAGGGGGATGGATGAAGGCAAACAAGCAATTACTCTGTGTAATAATGGAATGAAATCTTTGCAACCCGTTGTAATATTTTGCAGCCTGTACAAAGATATCAGGAAGGTAACCTTAATCAGGTTGTGGAAATCACGCAAAATGACAATCGTTAAAGCTGCTATGAACAGTGTGATGAATCTGGGCTGTCCATATATTTGGCTGGTTGGTTGGATCGTTTTGACGGAGGCCATGTCAAAGAGGAAGGGTGCCATGTAACTTTTTACTTAATGCTGAAGTAGACTGTGTAGAAAAGGTTTTGAATGGTAACTGAAATATTATGGGATTTCTTTTGTACATATAAGTGTATTGACTATGCATAGGAATTGTTTTGATTGGGAATCCTAATTTTATGGTCAATTGTATACAGACGTGTTAATTCAGGAGGTTGTAACAGGACTATTTGTCCATACTGTGTAACTTTCGTGAGCATTAATTTATGAATTACAGTTGTTTGCGGAACATGTCAATAGCCAATAATAATTATGAGATTTTTGCATATGAATTATGAGCAAGTAAATTGTGATGAATTGACGTCACTTGACTTGATTAATAACAGGTGTAATCCATGATCTCTTTTTACTTAGGTTATGAATTTGTTTACTTTAATGTTTCTGTATAATTGACTCTGTCTTTTAAACAAAATGTAATTACTTTCATGGATTGATATATCCACAAAAGTACAACAAACAAGGGTAGAAGAAAGGTGCACTGCATAAGCACGGGTAGGGTGCTGTTACTGTGACTTCAGTTATTACATGATGGGCCATTGACAGAGGATTTCTATGATAATATCCTTGAAGAAGGGTCTTATGTCCGGCCCGTCATAAAAAGGTGTAACTGCGCTACACAGGAGTTAGCTAGTGAAGAAGGGAACACATAGGGAAGAGAAGCAACGAAACGCTAGCCAATTCTATGACCTGGGGCGAATGAGAGAAGGACATAGCCAATGATAGATCTCATTAAAATGTTTCAGGTGATGCCCAATGCGGGGGAGCTGGGGCTATGTTCAAGTGAGCTGTTGAGGAGGAGGAAGCGAGACAAAGAGCACGAGAGCAAGCTTGAGTGAAAGAACGAGTGAGAGAAAGACACAGACAGCAAAACAATCAGAAAAAGGAAGAGTGAGAAAGAAAAAGTGAAAGGGAAAAGGAAAGAAATGCCAGGCGGTGTATGTAGAGTAGTGAAGCTCAGTGTGTGACCTCGCAATGAAATCCCCTTGCACAGTGCTTGCTTGGGGTTGTAGCCAATACTCTGGTGAAAGCAAAAGACCACCATAACTAAGGAGCTCTGTCAGCCTGTTTGGGATGTCAGGAATGTGTCTGTGGTACCCACTAAGGCCAGGGGGAACATAGGTACCGGCTGGATGCAATATGTTGAGACTACAACGTCAAGGGCCAAGATGGTACCCAAAGATGCCATGGCCAACTGTCAAGACCAAGAAAAACTTGCTGGGGGACTTTAAATACACTAGGACTGAGTGAACCTAATGATGCCATGGGGATGAAGCAATCTTGGGCTTTGGTGATTTCAAAAAAAGGAAACAAAAAAAAGACACGTAAACTTAGACTAGGGTGCACCTTTAGTGTAAAACCTTGCACTTGGTTTGTTAGTTTCCCCTTCCGTTAGAAACTGTTTCTCACATTTGTGCTTTATGCACATTTCCCCATGCATCTTCTGCAAAACGCTAAAAACGTGGCTCTTTCAACCATACCTACCGGACTAATAAAAATCCATCTCTACATCCACCAACAGTACTGCGCTATTGTTTAAAATGCCAAGCCCAATTAGGGCACCCTATTGTTGTAAAGCGCTCCGCTGCTCTTCAGCTAGGTTTGCGCTGTAAGAAATAAAATAAAATGCAGTAAGTTAGCTTACCCTCGATCTCACGATCAGAGCTACTGCAAGGGTATATATGTAATACATCACACTTTTCCAATAGGATTCAGTTTTGAAAGCTTTCGAACCCTCCTTTTGACCCACAGCAATTACACTGTACCAACCACTTTCCAGTGTTTGTTAGTAGCAATTTGTAGTTGTGGCACTTTTCCAATTGAGCATATGGTTTACAAATGCTAGGTCTACCATTCATTAGGCTAAAATCAGTTACCGACCAGCACTACAATGGATGGAAAGTGCACCCACTTGGTGATCACAATAGCATGCCTCCACCAGTACAGGAAGGCTTGGAGGTACTGCTTACATAATATTCAGAGGAGGTTCTGAAATGTACCCAATAAGCAATGCAGTTAACCCAACTAAAAGGGCTAACACAATGAGCCAAGACAGAACAGTGACTAATTTATTTTAAAAAACATTTAAATACAACAAATACAACTACTGTGCCTTCACATCTTTCATTGTAATGCCCTACATTCAGAGGATGCAGCTATGTCATAACAACCTCTTATGTCTCCAATAGAGCAGGGCAATCTCCAAGCACCTCCTGGTACATCCAGCAACCACCTACTGTAAGGAAGGCATGGTATCAACAGTAAGACAGACAAGTGACCACAGTTTATTGAACTTCAATTGGGTTTGAAAATCCTAAATCTAAATATGGGAGCAAGCTCTGACCAAGTAATAACGCAGTCCTAGTGGTGTCCTGTCAAAGTAAAAGGGCCTATACTAATAAACCCATTGCCAATCCTTACCTCTAAATACAAATTGTGTGGGGAAAACATTTTATGCAAAAGAAAAGTGTTCAGAAATTATATGTCAGGATATTCACACAGTTGGCTTTCCCTTCCCAACGTTTTCAGCACGGGATAAGGTGGCACACTCGAGCTTAGCATCGGCTCTGGCTTCTCTAGCACGAGTTTGCAGTTCTAGCTTCCAACATCATGGTCTTCTGTGCCAAAGTCCCTTTGCCGTTCAAAGTCCCTTCTTTCACAGGGCCTGATGCAACAAATAATGAAGCTCCTTTCCTCTCAGGATTCTCCTACGTACACTTTTCTCAGGTGATTTACTGTTCATCTCAAATCACCCCCCCCGTCAGGCTCAGATCCACTTTAACACAAAGTTTGTATTTCACATATACACAATTTTCTTAGGATTTCCACATTAAAAAAATTCTCGGTGATTCACAGTTCACCCCGGATTCCCCTCTGCCGGACTCGGATCCATTCTAACACAAAATCTTCAATTAGTCTCCCTCTGCCGGGCTCGAACCAACTTCATCTACTTTGCCTTCAACTTTCTTTGCTGTATCAACATCGAAGACTTTCAATTGTGCACAGGATTTTGCTTGACACTTAGGACCAATTTGATTCACAATCCTTTGCCACTCTCCCTTTTGTCAACTTTCCGCTGGAAACCTTAGAGACCTTTGATTGAGCATGCACGTGGCCGGACCACTCTGGCAAAGGTATCTTATATCTTGGTTTCAAAGTTCAACCCCTTACCTGCAGTTCAACTTTACTTGCATTGGTTATCACATGCGTTTCATACAATGTTTGTTCCAGCGCTCGCCATACAATGTTGCTGCTTGCAACCTTGGCTTCAACACACACCAGACTTGTACCGGTCTCCCCAACTCACCGGCTGTGTTGATTTCACTGACGCTGCTGTGTTGTTGAAGCCAAGGACAGTACCACTGCAGCTGGCGATTCTTCCCGCCTTAATTATTGACGCGGGAGGGCCCTAGGTACCGTCGACACAAAAGGCAGGATTCCTCAGCCTGGTTTTCTGGTCTTAAGCTTTCTATTCTCGAGGCTTCATGAAAGTAACGGTTCCTTGTCGAAAAGAGGTAACTTCCCTCCCTGTGATCGCCTTCGCTGTCTTTCTGGTGTTAAAATGCCATCTTGCAACTGCTGTTTCCTTGTGTGCTTTACCTCGCTCAGAGTGTGTGGGGCTGTGTAATGGAAGTCAGGTGGGTATGATGGTCAGTAATTGCTTGAACCTGCCTGACCATTGTATTGAGACACGTCAGGTATACGGCTCGGTGTTAGTCCGTTTTCTCTAATAGCGGGCTGTCTGGTGATTAAGTGTTTGTGTTGTGAAGGAGGGGCTGAATTCCCAAGTATCCTACCTGGTAGGATGGGGTAAAGGTATTACAGGGAAGGGGCTACTGCGTCTCACCATCTGGTATCCCACTCTCAGAAGACCCCTCAAACAGGTGATCCTCCTGCACTGTTCCACCCACAGGAACAGGATCCAAAAGCGATGGCCTTGCCCTGGCCACCTGAATGACAGATCCCCGGGGACTAGTGGGTGAGACACGTTCTGGTTTCCCACACTACCAAATGTTGTATTAACGATTAATGCACTTATCTATGAAGCGCACACCTCAACTCAATTGACAATGCCATAAGTGAAATAAGCGATCATTTAGCCTGTGTATGCATTATATAAAAGGACATTTTTTTTTATTAAACAGTAAATTGAGCAGCACTGTAATCTACTAGACCATACAGCGTGAAACTTATGGTGTCCACTTAAAAAAAAAAAAAAAAAATTCATAGGGGGGGGGAAGGGTTAACATTCAAATAGGGAGCATATTAAGGAAGAAAACATGCCATGTTTACAGATATTCTAAACAAAGATACAGTTGAGGAGAGAAATGCATATAAATGAATTACCAGGGCCAAGTTAATCAGATATGAAAGAATCAAAAAGGTCCAGAGTAAAGTGCATACAGATCAAATCACATCAGTAAGAGCGCCTGCAAGCAATCGTGCTTCACCCTATGACAACGAGAACTATTTCTGCTGCTGACGAATCAAGGTGCAATAGCCGTTAGAATTGATTAACCTTATAAAGGGATCCCAATCCATCCATATTTAATGAAAGTATCAGAGGATAGCAGTGATATTTTCCATGGCACAATATACCAAATCTTAGCCCACCACATGTACCTCAGTGGGGCCTCTGCTTTTTTCCACTTATGGGCGATGGCAAGTTTTGCTGCAGTTAGCATGTGGTTAGCCAATTTAGAGTGTGGAGACCCGAGGGTAAAGATTTCTTTTTCGTCCACATCGCTCAATAGGATCACCAAGGGGCAAAAGGGGAGTTGAATACCAATCTTCTGAATCAGGTAAATAACAGCCTCCCAAAAAGGTTGATTATTGGACATACCCACCATATATGGGTCATGGAGCCAAATTCATCACAGCCCCTCCAGCAGAGTGGCGTGGGGGGAAGACTTGGGGTACATTTTGTTTAGCTTGTCGGGTGTGAGATACCAGCGGCAGAGGACTTTATGGGAGTTCTCCATAATCGTGGTGTCTTCCAAGATGTGATTGGAATAGTGCGCCCCAGTTACTCCTCCCATTTCCCCATGTAGTTAATCACATCTTACAAACTCGCCCCAATTAGTATTTTATATATGTTGTAGATTTTGTGATAGCATAAAGGTTGAAAAATACGCATTTCAAAATGTGTCAAGTCTTGACTGCCCCCTTCTTTTGACCTCGGGTTGATATGACCATTGTCTTAGTTGCATGTATTGAAATCCTTCTCATTCAGGCAGTGTGAATGCTCTTTTGGATTGCTCTTCATACAGTTGGTCCCAGCTCATGCAGGCCACCCGCCTTCCACTTGAAGATGTTAGTACCCAGTCCTAGTGTGAAGTTCAGGTTGTGCAAAGTTAGTGTCAAAGGGGAGGGATGGGTGGTGAGTTTGAATGCATGTATTTCCATGTTCCAGTAGGATAAGCTTATCAAAGTGGAGGGCTGCAGGGTGTGTCTTGATGGGCGACTATTGGGCAGTAGCCATGGAAAAGAAGCTAGTGAGATCCCCAGATTCGACTGCTCAAATTCTTTCCACCTCTTGTGAAGCTGTGCGCCTGTAAAAACGAGTATCGTTGAAATTTGTGCTGCTATCAGATAGATATGTATGTTTGGCTTCGCTATTCCTAGATAAGCAGTGGGTGGTGGTGTGGGAATTCACTGCCAAACGTAGTCCCAGATTCTAGATTATAGCGTGCTAAGTGTACGAGAGGGAATCTTGACTGGGAGGGCAAGATAAACATAGCAGTTGCGGGTGTAGATTCATCTTCATTTCTCTACACCTGCCAAACCATGAGATCTTGGTGCCTCTCCAGCGGTTGAGATCTTGAAATAGTTCTTGGAGAAGATGTGGGAAATTGCGACGTAAAGAAGTGCTGTGGGAGCATGAGAGATAGATACCCAGGTATTTAATCTTCTCAACTTCCCACCTGAAAGGATAAGTTTGCTTTAGATGCTGCATTTGATCATAGGGCATCAATATGTTAAGGGCTGCCGAACGTGTGTAATTAATAGCGTATGCCGAAATGTGTCTAAACTAGTCTAGCTCTTTGATAATTGCTGGTAGCGTGGATATAGGGTGGGTCATCATAAAGCTGATGTAATCAGTGAATACAGCTAGTTTATGTGTGGTTGCGCCCATTTCCGTTGTGTCGGATCCTGTTAGTCAAGGGCGCGAGGGATGAGGCAAATAATAGTGGGGATAGAGGATAGGGATTGGGTCAGCTAGCCTTTGATTCTTTCTAATACATGTGTTGGGACGGCTAAAGTTTGCAAAGACTAGTTTTATGAAGTTTGCGCCAAACCCAAAAGCGGTCAGGTATGACCAGCTTCTGCTATCAAAAGCTTTGATTGCATCGAGTGACAGTAGGGCTAAGGTAGTTTTCTTTTGGTTGCACCAGTCCACCGCGTAGATCACCCTACGGATATTATTCAAATTTGGCGGTCAATAAGGAAACCCGATTGGTCCATTTCAATCAATTTTGTTAAGAGGGGAGCAAAACAGTTAGCCAGGACCTTGGAGTATATGGAAACATAATTTTACATGCTGGTTGGAGGGTACGCTGAAGAGGTCAATTTGGGTCCTTTCCCAGTTCAAGAGGGTAGAGTGGATCCGGCCATAGGCAAAGTTACACTGCCGATTTTTAGGAAGTGGTTGAACAGCCATGTTAGCAGGCCTGCTAGCGGAGATGAGAATTATTTTTATACAAGGTTCAAGAGAACCTACCCAGACCTGAGGATTTGCCCGAAGGGAGCGACATGATGGCCTATAAGATCTCTTCTGTTTCAATAAGATGCTCCAACTGCAGTTGGTCTTCCTCTGCAAGGACTAGGAGAGGCAATTGCTAGAGATAAAGCTGTTGTGTGTTTAAATTCTGTGCCCTAAACGAGGAGGTGTAGTATTCTGAGAGAATTTTCAGTTAATTTTAACATAAGGGACCCTTAAAAGTTGCATGCGATTTTTTTGTCCATAGTCTTCTTAACTTGAAGGCCAACATCTTTTTTGCTTTATTACTTCTGGAGTAGTAAAACTGCTTCGTGCGTAGCAGGGTTTGGGCTGCTTCCTGTTAACAAGATCTCTAACAATCTCCAGGCATTTTGTAATTTGCAAAAGGTTTTCCGTGACATTGTTCGTTTATGCTCCTGTTCCAAGGTTGTAATCTGGGCCTCTAGCGTGGCTATTTGAGATTGCAGTCGCTTGCGGTGTACAGTCACTAGGCTAATTAGTTAACCTCTGATTACTACGATAGAAGCTTCCCATAGCGATTCTAGGGCTACCTCCCCATTATCGTTCAGTTGGAAGTATTGGACGATTTGTTTGTTAACTTTCCCCTAAAAAATAGGGTCTCTTCACAGCATATTGTTCAGACGTCAGGCTGGGGGTCTGGGTGTCGTGTCCAGCTCTGCAAGGAAGGTTAACGTAATCAAGGCATGATCTGAATAGATTTTGTAACCAATGGTATCTTTTTGGATAGTGTCCAATGTGGAGGGGGTAGAAAAACAGGTTGATCCTGGTCTGGCTACTGTGAATGTGAGAATAGAATGTGTTATCGTCATCTATCGTGTGGAGGTGCCTCCAGGTGTCGACTAAGCCCAAGTCCTGAATGCCCTGGATAAGTGATGTTGAAGAGTGCTTGTAAGTCGAGGGGGCAGTGCAAGAGCTGTCTTTCGCTGCGTCAGCTACAGTGTTAAAGTCTCCTCCCAAGAGTAATTCTCCTTCCGCAAACTGGGCAAAAGCTGGTAAGAGGTTGTCAAAAAAGGCAGATTGGTAGAAGTTAGGCCCATAGATTGAGAAAAGGGTCATAGATTTACCTGCAAGGATTCCCAAGAGGCCTGTATATCGCCCTTGTGTGTCTTTAAGTATGTGTTGTTTTGGTGAAAGACTATCACCACACCCCTTTGTTTGCAAAGGTGAAAAATGAGAGGGGGGATCCTTCATGAAACCAGCCACCGTTCGTCATATTTAAGGTGGGTTTCCTAAAGTAGCACTACATCTGCGTCTTGATGGGCAGGTCTGTGAAGCCGAGATTTCCTTTAAAAAGGAGAGTTGAGCCCCTGTGTATTAAGAGAAACTATCTTAAAAGACATGATTGGCGGTAGGGAGTTTGCATCCCTGTTTGCGGCTATCAATTGCAATTTGCAGGTGCCCCACCCAATTGCATCTCAGGCATGCATTTTCCTCCCGTCCGCCCCATAGCTAAGCCCACGTGGAGGGGTTGCCTCAAACAAACTGCATTATAGCGGAGCATGTAGTCCCGGCGAAGACATGTCGTAAGTAGGTGTAAGGTCTCAGTGTGTCCTGACTATGCCTCTCTTTCTCCCAGAAAAGTATAACACACATTACATCTTTTCAAATACTTAAAGCAAGCAAGGTTACAATCAAATCTATGAAGGTAAGAATTTCATGTAACAAGAGTTTTGAAGAATATTCTTGCCCTTGCCATGCTCTGGCTTTGAAGGGTACAATTTGCGACGGGGGGTGTAGCTTCTTCTAAAAGTGGGAAATCAGAAGTGTGATGGTTGACGGACACTTTTCCCTTTTGAGCTTGTGCTCACTTTTAATATGACTTCAAGTGGATTCCAGTTTTGGCAAATATGGACAACAAAACAGTGATGTTAAGTTATTTAATGGGTGAAATGGGACTAACAGGCCGATCTTGTGGAGTATCCTACCTTTAACATTGGCCAGCCTGCAAAGTCTGCAGAGAGGGGTTTAGATTCTAACATGGCTTTAAGTATTGCCTTTGTGGTCCAAGGATATATGTCTGATGCATCAAACCTTTCCTTGGTTTTTCAGTGAACGATTGCCATTTGAGTCCTGTAATTTTGCTTTTCCCAAACTTTGAGTAAGGGTTTTGCAACCTACGACTCTCCAGATGCTTTCGACTAGGAATACCATGATCTCTCACCATGGAATAGTGCCTTGAAACTGGTCCGGTGCTGGTGACAAGTCTGCACTTAAATAGTTGTGCTAATATGATGGGCAGGGCTGATCGGAGTTGCCGTCAAAAACACATGTGGAGCCATATGTTGCAGACACCAGAGGTAGAGACGAAAAATCATCAAATCCAAAGTGTTCTTTGATGAAAACCTGTCAGCCACTTCCCTACATATTTGGTATTTGTAAAGAATCCAATACGATTCCTCCCGAAAACCTGGTTTGGGACCCTCAGGTTGCCAGGGGAGGGCTTAAGCTTCCTGATCCCGACCCTGGGGGTGGTGTACGGCGGGAGGATCACATGGGGAGGGCGGCAAACAGACCAGAAAGACTGTGACAAACGCTCTTTAACGTTCCCCTTAATCCCACACTTGTAATGTCTGTGTCCCAAACAGCAGGGGTTGAAATAACTAACTTTGCTGGAAGAAACTACAAGTCCCAGAATTGGTATCGGGTACCTCTTGGCTTTTGGGCAGTGTTCTCTTTTCAAATCGTTTACTGCAACAAATGTCACTTTTATGCAAAGTATTAGGTTTAGTCTTTTGGTAAAAACTACAGTAAGACGCACACAACCACTCTTTGATGTTGTTTTCAGCATTAAAGGTGGGTATATAATTGTATTCCCATACAAGAAACAGAGTTCAGGCCTCCTTGGGGAATCATAAGGCACACACAACCTCTCTCGTAGTTTTCCCAATATATTGTTACTCCGGTATAGTCAAAGTTAAGTGTTCAGAAATAGATCTCTCAGCGTTTCCTTTTCTTGACTAGGGACATGTGACCACTCTTGGAACAGGAATAGTCTGTAAATGGTGGAACAATGGGTTTTACAAGCATTCGCTTCTTACGTAAGTAAGAAGCGGTTTACTTTATACGCATGTTACTATTCCATTGTCGCATGCTTTTCAATGCAACGGTCGAATTCTACTCGCTCAGAAGTCTTACGTGCGTGGGGGAAGGAGCTGGTTACTGTTACCGGCAAGACTCCTTTTGGAACGCTGTGCTTCACTCACTGGCTGTTGAAACACTTGCTCTGCGGGTCACACCACTTTCCTGACTTCTACTACACCTTCTGCTTAAGACTCGCTGGCTGCCCCACCCTTCAACTCAACAGTTGTCTCTGGTCCGGCCACTCGTTTTGGGAGTCTCTCCTTCTCCCAAGACCCTCGGCTTGATGGTTGCTTTTTGCCTCCATCTACAACACGCCAGCAGTTTGGCAACCAGGGCAATCAGGCTCACATGGGGAAAACCATTTCTCCTGCACGTCTTCCGCTGCGCAGCCTCTGCACTTCAGAGTTGGACAAGACAGGACTCTCTCAGAACACAGAGGTGAAATCTGCTGTCTCCATGTTTCGGTTCCCTCTTATTCTCCCACTACTGCATGGTTTGCCAGCCTTGTCGCTTCCTTCTGCTTCCACTGCTTCAGCCTGCACTCCACCCAACATTCCAGCTTTTTCCTCTACTTCCTCCTGCCTGCACCTCAGGGGACCTTTTATGACACCCTGGCTTTTTCAGGTGTGGATTGTTAGACCCAATTACCTGACTACTACAATGGCTGTTAGGCTTAATTGTCTGACTGTTCCATCTGCATGTCTCTTTAGCCCTCTTTCTTGTTTCAGTCCCTCGGGAATTCTGGGACTTGTACTTTCTTCCAGCAAAGTATTAACTACAAATGCAATAGGGGAACACATTGATTCACCAAATAACAAAAATAAAAAGGTATGTTTTTTTACAGAGGAAAAAACAAGTGTGAAAAATAATGATGGTATGAATGGTAGTAGGTTGTACTGGGACAGCCAAAGACCATAAGAACTTGCCAAGTAAACTAAAAATAATGTGCTAGTATGTACGCTTGGTGACATCCAAGCATGATGCGATACACAAAGCTTGAATTTCTTTTGATGGGACAAAAGTGTCCAAAGGAGTGGTTAGTGGATTTCTGGTGGAGTTCAAGCCACGGAATACCATTGGCGATGAAGAGGAGACCCAGATAAGAAGACTGGCTAGCAGCACCAGAGAGTCAAGAGAGCCACACCATGGGTGAAGAAAAAGCAGTTCTGGACCAAGCTATAATTGTTTTCTGAAGTGGGATAACTGTTCTCCTTATTTGGTGACCACCTTAGGTTTCAGGAAGGATGCACAAGTTCAAGGGGAGACCCACAGACCTCGAGGAAGGGCGATTGAGATGAGGTGGCTCTCATGTTGAGGGTCCGACCCAGACACGCGGCAGGGTAAAGAAGCTGTGTTCAGCATGAGCGATGAAGGTTTTCCCAGTTATTCCCTGGCACAGGGTGTGTATTCTGCGGCTGGGGTCGGCATAAGAAGACCACAGGTAAGAACTGTTGAACCTGTAGGCCCTTTTAAACGAGATAGCGCTCTATGGGAAAGATGGGGATGCAGAGGTTACTCAAACATCAATGATAAGACCAACTCAGGAAGTTGACAAATAGTTCGCTGTTTTAATAACAATCATCTAAAACAGGGAGTACAACTGACATCAACTGACGTCTCACAACATATCCCTCAGCAATTTACATTAAAAAAAATTATTTAATAGCAAAAACTCATCACGGATGTCATTCTACGTGGAAAAATAAGAAAACCTAAGTGGGATTGTGGTAGGACAACGGGGAACATCTAGGTATACTTTCAATGGGGGATTGAAATGTGATTGGGTCTCTACAGTCAGTTGGACAACTATGCCCACCTCTAGTGCAAGTCAGAGTCATAAATGACACAATGTTACATTAGGTCTCAAACTATAGGGCTCTTTGATACGTGGCCCTCTATAATTGGCTGGCACCGTTCTGGAATATTCCACTCGCTAGCAGCCCACGGGCTGGTACCCCAGGTGCTTGGTGGGTGGACTTGACCATGCCTCCCCCCACCCAATTAGCTCATCATCACTCAAGCTGTCTGCCACAAGTATAGTCTTTGAACTTGGCCTTGCAAGTATCACTTCTCCTGGGAAAGGAAGGGAGCCTGCTGTCTATTCACTACGTATAGCCAGCCTTCATGAAGTCTACTTGAGTTACTGCATCTGTACCATTACAAAACGTCTTGCATTTTTTTCTGTGCTCTTTACACATGCAGTCTTAATTCTGCATGTAAAGGGTCACTCGATTATATACTCTCTTAACATCTCTTCTTGGCGTGTCACTTTGCTTCATGTGATGTCACCAGTCTCCTCTTTCATCCGTCTTTAATCATTCTTCAGGGATCTCTCTTAAGGGACTGTCAGCTCTCCGTGGATACATAAAGAATGGGTTTCTCAATGGATACCTTGCCTCAAAGGCTTGTCGTGTTATGGGCCTCATTACAGGTGTCGTGCTTGTCACCTTTTTCGGTACCCAACATACAAGTAGGATAGGGGCAGGACTTCCGGTAGAGGCATTTGGCTTCTCCTCTACACTATTATTGATGACATTATTGCAAAGTCACACCGGAGAGGAACGAGCCACAGAACAAGAATCAAGAGGTGAGGTTGGTGGTACAGTTGCAGGGCCGAGGGCAGCACAAGCACCTGGAGCTTCTAAGACGGGGGAAATGGAATCGGGGACTTGGCTGACATCCTGGGATGGTGGAGGATCTTTAGGGTCCTGGCAGCTGTGACAAATCCCTGGATGTCGTCACGTCTCCCCTAGGGCCAGCCCCTTCTCATGAGGCCAGGGAGTTGAGGCTGCTACAGATAGTCCGCCTGGGGGTAGTAGTCAGCAGGCCGATCTCATGGGTAGGGAAGCCCCGTATGGGATTAGTGATACCCTCGGGAGAACATGGTATCCCCACAACCCACCTTACCCTAGCCTACCTTCCTCACAAACCCATGCCAGTACCATTTCCAATGTTCACATGTGCTTCCATTACACGTCCAGTATGGGAAGTTCTGAGACGAGGATGAACTCAACTCCTGGAAGACTGACCCACTTTGTACTGAGAAGGCGTAGAGTACCAACGAGTGATCCGCAGAACCAAAGTGAGCAGTCTAGTCAGTATCGACTTGATTGGTGCATAAAAAGTGAGGAAGGACTCAGACAAAAGGCAAACCCTTCCTAGAGGAGTCGCAAGAGTCTTCACGGACCAGGAGAGAAGGAGGAAGCTGCCCGGGATGCCGAGAAGAGGAAGAAGGGGGGGAGAGGAAGAGAGAAAGAAAGGGGAGAGGGGACAAAAAGGGGAAGGGGCAAAAGAGAAGGGTAGAAGGAGAGAGAGAGGGAGAGGCCGGTCCAGGACACAATGGCCACACTGCCAGCAGGCGGGCTGCCACTCTGGGCATCCCCAAGCCCTGGGAAGTGCATAATTAGGAGTACATGCTACCGGTAAGCAAAAGGCTGCAGAGCCGCCACAGATGGAGGAGACTCCAGAACGCAACAGGATGCACCGTGCCCGAGCATAGCTACACGTGAGGAGATGATACCAGTGTAGACGACGCAAACAGGTACATGGGTAATCAGAGAGGTGCTGGAGGTCCGGGAAGACCATGGTAAAAGAGAGAGAGAGAGAGATTGGGATAAGAGGGTCTGTGACCCTAGAGCTGTGGGAGAGACAGTAAAGTGGTTATGTGCTTGGCAGGAGAGTGAACCAAGCCAACAAAGGGAGAATTGGAAATCAGTACCTAGAGTCTGGGACCCGCACCCATAGCAAAATAGCATCCTCACAACTCTTAATAGTTGCAGTACCTCAGAGAGAAGGAAACCAGGTGGGCTGTGAGGGAAAAAGAGGAAGAAGAGAACGTGGGTTTCTTCATAGTCACAGTATCAGTATATGGCAGGAGAATATACCAGACCTATACTTTGGGAGCCAAAGAAGCGGCTCGCACGTAAAAGCCTGACAAAGGCCAGGGGAAGCGAGACATTCCCCCTGGCACTGAGAACTTTGTATTGCACCTTTTTGAGAGTCTAAGAAAGGTCAGAGTCCCCTTTCCCCCAAAATTGAGAACTTTATTTTGGTACCTTGGCGATCCAGTGAAAGATCAGTGAAGGGAGACATTCCACCTGGCACTGGGAACTTTGTTTTGTAAAGCATACAACCCTACAGAAAGGATTAGAAACTGTATTGTGTATTAGTTGGAACACTGAACTTTTAATTCTGGGGCATTGAGCACCTTCAGAGAGAAACATCTCTGCCTGCAGAAGGGAGTAAATCACGCAGGCTGAGGAGAACCAGCCCCCTGCAAGACGTCTAGAAGAAGGGAGTCATTCATCAGGACCAAACTCCCCCCCTCACTTTCTCTGTTAGTTTACTTATATATGTAAGGGACAGTGGGAGGTTTGTGTACACAGGACATTTATGATTTCAGACGTCCAGACAAGACCTTTAGTGTTTACTTTGAGGTAGGGAAACCCCCTCTCAGAGTTGGGGATAGGTAGGTTTTCCTTTTTCTTCTGTTAAGCTTAAAAAAAAGCTGATTGTTTAAACATGTCACCTGTGTGTCTATTTCCTCCCTCTGCACCCTAACACAGTGAATGCACGCTCACTTGAGAGATTTTTGTTGCAGACATGGTCTAGAGCGTCAGAGAGACCAGGACTTGGAGCTGTAATGCAGTTGCCTCACCACTCAGGAGGAAGGAGCCCTGCAGCCTCTTCTTTTTTTTTTATCTTTGAAAAGCAGAGCTTTGCCATCTGATTGAGTGGAGAGACAAAGGACACATTTGCAACGCTTCGGTCCTTCCTCGAGCAGCATCGCCTTCAAGGAGTGCATGTGAAGAGTTCCAGCAGCAAACAATATAAGTAGGTAAGGGGGTCTGCTTTTATCCCCCTTGGAAGACAGTGAGTGAACACAGCATCCATTTGCACACCAAGCATTATTTAAACAGTGGGATGGTGTGACACGATGCCATTTGCGAGAGTGTAAAATACTGAGCTTTTCTGATTTTTGCTGCATGCAAAATGATTCTGGTTTTCTTGCCCATAAACTGAGCCTTGCTAACTGGGTCTCCTTTTCCAATGATCCATGCCAAAGAAAGTGTAGAACATATGCATATATTTGCTTAGCCCCGTCTACTGACATGCCAGAAGCCGCTATGTGATTTAGCAACATTGCAGCCATAGATCAACAAACAACGTGATGAAATCCAAATTATTCCTGACTCTCCCTAAATCAGCATCTATGGCGGCGATCCGTCGTGACCTCGGTCTCACGTCCCTTGCTGCATCAGTGGAACAAGGTGATCTCCAGTTATTTAGAAAAATTGTCTCCCCAGACGCCCTCCCCATCTTCCAGGTGGTAGCACAAGAAATCCAAAAAGGAGGGTGTAAACCATTAACTGCTTGGGTGAAGAAACGGAAAGACAAACTGGATGAGTTAGCCTGCTCGGAAGAACTCAATCTCAAATCCTGGGAGAGTAAAAGAAAAAATAGTGCAACAAGACTGGATCCTGACAAATGAAAAAATTCTGTCACATAAGCTACTCAAACATCTTCCGCCTGGACACAATAAACCAAAAGTGCCATTAAAATACTGCGACAAATTCCCTGAAAAAGCTTTGAGGAAAACGTTCATGCGAGCACGGCTAAACATCCTTCATACAAGAGAAATTCTGGCCATCAGATTAAAATCTACAACAGCTTCATGTCGTCTATGTGAAAACGCTGATCAACTTGAAACTATCAGACATCTTTTGATGTCTTGTCCTGCATTGTCTTCAGAAAGAGAGGCATACTTGACACCGCTAATATCTTATCCTTCGACAATAAGCGAAGAGACTGGCTGGTGTCGGCTTATTTCTGGCGATTCTACCAGATGGTCGAGGGCCGCAGCCAAACTTTTGGACATTGCCTTAAAAAAAAGTAACTCTGGGAAATCTCAATTGCCATAGGGCCATGGTTCAGTCTGAGGACGACAATGTACAAACCGGTATTTGTCCTTGGCCTCATCAAGAACGAAAATCGAGAGCGGTATACCAAGTAGCCTCATAAGAACCATTCGCAAACCAACCCAAAAATATATTTTGTAAAAATCTTTTATTGATTAAACACAAATAAAAAATAAAAAATAAAAATTATTCCAATAGCCACGGGCTGCCTTCAACAGTGGACACACATGATTTAAAATATATAGAACTGTATCCCCATGGCACGGTGACACACCTTTGATTAAATGTATATGTAAAACTATATCTAGTTATATATAAATTCACTAATACAAACATTGTGAAAGGGACGTTCTGGTTAAGTTGCACTAGCAAAAACCTATGAAATTCAATGGAAAAATGTTCTTACAGGGACGTTCTTGTTACAGGTAAAACCGAAAAACCAATGAAATTCGACAGTTATGGTAAGCTAAGAAACCATAACGCATGCCACCAGTGTGCACTGCAAGGACTAACACCCATGACATCAAAGATGGCATCACAAATCTCATTAATGACATCACATGTGTGGCTCCCTCGGTTTTGTTCACTACCCTAAGTAGGGCAGGTTCTTTTCTTCACTAACAGTCATGAACAAAACAATTGAAAAGGTTCTAATCTACCTGGGTGCCATTGTAATGCTAATGGTACTCTACATAATGTCAACACCAATTAGGATAGCAGATATATTGGATAACTATACCTTGCCTCCAAAACTACCCGTACAGAAGTCCAACGCACCTTCCCCAAAGGCCCCTTGCAACATTATGCTTAGAAATTCTAGTCTCCGAGCACGATTACCTAGAATATTTGGCCCGCTTATTAGACATGAGGCTATCTCTAACTTCCAGAGTAAAGTGCCTTACAAACATTCATCCAAGCTTAGTCACACTACTAACAGCAGCAATATCAAACCCCACACTAAAAGAACTAAGACCGACATCCGCTTAGCCGATCCAGACAGCACCACCCTACCATCCCCAGAAAAATCTACCCCTAGGCTTAAAAGGAGCCACAGAAATAACAGAAGCTATCCTAACAGAAGACTACAACTTTATCACAGTCACAATATCCTGGCTTCATGAGGCAGCAGGCCCCACACTGTCCCTAACTGTACCAAATAACTACACCATCCTTAGAGATGTCAGAGGCGAAGCCCGATGTGGAGGACTAGCTATTATTGCCAAAGCCAATCTCTCTATGAGAATTTCACCTTCGCCTGATATCAACTCTTGTGAAGTGATGTCAATCAAAATATCTACAACCAACTCACAAACTCTGAACATTCACTATATATATATATATATATATATATATATATATATATATATATATATATATATATATATATATATATATATATATAGACCCCTTAGCCCCTTAAATACTTTCATTGAAGACCTGTCCACGATTTTATCAGAAAATTTGAAGGATACTTCCCAAACGTTATTGTTAGGAGACCTCAACATAGGCTTTAATGATGCCAATAACCATCATGCCACCGCAGCGGCCAACACCCTGTCAGAACTTGGCTTCACCCAGAGAGTGAATGAACCAACTCATAACAAAGGGAGAAGTCTCGACTGGTTGCAGATCATAATTGTAATGTCTCCATTACCTCCATCTCACACCAAATTTGGACGGACCACTACCTCATATCTTTTACTATAGCAACTAAAAAAAAACACCCTACAGGCACCTCTTGCCCTTCCCACATTTACGAGAAACAAGAAAAATATTACAGCAGAAAAACTACTCCCCTGCATCCTGCCCACTTTTAACTCCCTACCTGACGCTATGGACCCCAGCTCTCTAGTCGAAAAGTATAACAAAGTTATGACCACAACTCATGACAACATCGCCCAGCTAAAACGTAGAAATAGTAAGCCTAAAAACCACCTCAACAATTGGTTTATTCCCCATCTAAAAAACCTAAGGCTAGACAAAGGAAAATGTGAAACTGCCTGGAAACTCCTTCCCACTGCAGAAAATAAATTAAAGTTAACAAAAATCTCATCCCAATACAAGAAGGACATACTTCTGGCCAAGCAAGACGCCTTCAATACTAGAATCGCGCAAGCAAATTCGACCATGAAAGAACTTTACGATTCTAAAAGAATTAGAAAATCCCATCACAACCGTGTCAAAGAAAGCATGGTGCTCCGATATCCAGCATGCATTAGCTAACAAAGTGGCTAACCTTCAAAATAAAATAGCACTAAAGAAAGCCTCACTAACTTTCATCACACCACCACCCAACAAAACAATTCCACCCAAGATCAAACATGTCACCCAATTTCACTTCTCCAAAGTCTCCATTATAGAGGTTAAAAAGGTTATACTGGGTCTCAAACCATCTAACTGCAAAGGTGACCAATGCCCAGCACAATTTATCAAGGGTGCTGCTAGGGACCTAGAACCTTTCAGTACAAAATGTATTAATGCTTCCTTCACATCCAGCACGATACCCAGCAATCTTAAGGAATCCTGGGTACTCCCACTTCTTAAAAAACAAACGCTTGACCCAGCCATATCGACCAACAACAGGCCCATGACCACGGTGCCATTCCTATTGAAAATTTTAGACAAGGTAGCATATATCCAAATCCAGAACTTCCTAGAACTTAACCAACTTTTAGGCTCTCGCCAATCTGGTATCCGGCCTTTACACGGCACAGAAATGGCTCTGATTGATCTTAAAGCCCAAATAGACAAATTAAGAGACAATGGAAAGCTTGCACTACTCCTCCTGCACCTGTCTGAGGCTTTCGACTTGGTGGACCACAATGTCTTATGTAGACACCTCGTCCTTCCTCAGTGACCGTACCATGAGGGTCTCGCTATCTGCAGCCGCGGACCCCATCACCTACGGTGTATTTCTCCAACCCTGTACAATATATTCACCAAGCCCCTGTTTGATGAGTTGGACCATCTGGGTATCACCTACAATAATTATGCAGGGGATACCCAGATCCTCCTACCACTTACCAGGGACTACTGCAAGGATTTAGCATTGGTGAATGAAATTTACAGCATCGTTCAGACATGGATGGCCACTCACTGCCTCCGTCTCAACGATGACAAAACAGAGCTTTTCATCCTGGGGACCGCATCCCTTCTTACTAGACTTGGCACAAACTACTCATAATTCATCATTGATGGGAACCTTATCAAGGCTGCCAAGGAAGTAAAAACATTAGGCTTCTACTTAGACTCCACCCTAATATTCACTAAACAGGTAAACTCCCTAGCCTCCTCGACAGCATACAACATGCAAACTAATTAGAGCTGGCAAACACTTCCTTTCAACTAACAGTTGTATGACCCTAGCTAGAGCCTTCATTTTATCTAGACTACTGTAATGCCTTATACATTGGAGTGAATAAATACATTACCAACAAAATACAGATACTCCAAAACAATGCCCTGAGAGCTGCACTTAGTATCTCTAGAAAAGAAAATATTTCTGAAACAAGAAGAAAATACAAGTGGCTATCCACACTGGAGAAAATCAAACTAAAAACAACCTCCCTCATCCATAAAAGCCTAAACAACAAAGCATCACGATATCTAAGAGAAACATTTTCTAGAATTCTAGAAAAATATCTACTAGACCCACAAGACTAGTCAACTCTGCCTTCATGTGCCCCGCTTTAAACTATCCACTATTGGAGGCACCAGCTTCCCAGTTAAAGCAGCTCAACTATGGAACTCACTACCTACCACACTCAGATTGGACCAAACCTTCACTAAATTCATACAAAATTTGATCATATGGCTCTTGGAGAATGCCGACAAATGAACTTGTAGAATTCGACCTCATGTGTAAATAACTGTACATTTCTTCTGTAACGGTCTATTTGTGTCGCACCACTGTCTACTGTATGTACTATACACTAATAATTACTACATTAGATGTCTCTGCCATCCATTTGTAACTAATGTAACATGTACACTAAGCTGTATGACTTCGTATTGCCTGCGCCCTGATACCTGCGGGTCTGGCGCGCATAATAAATATCTAACACACAAAACCTTTCTTTACGGGTCACTCACATTTTATGATACTTATACATATTGGGGAAGAGGAAAGCATAAAACAGCACTGGTTTCTGTGCATGAAGATAATCAGTTATGTTAAGAACAGTTTCTGGTAATACTGCTGCTTTTTAGCTAAGTCCCTTGCATATGGTCATGTTTGTATGCATTTTGCTGTCTTTATGGTTTTTGTGCATTAGTGAAAATATGTAGTTATAAAGGCAATGGTAGCTACTTTTTACATGTTTCACAGTACCCAACACTCTAAAACGAATGCATTAATATTGTCAGTATGTAACATGGAAAGATTTTGAAGGTTGCACTTCCATGAGCCATGGTGCAGACAATGGCTACGTTTGCACAGGAGTTCCTTCATATACACTGAAAAAGTGTGTAATATTATGGTGTGTATAGCAATGCATTCCTCCATGACATACTTCTCTCATGATAGTTCTTCCAATATTCTTTTATAGTTTTCTGCCACCATTACAATAACAATCCCTTGAAGAGGCTTCCTATGAAAAGTAAATGCACATGATGTCATGAGTGAGGTCACGACTGAGATTTGTGATGCCATCTTTGATGTCATGGGTGTTAGTCCTTGCAGTGCACACTGGTGGCACGAGTTATGGTTGCTTAGCTTACCATAACTATTGAATTTCATGGGTTTTTTGGTTTTACCTGTAACCATAACGTCCCTTTAACAATGTTTTTGTTAGCGAATTTCATAGGTTTTCAGTAGGTTACTGTAAGCAGAACGTTGCTTTAGCATACTGTTTTCTGTAAAGAGGATAGGTATTTGGTACGGCAACATAACATCCCGTTAACAACGGTTTGTTACCGATTCCTTGTCTGCCCTCATGATGAACATGTGGAAAGGGCAAATTGTCTGGTGTAGCTATCCATTTGCGCTACCCCTTACTTTTCCGAATGGAGTTGGTGTATCGTACCAATTACAGATGTACATAGTAAATGTTTAGTGTGTCAGGAGGCTCTCTCTTTCTGTTAACAGTTCATGATAAATCGGTAATGCAGACTACTGGTCAAGATAACTACACATGAGCAATATGGACGTTTCCTAGGAACACTGCACCTAGTTGTCGTATGTGCAATCACACTGCAGCTATGCGTAGGGGTCCATTAGTTGCCCATGTCCTCATCTTTAAATGTTGTAAGTAGTTGGGGAAGGGCACGTGTTTCCATTCCATACCTAGACCCATGCATAGGTCATCCACTGTATGCTGGTAACATTGCCCCTGTCGCTAGCCCTACAGATTCATGCAGTAGGCTACCACACTTAAAGTACTGCTGCCGACTTCCTGGGTCTGCAAACCTACCAATGTGTGGCTAAAGTACTCCAATCTGTAGAACGCCCACTGGTAAACACGGAACAGCAACCTGCAGTGTCACGTGGGCATGGTGAATGTCGCATTACTTTGATTTATATGCTGCTTGCCTTTCCATGACCCGTTAAACAGATACATTGTGTGTGCACTCAGCAGTGTGACAAAGTATCAAGAGGTCGCCTGCTGGTGGTACAGTTGAAGAAAACATTTAACTGCATGTGGGACAGTTTTTACTAAGTCTGCAAAATGGCAAAGCTGGTACACCTTCCTCACGCACATACTAGTGCATGTGAAGGCAAATAAAAAAACAGCAGAATATGCAGAGAGCAAACAACCTTAGTGGTGGTTAGAAAAGAGCGTTCGCTGCATGGGTCGCACACAATAAATGGCTTCCTGCTGTTCGTAATGAAGCTGTTTCCCGTTGTTGTAAACATTCTTGTATTCCACAATGTATGCAAATCCGTGAATGGTACCCCCAACACTAATGGCTAGCTTGATGTGTTTATACTGCATGTGCCGACAAATGAAATGAAAGCACAGGGGACCAGTGGGCAGGCTACCGCCCTTCCAACAATTACGTATCCTACTTTTATGTACAGCATTGCCCACAACTGCTACAGGCAACAAGAGGGGCCCTCCTGTAGGGCAGCAAAGCCCTAAAACAACCTTAGCAAACCATGTGCCACACTACAGACCCTTACCCAGCAAAGGGCATTGTATGTGCATGTACTGGAATGCGCTACTGTAGACAGGGAAGTTACTTCAAAGTGCGTGGGAACGGTCCTTACGGGAGCAATACAATGACTGGCACCGATGTACGCGAGGGACACCTAATAATTCTGTCTCCTTGCATGTCCCCTATACTATACAGTTAGGTGCTGCCCCTTCTGTACCTGACCTTTGCTGTTCCTTCTGCGGCGTGTGTGAGAACAGCATAATAATTGAAAATGAACTGGTAAAGAAACAAAAGATAAATAAAGAAAGCACCTTTCACAGATTAACAACGGAATTGCCAATAAACACATGCACCGCTATATGTGTGGCAGTGTGGTAATCACTGTAGGGGAATCGGTTAGAAATAGGTTTGCTGTACAAATAGGTTTGTTTACGTGTTGCAGAGCATTTTCAAAAGAGTCATAGCGCAATACTAACTACAAAAAAATATGAATACTTTCAAGAAGGGCACCAAACCAATGTAGATGGGGTGTACAAAAATCAGAACTGCTGGCATACTAAGATGAACGAAAAGTATTTGTGCTGTGAAATGTCATATTCCCAAGGGCAAAGTATGTCATTGGCACATGTCAAACAAAGGCAGAAGGAACAAGTTACTTACCTGTAACTGTTCTCCACGATGGGTCTGGCATGGATTCACATGCTCATGAATATTCCCTGTTGTAAAAGTCGGTAAAGAAAAAATCAGTTTCACTTAACAGTCTTTCTCCTAACAACCAATCACTGGTCTCTGGGTCATACTGCCCCCAGCCAATGACTGCCCTCTACCTAAGCCCCTTCTCTGGCAGCCATCTTCAGATTTGGTAGCAAGTAAAGTGGCAGTAGGACCAAGAGAAGAGCCGCAGAGGGGTAGGCAGGAGTGTTCGTATGTGAATCCATGCCAGACCCATGCTGGAGAACAACAGTTACAGGTAAATAACTTGTTCCTTCTCCAGCATGGGGTCTGGCATGGATTCACATGCTCATGAATAAAGAATACATAGCAGTACACACATGCACAACCACGGGAGGTGGCAAGGCTCAACATTTCAACATCTCAACATTAAGCATCTCTTACCTCCTCACCAGGCTCACATTCAAGCGAACAGGTTGCGTAGCACTGCTTGGCCAACTCTGGACTCCTCCCTGAAATCCCAGTCGACGCAGTAGAATCTCGTGAAGGTTTGTGTCGACCTCCACGTAGCAGCCCTGCAGATGTCCAGCAGAGGCACACCAGACAGGAACTCTGTAGTTGCAGCGATCGCTCTGGTCGAATGGGCACAAAGACGGCCAGGCAATGGTCGGTTTGCCAACCGGTGACAATGGGTGATGCAGCCGGAGAGCCACCTGGAAATGGAAGCCTTGGAGAGGGCCTTCCATTGGTTCACAGGGCCAAAGTTCACAAACAGCTATGACGTCTTCCAAAAACTCTTTGTGCAGTCCACGTAGAACTTCAGTGCTCTAGCCACATCCAACGAGTGCAAAGTCCTCTCAGCCGGCGACGAAGGCGACAGGAAGAAAAGAGGTAACACCAAGGGCTTGTTGAGATGAAAGTCCGACGGCACCTTGGGCATGAAAGATGGATGCGTCCGCAGCACTACCCTTGTCTCATGAAAAGTTAAGTACAGAGGTTTACAAGAGAGGGCCTGGATCTCTCCCACTCGTCGAGCAGAGGTGATGGCCACAAGAAACGCTGTCTTCCACAATAAGAATTTCAGTGGTGCCGAATGCATAGGCTCGAATGGTGGACCCATGAACCTAGACAGCACCACATTAAGCTCCCACGCAGGGGCTGGGGCCTTCACCGGCGGGAACAAATGGAAAAGTCCTTGGACAAAGTCCTTGACCAGGCGGTGTGACCACAGCGACGACCACCCCGGAGTTCTGGTGTAGCCGGAGATGGCCGGCAGATGAATCTTGATGGAAGCATGTGCCAGTCCTGCTTTGGCCAGCGACAGCAAGTACGGCAGCACATGCAGAGCCGTAATCCTTAGAGGATCTATCTTCTGTTCATGGCACCAGACGGTGAACCTCTTCCACTCATGTCCGTAGCATATCAGTGTACACGAAGCCCTGGACTTGGCAAGTATTTGTATTTTATTGAATTTATATAGCCCTTTAATCCAAAGTGCTTTACGTGAGAATACGCAAAATACATCAAGCATAATATAAAAATTGAATCATAACTTGAAAACAGTGTAAAGAACAATTTACAATAATGCAGAGGTGAGGAGGGAGTATGGAGGGGCAGAGGAGAGAGAGGGAAAGGGAGATGTTAGTGGGGGTAAGATCAGGAGTAAGAGGGAATGTAGGAGTGTGAGGAAGAGGAGAGAGAAGAGCAGGACTAGGAGAGGAGGGAGTGGGGGGAGGAGGTAGGGCGGGATAGGGAGAGTAGTGGTAGGAGGTGAGGAAAGAGGGGGAGGGGGAAGAGCGAGAGGAAACGAAGGGTGTTAGGGAGGTGAGTGGAAAAGATAAGATTTGAGAGAAGAGCGAAAGGAAGGGAAGGAAGGGGAAGAGCGGATGTGAAGGGGGAGGAGGTTCCAATGGAAGGGAGCAAGGAGTTGGAAAGATCGGGAGGGGGCACAGGGATGAGGTGGAGGAGAGAGTAGGAAGAGATTAGCAGAGCAGAGAGAGCGAGAAGGGGTATAGAAAGTGAGAAGGGAGGAGAGGTAGGGGGGGCAAGACAATAGAGCGATTTGAAAACAAGACAGAGGAACTTGAATTTGAGCTGGGAGTGAAAAGAGAGCCAGCCTAAAGAGGTGAGAGAAGAGGAGATAGAATCAAGAGGTGAGAGAAGGCAGAGGGAGCGGATGGCTGAGTGGTATATGGATTTGAGTGGGGCAAGGTGAGAAGAGGGGAGTCCAAAGAGAAGGGAGGAACAATAGAAGAGTCTGGAGAAGATAAGGGAGGTAATTAAAAGTTTAGTAGCATGAAGGGTAAGGAGGGGTCGGATTTTACAGATGTTGTAGAGGTGAAATTGACACGACTTGGCACTAAGAGAAATATGGTGAGATAGAGAGAGGAGAGAGTCAATATGGAGACCAAGATTACAGGCATGTGGAGAGAAGGAGAGCTGGGAGGGGGGAAAGAGAATGAAGGCGGGAGGGGAGGGTGGAGGAAGAGTATTGGCAAGGAAGAAGAGGAGCTCAGTTTTATCAGCGTTAAGAGTAAGGAAGTGAGAGGACATCCAGGATTTGATAGCGGAAAGGCAGGAAGATAGTTTATCATGAATGTCGGGAGAGGAAAAGCTGGGTATCATCTGCATAGAAATGGTGCGAGATGCCAAAGGAGGAGATAATAGGAGCCAAGAAGGAGGTGTAAAGAGAGAAAAGAAAGGGGCCAAGGACAGAACCCTGGGGAACTCCGTGGTTAAGAGGAAGTGTGGGAGAGGAGGAGCCACCCCAGGAGACAGAAAAAGAGCGGTTAGAGAGATAAGAGGAGAGCCAGTTAAGAACAGAGTCCTTGAAGCCAAATAAGGAGAGGGAATAGAGAAGAGGATGGTCGACAGTATCAAAAGCGGCAGAGAGATCAAGGAGAATAAGAATGGAGGAGTGTTTTGAGTAACGTGCAGAGAGGAGAGAGTTCAGGACAGAGGGGAGTGCAGTTTCAGTGGAGTGCAGTGGACAGAAGCCGGATTGGGAATCAGGAAGGAGGGAGTGGTTAGAGATGAAGGAAGAAAGTTAAGAATAGACAGGGTAGGAGAGAGATGGGGCGATAGTTGGAAACAAGATGGGGGTTAGCAGAGGGTTTTTTGAGAATAGGGATGATGGTCGCGTGCTTGAAAGGGGTAGGAAAAGTGGACGTTGAGAGGCAGATGTTGAAGGAGGTAAGGTATGGTATAAGGAGGGGGTAGATTTTCAAGATGAGGGGGGTAGGAATGGGGTCAGCGGGAGAAGCAGTAGGATGAGTGTTGGTAAGGAGGAGGGTAACATCAGAATTAGTGACGGGAGAGAAGGAGGACATAGAAAAGGTATGGGGAAGAGAAGGAGGAGGAGGAGAGTAGGAGGGGAGGAGAGAATAGTTTGACAGAGGTTGAGGACTTTGCTAGAAAAGAAGGAGGCAAGATCAGTAGCAGAGAGGGAAGAGGTGATGGAGGGATCAGGAGTAGAAGGAGAGAGAAGACGGCTTAAAGTTTGAAAAATGCGGCGAGGGTGGGAGGATTGAGACTGGAGAAGATCAGAGAAGTAGGTGCGTTTAGCGGAGTTGAGGCATGAGTCGTAGAGGGTGTGATAGGAGAAATATGCAGATTGGTTAGAGGGGGTAGGGTGTTTGAGCCATTGACGTTCAAGGCGCCTGAGGAGGCGGCGCATGGAGGAGAGATGAGAAGAAAGCCAAGGTTGAGCAGGACGGTGAGGGGCAAAATGAGGAGAGTGGGTAAAGAAGATCGAGATTAGATGAGAGAGAAAAGGATAAGATGGAGGAGGCAGATGCGGAGAGAGAGGAGAAATGGGAGATGGGGGGAGAGAAGAGGAGAGGGATGTAAGAAATAGAGAGGGGTTAAAGCCACATAGGTCACGCCGGAAGAACGAGGTCGAGGAAGGAGGCGGGAGGAGAGGGAGGGGAGAGGGAAAAAGAAAGTAGAGAGTGATCAGATAAGTAGGCGGGAAGGGAGGATACAGAGGAGGCAATGAGAGAGGAAGTAAAGATGAGGTCAATGGTAGAGCCAGATTGGTGAGTAGGAGGGGAAGGGAGGGGAGAGAGGAGGTAGGAGTCAAGAATGGAGAAGAGAGGAGAGGAAGGAGGGTTCAAAGAGAGGTGGAGATTAAAGTCACCAAGAACAAGTAAAGGAGTGGGACTGGGGGAAATGAGGCCGAGGAGATGGTCAATGTCCTCGTAAAAGGAGCAGAGTGGACCAGGGGGCGGTAGATGATAAGGAATGAGATAGCATGAGGAGAATTAAAGATTTTGAACATGAATTCAAAGGAAGAGAAGGAAGGTAGAGATGTAGGGGAGGGGGAGAAGGTGAAGTGTGGCTGAAAGAGAAGGCCAAGACCACCTCCGCGGCCAGAAGAATGGGGGACATGTGCAAAGGAGGAAGAGGTGAGGGAGGCAGGCACAGAGGTGTTATGGGGAGGGATCCAGGTTTCAGTAATGCAGAGAAATTGGAGGTTAAGGCGAAGGAAAAGGTCAAGAACAGCAGATGTTTTGTTACAGATTGATCTGGTGTTCCAGAGGGCGACGTCGAAGGCATTGGTAGTGTTAGTGAGAGGAGGATAGATAAGATTGCGGCGTTGGGGAGAGGTGTTGTGGAGAGGGATTGAGTGGGTGTGGGAGGAGAGGGGAAGATTGAGAGAGGAGATCGCCATTAGGAGAAAGAAGAGAAAATTGAGGGGGAAGAGGTAGGGAAGAGGGGGGGAGGGAAGCGGAATGGGGCGGTAATGAGAAAGGGACGGAAGCATAACAGGGAGAATGAAGAAATGGAGAATGGGTGAAGAATAGCTAAAGGGAGAATGATGGGATGGAGAGAGGTGGGAGGGGGAGGAGAGAAGTACTCCAAGTAAAAACTATGGGCTGGTGGCAGGGGCACTCTGATGTGATTCAATGGAGGGAGGGCTAAGCCTGTAAGAGGAGGGATCAGGGAAGGGAACTAGACGGGTCGGATCAATAAAATGGCAGTAATTAGAAGCAGCAGGAGTCAGATCAGTGTGATAGAGTGAGGCACAGGAGCTGCAGTGGAGGTGTTCCGAAGGAGATGGCAGCGGGTTGGAGCGGGGAGTAGCGGGCAGTTGAGGAAGTGTCAGAAATAGCTGCAGCAAGTAACAGAGTGGACCAAAAGGTTAGGAGAGCTACAGGATGAGGGGGGTGTGGCTCGCTGTAAATCAGAGCAGATGGAGGGCCAGAGGGCAGTGGACCTCGGCAGCGGTAGTAGTGCAGCCGTAAAGGGGAGAAGTGGGTCCAGGAGTAGCTGGCGAAGGAGCAACAGCAGACCAGAGGGTAGTGAAGTGTAGTAGTCCGAGAGGAGGTGCAGGCAGAGCAGCTGTAGGGTCCACACTAGGCAGCGGCTGGGACAAGGCAGTCCGGAGAGTATGAAGCACAGCAGATGGAGGCTGATGGAGAAAGGTTGCTGCGGCAGACCACTGCGGAAGGAGAAGGCCAGGGAGCAGGTAACTCAAGTACCTCTTTGCAGTCTGCCGGGATCTCGTATCCTCCAAACTCTAGCGCTGCAGGAGCCAGGCCTGCAAGTTCAGCAACTCTGGATGGTGATGCAGGATTGCGCCGCCTTTTCTGGCAAGAAGATCTGCGACCACCGGAAGCTTGACTGCGGGGGGGGTTGCCGACAAGTACAGAAGGTCTGGGTACCAAATCTGTTTCGGCCACGCCGGTGCAACGAGGATCATCCTGCACCGGGACCGTCTGAGTTGATTGATGAGTCGCAACAGCAATGGAGGGAACGCATAGAGAAACAGGACGTCTCAGGGGAATGAGAAAGCGTCCCCCATGCTCCCTGGCTGGGGAAACCTGCTGACGAACCTCCGGCACTTGGTGTTCGTCGTCGTAGCAAACAGATCGATGTGGGGATTGCCCCAACGCCAGAACAGAAGATTCACTTGGTCCTGCCGAAGCTCCCACTCGTGGCACAAGAGCAGCCCCATGCTGAGGGAGTCGGCAATTATGTTCTTTACTCCTGCCAGATGAAACAGGACGAGAAACATCCCCTGGGCAATGGCCAGTGCCATAGGTCCTGCGCTTCTCTGGAGAGTGCTGGGTATCTGGTGCACCCCTGCTTCCGGATGTAGAACATCGTGGTGGTGTTATCCGTGAAGACCCGTAGCATCTTGCCCTTGAGGGATGGATGGAAAGAACTGAGGGCCCAAAACTCTGCCCGTAGCTCCTGTACGTGGATATGCAGCGACTTCTGCTCTGGTAGCCACAGGCCTCTTGCATGGAGACTTCAGGTGTGCATGCCCCATCCCTCCAGGGAGGCGTCCGTCGTGGCCGTCTCCTGATGAGGTGGGATGTGGAAGTCTGCGCCCGCCGACAGATGTGCGCGGACTCCCCACCAATGTATCACTCTAATCCTCGCCGAGAGAGAGAGATCCTGTCCTCGAAGCTTCCTGATACCTGGATCCAACAGGCGTTGAGGAACTCTTGCAGTGGCCACATCCACAGCCTGCACAGTAAAATGAGGTAGATGCATGACGACATGTCGAGAAGGGACTTGATGGACCTCACCCTTGTGATCTTCAGGGCCAACAGCCGTTGTACCTTGCCCAGGGTGGCCGATATCCTCTCCTTTGACGGAGACGCAAGGTATGACACAGTGTTGAGAACACAGAAACAGTGCGTCTTGCGATGGCACCAAGCAAGACTTTGCATAGTTCACTGAGAACCCAAGCTCCGTCAGCAGCTGGACGGTTTGTCGTGTGTGCGACAGTAGTTTCCCTCAATTTCGCTCAGATGAGTCAGTCGTCCAGGCAGGGGTAATCGAGGATCCCTCGTAGATGCAGCTGCGCCGCCACTGGCGCCAGCCACTTGGTGAAAACCCTTGGCGCCGACTTCAATCTGAAGGGAAGTGCCTTGAACTGATAGTGTTGCCCTTGAACCACGAAGCACAGAAACTTGCAGTGTCCCTTGTGAATGGGGATGTCAAAGTAGGCATCCTCCAAGTCCAGCGACGACAGGAAATCCTCCTTCTTCCAGCTGTCCCAGCATGTGCTGAAGGGTGACCATCCAAAACTTCTGGGATCTGATGTACTTGTTCATATGGCAGAGGTCCAGGATGGGCTTCCAACCGCCTGTCTTCTTCTTGACGAGGAAGTACCGAGAGTACATTCCGGAGCACCGGAGCCTCTTTGGGACAAGCTCGATGGTTCTTCAGCATAGCCTACACCTCCAACAAAAGCTGAGGGACATGGTTTTCCTGCCATGGGTGGTATGCGCGGACACTCATTGAAATTCCACAGTGTGTCGGAGGGCCAGAACATCCAGCACCCAACGGTCAGTGGAGATGGACTTCCACACGCTGACCAAGTTCGCCTGCCGGCCTCCCACCGGGGTGCGCAGGTGGGGGCCCGACATCACGGCCGGTTCAAGCTTGCTTCACCGCGGATGCGCCGCCTTGGGGACTTTGACAGCGACCTCCTCCGGACTTGCTGCGGTCCCTGTAGGCCTCCTGGGCCGAAGAGCGTGTCTGTTGACAGTATGACTATGAGCTTCCGCGGAAGCCCTTGAAGGAACCTTGGGACTTTCCTCCGGAGGTCCAAAAGGACAGCCGTCGCTGTTACAGGGTGCCCAAGGCCCGCGCCGTCTCGGTATCTGCCTCGATGGCCTGGAGGGACTCGTCCACGGTCTTTCCGAACAAATTATCCCTGCCGAAAGGCATGTCTAATACCCCCGACTGCACCTCCTGGCGAAGGTTTGTGGCCTTCAACTATCCCCGCCGACGAAGGCAAACGCTGTTGCCCATTTGGCAGAATCCTGTATCGGCAATGTCCGTGGCCACTGATGGCATGGTCCAATGCCACCTCAAAGCTTCTGCTCCCTTGTCCTCGGGAAGGAAGTCCAGAAGGGGAGCAAACTTAAACCACAGCTCCCTGTCATACCGTGCCATGATGGCAAGGGTGTTGGCCGCCTTGATGGTAGTCGCTGCCGATGTGATGACTCATCGCCCCATGGCATCCAACTTCTTCCCCTTGCTGTTTGGGGGAGAAGAGGTCGTTGACGCCGCCGAGTCAGAGGATTTCTTCCTCGCCACCGCCGAGACTACTGAATCCGGGGAAGGCTGGCACCTTAAACACTTGGGTGCAGAGTCCGGCACCCTGTACTTCTTTTCGTACCGGTCCCTCTTTGCTGGGGCCGACGACGGGTTCTTCATAAGGGACAGACCCTCGTCCCAAATGTCGTCCAACAGAGGAATCGACTGGACGGTCTTCCTCTTTGTCTCGTGGCGTTGGTACAGAAACCCCTTCTCCTCGGGGGTCAGCTGAAACAGGTCCGAGGCCCTAGAGATCATGGCATGGAACAAGCCCATCTCGTCGGGCGTGGAGGCTCTGGACGGCGGAGACGGGAGGTCTCCTAACCCGCCGTCGTTCGTGCCCGTCCCCGTCATGTACCCTCCCTCAGTGGAGGGGAGGAGGGCGACGGGTGAAAAGGCAGTGGCGGGTGCACTCTTCTTGGTAGGGGGCACGCCTGATGGCCCCGGTGCCGCGGGATCATCCGGCGCCGCGGGATCCTCCATCAGCGGAAGGAGCATCCTTGTACGAATCGCCGAACACAAGGTGTGGAGTGCCTGGAGAATGTCCACCGAAACATCCGCTGGGGTTTGAGGTGGTTGCTGAGTTGGCAGAGGCGGGAGCGACGGTGGTAGCAGTGTAGGGTTCTCCAACTCCTCCACGGCCTGCTCCACCTAGTCGGTCTCGTCGCCACTCTAGACGTCTCCTTCGTTGGGGTCCCTCTGGTCGGCCTTGGCCTCAACGAATTTCTTCTCCAAAATGGTCTGGAGAGTAGAAAGCTCCTCCTCAGAGGAGATGTCTGTGCCCTGCAGGACTACCGTGCCCCCCCCTTCTGTTCGACCAGGGGAGAAGACGGGCATCACCTTTTCCGGCTTGTTCTCAATAGGCTGGAACGACGATTCCCTCCTGGCAGGCAGGGACACTCTCGTCTTGGGGGCCGTACTCTGCGAACCTGCATCCGTGGCCTTCGCTAGGGACGCCACCATGCCTTCAATGGATGGCTTGGCCGGGTGAATCAGGGCCTGCACGACCTTGGTCGAGTTAGGGGCCCTCACCTTAAGGGTGGTGGGATGTCAGCGCACCGCTCCCCCTTGGCCTTCTCCAACTGGCCCGTCCGGGGCTTGTCCAGAAGCTTACCTGGGTGGTCAGACTTCCTCTTTGACCGAACCAGAGCATTGGCTCGTGGTCGAAGGTGCTGGGGACACTGTGCCCGCCCTGGCTGCCGGGGACCCCATTGCAATGGCACTCCCGGTGCCCCTGGACTCACGGTGCTTGGCCTTCTGTTGGGCACCCTCAAAGGTCTTAGAAGACCGCTTAGATTTCTTCTTGTGGTCGGGGAGGCATGCTGCCGGGACTCACCCATAGCAGGGGCCTTGGCCTGCAGCCACTCCATGAGATGCCTGCGCTGATCCTTCATGGTGGGGGGGACCATCTCCTGGCGAAACGCACAGTCATCCTCCACGTGCGATTGGTCGGAATGCAGGCAGTAGAAGTACACAGAATGCCCATCGTCCAAATAGATGTTCCGCAGGCGGCCACCTGGACAAATCCTGAACAGAGGCATCAAGTCTTCCTTCTCCTCTGCCATGTCCACGCGGGGTAGGCCTTGAAGAAGCTTCTGGAATCCTCCAAGACGAAACTCGACGAGAATTCGCCCTTGAGGGGCTCTGAAGAATCCAAAAATGGGTTTCTGTTAATCGGATGATGGATCGATGGAGCTTGAGGCTTGATTGACTGTAAAAATAGATTAAAAACTCTTAGAAAAGAAATTGCAAAAAGCAGTAAAAGCTCCAGAGCTATAGCACGAGGACTCCCAACACTTAAAAGTGCAGTAAAAATGTGAAGATGGCTGCCAGAGGAGGGGCTCAGGTAGAGGGCAGTCATTGGCTGGGAGCAGTATGACCCAGAGACCAGTGATTAGTTGTTGGAAGAAAGATAGTTCAGAAGTGAAACTGAAACTGTTTTTTTCTTTACCGAGGATTCCCAGCCTGACGACGGGGAATATTCATGAGAATGTGAATCCATGCTTGACCCCATGCTCGAGAAATACACTTCTTTGCAATGTGCCGCGCTGTCTGCATTCAAGGACCAAATAGGAAATGACAACCCCACATCGGTGACTGAATAATGCAGTAAAAACGTATGCAAAAGATCGGAAACAAACGCATGAACTGTGCAATTGCCTTCTTCATCGCAGACGGCACTGAAACTCGTGTTACACGATATGCAATTTTCCCCTGCACAATCAACAACAATATTATCGGTAGGATTAAGTGTCACAGAGAGAAACCAAAATCAGGCACTTCATTGTAGCTACACCATAGCACTACAGATTCACATCATAAATTGCAAAATGAGTAGCCACTGCACAGTGTTTTCCAGTCACTTTCAGTCAATGTAGGTTGGAATTGCCTTAAACCTGCACGCTGTGCCTCGTGAAACACAGCCATCGCCGCACCCTCTGCATTTCTGTCCACGAAAACACTGTAGCAGTCTGTCCGTACACACCACACCCACAAACTTTGTTACCCAATCCCATAGTCTCTGCAGGCCCATTTCTAGGAGCGTCATCTGCAAAATGGACGTATGTAACACGTGCCACCCTGCAACTATCGCAATATTTGCTCCCTTTACATGCTGGGTGCATGCGCGAGTGGGGGAATAACTTTGAACCAGGGGAGCAATTGTCAGTTGTGGTGGCTCTGAAAAGAACCTTTGGGGTCTTTGTGTTATTTTTTTTCAATCATTTTTTTCTTTTTTTTTTTTTTAAAGGTGCTTCCCTAGAAACACTGTTTTTGCTCTTTTCATACATAAATGTGTGTTTTCAATGTTAGCTCGCATTCTTACAATAGGCTCTTCAGTGCAGTGTATAGATGCGAAACACTTCATTGCCACTGAACGACAAAGACATGCCATTTTTAGTGAAAAGGTGTATGTATTGCTGTGAAGGATTCTAACCGGGCGTCACACACTGGGTCAGGACTCTTGCCCTTAGCCTAGGATGTAGCGCTCAATTAAAATACTTTATCTTTATTTTCAACTAATTTGAATCGAGCCGATACCCGACCCGTCTCTCACCCCCCCTTTTACAAATACACGGGTCACAATGGACCATGAACCAGGCCGGTTGGTGGGAATAGTTTGTTTAGTTTAGTTTATTCATTTGTATTGCGCACCAGACCCGAGGGTATGAGGGCGCATGAGCAGCAAGGTGATTCAAAGCTTGGTTACAGGATGCTTATACTTTACATTACATAATTATACATTACATTACATAATTACAGTGTGACGATGAAGGAACATGTGTAGAGTTTGGCAGGAGAGAATGCAGTAGATGTATTTAAAGAATTACAAATATATACAGGTTTAGTATTACAAATTTACAGATTCTCTTAAAGCATGCAACGCGGAGAGCAGCCGTGTGGTGTTAGAGGTGTTAGTGGTTCGTGTTCTTTAACCAATGGATGTAGTTGCGTCTAAAAAGTGAGTAAGGTTGGGGAGTTCTGAGCGATGGTGGTAGGGAGTTCCAGTGTTGGGGTGCTTTCACCTGGAAGCTGTTGCCACCCATTTTAGTGCGTTTAAACCTGGGGACGGTGAGCAGATTAGCATTGGAGGTTCTGGTGGGTCTGATGGGGCTGTGTTTGCATATTCTGTCTGCCAGATAGCGTGGGGCAGCATTATTCAGGCATTTGTGGGTGAGCGATGCTACTTTAAGCAGGATTTTGTCTGTTGTGCTGAGCCAGTTATGGGATTTCCTGATATTGGAAATGTGTTCCCTCCTGGGAATATTGAGTGCTGCCCTAAGGGCGTTGTTTTGTAGCGTCTGAATTTTGTTGGTGATTTGTTTGGTGGCTCCTATGTAGAGGGCGTTACAATAGTCCAGTTTGGATAATACCAATGCTCTGGCAAGTGTAGTGCAGCTGTGGGTGGAGAGGAAGGGTTTGGCTGCTCTTATGAGCTTACATGTGTAGGCCGTAGAGGATGCCATCGAGCTAACCTGTTTGTGGAAGGTTAGGGAGGAGTCGAGGTATATTCCTAGGGTTTTTACTTCTTTCGAAACCTTGATTAGGTTCCCATCTATGATGAAGTTGGCATAATTGTGGTCGAGTTTGGTTAGGTTGGACGTAGAACCAAGGATGATGAGTTCAGTTTTGTCATCATTCAGGCATAGACTGTGCGAAGCCATCCATGCCTGGATGATGATACACCCTGTTTACCAAGGCCAAATCCTGGTTGTAATCTCCCGTCAACGGGATGAGGATCTGTGTATCATCGGCGTAGTTAGTGTAGGTGATACCCAGGCCGTCTAGATCATCAAACAGGGGCTTTGTGAACACGTTGTACAGAGTGGGGGAGACGCACGAGCCCTGTGGGACTCCACATGTAATGGGGATGGGTTCGGCGGCGGCAGAGGAGGAGAAGACTCGCATGGATCTGTTGTTGAGGAATGACTCAATCCAACTGATGGCTTCTTGTGAAAAGTGGGCAGCTGAGTCTAAATGATTACATAGGATTTTATGGTCAACTAGGTCAAACGCCGCAGAGAGGTCTAGCAGGAGTAGTAATGCAGTTTTCCCGTTATAAATAGAGTATTTATTTTAATATCAAAGAAAATCACACCATTTTTATGTGGGCAGCAACCACCAAAGGGGTGATAACAATGAAAAGTACTGAAATACACTTGGGTAACAGTCTACAAGAACATATCCAAAGCACAAATGAATAGGAGCACTTTTTGAATTAGGATAGATAGCACCCAAGTTAAGGTTTCCCCATGCAATGTTCCCTCAACCCACAATTACTCGAATTCTGAGTGGATAGAAAGAAGCAGCAGGTAGTCAGGCAATGGCCTAAAATGACACTCTGATTTTAGCAAATAATTATATGTGTAATTAAATAATGATGTACCTATGTTTTATAACAGTATCAGGGATTTTATATCACTAGCAACTGTAAGGTAAGGTATCACAAAAGGCATACAGTTCACAAAGCAGGTTGAAAATGAAAACCGTGCAGTCAAATCACACATGGAAAAATCTCATTTTTCTCTTTTTCGGCATTAAATGTCAAAAACGGTTTCTTAAAAAAACGGGTGAAAAACACAATCAGAATGCGTTTTTTAGGCTGGGTGATAGATGCACATCTCAGGAACAATATAGAAGTGAAAGGGTGACTATAGCTAAAGAATTGGATGAGGTTTTCAAGGTGAAATGAGTTTCAATTTTAGGAAAATAAAGCAGTTAAAAAGCAAACATCGGTTTTGAAAGAAAAGAACAAGTTACTTACCAACTGTAACGTTCTTTCGACTGGATGTTCCTCCCACGTATTCCTCATCTTGTGATAATTCGTTATCTCCAGCTTCGCTGCTTTGGCAAAAAAAATTCTCGGCAGAGGGCGCTGTGCTCAAGGTCATGGCGTCGATTGTCCCTCTCCGTACTCTGTCGACGTCACCGATGGTATATATAGCTCGAGCCGCGCCCGTTGCTTCAGTTCTGTTTTTTTGATGATATATATATATATATATATTAAATATATAGGAGGAACACCCAGGTGTGTCCCATGACCGATACATTCTTCATGAGAGGAAAGTGTAAGAAACGTAAACTGTACTGTGGGGTAGGATGGGAGGGTCGATGAGGAATACGTGGGAGGAACATACAGTTGAAAGAAGGTTACAGTTGATAAGTAACTTGTTCTTCCGATGGATTGTGCCCTCCCACGTATTCCTCATCTTGTGATAGGCTCCCATAGCAGTATCAATTTTTGGAGGTGGGAGTACTAAAATCAGTTTTCGTGGACAGAATGCAGAACTGCCTTTGCAAATAAACCCTCGTTAGAGGAGGCAGTGTCCAAACAAAAATGTTTAACAAAAGTATGCATTGTTTTCCAGGTTTCAGCTACATAAATATCTGCTGCTGGGACTCCCCTCTTTAGAGCCGCAGAAGTAGCCATTCCCCTTGTAGAATGGGCACGAAGCCCATCTGGTGGTTCTTTTCCCGCTAATCTGTAAACAGTTGGTCATCTTGTCTCAATTTGGCCATCCTTGAGATGTAAAAACTAAGAGCCCTTTTGGGATCTAATCTGTGTAATCTCTCCTCTTCTTTGCCCAGATGAGGAGGAGGATAAAAGGTTGGTAGTACTATTTTTTGTGACAAATGGAAGTCCGAGACTACTTTTGGCACGAACGAAGGTTTAACTTTAAGGACTACCTTATCTTTATAAAAAATAGTATATGGTGGTTTGCATATGAGAGCCTGAAGTTCGCTAACCCTGCGGGCTGACGATAGGGCCATAAGGAGGACAGTTTTTAGAGTGAAAAGCCTCAATGGACATGAGTGCAGAGGCTCAAAAGGTATGCAAGTCAAGAATTTGAATACTAAAATTTCCCAAGCTGGTACATGAAAAGGTACTGGAGGTTATACATTAGTAAGGCCCTTTAAGAATTGAATTATTAACGGTATTTTGAAATATGAAACCTCTTCCGAGGAGCGCTTGAAAATGGACAGTGCAGCAAGGTATCCTTTGATTGTTCCCATCTGGAGCCCCAGATTAGCTAGATGTAGTAGAAAAGAGAGCACCATTGGGGTGCCACACTGAAAAGGGTCCACATCCTTGTCTTTGCACCAGTTACTAAACCTGTTCCAGCGACATCAGTACAAAGACTTTGTTGCTGGTCTTCTGGCCGAAAGCAAGATTTCCATTACGTCATCCGGAAGATCCCAATCCTTGTATCTCAACCTCTCAGAAACCATGCGTGAAGGTTGAGTGTCTTGACCTCTGGATGGAGAACCCGACCTTCCGCTTGCGAGAGAAGATCCTCTCTTTGCGGAAGACTTATTGGAGGGCAGATGGACATATCTAGAAGGTCTGGGTACCACGTCCTCCTGGCCCAATCCGGGGCAATTAGGATCATGGTTTTCCTGAACTTTCTCAACCTCCTGATTACTTGAGGCATCACAGGGACTGGGGGAAACGCGTACAGTAGTGGAAACTTCCACTCCACTACGAATGCATCTCCCAGAGCTCCTCTTTGAGGAAATTCCCTTGAGCAGTACTGATCGCACTTCCGGTTGATCACGGTGGTAAACCAATCCACTTGAGGGGTTCCCCAAAGGGCAAAGATCTCCAGAAGGACTTCCTGAGCCAGCTCCCACTCGTGAGAGACCGTGCTCTGCCTGCTCAGAGCGTCGGCCGCCGTGTTCTTCTCTCCGGCTAGGTGAATTGCCAACAGAGATTCCTTCCCGTATTGGCCAGAACCAGAGCTGCATTGCTTCTCTGCACAGAGGCAGTGACCCTACTCCTCCTCTTTTGTTTAGGTAGTACATGGCCACCGTGTTGTCCGTCATTATCAAGACATTCTTTCCCTGTACAGAGGGCAGAAAGGTCTTCAGAGCTAGTCTGATTGCCCTCAGCTCCAGCAGGTTGATGTGTAATTTGGACTCCGATGGAGACCAACGACCGCTGATTGTCAGATCGTTGGTGTGTGCTCCCCACCCCGTGAGTGAGGCGTCCGTCACTACCGTTATCTCCGGCCATGGTTGCCAAAAAGACTCTCCCTTGAGAATGTTGTTGTTGCAAGCCCACCATAGAAGATCCTGAGCAACTGCTCTCGGGACTTGCAGAAGATCCGACATATTCCCTGAGAACTGGGACCACTGAGTTCTGAGTGCCCATTGAAGGGATCTCATTCTCAACCTGGCCTCTGTTACTAGGAAAATGCAGGATGCCATGAGGCCGAGCAACCTGAGAAAATCGAAGGCCGGTAGATGTTGGGCATTCTGAAACTTTGTTACCATCTGCTGGATGTGGAGAGCTCTCACTTTGGGAGGCGAGGCTTTTCCCGATGAAGTGTCCAAGACTGCTCCGATAAACTGGAGTTTCTGTGATGTATCATGTGGGACTTCCTGAAATTGAGGGAGAAACCCAATTTGTGGAGGAAGTGGCAGGTGATCGAAAGATGTTCCTGAGCTTGTGCTGGAGAACTTGCTCTGATCAACCAGTCGCCCAGGTAGGGATATATGTGAATACCTCCTCTCCTGAGACTTGCTGCCACAACCGGCAACATTTTGGTGAAAACCCTCGGGCGGAGGTCAACCCGAATGGCAGAACTCGAAACTGATAATGAGAATTGCCAATCGCGAACCTCAGGTACTTTCTGTGCTTTGGATGGATTGGCACATGAAAGTAAGCATCCTGAAGGTCCAATGATACCAACCAATCTTGGAGTTGTAGAGCCTGAAGGATCTGAGAAAGTCACCATCTTGAACTTGTCCTTCCTGAGGAACTTGTTCAAGTTTCTCAAGTCCAAGATGGGTCTCAGTCCTCCGTCCTTTTTTGGGATGAGAAAATATGGGGAGTACCAACCCCTGTTCCTCTCCGCTACAGGTACCGGTTCTATGGCACCTTTCTCTAGCAGGGTTAAAATTTCCTGCAACAGGAGTGGATCTGGAAATTTGGCGGAGTTGGCTCCCGGTGGATGATTCTGAGGCCTTTTAAGAAAGGGGAGACAGTAACCTTGGGCTACTGTTTCCAGTGCCCAAGCATCTGAGGTAATGCCCCGCCATTCCTTCAGATGTTGAGAGATCCTGCCTCCCACTGGTGTTGTGTAATAAGGTCTCAGAGGGATTTGGAGGCGGCTGCAGGAGTGGCTGAGGGTACAGATGCCGCTCCTGAGGCTGATTTTGCACCTCTTCCTCGTGTTCCACGAGGGAAGTTTCTTTTTCCCCCTTTGAGAAGCCGGTCCTCTTCCTCTACCAAAAGATGAGTAGTATCGAAAAGAACAACCCCTCCAGGAAGATGAGCCGGAATAGGGTTTTAGAGGCTGGCGCAAAGAGGTGCTAAGTGATTTAGCTGCCGCTTTCGAGGTCTGAAGTTTATCTAGGCTTTCATCAGCCTTTCTGCCAAAGAGCCTCGAGCCATCAAAGGGCATGTTGAGAAGTCTAGCTTGCACGTCCGGTGCAAACCCAGACTTCCTCACCCACACAAAGCTGCGTAGCACAACGCTTGCAGCCATGGATCTGCTGATACTATCAGCAGTATCCAGTCCAGACTGCAGACATTCCCCCATTGCCTCCTTACCGTCTGACTATATTCAGGAAGCCTTCCCTTTCCTCGCCTTCCGGAATATGATCAGCTGCCGCCGAAATACAGTCCCACAGGGTATGGGTAAACCTGGCTAGGGTACAAGTGACATTTGCCGACTTAAGTGCCATACTGCCTGATGTGAAAACTTTACGTGCCCAGGCATCCATTTTTTTATCCTCTCTATCTGGAGGGATAGTTGGATAAGCAGTTTGTTTTGAAGTAGATGCTGCCTGAATGACTAAACTCTCTGGAGTCGGATGTTTATTCAAATATTCAGGATCCGTTCCAGCCGGTCTATATTTTCTTGGAAAAGTGCTATCTGCAGCAGCAATAGTTTCTGGCTTCTCCCAGTTTTTCTCCACAATCCTTTGGAGGGCTCTGTGGAAAGGAAGAACAGGATCTTTCTGAGGTCCCTTGACGATTTTATCCATCATGTCACCTTGTTCAAAAATGGGTGAAGTATTACCCCAACCCATATATTCAACTACCCTGGTCATAAGACCCCTGTACCCAGCATCTGCATGCTCCGCAGGATCAGGTTTGGCGAACTCTACATTCTGCTAGTGGAGTTGACACATCCCCAGAATTAGAGTATCACTCAGGTCTCTCATTCTAGATTCCTGGTCAATAAGTTCCTCAGGAACTTGTCTTGTACCATAAGTAACTCCCAAAGGAGTAAACTCGTCTTCTTCTGAAGCAGACTCTTCATAGATTGCTGACATAGATTTGAAAAAGTCTGACCTGGGCAAAGGAGTGAATCTCCTTTCTTCCTCTTCCATCTGCGTCGAAGGAATTGGCAATTCTCTCGAAGTTTTCGAAAGTGTCTTCGAAGATGACTTCGATGATGGCGTCGATGACGCATTAGGCTTTGGCGTCAAAATTATCGACGTCGAGGGTTTACCTCTCCTCTCACGAGGAGCTTTTTCGGTCATAGATTGGCAGGACCCGCAGTCGTCGGTTCGGTGACTGGAACCGAGACACCAGAGACAAATCCGGTGGGGATCAGTGATCGACATCTTAGATCCACAATCTGCACACTTCTTAAACCCAGTTCTGGGTGTCGAAGGTGTCGAAGATGACGACATTTTCTTCACAGAAAATAGAAGCGCGCCGTTCTCGATAGCGAAGCGATCGGAAAAACGGAACTGAAGCAACGGGCGCGGCTCGAGCTATTTATACCATCGGTGACGTCGACAGAGTACGGAGCACGTCGAGGGACAATCGACGCCACGACATCGAGCACAGCGCCCTCTGCCGAGAATTTTTTTTTACGAAGCAGCGAAGCTGGAGATAACTAATTATCACAAAATGAGGAATACGTGGGAGGACACAATCCATTCGAAAGGACAAGTTTTACTTACACGAGATTTAATGGCTAGAAAAGAGGAACACAACCTGCTGCAGTTGTAACCCTTCACGGAGTGTACCCCTTTTCTTTAGGGAAAATTAATTAAAATTCAAATATTGCTAAGGACGTATGATCTATGCAAGACAGAAATAAAAGAGAAAAGTGGTGCCAACGCTTGGAGATCAAGGACAAGATGCACAAATAATTCTAACAATTTTAAACAAGGAATCAAGGTATGGATAGGATTACTTAAAAAGTGGAACAAAGATAAACTATCAAGATGGGGTAGACTATGTGTGGCTATGGGATGGGGAAATCCTCACAATCTGCAGTTGAGTTTGGGGATTTGGGTAGCCAACTGGATTCTGGACTCAAAAGATTCTGGTGACAGGAAGGCAGCTCTCCTAACAGCAAACAGCTGGGCAAGTCTGGTCACCAATGATGGCAAGGATACAGCGGGCATGCAGGTAGAGGGCAAAAAGCCGGTCTGGTAACAGGATGCTTCCTAAAGGGTACCAGAGCTTTTCCTCTTCGTTATTGAGATTTTAGTGGGGTTTTCTGGATCAATGGCCTTGCTGGGATAGGGTCAGCTATGCTTTGGCCTTGCTGGGATAGGATCAGCTATGCTTTAGCCTTGCAGTAAAGTCTGGAATCATGCAAAGGTGGATCTGGAATGTCAGGATACGCAGGCGCTGGAAATTCAGGAGAGAGTGTCCTGTCCCTGTGAGCTCCCACCACTTATATAAAGCAGGTGACATCAGGTTTATGGCTCGGTCAGAACTAAACTAGACCTACTCCCAAACACTGGATAGGTCAGCCAATGTCTGTTGCCTCCTCTCGGAGGGGACTCTGTTCATGAGGTTGTGTTTTATGAGGTGCAAAGCCTTCCCAAAAATCTATTTGAACATAAATTACACATTTGTACAGTTGTGGGACTTTAACAAATGACATAGTCAGATTACATATTTCACGCAGAGCATGGCAGTCTAACTCCCAGCTCTGTGCACCATTGTTTCACCCTTCTAATAGTTTTTCGCGATTTTAGTGAGAACCGCTTCTCCCAAAATCCCACAATTTTAGGTGTGTGTGCATATTATCATAGGGCATATTTCTATTAATTTTCCATACATGCTATGGACGGCCGTGACATCTTGTTTAGAAACCATGAAAATCACATTTAAACTGTACAACTTTTAAATCTCTGCGCTGTCCAGTTACAGAATTAACAGTCTTAAAAGTTGATTCATCAAATAGTATTTTGAGACAGATGGTCAGCCTTTGTCCTTCAACTGGGACCATTTTCTTCAGCTTCCACCAACTGTCAGTTTCAGCCCAGGGTGGCCATAGTGGTTTCCCAGTTTGATTGAATTTTTATTGCCACTTCCCCCCCACTTCACACATGGGTGTCCCAGATCTTTTTTTTCAAGCTGAAGCCCAGACAAATGTCTGACATTTCTTTGTCTTGGTCCATTCAAAGGTAGCAGTTAACAGGTAAGTTTCCCAGAAGCCAGTGTGACTTCTTTTGGGGGAAGGCCTCAGTTTATCCAGCAGAAAACCCTGCTCTGGAGCTTCCTCAGTCAAACCAATGCATTTAATTCTTTATTTTATTTTGTTCTGAATCAGAAGCAAGCCTATTGAAATAAAACATCCCATATATGATTCCCAGCAAAAAGCCCTTTACATTGCAAGGCCAGGAAAGGGACTTATCCAACATACACTCTTAAAACGGGTATTTTTCTTATTTTGCAAAAGCACATTTAAACATGTGGCAAAGTCTGCCGATATGTCCCTTTGAAAAGATTTTCTCTTCCATTTGAATTTCCCCCATGGTTTTGCAGTCCTAGTCAGTTTCTCTAATACAGCAATCTGTTTAAGACGCAGATCCACTGAAATTGACATAGGCCCAGGACCTCTTTTGAAGCAGTGATTTCTGTCATTTTGTAGCCCAAAAGTCAAGCGTTTTTCCGTGCGGCTGAAATGAAGTTTCTGTTGATTTCCCAGATTTGGTCTGACACAGCCTGCATTCAGGAATAATGCTCTTTCCTACTGAGGCACAATCTGAATATGGATGGGCAGGGCAGGGCCTTACTGATAAAAGCAGAGTAATGTAGAACCGATGAAGAGCATCAGAGCAGCATCATTTTAAATGTAAAATATTTTGCTTTTTCACTGGGACACTTTGGGCTAGCAGCAAAGCAGTGCAGTTTTTCACTCCGCTTCTTTAGTAAACACAAGAAAACAACCTGGCAGCCTTTTTCGGGGTGCTCCCTGTTCCAACCTGCCCTATGGTGCTTGGCAAAACATTGCAGCCATCCTTTTGTAGCTGCAAAACGCAGTTTTGAAGAAAGGCCCTGGTGCTCAAAGGAGCCAGCGCAGCCATTTTGCTGATTCTGCTGAAGTGCAGCTTGGTGATGTGGGGAAGTACTGCTGAGTGGGTAAACATCCCACATCACAAACCAATGTTCTCATTCTCACAATAGAACATCCCAGCAGCACTTAAGTCACACTTGCTTCTGTTGATGAGACCCTTTCTGACTTCTGGCTGGCGACAGGAATCATTGGAATACTTCACACTATTCTCGAGGGGTATACATGAGAAAAGCACCTTGACAGTAGAAAAAAAGCGCTGCACTGCTTTCATCATAATCTTTAGTTGATGGAACACACGGGAACAAGGCATGTAATCCATAAGGAAGGCTCCAAAGAGCACGATCACTACATGTACAGTTGACGAAGAGGCCATACGTTGAAATTCTAGAAGCAGTCTGCCGAAACAGCACGATTCGACACTATTCCACAAATCGTTCAAACCAAAATTGCCAGACATGTCTTCTTGGAAGGCATACACGCACAGATCTTCCACAAAGCCATCACCCACGACGAAAACTATGCGTCTTGCCATGTTTGCCAGCTGCAGTACACAAAGTAATGGGGAAAGTGAATTCCTCCCTTTCCTGTGACGCACAACCAAAGCACCTGATTGGCCAAAGGCAATAATCCCATTTCTATTGGCCAGCATGCTCACAAACGCAGAATGTGGCACATGCCTTTCTCCAAGTACCACCAGGGCCGCACCCCAGTAAAGCAGTCTGAGTCCTTTCTATTGGCACGCTTTCCTCTGACGCACACCCTGAGCAGCACCTGATGGGACAATGGCTATAGTCCCATTTCCATAGGCCAGCTGGTGAGGAGCGTCAAATGTGGCACATGCGGGTCCCCAAGTACATCAAGGGCCGGTCCCCAGTTAGTGCACCAGGAGTCCCTCTTCCTGTTGCCGCACATCCTAAGCAACTCATTTGACAAACCCACAGTTCCATTTTCGTGGCCGTTGCCTGTAAAATACTTGCATGTGGCTTTCGTGCTGTGTGCAGGCTTGGGGGAATAACTTGCAACCAGGGCAAGGGGAGTTCGTAAGGGGCGACTCAAGAGTGTTTTTTCTATGTAGATCTTTCTACAAAAATAACTGTCTGTTTTTAGTAACTTTTGTGTTTTCTTCTACGCACATTAGTTCAGTAAACTCTTCACTGCATCCTGTAGACTAGCAAACAAAACTGCATTGCCAATGGATCACAAAAAAAAGCCACTTTCTTGGAAAAACTCTGCATTTCCACAAGTAAGAAGGTCATTGTTGCAGAAGAACATTCCAAGAACGGACAAAAAAAAAAGTGTACATGCTTCTGTTGATGACACCTTCCTTCGTCTGGCTCGGAACAACATCCATGAGCAGTAGGCCATAGTCTTTGCGGTATTATAGATGAGAAAAGTACCTTGGCGGTGGGAAAAAGCGCCCTCACAACATCCGGCAACCTCCTCAGTCTACGGAACAAATCTAAGCAAGGCAGGTAACCCATATGCATGCCGCCGTAATGAATTACCGTAACATCTTCTACTGGAAACGTGGCAGGGTCTTTGCAAAGTGCATGCATATCGAAGAAATGGCACTCATACACAGCGTTCCACAATGCATCCACTCCTTCCAAACCAAAATTGCCGTCAAAGTTTCTTTGCAGGGCATAGTTCTGAAGATCTATTACAAAGGGATCACCTACAGTCAACACAATACATTTCGCCATGTCAGCCACCCTCAGTACCTACAGTATAATGCACAACTGTTTCACCTCCCCTTCCTGTTAACTACACTACCTGACTGGCTAATCCCCACACTATCATGGCAATAGGGCAATGTGCTGTAAAGGACAGATTTTGGCACATGCGCCTCCCAAATTAGTATGTAGGCCGCACACCTTTAAAACTGGAGCAGTCCTTCTTCCCTTTGCACTATCTTCTCTGCAACTGTACTTCATTGGGTTACTGGTAAATAGGCACAAACGCATCCACCAATCGCAGTAAAGCCGCCATCATCGAACACAGTCAGTCCTCTACAACACTTGAAATGCACCGTTACACATTTACAGTACAAATGTTGTGCCATTCCAAAGCACGTCCACTACAAAGTTCAATGAAATTATGGCCGATTTCTCCATCCGCATACATCCACATAGCCACCCAGGATGTGGCATGTGCAATACTGAAAGTACTGCGTAATCCACTACCTTTTCATAATAGTGATGGTAGGTGGGGGTGAGGGGGAGTGGTAAAAAATATGAAACTGGGTAGGGGATTCAGTATTCCTCCGTATATGTATAAAGTGTTTATGTGCGTGCAATGTTTTTGTGCATTTCCTCTTTATATGCGTTTGTTTGCCTCCTCACATTTTTACAACATTCTGGTCAATGCTTCTTGCACAGTGTAAAAGAAAACAGCATTGCCAATGGCGCTCAAATAAATGCCATTTCTACGGAACCACTGCACATTTTGCGACCTCATGATCTCAAAGTGGGTGGGGAACATGTCAGCAGTCTGCAAAAACTGACGCATAATTCTGTTTGTAGCACACCTTCCGACCTCTGGCTGGGAACAAATTACACCGTCATGGACCCACACTGCTCTTGGTGTTATGCATGAGAAAATCACCTTGGCAGTAGGAAAAATACGCATCACTGCGGTCAGCAACCTCTTCAGGAGACGGATTAATCATCCACACGATATGTAATCCAAATGTACACTTCCATAGTGCACCACGGCACAGTCCATGTTCGTGACGGACGCCACATATCTACAAAGGCGAACCACCCTGCCGAAAATGCAGTCACCCTGACAGGCCCAGAAAGTGTCCACTCCCTCCAACCCGAAATTACCAGCAACGCCTCTTTGCACGCAACAACTGTGCAGATGGCGCACAAAGGTATCACCGACGATAAGCACTGTGCGTCTCTCCATGTCGACCATCCTCATGACAGTATTGTGACGAAATGGTACCACCCCTTCCTATGAACCATGCCCTAAACTTCTAATTCCCCATTTCCCACAATTCCATTTCCACCCTGCTCATAATGGGAGGATATGCACGTGCTCTTTCCCATCTACAGTGAGGGCCACGGCCCAGTCAAGCTCTGACAATACTTCTTCCCTTTGCACAGTCACTTTCTACAGCACTCCCCCAATTGGGTGCTGTCACATTTGAAAACATGCATGCACCAATCACATACAAAACCTCTGCATTGCACACTGTCGTTTCTACACACCACTCCTTATTTACCATTAAACACTTTCAGTACACATACCATTTGATTGCAACGCCCCACCACCATAATCTTCTGCTAAAGAATGCACTATTGCAGCATCCACAAACATCCTAACATGCACCCAGCACACCGTTGGCTATGCATACAACATTGCAACCCTTTACACGCCCACCACAACACTATACATCCAAGCAAGCGACCATGTGGGCACCTAACATTATACAAAAACGTTACATACATAGCAGTTCTAATCAACTCCCCCAAACTATAAAACACCCATTCACGAAAACGTGTCACACTTAGCTGAAGCCACAAACATAGCGCTATTGTGTCACTGCCAACCTATGCACAGCACCTTCACAACATTGGGCCCACTTCAATAAATCTGCACACAGCAGAGTAACCAACCACATATAAGCTGCCCTTCAATCATACCCACTTCCATACTCACGTTACGTATGCATTGCACCCTGTGGCCACACTACACAACTTCACTGCACCATCTCCTGCTGCACACCAAATACTGTAGCATGTTCCAACTATCACCACAACCATAGAATGCACAATGCACGCTTTGCAACTCACTTGTGCTGCTGTAGCATGTCGACAATGTGCTCTACACGCATTCTCCAAAGATCACCACCCTGTGCCTTATACACTACCAAACCTGCATTGCTCCAGTGGGTCTGCTCCTTGCACACATTTCCCCCCCCCACCGTAATTCAACAATACATGTCAGCATATCACCAACTACCAATATGCACATATGCACCACTGGCATCAGCCCTCCTAACCAACCTCGACACCGCAATGGAAATGCACATCATTACATGCAACTGCTAGTATAATGTATATAAATTACACTGTCTCCGGCAAACCTACGCCCTTTCATTCAAATACTATTGTCTTACCCACTTCCACTCACAAAGGATTGTTTCACTGCCAACTTAACATGTTCACAACATTGTCCATACTGCAAGCATTGTGCACACAGCACACTATACAAGCACATATAACCTGCCCTTCAACCATACCCTGTAACATACTGACAGTATACAAGCATTGCACCCAGTGCCCACACAGCATGACTTTTCACTGCAGCATCTCCAACCACAGTCCACCGCCATGGAGCTATGCAGTAACAAATTGCAACAGTTACCATAATGTACAAACAAGACACTCTCCTGCATCCCTGTGCACTTTCAATCACATACTATGGGCGTACCCACTACCATTCACAAAGTATTGTGCCACTGCCAAACAACCCACAATCTGTTTACAACAGTGGCCTATAATGGCTTAAATTTGCTCACACCCATTCCTTCCATGTCACCATCCTCTTACTGATGCACATTGAAAAATGCATTAGTGCTGTACATGTCCTCAGGGCCTAGGCTCTTGAATGCATGGCCTACTGCCTACGGCCTTTGGCCATGCATCCAATAGTCTAGGCCTTGAACACTCACGGCAACGTAATGCCACCATGCATGTCTCCATATCAGCGACAATACAAAGACACCACTGCCACCAACATTCATACCCAACCTGCGCACCACCAAGTAGCTATGCAGCAACACATTGCAACAGTTAACACAATGTAGAAAGAAAACACTCTCTCCTGCACCCCTATACACTTTCATTCACATACTATGGCCGTACCCACTCCCATTCATAAAGTACACTGTCACTGCCAACCTACCCACATTCAGTTTGCAGCAGTAATGCTACTGCAAGCAATCTGCACCCACTGCACTATGCAAGCACCACCCTATACCGGATGCAGAGTCAAACATGCCTTCCTGCTGTGTGTATGTTGCAGCCCTATGCTCCTCAGTGCATGCCCTACAGCCTACGGGCTTCGGCCATGCCCCCAATAGTGTAATGCTTCCACAGACCCACTGCACCTTCAATCACCCATGCATGCCTCCATGTACCCAACTATCGCTTCCATCCACAGCGCACTGCCAACCGATGTCATGTGCACTTAAATCCCCATCTGCAAATGACCTGCCACCACTCACCACGAAAAGAGTTTGCTGCAAACAGGTTGCAGCAGACGCTATGTGACCGTTACGACAGCTGCCTCTAATCACCACAGAAAATATTCACCTACATCCGTTACATGAACCACTTCTCACTCCCCCACCCATTCCCTCCCCTATTGCCGCCAACACAATGAGACAGTACATTTTCCAGACCCTTCCACCGCCGCACTGTCCTCCGATACACCATGGCGGTTTTTCCCAAAAATGTTTGACACACAGCATGCTTCCCTCCAGACAACCACCAAACGCGTCCAAACTTCTAAGACTACGCCGTACCGCGATCCAATGACCCTTCTGTCCACAGAGCGAACAGGGAAATGCGTCTGCGGAGCAGACCCAGATATCATAATTTTTTGGGACGGACATTTCAGTATTTTACAAAGAAATTACTTGTCCGGTGTTCACCAAACACACAAAAGCATGCTTTCTGGCCCAAGCCCCCACTCCTGGTGCAAATGTGATGAAAATCCATCCAGCCGTTCGGGCTGTAGCCGTGCGCAGTTTTTCCCCATTCAGTCTATGGGAAAAAAATAAATTTTGGGACCTCCCCCCATAACTCCATCTCCCCCCGCACGAAAACTTGCCCAACTTGGCAAAAAAATTCAGAGCCGGCCATATACTTTTTTTTGAAAAGCTTGGTGGGGATTCGTCCAGGTGGAGCTAAGTTATAAGCCACCGAAAAACAGCTCTTCCTAGGAGTTTAGCAATTTAACCATAACTACACGCCCACTACCGTGGGTCGTGTGATAAAATGGAATATCTGGTTGTACCTCATACAATCCCACATCGTTCCACCAATCGGCACAAAATTTTGCAGTTACCAGTTAAGACCCTCTGGACGTCACTGCCTACATTACATGTGGACCCCCCCACCCACCCGTACGCTGGATTTCAGCCCCTGCACACATGAGACTTGCCTGCAAGTGGCGAAAAATCAAGGTGGTCGTAGAAGGACCAAACAGAGCTCATTGCAAGCATCTGGATGCAAGAAACAAAACTCCAAGGTCCACATGATCTCTGAACATGTTTCCCCAATAGGTTTCTTTCGGCCCCTCTAGGTAGCCACAGCCTTTGGCCGTTGCCACTATACATGTCTTTCGGTCCCAGGCCCTGGCCAGTGAACACAGCCTTTGTGCTCACTGGCCAGGGCCATACTGCAAGCACTTGACATGTTGCCCCAATAGGTTAGCCCACACCTCACTGTAGCTGTAGAATTCCACTTTTTTTTATTCTAATTATTTTAACTGTTTGTTTTGACTTTTTTTCCCCATAACCGCAGTTATATTAGTAATGGACTACAAATAACTCCAAATATTTCTAAAAGATTTGCAGTTATTATACGTGTGATGCACTTTCATTCCCAATCCAATTTTCTACCATAACCTTGGATAAGCAACTGCCAGCAAACCAACACAACCAAAATGCAACAAAAAACGACAAACAGGCTCAAGAGCGTTCTTGAGAACACTGAAGATGACGGACCAAACACCTACATTGCCAACAGAGAAGACGACAAACCCGCTTAAGCCATTACTAGCAGAGAAGACACGCTGCCCTCACACAACGGATTCCAATAACCAAAACCAGAAACGACATAACGGAGCCCTACAGACCTACGGCCCGACAGAGCCACCGTCTGAATATCTCACCCAAGATGAAGACCTCCTCAATCTCTCAACCCATGGAGATCACTCAACAGATGATACACCACCTTCCAGCCTACCCACAGTGCCTTCAAGCTTCATAATAGATGAATATACTCCTAATCATGAACCACAACCATCGGACATGTATGAAGAAATTTCCGATGACTCACTACAAGACACCTCACATATAGCTTACACACCTGACTCTTTCGCCGCATCAGCATCAGAATCATACGATCAAATTTCAAATGATTTTCAACTCACGAGCATCCAGCAACACTGATTGCACACTTCCAACATTTGTCAATCCGTTACACCAAAATCAAATCTACGAAATTCACATTGAAAGCAAAAACAATAGATCTGAACCACTAATAGTCAATAGAACTAATACCCTGCGCATCTTTGGAGCGATTCCGCAACTGCAAAAAACAACAAAAAAAAAAAATCTAATCACTTTCAAAGATGACAACATCTAGATAAGATCATTGCTGAAGTCTCCGACCCAAATGACCAGGAACTGATACTATCAAAGCGTGCTCAGTTCCACAAACTTGGCTTTAACTGCTGGGCATCTACATCAACAAGGAAATATCAACCAAGGACGAAGATGAACAAACACACCCATGACTACAGAAGAATTGCTGCTACTTGGACTCATGCCCAACAATCGGAACAATGGGACAGAACAGAACGACCATTCAAAAGAATCTATGACTTTGGAACCTCAATCACAGAAACGGTTTCCTCAAGAAGGAACAAGTTACTTACCTGTAACTGTTGTTCTCCAGCATGGGTCTGGCATGGATTCACATGCTCATGAATATTCGCTGTCGTCAGGCTGGGAATCCTCGGTAAAGAAAAATCAGTATCAGTTTTGTTTCTGATCTGTCTTTCGTAGTAGTAACAAATCACTGATCTCTGCGTCATACTGACCCACAGCCAATGACTGCCATCTCCCTAAGCCCCGCCTCTGGCAGCCATCTTCAGATTTGGTAGCACGTGAAGTGGCAGTATGACCAAGTGAAGAGCCGCAGAGGGGTAGGTGGGAGGGTTCGCATGTGAATCCATGCCAGACCCATGCTGGAGAACAAGTTACAGGTAAGTAACTTGTTCCTTCTCCAGCATGGGGTCTGGCATAGATTCACATGCTCATGAATATAAGAATACATAGCAGTACACACATGCACAACCACGGGAGGTGGCAACAGGCTCAACATTAAGCAATACAACAAGTCAACATTAAGCGTCTCTTACCTCCTCACCAGGCTCACCTTAAGCGAACAGGTTGCGCAGCACTGCTTGGCCGACCCTGGACTCCTCCCTGGAATCCCGATCGACGCAGTAGAATCTCGTGAAGGTGTGCGTCGACCTCCACGTAGCAGCCCTGCAGATGTCCAGCAGGGGCACACCAGATAGGAACGCCGTAGTAGCAGCGATCGCTCTGGTCGAATGGGCTCTCGGACGGCCTGGCAGCGGTCGGTTAGCCAACCGGTGGCAGTGCATGGTGCAGCCGGAGAGCCATCTGGAAATAGAAGACTTCGAGAGAGCCTTCCCTTGATTCACAGGTCCAAAGTTCACAAACAGCTGTGATGTCCTCCGAAAACTCTTTGTGCGGTCCACGTAGAACTTCAGCGCTCTAGCCACATCCAGCGAGTGCAAAGTCCTCTCGGCCGGCGACGAAGGAGACGGGAAGAAAACAGGTAACACCAGGGGCTCGTTAAGATGGGAGTCCGACGGCACCTTGGGAATAAAGGAGGGGTGCGTCCTAAGCACCACCCTCGAGGCATGGAAAGTCAAGTACGGTGCTTTGCAGGATAGGGGCTGGATCTCTCCCACTCGTCGTGCGGAGGTAATGGCCACCAGGAATGCAGTCTTCCACGACACAAACTTCATCGGTGCGGAGTGCATCGGCTCGAATGGGGGCCCCATGAGCCTAGTCAGCACCACGTTAAGTTCCCACGCCGGGGCCGGGGCCTTCACCGGTGGGAACGACCGGAACAGTCCTTTCATAAACTCTTTCACCAGTCGATGGGACCACAGGGACGTCCGTCCTGTGGTTCTGGTATATCTGGAGATCGCCGCCAGATGAATCTTAATGGAGGCATGGGCTAGCCCAGCCTTTGCCAGCGATAGCAGGTACGGCAGCACCTGAGGGGCCATAATCCATAGGGGGTTGATCTTCTGTGCTCGGCACCAGATGGAGAACCTCTTCCACTTGTGACCGTAGCATTTGAGAGTCGAGGACGCCCTGGCCTTTGCAAGAACCTCTCTGCAGTCGGCCGGTATATCGTACCCTCCAAACTCTAGCGCTGCAGGAGCCAAGCCTGCAGGTTCAGCGACGCCGGGTCGTGGTGGAAGATGGCGCCTCCTTCTCTGGAGAGGAGATCCGCGTCCGCCAGCAGCTTGATGGATGGGGACGTTGACAAGTCCAGAAGGTCCGGGAACCAGATCTGCCTCGGCCACGCCGGTGCGACGAGGATCATCCTGCACCGGGACCTCTTGAGCTGGTTGATGAGTCGAAGCAGCAACGGCAAGGAACAAGTTACTTACCTGTAACTGTTGTTCTCCAGCATGGGTCTGGCATGGATTCACATGCTCATGAATATTCCCCGTCGTCAGGCTGGGAATCCTCGGTAAAGAAAAAATCAGTATCAGTTTCGTTTCTGATCTGTCTTTCGTAGTAATAACCAATCACTGGTCTCTGCGTCATACTGACCACAGCCAATGACTGCCCTCTACCTAAGCACCGCCTCTGGCAGCCATCTTCAGATTTGGAAGCACGTGAAGTGGCAGTATGACCAAGTGAAGAGCCGCAGAGGGGTAGGCGGGAGGGTTCGCATATGAATCCATGCCAGACCCATGCTGGAGAACAACAGTTACAGGTAAGTAACTTGTTCCTTCTCCAGCATGGGGTCTGGCATGGATTCACATGCTCATGAATAAAGAATACATAGCAGTCCACACATGCACAACCACGGGAGGTGGCAAAGGCTCAACATTAAGCAGTACATCAAACTCAACATTAAGCATCTTACCGCCTCACCAGGCTCACCTCAGGCGAACAGGTTGCGCAGCACTGCTTGGCCGACCCTGGACTCCTCCCTGGAATCCCGGTCGACGCAGTAGAATTTCGTGAAGGTGTGCGTCGACCTCCACGTAGCAGCCCTGCAGATGTCCAGCAGGGGCACACCAGATAGGAACGCCGTGGTAGCTGCGATCGCTCTGGTGGAATGGGCTCTCGGACGGCCAGGCAGCGGTCGGTTTGCCAACCGATGACAGTACATGATACAGCCGGAGAGCCATCTGGAAATGGAAGCCTTCGAGAGAGCCTTCCCCTGATTGACAGGTCCAAAGTTCACAAAGAGTTGTGACGTCTTCCGAAAACACTTTGTGCGGTCCACGTAGAACTTCAGCGCTCTAGCCACATCCAGCGAGTGCAAAGTCCTCTCAGCCGGAGACGAAGGCGACGGGAAGAACACAGGCAACACCAAGGGTTCGTTGAGATGGAAGTCCGACGGTACCTTGGGCATGAACGAGGGGTGCGTCCTGAGCACTACCCTCGTGTCGTGAAAAGTCAAGTACGGGGCCTTGCAGGAAAGGGCCTGGATCTCTCCCACCCGTCGTGCGGAGGTGATGGCCACAAGAAACGCTGTTTTCCACGACAGAAACTTCAACGGGGCCGAGTGCAGAGGCTCGAACGGAGGTCCCATGAGCTTGGTCAGCACCACGTTGAGCTCCCACGCTGGGGCCGGAGCCTTCACCGGCAGGAACGATCTGAACAGTTCCTTCATGAACTCTTTCACCAGACGATGAGACCACAAGGACGTCCGGCCCGTGGTTCTGGTGTATCGGGAGATCGCAGCAAGATGAATCTTGATGGACGCGTGTGCCAGTCCAGCTTTGGCCAGCGTCAGTAGGTACGGCAGTACCTGGGGAGCCGTAATCCGTAGAGGGTTAATCTTCTGTGCGTAGCACCATACAGAGAACCTCTTCCATTTGTGTCCGTAGCATTTAAGAGTCGAGGACGCCCTGGCCTTTGCAAGAACCTCGCTGCAGTCGGCCGTTATGTCGTATCCTCCAAACTCTAGTGCTGCAGGAGCCAGGCCTGCAAGTTCAGCGATTTCGGGTCGTGGTGGAGGATGGCGCCTCCTTCCCTGGAGAGTAGATCTGCGTCCACCGGCAGCTTGATTGGCGGGGACGCTGACAAGTCCAGAAGGTCCGGGAACCATATCTGCCTTGGCCACGCAGGTGCGACGAGGATCATCCTGCACCGTGATCTCTTGAGCTGGTTGACGAGCCGGATTAGCAGTGGCAAAGGAGGGAACGCGTAGAGGAACAGGCCCTCCCAGGGGAACGAGAAAGCATCGCCCATGCTCCTCGCCTGGGGAAACCTGCTGGCGAAACTCCGGCACTTGGAGTTCGTCGCCGTCGTGAACAGGTCGATCTGGGGTGTGCCCCACCGTCGGAAGAGGCGATCCACTAGATCCTGCCGTAGTTCCCACTCGTGGCACGAGCGCAGCTCCCTGCTGAGTGAGTCGGCGATGGTGTTTTTTATCCCTGCCAGATGAAACGGCACCAGAAACATCCTTTGGGCGACGGCCCAATGCCACAGGTCCTGCGCCTCCTTGGACAGCGTTGGGGACCTGGTTCCGCCCTGTTTCCTGATGTAAAACATGGTGGTGGTGTTGTCGGTGAAGATCCTCACCACCTTGCCCTTGAGGGACGGAAGGAAGGACCTGAGGGCCCAGAACACTGCACGGAGCTCCAGGACGTTGATATGGAGGGACTTCTCCGTCGGGAGCCAAAGGCCTCTCGCGTGCAGGTTTTCGGTGTGCGCTCCCCACCCTTCCAGGGAGGCATCCGTGGTCACTGTCTCCTGGTGGTCTGGGGTCTGGAAGTCCATGCCCGCCGTCAGATGCGCGCGGTTGCCCCACCACCGGACCGATCGGCGGAAACTCTCGTCGAGTGTGATCCTCTACTCGAAGCCGCCCGTCGTTTGGATCCAGCGCGCGTCCAGGAACTCCTGCAACGGGCGCATCCAGAGCCTGCACATGGGAATGAGGTAGATGCAAGAAGACATCATTCCGAGGAGGGACTTGATGGACCTCACCTTGGCCGCGTCGGAAACCAACATCCGCTGTACCTTGCCCAGGATGGACCTGGTCCTTTCCTCCGACGGGGAGGCCAGAAGGGACACTGTGTCGAGCTTCGCTCCCAGAAACAGTGCGTTTTGCGCGGGTACCAGGTGGGACTTGGCGTAGTTCACGGAGAATCCCAGGTCCGTGAGAAGTTGGACGGTCCTTGCCGTCTGCTCCACGGCGAGCTCCCTCGTCTTGGCTCGGATGAGCCAGTCGTCCAGGTAGGGGTAGACGTGGATCCCCTCGCGGCGCAGCTGCGCCGCCACCGGTGCAAGGCACTTGGTGAATACCCTGGGTGCCGACCGTAGTCCGAAGGGGAGGGCTTTGAACTGGTAGTGACGCCCTTGGACCACAAACCTGAGGAATTTTCGGTGCCCCTTTAGGATGGGAATATGGAAGTAGGCATCCTCCAAATCCAACGACGACAGGAAGTCTCCTTCCTCCAGCTGCCCCAGGACGTGCTGGAGGGTGACCATCCGGAACTTCTGCGCCTTGATGAACTTGTTCAGACGTCGCAGGTCTAGGGTGGGGCGCCATCCTCCCGTCTTCTTCTTCACGAGGAAGTATCTCGAGTAAACTCCGGAGCCCCGAAGCCTCTTTGGGACGAGTTCGATGGTGCCCTTCCTGAGCATCGCCTTTACCTCCAGGAGAAGCTGAGGGACGTGAAGCTCTTTCCTGGCCACGGGGGGGGGGGGGGACGCGCGGGCACCTTCTTTGAAACTCGAGCGCGTGGCCCCGTGCTAAGGCGTCCAGCACCCAACGGTCGGTGGAGATGGACTCCCACACGCTGACTAAGCTCGCCAGCCGGCCTCCCACCGGGGTGCTTCGGTGGGGGCCCGACCCCACGGCCGGTTCAATCCTGTTTCGACGAGGCTATGCCGCCTTGACCTCCTTGGCGACGACGGCGGGGTCCGCCAGACTTGCCTCGTCCTCTGTAGGCCTCCTGAGACGACGAGCGGGCCGCTTGACGGTAGGTGGAGAAACCGCCGCCGGAACCTTTGGAGGCGCCCTTGCCTCCGCTGCTCCGAAAGGGCGTCCGTCGTTGCTGCAGAACCCCAAGGGCCCGGGCCGTCTCAGTGTCCACTTTAATGGCCTGAAGGGAATCGTCCACTGTTTTCCCAAACAGGTTGTTCCCATTGAACGGCATGTCCAGGACTCTGGTCTGTACGTCTTGACGGAAGTCCGTAGCCTTGAGCCATCCACGCTGCCTAAGGCACACGCCGTTGCCCAACTGGCGGAACCCGGTGTCGGCGATGTCCGCCTCAATAGTGATGGCGTGGTCCGACGCCACCTCACCTTCCTGTAGGATCTCCAGGGCATCCGCCCTCTTGTCGTCCGGTAGGAAGTCCAGCAGGGGAGCCAGTTTGTACCATAGCTCCCTGTCGTAGCGGGCCACGATAGCCAAGGCGTTGGCCGCTTTAATCGTCGTCGCTGCAGACGAGATGACCCTGCGTCCCATAGCGTCCAATTTCTTTCCCTCGCCGTCCGGTGGGGAAGTCAATGTGGAGGCCGCACCCCCCCGCTTTCTTCCTGGCCGCCGCGGAGACGACGGAGTCCGGGGTAGGCTGCGCCCGGAGGCACAGGGGGGCCGCGTCCGGGACCCGGTACTTCTTCTCATACCGGTCTCTTCTAGCTGGCGTCGTGGAAGGGTTCTTGAGGAGGGCGAGGCCCTCATCCCAAATGTCGTCCAGTAGAGGCACCGCGAGGACCGTCTTCCTCTTGGCCTTGCGCCGTTGATAAAGGAATCCTTCCTTTTTCTTCTCCTCAGGGCAGAGTTGGAAAAGCTCGGATGCCCTGGCGATCATGGAGTGGAACGATCCAATCTCGTCGGGAGGAGAAGCCCTGGTGGGAGGTGACGACGGTAGATCCTCGTCGTATACCTCGTCGTCCATACCCGTCGCTGCCGTGTCAGTCCCCGTATCATCCCCTCGGGTGGACGGGGAGGAGGGCTGGACAGGGCGCGACGGCTGAAAAGGAGGTGGAGGGTGAATCCTTCTTTTCTTGGGCGGGGGAACACCAGAAGGTCCCGGTTCGGGATTCCCCGACGGGAGAGGTTCCTCCGTCGGCAACGGTAGTCTCGTCCTTATCTCTGAGCATAAGGACTGTATAGCCAACAAAATGGCCGCCGAGTTGTCTTGCGGCGCTGGCAGAGGGGAATCCGATGGGCGATCAGGGGCCCCGTCGGCACCCTCGACGATGTCGTCGTCACCTGCGTCGGGATCCATCCCGACGGGCCGGTCTTCTTCCACGCCAAGGCCGTGGCTTAAGACCTCAATCAGCTCTTCCTCCGAGGTTGAGGCCGAATCTACGACGACGCCCTGCCCCCCCTTTTTCTTCCCCGCCGGGGATTTCACGGGGGTCCTATCGATGGGCACAAAAGAGGACTCCCTCCGAGGTGGCAGGGAGACTCTGAGCCCCGAGGTCGCCACCACTGGTGTAGCCTCCACAGGCTGAGCCAGGGCCGCGGCGACAGTATCGATAGAGGGCTTGGCCGGATGGATTAAGGCCTTCACCACCTTAGGTGCGCTCACCGCCTTATCCTTGAGGGGGGGGGACACTGCCTCGCTCCCCCTCCGATGGGGCCTTCGAGCTCGACCGGGGCCTCTCCAGGAGCTTCGCCGGGTGCTCGCCTTTCCTCTTACCCGACCCAGAGCGTTGGCTCGTGGCTGATGCTGCCGGGGAGGGTGCGCCCTGCCTGGCGCCCGTAGAGCCCGACCGTTCGGCGCTCCCGGTGCCAGCGGACTCGCGGTGCTTGGCCTTGTGTTGGACCCCCGTCGCCGGGGCGTCCTCAAAGGTCTTAGAAGACCGCTCGGATTTCTTCCTCTTCTTCTCGCCTGACGGGCTCTTCCCTTCCAGCCAGTTGGCGAGACGTTGATGGCGGTCCTTCATGGTCCGCTCCGACATATTGCCGCAAAACGCACAGTCCTTCTCCACGTGCGTCTTGTCCTCATGTAAGCAGTAGAGACAAAAGGAGTGTTCGTCCTCCTTAAAGACGTTCTGCAGCTGGCATCCAGGGTGGGCGTCGAGCTTCCCTTCTCCTGGGCCATGTCCGGGCCTGAGAAGCTTCTGGAGTCCTCCAAAAGCGTAGCTCGACGAAATCTTCACCCTTGAGGGGCGCAGACGAATCCGACACGGGTCCCCGTTGATCAGATGGAGAGTCGGTGGAGCTTGAGGCTCTTTTGACCGAAAAAACGTGAACAAATAGCACTAACGCTCGAGAGCAATAGCACGAGGATCCCAACACATGAATGTGCGGTAAAAATCTGAAGATGGCTGCCAGAGGCGGTGCTTAGGTAGAGGGCAGTCATTGGCTGTGGTCAGTATGACGCAGAGACCAGTGATTGGTTATTACTACGAAAGACAGATCAGAAACGAAACTGATTTTTTCTTTACCGAGGATTCCCAGCCTGACGACGGGGAATATTCATGAGCATGTGAATCCATGCCAGACCCCATGCTGGAGAACGGAGGGAACGCATACAGGTATAGGCCGTCCCAGGGGAACGAGAACGCATCGCCCATGCTTCTCGGCTGGGGAAACCTGCTGGCGAACCTCTGGCACTTCGAGTTCGTCGCTGTTGCGAACAGGTCGATTTGGGGTTTGCCCCATCGTCGGAAGAGTTGTTCCACCTGATCCTGGCGCAGCTCCCACTCGTGACACGTGCGCAGCTCCCTGCTGGTGTTTCTATCTCCTGCCAGGTGGAAGCGAACCAGGAACATCCCCTGGGCGACCGCCCAGTGCCACAGATCCTGTGCCTCCTTGGATAGGGTTGGGGATCTGGTACCTCCCTGCTTCCGTATGTAAAACATTGTCGTGGTGTTGTGAGTGAAGATCCGCACCACCTTGCCCTTGAGCGACGGGAGGAACGATTTGAGAGCCCAGAACACAGCTCGGAGTTCCAGGTTGTTGATGTGCAGGAGCTTCTCCTCCGGGAGCCAGAGGCCTCTTGCGTGGAGATCTCCGGTGTGGGAGCCCCAACCTTCCAGGGAAGCGTCCGTCGTCACCCTCTCCTGGTACGCCGGCGTCTGAAAGTCCGTACCTGCCGTGAGGTGCTCTCGAACACCCCACCACTGAATCGCCCGCCAGAACACCTCGTTGAGGGAGACCCTGTCTTCGAAGGTGCCCGTCGCCTGCATCCAACGGGCGTCGAGAAATTCTTGAAGAGGGCGCATCGGTAGTCTGCAAAGGCGCACCAGGTAGATGCAAGAGGACATCATCCCCAGGAGGGACTTGATGGACCTCACCTTGGACACGTCCGTGGCTAGCAGGCGCTGCACTTTGCCCAGAATGGTCTTCGTCCGTTCTTCCGACGGTGCCGCCAGGCGCCTCACTGTATCGGGCTTCCCTCCCAGAAACAGGGCCACCTACGACGGCACCAGGTGGGACTTTGGGTAATTTATGGCAAATCCCAGGTCTGTGAGTAGCTGGACGGTCCTCGCAGTGTGTTCGACGGCAAGTTCCCTCGTCCTTGAGCGGATGAGCCAGTCGTCCAGGTAGGGGTAGACGTGAATCCCCTACAGACGATGCCGCGCCGCCACAGGTGCCAGGCACTTGGTAAAGACCCTGGGGGCCGACTTCAATCCGAACGGCAGCGCTCTGAATTGGTAGTGGCGTCCCTGGACGACGAACCTGAGGAACTTTCGGTGACTTCTGAGGATGAGAACGTGGAAGTGTGCATCCTCCAGGTCCAGCGACGACAGGAAGTCGCCTTCCTCCAGCTGTCCCAGCACGTGCTGGAGGGTGACCATCCTGAACTTTTGCGACCTGATGTATTTGTTCAAACGACGAAGGTCCAGGATGGGGCGCCAGCCGCCCGTCTTCTTCCTGACGAGGAAGTACCTTGAGTACACCCCGGAGCCCCGGAGCCTCTTCGGGACGGGCTCGATGGCGCCTTTCCTGAGCATCGCCCGTACTTCCAGCAGCAGTTGCGGGACGTGATTTTCCTTCCTGGCCACAGGTGGAATGTGAGGGCACTTCTTCAGGAATTCGATAGTGTGCGCTTGGAGGCGGTGGCCTTGCCGCCCTGGCCACCTTGCCGACGAGGCGCTCCCTGCTTGCCGCGACCCCTGTAGGCCTCCTGAGACGAGGAGCGTGCCGCCTGGCGGTAGGACGAGCCACCGCTGGATCCCTTGGAGGCCCCCTGTCTGCCTCCGGAGCTCCGAAAGGGCCGTCGTTGCTGAAGGGCTCGTCGCCACCGACGAAATGACCCGTCGCCCCATGGCGTCCAACTTCTTTCCCTCGCCGTCCGGCGGGGAATTCGACGTTGAGGCTCCTGACCCCGCCGCTTTCTTCTTCGCCGCCGCCGAGACGACAGTCTGGCGTTGGCTGGGACCTGAGGCACAGGGGAGCGGTCTCGGGGACCCGGTACTTCTTCTCGTACCGGTCCCGTTTGGCTGGTGCCGTGGAGGGGTTCTTGAGTACCGACAGGCCCTCCTCCCAGATGTCATCGATTAGAGGCACCGCGATGACAGTCTTCCTCTCGGCCTCCCGGCGCTGATAGAGGAAACCTTCCTTTTTCTGCTCCTCCGGGCAGAGCTGGAACAATTCGGACGCCCTGGCGATCATGGCGTGGAATGAGCCAATCTCGTCGGGTGGAGATGCCCGTGCGACGGGAGACCCGTTCCGTCGTCGTCGCCCTCAGAACCAGTCGTCGAGCCCACCGCACCGTCATCTCCCGACTCGTGGGAGGTTGAGGATGGAACTGCAGGCCTCACGGGGGCGAACGGAGGAGAAGGTTGGGTCCTCTGTCGTTTGTTCTGAGGACTTCCCGACGGGCCAGGTTGCGGGTCCTCCGGCCTGGGCCGTGGTCATTTCGTCCTTATCTCAGAGCATAAGGACTGGATCGCAGACAAAATGGCCGCCGAGCTATCCTGAGGCCTAGGTTCCGGCTGCGCCGGAAGGGAAGGCTGCTCTTCCTCGCCATCGTCGTATTCCTCGGTTATCTCCCGAGGATCTTCCTTGCGGGACCGAACCTTCTCGAATAGTACTTCGAGATTCCTCGTGACCTCGGTCAGTTCCTCCTCCGAGGCTGACTCCGAGCTTGAGGAGGCTACCGTGTCCCCCCCACCCCCCTTGTTCCATCATGGTGGCCATGACGATGGGCTGAAAAGAGGATTCCCTCCTTGGCGGCAGAGAAACTCTAGTCCCGGAGGCAGTCTCCGCTGGCGGGGTCTCTGCCGGCTTGGCCAGAGTCGCCGCGATCGCCTCGATAGAGGCCTTTGCCTGCTGGGTAAGGGCCTTCACCACCTTAGGTGCGTCCTGGGCCTTCTCCTTAGGGGGAGGGGCGACGCCTCGCTCCCCCTCTCCCGAGATCGGATGGGGCTTCTCCCGAAGCTGACCCGGGGTCTCGGACTTCCTCTTCCCCGAACCGGAGCGCTGGCTCGTGGTTGACGGTGCCGGGGAAGGTGCGCCCTGCCTGGCGACCGAAGAGCCTGACATTTTCGGCGCTCCCGGAGCCAGCGGACTCGCAGCACTTGGCCTGGTGTTGGGCCCCCGTCGCCGGGGCGTCCGCACAGGACTTAGAAGCCCGCTCTGACCCTTTCTTATTCTTCTCACCCGTTCAGCCTTTCTCGAACCAGCTGGCGAGACGAGATCGACGGTCCCTCATGGTCTGCTCCGACAAGTTCTTGCAGAACTGGCAGTCCTTCTCTACATGAGTCTTGTCCCCATGAAGACAGTAGAGGCATCGCGAATGTTCGTCCTCTTTAAACACATTCTGCAGCTCGCATCCAGGGCAGCTGCGAAACAGCTTGGGTCCGGGTGACAAACTCGCGTCCTGGGCCATCTCGAAGTAGGCCGCAAATCTTCTGGAATCCTCCAAGAGGTTGATTCGACAAAATCTTCACCCTTGAGGGGCGTAGGAAAATCCCGCAACGGGTACCCGTTAACGGGAGTAGAAATGGTGGAGCTTGAGGCTCGATTATGGAGGGATTCGTCCACCGCCTTCCCGAACAAGTTGCTGCCGTCGAACGGCATGTCCAACACCCTGGTCTGGACGTCCTGACGGAAGTCGGTCGCCCGGAGCCAACCCAGTCATCGTAGGCCAACTCCGTTGCCCAGCTGGCGGAACCCGGTATCGGCAATATCGGTTGCCACCGTTATGGCGTGGTCCGACGCCACCTCCCATTCTTGAAGTATTTCTAGGGCCTCGGACCTCTTGTCGTCCGGTAGGAAGTCCAATATGGGGGCCAGCTTAAACCAGAGCTCCCTGTCATAACGGGCCACGATCGCCAGGGCGTTGCCCGAAAAAATGTGAAAATTCACCTGAAAAAAACGCGAAACACGCAGTAAAAGCTCGAGAGCTAAGCACAAGGTCTCCCAACACTTGAACGTGCGGTAAAAATCTGAAGATGGCTGCCAGAGGCGGGGCTTAGGGAGATGGCAGTCATTGGCTGTGGTCAGTATGACGCAGAGATCAGTGATTGGTTACTACTACGAAAGAGATCAGAAACGAAACTGATACTGATTTTTCTTTACCGAGGATTCCCAGCCTGACGACGGGGAATATTCATGAGCATGTGAATCCATGCCAGACCCCATGCTGGAGAATTTCACTTAACTCCCAATCATAACAATCACTGAAACCAGAGCTCAAATGGTCACTCTGCTCATGTAACACTAGAGGAAATTTGCACTTGTTTACCCATCCCTCATCTGACTTAGAAAACTATCAAATCATATGCCTACAAGAGACTTGGATCAGCGAAACACCAGCATGCGATGGATTTCTCACATTTCTCAAACCAGCAATAGTCAAAAAACAAGGAAGACCAGCCGGATTACTCACTCTAATCAAAATAAACCCTCAATGGGCAGTACTGACCAGCGAAAACATCAATCCCTGGATTCAACTAACAATAATAAAGACGACAGACTCACCAGACCAAAAAACTTGATGAAACAAGAATTGCAATACTAAACCTCTACTGGAACCCCGCAGCTATAACAACCGAAGCATTTATTGACGGAGTGTTTATCTTAATTTAATAAATTAGCTGGAATACACTACCATCTAGAAATAATACTCTGTGGGGACCTTAACATCAACTTATTCACACAGAACGGTACTCCCCAAACTCAAACTCAACTCTCATCAAAAGCAACTAGATGGATGAATGAAATTTTCACCCGGGATCTCATCCTCTTAAACCATGCAAGAGACAACTCCACTCCGTATATATATTTCTTTCACAAACCTTGCATGAATCGGTCAAGTAAGCACAAACATTAATTTCAGACAAAAGTGACCACAATAAACTAACAGTCCACTCACACCCCATCGTCAAGCAAGATTCAACTCCAAAAGTCTGTGCACTAGAACTCGATGGAACATCTTCAAGGCTTCGCATTCCACAAGCAGCGATAGTCCATCTACTGACGAAACTTTGCGCCTCAAATAAGACAGACATCGAAAAATTGAACTATGAGTGGATTCTTCTTCCTTTCCAACAAACAGTTAAAAACCGCCCGCATAAAATCCACCTCCACGCATACAACCAGGAAATAGCCGAAAAGAAAAAATCTCTGGCAAAATCGGTAAGACAGTTGAAGAAAACAAAATCCACAGAAAACACTCTACAGATCTCAAAACTGAAACAATCATACAACAACTGGAAAAAATTTCAACAGAAAATTCTTCTCCAAACGGACGCAGAAACTATAATGAACACATATAACTCAAACACCACAAGAGAGCTTTGGAATCTCCTGAACGATAACTCTCAAAAACAGCACAAACTAACGGCTAACGTGCCGCAACAAACGTGGATTACACATCTTTCAAACATCTATGCAGCTTGACCATTCCAACTCGAAAAAGAAACAATGTCAAAACGAAGTGGACAGTAAACGTCACATACGATGACTTGATCTCTATGATTCAAAACCTAAACACATCAAGAGCACCTGGCCCTGACGGACTTTCAAATGCCGTACTCAAGCAAAACCCTCCAGCATGGGCAAACTTCATGTGCCAGATAATATCCATCATCAATACACTGAATCAAATCCCAGCCTCTTGGAGATCAGCTGCAATTGTTCCTATTCACAAACAAGGACCGCGCGTCCAACCGCAGAATTTCCATCCAATTGCCTTGCTAGATCCGCTTGGAAAACTCTTTGCAACAACATTATTGAAACAATTAACCTCTTGGGCAACAAACAACGGCCCATTCTCAACACAGCAAACGGGTTTCACTGCCAACGTCGGAACCAATATCAATCTAATACTACTGCACCTAATCAAGCATGAAGCCATCAACACCAAGACCACCGTATATGCTGCATTCATCGACCTAAAAATGGCCTTCAATGCCATATCACGGAATACGCTATGGGCGTTACTCAAAACTTGGAATTGCCCTCCGAATATTCTGGAACCCATAATCCTACTCTACTCTGAAACTTAAATAAAAGTGAGACTTAAAAAACAAGGAGCAATCACTAAACCAACCACCACCTCAAACGGTCTAAAGCAAGGATGCCCTTTAGCAGCAACCCTCTACAATCTTTTCACATCAGACATCGAACAGAATCTGATCAGCACTCAAACCAATCTACCAAAGATAAATTCAACACCTGTTCCTGCTATGGCATAAACCGATGACATTGTTTTGCTCGACAAAACCCCTTCTGGATTACAAGCTGCCTTAACATCACTGAGCAACTATATGAACATCAACGAGCTAACAATTAACATCTCAAAAACAAAGACTATGACCCTAACTAAACCACAATCAACCGAAAGACAACAAGCAACAATCAACATCAGCGGAATCAGATTAGAAAATGTGACAACATTCAAATACCTCGGCATACTAATCAACCAATCCAAGACTGAACAACAATGGCTAGACAAAGCAGAACAAAAGGCCCAATCACTGCCACGCCAAGGGTGCATGATCACAGAAAATATGGAAAATGTTCATTCAGACCCATCATTGCCTATTACAGACAAAAATGTATTCCGATAACCTACGGAGCAGAAGCAACGATGAACACTGAAAAAATAAACTGGACGAAATTTGAGTCAACCTTTTGGCGCAAGATTCTTCACCTGCCACACTCGTATCCTATGCCGGGAATACGATACGAACTCGCAACCCGATCAATTGTATGCTGGAAAAGATTAGACATCTATCGAAAAATACTATCTGATGAGAAAACTCCTGCAATCCAAATTTTGAAAACTCAAACATGTACCTTTAACAATACGGTGTTAGAAAAATGGAAAAACTCAATCACCAAAGAAATGGAAACGGAAGAGTTATCACAGGAACTGCTAATCATGCGACCTCAATATGCCAAAATCAAACTTTTACAGAATGACTGGATCAAAACCATCCAAAGGAAAAATACCTACAAACAGACCCTCCAATGTAACCAAGACAACAGGAAGATCCACGAACCACCAGCGTACCTTCTACTATTCCCAGACCAAACCATCAGGACAACATTTCTTAGAATCCGTCTGAACATCTTTCCAACGAAATCGCATCTGGCATTAACACAACAGATTCACAGATCACAGAATTATTGCCGATTCTGCAAAGTTGAAACAACACCAGAAACCATATTCCAATTGGTTATGGAATGTCACTCCCTCGCACCGCAACGGAAACAATTTGGCTCCTATTTTGACCTCGCATCGCAACAAATGGATACAGAAGAAAGATGGGCTGCCATACTCAGTGGGAAAAATAACACATACATATACACAATCTCCTTTTTCTGTCCAGCATTCTTGAACTCAATGGAAGAAATGCCTGAGCCACGTTCAAAGACTCTTTGACCTTTTTTTTTGTTGTTTGTTTTCCTCCCTCCTTTCGATCACAAAGAACACAATGCACAATGATGGAAAAGTTTGAAACCAAACTAAAACATCGAAAAAAATAAAAATAATATGCAAATAAATAACCCTGACTATGAAAAATATGCCCGAATATGAAAATATTACCCTGAATATCTGATTACGGCCAAACTCTGGACTTGATCCCCAGTCTCCGCTCCCCCACCGCCCCCCCCCACCCCAACTCCACATGGTGTCCTGTTTCTACCTCCCCACCTAGAGCCTGATGCCATTTCATCCCTTTTCCTCCTAAAAAAAAGCATTTTTTCAACTTCGGTTTTCTGATATTTGAGAATATTTCAAAAATGTTGCCGAACATCTTGCGTTGAACAAAATAGAATGGCAACTTTTTCATTTTTGAAAAGCCACACTGCTGCAAAGCACCATCAGAGATACAAGTATAATTTTGGGAGAAGGAGGCACCCTGGTCTGGTTCAAATATTTTAACAACTACTGGACAGATAACCCCCAATGCCCGGCCCGATTCAAAGCTTGGTGCCCAGGTTGTTTCGTACCTGGTACAATTCCGTCGAGCGTTTTTCTCCATGGGAAAATGAATGTGGAATTGACCGAAACCAGGTTTTTTTACTTTCTCAATAACTTACATATTTTAATGGATCTTTCCCAAAATTTCGAATCTGGGGGAGGCCCATGACAATATTTTGGTTTGCAAAATTTCAGTTAAATCCATCATTGCAATTCTTGTATCTATCTCGATACTCAACTATAATGCGGTCCCTGTTTCGAGTCGCTTAGCGTTTAATGTGCTTTGCACTATGAAGCATGAGAGGACCAGGGAGTCCGAAGCACCACTCTGTGCTTTCAGCCATCTGTGTCTGCATTCGCCGCAATACCCAAGCAGAACGCAGCTAACATAAATCATGCAGAAAAGGTCCTATTGTCACAGAACTCTGCGAGTGACATTTAAACGAAGCATACTGTCCCTTCTGTGTCCATCACAATAAGAAATTAGAAGTACAATTGGGTTTAGAAGAAATCAAAAGACCATGTATCCCTGTCCTGATGAAGGCCCGATAAGAACAAAGAAGACCAAGGCTGCATGCGGTCTCTCTCTACCATATGGGCCGAAACGCACCGCGTCGACATTATTTCTGCAATCACATCCATTGCCAATCAAGCCCCTAGAGGTGATAGCTAGCAAGCACCTTATAAAGAACAAAGACACTTTTTTCTCATTCTGACCTTTTCAGTTTGAACCACTTGATAGTAGTAGTGCTGGAATAAGGACTTTTTTGAAAATCAGATGAATCAGCACCCTTTCATGTACTGTAATTGGTCGTTTTGTTTACATGAACCCATCTTTAATGTATGTATATGACAATGTGTCTAATACGTCTATATTATGTGTGATAACATGTTTAATGTGTTTTATATAAAAGAAAAATAAATGGTTTTGTGATAAACAGGCACTCAAAATGAGTAAAGAATAAAATATGGTTTCCTGTTTAAAACCTTTTTTTAAAATTGAGGTCTGGGCAATAAGAAGCTTATATGTTTCATAACTTTGGGGTGTGAATTTGGTTCTGAAAATTGGAAATCAGCTGAAATGCAGGAGCACGAGGAAGTCTGTTTCTCTTTGTTTGTATACATATTAGTTATTCACACAAAGTGTCATGTAGGAGTGTCTCTCAATATGGACCATCGTCTGTATCTGATGTTTTCTTTTCAAGTTGCTTTCACATTTGTATTAAAACAATTACTATGTTATAGGGGGATGCTAGAACTTCGATGACAATCCCTTCCCCATTTGAAACCGGTCCGGAGTATGAGGTATGCGTAATTAGAATTTGTGTTACATTGGTAGTTGTGGATCTATTTTATTTGAAATTAACCTAAGTGTTTTATTTTTGAAAATATTTACAATACTGTTAGAAAAGCGCAAGAAATTCAATCAACAAACTTGTTCTATTTATCGACCATAGACATGCAACAATGAAAGTAAAACCTCCTCAAAAACATACTATGAAGCTGAAATGCATGCAACCTTTCACTGTATCAAAGTTTTTAGTTTTTCGTACCCAAAGGAGACTACATTAAAAGAAAACACTGCAGTAAAAACTAATCTGGGAGGCAACATTTTAATCACTGTTTTGCAGGATGATGTCCTGTCAACTCCATGTGACATCTTGGAAGGTTATCAGGTGAATTGTAAAATATATATGTTGAAAACGTCACATGTTCCAAGTGTCCGCCGGTATTTATCTTGCCAATAATTTTCAAATTGTTTTACAACGACTTACCTTATTTCCAGTTGGCAATTATTTAAAACAACTTTGTTGTGAAGTGCTTTGTGAGATTAAAGATTGTACAATTAATTAATTATATGTGCTTAACAATTCTTTTTTCATGAATGTTTTGTCCAAGGAATGTACCACTGAAGTGGTCTAAACTGAAGAGAGACAGACAGGAGGAATACATAACAATCTGAAATATAATTTATCCACACATCTGATTGCCATTGTAATTTTTAATGTGATGCAATGTTTAACATACTTAAAGTAGGTTCTAATTGTATACATGTACATATGTTTTTGAGTGGAAAAGAAATTGGATTGGTTAATACATTGTAAAAATGCTTTTTTTCAGCTTGGTCTTGTGGTCGGCACATCGAAGTCCACGGTTTCAAAGCAAATAAAGAAAACAACGTTAAAGAACAAACCAGTTTTCTTAGAAGTTTTTAAGTGTATATTTTTCTCATATTATGTTTTTAGTTGGTAAATCATATCTTCTGTATGTGTGCTATAAATTGAGCATGTTTTTATTTTAATCTGTTAGAGGCCAGGATGAAAAGGAGCATAAAAGACTCAGACAACAGAAACTAATGATGTTGCTTGCCGAACGGATGTCACTATGGAGTAACTACTTTTTGAGACACAGCATGGTCCAGTCAAGATTCAAAGTCATGATGCAGATGTCCAGTGGCCAGAATATAAATGTAATATCACCAGCGAGCCATTGAAAGTAACCAGGGATCATTGCTACATTGCAAAACGTCACCTAGATGAAACTGAAGACAGAATATATATTGGAATTGTTTGCAGACCCGATGACACAATCTACACCCTCTAAATAATTTCCACCAGCGAAACATTAAATTATCCCCGTTTCTCAAATTCATGCAGAAATATCACTGCCCGAAGTAACTGAAGCATCTTTGGCAATTCATTGACAATTCTGCTCATGATCTCTACTTCAGTATTCCTAGTTTGGGAGAGCTGTCCACCACCATCGAATTGCAAACCACAGTACTGCAGTACGATTGACTTTTAAAGGAGCAAAAATACATTGTATTCGACTGCTGCCTGCTAGGGATTATAGAAATGATTAGTGTAGTGTAGTCAAAGGCACCAACCTGAAAATCCAGGCCTGCTGTGTCCACAATCTATGCTTGGAAAAGTGCTTGCTGGTAATTTACTTTGTTCATCTGCTTTTCTGTTCAGTAAAATTTAAAGTTTGTCAATTTGTGGGACTTGAGTTCCTTGCTAAAAAGGAGTACTACAAATATCAGAAGGATTTCTTGTACCCACTATTAGCCAGGCCGGGAAACGCAAACCGATATCAATTGACAGTACACTTGCTGGCAAAAGGGTCATGTTTGCTGGCGACGGACAGCGTGACAGTCCAGAATTTTCAGCTAAATACTGCACTTGCCACTTTCAAGACATGGAAAGTAAAATAAATAGTGAGTTTGGTCACCGTGCAGGTGTCTGTACATACATCATCTGTTGCCATGGAGACACATGGTTTCATTAAATCAATCGAACTTCTCTAATCCAGGGGAATGCAATTAGACCCGATAGCCACTGACCGGCACCTTGGAATAGCCAAGGCCATGCGAGAGCAGTTCCCACACACACAGCATCAATTTGATATATGGCACATTGCAAAATCAATTTCTAAGAGAAATTCAGCTACTGGTAAAAAAGAGGGTTCAGAAAACATTTTAAAGTGGTCTCAGTCTATCAGCAACCAACGTTGGTGGAGCTCAAAAGCTTGTAATGGATCTGTAGAAATTGGACTTGAAAACTGGCATTCATTGATGCACCATTGTTCCAACATACACTCTTGGAGAGAAAACGAACATTTACACGGATGTGGACATGTACCTTTGACCAAGGAACAGGAGCGTAAGAAGAAGTGGTTGGTGTTGGGTTCCGCTCCTCACGCAGCATTGGAGAAAATGGTGTACGACAAAATGCTTTCAAGAGACCTGAAGGGACTCTCAGAGTTCTGCCAAACTGGAGATTTACAGGTGTTCAATAATATATGCCTAAAGTAAAGGCCAAAAGGGTTGCAATACGGCATACACAGTATGGAAGCCAGAAGAAGACTGGCTGTACCTATGCAAAACGAGAATGTTGCTGGGGAACCAGCAAGAACTGCAGGAACTTTCGGGATGCTTCATTACCACATGGTGTTTAGAAAACGAGGCAAACAGTGGTTGGCCAAGCCAATATTCCAGAAAATGGATTTGTAAAAGATCTGATATTGACTGTGCTAGCCAAGCATACACACATAATTTGTTTCCAGGGCCAGACTATGCCACACAACATTGCAAAAGAGGCTTGTCCTCCAAATCTTGAACTTGTTCAGAGGTTGACTTCCAGATTTAACTGATTTGTAGCTGTCTTCACAAATTTTGCCACAAGCAAGTTTCAATATGTTAGACTACTGATTAAAAGAATAATGTAATGGTATAACACTTGCAATGTTAATGCTCAATGTAATTTTATTTATGGTGATGCAATCGTGTTAAATATGCATAAATGGTTTAAGTGTACCTTTACTTTCTTTATATTGCTTTTCCTCTGTGGTTGTATAGATATATTAAAACCTAAAATGTCAATTGAAGTATGTGCCTTTATGTCAAAATCATGGAAAAGTTTTTGGGGATTGAAATTCTTTCTTGACACATGCTTTTTGATCCTCCAATTTTTTTTAAAGGTCTGTGTAAAATGTTCATTATGACAAATCAAAAATCATCTGTAAATAATGCGATCACGTGTTTGAATATTTTCAATGCAACTGAAGCAAGACATGATATTGACATTGTTTTAATTTATCATGAATACAGAATAATCGCAGCCCGGCCTGCCCATCACCGACACCAACGATTATGCTGCTTCCAGGCAGACCGTCACAGACATCCTCTTTGTCGATTCCTCTCCAGACATATGGACTACCCACATGGTCTCTCTGTCCTCTCCTGTTTTTCTTAGTCGCCCATTAAATAGTAGCACCAGTTGGAAAGTACTCTAGTCTATCAGAATGGGCCCCTCTGGTTGACCCTCAACCCCTGCAACCCATGCAATCCCTGGCACTTGCGCTCATTGCCTCCCCTTAGCAGTTGCCCAGCGCCTGTTGCCGTCACCCTCCCAGCCCCTTCACCTGCACGCTCTCCTCTTTACCCTGCACTTCCCTTCCCACACTAGCACTCCTCATTTAGCCAACCGATACTCACACCCCCATCTCTTCCTTGCACCTCTTATTAATGCACTTGCACTATCCAAATTTCAAATGAACTAGTAGGTGGGACAGCTACTGTTATCTTTATTCCTTGTCCCAAACCGCCCCCCCAACTTGTCAGTCTTGTGGCACCTTGAAAGACAATTAGTTGTACGGGCGCATTACAAACATACCAAAAAATGTATTAAAGTAAATCAAATTTGGGGTTGGAGAGGGCGGAGAAGATGGGGTGTGGTAAATGCACATATGGGGACAGTTGGGGGTGTTCATGATCCATTTAAACCTATATTTTTGCTAATACACTGTCCAATGTTTTGCTACACAATGGCAATACAAATTTGATTTCCAATGGAAAAAAATATATTCAACCAAGGTTTGATTGAACAAGAACCATTAGATGTGTGGTTGATATTATTCAAGCAATCCTACCAGGCAGAAGTCGTAGAGGTGCTAATGTTTGTACATATTAGACCAACTGCATTATCCCACATAGCATGTTGACCATTTGCTTGCAACTCACCACCCGCCATTACCCAGATTTGGTTCACATGTACATGGTAGATGACATGCATTTACCATTCATGTTAAGCGATACATGAGAAGTTGGGGCCATGCACTTGGTGGTAATTGTATCTATGGGGACCACCCATGAACAACAGAGCTAAAGACTCTCTGTGCACTTGACAATTATTGTACAGACATATGGCCCATTGTTCGAAACTTTGATGCATATTTCCAATCATGGAAGGATAGGTAACCATGTGGAAGGACATCTGTGGATATCGCGATGCAGATGGAATAAGTATGGCCAACACAAGTTTCTTTTTTAAAATCTGTACGGTGGTGGCGAGTTCCTCCTAAAGTAAACGTTTTCTGAAGGGTCATGAAAAGTGGTGAAAAGGATGGCATCCCAGATGTGCACATTCAGCTTGTAATCGAACAAAGGTCTATGTTCCTAATTGCCTCATTGGGACACCTGTTCCCTCTTTTCCTCCAACCCTCTGCCCACCCTCTTTGGGCTCTCTACCCCAACCATCTTGTGAGGCACAAAAACTCAGGGTCATCTTCTCCGCTCTCTCCCTCACCCCACACATCATGGACCCTACCAAGAACTCCCTCTTCCAGCTCCACCTCCTCATAGGCATTTTTCCTTTACTCACCTTCTCCCAGAAGCTCAATGTCTCTGGAGCTCTGGTCCTCTCCAGGCCGGACTACTGCAACAGCCTCTTTCTCAATTTCCCTTTTTTCTCCATTCGCACCCTCAAGCTAATCCAGAATAGGGCTGTAAGACTTATCCTTTCCCTCAAGCCAAGGTACCGCATTTGTCTAGCCCTAGAATCTGTGCACTGCCTGCTGGTGGCTGCAAAGATCGAATTCAAGACTCTCTTCATCATCCAGAAGACCCTCTTTTGCTTCCCTGCTAATCACCCCACTGCTGCGGTGACCGATCGCCTGATCATCAGGAATATCACAGGATCCCGGGACCGTCCTCCCAGTCAATACCAGCAACCCTCCACTGCACGGCCCTGCAGTGCCCTGCTTGATGGCTCACATACCACCCTTGAGAGCCTCCTGTACTAACACTGAGCCAGAGGTTCTCCTTTTTGGCTCCCCTTAGCACTTCCCTCCCGGACCCCCCTCCATCACTTGTCCACCCCTCTGCTGCTCCTTCCATCTCCTCTCCACAAAGTACTTGCACAGGCAAATGGCACAAGAACAATATATTACTGTTTTGCCATTGTTATTATTTCCCATGTTCTGTTCTGTTAGGGAGAATTCTCTGTTTAGGCTGAATTTCCTAACCTAGTGAGTCCCCCAGCAGCTTTGCTGGATTTCTGGAGTTTGTTTTTTTCTCCTGCCAAGAGTGAGACTCTCTTTCTCCCACTCTTGGACATGATTTGTGGTGTTCCTTTGAATGTTAATGTGTTTCATGGGCTATGGGGTCTTTTACTCCATAGGGTCCCATATGTTTTTTCTATGTGTGTTACACCGCACCCTCCGTGCAGTAACACCGGGGTGTCAGTGACCCCCCCCACCATAGACTCCATACCCTGGGACTGACTACTGTCTCCCAGGGCATGTAAAGTCACCATTGGCTTTACTAGTCACAAATTACTAACAGAACCAGTACAAACCATCATATTGTGGACGTACTGGTAGGGGCAATTCGATTGCCCCTGGGTCTGTTATTCGAGAGGGCACTGTCCCGTCCCCCCTCGTCGAGTTTTGGCTGGTGGCAGTGGATACTACTTTTTATATTCAACCGCGAAAATATCTCTATGGGATTTTCCCATTGTTCGAGGCGAATACTTTTTAACATAGCCTCTAACATACCGCCGGTTTATTTAATATTCACCGGTTGGTATTTTCTGCCAGAACTCGGTTTTAAAATGGCGTTTGTGTTCGCCTCCAACTCCAAACCAAAGGTCGAGCCCTTTGTTTCACTTTTTGGCGGGCTGCTCCACAGAAACCTCCAAAAGTGGTGCCACTCTGTCTGGGTACCACAGGGGGTGTGGGAGGGGGTTTCGGCACCCTGGACTGAGTTATCTTGATAACTCAAGTCGCACTCTTGTGTGATTGGCCCAAGTGGTGAGCCGGCCGGCTCACCACTTAGCATGTTTGATTGACAGCTAGGCTGAGTGAATGGGGGTGTGCTGCATAAAAGCAGGGCTTTTGGGACTGGAACTTCAGAAGTCGCCACAGGACCTGAAAATCCGACGAGGGAGAAGCTGAGCCGACCTGCTACGACGACACCACCGGTGGAGCCCTGCTGAACCGACTCACCACTTTCCAACGACAGAGGAGATCTCCCTGCTGGAGAGTCTTCTTCCCCTGACTGGTGGGCACAACCAGTTTACCTTCTTTGCTCGCATCCCAGGACGTCTTGTGGTCGAATTGCCCGGGACAAGCACCCCGGCAACCGGATAGCCACTTAACACTGGACCGCGAATAAAAGGACCGCTCCTTTTAATTGAGAACGCCGCGTCTGGTTTCTTCCCTGGCAGTGCAACGGACCCCTTCTTTCCTCCCCGACGAGATCCTCTCTTCCTCCGGACGAAGCACCGTCTTGCATCCGCTGCCAGGAACAACTCCCCCGCTGGAGTATTCTCACCACTTTAAGGTACCGTGTCCACCAGGCCTCCCTTTCTAAAGATTGCTACAAGGTAACAATAATCCCTTAACCTTCTGGACTGGGCTGGCCGCCTTGACCATCTAACTGGACCCTTTCTTTTTGGTCCAACTCTTTCTGAACTTTTTGCAAGACTTTTGGGCACTTTTAACCGTGTGATTTTGGACACATTTCGTCCAGAGCCTCTTAAAGTGGGTCCGGCCTTGTTAACTTTGACTTTACGGTTTTAACCTGCCTTTCTCTCCTACTGTGTTCGTCCAAAAATGTTGGGATCTGTTTCTATCTTTGCTCTGCCTTTCTCTCCCTTTTTAACGGATTGATTAGAGTGCCATCTTTGTTAAGCGCTCACCGCTGTCCGAAAATAAGTGTTGCTTTACTTAAGACTTGTCTAATAATCGTTGAAGGGAGTGTATATCTTTTAGTGACCGTGTTCTTGAACTGCTTAATATTAGTGCCAGTGTGTTTAACTAGATGTGTTTAAATAAGGAACAAGTTACTTACCTGTAACTGTTGTTCTCCAGCATGGGTCTGGCATGGATTCACATGCTCATGAATATTCCCCGTCAGGCTGGGAATCCTCGGTAAAGAAAAAATCAGTATCAGTTTCGTTTCTGATCTGTCTTTCGTAGTAATAACCAATCACTGATCTCTGCGTCATACTGACCACAGCCAATGACTGCCCTCTACCTAAGCCCCGCCTCTGGCAGCCATCTTCAGATTTAGAAGCACGTGAAGTGGCAGTATGACCAAGTGAAGAGCCGCAGAGGGGTAGGCGGGAGGGTTCGCATGTGAATCCATGCCAGACCCATGCTGGAGAACAACAGTTACAGGTAAGTAACTTGTTCCTTCTCCAGCATGGGGTCTGGCATGGATTCACATGCTCATGAATAAAGAATACATAGCAGTACACACATGCACAACCACGGGAGGTGGCAAAGGCTCAACATTAAGCATCTTACCTCCTACCCAGGCTCACCTCAGGCGAACAGGTTGCGCAGCACTGCTTGGCCGACCCTGGACTCCTCCCTGGAATCCCGGTCGACGCAGTAGAATTTCGTGAAGGTGTGCGTCGACCTCCACGTAGCAGCCCTGCATATGTCCAGCAGGGGCACACCAGATAGGAACGCCGTGGTAGCTGCGATCGCTCTGGTGGAATGGGCTCTCGGACGGCCAGGCAGCGGTCGGTTTGCCAACCGGTGGCAGTACATGATACAGCCGGAGAGCCATCTGGAAATGGAAGCCTTCGAGAGAGCCTTCCCCTGATTGACAGGTCCAAAGTTCACAAAGAGTTGTGACGTCTTCCGAAAACACTTCGTGCGGTCTACGTAGAACTTCAGCGCTCTAGCCACATCCAGCGAGTGCAAAGTCCTCTCAGCCGGCGACGAAGGCGACGGGAAGAACACAGGCAACACCAAGGGTTCGTTGAGATGGAAGTCCGACGGTACCTTGGGCATGAAGGAGGGGTGCGTCCTGAGCACTACCCTCGTGTCGTGAAAAGTCAAGTACGGGGCCTTGCAGGAAAGGGCCTGGATCTCCCCCACTCGTCGTGCGGAGGTGATGGCCACAAGAAACGCTGTTTTCCACGACAGAAATTTCAACAGAACCGAGTGCAGAGGCTCGAACGGAGGTCCCATGAGCTTGGTCAGCACCACGTTGAGCTCCCACGCCGGGGCCGGAGCCTTCACCGGCGGGAACGATCTGAACAGTCCCTTCATGAACTCTTTCACCAGACGATGAGACCACAAGGACGTCCGCCCCGTGGTTCTGGTGTATCGGGAGATCGCAGCAAGATGAATTTTGATGGACGCGTGTGCCAATCCAGCTTTGGCCAGCGTCAGCAGGTACGGCAGTACTTGGGGAGCCGTAATCCGTAGAGGGTTAATCGTCTGTGCGTGGCACCAGACAGAGAACCTCTTCCATTTGTGTCCGTAGCATTTAAGAGTCGAGGACGCCCTGGCCTTTGCAAGAACCTCTCTGCAGTCGGCCGGTATGTCGTATCCTCCAAACTCTAGCGCTGCAGGAGCCAGGCCTGCAAGTTCAGCGATTTCGGGTCGTGGTGGAGGATGGCGCCTCCTTCCCTGGAGAGTAGATCTGCGTCCACCGGCAGCTTGATTGGCGGGGACGCTGACAAGTCCAGAAGGTCCGGGAACCATATCTGCCTCGGCCACGCAGGTGCGACGAGGATCATCCTGCACCGTGATCTCTTGAGCTGGTTGACGAGCCGGATTAGCAGTGGCAAAGGAGGGAACGCGTAGAGGAACAGGCCCTCCCAGGGGAACGAGAAAGCATCGCCCATGCTCCTCGCCTGGGGAAACCTGCTGGCGAACCTCAGGCACTTGGAGTTCGTCGCCGTCGCAAACAGGTCGATCTGGGGTGTGCCCCACCGTCGGAGGAGGCGATCCACTAGATCCTGCCGTAGCTCCCACTCGTGGCACGAGCGCAGCTCCCTGCTGAGTGAGTCGGCGATGGTGTTTTTTATCCCTGCCAGATGGAACGGCACCAGAAATATCCTTTGGGTGACGGCCCAATGCCACAGGTCCTGCGCCTCCTTGGACAGTGCTGGGGCCTGGTTCCGCCCTGTTTCCTGATGTAAAACATGGTGGTGGTGTTGTCGGTGAAGATCCTCACCACCTTGCCCTTGAGGGACGGAAGGAAGGACCCGAGGGCCCAAAACACTGCACGGAGCTCCAGGACGTTGATATGTAGGGATTTCTCCGTCGGGAGCCAAAGGCCTCTTGCGTGCAGATTTTCGGTGTGCGCTCCCTACCCTTCCAGGGAGGCATCCGTGGTCACTGTCTCCTGGTGGGCTGGGGTCTGGAAGTCCATGCCCGCCGTCAGATGCGCGCGGGTGCCCCACCACCGGATCGCTCGTCGGAAACTCTCGTCGAGTGTGAGCCTTTCCTCGAAACTGCCCGTCGTTTGGATCCAGCGCGCGTCCAGGAACTCCTGCAACGGGCGCATCCGGAGCCTGCACATGGGAATGAGGTAGATGCAGGAAGACATCATTCCGAGGAGGGACTTGATGGACCTCACCTTGGCCGCGTCGGCCACCAACATCCGCTGCACCTTGCCCAGGATGGTCCTGGTCCTCTCCTCCGACGGGGAGGCCAGAAGGGACACTGTGTTGAGCCTCGCTCCCAGACACAGAGCGTCTTGCGCGGGTACCAGGTGGGATTTGGCGTAGTTCACAGAGAATCCCAGGTCCGTGAGAAGTTGGACGGTCCTTGCCGTGTGAACCACGGAGAGCTCCCTCGTCTTGGCTCGGATGAGCCAGTCGTCCAGGTAGGGGTAGACGTGGATTCCCTTCGCGGCGCAGCTGCGCCGCCACCGGTGCGAGGCACTTGGTGAACACCCTGGGTGCCGACCGTAGACCGAAGGGGAGGGCTTTGAACTGGTAATGACGCCCTTGGACCACAAACCTGAGGAATTTTCGGTGCCCCTTTAGGATGGGAATATGGAAGTAGGCATCCTCCAAATCCAACGACGACAGGAAGTCTCCTTCCTCCAGCTGACCCAGAACGTGCTGGAGGGTGACCATCCGGAACTTTTGCGCCTTGATGAACTTGTTCAGACGTCGCAGGTCCAGGATGGGGCGCCATCCCCCCGTCTTCTTCTTCACGAGGAAATATCTCGAGTAAACTCCGGAGCCCCGAAGCCTCTTTGGGACGAGTTCGATGGCGCCCTTCCTGAGCATCGCCTTTACCTCCAGGAGAAGTTGAGGGACGTGAAGTTCTTTCCTGGCCATGGGGGGGACGCGCGGACACCTTCTTTGAAACTCGAGCGCGTGGCCCCGGGCCAAGGCGTCCAGCACCCAACGGTCGGTGGAGATGGACTCCCACATGCTGACGAAGCTCGCCAGCCGGCCTCCCACCGGGGTGCTTCGGTGGGGGCCCGACCCCACGGCCGGTTCAATCCTGCTTCGACGAGGCTTTGCCGCCTTGACCTCCTTGGCGACGACGGCGGGGTCCGCCAGACTTGCCTCGTCCTCTGTAGGCCTCCTGAGCCGACGAGCGGGCCGCTTGACGGTAGATGGAGAAACCGCCGCCGGAACTTTTGGAGGCGCCCTTGCCTCCGCTGCTCCGAAAGGGCGTCCGTCGTCGTTGCAGAACTCCAAGGGCCCGGGCCGTCTCGGTGTCCGCTTTAATGGCCTGAAGGGAATCGTCCACTGTTTTCCCAAACAGGTTGTTCCCATCGAAGGGCATGTCCAGGACTCTGGCCTGAACGTCTTGACGGAAGTCCGTAGCCTTGAGCCATCCACGCCGCCTAAGGCAAACGCCGTTGCCCAACTGGCGGAACCCAGTGTCGGCGATGTCCGTCGCAACGGTAATGGCGTGGTCCGAAGCCACCTCACCTTCCTGCAGGATCTCCAGGGCCTCTGCCCTCTTGTCGTCCGGCAAGAAGTCCAGCAGGGGAGCCAGTTTGTACCAGAGCTCCCTGTCGTAGCGGGCCACGATAGCCAAGGCGTTGGCCGCTTTAATCGTCGTCGCCGCAGACGAGATGACTCTGCGTCCCATAGCGTCCAATTTCTTTCCCTCGCCGTCCGGTGGGGAAGTCGATGTGGAGGCCGCACCCCCCCCGCTTTTTTCCTGGCCGCCGCTGAGACGACAGAGTCCGGGGTAGGCTGCGCCCGGAGGCACAGGGGGGCCGTGTCCGGGACCCGGTACTTCTTCACGTACCGGTCTCTTCTAGCTGGCGTCGTGGAAGGGTTCTTGAGGAGGGTGAGGCCCTCATCCCAAATGTCGTCCAATAGAGGCACTGCGAGGACCGTCTTCCTCTTGGCCTCGCGCCGCTGATAAAGGAAACCTTCCTTCTTCTTCTCCTCAGGGCAGAGTTGGAAAAGCTCGGATGCCCTGGTGATCATGGAGTGGAACGATCCAATCTCGTCGGGCGGAGAAACCCTGGTGGGAGGCGACGACGGTACATCCTCGTCCTATACCTCGTCGTCCGTACCCGTCGCTGCCGTGTCAGTCCCCGTATCATCGCCTCGGGTGGACGGGGAGGAGGGCTGGAATGGGCGCGACGGCTGAAAAGGAGGCGGAGGGTGGATCCTTCTTTTCTTGGTAGGGGGGAACACCAGAAGGTCCCGGTTCTGGGTCCCCCGACGGGAGAGGTTCCGTCGGCAACGGTAGTCTCGTCCTTATCTCTGAGCATAAGGACAGTATAGCCAACAAAATGGCCGCCGAGTTGTCTCGCGGCGCTGGCAGAGGGGAATCCGACGGGCGATCAGGGGCCCCGTCGGTACCCTAGACGATGTCGTCATCACCTGCGTCGGAATCCATCCCGACGGGCCAGTCTTCTTCCACGCCGAGGCCGTGGCTTAAGACCTCGACCAGCTCCTCCTCCGAGGAGGAGGCCGAATCTACGATGACGCCCTGCCCCCCCTTTTTCTTCCCCACGGGGGATTCCACGGGGGTCCTATCGATGGGCACAAAAGAGGACTCCCTCCGAGGTGGCAGGGAGACTCTGAGCCCCGAGGTCGCCACCACTGGTGTAGCCTCCACAGGCTGAGCCAGGGCCGCCGCGACAGTTTCGATAGAGGGCTTGGCCGGATGGATTAAGGCCTTCACCACCTTAGGTGCGCTCACCGCCTTATCCTTGAGGGGGGGGGACACTGCCTCGCTGCCCCTCCGCCTTCGAGCTCGACCGGGGCCTCTCCAGGAGCTTCGCCGGGTGCTCGGCCTTCCTCTTACCCGACCCAGAGCGTTGGCTCGTGGTTGATGGTGCCGGGGAGGGTGCGCCCTGCCTGGCGCCCGTAGAGCCCGACCGTTCGGCGCTCCCGGTGCCAGCGGACTCACGGTGCTTGGCCTTATGTTGGACCCCCGTCGCCGGGGCGTCCTCAAAGGTCTTAGAAGACCGCTCGGATTTCTTCCTCTTCTTCTCGCCGGACAGGCTCTTCCCTTCCAGCCAGTTGGCGAGACGTTGATGGCGGTCCTTCATGGTCCGCTCCGACATGTTGCCGCAAAACGCACAGTCCTTCTCCACGTGCGTCTTGTCCTCATGTAGGCAGTAAAGACAAAAAGAATGTTCGTCCTCCTTGAAGACGTTCTGCAGCTGGCATCCAGGGCAGACCCTCAACAGCTTTCCGGGCATCGAGCTTCCCTTCTCCTGGGCCATGACCGGGCCTGAGAAACTTCTGGAGTCCTCCAAAAGCGTAGCTCGACGAAATCTTCACCCTTGAGGGGTGCAGACGAATCCGACACGGGTCCCCGTTGATCGGATGGAGAATCGGTGGAGCTTGAGGCTCTTTTGACCGAAAAAACAGTTTTTGAGAAAAAACGTGAAAAAAATAGCACTAACGCTCGAGAGCAATAGCACGAGGATCCCAACACATGAACGTGCGGTAAAAATCTGAAGATGGCTGCCAGAGGCGGGGCTTAGGTAGAGGGCAGTCATTGGCTGTGGTCAGTATGACGCAGAGACCAGTGATTGGTTATTACTACGAAAGACAGATCAGAAACGAAACTGATACTGATTTTTTCTTTACCGAGGATTCCCAGCCTGACGACGGGGAATATTCATGAGCATGTGAATCCATGCCAGACCCCATGCTGGAGAAATAATTATATCTCTTTTACACCAAGCTCTGGTCAGTGTTTGCTTGTTCTACTGTGTTCTTTTGACCTATCGTGAATACTCTGTATACTGGCTAACTCTTCTTGAGAGAAGTCTGACTGCTCAGCCACAGCTACCAGGTAAATCTGGGTGGTACAGGCTGCTACCAATTGGGTTTACTGCCAACCACCTGAAGTCTTAAATCTTTTGCAGTGGTCCCAGAGGGAACTCCACAGGTTTCTGCCTAACATGTTCCCATCGAGCATTGTGGTGCTTTGAAACAATTCTGTTGTGTAAAGCGCCGTACAAATGCTCAATAAAATCAAAAGTAGATAAATACATCACATTGAATTCCCGGCTAACAGATACGGTCACTTCAAGTGCGACAAAAGGCTAGAGACGCAATAGGTAGGAGTACTCAGTGTTTTAAAGCCTCACCTCATGGTGTGTGTGGCTACTTGACATGAAAATAAACACACAGGAGACATATGTAGTGTGAGCATGCAATCTCACCAAATAACGCCTGTTGGTACACAGGGCTGCTTCAGGTGCGCAAGCGAGCATGAACAGACATGCAGGAATTCTAGTAAGAGGCGTACAATATATGCCAGAAATGTAGGTAGCGAACAAACTAATCAAGGGTGGAATAGGGAATTCATAATGAAGGTCGGTAGGTTTGTAGGAGACTAAGCGCAGGGGTATGCTTTGGGCCATGAAGGAGTGCGGGACGAGCAGAAGTGGGAATGGATCTCCTATTCTTACAGTGCAGAAATAGCCCCAGAGGTAACAGCAATACATCATTTTCTGATGTGTTATTGCTCTCCTGTTGAGGCACATATTGTAAATCGCTGTTTTTAACTGTCCTTAGTTTTCTAAACCACGTGTCAGAAGCAAGGTCTCATGCTGTATCTTTTTCTGTGGCATTCTTTTTCAAAAACGTAACCTACCTCCTTGCTTAGATCACTGAATACAGGCTGACATTGTTATTTATCCTTGAATGAAACACACTAACAGTTTGAAGGAAAATGTTTCGAATAGCCACAAAAAATTGATAACATTCACTATATTGGAAGCGGACATATGAAACTTCAGTTTCTATTTCTGGGATCTGTTTGGAGCGGTTCTGCTGGACATCGAGAGAATGGAACACCCTAAAATTATGTTATAGTAACTTTACATATTATTTGGGTGATTGAAAATGGCATGTGTGCTGTGCGCTTGATGACTATGTGACAGACTAATGTACTTTTTGCTGAAAAGAATGCACACAGTACATTATGTTATGTTGAAGGATATTTTTACCATGCGCTATAACTGCCCGAGTGTTGCACTTGTGGTTTGTTGTGCCTTTCGCAATCATATTCTGTGCAGAGTTGTGGGTTACTAGGTGGCCTATATTGTGGTGATCACTCCTCCAACACCTGACTCACAACCTGTGTTCAGGCTAATGAGGTCTATATAACTTTGTCATATCCTGGTGTGCAGCCACCATTGCATCCCTGGGCACCGTTAAGGTGCGGGGAGGTAGAACCTTTTTCCTGTGACCTTGGCTCCCTGGGTCCCATGGGTTAACTGTTTGCTCGCTACTTTTTAATTATAATGCCCTCTGTGGTTCAACCACAGACGTTACTATCTCTGTCCTTAGTTTCAGGTAGGGGCCACTAAGGGAAATGGGTGCCCCTGGGTCTACTTCCTTACACTTCCCTGCACGTCGTGGTGTGACCTACTCACCAGTCTTGACATCTGTGTTCATTCTGTGTGGTGTGTGTTGCTCATTCGTTTTCATCTGGTACTGAATTATAACGTAACTTTTAAGCTAGCATATTTTAATGTGTATGATAAACGGCTGCTGAAATATATTTTTATTCTGTCATTTACATAGCTATATACTACCGTTCTGCGCATGCCATAGTTTCCAGCTCCCATCTAATGGATTCTTCAATCAAGATTGGATGATAATCAACAACGCTTCTGTGATTAAAATTATGTGAGATGAACGCCAGGGACCAATATGTCTTGCAGTGGTCGCAGCAATAAAGAGCAACCTGTCGGCGTTTAGGATGTGAAACTAGTGGATGTGAAGGCGTTACATTTGAAATTGAAACTACTCCTTTTCTTTTGACTAATGGAACACCATGAGCTTTTGAGAAAAAAAAAATCAGCGCTGTAACCATAGGACAAAAGGAAGAGAAAAAATTAAACACAGGGATTAATCGATCGCTGAACGCAATCAGTGTTTCATGAAGAACTTGTATAAAACATTTGAAGCATGCAATGTTCGCCAACTAGAACTTCTATTGGCTAAATAAATATCTTCGTGAACAATCTTCTATTTTGAGCGACATTTGAAAAATAAAGGTACTTGTAACATTGTAGACTATTTTCTTCAAAATACATGTTTTCTACTCCTATTTGTGAAAAGAAAGAAAAGTTTTGTGCTGTGACAGAATGTGTGTGTTTATCTTACTGGTTCTGCGTTAGGTAACATTATGGCGTGGGTGATGACAAGGTACATTTGGCTTCGCTGGCCACAAATATGAAAATAGGTGGAGCATATCGTTTGGACAAGTGATGTCAGTTTGAGGGGCAGACTATCTATATTCTTGCTTCAAGGGCACTTGAACTTAAGGCGATGTATCAACAGATAGGATTAGCACAAGATGGCGGCACCCAACCTGTATTCGCATATGTGTAAATGTGAGGAAAACTAAGGTAAGATGCATAGGAAATATTTTTAAGATAAGATTACAGTATGCTTATATACACATGACCGATCGATCGGGACACTGCCATTTCACGAGCGAACGTCCCCCTTTAAGCATCGGTTCTACTTTGGAAACATCTAAAACTGGAAACTAAATTTCTTCTCAACCTTGGTTAAGAAAGGGTCAACCGGCCCCACATTTATACATGAACTGGATAACGGATGCCCTGCTGAAAGGTTGGGGTAGAGTAAACAGTAACTTGATATCTTATCCATCCCACCATTACACTAATTTTTGGCAATAATGAATTCACCCGCCCTTTTGAGACAAAGGTTTTCTGAAGTGTATGGAAGGCGTGTGTTACAGAATTACAGATATAGTTCAAAGGTGGGAAACTCACATCTGACCAATGTAAGGAAAACTTTGGCTTAAGCAAATTGGAACACTATCATATCGAATGGCTAAAAAAGGGGCTACGAGAGATTTGACAGACTTGAGGAAGTGCCTTCAATGGTGGCTGAATCCAGGTAGAGTATTTCCTTTTTTTTTTACTTTATTGATCGATGGTCATGTCATCTACAAACAGCACAGTTATAGGAGAAACAGGCATTTTTTTTTTCAAGGCACAATCAAATCAGGTTACATATAATCGTAGTGTTGGTCTAGGAGAGGCTTCAGCTTCCGATAGCATGTCACATAGGAATATTCTGAACGGGGCCCAAATGTTCTTGGGGCGACTTTTCCTGAGGGCAACGATATCACGTATTGTTCCTCACATTCATTAACAAAGGTTATCTCCCTGGGGAAGTGTTCAGCCAGTGGTGCACAAGGACTTTTCCGACTTAACAGTATACATTTTTTGGCTATCATACAGGACACATTAAACAGTCTTGTGTTCTCTGCCACTTTCCCAATATCTCCAAACAGGTACTTTGGGGGGGGGGGGGTGAGAGGCCGGTATCTGCGTTATCTCTTCAATGATTTCAGCGACCTCCCTCCAGAATCCCATTATCAATGGGCAGGCGAGGTACATATGGAATGACTCTGCTTGTGGGTTTCCACATTTTTGACAACTTCCCGAACAGTTCTCAGCAAATTTAGCCACCTTGGCCGGCGTATAATGTAACCCATTTAGTATCTTAAATTGAATCTGGCAGAGGCCCACATTTAATTAAACAGACTTGGATAATTGACAATACTTAAGCCATTTTCTTCCAGTGATCTTTACCCCCCATCCCCATGTCTGCTTCCCAAGATGTTTTAACTGTGTTTAAGGACGGGGAGTGTGTTTGTATCATAGCATATAGTCTGGAGATACCGGGACCTGTCCCAGAGGTCATGGCCCGCAAGCAATCATGAGAGGTTGGTTTGTCCGGGAATAGCGGCCATCTGGCGCTCAACGCTGCTTTCATGCGATATTGGAGTATTCTTAGCTATCCATCCCCCACTGGGTTGACAAAGTCATCAAGGATCACATATTTCCCATTTGGAAACATATCCCGTAGTTTTATCTCAGCATTGGGGTCCCACATCCTCTGTATATCGCTATCAAAGGAGGGCAAGATACCAGGGAAGTTCTATAAGGAGGCCTCTGGGTCATAGGGCATTTCCAATTGTAGCCTTTTGCAGATCACAGACCAGGCATGGACAGTGAAACTGATGGTCAAATTTACATGGGTCCATGTGTCGTCTACTTAACAGAATAGAGCGGAGCTCAGTCGGGGGATGCAGCGTATCGCTATATCAGGAATTGTGGTGCAGTGCCCAATGGATCATACCAGTGCCTTGCGAATTGGGCTTGTGCCACCAAGTAATAAAGCTCAAAATCAAGTGGTTATGTTATTTTATCTTACACCGCGCCAAAGCCCGTAGGCATCCAGGTGCCGAGAGACAGAACCTGCAGGCTACTTATAAGGAGAGAGAGGTACTAATGGAAGAGAAGTCTTCAACTGTTTCCTAAAAACGAATAGATCCTTGGTCTTAAGCAATGTAGCCGGTAACGCATTCCAGGCCTTGGCGCCTTGGATATGAAATGCTCTGCCAAGCCCGCGGGATCGTTTCACACGATGTTGGACTAGTAAGAGATCTTCCGCTGATCTGGGTCTTCTTAAAGGCATGGTCTAGTAAAAATTTTTATTTCAAAAATAGATAGCCCACATTAAAAAAAAAATACTAGCATCCTCCGTTTTAAAACTTCCTATGTAAACTTTTGAGATATTTAAGCTCAAAAGCAAGCACAAGGCCGCCGCCATTTTGTGAAATGGAGGCCCTCCTGTGCTGGCTTTTGTGGCACTAATGAAGGAAAAGCCAGCCAGCTGTAGTAAATAAAGTCTACCGCTGGGTGGCTTTCCCTTCATTAGTGCCGGGACTCGGAGGACGCGGACCGGAGACCAGAGCAGAAAAGCTGCAGCTGAATCTCGGTAAGTGCTATTTATTTTTTTTACAAAAAATAAGCACTAGCTGCGGTTTTTTTTCTAAGTTTTCCGGGCTGGAGGAGCACGGAAAACTTAGAAATAAAACTGCAGCTTTAAAAACGTTGTATTTATGTTTGCGGTCGCTTTTGAAGGGACCGCAAACATAAATACAACGTTGTGTTGGAAAACGCTGCGGTTTTAAAACCGCAGCGTTTTCCAACACAACCGTGTTGTGTCTGCCTAAATCTGCTTTTCCATTTGGGGCTCTCGGGCTCTCGGAGCCCGAGAGCCCCAAATGGAAAAGCAGATTCAGGCAGACAACGCGGCATTGCAGAAAACAACCGCGTTGTGTCTGCCTGAATCTGCTTTTCCATTTGGGGCTCTCGGGCTCCCCACGGGGAGCACGAGAGCCCCAAATGGAAAAGAAGATTCAGGCAGACAATGTAGCATTTCCCATTTGGGGCTCTCGGGCTCCCCACGGGGAGGCTGAGAGCCCCAAATGGAAAAGCAGATTCAGGCAGACAACGCGGCATTGCAGAAAACAACCGCGTTGTGTCTGCCTGAATCTGCTTTTCCATTTGGGGCTCTCGGGCTCCCCACGGGGAGCCCGAGAGCCCCAAATGGAAAAGACGATTCAGGCAGACAACGTAGCATTTCCCATTTGGGGCTCTCGGGCTCCCCACGGGGAGCCCGAGAGCCCCAAATGGGAAATCAGCTGCAGGTAGAGACACTACGCGGCATGTAAACATAACCGCGTGTGTTTCTGCCTGCTGTGGCATTTCAATTTGGGTTTTAAGTCTAGTAGAGCTGTCTCTGTTCCATGTCTAGGGCGGAAACCAGATCGCCTCGACCTAGAAGATTATTAACTTCCAGGTGCTCTTGGATTTGCAAGTATGCTGCACGGTCTAGAATTTGTAACAGGAACAGGACAGTGGCGATAGGACGGTAGTTGGTAGGTATGCTAGGGTAGAGGGACTTTTTTTGAGCAAGGGGATCACCCATGCATCCTTAAGGTTGTCGGGGACGATTCCTGTTTTAAAGGAGGCATTGATGAAGGAAGTGATAAATGGGGCCAGATCGTGAGCAGATTCATAATACGGGCAGGGCAGGGATCGCCCTGGCAGTTGGACGGTTTGATCCTCAAGATAATGTTTTCTACCTCTGCAATGGTGAGTGGTGAGAAGGCAAATCGTTTGCAGTTGGGCACATCAGGGGAGAGGGCCCCTGCTGGGGTAGGAGGGCGATTGTCCAGTTTCAGGCTATCTTGTTTGGCTGTGATTTTCGATTGAAGCATGGTGATTTTATTCAGTAAAGCTGCCTGAATGTTAGCACACCATTTGCTATCTTTAATGCAGGTGTCGGGGGGAGGGGGGGGGGGGTGACGGGGGTTTCAAGCTCTTTTAGGATCTTAAATAATTCCTTAGATTTGGAGTCAGCATGCAGGATACGATTATTAAGGGATTCTTTTCTCGCCTCTATAATGGCTGCTTTGTATGTGAGCTAAGCCAGGAAGAAGCAGTCTTTATGCGCGTCAGAAGGGTGGCTTTTCCAACAGTTTTCGGCACAACGTTTGGTTTTACGAAGTGCTCTTAGCTGTGGGGTGAACCAGGAGTTCATATGGAAGATGATACGGATAACTTTATTTTGTACTTTTTGGAGTTCAAGGATGTTGGCTTTACTTGCCCCACATAAGAGAGAATTACAATAATCCACACGTGGTAGAATACAGCTCTCACCAGTTTAGTCCGGTTTTCGATGGAAACAAGTGGGGCAACCTGTCTGAGCACTTTAAAATGGTAGTTGGTGCTCTTTGAGATCGCAGCGACGTGAGCGTCACAATCTAAGATACTCTCCTTGCAGGTACCTAACGTTTTAACTTTCTGTACAACTTTTATATCACTACCATCAATCCTGAAACCTGAGTACGCCTGGCCCAGATTAGTTAATACCTGACGGGGTCCGAATAGCATGAGCTCAGTCTTTGAGGCATTAAGGCAGAGCCAGTTAGTAGACATCCACTTTTTCATCAGTTGATACACCATATCTACCAAATTCTGGTCTGTGTCATGATTACCAGTAATGTCAAGGACCAATTGGAAGTCACCCGCATAATTGCAAAAGAAAATCTGAAAGAATTCCAATTCATTACAAAGAGGGAGGATGTAAATATTAAACAAAGGGGAGAGACAGGCCCCCTGTGGAACTCCACAGGACAACAGTTGAGGTTCCGAGGCACAGTCCCTCCAGTGTACCTGCGATCGACGACCCTCAAGAAATGATCTCAGCCAGTCTATGGCATTAGCAGAGAGGCCCCCGACTGACTGCATTCTATCCAGAAGTAGGTTATGATCAAGCAGGTCGAAGGCTGCCGATAGGTCCAACAGCATCAGCAGACCCGACCTGCTTTCTTCCAGCTTAGAAAGCATAAAAGTCTGCAGGTCCAGGAGGGCAGTCTCAGTGCCATGGTGGCTTCTAAAGCCTGACTGTTTAGTATGAAGTATATCAGCCATCAATACCCCCCCTGTTGTACGGTTTAACTAGCTTCTCCCACTTCATTCTGGCTGCTCCCCCGCTCCAAATAAACATGGTAGCCATAGACTGGAGCCTCGCAAAGAACGCCCTGTCCGGAAGTATCGCGATGTTTCCTAAGAAATCTAGAAGTTTGGGGAGGACCACCATCTTAAAGATCACAATCCGGCCAATTGGGGAGATGGGGAGTTTGGTCCATAATTGTAATTTAATATTAAGTGATTGCAAAAGATGGTCATGATTGTCTGTATATGGTGTCAGTTTTTCCCTAGACACAATTACACCTAGGTATCGAACTTGCGTAGGTGACCATTTTAGTCAATGGGTGTTGGTTGGACATGCTGTCGCTGGCGTTAGTGGAACTATTTCAGACTTCGAATTGTTGATTCTGAATCCCGAATACTCCGCAAATCTGTGCAAGTCAATCAGGAGACTGAGTTGGGCCTGTCATTCTAATACCCCTATGTCTGTGGTTCTGCCGTACAAATGCCGCAGGTGGTTCAATCATGAGGGCGAATGATATGGGGGGAGAACATGCACCCCTGTCTCGTTCCCCTGCCTAATAAGAACATTTTGGAGAGGGTGCGGTTAGTGAGAACCTTAGCACTCTGCTTTGTATATAGTAGCCGGACACAATTTAGAAAGTAGGGGCCCATCCCAAATTTTTTGAGTACTGCAAACAAATATTCCCAGGATATGGAATCAAAAGCCTTTTCAGCATCTAAGGAGATCACACCTGCCTGCGCCTCAGGAATGATCTGGCCATAACCTCGAACAATCTACGGAGATTTAAAGCAGAGGACCTAGTCTGAATAAAGCCACATTGGTCCAGGTGGACCAGTCTAGGCATACTATGGAGGAGCCTAGTGGCAAGGACCTTGGCGAATATTTTGACGTCACAATTGATTAATGAAAGGGGTCTATATGAAGACATATCATGGGGTGGCCGCCTAGGTTTTAGTAGCACTGTAATCACGGCTTCCCTCAGAGTCTGGTAGGATGCCCCAGCCCATCGCTTCCTACCATACCTTTTACAAAACAGGGGCAAGTTCGGTATTGTATTCCTTGTATAACTCTGCGCCTAAACCATCCGACCCCGGTAATTTACCGATGTTAGGGAGTTTATCGCTGCTATTATTTCTTCACAGGTAATCGGTTGTTCTAGGGATAGCTTGTCTTCTAGCGGAATCTTAGGGAGTTTCAATGCAGCCAGGTAGTCATTCGCCTCCACAATGGATCTTATATCTCGATTTCCATACAGCTCTGTATAGAAACGCGTGAATTCCTGGTTGATATCTTCTTCCCCTGTGATCACCCTGCCATTTGTTGTGTGTATGCAAGCAATGGGAGTGTGATGTTGTTCAGCCCTTAATAGATTGGCTAAAGACCGTCCTGCTTGGTTACCTTCCCCGTTTCTGCATGCTCTTATGAGGGCTATCATATTATATTTCCCTGGCTGCCAGTTTATGAAAATCCTGTAATAAACTAATAATGTCAGCTAGTGTTTTTTTTCCCATGGCCATCACTGTATTCAAGTTCCAGTTTCCGCAGACGCTCCTCTACATCTGTCAGTTCCGATTTAACAGATTTCAATAGCCCAGTGGTTTTGGACATGAGGACCCCCCTCACCCAGACCTTGAGTCTCCCAAAGTGTTGCATGACGTTCGACTGACCTCTCATTTATAGTGAAAAATTCCACAATCTCTGTGTGAAGAGCTCCAACCACATTTGGGTCCTTTAGGATATCAGAGGGCATCCTCCAATGTCTGGCTGGCGGTCGGATCTCATGTAGTAGTATTTCTAGGGATATCAGGGAGTGGTCCGATAACGTGAGAGGGTGTATGTCAAAGTTTATCAGCGTGTTTGAGATGAGGAGAGAAGCCAGTCGTCAATCCGGGATTCGGAATCATGTACTGAGGAATAATATGAATACTGTCTATAGAGTAGGTGGAGTGTCCTCCATGCGTCAATCAGGGGGATCTGCAATAATATCTGGTGCAGAGTGGTGGCAGTCCTGGTTGGTACACAGCGAGATTCAGAGGATCGGTCAAGGGAAACATTTAGGATGGTATTGAAGTCCCCCCCCCACACTATACAGGCGTCATCTGAGGAGGTGAGCTTATCCAATATACTTATATAGAAATCAGGGCCGTCTATATTGGGTCCATAAGTATTAACTAAGACAACCGCCTTACCAGCCACACTGCCCCAGACATCACATATCGTCCCTGGGAGTCAATTTTGCTTTCTGTATATTGAAAACCTAACGATGGGTGCATCAATGTGAGTACACCCCGTGCCTGGGTAGAGGTCTCTGCATAATAATTTGGCATTTATATAGCGCTACAAACCCTCAGGTATCTGAGCGCTGCTTATTATTACCCACGGTGTGTGGTGCTCATTTATGGACCTCGGAAGGATGAAAGGCTGAGTTTGGCCCCGCCGGGATTCGAACCTGCGTTAGCAGGCTCTACACGAATGTCAAAGCGAGCGCTCTACTTGCTGTGCCACTTGACCGGCATAATACCTCTGTGATCCCCAGTGTGTAAGGAGGTCGGTGTTTACCTTTTTGAGACCGTGGGTTTCTTGCAACATCAATATGTGCGGATGGTGCCTAGCAATGTATGCTTCCACTTTTCTTTTATAGGGTTATTGAGCCCACGAACATTCCAGGACAAAAGTTTAAGTTTCAGCCCACTGCCCACAGGAGTCTTATGTGCCATGTATATTTTTCATGATTCTCCGTAACTGTCTGCGCCGTTTCTAAGAATGTATCGCTGCAGGGACACAACCATAACTTTTACTACATTTAGCTCCCGTAACAGGTCGCAAGCTGCAAACCCCGCATCATCTCCCCCAACTTGATGTGATCCTTCAAACTTGTGGAACCTTCCCGAGGAGTGCATGTTGCAGCCACATGGCTGCCGTGGCCGAGTGCTCTCAGTCCGAGTTTTAACCAATCTTGATCAGAGCCACCTATTTTCATAATTACTCTATCAAAGTAAAGGATATCCACGCAACATCTTTGTCTGCAGGGACCTGTCCCTCCTCATCCAGTCCGGGTCTGATCAGCCCCACGGGCCCTAGGGGACAGAGGGATGGATGCCTCCACATATGCCATCGCAGCAGAAGGAGTCTCAAAGAAATGCACTCTTCCCCCATGTTGGATCCTCATTTTGGCTGGGAAAATCAGGGCATAAGGAACACGGCGCAGCCAGAGTTGTCGTTTTACTGGTTCATAGGATCTTATTTGTGCTTGTATACCAGCTGCGAAGTCCGGATAGATGTGTATGTTACTTTCTTCATGATGTAGCGTACCATTTTCCCTTGCAAGTTTGAGGATCTTGTCTCTGTCCCTGTAAGTAAGGAAACAAGCAATTGTGTGTAGAGGTGCTCCAGGCCTGGGTACCGGGGCTAGGTTGCGGTGGGCCCTCTCAACCAGGAAGTGCTCCGAGAAGGGGACTGTATCAAATAGGGATTTCAGGAGGGCCTCCACATGCCCTTTCATCGGACCTTTGCAGAAGGTCTCAGAAACTCCACAATCCGGATGTTGTTTCTCATGGATCTGGATTCAAGATCTTCACACTTGCCCTGCATTTTGGATAAGTCCCCTTTAAGTCATGCTACGTCGTGGCCATGCTGGGTGATCGCATCTTCATTCATAATGATCGTGTCTTCCACTTCGGAAATGCGGGCGCTCTCCTTTTCCAGCTTAGCTTTTAGTCAGTCAATGGTTGCCAGTACATCATCCAGTTTGACGTTTGCTGCTAGGAATCCACTAGGCACAGTGGTCATCAGACGGTCCTCCCTTGCATCGACAGACATTTCAGTTCGCGTGTCGACAGCAGTCAATGTCGCCACTGTGGATCCTGGGAATTAGTAAAGGAGTCCATCGGGTCCGCCTTTTTGACTCCGGAGCCTTTTTTCTCATGCCAGCCCAGGTGTTGTGATCTGTATTAGGGAATGGACTGTGTTCTTCCACGTTGTAGAATAAGGAGTTTATTGTTCTCAAAGCACCATATGGCTCCTTAGAGCCTGGATGTAGTCATATTCCAGCAGCACGTATATTTGCTGACAAAGGGGATGATTCATCACAAGTGTGCAGTGGTGCAGTACTCGGTGCAAGTATTCCAGTTATATGCGAGTGTACGCGTGTGTTGGTATTATTGGAGCCCTGGGCTATAATGTTTCATGCCTAGGCCGGTGACTCAGTGGAGACACCTACAGGGCTGCGCCCCTTTAGACTACAGATATTGTACCAGAGTTCAAGGCATATGCCGGTCCTTTTTTTTTCTTCTTTTTTTTACCCCGTAAATTCTCCTCACCTTAGTTATTCGAGTTTCTGACCTTGTCGATGCTCTCACAGAAGGGCTGCACTTTGGGTGGTTAGCACTCCTCACACGTACACGTAGTGCTCCTAATGGGTCGTCTCCTCAGCCTGCGGGATCTTTTAGCATCAATTAGATGAAACGCACCCAATTTGTGGTAGTTCGCGGATTGTTCTGTCGTGATCCGGTGTAGGGAGTGGATTATACTCTCTCCCCTTATAGGGAAGCAGATGGCCACATCATGCTACGTACAAGATGTAGAGGCTCCAGTGTAATGCGTCTTTCTGTGCCGCTCCACGTGGATGGCACCGCCTCTCTATTGTGCCAAACTGGATTCAATGAGCTGTAGGATGCAGTAGGCGTCCGATGTACATGGTGCACATGACAAGGTGTTGTCCTCTTGATCTGTCCCCTGCCTCCACTTTACAGGTGCTTCCCGCCCACTGTCCGATTAGGCTGCATGCCAGGCCAGTTCCCGGGCATACCCGATGGGCCGGGATGGTGCTGGAGGGTGCTTCAGGGTGGATCCGCAGTGCAGGATTTTTTTGGGTCCCGGGATACCGTCTAATGTTAGGCAGCTCTGCCCATTAACACCGTAAGGAGAAGTTATGGAGGTGCCCTGAATGGCATGGAGGTGCCCTGAATGGCATGGAGCTGTGATCCACCGTCTCCTACTGGTAGGATGTCAGTTGTTTCTTCGGTTCACGCCCAGGCTTCCGGCAGACCCATTAGTGTTCGGGTGGGAGTTGTGGCTGGGTTTGAGCGTATCACGGCCTCCGCCCGAGGCGCGTGCCTGATATCAGGAGCCTTGCGTGGCTTTCGGTGTGTCCCAGAGCAGCGCGGGGTGCTGGCACCAGCTTCCGTTGGGCTGGCCGACACCCGGTCTTTCCCCCGCAGCAATCCTCGGTCACCTATTCGTCACGGCTGCCTAGCATGATTAGTCGCAGGCAGGCCGCGCACTCCCCGTCTCCAGACCACGTGTCCAGAAGCCAGACCACGTGTCCAGAAGCCTGCAGAGACCTACACTGTCCCCAGGCCGCTCATGTTCTCAATTCACCAAGCCATGCTGTGCTTTATCACCCGCCGTGTCTTGGGCCTCCGTGGAGCGAGTCGCGTACGTTGGATGTTAGGGTAAGCACCGCGTCTGGAGTTCAACAAATGGGCCAGTAGGACTACACCTCCTGCAGTCGGATGTATTTGCACCGTCTTCACTCCACGCTGTTTAACAGGATAATCCGCACTGGGGGACCAGCTGGTTAGGCAGTCCGAGGGGTGCAATGTTGCGGCCATGTCTGCTACTGCCATCCTCCCCCGCACACCTTGTGAATGGGTGCCGCATCATCCACTCCCGACTATTCCCTCCAGCGGCCCGCCGCCACTCTCTTCCCTCTGCCTCAAGTGGATTTTGCCCAACCCCACGTGCGGCCAGCGCTGGGCAACGTTCCCGCTGAGACTTTCACCAGGGGTATCTTCTTTAAAACCCAACGGTTTCCCGGTAGGCTTTAGGATGTTGTGCCCCCAGCATTCATGTACCCACGGCGCTGTAGCTTGCGACATGTGGTGGCTTCTGATGGGATTCATTTTAAAAAGGATTTGCCATGGAACAGAGCTCCTAAATTCAGGCGGCCATTTCTTACGTGTGCAACAGCGCCCCCCCTCCAGGTAGAGTATTTCTAACATCGACAAGAGGGTTGGGTGAGACATTATGAAAGTGCCTTGCAGCAGGAATTGGCGAGTGTGATCTAAGAGGATACATGGGAAAAAATACATTTGAAAATGCAAAGTGCCTCAATATTATAGAGCAAGCCGAGACACAATTAAAGATTGAGGAGATGGAAAACACCTTTGCGACATTGCTCAAGTTCTCTCATGTATACAATTACACATGCTGGAGAGAGTGTGTAGAAGAGGCATTGCTACAACATTTTCTGGGATTGTGTGAAGCTATGAACATTTTGGATCAAGATAAAAACATGAATTAATGCTTTAACAGCTAATCTCAGTGGACTCGAAGATTGTACTACTGGGTCTAAGTGAGAGAGATTGAGTACAATTCCGAACCATGGGAATTTGTGTCACATTTGGAGGGTAAACTGGCGATACCCTTGAATTGGGGCAATGTTTATGCGCATTGTTAACCAATGGATACGAAGAGTGAGGGAAATAGCATAAATTAAGAGGGGATCCCACGAGAGATTTAAGAAGGTGTGGTCTCCATGTGTAACTTATAGGCCAGATGATCCCAGAGGCAAGGCTGAGGGCACTGAATGGACCATTGAATGTCTTGACGTGGTTTAAATGCAGCCGGATTGCGACTCAAAATTAATTATAAATTGGAACTGCAGAGAGGAGGGATGATGGAGTAAATACATTTAATGTCAAACGTAGAACCTACGGTTTGATGGTAATGAAAATAAAAATATAATTTGTTTTACATGTGCAACCAATGGCATCACATTTCTTGCTGTCCTTATTTGGTGGTTAAGTGGGAAAAGCACTTGATTTAAACAGCTGCAGTGGAGACCTGCACTAACAGGCTCTCATGCATAGGGTGGATGGACAAAAACCTGGATCTATGGGAGCATGGGCTTCTTGGCAACGTCCTGGTCCACAGCCTGAGTGAAGTAGATTTAAGCCACACTGCCATGACAATAGCAGGGTCAAAAGGAAGAATAACCTGCTTTGGAGGACCCCGCTTGATGTCAGAGGTCAAACTGGACCACAAGCTTTACGGGTACAGACAATGTAAGGATTTCCGCAGTATTGGCAATTGTATTTCGAAAAGTCATATGGGGACTCCATCGCCCGAGGTTTATGCAAAACAATACTCCATTGAGGTATCTAACCCACTGGTGTCCTGCAAATATGATGCCAACGCGGTCAGACGTTGGCCATATAACTTAAGGGAAATCCTCCACACCAGAGACCAAGGGGGCTCTAGTTCCTGTGGAATAAGATTACCCTCTACAAAGATTTGAGCCATCTTTGAAATAAATTGCCCACTAGAAACAGGAGCAGTCCAGCGAGGTAATTGCACCTACTGGAGCCTAAGAGTCTTTGCACGAAAGGGGCTCAAGGGGAGCAGTGTCCACAGGCTGGGCTGCAACAGAGCCAGTAGTCATGCAGTAGCAGTTCGAAGAGGTGCCTCTACAGGCATCAATAAGAGCATTGCTCCTTGGCTCTACCACAAGTGCAGAGGTTGAAGCCACTGGCACCAGGACCTTGTCAAAGATGGCAAACATCGGATGCCAAAGACCTTGCACTGCTAAACGTGGGGGAGCTGGTGGAGGAAGGATACATGATGTCTAGGTGGCAACTCCTCCACTGAGTCATCAGCCTCCTTGGAGCTGGAGTAAAGACTCTGCTTTCTGGAGGAGGAAGACAGAGTGCCACTTCAAGGCATCACTGGAGAACTGGGCATCTTCTGCAATGTTTTCGTTTTTTATATCTTTCTTGTCCTTGCAGCCCTTTATCCTGAGAGAAATGTTCATCCAGCTGCTCCTCAGATACCTGCATCTTCCTGGCCGATGTTTTGAATGTCTGTGTCCGCTTGCCAACTTAGCAGAGGAAACTGTAAAGTTTAACGGCACGCTCCCAGAGATTATTGGATACATGGACTGACATGAGTTGCAGTCCTTCATTTTATGCAGTAAAGGCACACCCAGTGTGGGTTCCAACACAGACATCTTCATCCCGCAATTCCTGCAGGGCTTGAAGGCAGAGGCCTTCAGGGTTTTAGATGTTACGCAGTTAAGATATAATGTCTAGTGGAGTCTCAGGAGTAGGGCACTGAGTGAGCAGAAAAAGGAAACCGGTCAAGAGGCGCTGCTGGCACAGCACCATATGTATTGCCTACGACAAAACCACCAGAATCATGGTTGCCAAAGAAAGACATATGCGCCACATGGTAGCTGAACAATTTTCAAAGCCAGCTTGCTCTGTGAAGACATATCTGGGAGGATTGATCTGTGGAAGGAAATAATCCATTAGAAATAGATTTAAAATCAAAATATTGTAGTCCAATGAAACATTAATACACAGCGCATCTCAGAGTAACAGTCATGAACACATTTGTTACTATGATTAAACAATTTAGGTCTGCTCGGGACTGTATACAAATATTAACTCAATGTATTCTTTACATAAAAATATATATGTATATTCATTTGAATGATCAAAAGTTATTAACTGAGAGGGGCTAGTATGTGCATACTGACACAGATTCATCTAATAACCATTTCAACTTATACAAGAACATGAATCCCTGATCTATTTGATTTACAAGGATCAAAACCTCATCAAATCTAATGTGTACCAATGTCAAGTCTTCGATACATTTCTAAGTACAGCTCTATCCAGACTGGTCATCGCAAATAGTGCTACGTGCAATTGATCTTACATGAGCATTAGCACAGGAAATCTTGATCAGCACATCACAACATAGAATGACATACATAATCATCTTTATGTCGACACAACCGTATTTCAGCCATCTTCTCAGGTACAGTTATGTGCATACTGTTCCATTTACTAGTTTTAGCCCTTCATCAGGACAAGCATCACTTAACACCGGCACTTCCACTGCTCTCTTTTCTTTGTATTTAGACAATTTTAATCATTTAGACTCCCTGCAATATTAACTCATCTCAGTGAAGCATTCTCCTTTTATCCCATATTCGTGCAGACACACTCATATCAGAACACCCATTGCAAAACAAATTAGAGCAACAAACTCACTTCGAACTTCTTCCCTCTTGACCATAATCAGTTGGGCTCTTTAACTCATGAGAGCTTCTGCGTGGACCTTATCCCGTCTTTCTTGGCAATCTCTTTTTGCACGCAAAACAAGATATAACCGCCTTTGTGAATATATTTTAGTGTGACCAAAACCATGTATTTAAGTGTCACAGTCTGACTTCAATACATTTGTCAGTGTCAAACAAAATTATTATTTTCAAAGCAGAAAAGACCAAGTCAACCATGCCGTATTCAAAAACTGGTTTTCGGGACATTAATTCCAACTTTTTCATGTTCATACGTGTCGTCCTACCGTGAGAAGCTTTCCACTGACTTCCCCTAACGGTCTTCCTGTGAGGAGTCGGAGTTAGGAGACACAGGAGTGTTGTGTGATAAACCCAAAGTTAATGCCCCTTGGTGTCAGCCAACTAAAACTTCTTCCATACTGGTCAAATCACATGCCCTGGATGTTTATATTTCTATATGGCCCAAGACACTGATGGAACATATCAGGACATATCAGGACAGGTGTTCTGCAAAATAAAAAACAGTAATAAATGGGTGTAGTACTGGGGCGAGGAGGCCTTATCTGGAGCTGCAAGAGAACTGTACACAACGTTCCAGTCCTCTTAATGTTTCACAACAACCACATCAAAAAAAGAAAAGAAAGACCAAACACCCATGGTTATAGTAGTAGCAGTAGGAGGAGTAACAATGGCCCGGAGGGAGGAAAAACTGGAGACAAGCTGATAGAGGAAGTGACTAAAAGAATAAATCCATGTGGTGGAGTTTGCAGCAAGGTTAGTATCCAGAAGGAGGGAACGGACAGAATTGTGAGAGAACATGGGGCTGAAAGTCACAGAAGAAAGCTGATATACAGCAGCCGGGGCAGTGTTCTGCAAATGAACGTGGAACAAAAATAGTGAAGTGCAGCGCGAAGTCCCAGGAAGTACAATCAGGGACATTATTATACAAGTTGGCGGAGACCCAATGTCAAAATCCGAGAGCCAGCATAAACCACGATTGATAAATGGCCCCACCTCCGTTTTGACAGGCCACATCTGCTGTACCGTCGAGGAACTCTGGGGGGAGGAGGGTGGGGAGGTGGAGTCCTGTTAACGGGACTCCAGTTGGGATGCTGCCTGTTGCGCTGAACACCAAACAGTGCCGCCGGGAGCAGAGTATTGGTTCCCGACCTGGTGTAATTAAGAAAAGTACTTTCTTGCCTGGTAACGTTCTTTCGATGGGATGTTCCTCCAACGTACTTCACATCTATGACAGTAATCACCACAGCTGTGCCGCTTCGGAAAATTTTCTGCGTCTGCGTCGATGAAGTCGATACGCCCCTTTGAGGACCTCCTCCGACGGCTGACGTCACCCAATGTTATATGTAGGACGCACAACGCCCGTAGCCTCAGTTGTAGTTTTTTCCCAGAACGTGTGGCATCAATCTTCTGCCAGTATTACTACAGAAAGCCTCGCGGAAACGAAAGCTGCAATCGCGTAAGAAATTCTGTAGAGGGGCAGGCTGGGAGGGTGCGTTGTGGAATACGTCGGAGGAACGTTACCACGTTAGAAAGTAACTTGTTCTTCGAAAGGATTGTGTCCTCCGGCGTATTCCACATTTATGATAGACTCCCAAAGCAGTACCAACGTATGGAGGTGGGAAAAGAATTTAGATATTTTAGAATGCCAAATCAATTGCAGAATTGAGGACCGCCTTACCAAAGGCTAAATCTTGCCCATGGATATAATCCAGGGAGTAGTGTCTTACAAATGTATGGACAGAGGCCCATGTGGCCGCTTCACAGATATTACGAATGGGAACACCCCTCTGCAGAGCAGTAGAGGCAGCCACACCCCTAGTAGAATGGGCCCGTAGGCCTACCGGAGGGTCCTTGCCCGCCAGACAGTAGCATTCAGAGATTGACAATATGATCCAACGGGACAAGGTCTGCTTAGAAACAGCTTGACCTAAACGCCTTCCAGTGTAACCAACAAAGAGCTGATCGTCCACTCTGATCCTGAAAAAGCATGAGATGTAGAAACTTAAAGCTCTCCTAGGATCCAACCGATGGAGCCTCTCCTCTTCCTTACCAGGATGCAGAGGAGGATAGAACGCCGGAAGAACTACCTTCTGGCTCACATGAAATTCAGACACAACCTACAGAAGAAAAGGACGACGAATCCTAAGGACAACACTGGAAGACAGTGAAGGGTGGTTTGGCGGAAAGTGCCTGCCACTCACTCAGCGTGCGGAAGTAACCGCAACTAAAAACACAGTTTTAAAGATTAACAGTCTCAATGGACAAGAGTGTAAGGGCTCAAACGGAGCTCCCACGAGGAACTTTAAAACCAAATTTAAATCCCATCCCGGCACCTGGAAAGGTGACGGTGGAAACACACGAGTTAGCCCTTTCAGAAATTGAGAAATCAAAGGGATCTTAAAATAAGAACACTCCTCAGATGAGCACTTAAATATGGACAGCGATGCCAGGTACCCCTTAAATGGTACCCACTTGCAGGCCCTTGTGGGCTAACGAAAGCAAAAAAGACAGAACCACAGGAATGGCACATGAAAAAGGATCCACATTCTGTACCCTGCACCAGTCGCAGAACTTTCTCCAACGGCAACGGTACAGGGATTTTGTTGCGGGCCGTCTGGCCGAAAACAACACCTTCATCACGTTTTCAGGGAGGTCCCAATCCTTATACCTCAACCTTTCAGAAAAGGTGAAGGGTGAAGATCGCCAAGAGAACTTCCTGACCCAGTTCCCATTCGTGGGAGACCGTGCTCTGCCTGCTCAGAGCGTCCGTCTCCTCTTTTTCGTTTCCGGCCAGATGAACTGCTGAGATCGAAATTTCCTACTGGATGGCCCAGAACCAGAGCTGCATAGCCTCTAGGCACCGTGAGAGAGACCCTGCCCCCCCCCTTTTTGTTGAGGTAGTGCATGGCCACTGTATTGTCTGTCAGAATCAGGACATTCTTCCCCCGCACAGACGGCAGAAAAGCCTTCAGGGCTAGCCTGAGGGCCCTCAGCTCCAACAGATTGATATGGAGTCTGGACTCCGGAGACCAACAACTGCTAACTGTCAACTCGTTGACATGAGCTCCCCATCCCGTGGTAGCCAAAACAGAGCCCCCTTTATCAGATTGCCTTCAACGGCCCACCACAGAAGATCCTGGGCGACTGAAGGCAGCACCTAAACGGGATCCGACATCCTGCCGGAGGACTGCGACCACTGCATCTTGAGAGCCCATTGCAGATATCTCATCCGCAACCTGGCCTCTGGCACCAGTAGAATGCAGGATGCCATGAGGCTGAGCAACCTCAAGAACTCGAACACCGGGAGACTCTGGGCATGTTGAAACTTGTGCACCATCTACAGAATGTGATGAGCCCTCACCTGGGGAGGCGAACACAGCCCCAGGGATGTGTCGAGCATTGCTCCGATGTACTGGAGCCGCTGGGTAGGTGTCAAGTGGGACTTCTTTAAGTTGAGGGAGAAGCCCAGCCTGTGAAGGGAGTGGGAGGGGACTGACAGATGATCCAGGACTTGCTCAGGAGAGTGCCTCCTGATCAACCAATCGTCCAGGTAGGCGTAGACATGAACCCCCTCCCCCCCCCCCCCTCACGAGATATGCTGCCACCACCACCATTAGCTTGGTGAAAACCTCGGGGCTGAGGTCGATCCGAACGGCAGAACCCAAAACTGAAAATGCGAGTCGCCAACCGCAAACCTCAGGTACTTCTTGTGCTTGGGATGAATCGGCACATGAAAGTAAGCATCCTTGAGGTTGACAGATACCAACCAGTCCTGAAATTGAAGGGCCTGGAAGACTTGAGAGAGAGTAACCATCTTGAACTTGTCCTTCCTGAGGAGCTTGTTCAAACCACGCAAGTCCATGATGGGTCTCAATCCCCCCGTCTTTTTTCGGGATCAAAAAATATGGGGAATACTATCCCTTGTTCCTCTCTGCTACAGGCACCAGTTCTATGGCACCTTTCTCCAGCAGGGATTTGATTTCCTGCGCAAGGAGCGGATCCAGACTCTTCAAAGAGCTTCCCCGGTGGATTATCGTGAGGCCTCCGCCGGAAAGGAAGACAGTAGCCACGGGCTATGATCTCCAGAACCCAGAAATCTGAAGTAATGGCACGCCATTCTACAAGATGCTGCGCCAGCCTTCCCCCCAATCGGCGAACTGAGCGAAAGCGGCTGCGGCAGTGCCTGAGGGCAAAGAGGCAACTGCCCGAGCGGATTTGGCACCTCGAGTACTTTGTTTTCCACCTCTGGTACTCCTACGTTTGCCCCTTTGACTGGCAGCTCCCCTCAATTTACCAAAGGAAGAGTAATATCAAAAGGAGCCCCCCCCCTCCATTGCTGTCCCCCAGGACGAAAAGGCGGAGGTTGACGTACTGCAGCGCTCAACAACTTTGCTGCAGCTTTGGAGGTCTGCAACCTCTCAAGGCTCTCATCAGCCTTGCTGCCAAAAAGGTGGTTACCATCAAAGGGCAGGTTGAGAAGCCGGGACTACATCAGGAGCAAACCCCGACTTCCACAACACGCAAACCTGCGCATCAGGGTGCTCGCCGCCATGAACGGTCTGCCACGTCCAGACCCGACTGAACGGACACACATGGCATCCTTGCCATCCTGAACGGCAAGAAAACCATCCCGTTCCTCCCCTTCGGGAATATGTTCCACTGCCAACGACACACAATTCCACAGAGTGTGCATGAATCTTGCAAGGGCACAAACGGAGTTGGCTGCCTTTAAAGCCATACCCACAGAAGAAAATACTTTCTTCACCCAGCCGTCAAAGCGGTTGTCGTCCCTATCAGGAGGGATTGTAGGGTACGCCGCCTGATTTGCTGGGGCCGTAGCCGCCTGCACCACCAAACTCTACGGAGTAGGGTGCGTAGACAAGTAGCAGGGGTTACCACTGGCTGGACGGTATTTTTTCGGCAAAGACTTGTTCACTGCTGGGAGACTCTCCGGAGCAGTCCAAGCCGCCGCCACCCTTCTTTGTAAAGCCATATGAAATGGCAACACCGGGTCAGTGGGTGGACCTTGGTCAAGGATATCTGTCAGGTCATCCTGCAGAAATTCCACAGGTGGCGCAGACCACCCCAGATACTCTGTCACCCTTGACATGAGGCGCCTGTACGGGGAGTCAGCAAGTGTACCAGGCTCAGGCCTGCCAAACTCAACCTCCAGGGAGTTATCAATACCACTTACGTCATGTAAAGATTGACAAAGGTCTTCCAATTGGCTATGACCAGACAACAGGTCATCAGGAATCTCAGGAGGAACAAACCCCTCCACATCTGACCCTTCATCCACGTCAGAGATGTAATCCAAAGGCTAGAATAAATCCCTGGATGAGGGTACAGAAAAAGGCTCAAACACAGGCCTCACTGACTTACTCAGGGCCTTCCTCAGGGTTTCCACAAGTCTCTGGGGCGCCTCCGATAAAGCTACCTCAAAAGGCATCAACAGAATCGGTGTCAGCGCCGATGACTTCCTCGGAGGCGGAGTCTCGAGAGAGTCCCTCGACGGACATGGTGCTGATGACGTCGATGAATTCTTAGAAAGCCTCACCGGCTCCAACGTCTCGAGGGCGACGAGGACCGGGACCTGGAGCGGGCATGGCGAGAGCAATCCACCTTGTCCGATCGGGATCTCGACGGCTCCCGATGATCGTGCCGACCGCCTGAGCCCGAAGGCGTGCGAGCGGTGGCCCTAGCGCATTCCTTGCTGGCTTCTCTCAAAGGCTGGGACGGAACTGAGCCCTGCAATTCAAAAATCGCCATCATCTCCTTCCGAAATGCATCCCATTCCGCCAGGAGATGAATGCTTGCTGGGACAAGCTACCCGCCGCCTGGCGGAGTCCTTGGATGAGGACGGGGAAGGCGACCGGTGACAGCACTTCTGCGAGTGCCTAGAAGAGGCAGAGGAATGGCGGGAACCACTCCAGGACCAAGACCCCCTGGAGAGTCGACCCTCCAATAGTCAGTCGAAAACCCTGCGGATTTCGTTTTACGGGGTTTGGAAACCCTACCTATAGAAAGCTTTTTTCGCTCCTGCAAGGCCTTCTACGTTAAAGACTGGCATTCGTCGCAGTCATCGGCAGCATGGTCCTTGCCAAGGCACCACAGGCAGACGTCGTGCAGGACCGTAAGCGACATCTTGGAACCGCAGGCGCAGCACTTCTTGAAGCCTGACCTCGGGGTAGAGGAAGAAGACATAATTCGAACAACAAATCAAGAACGAAGAACCGATTCAACCGGTAGAAGAACCGTCAGCCGTCGGAGGAGGTCCCCGAAGGGGCGTATCGATGCAGGATGCAGAAAATTTTCTGAAGCAGCACAGCTGTGGTGATTACTGTCATTGATGTGATATATGTCGGAGGACACCAGCAGTGACACGGGTAAGCAGTCAGACTTCCTAAATCACTGCTCTCAGTTTGCAGGGTGAGAGAAGGAAGGAGATGAGAAAGCCACAGCCGAACGATCACCCGTAGCCTGTAAGCGAAGGTCAACAGCAGAAACACGGGAAGCCAAGAAAGCAGGGAGAGAAGACCAGAGCAATTAGCAGTAGCTGCAAGACACCCACTTAGCACGAAAAAGTGGCAAACAGCGAATAATCTGCTGCCGACATCAAGTGAAGCCCAAATCCCGGTTGGGGTATCGCCAACACGTCCTTTCAGCAGGTAGAAATAACAGAGCCGTTAAGAAGTTTGCTTGTTATTTTTGCAGCATTTTGGGCTGCCATATAACTATTATACTTTGTCCCATTACTTTGGAGAAACTAATTTGGACATAACATGGTCAATACTTGGTAAGAGAGGAGCCTACATCTGCCAGACACTGGGGAAATTGCAGACCATCATTTACCCACATAAAACAGGCAATTTTGACTGGTATTCGGCAGAGGAATGGACTAACTCTGCCCAAGGCCAGAAAATATTTAAAACAATTGTGCACTAGAAGAATCAGCCGCTGTGATAAGGGAAACACCAAGGAAGTGAATTTCCCCCCTGGCATTATAAAGTCCACTAAATCACGGAAGACCAGTCCTTCCCAAATAGTGGGTGGCCCTAGCAAGTAAGGAGCACTTACTTATAACCTTGTTGGGCGATCATTTGGAGGTGCTGAACCTTTAAATTGGAACTTGACACAATCAAGAACGCTGGAAAAAAGCAGCCAAGTACATATCATTTTCCCATGTAATAGTTTTGAAGCATTTGAGTGTGAGGGTCAGGTTAGGCTTGCGGCACAGGACAGCGGGTTTCATTTTGGACATCCTGACAAAGACTGGACCATTAGTTAATTTTGTTGAGGCAGCGAAACCCCTAAGAGCTAGGGATAGTGAGGCCTTTTTCCCACCCCTTTTATTATTCAAATAAAAGCAATTGTTGACAAAACCACTACCTGTGTCAGTGTCTCCTTACTTCGACCCCTCACAGTTGGTAGACTAGGAATTCATTTATGGAAAGTAAAAGAAAAGAGGGATTTGGGGAAATGCCTCACTAGCCCCATCTATACAAGGGGTTTCCCTGCCTCAACAAACCTCACCATTGAACGGTAAGTGTCAGAATGTCCCAAAACAACATTCTCCGTCCTGTGTCCAAAACCTAATCTGTCCCTTACACTTTCAACTCAACAAAAGTAAAACAGGGAAACATTTATCCTGGCTGCTCTCCAGCAACGTTCCTTTAAGCTGCAAAAGAAAACTCCCACGCAAAAGGGGGTATTCCAAAGAAATAGTCCCAACAAATAATGGACTCCAAACTTAAAGTTTCATATAGTTCAAAAGGGTTTGTTTCTTCCCCTTTGATACTCACAATAGTCCTTAGAAGGGTCAATTATCTTTTGGATATTGTAATAAGCCCCAGTCTATCATTCCAGTGTACTTGGCTTACTCGCCTACCAAGTATTCCCTGGCTTGTTTTCTTTGCCTGAATCACTGGGATGAGGAAGAGTAGGTATTACTGCCAATCATGTGTGTGCGCCTCTTGCTCCCTTTTTCTCTTGGTTATATGCGATTTTCCCGACCACAATTACACAGTAGTACATTTAATCGCGGTCAAAACACAGAAAAACACCCATTTCTTTTTTGTTTTTTTTTTATTTAAGGGTGTGGGGGCCCGTCCCAAAGCCCCCTATTTTCCAACCTTATAACGCGACCCCAACCCCATACTGACCCATTTTAACCCCTTACCCCACTACCCTTTATATATTTATTTAATCTTTTCAGTGTTATTGTACACTCTTATATACCACTCAAATGTTTGCGATAAAATTACTGGATACCTATCTCTTCAGTGGCGTGGATTTACTTGCCTGCCCAACACCACCAGTTATTCATATATGCTCCATTTACATAGGATGTATGTGTTTTGGCAGTGGCACAATTGGTCGCGGCCGAACTGACAGTGGTCAATTAGGCTGCAAAGGCAATTTTGCTGCAGCCAAAACTGCTCTGTTTAAAATCCCCCACACATCCACCCCCTACTTAACTTTTCACCGTCCGGCCTTTACTGATCCTGCAGCGTCTGATCCGTTTTTCTTTTTTGTTGTCGCCTGCCTCCATATCCCTGGAAGCGGGGGACCTCGCTACCCCCAAAGGCAATCCCTACTAAACATGGGGAGCGGGGTACAGCCCCACAACCCCGCTCCCCATGTTTGGCAGTGATTACCCAAATTGGTTGTTTCGAAACGACCAAATGGTACTGGCCGAATTCGGCCAATTGTACCATTCGGTCAATTCGAAAACGACCAATTTGGGTAATACCTTTACATACAGTATGCTGTTTTGTGCCTTTGTATTTGTTTTTATTTGGTTACCATTCATTTATCCGCCCAAACCCATTCTTCCCCAAACGGTACCAGTCACCGGCCGGGCTGCCAAAGGAATCCATCCTCTTGGCTCTCTGCAACTTCATTCTCTTGTGGCTAATGTGAGAAACCAGAGGCTGTCCCACTGACTAGTCCATGAGGATCTATCATCTAGGTGGCCAGAACACGGCCATCGCTTTTGGATCCAGTTGTTGGAAGTGGACCATTGCAGGAGAATCACCTGGGTGAGGGGTCTTCCGGGAGTGGGACATCTGAGGGTGAGACACAGTACCCCCCCCCCTGCAACACCTTCACCCCATATAGGATACCTGGGAATTTAATCTAAAGACCCCCCCCCCTTCCCTACAAACTTTCACACAGACAGCCCGCTATAGGAGAAAACAGACTCCTACCCAAGCAATGCACCCGACATGCCCCACTGCTATGGTCAGGCAAAGTCAGGCAATTACTTTTGACAACTCATACCTGACTTCCATTAAGCTTCCCCACAAGGATAAAAGGCAGAGCATGAGAGCATACTCCGAGTGAGGCAAAACACACGAAGAAGCAGCGTGTTCCAGGCAGCAGCTGAACGAGGGGAGAAAGGCGGCAAACCGAGAAGGGAGAACGAGGAGGGAGATACCCTAGACCCTGTCGGCGAGAAACAGTTACTTTCCAGAAACCTTTATATTAAAAGGCGTAAGGCCAGAAAACTAGACCGAAGAATCCTGCATTGTGTGTCGGAGATAACCCGGGGCCCTCATGCATGGTTGGCCGTGTATTGTATTAAGAGCAAAGAATATGAATGCGTGTGAAGAATGACGCGAGTAAAGCTCAATTGCTGATGGATGTTTGAACTTTAATATGAATCAGAGAAGGTATGATGCAAAGTAACAGAGTGGTCCGGCACCGTGAGTGTGCTCAATCGAAGGTCTCTGTTGCAATGTTCCCTCCAAGATGTGCACTTGGCCAGCTTCCTTCTGGGTGCCGCTCAGAAGAATTTTAGCAGCGCACACAGGCAATTCTTACCTATCCTAAAAGATTTAATAAGGCACAAGCCACAACAATTACCTGAAATTTGCTTTCTCCTAAAATAACTAGTCGTGATATTCTGGTGTAGCTCATTTAGATTACCCTACTATGCAAGCGCAACCTTAAAAACCTAAAACAGAATTCAGCCACAAGAAGTAAAAACTAATATGAAAAAGCCGCTCCATGAACACAAAAATCAAAGATATGCTTGCACACATTAACCAATTACTGTTCCCTCCCTACCCATAAATCCTATGCTTTTGTCTACCACACGCTTACTCTAACCTCTACCCCAAAACATATTTAGAGATTACCAGATAACCTTGACTCTTCCTCTCTTGGCAATGCGAATGGTTACCAGACAAGTACCTACATGCACTTATTTTATGTTTGTTGTAATTTGAATAGCGTTCAAGTACCAGAACTTCCGTTATTCATTGTGCCTTATAAAAAAGTTCTTTTCTAAGGCCTTCCAGCGACTACCCTGGCAATCCTGAGAAGTGTCCTGCATGCTGCAGAATGACTCATGAAAGGACTTAGAATTTCAACCGTGAATCTCCTCTAACTGCACTGGCCCCCGCTGCAAGCCTGTACAATCTTCAAATCCTATTGCATCATCTACAAGGCTGTCACCCTGAATTCCCTAAGCTACCTCACTGAGAAACTCAGCATCTCCAGAGGCCTGCAATCCACCAGACGTTAGAAAATGTGAAGGCTTGAACTCGGAGGATGCAGAAAAGAAAAAACGAGAAGAACAGCCTTCTTCGGATATGCTCAAAGACTCTGGAACCTCCTACCATCAACATCAGACTCACCCCATTGCTGCTACAGTTCAGGAAAGAGCTCAAGACCTTACTCTTCAAGGAATGGCTCCTCTGTAACACAGATTCACACACCCTCCACTCCCCATTGTACCCGAGACTGATCTGCAGCCCACTGTCTCCTCCCCTGGTTGCTTGTAGATCTCTTGCTGCAAATTGGCAGCCGTTGCCCTCCTTTGTTAGCTCCCACTTTCTTGTCTGTTTCCCTCACTGTGTTCTTCCCCCTACAATTGTAAAGCACTCTGGTGATTCCGGAACCCAGTGCTGTGATCAATTAATACACTAATAATAAAAGCATCACCCACACTACGTAACCTAATTATCATATCAAATATCGGATACTGAATGTAGGTAAACATGCTACTTGGATGTGTAACCTCATCCCATGCTTCCTATTTTTAGTACATATGCCACGCAAGCGCTTTGAAGTGGTCCCTTGCATGTTAACGCATTATAAAACTCAAATATTAATTTGCTCTCTACGAATTTTGAGTAGATCAATGTCATGCTCAGCGTCTCCTACTTTAGCATTGCTAACATTACCCTATACGCGGAGAGCAACACTGAAGTATCACTTACTTGGCTTGTAAGGGATAATGGGTATGGGCTATGCCAGGTATTACTTGTATATAGTATTAGGGCAACAGATATTCAGACAGTAGAATGCATTTCACACAATCTGCATCCTTTCTAAGTGCTCAGAGCTGCATTGAGCATAGACCTTAACAAATCATATTTAACTCAACGTTATATAAACATGATTTCACTTATCAGTTGTATAAACCTACTCAACAATATAAGGGTGGAATAAGTTGCAAACCATCTTGTATGCTCTGCAAAATAATTGCGTACCTGCAGATTCATGACATTTTCTTAAAATACATATAATATCATGGTGAGGCACTAAAGTTGCAAAGTATCATAGGTTGGCAAATATCCCAGTGAGTGTTTCACTGCTACAATGTCATGTTTTACATTGCCCCGTCAACTAGTACTGGAGGCGAGCACAGGAGGGGAAGGGCATGGGTGAAAGGGCGAACACTCCTTGCGGGTGATGAATAAATTAGTAACTTTCAAAAATTAAATTCAGTTGTTTTGGCAGTACAGTGTAGAAAATGTGTTTGTTTGCTGAAGGAAAGGAGACTCCAGTAACAGTCTAGAGGACTAAACTTTGTTTCTTTCTATGCTCAGCTGCTGAGTGCATTTCAATTTAAACATGTGTTCTGAGTTTACTGACTGTAGCATCCCCCTGACTCTTGTTTAACTGATAACAATTAATTACAGAGGGATCCCTAGTTATAGAAAAAGGTTCTCAAGCTGTTGCACCTCCGAGTATTGATGTGATTAACTTAAAGGCTTGAATATGTGATTTACTCCAACAGGGCTCTATAAGAAACCTCAGTAAGTCTCTTGTTGAATTTTGTCTAAGCTGTGCTGAGCAATGGTGGGCAAAACTGTAGGCTGCATGTGTCCAGTCATTTTACTTCCTATGTAAGGGTTACAAGCAAGGCTCTGATAAGAATGTGCTTCCTACTTAGAGTGAAATTATTTTTCCGGAAGTAAAAAAGTAATTAGCTTTGCCAACAGGAATACTTTATGCTTATTAAAAGATGTTCCTTGCTCTTAAAATTAGTCTTGAGATCGGTCAGAAATATTATTAGAGTTCCTTCCTATGCCACTGCTGTGCTGATCAGATTCAAAACAATATCATTGTAGCTTTGTGGGCAGAAGCCAGGGGTTGGTTCCTATGTGTTCATTGTTTCCCCTTTTTATTGGGCACATTTTTCTATTTTTAGGGATTCAAAATGGATGGTGTATGAGTAACTCACTGGACAACATAACGTGGATAGTAAGTAGAAGCTAAGGAATTTCGATAGTCGTATTCTGTGGTGCAGTTATTCTGATGCAATCATCATCCTTACACAAATTATGACAGGCATGTTCTCATGTGGCCCTTGAATTGCTTCATTAAAGTGGCATAGTAGCCTTTATTCTATCTGCAAATATGGTATCCAGTCTGATATTTGATAGCCACATCAGTTATGAAAAGCAATATTTGTTTTTGTAATACACATTAGTTTTCCTAGTGACAAAGCACACATTTCTGTCTGCACATGAGTATTTTTGCTAGCTACTGTGGCACACCTTGAGGTCTTGAACTGGTTGAGGAGTTTGCTTTATAATCACATATAAAATATATTTTTTTAACCCATGTGTGGAAAAAGTGTTGTAAGATGCAACTTTTATGCAGATTAGAAAAGAATTGCAGTGGTTTGGAATGGCCAATTCCTTTCCAAACTCTCTTCGGAGATGGTAGCTAACTACGCATGCTCACAAAATGTCTCACCTCATGAGTTAATTGCGCACATGGGAAATAAAGTGCGCATAAAGGCAACTCGTTCCGCACTTAGAGAAAAATAATTGGAGGGAACATTGTGTTGGAGGTATACAGCCAAGAAGTGGCAGAAGCGAAAGTAAAGTTGAAACTTTTGAATTAAGTGGATTGAAGTGGTCCTGAGACGGTTTAAGCAACATCCATCGCACAGTCTAAAGTCTTTGATTTTTGGTAAAGAGTGGAAAGCAAGAAGGTCCGAGCCGGCTGAGGGAGACCTGTGATGAACAGTAAACTAGAGAACTAGTGAATGTGAAAAACCTGATGAGAAAGGAACTTTGGTATTTGTTGGTTAATCCAGGCACTATGCAAATAACATACTTTTATTGGGAAAGAGACTGGTGCAGAAGGCCAGGATATCTATGTTCTGAACTGCATCCTCTTGCTCGAGAAGCCAGAGTGTGTGCGAAACGAGTGTACCGCCTTGTCCCGTGCTGAAAAGGTAGGGAAGGGAAGCTAACTGCTCAAGTATCCTGACATATTTCCTGAACACTTCTTTTGCATACATCATTTCCCCACACTATTTGTTCTTAGAGGTAAGGATTGGCAATAGGTTTTTTCATCTAGGCCATTTTATTTTGACAGATACTACTAGGACTATTATTTGATGGTCGTAGCTTGCTCCCATCTTTAGATTTAGGGTTAGATAGGCATTCAATCAACCCATTGAAGTTCAATAAACACCCTTGAACTTTGATCACTTGTGTGTCTTCAATGTTTGATAACAAGCCTTCCTTACACTTGACAGCTACAATACCAAATTAAACGGTGCACTTGCTTGGTTCCGCAGTCGCGCAGCTGATTGCCGGCTCGCTTGTTGGCTTTCGCCTGCTTTCCACCTTTACCATTCTTCACCCCTGAATGAGGGTAAGGATTTTGCATTTGCTGTTGCAAACTAAACAGCTGATTGCCCACTCGTTTGTCTGCTTTCGCGGTTATTGTTTTTACTTGCCTCTCCATTCCCCAATATACCAGAGGGGTTTCTATTGCTCGCTGCAGGTATACTAGTGCAGAATCTCTCTGTTTGTTTTACGTTTCCTTTGGACCTGGGATTTCACACTTTAGTTCCTTGCGTTGGTGCCGGCATGGCTCTTCTCCGTCCGTCTCGTCGTACATCCACCTCTCCGGAGGCCACGGAGAGGTGGATGTACGCTTGATATTTCCCAATGCTTGATATTTCATTTTCCGTTACTTTTCTTGTCTTCACTCCACTACAGCAGCATCCCCTACTCCTTCCACTGATCTGCTGCTACTGCAAAATCTTCTACTTCTCGTTTGTGTTTGCCCCGTTTCTCTTTTGATCCTTTGCCCATTTTCATATATAAGGGGACAACTAGACCGTGGAAGGTGGTTCTCCTACTTGCTTCTCCCCTCCTTGCAAGGCCTCCTCGTCTCAGTTGTTACAGCATTATACCTCATGAGATCTTCCATGTTCTTCCTCGTCACAGTAACGGCCATCTGGATAACAGGCGTCAGTTTATAAGGGAAATGATGGGCAAGAGTTGTGGGACCTTCATAACAATATCCTATTTCCCTCATAAAAGAAGGGTTTATACCATCCACAAAAGGGGCAAGATCGTTCGACTCATCACACTCCATAGCAGATTCTTTCTGCTCTTACTAATTCTCTTTGCACGCATAGTGTCCCTACACACTTCCTGCCTAGTGCACGCTAAACAAACTGACTTGTGAACTCTCAAAAACCAAAGACATTGAATTTACTATTTTGTCTAATCGGCTCAGCACAGCAAAGTGCTAACTGCCCATACAAGTCATAATCGTGCGGTTCCCATCAGAATTCGCTATGGTGTAGTCTGAGCCATCCGGCGCTCAGCTTCTGTGTCCTCTATTTCTTTGTCAGGCAAGATGATCGAAATAATGTGTCCATGCATCTCACAAAGACTAGAATGTTACTCGCATGTTAAGGACCAATCCCTTCCACACCTCCATCTTGGGACATATCTAACGGGAGTGTCCATTTTCCCACGGTAAATTTACATCCCTATTCTAGCAAGCTAGCCAAATGAAACTGATCCTACCTTTTCATCAGCTGCATAACCTTATTCGGCAGTCCATATCAATACTAAATGTAAAAAATGAGTACACAGCGCGCGGTCCCATTCCATGTATATATTTAGTCCCTTCTCCACAGTGTTGAAGCATCTAATACATCTTTTTTCTGCCTTTATAAGGGGAGTATCAACATTCTATCCTCATATACTGCTCTTGACCAGCTGTATTACATTATTGCTCACAGTATAGATCTTCCTTTTTTTATATTTAGCTTTGATGTATACTGCTGGATAAGGTTATGCAACTGATGAAAAGGTATGATAGGCAGGAAATGTTTTTTATTTTACATTTATAAAGCGCTCACACAGCCCGCAGGCATCGAGGCACTGTTACAGGAATTGTTTGTTTTTCTTAGTTGCGTAATTGTGGTTTTTTTTTGTCTTAGTTACGTATTTATAACGTGCTTAAACACCCAGAGGTTTCTAAGCACGGAACCGGGGATCGAACCTGTTGTTACTTTGTGTCGTCTTGCTTCCAAGACGTGCACGCTGCCGCTGAGCTATCCCCCCGGGAAATTGTCTAGGGACACCACGCATTCAAAGAGAATTAGTAAGAGCAGAAAGAATGTGTTAAGGACGGCCGTTAGAGGAAGTCCGTGGAAAGCTCTGATTAAAGAACATGAAAAAGCTCTGATTAATGTCCAGAGAAACAGTTTTAGAATACAGAATGTTTGACTTTGTCTTTTCTGCTTTGAAAATCATTTTGTTTGGTAATGACAAATGTAATAAAGTCAGATAGACCAGCTGAGACAATTAAATACATGCTGTGGGTCAAACTAAAATATAATGACAAAGGCGGCATCTGTCTTGTTTTAGATTAAAGTGGACAAAAGGAGCTTGACAAGGACGACGGGACAAGGTCCCGCACAGAAGCTCTCATGAGTTAAAGAGTCCAACTGATTAAGGTCAGGAGTGAAGAAGTTTGAAGTGAGTTTGTTACTCTTATTGTTTTGCAATAGGTGTTCTAATAGGAGTGGTGTGAGACAGGCAAGGGATCAAGAGGGATGACTCAGACAACAGAACTCAAGTTTCAATGAACTTTATTAAAAAATCTCAAGATGGTGAAAGGCCTAACGTGCCCTATGACTAAGGTATGGATTTTTATTCCTAAAGAAAACTAAGAAAAGTCTGAGTCTGTAAGTCCAAATCAAAGTTCTGTCTGTGTCCAAAACCTATGCTTGCCCTCACATCTAGATATAAACTAAGTGTGGGATTCTTCTCAACAAATATAGTGTTCAAAATTGAAATCTCAGCTGAAGTTCTTCTTGGGACTTCTGTTTCTGGCTCAATACAATTCCAATAGTTGTTGGTCTAACCAATGTTCTGCCAAATCTGTAAGTTTGCCTCCCCAAGTTCAATTTTGCACAGTTCACAAAAAGGGGTGAAGAGAGGGTCCCTGGAATGACCCTCTTGACCCCCATAAGCATGACAGCTGGAAGAGCCCGAAATGCAAGATGTCAGTCACGGTTCGGCCAGCCCCGAGGAGGGCCACTGACATCTACATATGCAAACAGATATTCTCTCAGACAACCATTCAAAGCTTATCCAACTGACGTCTTCCTGGATACAGGTGCCTCAACACTGATCATGGATGCAGGTGCCTCACTGAACCTGATTGACTAATTATAAATATCGAGCTGTGCTGAAATCATTAGAGACACCATGACATAGTAACGTTAGCCACGAAGCAAACTCGCATCCCGGCACAAAGTTACACTGACACACTTGCACACACGCAGAATATGCTTACACGGTTCTGTAGATAGAGGACAGATGCATATACATACTGTTGAAAGCCTTTTATTTTCTCTCATTAGCCAAACACAAGAAAGCAAGAAATGCAGAACAAGCTTGCAGCTGCTTATTGCAACTAACCATATGGAACTACAGGATCGCATAAGGAACCTAAAAGGACCAAGTACCACTAACCCATAAGGGAAATAATACAATGGACATATAGAAATCATAGAATAACTATAGTAGAATTACATGAAGCCACAGGCCTCAGAATATGGGACAATGGAAAACAGACTTTGCAGCACACTGTCCATGACTGGTGCTCGCAGCCAAGACCAGCGATGAGCAGAACATTCCTGGCCCCTGAGACAAGGGGCCACCTGCAAAATAACAGAATAAATCCTCATTAATTGCAGACAGAACAGCTCACATTAGCAGTCGTTACCCACATGGTCCGGCCGAGCCGAATAGCCATTTACCCACAGTGGGAAGAGGAGCAGTTGCCAGCGAAGCAGACAAGAACCGATATATGCGTTTTACAACATTGCAACCTGCAGGAACTCTAAGGCAAAATGGTTCTACCATCGGCAACAAAGGGAACAGTCTTTCTCATCACCTTGAGGAGGTACACAGAGCGCTGAGAACAGAGCTGGGTCCTAGGCCTGGGGAGAACCGCTCCAGCCAATCAAGGAACACAAATCCAGAGGTGCATGGCAGAGGGCAAGGGCCAATGGCAATCATGCGACCCTGCAACAATGTAATAGATCGTTTTTGGGGAAGGCTCAGGCAAAGCCACCTGACATGCGAGGACCAGTCAGCTAGCCTCCATAGGTGCTATTTATAGGCACTACCTCCCCAGTCACCCAATAGTGTAAGCACTTAGGTTTTTGGGGAACAGCACTAACTTGTGACAACACACCCCAACAAAAGCCCCCCCGACATGCTCAGGAGCTGTTATTTCTGGGGAATTATTTCCTGTATGATACCTGTGTTATGGAAAATAAAGGACAGTTCTAACTTGCGCGAGTCCTCTGGCCGTTTACCGGGGTAGGGTTCGCTGGGCTCTGGGTACTCTTTCGAACAGTTGCTCTGTAGCACGAACCCATGTCCTCTGGTATACCTATACAGGAGTTCTTGAGGTTCCCTTACCCAAGACAGCATTTCTCAGTTCTTTAAATTTCTCAAGATTCCCTTCGCCAAGATAGCACTGCAATACTCTTGCCACAAAGTCTCATGCTTGTCACCATTTAGGGCCCCCTGGTCGAGGCACAGTTGTCAGACCACACAGTCCACCCATCAAAGGTCGCGCCACCATAGGTTTACCCCCCCACCACCGGCCTCTGTTGCAATACACTTATACATTCGTTTTTTGCGAGTCTACTCCACATTAGTCGGTCAGCCTCTTTGTTTTAGTTCCGTTCACAATGCTTTCACTCCAACATTCCTTGTCAGTTTATTTTCCATTCCAAAAGCATGCCAATGTTGTTGCTTTTAATTTAGACAATGCTTGGCATTTAATACTGTATATTTTTGGGGGGCGCTGTTGCGTGCAATCGAGATGGCTGGCTGAGCTGAGAGCTCTGATCCCTGGACTATCCTGATCGCTGACCCTCTGGTGAGGTGGAGGGGCAGGCAGCCGCTGCGAGCGGCGCACCAATGCGGGGAGCGGACCGCAGCCCGCCGACAACACAGAGGAATGTGCCCTGCACTGAGGAGTGGGGGGGAGCGCGAACCCCGTACAGGCAGTACCCCACGGCCCAGTAGTGCGAGGGGACAACCACTCCGGGAACGGGCCCAAGAAGCTGGAATCACCCCGTAAGATCCACACGTGGACACAGGTCTCAGGGCATTGGTTGAGCACCCCGGCAACGTTTGGTAACATTAGGGGCTGAGACCCACATGATAAGCAGACTGTTCAACCCCAAGCCAAGCCACTACACGGAGTGAACACGCTGTAGGCTGAAGTCTTGGCCTCCCGGCCACCTAACTCCAACGTCCACGGCCGCATCCCAAGCAGGACCCGGCTTAATGCTGCGCACTTTCAATGAATCCGCATTAGGATACTGGGCCCTGTAGATTGGGGCCCCACATTTGCAGCGGAAGGCCCAAGCCACCTTAAAACATCTTAGCAACAGGGTGGCTAACATACTTCTGCCACAGTAGACGGTCTTGAAAAAGCAGGGGCACGCACGATAAATCACCTTTGCAAGTGGGTTGGAACTGAATGCGGGCCTACCCTCAGAAGGAACCAAATGACTCCCTGAAACCCACAATCGGGTAGAGTCCTGGCCCGAGTGTAAAAACCCAACGGACCTCAGGCAACAACTAGGAGGGGCCCGTGAGACATGGCCCAGCAGCACTATCTTGGTAGCACCGCTGCCAATCTGCAACAAATCCTAGTACGTTTAGACCCATTGAGGCGAAACGTGTAGATGAGGCACCTTACTCACTCAGACAATACTAAGTGGGGGGAAAAGGTCCCATACCATCACGAGATGTGGGAGAAAACCCACTACTATCGACTAACATCGGTAACACATGGGCTGCCACGAGAAGAAAAATACAGGCGCAAAAACAAAAAAAAACGGCCCAATGGATTCCTTTGCAAGTTCCCAACCTCACGGATCGCCCGTCATCACACCAATGGGCACAGACAACCAGGCTGAGGTGCCACCCGACGCAAGAGAAGACCGCCTAATGACTATGGTGCAAAATGGCTTCTTGGCAGTAAATGTTAAGCTGGATGATATTGTGGCAACAATTAGCTCCTTGAAGGCTAGAGTTGATAAGGAAAGCGGGGCTATCACGGATGCGGAGAACAGGATCAGCACGAACGCGGATGCTATAACACAACACAGCCGGGACATTGCACAGCTGAAGGGAGACCTGCGCAAGACCCAAGCTAAATGTGAGGATCTCGAATCGAGATCTATAAGAAACATTCGCATTGTCGGAATTGCAGAATCCTTCTGTAAGGGCCCGATGGAGCGACATGTGGAAAACCTATTGAAATCCCTTCTAGGTACAGAATCCTTACCTGATCACGTCCTTGTGGAAAGGGCACATCGCACCCTGGTACCACCACCTAAACCTGGTGCGCCACCACGCACGATAATTGCCCGTTTACTAAACTATAAGGACAGGGACACGATCCTAAGGCTGCCCAGAGAAAAAGGCACCCTACACTATGAGGAAAACAGAGTGCGCATATACTCGGACTTTTCAACCAGTGTCCAAACACAAAGGAAACCCTACGAACTTGTCAACTTGTCAGGTAGCATTTCTTCGAGAATCCCACCAAAGCCATGGCATATGTCGAGGCAAATATCCCCATCCCTCCCAGGGAGCGGGCACGGGACCAGAACATGCAACCACGCTTGATGGAGATAACCCTGACTCAGCTGATTGAGTTGGGCCCGAATGGAGATCCTTCTACGTGCTGCAGGGCCTGCAACAAGTATGTATGGCTCCAATTAACAATAACTGTTACAGTAGGGATCCGGAGCCTCTGTTGAAGGAGGCCATGCGGCTGCAACGAGCTACCCTCAGGAGAATTCCACAGGTTATGGGAGTTTTGGGGAATGGGACACATCATCGGGTTGGGGTTGATGGCGCGGGAGGGGGTGGGGATGGGGTACGAAGTTTGGTTACAACGGACAAATGTTTAAAATCTGAGAGTTTACTTGCATCGAACACGGCTACCATAGCAGACAGCACGTACAGTCGGAATCACATTACTATAACAAAGGAAGACTATGGCACAGGTTGACAGGGGTATAACTATCAAACTCCTCTCATGGAGCATCCATGGCCTCAACCCGATCAAGGCCCGGAAAACGGCAGCTTGTATCTCCAGACAAAACCCCCAGATCATACTTCTACAAGATCCATCTGGGACTAGGATTCCGGCTTCGAGACAAAAATAGATGCTCAAGGGAGATATGTTCTGGTCTGGGGGGAGGTGGCGGAATGAAAGGTTGTTATTGTCAACACATATGGCCCTAACATCGGAGACCCCGACTTCTACAGCGCCATGCATAACTTGCTAACCCTTGCTGAAGATGCGGCAGTAATACGGGGTGGCGACTTCAATACGATCCTCGACACAACCCTTGACCGGTCCTCAACTTCTCCCCGATCCCCTACTAAGGCTGCATTGATTTTACGGCAGATAATGCAACAAATGTCCATGGTAGATATATGGCGAGAGTTGCAACCACAGGAAAAACGCTACACTTCTTATTCATCAGTACACGACTCAGAGTTCCGCTTTGATTATTGGCTTCTCAGCTCCACACTATCAAGCATGGTCTTGAGCTGTGAGATGTACCACGCACACTTTCAGACCACTCCCCCATATCAATCACCCTAAATATCTGTAACGTCACTCCACGTCCCAAACGCTGGAGAATGCCGCCCGCGATGCTAAGGGATCCACACGTGCGCAAATCATTACACATTGAAATAGAAGAATTCTTTCAACTAAATGAAGTAACTGTAGACAAGTACACCACGATATCGGAAACTTTTAAAGTATGGGTGTGAGGTGCGATTATGGCCAAGTCCTAGTGACTATTGAGGTCTGTCAGGAGGGAATTAGATATGTTGGAAGCAAAGCTCAAGCTGCTTGAGTATACCGCTACACACAGTAAAGAAGTCCTTTCTGATATACACTTGACGCTGGGCGAATTTAATAAACTAGCGGAACGGAAGATTCAGTACATGGCCGCCCCAGCCTGGGCTTGTAGATACGAGGAAAGCAACAAGGCAGGGAAATTCCTTGCTCAGATGCTCAAAGCCGAAAGCTATCATACCCCCATTACTAACTTTCAGACACCAGGTGGGAGGTTGGTAAATCGAGATCAAGACATTATTGACACGTTCGAGTTTTATAAGACACTATATTCTAACAGAGCCACCAAATCGAGGGATGAGAACAGCTTACCTACATTCACTCGACCTCCCAACACCCACCCTAGAAACACGATTGCTATTAGACACCCCACTCACTGGAGGAAATAACGGAGGCAATTAAAGCTTTGACCCCAGGCAGGGCCCCGGGTACGGACGGTCTGGGAGCAGAATTATACAAAGAATTTCAGGACAAGCTAGCCCCCGCCCTGTTGAAGGTCTGGGAAGAGGCGATGGAACAGGGAATATTACCAGACACTATGCGTGAGGCAGTAATTACAGTCCTTCTCAAACCCCGGCGGCCCGCACATAGCAAGGGCTCATACAGACCCCTTTCACTCAACACGGAAGCAAAAATTCTGGCGACTAGACTACTTCCCTATAAGTCCATACTGGTTCACCCCGAACAAGCTGGCTTTATACGGACTAGATCCACCGCCCTGAATTTAAGACGACTCTTCAGAGTAATGGCACAGATAGAGCCAAAGGCGAATGCGGTAGTAGCGTCACTTGATGCCGAAAAGGCTTTCGATTCGGTCTCATCTGTTCCTGGTGCTCGAGAGATTCGGACTGGGTCATTATTTTGTCAAATGTGTTCGACTACTTTACACATTCCCGGGAGCGAGGGTCCTAACCAACCACACCCTGTCATCACCATTTCTGCTAGGTAGAGGCACCAGACAGGGCTGTCCTTTCTCCCCCATACTGTTTGCGCTCACCATAGAACCCATGGCCGAATATGTGCCCCAAAACCATACCCACAGAATGACTGGTGCACCACAAATAATCTCCCTCTATGCAGATGACACTCTGCTATACATCTGAAACCCCAAAGAAAATCTGGCCCCCATTATGGCGGATATCGAGAAGTTCTCAGAGTACTCAGGATACAGGGTTAACCTTGCTAAGTCTGAATTGTTCCCACTGACTCCCAACACCAAAGTCATGACTAATATACAAGGGTTTAAGTGGTTTAAGTGGTCCCCTGCGCATATCCGCTACCTGGGCATCATAGTATCGAGGGAAAAATGCACACTATATGCGGACAATCACGGGGAGCTATTGCAATCCATCTCCGTCAAGCTACAACTTTGGACCAGACTCACCATCTCACTATATGGTCAAATATCACTCCTTAAAATGGTGGTGCTCCCCCAAACTACTATACCTTTTCTGCAATATCCCGATCTGGCCGGGTAGAGCTTTTTTCATGAAACTCAACTCATTGACCACTACATTTGCATGGGGGGAGGGGTGGGAGACTGCCAGGCGCAAATGGTCAAAATGGCGGAACCTTTCTCAAAGGGTGGGATCTCGGCGCCTGATTTCAAACTTTAATACTTAGCTTTGCAGGCTCACTTTGCGAGACACTGGTTCAACCCAGAGGATACAGCCACACATACCCCCTCGAAAAAAAATGCAGCATCTTCCTCGGACGTACAGTGATGTTCGACCCCAAGCGGAAGGACTCCTGCGAATACGATCCAGTCAGCACCACTGCACAAGCATGGTTCAAGATATATAGCAGGATCAGGCTTATAGGCCCATACGATGCAGAGATACCGTTATGGAATTATCCTGGCATAACACCTACATTTGATAAGGCACTACAAAATGCATAGGACGCAAACAAGCAATTCAAGATGTGCGACATGTTCCCAGATGGCAAGTTCTGCAAACTAAATGACTTTGTCGAGGCAGTGGGAGGGGGCGGGGAGCATCTCCAATTTTTTCAATTCCACAGAATGAAAGCCGCCTAACACTGCTAAATGGCCTACATTCCCGGCTGCACCACCCACACATGAATGTATCAGGGTGATGACGGAACCAGAGGGGCACATCAAGAGTGGATCTGCACTATACAACCTAGTGCAAACACACTCCAGATCATATAACTTTAAGGAGGCATGGGAACGGGATCTGGGGGTGGAACTGTATGAAACTAGCTGGCTTAGATACTTCCACCTCACTAAACATGTTTCTATGAACTCAGGGTTGTGACTGATCCAATTTAAAATACTAAATCAACTCCATTACACTCCCGCCAAACTGGCCAAGTTCGTAGACAGACACACATGGAAATGTCCCAAATGTAATGCCCCCAAGGTGGATTTGTTTCAAATGTACTGGGACTGCCCACCTGTGGCTAAATTCTGGGGAGAGGTAGCAGAGATCCTAGAAGACATCACTAGAATTCCAGCTACACCCTGCCCACGGAAGTATCTATTCAGAGATATTGGTAAGGTGGCAGAGACCACCAGACGTCTCTTTAATGTAGCATTAGTAGTTGCAAAGCGAAACATGCTGGAAATCTACAGAAGCCCCCAGAAGAGTTGACTTTTTGAAAGACTTGTCAATGATAAATGAGTGCGAAGAACGATTCACTATAACTTTACCATCAGTATGCCGACCCAATGACATATGGGAGCTGTTCTGACTATTTATGCAATATGATCGCCGAATTGGAAAGTGATGTATGGTCGTCTCCTAAATTTTTTTTTTTTTTTAAATGCATATGAATGATATGATGTATACAGACAGGTGTTTACACCCTACTATTTTCCTTTCTCCTATTCTTCCCAATTTGATCATGACATTGTTTTGACCGCCTGCGGATCAGTTTTGATGTAACTCTCTTTGGAAAAAATAAAGGTTTAAAAAAAATATATACTGTATATTTTCATTCAAATAGTGCTTTTAGTTCAGTATTCAAGATTAAGTAATTGCATTCAATTCTGTGACCACTACTTGCCTGCGGTTCCCTGGCAGCACTCTGGTGCTTCCGAGTCCTCTGAGCATCATCAGCTCTTCTAGTCTCCAACGCAGCGGTCTCTGCTGCTCCCGCTCACCTTCTTGCCAACCGGGATGCAGACAGCCTTGCCTTCGCTTCCTCACCGGACACTTCTCTGCACACATTGGCAATCGGAGCAGATGCGGCTTTGTTGCCGTTCACCTTCTCCGTTGGCTGACGGATCCAGCTGTCGTCCTTCACTCGGACAGGTTCCTGGTCCTGCATGCAACTCAATCACTCCTAGTCTTCTGGGTCCTCCAGGATCTTAGAAAGCTGCACCTCCTCAGAGGTACTCTTCCTTTCCTCTCCTTCCCGCAGAAGCTCACTGTCTCCAGAGCTCTGGTCCTCTCTAGGCTGGACTACTGCAACAGCCTCTTTCTAAATATTCCTGCCTCTACTCTCCGCCCTCTGCAACTCATCCAGAGCAGGACTGCGAGACTGGTCCTTGGCCTCAAGCCCAGGGATCTTATCTCTCCAGGATTGAAATCTCTGCACTGGCTCCCAGTGGCTGTGAGGATTAAGTTCAAAACCCTCTGCATTGTCCACAAGGCCTTTTGGGCCTGGGGCCTCAATACCTTCAACTAACTTCTTAAATATCTTCCTTCTCAAGCTCTTCGCTCATCCACCTCCATCTCCCTCAGGGTAATTTGCTTCTCCAAGCAACGAGTTGGTGGTAGATCCCTTTCTTCGGCTGAGGTCTCCCTCTGGAACATCCTCCCTGCCTCCCTGAAACTTGGAGGACCATCTCCGGTTCCCGAAGCACCTCAAAACCTTCCTCTTTGCTTCTGCTTTCTCTCCTCCTCTCTTCTGCTGAACTCCTGGCTGAAACTGCACCGGTCACCTGGCCACCCTCTGATCTCGGGGCCACGTCCCCTCCCCGGCCAGTTGCACACCTGCACTGCCGCCGCCCCCCCCCCTGGCAACCCCTGCACTTGGGGGCCGTTTCTGTATCCCCCACTAGTTCCCTACTTGACACCTGATGTCTGCACGTACCCTTGTACTTGCCACCAGCTGGCCGCACCTTTTACTTATTGCTTTATTTATTCTATTTAATTTGACCGTCGATCCCGTGTACTGCCCTGCCCCCTCCCCCCCGCACTGTTCCCTTTCCCCTGCACTTGCGCAACCTCAATGTCACCAGGCCTAATAAGATTGTTGTCTCCGCATTCCCTCTGTTCCCCCTCCCTTGCTTCATTGTACTTTGAAACACTTATGATATGGTATTTATAACACCCCTTTTCACATCTCCCAACTTTTTTTTCTCTCCCCCTCTCTCTTCTCACCCGACACCAGGCAGCCCCCTCCCTGTATACACCTTTATACACCAGAGGCTGGTTAATGGGTCTCAGGTGTGTGTTAACTGTTATTGCCTGACCATAACAAATCCAATTACTGGACATGCCTGACCCTCAGTAGTGGACATCTGCATCTGGACATCTTTGTCCCACTACCAGGTAGGGGTGACTGGGAAATTATGGGTTGGGATAGGATACAACCCATAAAGGCAGAGGAAGGGTCAGTGTTAGGAAAGTGGGGGGGGGGGGAAATACCATGTCTCGCCCTCCGGTCCTCTCTCCCCAATGACCCTTTTCCCAGGTGATCCTCCCTCGCTTGTCCATCCCCTGGGTCGGGATCCGAAAGCGATGGCCCTTCACTGGCCACCTTAACAGAAGATCCCTGAGGAGTAGATGTGAGAGTACCCTACGGTTTTTCACAGTGGGTCTGCACAAATATGGGTTACAAGGAGAATGTCTCGCTGAGATGCGTTATCATTGCAGGGATCTAAAGCATTGTAATTGTCTAAATACAAGAAGGGAGGGGTGAACCAGTGGCTGTGTTAAATGATGCTTGTGTTGATGAAGGCCTAAGATGACTAAATGCACATAACTACCAGACAGGTGGCCGAAACACAGTTGTGTCAACAAAGATATATAGGTCATATCATCAATCAAATAGATCAGTGATTACTGTTCTTGCATATGCATATGTTTAAATGTTCATAGATTAGTCTGCGTCAGTATGCGCATACTAACCCCGTCACTAGATAACATTTAACCATTCAAATAAATATATATTTTTTATTTAATGTGGTTTATGTAAGGAATACATCGATTTAATATTTTTGTACATTCCTGAACGGACCTAAATTGTTGAATCAGAGTAACAAATGTTTTCATGACTGCTCCTCTGAGGTGCGTTGTGTATTAAGGTGATACGTTCCCAGTTGGGGGTGTGGGAAGACTAGCAGTGTTTGCAGGTCCCCCTTTTGGTCTGAGTTCTATTAAACATAGCAGGGAAACATTAATTTCACATAAGCAATTATACAAGAATTAGATAGAAAAGTATTTACCTTGCTGTTTTGAATTTCAAAATTAGAACCAGCATCCAAAAGGAGATCTACAGCATTGACATTTCCAGACAAAACTGCCCAATGTAAGGCAGTATTCCTGTGCACTTTGTCTACAGAATTAAGTGATGGATGGAACTTCAAGAGAAACCCTGTAGGCTCTGGACTGGAGAAAAATACACGGAACAACAATTTAGCAAAGTATCTTCCTTTGTGATGCAAGTGACAAGTAAAAACGTTTGAGTAATGTGTCCTATACAGCAGAGAGGTTTTCACTGCAATATGAAATCTTAACTCTTTCAATTTCTTTTACAAAAGGTACATATTTCATCTGCAGTGACCAGAACTAATTTAATTAATTTACAGTTGTTGTAGACCTAACAGATGACCACGATACCTGGGGATGCCATTTGTATCTACACTGTAATAAGTATATAAATTATCTATTTGGGAGTGCCAATGGTTCTGCATGGGCTCAAATAAGGGCAACAAACAGGGCTACTGCAAGCATATATAACAACAAAAAAAAAAATCACATTTATGTTAAATACTGCTCCAAAATACAGGGTTTCTACTATGCAGATTGAGATCATGTGTTTGAAGAGCAAGGTGTGGACAACTACCACTGGGGTATGTACATTTACAACAATTGGAGGTCTGTGATTAGAGCTGGACTTGTAAGAGACTGCTGCCAACTCTGAACTGCAATATGTACATTTTAATTTCCTTTTGACGTGCAGGCATAAGGTTTTGCTAGGTGCAAAAGGTCTACTGGAAATCATAAATCCACCAAAAAACGCAGTCGGTCTCAATCATTGTTAAAAGAAAAATACAGTAGTGGCTCTCCCACTCTGTGTCCTAATTCCCAATTCCTCTAGACGTGAGGGATTGCATTTCCAGAGTAGAGGACAGAGGTGTTTTTGTTTAAACACATAATAAAATGACTAATATTAACGCTTGACTATGGTTCATCATCCCTATCCCTTTTCCATACATCTTCATTCCCCTAAACCTCTGTTCCTATCTTTGCATCCATATGCAAAGAATACAGGGAGAGCAAGGGTGTTGGTGAGCAGTGGGAAGTAAAAGATCCAATGTTATTTACTAGTACTTGCTCATATGCCTAATCACCTCTCCCTCAGATTGATGGAAAGAGTTTCAAGCATGTCCTTTTCTGACAGAGGATGGGCAAAAGCAGAACATGGAAACTGAAAATTAATCATTTATCTTCAACAATTGGCCCAAAATTAGCAGTGAATGTAATTCTGACATCAAGGATGTAATTTTTACAGATACATGTGGAGAAGCCATTTAATGCATTATAGAACACTACCTTGTACTAAGCAGCAAGTGTACGAGTCATTAGAATAAGGAACCCCAGTGATTGCATATCACTCCATTAATAGAGGGCACGTGACAGCAAGCAATAGAAATGAATGAAGCTTGCTTTCCTGGGCAAAGACAACTACAGGATATTAATTCTACTGAAAGTCCTAAAACCCATTTCCAGAGCCAAGTTACACTAGAGGGTTTCCTAGAATCAAAGTTTGTAGAGAGTCGCCCTTGCAGCACGAATTCAGAAAAGGGGAAACCACTGGATTTTTATGTAAAGAAGAGCGGATGCATGATGTGTATGGGACATATAAAGTACAAATCAGGCTGAGAAGCATCATCATAGGGGACACTCACAGGGTTGACAGGTAGGAAAGCAGGGTAGCAGCGGTAGCTAGGATGCATAGGTGCAGTTAAGTGGGGATGAATGAAGCAAGCAATGATAGGCGAGATGTTCTTTGAAGAGTAGGGTCTTCAGCCATTCCTCAAGAGTAAGATGGAGAGACATGGACAGGAGATCCAGGACCCGTAGTGGGTAAAGGCTAGTTTCCTAGTTGTATCCCGCTTGCATTATCTTTTTTCCACTAAGTGGATGTCATGTCTTCTGGTGATGCATTGGCCTCTGCCGATGCTTAAGTTTCTTGGACCGGTAGAGCAATTAGTAGTAGTTGGGGGGGGTGGGGGAGGCTTTCTTCTTCAAGTAAATTTGGACTGGTGGGAACGCCCCCTTTGTGTCTTTAGTCCCACCCCCTTTTGATAGGCTTTTGATATGAAGTTTAATAGAAAAAATTGTTGATATCAAAATGTTAACAAATGTGTATTTTATAGGAAGTTTGATGTTTTGATATGAAAAGGGTATCCTCTATATCAGTTTGATATACAGCTTATATTAAAATGTTTTTCATTTGGGAGAGCGCGTGTGTGCTGTTACTTGGTCGAGGGCATTGTGAGGAGTTAGCCGTCGAGTGTGAGGTGTTGGTGACGCTTTGATGACGTGGGAGTGGGTTGTGGCTTCATGTTATATAAAGCTGGCCTTTGATAAGCCTTTGAATAATTTTATATAAACTTCTCCTATTTCTATTTATTTTTTTAAAAAAGTGCTATAAGAAGATTTGGTTTGATATCAAAAATGTTTGATATAAAAACATGTTTACAAAATGTTATATCAAAAATGATATATCAAAATTATACCAGATTTGTTTATATAAAAACTAAAAGTTTGTTTTGATATCAAAATGTAAACAAAATGTGATATAAAAATTAAACTATTTTTATATCACAATGTTACAAAAAATGTTATATCCAAGTTAACAAAATTGATGCCAACATATCAATTTTTACATAAAAATGTAAACATTTTTTATATCAAAATTAGTGGAACTTTATATACTAATGTTACAAAAATCTTATGATTTTTTTTATATCAAAATGTTTTGTTATCAAAATTATATCACCTGACACGCAAGCGTTAAGAACATATGCCAAAAGCGGCGCTATATACATTTTTTTTTAAAAAGTCGAGTTACAGGGCCTGTGAATATATAGTTTATCATATATAACAAAATGAATTTAAGATCTAATTTCCAGGGCTACAAAAAAAAAACAAGGGCACTGGATTCTACCATTTTCACAGTTGTGCAGAAAGCAGTGTTCCAGCAACACAGCTGCAGCTTACCTTTAAAGAAATGTCGCGGCAGGGCATAGAATTCACAGATGACGACACACACGAGGCCCGGAGCTCTGACTCAACTATTTAAGTTTCTCTGTTTATTACAAAGGATATGAAACCACATCAGAATGATCCAACCTTGCAATGAAGCCCCAAGGCTATTGTAATAACGTGCCGCCATGTGCCTGGTGTGACTAAACTGTAGTTGCATGGCCCCATTCATTGTACAGGAAGCATAGCCCCAAAGAGCCTGTAATCTTCATTCAGCATGTGACTGCTGTACCTAAAGACCATGTGAATGACCCATTGTATTCCAAGCTTCCAGCGACTTTTCAAAGCTCCCCAGCAGCCTGCACTGGGAATAGGCCGGATGAGGGGTGTTCTGCTGAGGGGGTTGGATGTCTTTAAAACCCATGCTTTGGAGTGCCAGAACATTGCTGCAGATTGTGGACATTAGCAAGCCCCGGCTGGAACTGAAGACCCCTGGACATCTAAAGTCCGGTGACGAAACAGGCATTCTACTTTTAAAAAGTGAGTTGATTCTATGTATTTACTGCAAGCTTGTAAATAAATAGCGGTGTTCTAAAAGTGTACAATATTTAAACAAGATGTGAAAACCATTTAAAAAGTTTATGTTCTAGAATCTAGCCGTGTATATTTTTATTTAACGGTGCAAACATAGCTTTTAAAACAAAATGTGTGTATTCTTTAGCTGCAGGCAGGATTAACTGGAAAAGGGATCAAGGATGGTGGGTCACAATCACGGTTTTGATCCATTAGTCCAGGAGCAGAAAAAAGAAGATGTGACTAGACATTATGGGGATGAGGAGGACTAGGCTGCCCGGGTTGATCAGGGAGGTTCATAGGGTTAAGCAAACATACAAAGATTGGTTAAAGGGACACAGATTCCTTATGATGATTAATGATGCAGAGAAAATGTTGGCCTGTATGCTGGGAAATAATAGTATTAGATGCTGGCAGCTGATTAAGCCAAAGGGACATACCAATATCTGCAAATCCAAGCAATATCTGAAGAAGCATGGGTTATTTATTTTTCAGAAGTTTACACTAAGAAGGTGGTGTTGGGTGATGCCCAATTTGCATATGCCAGTTGGCGCGGGGACCTTAGTTGGACCCTGGATGCTATTGCTATGCCGATTAAATCTAGGAAAAAAAACGAATGCTCACGGGCCGGATGGTTTGACTAACCTTGGGCCCAACTTTTGTCACTTCTGTTTGGTAATATTCTGGTAACTAGACAACTCCCAGAGACTTGGCGTAAGGCCCTGATTGTCTTAATCTTCAAGGGAGGTGACATATTGTCCCCGATGCATCACAGGCCGATTTCTTTGTTGGATGCCTCAAATAAAATTTTCGCAAAAAATATTCTAAAGGAACTAAAAGAACGGGCGAGAGGTGCCAATTGCTTGGCTCCATACCGGCAGGTTTCAAGAAGGGAGTGGGAACAGCACTCAATAGCTTTGAGTTGGCACTCTTGGCGGCGCAAACTAAGGACCAGGAGAGGTGCGTTTCCTTGGCCTTCCTGGATATTAGTAAAGCTTTTGACCGTGTTAACAGGGCCAACCTCTGGAAAAGTCAGATAGTGGATGTCCCCAAGTACTAATTGGCATCCTGAAGGCTCTGCAATGTGAACACAAATTCAAATTAAATTGGATTCACATTGTTACGCTCACCTGGTATCCACAGGGACGCCACCCAGCCGGGTTACTCATTGGTATACTTCTCAGCTTTGCCCAGATGTGGTATGCGGGGAAGGTTCTGCCTGAAAATACAGGAGGACTGTGTTCAAGACTGACTGACCAGGGTAAGTATCCTCCCTCCACTCTTTATGTTTTCAGCCCCTCTGGGGCCCCCTCTGGGGCCCCCTCCTCGCCTTGTGGTAGAGTTAGGCGTGCTCTCGGTCCTGCCTTCTTTGAAGTGGCGCGTTGTCTTTCGTGGGCTTGTGCGGTCCAGTTACTTCACCGATGCCGGCCCGTTTGCTATTGTTCAGGTAGGTCTTATTGCTGTTCTTTAGTATTGTGGCTATCCTGCATGCCTTTCTTTGTTTAAAATGTCTCTTTCTCCCTTAGGTATGCAGAGCTTCAGCGTGGCGACCTCGCTTTGTTGAGTCCCGCGGGTAAATGATGGCGCATTAAGAGCGCTATGATGCGGTAAGTAAGCGCTATGTGCAGCGCTGCAAAGTCTTGCCTTTGCTAACCTGTGTTTTCCTTCCTTGTAGGTTGCGGTGTTCTTCAGCATGAGTGGAATGTCTAGAGTGGCACCAGCCGAGAGGCGACCAGCCAGGTAAGCCTTTTGAGCAGTTCGTAATTTGCAAATGTCTCTACTGCTTTCTTTAATGTTGCCTCTATCTTCCTCTTTCAGGTCGTTCTGTCCGGGAGGAGTGCAGATTCGAGGAAGCTGTTCTCAGGAGCTGCGAGTGGCTAAAGATGAAGACTGCAGGTAAGATGCTGCTGCTAATGATGTTCCTTTTGTCTCCTTGCAGGTTCTGCTTCTCCAAGGTTCGGGGGGGAATAGCTGGACACAGTGAGCATCATGTTGAAAGCTGCAAAGTAACACGAAGCGTGTTGTCTTGCTCGGGTGTGGTTTAAATAGCCCCAACAAAATAGTCCAGGTAAAGTAGTCCCTAGGCTGCCACACCCAAAACACTAGACCGCATAGCTTGGTTCCTAGCAACCAATCTATGTGGATGCCTCCATGTTGGCTGACAACACAATAAAGTAGTTCCCAAGCACGTCATTTTTCATGGTGTATGAGCTTGGTGCCATAGGCGCCAGGACTGGCCCCAGGAGGGTTTTTGAAGAGGATGCCAGGCTCTAGAGGCCCGAGTCCTGACTCCACCTGGCCAATGGGTTTGCCAGAGGGGGTTTTGGGCGAGGGTTGTGACACACATGGAGCATTCTCTCGTTGAATAGAGAAAAACCGATGACTCAGAGGGGTGTGTCATTGGACCTTTTTTATTTTGTTTTTATATAAAGGACATGCTTGCCTGCTGGAGAACTCCCAGGACAAACCCGCCTAAACTGGGAAACCTGGCAGTACAATACTTAGCGTACGCAGATGACGTCATCTGTGATATGACCGATAGGCTTGCAAAGAGCTTTGCAGGCGGTCGCGGGGTGCTTTAGTAAACTTGACCCAATACCTTGAAATCTAAAATGTTGGTGCTCAACACGGCGAGGAGTATATGGAAGAAATTTTTTTGGGATTTGAGAGGTCATGCTTTGGAAGTGGTTAACACGTACAAATATTTGGGCTTGTCCATTCATGATGGAAACATTAGAAAGGTGTCTGCGGCTGATGTAGAGTCAACATTTCTGGCTGCCACTAGCCAGCTGATTCAATTGGATTACAAGTTTGGAAGGTTTTCTTTTACCCATCTTGAAATTTTTCAAACAGAGAATCGTCCCGAAGTTAGTTTATGGTGCCCAAACAAGGGATGACAGTGTTTGCTGGGCAAGGTTAGATGCCAAGTTGTGGAGATGGGTGCTGTAGCTACCGGCCTCAATCCCAATTGCTGGAATTCTCTTTGAGTTGGGGTAATTGCCAATTCAGAGTGTGATTGACTGGGCAAAGCTTCAGCAATACGCTGGCATAGTCTCACCACCCAATGCCTCGTTTTTTGTCTACCTGAATGAATTATGGGTCAAAGGTTCTTGTAAAGCACTGATGAATTGAGGTGTATGGTGCACAGAGACTCTTTCGAAAATGGATTTCTCAGAGGACGAATTATCAACAAATCCAAACAGTAAAGCAAAAGCGGTTTAGATATGTGTGAATACAGTTTAGGACTGCTTTGTTGGAATATCGTTGCTTTAATGATCATTTTAATTGGACGCTGAGGAATACCAACACCCCAGCACCATACCTCAGAATGCATCCATATAGGGAATTCAGAGCCCAAATGTTGAGGCTAAAGTTAAATGTGCTCCCCACTATGGATGTTTTGGGCAGAAGGAGAAAGGTCCCTCAGGGGAAACGACTCTGCAGACATTGTGCTTTATATCACAAAACCTTGTGTCAATACTGCATGTGCTGTGGTTGGAAAACACTGTGCTGCGCCCAGACGAGGATTTATGGATTAGAATCCTAAATACTAATGAAATTTCCCTTTCTATTAGGTTACTAAAATTTTGGAAAATAGCTTTGGTATAGGAGAAAGGGTTTATTTTTCTTCCTCGCTCCTCCTAAGTGTGTTAGATATTGAATGGACGGAAGCCGTTTGTAAACCCGGCTGTTAGGTTGTTTGGGTCACTCATCCATTGTGGTTTGTTGTTAATTAGTACCATTCATATTTTAATATTGTTTTATCCATAAGATCATCTAGGATTGCTAGTGTTAAGATTTTATAGTTTTAAAGTTCAGTTTTCACTGAGTATTAATCATGCAAAAAAGAAAAAAGTCATTAAATGTGAATTTAATGTTAATGAATGATGTGTGAAAAGTTCAGTTTTGTACTAAACACACAAACAAAATAAATAAAAGTTTGAGCTAGTTTATGAAGTTTCCAGCAGCAGGGACATTCTCTGTGTGAAATGGAAACCTTGGGGCTGGGGTCGATCGCCACATATAGTGCTGACAGCGCACACAATATGATAAGTTGTGTGGTTTTATACAATTAAACTTTTTAAATGCAGAGCTTTGACTATGCAAACAAGCGACATGAGCCATTTTGAACTGGGACACAGCACATGTCTGAATAGGACTCTGAAGGAAAGCCCACTTCTTTTTTATGACAGCCCCCAAAAACGAAAATGCTGATCTAAACTTTATTGCAAATGAGCACATGTGTGTGTATATATATTATTTTTAGGACCCCTTGTTTGCTTGTTATATGGGTTTAATATGGTTGTGCTGGTGCCCAGGGTGTTTGGAAAACATGTGAAGGCTGAACTAGAGCTTTAGTATTTTTAATAGTAAAAATATAACGTTGCCCCTTGAACAATTGCATGCAAATAAAACTGCTATTCCATTGCTGAATAATACTGTGGCCAAGGAAATCGAGCTTGGATGGAATGTAAATGATGACTACTATTGGTTAACTAATTCCAGAAATACAAGCATGCGTACACACACTGCACCAGAAACCACTACTGAATGCACACGTCACCATGAACAACATAGATGAAGCATGGTCTAGAATATTCCCGCTGCAATATCCACAAATTGGTATCCAACTAAAAAACACAAGGAGGAGGAAATTTCTTGGCATATGTAACTATTGCCGAGCATGGATCCTCGATTACGCAGCGTACACACGGCCAATGTTACAAGCACTGAAAGAAGCACAAAAGAACAAAGCCCCAATAAAATGGACACAGGAGACAATTGTCCAATTCTCTCGATTAAAAGACCTTATTTCAGACACCCCAGTTCTTGCAAACCCAGATTATGAAAGGGAATTTTTCCTGTTTTCACACAGCAATGGAACATTAATGACAGCAGTATTGACACAAAAGACATCGCTAGGCCACAAACCATTAGCGTACTACAGTGGAATATTAGACCCAGTAATGCAGGGACATTTCGCTTGCGAACAGGCCCTCGCTGCAGCAACCTTCGCCATTGAGAAAAGTGCCACAATCGTAATGGGATGTTCAGTGACGCTATATGCAGAACACTCGTTATTTGCTATCTTGGAAAGAACAAAATCTACCCTCACAACAAAGAGAGCCTCTGCTTATGAAATAATATCAAATCCGTTGTGGTCAGATGCAAGACAGTGAACCCAGCCACATTCATCACAGAGCCACGCACAACTGAGGATTTACAGGAACACGATTGTAGCACATATGAGGGAGAGGGCAATGACATTCCCAAAGCAAGAGAAAACACCCTTACAGAAGGAGAACTTTATTTCATAGACGGGTCAGCATCCATAAACTCAGGCAGGAGAGAAACATGTGGGGGATGGCGGTAGTGCACATGGAAGAAAACACATACGAAGTGATTGTTCAAAAACGCCTCCCCTCACACTACTCTGCACAAGCAGCCAAACTGACCGCACTAATCAGCGCGTTACACACAGCCAAAGATTGTGCCGTGACAATATATTCAGACTCAGCTTATGTCACCACCACAGTTCACTCAGGGCTATCACGGTGGCGAAGGAGAGGGTTCAGAAGAGCAGACGGGTCCCCCGTACAACATGCCACATTGCTTAATGAACTAATAGAAGCTTTAGCAGAATCATCGGTAGTAGCGGTGGTTAAATGCCAAGCCCATACCAATAACACAGACGCCGTCTCATTGGGGAACGCGGCAGCCGACGCAGCAGCGAAGGAAGCCACGTACTTCAATAAGACACCTACGGATTCCAAGATGGCCGCCGGGAGTCGCATTTAGATCTCTCCCCGCCCGGGCCGCCGCCAAAACATAATAAAGCAGGACAGAATCTAACGATTCGCCACTAAAACCTACTCGAAGGGTAGAGGACACCACCCAGCAGGCGCGAGTCCTCATCGCAATCGCGAGGACCGCGATACGAGGGGCCACAGAAGTCGAGCGACACGGCCGCCCCTCCCCCTCCGGACACAGCCAGAATCCTCTGCGAGGGCAGCGATCCAGCAGGAGACGAAGGCGGCCGCGGAAGCACCCCGAGCGCTGCAAGGTTCCCGGTGAGGGCACGCAAGGGAGCGTGAGCCAGCCCCCACGATCGGTGCGCATCCGCCCCCCAGCCGAGGAGTCGAGCAGCGACGGGGCGGAGAAAAACAGCTGAGGAGCGCGAGGCCCCGTATCGTTGAGGAGAAGGGCCGCAGCCCGAACAATACGCCGCACACCATTGGTCGCCCGGAGGCGCCTAAGGTGAGCGCCCCCCCTCAACACCAGCGGACTTTCACACGACCCGGACTTTCACACGACCCCCACCACACAGAAGGCCCAGAGTTAGGCCTGAGGAGGGAAGGGGGAGGGGCAGAGGGGGAACAAAGGAACGACTCTGCTACAGGCGGAAGCCCCCCGCTAGGGCAACAGCCCCCCATACAGGAAGACCAACGCCCACCCCAGCAATCAACATTGCAAGGGGGAAGGCCATAAAGCCGACAACCAGGAGACAACCCCTGGGTCCCTTCAAATCGCATCACGCCTCCCGATAATCGCAGGAGAACGATATACAGCACGGAAGGCAGGTCAAAAGCAAAGGGGAAAGGGAACACGGCTCCCCCGAACTCACAGCCAGCCAAACAAGATGCGAACCTAGTACAAATGTGGTCGGCGAACCCCCAGGTCCATACATGAGGAAAGCCTCGGGAAGACTCCCCAGAGGACCACAACCTCTCCAAAGCCATCCCACTCCCCCCCATCACGGGAAGATATGCAAACATGGTTCAGGGAGCTCCAGGATAAATTCATGTCCGCGGTCCAGGACCAGTTCACATCTATGAGAAATAAAATAAAACAAGCGGTCCAAGAAGTGAAGAGAGATGTAGCCAAACTAGAAGAGAGGACCGACGGTGGAGAAAATCGTCCAAAACCTCGAAGATGAAAATCGCCAATACAGCGGGACCCAGGAACACTTGGTGCGCTTAACCCACAACTTGAGATCCAGTGCGAAGACCTAGAAAATCGTTCCCGGAGATCTAACATTCGAATCAAGAACATTACGGAGACAGTGCTAGACAAAGACCTCAAAAATGCAGTCCAGGAAGTGTTCAGAGACATTCTGGATGAACAGGAAGTGGACTCCATAGGGATAGACAGGGTCCACCGAGTGGGCCCAAAATGAACAGGGGCGCCCGGAGAAAGACCAAGAGATGTCCTAGCAGCCCTCTCCTCATACCCACAAAAGGAACAAATTCTGTAGAGGGTGCGACAATTGGATCATATCAGGATGAATGGGACAGACATCCACCTGTACCAAGACCTGGCCTCAGTGACATTGCAAAAAAGGAGAGATAAGGCTCCGCTAGTTAAATAACTTGTGGCGAAGGAAATACGATACAAATGGACATTCCTATTCGGCCTTCTATTCACCTGGGAAGGCAAACAAAGAAGAGTAGCCACATGCGAAGAAGGACTACACATAATGGACATACAGAGGGACCGACGGGAGTGCCCAACAGAACACGAGCTGGGACCCACAAAAGGATGAGGGGCTGGGAGGAGATGGGGCAAAAGAAGAAGCAAAATGGGTAATCAAGTAAACATAGTAAAATGTCCATGGTAAGAACAAACAGGCGGCCCGGTGAGGAGCCCTTGGAACAGATACTCAGGAAGGTCTGAGGAAATGCGGGGTACAGGATCCCCCGCGAAGTTAATACTGAGTGCATTGAGGGCCGGGAGCGATAGGCTCAACGCCCTAGCAACTCTAGGTACCAGGGCCCTCCTCGGGGAGTTAATTGTTTCAAAGTTTGAAGTTGGGGGGAAGTTGAGGGGACATGGAGGGAGGGGGGGAGGGGGAATGCACCGGAAGAAGCAAAAGATCTCACTGCACAGGGAAACGGGAAATGCACAATGCCGTAATACATAATGGGAAAACTTAGAATCTTAACATACAATATAAGAGGCCTGAACTCCCCGATAAAGAGGAAAAAAGTAGAATCCCTGCTGAAGAGAGGAAAAGGCGAGCATTCTCTTACTGCAAGAAACGCATATTAAAGCTCAGGACAAACAGAAAATACATCTCAGGGGATACCGTATATGGGCACAATCTAATGCCATAGACAAAAAAGCAGGAGTCCTGATTGCAATAAAAGAAGGAGCGAATGTAGTCCTTACAGACAGGCTGACGGATAAGGAAGGGAGGCTCGCGATCATTAATGTACAACTTGACGGATGCCGCCTGACTCTGGCCTCCATATACGCACCCAACACGGGTCAGGATGGCTTCCTCCGAGACGCGCTAGAGAAGCTCAAGGGCTTTGCGAATGGGGAAGTGATTATGGGGGAGACCCCTAGCATGGCATCCACAAACAGATAGGAGCACGGTGGGGCCCACCACCCAGGGCGCCCCTTCCAAACTTCACAAACAAAAGATGGACCAACTGGCACTATGCGATGTATGGAGACAACTAAAGGATCAGCAGAGAGGCTACACGTACTTTTCGCACGTATACAATACGATGTCAAGGATAGATTACTTCTTGGTGTCGGTGGGCCTCATGGGGAAAATCCAAGATATAGAAAAGGGATCGATATCTCTCTCAGATCAAGCCCCGCTCTGGATAGAAATAACGACCCCAGAAAAGGGGGAAGGGCTGTGGCGCTGGAGGATCCCTCAGGCTATTCTCCAGGTCCCGGTACTGGGGGAAACGATTAGGGATAAGATAACAGAATACTTTACGCAAAACGACACAGGCGAGGTCCCACTAAGCACTGTCTGGGAGGCATTTAAAGCGGTAACCTGCGGCCATTTTATAGCACTAAAAGCCACTAAAGAAAACCAGAGACACCGCTGGGAAAAAGAACTCGAAAAGAAAATAACAGACACTCAAAAAGAACTTAAGACCCATCCCTCCAGAACCCTAAAGAAAGCCTTAAAACACACGCAGGGACAACTAGAAATGCTACGCACCAAAGTGGCCGAAAGATCCCTCCAATACCTTAAACAACGGATATATGTAAAAGCCAATAAGGCAGACAGACTCTTAGCAAGACAACTGCGAGAAAAACAAAAGACAATGAACATAATGAGCATTCGAGACTCGCAGGGAGAATTACAAACACGAACCCAGAACATAGGAAAAGTCTTCCGCGAATTCTACCAAACACTATACCACAGAACATCCGAATGAAACCGACCGAGGCAGACAGAGTAGCATTGGAGAGCCCGATCACGGAAGAGGAAGTAAAAAAGGCAATAGCGGCACTCCCGAACGATAAGGCACCAGGCCCGGACGGCTTTACCGCCCCCCTTTATAAAAAATATGCAGATATACTTATCCCGGTCTTGACGAGACTCCTAAACTCCTTCAAAGAAAATGGCAATGTGACTCACTCAATGAATGAAGCTAAGGTCTTGGTGTTCCACAAGGCAGGGAAAGACCCCTCCCTCCCCAGCTCATACCGCCCCATTGCACTAATTAATATGGACGCCAAATTGTACACCAAGATTCTGGCAAATAGGCTATCCCCACTTCTCCCGTCCATAATAAACCCAGACCAATCAGGATTTATCCCAGGGAGACAAACACACGATAACTTGAGAAGAATATTTCACCTAGTGGAGAAAACTGGGATCACCCCCACACCGGCAGCCTTGCTCTCACTAGATGCCGAAAAGGCCTTTGATAGGGTGGAGTGGTCAATACTGTTCAAAACTCTGAAGAATATGGGATTTGGGGAACAGTTTATAAAAATGACAAAAGCCAATTACACCTCCCCAACAATCAGGATTGCCATAAATGGGGCGGTCACAGACAAAATAGAAATAACACGGGGCACCAAACAAGGGTGCCCACTGTCCCCCTGTCATGATGCCTGCCTCTAAGGAGCTAGGCCGGGCCCAGAGGCAGACATCATTTTCCCCTGGGAAGTCCCAGCGGGCCCAAGTCGGGGCCCTTTGGACTCAGTCCTGGCGCCTTAGGCGCCAGGCTCATAGGGGCCCCCAGTCCTGGCCCCAGTCCTGGCGCCAGGCTCATAAGAGAGGATATGTGTTTAAGTGCTTGGGTGCACACTTACCTGATGCAGACCATGCTGCTTCATCCAGGCCCTCTTGAGGCCTGAATGGGACTACTTCACAACCTGGGTGTGGTCGGGGAAGGATACATACCTGATTGGTGGAAGGATACATACCAGGAACTTCTTCCAAGGCTATTTAAACCACACCCGATCAGCCACACGTGCTTCGCGTTGTTCTGCACCTAGCAGCTGGACGCTCACCGTGTCTGCTCCTGCATCCTGACTTCAGCCACGCCTGCCAGCACCCTGGAACACCTGCAAGGGGAGAAAGGGGAGATTAGGTGAAGAAAAGCCCTTACCTGCTAAATCTGCATTCCGGAGTCACTTCACCGACGATCCTGAAAAGGAAGACATCTTTTTTAAAGCATTTCGTTTCGATCGCTGCAGCACTGCATTTCACTCACCTTGGCAAGGCGCTTCCATCTTCAGCAGCGATCTTCCGGATTCAGCTACGTTCCGGTGCCTAGAGGAAAAAATACAAGAACAAAGGTGAGAGGGAGAAAAGGAATAAGGAAAGCTCAGTTTCCTTTTAAGACTTACCTGTTGGATATTTCCCTCTGCATTTCGGGTCCTGCCGCTTCCTGGCATCTCCGGACCCCTGCCCCTATGGGGAAAAAAGACAAAGTCATTGTTGGGCGTTTGTAAAGACATTACCTGAGCGCTCATCCGGAACTTACCTGCCATTTATTGAAGTGGCACGCTTCACTTCGGGTCGGCGCCATTTCTCCGGCATCCGAACCCCGGCCCCTAAGGGGAAAAGGACATGAGAATTAGCGCTTGCTGCAATAAGACAACGGACATAATTAAAGAGCTTGAACTTTTGAACAGAACTATTACATCGCCTTACCTGAACAGTCAAGCTTACCTGAACTCCATCAACCCTCAATCCAGTGAAGTAACTGGGTTTCAACGCGCCCCTGCATCTGAAACAGGACGGAGAGCTCACCATTCCAAACCCTAAGGTGAGGCTTCACGGGGAACCGTGGAAGAGGTTTCGTGGAGGGTTGGATGGGAGTGGGAGGCTTGAACATTATTTCCGCCAGTTGGTAATACTCCCTTTCCACATACAGGAGGGTATTCTTGCGAGCCAGAGAAGCCAGAATAGAGGGGCCCTTCCAGTCCATCTTCAGAGCCGCGCCTCCGTGGGAATCAGGTGAGCGTTACACCCCCCTCCTGTACGCCATATTCCTGGAACCACTGTTAAATAGAATAAGGGAATCAGTCAACATAACAGGGATAGAAATAGGAGGCACACAACACAAGGTAATAGCGTACGCAGATGATATGCTGCTAGCCCTAACGAACCCGGGGACGGCATTACCCCAAGCGATTAGAGAGCTGGAAACCTTTGGGGCAATTTCGGGTCTAAAAATAAACAAGAAAAAATCAGAACTGTTAGCTTTAGCTGGTGAGAGGCCAGAGGTCGAGAGAATAGCAGCATCACTCGATTTGACAATAGCGGAAAGGGGAATCAAATACCTGGCGATAATCCTGACACAACATAGAAGCACTATACAATGGGAATTACCCGCCCCTATTGGAACGGTTAAAGAAGGATCTAGAGCGCTGGAACCCCCTAATGGTGTCATGGTGGGGTAGAATTCAGGCAGTAAAGATGAACGTCCTTCCCAAATTGCTATACCACTTCCAGGCTCTCCCGATCAAAATGCCCAAATCGTTCTTTAAAGCTCTGTCCAAAGCAACCTCATCCTATATATGGAATTGATAAAAAACCAAGGATCGCCAGAGCGACCCTTACAGCTCCAACGAGGGAAGGGGGAATGTCCTTGCCACACTTCCGCAAATACTACCAGGCGGCACAACTCTGGGTTCTAAGAGAATGGCTGGGAGATAACCAACAATCAGTGTGGGTGTCACAAGACCGGGCGGTAGCCAGATCCCTCCCTAGAGGAAACTATGGAAAACAAAACACAGGCACCCCAACCTCCGAATAAGCGAGATCTTAAAAACCACCCTAGAGGCTTGGGATGAACAAACACGAAAAGGCATCATGACCACAGTGGAGGGCCCCTTCACACCCATATGCCGGAACCCCCAGTTCCCACCGGGAATGGAGCAGGGAGCCTATGAGAAATGTGAGGCAGTGGGATACACAAAAATAGGGGAAATGTACCAAAATGAAGAAATAAGAACGTTTAAAGAATGCAAATCGATACTAAAACTAATGGAAGCAGACAGATACAAATATGAACAGCTAAGGCATTGGCAGGCAACCCCAGACGTCAAAACAGCAGCCACAAGAGAACTCAAGCCATTTGAGAAGTTCCTAATATCCAACTCCGGATCAAGGAAACTGGTCTCCTCGCTCTACACCTACATCAACTCCCAGGAGGAGGAGCTCAAATGGGCATACATGGTCAAGTAGACGAAGACATTGGGGGAGGAAATCCACAAACAGCAATGGAAAGATCTGTGGAATACCATACCAAAAATGACCCGATCAGTCCAAAAAAGGGAAATGTGGCTAAAAATTGTAACCCAATGGCACTATATACCAGAAAGGTTGCACGCCATGTATCCCCAAACTACTAACACATGCTGGAGAGGCTGCACAGAGGTGAGCACGTGGAAATACATCTGGTGGGACTGTAGGGGAATCAAACCTTTCTGGATGGAAATCAAGAAGGAAATCATTAAGATATTCCCGGAAGCGGAACAACTAGAGGAAAAAGTGTGGCTATGCGGAATAAGAGATCAGGCAGCAAGGAAATTCAGGAAACCACAATGGAGAAGCTTTATGGGTTTACTCATAGCAGCATGGGCGACAATTGCCCAAAACTGGAAAAAACAAGAACCCCCACAGATTTATACTTGGCTCCAGAAAGTATGGGCACAACTAACCATGGAAAAGCTCACACATACAATACAAGGAACAAAAGAGACGTTCACAAAGGAATGGGGAGAGATTCTGGACTACCTACAATCAGACTACATGGAACAATGGTGCCCGCACAACATAAGAATATCGGACATATTTACATCATAGGCATTTCCTTGAGCAACAGAGACAATTTGCTAATCTTCCCGGTTGGGAGTGGGTGGGGGGAGGTTCAAAGGGGAAGTTGGGGGGACAGATATGTACTTTCAGTTGTATTTGAAAATGGTAAATACATCTTTAAAAAAATAAATAAGACACCTACATCAGAGTATATTGTGAAAACAACCACAGCAGAACCACCAACAGAGGCATACAGTAACACGCCCATAGCACAATTGATAGAACTCCAGAGAAGGGCTCCACCGGAAGAGCATGAGTTGTGGGGCAAACGAGGGTGTAAGCAATCAGCAACAGATCTCATTTGGAGACAGGAAACGACAGGCAAGTTAGTGATGCCTGTAGAATTATTAGAAGTAGCATTCCAACAACTGCATTTCCCAGCTCACGTTGCAAAACACCACATCGCCGCAGATATTCTTAGAGGATTGGTTTGTTCCTAATCTACACGAATACTTGTCTAAATTTGTGATTGAATGTACTACATGCCAAACTTACAATTCAGGAATGACATTACGAACTCTGCGTGGCACCTTGCCACGCCCTACAGGTCCATTTAGAGAACTACATATCAACTACGCCGATATGGGAGAAAGATGTAATGGAGCAAGATACTTGATTGTGGTGGTATGCCCTTTTTCACGGTGGGTAGAAGCGGGCCCCTGTCCCCATCCTGATGCAAAATGTGCTGCCAAGTTCCTTGTGCGAGAAGTATTCTCGCGGTGGGGAATCTGTGACGTGATCCGTTCAGACAACGGCACGCACTTTGTGAATGACCTCTTCAAGGAAGTGACCTCCCTTCTGGGGGTGAAACACAAACTATGTTCGATTTATCATCCAATGGCCAATGGAGCTGTGGAGAGGATCAACGGGCTGCTCAAAAGCAATTTATCGAAATTATGCAGCACGTTGAAAAGAAATTGGGTATATTGTCTCCCCTAGCACTGTTCCATCTCAGAAATCAACCATGCAAGGATCATCATTTAAGCCCGCACGAAATTGTGACGGGAAGGAGATTGCACACACCGCTCTCCCCTGTTAGGAGGGCGTCTGATGCGCACAGGGCTGCCACAGTGCTGGGAGAAGAGTTTAAGGAGTACCTAACACAGCTAACGCAAGCAGTATGCAGCATAGCAAAACAAATTGTTTCACCATTTACTGAAGATGTAGCAACAGACACCTCCATGCCGACAGCAGAAAGCCCGGAGGGGCCTTTAATGCCAGGGGAGCAGATTTTTGTCAGAAATTTTGTAAGAAGGTGGAATTCACCAAGGTTTCATGGTCAATACACAGTGGTGTACAGCACCCCAACTGCAGTTAAAAAGTTAAGGGGTTAAAGTACTGGGTGCACCTCTCAGACGTAAGAAGTGCACACAGTGTTGCACCTCCCCAAAATGAAACCGACTGTGTGGATGCCATCACTGGCACAGGATGACATGATGAAAATTGCAACTTAGACAGGGAAAGTATAGAGGAAAAGCAAAGGTTTTTACATATTTTCTTTCTCTCTCTCTTTCTTTCTTTTCTTCTCATATAAATCGTGTTGTTTTTTCTATTTTTCCTCATTATTTCCTTGATAAAATGAAAAGGAATTGTTAAATGCCTAACTGAGTAAAGAAATGAAAAAGAATGAACAATTGCAAATATGTTTCTTTTCATGATGAACGAATTTGTCTCGCCCACATAGGTTCAACATGAGCCAATGCGACGAAATGGCTGAGCAGGCTGAAATGTTAGATAGAAATAGGGATGCCACTAGGGCCAGTAGATTAAATAATTTGGAATGTGTTATAAAATATGCTGCCTTATTATTTGCAATAATGATGTTTTATCTTATTTGGTATAATGTTTTATATGTGGCAAATGAAATGAACAAAGGGCGGAGCCGAACTGATATGACAAAACCAGGTTCTAAACTAATTTGGACTGAAGCAACAGCTATTTTGAAGGACACTTATAACATTGAATTGAATAGTAAAAATAGAACGTTGCCCCTTGAACAATTGCATGTAAATAAAACTGCTATTCCATTGTTGAATAATACTGTGGCCAAGGAAATAGAGCTTGGATGGAATGTAAATGATGACTACTATTGGTTAACTAATTCCAGAAATACAAGCATGCGTACACACACTGCACCAGAAACCACTACTGAATACACACGTCACCATGAACATCGATGAAGCATGGTCTAGAATATTCCCGCTGCAATATCCACAAATTGGTATCCAACTAAAAAACACAAGGAGGAAAAGGGGGGTGGGGAAAAAACAGATCCGATATTTATCATAATCTAGGGTTAGATGAAATAGAGGACCCCCCCCGACACCCTGACCAATCAAACAAATGGTATTCAGACATGAGCGCCGCAGCAAAGCAAGCAAGTAATGAAAGTTGTTACGTGTGCTCACTTATTTCTCACGCAACTGGAACCCCAAAAATGTTAATCCCACAGGAAGTACCCTTGTCTGAGGCCCAATGTTCGATTCATCTGATGCTGTGCAGAATAAAAAAGACATTCCAAGCACACACAGTCACTATGGAAAAATTGGAGAACGAACAAACTTTCACCAGCAGACGACAAGGAGTAATCTGCCTCCAGGAGCCATTTTTTATTATAGAAGGGACAAGATATGCAGATGACAAATGGCATGATGAAACGATTGAATGCAAAGCTGAGGGGCTTCGAGGGCTTCCAGATGAAACATACGAATGGGCAAAAGAAACGTGCATCCCATCTGGTCACAGCATATCACCAAGCTGACATGGGTCACACCCCTGGAGAGACCCATAAAGATTCAAAAGGAAATACTGCACAAACTTTGCTTCCACAGAGAAGGGAAGGTGAACATGGGAACTGTGCGGAAGTGCAATAAGACTTTAATAATGCCAGTTAAGAAAAAGGCACTGCTGCATTAATGGACATATACTGGATCTGTGGCAAACGAGCTTACCTGCATCTCCCAGCATCCTGGAGGGGCACTTGTGCCCTAGCCACACTTCACTCAGCACTAATGGTGATACCAGAGAGCCACGTCCAGTTTACAGCAAGGCCTTCGGCTGACACATCGACAGCAGGGCAATCGGCTGAACCATCGACAGCGCCCGATAAAACAATCGCGGAGCCCCCAGCATACGAAATATTGCCAGAAGAAACCTTGAAAACCAAGTTGTCACGCAGCAAAAGATCCAATTATATTTCGTCCAAATCGTCAGAACTCTTTGCTGAAATCCTACAACAGTATAAGCTTTTCTCATCTGCAGAAACATTCTTTGCATCGTTCCAAGCACCAGGCATTCAAGCAAGGGCTAACGCGAAATGGCTGCAGATAACACGCTGGGAGCTCATCCAGCTGGCCAACGACACTGAAGAAGGATTCAACATAATAAAAATAGAGCTCCGTGCACTGCGCCTGATGACGATGCAAAACAGATATGTCTTAGATCTTATCACAGCGATGGACGGGGGTGTTTGCAAAAAAATTGGGGGGGCGTGTTGCACGTTCGTACCAACTTCCGATGCTGATAACGGGACACTGTCACATGTGATAACAGCAGTGCATAGTTTAGGAGAAAGAATGAGAGCAGAAGGTGGAATAGACAACACATGGTACGACGATCTGTTCAGCTGGATACCATCATGGGTGAACATCGCAGCGAAGATAGTCATTCCCATCATAGTCTTTCTTCTCCTAATATTCTGTGCGTGTCAACTGGGATTAAGATGCTGTGAAAATAATATGCCTAATTCAGCAATGATGATGGTAACCGTGGGCCGACAGACAAAGGTGGCTACCATGATAGATGCCCAAGTACAAACCAGAGAATACACCACACCACAGTATGGAATGGCTGCCATCTATAGGCAGTATGGGGACGTGGTCGATAATTTACATTACACTACCATTAGAGAACCAAAGAACTTGCTGTGGTATAACGAGGTTTGGATAGATTTAGATGGGGATGGTGGGATATACTTAATGGTCACCCCAGAACAATACGCAAGAAGAGGTAACAGCTTAAGAAGTGTGTGCAAAGCATGGATGACAATAAAGTGTACACCTGCTTGGGATGAGGCTGTGGCTGAAGCTGAGCGCTACCGAAGGGAGAACGGAAAGAACGAGATAAAGTAGTTTGTTACTTTAGATGTAACGAAAGGGGGGAATGTATGGGAGCGAGGGGTCCTCAGGCCCCCTCGTGTCGTACGCTCCTCAGCACGAGGCTTGGACCACGTGCCTCCGGTAGTGGGATTGCTCCTTGCCCTTATGTGAAGTTAACCCCGGTTGACTGCTGCATAGATGGGACTACTGAGAAGGACATGGGGCCTCCATCTTTTGTGCCCCCTTTCGACTCCATCTTGGGTAAACGGGCCTCACTGCGATAGTACAGCAATGCTCAGCTCCCCTTCCACCTCGGCAGCCAAGGACAGACACACACACACAAGGCGCGCAGGCAGCTGGCTGACCCCCCACCCTTGCACTCCCCCCTGCGAAGGAAAGCTCTGCGCTTCCATTCTCACACTGAAGCTGGAGAAAGTTGCAACAATCAATATGCTACAGTTTTCTTCCTCTGAGATCGCTGTTCGTCTGAGAACCTGCATGTGAACCAGGATGAGCTAAGCACTTTCTGCTCGATTCGTCCTCATAAACGTGCAAGCCACCCACCCCCATTAGAACCATTTTTTGCCATCCTGACCCTGCACCCCCTGTAAGGTATTTCTTTGAAGTGCCAGACTCTAGCCTGTGCTGCGAAATCCACCCAATACACTCCTCACTAACCTTAAGCATTTTTACTACTATATATGCTTTTATTTGCACTAATGAGTTTGAAACCTAGGAAAAGATGCAAAACACAGCCTGATTCTTCTACATGCACAATAAGGTCAAGGCCTCCAATTAAAGCCACGAATGACCCAATTGTACTGACAATCATTGTGTGCGACTTATGTAGAAATGTGACAAGTAGCATAAAATGTTTTAAATAATTTGTTATTTAGTGTGTAACATGTTAGCTTAGGTAGTGACCCCAGTGACCGGACCCTGACCAGAGTGGAGCGCAAGATGTTTGGCGTCCGTCATCTCGTCAGCCACCCAGGAGGAAGAGATGCCACCCACACCTACAGCACCACACCGCCTGGCCAATCGGGACCATTTAGCATTTTTTGTTAGAGTTACTTTAACTAATATAAATATAAGAATGATGTAATGAGGGGCTGGAGGGTTTTTTGGGTTATTTCCTAGCTGGAGAAATAAACCATCCTTTGAACTCTTGCAGCCGGGTCTCGGTGCCTCTTTCGTCGACAAGGGGTTGTGTCTGCTATTTTATTTTTCTCTCACACCTAGTAAGCCGGGGAAAGGCACCTACATGTTACACTGTGCATTTATTCATTGTGTGCCAGGAATTCAGAATATAATTGCAACGTTTATGAAGTGGTGCTTCTGCCAATGATGTGGCGCAGATCACATATATATGGGATACATTACTCACCGTAATCGTATTTCTGATGCTTGTATCTGTTTAGATTCACATGCTGTGCATAGGCCGACATCTAGTGGAAGCTGCGAAGTATTAAAGTTTGTTTTTCGAAACTCGAAAATGGGCGTCGACACAGGGTGTGCCAGTAATACTATCCCTAGTGTGACGTCCACTGTACCAAAGATCCTTCATGCGTCTAGGATCCTCAGATTGTATTTTTTCTGACATGAGGTAGCATGAGGAGCAGCGTGAGTACAGATAATCCAAGCAGATAGACAGAAAGGTAAGACTACAAGCAATCATGCGCCTTCTCTCAGAGGGGAGGAAGGGTGGGTCACATGTAAATCTAAGCAGATACAAGCATCAGAAATACGATTATGTTGAGTAATGTATCCCTTCTGAGGCTTGTGGAATCTGCTTAGATCACATGCTGTGCATAGATTAGCGAGCAGTACCTGAAGGAGGTGGGATGTGAGAAGGGTCATGAGCAAATAAGTGTCTTAGAACCGCTTGTCCCACTTGTGTATCTGCCTTGGAATGGGCGTCAATGCAGTAATGCTGAGTAAAAGTGTGAATAGAGCTCCAAGTAGCTGCTTTGCAAATGGTGTCAAGGGGTACATTTGCAATGAAAGCCAGAGTGGCCCCAATGCCTCTAGTAGAGTGGGCTCTTGGCGTGAAAGGCAGAGTTCTTTCAGAGAGTGAGTAACACAGCTGGATACAATTAATAATCCACTTCGAGATGGCACCTTTAGAGACGCGATCCCCCTCTCTGCCTGTAGCTACGGAGACAAACAGTTGATCTGTTTTTCTTAGCGGTCTGGTTTTATTTACATAGTAGAGGACCGCCCTACGCACATCTAGGGTGTGTAGTTTCACCTCAGCCGAGCTTTGCGGGTCCTGGAAGAAAGCCGGAAGCTCGATGGACTGGTTTACATGGAATTTTGATATAAACTTAGGTGAGAACCTAGGGTGTGTGTGTGTAAAACCAGTTTGTCTTTATGAGCAGTAAAGAATGGATCCTGCACTGACAGAGCCTGAATTTCACTGACCCTTCTTATAGAAGTAATAGCTACTAAGAAGGCCGTTTTATAAGTCAGGTGTTTGAGACTGCTTTTATGCATGGGTTCGAAGGGGGGTCCCATGAGCTTGGCTAGCACCACATTAAGGTCCCACCCTGGTGGTAGGTTTGAGATAGGAGGGTGAAGTCTCTTTACTCCTTCCATGAAGGCTTTAACTACTGGTACTTTCCACCACGAGATCTTGCTATGGGAAGTGGTGTATGCCGACAGGGCTGCCAGGTGTACTTTCAGTGAGTTAAAAACCAGTCCTGCATCTAGCAAGTGGAGCATGTATGTAACAATAGTGGAAGGAGTGCAATCAACAGGGTTGATTTGTCTACTCTGGCACCAGATAATGAACCTCTTCCACTTGTCAAAGTAAAAGTGCTTTGTGTTTGGTTTCCTAGATTCCTTTAGGATGTCCATACACCTCTGAGGCAAATTGAGAAGTCCAAACTCTATGACCTCAGGAGCCATGCTGCCAGGTTCATTGAGTTGGGTTGTTGGTGCACTGTTTGACCTTGGTGCTGGGACAGTAGGTTGTACCAGGCTGGAAGTTTGATGGGCTTGCACACCGCCATCCTGCGTAGGTGTGGGAACCACGGTTGTCTTGCCCACATGGGAGCAACTAGGACGAGCGTCATCGACTCTGTTCATCTTGTTCACCACCTTACTGATGAGGAGTTGGTGGAAAAGCGTACGCAAACATCCCTGACCAGTTCATCCACAGGGCGTTCCCCTGGGAGTCTGGTTGGGAGAACCTGGATGCAAATCCTGGGCATTGTCTGTTTTCGCTTGTGGCGAATAAGTCTATAGTGGGGAAACCCCACTGAGAGAAGATATCTTCTACGACCTCTCTGTGTAGAACCCATTCGTGTTCCTCTCGGAGGGAGTCTCTGCTCAGAGCATCCGCTAGGGAATTGAGCTCCCCTGGAACATGTTGTGATGACAGGAAGATGTTCCATCTGAGTGCCCATATCCAGATTTTCTGGGCAAGCTTGGACAGATTTGGCAAACGAGTCCCTCCTTGCTTGTTCAGGTATAACATGGCTGTTGTGCTGTCCATCCGGATTTGCACTGACAGGTTTAGTAGGTGGGGCTCGAATGCTTGAAGCGCTCTGAATACTGCCAGAAGCTCTAGCAGATTGATGTGGTTCGTGGCCACTGAGGGAGACCAGAGACCATGAGCTGTGTGGTGGAGATGGTGAGCACCCCACCCAGTCAGACATGCATCGGTAGTGACTACTGCCTGTACTTCGGGATCGTAAAAGGGTTTTCCCTGTGCGAGATTCTCTCTTGTCCACCAGTGAAGGCTTTGTACTAGAGTTGGCGAAACGACCACTAGATCGTCCCACTGACCACTTGCCTGAGACCACTGTTTCGCCAACCATTCCTGCATGGGACGCATGCGCAGGCGCGCGTGGGGGACCAGGTAAATACATGACGCTATCATGCCCAGTAAACGCATTGCTTTGCGTACCGTTATTTGTTGACCGGACTGATAATGCGGAATTTGCAGTAGTATATTCCGAATTCTTTCTTCTGCAGGAAAGGTCAACCCCTCTTGAGTATCTAGGATTGCTCCTAGGAACTGTTTGGAGGTGCTTGGCACTAGGCTTGACATTTTCTCGTTGATTGAGAAGCCTAACTCGTGGAGGAGGTCGAAAGTCCTTTGAATGTTTTTCCTGCAAATTCCTGGGGTTTCCCCTGTTATGAGCCAGTCGTCCAGATAAGGGTACACTGGGATTGCCTCCCTGCGTAGGTGTGCAGCCGCCACCGCCAGTACCTTGGTGAATACCCTTGGTGCTGAAGCTATCCTGAAGGGCAGTACCTTGAATTGGTAGTGTCGACTGTCCACCTTGAAGCGCAAGTACTTTCTGTGCGCTGGGAACATGGAAATATGAAAATAAGCATCTTTCATATCCAAGGTTGCCATGTAATCCCCTTTTTTAGGAGGGGGATTACCTCTTGTAGCGTAGTCATACGAAACTTTTGGGGCTTGACATACTTGTTGGCAGGCCGTAAATCCAATACTGGGCGCATTGTCAAATCTTTCTTTGGCACAAGGAAGTAAGTTGAATAAATACCATTGTTTACCTGGCGTCCCGGGACGAGTTCTATCGCGTCCTTTTCTAGCAGAATGGCGATCTCCTCGAGGAGAATCTTCTGATGTTCTAAAGAGTGTACTCTTTGTCATGGAGGATGGTTCCGGGGACGCTGCAGTAGTTCTATACAATATCCTGTGGATACTGTTGACAGCACCCATCTGTCTGATGTGATCCCTTCCCAAGCCTGGGTGAAGTTGGAAATGCGTCCCCCTACTGGGGTTGCGTGAGAAGGGACCCTGAACTGAGCGTCACTGCTTTGGTGGAGGCGTGCCGCCTCCCTTGCTGGGGCTGCCTCTGCCTTTACCACGACCTCTCCTATTACCCCTGCCGTAACCCTGGGTAGACTGTTGGTTGCTGTTCCATTGTGTACCCTGCCCCTGGGAATAGGTAGATCCTCTCTGGGAATTTTGGCCGCGTGGGCAACGAAAATTACTATTCCCTCTCTGGTTAGGGGGTTTATTGGTTAACTGGCCAAGGGACTCGAGTGTCTCGTATTCGTCCTTGGCATTCTTCAGTGCAGCTTCGACCGCCTTACCAAACAACAGATCGGCTTCCACCGGTTTGTCCAACAATGATGCCTGGGTTTCTGCCTTAAAACCAGACTGCTGTAACCATGCATGTCTCTTGATAACAGTGCCTTCTGCTATCAATCTGCCTACGTTGTCCGCGGCGTCAAAGGTTGCTTTCAAAATGCAACCAGACACGGCTCTACCCTCTGCGGAAATCCGAGCTAACTGGCCCTTTAAAGGTTCAGGAGCAGAGGCTATGAGTGGAGCGACTTCTTCCCACTGATGGCAGTTGTAGCTGGCCAACAGGGAGGTGGAGTTTGCAATCCTTGCTTAATAGGCGGACGTTGAGGCTACTTTCCTGCCGAAACCATACAGTTTTTTGCTCTCCTTGTCGGGAGGAGCTTCGGACGATGACAAGGGTGTTCCAGCCCTCTTACGAGTGTTAGTGACAACTAGGGAGTCTGGCTTCAGATGTGCCCTTATATAGAGACGGTCAGACTGGGCTGCCCTGAAAAGTTTTTCAACCCTGGGATTGACTGCGGTTCGGGTTCAGCAGGGACGGGTCTATTCTTCGCTGAATGGACTTAAGGATAGGGATGGTCTGGGCAACAGGCCTCCTTTCTCACACCAACTCCTCTGCGAAGTCCCTCTCCTCCTGGACACTGTGGGTGTCAATATGGAAATGTTCTGCTGCACGTGCGAGAACCTCGTTTAGGAGGGGTTGGTTATCGACAGGGGAGTCGGTAACCGGGGCTTGGTTTACTACCAGGGAATCTACCCTGTATGTTTCCGGGTCTTCCTCTTCCTCTTCCTCTTCCTCTTCTTGGTCCTCATCATCCCCATAGTAGCCCGTCCCGGTTTGCTCTTCTACCATGCCAAATTCTTGGTCCTCACCTCTCCTTGATACAGTGAGTATGGTCTTGAGTATGGTTGTACCTTGAAGGGGTCTGTAGACCTCATCGGTGTTTCAAACCGGGGCTTCTTACTCGGGGGGGATAGGATCATTAGAGCCTGAAGGTGTTGGACCCTTGTGGATCATACGAAAGGAAACGTTCTGGATTTGTATCGTAAAAATCAGCCAAAGAAGACATCCTTGACATGACCCTATCTATGTCTTCACTCAACCGTTTTTTGGAACTGGGAATGACTCTCTCAGCAAGTCTCTGGGATTTATCTTGAGAAGATGTGCTGGTTTTAGACATATCAGCAGACCTGGTTTTGTCTGTCTGTTTAGGGGGAGTGGTGTGTTTCACAGGTGTGGAAGAGTGCAAAGGCTGCTTCTTCTGCTGTTTTCCCCCCTCCCCGTGAGTGGAAAAATGTTTTCCCTGTCCTTTAGTGGGTCCGGAGGTTTTCGACGCCTGGCGTCGAGGATCGGGGTAAGGTCCCTGTCCTTCGAGCGTGGGGCCTCGCTGATTTTGACTGCGGACTCCGACTCCTGGAGCGCGGCCTGGGGGTGGAAGTCGTCTTCGTCCTCCGACGATCGAACTTCTGTTAGCCTAGGGAGCGAGGCACTCTTGGCAAGAGTGGATGATTGCCTGGAGTCATGCAGCGATCTCGATCGAGAGCGCCCAGAGGACACCGAATCGGACCGTTCTGTTTGTGCCTCTTTCCGAGCACTCGACGTCGAGTCTCGGTTGGACTTTGTGTGTTTAGTGTGTGTGGTGTGTGAAGCGCTTGTGTCGCTGGGGGTCTTCCCCATAGCCGCCCTGCCGGACGACCTTCTGAGGTCGGGGACTTGCGCTTGGCTGTCTTTTGACGCCGTAATGCCCTCGCCGTCCGAAAGTACGGCGTTGCTGCCGTTGCTGAAGGCACCCTCCGCTGCCATGGCCGCTTGCCTGGCGTGGTGGGCCCAACGCTTCGTCGAACGGTCCTTAAGTGTCTTAGGTTTAAACCTACTACACGCTCTGCAGTTCGCTTCGGGGTGGTCCCTCGGCAAGCAGAGATTGCACGTGGCGTGCCTGTCGACCCAAGGGTATTTGCGATTGCACTTGGGGCAGAATTGAAAAGGGGTACCCTCCATACGCACCTTGAGGCAGCGTGCTGGTAAGTGTAGGAAATGTATAAGGTGTACCTATATACCAAGAGTGTAGAGTATGTACAACCCCCCACTTCTCCCTACTTGCAGGGCCGAGGCCAGAGGCCTTCCAAGGCCCGGGCCGAGGCCCAAATCCGTCATGCAGCAGCCGACGGTCGATTTCTTCTCCAGCCGGCGTCGAAGTTAGACGTTGGGAAGGGGAAGGATGTAAATAAATTAATATTTTAGCAAAAGTATGGCTAAGGCCAGGGGACTCCGCAAAATGCTTCTGACCAGTATGGCGGAAAAAAACAATCTGAGGATCCTAGACGCGCGAGGGATCTTGGGTACAGTGGACGTCACACTAGGGATGGTATTACTGGCACGCCCTGTGTCGACGCCCATTTTTAAGTTTCAAAAAACAAACTAATACTCCGCAGATTCCACTAGATGTCGGCCTATGCACAGCATGTGATCTAAGCAGATTCCATAAGCCTCAGAAATCCATATACAGAAAAGGTGGACTGGAAACCAATCCGAGTCACATCGGCACTCCGGCTGTATTTCCAACGGAAAGCTGAATTTCTCCAAATAATCCATAGGCAGTCTTGGTGTACCGTGCAATTAAAGTGTCCTTTATACATATATATTAATATTTTAATATATTGATGCGGACTATGTTTTTTTTTACAGAAATGGCTCTTAACAATTTGATGTTGCAACAGGGGGCTTCTTGAAAAACAGCCAGCAGTGGTGGACAACTCGGGGACGTTGGAATGGGGCAGCCTGTTTCTGGATCAACAAACCTTGGATGCTTTAACCACCAAGTACAGAGTCTAATGTTTTTATTACAGCAGCAAGGGCTGATGGATTGGGGGTCACGCCGCCTTAGATGTCTTTTGTGAAATCATCACCGGGCCTGCTTGGTTCTGGAGTTTTTGTTATACTGGCCACAAAGCCTGGGGGCCCAACGAGTGATCAAAAGTCTGCAATGGGTGGGGGTGCTTTGTGTGGATCAGCAAATTCTGAATGTTTTGAGAGCACAGGGATAAGTTGCCTGTCTCTACCGGATCTCTTACGGGCACTGGGATGGGGCCCGTTTTGTACGGATCAACAGCTTTGGAATGTTTCAACGACGCATGGATGGGGTCCGACAGGGCTGCTACAGCGGGAAAGCCCAATGGATCTGGGGGGCACATGCCGCAGAGTTCTTTGGTGAATTTACCAACGGGCCCTCTCTTAGGATCAACAAATCATTAATGTTTTAAACGCCACATGGATGTGTGGTCCAGGGTTTTTGGTGCATCAAAAAGGGCCGATGGATTTGGGGGGGTCCCGACGCTAAGGAGTTTTGTAATTTTATCAGTAGGCATGCCTTGATTACAGCTTGCACCCATTCGAGTTGTTTTTTTGTTTCAGCCAGAGGGGCTCGAGGTGTGTCTGGGGGGCTCCCGAAGTGTGGAGGTTTTTATTTTGTTTCATCCAGAGGGGCCCAAGGCCCTAACGAGCAGAGTTCTTTTATTTTTGAACACATGTGTGACACTATCACCAAATGCCGACCCAATGTTTTTTTACAGGTGTGATGGGATCATCATAACTTCTAAAGCTATGTTGTGTGTTATATAATACACGTGTTTTATACAGTTTAAGATGTATACTGCATCATGTTTTTTTAAATTTTGTGTACCTTTCCACGTAGCGCTTAAACGGTAAATAGAAATGCGCAGATATATTAATGTTTGTTTTATCAACTTTTCAAAGCTTGAAAGGCTATACTTCCGCAGGGATTTAAACTCGCCTGAGAAGCTTGTACATGGATATCTGTACATACCTCGTTACTGCTCCGGTATTTGTCATTATGGATACATCTCTGTGTGTGCTGGCAGGTCCCTCTAGCTGCGGAAAAAGTTACTTTGTCAAAAAACAGAAAGCGCCCACACCGCGGTATCGCATATCTCCGAAAATTATATATCTTGTACAGTTGCTGCCAACCTCTTTACAACACCCTACAACAGCAGTTGAAACACCTTTGGTTTGTAGAAGGTATACCAGAGAGTCTCAACAACTATCATTTATTACTGCAGAGCATGGTGAATATGATTATTGTGGACGATTAGATGGCCGAGGGGGGTTAGAACGCTGAACTAGAAAAAGCCTTTACTCAATATATATTCCCATCACTGCAATTTAAGCATATTTCATATTGTCCAAAACTTGTTTAACCAGGGGAAGGGTAATAAAACGCTTGCTATATAGTGTTATTTAAAAACCCATGGGTAAACAGCAACTAGCCGTGCTAGCCTGCCAGATGCATCCGACCAAAACACATTTTTTTAATGGACGCTTTTGAAGATGTGACCAGAAAGCCCTACGGATATCTCCTGGTTGATTTAAAAACAACCACTCTAGAGGATTATAGATTGAGCACCCATACATTTCCGCCTGAGTTGCCCGTTGTTTATAGCCCAAGAAAGACATCTAAAAAATAACATTAAGCACAATATCGCGTCAGGACCTGGTCGCGCTTTCACCATGTCAACACGCATACAGAGAAACATTGCACTGTTGAAAATGCTTGTATCTGCCACCCCTCAAGAAGGCAAGGCCATACAAACCGCGGCCTCCGACGAATTGGTGGCCACTATTGCGGAGATTGGTGGCCACTATTGCTGAGATTGCTCAGAACCCTTTAAAGGGCTACACCCCCCAACACACCGTCAAATAAGTGTGTTTAAAAAGAAAAAGCAGGTCATCAAGAAAATGTGCAATAATTAAGTATTGCTACGGGCTAAAATAAAAGTGGTCTCGCAATCCGGTGGTTTCATAGGATTGCTCACTGGCATAGCCATACTGCTAATCAAAAGCTTGCCCGGGGCTCAATAATGGAACAGACCCATAAAATGTATCTGGTGGACAAGAGTCAGAAAACCCAACTACTCCCACACCCCTGCCGGATTGGGATATATGAAAAGTTGCTACCATGCGTCTTGACTCAGAAATGAAGGATGTTTTAAACAGCTCTGATTTATCGGCACATGATAAAGCGACATTATACTCCAATATTCCACACAGATACGTAAAACATGCCCTACAATGCGATGCAGAGAAAAACAGACTAACTTTATACATGCACCCCGCAGAATCTAGCTGTGCGGAGGAACCACCGGGGACAGATCCAGTTGTGGCTAATGTGGTAAACACTCTTAGCCAACACTATAAACCCAATGCAGAACTATTGCTGCATAAGAGGCAACTTGCAAAGGATGTGGCTGTGTTGACTGATAAGAGGGGAGTTTATTTATAAAAGGCAGGGTTTTAAAGGTGTTCGAACTTGCACGATCTAGTACGAAGTGTTACAAACTGAAACCTCACTGCTACAATAAATGCACCCATCAACCGGAACGAGTTTATGTAGGCGGTGGCAGATTTAAATATTCCGACTTTGGTTGTGGGTAATGTTGCCCAGCAACGACTTCTGGAGCAGCTAAAAACTGGGGTTTCCACAACTCCTCGCCAACAACATAGCCCATTAAGCACCCTCATAAGCAGTTTACGCTCACCCAGACCCGAAAAGGATTGGAATACCAGTTGGTTTACGGATTCTTTATCCGCATCCGGCATTCGTGCCTCTGAGACATCTAGACCACACCAGGGCTGCAGCAGTCCTATATAGCTATCTGAATAACGTGACACGTTCAACACATTGTTGAACCTATACCTTTCTTTGCCGCTATATTCTGCTATAACCCTTTTCTTCAGTATTAAATATGTCTTTATTAATAAAAGTTTTCAATTCATAAACATGACTGGTGGTTTAGTATGTAAAATGTACAATGCATGTTCATTTCTAAAACAATTTTATTGATGCATGCATCAGTGTATAGACAACCCACATTTACATTTTTGACACACTAAACATTTTGCGAGATGTATACACATGAGAACATTTTGTTAACAAATCTGGTCACCAATAGAGTCTTGGACTGGTACAGTAATATAACGTCAATATTTTGCAATGCTTTATACATAGTCCATTAAAACTCCGGCGTATATGGGGTGTTGCGGGAAGTGTGCCAAACTGTCAAACACCGTTAGCACATCTCTCTCCAGCCACAAAGCTATCCAGTGTGTTCTAGGCCAGGCCCAAGGATCGGTGTTCACCACCAGGCTAACCGGGCGATTTCTGGGTAGGCGGTTGGGACATGTATTGCTGGCATACACACCATGAAATGTTCTGCGAGCAGGTCTATGTGTACGCAAAAATCCTTTTATCTGTAGAGTATCCATTAAATATCAAAAATTATGTTTCTTTGCGCGTTGATCTAAAGAACGCCATCGAAAACGCTCCACACTATCAGGGAATGTGTGGCTGTTAGGTTTCTTTCAAACTTTATTTCAGCGTGTAGGTTTCCGCTCCTCATGAGGTTGAAATGACCTGCTGATGCGTTATCAGGTCTTAGATTAAAAGCCAGCAAGGTACAGCCGAGCGCATACTTGTTGCGTGTGAATGAAACTGGTACATCACCCATGTGATTTTCAGTGACAGCCACCAGCCCCAGGTACTCTCCGATTATGTTCTGCAGACCAAAATTGGGTGTATATGCTTTGGCAGGAATTAGACCATCCTTGTGCAGAGCTGCATAGTTCATGCTACAGTGTTTGATGTCAAAGGGGTTTTTATCATATAGCGACATTGTTTCAACAATTCCCATGATTATTATCTTTTGGAGCTGCCCCAGAAAAAAGTTTTCTTTACTGGTGCTGCGGCTACCAGTAGGAATGCTGAAGACTTTAAGAGCGACTCACTCCACAGGATATTTCACGTTTGATATCTGCAGCGCCTCTGCATGCCCCAGTATAATAGTCGGAGAGGTGCTTATACATTTAATAAATAAACTGGCAGATACGATGACTAGTTTGTACTGTTCGGCATCCCTGTCTATGAGGCAAAAAGCATCAGTTTATGCATAATTTCATTTTAAGATAAAAACTGTTGATCAATAGTTTATCCTGAAAGAAATGGCCTTCATGTAGGTGGCCCAGCAAATCAAATACTCCATTGGTCCTGGCGTGATAGGCTCTTTTTTACAAATCCCTTGTTATCGCAGTCCAGAATTGTGTTAGTCCCCGCATTTTCGTGCTAGAAAAGCCCAGCCGAGAGCTGCTTATGAAGGTTACATGGCCATGATTTAACAGACTAAGTAGCCCTGCAGGCATACATATTATCGCTATGTGTTATCATTCGATCGCCCAACGTCACGTCCACCTGATTAAACATGTTGGCTATCAGGTAAGCGATCGTGCCCACACATGCTGTAGAATACCATCCGCTTTTGTTATTTTACAGGTTAGATGCAGCAGCATATTGTTCAAATCCAGGTATTTGTCGGTCAAGCCTGATACAAAAAGTTCTATGGGGGGGGGGGGGGGGGGATATAATGGTGATAGAGCAGCCAGAGGCGAGACCTTGATAAAGAAACTTATCGGTGCTGGTCTGTGTCGGGGGCACTGTAAAAAGAGTTCTGATTTTACACGTTACCACCGAGGCTGTGTGTAAGAAGGCCAGTGTTCTTTCAAAAATATTGCTGCCCTTGTGTCCTTTAGAAATAACATTTCTTCTTCCTATTCGCCTGTGCTTTTGACCTGCTTTTCCTGGTGGGTTTCGAGGGGGCGGGGCGTGCTGCAGAGACGCCGACCTCTTCCCCTAAACTCTCCTACATGGTTTATAAATGAGGCTGGATCAGTCCTGCCCCTGCTCTTTCTGTTGGGCTAGCCGCTAAGCAACCGCAGCCGTCATGCTTCCCATAATGTCTTTTGCAATATTGCTGGCGGCCATTATCACATGCAGTTTAACAATTTCAAAACTGCAATGTAGAAAGGGCATTGCGCATCTGAAGACTTACTGATGCCACCGAGCCCAGCCCCATACATGACAGAAGTGCTGCTAAAATATGGCTGAACGCTGTAACTGGCCTGGTTCATGTAATATTCCATATAGGGTCCGGGGTCTCCCTAGTTCTTTACCACAGCCATTGTAACGCTGTTTTATTAATCTTTCAGCCACAGCGGTCTGAAGTGCAACCGCAGCCAGATTTGTCCATGTTTAAATGATACAAACTGCCCTTGGTCGTCTTTTATCTGTATGTTGATATCAAATTGTTTTTTACACACAGGAACAAAGTCTGGTTTGTTCGATTGAATGCTCACAACATCGCAGTTGTTCCCTTTAATCTCCACGGTTCTAAGTAGCAGGGCGTAGCTATCCATCATCACCCATTGATACTCCACAACATCGCTATAGAGCAATAAACTAAAAAACCCTGTTAATGTTGGCGCAGGTATTATCCCACAGTCCTTTACTTCCAATGTGTTGCAGTCCCTGTATGTTGCGCAGTCTCCCCGCTGTTAAAAACCTAACAGACGGGTCTGGACCCTGTAGAAAAACGTTACACTGCTGGGGGTCTAGTTGTCGCATTGTGTCCTCATATTCAGGTAGGTTTGATACGCCTTGAGATGACTCTCACAAGTTCCGGTATATTTGAATAATGCCCCTCGAGAAATCCATCCGGCCAGAGCCTCGGAGGGTTTGTTCGTTTTATGATAAAGGTTACTTCCCCTGGGCTTAAGTGTCCCCACGATCTGACATACTGAATTTAGGTGAGCGCCACCGTCCACTGCCCACTGCCCCTCCAGATTTACGGGCTTGGCCAGCATCACAGTGAAGTTCGATATTTTGTTACCTGGAAATGTCTCGGCTGAAGTGTTGCTGGGAAGCATTATTTAAAAAGATGGACTCCATTTTGACCATCCTTACACACTCATGGTCTCTAGGGATCCAGCTGACACCCAACTGTTGAATTTGTCAGGCCACCCAAGTCAGTTAACTAGATATTTCTTTCTGGCACCACAGCCTTTACATTTTAAGACGTTTTTGATTCTATGAAATTGCTTTTGGTCTTTACTGACTTTCTGGATCTCCTCCCTAAAAAAACAACTTGTACACCCTTGCCCGAATAATCAATTAGCATGTATATATGACACGCGCCCTCTGAGTCACTCCTTCAATAAAGATCTTGTTACTGTAGTTCTGCTCATACCCCTTTGTAAAGACGGCCTTGTGTTCTGAAATCCGCACATGATCCTCTTTTAAGGGGTATACGTTTCGTCTTTTTAAAAAATTTGACCGTACAGTTTTTTCCAGACCTCCAGGGCATTCTGTGACGTTACATCAGCAGGGTTGGTTTTAATAGATCTATGATACGTATGGTTATAAACATCTATAAATGCGGGTAGCACCTCCATATATCTTCAAGTGTTTTTAGATGTAATAAGAATTGCCAGAGTCGTGTTTTCAATGCTAGTATAAAACGTTCTACAGTGGAGGCTGTAACTTCAGAGTATGTTACAAAGTGGTGCACACTGTGTTGCTTTAGAAGATTTGGCAATGGCTTATTTAAAAACGCTTTACCAGCGTCCGTCTGTAGTTTAGTGGGAACACTGCCTTTGTTAAATCTGCGCTTAAAAGCGATTGCCACATTGTGGCCTGCCTGGTTCTTCAAAGCCTCAACATAAGCATATTTTGATAGAACATCAATGACTGCTAGAATATATTTTAAAAAAACATTGTTAGCTTTGTGAAACTGACTCAGATCCATAATATCTGGCTGCCACTACTGATTGACATCGCAAACCACTGTCATTTGCGGTTTAAAAGGTTTTCGGGTCGGTTTGTGTAGCGTGTAGGCACATCTTAATGCTCTCTGTGACACCTTTACACCATCGGTTCGCTTTTTACGACACAGGCTGTCAACAACTCCATAACTACAGACAACTCCATCATAATATATTTTTGACAGATTCAGGGTAGACATGTTACCCCGTAACAGCTCAACATAAAGACACGTTTTTATAAACAGATTTGTATGTGCATTTAAAAACAGCATTCTATTCAAAATATATGCATATTAAAATTCTAAAATAATCGGCCCGGATATAGAATCCATAATACATGGGAACATCACACAAACACATTGCATGCCGCCGCTTCGTTACGTGATTGTGTTACACTCCATTAGGCGCTCCTTGATATATACTTTATCCCTGCCCAATTGGGAACTGTTTCCTCAATGATGTTTCTAATCCCCATCAAACACATGCGTCTAAACTGCTTCATTTTCAAGAGGGTTATTCTCAGATTCTATACCCCATAATGTTTTTGATACGCATCATTCAATCCCAGTACCGATCCTTATCTGTGTCAATGGGCGAGTCAAGCGCAGCAAATCTACAATGAGTTTAGGGCTCAACACAATACCTATTTTACGTAGCGAATTCTCAGCGTAAAATAGTTCCAGACATTCGTGAGCATCCTGTTGGGGATCATTAATTTTGCGTCCATAGCACCATCTGTAAAAGTGTTCTTTTAATCACGCCTCACCCACTATGGTTGTGGCCCCCGGAACAGCTCGAGTATCAACGCGAAGCGGGGCCACTGTGTCCTTGTCAGTCTCCATTAGCGTGACTGTTATCCCCACCCCCGGCTTTCAATTTGTTTTGAGCAGCAAGCGCACTGCATGATAGCACTGTCTTTAAGCCTATCGGTCTCCATCAGCAGCAGACAGGTCTTACTTACACAGGCTATTTTCAAAAATAACCTGTGTTTTCATATTGGTTTGAACAACATGACACAAAGTGTTAATAGTCCCGGTCGCCGCCTGGATCACCTCATCCCCAAACACAGGGCCTGGTTTATCATCATGGTTCTGGGGGCCGGCATCCATCCCCGGCATCATTGCTGCATCCACCTACAGTGTCATAGGTTCACAGTACTTGCCTTCAGCGCTCGCATCGCCTGCAAATGGCTGCTCCATAACCGCATTGTCGCAAAACTCTTCCGAGTTCATAACCTGCCATTAAATCCTGAGCATCTTTGATCCCCTCATTCACCATAAAATTCACAGGGGCTCCTGGGGTTGTTCTCCCCGCGTCATAAGCAATAGCAGATCATAGTGACCATTTTCTGAATATTCCTTGGTTAGCTCAAAGTGTTGCGCTTTCCACCCAGTCGCAAAAAGCTATATATTCGAGTTCTAAAGCCCACCCCCATGTCACCTTAGCCTTAAGCCGGCCCTTTCAATCAAATTTCATATGAACATTAAAGTTTATATAAAATGTATTCAGGGCTTATCAAATGTATTCCAGCTTTATATAAAAATAATATAAAGTTTATATCAAAATTATTCAAAGGCCTATCAAAATAATTTAGATTAGTTTTTTATTTGTATATACAAATTCAGATATAATTGATATAAAAAATTGGATATCAAATTTTTTGTAATTTTGATATAACTCATTTGTATATAAAAATGGTTTTCATTTTGAGATCAATTTTTTTGATATAAAAAATGGTACATAAAAAAATCCAATATTTTTATATAAAAAAATCTGAAATAAAAATGTTTGCTATCAAAAACACATTTGATATCACATTTTCTAAACCTGTTTATATACATTTTTATTTTTTTCCATCCAACATTTTTGATATCAAACCAAATTTCTTTTTTTTCAAACTCTAACACATAATCGACATAACACAAGGCCAGTATGTTCGAGTTATCAGATGCGAAACAAACATAAATCTTAAAGAACAAACAAATAACAGTGAGACAGTTCAGCCAAGCGACCAGAGGTTTGGTAGGGGGCGCGGTAAGATGCTTTTCAGAGCAGAGAAAATGGAATATCAAGGGGACTGGGACCACCTTCGTGGCGAAAAAGTTCCTGATCATATGTATTCTTCCAGGATCTCCCAGTAGCAAGCTGCTCTATTCGGGTTCTGGTTGGATAGTCTTTTAAAGGCTGTACTTTCCAGCCTGCAGGTTCTGGTGAGTGAGTCCGACCATTCAGTGAAAGTGGGTGGTATCGCTGATTTCCAGTGCGTTAATAGCAGCTTACGTGCTACAAACATGAGAGCGATAGGTTTGCGCTTGAGTGAGTCGTCATGCCTTTCTTCATCGCCAGCGCCAAGGGTCAGTGCCTTTGGAGTAAGTGGGACGTCAGTCCATTCTATGTTCATGATCTTATCATGGATCCTCCGCCAGTACGGGGTAATGGTGGGGCATGAACACAGCATGTGACCCATTGTTCCCGTTCCGCTGCATCCCTGCCAGCACAGTCTCGTGGGCGTGAGGCCCATGCTGTGTAGTTTGGCTGGCGCGTGATACAGTCTCTGCAATATTTTGTACTGGATTTCCCTGTTTCTATGGTTAAGAGAGACCGTTGGGATGGACATAAAGCATTGCTGGATGTCAGTGGCACTAATTGGCATCCCTAGGTCATCTGACCATGCTGCTGCAAGAGTCTGTAGCCTATTTTTATTGTTGGTAGTGCCATTCGGTAGAAGGTGAGGATGCACCGGAATGTGTTGATGTTTTGATCGATTTCGGTTTTGCACGGGGCAGGGGCCTGTGAGCGTGTGGCAAGGGTGGTTTGCTTGGCAATCGTGGTCTGAATTATGTGGTATGCGAGCCAGTCTCCCACCCTAAGGCCCAAGATCCTGCTTTCGTTGTGGAACCCCAGCAGTGCTCCCTCCTCCGTGATGTCCATAATCTGTACACTGGACCAAGAGTTTGGTTGGTTTCGATGGATCGTTGGGGCTATTCTACATTGTAGGGCCGATCGTATGCTGGCCCAGGCAGGTGCTTTCCTAGTTTGGATCCCTTGGGTAGTGCACAGTTTGTGCCATTGTAGTAGAGTAGGCCCGATGATTGGATGGGTCTTGGCGCTAGGCAGTATGTGCTGTGGTGGGGTTGCCATGAGCTCCACAAGTGAGAGTGGGGTCATTGCCGCTAGGTCCATAATCTGCCAGCTTGTGTCGTCTTCTGGGTTGAGCCACCTTTTGACCCAGCATAGTTGTGTGGCTTGATGGTATGCTCTGAGGGATTGGACCGCCAGACCCCCGTTGGGTTTGTCTGCTTGTAGTGTAGACAGTCGGATCCGTGCTTTCTTCCCACGCCATATGAATCTGTTGATAGCTTTGTCTAATGCCCTTAGTATGTGAGGTTTGGCCGGTAGGAAGCATCATTGCTATATAGATTAACTTTGGGAAAGAGTTAATTTTTAGTAGTGCGTTGATTCTGCCTGACATGCAGAGGGTCAGCGTGTCCCATCTCTCCAAGTCACTCTGTATGTTGTGGAGGATCAGAGGATAGTTGAGATCGGAGCTCTGTTATCAAAGCTCTGATATGCAATCCGAGGTATTTTATTGAGTTCAATTGGCGCAAGAAGGGTAGCACCCCGCCTGGATCCCAGGGAATGTCGCTCCGCAGGGGCATGACTTTGGATTTACCCCAATTGACTTTGTAGCCTGCCATGGGGCCGATGGTTTGCAAAACGGTTTTGACGTACGGGAGGGAAGTGTAGATGTAAATGAGTAGATCATCCGCGTACACCGCTACCTTGTGTTTTTCTGTACCCTGCTGTATGCCTGTGCAGTTTGGGTCAATACACATTTTTATCGCGACGGGTTCAATAGAGAGGGCATACAGTAGGGGCGGCAGTGGGCATCCCTGTCTTGTGGTGGATTGGAGTATGACTTCTGCGGAGGCCACTCCGTTAGTGACCACGGAGGCTGTAGGGTTGGTGTAGAGAAGCTTGATCACTTGGATTAGGCATGGAGGGAACCCATATGCGGCCAAGACGTGGAACATGAATCCCCATTGTACCTTGTCGAACGCCTTCTCTGCGTAGACGGCGACTATGGCGCCTTGGGGGTCCCCGTCACCTGCAATTATATGTAGGAGCCTGCGAATGTTCTCACTGGAGGGTCGCCCTTTTATGAAGCTGGTTTGATCTCTGTGGACCAGTTGTGGTAGGGTGTTCTCTATCCTCTGGGCCTGGCCTTTGGCTAGTATCTTGGCAACAGTGTTAATTAATGAGATTGGTCTGTATGAGCCGCGGGCCTCTGGGTCTCTGCCGCTTTTGTGGAACACTATGATGTTGGCACCCATCATGGATTTAGGGCCCTGTTTGTGCGCCAGGGCCTCTTCGAATACTGCAATAAGTTTGGGAGAAAGTTCCTCTGCTAGTGTCTCGTACATGTCTATAGGGATCCCATCTGGTCCTGGTGCTTTTCCCTTGGACAAGGACGTGATTGCACGTTTGACCTCGGCTGTGGAAATAGGGTTGTCTAGGTCATCTATTTGTTCGGGTGGGATTCGGGGGATGGGCACGGTGGCAAGGAATGCATCGATGGCTTGTGGCGTGCATGTATCCGTGGTGGTGTAGAGCTCACGATAGTATTTGGCGAATCTCTCATTGATCAGGTCGTCCCCCACCACCCGGTTGTTGGCGCTGTCTCCGATTGGGGTGATGGTCTGTGTGGCAGTTACGCTCACCTGGCTCCCACTGGGGCGTCGATCCGAACTGGACAGCTGCGGTCTCCACCACTGTGACGTGTAGTGCCGAGATGACAGACTGGACTGGCCCACCCAGCTTGGTTTGCTTGGCCCGTAGGAGTATTCTTCTGTAAATGGACAAAGGGAATTAACCACCCATGGAGTTGAGAGTTAACCCCCGCCTCCCCCTGCTGTTCTCCCCACTGATCGCCTCTAATGTCTCTTCTTAAAGTCTCACATGATGGTTTGGAAGGATGAGCACTCCATCCTGCATCGAGCACAGGGGCGCGTAGATAACCAGTTACTTCACTGGTTAGAAGGAATTGGTGAGTTTCAGAACATTGTAGTTCGTAAGAGTTGAAATGTCTGACTTTCACTCTTGTCCGATTCCTTGCAGCTTGACCCCAGCGAAGAGTTCCTTGTGGTAGCTGACGAAGTTCAGGTAAGGATTTGTCTTATCCAACACAGTTCAATAAAATAAGGCCAGAATGTAACCTGTTGCTTTCTCCCTTATTCAGGTGCGGAGAGAAAATATGAAGTTCAGGGAATAATGCCTCCGGCAGTAAAATTAGGTAAGTCTATTGTGGTGAGAAGGATTCCCCTTGCTTGTCCCTTTGTCGCACCTTGTTGTCCTTTTGTTCCCCTTAGGGGCCGGGGTACGGCGAGGATGCTATGGAGACTGTGCCGACCCGTGAAGAGGAATAGAACCCCCGGCGGTAAATCAGGTAAGTCTATGGGGGTAGTTACTATTGCCTCTGTTTATTCCCTTGGCTCCCCTTTACTGTTCTTGTGTTCCCCTTAGGTGCCGGAGTATGGCGGGAACGTGCAGAAGGATGCAGTGGATCGTGGGAATGCTGCGAAGGCCGGTAAGTTCAGCGCGGCGCTGCAGCAGGCGAGGCGGCGCGCGTGAAATACTTCTTTCTTCCAGCTCGAAGGCGCGGTGGATCCGGAATTCAGGTAAGGATCGAAGGTATTGCTCTTGTTCTAATCTTTTCTCCTTCTGTTTTCCCCCTTTTTCTAGGAGCTGCAGACTCGAGGCGGGCGTGGCAGAAGACTGGATGCAGGCTTGCAGACACGGTGAGCGTTACGCTGCTGGATGCAGAATAACGCGAAGCACGTGCTGCTCTTCGGGCGTGGTTTAAATATCCCCCAAAGTAGTCCCAGGTAAGTATTCCTCCCCAACCCCGCCCGAGTAAAAAATAGTCCCAAGGTAAAATAGTCCCTTCCAAGCCTCATTTGGCTTGGAGCTCTTGCAGCATGGTCTGCATCAGGTAAGTTCTACTCTATGAGCCTGGCGCCATAGGCGCCAGGACTGACTCTCCATATGAGCGTGGCACCATAGGCGCCAGGACCGCACCCAAACAGCCCCTAGCAGGGGTTTTTGGGCTTGCTCAAAATAACTTTATGCCTGCTTCCGGGGTTGCTGGACCTGGTCTGGGTCCCCAGGGGTAGGCATCATGACCGTGGCCTAGCGTTGCTTGAGGGAGAGTGCCATTCCGCGGAGGTGCCCGTCGCCTTCTAGGTAGTATTTTTGTGCCCAGCCGGTGTAGGTTTTCTGTACTTTGTTTGTAGTGAGCAGTCTGAGTTTGTTCCTCAGTGTGAGGAGCTGGGGTCTGATCCGGCTGTCGCGCGTCTTCTTGTGCTGTAGTTCTAATTGTTTTAGCTCCCCCAGAAGCTGGGCATCTTCTCCCACCCCATCCCATCCCATCCGTTTATGTGCCCACCGCATTATACATTGGCCTCCGAGATATGCTTTGAAGGCGTCCCAGCACCTGTATGGGGTGTAACCCGGTTTTTCGTTGTCCTCCCAGTATCTTTCAGTGTCTTTGGTTAGGTGTTCCGTTATGCCAGGGTATTGGAGGGTGCTGAGGTTGAGGCACCAGGTTTGAAAGTCTGCGGGGCATATCGGGGATCATGAGGCAGAGTTTGACCAGTGCATGGTCTGACAGCGTGGTTGGTTCGATGAAACAGTAGTTTACCATATGTGCTGCATTGTCAGGTATTAGCCAATAGTCCAAGGGGGAGTAACTATCGTGGTGGTGGGAGTAGAAGGTGAAGTCCTGTCGTTCTGGATGCATGCATCGCCAGACGTCGACCAAGCGCAGGTCTTTCATAAGGTTTGTAAGGGCGAGTCTCTTCTTTGCGTTGGATATTTTGGCAGGTTTCGGGCCTTTGTGGTCCATGGCTGGGTTAAGGGTTACATTTAGGTCTCCAATTGTGGTGAGATTGCTGATAAATTGGGCACAATCCCGGGAGGCGCTGGTGAAGAATGCCAGAGGGTCTTTCGTAGGGGCGTAGATATTCAGCAGGGTGATAGGGCGTTGCGATAGTCTACATTGAATTACATAGCGACCATCTTTATCGCGGTGAGTCCGTAGGATCTGAAGTGGGGTCCGCCTGTGAATTAAGATAGATACACCCCCCCCCCCGCTTCCCATGGTGAATGAGCTGCAGCTCGCACCCAGCCCCGGGTAATTTTCTCAGCTTCCGCCTTGTTGAGATGGGTCCGCCTTGTTGAGATGGGTCTCCTGTAGGAAGACGATATCACTTCAGCTGTCTCGCATGGCATTCAGCTTCCACCTGCGTTTTATAGGGTGGCCTAGGCCCTGGATGTTCAGGGTCACCAGCGTTAGATTAGCCATTGAAGGGAGATGGTTTCCGAGTCGTGGTGATGGTTCACTTGGGGATGTGAGTCAGCACCTCCTTGTGTGCCGCATAAGCCTCTTATCTCCCGTTAGCTCTTTTCAACCAGTGGGGGGGGGGGGGGGACTCCCACTCCTTATCAACTTCATGGTTACGCATGGACCTAAATGTAACCATAACTTATAATATTGGGTGGCCCGTTTTCCCGGCCCATTTCCAATAGGAAGCATAGAAGCCCATATATAGGGTTGGTGGGTGTGAGCCGGGGGCTTGCTCCCACGTCCCATAGATCCGTGGTATGCATTGGTGTGGTGGTGGAGTGCATGGTTAAGGTGGGTATTTCTCCAATATTTGGCGTCCCATGTCATCCACCCCCTGCATATGGTTGGAGATCTGTCAGAGGTGATTTATTCTGGTTTATTTAATTATTTTTCCATGTTGTATTATTCTCCAATTTGTATGTTTTCGTTTTTATTTTGTTTTCCATTTGTGTACTATTCTTGGCCTCTCGGGGGTCAGTTCCATCTATCATCTGTCTTGGCTTGGCTTTGGGATGAGCCTTAGGTGGTCTCCTATGGTTTGCTGCGATCAGGCTTCCATCCTCGGGGTCCTCTGCCCGCTTTTTGCCATCTCCCTTTTCTAGGAGCTGGATGTTCCGATTGGTGTGGGGTGGGGTGGTCCTGCAACAGCGGAGGAGGCAGCCTCCCAGTCTGTCGTTGTGATGTTTTGCTGTTGCAGAAACCGCCAGGCCCGCTCTGGTTCATGGAAGGAGTGCCATTGTTGATTAGTATGCACCATGTTGCGGGAAATTTTAGATAGTGCCTGTGCTCCGACGTTTTCAGTGATCGAACACCAGGCTAAACTCTTTTCTGCGTGTGGAGACCTCCACTGAGTAGTCATTAAAGATTTTTACCTCTGAACCACTTATAGGTATTGCGGGTGCCGCTCTCTAAGCTTTCAGTATGGCCACTTTGTGCTGGAAATTGAGCATCGTCATTGTTATGACCCTCGGTCGTTCGTTCAGTGAAGGTTTTGGGATTGGGGCTCTATGTACCCATTCTATGGTAAGTTCCCTGGCGTTTGGCAGGTGCAAGTTGTTCTGTAGCAGCTCGTAGATGTATCCTTCGAGGTCCGGGCCCTCGCCACTCTCCGGTATCCCGGTCACCCTTCGGTTATTTCGGCACGACCTGTTCCCCTGGTCTTCCATCTTCTCCCCCAGTCGCTGTACCTCTTGGATGACCCCATCTAAGTCTGTTTCCATGGAAGCTTGGTTGTCCTCCACAGTACTTATGCATTGTTAGTTGTCCAGCTTGTGTTGAGAGTTGGTTCTGGATGTCTTGGAGGTCCTTTTTGATGTCCTGGACCATCACGTTGGTTTCCAAAGTTTGCTGCTCAATCAATTTAATTTCACCCAAGATGGCCTGCAGTTGCGCCTGGACATCCATATCAGTTTTGTTCCATGCCGATCTACGGGGTAGGGTTCCTGCCTTCGTTCCGTACTGGCCGTCGAACTGGTGCTGCTGGGTGGGTCCAGTGTGTTGCATGCCCTCCGTGATATAGTTGCTGGATCTTTGACAGCACCGGGGGACTAGCTGGCTGTGGTCGAATCCAGGTCGACCGTGGTCCGTCTCTGGCTGGTAATGTTGTGTGGGTTGCATTTCGCTTTTCCCACTTATGCTTGTAGGTGGCGGATAGGTGCGGAGATAGCACCGTCCGTTCATGGGGTTGTCGGTATGTTCCCTGCCGTCCTCGTGAGTGACCAGCTTGTGAGTTTGTATGTCCCTGGGTCACCTGGAGCTGGGGGTATTGCTGGATGTGCTGGGCTTGTGGCAGGCCTCTGAAGGCCCCACTGCCCTTCTATACCAGTTATGCTGCTGGGTTTGGAGCTCCCTTGCACATTGCCGGGTCCTTGGCAAGAGCTCTGGTTGTGGCCATATTCCTCCCTCTCTCTGGGCCCCAAGAGGAGCTTCCTTGTTTTTGACGTGGGCTGCGGGTCGTTAACAAGTGCACGCGGATGGTCTGCGAGTTTTAAGAGTGGGCTCTCGCGGTCCGGGCCAGTGGGGCTACGTAGGCCAGGATTAGCGTGACACCCCCAGGAAGCCACCCCCTGGGAAGGGGAGGGCACCTCAGCTGTCCTCGTTCGCCCTTACACAGGTGGCACAGGAGGTTAGACCAAGGCCGATTGTCTCTCTTACCCCCCCCCCCCCGAGGGTCCTGTGTGGTCAGAGTTATTTGGGTATTTCCGGTAGTAGCTGCACGTTATGGTGCTGGGTCCTCTTCAGGGTGCGACATGTGTGATTGCCACACCAGTCCACCTTGTGAGAGTGCGTATTGTGGTGGCCTCTTCTCCGGGTTGCTGCCCAGGGATGTGTAAGTCTCTATGGGGCACCCCCCCCCCGGGCACTGCTGGAGTGTGGCGTGTGTGGCCGCCGCGGATACCCACTCAGCGTGGGCATATGCTGCATCGTCTCTTTTTTTAGCAGTCAGTCCAGGGATGCGTTAATGGGCCCAGCAAAGTTTGCCCGGCTGGAGTGTCTTACGGTCAGCTGCCCCTGATGGGAGCGGGTCGGGGCCACAGACGCTGTATGTGGCGGCATTCGCCGCCCTGCGGGGATGGGGATAGCAGGTGTCTTTATGGGCGCCCCACTTGGTCGTGCGTGGCAGTCCCATTTCATCCGCCTCGCCGCTCGCAGCACTTACTTGGTAGCCCGGTCCGCCGGTGTCCTTGCGCCGTTCCACGGTGACCCATGCAGGAGGGCAGGTGTAGTGGCGAGCGTTGCCTGTTCTGCCCGCACGCTGTCTGGGGGCCTCTCAGCATGCCCTAATGGGATCCCAACTGGGCGGCAGGGGTTCTCATGTCCTCCGAGAGAAGTCTCCCTGAGGGATGGTACGCCAGGAATCCAGTCACAGTGGCTGCAAGACTTGGGATGAGCTCTGCTGCCGTCCTACATTTGCTGAGATTACACGTCTGCAGGGGTGCAATGTGTCGGGCTGGTGTATGCGTCCCGCGCTGCCAGGGGCTCGCAGAGAGGCCGTTGTTCACCCCCAGTTGTTGGCGCCTTTTCTGCTCACCATTGCCGGCCAAGCTGTCGGGCTTAGCACAGCGATTTCCCCGGAGCTGTAGTGTGGCTCCCCCAGGACTGCACCGGATGCTGCTGCATCGGTTGCGCTGCATGTGATCTCCTTTAGTGTGCGATTGGAAGCGTCTGAGAGTGTGGAAGACATATGCTCTTATCCACTACCTTCGGAGCTCTCTCAGCCCGCTGCCACCTTGCTCGGGCTCTCGCCCCCACGCCCCAACCAAACTTTTTGATATCTTATTTCTTAAAAAAAAAGAAAATTGCTAACGTTTATATAAAATTATTCAAAGGCTTATAAAGGCCAGCTTTATATAACATCATGACTTCATACCATCAAGGCAACAACCACTCCCGCATCATCAAAGCGTCACCAACACCTCACACTCACCGGCTAACTGCTCAAAACTCACTATGACCTCGACCAAGCAACAGCGCACAAAAGCTCTCCCATATTAAAATTATTTTAATATAAACTTTATATCAAACTGATCTAAATGATACCCTTTTCAGGTTCATAGTGATAGTTTCGACAGGCAAGTTTCGACATACACAAGTTCTGACACAAAAGCATAGAAAAAAACGTTTTGAATTTTTTTTTTTTTTTTTTAATGGCCCCCGCAACTCCCATTTTCTTTTTAAAACAAACTTTTCTTTCTACACGAAACAAAAAAAAAAACATAACATGAAAAAAAATGCATTCAAAACTTTTTTATTCAAAACTTTGTATTAGGAACTTTTATATGTCGAAGCTTTTTGTTCGAAAGTATGACTGGACACCACCTTTTCATATCAAAACATATCAAACTCCCTATAAAAATAAACATTTGATAGTAAAAGCCCATCAAAAGGGGGGATACTAAAGACACAAAGGGGGAGTTCCCACCTGTCAAAATGTACTTGAAGAGGAAAGGGGGCCACCATGTACTACTGCAGTGTTTTGATTGGGGTTGCTTTGTAGGTGAGGTAGGCGGTAATAAAAATGATGAGTGCTTGAAGGGGTTGCCAGTCTATCTTCTTGAGTACTGGGGTGATGCGGTTGACCAGAAAGAAATATTGTGTAGCTTTGCTAAATTATACAATGGTGACATATTACTATAAAATGTGAGCATTTTTGATTTGTGAAGCAAAGCTGAATGCAGAATAGTGTTTCAGAAACCGGAAATAACGAACCTGACTACTTCTGGTATTAACATTGCCATAAAAGGAATATACGAACACAAGCAATTTATAATGCTACCACGTGTGTGTATAATTCTTTGGTGCGCACGTTAACATTAAAGTTATGCATCATATGATGTTGATTAGACCCATTATCTTTATAGGAAGTAAGCATATCCAAATGTATTATAGGTACGTGCTCGGTTGATAGAACTAAAAAAAATGGCTTTAATCATTATTCCGGTCATAATTTCAACAGTGTAAGCTAGGCAACCATAATAACTGTAGTTAAAGGAGATTCAGAACAGGCTTCTCTGAATGGATAAGGGCAGTAACTTTACTATAGTTTTGTGATACTTTACTCTCGTTGATCATTCTTTGAACATGGTCTATATTAATACAAAGGCAGTGGAGGCATCCTAAACATATAATTGTGATTGGAATCAGATGGGTCTCACGGAGGAATAGGTCATTTCAGCTGGTATTTACCAAACTGTAAATGGACATATATAATGATACGTATAAGAAAGACTTATGGGCGTGGTTTTATTTTTTCAGGGGATCATATTTATGATGGTCCTATTCGGTCTGGATGCGAGAAACACAATGGGAAGGTCTGTGACTTCTAACAGATGCTTTGAATAGGCTGGTTCGATAATTTGTAAATATTTACTTCAGATTTTGTGACACTTAATATAAATAGCAGGGGACCTTAATTCTCCTGCAGAAGGGTGAAAACCTGAAACGAGTAGAGAGAAAAAGAGGATTTCTGCAAAAGGAGAAAAGATTACCGGAATGACCATCAGGCTCGCCAATCCATTCGTACATGTGGCTGTAACTTTACACTGTTACAGACCCAGTCACTCAGTTTGAATGCTCTGCATCAAGTAACACCTGTGGTACTTCTCGCATAGAACTGCCACTTTAACAGCTCCCAAAAAAACAGGGGCTTCCACAAGTATAACATTTTGAGCATTGACCCCAAATAATTAAGAATATGAATAACAAATAATTTGTCTTTCTGGAAATCTATACAATAATTGCTAGACTAAAGGTTTATTTCAGGCACACTTCAAGGGGTAAGTTCTTAAACACCTCAAATTCACAATTCAGACAAAAACTTCCAAAAGGCATTTAGACTAGAATAAGCATGCATTTCAGACAATGGGCCTCATTACACGGATGGCAGTAAGGGTTTACTGGTACCGGTATTTTACCGGTAAATCCTTACCGCCTTACTATGAGGTCCCTTTGCGGGTTGGGGAATTTAACGCCTGCTTTTTGCAGGCGTTAAAAACCAACCCGCAAAGGGACCCAGGGAGCTAATTACGGTACCGCAATTTGCGTTACTGTAATTAGCGCCTTCCCCATTCCCATTATGCCCTATGGAGCAAAAATGGGAATGGGGAAGGGCAATGGTGGAAGGGGGAATTACCGCCCCGCCAACCTTGGAATGGGGCAGTAATTCCCCTTTCCGCCAAGGCGGTGCCGGTATTTTACCGCCATCCGTGTATTGAGGCCCTATGTATTTTGCTTTTCGCAAGTCGCAGTTACAGCTTTTTTTTTTCTGCCGTTGTCTCTGTTACGATCAGCACAAGACATTCCAACTCGATGTCCTCGGTAACTTGACAAAATCCTTGTGCCTAAAAGCGTGTTTAAAGTGTAGAAATGTTTGACCATAGCACATAAAGTGGCCCTTGATTTCATTGTGCCACAATTATCTTTGTTGTAATGGGTCTATCTTTCTATTTCAATGGCATGCTGTTCAGGATGTTTGTTTGCATGTATGTATGAGGTAACGAGTGCCCAGAGTACGGGATGCCGTGTGAGTGCCCTCCTTTCCCTACGCTTCTCCAAATTCTTTAATACACAGTTATGAACCCTCCTAATGGATGCATTTTGCCAACCTCTGAAGCCTGAAAAGTAGATACACGCAGGCTTGACATTTGGCCAACTTTGCGCCAGACCTGCAGATTAACTGGTCTGCTGTTAAATCTCACTTACAAGTTTAATGGTATCCACTACAGAGTGTAAATTGCTTTCTGACTTTGAGAACATTCAGACAAGTATAGCGATAAGATAGCTCAGTGGGTTGAGCGCTCACTGCTGCAATGTGTGTGTGATCTGCAGGTTCGAATTCCGGCAACGCCAACTCAGCCCTTCATCCTTCTGAGGTCGATAAATGAGTACCAACACAGGTTGGGTAATATTGTATGTATATTTGTTCTATATGAAGCGCTTAAGCGTAAATGCTATATAATAACACATTATTATTTGGCCTTGGACGTCTGCTTGCATTCACAGTAACTTGGTAATATGGGCCTATACACACTGATATAAACCATACATGTGGTGATCCATTCTTGTTCGAAATGTATATCCCATTACAATGATAGCGTAACCATATTTTTCGTAGTGTACTTAGGAACAATGCTATGTGATGCCACTTCATGTATTGTCAAGGGGTGAAATGTGTTCCATTGCTTCCCGTGAGGTCACTTCGAGGTTGGGTCAAATGACATCACTTCCTGTGATGTCAGAGGTCAAGGGTCATGTGATGTCACTACCATTGGCATTTTGGTGAAATGACATCCCTGTCCGAAGGGAGACCGGCAGCAAAGAAGCTTAGCTGTTCTCCCTCCCTGTGCAGCGTTTGCTCTCCGACTGGACCTGCTCCCTTTTAGACCGTCACAGTTTGGGGCACCGGGCACAGGAGCCGAGGTCTCGCAGACCCACCAACATTGCACATCTCACGCTGCAGAGAAAGCAAACTGAGATCGAGCAAGGCGAGGCCCTGCAGTCTGGTAGATTGCTGTGGCAAGAAGGTGGAAGCCGTGGTACAGGAGGGGCGTGGTGCACGCAACGCGAGTGCTGAGACAATACCAGCACTCTTGTGGCCACCTCCTCAACCCAGAGAGAAGCGAGAGTCACAGGCGGCATGGTGCTGAAGCAGTGGTGGACACCCCCGGGCCCAAAGGCTCTCCGGAAGACCGGGAGGGTAGAGTGGGATTGGCGAGGTGAGGGTCATAGGCGGCCCAGTGCTGAAGCAGTGGAACCCCGCTCCAGGGCCCATGTGAAGGCACTCCAAAGGCCGGAAAAGGCAGTGTACAGAGACCTGAGCAGAGCATTAAAGAGCACCGGCAAGCAGCTTTTTCCCCCCCCCCTTCTGCCCTGCTACCTCATCTCTTCACACAACACACCAACATCAAGGTCTGCTGAACATCGTATAATCTGAACAGATGAGCACCTGAGGCCTGCACACAGACTCACCATCAGACCAGGCAACACCACACCGCAGGCATCAAAAGAAGAGCCACGGGACATCTCATCGGCAACTAGATCACGAGGTGACGAGTATCCACTGCACACGCACATCTGTGGCAACCCCAACATCCACGCAACATGCCAACTGGCCTGTCCACACCCAGACCAGGCACACCGTCAAGGATTGCAGTGTAACTATCACCCACAACTCCTTCCCCGCGACCGCAGGGTGGAACGACAATGGCGTTCGGACCATTTGACCTGTACACCGACTCATCCTCAGTGGGCCCCCGCTGGCTATTGTGGATCCAGAAGTTTGAGATGGCAATGGACTGTAAAGACATTACAACGCCCAGGAAAATGAGGTCACACCTCCTACTCAACGTGGGTGACGACGTCCTACGCATTTTCAACTCTCTGGTAATAGGAGATGGCTCAGACATTTACCAGCTAGCCAAAGACGCCTCGCAGCCCATTTCATGCCACAACTGAACCCGGACTACGAGACTTTCATCTTCTGCACCACAATCCAGGTGGAGGAAGAAAAGCTCAACGCTTATCATACCAGACTCAGGAAGCTTGCACTCTCGTGTGAATTCGACAAAGTCGAAAAAGAGATAAGACGCCAAATCATCAATGGCATGCACTCTGAAAAACTGTGCGGAGTGGAATTGACGACAAGGGCATCTCCCTAGCCAGAATCCTCGAATATGGGCGGGAACGAGAACTGTCACACGCGAGGGTTGCGCACATGGGCACCACACTGCAGAAAATCCAACTCATGCTGACAACAGTGACGATAGCCCAAATCGCCAACCGCCAACAGCTGAGAGAAGACCCCAACGACACAAATAACTCACCACAGCGGCAGCCAAGGATTCCAGGGCCTACAGAATGTGGATGGTACAGAGGTGCGTGTCATGGAAGGCGGAATTGCCCAGCACAAGGAACCACGTGCGGAGCATGTGGCTGGAAGGACTACTACGCGAGAGTCTATAGATCATCAGGGCAAACAAGGCCCCCAGCCAAAACAAGACAATGGAACCCCCAAGAAAAAGAAACAAGCCAACGCCCGCCATGTCGAAACTGCCACTCATCTAACCGACGAAGCAGGTGATGATGATGGCAACATTATGAAAGATACAGAAAGCGGACCAATGAGAAGGGGGAGAAAAGTCTTAGTCTCGGCACTCTAACACAGAGGCGGCGAGTCGGCGAAGAGGCAAAGGAGACGAAAATGCCTAGTGGCCATACAGGGCCAAGAGATACAAATGACAATTGACACTGGGGCATCAGTAAAAATGCCGGCAATCATGTTCCAAAAACTACGCCCCCATCCTGACCTAAAGCCAATGGACACGCTACTATTTGCCTACGGGTGCAAGACCCCACTAACAGTGGAGGGACGTTTCAGGACAACACTCAGCAGAGGCGACCGAGTGCTACAATCTAAGGTATACGTCGTCAACGTAGGCATCAAATGCCTACTGAGTGGGGATGCAGCAGAAGACCTGGGACTAATCTGTTATATGGGTGATGTAATGGACAACAGACATCACCAAACTACTCAAGAAACACCTGGGCCTCCTCAAAGGCATCGGACGTTTGAAAGGAAAACTGATAAAACTCCACATCGATTAATATGTACAGCCCTGAGCAGTGCGGCACAGAAGGACCCCATTCCACATGAGGGACCAAGTCGAAAAGGAGCTGCGTGAACTTGAAAAAGCAGGAATCATAGAGGAAGTAACTGGGCCGACACTGTGGGCATCACCCACGGTGGTAACAAAAAAGCCGAAGCAGCAAGGGAAGGTGAGGATCTGCATCGACATGTGCCTTCCAAATGTAGCAATCAAACAGGAATGACACATAACCCCCACACTCGACAAAATTATTAAGGACCTCACAGGGTCGAAGGTGTTCTCCAAAGTGGATCTCAACGTTGGATACCATCAGTTAAAACTGCATTGCGACTCCAGATATATCACCACTTTTTCCACATACCTGGGATTACGCCGGTAAAAAATGCTAAGCGTCGGCATCTCCTCGGTGGCAGAGATTTTCCAGCAGGTCATCCAAGAGGTGATACAGGGCATCCCCGGAGTACTCAACGTCAGCAATGACATACTCATCCATGCCAGCGACAGACAAGAACACATGCATCGGCTCGAGATGGTACTCAGCCGGCTGGAGGCCGCAGGGTTGACCATTCACCAGCAAAAGTGGGAATTCATGAAAGAAGAGATCACTTTTTTTGGATACGTATTCAACATCATGGGGGTGTCAGCCAACCCACAAAAAGTAGCAGACATCAAGGAAGCCTCTCCCCCAACCACACTCCCAGAGGTACGTAGCTTCCTGGGGATGGCGACATACTGCGGGAGGTTCATCCCCAACCTGGCAACAATGTCCGAGCCACTCAGGGAACTCACAAAATCCAACACAAAATGGGTCTGGAGCACCGACTGCCAGGAGGCACTCTAGCAGATCAAAACATCCTCTGAGCCGAGACAACAATGGTCTACTACGACCCCACACTGTCCAGAACTATACGTCGATGCCAGCCCCGTCAGCCTCGGGGAGATCCTCGTTCAAGTCACTCAGACAGGAGAAACGAAACCAATTGCCTATGCATCCCACGCCCTGACTACAACTGAACGATACTCACACAGCGAAAGAAGCCATTGCAGTAATGTGGGGCTGCCCCATTTCCACATATATCTATATAGACGGAAATTCTGGGCCTACACGGATCACAAGCCCCTCATCCCCATATTCACAGGATCTTCTTCGCACCCCACGGCCAGAATAAGGAAGTGGCTGTTACACCTGCAACAATACGAATTTCACTTAACCTACCAATCATGAACCAGCAACCCGTCAGACTTCTTATCCAGGCTCCCGATGGCTGCCACATCAAGGGAAGTGAATGTGGCAGAAGAAACTGAGGAGCACATATGCCAGGTCATGTACACTATGAAACCCAAAGCGGTCAACAAAGATGGTAAAGTTATTTTCTGAGTAATATGAAACTCAAAAACCACCTCGGGGAGAAAAGTATGCGTCAACTTTAGTACTACCCTGTCTTTATGAAACAGTGTGAGGAGGCTTGCAGGATAAAGCCCGTAGCTCACTCACCCTTCGGGCTGATGTTATTGCCACTAAGAAAATAGTTTAAGGTAAGAAGTCTTAATGAACAAGAATGTAGAGACTTGAAAGGAGCACCCATCAGAAACTTTATAACCAAGTTGAGATCCCACAGTGGGACTTGAAAGGGGGTCGGAGGGAAAACATTAGTTAATCCCTTTAGGAATTGTATTACCAGAGGAATCTTAAAATAGGAGCCTTCCTCTGAAGTGCGCTTGAATATAAAAAGCACTACCAGATATCTCTTGATGGTACCAATCTGGAGACGCGGATTTCCCAGATGTAGCAAAAAGGAGAACACTGTAGGTGTATTACATTAAAAAGGGTTCACAGTCTTATCTCTACAGTAGCTCCAGAACTACCAGTGGCAGCAGTATAAAAATGTGGTTGCTGGCCTTCTGGTCGAAAGCAAAACCTCCATTACGTCATCCGGAAGGTTCCGATCCTTATACCTCAGCCTCTCGGAAACCATGCGTGAAGGCGAAGTGTCCTGATATCTGGATGGAGAACCCGACCCGCCTCTCGCGAGAGAAGGTCCTCTCTTTGTGGAAGACGAATCGGAGGACAGATGGACATGTCCAGAAGGTCCGGGTACCATGTCCTCCTGCCCCAATCCGGGGCAATTAGGATCAGGGATTTCCTGAACCTTCTCAACCTCCTTATTACGTGAGGAATGCGGAAACGCGTACAGGAGTGGAAAATCCCAGTCAAACACGAACGCGTCGCCTAGAGCTCCTCTTGAGGGAAATTCCCTTGAGCAGTACAGCTCGCACTTCCGGTTGGCATCGGTCACGAACAGATCCACTTGAGGGGTTCTCCAAAGGATGAAGATCTCTTGAAGGACTTCCTGAGCTAGTTCCCACTCGTGGGTGACTGTTCTGCTTGCTCAGAGCGTCTGCCGCTGTGTTCTATCCAGCTAGGTGAACTGCAGACAGATTCCTTCTTGTATTGCCCGGTACCAGAGCTGCATTGCCTCTCTGCAATGTGGTAGTGACCCTACACAACCTCTCTTGTTGAGGTAGTACATGGCCACTGTTTTGTCAGTCATTATCAGGACATTCTTTCCCCGTACAGATGGCAGAAAAGCCTTCAGCGCTAATCTGATTGCCCTCAGCTCTAAAAGGTTGATATGTAGTTTGTAATCCGATGGAGACCAACAACCGCTGATGGTCAAATCGTTAGTATGGGCTCCCCAGCCCGTGAGTGAGGTGTCCGTCACTACTGATATCTGCCCCCCATGCTTACCAAAAAGGTTCTATCAGAATGTTCTCCCGAAAAGGCCCACCACTGGAGATCCAGTGAGACGCTGCTTGGGATTTGTAGGAGATCTGACATCCTTCCTGAGAACTGTGACCACTGGAGAGATCTCATTCTCAGGCGTGCCTCTGGCACCAGAAAAATGCAGGATGTCATGAGACCGAGCAACCTCAGAAAATCGAAGGCTGGTAGATGCTGGAGATTCTGGAATTTTGTCATCATCTGCAGAATGTCTTGAGCCCTCACCTTTAATGGTGATGCTTTTCCCAGGGATGCATCCAGGACTGCTCTGATGAATTGGAGTCTTTGTGATGGTATCATGTGGGACTTCTTGAAGTTGAGGGAGAAGCCCAGACTGTGGAGGGAGTGGCAAGTATAGCTAAGATGATCCAGCGCTTGTTCAGGGGAACTGGCCCTGATCAGCCAATCTTCTAGGCTGGACTAGACGTGAATCTCCCCCTCTCCCAAGACTTGCTTCCACAACCGCCATTAGCTTGGTAAAAACCCTCGGGCGGAGGTTAGCCCAAATGGCAGAACCCAAAACCGACAGTTGCCAACAGCGAACCTCAGGTACTGTCTGCACTTGTAATGGATCGGCACATGAAAGTAAGCATCCTGGAGGTCCAATGATACCATCCAACCCTGAAGCTGGAGGGCATGAAGGATCTGAGAAAGGGTTACCATCTTGAATTTGTCCTGCCTGAGGAACTTGTTCAAGTATCTCAAGTCCAAGATGGGTCTCAATTCTCCATCCTTCTTTGGAATTAGAAAATAAGGGGAGTACCAACCCTTGTTCCTCTCCTACAGATACTGGTTCTATAGCACCAAGTTGTTCCCCGGGGGATGACTGAGGTTTTTGCAGAAAAAGGTAGGCAGTAACCTTGGCCAACTGTTTCCAGTGCCCAAACATCTGACGTAATAGCCTGCCATTCTGTCCGATGTTGTGATAACCTGCCTCCTACTGCAGTCTTGTGAATGAAGACCTCAGAGAGGTTTTGGAGTGGCTGAAGGTAAGGCAGCTGTTACGCTCACCTGGTATCCACGGGGCGCCTCACGATACTGGATGGAGGTCTAAGCGCTATCCCGGACCCCTCTCTGCTTGGATATGTGCCATATGTTGGGTAGCGCCTATAACAGGAGAATGGAGGGTTAAGATACTGTTCTGTGATGGGTGGACTCCCACCTCCCTCTGGTCCAAATCCCCTCACTTGGGGTTATTGCTCACCTTAGGTTTTTGTGCGCTGAACTCTCCGTCCTGCGTCTGTGTGCCGGGGCACATGGTTGGTGTGGGCGTTCCGTGGACCTAGTTGCTTCATTGGTCTGTGTGCCCTTATGTCAGGTCCAGACCGGCTGTGACTCAGACTCTGCTTGCTGTCTTCCAGGTGAGTTATAATGTCTTTTATTCTGTCTCTTTCTTTCCCTCCGTTTTCTCTGTCTTCGCAGCGTCTTGCTCTACTACACTGTTCCCCAACAATGTCTATCTGTTTTCACAGGGATGGTTGCGATATCGAAGTTGCCGCGCCAATGGCGAAGACCACAGTGAGTTATTGATGTGCGGAGCGCTGCGCTGTTTATTAGTGTTAATTGCTAACCTGTGTTCTCTTCTCATTGTACAGGTTGCGGTGATGTTCCGGAGTGATGAGCGATCGAAGCGCTGCTTGCCCAGGTAAGTGCTTTGTTAATGCGGACCTTGTTCCTTCTCCCTTGCAGGTTGCAGTGAAACCCAGAGATGAGCGAGGTAAGAGAAACGCAGGGTGCTGCCAGGACTCGCTGCTTGCCCACGTAAGAATTGTTATTAATGCTGTCCTTGTTTCTTTACCTTTGCAGTTTGCTGCGAACTCCGGACATGGGCAAGGTAAGGTAAGCGAAGCGCAGGATGGATTCAAGACCGGTTACTTTACAGGTAAGTGTTCCTGCTTGCTAATGCTGTTCTTGTTCTTCCAGGATATTAATGGAATCTGGATCTAGGGCTTCAGGATCGGGCCGCCGAGAAGCAGATGAGCAGGAGCTGGACACGGTGAGCGTTACGATGCAGGAATGCAGAATAACGCGAAGCGTGTTCTGCTGTTTGGGTGTGGTTTAAATAGCCCAGGTAAAGAAGTTCCAGGCCAAGTAGTTCCAGGCCCAGCCACACTGAAAACACTAGACCGCATGGCTTGGTTCTAAAGAACTGAGCTGTGTAATAGGCCTCCATGTTGGATTAAGGTCCAAAACTGGTATTGCTTTATTCCCGATAATGAGCCTGGCGCCAAAGGCACCAGGACTGACTCCATGTAAGTTTCTGATGGAGTTTTAAGGCCCTTGGGGCCAGCGTGAAGGGCTTTAGCCCCACTGCTGCCAAGGGCTGTTATGCCTGAGGGGGTCAGGGGCATGGATCGTGACAGCAGCACCTGCGGTTGCAGTCTTAGTACCTCTACCCCGTCCACAACAGGGGTATCATCTTGGACCTCTTTCAGCTGGCTGTCCTCTGCCCCTTCCGAATGCGGAATAATAGCGAAAGCACCTACCCCTCCACAGCGCACCTGTGAGGCGGTTTGGAGTTTGCCTTACTGCAGCTTCTGCAAACTTTCATCAGCTTTATTCCAAAATAGATGTGTGCCATTGTCATGATCCCAGTCAATGAGCATAGTCATCCTTCAGGCCAGACAGGGAACCTTAGATCAGTCAGCATGTCAAAGGTGGGTGTTAGCCTGGCACATGTGGAATTTACACCATTCACAGCATATGCTTCCTTAGACTCTAGTAATGTTTAACAGTAACTTTCATACACTAAAACATGGCCACCGCAAGATCCATTCACAAATTGCAGCATGTTCTATTCATATTGCAGAGGGAGCTATTTAAGCCCGCCTCCACTGAAACGCACGCTTCACGTCTTCTCTGCTGACAGCGGGTAACGCTACCGGCGTTTCTCCTCACAGAACCTGTAAAAGGAGACAATAGTGACATTAGCTTTACAGAAAACTACAGACTACAATAGTTTATATAAACAACTTACCTTACCGAAGTAATTTTCTGAAGCGGTTCTCTTCAGTCAGAAGTTTCACTCACAGCCGCAGCATCTTTCATCAGCAGTTGTCGTTCTTAGCCGGAGCATCTTCAGCAGACGTTTCACTCACAGCATCTTCCATCAAAAAGTTCATTCGCAGCATCTTCAGTCAGCAGTTTTCGTTCAAATTTGCAACATCTTCAGTCAAAAATTTCTTCTGCAGCCACCGCATCTTCTGAAGGTATTTTCCTCAGCTTTCTGAAAACCTGCAAACACAAAAAGGTATTTACTTAAACGTTACAGTTGATAAAAAGACATTTAATAAGCTTTTACGTACATGAAGGTTCTTCAAGTTTTCACCTCACAGTTATTTCCACGGTCTTCCTTGAAGGCTGCACTTCCTCCGTATAGGCAAACTTACGTTTTAAAACTTAATCATCCTGAGCAACTCTGCGGCCATCCGCAGTCATAATTCTTATCCCAAATCCTGAGAACCTGCAAAAAGATAAAGAAAGAGCAAATTATTAGAAAGATCTCTCCAACGTAGGAAATTATTCGAACCCTTAAGGATTACAATATGTTTTGTCAATTTACTGACCCAAAGACTTATTCTTAAAAAATAGACATTTCAAGGCAAGAAGCAATAGAATACATCAGCTACCCACGTTACCATGGTTTCTTCATCCCAACGCACCCCTGCAGAAAAGCAGGATGGAGAGCTCCACAATAAACAAACACAGGTGAGAAGGGAGGGATTCAAGGAGAATACATCTCATGCAGTACAATCTCCGTTAGTAGACGTTATAGCATTTCTATTGTTGTCATTGTTATTTAACAGAAAGATAATCCTCGTGCCAAGGTACCAGGTCCACAGGCTGGGAGGGCAGTACGCTCCCGAGGAGTCTAGGTAAGCGTTACAGCCATCAAAGGGCATGTTGAGAAGTCTGGATTGAACGTCTGAGGCAAATCCCGACTTCCGCAACCACGCAAATCTGTGCATCACTGTACTAGCCACCATAGCTCTGCTGATGGTGTTAACAGAGTCGAGACCAGCCGGAAAGCATTCACACATAGCGTCTTTCCCATCCTTGACGATGTTAAAGAAACAGTCTAGTTCTTTACCTTCAGGGATATGGTCAGCCGCCATAGAAATGCACTCCCAAAGGGTGTGGGTAAATCTTGCTAGCGTGCACGTAGCATTGACAGATTTTAAAGTCATACTGCAGGCCGAGAAAACATTCTTGGCCATTGCATCATATCTTTTAACATCTCTATCCTGCGGAATCGTGGGATAGGCGTTTTGTCTACCTGAGGAAGTAGCTGCTTGCACTACCAAGCTTTCAGGTGTAGGTTGTTTTGATAGGTATAGAGGGTCAGAACTATAAGCTCTGTATTTGGCTGTTGGCTTTTCCTTTACTGCCGGGACAACCTCAGGAGTTTCCCAATTGGTAGTCACTCTCCTCTGTAAAACCTGATGGAAAGGGACAATTGGGCCCTCTTGTGGTCCTTTGTCCACTATGTCTGTTAAATTGTCCTGTTCGAAAACAGGCGAGGGTCTGGACCGTCCCATATACTCCATGACTCTAGTCATGAGTTGTCTGTACATGACCTCAGCATGGTTCCCAGGATCTGCCTTCCCAAAATCCATTTCAGGAGAAGTATCGATACCACTCGCCTCATGAAAACAATCTTGTAAATTCTTCATGCGAGATTTTTCAGATACGAGTTCATCTGAAACAGATGGGAGTCCCATACTGCAACCCAACGATCTCTCTTCATCAGAAGACCCCTCTGGTTCTTCATGAATTGAAGATTGTGTCTTAAAGTTTTCTGATCTTGGTCGTGGTGTACAGATCTCATCATATGCAGTAGGTGTTCTAGAAGTCATGACAGGTGCCGAAAACTTTGGTTTCGACACAAGCGTTGATGACTTCGATAGACTCAATGTCGATGTCTTAATCGTTATCGTCGATGACATGATGAAAATGTTGAAGGAATTGACACCGGTGGCGCAGAGGTCGTCGACTCTCGAGGTGTCAATGACTTCCCCTTCGGAACCATCGCCAAAGACGCATTCTTTGGACCTGTATAGGTTTCCTTCGGCGCCGATGACGTTCATTTCTTATGTTTCGGGGAGGCTTGCTTTCGACTCAAGGGATGAGATTGCTCTCAAAGAGGTTCAACAGCCGGGTCCAAAGACACAGCTCTTGTGTTTCCTGGGTCTTTCGACTGGTGCATCGCCTCTTGGTGTTGTCGAGTGGGGCAAGGCTGCGTTCTTGTACACCTTAAATCATACAGAGTCTAAAATCCTCCCACTGAGCCGGGGTACTACATTTTGAGGGTCAAACAACCCATTTGGGTGAACTAGATGAAGTGGACAGCGACCTATGGCACCTCTTTTTGCCATACCTCGAAGACTAGTAATGATGCGAACCACTACTGGAAAGAGATCGTTTAGACCTCTTACGACGAGGAGACGAAGGTCTCGACTCGTTTGAAGATTTACGTTTCGAGGGGGTAACAGATTTTTGAGGCTTACCTCTCTCCAACTTCCCTCTGCACTCTCTCATGGCCTTAGCCATCATAGACAAGCATTCCTCACACTCCGAACACAGGTGGTCTGACCCTAGACACCACAGGCAGATCCTGTGCGGGTCCGTCACAGACATTTTAGCATCGCAGTCCCGACACTTTAAATCCGGACCAAGGAGTCGACGGTGCCGATGATTAAGCCATATTGCATCGAAAACTCGAATTTTTGCAGAAACTTGACGAAAACAAAGTTATAACTAGGAAATAAGCGTTACGTTACCGAACTGAGCAACGGGCGCTGTGCGTGCTACTTATACCTGGCAACAATGCACAGGGCCCTCTACTGAAAAACAAAAAAAAATTCTGAGGCAGCAAGCTCGATATTGGGAAATATCAAAGATAAGGAATACGTGGGAGGAAACAATCCATTTGAAATGGGAGTTTGTAGCTATAGAGTAGATGTCGTACTCGCTGCAGCATGACCTTGCAACCTATCGACAAGAGTGGGCTATGGTTTTTGTCCTTTTTAAAGGACAATTACGTTCAACAGTGGTCCCCTCAGAGACTTCGACTCCTTGACTTGAGCCAATGTGGTGGTTCCTTACCTTACAGGTGTCGAGCAAAGAATATGGAATCCTTGGGGAGAGGAGTGTGGGAGTTGGAGGGCAACAAGTTCCAGTCTACACTATTCTGCAAGTTTCAGATGTTTTGATTGAAGAATGCTTGTTTTAAGTGGAAAATCAAAAACATTTTATTTCAAAGTCCATTGTTATTAGCTGGAGACGTCATAGTGCCAATTGTAAACATTAATGTCATAGAAAAACAAATGATGCAATGAGATCACATGACAGATTAACAAGTACAAAACAAATTAAATATGCATCAATATGCATCTACATCACCCATGTAGTTTTCAACAGAGACCAGTACCTTACTGAAGTAGACCTGTGAGGGAGGAGAAATGTGTTCCTCCATAGTTGAGGGACAAAATATTAGATGCAGTGTGGCAATTTCAGAATCTGCACAATGGCTTGGAAGAGCATTCCCCAGCATACAATTTCCCTCCATATTCAGATGAGGCATCCATACAGTGTTTAAGGGAGAAGATGAGTTGGAAGGGGTTTCTGTGACCATTTCTAAGGATACGTCAGGTAATGTACCATCAGCACAATTATCTTCCAATTTACAAAGAGCAAAGGAGGTGGCTCCCCTCTGGGGAAAGGGGATGAATTGAACAGATTCGTCACACTACGCAATCATCTAAGAAGCATGAGGTTCAGGTTCCAGGGTGCTCATTACTAGTTCAAGGTGTTGCCCTTCTACCGCAAGTCAGCATCAAGAGTTTCCAAAATGAGTCTCGCCTCTGGAGCTGCTCTTTTGAGAAGGAGCCAGGTGCACGTGTAACCTTACGTAGACAGGTGGTCGTTTCATTCGATGACAAGAAAAGTAATGTTAATTCTGATGGATGTTCCTCCTATGACTTCCTCATCTATGATATCCTATCCTTAACACAGATCACCTTCTGAAACCTTTCCGCCACAAGGAGATGCAGGGCGGCTCAGCGTCAGCGCCGCCCAATGCCTTTAAAGTGCCCTGCACCGGACAGGATGTCAGGGTCAGTATATACTGATGCACAACACCTTGTGACCTCAGTTCCATGCTTTTCCCCTTGCACATTGACACAGAGGGACTGTGGAACCAAGGTGCACTAGCAATCTTTCAAGTGGGGCAGGTAGGGAGGGAAATGGGAATTCTGTGGAAGGAACATCCACCGAGAGGTAAGTAATTTGTTCTAATTGATACCTTCCTCACAGGGATTTAACTAAATTGTAATACATTATAATACATTGTTTCTGGACTAGAATTCAGATTCAAAACAAAGTTCTATTCTTTTGCGCATTGGTTTCCAAATTGTTTGGGCTCCGAACCCGTTCATAAATGTCCACAAATATTTGGAGACACACCACAAGATGGGCATGATCACTGACAGAACAATCATAACTTCTCAATAGCCGGGAGCAGGCTTTCTGAAACGAAAATGTAGTTTATAATGGACTCATTCCCCTATGCCATGTTGGCCTACTCGGCAAATCCCCCTCTACGTTGGTATTTAATTTACTGAGTGCCCAATAGTGCATGGATTCAGCCCATGCCATGCCCCACTCCCAGGCATCTTTAGTTCTTTTTTGATGTACATGTTGAGTATGTCAGTCTGTCCCAATCTGGGATCGTACAATTCCTGTCCCCCATTAGGATCACTTTTTCCGAATCATATTGATTACACGAAGCATTTAACAATTAATTCAATATCATGAAAAATGATTACCAATTTGTAGATTTAACATTCCAATAAACATTTATAAATAACACATGGTCAAATGTATCCTTTGTAACCCGAGGCCAAGATAACTTTACTGCCAGTATATCTGTAGAATTACATTCACATTTTTCAATGCAAGGACAAAAGGAAGTACTGCCACCAATTATCAATCCCCCGTATGGAAGTCACAAAACTCCTCGCTTTGCTTTATTTGAAAACGTACAATATCCGTCAAGGAATGTTAACTCTGAAAGCCACACTACTTGCAAAGCAAAGATTTCATAATTAGAGTACGGGCATCCTACTGTGGGAGCATAAAGCTCATATGCCCTCTACTATTCCATTCTATTCAGTGAACATTCTGTAAAGGTGCAGAAGTAAGACTCTGACACAGAGGGGTCATTGCGGTAGTTAAAGACTTTTATGTGAGAAAATGAAGAGAAAACCCCATCTTGCCCCAACTAGACGGGTTTGCCTTCCGCAACAAAAATTCTAATACGCGTCAGGATTTCAAAAGCAAAGGTTCAAAGCCCCATGTCAGAATCCTAGCTGTCCCTCGCACTGTATGCTAAACTAAATCAAAGGGGTATCTTCCTGATCCAGAGGAATGACTCACTTCCCCTAGATAAAAGGCAGTTCTGGGTTTGAAAGTTGTCAAAATTCCATTTCAATTGGAGGTGGGGAGGAATTTCCATCTTCCCTAGTTATTATATGTGGGTCCCAGATCCCGTTTAGCAGACCTGGTTCCCTTCTCTACCAGGTACTGTGACGAGCAAGTGTGGTTTGGATACTCATCCTTTTAGTTGGGGGGTCCCAGACCCCTGTGGACAGTCCTGGTTCACTCTCCTGCCAGGTACTGTGGTCCCAAAAAAGGAAAGACCTTCTGTTTCTTTCTTGCACACATGTTTCACTGTTCCATCAGGTTTTACTATCTCTTCGTTTTGGTATTGGTCCCAGACCCTGTCCTTCCGGCTCCAAGTGCCTTTCTGACCTTCCCCAATAACCCCAGCACCTTCAGGTTGAACATTGTCTCCTCATGACCAACGAAGGATCCCAGTCGCTCCCTTCGGTCTTCCAAGGTAGGTGTCTGTGTCTCTCTCTCTCCCTCTCCCTCCCTTCCTCCCTCCCTCCCTACACTTCCATTGTGGCAGCTACGCAGTTAGGAAGTGGTGCATGGCTTGCCTTTGCCTGGCCCTCGATTCTCCACCAATCTCTCCCACCTGTCAGTTGTAGATGGTTTTGGGTCCTGACGGGAGCCACCAAATCCCAGTCAGCAGCCTTCTCCCCACACCAAGCTGGACGGCTTCCTTGACCTTTGCTCCTCTTGGGAGGATCTCCATCTCTTAGCTGTACTTCCTTCCTTTTTATTAGTGTGACGTGTCTAGTTGGTCCTTTTTGTCTAGACCGCTCCGATTGGTTCCGCAGAGTAGCTGTCATTAGTCTGCACCTCTTCCTTCTCTCAGTGGTTATCAGTATGTCTTTCATCTCTTCCCTATTCTTCATATTGGTTCTTTTTACTTCATGAGTCTTATAGAAGTACATGGGATAGGAGGGTAGGGATGGAGACAGTGGAGTGAAGAGAGGTGTAGGTGTTAGGCAGATACTGCGTTCTCCCACAATAGTCGTCACTGGTCCCATAGGGGGTATCCCTCCCCATGTGATCCACCCGCTGAGAACCACCCCCAACTATTGGGTAGTGGCCCTCACCTCCCTGGCCTCATAGGAAGGGGCTCCCCACCATGCAAGCAGTGACAACATCCTGGTATTCGTTACAGTTCCTAAAGAGGTATCAATCCTTTCTGTTTCGACCGGGTGAGAACTACTGAGACAAAGTGCCAGTCCTTGAAAAACTTGTGTATAGGCGCGTAATAAATGCCATATCTTATCCTCTGCCTCATGCCCTAGGCACTCCTCTGGTCTTTCAAGATGTACATCAGGCAGGTCCCCAGGCACATTTAACAAGTGGTTGGCAGATTGGAGGAAAGAGGGCAGCGCAGCACAGCAACACCATCCTGGCACGGCGGTCAGGGAGACCATGTGGTGTTGCAGAAACTGTCATACGCCGTTTTAGAACTTGGTGCATTTTGCCCCGTTGGAGGACGTTAGGCGTCCGTCATGTTTCTCTCGCTGCAGCAGTCTGGTCTTTTACGCAACACGGAAGAGGGCTTATAAGCCTCGCCCTCCTCTATCCGCGTTGCGTTGCAACCTCCATAGTCATACTTGCTTCCTGACCCGGACCTGCTGATATGCGCTCTCTCCCTCAATCTTTTGACTTTGCCCTCGGCTTTCATTTTTGGTATATTCTTTCATTACTCTCCGTTCCCCAGTAGCTCTCGGCGAGGCCTGTTTTCAATCCTATTTGATACGCTTTGCTTGTCACTCTTTTCCGAGCATTTTTTTTCCCCACTCTGCTTACCTGCCGGTATGGATTCCTCCGTTTCCGCTCTTCCTTTCTTCGCCTCTTTGGACTTTCTCTTACTCTCCAGTTTTCCTCCTTTCCTCTGTCCCCTCGGACTCTGCTTCAGTCTTGGAAGTCTCCGGTATAGCTACTTTCTGGAGTGTTGTGATCACCTGACCAGCGGCCGTTCTGTACGGAGCCCATTTGCAATCCGGAAGTCTTCCAAAAGACGCTTTCCTCTGGGGTTTTTTCAGCCACTCGTGGCTTTTCCTCCATTTTTGTCCCTTTCTAGAGAGGGGGTCATCGTGGGGTCTCCGAGCTAAGCTTTCACTCTGGCGTCCACTCGAGAGAGATCTAAGCCTCATTAAAAAAAAGGAAAAGGATTACAGAACTCGAAGATCCTTGAGTCCAGAGGACCCACTCGACCGTGCATCAGGTGGAGGAGGAGGTGGGAGACGGGATACTGCCAGATTCATCACATTCAGATTCTGGCAAAAACACAGCAGCAAGCACCTAGTGTTACCAACGAACACCCTAGACCAGGGCTCAAATTTTCACTTGCCTCTAGCCGTTGGCTAGTAGGAAATGTTGTGCTGTGTGTATGTGTAGAAATGAGGTGGCAAGTGACTTTATGCCTGGCTAGTAGCTTGCAATTTGACATGTTGCCCCCTGCTCTAGACCACCAGGGACTGTCGCAAAGCACAATAATCCTTGCAACATTAGGACTTGCCTTTGGGACAACAGAGCCAAAGTCCCCTGGCACCAACTCGAATGTTCAAACTCCTGGGATGCCATTGCTGTTCTGTGGTGGGTCTGGGCAGAGATTAGCCCCTTGTAACATTTGCTGCCTACAACACTTCCCAGGAGGAGAATAGTGGGCCAGATTGTACAGGTACAGATGCCCAATCCAGGGATGAGGAGAGGAATAAAGGAACCCCACAGGAAGCAGGCAATGCAAGTTATTTGGATGAGGTCAGTGGGGGAAAAGGTAGAAGACAAAGAAACTAGGATAAGGGAGGAAGGAGCTGCAGTGTGTGGAGGAAATTTCTGGAGAACGTTGAGGTATTGGCTAGTGAGTGAAAGTGGTACTGCAATGTGTTTGTACTAGTGTTGCAAGTAGTTCGAGTTAAGCGTGACTGAAGTGTATGTAAGTGACAGGATGGTGCTTGAATAGTAGTAGCGTGGAGGAGAAAGTAGTTGTGTGAAAGAGGGACTCGCAGCGAGGAGGGAGTCGCAGCGAGGAGGAGCAAGGAGGACAGTCGCAGCGAGGAGGAGGAAGGACAGTCACAGCGAGGAGGAGGAAGGAGGACAGTTGCAGCGAGGAGGAGGAGGAAGAAGGAGGACAGTCGCAGCGAGGAGGAGGAGGAGGAAGAAGGAGGACGGAGTCGCAGCGAAGAGGAGGAGGAGGAAGAAGGAGGACGGAGTCCCAGCGAGGAGGAGGAAAAAGGAGGACGAGGAAGGAGTCCCAGCGAGGAGGAGGAGGAAGAAGGAGGAGGAAGGAGTCCCAGCAAGGAGGAGGAGGAAGGAGTCCCAGCGAGGAGGAGGAGGAGGAAGGAGTCCCAGCGAGGAGGAGGAAGGAGGAGTCCCAGCGAGGAGGAGGAGGAAGAAGGAGGAAGGAGGAGTCCCAGCGAGGAGGAGGAGGAAGAAGAAGGAGGAAGGCATCCCAGCGAGGAGGAGGAAGAAGAAGGAGGAAGGCGTCCCAGCGAGGAGGAGGAGGAAGAAGGAGGAAGGCGTCCCAGCGAGGAGGAGGAGGAAGAAGGAGGAAGAAGGCGTCCCAGCGAGGAGGAGGAGGAAGGAGGAAGGAGGAAGGAGTCCCAGCGAGGAGGAGGAGGAAGAAGGAGGAGGAAGGAGTCCCAGCGAGGAGGAGGAGGAGGAGGCGGCGCCAGAGGAAGGAGTCCCAGCGAGGAGGAGGCGGCGGCGGCAGAGGAAGGAGTCCCAGCGAGGAGGAGGAGGCGGCGGCAGAGGAAGGAGTCCCAGCGAGGAGGAGGAGGCGGCGGCGGCGGCAGAGGAAGGAGTCCCAGCGAGGAGGAGGAGGCGGCGGCAGAGGAAGGAGTCCCAGCGAGGAGGAGGAGGCGGCGGCAGAGGAAGGAGTCCCAGCGAGGAGGCGGCGGCAGAGGAAGGAGTCCCAGTGAGGAGGAGGAGGCGGCGGCGGCGGCAGAGGAAGGAGTCCCAGCGAGGAGGAGGCGGCGGCGGCAGAGGAAGGAGTCCCAGCGAGGAGGAGGCGGCGGCGGCAGAGGAAGGAGTCCCAGCGAGGAGGAGGCGGCGGCAGAGGAAGGAGTCCCAGCGAGGAGGAGGCGGCGGCAGAGGAAGGAGTCGCAGCCAGGAGGCTGTTAGGGAGAATTCTCATTCTATGGCTAATTTCCCTCACCTAGTGAGTCCCCCAGCAGCTTTGCTGGATTTCTCAAGTTTATTTTTTCCACTTGTTGACAGTGTGAGCCTTTTTCCCACTCTTACCAGAGTTTTGCCATGTGTATTTCGACTGTTTGTGTGATCTTGGTGTCATGATGCCTGCCCCCGGAAGACCAGACCAGGCCCAGCAGCCCCGGAAGCAGGCATCATGCCACTTGGAGCATGCCCAAAAGCCCCAGTTAGGGGCTGTTTGGGTGCAGTCCTGTCGCCTATGGCGCCAGGCTCAAAGATAAAGTCAGTCCTGGCGCCATGGGCGCCAGGCTCATTATTGATAACTTACCTGAAGCAGACCATGCTGCATACTCACCTGAGGCAGACCATGCTGCATGAAGACTCAAGCCAAATGAGGCTTAGGAGGGACTATTTTACTGAAGGGACTATTTTGTTACTTGGGTGGGGCTGTGGAAGAATACTTACCTGGATCTTCTTCCAAGGCTATTTAAACCACGCCCGGACAGCCACACGTGCTTCGCGTTATTCTGCTTGCTGCAGCGTAACGCTCACCGTGTTTTCAGCAGCTCCAGTCTTCAGCCACGCCCGCTTCAGTCCTGGGATTCCTGAAACAAGAAGAAAAGAAGGATAAAGGATAGAACAGGAGTTTTAACTTTAATCCTTACCTGAATCCTGATCCATTTCGTCACGGAACTGAAAGACAGAAGTCTTCGAAGCATTGCTTCGTATTCCTACGGCGCCGCGCTGAACTCACCTGCTTGTCGGTACTTCAGCATTCCATCACGCTCTCTCCATCTCGCGGCCGCCCTCCGACAACTAAGGAGACAAAGACAGCAAGGTGAGCAAGGGGACTCTAAGGCTATACAAGCTACCCCCAAGGACTTACCCGATTTACCACGGGGGTCTCACCTCATCTCGGGTCGGCACAGTCAACTCTGCTTCATCGCCGTACCCCGGCCCCTAAGGGGAAAACCAGAATAGACTTACCTGAATCTTACCAAGCGTCATTTGGAAATCTTCGAGTGGATTAATAGGCAACCTGCAAGGAATCGGACAGAGTGAAGATCAGACATTTGAACTCTTATGAACAATTGGACTTTAGAGTCAATACTGGAACTCACCAATTCCTCTACGCCAGTGAAGTAACTGGTCATCAACGCGCTCCTGCGGTCGACGCAGGATGGAGAGCTCATCCTTCCAAACCATCAGGTGAGACTAAGGAGGGGACATCAAGAGTGATCTGTGGGAAGACAACGGGAGTGGGGAAAGTGGGTTGACACTCAATTCCACGTGTGGTTAATTCCTCTTCTCCTTTGCAGAAGAATATTCTTGCGAGCCAGACAAACTAGGCTGAGCGGGCCAGTCCAGTCAGTCATCTCGGCGCTTCACGTCACGCTGGTGGAACAGCGGCCCAGTTCCGGTCGACGCCCCCGTGGGAACCAGGTGAGCGTAACACTTGGGCTCTGAAGCACACCACTCCATGAGCCCCCCTTTTTTTGTATGTTACACAGCACCTTCAGTGCAGTAACACGGTTTGTCTTCGAGACTTCCTTCTGACTCCATTTTTCTGGGGCTGACTACTGTGCCCCAGAAACCTGTAAAGTTGCCATTAACTTTATGTAGTCATTTAAAACTACAGACCCAGTACACCCCATCTTACATGGAGTACTGGAAAGGGTTAATTCCTATCCCTTTTTGTCTGTCTCGGAGCTTTGTTTTGCTCTTTTAACATTTAGACTTGGCTGATGGCAGTGGTACCTTTTGGTTTGGAAGGAGTGGACGCATTGTGGAGCGCTGTCTATGACCGCAGCTTCGTCGATTTGCATGCAGTTTTGCAGAGGCCTGGCCACTGGCTCATGTTGATGTTGTCGTTGTGCACTACAGGGGCATGCATTTGGGTTACGTGGATTGTTTAGGTATGTTCCGTCAACTGAAGAGGTTGCTGAATGTAGTAAAGAGGCTTTTTCCCACTGCCCATGTGCTTTTCTCATCCATAACACCAAGAAGAGTATGGACGATGCTAATATGACAATGCATTACTTACCGTAAAAGAATTTCTGATGGTTGTATCTGCTTAGAGTCACATGCTGTGCATAGGCCGGACATCCAGTGGTCACTGCGGAGTATTGCATTTTGTTTTTCGTAGTCGAAAAGGGGACGTCGACAAGGTGTGTCTGTAACACTATCCCTATAGTGACGTGCGGTGTACCCACAATCCCTTACGTGTCGAGGTCCCTCCGTTTGTATTTTTTCTGCCCTGAGGGAGCCTTCTAGACGTGAGTGAGTACAGAAAAGAGAGATATAAAAGGATGTCGATGTTCCTTCCATCCGAGCGGGGAGGAAGGGTGGGCGCATGTGAATCTAAGCAGATACAACCATCAGAAATGCTTTTACGCTAAGTAATGCATTGTCTTCTGATGTTTGTTAATCTGCTTAGAATCACATGCTGTGCATAGACTAGCGAGCAGTACCCGGAGTTGGAGGTGGGTTGTGAGAAGGAACAGTAGAGAAAAGGTGTCTTAATACTGCTTGTCCCCCCTGGGAATCAGCTCTAGAGTGGGCATCTAGACAGTAATGTTTTGTAAAGGTGTGTACAGAACTCCAGGTTGCCGCTTTGCAGATGGACTCAAGGGGAACATTTGCAATGAATGCTATGGATGCCCCAGTGCCGCGAGTAGAGTGTGCTCTTGGCTTGAAGGGTAGTTCTCTCTTAGCAAGAGTATAACAGAGAGTGATGCATTGAACAATCCATCTAGATATAGTGGACTTTGATACTGCATCTCCTTCTCTTCCTGCTGCCACCGAGACAAAGAACTGATTAGTCTTTCTCGGTGGTCTAGTTCTTTGCATATAAAACATGACAGCTCTGCGCACATCAAGTGTATGCAGGCTCTTTTCTCCTAGATTTAAAGGATTTTGAAAGAACGTTGGTAGTTCTATTGACTTGACATGGAATTTCGAGATGAATTTCGGTGCAAACCTTGGGTGTGTGCGTAGAACCACCTTATCTCTGTGAACCGTTACAAAGGGGTCTAGAACAGAAAGAGCCTGTAGTTCACTTACTCTCCTAATGGAGGTGATAGCTATTAGAAAAGCAGTCTTAAGAGTGAGGTATTTAAGAGTTGCCTTGTGCATGGGTTCAAAGGGTGAACCCATGAGCCTGGTGAATACCACGTTTAGGTCCCAGCTGGGAGCTGGGTTTGCTATTGGAGGGTGTATCCTTTTTACCCCTTGCATGAAGGCTTTGATCACTGGGACTTTCCACCATGACACTGAGTTGGGAAGTGGTGTATGCAGAAAGTGCCGTTAGGTGGACTTTAATAGAATTGAATACTAGACCCGAGCCCAGCAAATGGGTCAGGTACAGAACAATTTGTGTGGGAGAGCGGTCAACAGGGTTGATGCTTCTTCCTCTACACCAGATGACAAATCTCTTCCATTTGCTAGAATAACGGTGACGAGTGTTAGGTTTTCTAGCTTCCCTGAGGATGTCCATGCACCTTTGTGGAAGTTGTAAATGTACAAATTCTATGACCTCAGGAGCCAGGCTGCTAAGGTCAAGGTTTGAGGGCATGGATGCAGTGTCCTGCCCTTGTCCTGTGACAGCATGTTGTACAGGCATGGCAGTTTCACTGGTGGAGACAGAGACATCTCCATCAGATGAGCGAACCATGGTTGCCGGGCCCACTAGTATCATGGTGGCTTGTTCCCGGTGCATCTTGTGCACAATCCTGTTGGGAAGGGGAGTCGGGGTTGGAAGCGTAAACAAATTTCCCTGACCATGGAATCGATAGACCGTTCCCCTTGGGCTGGTTCTGAGGGTACCTGGAGGCGTAATCTGGGCATTGTGAGTTCTCCAGAGTTGCGAACAGGTCTATTTCTGGGAAACCCCACTGTGTGAAGACGATGTCTTCGCGTAACCGCCATTCGTACTCTGCGGGCAGGGGGAAATCTCTGCTGAGTTCGTCTGCTAGCAGATTGAGTTCCCCTGGTACATGTTGTGACAGTAGGAACATGTGTCTGAGAGCCCACTTCCAGATGTTCTGGGACAGCTTGGACAGTCCTGGAGAGTGGGTTCCCCCTTGCTTGTTGATGAAGTACATGGCTGTGGTGCTGTCCGTGAGGACCATCACCGTCTTTCCTTGTAGGTGTTCCTGGAAGGCTTTCAGTGCCTTAACACCGCCAGTAACTCCAGTAGATTTATGTGCTTGGATGCTACGCTAGAAGTCCACACTCCGTAAGCAGTCTGATGGGATAGGTGAGCCCCCCATCCTGTGAGGGATGAGTCTGTGGTTAGAGTGGCTTCCACTGCGGGTGTGGTAAAAGGTTTCCCTATTAGCAGGTTTTCCTTTGTCCACCACCGCAGCGAGAAAACCAAGGCCAGCAAGACCACCACTAGATCGCCACATTGCCAGCTGGCCTGACACCACTGGCTGTTGAGCCACTCTTGCATTGGGCGCAGGCGCGCGTGAGGTACCAAATAAATACATGACGCCATCATTCCTAGCAAGCGCATTGCTTTGCGTACTGTCACCTCTCGACCTGCCACATATTGGGGGGATCTGAAACAGCATGTTTTGGACCCTCTCGTTGGAGGGGAAGACGAGGCCGTCCTTTGTTCGAATTAAGCCCCTAGGAATTGTTTGATCTGGATGGGGTCTAAGCTGGACTTCTTCTCGTTGATGGAGAAGCCCAGTTGGAACAAAAGGTCTACAGTCTTTTGGGTATTGGAGAAGCATGTTTCGTAAGAATCCCCTGTTATGAGCCAATCGGGTATACTGGGATGGACAACCTGCGCAGATGGGCCACTGCCAGTACTTTCGTGAATACCCTTGGTGCTGATGCTATCCCGAAGGGTAGCACTCTGAACTGTTAATGTTTGTTCTCCATCATGAACCTGAGGTATTTTCTGTGTGCTGGCAACATTAAAATATGAAAGTATGCATCTTTCATGTCTAGTGTTGTCATGTAATTCCCTTGTGATAGCAAGGGGATTACTTCCTTTAAGGTTACCATGCGAAACTTTTGGGGCTTGACAAATTTGTTCGCTGGGCGCAGCTCTAATACAGGGCGCATGGTTAGGTCCTTTTTGGGTACAAGGAAGTACACTGAATAAATACCTTCCGTTACCTGAGATAGAGGCACGACCTCTATAGCTCCTTTTTCCAGTAGCTGTTCCACTTCCTGTAGAAGGATGGCGAGGTGTTCTCGTGTCATGCGTCGTCCCGTGGGGGTCTGTATGTTGGGGAACTGTTGAATTCTATACAGTAGCCGTGGGCTATGGTTGATAGTACTCAACGGTCTGATGTTATTCCCTCCCATGCTGGAAGAAACGATGTTAACCGGCCCCCGACCGGCGATGCATGGGAGGGGACCCGAATCTTTGGGTCACTTGCTGTTATTGGCCTGGGAGCCTCTAGGGGTAGAGGCCCGACCTCTTCCCCTTGCCACGGCTTTCGCCTCTCCGATTGTACTGGCCACTATTACCCTGGTTAGAGGACCAGTTGTTGGCAGATTATTGTTGTTGATTCTGCTGCTGGCGTTGGCCACGAAAAAGGCGCTTATTGCCATAGCCGTGTCTGTTAGGGGGCCTAGAAATCTGGTCAAGGGTCTTGATTGTGTCAAACTCCTTTTTAGCATTTTCTAGAGCCTCATCAACTGCCTTTCCAAAGAGATTGGTATCCTCTATAGGTTTGTTAATCAGGGAAGCCTGCGTTTCAGGTTTAAACCCCGAATTGCGCAGCCAGACATGGCGTTTGAGGAGTATCCCTTGGACTAGGGAACGCCCAGTAGTCTTTGCAGCATGTAAAGTGTTTTTAACGATGCTTTGGTTCACTAGTGTCCCTTCCGTGATTGTGGCCAGAAGGCGTGTACGCAGGGGTTCTGGTGCCTCTTCAGCATCGCTACGTAGCTTGCTCCACTGTGCGCCTGCGTAGCTTGCTAGTAAAGAGTTGTTATTAGCGAACCTTGCTGAGAAAGCGGCGATTTTCCCCAGGGCATACAGCTTTTTCCCCTCCTTGTCTGGAGGTGCCTCGCTGGTGGACAGTGGTACCCCTGCCCTCTTCCTTGTATTTGTTACTACAAGGGAGTCTGGTACAGAGTGGCCCCTGACGTACAAAGGGTCAGAAGGAGATGGACTGAATAGTTTTTCTATTCGAGGGTTGACCCCTCTGACCAGCGCATGAGTGGATAGAGAAAGGGTGATTCTTCTTTTTACTGAGGCAAGGAGTGGAATGATTTGACTGACAGGGGGTTTCTCCTTAATTACTTTTTTCACAAAATAAATTTCAGGAGAGGTCTCCCCTGTGTCTAATTCGAAATGTGCTGCTGCTTTGCGCAACAGTGCATTAAACGTAGGCTGGTCATCTATAGGAGATGTGTTCCTAATAGGCAAGTCTTTGGGAGGAGATAGGGTTATGGCATCAGGGTCAGAGTACGCTGATGGGGACTGCCAGGGGTGTGAGGTAACTACCTCTAGTTCTTCTCCGAAGTCCCCTACACCTGTATCTGGATCTTCTTGAAAACCCTCCTCCTCTAGGTTTCGTTCTTCCTCTACACCCAAAAACTCATCCTCTTCCTGAAAATGTTGTTCCTCTTCAGTGAGGTCATACACATCTAATTCCTCATGCGAAGGATTAAATAGCCTAGGAAATTTGACCATGGGGTCCTCCTGGGGTCCTTCTCTTGGTCCTTTGGGTGTTGGTAGGTTTAGTGTTTCTATAAACCTTTCCATCTTCTCCATACAGAAATGGAGTCTCTCCAGAGTTTCATAGGGTACTTCTGAGTAGTCTAGGGGGGGGGGGGATTAGTGTTTTCTGCCTGGAAACGCTTTGATCTCTCCCACAACGTCTAACAAAGGTTTCCGTCGCCGTCTGAAAAGCCTTCCGGTAGGCCAGGAGTCCCTCTAGATGAAGGGGGCAGTTCCTGGCTCCCCTTCGGCTTTTTCAGCGTGTCTTTAGCCCTTTGCGCAGTATTCGACGTGTCTTTCGTCGTCCGCTTATGGGTATCGGCGGAAACAATCCTCGCTAGGCTCTCGACAAGTAAAATTGTCTGTGGAGGTTTCTGGTCTCGACGTTACAGGCATTACGTGTTGTACTGCGACGGGCGCTCTTACATGGAGCGTTACGTCGGATGGTTTGGGGGTAGCGCCTTTATTTGTGGAAAGCCCAGTCGCTGGTCGCGGCTGCGTTTCCGAGTGGGGCTTTAGACTCTTACGGTCTGAGGTAGACGTCAGGGTGCCCTGCGTCTCCTTCGGCGCTGATGGATTCTTCGTCTTCGACGAAGAAGAGCCGTGGGTTGTGTGCTTATGGGAGTGAGTCTTTTGTGCGTCCTTGTTGCCGGGGTGTTCATCCCCATAAGCAGGGCGTGAGCCGAGCCCGTCGGGGCCGGGGACGGACGTCGAGGAGCGTGAGCGCTCCCTCGAGAGGTTTAAGACTTCCACAACAGAGGTCGTGTTATCACCTTCCTCGTCACTTTCCGTGACGGCGGCGGGTGAGGAATCGGACTTCGACATGGCGTAGGCCGCCCACCTCTTGACTCTACGTTCTTTTAGAGTTTTGGGTTTTAAAAGCTGACAAGCCGTGCAGCCGTCTTCTTTATGATCGAGGGGCAAGCAACAATTACAGCGTTTATGCTTGTCCTTCCAGGTGTACTTGCCCTTGCAGCGCGGGCAAAACCTAAAGGGTGTCCTCTCCATAGCCGAGGCAATAATTTGTGGTGATAACAACCCTGAGGGAAAGGGAAGGGAAAAGGAAAGGCATTCTCGAAGAGAAACAAGATAGTTCCACCCCCACTCTCCCTACTGTATGTTGGCCGGCGAGGCCAGGCCACGTGTTCGGCAACGCCGAAGGATCTCCTCAGTCTCGTCTCCTCCGTCGAAGATCTTGTTCGGTGGAGAAACAGCTTCGCAGCTACTTTGAGGGGAGGGATCTATGTGTTAATGTAATAAGTAGGACCAAGGTCCAGGAAATATGTTTTGCAATGTCTCTCAAGGAGCTCTGCGTAAAGGCGACCAAAAGCTGGGAAGAAAAAAACAATCTGAGGGACCTCGACGCGTGAGGGATTGTGGGTACACCGCACGTCACTATAGGGATAGTGTTACAGACACGCCTTGTCGACGTCCCCTTTTTGACTACGAAAAACAAAATGCAATACTCCGCAGTGACCACTGGATGTCGGACCTATGCACAGCATGTGATTCTAAGCAGATTAACAAACATCAGAAATGTTGTTCCGAGAGAGGTTGGAAAGTGCGTCATCAACAGAAGCACGTATGATTTCTTTTTTGTCCACTTGTGGGGTTTTTCTCTGCAACAATGACCTCATTGGTTGTGGAAATGCAGAGTTTTTCCATGCAAATGACATTCGTTGTCGCCCATTGGTAATGTTGTTTTGTTTGCCCATCTACAGGATGCGTTGAAGAGTTTACTGTAATAATGTGAGCACAAGAACACACAAAATCAAATAAAAACTGAAAAAAGGTGTTTCTATAGAAGCGCTTTTAAAAAAAAAAAAAAGGCTCTTTTTCAGGGCCGCCACTAAAAACTCCCCTACCCTGGTTGCAATTCATTCCCCAATGCCCGCACGCAGCAGGAAATTCACATCCGGGGATTTGGAGGATGGCCATGGAAATGAGACTGTGTAGGCTGAGGTACTGCACAATAACGTTTCTGGGTGCGGTGTGTACACAGAGGACTGTTGTACAGAACTGATACTGTTACATGGAGAGCTCTTCAATGTGATTGGTGAATGCGTGTGTAACCCATGCGTGTGTAGCCCAATGACGGTGTGCTGGAAAGAAGAATGTGGAAAGGGAAGAAAGAATGTTTTTACTTTATTGGGACAGGGCCCTCGCCGTACTTCAGGAAACACATGTGCCACATTCTATCATTTTCAGCATGCTACCCATGGGAATGGGACAGTGATGACTATCGCAACAGAGGGTGTGGGTCACAGGAAGGGCTGTTAATACTTTTCTCCATTACTGTGCGTACTGAGCCAGGCTGACATGGTTGCAATTACTTGCAAAGACGATGTAGCAGAGCAGATTCGGTTTAACATCACTTACAGGGCAAACCAATGTGACCTGCTACTCTGTTCTGAAAAGCTACAAACAGATTGCAGAGCATCTCTGGGGTGTGGCCTTTTTAGGGCTGCTGTGGAGAACTTGCACCCGGAAAACAGGCCTACATTGTTTAAAAACATATATACATGTGCAATGGCATATTGTGGTGTGTTTGTAAACGTGTATTTTCTGAAAAACCCTCCGTACATTGCACAACACTGTACTTTTCCGCTGTCCGGGGGGTCTGGATCGCGTCCCCGAAATAAGGGCCCACGCGCAGCGTGGATGCCGTCGCCACTCTTCTCCCTTGGGACAGCTGTCCGCAGGATACGTTTTGGCCAGAATACGTTGTACGCATGTGCATAGGTGTCCTATGCACACAGTTGCCACTTCTCTACTGAGCAATAGTGCGACACATGCGCCGACCATTTTGGAAGATGCTGGGTGTTTATAGGGTATAGCAGGTGGGATGTTCATCTATATAGCTACCTGTAGGACGTGGGGGGGCGTCTCGAACGAAAAGTTTGTTTGCATATGCTGCACCGTGGCGGTGTTACCAGGACACGGTGGAACAGATACACATGCGTGTACTTGCACAACGAACAAACGTCCGCTCCCACACGTAATTATAGGTGGTGCACAACAAGCAGAAATGCGGGTAGTGCTGGTGTCGTATGGATGCCTCCATTGTCATTGCGGATAGGGCGTGCATGTGCGGTGTCCGTAGGACACCTACCTTTTGCTTAATTGCGGTCACTCCTACGAGGACTCTGCGCCGCTCAGCCATAACAGCATTTAATTAAAAAAAACCAATACCACATGTACACTGCCCAACAATTTAAATATCAACGTTTACTTGAACACATTCATACACATCAATAGGAAAGGGAAGGGGTAGCAGAAGTGGATACTTACTGTGGGGAATTGGGGATTTACACAAGTTGGTCATGAGGGGAGGAAGGGATTGAGGTCTCATCCTCACGTCTCCCATCACACGGATTTTGAGGGGATGGCGGGCTGTGACATGGGGAAGGGGTACATGTGCAGGTCTGGCAGTGCTTTATTTTGTCCATAATATCCCCTTGTACGCAATCTTTTAAGATGGCACAATTGTTCACCAATTCTTCAAATTTGTCTTCCAGGCTGTCCATATTGATATTTACAGAGTTTCTTTCCTTTCCTATGCCCATATGCTGTTGTGGAAGGGGTGCCGCATGTGCCGCCTTGCTCTCCTTTCCAATATGTTCTCATACAGAACAAAAAATGTGTTAGGTGTACATGAAGCGATATATTACATCATTTACATTTCACACTACTAGGAGTACCAATGGGGTTAGTATCGTAAGTCATTGAGTCATGGGGGAATATTTCTTCCAGCTACTGTAAGGTGCTCGCCATTGCTACGTACACACAAAAACCCTTATGCTTCTGTACTATTGTATACTGCACCACCTGCGCAATTATCAGACAAACTGTATTGTGCTTGCTACGTTGCAGTGATATTCTGGTCTTCGTACTTTCCCGTCCTTACACTGGCCGTTCGTTCTTTGTTCCCATGCACAGTAGCAGTGAGGTAAGATTGTTGAAGGGAGACGTCACTTCTGTAGTTGGTGCATTCCGTTATGGTGTAGGCCCTATGCCTTTGTGCCGTTTGCTTAATAAGTACACAGTTTGCAGACCTACTCTATTTTACCTTGCAATTGATGTACATGCTGCTGGTTGCATATATCCCTTGTGTTTGCTGAATGGTACCACTGTGTAAGAGAGCCACTGCCTTTCTGAGCAGGTTGGATGCCACCCGATGCCGGCAACCAGACCCAAACTCCTGCTGTGCACATTAACATGGTGCCCACAGGTTCAGTAATTTGTACAGTACATCTTCAAAAATCTATGCAATTCACTGAAAAAAGATTGCTGAAGGAACATTATGCTTAGGTGGCACTAGTAAAAACCTATGCAAGTCACTCACAAAAAACATTGCTAAAAAGGGATGTTATGGGTAAGTTGCACTAATAAAAAGCTATGACATTCACTGACAAAAAATGATGTGCAACAAGTACTTGAAAGGAACATTACACTTACTTTGCACTAATTACAACTTATCCTTATTATGGTTACAAGTATAACCAAAATAAAACAGAAATTCACAAGTTATGGTAACCTAAGCAACCACTCGTGCCATCACTGTGCACTGCTAAGACTAACACCCATGACATCAAAAATGACATCACAAACGTCATTGATGACATGGTGGTGGGATGTGAGAAGGTTCATGGCCGAACAAATGACATAGAACCGCTTGTCCCACTTGTGTATCTGTCTGGGAATCAGTGTCAATGCAGTAGTGCCGAGTGAATGTGTATTGAGCTCCATGTAGCTGCTTTGCAAATGACGTCTAGAGGGACATTTGCAATGAAAGCCAGAGTGGCTCCTGTGTTCCTTGTGTAGTGATCTCTGAGAGTAAAAGGCAGTGTCCTGTCTGATAGGGAATAGCACAATTGTATACATCTGACTTTACACATAGAGATGGCATTCTTAGAAATGCTGTGTCCTTCTCTGCCTGGCACCATGGAGACAAACAGTTGATCTGTTTTTCTTAGCAGTCTGGTCTTGCCTACATAGTAGAGGACCGCTCTCCTCACATCTAGTGTGTGGAGTTTTACCTCAGCTGAGCTGGTGGTTTCCTGGAAGAAAGCAGATAGCTCAATAGACTGGTGTATGTGAAATTTAGAGAATAACTTAGGGGAGAACCTAGGGCGAGTACGTAAAACCAGCTTGTCCGTGTACAACAAAGCAAGGATCCTGCACTGGCAATGCTTGTATTTCACTAACTCTTCTTATGGAAGTGATGGCCACTAAGAAGGCAGTTTTATAAGTCAAGTGTTTGAGACTAGACTTATACATCGGCTCGAAAGGGGGTCCCATGAGCTTAGCGAGTACAACATTGAGATCCCATCCTTGTAGCGGGTTTGAAATTGGAGGGTGGAGTCTCGTTACTCCTTCCATGAATGCTTTGATAACAGGTACCTTCCACCATGAGACTATTGTGGCAAGTGGTATAGGCTGACAAATCCACTAGGTGGACCTTTAAGGAGTTGAATACTAACCCTGCATGTAGCAAGTGGAGCATATAAGTAAGAATGTGGGAAGGAGTATATTCTATGGGGTTAATTTGTTTAGACTGGCACCAAATTACAAATCTCCACTTGTCAAAATAACAGTGCCTAGTGGTAGGTTTTCTTGATTCTTTTAAGATATCCATACATCTTTGTGGCAGATTAAGATGTCCAAACTATGACCTCAGGAGCCATGCTGCCAAGTTCATTGAGTGAGGTTGAGGGTGCACCGTTAGTCCGCATTGCTGGGTGAGCAAATTGTTCAGGCAAAGGAGTTTGATGGGATCGCACATCGCCAGTTTGCGCAGATGTGGATACCAGGGTTGTCTTGCCCACATAGGAACAACTAGGATGAGCGTCACCTGTTCCTTGTGGCTCTTCTTCACCACCTTCTTCATTAGAAGTGTTGGGGAAAAACGTAAGCAAATTTCCTTGACGAGTTCATCCATAATGCATTCCCCTTGGAGCTGGCTGGGGGAACCTGGACGCGAAGTGTGGGCACTGTCTGTTCTTGCCTTAAGCGAACAAGTCTATTGTGGGTAAACCCCATTGAGAGAGGTGCTCTACTACCCCTGCGTGTAGTTGCCACTTGTGTTCTTCTGGTAGGGGATCTCTGCTCAATGAGTCTGCAAGAGAGTCGAGTTCCCCTGGAACTTGCTGTGACAATAGGAATATTGTCCGTTTGAGTGCCTATTTTCAAATTTGTTGGGCAAGCCTGGACAGACTTGGAGAAAGTGTGCCCCCCTGTTTGTTGATGTAAAACATCGCTGTAGTGCTGTCTGTTAGGATCTGTACAGATTGATTCGCTAGGTGAGGTTCCAACACCTGAAGAGCCTTGAATACAGCCAGTAGTTCTAGCAGATTAATGTGGTTCTGTGCTGCCGCGTGAGACCACAAACCCTGAGCTGTGTGGTGAAGGTAGTGAGCCCCCCTACCCAGCGAGTGAGGTGTACGTTTTGACAATCGCTTATACTTCCGGATCATAGAAGGGTTTCCCCTTCTGCAGATTTTCTCTCGTCTACCAGCAAAGATTTTGTAATAATGTTAGCAAAGTGACCACTAGATCGTCCCACTGACCACTCGCCCGAGACCACCATCAGTTGCGCGTGAGGAACAAGGTAAATGCAAGATGCCATCATGCCTAGAAAACGCTTTGCGCACCTTTATCTGGCGGCGGGTCTGATAATGTGGTATTTGCAGTAAACTTATTTTTGACTCTTTCCTCTGATGGAAAGACCAACCCCTCATGTGTGTTTATGAGAGCTCCTAGGAACTGTTTGGTTGGCTTGGCACAAGGCTTGATTTTATCTCATTGATGGAAAAACCCAATTGGTTGATAGTTCTCTGAATGTTTTGCCTGCAAATCTGCAAATTAGGGGGGACTCCCCTGTAATCAACCAGTCATCCAGGTAAGGGTACACTCGGATTGCCTCCCTGCACAGGTGTGCTGCCACCACCGCCAGTACCTTTGTGAATACCCTTGGAGCAGATGCTATTCCAAAGGGTAGCACTTTGAATTGGTAGTGCTGGTACGCTATCTTGAAATGCAAGAATCTTCTGTGCGCTGGGAACATTGAAATATGAAAATAGGCATCTTTCATAACCAATGTTGCCATGTAATCCCCTTTTTCAGAAGAGGGATTACCTCTTGTAGCATAGTCATGCAGACATTTTGTGGCATGACATTTGTTTGCAGGGCACAAATCTAATACTGGGCTCATTGTTAGATCCTTCTTAGGCACAAGGAAGTAAGTTGAATAAATACCCTTGTTTACCTGATTGACCGGGACGACTTCGATGGCATCCTTTAGTAGAAGCGTGGCGACTTCCTCGAGGAGGATGCACTGGTGTTCCTTGGAATGGGTCTTTTGTCGTGGGGGGTGGTTGAGGGGTTGCTCGATGAGCTCTATGCAATAACCACCTGTTACAGTGGCAGCACCCATCTGTCTGTGGTGATTGCCTTCCATACGTGGGTGAAGGTGGATATGCTCCCTCCTACTGGAAAGGCATGGAGAGCACCTGGAGCAGATGGTCACTGCTTTTGAGTTGGCATGCCACCTCGGTTCGAGTTGCATCTACCGCGTCCGCGGGATCGGAGTGCTCCTCTTGGGCAATTCTGGGACGACTGACCCCGATTGTTTCCCCAGGTAGTACCTTGGCTCTGGGTAGAAGTGGAAGCCCTCTGAATTATGGCTGCGCGAGCCACGAAAAATTCCCATTTACCCTCTGGCCAATAGGTCTATTGGTAAGTTGGCCCAACGACTTGACAGTATCGTATTCTTCTTTGGCCATCTTTAAGGCATCCTCGACAGCCTTGCCAAAGAGCACATTGGGCTCAACGGGCATGTTGATAAGGGCAGCTTGCGTCTCTGGTTTAAAACCAGACTGGCGCAACCAAGCGTGACGCTTGATAATAGTCCCCTCTGCTATTATCTTGCCTGCGTTGTCCACGGCGTCAAGATTGGTTTTTAATAAGCCACTTGACACTGCTCTGCCTTCTATGGCTACCTGGGCAAGCTGAGACCTATGTGGTTCCAAGGCCGAAGATAGTAAGGCCGAGACCTCATCCCATTTGTGCCTGTTGTAACTAGCTAACAAGGTTGAATTGTTGGCAATCCTGGTCCGGAATGCCGCAGAGGATGCCACTTTTCTTTTATTTCCAAAATTATTTTTTATTGAAATCTCAGACCACATAAAGTACATCACAATATGTAAACCATTAATATAGCAACAACAACTGCCTAATATCTTTGTGCCAAAATTTCATTTTAACTAAGTAACAATATGTCTGGTGCTCCTAAACGCTTTGTCACACTCCTGAATATAGGTTACGGTTGGTTATCATGAACTGGGATTTCAAACAATAAAAGAGGCAAGGGGGAGGAAGATAGAGGTAGAAGGAAAAAGAGAAGGAAATAAATCATAACTCCTTCGATGCTTGTCTAGATCATGCACGTCAAAACCATTGTCAAGGGTTCAGCGGGTATTTCACAAGTCTCGGTTGAAAAAAAACATGTGTTCCTTTTCGGCTACCTACTCTAGGAATGGACCCCATATGCACCTAAACTTAGGGAGCTTCGCTTCGATCATGGCTGTCAGTTTTTCCATTCCAAGTAATTCCCAAACTTTCACCCACCAATAATTAATATGAGGACCCTCCACATCTTTCCAAAAGGGGGCTCGCATAAATCGAGCGGCCATAAGTAGCTGAGAGACTAGTTCGGCTCTAGGGCCCGACATTGGGTAGGACCCATCTTCTGGGACATCCCCCAGCAACAGCGTTTGTGGGTCCATTGGAAGCAATGTATTGCAGATCGCCTTAATCTTGGATTTTATCTCTAGCCAGAAAGATTGTATGGTCTGGCAGTGCCACTATAGGTGCCCCAAGTAGCCTCTCTCGCCACACCCGTGCCAGCACGTATCTGGATAGTATGGGTTAATTGCATGTAGTTTATGTGGTGATAAATACCAGCAGAAGCATAGTTTGAGGGCTCCCTCCCTAACTGCCGTGCATCGTGAGGTCCTGTGGGCCCTACCCCATATCTTTTGCTAAGAGTCCTGGGAGCTCGTTATCCCCAGTTCTCTCCCACGCTAACATTTAGGGTAATTTCTCCTCCATCGGGGCATTCTCCAGAAGACAGTAACAGGCAGCTATTCTATGGGACTGTTGGCCCGCCAGGACTGTTAACTATCCCTGTGGGGGGTCTAGTGGCTGCTCAAATTCTGCTCGGGTTCGTTACCCAATAGCGCAGTTGTAGTTATTTGAATCTCTCGGTTTCAGGAAGCTTAAATTTCACTTTACATTGTTCATAAGTTAGAGGAAAATTATTATCATAGAGATCTTGTAATCTTAGTAGCTTCTCATCCGACCAGAGTCGATATGCGTTAGGTTGAAGACCCAGAGTGAAGGCTGGGTTCTGTGTAATAGGAGAAAGGGGGCCTAGTCCGGTTACAAAGCCCAGTTGTGCACAGGCTTTATTTCAGCATCAGAGCGTAGTTGCTGTGGTAGGTAGTAGGGAGCTTTGATAAATAGCAGCTTTTCTTGGGAGGAACGGCAGGAGATTCAGGGGAGCGGAAGCAGATGTCTGCTCAATATCATGCCATTTGGGTGACAATTCACTTGGATCGGACCGGCCCAGCATTACCGCTACTTGAGCTGCTCGGAAGTATCTCGGGATAGAAGGAAGCCTCAAGCCCCCGAGCGCTTTCCCCCTCATAAAAGGTTTGCGTGGGAGTCTCGGTTTTTTCCCTAGCCATATGAAACAGCCAATCTCTTTTTGTAGCCTGACAAGGTCTTGTTCGGGATTGGTATCGGAAGGGCGTGAAATGTGTATAGGAGTCTCTGGAGTAGAGACATTTTGATTGCACTAATACGACCGAGCCATGTTATCTCCGGCGTTGCCCATCTTTGCAAGGAGTCTCTGGCTTCTCTTAGGAGATTGGGAATGTTGGCCTTAAACAGTCCCGCATACGTTGGGGTCAAGCACTCACCCAGGTACGTGATGTACGCGGACCTCCATTGAAAGGGGTATGTGTTCTGTAGTGTCGCTAAAGTGGCCGGAGATTCTGACAGGCCCATTCCAACTGATATTTCCGAATTCATCTTGAACCCGGAGATCATAGCAAATTGGGCCAATAAGTTCATAAGGACAGGAAGGGAGCTGTGGGCCTCTCTAAGGAAGCAGAGCAAGTCATCCGCGTACAACGCGACTTTATGACATTGCCCTCTGACTTTGAACCCCTGGATCTCCCGGTGAAGGCAGATTTGTTGGACTAGGTGCTCCATCGCCATTGCGAAGACCAATGGCGACAGAGGGCAACCTTGCCTAGTTCCCCTGCCTGGCGCTATTTGAGTAAACCACTGCAAGTTAACTGGAACGGGGGTGGATGGGATCTGAAAGTTTTACAAGATTAGCCTAGAACATTTCGGGCCAAAACCCTTTAACACTAGCTCCAGATATTCCCAGGACATGCTGTCAAAAGCCCTATGGGCATCTACGGACAGAAGCGAAAGAGTGCCTGGGATTGTCGGGGCCAGGGATATCAGGTCTATAGCTCGACGGATGTTATCATGCACCGATCGGCCCTGGATAAATCCAGTCTGGTCCCCGTTTACAATTAGAGGTAGAACCTCCCCCAGGCGGCGAGCTATGATTTTGCTCTAAATCTTCGCTTCTGAATTAAGGAGAGCAATAGGCCGATAGGATGCACATTCTGTTGGGTCCTTCCCCGGCTTCAAGATCAGAGTGGTGGCCGACCCTGCCATCGTCTGTGTGACAGTTCCTGCTTCCCAGTGGGAGTTAAAGAGTTTTGTGAGGTGGTGTGTAAGCTCCGTTCTAAAAAATTTGTAAAACTTATTTGTAAACCCATCTGGGCTTGGGGTCTACCAAGGGTAAGGGTTTTGATCGCATTTTCGACTTCTTGGGCAGTTATAGGGTCCTCCAATGGGGCACATAAGGTTTGTGGGACCTGCGTGAGTCAGGCATCTATTACATTTTTTGGCACTTTGTAAGTACCCAACATGGGGGGCTGCTTGTTCCCTAAAGAAGTTCTCCACAATGCGGACCTGACCTTCTTCAGAGAAAACATATCTATCTGCCTGTGTGGTCTGGCAAGGTGTTGATCCTATTCCGTTTTGATTGCTTTTTTAATTTAGCCACCAACAATTTGTTAGCTTTATTCCCTTTTGTATAAAAGTATTGCTTTGTCCGCATCATGCGGTGTGCTGCGCTTCCAGCGCTTTCTTTGCTATGTGTAGCTCTCTCAAGGAGCGGCGCAAGCCCTTCTATTTATGTATTGCTTCGAACTTACAGGCCGCTCCCTCCATTTGAGACTGTAAAACCTTTCTGGCTCTACCGTTATGTGCGGCTTGCTCAATCAGATGCCCTCTAATAACTGACTTGGCAGCATCCCACTACGTCCCAGCCCATATTGCCTGTATCATTCTCCCGAAAGAAGAGATTTAGTTTCCGCTATGTGAATTTGGACTGCAAGGTCCGCCAATAGGAGATCATTTAGTCGCCAAGGTGGTCTCTGGAGTGGGGTTGCTTGGGGGAGGAGTCAGTGTTAATCGCACTGGAGCATGATCTGAGAGGGCTTCTGGGAGAATTTCCGCATCTATTGCCCAGGGGATAAGCGTATCGGAGAGAAAGAACATGTCCAATCTGGAGAACCGTTTGTTAACTGGTGAGAAGTAGGTGTAATCTCGTTCCTCACAATGAAGGAACCGCCAGACCTCGATAAGGGAGTGTTCCGCAATAACGTGGTAAGGGCTAAGAAGTTTTTCCTGTCGTTTACCGTTGGGGGTAGTGTCTGATCAACTAAGGGGTTGACCACTGCATTGAAATCCCCGCCTAAAATTATCTCACCCTCAGCGTGCTGTGTCAGGGTTTCTGAGAGCAAAGCAAAAAACAAATCTTGTTTAGCATTTGGAGCGTACAGCGAGACCAGTCATTTTCCACCCCCACAGTATTGCCACTATGAGGAGAAATCTTCCCTTCCCGTCGCACACTATCTTTAATCCCTTTAGGGGAATGCACTTACGCACCAGGATGGCAACACTGCGTTTCTTCAAGCCACTGGAGGTGAAGAATGTTGTGGGATAGAGTTTATTGTTGAGGCGAAACTCATCGGCGGGTTGAAGGTGGGTTTCCTGGCGAAATAAGAATGCGGAGTCAAGCGTCGCTAATCTATGGAGTAATGCGTTGCGTTTTAGGGGGGAGTTCCAACCTCGGACGTTGAGGGGGGTGAATTTAATGTCCGGGGTCGCCATTCTGAGGACACTGAGGCTTTTGTGATTCGCTAGTTGACTTCTTTCTCCCCCCCTGGCCCTCCCGAGGGGGACCCTCCCCTCAGACCCCCACCCCATGGCACTCCCAAAATTTCATCTTGTATGTGTGGAACAACATAGAACGACCTGGGTGGACTGTAAGGGGAGGAAAAGGAAGCCGCCTCCAGGAGGCCAAAAGCTAGTTCGTGACTTGCGGTTGACCAGAGATGTATGGGGCCATAAGACCGGCCTAGTGGTAGAATGATCGAAGGATAACCAAGAAAAAACAAAAATAATAAGAGACATAACCAAAAACAAGAGAGGTTCCTAGTAGCCTTGATCTCCTATCCAACTTTAACAAACCGTCAGCAATTATGGGCGCAATCTGCCTGGGGCGCCACGGTAAAGGTATCTTATGCAACTTTTAAACTCCACAAGGTCCTCTTGCGTCTGACGGTCGCTGTGCTAAAGCGCCTCGGCGGCCAGCCTCCACCTTCACTTCTAATTCATGTGAGGCCAGCACTGCAGCGCCTCCGTTGGACGACGATGGTCCATGAAGCATCTGGCATGAAGGTGTAGGGCCTCAACGCTCTTGATAGGACCCAGCTCCGACCATCTCGGGGCAAATGGGGACAATGCCATGTCATCATTGTCTTCGTAAGGCCCCCGACTGAGCTCACGCCACTGGAGGCCAATTTGTGTTGCCTATCCTCTTCAATCGATTCCCTTCAATGAAGTGTCTCTCCCAGATGACTTGAGTTTAGTGAGTCAACAGTGAGCCCCTCCGAGACCGATCCCCATGCTAGGTTCCGGACCATCAGCCCATCATGTCGCTCAGCGCATAATACAAAAGTAGTGCGTCTCCCCTTCAGTCGATCCTATCTCCGATCAACAAGGTTCTATCATGTTCTCAGTTGGTTCCATGGCCATTGTTCCCTGATGAGTATCGGGGTCATTCGACGGATGCCGATTGTCCTTGCCGTCCATGGTTTCAATCTCTTGGTGTGGGGGGCTGCCCCATTCGCCGTCAACCCCTGGGCTTTCTCCGCTTGTCTTTTGGCGTGGGCTGCAGGTCAGAATTTGCCCATTCTTGGGAGCCTCACACCGGGGTGGCCTCAGCACCTCTTTATGCCATTAGATCTTTCGCCTCCTCTTCTGAAGAGATTATATAGTGTTGGTTGTTGAAGTCAAAGATCAATTTCTATGGGAATCCCCAGCGATAGTGAATCTTCCGGGCTTGGAGCCAGGAGGTCACCCTCTGCAGTTGACGGCAGCTTGCGAGGGTGTATGGGGAAAGATCACGAAACAGCTGTATTGTTGCTCCGCGGAATTGTATTGATTCGAATTTCCTGGCCGCCACCATAATTTCTTCTTTCGGACGGAAGAAGTGCACCCGGGTAATGACGTGCGGGAGGAGGTTCCTCCTCTGCTGGACCGATGAGTATACGCGATGGGTCCCGTCTAAGATTAGTGTCTCAGAGGGGGGGGGGGGGTCACTTGCATAGCTAGACAATTCCTGGTCCGAGACTTGCTGGGGAACCCCTTCGAAGACGCACGTTGTTCCTCCTTGACCTATTTTCAAAGTCTGCCCGTTTTCCCCAGATGTCCTCTAGGTGCTCCTCGATCGTCCTCACCCTCTCCATAAGCACTTCGGTATTGTGCGTTTGTTTGCATGTTATGTTTTCTAGTTCATTGACCCCTGGCTTCAAGCCCTCCAAGATGGGCAGTTAAGTTGGCCAAAGAGTCCTTAGAAGTTTTGATCTCCGATTCGATTTCTTGGGTAATCTCTTGTTTAAAAGATTTTAGCATCTCTCCAAAGTCATTTTTGGAGAATGCCACGTCTGGAGATTTCGCTGTAGCAGAGGCTGAGTGAATATCCGCTGTCACTGTGCGTCTTTGGAGGGCGGGTGCCGGCTGGGGTGCTGGGAAGGCCTTGACATGTGTTTTGCGCCTCCCTATTGCTTTAGGCATCGCTGAGAGTTCAGGAACTGAGTGTTTCAAGGGCTAACTGCGTGCCCACATTGAAATTGGGGGACCAGCCGGCGCGATTGGGCTGCAGTTATAGGGAGCTAGACGGGGTTATCCAGGGGACTTCCCTAGACACAAACCCCCTCAAAAGGTGTTGGACTAATCCAATCTGGCCCTCTATGCTCATCAGTCATCCATCTCAATTTATGGCTTAGTGCAATCCAGGATCGCCGGTACAGGACTCCAAGAGCCGATCGCTGGCTAGAGTTTTGTGCTCCAAGATATAGCTGCCGCTCCGCAGGGACCTTTGTGGGAATGGGGCTTCCCCAGAAGAGTGCAAGGGGGAGAAAACCCCAGACAGCTTGGGTGAAAGTCACAGGGGACCTCAGCCTCACCACCCTACCTCAGGCCAAATTGCCCAAACTAAGGGGCCATAGGGCTATTGCCTCATTTCACTCGCCTTCATACCTTCAGGCCAGGTTTCCTCCCCGACGTGCCGCTTTGTTAGGCTACCATTCCGCTTCATGAAGCTGTTGTTGGCTGGTCAAGGATCCGCAGCGTCCCCCATTGTTTTCAAGGAGGTGGGACGAGCATTGCAACTCACCGGAGCTCTGTGTTCCTCTACATGCAAGTAGGGCTTCTTCTGGTCCTGGACTTGTGGCATTCCCAGGGCAGCAGGGCGCAATCCAAGGCGGTAAACCTTAGGTGAGCCTGTGTCCGCGTGCCACTTTCCCTCCAGTTAGCGCGGCTAGCACCCCATGAGATATTCAGATCCTCCAGCCACTGTCACGCGACCCTCTGGCAGCAGACTAGCATACCTCGGGTGTGGGGGAGGGGAAGAGAGGGGGAGGGCCGTCTTCCACCTTGTCTGACCAGGCCCGTCTGACCCCAATCACAGCTCCCACGATCCACCGTCAGGTCCGCTCTGCCTTGCGCACCACAGGCTCTCGGCTCCTCCCTGCCTGCAGTGTAGAGCCGAAAAGATTTTGGCACTGCTCGTCTCCGCAAGCGCTGGGATCTGGCCGCCGCAAGTAACGCTTCAGCAGGCAGTCAGGCTGCGGGGCGTCCTGCGTTTTTTTTGGTGAGCTCAGCCATCTTGAGAGTATAGGTCTCGGGAAAAGTTTTGTTGATTTCCTTCGCATCAATGCTCCGTTACCTCTGGAATTTGCAATCCGAGGGTATTTCGCTTCATTCCCCAGATAGTGATGCCAAAACCTTCTGGAGATAACGTTGCTAAACGCTGATATTAAGCTCTTTGGGGCAACCTTTGGCGGAGCTCAAAGCAGGCACAACCTCATTGCATGCTGCCTAGCCACATCACCCGAGGATGCCACTTTTCTGCCCATCGTGTAAAGTCAGGCGGGGCCTCAGAGGAAGCTAGGGGAGTATCAGCCCTCTTCCTTGTTGTATTGACAACTAATGAATCGGGCTTCAGTTGCCCTCGGATATACAGCGGGTCAGAAGGGGCAGGTCTAAAGAGTTTCTCTATGCAGGGATTCACTGCCCACATAAGATTAGGGGTTTCCAGCGATGGCTGTATTTTTCGCTGAATGGACTTGAGGAGAGAGATAAACTGCGTGACAGCCTTCTTATCTTGCTGTACGTCCTGAGTTTCTATTTGAAAATGCTCTGCCGCCTTGACAAGCACTTCATTTAGAAGGGGTTGGTCGTCAATGGGTGAGTCCATGTCCGGGGGATCCTGATCAACAGGAGAGTCCATGGGATACATATTTGCCTAAGGGTCAACCTCAGGGTCTTCATCATCCCCGTAATAAGGGTCTGCTGCTTCATCCATGCTGCGTCTTGAATAGAGAGGACTTCATGGTCGGAGTCCGGGTCACAGAGATCAATGACTGCGCCTTGCACTGGATTCTCAGGGCGAGACATCTTAGCAGGGGCTTGAGCAGGAATCTGCGACCCAGAGGGTGCTGTCGTGGGGGGAGTGGAGTGGAAACTTTGAATATAGGCAGGGTCCTTTTCATAGAAGTTGGCCATGAAGGACATCCTCCTCATGACCCGGTCTATATCCTCAACCGACCATTGTGCCAAACCTGGGATGACCAATGCTTGGGAAGGAAGCCCCAAGTCTTCATCTGTTGGAGGAAGTAATACAGGTTCTTAGGGCCTGGTCTCTTGAGATTTCTCCTTATGAGGGGTGGGTCTAGCCTCCTGAGATTTCTCCCTATGAGGGGTCTTCTGCCTACGAGGGGTCTTACAGGGGTCTTCTTGGAATCTTTCTACCTACCCTGGCCCCCTGAAGTGTGTTTCCCTGACTGTTTGGGGCCTAGTGCCTGATTTAACACAGAACATTGAATTTCGGGTGTGGGCTGAACCGGAGCCTAGTTTGTGGATGATCGGGCCTTGGTAGGAGTTTATCGCGCAACGTCCGTACTGTCCTTCGACAGCTGGGACCGGTCATGCGGAGATCTCAAACGAGAGTGCCCAGAGGACAGAGATTCCACGGACCTTGGTTTGTGTGCTTAGTGGTAGATGAAGTGATGGCGCTTCCGCCGCTGGGTCTTGTCCCCATAACAAGGCCACCAGCCCGTTTTCCGGGGTCGGGGGCCTGTGCTTGGGTAACTGAAGCTACCTTGTCGCCTTCAGCGTCAGAAACTGCTGCATTGTTGCCTTCGCTGGAAGCGCCTTCTACTTCCATGGCCTCGAGCTGCCTGGCATAGTGGGCCCAGAGTTTGGTAGATCGGTCCTTCAAAGTCTTGGGCTTGAAGAGCCTACAGACTCAACAAGAATCTGCGACATGGTCTCTCAGGAGAGACAGGTTACAGACTAGGTAATTATCTGCCCACGGAAATTTCCTATTGCACTTGACGCAGAATTTAAAGGGAGTCTTGTCCATAACGAAAGGATATGGCAGCAAGGCAAATGCAGTGTAAGAAAAGGCGCCTATACATTCTAAAATAACCTCCCCCCTCTCCCTACTGTGTAGGCCGAAGACCGGGGCGGCCTTCCAAGGCGAAACGGATCCATCACAGGAATCTTCTGAGGGTCGTTATTGTCTTCACCGGTGTGATATTTTGATAGTTTATTCTTTCTATCCTTTACACCACCAACTATCGGTAATTGTGAATTAGTAAATGGCTATAAGCAGAAAGAGGAACTCCGCTGTAAGCGCCCATCTAGAATGGCAAAATAAACCAATCTGAGGGACCTCCACGCGGAAGGGATCATTGGTACAGTGGACGTCACACTAGGGATAGTATTACTGGCACGCCCTGTTGACGTCCCTTTTCGAGTTTCAAAAACAACTAATACTCCACAGCTTCGACTAGATGGCGGCCTATGCACAGCATGTGATCCAAGCAGGAGCAGCAGCGAAAGGTACAATCTTCAGATCTGCGTAGAAAATGACACCACAGCTAATACGGCTGAGAATTATCTTAATATAAATGTGCCGTGGACAATGTAAGAATGTACTAACTGACGCATTTTGCGGTTTACAGATATAGGACCTCAGGCACTCACATTCTAACTTCCTTAGTATATTGTCAGGCTGCTTCAAACCTAGCTCTAACTTGCTGTGTTCAGTGGCCAGCTGCGACCTTTGGTTGCTTCTCCCAGAGATCTACCCCAGAGTCTCTACAATCTTCACATAGTGCACACACCCACAGGCTGAGATGAACAACTTGTTGCAGCCATACAGGCCCTTAAAGCAGAGGTCCAAGGGTTGAATATTGACAACACCGCACTCCAACAAATGGTGGTAAACAGTTTCCCAGGCCCTGGATGTTCCCATGGGTAGTGTACAGTCTGGGAAATTTGATGGAAATCTAAAAACAAATAAGCAACCCATTCTTCATTGCCTGAACAATCCAGTTCAATTTTAAGGCTTCATACTTACCAACAGGTCACACAAGGTTGGGTATATGATCTCAAACCTGGCAGGTATGGGGGCCTGGCATGGACCACCTTTTTGGAGAGGTCTAGGAAACCAAATCATAGACCATTACCAAAAGGTTTGTTGCTAGTTTGAAGGCCATTTTCAGCCTATGCAGCCTAAAAACCTTATTAGTCATCAAAACAAGGAGACATTGATCTTCTGTCTCATATAACACAATTTAAGCAGCTTTCCTCTGATACATTGTGGCCAGAGGTGGCACAGACAGCATTGTTTCGCAGAGGACTGAACAAAAGTCTAAAAGATGAATTGATCGCCCCAGTAGCCTCGCTGATATGATTACAACTGTTTTGCAATTGGCCTATCGGCTACAAGTGTGCCAACATGAGAAGAGGACAGGCTGGGCCTTTTGTCCACAAGCCTTTAAGTGGCCTCTGGCACATTGCCAATCAGAGTTGGGGCATATCCTTTTATTTAGTTTTATTTTTTTACTGTGCACTAGCCAATACAATATGACTTTACACAGTATAAAATAGAACCATAAAAAAAGAAAAATGTCTTTCACAGCACATCAGAAAGGAAAATAATAGCCAACCAGGAAATACACTAAAATTGAATAAAATGAAAGGGGAGCATCAAAATTAGAAACAAAGACCACAGCAAAATTTAAAGAGGATAAACAAGACAAACAATTAGCAAAGGCAAAACAAGAATCCTCAAATTACCAACCAGATGTTCAATATTCCCCTTTGCCCACCAAATTGAGCTCTTAGAACTAAAACCACCTCAGAAGAAAAACATTTCACTCCCAGATATTAATCTGTCCCAAAACATATCTAAAGAAAGATTTAGTGGTCATGAACAACATTTTTTAATCTTTATAGTCTCACACACCAGGTCCCCTTGCAGTCAATCAACAGGTGGTGAATTGACTGAGTTACATTTGCGTTGCACTTGTCACATATGTCAGTAGAGTAGAGGTCACCACATCGAACATGGAGGATTTCCAAAGTTGGCAATAGATTAAGTCTTAATCTTAGGAAGTCCATCCGTGTTACCCCGTCTGAAGATTTTAGATATTGCGGCAGAAAGGACCTAGGTTTGTCAATTAGCAAGGGGGATGAGGATAGGCACACCTCATTTTTTTCAATGGTTCTGATCCAGTACATACAATATAATCTTTCCTTTGTTTTCAACGGGTTTCGCGTAAGGGTGTCAGCATATGAGTCCGAGAGAGTAAGTAGTTCAGCACATCTAGACCTCAAGGTATTTAATAAAGAGATTAGATGATTTGGTCATGGCAGCTGCAACTACATCATAAAGCGATGATTTGGAGGGGAGGGGTCTAGAATGATTCTCTAGCAAGACATCATCTCCACTCCAACCAATTTTTTAATGATATGATGCCAAGTTAAAATCTTGGAAACTATGCATGATTGTCCGTGGTTCGGATCCTTAAAAAGAAAGATGAACAAAGTTAGTCCATTAGAGGCGAATAAAAGTCAAGTTGGTCATTGCATAAATCTCTTGTCTAAATGATAAAGAGGACTGTTCAGTTGCTTTCTTTTTAGACAGTCAAAACGGTCACAGAACATTTTTCTTGGACATTGAGTAGTTCCAGACAAATTCTCAGCAGAATTCCAGGAAAAAGTTTAGACAAATTCTGCTGTTAAGAAAGATGGCTATTAGTAGAACCCCATTTGGTAGGGACATCTAATGACATCTGTAATCGTTCATCACCCATTATTCCCTCATGTGAGCATGATGGACTGGTTCCATTTCATGTTGATACTTTGCAGCAGTGCAAGCTTGCAATCAGCAACTAATGGATGGAACCCCTGGTTTTTTTATCTACAAGAGGCGCACAACATAATGAGCAAAGGATAAGTAGCCTGATGCTACAGGCGTCTCTATACTCTGGTAAACAGCTGCAAGTTTTTTTCCAAAAAGGAAGACTCTTCAATGCAACCCCTATTTTCTTATCAGCCAGATCGGCTGGTGGGGCATCTTCAGCTGGGTATAAAGTCTGTGCAGAGGTTACAGGCAAGAAAAACGTGTCACTGGGGAAATTCTGACTCCAAACCAACCAACCCGCTCACCACAAATCGTGGAACCACTGGCCTATCAATGTATTTCCATTCCTTCAATAAGACACTTCTAGTGGCCAGCACATTCTGGCTTTTTAGTTTCACATTGGCCCAAATAATAGCCTTAATTTGCATCTGGAGGAGAGGAATAAGGAAGATGCAACATCTCACCAATATATTGTAATGCTTGGGTGAGATTTTCCCATACAGATATTTGCCGTTTTGGTATCCAGCGGAGCATCAGTGTTCTCAGTGAGCAACATATCATCCACAGCTTCCTGTCTTTCAACCAGCTGCCACTGCAATAGCGATAATTGTTGCAATATCCATTTTGTCTCATGGAGAGGAGGATTTAAATGTTCAGGCAGACAATACCCTCTCAAGCCAGTTCTCAATATGTTCAAAGTTCCTAGAGCTATTCTGCATGCAATGGAACCAACAAAAATGGGAACAAAATCAATGCAAACCACTGCAGGAAATATGAAGGCTGCTAGGCAATGCAGAGCGAGATAACACGCGATCCACACTACACATCGGGTGCGCAGGTATACCAGTCAAGAACCCTGCTGGCCGCCATGACAGCCAAGTGCAATGGAACCACTGCCCATCACATGGAGAATAAAACTTTTTTTTTAAAAAAGAATATAGTCGAACATCCAGTGTTCTGAGTTCCCATTACAGGACCTTAGCTCAGGTAAGAGGAACCAGGTCTCCCTCGTGGCAGTGCACATCGGATAACCAGGTAACAAAGCAGCAGCTGAATTAGCCTTACCAGTCCTGAGCCTGCAGTGCAAAGCTCTAGTACATGAATAAACACTAAACCCAGCCTGTCCAACGGATACCAAGGCAATGTGCAATGTAAGTAGAGCGCTCATCAATATCCACGTCTGTAAATAACAGGTTGAGAAAAACAACTATCCTCGTATTAAAGATCGATGTCGTCAGAAGTCCAGTGTTTACTGCAGTCTACCTCCTCAGGCTTTGCCTTCTCTCCCTATAGTCAATACTCTTCCTCGTTATGGTGCTTGTTGTGGGGGCTTAGTCATCAGGGGAGCTGAAAAGAACATTAATCAGGGTGTTCCAGGTTATGTTCTCTATGTGGTTTCCCCCTCCCTGTCTGAATCTCCTGTGCCACACCACTGTTTCAGCCATGGACCATCTCTTCAGGTCTTTCCACCACCCCTCTATGCTTGGGCCCACCTGTAGTTTCCATGCCAACCGTCTTTTCGCCAGTACCCATGCAAGATCTATCAGTTTGTTTTAGGGTAGGGCATTTTTTTGCAAGCTTCTGGGGTCCATGTGTAAGTGGGGAGTTCTGCCCTTTGAAGCCGTATTTCCAGCTCTTGCTAGTATTGCTGGGCACGTCCAGAACATATGCATGATATTAGCTTCACCTCCCTTGCATCCTGGGCATTTCCTATTCCCTGCCCCTAGAAATTGCAAAATGTGATGTGTGATGTACGCTCTATGGTGTACATATAATTGGGTCTGTTTTAGTCTTGCATTCCTTGAGACTTTATGGTATATCATTGCTCGGGTACACTCAAAGTTTCAGTGAATTCTCTGCCTGTGTCTAAATCCCACTAGCTCCTTTTAGCCACCCCTTCCGATACGGCTTCCAGCGTTCCCTGATACATTCTGGACACTACACGTCTGTTAATCCCATATGTTGCCGCTGGAGGGATATGGGAAGAATATGGCTCTTTCAGTTTCAACACTGTCTTGGTCCTTTCCCAGATCCTCCTTCCTAATCTTAGGATCTGGGATGTGATGTGGGGGGCGGTCGCCAGTTCTATCCTCTTAAGCATCACACTTCCCTTAAGAGATAGGTGGCGAGCACTGTGCTCAGCAGGCTGTGCTCTACCCTTTCTATATCAGCTAACCATGCGGCGATGTGTTGCAACTGTCCCGCCAGATAGTACAATTCGAAATGTGGAAGTCTCTCACCACCACCCCTCCCACCCCACCCTTTGTAATCCATACACAGAGTTTCCAGGGCAATGTGGCGTCTCCCTGAGCCCCATATGAATCCACTTATCACTGTGTTCAGTTCTTTGAAGAAAGGCCTGGGTATAAGATATGGGGCATTGAGGAAATTATAAAGTAATCGGTGCAGGTCCACCATCTTTAGCAGTGCAATCCTTCTCATTAGTGAGAGGGGTAGTTTATCCCAGAACTTAATTAGGTTCACTAGCCCACTTCTTGCTCTTAATGTATTTTCTCGATGGGTCACCCCCATATCATGGTAGCTATTAATACCCAGTTACCTGAGCGTGTTGACTTGCTACTGCAACCCTAGGTTCGGGAGACGTTGGGCCTCTACTCCCACCCATCCTGCCAGTGGAAATATGCATGATTTTGCTCTGCTAACCGCTATTCCCGATATCTTTGCAAAATGATCTAGTACGTCCAGGTAGGATTCCAAATTGTCTTCTGGGTCCCGGACGTATAGCAGCATATCCTCTGCATATAGAGACAGAACATGGTGTACTCCGTCGAACAGTAGGCCTGTGTTTCTGAACTCCTTTCTTAGGAATACCGCCAACGGTTCTAAGGCTAATATGTATAACATAGGGGACAAGGGGCATCCCGGCTTGGTACCTCTTCAGATGGGAAATAGGTGCCTGCCCGTGCGCACTCTCGCTAATGGCCTAGAATAGAGCATCTTGATCCATTTCATGAATCCTTCTCAAATAACAAAACTCCTCAGAGAGGCGTATAACCATTGCCCATTTCACTCCATGTTTCCATTGCATCCAATGCTACTACGGCGCAATCCTCTTCCCATTCTGCAATTGGGACTATGATTGCATGGAGTCTCCTAAGGTTCTCGGATGTCGCTCTACCAGGGAAATACCAGTCTGTCAGGGTGGATCAACTGCCCTATCACTTTTCTAAGTCTGGACGCTAAGATCGCCGTAAGTATTTTTGTATCCTGATTAATCAGAGATATCGGGCAACAGGACTCTGTTTCTCCCCTCTTTTCCAGGCTTTAGTATTGGATTATGGTGGATTCCTCCATGACTTTGGGCAGGTTGCCTTCTTCGTATGCCCCTTCAAAGGTTTGTAGCAACTTCAGGGATAGTTCCTCAAACTCTTCATAAAATTCGGCTGGCAGGCCATCCCCTCTCGGCATCTTGCCTGTAGGTAATGTGGCAATAACCTCTCTCACTTCCTCCATCGTAAGTGGGGCAGCTAGTTCTTCTGACTGTTCTATGGGTAAGGTTGGTAGGTCTAGGTCTGCCTTAGTTTCGGCGATGTCCCGCCCTACGGTGACAACCCTCTCTTCGTATAGTCCTTCATAAAATCTTTTAAAGGCGTTATTGATCTCACTTTGTGACTGCCACAGTTCCCCACACTCGTCCTCTATTTCAGTGATCCACTCCCAAGGCTCTTGCAAAGCCATGCTAGCATCCTTCTCGGTTTGTCTCCCTGGCTGTGTAACTGCTCTGTATATCTGGTGTAACTATACCTACCTAGTCTTACCCAGTGTTCCAGACACTTCTGCCTTAATTGGGTAAGGTTTTCCTCAGATTTCTCGCTCCAAGTGGGGTAACTTTCCTCTACTTTAATTTTCGCTTCAGTGCCTACTAGGTCTTGCTCTATTACTTTTCTGATCTCGCCCGCCTTAGTTATGGAAGCTCCTCTTACCATCCCATAGGGTCCCTTTGCTGTCTGCGCTCTCCTCATTGGTAGTAAAGAATTCTTCTCTTTGTTGTTCCATGCCTTCCCGGAATGGTCCACCCGCAGGGTTTCGGCTCTCAGTCTCCATGTGGGTGCAGGGGCTGGACTATTGCATAATACCCATTCTACAAGTAAAGGGGAGTGGTCCGAAAGTGTTCTACCTTCAGATGAGGCGGTTACAAACTCCTCCAGCTGGTCTAGGCCGTAAAGACAATCAATGCGTGTGTACTTTGTGTACACTTGAATAGTAGTAGAAGTCTCTTTTTGGTACCATTAACCATCGCCATATGTCTTGCAATTCTAGGTTATCTAATAATGTCCTTGGGACCCTGGCGGGTATTGGGGCGGGGGTGTTACCTTTGTCTCATCTGACCTGTTAAATGCTGGGTTCAGGGTGCAAGTCCCCCCAGATCCATGTCATACCTCGGTAGGGGGCCAGTCTTTTGTACAGGGAGTTGAAAAAGGTGGCAGCGCCCTGGTTGGGAGCATATGTATTAATCAGGCACACTTCAGTCCTTCCCATGTATGATCAACAACCTCCGCTCAGTGTCTGCGTGCACCGCAATCTTCCTAAAGGGGACAGTCAGGGTAATCCAGACCAGCACCCCTCTCTAGCGTAACTGGAATAGGACGATCCATGTCCTTTCCCGCCCCATTTCTCCAGGATCTTGGCCTGCCTTGCTGCTCTGGTGTGTCTCCTGCAGTAATGCTACCTGGATTCCCTTTTGCCTCCTAGATGATGCTACCCTTATCCGTTTGACAGTTGTTTAGGTCCTGGACATTCCAGGACAATATTCTCAGTACCTGCGCCATTTCGGTTGCCACAGCACTCCATTCCCCCTTGCTTCTCACATACGGACCCATTAAAGCCTTGATTAAGGGCTTGACCACCGTCTTCGGGTCAGTGCTCTATGGGCTGTTTCAACGGTGAACCCTTGTGAGATCCAGGGAAAATTCCTGGAGCAGCATATTTTCGAAGTATGTGGCGGGATCTCTGCCCTCGACTCCATCCGGCAGACACAGGACCCCAATGTTAATCCCGAGTGCCCTTCCTTCCGACTCCCCCCACCAGATCTTGTAGCATCTGTACCTTCTTTGTCAAATCTCGCACTGTGACATGCAAGTCCTTTGTGATGTTCGATGTCTCTGCTACTTTTTCTTCTGTCTCCCCCCACCCTGCCTGCTAGGTTCCAAACATCTTGTAATAGGAGACTCAAATCACACTTGATTTTATCTATGCAGGTTTCTAAGGACAATCTCAAATTGCGTCTAGGACTCTGATGTCCGCTCCCGCTGCTGGGGCTCCGTGACTGTCCAGCAGTGGTTTTCATGCCGTCTCCCCAGGTTCTTGATTGTTGTCTCCCTTTTTGGCAAATGCCTCCATGGTCGTTTGCTGTGTTTTTGTGAGGAATCTTCCTTCTGGTCCTTCCGGCATGGGTCCCCTCTTGTCCTGTCTCTTGTCCCTGTGGATCTATTCTGCTACTTGTGTTGCGCTGGCTGTGCCCCAGCTCCGTTTGTGCAGGTGGTAGATGTCTCCTGGTGTCTCTTGCTCAGGAGGGGTGCAGGGGTTTACTCCCTAGCATTTCCACTTGATACTTTAGGCACTTCCCAGCCTTTTCCCAGCTCTCCCGCCTCTTTCGGGTCTACCACTGTGTGGTTGTGGCAGTGTGTGGTTGTGGCAGTGTGGTTGTGGGAGGGTTCCCGTGTCCTGCCTCTATTATTTTGCCCCAGGGAGTGTGGGGGGCGGTCCGGGATGTCTCTGCTGCCGGTCGGGGGGGGGGGGATTAGGCTGGGCTTGGACTCTTCCCTCTTATTTACATTTTTTAAGTTGTTTTCTCCCTGTTTTGCTTACACCCGTGGCCGTCCGGGTATTTTGGTCTGCTGATCCTGCACTGTGTGCAGTCAGGCGCACCCGCTCCGCAGTGCAGCGGGTCTCTGTGCCTTTATCAGGCATGCTCCCTGCGCTGCCCGGGCTCACCTAATCTCTTCGCCGTGTATCTACATTCCACTGACGATCCTCCCTCGCTTCTCTTCTCCTACGCTCCTCACTGCATAGCACCGTCTCGTCTCACAGGGGCTTAGGTGGGGAGCATGGGGGGTCACGGCTCCTATATTTACGCGGTCATGCACCGCAAGTCTCCATCTCAGGTGTCTCTGCTTATCCGTGCCGATCTGTGCCGGACTCAGTCACGGTTGAAGTCACCCCCCCCCCCCCCCGTTTTGGGCTTGATCGCGCTTTCCCTTCTCCGTTACTCGGCTCTCTGGGAAGTTTGGAACACATGCCTCTGCAGGACAGGGGTTGGTTTCCTCGACTCCTGGTACTCCACTCTTGTTGTGGGTCTGAGTTGGCCACTTGTATAGCTTTTGGAGTGCTCAGAGCGCATCTAGATGTGGGATCTTTGTGGGAGCTCAGAGCCTGAACGTCTTCTCACATTGCTGTTGGCCACGCCCCCATTTAGCAACTTAATGTCTGCAGTTCATGATATGTGAGTGACCTTACAACAGTCAGTTTAATTTGTGTTAACAGATGTTTTATCAACACTTGAACACTAGTATTGTATTAGTGGAACATTGCAAATGCATAGCTGGTATACCCACCTATGAGAACAATAGAACAGGAAATGATACACACCTCCGGACATCAGATAACCAAATAGGTCTTAATGACTCATTCACAATAGACGTCGGGTTTGTATTCACCTAAACAATATGACATGCATTACTTACCGTAAAATCATTTCTGATGATTATATCTGCTTAGATTTACATGCTGTGCATATGGTCCGACATCTAGTGGTAACGGCGGAGTATTGCATCTTGTCTTTCGGGGGACCGAAAGGGTACGTCGGCATAGGCGTATCTGAAACACTATCCCTATCATGACGTGTGTAGTACCCAAAATCCCTCACGCGCCGAGGTCCCTCCGATTCTATTTTTTCTGCCATGAGGGAGCCCAAGGCTATAATGAGCAAGTACATGAAGAGAGAAAGTAGTAAGGTTCACATGGAACTTCGAAATAAATTTCGGCGCAAATCTGGGATGAGTGCGCAGAACTACCTCATCTTTGTGGACTGTAACAAAGGGATCCAAAACCGAGAGGGCCTGTAGTTCGCCAACTCTTCTGATAGAAGTGATAGCTACTAGAAAGGCTGTCTTGTAAGTCAGGTCTTTCAGACTAGCTTTATGCATAGGCTCAAAAGGAGGTCCCATGAGCCTAGTTAAAACCACATTTAGATCCCACCCAGGGGCTGGGTGAGTGATGGGGGATACATTCTTTTAACCCCTTCCATAAAGGCTTTAATCACAGGTATTTTCCACCACGACACCTTCTGCTGTGACGTGGTGTAGGCTGACAACGCCGCTAGGTGAACCTTTAAGGAATTGAAGACTAACCCAGAGTCCAACAGATGGGTTAGATATAACACAATGTGTGAAGGCGAGCAATCGGTGGGATTGACGCCTTTGGAACTGCACCAGATGACAAAACATTTCCATTTGCTGGCATAGCAATAACATGTGTTAGGCTTTCTTGCCTCCCTCAGTATGTCCATGCATCTTTGAGGGAGTTGCAGATGTCCAAACTCTATGACCTCAGGAGCCAGGCTGCTAAGTTCGACCACCACTGTAGAGAGAGAACGAGGGCTGGCGAGACAACAGATCTTCCCATTGTCCGCTGGCCTGACACCACTGGCCGTTGAGCCACTCTTGCATGGGACGCATGTGCAGCCACGCGTGGGGAACCAAGTATATGCATGACGCCATCATCCCTAGCAAACGCATAGCTTTGCATACCGTCACCTCTCGACTGACTACATACTGAGGAACCTGAGAGAGCATGTTCTGAACCCTCTCGCTGGAAGGGAGACAGTCTTCCGTATGAATTAGAGCCCCCAGGAACTGTTTTACTTGGCTGGTGACTAAGCTGGATTTCTTTTCGTGGATAGAAAATCTCAGGCTGAACAGTAGGTCTACTGTTTTTTGGGTTTTCGAAAAACAAACGCCGAACGTGTCCCCCGTGATGAGCCAATCGTCGAGGTAAGGGTAAACTGGAACTGAAAGTCTGTGCAGGTGTGCCGCTGCCACTGCCAGGAGCTTGGTAAACACCCTTGGCGCCGAGGCTATGCCGAAGGGGAGTACCTTGATCTGGTAGTGTTTGTCCTGAATCACGAACCTTAGGAATTTTCTGTGCGCTGGCAGCATTGAAATATGAAAGTATGCATCTTTCATATCCAATGTTGTCATGAAGTCCACCTGTTTTAGCAATGGGATCACATCTTGCAGTGTTACCATGCAAAACCTCTGGGGCTTTATGAACTTGTTCGCTGGGCGCAGGTCTAGAACAGGACGCATGGGGAGATCCTTTTTGGGTACAAGGAAGTACACTGAATAGATATCCTCGTTTACCTGAAGAATCGGGACGGCTTCTATAGCGTCCTTTCCCAGCAGCTCTTCCACCTCTTGGATCAGGATCCGCAGATGTTCCGGTGAAAAGCGTTGATGTTTCGGTGGTCTGAACTGTGGAGGTTGGGCGAATTCCACACAGTAACCGTGGGTGACCGTCTTTAAGACCCACTGGTCTGAAGTTATCCCCTCCCATGCCTTGAGGAAAGATGTTAATCGCCCCTCGACCCTGGAGACATGGGAGGGGACCTGGACTTGGTTGTCATTTCTGACCCGAAGTTGACGCTCCTCTGGAATTGGAGCCTCTGCCTCTATTCTTTCCTCGCTTCTGACCCCTCTGGGGGTAGTAAGTGGGGCTTGCAGCAGGTTGACTGGAGTTGAAGTTGCCCGTGCCGAAATTGTTTTGAGCGGCGCGGGCTTGTCCTCGAAAGGACCGCCGAGAATTATTGCCCCTCTGTGAAGAGGGTTTTTGGGAAATTTGGTGCAGCGACTTAATAGTCTCGTGCTCCTTCTTGGCTGTCTCCAACGCATCGTCTACCGCCTTCCCGAAGAGGTTGGCCTCTTCGATGGGTTTGTTGATAATGGATGCCTGGGTCTCAGGCCAGAAGCCCAACGTGCGCAGCCACGCGTGTCTCTTCAGGAGAGTACCCTGTGCGAGAGACCTGCCTGCTGTCTCTGCGGTGTCCAGGGTATTCTTTACAACATTCTGATTGGCAAGTTTGCCCTCTGAGACAATGGCGAGAAGCTTGGCTCTGGTTGGTTCCGGAACCTCCTGAAGGCCTTCCTGGAGTAGGTTTCATTGGGCGTCGACGTAGCTTGCCAGTAACATCGTGTTATTGGCAATCCGGACGGTATAGGCCACCGCCGACGTAAGGCATGTATGCCTAAGGCATACAACCTTTTGGACTCCTTGTCCGGGGGTGACTCTCCCGTGGCAAGGGGAACCCCTGCTCTCTTGAGAGTGTTGGTCACCACCAGCGAGTCTGGGATTGCGTGTCCTTTGATACAAAGCGGGTCGGTGGGGGAGGGCCGGAAAAGTTTTTCGACCCTTGGGTTCACAGCCCTAGTCTGAGCGGGTGTGAGTAAGGAAGGGGCCAGCCGTCTCTTTACAGAGCTCAAGAGAGGGATAGACTGGCTTGCCGGAGGCTTTTCATTGTCCTCCGCTAAATCTTGTTTGGGCAAGGCTTCAAGCGTGGTAATTTTAAAGAATTCCGCTGCTTTTTTCAACATGTTGTTGAAAGCCATCTGATCATCCACCGGGAAGCTTGTCGAATCGGGGTGGATGGGGGAGAGTCGAGGCAAACGATATCAGAATTGTGATTGTCCTGCTGGGTGTCCTCCCAGTTGTCTGTTGCCCCTTGATCTTCCCCATAGTTGTCCAGAAAAGAAGACTCCTCTTCTTCTGTATAGATGTCTCTATACGTGTCCATCTGGACATCTTCTCGATAGTCAACTTGATGTTGGACATCTAGGTGTTGGGCATCTTGTGTTTGAGGGTTAGGGTCTACCCAAGCTTTTTTCGGCAGAGGTTGATCAGAAGTCCTGAAAAACGATCCATACACCCCCTCAAATTACTCCGTGGTCCACTTGGATGACCCAAATTGACCTAGCTGAGTAGGAACCGTGTTCTCCGCCCTAAGGCGTTGAGAGGATCTCCTCAGGGTGCTTGAGAGGGGTCCCAGGCTTTCGTCATAAGAGTCTTCGGGATCATCTTCCAAATCCGTGGAAAACTTTTCGGCGGATTGGCCCATAACTGTGGGCGGAACCGGTACTAGGTCCACCGCCGTAGCAATCCTATTGATGCTCTTACGGATAGTCACTGAATCTTCAAGAGACAACGCCTCCGATGATGTGTCGGCAGTGAAAATGTCTTCCGCGGCTCCAGAAGGGCCAGTGGATGGCTTCTCGGGTAGAGGCCTCCTTGCGGTTTTTGGGCCTGTACGGGCCTTGGAAACCGTCAAAGTTTCTTGTTCAGAAACTTCGGCGTGTGTAGTTTGGGGAGTAGCGCCCTTGTTATTTTTGTTATGCCCAGTCATGCGCTGCTGCGGATGCGGGGAAGGCTTCGGATCAGACCGATCCGATGGCGCTTTCGCCTTCTTCGACGAAGTCGTCGAGGAGGGCGCGTGGGTTGTGTGCTTTGTGCATTGCGATTGTACGCCCCTGTCGCCGGGTGTGGTCCCTGTAGCAAGACCGGAGCCGAGCCTGGAAGGGTCGGGGACGGGCGTGGCGGCTCTAGAATAGTCCGCCTCAAGGTCTAGAACGTCCGAGTTGGAAGTTTGGTCATCCGATGTACCACTTTCGGCTGGTGTCGCGGCTGAGGAGGGAGGCTCCACGCATGACATTCTGTACGCGGCCCACTGCTTCAACCGGCGCGCCTTAAGGGTTTTAGGTTTAAGGAGTTTACACGCCGAACGCCGCTTTTCATCGTGCTCTAGGGGGAGACAAGCGTTACACGACGTGTGCTCGTCTTTCCACGGATATCTGACCCTACACACAAGGCAGAATCTAAATGGAGTCCTTTCCATAGCAGAAGGGAAGGGTGTCCAGACCAAAAAGGAAAGCAGTGGAAAAGAGGAAAGACATAGCAGTATGGCAAATCCCGAGCCCACTCTCCCTACTGTGTAGGCCGGCCAGAAGGCCCGACCACATGGAAGTCCGAATGCCAGATCTTAGGCGCTGGAACCCACAGCCGTAGACGATTCCCCCGTAGTCTTCGCCAAAGAGGTTCTTGATGGGCAAAGTGACTTAACGGGGATTAAACCGACAATTCGGTAAGATAAGATAAACAATGTCTCATGAAGAGCTCCGCTATAGGGCGACCAGTTATCTGGGCGAAAAAAAACAATCTGAGGGACCTCGGCACGTGAGGGATTTTGGGTACTACACACGTTACGATAGGGATAGTGTTTCAGACACGCCTATGCCGACGTCCCCTTTCGGTCCCCCGAAAGACAAGATGCAGTAGTCCGCGGTTACCACTGGATGTCGGACCATATGCACAGCATGTGATTCTAAGCAGATTAACAAGCATCAAACAGGATTCCTGATTGCCCTGGGTAGTTTTATGAATCTAAGTGGGTCACCATATGATCAATCTTTGATGTCTGCTACACTGAGCAGGCATTGAAGGAATGCACACATTTTTTGTTTGAATCACATTTGCGTACCATTCTAAACATTACATACCCAATGATTTGCTTTGCAGCCAGCATAAGAGGTGTTCGTCCATGTAAATCCAGTGTATCTACGCTCTGTTGAGAAAAGTTAAATCAAATCATCAGTTGTAATGATAATTACATTATTCTACTGTATGGTACTCCTTCAGTACACAATGTAAGCCAATACTCTTAGGCTAACTGTGGTTAATTGCCAAGTTAGTTGACTTGGTTGGTCAGCCTATGCTGAATAAATCAAAGTATAGAGAATATATTATGCTCCATGCAATACTGATTAATTCAAAAGACATAAAATTCGCAGTTACACAGGAAGAATGTTTTACACAGTGACAGCTTCCTCCCAATTCGAATTCTGAAGTTATCTATACCCAATTAAATGGCAGTCCATTTATCAACCTCATAAGGATGAGAATCTGAGTTGGCCCGGCTGGGATTGACGCATGCAATGAGTAAACTCGCCCTATTCTGGCAGCTAGTCCTCGATTGACTGATTTACTCCTTTCAGCTAGTTACTGCCATCACAGATCGGGTGCAAGATTACTTGGCTACGTAGTGCCCTCATGTATCTTACATGCCAATCAATAGCCCCCCCACTTGTACAATTCAAGAAGAATATACCCAGGATAGCTAGCAGATGCCAAACCCAGTATAAATGTTACTCACCATAGTGATATTGTACTGGTAGCCAATTCCTGGTTCCTCAGGACTCCTGGGATACCCACACCATGGTGGGGAGCCCGAAAGCATTTTTCTGCATCAGACAGAAATATAAATCCATATGCGGCTCCTCAATCATTTACCACCCACCAGCTTCATCTACCCAGTACTTCTCTGTGTCCCCAAAGGGAGATCTTATTACATATACTGGAGATAGAAGGGTTGATCCGGTGGAAAAAGGGGGCACAGACAACCAGTAGAAGAGACTACAGCGAGTTCGTGATTACTGGCATGTTTTGTCCCCTTTCTCCACCCGCATGGGATAGATTGCCCAAGGATTACACAGAAGGGGGCGGAGGCAGTCCCTAAGATGCATAAAATGGTCATACAGGTACTTCAGCATTCCTTAGCCTAGTGTGCTTCAGCTCTTGAACTGAAGACCAATGCATAATACTGATGGAACATGTGTGATGATGCCCATGTTGCTAACTGCAAAGTTACAAAAAGAGGCATAGGACTACAACAGCATGAGGGTGAATGCAAGACTGAGGTAACGATCACTCACAAAGTTGGGTTAAAGGATGTAAGACACCACATGACAGACAATGGAACCCTTTGCTGCTGGTTTACCAAGAGAAACACATCTGTCTGTCACAGAAAATCTATCAGCAGCGTAGAACTTTAGCGGCCCTGGCACAGCCAGTAAATGAAGGAACTGCTCAGCAGTCAAATGCAGGTTTGACAAAAATTATCAGCAGAACAATTTCCTCATTGAAGTGAAAGTCTAGTCAAGATTGTTTTAACAAAGGAAGAGTGCATTTTGAGGGCAAAGAAAAAGGCGAATGACAAGGAGGGGTCATCTTGTGGGCTACAAACTTTTATTTAACAAATAAAGAAACCTCTCTCTCTCCTAACTTCTAAGGGGCATGCCCTGTCTCAACCAAGGAAAACTTTAGTGAGCTGTGAGGTGGTCAGTCAAAATAAAATGTTCTTTTTCCTCCGTCAGAAACCAACTAATCTAACCATAACACTATAAACAAGTCTTTAACTAAAGTGAAGTTTGCGTTTTCTACTCCAGGAGAACGACTCCCCTTCTCCTTGTTTCTTGCTTTCGTCTTATAGTAGCAGTAACTTCTTCAATGTTCCATCACAAAGGACCAGGGCAATGACTCCCTTCTCCTGGTCCCTCTATGCAAGTTCTCCACAGTGGTCTTGAAGCACTCTTGCTGCAAACAACTTGGATTAGTCTCATTACCTGTGTCCAGGAAGTTGAAAAACAGCTTTATTTGGCTTCCATTTACCACTCTGATGAGGGAGATGGCTCCCGTTCCATTTTAATTAGGGCAGCAGTACTGGGTTGACCACTGCGATGAGGGAGAGGACTCCCAATACACTCCACTTGAGCAGTGGTATTTGGCTGACCACTGCCAACCAGGGAGAGGACTTTCAATGCCCTCTGGCTAAATGGCATGGTTTGGGTTGTCACCACTGTGATGAGGCAGATAACTCCAGCTGCACTCTGGCTTCTTGGTTTGGCTTCCTGGACCCCTTATGGTCTTCCCGCCTTTCCAGTTACCTTGATCCTCTGTTGGCACACGGCTCCGGTTCTTCCCGGGATTGCAAGTTCCTTCCTCTGTGATTTCCGACACCTGCGCGGCTCTGCAGAATGCTCCAGCTGTTGGTCTCGGCACTGTTTCCAGACCTCACGATCCACCTTTCTGTGGTTGCGGCAACACCTTGATTGCTTCTTCCTTCTGGGGAGGCAGCTCACAGCCACCTCCTGGGACGTTGTAACAGCGTCCCGTGCTTTGCGGCCTCCGCCTGGAGGAACATCTTCTCTGCATCTCTGGTCCTCCCGGTTTCAATCTGCCGGGCAGGATTTGCATGCTGCTGGCTTCGGCAATGAGAGATCTATAGTCCGTTCTTGCTTTCTCCTTTATATTGTTAACGCCGCCCTGGTGTAACACCACCATCTTGGAACGTCTCTTTGGCACTCTTCGTGCCTCCAGTAGGGCACCTAGTTGCAGTTTGGCTGGCTTTGCAAATGGCTTCTCATGTTCTTCTTCATCCCAGTATGCTCTCCATTTGTAGGTGTCATGGCTTTACAATAGCACATGGTACCATTATCAATGATGGGAGAAAAGGGTGACCATGAGAGAAGGGGTTTATGTAAGAAGGTTTTAGGGAGGCTTTTCCCCAGGTGGACGTCCTTATCTCCAGAAGTGGAGTCCCTCCCAATGAGGTCCTGCCACATAGGACTACCCCTATGGGGACTATTGGGTAGCAGGTCCAGCTCACTAGCCTCATAGGAAAGGGCTCCCCCTCTGGGGACAACTGACCAGACCTGCTGAATCATCACAGCATTTCTAAGTCCCCTTTGACTCGATAGAACACGATGTAGGGGTCCTTGACCAAAGAAGCCTGTAACTCGCTGACACAATATGCAGATGTAATGGCGGCTCAATATAGCCTTACTTGTCAGCTGTGTCTATGGGATTCAATGTTTTAGGTACCAGAACAAACGGCATAATGCTGCTAACAGAAGGAAACCACTGCGGAAGCCCTGGGAAGTGCTTCTGAATCAGATGAATTTCTGTAGGGCCCGATGGTTGGCATACACAAGCTGCATTACTGTACCCAAACCAGCCAGGTAAGAAAGAAAAGGGAGAATATGATCCAGGGAGTACTCTCATGGATCAAACTCATCTTTGAGTGCACAGTGACAGAAACGCAACTACTTGCTCTTATATTAACATCTTGTGGAAACCCAACAAACCACCTGTAGGATCTGAATGTTTGCCTTAGAGAGACCAAGATGACTCATGGTCAACTCCTCAGTGAAGTTCATTGATCGAGTGAAGGAGTGCAGAAGACCCCCCTCACCTGGAATCTCATGCTAGGACAGAAGAGCATTCAAGTTCAGGGGCCAAAAAGCAAAAGTTCCAAAACACCTGAGGAACAGAAGTGGCTGAGCACGATTGGCATGACCAGAATCATTGTGCATCTCGGGTTCCATCTGAGGTTGTGGAGCATTTTCAAAACCAGATTGGGGAGGAAGAAGTGGACATGCCAGCAAAGCAGAAAGGTATTGCCTCCTGACTGAAGTCTAGGTCTATCCATGAGGCAAACATATGGCACTGCACAAAAAGGTCTGGGTGCCCCTCGACTGAGAACGAACACAGCCAAATAACCTGTCCTATGGGAAGGTGCCCACTTGGGAGGGTCAACAACCACGTTTTAGTTCACTATCTTTCGCAGAGGAGAAATATCCATTTGCATATCAGTCTGTACCACTCACAAGCTTCACCTCACTGATGAGGCCCGATTAGGCCGAAACACGTTTCTGGGGTTGCTGTTGGCACTCTTGTTAAGAGGAAAATTGCCTAGCATTTCAGTGCTGGACTGCCCTTCTGGATGAGACAAAGACTGATATGCAAATTAATATTTCCCCTCTGTGAAAGGTACAATGAGCTAAACCATTGTTGTCGACCCTACCGAGTGGGCACCATTCCATAGAAAAGGTTATTTGGCTGTGTTAGTTCTCAGTAGAGGGGCTCCCAGACCTTTTTGTGCATTGGGCCCCCGTGAGTGTCTGTTGACCCCACCCACCCCCATCCCCCCTGTGAATGTATATGTGCCCCACTCCCACCCTATGCCCCATTTTAGTGTATTTTTCCCTCCTCCCCACCCCTTCCCTCTTCCTGTTAATTTCCGGCACAACCTCAATTGCCGTCAGGCATAGTAATTGTAGCCACCTGCCCTCTCCTCCCCCCAGCCCCCCCTCTCCTTGTCTTGTTTAAAGTCTGTCACTACCTCAATTGCTGTCAGGCATAGTAATTGTTGCCGCCTGTACTTCGCAGCCACCTTGCCTTCTCCCCCCCCCCATTTTTATGTTCATGACCACTTACTCTTATCATTTGTCCCTTGACCTTTGATAGCAGCTTGTCTGTCTCCCTTCCTCCCTCCCTCCGTGTCTTCTCCTCCCACTCCCCCCACTCCCTCCCAGCATTATCCTGAACCGTCTGACCTATTCTGATAGCTGCTGGTCTGGTTCCTCTCCTTATCCCTCTCTCCACTGCCCCCAGTCCCCCTACTCTTGTTACTCATGCACTACATCAATTGTGGTCAGGCATAGTAACGTTACTGCTGGTCTCTTTTTTCCCCTTCCCCTCTTCTCCATTGTTTCTTGCACTATCTGAATTGTTTCAAGGACTTGTAAGAATGTAATTGTACTCTCCTATGTTACGTCCCTCCTTGAAGCGCTTTGAAACACTGTGTATAGGTGCTATACAAATAATTCAATTCAATTTTTAGGAACTTAAGGTTTCACCCTAAGTTACCCAGGGTAATGCAAACGTGGACCCCATACTCACTGTGCTTAGAGAGGCACAGCTTCACCTCACTGAAGAGGCCAGACTAGGCCAAGACACGTGTCTGGGGTTGCTGTTGGCACTCTTGCTCAGAGGAGAATTGCCTAGCATTTCGGTAATGGACTGCCCTTGTGGGATGCAAATGGATATTTCTCCTCTGTGAAAGGTACAGTGAGCTAAAACGTGGTTGTAGACACTACCGAGTGGGCACCTGCCCATAGAACAGGTTAATTGGCCATGTTAGTTCTCAGTAGAGGGGCTCCCAAACCTTTTTGTGCAACAGATGTCACTGTTGTCCAATTTTGCGAAGGGTTCCACTACCTAGTGTCCCCACTCCTGAAAGAGGGAGGGGACAGTACCTGAATGTGGAGGGACCACTCATGCAACTGATAAAACAGTCGATTCCAACTGTCTTATGTGAGAAACCTGAAGGCACTCTCACACCTATTCACAAGGGATCTTCTGTTCAGGTGGCTTTGGGTCCCGACCCTGGGGGTGGACTAGCAATGGAGGATCACCTGGGCAGAGGGTCCTTGGAGATTGGGGAGAGGGTGCCAGAGGGTGAGACAAGGTAGCCCCCCCCATTTCCTGACAGTGATTCATCTTATCCTCCATCAGCCTTTGTAGGATTATTGTTATTCATATCCTACTATTCCCCCTGAAGTTAGACCAAGTATTGAGAAGAAGAAACTGACCCCCAACAGTAATTAAGATTACCTATAGCAAACACCACTATAGTACTGAGACTAAGAAGAGGGAGCCTGGAGGCTTTAGAACTGAACGTCGGGCATGTCCTATTAATTGGGCTGATTGTGGTCAGGCCATTGAACCTGGGACTTCACACCTGCAGCCTGATAAAGACTCACAGGTGTATAAAAGTTGGCGTCCACAAAGAGCAAGAGGAAGAAGCCAGTGCAAGTAGAGAGCTAGAAGCATTTGGAGTGAGGGAGGAGCAGGAAGTCCAGCACAGCCCGCAAGAAACCGGAGAATAACGCAACGCTGAGACGCTGGAGAAAGGCACATTAAATCAGAGTGTGATTGCATGGCAAGGGAGACATGTCTCCAAGGAGCTGGGAGAGCGAGAGAAGGGGAGCCGTGGAAGCAGGTGATCCCTATGCTGTGGTCGAAAGGTGCTTGTTCCCTGACTTGTGGCAACAGTCTCAGGGTGTCTGCAGGGCACACAAAGTGATCCTGATCATGCAAACCAAGAAGCCGGGAAAGACGCGTTACGCGAACGGTGAGTGTCAATGAATGAAAGAAACCCGGTGCACTTTTGAAGGGTAGTGAAACTACATTGTATCAGAGTGGTTGCATGTAGGCAGCACACTCCTGAAAGCCTCGGATGAGAACCGAATGGTAAAACACACTAATGTAAAGCCAACAGTGGGTTAATGAAGAACAATGTTTCAGAGTGATCCATTTATGGAAGAATAAGTTTCAAAGGACTCAGAACAGTTAAAGGACAATTCTAAAGCACCACACAAACTAATGAAGTCATAAGAAAGTGTTCTCCAAGTGAGCAGCCGACGAGCAGTGAAGTATGAGCAGAATACTGAATTGAACGTTTAAGCTGCGTTTCAATCTTCTAAGTTCAAATAACCCAACAATTATGGGATAAAGTGCTTGGGTAAGGGCAACTGGTTACACGACCTGTAGTGCGTGCACCGTGCAGTCTGTCAACTGCACATAAACCGGGAAGCCCCAACCAAATAAAATGAACTGTGCAAGCAGCCAAGAAACTAGAAAGAAAATATTGGTTCAGAATCAAGGCAAAAAGCGTGGGGATGGAACCCCAAGTCCTTTTTGGAACATTGTGTTGTGAACCGTGCTTGAAGCTTGGGGATGGAAATCGTGAGCTTCTTGAGAACACTATATTTCAAACATTGAGTTTTGAATCCATGTTTAAAGATCGGGGATGGGAACCACACGCTCTTTTGAAACTTTGTTTTGATAAACCAATGCCTGCAGCTTGGGGAAGGAGCCCGAGCTCTGTTTGGAGAACCCGGTCTTTTTGAACTGTATCCTGAATTTGGGGAAGGGAGCTAGATTTTGCCCCAGAATTAAATTTGGACACTATATTAACTTAGAATATCCCTGCAATATATTTTGATAGACATGAGGGCAAGTATAGGTTTTGACACAGGCAGACCTTGGTTTTGGACTTCTGGACATAGACATTCCTTAATTTTGTTAGGTAGGTCAATCCCCACCATAGCTATAGGACATGTTAAGCGTTGCACACATCCAGACATTTTAATAAAGTTTTTAAAAACGTGTTACATCTGTTGTCTGGGTCACCTCTTGACACCATGCGTGTCTCACACTAGCCTTTGGTTGAGTGTACCTGACCGATACGTAGCCATATAATTGTTTTTGGAGATGGCGCTATCCGACAGATCCACTGTGAGATGACACATGTCGACTGACTTAGTCGACATGTGCATATTCATGTAGAACATAGCATTGGTGCGTTCCTTGAAGATCAATACTTTCCTGTTCTGCACAAAGGAAAAAAAGGCCTTCAGAACCCAGAAGATGGACTTCAACTCAAGCATATTGATATGGAGCAGCCCACCCTTCAGAGACTGGAGATCATGCATCTGAAACAAGCCCAGTGTGCTGCAAGAGCCGTACTTGGATGAGTGGGTGATCCGAGACAGCATCCAGGGTAAACTAGGTTGGCATCTTCCATTCAACAATTAAAACCAGAAAGAATCCCCTGGTGGATGAGTAACATGTAACATCACTGAATGGGAGTCTTTTCACTGACATTAGAAGAAGGCCAATTGAAGCTGCAGGTGACACACATGGATGCTGGACGCCAATGGGGTCTAAGTGATCTGTACCAACCACACTGAAGATAATGAGTGGTTGTTATGCTTGATCTAAAATGGCGCTGGGACGCAATGTATTCTGGGAGCGCTCGGAGCCATGATGGATATTTACTTCATGCCGCAGTGAAAAGCTGCACACATTTTGCTGAGTGTTAGATTAACGGTGCTGAGAAAAACATGCTTTCCAAACCTGGTATGTGGTCAAGGACATTTCTGCTGGGAAAGCTAACTTTGTTATGGTTTGCTACTGTTCTCCGTGGAGCGTGTTTTTAGAGAAGGGAGGCACTGAGCTTCTTGGGGGGAGCTCTCGATTGACCCAGCTGGCAACCGACGGCTGTTCCTCAACTGCGCAAGTGCAATTTCCAGAAGGTTCGAGAATTGACTCCCCTTTGTGGAGTGTGTGTATATGCGGAAGCCCGGAGGTGGTCAGGTGAGACTTCAGCCGGCGACGGACGCTTACGTCCGGCCCTCCTGTGAGCTGTGGTGCTCTCGGCCTGGCTGTTCCCGGGGTCTTCCAGCCGCTTCTGGGCGAGATGAGGAATCCTGTTACGCTCACGGTGATGTATTTCCTTTTGAATTCTTTACTTCTGTGATTTATGTCTATATTATTTTTGTGAGTTATTTCTATGTACTTCTAAGCTTTGAATAAATAGCCGTATAAGAGCTGATTATCTTCTAAGATAATGCATTGGTGATTTATGTTTGTTCTGTGCACTTTGGGGTGAGCAATACAGTGGTGAAGCTGCAAAACACCAATGTGAGAATCCTACCCACTAGGGAAAACGCCCAAGCCATATTCTGATCATGCCAATGAACCCTATCCTTTTTGATGGAAACATTCCCCAATGGAGGGGATGAAGCTCTCAGTAATGGGTCATCCAAATAAGGGCAGATCGGCAAACCATGTCACTCTAGGAATGCCAGGATGACTACCAACACTTTAGTGAAGACCCTCGGTCTAAGGAGAGGTAGAACGGGAGCACCATGCTCTATAGGTGAAGGACGGTTGAGTCTCCTGTGGGGAGGCCTTAAAGGGGTGTGATGGTAAGCCTCCTTCAGGTCTGATAACCAGCCAGCCACTTCTTTGGTGGCATGCCAAAATGTGGTCAAGGACACCATTTTCAAGTTGGCATCTGTTAAACCTGCACAGGCTCAAGACACGTTTAATGCTTCTTGGTTTCTTGTCCGTTGCCAAGAAAGGGAAGTAAAAGCCTTTGGCCACCTTCCAAGTTGGAACCAGTTTGACTACCCCAGTCTCCACCAGGAACCGAGTCCATGGCTGACGGAGCTCAGCTGCAATAACTACAGATTTAATCTCTATATCCCCAATATTTTGCAATTTAGGTTATCATCTACAATTTCTGCAGGAGGTTTACGAGCAGGGAGGAGTGTGGGGGAGTCCAATCGAGATGTTGAGAGCAGGCTGAAAGTAATGAGAGAAAACCTACTTTGAGACATTTCCACAGTTCATAGGTCCTTTTGAGATCAAAATGGTGATCAGCCCAGTAACAATGAAACTGCAATTACTCTGAGGATTAAAAGCAAATTCACCCTTTCATGCAAGTCTGTTAAAGCCCTTGAGGAGCAAATTCTGGGTTCCCTGGGGGAGATTTTCTGAGATATGAGGGGGAAGTTGATACGTTACCACAGGAAGACATCACCTTGAGCCAAAAGGGAGAGGATCCGTGTTTGAGGGTTAGTAGCTCACAAGGTAGTCTAGGAACCCACAGGCTGCCCGATTTGAGAGCCAGGGCAGAACTACCAGAGTTCCAGACGGGATAACCAGATAAGCGGAAAGTAGGACATTCTGGGGTCAAGCCAAGTAGTTGCTAGGGCCAGCCACCCTGCGTCCATTCTGTCTGAAGCCTCCAAGAGCTTTTGACCCCATGTGAGCTACAACTTTTTGTACTGCCCGCTGGCTTTAACCACTGAGGCATCCAAGATAGCCTTTACATTCTCCTACATCAATGGGGATGCTGCCTCTTGGTTCGTCCATCCTCATGGTAGCACAGGGAAATTCAGCTTTGAAGGATCTTACCCTCTTTATATCAGAGTTTAAGATGTGCGGTAGGCAGCAACTTTCTCACCAGATAAATGGCGAAATATTTGAAAGCAGGGAAGAAGAGATCTTGCGAGTGAAATTAATCTCTGTAATAACCTTGTATTGGCAATTAGATGGACTGAGGAAAAGAGATCCTCTTTTGTCTATCAAAGCTTAAGGAAGGCATTTGGGTATGCTCTGGCAGAGATCGCAGACATATCCATCCCTGCAAATTCCTAATTAACCTCCTGATGCAGGTTATTTTCAGTTATGTGAGCACAGGGCAGGATGTAGGAGGGAATTCTCACTTGAGAAAACCATTCCAAGAGGGAAAAGAGCAATAAGGGATCATCAGAATTCCAACTTAAGGGTTGTGCTTTTCTCTGTATTGAGGAAAGTGTGAAATGCCATAAAGATCAACCCGTGCTTGTACTGCAGCACAGGAGGACCTTTTTGAATGAAAGACCGAAAGTCATTGAAAATTCCACCTTTCAGTCGCTAGAATCCTAAAATAGTCACCTTTCAAATTGTCAACACACAACCATAAAATGTAGGCTTGTTTGCAGAAGGGAAGATCGATGTTGTGGGCCTATATAGTGATAGATTCAGAAGCTAGGAAGAATTTCAGAGATTGTGTATTTGCATTGACAGTGGAATCCCTTTTCTACAGACGTAATAGGCAGAGCAGGTCCATGAAGTGGATGGCATACCTATCTCCTCTAGGACAATTTCACATGTGACTCTTCCTTAAGGCTTGCAGTACCAGGCAGTTAATTGGGTGGAGTTAGTATACAAACATATAAATGTCCAAGGGGATTCGGAGTATGTGTCACAATCCTCGCCCAAAATCCCCTCTGGCAAGCCCATTGGCCAGGTGGGGGTCAGGCTTCGGGTCTCTAGGGCCTAGGAACCAAGCTATGCGGTCTAGTGTTTTGGGTGTGGTGGCCTAGGGACTACTTTACCTGGACTATTTTGTTGGCGCTATTTAAACCACACCGAGCAAGACAACACGCTTTGCGTTACTTTGCAGTTCGCAACCTGACGCTCACCGTGTCCAGCTAAACCCAGGAACCTCAGAAGCAGAACCTCCAAGGAGACAAAAGGAACATCGTTAGCAGCAGCATCTTACCTGCAGTCTTCATCTTTAGCTTCTCGCAGCTCCTGTGAACAGCTTCCTTGAATCTGTACGCCTCCCGGACTGAACAACCTGAAAGAGGAAGATAGAGGCAACATTAAAGAAAGTATCAGAGACATTGCAAATTACGAACTGCTCAAAAGGCTTATCTGGCTGGTCGTCTCTCAGCTGGCACCATTCTGGACATTCCACACGCGCTGAAGAACACCGCAACCTACAAGGAAAGAAGGACAACAGGTTAGCAAAGGCAAGACATCGCAGCGCTGCTCATAGCGCTTACTTACCGCATCATAGCGCTCTTAATGCGCAATCATTTACCAGCGAGGCTCAACAAAGCCAGTTTGCCGCGCTGAAGCTCTGCATAGCTAAGGGAGAAAAAGAGACATTAAACAAGAAAGGCATGCGGGAATAACAATACGAAAGAACAGCAATAAGACCTACCAGAACGATATCAAACGGGTCGGTGTCAGTGAAGTAACTGGACCGCATATGCCCACGAAAGACAACGCGCCCCTGCCAAGAAGGCAGGACGGAGAGCACGCCTAACCCTACCACAAGGCTGAACCTTCCTGCAGATCACACCTGGGCACCAGTGAGAAGTATACCAGCGAGTAATCCGGCTGGGTGGCGTCCCTGTGGATACCAGGTGAGCGTAACAGTATGCCATAGTTGACTTTACACAACCGAGTATTGAATGGGTAAGGAGAACAATGGAGTTTAAATCCACATTCTGCATGGACAGCTGCTTAGGAAGCAAGCACAAGAACATTTTGCAGCCACCCAGAAATGAAGTAGGAGTCACAGTGGGAGCCTGGTTTGGTTCTCATAACACTACTTTATGTGAGCTACTGGCTTATCAGGATTTCTGGGATGTGTTTATGAGACAGGCAGGAGATGTGTCACCATATTGATCGTACAACAGCAAAATTGGGTTAAACGCTATTCATGCATATGATCTATGCATTTAGTCGTGTTGTGCTGCAAAAAACCTCTGCCTCAATGCCAGTAAGAAAGAGTGCTCATCGGGACCCCTGCTCCCGCCTTCCCTCTTTCTCTCTGGCTGGCCTCCCTTGGCCCTGCGCCTCCACCTACCACAAGGCAAAAAATGTGGGGTCATCTTCAACTCCACTCTCCCCTTCTCGTATCACATCACGGACATCTCTAAAAAGTCCCCCTACCAACTGCACTGCCTCAGAGGTATTCTTCCTTTTCTCACTTTCCCCCCGAAGCGCACCGTCTAAAGAGCCCTGGTCCTTTATAGGCTAGACTACTGCAAAAGCCTCTTTCTCAACCTTCCCTCTTCTACTCATCCAGTTATCCTTGGCAAGACTTATCCTTGGCCTCAAACCCAAGGACTGCATCTCTCTGGCGCCGACATCCCTTCACTGGCTCCCCGTGGCTGCAAGGATTAAGTTGAAGACCCTATGCATTGTCCCAAGGCTTTCTGGGGCTTGGGCCTTCACCATCTGCAACGCTCTCTTCCTAAATACTCTCCTTTCCGAACCCTCCGCTCGTCTTCCTCCAACTCTCTGCGGGTGAGCCGCTTCTCCAAGCAGAGAGTTGGGGGGTGGGGGGTGATCTTTATCCACTGCAGGTGCCTCACTCTTGAACAGCTTCCCTCCCTCCCTCTCTCCTCCCTGCTAACCACCCCATTCTACTCGGACACTCTTCTCGACTTCTGCTCACTGACTGCCTGGTGTACCTTCAGAGCCTCACAGGTCCCAAGCTCTCCTCGCCAGTCTCCTGCACTTGCCTCCGGGCCTTGCACTTGCCATATCCCTACTGCACTTCGGGTACTACTGATGAGTGGTATCCTCTCTGCACTTCAACCCAGGTTCTGCTGGGACTGGGTGCACTTGGTACCTATTGCCCCCCCCCGCACCACGCACTTCCTTTTCTGTGCACCCACATGATCTGAAAGTACTATGCCTGGTAAGATTGCTTGCCTTGTCTTCCTTATGTCTCCCCCCCACCCCATGCATGGTTGCGCTTTGAAACACTTGTGTATAAGTGCATGATAAATAAACAATCAAAAAGGGAACCAAGACTTGAAAGAATCTCTCAAAGATAATTTAGCCAAGGGATTAATCTGCCACTCCCCAGTATCTTCCCTGCTATTCTTAATCCAAAAGAAAGATCAGTCATTGCAGACTTCTACTGGATGTGTTACGCTCACCTGGTATCCACGGGGCACCACCCAGCTGTGGGGACTCTGGTATCCTTCTCAGCGGCTCCCAGGTATGATCAGCGGAGAAGTTCTGCCTGGAATACAGGTGGGCAATGTTCAAGACTGGGCAACTGGGGTAAGAGCCTCCCAACACCCTGTGTGCCTGCTGCCCCTCCCCAGACCTTTCCTCACCTGGTTATGGGTTTTGACGTGCTCTCCGTCCTGCCTTCTTGGCAGGGGCGCGTTGTCCTTTGTGGGCGAATGCGATCTAGTTACTTGAATGATGCTTTTGAGTCTTTCAGGTAGGTCTTATTACCGTTATGCGTGTATGCCTTTCTTTGGTTTAAATAATGTCTTTTCTTTCCTTAGGTGCGCAGAAGTTCACTGTGGAACGTTGGCTGAGGTGGGACTCGCCGGTAGATGATGGTGCATCGAGAGCGCCTTGATGCGATAAGTAGGCGCTATGCGCAGCGCTATGATGCCCTGCCTTTGCTAACTATTGTCTTTTCGTTCCCGTAGATTGCGGTGCTCACCCGGAGCAAGAAGTCCCAAGGCGATGCTGGTCGATGGGCAACTCGTGAGGTAAGCTTCCGGCACGATTGTAAAATGTCTAATGTCCCGTTTCTCCCTTTTTTGCAGATCCGTCGGTCCGGGAGGCTCGCTGATCCTTGGATGCTGTTTGCAGGAGCCGAGGGCAGCTAGTGATGGAATTACAGGTAAGCTGCTGCTATTAACGATGTCCTTTTGTTTTTCAGATGCTGTTCTTCCGAGGTTCGCAGGTACAGCTGAACACAATGAGCATCACGTTGCAGGATTGCAAAGTAACGCGAAGCATGTCATTCAAGTCGGGTGTGGTTTAAATAGCTTCAGAAAAGTAGTCCAGGTAAAGTAGTTCCTAGGCTACCACACCCAAAACACTATACCGCATAGCTTGTTTCCAAGGGAACCAAGCTATGTGGGTGCCTCCATGTTGGCTGGCACTGGAAACAAAGTAGTCCCAAAACACAAGTCCTCACGAAGTATGAGCCTGGCGCCAACGGCGCCAGGACTGGCCCCACGAGGGCTTCAGCAAAGGATGCTCGAGTTTGAGACCCGATCAAAGGCCCCTCCTGGCCCATGGGCTGGCCAGGGTTTTTTTTTTTTTATACGTGTCGTGACAGATGCATGGCAGTGACTAAAACCACCAAAAAAACATGCTGAACTTTTTCATCATCTTGGTGCTGCTGGGTTAGATTTAGGGGGAGATATTTATTGTTAGACCTATGCAGGGGGCCTACCATCTGGTCCATGTACCCAAGGGTGATGAACAGAAGACTGTTTTAGAATTAAATGTTGCCTTTACGAATACAAAGTAATGCTATTTGGCTTTTCCAAGGCCGTGCCTAACTTCCAATTCTTCTTAGAGTAAGCCCTCCAGAAGTTCCTGGATGGGTTTAGAATTGTGTGCGTTGATGATGTGCTCATTTTCTTTCAGAACCTCCTACAGCAGAGACATGACCAGCAAGTTTTAGAGAACTGGGGAGACATCCATCTTTACGCAAATTTGGAGATGTCTTGGAATTTTGGGGATTGTCATCCTGCACAAGGGACTAGACCCATGAATGTTTCAAGCTGACAAAAACTGGCAGATGCCCGTCTGCGATAACCAAGTATAAGTTTCCTGGAAATCTGTAAGCCTTTTTAGGCAGTTTAACAGACTTCTCTAGTCAAGTTACCACTAGAACCACGCTTCTGAAGAAGGATGTGTAATTTGACTGCGCTTCTAAGGTGGAGGAGCCTTTTCCAAGGTTAAGAGACTCACTACTGCTCACATTTTACAGATAATTTCAGCTATACATTTTCGAAGAAATGCTACAATCTGATAAATACAAGTCGAAACAAATCATCCACATCATATAATCAAAAATTATAAGAAATAACTGCTTGTATTTTTCTACACCTGGATCTAACTCAACCTTGGCTCGGACAGCAGTGCAGGCTCAGAGGCATTAGGAAAAGAAAAGAAGAAAAAAAAAAAAAGACTATTGCATCTGTTGCTTTATTCTTAGAGAAACTGCTGCCTGCAAAAGTTAATTATGCCATTTACAGTTGAGAACTCCTGGCTAATAAATAAGGCTTTCACAAATGGAGGTATTATTTGCTGGGGAGGAAGACTTACTTTCACCATGCTAACTGGTCATAGAAATCTGCTTTTTCTTAAACTGGCTAAGACCACCCCAATACCCCACAGATAGGCCATATTTATTTTGGAACACCCCTTTGTAATAACATTTCAAACTGGTTGGCTGAACAAGAAGGTGCATGCCTTGTCCAAACAATTTCCAGGCATTTAAAATGAGGATGCTAGAAAGTCTGATCACTTGATTCCAGAAGATTACTCTGTCGTATTGGCTACAGATGGTGTAGACATCAGGAATCCCAAAACTTTTTTTTAAAAATGAGCTTGGTACAAATACAAGCTTGAGTCAGCAAGGGTCCTATTCGCTGAGTGAGGGATGGTCCTCCTTATGTAGACTCCAAGTTGTATCTATCTACTGAAGGGTTGCCAGATTCGGCTCTTAAGGAGTGCCATGAGCCACTGCTGGAATGTAATCCCAGTGACCATAAAATGTTGGAATTATTACACAGAGCTGTGTGGTTGACACTTTGAAAGAGGTGTGAAATCGGTTAAGGGAAGCCTATGGGACCATTGTTTACTTTGCCTATTCCACCTCGCCACATGCATACCATTTCCATGGATTACAACATAGACGTACCTCAAAACACGTGATGTTCACCAAATTGGGTGGTAGTAGACTTGTTGGCAAAGGCGGGACATTTTATTCATATGAATGGGACAGTAACTGCTACCAACTTGGAGCAGAACTTCCTGCAGGACAGATATTCTTCTCAGTCTTCCTACTCAAGCAATCTCCGACAGAACCACAATCCGTTTCCAAATTTTGGCGAACCTTTTATAAAGAATTTGAAGTCCAGTTGTCCTCCGATTATAAACTCCAAACCAATGATGAAAAACGAGTCCATCAAGAAACAGAAAAGTATATTAGATGTTGCCTCAAGGTTCAAAGAAGCTGGTCTAGTTTAATCAGGTCTACAGAATACAAAAACACTGTCAATCACCCTCTCTATCCCCCTTATTTTCCAATTTAGGCATCTAGATTTTCTGCAGATTGCCAGATGGGAGCTTTCAAATCCAGATGTTGAGAGCAAGTGATGAGAGCTTTAAGTGATGAGAATACCTACAGAAAGCTACAACCAATCTGAGTAATGTGACGATTCTTTGCCTATCGTCACTCATTCTAAAGGTAGGATCTCCTCTTCCAGTTCGCAACCCATTCAGGTACCCCAGAAATCCATGTTCTCTGGTAGAATAAACTCATCTGCACATATGTGTTTCATAGAAATAAGGAAGAATAGAGGAAATCCCCAGTGTATAATGGTGTTTAAACAGAAGAGGAAGCACCATATGGAGGCAACAAATAGAACTGCAATCAACTGCCTAGACTGTCAAATAGTCAAAGGCCCACCTCAAATAAAAAGGAAGGAGAACTGGACCTACAGAGAAGTAGCAGTTGGAGTAGCAGTGTGAAGAAGGGAAACCATAGCAGCAGTTGGAGAGAGACAGAGAAGCTGCGGAAGTGGCCCGCAGCCGAGTAGTCGCGAGACGAGGTATACGAGAGAGAGTTGAAGGAGCTGTAACAAAGGCGCCCTGGAATCAACCACAATCTCGCCGTTTGGTTCATGGACTTCTGAAGCAATTACCACTGCGCAACGAACATAGTCAAAGACTTCTCCGTGGCCCCCAAGGAAGACACAAGACCAACAGCAAGATGTGGTCGGCAGTTACAGCCAGAGCTTCCTTAGGCAGTATTGCTGCCGACACAAAAAGACAGCAGAGCGCTCCAAGTCCTACACAAACTGAGCTCAATGGGAAACGCAGACCCGAGACTTCATACATGACCGAAGGCTCTGGGAGATTCTTCTTCATGCCAGTACCTGGGGAAGGAACACAAGTGAACCAGGCTGACCAACAAGGTGCTCTGAGGAGAGAGGCTGGGACCCACACCTGGGTATGAAGAAGCACCTCTAAGGTTATCTCTATTGTCACAAGACTTGGTAGGTTAGTTAACCAAGTGAACTGTGAATGTTAGGAGAGCCTAAGGTGGTAAATGGAATAACCATACCCCTGAGCAATTGAATTGTGCAAAACCTAAGCGAAGCCACAGGAAGAGGGGCACCCCAGGTATTCTGAACTGTTAAAATCTGAAAGAGGCCGCGAGAGAAAACACACGCCGGGAGATGTCGAAGGTGAAAGCATGAGAAGCATCAAGAGAAGGAGCGCATACACAAAAGCGATCAGAGACCCACTCCGAAGTCAAAGAGCCCGGGGAATGGAGTCATCCCACTCTGGTATCGGGAAAAAGCAGATACTTTCCCGATTGGTGGTTTATGGATCTTTGTCTACAGAACATTATTTTCCATCACCTTTTTGCCAGCAAGACTGGGAATGTTTCTCTTGTTTAAGAGCACAACGAACACTTGTTACTTTGAAGACACTATCCTTGCACAGTTATCTTTAAGTAAATGAGAAATTGGTACAGGTTAGTCGCGCTCTGCCTTATGGTTAGTCAAATATCAAGGTAAGTTTCTGTTTGGAAAATGTCTGAAAAAAGTCCTTGACAAATCTTCATATGGTAATTTAATCATGAAGTCAGTCGACATGTGGGGGGTGGGTTGTGGGGAGCGGAGATCAAATTGTATAATGTACACATTCGAAACAGTATTGTGGCATCTTGTACTGTATATTTGGTCTGTATTGTTTTGTTGGCTGAAATATAATAAAAAACGTTTAAAAAACAAAAAAGAAGTCAGTCGACACGTGTTTCGATTTGAGTCATTTTCAAGGGCATAGACTGGATAAATAGGTCTGACAAACCAATGATGTGGACCTCTGTGTATAGATAACGTCTGGCCCAATTTTTTGGGACCTTTATTGGGTGGACCCCGTGGAATTGGCTGTGCAGCTTGCCGTTACACTGTGTCTGGGTGGTCATAGCTCATTTGTGAATGGTCAGACCCACATTTTTTATCTTTAAGTATTAGTGTTAGGGACAGTAGTAGGTTTTTGGACACAAAAGTGAGACTTTGTTTTTTCGGCCTACCTGATGATTTCATTAGTTTATGTAGAGGCAGGGAAACACCTCTTGCTTTTTGAGATGGAAAAATACTTTTCCAACTACTTTTTTCGTTACTAAATGTCTTTATCCCAAAACATGCCACCACTGTGTCGGACCCTTACTTCTGATCACTCACAGTAAGCAAAATGAGTTACAAGCAGTTTGCAGAATGCTCTAGCCGCCCATGTCCAAAACACTAGGGGGGTGGGGAGTATGGCTTTCTCCTCTAGGCAGCTTAAATTGTTGAGGACCAATGCATTTAATTCCCTGGTACATAGGTCCTTTTAAGAACAAGAGTGAACAACCCAGTTTGAGAATGTAACTAGGATTACATTCAAAACCCTCTGCATTGTCCACAAGGCTTTCTGGGGCCTGGGTCCAAAATACCTTCAGCTATCCCTCCGCAAATACCTCTCCTCTCGAGCTCTTTGCTCCTCTACCTCCAACTCCCTCAGGGTCAGTCGTTTTTTAAAGAAACGAGCTGGGGCAGATCTCTGGAACAGCCTCCCGGCCACTTTAAAACTTAAGAAGAACCATCTCTGGTTCCAGAAGCACCTCAAGACCTTCTTTTCTTCTGCCTTCGCTCCCCCTCTGCCCTACTGATCTGTTCTCTTGGAACCTTGCACCTGGCCACCCTCTGTCCTCCGGGACCAGGTACCTGCTCACCCTGCCACCCTTCCTCACTGCCTCCGAGCCACCCCTTGCACTGGGGTCTGTATCTGTACCCATACAGCCCCCCCTTTTTCTTCCTGCACTTATCAGACCTACCCTGTCTGCTGCCTTAAACCTAGCACTTGCAAATTGCTGGCTGCACTACTACTGTTTGTTGCCTTTATTATTTATTTATTGTTATTTATCCGTTTCTCCTCTGCTTCGCACTTTCCACTTCTCCCCCCTTCCATGCACTTCTCCCCTCCCCCTCTCCTATGCACTTGCGTGTTCTCAATGGGCCTAGTAAGATTGCCGTTTTGTTCTTCCCTGTTCCCATCCCTTGCCTTGTCACGCTCTGAAACACTTGTGTACGAGCGCGTTAGAAATAAAATATCAATATCTGTCCTTTCATGTAGTCTTTTAAGGCACTCTAGGGAAAGAACTAGGTTGCAGATGCCCTGCCCCCTCGTTCTCCCAGTGGTCACAGAGGGTAAGTCAGAAGAGTATGCTGTAGGTAAGAGTCAATATCTTGTAGATTTAAAGGGGTATGGTCTGACAACAATGTTCATGCTTGGTAGAGTAGTGTCATTGGAGTAAACCCTCCAAGCCTGGCCCTCGGACACTGCTTTCCGAAGGGGATACTTTAAGGTACTGTAGACCCTCACTTCACTTAAATAGGGCCACAAGGCACTCTCCAGCGGTGCACAAGTTGGAGGGACTGTTTTTCTCCATATGTGGCATTAATTCAGGATAATAGTTTGGATACACAGATATGGTTGGAGTTCTGGTGTAGTTTGGAGAGGAGAGTTGATTTCAGAGGGGTCACATTAACAGCTGAGATACAGGAAGCAGATCATCTCCCAAATGAAGCTGGAGGAAAGGTCTCTGAATGCTGGCAAGCTTGGAACGTTCTGGCAGGATAGAACGCTGACAAGCGTTCAATAACGGCCTTTCATCAGCTGAATTGCTAGGGCGCAGGTTCCACGACTGTTGGCTCTACGAATTAAGTGGCTAGGAGTGAGTAACAAGTTTATCAAAATCAAGAGTAAATCATCAGGAGCTTCGTGGGACATGTTCCAGTGACTGGAGGTGGGGCACAGTGTACTTGAGCATAATCATCACCTGAAAACATTGTTATATGCAGCACCGCATTATACCTACCTTCAGAGTATTCGCTGAGCAGAAGGTTCTGCGCTGCACTTATATAGTTAACTGGACACTTCATAATTTTGAGTTACCAGCAAACAGAAAGAAAGCATTGTGCAAAACAGGAAGCCAGCCTCCAACATACTGCTCTCTAGAGATAATACAATGTTGCAGGGGGGGGAAGCAAACCATCCTCTACACATCGATACAGAGAAAATCAATAAGCATACTCTTCAGTTTCAGAAAAATCTTCAGGCGAGTGCAAGAGTGAACATTCTTCAAATACTTAAAACTCAAGGAAAATAGATAGTAAAACTGTTTTGCTTGGTCAAGAGGAGCAAAAGTCACCACTCCAAGCATTAGGGCTACAAAATGCAGACTTTAAAAGAATGCATTCTAGTGATTAATGGGAAGGTCTAGTAGTGGTACAGTTTATGTTTAGAATAGTAGTAAACAAAGTTAGGGACAGTCATTTTAGTTAGCATCTAGATGTTAGGCAACACGTCAAGTTAGGATTTAGAGACAAAACTGTTGAGTTGTTGGGTGTGAGAAACAAGGTGTCTCCCTAGCTAGTCCCCAGGGATCTGTCATCCAGGTGGCCAGGACAGGGCCATCGCTATTGGATCCAGTTCCTGAGGGAGGATCACCTGGACGGGGTTCCTCGGGGAGTGGGAGACGGGCGAGATGCAGTATCCCCCTTCCTTTGACACCCTTTACCCCCCGCCTCACAACACAAAGGACAACGGACTAACACCCTGAGCTGTTTACCTGACATGTCCCGATACATGGGCCAGGCAATTGATCAGAATCGCACACACCTAACAGCCCTTTCCTTTCCCCACAGGGATGAAAGGTGGAGCCAGCAGGAATACGGCAGGCAGCATGTCAGCACAGCTAACGAGGCGTGGCAGTTCAAAAGGAGAAAGGCGGCAGGAATCGAGAGAGAAGCGAGGAGAGAAGTGACCTCGCCCTTTTCGTCCCAGACCCACAGGACCTTTGTGGAAGACAGCCTAAGACCGCAGACAATAGCGCAAGTGTCTTCCAGCAGATGTCAACGGTACACAGGGCAAGCCTACGCTGATAAGCAGGAGCGAGGGAAGCTCCCGCGACCGTGGTACCGGCCTTGACTCCAATGAAGAAGAAAAGCCAAGTGTTTCATCACAGCCGGTGAGTCGACAGGGAGGACGATAAGAACCTGGCTGCGTTGTGTGAGAATCGCAGAGTGGCAATTTTGAACCAAGTTCTATTAACTGTAAAAGAACTAACACGTGTGAAAGGGGGGAAACAAACAGGCACCACTTGGATGGCAAGTCAACAGATTTTGGTCAAACCCCATATGAGAGAAACTACAGTTACCAGCAGGCCGTGGGAGAGCCAGCGGAATAGATCAAAGTGGTCATACTGAGGGTCAAGCAAAATCCCCGTACAATCGAAAGACTGATCTAGAAACTAAGTGAAAGAAAGGGAAGTGAATCCCGCTTTGAGAAGAAACAAACAAGGGAAGCGAATCCCAAGAGGAAAAGTCTAAAGTCCCAAGAAATAGTATGTTTGGAATTGATATGATATATATATTGTTTGTACAAGAAGGGTCAGTGTTCAGAAGAGAGGGGCCCAGGAGTGAACCCATCACCCAGCGAATATTGGAAACAATAGTTTATGGAACTTTTCTTTTGATATTTAAACACGTGAGGTCCTCGAAGGCAAGAGACCTTCAAGTGAAGCGAGACTTGGCCATCGACGGCCCCGATAGCTGAAAGCGCAAGAGTTTGTCCTGAGAGCTGCCATTGGAACTGTTGTCTCATGCTGGAGAAGTCCGAGACTGTAGTGTGCTCCAAGCTCCCGTGACCAAAACGTGGGGAAGGGAGACCCCATGCTACCACATCCTGACATTATTTGAGAACACTTTCTTTTCTTGAGAAATATCCCACACCACTTTTCTGTATTAGTTGTGAGGTTTGGCAATAGGTTTCTTAGAATAGGGCCTTTTTTCTTTTTTACAACACCACTACGACTGCCTGATTTTTCATTTGATGGTCGATGCTTGCTCCCATCTTAGATTAGGTGTTTTTCCAACCTGCATACAGCATTCATTGTTCAATAAACACCCTTTAACTGTGATCACTTGTGTCTGTCTTACACATTGGGCCAATTGAGGAAAAAACATTACTAATTACCAAGAGAGCCAAGGCTCTCAAGCTCATTAATTTGTTAGCCCTAGACTAGGGGTATAACGGTATAACGGTATATCGTTAAAGATATCATGAACCACTTAATTGAACAATAATAACCGTCACATTGTTTATACCGGTATACCGTTTATACCGTTAAGTGTGCTTTTCAATCTGATTTGGAAAGGCTGCAGTAAGCAAGTGCTGCGCAGTCTTGGTCTTGCACTGTTGGATGTGCCGTCTGCCAAGTAGTTTCAGTTGGAGCAGTTTTTAATGCCATTCCATAAACCACACGTGCCTGACATAAAATCAATATGTTAGCAATAGGAAGAATAAATACAGTGCCAAGAAGGAAAAGGGTTTACTTTGGGATGGCGGCTTTGGGGTTTATATATTTATAATGGATAAGGTTTGCTAAACATATGACAATGGGGGCTTTCCCTGGTTCCATCATTGATTTTACATATAATAAGGTCACACTGCGAAATTCACTCATCTCTGTGGGTATTCCCTGCTGCCATACCAAAGGGTAACATGTCCGTGATTGCTGAACACCTTTTGGCCCATAAGTAAACTAAAGGCTGTAACGTAAAGAGTGTGCGTGTGTGTATGCGCACAAGCGTATACTACCATCAGCCTCCATTGATCTGTGGCATGCAGATTATCAAGATGGCAACATGTTCATCTTCACCGGTAGCAAGTGGGGGAGCTAAAAGCCGAAATGACCACTTAAGAAAAGCTATTCAGTTTGTTTTGCCAGTCGCAGCAGGGCTTCTCCCACCACCCCCTACTCCTCTCCTCTCCTCTCCTCTCCACACATGCGTTTGGTGGAAGCAATGGGGGCATTTCAGTGGAAAGTATGTTGAAAAGCCCAATTCTGGCCCTGGGTGCCTGGTTTTGTTTGTGATGATGAATCTGAATTTATGACCTTTTAGAAAATATTTGTTAAGATTAGTTACCTCCACCTGCTATACCGCGATAACCATGATATACCGTCATTTGGCAAGAAGGTTATCGTACCGTCATAAAACTAATACCGTGACACCCCTACCCTAGACAGAAGATTGCCTTCAAGAGCCAAAGTAATAAAATCTTCTTAAAGCATTCCGATGAGGAACACAGAGACCCACTTAACCCTGGGGAGTGCAGGGCAGAGAGAGGTAGTAAAGGGAGATGTTTAGTACATTTCTTATCTTGTTTCTGCTGTTCTTCCCATCTCTGTATATCTCGGACAGTGTCAAAAGAGAATCCGGTTATAAAAAAAAATCTTTATCCAATTCCCCTTTCGTCTGGGGATGTTGTGAATGCAGCAGAAATCTCAGAGGTTGCAGGAGACCGGATGCTCACAGGGGCCTGTGGTGCTTATCTGCTCCATCGGAATTCAACTGTTGGAGACCGGAAACTCCACCGGGAGCTATATCTCTGCAAACAACTGAATGGAAAGTAGTTGCTGGGAGGAAAAGGAAGATGGGGGTTAGTCGGAAGAGCAAGGTAGTAGCCCTAGACCACTAGAAACAAGATCCAATTGTCCTTGGTTTTTCACTCTGCAAACTTGGAGAAAATAGCACACGCCCTCCAACCAGAGTGGAATCCACAATGATCCTAGTAGAGTACCAATCTGTAAAGAAATAAACAAAAATGTTTTGGGTTCTCCTGTTCCACTTTGTGAGTTCTCTAAATGTGTTGCTTCTTTTTGCTGGCATCCCTGTTGGCTTGCCTTTAGTTTTGTGATTAGAGGGGCGTCTACTAAAGTCCCCCTGTTACTCTAATCCCTTTTTCTTGTGTGCTGCCTTAGTAGCCCATACGAATAGCAAGGCGAGAGTGCTTTTTATGTTTCCCCATTTTCATTTCAGGGCGATTCCCTTCCTGTGCTGTGGTGTAGGCTGGTGGCTGCAGTGTTTTAGATTTTGTTACACTATGGTTGAAGCCTTTTCTACTACGTTGTTATCCAAATGCCCATATATTGGGACTTAAAATGGCAGCTGTGCGGATGTCGGCTGCCCTTGTGCCCACCCCTGTACCCTTGGGTTTGTAGTTTAAGCTGGAATAGACTGGTTTACAGCTCCCAGAAATCACAAATCACATCCTATTTGAATGAGCCAGTGTATGTTGTGCAGTCTGTAGAGACAGCCTGACTGGCCGTCCGTCAAAACCCTGTGTGGGCTGCTCTGTGCTGCGATATGTGGCCTGGCGTGGCCAGTCACAGTGTGAGAAAGCTCATCTGTGAGATCCCTTTTCCTTTCTCTGACTTCAAACCCCTGGCAGACTGCTTCTGAAGATGTTCTGCTCCCGAGGAAAACTTGTTTGGCTATACTGGTTAGGACCCAGGCCCCATGTGATTTGCATTTCAGTGACATCTTGCTGGCGGACACTCCATCCTTGTCTTTTCCTTTCCTTCTCTGCTATCCAAAAAGATGTCTGGAATGGCTGTCCTCGGGTGAGAGGTTTTCCTGGTCACTGCAGTAATGCCTTCCTGTCAAATCCTCCTGGAACAAGCACCGTGAAGTTTGGGGTGGCTCCCTGGCCTGAGCGGTGGTTCGCTGCTATTCCACTTCAACACCATCATGGACTGTCCTGGGTCTCCTCCACCGTACCTCTATTCATGGTACCTTTCCTTGCTATCTGGCTTGCTTGCTTCTGCTCTCTTGAATCAGGCCTGACCACTTCATTTGGTTGCTCCACTCGCCTGGTATCTTTGCTGTTGCTTCTGCCAGATGAGTCATTGTTCTGGGTGCCTGGGTTATTCCTCCTTTTGGTCATCTGGGTCATCACAGGTTGTGTTTATTTTCCTTATTACAACGCTCTTCTCCAACTCCTGTAGGTAACACATTCTCCTGCCATTCATGGCATGAATTTGCAGTGACTAGCACTCTAAGTACTTGTCCCATGGTCTTTATGATCTTATATATGCACCATAAAATCTTCACCTGCGATTCCTGGGGACTTACAACGGTCAAACACTTTATCTACATCCATTCTTCGCAGGCTAACTGGGTCTAGAACCTGGAACTGTAGCTCTTCAAGTGGGGATGGAGGGCAGGGTCCCCTCTGTGGGTCTTCTGTAAGTTGGTTGCTCCTTTGGCCACACCTATGGGCAAGAACTGGTACTAGCATTACTTTAGCTTGTAACCGCGGTTTGCCTGTGGCATTTGTCCCACCTCTTCCAACGCGTAAATGTTTTACAAATTTTTAAACTACTGAAAATGTGTACGTACCTTGATTTCAATATGTTTGCCATGAGTATTTATTTCTGACCGTGGCTTTAGTAGTGGGAAAAGTCTTAAGATTTTCACTGGTTTATATACTAGCTAACTCTGGTGTATATTTTCTAATACTTATTTTAACTTATGGGTGCTTTATGAGTAATTCTATGATTTACCTTGTGTCCCCTTTTGTGCCTTTTATCTGGGCATTTGTGTACCTATCCAACAGCCTTCTCTCCTACCCTGAGTGACACCAGACTACTACCAAATAAAGAGTTTGGATCATCTTTAGTGGGCACACTATATTCACTTGTGTACCTACATCCCCCAGGAGAGGGCTGTGGAAAAACTGTTCCAACATCATACATGTGTCTTGTTTGCAGGCAGAAGTCCCGGAGTTGGTGGACTTGGCAAATGTATGTTTCTTGTGTCTACCTATTGCTGGAATGCTGTTGGCAGGGGGATCACGTCTAGAAGTGCTGAAAGGTATCCACAGAGTGGAAGCTAGTGTGCTTAGCAAAAGAAGAGGCAATCAGCTGCTTCGGTGAGGTGGAGGAAGGAGGGTTGACTTTGTGAAAGACAGAGATTTAAGTATAATTCTTGCATTTCTAAAGCTGTTCATCAGTCAAAACCACCAGAGCTCTTTCCCGTCAAATGACAAAGCAAGGATTCCGAGATGGCCTGCCAGTGGGAGAGCACCGTGGCCGATACTCAGGAGAGCTCAGGAGATCCTTGGGACCTGATGCACCATAATTAAGCAGAAATTCCCTCCACAGGTGACAAACTGCTGGTGGAAAAGACTGACTAAGCGGGGGCAATCTCTAGTCCTCCCATCTAAAGAGGAGAGAGAATTGAGACAGTGAGCGGCCGACAGTCTTCAACTCGCAGACTTGCCACTAAAAGGTAACAGACACTAGGACATGGACACAGCAATTCCGTGACTGGGATTAAAGCAGGACCCCCGCGGGAAGAAGCAGCAGCAATCCCTCAGAAGTGGTCAGGAGGGAAGGGAATCTCTTGTGCCCCCCCCCCCCTTTCTGGTGGCAAATACCAAATAAGAGGAGCGGACAGGGCTGGGGGAGGGAGGGTTCCATCATCAGAAGGCCCACAGACCTGAGAGAGAGACAATAGGCCAACGATCCGCCAACCGCAACGTGGGAAGTCTGCAGTCAAGCGGTGAGTGAGGACTGGAAAAAGGGACCTGACAACTTTGGGGCGGCCCCAGGGGGGGATACGACATCAATCAAGGCCCCGCCACAGAGGAAAGGTACATTTGCTCTCCCACCACGACCCCGGAGAAACGCGGGGGCCTCCCCTCAAGTGCTGATTGGCCTACCACAGCTAACCACTGGGTAGAAGGGGATAACGCCCGATAGAGGGGATGCCCTCCCAAAGGTAAGGAAACTTGGAGAAAGAGAGGCTGTACACAAGCACCTCACAGCACCACCCCTGAGGGGGCCCCACTCATCAGCCCACATGAGAGCGGCTTACTGGAGGGGCAGAGCACACGAGTGATAAGCCAAGCACCAAGGGAAATAGAAACGCCCACCTCGGAAGGAGATCGATGGACACGGTCTGAAATAAGTCTTCAGACACTGTGGTCCATTCAGAACAAGCAAGGCTCACCCCTCTCAAGCCCCTGAACTATACTGCTGAATTAGCTAACCTCTTCACACCGGGAACTAGAGGAGCCACAGCGGGAACAGCCCCCCCCCCCCCCCTACACAGAACAAAGGAACAGGGTAAGGAACTCAGAGAAAGAGTTAACACCCGGAAAGAACCCGCGAAACCAGCAGGCAGGGCAACGAGTAACAAGGTCCAAAAGCAGTGCGGGGGTGTTAGGCAGAATCCTGTGCAGTTCCCTTGGGGAACACTGCAAAAAGATTAAGACTACAGGAGCAACAGTAAACCCAATTGGTAGCAGTCTGCACCACCCAGATTTACCTGGTAGCTGTGGCTGAGCAGTCAGACTTCTCTCAAGAAGAGTAGGGCAGTATGCAGAGTATACACAATAGGGCCAAAATACAGTAGAGCAAACAAACACTGACCAAAGCTTTGTATAAAAAGTATATAGTTATTTATTTAAAACACACTTTAGGTAATACACTAGCACTCTCAATGAAAAGTCATCTAAAACACAGTCAGGTAAGTATACACACCTCCCTTGATAACTATCAGACAAGTCAGGGTTAAAGCACAACTATTTGTTAAGACAGAAGTGAGCACTTAACCTAGATGGCACTCCAATAGTTTAGGTTAAAAAGGGAGAGAAGAGGCAGAGCATAAAATAAAACCGTTCCCAACACTTTTAAGAGTTCAGAGCAAGGCAAGAAAGGCAGGTAATATCGTAGAGCCAAGGTTCATAGGCCAGGCCCACTTTAAATTGAGCAAAGTGAAATGTGCCCAGGATCACACGGTTTAAAGTGCACTGAAAGTCTTTGCAGAGTGTTCAAAAGATATAGTTAGAGGTCTGGAGCCAACCCAGTATAGAAGCCAAGGATTTAAGGGTCACCTTTAGCAATCTGTAGAAAGGGAGGCCAGACAGGACACAGTACCTTAAAGAGAAAGGAAGCTCCAGTGGGGGCAGTTGTTCCTGGCAGTGGTAGCAGTTCCTTGTTCCGACCAGGGATAGAGAGGATCTCGTCGAGGAGGAAACTGAGTCGTTGCACTGCACAGGGATGAAACCAGCCACGGAGTTCCCGATTAAAAGGTGCAGTCCTTTTATTCGCGGTCAAAAGTGGTGAGCTTGGCACGGGAGATTCAACCAAGGGCCATCTTTGGAAGGCGAAAAAGGGTGAACTGGTTGGTCCCACCAGCTCAGAGGAAGAAGACTCATCCAGCAGAAGCTCTTCTCTTGTCGTCGGGAAAGTGGTGAGGTAGCTGCAGCAGGGCTTCACCGGTGGTGTCATTGTTGCAGATGGCTCAGCTTCGTCCCTCTTCGGATTCTTAGGTCCTGTGGCGACTTCTGAAGTTCCAGTCCCAAAGACACTGCTTTTATGCAGAAAAAACCCCATTCATCAGCCTAGCTGTCAATCACACATGCTGGGCCAATCAGAGTAGAGTGCGACTTGGGTTGCTAAGGCAATGCAGTCCAGGGTGCCAATTCCCCCCTCCACCCTTCCTGTGGAACCCAGACAGAGTGGCACCACTTGGAGGGCTTCTGTTGAGAAGCCTGCCAAAATAGTGGAACAAAGGGCTCGACCTTGGTCAGAGTTACAGAGACGGACACAAACGCCATTTTAGAATCGGGTTCTGGCAAAAAGACCCAACCGGTGATTTAATATTAAATAAATAAACCGGCGGTATCTTTAACATTGCACCAAAAAGTGGTGCGTTTAAAATCAATGGGAAAATCCCATACAGAATATTCCGGGGGAATAGTTTGCGTGGTAACCACTGCCACCAGCTAGAAACTCGATGAGGGGTGACGGGACAGTGCCCCCTCGAAAACAGACCTAGGGGCAATCGAATTACCCCTTACCAGTACTTCCACAATATTAAGGTTTGTACTGGTTCTGTTCACAATTTTGGACTAGTAAAGCCAATGGTGACTTTACAAGCCCTGGGAGACAGTCAGTCCCAGGGTATGGAGTCTATGTTTGGGCACTGTGACACCCCTCTGGTACTGCACTGAGGGTGCTGTGTACCACACATACAGAAAAACAGATGATACCCTATAGAGTAAAAAGGAACCCCATAGCCCATAAGCACATAACAAGTCAAAGACATACCTCAAATCATGCCTAAGAGTGGGAGCAAGAGAGTCTCACTCTTAGTAGGAGAAAAAAAAAATCCAGCAAAGCTGTTGGGGGACTCGCTAGGTTTGGGAAATTAGCCTTATAAGAGAATTCTCCCTAACAGGGGGTGAGCGGGGGAACCCCCCAGACAGACTGCCCCCCAATCTCCCACTGACCAGCGGAGACAAACAATTCCCCGTACTCTGGAGCTGAGGAGAGTGGAGCAGGGAGACCCGAGAGAGATCCTCCCCCTGGCAAAGATTGTAACGAGAGACAAAGTCCAAGACCAGAGGGACAGATCATCCTTTACTCCCGAAGGGCCCCAGGAAAGCCACAGAAAGACACCTACAGAAAATGTGGGGAAAGGAGGTAACCTCTCCCCGGGAATGACGCCGGACCAAGAGCAAAGGGACCATGGGGTAGCCCAGGAGAAAGAAGGAATGGACCAGCAAGTAACGCACTCCCTCCTAAAACAATACTTCAGAGTTCAAGGACAAAATTACGGACACAGTTCAGAAGCAGATGACCAAATCATCAACACAGTTCAGAAGCAGATGACAAAGAGAGAAGACCTTGCATCCGCACTAAAAGAAATCAAACAGGATATGAGCAAGATGGAGGAAAGGGTCCATACAAATGAAAGGACCATTCAAAAGCGGACAGAGGACTCTAGGAATATCGAGACCTGGGTGAAAAAAATGGCAATTGCAACCCACAATCTAGAAATCCAGACAGAAGATCTGGAGAACAGATCCAGAAGATCGGATATACGGATTAAAAACATTCCAGAATAAGGCCACCAAGGGGGCGCACAGATGAGCATCTCTAGCCCCGAAATGCGGCCTTAACCCCCCGCTGAGGGACCCCCACTATACAAACCGGGAGAATCCAACGTCTTAAAGTGCCCCCCTCAGCACTCGAGAAAAAAACAGATGAAAATCGGATCTGACTTCGTCAAGAAAACTGTCTTTTTTTGTCCCGACGTCAGACAGCGCAACAGAGTTGTGTGCGCCGGCTGGCCGAAGCTGGGCCGCTGCCTCCAGAAAAGCATCAAAGGTCTCCATTATATTAAAGAACCGCGGCCGCCGTGTCTCAAATAGTGCTCCCTCTCGAGGACATCGCCCTCGCGGGATGGCGGGGAGCAGCGGACCTTTCCGGGACCTGATCTGGTCAAGGGGTGCAAGGGAAACCCTAAATCTGCGACATGTGGATCCTGAGATGGTGAGTCGGTGAACAACACTCTTCCCGCGGCTCCCCTGGAGGGCGCGTCTGTCGGGTGCTCGCTGCCTACTGCAACAGTGGTGTCCACCAGTTCGCAGATCCCTCTTCGTCTGGGGAAGGGAACAACAGCATTGAAGTGACCCAGGACCCATTGCCGCCTTGAACTGATCAGCACCCGAGGGCCCTGACATTACGCGTTGCGGCCTGCTCAGGGGCCACCTGTCTCAATGCACACTGCTTTGCCACAACACGTGCCAGTGGGCAGGGGGGGGGGGGGTGAACCTCAGAGAAGATCCACTGAGGAGGGAGGGGGAAATGTACTGTAGTTTGGGGTGCCCGATCAGCCACACATCTACCCTGAATGTGCCTCTGACCCCACAACAACTGAGGTGTGCCGCCCCCCCCCCCCCCATGGTGTTAACTGATGCAACAAGTACCACCTGTTAACCACGCTGCGACGGCAAGAGCCCACGCAGACTAGTAAAGACCTCGTATGCACGGCAGATAAGGATGCTACAACGCACATACTGAGGGGCAGAGTTTACAACGACTCCACATGCGATTCTCACTTAATGAGGGTGCTGTGAGACCAGCTCAATCATTGCACTCATTTTGAAAGCATCTGAGGACACAGGGGACCACGTACCAACACCCCTCTTGCTATGAGGTACTGGTTGTTCAGAGCACAGGGGAAAAGTGATACAGGGCAATAGATGTTCACGATCCGACGCACAATTATAGTGGCAACGCGGGGAGCACCAACGGGAGACTCCCCCACCCCATCCAATATCGCAATATAGTGAAAGCCAGCCACAGGCATATCCAAAGGAGGTACAACCTGTCACCTGGAGTGCGAACAGACTCAAACGATCACAGAAGACCCAGGTGTGCCACAGTGCCAGATAGACAAACGGAACTGAACACCAGAAAAAGCGGAAAGACTAGCATCTGTGTGCAGCCAATCCAGTCTCTATCACAAAAAGGGGTAAGAGGGTTGGGCCCCGGCGTAGCAGGGCATGTGCCCTCAGGAATGCGCTCACCCAACGGACACGAGACTGAGGCCCTCCGTGATGTGGAACACCTCACACGCATCTCTGAACTTTATCCGTCATCTATGAGAAGGTTGGATCCCCACATTTGGGGCTTGTGCCCTCTTCTCAAATTGGGGGAACCACACACTCCTCTAGGCAACACAAGATTTAGAAGGAAGACATAACTTATTGAGAACACTCAGTTGAAGTGCCCGGTGCTGCAATCGTATGGACATCAGGGAGAAACTCGCACCATACAGGTTCGCCCCACATAGCTCTGACACGACCAGCTCCTCGGACCCCGGAATGGCGACTCTAGGTGGCGGCCGTGATCAAGGCAGATGTCGCAGACCTACTGAATGAAATGAAACGCATGAGAGCTGATATAGGCGGAAAAGTCGACAAAATAAGGCAAAGAACAGACAAGATAGAAGATACGCTTGAGGAGGTCGAACATAACCAATCCTCTCATAGCACACTGGAATCTCAAATGGACCAGAGAATCGCAGACTTTGAAGCTAAAGAGGAGCTCTGCCTAAAAATGGATGACTTGGAGAATAGTGAGCGACATAACATGTATTTTTGGCATTCCGGAATGGGAAGGTGAAACGGACCTAGACCTAAAAAGGACACTACATACACTTATGAAACTCCTGTTCGAAGACTATTCCATTGACGAGCCGAAGATCGGATACACAGAGCCAGAGGTACTGCGGGTGGACCGAAGACTGTCTTGGCATGGTTCCACAATTACGCGGATAAGGTCAGGGTCCTGGAGAAGGGCAAGCGTAGCACACAGATCTCCCTGGATACAGCGAAGGTGTCGATCTACCAAGATCTGTCAGCTCTCACACTGGCTATGAGAAGAAAATGTCTCTTCTCACTAAATGGCTGAAGGAGAAGGGCGCAGGTATATCGCTGGGGATAGCCCTTCTCACTAACATTTGAATGGGAGGGAAGTACGATTAGACTCAAATCGGAAAGGGATATCCAGAGCTGTACGACCGATCTGCTAGGCGAACAAGAAGAGGAAGCAAACCGAGAAGGAAAAGGGCAGATGATAGAGAATGGCAGATCAAAGGCCCGAAGCGGAGACGGATACCTGGATCGAGGTAATTCAGAAGGATGAATGTATCACCAGACATGGAACACTAAATAGAATAGCAGCATATGTGTCCTGAGTGCAAGGACTTATGCACATGGATCCGTGTCGACAGACTATCAGGCGACCTCTGAGAGGTCGACAGGAGACACTGGAAGGGGCACATCAAGAATGCTGAGATATCCGAGACCGGCCAGGTATAGATGCCCGGTGGGATCGAACGCCGAGAGGGAAGGATGGGGGAGGGGGAAGTTGAGGGGAGAGGAGGGAACTGGAACAGACTGCCTCCGAGTTGGGTTTTGGGCAATGAGGAAAGTCGAACGGGATAGCAGCATGGGTTCTTTGTGTGAATGGCATATGCGAGAAATAAGAAATGGCGACACCACCTGAATTCCTGAGGGGCGGGCCTTTAAGGGTGGGGACGCTCAATGTAAAGGGCCTGAATTCGTCCACAAAGCGATCATTGGTCTGCAGGGAGTTTAAGAGGGCAGAACTGGGTACGCTCTTCCTCCAAGGGACCAAGTACATACAGGGAGAAGAACGCAGGGTCCTGCACCCCAGATTGGGAACAGAATATTGGTGCTCTGGCCCGCTGCGAAAAGCGGGGGTGGGAATACTAGTCAAGAAGGGGTGGAAGCTGGAAGAGACCAGGGTGTGGCAGACCGATGGGAGGGCTCTCGTGGTTGTGGAGAAAGTATGAAATAGAATGTGCACATTTGAGACACTCTACACTCCAAATACGGGGCAATCTAGGTTTTTACAGCTACCATTCCAAAAGGTAATGCTGGAGGCCACAGGCTACATAATACTAGGAGGAGACCTTAATTTAAGGGCAGATCCCGAGTTGGATAGAAAGTCAGGTAATCCAGAATCACGCGAACCCGCAGATGGCGGCCAGGCAGGGGTGGTTGAGAGGATGAGGACATATGGGCTGCAGGACATCTGGTGAGCATTTTACCCCAACGAGAAGGGATATACCTTTTATTCAGCACCCCACTCCACATTGCCCACAATAGATTATCTATACCTCTGAGGGAGTGGGGCAAGTTGCGACTGCCTCTGAAATAGTTCCAATTTCATGGTTGGATCACAATATGGTTACTGTCGATATGAATCTGCCAACTTTACCACATAGGGGGACGAAATGGCACTGTAATGAAACTCTGTGGAAAGACCATGTCTTCCGTGATATAGGCGAGGTACCCAAGAGAATGGTGTGGGGGGCAGGTAAGGTAACATGGAGGGGGATACTGATTCGGGAAGGAGCGAGTAAGATGCAGGAAAGGGCGCTGATAGAGATTGGGTTGAGGAAGAAGATTGCACAGCTAGACGCCGCTGCCCGTGACTCCAACGAGGACCGTGCAGGAAAGGTAACCGAAGCTACACAGAAAAGAGAAGAACTCCGGCTCTTGGAGGAGGCCCAGGTAGTTCGCAAACTTCAGTTCCTTAAACAAAAACACTACGAAAAGGGAGAGGAGGCAGACGCCCTACTTGCAGAACGAGCGATTCACAGCATAGAGAGGGAGCATAGAGAGCGCATTAACAACAGACCCGAAGGAAATCATAGAGGCATTCGCAAAGTTCTAGGAGGGTTTATACAAATCGGAAACGTTGCAGGACCGAAAGGAAATAGACCAATATTTGCAAGACGTGCACATGCCACGGCTCTCCCATATGGACATGGAATTATTAGATTCCCCAATTACAAGTGATGAGATCGAGAAGGCGATAAAGAGGCAACCGATGGGGAAAGCGCCTGGCAATGATGGGTATTACTGCCGGCTTCTATAAGATGTTCATATCCTCCCTACTCCCCTTTATGGTAGATATATTTAATGACATCCTTCTGAAAGGAGTAGCTCCAGATTCCTTCTCAGAGGCACTCATTTTGGTGATCCCAAAGGAAGGCAGAAACCCTAATCAGCATGGGTCCTACCGCCCGATCTCATTGCTGAACACAAACACCAAAATTTCCTGGAAATGTACCTTCTCTGCTGTGTATGTCCTCTACCCGGACTTTTTCCGCAAATTAGGATTGAATGTTTAATTTGACTATTGGATTATTTGGTAGCATTTCTTATGCCCTGAAGACGGCCTAGCAAGGTTGAAACATGTGTTGGCGTGGCGTGACCAAATTTATTTCTTTTCAGAACAAACCTAATATATGGATAGGCCAATTAAGAGTGACCGGGTTCTATTCATACTTTATTAATTGGATGGAAAAGTATAACCTTTTCAAGTGCTCATTTGATTTTTTGACAATACGATGTATGTTAGTAATACATGTGTCTTTTTGTTAATATCAAAATACAGGAACCCTACTTATAACTCACAAGGTGTGTCCAAATTAATGGTCTCATTTTTTAAAAATTCTCTAATTATAACAATTGACACCACGTCATTGTGGCAAACATATGATTGAGCGCAGTCTGTGAAGCTAGCAACCACCAAAATCTATACACGAGTACTGGCTGCCAGACTCGAAGTCCATATGTCCCGACTGATACACTCTGATCAGGTGGGATTCGTTTTAGGGAGGCAGGGAGCTGATACCATGCGCAAGACGTTACATTTAATTCACGAGTCTGCGAAAATGGCGGGGGACCGCGCTCTCTCATCAGTGGACGCAGAAAAAGCATTTGACAGGGTGGAGTGGGGCTTCTTGGAGGCGGTGCTAGAAAAAGTGGGACTTGGTCATACATTTAGGAGAGGGGTCAAAGCAGTATATACACATCGCCCAAAGCATCAGTGGTGGCCAACTCAGAGTACTCGAGGTGGTTCCATCTGGAGAGAGGCACTAGACAGGGCTGCCCCATCTCTACGATACTGTTTGCACTTTCCCTGGAGCCCCTTGCTCAGATGCTTAGAGTGGATCAGCACGTTGAGGGTCTGCAGGTGAAGGGGAAGGAATACAAAGCTGCCCTTTACGCTGACGACATCCTCCTACATATAAAGAACCCCATGACGTCGATACCAAGTGCTATACAACTGATAGAAAGTTACGGCGTGCTTTCGGGTTTCAAAATCAATAGATCCAAATCAATATTTTTCCACTGCAAGAGACTAACGCAGAAACCACCAACAGGTTAGCCTCTCTTGGCCTTGAAATTGGCGAAACCACCCTCCGCTATTTAGGGATAAACCTAACACGGAACTTGAATACACTATATGAAGCCAATTACCCCAGCCTTATAGCTAGTTTCCATGCAGCTTTAAATAAGTGTCAGAACCTCACGATCTCATGGATCGGAAGGCTCAACGCAGTCAAGATGGTGTGCCTTCTGAGAATTCTCTATCAGTTCCAAATGCTTCCCCTACAACCTCCGAAGACATTCTTCAGAGAAACCAAAAACCATCCTAAAGTTCTTATGGCAAGGGAAAAAGGGAAGGATAGCCTATAATACCCTGGTCTTTCCCAAGGAAAAAGGGGGAGTGGGTCTTCCCGACCTCAAAAAATATTATCAAGTCGTCCAGCTAAGGGTTATAGTCCCCCATTTGAGAGGGCTGACAAAGTTGCAGTGGGTACATCTTGATAATCACAACCTAGCACCGGCTACCGTCTCAGAGTGGCTATGAGTCCCAAGAGAGAACTTGCTCAGAAGACTCCGGAATCACCCACTACTGGGTACGTTATGGGGATATGGAGAGAAGGGGTAGATATGCGAGGAATAACCACATGGCCATCCTCTCTGAGCCATATATTGGTTCTGGGAGTCCATGAGGAGATCCATAACCTCGACCGGTTCCAGACATGGTTCGAGACAGGGCTCAAAAGAGTGGGACAGCTCTGGAGAGGGGGACACTTCCTTACGATCGCCGAACTTGAGGAGTCTCTAGGGATACGCCCAATAGCAGTTTTTTCCTTCCTGTAACTTAAGGGGGTACTCACGAGGAGTGAATGAAAGGAGGGGATACAGCAGGACCTCGCCCAGTTTGTGAAACTAGTGGATACTATGACAGAAACCAAAAAATTTGATTTCGGCCATGTACAAAGCACTGATAGAGGCAGGGAAGAGGTCCACTACCCAACAGAGCGAAAGGTGGGAGCAGGACTTGGAAGTGGAATTAGACCTGGAATTATGGATGAAGATCTGCAGAGGGACCTCGCAGACATCCATAGCGGCTCAATACAAACTGCATGCCGTCAAACTTCTCCACAGGTGGCAGTATGACCCTAATAGGCTATCCAAAATGTTCCGGTCCCATGTGCTGGTGTCAAGGCAGGGAGAAGACCAACTACTGGCATATGTGGTGGGGGTGCCCCCGGGTGAAGGTGTACTGGAACGGGGTTCTGGAGTGGATTAGGCAGGTTGATGGGATCACCCGAGAGGTATCACCCCTCTTAATCCTATTTGGCTTGAAGAGTGAAGGTGAGACGAGAAGGTTAACTGCAATAGTAGCTCTGCTCCTCCTGGCGGCAAGGGCCTGCCTCGTGATTAGGTGGAAAGCTGAATCCCTCCCGAGTAAGAAAGAATGGATCATGGTCGCCACGAATATCTGTGCAATGGAGAGAATTACAGCATCCCTCCACGGGGAGGCTGTGCAATATGAAACACTGTGGAATGACTTTGTGAATGAGTATATTGACATTACCTCACATGAAACATCTGAGGGGACATGACAATTGATCTACCCCTGTGCGTATGATTACAAATATGCTGCAAGGCCCATACCAGAGAGAACCGCCTGAAGGCCATCAGAGAATGTCACCATTCCCGTTACCGCTACGTAGTGAACAGTTACTAAATCTGAAAGTGTTCACAGAAACCATGCACGCTAATATAGAAGACAAGAACAAGGAAAGGAGCTTATAAACGTGAGGGGACAGTGTTCCAGGGGTAGGGAGGGGACAGTGTTCCAGGGGTAGGGAGGGGGGGGGGGATGAAAACTTGGTTTATAACTTCATGTTATGTTGGTGGGATGGGAGGGGAGGGGAGGGTTGTGGATTTTCAATCTTGGTATGTTTCAAATGAAATACAAGTGGTGTGTATTGTGTTTCTTAAAAACCTAATAAAATTAATTGTAAAAAAAAAAGAAAAAAACCTTCCAGAAGAAGTGCTAGACAAAGATCAAAGACTAAAATGATGAAGGGCACATTTGAAGATTTAAGGACTCGGAAGAGGAACTGGATGTAATGATTGATAGGATCCACAGAGTCGTCCCCCGGAACAAGCAGATCCTACAACAGTAAAGGAAAGCAAAAGAAATTGTGTAATGGGTTGGACCTTTTACTCTTTCAAGACTTGTCTCATACGACCCTGCTCAAAAGAAGGATTATGGCCCCGATCACCCAGGTTCTCAGACAGAAGGACATACAGATGTACATTTCTTTATGGTAGGGCAGGCAACAAAGGATCACCACGATGGAGGAAGGAGCGAAGATTCTGGGGATAGAGGATGAAGAATTGGAGCCAAGGACACCGAAAGTAAATGATCAAGGTGTGCGCAAAAGCTGGGAGTGGTCGACGGTGGTAAAACCAATAAAGGAGTAAGGAGGGGGCATATGAACTCCGATTGAAAGGCCCTGCTAGCGCAGGAAGCGAAGATGGAGAGGCCGCTAACAACGATCAAGGCTCCAGGTGCAAAGGGTAAAGGATCAGGGGCTACAAATGTATCATGCCTGGGGAGGGTGACTATAGAGAAAAAAGGAGGAGGCCCAGGTGGAGGGGGGCTCTGGGGGGGGAGGAATCCAATACGAGTTGGGGAGATCCGGCTGGGGCTCTGGCTAGGGCGTTAAGGGGACTCAACTCTCAAGGGGGAGGTTCGGGGGGGCTAGAGGCCAGTTGAGTTTCACTAGCCAAAGGGAGTGGTGGGGAGGGGGCATGGGGGTGGCGGAGGTGGGTGCTGCATTAAGCTGACCCTGGTATCTTTGAATATAAGGGGCCTGAACTCCCCCGTGAAGAGAAAGGAACTGGAGAGGCTCTTAAGGAGGGAGGGACCAGACATAATCATGCTACAGAAGACGCATATACAGACGAGAGATAGGGACCACCTGAGGGTGCAGGGATTCCCCAATATTGTGCAGTCGACAGACAAGACGAAGAGGGCGGCAGTTCTGATAGGCTTGAGATCCAACCTGCACCTGATAGTAATGGACATAGCTAAAGACGCCCTATGGAGGTACATAGCTGTGAATGTGAGAGGGGAGGGGTTTACTTTAGCATCTATCTACGCCACAAACAAAGGGCAAGATCACTTCATCCAAAGCATTCTGGTCAAACTTGAGAAATTTGCGAAAGGCCCCATAATATTATCAGGGGATTTTAACATGGGATGGGACCCAGGAAAGGATAGATCGACTCACATTAAAGAGAACCAGGGGAAGCCCTCGAAGGAACTGAAGGACAGGTCGTGAGACTATCCTTATGGATATATGGAGGGAGAAAGAGGGGGACAAGCAGTGTCATCATAGCTAGCAAATCAAGGAGGGAGAGGGAGTTAAGACTAGAGGAAAGACAACTCGAGAGGAAGTTGAAGGAAGTCATCTCAAAAATGGGAGAGGGTGCCAATGGAGACAGGAAGGAAGGAACTTAGAGCGATCAAGGCCACAGCTGGATATTATACAGACAAGGACGGCGAAAAAGGCCCTTGCATTCCTAAAGCAAAGATCTTATATCAAGGGCAATAAAGCGGGCAGACTGCTGGCAAGAATGCTTAGTAGGGAGGTGAAAGCTAAAACGATTCTCAAACTAAGGGTGAAAGGAGGGGGTACGAGCACAGATAACAGACATAATCCGGGAGTTCTCGAAGTTCTATAGGGCGCTTTACAGTTTGGCCGACGCCGCCAGAACGTGATCAACTGAAAACAAAGGAGCTGGCCTAAATTACCCCAAGATATGAATTTGCTAGAGCAAGCCATCTCAGCTGAAGAAGTGCGGAGAGTCATTATGTCCCTCCCCAGTAACAAATCTCTGGGTCGGGATGGATTCAACACAGAGTTACATAAACCATACAGAGAAATCTTCATTCCATATTTGGTCCCGTTATTCAATGGCATGGGGTGGGGGGTGCGGGGGTAGCATAACAGCATCCATGGAGGAGGCAAAAGGGGTCCTTCTCCACCAAAGAGGGCAAAGTCCTGAAGGTATGTTATGTTATTTGTAAGGCGCCAAAGCCCAAAGGCATCCAGGCGCCATAAGAGTGGTAGAAGCCTGCCTTTCTTGTTATACGAACATAATGGTTTTGAACTGTTTTCTGAAAATCAAATGATTGTCAGTATTTTGTAGATATTCAGGTAGGACATTCCAAACCTGCGCAGCTTGTACAAGAAAAGCACAGCCATTTCCTCGCACTCTCTTAACGTAATCTACTTCGAGCTGATGAGCTTTAGTGGATCGCAAGTTTCTTTTGGGTTGGTGAGCTCTTAGCCTTTTCTTAAGATAAACTGGGGCATCACCAAATACATTTATGGCAGGTGGTCAACAGCTTAAACTGAATTCTAGCTGAGACAGGCAGCCAATGGAGAGTCTTTCTTGCTGCTGAAGTGGGCTCAGTATGGCTCATTTGGTATACGATATGCACAGCAGCGTTTTGAATCTTTTGTAATTTTGAATGTCTATTTTCCTGCCTCCTCCCCAGGAGACCGTTGCAATAATCTATTCTCGGGATAATCACGGCTCTAACCAGTTCTTTACGATTTACTTCAGAGACCAGTGGGGCCACTTGCCGAAGCACCTTAAGATGGCAGTTGGTGCCTTGCACAATATTAGCCACGTGGCCACCACTATCCAGGCTGGCTTCCAGATTGGTGCCCAGCGTCTTTACTCTGGGTACTATTGTGATCAGACTGCCATCAATCAGAAAGTTGATACATGCACAACTCAGCTTTTCTCTTGCTTGTCTAGAGCCATAAAGCATTAGCTCAGTCTTCATTGCGTTACGACATAGCCAATTTGTAGACATCCAGCTCTTAAGAATCTGGTAGATCTAGTCTAGCATCTGTTGGTCTTTGTCGTAGTCTCAGTAATGTCCAATGCCAGTTGGAAGTCATCTGCATAATTTCAGAAAAAGAAACCCAAATTGTCAAGGTCCAAACATAGTGGGATGATATAAATGTAAAAAGCAGGGGGGAAAAGACATGCCCTCTGGGGGACTCCACAGATGATAATTTTGGCATCTGATGCACTATCACCCAAGTGAGCTCGCGAACAGCGTCCGTCGAAGAAGGATTTAAGCCAGATTATAGCCTCCACTGAGAGACAGTAGCCATCCGATCCAGCAGGATCCTGTGGTCCAGCAAGTCAAAAGCCGCCGACAGGTCTAACAGCAGCAGCCACGGCTTGCTTGACTCCAGCCCAGAGGGCATGTGTTTCAGCAAATCCAGCAGGGCACTCTCAATGCCATGGAAACTACGTAAACCGGATTGTTTTTCATGTAAAATACTCATTTCTGAGACATAGGTCTGAAGTTGTAGAATTGCTACTTTATCAATTCGTTTTAGAAAGAAGAGCATGTTGGTAATAGGCCTCAAATTTGCAGCATCATTGGGGTCTAGTCCAGCTTTCTTTAATAATGGTGTAACTGGCAAATTTTTTATCAGGAGTGGTATGCAGCCAGTTTGAAAAGATGAATTTACAAATCTGCAGAGGAACGGGGTGAAAATGTCCTTCTGTTCCAATATAATCTTAGATGGTAGGAGATCTCCCAGGCAACTCGTGGGATGCATCGTCCTCAGAACATTATACATTTCTGACGTGGTGTGCTCCCTAAACCCAAAGCCATTTTGGGATTTCTGTGGGGCTTGTTCCCCATCACCCAAGAATTGAGGGCCACCTTTAGGGTTAAAATCTCCATCATGTCCGTCATTACTGGGGTTTTCAGCAATAGTAGCATGTAGAATTGCCCTGGTTAGTTCTGCCTGATTTTTTTCTTTGTGCAGCCTAAAAAGCTCCTTCCACACTTTGCCCACCCAAATACCCAAATGATTTCCAGCCTGGAGAATTTGTGTGTTGTAAAAGTTACGCTTAACTTCCACAATTTTAGTTTTATACTGCTTAGCCTTGTGCTTCCAGGCTGCCAGGTTTTCCGGAGTGTTGTCTCTAAACCAGTTATGTTCCGCCTGCCTTTTGTAGTTTTTAATTCTGCTAGTGCCAGTGTGAACCACTTACAATGGTTGTGGTTATCTGACTGTTCTTGTTTTCAGAGTTGCCACCTGATCCATCATACGTAGAATCTCCTCATTGTAAATATTGATAAGGACTTCCGGGCGGTCAGAATCATTTGTTTTGATCATTATAGTCTCTAGGCTTTTTGAGAGAATGGGTGCTGTAACAGTCTTCAAATTCCTGTTAAGCACTTTGCACCCAAACTCATGCTTTCTTGATAGAGGAGACGGAAGTGTCAGTTGGAAGGAAATTGAATAATGGTCCGACCAAATGCACGGTGTAGTGATTGTTATATAGGAGAATGTTTCCACTTCCCACCCAATCAAGGATGTGTCCTTTTATGTGTGTTGGTTCATAGTTAAGTATTTTATCTGATGGCTATTTAAAGCCTTTTCAAAGTCAAGAGCTTTATTATCTTTGACATGACCTTTCCAAGTGTTAAAATCTCCCAGTATCACTAGAGCACAGTTGGTAGTCAGTAGTGGAGTTACAACATCTACAAACTCCTCACTAAACCTAGAAGGTTCACCTGGTGGTCGATAAATTAAGACCAGGTTTAAATTATTATTAGGATCAAGGAGCAGTTTGATGTGTAATAAATCACAACCTATGCATTGTATTTTTACTTTATAAAGTCCAAGCTCCTTTTTGCATATGACGGCCACACCACTTCCTAGGTATGAGACTCGTACAGGCCAATAGTCCTGATAAACACAGATGCCCGGATATACACGGATGCAAAGACATACACTAAGGTCCTGGCCAACTGCCTGGACCGACTGCTTCCCAATATAATTGGCCCAGACCAACCAAGCTTCATTAGGGGAAGGCAGACTAGCGATAACACCAGAAGAATAGCCCATCTCATTGAAAAGGTCAACAACACGGGTTTCCCGGCGATCCTGGTGGCGCTTGACACGGAGAAGGCGTTTGATAGGGTCGAGTGGAGATTCTTGTTTTTGACCACGCAGCAAATGGGATTTGGGGAGAGATTCCTTACCATGATCAAAGCCAATTATCAGAACCCAGCATAAAGACCTTTTATAAATGGCCAGCTCTCAGCGAACAATTAGAGTACAGAGGGGGACGCAACAGGGATGCCCTCTCTCACCCGTTATACACTATTTACTTAGAGCCTCTCATCAGCAATAAGAATAAATGGGGATATAGAGGGGATAAAGTTTGTGGGAAGAGTCCACAAGGTGGTTACCTTCGCGGACGACATGCTCTTGACGCTAGGGGGCCCAGAGGACTCATTGAAGGCAGTGGAAGAGGAATTGAAGTTTTAAAAGGGTAGCAGGGCTAAAGATCAACCCCACGAAAACGGAAATTTTTATCCTTACAATCCCCAAGGAGGTAGAGGGGGGGCTTAAATGTAGCCTTCCGTATAAATGGGTCAAAAAGCACCTAACCTATCTGGGGATAAAATTGACCAAAACAATGGACGGGTTGTCTGCGACTAACTACAGTCCCCTCCTGCAGGTAATTAGGAGTAAGTTGGTGGACTGGGGGCCCTTATCTATTACATGGAAGGGGAGGATTAACTTTGCGAAGATGGTGGTGCTCCCTCAACTACTTCATCACTTCATGTCTCTCCCAATTCAGGTCCCGCCCGGCTACTTCCGAGCAATTCTGAAGCATATGGGACGGTTTATCTGGAATAACAAAAAACCAAGGATCTCTAGGAGGATGATGCTGCTGCCTAGAAATAGAGGGAGAATGGGGGAACTGGATTTGTCTGTCTACTTTTGGGCTGTCGAAATTAGGATACTGAGGGACTGGCTGAGGGATGATCGGGGGAAAATTTGGAGAACAATGGAGGTGGTCTTGACAGGGGAGAACAGAGGCGGTACTGTGGAAACCAAAAGGCAGATAGGGCCAGCAATATGTATCACAGTGAGATACTGTCGGTGGGAGGTGAAGCTTGGGGCGCAGCGATAAAAAGGGCCCAAAATGACCATGTTTCCATCCCCATTTACCTCAATCTTTGGATATAGGCATGGCGGGAAGGGGGATGCCTTAAGATACGGGACATGTACAAGGGAGGAGAAATCGGAACATTCAGCCAGTGTAAGGAGGACTTTGGGATGGATGAGACCGAGGTTCCATTATTTCCAGATAAGACACTGGGTTACACATCCCACGATCAGAGGGGCGGCCACGAGAGAGCTAACCTCATTCCAGAAATACTGAACAACGTACTCAGGAGACAAACACGTAGTAGGAGCAATATATGCCTTCATCAAACAGGTGAAGGCCCCTGGAGGGAGGCGATATATGTCTTACTGAGGGAGGAGCCAGGGGCAAGAAATAGTGATTGGGGACTGGGAGCAACTGTGGGATAACATCCCATGACTGTCTAGGTCCCTGCAAATCCAAGAAATATGAATTAAGTTTATGTTCCAGTGGCAGCTAACTCCGGAGAGGCTGCATGTTTTTTATCCTGGGGTATTGAATCTATGCTGGAGACAATGTGGCCAGGTGGGTGCTTGGAGCCATATGTGGTGGGAATATCCTCACATAGGAAATTACTACAGGTCAATAGGGGAAGCTCTAGGAGGCATTGAATCTGAAAGGGGTTAGTATTAGTGGCCTGTCTATTCTGGGTTTGGGGGGCCAATTGCAAGAGTTAACGTCTAAAGCTGAGCGAAAAATGTACATTATTTTGATGATGGCTGGTGCCTTGGGGCTATCGCAAAAGTGGAAGGCAAAGGACCCACCTTCTGAAAGTATTTGGGTGGGCAAAGTGTGGAACTTTGCTCTTTTGGAATGGGCTACGTATTCCTTGCAAGGAGACCAACAACGCTCCCCGGAGGACTGGACAACGGTAACGGGGTTCCTTCGGAGAAGGGCTAGGGGGAACTGGTGCCCTAGGAGAATTAAACTGTTGGGCCTGGTGGAGTGACTCCGGTGAAATGCCTTCAAGAGACTAAGACTCACTATGTTTTAAGAAGAACGTCCCTAGCAGCGGTCGGACCACGGGGGAGGGGGCCTTTACAATTGTTTCGAAAATGTTAAAAAGTTATATGAAAAAAAAAAAAAGGAAAGGGAAGCATCTTTTCCTGAGTGGAGTCGAACAGAAGGGGAACGTCAGCAGATCAGCCCGAGTCCATAACAAGGCACATGTCCCTTGTTGCCGTACCCATATATTAAAGCACAGTGCTAGCTTAGCAACAAAAGCTTGCTTCATATGTTGAAGGTCCTTCCGAACTGGATTGTCTGTCTGAGGGGATATGCAGAGAGAACTTCAGCTCCTTCCACAGACAACTGTTGCACACTGACAACTCATCATTTGACCTGTTCGCCTAATGTTATGAGTAAATCCTCTTCCAAAAAGTTTTTGCTCCTTGTATATGCATGGAGAAGACACGTCAGCTTGGACGTTGCTCTAAGTAAGAGCAGCTGACATAACGGAGGACATGAGAGGGGTTATGAAACAATACACAAAGGGCTAGTCATGCAGTGTACATGATATCAAAGTTGTTGCTCACCAAAGGCGTGGACTGAGGCTGTTTTCAGAGCTGCTGCCCTACCTTGACCACACATGGATCTCCCTGGTCTGACCAGAAAGAACAGTAGTGCGAAGTGCGTCGAGTGTTTGGTGCCCTGACTGACATCTTGTTATTCTTGCAACATTGTTGGTTGCCGTGGACTTCATTTAAACTCTACAAAATCGGAAGTCTTTCTTCTCTGTCCATTACACCCGAGCTACAAAAGCTCGGCTGGCCAGCGGAGCGATGCAGAGTGCGTCGAGTGTTTGGTTTTCGGAGGGCGTGTGGACCCGTGGTCATGGTGGCCCTGCCTGTGCACTCCTGGGAACACACGGCAAGACTTGCCGTCAGCTGGAACTGCCTACTCTCATCTATGGCGTGTGTAAGAAACAAATGCTATTCTGACTCTATGTGTGCCCTTGACAGTGTGTACATAGCTCAGTTGAGGACAATTCTGAAGTGGCTGTTTCAGCACCAACAGGGGTCGCTCTCTATACTCTAGTAACTGTTTTGGTCTCATTTCTGTGCATTTTGGCGGGTTACCTGAAGTATTATCTGACTCCAACAAGGCTACCCACCGGAGGAGATTTTGGATTTGCCTTTCAGTCAGCAGCTGGTGAATGTTGTCACATACCAACTGTTTATCTGGAACTATTGTTTTGAGTCCTAACTCCACTGGCAGTGTGGTGAAATATCTACCATCTATGGTTCTCTTGGTCTGTACGGCTCATCTATTTGTGATACGCCTTGTGTGAGTCCCTCCGTGTACCATTTGGGAGAAGCTTGAATATTCCAAGTTGGATCACTCAACTATCCTAGCACCTGTTTGTGCAAAGAGTCAAGTGACATATATGACCTGCCTTCTTGCTTTTACGAAGTACATGAAATTGTAGTCTCTGTATCAAGGGGTGACTGGGCATTGGAGCCTTTGAACCACAGGATTCTGTGACTAGAGGCCTATTGGCTACTTCCTTGCCAAAGTGAACATTGTATCTCCACTGAAGTGTGTGTAGACATTGTGATTAGTGGTCCTGCTAACGGCAATTGCTGCCTTAGGGGGTGACTGCAGGCCGTGCAGCCTTTGAACCCCGGTAGGCGGGGGAACAGCGATCGTTTGTAGAGCTGCTGGGCCGCTTGGCTGCGAGGGTAGATGGTGAGTGCGGCATTTTTGCGTTCCTTGCAATAGCAAAACAAAAATTAGCAATACTTGCCTGTATACTGAGAGTGGTATCTTAGAAACAAATCTTGAACTCAAAGTTTTGGGTAATCTTGGATTGATTGCGACTTATTACCTACTCTGTATACAACTACAGTAAAGATGGTGAATGCGCTCTGGAGTGGCCGAGCAATTCATGGGTCGCAGAGTGAGCAAAAGTGTGGTGCCGAAGAGGACCGCATTGAAGCTGCGTGTTTTGGTATGGCTTCCTTAAATGAACTAGAGGTTTCCCATGCAGTCGGTACTTCGATTTGTAAGGAAATGCAATATGAAGTAGGCCTAGCAAACTCAAAACAGAATGTTATGAGCTTAGAGATCACACAAAACGTATATATGGTTGAAGATTCCGTTCAAGTAGATAATGCTGTGGCATCCCATACAATCAACTTGAAAGATATGAATCAAGATAAACATAATATTGGGATGGCAGATGGCCCCAAAATATTTGCTCGAGATGGCTTATCTAAAATGGGCATTAGGTCAACCAAACCTACTTTCACTGACGTATCTATGATTGCCCCGGTCATTGAGGCTGTTTTGGATAAGCGTATGAGATTTTCTGTGGGTCCTCCGACCCCCGGTAATCGTAGCAGATAAGCCATTGAAGACGTTCATGTATTCATTCAATTACCAAGCATGATAGAAACGAACGGGAAGGGTGTGAACGAACCATCCTTAAGTGGGGCTCATCCTAAGGGTAATGACACCATGCAGGAATTCCAGAATCTTAAAGCAAGCTCTGTCTGAACCCGCAGGTAATGTTAATTCCCTGGGTCCTTCCATCCTGTCCGAACCGGAGATTGCAATGTATCTTCAAAACTCCGGGTCAAGGATGCGTGAGACAGGCATTGCTTCTAATGGCAATTTGTTAGATGTCTCTGCATTAGGAATAGATTTTCCAGTGTTGACCAGGATTTTGAACTCACGTGACAAGGGCCATGAACAGACCCATGTTCAAATTGTGGTGATAAATGGGTTACTGCTGGAGGTGCTAGCTAAAGTTAATAGAATTGAAGGTCTCTGATATCTGCCTGTGATGCGGTTGCGGCATTAACGGTTGGCAAAACAAAAGAGATTTTGGTTATGGCGACTACAGGCACGCAAACTTTAGCTGATCCTAGGATGCCTGGAAACAATATCAAATCATACGCCAAATTAGTTGCTGCAAATAATCAGAATCATGCGAGTTACGACAATGGGGCTAAGAGTGAGTTGGGCCCAGATGGTGGCAGCGAATGCTATTGCTATCCAGCAGATTCTACAGGGGCAAATTGCAAGTAAACAAGGTGTAGTGGGGAAGGGTGTGACAGCTGGTAATATTACTCAGGAGGGATGTATGATTTCAGATGAGCCTTTGGATAGTCCCTCAGCTCTCACCAATTTGATAGACTTGGAAGATGACATGCAGACCAACCAGGGTAGGCCTGGGCCTGTAATTGGTAATGACGCCCAGGAAGTTAGCCCTAAGCAGGTGCTGACTAGGAAACAAAAAAGGTTAGTTGTTAAGGCTGAAAAACGGAGGATACATCAAGCCAAAACATTGAGTGCCATTACGAAGAAAAAAAAATAAGAATGTTTTTCTGGAGGCAACGAATAATGATGTTAAAAATGTATCTGTTGAAGATAAGAATATTGACCTCCAGCAGCTTAACCAAGAATCAAAAGCTGTATTGAACTATGCCCCAGAAAAAAACGTTTTGGTAATACAGGAAGGAAATGGTGATAAACCATGGGTAAATGGGAATATGGAATCATTGATTGAGGTGTCCCAAAGTGTGGTTAAACAGAAACAATTAGATCTACTAAAGCTTTTTCCTGCTATGTATATTAAGAAAGCATCAAATTAAGTGTCTGGTTCGAATAAGATATTGAGCACTGCCCAAACTTACAAGGCTAAAGTCGCGGCAAATGTTATAACAGAGCAGAAGTCAAGGGGGACCCAAGAAAGGGTACAAAATGTAGCTAGTCACCTAGGACAGCCTACCACTCAGGAGTCTGGACCCCCTCACCAGTGTTACGAGATGAGGAGGCGAAGACGGAGGTACGCCATCTGAATGGTCAAAATGATGATCCAATTGGGATAAGTCTACAAGACCCGGGTTGTGTTTCAAGAATGTGTCAGAAGGATACCGTGCCCGAGTCTTATACGCTGACCCTGTCCCCAGAATTGCTCTCAATTATGGGGTGGGAATCTAAGCTGTCACCCAATTTGAAAGTAAATTTGAATCGTTCTGCCATGCTAAAGGCTTTCCAGGAAATTCCGGCCTTACGAACGATTAGAACTGATGACATTGATTGGGTCCGTTTATCCCCCAACAATCTGTCTAGAATGATTTGTGGGTATCACTCGCATATCATAATGAAAATGATATGGGAACAACAAGACGATTTTGAATTATTGGGTCTGTTCCCATCGAATTTTATCTCTCAAGACCACGCTAAGATCTTTGTGGAAACTCCCCCTATCAAAACTGAGACACCAATCGGGCCAATCCTTGGTAATGTGTCACCCCAATGTACAGAAGACCTATTCAAACAATTTATTAATTTTGCGGCAGCATTCGCAAGAATGACCGGGGCAGGATTTGTTAATTCGACTCAGGCACAGGTGAACCATGAAAAACAGTAGGAGTGTAGATCCGGGCTGACTCTGATGTCATGGAATTCATGTGGCATGACCAAATTTCAGTCATTGGCCAGTCGCCTGGACGTCCGGTCTCACCCGGCAATTTGTTTCATTCAGGAGACCATGTTTCAGGGTAACTTTGTGGTGAAGGGTTATGATACTCATATGCACCCTGCGCAAAGGGGCCTACAAGGACGGCCCTTTGGGGGGCTTGCTATTATGATTAACAAAGGTTTAAGGATTTCCTCGCAGCTGGTTTGTGCGCAGGATTCTCTGTTCGCTGTCGAACTTCGGCAGCCTGGGAGTAATCTTGGATGTCCGTTAGCCACCAGTCTATATTGGAATCAAAGCAAGACTAATTATGATCAAGTAACCAGTCATCTTGATAAATTACTGGAAGATGCCTATAGCTGTAACCCAGGTATTGGTGTCCTGATAGGCGGGGATTTTAATGCTACCTGTCAAGAAGTTATAAACGATGTCAGGTCCGCTGGTCAGGGGCCTCCCACAACCTCAAGTCGTAATGGGAAAAGGTGGGTTGAATATTTTATGGCCAGGGATATACAATTGGTGCCCTTTGAGAAGGGGTTGTACGATTACACTTGGGCAAGAGGGGCGTATAGTTCCACAATTGATTATGTTTTTGTATCCATGAATTTGATAAGGCTGATTGATCCAATACAGATCTTTATTTTAAATCGTGGTGATCATTAAGCCTTAAAGTCAACGGTTCATATTCTTTTTGGGTCCTTGTTAGGGAGAATTCTCTGTTTAGGCTGAATTTCCTAACCTAGTGAGTCACCCAACAGCTTTGCTGGATTTTTGGGGTTTATTTTTTCTCCTGCCAAGAGTGAGACTCTTTTACCCTCACTCTTGGACATGACTTGAGAGTGTTTGTGTGACTTGCTATGTGCTTATGGGCTATGGGGTATTTTTTCCCCATAGGCTATCATTGGTTTTTGAATGTGTGTTACACAGCACCCTCAGTGCAGTAACACAGGGGTCATAGTGACCCCCAAACAGACTCCACACCCTGGGACTGACTACTGTCTCCCTGGGTCTGTAAAGTCACCAATGACTTTACTAGTCTTAACTTAGGAACTTAACCAGTACAAACCATCATACTGTGGAAGTACTGGTAGGGGCAATTAGATTGCCCCTGGGTCTGTTGTCAAGGGGGTACTGTCCCGTCCCCCCTCGCCGAGTTTCTGGCTGGTGGCAGTGGATACCACGGAAATATTCCGACGGAATATTTCCCAATGGGATTTCCCATTGATTTTAATGCACCACTTTTTGGTGCAATGTTAAAGATACCGCCGGTTTATTTAATATAAATTCACCGGTTGGGATTTTTTGCCAGAACTCGCCGCCAAAATGGCGTCTAGGTTCACTTCAGTAACCCTGAACCCGAGTCGAGCCTTTGTTCCACTTTTGGCGGGCTTCTGCACAGAAGCCCTTCAAAGTGGTGCCATTCTGTCTGGGTACCACAGGGGGTGTGGGAGGGGTTTAGGCACCCTGGACTGAGTTGCCTTGCCAACTCATGTCGCACTCTGGTGTGATTGGCCCAAGGGGTGAGCCGCCCCGCTCACCACTTAGCATGTTTGAGTGACAGCTAGGCCGTATGAATGGGGGTTTGCTGCATAAAAGCAGGGTTTTTGGGACTGGTTCTTGAGAAGTCGCCACAGGACCTAAGAAGCCGAAGAGGGAGAAGCCGAGCCGACCTGCCAAGACGACACCACCGGTGGAGCCCTGCGGAACCGTCTCATCACTTTTCCCAACGACAGAGGAGATCTCCAGCCGGGAGAGTCTTCTTCCCTTGACTGGTGGGGACAACCAGTTTCTGCCTTCTTTTCGCCTCCCTGAAGCATCTCGTGGACGCCTTGCCTGTGCCAAGCACCCCAGCAACCGGGATACCACTTTTTACCTCAACCGCGAAAGAGGGGTAACATCCTTTTAACCAGAAAAATCCACGGCTGGTTTCTTCACTGGTAGTGCAACGACCTTCAGCTTTCCTCCACGTCGAGATTTTCTCTTCCTCTGGACGACGCCGCGACTTGCACCCAATTACCAGGAACAACTGCCACCGCTGGAGGATCCTTTCCATTTTAAAAAGGTACCGTGTTCCGCCCTGCTTCCCTTGCCACCGATTGTACAGGGTAGATTTAGCCCTCGGCTCTCGAACCTGGGTAAGCCTGGGACACCCTAACTAAACTTTTCTAAACTTGGTAAAACCTTTCCTACTCACCTGTAAAGACTTGTGACATTGTGTGATCTTGGACATCTTTTCGCCTGGCTTTCCCTAGAGTGGGCCTGGCAACCGAAATTCCTTGCTCCGCAATAGACTGCCTTTCTAAACTTACTGTGAATCTCTGAAAAGTGTTTTACCTTGCTGTTTTCATTACTTCTGCCTTTTCCCTCCCTTTTTAACTAACTTGTTGGAGTGCCATCTAATGTTAAGCGCTCACCTCTGTTTGGAAATAAGTGGTGTTAACTTAGACTTGTCCAATAAATAACTAGGGATGTACATATAAGTAATAGTGACTGTGTTTTGACTTACTTACCTTTTCTGTGCTAGTGTAATTTATGAGTGTGTCTTTTAAATAAATAATTATATACTTTTACACCTAGCTCTGGTCAGTGTTTGCTTGTACTACTGTGCCTCTGTACCTATTATGTATGCTCTATATACTGCCTAACTCTTCTTGAGGGAAGTCTGACTGCTCAGCCACAGCTACCAGGTAAACCTGGGTGGTACAGACTGCTACCAAGTGGGTTTACTGCCAAACACCTGTAGTCTTAAATCTTTTGCAGTGGTCCCAGAGGGAACTGCACAGGTTTCTGCCTAACAGTCCTATACGGTGGTTCTGGCATTGACATTTATTGAAGCTGATCGGCCACTCTTATCCATCAGATGGGATCCAAAAATATGTCAAAAAATGATCACATATATGCGTGATGGCCCACTGCTTGTATTAGGAGTGACGCAAGGCAGTATGGAATGTATTCTGGCAGAAGGAACAAGTTACTTACCTGTAACTGTTGTTCTCCAGCATGGGCCTGGCATGGACTCACATGCTCATGAATATTCCCCGTCGTCAGGCTGGGAATCCTCGGTAAAGAAAAATCAGTATCAGTTTCGTTTCTGATCCGTCTTTCTTAGTAGTAACCAATCACTGATCTCTGGGTCATACTGCCCACAGCCAATGAATGCCCTCTCCCCAAGCCCCGCCTCTGGCAGCCATCCTCAGATTTGGTAGCACGCCAAGTGGCAGTATGACCAAGTGAAGAGCCGCAGAGGGGTAGGTGGGAGGGTTTGCATGTGAATCCATGCCAGACCCATGCTGGAGAACAGTTACAGGTAAGTAACTTGTTCCTTCTCCAGCATGTGGTCTGGCATGGATTCACATGCTCATGAATAAGAGAATACATAGCAGTACACACATGCACAACCACGGGAGGTGGCAACAGGCTCAACATTAAGCAATACAACAACTCAACATTAAGCATCTCTTACCTCCTCACCAGGCTCACTTTAAGCGAACACGTTGCGCAGCACTGCTTGGCCGACCCTGGACTCCTCCCTGGAGTCCCGATCGACGCAGTAGAATCTTGTGAAGGTGTGCGTCGACCTCCACGTCGCAGCCCTGCAGATGTCCAGCAGGGGCACACCAGACAAGAACGCCGTGGTAGCAGTGATCGCTCTGGTCGAATGGGCTCTCGGACGGCCGGGCAGCGGTCGGTTTGCCAACCGGTGACAATGCATAATGCAGCCGGAGAGCCATCTGGAAATGGAAGTCTTTGAGAGCGCCTTCCCTTGATTCACAGACCCAAAGTTCACAAACAGTTGTGACGTCTTCCGAAAACTCTTTGTGCGGTCCACGTAGAACTTCAGCGCTCTGAGTGCAAAGTCCTGTCGGCCGGCGTCGAAGGTGGCGGAAAGAAAACTGGTAACACCAAGGGCTCGTTGAGGTGGAAGTCCGACGGCACCTTGGGCATGAAGGAGGGGTGCGTCCTCAGCACCACCCTCGTGTCATGAAAAGTCAAGTATGGAGGCTTGCAAGATAGGGCCTGAATCTCTCCCACTCGTCGTGCAGAGGTGATGGCCACGAGGAACGCTGTCTTCCATGACAGGAACTTCAAAGGCGCCGAATGCATAGGCTCGAATGGGGCCCCCATGAGACTGGTCAGCACCACATTAAGTTCCCACGCCAGGGCAGGGGCCTTCACCGGTGGGAATGATCGGAATAGTCCTTTCATAAATTCCTTTACCAGGCGATGAGACCACAAGGATGCCCGTCCCGTAGTCCTGGTATATCGGGAGATGGCAGCCAGATGTATTTTTATGGAGGCGTGAGCCAGTCCAGCCTTGGCCAGCGACAGTAAGTACGGCAGCACTTGAGGGGCCGTAATCCGCAGAGGGTTAATCTTCTGTACACGGCACCATACAGAGAACCTCTTCCATTTATGACCGTAACACTTGAGAGTTGAGGACGCCCTGGCCTTTGCAAGAACCTCTCTGCAATCAGCCGGGATATCGTACCCTCCAAACTCTAGTGCTGCAGGAGCCAGGCCTGCAAGTTCAGCGACTGTGGGTCGTGGTGTAGAATGGCGCCTCCTTCTCTGGAGAGAAGATCCACGTCCGCCGGCAGCCTGACTGGCAGGGATGTTGACAAGTCCAGAAGGTCCAGGAACCAGATCTGCCTCGGCCACGCCGGTGCGACGAGGATCATCCTGCACCTGGACTTCTTGAGCTGGTTGATGAAGCAGAGCAACAACGGCAATGGGGGGAACGCGTATAGAAACAGGCCGTCCCAAGGGAACGAGAAGGCATCGCCCATGCTCCTCGGCTGGAGGAACCTGCTGGCGAACCTCTGGCACTTGGAGTTCGTCGCCGTAGCGAACAGGTCGATCTGGGGTTTGCCCCATCGTTGGAAGAGTCGATCCACTTGATCCTGGCGCAGTTCCCACTCGTGGCACGAGCGTAGCTCCCTGCTGAGTGAGTCGGCGATGGTGTTTTTTTAATCCTGCCAGGTGGAAGGGAACCAGAAACATCGCCTGGGCGACAGCCCAGTGCCATAGATCTTGGGCCTCCTTGGATAGGGCTGGGGATCTGGTGCCCCCCCTGATTCCGTATGTAGAACATCGTAGTGGTGTTGTCGGTGAAGATCCTCACCACTTTGTCCTTGAGGGACGGGAGGAACGACTTGAGCGCCCAGAACACTGCACGGAGCTCCAAGATGTTGATGTGAAGAGACCTCCTCCGGGAGCCAAAGGCCTCTTGCGTGGAGATCTCCGGTGTGGGCTCCCAACCCTCCAGAGAGGCGTCCCTAGTCACAGTCTCCTGAAACGCCGGGGTTTGAAAGTCTGTGCGCCCGTAGTGAGGTGAGCCCGGGTGCCCCACCATAGGATCGCCCGACGGAACTCCTCGTCGAGCGGGATCCTGTCCTCGAAGCAGCCCCCCGCCTAAAACCAGTGGGCGTCGAGGAACTCCTGTAGCGGATGCATCCGAAGTCTGCAAAGGGGTACAAGGTAGATGCATGAGGACATCATCCCGAGAAGGGACTTGATGGACCTCACCCTGGCCACGTCCGTGGCTAACAGTCGCCGTACATTGCCCAGGATGGTTTTGGTCCTCTCCTCTGAAGGGGAGGCCAATTGCTCTACTGTATCGAGCTTCGCCCCCAAGAACAGTGCTACTTGCGACGTAACCAGGTGAGATGTGGGTTAGTTGATGGAGAACCCCAGCTCCGTGAGCAACCGGACGGTCCTCGCTGTATGATCGACGGCGAGTTCCCTTGACCTTGCCCGGATTAGCCAGTCGTCCAGGTAGGGGTAGATGAGGATCCCCTGCAGGCACAGCCGCGCCGCCACTGGTGCCAGGCACTTGGTGAAAACCCTGGGTGCCGACTTTAATCCGAACGGTAGGGCTCTGAATTGGTAGTGGCGTCCCTGAACCACAAACCTGAGGAACTTCCTGTGCCTTCTTAGAATGGGGATGTGGAAGTAAGCATCCTCCAGGTCCAGTGACGATAGGAAGTCGCCTTCCTCCAGCTGTCCCAGCACGTGCTGGAGGGTGACCATCCTGAACTTCTGCGCCTTGATGTACTTGTTTAAGCGGCGCAGGTCCAGGATGGGCGTCCCAACCACCTGTCTTCTTCCTGACGAGGAAGTACCTCGAGAACACTCCGGAGCCCCGGAGCCTTCTGGGGACGAGCTTGGTGGCACCTCTCCTGAGCATCGCTCTTACCCCCAACAGCAGTTGAGGGACGTGATTTTCCTTCCTGGCCACAGGAGGAATGCGAGGGCACTTCTTTTGGAATTCCAGCGAGTGCCCGTTGGCCAGGGTGTCCAACACCCAACTTTCGGTGGAGATGGACTCCCACACGCCGACGAACTTAGTCAGCCGGCCTCCCACCGGGGTGCTTCGGTGGGGGCCTGACAACACGGCCAGGTCAGTCTTGCTTGGAGGCGGCCTTGCCACCGACGGCGGGAACCCCCTTGTTTGCCGTGACCTCTGTAGGCCTCCTGGGAAGAGGAGCAGGCCGCCTGGCGGTAGGTGGAGGAGCCACCGCTGGATCCTTTGGAGGCACCCTGTCTGCCTCCAGATCTCCTAAAGGGCCGTCGCTGCTGAAGCACCCCAAGGGCCCGGGCCGTCTCCGAGTCGGTCTTGATGGCCTGTAGAGACTCAACCACTGCCTTACCAAAGAGGTTGTTGCCGAACGGCATGTCCAACACTCTGGTCTGGACGTCCTGGCGAAAGTCTGTCGCCTTGAGCCATCCTCGTCGTCAGAGGCAAACTGTTGCCCAGTTGGCGAAATCCGGTATCGGCAATGTCCGTTGCCACCGTAATGGCGTGATCCGACGCCACCTCGCCCTCCTGCAGAATCTCTAGGGCCTCTGCCCTTTTGTCATCAGGCAGGAAATCTAGCAGGGGAGCTATCTTGAACCAGAGCTCCCTGTCGTAGCGGGCCACGATCGCTAAGGCATTGGTCGCCTTAATCGTCGTCGCCGCCGACGAGATGACTTGTCGTCCCATAGAGTCCAACTTCTTACCCTCGCTTTCCGGCGGGGAGGTGGAAGTTGAAGCCGCCGCGCCTGCTGCCTTCTTCTTAGCCGTTGCCGAGAAGACAGAGTCCGGCGTGGGTTGGGCCCTGAGGCACAAGGGGGCGGCATCGGGGACTCAGTACTTCTTCACGTACCTGTCCCTCTTGGCGGGTGTCGTGGCAGGGTTCTTGAGGACAGCAAGCCCCTCGTCCCAGATGTTGTCGAGTAAAGGTACCACGAGGACTGTCTTCCTCTTAGCCTCTCGTCGCTGGTACAGAAACCCCTCCTTTTTCAGTTCCTCAGGGCAGAGCTGGAAGAGCTCTGATGCCCTGGTTATCTTGGCGTGGAAAGAGCCAACCTTGTCGGGGCGCGGGGGCGGGGGGGCGGTGGATTGGGGGCGGGTGACAACGGGATGTCCGCTGTGTTGTCGCCGCCGTCATCGTACGTCCCCCGTATCCTCTCCCAGCGAGGGGGATGAGGGGTCTGCCAGTCTCGCAGGCACGAAGGGCGGAGAGGGGTGGACTCTCCTCCGCTTGTTCAGAGGGCTTCCTGAGAGGCCTGGTTCTGGCTCCTCTGTCGGGGTGCGTGGTAATCTCGTCCTTATCTCGATACTTAAGGATTGGATTGCCAACAAAATGGCCGCCGAGCTATCCTGGGGCTCGGGCAATGGCTGCGTCGGACAGGATGGCCGCCCCAGTGGGCCCTGTTCGTCGTCCTCGTCGCTATCATCGATCACGCCAGCAGGGACCGTCCCCTGGGATCGAACCTTCTGGAACCTCTCGTTGAGGTGTATGAACCTCTCGTTGAGGCCTATGGACCTTTCGTTGAGGCCCCTCTCGGTCTCCACCAGTTCCTCCTCAGAGGCGGATTCCGAGTCTGTAACGGCCACCACCCCCGCCTCTTTTTCAGCCGGGGGCTTCACGGGGGTCTTAGCGATGGGCTGGAAAGAGGATTCCCTCCGCTGCGGCAGGGATACTCTGGGCCCAGAGGCCGTTTCCATTGGCGTAGTCTCAGCCGGCTCCGCCAGGGTCGCAGAGACCACTTCGGTAGAGGCCTTAGCCGGGTGGATCAAGGCCCTCACCACCTTAGGTGCATCCTGGGCCTTTGCCTTGGGGGGAGGATCAACGCCTCGCTCCCCCTTCGAGATAGACTGGGTCCGCTCCAGCGGCCTACCCGGGTTCTCGGACTTCCTCTTCCCCGACCCAGAGCGCTGGCTCGTGGTCGAACGTGCCGGGGAAGTAGCGCCCTGCTTGGCAACCGAAGAGCCTGACCTTGCGGCGCTCCCGGAGCCTGCGGACTCCTGGTGCTTGGCCTTCTGTTGGGCCCCCGTCGCCGGGGCGCCCTCAAAGGACTTAGAAGCCCGATCAGACTTCTTCGCCTTCTCACTTGCTGTGCCCTTCTCCAGCCAGGTGGCGAGGCGGGAACAACGATCTTGTTTGGTCCGTTCCGAAAGGTTCTTGCAGAATGCACAGTCCTTCTCCACGTGCGTCTTGTCCCCATGGAGGCAGTAGAGACATCGCGAATGCTCGTCCTCCTTGAAAACGTTATATAATCCGCATCCAGGGCAGTTCTTGAACAGCTTGGATCCGGGCGTCAAGCTCCCTTTGTCCTGGGCCATGTCTTGAGGTAGGCCGCAGATCTTCCGGAATCCTCCAAGAAGTGTAAACTCGACGAAAACTTCACCCTTGAGGGGCGTAGAAGAATTCCGAAACAGGTCCCCGTAGAAACGGTGGAGCTTGAGGCTCGGTTAAACCGAAAAAATGAGAATTCTCCTGAAAAAACATGAAAACGCAGTACAAAACTCGAGAGCTAAACACGAGGACTCCCAACACTTGAGCGTGCGGTAAAAATCTGAGGATGGCTGCCAGAGGCGGGGCTTAGGGAGAGGGCAGTCATTGGCTGGGGGCAGTATGACCCAGAGATCAGTGATTGGTTACTACTAAGAAAGACAGATCAGAAAGGAACTGTTACTGATTTTTTTTTCTTTACCGAGGATTCCCAGCCTGACGACGGGGAATATTCATGAGCATGTGAATCCATGCCAGACCCCATGCTGGAGAACAGCAAAATTGTTGGAGAATTCATGAGCATGTGGAACAAATGATGGCGGTCCGTGCTAAAAGGGGTCCTTCTATGCATAGGCATTCATATAATGAAAATTGTTTAAGAAAAGAAAAAAGGAGACTGCTACGTCACCTTATGAAAATGAAATACAACGTGAATCTCTATCTTTGGCATAAGCATCAAATTACACAGACTTATCACAATAGTATAAAAACCTTGAAGTGTGAAATTGCTATGGCCGATAATCAAAATCTGATGCATCTATTACTCAAAAATGACGTTAGACATGTGTGGGGTACACTAAGTGGGGTGGTGGATACATTGCAAGAACCCTCAATATCAGCAGTGGCTTGGGTGGATTTTATTAAAAGCTAAATATGCTATGCCCCCAGCCTTTGTAAATGTGTGGCCCTCTAACTTTAACACATCAATACTTAGAAAATGTCCCTGGACCACCAAGTATATTTTTGGGGCGATTGTTAAAACTAATAGTTCGAGGGCTCCGGGGCCAGATGGCATCCCTCCTTGCCTCATCAAAGCAGAGCCAGAGTTGTGGACCGCAATCTTAAATACCAAATTTGATTCCATACATGTGACAGGAATTATCGCTCCGTCTTGGTGCTCGGCAATCATCATACCATATATAAGAAGTGGAGGATGGATGATCCTAGTAATTTCAGGCCCATTGCATTGATGGATGCCTCAGCAAAAATGTTTACGTGTCTTCTGCTAGAATCTATACAGTCGTATATTTCACTAGCTAATTTGCTACCTCGATTTCAAGTAGGCTCCCGCAAAAATATGGGTTGTCCACTTAATGCTAGCATAATTTCATAAACGGGGCCCATCTATATTGCAAGCCCTTGACCTTACCTTAGCATTTGACAGTTATTAGAGCTTTGTTGTGGGAGAAAATGCTGATGCAGGGTTTTGCACCTGAATTGGTGGCCATTATTATGCTACTTCATCAGGATACCAACTATAGAGTACGACTGGCAAAAGATGAGGCCATTACGGATCCAATACCCACGGAGCTTGTGCTTAAACAGGGCTACAATCAAATTATAGAAAGATGTTGGTGCCACTGGAAGCATCTCTTTATGAGGACTTGGCTGAGATGATCAAAGAGGGGCGACCACCTTCTGTTTTGCAGTTTAGAATTAAAATGGACTCAATTCTAGATGCAGCAATGATCTCTAAAGAGGAACTAGTCAAGGGTCTTCCAGCTTGTAAACTTCAATTTGAGCGATATTACTGGTCTTTGCTCTCAGATAAAATAATAGGTCATAGCAAGGCATACTATGAATATGCCAAATTTATGAGGCAATGGGGCCATCGGGTTAAATATTTAGTGATATTCCCCTGTAATGAAGCTAGAAAAGCTTATTTGCGGTACCTTTTGAATCAACTTTAGCCTAATGAAAAATTGCAACAATGGGACCGGGCCAAAGATTTTGAATACTGGTCAATGTAGATTCTGCGACTTGTCTGGTAAGCTTGAAACCTTGAAACACATGACAGTGCTCTGCTCCTTTTTCGAAAATGATAGGGTGTGAATCTTTTGTGCCCAGATGTTTTCCATCTCCTGGCTAAGTAGAGAGAGCCTGTGAGAAAGATGCATGTGGGGTGAGTAAAAAATTTGTCCTTACGCTAACAACATTTTTAAGTATTATTGAGGAGCAACTATTAAGGAAAAGAGCTATGCAGGGTTGCCTTCAGTGAACAAAATGTGGCTAGTCTCCTGTTTCAGATGGGGGACAATAGAAATCAAGGTTTGCAGTTGGCTCTTATCAATGATCTATTCTACTGCTGGATCTAGTGTAATTAGAAAACATTTTTAAGTGTTTGTTCTCTTGATACTTGTGGTATGATTTTACGTTTTTTTTCTTTTTTGATCTTTCAAATTAATGCATTTAAATGATTGTGATTTTGCTTCGCATGAATTATCTATTATAGTGTTAGATGTAGTGAGACTCTTTGTAATGGATAATTACTTGTTCTTTGATATTTGTTTTATGATGTATCTTTTCTTTTTTGTTTGCAAGTAATGGATTTTAAAGGATAATGTGTTTTTGTTATGTAACTGATTTGTAAAGTATTTTCACTGTAAAGGTTTTTTTACCATATACAATAAAAAAATAGAACAGAGTAAACTTCAGTGTCCAATGAACAGGATTCCTGAACTTTCAACGTCAGCCATACGCATCAAATGCTCCATACGATTATGCAAGTCCTTAGCCCTTAAGAATTCTTCCTCATTCAGCACATCCTCCATCTCCAAAGGTGGGTCTGAGTTCAATGTGGGAAGCAAAGGAGTTAGGCCGTCCAAAAAAAAGAAGAGGGGCAAAAGAGTTAACGGGGTACAACGGAAGTCATTTGAAGTTCGGTGCTGGATCTGAAAGCAGCACCAGGACCACCAGTATCAGACAGAGTTTGGCCACAAGCATACATCCCCTAAAAGAAATCCTTGATGGAATCGGAGTTATTCAACCTCTGAGGAATCCAGAGTCTCCCTTCCAACAACTGGGTGCCTTGCGGGCACCATAGGCCATTCCTCACAGGCTACTACCATTTAACAGTCCTTATTCATGAGGGCAGGAGCCCTGTACTTGCCGTAAAGTAAGACTCCCTTATCCCTTCACCCCCACTCACTGAGCATTCCCTAACTGAGGCAGCGCATACAATGACCTCAAATACTGAAGAGAGAAACATAAAAAAAACAGGCAAAACACTTGCTTTGCGGTGAAGAGGGGGGTGGTCAAGTACCTTACCCTCATCAATCTCCTAAAGATAATCAATTAGGGATGTCTGGGATGAGGAGTCCTGCTAGGTATAGGACCGTGGTGATGTCTGGCCATCACTTAGTTCTCCCCTAACACTGGATCAAATAAGCCCATTGGGATAGCAGCACCCCCTAAAATGGATCAAAAGAATCTTGCAACATGGAACTTTAAACCTTGAGGGCTTTGACACAGAAGCAGCATGTTTTGTCTTGTAATGTCACTGGTGCTCTCAGGCTCAGACCATCAACTGTACTAATGTCTTTTAAGACCCCAGTCTCCACAGTTTGTGTCCCGGACACCCTTTCCACAGCCAAACACTTCATGCTGCAGTGTTTCTTGCAGGCATCGGAACACTGTGTGGAGGACAGGAGCTGAACCCAAGAGGCCTTAAAATGGAAACAGCCCCTCCCTATGGGGGCTGCAGTACAAGGACTGGTGCAAATTCTCTTTGGTGCCTCGGTATGGTGACCAGCATGAGTGTTAATCAGAACCTGGGTACCAGGAATGGACAATTGACTAAGACCATTTTGGTCCTCTGCCTTACAGTACCCCTCTGTGTGTGAGCCAGAGAATTTAGAAAAGAGGGGCACCTCGATTCACGATCCAGAAACAGTACCTGGAGGAATGGCACTACTGGTACCAGGGTTTTGCAGCTTGAACACCTCAGGGGCAGCCCTCAAAATATTCTTAGGTACAACAAAGTCCTCAAAGTGTGAAGGCAAACAGATCTTAATGAACTATGCTTACTTTGACAAGTTGCAACAAATGACGCAACAGGGATATTCGATTCTATGGCTTTTATTTAGGGTGACAGGATGATTGTGGATAGTGTTTTCGAATATTTTGCAAGGCCACTGCATGATCTTTCCTGGATTAGTCCCGAAGGGACTTTTTCCTTGCTTTGCCTCCTTGGTTGAAGGCGCCACCTTCTTGCAGTCTGCCTTCTTTTGGGACATCTTTTCTGTTTCCTAGACCAGGGTCTCTACCACTTCATTCTAGGCACCTCTGCGCACTTCCTCCATTCTCTGTGTTCAGGGCCTCGGCCATTTCCTGCTCTGCCTTTCCCTTGGTCAGTGCTTTCAGCTGGACCATCTCTGTCTTTTTCTGATCAAAGGCCTGTGCCTTTTTTTGCTCGACTAGGCTAGGGCCCTGGCCTCTATTCACCTCGGTGTGGTCTTTATTTGCCTAACATTTGGTCTCTACTTTTTACTCTGTCCTTTCCTTTATTGCTGGTCTCCAGCCTTTCCTTTTCAGGTCTTATAAGATACACAGCAAGCTTTCCCTTCTCTCAGGGTCTTAGCAACTGCTTGCGTCCTCCAGATCTTATTGTCTGCCCGGCAGTCTTCTCTCTTCTCTGGATCTTGCAATCTGCCCTTCTACTCCAGGTCCCACAGCCAGCCCATCAATTTTCCTTTCCTCTATGGGACCTTCAATCTCATTTACCACACAAGCTCTTACATCAAGTCCAGAAATCTTCCTCTCAGCTTTCTTCTTCCTCCTCCTGCTCCTCCTCCTCCTAAACATCAAAACTCGCCTTATAACTAGCGCAAAACTCCATTCCACTAGAGGAATTAAATGGGGAAGCTGCCGTCTTGGATACCTCTTTCGCGTTTGTTGCTGGCTGGGAAGGAGCTGTAGGTTTGTTGCCTTGTCGCAGGCTGGAGAGTTCACCTTCTCTTAATTTCATTTTGCTGCTCTCCTCTGCCAAACAGCTCGAAGTATGTATTGAGAAATGCTCCTTTGAGTGTGGGAGATTTCAAAACAAACGTTTCTACTTTGTTTGGTGTACATCTGGTATCCTTACCCTTGCTTTAAATGAAGGGAGTGGCTGCAGGTGATCCTGTATTCCTTGTGCTGGCAAATGTGACCGATTGTTGAGGTCTCGTGCAGAAGGGATGTGACCCAGCAGTACATGCTGGACTGTCATTTTTGGGGTGGGACCACGTCTGGTTTGCAAATGGTCTTTCCCTTTTCTGTAATGGCTTGGCAGGTGAAGAACGATGGTCTGGAGAGTTGTCCAGAGCTATGCCGGAAGTTGAGATTCATTCTAAACCTTCCAATCGTCACCGCTTTTGTCAGGTGTGAAGGAGACATGAATTCTCTTCTTCCCAGTATTTCTGCTAGTGTGGAAAGGAATTTGGGCTCTCTGTATCTATTAACTGTACAAGTAAAGACTGGGATTCCTGCTGCCTCTGGATATAGTGAATGGATAAGGGGTGCATGTTCCCCAGGGCTTCCCCTTTGAGAGGTGGAAAGTTTTCATGTGACTCCAAATCTGTAAGTGTTTTGCTAGTCCTGTTCGGGTTGTCCTCTGGTGACAAAAAGGGATTAATGTAGAGTCTCTCTCATTGGTTTGTTAACATGGATTGGGCTGTGTAAGGTAGGCATGGTATCACAACTATGACACGGACGAAAGAGAAAAGTTTAAAAACCTTTATTATTTAATGTTCGGATGGGTGGGAGAATTATCTACCCTTATAACCAAGATTGGAGTGATCTCAACCATCAACATAAAAGAAAACTGTCCTAGTCAGTTGTAATCAAATAAAAAATGCCTGATACTAAAAAAATAACAAGAACAAAATAAAAAACACGAATGCCTGCCCTTACTTTAATACAACAATATGTGAAAAGGGGTTGTGTAGTTGAAATAGGAAAGTCTGTGTTCAAAAGAAATGTCAGGATGTCCGTGTTAGCCAAGGGTAACTTACCCCCCCCGTGTTCACATCACAGGGAGTGTGGGGGGAAAGGGTTTAAAAGAGTTCTCGCCAGATACAGTTCACAAGATTCGCTAACTTCAAACCACTTTGTTTGATTCACAATGTTACTTTTTCCTTGAAATGAATATTTCCACAACAGAATCTGGTCAGGCTTTCCTTGCCTTGATTCTAGAGACAATTTATTTGTAAGCATCTCTCATATTGGTTCCAAAAAACAACAAAAAAAGACTCATCACAAGTCTGGCACATCAATCTTTCAAACTAGACCTCTCAGGCTTCTCTTGGTGTAGGTTTGGGTTTCTCTCTCTGGTCTTTCAATTTCGTAACACAATTTCCCAACAGGTCCCTCAGGTTTCCCTCACAACCTCTCTGTACTGTAATGTTCCAAATTTCACTTCCTGATTGTTTTGCTTTCCTATCTAAGACTTTCGAATGTGCAAGGATTTTATATGCCACTCTGCATGACCACTTCAACTCTCACACAACACAGTTTATACATGCTCTCCTGGTGGCACCATTGCTTTCTGGTAAATGTATTGGTCTCATATACGTGCACTCTATAGCACTCTCGGTTCATCTTCCGACTTCTTGGGACAACTCCCAGAATGCACTTTTTCCTTTGCCTTTTAACTTCAAACTTAGAATGTCCACTTCCAGATCTCTGCTCCTCTTCAGTCACACGCATACCACTGGGTTCCTCTCTCTCCGACTCATCCTTGTAGGACAGCGCTGGAAGGTAGCCCCTCTGGATCTGTGGGCTGAGGTCAGGGTCCCACCGCCTGCCCCTCAGACACCCAGGGGTCGGCACTGGCAATTGTCCGGCCCTCGCCAGCAGTGTCCTGCCTGCCCGATTCCAATATTTAGGAGGTACGGCTCCTGTGACACGCTGCAGCCCTTTATTCTCACATGGGATTTGACGAGTGATCCTCTGCCGGTCTCAGCCTTGCAGCCTCCCTCCTGCTCTCCCAACTGCATCTGACTGCTCTCCCTCATTAGCCTCCCTTTATACAACTGGGTGATGTTGATTGTCTGTAGGTGTGTGGTCAGCGTTGGGTCTGCCTGACCTTGCCTATCCCTGTTAAGGGGACAGCCTGCTATCAGTTTTGTAGTCTGTTCAGTGTCTTAGTGGGTTTTTCACTGGCAATCTTCATGTTACGCTCAACTGGCTCACACAGGGGTGTCGATCTGAACTGGACAGCTGCGGCCTCCACCAATGTGACGCGTAGTGCCGAGATGCCGATCTGGACTGGCCCACCTAGCTTCGTTTGCTTGGCCCGTAGGAATATTCTTTTGCAAATGGAGAAAGGGAATTAACCACCCGTGGAGTTGAGCGTTAACCCTCCCTCACTCCCGCTGTTCTCCCCACTGATCACTTTTGATGTCACCTCCTATAGTCTCACCTGATGGTTTGGAAAGATGAGCTCTCCATCCTGCATTGAGCACAGGGGGCGTTGATAGCCAGTTGCTTCACTGGCTCGAAGGAATTGGTGAGTTCCAGAACAATATTGACTCAGATTCCCGGCAAGACGCCGTAAGTATGTAGTTCGTAAGAGTTCAAATGTCTGACTTTCACTCTGTCCGATTCCTTGCAGGTTGCAGCTTGACCCTAGCGAAGAGTTCCTCGTGGCAACCGGTAATATTCAGGTAAGGATTTGTATTATCCAACACAGTTAGATAAAATAATGTCAATATGTAACCTGTTGCTTTCTCCCTTATTCAGGCGCTGAGAGAAAATATGAACTCTCTGGGAATAAGGCTTCCAGTGGTAAAATCAAGTAAGTCTATTGTGGTGAGGAGGTTTCCCCTTGGTCGTCCCTTTGTTTCACCTTGCTGTCCTTTTGTTTCCCCTTAGGGGCCGGGGTTTGGCGAGGATGCAGTGGAAGCTGCGCCGACCCGTGAAGAGGAATAGAACCCCCAGTGGTAAAATCAGGTAAGTCTATGGGGGGTAACTAATATTGCCTCTGTGTATTCCCTTGGCTCACCTTGCTGTTCTTGTCTTCCCCTTAGGTGCCGGAGTGCGGCGGGAGCATGCAGAAGGACGCGGTTGAATGTGAAGATGCTGCGAAGGCCGGCGAGTTCAGCATGGCGCTGCTGCAGGCGAGGCGACGCGCATAAAACAACTTATTTCTTCCACCTCGAAGGCACGATGGGTCGGGAATTCAGGTAAGGATCAAAGGTATTGCTCTTGTTATAACCTTTTCTCCTTCTCTCCCCTTTTTCTAGGAGCTCCCGACTCGAGGCGGCGTGGCAGAAGACTGGATGCAGACTTGCAGGCACGGTGAGCGTTACGCTGCTGGATGCAGAATAACGCGAAGCGTGTGCTGCTCTTTGAGCGTGGTTTAAATAGCCTCCAAAGTAGTCCCAGGTAAGTATTCCTCCCCAGCCCCACCCAAGTAAAAAAAATAGTCCCTTAGGTAAAGTAGTCCTTTCCAAGCCTCCTTTGGCTTGGAGCTCTTGCAGCATGGTCTGCATCAGGTAAGTTATAATCTATGAGCCTGGCGCCCATGACGCCAGGACTGACTCTCCATATGAGCCTGGGCCATAGGCGCCAAGACTGCACCCAAATAGCCCCTAGCAGGGGCTGTTGGGTTTGCTTAGTATAACTTGATGCCTGCTTCCTGGGTTGCTGGACTTGGTCTGGGTCCCCGGGGGTAGGCATCATGACACTTCACTCCCCCAGGATGCCTCTTAGTATTGTTCGAAAATGGGGAGGGGCAGAAGTTCTGTGTTTGAAAACACCCCAAGAAGGTTGTTGGGTGTCCTGACCCACGTTTGAGCTATCATGCTGCAACATTTGGTGCTGTGGGCTTAGAAATCCAAGATGGCCAAAAAGCCCACATGTACGCCAGAATAGGAAAACTGTGCAGTACTGGCATGGAAAACATCATGATGGCCAGAACTTCCCAGAAAACGCACAGGGAAATGCATGAAGAATAGGCTGCTACCCTTTTTTGCCTAGGTTGTGAGCACAGGAGGGCACTGCCTAAAACCACCATTGGGCTACCCACACAGTAGCCTGAAACCATTGGGAATGGCAATGCTGATTGCCAAAAGCAACCTAGAACTGTGGGGAATTCATTTTCTTAAATCCCAAAAATGGTTGCATTACCAGTACTCACCACTATCAGAAAGCCGGCGTTTTAAAACCACCAGACTTGTGTGTAAAACTGAACAAATGAAACAAAACCAGACCAAGGAAAGACTTGCTAAGAGGTGGATACAATGTAAAACTATACTCTGAAATGACTTGAAGGAAGTAATTATTTAATGTGTATGTAAAAATCTTAAGTGATTTAAACTGGGGACAAAAAGTGACATTTTATCTGAAACCTGGCTTAATGAAACTAAATTCTGCTTGACATCTACCCCCATAGGAGTTAAAACCTGCTCAGCCACTCTTCCCCTTGCCAAAATGAGTTGTCACCTCTCTGATTAGATTAGGGGTGGAGCAGCTACAGGGAGTTGAACAAAGGCCTGTCCTGGGCCCAGGCAGATGGTTTATTAGGGTGGTCGTAAATGGCTTCCTTTTGAACAAAGCCCTTCCTTGACTCAGGCAGATGGTTTATAGGGGAGGTCGTAAAGTGGCTTCCTCTTGGCAGAAACGGGGAGGGGCAGCCCCTCTGAGGGCAGGCTGACCTTAAAGAAAGTGGATAGACTGGTTTCTCCACCATGTGACCTGGGAACACACACCCCTGTTGGCCAGAATATGATTTTAAGCAAGATGTATAACTCATGGTGCGGACTTGTCAAAATTATCTAAATGATACCATAATTCTTGTGATTTTTCTGCCCACATTTTAAGAGGTTTTAGGACCTGGTGGTATGATCTGGGGGGTTGCTAGCGGAAAATAGGGTTTCACTCCAAATGTCTGCATGTTAAAAATCTGACACTTCATCAATTAATGTCCACACTCCTTGCGCACATGTGTGTAAATTTGGGTAAATGTCCGATATTGCAAAACCAGTTAAAAAGTGCAAAATGTTGCCATTTCTGAATGCAAGCCCCCAGGAAGAGCAGAGTTTGAACAGAGTATACCTCATGTGATATGTGATGGGTGCATGTAATTTTAAACAACTGTGTATCTGTGCAATATGTATTTGAATCAAATACAGATTTGTGGGCAAACTGACCAGGGGAGGATCCTCTGACCCATAAAACCTACAGCATCACTCTGACTCACATTTCCTTCCCCCAATCATGGGAGAGGGGAGAATTGGGCCAATGACAGGTAGAGAGGGGCAGGCTTAGCTAGGCCCAGGCACACACCCACTTTCAAAACACATAAAAAGAGACTGCTGGGACAGGTAGAGACATTAAAATCCAGTTGCTGCAACGCGCTCTGCCGGACCACACAACATCCAAAAGATACCAGATCCAACACTTAGACTTTAAAACTCCAAAGAACTTGATTCAGAACTCAAGCAAGGGCCTAAACCCACAAACTGAGAACTCTTCTCAGCAGGCCTCAGCATCCAGCAAACCTAACAGCGGTAGCAGCATCCAGGAGCCGTGCAGATCAGCGCTGTGTCCAGAGAAAGCTGTGCAGAAAGATCCAGGAGCTGTGCACAGACGCTGTACCCAGAGATCCAGGAGCCGGGCCAGGAGCAGTGTCAGACCAGACCAGCAGAGCAGAGACCAGACGCTGTGCGCAGAGACCGTCCGGGGCGAAACCAGAACCGAAGCCATCTTGACCCGATCCGTGAGACCTAGACCTTCCAAATACATTGCGAGTACAGCTAGGACGGTGTGAAACCAAATCTTAGTTTCCAGTGATATAATTCAATCTATTTAATCTAAGTAGAACTGCCTCCTGTCACTTGTCAATTCTGCAGCCGCATAGCTGTCACCTGTCATTTTTAAAAGCTGTCACCTGTCAATTTGAGTTACTTTAAATTCGAAAAACGACCTTTACAAAATCGTTCATATCTTTGGAATCATTTGGGCTAGAAACTTGGTTTAACTTTCCTCTGAAAGCATAGATTCTTAGCGCATTCGCGAATTTTGCCGCGATTCGCGATTTGGTTAAAAATCCAGCCACGTGTGAAAACAGCAGCTTCCTTGCTTTCCTTTGCCAAAAATGTGTTTAACCTGCTAGTTACTCCTAGAGCATTGTTAAAGGGAGCCTGAGCTCATCCCAAGTATCTTTCACTCACCCTGAACCTCCTAAAGGGAATTAAAATCATTTTCAGCATATTCTTCACTTCATTGCCAGCGCATATAAAAGCATTTTGGGCCTGTGTTTCAACTTCTATCTGTAGTCTAAGCTTGCTGGGGTGAACTGAATTACATTTGATTGCATGTCTGAGAACTGGGTGCTGCTCTTCATTTCCTTACATTGCATAAGGGGGGGGGGGGGAGTGGATTGCCAGAGAAAAGTGATTCCATTGTTTTGTTGAAATCATATTGAGTATTTTCTGTACTGCATTTTCATTCAACATTGCAACCATCTGAACTTATATAAAGCATTCTCTACCACCTTATTCTTCTGTTCCTATTCACAAGTGTGCTACCTCATCCTTATACTACTCCTGGGTAACCAAATCAGTTTACTAGTAGGACATTATTCACTGTTGATCACTGCTCATGTTTTAAGTGTGATATTAATTATTAATTCATTATAAAAGTGTGATATATATATATATACTGTTATTTTTTTTTTTTTTTCAAATAAACCTTTTAAACTTGCAAAACAGAACTACTTCTTGGCTCAGTGGGGTCAGGGGGATTTTAAGAGGGGTGTTATATAGGGGTAGTCATCCAGAACTCATGAACTGGACATAAAGATATATCAATAAGGGTTTCCATTCAGTATCCCAGACTAGGCATTGACTTAGCTGTAGTGTTGAATTGAATCTTCTTACAAGGTAGAGGGGGGTTGCGATTGTGGTTAACTGGTAGAAGGGGGATACCATGTCTCACCTAGGGTATTCCCATGAGAATGACCACAGACTCCCTACCCAGGTGCACCTTCCAAGCTCGTCTACCCCAAGGGTTGGGAACCGAAAGCGACGGCCCGGGCCACCCAAATAGAGGATTCTCAGGGTCCAAATGGAACAATACCCCTAGGTTTCTCACAACTGTCTGGTCCATGGACACGTTTTCCAGCCTCTATCCAGACCTAGGCGACCTGACTGGGTCTTCTGTAGGGTCTGCACCCTCACGGTCCATAATTCCACATCCTGGATCCAGTCCAGGTTTTGTGGTCATTCAAAAGTGGAATTGTGGGACATATGGTTTTTACTGGTGCTGGGTCTTTTAACCTCCGGATTTGGAACAAGTTACTTACCTGTAACTGTTCTCCAGCATGGGTCTGGCATGGATTCACAAGCTCATGAATATTCCACGTCGTCAGGGCGGGAATCCTCGGTATAGAAAAAAATCATTATCAGTTTCGTTTCTGATCTGTCTTTCTTAGTAGTAACCAATCACTGGTCTCTGGGTCATACTGCCCCCAGCCAATGACTGCCCTCTCCCTAAGCCCCGCCTCTGGCAGCCATCCTCAGATTTGGTAGCACGTAAAGTGGCAGTATGACCAAGTGAAGAGCCGCAGAGGGGTAGGCGGGAGGGTTCGCATGTGAATCCATGCCAGACCCATGCTGGAGAACAACAGTTACAAGTAAGTAACTTATTCCTTCTCCAGCATGGGGTCTGGCATGGATTCACATGCTCATGAATAAGATAATACATGGCAGTACACACATGCACAACCACAGGAGGTGGCAACAGGCTCAACATTAAGCAATACAACAACTCAACATTAAGCATCTCTTACCTCCTCACCAGGCTCACCTTAAGCGAACAGATTGCGCAGCACTGCTTGGCCGACCCTGGACTCCTCCCTGGAGTCCTGATCGACGCAGTAGAATCTTGTGAAGGTGTGCGTCGACCTCCACGTCGCAGCCCTGCAGAAGTCCAGCAGGGGCACACCAGACAAGAACGCCGTGGTATCAGCGATCGGTCTGGTCGAATGGGCTCTCGGACGGCCGGGCAGCGCTCGGTTTGCCAACCGGTGACAGTGCATAATGCAGGCGGAGAGCCATCTGGAAATGGAAGTCTTTGAGAGAGCGTTCCCTTGATTCACAGTCCCAAAGTTCGCAAACAGCTGTGATGTCTTCCGAAAACTCTTCGTGTGGTCCACATAGAACTTCAGCGCTCTAGCTACGTCCAGCGAGTGCAAAGTACTTTCAGCCGGCGACGAAGGAGACGGGAAGAAAACTGGCAACACCAAGGGTTCGTTGAGGTGGAAGTCCGACGGCACCTTGGGCATGAAGGAGGGGTGCTTCCTCAGCACCACCCTTGTGTCGTGAAACGTCAAGTATGGCGGCTTGCAAGATAGGGTCTGGATCCCTCCCACTCGTCGTGCGGAGGTGATGGCCACGAGAAACGCTGTCTTCCACAACAGAAACTTCAACGTTGCCGAATGCATAGGCTCAAATGGGGCCCCCCCATGAGCCTGGTCAGCACCACATTGAGCTCCCACGCCGGGCCAGGGGTCTTCAACAGCGGAATGATCGGAACAATCCTTTCATAAATTCCTTCACCCGTCGATGAGACCACAAGGACGGCCGTCCCGTAGTTCTGGTGTATCGTGAGATGGCGGCCAGATGCATCTTGATGGAAGCGTGGGCTAGTCCAGCCTTGGCCAATGACAGTAGGTACGGCAATACTTGAGGGGCCGTAATCCACAGAGGGTTAATCTTCTGTGCACGGCACCAGACAGAAAACCTCTTCCACTTATGTCCGTAGCACTTGAGAGTTGAGGACGCCCCGGCCTTTGCAAGAACCTCTCTGCAGTCGGCCGGGATGTCGTACCCTCCAAACTCTAGTGATGCAGGAGCCAGACCTGCAAGTTCAGCGACTCCGGGTTGTGGTGAAGAATGGCGCCTCCTTCTCTGGAGAGAAGATCTGCGTCCGTCGGCAGCTTGACTGGTGTGGACGTTGACAAGTCCAGAAGGTCCGGGAACCAGATCGGTCTCGGCCACGCCGGTACGACGAGGAACATCCTGCACCTGGACCTCTTGAGATGGTTGATGAGCCGGAGCAGCAACAGCAGCAGCAGAGGGAACGCATAAAGAAATAGGCCGTCCCAGGGGAACGAGAAAGCATCGCCCATGCTCCTCGGCTAGAGGAACCTGCTGGCGAACCTCCGTCACTTGGAATTCGTCGTCGTCACGAAGAGATCGATCTGGGGTTCGCCCCATCGTAGGAAGAGTCGATCCACTTGATCCTGGCGTATTTCCCACTCGTGGCACGAGCGCAGCTCTCTGCTGAGTGAGTCGGCGATGGTGTTTTTTATTCCTGCCAGATGAAGGCACCAGAAACATCCCTTGGGCGACGTCCCAATGCCACAGATCCTGGGCTTCCTTGGATAGGGCAGGGGATCTGGTTCCGCCCTGCTTCCGGATGTAGAACATCGTGGTGGTGTTGTCGGTGAAGATCCTCACCACCTTGCCCTTGAGGGACGGAAGAAAAGTCCCGAGGGCCCAGAACACTGCGCGGAGCTCCAAGATGTTGATGTGGAGTGACTTCTCCGGGAGCCAAAGGCCTCTCGCTTGAAGATCTCCGGAGTGCGCTCCCCAACCTTCCAGGGAGGCATCCGTCATCACCGTCACCTGGTGAGCTGGGTTCTGAAAGTCCGTGCCCGCCGACAGATGAGAGCGGGTACCCCACCACCGGATCGCCTGACGGAACGTCTCGTTGAGGGATCCTGTCCTCGAAGCTGCCCGTCGACTGGACCCAGCGGGCGTCGAGGAACTCTTGTAAGGGGCGCATCCGTATCCTGCAAAGGCGCACCAGATAAATGCAGGAGGACATCATCCCGAGGACGGACTTGATAGATCTTACCCTGGCCATGTCCGTGGCCAGCAGACACTGCACCTTGCCCAGAATGGTCCTGGTCCTTTCTTCCGACGGCAAGGCCAGCCGCGCCACTGTGTCGAGCTTGGCTCCCAGATACAGGGCGACTTGCGACGGAACCAGGTGGGATTTTGGAAAGTTGATGGAGAATCCCAGGTCCGTGAGCAGCTGGACGGTCTTCGCAGTGTTCTCCACGGCGAGCTCCCTTATCCTTGCCCGGATGAGCCAGTCGTCCAGGTAGGGGTAGACGTGGATCACCTGTAGGGGTAGACATGGATCACCTGTAGGGGTAGCCGTGCCGCCACCGGTGCAAGGCACTTTGTGAACACCCTGGGTGCCGACTTCAATCCGAACGGGAGGGCCTTGAACTGGTAGTGCCGCCCTTGGACCACGAACCCGAGGAACCTTCGGTGTCTTTTTAGAATGGGGATGTGGAAGTACGCATCCTCCAAGTCCAACGATGACAGGAAATCGCCCTCCTCCAGCTGTCCCAGCACGTGCTAGAGGGTGACCATCCGGAACTTCTGTGCCTTGATGTACTTGTTCAGTCGTCGCAGGTCCAGGATGGGGCGCCATCCTCCTGTCTTCTTTTTTACGAGGAAGTACCTTGAGTAAACTCCGGTTCCCCGAAGCCTCTTTGGGACGCGCTCGATGGCACCTTTCTTGAGCATCGCCCTTACTTCCAACAGCAGTTGAGGGACGTGATTTTCCTTCCTGGCCACAGGTGGAACGCGAGGGCACTTCTTCTGAAACTCGAGGGCGTGCCCTTGGGCCAGGGCATCTAGCACCCAACGGTCAGTGGAGATGGACTCCCACACACTGACGAACCTCGCCAGCCGGCCTCCCACCGGGGTGCTTTGGCGGGGACCCAACCCCACGGTCGGTTCAATCTTGTTTGGAGGCCGCCTTGCCTCCTTGACCTCCCTGTCGACGGGCACCACCTGACTTGCCACGTCCCTTGTAGGCTTCCTGGGACGAATATCTTGCCGCTTGGCGGTACGTGGAGGAGCCAATGCCGGATCCCTTGGAGGCACCTTGTCTGCCTCCGGAGCTCAGAAAGGACGGCCGTCGTCGTTGGAGCACTCCCAGTGCCTGATGGCGCCGGGGAGGATGCGCCCTGCCTGGCAGCCAAGGAGCACGACCGTTCGGCGCTCCCGGTGCCCGCGGACTCGTGGTGCTTGGCCTTCTGTTGGGCCCCCGTCACCGGGGCGCCGTCACAGGACTTCGAAGACCACTCAGACTTTTCTTCTTCTCGCCCGACGGGCTCTCCCCTTCCAGCCAGTTGGCGAGACGGAGGTGGCGATCCTTCATGGTCCGCTCCGACATTTTCCCACAAAACGCACAGTCCTTCTCCGTGTGCATCTTGTCCTCATGGAGACGGAGGCATAACGAATGCTCGCCCTCCTTGAAAACATTCTGGAGCTGGCATCCAGGGCAGGTCCTGAACAGCTTCCCTGGCATCGAGCTTCCTTTCTCCTGGGCCATGTCCGGGGTAGGCCTCAGAACTTCTGGAATCCTCCAAAAGCGTAACTCGACGAAATCTTCACCCTTGAGGGGCGTAGAAAACTCCGAAACGGATCCCCATTGATCGGATGTAGACACGGTGGAGCTCGAGGCTCTATTTAACCATAAAATGAGAAAAATATCCCGAAAAAGCGCGAAAACGCAGCAAAAGCTCGAGAGCTACAGCACGAGGACTCCCAACACTTGAACGTGCGGTAAAAATCTGAGGATGGCTGCCAGAGGCGGGGCTTAGGGAGAGGGCAGTCATTGGCTGGGGGCAGTATGACCCAGAGACCAGTGATTGGTAACTACTAAGAAAGACAAACAAAACAGATACTGATTTTTTTCTATACCGAGGATTCCCAGCCTGACGACGGGGAATATTCATGAGCATGTGAATCCATGCCAGACCCCCATGCTGGAGAGAACTTTTTCTGCCCACGTGGGCTATCTGGACCTTCAGGCCTTCTGGATAGCATATTACATTTTCCTCCTTGCAATGCGTTTCTTGGCTCAGCCCCTCATGGGCTACCTAGCCATTCAAGCCTTACGTTGCTCTGCTCCGATCACCCCCCTCATGGGGAATTCCCTGGGTCAGCCCTTTGTGGGCTATTCGGCATCCAGGCCTCATCTTTCTCTGATAACGTTCATTTGCGCGCATAATATTTTCTGGGTTTGCTTTTCCAAAAGGGATTGGTCTATGTCCAGGGGTATGGTTTCACTACACATAGCTGTTGTGGATCTGGGTCCTCCATACCCAGGTCGATGTGGCAAAGTCAAAGGGGGCACTTTGCCACAGTACCTGGAGAGTCTAATCGGGTGGGCCCGGTAGGAAAGGACTGCAGGGCGTTTATTTAGACCTGCAGTGCTGAGAGCCCAAACACTGCAGGCACAAGAAGAGTGGATCACATCTTGAAACTGTGCCGACAGTACATGCAATTCAAAATAAAAAAAAATGTGTACCATTAACTTACTGAGTAAAACGAGGTTCAGAAGGCAGTAGGCCTGCAAAAACCATCAGAAAAATTAATATGGACCTCCAAGAAGGCCTTGAATGAAGGACATGCAAGCCACAGAAAAACATGTGCAGTCTCCAGTGTGGAGTTTAAAGAACTGGAAAAATTAAGGTGGTAGGTGAGGTGTACTAGCTATCCGCAAAGTGCGTTAGGGCGGTAGGGCAATGAGGAATCTGTGGGAGAAACAGCCATCAGATAGAACATTACCGAGATATAAATAAGTTGTTCTTCTAATAGATTCCTTCCTCCCACAAATTCCTCATCTTCCATAGACTCCCATAGCAGTACGTTGATCTGGAGGGAGGACGACAGCAAGGCCACCACCTAAACCAGAACATTCTGAATGACCAATCTACCAAAATGAGAATCCCGTCTGACCCCGCTTCCCCACCCGATTACCCCTTTGGTTCCCTTTCCTTTCCTCAGTCCCCAGCCTGTTGGTACCATTCAAAGATCAAAATGTTCTCGTAAATTCCCAAAGTACACAAGGTTCATAAGATTCAGCTTACGCTAGTAGTGATTTAGTTTCCAACCGTATCCCGGGTTCCATACCACAATGATTTACAGTTTGTGTTGTTCTCTGCAGGTGTTCAGCAGCTTGATTATCCTCACTGGGTCTTTTAACCCTCTCTTTATTATTAAGTCCTTCAGCCGGGCGTGGGCGGTCTGTCCCTTGAAGTCTTCTGGATAGCGTATGGCATTTTCTGCCTCATGAGGTGTTTTGTGATCTAGCCCCTAGTGGGCTATTCGGTCTCTCCAGCTGTATGTTTCTCCATTTGCATTCATCCCCTTGTGAGGTATTCTCTGGGCCAGCCCCTCGTGGGCTACTCTGCTCTCCAGACCTCATGGTTCTCGGGTTATGTTCACCCCTCCCCGGTATTCTCTGGGTCTGCACCTTGTGGGCTATTCTGGTACCTCACCGCCCTACTCGCACTTATTTTGATTGGCCCGATACCTGTGCTCCTACGGCTGAACTCTTCAGGGGAGATGGAATCTCTGCTCATTGTGGAACCACGACTCTGGTCGGGTCTGTCGTGCCAGTTCCTCCTGCCTGTGACAGGCAGGACTTCGGAGTCAAGATTGCTGGTCACAGATGTGTCACTACAGCTGTGGTTTGCTTCTCGCTACGTTCATTGGCTCTGCGTTTCTCAGACTCATGAAAACCCCTCACTCACCTTTTGCTAAAAGGGGTGTCCTTTCCTCACAACTAAGGTGCTTGTCAGGATGTCAAAATACAAAAAAAAAAGAGAGTCCTTGTCACACTGGAGATCGTCAACGCCTCCTAGCTGAGCGCCCCCCCCCCCCCTCCTCTCCTGCAGACAATCTTCAAAATCAAATGTTCGTCCCATCACACAGTTCCTGGCCTGGGTCAACATAGCAGCTTTAAAAAGAAGAAATCATAAAGTTCAAAAATCCAAGTCGGTCTCAGTTTCTCTGGTTACAAAGTTACTCAGTTCATGAAAGTTTTTCAAGTGTTCAAAAATAATAATTCAGTTCAAAAGAGGTTTCAAAGCTTGGATCCAATAGGGGAACTCAACCTCTCTCCAAACTCGCTCACTCAAGCCTTCACTCTGCGGGTTAGCGTGGGTGTTCACATATCCCTTTTATGGCTCCCTTGGACTTCAGTATTGGTATCCATCCTCATGTCCCTCAAAAATCCTCTGCCCTTGTGCAGGATATTCACAGGTTCTCTAACCCCTGGGCTTCTCTTGTCCAGGGTTTGTGTTCCTTTCTCCTTATAGGACTAGTAAATATGGCTTTCGGTTTTCTTATTAGTCAAGACACTTCAGTCCCTGCTCAGATTGTTCACAGGCTCACTAGCAGGTGAATTACTCTGGGTTTCAGCTTCCCAAAGCGTTCAACCTCCCGCTCCCTTCTTCCTGTGTGGCCTGTGTAGCTGTTCTCTCATGGAGCTTCCACCAGGTAGGGTCAGTGTTTCTGATACGGTCAGTGTTTCTCTCCACCTGCCACGTTAATGCCTCCTGTCTCTGCGGTTTTCTCAGGGCCTTGTCTGTGCTCAAGCTCTCTCCCCTTTTTCGATTCTCATTATAGGGGCTGAAGAGCTTTCGCCCCCAGTGTTCCTGGATTGGGTGGTGTTTAGCGGGCTCCTGGAAAACCACATCCTCTGTGTCACGCCTCCAGGATGTCTTCGTTCCGCACTCCAGCGGCAGCATCCACTCTATGCATCTCCTCCCCAGTAGTTCGGATTGGCATCAGAGAATCTCCTCCTCCAGGTGAGGGCTTCAGTATTTCTATAGGCGTCTCTGCAGCAAGAGGCGACGTATAGCCAATTATACAGTATTGAGTCTAAGGAAGGTTCAGCAGTGGTATCGGACAAAGAAAAAGGCGTCATCACCTATACAACTTTTTTGGCCCCCATATAGGTGGAGAGTACAGTATTTAAGGCGAGCTCTCACTCTACCTTCGAAGTTTTCAACCCTATGGGGGAGTCACTCCCAGTGACGTCTCGTTTTCCCAACCACCTCAAGGAGGGTCGTGCGGAGCAGGCTCACCTCCCTAGTATCAATGGGGGTGGCTCCCCCTTGGGGAAAAGAGAAATTTTGCAGATTCGTCACAGGGGTCAGAAACCAGCAGCGATCCGTCCAAATGTTACACAAAGTCTTGTGTTTGTGGTTTCATTTGAAGATAGGGAAAGGGGCTAGGTTAGAATAGGATTTCGGACTCAGACTGTTGCATTGTTTGGACATCCTGAGAAGCACCGTTGTGACTTTCGTTTGTATAATAGGGCTTGAAAGAAGGGAAGGTAAGATTTTGTTGGTTACAAGAGAGTAAATAACTTCAAGACCAATGTCTGGTAGTCCCAGTTCGGTTTCTGATGCACCACAGGATCTTATGAGAAATGTAAATTAAGAGAATACCTTTTGGAGGAAGGAGGGTTTGACATTTAATGTCACTTATCTTTGGAGAAAACCAAATTGGGAGGTTTAACCGACAACACCTGTAGCTCACGTGCCCGTTTAGCTCAAGTGATGGCGACTAGGAAAATCACGGAATGCGCATAAGAAACGTTAACAATAAATTAAAGTCCCAAACCCGGAACAGGGGAAAACCGACTGCACAAAATCACATTTCAAAGTGCAGAGAACTGCATGAAATTCTTACCTTCCCCACATAGGAGGCGGCGGCAGACCACAGTCCCATTGCTTGTGTTTAAGAACAGCATGAGGTGCATCCATCTCTCATTCAAATTACTTTAATTCTTTGCTCTCTCTGGGCTGTATTCTTATGCCGCCTTCTATGTGGGAAGCCAAGATGTCCATGCATTTCTCTGCCTTTGTGATTTTGAGTTGGGTATGGAGAGATTATATATATTATATATATCTCCAAACACGCGTTGGGTTACCCCAGATTTCGTCGCGCTGCACTCCTATATAAATTCTTGCACAGTAAAACAGATGCGTTTCACCCCATTTCCGTTGATCTGTTTTCTATTTTCATGATATAAATATACACATACATTTCTTCGGTTGACCCATCACATTTCCTTTTGGTCCTTTGTTTGTGTTGACCTCTTCGTGTGCTTGCCATCTATACTGACTGTCAAAGCCATCAGACATTTTGCAATGTTTCCAAACATGTTCTCAGTACATATTACCCGTTTTGGCAACCAATAGATGGTCAGTACATGAATGCAAATTGCAATTGTAGCGAGTTATAATATTACTTGCGACGTCATGTTTGACATTTGCTGGCATTGTGTTATTATTAGGTGCTTGATGTTTGTAGGTGAAATAGGACATTGTTATGGTCATATTTTCCTTGTTAGCAGCTTTAGGAAACATTGGTGTAAATTACATTGGTTAAAATTTCAGTTTTACTCACACTCATTTTTTTGTCTTTACTAATATTATTTCACTATAAAACGCTTAGTGCGTAATTTTTCAACATATTCTTTCATTGATAAAGTGCACAGTGCATTCCAGTTTTTAACACCAATGTTATTCCATTGTGGTTTTCTTTCATAGTCCCTTTATTATTCTGACTTTCTCTTTGTATCTAATTGTCTGTGCATGCAAATATCAGTACACAATCCCCCACTTCTCACCTATCTATCTTGGTTTGTATGACATGCATTACTCACCATAATAGCATTTCTGATTGTATCTGCTTAGATTTAAATGCTGTGCATATGGTCCGACATCCAGTCGTAATCGCAGAGTATTGCATCTCGCCTTTCGGGGACCGAAAGGGGACGTGGGCATAGGCGTGTCTGTAACACTATCCCCATCGTGACGTGTAGTGTACCCAAAATCCCTCACGCGCCGAGGTCCCTCCGATTATATTTTTTCTGCCATGAGGGAGCCCAGGCTATTGTGAGGGAGTACATGAAGAGAGAAGAACAAGTTACTTACCAACTGTAACGTTCTTTCCACTGGATGTTCCTCCCACGTATTCCTCATCTTATGATAATTCGTTATCTCCAGCTTCGCTTCTTCGGAAAACATTTTTCTCGGCAGAGGGCGCTGTGCTCGAGGTCATGGCGTAGATTGTCCCTCGCCGGTCTCCGTACCGTGTCGACGTCACTGATGGTATAAGTAGCTTGAGCCGCACCCGTTGCTCCAGTTCTGTTTTTTCGATGAACACATATAGGAGCAACACCCAGGCGTGCCTCATGACTGATGCACACTTCGTGAGAGGAAAGTGTAAGAAAACGTAAACTGTACTGCGGGGTAGGATGGGAGGGTCAATGAGGAATACGTGGGAGGAACATCCAGTCGAAAGAACGTTACAGTTGGTAAGTAACTTGTTCTTCGAATGGATTGTGTCCTCCCACGTATTCCTCATTTTATGATAGACTCCCATAGCAGTAGTAATTTTGGAGGTCGGAGTATTAGTTTTCATGGACAGAATGCAGAACTGCCTTGGCAAATAAACCCTCATTAGAGGAGGCAGTATCCAAACAATATTTTACAAAAGTGTGTATTGTTTTCCAAGTAGCAGCTGAACAAATATCTGCTGCCTGGACTCCCCTCTTTAGAGCCGCAGAAGTAGCCATACCTCTTGTAGAATGGGCACGAATCCCATCTGGTGGGTCTTTTCCTGCTAACCTGTAGCATTCAGTTATGGCTAAGATGATCCAGCCGGATATGGTCTGTTTTTTTACAGATAATCCTAGTTTATGACCAGTATAACCCACAAATAGTTGGTCATCTTGCCTCAATTTAGCCATTCTTGAGATATAGAAAGTAAGAGCCCTCTTGGGATCTAGTCTGTGCAATCTCTCCTCTTCTTTGCCCAGATGAGGAGGATAAAAAGTTGGTAATATTATCTTTTGCGACAAATGGAAGTCTCAAACTACCTTTGGTAAAAAGGAAGGTTTAACTTTAAGGACTACTTTATCCTTATAAAAGGTAGTAAATGGCGGTTTGCATGAGAGAGCCTGAAGTTCGCTAACCCTGCGGGCTGATGACAAGGCCACAAGAAGTACAGTTTTTAATGTTAAGAGCCTCACTGGGCAGGAGTGCATAGGCTCAAAAGGTATACAAGTCAATAATTTTAGTACTAGATTTAAGTCCCAAGTTGGGACATGAAAAGTTACTGGGGGGTGTACATTAGTAAGCCCCTTTAAGAATTGAATGATCAATGGAATTTTGAAATATGAAACCTCTTCTGAGGTGCGCAAGAAAATAGACAGCGCAGCAAGGTATCCTTTAATTGTCCCTATCTGGAGCCCCAGATTGGCTAGATGCAGTAGGAAAGAAAGCACCATTGGGGTGCACACTGAAAAGGGTCCACATCCTTATCTTTGCACCAGTTACTGAACTTGTTCCAGCGACATCGGTATAAAGATTTTGTTGCTGGCCTTCTGGCCGAAAGCAAGATCTCCATTATGTCATCCGGAAGATCCCAATCCTTGTATCTCAACCTCTCAGAAACCATGCGTGAAGGTTGAGTGTCTTGACCTCTGGATGGAGAACCCGACCTTCCTCTTGCGACAGAAGATCCTCTCGTTGCGGAAGACGTATTGGAGGGCAGATGGACATGTCTAGAAGGTCCGGGTACCACGTTCTCCTGGCCCAATCCGGGGAAATTAGGATAATGGTTTTCCTGAACTTTCTCAACCTCCTGATTACTTGAGGAATCACGGGGACTGGGGGAAACGCGTACAGCAGTGGAAACTTCCACTCCACTACGAATGCGTCTCCCAGAGCTCCTCTTTGAGGAAATTCCCTTGAGCAGTACTGATCGCACTTCCGGTTGGTCGCGGTGGCGAACAGATCCACTTGAGGGGTTCCCCAAAGGGCAAAGATCTCCAGAAGGACTTCCTGAGCCAGCTCCCACTCGTGAGAGACCGTGCTCTGCCTGCTCAGAGCATCTGCCGCCGTGTTCTTCTCTCCGGCTAGGTGAATTGCCGACAGAGAGATTCCTTCTCGTATTGCCCAGAACCAGAGCTGCATTGCCTCTCTGCACAGTGGTAGTGACCCTACTCCTCCTCTCTTGTTGAGGTAGTATATGGCCACTGTGTTATCCGTCATTATCAGGACATTCTTTCCCTGTACAGAGGGCAGAAAGGCCTTCAGCGCTAGTCTGATTGCCCTCAGCTCCAATAGGTTGATGTGTACTTTGGACTCCGATGGAGACCAACGACCGCTGATTGTCAGATCGTTGGTGTGTGCTCCCCACCCTGTGAGTGAGGCGTCACTACTGTTATCTCCGGCCATGGTTGCCAAAAGGATTCTCCCTTGAGAATGTTGTCGTTGTAAGCACACCATAGTAGATCCTGAGCAACTGCGCTCGGGACTTGCAGAAGATCCGACATATTCCCTGAGAACTGGGACCACTGAGTTCTGAGTGCCCATTGAAGGGATCTCATTCTCAGCCTGGCCTCTGGTACTAGGAAAATGCAGAATGCCATGAGGCCGAGCAACCTGAGAAAATCGAAGGCCGGTAGATGTTGGGCATTCTGAAACTTCGTTACCATCTGTTGGATGTGGAGAGCTCTCACTTCAGGAGGCGAGGCTTTTCCCGATGAAGTGTCCAAGACTGCTCCGATAAACTGGAGTTTCTGGGTTGGTATCATGTGGGACTTCTTGAAATTGAGGGAGAAGCCCAGTTTGTGGAGAAGTGGCAGGTGATCGAAAGATGTTCCTGAGCTTGTTCTGGAGAACTTGCTCTGATCAACCAGTCGTCCAGGTAGGGATATATGTGAATACCTCCTCTCCTGAGACTTGCTGCCACAACCGCCAACAGTTTGGTGAAAACCCGCGGGGCGGAGGTCAACCCGAATGGCAGAACTCGAAACTGATAATGAGAATTGCCAATCGCGAACCTCAGGTACTTTCTGTGCCCTGGATGGATGGATTGGCACATGAAAGTAAGCATCCTGAAGGTCCAATGATACCAACCAGTCTTGGAGTTGTAGAGCCTGAAGGATCTGAGAAAGGGTCACCATCTTGAACTTGTCCTTCCTGAGGAACTTGTTCAAGTTTCTTAAGTCCAAGATGGGTCTCAATCCTCCGTCCTTTTTTGGGATGAGAAAGTATGGGGAGTACCAACCCCTGTTCCTCTCCGCTACAGGTACCTGTTCTATGGCACCTTTCTCTAGCAGGGTTAAAATTTCCTGCAACATGAGCGGGTCTGGAATTTTTACGGCGTTGGCTCCCGGTGGATGATTCTGAGGCCTTTTTAGAAGGGGGAGACAGTAACCTTGAGCTACTGTTTCCAGTGCCCAAACATCTGAGGTAATGCCTCGCCATTCCTTCAGATGTTGAGATCCTGCCTCCCACTGGTGTCTTGTGGAGCAAGGTCTCAGAGATTTGGAGGCGGCAGCAGGAGTGGCTGAGGGCAAAGATGCCGCTCCTGAGGCTGATTTCGCACCTCTTCCTCGTCCACCACGAGGGAAGTTTTTTCTGCCTCTTTGAGAAGCCTGTCCTCTTCCTCTACCAAATGAGGAGTAGTAGCGAAAAGAACGACCTCTCCAGGAAGAAGATCCTGAATAGGTTTTCTGAGGCTGGCACATGGAGGCACTAAGATTTAGCTGCCGCCTTCGAGGTCTGGAGTTTTTCTAGGCTTTTGTCAGCCTTACTGCCAAATAGCCTCGAGCCATCAAAGGGCATGTTAAGGAGTCTGGATTGCACATCCTGTGCAAACCCCGACTTCCTCAACCACGCAAATCTGCGCAACACAGTGCTTGTAGCCATGGATCTGCTGATGCTATCAGCAGTATCCAGTCCAGACTGGAGACATTCCCCCATTGCCTCCTTTACGTCTTTGACTATATTCAGGAAGCCTTCCCTTTCCTCGCCTTCCGGAATATGCTCAGCCGCCGCCGAAATATAGTCCCACGGGGTATGGGTAAACCTGGCCAGGGTACAGGTGACATTTGTCGATTTCAGGGCAATGCTACCTGAAGTGAAAACTTTACGGGCCCAGGCATCAACTTTCTTGTCCTCTCAATCCGGAGGGATAGTGGGATATGCAGTTTGTTTTGCTGTGGATGCAGCCTGAATAACCAGACTTTCTGGAGTGGGATGTCTGTTTAAATATTCAGGATCCGTACCAGCTGGTCTGTATTTCTTTGGGAAATTACTATTTGTAGCAGCAATGCCATCAGGATTTTCCCAATTTCTTTCTACTGTTCTCTGAGGAGCCCTATGAAAGGGGAGAACTGGGTCTTTTTGGGGACCTTTGACAATTATATTTGTAATGTCGTCCTGTTCAAACACAGGTGAAGTGTTACCCCAACCCATGTATTCTACTACCCTGTTCATAAGACCCCTGCACCCTGAGTCTGCATGTTCTGCAGGGTCAGGTTTGGCAAATTCTAACTCTGGGGAGGTGTCAATTCCACTAGCAGAGTGTAGAGTATCACTCAGGTCTCTCATTCTAGATTCCTGATCAATGCGTTCCTCAGGAACTTGTCTTGTGCCATATGAAACTCCAAAGGGAGTGACTTCGTCTTCCTCCGAGCCAGATTCCTCATAAATTGAGGACATAGCTTTAAAAAAGTCTGTTCTGGGTAACGGAGTAAATCTCCTTTCTTACTCAACAATTTCCTTCGAGGGAATAGAAAAATCCTTCGAGGTTGTCGACGGGAATTTCGAAGACTTCGAAGAAGACTTCGATACAGGTGTCGAAGACGCTCTTGGCTTCGATGCTGAAGCAGTCGACGCCACTGGCGTCGATGAAGCCGTCGAAGCCTTCGATGACTTGAGCTTTTTATGAGGCACCGGAGATGTGCTCGACTCTCGAGGAGTCGACTCACGAGGAGCCTTCGACGACTTGGCGTCGACTCGAGTATCTTCGATACTACTGGCTGTTACCAAGGTAGTTCTCGACTTCTTTTTGTCGTCCAATGGAGCGACCTTAGAGGAATGGCTCTTCCGAGGTTCTTTCGAGGGGGTCGGGCCGCATTCTCGAAAACCTCCATCATCTTTTTACGGAATTCCTCCCATTTTCTGGGGGAATCCGATTTTGTCGGACATCGAATTTCTTCGGTCGACTCAGAAGATGACGACGATGAGGGAGATCTATGTCTCCTCTTCAGTTTTTTTGACGAGGAAGAAGAGTGTCTCAATCTACTCCTAGATCGAGATCTCTTGGAGTGTCTATGTCGATCCGATTCTTTCGAATCAGTTGCTTTCTTATGCTTTTTGGACACAGCCTTCTTAGAGGCTTCCCTCCCCACTGACAGTTTACCTCTCCTCTCACGAAGGGCCTTCTCGGTCATGGACTGACGGGAACCACAGTCGGTTCGGTGACTATAACCAAGACACCAGAGACAAACTCAGTGAGGATCAGTGATCGACATTTTCGATCCACAAACGATACACTTCTTGAACCCAGTCTTTGGTGTCGAAGGAGTTGAAGAAGATGACATTTTCACGAAGAAAATCTCGGAGCGCGCATTTCACGATAGCAAAGCGATCGGAAAAACAGAACTGGAGCAAAGGGCGCGGCTCGAGCTACTTATACCATCAGTGACGTCGACACGGTACGGAGACCGTCGAGGGACAATCGACGTCACTACCTCGAGCACAGCGCCCTCTGCCGAGAATTTTTTTTTCCGAAGCAACGAAGCTGGAGATAACAAATTATCTTAAGATGAGGAATACGTGGGAGGACACAATCCATTCGAAAGGAGTAAGACGTCTATGTTCCTTCCACCCCGAGCGGGGAGGCAGGGAGGGCGCATGTAAATCCAATCAGATCCAATCATCAGAAATCCTATTATGGTGAGCAATGCTTGTTAATCTGCTTAGAATCACATGCTGTGCATAAACTAGCGAGCAGTACCCGGAGTTGGAGGTGGGTTATGAGAAGGAACAGTAGAGAAAAGATGTCTTAATACTGTTTGTCCCATCTGAGAATCAGATCTATAATGAGTATCTAGGCAATAGTGTTTTGTAAAGGTGTGTACAGAACTCCAGGTTGCCTCTTTGCAAATGGATTTTAGGGGAACATTTGCAATGAATGCTATGAAAGCCCCAGTGTCCCGAGTAGTGTGCTCTAGGCTTGAAGGGCAGTTCTCTCTTAGCAAGAGTGCAACACAGTGTGATGCATTTGACAATCCACCTTGAGATAGCTGATTTAGAGACCGGATCCCCTCCTCTACCAGCTGCCACTAAAACGAAAAACTGGTTTGTCTTCCTCAGTGGATTAGTTCTTTCCAGGTAAAACATGACTGCCCTGCGCACATCTAGTGTGTGTGAAAGCTTCTTTCGGCCATGCTAGGGGGATTCTGGAAGAAAGTGGGTAGTTCGATCGATTGATTCACATGGAAATTCTAAATGAATTTAGGCGCATCTCTGGGATGAGCGCGCAGAACCACCTTATCCCTGTGGTCTGTAACGAAAGGGTCAAGAACTGAAAGGGCCTGTAGTTCGCTAACCCTTCTAATAGAAGTGATTGCCACGAGGAAGGCCGCCTTGTCAGTAAGATCTTTTAGACTTGCCTTATGCATAGGCTGAAAGGGCGATCACACGAGTCTGTTTAAAACCACATTTAGATCCCATCCAGGAGCTAGGTGAGAAATGGGGGGGGGGTGAATTCTCTTAACCCCTTCCATAAAAGCCTTAATAACCGGTATTTTCCAGCACAACACTTTCTGTTGTGACGTAGTGTAGGCTGAGAGAGCAGCTAGAAAAGAACCTTTAGGGAATTGGAAGACCAGCCCAGAGTCTAACAAATGGGTTCGGTACAGCACAATGTGTGTGAGCAATCGATGGGATTGACACCCTTGGTATTACACCAGATGACACACCAGATGACAAAGCGTTTCCATTTACTGGAATACCAATAGCGCGTGTTAGGTTTCCTAGCTTCCCTGAGTATGTCCATGCATCTCTGAAGGATCAGAAGGTGTCCAAACACCATGATCTCAGGAGCCAGGCTGTTAGGTTCAGAGTTTGTGGGCATAGGTGTAGGGTCTCCCACCAGCCCTCCCCCCTCCAACGCCCTGAGAGAACATGTTGTACGGGCAGGGTAGCTTTACAGGGGGGGGGGGGGTTGGGGGGAGAGAGGCACATCTCTATTAGATGAGCGACCAGGGTTTGCGGGCCCACATTGGGACCACCAGTATCATGGTAACTGGTTCCTGGTTCCATGTTGAAGACAATGTCTTCGTGTAGATGCCATTCATATTCCAAGGGCAGTGGGAAATCTCTGCTGAGCACGTCCACCAGAAGATTGAGTTCCCCTGGAACGCGTTGTGACAACAGGAACATCTTGTGTTTGAGAGCCCACAGCCAAATGTTTTGGGACAGCTTGGATAGCCCTGGAGATTGTGTGCTCCCTTGTTTGTTTAGGTAGTACATGGCTGTGGTCCTGTCAGGACCAGAACCGTCTTCCCTTGTAGCTGAGTCTGAAGGCCTTTAGTGCCTTAAATATTGCTAATAGCCCTAACAGATATATATGGTTGGATGCTACTTGTGGGGACCACACTCCATACGTAGTCTGCTGAAGTAGGTGAGCCTCCCACCCCATGAGAGATGAGTCTGTCGTGAGAGTGGCTTCCACTGCGGGGGTGGTGAAGGTCTTTCCCTTCAAGAGGTTTTCCCTCGACCACCACTGCAGAGAGAGAACGAGGGCTGGCGAGACAACTACCAGATCTTCCCATTGTCTGCTGGCCTGACACCACTGGCTCTTGAGCCACTCCTGCATGGGACGCATGTGCAGCCGTGCGTGGGGAACTAAATAAATGCACGACGCCATCATACCTAGCAAGCCCATACCCTTGTGTACCATCACTTCCCGACCGGCTACATATGAAGTATCTGGGAAAGCATGTTCTGAATTCTCTCGGAGGGGGAAGATGAGACCCTCCTTTGTCTGAATCAGAGCACCTAGGAATTGTTTGGCTTGACTGGGGTCTAAGCTGGATTTCTTCTCATTGATGGAGAATCCTAGACTGAATAGGAGGTCCATTGTCTTCTGTGCATTTCTTAGAAATGTCTCGCAAGAGTCCCCTGTTATGAGCCAATCGTCGAGTTAAGGAAGACAGGGACGGATAGTCAGCGCAGGTGTGCTGCTGCCAATGCCAGGACTTTCGTAAACACCCTTGTTGCCGAGGCAATGCCGAAGGGGAGTACTTTGAACTGATAGTGCTTGTCCTCCATCATGAACCTTAAGTATTTTCTGTGCGCCAGCAACATTGAAATGAAAGTATGCATCTTTCATGTCCAATGTTGCCATGTAATCCCCCTGTTTCAACAGTGGAATTACTTCCTGCAGAGTTACCATACGAAACGTTTGAGGTGTTAAGGATTTCAATCAGGCGACATACCGTGGTCTCGGCCTAGTATGCAGCGCACAACTAAAATGCTATATGCTACATATATAATATTGAGATGGTACACCACTCATATCACACTCCCTTTTCAAATACCCCGGGTCACAATGAACCAGGCTGGTTGGTAAAATACAATATTTATTTATTTAAAAATTCTAAAGAAATCATACACTTCTTAATATGGGGCAGCAATCACCAATAGGTTGATAATTACAATGAGAATGTGAGCAATGCACTGGGTTTAACCTGCTAGTGGAACAGACACAGCACAGCGGAATAGGAGCACTTTTTGGCTGAGGAAAGATAGCACCCAAGTTAGAATTTCCCCCTGCAATGCTCCCTCAACCCACAAATAATCAATTCTAGGTGGATACACAGAAGCAGCAGGTAATCAGGAATAAGAAACAGTCAATGGAATCCAAATCTGACCTTCCCTCCCCAAATAAGAGAATAAGAGAATTGCGGAAATAGTCTGATCACTCGAAATAAGACTAATGGCATAGTATTACACAAGACAAAATTGAAAAGAGAACTGGCGCTAGCACTAGAAATCAAGGGCAGGGTTGCACGGATAATTCTGACAGTTTTACAAGTTATCAGGATATGGATAGGGTGGTTTATAGAGTGGGATAAGGACAAATGCAAGCCAAGGTATACTATGGGTTTCTATGGGGTGGTAATTTATACTCACAGTCCACTTTTAGTTTTGGGGATTTTTGGACCATCAACGGTTCTGGTCACTACACGGCAGCGCACCTGGCAAACAGCTGGGCAGTTCTGGTCACCAGATGGCAATTCTGGACTGGCAATTCTGGTCGCTGGATACTTGAGGTCAGATGGATGGCAGGATGGCAGCGGGCATGCAGTTAGTGGCATCAGGGTGCTTCCCAAAAACACCACACCTTTCCCCTTTGGTTATTTGGGAATTTTAGTGGGTTTCCAGAATTGAGGCCTTGCTGGGAATAGGATAAACACTGTTTGGGTTTGGCAGTGGGCCCTGGAGAAGGGTCAGCAATGCTTTCGCCTTGCAGTTGGGATCTGGAATCTGGATAGATACAGGAATGCAGGAACATCAGGAAGAGTGTGTGTCTGGAGTCTTGTCAGGGACTCATTTATAATTCATAGTGACATCATAGAATATATGGCTGGGCCGGCTTAGCTAAGCCCGCTTCTAAACAACTGGATTGGACAATCAATGTTGGCTGCATCTCCTGGGATGTGACTCAGTTCAGGATGTTGCATTTTATGGTGTAAAACAACTTCCCACAGACCTTTTTTGCCAAAATTCTGTCATACCCGAAATTACACATTCATACAGTTGTGGCACCTTAATAAATGACATAATCAGGTTACATATTTTATGTAGAGCACAGCCGTCCAATCTGGCAATCTGTGAGACATTGTTTTGTCCTTTTATACTTTTTAGGTCATTTTCAGTGTGAAATATTCAGTCTAAAATTCCATAACTTTATACATGGGTTTGGATGATCATAAGGGATGTATGTAAAAAACTTTGCATTTGCAACATGGATGCTTTTCTTGTAATCGCAATACTTTGTCCCGGTTCTGTCCCTAAAGTGTCAGTGAATTCTACCATATCTTCAATGAAAGCCCATAAAATCATATTTAAATTAACATTTTCACATTTCTATAAATTCTTGCTGCAGAGATAAAAATTCTTTAAAGTTTATTTCTAAAATAGTCTTTGGAAGCAAATGGCAGTCCTTTGTCTTGCACTGGACCATTCTTTTTCTTTTTTAGCTGCCATCAACTGTCACTTGAGCCCTGTGTGGGGTGGGGTTCCCAGTTTTATTGAAGGTTTTATGACCCCTTCAATTCACAGGTTAGTGTGAATAGCTAGCAAGTATCACTTTCGTGTCCTGGAGGTTTATGGTGTAGCTCCCTTCCTAAGGGGAAGCTTTAACTCTGCCAACCGGAATAACCGGTTTTGGACCGCTTGCAAATCCAGCCATGGCGGTTTAAACCTTCATTTTCTGATATTTGGTCCTAAATTAAAACAAACTTGTGGAATAAAATAGCCCATGTATGTATTTTCACGAGCCACAAACCCCTTCACAGTGCTGGGTAATGGCAGGCTTTCCTTCAACAGTTTACTTTTTAAGCAGGCATTTTTTTCCTTTAGTTTGGCAAAAGCCCATTTTTACACATGTTTTGAAAACTGCTAGCATTTCCTTTCAAATTCGATTTTGCCATCCAACTTCCTAATATTGCCTCGTAGCCATAGTTATTTTCTTCTAGGCAGTAGTTTGTTTGAAGCACAGATGCATTGAAACTGACATGACTCATATAGCTGGAGTCTCTTTTGAAGTACTGAGATTTGATACATTTGTAAAGAAATGAACGCGTTTTCCCGTGCAAGTAAAAAGTGAAGTTCCTTGTTGATTTCTCTCAGAGCTGGTTTGACAGGGCCGGTCATTCAGAAATCATGCCTGGTTTTGCTGAGGCACAATGAGATACTGACATTGCATGGCCTTATTAATCACAGTGATTTAAGGAATAACAGATGGAAATCACGTCAGCAGCATTATTTTAAAGGTGAAAAGTTTACTTTATCAACAGGGATTCTGGGATTTTTCAGCAAAGCAGTGCTGCCTTTTTACTTCATTTCTTTTGTACAGGTAAGAACACACTTGCACGCTCTTTGTGTGTCCCCTTGTTCCATCCTGCCCAATGTATGCTTGGCAAGAAGGTGCAGCCATCTTTTGTTGCTGCAAACACGCAGGTTTCAAGGTCCTGGTGTGCACAGGAGACAGCACAGCCATTTGCTGTTTTCTGCAGACAGGCAGCTTGGTGATGTGGTGAAATACTGTTGAGTGGGTCAATATATCCCACAGAGGTTTGACAAATTTGTTCGCTGGGCGCAAGTCTAGTACAGGGCGCATGGTGAGGTCCTTTTTGGGTACAAGGAAGTACACTAAATAAATACCCTAGTTTACCTGAAGAATAGGGACGGCTTCTATGGCGTCCTTTTCCAAAAGTGCTTCCACCTCTTGCTTCAGGCTACGCAGATCTGGCATCAGGCGTCTTGTCTTGGACAGCCTGAACTGTGGAGACTGGGCGAATTCCATGCAGTACCCATAGGCAACCGTCTTTAGAACCCACTGGTCTGATGTAATCCCCTCCCATGCCGAAAGGAAAGATGTTAAGCGCCCTGCGACCGGGGTGACATAGGAGGGGACCTAGATTCGTAGGTCATTTCTGAACAGAGGCTGCAGTACCCCTAGAGTTGGGGCCTCTGCCCTACCTGCGTCACTGACCCCTTGGTGGATAGTTGGCAGGGGTGCTGGGATGCTTGGTTTGAGTTCCAGTTATTTCCTGTGTTGCAGATGTTTTGGGCAGAACAGGATTGGCCTTGAAAGGACCGGCGGGAGCCACTTCCCCTCTGAGGGGAGGGTTTTTGTGTGATCTGTTGCAGCGATTTACGAGTCTCATGCTCTTTTTTGGCAATCTACAGAGCATCGTCGACTGCTTTTCCAAAAAGATTCGACTCTTCGATAGGTTTGTTAATATGAGCAGCTTGGGTTTCCGGCTTGAAGCCAGAGTTTCGGAGCCCTAAGCCAGGGATCTTCCTGCCGTCTCCGCAGTGTCCAGAGTGTTTTTCAAAAAATGTTTTAACTTTGTTTATTTTTGAACAAGGCAGGATGACAATTACACAACCACTTGCAACATCATTAAAGCATTTTAAGCATGTTAACCCCCAGGCACTTTCCTGCGCCCCTCCCCCCCTCCTCCTCCCCCCAGGTCCGGGCTCCCCCCTCCGGGGCCGTCTGTCCCATGCCCCGGCCACTATGTGTCCCTTTCGGGGTTTTCTTGGTCCTTCAGGGTCCAGGGAGCGTTAATGGGTTTATAGGTCAGGGCTGGGAATCACCGGTCATATTCCAGAACTGGGGCCCAGATGTTCTGAAATCTGTGTAGGGCACCCGCCTTTGCCGCCGTTACCTTTTCCGCCACCAGTATGTCCCAGAGTTTCGTCCACCACTGGGCCATCAGGGGGCCTTCTGGGGACTTCCAGGCGTGGGCCAGGGTTGTTTTCCCGGCTAGTAGGCACTGGGTCAGCAATTTTGCTCTGTTGCCGGCCCGTGGGTAGATCGTTGGGATTGGTGCTCCCAGCAGGACGGGCTCCGGCTCTAGCGGCATCGCTGACCCAGTGATTTGCGCAATGGTCTCTAGGCAGGTCTTCCTGAATTGCTGAATCCGTGGACATGTCCACCACTTGTGGAAAAAAGAGCCTGGGTGACCGCACCCTCTCCAGCAGAGGTAGTCCACTTGGGGGTTCATGTGATGAAGTCTGAGGGGCGGGTAATACCACCGTAGCATGATTTTATGGGCACTTTCCCTGTTTGTGATGCAGGTGGACGAGGTGTGCGTCCGGGCCCAGATGTCCACCCATGTCTGGTCTTCTATCGGGTGACCCAGGTCCACTTCCCATTTGGCCATGCAGCGCTTTCTCGTGCTCAGGAAGTCCCCTAAGAATCGCTTGTATAGAATAGATATCTTCCCATGGGCCGGGAGGTCCCCGAGTGTCAGTTCCAGGGTGGTAGGGGGGCGCGTTGCTGCCTGCAGAGTTTGGGGGTGTGTGCACCAGTGACGCAGTTGAATATATGTGCATGTGTCTTTTTCCTGGAGTTGGATTTTTTCTTTACATTGCTCGAATGTCAGGGGCGCCCCCTCCCCGTATAGCTGGTCTATGGTTTCAAGGCTGCCGTTTATCCAGTTTTGGAAATTGCAGGGGCTCGTGCCAGGCGAGAAGGCCGGGTTAAAGAAGATCAGGGATTTAGGGCTCAGGCCTCTCGGGAAACCCTTCCGTTTTGGCGCCCAATCCCAGGACTTTTAGGTGTGATTAGTTGCCAGGAGAAGGTCTCCCCAGTGTGTTCGAAGAGGGGGGTGGGATGTGTGGCAAGAATCGAAGTGGTAGCGGTGTTCATGACTGTTCCAGCTCCACCCATCTGGGGCAGTTTGTGATTGTCTGCCATGTGTAGATTTGCGCTAATTGGGCTGCCAGCCTGTAGGTCCGGGACTCCCAGACCTCCCAATTTGGAACCCCCCCCAATAGCGTTTTTAGGGGGATTCTCGCCTTCTTACCTCTCCAGATAAATTTCAACATCTTCCTCTGTAGGTTTCGGAGGGCTGGAGTGGGGATCGCCACTGGGAGGGAGGCGCAGGCGTAAAGGAATCTCAGGAGGAGGTTCATCTTGCACGCTGTTATGCGCTCTAGCAGCGAGATCTCCTGCGTCATCCATCGTTTCAGGTCACCTTCCAGTTCCCCGAACAGCCGGGGAAAGTTTGCCTTGTATGTGTCTTTCGGGTCCGCTGAGATATAGACCCCCAGATAAGGGATCACCCTTTCTTCCCACGTGGTTGGGCACATTTTAGCCAGTGGTTCCCGTTCTCCCAGGGTGAGGCCGATGCTTAGGGCCCTAGACTTAGCGAAGTTTACCGAACAGCCGGAAACCTCGCAATAGCTGTCTATCTCTTCTAGCACGTGTCGGAGGGATGAGCTGGCTTCTGAAAGCATGAGTAAGACATCATCGGCATACAGAGCGATTTTATGTTGCGAGGGCCCGACTCTCAGGCCTTTGATCTGATTGTTGAGTCTGATTCTTTGGGCAAAGGGATCCATGGTCAGAGCAAACAGCAGTGGGGACAGCGGACAGCCCTGTCTAGTCCCGTAGGTCAGGGGGATTGGGGCCAAATGGTGTCCATGGATTCTCAGGAGCGTCTTCGGGCCAGTATAGTTAGCTAGTACCATTGATTGGAATGTTGCCCCAAAGCCGAAGGCCTCCAAGGTGTTTTTCATAAACATCCAATCCACCCTGTCGAAGGCCTTGGTCGCATCTAGGGGCATTAGGACCAACTTCTGGGAGTTCCGGGCAGTAAGGTCCACCAGGTTAAGAGTTCTCCGGATGTTGTCTCCTGCCGCCCGATGTATGATGAAACCTGCCTGTTCTGGCTGAATGATCCCCGGTAGGATGGGTCCCAGGCGGTTCGCCAAAATTTTGGAGTATAGTTTCACATCAATGTTCAATAGAGCAATCGGCCTGTACGAGGCTAAGTCTTGTGGGTCTTTCCCAGGTTTAGGGAGGAGGATGGTGGTGGTTGACTCCTGCATCAAGGGCGTCACAGATCCCGTCTCCCTAAAGGAGTTAAAGAGTGTGACCAGGGGGGGTACCAGTTGGGGCCTAAATAGCTTATAGAACCTTGCTGAGAATCCATCTGGGCCCGGGGCTCATGATTTGAGTGACTTGATGGCCTCCTCAATCTCCTCCTCTGTGATGGGCGCCTCCTGCTCCTCCCTTTCGGTGTCAGAAAGCCGCGGTAGCGCCGCTTTACGTATTCCATTTGTTGCGGTTGGTTTCGTGGATTGGCCGCCAAGATCATGATGAAGTAGTCCATCGCTAGCTGTTGCTTTTTGGATTCCGAGAATTGGTTAACTCCTTTGGGGTCACGTAGGCCCGTGATAAAGTTGGTCCGTCTTAGTTTGGCCAGTTTGGCCACCAAGATTTTATTTGCCTTGTTCTTCGCGGAATACGATTGTTCAGCTCCAGCCATGAGTAGGGCGGTCTGTTCCGCATAATGGGCCTCTAATTTCTTTCTGGCTATGCGCAAGGCTTTCTGTGTCTTAGGGGACCAGCCTTTCTTCTTGTGGGTCTCTTCTGCGGCCTTCAGTTCTTCCAAGGCTATCTGTGTTTGTCGCCTATTTCTATGGTAGGCTGCTCCCTGGGCGATCAGGGTAGCTCTGATGACTGCTTTCATTGCATCCCAGGTGTTCCCCACAGAGGTGTCAGATGCTGGGTTTTCTTCAAAGAAGCTCTTGATGGATTTCGCAATCTTGTCCCTTGTAGCCATCTCATTGAGGATGGGGTCGTATAGAGTCCATCTGTGTGGGCTGTCAGATTTTGGGTTCTGTGCCCGGATTTCCAGGATCACTGGGGCATGGTCTGATAGGTCTCTCGTGCCGATGGCCACCTCTTTGACGAAAGCTACAGTTTGGGGGGACGTTAAGAGGAGGTCAATCCTCGAGAAGGTTCGATGGACGCCTGAATGAAAGGAGAAGTCTTTTTCGATGGGGTGAAGGACCCGGCAAGCGTCTACTACCTCCAGCAAACGAACATCTTGAGGAGGCTCAGTGCCTGGGTGAAGTCGCTCGGGGTCGGGGGATGCGATTTGTCCTTTATGGGATCAGGAACCCCGTTGAAGTCTCCTCCGATTATTTTCTGGCCTTCTATAAATGATGAGAGGGAGGTACTTAGCGAGTCGTAAAAATATGATAGCCCGGTGTTGGGGGCGTATACCGAGATGACGGTGTATAGGTCTCCTAGCAGAAGACATTTGATCGCTATAAAACGGCCTTCTGAACAGGCTTTTGTTTCCAATATCTGTGGGTTCAGGTCCTTCCGGAAGAGGATCACAGTGCCCCCTTTTCTAGTTCCCCCTGAGGCGAAGAATTGGAAGGGGTACGATCAGGAGCGGAGCCGGCCAGTGTCCGACTGTAGTAAGTGCGTCTCCTGGAGCATGGCTATTGCCGCCTCTTCATCCTGAAGTTTGAGCAGAATGGTTTTCCGTTTGGCTGGTGAGTTCAGCCCATTGATGTTTAAGGAGAGGAGTCTCAAGATTTAGTGATCTGCCAACCGGTCATGTTCCGTGAGTTCAGCTGGCGGAGGGGGGGGGGGAGCCGGGCGGAGGTGGGTCAACTGCCATTACTGTTGAGATTTAGACATGTGTCATCCGGCACTTGAGTTTTTAAAATGCGCCCCCAACGGGGGGTCGTAACCTTAATTAGCGGGTGGGCCGACATTGTGTGTGCGGACGCACCCTTGGCCAACTGGGCCGATAGAGGAGTCAAGGTGTAAAGTATCGTGGGTTTCCATGGATATGATGTTGGAACTATCCCTGGGGTGGGTATGAACCGTGGGTGTGGCCCGCCGCAACCGTCGAAGAGCTCTATTTATTCAGGGATGAGCTGGCGGTTCTGTAGTGAGTGAGGGCGATCCGGCCGAGGTCAGTGTGGCCCAGATCACTGAGGTGTGCATCGCCCCTAGTTATCTCCTCCTGTGCTTTCGCTGAATCTTCGACCATGAGGACCGCCTGGGCTTTGGGGACGGGGGTGGTTCAGAGTGCCCCGCCTTTTCCGGATTCGGTGAGGAGGTCTCTCTGGGTGAGGTTGGCTGCATGATTGAATTTGCGTCCTCCAAATGACTGATTCGTCGAACAGCACCTCTGTATGAGAATTGTAGCGCCGTTGGGAACAACCACCTGTCCCGCACCTGTTGGTCTTGGAGAAAGAGTGCTAAGGGGCGGAGCGCCCTCCGTTTTTGCAGTGAGCAGCGAAAGGACCTTGTAAATCTGAAGGGGGGAGCCCTGGAACGAGAGGGTGTCTCCCATACGGCTAATCGCTGAGATGGCCTCCTTAGTTGTAAAGAAATGAACCCTGGTGATCACATCTGGGGGAGGGTCCGAGTCCACTCCCCGGCGCAGTCGGTGGGTCCGATCTAGCACTAGTTGGGATTGGTCTAGATCTGGTAGCAGGGCTTGAAAGAAGTCCCCCATGTACTCCGTTAACTTGTTGTCGGGGACAGAGGATGGGACCCCCTCGGATCCGGTGATTATTGCGACGCGCCCTATTTTCGAGGTCCTCCTGTTTAAACTCCAGAATCTCATATTTATCTTGCAGGGCGTTGATGGATTGCTGGATTTCTCCAAGGGAGGCAGTGTGGGCTTGTGACCGATCCTCGATCTCCCCCAGTCGTTGTTCAACCTCCGTTACCCCTCTGGTCAGTCTGCTCTACTTTGGTGACGAGTTCCACTAGGCAGGAGCGAAATTCAGCCTTAATGTCCGCCATAAAGGCCACCAGATCCCCTCTAGTGGCAAGAGCGTCTTTTTCCTCCGGCTGTTTCTGTGGGGTCAGTTTGAGAGGGTCCCGTTTCTTGCCTTTGTCCGCCCCTGCAAACATAGTGGGGATATCCGCGGCTTTGCCGGCTTTCGTTTGCCTGGACAGGGTGGTTGTATGGAGGGGTCGTGTTGGGGAGGGTCCGGTGGCCACCAGAGGGCCCCAAGAGTGTAAAGGAGGGCTCGTAGGTGAACTCTCCTGGTGGGCACCCCCAAGGATTAGGACTTGCGACTTCTTGAGTGTTGACGGGCTGGTTGATTAAGTGTGTCCAATGGTGGCTGTCGTGAGGCGTTTTGCGTGGGGGGGCACCAGAGGTCCGTTGCTTTGATGAGCGCTGGATGAGCGTGCTGGGCGAGGATGTGGGCCAGGGAGCCCCAGGAAGAATGTGGGGGGTGAGAGTTTGTATCTAATTGGGGCTTAGCTGGAGGTGCTTCAGCTGGGCTAGTGTGAATTTGTGCTCTCAGCGCCCTTCACCGGGGAGGGTCTGCGCTCTTTGCGTGGGGAGTGGAGGCTGTGTTCCGGAGGTTCTGGACTGTGCCCCTGCGCTGCTTAAGGGGCCGAGGGCAATCCCCATGTTGTTGCTAAATTCGGTTTGGGCCTGTGGTCGACGGATAATACTGGGGAAGGTCTCGTGAGGAAGCCAGAGGTTTGTGGTGGGGGGGCCGTGCCCTCAGCTGTAGTTGATTGGATCCAGGGGAGGAGGGCCAGCAGGTCCGCGGTGCAGGGGAACAACCTCGAGCATATAAATCGGCTGTCCGCTGGTGCAGCGAGGCTATTGGGTGTAGTCGGGGCCTTCACCCGCGGGGCAGGTTGCCGGGGTTGGAGTGGCTTCCGTAGCCCTGAGGAGGTCCAGACTGGATGGGCGTGCAGGGGGGTTCCCACCCGAGGCCCCAGCCTCCTGGGCCCACGCCTGGAGTGACTGCTGGAGTATGTGCTGGCTGGGGGGCAGGGACGGCTCCCGAGTGACCCCCTGGTAGCGGGATGTTATCGCTACTCCCCCGTAGTGTGGGCTCCTCTCCAGGGCCTCGGCTGGGATCAGCTTGTGGTGCCCTAAGCCACGCAGCGGGAGAAGGGGGGGAGATCAGGAGGAGCTCCTCCTACGCCGCTCGGCTCCGACAGGGTTCCGGGGGTGAGAGGGCCCCTGGTGGCTGCACAGGTATAGTTGCAGCCGCGGTTCTCACCAGGGTCACGGCTGGTTCTGCCTCCTTCTGGACCCCGGGTGGGCTCCGCAGGTGGTACCGCGGCTGTTGCGCTGTCGGCTGTCAGTGTACCCCTCCTCTTCGTCCTCTGCCAGCTCCTCTCATCTCGGCCCGTTCCGCTCGTTAGGGTTAGCGGGCGTCCGCCATCTTGCTTTCCTAGGAGGGCGCTGGGTTTGAGAGGCAAATTTAGGCATAACGCACGCGCGTTACCCGGGCGACCTCGGCGTGCTTCAGAGGTTCCGGTCACCAAAAATGGTACTGGCGATCACAGAGCATCGCTGGAACCGCATGATATTCGCGGCGGCTCATCCACAGGAGGCTTCAAGGGAGCGACCGCATCAGTGGCGCTCCAAGCCACGCCCTTTCAAAACATTTTGATCGACTTGCCTGCCCTCAGCCACGATGGCGAGCAATTTGGATCTTGCGGGTTCAGGTACCTCCTGGAGACCTTCTTGTATAAGGTTCCATTGCGCATCAGCAGAACTGGCAAGCAAAGTGGTGTTTGCTATGCGCGTGGTAATGGCAGCTGACGTGGTAATATGTTTACCCAAGGCATATAATCTTTTTGACTCCTTATCGGGGGTGCTTCCCCCATAGCAAGGGGTAATCCCGCCCTTTTCCGGGTGGTGGTAACCACTAGGGAGTCAGGGGTGGCATGGCTTTTAATATATTGAGGGTCAGCAGGAAGTGGCCGAAATAATTTCTCCACCCATGGATTGACTGCCCTGGTCTAGGCTGGTGTGACAAGAGAAGCAGCCAGTCTCCTCTTAATGCAATTTAGGAGAGGAATGGCTTGACTGGAGGGGGATTTTTTCTTTAAGGATGTCCTCCACAAAATCTTGTTCAGGTATGGTTTCTTGGGTGGCGATCTGAAAGTGATCGGCTGCCTTCCTTAAGATTGCATTAAAGGCCATCTGATCGTCTATTGGTGAAGCCTGGCGGGCTGGGATGGAAGGAGGGGAGTCCACACACAGGACATCTGTGTCCTGATTGGGAGTAGAGAGTGCCCATGGCTCTGGTATCAACTTGATGAGTGTCCTCCCAGTTGTTCCGTGGCATCCGCCTGGTCATCTGCAGTATAGTCTTGTAAGAAGGTATTGTCTTCTCCCTCATCATAAATATCATGATATGTGTTTATTTGAATTTCCTCCTCAGGGTGGCCAGAAATGAAATGGTCTTGAGAAGATTTGAAATTTCCAGGGAACCTTAAGGTTGACAAAGAAAGGAGGATCCTCTCGAGGTCTCTTGGGTGTAGAGTGCTATGAAAGAGAATCCTTTCCAAGCGGTCCTTGCACCCTTCACATTTTTCCCTGGTCCATTTAGATGAACCAAAAGGTGGAAAAGCTTAATTTTGTTGCCTTTGGCGACAAAATTTAATAGTCATAGTGCTAGACGAAGGCTCCTTACTATCCTCCTAGTATTCGCAAGCATCTGTGCGCTGTGGTGCGTCTTCAGACGTGTCCGCGGCACACTCCTTGCGTTTCGACGATTCTTTGGGCATCAGTCACACTGCCGAAGTGATCCTCGCAATACTTTCAAGGATGTCCGGCGAATCGGGGTGTGCCGTAGGCCTAGTGGTAGAAGGAGGCGTAGAGGTAGGAGGAGGCCAAGCGGTAGGTTTTTCACCCATCGATTGCCTAGAAGGCCTAACGGTAGATTTTTCTCCTACCGGAGTCTTGGGGGGCATCGGAGCGTCAGATGAGCGCGCTTCGCTGGCCAAATGTGATTTTGAGGTAGCGCCCTTAATTTCCAGAGGCCCAGTCGCAAAACGCTGCTGCGGATGCAGGGAAGGCTGTTGATCTGCGAGGATTCTGTTGAAATTTTCAGGGGTCCTGTTGGCACTTTCACCAGTTTCAACCAAACCATCGAAATTGGGGAGGGGGCTGTGTATTTAGCATGTGTCTTATGTACGCCCCTGTCGCTGGGTGTTGTACCCGTAGCGTGACTTGTGTCCGGCCTGGAGGGGTCGGGGGCAGTTGTGGCGGACCTAGAAGGGTCAGTCGTAATGTCGATGGCATCTGGTACGGATGCTTGGTCATCACTAATGCCCCCGTCACTTTCGGCGGGTGCAGTGGTGGGGGAAGAAGATCCAGTCCGCGACATGCCGTAGGTGGCCCACCGCTTAACGCAGAGCTCTTTAAGTGTTTTAGGTCGAAGGAGGCTGCAAGACGCGCACCGCGCTTCGTGGTCAAGGGGCAGACAATTATCGTGCTCGTCCTTCCACGGGTATTTGACCCTGCAAGAGGAGCAAAACCTAACTGGGGTCCTTTCCATAGCGAAAGGTAATAAAAATGATGACCAGACCAAGAGGGTATCGAGGGGGAAAGAGGGGAGCCATAGCGAAAGATATGACCACCCGACCCTACTCTCCCTACTGTGTAAGCCGGCCAGAGGGCCCGGCCACATGGACCACTACCACCGGATCTTAGGCGTCTAGGTCCACCGCCGTTGAAAGTTCCTGCAGTCTTCGTCGTAGTATTTGAAGCACCAAAGTGACTTTAGGGGAATAAACCGACAAAGTCCATAAACAAGGATAAACAATGTCCCTTATGAAGAGCTCCGCAATGGGGCGACCAGTTATCTGGGCAGAAAAATAACAATCTGAGGGACCTCGGCGCATGAGGGTTTTTGGGTACACTACACGTCACAATAGGGATAGTGTGTACACGTCACAATAGGGATAGTGTTACAGACACGCCTATGCCAACGTCCCCTTTCGGTCCCCGAAAGACAAGATGCAATACTCCGCGGTTACCACTGGATGTCGGACCATATGCACAGTATGTGATTCTAAGCAGATTAACAAGCATCAGAATCCAAATTACATTTTGTCACTGGGTCATCATTTTATTGATTTAACCCTGGTAAAGTGCATTGTGCTTTGTCAGTGCATTCCATATGTTTAAAAGTGCTTTGTTGCTTAAATTCTTTGGCACTAACCCTATTGTTATTCCGTTAAGTCATGTACAGGTAGTGAGTGACATTTTGTAAGGTGCATAGTACAGATTTTAGCAGAATTCCATTTTGTTAATGAAAACAGTATACATAATCTGTCTTGTAAAGTGCATAGTGCCTCAATTTTTCTTACTAGTTGTATCTTTATCAGAAACGCTTCCAAGATTGATTACATCTTCTATGTGAGTGGGTGTTGTTGCACTGTTCCATGTGCTTTGACAGTTAAAACGCTTATTCTAGGTCATCAATGCACACTTGGTCAATTTTTGTGATGTGTGTATGCATGTCAGCATATTCACTAGAACAATTTCTATTTTATATATAAACATTTTTTTTCTTCATATTCTTATTTAACAATTCTATTACAATTCTCACAACCTCCTTTTGCCAACATGCGTTTCACACAACTACACTTCTTCAGGGAAGTTAAGTACAGTGTGACAGGTGAGGGGGATCAGGGAACTCTTTTGTCCTGGCTTATGGCGCCTACCAGGGCAATGCTAGAGGCAACAAATGCCCCAGACGAAGGGTGGGGGAGTTGGAGGAGCCCCATGCTCCTAGCTCTCCACAATGTGTAGAGTTGTACGTATGCATTGGTACCCCTTTCCCCAGCTCCGTGTTAACTAGCCTCTGTCCTGGTCAGGTGTATTTCAAATCTTTCAGATGGATCCCAGGGGGAAGCATGATCCAGAGAAAACGACAAGGACTACAAGTAAGACAATGTACCTGCATCTGATGGACAAGACCGAGTCCAGAACAGAAGGCAAGAAGTGGTTGCTCTTGTACAAAAGGACTATCCTCCCGCATTTAGGAGCAGAACGAGAGACCCAGTAACTACCACACACCTTCCATACTGACTAAAGAGGAGCAGTGGTACAGCATCGGCAGAGCAGGACCCGGCAAGGGCTACACAGTACTAGGGGAGGCTCCGAAACACTTACCAAACTCTTTTTGAACCCAGATACTTCAAAGTAAGCTCAACTGGAAAGGGTTGAGGCTTAAGGGCCTTATGAAGACTTCCAGAGAAAATTCCAGTTCACAAGGGGATAAGATGCGACAGATATTGGTCCGGGAAGCAGCTGACTCAAGATACCAATAAGAGTTCTTTCTAGACAGGAAGGGCAGAGCTATAAAACACCAAGAGAATCCGTCTACAGTGAAAGTTGCTCTGGTCAGGTTGAAGGAGGACCAATAGACCAGAGAGGAGTACGCAGCAGGTGGAGAAGAGTTTTGTCGTGTTTGGAGAGATTTAAGATAAATTGTTGGGATTGAGAGAGTGGCACCAATGCTGGTTTATGCAATTCGATCTGGGGGGTGGAGGAAAGTAAAGACTTGAGTAGGAAGAGGGAAAGAAAGATAGGAGGCAAAGTTGAGACGAGTGAAGTGAGAGAAGAATAAGGGCAGGAGAAGGAAGGAGGGTAGAGAGATTGTTTCAGAGGCAGAAAAGGAAGTGCCAGGAAAGAGTGAGGTGAGGGAGTGCAGGAATCACCAGAGTTGAGGTACAAGGCCATCAAAGCATCCTGGTTTAGGTCACCTAGGAAGGCTCTCAAGATCAGGAACAGCATATAGACTGTAGGCATACTCAGACTATAGTAAACCAATCTTGTAGCAAGCCTTCTTGGAGTAGGGAGCCTAGGCTACAGAGGTGGGATTCCTCTTTCAAGGTGGAGTGAAAACATACAGGGACCACTCCTATAATTGAGTCTCAATTGCCTTTTCTTGTACTGTGTTTTATAATAAACTGAAAAATTATTTGTCATCACATGATGTATTAAGAACCTAGTGACAACAGTCACTGATTTGTTGAGGTACTCCTGATCAGAAAGATACTCCTTTGTTACTCAGCAACTGTGCATGTGATTTTCCATGTAGTAAGCTATTTCCACCTTAGTTTTATCTAAGGAAATGGATTGTCTTTTAGTGTGTACATCTTTTCTGGTTGCATCTTAAAATTATAACCGTTTTGCGGTTGGTCACTTGAAATTATGAGTATAAGCTATATTATCCCTAATCTTTTATTTATTTTTATAATACACAAATCAGACTCTGGTATTGACGCTCAGAACAAGGGGAAGAACAGTTCTATGAAAAAGTAGTGCAGTAGTTCAGTTAATCTAGGAACTAAAGTTTGTAGCTTCTTTCTCAAGACCAGAAAAGAAGGTTCCAGTCTAAGATCAAAAGGAAGAAACTGGAATGGAAAAGGAGCTGGCTAGATTAGAAATTCTAGCACGATTAGCGTTAGGGAAAGGTAAATGTAACGTTTACATGCTTCCAGTGGAATCAGTTTACCACATGTAGGCTGGCCTTTCGGACACCATTGCTCAAGCAACGGGCATTACAAATGGACAGAAGTTGACATGTCTTTTCTTCATCTGAGCTCTACCAAGTAATTATGAATGTGCTTGACTGCACAGAAGACAGTCATCTGTATTTTAGTGGTAATTTGTATGTGGTTTTCTCAGCAATAACCAGGCATTCTCATTAAAAGGTGTTGGAGATCAATTTTCGTAGCTTCCAACAATGTCAGAACTGTATGTGCTGTTCACGAAGCTTGGATGTGAATGCCATTTTATATTCAAAAATCCATGCAAGTCAGCCTTATATAGGCTGAAAATAGTAGGGGACAAAGCAGTACTGTTAAAGTACCTTATCTGTTTTATTAATTTCAGATAAGTTAGTGTACCTCTTTATTCAACCTAAATCTTCATAAAGAGACAGCATGTTCAGCAGTCCCTGTTCTGTTCCACCTGATCCCAGGGACAGGGGTGGTCTACAGTGTCAAAAGTGGTGGGGATGTCCCAACCACGCAGCAGCCCTTTCACAGACATCGCTGTGTCCTCTAGACAAACGCATTAGCAGTAAGCAATTCTCATTCGTGGACTGCATCGGCCCAAAGCCAGTCTGAAGAACCGTTAAGATTCCCTTCAACTTTGCGCAACTACTCAATTCACTAATATGGGTTCCAGCAAAATGTTTGCCTGGAAATCCAACTAGGCAATTCAAAAGATATGATCCAACATCAGTTTTACCCTTCTGATGGATGGGAAAGCATGGTATTTCAGCATTTAAGTTCGTAGGCACAACCTGGTTGTCTTTATAACCTACCCAAAGCTCAGGGGCAATATCTAAGCCCAGAGGGTTACATTTCATTTCAGAAGGAGGTTCCAATGCCCATCCAGGACTTGGAGCTCTTATGATTTTCAGTTGTACAGTCATATGAACATCGATATATACAATATCACACTAAGGTGTCTCACAAGGTCACTTGATCCCCCTTAGTCGATGTCACCATAATTAATCCTGTACAATTAAGGGACAAAATATGAGCTTTGCAGACTAAACTCTATCCTATTGTTCATAGTAGAATAAGTAGAATCAATGCATTGGGCGTAATAATATTGGTGATCTAAGGAAGTTAGAAGATTAGTTGATCCAGGCAAGTGCCCTATATATCAAACTCCTTCATTATAGCAAACACAAACAACTAATCCTGCTTCAACACGTGGCTTCACTAGAAGTTGCAGTCCATCCTTCAAGCTCGCTGCTTGGAAAAAAGAAAAATGTGATTTCTCTGCGTCCGTCACCTGACCGTGATTGTGAGGCTAAGAGGGTTCTGACTCTGGGTGAATCGGTCCTCCCCTTTTTCTGGTAGTGGCGCCTCTCTTGAGCCGAGTGCTTCTCGCAAACCAAGTATTTCGGGTGTAAGTAATTGTCAAAAGGCCAACATCCTGAAAACTGTGGCATTTTGTAAACATTGTGGCTCAAAGAAATTTCTCTGCAACTTAATATCTAAAATGCCCAATCTACTAAAGCAGGATTACAGTCAATCCCCAGATACCTCAACTGAAAAGGTTATGGTGAATGGCCATGATTCGTCTCAAAGGTGCTCTCAGGGGTGGGCTAAGGGCCTGTCAGGGGTTCCTACTAAAATGTTCAAATGCCCCTCTGAGACAGAGCTCTATTCTGCCTTTTATGTCACAGCCTGTTCCTTCAACTACACTTACAGAGAAAGAAATTGGTAAAGGCCAACTCAGAGAGTTGGAGGCTACTCCGGATAATTGAGAAATTACAAATGCTTCTCTTCTTCTGGCAGAATGAGTTTCTTGGGCGGAGATCTTGGCCCATCCTCTCACGATCCATAAAAGGGTTACTCCTTTAAGGAAGTTGGGTTGCTCTAAGACTATAATGGGTGCCGGTAGAGGCGAATGTAAAACCTGCTTCCTAATAATAGAGAGCGGGTCGTTGGAATATTGACACTGGAGTAGACAAAACTCTTGCATATCTTTTCACCATTAAATAGGCCAAATGGTTTGGATTTTTTTGCTTGCGTTCCCGCTTTAATGGTGGTATATTCAAGTGATATTGCGTATGTTGATTTTCCCTTGGAAGAACGAGTGGACTTAGAGTGGTTACACATTAAATCCAACTCCATTCTTGACTTGTAATTAGGGGAGGCAAACTCTTTGAGAGCTCCTGGGTTCAATCTATACTCAGGATCTCTAAGGTTAAAGGAAACTTTAGGAGGCAGTGTTTCTATGACTGAGGTTGGTGGGAACTCTATTCAGGGTATCCACTAATTGAGAACTGTGGTAGTTCGTGGGGAGTCAGAATCAGGATTGTGAATGACACTGGCTGCCCGTGTACATGGCCACTGACCAACAAGGAGGGGTGTTGGATTCAGCAAATAAGATTCTCTTTTGAATATTGCCTCCTGGAATTCGAGGGGCAGTGGCCAGCTTCTTAATTCTGAAGACATTTCACTTTTTAAAAAATTCCACATTATATATCTGCAGAAAACATTACTTACTGACCACCCAGTTTTGGATGGCCATATGGTGCTCGACTCGGAGGTCTATTGGGGAGGTTGGAAAGACCAATTGGTGTGCTTCTCACCACTTCAGGGGGGGGATTTGGGGTGCACCTCATGATTAATTCTATCAGGCCAAACAGCAATCCTTGCTGTTGTCCCCACTTGGGAGTCCGAGTTTCTAGATTATTTAAATGAGTGGCTGATGATAAATCTCTACTCGAATCAGTCTTCCCCACGGTATGATGATTTTGTGGACTGTATTGAAGTTATCCTGGAAAACTGGTGTGGTTGTGACAGAGGGGAGAACATACTGTTGGTAGACTAACTTAATGTGGCAAAGATGTTTCTCTTGCCTCTTGTAGGAATATGTTGTTGCCGGAGAAGACGCTAAGAGAGGAGGCTGCCTGGTTTAATAAGTTGAATGTTTGGGATTTACATTGTGTGAATACGACTTTTGTTAAGGGTGGTCCCCTAACAGAAACTTGGCACTCCAGTTCCATCTCCTCCACTATTGATTATGTATTCCTCTTGCAGTTATTACTGTACATTTGTGTAGACTTCCAGGTTCTTGGTAGCTCTGGAAGTGATTATTATTTGCAGGGAACTTCTTTTTGTGGGCAGGTTAAGAAGAGGTTATCTTCTCATGTAACCAGGTTAATAAGGTAGAAAGCAGAGTGATCTGGAAAAGAGGCACCATCTTAAAATGCAATGGGTTTTCAGAGGGATTGCAGAAACTGTCTGAGGTTGGGTGCAGGGTGTCTCACAAGTTAGTGACTCGCCGATTCAAGATTTTAAACAAGGAGCTCAGAAGGAAGTTGCAGGAGCCTCAGATTGGGAAGGGTGAGGGATACGCGAAGGAGAAAAAAAAAAATGTACTCAGTCCTTCAAGAATTGGATGAAGAGTCAACAAGCACGAATATTCCAGCTAAAGGGAGAAAGGGATTCTTGATATCATGAAGTCGAATGACACAGGTACTTTATGAAGTCTCCTCAATGAAAACCCAGAGAGAGAAGAGTCTCCAAATGAACCCCATTGACGAGGCAGAACAGAGGGCGCATATGGCAAGTTTATATGATGGGAAGTGGACCTTTGGTTGTAGCCATGTCTGTAGATGTTTGGGACTTCGCAATGGATAGGGATCTTATTGAGCTTCTTCTGATTAGGCAAGCAAAACCATCTAGGGCGGGACAATGGCATCCTCATTAAGATCCTGAAGGAGGACCCGGGCTTGTGGGCCAATATTGTATTTGTTTTTCTGAAGACATACTTGGAAGCAAGTCAGTCCCTAGTTACTCGTTATTCCATGATGTCAAAAGGGTTTTAAAATCTCCCTTTGGTCCGAACCTTATGTCCAGAGGTTCCCTTCTCCAGTTGAGAGCAAAGTTCCTGTGGCGCCGCTTAAACCTAGATCCTAATTTTGAAAGTTTATTGGCCAGTATGGCGGGGGCAGGGGCGGGGAGGGCAAGATGCATAGAGACACAGACTTTGTAATGCTGATGAAGAGATTGAGACTTTGTATCATCCATTATGGGGTCTGCCCTTGCACCGGGCGATTTACAACATCTCAGAAGCACCACAAAACTACCACTCACCACCCTCTCCACAGCCTCGCTGCTTCAAATTCTCAAATGTGTCAGCACCTGAAGTACAATAAATAATAGCCTCCTCAAAACCATCTAACTGTCAGGGCGACAGCTGCCCAGCACAGATTATCAAGGATGCAGCCAGAAACTTGGCCCCCTTCATTACCAAACTCATAAATGCTTCATTCTCGAGTGGCACTGTACCTAGCAATCTGAAGGAATCCTGGGTACTGCCACTACTCAAAAAACAATTAGACCCTAGCATCCTTACGAATTATAGACCAATTACCACGGTCCCATTCCTGCTAAGATCCTGGATAGGGTCGCATACATGTAAATTCAGGATTACCTCGAGGCCAACAAACTCTTGGGATCTCAGCAATCTGGTTTCAGACCCCAACATGGGACAGAAACGGCCCTTCTTGACTTAAAAAGCCAAATTGATGACTTTAAAAACAAAGGTAAACTCGCTGTCCTGCTCCTTCTGGATCTATCAGCAACATTCGACTTGGTTGATCACAAGGTACTCTGCTATCACCTGGCCTTAGCCACTCATTTCTCCAAGTCTGCCATCACATGGATTCAATCGTTACTAAATAATAGGACAATGCAAGTCTTCTCGCCTACCGCAGCTGCAGACCCCATACCCATAACATGCAGAGTACCCCAAGGCTCTTGAGTCTCGCCCACTTTGTATAACATTTTTACAAAGCCACTATTTGATGTGCTGGATCGCCTGGGTGTCACCTACACCAACTATGCAGATAACACCCAGAGACTACTACCTCTCACAGGTAATTACGACACTGACGTACACCGCGTGAATTAAATCTACACCATCATTCAGGCATGGATGGCAGTCCATGGCCTATGCCTGAATGATAAAACTGAACTCTTGCTAGTAGTTTCTACAGCTAACCTAAACTAACTAAGTCCCAATTACAACACATTTAACATAGATGGGAATAACATCACCATCGCCAAAATAGTCAAAACACTTGGGATTCTACTTCGATGCCACATCCAATCTCAACAAACAAGTAAATATGACCACCTCAGCCACTGCCTACACAGGCAAACTGATAAGAGAATGTAGGCCGATGCTTTCCTCAGAAAGCTGCCTTACACTATCCAGAACCCTTATAGGCTCCAAACTGGACTATCGCAACTGGCTATACTTAGGTGCGAATAAAACAGTAATAAAAAAACTTCAGACTCTGCAAAATAATGCTCTCAGAGCTGCCCTTACCATACCAAGAAATTAACACATCTCAACAATACGAAAACACAACTGGCCATCCATAAATGAAGATATTACTCAAAACCTTATGTCTCACCTTCAAAGCGATTCACAACACAGCCCCTCCCTACCTCACCGAAAAGTTCACCCATAGATCATCTACACGAATCACCAGATCCTCTGACACCTCCTGTCTCACAGTACCAAGATACAACCTAAAAAGAACCGGCGGTTCTAGTTTTCTATTATTGGCCTCCCAATTATGGAACTCCCTCCCACCTAACATCAGAGCCTTAAAAACCTTTGACAATTTCAGGAGAAGCGTTATTGCCTGGATTCTCAGCAAAAACGAACTATTGCCAACCTTTCTCTGATCTCAAGCCACTATAACCTAGACACCCAGCTCTCCTCCTTCCACCCTCCATGGGACTTTATTTTATTGTACTATACTTGATTCCAACTAAGTTGTATGCACTATCTTATCTATGTCTAACTACTTGCTGGCAACCGGCTATACGTTATCACAATTACGCGTGTACAGTATTTGTATGCATCCGGTATCCTTTTCATGGTTTCATGTTTTGTATGCATTGCACATTCCTTGCCTATCCATCAAAACAATGTAAATGCAACTTTTATGTAACCTTTCTCTAAGCGCCCAGATACCCCTGGGTCAGGTGCACTATATAAATATAATAAACATTTGGTTTTAGTTTGGATCAGATTTGAGGTTATTTGAGCCAGGTGCATATTGGTTGCAGTTTGGTTGACCGATTTCTTGGAGTTTAGCAGGTTTATGCTGTACACATGGAAGGGGTGTATTGCTCACCACAGGTTGTTTTACTATTTTTGTTGGGAAAAATTGGGATGTGGTTTCATGTTTTGTTTTTGCCTTTTATTCATATCTGTTTTAATGTAATCTGTGTTACTTATGATTATGTTGAGCTTGGTTTTATTTTTGTGTGAGGTTTTTATGAATAAAACCATGTACACAAATAAAATAAAAAACGAACCCAAAAATGCATGTTGTGGTCTTCAAAATTGTCTGAGATTTTCTCTAGGCGATACAAGAAAAGGCAGAGCAAATATAGAAAATCTCAAGTTTGCATACCATAAACAAAAACATTGCAGAAAGGTGGTCACACAAAGCTGCAGTCAGGATGCTGAAAGGAGTAATTACATATGTTTTCAAAGAACAGAATCATAGATGAAGAACAAATTAAGGAATTACAAATCTAAAACATACCTGGCCCTTTGATATGAAATAAGCAATGACGGGAATGTGCTGAAAGAGAACTGCCAGATGGATACCGGAGTAGCCTTCGCCGTCAATTAGAGTTGGGTCTGCCCCAAACTGTAGCAGCAGTATTATCGTTTGGAGGTGTCCTTGTCTATGAAAAAAGTAACAAGGATTTTCACATATATATTTAACAGAGATGTGCTTACACTCAAGGATTCAACATTGTGGGATTCAAATCTTTGGATTTGGAAAGAGTAGTAAATTACTAATTCAAATAACAATCTCCTCTTAATGAAAACGATACATTTGATGGCGTTTGTAGGGATTCAATTTAGCACATAACCAATAGGATGTCTGAAATGAACAAATCATGCATATACTAGTGACAATCATCTACTCTAATATCTCTGATGCCATTTTCCCAAAGGCAAACAGTTTGTAGATAAACAGATGCACAATTTGAGCCTAAGCAACCGTTCTGCTCTTTAATGTCACTACACTTTGGCCATGCTGTAAGGAAGCATTCAAAGACACAAACGGTTGCATGAGATCAGAAACATTAGATCTTACAACTTCTTTTCTCATCTCACCTCAGTCTTTCATTTTTCCAGTACATACATTTTTCTAATACTCTGGTTGAGTCTCCCTACTGTAATGTCACTGGTCTCCTCATGCCCATGTACCTTTCCACATCAAGTTGGTTCAATGGCAACTTCTAACGCATGTCTCAGTACTGCATGGAAGTCTAGGTTGCATGATGTATGGAGAAAGAAATATATGACAGTACAACTAGTGACCCATCCATCAACTCCCAGAATTTCTAGGTTTTATAAATGTAGATAGGAAACTTCAGTTCACCAAAATTTCCCATTATTCAGTAGAAAACCAAACCCATGACCGAAAAATCCAATATGCAACCCCAGGCAGCAAAGGCAGAGACAGGATTTATTACCATACAGATGTGCAGATATTGACATGGGAACTAGCATAGTATCTGTGGCAAGCCAGAAGGGCTCGGACAAATGGCAAGCTTGAATGTAGTTTTATTTAAATGAAAAGACAATGCCTCACTGACACCACTACTAGAAGGGAATTCCCTTCCTAACCAAACTAAGTTACCAGTCTATAGTCCAAAATAAAATAGTCCTCAGAGCAAACCTATCCCCTAAACTGGCCCCACCACGTAGCAAAAACGTAAAAGAAATAGGTGGAGTGCACTACACTCTTGGTTCTTCCCAAATGCATCTCTAGCTGTCCCAGGAATCCTTCCTGGGTCTGGATCCAATCGTTAGAAGCAAACAAAAGTTCCACTCAAAGAATGCAGTTCTTCTCAGTCTATCAAAGTTCTTCAAAATTCCACAAAGTTCGAAGTCTCAAGTACCTGGGAAACAAAAATGTCCAAACGTCTTTAGGTGCAGGGATATTTCCCGGATCCCCTTTCCACCAAATCAGTCTCACCAGACTTCGACCATCTTTTGAGTGCCTGTGACCCAGTGAGATCTATATATATTTACAAACCTCCCTCTCTCCCTCCCTCCCTCCCTCCCTCCCTCCCCCCCTTTCCCCCCTTCCTCTCCCTCTCCCTCTGACCTGGGCAACCCACATACCTGGTGTTTTGCAGCGATTGCCCCAGTGAGGGTTAGTCTCGTAAACAATGGTAACATTCTCCAACATTTGCTGCTCTTCCGCTCCGAGAGTGAAGGTTCCTGTACGCCTTAGTCCCTGGACTCAGCGTTTGTGGGCTCTGGGCCCACCATGTCCTGTATGTGGTTGCGCCTCCAGGTCCGGTTCGCTCCATGCAGCCTCTCCCTCTACAGCCTTGCGTGGAGTTCCTCATTTGCCCTATGGCGTACGCCTCGTTCCGCACTGCAGCCGGGTCCTCTGGTCTGCACGGCTCAGCACCTTGGACTTTCTCACGCCTGACTCTTGCCTCAGAGTTGGGGTCTTCTCCTCCATTCAAGGGTCGTTGGCCCTTTATTCTTGCTCCGGTATTCAGAAGGGGTGTATTGCTCACCACAGGTTGTCAAGCATGTGTAAAGTTCAGCATTACCTTTAGCCAAACAGAGGTATTCTCAGTATGGCAGAAAATACCTCAAGTATAGGGGGTTTCCCATTGAAATGAGAGTCCTTGTCCCCTAAAGGAGTCACTCCCAGCGAGATGCCGCTTTCCCAAACCCCTAGGGAGGGTTTTGAGGAGCAAGCTCACCTCCCTAGCCTCAAAGGGAGTAGCTCCCCCTAGGGAAGAAGGGGCGAATTTGCCCAGATTCATCACATATCCTAGTCCCAAAAACATAGCCCACGAACACAGAAACCTCAGGGTTTTTGTATAAGAGTCAGCTTGATACATTTTGCAGTTAACTTTAACTATGAACTTCAGAATGAAGTGTCCTCCAACTTTGGGGTGCAGAGGTTTACAGCACCATTCAACACATGTATGTATCATGAGGCCTAGCTGAACTGTACCACTGCTTCTAGTGGATCATTCCATTACAGGTAAGACAGTATCTAGTGCCCACGTGATCACAGTTCTTTTTCTCAGGCAGTTTAACACACCTTCTAGATGACGGAGTGTGTTACTGGGCGAAACTGCACCTCGGACAGAGGCTACTGACAAATGAAAGAAAACTGCTGTACGCGTCAGGGGGCGCTGCAGTACAGCAAGCAAGATGGCCAAGCTTTACTTCAGCTCAGTGCATCTGCGCGTCAACGCTTCATCCAGCACCCATTCCGAGGAGCAAAAACACAGTCATGAGCTCAAAATACTTAATTGCCGCTTGGGGTGGTTGAGGCATTGGGGGTACCAATGCGGGTGGCAGCCTACTGCATGGGGGTGCGCGCGGCTGAGGTATCTCTGGGGCTTGACCTCTCGCTGACGTTCCTCTGGTGGGGGTTTATCATGGATAACTGCCATGAATCCTGCTCACACTGCTCCTACGGTGGTGGTGGTGGTGTAGCAGTCCTCCGCCTTGATGTAACGTTGCAGCCGTGTTGTTCTGCCGGTAGCGCGGTTGCCCCTCGAGGTTTCCACGGCCTGCATGGATGCCGCGCTTCCTCCTGGAGGTCTCCTGTGTGCGATGGCTGCAGCCTTATCCTGCAGGCCCCAGATGTGCCTCTCACAGCGAGCGCATATGTGGACGTCTGTGCCTCTGCCAACCCAGGGCTACAGCTACAACTACCTTCTGGGCCGATGCCGGTGTCCTGCCTCGTCCGGGCATCCCTGGGATCCTACATCAACCTAGCTTCAGGTAACTTCTGCGTGGCAGCAATGTGACCGGGCCTCTGGGGTCACCTTCACCAGATTGTCCCCAGTTGCTATGCTAGGATGACTGCACTTGGAATTGGCTAGATCGCCAGCCGCGGACAGGGCTGCTATTGCGCTATCCTTATAGGAGTTATCCACCGTAGGTGCTGACAAGGGTGCCTAGCTGGGGTCTTAATACTACAGCAAGAGTAACTTGACCCTGGGCAAAATGACAAAGGGTGCCAACAAAAGGCTGGGCAGAATGACCATCACTAAAGCTGAGAAAAAGGTACCTAATACAGCCACAAACATGGTGGATAAAGACCTGCCCTCAGCAACTGATGAAGCACCCAAACTACAAAAGGCGATGTTAGGTATGGAAGAGGGCTTCACCACCATCCGCTCTTAACTAGATAAGATAACAGCCAATATAAGCTCCCTCAATTCGAAACTCAAGAAAGCAGGTGAGAAAATACCAGAGGCAGAAACAAGGATAGGGTCAATGGAGGACAATATTAAGAGCTCTTAACCCTCACTAAGCTGGTTCAAATAACCCTAGAAGACCCTAGGGATCAAGATGCTCTACTACATGCAGCCAGTGATGAAGGCAGGCCCAAACCTGGATCCAACAGAATTCACATATGCCCAGACTTCTCGGTTGCCATTCAGCATGAGCACAAGAGCTCTCTAGGGGTCAAACCTTTGAGAGAAAGCTCTATAACCTACTCTATGCTATATACGCCGACACTGGGGCTTGACTTTTAAAATAAGAGACTGCTTTACGATATATGAGGAGGCAGTGTCATTCATAGATTCCAACATTGCAGCTCCCGGAATGCATGATAGGAGGTGGTCCATAATACTTTACCTTGTCTGTACCTCGCTGTGGTTCTTGAAGCTTAAAGGGTGCATACGCTTCAATATTAGATGTTTATTGATATTTGATTAAAGGATGGAAGAAACCTTGCTACTGCCGAGCTGTGGCCAACCCAATGCAAAGTTGCAGGTTCTTTATGGTTCTTAGGGTGGAGCCATACACTACCGAGGGTTGCAAGTTGGTGGGGATCTGGGGGGGTATGGAATGTTGCAGGAAAAACTCAAACTTGACTATTTTTATTCATATTGGATATGTGTACAGTAATAGCAGTGCATCCTATGATTAATGTCAACTGCATCCTTATAGAGTATAAAACAATCAAAGTATGTGTTCTGAATGACAGCTGAGATGGTGTACATGAGCTGGAACATTCAGAGTATTGGTAACAAAATCACAATGCATGAGCAGTTATCACATACTGAATGCCACAGGGTAAAGATTTCTACAAGAGACCCATGGATTGATTGAATCAATAAGAGCTCCGCTATAGTATGAAGGAAACAAGTATTACACATTGTGGTAAATTAAGACATAGGAGATAGACTACAATACATGAATTTAACTTCGCAATTTTATTAAAGGAAAGAATGCATCTCCTATCCCTGCGGCTATGATGATGGTTTCCCTAATCTTCAAAGAAAAATTATAACTAATGCTGGTCAGGATGTCTTACAAAAAGTCTGTCCTCCGTCCAAACTAAGCTTGCCTATCATTTGGCCCCATCACTAATGGAAAAATGTGATAAACTTAGCCTAGGTAAGATTGCTCCCCCTTTTCTTGGCTAGTGGTGACCAGTTTCTGATCCCCAATCAAAGTGTCTTTGGTTTCCTCACAGGCCCTCGGTCTGCTGGTGCAGTGCAAACATTTCTTTTAGTCTCTCTCGCTCTCGTCCTGGTGATGTTGGCTCCTGGACCCCACCCCAATGTTCCAATCAGTTCAAACAATTCATGTCACAAGTGGGTTAACTGATTTTGTAAATGTGCCCCTTTTTGAGCACAACAGACTTTGTGAGTCTTGCAGGGATCAAAATGAAGACTGGATAAGCAGGGGGGCGTGGCCGACTGGAGAGCAATGAGGACGCGAGTCCCTGCAAGCTCCAGTGAATGCCAACAGAATCCTGTGATAATATCCTATATCCGTGGCGGATGATGACCGAAACGCATTAGCTGAAGGGTGAATATGTGCTGAATCGCTGGAGGAAGTGTGAAGTGTGGAATCCAGTTCATGCTGAGGAAACAGTGGCCGAAGCAATATCCCGCAGCCGACTGAAGAGAGTTCTTCAAAATGGCCGCTGACCAGTGACCAGGAGACATACAAACGACTAGGTGGTGGCCATTGCCTGAGACATACGAGTGCGGGTGCCGGGAGAACCTCGCTTGAACTGAGCAGACTATGCCGCAACAGATTAATATCCTGCACATGGTGTGAACGCAGACCGGCATACAAACACTGCGCGCCAGTGCACCAATTGATGTGTCCCGACCCGCCCGGGTCCTAGGAGCGGGCGTGTCGCAGTGTGGTAATGACCCGTACATGAGAGCGCCTGGAGAGGACCATCGAAACCAGTGGAGCAACAAATCGAGCTCTTGAACGGTGGAGAAGCCCCAGACGACGCAGGTCGGAGGGCAAAACCTTGCAGCAAACCTAATCCCACTGTGCCACTTTGAAGGAGATACACCGCAGGCACGCAGAGACACCGACATGCTGAAAGGAGCGGGTTACCGGGGCAACGCATACTGCTGAGGCTCCGTGGCTACTGCTGAGGCCCCCTGGATGCCCCAGACGGTGCAGTGACGGACTGGAGCAAAATAAAAAACAATAGTGTCCAGATCCATGCAGTAGAAGAAATCAGGACAGCACTACACAAACCGAATGAACTGCACCACAACAGACTGTGAAGACACCGGTCCTCAACTACGGACCATTGGACCAGTGCCAGTCTGATTTTGAGAAATCTGCCTGCTTGCACTATGCAATACACTTGATGGCCACAGCAGGGAACACCAAATGGAGGCTCCCTTGCGAAACAATCAGGATTCCCGTTTCCTCTTCCCCCCCCTCCTCGCCCGCAGCCCTACCACTTGACTCGCACAAACAGGGATTGAAAAACCAGACCGAATAATAAAGGAGATACTGCTCTATCCAAAGGCCAAGTCGGCTGCCGCTACATGGATCGGGAACTGCTCCCTCCCACGAGCAATATGGACGGGGCGACATGGAGGCAAACAGAGCACTCCTGATTGACTCAGGGTGGCTACCGGAGGAACCCCTTTCTCGCGGAGACAAGCGAGACAGGGCGCTGCAGCATGTGGCCTTCATAACTGCAAGTACGAATGACAAAGCTCCCCTGAGCACTGATAACACTCTTATCGGCTTACAACATACAGCTGGTGAGGACCTGGAGGCACGTCCCCGCAGTTCCCGCTCCCCATAGACAGGGGTACTGCAAGAGGCCCTAGGATACCAAGGCAACGCAACTCTGAACACTTGCCACAGTTTGGTGCTCTTTGATAATGCACTACATAGGACTATGCCCAACCTCATTAACAGAAGGACTGCAGTGCGACAATACGCAACTACTGCGAAGGCACCACTGGCAACTAACACTTCCAGTGCAGGCCACCCCTCAAGGTGTGGCTGTGAACCAGATAAGGAAAGCAGACAGAGCCTTAAATACCCACAGACCACCGAAGCGACCGCTTAAGCAAAGTGCTAACAACGCTAGTCCACAGGACGCGGACTCGCCCAAATCTACATTGGCTGAAACCCTTGGCTCCGGCGCGATTATCCAATGGCCAAAATCACAGATAACCGCAATTTGCCCCCTTCCAAAGGGTGATTGCGGTGGCGACCATCTCCAGACCACACCGCTTGGACACTGCATCGAGCGGGAGTGGGGCGACCGGACCACTCGGACATGCAGCTCTCAACTGCGCACACAAAGCCAGATTCAACTGTGCAACTGGAGGTGAACATACTCTCTCTCAGAACAGCACTGCATAGGGTGATGGCTGACAACTGAAATACTCTGGAACACTCACATGACACGGATATCTCAGTAATATAACAAAGGCCCCCCCCCTCAGAGGCCAAATACACCTTAAAAGTGATATGCAACTGAGGAGCGAGTGCGGGAGTAACAAATGAGATCAGGGTGGTGGATCTTGATGGGGTCTGCCTGTGCCTTTAGGCGCTGAATTGCGACAGATTATCATTTCTTAAACATTACGTTGCAGATTATATGCACCCCTGCTGGCCTGCTATTGATTGCTAGACGCCACCGGAACAGGCCCCCCTGCACGCAAGACTGAATGCTAGGAGGGGGAGGAACCCCGGGAGTCCTGAACGCCCAAAGATAAGTGGGCTAATCACCTGGTCGAAATACCCATATAGTGCACAGCTATAATGTTATCCAACTGGCCCAGTCACTCAACATCGTAAAGGACAAGCCTAAAAATGTATCTACACAAAGCAAGACGGACCAATATGCGACTAAAACCACAACTGTACCTACGGACCACACACCACAGCCAGAAACCTCGACCATGGAAGAGACTCTCTCTTTGAAAGACGTGATGGCTGCTATAGCCAACTCCCGCTCCTCAATGGAGAAGAAAATGGATACCATTACAGCGGAGGTCTCCTTTCTCTGACATGATCTACAGATACTGTTCTCCCGCACTGGGGAGGCGGAACAAAGCATTTCCAGAACGGAGGACGGCCTCAGGGAAGTTAATCAACAGCTTTCGCATGTGATGACCCGCCTTAAGACCATGGAGGCCCAGGTCGACGATGGGGAAGGAAGATCGCGTCGCAATAATGTGCGCATTTTGGGGCTTCCTGAGAAAACGGAAGGGCCAATCATGGAACTTTACTAATGGCTGGCTGACATCTTTGCCCCCAAATCCTCTTCGAAATGTTCTCCGTGGAAAGAGCCCATCGTATACCAGCAGGAAGATGCACCGCAGGCGTGCCACCCGAACAATAATAGCCAGGCTGCTAAACTATAGGGACAAGGACGCGCTGCTCCAGATGGCTCGCATAAAAGGATCAATCACATACAATGGCTCCTGGATCGCCTTCTTCCCAGACTATACCCGCGAAGTACAACATGCTAGACAATCATTTGAACAGCTGAAAAGGCAGCTGCACTACACAGATGTGAAATACAGGCTACTATTTCTGACCCAACTGAAGATCTGGAGATGAAAGCCACCTTGATGGCGACTGGGGACCGGAACCAAGACTGAGCGGAGAGCCCCGCCTCAGACCCGATCGTGCTCCACCAGGGAGACATCCAGTCCCACCGCAACAGACGAGCAAGAGGCGGACCCCTGAAGGCACTACCCACGGCATAGATGGCATTAAGGAGGCAAGGAGATACATACCTGGCGGATAAGTGATGTACTTTCTGAAGCCCAGAATCGGACGAGCCACAGAACTGCCATGGCGTCAGCTAGAACTGTGAAGTATAGTGAATCTCCCACCCACCCCCCTTCCCCTTATTCTTTTTGGTTTTGTGTCCTTCGTACTGGTTCTTATATCAGTCCCACTGATGCTTACTGCCCACAACTTCTAGATTAGTTTTTCTAGGCAAAATATGTTTTTGGTGAAGTAGTGACAGCAAGAATTATTTTTTTGGACTGCCAGCAAATGTTCGGGCAACAGATGCTTCGGGTTGGGGCGGAGTATGTGGTGGAGGAAGGAAGGTTAGTTTTTCTTAGTTTATTGTTTGAGTTCGTTAGAGGTTTGAGGGGGAAACCCAAAGCATTCACCTACCCTAATCAAACCACACGTGTGGATAACACTGCTCATACAATCTTTAATGCCCATAAACACTCATGGCATGCACCCAAGACCCGCTAAGGGCCAGTAGGGCCTGTAAATCCCTTAAACTCCTCACTTGGAACATGAACGGCTTGGGGTCCAGAATTAAACTGCGTCTGGTCACCTAATTTCTAAATGGACACTCCCCTGACATTACCTTCCTTACTAAGACAAACCTAGCTGGTATGACCTGCACCCTCTTCCACAGGACGAACCTGCAGTACACACAGGGTTCACTTTGGGTTCCCGTGTGGTCCTGATCCTAATACATAAACCTCTCCCATTTATGCTGGCCTCAGTGGAGCAAGACCCCACGAGGCAGATTTGTGGTGATACAAGGCACTCTGTGGGGAGAAACCATTGCCATTTTGGCCATATATGCCCCACCTGTACTCGGGGAGGAACTCATCGAAGAAATTGTGGCTACAGTCGCAAAATACAACTTGATTTATGGATACTTGGGGGTGATTTTAATGATGTAATAGACAACACACTCTGAAGAACACAGCTGTGGACATTACATGCCAAAGATGTGGAAATCGTTGGAGGAACATCCAGTCGAAAGAACGTTACCAGTTGGTAAGCACCTTGTTCTTCGAATGGATTGTGTCCTCCAACGTATTCCACATCTTTGACAGACTCCCAAAGCAGTACCAGAAAATGGAGGAGGGAAAAGAATTTAGCACACCCAATCAGATGGCAGAGTAAAGAACCGCCTTACCAAAGGCCATATCTTGACCATGGAGCGTATCCAGAGAGTAATGCTTGACAAAGGTGTGGAGAGAAGCCCATGTGGCTGTGTCACAAATATTCCTAATAGGAACTCCCCGCTGCAGGGCTGTGGAAGTAGCCACGCCCTTAGTGGAATGAGCACACAATCCCTCAGGAGGGTCAATGCCCGTCAATTGGTAACATTCCGTAATGGTGAGGATAATCCACCTGGACAAGGTCTGTTTCGTAACAGCCTGGCCCAATCAGTCTCCAGCATACCCCACAAAGAGTTGATTGTCCACTCTGACCCTGGACATCTGAGAAACATAAAAGCTCAGAGCTCTCCTAGGGTCCAACCTATGGAGTCACTCCTCTTCCTTACCAGGAGGAGGAGGAGGAGGAGGAGGAGGAGGAGGATAGAAAGACTGATGAACCACCTTCTGGCTTAAATGAAATTCACACACTACCTTAGGTACAAAGGAAGGCCGTACCCTCAGTACAACCCTATCCTTGTGGAACACAGTAAAGGGCGTCTTAGATGAAAGTACCTGCAATTCACTCACTCTGCAAGCGGAAGTAACCACAACCAAGAACACCATCTTAAAAGACAACAGTCTCAAAGGACAAGAGTGCAAAGGTTCAAATGGATCACCCATCCGAAATTGCAAGACAAAATTCAAATCCCAAACCAGCACCTGGAACGGGGACGGCGGGAACACATTAGTGAGTCCTTTAAGAAATTGGGAAATCAAAGGAATCGTAAACTAAGAACATTTCTTCAGACGAGCGCTTGAAGATACACAGCGCCACCAGGTAATCCTTAAAGGTACCTACTTGAAGGTCCCTGTGGGCCAAAGAAAGCAAGAAAGAACCATCGGAATGGAACACTCAAAACGATCAACATTTTGCCCTCTGCACCAGTCGTAAAACTTACAGCAACGGTATAGGGATTTTGTTGCTGGCCGCCGGGCCAAAAACAATACCTCCATCACGTCATTCGTGAGGTCCCTATCCTTATACCTCAACCTTTCAGATACCAAGCGTGAAGATTGAGAGTCCTGACCTCTGGATGGAGAACCTGAGAGTGGAATTTGAACGGGATCCAACATCTTGCCCGAGAACTGTGACCACTGCACCTTGAGAACCCATTGCAGGGATCTCATCCTCAGTCTGGCCTCTGGCACCAGAAAATGCAGGATGCCATGAGGCCGAGCTACCTTAAGAATTTGAAATCCAGGAGACTCTGGGTATGTTGAAACCGGTCCACCATCTGCACAATGTGATGAGCCCTCACCTTGGTGTCGGATGTGAGTTCTTGAAATTGAGGGGGAAGCCCAGCTTGTGGAAGGAGCGGCAGGTGAGACCGAGATGATCCATCGCTTGTTTGGGAGAACGCGCACGGATCAGCCAGTAGTCCAGGTAGGGGTAGACATGAATCCCACCCCTAGCCTGAGATATGCTGGCACCACCACAATTAGCTTGGTGAAGCGCCTCAGGGCGGAGGTCAATCCGAATGGCAGGGCCCAAAACTGAAAATGCGAGTCGCCAGCTGCAAATCTCAGGTACTTCCTGTGCTTAGGATGAATCAGCACATGAAAGTAATCATCCTGTAGGTCCAGAGACACCAACCAATCCCGACGTTAAGGGCCTGGAGGACTTGAGACAGAGCGACCACCTTAAACTTGTCCTTCCTGAGAAGTTTGTTCAACCAACGCAAGTCCAAGATGGGTCTCAAACCCCTGTCTTTACTTTGGAATCAAAAAATATAGGGAATACCATCCCTTGTTCCTTTCCGCCACAGGCACCAGTTCTATAGCGCCTTTCTCCAGCAGGGTCAGGATTTCCGGCACAAGGAGTGGATCTGGAAGCTTCAAAGAGATTCCCTGGTGCATTGTCGTGAGGCCGCTTTAGGAAGGGAAGGCAGTAGCTGTGGGTTTTTGTATCCAGAACCCACGCATCCGTAGTAATAGCTCGCCATTCTTTGAGATGCTGTTAGGCAGAAACCTGTGCAGTTCCCTCTGGGACCACTGCAAAAGATTGAAGACTACAGGTGTTTGGCAGTAAACCCACTTGGTAGCAGTCTGTACCACACAGATTCACTTGGTAGCTGTGGCTGAGCAGTCCGACTTCCCTCAAGAAGAGTTAGGCAATATACAGAGTATTCACAATAGGTCAAAGGAACACAGTAGAACAAGCAAACACTGACCAGAGCTTGGTGTAAAATATATAATTATTTATTTAAAACCACATCTAATAAAACACACAGGCATTAATATTAAGCAGTTCAAAAACACGGTCACAAAGATATACACTCCCTTAAAAGAATATTAGACAAGTCTTAAGTAAAACCCACTTATTTTCAGACAGAGGTGAGCGCTTAACGTAGATGGCACTCTAATAATTCGGTTTAAAAGGGAGAGAAAGGCAGAGCATAAATTGAAACAGATCCCAAAACTTTCAAAAGATCACAGCAAGAGAGGAAGGCAGAGTCAAACCGTGAAGTTAGAGTTCAGAAAGCCGGATCCACTTTAAGAGGATCAGAACGAAATGTGTCCAAGGTCACACGGTTGAAAAGTGCACAAAAGTCTCGAAAAGGTTCAGAAATAGTTGGACCAAAAGAAAGGGACCAGTTAGATGGTCAAGGCGGCCAGCCCAGTCCAGAAGGTTAAGCGATTATTATTACCTTGTAGCAATCTTTAGAAAGGGAGGCCTGGCGGACACGGTACCTTAAAGTGGTGAGAATACTCCAGCGGGGGCAGTTGTTCCTGGCAGCGGATGCAAGTCAGTGCTTCGTCCGGGGGAAGAGAGGGTCTCGTCGGGGAGGAAGACAGGAGTCCGTTGCACTGCCAGGGAAGAAACCAGCCGCGGAGTTCTCAGGTCAAAAAGGAGCGGTCCTTTTATTCGCGGTCCAGTGGTAAGTGGCTATCCGGTTGCCGGGGTGCTTGGCAATTCGACCACAAGACGTCCTGGGATGCGAAGAAAAGAAGGTAAACTGGTTGTGCCCACCAGTCAGGGGAAGAAGACTCTCCAGCCGGGAGATCTTCTCTGTCATCGGGAAGTGGTGAGTCGGTTCCGCAGGGCTCCACCGGTGGTGTCGTCGTAGCAGGTCGGCTCAGCTTCTCCCTCGTCGGATTCTCAGGTCCTGTGGCGACTTCTGAAGTTCCAGTCCCAAAAGCCCTGCTTTTATGCAGCACACCCCCCGTTCACTCAGCCTAGCTGTCAATCAAACATTCTAAGTGGTGAGCCGGCCGGCTCACCAATTGGGCCAATCACACAAGAGTGCGACTTGAGTTACCAAGGTAACTCAGTCCAGGGTGCCTAAACCCCCCTCCCACACCTCCTGTGGTACCCAGACAGAGTGGCACCACTTTTGGAGGCTTCTATGGAGAAGCCCGCCAAAAAGTGGAACAAAGGGCTCGACTTGGGTTGGAGTCACAGAAGAAAACACAAACGCCATTTTAGAATAGAGTCCTGGCAAAAAATACCAACCGGCGAATTAATATTAAATAAATAAACCGGCGGTATGTTCGAGGCTATGAGAATTAAATAATTAAAGTTGGTAGCCTCAAACAATGGGAAAGTCCCATAGAGATATATTTGCGGTCGAATATAAAAAGTAGTATCCACTGCCACCAGCCAAAACTCGATCAGGGGGGATGGAGACGTGCCCCCTCGACTAACAGACCCCGGGGCAATCGAATTGCCCCAACCAGTACGTCCACAATATGATGGTTTGTACTGGTTTCTGTTCATAATTTGGGACTATTAAAGCCAATGGTGACTTTACATGCCCTGGGAGACAGTAGTCAGTCCCAGGGTATGGAGTCTATGGTGGGGTGTCACTGCACAGAGGGTGCTGTGTAACACACACAGTAAAAACACATGAGACCCTATGGAGTAAAGGATCCCGTAGCCCATAAAACACATTAACAGTCAAAGGAACAACACAAATCATGTCCAAGAGTGGGAGAAAAAGAGTCTCACTCTTGGCAGGAGAAAAAAAACAAACTCCAGAAATCCAGCAAAGCTGCTGGGGGACTCACTAGGTTAGGAAATTCAGCCTAAACAGAGAATTCTCCCCAACAGATGCTGAGACAGTCTGCCCCAAACCGGCGAACAATGGGACATGGCCTCATGCTTGTTTTGGAGCGGCTGCGGCAGCGCCTGAAGGCAAAGAGGCAGCTGCCAGAGCAGCTTTGGCACCCCTATTTCCCCGACCACCATGGGTACTTTTACGCTGACCCCTTTGACTGGCGGCTTCTCTCATTCTACCAAAAGGAGGAGTAGTAATGAAAAGAACCTCCCCTCCACTGCTGTCCCCTAGGATGAAAAGGTAGAGGTTGACGCACAGCTGCGCTCAAATATTTTGCCGTAACTTTTGAGGTCTGCAACCTCTCAAGGCTTTCGTCAGCCTTGCTGTCATACAAATGCAGGCCATCAAAGGGCTTGTTCAAAAGACGGGCTCGCACATCCGGAGCAAAATCAATCTTCCACAACCACGCAAATCTGCGTATAACGGTGCTCGCAGCCATGGACCGGCTAACACTGTCAGCCGTGCCCAAACCCGACTGAAGGGACTCACACATGGCATCCTTGTCATCTTGCACAACAGCAAGGAACCCATCCCTTTCTTCCCCTTTTGGAATATGCTCAGCCGCTAGAGAAACAATTCCACAGAGTGTGTGAAAATCTTGTCAAGGCATAAGTGGAGTTGGCCGACTTCAATGCCATACTCCCCGCAGAAAACACCTTGCGTGCCCAACTGTCGAAGTGCTGGTCGTCCCCATCAGGAGGGATGGTAGGGAAAGCCGCCTGCCTCGAGGTGGCCGTAGCCACCTGAACCACCAAATTCTCTGGAGTGGGGGGAGATGAAAGGTAGCTGTGGTTGCTACCGGAAGGGCAGTATTTTTTAGTTAACGATTTGTTAATTGCTTGAAGAGATTCCGGTGTCTGCAAGCAGCCGCCACCCTTTTCTGCAATGTCAGATGAAAAGGTAACACCGGGTCAGAGGATGGACCTTGATCCAAAATGTCCGTTAAATCATCCTAAACAAAAGCTTCAGGAGGACTGGACCAGCGAAGATACTCCGTGACCCTAGCCATGAGCCTCCTGTAGGACGACCCAGCATGAGCCCCAAGTTCAGGCCTGCCAAATTCCACCTCCGGAGAAGTGTCCAACCCACTGGCATTATGAAGAGATTGCCTCAACTCTTCCAATTGACTGTCTCCAGACAAGACCGGAGCCACATCAGGCTCAACCGGGTCAGTATTGAAGTCTGACCTCTCCTCCTCCTCAGATGTCATCCAGAGGGAGGTAAAAGTCCTGCCTCGGGACAGAAGAGGGTCTGGAGTCCATAACAGGCCTCACCGACTTGTAAGTAGCCACAGTAGCAGGGATATCCATCAGTAAATTCCGACCAAAAGGCCGTGAAGGTGTCGAGGGCACCGAAGGCTTTGGCGTCGAGCGCACCGACTGATTTGGGGTTGACGTCGAAAATGGTGCCGAGGGCTGGTATGAAGGCAAAGCTTCGATGCCAGTATCCGACGGACACGGCGTCAACATCGAGCGCTTACCAAGTTTCTTCTGTGTCGCTGGGGATGAGGACCGAGACCTGGAAGCACGTCTCTTGCGACTATCCTGAGCCTTGTCCGGACGGGACCTTGAAGGTTCCAGATGAGTCAAGTCGAGGACCCCCGCCAGAAGGCGTGCGAGCCACAAACAAGACCGTTCCTTGCCGGGTTCTAGCGAAGGGAACTGTGCCCTGGGATTGGAAAATCGCCAGCATCTGCTCCCTGAAGGGAGCCCATTCCTCCGGAGGACTTAGTCGGACATGCCACTTTCCTCACGGCTCCATCCGTCGAGCAGGTCGGGGAAGGCGACCGGTGACTGCGCCTCCTGGAATGCCGAGACGAGGATGACGAATGGCGGGAACCACTCTGGGACCGAGATCCCCGGGACTCCTTCAGACGCGGAAAGTCACCCCTCGAATTGTCGGTGGACATCCCCTTAGAAGTTTTACAGGGCTTACTGGATTTAGAACCCCTACCCAAGTGAAGCTTCTCATTACGCTCCCTCAAGGCCTTAGCATTTGGAACAGTCGTCGATGTCATGACTCTCGCCCAGGCACCACAAACAAATGCAATGCAGGTCGGTAATTGACATCTTCGACTTGCAGTCCTGGCAAGTCTTGAAGCCAGACCGCGAGTCGGAGGGGTCAAAGAAGATGACATTTTCATGAGAAATACACAAGGCGCGTAGAGTCTCTAAAACAAACACGTTTCCGGAAAAAACGGAACTGGGGCTTCAGGCGCTATGCATCCTATTTATAACATCCGGTGACGTTGCCCTACACGTAGGCCTTTGAGGGACACCGACCCGACGCCATCGACGCAGGACGCCCTCTGCCGAAAAAGTTTCCGAAGTACACAGCTGTGAACATTACATGTCAAAGATGTGGAATATGTTGGAGGACACAATCCTTTCGAAAGAGCAAATACGAAAGGTGGCAGATGCGGAAAGAGGCTGATGAATGAGAGGCCAAATACATATTAGATACCACTCCAGACATGCACCGATCCCTCCTGAAAGCCAGAGAATGCCTTCGAAACATTGCACTAGGCAAGGCTAAACACGCTCATCGTGAGATGCAGGCTCGCATCTACGAACAGGGTGATAAAGCAGGCAAGATGCTGGCCTAGTGTCATGACCACTGTGAGGGGGCACAAGTTGTGCCACAAGCAGGCTGCCACCAGAACCCTGCGGGCCTTAAAACCACTGCAAAAGGGCTCATGGAGCAAGTCCTGGCACCTTTGGCACCATGCTCATATGTAGGAACTAGGTCCCATTTATGTACATGGGCCTTTATATCTAACATGGAAGCACGCACACAGCCTAGTTCTAAGAACCAAGCCATGCGGTCTAGTGTTTTGGGTGTGCAGGCCTGGAACTACTTTGCCTGGTACTACTTTACCTGGGCTATATAAACCACACCCCGACTGCAGAACACGCTTCGAGTTATTCTGCAACCCGCAGCGTGACGCTCATCGTGTGCAGCTCCTGGTCTTCAGCATCTTCCTGTAATCCTGCAAGAACAAGATTATTCTGCCTTATCTGAGAAAACACCATCCAGCACTCAGCATCTCAACTGGGCTGCAATCTGTGGAAACCGAGAAAAGAAGAAACATCACTCACCTGCGAGTACTAGTTTAAGGACTTCCGGCGAACCGCTACCACAGCTGCTGTTTGAACATTGCGACCTGCAATAACGAGAAAGGGGAAAACAATATTAGAACGCGCGCTTCTGAAACATCAAATTCCATCAGTCTTACCCGAATTCCATTGCACTATGCCACGCTTCCATCTGGAGCACCACAGCAACATCTGCAAAGGAAAAGAGCCATAGTCAGGTTCGCTTTCAATATTAAACAATCGCACATCGCTGTACGCACCTTAACGGATTCCGGGGGCCTGTTTTTCATCGCGCTCTCATCCACTCGCAGCACCACAGCGGCCTGTGAGGAGAAAAAGAAAACACAGATTAGCTCTAAAAGACAAAGACGCTGCGCTTCGCGCTTTCTCTTACCTAGAAAACGTGCCTCTCCATCCGGCATGCCAGCATCAAGACCTTAGCACCTGAAAAGAAGGAGATAAAGACATTAACGAATTCCCACCATAAACAAACCTACCTGCCTACCAGCAGATTTGGGGTCACAGTAGGCCTGGGCCCAAGGAAGGCGTACTGCACCAGTGAAGCAACTCGGGCAGCTTGCCAACTAACGTCAAGCGCCCCTGCTCAAGAAACAGGACGGATAGCTCACCCTAAAAATAACTAAGGTAAGAAAAGAACCCAGTGAGAAGGGAATCGGTCAGATGGAGGTGGGAGATTCACCCATTAGACAGTTCTCACAAATCCTCCCTTCTGTAATTGCAGATTCATTATTCAGCACTGGGCAACTACGCATCCAGGGATCCAGATCTCAGAGCCTTCCAGACGCCCCCGGGGATATCAGGTGAGCCCAACACCTGGCTGGGAAAAAGGGACGAAGGACATCGGCATGTTAGGGAAATCATAAATGCACAGAATGAACGGATCCAGCAGCAAACGGACATAGCGGAAGCATTCGCATACTTCCACGCTATGCTCTATCGGGATCCAACTACCCCGGTGGATCTCTCCATATTGGATGATATTGTAATCCCTCAACTATCTGAACTGCAATGCACACAACTAGACAAGGATCTCATGGAAACTGAGATAACCGAGGCTATTGCCCAGCTACACTCTGGGAAAACGCCATGTCCTAACGGCCTACTGGTGGAGACCTGGAAGAAATTATGTGGGGAAATAAATGGCGATTCCCCTCCTTATGATGTTCCTTCAATCTAAAGAACAGGGTATCGTTCCCCCGGATGTGTGCAAGCATCTGGGGTGGGGGAAACAGAATTATGTATTTTATACAGACCAATATCATTGATTGATTGATGGAGGCCAAGATTCTGTCACGAGCCATGCCCCTGACCCCCTCAGGTATAACATTCCCCTGGCAGCCTTTCACACTGGACCCAAGGGCCTTAAAACTCCATCAGAAACATACATGTACATGAAGTCAGTCTTGGCGCCTTTGGCGCCAGGCTCATTCTCAGGAATAAAGGCCTATTACACAGCTCAGTTGTTTGAAACCAAGCCATGCGGTCTAGTGTTTTGGGTGTGGCTGGGCCTGGAACTACTTTACCTGGGCTTTTTAAACCACACCCAAACAGCAGAACACACTTCGCGTTATTCTGCACTCCTGCAGCGTAACGCTCACCGTGTCCAGCTCCTGCTGATCTGCTTCTCCAGCGGCCCGATCCTGAAGCCCTAGATCTGGATTCCATTAATAACCTGGAAGAACAAGAACAGCATTAGCGAGCAAGAACACTTACTTGTGAAGTAACCAGCCTTGAATCCATCCTGCGCTTCGCTTACCACGCCCATCTCCGTAGTTCGCAGCAACCTGCAAATGTAAAGAAAAAAGGACAACATTAATTACCATTATTACCTGGGCAGGCAGCGAGTCCTGGCAGCACCCTGCGCTTCTCTTACCTCGCCCATCTCCGGGTTTCACCGCAACCTGCAAGGGAGAACGAAAGAACAAGGTCAGCATTAACAAAGCACTTACCTGGGCAAGCAGCGCTTCCATCGCTCATCAGTCCGGAACATCACCGCAGCTTGTACAAAGAGAAGATACCAGCAATAAACATTGCAGCGCTCCACGCATCAATAACTCACTGTGGTCTTTGCCATCTGCGCGGCAACTCCGAGATCGCAACCATCCCTGTGAAAACAAAAGACATTGTTAGGGAACAGCGTCGTGGAGCAAGACGGCGAGAAGACCGAGGGAAAGAATGAGAATAAATACAGAAAAGACATTATAACTCACCTGGAAGACAGCAAGCAGAGTCGGAGTCACAGCCGGTCTGGACCTGACATGAGGGCACACGGACCAGTGAAGCAACTAGGTCCACGGAATGCCCGCACCAACCACACGCCCCTGCGCAGAGACGCAGAACGGAGAGTTCAACGCACAAAAACCTAAGGTGAGCAATAAACCCAGGGGAGGGGATTTGGACCAGAGGGAGGTGGGAGTCCACCCATCACAGAACCTGTATCTTAACCCTCCATTCTCCTGTTATAGGCGCTACCCAACGTCTGGCACATAACCAAGCCGAGAGGGGTCCAAGATTGCGCTTAGACCTCCATCCAGTATCGTGTGGCGCCCCTGTGGATACCAGGTGAGCGTAACAGATTCTTGCCAGATTACAGTGAGGCATCTCCTCTTTAATTCACCACAACCAATGTAGCTTCATGCTACATAAAGCGACATGTATGAACATACAAAGTCTTTACCTGCTCTTGGGGCGGGCCCCCCATCCTTGACACACCTCGCCTTGTTAGCCATTGATTTTGAAAAGGTGTTTGACTGTGGTATGGGAGAGCCTATGGGAAACCATGTGCCGAATGGGGTTTGGCGAGACCTTTCTGGGGTGGGGGAAAACTAATATATGAAGCCCTGCATGCAGAGGTCAGGGTCAAATGATGGCCTTCCAGGTCCTTTCCACTGGGCAGGGGAACACGACAGGGGTGTTTCCCTAGCCCCATTTACTGTTCACGTTACCGATCAAGCCTGTGGCTTCAACAGTTTATCACATGGATGGGTTCCCGCTGGCCGGATGGTGGGGAAGATAGGCTTTCCCTTTATGCCGACGATCTTTGATATACCTTCAGCGACCCAGCCCGATCTTGTCCAGTGGTCACGCAGATGCTGCCACGTTTCAATGCATTTAGCAGACTGCGAGTCAACTGTGGGAAGTCTGTCCTTGTTCCGGTGAAAGGTGGGGAGCATGCAATTCCACCAGACTGCCCGTATCGGTTGGAACGCAAGAGCTTCTGCTATCTGGGAATTCAGATCTCAAGAAAGACGACACACCTCGTAACCTAAACTATATTACTGACCGCTTCTCCAACGATGTTCGACATTGGATGCTTCTCCTCCCTGACGCTGCAAGGTAGGGTGGCACTCTTCAAGATGTTGGAATTGCCACACTTTTTGTACAATTTGCAGAATGCCCCGCTCTGCATCCCAGAGTCAGAATTTCACCGGATAGATGGTCTCATCAGAAAACTTATATGGAGTGGTGTACCCCACCCCTCCCCCCCCCCCCGTATCGCCCTTAGCACACTACAAAGATCAATTTTAAAAGGGGGGAATAGTGGTGCCACACTTCAATCATGTTACTGGGCGAGCCAAATGTCAGCCAAGAGCTACCACACATCAGAGCCGAGATGCTGGGACGGCAGAATATATCACCACTTGCACTGCTTCACCAGGCCCTCACTAAACTTCCCCCACAGACGATGGCACATCGCTATAATCTGGAAAAAAGCACACAAACACATTGGGGGGGGGTTAGGGGGGGACAGGGTAACTCAGATGCAACCCCTCTGGAACAACTGCAATTTCACTGAAAAGGGGAAGCTCCCGGAATGGCCGAGATGGGTGGAGGCCCGCATCACAAGGGTTGGGGATGTTCTCACCAAGGGCAATATCGCTACATTTGAGACACTGCAGCCGAACTTTGGTCTCCCAGACACAGAGCATTACCATTACATGCAATTCACCCACACTTTGCGTGGATAACTACCAGCGCTTACAAACACCCCTGAATGCACGCCTCTGGAACGCAACCTCTTAGTAGAGCGTATACCCACCATAGTCACTTCCATTCTATGCAATGCCATAATAGCCTTTGCCACTCCAGAACTGGCCAGTCTTAAACTGAAGTGGGACATAGATGTAGGGACCATCGACCCAGAAGATTGGATAGTGGTCTTAATGTATCTACGAGGGATTGCAATTGCCTCCATGCGCCGCCTGATACCCCAGTGTTACGCTGCACTGGTGGAACCGGGCTCCCGACTCTGCCTCATGACATCGTAGGCAGTTCGAGGGCACTATTATACATTGTGTGAATGCCCCTGAAACCGAACTTTCTGGCGACAATGCTGCAATAAACTGACGGAAACACTGGGGAGAGTGGTGCCAATGGACCATAAATTATTATTATTGGGCATTCCTGATGAAAACACCAACCGGTGGGAAAAATTGTTCTTAGCCACTGACGTCGGACTGATAAAACGTAATATGGCTCAACGTTGGGGCTCACCCCAGTGTCCAGTGTTGGCCCAACGTGTCGTTGATGTAGATGTGTGCTGCAGCGGAACATCGGATATATACTGCATGGGGTTGTCCGGCGAAAGCCACGGAAATCTAAGGCAAATGGGAGGAGTGATGATGTCAGGGAAGGTTTGAGTTGTCATATATGGCTTTGCGCGACACGGGGTGACTGAGTCTAACTTACTTACACTGGTGATGTATTGCTGTCACCGGCTACTCTATTCCATGCTGGCACCATCTGGAGGAGTCCCATTACGCTTTCAAAGCAAGGCTGCATTGCCCCACATCGATCGCTACGAATTGTAGCATTTTACATCACCAGATTCCCACCCAAGGCCCTGACCAGCCCAAGATGGCCGCTCCGATTCCGACCGAAAGTCCCAGTACTTCCTGAATATGCTATTCTAGCCCCGGATTGGGTGCCAGACGATTCATCACTGCCTATCCACGACTGGCAGGCGTAAGCCGGCCCACCTTTTCTTAAGGCCTGCATTTTTGCAAGGCACTTACCTGTCCTGAGCCTGTCCAGAGACCAGAACCCCTGCACGTGCCGCTGCCTTGCATTCCAGCTAACATCAATGGGTAAGCACTAAATTCATAATATGTTACACTGCCCGTGTCCTCAGCCGCAAAAACATCCAAACCCATACGGAAACGCCCACTCAGCACCAAGCGCAATGCACAGAACAGCCTACTACGCACAGTGACTACGACATCCTGAACCATACGCCACCTCGCGGTATCTCCCATGGACCGCAGACCTTCTCTATAATTCACAATCGAACGCACCTTAGCTGTAACCACTGTACCCACACGGCGTACTGTAAGCATAGGATTTATGACCATTGCCGATTCATGTTGCAATATTCCACAGTATAATTGATCACTACCGAAACACACGGCTGCCTGGATGTGTATTGTTATAACCTATTGCTGCATAGCCTATAACACTTGCTTTTCTAGCCCAACTATGCAAAACTGAGTATCATATGCTTCTATATTTCGGTGTCTAACTATGTCATCTGTGCATGCACTATTCTTGTATTGCTCCATTTGCATAGTCCCATCGTCGTCATAATTCAGAAGCCCTCAATTGCCAGACACCCCTTGTTAAGGTTACTGTCATAAGCCTAACTACGCTCAGTAGTACTACACACTAGAGTGCAACCCCAATGATGACACCAAAGATGTTACAGTGCCTAATCCTTAACATGTTCCCGTACTGCATCATACCAAACATACTATGCACAGGAGGTACACTCATCACAAACCTCAACCGACTTTATAAACCAGGGTGCCCCCACCATCACCCCACACCCTGCCCTGCCCCACCCCATTCCATTCCTCCCTACCCACAGCCCCATTTCATCCCATTCAGCACGATAACGGTACCAATAGTCCTAACAAGCCAGAACTTGCCACGCCCAGGATAGCTCCAGCTCACCCCCAAGAAAAGACCGAACTCTGGCCATCACTCCCAGTACTAGGTACTACCAGACTATCGACTCAGAAGTCGCATACAGTTTACTAAACAGCCGCTCACCCTCGACTCTTGCACCCTAGTACAAACCAACTCTATCCCTGCAAAGGGCACTATCACGCTCGGACGACTCAGGACTCGCACCAACCCCAACACTCAGAACCACAAATTCCTTATACATAAGGACACTGCCATACCAAACCAAAGTGTGACCACCAAGACCCAAAATCCGACCACCATCGCTGAACCCACCACCCTTATCAAAGCCACACTCCTCAACGCCCGCTCCAAGGCGTTCATGCTAGTGAAATTCACAACCTTATCCTTGACCATGATTTAGACTTACTCATAGTCACCGAATCCTGGCTTCACCAACCCTCTGGACCCCTGCTCACCATTGCAATCCAACCGGACTACACTATCCTTCGAACAGACAGACTTAATTCTATCGGTGGAGGTGTAGCCATCATAGCCAAATTAAATTTGCAGCTAAGATCATGTCTCATTGAAAACCCCGAAGGATATGAAATCCTACTAGCCAAATTCACCCTCAACCACAAAACTACTATCAATCTAGTAGTGATCTATAGGTCACCCAGCTCCAACACCCAGCCAGAAACAGACATACCACTTCTACTAGAACCCTTCATCAAACCTAAGACAAAATAGGTTATCCCTGAGACCTAAACCTAGGCTTCAACGACCCTTCAGACCATAAAGCCAAAGCCCTCAATGCGGCCCTCAAAGACATGCATTTCAACCAATTGGTCAACTCACCCACACATATAAAAGGGAGAACATTGGATTGGATACTATCACTCGAAACCACCATAACTATTGACTCCGTTATACCAGTAGTCTGGTCAGACCATCATAGAGTAAACTTCACCCTCAACTGCAAGGAGATCCATACCCCTACAAACAATCCTAGACACATACGAAACCAGGAACAACCGTAAGCTCACCTGTGATAATATGAACCTCCTCTTAAGCAAAACCCTCACAACCTCAGTGATCACCTGTGATAACCCAGGTACACTAGCAAATACTTATCACAAATATTCTCACAGAGGCAATAGATTCACTAGCACCTATCACAACCAAAACACGCCGCCCAACTAAAACATCAACCTTTTGGTTCAAAGCTAAATTAGTAACACTCAGAAGAACCAAGTGTGCCCTCGAACACATACAAAAAATTCCCTTCCACAGACAATGCTAATGCTTTCAACATGGCCAATAAAGCGTATAAAACAGCTATCATATCGCACAAAGCAAATGCATTTAATCTCTGTATCTGCAATGCAGCTTCAGGTTCCAAAGAACTGTTCTCTATCTTAAGAGAACCCTATTCCATCACCCAGCCCAACTAACATCACCAAAGAATGGTGCGCTACCATTCAAGATGCCCCATCCTCCAAAATTCAACTGCTGCAAAAGAAAATAACCAAGAGAGCAATAATCACCAGCAAAAACCATGAACCTACCACACCTCAAGCACCTTATGACCCAACCATACCCATGTTTGACTTCACACCAGTAACACAAAAACAAGTGAGCTCCACCATTGCCAAGCTGAAAGCGTCAAACTATAAGGATGACAACTTCCCTGCACACACAGTCAAAGTTTGTGCTACCTCTCACCCCCATCACCAACTTCGTCAATGCTTCCTTCAGCACCAAACTAGTCCCAGCCAGTATCAAAGAAACCTGGGTCACACCTCCGCTCAAAAAAACCCACCCTTGAACTGACTGTACCAACCAATTATGGCCCAATAACCACTGTCCCATTTCTACTCAAGATCATCAATAAAATAGCCTACTAACAAATTCAAAACACACATCGAACTATACCAACTCTTAGGAGCTCGCCAATCGGGCTTCAGACCCAATCATAATACAGAAACGGCACTCCTAGATTTGAAATCTCAAATGGATACCATTAGGGGCAGAGGGAAACTCTGCATGCTACTGCTACTTGACTTGTCAGCCGCGTTTGATCTCGTAGACCACGACAAAATCTGCACCTCTCTAACCAACAATTTTAACTTCTCAAACAACGCCACCCTCTGGGTCAACGTGTTCCTCTCCGAACGCACATCTAGAGTCTCCATAGGTAAAGTAGCAGCAGATCCTATAGCAGTCCCCATAGTGGTACTGCAAGGCTCCTGCCTCTCGCCAACATTATACAACGCCTACACCAAACTCCTCCTCGCAGAACTAGACGACATGGGTGTCATCTACACAAACTTCGCAGATGACACCCAGATCCTTGTCCCCATTACTGGGAACTACGACCAAGACAACTTAACAATTAACAGTCTATTCTGTAGTTCAAAACTGGATGGCCCTCAACAGTCTGTGTCTCAACGATGAGAAGACAAATTCTCATCGTGGGCTCTGCCTCAAAAATAGCCTCCCTCCAGGGAGACTAATCAGCAATCAACATAGATGGCTCTATGATCCCACTCCTCAAACATGTGAAAACATTAGGAGTCCATCTCGATGGCAACCTTCCTATGACCAAACATATCTCAGCAATCTCCTCATCCACATCATACATATCTAAACTCATCGCATTAAGTCGCCAATTTCTAACACCAACTAGTTGCATCACCCTAGCTAGAGCACTAATACTTGCGAAGCTAGATTACTGCAACGCATTACTGATAGGAACTTCAAACAACAATCTCGTCCAACTCCAACTCATGCAAAATAAAGCACTACGTGCTGCCTTAGGCATAACAAAAGCTGATCACATCACTAACATCAGGAGAGAAGCTTATTGGTTGCCCATCAAAGCAAGAATACTATTCAAAATACTATGTGTTACTCACAAATGCCTTACTAGAAAAGCCCCCACCTACCTTAACAGTGCCATTAAGAAAAAGAAGCCCACCCGGGTGCTAAGATCCAATAATGACAAACTCCTAGAGATCCCCCGCTTCAAATATGCCAGAGCAGGAGGAAGCAGCTTTAAAGTCCTCGCCCCTAAACATTGGAACTCACTCCCTACCCACATCAAAACGGAAGATTCTTTTCCCAAATTCAAAAAAAGATTTAAAATGTGGCTCTTTAACACATTTTAGCCTTCTTGTAGACATATCTACTTCCCGAGCTCTATTCAGCCTCCCTATTTCTCAGATAATACTCCTCCTTGGGAGCGATATTGTTCTATATGTTCATACTTCCCCCATCTACTGCTCATCATTTCTAATCTGCAACCTTCTCGCACTTTCTCTGTGTAACTATATCCAACTTCCATCTTAGAATAATGTTCTCAATAACTATGTTAATGTTAAAGGACATTTGTACCATGTATTATCACCACCAGAGTGGTCCTCTGGCGGCTCTGAAAGAGGAAGGTAGGGTGAGTTTGTGGGAGGAAGCAGGAAAAGTGCAAGAGAGCAGTGATGTGCTGTTGGCGGCCTCAGCCCGGTGGGTCCGTTGGCTGGGCCTGGGGTGTTTGTGGTCGGTAGTCGTCGTGTACTGTTGTGCGAGTCTATGTGTGTTTTTGTTTTGTTGTTGCAATGCAGTGAAGTTTGTGTAGTTTGTTCTGCTGTAGGTTTGTGTTTGGAGTTTGAGGGGTTTATGCAGAGGTGGAAATTGTTAGTGGAATTGGTTAGTTGGCATCTCTATCCTGAATTTAAGCACTGGGCTTGCGTAGTCTCCCCTAATGCGCCTCTGTCCTGATCTGGGTCCATCTGGCATTCAAGGTTTCTTTCACATCTGGCCCCACCTCGACCAGCCTCCCTCACAACCCCACCTGTCCTCCCTTCATACTCCTGTGGTAAGGGCACCTGCCATTGTCCACAACTCAGCTAGTGTGGTGATTGCCAATATCTCAAGAATTCTACAAGACTGTGGTACCTAAGGGGTAGGTGAAAATGTTGGGTGGTATTGGCTGGGGTAGTTGACTCCATCTCCATGGGTGTCACCTGTGTTCGTCCATCCGGTGTCACCCGTCCAGGTGCCGTGGGAGCTTCCCTGTCGGTTCTGGGGAGGTCAGTGTCCTTTCCAGTTTAGTCATCTTTTCTTATGTTTCGGTTTTTAGTTTGAGTGTGGTGTTGAAGAGCCAGGTTTTTAGTTATTTCTGGCGTTTCTCATTTCTTTTGGGATGATGTTCCAGGTTTTTGCGGCTAAGTGGTAGAAGGAGGTGCCTCCAAGTTTTTTCTTGAGGTATGGTCTTAGTCCCAGGCGGATTTCGATGTTTGATCGGAGAGGTCTGGTTGGTTTGTAGATTGTTATTTTCTTTTGTAGGAATTCTGCTCCTTGTCGACTGTTTGCCCTGTGCATTATGCACATGGTTTTGAAGGTGATGCAATGTTTTACTGGGAGCCAGTGTAGTGTTTTAGGGCAGGAGTGATGTGGTCTCTTCTGGATAGTTTGAGGAGTAGTCTTGACTGCTGCATTTTGGATCTGTTGTAGTTTCTTCAGGAGGTATTCTGGTATTTCGAGGTAGAGGCTGTTTGCATAGTCTATTCTTGACATGATGAGGGTGACGATCGGGAGTGTTTTGTGCGTGAAGGAGACGAAAGGTAGGTTTCTTCTTGCCGTGTGGAGGAGGAAACATTTCTTCACTGTTGCATTTATTTGTGGTTCTAAGGTTAGGGTGTTGTCCATCAGGACTCCCAGATATTTTACTACCTTAGATGGTGTTGGTGCGGTTCCCATTTCCGTTGGCCATGGGATAGCGGTTTCGTTTTCTTGATCTTTGGATATAATCATGATTTGTCTTTCCTGGGTTGATTTTCAGGTTATTGGCATTCATCCAGTTGAAGACTTCTTTCAGACAGTCGATTAGGGTTCAATGATTGGCTTCGGTGTCTTTGATTTTGTAGATGATTTCAGCGTCATCTGCGTAGTTGTAGCATGTTATGTTGTATTTTTTTAAGATTCTGATGACCGGAGTCTGGTAGATGTTGAAATATAGTGGTGATCGTGAGGATCCTTGTGGCACTCCGCAGTCGTTAACTCGTGGAGTGGATTTGAAGGGTTCAATCCATACGGTTTCTTTTCTGTCTGCTAGGAATTATTTAGTCCAGAGTAGTGCTGTGTCTGTTATGCCTATGTCTTCTAGTCTTTTGGTCAGGGTGTCATGGCTAACTGTGTCAAAGGCTGCAGAGAGGTCGAGCAGAATAAGGGCTGAGGATGTGTTTGCGTCTGCGTTCGTTTTTCGGTCGTCCCAGATGGATAGTAGTGCTGTTTCTGTTCCTCTTGCTGGTCTGAAACCGACTTGAGCTTGGTCTAGCAGGTGGTGTTTTTCTACTTGTTCTTGGGTACGTTTATATACCTAGGTTTCCAGGAGTTTTGCCGGGTAGGGAATGTTTGAGATCAGCCTGTAGTTGGAGAGGTCTTCTACTCGCCACTTGTGTTTTTCAGAAGTGGCTTGATATATGCTGATTTAAAGATCTTTGGTGCAGTCCCTGTTAATGGTGATAGATTTCTGTAATATTCTGCTGGCGTTCCTTGTGAGAGGATTGATTTGTAGATGTTCGGGGGACAGGGATCCATGGGTGATCCAGCTTTCTTGCTGCGTTTTACCAGCATTACGAATGCCTCTGCTGATATTTCAGTTAAGTTTTTGAGTTTGCGCTGTGGTTCTGTGTTCGGTTCGTTTGGTTGTATGTTGTGGTTCGTCTCTTTTGTATGGTTTGTCGGATGTCATTGACTATGCAAACTATGACTATGCAAATGTTCTATGTATATTCCCTTGCCAATGCATCCACGCCATGATACCCCAGGGTCTGGGCGTGTAATAAATGTAATAAAACAAAAAAAATAGATAGACAGGACATGCCATTGAGGGAAGGTGAATGTTTGTATGGTTTTGTGTTTATAAAAATAATAAAAAGATTTTTTAAAAAAAATTAAAAAAGAATGGTTAAGCAGGAGCTAAAACCAGCTCCTGGCTATCAGCATTATCCAGTGCCTAGGAGCTACCACTAGGGAACCAGGAGCTAGTACATAGCGTTCCACAAATCTAACTTCAGCATAAGATGCAAACATATAATTTTGTCCCTTATTTATGACCCCTTAAACTTTACATGTCATAGATGTGTGCTAATGTTTATTTATAGCTTGTCCCAAATGCAGAGTCAAATTCACTTATGTGTATTTATTCTACGTCGAGTGGCGTGGGGGCCAAAAACAGATCCTGGTAGCTGTTGATGTCAAGCTAGCCAGGGTCTTCTTACAGCTAACGTGTAAATAGCTCCCGGATACCCTCAATTTCAAACACTATGTTGGCTTCACTTCTCTTAACTGGGAACGTCTTTTGCCCCAGCTTTGGCTCTCTTGTACTTCAGCAAGTCTTGGATGGTTCTCTTGTTCACCCCTGCTGGGTGCGTCACTCCCTTTTGGGTTATCGTGTGGCTCACTGCCCTCCTCCCGCTCCTCTGTCATCTGCGTACCTGGCTCTGGCAGAGGTGCTTATCGGTGAGGCGGCTTCTACGTTCGTGCAGAACCGCGACTTAAACTGCTTCATGGTCGGGTCTCCCAACTTGGTTCCTCCCGTCTGCGACCAACAGGACTTCAGCGTCGGGACACGGTATGCCACTTCTCTGGTGGCTTAGTTTCTCCAGGCCTCAACAGCTAGAAGCTCCTCAGGCTCCCCCTAACCGGACATGGCAGCGTTCCATGGGATTCTCTATTCCTCCACCCACCATCCATCTGCGCAACACTGCCTCCAGGTCTCCTCATAAAATGGAGACGTCCCACTCGGGCACAGGCTGCTTCTGTTCGCCCTTGGACTGGATCACTCTTTCTCTATGTGCAGCTCTCGGCCCTTAATGTTGCTCCTGGAACGAGATGGGAGGCTCCACTGGTTCCTCTCTTCATGCATGGATTGTAACAAACTCCAATCACAAACCAAACCAACCACCTTTAAAGAGCATGGTACATTATAGTAGTGCTCAGCTGCCATATAGCCAACAGACACTTGGGCTGATCTACCTGACGAATCAGGGCTGCGTCTGACTTCAATAACTCTACACCACCCTCGCAACCAACATCAACTGCCATGCAGCAATGAAACAACGCACCCTCAAGTCAACCTTCAGCATACTGGTACACTCAAGAACTCAACTTCAACAAAAGAACCATCAGAAAACATGAAAAGAATTGGCTAAAGTCCTGCAGTGCATCTGACTTTGCCATGCTTAAGGAACTCTGTTCTGCATGCAGACTACTACTTCCAGTAACGAAACAACAGCCAAGGCCAACAATGAAAGCCAAGAGCTTTTCAAAGCCACAAACCACTGCTTCAAACACTCTGCCCAACCCACCCGTACCGCACCGCACCGCACACCATTGAAAAATTCACTGTTATCAGCCGTTTCTTCATCAACAAGATCAGCGTTATCTGGCAACACAGACACTAACTCCACAACTAATCGCACACTACACATACCATCTCGCGAAACTACAACTACCTGGACAACTTTCAATACACTCACTATGGAAGACCTAACTGCCCCCCTAGCAACCATGAAGACCATGTCATAAGCGGAGGACATTCTCCCTGCCTGCGGCCCTTTCGACTGAAGTACTTGTGCCTTACCGGACAATCATCAAGAACTCCCTAGCTCAAGGCACATTGCACTCGACATTCAAGACCAGACAAATCCCCTTGCTTCTCATGAAACAAACATTGGACCCTGATGTCCTCCTCAACGATCTCCTGTGATGAATCAAGGATTTTGTCCCTTACAAAGTGGGAGCGGCCCTATTTGAGGCAAGGGAGGTGAACCGACTTTGCAAGAACCTCCCTAGGGGTTTGGGCAAGTGGGACCTCAATGGGAGAGACTCCCTTTGGGGAAGAGGACTCCCATTCATGTGAGGAATTCCCCAAGTCATACCCTATGGTGGCATACATTGGACTAGCAGACGTAATGAACAGTATAAAATCCAGAGACTTGGGTGAAGACAAAACTAAAATATACTGTTTCCAAGAAGAAAGAGGATATCTTTGTTTAAACAGAGAACACCATCTAACTGAGACGAGGAGACTGAAAGATGAGCCCACTTCGAAGTGAGGCAGAGAGGCGTAGGCAAGCCGGGGGAAGCCCCCCCGTTTGCATAACACCTGAAAGAGGTGGAGCCAATGAAAGCCACGGAGCATGCAACCTTCGGAACTGCTCTGAGCACTTGCTCAAGTGCAAAACGCCGGACCAGAAATTGAGGAAAAGAGGATGGTGGCGTGACCAAGACGACGTTGTGGTGAGCAGTAGGCTCATACAACACTGAATCCCCTATTTCAAAAAAGGTAGCAGGCGTTCATCTCCAGAGAGAAAATGGAATGATAACCAGTTCTGAGATGAGAGTTTGTAGAACACGCTTTTTGCTGAATCCCCTATGCTGCAAAGTCAGAGAGCCGTCCAGAGACCTGCAGTGTTACCTGGAGAGAGAGAGAGAAAGAGAGAAAGAGAGAAAGAGAGAAAGAGAGAAAGAGAGAAAGAGAGAAAGAGAGAAAGAGAGAAAGAGAGAAAGAGAGAAAGAGAGAAAGAGAGAAAGAGAGAAAGAGAGAAAGAGAGAAAGAGAGAAAGAGAGAAAGAGAGAAAGAGAGAAAGAGAGAAAGAGAGAAAGAGAGAAAGAGAGAGAGAGAGAGAGAGAGAGAGAGCGTAACAACGGAGCAAGAGTCTGCGGTCGTTTGCCTTCTCAGAGAACCACAGCAAACACAGGCCCTGGAAGCGGTTCCCCTGCAGAATCCAAGGTAATGGCGAGTGCCGGGAGGCCGTTGGTGAATCATTATGACGTACGAGAACTCGTCTCGGTGAAATTGACAAGACAGTGAAATTAAAGTCCAGCAAATGGAACTGTAACAATGAGAGAGAACAAATCTCAAAAGCTGAAAAAGCGATCAATAAAGTTGGAGCACAAATACCCTCAGAAGCGAGGAAAGGAACAAGCTACTTACCTGTAACTATTGTTCTCCAGCATGGGTGTGGCATGGATTCACATGCTCATGAATATTCCGTCTCGTCAGGCCGGGAATCCTTGGTGAAAGAAAAAACAGTTTCACTTTCACTTACAAACTGTATTTCTCCTCTAAACCAATCACTGAACGCTGGGTCATACTGCCCCAAGCCAATGACTGCCCTCCCCGGTCTTCCTCCCCTGGCATCCATCTTCAGATTTGGTAGCACGTAAAGTGACAGCATGACCAAAAAGAGACAAAGAGAGGAAGGAACCATGCTGGAGAGCAATAGTTACAGGTAAGTAACTTGTTCCTTCTCCAGCATGGGTTCTGGCATGGATTCACATGCTCATGAATAAATAATACATAGCAGTAAAACATTTCACAACCATGGGAGGTGGGAAGACTCAACAGAAGAAAATTACTCTTACCACCGGAACAGGCTTGCCTTCAAGCAAACAGTTTGCGTAGCACTGCTTGTCCCACCCTGAACTCCTCTGCAATCCTTATCGACGCAGTCGAATCTTGTGAAGGTGTGCGTGGACCTCCACCTAGCAGCCTGCAGAAGTCCAACAGGGGCACACCAAACAGGAACGCCGTAGTCGCAGCGATTGCTCTGGTGGAATGGGCTCTCAGGCCGCCGGGCAGCAGTCAGTTTGCCAACAGGGGACAGTGTGTGATGCAGCCGGAGAGCCACCTCAAGATGGAAGCATTGGACAAGGCCTTCATTTGGTTCACAGGACCAAAGTTCATGAATAGGTGAGACGTCTTCCCGAAACTCTTTGCGCATGCCATATAGAACTTCAGAGCATGAGCCCCATCCAGCAAGTGCAAAGTCCTTTCCAGCTGCGACGAAGGTTTCAGAAAAACCACAGGCAACACCAAAGGCTTGTTGAGGTGGAATTCCGATGGAACCTTTGGCATTGAAGGGGGTGGGGGGTCTGTCCGCATGACCACCCTTGTGTGGTGAAAAGTTAGATAAGGCTGTTTGCAGGATAGGGCCTGGATCTCACCCATCCTCCTGGCAGAGGGGATGGCCACGAGGAACGCCGTCTTCCATGAGAGGAACTTGAGAGGGGTCTGATGCATAGGCTCGAAGGGGGCCCCCACGAGCCTCGTCAGCACCACGTTGCGTTACCATGCCCGGCCCTTCACCGGCGGTAAAGATCGAAACAGTCCTTTGAGGAACTCCTTGACTAGACAGTGTGACCAAAGAGAAGATCGTCCTGGAGACCTGGTGTAGCAGGAGATACCCGCCAGATGCACCTTGATAGAGGCATGCGCCAGCCCTGCCTTGGCCAAGGACAAGTAAGAATCTGCTGGGCTGTGACCCTCAGAGGGTTGATCTTCTGCGAAGGGCACCACTTAGCGAAACGCTTCCACTTGTGCCCATTCCACTTAAGATTTGAACACGCTCTGGCCTTCGCAAGGACCTCCCTGCAGACAGCCGGCAATTCGTATCCTCCAAAATTTAGGGCTGCATGAGCCAAGCCTCAGGTTCAGCAATCCTGCTTCGTGGTGCAGGATTGCATTTCCTTCCCTGGTGAGCAGATCCATGACCAACGGCAGCTTAACCGGAGGAGACACTGACTGGCTGAGAAGGTCCGGGTACCAAATCTGCCTCAGCTACGCCAAGGAAACGAGTATCATCTTGCATCGGCACGGTTAGTTGATTGATGACTCCCGGCAGGGGAGGGAACGCGTACAGGAACAGGCTTTCCGACGGGAAGAGAACGCGTGCCCCATGCTCCTCGGCTGATGCAAGCTGCTGGCGAAGTCCTGGCATTCGTAGTTTGCCGAAGTCGCAAACAGATGGACCTGGGGTCTGCCCCACTTGAGGAAGATGCGGTCCACCTGATCGGCGATGGTCTCGACTCCTGCCAGGTGAAAGGGGATGAGGAACATCTTTTGGTCGAGGGCCCAGTGCCAAAAGTCATGCGCCTCTCTGGAGAGCGCTGGGTATTGGGTGTCCCCCCCAGCTTCCGGATGTAGAACATTGTGGTGGTGTTGTCTGAAGATCTTTACCACTTTGCCCTTCGGGGAAGGAAGGAATGACTTTAGGGCCAAGAACACTGCCACCAGCTCCAGGATACTGATGTGGAGATCCTCCTCTTCTGGCAGCCACAGGCCTCTGGCGTGTAGACGTCCAGTGTGGGCCCCCAAGCACTCCAGGAAAGCATCTGTGGTGACCGTCTCCTGGTATGCAGGGTTCTGAAACCCTCTGTCCCGGGCGACATTGGAGTGGACGCCACACCACCTTATCGCTCTGCAGAACTCCTCATCGAGTGGGATCTGATCTGCGAAGCTTCCAGACAACTGTATCCAGCGAGTGTCTAGGAACTCCTGAAGAGGTTGCATCTCTAGCCTGCAGAACCAGATAAGGTAGATGCACGAAGAAATCATGCCGAGCAGCAACTTGATGGTCCGCACCATGGCGGTCTTCAGCGATAACAGCCGTTGTACCTTCCCCAGTATGGCTGCTACCCTCTCCTCCGAGGGCGATGCCAGGCAGCAGACCGCGTTGAGCCTGGCTGCCCGGTACACTGCGTTTTGCAATGGAATCAAGCAGGACTTTGGATAAGTCACAGAGAATCCTAGATCCGTCAGCAGCTGGACAGTCCTTTCCGTGTGCCCGACGGCCACTTCCTTTGACTTGGCACCGGATGAGCCAGTCATCGAGGTACGGGTACATGTATACACCCTCTAGACGTAGATGGGCTGCCACCTGTGCCAGGCACTTTGTTAACACCCTGGGCACCGACTTAAGGCCGAAGGAGAGGGCCTTAAATTGGTAGGGTCTTACTTGCACCACGAAGTGGAGGAACTTCTGATGGTTCCTTTGGATGAGGAGGTGGAAGTATATGTCCTCCAGATCCAGCAACATCAAGAAGTCTCCTTCCTCCAGTTGGCCGAGCACGTGCTGCAAGTGACCATCCTGAATTTTTGTGACTTGAGGTATTTGTTGAGACGCTGCAGGTCTAGAATGGGCCTCCAACCCCTGGTTTTTTCCTTTACTAAGACGTATCTGGAGTAGACTCCAGAGTCCCAGGGTCGTTCCTGCCGAGCCACCGGAGGGATCCACTGACATTTTTTCCTGAAGCTCCAGGGTATGTCCGTGGGCAAGTGCATCCAGCACCCATCTTTAGGTGAAGAGATCTTCCACTCGCCGACAAAACTCGCCAGCAGGCCCGCCCACCGGAGTGCATGGATGGGTGCCCGAAATCTTGGCTGGTTCAGTCCTGCTTCGGCACCTGCATCCCGCCTTGGGAGCGGCGACAGCACTGTCCACCTCCACCAAAACTCTTGGAACTGACTCAGTAGGCCTCCTGGGTCATGGACCGGGAGGGTTGACGGTACAACAAGGAACCTCCACGAAACCCTGATTCGATATACTGGACTTTCCGCAGGAGGCGCAAAAGGAAGGGTAGTATTGCTAAAGAGTGCCCAGGTCACGAGCCGTCTGCGTCAGTGTTGTTGGCCTGCAAAGATGTGTCTACGGTCTTCCCAAAAAAGTTGTCCCCAACGAAGAGCATATCCAGTACTCTCGTCTGGACCTACTGCCGGACGTTGGTGGCCTTCAGCCAGCCTCGATGTCGGAGACGGACACTGTTCCCCATCTGTCTGAAAACAGTGTCCACGATGTCCAGGGCCACCATAATGGGAGGGTCTGATGCCACCTTCCCTTCCTGGAGGAGGGAGATCGCCTCTACCCGTTTGTCGTCGGGTAGGAAGTCCAGAATAGGGACCAATTTGTTCCAGAGTTCTCCACCATACCTGGCCACCACCGCCAGCCTGTTGGCTGCCTTGACTGTCAACGCAGCAGAGTAGATCCTTCTCCCCATGGCATTCAACTTCTTTCCCTCGCGGTCCAGAGGGACGGAGGACGAACACAAGAGGTTAGATCTCTTCCTTGCAGCCACTGATACCACCGAGTCCGGCGACAGTTTTGACTGTAGGCATCTGGGTATGGACTCCACAAGCCACCATTTTTTCTCTAGCCTATCCCACTTGGCTGGGGCCGGGTTCTTCATCAGGGCTAGGACCTCCTCCCAAATGTCATCCAGGAGGGGGTACCGCCATGATGGTCTTCCTCTTTGTCCCACACCTTTGGTAGAAGAAATCTCTTTTTGGTCTCTTCAGGTGTCAGCTGGAAGAGTTTGGACGCTCTGGCGATCATGGCATGAAACAACCCCACCTCGGTCTGGAGGGGACGCCCTTGGTTGAGGCGGGTGCCCGCCGTGATGATGCCATTGTCCGTTATCGCCGTGCCCGTTCCCTGGTCCCTCTGGGGGGGATGGCTGGAGATGGAGGCAGATGGTGAGGTTGAACGTGCCCTGCCCATTGCAGGACCCGCTTGTGCGGCAACCCCAACGAGACAGACTTGCAGTGCTTGGAACTGTCCAGGGCCCCAACGGATGGATGCAAGGGGTGAGGTATGAAACTGCTTGGGGTCACAGGGCAGAGGCCTTGGTGCTGAGCCATGCCGCCAGTCTACTGTGATAATCTTTCATGGTTCTTTTGCTGAACCCGAGGCAGACATCACAATCACCTTCTCAGCAGTCCAGGTGGAGACAGTAGAGGCACTGAAGGTGTTTGTCCTCTACAAACACGTTCTGCAGTCTGCAGCTGGAACAGAGATTGCAAAGGGAGCTTCCCCCTTTCTTCTCCTCCGACATGGTCCCGAGTGCGGAGTAGGCCTGAAACTTTCAAACACTCAACTTTTCTTGCCCCAGAGGGGTGCAGAATTCACTGACAAACGAATCCCCACTTGTCAGCCGATGTAGGGAAAGAGCACACGGGCTCTGTTTGACAAAAATAGGACTTTTTCTCGAAAAAGCGCAAAAAAACAGAATAGCTCACGGGGCAAAACTTGAAGACTCCCAACACTTGAAAGTGTGTTAAAAATCTGAAGATGGCTGCCAGAGGAGGGTCGAGGGCAGTTATTGGCTGTGGGCAGTATGATCCAGAGTTCAGTGATTGGTTTAGAGGAGAAATACAGTTTGTAAGTGAATTACAGAGAATTAACAGGGAATATTCATTAGCATGTGAATCCATGCCAGACCCCATCCTGGAGAAGTACCACATACGTTAAGAAGTGAAGAGTGGAACAAATCAGAGAGAGAATACTCTTAAAAGGGAAAAAGATACACGATTGAATCTGAAAGAGAGCACCAAGGCTGGAGCACAACTACCCTGGGAAGAGGGGAAAGTATCACATATGTGTAGAGGTAGAAACTGTAAACCAGAAAGAGAATTCTATGAAGGGAAGACAAGTGAAGCTCATAAGACAAAAGATACAAAAAACAATCCAAAAAACAATCCAACCAAAGAGAGGGGGAATATTACATACCAAGAAAGTATTCAGCATCATTAAAATGTCGACTTAAAAATGCAGACCTGAACAATACGGTGGATTTGCCCCATACCAGAATGCAGATTGCAGCACAGCATCACGTTTCATGTTTTTCGGCAGGTGCCGTTTATCCAATTATTCAAAGGCAATGAAGTCGCTGCACGGCATAAATCTGTTTTGGCAGGCAACTATCCTAATCAGTTTCACAAATATAAAGAAAGAAGGTAGGAACCGATTTTCCTGTTTTACCCCTCCCCCAAAAGCAGTAATGAAAGCGCAGAACACACCAACGAGAAATAATTTATTTCAAAATTTTAATGTAAAAGTTTAAAAACAGTCAAATGAAACTATTGCCTTTCCTGCATTGCTAACAGTTTTATTTTCCAGTTGTAATAAATAGGTTCTCAATACCGTTAACCAACAACTAGGACTAACTGTAAAAAAGATCAATTGAAGCACAAAATGGTTTTAAAAAAAAAAGCTCAAATAAATGAAATGGGGTCAGTTGCTTTTTCCTGTTGCAATTGCTTTGTAAGCTCTTACTGAATCACAAAGACAACATAAAAAGCAATGCTTGCAATGCAGTCTGAAATGCAATGAAGAGAATTTGAGAAATGCCTTCATTTTTCATTCTTTTTTGCACATTTAATTGATCTGTTTAGTACATTTATTGCGTTCATTTGTTGCATAGTTTATGTCCTGTATTCCTTGTTCTGATTTTAATGCTTTCATAAATGTCCACAATGTTGGTTTAGTGCCTCCAATGGCTACATTTAGGCTATGTTGCCATCCTAATTTATTGTTTGTGTTTGGAGATATGTCAAATAGCGCATCATAACAGTTAAAGTAGTCTATTGATATTTTTGGTTGGTGTCGGCCATATCTTTCTTGCTTCCATTCCTCCTCATGTGTTTGAAAACACGTATCTGAAAGTATTGTTCCGTACTTGTGATTGCTACATTTTTGGGTACATTTTCTAGAGCACATTTTCTGTATTTGAAATTCACTATTAGTGGCGTATTTTGTTTGAAGGCCATGCTTCTGAATATTTCTCCATAGGCCTGGACTGAAGTGGAAGCAACAACCTCGTGTGTGTGCATCTGTGGAAAGATTTGTTTCAATGCCTTTATTGCTGGTAATTCAAAATCCATACCAAAACGAATTAGATTGATTGGAGGTGTTGGCAGATTTTCTTTTATTTTGGTGAATACCTCATGATATGTTTTCTCTAATCTGTTGCTTATTAGTATTTACACTAGAGGAAAGAATTCACCACCTACCATTCCACATATGCTGTAAAGTTGCATGAATGGCTTTGGACAGCTTTTAAATATCCCAGCCATGATCCAATTAGAATTTAGCGTTAAGCGCTGCAAGTGTTTAGCAGTGGAAAATATTTTAAAAAGTTTGTCAATGTTATTTTCACCCATTAACCTCTTAAGTGCCAGCGACGATCTATTTCATCCTTGACGTTACGTCCCTGTTGCCAAGGACGAGATAGCTTGTCCTTTTAAGCACTCTGTTAAAACTGTAATCCAACCCCCGGGTTATGTGAACGGGAGGTCCCACTTCACGGCCCGGGGGTTGGATTACCTTCAGTTTCACGTCAGCATGCGTAATACATGCAGTGAAAAGGAAAGGCGAGTCTCCACCTTTCTCATCCTCTATCTGAATGGCTATTGTGCCGTTCAGACTGAGGGAGGTGTTGTTGGAAAGGGGAGACTCCCCTTTCCAACTACACCTTTTTTTAAAGAATTGCTGGGCACGGATCAGGCGCAGAGCGCTCGATCCGCACCCAGCAATGCCACAAGACTACCAGGGATGTGTGTGACGTTGGGGGGGGGGGGGCTAGTAAGCAGCCCCCCTCCGTCCCACAAAGCATGGGGCCATAAGTATTGGGCCCCCTGGGGGCAGATGAGTGTCAATCTGCCCCCAGGGGAAAAACACCAACAAAAAAAATATATAAAGATTTGAGTGGGGGTGGGGAGCTCCGGGGGGGGGGGGGCACTAGACCACCAGGATTTTTTTGTCCCTTGAAAGGGGGGGTGGCCCTCTCCCCTCACCCTAAGTGGATGGGGGTACATCATGTAGCCCTCCCTGGGGGCAGAATTCAGCCACTAGGAAGGGGTACATGAGATGCCCCCCATCCATTTGGAGTGGGGTGAGAGGCCACTAGAAATATTGGCACAGCCTCTCCCCCCCAGTCCCCCCCAAGCCTGGGGCAGTACGTTGTGCCCATCTGCCCCTAGGAAAGGGGCAACAAAATAAATACTTATATCTAGTTTTGGGTGGGGGGGTCGGGGTAGCCCACTACACCACCAGGATTTTTTCCTCCCTTCAAAGGGGGGGTGGCCCTCTCCCTCCACCCTAAGGGGATGGGGGCACCCTATGTATGCCTCCCTGGGCGCAGTTATCTGCTCCTAGGAAGGGGCATCTGACCCCAGGGAGGGCTGCATGATATTTGCCCCCCCCCTTATCTGGCCGCAGGGAGGGCTGAATGAGGTTCCCCCCCCTCCATTTGGGGTGGGCGGGGGGGAGAGGGCCACCCCCCTTTACATTACGTAATTCCCTGGTGGTTTAGGGTGCCCTTCAGCCCCCTAAAATGCATCCTATTTTCAAATTTTCTTTTTGTTTGCCCAACTTCCCTTGGGGCAGATGGCAGGGTGCCCAAAACCTACTACCCCATCCATTGGGGGGCCTGACCCACGTTTTGTGGTGGCCCTCTCCCCCAACCCCAAATGGAGGGGGGCACCTCATGCAGCCCTTCCTAGGAGCCCCAGGGAGGGCTGCGTAAAATGCACCCACCTCAATTTGGGGTTGCGGGGAGAGGACCACCACAAAACGTGGGACAGGCCCCCCAATGGATGGGGCAGTAGGATTTTGGCACCCTGGGGCAGATTGGCACACTAATGTAAACAAAGAAAAAAAATGAAAATGGTAGGCTGCATTTTGGGGGGGCTGAGGGGCACCCTAAATCACCAGGGAATTTTGTAATGGAAAGGGAGGTGGCCCTCTCCCCCTGCACCCAAATGGAGGGGGGCGCCTCATGCATCCCTTTCTAGGAGCCCCAGGGAGGCTTGCATGAGATGCATGTCCCTGGCCTTGTGGGCTGTGTCCCATATGGGGTGACCATCCCCAAGTGCAGCGGCTGTCCCAGGGAGCCTCGGCAGGCTCCCCGTCCTTTCCGAGAGGGGAGAAGCTGTAACGCAACCCAGCCAGAGCTACATGATGGCAGGGGGGGGGGTCATATACCTGGCCTTGGGCGGCTGACTCCCAGTGTGATTTGAACATCCCCAAGCCCAGCAGTGGTTCCCGGGAGGCCCAGGACATCCCCACTCCTTTCCCGGAGGGAGCAGATGTGACGCAGGCCAGCCAGAATACCAGGATGGTTGGGGATCACGTCCCTGGTCTTGGGCACCCGTCTGCCATGTGGGTTGGCCATCCCCCAAGTGCAGTGGCAGGGTGCTGCGGCAGGGTCCCCCCCCTCTCTACCCGGAGGTAAATTCCGTAACACATCCCAGCCAGACCTCCAGAATGGTCAGGGGTGATGTCCCTGGCCTTGGGCACCCTTCTCCCATGTGGGTCGGCCATCCCAAAGCCCAGCCTGCAGCTCTGGAGGGGGACCCTGCCAGAACTGCGACTGGACTTGGGGACGGTAAAACCACATGGGAGACAGCCGCACAAGGCCAGGGACATTACCCCCCCACCCCTGACTTTCCTGGAGCCCAGCCCGTGCTCCAGGATGGTCGGGGCTGATGTCCCTGGCCTTGGGCGGCTGTCTCCATTGTGGGTTGACCATCCAAGTGCAGCGGCAGTCCCAGGGAGCCTCGGCAGGGTCCCTGACCTTACCTGGAGGGAGAAGCTGTAATGCAACCCAGCCAGAGCTCCAGGGTGGTAGGAGGGTCATATCCCTGGCCCGCTGACTCCCATGTGGGTTGAACGTCCCCAAGCCCAGCATTGGTTCCAGGGAGGCCCGGCACATTCCCTGTCATTTCCCAGAGGGAGAAGCTGTAACGCAGGCCAGCCAGAGCTCCAGGAAAGTCAGGGGTAAAGTCCATGGCCTTGGGCACCAGTCTCTCATGTGGGTCTTTGCCGGGGCTTGCGGTTAATACATTTGGAGGTGATTCATCCAAGTCAGACATCTGTAGATTCCCACTGGTGTCTTTTCTGAAATGGATGGGGTTACCTGTTTTCCTTGGTGGCTTCAACACCCTAGGCCCAAATCTGCAGGTTGTCTCCCCAAACCCGTTGGGGGTTACCAGTGGTTTAGCCTTTACGCCAAGGTAGGTTCACCCACACATGTGAGGTACCGTTTTCGTCGGGACACCTGTGGGGATGCGGGAAGGTACATTTGTTGTGTTTGCGTGGTTTTCATAATGTTTCGACCCATTTGCTGCTGCCCTTTGTCACACAACCCTTTAATTTCCCAAATGTGACCTACATTTCGTCACTGCTTTAGGCACTATACACTTTTGTAACCTGCACAAGTCACCTACCCTTCAAAAGGTCGGACTGTGCTCTTTCAAAAAAAATGTATGCTTGCCCTTCCTCACCACCTTTGTTTTCCTTATTTACACATGTTAAGTACGTTGTTTAGGCCATAAGCATAAAACTCCTGTGTAGCGTGGCTCCGTTTTTGGCTTGTGGTATTGCTCGTTTTGTGAAACATTACAAAAAATGTGTGATTTCCTAACTGGAAGAGTCGGGGGAATGTAGCAGAGCATTGTTTTTCTCAAAATTCACAGAAGCCATTGCCTTACAACTTTTCTTTCCTGTCATTTTCCCCCCAAACTATGGAATTTTTCCCTACATAGTTCTTGCCTGACCTACGCAAATACCCCTTCATAAACTTTGAATTTTGTCTACTTTTCAGAAATGTATGCCTCTGTCCTCCCATTCAGCTTTCCTACCCTTTTCTTCCATTACGTCCACGCATGTCCTATTGGAAAAAAAAGGCCAAAATCGCCTACCTCACAAAACAGTTGATAACCATATCAAAATAAGTTGTTTTCGTTTCCACTCAACCTGTTCTTGAAAGCTGGGGAAATGGGGAATTCAGCACAGTAAACCATTTGTTCCTAGCTCGTACAAGGAAACAAATACAGGCTTCTTTGTACATCATTTTATTGGCATTTTCCGAAGAAAAAAAAAGCATTTTCTCCCTTTTTGGTTATTGTCTCTCACCCCCCTACAGCAAACTAGGATTCCTGGGTGGCGTTACGACCACCTACATGTGAGAAAAAAGGGGCCAAATTTGGCTGAGATCTCATGTAACAAAAAAATTTAATGCCTTTGTCACCTTAAACTCAAGTGGTATTTTTGCTTCTATACTTTTGGGCACAACCTGTCACTGAACAGAGGTGTAGAGTTGCGCCGTCTCGAGAACATGGAGATGTCAGCCAAATGCACCTTGATCGACAACGCCATGCCCCCCTTCGCCAGCATTAGAAGATAAGGGTGAATCTTGGCTGGTGAGACCTCTAAAGGATGCAAGTGCGGCTGCTCCGTACACCGGGCACAGAGTCTAGTCCATTTTCAACAGTAAGACACATTGGTAGCCACGATCCAACAACAATCCGGCAGGATCCATACATGTTTGAATTCGGAGTGGTCCGGAGCCACGCTGCTAGGCTGAGGGATGCAGGGTCGTGATGCCACACCTTTCTGTCGTCCTGCAATAGCCGATCTGGCCCCGACCCCAGATGAAGTGGGTCGTCCACCGTGAGGTTAAGCAGATCCAAGAACCAACTCTGCCTGGGGCAGAATGGGGCTACCAAGATCACTCTGCAACTGGACCTTGCATATCATCTGGATCGCTCTCCGGATCAAAGGAAACGCGTACAAGAACAGGAACAGGCCCGTCAAGAACAGGCCCGTCCACCAGACCGAGAATGCGTCCCCCTTTGAGTCCAGATGAGCCACCCTGCTGGCAAAGAGGGCACTGCTTGTTTTCCTGGCTGGCGAACAAGTCCAGAGGGGAAACGCCCATTTCTTGAAGGTTTTTCGCCACCTGGGCATCCTCCAGTTTTCATTCGTACAACTGACCTACGTCTCTGCTGAGAGTATCCGCCTGAACATTCTGAACCCCTGGCAAATGGTAAGCGATAATGTGAAACCTGTGAGCAATGGCCCAACGTCAGACAGCCTGCGACTCGCGGGATAGGGGCCAGGAGTTCATGCCACCCTGCTTGCACAGATAAAACATTGTGGTGGTGTTGTCCGTCAAAATTCGAACCACTGTACCCTGAATGAGAGGTAGAAAAGAGTTCAGAGCCCAGTGTACTGCTCTCAACTCCAGAAGGTTGATGTGTAATGGTGCCTCCTTGAGGGACCACAAGCCCTGAACCTGAAACCGTTCGAGGTGTGCCCCCCAACCCACCTGGGATGCGTCCGTCACGATTGTGTACTGAAAACCTGGCTCCACCAGGGGCAGCCCCTGCACAATGTTTTCTGAGCGAGTCCACCACCACAGGGCCTCTGCCAGAGCCCGGGAGAGGACAACCTTGTCGGACCAGGAACCGAGACTCTGCGACCACCGGGAGGTGTGAAACTCCTGCACTGGCCTCTTAAACAGTCGACAATTCGAAATGAGTGGTATGCAGGAAGCCATGGATCGGAGAAGAGACATGCAACCTCAGACCGAGACCAATGATCCCGGTCCCCACGAGGCTGCCCTGCAGATCAGCTTCTGAATTCTTTTGACTGACGGCTTCACCAGATTGAGCTGCGTATGAAACTGGGCCCCGAGGAAAACCACATCCCTGGAAGGCGTCAGACAAGATTTTGCAAAGTTGACTGCAAAGCCCAGCCGCTGTAACAGGAGCACTGATGCTGATGCATGGAGAGACTCCTACGTCCTTTGTGGAGTAGTACCTCTGACCAACCAGTCGTCCAGGTACGGATACACATGATGCCCTTCCCTGCTGAGGAAGGCAGCCACCGGAGCCAAGCCCTTGGTGAACGTCCTAGGCGCCAACTTGAGGCCAAAAGGGAGAACCCGAAACTGGAAATGGTCGTCACTGACCACAAAGCGCAGGAACTTGCAATTTTTGGCCAGCATCGGGATGCAGAAGTAGGAGTCTTCGAGATCCAACAACGCCAAGAATTCTCCTGGCTGGACAGAATGCTTTACGTCCTGTAACATAAGCACCTTGAACTTCAGGCGTTGCAGATTGTTGTTCAATGGCCGAAGGTCCAGAATAGGGCACCACTTGCCATTTGATCACAAAATACCAGGACTACACCCCCATGTCCTTGTTGCGACACTGGGACCGATTCCATCGCCACTTTTTCCAACATTAGATGCACCTCCTGTCGCAAGATTTGGAGATGCGACTGACACCTTTACTGGCAGCAGAGGGAGTTGTGGACGCAAAAACTCTGAGTGGCCATATTGTACTGCATCTAGCACTCAATGGTCCGTCGTAATTAAACACCACTAGTCGATGTGTTGCGCCACTCTGCCCCCCTAGTTGACTGCCTATATGGCAGTCATTGTTGAGGCTTTGAGTGCCGGCCTCTACTAGTAGATGAGGCGGCTGGACCCCTCTTCCAGTGAGCTTGATGGTCCTTGTTCCTCTGCGCAGACTGGCAAGAACGTCGGAACCCTTTGGATGACTAACTGGGGTAACCGTAACTCTTGTCGTGGGAGGCCGCACATCTGGCATTCCCCGGAGGCTCCTCGAAATGCCCGAAAGGGGAGAAAAGAAAGTCCACTCTGCAGCGTACCCAGCAATCTCACTGTATCCGAGTCCTCCTTCATCCCCGTCAATGCCTCGTCAATTTTTTCCCCAGACAGCTGCTCACCTTGACATGGCATGTCCACCACTATGTTGGACCTCTGGCTGAAAAAGGAGCACATGAGGTGGTGCTGTCTCTGAACTTCTCAACTCTACCCAAGGAGCACTGCCCAGGGACCAGAGTGGCTCAAGGGAACAGAGAGGGTCGGCGAAGTCCAAAGAAACCCCAAGGCGGTTGAGAGACAAGAGACCCCAAGGTGGGATGAAAGGAACCAAAACCCTAGTTTGGGTAACTATCAAAAATGGCCTAGCAGCGGAGAACACCAGGAACTTTCTTGGGAAAGAATACAAGGAAACCACTTGCACTGAGGAGGGGAGTGGGGGCAAGGGGGTGGGACAAATGCCAGACTTCCCCATATGAGAGGAAAGATGAGACATTATCTGGGCTTAAGTGAATACTACAAACAAGGCTGAAGAGCTATTCAGCCTACAGGATTAGACTGTGCATCTGGGTGGGGAGACCCTATTGAGACAGGCAAACAAAAGGTGAGGGTAGAAGAGGCACAAGAGTACTTTTGGGTTTGTTTCTTTTAAAGTTGTAGGGGCAGAACTCATGCACGCATAGAATTTTGGACAGAGGACTGACTTCCTTGTTTAGTAAAGGACATCCTTGCTAGGAAACTTTCTTTATAGAATAGGGCCAAGAATCCTAGATTTAGGGATAGCATAAGTCTCTTTGTGATCTTTATTAAAGACAAGTTAAACCATAATGCCAATTTATCTGTCTCCTGATTCTGATCCACCACATTACCTTTGAAAGAACAACTAAACAGCCTGCTCTTCAGAAAACTCCTCAAAACCAAACTGTTAAAAAAAGCCTATGACTGATGATTTGGAACACAAAATCATCGAGAAACCCCAATATTGGTAAAAGGAGATAAAAAAAAAAAAAGAAGGGAGCAAGCCCCCACTCACCATTCAAAAAAGAGGGTAGTGAATTGGATACAAGGTGGGGAAATGTAAAAAAAAAAAGTGGGATGGTCAAAAGAACTAAATACTCAAGTAGTAAAACCAGTACAAAACACCAAATGCATCATACAGAACCATTTTCTAGTCCATAACTATATTGCGATATAAAAACTAAAACATTTGCTACAGAACTCTCCACACATGGAATAGCCAAAATGTACAAAAATATGCATGCTCACAAGGTCGAACATGTTTAAGATTAGCCACCTAGTCCTTTCGCTCAAAAATCGCACCTTTCATACAAACATATGTTTTAACCCAAACAAACAAGGGAAGTAACCAGGCTCTGAAAAATAATAAAACTAAGCTTTGTCTGGTTGTAGTGGTCTTGATTTAATCTATGTTCTTGTGATCTTAGAACACGGACGCTAAGTATTTTCAGTAAATTTCAGTTTAACTAGAGATAATGATTTGTTATTTATATAGTGCCTTAAGCCAAAGCACTTAACGGAGAACATATTTTCGAAGGATGAAATACTGAGTTGGCCTTGCTGGGATTCGAACCTGCGATCTACAGATCACACATAGATCGCAGCAGCGAGCACTCAACCCGCTGAGCTATCGTACCGGCTAGGAGGGATAAAAAAAAAGTACAAAAGGACCAATTATTGAATCACTATTTTGTCAAGTTCTCAAAAATACAAGCTTCCCATACTTTTAAATCAACGACACGCCGACAGGTATAAACAATAAAAAACAGAAATATTGACAATCTGTTATTCTAGGGAGGCCGTTCAAGTCAAAATTACACCTTTGTGAATGTGACATATTGAAGTGAATACAACATGCAGTGAAACGAGTAAGGCATACACTGAGATGACTATAATACGTATTGAAATGAGTATAACATGTATTGAAATGAGTATAACATGTATTGAAATGAGTATGACATGTATTGAAATAAGTATGACATATTGAAATTCAATGAATAAGACATGCATTGAAATGAACAGGACACACATGGAAATGAATATGACACCTATTGAAGTGAATATGACACACGTTGAAGTGAATATGACATGCAATGGAATGAATATGGCATTGTTAGGCAGAAACCTGTGCAGTTCCCTTGGGGAACACTGCAAAAGATTTAAGACTACAGGTAGAGCAGTAAACCCCTTTGGTAGCAGTCTGTACCACCCAGATTTACCTGGTAGCTGTGGCTGAGCAGTCAGACTTCTCTCAAGAAGAGTTAGGCAGTATGTAAAGTATACACAATATGTACCAAAACACAATAGCACAAGCAAACACTGACCAGAGCTTGGTTTCAAAAGTATATAGTTATTTATTTAAAATACACATAAGTTAAAAACACTCTAGCAAAAATATAGTAAAAGCACTTCAACACAGTTATACTGAAAGTAAATTCAATCCTTTCTCCTATCTAGACAACTCTAGGTTAACACCACTTAATTAAAACAGAGGTGAGTGCTTAACGTTAGATGACACTCTAGTAGTTTCCAAGAAAGGGAGAGAAAAAGCAGAAATAGGTTAGACACACCACTCTAAGGTCCAGAACACTTGCAATAGGCTTAACGAAGAATAAAGTCACAGGTGAGCAAAAGTCACTAGGCAGGGCCCACTCTTAGAGTAGCCGGAGCGAAAAATGTGCCCAAGATCACACTGTTAGTTAGAGATTCAAAGTCTTGCAAAGAGTCAAAAAGAGGTTAGAGTGGCTCAGAAAGTTTAGCCAAAGTGTCCCAGGCACTCCCAGGTTCGAAAGCCGGGGACTAAATCTACCCCGTACAGTCGGTAGCAAGGGAAGCCAGGCAGAACACGGTACCTTAAGCGGAAAGGATCCTCCAGCGGTGGCAGTTGTTCCAGGCAGTGGCAGCAGGGCTCGACGTCGGTCAGGGGAGAAGAAGTTCTCGCTGAAGAGCAGAAGAAGAGGGTCGTTGCACTGCCCGGGAAGAAACCAGCCGCGGAGTCCTCCGGTTAAAGGGTTGGTGCCGACTTTCGCGGTATGGGGGTAAAGTGTGGTATTCCGGTTGCCGGGGTGCTTGGCACAGGCAAGGCGGCCACGAGATACCTCAAAGAACGGAAAGAAGGCGAAAACTGGTTGTCCCCACCAGTCAAGGGAAGGAGCCACTCCGTTAAGAGTTCTCCTCGGTCGTCGGGAAAAAGTGGTGAGACGGTTCAGCAGGGCTCCACCGGGTGGTGTCGTCGAAGCAGGTCGGCTCAGCTCTTCCCTCGTCGGATTCTTGGTCCTGTGGCGACTTCTGAAGTCCCAGTCCCCAAAGCCCTGCTTTTATGCAGCAAACCCCCATTCACCCAGCCTAGCTGTCACTCAAACATGCTAAGTGGTGAGCCGGGCGGCTCACCACTTGGGCCAATCAGGACGGAGTGCGACTTGAGTTACCAAGGTAACTCAGTCCAGGGTGCCTAAATCCCCCTCCACCCCTCCTAAGTACCCCAGACAGAGTGGCACCACTTTGGAGGGCTTCTGTGGAGAAGCCCGCCAAAAGTGGAACAAAGGGCTCCACTTTGGGTCAGAGTTACAGAGGCGAACACCAACGCCATTTTAGAATCAAGTTTTGGCAAAAAGTCCCAACCGGAGTTATAAAAATAAATATATAAACCGGCGGTATGTTTAAGGCTACCGTAAATAAATAATTAAATGTGTTAGCCTAAAACAATGGGAAATCCCATAGGGAAATATTCGCGGTCGAATATAAAAAGTAGTTTCCACTGCCACCAGCCAAAACTCGATCAGGGGGGACGGAGACGTGCCCCCTCGACTAACAGACCCTGGGGCAATCGAATTGCCCCAGCCAGTACGTCCACAATATGATGGTTTGTACTGGTTCTGTTCAGGATTCAAGACTAGCAAAGTCTTTGGTGACTTTACATGCCCTGGGAGACAGTAGTCAGTCCCAGGGTATGGAGTCTATGTTGGGGAGTCCCTAGGACACCCCTGGGTCACGGCACAGAGGGTGCTGTGTGACCCACATCACAAAAATACATGAGGCCCTATGGAGTAAAAGACCCCATAGCCCATTCAACACAAGGTTTAACCAAGAAAACACACTTCAACATGTCCAAGAGTGAGGGTAAAAGAGTCTCACTCTTGGCAGGAGAAAAAAATTAAACCCCAGAAATCCAGCAAAGCTGCTGGGGGACTCACTAGGTAGGGAAATTCAGCCTAACCAGAGAATTCTCCCTAACACTCGCCCCCCCCAGACTAAGGGACAGGAGGATTTAATCCACTCCTGGATGAACCTCATACCTCTAGTCGATGATATACATCCTAGAGAGTCCATCAGCATTTTGATGGTGACACCCTGACCTGTGCTCAATGGTGAAATCAAACCCTTGCAGGCAGATTGACCATCTCAATAGTTTTGGATTTTCCCCTTTCATTTGCATTAACCATCTCAAGGGTTGGTGGTCAGTCTGAATAACAAAAGTAGAACCATACAAGTATGGCCTAAACTTCTTCAGTGCCCACACAATAGCAAAGCATTCTCTTTCGATAGTTGCCCACCTTGTCTCAGGATCCTTCAGTTTCCTACTGATGAAGCAAATGGGGTGCTCCCTACCCTTCTCATCCAGTTGGCTTAGAACTGCACCTATACCTACATTGGAAGCATCAGTTTGTACAATGAAAGGTTGGTGGTAGTCAGGAGCTCTCAATACTGGAGCCTGGCAAAGAGCTCTCTTCAGTTTTTCAAAGGCCTGATTGCACTCCTCATTCCATTTTACCTTCTTAGGGAATTTGGGAGAGGAGATTACATTCAGTGGAGAAGCTATGGTCCCATAGTTCTCAATGAAATTCCTGTAATACCCAGTGAGGCCTAGAAAAGCTCTCACTTGGGTTTGAGTAGTTGGTGTTGTCCAATTTTGCACAGCTTCAATCTTGCTGGGCAAAGGCCTTATTTCTCCACCTCCTACCTCATGTCCAAGGTAGACCACTTTACTTTGACCAATCTGGCACTTACTGGCTTTGATTGTCAAATGGGCCTGTTTCAGAGCCTGCAACACATGTCCTAGGTGGTTCACATGTTCTTCCCAGGAGTGGCTGAAGACTGCAATGTCATCCAAGTATGCCATGCAGAAATCTTCCATCCCAGCCAGAACCTGGTTCACCATCCTTTGGAATGTGGCAGGTGCATTTTTTAGTCCAAAAGGCATGACCTTAAACTGGTACAAGCCAACTGGGGTCGAAAATGCAGTTTTCTCCTTGGCATGGTCTGTCAGGGCTATTTGCCAATAGCCTGACGTCAGGTCAAATGTGCTGAGGTACTTGGCTGCACCAAGTTTATCCACCAACTCATCTGTCCTGGGCAAAGGGTGGGCATCAGTCTTGGTGACTGCATTTAGAGCTCTATAGTCCACACAGAATCTCAAGTCTTTGGATCCTGCCTTTGGTACTAACACAACTGGGCTAGACCATGGACTAGTAGAGGGCTCTATTACCCCGAGATCAAGCATCTTCTTGACCTCTCCTTTGATGTGGGCTCTGATATGTTCCGACATTCTGTATCCTCTGCTTTTGACTGGCAGACAGTCACCAGTGAGTATCTCATGCTGGCCCCAAGGGGTCAAGCCTGGTGACAGTGAGAACAGGGAGGCAAACTGATTTAACATAGATTTGCACTCCTCTTGTTGCTCAGGTGTCAGGTCTGAAGAGAGATTGACTCCTTCAACTTTTTCATCTAAAGGTACACCTCTGAGGAGATCAGGGAGAGATTCACTCTCTTCCTCCTCTGCAGCTGAAGCTAGGAGCAAGGCTCCTACATCAGGTCTGGAGATGTAGGCTTTTAGTCGGTTGGTGTGGAAGACTCTAGGAGCTTCCCTGGGTCTGCCCAGATCCACCAGATAGTTGACCTCTCCAAGTTTTCCCACAACCTTGAAGGGTCCCATCCATTTGTCTTGCAAGGCCCTCTGCCTTGTTGGGAGCATAACTAGAACTAGCTGGTCTTGAGTAAACTCAACCATGTTAGCCTTCTGGTCGTGCCAATGTTTGACCAGGGCTTGACCAGCTTTCAAGTTGTCACTTGCTTCTGCCATCATGTGTGACATTCTCCTCCGGAGACCTATCACATAGTCAGTCACTCTGACTGGCTTGAGGGGAGGAGCACCTTCCAACCCCTCCTTAATCAGGGCCAATGGACCTCTGACTGGATGGCCATAGAGAAGCTCAAAGGGAGAATAACCTACTCCCTCCTGAGGGACTTCTCTATAAGCAAAGAGAAGGCATGGCAGTAGAAGGTCCCACTTTTTCTTAAGGGGTTCTTCTAAAGCACCTATCATGCTCTTCATGGTTCTGTTAAACCTTTCAACCAACCCGTTTGTCTGAGGGTGGTAGGCGGTTGAGAACTTGTAGGTAACTCCACAGGTTTTCCACATGGCCTTCATGTAGTGGGACCTAAAGTTTGACCCCCTGTCAGAGATTACCTCCTTAGGAAACCCAACCCTGGTAAAAATACCAAGGAGGGCCTTAGCCACAGCCGGAGCTGTAACAGTCCTCATAGGAATGGCCTCAGGGTATCTAGTAGCATGGTCTACTACAACAAGGATAAACCTGTTGCCTGAGGAGGTGGGAGGATCAAGGGGACCAACAATGTCAATCCCTACCCTCTCAAATGGGACTCCCACAACTGGGAGAGGCACTAAAGGTGCCACATTCTTGGAACCAACCTTACCAGAAGTCTGGCAGGTATGGCAGCTCTTACAATATCTATCTACTTCAGCCCCCATCTTTGGCCAATAAAAGTAGAGTGAGAGCCTTTCCTTGGTCTTCTTGAAACTCAAGTGGCCAGCCAAAGGTATCTCATGGGCTAGTTGTAAGAACTGTTGTCTGTTTTCTTGTGGGACTACAAGGCGTTTGTAGTCTCCAGGTTCAGACTCAGTGGGTTCACTGTAGAAGAGGCCATCTTCCCAGTGCAACCTATACTTCCCAGGCTCTTGCCCATCAGCTTGAGAAGCTGCCTGGTGGCGGAGACCCTCCAGAGTTGGACATTCTCTTTGCCCCTTACGAAAAGCTGCCCTGCTAGGCCCACCTTCTGCCAGTAAAGACTGCAGCTCAGGATGGTCCTCAGGGTCCAAATCTCCAATAAGGTTGGGGCCTCCTTCTAGCTCTTCCTCAGAGTCTAGCTCAACCACACAGGGTTGTACCTCTCTCTCAGCCTCAGCTGGAGGGGGAGTTACAGGTGTAACTTTGGACAACCGAGGGGAAGTCCTTGTTGGAAGCACTGGAGTGCTTGCTGCTGGCTTTTTCCTAGGAGTCTTGGGTTGCCCCTTTGCTCCTGATCTGGTAGTTACTGCAGTAAGTTGCTCCAGTGGTAGAGGAGTGATTTCTGTCATCATCTCCTGAGATAACCCTCTCAGGGTTTTCTCCCTTGCAGGTTTTGTGAGTTCCTGAAACCTTTTGCTAGGAGGTCTGGGGGTATGAGATACAACTCCAAGAGCTTTGAGGTCATTACCCAACAGAACCCTACCTGGCACTTCACATTGTACACTGACAGGTATTTTTACAGCCATATCATTACATTGGATGAGAACTGGTAACTGGGGACACATCTGCACAGGCCCACCAGCTAACTTGGTGAGGCATTTGGGTGCCTTAGCAACATCCTCTGCCTTGAAAAATGATTCATCCACCACAGTTATGCTGGCTCCAGTGTCCCTAATGGCAGGAGTCTCCTGACCATTCACCTGGACACTGTCCTTATAATACTCTTTAGTATTATCTGGGATAGAGTTATAGACATCTAAATTCTGTTGCTCCCACAACCCCAGAGAGACTAAAGAAACACTAGCTGAGACTCCAGTGGGTTCATCAGCTAGTAATAGAAAGTTTCCACTTGCCATATGTACTTCCTCTTCTGGAGCGAAGGCTAAGGAGGCAAGCTGGACCCCTGAAGGTTTACCCTTACATCTGGGATCTCCTTTCACATGGTCAGTAGCCTTACAAACAAAGCATGAGCCAAAGGCTCGCTGGAATGGAGGCTTGTTCTGACCTCCTTCTGGTCTGGGACCAGAAGGTACACTAGCCTGATTTGGTTTCCCTTGTGGCTTACCCTTATAGTTTTGTTTGGGGCCCTCTTTGGAATTTGTAGTATTAGAATTCTCTTTGGAGTCCTTCTTAGACTGTTTTTCCCCATCCTTCTTCTGAGTTACCCCAGAATCCTTGTGAGTGGCCCTGTTGGCAACCCACAAGTCAGCAGCCTTAGCTAGCTTCCGGGAATCTAATTCCCTGGAATCAGCCAAGTGTTGTCTGAGCTCAGGAGAGCAGGCATCATAAATAGTCTCCAACATAAACAAATTCTTCATACCTTCATAAGTGTTCACCTTGTAACCCTTAATCCATCCCTCTAAGTTTTTCAAACATTCATTCACCCAGGTAGCCCAAGGGGTACCATCATGCTTTTTGAGGCTCCTAAACCTCTTAAGATACTGGGAAGGGGTCTTCCCAAACCTAGCTATCAAAGCTAGTTTCACACATTCATAGTCCTTCCTATCCTCCTCCCCCATCTCCATTACCACATCAGTTGCAACAGGGGGAAGCCTAGAGAACAACCAGGTGAGTAAGTCATTTCCTGTGATGTTCTGGAGCCCATGATTATATTCAAACAGAGACAACCAATCCAACACATCCAACTTAGGCTCATACATACCAACCAATTCTTTAGGCATCCGGGGTCTTTTAGGACTGGAACTTCTAGAGGAGCCAGAGAGAGAAACATTCTCAACAGATAATTTCTTCATTTCTAAGTCATACTTGAGCTCCATTTCCCTTAGCCTTAATTCTTTGTCAGTTTGAGCATTAAGTTTCTTATACTCCAATTCTAGCTTCATTTTCTCCAGTTCAAAGTACTGAGGACTAAAGGTGGGACCTGGTAGAGGTCCAGTAGGCACAGCAGGTAGAGCAGGCAGAGGCCTAGGGGGGACAGTTACAACAGCCTCACCCTCCTCTTCTGACTCTTCCTCAGAAACATCAACATTTTGCTCCATGTTAACTTCAATACTGTCATCTACAGTTGCTGGAGTGGTAGGCTCCTCTGAACCATCACCCAGACTTTGGTTAGCTAACAATCTTTCAATCAGCTCCATTTTCTTGCCCTTAGTCAGGAGATCCTTATGTTTACAGAGCACTCTTAAACAATCAGCAGTTTTGGCTGCAAGGGACTCTTGACTATAGCTTTCTATAACTGACATGTTAGAGGTTTTACTTTTTCAGTGCTAAGCTTTGTGGTTAGTTGCACTAAGGTATCTAAAGCACAATAAAATGTATACTCAATACAAATCCCACCGCTGTACACCAGTGTTAGGCAGAAACCTGTGCAGTTCCCTTGGGGAACACTGCAAAAGATTTAAGACTACAGGTAGAGCAGTAAACCCCTTTGGTAGCAGTCTGTACCACCCAGATTTACCTGGTAGCTGTGGCTGAGCAGTCAGACTTCTCTCAAGAAGAGTTAGGCAGTATGTAAAGTATACACAATATGTACCAAAACACAATAGCACAAGCAAACACTGACCAGAGCTTGGTTTCAAAAGTATATAGTTATTTATTTAAAATACACATAAGTTAAAAACACTCTAGCAAAAATATAGTAAAAGCACTTCAACACAGTTATACTGAAAGTAAATTCAATCCTTTCTCCTATCTAGACAACTCTAGGTTAACACCACTTAATTAAAACAGAGGTGAGTGCTTAACGTTAGATGACACTCTAGTAGTTTCCAAGAAAGGGAGAGAAAAAGCAGAAATAGGTTAGACACACCACTCTAAGGTCCAGAACACTTGCAATAGGCTTAACGAAGAATAAAGTCACAGGTGAGCAAAAGTCACTAGGCAGGGCCCACTCTTAGAGTAGCCGGAGCGAAAAATGTGCCCAAGATCACACTGTTAGTTAGAGATTCAAAGTCTTGCAAAGAGTCAAAAAGAGGTTAGAGTGGCTCAGAAAGTTTAGCCAAAGTGTCCCAGGCACTCCCAGGTTCGAAAGCCGGGGACTAAATCTACCCCGTACAGTCGGTAGCAAGGGAAGCCAGGCAGAACACGGTACCTTAAGCGGAAAGGATCCTCCAGCGGTGGCAGTTGTTCCAGGCAGTGGCAGCAGGGCTCGACGTCGGTCAGGGGAGAAGAAGTTCTCGCTGAAGAGCAGAAGAAGAGGGTCGTTGCACTGCCCGGGAAGAAACCAGCCGCGGAGTCCTCCGGTTAAAGGGTTGGTGCCGACTTTCGCGGTATGGGGGTAAAGTGTGGTATTCCGGTTGCCGGGGTGCTTGGCACAGGCAAGGCGGCCACGAGATACCTCAAAGAACGGAAAGAAGGCGAAAACTGGTTGTCCCCACCAGTCAAGGGAAGGAGCCACTCCGTTAAGAGTTCTCCTCGGTCGTCGGGAAAAAGTGGTGAGACGGTTCAGCAGGGCTCCACCGGGTGGTGTCGTCGAAGCAGGTCGGCTCAGCTCTTCCCTCGTCGGATTCTTGGTCCTGTGGCGACTTCTGAAGTCCCAGTCCCCAAAGCCCTGCTTTTATGCAGCAAACCCCCATTCACCCAGCCTAGCTGTCACTCAAACATGCTAAGTGGTGAGCCGGGCGGCTCACCACTTGGGCCAATCAGGACGGAGTGCGACTTGAGTTACCAAGGTAACTCAGTCCAGGGTGCCTAAATCCCCCTCCACCCCTCCTAAGTACCCCAGACAGAGTGGCACCACTTTGGAGGGCTTCTGTGGAGAAGCCCGCCAAAAGTGGAACAAAGGGCTCCACTTTGGGTCAGAGTTACAGAGGCGAACACCAACGCCATTTTAGAATCAAGTTTTGGCAAAAAGTCCCAACCGGAGTTATAAAAATAAATATATAAACCGGCGGTATGTTTAAGGCTACCGTAAATAAATAATTAAATGTGTTAGCCTAAAACAATGGGAAATCCCATAGGGAAATATTCGCGGTCGAATATAAAAAGTAGTTTCCACTGCCACCAGCCAAAACTCGATCAGGGGGGACGGAGACGTGCCCCCTCGACTAACAGACCCTGGGGCAATCGAATTGCCCCAGCCAGTACGTCCACAATATGATGGTTTGTACTGGTTCTGTTCAGGATTCAAGACTAGCAAAGTCTTTGGTGACTTTACATGCCCTGGGAGACAGTAGTCAGTCCCAGGGTATGGAGTCTATGTTGGGGAGTCCCTAGGACACCCCTGGGTCACGGCACAGAGGGTGCTGTGTGACCCACATCACAAAAATACATGAGGCCCTATGGAGTAAAAGACCCCATAGCCCATTCAACACAAGGTTTAACCAAGAAAACACACTTCAACATGTCCAAGAGTGAGGGTAAAAGAGTCTCACTCTTGGCAGGAGAAAAAAATTAAACCCCAGAAATCCAGCAAAGCTGCTGGGGGACTCACTAGGTAGGGAAATTCAGCCTAACCAGAGAATTCTCCCTAACAGGCATCCATTGAAATGAATATGACACGTTGAAATAAATATGACACCCAATGAAATGAATGTGACAGGCATTGAAATAAATATGACACGTTGAAATAAATATAACACCCACTGAAATGAATATGACTGGTTGAAGTGAATAGGACATGCAATGGAATGAATATGACACCCATTGAAATAAATAGGAAACACGTTGAAATAAATATGTGTAACGCTCACCTGATTCCCGCAGAGGCGCCGGTCTTGACTGGGTGAATGCCGTATCTTCAAAGGTGATGTGTAACACACGGTTGGCTCTTTGGGCTGGACTTCTGTGCACTGTATGTCTGACTCGAAGAGTAAGATGTCTGCAGATAGAAAATATGGGATTAATGAACTGGGGTTATTGGGTGCCTCTCTCCTCTTCCCTTTCTCTTCTCCTGTAGAACCCCAAAGGTTAACGCCCTCACCTTAGGTAAGTGAACGCCGAGCTCTCCATCTGCCTCGGGGCAGGGTGCCGTAACCAGTTCCTTCACTGGATAAGGGTGCAGGCCTCTTGACCTCAGAGGACTGCTGTCCGTCGTTAACTGCACGAACGGTAAGTTCTGGGCACTTCAAATGTCTTAAGTCTTTTGTAATGATATCTCTTGTTTTGCAGAGTTCCGGCGATGGGGGATGGCGGGCTGATGAGAGTTGAGGATCGAACCCGCTTGAGGAATAGAAGCGCCTGGAAGCACGTAGGTAAGCGCTTGTAGCCTGCTTCACGATGCGCACTAACTGTCCCTTTTATCTTGCAGGTACAAGTTCGGAGCTTTAGAGAAGCTTAAGGGTGCTGGAATACCCACTGGATTCGGCGTGGGAAGGAGTAATGGCACGTGAGTAATAAAGTTGCCCAATGTCTTTAAACGCACCTTCTTTTGTCTTTCAGATGCGGGATGCAGCGCCGAAGGCCTCCGGAGCGTGCGAAGAGTAGGTAAGCCTTTGTCTTTCAGATGCCGGAATGCAGCGCGAGGCGTTGGTGACAGCCGATGGACCAGGTAAGAGATGCGCTGCCACTGAAGACCGTAGTGCTAACCTGTTCTTTCTTTGTCTTTACAGGTGCTGCTGAAGACTGGATTCCAGGATGGTAAGCCTTTGTTTCCTTAGGCCCAGGATCAGAAGCAGAAGACACGATGAGCGTTCTGCTGCAGAGAATGCAGATTAACACAAAGCAAGATTCATCCATCGGGTGTGGTTTAAATAGCCTCCTGTAGTGCTTAGGTGTCTCCTTTCACAGCCACGCCTAGGTAAGAAAAGAGTTCCTGCTTTCCAGAAGAGTTCCAGTGTTCTGAACCTAGGGAGTGGCTCCTGCCCCACCCAACAGGAAAAGTAGTCCCAAACAGAAGAGGATCCGGGGTTCAACTGGCAGGTAAGTAAGCAGCATGGTCTGCTGCAGGTAAGTCCACCCAAGCATTATGAGCCCGGCGCTTCCAGCGCTGGGACTGGGCATCTTTATGAGCCTGGTGCCACTGGCGCCAGGACAGGGTCCAAAAGGTCCCAATTGGGACTGGCTGGCACTCGGAACCGGGGTTATGGGTCTGCTTCCAAGGGAGTCGGGCAAGTCCTGATCTTTTGGAAGCAGAGATCATGACAATATGACACGTTGAAATAAATATAACACCCCTTGAAATGAATATAAAACAGGTTGAAGTGAACATAACATTCATTGGAATGAATATGACACCCATTGAAATGAATATGAAACACATTGAAGTGAATATAACATGTATTGGCATGAATAAGATACACATTGAAATGAATAGGACATGCATTGAGATAATTATGACACCCATTGAAATTAATATGACACATGTTGAAGTGAATATAACATGCATTTGAATGAATTTACCATGCATTGGAATGAATAAGACATGCTTTAAAATGAATAGGACATGCAATGGAATGAACATGACACCCACTGAAATGAATATGAAACAGGTTGAAGTGAATATAACATTCATTGGAATAAATATGACACCCATTGAAATGAATATGACACACATTGAAGTGAATATAACATGCATTTGAATGAATATACCATGCATTGGAATGAATAAGACATGCGTTAAAATGAATAGGACATGCATTGAAATAAATATGACGCATGTTGAAGTGAATAGGACATGCAATGGAATGAATATGAAACCCATTGAAATGAATATTGCACACATTGAAGTGAATGTAATATGTATTAAAATTAATTTAACATCCATTTGAATGAAGGAACAAGTTACTTACCTGTAACTGTTGTTCTCCAGCATGGGTCTGGCATGGATTCACATGCTCATGAATATTCCCCGTCGTCAGGCTGGGAATCCTCGGTAAAGAAAAAACCAGTATCAGTTTCGTTTCTGATCTGTCTTTCGTAGTAATAACCAATCACTGGTCTCTGCGTCATACTGACCACAGCCAATGACTGCCCTCTACCTAAGCACCGCCTCTGGCAGCCACCTTCAGATTTGGAAGCACGTGAAGTGGCAGTATGACCAAGTGAAGAGCCGCAGAGGGGTAGGCGGGAGGGTTCGCATGTGAATCCATGCCAGACCCATGCTGGAGAACAACAGTTACAGGTAAGTAACTTGTTCCTTCTCCAGCATGGGGTCTGGCATGGATTCACATGCTCATGAATAAAGAATACATAGCAGTACACACATGCACAACCACGGGAGGTGGCAAAGGCTCAACATTAAGCATTGCATCAAACTCAACATTAAGCATCTTACCTCCTCACCAGGCTCACCTCAGGCGAACAGGTTGCGCAGCACTGCTTGGCCGACCCTGGACTCCTCCCTGGAATCCCGATCGACGCAGTAGAACTTCGTGAAGGTGTGCGTCGACCTCCACGTAGCAGCCCTGCATATGTCCAGCAGGGGCACACAAGAAAGGAACGCCGTGGTAGCTGCGATCGCTCTGGTGGAATGGGCTCTCGGACGGCCGGGCAGTGGTCGGTTTGCCAACCGATGACAGTACATGATACAGCCGGAGAGCCATCTGGAAATGGAAGCCTTCGAGAGAGCCTTCCCCTGATTGACAGGTCCAAAGTTCACAAAGAGTTGTGACGTCTTCCGAAAACACTTTGTGCGGTCCACGTAGAACTTCAGCGCTCAAGCCACATCCAGCGAGTGCAAAGTCCTCTCAGCCGGCGACGAAGGCGACGGGAAGAATACAGGCAACACCAAGGGTTCGTTGAGATGGAAGTCCGACGGTACCTTGGGCATGAAGGAGGGGTGCGTCCTGAGCACTACCCTCGTGTTGTGAAAAGTCAAGTACGGGGCCTTGCAGGAAAGGGCCTGGATCTCTCCCACCCGTCGTGCGGAGGTGATGGCCACAAGAAACGCTGTCTTCCACGACAGAAACTTCAACGGGGCCGAGTGCAGAGGCTCGAACGGAGGTCCCATGAGCTTGGTCAGCACCACGTTGAGCTCCCACGCCGGGGCCGGAGCCTTCACCGGCGGGAACGATCTGAACAGTCCCTTCATGAACTCTTTCACCAGACGATGAGACCACAAGGACGTCCGTCCCGTGGTTCTGGTGTATCGGGAGATCGCAGCAAGATGAATCTTGATGGACGCGTGTGCCAGTCCAGCTTTGGCCAGCGTCAGCAGGTACGGCAGAACTTGGGGAGCCGTAATCCGTAGAGGGTTAATCTTCTGTGCGTGGCACCAGACAGAGAACCTCTTCCATTTGTGTCCGTAGCATTTAAGAGTCGAGGATGCCCTGGCCTTTGCAAGAACCTTTCTGCAGTCGGCCGGTATGTCGTATCCTCCAAACTCTAGCGCTGCAGGAGCCAGGCCTGCAAGTTCAGCGATTTCGGGTCGTGGTGGAGGATGGCGCCTCCTTCCCCGGAGAGCAGATCCGCGTCCACCGGCAGCTTGATTGGCGGGGACGCTGACAAGTCCAGAAGGTCCGGGAACCATATCTGCCTCGGCCACGCAGGTGCGACGAGGATCATCCTGCACTGTGACCTCTTGAGCTGGTTGACGAGCCGGATTAGCAGTGGCAAAGGAGGGAACGCGTAGAGGAACAGGCCCTCCCAGGGGAACGAGAAAGCATCGCCCATGCTCCTCGCCTGGGGAAACCTGCTGGCGAACCTCCGGCACTTGGAGTTCATGCCCGCCGTCAGATGCGCGCGGGTGCCCCACCACCGGATCGCTCGTCGGAACTCTCGTTGAGTGTGATCCTTTCCTCGAAGCTGCCCGTCGTTTGGATCCAGCGAGCGTTCAGGAACTCCTGCAACGGGCGCATCCGGAGCCTGCACATGGGAATGAGGTAGATGCAGGAAGACATCATTCCGAGGAGGGACTTGATGGACCTCACCTTGGCCGCGTCGGCCACCAACATCCGCTGCACCTTGCCCAGGATGGTCCTGGTCCTCTCCTCCGACGGGGAGGCCAGAAGGGACACTGTGTTGAGCCTCGCTCCCAGAAACAGAGTGTCTTGCGCGGGTACCAGGTGGGATTTGGCGTAGTTCACGGAGAATCCCAGGTCCGTGAGAAGTTGGACGGTCCTTGCCGTGTGAACCACGGCGAGTTCCCTCGTCTTGGCTCGGATGAGCCAGTCGTCCAGGTAGGGGTAGATGTGGATCCCGTCGCGGCGCAGCTGCGCCGCCACCGGTGCGAGGCACTTGGTGAACACCCTGGGTGCCGACCGTAGACCGAAGGGGAGGGCTTTGAACTGGTAATGACGCCCTTGGACCACAAACCTGAGGAATTTTCGGTGCCCCTTTAGGATGGGAATATGGAAGTAGGCATCCTCCAAATCCAACGACGACAGGAAGTCTCCTTCCTCCAGCTGGCCCAGGACGTGCTGGAGGGTGACCATCCGGAACTTTTGCGCCTTGATGAACTTGTTCAGACGTCGCAGGTCCAGGATGGGGCGCCATCCCCCCCGTCGTCTTCTTCACGAGGAAGTATCTCGAGTACACTCCGGAGCCCCGAAGCTTCTTTGGGACGAGTTCGATGGCCCCCTTCCTGAGCATCGCCTTTGCCTCCAGGAGAAATTGAGGGACGTGAAGTTCTTTCCTGGCCACAGGGGGGACGCGCGGACACCTTCTTTGAAACTCGAGCGCGTGGCCCCGGGCCAAGGCGTCCAGCACCCAACGGTCGGTGGAGATGGACTCCCACACGCTGACGAAGCTCGCCAGCCGGCCTCCCACCGGGGTGCTTCGGTGGGGGCCCGACCCCACGGCCGGTTCAATCCTGCTTGGCCGAGGCTTTGCCGCCTTGACCTCCTTGGCGACGACGGCGGGGTCCGCCAGACTTTCCTCGTCCTCTGTAGGCCTCCTGAGACGACGAGCGGGCCGCTTGACGGTAGGTGGAGAAACCGCCGCCGGAACCTTTGGAGGCGCCCTTGCCTCCGCTGCTCCGAAAGGGCGTCCGTCGTTGTTGCAGAACTCCCAGGGCCCGGGCCGTCTCAGTGTCCGCTTTAATGGCCTGAAGGGAATCGTCCACTGTTTTGCCAAACAGGTTGTTCCCATCGAAGGGCATGTCCAGGACTCTGGTCTGAACGTCTTGACGGAAGTCCGTAGCCTTGAGCCATCCACGCCGCCTAAGGCGTGGTCCGAAGCCACCTCACCTTCCTGCAGGATCTCCAGGGCCTCTGTCCTCTTGTCGTCCGGCAGGAAGTCCAGCAGGGGAGCCAGTTTGTACCAGAGCTCCCTGTCGTAGCGGGCCACGATAGCCAAGGCGTTGGCCGCTTTAATCGTCGTCGCTGCCGACGAGATGACTCTGCGTCCCATAGCGTCCAATTTCTTTCCCTCACCGTCCGGTGGGGAAGTCGATGTGGAGGCCGCACCCCCCCCCGCTTTCTTCCTGGCCGCCGCGGAGACGACGGAGTCCGGGGTAGGCTGCGCCCGGAGGCACAGGGGGGCCGTGTCCGGGACCCGGTACTTCTTCTCGTACCGGTCTCTTCTAGCTGGCGTCGTGGAAGGGTTCTTGAGGAGGGTGAGGCCCTCATCCCAAATGTCGTCCAATAGAGGCACTGAGAGGACCGTCTTCCTCTTGGCCTCGCGCCGCTGATAAAGGAAACCTTCCTTCTTCTTCTCCTCAGGGCATAGTTGAAAAAGCTCGGATGCCCTGGAGATCATGGAGTGGAACGATCCAATCTCGTCGGGCGGAGAAGCCCTGGTGGGAGGCGACGACGGTACATCCTCGTCGTATACCTCGTCGTCCGTACCCGTCGCTGCCGTGTCAGTCCCCGTATCATCCCCTCGGGTGGACGGGGAGGAGGGCTGGAAGGGGCGCGACGGCTGAAAAGGAGGCGGAGGGTGGATCCTTCTTTTCTTGGTAGGGGGAACACCAGAAGGTCCCGGTTCTGGGTCCCCCGACGGGAGAGGTTCCGTCGGCAACGGTAGTCTCGTCCTTCTCTCTGAGCATAAGGACTGTATAGCCAACAAAATGGCCACCGAGTTGTCTCGCGGCGCTGGCAGAGGGGAATCCGACGGGCGATCAGGGGCCCCGTCGGTACCCTCGACGATGTCGTCACCTGCGTCGGGATCCATCCCGACGGGTCGGTCTTCTTCCACGCCGAGGCCGTGGCTTAAGACTTCGACCAGCTCCTCCTCCGAGGTTGAGGCCGAATCTACGACGACGCCCTGCCCCCCCTTTTTCTTCCCCACGGGGGATTTCACGGGGGTCCTATCGATGGGCACAAAAGGGGACTCCCTCCGAGGTGGCAGGGAGACTCTGAGCCCCGAGGTCGCCACCACTGGTGTAGCCTGCACAGGCTGAGCCAGGGCCGCCGCGACAGTTTCGATAGAGGGCTTGGCCGGATGGATTAAGGCCTTCACCACCTTAGGTGCGCTCACCGCCTTATCCTTGAGGGGGGGGGGACACCGCCTCGCTCCCCCTCCGATGGGGCCTTCGAGCTCGACCGGGGCCTCTCCAGGAGCTTCGCCGGGTGCTCGGCCTTCCTCTTACCCGACCCAGAGCGTTGGCTCGTGGTTGATGGTGCCGGGGAGTGTGCGCCCTGCCTGGCGCCCGTAGAGCCCGACCGTTCGGCGCTCCCGGTGCCAGCGGACTCGCGGTGCTTGGCCTTATGTTGGACCCCCGTCGCCGGGGCGTCCTCAAAGGTCTTAGAAGACCGCTCAGATTTCTTCTTCTTCTCGCCGGACGGGCTCTTCCCTTCTAGCCAGTTGGCGAGACGTTGATGGCGGTCCTTCATGGTCCGCTCCGACATGTTGCCGCAAAACGCACAGTCCTTCTCCACGTGCGTCTTGTCCTCATGTAGGCAGTAGAGACAAAAGGAGTGTTCGTCCTCCTTGAAGACGTTCTGCAGCTGGCATCCAGGGCAGACCCTGAACAGCTTTCCGGGCGTCGAGCTTCCCTTCTCCTGGGCCATGACCGGGCCTGAGAAACTTCTGGAGTCCTCCAAAAGCGTAGCTCGACGAATCTTCACCCTTGAGGGGCGCAGACGAATCCGACACGGGTCCCCGTTGATCGGATAGAGAGTCGGTGGAGCTTGAGGCTCTTTTGACCGAAAAAACGAAGTTTTTGAGAAAAAAACGTGGAAAAAATAGCACTAACGCTCGAGAGCAATAGCACGAGGATCCCAACAAATGAACGTGCGGTAAAAATCTGAAGATGGCTGCCAGAGGCGGTGCTTAGGTAGAGGGCAGTCATTGGCTGTGGTCAGTATGACGCAGAGACCAGTGATTGGTTATTACTACGAAAGACAGATCAGAAACGAAACTGATACTGGTTTTTCCTTTACCGAGGATTCCCAGCCTGACGACGGGGAATATTCATGAGCATGTGAATCCATGCCAGACCCCATGCTGGAGAATAAGTCATTACCTCCATGTCCCCATTCCTCTTCCCAGTACTTACCTTTGAGTATGTTCTGTGCTCACTGGAACTCTTTTCTTTTCAAGCTGCCCTCCTCCAATTGGAAGAAGTTATCAGGTGTTCTAGGGCTTTGGTGGTCTTCAGGTCTTCGATCTAGTGGAATGATGTTATGGTTCGGAAAGACAACACCTTGGCTCTTGCTTCCATCAACCATCAGGGAGCTACGGGGTCCCGCTCCCTGGAGGATCTGGCTTTGTCCATTTGGACCTGGAGCACGGCACACCTGGTCTCCTTGAGAGCGGTCCATATCCGGGGGGTGGACAATGTGACTGTGGACCGGCTCAGCAGGGCGTTTCCGGTCTCAGCGGAGATGTCTCTTTGTCCCAAGGTTTTTCAGGATGTGTGTCGGTGGTTCGGCATCCCTGGATGGACCTCTTTGCCTCCCCCTGCAACTCAACTTTCCTGGTTTTGCTTGAGGACTCTGCCCCCAGGGGTTTGTGGGGGGGTGGACACTCTTCCCTTGACTTGGCCCCTCGGAGCTTCTTTATGCCTTTCCTCCAAATCCCCTGATTCTGCAGGTCATCAGCACAATCAGATCATCTCCACGTGTGTTTATCCTGGTGGTCCCTTACTGGCCTCAGAGGGGGTGGTTCCCGGGCCTTCTGGAGATGCAGTTAGCTTCTCCTTGGGTGTTGCTCAGGTGGCCGTTTGCACTGCGGGTGGTCAATGTCCCTCTTCTCCTCTCATCCGTTGTGGGTTCTGGAAACGGAGAGGAGGGATCTCCTGGCATTAGGCCTTTCAGCTGCAGTGGCTGGGATGGTTCAGAGGGCGCGTCAGTCCTCTACACTTAAGTTCGGACCGTCATTGGGCTTATTTTCTGGCTTGGTGTCACCTGAAGTGTGTCCTGGCACTGGAGTGTAGCATCCCAGACATTTCGCAATTTCTTCATGAAGGGGCGGAGAAGGGATTGGTGGTCTCTACTTTCTGTTCTCAGTGGTCTGCCATTCGGGCTTTCCAGGTTTCCTGGTCCTCTCCGGTAGGGGGCGAGGCTCTGGTCTCAACGCTCTTGAAAGGGGTAGCAGGTACTCATCCTTTGGGCCCAGTTGGGGTTCCCCGTGGGACCTTCCTTTGGTCATGTCCATATTGCAGAAGCCTCCATTTTAGCCCCAGGAGGAGGTGGAGATTAAATGGTTGTTGCTGAAGACTACCTTCCTGATTGCCATTACTTTGGCTCAGCATTTGGGGGAAATCTGGGCTCTCTTGCCTAGGCCACTGTTTCTAGTGGTCAAGGAGGAGGCTTTGGTGCTGGGCTGTGACCCCTAGTTTGTGCCCAAGGCCATCTCTTGGTTCCATCGGTCTCAGGAAGTGGTTATCTCAGCTTTCTTTCTTGCTCCGTCCTCTCCTAGGGGGGAGGCTTGGCATTGTCTGGATGCCAAGCAGGCGGTCTTACATTATCTGTCCCAGAGAGAGTCCTTTTGTCTCACTGATCAGGGGTTGCCAGGCTTCCATTCCAACGATTAGCCGGTGGACTAATCTTTGATTCTATGAGTCTGTGGGCCTCTGTACTGCAGCTTGGGTCCAGGGTCGGTCCACAATGAGGGGTGACCGTCTCCTGGGCAGGCCTGCGGGGGCTACCTTTGTTGGATATTTGCCGAGCTGCCACATGAGCTACACCTAATACATTCATTCTGCATTACCAACTCAACATGGAGGGGTACCAGTCTACGTCCTTTGGTTTGGGTGTCTGGAGGCTGTGTCTGGTTGAGGTGGTGATAGGAGTCATGGTCAGCATGCCTTTGGCTTTTTGCTGTATCTTGAATAAATTGGTGTTGGGTGGGTTTCGCATTACTGTTGGTGTCTGTCTTTTGTGGTGGGCATGGGCGTCCTTCCTGTTTCTGCTTTGGTACAACTCAAAGGTAAGTACCTGGACAAGAAAGAGGGACGTGGAGGTAATACTCAGATTACTTACTGGTAATCTTGAATATTCCCCCTCCTCCTCCTCCTCCTCCTCCTCCTCCTCCTCCTCCTCCTCCTCCTCGGTCACACCCACCCAGGACCTTTGCTCTGCCCTGGCTGCACACTTCACTGAAAAAACGCAAGACATCCTTTTCTCTCTCACTTCCACACCACATCATACACCAACACTTCTGGAGCCTCCCTTTGCCACTTTACCACTTCTCGCTTCTCTCAATCCCATTACACCTGATGAGGTCGCCAGACAAGTCCGATCTATGAAGGCCTCATCCAAACAGCTGGACCCCTGCCCCTCCAAAACCATTAAGTACAACATTGACTCTCTTTCTCCAGCCTTGGCTGATCACCGCAATCTCTCTTTTGCCACTAGAGTTTTCCCATCTTCTCTTAAGCACTCCATTGTGCACCCTCTGCTTAAGAAACCCTCTGCCGACCTAAGAAACCCTCTGCCAACCCCTCCATTCCAGCAAACTACCGCCCTATCTCTATCACCCCCTTCCTGGACAAACTCTTAGAGAAGCTGGCTATCTCTCAGCTCACCCTCAACACAATCTGCTGGTTGCCTCCACGACCATCAGTCTGGCTAGAGAGCATCCAGAGGAATGGAAAACGCTCTTCTGAATACCTGTGAAGACCTGCTCTTAAATCTCGACACTAACACCCCTGTCCTCATTCCTCTTGACCTCTTCTCTGCCTTTGACATGGTAAACCACAACATCCTGATTGCACGTCTCTGACACACCCTGGGAATCACAGGTCAGGCTCTGGCATGGGTAACCTCATTCTTTTCCGACCGTCCATCCCAGGTGGAACTTGGGTCTTTTCTTTCTACTCACTCTTTCAACCTGTGGTGTTTCCCAGGGTCCTAACTTAGCCCCCTGGTTCTTCAAGGTCTACATGGCTGCGTTGGCATGTGTGATTGTCACTTTCATCTCTAACTTCCAGTGTTACGCTGATGACATGCAACTCTCCTTCAGGCTACCCTGAGCACCCTCTTATACCTTTCTTATATCTGACTGTCTGCAATTCAGCCATGGTGTGCTGCAAACTACCTTTGCCTCAGTGCCAGTAAGACTGAGAACTTTCACATCAGGACTCCTGCTCCCACATTCCCACTCTGTTTCTGGTCAGCCTCCCTTGGTCCTGCACCTGCACCCACCTGTGAGGCAAAACATCCTGGGGTCATCTTTGACTGCACTCTATCCTTCACTCACATTTCGGACATCTCTAAAAAGTCTAACTACCAGCTGCACCTCCTCAGTGATACTTTTCCTTTTCTCACCTTCCCCCAGCGACTCACTGTCTCCATAGCCCTGGTTCTCTCAAGGCTGGACTACTGCAATAGCCTCTTTCTCAACCTACCTGCTTCTGCTCTACACCCTCTGCAACTCATCCAGAACATAAACGCAAGACTTATCCTTGGCCTCAAGCCCACAGACCGCATCTCTCTGGCGCTGAAATTCCTCCACTGGCTCCCTGTGTCTGCAAGGACCAAGTTCAAGACCCTCTGCATTGTCCACAAGGCTTTCTGGGGCATGGGAACTACCTATCTGCAATGATGCCTACCTAAATACTGTCCTTCCCGAGCTCTCCGCTCATCTACCTCCAACCTTCTGCGAGTGAGCCGGTTCTCCAAGCAGAGATTTGGAGGAAGATCTTTATCCTCAGCAGCGGCCTCCCTATGGAATAGCCTCCCTGCTGCCCTCCGTCTTGAGCCTGATCTCCTTAAGGTCCAGAAACTCCTTAAGACATTCCTCTTCTCCTCTTCCTTCTCTATCCCTCTACCCTGCTAACCCCTTTCTCCGCTCTATCCCTCTCTCCCTCCTTTTCCGCATAGTTTGCTGACTGGCTGCCAGGTGTACCTCAGTCTCACAGGTCCTGGGCACCCTCGCCAGTCCTCTCGCACTTGCCTCTGGGCCTTACACTTGCCTCATCGTTACTGCACTTGGTCAATGACCCATGAGAGTGCCATCTCTCAGCACTTACCTCAGCTTCTTACTGACTGGGTGCACTTGGACTCCCCCTCGCCCCTGCACTTGTCCTTATATGCACTTACTCTGCCTGTGCAGATTTGTATCGTTCAGAAATTCAAGGCCTCTGAATGACTGTTGCTTTTTCCCCTTGTCCCCTCCCTCCTTGAGTGCTTTGAAACACATGTTTTGTGTATAGGCGCTTTACAAATAAACATTACCATACTCTACCATACCATACTAGTCTTACTCTTCCTCGCCCCAGTACAGACTTCCCTTCCCTCCTGGAAGGAGGGAGACTAGGAGTAATGAAGATTACCCGTTAGTAATCCGAGCATGCATTGAAATGAATAGGACATGCATTGTAATAAATATGACACCCACTGAAATTAATGTAGCATTGATAGATGTGAATATAACACTGATTGAAATTGATGAAACATGCATTTAAATGAATATAACATGCAGTGAAATGGATAAGGTGTACTGAAATGGGAGTATAACACATGCTGAAAAGCACATGACATAGTCAGCCAATCATATGCGCCCTCCTTCCCCAAAGAAAAGAGGCCCGATGGCGCAAGGCCTACCAAGGAAAGTCCTGGTGGGCCAATCCAGCCCTTCCTCTGCTCTTGGCTTCCTAGATGTAACTGCAGGCGAAGGAGGGCTCATATTATTATCCATTTCACTGCATGTTATATTCATTTCAATCTGTGTCATAACAATTTCAACCCAGGCTATATTCATTTCAATGATTGTCATTCATTTCAATGCATGTCATATCCATTTAAATGCATGCTCGGATTACTAACTGGTAATCTTCATTACTCCTAGTCTTGCTCCTCCTCATCACAGTACTTACCTTTGGGTATGTTCCGTGCTCAGTGGAACTCTTCTCTTTTCAAGCCCTCCACTGGCCGCCCCTCCCCTCCCAGGAGGTATAACCTCCCAACTAACCAGTCCACGGCAGTAATCCAAAGCCTGGGCATGGGAACCTTCATTCAACGGTCGGAAGGGAAGTCCGTACTGGGGGGACGAAGAGTAAGACTAGTATGGTATGGTATAGTATGGTAATGTTTATTTGTAAAGCGCCTATACACAAAGCATGTGTTTCAAAGCACTCAAGGAGGGAGGGGACAAGGGGGAAAAAGCAACAGTCCTTCAGAGGCGTGGAATTTCTGAATGATACAAATCTGCACAGGCAGAGTAAGTGCATATAATACAATTAACAGTGTAGATGACAGCAAATAGGTCTGACAACGATTCTGCAGTTTTTCCAAGTGCATTGAGGCGCCACCATGCAAGGAGGGGACAAGGGAAGATAGATAGACGAATCTTCAAGGCATGGTATGTTCAGATCATGCAAGTGCAAGACAGTACATGAGAGGGGAGGTGGGTGGGGAGGACAAGTGCTGGGGGCAGGGGGAGTCCAAGTGCACCAAGTCAGTAAGAAGCTGAGGTAAGTGCTGAGAGATGGCACTCTCATGGGTCATTGTCCAAGTGAGGTAACGATAAGGCAAGTGTAAGGCCCAGAGGCAAGTGCGAGAGGACTGGCGAGGTTGCCCGGGACCTGTGAGACTCTGAGGTACACCTGGCGGCCAGTCAGCAAACTGTGCGGAAAAGGAGGGAGATAGGGATAGAGCGGAGAAAGAGGTTAGCAGGGTAGAGGGATAGAGAAGGAAGAGGAATGTCTTAAGGAGTTTCCGGAACTTAAGGAGATCAGGCTCAAGACGGAGGGCAGCAGGGAGGCTATTCCATAGGGAGGCTGCTGCTGAGGATAAAGATCTCCCTCCAAATCTCTGCTTGGAGAACCGGCTCACTCGCAGAAGGTTGGAGGTAGATGAGCGGAGGGCTCGGGAAGGACAGTAGTTAGGTAGGCGTTGTTGCAGATAGGTAGGTCCCATGCCCCAGAAAGCCTTGTGGACAATGCAGAGGGTCTTGAACTTGATCCTTGCAGACACAGGGAGCCAGTGGAGGAATTTCAGCGCTGGAGAGATGCGGTCTGTGGGCTTGAGGCAAAGGATAAGTCTTTTGTTTATGTTCTGGATGAGTTGCAGAGGGAGCAGAGCAGAGGCAGGGAGGTTGAGAAAGAGGCTATTGAAGTAGCCCAGCCTTGAAAGAACCAGGGCTATGGAAACAGTGAGTCGCTGGGGGAAGGTGAGAAAAGGAAAAGCACACACTGAGGAGGTGCAGCTGGTAGTTGGACTTTTTAGAGATGTCCGAAATGTGAGTGAATAAGGAGAGAGTGCAGTCGAAGATGACCCCAAGGTTTTTTGCCCCACAGCTGGGTGCAGGTGTAGGGCCAATGGAGGCTGACCAGAAAGAGTGGGAACGTGGGAGCAGGAGTCCTGATGTGAAAGTTCTCAGTCTTACTGGCACTGAGGAAGAGGTAGTTTGCAGCACACCATGGCTGAATTGCAGACAGACAGTCAGATATAAGAAAGGTATAAGAGGGTGCTCAGGGTAGCCGGAAGGAGAGTTGCATGTCATCAGCGTAACACTGGAAGTTAGAGATGAAAGTGACAATCACACATGCCAGCGCATCCATGTAGAACCTTGAAGACCAGGGGGCTAAGTTAGAACCCTGGGAAACACCACAGGTTGAAAGAGTGAGAGTAGAAAGAAAAGACCCAAGTTCCACCTGGGATGGACGGCCGCAAAAGAATGAGGTTACCCACGCCAGAGCCTGACCTGTGATTCCCAGGGTGTCACGGAGACGTGCAATCAGGATGTTGTGGTTTACCATGTCAAAGGCAGAGAAGAGGTCAAGAGGAATGCGGACAGGGGGGTGTTAGTGTCGAGATTTAAGAGCAGGTCTTCACAGGTATTCAGAAGAGCGTTTTCTGTTCCTCTGGATGCTCTCTAGCCAGACTGATGGTCGTGGAGGCAACCAGCAGATTCAGTGTTGAGGGCGAGCTGAGAAATAGCCAGCTTCTCTAAGAGTTTGTCCAGGAAGGGGGTGATAGAGATAGGGTGGTAGTTTGCTGGAATGGAGGGGTCGGCAGAGGGTTTCTTAAGCAGAGGGTGCACAATGGAGTGCTTAAGAGAAGATGGGAAAACTCTAGTGGCAAAAGAGAGATTGCGGTGATCAGCCAAGGCTGGAGAAAGAGAGTCACTGTTGCACTTAATGGTTTTGGAGGGGCAGGGGTCCAGCTGTTTGGATGAGGCCTTCATAGATCGGACTTGTCTGGCGACCTCATCAGGTGTAATGGGATTGAGAGAAGAGAGGAGAAGTGGTAGAGTGGCAAAGGGGGGCTCCAGAAGTGTTGGTGTATGATGTGGTGTGGAAGTGAGAGAGAAAAGGATGTCTTGCGTTTTTTCAGTGAAGTGTTCAGCCAGGTCCGAGCAAAGGTCCTGGGTGGGTGTGACAGAGGAGTCGGAGGATGGGGAATATTCAAGATTACCAGTAAGTAATCTGAGTATTACCTCCACGTCCCTCTTTCTAGTCCAGTGTTGTGCCAAAGCAGAAACAGGAAGGACGCCCATGTCCACCACAAAAGACAGACACCAATGGTAATGCGAAACCCACCCAACACCAATTTATTCAAGAAACAGCAAAAAGCCAAAGGCATGCTGACCATGACTCCCATCACCACCTCAACCAGACACAGCCTGCAGACACCCACACCAAAGGACGTAGACTGGAGCCCTTCCATGTTGAGTTGGTAATGCAGAATGAATGTATTAGGTGTAGCTCATGTGGCAGCTCGGCAAATATCCAACAAAGGTAGCTACCACAGGCCTGTCCAGGAGACGGTCACCCCTCTTGTGGACCGACCCTGGACCCAAGCTGCAGTACAGAGGCCCACAGACTCATAGAATCAAAGATTAGTCCAACGGCTAATCGTTGGAATGGAAGCCTGGCAACCACAGTCCCCTGCCCCCTGATCAGTGAGACAAAAGGACTCTCTCTGGGACAGATAATGTAAGACCGCCTGCTTGGCATCCAGACAATGCCAAGCCTCCCCCCTAGGAGAGGACGGAGCAAGAAAGAAAGCTGAGATAACCACTTCCTGAGACCGATGGAACCAAGAGGTGACCTTGGGCACAAACTAGGGGTCCCAGCCCAGCACCAAAGCCTCCTCCTCGACCACTACAAACAGTGGCCTTCGCAAGAGGGCCCTGATTTCCCCCAAATGCTGAGCCAAAGTAATGGCAATCAGGAAGGTAGTCCTCAGCAACAACCATTTAATCTCCACCTCCTCCTGGGGCTAAAATGGAGGCTTCTGCAATATGGACATGACCAAAGGACGGTCCCACGGGGAACCCCAACTGGGCCCAAAGGATGAGTACCTGCTACCCCTTTCAAGAGCGTTGAGACCAGAGCCTCGCCCCCTACCGGAGAGGACCAGGAAACCTGAAAAGCCCGAATGGCAGACCACTGAGAACAGAAAGTAGAGACCACCAACCCCTTCTCCGCCCCTTCATGAAGAAATTGCAAAATGTCTGGGATGCCACACTCCAGTGCCAGGACACACTTCATGTGACACCAAGCCAGAAAATTAGCCCAATGACGGTTAGAACTTAAGTGTAGAGGACTGGCGCGCCCTCTGAACCATCCCAGCCACTGCAGCTGAAAGGCCTAATGCCAGGAGATCCCTCCTCTCCGTTTCCAGAACCCACAACGGATGAGAGAGGAGAAGGGGGACATTGACCACCCGCAATGCAGACGGCCACCTGAGCAACACCCACGGAGAAGCTAACTGCATCTCCAGAAGGCCCGGGAACCACCCCCTCTGAGGCCAGTACGGGACCACCAGGATAAACACACTTGGAGATGATCTGATTGTGCTGATGACCTGCAGAATTAGGGGATTTGGAGGAAAGGCATAAAGAAGCTCTGAGGGGCCAAGTCAAGGGAAGAGCGTCCACCCCATCACAAACCCCTGGGGGGCAGAGTCCTCAAGCAAAACCAGGAAAGTTGAGAGTTGCAGGGGGAGGCAAAGAGGTCCATCCAGGGATGCCGAACCACCGACACAACCTGAAAAACCTTGGAACAAAGAGACATCTCCGCTGAGACCGGAAACACCCTGCTGAGCCGGTCCACAGTCACATTGTCCACCCCCCGGGTATGGACCGCTCTCAAGGAGACCAGGTGTGCCGTGCTCCAGGTCCAAATGGACAAAGCCAGATCCTCCAGGGAGCGGGACCCCGTAGCCCCCTGATGGTTGATGGAAGCAAGAGCCAAGGTGTTGTCTTTCCGAACCATAACATCATTCCACTAGATCGAAGACCTGAAGACCACCAAAGCCCTAGAACACCTGATAACTCCTTCCAATTGGAGGAGGGCAGCTTGAAAAGAAAAGAGTTCCAGTGAGCACGGAACATACTCAAAGGTAAGTACTGGGAAGAGGAATGGGGACATGGAGGAAATGACTTATTCATTCAAATGGTTGTTAAATTAATTTTAATACATATTACATTCACTTCAATGTGTGTCATATTAATTTCAATGGGTGTCATATTCATTCCATTGCATGTTCTATTCACTTCAAAGTGTGTCATATTCATTTCAATAGATATCATAATTATCTCAATGTATGTCCTATTAATTTCAATGTGTGTCTTATTCATGCCAATACATGTTATATTCACTTCAATGTGTCATATTCATTTCAATGGGTGTCATATTTATTCCAATGAATGTTATATTCACTTCATCCTGTTTCATTCATTTCAATGGGTGTCATATTCATTCCAATGAATGTTATATTCACTTCAACCTTTTTCATATTCATTTCAATGGGTGTCATATTTATTTCAATGCATGTCCTATTCATTTTAACGCATGTCTTATTCATTCCAATGCATGGTATATTCATTCAAATGCATGTTATATTCTTTTCAACGTGTGTCATATTCATTCCATTGCATGTCCTATTCACTTCAACCTGTTTCATATTCATTTCAATGGGTGTTCTGTTTATTTCAACATGTGTCATATTTATTTCAACGTGAGTCATATTTATTTCATTGGGTGTCATATTCATTTCAGTGGGTGTCATTCATTCCAATGCGTGTCCTATTCACTTCAACTTGTTTTATATTCATTTCAATGGGTGTTCCGTTTATTTCAACCTGAGTCATATTTATTTCAACGTGTCATATTTATTTCAACGTGTGTCATATTCACTTCAATAGGTGTCATTCATTTCAATGTGTGTCCTATTCATTTCAATGCATGTCATACTCATTTCAATACATATTATACTCATTTCAGTACATATTATAGTCATCTCAGTGTATGCCTTACTCATTTCACTGCATGTTGTATTCACTTCAATATGTCACATTCACAAAGGTGTAATTTTGACTTGAACGGCCTCCCATAGAACTCCTAACTCCCTTTTTACCTAAAATGAGCTATCACAATTAAAAACATAAAAGCCTTTCGTCATTGGCATACCTCCTTCTAAAACAAGCAGATCCGTTTATTTTATACATGTCAGCAGAAAATTGCATACCCTGGGTACCATTACACCCATTATACGTGAAATGAGTTTACGTTTCATTTATTGTTTTGAATATATCCATGTGTGAAAACGCACAGAAGCAACTATCATTTGAATGTGAAATCACTTTGCAGCTAAGGGAATAAGCATCTTAAAGTGAATGCAACAATCTTTTAAAGTGAGTGAAGCAATCCAAAAACAAAGTAATTGGACGCAAAGAAATGTGCACAAATGTGAGGACGGAAATTGTGGTTTCCATTTACAAAGGCCAATTTTAACTATTTGTTAAAGCTCTGCACTGTTCTGACAAGATTTGGTTAGGTGCATTCTTGTGGTCCTTCACAACCAAATTTCTCTTGGTAATGCATGAAAATGATCGGCACATCCTCCAGAATAAAGCCACATGCTCTTAATACAATAGGGACAACGCCTCAGCCACTGATTCTCAATGACCATCTCTTTACCATTGCTAAGCTGCAAACTCACACACCAACTAGACAAATGACTTCCTCAGTGAGAGATGGCATGGCAGATGCTGCTTCGTTCATTGTACACAACTCTTACTCTCCCATACCCCAGCCACTAGATGACAAATCACTCTTTTCAATCAAGACTGAAATCAGAGAACCATTCGTCGGATACACAAGAAGAGCATGAACTACCAGTATCTTTAGCAGCCACTGAAAGTCATGTCTGATTTCGCTGGAGTCTAGAAATTAAACCTTTAACACACATCAATGTCTAGTGATTTGCTGCACAGGACACATTTGTATGTTTCTTCTGCTGCTTCAAATGCGCAAAAAGACAGGTATGTGATCATCCGACTTCCCAATTAAAAACTCTAAATCAGAGACCTCAAAGTTCAATGCACTAAACCCATCTGAAAAAGGGTCATGATAAACATTTGTGAAACCGTTGGCACTGTACCTGATAGCCCAATGAAGTGGAGTAGAATTCAAATCCCCACCCAACTGATCCACCACCGCGCCTTTGGAAATATAATATCTGCGGAGAAAAAAACAATGAAAAATATAGGATGAAATCATGTGGTTGAACATACAAAATTAACATTTATGCAAAGGAGCAATCATAATAAACAAACAATGGCAGTGCAGCCAGCAAGTGGCAAGTGCTGTGTTTAAGGCAGCAGGCTGGGTAGGTCTGGTAAGTGCAGGAAGAAAAGGGAAGGGACTGCATGGGTACAGGTACAGACCCCAGTGCAAGGGATGGCCCGGAGGCAGTGCGTGAGGGTGGCGGGGTGAGCAGATACCTGGGCCCGGAGGGACAAAGGGTGGCCAGGTGCACGGTGCCGAGGGTGAACAGAATCAGCACGGATGGGGGGGGGGGCAAAGGCAGAAGAAAAGATGAAGGTCTTGAGGTGCTTTTGGAACCAGAGATGATTCTCCTCAAGTTTTAGAGTGGCAGGGAGGCTGTTCCAGAGGGAGGTGCCAGCCAAAGACAGATCTATTGCAGCTCGTTTCTTTGAGAAATGACTGACCCTGAGGAAGTTAGAGGTAGAGGAGCAGAGAGAGATCGAGATGGGAGGTATTTGCAGAGGGATAGTTCAAGGTATGTTGGACCCAGGCCCCAGAAAGCCTTGTGTACAATGCAGAGGGACTTGAATTTAATTCTTGCATCCACTGGGAACCAATTGAGATTTCAGGGTTCGAGAGATACGATCCCAGGGCTTGAGGCCAAGGACAAGTCTGGCAGTCCTGTTCTGGATAAGTTGCAAAGGGCGGAGTGTAGAGGAAGGTAGTTTACAAAAGAGGCTGTTGCAATAGTCCAAACTAGAGAGAACCAGAGCTTGAGAATCCATGAGTTTCAGGGGAAGGAGAGGAAAGGCAGAGTACCTTTGAGGAGGTGCAGTAAGAAGTTTGACTTTTTTGAGACATCGATGTGGGCAGAGGAGAAAAGTGTGGAATCAAAGGTGACACCAAGGTTCTTGGCCTCGTAGGTGGGGAAAGGAGGGTGTTCAAGGGAGGCCGGGCAGAGAGTGAGGGGAAAGGATGGTGATTGTGTGCCAATGAGGAGGATCTCTGTCTTGCTGGTATTAAAAGACAATTGATAGCACACCAATCTTGAATGGCAGTTAGGCAATCGGAGATGAGAGGTAGAGGAGATGGCAGAGGGCAGCCTGAAAATGAATTGAGTGTCGTCTTCGTAGCACTGGAGGTTTGAGCAGAAAATGGCAATACAGCGGGTGAGAGTCAGCAGGTATTGGTTGAAAAGTCAGGGCAAGAGGTTAGACCCCTGGGGAACACCACAGGTGGAGAGGAAGACAGATGACAGGAAGGGCCCAAGTTGGACCTGGGAGGGTCGATCAGAGTGGAAAGTCAACCAGGCCAGAGCCTGATAGGTGATAACCTGGGTATCATGGAGACGGTTCAGCAGGATGGTATGGTTGACCGTGTCGAAGGCAGTGGAGAGATCAAGTAGGATGAGGACAGAGGCAATGCTAGAATCAAGGTTAGAAAGCAGATCCTCACTGATGTTCAGTAGAGCAGTTTCCGTGCTTCTAACAACTCTGAAGCCAGACTGATGGTCATGGAGACAGCCAATAGAATTGGAATGAAGGTTTAGCATTGAGATGGCTAGCTTTTCAAGGAGTTTGCCCAAGAAGGGGGTAATGGAGACTGGGCGATAGTTGGCCGGACAAGAAGGATCAGCAGTGGGTTTCTTGAGAAGAGGATGCACAAGGGAGTGCTTAAGAGGGGAGGGGAAGGATCTTGAGGCAACGGAGTGGTTGCAGAAATCAGCAAGGGCCGGAGCGAGAATATCAATGTGGTCCTTGATAGTTTCAGAGGAACAGTTTTAACCAGGCTTTCATAGATTGGACTTGTCTAGCAACCTTGTCATGGGAGAAAAGAGGAAAGGACGAGAAGGAGGGTGGGGAGATTGTTGGAGGGGGGTCAGCTAGTACAGATGGAGAGGGGACAGGAGACGGAGTGGAGGGGAGGTTGGACAAGATGTCCCAGGTTTTCGAGATGAAGTGAGAGGCAAGGGCATTGCAAAGAGCCTGAGAGGTAAGAGGAGGGGTAGAGACTGCAGCAGGGTTGGCCAGCTCCTTTTTAAAGATTTCGGCTGAGTTGTTAGCAGCCGCAGAGAGACAGGCTTGAATGTGGACTCTCTTCCTGGTACGGACAGAGTCGGTATTGCCTTTGGAGTAGGCGACAGGCCAGTTTGTCAGAGGATGAACAGGAATCCCTCCATTTTCGCTCAGTCGCCCTACACTTACGTTTAAGTGTAGCTAGGTCGGAGTCATACCAGGAACTGCACTTGGCTTTGGACTTCAGGCGGATCCTCATGACAGAGGCAAGAGCATCAAGAGTATCAGAAATAGAAGCATGGAGAAGAGACAGGGCTGTGTCAGGGTGTGAGTCAGCCAGAGGATGGGGGGGGAGGGGCGGAGAGAAGGTGGCAGCAAAAGCCTCGTCTGACACACGCTTCATGGGCCGGATGTCCAAGAAGGAAGGTGGCCGTGTTGGAGTAGGCATGGCTTGGGGGGGGGGGGGGGGGGGAGAGAGATGAGGCGAGGAGGCAGTGGTCATGCCAAGAGAAGGGAGTGGACATAGGGATATAGAGGGGGAGGCCAGAGGGGATCAAGACATCAAGTGTGTGACCTGCAGAGTGCGTTGGGCCAGAGGGGAGGATAGAGAGGGAATTGCAGAGGTCGCGAAAGAGCAGAGCTGAGGGACAGGGAGAAACAAGGTGGATGTTGAGGTCAGCAAGGAGGACGAGTTGTGTGGTTGAGAGGAGGAGAGGTCAGCCCACTCAGAGAGATAGAGGTGATTTGACCAGGGGTCCAGTAGAGAGTAGCAACAGTGAGAGAGTGGCTAGGAGAGATTGAGAGCCTGCATACAAGGCATTCAAAAGAGGAGTAAGTCTGAGTGGGAATGTTAGTGGCAGGAATCCACTCAGGAAAGATCAGGGCTACACCCTCTCCGGGCTGGGTGGATCTGGGTGCGGAGAGGATCGTGTAGCCATCAGGGAGGAGAGTGCCAAAGCTTGTGACAGAGCTGGCTGTGAACCATGTCTCAGTAAGACCGAGGACATCAAGGTCCAGTTCTTTAAGGAGGTAGCAGATGTCAGAGGAGTGTTTGACAGCAGAGTGAGAGTTGAGAGGGCAAGATGAAGCAGGTTGCCAGCCTTAAAGACCTTCCGGGGAGGGGTACAAATCAGAAGTATGCCCTGTGGAGGTGGGAGCCCGAAGTGGGTCAGAGGAGAGATGAGTGGTCAAGGAAGCCAAGGAGTGGGAGGAGGGGACAGCCGGAGGTGGAAAAGTTAATGAGGCCAGGGAACTGCCTATCGAAGAGGAGGAGATTGGCCCGAGGACCATGGGCCATGACAGTGCCATTTAGGTAGACATTAAGGATGACTCTGGAGGAGTCGAAGGAAGCCATGAGGACGTCCCAACGAGTGCCACCATTAATGGGAGAGGAGGAGACAGGACAGAGCACAGAGATCATATGCAGGGTCCATAGATCTGGCGCGGGGACGACAAACAGGATGTCGGTGAGGGTCTGTCTGGAAGAGGCACTGGAATAGGTATCAGCGATAGGGAGACCTGGGTTGGAGGCCAAGATATCCTTTTTAAACTTCTTTCCAGACTTAGTGAGAAGGGAAGGGTAGTTAATAGAGAAGCAGTTTGAGTAGATGGGAGAAACAAAGCGCCACGAGTGGAAAGAGAGGAGATAGAGGGAAGGGTACGTTTTAATAATCTGTGTTCAGTTTAACAGGTCCTGCATATGCGGCAAGACAAAAAGGCAAGTGTCACACTTGGCTTTATTAACAGTGATCTTTACAAATGAACTAAATTTTCCACAGATTAATGTAGTTTACATTTTAGACCACTTGGCCCAAAATATGCAGTCTGTTTCGGGGCGCTGCTGAGCAGCCTAGAAAATGGCTGCTGCTTGCTAGGACTAAGGGCAAGCCGCCGCTCCCGTTGACATTGCCCTGTCTGTGTGGCCGCATCAGACACATGTTTCTGAATCCTGGAGGTGTCCTGTTCCTGTGGCACAAAAGAGTGATATCATGTGGGTGACCCTGCAGTGGGGGGACAAGGTTCGAGCTAGGGCTGGCTTTTTGCAGCCCGCGCTGCCGCCGGCTTGACTGACCCATGGCAGAGACGCACCGTCGGCCACCGTGTGCAGATCGCGGGCAGCCCAGAACTGAAGCATATCCTCTGTAGAGCGCTGGAGACCTCTACGATATGCACTGCTTGGAATTGTAGCTGGGGCTGGGAAGAGGCGACTGGGCTGCAGTGACAGCTGGCGGCGTGGCAGAACGTGGCATAAAGTTAGATCGGCACCCGCCGCTGCATGTCGTCCTGAACAGCCGTTCCCCCAGGGGCCTGCACACGAGATTAGAACCCCCCCTCGCACCTCTGCCCAGCCACAGGCGGTGGCCTGACTGTACTGGAGCGGCCTGGATTACCGACGTGGGTACCTGCAGGCTTCCCCACACGAGAACGCTGCAGTAGGGCCATCGACAGAGCACAGTAAGGGAGGTGGCCGTGCTTGGAGCGGATGAGAAGAGCGCTGCCTGAATAACAAGATACAATTACTGGAACTGATCTGGGCAAGCAGTAGGCAGTTTGACTGCAGGTTTGTGTAGTGGGCGGACACGTTGGTTCTGAGGAGTGACCTCGAGATGCAACATAAACACGCCACCCATCAATACACACTGTGTACGATTGCCAGTACCGTCACTCCTGGCCAGTGACCAGAGGTGTATGGTAACCATCTGGGCAGACTTTAGTGCGGACATGTCTAAAGGCGGTGAGGAACCAGAAAAACAAAGAAACATGGAGGTGTTCACTTGCCAGCCAACAAAATCCAGACCAGAACCTTATGCAGAGCAAGGGGGTATCCGGCGCAGGGGATCAAGAAATTTCAAATCTGTCAGATCATGGAAAGCATGCTAACTAGTTTCACGGTGGTAAAAAGTAAACTTGATGGTATATCCTACTCTGAATGCTAAGATGGGACCTGTAAACCCGAGGGTGATGTGGCAGAAACTTGGATAGGTAATGCCGAGGTTGACCTTCAGACACTTAAGACCCAAGTGCCCACCATGGCCAAGGAACTGAAATGGGCCTGGCTGAACTGTGATGATTTGTAATCCCACTCGAGGCGTGATATCTGCATTGTTGGACTTCCAAAACATTTCGGTAATGGTCCCATGGAAATTGCAGTGAGTCGATCAAAGTCTTGCTTGGTAACTGGTCGCTGTCAACTACTTTTTTTTACCAACTTTATTTAAAATCAGTTGCATTCACGTTAACGTTTTACCGACAATAGGGACCAGACCGGCATAAAACATAGCGCTTTTCGACAATTCCCACCCTATATTGTCCAGCCCCTTTGCAATTCGGCCAGAACCTGGTAATCCCCACAATTTTTAATGATTGTTCAGGAACTGTGTCACTAGGTACAGTTTGTGCACCTGCATGGGAAAGTCCAGGCCGTACTCCAGGATGGGTGACCAAATGTCAGTGAACTGGTGTAACAACCCCTCTTTGGCCACTGTGACCTTCTCTGCCACTAGGATGTCCCAGACTTTGGCCCACCATACAGGTACCAGCAGGCCTTCAGGAGCTTTACAAGCCTGGGCAATCGTAAGGAGCTGGGTGATTAACTTGGCCGTCACCCTTGACTTCAGGTATACCCCGGGGCTGAAACTCCCAACAAAGTCACTTCGGCCTCCATAGGGAGTCGGACACTGTCTGCTGCTTTTGTGGTAGGGCGAGCACATAGGTCACCTACATCTAAGCCACGTCCAAGAGCACCCCCCACACCGGTTATCACCAGGCTGCTCAACTATAGGGACCGTATGCCATCTTCCAACTCGCTAGGGAGAAGGAGCCCCTACATTTTGAATCTACCATGATCCACCTCTTTCCCGATTTTTCCATGGAAAGGAGATCCTTCATGGGAGTTACAAAATTGCTGAAGGAAAGATCCATACAGTATGCAATGTTGTTCCCAGCAAAGCTGAGAATACAGCACAGTGGCAAGGCATTTCTTTCCACAATTCCGGAGGAGGGAACAACATTCATAGGGGCGCACATCCCGCTTGCCAGAGACACAGATGCTGGCTTTCCGAGTACCACTCAAACTCCCTGTGACGATACTTGCATGATGAAAAAAGGTAGCTCCAGCATTTTCCAAATACCAGCTAACTGTGCCCACATGGTAATATGGACAGATCTATTGCAAACTGTCTGCGTGCGTGCTGGGAGTGATACTTGAAGTAGTGGTGCAACAGCAATGTCTACTTATAGTCAGATACAGATCCTTCACCAAGGCTGCCTGTTCATGGTTGGGTTATATGTTATGTTTGGGGAATGGAATTTTATGGGGGGTTAGGGAGGACACCCCCCTGATTGGGAGGGTGATGTAGGGGACTTCTTTGAACGCCTGTTTTATGAAAAGGGGAAAGTACCTTTGTAATGGCACAACATTATGTTGTGTTCTACAGCACTATTGTGGGTATAAGACGAACGGCATATACTCTTGTCATGATATGCACAAACCAAGCAAATGTCAACGGTTAAGTTAAGCTGGAATGCACGGGGCGTAGGCAATTACTCTAAATCCAGGCAAGTGGCGGCCTACATTAACAGACACAACACACTGTTCTTTTTCTTCAGGAGGCACATGCGGAGGGTGTGGCTAATCTCAGTTTTGCTAAAGTATGCATCCCAGACAGGTTCTACACAAACTATTACATGCAGTCCAAGAGAGTACTCACCATAATACACAAAACCATCAAATTTCAACAACTGCATTCCCATATAGACCCAGAAGGCCAATATGTGATAAAACACTTATCCAGCTAACTTCGATGCCCCTGTGTTCTATGAAGCCATAGGAGACCTATTAGAACGATATCAATTGACCCCTGTTGAGTACAATACTCGACCAACATCTTGACAGAATGGGGACAGTGTCCAGACCACCCTCTATGGCAGCACATACTATTAAACGTCAGATGGTTAGGTTAGAAATGCTGATGCTTGGAGAGAACACAATATGATGTCTAGAATGTATCCGTTTCTGGTTTCACAATGCCTGATGGGGAAAGTGACTGGTACTGCTACAGTACCACAAACACTCAACCATCCGCCCATAGTCCTGCAATTACAATAGGGGGGGAAAGAGGGTGGAACCGAGTTACATGGAGCTTTAAAATCAGAGGCACTGTAAGACCTAGTATTCATGACAGACAGAGGATGTTCGCATGTTCTTCGCAAATAACGACAACATTATGGTCTCCCACAGTATACTATGGTAAACGTTTAAGGTTCTTATCAGAGGGATGTCCATGTCCCGAGAATTTGGTGTCCTTAAGATCATTAGGCGAGATCTGCAGCAGAGTGAACATACATTACAGGACCTTGAGAGTAAATATGCAGTGAACCAGAGTAAAACAACACTAGCGGAAATAAAGCTGCTCTGGATACATTTAAAGAGCATGCTGATAGGGAAGTGCAATTCTTTACTAAACCAGTGACAGCTAAAAAGTATGGGGAAAGGGAACGCCCAGGCAGGACACTCGCTAGGTTGATTAAGACAGAGAAGGGCCCAATGCAGGAGACCTCTATAGTGGATGCTCAAGAGACGGTAAAGTATACGAATCTAGATATTAACCAGGTGTTTTGCAATTTCTACTCAGTCCTGTATGGAGCAGGGGTAGTAGATGATGTAGAGGATGCCCATACATTGCTGGAGGGGTCCCACTGTCTAGATTATCAGAGAATGCCAGAGTACAAATTAACACCCCTCTCCTGAGTGATGAAATCATGCAAGTTATTAAAGAACTCCCAAGAAATAAAGCCCTGAGGCCCGATGGGCTCACTGCAATTATATACGGTGTTTAGTGCATTGTTATCTCCTTATTTATTGAAAGTTTGGATGGAGTTTCTGGAAAAGAGAACACTGCCAGAGTAGTTACACGAGGCAATGATTATTGGATTACTTAAGCCAGGGAAACATGACAACAAATGCGGGTCCTACCGCCCGCTATCATTTATAAAACATTGACATGAACATATATGCTAAAATCATTGCTAACCACCTACTTCCTTTAACGCCCCATGTGATACACTGCGGTCAAGCAGGATTTATCCCTGGCAGATCTGCAGCTCTGAACATCCGCAGACTATTCAATATCATGGCACAATTATCTCCAGAGGCAACGGCAGTAACTGGAGGTACTTAATGTGCAGAAGGCCTTTGACATGGTGTCCTGGAAGTACCTATTTATGGTTTTTGAGAAAGGAGGGCTGGGAAAGCAGATTATTAAATCTATACGGCTCCTCTACACCGACCTGACTGCTGGGGTCCAGGTGAATTCAGTAACCACAGACTCGTTTGTTTTGAATAGGGGTACGCATCAGTGTTACCTCATCACCTACTCTTTTTGCGCTTGTGATTGAACCAATGGAAGACTTTATGAGAGGACGATATAAGGGACAGGGTTATCAGTATAGTGGTTCACCGGAAATACTCTTGGATGTATGCGCATGACATGTTACTGTACGTGAGGGAGCACAGTGTAGACCTCAACCCCATTATGGAGGCTATTACATGTGTTAGAAAATGCTCGAGTTTCACTGTAAACTATACCAAGTCTGAAATATTGCCCTTAACAGCCAACACAGCTAGATCACTCCGTCATCCACTTAAATGGTGCCCTAGGAGATTCAGGTACTTGGGAGTGATGGTCTATATGGAGAAAAAGTCTTTACAGGGTGGGAAGTGCCGTCTGGTTGAACCTCCTAAAAATGTGCTGGTAGCCTTGGTCTCCAACTCTTATGGATGTCAGAAGACATTTGCCACCCTACATGACAAAATTATTTATAGCTCAATCCATTGGTATGGAGTCTAAATCAGCTGCAAAATGAGCCAGGGAACTGGACACGGAAATCCTGCGATTGGTAGAAGATGTGTGCTCACACCAAACCGGTAACGCTGAAGTCACATTTTCAATTAATCCAGTTTTAAATCTTACATATGCTACATTACACGCTGAGTGCACTTGGAAAAATGTACCCTGATGGCTGCTGTCTGCGCTGCAATAGGGAAGACGCAGGATATTTACACATGCTGTGGGATTTCCCACAGGCTGTTGGAATTCTGGAGTCATGTTTACACCAAAATGTTTGATGTGCTGGAAAAACTCCCATTAATGCCCTTTTCGGTATTTGGGAGTCGGTCATAGAAAGACGTAAAAGAGCATTCTTAAATATGTGCTGTATACTAGCCAAAAGATGCATCCTTAAAAAAAAAAAGAGCCGTCCCGCGATTGAGAAAACCCAGAGATTCTGAGGATTCCTAAGCTAAGCAACGATAACTCGCGCCACCAGTGTGCACTGCAAGGACTAATACCCATGACATCAAAGATGTCATCACAAATCTCATTGATGACATCACGTGTGGCTGCACCTTTTTTGTTCACTGACATAAGTAGGGCAGGTGCTTTTCTTCACTACCAGTCAGGAAGTAACAATTCAAAAGGTTCTTTGTGTACGGCACCCTTGTCATATGTTCTTGCACTACTTTCCTCAGGGGTGACTCGCATCATATGATGCATATAGGGGAAGAAGAAAGCGTAAAATACACCAATGATTTCTGTGCATGAAGGTAATCGGGTATGTTATGAACACTCTGATAATACTGTTACCCGTTTGCCTACTTTAATTTCCCTGTTTATGCGCCTATTGGTATGCATTGTGTTGTCTATGTTTTCTGTACAATAGTGCAATAGTACAATTATGTAGTTATTAAGAGAATGGTAGCAAAACAAAAGAGGTGATGGCTGGAAGGTTTAGAATGAATCTTAACCTCTGGGCAACCCTCCAGACCATCGTTCTTCGCCAGCCAAGCCATTACAGAAGGGAAAAGACCATATGCAAATCAGGCTTGGCCCCACCCCCAAAGGGGTAGTCCAGCCCGAACTGCCAAGCCTGATTTGCATATGGTCTTTCCCCTTCTGTAATGGCTTGGCAGGCGAAGAACAGTGGTCTGGAGGGTTGCCCAGAGCATTGCCAGTGGTTAAGATTCATTCTAAACCTTCTAGCCATCACCTCTTTGTTTTTGATTAAGAGAATGGTAGCTACTTCTTACATGTTTCACAGTACCCAAAACTATAAAACAAAAGCATTCATGTCACTATGTGGCACAAGAACATTTGGAACATTACACTTCTATGGGGCATGGTGCAGACAATGGCTTCGTTTCCACATCAGTTGGTTCATGTACTGCAAAGAAGTGTGTAATACAATGGTGTCTATAGCTATGCATTACTCAATGAACTACTTCTCTCATGGTAGTTGTTCCAATGATCTCTGATAGTATTTTGCCACCATTACAATAACAATCCCTTGTGGAGGCTTCCCATGAAAACTAAATGCACATGTGATGTCATCAGTAATGTCAATGAGATTTGTGATGACATCTTTGATGTCAAGGGTGTTAGCCCTTGCAGTGCACACTGGTGGCGCGAGTTATGGTTGCTTAGCTTACCCTAACTTGTGAATTTCTCGGTTTTTCTCGGTTTTACCTGTAACCATAACGTCCCTGTAACAATGTTTTTGTTAGTGAATGTATATATGCAAACAATGCAGTGTTCATTGGTTTTTAGCAGGATATGCTTAGTTTGTAAAGGAGAACTCTCCAACATAATGAAATTGCTGGCAGCATGCATCTGGTTGTGCACATTGTGTGGCATTCAAGCTGCTCAGCAAGGCACCTGCTCTTACATTACCAAACTCAAAAAATATATGAAAACAGCAGCATGGCAAAAGAAAATGAAGTAGGTGTAGAAATTGTGTACGTACAAATCTAACAGGAGAAAGACATTGGGAAGCCATCATAAGGGAATGCATCAATAACAAAATTAACATCTCCCATCACCAATCGTACTGCACTACTCCTGTACGTGGGAACAAAGTAGTAAGGGGCAGAGTAACGACTGGCAAGAGCTTAGAGCAAAACGTGGGAACAATGTAGTAAGGAAACAGAACAGTCTTTAATAATGGCACTGGTGTTGCAGTATGCAATAGGGCATATGTGTAACGTGTCTTTGTAACACGGAAATGCCAAGCACCTCCGAGTTGCAGGAAAGAAAGGTCCCTCATAACACAATGACTTTTGTACAGTAACCCCATTGGTACGCACTGTATTCCTCCATGTATAGCAAACACATTCTGTTTTCCGTAAGAAAACATATTGGAAAGGAAAGCAAGGCAGTAGAAGCCACAATCCTTGCACAACACCATTTGCGCATAGCTAAAGAAAGAAACTGCAAATAGCAAAAAGGAGTTGCGTAACTCAAAAGTGAACAGGTCAAATAAACTACCCCTTTCTCAGTCCGCTCAATTAGCGGCCAACAGGTATGGCGCTTACTCCATCTCAAACCACTTAATATAATACCACTTAATATAGAAAGCATGGGTTCACCAATGTTTTCATATCACATTTTATTCATGAAACAATATAAACATAGTGTAGTTTACCTTCATAAGTTTAGCACTGTAATTTAATTTCATATAAGCACTTATTGCAATCTTTGAGGTTAGTACTTGACAAATCTGTTGTTCATATACAGATAGTAGCTGGTTTAAGTTATTATAATATAAACGCTTAAGATAAGTTGCGTACAAACAAATGTTTTGGACAAAATGAAATGGCTGTTTGCACACCTGCACGTATAGTCCTTCCCCATGTCGCAGGCCGGCATCCCCTCAAAAATCCTGTCATGGGAGACGTGACTGACACAGCAATCTCTTCCTTCCCTAACAACTAAGTTCTACAAAACAGCATTTCCCCAAAGTAAGTATGGAATTGTGCAAAAGTGAACATTAATAATGATAGTTTGGCTAAGTGTTTTGGTGGTATTCTTTTTTTCCTGAAATGGCCTTCAGACTCAGTGGCACACAGTCCTCCTTGCAATGCTTGCAATTAAGCAAAAGAGAAGGGTCCTACGGAATACACACAATCACAATGGACGCATCCGTACGTCGTCAGCAGGCTTCGCAAGTCTGCATGTTGTCCACCACCTGGCAATGCGTGTGGGAATGGACGTTTGTGTGTACTGCAAGTGCAGGCATATGTATACGTGCCTCTGTGTCCTGGTAACATCAGCCCTCTTCAGCATATGTGAAGGAACGTTAAAGTGGTCGGGGCGTGCACCCACGTCCTGCAGATAGGTATGCAAATAAGCATCCCACCTGGAGCACCATAAGTAGCCAGCATCTTCCCAAAACGGTCAGCGCACGTGTTGTGCACTATTAGTGTGTAGAAAATTGGCAACAGCGTGCATAGTACACCCAGGCACATGCACACAACGCAGTGCGCCCAAAACGCATCCAGTAGACAGTCGTCCAAAATCAGATGTCAACATTCTCTGCCTAAAAATGTGTAGGGATGTTCGTTTCAACAATCACACCTACCATATTGATGACATAATGGGAAATGATGCCACATCAACTTCACGCAATGAAATGACAGTACATAACAGCATAGGAAATTATTTCACTTTAAACTTTCACCTTATGGCATCACAGGAAATGACCTCAGTTGGCATATGGCCTTCAAGAGATCACAGGAGCGGGTGCCTGGTGGGATCCATCCCATATCCTCTAACGCATCATGATAAAGTACCAAATGAGTGATGTGTACATAGTGTCACCACTTTTTTCCTTAGCAGAACACAATTTCCTCTTGGAACATATCAATAACAATGTCATTCACCATTCACTTTAGTTTTAGAGCTCAATAAAACCTAGTGAACAATGTATGTGATCAAGACACATTTACTACTTCTGTACATATGAACCTTTTAATAGGTCTTGGTAAAACCAACTACATGTCAGTGAGTAAAGACGAGCAAGTAAAGAAAGTGATAATAGTATACTCAGTAGGTAAATGCAGTAACTTTTTAAATAGCAAAGAGTATCTTGCCATTAGACAGATTTTGTTTTGTAGAGGCCTAACAAAGCCTACACTTTTTAACAAAATACAAGTGTACTTGGTGTTGCAAACTGTAATGTTACAGTGAAATACGTAAGCGTCAGAAAAATAGAATCAATTAAAACAGGGTTCCAAAATGAGGGGAGCTGGGAGCAATGTACATGCTAGTTGTAGCAAAGAAGGGCCTCCCAAGCTTACCACTCAACTGTTAGCATGAGCTACATTTGACTCCCACATCAACTACTGCCAAACGAGCACAAGAATGTCAATTTAGAACAATCTGTAATTAAACATAACGCATCTACATCAAAATCATTCCAGAAAACAAACCTTAGTTATTCAAGAAAATAGTCCTCTACACGTGTTTCACCACAAAGTGTGGATCTTCCGGAGGTGCAAAGTAGCCTTATTTTAATTTATCCTACTTATAATTTGGCAATTTGTTTTACAACTTCACCAGACAATTTATCAATGCTTTTTCTACTGGTTGAATGGAATGGGTTTCATAATCCAATATTTTTTTGATGGAGAGGAAGGAGATATTTCTTTCCTTGGTGGCCGTGAGCAGGAGTTTCTTTGTTAGGACAGTTTATGCTTTAAATTTGCTTTTCTTTTGTACATTGATTGTATTCTTGTGTGTTTGGATTGGTTAAATGATTGGATTGTGTATAAGGTATTTATGAAATTATATCACCGTAACCAAGAGCCAAGTATCCCTATGTAACTAAGACATGTTCTTGTAACTAAGACAATGTAAGGCAACAGCGCCTCGATGCCCTTGGGCTGCTAGTGCACTTTACAAATCCTAATAAATAATAAAAAAAGAAAAAACACAATATATTACTCAGTTTCCTACACAGGCAATGTGACTCACAAGGAAGAGATACAGTAATGGGGGTTTGTGAAAGGTGCATAAACGCTCAAATAAGAGATCACTGTCTTGACTACACACTCACTCAGACCTCACAAGATGCACACACAGTGGTGAGGGTCTCTACAAAGTGCATTAGCGACTTTCATAAAATATCCCTCAGTTTTCTATACAGTCAGACCGCACATGGTACACAAACACTACGGGGGGGGCTCTGAATATTCTTGAGCAGTATGTCACAAATGCATGTGACAGGCCTGGGTAGGCTGGAGTACAAGAGTGCCTCTTGAAACCATTTCTAGAAGAGAAGAAATTGTGTGCATTTCACTTTTCGCAATGGTGAAATGGCTAAAAGTGGGGTCCTACAGTGCATCTGCAACTACGACCAACCATTTCACTCTGACTGAATATGCACAGTAGTGGAGAAACCACACGCTTCCACCAATGACATTAAAGAGGTCTACATGTAACAGCATCAGTTCTGCACAATAGTCCCCTGTGTACACAGCCCACCCATATATGTTATTGCGCAATCCCTGTGGCTCCATAGTCCCATTTCCATTGGCGCCATCCTGAAAATGTCTGGATGTGGCTTTCGTGCTGCGTGCAAGCGTGGGGGCATAACGTGCACCCATGATAGGGGAAGTTTGTTATAAGGGGCGGCTGTTAAGAGGTTTGTTAGTTTTCGTATTTTAAAGACTTCTAGAGGAAGACCTTTTCCATTTTCTTTTAATTTTCTGTTTTCTTGTGCGGACATGGGTAAAGTAAACTCTTCACCACATTTTGTAGACGGGCAAACAAAACAGCATTGCCAATGGGCAACAAAGAAATGCCATCTGGTTGGAAAAATTCTGCATTTCTACAACTAACAAGGTAATTGTTGCAAAAGAACATCCGAAAAGTGGACAAAAAAGTATTCATGCTTCGGTAGCTGAGACACCTTCCTGCGTCTGGCTCAGAACATCCATGATGGGTGTCCCACACTCTTCGTGGGGTTATCGAAGAGAACAGCACCGTTGCAGTGGGAAAAAGCCTCTTCACTAGCTTTAGCAACCTCTTTAGTCGATCGAACAAGCCTAAACAAGACATGTAACCCATGTACATGCCACTGTAGTGATTTGACCATCAAGTCGCCTCTACCGGAACTTGCCAGATCTTTGCAAAGTGCATCCATGTCGGCGACACTGCGCTTGTACACACCGTTCCACAATGCAACCACTCCTTCCAACTTGAAATTTCCATCAAAGTTTCTTTACAGGGCATACTCGTGCAAATGTAGTAGAAAGGCATCACCTATATGCAGCACAATAGTTTGACATGTCAACCAGCCTCGCTACGCAGAGAATAATGTACAGAAGTGTGACCGCCCCTTCCAGTGAACCACACCCACAGTACCTGATTGGATAATTCCAAAACTCCCACGTTCATTGGACAACAACGTAAAAAGTGCAGATCCTCGCATGTGCTGTTCACAAAGTACTATGAGAGCGGCACCACAGGAAACCAGTACCCGTCCTTCCCTTTCCACTGCCTTTTGCCAGCACCACCTCATTGGGTATGGGTAAATGGGCACATACGATTCCACCAATGCCATCCAAGACGTTACCATCTAACACTGGCTGTGCTGCACAACACTTCACGAGTACTGTTAGAAAATCAGCCTGCTACTATACGGTCACTTGCCAGCACATCAGTACGAATTTTGGTAATAGATTCCAAAATGTGTGCATCCACATTCATCCACTTGCGCACCCACTACCACAAATGTAAGGTTCCATAAATGGTTCTGCACTATGCGTATTACTGTGTTATAAGTACCTCTGTGCACAGTATCTGCCACTGAGCGGCCATTACGGTCTTTAGAAGCATACTGTTTTTTCCCCAGCCCCTACCATGAAGTGGCACGTTAGTGATATGTGCTTGCAACGTTCTCATTGACCCATATCATACAGTGTAATATTGACACAGGAATTCCTTGCTTTGCTTCCCACAATGGTACGAAATGTTTTCCCCACTAACCCACCTCCTACATAAAGTGTACAAAAATGGCATCAGTAGCAGCATTAATTGCATCGTACCCAGGGAAAGCAACTTTCCAAAAGATCATTGTCTGCACAACTGTACTTCTGGGTAGGTTGCATCATTACAGCAGGCTCTTTTTAAATGTGCCCCCTTGCACTCTCCACCCTCTGCAACACATCTAGAAGAGGCGTGCTCGACTTGGGATGGTATCTGTCCTGCACTTAAATGTCGCCAATAGCTCCCAGTGGCTGCAGGCAGTAAAGGGAGAAGACTATGCATTATGCAGAAGGCCTTCTGGCCCCTGGGACCACAATACCTTCAAATCTAACTCCCGATATATGTGCATGTGCAAGCTCTTCCCTCATCCGTCTCCAACTCCCTCAGGGGCCCATGCTTCTACAAAAAACAGTGATTGGTAGATGTGCTTTTTCACCTGGGCCCTCCCTCTGCAGCATGCTCCCCGTCTCCTTGACACTTGAGGGGACCCATCGTCGGTTCGTGAAGCACCTCAAAGTCCTTCTCTTCGCATCTGCTGTTTCTGCTCATCTCCCCAGCTAACTGCATGACGTACACTTAATCTGCACTACTTACCTGATGACTCTGATGTCAGACCCATGTCACCTCCCTCTGCCAGGAAAAACCCTACACTGGCTTTCTAGCAAACCCTGCACCTCAAGACGGTTTCCTGTATGCCTAACAGTGTATCCACCACCTCGTGTGTGCACTTATCCATACACTTGGCACAATTGGCCCATATTTTTACTTGCTGCCATTTCTTCTTCTTCCCATGTACTGTACATTCCCCTCCCTCCGACCATGCACTTGGCCGATCCAAGTGACACCTGGCCTAGTAGGTTCATTGTCTCCCCTCGGTTTTCCATCCTTTGCCTCGTTTGCTACACGTGTGTGTAGGCGCATTACGAATACCGTAGCATACACTCGCACATCATATTATATCATACACATAATACATGCACAACAGTGGGATGCCTGCCACTTACCGTGTACACTGCAAAGTTGTTCTTTGGTTTCCGCACTACCCCCCCTTACTGCACACTTGTCAAAAAATATTGGGCACACGCAGCACACCTTGCATGTTACTAACTCCAAAGAAATGCATAGATTTGATACATACACCCAGACTGCCTGCTCCTTACATTGCTCACTTCCACCTTAGTCTTCTGCACTTTTGTGCAAATAAACCTTCTGGTACACTTTGAGTACACACCTGATCCACCAACCTTATAAACAATGTCTTTCGCTCCACAGTTTCCTTTCCATGGCTCCCATCCAGAAAATGGTTGGATGTGGCACGTGGAAGCGTAAAGTACAGCATAAACCACTGACTTTTTGTGGGAGGGGGGTTGGGGGTAAATGTAAAACAGGTTAAGGAGTTTGGTCTGTAGTACTGTCTCAGAAAATAAATTGTTTTTTTTCTCCTCTTTTTGTTATGTACCTGCTTGCTTACACTTTTTTTGTTCATGTCTTTTGATGAGTTTTTGTTCCCTCCTACTCCTCACACTTCTACGTACTGAACGTCAACGCTTCTCTTACAGTTCTACAGGATTGTACGCAATGCCGCGTGCAGAGTGGCGAACAATGCAGCATTGCCAACAGAGGGCAAATAAATTCAATTTGCTTGCACCCAGTGGAAATCTTGCTCCTTAATGCTGTCAAAGGGGGCGTGGCCAAGCACGGATGCCGTGAAGTCTAGTCTCTGTAGAGCTCCGGTCCGTGATCCTGATACGGACGAATATAACGCTTTGAATCTGTCTGTATATTAATAAAAACAGCTTCTCCACGAAGGGAAACCCATCCGACACTAGCTCCCGCTCTCGCAGTGAATCGGAGCTGGAAAAACTGAACGAGAGAGAGGCTAAGTCGAGCCCCTGCGGTGCGCAAGATGGCAGTGCCCGCTCTGTGAATGGTGCGGGGCAGACGCATACCTTGGGGAAGCTGAGCATCGAGGTGAGGATGAGACGAGCCGCTTCCCCCCCTGATTACAACCCAGCTCGAGCTGAAACGCTGGGTGGATGCGAGTTCAGCGAGCCGTGACCAGCAACGCCAGCACTGGAGGAGAAGCCCCGCGGCGAGGAACAATTGAAGGTGCCGAAGGGAGCGAGCCACTTGGTCCCTCAAATTGGAGCAGAGTGCGGGGGGAAGACAACAGCGACGACCTAGCGGGCTGAGTGTAAGGAAGTGCGCTTACCGAAGAGCTAGAGGGAAGGTGAAGAGACGGTCGGGGCCCTCATACTTCGAGCGACCAAGCCGGCGGGACACCCCATTGGAACATCAGAACAGCCATCGAGTTCCCCGGACCCGAAAAGGAGCATGATACGGGACGGGCTGAGGGCGGACCTAGATGAGCCACTGAACACGCACAAAACAAGCAGGCCCCTGGGACAACGGGAATCAGGGCTGAGGAGCCGGACGGTGCGATCTGCAATATCAGGAACGCTCCACAGTAGACAGCGGGCCTTGGTTTGCCCCCACCGAAGCGGGGGAGACAATCATTCCTAGGACCGCCCGCATGGGGGCAAGTACTGGGGCCAGCTCTGCTATTGGTAAGGGTTCGAACGCAGTCTTGAAGTAACCGTTGCCTCTACAAATCATCAGCAAGTCAGTGGCAGTTGATAATCGATCTCCCACACGTACACCCCCTGTCGCACACCCACAGGGGGGATAGAGGCGACTGGCTGCAACTGATAGCGGGAACTGCCTGAATGCCACCCCCGGCCATTTACAGACGTCTACCGATTTAGGAATTGGGGCAAAAACAGCCACCCCCGGTGTTTACAGAGCCTTAACAAGAATAGGGAGCCCCCTGCGAGGATCACATAACCGCTCTGCCAAATTTACCATAGAAACCTGTTGGCCTGCGGGAGGGAGAGGTCACCCCCCAAAAATAAACTGAAATGAGTTACGATGGACTCATTCACGACCGCGAGACCTCAGAGACAACTGCAACAAGAAAAGGGAGCCATGGAAGAACCCCCCCAGCAAGAGGAGGACCTCAAGCACACACAAGTCATGCAAGCGATAGCATCTATCGAGGGGAAGATAGAAGAGGTAAAATCGGACATGCAGCTCATGCGTCAGGACGCCCGGAACCTAAAAGAAAGGGTGAAGACGGCCGAATCTACCCTACAAGATACCGTGTGGAACATGCAGGAATTGAAGATATAAGTCCAAGACTTGGAACAAAAAGTGGCAGGGCTGGAGGCACGCTCGGAAGATGCAGAGGGTCGAGCCTGCCGGAATAATAACCGCGTTTTAGGGGTTCCATAGGACCTGGAGGGACCGGATCCAACGAAATTTGTTGAATCGATGCTACAACAGGAAATAGGCCCGGAGAATCTCTCCCAGGGGTTCTCGGTTGAGCGGGCCCACAGATCCCTTCAGAAACGTCCACCGCCGGGTTCTTACCCATGCCCAATTATCGCAGAAATACTAAACTTCCGAGACCGAGAAGCAATCTTGCGATAGTCACGAGAGGGAGGAGTAATAAAGCGGAAGGACTCTACAATAGTCATGTACCCAGACTATACCCCTACAGTACAACGGGCAAGAAACTCCTTCATCCCTATAAAAGCCAGTCTAAGGAAGCTTAACTTAAAATACATGCTGCTCTACCCCGTCACGCCTTAAGATACTATATAAAGGAAAGGCAGTCTTTCTGGACACCCCAGCCGCAGCAAATATGTGGCTTGAGCATAATAATCTAGCTGATCACATGGAAGAGCCGTCAACATCAGTCAAGGGGTGATCACGTGCCCGCCAATACTAGAGTGAAACTGGATCCCCCAACGACAATGAAGGCAGACAGAATACCAGTTTATACTTGAATCCTTCCATTGAATTAGCCATATCGGACATGAACTCGATGGAATATACCTGCGACAGAAGAGCGACCCACCCCACCGTAAGCCGTGCAGGCGACCTGGCTACACAACACCCGATACGGATGGCCAGGAGTGGCCTAGAAGGCTCGGGATCCCCTGAGCGCTGCAAGTTGAAAGCACATGCTGGGGGCAGTTTGAAGTTGTTTTGTTGTTTTTCCTCGTTTAGAAAAAATGAGAGTTATACCGGTTATGCGGTCTCCGAAGATTATGATAGCTGGGGGAGTGGAGGTTGGGAGATGAAGGAGGGGCCTGCAACCCGAGGAGTGAGAGAAGAACGTGGAAGACGGCTGGGCTGGAATGACGAGACTCCCCCACGATCGACATGGCCCTTAAAATAAAAATAATGACCAGGAACGTGAGGGGTCTGGGAACCTACTTACGCCGAAACAGAATTAAGTCCTACTTAACTAGAAAGGGAGTGCAAATTGCACTGCTACAAGAAACGCACTGCACAAAGGACTCTCTGGCTAAACTGTGCGAACACTGGGGCGGACAAGGAGTTGGTACCACCTATCCTAAATATGCCAGAGGAGTATTTACCTGGATTCACCCCTAGCTCCCGTTCCAGTTACTAGGATTCGAAACAGACCCGGAGGGAAGGTTTGTGATACTATGGGGATGACTAGAGCAGGCAGAGATCTGCATAGTAAACTCATATCTTCTCAATAATAATATTCCGGCGCACCTCAATCCAATGTATGCCAAAATTGCACCGCACAGACATGGTATTTTCCTTTGGGGCGGTGACTAATTGTTGTGAGTAAAAGCAGTGGCTGCGAACTCTCAAGTGGTTAATAACCACTGAACAGGTTATCAGGCCTTGTTCTGTCGAGAGAGGGGCGCCCGCTACCTTTGCAAACTAAACCTGACTTTAATTGTGTGCACAATCCGAAACTGGATAGATCTCAGCCCCTCCCAGGGGGCCCTTCGGCGGCGACAACAGCCTTGGCCCTGCTAAGAAATAGGTTGGACCTTACAGACACATGGCGGGAGCTACACCAGACACTCGGGGCTACTCGTATTTGTCGTCCCCTCATGCTCTATACACAAGACTGGACTATTTTTTCATAGACAAGGAGCACCTATCGTAAATAGAAGAGGCGCAATATCTGGGGAGGTCCACCTCAGATCACTTGCCACTTCTGGCAGTGTGGGGCCACGCCCGACCCAGACCCCCTATCCCTACGTGGAGGATGCCGATTGACGCCTTAGGAGACCTGACATTTCGAGAGGAGCTGCACGACCTCATAGATAACTTTTTAGAGGTGAACACGGGAAGTGTTGAACATGTGAGTACAATGTGGGAAGCCCTGAAGGTAGTAACAAGAGGTGAAATCATCACGAAGGCAGGGGGCATCAGGAAGCACTGAAAGTTGAACTGGAACAGTGGGAACACGAGATAGAAAGGCTAGAGGCTCTCCCTGTAAACGCTTCCCAGAGAGAGGGCCACCTCAAAGATCTCAAGGTTAAATGCAAGTCAGCATGGGACAGACTAGCTAACTGATTATATTGCAAAAACGAATAGAGCACACACAGAGGCGGATAGGCCGAGCAAACTGCTAGCCTGGTTATGTAGGAAGGAACATCCGAGGCACATAATCACCACTATAAAGGATATGGAAGGCCAGGACTTCCACACACAACAGGACATTAACGTCGTCTTTAAGGGTTTTTATGAGCACCTGTATTCCCATGAAGACCTGGTTCCCCAGGGACAAATACTAGAAACCTTAGACGAAATAGGGCTGCCCAGTCTAACTCCTGAACAAGCAGAGTCCCTTGATGCAGACATTTCTACGGACGACATATAAATCACTGGCCACCTGCAAAGTTCCCGGGAGTGATGGGCTGCCTACAGAGTTTTACAAGGCATATGAGACCTCCCTGACACTCCTGTTACATGAAGTCTTTCAGGAGGCGTTCGAAAGGGGGTTACTACCTGACCGCATATGAGAGACTCTTTTGATCCCGATTATTAAACCCAACAAGCCCACAAATAAATGTGATTCCTACCGGCCAATAGCCATCCTCAATTACGACGTGAAAATACTAACGACGGTCCTAGCAAAGAGACTGGCTAAAATTATAGGTGAAATCGTCCATACAGACCAGTGCGGCTTTGTACCGAGCCAAAACACCACCATGAATCTACGCAGGTTACAACATGTCATCAGTCACACCAATACCAGCACGGAGCCATATGCGCTATTATCCTTAGATGCCATTAAGGCGTTTGATTCCATTTTCTGGGACTGGTTAGTGGAGGTCCTGGTAGATTTTGGCTTTGGCCCTAGGTTCATTAGAATGCTCAAGATACTCTACACTAAGCCCAAAGCCTGAGTAAAGACCGGTAGACACATCAGAGAAATGGGAAATATGCAGGGGCACCAGGCAGGGATGCCCATTATCTCCCATGCTTTACATACTGGGACTAGAACCCATCCCTATTTATTTTCAGAAGCAATTCTTTGATGCAGGTATCCGCATAGGGGGTGTAGACCATGTTATTTCGCTTTATGCGGATGACGTGCTGCTGTACGTCAGGGACCCATATAATAACGCGCCTACGATGCTAGATGTTCTGGATAACTTTGCCAAGGTCTCTGGCATACAATTCAGCAGAGTAAAGTCCTGTCTTTTTCCCCTGGGTGGCCTCAGGGGCAAAGATATGGTAGAACTTCCTTCACTGGGGGCACGTTGGGAGGTATCCTCGTTCAAATACCTCGGAATAAATATAATGCACACCCCTGAGCTCATGCACGAAAATACAAAGGCGGCGATTCCTGCTCTATGAAAATCCATGGGGTTCTGGGCGAAACTTCCCCTGTCCATGATGGGCAGAGCTTCAATAACTAAAATGATTATCCTCCCCAAGTTTCTCTATGGGTTTCAGAAAGTCCACTTCTTTATCGGGGCCTCTTTCTTTCGCCTATTGGAAAGAATAATGAAAGATTTCCTGTGGGAGGAAAGGTAGACATAAGATAGCGTTCACCGCCCTAGTCCTGCCATACAACCAGGGTGGAATCCAACTTCCAAACCTGGAGAAATACTATCTGGCGGCGCAACTTAGCTTTGTGGCCAAATGGTTATCGGATGAACCCACCTCAGAGACACCTCTGCTGCAGCCCATGATTTCTCTGTTGTACTTTAAGGAGCTTATTTGGGCCCCCCTCACAGCTCTTGGACGGTGCCCCCTTCTTGGCCACCCTGGGGAGAAAGGTCTGGGACAGAACAAAGGCCCTTGTTCATATGAAGCACCCTTACTCCCCGGATGTGCCGCTGATAACAGACATGTGCAAAAACAAATCAGACCTGCAACACCTTAGATACTGGGAAAGGTGGGGAGTGTACTCCTGGGGGGACCTATACAAGGAAGGCTCTTTTAAAGAATTTGAGAAGCTACAAGAAGAGGCTGATATCCACACAGGGCAGTTCCTATGGTATCAGAGAATACGTACCATAGCACGTACTAAATGGGAAAATTGGCCAGAGGAACCAGAACCTAACCCCCTCACCACGTTGTTGAATACCTTGGTGAGGGCTGGAGGCCGGTATCACAGATTTATAGTCACCTGAGCGATACCCCTTATCCACGTAGTGCGGAATTGAAAGGTAAATGGGAAGCTGATGTAGGCTGGGAAATAACTGACGAAGAATGGGAAAGAGCCCTAACGTTTCTGAAATCAGTCTCCAGAAACCACAGGTTTCGACAAATTCAGCTGAACTTGCTGTATCGGACATATTTGACCCCAATCAGGTTAGCAAAGTTTAACACCTCAATACAATCTACTTGTATCTGGTGCAACGCGGAGGGGGCAGACTTGATTCATATGTTTTGGTCCTGCGTCAAAACAGTCCTTCTGGACCACCATACGACAAACAGGCGAAAAAGCTGGGATGATTAGATATCATTTGACCCCAAACGAATGCCTTTAAGGGACATACCCCATGCCGGCCAAACTTCAACACCTGGCCAAACTAATGGACATTATGTGTATCTTGGCAAAAAGGACAATTGCAATGTCCTGGAAGAAACCCGCCGGGCCACAGCACAAGCTGTGGTACAGAGTGTTGTAACGATGGGTCCATGCCGAAACGAAGGCTTGGGAAAACAGTGTGGCCAAATCCACAGATGCCTCGAGCATGACTCTGGAAGCTTGGAAGGGACTCACAGGGTCGTTGTTCCACCCTTCGAACGATAAGCCCCCATGAACAGGGAAATTCCATGGTCATCAGATAGTGACCCATAAGGGCGATACTACCGAGATGAGTGGTCCTAAATAAAGAGGATTCTGTTATGGTGGACCCCCTGCCCCCCTTTGTCTGGTTGTCTATCCCCTACATTCCACAGCTGTTACTGAACTGATATACTCAGAGAACTATTCGGAGACAGTTAAAGTTAAATTGTTGTTAATGTTGTTGTTTTACAATGCTCACCATCCTTGAATTTGTAGTGCACTTCATGCCATGTAAGCGCTAAATTTGATCAATGCCAATAAATACATTTTAAAATAGTCGGTGCTGAACATTCCAGCACTACACATAAAGGCACACATTCTTCAGTTTATGAAACACCTCCCGACCTGTAGCTGTGGTCAAATTACAGCCTAATGTGCAACATATGCAATTACCTACAGCATGTGCTTGAGAACACATAGTACCTCACTGTAGTTCCACCAAGAGTAAAATGCTCTCCGCACCCATTATTCAGAGACAAACGGAGGCAACTGTACATGTCTGCAGTATGGTATACTGGCTGTTCTCAAGGGATAGGCTCTTGGGTGCATAACCAACGGCCTACAGCCCTTGGTCATGTACCCAATACTGTAGGCCTTACCAACACCCAGCACAACATAATGGCATCATGAAAGCACATTTCCCACATACCAAAATCCAGAAACTTAAGATGATGGGTGGTGCAAAAGGCAACTGATATCAACCACAAGTAGTGCCATGTGGCTCCCTAATGTGCAAAGTGGTGGCATTATGGGAACCATATAGTACTGGACGCATATCAGGGCACTTGTGCTGTTCAACCAGGTCTACAAGGTCCTGCACAACCATTTTTTCAACGTTGCCACCAGCGGAGGCATGCATACTTAAAAGTGCATGTCGGTGTTATGGTGGCGTGCTATTCAGCAGGCCTAGCCTCTTCAGTGACCAGCCTACGGGCTTACAGGCTTTTTGGCATACACCCAACAGTGTTGCCCTTGGCCACACACAGCTTAACATAACAGACTTATGCACGTGAACAAGTGGCCAGGTACATGCAGGTCACCTGTAGCCGCTTGTAAGCATCCACTACTTCAGCACTTCTCCCACAGGACACACTGCAGGAGTCGGCACTCCATCAGATCCAAGCATATTCTACACAGTATAATAATTGCAACCAATCCCCACAACCATAAAAACATTTTATGCAATGATCACAAACCGCACATAGAGGACAGCATTGTAAAACCCACTTCATCCCACAGCACTCTTTTCCCAGTGCAAGGTAGCCACCCATTCATGGATGGGTCTACAGGTTTAGCACACCCAACACACCGTACTGCAATGTAGGTTGCAAGTTTCATGTGTTCTCCATGGTTCTCCCCTTCTACCATTGCTCTACCATCACTGACCGCTGGGCCTCACCACACACTGAACACCCTACTGCAACCTATGTATTACTTCTCATTTGATGTGTAATGCAGGCCCCATCTGCAAATGGGCCTGCCAACTTTCACCCTGGCCACACCTGTACATACATTGCCAATTACATTGTGTTGCTGGTGCATACCGGTATGTGAGTGGCTGTGTCATTTTGCAACTTTCTTATGCTGATGGCGCAATGTGGTAAAAGGCTTTGCCAAGGAAGGGTCTTATAAGGGCCTACCCATAGCAAATGCAGATGGTTACATGTAGCTCCCTATTGTGCAACAGGGGCAATGATGTAGACCATACAGTAATGTACGCATAGCAGCTCACTTCTGCTGTTTCACCAAGTGCACAATGTCCTGCGCAACCATTTTGTGCTGTCCACCATCTCCAAAAGCATGCACAGTAACAACTGCATTGCTGCATTATATTCTGGAGGCTGCGATTAAGGCCTAGACTGTTGGGTGCATGGCATAACAGAGCCATGCAAGCGACCAGCTACACATGTGCCAAATATCACAAAGCCAACATACGCATCAACACTTCCACCCAACCGCCACACCATAAAGCATAGACGCAAGGACATGTGTTCCACTTACTGTAATGCAGCAACATACCGCTGTGTTTGGCACCGCTACCCACTTCCAATCAGAAACCATTGTAAGCATGCCTACCAAACAAGACACTTCACAACATTCAGCCTGCTCCCACTTGTACGTGCATAGAACCAATGGTGCATACTGTGCTCCAACAATTACTAATCTGCGCAATGGACACTACGCAAGCATATACAAGAAACATTTGCACTGGGACCTCTTTCATATGTACACTATTCTGTTATCACACCCAGTGGACACACTATATAACTGCTCACTGCACCATCTCCACCCATACACCAAAAACTGTATGTTCTTCTACCAATCACCACACACATACAACCACCATTGTGTGACGTGCAGCCAAATATGACACACTAAGCAACAATTTGGCACCTGCTTTCAACCAGTGGACTTACTTTTTCAACCAGTAAACATCATTGTCTGAGGTAGGGCTGCAGGCATGCAGCCAAGGGGCAAAACATTACCTCACAGCACACCATAGTACACACTATGTTTACATTGTCATGTGTCGGGGAAAACACTCCCCTCCAGCCAATGTGCCTGCCACCGGATACTGCTGTCAGACCACCGTCTTGTATATTGATATATATCACGTGACGGTCTTCTCACTCCCGCACCCTTTCTATCCCTTCTCCCCACCAGATGCCGTACACTATGATTTTCTGATCCTTTTGCCGCCGCATTGTCCTCCGATAAAAAATACCGCTGGCATGGAACACTTTTCACACATCACCGCACACTGCAGTGCAATCAAACTTTTGACAGCGCTGCGAACAGGGAATTAGGACAGCGGAGCGGTTCCAGATATGACTTTTCAGTACGCACACTGATACGTACAAAAGTGCCAGCCTTTGCCACACACAACGCAACACTGTCCTCCGATACACCATGGTGGCGTTTCCCAAAAACTTTCAGGCACAGCACGCTTCCCCTCCAGCCAACAACTGGCCGCGTCCACTGTTCGCCAACAGCACAGCGTACCGCAGGCCAATGAGACATCGGTCCGCAGAGCGAACAGGGAAATGGGTCCGCAGAGCGGATCCAGATTTCACAAATGTTTTGGCCTGTACATTTCAGTGTTTTGCAAAAGAATTACCGGTCAGATTTCCACCAAAAACACAAAAGCACGCTTCCTGGCCCAAGCCCCTGCTCCTGGCACAAATTTGGTGAAAATCTGTCCAGCCTTTCGCCCTGTGCAAAGTTTTTCCCCATTCAGTCTATTGAAAGAAAAAAAAAAACATTTGGGACCCCCCCTCCTAGGGGGAGCGAAGTTATAAGCAGCTGAAAAAGTGCTCTTCCTATGAGTATAGCAACAACCATAACTACATGGCCGCTACCGTGGGCTGTGTAATTATGGACCGTAATCTTATTTCTGATGCTTGTATCTACTTAGATTCACATGCTATGCATAGGTCGACATCTAGTTGAAGTTGCAGAGAATTACAGTTGTTTTCGAAACTCGAAAAGGCAGGTCGACAGGGCGTGCCAGTAATACAACCCCTAGTGCGACGTCCACTGTATACCCATGTTCTTTCACGCTCACATGTCGAGGTCCCTCTGATCGTTTTGTTCTGACATGAAGTGTAACTTGAGTACAGGTGTTTCCAAGCAGATAGATCACAGAAAGCTCATACAACATCTATGCACCTTCTCTAAGGGGAGGAAGGGTGGGCGCATGGGAATCTAAGCAGATGCAAGCATCAGAAATACGAGTACGGTGAGTAATGTATCCCTTCTGAGGTTTGTGGAACCTGCTTAGATAACATGTTTTGCGTAGATTAGCGAGCAGTGTTAGGAGAAGGTGGTGGGTCGTGAGAAGGAGCAGCAGCAAATAGATGTTTTAGAACAACTTGTCCCACCTGTGTATCTGCTTTTGAATGGGTATCAATGCAGTAGTGCTGAGTGAAGGCGAGTACTGCGCTCCATGCAGCTGCTATGCAAATGCTGTCTAAGTGGACATTTGCGATAAAAGCCAGGAGTAGCTCATGTGCTCCGTGTGGAGTGAGCTCATGGTGTAAGAGGCAGTGTCTTGTTCGATAATGAATAGCATAATTGTATACATCGGACTATCCATCTGGAGATGGCATTCTTGGAAATGCGGTCTTCTCTGCCCGGTACTACGGAGACGAACAGTTGATCAGTTTTCCCAAGTGGCCTGGTCTTGTTTACATAGTAAAGGACCACCCTCCTCACATCCAGTGTGTGGGGTTTTACCTCAGCTGAGCTAGTTGGATTCTGAAAGAAAGCCGAAAGCTCAATAGATTGGTTCACGTGGAATTTGGAAAAGAATTTGGGAGAGAACCTTGGAGGAGTACGTAAAACCAATTAATTTTTATGGATGGTAAAGAAAGGGTCCTGCACTGACAATGCTTTCAATTACCCAACTCTTCTTATGGAAGTAATAGCCACTAAGAAGGCAGTCTTGTATGTCAGGTGTTTAAGACTTGACTTATGCATAGGCTCGAATGGGGGCCCCCCCCATGAGCTTTGCTAGACTACATTGAGATCCTATCCTGGCGGTGGGTGGGTTTGAAATTGGAGGGTGGAGTCTTTTTACTCCCTCCATGAATGCCTTAATGACTGGAATTTTCCACCACGATACGATACTTTGAGAGGTAAGTATAAGCTGATGAAGCCGCCAGGTAGACCTTTAAAGAGTTGAATGCTAACCCTGAATCTAACAAGTGGAGCATATAATTTAGAATGTGTGAAGTACATTCTATGGTGTTTGTTTAGACTGGCACCAAATTACAAATCTCACTCATCAAAATAACAGTGTCTAATGGTTTGTTTTCGTGCCTCCTTGAGGATATCCATACTCCATTGTGGTAGATTAAGGTGTCCTAACTCTGACTTCAGGAGCCATGCTGCCAAGTTCATAGAGTGTGGAGTGTGGTTAAGGGTGCACTGTTCCCCCGCTTTTGGATTAACAGGTTGGACTGACACAGGAGTTTGTTGGGATCACACATCGCCATCTTGCGCAGATATGCATAAAACGGTTGTCTCGCTCACATGGAAGCAACTAGGATGAGGGTCATCTGTTCTCTGTGCATCTTGTTCACTATCCTGCTCATTAATGGAGTCGGGCGGTGGGGTGGTGATCTCAGAGCTTAAGAAAATTTCCCCAACCAGTTCATCTATAGGGCGTTCCCCTTGGAGTATGGCTGAGGGAACCTGGATGCAAAGTCTGGGCATTGCTCGTTTTCTCCTGTAGTGAAAAATTCTAGTGTGGGGTAACCCCACTGAGAGAAGATGTGGTCTACGATGCTTGAGCTAGTTGCCACTCCTGGCCCTCTGTTACGGTATGTCTGCTCAGAGAGTGTGCTAGAGTGTTGAGTACCCTGGAACATGGCAAGGATAGGGATATCCCCGTCTGAGTGCCCATGTCCATATTTTCTGCACTAACTTGGACAAACCTGGAGTGTTTGTGGCCCCCCCCTTTTGTTCATGTAGAAGATCGCAGTTGTGCTGTCTGTTAGAATTTGAACCGACTGGTTTGTCAGTTGCGCTTCCAATGATTTAAGTGCTCTGAATACTGCTAGCAGTTCCAGCAGGTTGATATGGTTCTGTGCCGTGATGCGAGTCCACAGACCATGTGCTGTGTGGTGAAGATAATGAGCCCCCCACCCGGAGAGTGAGGCGTCTGTTGCGACAATCGCTTGTGCTTCCGGATTGTGGAAGGGTTTTCCCTTTAACAGATTCTCTCTCGACCACCAGTGTAGGTTTTGAACTAGTGTTGGTGAAACGACCACTAGATCGTCCCACCGACAACTTGCCTGAGACCACTGTTTCGCCAACCATTCCTGCATTGCGAGTGGGACTAGATATTTGCATGATGCCATCATGCCTAGCAAACGCATTGCTTTGTGTACCGTTATCTGGGGGCTGGCTTGATACTGGAGTATTTGCTGAAGCATGTTCTGCACTCTTTCCATGGATGGAAAGGCTAAGCCTGTTCTTGTATCGAATACAGCTCCTAGGAACTGTTTCATTGTGTTTGGCACAAGACTTACTTTTTCTCATTTATTGAGAAGCCCAATTGAAAGAGGAGGTTTAAGGTTCTTTGCGTGTTTTGTTTGCAAAGATGGGGTGTTTTACCTGTGATCAGCCAGTCGTCCAGGTGGGGGTACAGTGGGATTGCCTCCCTGCGTAGGTGCGCTGCCACCACTGCCAGTACCTTGGTGAATACCTTTGGAGCTGAAGCTATTCCAAAGAGTAGCACTGGTTTGCTACTTTGAAACGCAAGATTTTTCTGTGCGCTCGGAGCATTGAAATATGAAAATAGGCATCTTTCATATCCAATGTTGCCATGTAATCCCCCCCCCCCCTCTTTAGTAAGGGATTACCTCTTGTAGTGTTGCCATGCAGAACATTTGTGGCTTTACATAAGTGTTTGCAGGGCATAAGTCTAATACTGGGTGCATAGTTCGATTTTTTTGGCACAAGGAATTATGTTGAATGAATACCCTCGTTCACCTCGTTGGACGGCACAATCTCGATGGCAACTTTGAGGAGCAGCATGTTGACTTCTTCTACCAGGATGAGTTCTTCCCTTCTTCCCTTGTTGTCTTCCTTTGGTGCATGGGAGAGGGGGGGCAGGGGGAGTTGGATGGTCTTTCTAGGAGCTCCACACAACCTCCCGCTGCTGTAGATAATGCCAACTTGTCTGTGGTTATTCCCTCACATGCGTGGGTGAAGTGTGAAATCCGTCCCCCTACTGGGGAGGCATGGGAGGGGACCTGTAGCGGGCGGTCATTGTTTGGGAAGCGTTCTTCCACCTCTAGATGTGGAGGATATCCCCCGGCCTCGGGATCTGCCCTGGCCTCTTGGATAACCTTGCGACGCTTGACCCTGGTTGTTCCATAAAGAATTTTGATTTTGTCTGTGTCCGGACCCTCTTTGGGAACTTTGGCCACGAAAAGGGCAAAAATTGTTCCTGCCTCTTTGGCCAGGTTGTTTGATAGTCAGTTGCCCAAGGAATTTGAGTGTATCATATTCCTCTTTGGCTGATTTTGGAGCGTCCTTTACTGCTTTGCCAAAAAAAAAGTACGATTGGTTTCACTGCCATGTTGAGTAACATTGCCTGGGTCTCAAGCTTGAAGCCAGATTGGCGAAGCCAAGCGTGGCACTTGAGAATTGTTGCTTCCGTAATTATGCGGCCCGCATTATCTGCAGCGTCAATGTTGTTCTTCAACAAGCTGCTGGTAGTGCCTTTGTCTTCCGCTGCTACTAGAGCAAGTTTAGACTTTAAAGGCTCTGGCGCCGAGTCGATGAGGGCCGTAATCCTGTCCCATTTATGGCAGTCACACTGTTGGCGATCCTAGTTTGAAACGCTGCTCAAGTTGCAACTTTCCTCACCATGGTATAGCTTCTTGCTCGCCTTGTTTGGGGGAGCCTCTGAAGAGGCTAGTGATGTACCTGCACTCTTCTGAGTAGTTGTGAAAACTAGCAAATCTGGCTTGAGCTGTCCCCTGATATATGAAGGATCAGATGGTACCGGCCGGAATAGTTTTTCTATTCGCAGGTTCACTGCCCTTGTTTGATTGAGAGTTTCCAGTGAAGGTTAGATTCTTCTCTGGACCGACTTCAATATGGGGATGAACTGGGTAGCAGCTTTTTTGCCTCAGGATATTTAAAAAAAAAAAATCTTTGTCTTGCTTGTCTTGCTAAGTCTCCTGTGTTTGAATACCGAAGTGCTTAGCTGCTTTGATTAATAAGTCATTGAATAAGGGCTGATTATCTACTGGAGAATCAGGGACTGGGGAATCTTGTTGAATTGGAGAAGGCATAGTATCCACCGCTGCCTCATCATCATCACCATCATAGTGTTTTGATATTCCTCATGATCCTCTTCAGTGTCTGTATGGATGTCATAAAGGTCAGCAGAGGTACAAGACCTTTTTGCTGGTGGCTCGGATGAAGAAAGTGGCTGAGAAGTGGAAGACAGGGGCTGAGAGCTTGAAGCCCGAGTAGTAGGAGGTGCGATTTGAACATTTTCTATTGCCCGAGGATTTTTGTCAAAGAAATCTGCAAAAAAAAGTAATTCTGGACATCACCCCATCTATGTCCTCTGCTGACCATAGGGCCCAGCTGCGGATGACCCCGGGTAAGGTATGGCAGGGACTTGGGGTGTAAGTGTAGGTAGGCCTTTATTTTGTAAGGCCTCACTTAAAGAACCCTCTTCTTCTACTTCTTCCTGTGGGAAAGTTAAGGTTTCTTTAGAAGGGGTAGAATTGTCCCTATGAGACTTGTCTTCGATCTTATGAGACTTGTCTCTATGATCAGAGCTCTTGGAGGAAGACTTCTTGGAATGAGTAGGCTTTACCAGGCCTTCCGGGATATTTTTAACCAGGTGTGATAACTCTGTATTTTTGGACTTATCAGCCCGTTTCGACGCAATGTGTCGAGTTTCGGCATTGGAAGGGACCTCCGCCTCATCTGTTGACGTTCGGTCGAAGGAGTTTTATGGGCGGCGTCCTTTGTCCTACGGGTCCTGTCATGGGGCGACCGGGATCGTGAGTGCCTAGAGGACAGGGAATCTACCGATCTCCCCCTAGACGCCAAATCTGGGCATTTGGTCGGCAGTGCCGACATGTCGCCGTGGGATGTGTGCTTAGTGTGGGAAGAGGAAGTGCTCTTGCCGCCGGGTGTCGTCCCCACAACAGAGCCACCGGCCTGGCTACTAGGGTCAGGGGCTTGCACTTGTCAACCTGGATGCTCAACGTTGCCTTCCCAAAAGACAGTGATGCTGCCGTCACTGGAGGCTCCCTCCATGTCCATGGTGGCCTCGGCCTGCATGGAGTGATGGGCCCAGCGTTTGGTTCTGCAATCTTTAAGGGTCTTAGTTTTAAATAGCTTGCAAGCTCGACAGTGCCCTTTGTCGTGGTTGCGGTTAAGACACAGGTTGCACACTGTTGGTCGATCCACAGAAATATTTTATTACATGTGGGGCAGCATTTAAAGGGTGTCCTATCCATGTCGGAAAAGGCAGCAGGGCGACAAAGGGAAAGGGTGGGAAAGGAACAAGTTACTTACCTGTAACTGTTGTTCTCCAGCATGGGTCTGGCATGGATTCACATGCTCATGAATATTCCCCGTCGTCAGGCTGGGAATCCTCAGTAAAGAAAAAACCAGTATCAGTTTCGTTTCTGATCTGTCTTTCGTAGTAATAACCAATCACTGGTCTCTGCGTCATACTGACCACAGCCAATGACTGCCCTCTACCTAAGCACCGCCTCTGGCAGCCATCTTCAGATTTGGAAGCACGTGAAGTGGCAGTATGACCAAGTGAAGAGCCGCAGAGGGGTAGGCGGGAGGGTTCGCATGTGAATCCATGCCAGACCCATGCTGGAGAACAACAGTTACAGGTAAGTAACTTGTTCCTTCTCCAGCATGGGGTCTGGCATGGATTCACATGCTCATGAATAAAGAATACATAGCAGTACACACATGCACAACCACGGGAGGTGGCAAAGGCTCAACATTAAGCATCACATCAACTCAACATTAAGCATCTTACCTCCTCACCAGGCTCACCTCAGGCGAACAGGTTGCGCGGCACTGCTTGGCCGACCCTGGACTCCTCCCTGGAATCCCGGTCGACGCAGTAGAATTTCGTGAAGGTGTGCGTCGACCTCCACGTAGCAGCCCTGCATATGTCCAGCAGGGGCACACCAGATAGGAACGCCGTGGTAGCTGCGATCGCTCTGGTGGAATGGGCTCTCGGACGGCCAGGCAGCGGTCGGTTTGCCAACCGGTGACAGCACATGATACAGCCGGAGAGCCATCTGGAGATGGAAGCCTTCGAGAGAGCCTTCCCCTGATTGACAGGTCCAAAGTTCACAAAGAGTTGTGACGTCTTCCGAAAACCCTTCGTGCGGTCCACGTAGAACTTCAGCGCTCTAGCTACATCCAGCGAGTGCAAAGTCCTCTCAGCCGGCGACGAAGGCGACGGGAAGAACACAGGTAACACCAAGGGTTCGTTGAGATGGAAGTCCGACGGTACCTTGGGCATGAAGGAGGGGTGCGTCCTGAGCACTACCCTCGTGTCGTGGAAAGTCAAGTACGGGGCCTTGCAGGAAAGGGCCTGGATCTCTCCCACTCGTCGTGCGGAGGTGATGGCCACAAGAAAAGCTGTTTTCCACGATAGAAACTTCAACGGGGCCGAGTGCAGAGGCTCGAACGGAGGTCCCATGAGCTTGGTCAGCACCACGTTGAGCTCCCACGCCGGGGCCGGAGCCTTCACCGGCGGGAACGATCTGAACAGTCCCTTCATGAACTCTTTCACCAGACGATGAGACCACAAGGACGTCCGGCCCGTGGTTCTGGTGTATCGGGAGATCGCAGCAAGATGAATCTTGATGGACGCATGTGCCAGACCAGCTTTGGCCAGCGTCAGCAGGTACGGCAGTACTTGGGGAGCCGTAATCCGTAGAGGGTTAATCTTCTGTGCGTGGCACCAGACAGAGAACCTCTTCCATTTGTGTCCATAGCATTTAAGAGTCGAGGACGCCCTGGCCTTTGCAAGAACCTCTCTGCAATCGGCCGGTATGTCGTATCCTCCAAACTCTAGTGCTGCAGGAGCCAGGCCTGCAAGTTCAGCGACTTCGGGTCGTGGTGGAGGATGGCGCCTCCTTCCCTGGAGAGTAGATCCGCGTCCGCCGGCAGCTTGATCGGCGGGGACGCTGACAAGTCCAGAAGGTCCGGGAACCATATCTGCCTCGGCCACGCAGGTGCGACGAGGATCATCCTGCACCGTGACCTCTTGAGCTGGTTGACGAGCCGGATTAGCAGAGGCAAGGGAGGGAACGCGTAGAGGAACAGGCCCTCCCAGGGGAACGAGAAAGCATCGCCCATGCTCCTCGTCTGGGGAAACCTGCTGGCGAACCTCCGGCACTTGGCGTTCGTCGCCGTCGCGAACAGGTCGATCTGGGGTGTGCCCCACCGTCGGAAGAGGCGATCCACCAGATCCTGCCGTAGTTCCCACTCGTGGCACGAGCGCAGCTCCCTGCTGAGTGAGTCGGCGATGGTGTTTTTTATCCCTGCCAGATGAAACGGCACCAGAAAAATCCCTTGGGCGACGGCCCAATGCCACAGGTCCTGCGCCTCCTTGGACAGCGCTGGGGACCTGGTTCCGCCCTGTTTCCTGATGTAAAACATGGTGGTGGTGTTGTCGGTGAAGATCCTCACCACCTTGCCCTTGAGGGACGGAAGGAAGGACCTGAGGGCCCAAAACACTGCACGGAGCTCCAGGACGTTGATATGTAGGGACTTCTCCGTCGGGAGCCAGAGTCCCCTTGCGTGCAGATTTTCGGTGTGCGCTCCCCACCCTTCCAGGGAGGCATCCGTGGTCACAGTCTCCTGGTGGGCTGGGGTCTGGAAGTCCATGCCCGCCGTCAGATGCGCGCGGGTGCCCCACCACCGTATCGCTCGTCGGAAACTCTCGTCGAGCTTGATCCTTTCCTCGAAGCTGCCCGTCGTCTGGATCCAGCGCGCATCCAGGAATTCTTGCAACGGGCGCATCCGGAGCCTGCACATGGGAATGAGGTAGATGCAGGAAGACATCATCCCGAGGAGGGACTTGATGGACCTCACTTTGGCCGCGTCGGCCACCAACATCCGTTGCACCTTGCCCAAGATGGTCCTGGTCCTCTCCTCCGACGGGGAGGCCAGAAGGGACACTGTGTCGAGCCTCGCTCCCAGAAACAGTGCGACTTGCGCGGGCACCAGGTGGGATTTGGCGTAGTTCACGGAGAATCCCAGGTCCGTGAGGAGTTGGACGGTCCTTGCCGTGTGTGGTGCCCCTTTAGGATGGGAATGTGGAAGTAGGCATCCTCCAAATCCAATGACGATAGGAAGTCTCCTTCCTCCAGCTGACCCAGGACGTGCTGGAGGGTGACCATCCGGAACTTCTGCGCCTTGATGAACTTGTTCAGACGTCGCAGGTCCAGGATGGGGCGCCATCCTCCCGTCTTCTTCTTCACGAGGAAGTATCTCGAGTAGACTCCGGAGCCCCGAAGCCTCTTTGGGACGAGTTCGATGGCGCCCTTTCTGAGCATCGCCTTTACCTCCAGGAGAAGTTGAGGGACGTGAAGTTCTTTCCTGGCCACGGGGGGGACGCGCGGGCACCTTCTTTGAAACTCGAGCGCGTGGCCCCGGGCCAGGGCGTCCAGCACCCAACGGTCGGTGGAGATGGACTCCCACACGCTGACGAAGCCCGCCAGCCGGCCTCCCACCGGGGTGCTTCGGTGGGGGCCCGACCCCAAGGCCGGTTCAATCCTGCTTGGACGCGGCCTTGCCGCCTTGACCTCCTTGGCGACGACGGCGGGGTCCGCTAGACTTGCCTCGTCCTCTGTAGGCCTCTTGCGACGACGAGCGGGCCGCTTGACGGTAGGAAGCGAAACCGCCGCCGGAACCTTTGGAGGCGCCCTTGCCTCCGCCGCTCCGAAAGGGCGTCCGTCGTTGCAGGACTCCAAGGGCCCGGGCCGTCTCAGTATCCGCCTTGATGGCCTGAAGGGAATCGTCCACTGTCTTCCCAAACAGGTTGTTCCCGTCGAAGGGCATGTCCAGGACTCTGGTCTGGACGTCCTGCCGGAAGTCCGTAGCTTTGAGCCATCCACGACGTCGAAGGCAAACACCGTTGCCCAGCTGGCGGAATCCAGTGTCGGCGATGTCCGTCGCCACGGTGATGGCGTGGTCCGAGGCCACCTCACCTTCCTGCAGGATCTCAAGGGCCTCCGCCCTCTTGTCGTCCGGCAGAAAATCCAGCAGAGGAGCCATCTTGTACCAGAGCTCCCTGTCGTAGCGGGCCACGATAGCCAAGGCGTTGGCCGCTTTAATCGTCGTCGCTGCCGACGAGATGACTCTACGCCCCATAGTATCCAATTTCTTTCCCTCGCCGTCCGGCGGGGAAGTCGATGTGGAGGCCGCACCCCCCCCGCTTTCTTCCTGGCTGCCGCGGAGACGACGGAGTCCGGGGTAGGCTGCGCCCGGAGGCATAGGGGGGCCGTGTCCGGGACCCGGTACTTTTTCTCGTACCGGTCTCTTCTAGCTGGCGTCGTGGAAGGGTTCTTGAGGAGGGAAAGGCCCTCATCCCAAATGTCGTCCAACAGAGGCACTGCGAGGACCGTCTTCCTCTTGGCCTCGCGCCGCTGATAAAGGAAGCCTTCCTTTTTCTTCTCCTCAGGGCAGAGTTGGAAAAGCTCGGAAGCCCTGGAGATCATGGAGTGGAAAGATCCGATCTCGTCGGGCGGAGAGGCCCTGGTGGGAGGCGACGACGGAAAATCCTCGTCGTATGCCTCGTCGTCCGTACCCGTCGCTGCCGTGTCAGTCCCCGTATCATCCCCTCGGGTGGACGGGGAGGAGGGCTGGAAGGGGCGCGACGGTTGAAAAGGAGGTGGTGGATGGATCCTTCTTTTCTTGGTAGGGGGAACACCAGAAGGTCCCGGTTCTGGATCCCCCGATGGGAGAGGTTCCTCCGTCGGTAACGGTAGCCTCGTCCTTATCTCGGAGCATAAGGACTGTATGGCCAACAAAATGGCCGCCGAGTTGTCTTGCGGCGCTGGCAGAGGGGAATCCGACGGGCGAGCAGGGGCCCCGTCGGTATCCTCGACGATGTCGTCGTCGTCACCTGCGTCGGGGTCCATTCCGACGGGCTGGCCTTCTTCCACGCCTAGGCCGTGGCTTAAGACCTCGATCAGTTCCTCTTCTGAGGTTGAGGCCGACTCTACGACGACGCCCTGCCCCCCCTTCTTCTTCCCCACGGAGGGTTTCACGGGGGTCCTATCGATGGGCACAAAGGAAGACTCCCTCCGAGGAGGCAGGGAGATTCTGGGCCCTGAGGTCGCCACCACTGGTGCAGCCACCACAGGCTGAGCCAGGGCCGCCGCGACCGTTTCGATAGAGGGCTTGGTCGGATGGATCAAGGCCTTCACCACCTTAGGTGCGCTCACCGCCTTATCCTTGAGGGAGGGGGCACTGCCACGCTCCTCCTCTGCCTTAGAGCTCGACCGGGGCCTCTCCAGGAGCTTCGCCGGGTGCTCGGCCTTCCTCTTACCCGACCCAGAGCGTTGGCTCGTGGTTGATGGTGCCGGGGAGGGTGCGCCCTGCCTGGCGCCCGCAGAGCCCGACCGTTCGGCGCTCCCGGTGCCAGCGGACTCGCGGTGCTTGGCCTTAAGTTGGGCCCCCGTCGCCGGGGCGCCCTCAAAGGTCTTAGAAGACCGCTCGGATTTCTTCTTCTTCTCGCCAGACGGGCTCTTACCCTCCAGCCAGTTGGCGAGACGTTGATGGCGGTCCTTCATGGTCCGTTCCGACATGTTGCCGCAAAACGCACAGTCCTTCTCCACGTGCGTCTTGTCCTCATGAAGGCAGTAAAGGCAGAAAGAGTGTTCGTCCTCCTTGAAGACGTTCTGCAGCTGGCATCCAGGGCAGACCCTGAACAGCTTTCCGGGCGTCGAGCTTCCCTTCTCCTGGGCCATCTCCGAGACAGGGCCTGAGAGGCTTCTGGAGTCCTCCAGAAGTGTAGCTCGACGAAATCTTCACCCTTGAGGGGCACAGATGAATCCGACACGGGTCCCCGTTGATCGGATGTAGGATCGGTGGAGCTTGAGGCTCTTTTGACCGAAAGAATCGAAGTTTTTGTAAAAAGCGCGAAAAAATAGCACTAACGCTCGAGAGCAATAGCACGAGGATCCCAACACATGAACGTGCGGTAAAAATCTGAAGATGGCTGCCAGAGGCGGTGCTTAGGTAGAGGGCAGTCATTGGCTGTGGTCAGTATGACGCAGAGACCAGTGATTGGTTATTACTACGAAAGACAGATCAGAAACGAAACTGATACTGGTTTTTTCTTTACCGAGGATTCCCAGCCTGACGACGGGGAATATTCATGAGCATGTGAATCCATGCCAGACCCCATGCTGGAGAAATACATTGTCAATGACCGCCCCCCACTCTCCCTACTGTATGGGCCTAGGTCTGGTGGGCCTTCCAAGGGCGAAAGGTTCAGTAGAAACTTGACTTCGTCCGACAGCAACTGCTAAGGACCTGACGGTTTTTGGTATTGTAAGAAGATGTGCCAATTACAACATACAGAAGGCATGGGAAGGAACAAGTTACTTACCTGCAACTGTTCTCCTGCCTGGGTCTGGCATGGATTCACATGCTCATGAATATTCCCTGTCAGGCTGGGAATCCTAGGTAAAGAAAAAAAATCAGTATCAGTTTCGTTTCTGATCTGTCTTTCTTAGTAGTAACCAATCACTGATCTCTGGGTCATACTGGCCCCAGCCAATGACTGCCCTCTCCCTAAGTCCCGCCTCTGGCAGCCATCCTCAGATTTGGTAGCACGCCAAGTGGCAGCATGACCAAGTGAAGAGCCGCAGAGGGGTAGGCGGGAGGGTTCGCATGTGAATCCATGCCAGACCCATGCTGGAGAACAACAGTTACAGGTAAGTAACTTGTTCCTTCTCCAGCATGGATTCACATGCTCATGAATAAAATAATACATAGCAGTACACACATGCACAACCACGGGAGGTGGCAAAGGCTCAACATTAAGCATTACATCCAAAACTCAACATTAAGCAATTCTTACCTCCTCACCAGGCTCACCTTAGGCGAACAGGTTGCACAGCACTGCTTGGCCGACCCTGGACTCCTCCCTAGAGTCCCGATCGACACAGTAGAATCTTGTGAAGGTGTGCGTCAACCTCCACGTAGCAGCCCTGCAGATGTCCAGCAGGGGCACACCAGACAGGAACGCCGTGAAAGCAGCAATCGCTCTGGTCGAATGGGCTCTCGGACGGCCGGGCAGCGGCCGGTTTGCCAACCGGTGACAGTGCATGGTGCAGCCGGAGAGCCATCTGGAAATGGAAGTCTTCGAGAGAGCCTTCCCTTGATTCACAGAGCCAAAGTTCACAAACAGCTGTGACGTCTTCCGAAAACTCTTCGTGCGGTCCACGTAGAACTTCAGCACTCTAGCTACATCCAGCGAGTGCAAAGTCCTCTCGGCCGGCGTCGAAGGCGACGGGAAGAAAACTGGTAACACCAAGGGCTTGTTGAGGTGGAAGTCGACGGCACCTTGGGCATGAAGGAGGGGTGCCTCCTCAACACCACCCTCGTGTCATGAAAAGTCAAGTATGGAGGCTTGCAAGATAGGGCCTGGATCTCTCCCACTCGTCGTGCGGAGGTGATGGCCGCGAGGAACGCGGTCTTCCATGACAGGAACTTCAAAGGCGCCAAATGCATAGGCTCAAATGGGGGCCCCCCCCCATGAGCCTGGTCAGCACCACATTAAGCTCTCATGCCGGGGCAGGAGCCTTCACCGGCGGGAACGATCGGAATAGTCCCTTCATAAATTCATTCACCAGGCGATGAGACCACAAGGACGCCCGTCCCATAGTCCTGGTATATCGGGAGATGGCAGCCAGATGTATTTTGATGGAGGCGTGAGCCAGTCCAGCTTTGGCCAGCGACAGTAGATACGGCAGTACTTGAGGGGCCATAATCCGCAGAGGGTTAATCTTCTGTGCACAGCACCAGACAGAGAACCTCTTCCATTTATGACCGTAACACTTGAGAGTTGAGGACGTCCTGGCCTTTGCAAGAACCTCTGCAATAAGCCGGTATATCGTACCCTCCAAACTCTAGTGCCGCAGGAGCCAGGCTTGCAAGTTCAGCGACTGAGTCGTGATGGAGAATGGCGCCTCCTTCTCTGGAGAGAAGATCCGCGTCCGCCAGCAGCTTAACTGGTGGAGACGTTGACAAGTCCAAAAGGTCCGGGAACCAGATCTGCCTCGGCCACGCCGGTGCGACGAGGATCATCCTGCACCTGGACTTCTTGAGCTGGTTGATGAGGCGGAGCAGCAACGGCAACGGAGGGAACGCGTATAGAAACAGGCCGTCCCAAGGGAACGAGAAAGCATCGCCCATGCTCCTCGGCTGTGGGAACCTGCTGGCGAACCTCTGGCACTTGGAGTTCGTCGCCGTCGCGAACAGGTCGATCTGGGGCTTGCCCCATCGTTGGAAGAGCCGATCCACTTGATCCTGGCGCAGTTCCCACTCGTGGCACGAGCGCAGCTCCCTGCTTAGTGAGTCGGCGATGGTGTTTTTTTATTCCTGCCAAGTGGAAGGGAACCAGAAACATCCCCTGGGCGACGGCCCAGTGCCACAGATCCTGGGCCTCCTTGGATAGGGCTGGGGATCTGGTGCCCCCGCTTCCTTATGTTGAACATCGTGGTGGTGTGGTCGGTGAAGATCTTCACCACTTTGTCCTTGAGGGACGGAAGGAACGACTTGAGCGCCCAGAACAATGCTCGGAGCTCCAGGATGTTGATGTGGAGAGACCTCTCATCCGGGAGCCAAAGGCCTCTTGCGTGGAGATCTCCGGTGTGGGCCCCCCAACCCTCCAGAGAGGCGTCCGTCGTCACCGTCTCCTAAAACGCCGGGGTTTGAAAGTCTGTGCTTGTAGTGAGATGAGCCCGGGTGCCCCACCATAGGATCGCCAACGGAACTCCTCATCGAGAGGGATCCTGTACTCGAAGCAGCCCCTCGCCTGAAACCAGCGGCCGTCGAGGAACTCCTGTAGAGGACGCATCCAAAGTCTGCAGAGGAGTACAAGGTAGATGCATGAGGACATCATCCCAAGAAGGGACTTGATGGACCTCACCCTGGCCACGTCAGTGGCTAACAGGCACCGCACCTTGCCCAGGATGGTTTTGGTCCTCTCCTCTGAAGGGGAGGCCAATTGCCCCACTGTATCGAGCTTTTCTCCCAGAAACAGTGCTACTTGCGATGGAACCAGGTGGGATTTGGGATAGTTGATGGCGAACCCCAGCTCCGTGAGTAACCGGACGGTCCTCACCGTATGTTCGACGGCGAGTTCCCTTGTCCTTGCCCGGATTAGCCAGTCGTCCAGGTAGGGGTAGACGTGGATCCCCTGCAGGCGCAGCCGCGCCGCCACTGGTACCAGGCACTTGGTGAAAACCCTGGGTGCCGACTTTAATCCAAACGGTAGGGCTCTGAATTGGTAGTGGCGTCCCTGAACCATGAACCTGAGGAACTTCGTGCCTTTTTAGAATGGGGATGTGGAAGTAGGCATCCTCCAGGTCCAACGACGATAGGAAGTCGCCTTCCTCCAGCTGTCCCAGCACGTGCTGGAGGGTGACCATCCTGAATTGCTGCGCTTTGATTTATTTGTTTAACCGACGCAGGTCCAGAATGGGGCGCCAACCGCCTGTCTTCTTTCCGACGAGGAAGTACCTTGAGTACACTCCGGAGCCGCGGAGTCTCCTGGGGACGAGCTTGATGGCACCTTTTTTGAGCATCGCCTTTGCCTCCAACAGCAGTTTAGGGACGTGATTCTCCTTCCTGGCCACGGGAGGAATGCGAGGGCACTTCTTTTGGAATTCCAGCGAGTGCCCGTTGGCCACGGTGTCCAGCACCCAACGATCGGTGGAGATGGACTCCCACACTCTGACGAACTTCGCCAGCTGGCCTCCCACCAGGGTGCTTCGGTGGGGGCCCGACAACCCAGCCAGGTCCGTCTTGCTTGGAGGCGGCCTTGCCGCCGACGGCGGGATCCCCCTTGCTTGCCGCGACCTCTGTAGGCCTCCTGGGAAGAGGAGCGGGCCACCTGGCGCTAAGTGGAGGAGCCACCGCTGGATCCTTTGGAGGCCCCCTGTCTGCCTCCGGAGCTCCGAAAGGGCCGTCGCTGTTGAAGCACCCCAAGGGCCCGGGCCGTCTCTGGGTCGGTCTTGATGGCCTGTAGAGACTCGTCCACCGCTTTACCAAAAAGGTTGTTGCCTTCGAACGGCAAGTCCAACACTCTGGTCTGGACGTCCTGGCGAAAGTCTGTTGCCTTGAGCCATCCTCGTCGTTGGAGGCAAACTCCTTTGCCCAGTTGGCGAAATCCGTTATCGACAATGTCCGTTGCCACCGTTATGGCGTGATCAGACGCCACCTCGCCTTCCTGCAGAATTTCTAGGGCCTCCGCCCTTTCGTCATCAGGCAGGAAGTCTAGCAGGGGAGCTATCTTGAACCAGAGCTCCCTGTCATAGCGGCTACGATCGTTAAGGCATTGGCCGCCTTAATCGTCGTCGGCGCCGGCCAGATGACTCGTCGTCCCATAGAGTCCAACTTGTTGCCCTCACTGTCCGGCGGGGAAGTGGAAGTTGAAGCCGCCTTCTTAGCCGCTGCCGAGACGACCGAGTCCGGCGTGGGCCCTGAGGCACAAGGGGGCGGCATCGGGGACTCTGTACTTCTTCTCGTACCTGTCCCTCTTGGTGGGTGTCATGGAAGGGTTCTTGAGGACAGCAAGCCCCTCGTCCCAGATGTCGTCGAGTAAAGGCACCGCGAGGACCGTCTTCCTCTTGGCCTCTCGTCGTTGGTACAGAAACCCTTCCTTTTTCTGTTCTTCAGGGTAGAGCTGGAAGAGCTCGGATGCCCTGGTTATCATGGCGTGGAAAGAGCCAACCTCGTTGGCTGGAGATGCCCGCGGGGGATGGGGGGAGAGGGGTGACGACGGGAAGTCCGCCGTGTCATCGCCACTGTCATCGTCCATCCCCGTCGCTGTATCCGTCGCCGTATCCTCTCTAGGGTCCGGCGAGGGGGATGAGGGGTCCACCGGTGTCGCAGGTACGAAAGGCGGAGTGGGGTGGACTCTCCTCCGCTTGTTCGGAGGGCTTCCCGATGGGCCTGGTTCTGGCTCCTCCGTCGGTGTGCGTGGTAATCTCGTCCTTATCTCGGTACATAAGGATTGGATTGCCAACAAAATGGCTGCCGAGCTATCCTGGGGCTCGGGCAATGGCTGCGACGGATGGGATGGCCGCTCCACTGGGCCCCGTTCGTCGTCATCGTCGCTATCTTCGATCACGTCAGTGGGAACCGTCCCCTGGGATCAAACCTCTCGTTGAGGCTTATGAACCTCTCGTTGAGACCTATGGACCTTTCGTTGAGGCCCTTCTCGGTTTCCACCAGTTCCTCCTCAGAGGCTGATTCCGAGTTTGTAATGGCCACCGCCCCCCCCCCCCCTCTTTTTCAGCCGGGGGCTTCATGCGGGTCTTAGCGATGGGCTGGAAAGAGGATTTCCTCTGCGGTGGCAGGGATACTCTGGGCCCAGAGGCCGTTTCCACTGGGTAAGTCTCAGCCGGCTCCGCCAGGGTCGCAGCGACCACTTCGGTGAAGGCCTTAGCCGGGTGCATCAAAGCCCTCACCACCTTAGGTGCGTCCTGGGCCTTCGCCTTGGGGGAGGGTCAGCGCCTCGCTCCCCCTTCGAGATCGACCGGGCCCGCTCCAGCGGCCTACCCGGGTTCTCGGACGACTTCTTCCCCGAACCAGAGCGCTGGCTCGTGGTCGAACGTGCCGGGGAAGTAGCGCCCTGCTTGGCAACCGAGGAGCCCGACCTTTCGGCGCTCCCGGTGCCCGCGGACTCGCGGTGCTTGGCCTTCTGTTGGGCCCCCGTCTTCGGGGCGCCCTCAAAGGACTTAGAAGCCCGCTCAGACTTCTTCGCCTTTTCACCTGCTGTGCCCTTCTCCAGCCAGGTGGCGAGGCGGGAACGACGATCTTGTTTGGTCCGTTCCGAAGGGTTCTTGCAGAACGCACAGTCTTTCTCCACGTGAGTCTTGTCCTCATGAAGGCAGTAGAGACATTGCGAATGCTCGTCTTCCTTGAAAACGTTATATAATCCGCATCCAGGGCAGTTCCTGAATAGCTTGGATCCGGGCGTCGAGCTTCCCTTGTCCTGGGCCATGTCCGTTGAGGTAGGCCGCAGATCTTCTGGAATCCTCCAAGAAGTGTAAACTCGACGAAAACTTCACCCTTGAGGGCGTAGAAGAATTCCGAAACGGGTCTCCGTTATCGGAAGTAGAAACAGTGGAGCTTGAGGCTCGATTAAACTGAAAATGAGAAAATCTCATGAAAAAGCGTGAAACGCAGTAAAAGAACTCGAGAGCTAAACACGAGGACTCCCAACACTTGAGCGTGCGGTAAAAATCTGAGGTTGGCTGCCAGTGGCGGGGCTTAGGGAGAGGGCAGTCATTGGCTGGGGGCAGTATGACCCAGAGATCAGTGATTGGTTACTACTAAGAAAGACAGATCAGAAACGAAACTGATACCGATTTCTTTCGTTACCGAGGATTCCCAGACTGACAACAGGGAATATTCATGAGCATGTGAATCCATGCCAGACCCCATGCTGGAGAACTCAAGTTATTGAGCTTAACCAGAGGGCTGGACAGGGTTCATGTCGCACTATGGTGAACTTGAAAAATAGCCAAATCAAGCAATACACGACATGAGCACCGGCAACGAAACACTCAATTTCATGTAGGTGCTACTTATTATATTGGCTTGCCGAGACAATAGTAGCAGTGTTTGGCTATACATTAAACACACTGACAGTTCACTATGCATAGCAGTGTATAGTGTCTTTTGCAGACTATTCGGTGCTAGAATTGTTGCAGTCAGTATGTAATGATCATTCAGAATAAGCAGCCAGGATTTGAAAATGGTAATTTTTGGTACAGAGGTTTCCAGCAATTCAAGTTCACCTGTGAAATTAACACCCTATAACGCTTGCTTCCTCTGCCTTTTTAAACTCTGCACTCAGACATTTCTACCATGAATAGAAAAATGCCTATTTTCAGAATCGCCAAGCCCTGCTTTAGAAAGCATTTCTCACATGAAAAAAACTGGACGACTTATGTAAATGCAACCATTTTAAAAAAGTAAGCATTTAAATAAAACGTTCAGTCTGCAAGTTATGTAGTCTAGATGTACAGCTGTTAGCTAAGAGGACCACAGAACTGCATTCTTTGAATGCCAGATTTGGATGTTAAACTTGCATCACTTTCTTTCTCCTTATTTCTGCTATATACCATCTGATAAAGGCCTTTACGAATTCGAAAGCTCATGCATCTGTGCATACTATTTTCAGTTTGTTCACCCAGGTATCAAAACTCCAATTTTCGTGATTTTATTTAGAACTGGATTAACATGGCTACAATCTTTTCTTGCATATAATACGTTACACGATATTTGCTGTGCTGCGCGTTTCCTTGACTTCATTGCTCACAAACAGTTAATCTAATATGGAAATGTGTGTAACGGTGATGTGATTATAAACACTGCTTATAGAGACATCGTGACAGTCATGCAATGATCATCGAATGAAATGCATTCATTCTTACGATCGCTGTGCTGACATACACCAGCTAGTAAACCGATTATGAAAAGGGCAAAGAACAACTCGGTCCCAACATTAGGCAGTGAGATTTACTTTGGCTTTGTTGAGATTCAGTCAGCAGAAGTGTTTTATCCCATTAATGCAAGCCACCCTACGATTCTCCCTCAAGGCTTTTGCATGTAGCTATACTCACTAGGAGGTAGGTGGGCTGTAACTGTGCAGTGTTCACTGAAATGTCATGATCGTTTAATAATACTTGGGTCTCTGGGTACCGATGAGCCACTACAAACACTGCAGTTCAGGCAAGGAAATGTGTGCCGCAGTTAAGGTAAGTGGGGGTTGCAGGGGAAAAGTGATCCATCTGATCACTGCGCCGTGCCGTAATTGGCATCGACATTTTTGTCTGCGAAGTTACGGGCAGCGTAGTGATGAAATAGATTTGCTTAAGAGGACTCTAGGGCCATCAGTACACTTGTCCATACATCAAGCAACGTCAGACCTACTAATGAGAGTTCAAAACTATATAGATTCCGCTGCCTCATACCAGACTGGACAGAAGACCTACGTAGCCATTGTGCAGAAAGCTGCAACTCACTTCGCGCTCCACAGCCTGCAATATGCAAAGAGGGAAGAAAATACTCCCAGTTAAGACAGTGGGAGCAATTCCGAGTTCGGCGGTAAATCTGCCGGAATAACGGGCAACGGAATTATTGTTACTGTCACTTTGTCCGGCAGGATAACCGCCAGATTACAAGTGGCAGTGGCAAAGTAAACCCCCATTTTTCCTGAGTCCATTTGACTATACGGGGCTTTTGCGGCAGAATTACTGCAGCGCTAATTCTGCCGAAAATGGACTGAAGGTCAGCGGATTTACCTCCAGCTCATAGGTGAATCCTCCAACTTTCGGACCAACTCATAGTTCGGCAGTGCGGTAATGTGGTGGTATATGTTAATACCGCTGCATTTGACCCGTGCTGCCCAACTCATAGTGACCCCCCCTCCCCCAGTGTCTCCATGCCTGTATTTACGTGGGGGGTGGGGCACTACCAATATACAGCTAGGAAACCCGTTTCCCACAAGAAAAACCTATCTCGCACAGCACAGAATAGCAGTCAAGGGCAATTATTAGGAGAGAAACAGGGCAATTCAAGGTACAGTATAACACATTAAGTAAGTCAGTGGTCACGCAAATGAGGTTCCGTAAACAATACTTCATGTACTATGAAGGGAAGTAGAAAGGTTGTGCAGTTTACAGTAAGTAAACTTTAAGAGAAAGAGTATTGTCAGTGCATGAAGATTGATCGTGACCATTTTGAGAATTACTGACAATGTGTACGAAATGGTTCTGGAACAAGTTTGAAAGTAAGCACCCGAGAGGCATCTAGGTATCCACATTCGAACAACCCTGGAATTAGTCTCTCTGCAGAATGAACGTGAGATATTGACTGGCTACTGACTGCCTGAGCTGCATATGATCTTTAAAGTTTGGTACTCCGTGCCCCTCGGTGTAAAGTATAGAACCAATGCTAAAGATAGAGTTCAATCCCCTAGGCCAGCAATCCCGGTTGGTCCTGACCACTGGTAGAGGAAACTTTGCAAACTCAAAGGGCAAAAATGACACTCCCAGTTCAAAGTGGAGTAGCAAAGGTAATCTGTAGTTGAGGGGCATAAGTAATTCCGTGGGATTTTGAATTAAGGGCAGTTATGAATAACAGGGCGTGCATTGCAAATGAAGCATATTATGTATTAGCAGGTATTTTGTCTGAATTTGTGCCAGAGGGCCGGTGTGACATCATTAATCGAAGATGGCCGCAGCTACAATTTATGAATCAGAATTATCCCTTCAGAGTGATCCTATCAAATATTTTCCAAGGACATTTTTTGCTCAGCATAAAAACTGAATAAAGAAGGTCCTTAAAATAATTTTATATGCGGCGTGGCCAGCAGCACCACCGATGTGGCAGCCCTGCTAATGGCCTCTGTGGAAAGCCCATTGTATATGCAATGATATACGTTTCCTGAGATCATGGCACTCGGAAAATGCAAGCCGCAATAACTGGAATAATCTGATAAGCAGCTTTACCAACATAAGGAACTATCAGGCAATCTTGTTGCCCGAAATCAGACGGCGAAGTTGCCGTCCTTCCACCAAGACTCCAGGACAGCAAGATGGCATTCCACCGTAGCAGAAAGGGAGAGTGAGAACTCACCCTCCGAAGAACGAGTAGCCAGAACTTTGCAAGGCAACGGAATTAATGAGCCCCTGCACCCACCGACACAGCACCAGTTGCAAAGTGGGTGCGGAAGAGCTACAACACCCATAAAGGTACCGAAGCACCCCCAACTGAAGCGGGAGGTGGCCTGCCCCTCCCCCAGACCAGGCCGCAGCGGGGAGCCCAGCCCTTAATCAGATTAGGCATTGGGGGCAGCCTCGACCTCGACGGTTCACAAGCTCCATCCCCCATCGGTCAGGCCACCCCTATGCTGTAGCAGGTGCCATCGCAAGCCCCGACGGCATCCACTCGACAGCCCTCACAACAGCAGCACCCGTAGTAAGCAACACAGGAAGGATTGAGACGGTCCTGTGCCCCAGAAGACGGCGGCTCACTTAGATTGAGAGGAGGAGGCCCCCACCCCATACTACACATTGCCATGGGTCAAAAAAGGAAAAAAAAAAAAGAAATCACCTCTTCCAACCTCGAGGTCTAAATATTGATCTGGTAGCTGGCCCAGTGGTACAAGTCAACAACCTAAACTGACCCAGCCTGCCAAAGGGACAGGAAGGCGCCCCCTCTACTGGAAGAGGGGCTTCTCCCCACAACGGACTCCGGATGGGGGGGCCCTCTCCCCACCCCCCTACAACATTGCCAGCCCGGTAGAGCATTTAATTTGCGGCACCCTAGAGGCAGATTCCACTCCACTGGAACTCCAGCCAGGCAAGGGCCCTCACTTCCAACTCCAACCAAGGGAAGCTGGGAAACCTCTGGACACACGACCTCTCAACGGACCCATTCATTCCCCCCTAACCCCTGCTTTGAAAACAGCAGACCACCAGAGCGACGAAAAGCCTCAGCAACTTCACTTGTGACCAGGTCCTAGAATTCAAGAACCCATTATCTGGGGGGCACGAAGGGACAATAGCTCCAAAGGACCAACCAGCTGACCCCATCTTCTTCATCACTAGGAGCCAGGCACTGCTTAGCAGGAACAAATCACACCATGTCGAAACACTCCATGACCCGCAAGAGGAGACATCTCCACCATGTTGCTCTCGGCAGATAAGGGGAAAAAGCCTGAAACATCCAAACACTCGCCACAGGATTCACCTGGGGGAGGAGGGCAGCTGGCTACTAAGGAAGACATTGTGACGTTCATGGCAGATATTAAATCAGAATTCACAGCCAAACTGGAGCGTACGGACCAGAGTGTTGGAAGCAGAGCAGAGAATAGGATAGATCTAAGATCGGACTCTGGAGCACTCAGCTACACTCCGCGAGGTACAGCAGAAGATCCAAGCACTGACAGAAACGAAATCTTGGAATATAAACAGTAAGACTTGGAGAACAGAGCCTGACTTATTAACCTGCGTATAAGGCGGGTCCTCTCAATTCCAGACCAAAACCTAGCGGAATACTTGGGGGACCTGTTCCAGTCTCTTACCGCAGTTGGAAAAATCCCAACTTTTACTGGATCGCACCCATAGGCTTTGTCCCTGAAGGGGACTGGAAACTGATCCTCCCCCCCAGACGTAATCAACAGAGTTCAATTTTACACAACAAAGGAAGCAATAATAGCAATTGGTCGCTCTCGAGATGAGCCATCATTCCAAGGGTCTCCCTTACAAATCTTTCAGTGACAATACAAAAACGGAGGGCCCTCAGGCCACCAACGCTATTCTTAAGAGACCAGAAAATCAAATACCACTGGCTTTTCCCGATTGCGGTTCAATTCACCTATAAAGGGGTCTCTCAAACAATTGCACACGTAGATGAGGAGGATGGCACCGCTCTCAACTCTCCTGGAGGGATGGAAGACCTCCCAACCCCCACAAGTCAAAGCGGACAGCCTGGTCAAAGGTTCAAAGGGGTCGCCCCATAAAATGAAGGATCCTCGGAGGCTTGACGACAATGTCGATAACAGCCGTGCCTGCCGCCTGAGATGATGGGTCCAGCGGACATCAAAGAAACAGGGAACATATTGATATCAAGACCGGGCTCCACACGGTCCAAGTCAGACTCCAAGGTGGATGCCACCTGAAAGCCCTTAGAGTGCACAGTTGGCAGGTTTGTCCCAGTTGGACAGACAAGTTGCTGGCAGGGCATGGTTGGGAACCTGCTAGTTTGTTGTTAAAGCTTCAAAGTTGGAAGCACCAGTTAAAACCCTGGTTGCACAATGCAAGTGGTGACTGAACTAGACCCGACTCCCCCAAACGTGTCCCCCACCCTGGGGTCCCACCACCACACCAAAAGCGGCACTTCATCTCATGGAATGTGAAGGGTCTAAATTCTCCCCCCAAACGAAAATCAACCTTACGCCGCCTCCAAGACATGGAAGCCTCAATAGCCATCCTACAAGAGACTCACTACCACTGGACTCCCCTCATGCCTCCGACACAGGCAATTCCCATTTCAATACATGGCCTCCAGTGGATCCAAGAAAGGGGGGACGGCCATTCTCCTGGCTAAGGGGACCCAGTTTAAGGCACTACAAAGGTTATACTGCCCGGAAGTTCGATTCATAGCAGTCAAAGGCTCCATCTATGGACAGTTGTATTTACTTATCGCAGTCTACGCTCCCAACGAGGGACATGAGACTTTCTACCAAACGCTAGGGGCTAAACTCCTCTCCTTCATTGAAGGACAAATAATCATTGGAGGGGATTTCAACAGGGTCCCAGATCCCTTGTGGGACAAATCTCACTCGCCAGCCCCCATAGACATCAAAATCGCAACCAGGCTTCTCCATCTTTTCAAGACACTGGGAGTGGTAAACTCATGGAGTGCTACACCAGGGTGAAAGACTTCTTTTTCTCGCACTTGCACCGGACATGTGACCTCTCCACAAATCCTTTCATACGTCGACGCAGTGGCCATAAAGACAAAACTGTTGTCAGACCACGCACCAGTCAAGCTAACAATCCGAGCCTTTAATCCTGACCCGCCCCCCAGACCCCACTGGAGCCTATACAATCCAATCCTGAACGACATGGCACTGAGGGATGCTATAGCCAGGACGATTTGGAACTCTTTTCAGGAAAACCCAGTGGAAGGTCTCCTGCTAACACCTGGGACGCCATGAAGGCTGTGGTCAGGGGTGAATGGATAGCCCATGGGGCAGCATACCGAAGGCGACAAAGAGATACCCGCACAACGCTGGAAGCAAGTGTCCGGACGGCCGAGTACATACACAAAAAAGGCTGGTCCCCAAGGGCCCAGCGCTCCCTACAGATGGGCCGAAAGAAATTGGAAGCCCACTATGTAGAGGAAACGGCCCACCTGCTACCGAAGACAAAACAGAACTACTACGCCAAAAATAATAAAACAAAAACGTCTGGTAGACAAACTGAATACCATAATAAGCCTGCGAGATCCACAGGGCAAGGTCCACTACACAGAGCACACCAAGCTACATTTGGGAGCCGCTAATTTGACTGAAACAATGTCGGCGATTCCCCGCAATAAAGCAGAGCAAGTAAGCTACCTCCAAGAAGCTTCCCTTCCACTTCTCGAAAAGCCCGACAGGGAAGGATTAGAAGCCCCGATCACAAGTGAGGAGGTTGAAGCTGCCATTAAATCCCTCAAAATCCAGAGTTCCAGGCCCAGATGGGTTTTCAACAAGGTTTTACAAGATATTTATCCCCCCAACTGGTAGCCCCATTAATGGCCCTCTTCAACTCCATTGGTCTTGCAGGTTCCAATACCCCATCTATGCAGGAATCGGTAACCATCCTCCTTCTCAAGCCTGGTAGAGACCCCAGAGATAATTCCTATAGACCCATCCCCTTGTTAAACCTGGATGCCAACATCTACTCAAAAGTCATAGCCAATCGCTTGGCGTCAGTCCTCCCTAAGGTAATCAATGCCGACCAAACCGGGTTTATAACAAACAGGTCAACTGGGTACAATATTCAAAGAGCTTTATATCTAGTAGACATAGCAGCCCAAGAATCACATAAACTAGCTCTGTTGGCATTGGATGCATCCAAAGCATTTGATAAAGTAGACTGGTCCTTCCTACAGCATACCCTGGAGGCCTTTCATCGCACGAGCTTTCGTAAAATGGTTCTGGCCAATTACTGATCTCTGAAAACCATCCTCCGAGTTAAACCGAACCTATCGGAGCCCATTCCCCTTACCCTGTGGGACTAAACACTGTTCTCCCCTCTGTCACTCCCCCCTCTTATTTGCCCTGATAATGGAGCCATATGCTCAATGGGTGCGGATGGACCCCAACATCAAGCGATTGTTGTATGTTGTCATAAGATTTCGCTCTATGCCTATGACGTGCTGCTATCCATAACGAACATGCAATCTTCACTAGTGTCCTGTCCTCCCTCCGAGAGCTAGGCAGATTTGGAGAGGTGGCGGCGTTCACCATTAATTATGAGAAGTCTGCAGCCCTGAGGGTAGGATTAAGGCCCATAGACTTGGAGGCTCTTACTCCCCTCTGCCCTATTCACTGGAATGAGAAATCCATTCCTTACCTGGGGGTCCAGATACCAGCCCGTCCGAAAGGAAGTGTACTCAAACCCCCCCACCCCCAAACCTCCCCTCGCTTTAAAGAACTATAACAAGACCTTGAACGTTGGTCTGCCCAGGAAATATCACTTCTCGGGCAGATTACAGCCTGCAAGATGAACCTTCTCCTACGATTCCTTTACTTTGCCTGTCACAATCCCACTACCCCCCGCTGCCCCCTCCTATACCTACAGGGGAAAATGCTTTGGTTTATATGAAGAGGGAGAAAAGCAAGAATTTAGCAAAAAGTAATGATGGGCAACGGTGGCCTGGGGGATCCCAACTTGCGCAAGTACCAAGTGGCAGCGCAGCTGGCACGCTCCCAGGCTTCGCTCATAGTGGCAGGGCCCCCAAAGTGGGTAGAACTGGAGCAATCCAGACTCCCACTCCCCTCTCTGCTTCATCCTGTATATTTTGCGCCGCTTTGGAGGACCTGGCCACGGTTACTTACCTCTACTGGGCACTGAAATCCAAGGGAATCACACGCGGCTAGGCCCAAACTCTCAGATTATTTATAATACGGCCTGCTCTCCTGGGTTGGACCACTTGAACTTTAAAAACTGCGTCAGAGGAGGGCTAGAATCCTTAGCGCAACTCTATGAGAACAGCCAACCCTGGACATTCGAAGATTGTAAACCGATCTTTCAATTAGCCGAAACTGATAGATTCTCTTACGCCCAACTCCGCCACTGGTGCACTCACCCCCTGGTCCAGCAGGAAGCCACCAGGAACCTTAGCCCTATTGAACTCACATTGCAAGAGGCCCCAACAAGAGGGAAGATCTCCTGCATCTACAAACTGCTACAGGAGGACATGCTTTCCCTTAGGCCCCTAACATGGCACAATGGGAAACAGACCTAGGGCACGCGCTGGAAGACCACACTTGGGTAGACATATGGACCAGAAGTCACTCATCGTCATTTTGCATCATGAACCGAGAATGTGCCCTTAAGCTGCTTCTCCGCTATTTTATCCCCCAGTATGCCTCCATCAGTTTGAGAAATCCCTTAGTCCTCAATGCTGGAGCAAATGTGGACAGCTTGGTTCATACTTTCAAATGTGGGGGACTTGTCCCACCGTACAAACTTTCTGGGCCCACTGCATATGTACAATAGAAACAATCACCCGGGTGGTACTCGCCAAAGATCCTGAAGTGGTCCTCATGGCCGCACCAGCACCTGAGTCATACCCAAGGACAGGAAGGTCAGCAACGCTCATTACACAACTCCTGCTTGCAGGAATGATCACGATTGTCCGTACATGGAAGACAACAGAGGGCCCCTCTGTGAACATGTGGTGGATCAAAATTTGGGACATTCGGATTGCAGAAAAGATCACAGTGGCAAAGGCAGGCTTACTGCATAGGTTCACAGAACTTTGGGCCCAGATTGTAAAATATGACCAGAACTTTCCAGTGGAAACGCACAAACCTCACTCCGCACAACTGGCCCTACAGGACAGAACCGAACCGGAGACTAATTACCCCAGGCTGCCAGACTAGGAGGATACAGGAGGACTGGGGGAAGGAGAAGAGGGGGGCGGAGGGGAGAGGGTTTTCAAGCAACTGCAGTCAGCTGTTATACTATGCATGTGTTTTTGTCCCCATATGTGCAACTGGTTTAAAATAAAATAATTTTAAAAAAATTCATAATTTTATATCATTTATTTTTTACAAGTTTTTGTTTGTAGTTTGTTTTTCATGATTTATAAAAAAATATTTCCTTCTACTTTGTTACAGGTTCTGGTAATTGGTGGGGTTTTCCACAGCTATTTCGCGAGGGGTGTGAAGAGAGCTATTCTGAGTGGAAGAACAAGGTGTCCACCAAGTTGCACCAAAACGTTTAATGGCTCAACGTAGCAGAGCTGTTAGGATTCAGTCTTAGGAGAGAGTGGGCTGTAATCAAAGTACAATTCGTGCTATACACAATACAATACATCACATATATACTTTAAAAATATGTGCATTTATTTCATATTGCATTACTTTACAGAGACACTGCCAAATAAGTACTTTAAAATATACCAAAAAATTAAGTATGCAAGCTGAGGTGCCAGCAACTCAAAAATCTGACAGATCATAGAATCAACCTCTCACAACATTAGCCTGCCACCCGACCTTGCACACCAGCACGCACACTGCTCCTATGGCCCAAATTCTCTCCTCTATTCCCCAGACCTGCTTAAAACAATTGCCTTTCTAAAACCTACCTTCTACTCTGATATCATACCAGCCTCCATCATTTAACAATGAATGGGCCTGGGGCTCAACGCGCTCCTTCGCATCAGCAATACCTTACTCACAAAAGGGTTATTCGTACACACAGTCAAGACTGGTCTATACAACCTCTTTTGAAAAAAAATATAGACCCTAAACTCAGATGTCCTGGCCAGCTACCATCCCATTACAAACCTTCCGTTTATTGGCAAATTCTTGGAAAAAGTAGCCTCTACACAACTACTCACCGGAATCGAACAACTACACCTCCTAAATGACTGTCAGTTGGAGTTCCGCTCCACATGTAGCATCAATACATCCATCCTCCAGGTGGTGAATGATGCCATTCAAATCATGGATAAGGGCGATTTATTCCTCTTGGCCCTCCTTCACCTCTCAGCAGCATTCAACAATCAACCACTGCATCCTCCTCTCCCTTCTGACCGACAATGACATTTTCTAGAGCAGTTTTAAATTGATGTACCTCCTACCTCTCGGACTGACAACAGACCATCCAAATGAAAATGTTGCATTCAAATTGACACAGTGATTACTGCAAAGTCTCTCAAGCCTGCATCCTCTCACCAATCATTTTCAACCTTTACATAGAGCCTAGGGGCACATGCTTCAAAGATCCTGATAAAGCCATCCACCAATACCTAGATGATAGGCAGGTGTATATAAGAGTAGAAAGCCCACAGGACATCAGTTGTATTCACAATTACCTAACCATCATCAAGTCCTGGATGTCGACTGCCTGCCTCAAACGTAACCTCTCCCAGACCAAATTTGTCCTCATGGGTCCCCCAGATAAACAACTTGGCCAATAATGGCTCAATGATATGCACTTATTTGTTTATTATTTGTATTGCGCACCAAACCCTGGGGTAACTGGGTGCTGGAAAACTTGGGTGTTGCATACAAAAGATAGAATAAAACAGTATTGACAGTTATGTAGACCCGTGTTTACAGTTAGGTCTGAGAGGCAAACATACAGATAAGCGCAACAGAGTTATGCAGACATAGGTTGGAAGACTCGTGATAGAGGATAAGATCCTCAGTGGATAGGCTTATTGCTAAGCCAATTTTTTATTCCAAATTTGAATGTCTGGAATGATGGTTCTTGTCTAAATGAGAGGGGTATGGAGTTCCAGCCATTTAGCTGCTTGGACTGGGAAACTAGCTCCACCCACAGTTTTTAGGTCAAACCTGGGTACTGAGAGGCAATGGGAGACTGGTTGGTGCTTACTGATTTTGTCTTATATATTTGGGAGCTGTGTTTGAGAGGCATTTGTGAGTGATTGCCAGAGTGCGCAGAGTAATTCTGTTTCAAACTGGCAGCGATGTGGCTGGATCTAGGAAGGTTCAGTGCTGCTCTCAGTGAGTTATTTTGTAGAACCTGTAGCCTATTTAGGTTTGATTCAGAGGTTCCTAGGAAGAGTGTTACAATAGTCAATTTTAGACAATGCTAAGGCTCTGGCCAGCGTTGGGCAACTACTAGTGGACAGATAGGATTTACAACTGTAGATTAGCTTGTTGGTGTAAGCTGTGGATGATGCTACGGAGTGGATTTGTTTCTTTAGGGACAGTGTAGAGTTGAGGTAGACCCCCAAGGTTTTTATTTCCTTGGCGATTTTGATCTTGTTTCCATCGATATTGAAAGGTGTGTACCTCCAATCTATATTATTCAGGCATGCCTGAGTGCCGACAATCAGGAGTTCAGTCTTATCATCGAGGCACAGGCTATTAGTGGCCATCAAGGCTTCGATTTCTAGGTACATTTCATTGATAAGCTTGGAATCCTCGTCGTAGCGGCCAGTGAGAGGGATGAGGACAAGGGTGTCATCTGCGTAATTGGTGTAGATGACACCCATATTGTCCAGGCGGTCGAAGAGAAGCTTTGTGAATATATTGTAAAGTGTAGGTGATACGCATGAGTCTTGTGGGACTCCACAAAGTATAGGGCTCGGGTCTGCTGAGGCTAAGGTTGAGAAAACTCTGGTGGTTCGATTGGTTAAAAAGGATTTAATGCAATAAAACATGAATGGCAGATGAAGCAACCTGTCTTTAGGACCTTTTTTGATTTCGAAACCGCATTTGGTTTGTAGGGAATTGTTATTTGCTAAATTTACAAAGGATGCCTGTCCCAATTATTTGTTGCACTGGATACGGAAGTTTCACACAAACACTCCATACAAATAAGGCTCTCCTTAGATGGTAGACTAACACGAAGTATTAATACATATAGAGGACTCAAGCAGGGATGCCTTTTGGCATGGTCCTTATTCAATTTATTTATGATATTGCAGGAGATTTCAACAAGGTCAAGTCGGATTCTCCGCGAATTGCCCCGCATATGATCCGCTGGCTCTTTTACACCGATGATTTGGTGCTGCTGGCAAAAACAGCCAGGGGACGGCAAGCCCTTTTGGACCGATTGGCTATTTATGTTGGGCAAAATAAACTATTAATATAGACAAGTCAAAAAACATGGTTACTGCCTTGCCAAGTGCAAGGAAAAAGGTCTGTAAAACATGGACGCTACAATATATTCCATTGATCACTGTATCAGAATACAAATATATGGGTCTTAATGTCAGCCACCAAATCTCAGATGCGCCTTATTATAATGATGTTAAAATCAAAATGAGAACAGCAACGGCACAGGCGAGAATCCTAAATAATAAGTTAGGAAAATTCTCCCTCAAACCGGTACTGATATTTTACTGCCAGAAAGCAATTCCAACTATTATATATGGTGCAGAGTCGAGGTGTTGGTGTGGGGACTCTTTCTGGATGCAAATAGAAGGGTCTTTTTGGAGAAAGCTGCTGAATTTGTCGAAAGGAATATCAATGTGTTTTCTACGATATGAACTGGGCTTATCACTGTATTCTATGTAGATGTGGAAATTATGCAGCTTCCACAGGAAATGCATTATGAGCACTAAGTCCAATTCTATACTGAACGCTTTAGCAAAGTACAAAGAGACATCTAATCATAAGAGCATGAGCACATGGCGGGTGAGGTTCAGGAATTTTTGCGTGAGGCAGATATTTTGGACACTTCTTTCAAATCCAAATAAGGCTAAGGAAAAGATTATGATACAAGATTGGATTAACACTCACGATCAATGTCTGAAACGTAAACATGGAAAAGTTTCTCATTTGGCCAAACAAAACTCCTGAATCATATACAAGAAAATTTCCAGGAGCAAAATATTGTGATCTTTTTCTAAGATTTAAATTAAATATATGGCATACGAGGGAAGTACGTGCTAGATGGAAGTTGTGGCCCGCAAATGATACCAACTGCCGCTTTTGCAAGACTTCTGATGAACCAAGACCCTTAACCATTTGGCATCTATGTGCACAGCTCTTCTGGAGCATAGAATTGGATACTTTAAACATCTTATTGAAGGGTACAGATACCTTGCGGCAAAAAGATTATGGCACTATGTTTATGATACGGATTTGAATAAAGTAAGAGTGGCGCTAGTAAACTTCCTTACATCACTGAATATAGAAATTGCTGCCGTGGACTCGGAGTACCAACTGCTGAATGGACAGGAAAGAGGAAAATTATGACAACTTACGTAATTCCTGTATTCAAGTTTCTTGATTTGTGTGGATTTTAAATGTGAAATTATTTTTATCTATTTTGATGACCATATTATATTTTGCAAATTTCTTGAAGATATTTTAATGATGGTGTATAAATCTATTGAAAAGTTGATCAACTAGATCAATAAAAAAATAAAAAACAAATAAAAAAGGATTTAATCCAATTAGAGGATTTATTGGAGATGGCTGCTGCTGTGGTTAGATGTCCAGTCAGAATTTAGTGATCAAATAAATCAAAAGCCGCAGACAATTCTAGCAGCAGAAGGATCGCAAGATTGCTCTTGTCCTTTGCCTCCTCCATCTGGATTTTCAAATCCTAACCTAATAGGTTGTTATCCTCCAAATGTTTCTGGATTTGCAGATCTGCAACTCTATCCAGGATTTTTTTAAGAGGAAAGGGATGGTGGTAATTGGTCTGTAGTAATGTTCGGTTCAAGGTGTTTTTTTTTGTTGTTTTTTTAATTTTTTTTAGGAGAGGCATGACCCAGGCCTCCTTGAGATGGGAATAGTTTCTTACCTGTAACTCCATTTCTCCAGCATTGGTATCTTTCATGGATTCACATGCTTTGAATATTCCCCGTCGTCAGGCTGGGAATCCCCGGTACATTATATAGACCCTTTCCCGTAGGAAAACATTTTCGACGCTTATGCGTCCTATCCACCTCGTTTTGTATCATGCGTGCCCGCACCGTCAGGACGTCATGATATAAATACAGGACCCGCCCCCGCGCTCCCTCAGATTTCGGCCCCCAAAGTAGTGGGGGAACCGGTTTGCATGTTCAGGGGAGGCAGGTGGGCGCATGTGAATCCATGAAAGATACCAATGCTGGAGAAATGGAGTTACAGGTAAGAAACTATTCCCTTCTCCAGCATTGGATCTTTCATGGATTCACATGCTTTGAATAGATTACATAGCAGTACCACCCCCAAGAGGAGGCGTGCATGCAAACCCATATACTTTCTTCGCAAAGCCCGTTCCCTATGATCATGTATACATCAGTAATCGTTAACATAGGAAAACGAACCACATACAGTCATAAATTCCACAGGATGCAACCCCTCAGCCGGGGCTTACCTTATTGGAATAGGTGTCGAAGCACCGCCTGTCCCATCCGGGTATCTTCGGCATGTTGCTGCGACAGGCAGTAATGGCGGGTAAAGGTGTGTGTAGCCGCCCAGGTAGCCGCCATGCAGATGTCCCCTAGAGGGACTCCGGCCCACAGCGCCGTCGACGATGCCGCTGCTCTAGTTGAATGAGCTCTTGGCCGTCGTAGAAGAGGCTTCCCTGCCCTGGAATGGCAGTACGAAATGGTAGATGATACCCATCTTAACAGTCCTTGCTTCGAAATGGCTTTTCCTCTAGCACCCAAACCATAGGCCACGAACAGCTGTCTCGTTTCTCTGAACGGTTGCGTACGATGAAGATAAAACTTGAGAGCCCTTTTTACATCCAATGTGTGTAGCATGCGCACCGCTGCAGAGCATGGCTCCGGAAAAAACATAGGCAACACAATAGAGGAGTGTTTATGGAACACCGAAGGAGCTTTTGGTATGAACTGTGGGTTAGTGGCTAGGACTACCTTGTTCTTGAAAAATCGTAAGTATGGTGGGTCTACCATTAGAGCCTGAACTTCTGAAATACGTCGGGCTGAAGTGATGGCCACCAGTAAGGCCAATTTCCACGACAAAAACTTTAGAGACGATGATGACATTGGCTCAAAAGGAGGCTTCATAAGAGATGTTAAGACCAGATTGAGGCTCCACTCCGGCGGAAATTTCTTCTCTGGAGGGAAACTCCGAAAGAGGCCTTTAAGGAAGTGCTTAATCAGGCGGTCGCTGAACAATGGTGCCGAGTGCCGTCGACGAGTAAACCTGGAAATGGCTGCTAGGTGTACTTTTATTTTTTTTTATTTTTTTTTTTAAACTTTGGTTTTATTGGCATTTTAAAGAATATAACAAGCAGGCAGTGTTTGTAATCCTCAGTTGTTCACGATGCACTTGCCCAGCAAACTCCCCCCCCCACCCAACCGCCCCCCCTTCAAACCCCCCTCCCCCCACCCCTCGTTTTACCAACTCGAACCATGACATAGGGAGATTTGGACTTTTCTTTTGCGTCCATTACTTTGGTAGTGAGTGTGAGCGTCGGCATTCTCTGGTGGCCGACGGCCGACCGAATGTCCCCGGGCCGTGGGCGCCCATTCCGTCCATGGGGTCCCTGGTACTTTATGGTACAGTCTTTCGGCTTAGTCCCCCCGAGCCCCGCTCGGCCCCCCCTCAGGCATCAGTGCACATCCCATCCCCAGGCCTCCCTTACCTCCTGCCAATTTTCAAGGAATGACCCAGAATCATTGTTCACCATGGCCGTTAGTTTGTCCATTAAAAACAAGTTTTTCAATTTCTTTAGCCAGTCAGCCTTGGACGGGGTCTCCGGGCTCTTCCATTTCTGTGCCAATGCCACTCTCCCCGCCCGTAGCATCGTTTCCCACATTCTGGGGTACCTGTAGAGGTCCGAGGTCTCTGGCGGGAGGCCCAACAGCACCGTCAGGGGGTTCTGGGGAAGCAGTTCCTCTGTGACCTCAGCCATCCAGCCCCTCACCTCTGCCCAGTATGCTTGCACCTTCGGGCAGTGCCACCACATGTGGCCTCGTGAGCCCCCCTGGCCGCAGCCCCTCGGGCAATCGGGGGACACCGCCGTAAACATTTTAGACAGTTTCACAGGGTCCCTGTGCCATCCCTGCAGGATCTTAAAGTTATGTTCCATATCTGCCGTGTACAAATTACCGTGAAAAGCAATTTTGAAGATCCTTGCCCAAGCGTCTTCCGAAATCACCTCCCCTGCGAGATCGTTCCAATATGAGCGAAAGCCCCTCCGTTCTACCAAATTCACAGTGTTGAGGATTCTATACATTCCGGAGACGGCTCCCTTTCTTGAGGTCGCCATATCAAGGAACTTCTCAAAGGGGGTCAACTGCCTCCTCAAGTTCTCTCCCCATGATTGGTCGCCGAGGATTCCCTTCAAGCGTAGATACTCAAACACGGAAAGAGACCCCCGCCCAATGGCGTCCCTTAGGTCCTCATAGGGCAGGAATTCCCCCTCCCGAAACAGCTGTCCCACCCACTCCAGACCCGAATCAGACCATGCCTGTGCCTTGGAAAAACCCCTGTTACCTAATCTGAACGGGTGTCCCCAGAGAGAGGACATTGGGGATGGCCACGTCGTTAGGTGCGCCGTCTGGGGGCCCTCCCTCCAGACTGCCCAAAGGACGCCCAAGGTGGGATGGGATTTCAATCTGTTCGGGATGAACTTGTGTGGCGCCCAGAGAAGATCGCGTACCTTGAGGGGGTGAGCGTCCATGTCCTCCAGGTAAGACCAGTAGGTGCCCATCCCCTCCCTCATGTGCTCCAGGAGGACTCGCAACTGGGCGGCTCGGAAATAGAGCTGGAAGTCAGGCAAGCCGAACCCTCCCTTCACTCGGCAAGGTCAAGACCGCCCTCGCAGTCCTCGGGGTCCTACCCTGCCAGATAAACTCTCGGACCGCATTCTGTAGTGTCCTCATGAGGTGGTCGGGAATGTTGGATGGGAGAGAGGTAAAGAGATACAGCAGGCGCGGCAGCACGTTCATCTTTACTGCCGTCATGCGGCCGTACCAAGACAAGATCATAGAGCTCCACCTCCTGAGGTCCCTGGTAATGCTAGCCAGGGCCGGGTCATAGTTAGCGGGGGACAGTTGGGATAAGTCTCTGGTGAGGACGACTCCCAGATAGCGTATAGAAACCCTGCCCACTGTGATCCCATGAAAAGTTCCCACGGGGTCCAGAGCCGGATCGTTTACCCGCATGGGGAGAAGGACCGATTTGGAAGCGTTAATTTTTAGCCACGAGAAGTGCCCAAATGCTTTCACCAGGGACAGGAGGGGGGGGAGGGAGGCTCCGGGGTCCACCAGGTACGCCAGGATGTCATCGGCGAACAGGGAGAGCTTGAATTCCACCTCCCCCCTCATTATCCCTCTGATCTCCGGGTGCGACCTCACCGCTATGGCCAAGGGTTCCATCGTAAGGATATACAACAGGGGGGACAGTGGACAACCCTGTCTCGTGCCCCGAGAGAGGAAGAAGGGGTCCGACAGCCTGCCGTTCACTTGTACCCTGGCCTTCGGAGCTCTGTAAAGAGCCGTCACCCAACCCCTGATGTGTGCACCGAATCCCATTCTCTGGAGGAGTAGCTCCATATATCGCCATTCGACCCGGTCGAACACTTTCTCCGAGTCCAGAGAGAGGAGGCTCGCGTCAAGATCAGAGTTCTGGGCGTGGTGGATCAAGTTTATAGTTTTACGGATGTTGTCTGAGCCCTGCCTACCCCTTACAAACCCCACCTGGTCTCCATGGATCAGTGTCGGCAGAATCTTCTCCATCCGTTTCCCAATGATTTTGGCAAGGACCTTGACATCAATGTTTAGTAGAGATATAGGGCGATATGAGGAACAATCAGTGGGGTCCTTACCTTCCTTGGGAAGGACGACAATTATGGCCTCCATCATGGAGTCCGGGAGGGTCCCCCCCTCTAATACTGCATTGAAAACCTTTGCTAAGTGTGGGGCCAGAGTAGAGCGGTACCGTTTATAGAAGGACACTGTGAAGCCATCTTCCCCAGGGGAGGTCCCCGCCTTCATCCCGCTAATAGCATTGCCCACCTCCTCCTCGGTCACCAGCCCCTCCAGTCCCTCGGCCATCTCCCCGGACAGGGCCGGTATCCGGACCGAGTTGAGAAACCCCTCTATCTCCTCGTCCCGCCCGTCACATTCCGAGGTATAGAGTTTTTCATAATATCTCCGGAAGGCCTCTCCTATGTGGGGAGTGTCATGGCCCATGGTCCCCTCCTCACTCCTCACTGCCTTTACCATTCTTTCCCTCTGGACCTCCCTCAGTTTCCAGGCTAGGATTCTGTCCGCTTTGTCCCCCTTTTCGTAATACTTCTGCTTGACCAGTTGGAGGCCTCGCTCCGTTTTGTGTAGGAGGAGGTCTCGCAGCTGGAGCCGATAGTCGGCTAGTGATTCGAGCCGACCGTGATCCAAGGGGGCCGCTCGGGGCCCCACCGGTTGCAGTTGGGCAATTTTCCCCCTCAGGGCTTTCTCCTGGGCTTCCCTCACTCTTTTGGCCTGAGCGCTCATTTTAAGGAGAGAGCCCCTTATTGTGGCCTTGAAGGCGTCCCATAGGATGTGTGGGCCCACCTCGCCATTGTCATTAAATTCAAAGAATTCCGTAATAGCCTCTAGCACCTCCTGGGCACGGACCTCATCTTTCAGCAGGGAATCGTTACATCTCCATCGCCCTCTGCGGTCACTTAGCCAGCCCCTTGCAATGGTGGTTCGAACCAGGTCGTGGTCCGACCAGGGGACGGGGTCGACTTTGTGGCCCGAGACATACGAGTGCAGGGACTCGTCCACCAGAATGTAGTCAATTCTAGAAAAGGACGAGTGGGTGGACGAATAATATGTGTAGGAAGGAGTACCCGTTCCGGGGGAAGGGAGTGTGTCCACCAAGCCCAGCTCTGCGTTAACCTTCCGGAAGGACCGGGCCATGTGGACATCCGTGGGCCTGGAGAGCTGAGGGCCAACACGCCTTCCGTCTAAGTCGGGGTCGATTACCATGTTGAAATCACCGCCCACCACCAACCCCCCCCGGACAAAGAGCTTGAGTTTCTCCGCCACTCGCTCCCAAAACTGGGCCTGGCCCTCATTGGGGCCGTAAATCCCCGCCAGGGTGAGCGGTGAGCCCTGTAGGGATCCTCGCACCAGCAGGAATCGGCCTTCCGGGTCTTTCACTATTCCCTCTTTTACAAAGCCCACGTTTCTCCCCAGAAGGATGGCCACCCCCCTCTTCTTGGACCTGTGGGACGCGCAGAACACCTCTCCTATACCTCCCCCCCCTTATCGTGGGTTCCTTTCCTCTTGCCCAGTGAGTCTCTTGCAGGAAGAGGATATCGAGACCTGCCCTTCTGAATTCTCTAGCGACCAGGGACCTCTTCGTGGGGGTGTTCAGGCCCCGTACATTGAGAGTGCCCACCCCCAGGGCCGGCAGACCCTCAGCCGTCATCTAGCGGCTCCGCTCTCCGTGTCGGCTCACCTACACCACCTATGTTTGGATACTCCCATGGTTGGATCCTTTGCACCCCACCCCTTCCGGGGGGCCTGTAACTATTCCCCAACTGCCCCCCGGACCCCCCCCAAACTGAAACCCCCCCAACTCCCGCGTTAACCCCCTCCCCCCTCCCCGGCGTCCAGCCAAGTTGTCCCGCCATATCTGGCTTTTGGCCGAACCACCAGCCCGCTCCCCTGGCCGGGCCGATCGTTTTGGAAGCTGTTCCTCCTGAGCTCCCCGGGCCCCACCCCTTCAATACATCCCGTATACTTGCTGTTCGTCGGGGCGTAGGAATCGGTACACCCACATGCACCTGACTGAGCTGTCCCAACCTGTGTGCAGCGATCCCTTTCCTAGTCATCCGGGTCTCTCCTCTCCCCGTCTTTAGCCGGTGAAGGTATATTCATTTTTCTGAATTTCGTGCGCCGGTTCGCCTCCTCCTTTCCCCCCCCGACGGGCCGGGTCCACTAGGTCCTGCCCTCTCCGGCCCCGACGGGCCTCTCCGGTCATTCGTGCCCGTCGCATACTCCAGCAGGGCTCCCCGGATGTCCTCTTCAGTAACCAGGGTAGTTCTTTGGCCCATGTATTCGAAAGTCAGGGAGAAGGGGTAGCCCCATCTGTATCGTACTCCCTTCTCCTTGAGTAACTTCGTGAGCGGGCGACACATTCTCCGCTTGGCTAGCGTGTAGGCGGAAAGGTCTTGGAATATTGAGACCTGAGCATTGTTGTAGGTGATATTTCTGGCCTTCCTGGCTTCCTCCAGCACCTTCGTTTTCTCCGAGTAGTAGTGGAACCTGACCAGTATCGACCGGGGGCCCCCCGGTCTGCCCCCCGCCCTATGCACCCTGTCGAACGTAGGTTCTGTGGTCATCTCTTCGGCGAATAGGAGGGTGATGATGTCCCGCACTGTTCTGATGACGTCCCTCTCTGTCTCTCCTTCCAACTCCGGCACCCCGAAGATTCTGAGGTTATTCCTTCTCTCCCTATTCTCAAAATCGTCCATCTGTCGGGCTCTCTCCTCTTCTCTCTTTTCCAGGGCCTCCAGCCTCACCTTAAATTGTATGTCTTGGGTCACTGATGAGGATTGATTGGTCTCAACCTGGAGTAATCTGTCTTCGACCTTTTCCACCCTCCGGTCCATTTTCTCGAGTTTTTGGGCTATGTCAGAGCGCATGTCCCTGATTTCTTGTAGGATCGAGGCGAAGCCCCTCTCCATAGCTGACGGGTGGGGGAGCCGCATCCTCCGACTGGGCCATGGTTCTTTTGAGGCCCAAACCGTTGTTGCCCCTCTTGGCTTCTTGAAAGCGGTACCCCTGCAAAGTCTCTCTCCAGCTCATCCGGTGTATGACTCGAGGGCAAGGGGTCTGCCTTTTGTGCCCCCCTCGGGGGGGGGGAGGGGAGGCCTCCCCGGCACGGGCCGCAGGCGCTTCCGTGAGATGGGCCCCGTGCCTCGGGGAGCAGGCTTCACCTCACTGAGGGCGGGCACACGCCCCACCGTCGCCCGGCGGGGGCCTCACACCCTATATCGGGGTCACTGTGGCCAGCCGGGGCCCGTCCTTTTTTTTTTTTTTTTTCCCCCGCGGACCCGAGCCCTGGGACCCTCGACGGGGGGGTTGCAGCTCCTGTCCCCCTTACACTTAGGATTGATCCCCACAGTGGGGGGGGGGATCCTTCCGGGCGGGCACTCGGCGGCGGGGGCCACTCACCCGGGTAGCAGCTAGAGGCAGGAGGGGGGCCGGTGCTCGAGCGCACCCCCTCACCTCCGATCCCCGGCACGAATCCACAGCCTCCCCATGGGGGCCTGCTCCCGCCGCCCGCGGATCCTCAGCTTCGGCGGGGGAGGGGGGGCCCTTCCTCCGCAGTGGCCGGGCCCGGAGGTGCGAGAGGGGCTCTGGCGCACCCCGACGGGGGTTTGCTCTGGGACCGCGTCGTCCCGTCTCCGCTCCCCGCACTGGTCTCCGGCTCCAGTCGGGGGTGGCTTGCACTCCGCCCGCCTCTGCCGCGTGTCGTCCGGAGATACGCCGGAAGGCTGCACTGCCCTGCTGGTTCTGCGGCGGGGCGGGCCGCGTATCTTGCCTTCCCGCGGCTCACGCGGGACTCGATCTCGGGCTTCCCGGGGTCCGCAGACTCAGTTCTTTCGCTGCGGGGGTGCCCGGGGGGTCAATCGATTGGAAAATGCGGGTGGGGCTCCGGGGGGGTTGCAGGGGGGGCTCAATACCCTCTGACAGACCGGATCCGGCGGGAGCGATGCGATCAGGCAGCCATTGCCTTTTCGCCCCCTGGTGGCCTCCCCTAGGTGTACTTTTATTGACGATACCGACAGGCCCTTTTGAGCTAAGAACAGCAAGTATGGAAGGAGCTGTTCCGGCTTAATCGATTGCGGGGCCAGACCTGGTTGATCCTCACACCATTGACAGAAACTTTTCCATTTGTACGCGTATGAGGCGTTTGTGGAAGGTGCTCTTGCCGCTTGCAGGATACGCCGACAGTCCTCCGGAATCGTTAGCCGACCAAATTCGGCGAAGTCAGGAGCCAGGCCGTCAACTTGAGGCTGTCCGGGTCGTGATGCCAAACGACACCCTCCTGTCGAGACAGAAGGTCGGGGGTCTTCTGGAATCTCATCGGTTCCGCCGCCGCTAAGTGTAGCAGGTCTGAAAACCACACCTGTCTGGCCCAGTACGGGGCCACCAGAATTACCCGACATAGGTACCTGAGGATCCATTGCAACGTCCTCCGGACAAGGGGAAATGGAGGGAATGCGTACAGGAATTTGTTCGTCCATGGGAAGGAGAACGCATCCCCCAGTGAGCCCTGCTGAGGCCATCTGCTTGCGTACTGATGGCATTTTCTGTTCTTCGTCGCAAACAGGTCTATGGAAGGGTGTCCCCATTTCTTGAATACTTGTTGTAGTTGTTGGTCGTTCAGCACCCATTCGTGAACTTCGTTCATTTCTCTGCTGAGGGCATCGGCTTCCACGTTTCTCACGCCTGGTAGGTGGAACGCTAAGATTTGCATGTTGTGTTGCAGGGCCCAATGCCAGATTTTCTGTGCCTCCGTCGATAGGGACCTGGAACGTGTCCCTCCTTGTTTCCTCAAGTAGAACATGGTAGTGGTGTTGTCCGTCATGACACGCACCACCGAGTCCCTCAGTTGAGGAAGAAAAGATTTCAGAGCCCATCGCACTGCTCTCAGTTCTAGCAGGTTGATATGCAGGGAGGACTCCTGCAACGACCACTGGCCTTGTACCTGTAACGTATCCAGATGAGCTCCCCATCCGCTCAGCGATGCATCCGTCACCACCGTCTTTTGGAACTCTGGTTCCAGTAGAGGCATTCCTTTCGTTAGATGAGTAGACACTCTCCACCAGCAGAGTGCTTGAACTAGTTGTTCGTCGACGACCAGCTCTGCGCCCAACGGTCCGCTAGAAATTCCTGGCAAGGTCTCATAAACAGACGGCAGTTGTTTATCAACGGAATGCAGGACGACATGGTCCCTAGCAGGGACATGTACTTGCGCACTGAAACCTTGGTACCGCCTCTCCATTCCGACGCCTTGCTTTGAAGTTTCTGAATTCTTTCGCTGGATGGTCTCACCAGGCTTGTGTGTGTATGAAACTCCGCTCCTAGAAAGACCAAGGTCCTCGAAGGCTCTACGGAGGACTTGTTGAAGTTTATTGCGAAGCCCAGTTCCTGTAAGAGGGACATTGTGGCTCGTAGACCGTCTCGTGCTTGTTCCTTGGATGAACCTCTGACCAGCCAGTCGTCTAGATATGGATAGACATGGTGACCATCCTTCCTTAAATGGGCCGCTATAGGGGCCAAGCACTTGGTGAACGTCCTGGGGGAGGACTTGAGCCCGAACGGGAGGACCTTGAACTGAAAATGCTTTCTCCCGACGACGAATCTTAAATATCTCCTGTGTCGTGGGCGTATTGGGATGTGAAAATAAGCATCTTGAAGGTCTAGTGATGATAGATAATCCATGGGTTGCACCGACCTGATAACCTCTTGGAGCTTTAGCATTTTGAATTTTAGGCTCTTTAGCCACTTGTTGAGTACCCTCAGGTCAAGAATGGGCCTCCATTTGCCGTTTGGCTTCTTGACAACGAAGAACCTGGAATAAACTCCTTGTCCTTCCTGTGCCACAGGAACTCTCTCTACCGCCCCTTTTCGCAACATAAGCGCTGCCTCTTGTCGTAGGATTCGGAGGTGGGGCTGTGTCGAAAATAAAGGAGGAAGACGCGGAGGCTTGTCTTTGAATTGTAGCGCATGACCCATGCGAATCGTGTCTAGGACCCATCGATCTGTGGTGATGCATTTCCATCGGTCGAAGTGATGAGAGACTCGACCCCCCAGGACGTTCCGAAGGCCGTCATTGGTTGCTGGTTTGCTTGTTCTTCGTTGACGACGGACCTGAGCCTCGCCGCCTGGAGGCTTGATAGTCCCTGCTTCTACGTGCCGACTGGGACGCTCGTCTGAACCCTTGTGAAGAGTACGAGGGCCTGTTAAATCCACGGTCCCTCGAGGCTCCAAAGCGGGAGTTTCCAGAAGCACCCCTGAAGGGGCGAAAAGAGCGAAAGTTTCTACCCGTTTGAAGGGCGCCGAGGGACCTAGCAGTATCCGTGTCTTCTTTCATCCCTTTCAACGCTTCATCAACCTTTTCGCCAAACAGGTGTTCACCTTCGCATGGCATGTCAAGGACTTTGTACTGGACTTCAGGACGGAAAGTAGTACATTTGAGCCACGCTTGTCGACGAAGCACTACTCCATGGTTGATTTGTTTGAAACCAGACTCTGCTAGGTCAACTGCGATATTAATAGCGTGGTTCGAGGCCTCTTCGCCATCCCGCACCAGTAACATAGCTGCTTTCCGGTGTTCGTCTGGCAGGTGTTCTAGGATAGGGGCTAGTTTGTGCCACATTTCCCTATCATATCGTGACACGATCGCTAAGGAATTGGCTGCTCTTACTGTCGTCGCTCCGACCGAGAGCACCTTCTTTCCAAAGGCGTCCTGCCTCCTAGCCTCGCTTTCCGGTGGCGTTGAACATTTTTGCTGGACCCTGGCCTTCCTAGCCGCTGCCGCCGACACCACCGAGTCAGACAGAGGCTGTGATGTTAGACATTTTGGAGTGGACTCCGGAGCTTTAAACTTTTTCTCGATCCGTCCCTTTATGGCTGGCTCCGAGAACAGATGGCGCATCGTCTTAAGACCTTCTTGCCACACGTGGTCCAGGATTGGGATGGCAAATACCGATTTTCTCCTTTGACCCATATGGTCAAAAGGAAACAGTCTTTCTTCTGCTCCTCAGGAATCAAGCCGAACTCGGAACAAGCTTTTCCCATCATTGCATGTAAGGCTCCCACATCATCCGGGGGAGATGGCTGTGTCAGGCTCCTCGTAGACTAACTCTACATCCGAATTCCATGTTGGGTCCCTCGACGGTGACAGGGAGATGTCTGACCCTGAGTCACCCAGTATAGAGTCGGACTCCGACAACTCACCCTCCTCCTGAGCTCGAGGACGATCTTTCACCGCCTGGGGAGCCGATGGGTGTTTAGTCGTCGAGCGAGCCGTACAAGTTTGCTCGTCGACGGAAGGTACAGACAAAAGTGACGATGATGGCCCAGGTTGAGGGAACTGCGTATCCAGCCGCTGCAGGAGCTTCTGAAGAGTATTAAGCACATCCAGAGACAAAACCGTCTGGGGGGTCAGTAACGTGGATGATATAGGTACCATACCCCCGCTCGCACTCGTCGTCGTCGACGTGGAAGGCCGTAAGCCTAAATCCGATGGCTGCAGAACCGTGTCACCTTCTCCTTCCGCCGAGCAGGCCGTGTCTGGCTGCAGTAAGACCTCAGGGGGGGATCGGGTCATAGACCTCAGGCAGCCAAGCCATAGACTGAGTCTCCGTCGACGAAGGAATCCCAACCGCTGCTGCTTGGACGGTAATAGGCATCGTCAATGACACCGAGGTCGACGAGCAAGTCGTCGTCGTCGAGCCCTTAGACTTCGTCGTCGATTTCGATGCCGACTTCCCGGCTGAAGCATCTCGACTCATGGAAGACCTGGGACGGTCCCCTGAGGAGGATTTTGACAGCGCTAGCCTCTCCGTCTTAGATGATGAGGAGGAGGAGGAGGAGGAGGAGGAGGGCTTTTTATGTGATGAGGAAGATCCAGCATGTTTCCCCTTATGCTTGTCCTCAGCGCGAATTTCTGCTGGCCGTACCTTCTTCGATGGAGGCTCCGACTTGCTCCTGGAGGCGTGGAGCCAACTTCCGAAGCCGGGTAGCCCGCTCCGTCATTAAGCCAGTCGACCAGCCTTCTTTTACGGTCCTTAAGGGTTTTTTGGGAGAAACCCTGGCATATCTCACATGTATCCGCTGTGTGGTGCGGGTGGAGACAGTAGATACAGTCCATGTGGCCGTCTCCTTCATAAACCTTTTTGAGGCCACAGGTTGCACACGGGCGAAATAACGCTTTTCCAGACATAATTCTCCAGAATTTGAATTTCGCCGAAGCGAAACAGAAAAAACAACCTAGTTTTCACTAGTAGTAAACACGAGGATCCCGCTACTTTGAAAGACGGTTGAAATCTGAGGGAGCGCGGGGGCGGGTCCTGTATTTATATCATGACGTCCTGACGGTGCGGGCACGCATGATACAAAACGAGGTGGATAGGACGCATAAGCGTCGAAAAAGTTTTCCTATGGGAAAGGGTCTATATAATGTACCGGGGATTCCCAGCCTGACGACGGGGAATATTCAAAGCATGTGAATCCATGAAAGATCCAATGCTGGAGAATGTTGGGAACACGCCTAGTCTCGAAGGATGAGTTAATCAGTGTGGCGATAAAAGGTGCCAGATCTTTGGCTCCTTCCTTAATGATGGAGGCTGGGCAGGTGTCTCCTTGACAGTGTGAAGGTTTTAGACTTTTAATGTCTTCCACTTCATTGGGTGTCACTTGAGAGAACTCGAAAGGTTGGCATTGAGGGGGGTTTTGTTCATGCGCTAGTTTAGAGTAATGGTTACCTGATCGGCTATTCTATTTGGATTCTATCTTATTTTGTAAGTGGTTATCTTGTCGGATAGGGCTTGTTGGATTTTAGTGCACCAGGCCTCGTCCTTAATGCAGTCCTCAGTGGTGGGTGCTGGAGATTCTAGTTCCTTTAAGATGCTAAAGAGCTCATTGGTGCTTGATTTGACATTCTGGATTCTGGTGTTGTAGGCTTCTTTTTTAGTGGATAGGATGGCAGCTTTGTAGGATGCCGCCGCTGTGGTGAATAAGGTTTTGTTGTGATTTGTGGGTGATTTACGCCATGTTGTTTCTGCCGATCTTTTGGTGTTTCTAAAGATTTTTAGCTTGGGTGTGACCACTTGTTGAGGTGGGCGATTGGTTTAGCTTTTTTTTGTTTAAGAGGTGCAGAGATGTTTAAGGCTGATTCCAGTGCATCATTGTATAGGTCGACTTGTTCCAGTCTATATTTTTGTAATTGGCCACGTCAAGGATATTATTGATAAGCGGCCGGAGACTGTAAATTGTGATGTTTCAACAGTTTCTGGATAGAGCGGAAGGTGTGAAAGTGGATCGGGGGGGGGGGATCTGCGGGGGGGTTATCCCTTGGATAGAATGAGATGAAGTGGTGGTCCGACCATGCCACTGGTTCAATCTGGAGAATTGTGGTGGAGCAATTGAGGTTAGACACCCAGTCCAGGGTTCGGCCCTTGGTGTGTGTAGCTTCTGTGATTCAATGTTTGAAGCCAAGTTGGGAGATGGGAGTTTTCCAAGGCTCGGGCCTGTTTATCATTGGGATCCTGAAAACCTAGGTTAAGGTCTCCCAAGAGGATGGTTTGGGAGCCAAGTTTAGTGTTAGCGGAGAGGAGGTTAGTGATGTCCTCATCAAAGGAAGAGATCGGACCTGGAGGGCGGTAGATGAGATGCATCAGAAAAGTTTGAGTGGGTGAGAGTGCGATTTTAACTGATAAAAGTTCTGCAGAGGGAAAGCAGGTATGGGCTGTGGCTCTGAGGCCCAAGTGGGTTTTTGTAATGAAGGCTACTCCACCTCCTTTGCCTGGGTTTCTGTCGGCCCTGATAATAGTATATCCCTCTGGAAGGGCTAGTGCGATTGCTAGGCCTGCTGCCTGATGAAGCCAAGTCTCAGTAATGGCCAGGAAGTTTAGGTGTTTAGCCGTGATAAGGTCAGCGATATTGAGGGCGTGGGCCACTAGTGAGCGAGCATTGATAAGTGTGCCTTTGATGGTGGGTGGCAGGAAGTCCTCCTGTGCTCTCCTTAGCCAAGGATGGAGGTACCATGGACTGTAGAGGGGCTGTGGTGGTGGAGATGGGGGTGGGTGAGGTAGGAAGCTCAGACTCTGCTGCTAAGCAGGTGGTTGGTGGGCATGTTTTAGGATTGGGCAGAGAGGGATGATTGACCATCCTTAAAGTGATCTTGTGGTTAGGGAAGCGAGAGCCTAATCTCTTGTTTCTGATGTTAGTAGGTCATGGGATAAGTGGGGTGAGGTACGGCGAAGCGCTGTATCCATTCGAAAGGGCTGAGTGGGGCACTGGCTACAACCCTAGTAAGGGTGCTGTCTCCGAGGGTGTAATTTTTACTGTGTAGGAGAGGTGGGAGGAAGTAAGATGAGGTGACGGTGTTGAATAAAGGAAGTAAGGAAGGAGGCCATGGTGTTGCAGGAGAGGGTAAGAGACAAGTAGGAGGAGCTGATATGTTGTGAATATGGGTTCAGCAGTGCTGAGGTTAGATCACAATAGGTGCATGCAGCATGAATGAGGAGTAGGCTCAATCATGTTGCTCAGGTTAACAATGTAAGCAAATACTTCAGGGTCAGTAAGTGCAGTGCAATGCAGATCTGAGCCGACACAGTGACTAAATACTTCAAGAACCTACGCCAGAAGAGAATCATTAATACAGTGTGATAAACAAGTAATGCAGTAGGCAGAGATGGCTCTAGCTATCCGTGCTAGATGAGACAGTTCACCAACATAGGCTAGTTTGAATTGGTCCCAAAGGGTGAGATAGCACAGTGATAACATGGGCTGGTTCAGTTTGACACCAAAGTGGAGAAACAACACAATTAACTAGCATCGGCAGAATCAAATTTGTCACCAATGGGGAAGTGACAATTTTGCTAGCATAGGCAGAATCAAATTTGTCACCAAAGGGGAATTACACAGTTTACTGATGTGTGATAGTTCGAATGGCTAACAAAAAGCTGAGAAACACTGAGTGAAATCTAAGTAACTTTGCAAGGCAAATTGTCACAGGTTGTGCAGTTAGATCTGAATCTAAACGCTAGTTGACCAGACATTAATCTCCATGGTACGGCATGGCTAAGTACAAGCACAGGGTAATGCAGGCAATCAACAATATCCTTGAAAATTGGTAGATAAGTATGCAGATAACGGACCTGGGAGAAGGGGCCAGGAGTGCTAGACTTGCATGTGCGGTAACTGGTTACAGCTAAACGCAGCCCGCATCCTGGCGAGTGAGGGATGAACGAAGGTGTTCATAGTACGTCCATGAGACTAGATGGTGAACTGCTGTGCAAGGCATGCACAAGCTATTTGTGAGGAGGTGGCCAGTTTGATTGAGAGGAGCATTAAGGCAAAAGGATCATGGTTCCGTGGGGGTATTGGTAGGGGAGCTTTCAGATGAGGAAGCAGGCAGTTGCTAGGAGTGGGTCGGTGCACTTAAGTGTAGCGGTGGTGTTACGGCGCGTAGGCGGCACGGCACAGACATGCCTAGCGCTTCTATTGTGGCCCTTCTTGTGTAAGTCCTTCTGCCGGCTCTCGCCTTCCGGTGGAGCTGGCTGCTGTAAATGGGAGGCACAAGCCAATCGGCTGGCTGGATGTGTAATGTGGTTGCTTAGCAACCAAATGAAAACAATACGGCAGCCATTTCCTAAGTCGCATGCTGGTTTCACAGCCGAAATGAAAGTGACCGTGTGTGCCGATGCACGATTTGGATGCTCAATGGGGGTACAGGCTTCTTCGGACGGGGGATCGAAATACCTTGCAGAAGTGAGAGGCAAGGTGAGCCTCCGGCTCGATTCTGACGATGGGCGTCTCGCTTCTCCTGGGTCGAGGAGGAGAGGGAGGGCTCCTGCCCTCCACTGACGAAGTAGGTGGCTGTAGTGAGATTAGAAGGATAAGACCTGCAAAGATCTGATTCAGCAAAAATCTTAGGCTTCTCCATTAGCAGAGCCTGTCTTTCCAGAATCACATAGCCAAGGAAGCCTAACGGCCTGGCTCCAAATCTCCATCCTTCGAAAAACCAAACCCATCATCCTGCCGCAGTACCTCTGGACCATAGTGGTCTTGCACACTGATTGGGGAAATACACTATTCATAGGGCTTCCAGCCGCTCACTTGGCTCCCCTTAAATGCAGTCCACCATGCTGCTATATGCCTTATTGCAAGTGCACAGAAATTTGAGCGAATAACCCTGGTCCTATGCGAACTACACTGGCTTCCTCTGCAGGCCAGGACACTGTTTAAGACTGCATGTATCATGTACAAACTAGTCACAAATAGCACACCAGCATACCTGGCAGCTAAACTCCACATATCTGGTGGCACACGCTCCTCGCATAGTAAAATGACTAACTGATTTGAATCAGAACTAGTCTGCAAAGAGGACCCACAAACTATTATTCTCTTGACCCACATCCACCATCTGGAACTCTATCACGGGGGGTTGGGTCAGAATGCCCCCAAAATTGTCCAATTTTGCAAGTCTCTCACAACGTGGCTTTTTCAACACCTGATCAAGGACTAATTTCAATGGACACACAGACCCATGGACAGACCTTAACTCACAGTACTGCGCTACTGTTAAAAAGATGCCAGCCCAAATGCTAGCTACCAACCCCCTGTACAGCACACTGTTGCTTTCGAGCTGGGGCCGCACTTTAGACAATAAATGAAAAACAACATTGCTTCCTCTGCAAAGAGTGAACAACTTGGCATAAAGTGAACAAGGAACAAGTTACTTACCTGTAACTATTGTTCACCAGCATGGGTCTGGCATGGATTCACATGCTCATGAATATTCCCAGTCAGGCTAGGAATCCTCGGTAAAAGAAAAAACAGTTTCACTTTCACTTACAAACTGCATTTCTCCTTTAAACCAATCACTGCCCACTGGGTCAAACTGCCCCTGTCCAATGAGTTCTCTCCCTAAGCCCCCTCAATCTGACATCCATCTTCAGATTTGGCAGGCATGTAAAGTGGCAGTATGACCACGAAGAGCCGCAGAGGGGAACGGAGGGAGGGTTTGCATGTGGATCTATGCCAGACCCATACTGGAGGACAATAGTTAGAGTTAAGTAACGTGTTCCTTCTCCAGCATGGGGTCTGGCATAGATTCACATGCTCATGAATAACGAATACATAGCAGTACAACATTACACAACCACGGGAGGTGGCAAGGGTCAACATAAGCAATTAACTCTCACCTCTGGAACTGACTCACCGCAAGCAAACAGGTTGCGTAGCACTGCCTGGCCAACTATTGACTCCTCGCTGGAATCTCTGTCGACACAGTAGAACTTCGTGAAGGTGTGCATGACCTCCACGTAGCAGCCCTGCAGATGTGCCGCACGGGCACACTAGACGGGAACGCAGTCGCCGCTGCGGTCGCTCTGGTGAAGTGGGCTCCCAGACAGCCAGGCAACAGTCGGTTCGCCAACCGATGACAGTGGGTGATGCAGCCGGAGAGCCACCTTGAAATCAAAGCCTTGGACAAGGCCTTCCAATGGTTCACATGACCAAAGTTCACAAACAGTTGTGAAGTCTTCCAAAAACTCTTTGTGCGGGTCACGTAGAACTTCAGGGCATGACCAACGTCAAGCGAGTGCAAGGCCCTTTCAGCCGGAGATGAAGATTTCGGGGAAAAAAACAGTAACACCAAAGGCTTGTTGAAGTGGAATTACGAATGAACATTCAGCATAAAAGAGGGGTGGAAATTCAGGTTTGCAGAATAGGACCTGCATCTCACCTATCCTCCTGGCAGAGGTGATGGCTACAAGGAACAACGTTTTCCACGAGAGGAACTTGACAGGGGCTTGATGCATAGGCTCGAAGCGGGAGCCCATGAGCCTCGTCAGCACCATGTTGAGTTCCCAAGTGGGGGCAGGAGCCTTCACCGGTAGGAAAGATCGAAACAGTCCTTTGAGGAATTCCTTGACGAGTCAGAGAGACCAAAGTGAAGATCTTTCTGGAAACCTGGAATAGCGGTAGATACCCGCCAGATGTACCTTTGTAGAGGCGTATGCCAGTCTGACCTTGGCCAAGGATAGCAAGTATGGAAAAATCTGCGGGGCTGTGACCCTCAGAGGGATAATCTTCCGAGACCAGCACCACGTAGCGAAATGCTTCCACTTGTGCCCATAGCACTTCAAGGTAAACGATGCCTTGGCGAGGACCTCCCTGCAGTCTGCTGGCAACTCATACCCTCCAAACCCTAGGTCTACAGGAGCCAAGCCCTCAGGTTCAGTGATCCTGGGTCGTGGTGAAGGATTGCACCTGCTTCTCCAGAACCAATGGCAGCTTGACCGGAGGCAACACTGACATGCTGAGAAGGTCCGAATACCAAATCTGCCTCGGCTACGCTGGGGCGAGAAGTATCATCCTGCATTGGCACCGAGGGTGTTGATTACTCGTAGAAGGAGAGGCAATGGAGGAAACTAGTACAGAAACAGGCCTTCCCACCGGAAGGAGAACACGTTCCCCCAGGCTCCTCGGTTGGTGGAATCTGCTGGCAAACTTCTGGCATTTGGACTTGGCTGCCGTCGCAAACAGATCGATCTGGGGCCTGACCCACTTAACGAAGATGCAGTCCACCTGGTCCTGTCGAAGTTCCCATTCATGGCAGGAGCGCAATTCCCTGCTGAGGCAGTCTGCGATTGTGCTCTTGACTCACACAAAATGAAGAGGAACATCTCTTGTCCGACCAGCCAGTGCCACAAGTCCTGCACTTCCTTGGAGACAGCTGAGGACAGAGTTCCCCCCTGTTTCCTGATGTAGATCAGTGTGGTGGTGTTGTCCGTGAAGATCCTTACCACCTTGCCCTTCAGAGACGGAAGGAATGACTTTAGGGCCCAGAACACTGCCCGTAGCTCTTGGATACTGATATGGAGATCCTTCTCCTCTGGCAGCCACAGGCTTCTGGCGTGCAGACCTCCGGTGTGGGTTCTCCAGCCTTCCAGGGAAGCGTCTGTGGTGACAGTCTCCTGGTATGGGGGGTTTGAAAACCCAGTGCCCGCCGGGCGATGTTGGCATGGACGCCCCACCACCTTCTCGCCAGACGGAACTCCTCATTGAGCAGGATCTTGTCCGCAAAGCTTTCGGGCACCTGTATCCAGCGAACATCCAGGAACTCTTGAAGAGGTGGCATCTGTAACATGCAGAGCCGGATAAGAAGCATGCAAGGCAACATCATACCAAGCAACAACTTGATGGTTCGCACCGTGATGGTCTGTAAGAAGATTCAATTCAACACTACAGCTAAGTCAATGCCTAGGTCTGGGATACTGAATGGAAACCCTTATTGATATATCTTTATGTCCAGTTCATGAGTTCTGGATGACTACCCCTATATAACACCCCTCTCTTAGAACACCCCTGACCGCACTGAGCCAAGAAGTAGTTCTGTTTTGCAAGTTTAAAAGGTTTATTTGAGAATTTAAACTATATATATATATATATATATATATATATATATATATATTTATATATATATATATCACACTGTATAATAAATTAATATCTGATAGTACACTTAGACATGATGTTGATCAACAATTGGTAATCTGGCACTAGCACACTTCTTTACAATCAATGAGGAGTTAGTATAGGATGGATAAAGTAGCAAAACTATTTTTATGATTTCAAGGGAAAAGCAATGAGGAATAAAATGCAGTACAGAAATACCTGATATGATTTTAGCAAAAGATAAATTAATCACTTTTTCTCTGGCAATTCACCCCCCTCCCCTATGCAATGTAAGAAATGGAAGGAGATGGAAGTAACACACACAGTTCTTAGGAATGCAATCAAATATAATTCAGTTCACCCCAGCAAGCTTAGACCACAGATAGAAGTTTGAAACAGGCCCAAAATGCTTTTAAAAGGTGATGGCAATGAAGTGAGAAATATGCTGAAAATGGTTTTAATTCCCTTTAGGAGGTTCAGGGGGAGTGGTAGCTACTTGGGATAAGTTCAGGCTCACTTTAGGAATGATTCAGGGATGGTTCTTAAGATGCAAACGAATTTTAGCAGTTCAGGCAAAAGCAGCTATCTTTTTACAAGTAAAGAAATCGGGCCAAATCGCGGCAAAATTCGCGAGTGCGTGAATCGTGATTGCGGAAGAAGTATAAGGAGTAGGAAGTCGGTTCTAGTCTTGTTGGAAAGCTTTCAGAGGAAAGTTAAACCAAGTTCGTAGCCCAAACGGTTCCAGAGATACGGACGATTAAATAAAGGTAGTTTTTCGGATTTTAAGTAAACTCAAAATGACAGATGACAGCTTTGCAGCTGCAGAATTGACAAATGACAGTGGTGCAGCTTTACAAAATAACAAGTGACAACTTCTAGGAGGCAGTTCCGGTTAGATTAAAATAGTTTGGATTAGATTATTTTAACTAAGATTGGTTCTGCACAGTTCTGATAGGTACTCACAATCTATTTTTGAAATAGGCCTCGCCACGGATCTGGTCAGGTTTTGGACTGGACTCCGGTTCTGGTCTCGGCACTTCACAGTGATCTTGGTCAGCTCTCTGGTTCTGCTCACAGCGGTCTGGGTCACTCTGGATCTCTGGTCTGGTCTGTCCGGATACAGCGGTCTCTGCACGGCTCCTGGATCTCTGCACTGGTCCTGGCAAAAGTTCTTGGCAAGGGATTCAAGCAGCTCACCCGGCTGTGAGTAGCTTGCAATGATTCGAGGCCTGCGGCGGAGAACTCCGCTTGAGGTTTTAGGCCTCTGATTTAGGCTCTAAAGTATAAGTTCTAGGTTCTGGAATATGTAGCTGGAGTCAGTCTGGAACTGGTATCTTCTGGATGTTGTGTGGTCCGGCAAAGCTTCCCACAAGAAAATGGAAAAGGAAGTCCTCTCTAGATTTCAGTGGTCCCTTTTTATGTGGTTTGAAAGTGGGTGGAGAGGCTAGCTTTCTAGGCCCAACCCCTTCAGAGTTCTGATAGGTTGGAGAATTCTTTGCGTTCTCACTGGAGAGCAGGATTGTGTGTCAGAATGATGTCATTTAATGGCTTGCAGAAAGGACACTCCCCTGTCAAATTACACACAAATCTATATTTGACCTAAAGACATTTCATATATACACAGTGGTTTGAAATTGCATGCACCCATCACGTATCACATGAGGTATACTCTGTTCAAACTCTGATGTTTCTAAGAGCTTGCATCCAGAAATGGCAATATTTTGCGCTTTTTAGTGGGTTATGCAACATTGGTTTTTCATTAAAATTGATACACATACACCCTCCTACTACACATATCTCAGTAACTTTCCATTTGTCTACCTTAAATACAATGTCTGTGGTGTCAATAAATAGCGGGGTTTTGCCCCAGAACATCACACAAATTGGAGTTTGGGCTTGAATTGTAGGCAAAGTTTCCATTTTAAGGTTCCCCACATTTCACATTTCTGTCATCCGGTTACCAAGAGTTATCAGTGTTTCTGTAAAATATATATTTTGCTTTCAATTCAGTTCTCAGAGTGTTGGAGTCCGCCTCCAAGACTTGGGTGGGTCAGTGATCACATGTGTCTTCTGCTGGGAGCTCTTTGTGTACAGTCAACAGTCAACATCAGCATATTCTATTCAAGTGCAAGAGCCTATTGTGTGGTCTCCAGGAGGCTGCCAGCCAGTCTGCCTTCTATCAATCAAGAGGTCATGTGAGATTCTAACTCCTGGTGTGAATCTCTGGAGGTGAGAGGTTTCCCAGCCTTTTGGCCTGTTAATCAAATCAGATTGTTTTCTGGGAACAGCATGTGGTTAAGATTTTAATTAACTCCCAGCCTTTGATGTAAAGGCCTCTCCTGCAACTCCTGACATGCAGTTTCCCTGTCAGAGTTTAGACCGCTAGCCCCGCCTTGAGGTATTTATCGGTACGGCGTCCATTTTTTGGATCAGTCTTGAATGAATGCATTCCAAACAAGAGATTTTACATGGAAGTATATTATCCATGTTCAGCACATGGCACTGGTGTGGTTCTGCAGTAAAATAATGTTGTGCCCGTTGAAGGAATGAATTCCCAATAGTTGTGGGTTGCCTTTGGCAATCAGCATTGCCCCTTTTGCAATGGTTTCAGGCTACTGTGTGTAGCCCAATGGTGGTTTTAGGCAGTGCCCTTTTGTGCCCATAACATCGGCAAAAATGGGTGGCAGCCTATTCTTCATGCATTTCCCTGTGCATTTTCTGGGAAGCTCTGGCCATCATGATGTTTTCAATGCCAGTAATGCACAGTTTTCCTATTCTGGCGTACATGTGGGCTTTTTGGCCATCTTTGATTTTCTAAGCCCACAGCACCAAATGTTGCAGCATGATAGCTCAAACGTGGATCAGGACACCCAACAGGTCTTCGTCGACAACAGTTGCTGCAGCTCCCCCTGAATGCCCACTACTCTCTTCTCTGAGCGAGACGCCAAGCAGGAGACTATGCTCAGTGTGGCTCCTAGGAACAGCGCGTTCTGCGAAGGTGTCAAGCAGTACTTTGGGTAGTTGATGGAGAATCCCAGGTCCGTCAGCAGCTGGATGGTCGTCTATGTGTGTCCAATGGCCAACTCTTGCGAACAGGCCCAGATGAGCCAGTCGTTGAGGTACAGTTATACCCCGTAGATGCAGATGGGCGGCCACTCGTGCCAGGCACTTCATGAACACCCTGGGGGCCAACTTCAAGCCAGAAGGAATGGCCTTCAACTGGTACTGCTGGCCCTGCACCACGAAGATAGAAACCTTCAGTGTTTCTTGTGAATGGGGACGTGGAAGCAGGCGACCTCCAGGTCCAGCGACATCAAGCAGTCTTTTTCCTGTTGGCCAAGCACGTGCTGCAGCGTGACCATCCTGAACTTTTGGAATTTGAGTACTTGTTCAGACTTCGCAGGTCTAGAATGGGCCTCCAGCCCCCGGTCTTCTTTTTGACTAAAAAAGTATCTGGAATAGACTCCGCAGCCCCGGGTCACTGTGGAACTACCTCGAACGACCCTTTTTCACAGCATGGCCCGCACCTCCTCCAAGAGCTGAGGGATGTGCTGCTCCTGCCGGGCCACTGGAAAGATCCGCGGGCACCTGTGCTTAAACTCCAGCGTATGTCCTTGGGCGAGAGCCTCCAGCACCCATCTATCGGTGGTGATCTTTTACCACTCGCCGACTAACCTCGTCACCTGGCCTCCCACCGGGCTGCATGGGTGGGGGGCCTGACCTCCTGGCCGGTTCAGGCTTGCTTTGGCGCTGGCGTCCTGCCACTATCTTCCAAAACCACTATCTTCCAGACGAAAGGCATGTCCAGTACCTTCGCCTGGACCTCCTGGCGGAAGTTTGTGGCCTTCATCCAGCCTTGGCGACTAAGGCAGACCCCGCTACCCATCTGCCGGAACCCTGTGGCAGCAATGTCCAGTGCCACTGGGATGGCGTGATCCGACGCTACCTCCCCCTCCTGAAAGAGAGCGATTGCCTCCACTCTCTTGTCGGGGAGGAACTCCAAAATCAGACCCATCTTGTACCACAGCTCCCTGTCGTACCTGGCTAGGATCGCCAGTGTGTTGGCCGCCTTGATTGTGGACGCCACAGTGTAAAATCACCTTTCTTCCCATGGCGTCCATCTTCTTCCCCTCGCTGTCCGGAGGGACTGAAGACTAGGGTGGGATCTGACCGCTTCCTTGCGGCCGGCGAAACCACAGCGATGGTCGCAACCTCGGGCCCTTGGGTGCGGATTCCAGCACCCGGTAATTCTCCAGCCTATCCCGTTTGCCTGTAGCCGTGCAAGGGTTTATTTGTTTTTTTTTTTTTTTTTTTTTTTTTTTTTTAGAGAGCCAGGCCCTCCTCCCACACGATGGCCAGAAGGGGCACCACCATGATGGTCTTCCTCTTGGCCTCGCACCTCTGGTACAAGAAACCCTCCTTGGTTTCTTCGGACACAAGCTGGAATACCTTGAAGGCTCTGGTGATCATGGAATGGAATGACCCCGCCTCATCCGGTGGGAATGCCCTAAGCTGCGGAGACCCACCGTCCGCTGCGATATCGTCAGTCATTGTCGTGGCAGTATCTGTCCCCGGGTCTGGGTCTGCTGGGGGAAGAGGGCACCCGACGCCGAAGCTGAAATGGGGGCATCAAATGATGCTTCCTCCTCTTTGCAGGAGGCCGATAGGGTTCTGGGGGCCACTGGAACCAGGCCCTGTGGCATCCTCTTCTGGATCGCCGACACCAAGGTGTGGAGGGTCGACAAGATGTCCAGACACATCCCTTGGCTGAGCTGGCATGATCGGAACAATAGGCCCTGCACCGTAGCCGGCGTCATCCTCTTCCACGTCCTCGTGAACGTGTGTAAGGACTCCAGCCTTCGTGAGAGCAGCCTCCACCAACTCCATCGTTGATGAATTCTTCTCCTGTGCAGACACTGGCTTCTTGGGCAGATCAGCCTTCTCCTCCGTCTGTGGATTCTCTGGTTTAACCCGCAGTTTAGCTAGGTTGGATTATTTCCTTTTCGAGGAGGAGCTTGATTGCCGGCTGGCAATGGAGGCGGAGGGTGATGTCGATCGCACCCTGTCCACCGCAGGACCCACTTGAGTGGCAACCCCAGTGGATCCAAACTTTGGGTTATTGGCCTGATCTTGGGCCCCCATGGATGAGGCGCCCTCAAAGGACTTCGAAGACCGCTCCTCGGACCGGCCGGACCTGGGTGAGTCATGACCCTGCTGGGAGCACGGAGCAGAGGCCTTGGCGTTCAGCCACGCTGCCAGTTACTGTGCCTATCCTTCGTCTTCTTGGAGAAACCGAGGCATATCTTGCATTCTTCTTCCTTGTGGTCTGGATGCAAACAGTAGAGGCATTGCCGGTGCTAGTCTTCAAACAAACACATTCTGTAGCACGCATTTGGTGCAGGACTTGAAGAGGTATCTTCCTTCCTTCTCCTCCGTCATGGTCAGAAGGCGCGAAGTAGGCCTGATGGCCCCTGGGAAATTTTGACGATCTTTCGCTGAAGGGCGCTGAAATTCACCGACAACGGATCCCCGCTGTCGGCAGATGGAGAAAAGAGCACACAGGCTCTTATGGAACAAAACTAGAACCTTTTGCCATTTAAAAAAAAATAATAATGTTTTATTGTGTTTGGTACCCAAGTACCTTTACAAATATTTGAACACAGCAAAAAAAGAACAAACAGATAATCTGCAACACATGAGTACACAATTTCAAACAAACATAACAGAGCAATGTGTAAACACAAAAGTCCAAGCACCCTCAAAACACCTGCTAAAAACAAGATACATAGAAGCAAAAGCAAGCACACAAAGGGACTAAAATACAATCAATAAATGTTCCACAAATGTGTAGAAATGCTAAAAGATGCACTGTATACATAGGTAGTGCTTTTTGCCATTATTTCCCAACCATTGACACTAAAATTCAAGATGAATCATAACATGTTATGTCCAATATAAATATCGAAGAGAAATAGAATGAAGTACAAAGAATAGTAGTGAATCAGAAAATGAGAAGGTAAGAGCCAAACAAAAAGGAATCAAAAGAGAAGAAAAACAGTAAGAGAAAGAAGAGAACGAAAAAGAGCAATCCGTAAAAACAATCATAACAAAACACTGAACCTATCTAATGAAATGGAAATGTACAGATCCTATAATGATCAGCAACCACGACCCAGGTGGAACATGGAAATAAATCAAAGTAGAAAATGACATTCTAATGCAATTCATCCACATAATATAGTGCAAGCACTATATGTGTGCGTTACAATCAAATGAACAGAACATTTGAAACTTGTTTTTTCCTTCTATTCACATTGTCCCAGGTGTAGTCACAGTAGACCCTCAATATAACGCAGCAACCGAACAGTGGCGAATATGATAGAATTGCTAAGCCCCACATGCACCACATACAGGTGTTATCACGAGAATCTGTGGCGCTGTTATGAACATGGGGACCAAGAATTATCTTTTGCTGAGGTTCAAAGTGTGGACAGAAAAGCATTACGTGTTTGAGGGTTTCCTGTACATCCTGTATGGCACAGAAACGACGCAGCCCTGAGGAGTTAGTATTCCAATTTTTGGGACGGTGACCTGTTTGAATTAGATCCATTCTAAATCTCATGTACGCACTCCTGGTTTTATTACAAGGAAATAAGATGTTGTATGGCTGACGCGGTGCTAGCATATCTAAAGTTGGCATGTTCCTGAAAAGAGGAATAGTGCGCTATAAGGTCCGATTTTCCAGCCCATGCATTCAGAAAATATCTTTTTTACTGCGGCAGGATGGTCCCTTAAATCATGTGTCGTCTTATTTATGGACTCTAAAATGTGCTTCATACGTGCATGAACGCATGAAATCGAGGCAGGGAAAGATTTGGATAGCATTGCTGAAGGCCCTCATAATATAGGGAATTATCAGGTGGATGTGCCATTTAGTTGAAATTATTTAGCATTCTCCAGGCAAATTTGGAGGCAAGTGAATGAAACCCTAATTCATGTATCAAGATAGCATTTGGTAGATATAACGGCAAGCAGAAGACCGATTTCCAAATTTTGCCCTGGATTTGATTCAGAAGGGAGCGAATCTCCAAAAGGCATATTTCTAAGCCATATAAAATAATGTCTTCAACCTTCAAGAGATAAAAATCGATTATTGGTTGAAGCGAGAATTTGCAATGGCGATGGAAAATTATTTTCATCAGCGCAGTGAGAGGAAGGATTTTGGTGTTCAAAAAGGACTGCCAATTGACTATAGAATTGCAATACGAAAGATGGTAGCCCAAGTACCACATGCCCTTGGCAACAGGAATTGAATTGTGGTTGATGTGCCACTTGACGGTACAAGGTTTTTATTTGGAGGTAAACCCAAGAATATTGAATTTGGCATGATTAATGGTCAAGTTATTTGAGAAACAATAATTCTGAAAGCAACTTAGCTTATTTTGTAAGCCAAATGGAGTCCTGTCAAATAATATTACGTCATCTGCAAAGGCAAGCCAGTGGAGGTGCAGAGCGCCTAACTTGACGGGAAATGATGCAGAAGCATCCCATATGGAGTCGATGTCTGCAAGATCTAAATTAAAAAGGGTTGAAGCAAGATTGCACCTTTGCTTGACATATATCAGTAGGGATGCTATCCGATAGAAGGCCTGCATGATTAATGGGAACCCTATACGTGGTATTTTGATGAAGTAATGCAATGTTCGCGATGATATAAGGAGGAATGCCATAAGCGATCATTTTGTTCCAAAGGCGAATTCTGATGACACTATCGAAAGCGGATGCTAAGTCGAGAGACACCATGAATATGGACCCAGAATGAGTGTGGCAAGAAGATGCAAGTAAATGTGAGATTATCGTGGCTTTGAGTTGGGTGCCCATCGATTTTCTGAACCCTACCTGAGCTTTGCAGAGAAGATGATTTTTTGCTATAAATGTCTCTAATTCATTAAGAATGAGACGTGCAAAGATTTTAGCTGCAACATCTATTAAGGCTATAGGCCTAAAATTGACAGGGTCATTGATGGGACCCTTTTTGTGTAGAGGGATTATAATGGACCTGAGCCAGGATGATGGAATTTTTTTGGACCAGAAGATAATACGGAATCTTGTTAGCAAAAATGTTGCCCAGAAAATGGAATCATCTTTGATTAGACAAGGAGGTACGCAATCAGGACCAGCTGATTTGGAAAATTTGAGTTTATTGATGGCCCAAACAATGTCCTTCACAGCCCCAGGATACAGACTCTGAATGCTATTATTAGTTGGAGATCAAAAAGGTTATGATCAGATGGTAGAGTGCATTTGAGCTTGAAGAAATTGTACCAGGTTGTTCCATCGATGGCCACATTAAACTGGCAAGCAGAATTACCAGTGGGATTCCTCAAGATGTTCCAAGTGTCCTTTGTCCGGCATTTACAAAGCAACAGCACCATATTTTTATTATTGACAAGATGACACTTCTAACAAATTTAAGAATCATTTTGTATCTCGCTATAATTTATTTTTTGGTGTAATAAGTGGATCAGTAGATTGCGCAGTTGCATCTTTCAGCTCTCGATTCTTTGCTCGCTTAAGATGTGCTATTTTTGGGACAAATTTGTTGGAATGGGAGGTAACAGGTAACTTCGACTGATATGAAGCAAGAATAGAGAAGATGAGAGTTGATCATGGAGAGATTCCACACCATGACCTTCTCTAAATGGCAGGTTAATATTAAACTGTCAAGAACCACCCATAGGTCCCGAATGACCAAAGATATCAATTTCCTAAAGACACCAGGGGACCAGTGCACTTAGTGAGCATCTATCAGTCTGAACCAAAGAGAGTTGGTAAAGTCTGAAAGTCACACACGGTGATATGTAGCACAGAACTGAGAATACAACGGTCACACCTAAGAATGGCTTGTGAATAGCAAATGAGTCAATATAACCTGACAGCACACGAGACAGCAATGTAATCAATAAGGGAACTGGCTGAGCCTCTTCGCCATGTCGATTTGGGCACATGGATAGCAAACGGGACAATATGAATTTCCCAATCGTCAAGAAAGTTTACCCAGGTTGTCCCACGTCTAGACGATTGAAGGGAGTAAGAAGATTGTTCATGCCTTGAGCTGAAAAGAACAAGTTACTCCTTACCTGGTAACGTTCTTTCGATGGGATGTTCCTCCGACGTATTCCTTATCTATGATATTTGTATCTCCAGCTTGCTGGCCTCGGAAATTTTTTTTCCCAGTAGAGGGCGCTGTGCGTCGACGTCCGTCGAGTAGGTGTTCCTCGACAGCCACCGTATCGACGCCGACGTCATCATGCCTATAAATGGCCACGTGCAGCGTCCGTTGCTCAGTTCCGTTTTGTAGAGTAAGGTAGTTATTGCATGAATGGTTACTACCCTTGAAGGAGCGTAAGCTGCAACCACAAGGGAAATGTTACTGCGGGGATGGATGGGAGGGGCGTTAAGGAATACGTCGGAGGAACATCCCATCAAAAGAACGTTACCAGGTAAGGAGTAACTTGTTCTTCGAAGGGATTGTGTCCTCCGATGTATTCCTTATCTATGATAGACTCCCATAGCAGTGGTATGTGATTGGAGGCGGGAGTAAGCGATGCCATATTACTCTTTAAGAATGAACAGAGTGTAACACAGCTTTGCCAAATCTAGTCTCTTGACTAGAGGAGGAATCCAGGCTATAAAATTTGGTAAAGGTATGTGCGGATGACCATGTGGCAGCCGCACATATGTCTCTAATTGGTACCCCTCTTTGAGGAGCAGAGGAGGCTGCGATACCCCTGGTCGAATGAGCCCTTAGATTTTCAGGGGGCACTTTCCCTGCCAGTTTGTAGCATTCCAGAATGGCTAAAATAATCCATCTGGAGATGGTCCGTTTGGTTATTGGTAATCCCAACTTATGTCCTGCGTAACCTACAAAGAGTTGGTCTGCTTGTCTAATTTTAGCAAGTCTACTGATATAAAAACTCAAGGCTCGCTTAGGGTACAGCCTGTGTAGTCTCTCTTCCTCTTTCCCAGGATCGGGAGGAGGAGAGAATGAAGGGAAAGTAATCTTCTGAGTAATGTGAAATTCAGAAACTACCTTTGGGAGGAAGTTAGGCTTCACCTGTAGAACGACTTTGTCCTTGTAAAAAATTGTATGAGGAGGTTTACAAGATAGGGCTTGTATCTCGCTAACCCTTCTAGGAGATGTTAATGCTACCAATAAAACAGTTTTCAGGGTGAGAGACTTCAATGAACAAGAGTGGAGTGGTTCAAAAGGAGCACCCTTTAGGAAGTTTAAAACTAGATTTAAGTCCCATAAGGGAGCTTGGAATGGTCTTGGAGGGTAAACATTAGTTAGACCTTTCAGGTATTGTATTACCAATGGAATTTTGAAATACGATGGCTCCTCTGCAGTGCGCTTAAAGATTGATAGCGCTGCGAGATAGCCCTTAATAGTGCCAACTTGAAGGCCTGAATTTGCCAAATAAAGTAAGAAGGATAACACCGCAGGTGTGCCACATGAAAAGGGTTCGATATTCTTTTCTCTGCACCAGCTGCAAAATTTATTCCAACGGCAGCGGTATAGAGTTTTAGTTGCTGGCCTTCTGGCTGAAAGCAACACCTCCATGACGTCATCTGGAAGGTCCCAATCCTTGTACCTTAACCTTTCAGATACCAAGCGTGAAGGTTGAGGGTCTTGATGGCTGGATGGAGAACCTGACCTCCCTTCTGCGAGAGAAGATCCTCTCTGTACGGTAGACGAATTGGAGGATGGATGGACATGTCCAGAAGGTCCGGGTACCACGTTCTCCTGGCCCAATCCGGGGCAATTAGGATCATGGTCTTCCGAAACCTTCTCAACCTCCTGATCATTTGAGAAATGACAGGGACCGGAGGAAACGCGTACAGAAGTGGGAACTCCCAGTCCACTACGAACACGTCTCCTAGAGCTCCTCTCGGGAGAAATTCTCTTGAGCAAAATCTGTCGCACTTCCTGTTGATACTGGTGGCGAACAGATCCACTTGAGGGGTTCCTGTTACGCTCACCTGACTCCCACGGAGGCGCTGGCCTGGTTTGCGCTGCTGTGACCTCTTCTAAGGTGATGCGCAGGGTTCGGAAGACGGACTGGACCGGGCCCCCAAATCTGGCTTGTCTGGCTCGCAGAAGTATCCTTCTGTAGGCGAAAATAGGGGATTAACTGTCTGCGGGGTAATGCAATCGGCCTCCCACTTTCCCCTCTCACCCTCCTTGAAACCCCCTTCTGTGATTTCTCGTAGCGTCTCACCTTAGGGTCTGGAAGGACGAGCTCTCCATCCTGCTTCTGATGCAGGGGCGCGTTGGTATCAAGTTACTTCACTGGATTTTCGGATTGGTGAGAACCAAACATGCTTGGCTTCCAGGTAGGTTTTTTGATAAGAGGTTCCCCTTGTGTCCATGCATTAATGTACTAATGCTAGTGTCTTTTTCCCCATAGGGGCCGGGGTACGGAATGCCGGGGAACAGGCACCGACCCGAGATGAGAGGTGAAATCCTTGTAGAAATCAGCTAAGTCTTTAATGAGCGTTTTTTGGTAATGTCTTTTCATTCGCTCATTAACGCTGATGTCTTTTTCCCCTTAGGGGCCGGGGTCCGGAAATGCCAGGATGCGGCGCGGACCCGAAATGAAGAGGGAATGAATCAACAGGTAAGTCTTAACATGGAGATTTAGCTTTCCTTATTCCCTTCTCTCTCTCACCTTTTGTTCTGGTCTTTTTCTCCCTAGGCGCTGGGGCGTGACTGCGAATCCGAATGATCGCTGCTGAACATGGAGGCGCCCTGTAAAGGTGAGTGGAATGCGGCGCTGCAGCGATCGACGCGATGAGCTTTTAAATTAAAGTCTTCCTTTTCAGGATTGTTGGCGAGATGTCTCCGGGATGCAGATTTAGCAGGTAAGGACTTTTACTTCTTCTGTTCTCTTCTTCTCTTCCTTTGCAGGTGATCCAGGATGCTGGCAGGCGTGGCAGAAGTCAGGATGCAGGAGCAGACACGGTGAGCGTCCAGCTGCAGAACAACGCGAAGCACGTGTGGCTGTTCGGGTGGGGTTTAAATAGCCTTGGAAGAAGTTCCAGGTATGTATCCTTCCTCCAATCAGGTATGTATCCTTCCCCGACCACGCCCGGATGGTAAATTAGTCCCACAGGTAAAGTAGTTCCTTTCAGGCCTCAAGGAGGCCGGGATCCTGCAGCATGGTCTGCATCAGGTAAGTGCACCCATGCATTCCCATAATGAGCCTGGCGCCTGTGGCGCTAGGACTGATGTCTTTTATGAGCCTGGCGCCATAGGCGCCTAGACACTGTCCAAAGGGCCCCTATATGGGGTTGCTGAGTCCTTCCTTGGGGACTGTATGTCCGCTTTCGGGGACGCCGGGCTTGAACCGGCTCCCCGGGAGCGGGCATCATGACAGTTCCCCAAAGGGCGAAGATCTCTTGAAGGACTTCCTGAGCTATCTCCCGCTCGTGGGAGACTGTTCTGCCTGCTCAGAGTATCCGCTGTCAAGTTCTTCTCTCCGGCTAGGTGAATTGCCGATAGAGAGATTCCTTCCTGAATTGCCCAAAACCAGAGCTGCATCGCCTCTCTGCACAGTGGCAGTGACCCTACGCCTCCTCTTTTGTTGAGGTAGTGCATGGCCACTGTATTGTCCGTCATTATCAGGACGTTTCTCCCCCGTACAGACGGCAGAAAAGCCGTCAGTGCCAGTCTGATGGCTCTCAGCTCCAACAGGTTGATGTGTAGTCTGGACTCCGATGGAGACCAACGACCGCTGATGGTCAAGTCTTTGGCATGGGCTCCCAACCCCGTGAGTGAGGCGTCTGTGACCACTGTTATCTCCGGCCATGGTTGCCAAAACAGTTCTCCTTTCAAGATGTTCTCAGGAGAGGCCCACTATTGAAGGTCGTGGGCTACCTTGTCCGGAATCCGGAGGAGATCTGTCATCCTCCCTGAGAATTGTGACCACTGAGTCCTCAGTGCCCACTGAAGGGATCTAATTCTCAGGCGAGCCTCTGGCACAAGGGATATGCAGGATGCCATGAGGCCTAGCAACCTCAAAAAGTCGTAGGCTGGGAGACGTTGGGCATTTTGAAACCTGGTGACCATCTGCAGAATATCTTGAGCCCTCACCTCTGGTGGCGAGGCTTTTCCCAGGGACGGGTCCAGGACTGCTGCAATGAACTGGAGTCTCTGTGATGGTATCATCTGTGACTTTTTTAAATTGAGGGAGAAGCCCAGCTTGTGAAGGAAGTGGCAGACATAATCTAGTTGGATCCAAGCTTGTTCCGAAGAAACTGCTCTGATCAACCAATCGTCCAGGTAGGGGTAGACGTGAATCCCTTCCCTCCTTAGACTTGAAGCCACAACCGACATTCGCTTGGTGAAGACCCTCGGGCGGAGGTCAGCCCAAATGGCAGAACTCAAAATTGATAATGAGATTTGCCAATTGCGAACCTCAGGTACTTCCTGTGCTTGGGATGGATTGGCACATGGAAATAAGCATCCTGAAGGTCCAGAGATACCAACCAGTCCTGAAGCTGAAGGGCCTGAAGGATCTGAGAGAGAGTTACCATCTTGAACTTGTCCTTCCTGAGGAACTTATTCAATTCTCGCAAGTCCAGGATGGGTCTCAGCCCTCTGTCTTTCTTTGGTATGAGAAAGTAGGGGGGAGTACCAGCCCTTGTTCCTGTCCGCTACAGGTACCGGTTCTATGGCACCTTTCTCCAGCAGGTCTACAATTTCCTGCAAGAGGAGCGGATCCGGCACTTTCAGAGAGCTGTTCCCCGGTGGATGGCTCTGAGGGATGCGTAGAAAAGGTAGGCAGTAACCTTGGGCAACTGTCTCCAATGCCCAAGCATCTGACGTAATAGCCTGCCATTCCGTCAGATGGTGAGTTAACCTGCCCCCTACAGGTGTCTTGTGATGGGAGACCTCAGAGTGGTTTGGGAGCAGCTGATGCAGTTGCCGAAGGTAAAGCGGCTCCTGCTCCTTTGTCTCGGGAGGATAGCACAGCGGCAGCGTGCGCGTCTTGGAAGCAAGACGACACGGAGCAACAACAGGTTCGATCCCCGGGTCCGCGCTTAGAAACCTCTGAGTGTTTAAGCGCGTTACAAATCCGTAACTAAGACAACAAAAAAAAAACACAATTACGCAACTAAGAAAAATAAACAATTCCTGCAACAGCGCCTCGATGCCTGCGGGCTGTGTGAGCGCTTTATAAATGTAAAATAAAAAAAATGTTTTAAAAAAATGCGGCTTTCTTTCCTTTACCCCGTCCACCACGGGGAAATTTTCCTTGGCCTCTTTGAGCCGGCCGTCCTCTGCCTCTTCCATATGAGGAGTAATAGCGAAAGGACCTTCCTCTCCAAGAGGATCCTGAGGGACGAAAATTAGTTTGGCGGATTGCAGCTCCTAGTGACTTGGCTGCTGCTTTAGATGTTTGCAGTTTTTCCAAACTGTCATCCGCCTTCTTACCAAACAGGGAAGAGCCATCAAAGGGCATATTTAAAAGTCTGGCCTGTACGTCAGAAGCAAAGCCGGACTTTCTCTACCACGCATGCCTGCGGATTGTGGTACTTGCCGCCATGGCCCTGCTGATACTGTCAGCAGAATCAATGCCAGTTTGAAGGGACTCACACATTGCAGCTTTACCATCTCTGATGATATTTAAAAATGCGTCCCTTTCTTCTCCTTCCTGGAGGCAGTAAGCCGCTGATGGAGCACACTCCCAAAGAGTGTGGCTGAACCTAGCGAGCATACAAGTTGCATTAACAGATTTTAAAGCCATGCTACAGGCCGAGAAGACTTTCTTAGCCATGGCATCATATTTTTTATCATCCCTATCCTGTGGAGCAGTGGGGTATGCAGATGTACTGCCTGATGAAGTTGCAGCCTGGACCACCAGACTCTCTGGAGTAGGGTGCTTAGATAGGTATTCAGGGTCAGCAGCAGATACCCTATATTTCGCTGACAACTTCTTGTTAACCGCAGGGACAACTTCGGGAGTTTCCCAGTTAGTTAAAATCTTTCTTTGTAAAGCAGAATGAAAGGGAACCACAGGATCCTCCTGTGGACCTTTATCCAGAATATCTGTGAGGTCATCCTGTTGAAAAACAGGTTAAGGCGCAGACCAACCAATGAACTCCATAATTCTTGACATTAGGGTTCTATAAGGGATTTCAGCATGTTCCCCTGGGTCTGGTTTGACAAATTCCACTTTTGGGGAAGTGTTTAGGCCACTTGCTTCCTGTAATGCATACTGAAGGTCTTTCAACCTTCTTTCCTCGGAGGCAAACATCTCTAGTTCAGGTGATGTGGTCCTCTGCAGCCCAAAAGGCCTTTCTTGATCAGAATCTTCCCTTTCTTCATAAATTGAAGTTAAGTGGGGATGCTATGGCCTGTGAAATGGTATAAAACCCATCTCTAAAGCAGAGGGAGCCATCATCAGTGGCCTTGAAAAGGTTGATGTCGTCGACGCCGATGTAAAAATCCTGAAAGGCGCCGACAAAGGCGTCGAGAAAACTGGAAGAGGCCTCGAAGAACTCGAGAGGATCGGAATCCTGCTCGAGGATGTCAACAACGTTCTCAACGTCGTGTCGGAGGCTCTCGGTGTAACAGTTGGCTGTGGAGTAGCCGTGGGTTTTTCTTTTATCGGCGTCGACTCGATCGACGGATGCGTCAAAGAACCCTTCGATAACGGCGTCTATGGCGCCGATCTATGCTTCGAAGGGGCTTTCGAAGATGGCGTCGAAGATGCTTTACTTCCCGATGGCTCATGGCGCTTTCGGGTCGACTTTCGCCGGGTGCTTCGACTCGCGGCGTTTAGATTTTTTGGGCTTTTCACCCGGGGTATCACCCTCAGCTGACTTCGAGGGGGTCGAGGCCGCTTTCTCGAAGACGCTTAGAATCCTTTTTCTGAATTCCTCCCACTCAGCCTGAGAGCTGTGTTTTGTGGGGCAATTTACTCTTTCAGGGGAACTAGAAGACGACGACAAAGGAGATCTTCTATGTCTCTTTTTCGAGTGTCTAGACCTCGACGAGTGGTGGGAGCCACTTTGAGACCTAGACCGAGAATGCTTTCGACGGTGGGGAGATGAATGTCTCGACTCTACCGCGGAAACTTTCGAGGAAGTTAAAACTGACTTACCTCTCTCGAGCTCCCCCTTACGCTCCTTCAAGGCTTTCGCCGTCATGGATAGGCATTCCTCACACTCCGAACACTGGTGTTCGATTCCCAGACACCACAAACAGATCCTGCGAGGATCCGTCAACGACTTTTTCTTCCCACAGTCTCTGCATTTTTTGAAACCGGACCGAGGAGTCGTCAGGTCGGAGGTGGAAGCCATTGAGTACGAGTCGGTTTTCCTCAAGGAAATATGAATATATTTCGACTGACGAACTGAACGGTATTCCAAGGCACACGAAGCGCGGAAAAACGAACTGAGCAACGGACGCTGCGCATGGCCATTTATAGGCATGATGACGTTGGCGTCGATACGGTGGCTGTCGAACACCTACTCGACGGACGTCGACGCACAGCGCCCTCTACTGGGAAAAAAAAAATTCCAAAGCCAGCAAGCTGGAGATACAAATATCATAGATAAGGAATACGTCGGAGGACACAATCCCTTCGAATAGGCGATTTGTCTAGAGAGGAATTGAAGTCCCCACCAATTATGATTTAAAATTCTGAATTATGTAAGAGGGAATCTGTGAGAGCTGTATTGAGATGCGAGAGAATCGTATCAAGAGATGAAACCTGAGGATACCAATAAAGTGATATTAGAACAAGATTACTACAAGTAAATCCCACAAGTTTAATGTCAATAATGTGAAAAGAATCTGGGGGGTGCTGTTGCGCCGAAGTAAGATGGCCGCCTAACTGCGGAGCTCCGAGCTGGGAGAGCGTACAAATCCCGAAAAAGGACCCTATTGCTGCGGCTATCCTCCTGTGTGCAGGCGGTGCCTCTTCCTGAACACATCCGCTGCACTCCTGCGGATTCCTGGCCCCCGCGGCCCCCTGGGGACCGTACTGCTGCCCTCCGACTCCACCGGGACCGAGTGGGCCTGGCCACTCCGCGGCTCCACCGGCTGGGGCTCTCCCTCCTACTTCAGGGCGTGGCGCTGCGGGCCGCTGTGGGGGAGGGGCGCCGGAGCCCTCCTCGTCGGCCCGGGCCGGCCGGCTCCCGTGGGGGCCCCGTGCTCCATCGACGGCCTCATCACCCTTCCTGCGGACCCCACGCACCCTGCCTGGGCCTGTGACCGCCTGCATCTTCAGGCTCCCGCGGCGCTCGTGACGCCGCATTTCCGGCTCCCCTGTCTCGTGCCGCGGGGAGCGGAGACATCACCGCGGACCCCTGCTTCTCCGCACCACCTGCCTTCGGTGCCCCCCCCCCCTCCAGCGAGGCGTAGCCCCCTGACCCACGACAAGGTAGGGGGGAGCGGGGGGAGGGGGCCGCTTGGTTTTCTCCCGTCTCCCACAATCCTGGGCTGCAGTTGAGCCTGTGTGCTGGGCTAGCCACCGTGCTACTTCTCCTTGGCTGCTGTCCCTTGTTCGCTCCAGCGGACCCTGCCTGCATTGACTTTTGACCCTGAGCCCCAGCGGACACTTGTTCTTGGGCACCGCAGCATTCTCCGGCCTCCATCTCGCCTGCCCCCCCCTACCGATCCACCCCACGCCTGTGGCGCGGCACCACATCAGGTCGGAGGGCGTGTGGGGGTGCGGCTGTGTCCTGCCTCGGAGGTCCCTGCGGCCACCCCATCCACCTGCTGCGGGTTTGGCTGACCACCACTTGGTTCCCTGTCGCCCCGGCGGCTGACACGGCCGGGGGGCCTCGCTCCGGCGCTACTTCTCTCCCCTGGTGGTCCGCGCCTGCCCTCACTGCACCATCGTCCTTCTCTGCCCCCCCCCCCCCCCCCCCTTCTCCGGCTACTGGTTGCTGCCTGCAATTACAACTCTGGATCCGGAACCCTCACTGGGCAACCTTCGTGTAATACCCCTCTCAGCTCCACTTCTAGCCCACGGACAATTGGCTTCCCTCACCTGTCACCAGCCAACCCACTGCTTACCAACTATGTGGTCTCTCCAGTGCTCCCAGGCTCTTGCTAGCAGTCCGCCAATAACACCGGAGCGCTCCTTGTGGAAGGGCCCTCGCCCCCTACAACTACGGAACTATCCCTACACATCACTGGCAACCCCACTTCTGGCCTACCCCTCTGGTCCTTGTGCCCGGCGGTCTCGCTCTGTGTGCTCTGGTGGGGACCCCTGGTGTCTCCCCCAGCCTCGTTAGCTGCTCTCCACGCCTTCCCTCCTTCCCCCCTGGGCGTCCTGCGGGCCGTCGATCGGAAGACCTCCTGCCATACCTGCACCGGATCCTGGACGCCGGACGTGTTCTATCACCATGACCAAAGGAGCCGGTTCTAACAAGAAGCAGGCCTCGCTAAATATGTTTGCTAAAACTCCCTCCCAGCCGCTGACTGACCCCCCCGGAGGAGTCGCCAGTCACTGCAACTCCCTCTACCTCCGACGACGCGCAGAAAATGATGGAATACATGCGAGAGGGTTTCACCACGCTCCACACTAAGCTGGATGATATGAATGGGACCATCTCATCCATAAAGGCCCATATCGAAAGAACAGACAGCAGGGTCGCTGAGATCGAGACAAGGGTTGGCACCGCAGAGGACGACCTGGTCTCCCTTCGCACAGCTGTGACCACCCTGACCGGCCGGGTCTCTATGGTCGAAAAGAAAAATGACGACCTCGAATCCCGCTCCAGGCGGAATAACCTCCGCATTGTTGGTATTCCGGAGGACGACATCGGGGAGCCCATGGAGGACTATGTAGAGCACACCCTTTTGACCCTCCTGGATAGCCCCAAGCTTTCGGCACAATTTGCAGTGGAGCGAGCTCACCGCTCTTTGACCGCGAGACCCAGGCCGGGTGCCCCACCCCGCCCTATCATTGCCAGAATCCTCAATTTCCCTGACCGCGACGCCCTGCTCCGTGCGGCCAGGGCCAAGGGTGAGCTTCATCTTGGGGCGGCGAGGTTACACTTGTACCCGGATTACTCTGTGGCTGTTCAGCAGGAGCGTAAGACCTTCCTTGCGGTGAAAAAGAGACTCCGGGACCTAGGGGTCAAGTACTCCATGCTCTTTCCCGCCAAACTGAGGATTGAACACTCTAATCAAACACACTTTTTCACTATCCCCGAAGAAGCCTCGAAATTTATAGATGAACACTTTCCTGGTTGATGTAAACAATGTTGACATAGGTTGTATGGTTTCTCAATGATTGCTGTGGTACCTGGGCCGCGGGTCGGGGCCGCCATGGCGCCCCCCCCCCCGCGATTGCCACTATTCATCGTACTTTATTGTAGTTGATGTTGCTTCATTTCCTATCTGTGTGGGTGTGTTTCGCACCCTGCTGTTGCACCGCTGACTGTAATGACCATTTTTCTTGGGTCCCTTCTCGGAGTCACCCGACATTTCATCCCAGTTACTTTGGTCGATTTGACCGCGGGACCCAGGCCCCTTCTAGCTAAATACACACCCAACTATGTTGCTACCGCGTCTTGTCACACGGCTGCACCCCAATCTCTGTTGGGCCCTCTCGCTCATAGATTTGGTCCCGAGGTAACTCGCATGCACTCTAAATGCCCTGCCTAATCCTACTACTTAGCACAACTCTCCTTACGCTCTCCCAGTCCGGCGCGCCATTGCCCGGCTGCAAGCAGACCCCCAGGCGTTGATGCCTAAAAGTTTACGTTTGTTGTGGTTGTGTTTGGGTTTCGTCCCTCTAAATGGGGGAGGGATGTGGGTGGGGGGTAAGTTGGGAATGTTATGGTTTGTAAAAGTCTTGACAGCCTTCAGAGGCGCCGCAGGCACCGCGTTCAATCAATTCACACATATAGTTGGAAGGCCGCATACTCCCAGGGTACACGCCGTTCACCTTACTGGAATCCACTTTTATCTATTCCACCATCACCCCTTCAAATATGGCTGATACAACTCTGACCTTTATGAACTGGAACGTCAGGGGATTGGGCAACTATAAAAAGATGAGACAGATTCAGCTTCACACCGAACGCCACGGAGTGAAGATCCTAGGTCTACAGGAAACCCACGCTCGCTCGGAGCACTGTGAGCGTTTCGCCAAGCAATGGGGCCCCCAGAGGTATTATACGAATTATTGCACTCAGAGCCGTGGCACCCTCACCCTAATACATAAAAGCCTGAAGTTTACGTGTCAGCACTCCCACATAGACCCGCTCGGTAGGTTTGTGCTCATCACCGGTATATTACAGCAACAGGAGATAGCCATCCTGAACATATATGGTCCCAACGTCGACGACCCCGACTTCTACCTTCATCTGGCCACTCTGCTCGAGAGCTACCCCCTAATTCCTATTCTATGGGGCAGTGACTTCAACACGATACTAGATGTCACCCTGGATAGATCGGGTTCTCGTCCCCGCCAACTTTCTAGGGCAGCATACTCTATCCTTACCTCGCTCCCCCGCTTGGCATTGGTGGACGCCTGATGTAGCCTGATGACCGTACATACTCCTCCTACTCCTCAGTACATGATTCCCACTCCAGGACAGATAGGTGGCTCGTCACAGATATACTCGTTAGATGCATTACCCACTTAGCCATTCTTCCAAGGACGCTATCGGACCATTCACCTGTACTCATCTCTTTAAACTGGGGATTAGATGCCAATAAAACAAGACAGTGGAGGCTGAGCCCCCACGCGCTCCTTGACCAGGTTTTTGTATCTGAGCTTGAGACCTCTATCGAGGAATACTTTGAGATTAACTTACATTCTGTCTCAACACACGCGGTGCTCTGGGAAGCCTTTAAAGCACACACTAGAGGGGTTGCCATCTCCAAGTGCAGTGGTATACTTAGGGACATCCGTGCCGATATCGCTGCCAGCGAATCGGCCCTGTCCGTCTATGAATCCCAATACGTGGAGGACCATTCCCCGGCTACGCTAGCGCTGCTGGGCTCGGAGTTGGACAGGTTCCGTGGCCTTGCTGAGCGCGAGGTTAGGTTCCTGGATTCCCCTCAATCAGCGAGGAAATATTGTGAGGGTGAACGGCCCGGCAGAATGCTAGCTAGACTGCTGCGCCGCGAGTTTGGTGCCCCCCATATCCCGGCCATTTCTAGACCAGATGGCACACTTGCCACCTCCCCGCAGGACATCAATTCTGAGTTCCTCGCGTTCTACATGTCCCTGTACTCGGAGGTAGACAGTTCCCAGGTTTCCGACATCAACTCCTATTTAGAGAGTCTTCCTCTATCAGTCTTGTCGGACGACGCTAGTGCCTCCCTCGAGAGGCCTTTCGCCCTAGAGGAAATTGTGGAGGCCATTGAGTCATTGGCGTCCGGTAAAGCCCCTGGCCCCGATGGGCTCCCGATGGACTTCTATAAACTATTCAAGGCCCAATTGGCGCCGCACCTACTGATGCTTTGGGAAGAATCATGCGACAGGGGCATACTTCCTCCGTCCCTCCGGGAGGCATGGATTACAGTGCTCCTTAAATCAGGTAAAAACCCTACGCAGTGCAGCTCATACCGTCCCCTTTCTCTGATCAATAGTGACATTAAAATATTTGCCAAACTACTTGCTAACCGCTTAGCCCCGTACATGTCCCACATTATCCATCCGGATCAAGCCGGCTTCGTCCCCGGCAGGTCCACTTCCCTGAACTTGAGGAGACTTTTCAATGTAATCAGCAGGATCGACCCTGCCACTCAGGCAGTGGCGGCTGCATTGGACATGCAAAAAGCATTTGACTCAGTCTCATGGAGATACCTGTGGTGTGTTCTTGAGAAATGTAACTTCGGTCCTAATTTCTGCACCTGGATAAAGCTCCTTTACACCGCCCCGTCCGCCAAAGTCCGCACAGAAGGTAGGTGCTCTTCCCCCCCTTCAGATTTTTTAGAGGAACACGCCAGGGATGCCCCTTCTCCCCGCTTATCTTTGCTATTGCCATGGAGCCCTTTGCTGACATGATTAGACAATCGCACTCGCACAGGGGGTTGCGCACATCTGGCCAGACCGACATAATCTCCCTCTACGCTGACGATAGCCTGCTGTATGTTCGATCCCCTGTAGTCAACCTTTTGCCTATACTGACGGATGTGGCTCGTTTTGGTGACATATCCGGTCTGAGGATTAACTGTTCTAAATCTGTATTGTTTCCACTCACAGACTCCACACAGGCTCCCCCCGAGCTACATGGGTTCAACTGGTGTCCTAATAGCTTCACCTACTTAGGGGTGGTGGTCTCTCGGCACACAACTCAGTTGCGCGATGATAACTTCCATACTTATCTAACTACCCTGGAGGCTAAGGCCGCCAGCTGGACTAAACTTCCCCTCTCGCTTGCAGGCAGGATTGGAATACTCAAAATGATTGTATTGCCTCAATTACTGTACCGATTTACTAATCTGCCTTTATGGCCAGGAGACAATTTTTTTCGAACGCTTCACAGCATATGTAACACCTTCCTGTGGCACTCCGGGGCTGTCCGCCTCAAATTTTCCACACTATCCGCCCCTAAGGCGTTGGGCGGTTTTAGCGCACCCGACTTTGTCAGATACTGGGTGGTGGCCCAATCACAGTTTGCTGCATTTTGGTTCAATACTGTTGACGACCCCCCCACACGTTCGCCTCGAGAAGCTCTCTCTCTGTGACCGTGTGATCGGCTCCCTGATCCTCCAACCAATCCCCCTGATTTGAATTCTGCGAATCCAGTGGCCAGCACATCCCTGGCCTTGTCCAAATTCTGGTCCATGGTTGACACTCCCGGTCTGTTCCACGGAGATATCCCACTGTGGAACTTCCTGCCCGATGTTCCGCACGTTCCACTTTCAGTGGTCACTCGCTGGGCTACTGCAGGCTTCTTGACTCTGCGTGATGCCTTTGAGCAGGGGAACTTTATAGAATGGCCTGACCTTCCCCCCTCACTTAGGCGCCGACCCTCGGTGTGGCTACAGTACTCGTCACTCCGCGGACATCTTAAGGCCAGATACTCAGACTTCCCTGCCTTGCCCCCTGATGAACCGATAGTGGAGGAGCTCTGCTCCTATCTTTCCTTCAGAGGCAAAGTGTCGAGGCTTTACTCCTTACTACAGTCCAGAGCGGCCCCCCACTTCACCGAGCTGCAACGCAAATGGGAGAGGGATCTTGGCTCAGAGATCACTGCTGAGAGGTGGGCTCGGATGTGCGCCCGTACCCACGAGGTCTCCTACAATACTAAATTTAAACTCATTCAGTTCAAAATCCTGCACAGGTATCATTATACACCTATGAGACTTCATCGTATGTCCGATGCTAACCCCCTCTCTTGTCCCAGGTGTGGCACAGACTAAGCTTCCTACATGCACATGTTGTGGCTCTGTCCCCGGTTATCCCAATTTTGGCTAGACATTTGCTCTACATTGTCTGACATTCTGGAACACCCGATAACCCCTACCCCACTGCCTTGCTTTTTCCATGACTTCCCTCAGTTGCCTCGAGATTCTAAGAAACTGGCAGGTCTCTGCATGCTGCTGGCAGTTCGCTGTATATTATTATGTTGGCTCCGCCCTAGAGCGCCTACCTATACACAATGGCTTAGATCGGTCACATGGGCTCACGACACCGAGCAGTCCTGGAGTGCGATGCAGTGTTCCCGCTCCAGGCCGAGGGATGTCTGGCCGAGATTTCGAGACTATATCTCTGCCCTGGCCTCACCATCAACTTCCGCCTCTGCTTCCCCAGGCGGTCCCCCATAGTGGATGTCCTGTTAAAATGTATGTATTAATAACTTGTACTCTCCATTCTTCCAAAACGTCATATTATGGTACATTTTGTATTGCCTAAAATTCTCATTGCGTGCTTTCTGCACTGGTGCCAAGTGGCTCCCTCTGTTTTCTTTGTTGTGCTGTCAAGTTAATAAAAAGAAGAAATAATGTGAAAAGAATGTGATGCAGGATTGCATTTGGCAGTAAATCTTATGCTACTGTGGATCATGATGGCTAACCCACCAAAGGGTCGACCAAATTCAACACGCTTAGCATTTTGAGAAAAGGTCGAGTATCCCTGTTGATGAAAGGCAGTCATATACATAGTTTCCTGTAAAAAAATAATAGAAGGTGGTGTGTCCTGAGATAGCGATTTTTGCCAAGACAAAGTTTTTTTAGACCACAGCAGTTCCATGAACAGATTGATAGACTGCAATTTAGAAGACTCCTCTCCAACAGAAGCTGGAGAGTTGAGAATAGGTTCCAGCCATGCTAATCCTTTCAGTGCAGTGGCAAAAGACTAATTGTTCAAGAATTTCGTTATTGCAAGCAGAAGCAGATTGTGCCAGGGGACCAGATGGACCTCGCGCCTGGTGAGAGGGAGTAACAAATTCGAGAAATTCCCAGGCAGCTTCCAAATGAGAGAAGACCTGTAACTGCAGTCCCAAGAGAGCAATATCTGCTCTATGGTCCCAAATTAGTTTTGTAATTATTTGTGTTTGCAATCTGCATAGCATCCGATGATTGTTGTGATTGGGCAGTTTGACCCAATTAACATCGTTGATAACCAAGTTGCGTAGGTATGGAATTTGATAAAACACATTCATAAGATAGGACCGATTGATTCGTGCCGGCCCATTAACAGAGGAGTCACTTCATCAGCCAAGAATTAATTTCATGTCACCAGGAACCTCCATAAATGTGGAAACAACTCCCTCAGTGCGAGGAGAAGATGGCATGATAGACTCACTAGAGAATTTGTGAGTAATATTATCAGAAGGTACCCCAATCGATTTCTGAATGGAAGCATTGTGTGTAGTGCATACGAGTGCCTTCCCCGGGGGTCCCACTATTGTTTTAAGACGGGCTACTCCTGGTGCAGGAGCAATGGAAGCTGGTCATGAGACAGGTGTAATGGCTCCTTCAGTTTGAGCAGCCGTGGTAACCTTGTTTGCTGATACAGGAAAGAAGTTGTAAAGTTGGGATTGAATACAATTTTTTGTGATTCGCAGCTGCGAGAACATGGTAGAGAGGCATGAGACAAGTGAGACTGTTTGACGCATGAAGGGGCAGTCTGTGGATTTGTGCCTTGAGAGAACGATGGGTGCCAAAGAAATGACCCCAAAGTGCATTTATAGGAGTGATTTGCAAGACTGTTTTGCTCTCCTCATTCAATTGATGGAGATCCAATACTTGTTCTTCTGAACTAGAACACAATGATTTATTGCCAGTTAATGGGTTGATCTCAGTTGTGGATGAGGTAGGGTGTTTTATTAAAAAGGGGGATTGGCCACACTTTTGCCGTTGGAACGGCAGCGTCTTTTCAGAGCTCTTAAAAAGGATTTTTTAGCTTTACGGGACAAAGTGTTGAGTGGGTTGAGCTATCTTTTGGAGAATAACTTCTCAAAGTGGTTGCTCATTTTTTTGGAATTCTGAAATTGTTCTAAAAGCTCACTAATAGCAGACGGGCTGTCAGGTGATTCAATACTGTTGTCATTTAGGCTACATGCAGTGTCAGTGCCGAACATATCTTGTGGAATTAATTTAGCTTTATACAGGATATTTTCGATTTGAAGCAATCGATCATGCTGAAGCTTTGCAACCTCCAATAAATCAATCGGATTATTTTCCAAAGGCCTGCATGATGGAGTATAAATTGCCTGGAGGACATGCGTGCAAGATCTAGACTGCGTGTTGTTCAATGCTAGGTCAACATCATTTTGCGTTGACAGAGATTTTCATGACTTCATTCTGATGCTTGTGTATTATCGATTGGCAGGCCGCTTATGTTCTTTTAGGGCAAGATACATAAAATGCATGACTTGATTCCTGCAACAAAATAAAACCTTCCATTTTGGTCATTTTAGATGTGAGAACTGAAAGATTCTTTAAGCCCTCTGAGGGCATGGTGTGTGAAGTTGTGTTTTGTCCAGGATATTAATAATCCTAATCATCAGCGGAAAATTTTGTAAATCCTGTGCATGAAGCTCAATAAGAGAATCGTCTGGAGTAGAAAAAGGCATCACAGGCGGCGTATGCTGTTGAGGAGCAAAAGGAGTCTTTGAAGGGGCCCTAGACAGAGAAAGAGGATTACTAGTAGGTAATCCAAGTTTAACAGCCGGTAGAGGACACTCAGAAAGAGTCTAAATCAGAGGGTGGAAAATCGGAGCAGACCGGCATCTCTGTTTTGTGAAAATTAACCTGCTCACGGTGAGCAAAAGACTTGGACACAGGGGTTGACGGACCAAGCGACAAGCGCACACGCTTGTCAAGTTCATTCATAGAGGTGTCGGATATGGGCACAGAGCCAATATCTGCACCAGAGTATAACATGCCACATCCTGCTTTATGAAAATCATCTGCGACAAAACTAGCACCACTGTCATTAACATCTTTAATTGAAAATATGGAGGGTGTGATTGAGGGTGTTGCAGACTTGTTGGCCAGGGCGCCCGATTCTGTGCTGGAGTTTAGAGCGGACATGGGCAAATCACTGCTCAATAATGCACAAGTGCTTGGTGGGTCTTGAATGGCAGACATGGATAATAAACAACGTTTGCTACCCGAAAGAACTGGCAAACTTTGGGTGAAGTCACAGTGGAAATTGGAAGTTTTTTGGGAAGTTCACTGATGTGTTTCCCACACCTAAGATTTTTACTCATGGTGGTTAAATACACAATGACCGGCACAAATGAACGAGCACACTTCACTGGGTCTAAGAAATGGTAACATACAGCTTAGCCCACTGTAGCAGGAATTGTGTGCATATGGGTGACAAAGTAAAAGGCGATGCTATGAAGAATGAAACAACGCCTTCCGATACAACAACCTTACGCCGTAACGGCCACACAACACCCTTACACACGTTTGCAATGCGCACACAGAAATGGCAAAATGCTTTTTAAGAAAGGGTGGATGTGACTGTGTGCTAAACATGCAATGCTTGTCAAAAATGAAACTGTTATCCAAGTGGTTAAGCTAAATGAGTAACATCAAGGAATCGCACCATCCAAAAAAAGAAAATTACCAATAGGTGCAAATGCAGTCAGAATCCGCCTTTGTGCGTAAGATGTTCCAAATTTCGCCTCCAGCCCTCCCACCCTAACAGCCCAATAGCAGACACTTGCAGGTCACTTACAGATGCGCGTGCACCCGCTATTTGGAGGGAATGATGGGGAAAAGGGGGCGGGGCTGGCGCATGCTGTGCGAGCCTGGGGGGGGAAAGGGCGTCAGCTGCGTGAGGGCGGCGTTACAACCCAGCAACGTTGTCCAACGCAAATATGACAAAACCTCCCCTGATCTGACTGCTAGACCAACAGTAAGACCAAAAGAAAGAAAAAGTGCGTGGAAACCCACAAGTCCCAAAAGTATGATTACTGGGTATTATAGTCCAAAAGGGTGTTGGTGAGCGTTTCGCCACTGAACAATATGCAAGGCTTCCTCTTGTGGATAGAGCTTCAGTTCCAACAGCAGAAAGTCCTTCCTAGGTGGCGTTAGGCAGCAGTAAGGTAGTCCTTCCAGCCCAACAGCAGACACTTGCAGGGCACATACAGATGCGCCTTTTGCCATTGAAAAACACACAACAAACAGAAGTAGCTCGCAGAGCAAACTCGAGGACTCCCAACACTGAAGCGTGGAGTAAAAATCTGAACATGGCTACCAGAGGAGGGACTTAACGAGAGGACTGTCATTGGATAGGGGCACGATGGCCTAGAGGACAGCGATTGGTTTAATGGAGAAATGCAGTTTCTAAGTGAAAGTGAAACAGTTTTTTCTTTTACCAAGGATTCCCAGCCGCACGACCGGGAATATTCATGAGCATGTGAATCCATGCCAGACCCCATGCTGGAGAACAGTGATTTATTGTATAGGAAAATATATAATACATCACTGGTACCTTCTAAAACACTCCAGGGCCCTAAGTTCAAGGATGCACCTTTGTGAGTGACTAGTGAGTTCATAGTGTTTCCAAAATTGCTCTGGTAGGAATCAATGGGGGCAGATGCCATTTGTCAGCTACTGTTATAGGGAACAATTAGGAAAGATCTCGGGTGCAGTAAAAGAGGAAACCAGCCTTAGAGTACACATGGGGGACACCCCAAAAAGTGTGAGCCCAGGGTTAGAGAACCAGCAGGTTAGAAAGAAGGAGCACAAAGCCCATTCCAGAAAATGAGTATGAATGGTGGTGGGCGGGTCAGAATGAAGACCAGGGGGAATGGACTTCAAAAACTCGCTAATGTCGACCCAGTGCACACCAGAGTACGGCACCTACTACCAGCGCCGGGCCCCAGGATCCAGAGACCAGAACACACAATGCTGGCTAAAGAGAATTTGTCTCGGGAACAGTTGGTGAACAGTTGAGTTTGGCCGTTTGGTTTAGGTCTAGCTATTGGCAAGCTGGGGGCTCATAGTCTAGTGACTTGAGCCCATGTTCATGCAAAGATCCAGACGACTAGAAGTAGCAACAAACCTGACACCTAGAAGGGTGGCACACGAGGCAGAATAAACAGCAGCCATGAAGCTGTAAGGAGCCCAGACGAAGTCAGCAAAGATCAGAGGTTAGCATATGGGTGGTGGGGGCATCCCTCAAAGTACAGTCCGACAATGGGTTTGGAGTGAGGTAACCCAAGATGTCCCATACTGAAGTTGTGGCACAGCAGCAGCAAACCACTAATTTCCATAAATAGCTCAAGGGCAACATGCTCGCCTTGGAAGCAAGAGAACACAGAGCAACACAGGTTCAAGCCCCGGGGTCGTGCTTAGAAACCTCTGGGTATTAAGCGCGTTATAAATAACTTATCATATCATGAAAGAACAGAATGGACACCTACTCTTGGGACACAAGGATTTTATCACGGGTCCAGCACTGCCGGACGCGTGCAGGACAGCTAATTCATCCATCAAGGACGACAAGAAATGTACAAAAGAGCTCTGGAATGGACTCCACTAGCAGCAAAGCAGCATGTTGCAAGTACAAAGGAGCCAGTGTCCAGCCAGTATGGACAAAGCAGAATCTTCTGCAGCAGCGCATCTACCATCAGTCTTCAGGAATTGATTTGAGGCATGCACAGGGTCTCGTACCAATATCCCATTTACCCAAGGGCTGGCCTTAGCAAGCCCACCAAACAGTCCCAGGAGGCCCACAAAAGGTGTTTGCGGCCAGCCGATTAGAATTGCCAGAAAAACCGCCAAACAAGACAGTGCAACATTGGCTGTTGCATGGGAAGCTAGAAGACTTTAAACCAGTCTACACCAGTTTAAACCACAACAGAGGATTCCTGTGCCGTGTCAGGATGATCCCAGGTCAGCATAATGGCCAGGTCTTGTCATATCATGTCTTGTGGTTCACACAGAGTGATGGCACAAAACAAAATGGCCAGGAGCAGCGTTTAAAAAATACTTTAGTACCTCAATGACTACCATATAAATACATTTGGATTACTAATGTTGCAGCTACAAACCTGCGGAAGCAAAAACTAAATCAGAGCTGCAACCAACCAGTGTACTCCACAATAAGATCTGGTCCAAAGTGTGGTGCAAAAAAATGACTCCGCCCTAGGAGCCATCTGGGCTATTCATGGCAGCACATAACAGGTTGCAGTTCCAGGGGAAATTCAGCAGAAGCCTCTAGCGAAAAAAGAAAAGTAGAAAAAACAAAATAAATAACTATGTTTCAGTGTAGCTATTCCATTTACCTCAAGCACCAGGAAGATTTAGGTCTGTATCCAGCTGTTGCAGTCTAGATAAGACTGCCACCTTTGAGTCTAAACAATACTTTGAATGATTCTTGCAGTTACCTTGCTTTTGTAATGATGGGGCTTTAAGTGCAGTTCTTTACCAATGCTCCAGTCTCTTCACAAATGGAATAGCTTGTCCAAACAACCGTGTATTACGCACACATCTTTAGCTCGTTATCCAGGATTATTAGGGGAAAGCTACTAAGAGCACAAAACGCAGAGGCGAGACTACACCCTAGGATGAAAAGGTTCAAACACATAAACCGTGACATTCGTATGCTACACTGGCTCCCTGGCAGAAAAAAAAGCACACACTTCAAAACCTTCTGCACTGCCCACTGGACTTAACATGGAAAGGGCCCAGCTTGTTTCACAGGGATGTTTCAGCGCTACACACCTGCTAGGACTCGGCTCAAGTAACCACACCCTAGTCCTTGTCACAGACGTCAAGGGGTAAAGACAAGGAAGATGATCATTGGCATCGTTAGCTACCACATGTTGGCATTCCGTAGCCAAGCACTTCCACCTTGAATCAAATAAGCAGATATTTAGGAAACAACTAAAAAAAAAGCTCTTCAGCTGAAACGAACCAGATATGTATCCGACTAATCAAATGGTTCTTGCTGGCTGCCATGCACTGCAAATCTTAAATCTTGCAATTGCCCAACACCTTAACAGAATTCCTGACAGTCGTCGTGACTTCTTAAAAAAAAAGCTAACATGCCACAAACCCTCTGAAGATAATGCCAAACACAGATCTCATTTCCCCTGGTCCAACTATACATCCCCCCCCCCACCAATTACTCACCCCCTAAATCAAGGTTTTGCACCACATCTACCACCAAGCAGACAGCCCACCAAGTTTAGCACACTATGCGCAGATTCATACCCTACCCTCTCCCTATTCACACCCAACTCCATTCCAATGCATCCGCTACCATTGCCTAATTCTGGGACTGCCTTTATATTTTAAACAAACGCAGAGCAGGTTTACATGTGCTTGGACAACAGAATCCATTCTCCTACTCTGGTTACTAGTTTATACGACCTGCACTCACAAACACGATAGACCTTCCCACTAACAAGAACCCACGCAACATTATTGTCAGAAGGGCACTATACAAGATTTCATTAGCTTACATTACAAGCAGGAAGGCTTTTATCGGAAATAGAGGATCTTTGAAACTTGCAACCAGACTGTGCCAGTTAGAGGACAAGAAAGTGGCTTCTTCAGTTCCTTCCGATTGCGGAGATATCTGGTGTCTGCAGACATTAGCAGAGGCCTATAATCGAACAGGTGTTATCACAATGCAGCAGCAAAGCCTGCTTACAGATCTCCTTAGTTTAGCTTCTTCGCAGTTCCAGGACAGTCTGGTCAGGGGTATCCGCTCCAACTTCTCTGGTTGAACTTCATGCAATCACCGAGGTTAAAAAGAAAGAGCTCACACACTGCTGCTTCCAATCACAAGGGGACCTCGAGTCAAACTGTTGGCATCCACCCAATCACTGCAGGCTGCTACTCTCCAATTTCTCAGGATGCTTCCCAGGTTTCCCTCAAGACTTAGTACTCAGGGGAGCCAGAGAGCCCTCAGCCAATAGGGCTGCATCTACCGGAATCCAGAGAAGACTGTTGCATCACTGCCTCTCCATGCATCCACCTAATACAAGTCAGCCCATGCCCCCCTGACTGATCCCAGGATACCCAGTCACTCATCAGTCTGCTGCCTCACAGGTGAGGCAGGCCCAGCAGTCATTGTGGTGGCAGGGGAGCCTCCATCTGCGAGGAAAGGCTGGCTACAACTCTCCATCCCTCTAAGGGGGTGCTCCCTTGGTGGAAGGTGTCAATACCCTTAAATTCAGCTTTGGACTTGTGTGCTGGCAGCCTAAATATGCAGAGCACCAGATCATATGTGAGGGGCTTAGCTACTGCTGGCCTACTTCAAGAAGTCAGCAGGTGCTGTGGTCAGGGGTGGATTACTGGGGGCATGGGGGTATCCGCGGGGGTGGGAGGGGTAGGGCTGGAGGAGTAGCAGCTGATCATGAGCTGCGGCCCTGACTTATCAGGAGGAGCTATCCTCGTCTGGGTCAGCCCAAGCTGAGGTGCCCTTTGCCTCTGGAAGATTCCTGGGCCACCTGGATCCTGAGAAGCACAGAGCCTCCGTGCTGCATTGATGATCTTACCTGGACGATGGCTTTTCTGCCTTCTATGGTTGCTTTCCTGCTCACATGAGGCCCTGGGCCTGCTCTGCCCCCGACCCTATTGTCTTCAACTGTACACCTTCCTCACCTGAGGGGTGGCATTATGAGACTTTTGGGCCCCCTGCTTCTTTGCTATGTTGATGCCCATCTCAGGATAGTAGTACTATGTGTACTATGATGCGATTAAACAGTGGTGTTTACTGTGGCGGCTCAGAAGGAGGACACCGATGCCATTTCAGCTGGTTTTATTAAATCAATAAAATACCCATCTTCCCCCATTGCTATGGGGTGTTCCCTGCCTATATTAACTAAGGTGCTTGTGGGGAGGTTACCAAAGAAAGAATAAGTCTGCTGCCAAAAACTAACACTACCTAACCCTACCACCATTCTAACCAGAAATAAGGTATATAATGTATCCCTTCTCCCGAGTGTCTCTTTCGTAGAGTTCTCCTTTCCTTCATGGATACTGCTAGTAGGCTATCTTGTCACCTTCAGTAAAAGTATGTGCAACTCTTTCATAAGTTCTTCAGGTTTTCCTTCTTCCCTCAGGATTGGCTTCCAGGAATCCCTTGTAGCTTGTAGTCTTACACTTTGTCTTAGGCGGATCTGCCTTTTGGATTTTTTTTAACAGACACTTTTTTACGGGGTATATGCTTTGACTGTTAATGTTCTCCCTCTCCTGGGGTGATTTGGTTTGCGTCTCTTTGCTCTTATACTTGCCTTCACTTCATAGAATTCTCATTCTCTTATTGGAGTATTTGCTCTCTGATTCGCTTTGCTCTTCAGCCTTTAAAGTAGCTGTTATTTTCTGTTCTTGCCAGAGTACTTGTACCTCAGTTTCAATAGTATCTCTTTAAAGCTTAAAGAAGATGCTCTCTTTAAGGCTTAATCAGGTTTCTTTTTCTCTCATGTGAAGTCTCTTTCTCTGGTTTGTTCCACACTTAAATTTTAATGTACGTTTCCCCTCTACCCAGGGTACGTTTGCCGTAGTCTGGATGATCTCTCTTTCAAGCTTAAAGGAGCTTCTCTTTCTCTGGTTATTACAGCTCCATGTCAGACTTTTTATTTCATGTCTTGCCAATTTTACTGGCACGAGTTTCTCCTGATTTGTAACGATTCCCAGACAGCCTACCGGTTCTCCCCGTTACCTTGGTATCTGCAGGGGAATGTCTCTGGGCCTGCTCGGGTCTTCCTGTTCTCCGGTTGTCCATGAAATGACTGACAATAAAAGACCTAATGACAAACGACTGCATTTTTTGTTTGGTCGCATTTTCTTTAATAATGCAGGGGGCTTGGGGGTTATGCCCCGCACACCCTCTGCACCTCCCCCTTACCATCACCTATTGCCTTATCCCATCCCCCATCTATATATTAATACAAAATGTCCAAAAGTCCAAAAATCCCAAACAAATTCGATCAAAGAAATTCACTCATTTCTCATTAGGTAATGTTGCATTCAATTATTTCTGTGGATCCCCGTTCAAACTTCTTGCTTTTACCGGTGCCTCGCTCTCTGTCAGCGGTCACATACCACTGTATATAACCGGCTGTCTCGCTGATTGATCAGGCAAGTTGTTAGATGGATCCACTGCGGACTATGAAGTTGTTGTGGTGTGGTGATCAGGACACCACCAGGACTTTAGTTCCTGTCTCCTTCGCTTCTCCGTCATCTTAGGCGCTGGACCTCTCGCTCTTACATTCGGAGCACCTTCAAAAGTCACGCAGCACCCTTCGGCTCCAACTCTCTCAGGTATTCCACTGTTTGGGGGCTTCCCCTGCGCCCATACGCCTCTTGCTGCTTCAGCACAGCTCGGCATGTCCTCTTCTAGTTTCTTCATCCTAGTTAAATGAAGAACTCTTTAAAGAGATAGTGCCTCTTTCTTTTCCATACCAATATATATGATCCTTTGTCAAGTCTGCTTTATAGATTTCTTCATATTGGATGATCCTATATATGCCACCAGAGGGGATGGCTTAGGGAGTTCCTCATAGGAACGGGAGTCCCTGTACCCAAAGGGGGAGTCTCTCTCGGTGAGGTCACTTGCCTTGACCCCTAGGGAGGGTGTTGCGGAGTGGACTTGCCTCCCTAGCCTCACAGGGGACTCTCCTTGGTTTCATCACACCACCCTATCCTTAGATCCCACATTTGCACTGCATTGTGGTACCTCGTTCACTGGCAAGTGAAATCTTCACATTGCCCCCTGCACCGCTCTGCTGTTCCTCTCCCTTATGATCATCTGACATCCATGACTGTCCAGAGTAGCTCTTCATCCATCTCTGCCCAGAGCATTGGGATTCCATTCTTTCAGAGTAATATTACTGCCCATATGCGTAGTGGCAGGGCAAGCACAGTTGAAAGAGGCAAGCACACCTGAATTCGCTTAAGGGGTCGATCTGTGGCTCCTGCACCTTTTCTGGTGCTGCCTGCAGTATAGCTTTCAAGTATGGCTTCCAGGAAAGAAGGGTTGGGGATGAGGATGGACTGGGTACCCTACTGGCTCTGACTTGAGACTTCCCCCATAGGGCTACTCATCCTTCACCTTCTCCCATCATCTTATATGCCATTCATTTTGATAAAGATGAAGGCAGCATTCATTTGAGTCAACATTAAACCCGATAACCTGTTCTGCAAGCTGGAAACTGTGTAGATGGTTTTGGCCAAGGAGAGCAAAAGAATAACTTAAGTGGAAGGTTGGATCAGTGTGTTGGAAGCCTAGAGAGAAGCAACACAGTCTAGACTTGAGAAGGTAATCTATGGCGCTAATGGGGTAAGTGGATTTAGGACTAGAAGAAGGACCTGGGGCCCAATCACTTTGGAATACTATTGGAGTAGACACAGCACATACATAGTTAAACCTTTATGAAATAATTTCTCAAGAAACTCCTCCTGCATCCAATGTTCTCGCTCCCAATTCCTTGTAGAGTGCACAAAGCGCTCTGGCTCCCTCATCAAAAGTCAGGCATACCGCAACATGGTGCTACATCGGGAACCTGAGCCATGGAACCTGCAGTACAAGGGTTCTAAAATCTCAATCTCCCAAGATTCCACACGTGCATATAAAATGCCCATCGCTACTTTAATGTAATCAAGCAGAGTTTATGAGAGGTGGGGGAAATTGTATATGCAATATTGCGGTGTTTGAAATTGAGGGGAGGTAGGAGCTATGTAGCTCCCGATTGCAGCCTAGAAAAGCATGGTTAGCTTGAAATCAACAGCTACCAGGAACTACTTTTGGCTCCACAGGCACACGAATGCCAAACAAAAACACCTATATGAATGTAACTGCGTGCATTTAGGACAATCTAAAGATAAGATTGTCCAACCTACTACTCCAACCTTCTCCAGTCTCAAGCCTCCCACCCTCGTCGGATCTTTCAAACTCTCTCTCCTCCTACTCCTGATCCCTCTTCCAATTCCACACTTTCTCCTCTAGACTTTGCCAACTTCTTCTCCTCCAAAATCCTCACCCTCTGGCAAAATATTAACTCCCCCCTCTGAAACCCCCTCTCCTCCTCCCGCCTCTCCTCCTTCCGTTATGTCCATCTTCTCACCTGTTTCCCTTTCTGAAGTCTCCTCCCTACTATCCAAAGCCCACCCCACCTCCTCTGACCCTCTCCCCTCCGCTCTTATCCCCAAGATCTACCCTCTTCTTATCCCTTACCTCACCACCTTCAACTCCTGCCTATCCTCATCAATCTTTCCCTCTGCCTTCAAACATGCAACGATTATTCCTATTCTAAAGAAGCCCTCTGCCGATCCACTCATCATTGCTAACTACAGACCTATCTCTCTTCTACCTTTCCTTTCTAAGCTTCTTGAGCGCCTTGCCTACTCTCAACTCTCATCCTTTGTCAATACTTCCTCTCTCCTTCCTCCCTTCCAATCTGGCTTCCGTCCCAAACATTCCACTGAAAACTGCTCTCACCTCTATCCTGAACTCCCCCCCTCTCCTCCTCCCGCCTCTCCTCCTTCCGTTATGTCCATCTTCTCACCCGTTTCCCTTTCTGAAGTCTCCTCCCTACTATCCAAAGCCCACCCCACCTCCTCTGACCCTCTCCCCTCCGCTCTTATCCCCAAGATCTACCCTCTTCTTATCCCTTACCTCACCACCTTCAACTCCTGCCTATCCTCATCAATCTTTCCCTCTGCCTTCAAACATGCAACGATTATTCCTTTTCTAAAGAAGCCCTCTGCCGATCCACTCATCATGGCTAACTACAGACCTATCTCTCTTCTACCTTTCCTTTCTAAGCTTCTTGAGCGCCTTGCCTACTCTCAACTCTCATCCTTTGTCAATACTTCCTCTCTCCTTCCTCCCTTCCAATCTGGCTTCTGTCCCAAACATTCCACTGAAACTGCTCTCACCTCTATCCTGAACTCCCTCCTCTCTGCTCGACATACCAAGCAATCCTCTATCCTTATTCTCCTTGATCTCTCCACAGCTTTTGACACTGTCGATCATCAACTCCTCCTCCACACTCTTTCCTCCTTCGGGTTTAAAGACCATGTCCTAAACTGGTTATCCTCTTACCTCTCCTCCCGTACCTTCACAGTTTCATGGGGAGGTCAGACCTCTCCTTCATTCCCTCTTATTTACGGTGTTCCCCAAGCCTCTGTACTTGGTCCTTTCCTCTTCTCTCTCTACACATCCCTCATTGCGCCCGTCATCTCCTCGTTTGACATCTCCCACCATTTCTATGCGGACGATACCCAACTCTTTCTCTCCTTCTCCTCCTTCACGACTGACCTTCACCTTAAGCTCTCCTCCTGCCTCACTGCTAACAAGAACTGGATGTCCACCCGCTTTCTCCCTCTCAACACTGATAAAACTGAAGTCCTTTTCTTACCCTCTAATTCTCTTCTCCCTCCCTCTCCTCCCCCTTTCATTCACTTTCCTCCCTCCAATCTCCCTTTCTCTCCCCAAGCTCGTAACTTAGGCGTTCTTTGACTCCTCTCTCAACTTCTCGCAACACATTTCACTCACCTCTCGCACCTGCCGATACCACCTCTATAATATTCACAAAATCCGTCCCTCTCTTACTTTCCACACCTCCAAACTCTTAATCTCCTCGCTCGTCTTTTCCCGCCTCTTCTACTGCTCTTCTTTACTCTTTGGTCTTCCCGCATCTCAGCTTGCCCCTCTTAAGTCCGTTTACCACTCGGCCGTTCGTACCCTTTGTCTCCTTAACACCCGTGACTCCATCTCCTCTTCGCTCTCTTACCTTGGCTGGCTACCTTTCCACTCACAGCTAAAATTCAACTTTCTCTGCCTTGTCTTCAAATCCCTCCATGGTCTTGCTCCTCCCTATCACTCCTCCCTTCTCTCCTTCTACTCCCCCTCCCGCTCCCTTCGTTCTGCTGACCATATCCTGCTCACTGTTCCTCCATCCCCCTGCGCTTCCTCCCGTTTCTGCTCCTTCCAACTCCTTGCTCCCCTGCACTGGAACTCTCTCTCTCTCACAATCCGCTCCACCACAACCTTCTCCTCATTTCGCACTTCCCTTAAATCCCTCCTCCTCCATTCTCCTCCTTGAAAACTCCCTCTTCTCTCCTCTTCCCCCCCCTTCCCCCGATTCCTTTTCCCCCCTTCTCCTGCTCTCTCTCCCTTCCATTTTTCCCTCCAATCTGCCACCACCCCCCCACTTCTAGTCCCACTCCCCTTTCCCCACCCCTTCCCTTAATTGCCCTTTACACTGTTTTATTGAATGACTCATGATGTAAATTTTTGCTCCCACTGTTACTGGTTCTTGTTATCTTGTATTTTGTTGTTCCAATGTACAGCGCCTTGGTGTAAAGCGCTCTATAAATAAATCAATCCAATCAGCATAAGGACACAGCTATAGACCATTTAAATCATGAAGCGTTATAAATAATGTACAAAAATGTTTGAATCTTATGCGGAAGTTACATTTGGGGAATGCAAAGTACTAGCTCCTCGTTCCCCAGGTGGTAGCTCCTGGTCACTGGTTAATGCTGGATTATGTGCGGGGTCAGAAATGTGAGGCTGACAAGTAAATCAAGTTTTCCACAAGTAGCCATTTTATTAAAATAATAAAAAGGTGGGTTGAACGCCTCACTTTGCCTAACCCAACGAAGATTTCAATACCTGTCCAACTAAGACTAAAGGAAAACACTCTAAAATATATCTGTCCCTCACACTTATACATGCAACAAATCATACAGGTATTATATGGCCAAAAAAACCTGTTTGATTCAAACATATACTCAGCAAACATGTATCCTTGTAACCAGGGTCGGATCCCCTTCCCCAGGATTCAATCAGGATTTTCAAATTAAGAAAGTTCCTTTCAAAAGCCAAGTTCCACTTCAAACAAAGTTCTTTTTACTACATAAGTCTTTTACTTGGCACTTGAACAGTCTTATGGTTAACCAGAATTTGACACTCCTCTAAATACTTGCCAAAATTCCACAGTTCTTACTCGATAACAAAAAGACTGTCTTCGCACTTCGTCAGTTTTCAATATAATTTCTCTTTGAAAAATACAGATTCTTCCACTTCTCTTCATTAACAACAATGTTCTGTCTGGTTTTACCAATATTCATCATAACACATTAAATGGACTTGCCACTGTCACTACAGTCTTCTACCAAATTACAGTACTTCAATTAGCTTCTTCCTGCTCCACTAACCTGCCAGGTCTAACCACCAATAGTCCCTTACCTGGTGTACTCGCCTGCCAGGATAACACTCCTGCCAATACTACAAGTACTTTGTGGTGAGTCTGCTTCAAGCGTTCCACACTTCCAATTTCTAATGTGTAACAGTAAAGCCCCAACAACTGTTTCATGAAATGGGTCACAAAACATTGACAATATTTCTTACTCCGTTTCATTTGCCCCAGGCAATGCAGATTATATTCCTCACCCCTTGATAATTTTTTACAAGGTCTTCTGTTCTGCCATCTTTTATTTTCTTTAACTGCCTTTCTTTTTTGCTTTGGCAATACTGGTTTTCCTCAATTGCTCCTCTTTGGCAATACTGGCATTGCTTGCTTGCTTGCCCTTCTTTGGCAATACTGGTTTTCCTTAATTGCCCTTGACTTCTACAATATTGATTACAATTTCCTTTTACAAGTTCTCTTCCTTTTAAATCACATTCAGCTTCTTCCCTTTTGGCTTGGCAAAAGTGGTTGCAATATTCTTTTTACACTTTGATTAAACGTTATCCTTTTGGCTTTGACAATGCTGGATACAATGTTCCTCAACTCTATCTCTTTGAATGTACCAGTTATGCTTAATTGGCTTTCAATCAATAGTTCCATATTCAACATCTGTATCGGGAGTCAGCGATCTGGTTTGGAGCGCCCTGGGGTTACCTGACAAAGGCCAACTCACCAGTCTTGCCATGCACCTCCAATGGACCCGCTGCACCTTCTTCCTTCATTGGATTTGCACAGGTGTCGGACAGCTCCAGTAATATTCGTCTTGCTCACGCCTCCTGAAGTTGGAGCTTTTGATGTTCCGCTCTCTCCAGTGAACGCCACGCACCAGAGTCACAAGCAGGGCTAGGAGAGTTCCTCTATGCCTCAGGACGGCCAGTCTTTATACCGCTTCCCGCTGCGCGTCCTCTTCATTCTACAAGGCCTCCAAACTCTTACTTCCACGACATGACGTCCTGCTTCCGCTACAGCGGCAGCACCGTCTCGCTCCAACTGCCTCAGCTGCTCCCACTGCTTCTCCTTAATGGCCCACACCTCAGGGGGTTTTAAATGTTTAAAGTCCTGCTCAAGTGTGGGTCATTATAACCACTAGACCGCACACCACAGTTTTGTGACTGAGTCTCTCTTCCTCGTCCCAGTACCAAGAGCACTATGGTACTTTAAGTCCCTAATGTTCTTATTCATTTCAACATCACTTAATCCCCTCTGATTGGATGATTAATGAAATGTACGTTCAGGAGAAGGTTTCAAAAGGAATTCCATTTTGACTCTTGGTTTTATGATTCAAACCTAATGTGGACTTATAATTATCAGAAGTGGTATTGGTTCCCTGATTCATACATACACCATTCTCATGTTTACCATAAGGGATTTCACAACTGACAATTTGGGTAATTTTGGGAAGGGAAGCCTTACTATGACAACAAGCCATTAAGTATTCTGGTAACAGGGAAACCACATCCTCAGACGAGGATAAATACAGCGTCTCTCCTAATGGAGTCATCCTTTTGCCTGGGTGGCCTTCTCCTCCCAGGGGATCCACCCGGCTAATACCACCCCCAGGGTTAGGATCAGGTAGTGGCTGTCTTCCCATGGCCACCTGGGAGGAGACTTTAGGCAGGATTCATCACAATAAAGAGGAGCTGATTTAAGCTCCTGCTTAACCAATCTTAATTTCGAGCCCTGATTGTTTCTGGCCAATCTACAAAGCGCTCAAATTTACTCAGCACATGCCTACTAGCTTCTCCTAACTCATGCCATATGATGTAAAAGCTGAACGAGGTATCTTTCATTAGTGGCAGATTCCCCCAATTCTAGGTTCGGATTGTACTTTGTTCTTGCCTGTTCACCCTCAAAATATGCTGCCCTGATACGTGTGCCCACCCCATCCCCTCAAACAGGAGGGGTTGAGGTGGCCACAGGCTTGCCCTATAGCCACCACATTGCTTCCTTTTAATATGCCCATACATTTTTGTGTTATGTCCATAACTTCCTTTGGCACCCTCCAGTGCTAGCCTATACAGTAATGTCAGTATATTGGGGTATAGGTTCCAATTCTGGGGAGGAGAACGGATCCCCTTCACTGCTGGTTGAAGGTTGGCAATGAGGGTTGGAGTTCCAGAATTGGGGCACCTTTGTTGGGATGAAATGCAACATTTCACACAGCACACAGTTATACATAACTCTGGATGCTGGCACATTGATGCATCATTTTATGCACCTTTTTTACCACTTTAGGCACAGACTCCCCACAAAGTGCTGACAATCTCCTCACACTGCTTAGTTGGGCCATACGTGGGTTCACTTATGTTGTCAAGGAGAGAAACATTGTGGCTTATGTTGAGAGGCAAGGACCAACACAGTTATGCTGCACGAGTCGCGTCATAAGGGAGAAACGAAAGACATTCACCAGGGCATCATGGACTGCATTCTATTTCACATTATAGTCAAGGCGTGTGATTATATTGATACCAAAGACTCCCGTATAGCCCTGGGGTGGAAGAGGAGGATCTGGAGAAAAAGCCTGTAACAGTGTCTGGTTCCATTCAGGGGATCTAAACAAAGTAATGAGTGCACTGCATTCACTGAATCAGTTTAGTCCTGGGCAACTCCCCTCCCCCAGTTTTAAGCTAATAAGAAAAGCAGTGTCAAATAAAACGTTATCAAAAGCAGCACACTTCATGGAGAAATTTCAATTCACTTAATGATCAATTCCAAATCTTAATGTTCACAACAAAATTCTACACAGTATACACACAAACATCTTTATGCTGGCTATGATGTAGTTCAGGGAATTACCCCTTTATCTAATGAGGTAAAGCATGCAAAACAAACGCAAATTACTTGTCTTGACCCATGATTACAATAGAATTTAGGCTCTTCTAGTGAACAATGCTAACAGACCTCATTTGTTGAGCAAACATACAATAAATGCAAACAAAAAACATTCTGGCGTGAACCACAGATAGAAATCCAATGGTGTGGTCCATGCCTTTTTTTTTAACACGGGTAATGGGGCACAATTATATCACGCATCAGCATGCAGCAGTGCAGACACCATTTAGGAAATGAGAATGTTACAAGCCCCGTACATGTGAAAAAAAACAATTGAAAGACGAATAAATTGCTCAATGAAAATCAAACAACATTACTTGAAATCATGCAAAAAACAAAGAATGAGATTCAATCATCGAAAACAAAAAATAATTTGGGAAATGAATCTCAGACACCAAATTGAATCAACTTTTTTCCTAAAAAGATCACTGAAGCTACCCCTAGATGTTAATATTGTCAAATAAATAAGTCCTAATGTGCCCAGATCCCGATATAAATAATAACAGAAAATTCACAAAACTGTAACCACAATTCTATCAAAAATGAAACCTTTATCTCAACTTATCCCACATATGATCGGCGGTCAACATAAAAATGTTGAATGATAAAAATGTATCAAATGAGCATAAGAACTCCATGATGCTCATAACTTAAGACAAAAAAAGAAAATGAGAAGTCCTGCATCTGCTTAATCCAGCGCTGTTTCAGTCAATGGGCATCATGAATGTTCTCCTTGCTTTAGGGAAGGTGGTGTTCTGCCCACATTTTAGGTACTCTTTGGGCACAGTATCTTTAGTGTCTTTAAACACATTGTTTGAATTAACTGGCCTTTTGAGTTTCCATGGCACATCGAGAAAAATTGCACACATACAAAAAAAAAGAAACTGAAAACGTCTGCACACCAGCAAAACATTGAGGATTTTTGGTTTATTGACCAGTGAAGACGATTTGTACAGCAGGGCGCAAAATCTGCACTCGCCACTGACTTGTGATATTTAACGTTTGCCAAGAAAGAAATGCTGTGCTGTTTGTATGCATAGAATTGAGTTGGCAAGTGACTTTTCTGGCTGGCTAGTAGCTTGTAACTTGTTTGCCTCCTGACTAAGTGCATAACCTATAGGATGTGATGTTAGGTTAGATCTATTTATTTAGCGCCAAATCCCGTAGGCATCAGGGCACTCACATGAAACAAACACAACATAGGCTGACAAAAAGACAAGATCTAGCTATATCTAGGCAAATAAGCTAGTTTTTAAACCATTTCAGAAGGCAAGAAGGTCCTTTCCTTTCGCAAATTGATGGATCCAATTCCATGGCTGTGCAATCAGAACAGTGAAGGAACAACCATTCCTCCTGACCCTCAAACCGGGAAACAGTGAGAAAATTTGCATCAGAAGAAAGTAAATTCCAGCCGCGTTTATAGATTTCCCATTTTTTCCTTCAAATAAGTAGGGGAATTTCGAAATAGGCATTTAGGACCCAATGTGAGTATCTTAAATTGAACTCTTGCAGTGACAGGGATCCAATGAAGCTCTTTCCCAGCTGCCGACACCGGTGCCCTCCTTGCAACGTTACAGACCACAAAAAAAAACGCATCTTTTTTAATCTTGTGTAACTTTCCCAGACACTCCTTGCTAGCCTCACTCAATAGGGAGTTACAATAATCGAGTCTGGGTAAAATAATCGCTAGGACTAACTTCTCGCGATTTTTTGGAGTAACTAAATAATCAATCGGTCTCAGGACCCTCAAATAATAATGAGCATTTTTAACCACATAATTTACATGGGCATCAGAATTAAGCAACGCTTCCATATAGGTTCCAAGTGTTTTTAGATTATCCACCATAGGAATACAAACTCCATCAATGCGTAAGCCTTTTTAGGCAGGGCTCAGCATATGCCTTGCATGTTTTGACCCATAAACCATTAGCTCGGTTTTTGACGGGTTTAAACTTAAGCAATTTGTAGTCATCCAGTATTTAATGATCTTATAGATTTTATACAGGTTTTCCTGATCTAAATCATGTTTACCACTGAGCTCCATAATTAACTGAAAATCATCAGAATATTTTTTAAACTGCAAGCCAAGTTTCTTCATTTCAACACAGGGATTTGAAATAGCTTGAGGATTTTTGGTTTATTGATCAGTGAATGCTGAACAATGACGAGGACAGATAACCGCTGCGTGACCCACAGAGAATCTGAACTGGGTCTGACGAAGCATCTCCCCAACAGACTCTAGATTTGCGACCACAAAGAAAGCCGTCCATCCACTTTATCACATTCTCGGAACAATGGCCAATATGAGCTAATGTGTTCAATAGCCCTTTGTGATCAAGCTGTTCAAAGGCTGCTGATAAATCAAGAAGAATCAGTAGCCTTGTATCACTTCCTTCTAAAGCTGTCAACATCCGAGTATGTAAATCCAGGAGGGAACTATCGGTTCCGTAATTACTACGGAACCCGGATTGTTTCTCATGATGAAGTCCAGTGACCTCCATATGATGTTGCAGCTGGATGGTGGCCTTTTCATCTATCACTAAGAATGGGGTCTTTGTTATAGGTCTAAGATTACTTTCTTCCTTCAGGTCCAGTCCTGTTTTATTTTGGTATGGGGTCACCACCACATCTTTAATGGCTGCAGGGATAAATCCTTGTGCAAGAGAAGCATTTGTAAATCTTCTAAGAAAGGGAACAAAGGGAAAGGGTAAGAAAGGGAAATGTCTTCTCTGTGAAAAGAACAGTGAGCTAAAGACTTGGTTGAGACTCTCCCAGGGTCCATCCACCCAAGAACAAGTCAATGGGCTGTGTTCGTGCTGGTAGAGCATTTCCCAGACTCCCCTTGCCCCCCTGTTTTGCATAATCCTCAGAAGGTTGTCTATATCTATATGTCCAGCACAGGGTGGAAATGGAATAATCCCTGTGGATTCCGACCCTTCTGTATTTTAAGGCCCTAAAGTAGCTTGTGTATCCACATTTTTACTAATTTTACTTCGTACCAAAGACAATCATCTCTAATTGGGCTCAAGAGATCTGTTCAAAATGCTAGGTTTTCCAGTTTTTAAATATTTTGGACAGCTTTTTAGTTTCATTTTCTGCTCTACTCATTTGTTTGTTATAGAAATTGTTCTTGGTCTCTACAATCTTAGGTTTGTATTCTTTCTCAATTACATTCCAAGATTCCTTATTTTACTGTGTTTTATCTTTGAGCCAAGTGCGTTCAGACTGTCTTGTTCTGTTTTTAGCTAAGTCAGATCAGGAGTGAACCAACTCTGGTGCTGGGACAGTGTCTAACCGTTTCAAAACTGGCCATATCAAGTGGTTTAATTCTCTGAAGGTTCCTACTATAAACTTGACTGGAGATCCCATGTTTACGTTGCTGGGATGATGGTAACATCACCTTGCAAGTAACAAAACAGTGGTCTGACCACGTACATGGCACTGTATTCACGGCTACCACCTTCATATTCCTAACAGAGAGCCAATCCAAGGTATGGCCCTTTATATGTTAAGAAGAGTTAAGCATGCACATATCCATGTTTTTTTAATATAAGTTCAAGGTCTTTAGCTGACTTACCCCTTGGGTCTCCTTTCCAGCAGTTTACGTCACACAATACTGTAGTGCAATTTGATTTATGTAGTGGAGATAGCAACTGGGCAAAATGTTAATTAAAAGTAGGCATCTCAATAGGGGAGGGTCTATAAATCAGGATGAAGTTCACACTTTTATTGTGATTGGGTATGACTTTAGTATGTAATGTTTCACACCCTTCACAATCTTTCTTTGTTTCATACATACCAAGTTCTATTCTTCAAATTATAGCCACACAACCCCCCATCCATGTTTTTCTGATAAAGACAGTCAGGAGGGGTGGCTTGTTCGATCTTGGGTCCATGAGAATATAATAACCATGTCTCAGTAAGACACATGATATCCACATTGTTGTCCACTATATAATCGTGGATGTCCTTAGCATGTTTGAGCAGAGATCTTTTATTAAGAAGAGAAAGATTAACCATGTTAGGCTGTAGCTCTATCGCCATCTATGCCACAAGGATTCCTAGGATCCCCATCCTGCAGACCATCAGAAGGCCAGTCAGGGGAAATAATCCTTCCATGGCCGCATAACTAACAGACTGATTTAAGCGACATGGTACACCTCCTACAGATATGGGAGTGTCCGACATTCGGGGTGGGGACAAAGCCATTTCTAATTCCAATGCGCAATGAACATTATGCATGTTTTCACTTCCGTACTCACCAAAGGTTGGTCGAGAGAATGGCGCACTATATCATCCCGGCCTAAACGTTGGGCGGCTAACAGTGCAGCTAATGTCGGGGTCAGGATGGATTGGCATATTCAATGCTCATCAACCGACACCATTCTTCTTGGAGCCATTTGTTAATAATGACTAAGGATTGAATGGATGATCATGCTACAAATGTTTGCAAACTTTGAAATGTATACATAACACATTTAATTCTATCAAGGGCAAGACTCCTGTGCAATGATTTAATGTTTTTGCAAACATGGCAACTAACTCAGGATACAATGCAAGCAATTTTGTGAACATGCTCATTAAGACCTATTTGTTGACTAGTTTGCAAATAGTTGATCCAGAAACAGTCTTACTATGCAAGGCATGTAATCCCATTGCATCGTCTTTTTTTGTATTAGTATTTGTATTGCTTTCACAAAAGAAGTGTACACAAATCAAAACAGTACTATAAAATACTAAATTTACAACGAGGCTAAAATGTAAACTAGAAGATGGACGAAAATATTCTTTGACAGCAGATTAAACTAACCAGTTACTTACCCCTGGTAACATTCTTACAATTGGATGCTCCTCCCACATATTCCTCATCGTATGATTATTATCTACCCAGCTTCAGCTTCCTAGCACATTTTTTTGACAAAGGGCGCTGTGTGCAGTGCCTTCAAGTCGATGTCCATCGAGGGCTTCTGCGCTACTTGTACTGATGATGCCGTTGACCGTCGAACAAACAGTGCCCGTTGGCTTCAGTTCTGTTTTTCCCACCTCCTAAAGAGGAATTACCAGGCGTACCACAGACCGTAGGCTCACAGAAAGCGTACCGTGTAAGAACATGCAAATTGTAAAGTGCAGTGGGCTGGGAGGGGCGGTGAGGAATACGTGGGAGGAACATCGAATCGAAAGAAAGTTACCACGGGCAAGTAACTTGTTCTTCAAATGGATTGTGTCCTCACACGTATTCCTCATTTTATGATAGACTCCCAAAGCAGTAATAATTTGGAGGTGGGAGTACCAATTAAATTTAGATCGAATCATGGACTGAATGAAGGACTGCTTTTGCAAATTGTCCCCCCTGACTGGAAGATGGATCCAGGCAATAATGCCTTACGAAGGTATGGATAGATGACCAAATGGCCGCTGAACAAATGTCTTCGATTGGGACACCTCTGAAGAGCAGCAGAGGTCGCCATGCCCCTTGCGGAATGTGCCTTTAAGCCTTCCTGTGGGTCCTTGCCAGCTGATCTGTAGCATTCGCCAATCGCCAGCATTATCCACCTGGATATGGTTTGCTTTGTAACTGCACGACCCAATTTGGGATCAATATAGGCAATAAATAATTGGTCATCTCGGTGAAATTTATCCATTCTGGATATATGAAAACAGAGCCCTTTTTGGGTCCAGTCTATGTAGCCTCTCCTCCTCCTTACCTAGATGAGGACGTTGCTAGAAGATAGGTAAGGGGGGGGGCGGGGGGGAGAGAAAGGGCTTTACCTTGAGAATCACTTTTTATGGAATATTATATGTGGAGGTTGACTTTATTGCAATAAGCAAAATGGTTTTTAATGTCAAGAGTCTTAAAGGACATTAGTGAAAAGCCTCAAAAGGAATGCATGTTAAAAAATGGGGAAGCCACCAAGGGGGGGGTGCAGGGATGTGGTAGTTCCTCTGCGTCTGTTCCTCATCACAGAGACCAAAAAGGGGATTGAGCGCCCCCCTATATGACCCCCAGAGAGCAGCGTTGACCTCCCCCCTACCCCCCTGTAAAGCTTTCAGCAGGCGCACTCCGGGAACGGAAAAACAGGAGCTGGGGACCCCGCAACGGCAGAGATATGGGAGTCTGTTAAGGAGGCGGAGACAAGCATGATCCGAGCCGCGTTGCGGCTCCAAGGCAACACTAACCTGCGCCAAGGAGTGTGGACCACGCATCAGGCTACCAGGCAGTGCAGCCAGCATTTACAGACCCCGGGGAGTGAGAGCTGAGGGGCGGCCTGATACCCATGCAGCCCGGAGTGCTGTGGTGATGCAGACCAGCCCCTGACATGCTGTTGAAGCAACTGGAGGTGAGAGGCAAACCTTGCGCTCTCCTTCGCTAGGTGCCCACATAGTGCGCCGTCCCCCGTGAGGCACATATTAAGAGCAGCAACGCCGGACCCACGTCCAGCACAACTCTCGAGGTGAGGAAAGGGAGCTGCAGAGTGTCGTGGGTGGCACGGGACACTCCGTTCCTCGAACGTTGCCCCTCAAAAGGGTACACCTCACCACAGGTTGGTGTGCTCCGGAGGGAGCAGGCTAACCAAGAAGCTGCAAATCCAACGATAGGCTCACTAGTTAAGGAGCTGAAGTTTAACATTGGGTGGGGGACAAGAGGGCCCTCCCTCCCCCTGCCAACTGCAAGACCCACCTTAATTGAACAGCCCTACTAAGGTGGCACACCCAGCTCTGGCCCAAAGAAGATCCAGCTGGGCATAACAGCCCAGTAAAGGTGACAGTCGATCCGGAGCCCAAACTGAGTTACAGTTGGGTGGAATTGCTCAGGCAAGGCAACAGACACGGCCCACAACCCACGGCCCTGCGGTGGGGTGGTAGAGGGAGTCGTCAGGCTCCACGTGAGAGGAAGCAGTGTGTGGCGGGTCAACACCAGCGACTACCAAGACTCTCCAGTGACCTGGGAACTCCAGGTGCTCCTGACCAGCCCCACGGAGCAAACGTAGAATACCCTGGCACTGGCCCTCCACTCTGCAATACCAAGACTCCGGCTGGTCCCCCACAGAAATCACCCAGCCAATGCCCGCAGTGGAAGCGGGTCAGGAGGGGAACACAATCCCCCCCTGCGTCGGCAAAAACAGAGGAAGGCCACGGGGTTGAGGTGAGAAGCCTGGAAGGGGGGTGCACAGATAAGAGACTGCCCCAAGGGGAGCCCAGACAAGAATTGGAGGGGACTTCAGAGACCGTCTCAACCTAGGGAGATCCAACAAAGGTGTGGGACCCCGGGTCATTACCTGTGGCATGTGCCCGCCTTGTAGAGGGCTTCCCCACATGGCCCATGCCGAAAGAGGGCACAAGACGAACAGCGAGAGAAAAGTTTACACGAGGAGGGAAAGCTGGACTGGAATTTGACGCCCCCCCCCCCCACTGCCCAGTGGGGCTCCAGGAAAGCCAAGTGAATTGGACTGAGGTGCCCCCCCCCCCCCCCCCCAAAGGAAAACCCCTGGGACGTATGCCCACCTTACGGAAGATTCCCCCGCCACGTGGGGCTGTGCAACCGGACAGTGCACCCAGACAGAGCACTGGAACAGGCGGCAGACCTGCCTCAGAGAAGGGAAGAAAGGGGGTGGCCTCATCATATGATCCCCCCCCCCCACCCCTAACACAGCCACTGGACTGCGAGGTAAAGAATAGCGGCAAGGATCGACAACAGAACGTGGGCCCATGGAGGAGAGCACAGCAGAGGCCAGTAAGGGCCGGACAAACAAGGGAGCTGGGAACGAGGCACGACCCATCCACATACACCAGCCTCCCGGCTCGCACATGGACTGGAGGGCAAAACTGGGATTGTTTGAATACCAGAAAGTAGAGTCCGAAAGTGAAATACCCCGCCCCAACATGCCGGAGGCAGGGAGCGTTGCCATGTCCACCAAAAGAAATAACGCCTCCCTCCTGGAGGAGATCCGAGGAATGAGGGCAGACAAAGGTGGAAAGGTGGACAGAATAAATGTTAGAATGGACGAGAGGCAACAAACTGTGGAAAACAACCAGACCTCCCTCGAGACTCTGGAAACTCAAATGGACATGAGGTTGGCGGAGTTGGAAAGAAGGGAGGGCAAGGTAGCGCTAAAGATGGAGGACTTCAAAAACCGGGAGAGAAGAAATAATCCTATTTTTTGGGATCCCGGAGAAGGAGGGCAAATCAGACAGACCTACGGAGCACCATTCATGAGGTGAAGATGTTGTTCAACGATGAAAACATGGATGAACTCAGACGTGAGAAGATTAACAGAGCGGGAACCGCTGGGAGGGGCCCACGCTAGGTGCTTGCACACTTCCAGAACTATCGGCATAGACAGAAAATCCTGGAGAAAACGAGGGAGCTGGGCTCTGTATCCCTAGGAAATGTGATGGTGGCAATATACCAAGACTTGTCTGCACTTACACTGGCAAAGAGGGGCCTATGTTCTCCCCTCATGAAGTGGCTCAGCGGGAAGGGGGTGCGATATAGATGGGGGTTGCCCTTCTCCATCTCCTTTGAAATAGAGGGTTACAGCTACAAACTGGTGACCGAGGAGGATACAAGAAGGGTGACGGAGGAGCCAATGAGAGGAGGCAGAGAAAAAACCTGATGACGAGAAGAGCCAGGAGGACAAGCGTAGGCATAGTAAGGGTACAAACAGACGTAAAGTCCCAGGTTCAAGGAAATTCAGGAAACTCGGCTCCTCTCCGGTGGGCCCCTCCGGCAGGCCCCTCCTGAACCGGCAGACAGGCTGGGCAGTATGGTACTGGTCCTCAATATATAAATAGAGGGTGCGGGCAGGCTAGGAGGTGATTCGATTGATTATGTTTTGGAAAGAGGGTAGGGGGGGGGGGCTCGAATTAGAGTGCTTCGTTGAGCTGGTCCTTGTGTGGGGAGTATCACTCATGATTCAATCCTGTTACAGGAGATGGCTCCGGGCGGAGTTGGATGCTGCAGGATGGGAGAGTGAGGGCGATATTTGGGTGGCAGGGGGTGATTGTTGCTCAGGGGACGAATGTCCTCAAAAGATGTTGTGGCGAAAGGGCCCAATTAAAAGGGTCCCAATCATGGAAGTGTCTCGGAGGCGGGGGAAGAACAGTGATACATTGGAAAAAAGGTGCCGTATGGCCAGAGTAAGAGGTGTATAGGCTCCCTAAATGTCTGGGGTCTCAATTCACCCGCCAAAAGATCTATGGTACTCCGTGAGTTCAAGAGGGCTAACCTTGACTGGATGTGTCTGCAGGAAACCCACTGGAAGAAGGGGGGGCCTAAACTGCGCTCCCGGGAGGAGGCGATTGTGGCCTCTGACGTCAAGAAGAGGCAGGGGTTGGTGTGGGGGGGGTTGCAGTCTTGATCTCTGAGCTGAGCTTCACAGTTGAGTCGGTTCTGGCTGACCCCAATGAGAGATATGTGTTTGCAAAGGGCCAAGTACAGGGCACTAAGCTTACGATTGGGTCAGTATATGCACCAAATGTACATCAATGTGAATTCTGAGAGAAGGTCCTGGATAAATTAAATTGGTCAATTGGTGGTAGGAGGTGACTTTAATATGATGTTGGACCCTGTAAGGGATCGTAAGAGGATGGGGGAGGGAAAACTGAGCAGGGCAAACACAGGTGACCCCCGAACACTTCAAGGAGGTCAATGACATACTGGGGTTCTGTTATTCCCTCTGCCAGATACAGGATGGGGACATGCCGTTCACCTTCTACTCTGCGATTCACAACTCCTTGTCACGTATTGACCTCATCCTGGTAGACTCAACCTTAAAAGACCAGGTCTTGCAATCCCGGATAACCCCTATCCCATGGTCAGACCACGATATGGTGAAAATCATAGTGGGCATGGAGGGATCAAGGCACCCCCAGGGTAACTGGAGATGTAACAACTTCTTGCTAAAAGACAAGACGGTGCAACAGGTACTGCTTAGGGACATCAGGGACTACTTTATTTTCAACGACACCGGGGAGGTGGGTGTCCAATCAGTTTGGGAGGGCTTTAAGGCTACTATTCGGGGGATCCTGAGGAGAATAGGTTCTGAGAAAAAGAGGGGAGGGAGGGGGGGGAAGGGAGGCAACAATCCATTGGAAAATCGAGCAGATACAACCGTGTGGCTCTCACAGACAGTACATATCACCTGCCAAGGTGACCGAGCTCCAGCAGTATAAAACAATTGAAGGCCATCCTGACGCAGGACATGGAAAAAAAAATTCCTGTTCCTGAAACAGAAATACCATGAGAAGGGGGACAGGGCAGATAAGATCTTGGCCTGGAGACTGAGGGAGGAGAAAAAAAAGGAGGACTATAGGGGCTATTAAGACAGATGAGAGTAGGTTCCTGTATGATGTCAAGAGCATTGGGAGTGAATTTGTACAATACTACAGTACCCTCCATTCGTCGGAATGGGTGGGGGAGGAAACCCAAATAGACAAATTCCTGAGTAGGCTACCAATCCCAGGACTTCCCAAAGAGATGGCGGAAAACCTTGAGAAACCCTTAACTATAGAGTAAGTCCTGCGGGCCATTACAGGGATGAAATCAGGGACTGCCCTGGGGGAAGACTGTTTCACAATAACGTTTTATAAATTATTTAAATCCCTGTTAGCCCAGTTTCTAGTATAGGTATGTAACGCATGTCTGGCAGGTGAACCCCCCCTCCTCATCTTCCCCCACAATGCTGACAGCAATCATTATTGCTATCCCAAAAAAGGGTAAGGACCCCACTAAGTGCACCTCCTATAGACCCACTTCACTCCTCAACAGAGATGTAAAGATACTGGCAAAAGTTTTGGGAACGAGACTGGAGGGGGGCGATGCCACTGTTAGTGCATGGGGACCAAGTGGCTTCATCAGGGTAAGACCAGGATCGGACAACATAAGGAAGACTATCAACCTGATTCACAGGGCACAGGTGGGAGACCTGGACGTATGTCTAGTAGCGTTGGACTCAGAGGAGGCCTTTGATCAAGGGGCCCTTCATGAAGGTACAGGGAAGGATAGGACTGGGAACCAACTTCCTGAAATGGGTAGCAGAACAGCCCAGGGCGAAGTTTCGGATAAATGGGGGACTGACAGACCTTTGAACTCATGAGAGGTATTAGACAGGGATGTCCCCTCTCCCCACTGTTGTACGGCCTTGCTATAGAGCCATTGCCAATTTAAATTCGAATGAACAACCGTATTAAGGGTATAGCGGGGATGCAATAGTTGTTCGCTGAAGATATACTGGCCTACCTCACGAATGTTTAGGTCTTCCCCCACGGCTCTGATGTCCCAGATAGCGGGATACGGCCATCACGCGGGCCTCAAATTAATGCGGGCAAATCTGCTATCATGCCGTTATTAGAGCAGAGTCCCCTCCTAGGTACGAAAGAGCCATTTAGGCATGACAGTTAACCAAAGAAGCATTCAATACTTGAGCATTTGGATAACCAAGAATTTAGATGAGATGGTAGCGACCAACTAGAACCCCTTCCGCGCTCATTTCACGGCCGACCTAAAAAAGGTCAGCACCCACTGATATTGATATTGACATCATATGGCAGGATGACCTCCCTGAAAATGAATGTGCTCCCAAGACGGTTATACCTCTTTGCAGCCATACCAAGACAGCTCCCAGAAACGTTTTTTTCGGAAGTCACAGGAGAGCTCTGTAGATTTATATGGGGAAAGAAGACCCCCAAGGGTGAAAATGGCTACCATTACCCTTCCTAGGGACAAAGGGGGATTTGGGTACCCGGATATACGCACATACTATAAGGTGGCACAAATCAGGGGGATGCTGAAACATAGGAGGGAAGATCTGAGGACCTACTTGGAAGATCTTGTTGCACACTCGCTGAAGGTGAGGGATTACTTTTGGTCCCTGCTCAGATCAATACCGGAACTTCTCAAGTCCCACCCCACATTGGTGTTTTTTGGTCAGTCATGAGGGAATTTAGCGACACACAAGGTTATTTATCATGGCCCACCCCCATGTCATCAATATGGGGGTCGCCCTTTCGAGCTGGGACACCAGGGATTTGCACGCTCTCAGAGGTGGTCGGATGCACGGTTAGAGAGCTTGGTACAACTGTTTGAGGGTGTAAACTTCTTGGAATGGGGGGGGGGGGGAGGATGCGGCATGTACTGGGAGGTGACAATTGTAATATTCGAATATCTCTGCATTAAGGGCATCCAAAGAGAACCAAAGTGGGAAGAGGGGGCGGCTAGAGAATTAACATCTGTGGAAAAAGTCTGACCAATCCGTAACAAGAAGGGGCATACTGTCCAAACTATACTAAGGCTATGAACGAGACCGGTTTACAGGTGAGAAAACTTTCAGAGGTATTGGGTAGAATTGAATGGTGAGATCCCAGAGGAGGAGTGGGCACGAATATATAGAGTGGTTTTCCAGGGAGGGTGGTTTACCTTTACGGTAGAACACAACTTTAAACTGCTAATTGGATGACAAAGGGACCCGATGAAACCGTCCAAAATGTTTGCGGGAGCATCTCCTATGTGCACCAGAGACTGTGGGGGCAGGGGGACGCTGACACACATGTGGTGGCGTTGCCCCAAGGTACAAGTGTTTTGGAAAGAGGTGTTGAGCTGGATGGAAGAGATCACGGGGATAGCGTTAAGCCTGGACCCACTGCAGTCTTTACTAGGGCTCCCACAGAAAATAGGTAAGAACATAGACTTCTGAAGATGAGGGAAGCTATGTTAAGAGTGGGGATATTGGCCATAGCCCAATGTTGGAAAAGTGAAACGCTTCCCACGAAAGTGATATGGGAAGGAAAAGCGCAGAACTGGATGCAGAAGATCACTGCAGTAGTGAACGATAGGATGGAAGAATTCCATGCCGAGTGGTGTGCCTTGCTACTCAAATGGGGAATGGAGGAGGGGAACCACATGGATTAACCCAGTGAGTGCACAGAGTGGGAAGGGGAAAAGAGGGGAAAGACCCGGAAGGGAACCGATAATGGCCACACACAGACAATTTGAGAGCCTGCGCATCTGAGGCATCGATTGAAGAAACGTACACCATTGAAAGAGTTGATTTTGATGGGGAGATGTGGGATGCGGGGTCGGGTGAATTAGATTGCTTTGCTAATGTGGGTTATGCTTTCATTTTTGTGTATATTGAAAAGGTCGAGTTCTCCTTATAAATGCTAATAAAACCAAGTTTAAAAAAAGGAAGAAAAAAGAAAACGTTAACACAAGATTGTGGTCCCATACAGGTACATTGAATGGAACTGGTGGATATACATTAGTAAGGCCTTTCAAAAATTGGACAATCGGAGGGATCTTAAAATATGAATCCTCCTCTGAAGAGCGCTTGAAAATGGAACGCGCGGCTAGGTAACCCTTACATTTAACAAATCTGGAGCTCCAGATTGGAGTAACAGAAAGGAAAGCACTGGATGTGCGTCACATAGAAATGGAGCAACATTCTTATTCCTGCACCAATTGCTGAACTTTTTCCAACAGCAATGGTACAAAGATTTGATGGCCTTCTGGCCATATGCAAAATCTCCATTACGTAATCCGGGATGTCCCAATCCTTGTATTTTAGCCTCTCAGGAACCATGCGCGAAGGCTGAGCATCTTCACATCTGGATGGAGAACCCGACCTTCCTCTTGCGAGAGAAGATCCTATCTTTGTGGAAGACGTATTGGAGGGCTGATGGACATGTCCAGAAGGTCCGGGTACCACGTCCTCCTGGCCCAATCCTGGGCAATTAGGATCATGGATTTTCCGAACTTTGTCAACCTCCTGATCACCAGAGGAATGATGGGGACTGAAGGAAATGCATACAGGAGTGGAAAATCCCACTCCACTACGAACGCGTCTCCTAGAACTCCTCTTGGGGGAAATTCCCTGGAGCAGTACAGTTCACACTTGTGGTTGACACTGGTCGTGAACAGATCTACTTGAGGTGTTCCCCAAAAGGGTGAAGAGCTCTTGGTGGACTTCCTAGCTAGTTCCCACTCGTGTGAGACTGCTCTGCCTGCTCAGAGCATCTGCCGCCGTGTTCTGCTCTCCGGCTAGGTGAACTGCCGAATGGGATACCTTCTTGTATTGCCCAGAACCAGAGCTGCATTGCCTCCCTGCACAGTGGTAGTGACCCTACACCACCTCTCTTGTCGAGATAATACATGGCCACTGTGTTGTCCATCATTATCAAGACATTCTTTCCCTGAACAGAGGGCAGGAAGGCCTTCAGCACCAGTCTGATCGCCCTCGGATCCAAAACATTGATATGTAGTTTGGAATCCGATGGAAACAAACGACCGCTGATTGTCAGATCGTGGGCTCCCCACCCTGCGAGTGTGACGTCCGTCACTACTGTTATTTCCGGCCATTGTTGCAGTGATGCTGGAAATGCATTGGAGGGACAGGGGATCCCTGTCCTTGTCCTGTAGTCCTTTTTCATTTGTGTTCTGTATTGTTTTCTGCCCAGGAGTACATGTGGGACTCCTGGCAATGCAGCTCTTCCTGTTTTGTGTTTGGTGTACAAACCCATGGGATACCCTTATGGCACCCATGGGTGGGGGTGCAACCCTGTGCCCCTAGTGTATGCTTTTGGGCACCTGTGTGTGGCCCACAGAGCAGGGTATGGGCTTGTGGCAGCTCCATGCTGAATTTGACAGGTGCTCCAAGTATCCTCCATTTTGGGCTACCCAGGCCCTGCCATTGAAATCAGTTGATTCCTGATAGGAAACAAGATGGCCCCGGTGGCCTCTTGCTTTCCATTTCCTGTTACCTTGTTTTCCCAAAGTCCTGGGAAGCCCTGTCTGTCTCTTCCCCCTGACTGGCTGTTGGGTGGAAGTTCCATATATAGTGTTGTTGGGAAGTCCAGGCCAGACTGGCTGGAGCCTTCCCAGTGACTGTATGATGTGAGTACACCCTGTGGGTGGGACCTGGGTGAATGGAGTGTGTGACCAACATGAACTTCTTGTTGTGGATGTCTAGTTTCTGGTATGAGAGACAAAGACTGAGACAGCCCTGCCCAAAACTGGTATGAATGCAGTGTGTAGTGTTGAATGGCTGGGTACTTGTCCCAATACACATTCCTTGTTGTGAGTGTCTGAGAGGGAGGAGTATGGCCTGAATGCACTGTATTTAAGGGCGCAATTTCAACGGTAGTTCATATCAGGCCTGGATGTCACTTTCTCCATGAGTGAGGTGGCCGGAAGCGGTGGGAGGCAGACAGAAATGGAGGAGAGGGGAAGGAAGGGAAAGTGAGGCTTAGAAATTAGGCCAAATGAGGGCACCACGAGTCAGGTTGTTGGCACTTGTGTATAGGCACGTTATAAATTCCATATCATATATCATATCACCCTGAATGTGAAAGGCCTGAACTCGCCCACGAAAAGATCCCTGGTAGCAAGGGAATTCCGGGAAGCTGCCCTGGACGTGATGTTTTTGCAAGAACTGCAACAAGTGACTGGGGAGGTGCGGAAACTGGGGGGGCGGGTATGAGACAGGTAAACTGGGCCTCTGGGACTGTGAAGAAGGGCGCATTTGGGATTATTTTGCATAAACAATGCAGAATACAGGACTCAAGTGACCAGATTGCTGGATGGGCAGCTGCTCATAGCGCAGGGCACCCTGGAGGGAGCGCGGATAGTGTTGGCGGCCCTATATGCCCCCAATCAGGGACAAGTAGGATTCATACAAAGCGTACTTGACCATGTACAGGCTTTGCCAGCTGAGGTGTGCATCATTGGGGGGACTTCAACTCCTGGGCGGATGAGGTGCTGGACAGAAAATCTATGAGAAATGGGAATGGTCAAAAAGAGGAATTGAGACCAGGACATCTGGGACACACCATTGATGTAAGGGGCTTGTTAGACGTGTGTAGTATGAAGCACCCGGGAGAACAGGGATATACCCTTTTCTCTTCCCCGCACTCAACATACACCAGGATAGACTGTTACTAAATTGGGACCAGGGGGGGTAGAGTGCTGGACTGTGAAGCATGACCGGTGGGGTGGACAGATCAGGATATGGTTCGGGTGACATTAGACATAGATGGAATATACAGAGCAGACAATAGCTGGAGGGGTAATGAACCTCTTTGGAAGGACCCAGTGTTCGCTGAACAGCTGTCAGGAGTCATGGTTGAGGACTTTGAGATAAACAACACAGGGGAAACAGACATAAGGATACTATGGGATGCATGAAAGGCCACATGGTGAGGTCTCGTAATTAAGGAAGGGGCATGGAAAAAGAGAAGGAAACTCCGAGAGGAGAGGCCCCACCATGAGATAATGGAGGGAGAGGCTAGAATGCATGCCGAGGGTGGGGATAGAGATGGGAGACCGGAAAACTTGCAGGAAAAAAAAAAAAAAAAAAAAAAGAGCGTAACGAAGAATTCAAACTGAGTGAAACACTGTGTAAACTTAAATACCTTAAGCAAAAATATTATGAGAAAGGGGACAAAGCAGATGCACTACTCGCAGTGAGGCTCCAGGCCCAGAGGGCAGAAAGATGGGTTACAACTCTGAAAGAGACGATCGGGGGACCCCCCAGAACCACGCCAGTAGACAGAGGACTTTGCGAACTATGAGGGCTTATACAAGACAGAATGCCCTGAAGCAGCTGGAGGGGCAGAGGTGCATATTGGGGGGATAGACATGGTGCAACTCATGGATGCAGACAGAACAAGCACTTAGAGAGGCCAATAATGGTGGAAGTCGTCCTAAACTCAATCTCCCGCCTCCCCAATGGCAAATCCCCAGGTGAAGATGGCTATACTACAGGGTTTTACAAGAGGTTCTCGGGTGTCCTCTTGGATCATAAGGTGAAGGTATACAACAATATACTGGAGACTGTCACTGACCCTTCATCCTTCAGCAAGGTACTGATCACTGTGATACCCAAAGAAGGGAGAGACCCAGCACATTGCCCCTCTTAACGCACCATCTCCCTGCTAAATGTTGATGAGATCTTCACACGTGCCCTCGCCCCCTGCTTAGAGGAGAGAATGGCGCGCCTGATGCACCCAGACCAGGCAGGTTTTATAGCTGGTAGACCGGGCACTGATGCGATAAGAAAGAAGCTAAATCTCATTTAATAATTATTCAGAGACCCAGGGGACTATGTGCTCCTGAGGCTCGATGCCGAAAGAGCGTTCGACCAGGTAGAATGGGGGTTTCTATCTCTAGTACTGAGGAAGGTGGGCTTTGGTGACAAGAGTGCTGTGGGCCATGGGGCAATATATGCAGAACCTACAGCACAGGCGGTAGTGAATGGGGAAAAAAATCTAGGGTCATTAGAATTGAGAGGGGCACTAGACAAGTCTGCCCACTGTCCCCATGCCATTTGCACTAGCGATAGAGCCACCGGGCATTAGGATATGGCAAGACGAGCGGATAGCGGGTATAAGAGTGGGGGATGTTGAATATAAGCTCAGCATGTACACAGACTATATTTTACTCCAGATCTCCAAGGTGGCCAGACCATAGAGGAGTACGGACGGGTATCCGGTTTCAAAGTAAATGTGGGCAAGTCGCATAGTCAAGGAGGTGCAGGGGTGAACGGAGGAGTGGCGTGGCCTTGGAATCCCGGTAGAGGAAGGCAACATAAAATACTTGGGAATATGGATACCTAGGGACCTAGGCAAATTATATGAGGTCAATTACCCCACACCCCCCCTCCCCCACCCTGCTACAGGCACTATTTAGGGAGCAAGAGGCTTGGTCAAGGCTCACCCTACCGTGGCTGGGCAGGCTGAATGCAGTAAAAATGACACTGCTCACCTGTGTGCTATATTTATACCAAGCGATACCCATCGAGATGCCAGGCACCCACTTTGCTGAAATAAAACAGGGGATCAACAAATGTATAAAGCAAGGGCAAAAGTGAAGTCTCCTACAAATTGCTGACGCAGCCAAAGGAGCGGGAGGTGTACGACTGCCCAACATGCAAACATAATACAGAGCAGCCCAATTTAGAGCGTTAGTCTCCCACGTCAGGTTAGATCGAGAAAAACAATGGGTCCAAATCGAAAATTCCATCTGGAGTCCAGCCACTACGGGCGAATGGCTCTGGGCCCCGCGACAACTTTCCCGAAGATAGTGAAAAGACACCATATAATGGGCCCATTGCTGACCCTATGGAGGACCAAAGGGGAGGTGAAGGGAGTCACGACTTGGCCATCTCCGCTGAACCACATAAGGGGCTATCCCAATAAGAACATCTCCCAGATCACGCCAGATTCCAGGACTGGTTTGAGACAGGTTTGGAGAGGGTGGGTCAACTGGTGAAGGGATAGGTGCACGAGAAGAATGCCTAGGGATAGGACTGCTCTCAATATTCAAGCATTTACAGCTTAAGGGGGTGTTGATGTCGACGAGATGGAAGGAGGTGCTGCAGAGAGCTAACGGAGAAGGTGCTGAGTGGCGTGGTGGCAACGAGTGGATGGATTTCAAAATTATACCAGGCGCTCTGATCAGCACAGGCAGGGGAAGTCGACAGGTACAGGAAAAGGTAGAAGACCTGTGTGTGGACTTGTACCGTGATTTATGGAGCAGGATGTGTAAACGCCCACAAAACATCAATAGCATGCCAGTACAAGCTCCACAACATTAAATTACTGTATAGATTGCTGTGGGACCCGGTAAGGTTATCTAAGATGTTTGAGGGAATTGACCCCAGATGCTGGAGAGGGTGTGGCCAGAGGGCTGACTTTTGGGCTCATGCGGTGGGACTGCAGGGAAGTTTACGTTGGTTAGTGGACATTTTCTAAAACCGAGTGGCTGCAGCGATATACTCTGAAAACTATTGTGATATTGTCATTTTGAAATGCTACAACTGCCAATAAAAATCAAAGAAAAAGCAAATTGAAGGCAGCATAGCTGAAAATTGTGTAGCAAAGAAGAAATGCTTTCTTTGTAATTACTAGTGAGGCTAAAGGTTTCCTTCTGCTCATATCGATCAAGTGACTAGCAGAGTATTTTGGATTTGTCGTCAAAAGATATCACTGTGTCATCATTACTCAGATAAGATTTATCACTTCGATACTGGCCCACATAAAGGGCACTTGAACGGGAAGGCTGGACACAGTGAAATATTTGTGCCGGCGCAGGCTGCAGAAAACTTTGCTCTTGTCGTTTATATGACACAGAGGAAAACATAGGTTTGGTTCCAATCTTATGTGCTCTAGGTTTCAGGTGTTATAGGCACTCTTTGCTTTACTAATATCAAAGGATCCTCTTTTGGCATAGTAGCATTAATATGGTTTTCTTGTTTTTTTTAGCGACTGTCGTAAATATTTGTCTCTTGGGGTGGAGAGTTTTTATCCTAATGCTTTATTTATATTCTTGTAGGTATGCTTTAATGACTATTTTCATTCATAATTCTGGTTCGTTATCTTGATGTGTTTTCTTTGTATCATTGATGTATGTATTTTATTTCGGAACAAAGAAGAACATGCATACTTTATTAGCAAAGAAAGGCAGGCCCTCTTGAAAAATGTGAGCTTTCTTACTGCACGAATTATAGGATTTTACTTCAGTACGTCTTCACGGTTTAGAATAGGAACGCCATCTTACAATTAACTTGAAAGTGTCCATCATTTCCAATGTCCTACAAACTGCATGTAAGCTAGCCAAACTGTCTTACATACTCCATAGCTGGTAGGGAGCCTCCCTCTACTTCAGGCGGTTTCCCTTATTGTTTCAGCTCTGGTATTTCCTCCCACCCAATCACAGAGAAAAATACTTTCTAGAGACTGAACGTCTAGTAGAAGCACAAAAGCTTTCCCTTCCCTGTGCGTGTCATAGAGGTATGTGACAGCCATAGCATACATCCCCATTGTCCATAAAACGTTGAACCTAGTCCATTACTTGAAAGGTGGTGGACTCAGTGTTGCAACCCGCTCTAAAACCGGACTTGTGGTTTCCAAGCAGGTTGCTATCCATGGCATAAGTGGGTATAACATTGCTGTACAGAGGTCCCTGCTTTTAACCAGAAAGGAGAGGTCAGTTATTAGGCAGCAGTTGTTTAGGTCAGCTGGGTCATCACAGGTCTTTCTTAAGAGCGGGGGACCTGGTCCACTTTTAGGCTGTGGGGAATTCACCCAACGCCAATGCTGTGTAGATTAGCACTGAACCAATAAAGACCTAGGCTTCAAAAGAATCCTTCACCATTGACGAGTGAAAAGGCTTTCGTGCACAGCTTAAGGGGTTGATGGCCTTTTATTATTATTTTTTTAATTCTGTTTGTTAGTTTTCAAAGAGCAGTTAACAGACTTCAAAAGGAGGGAAACATTTACTTAACTTCAACCACTCAACTCCGGCCCTCACAACCTGCACCCTCAAACCCCTGACGAGACCGATCGGTGTAGCGATTACAAAGTTTAGAGTTCCTAAAGGGATGCCATGCATGAAAGGTCCTAGAGTTTCAGGCACTGAGGGCACCACTGGACTATAGTATTCCTTATGAAATGCAAGTACAAACCTACAGTCTTCGTCAAACCGAGGTAGCTCATTGCTCATAGTGTATGATGCCAGTTCCAGGGCCACAACCAGACGTTCCAAAGCCAGTCTTGAAAGGACGCGATTTCCGCTCCTTTCCAACGTTACACTATCTGCAGCATCGCACAGAGTGCGAGTACTATATGTGTGCTTTTATTTGGGCTCTAGTCGCATTTCCCCAAACCTCCAGCCCAAACCCAATAACACTTCCTCTGGGGGCATCCGCGCCCCCTCCCAGAAGGCCAAGGCCTGCACTTCCAGAACTTCCCTCCAAAAGGGTTCCATCTCTCCACCAGATATGGGACCATGAGCCTGTACCACCACAACTCCTCCAGCATGCCTGCAAAGACTCCTTGTAAATCTTATGAAGTCAGGCCGGGGTGTAATGCCATTTAAATATTAACTTATACCAAGCTTCTTGCAGTTGCGGGGACTTAACCAACTTGGGAACCAGCCTCCACAATTTTCCCACTAGTCCCTGGGGATTTCCCTCCCGAGAGATTTCACCCACCGCTCCATATAGGGCCATGTTGCCCTTGGGATAGACTCATCAAGAATTTTATACAGACCCAATATGAGGACCCTTTATCCCATCATGGTAATAAGCCCTTTTTTTAAAAAAAGTGTTAATTTGCGTAGTGCTGCTGCCTTCACCTCCAGATTTAGGTAAGTACTAATAAGATACATATATGACAATTATAACGCGCCAATACACAAGTGTTTCAAGGCATGACGAGGTAAGAGAGGGGAGGAAGGGCAAGTGCCAGACACTGGATCAAAAACAAAACAAGTAGTGCGGCCAGCAGGTGGCAAGTGAGAGGGTTAAAAGTGCAGACAACAGGTGTGCAGGTAAGGGGACTGTAAGGCCCTAATTCAGAGGGTATCCAGGTGACCAGTGCAGTATCAGGCAGGAGATCAGCAATGGAGAGGAAGAGAGAAGGCAGAAACAAAGAGGAAGGTCTTGAGATGCTTCCGGAACCGGAGATGGTTCTGCTCAAGATTTAGAGAAGAAGGGAGGCTGTTCCAGAGGGAGGAGCCAGCTGAAGAAAGATCTGCTCCAAATTGTTGATTGGAGATGCTTCTGACCCTCAAAGAGTTGGATGAGCGAAGAGCTAGAGTGGGAAGATATTTCCGAAGAGAGGGAAAGAGGTATTGGGGTCCCAGGCCCCAGAAGGCCTTGTGGACAATGCAGAGGTTCTTGAACTTGATCCTTGCAGCCACTGGGAGCCAATGGAGAGATTTCAGGGCTGGAGAGATACGATCCCTGGGCCTGAGGCCAAAGAAAGTCTTGCAGTCCTGTTCTGGATGATTTGTAGAAGACAGAGTAGAGGCAGGCATATTTAAAAAGAGGCTGTTGCAGTAGTCCAGCCTAGAGAGAACCAGAGCTCTGGAGACAGTGAGCTTCTGGGGGAAGGTGGGGAAAAGAAGAATACCTCTGAGGAGGTACAGTTTGTAATTTGACTTCTTAGAGAAGTCAGAGACGTGAGAAGAAAAGGTGTGTGGAGTCAAAGGTAACCCGAGATGCTTAGCCTCACAGGTGGGAGGAGGAAGAGGGCCGAGGGGGGCCGGCAAGAGTGACAGGAAAGGAAGTTGCAGGTGTGTCGAGGAGGAGGATCTCAGTCTTACTGGCATTAAGGCAGAGATCATTAGCAGCACACCACTCTTGGATTGCAGACTGACAATCCGGGATGAGAGAGGGAGAAGAGACGGCAGAGGGGGAGCCTGAAAGCGAGCAGAGTGTCATCGACACAGCACTGAAAGTTGGTGCAGAGAGCAGCAATGCGGTGGGCGAGAAGTGCCAGGTATTGGTTGAACAGCCAGGGAGAAAGGTTAGACCCTCTGGGGAATACCACAGGTAGAGAGTGAGATAAAGGAGAGGAAGGACCCAAGTTGGACCTGGGAGGGTCGGTCCAAGAAGAAAGCGGTCAACCAGGCCAGCGCCTGATCAGCAATACCCAGGTTATCATGGAGCCGGTTGAGCAGGATGGCATGGTTGACCATGTCAAAGGCAGAAGAAAGATCAAGTAAGAGGACAGAGGGGTGATTAACATTAAGGTTAGAGAGCAGGTCTTCACGGATATTCAGGAGAGCAGTTTGCGTGCTTCTGGCTGCTCTGAAGACAGACTGATGGTCATGGAGACAACCAACAAATTCAGTGTGAAGATTAAGCTGGGAGATGGCCAGCTTTTCCAAGAGTTTGCCCAGGAAAGGAGTGATGGAGATCGGACAAGAGGAATCATCTGAGGGTTTCTTGAGAAGAGGGTGCACAAGAGTGCTACAGGGGGAAGTGAAGGTTCCAGTGGTGAAAGAGTGATTGCAGAAGTCGGCCAAGGCTGGAGCGAGGGTGTCAATGTGGTCCTTGATAGTTTTGGAAGAACAGAGAAGAACCTGTTCTGATGAGACTTTCATAGATCGGACTGGTCTAGAAACCTCATCAGGGGGGGGGAAACAGGGGAAAGGCAGAGAAGGGAGGAGGAGAGGTGGCTGGAGGTAGAGGAGAGAGTAGAGTGAGAAGAAGGAGAGGACGAGAGGGTGGACAGGGTGTCCTGTTTTTTTTTTTTTTTTTAGATTAAGTGGGAAGCCAGGGCCGTACAGAAGGCCTGGGAGGGGACAGGAGAGGTAATGATTACAGAAGGATTGGCCAGCTCCATGCAGATTTTAAAGCGTTTGGCCGAGTTATTCGATGCCGCAGAGACGCAGGTTTGGATGCAAGCACTCGTCTTAGTGAGGACAGAGTCGGTATTGCCTTTGGAGCAGGCAGCAGGCCAGTTTGTCAGAGGATGCACAAGATGCCAGCCATTTCCTCTCAGCCACCCTACACTTGCGTTTAAGGGTGACAAGGTCTGAGTCGTACCAGGAGTTGCACTTGGCTTTGGGCTTCAAGCCGATCCTCAGACAGGGGCAAGTACATCAAGAGTATCAGAGATAGAGTGGAGCGTGCAAAGGGCGGTGTCAGGATGGGAGTCAGCCAGAGGTGCAGGAGTGAGAGAGCAAGTGGTAGTGAAAGCCTCAAATGACACTCTTTGTGGGTCGGATGACCGAGAAGGTGGGTGGCAGTGCAGGGGTAGGCTCGGCCTGAGTGGAAAAGAGAGAGGGATGAGGGGCGAGGAGAAAGTGGTCACTCGAGGAGAGAAGAGTGGTGAGAGGGTTAGAGAGGGGAAGGTGTGAGGGGATCAGAACATCAGAGTGTGCCCTGCAGAATGAGTCGGGCCACAGGGAAGAATAGCGAGAGAGTCGCAGAGGTTGCGAAAGAGTCCAGTAGAGGGACAGAAAGCATCCAGGTGGATGTTGAAGTCTCCAAGGAGGAGGAGTGGAGTGGTCAAGGTCAGGAGGGCATCCTTTCCTTTTCATCCACCTCAAAGCACTGATTGCAGTCGACAAAGGATCTAACTGTGGACCCCTGAAACATGTCCCTAATCCTATAGCACCCTCCCTTTTGCCATTTGTGAAACACCCATGACTCCAATCCCGACAAGAATCCACGTTTTGGAAGATCGGCATAAGGGGGTGGGAAAGGAAGTGATCCCAAGTGTCAGCTATTAGTTTTGTGATGGAGCTAAGGTACATGTGAGGAGGCCTGTCTGATCACGGTAGCCAAAGAATGTCCCTCAGCTCATGTTTAACCAACACCAAGTCCATACCTACCCATAACTTCACCTCGTGACCCACAAACCATTCCCTTATTAATCCAAATCTGGGCTGACTCAAAGTACAGTTGAAAATTAGGGAGTGCCATCCCTCACGGGGACATCAAGAGATGGTGGCTAATCCTAGGCCTCCTCTATCTATCCATATGAAATGGTTAGTTGGTTTCCACAGTTCTGCAAACATTTTCTGGGGAACCGACACTGGTAGGGCCTGGAACAGGTAAAGAAGCCTGGGGAAAGAAATATCATTTTAACTGTGGTGAATCTGCCCACCCAGGACACCTTAAGGGCACTCCATTTGTGAAAATCAGCTTCGATGGTAGTCCATATTGGGGGGTAATTTGCCGTTTAACAACCTGAAAGAGTTGGGTGATGCTAATTCCCAAAGGCGAAGATGCCTTCAGAGCTGCCCTTCTCGTCCCCCATACCCCCACCCCCTCCAAGTGACGAACCTGGGTTTGTGAGTTAAAGCAGCATGTCTGCGAAAGCCGCCACCTTATGCTGGGCACACCCCCCCGCCCCAAGGGGATCCCGTAGGCTTGCTCAGGCTCACGCAAGGTCTGGAGAAATGATTCCAAGTAGATTGCACATAGCAGGAGGAGAGGGGACACCCCTGCTTGGTGTCCCTAATCAGGGGGAATGCCCTGGGCAAACAGGTATTGATGAGAAGTCGTGCCAAGGGAGATTTGTAATTGGCACAGAGCATCTTGATGAAGCCACTCCCCAGGGCCATTTTGTCCAGAAAGCTTTCTCAGCGTCAAGGGAAAGAAACACAGCAGGGATTGAAGTTGTGTACCTTTTCTACTAAATGGACAATACATCGAATATCAAACGTTTGTCACCCTTGTGTGAATCGGGATTGGTCGGGATGGAAGAAAGCCCTCCAGTCTGTAGGCAATCATTTTTGTATACATTTTGGCATCTACATTAATGACAGCGACTGGCCTATGCAAGCTACATTTGGTGGGGTCCTTATTAAGTTTGGGGATAAGTAATTTTTTGCCTCTTCCATTGACGCTGAGATACGGCTGGTGCTTGGGAAGTAAGAGCCCAGTGACGTTTGGGACCAAGATCCTGGCAAAGGTTCTATAAAATATCCTGGTGAAACCATCTGGCCCAGGTGATAGTTAAGGGGCAGCATTTTTATGATCTCACACAGGGCCGGTCTTACAACAGATTGCACCCCAGGCGGGAAGCATTGTTGGCGCCCCGCCTCCCCAGACCTGTGATCTCATGCAAGTGTCATGGGCTGAGCAGCGGGAGTGGGTACTATGAGTTAACAAAATTGTCAATGCTGGCATCTGCTGAATTTCATGAACCTCAGAAAACAGCAATAAGAGGGTCAAACCCGAACAGGCCTGGTTATGTTAGTCTGCTTTTGCTCTTCATTTTTAGTAACGATGACCAGTTTGCTGCTGTGACTCAGGTCAGAGAATCGACAATTTCAGATCTACACTAATGTCATTCGTATGACCTCAAACATTTAGCCACTCTTAAAAGGCGATGAACTGGTTTTGAACAGTGTTACTCGAACCTCCAAGAACAAGCACCAGCAATATACCCACCGATAGCTGTACACTACTGTCTATCTCAGCATTAAAATACATGCATTTATGTATTGCATCAAATATTTCACGGGAAGTTAAATATATTTAGAAGGGACACACGTAAACAATATCACTACTCCATGTGAGCGGTAAAGTCTACTTTAAATATATGCAGAGAGTTAACATGCATGTACAATTCAACATAGCTCCCAATATTAATGTTGGAGAGGTGGCGTTCTAAAATTATGACATTACAATATGGACTTTACATTGAAACACACTGCAGTGCATTACCGCGGCAGAAAAATGGCAGTTTGCGTATTGGGGTCTGTTTCGATCATGCTTGTGAACTCTCAAAATTCTTAAATGTTTCCTTCGTGATCACTCATTTTAGCTCCCGACAGCACCATGAAACTTTAAGATCGCAAAGAAAAACGATGTCTACCATACCAACATAAAAACAAAAACAATCAAATTCTTAAAGGGTGGAAGATGACCTTTTCTTGGGACTTGTTAAGTTTACTTTTTGCAAATTTCTAGTCGCGTGCTGCTTGAATAGCAGCGGCCCTTGCACATTGTGCAGTGTATAGATGAATTTCATTTCAAGGGACTTTGAGTACTGCGGGTATCAGGGGAAGCATCTCGAGTGTACCCCAAGCGTAGTGCGCTTTGCCCTCCACCCTCACCCCCCAGCCTTGCAGCCCTGCGCTTTTTCACATTCTCCATGGTAAAGAACATTGTCCCGAGCTTGGGAGAGAAGGAGCTGCTTCTCCAGGGTGTGTTTAGCTGCTGGTGTATCAAATGCAGAAATGGGTAGCATCAAGAGCCCCACGTTCTGAAACATCTTTTGCACACTGGTTGGTCACACGACAAAGTGTGAGCAGGTGATTCCCCAACACTTGAACCATTCTTTAGAGACCTGGCTTTGATTAATGTGGCGTTAGCTAGTCATGGCCATTTCCCAGCATTTGTGTTAAAGGAGATCGGAAGCTGCACTGTGCAGGGTATATTAAAGGCCATGAATTGATGCTACAGCATGTCGTCCCCAATGGAACAAAGAAAGTGAAGCATGCATCCTGCAAGTCTGGGTATTTGTATTATACGGAAGACGGGCCAACCGTCCACGGAGACTGTTTCTACTGTAGTTGCTGAGTCGCTGAGTCGCTTTCCCAAGCCAGCTGCTGTGCAGACTTCGCTCAGCTTTTGGTCCAGCGCCTGCATCCATCCTTCACACCATAATTCACAAGGCGCGTTTGTGTAGGTGTTTGTTTATCCTGTTAGACTAGCGTGATTGCTATTCCAAACAAAAGAAGCACAACGACAAAGAGTATAAGACAAGTCTGAGCGAACAGTGAAATGTATGAAACTCTTGCACTAAAATAAAGTTAGCAATGCATGCCCAGGAAAGAGGGAACGACGAACAATATGCTCGAGAGCGGGAACTAGGGGGTGTAGTAACCCCCAAACCGGCCCAAGCGTGGTACCAGCCCCCAGAGCCTCACTCTCAAAGTGATTTTGGCCCGGCCAACAGACCGACCAATCCAACCCCGGTGGAACGTGCAACTGTCTAAGATCTGCTCAAGGAGACACTCTGCCCAGGTCTTCCGAGAACCAACCTTTTGATCTCCTGACGAGAGTCCACCACCAGGGCTCGCTTCCTTTTTCATGACTACTTGAGCCTTGACAAAGGTGTCTAGCTTTGTGGCCACCAGAGGCTGTTCTTGGATGGCCCAGTCATCTCCGCAATACCATTTTAAAATAAATAAAACACCTATGCAGCAATAGGCCTCATCTGCGAGGACGGGAGCAGGAGGAAAGAAGCGTGCTTGCCTCGGCAGGCTGTAGTTACTGCTGGGTTTCCTGAAACAAGGCCAATCAGCGAGGGCAGGATGCAGCAACTGTTTGCCGATTCTGCTGCTGCTTGGCAGTGTGATGGGAACAACTTCAGGATTTAGTGATACACTGGCTCCTCTTTTCTGTAATGGCCCGGGGCCGACAACACAGCCAGTCCCAATCGATCCACACTTCAGGGTCAGTGCATTCACATGGAGTAGTGATCTTGTTTGCGTGTGTCCCTTCTAAATATATTTAACTTCCCATGAAATATTTGATGCAATACATAAATGCATGTATTTTAATGATGGGATAGACAGTCGTGTACAGCTATCGGTGGGTATATTGCTGGTGCTTGTTCTTGGAGGTTTGAGTAACACTGTTCAAAACCAGTTCATCGCCTTTTAAGAGTGGCTAAATGTTTGAAGTCATACGAATGACATTAGTGTAGATCTGAAATTGTCGATTTTCTGACCTGAGTCACAGCAGCAAACTGGTCATTGTTACTAAAAATGAAGACCACGCCCATAGCCTGGAGGGCGGCACACCGCACGTGCGCCCATGGGCCTGGCTGGCGTGCAGGGTGCAGTGGGAGGGGTGCGCGGGGTGTGGCGGGAGTGGTGCGCGGGGTGCGGCGGGAGGGCGCATTCCTAATGTTTCGCCCTGGGCACCAAATGGACTAGAAACTGCCCTGGCCGAGGCCACAGCCTGCAGCAATGCCAGTGGTAGAATACACGTATAACACGTTTGTTTCCTAACATTTTAAAATGAACAGGCACATTCATTTTTATAATGTTAGGAAACTAACCTGTTACACGTGTATTCTAGCACTGTGGACTGCTGGTGCAGCGCCCCCTGACGCAAAGACCGGCCCTGATCTCAGAAATGTCCTCGACCAGTCTACCCCTGCACTTGGTTTCCCCTGACCCTAACTCCTTCACCTACACCTAAACCTGCCCAACCGGGTTCCCTCCGCTTGCAATAGTCTGGCTGGGTCTGCACTCTTCAGCCCATCCAGCCCCATTCCACACACTAGCACGTGGACCTTCTTCCCCTGAACTCTCTGTCTTCCCCTGGCACTTGTCCACCTAGCTTCCCCTTAGTACTCACCTAACCAATGCCCCCCCCCATCCACTTACAGAAGCCTAATTTGTTTATCTCTCATTGCTTTTGGTGGAAATGAGCTCCCTCCCTGATCCCAATGGATGCTCATCCTTATACCCCCAGCACTATTTAAGTCAAAGAAAAGTGTAATCTTGTCCTCCACCGCCCTCCTGATACTGGGGTCTCGCAGTAGTTCACCAGGAGTCCTCCAACCCCACACCCTCAGTATGCATCTGGAAAGCTGTTGGTTCAAAGTAATCACTGCGTGGTCTGCTATCCCCAGCGGACCCACCTCTATACCCCCGATTCTCCCGCAGGGGGGCCAAGACCCATATATAGTCGATACGGGATTGGGATGCGTACACAATTCGAGAAAAAGGTGAACCCCCTTACCCCTATGGACCCCTCTCCAGATGTCCCAACACATCAAATCTATCCCACAGAGATTTGGAGGCTACCCCCACCTTTTGAGTAGTACCCCCTCCCCCCCCCCCACCACGAGCTTCTGTCCAGATCCCGGGACCATGCCAGGTTGACATCACCCATCATAACAATGTGACCTTTCGCAAAGCCCTCGAGCGTGGCCAGTAGGCCTTTTAAAAATGCTTCCTGGCCCACATTAGGGGCGTATGATGAGGCTATCCTCATTCGTCATTTGTTGCTTTATTTCGGCAAAACGCCATAAAAGAACATAACAGTTTAAACACACAAAACATATACAAAGTGTTCTAATAGATCATCTGAAAAATGATCAAATAAAACATCAGTAATTCAAGCAATAATATAAGATAAAACCCACAAATACACTTTCATAAAGAATTAAACATTATCAATCAATAAGCTTCTTTTCATAAAGAAGTTTGAGGATATTGTGTAGGGCAATCCCTCATTGGCACCCATGAGCACAACAAATCTGCCCCCTTTTCCGTCCTGGATTCCGTTATACGGAGGTCCACTCCATCTCGAAAGGCAAGCCCTACCCCACACCTCTTGTTGGATCCCAATGCATGAAAGGCTCGCCGCTCCCTCCGCAGCAGGTGGGTGTCTTAGATGGCCAGGACATCTGAACCGGAAGTGCTGGTGAATTGTTCCAACTTTTCCTTTTAAGAGCGGAATTAAGCACCCCCCCCCTCACGTTATGGGTCGCCCACATGAAGGTGTCCAGAGTTGTTGTGTATGCCCCGGCACTTTCCCTGATCAACTGCCACCCAGTGCCCTCTCCTTTTGCCCTGCTGCACTACCCTACCCTTTTGTCCCCATGTCTCCAGTGTCCCAACACCCTGAAATTTCCCCACAGCCCTCCCTTGTTCCAGACCCCAACCCCCAGAGCTCCCCCACCCCTATTACCCACTGCAACCTCTGACCCTCCCATCACGACCCCCAACTCCGGAACTCAAAACCTCCCCTACCCCACCCCACACATCTATCCCCCACTCCTCCCCTCTGGACTTCACCAGGCGTGAACGCCCTCCCCTCCTGTAAAACAAGACAAGTCAAGCTCCTCTGCCCCAGTGGCCCCTTATTGCGCTCTTGGGTACCACCATCCCTCTAGTTTGAATACATGTGGTCCACGCTTGCCATTGCCATTATCATTTGGCAGGGGCCTGCCTGCGGGTCTCCCAAAACGTTTTAGGCTGGGGACCCGCAGGGGGCCCTCCGTCTGTGACGATCTTCCGCCACAGCCCACTCCCAGGGCCTTAGGCGCACAAAAGTTTCATTCTGTGGGCAACTGTCCTCTTGAACATCCTGTTCCAAGTCCAACCGAGGCAGTGCGGCTCCCTCCTGAATGGAGGTTCTATGTTTCCGCAATCCCGGCCATTCGAATACCAGGCCAAAGGTTAAAGTCCATTTGTAATGGATGCTTCTTCGGGATAACTGAAACCACATGGCCCATCAGTCGCCTTTTAAGTAAGGTGCTCTCCGCCAGGTCCTGTTATAATTGAATCAGTGATCCTTTGTAAGACAGCGGTTCCTTTGCTCTCGCTGCCTGGCGATCTGCCTCTTTTTGCAAATATAGTATAAATGCTGCAAGAACATCCATAGGCCTACCAATGGGGCCTCTGTTCTACCCCTTCTGTGAATGCGGTCGAGGAGCACTTCCTTGGGGGACCTACATCTCCCAGAAGTTCTGCAAAGATCTTCTGGACCTGCCCTTTCAGCTCTTGCGACCTGTTTTCAAGGTCCCTCCATCTGCAATTCGTGGTTTTGCACAGCCACATTCAATTGTTCAATGGCCTCACTATGTTCCTTGGCACCAGTTTCCACCTCCTGGAGATCACTTTTTAGGAGGTCTGTTCTCATCTTCCCCACCCCCTCCCAACTGTCCCAATTCCTGCCTCATCTCCGACAACGCCGAATGGAGGTCGGCCCTCATCAGCTGAAACTGGTCCTGGCAGGACTTATTTAAAGAGGATTGCAGGCCCATTCGATCATTGTGCAGGTCCTGTCGCGAGAGGGGTTTGTCCCGCCGAGGCTGCCACAGTTTCCCTCCGTTTCTTGCTTTACAGTTTACTCTTGCCTCGCCGGGGACCCATATTGTTGGAAGGGTGCCATGCAGGTCCCCTGTGGCGGGATTCTGCTTCAAGGATTTGTACCGGGTCTTCGACATTCAACTAAGCCCTCCCCGGTCCAAGCCCGTAGTTGCGTTACAATACTGTGGGCCGGCTTCGCTTCTTTCCTCAGTCCTTCGGGCCCTTCGTAAAGCCTGTCTTACTCCTCCCAGCCTGAGTTCTTCCAGGGAGAAGGGCTCCTCTCCCCCTCCTCCCTCCAGGCTGACTCCACTCTGTGTGCCAGTCCTGCCGGGCCCTGACTCACTGCTTCGTTTCTCCTGCAGGATATGGGCCCAAGGAGTGGGGGAGACGAGTTGTGGGGAGACCAGTTGGGGGGGTCCCTCCCTCTGAGGCCCACTGGAATCCAATGTAAGACAGCACTACTTTAGTTGGCAGTCCCTTAACAGCTCCCTCCTTTAGTACAGGCTTTGCAGACCTTCCATGAGATCCCCAGGCCAGACCCGGTAGGTAGCGCCCTTATTGTGGGGGGGGGGAAGCAGCTCTCTCCCCAGCCCCAGCGTGTCCAGCAGGGGCACCCAAGTGGCGTAGTCTCTGGAGATGGACGGGGGCCTACCTCTTCCCTTCCTACGGTGTCAGGCTCCTCCAACAGGCATCCCCTGTACATGGTATCAGCTCCTACGACGGGGAACAGCTCAGAAGTCTCTGCTGCTGCCCACAGTCCTTCAGCCCTCTGGGTGCACAGGCCAGCCACTCCTCGCCTGCTAAGGCGCGCCCTCTCTCAGTGGCGTGCTTCCCACCGATTACACCGATGTTCCTTCCTGCAGGGGTGTCAAGCTCTCCCTCAGACCTCCTGGCACTATTGCGTGCACAGAGGTTGTGGCGCCCATGCTCCAATAGGCACCCGTGCCAATGCTACAGGGCTACCTCTTCAGATGTTGGGCCACAGACCCGTTCCTGCCCGGCCACATCTTCCTCCCATAGCCATGTCGGGTGTCGGTGACCGCTGCTGGCCTCTTCAATGCCGCAGCCAGCATCAATTCAACTCACGGGGCACTGTCCTGTTCAAGCGGGTGCTGCCTGCGGTCTGGCGCCCTCAACTGCTATCAACTGCCTCTCCTATTTGTCAAACCCATGGGAAAGGACAGGCCGTCGGAGCTCCCGCACCCTGTTTGCGGCAGGCTGTCAGCGACTCGTCCACGACTGGATCCGCTGTCTAGATAGGGCTGATCTTCCCCCTCTCAGTTGCACGGCAAACTGTTGCTTTATGCGGCTTCGGGATGGTGGTAAAGCCAGAGAAATGCTGTGGGCACTCAGGCCACAGATGACACGTCTACCGGGTGTCAGCGGCCATCTGGTCTCCTTGATGGCCTTTTCAAGGGAGTCCAGACCTATTGTAATGAGTACATCGCAATTGCTCATATTATTATTAGGCAAGGGGGGGATCAGAACTCATTGAGATTGAGAGGTTGGCTAGCTTTGATATCCTGTCTGGTTCTGCTCATCTTCTCAGTAAACAAATACACAAAACCAGCAAGCTTCTCCTTAGATAGGTAGCTGAGGCATGATTGCTTGGCACCTCAGAGTTTCCTCAAATGGTTCGTCGCTGCATCAATTTGGGTCTTGATATGGCCTGCCTTTTCATCAATCGAGTTCCCTTAAAAATGTTTGAATACAGCATATCAGTCATTCCATCGTTTTTTGGGAAGGGTGTATGCACCATTTCATTTTAGAAGGCCGAAGGTTCCTTCACTCTTCATTCAGTTCCGAGAACCATGAAGCAGATTACATAGGTTTCTCCCTTTTCTGCATAAATGGATCAAATTTCATCAATAAGGTTTTGCACGATGTTGAAGAAACCAAGCTCACATTTCAAGTGATGATAAACAGACAGCTTTAGGCTTGTCTTGCAAGAGAAGTAAAACAGCATCCCACATCCATCAGGAACTACCTGCTGCAACCTAACCCACCCTTTAGACATGTGGCCTTTATAGGTCACTAGTTATCTGACAGATTTTTAAACCTAAGAGCATTCTGGAAATCACCAGGCCTCCCGCAGCAATAACCAGCCTCCTGCCAAGACTAAATCCCATCATTCACATTTAGTCCTTCCTCAGTATCAAATTCTGGATACCATGTCACATGACAGGGCTTCCTCAAAGACGTACTGTGAAGAAGCATATGCACCCCTCCTACTGTGTCTTCACTTGTGCTCTCTGCGCAATCCTTTTTCTGTACTGGGCCTAACCAGTTCCAGATATCACATGGGCCCAAAACTCCTTGGCTGCAATTCCTGCAAGAACACAGTTTTCCAGCCCTACATTATACGCATGCCCAAGAGTCTGCTAGGACACAAACCATGGCCAAGTCAACTTGACCAGGTTCGGAGCATCACAATGTTCGTTAGAAGGAAAGCAACACCAATTACATTTGCTAATCTGTCGTCGTTGGAGGGTGAGGGGGGTAGCCTAAAATGTTGCTTTATCACTTATTCATCCCCCTATTTATTTTGTATTCTCCTACAATGGTGTTGTGGCAGTTCACAATTTAGTTAAATATCTATCTATTCTGATACAGACCAATCAGGCTATTACCTGCTCATCAAATTTGGAAGAGCCAAGGTTTTCAAATTCTTGTCTAGAACCTTTGCCTTTTGAGTTAGCCAGTGTATTTGGTTTTCACGTGGTTTATTGTAAATAGGATTAAGAGATGATCTGACCAGTTCTCGCTTATGGAAACCCCGATTTGTAGTAAATCCAATTTGTCAATTAAGAGGTCCAAGATTGACGGCTTCCCATGGGTAGGCTTTCACAAGTGTTGGATGAGGTAATTATTTCAGAAGCCTGAAAAAGTAAACACTTGTGTATCCGAGGTCTAATACCCCAGAGGAGGATTTTGCTTGATTTCCATAATTCTGGTAGTAATGTGGAAAATGTAATACTCTTGAAAGAAGCATTGCCCTATATTGGGTGGTAAATAATAATTAATTGTGAGAAATTTTGAGGGGAGTGTGGGGGGGCACCAAGTATTCAAGTGAAGCCAGTGATTGGGATGGTATTAGTTTGCAGAGAATATTTTTGTGGAGCATAGCCCCTCATACATACACCTGCAGCATTTTCCTTGTCCAGTTGGATAGTGCCACAACCGTGCGGTAGGAGTGAATCGAGGAATGTTATGTAAAGGGGGCGAAAAACATGTTTCCATAAAAAAGAAGATGTAGAGTTGGAAATCGCTCATTGTTTTCATCAGTTCCACTGCCTCGGTAGGAGGAGTTGTGAAGCAGGCATGCTAAGGTGGCTTTCTCAGAGATGGTAATGTGAGTTTCCATGGGTTGAAACCAGATGTATGCGTGGATGACCAATTGGACCCCTCTGGCTAATTAAGGTCTCCAATGAGGATCGTACTTTTGTAGGTTAAATTGCCATTATAAAACTGTTCCATGGCAGGTTATTTTCCTTTTATTTCTTCAAAGCATGTTAAATGTTATTGGACTTCTAATAGAATAAGAAGCAAGTTTATCATTTGAAATTCCTGTGTATTCATGATTTTCACATAGAAATGCAGTGACTACCAAAAGAGATGTAGACTATTTAGATGTATGATCTGTGTAATAAATCTTACTTCACAAGCTCCAATCTGTTGTTTATGGAAGCCCAGTGGAGAAGTGTAACATTTTCCTTATCCGGTTGTCGGACATCATATCCTGCTTCCACAAGTTCCTTGCATCGCGCAAGCATGCCATGTCTTAAAAACAAGAAGCACAAGAAAATTCATTAGAATTCTGTAAAGAAACTGGTCATTATTTTGCAATATAATTTTCCATGGTAAATCCATTGACCTTTCACTATATCAAGTCTGGGTACATTACAGTTAAACAGCTTAATTTTCTCATCCAGCTTGTGAGGAGATGGAACAAGTGTATTAGGGAGCACATCTTATTCTCTGTCAGATCATTTTGATAGTGTTCTCTTTAAATGACCCAAAAAATGTGTCTTTGAAATATAATGAAAAACGTCTATTAAGCTTCCTCCAAGGGCGTTCAGCCCACAGCTCTTTGAGGTCATAGTAATCACAGTAGGTGCTATACAAATGCCATATAACATAAATGTGACAAGGGATGTCAAGAGGGCAACCCCCTCTTTCAGGATTGGGGGGCCTACCAGGCAGAAATCTAGAGCGCGCTCTACCCTGGATGTACACAGTGGAAGGTTAGAGGGCCTCAATTCCTGTAAAAGTGCCAGTATGTCTCTATTCATTAGTGAATTGTGTCACCCAATACCTGTGAACCAATATGTTGGCAGAAGGTTTTCTTCCAATTCCAGGAATACATAAAACCATGATTTGTAACATAACAGATGCTGCAGCGGCCATCATACAGACCAGGAAACATCCCGGCAAAAGAGAACGACTGCGGGAGAGAGAAATAAGTTATCCTTGCAAACAACATTCTAGCTGGAATCCAGGCTGCCAACAGGGTTGAAAAAGCAAAGACCAGTAGGCAGCAGTAGGCTGGGGAAGGGAGCGGTAGGCTGGAGCAGTAACAGCAAAGTGTGGAGGCAATGCCTAGAAGGAACACGAGACATGGGAGGGATGGAGAAGAAGTGAGAAGAGTGCATCAGTGGGTATTGTTGGGAGAGGAGAGAGAGAAAAAGAGGGAAAGGAGAATGTGAGCATGCTAGAAATAAGGAGTGTCTTTAAGGCACAATCCCTTACTCAGTTGAACATTAACCACTGAATAGAGCAGGGTCAGTTTAATTAAGTGCCTGGGGGAAATTAGTTAGAGAAGAAGCATTGCTTTTAGAACCTCGCATCCAAGCTAAACCAGATCTTAGACAGCAGGAGTCAATCGCCATCTACTAACCTTGGGCCAAGGATGCCTGGATTAAGGAAAAGGTGCTTTTTAAGATTCGAGAGAAAGGGGTGGCCGTAGGTCCCACTGGAAAACCAATTAAAACCCCCAACTGTCTGTGTGGCTTGGATTAGTTGTCTAATCTATAACATCTAAAAAGGCACAAAAGGGGAGAGGGTGTTCCAGGTGGCACCCAAGGCGGATGTGCCTGCAGTAGGCTTAGTTGTGAAATCCCGAAAAAAAACCTTAAATGCCGCTTTCCCAATGCTATTACTCCCCATAGTGCAGCGCAACTTCCCTGGAGATGAAGAAATTACTGCCGGCAGTGTTGAAGACCCGTATCCAGCCCAATCATCAGTGGGAAAGTGAGTCCCGTGCCGTAGCACGCAGCAAAGACAACATGGCGGACACCATGTAAATCTGGGCGGCACCACCAACTTGCTGTGGATCCCAGGAGCCACCCCATTACAGCAAGCAGCAGAGCCAAGAGCGGGATGGCTGGTGGTGGACCCCGGGCTGAAGTGACTGCAGAGCTGGGAGCACCAACAGCACTGAGGCCTGGGGCAGAGAAGATCAGAGCCAGAGAGGGACTAAGGCAGCTCTCTGGCCCTTTATGCAGTGCTGTGCTGAAGAGAGTGCTGCACCATAACAGCCCCCCACCCGGGGTCCAGCTCGAGGACAGCAAACAGGCAGGTTGAGCCTGCTTCCCCCGAGGGCGAGTGCGAGAAAGGGGGCACAGGGCAGCCTGCAATGCATGCGTAGCACGCAGACTGGGTCATAAGAAAAGAGTGACATGGCAGTGTGATCTGAGCGGGCATCTCAGTGTGCAGACGCTCCGCACTCCATGGGAACTGAGAGGCAAAAAGAGCTACCATTTGCTTCTGAATTAGGATAAGTGAAACTCACACGGCCTGGTGAGATCATACTCCCAGGTGTACATCCTTGAAGACCTCTGCTGCAAAACTACAGAGTGAGGCTTTGGCATTATTATGAACCTGGGCTCGCTTGCGACAGTGCCTTGCTCTATCGAAGTTTGCGCTCTTGCTTATCCGGGAGCCCCTCCTGTGCAGAAGCTCGCTTTGCTGGTACTTGAATTAGCTTACACCGAAAGGACCACAAGTAGCATTAAGAGCCTGAGGTACTACACTGACTGGGTGCTCAGCAATATATACCAGGGCCCTGAACATTGTTTAAGACCGGGCGATTAGAGGAAATCACTACTACTGGCACCATCTACAAAGGGTCCTAGAGTAAGACTGGAGAACACTGCTGGCCTGGATCACACTCTACTTTTGAAGGATGGCAAAATCTGGAGCAAAGCCCAAAGCGGGCGACATCATATCGCTGCTAGGCAGGCAGGACAAGAAGAGGAGCACCAAGGAAACCCATGCAGAGATCCACTCTCCCCCTCCTGGAACAGCTTTGTCAAATCCTTGATTCACTAAGGAGGACCACATGGGGATAATCTCCACTCTGAAACAAGACCTCACAGCAGAGATTAAAGCTATGAAGGCGGCACTGGTCAAAATGGTTGCAGACCTTAACTCACATGATGGGGCTGAAGTCTTGTGTAAATGAAGTCGAAAACACACTTTGCGACTAGGCGCAAGAAAATGCTGAGCTAGCAAGCAGCGTGGTGGGCATTGAAGAGCAGCTGGAGATGATCGGGGCCAAGCAAGAAGATTTAGAGAATAGACTGCAGAGAAACATACAGATGAACAAGTTACTTTCTTACTTGTTAACGTTCTTTCGATGGAATGGTCCGACGACGTATTCCATATCTATGACAGGTAATGTCCACAGCTGTGCTGCTTCGGAAATATCTTCGGCGTCTGTGTCCTGTGTCGATGACGTCGATGCGCCGACCCCGAGGACCTCCTCCGACGTCACCCGATGTGATAAGTAGGACGCACAACGCCCATAGCCTCAGTTATAGTTTTTTCCCAGAAAGTGTGCCACCAGTTTTCTGCCAGTCAGACACACAAGGCCTTGCGGAACGCAAGCTGCAATCGCAAAAGAAATTCTGCAGCGGGAAGGCAGGGAGGGAGCGATATGGAATACGTCGTCAGACCATCCCATCGAAAGAACGTTACCAGGTAAGAAAGTAACTTGTTCTTCGAGGGGATTGGGTCCTCCGACGTATTCCATATCTATGACAGACTCCCAAAACAGTACCAAGCAAGGAGGTGGGAAAGAATTTAGGATACAAATTTAGCATGCCCAATCAAATTGCGGAATAGAGAACTGCCTTGCCAAAGGCCAGATCTTGCCCTCTGATGGAATCGAGGGAGTAGTGACGTACAAAAGTATGTACTGAAGCCCAGGTAGCTGCATCACAGATGTGACGAATAGGAATTCCCCTCTGCAGGGCAGTAGACGCAGCCACTCCTCTGGTAGAATGGGCCCGCAAGCCAGCCGGAGGATCCTTACCCGCCAAGCGGTAAAACTCGGAGATAGCTAAAATAATCCAACGAGACAGTCTGTTTCGTCACAGCTCGTCCCAAACGCTTTCCAGCGTAACCAATGAAAAGTTGATCGTCCACTCTGACCCGGGACATGCACGAAACATAAAAGCTCAACGCTCTCCTAGGATCAAGCCTATGGAGCCTCTCCTCTTCCTTACCAGGATGTGGAGGAGGATAGAACGCCGGAAGAACAACTTTCTGGCTCAAATGAAATTTCGAAACCAGCTTCGGAAGAAAAGAAGGACAAACTCTAAGGACAAACATGTCCTTATGAAAAACACTGAAGGGTGGCTTAACTGAAAGTGCCTGTAACTAGTAACCGCAACCAAAAACACAGTTTTCAGAGTTAACAGCCTCAAAGGGCAAGAATGTAAAGGCTCAAACGGAGCACCCATAAGAAACTTAAGAACAAGGTTCAAATCCCAACCTGGCACCAAAAAAGGTGACGGAGGGAACACATTAGTGAGCCCTTTCAAAAACTGCAAAATTAAAGGAATCTTAAAATAGGAACACTCTTCAGACGAGCGCTTAAATATGGACAGCGCCGCCAGGTAACCTTTAATGGTCCCCACTTGCAAGCCCCTGTGGGCCAAAGAAAGCAAAGAAGACAGAACCATGGGAATGTCACATTCAAAAGGATCCACATTCTGAACTCTGCACCAGTCGCAGAACTTTCTCCAACTGCAACAGTGCAGAGACTTTGTTGCCGGCCGCCTGGCCGAGAGCAACACCTCCATCACGTCTTCAGGGAGGTCCCAATCCTTATACCTCAACCTTTCAGAAGCCAAGCGTGAAGATTGGGGGATCTGACCTCTGGATGGAGAACCTGACCCCCCTCCCGTGAGAGCAGATCGTCTTGGTAGGGAAGACGATGTGGAGGGCAGATGGACAAGTCCAGAAGGTCCAGGTACCACGTCCTCCGGGCCCACGCCAGAGCAATGAGGATCATCCGGGAACCAAACCTCCGTAACCTCCGCAGCACTTGCGGGATGACTGGGACTGGAGGAAACGCATACAGCAGTGGGACTGACCACTCCACCACGAACGCGTCTCCTAAGGCTCCTTTTGGAGGAAATTCCCTTGAGCAAAACCTTTCACAATTCCGGTTGACACTGGAGGCGAAGAGATCCACTTGAGGGGTCCCCCAAAGGGCGAAGATCTCCAGGAGAATCTCCTGAGCCAGCTCCCACTCGTGAGAGATCGTGCTCTGCCTGCTCAGAGCGTCCGCCTTCTCGTTGTCGTCTCCGGCCAGATGAACCGCTGAGATCGAAACTTCCTGCTGGATGGCCGAGAACTCTAGCTGCATCGCCTCCCTGCACAGGGGAAGTGACCCTGCCCCCCCCTTTTTGTTGAGGTAGTGCATGGCCACCGTGTTGTCCATTAGAATCAGGACACTCTTTCCGCGCACAGTCGGCAGAAAATCCTTCAGGGCTAGCCTGACGGCCCGCAGCTCCAACAGATTGATATGGAGTCTGGACTCCGACGGAGACCAACGACAGCTGACTGTCAACTCGTTGGCATGAGCTCCCCATCCTGTGAGGGATGCGTCCGTCACAATAGTCACCTCCGGCCAGGGCAGCCAAAATGGGGCCCCCTTCATCAGATTGCCCTCGACGGCCCACCACAGAAGGTCCCGGGCTACCGAGGACGGCACCTGAACAGGGTCCGACAGCATGCCAGAGGACTGAGGCCAGAGGACTGAGACCACTGGAGCTTGAGTGCCCACTGCAAAGATCTCATCCGCAGACAAGCCTCTGGCACCAGAAGAATGCAGGATGCCATGAGGCCGAGCAGTCTCAAGAACTCGAACGCTGGGAGATCCTGGGCAAATTGAAACTTGTTCACCATCTGCTGAATGTGAAGAGCCCTCACCTGAGGAGGAAAACACTAACGCTCACCTGACTCCCACGGAGGCGCTGGCCTGGTTCGCGCTGCTGTGACCTCTAAGGTGATGCGCAGGGTTCGGAAGACGGACTGGACCGGGCCCCCAAATCTGGCTTGTCTGGCTCGCAGAAGTATCCTTCTGTAGGCGAAAATGGGGGATTAACTGTCTGCGGGGTAATGCAATCAGCCTCCCACTTTCCCCTCTCACCCTCCTCGAAACCCTTCTGTGATTCCTCGTAGCGTCTCACCTTAGGATCTGGAAGGACGAGCTCTCCATCCTGCTTCTGATGCAGGGGCGCGTTGGTATCCAGTTACTTCACTGGATTTTCGGATTGGTGAGAACCAAACTTGCTTGGCTTCCAGGTAAGTTTTTTGATAAGAGGTTCCCCTTGTGTCCATGCATTAATGTACTAATGCTAGTGTCTTTTTCCCCCATAGGGGCTGGGGTACGGAATGCCGGGGAACAGGCACCGACCCGAGATGAGAGGTGAAATCCTTGTAGAAATCAGGTAAGTCTTTAATGAGCGTTTTTTGGTAATGTCTTTTCATTCGCTCATTAACGCTGATGTCTTTTTTCCCCTTAGGGGCCGGGATCCGGAAATGCCAGGATGCGGTGCGGACCCGAAATGAAGAGGGAATGAATCAACAGGTAAGTCTTAACATGGAGATTTAGCTTTCCTTATTCCCTTCTCTCTCACCTTTTGTTCTGGTCTTTTTCTCCCTAGGCGCTGGGGCGTGACTGCGAATCCGGATGATCGCTGCTGAACATGGAGGCGCCCTGTAAAGGTGAGTGGAATGCGGCGCTGCAGCGATCGACGCGATGAGCTTTTAAATAAAAGTCTTCCTTTTCAGGATTATAGGCGAGATGTCTCCGGGATGCGGATTTAGAAGGTAAGGACTTTTCCTTATTTCTGTTCTCTTCTTCTCTTCCTTTGCAGGTGATGCAGGTGATGCAGGCAGGCGTGGCAGAAGTCAGGATGCAGGAGCAGACACGGTGAGCGTCCAGCTGCTAGATGCAGAACAACGCGAAGCACGTGTGGCTGTTCGGGTGGGGTTTAAATAGCCTTGGTATGTATCCTTCCTCCAATCAGGTATGTATCCTTCCCCGGCCACGCCCGGATGGTAAATTAGTCCCACAGGTAAAGTAGTTCCTTTCAGGCCTCAAGGAGGCCGGGATCCTGCAGCATGGTCTGCATCAGGTAAGTGCACCCAAGCACTTCCATAAAGAGCCTGGCACCTATGGCTCCAGGACTGATGTCTTTTATGAGCCTGGCGCCATAGGCGCCAGGCCACTGTCCAAAGGGCCCCTATATGGGGTTGCTGGGTCCTTCCTTGGGGACTGGATGTCCGCTTTCGGGGACGCAGGGCTTGAACCAGCTCCCCGGGAGCGGGCATCATGACAAACACTGCCCCAGGGACGCGTCAAGCACTGCTCCAATGTACTGGGGCCGCTGCGTTGGTGTCAAATGGGACTTCTTTAAATTGAGGGAGAAGCCCAGCCTGTGAAGGGAGTGACAGGTGACGGACAGATGATCCAGGCCTTGCTCGGGAGAGCTCCCCCTGATCAACCAATCGTCCAGGTAGGGGTAGATGTGAATCCCCCCCTTTCCTGAGATGTGCTGCCACCACCACCATGAGCTTGGTGAAAACCCTCTGGGGCAGAGGTCAATCCAAACGGCAGGACCCGAAACTGAAAGTGCAAGTCGCCAACCGTACTTCTTGTGCTTGGGATGGATCGGCACATGGAAGAAAGCATCCTTGAGGTCGAGAGACACCAACCAGTCCTGAAGTTGAAGGGCCTGGAGGACTTGAGAAAGAGTCACCATCTTGAACTTGTCCTTCCTGAGGAGTTTGTTCAAACCGCGCAAGTCCATGATGGGTCTCAATCCCCGTCTTTCTTCGAAATCAAAAAATAAGGGGAATACCATCCCTTGTTCCTCTCCGCTACAGGCACCAGTTCTATGGCGCCTTTCTCCAGCAGGGCTTGAATTTCCTGCGCAAGGAGCGGATCCGGAAACTTCAAAGAGAGGTTCCCTGGTGGATTGTCGTGAGGCCTCTGCCCAAAAGGAAGACAGTAGCCGTGGGTTATGATCTCCAGAACCCACACATCCGAAGTAATGGCTTGCCACTCTACAAGATGCTGCGCCAGCCTTTCCCCCAACCGGCGAACCATGGGACCTGGCCTCATGACTGAGTGGTAGCGGCTGCGGCGTTGCCTGAGGGCAAAGAGGCACCTCAAGTACCTTTGTTTCCATCTCTGGCACTCTTACGATGGCCTCTGACTGCTAGCTCCCCTCGCTTTACTGAAGGACGAGTAATAGCGAAGGAACCTCCCCTCCATTGCTGTCCCCTAGGACGAAAAGGCGGAGGTTGGTGAACTGCAGCGCCCAACGACTTTGCTGCAGCATTGGAGGTCTGCAACCTCTCAAGGCTCCCGTCAGCCTTACTGCCAAAAAGGTGTTCACCATCAAAGGGCATGTTGAGGAGCCGGGACTGCACATCAGGAGCGAACCCAGACTTCCGCAACCACGCAAACCTGCGCATTACGGTGCTCGCCGCCATGGACCGGCTGACACAATCCGCCAAGTCTAAACCCGACTGAACGGCCTCACACATGGCATCCTTGCCATCCTGAACCATAGCAAGGAAACCATCCCGTTCGTCCCCTTCGGGAAAATGTTCAGCCGCTAATGCAACACAGTTCCACAGAGTGTGTGTGAAACGAGACAAGGCACATATGGAGTTGACCGCCTGAAGCGCCATACCCCCCGAAGAAAACACTTTCTTCGCCCAGCCGTCAAAACGTTTGTCGTCCCTATCCGGAGGGATGGTAGGATACGACGCCTGCTTTGCCGGGGCCGTAGCCGCCTGCACCACCAAACTCTCCGGGGTGGGGTGACTAGACAAGTAGCAGGGGTCGCTACTGGCTGGACGGTATTTTCGCGACAAAGATTTGCCCACTGCCGGGAGACTCTCCGGAGCAGTCCAAGCCGCCGCCACCCTTCTCTGCAGAGCCATATGAAAAGGCAAACCCGGGTCAGTGGGGGGGACCGAGATCAAGGATGTCCGTGAGATCATCCTGAACGAACTCCTCTGGGGGAGCTGACCAACCCAAGTACTCTGTGACCCGAGACATAAGGCGCCGATATGAAGAATCGGCATGAGTGCCAGGCTCCGGCCTACAAAACTCCACCTCCGGAGAGGTGTCCAGTCCACTGGCATCATGCAGCGACTGCCGCAGGTCATCAAACTGACTATGGCCCGAGATAAGTTCATCCGGAACCGTAACCGGAACCGGAACTGGAACCAAGCCGCCATCAGAGCCTTCATCACCTTCTGAAATGTACTCCAGGCGGGGAGAGGAAGACCTCTGGGGACCAAAGCAGTGCCTGACCTTAGCCAGAGCCTTTCTAGGGGCCCCGTGCCGACACCACCACCTCGAAAGGCATCGAGGGCGCCGAATGAGTCGGCGTCGACAGAAAAGGCGTCTACGTCGAGCGAATCGGCATAGACGTCAGCTGCAGCGCCGCCAGCATCGGTGGCGTTGACACAGGCCTCGAAGCCGGAGCTCCGAGCGAGTCTCTCGACAACCTAGGCGCCGACGGCGTCGACGACCCCCTCGGAGGCGGAGCCTCGAGAGACATCGTCGACGATCTCGGCGCCACATGCGTCGACTTCTTCTTCGAAGCCGGCACAGGATCACGCGGTCTCGAGCACGTCGGGGACCTGGAACGGGCATGGCGAGAACGGCTACCCTTGTCCGAGCGGGACCTCTCCCGCGAGCCGTGCCGACCACCCGAGCCCGAAGGCGTACGAGCGGCGTCTCTCGACCGATGCCGACCCACCCCACTCGGAGGCGCGGACGGACCGGTGCCCTGTGATTCAAGAATCGCTAGCATCTGCTTCCCGAAGGAAGCCCATTCCTCCGGTGTGGCTTGCATGGAGGGATAAGCGACCCGCCAACAGGCGGAGTCCTCGGAAAAGGACGGGGAAGGCGACCTATGCCGGCGCTTCCAGGAATGCCTCGAAGAGGCGGAGGAGTGGCGAGACCGACTCCTGGAAGGAGACCCACTGGACTTCTGACAATGACGCGGAGAAGTCGCCCCTTGAGTCATCCGTCGAAAGCCCTGCAGACCTCGACTTCCGGGGCTTAGACACCCGGCCTACCGACAGCTTCTTCTTGCGTTCCCGCAAGGCCTTTGCCGTGAGCGACTGGCAGTCGACACAGTCGTCCGTATCGTGGGCCTCCCCGAGGCACCAGAGGCAATTGTTGTGCGAGTCCGTGACCGACATCTTGGACCCACAGTCCCCGCATTTCTTGAAGCCCGGACGCGGGGTTGAAGACTAAGAAGACATCGCCACGAACAGGTCTTCACAACAAACCGAACAGGTTCAACGAACCGAGAATTGAAAACAGCAAACTCTAAGGAGTCGAGGCGTACCGAGATTCACGAAGCAAACACGTTCGCGGAAAAAACGGAACTGAGGCTATGGGCGTCGTGCGTCCTACTTATCACATCGGGTGATGTCGGCCGTCGGGGAGGTCTTCGGGGACGGCGCATCGACGTCATCGAATCAGGACGTAGACACCGAAGATTTTCCGAAGCAGCACAGCTGTGGACATTACCAGTCATAGATATGGAATATGTCGGAGGACCCAATCCCCTCGAAATGAGGCATTCCGCGGTACGTACAGGACCAGGACCTTATAGAGTATGTGCAAGACTTGTTGCCATTCCTAATGGACTTCCCAGACCCCACAGCTATAATCTATTGCCCGATGTGCTCTCCAGGGTACACTACTTTCAGATGAGAGAGGGAATCATGGCAGCAGCCCAGAAGGAGCCAGTAGAATTTCAGGGGATGAAGCTCTTCCTATATCAGGATCTCTCACCTCGGACTCTGGCGAATAGACAGAAATTGCACATAGTCACAACCTGACAAAACATCAAATACCGCTGGGGGTTCCCCTACAAACTGCTCTTTGACTATTAAAATCAACGATATGCAATTAGCTCAGAGGAGGAGGCAGCTAACTAATGGTCCCTACCCTGGACCTTAACCTTGAGGATGCAAGGCCAGAGGCCAGACCAGGCACGGGCCCTAGGAGTAACACCAGGAAAACCAGAAGGAGACAACTCCGGGAAACCGTTGACAGATGTTGATGTGGGGTCAGACCAAGTGCCCCTACCTGATACTCTAGTCTACTACGGTTTTGCCGGCTGGCTCATTGCTTAGTGAACACTCTAGTTCTATGCCAGCTGCCACCTCGGGAGCATGAGCACAAGCCACCAGGGATGGTACAAATATGCTGCTGTTTGTTGGATGTTATGGGGGAATAAATCGAGGGGTTATGAGGGTATCATGGGGGAATTGCATCCCTGGATAAGTTACTACGAATAAGCTGTCGTTTTTTCATTCATTGGGGGGGGTCAGGTGGGGGGGGGGCTTTTTTTGTGGTCACACACAGCATCTTGGCAGTTACAATACAAAGGTATTCCTTGGAAGTGACTCCAGATTGCCAGCCTAGCTTGCATGCAGGAGGTTTGGCTAGATGTAGAGCATGATGGCGTTCCCTGACCTTCCTTGCCTGACCCTGAATGTGCAGGGTCTTAATTCACCAGTAAAACGCAAGGCACTCATGCATAAGCTTTCCTCTTTGGGCGCAGCCCTAGCTTTCCTACAAGAGACCCGCCTACTAGTGCGAGATGAAAAATGTCTCTGTAATAAACTGTACCCACAAGGATATTTTGCTACTAGTGGCCTTAAAAAAGAGGGGGCTTGGGGGCATGGGGGGGTTGCCATTATGGTCTGCAAAGGCCTGCCTTTGAGAGTGGTGAGACAAAAAAGGGAGGTTCTGAATACTCAATACTCGTTTGGGGGAACGTAAGGTTAATATAGCAGTGGTATATGGCCCCAATGAAAAACAAGCAGATTTTCTTGCGAAGTTCTCAGATACTACGGCTGAATGTTCTGAAAGGGAATTTATCCGGGGTGGGGGATAGTGGGTGTTAGGGCGGGGACTTCAATTGTGTTGTAGATCCGACTATGGATAAATCACTGGCTCCCACTACTAATGATGAGCAAAACTTGTATGCTGCAACAACTTTATTGAGAGAACACTCGCTGATAGAGTCGTGGTAATTTTTCCACCCAGGGGAGAGGGATTATACTTTTTACTCTGCTGTCCATAAGGGCTTCTGGAGGCTGGCTATGTCCCTGGTCTCTAATACTCTCATCCCATCAGTTAATAGGATAGACATTCTACCAAAAGTGCTCTCTAATCTCTCTCCTCTGAGCTGATCTTGGGCCAGATTGAGCTGCAACAGAAACCCCTCTGGAAGCTTAATGAGGCTATACTATCTGGTGTGGCCATGTAAGCCCACACAGAAGAGGCCATAGCAAATAATTTTCGGGAGAATGACACTGGGGATTTGGACTTTCGGACGATATGTGATGCAAGAAAGGCAGTGAACTGAGGGGTTAATAGGGCAGTCGGTGGCATGGGGGAGGATCCAGAGACGGCAACAGGCCGCATTGGAGGGAGTAGTGCAGGAAAAGGAGAAAGAAAATATAGCTAAAGGGACTCGTCATTTGCTTCAGGACCTCCGCATAGCTCGGCAGGCTCTGGAGACACTTGATGGGGAAGGCTGCTCAATTCTTCGGATGAAAAAATACTTTTATTCCAGAGGCAATAAAGCTAATAAAATTGTTGGCAGCTAAGCTAAAGAAAACAGACACTTGTAATTACATTGGGGCCTTGAGAGATGTGGATGGGAAACAGGTCGCCACGGATGTAGGGAAGCTGAGAAACTTATCCCATATGCAAGAACGTATTAGCCAATCACAACTTCCCCGGATTCCCGAAGAGGTGAGAGGCGCTGGAGAGTGCCATTACTGCTCAGGAAGTGGCTCAAGCTATTTGGTCCCTTCCGACGGGTAAAGCCCCTGGCCCAGATGGTTTCACCAATATATTCTTATAAAACCTTTGCAGGCCCTCTTATCCTGCAAATTCACGGTCCTGTTCAACGCCTTCTCCACTTCCGGGAAAGTTTCTGATTCAATGGCAGAATCCACAACAACCTTGCTGCTGAAAACCGAGAAAGAATCTGAAGACTGCACATCATACCGTCCCACAGCCCTGTTAAATACTGATGCAAACCTCTACAGTAAAATCTTGGTTTTCAGGCTAGGGTAGGTCCTCCTTCAAATAATTGTGATCAGACTGGTTTCATCAGAAATAGGGGCGCTCATGAAAATATTCGGCAAGTGGTGGACTTAATAGCCTTAGCTCCTCAAATCCCGGGAGAACTATGCCTCCTCTCTTTAGACGCGCACCAAGCATTCAAGAGTATGTCGTGGGATTCTCTAAAGGCTCTTTTACATGCATATGGATTCAGCCCACTCTTCACCAGGCTGATCAGGGCAAATTTCCAAATCCCATCCATCAACGTTAAAGTAAACACCCTTAGGTCATTACCACTTACCCTGAGCAGGGGGCATGAGGCAAGGGTGCCCCTTTTCTCCCTTTGTTTTTGATTTAGCAATAGAACCTCCGGCACAAATGATACTGGGGTAACCCCCGCATATTGGGCCTGACCTATGGGTAGAAACCCACAAAGTGGCATACACCGACAATATCATTTGCTTCCTCCAGAATCCCCTGGCTTCAATCCCACCACTTCTTGAGCTTCTGGAGATGTTTGCCTTGACATGAGACTAATCACCGGAAGTCAGTGGGGGTTGGCGAGAACAGAATCACCTAAAGTCCTTCAAGCCCTACCATCTGCCTTCCCCTTCAGGTGGGCAGATTGAAAAATTACATATCTGGGGGTTCGCATTACTAATATGTATGGGTCTCGCATAGTGGCCAATATTCCTGCACTGTGTAAGGAGACCAAGGAGGTGCTTCAACAATGTGAGATCCAAGAAATCTCATGGTTGGGAAGAATCAGTGCAGTCAAAATGACGATACTTACGAGACTCCTATATACCTTCCAAGCATTGCCAATCTTTGCCCCACAGCGAGATGTATTAGACATACAGGAGGCATTGGGCCAATTCATTTGGCGGGGTAAACCACCTAGAATTTCTTGTAAAGTGCTTAGGTCAAGAGGGTTGGAGGGCTGGGGGCCCCCATCCATACAACATTACTTTTGAGCAGAACAGGTTGCATCAATGTTAGACTGGACATCGGAGGAAAGGCGACCAAAATGGTAGACACTAGAACAGGTCAGCTCACCTTACCCTTTGGTATCACCTACCATTTCTTCCTAAGTCTGTGAGGGGTACCCAGCAGACCCTTTTGGAATCCACTAGCTCTACCCTTGGTCACTGGGACAAAGCTTGCTCCCAACTAGGCTTTAGAACAGGATTGGGTCCCCTATATCCAGTAATACAAAATCCAGCGTTCTCCCTGGGAATGGTGAAAAGGGTCTTTGCACAATGGGGTATTACTGCTCAAAGACCTATACAAGGAGGGAATACCAATCACATGCATATAATGTAAAGAGAAGTTTAACTTCTCTGAAGCAGAGCACTTTAGATATTTTCAACTCGGACATTGGGTGTCCAATGACCGGGTTGAACAAGCTGGCTGTCGCCAGTCCACGGGGATAGAACTTAGGATTTTGGAGGGCCAAGAATCACGTAAAATATCCACTTGCTACCGGCTGCTAGAAAAGACTCCTACTGAAGATAAACTACCATATATGGCGTGTTGGGATAGAGAATTGGGGATAGAAATTTCAGTGGCATCCTGGCAAAAGACTTGGTCCCGAACCCAGAAACGCTCCTGCTTCACATTAGTCAGTGTGCCATTAAACTAAGCTACCAATGGTATATGATCCAACAGAGCCTACACGCGATCCGCCCAGACTGCTCAGAACACTGTTGGCATGGACGGGGCAAATTGAGTGATCTCACGCACATGTGGTGGCACTGTCCAATCATACAAACATACTGGCAGGAGATCCGCTCCAAGACATCACAGGCAGCTTGCTACCTATGTGCCCATTGACTTTACTTCTGGGAGATGCCCCAGGATGGTACCTTCCCACTAACAGGGGCCAGAGCGTACTTGACACATCTGCCAATGGCAGCATTTGGAAGACTGCGGAGGGCCCTTGTATATCGTATTGGAGGGCTGAGGTTTGGGAGATCATAGCCATGGAAAATTTAACTGCACACATTTCAGAACGAGTCTCAATTTTCCTGCACCTGGGCCCCCTTCATTTATTTTGTTCAAGGGAAGGAACATATGTTTTTTCGACCACAGATCCTGAAACACTTATTACAGAATTAAGGGCGCAGGAGAATGTCAGATGGCTCGTATAGGGTGGTGGAAGCTAATTTGGGGGAGGGGATGTGGAATGCTGGCATCTGGTTTAGTTGGCACATGAAGCGGACCACAAGGTGGACTGGAAATGCATGTGGGACCATATTATTTCATTTCTTATTTACTGTAACTGCTTTAGTTATTTTAAATTGGGTGATTATGCAAATGAACAATGAAGTTCAGATGTTTCTAATCTATGTGCGCTTTTCTGGCATGGACATACTATGTTCATCAAGATTTCAATAAAAGGATAACTTGGAGAAGAAAGGCACAAATGCATATTCAATTACACTTGGAATGTGAAAAACCCCTCCCCTCGACAATTTCTGATTACAATATTTGAAACATACAAAAATACAAAGGAAAAGGTGGGTGTGGGAAGTGAACAGCTTAAATGAGAGTGTAGCATTTAATGATTAAACCACATCACTGTCCAGAACAAGAATATGCTAGAAATCTTGCAGCAACAGAAAGGTTTCTTAAAAAGGAGAAAACATGGGGGGCGCTGTTGCGCACATAGAAAATGGCTGCCTAAACCCGCTTCTTCTTCATCACCACAAGATCCTGCGCTTGAAGATCCGCTCATAGGCCGTCTAGTGGTCTAAAACCTACTGTAGCGGTTGCCGGTGAACTCATCCCCAACTTGTGAAAATCTGAGCCCGCTACGGTACCGGACTGCTGAGATCTGGCTGTTAACAGATCCGCCACCGCGAGCATCGGTGTCGTGCCGACACGAGGCACCAGGAGAATCTACCCGGCGGCCGTGGTTGCTGAGCGCTGCAGGCCGCTAGTGGGCGGAGTCTATGCTGGCGGCTCTTGTCCGGCCCCGCTATCCGGCCTGCGGTCTTCACGAGGTGGCGGTTGGAGGTGCCCGTCACTCCTTTGGAAGCCCCGGCTCTAATCTGGCCCTCGGCGCCGACCTGCTCGATACTCGACCATCTCCTTCCCCCTGATCGCGGAGTATCGAGGCTCCCGGCCACGCATAGACCTGCAGTCAGCAGAGCTGGACAATCAAGTAAGCGGCCAGCGAGAGGTGGGGAGGACGACGCGGTGTGCCAGTCCTGCCGCGGAGGCTGCTCCTGACGGCTCCTTGCCGTGTTTCAACACATGAAGCGCTTCTATACGCTGGATGCCCCCGGCGGACATTTCATCGAGATCTGCTAATTTGGGGCTATGGTCTTCCTGATCCCGGCCCACCTCTTTAGGCCTGTAAATACTCTGTGAAGCCGATTGGGACGCAGCGGGCAGCTCGGCGATCTCAGCTCTCTGTTGATTGAAGTGGTGCCTCGCCACCGCCATACCGCTGCTACGCGGCCTTTCTTTACATGCCCTGCAAGCCTGGCCAAACCTCGTGGTGTTGCTGCTATACTGGCCGTGGTGCTTGGAAGTACGGCTGGCCCTCGCCCACGGTCTGAGGTTTGGACCCTCCTGAGCTTTTGTGACAAACCCAATATACACATGCAACTCAGTGTAAGCATGGGGGAGCCAGGCAAGTAAAACAGGGCATCCAAAACCCCCACTGGCAGGAAGAAGGGCTCTATGAACACGTTTACCAACACGGCTAGCCACGCTGCGACGGTGGACACACATCCGGATGAGGGTGCTCAGGGCGAGCAAGACGGGATGGATAGAGAGGATAAATTGAACACACTAGTACAGAACGGATTCCTTGCAGTGAACACTATGCTGGACGAAATAGTTGCCACCATCGGCTCCTTGAGAGCCAGAATAGACAAGGAGAGTGCACGTGTCACGGAGACGGAGAGCAGGATAAGTGTGAACGAAGATACTATTGCCCACCACAGTCGAGATATATCCTACATCAAAGACACGATGGGCGACCCTTCAGCTGATCATGGGGGCCCTTGGCAGGGGCCCACTTAGGACATTGCAGTACTATCGTATGAGATCAGCCTTCCAGAGGTGCTGTGCGTCTTTCCCCAATGAACCCCCTACGCACCCCTGCGTGCAGAGGATAACGGCTGGCGACCGGTTGAGGGTGTCCAGTCTGTACACTGTAATACAGGCACACTCACCCTCAACTAACCTGATCAAAGATAAATGGGAAAATGATCTCCAAATCCCTATAGACGATAAGACCTGGGAAAGGTACTGTTCCCATACCAAGAGGGTTTCCCTGAACGCTGGGCTACGCCTAATACAGTTTAAAATTATTAACAGATTGCACTACACCCCGGCCAAAATAGCCAAGTTTGTTCCCGATAGTCCAGGCAAATGTCCCAAATGCAAGGCGGATCAGGCTGGTTCGTTCCACATGTACTGGGGTTGTCCGGTGGTGGCTGGCTTCTGGAGGGAGGTGGCGGATATCCTTGAGGAAATTACACAAATCCCCCCGGCATTGACCCCACAGAAATATTTATTCGGAGATATAGGCAAGTGCTCCGAAAAAAATCTGAAGACTGTTTAATGTCTCGTGCCCAGTTGCCAAAAAGTGTATTCTACAACAATGGAAGAATGCTGCGCCACCCACTGTAAAGCAGTTCCTCTGGGAATTGACATATGTAAATGAGGCTGAATAACAGTTTGTCCTCACCCCCCCCATCGGCGAGCAGACCTAAAGATATTTGGGGGCCCTTCAGAATGTTTTTGTGTGATATGATCTCCGATGAAGATGAAGCTATGTAAACCTACCACTTTGATGAGATGTATGATATCTGTACCGATTTTCTATTTTGTCATGTTTATTTCTAGCTGTAAGGTAAAGCTGTAACTGTGTTATGTATCTTCTGGACCACTAATAAAAAAAAAGTGTTGAAAAAAGAAAGAAGAAAACACGAATGCCTTTCATTATAAAGTTCTACCTAGTTATTTACTTTATTTCTTTGGACCTATATTGCAAATATTCAGCATCCGTGACAATACGTTGCCTTTGTTAATCCTCACGCAGATCTACGGTTTCACGGCAATAAAAGAAGCAGTAACCTTGATTATTCCAGTCAGTGGCTTTTGGTGCCAAAAGGGTTGCGGCAGGGGGCTCCTGAGCGGGCAACAGCAGTGTAAAAGTGTTCAGGGTCAGCTACGGCTGGCAAACGTTTTCAGTGATGGGGGATAAACATCTTCTGAAATAGCACGAATAAGCGTTGCTAGCGAGCCCAAATCAGGTAGGCACCCACCCAAAATATTTTTAGTACAGGAGGATAGCTCAGTGCCAACGTGCTCGTCTTGTAAGCAAGACACAGAGCAACACAGGTTCGATCCCTGGGTCTGCACTTGGAAACCATAACCAATTACAATACAATTTAAGAATGGGTTGAAATGGTGCATTTTACAGCACACTGAGAAAAAAAGCCAATTAAATGTACAATTGGTTCACTAGAGTAACTCAGGAAAAAAACCAAAAGATGCCAGGTCACCAACAGTACACAGAAGCATTTTACATTTGTATGATGTTGGGCCAAAAATACATTTCTGGAATTACCACTGCAAAATGACTCAAGAAGCGGTGTGTACAACGTATGGCAGCAATGCTAGGGTAAACAATGTATTGAAGGTAAGCCCACCACAAAATAAATGCTAGTAATCATACTGTAAATCACTTGCATGATGCTGCGCCAATACATGCCAGCTTTTCCAGGGAAAATCACTCGGCATGCTGCACCCACAATACATGTCATTAATTATGCTGTAAATCACTTTCAGGATGTGAAGCCAACATATGGCAGCAGTGTCACATTATTTAGCATTCAAAATGATGCGGCCCTCTGCCAAACAAAACACTTGCTCCCATCACATCTGAACGAACACACACACAGTGTCCCCCACCCCACCACCCCCCACATTACCCCCCGCCCACCCTTGGGAATGAGACGCGGACACAGGAATTCTTGCCCTCACACAAAAAACTGATTCTAAGGTGCAAAGGGTATTGTCTTTTGGCTCGAAAAGTGTTCAAATGTTAAAATCCAACCAAACCAAAAGATTCATCTACAACAAAAAGGTTCCAAACAGGCAATTTTCAACGTTCTCAGGCATACTATGTCCAGTCTCCAGCTTTCGCTTTTTCTTCAACACAGAACTCAGAATCCTAAGAGCACGATTCTTCCTAGGGATCCGTTTTAGCCCCAGTAAGAATTTCAAATGTAAAGCTCTTCCTTAAGATTCTTACAGTTCAAGATCTAAAGAACAAATACCATCCTTGAGATTGTTATTACTTGTATACACACTTGCATGGGCCTGGTATACTCCCTGCCATGGCTTTCTGCAATCCTTCCACAATACTTATCACCTGGTATGCCTTTCTGCCAGGCCTTTTTACGCAATTGCTTTTAAGCATTTACCTTCAACTGGTGTACTCTCCTGCCGGGACTTGCATTTACTTACTAGCATTTTTGCTTTGGCCCATTGTTGGTGTATTTTTCCCGTTTTTACTTATTTGCTTTAACAATGGCTCTCTTTCATACAACAGGGTTTGCCCCTTTTCCAGTTCACTCATTTATGTGGTCTTCTCTTCCTTTCTTATAATATGGGTGGAAAGGTTATTAGGAGTGCTCCAACAATGAAATGCATGCCAAGTTGTACAAATGTTGGCCAAGTTTTATTGATATAGATTTAGAGATATTGATGGTTATAGTAGTTAGGACATGGCAGTGCTACCATGAGCACGTCATTTGTTATTTGTGTTATGTGCATGATTGTTGTAATGTTTGGGTATGTGAGATGTACGCATGTAATAGTAAATTGGATGTATGAGGCATGGGCGAGTATGGTTGTCCTCATCTGGTGAGAGGTTGCTTGTGTGTTTTACAATGCTGCCTCGTTCCACCGTTCCCTGGTTTGATTGAGTATTGAATGCATGGAGTGAAGGCATGAAGGTGGTTATGTAGTGATAGAAGGCATAAAAGAAGGGGGAGAGGGCAGAACTGGTCCAAGAGGAAACTCACTTGGTATGGGATGGGTTGAAATTGATCTGGGCCCACAATGTCTCCTCGAACCTCACCTCCCTGCACAAAAACTGTACAATGAAAGCCCAACTGAATTAACTGTTAATGATGGATACTGCTACAAAAGGTATTTTCATGATTACAATGATGACAATCTAATTGCTGATGTACTAATGCTGCCACATGCTCACTCACAACCTTTAACCCTACCTTAAGCAACGATTACATGCACTTTAGTTCTCGAGCACCAACCCCACACACCCATCCTACCTCACAGCATGGGCTTTAAGATTATGGTCAGAAGGAAAAAATGAATTTAGGCATTTTACCCATCCGTTATCAAACATTAATGAAATTACATAATGACCTGGGGTGGGGGAGGAATAGAAGGAAAAGGGGGCGGAACAAAAACGGTATGATGCGTGGCCTGGGGTTGGATGCAGTGGAGGACCTCCGCCACCCAGATCAGTCCAATAAGTGGTACTCTGACATGGGCACCATTGGTAAACAAGCAACTAATGAGAGTTGCTATGTGAGTTCCTTGATACCCCATGCATCAGGTACACCTACAGTTCTAATACCCCAGGAGACACCTATAGCGGATACCCAATGTCTCATTCATCTAGCACTGTGTAGAATTTGAAGTGCCTTCCAGGCACACACTAACACTACAACTGATCAAAAATGAGAAGACCTGTCAAAGCAAGCCCCAAGGAGTCCTGTGTGAAGGAGTCCTGTGTGAAGGAGTCCTGTGTGAAGGAACCATTTTTTGTTATAAAGGGGAAAATGTTCTCAGAAAACCAATGTCAAGAAGAAACTGATCTGTAAAGCAGAAGCACTGCGGGGATTGTCAGAAGAAAAATTCCAATGGGTCAAGAAAACATGCACTCAGGTCTGGTCTCAGCACATTGCCAAGCTAACATGGGTAACAGCTCTTAAAAAGCCGATCAAGATCCAACGTGAAGTGCAGTAGAGAAGGGAAGGTGCCCATTGGGGCAAACAAACATTGCAACAAAACATTTATCCTCCTCCCAGACAAAGAAAGGAACAACTACTTTAATGGACAATTACTGGGTATCCGGCAAACAGGCATACTTGCACCTCCCACCGTCATGGAGAGGTACTTGTGTCCTAGCCACGCTGCATTTGGCCTTGATGGTAATACCGGAGAGCCATGTCCAGGGGGAGAGGGTGCACGCCGGAATGTCTCCAGCACCCCAGTCAACAACCAAAGAAGCCCCCACATATGAGGAGCTGTCGGAGGATAAGCTACAAGACAGAGTATCGTGCAAAAGAAGGGCATCGAATTACATTTCTAAAGACTCTTTTGAACTTTTGGCACAGATACCGGACCAGTTTAAACTCTAATGTGACAGACTTTTTTTGCATCACTCTTACCAAGCATCCAGGCATGTGCAAACACCAAGTGGTTGCAAATAGTGCGCTGGAAGCTGATCCAGCTAGCCAACACTGAAAAAGGGTTCAACGTCATCAAGGTGGAACTCAGAGTCCTGCGGTTGATGACCATGCAGAACAGATATGTGCTAGACCTCCTTACAGCAATGGAAGCCAGTGTAAGCGAAAAGAAAATCGCGAGTGCATGTTGCACGTTTGTGCATTCTGCAGATGCTGACAATGGGACACTATCACATGTGATAACGGCTGTCCACAACCTCGGCGAAAGGATGAAGGAGGAAGGCGGTATACAATCAAGTGACTGGTTCGACAATTTTTGACTGGGTACCATCCTAGTTTGGCACTGCAATGAAGCTACTGGTGTCCACCATAGTATTTTTGCTACTGATTTTTTGTGTGTGCAAGGTAGGGGTTCGATGTTGTGCAAAGTCAATGCCTAGTAGTGCAAGGATGATGGCGACAATGGGTAGCCCAACAAAAGTGGCCCATGATTTAAGAGATCTATAATTGCAAACAGGGGACAACCAGGGGCCTACATTCTGCAATACAGCAGTAAACACAGGGGACAGAGTGGATAATTTGTGGCACTGGAACACAACAATTAAAGAACCCCGTGAACTAGAATTTTATAAGGAGGTGTGGGTGCGATTACATAACCTGTACCCCTGATGAATATGCAAGAAGGGGTGAAAGCCTGAGATCAGTGTGCAGGACGTGGATGCCAATAAAGGGAACACCAGCTTGGGATGAAGCGGTAATGGAGGCAGAAGAATGTAGGTGCACTAACAACCAAGGTTATTTCTTACTTTAGGAGTAACGAAAGGGGGGGAATGTAATGGAGGAAGGGTCTGTATGCCCCCCTATACATTCTGCATGAAATAAGTATTTGCTCATCCTATCGTGGGGAGACGCCCCCCTTCTTTCACAGACCGTGGGAATAAGCCATGAGACGATACATCAAGACTCCATTTTGTGCCACCTCAGACTCCATTTTTGTATTAGACCGCACAATGATCTCTAAAAGGCCTCCTCCCCCCCCTCATCCAGCGCTGCGCATGGCCAGCCCCAGAAGCCCCCACCACCTCCTCCCCTGTCTGCAGTGGACCAGTCCTGTTCTCACGGAAGCCCAGGCACGAATTGTTGCAAGTTAAAAACTCTATTCTTTCTCTTCCTCCGAGATCACTGCCCTGTGAGTGACCGCGGCGAATCTTGACTTTTGTATTCATTCTTCTCCACAAACCTGCTCTTACTCCTCCAACCCCCACCTTTAGAAATGATTGCCAGTGCAACCTCTTATCCATCTTCTCTTTCATGTAGCAGTTGGTGAGAACCTTCCCCAATTACCACCCTGGATTGCCCCCATATAACTAATCTTGTGTGATCATATATTCCCCATGGGTTAGCACCTATCAATTCATTTGTTTGAACCATGAGGCACCAGGATGAATAAATCTTTAATCGAAACCCTCAGATAAGCCACCTGGTAAAAAGGACTACCGCGCCCCTGCCCCACAAAGGCCTAGGTTACGAATGTGTTTGCTTACAATTTATAGACGACCCTGCATTCTGGTATACGTTATAGTTCTAGCATGTCAAAGATACTGTGAAGTTTAGATTAGTTAGAACAATCGTCCATTGTGGATCCAGCCTGAACTCCACCCACCCAGATGAGCCCAGCTGACCCACGTGCTGCGAGGAGTGACAACTCCGCACCAACCAATCAAGTTGTACCAACCCCCTATGTACTATACAGAACTGTCACAATGTACCAATGGGCTCATACTATTCATCCCTTATATTACTCATCACTGAGGACCAATTGTGTGTATAAAGCTATGTAGTTTCTGTATTGGTTTATAGTGATTTTTTCAAATGGCATTTTTTGGAATGCCATTATTCGAAAACATTTTGCCGAAAAAAAATATTTCGAATGTCTTTTTTTTTTTTTTTTAAATGGGGGTCCCCCCAAACCCCTGTTTTTTTTAACCCTTTTTTTTAACTTAAAGAAACTACAAAAAAAAAGGAAACTAAAAAATACATTCGGAAAAAAAATGTGGCAAAATGTTTGACATAATTGTATTTCGAAAACATGTTTGATAAAATAACTGGATACCTTCTGTATTGTTGGCAGAGCGCTCTCAGAGCAGCAGAGTCCTCTGTGTGCATCATTTTGCTTCATAAACCTTTACTTAACTTGCAATCTTTCTCCTGGTCTCATTCCCTACTGGGGTGTGCTTTTATTCGGGCTTGGGGTTTGTATTTTGGGGAATTACCACTTTCATGTATTACACACTTTCAGGCAACCCAGTAATCCTTTTGACTTCCCTGGGATTACCAGATGTTAGTGTGTCCCGAGCTTCTCTGGTCTCTTCACTCTCCAGTTGCTGGTTTGGTGTGCGAACTGCCAAACGGTGTACCTTCTTCAACTTGGTAAACGAGTTCTGCTGTCTCTCGCTCACAGGCATTGAGACATCTGCCTTTCCACTTGCTCTGCTGCTGTTTGACTGCGCTTTGACACCGTCTCCTACAGCATTCACTCCCCGGTTGTGCCGGCTGCTTTCTGCGAAGGGCGTTGTGTGCTCGAGCTTCCGCAGCTCTCAAAACTCCTTATCCCTGTCAGGAGCTGTGACCACAATTTTAAAGTTCTCTGGCTGAATGAAGAGTTTCCAATGACTAGACCGCTCTGAGTTTGCCGGCATTTGTGATCCTCATTGCTCGATCAGTCTTCCTTGTCTCAGCGACTATTACGTCATCCCTTATGGAATGCTGAGGGGATTGGTATGAGACCCAGGTGGGAGTGACGATTAATGTTCCCAGTCTCTTCCTCGTCTCAGTGATTGGTATTGGTTTCTTTATGTCATGTCAGGGAGTGTTTAAAGGAAGTCTGGCATGGGGTTGAGGGAGAATGTCACAATATGCCATTAAAGCATAGGGAATGGATGGTACTTCCCTAAAAGAGACGGGAGGGCATGTGACTCTCCAGTGATTCACCCCTACTTCCCCGAGAGTCACCTGTGCCCAGGTGGTCCTCCCTCATATAGCCAGCCCCAGGGTCAAGTAGCAGCTGCTGTCTCCTGGCCACCTGTGGAGATAATCACGGGGAAAGGAGTAATGACATCACTAGATTCATCACAACACACACACATTGAATAAAATGCAATGCAGAAAAGCCTAAAAACACTTTTGAACTTCCCTCCACATGAATGATCTGCTGCTTCTGGCAGGAGTTCTCTCTAGCAGGGGCAGCCAGACTTGGCATGTAGGATCAGGAAGCAGGAAGACTTTGGATGGGCGGCGCGGGCAAGGAATCTGCTGGTTGCCTAGCAATGCACAAATTGCAGAGCCCGCTCAGCAATTCACTCCTGTGTGCAATGTTTTTATCCTTGTATGACTGCGCGCTGTAGCACAAGCCCAGAAAGCAGCATGGGTAGGAGCTGTGGGCAGTGCACTCAGACAGATGAGAACTCGAGGGAGGTTGGTCGTACCACCAACCCCCTTCCACTGGCTCTGCCACAGATCCAGTGTTGGGACTATGAATTAGATACATCTAATAGCGTTCACGGTATGTTGAAGACTTCTTACTTTTTTTTTACTAGAGACAGTAACTACATGAATAAGCCTGGACAGACTTAATTCAGATCTTTATTGTTGTAGAAAAAACCAAGTCATGTCACAGTCAGTCAAGAGCAAAAAAGAAATAATGCTGCTGTCACAACTTTCTTTTCCATCAGTTTTTCTGGATCAAATTGCTCTGGCACGCTCTTACTTTTTACCATCCTCAGTGAAACAATGCAGCCTAATGGGGCTAATCTGCCTTCAGAAATATTGCCTTTTACGCTCAAAAAGAAATAGCTCTTGCGGGGCGCCTAGGGAGGACTAAAAAACAAAATCATGTACGAATTTGTTAGCTCTATGCAGATAGCATTTGGGGAAGCCTCAGACAAGAAGAGTCGGATGCCAATCAGCCCCAAGGCTCAATCCTGAGCTTACAACATGCTGCCAGATGCAAAACAGACAAAGATCACTACGCAAGTTAGATTTAGTCAGCCTTCAGAACTTTCCTAGGCTACAAAAGAACAAGTTACTTTCTTACCTGGTAACGTTCTTTCGATGGGATGGTCCGACGACGTATTCCATATCTATGACATGTTATCACCACAGCTGTGCTGCTTCGGAAACTTTTTTCGGCGTCTGCGTCCTGCGTCGATGACGTCGATGCGCCGTCGTCGTGGACCTCCTCCGACGTCCGACGTCATCCGATGTGATAAGTAGGACGCACGACGCCCGTAGCCTCAGTTGTAGTTTTTTCCCCCAGAACGTGTGACATTAGTCAACTGCCAGTCAGACACAAAGCCTTGCGGAACGTAAGCTGCAATCGCAAAAGAAATTCTGCAGCGGGGAAGGCAGGGTGGGAGCGATCTGGAATACGTCGTCAGACCATCCCATCGAAAGAAGGTTACCAGGTAAGAAAGTAACTTGTTCTTCGAGGGGATTGGGTCCTCCGACGTATTCCATATCTAAGACAGACTCTCAAAGCAGTACCAGAGCAAGGCGGAGGTAAAGAATTTAGAATCAAAATTTAGAATAGCCAATCAAATAGCAGAGCAAAGGACCGCCTTGCCAAAGGCCAGATCCTGTCCTCGGATGGAATCGAGGGAATAGTGATGTACAAATGTATGTACTGAAGCCCAGGTGGCTGCATCAGATGTTGCGAATAGGAACACCCCTCTGCAGGGCAGTAGATGCAGCCATACCCCTGGTAGAATGGGCCCGCAAGCCAGCCGGTGGATCCTTACCCGCCAAGCGGTAACACTCCGAGATGGCCAAAATAATCCAGCGAGACAAAGTCTGTTTCGTCACAGCTTGCCCCAAACGCTTTCCAGCGTAACCAATAAAGAGTTGATCGTCCACTCTGACCCGGGACATGCGTGAAACATGAAAGCTTAAAGCTCTCCTAGGATCAAGCCTATGGAGCCTCTCCTCTTCCTTACCAGGATGCGGAGGATGATAGAATGCCGGAAGAACAACCTTCCGGGCCAAACGAAATTCCGTCACTACCTTCGGAAGAAAAGAAGGACGAACTCGAAGGACAACTCTGTCCTTGTGAAATACAGTGAAGGGTGGCTTAACTGAAAGTGCCTGTAACTCACTCACTCTGCGAGTGGAAGTAACCACAACTAAAAACACAGTTTTCAGAGTTAACAGCCTCAAAGGGCAAGAATGTAAAGGCTCAAACGGAGCACCCATAAGAAACTTAACAAGGTTTAAATCCCAACCGGGCACCAGGAACGGTGACGGAGGGAACACATTAGTGAGCCCTTTCAGAAACTGAAATTAAAGGGATTTTAAAGTAGGAACACTCTTCAGATGAGCGCTTAAAGATTGACAGCGCCGCCAGGTAACCTTTAATGGTACCCACTTGCAAGCCCCTGTGGGCCAAAGAAAGTAAAAAGGACAGAACCATGGGGATGTCGCATGCAAAAGGATCCACATTCTGAACTCTGCACCAGTCGCAGAACTTACGCCAAAGGCAACGGTACAGAGACTTTGTTGCTGGCCTTTGGGCAGAAAGCAACACCTCCACCACGCCTTCAGGGAGGTCCCAATCCTTATACCTCAACCTTTCAGAAGCCAAGCGTGAAGGTTGAGGGATCTGACCTCTGGATGGAGAACCTGACCCCCCCTCCCGTGAGAGCAGATCGTCTCGGTAGGGAAGACGACGCGGAGGGCAGACGGACAAGTCGAGAAAGTCCGGGTACCACGTCCTCCGAGCCCACGCCGGAGCAATGAGGATCATCCGGGAACCGAACTTCCGTAACCTCCGCAGCACTTGCGGGATGACAGGGACTGGAGGAAACGCATACAGCATAGGGAAAGACCACTCCACCACGCACGCGTCTCCTAAGGCTCCTTTTGGAGGAAATTCCTGCGAGCAAAACCTTTCGCACTTCCGGTTGACACTGGAGGCGAAGAGATCCACTTGAGGGGTCCCCCAAAGGGCGAAGATCTCCAGGAGAATCTTCTGAGCCAACTCCCACTCGAGAGAGATCGCGCCCTGCCTGCTCAGAGCGTCCGCCGTCACGTTTTCGTCTCCGGCCAGATGAACTGCCGAGATTGAAACTTCCTGCTGGATTGCCCAGAACCAGCGCTGCATCACCTCCCTGCACAGAGGAAGTGACCCTGCCCCCCCCCCCCCTCTTTTTGTTGAGGTAGTGCATGGCCACCGTGTTGTCTGTCAGGATCAGGGCATTCTTTCCTTGCACAGTCGGCAGTAAAGCCTTCAGGGCTAGCCTGACGGCCCTCAGCTCCAACAGATTGATATGGAGTCTGGACTCCGACGGAGACCAACGACCGCTGACTGTCAACTCGTTGGCATGAGCACCCCATCCCATGAGGGATGCGTCCGTCACGATAGTCACCTCCGGCCAGGGTAGCCAAAATGGAGCCCCCTTTATCAGATTGTCTTAGACGGCCCACCACAGAAGGTCCTGGGCAACCGAGGACTGCACCTGAACAGGGTCCGACACCCTGCCAGGGGACTGAGGCCACTGGAGCTTGAGTGCCCATTGCAAAGATCTCATCCGCAACCTGGCCTCTGGCACCAGAAGAATGCAGGATGCCATGAGGCTGAGCAATCTCAAGAACTCGAACGCTTGGAGACTCTTGGCAAGATGAAACTTGTGCACCATCTGCTGAATATGATAGGCCCTCACCTGGGGAGGGGAAACACTGCCCCAGGGATGTGTCAAGCACTGCTCCGATGTACTGGAGCCTCCGAGTTGGTGTCAAATGGGAATTCTTTAAGTTGAGGGAGAAGCCCAGCTTGTGGAGGGAGTGGCAGGTGACTGACAGATGATCCAGGACTTGCTTGGGAGAGCGCGCCCTGATCAACCAATCGTCCAGGTAGGGGTAAATGTGAATTCCCCCCCTTTCCTGAGGTGCGCTGCCACCACTACCATGAGCTTGGTGAAGACCCTCGGGCGGAGGTCAATCCGAACGGCAGGACCCGAAACTGAAAGTGCGAGTCGCCAACCATGAACCTTGGGTACTTCTTGTGCTTTGGAAGTACCGGCACATGAAAATAAGCATCCTTGAGGTCGAGAGACACCAACCAGTCCTGAAGTTGAAGGGCCTGGCGGACTTCAGAGAGAGCAACCATCTTGAACTTGTCCTTCCTGAGGAGTTTGTTCAAACCGCGCAAGTCCATGATGGGTCTCAATCCCCCGTCTTTCTTGGAAATCAAAAAATAAGGGGAATCCCATCCCTTGTTCCTCTCCGCTACAGGCACCAGTTCTATGGCGCCTTTCTCCAGCAGGGATTGAATTTCCTGCGCAAGGAGCGGATCCGGACTCTTCAAAGAGATTCCCTGGTGGATTGTCATGAGGCCTCTGCCGGAAAGGAAGACAGTAGCCGTGGGTTATGATCTCCAGAACCCACACATCTGAAGTAATGGCGCACCACTCTGCAAGATGCTGCGCCAGCCTTCCCTCAACCGACGAACCATGGGACATGGCCTCATGACTGAGCTGAAGCAGCTGCGGCATTGCCTGAGGGCAAAGAGGCAACAGCCCGAGCGCCCTTGGCACCTCGAATACCTTGTTTTCCACCTCTGGCACTCCTACGGTGGCCCCTTTGACTGGCAGCTTCTCTCGCTTTACCCAAGTATGAGTAATAACGAAAGGAACCTCCGCTCCATTGCTGTCCCCTAGGACGAAAAGGCGGAGGAAGGCGAACTGCAGCGCCCAACGACTTTGCTGCAGCTTTAGAGGTCTGCAACTTCTCAAGGCTCTCGTCAGCCTTGCTGCCAAAAAGATGTTCCCCGTCAAAGGGCATGTTGAGGAGCCGGGCCTGCACATCAGGAGCAAACCGACCTCCGCAACCACACAAACCTGCGTATTACGGTGCTCGCCACCATGGCCCGGCTGACGCAATCTGCCATGTCCAAACCCGACTGAACGGCCTCACACATGGCATCCTTGCCATCCTGAACCATGGCAAGGAAACCATCCCGTTCGCCCCCTTCGGGAATATGTTCAACCGCTAAGGAAACAGTTCCACAGAGTGTGCGTGAAACGCGACAAGGCACATACGGAGTTGGCCGCCTGAAGCGCCATACCCCCTGAAGAAAACACTTTCCTCGCACAGCCTTCAAAACGCTTGTCGTCCCTCTCAGGATGGATGGTAGGATACGACGCCTGCTTTGCCGGGGCCGTAGCCACCTGCACCACCAAACTCTCCGGAGTGGGGTGCTTGGTCAAGTAGCAGGGGCCGCTAGTGGCTGGGCGGTATTTACACAGCAAAGACTTGCCCACTGCCGGGAGACTCTCCGGAGCAGTCCAGGCTGCCACCCTCCTCTGTAGAGCCATATGGAATGGCCGTACCGGGTCAGTTGATGGACCTTGGTCGAGGATATCCGTAAGGTCATCCTGAAGAAAATCCCCTGGGGGAGCAGACCACCCCAAGTACTCTGTGACCCTAGACATAAGGCACCGGTACGAGGAGTCGACATGAGTGCCAGCCTCAGGCCTACAAAACTCCACCGCCGGAGAGGTGTCCAGTCCACTGGCGTCATGAAGGGACTGCTGCAGGTCCTCAATTTGGCTATGGCCCGAGAGAATCTCGTCTGGCACCGTATCAGGAACCATGCCATCATCAGAGCCCTCCTCCACCTCTGAAATGAACTCAAGATGGCGATATGAAGGCACAGAATGTGTAACAAAGCCATGCCTGACCTTGGCCAGAGCCTTTCTAGGGGGTTCTACTGAGCCTCGGGGTACCCCCATCGAAACAGCCTCAAAAGGCGTCGAGTGAATCGGCATCGACGCCGAACGCGGCACAGACAGCATCGACACAGGCGTCGAGGCAGGAGCCCCGAGCGTGTCCCTCGACAACCTGGGCGCCGATGGCATCGATGACTTATTCAGAGGCGGGGCCTCGAAAGAGTCCATCGATGACCTCGGCACCACCGGTGTCGACGTCTTCCTCAAAGACACCACAGGTGCACACGGTCTCGAGTGCTTCGAGGACTGGGACCTGGAACGGGCATGACGAGAAAGATTCCCTTGTCCGAGCGGGACCTCTCCCGCGAATCGTGTCGACCACCCGAGCCCGAAAGTGTGCGAGTGGTGTCTCTCGACCGATCACGACCGACCCCACTCAGAGGCGCGGACGGACCAGTGCCCTGCGATTCGAGAATCGCTAACATTTCCTTCCCGAAGGAAGCCCATTCCTCCGGCGTCGCATGCTTGGTGGGATAAGCGACCCGCCGACGGGCTGAGTCCTCGGATGAGGACGGGGATAGCGACCGATGACGGTGCTTCCGGGAGTGCCTCAAAGAGGCAGAGGAGTGGCGGGACCGACTCCGGGTCTGAGACCCACTGTACTTCCGATGAAGATGTGGAGAGTCGCCCCTTGAATCGTCAGTCGAAAGCCCCGCAGACCTCGACTTCCGTGGCTTAGACACCTTACCTATCGACAACTTCTTCTTGCGCTCCCACAAGGCTTTGGACTTGAGTGATTGGCAGTCGACAGTCATCCGTGTCATGGGCCTCCCCGGGGCTCCAGAGGCAGGCGTTGTGTGAGTCCGTCACCAACATCTTGGACCCACAGTCCCCGAACGTCTTAAAGCCCGGACGCGGGGTGGAAGACGAGGTAGACATCTTCACGAAGAAATTCAGGTTAGAAGAACCAAGAAAGAACAGAAACTCCAAAGAGTCGAGGCGCGCCAACATCTCCGAAGCGAACACGTTCGTGGAAAAAACGGAACTGAGGCTACGGGCGTCGTGAGTCCTACTTATAACATCCAGTGACGTCGGCCGTCAGAGGAGGTCCTCGAGGGCGGCGTATCGACGCAGGAGCCGAAGATTTTCTGAAGCAGCACAGCTGTGGTGATTACATGACAAATATGGAATACGTCGGAGGCGGAGGACTCAATCCCCTCGAAGGATCTTTATGCAGCCAGATAACCTGGTCATTCTCTTTAGCATTGAAGCAGTGTACTTTGCATCATCAGCATAGTGGGTAGAAGTTTGTTAGACCGTGGCATCCTAGACATAGAATAGATGTTGGCAAGCTGAAATTGTGATGCAACCCCAAACCTCGATGTCCAACCAGATTGGTGGATTCACCTCATTGTGAGTAAAGTATAATGCTGATTTCTGAAGGACAAAGCCAGATCTGGATAACCAAACCCTACCATCACGACTTCATATGCTAGAATATAATGTGGGGTCTCCTTAATCTTTTGACCCCCCCCCACAAGAATTCCTTACATGTTTTGTCTATTTTACATAATAATTTGTCTGTGAAGGGCAAAGGCAGCGACTGAATAATATTCAGAACCTTTGGCAGTAAGGACATCTTCAGGACATTCATTTTGCCCCATATGTTCAAATTAATATTCTTCCATTTATCAACCTCCTTTCTCATAATCAGAACAACTCTCCACAATAGCAGCCACAATCATGTTCAAATCCCATAACAGTGTAATCCCTAAATAGGCAACACTCTTTAGACCAAATGCAAGCTAGTCTTCAAAATCATTCTTACAACTATCAGTTAAAGTAAAGATTTCACTTTTCGTCCAGTTTATCTTCTGCCCAGAAAGTATTCCAATTTCATCCAAGATGTTCTTTAAAGGTGGAAAGCAAACATGAGGGTTAGACAATTCAACAACCAAATCTGTGTAAACCAATACCTTAAGTTCAAGGGCTCCCATTTTCAACCCTTGAATGACCACATTTTGACGGATAAGTGTAATCAGAGGTTCTAGGAGAACGTTAAATAAAAAAAGGAGATAAGGGACAACCTGTTCTTGTTCCTTTAGATAACCTGAATGCCTCAAACCGTGCCACTAACCCAATTCCTGGCCAATGCATCATTGTGTAAGCAATTCACCATATTTATAAAAACCTTGCTGAAGCCCATCGTACACAATGTAAACTCTAAAAATCTCCAGTTGACTATCGAAAGCTTTCTCTGCATCTAAGAAAATTAGGGCCGCTTTTGAAGAAGGATAGAATTTGCTACCAAGCACATTAATAAGAGTTCTAATATTATCATAGCCAAATTGTTGTCTTACAAACTCAGATTGGGAAGCACGAATCACATCCCCAATGCAGCCGCTTAATATATTCGCAAAAACCTTCGCAAGAATCTTCATGTCAACATTAAGCAAGGAGATCGGACGATAAAGTTCCCATTTAGTGTAATTTTTACCAGGTTTAAGGATTAATATATGCTTCCTTCACCGCAGAGCACAATTCCCCTCTTGCCAGCAAAAAAATGATAAAAACTACATAGAATCGGAGAGAGCGGATTTGAGAAAGACCAATACAACTTAACAGGCAGGCCACCCAGACCTGGAGACATCTATTTGCAATTAATATTGAAAGTAACTTTAGCTTCTGTGACCTTTCATTCTAATCCCAGTCGATTAGCCTCAGACATTATGGGCAAATCAATTTTCCTAAAGAAGGAATCTAATTCCTTACATGTACGAACTATGTTTTCAGAGTAAAGAGATTCATAGTATAATTGGAAGCATTTGCATATCTCTGCATTAGTTAAAACTGACGAGCCATCATCTCTCACTATACTCTTAATGGCAGATCGATGTGAACCCTTAGGTTTAATTAGCTAAGAGCTTACAGCCCACTTCCACACTGTGCCAAAAAGCTTGTCTAGCGTAGAATAGTCACCTCTCAGTTTGATTGTTATACTATTAAGGAATTACTTCAATCTACTCAATTCAAGTTTATCACTCTCTTTCCTAGAAACTGTATATGGTTTCTGCATCTTCCCTAATGCACTTTCTAGCGATTTTATCTCTGTTGCACTCCATTTCTTGAGGTAGGCTGTCCGACCAATGATTTCCCCTCTCGTGTCCTTGAAATAATCCCAGACCATCTCAGTCTCTGCTGTATTCAAATTATCAAGGAAATATTGTTCAATAAATCTTTTCAACCCACAAATAATAGTTTCATCTTTCAGTATTGTGAAGGGATCTCGGAGTAAGACACAGACAACAGATTCAGAATTATAGATAAAACACTAAGTCAGGGTGGAAAAAGATTTAACCTGCCCTATACTATGGTGGGATTGCCCTACCGAAATAAAACTAAGGAAAGTCAGAGTCAGAGTTCAACTTGTGAATCGGTCTGTGTCCAAAACCTATACTTGCCCTCACAACTATTCTATACAATGTGAAGGGATGTCAGCAACCAACAGAAACTGTGTCCAACACAAAGTTCTGAGCTTCGGCCAGCTCGCAGCTTCCCTTCAGCTCCCTTCCCTAAGTGTAAAACAGTTCCAACAAAAAGTCTCAGAATAGCCTTCCTCAAGTTCAGGATGATATGGTGTTAACCAATACTCAGGGTTCCCTTCCCCAAGTTCCAAATAACCCCGAGACTCAAGTAAATGAATGGGTTAAGCCTCAGGGTTCCCTTCCTAAAGGCTCAGTTTCAATGTCACAATAGCATTTTCAGTCTTCTTAAAGTTCTGTGCCACACTTGCGCCCTTTTGGTATGATTGGCCTTTGTACAAATATCTTGACTGATAGTTAAACTACAGAGTAGCAATTCATTCAGCTTTTATTTTTACAAATTTTCCCCCACTTGGTTATTTAATATTGCATTCTTTGAATCACTGTTAAAGTTCACCTTTAAGGTTCCAATCACCGTAAAGTTCAACACATAGTGGGTTCACTTGCATTACTAAAGTTCCATTCCCTTTAAAGTTAAATATGTATTGGTTTCACTTGAATTCAAGGTTCTGTTCACTTGAAAATTCAGCATATATGGATTTTAGTTGAATCGAATTTTCATTCATTTCTGAGTTTGGCACGCAGTGGTTTTATGTGAATTTAAAGTTGCATTCCCTTTTTACTTTTGTTACCCATATTTAACAGTTCTGCTAATTTATTAAGTTTTCATTCAATTCGAACTTCAATAACCATGAAGTTTCATTTGTCACGGTTTTCATTCAGGTCAGCCCGTTGTTTAATATCTTTGTAGGTTGTCTTTAAAGAAGTGCCCAGCACGCGGAGACTCGAAAACATGCTTTCTTATGCACACGAACACTAAGTATTCATAATAGTTCAACAGTTAACAAAGATTCAAATCAGAGACCTGCAAAAATGTGTTCAGTCAAACATGCGCCCACTCCGATGCAAAAAAAACCTTTACGAAAGTTCAAACACTCGCATACAGTGCGGCTTTTTTGATTGAAACTCACTGTTTGCGTCCATGGGTTTTCCAGCAATTCAGATCGCTCGGCCTTCGGTTCTCCGCATCAGGGTTACGCCTCCTGCCCCTCAAGCACTCCTGTATCGGTTTCTGTCCACAGGAGAACGAGCACTGAACACCAGGAAAAGGGACAGCCTCTCTGCACGGCTCCCTTTCTAGCATTCAAACAGTTACACGGAACCCCAGCTCCCAAGCCGCACGTCCATAAACCGTTGGCGTGCTTCACAAACACGGTTCAATGCTGCTTCTCTTGGCCTCTCTGCTGCTGCTCAACACCACCTCCATGGCGCCTTTCACTCTGCTTCTTGATTTCAGCTTCTTTTATACACCAGCAGCCCCTTGACAGGCGGCAGGTGGGAATAGCAAATTAAACCTGCCCGACCATAATCAAAAGGGACATGCCTTTTCCTGACAGTTCTTAGCAGGCATCTTCCTCGTCCCAGTGAGTTAGTGGTAAAAGCAACTAGTCTTCATCACCCCCTGTTGCCTCTTCTTCGTCCCAGTAATGTCACTTGTCATATGATCAAGTCGGAGAGCTGACTCACAATAACGCATGAAAGCTGGGGAAGGGTTGTTTGTTAGTAGGGAAAGGGGGATACCATGTCTCTCCCAAGGGCATCCCAATCACAGTCCCCAAGGACCATCCACCCAGGTGATCCTCCCTCACTTGTCCAACCCCAGGGTTAGGATCCAAAAGCAATGGGCTTTCCTTGTCACCTGCGCATAGGGTCCAGGAGTGAGACTACCTTCAGGTTTCTCACAGTACATACGAGTTAAGTCTCCAATCTCCTTGAACCTTGATGCGCCCTATTAAGGATAATCTTCAAACGAACACTGGCATGGTCTGAAATGTTCCTTTCCTGTATGTCAATGTCAGTCACCCCATCAAGTAACGTTTGTATGTGAATCATGTACTGCCTAATAAAAGGTATATTCTCGTGCACCATGTAATTTAGTTCTCCAGACGTCAAGCATATTAAAACTCTCAACCATACATTTAAGATCCTTTGTCACACTGTTCCCAGAGTATCTACAATTTGCTGATCTGTCCAATATGCTAACCAGAACACAATTTAAAACCCCTACAATGATCATGCAATCACCATCCAAGCTTTGTATCTAAGAAGTTAGATCCCTGAAAGAAATACTACCGTTTAGTGCAGGGACCATATATTGATCCAACAGTGATCTTAACACCATCTACAATACAAAACCATCTAAAATGATATTAGCTAGTATAAACCTACCCTCAGGGTCCTTAATAATTCTATCCATCCCCGCATTCAGTCCCTTACAGATTAAAATACAGACCCCTTTACATCTGGTGATGTAGCTACTAGATAAGACCAGAATATATCTTGAATTCAGTAATATTTTACTGATCAGGCTCAAGTACATGGGTCTCTTGTAGGACAGCAAGGTCAACCCTCATCCTCCACAATTTGTTGAGGATCTTATTCTTCTTGGAAGAGCAGGTTATCCCCCTGACATTCAAGGTTAAGAAGGTAAAACCATTCAACACTGCTTAAAACAATATTTGCATACAATATATGGAAGGCAAAAGCATGAGCGTCATGTGAATAACTAAAATGGTTTGTGGCCTTCCATTCATTTTTTAAGCATTACTCAGTTCCATTTTGTTTACGGCCATACCTTTACTTGTGTGGACCATGGGTCAGGCCCAAAACAAAACTACTGTTGTGGGCGCCCCTGAGCGATTTAAATTAGATTAGCCGTCTATTCTGTCGCAAATATGTCCAATACACAAGATGTGGGTGGACCGGAATTTCTGGCAGCTTTCAGTTCTAGGCTGAATTGCTTAATGCCAATATTTTGTGTACCTGCCTGGTGTGTGACACTTATCTAGGGGAGACACTGTCCGTTCTTCAGGCGATTCTTACCAGAGTTGCAGGAGTACTGCCACAAAGGTGGGCTGCTGCATTGCAGAACTTGGTATGGCCATGTTGGCTGCACCCTGGCTCCTGTGTCCTTGGCCCCGGTTTCCTCAAAGACTGCAAAAACCCCTTCATGGGATTTTCCTCCTTCCCACCCTTTTTTCTGGCTGGACTGGCTGCCCACTCTTTGGGCCATTTCTGGGCCGGTGCTGTGTTGCCTCCCTGAGAAATCTTCACTCTAGACCAGGTGTGTCCAACTCCAGTCTAGGAGGGCCACAAACCTGAAGGGCTTTCAGGATATCCCTCATTAGGATTCATGAGATAAAAATACATACCTTTAGAATCATTGTATGCAAATTTATCTCATGATATTAATGATGGATATCCTGAAAATCATGTTTACGGCCCTCGAGGCCTGGGAGTGGACAGCTCTGCTCTAGACCAGGGGCCTCCAGAAACAGAAGTCTCCTTGGACTTGAGTGGTGGGTTGCCACTATTCTTCCTCAGCGCGGTCTTGGGCCGTCCCGAGTTGCTGCCATCCATTGCCTTTGTCATGGGACACCTTTGTTGGCTGGCTGCCGCCCTTAACCCTCCAGCTGCGCAGGTTCCCTTGGTTGGGTGCCTCCATCTGCATGGTGCCTTTACAGGCAATGCTTCTTCTGCCTGGTAGGTCGTCTCACTGGGTACACAGATTCTTTGTCGATATGTGTTGTCACTGGCCGTTTCCAAGACAAATCCTCAATAACAGTCAGTACTTGACAGAGTTAAACTGGATCCCACTCAGTTTTAAAAGGTTGGTGCCTAGTCAATGAGCCACCAACAAATGGTTCACCAAAAGAATGTATAACTAAAAGAAGGTGTGTTCCTGACTGGTGATCCTTTTCATAACAAACAAGTATTTATTTCTCCAATCAATTTTCCTTTATTTATTGTGATGAATCTGATGTCATCACTTCCTTGCTAGAGGAAGCCTCTCCTCATGTGGCCAGGCGATTGCAGCCGCTTGGTATACTGTCAAACTGGCAGTATACCAAGGTTGTCAATGTGAGAATTTACAGAAATTATGCCAAGGGTGCCTATTCCCCATAGCCAGGCGCCATGAAAAATAACTTCCCATTCAAGTCCCACTGGACTCAATGGGAATGGGGAGGACAGATGCACCCGCACTGTGTGCAACACTGCTGGTGCATCCGTCAAGGTCTGCGAGCGGGTGCCTTTCCGCCTGACAGGTCAGACATGGCTGTCGGAAAGGCACCCGCTCGCAGAACTCAAAGTATGCCAGTCCAGTAACAACAGTGCCTGTAGCTTACCAGCACCATTGTTACAGGACCAGCATACTCAGAATTAGGCCCATTGACCTAGACATTCTCGCTCTTACCGAGACATGGTTCAACGCCAGCTCGGTCACTGCCTTAGACTCCCTCCTCCCAAACAGCTTCAAAGTCTCCAAGCCTCCATCTCGCACCACAATAGCACAGGGTTGCCTTAATGTTCCCCGAGTGGGTTCCTGCTTCCATCTTACCCACCACCCAGCACTACCCTTCCTTTGAAAGCCTGGTTTGCAAGTTGGTCATCTCTCACCTCCACCCTGACCATTGCTACCATTTACTGGCACCAAGGCACCACCACCCTGTTCTGCTCTGAATAGGTCGATTTCTGCTTTTCCTTACTTTCATCGTCCTCAAACCTCCTCCTGGGTGATTTCAACATCCATCTCGATCTCTCGCTCTCTCTCCTCCACTAGTCACCCCCTCTCCTGGTCAGACCATTCTCTCCTCCCACCTGGGTCCCTTTGGCCCTCTGACCGCCCCATCAACATCGTTCACCAACATCCGTCAGATTAAATGATTGTCAGATGCTGCCTTCGCTTCCACCTTCACTCCACCTACCTCGGATACTACCTCTGACTCTGCTCTCAGCAACCTCCACCTTTCCATCACCAATATTCTTGACATTCTTGCCCCAGTCGTGAGGATCCGCCTGAAACCTACCTCTAAGCGCAACACCTGGTACAACTTCGAACTGCTCCAAAGGCAATACAGACTCTCCATCCGCGCCAAGAAAAGAGCTCACATACAGGCACGGGGTTCTGGTGCATCCAACACGGCCAAACAAGATCTGCATGGAACTAGCCAACCCTTCCGCAATCTCCTACTCCTTGTCCTTCCCAGGCCCCCTGCTACGCCCTGGCCACACACTTTGCCACCAAATGTCAGGACATCCAGAAGCCCCCCCCCCCCCTGCTAGCCACCTTCCCAAACAATCCCTCACCCCCCCCCCCCCCCCCCGTGTCTCCCTTGGCCCCACACCCTCCTCCTCCCTCCCTGTCAAACCTCAAGAAGTCACCAGAGTGGTCCGCGCCATGAAGATCTCTTCTAAACAGGTTTTCACTTGCTTATCCAGAACCACCAAGGATAACATTTGCTCCCTTGCCCCCACACTCGCCGATTTCTGCAATCCCTTTTCAAAATCAAACTTTATTGGCATTTTATTCTAAACAAAATCAGCCAGCCACCAAACAAATCCCACATAACCACATTTGCCCAAGACCTTGAAGCTCCCAACCCTCTACCTCCATGAAGCCGAATTAAATTGTCCCTATGAATTTTAAACAGAGAATGGTACATTTTTGTCTGACCAAATGTCCTTTGAGGCAAGCTGGTCTGTGAATGGGGAGAGACGTTCCCAGAAAGCACATTGTTCACTCATTATCCAATATTTTTACATTATCTAATATGTTTGCAGCATGTTACCCACCACTCCTCTTAGGGATTACCCATTCCTCATCTCCACACCCCCACCTCCCAACCCCCCCCCTTAGCCACTCAGACCATATTTCTCAAAAAACGGGAGCATACGCCTTCAATGTTAGACCTGGACTAGTCCAGGAGGTGGGTGAGGTATTCCACATCGTAAATGGCTCGCATCCTCAGCACCCAATTTGTTCCTCCATCATTCGTCGATTCTTCCAGAACTGAGCCAGGCAGCATCTGGCCGAGACAAAAATAACCTGAAACATGTATCCCTTCTCTGGCTCATCCCCTGCATGAATCCCGAAAAGGAGAAGCCATGGTGAAAACTCCCTCTGTATCCAGTCTACCACTTTTATCCAAGAGAGAACCTCCCTTCCAGTATGCAATCATCCTTGCACATGTGAATGTAGTTCCCCTTTTCCTGATGGCACTTCCAACAGGTCGGGTCATAACCCCCTCTCATTCGGGCAATTCGCGCTGGGGTTCGGGGGGGGGGGGGGGGGGGAGTAGTACCATCTATGCAATCATTTCAGAGCCTGGTGTCTGTATTGGATCAAGGTCGTTGAATGGTTGGCCCTACAGCACATCTGAGCCCATAGGGGGCGTCTCTGATGTCTCTGGCCAGTTCCTGCACCCATTTCATTCTGGATGGGGGGGGGGGGGGGTCCTGCAGGGCCGACAAAAAGATCCTCCTATACACCCCGGCTATCAAGCCATCTGGAACCCGGCTGCGTAATCAGGAATTTCTCCAAACTCGTCAGCTCCCTCCTATCCCCCCACTGACCTGTCCGAGCAACCTTAAAATTTAAAAATCAGAGCGTGGAGAGATTACGGAGCCCCCGGAGTTGCACCAGCCTGCCCAGAGAGATAAATGCATCTCCTTCCCACATTTCGCCCGCTCTAATTAGACCAGCTTCGTACCAGCGTTGGAAGGCCAAGGGGTCTGCAATCCCGTCTCTTAGCAAGGGGGGGGGGGGAGGGGTGCAGCTCAAAGTAGTAAGCCACCTATTGTCCCCCCCCCCTCCCTCCATATTGCTCACAGAACCTCTAGGACCGGGTGGTGGAGATCTCTCCTTGGGAGACAGGCCCTGGGAACCAACAACCATTCGTCGAACATGACTGGGGCCAACACCGCGTTGCCATGCTCACCCATTGCTTTGCAGAGTGTGGGTCAAAGTGATCCACTAAAGCCCAAAGCTGGGTCGCTCCATAGTACAGCATCAAGTCAGGAATCATCATCATCATCATCCTTCTTCTCCTCCTCCAAGATCAATGTCTTATACGCAATCCCATGTCTAGCCCCCGCCCAGACAAACCTCAACATGGCCCCTTTAAAGAAGTAGGTATCTCTATGGGCAGCACCTTGAATAGAAACAAGAATTTAGGGAGCAGAACCATCTTTATACAATTCAAACGGGCCATCCATGAGAGTCCCGAACCAGATCAACACTCCATATCCTGTTTTATGGCAGACCAGAGGGGGAGAAAGTTTCGAGGGAAGAGATCCTCAAATCGTTGCGATACCTGGACCCCCAAGGTACCAGAAGGAATCCTCCTGCTTTCTAAATGGGAGTTTCTCAACAAATTCCCTCTCCTTCCCAGACAGACCTCCCACCACATACGCTGCTGACTTTCCCAAGTTAATTTTGAATCCTGATAACCTCCCTGATCGTTCGAGGCTTTTCAACACCTCAGGAACCGAGTGGGTCGGTCTGGTAACAAAGCAAAGCGTCATCCGCAAAGAGACTCATCTTGCAGGTCAGTCTGCCAACCATGACCCTTTGCCTGCCCCCCCCCGCGACAGAGGCAGCCCATGGTTACATCACCAAGGTGAACTGGATGGGCCCCAGCTGGCCCATAAGACTGGGGGTCTCCAAACAGCCCTCTAAGATGAGCAGCGGCACCCTTGAGATAGATGGGGGATGCAGATTCGTACTCTCGCATCAAATAATAATGACAACACAATAGTTTGGCAAAGGGAGTCAGTTTAATGACAAGTACAAAAAACGGGGAGTTCAATGAACATCAGCAACTGCTCGATCTTCCTTCTTGCTTAAACTCCGATTCACTTCAGAAAAACAACACCATTTATACCGAAAACTCGTCATCACTGACGTGCAATCTAAAAAACCCAACATTCAACGTGATTGGTTATAGGAAGGTAACTTTAATATAGGTACTATATCTGTATATGGTAACGGGGAGAGGGGATTGGATAATGTCAGCTGGGGCAACCAAGTTCTTCCTTCGAACTGGCTTCTGGAAACGTCACTAAAAAAAATAAATAAAAAATAAACAACATCCCATTGGCTCTACCTCTCTGTAGGACCCTAGATTACATGGTCTGCTATGATTGGGTTGGCATTGATCCCACACATTCCTTTCCACTTAGCAGCATACAGAATAATTAGCCAGGTGCAGGGAATAGACCTAAACCCCAGTTTCCCTTCAATTTATGGTACAACCATTCATCACCTCAGTGGCTGTGTGTCAATTTCTGCTTTGTCGTTTGGTCTGGAGTCCGCCTCTTGGTCTGAGAAGTTAATGAGTATTGGAACGACAAGGCTCCATGCATAGGTGTGAAAATCTCATCCCTTTCTGCCGCCTTGCCACGTGACTGGAACACTGTGAAATTGGCCTCTTCTTCATGCAGTTTTGTGTATTTGATTTAGTCCCGTCAGTCGTATACCATCTGCGGTTTATCTCGACCTTGCTGAACAGGCGACTCAGTTATTCTTCTCTTTAACTGTAGGCATTGCTAGCCTGTTCCAGCCTGATACGACTTTGGCCTCTTTGCAGGTTTGTCTTCAGCAGGGTTTCCCTCTGTCTTTCCTTTTTGATTTGTGGCTGCGGACCTCTCCTCGAGGTCTTTGGAAACATCTATTCAATTCTGCTCATGTTTGCAGTGGATTTTCGCTCATCTATAAAGTGCTTTTGAGGTAGATATATGTATAGTTGGCGCCTGCCACAATCTATTTTTCTACTAAGCGTAAGCAAGCTCCACGATTTCTTTGCTTCTTGCGTATGTACACGTTTTAACTGACAAGGTCTCCATCGGGAATATGGCCTAAGTTTTTCACCTTGAAATCACTGGTTTCATCTTAGGCTTAAGATGTCACTTATCCATGATGTTTCGTCTCTTTATCAGCATTCTTAGGTCATTATATTATGCATGTGCGTCAGTCTGATTTCTCATGATGTCACCAGTCTTCTTTTAGTATCTTCTTGGTTTCTTCAGGTATTCCGTTCTGACAAACGTTCTTTTGTCGTGTTTGTGGATATGAATTTCTCAGTGGGTACCTTACTGTCCAGGTTTGCTTAGGTGTCGGTACTTCAATAGGGGCCGTTACTCTAATGGGCACTGGGCAGAGCACAACTGTGGCTCTCTCCTAGTTTATCTGTACTCCATTCATCACATATTTTGGCGTGAACGTTCCTGGTACTTCGAAGGGGGGTGGATGGAGTGCGGAAGATGCATGGCACTTCCTCTTCAAAGGCATAAATCAACTGGGAGAGTGGACACACCCTTGGTGTGTGCCCCGCTGCAGCAGGAAGGCCTGTGATTCAGCACCATTCACCAACACCTTGCCCGACAGCTTTGAATACAGAGCTGCCATCCATCCCCTCCAACCTGGTTCCACTACTAAAGTGTGCAAAAACCTCGCCCATGAAGGACCAGCTGACCCGGTCAAATGCCTTCTTGGCATCCAGGACCAGTAAGAGTATCCCTTCATTCTTGGCTCATCGGCAGCAAAGAAGGAAGTGTCTTACGCATGTTGTCCGCCCCCTGCCTGGTCGACCAACCCGGGGAGGTACAATTCATGGTGTGATGCAAGGACTCTAGCGAAGATCTTTGCATCCACATTGAGGAGGGAGATGGGCCTATACAATTCACATTTGCTCTGGTCCTTCCCAGACTTCAGGATGACAGCGATGAAGGCATGGAGAAAGGACCACAGTATTGTGTCCGCCCCACATAGAGAGTTAAACAAACGTGTGTAAGGGCCTGCCAATTGGTTTTGATACTGTTTATAAAAATCAGCGGTGAAACCGTCCTCTCCGGGGACTTTCCCTGTGTTTAATCTATGAATGGCTTTCAGAACCTCCTCCAGAGTTCTCACCATCTAGAGTTGCACTCTTTGCCTTCGTGAGCCTGGGGATGCTCATTTCGGCCAAATACCACCTCATTTCCCCCTCCGACTCTTCCACCGGTTTGGCATACAAGTCCCTGTAAAAACTTGCGAAAGCCAACGCGATCTCCCCAGACCCTCTTCCCGTTCCGCCTCCACTCTACTGCCACTCACCCTGTTAGCCAAGAGGGTCCCTACTGTGTTACCTTTTTCGTAGTACCTTTGACGGGTGTACCTCCTCTTCTTTACAACCTCCACTATCAAAACGGTATGGAGAGCCTGCCTCCCATCTCTCATTTGCCCCCTCCCCCAGGAGTTTTTCCCTGTCCGCGCCCGGCCGGGTCAGTTGAGACCTCAATCCCCTCAGGTCCTCTCAAAGCCCCCTTTCAATTAGCCCCTTCTCGCTCTTTCTGCGCGAGCCCTTGGCGATCAGCCAACCCCTAAAAGTGTCCATCTCCCAGAACGTTACCATACTCGTCTCCCCATTGTCATTAATCTCGAACTAGGCTCGGATCTCAGGACCCCGACTACCCGGTCTCTGGACAGGTTATCATTACACCACCAATGGAAGGATCGCTGTGGTAGCGGGAGTCACCAGTTAACCGCCACCACCATCTCATGGTCAGACCACGTGATCACCTCAACCCTGGGCCACCCACGTGCTCTCTCGGGACCAAGAAGAGGTCAATCTGCGTGTATGTCTGATGCGGGGGGGGGGGGGAGAAAAATGTATAACCTTCCGAAGCAGTCTGATGGTTGCCCCATACATCTACCCAAAAATGGTCCTGCAGAAGATTCTGAAAGGCTAAGTTCTCCTTTGCTGCCACCTTTGTACCCGTTCCTTTTGCTGACCACCAGTCTAATGCGGGGTCAATCAGCAGATTAAAATCCCCTCCCAAGATTGTCGCACCCTCTGCCCATCCGTCCATCGTTTTAAAAACCTGATGGAGGAATTCCACCTGTCCCGTGTTATGAGCATAAAGGGTGGCTAGTGTGTTCCGTGTCCCCTTGTGCACCCCTTTTATACCAAAAAAACGTCCCCCATATCCCCTCTTGACCTGGAGCCCCATCAAACGTAGGGACTTTCCTAGCAAGATACCCACCCCTTGCTTCTTGGAATCTGTGGGAGGCCCAGATGTTCCTGCCTATTTCCTTAACCTTTATAGGTGACTCCGCCCCCTGCCTATAATAGGTCTCCTGCAGGAAGAGAATCCCCAGTTTCTGCTTTCAGAACATATTACTAGTCAAAGATCCCTTTCTGGGAGTTCAGTCCCTTCAGGTTCAAGGTGCCTACTAACACCTTAACATACCCCAGCCTTATCCTTTGCTGGTTGCTCCCCAATTTCCTTCCATGTATCTAATCTCCGTCATATGCGTTTCCAGCTGCATAAGGCCTTCTCCCTTGCCCGCCCTCCCCCCCCCCCCCCAACCTTCCCACAACCAAGGCGTTGGATACTGTACCCTCATCACGCTGGGCATGTCTATCAAACCGCCAGGGGCGTAACCCCTACCTTGGGCACCATGATTCAGCCCCCCCCCCCCCCAACAACAACAACAGCCCGGGTGAGGGGGTGGCATCAAAACCTTCAACCAGCTCCCCCAACTCCTGGATCCCCCTCTGGATCCTGGATCCCCCTCTCATACTTCTTTTTGTACAGTGCGCCCCTATTCAACAAGACACATCAGTTACATTTCAACTCAGTAACATAACACCTCCTTGCCATTCACCAAGTGTACCACAACAAACCTTCAAGCATCAAAGAGGCCCCCATCCGTCCCTCAGGCGCTCCCCCCAAACCCCCCGCCCCCTGACAGTCGAGGTGGCAGACATAGAAAAGCCAGCCTCCAACTCTCCGGTGTCATTTTGAGACAGGGGAAGTGGGGGGCGGGTAATTAAGCTTTTGGTATGGCGGGGGGGGGGGGTCCAAATTAGGGTCTGGTCCATGCCCTCTGAGCTCCGAAATAGATTCCTCCCGACAGCCCACCAGGTTTTCCATAACTCGTATCTCTTCCTCAGCCACCAGATGGTACCGTTCTCCCTCCCATTCGAACACCAGAGCGAAGGGGTAGCCCCCAATGGTACCTCACCCCCTTCTCCTGAAGCCATCTAGTGAGGGCCCCGCACCTTTCGCCTTAAAAGTGTGGGTCGACAGGTTTTGAAAACTGACCACCTTAGAGTCACCATAGACCACCTCCTTCATGCGCTTTGCTTTCTCAAGGATTCTTGCCTTGTCCCTGTAGTTGTGCATATGCGCCAGGCCTGGGTGCGGTCCCCATGTTCCCGCTTTGGCTTGGTGCACCCTGTCTATGGCTACTCTCTCCTTCCCTGGATTTGCGGACCATCCCTATTTCTTGGATTTTTGGTTCAAGGCCCACTGGAGTCTCGCCATCGGTCTCTTGCAGCCGGAAGAACCAGAGGTTGTTGCGCCTCTCCCGGTTCTCAATGTTGTACACCTGGAGGTGCAGCTCCTCTTCCCTCCTCTCCATGAAGCGTGCTTCCATTTGTGTCTCTAGTAGGCCTGTGGAAGCCTGGTTGGCCTCCACCCCTTCCATTCTGTCTTCCATAGTAACCACCTTGGCTGAGAGGTCTGCCAATTTCGCCCCCATGTCTGTCCTCATCCCTCTGATCTCCTCCAGGATGGTTTGTATATCATTCTCAATGGAGCCCAGCGCTGCAGAGGGGGGGGGGCGTGGAACTTGAGCCTCCAGGAGCTCCCGCCATCGTTTCTGTGCCTCAGTATTGAAAGCGTGTCAAGGTTTCCTGTCAGCTCATGGGTGGCTTCCAACATCACCACCAATGGTCCCCAAGGGGAGGTCTGGGATAGCAGAGGGCCCACCACCAAGTCATGTTCACCCCACGCCAACTAGCTTCTCCAGCAACATCCACAATAGGTTCCTGTGGTCTAGGTCTGAGTCCCCGGTCTCCCAAGCAGGGTCCACAGGTGGGCCGACTTCCTCCTTTATTGACTCCCAGTACTGTCCCTCAAGGGAGTGGGGGTGGGGGGGGGGGTCACTCACCGCCCTCTCACCATTCTTGGGCTGACCCATCCATTGTGACGCTAGCCATCACCACCTGGAGCACGTTTTCATCTGGATGGGGTTCCACCGAGGGGCGGCCCGCCCACCACCTCTTCTCGGGGCCCTGGGGTCACTTTCAATTGGCCCACTCCCCCTTCAGGCCTAAGGCGCTCACCTCCCGCTGTCCTCAGTGTCACCCCGCCACAGGAGCTTCGCACACTTCACTCCCGTAGGAGCTACTGCTCCTGTTGGGGCGCCCCTCTGCAGCTTTACTTTTCGCAGTGCTGCCAAGGATGGATGCTCTCCGCCTTCACACTCTTGCTGTGCCCGACCTCCCCAGGCCTCACCCGCGGATTTTCACCAGCGAGGCACAACCTCGCCTGCCCCTTCAGGGGCCCGCTGGCACTCAGATGACCTCATCCCTCAGGAGGGGCCGCTACCACCTACTCTGCACCACTGAGGTGGCAAAGCTTTTAAGTCCAAGCCCGCCTCAGGTACCGGCCTCTGCCGCCACAGACAAGCTCCTCCTACCCCGAAGGGCCTCCACGCAGCGTTCCGCGGGGACAACAGGCCCGGCACTTCTCGAATCCTGAAAGAAGTGCCGGCAAGGAGCCAGGCGATCCCAAGAGCCCACAAAGCACCGGCCAGTGCACACTGGGACACTCCATCAGGGGTACACCAATTCAGGATCATTAGTGCTGTATTTTCACCATAACACCTCAATAATGCCCAGGCAGGGGACAGAGCTAGCAGCTCAGGCAGCCATCTTGTCTGCACCCCCTGGTGGCCTCTGCAATCACTCGACACTGGATATTTTCCCCTCCTCCCTTAAGCACTCACTTGTGCACCCACTCCACTCCTGAAAAAACTTTCAGCAGACCCTACCTGCCAACTACCACCCTATTTCCATCACCCCCTTCCTGGGGAAGCTGATGGAGAAGTTGCCATTGCCCCAACTCAACTCGCACACCAAACTTGTTGATGGTCTCCACGACCATCAATCTGGATTCCGAGCATCCAGAGGCACGGAAACTGCTCTTCTGAACACAAGTGAAGAACTGCTTACATCTCTGGACTCAAACTCCGCGGCTGGCCTCATCCTTCTCGATCTCTTTTCTGCCTTTGACACAGTCAACAATTCCATCCTCATACAAAGGCTTGCCAATACCCTTCGTATCTCGGAACAGGCACTGGACTGGCTGGCATCCTTCCTTACTGACTGACCGCTCTTCCCAAGTCATCTTGGGCACCTTCACCTCTCCTACTTCCTTCTCCACCTGTGGTGTCCCCGAAAGGTTCCATCTTCTCCCCCTTGGCTCTTTAACATCTACCTTGTTCTGCTTGCACATCTCACCTCCTCAAACTTCCAGTGTTCCACAGACGCCAAACTTCCTGCTGACCCTTGTGCAACCTCCATCACCCCTGACTGCCTATCTGCCATCCAGTCCTGGTGCCTCTCCAACGATCTCTGCCTCAACGCCTGTAAAACTGAGATCCTTCCCATCGGCATCCCTGCTTCCCCCCCCCTTCCCTTCACTCTGGCCTTCCTCCTTGGGCTCTTCCCCTGCTCCTTTTTCAGAAGCCCGATACCTTCAAGTCATGTTTGACTCCCCTCTCTCCTTCCTCCCTCACACTCAGGACATTGCCAAGAAGTCCCACTTTCAGCTCTTCCTTCTCAAAGGAATACTCCCTTTTCTCACTTTCCCCCTGAGGCTCAACGTCAACCAAGCCCTGGTTCCCTCTAGACTAGACTATTGCAAGAGCCTCCTCCTGAATCTACCTTCATCCACTCTGACAACCCCTCCCACCCCTCCCTCCAGCTAATCCAAAATAAGGCAGCAAGACTTATCCTTGGCCTTAGGCCCAGGCACCACACCTCTCCTGCCATAAAAAGTCTTCATTGGCTACCGGTGCTGCACGGATTAAATTCAAATTCCTCTGCATCATCCACAAGAGTGTCTGGCCCGGGGACCACACGATCTTCAAGTTTATCTTACTAAATACTCTCCCTCTAGACCACTTTGTTCCTCCTGTCCTTTGTGTAAAGCGTTTTGCTAAACAGAGGGGTAGGAGGTCGATCGCTTTCCTCAGCTGGCTCCCTCCTATGGAACAACCTCCCCCTGCACCTTGAGCAGAACTTTCTTAAATTCCAGAAGATCCTCAAGACCTTCCTCTTCACCTCCTTCTCTTCTCTGCTAATACCACAGTTGAAATGATTGGTGTCTGGGGCCCCTATGCATCGTTGGGCCCCTGACCTCCCACACCCAATCAGCCCAGCTCCGGTCTTGCCTTGGCACACCCTCTGCCCTGGAGGATCGCACTTACTCCTAACGTGGCCCTTGGCCATGTAGTAATCAACCAACCAAGCACGAAGCTGAAGATGAACAAAAGACGTTATAGCGATTTCCAGTGACCAGAGAGCATGCTGTGTAACCGGACCATGATGCAACCCTTCCTTCTGATCTACCAGGGGGTCCCGAATGCAACAACGCCTACCCATAGGATGGTTAGACCCACTAGTCTCGGTTAGACCTACCAAACAAGCCAACTCTCAATGTGCTGTGACCTTCCTGGGATACCAGGGGAACTCGAGCCAGAGTACAGTGCATGGTCTTCCGAAGTCCAGATCCTGTTGAAACTTTGGTTGACTCCTGCTGGATCTCCAGTGCCAATTCGAATCCCTAAGTCCCCTCACCAGAGTGCAGGACCGAGAGAGTGAAGAGAATCTGACCAGCGATATTAGTTCTTCTGGCTCCTGTACAAAAACACCAAATCCACAGAGCCGCAAGAATCTGAGAAGAATCCTTTGCTGGAAGCCTCCTCTAGCGATTGCTGCTACAAGTTCCCATGCAGTATCTGGTGCTTCAGTCTGCTGAACAAGAATCCAGGTTTTGTGCTGCGGCATCCTGAAGGCATCCAGCCAGAAGCTCTTCTTTTCTCCTAAGGTACTGTTTAGGATTGGGGAATACTCAACTTAAGCATTATGCGAGTCCTGTGAGGACTAGTAGGTGATTACATTTTTATTACACTTGTCCTCACAAAAAACAATCCAAAAAGACATGGTTCACACAGTGAGAAAATCTCTTGTCACCCGATTACATAAATCGGCAACGACACAGTAGTACCCTAGCCGGGAATTAACACCACCCCACTCATTTTCCCCACATACCTCTACTCCAACAGGCCAATACCCCAGCCATAGGGGTTTCCATAACACAATGTCCCATGAACAAATAATCAAGAAAGAACTACCCCCTTAACAATAGATGACAAATTAGGATAGGTCTTCATAGCATTCAACTTTACATATATACAGCTCTTACACTCTCAAAATACCGATGCTACACGAGATAAGGTCCTCCAACTCGTGGGAACCCCAGCCCCTATATTCTGGTGGCGAAGCAGTGTCTCTGAATTAGCCTCATCCTCCCCTCCCAGGGGGGGCTGCCCTCCGCTCCCACTACTAGTGTCTCATCCCCATCAGGTCACCCGAGCCATACTGATCTGTGAACAGTCCCCACTCCTCCATAAAGGATGTCATATCATGTGCCACGTAGGCGAGTTTCTTGATCAAGTAAACCTCTGACACCTTCCCGAGTCAATCCCTTTTCCTCTGGCAGCAAGTACAATTTTCAATTCTGTGCCACTATTATCCTACCCACTCGGAGTAGGGCTTCCCACATTCTTGGAAATCAGTAAGATTCAACCTTCAGGAGCTACACCTAAAAGTACTGCGAGGGGTTCCCAAGATCTAGGGATCCCTGCTATATCCTTTATCCAGCTGAGCACTTCGGTCCAGAAAATCTCAATGTGGGGACAGTCCCACCAAATATGTGCTAAAATTCCCTCTTCTCCACATCCCCTTGTACACAGCAGCGGGACCCCCAGAAACATCTTGGAGACCTTAACAGGGGTAGTATAGCTGAGTGGCAACATGCTCGTCTTGAAAGCAAGACGACGCAGAGCAACAGGTGCAAATCATGGGTCTGCGCTTAGAAACCTCTTTGGTATTAAGCATGTTATAAATAACCAATTATAATTATAAAATAATTATAATGTGCCAGCCATGGAGCATCTTAAAATTGTGGTCAATTGCGTGGGTAGAATTGCTCCCATGAAATGTCAACTTGTAAGTTTCATCCCATAACTTAACCAGCACAGATGTCCCCGTCAGCCGGTCCTAATACCACATAAATTTCATTTGAATCTTTTCTCAGGGCGACATGAAACCCTGATGAAGCTTGGAGCTAGTACCCTTCTTGGAAACAGCTATCCCCAGAACCGACTCAAATGGAGTGAGATCCCGCACCGACTACCCTGCTCATTGTGGGTCAACACTAAATCCTTTGGTATTAGCATACTTGAGGGAAAAATACTGGAACTTTTTGATTTGAATGGATTTATTGATCTTTTTGTTTTTCAGTCAAATTACATTAAATAAATATATGGGGAGGGGTAAGGGAATAGGTTTAGGTGGGGGTGTTGCAGGGGGACTTGACCCAAAAAAAACAACCAAAAATAATTACGTCAAATTGGAAAAGGTCAAATATTTTCAACCAAGTAGACCTAAACCATCCCTTCAGATGCAAGTATTCAAAGATCTCTAAATTCTCCCATCCCAACCTGTCTGCCACCTCCCAGAACCCCTTAAATTAACCATCCTGTAGCAGATGCGCTGCTCCTCCAGGCCCATATACGACCATTTGAGCCCCCCGGAAACTCCTACTGCCCATCCTGAAAGGGTGGCCCCAAACGGACCCCGGCGGCAAGGGCCAAGAGGATAACTCCATATTGACTTTGACCAGAACGTCCACAGTATCCCTAACATAGCGCGATTACGCACCTCTGCAGAGCGGTATCTGCGGGGCGTCCATATATAATCACATACTTTGTTCGGGAAGGTGGCACATTCCTCCATGTATGTCCAGTACATCAAAAGACTATCTGACATCCGATCTATCATAACTCTTAATTGGGCCGCTTGAAAATACAGCATCTGGGATGTGTTTAATGACCTTTATGCTTACTGTTTACAATTGTGCCTTAAGGTTTACTTGGTTTGACTACTCATTAGCATCTGTGTGCGGTGGATGGTTTTAGTATTTCAGTTTTCCTTTGTATCTATTGTTCTTTTGACCTCCCTGCCCTTAGTCCCCCTTTTTCACTCCTTTTACGTTATGACTATGATAGCCGAGTTAAGTTTGTATCTATTCTACAATATGTACACACAAATGATTGTCCTAGATGTGTTCATAAACCTTTAAAAAGAATCAAAAATAATTTGAAGAAAAGAAAAAATACAGTGAAAGTCTGGGAATCCGAACCCCCCTTATGTCTTTGCCAAGCATAAAGTTTCCCTTGCTATGTACATTTTTTTCCTCTGCCACGTGAAGTTAAGACATATTTTCAATTTCTTTCCTTAAATAAACACTCTAGAACAGTCCGGAGGATCTGAAATAGAAATAACCTTGGAAGCACATTCATTTTTACCACCATCATTTCCCGTCGGTGATCACATCAGCTCAGACCACCTCTTTAAATCACTACGCAATTCCGCCATAAGTGGGTAATAATTATGTCTGTGAAAATGATCGAGATTGGTATTACAATCCCCAAAATAAGTCATCGATACCCTTGCTCGCATTTGCTTATCCCCAAGCTCCCTACCCGCTTCCCCCGGGTCTCCTCCCCAAGAGGAAGAAGGAAGGAAGGATTTAGTATAGTTAATTTTCAACCCCACCAACTTCCCGCAATCCTGGAGGACCTGCATCAACGCTGTTAGGGAGTCCTTTTCGTTCTGAAGAGAGCACAAAACATCTGCAAACAAGGACACCACGTCCCGCCAAACACCATCCCTATGATCCGTGGATTTGCCCATATGGCTGCTGCCAATGGAGCTATAACAAGGGAAAAAAGGAGTGCGAACAGAGGTGCATCCCTGCCTAGAACACCCATATGACTGGAACTCTTCCAAAATCAGACCATTCACCGATACCCTCGCTGTCGGGTTCCCATAGAGAGCCCTGACCCATGTGAGGAAGTTAGCTCCAAAACCAAACTTAACCACTCTGTCAAAGGCTTTCTCCGAATCTAGAGATACCAGGCAAGCCTTATCTTTCCTCCTCTCTGCCCAGTAGACCAAGATTCAGGGTTTTTCAAACGTTATCTGCGCCCTGCCTACATTGGAATAATCCCACCTGGTCCCCACGAAATAACGTTGGGAGGAGCTTATCTAATCCTATTCCCCAGAATTTTGGCTCAAACCTTATAATTGTTGAGCACGGATATAGGCGTATATGATGCACAGTTGCTCAGGTCTTTCCCGACCTTCAGGATAACCATAAAAACAGCTTTAAGCATAGTTTTCAGGAACGTTTCCCCATCCAATATGTCACTGAACATCCTGGCGAGTACGGGAGCAAACGTTGACCTGAACAGTTTATAAAACCGTACAGTGAAGTGCCTGTAATTCTGCCCTACACATCCGTAGCTTCTTCTATCTGGTTCTACTGATTCCAGTATCCACCCCTTCCAGGGGGGGGGGTGCAGGCCATCAATCTGGATTCTAAAATCCTTCTCTCGTCGCCTCGGTTTGGCTCTCGAACTGAACCCCATCAATACTCCCCATATTGTGGCTTTAAACCATTCCCCCCCCCCCGCACCTCCCAAGTATATCCGTAGAAACCTCCCCAGTATCATTAAATTGGAAGTATTCCTTAATGTTTCGAAGCAGCACCTGTCCCACCAACTTCTCCTTTAGATGTAAGTCATTGCATAACCAGAGTCCCCGCCTGGTGCCCATTTCCTTCACCCCCAACTCGGCAAACACCAGATCGTGGTCTGACCACGAGATTGCAATTACCAGCGTTGTCCGAATCGGTCACTGAACCACTGAAACATGTGTATGGTGCCTCACTGTCCTTCCCACTCACCCTTTCCCTTCACATCCCACACATCTTTGAGACCCAGCCAGGCGTCGATATCCCTAAATTCTGAGATCCCCCCCCCCCCACAACCCTGTCTATCAGTAACCTTTCCCCACCCCTTTGTTCTCAACCTTTAGTCTTGCTGCCTTATTCTGGATTAGCTGGGAGAGGTCGCAGAGTGGAAGAAGGTAGATTTCGGAGGATACAATTGCAATAGTCAAGCCTAGAGAGAACCAGGGCTCTGTTAACATGAGACTTTGGGGAGGTGGGTGGAGGGCGTGAGAAAAGGGAGAATTCCTTTGAGAAGGAATAGCTGAAAGTGGGACTTGTTGGCAATGTCCAGAGTGTGAGGGAGGAAGGAGAGAGGGGAATCTAAGAGGACTCCAAGGTTTCTGGCTTCAGAAGAAGGAGCTGGGTGAGAGCCCAGGGAGGAAAGTCAGAGTGAAGGGAACAAAGAGGGTGCAGGGACCATAATAAACACCACCCACCAAAAGGGTACCTTGCGTAAATTGCTGAAGTCGGGGTCCCACAATTTCCCAAAACTCCCCTGCCACATATTCATAGCATACATCGATGCCACTTACTACAGTACCCTGCATCAAGCCCTTTACAAAAATGAAATTCCCTCCCTGATCACCTTCAATATCCAACTTATGGAATCTGCATGCTGGCCCCACTAGTATGGCAATTCTTCCCACTGCTCCCTGAAGCAAAAGAATTTAGCAATCCACCCCCGCCCCCCCCTCCCATCTTCTGACCCTCTCTTCCCCGTCCATAAAGTGAGTCTCCTGGTCACATAGCGCATCCAGTCCCAGAATCACCAGGAGCTCCTTCCGCTTCCCCCCCCCCCCATCCCTCTGTTCACAGTATCATTTATCCAGCAACATCCCTAACAAACTTCTTGGCTATTAACACACCTCAAAATCACAACCCCTGTAACACTCCCATCTCTGAAAAATGAAATGGTTGTGTCCCGAATCCAGGAACTAATTCCCTGCAGCTGTAACAAGTCTCTACCGCCCTCTTCCCACCCACCTTCAGGTCCTGCGGCTCCCCATCATACAAAAGGTTACCAGATTCCGATGCCCTGGGCCCTTTCCCAGTTAACCAGAGAAATAACAAAAAGTTCAATGCATGGCTCAACTGTGCCAGAAAACAGGGCCCCTGTCAAGGTACTATCTTTCCCGGGGAAGGAGTATTCAGCTTACGAAATTTGTAGGCACCTTGGATCTTAAGTAGGTCCACCAAAACACTCCCTTTGCCCCCAGCTTTTGCGCCAGCCACTGCCTGTTCTCCAGGCTTCCCCACCCCCACCAAGAGCTCATCTGAGAGCCACTGAATATTGCCCTCCGACACCAACTGATATTTGATCCCCTCCCACTCAAAAATCAAAGGGGTATCCTCATCTGTACCAGACTCCCTTATCTCAGAGCCATTGTGTGAGGGGGGCCACATTCCTCCTGTCTCAACAATGTGAATGCCGACAAGACTTGATAGATGGCCACCTTTGACCCTCCAAACTCACCCACATCGTTTTGGCTTTCTCCAAAATGCGAACTTTGTCTGTATAATAAAATTTCACTAGAACTGTCAAGGACAATGTGGGGCCATCTTTCGTCTGCAGGACCAACACCAGAATTCCCTGAACCTTTGCTGCCAGTTCCATCAGGGACTCCCCCTCCGATTCCTGAAGGCCACAAAGTCCTAACTTGCAGTGCTCGTGTGGATCACGATATCACCTATCTTTAGGCACAACTCCTCCTCCCCGCTCTCCACTTCAGACAACCGCATGCCCATTTAAATTTCCAATATGTCCACATTAGTCTGGTTTGCTTCCAGCCAAACTACCCTCTCCTCAATGTGCTCCACCTTCCCGGAAAGCTGCACCATCTTTGTGCCAATGTCTGTCCGCATTCCCCTTCTCTCTTCCAGAATGACCAGAATGTTTTTGTTGATGGCTCCAATTTCAGGGTCTGTTCCCCTTAGGCGTCTCCATGCAAGACTGCTCTTGATACCTGAAACTATATAGTGTGTGCCTGAAGCTCATCTGGGCCGCCAGGCCACCTCCTCACTGTGCCCCCTAACTGGCGCTTCAGCTCGCTGAAAGTCCCGCACTCCGTAATTCAGGCCTCCAATGATGCCCAGCCAATAACAATCACCGGGCAAACAGGGGACTCCCCTGCAGCCCCACTAGCAATACCTCACTCTCTGCCGGTTACATCCACACTGGTATTGCTGTGAACCAAACTGGTTGTCGCAGGTACTCCCTAAGTCTAGCACCTTGACACTTGTCAAACACCCATGGGCCGGACAGGGGGCCCTCACCAGCTTCCTTCCAGAGGCTCTCCCGGCCACCCAGCAGCTGCTGCAGACCACCTCTTGTAATGCACCCGTCGCCCCACACTAGCACACATAGGCCTGGGACCAGAGCTCCACCAAAATGCTCACTCCTACGATCTCGGTGCCCCACTGACTCTTAATCCTCCTGCGCAAGACCCTTGCCTCCGGCCGTGCTCTGGCAGGGCTGTGCTGCCTGTCCTCCAGCCCCTCCGTCGGTCCCAGCTTTCAGCAGCACCTCGCCCCTACTTGCCACCAGCACCAACCTCACTCCGAGCAGTTGGGTGGTTACAGCTTGCTCAGACTGTTTTCCTGCACCTGGGGATGGTATGCTGCTACTGTGTGCAACATCAAGCCCCGGCACCGAAAGTCACTGCGGCCTCGCCACAACAGCCCTAAACCACGTCAGCGCAGCCCGATAGCCTTTCACCCGGGGCTCTCCTACTTCGCTTTAGGCATCCACCATGCAGCAGACCCACTCCGAGGTTGCCACAATGTATTGCCTCACCACTGCCTCCACTAGATCACTTCTGTGGTCGCTTTACACAGCCATTATTGAGTGACTAGGGGAGGAAGCTCTCGGAGCTCAAGCGTCAGGCTGCCATTTGGCTGGCGCCACCTGGTGGTCTCCTTTATTAATAATCTTGAATTCAGGGACTACGTCTCCCAAGAAAGTGTATGTTCTAGGCATCCTGAACCAATTTCAAAGCAATAGTCATGATTTATTTTTGTTTCATGAAACTCTTCAGGTATTTTGGGGTCAATAGTTGCATGTTCCCTTGGTCATGTGACACTTCCACCAGACAAATATGCCCACACTTATGATTTTGGGTCAGAGGTGCAAGAGTTAAATGCAACCTCTGTGTGGTGACCTTGTGGCACAGCACCTGTCAAACAAGGCACATGTGACGTCTGAACCTGCTCTCCGCCGCAGAAGAGCGGGTGCTGCAGATCAGGAGACAGAGGCAGCAGAGCAGTGTGTATTATGTATTTGGCATGGAGATTTATGAAAGGGGGATGTGATTATCAGACCACCCTTTCGGAGATGGATTACCAGCATTATCTTATTTATGTAATAAAAAAAAAAGCGGTCTGTAGGATCAGTGAACGGAATAGCCCTGGCAAAGGAGCAGGGGCACGAAGGAGAGTCAAACTGAGATCAGGCAATTTGGTTACCCAGAGGAATTGCCAATCTAGCAGTGTGTTAATTAAGGTGAAAAAGAAGCATGTGATATAGCAAATTGGTGACATCTGGAATTTTAGAAATATTTATATAGGTTTTCAGATACTTAAAGGCTCATCCAAAAATGACAAGTGGACCATCATTTCCGTACAAGATTGCTAATGAACCATCTTATATCCGTAATAGCAACAAGCGGCCACCACTGCTTACTTGCAGTTGTTGCGACAGGTCCCAACCAATTGCAACATCAACACAAGGGGGAAGGACATCAAATGGGAGGCAGGGAGAGACAGTTAAGCCACTCTAGTGTGCCTTCTCCTCAGAGTGATTAAAAAGTAGAACTAAGTATCCAACAAACCAAAGCAGCCTTTGAGGGGATGAGGGCAGGAGAGTGGGGAGGTCAGGCCTATAGTTTGTTAAAGTGCTCCCCGATGTCCTCATGGGTGTCTAGCATATTCCGCTTGTCAAACAGTCTTCTCATATTTTAAGACAAAGGCCATACTAGCAAAGTCTTCAAACCATGGCTTCCTATGAGACTCCCAAAGCTTCAGGAATTTGTAATGATGTGCAGATTTCTGTGAAGTCTACTTTTGTGTAGTAGATGAGCTGTGCATGCATGTAGTGGCGGGGGACGGTTTATGAACCAGATGTGGCTGCCTGTCTGTGGCTTGCATATTTAGTTCCAGAGTGCATATCCATTAAGCACTTGGAGTGGATGCTGTGGCCTTGCCATCTCATCTAGACGGCATGATGAGGTGAAACATGCATGTGAATTAGCACATCAAGACATTTTAGACATGCTCATCTCAACTCGTGCTAAACCACACTCCTTATATCATTGTCCCCACCACTCACAGACTCCTCCCACTGGCTTATGCAGACACTCACTTTACCACTGTGCATCTGTGGGTCCGTCTCCCGTGCTCTCTCTATGTATTACTCTACCACTGAGTGTCTGTTAGGTAATGCCTGGACAAATACATCCCCACAGGTTCTGGGAAGCATGACATTTTGGTTCAGAGAAAAAACTCCATGCAATGTGAAAAATGCACCCCCCGGCCCCCAAAGTTCTTAGTTTTCAGGCGCAGTTGCTCCGCCCACCACCAGTTTTTGCCTCTTCCGGGTAGCTACTTAAGGACTCTAGATGGACTGCATTGAGGAGCTACTGGTCATGTGACCAGGCCTGGTCACCGAGTTGCTCTGCCCACCACCTATTTATCCAGTCCTCCTTAGTTGTCCTCATCACTGGTGTCCTCAGCAAAGAACGGACGATGACAGACCTCATCTGTTTATGCCTGTTCGTTCCAGATCGGTCCAAGGGCCAGACCCGCTATCCTGCATTACACCTACAATGTAGTCGCTACTACTACTCGATATATGCATCGCCATGCAGCTAATGTAGAGAGTGTGCCACAAAGTACATTTCCACCACATATCCACTGAAAAACTGTCGAAATAGTTGCAGACGCGAAATCACCATGTTTGCACTGATCACAAGGGGACCACTCTGGTGGCGATAGTGCGCAGTACAAATGTCCTTTAACATTAATGAGTAAAGTGAAACAGGTGTAATGTACATCCACATAACTAACGTCAATCCACCATTGGTGCTGCCACAACGCAGACAGAAAAATGGTGGTCCGCCGTCGGAAAATTACACTGCCGGCGTACATGCATCCACCAATAAGGACCTGTCATTACATTACAAAATCATCATAAAAATCAGCAAAAAAATACACAGAGCCCTGCCTATCCACCAGAGCAAGATGGAGATTTCAGAGGCACACCTAGCTTTAGTGGCCATCAACATGCAGACACGAGAGCAAGCAAGAGCGGGAAGGGCAGCACAGAGCAGAGAGGGGGGAATCTGACGACAGAGCTGGGCCAGATGATAATGCAGCACAACAGGTATGGTGAGTGCCGCGAGGGAAATTCATGCAATGGGCTTGGAAGGACATGGAAGAACAAGTTACTTTCTTACCTGGTAACGTTCTTTCGATGGGATGGTCCGACGACGTATTCCATATCTATGACAGGTAATGTCCACAGCTGTGCTGCTTCGGAAAATCTTATGGCGTCCTGCGTCGATAACGTCGATGCGGCGTCCTCGAGGACCTCCTCCGACGGCCGACGTCACCCGATATGATAAGTAGGACGCACAACGCCCATCGCCTCAGTTACAGTTTTTCCCAGAACGTGTGCCACCAGTCTTCTGCCAGTCAGACACACAAGGCCTTGCGGAAAGCAAGCTGCAATTCGCAAAAGAAATTCTGCAGCGGGGAAGGTTGGGCGGGGGGGGGGGGGGGAGCGATATGGAATTAGTCGTCGGACCATCCCATCTAAAGAACGTTACCAGGTAAGAAAGTAACTTGTTCTTCCAGGGGATTTGGTCCTCCGACGTATTCCATATCTATGACAGACTCCCAAAGCAGTACCAAGCAAGGAGGTGGGAAAGAATTTAGAACACACATTTTGCATGCCCAATCAAATTGCAGAATAGAGGACTGCCTTGCCAAAGGCCAGATCCTGCCCTCTGATGGAATCGAGGGAGTAGTGACGTACAAAAGTATGTACTGAAGCCCAGGTGGCTGCATCACAGATGTGACGAATAGGAACGCCCCTCTGCAGGGCAGTAGACGCAGCCACTCACCTGGTAGAATGGGCCCCCAAGCCAGCCGGAGGGTCCTTACCCGCCAAGCGGTAACACTCAGAGATAGCCAAAATAATCCAACGAGACAAAGTCTGTTTCGTCACAGCTTGTCCCAAACGCTTTCCAGCGTAACCAATGAAAAGTTGATCGTCCAGTCTGACCCGGGACATGCGCGAAATATAAAAGCTCAACGCTCTCCTAGGATCAAGCCTATGGAGCCTCTCCTCTTCCTTACCAGGATCTGGAGGAGGAAAGAACGCCGGAAGCACAACCTTCTGGCTCAAATGAAATTCCGAAACCACCTTCGGAAGAAAAGAAGGACGAACTCTAAGGACAACCCTGTCCTTATGAAACACAGTGAAGGGTGGCTTAACTGAAAGTGCCTGTAACTCACTCACTCTGCGAGCAGAAGTAACCGCAACTAAAAACACAGTTTTAAGAGTTAGCAGTCTCAAAGGGCAAGAATGTAAAGGCTGAAACGGAGCACCCATAAGAAACTTAAGAAGACGGTTCAAATCCCAAACGGGCACCAGAAAAGGTGACGGAGGGAACACATTAGTAAGCCCTTTTAAAAACTGCGAAATTAAAGGAATCTTAAAATAGGAACATTCTTCAGACGAGCGCTTAAAGATGGACAGAGCCGGCAGGTAACCTTTAATGGTCCCCACTTGCAAGCCCCTGTGGGCCAAAGAAAGCAAAAAAGACAGAACCATGGGAATGTCACATTCAAAAGGATCCACATTCTTGACTCTGCACCAGTAGCAGAACTTTCTCCAACGGCAACGGTATAGAGACTTTGTTGCCAGCCGCCTGGCCGAGAGCAACACCTCCATCACGTCTTCAGGGAGGTCCCAATCCTTATACCTCAACCTTTCAGAAGCCAAGCGTGAAGGTTGAGGGATCTGACCTCTGGATGGAGAACCTGACCCCCCCCCCCCTCCTCCCATGAGAGCAGATCGTCTTGGTAGGGAAGACGACGTGGAGGGCAGATGGACAAGTCGAGAAGGTCCGGGTACCATGTCCTCCGGGCCCACGTCGGAGCAATGAGGATCATCCGGGAACCGAACCTCCGTAACCTCTGCAGTACTTGCGGGATGACGGGGACTGGAGGAAACGTGTACAGCAGTGGGAATGACCACTCCACCACGAATGCGTCTCCTAAGGCTCCTTTTGGAGGAAATTGCCACGAGCAAAACCTTTCGCACTTCGGGTTGACACTGGAGGCGAAGAGATCCACTTGAGGGGTCCCCCAAAGGGCGAAGATCTCCAGGAGAATATCCTGAGCCAGCTCCCACTCGTGAGAGATCGTGCTCTGCCTGCTCAGAGCGTCCGCCGTCTCGTTGTCGTCTCCGGCCAGATGAACAGCAGAGATTGAAACTTCCTGCTGGAAGGCCCAGAACTCGAGCTGTATCGCCTCCCTGCACAGAGGAAGTGACCCTACCCCCCCACCTTTTTGTTGAGGTAGTGCATGGCCACCGTGTTGTCCGTTAGACTCAGGACTCTTTCCTCGCACAGTCGGCAGACGGCCCTCAACTCCAACAGATTGATATGGAGTCTGGACTCCGACGGAGACCAACGACCGCTGACTGTCAACTCGTTGGCATGAGCTCCCCATCCCGTGAGGGAGGCGTCCGTCACAAACGTCACCTCCGGCCACGCAGCCAAAATGAGGCCCCCTTTGACGGCCCACCACAGAAGGTCCTGGGCGACCGAGGGCAGCACCTGAACAGGTCCAACAGCCTGCCGGAGGACTGAGACCACTGGAGCTTGAGTGCGCACTGCAAAGATATCATCCGCAGATGAGCCTCTGGCACCAGAAGAATGCAGGATGCCATGAGGCCGAGCAGTCTCAAGAACTCGGACGCTGGGAGATTCTGGGCAAATTGAAACTTGTGCACCATCTGCTGAATGTGAAGAGCCCTCACCTGGGGAGGAAAACACTGCAGCAGGGATGTGTCGAGCACTGCTCCGATGTACTGGAGCCGCTGCGTTGGTGTCAAATGGGACGACTTTAAATTGAGGGAGAAGCCCAGCTTGTGAAGGGAGTGGCAGGTGACGGACAGATGGGCCAGGACTTGCTCGGGAGAGCTCCCCCTGATCAACCAATCGTCCAAGTAGGGGTAGACGTGAATCCCCCCCTTTCCTGAGATGCGGTGCCACCACCACCATGAGCTTGGTGAAAATCCTCGGGGCAGAGGTCAATCCGAACGGCAGGACCCGAAACTGAAAGTGCGAGTCGCCAACTGCAAACCTCAGGTACTTCTTGTGCTTGGGATGGATCGGCACATGGAATTAAGCATCCTCGAGGTCGAGAGACCGCAACCAGTCCTGAAGTTGAAGGGCCTGGAGGACTTGAGAGAGAGTAACCATCTTGAACTTGTCCTTCCTGAGGAGTTTGTTCAAACCGCACAAGTCCATGATGGGTCTCAATCCCCAGTCTTTCTTTGAAATCAAAAAATAAGGGGAAGACCATCCTTTGTTCCTCTCCGCTACAGGCACCAGTTCTATGGCGCCCTTCTCCAGCAGGGCTTGAAATTCCTGCGCAAGGAGCAGATCCAGACTCTTCAAAGAGAGGTTCCCTGGTGGATTGTCGTGAGGCCTCTGCCGAAAGGGAAGACAGTAGCCGTGGGTTATGATCTCCAGAAATCACACATCTGAAGTAATGGCTTGCCACTCTACAAGATGCTGCGACAGCCTTTCCCCCAACCGGCGAACCATGGGACCTGGCCTCATGACTGAGTGGTAGCGGCTGCGGCGTTGCCTGAGGGCAAAGAGGCAACTGCCCGAGCGGCCTTGGCACCTCGAGTACCCTTGTTTCCACCTCTGGCACTCTTACGGTGGCCTCTTTGACTGCTAGCTCCTCTCGCTTTACTGAAGGACGAGTAATAGCGAAAGGAACCTCCCCTCCATTGCTGTCCCCTAGGACGAAAAGGCGGAGGTTGGCGAACTGCAGCGCCCAACGACTTCGCTGCAGCTTTGGAGGTCTGCAACCTCTCAAGGCTCTCGTCAGCCTTGCTGCCAAAAAGGTGTTCACCGTCAAAGGGCATGTTGAGGAGCTGGGACTGCACATCAGGAGCGAACCCAGACTTCCGCAACCATGCAAACCTGCGCATTACGGTGCTCGCCGCCATGGACCGGCTGACACAATCTGCCATGTCCAAACCAGACTGAACGGCCTCACACATGGCATCCTTGCCATCCTGAACCATAGCAAGGAAACCATCCCGTTCGTCCCCTTCGGGAATACGTTCAGCCGCTAATGCAACAGTTCCACAGAGTGTGTGTGAAACGAGACAAGGCACATATGGAGTTGGCCGCCTGAAGCGCCATACCCCCTGAAGAAAACACTTTCTTCGCCCAGCCGTCTAAAGGTTTGTCGTCCCCATCTGGAGGGATGGTAGGATACAACGCCTGCTTTGCCGGGGCCGTAGCCGCCTGCACCAGCAAACTCTCCGGAGTGAGGTGCCTGGACAAGTAGCAGGGGTCGCTACTGGCTGGACGGTATTTTCGTGACAAAGACTTGCCCACTGCCGGGAGACTCTCCGGAGCAGTCCAAGCCACCGCCACCCTTCTCTGCAGAGCCATATGAAACAGCAAAACCGGGTCAGTGGGGGGGACCAAGATCAAGGATGTCCGTGAGATCATCCTGAACAAACTCCCGTGGGGGAGCTGACCAACCCAAGTACTTGGTGACCCGAGACATAAGGCGCCGATATGAAGAATCGGCATGAGTGCCAGGCTCCGGCCTACAAAACTCCACCTCAGGAGAGGTGTCCAGCCCACTGGCATCATGCAGTGACTGCCTCAGGTCATCAAACTGGCTATGGCCCGAGATAAACTCATCTGGTACCATAACCGGAACCAAGCCGTCATCAGAGCCTTCATCACCCTCTGAAATGTACTCCAGGCGGGGAGAGGAAGACAACTGGGGACCAAAGCAGTGCCTGACCTTAGCCAGAGCCTTTCTAGGGGCTAACCCCGTGCCACGGGGCCCCTCGACACCGCCTCGAAAGGCCGGAGCTCCGAGCGTGTCTCTCGACAACCTCGGCGCCACAGGCGTCGACGTCTTCTTCGAAGACGGCACAGGCTCACGCGGTCTCGAGCGCGTCGAGGACCGGGACCTGGAACGGGCATGGCGAGAACGGCTACCCTTGTCTGAGCGGGACCTCTCCTGCGAGCCGTGCCGACCACCCGAGCCTGAAGGCGTACGAGCGGTGTCTCTCGACCGGTGCCGACCGACCCCAATCGGAGGCGCGGACGGCCCGGTGCCCTGCGATTCAAGAATCGCTAGCATCTGCTTCCCGAAGGAAGCAGATTCCTCCGGTGTCGCTTGCATGGAGGGATAAGTGACCCGCCGACGGGCGGAATCCTCGGAAGAGGATGGGGAAGGCGACCGATGCCGGCGCTTCCGGGCATGCATCAAAGAGGCAGAGGAGTGGCGAGACAGACTCCTGGAAGGAGACCCACTGGAATTCGTCATGACGCAGAGAGTTGCCCCTCGAGTCATCCGTCGAAAGCCCCGCAGACCTCGACTTCCGGGGCTTAGACACCCGACCTACCGACAGCTTCTTCTTGCGTTCCCGCAAAACCTTTGCCGTGAGCGACTGGCAGTCGACAAAGTCGTACGTATCGTGGGCCTCCCCGAGGCACCAGAGGCAGGCGTCATACGAGTCCGTGACTGAGATCTTGGACCCAGAGTCCCCGCATTTTTTGAAGCCCGGACGCATGGTTGAAGACGAAGTAGACATCGCCACGAACAGGTCTTCACAAAAAAAACGAACAGGTTCAACGAACCGAGAATCGAAAACAGCAAACTCCAAAGAGTCGCGGCGTACCGAGATTCACGAAGCGAACACGTTCCCAAAAAAAACGGAACTGAGGCTATGAGTGTCGTGCGTCCTACTTATCACATCGGGTGACGTCGGCGGAGGTCCTCGGGGAGGCGGATCAACGTCATCGACGCAGGACGCCAAAAGATTTTCCGAAGCAGCACAGCTGTGGACATTACCGGGCATAGATATGGAATACATCGGAGGACCCAATCCCCTCGAAACAGGCATACTGCATGCAACCCAGCAGTGCAGTTAGAGCATGTAAACATTACATCCATCCATATGCTGCATGAAGGACTGCATGGCCAGCATTACATTCTACTCTGGGAAATGGGGTGTGCATGAAATGTATGTATGTAAGGAGTCTGGTCAGACAAGTATTGCCTTAAAGAATAATCCTTTATTCAGATTTGCAATAACAACAAAATAAGGAACTCAAGTGTCCATGTTCCTTCTGTGGTTCGGGTTACGGCCTCTTGAGTAGGGATGTCCTACTTTCGCCTGGGGACCCTGTGGTCTAGTAAACCCAGTGATGGGTGTTGTTGCCCCTCGCTCGGACATTCTTGCTCCTTTCGGATTCGTAACGGGAACAGAAAAGAGCACCACAACAAGCAACTGTCTCGTAATAATGTACTCCCTCCTCGACCCTGGGCCAATCAGTGGGTCTCTGTTCCGTCGCACAACGTGCAGGGTCCCAGCTGACCCCAACCCTCCCCCATATGTGGCGTCCCCTCCCGTGAGCTGGAACGCTCCATGCAAACTCTGCTCCGATACTGGAAGGCACGGGGATACGCAAGGGTAGGTATGGTTGACTTTTCTCTTGGGGATGATCATGAGAATTGAACTCACACCCTCTGTTAGTGGGTAGGTAGGGATGGACCCCAATGTGTATGCATTCGGTTGAGCGGGGTCACATTTGGTGGGTCAGGTGTCCCCCACAGGGACCAGGGTGTCGAGAAAGTTGGTTAGCCGCATGAACCCTAGGAAAACCACGGGTGTAGAAGTGGAAGCGGTCAATGACAGCCTCCCGGCGTTCAAGACCCCGGAACCCAACGGGCTACCTGGAGGGTTCTACCAGGTGTACAAGACCACTTTAGCCGTTAAATTATTGGAGGTGTATCAGGAACGGGCCAGTTGCCAGACAGCTTGCGAGAAACCTTAATACCCATCCTAAACACGGGTAAATGCCCCCCCCACCCCAGACTCCAGCTCTTACAAGCATATCTCATTGATGATTCGGGATTGTAAAATCTTAATGGCGGCCCTAGCCAATAGGCTCAAAAGAGTTATACAAACGCTAGTGCACCCAGACCAAACAGGTTATGTCCCAGGGCGTTAACACCTTGTGGAACATGCGGAGGTTTCACCACATGGTGGATCAAACTAACAATATGCAGGGCGAATGCGCAAAAGCATCTTTAGACGCGGTTAAGGCCTTTGATTCTGTGAATTTTAATTGGCAGCTCAGGGTGCTGGCCCACTTTGGTATGGACGGGGGTTTTCTTGGACGGATCAGGTTACTGTACAAAGACCCCAAGGCCAGAGTCAAGATGGGGAGGCATATCTCGCAAGCATGGAGGATATACAGGGGCACGAAATAGGGCTGTCTGCTATCCCCAATGCTCTATATATTGGCTTTGGAACCCCTAGCAGTCTTCCTGCAAGCGACAAGTGCAGACACAGGGATATGCATAGACAATGTCAGGCATCTCTTGCCACTATACACTGATGATATGCTTTTGTTCGTCATGACCGCTCGTGAAAACCTTCCCGACCTACTGGATGCAATAGGCACCTACGCCAGACTATTGAGCATCTGCATAAAGAAAGCAAAATCCTATGTCACGCCTGCCGCGACAGCAGCTCCTTCCCCGGTCCCTGCAGCTAAACCCTTGTTGAAGAGGTTAAATGGACCTATGGTACGTTCTGCGTGTAGATCGGCAGTCAGGCTATTCTATTCACGCTGGCGTCTGTTTGATAGGTTGCCTGGGAGACGGCAACGCAGGGTGTGAACCACATAACCACGTCCTCTCACGTGGTGTTATTTTAATGTATTTAGTGAAGCCTTTACGGGCGTTCGTTGCTTCCGATTGATGTTATTTACACCGAATCTGCGGATACCTTGTTTCAGCACGTCCTGTCGCAGTTCAAGTCGCATGCCGTTCAGCTTCTTCCATTACTGAGCGGCAGGTATATTTTGTCGTATCTGTATCCGAATTTCTGAATTCAGTCTGCCGTTCAGCGTTCCCAATACTGAGCGAGCAGGTATTTACGATTCCTTGTGTTGCTGCACTCGAGCACTTCTGCGATACCCCAGCAACAACGAAACTCCTTTCCGAAGTGGGCAGTTTTTCTGCTTCTCTGCTTGCTTTATCATTGCTCACGGACGTTCTGATTTCCGCATTTGATCTTCCCAAGTTGTCATCATATCCCAGTGCAGACCTTATTTTTTCTCATTGATTGATTTTTTATTTCCATCGTGCTCGTACACAAGTGTTTCAGAGTGCGACAAGACAAGGGAGGGGAACAGGGGAGATGAAAACAGCGATCTTACTAGGCCCAGTGACATTGAGAACGCGCAAGTGCATGGGAGAGGGGGAGGGGAAAAGTGCATGGAAGTTGGGAGAAGTGGAAAGTACGAAGCAGAGGAGAAACAGATAAATAATAATAAAGGCAACAAACAGTGGTAATGCAGCCAGCAATTTGCAAGTGCTAGGTTTAAGGCAGCAGGCAGGGTAGGTCTGATAAGTGCAGGAATAAAAAGGGGGGTGGCTGTATGGGTACAGATACAGACCCCAGTGCAAGGGGTGGCCCGAAGGCAGTGCGGGAGGGTGGCAGGGTGAGCAGGTACCTGGGCCCGAAGGACAGAGGGTGGCCAGGTGCACAGTGCCAAGAGAGAACAGATCAGCAGGGGAAAGGGGGAGCGAAGGCAGAAGAAACGAGGAAGGTCTTGAGGTGCTTCCGGAACCGGAGATGGTTCTCCTCAAGTTTTAGAGTGGCAGGGAGGCTATTCCAGAGGGATACCCCAGCCGCAGACAGATCTACCCCCAGCTAGTTTCTTTGAAAAACGACTGACCCTGAGGGAGTTGGAGGTAGAGGAGCGAAGAGCTCGAGAGGGGAGGTATTTGTGGAAGGATAGCTGAAGGTATTTTGGACCCAGGCCCCAGAAAGCCTTGTGGACAATGCACAGGGTTTTGAATTTAATCCTTGCATCCACTGGGAGCCAGTGGAGAGATTTCAGAGCTGGAGAGATACGATCCCAGGGCTTGAGGCCAAGGACAAGATTCGCAGTCCTGTTCTGGATTAGTTGCAGAGGGCGGAGAGTAGAGGCAGGTAGATTTAGGAAGCGGCTGTTATAATAGTACAAGCTAGAGAGAACCAGAGCTTGGGCTATCATGAGCTTCTGGGGGAAGGAGAGGAAAGGCAGAGTACCTCTGAGGAGGTGCAGTCGGAAATTTGACTTTGAGACCTCAGATGTGGGCGGAGAAGGAAACGATGGAGTCAAAGATGACCTGAGGTTCTTAGACTCACAGGTGGGGGTAGGAGGAGGGCCAAGGGAGGTCGGCCAGAGAATGAGGGGAAAGGATGGTGAAGGTGTGCCAATGGGGAGGATCTCCGTCTTGCTGGCATTCAGACAAAGATCATTGGCGGAATACCAATCTTGAATGGCAGTTAGGCAATCAGAGATGAGAGAGGGAGAGGAGGTGGCAGAGGGCAGCCTGAAAATGAGTTGAGTGTCGTCAGCGTAGCACTGGAAATTTGAGAAGAAAGTGGCAATGCAGTGGGTGAGAGTTGCCAGGTATTGGTTGAAAAGCCAGGGCGAGAGGTTAGACCCCTGGGGAACACCTATCTTCCTCCCTACCATAGGTAGGGAGGAAGATAGGTGAAAGGAAGGACCCAAGTTGGACCTGGGAGGGTCGATCTGAGAGGAAAGAGGTCAGCCAGGCCAGAGCCTGATCAGCGATACCCAGGTTCTCATGGAGACGGTTGAGCGGGATGGTATGGTTGACCGTCTCGAAGGCAGAAGAGAGATCGAGGAGGACGAGGACAGAGGGAATTGAATTATTGACCCCATGGGTCCACTTGCGTCTGTTTCACTGAGCCACACCAGCACTTGGGAATCTTCATTGTTGAGAATACCTTTACAGAGTAAAGACTTTGGGATTAATTCTGCTTTTCATTTCTTTGTTTGTTTCCTCCTGAAGTGCACAGGACTCTTTGGACGCTTCACAGAGGTGCACCAACCCGGCTCTAGTGCAGCCCTCGTTCCGTTCGGGAATTAGCTTGCCAACTAACAATCCTTTCCCTTATCGTTGTGGACATTTGGATTTCCTTGCTTTCAACTCTCTCCTGGAAACATTAAGAACATTCTGCTCTGCCTCCTTTTGAAGACACCCCAGGTTAGTTTCTTTCACCCCAATGGTTAATTTAGTACAGAGAACAGCTGTGAGTTGACACTTTAGTACTTTCCTTTTGTCAGTTGGTATAGGCGTGCTCCATGCCCTTTCCACTGATGCACTGCTCTGGTTGTGCTAGTACAACGGTCAGAGGGGTTAATCAATTGGAAGGTCTTCTAGTCATCGGCCAAGCTTCGCCTTCCATCAGAATCCTGTGGAATATTGTTTTGGAACTAGCCCAGGGAACTCCTTGTATCCTTTTTTGGCCTAGGTGGGTATTACTAATATACAGTGTATGGACCATTGTCATAACCCTACACGCTCTACATTGGGACTACTTGTCCGGGGGAATCAATGTGCCGGACTACAAGAAATACTATCTAGCAAGGAAGCTGCAATTTGTGGTCCGATGGTTGGGGGATGAAGAATCCATAGACTTACTACTTTTCCAGCCAGCACTGCAGAACGGCTACTTACGAGAAATTATGTGGATGGGAAAATCCTGGGCCAAAGGACTGCCTACCCTTCTCAAACTGGGGCTAACGTTATGAAAGAGGGCGTGGAAAATTAAGGGAACCCAGGACCCATGGTCCTTGCAGATCCCCGTAGCGGGACTTGCAAGCATCAGACCAGAAGCTCTGAGTACATACAGAACACACTGGGAAGCTAAAGGAGTGGCACATGTCAGAGACCTGTGGAAGGAAGGAAAATGGGTGGATTTCAACTCCCTTACATAAGACAATGAAATATAAAAAGGGCAGTTCATGCTGCACAATAGCATTGTCCAAACTATCAAGAAAAGGTGGCCGGACCTCATCGGGGGCGGGGAACTACAGGAAGACCTAGATAAATGGTACAACATCTCCAAAGGAGGACGCACGACATCAAGGCTGTATGAACAGCTCATGCGAACTAACAATACCAAGAAACTGCAGGTGCGAGACCAATGGGAGTCTGAACTCCAGAAGCCCTTCATGGATCAAGAATGGTCGAGGGTCCTCAGATATACAAAAACGGTCTTGAAAAATGCAAGATTCAAGCAGATGCAGCTCTAGGTTACCCACAGGGCATATCTCATCCCAAAAAGATCTAAAATGGGAAACAAAGACACTCAAACCTGCCCAAGATATGCTGCAGAAAATGCAGATCTGCTCCACATGTTCTGGGGGTTCCCAGTAATACGAACATTTTGGGAAGACATTAAGGCAAGGGCGGCTACGGGTGGAGTGCAAATGCAACAATGGACACCAGAAAACCAGAAATTCATGTATAGCATATTACATTTCACAATTCACAGTTAAAAACTGTTCACATCAATATTTTGTGTATATGTACCAATATGTATACTCGCACATACTAACATTGAATGACGCTACTAGTATACTAAGTCGTTCTGAAGACAATAATGCCCCAGTTTAAAGTGGCTGATGTTTTGTGTAGTTGCCTGAGAGGGGTAGGAGGATTTGCGTGTTATCTGCATAATTTGTGTAAGATATGCCGTGGAGTCAAGTAGGGTGAAAAGAGGAATAGACAATGTGTTATGTAGGGGACATGCAGGAGTCTTGTGGCACACCGCAGGAGTTGGGGGCGGCACTGGTGTTTTCTGCAAAGCCTCGGATGATCCATCTCCTAGCAAGGTGTTAATCCAGGTGATGGCTTCCGGGGAGAAGTAGGCTGATCTGGCGAGGTGTTGACCTAGGATTTTATGATCTACCTGGTCAAAAGCTGCTGATGGGTCAAGCAGGAGTAGCAATGCAGACTTGCCTTCATCTTTGATTTCGTCATTCTTTATTGTATTTTCTAACCTTCAACATTAAACAACAATTTAATCAACACCAAAACACAACCTACAAAGGCACTACTTGCGGGGAATCTCTCTGTTACGATAATCATGGTGCTTGCTCTTTTTACCATGCACATTTCTCGGGTATTCTTTTTCTTTAGGGCTTTCCTCTTGGTCCATCGGGTTCGTAACCTCACTTTCCGACCCATCCGGGTCCTCAATGTCTCTGTCCTCTCCAGATCACAGCACATCCTGTAGGAGTGTGTTCCAAGCCAATAACTATTTGCTAATTTCTTGCAGCTCTCTGTACTGCGCTGGTCCATACTATTGTCTCTGCCAATGCCCAATGATTCAAGTCGGCTCACCATGTTTCTAGTCTGCGCCCTGTGTCGGTCTTTCACGCCATAGCGATCCGGCGTTTCGCCAAGATGCACATCAAGTCCTTCATCTTGGCTATATGCATCCTTTGTTTGCGCCCCCCTCCTTGGAAGTAGTCCTAACAAGTAGCTTATATTACACAGATTTTGCGGGCATGATTCAGTAATGTAAATGATGACCAAGACCTACAATGGATATTCATGAAACGTGATAAAAGATTGCTGTTGCTCTTTTCTTGGCCTCAATAAGTTGCAGGGATTTGCCTGCGGCCATGCAGGATGCACTGCATTGGTATTACAATTTAGTGTGGCTATTTGATAGATTGTACATTATGAATTATGCCCAAAGTTTAACAAACAGGAGTAAATTATAATATGAATGTTGAAATATTAGGAATGTTTAAGTAAACTTTTAATATAAAACAGAGCTATGATAGGCCGAAATTGACTAGCACAAGATGGCCGTTCTGTTTAACCCAGATGGATGGGTATTTTAAATGTGTCACATGATCAGAGTTATTGTATTTCCGGTTAGTAAAAAATAGCCCGTAAACCTTAAGCTGTAAGAGAAGCCTGACGAAGTCCCCGAGTAGGAATGGAACACATGGCAGTAGAATAGTGGTTGTGTATCCCTGCAACTAATTTTAAGTCTGTGCTGACTTTAAATGTTTTAATGGATGACATCATAAATAAAAGTAATGTTTTAGCACTTTCAGCCTGGGATCAAGGGGTTGTGTAGAGTGAAGAGTGTCTACATTGCCGTCACCCACCCCCTAAAATGCAGAAATATATATCTTTTTTCTGCTTCCTTCCCTGTATAAAGCTTCTCAATAAGCATATTCTCTTTAGCCACTCTTTCTTTGCATACTGTTAACTTCTAATATCACTTCTCAAATTATAAAACTAAACTACAACTCCCAGAATACAAAGCCAAAACCAGGACTGCATGGAAGCTTGCAAAGTATGACATGTACATTGAAAATCCTGTGCATTTAAAAATATTTCTTTTTTGCAACATTTTCATTAAAGCCAACACATGCATGTATACATTAACAGCACTGTGTATATCTAAAAAAAAAAAAAAAAAAACAATGCCAACTATGTGATGTGCACATTGTTTTTAAGTGCCACTCTGTGTGCAAGTTTAATAACTTGGGAGCACATGCATACTTGCCAACATAACCCATTCCATTGTGTTGGTGTGTATCCAGTCCTGCTTTTTCTCTGCATTCTGGGACTTGTAGTCAACTTTTCTAATATAAAAAGTGCAACTACAACTCCCACAATACAAAGACAAAAATCAAAACTTTATTAGAACTTGCAGATTAGAATGCATCATATTGTCAAGTATACATGTACCACCAACATATTCAACTTCCACAAGTGACACTTAAAAAAATGTTACACATCTTTTGCATCTGCTTTTCTATTCTGCTATAAATTCACATATCCATTTTTTTACTTTCATGAAAATGCTCCCAAAAGAAACCTTTTAAAATGCTCTGCATTTTCCTTTTTTCATTTCTTATAAATGTCGCACTTTGCAACCTCACTCATTACATCCCTTACACTACCACCATTCTCCACCTGCTCACACATGCAAGTATACCACCAAAGAATATATATGCAACACTTCCCCTTACATAAAGTGCTCTTCTTTGCAAACCTCTACTATAAGACACCACACACTGCTGCAACAATCTTCCATTGCATTACTACTAAGCCAGTTTCCCTATTGTTCAAAAACAGTGCACCGCATTACAAATACATTGCACCAGAAACACAGCACTTCCTTCATTACCATCAGCACCACTAAAGTAACCTACAAATGCACCTTTTTCTTACACACATTTTTGCCCTGTTCCTTCTAACTTCCCAAATCACACTACTCCTATTGCAATTGTTTGAACAAAGTTAACAGAGTATCCACAAAACAACTTTAACTCTTTCCCCAACACCCCCTACTCATAAATAACTACCTCTTACTAAAAGTACTTCACCATTACCATATATACACACTAACTTTTCTTTACAATTAAAAGGAAATCAGAAAATCCCTGAAGACATCAACCAGAATATTAGTCACATCCTAAAAAGTACGTACATTACTATAATATTAATCTTTGTCTGTAACAGTAGTTTCACTGTACATTAACCTACAGTACTCCTTTCAAATCAATATTTATTTCACTCTTACTCAATATATTTCAACATGCACACTGTTTCTATTCTATTTAAACGCCATCATTACAACCAATGCGGAACATTTCATTTTCGACTCTGTACTGTTATGCAAAGTCTTCACTGCATTTATTCATTTAATTAAAAAAAAAGTTATTCTTTCCTCCACTAGATGGCACTGCAGGCTGCATCATGGGGTTAGTGTTTGTTATTACACGGATTAACAGTTTTCAACATTGAACAGTTTTAAGTAAACCTTCCAGATTTACCCTTCTTAGAAATTATATAGCTCTGATAGGGAGCTCTTTTGTCGCACCAAAATAAAAACACAAGCTAATTTCCTTTATTGGGGGTAAGGATTATGGAACCCAAGGATGCAATACCATATGGTATAAGAAAGCACATTTGGCAGGACACGTTTTCGGGTATTACACCCACAAAATACCACTGCTGTTAATATTCCTGTAAATATAGAACACATTAAACTGGTTTACAATGTTACTTAATTCTTGGTAACATTGAATTTCAAAAATATTTGTTCAAATCTTTCAGAAGTGAAGTGGAAGTTGCCTTTCTTACGTGTTGATGTAATTAACTTACTGTAAAAAGTATATGCTCTGGCCACAGATGTTTCTTTTTCTAGGTTTGTTTCCTTAGGTATAGGGATGCAGTAGAGAGTAAGGTTCCTCTTGAAAACGCAAATACATAGATACTTTGAACAAAGATCAACTTGGTTTGATGAGAAAGCCTGCCCTGTGTGGATCAGATCTAGGCACTACACACATCAAAGGAAGTTTTGTTTGGCCGATGAACTGGGGAAGAGGAGCATGGCAACTACCACAGTAAAGCGAATAGAAGGCCATGTTTGGCAGGTGGAGGACTCCACTCAAGGACACTTTTGCTTTCAACATAATAAGATAGAGTTTACCCCAAGAGGAATTCAGTGAGAAAGCAAATCATAGCAAATATGAATCTGAAAACCTGCATCTCATGCAACTGCAATGTAGTTTACAGCTAAACAAAGACGGCACAGCTCAAACACGCATTAACTAAAAACAATGCTCTAAACTGGTCTTTCCTGTCCTCGTTATAATCAGAAGAAAACCGTGACTAATTATCAGAGCAACCCTCCAAAATGTACGTAACAAATAATCTCCTTTTATACTGCAGTGAACTGGCAAGATGAAATGTACCTAAATTAAAAGAAAAAAAACATACATTCAACAGTTGAATCACAGTTCGTGTACAAAGTCTAAACAGTAAAGTCTAATATCATTTAGGTTCTGTAACCTAACATTGCATATACCCTAAAATCACCTTTTGCTTAATGTTTTACGACCAGGCTACAGTACTTAAAAGTATTCAATGAGCCGCAATTATAGAAGACACACAGACCGATATTTTAACCATAAAAAGCATGCCAATTATGTTTGTCAAACTATTTCTGAACAAATGTTTTAACCCAGTCATCTATTTTACCAGAAATGGAATATGGTATGGCTGGAGTGAAGTGGAGAGTGCTGGCCAAAAAAATAGATTATTCACTGTACACTCCAAATTTACTGAGACAATAGTTTTAGTAATACTATTCTCAGTATTGTGTATTACTGATATTTGAAACAGACTTCAGGTGCAGGGGAGATAACCGTCAACCCTGGCATATGGGTTGTAAATCTGAAGAACAAAAGAAAAGTTCCTTATAAAAAAGGAACTCCCGTCCCGTTCCCAATGGTAGGAAGATATCCTTAAGAGACTATATAACATGGGAGCAAAAGTGTTATATACGCCTTGAAATGCCGTGTGGCAAATTCTATGTAGGCAAGACGGCATGACTAGAAAGATCGCTGGACAGAACACAAATCAAACATTAGAACTAAAAACATGAAATCACCAGTGTACCGCCACTTCCAGGAAAATGGACATAACATCTCACAGTTACGACGTGTCATTTTGGAAATTATCCATCCTCTCTAGAGGATGGTACATAGCCAAAAGATCACAGAGGAAGCTATATTGATCCATAAATTGGACGCTGTGGCATCCTTGGGATTAAATTATTACTTCCGTCCCTTTTTGTGAAACATTGATCAAATGATTTTTCTCATTTGACCCCAAAGACAAGTAACACTTAAATGGAGAGTGGTTCCTGACTAAAAAGAACATAAGGTACCAATTGATCCAAAATGTGGGATTTATGTGGTGCGAATGGTCACTACCCACACTTTGCTGGACCCATATGCCCCTAAATTCGACTTAGGATTCAGGACAAGCTACCTCCGAGGTACTTAGAAATCTAGGTTGTAAATAAATATTTTTGCATACTACTAGTGCTTATGTGACATACAGTACATGTTAAACTAACTACAACAGATTGTGAACACGTTTCAAGAGACAGCCATGCCACTTATGTTCAAAAGGAATACATGTAAAAATGTAAAATGGGAATACTTGCAATGGGTTCTCATATGTCAAAACATTTATGATTTAATTAAAGCACCAGATTGTAAACTCTACCTTAGGAGACAACCATGTTAACAGGGCATTTGATATTCATAAGGAATAGATGAAAAATGCAAAACTCTCAGGACGTATGACCCAGTAATTAGAAGTGAAGCCACTCCTTATGAAAGTAATATTCAGACAATATTTTTATTGAACATGTATGGAAACAGACTGCAGGACACCCAGGGAGATTGAGATATTCCTTAGATACTCTGTACCTTTCCTTTTACCCCATATGACTTACTAGGATTCCGTACCAGCGAATCCAAATCATTAGGATCAGCTTAGGTTTCCCCATTTCTTAGAGATGGGTCCCTGGGCCAATCAGAAGTGGGACTCCATTGTGACGTCACCGAGCCACTGCCCCTTTCCACCTTAGGGACTTTATTTACCTTTTTAAACTAGCTCCTAACACTTAACGATTCTCGGCTCGCAGTGCTGCTTTTTTTTTCTCATCAGCACCAATCTAATTGTTTAGAGTTAAATACTTTTTAGTTTGATGTACTAATCTAGTTCCTTTTAACAACTAGAATACACCATTTTTCTAATGCCTTCATTTCGACACTTCATAAATAATTATATTTTATTGCAAGTGCCTTGCACTGTAACTTAGCTTTTACAGTATCGAAATCCCCATGTAGACAATACTTTACTTATAGCATATGACTTTTAGAGTATGCCCTAAGAGTAAACATCACATTACACACGACGTCAACTTCTGATGACACGGTTTACATTGTGATGTCATTGCATGTTTTCACGCGATGACATCATCACTTTACACCACTATAACAAGCGGACATCTTGTCCATTCGGAATACCCACACGCGAGGCGAACTACATTCTGCATTTCATCTCCTTGATTAGAGAAGGTAAGCGTCAGACCTTGTGTCTTGAACTACTTTATATTCTTCTACAGATTTTTTTCAGCCTTTCCACTCCGATACTAAAAACGGATCTGCAAGACCACCCTGGTCATCCATGTTCTAGGTAAGCTTTTATGTTTAAAGGTAGTTGTATTTTAGAAATCTCAATGCAGTATCTAGGGAATATGGTACTAATTATCTACCTACAGGAGGCTTGAGCGACATTCTTTGGAACACGGAAGTGTATATTTCTAAGAAGTTACTGTCAGTTTTTTTTTTTTTTTAAACCATCCCACAGATTACCTTCATCTCCCCATTTTTGGGTAAAACTATTATTTCTTTGAGTTGACCTATTCAGACAGAAGCTACTCCATAGATTAAATAAGCTGATTCTACACATATACTCTCTCCCCTAGGTAGGGTGACTGATACCCCTCACAAATTGAGCTATGAAACAGAGTGATCCTAGACATCACCAGAAACCGAAGTCTATATATTTATTTTACTTATGAATCACTAAAGTCAGTACCTAACTCAATAGTTTTGAATATTGCCTCCTGTGAGTGACCGTGACTAAGCGTGACATTCTAACAGAAGTATTCATACTAAGCTGATCAACCACAAATAATTGTTCAGATACAGCCTTTATACTATGTAAATAATGTAGAAGGCAGACAGAACCTAGGTACCTTTGGGAAATTACATGTTTTGAATAATGGTAAAATATGACTTTGTAATCATGAATTAGTAACTTAATAATGATTAATTTTTAATTTTCTCCTAGAAATGTTGTGAATGTACACAATTGTCCCTGAAGAAGAGAAATCGTCTAGAAATGCATTGGGCCATATGAAAAAGAATAAATGGTTTTTGAAAATGAAAATCATTGTATAACTTGTATAATTACTTATGATCGATAAACAAACATGATACAAAGATGGTTATAAAAATTGAATATTTACCATAAATTGTTGTGCTTATTATCCAAGCCATTGAGAGAGTGCTGGCCCAACCATTGAAAGGGCGAACATACAATTAGACATTATTTTATTCTTTTCTGAAGTGTATCTGCCCGTACAAAATCCTTTCTGGGAGGACCATGGAGAGGGACTGGGGACCACCGGGGTCGAAAGGAAGACACCTGCTTTGTGATGCCACCAGTGGTATATGGAGTAGCCCCCCCCCCCCCAGGTCTCCCAGACGGCACCCCAAAGCATGTGCCGAACAATCATCTCAGAAAAGAAAGATCTTTAGGGTTCCCCAATAGGAAATACCACACAAGAAGAATGAGGGAGAATTCCAAGTATCAACATGTGAGGCGAAATACAGCGAGAAGAAAATCAGTTTGAGGAAAGGTTTGCCAAGATTACCACATATGCAGGAGAGTTGCAGGGAGCGATGAGCTCTGCCTGCATATCCACCCACAGCGGGAAAGTTAAACCACTTGACTACCATGATACCAGTGCCTGTTTCCACAATGGCTGACATGCTACCTGAGACCTTGGCCCACAGGGGCTGGACAAAAGGCCAAATTAAATTATCAGGATAATCACAACACATGAACATAATTGTGAGCAGAGGCTATACAAAAGGATGCGAGGTGGAACAGCACCAACCACTTAAATCAAAACTGACCCATGAACCAGCACTCATGAAACAATTAAAGCCCAAATCAAGTTATAACAGGTAGAGACAAATCTCCAGACACGGAGGACGTTAAAACAATAATCCAAGGAGTTGGTGCTACTCCAGTGAAAAGAGCAGAATAATTAGGAGAAAAAAAAGGATGTTGTCAAGCCAACTTGGCCACACCTAGGAAGAGCTGAGAAACAAAAGCTGTTTAAGCCCAATAAGACATACTGTAAGAGAGCTCAAGTTGGCAGGAGTAAAGAGAAAAAGCCACATTTGGACATGGTCTGAAAGCCCAGATAGGATGCACAAAAGACTAGACATAGGACACTTTATTTACAGGATTTATTTACAGAAATTAGTTTCGTGCCCAACAAGACAGAACTCTCTCAGTTGAGATTGCTGTATAGTATTCTGCAGGGCAGCACTATACACCTCTGACCCCAAAATACACACACTGGACGGGCCATACATCGACTGCTACTTTGCAGTTCTGCAGGGATACGTTAGTCCATCACCGGGCAAATGTTGAGTTGGCGTTCCCGGCGCACCCATTAGGGCACTATCCAGTGTATTAGAGTCATTCATCTGAATGCTGTCTGCAGACATCCATCGTACAACAGAGATATGACGCCTCGCTGTTTGTAACTTTTCAATGCACGCCGCAAGCGCCAACACCATCAACATGAACACGCTCCATCCAGTGCATTACAGACAGTTGTCCATTGACCCGCTGTAGCCAGCTCCGGGCCACCCATCGACATGAAGTCATACCTTTGCATACCCATTGCATGTGCTGATACCATCACAAGATGGCTGCTCAAGCTCTATGCCGCAGACTAGGCCTTTTACCAGTCAGTCACGCCCCCTGTGACGTAGGTGGAAGCATTCTCTACTTACCCCACGGTCGCCTTGGAGACGGCCGCTATCTCCATTCTGCCGAGCACACATCAGCCTGCAGAATAGTCCCCTCGAAAGCGTACCATCAGGTAAGCGGTTATCTCCCGTTAACTCGTAGTGTGTGTTCACTCGCCACATGCTAACGAGTGCAAGCCCATTGCCCGCCTTTGAAGCAATTCCCATTGGGGAATCTCTGCGTTGCAGATTCACTGATCTTTTCTTGATCTTGCAAGACCTTGTGCAGACTTCACGCAGCCCCCATTCCAATACTGACCATCACATCGATACAGGTGGAAGCTCAACCGCTTGCGCCCACCAGGTAAGCAATTACCATTTTAACAACTTGAAGTCGTTTTTCCTTTGGCACATGGCTCTGTGTGAGAGCATTTGCCAGCCATGCAACAGCGATCATCGTTGTACGCTTGCGTTTCAGCAACATGGAATGATCCTGAGCACATATCTTGACTTCACGCAGATACAGCACTGACCACTACAGTGTTACAGGTGTGGATTGTCATAAAGTGAACATAAGTGTATCACACAGGACTGGGTAAGCAGAACCAAACTTATCCATGATAGGGTGAATGTTTAAACCCGATGCAGCAAAAAGCTCCCATCAACAAGAGCAGTAATGAATTTAACAATTTATAATTTCTCTCTTTCTCTACTTACTTTTTCTTTTGAATACCTACAAACCTCCTACCCTTTACCCCTCCTGAAAATGGCAATTTTTCAAGATTTCATTTTTTGCATTGTTTTTATTGTTTCTTTTGTTATATACAATGTTCATATTTGGGAATGGTTTCATGCAATGACTATTTGAATTGTACAAAATTGTTTCATTATCAATATTATTTTTTGTTCTTTACTTACCTTTGAACCCGAGCAAAAAATGGCCCATTCACCATGGGTATTGGTATCATTTGTGTGATTTGTGTACGTAGCCCTGATTTGAAAAAGACAGAAGTACTGTTGAAACGCGCGTTATCACAAAGGGCACGCTTTTTGACATATATAAAAAGAAACAGATTACTATGAGGAGGCCATTTGTTTTCTCTTCAGGCGTTATGGGCGCATGAGCATATTTTAGTGTAACTGCCCAAAAACAATTTCTATCCAAACGGAGTGGAGGAACCAAGGGCTCCGTTGTTAACAAGGCTGATGCGACCTTGATCCACACATTTTTCTGTAAACACAACAGGGCGCTGAGCTCTACTAAAAAGGTACCCCCAAAAAGGTTCCTCACAAAGACAAAAACTTTTAAAACGGGTACCTAAGAACTCGCAGACCGGGATTTTCTTAATTTGCCTGCCACAATGGCAGAATATTTAGAAAACAGGGAGGAAGATGCTGTAAATCTCTTTGCTCCCAAAGGAAGCAATGCACATGCTTTTGCATTCAACCTGCCCAAACCTAGAGAAAATCTACGATATAAATTTGTTAAACTGGAACGAGCACCTCGAAAAGAAGTTGGCAAATACTGGGAAATTATTTCCCTTAAGAATTATGTTTCCAAGAAATAAATACCAAAAGGACTAAGGATGCTGATCTTTCCGGACTGCACCAAAGATGAGGATAAAGATCTGGCAGATTCATGGGAAAAAAACTTGAATCAAAGCTCAAACACGATGTTAGAATTCTTGATTGAACATGCTTCGCGTGAACACAAAAGAAAAACAAATTTAAGCATTAAAAAAAAGGAAATTACTGAGGCAAAAGCACTGGAAGTTACAAAGGAAAAAAATTAATCAGAAAATTAATCCTCACAGATTATCAGGATGAAATTAAACTAAGAAAGATGAGGAAATTCTTTCGTGATAACAGAGATTATCAAGATGATAAAGTTTACACCTTTCAGGACAAATACAGATAAATTTACCAAACCTGGCTCAAGAGAAAGTACTCCCAACACCTCAACAGGCAGTTCAGATGCAGAATCAGAAGGGGATCAAGATAAAGATACAGAACCAACAGACTAAACAGAAGGACAAAGCTTTTTAAAATCAAATTAGGTGATATAAAAAAGGAAACAAAATTAATTATCAGAAACAAGTCCGTTTTTTATTACCACAACAGACAAACCAACAACAACCAACCGCAGGAGGAGGGGTGTTAGGCAGAAACCTGTGCAGTTCCCTTAGGGACCACGGCAAAAGATTTAAGACTACAGGTGTTGGCAGTAAACCCACTTGGCAGCAGTCTGTACCACCCAGATTTACCTGGTAGCTGTGGCTGAGCAGTCAGACTTCCCTCAAGAAGAGTTAGGCAGTATGCAAAGTATACACAATAGGCACTCAGATACAATAATACAAGCAAACACTGACGAGAGCTTTGGTACTTCCCTCAAGAAGAGTTAGGCAGTATGCAAAGTATACACAATAGGCACTCAGATACAATAATACAAGCAAACACTGACGAGAGCTTTGGTATCAAAGTATATAATTATTTATTTAAAAACACACAGTTTGAAACACTCCAGCACTCTTATTGTAAAATATTCTAAATACAGTTACTATTGTAATATATACACCCCTTTTTCCTTATCAGATAAGTCACAGTAAAACACTACTTATTTTCATACAGAGGTGAGCGCTTAACTAGTTGGCACTCCAATAAGTTTGTGAGAAAGGGAGGGGAAAAAGACAGAATATGGAAAGGTACACCACTCTAAGATTCAAGAACACTATAAGCAAGGCAGAAGAGCAAAAGTCACTGGTGAGCCAAAGTCCAAAGGCTGGGCCCACTCTTAGAGAGAGCAGAGCACAAATGCGCCCAAGATCACACAGTTACACTAGGCTTAGAAAGTCTTGCAGAGGGTTCAAAAAGAGTTTAGAGAGGCTTAGGAAAGTTTAGCCAGGGTGTCCCAGGCTAACCCAGGTTCGAAAGCCGGGGGCTAAATCTACCCCGTACAGTCGGTAGCAAGGGAAGCCAGGCGGGACACGGTACCTTAAGTGGGAAGGATCCTCCAGCGGTGGCAGTTGTTCCTGGTAGTGGGTGCAAGTTGCGTCGTCGTCCAGGGGAAGAGAAGATATCGACTTGGAGGAAAGATGAAGGTCGTTGCACTATCAGGGCAGAAACCAGCCGCGGAGTTTTCCGGTTAAAGGTGGTACCTTTGTTTCGCGGTAAAACGTGGTATCCCGGTTGCCGGGGTGCTTGGCACGGGCAAGGCGGCCACGAGGTACGTCAGGAAAGCAAAAAGACGGTGAAACTGGTTATCCCCACCAGTCAAAGGAAGAAGACTCTCCGGCGGGAGATCTTCTCTGTCGTTGGGAAAAGTGGTGAGGCAGTCCAGCAGGGCTCCACCGGTAGTGGTGTCGTGGCAGGTCGGCTCAGCTTCTCCCTCGTCGGATTCTTAGGTCCTGTGGCGACTTCTGAAGTTCCAGTCCCCAAAGCCCTGCTTTTATGCAGCAAACCCCCATTCACTCAGCCTAGCTGTAACTCAAAGATGCTAAGTGGTGAGCGGGCCGGCTGGCTCACCACTTGGGCCAATCAGGATGGAGTGCGACTTGAGTTGCCTAGGCAACTCAGTCCAGGGTGCATAAATTCCCCTCCACCCCTCCTAAGTACCCCAGACAGAGTGGCACCACTTTGAAGGGCTTCTGTGGAGAAGCCCGCCAAAAAGTGGAACTAAGGGCTCGACTTGGGTTGGAGTCACAGAAGAGAACACAAACGCCATTTTAGAATCAAGTTTTGGCAAAAAATACCAACCGGGGAATTAATATTTATTAAATAAACCGGCGGTATGTTCGAGGCTACCGTAAATAATTAAATAAAGGTAGTAGCCTAAAACAATGGGAAATCCCATAGGAAAATATTCGCGGTTGAATATAAAAAGTAGTATCCACTGCCACCAGCCAAAACTCGATCAGGGGGGACGGAGACGTGCCCCCTCGACTAACAGATCCTGGGGCAATCGAATTGCCCCAGCCAGTACGTCCACAATATGATTGTTTGTACTGGTTCTGTTCAGAATTTAAGACTAGTAAAGTCAATGGTGACTTTACATGCCCTGGGAGACAGTCAGTCCCAGGGTATGGAGTCTATACTGGGGGGTCACTATGACACCCCTGTGTCACTGCACTCAGGGTGCTGTGTAACATCACAAAAACACATGAAGCCCTATGGGGTAAAAGACCCCATAGCCCATTAAACACCTTTAGATCCAAAGAAACACACTCAAATCATGTCCAAGAGTGAGGGTAAAAGAGTCTCACTCTTGGCAGGAGAAAAAAATAAACCCCAAAAATCCAGCAAAGCTGCTGGGGGACTCACTAGGTTAGGAAATTCAGCCTAATCAGAGAATTCTCCCTAACAAGGGGCAAGCGGGGGAGGGGTAGATTCAGGCAACCCAGATGTCTAACAAAAGCAGGGGCGAGAAAAGCAGCAAAAAGGAACAAGTGAATGATCTAGTATTAAATTTATCAAATCATCAATTGAAACCAGAAGAAATTTCACTATTGAACAAAGGTTTTTCCTTTGCTCCCTCCACAGATTTCCAAAAGATAGATGTGCACATCGATCTATTCAAATTAGTCAGGAAACTCAAATTAAAAAAATATTTTGCAACACAAGTCTCAACTTTTCGCTCCAAGGAACCAGACATTGAGAAAAGCATCTTTACCATTGAAGATTTGACCAATATCCATCTACTTAGTCCATTACAAGACACAATTGAACGTCCAATTCATGAAACAATACATGAACTTCAAATACGACAAACCAGCCTTTTGACACAGGAAATGAAACCCAAATCTAGGTTCACAACCACAGTTAATGCCAGACAATCCCGTAGACACATTCTACAAATCGGTAACTAAAGATTTTAATGACCTTATGGATGTTAAAAGGAATAGCAAAAGTAAGCACACATACAAATATGACAACCTTACCAAAGTGGAAAGAAAAGCTCTGGAGTTGAAACAAGATCAGAATAACACACCATCCTGTTATGTCAAACTCAAAACCAACCCAAAACTGGAAATAGTGACTGAATTAAGAGACACAATAAAATTTTGGCAGACAAGGATTGATCAAAGATGAAAAAACTGTTTTTGTATATGAGACAACCAACCTTGCCAACCATATATTTTTTGCCAAAAATTCATAAGATTTTGAAAGGATCCCAGAGGGAAGACCCATTTTAAGCGGAATAGTCTGGGCCACAATGAACATGGCTGAGTATATCGGCAACACAACCAAATCCTATCTGAAAGACACCACTTAAGTAATAAATAAATTGGCATCAGTAAAATGGCAAACTGACTACACACTAGCCACCTGGGATGTGAAATACCTGTACACATCCATCAGACACGAGACAACAGTGGAAACAATGGATTACATTTTCTCAAGAGAGACTGCATCCAATTTCCAATCTGTCAGCATGCTTAAAGAAATGTTACTATTAACTCTACAGAACAATATGTTCATTTTCAATGGGGAATTCTACAAACAGGTCAGAGGAGTGGCTATGGGGATAAAATATGCCCCTGCCCTTTGCGAACTTAGTGATGTCCATGTACGAGGACAGACACATTTACCAAGATGAATCAAACAAACATGTAATTCTATGGACTCTATACATAGACTATGTCTTGTTGATTTGGAAAGGAGACAAGGAGGCATTGGAAGATTTCAGAAACAGAGCCAATTCAAACTCAATGGGAATAGAATTTACTGGAACCTCAAGTACTATTGAGATTAACTTCCTGGATCTAAACATCTATGTAACAGACAACCAACTGAAGACAAAAACCTTCAGAAAGGAAACTGATGCCAACTCAACCTTATTTGCCACGAGTTGTCACCACAATCCAGTGATTAGAAACATTCCTAGTGGTGAATACATCAGAGCTCAAAGAAATTGTACAGAACAAGTGGCTTTTGAAAAAGAATGTCTGCTACTCACAAAAAGGTTTAAAGCAAGAGGGTATGGAAAGAAAACCATTACCAAAGCACAAGAGAGCGGAGAATCTTAACAGAGCAGTAACCTTGACCTGCAAAACAGAAACAAGTAACGAAATGGAGAAGATCAGTTTTATTACCAAATATTGTGCAAATAATGGGACATTGAGAAAGATCTTAAAAAAGAAACTGGCATCTCTTACAATTGGGGCCACATGTGAAGAACCTCATCAATGATAGTCCATCTATCATCTACAAACGAGCAAGAACTATTAAGAACATACTCAGCCCATCACTACTTCCAGAATTGAAAATACCCAATCCAACAACTTGGTTAGCACAATTACCTAAAGGTTTCAGAAAATGCAGCTCTTGCTCAACGTGCATGCTCTCGATAACATCTATTTTTGAAGACAATTATGGCACCAAACACACTATTGTGGATCACATCAATTGCAAAACAAAATTTGTTGTATATGCCATTATATGTCAATGTTAGCAGATTTACATAGGCAGCACCATTAGGGAACTGAGGACCAGAATATGAGAGCATTTTTCATCCATAGGAAATCAGGACCCAAACCTACCATTAGTCCAACATTGGCAAAAGAATCACCAGTTGAGACAAAAGACTCCTGAGGTTTGTGGGTTTGAAAAAAGTGACCCTTGGACCAAGAGGAGGGAACCAGGAAACCAAATTAAGACAAGAAGAAGCCATAATAATTTGAAGATTCCGCTCAGTAGAAAAAGGCTTGAACTCAGACAACGAGTGTCTTCCTTTCTATAATCAAAAAAATCTATTTGTGCTTTGCTTATTGCACGGACTTACTCTGAAGTATATATTCATAATGCAATGATGCATGAAAAGTTAATGTATAAATTACGTACAATGTGACAACAATGACTGGAGACTTTGGTGCAATTAAAATTAGTCATTAATCATTATTACACCTGACAGTATACACAACAATAATTACCCCAATGACCATCTTGTAGCTGTCCCAATACGTCATAATTATGCCTGGATACGCACACATGCAAACAAAGTGTGATATCCAATCCACTCTACCTTTGTAAAATAAGCGGGATCACACGCTCTGCACACAGAGATTGTGAATATCACGATCACCACTCCCAATGAACACAACACATAGAATGAAAATAAGCATAACATGTAACCAAATGGATCAGGAAACTCGGTCCTAATCCAGTTTATTGATGGTGAAAAGGGAACTACAATTAATGTGCAATCCATTATTCAGAGACCAATATTAGAGGAACTAGGGTCTTCTTACACAGGTAATGAGCTGGGAGCCCAAATTAAAAATTAGCTTTCAAGCTATTCACATTAAGGATCGCGTATTAGCAAGGATTCTTAATGCATGAATAAACTTAAAAGTGTTAAACAATCATGCAACACAGAACACAGTTTAATACATGATTAGACCTCAACACATACTCACTAACCAACCGTGTAGATACAGTGGCTCAAAACCGAAAGTAATATATTCATCACGTAACCAAATGCAGTTCAACACACGATTGGACACTAAAATTCATTACGTTGCTATGCTGAGCATTGCTTAGGGGTAAACGCGTAAGGACAATATACAAACATGTACAATAGCCCAAAAGATGGCCGCCGAAACAGGGACAAACCTAGGACTAGGTTGCCTAGTAACCATACAAGTAACAATATGGCGCCCGTTCTAAGGACAGACTTCAACGAGGACAAACGCACAAACTCGGGTAAGAATTCTTCACCGAGCTTCCCCCTTTTCAGACCTAATGAGTTACCAAGACCATTAGATTCACGCCGACCCATGTGCATTTTTCTCTACATTTCTGTTAATATGGGACACAGTAAATTTGTGAACCCAAAATTCAACTCGGAAAAAAAATAAGACATTTGAACACGCATGCATGTAACACCAACGCTACTAACAAGATTTAGGATTCCGGACTTTTTAATTCAGAAACATTCAATGCAACTCTCGCCCGCACTCAATACTAAAATGAATTTAAGACTTGAACACATATGCATACACTATCGGCAGCAGCAGGACTCAGGAAACAGCATCAAATAAGCATGTGTTAAAACACAGAGCTCAGATAGGCACGTTAAAACATTTGTAAATCTCTTCTTAGGACTAACTGGGATTACCCCATGACTGAATCTATAAACTGCAAGAACATAAAGTGTATCACACAGGACTGGGTAAGCAGAATCAAACTTATCCATGATACAGTGAATGTGTAAACACGGTGCAGCAAAAAACTCCCATCAACAAGAGCAGTAATGAATTTAACAATTTATAATTTTTCTCTTTCTCGTATTACTTTTTCTTTTGAATACCTACAAACCTCCTACCTTTTACCCCTCCCAAACAACAAAAAATGGCCCATTCACCATGGGTATTGGTATAATCTGTGCGTTGTGTACGTAGCCCTGATTTGAAAAAGACGAATTCCTGTCGGAACACATGTCATCACAAAGGGCACGCTTTTTGACATATATAAAAGAAACTGATTACTAATGAGAAGGCCATTTGTTTTCTCTTCCGGCGTTATGGGCGCATGAGCGTATTTTAGTGTAACTGCCAAAAACCAATTGAATTATATCAACAATGTAATTTCACTAGCTTCTAAACTCCGAAGTAGATGCAGCCAGTGGTTTACTAATACCCAGCTTCCACATGTCTTTTTGTCTCCTCACAGGGGACGGAAGTGATTGCCCACAGTGCCTCACATGGAAACACCTTGAAATCAGAAGCATTACAGTTTTTAGTCATGGTCCTGAAGAAGATGGTTTAATTAACTGGCCATCGAAACCAGTCAACCTCCTAGGCCACGAGGGCTCTCGTGACCTGTGTTTGATTTCCCCAGCATCTAAAAAGGGGTACAATAACCATAGTCCATACTCCCATCTAGTGAGCCTTTTACAGTATCCCATCCATATGGGTTTTTTTTATTTATTGACTAGTTGCACACACCAATCGTTTTTGGCCAACCAGTACCTTTAGGGTGAATAAAACATCAACAGAAATCCCCAAGTTACAAATTGGTGCGCCAGCACGGTTAGTTGTTTCGGCAGAATCAAATTACCTGTTCTGCTGTTGATTCACAGCCGATTGGTTGTGTTCTCTTTGCCAGCTTCTTAATGTTTTAATTTAATGTGTATTTTCTAACAATTATTAGTGATAAGGGACAGTTCTCTTGTTGCTATCCCCGTTAGATAGCCGTTGCACCATCCTCAACCTAGGGCCAGGCACTCCTGTCAGGGACAGGGTGTTCTTCCTCTAGGGACAGCTAGTACATTGTTGTTTTTCAACTTTTGTCTATCAAAGTATGCCAAGCAATGTGCATACATCTAACCATTTCTCTCAAAGGACTGTTTGTGATACTGTACAACGGTTAGGGAAGGCAGTTAACCTCCCCCTTTTTCTTTGAAACTACCCTGTAGTTCTTACAATAATTTTCACTCAATACATCAGCCCACGCCTACAGATATGGGGTTTATCAGCGCCTTTTACTCCCTAAAAATATGCAAATTGTCCCCGCCAAAAAAAAAGAAAAAAAAAAAGAATAGCCAGTAGAAATACTCCAAACAAAGAATAAGAAACAGCCGCATAGGACCTTGTGCCCCTGCTTTCATCCACACAGCTCCGCTGATATTTTTGGACCAGTAGCATATGTAGTTCCACAGAATGAAACTGCTATTATTACTGCCTGATTCACCGTAGACCTCAACACATGCATCTTTGAATGTACATGAATAACTAGGTACAAAGAAATTATTCTTATTAGAAAACATTGTTTTCCAGTTAAAAACACTGTACTTGCTTATAAAATACTCCCATTGGGAATTGGACTTCCTTTTTTACTCACTATAAAATCATTTTGCTCCCAACTTTAAAGAAATAGGGAGTAAAATACTCCCACATCAAAATCCTATCGCGCACTGATTACAGCACCCACTGTTCTCCTCAAAACATAATGTACCTATGTATTCATTCACACCACCACTCTTACTCACTATCCCAACCCAAACCCTTCACACCTGTACACACTCTTACTTTTACAACCTTCCCAGCCATAACAATCATCCCACTGCAAAGTCACACAGCACTATTATATCTACCATCACATTCACACACCCATTCACAATACATCCCTATACCTTCCACAACTTCACACCCAAACTTTCTTTTTTTCCAACAGGCAGAACAGAATGCCTACTAAAAAGCAACACTGTAGAAAGAAAATAAGAATTAGAGCAGATTAGAATAAAAGCAAGCCATATAGTCATCCACCTCTAAAACAATTTATAGAAAACATGAAAACAAAACTGCTAATAAAGTCACTGAACCAGCGAGCATTAAAAGTAGTAAGGCCCCTCTTACAAAAACTAAAAAGAACTTGCAAACAAAACCAACCCTACTTATGAGCCCAACACTATATCTACCAATGTTAACCTAGTCACAGCAGCATTCCAAAAACATGTTTCACCATAGAGGGCTTTGCAATCTTATGAAGGCAGCTGAAAAGTCACAATCTACCCTTAAAAGCTAGCACCAACACCACAGAAAGCTGTGGCAAATCATTTTTCCTCGGTTGAACCGGTAGAAAATACAAACAGTTTAACTGAAATTGCACTTACTGCAATGAATACAGCAATACTCTCCCTGGCTAAATTGTTTGAAGCACTCACTTATAAGGCTGATGTACACTCACATCAACTTAATCAGATTTTATCGTGGCAGCAGTCCTTCTCAAATAAATTGGAGACACATGGTGTACCACTCACCTCGTCCATCTTGAACATTTCGTTAGCTCTCAAACCAGCCCACAGACAGAGGAGTTCCCACAGACATTTCAAAACATTCCTTTCATACAGAATCCCATTATTGATTTGGCTTGTGTTGCAAATGATTTTACTGCTGAAATACAAAAAAAACAAAATTACGCACTTTTTGCAGGCGTAAATACAAACGCCTTGGACATGACCTCCAAAAAAGGGCAAAATAAGGGTGATCGATTAAGGAAATCTAAAAACATTAAAACTATGGCCAAGCGAACATCTCAAATTAAATAGTTTGTCAAAAATCTTTAGTTTCCCTCAACAGCAACTAAAACCGCATGCAAGCTATCGCAAGAAAATATATGTTGCGATTTCACACGAAGAGGAGTCAGGCTCCAACAGAAAAGAGCATCTCTGTGCAATCCTATAACCCCCTGAACACCTTGGTAAGTGCAGCTTCAGTTGCGTCTGCCGAGAACAAGGAAAAACAGAATAAGGGAGCATTACGGACAATTTCTTCCTCAGCGTTGGAGGATCAGGCCTTAATTGATCGCTGCAGAGAAATAAGATGCGCTCTGGACGAATACATGGCATCCAAACCCGCCCTCAAGAGCCCGAGTTATCCGATAAGCGATATTAAATCATCCGCTCCAAAAACTCCTTGTAACACTAAAATTACAAACACGAGCAAGCCTAACCCTCTCCCATTACAGAATGCCCTAACAGTTCCATCCCAAGCTCCTGATAGTACTCAACCTACACAGGTATTGATAAAGACACAAACTCGAAGCAAATGTAATGATCAGTTGGATCACACCACTCCTTCAGAAATAGAAAATATGATCAAATCCACACTACTGAGGATCCTTGATGACCGAAATCCCCTAAATGGAAGGGAATCTGGGACCAAGGTCATAGAGAACCGAAATCCAAATGATTTCCGAAACCTGATGAAACATAAAAACTCAACCTTTTCAACCAAACGGCCTGCAGTCCTTTCGTTAAATATGATTTGTTGGCCTTCTCCGGCTCATCAGTATAATCTGAACAGAGCTTCGGTCCGGTCAATATTTAGTGAGATGCTTGACGATATCGGTACCATCGATATTGAGCAAGTAAAATTCACGGATGCTTCTAAATGGTCCTCTGTGATCCTATGGATAAATTCCAGAGTCGTAGTTAACACCATTTGGGCTGTTAAGTCCCAGTTGTACAATCTTGGATTTATAGTTTTGTCAGGGCCGGGCCCTTCGGAGCATACTGCTCCTGAATCATCTTTGCATTCCACACAACAGCAATTAATCAAAAAGCAAAACACATGTTCACATAATTGTAACTGCAACACCAAAGTTACTCAGCCTTAGCTTCTAGTCTCTCAGGAAAATGTCCTGTCGTTGATTAGCTGAAATTCCAGAGGATATAAGCACTTAATAAAAAAGGCAATTAATCTGCTGCCTTATGATGTAATATTAATACAAGAATTGTGGCTTACTTCTGCTCCTTCGTGAAAAATTACGATATCCTTTTGAACCCAGCAGCCAAAGGCTCTTCAGGGCATCCAATATCGGGTTTGTTAACTGCCATTAAGCAGAGCTCATCCTTAAAATCAGAAGCATGGTTTTCACCTAATCCGTTTGTCCAAATGTGCAAGCTTACTAGAAATAACATCTACTGCGCATTAATTAACGTGTACTGGAATCCTCTGGGCATCACAGATGATGGGTTTATGGAGTCCACGAACAAGGCATTGGATCTTATAACCATGGATGGTAAATATGATTCCTCATTATAGCGGGTGATTTGAACCTACACGGTTTAGGTCCAAAATGGAAAACTGAATTGATACGATTAGCTAAGTGGGCAAGCTTTGTTGGGTCCAGAAACCTGTTCATGTTAAACAGAGCTTTTGCTACTGACATTCCTGCAAGGGCTACTTGGCATCGTGCTGCCAGTAAGGGAATCATTGATTACATTTATGTGAATAAAAACATGTGGAATGCCATAAAGTCCGTTCAAGTTCTCTTATACTGAAGCGAGTGATCATAACATGCTAATTTTAATCTGGATATCCAAATTTAACATCACTCAAGGACACCATCAATACACCGAGGGCTCTATTACAGTCAATTCGGCAAGGAATAGATTAACCTGGATGGAGTCTTCCCTGGAAGCATTTAGGTCATGTTATGACGCTCAGCTAAAGTATGAAACTACGGGGACTCAAGGTTCATCAGTAATCTACCATGAATTAATGCAGTTGTTTCAACCAGCCTCCATTAGACATAGACAAAAACAAAATTCCCCACCTCCATGTTTTTGATCACGAAGTAAAATGCAAAAAAAAAATACATAAATAAAAAAATAAAAAATAAAATAAATCACTGGTTCGGTCTGAAAGGAGGGCGGCCTATAAACTTCCTGTTGATAAACAAGTTCTCACCCTGACTCACATTAAAACCAGATATAGGAATTGGATGAGGGGTAAGAAGGCAATATATCAATGTGACGGCAGTAATATTCTAAAATCTCTGGTTACTAAAAACACTGCTGAATCCTGGAAAATTATCAATCAAGCGACTGCAGGTCACCAGGTAGCAGTCCAGACCAATGATGTGAATGAGGAGACGTGGGTTCAGTATTATACAAACCTTTATTCTGCTCCAATATACAAATTAAGCCCTTTTGAGCCCATGCAGCATACTAAATTCTATCTAGGCTTTGATAAAGATGATATTCTATACTTCATCAATAAAGCTAGTGGCTCCAGGGCGCCCGGACCGGCTATCAAATATGATAATGAAACAATTCCCGATCATATGGGCTGATAGACTATTATGTTCAAGAATATACTTGCCTCACAAAAAATTCTTGTCTCCTGGAAGCATTCTATCACTATTCCTATTTACAAGAAAGGAGACCGTGAAAATCCGGTCCGTTACAGACCCATTTCCCTGTTAGATGCCCCCGGGAAAATCTTCTGCCACCTCATTCTAAGAGATCTGAATAATTGGTCCAAGAATCATCTCAAGAGAGATCCTTTTCAATCTGGATTAATCAGTGGGTTGGGTACTATACCTAATTTGATTGCTATTAATATGCTCAAATCCCAGTATGCCTCCCGGAAACAATCCTTGTATTTAGCATTGATTGATTTTCGGACGGCATTTGATTCAATAAACCGTGAACTACTATTTCGAAAATTAGAACTTTTTGGTTGCCCTGCTTCACTGTTCGCGTTGATAATTCAGTTGCATTCGGGGACAACTATGCAGGTGAGATTATCCCTGGAGGGACTTTTGTCCTCACCATTCAGTACACACTCAGGACTTTAACAAGGCTGCATTATGGTCTCTATTTTGTTCAATCTCTTTATTTTGGATATGGGTAAATTCTTTCTTCAAGTTGTCTCCGATGCGCCTGAACTGGGGGGACAGCAAATCTGTAGGCCGACGATCTGGTCCTGATATCACAAACGTCAAAGGGACTCCAAAATGTATTATCTGCTTTATCTTCCTATGTCGAATTGAATCATCTAATAGTGAACCTGGACAAATCCCAAATATTAGTTTGATTAAGTAATAACAAAATCAGCAATTGCATTTGGTCGATTAGAAACAAGCCTTTGAAAATAGTATCAGATTATAAATATTTGGGGCTCACAATACAGAACACCGTCACTGACAAGTTATTCTTGATTAATATCCAGTCTAAACTCACAAGCCAGACTTCACAGACTAGAATCCTAATTTTTAAATATGGGAAATTTACGTTGAAACATCTTTTCTATGAACAAAAAGGTAATCCTGGTTATGATTTATGGAGTTGAATCAAAATTATATACCAACGATAAAATGTGGAACAAATTGGAGGCCTGCTTTTGGAAAAGGGTATTACATCTCCCAAACTGTACACCATGCCAATCCAGCGATTTGAACTAGGCCTAAATTCATTAGCGTGCAGAGTAAAGTGGAGAATGTGTGCCTTTTTCTGAAAGTGCTGCTGGGCCTGGGAAAAATAACATTGGGAGTACTGTAGCACACTACTTGTCTTCATCAACTCATTTTATTCCGCTTACATGGCGCAAAGGTGTATTGAATATCATGGCCAAAGCAGAAATAACGTTAACGCTCCTAATAGAAAACCCATTGCGAGCGAAGACAAAGTTACACCAATGGGACTGGTTAAAAAACAGAGATTCCTGTCTGAAATATAAAGATTTCAGTAGTCACAACTTTGGCCATAAAAAATTAGGTCAAACGGCAGGCTATCTATTGAAATGCCCGTTGTCAACAATAAGGAGCAAATTTGTACGCCTTAGATTGAATTTATGGTTAACCAGGGAACTGCTTGCCAGGCGCAACGTTATCCCAGTTCATATGAACTATTGTCGTTACTGTAAGATTGCTACTGAAAAAGAAACGCTTCAACATCTGGTAATATCCTGGGGCAAGCTGAATGAACAGCGGGTTACATTTTTCTCAAACATGCTAAATTTGATCACTGAATTAGATGAAAATCAGATCGGGAGTAAATTAATCTCAAACACAAAATTTTGTGATAAAAGCTCTAGTACAGTTTCTAGAAATTATTTTGCCTAGCGAAATAAAGCTGTAATGACATCCTAGAGCTAACGGAAAAATGTGCAAGTTAAAAGCTTTTCTGTTATTATGTACATTACAGTTCTAATCCTGTATATAATTTATTGCAATTCAAAATCCTTAACATTTTGTATTGTTTTCAAATATTCTTGTATTAGTTGTAATTGTAGTGTGAAATAATTGTTTTGATTTTTGAAAAGTTGATTGAATCAGCTACATCAAAATAAAAAATAAAAATATTTCCTTCTCTAAAGAGACTGGTAATGAGGGTAGGGTTCATTCTCCCACAGTAGCTTTACTGTACTCTTTTATATTAACTCAGCGATCTAATGTCAGTAATTCAATCTGCACTCCAACACTACAGGTGCTTTTTTCCATCAAAATGTCTTTATTGGCATTTATCATAACACTTTTCACCCTCTCCTTCCAACACACTCCTCCCTCCCCCCCAACTGAATGACATCCACTCCAAACGCCTTCTGTTCTGGAAATAGTTTTGTCGTCTCTGTGGCACTTCGGATTGCGTCCATCACTTCATGTCCAATATGTGCACATTCTGGGGACACCATTGTTTCATGAAGTCACTTTTCAGAAAACGTATAGTTTCTCCCCATTCCTTCAGAAATCTGTCCGCTTTCCCTTTAATCTTAGATGTCAGCCACTCCATCGCCACTATGTCCCATATTTTCCAGAGCTACCCCACCCATGTGGGCACGCTCTTTTGCAATCACCATCTACGCCACTATAAATGTTGCCAGTGCTCTTTTCTGTGGCTTCGGGATTACTCTGGTTCAACCATACCCACTAAGCTCTCGGCCAACGAGAGAGACAGGATCTCCGGCACCATCTCCTGCAGAGACTTCATGACTTCCTTCCAGAAACCTTTAAGTATGTAGCATCCCCACCATATAGGTCTCCACTCCCTTTCCCTCTTGAACACCTTCCAGCACTCTGCGGGGCCCGTCGTGTACATCTTACTCTGGGTATAATGCCACTGTATCATTGTTGTACCAGGCCTCCCGCACCTGTAGGGACCTGGTTAGTTTCGGGATGTTCCTCCATAGTTCCTCCCAGTGATCCACAAATACCTCAACTCCCAATGTATCCTCCCACGCTGTCTAGTGTGGCCAAGAATTGTGGTCTACACTTTGCTGTAATATTTTATGTCTGCCACTAGTGTTTGTCCCCATTATGCAAGGTAATGTATGCCTCAAGCTAAGTTAGCAGCCTTATCGCCACTTGGTGAATCTCCTTCCGTCGAAGCCAATGCCTCAATTGGATATATTCAAATCTGTCCCCTTCCTTTATTCCTACGTGTGTCTTGCACTCCTCGAAAGGAGACCATTTACCCCTCACATAGCAGGTCTCCAGTCTTTACATCCCCCTTTTTTCCCCACCTCTGAAACAAGCCCTGTACCATGCCCAGGGTGAAGTTAGGATTGTTAAACATTGGGGTGAACGGTAATCCACCTGTCCCAAATATTGCATGTTGTACGCAGCACCTTACTACGCCTAGCGCTCTGCGGCCTGTCTTTCCCATGGAAAGAGTATTCCTGACAGCAGACTTCCCGCTACCGCCCTGTCCATTCGTGCCCATATTTTGTCTCCACTATCTGAAAACCTCTCTCGCAACGCTGCTTTGTAATATTGATGCAGGTTAGGGAGCCCCATTACCCCTTTATTACTGGGGGTCATCGGTAGATCCAAAGCGACTCTCGGGCGTTTGTTTAGCTACACAAATCTGGAGATAAGTGTATTCATTGCTTTAAAGAAGGCGTTCAGAATTGCTATGGGCAGGGTAGGAAACCCTGCCAGTACCCGAGGGAGAGTTACCATTTTCACAGTGTTTATTCACCCCAGTCATGATATCCGCAACAGGGTCCACTTTGCAATGTCGACCTGTGTTTTTTTAATGAAATCTGGGATGTTGGCCTTATAAAGAGCTGAAATTGTATCCGTCAGTTTAATCCCCAAGTATGTTATGCTACCTCCCGCTGAGCGAAATGGGGAGACGCTCAATATCTGAGTTGACATTTCTTTATTGAGTCCCACCTCCAACATTTCTGACTTCCCCCATATTTATTTTCAGACCCGATATCCCCTCTTGTTCTTCCAGAGTTCTCACTAGGGCCGGAGTGGACATCCCAGGTTCCACAAGTGTTATCAGCATATCGTCTGCCTATGCCACCGTTTTGTGCACATCTCTTCCCCCCCCCCCACCAAAGGGGATACCCTTGATATCCTGGTTCTGTCTGATTGCCACCAGCAGGGGGCTCTAGATATATAGCGTATAGGCACAGCGACAAAGGGAATACCTGCTTGGTACCTCGTTCTATGCTCACAGCCTCTGAAATATGGGAATTCACCACTATTCTCAGAGAGATTTCTATAATTTGCCCCCACCATTTGGATATATTTGGGCCCGAATCCCATGGATTCCATCTTTTGAAACAGATACGGCCACTGCTCTCTGTCAAAAGCTATTTCTTCATCCAAGGAGATCAGACTGGCCAGTATCTGCTTCATTTGCAGTTTCTCTAGCAAATTAATCACCCTTCTAGTGTTATCCCAGGTTTGCCTCCCAGTTATAAAACCAGATTGGTCTTGCACGATTACCACTGGCGGAACCCCTTTTATTCTGTCTGCTAGGATCCCAGTGTAGACTTTTGCATCTACGTTCAGTAACGCTATAGGCCTGTACAAGCTGCAGCTTATTGGATCCTTGTTTGGCTTTTCAAAGACTACTACCTTTGCCTGGGTCATGGAGCGTGTGACCCCTTACCCATTTTGAAAGGTATAAAATAGTCTAGTGGGAACTGTTTTTAGTTCATGGCAGAAGTCTTTCTAAACCCCCCCCCCACACACACACCCTGTTTATCCATGCAGACCTGGTGACCCACTATTCAGGAGGTTCTTTATCGCTCTTTCAACTTCGACTGTCATTTCTTTTTCTAGACTATTCCTCTCTTCGTCCGAGATCCTAGAAGCTTTATCCCTGCTAAGAATGCCCTTATCCCATTAGTCTCTGGGCACCCCGAAGAATACAGCTACTTATAATAGGTCGTAAAGGACTGGGCTATCCGCTCAGAATCCGTAGCGAGTGATCCATCTGCCAGTTTTATTCCCACTACATGGTGCTGGGCTTTGTTGGTTCAAGAGCCTGGCCAACATTTTATCCGCTTTGTTGGCCCCTACATAGTAGCGCTGCTTAAGTGTTAACATCGTGCTTTCTCCTCATTAGTCACAACCGTCTCTGCTTCCTTCACATTTTTTCACCCTGCTAACTCAGTTTGAGCCTGTCCAAAAGCCACCTCGAGATCTTTCTCGGCTATCTCTCTCTTTACTTCTTTGAGCTTTTAAGGAAATCAAATCTCCCCCTATTACTGCCTTGAATGCGTCCCACACTGCACAGGGGAACCTCTTCCGTATAATTCCTACAATTTTCTCCCCCACCAAATCTCGTAGTGCTTCGTCCATAAAAAGCTCACTGGGGAAGCGCCATGTCCACAGAGGATTGCCTTGTTTTAACTACCTTAGCTTGATATTGATCGCTGCATGATGCGAGAGAGAGATTGGGTTTGCTTCTATGTCTGTTAGTGCCCCTACTATCCCGGGGGTGCCCCATCCGTAATCTACTCTCAAAAAAGTTTGACGAACATGGGAGAAGCATGTATACCCCAGCACTTGCCCCTTCTTGGCCCTCCAGAGGTCTCACATCCCCCTAACAACTAGGTGGTCGTGTGTGGTCCCTTAATGCTTCCCTGACCACTCTTCTCTCTCTGCGGGTCTCACACAATATTAAAGTCACCCGTTAGGCTAGTCTCCCGTACCACAAACTTTTCCAGTTTCCCCAGCACCAGATGTAGGAAGAGATCCATATACCGTACCTATATCACCTGCAAAAAAAAAATATACCTCCCATTCGGGTTTTCCACGTTTTACCCATTTTCGCCCCTAGTGAATTTTAGCCCACCAGCACCCCCGCAGTTTTATTTCAGGCATTTGCCTGGTTCAGTTGTGTGAACTGCTGTATATGCATCTTGTCACTGTCCCCTTTCCTAATACGGGTCTCCTGTAGGAGAATTATATCTACGTTGCTTCTTTTTATTTGCGCTGCCACCTTTTAACTGGGGTGTTGAGGCATCTTACTTTAAGCTAAAGGATATTCAATCGCCTTGTCATTGTACCTTTAGCCTTTTCCTCCTCGCCTTACTGTACTTTACTTGCGTCCCTCCCTCCTGCATGTACTCAATGGTTTGTGCGATTCCCCCTCCTCCGCCTTCTCCGCCTTCTGATTTCCACCCCCTTCTCCACTTCTCACCCTCCCTCTCTGCCTCCCTCCCAGGTCTGGATCGGTATTTTAAGATACATCCCATTTAATGGGAACCGATTCACCATGCAACCTCGGGCCCCTAAGGTTTCACTAATCTTCTAGGATTTCAAATGGTGCCCCACTCCCTCCCGCATGAGCCTAATTCTATGCATGGATATCCGTAATTTTTTTCAGAGGGGGTCTATCATATGAACCCTTCTGTGTGATATCCGGTTCATCAAGTCTGTCACCTTTGTATCTCTTTGTTTTGCTTCTTTCTCCCCTCATTCTCTAGGGCGTGGTCCCTTTGGCTTGTCTCTTCTCTTCCTGTGGACCGTAGTCCACTCCCAGGACCTGTGCATCTGCTGCTGTGCTCCCTAGGTTTGCTCTCCCGGGTCTGTATCTTCTGCCTTAAGGCCTAGGACAGCCATTCCTTTGTTGCATGTAGTTACTCTGTCGTTTCCCTTCCCAGGGGAACTCCATCCAGAAGGGGAAAGTCCATTTGTAAGTGATTCCTTTCTCAAGCAGTTTCCTCGACACTGGGCCCATGGCTCTTCTTTTCTGAAATGTCGAGGCGGCTAGGTCTTGGAAAAATTGTACTCGTCAGCCATTAACCGTTATCCTGGCCCCTTGCTGCCCTAAGGATTCTCTCCTTCTCATAGGATGCCACCACGGATAATACATCCTAGGTCGGTCTCCTTCACCTCTCCTCTTCGCGCTCGCCCTGTGAATGCAGCATCTCCTCCGGGGAGTCGGCTGACAGCAAGGTGGCAAAATACTCACTGATTTCAAGTCTGCGTCGGGGTGGCCTCTGCCATTCCCTTATTTCTGATGTTTGAACGTCTCAAGCGGTTTTCTAAGTCCTCTGTTTGAATTTCTAGATTCTGCGTGGCCGGTGCACGCTGTTCCAGTAGTTCCAAGTTCTGTCGTACTTTCATTTCCATCGCAGATAGACCTTGTTCCACCCAGTCTACTCTATTGCCCAAGGCATTAATGACCTCTCTAATTTCTTTCAGTAAGCTCTTCAGGTCCTCCGTCAGGTTCCCCATTTGCTGCTAGAAAGAAGTAGTGAGCCTCTCCTCCATGCCTTGCAGACACAATAGGAGTTAGGCTTTGCTTAGGGCCATTTCTTGGGCCGTCTCCGAGAGAGATTGCTGCCAGCACCTTTCCAATTGCTCTTTCCTGGTACCTTTCTCCGTGCTCTGCGGCCCAAAGGTCTGCTTCTCCTTTGGCCCTGGCATCTGCATGGGGCGCTGCACTCCTGCGTGTCTCTTCGGCCTACGTATGCCTTCGTTTGCCTCTTCCTCGCCCCTCCCGTGGTGTTGCTTCAGTCTACCTGTAACCATATATCCTGCAGGCCCGAGTTTCCTTCCTCTTCCGGATGCTGCATTTTCTTCCCTCTGTAGTCCTGTGCTGTTGACCCTTTTCCCCAAGGTTTCCTTACCCATCTTCTGCCCCCCCCCACTCCCGCTTATGTAGTGGCATTTGATCTTTTACATTAGACCTTTTTTTATTAGTTTTTATTTCATTATCCCTTACAGCAGTTTCCTGACACAGGGGTTTGTGAGGATAGGGATTCAAAAGTTCTCATAGGACCAAACTGCTGTGCTAGTTTTTACAACTGGCACCCCCCGCCCCCAATCTTTCTTTTGGTTCCCTGCTTCTCTTTCACATACTTCTACTGCGTTCCTGTGTAGTGTTCTGGCCTGGGCTTCCAGTTTCCTGACGGCGTTCCCCACGAGGACAGATTGCTGCCGGGTGCTCCGGCCAAGCACTGAGATATTTACTGTTTTGGTTTGTCCTTTATAGTTTATCCTTGCGTACTTGGTGACAGGTACGGGATGGAGGTTACATGCATTATCTAGGCTGCTGCGGCCAACGTTTGTCCGTGTTCGATGTTACACGCCCACGTGAGCTGGCCACCTCCACTACTAGTCGGCCTTGCTGACTGGGGGCTTCTTTGTCGGTTTACCTATCCACCTGGGGGGGGGCTGCTTAATTTCGCCCGCTTGTGGTCGCGCCACTGCAAGCACTTAATTCAGCTGAGCCGGCGCTTCTCTGCCTGACTCCCTGTCTGATCTTCAGGGCTTGCTGCTCCTTGGACATATGCTCCTAGTCTCCTGGTCCCCAGCCGTCCGGCACTTCCAGCTGCCCCCTTTAGGAGTTTCGCCATGCCTCCGATTCCCCCGCTCCCGTGGGTCTAACGCTTCACTTGGTGTTGTCTCTCTGCAGACTTCTTACGGGTCTCCGAGCTCCTCCACACCTCTTCCTCCTCCTGTCCTTCACCCCCCACCAAGGGTATGGAGCCATCTCTCCGCTTCCACTGCTGCAGCACAGCAGTTGCCCTCCAGCCTCTTCTACGTTTTCTTCGCCAGTCCGTCCCTCTGCGACTACCATCCCGCAGAGGCCGCCCACTGTTTGCTGCCTCTCAATGCAATTGTCCAGGGGCAATGCGGGGACGATGACCTATTCACTGACCACAATTATCTGCTCCAGCTGCCGCATCCGTCAATGCCCCTTCGTTCAGCACCTTTAATCTTGGGGTATGCTTTGGTTTTGAGCTTGCATTGCTGCCCTTCGACTTGATTGTACACCTTTCTATTTGGCCTGGCCAGGAGCTCGAGAGAGAGAGAGGGCGACCTCACTCTCCGGTGGCCATTTTGGAATCTAATGGTGTTTTTTTGAAGGGTGGATGGAACCTTATTGGGTTGGTTGGCCCTACTTGTTACTTTATTTAATTCGGGCATACCCAATTCTGCTTTTCTAGCTTTGCCCTTCTGCGACGGGTATTTTTTTTTTTTTTTTTTTTAACTACATACCATGGGTTTCCTAAAAGTTGCATTTATCTCAGCCCCCGCCTCCACCATCACCACTTCAAGTCTTTCCACATTCACTACCAGTGCTGCAAAATGGTTAGCAAAAGGAGTATCGGGGTGGGGAGTCCTCTTACGCACAAATGGTTCTCCCAAACCCTCATCCACAACACCCTTCCCATTCAATAGAACGAGGTCTGGGGCGGGTGGATTTCCATATTATGAGGCAGGCCCAAATTCAACATCTTTACCGACATTGTAAATTTCCACTATGCCCACTGCAGCGGGACGGGGGTCTGCCTCGTCGACTCCGGGCCCGCTAGCTGAGAACACATAATTCTCTCCCCCATCCTGGCAAGGTCTTAAATCTACTTCAAATGGAGCCAGGGGGTCCATTTCTTTTTTTCAGTGTATTGAAAACATCCATTTGTGGTCCCAACCTGAATTTCACATTAGCCTATACGGTCCACGTTAGATTCGGTCAACACAATTAGAACCTTTTTTTTTATTTTTTATTTGGCCATTTGGTTATTTGCTTTCCCCCGGGCTCGGATGTCTTCGGCGGGTATTACTCTCCCAGACAGGGCTTCAATCTATTTAATATCCACCAACGGCTCTTGGATCTCAGTAATTGAATGGTACACATCCATAACTGGTTGGATCACTTTCAACAGTTTTTTGCCTCTGCCCTCAGGAGTGATCGAGGATACAGCCTTTCTTTTAGCCAGATCTGACAACACTCTCTCTCCCTTTAGTTAATAATCCTATTGAGCGGTTACACCTGAGGGTAAAGTACTTGTTAGCAAGGGGCTAGAGCAACCACCTTTCTTGTTCAACCCTGGGCCGGGCGAGGCACACTTGACACACTCAAGAGGCAGCCCTAGTCAGTCTCAGCCCCCCCGCCCACGCCCATGTGGTGGTAAGTATACAACCATAGCTAAATCAAGCAATCAGTTGAGCAGCTGGACGAGAATCATGAACCGCGGATAGTTGAATTTTCTCAGAGTTCACTGTGCTCACTGTCTCAATCAATCTAGATAAACATGTCCCTTTAATCTTCCCATGGAAACAGTCGGTTCTAAAGGTTTCAGCAATGCGTATGGTGCAAACAGTGCATTACCTCCAACAGCTCTGTAAATCAAAGACATAATATCAGCTTACCAGCAGACAGCCAGTTATCCAAGAGGAGTGCACAGCGGTAGATTGCAATAGCAGCAGCAGCGGCTCCCTCCATTGCAGACACCGCCCTTCACCACTCCGGGGTAGGGAACTTCCTTTTGAATAGAGGGGCAGCTCCTGGCTCAGGCACGCGGTTACAGACAACTCGCGTTGATCGATAGTGCTGTAGGATCTACTGCAGTATAGAAACGCACAATCAAAAACAGGGGCTTGTCGACGGTCGCCTGCCCACAAACCAGCGTACAACAAAGTTTTACTTTAGGTGTGAAATCTGTAGCTTGTCAAACTTTTTCCAGGTCCTCTGCTGACTGTATTTCCTCGCCAGTGGAGTAGCTGCTTTCTGGTTGGACAGAATCGTGGACAACCTACCTGCAGTTGTCGGTTCCTTTTCTGCACTAACCCTGGCACCAGTCAGTCTCTGTTGGGTCGCTTGCCACTCCGGTATGTTGGATTGACAAGTGGCAGCCCAGGAGCACGTCTCTCCTTCAGCCTAATTCACTCCTGTATGTCTGCCTTTCTCTGCTGCTTCACTTCCTGCTCTGTGTACTCTGCAGCCTGATCTGACTTCTTTACCTCCTCTCACTTGTAGGCGATTCTTGGATTTAAATGTCCGGAGCAGTTGATTGATTGAATAATAACTAGACTGCACATTACTCTTGGTATTACTGTGGATCCCCATGGACTCTACTCCTCTTCTTCGGTCCAGTAGTTAAGCTTAATAGGAATTGAAGTCCAAAGTGTTTTCATAGAGATGCAAGTTCTTTTGTTGAACACTTTTGTCTACATAATCATGAACATCAAATGTCAAATGTGTTTTAGAGAGGTTTATGCACATATGAAGAAAGTTCTGTAAGATATTTAACAGAGGTAGATTTTAAATCCATACAATTAAAGGGTTCTGAATAAAGACAGCAGGCCATTAGAAACTCTGGGTTTAGGGTTTCCTCTTCACAGTAAAGGGAAGAATGCCGCGCCTACCCTGTCGGAGCCATCACCTCTCCCCAACAGCCATCTCCTCCCACGTGATCCACCCTCAGAGTACCACCACCAGAGTCAGGATCAGGTACCGGCTGCCTTCCCTGGCCACATGGGAGGAGGTTTTAGGCTGAGTATTAGTGATGACTCCACAGGATTCACCACAATAACCTCTTGAACTTGATCCCGGTTGCAAATGCACCCAAATTTAAATCACAAAGGTCGTTTTTTTTCTCCAATAGGACATGAAAAAGGACTAATTCCAAAATAATGCACAGACCGCAATGTAGAGTAGTGCTCTGCTGTTAAAATATGCTAGTTCTAATACTGGCTACCCACACTCTGTACAGTGCTCACGCTGCTCTCAAGCTAGGTCAGTGCTTTGACAAATAAAATAAAGGAGTCGGAAGGCTAACAGCAACAGGCCTCATTTTGACAGCTGATGTGCATAGTGGGGGAGCTGGTGTTTGCCAGATACAGATCATCAGGTGATTGGGGCAAGAAACCCTGATCAATAGCTGCTAAAGTCTGCTCCAGTGGTTGGAACAGGAGTGGAAAAGCCTTTTTACATTTTACTCTGCGAACCCATAAACCACCTCCCTCCCCGACCACTCAAACAGCATACTTGGAGTTCATGCAGCTTCTTGATAGATTGACAGCCAACCTTAATTTCATGGATAAGCATTTAGATTCTGCGAAGCGAGATAAAGGGGGGGGGTACCGGGGGAGGGGGCAAGAGACAGTGTGGGTGAGAGAGAAAGAGTGGGGGGAGAGAAAGAAAGGGGGCAGGAGAGAGGGGGGCAAGAGAGAGGGGCAAACGAGAGAGAGAGCAAGCGAGGGCAAGAGAGAGGGGCAAGCGAGGGCGAGAGAGAGCAAGCGAGGGCAAGAGAGAGGGGCAAGAGAGAGAGAGAGCGCAAGCGAGGGCAAGAGAGAGAGCAAGCGAGGGCAAGAGAGAGAGAGAGCAAGCGAGGGCAAGAGAGAGAGAGCAAGCGAGGGCGAGAGAGAGCGAGAGAGAGCGAGAGAGAGCGAGAGAGAGCGAGAGAGAGCGAGAGAGAGCGAGAGCGAGAGAGCGAGAGCGAGCGAGCGAGAGAGCGAGAGAGAGAGCGAGAGAGAGAGCGAGAGAGAGAGCGAGAGAGAGAGCGAGAGAGAGAGCGAGAGAGAGAGAGAACGCGCACGAGATGGTTGTGGTTTGGAAGTTAAGAAATGGGGTGGCCAGACTTTTGAAAGGCACAGGTGTGCAGGACAACAGGGGAGAAGAACAAGTTACTTCTTACCTTGTAACGTTCTTTCGACGGGATGTTCCTCCGACGTATTCCTCATCTTAGATATCTCCTTCCAGCTCTGCTGGCCTCGGAAAATTTTTTCTCTAGAGGGCGCTGCGCGTCGACGTCCTCCGAGTCGATGTCCTTCGACAGCCGCCGTATCGACGCTCGACGTCATCCTGCCTATAAAGGCCACGCGCAGCGTCCGTTGCTCAGTTTCGTTTTGTAGCCCACAATAATACTTTCTGGACTAACTAATCACCCTGAAGGAGCGTAAGCTGCAACAACAAGGGAAGTAGAACTGCGGGGATGGATGGGAGGGTCGATGAGGAATACGTCGGAGGAACAACCCGTCGAAAGAACGTTACAAGGTAAGAAGTAACTTGTTCTTCGAAGGGATTGTGTCCTCCGACGTATTCCTCATCTTAGATAGGCTCCCATAGCAGTATTCTATATTCGGAGGAGTGAGTACTGACTTCACACTGTCTTCTATTGATGAATAGAATGTAGTACAGCCCTTCCAAACCTAGTCTCTTGACTGGAGGAGGAATCCAGATTGTAAAAACGTGTAAAGGTATGGACAGACGACCATGTAGCGGCCGCACATATGTCTTTAACCGGCACGCCTCTTTTGAGGGCCGATGAAGCTGCAATACCTCTGGTCGAATGAGCCCTAAGGTTTTGAGGGGGCTCTTTCCCTGCCAGTTTATAACATTCCAGAATGGCTAGAATGATCCATCTGGAAATGGTCTGCTTAGTTATTGGTAACCCCAGCTTGTGACCTGTGTAACCTACAAACAGCTGGTCTGCCTGTCTTACCCTGGCTAGTCTACTAATGTAAAAACTTAAAGCCCTCCTAGGGTCTAGCCTGTGTAACCTCTCTTCCTCTTTCCCCGGGTGAGGAGGAGGATAGAAAGATGGTAGGGTAATTTTCTGAGTGATATGGAATTCAGAAACCACCTTTGGGAGGAAATTAGGCTTCACTTGCAGGACAACTTTGTCTTTGTGAAAGATTGTATGAGGGGGTTTACAAGAAAGAGCTTGTAATTCGCTCACCCTTCTAGCAGATGTAAGTGCTATTAATAAAACAGTTTTATGGGTAAGGAATCTTAAACAACAAGAATGGAGAGGTTCGAAAGGTGTACCCATCAGGAAAGTTAGTACTAAGTTTAAATCCCATAGGGGAACTTGGAATGGTCTTGGGGGATAAACTTTGGTTAACCCCTTTAGAAACTGTATTACAAAGGGTAATTTGAAATAGGATGGTTCTTCCGCAGTACGCTTAAAGATGGATAGCGCTGCGAGATAGCCCTTAATGGTGCCAATTTGAAGGCCTGAATTTGCCAAATATAGTAGGAAGGACAAAACCATTGGTGTACCACATGAAAAAGGGTCGATATTCTCTTGTCTACACCAGCTGCAAAATCTGTTCCAACGGCAGCGGTATAAAGACTTTGTTGCTGGCCTCCTTGCCGAAAGCAACACCTCCATAACATCATCAGGGAGGTCCCAATCCTTGTACCTCAGCCTTTCAGAAGCCAAGCGTGAAGGTTGAGGGTTTTGATGTCTGGATGGAGAACCGGACCTCCCTTCTGTGAGAGTAGGTTCTCTCTGAGTGGAAGTCGAATTGGAGGGCAGATGGACAAGTCTAGAAGGTCCGGGTACCACGTTCTCCTGGCCCAATCCGGGGCAATTAGGATCATGGTTCGCCGGAATCTTCTCAACCTCCTGATCATTTGAGGAATGACAGGGTCCGGTGGGAACGCGTACAGAAGCGGAAACTCCCAGTCCACTATGAACGCGTCTCCCAGAGCTCCTCTCGGGGGAAATTCCCTTGAGCAGAACAGGTCGCATTTCCTATTTAGGCTGCTGGCGAACAGATCTACCTGAGGGGTTCCCCAAAGGGCGAAGATCTCTTGAAGGACTTCCTGAGCTAGCTCCCACTCGTGGGAGACTGTGTTCTGCCTGCTCAGAGCGTCCGCTGTCTAGTTCTTCTCTCCGGCTAGGTGAACCGCTGATAGAGAGATTCCTTCTTGGATTGCCCAAAACCAGAGCTGCATCGCCTCTCTGCACAGGGGTAGTGATCCTACACCTCCTCTTTTGTTGAGTAATGCATGGCCACCGTGTTGTCCGTCATTATCAGGACGTTCTTCCCTTGTACAGCTGGCAGGAACGCCTTCAGCGCAAGTCTGATGGCTCTCAGCTCCAACAGGTTGATGTGTAGTCTGGACTCCGATGGAGACCAATGACCGCTGATGGTCAAGTCGTTGGCGTGGGCTCCCCACCCCGTGAGTGAGGCATCCGTGACTACTGTTATCTCCGGCCAGGGTTGCCAAAACTGTTCTCCTTTCAGAATGTTCTCCTGACAGGCCCACCACTGAAGGTCTCGAGCCACCCTGCCGGGAACCTGAAGAAGATCTGTCATTCTCCCTGAGAATTGTGACCACTGAGTCCTCAGTGCCCACTGGAGGGATCTCATTCTCAGGCGAGCCTCTGGCACTAGGAAAATGCAGGATGCCATGAGGCCTAGCAACCTCAAAAAGTCGTAGGCTGGGAGACGTTGGGCATGCTGGAACTTGGTAACCATCTGTAGAATATCTTGAGCCCTCACCTCTGGTGGCGAGGCTTTTCCCAGGGAAGTATCCAGGATCGCTCCTATGAACTGGAGTCTCTGCAATGGTATCATTTGTGACTTCTTTAAATTGAGGGAGAAGCCCAGTCTGAGAAGGAAATGGCACACGTGATTTAGCTGGATCTGAGCTTGCTCCGGAGAAACAGCCCTGATCAGCCAATCGTCCAGGTAGGGGTAGACGTGAATCCCTTCCCTCCTTAGACTTGCAGCCACTACCGACATTAACTTGGTGAAGACCCTCGGGGCGGAGGTCAGCCCAAATGGCAGCACTCGAAATTGATAGTGAGAGTTGCCAATTGCGAACCTCAGGTATTTCCTGTGTTTGAGATGGATAGGCACATGGAAATAAGCGTCTTGAAGGTCCAGAGATACCAACCAGTCCTGGAACTGAAGGGCCTGGAGGATCTGAGAAAGAGTGACCATCTTGAATTTGTCTTTTCTGAGGAATTTGTTCAATTCTCGCAAGTCCAAGATGGGTCTCAGTCCTCCGTCTTTCTTCGGAATGAGAAAGTAAGGGGAGTACCAGGCCTTGTTCCTCTCCGCTACAGGTACCGGTTCTATGGCACCTTTCTCTAGCAGGTCCAAAATTTCCTGCAAGAGGAGCGGATCTGGAGCTTTCTGAGAGCTGATCCCTGGTGGATGACTCTGAGGTATACGTAGGAAAGGCAGGCAGTAACCTTGGGCAACTGTTTCCAATGCCCAAGAATCTGACGTGATAGCCTGCCATACCGCCAGATGTTGAGTCAACCTGCCTCCTACAGGTGTCCTGTGAGGGGAGTCCTCAGAGTGGTTTTGGGGCGGCTGATGCAGATGCCGATGGTAAAGAGGCACCTGCAGTTGCTGCGGCTTTTGAATATCTACCCCGTCCACCTCGGGTAGTTCTTCTTTGACCCCTTTGAGCCGGTCGTCCTCTACCTCTTCCGAATGCGGAGTAGAAGCGAAAGGACTTGCCCCTCGCAGAGGTTCCTGTGGGACGAAAAGGAGTCTGACGGATTGCAGCTCCTAGGGATTTTGCTGCTGCTTTTGAAGTTTGCAGTTTCTCTAAATTGTCATCCGCCTTTTTCCCGAACAAAGAAGAGCCATCGAATGGCATGTTCAAGAGCCTGGCTTGCACATCTGGGGCAAAACCCGACTTTCTCAACCAAGCGAATCTCCTGGTTGATGTACTTGCCGCCATTGCTCTGCTGATACTGTCAGCCGAATCAATGCCCGTCTGGAGGGATTCGCACATAGCGTCTTTACCGTCCTGTATAATATTCAGGAACGCATCCCTTTCTTCTCCCTCCGGGATGCAGTCAGCCGCTGTAGAAGCACACTCCCAAAGTGTATGGCTGAACCTAGCAAGGGTGCAAGTAGCATTAACAGACTAACGCCATGCTACATGCTGAAAAGACTTTCTTTGCCATAGCATCATATTTATCGTCCCTGTCCTGTGGGACTGTAGGATAAGCCGTCTTGACATCGGTAGAGGATGCTGCTTGTACCACCAGACTTTCTGGGGATGGGTGTTTAGACAAAAACTCTGGGTCTGTGGAAGATACCCTGTACTTTGTAGACAGTTTATTTACTGCTGGTATTACATCTGGGGTTTCCCAGTTTGCCATGATTTTTCTCTGAAGAGCTTTATGAAAGGGCACCACAGGATCCTCTTGTGGGCCTTTGTCAAGAATATCCGTGAGGTCATCTTGTTGGAAAGATTGTGAAGGTGCAGACCACCCCATGAACTCTGTAATCCTGGCCATTAAGGCTCTGTAGGGGGTTTCAGCATGCTCCCCCGGGTCTGGCTTAGCAAACTCCACCTCAGGGGAAGTGTCTAACCCACTTGCCTCATGTAAAGAATCATGAAGATCCTTTAATCTGCGCTCTTCAGAGGAACATTCCTCTCTAACTGGGGTTACAGGTCCCTGTAACGCCAATGTGTCTTCCTGTTCAGACAAATCACCCTCTTCTAAAATTGAGGATATAGTTATCAATTGTTCTGAACTCATAAAGGGAGTAAATCCCATTTCCAAGGCAGAGGGTGCCGAACTTGTCATTATTGGCCTCGAAAACGTCGATGTCGTCGACGCCGAAGGCTTCGAGCGTGGCGTCGAAAACAGAGGTGGAGGCCTCGAGGACCTCGACAGAATTGGAATTCTACTCGACAATATCGAAGCCATCGACGTCGAGGGCCTGGGGATAGTCACTGGATGTGTGGCAACCGTGACTTTTCTTGGCGTCGACGCCGGTGTCGAGGCTGGCGTTGAGTCGACAGACCCGTGTGTCGAAGGTCCCCTCGACAACGGCGTCGAAGACATCGACGTCGACGGGACCTTCGTCGACGGCATCGATGGAACCTTCGAGGAAGGTTTGGAGGTCATAGTCCTGCCCGAGGGTTCGAGACGCGCTCGAGAGGTTTCTTTCGCCGGGTACTGCGACTCGCGGCGTTTTTGACCTTCGGGTCTTTCGACCAGAGCATCGCTCTCGGCAGTCTTCGAGGGGGTCGAGGCCGCTTTCTCGAAGATGCTCATCATATTCTTTCGGAATTCCTCCCATTCAGCCCGGGAACTATGTTTCGTGGGGCAAGGGATTCTTTTTGGCGAAACAGAGGAAGAGGAAGACGGAGAAGGGGATCTTCGACGTCTCCTCTTCGAGTGCTTCGATCTCGAGGAGTGATGAGACCCACTCCGAGACCTGGAGCGCGAATGGTGACGAGGAGACGAATGTCTCGACTTCGTCGACGAAGAAGAAGCTTTAAAAGTCTTACCTTTCTCCAGCTTCCCCCTACGCTCCTTCAGGGCCTTAGCTGTCATGGACATACAGTCCTCGCATTCCGAACAATGGTGTTCAGCTCCCAAACACCACAGACAAATTCTGTGAGGATCGGTCAACGACATTTTTTTTCCCACAATCTCGACATTTCTTGAAGCCGGATCGAGGAGTTGTCGGTTCCGACGAGGAAGCCATCGAGTACGGATCGAATAACTCGAGGTAAATAGGATTAATCTGACTAAGAACTGAGCAACGGTATTCCGAGGCATTGAGTAAGCGCGGAAAAACGGAACTGAGCAACGGACGCTGCGCGCGGCCTTTATTGGCAGGATGACGTCGATACGGCGGCTGTCGAAGGACATCGACTCGGAGGACGTCGACGCGCAGCGCCCTCTAGAGAAAAATTTTTTCCAAGGCCAGCAGAGCTGGAAGGAGATATCTAACATGAGGAATACGTCGGAGGACACAATCCCTTCGAAGGGTGCGATTGCTGTGGTAATACATTAAATAAGCCCGATTAGATTTGGCTGGAGTGCTTAACACAGAAAGACAAGCCAAGGACAAACATGTTTAAAATCATATCCATAGCAAGTGGAGGAGGGTCACATTAATGTCAGTTTATATTATGTTAATAGCTCAAATGAGCTTTATCATAATGTACAAACACTTGTATTTCAAATGTATTAAATTCAATTAATCACAGATACATACATAAAATATGCACATCACAATTCATTACATCTTGGTTTATATGGCTTTACTAAGACAATACCGAAGCTACTAGACGATCAGAATATAATACATAAACAGCTATACCCATCTCATAATTGCGTCCTTATTATTTGACAGACTAACTAAATGGGTGGACTCAATAAGTCTGCTGAATAAGTTCCAAATGGACTTTCGTGCAGGATCAGGAACTGTCCATTGTCTGTAGTTTTAGACTCCCTTACCAAAGCAGCCAAGACTAAGGAACAACCAGGCCTACGTGGCCATGATTCTCAGCAGCCTTCGATACGGTAAATAGGAGCAGGTTATGGGCCAAAATGAATCCTTGCGGCAGCACGCGAGACTTGCTATTAGGCGTCATGGGTTTACACGAGAACACCTCAGTACAAATTAGGCTTGACAATAGGGGGTTGGTGTCAGTGCCGGTCAGAACAAACTGAGGGGTGAAACAGGGGTGTTCGCTTGCCCCCTTGTTATTTAATATCTGGCTGAATTACCGGATGCGCTTGAGTCAACCAACATTTGCCCACCTAAGTTAATGGGGGGCAAAGTCTCTTGGCTCTCTTACGCAGATGATCTGGTCTTATTTAACCACACATTTGCCAGCCTCAAAAGATCTATGGAAGAGCTACAAAGGCTTGCTAAGGACCACAATCTCGTTTTGAACTATGCAAAGACTAAGATCATGCACTATGTAATATCTTGGTACCTGGAGAACACCCGGACCAGCAGGTAAGATATTAAGTAGGTTTATTGTAAAGTAGTACCCAGGAACAACATTGGCATGTCCCCTTCAAGTCAGCATATCTCTAACTGTCAAGCATTGAACCCAGCTTCAGAGAACAACACTCCAACACTCCACTCATGCTGACCTCACCACATTCCATGTACAGTGTGAGGTCATCACCTCATCCAAGATACATTACAACACACTACTCAACAAGCGTGACTCTGTCCCTACCTTGCTTATTGACAGGAATATCAATGAGCATAACCACAGCTGTAAATATCTGGGTGTTTAATTTACCACTAGGGCCGATTATAGAGAATTGGATGATGCAAGAAAACGAAAGGCAATTACGAAGTTGAATATGATGCACAGATGTGAGAGCAGCTTCAGGCTTTAGTTTGCAGGGTATTCTCACCCTTTATAGGAAGTGTTTTTGCACTTCGGTACTATTTGGCCTGGACGCAATTAGTATGAAAGACTTCTCTTGGCTAGATGTGTTGGAGGGCAGATTCTGGCGGAAAATCCTGGGACTGGGCCATAACATTCCTGTTGAAATTATCCATCTGGAGTTGGGCCTCACATCACTGTCTACCATGGCATTAAAGAGGAGAATCCGATTATATTTCAAATCTCGTAACTCTCCAATATGTCCACTGTTACACTTACTTGGCCAGCAAGTGCCTATTGCCCACTCCGAAATGCTAGTATCGCCGACATACGAGTGTTTTGAAAATATGGGATGGAAACCTGTTTGGGAGGACCGTTTACTGGAATAAGTTAAGGCGGCTTCCCGCAAGCTGGAGCAATGGGATTGGTGCGCAAATTATTCTCACCTTGTTTTGCTAAGCAGCTATTGACCAGCTTGTACAAAATGATCATCCCCAATATTACATCAACCTAAATTCTTCCCCAGAATTACATAGATTTGTATTACTATTGCAAATTGGTAGACTGTCAGTACTAGCTTCTATCGGTCCAGAACAGGGAAGCCCAAACGAGGGGAGGAGCTGTTGTTCATGTGGTCTAGCACAAAAACTAGAGACAGCTCAACATGTGTTGACGGAGTGCCTGGAATGTGGCCCTCTCTATATGAAGATGTTGAGTCCATTCCTTTCAGATTACAACAGTATTAAGAGTGAGCCATTCTGGCGATATTGCTGGAATTCGGGACATAAATCCATGCATATTGCCCGGTTTAATATATGGAATGCAATTCTCAAGTTAGGAAAAGTGGGAAAAATGCCCAAATAGAATAACTAATGCTGATCGCCGACTCTGGTTTTAGAATCGGCCTATTGTTGGTAGTAGCCACATGGCTCTGAAGGTACTGCCGATTAGCCAATGTGAATCTAGCAAAAGTACAGATGAAACTAATGATGAATAGTCTGCCCAGCTCTCACCTAATTCCTTGGACACATCAGGACGAAGAATTGATATGAGATGGGTATAGCTCGTCTAGTAGGTTTGGTATTGTTTTATTAAGTCAAGTAAACCAGGATGTAATGAATTGTGATGTGTGTATTTATGTATGCATCTGTGATTAATTGAATTATTGTATTTCAAATGTATTAAATTGTTTGTATATTATGATAAAGCTCATTTGAGCTATAAACATAATAATATTTTACCCGTTTATGAATTCAAGTGCTATTCCCAAAGCCGGCCTGTTCCTACTACCATACTTCGTTTTGTTCCTTGTACAGGTACTTGCACTACCCAGTAAGGATAACCAGGTTACTCACCGAAGTGACCACCTTACTCCAAGTCCATAGTCCCCTTTCCTCCATACTTATGGGACATTCCTCCGTCCTGTGGGACAGGACCGGAGCACTTTGTAAAAGCATCCAAAATTTAGCAAACATTTTTAGTCCTTCCTCTCTTTCTATGCGGGGCACAGCACGCGGTCGTAACCCCGCCCATCTCGGCTCCGCCCCGCGCATCGACCATCAGTCCTTTTCTATCGCCAGGTCAGAGACCTTTAAGCAATAATAGAGGAACCTTATTAGAGGGGACGGAGGGCGGGCGTATGGAGGAAAGGGGACTATGGACTAGGAGTAAGGTGGTCACTACGGTGAGTAACCTGGTTATACTCCTACGTCCCGTCCCCTTTCCTCCATACTTATGGGAGATTCCCCAAGCACGCCTTACAGGAAAAACGGGTGGATGGAAAATCCGTTACTGAAAAAGTTTCTTCAGCACAACCTGACCAAACTAAGCATCAGACCTGGAGCTCAGGTCTAGACAATAATGTTTACAAAAAGCTGATTGGGAGGCCCAAGTACCGCCTTAGCGATGGTCTCCCAGGGGACATATTTCTGAAAGGCAACTGTGGCTGCCTTGCCCCACACCAGGTGTGCATGAATACCTTTAGGAGGCTGCAGTCTTCGGACAGTGTAAGACTCCGTAATACAGGCAGTGATCCATCTGGAGATGGTCGCCTTAGAGATCTGCTTACCTTGTGGATTACCAAAGGTCACCAACAGTTGAGACGAGCTCCTAAATTCGGATGTTCTGTCCAGATAGAATTTAAGAGCCCTTCTAACATCCAAGCAGCGCAGAACCCTTTCCGCTTCCGACGCAGGGTTTGGGAAAACGACCGGCAAAGAGATTGATGGATTTAGATGGAAATCAGAGACCACCTTTCGCAGGAAAGAAGGGTTTGTCCGTAGGACCACCTTATCCTTGTGAAAAACTAAGAAGGGATGCTCCACCGACAAAGCCTGGAGCTCACTCACACGCCTTGCTGAGGTAACAGCAACCAAAAAGGACACCTTCCACGACAGGTGCTGGAGGTCCACCGTTGCCATTGGTTCAAAGGGTTTATGGCACAACGCCGTGAGGACCACATTTAAATCCCACGACGGGTGCGGACTACGAATCGGGGGATAAAAGGCGCGTCAAGCCTGCGAAATGTCTCATAGCCACTGAATTAGACAGAGAGTAAGAGCATTGGTCCATACATAGATAGGCAGATACCGCCGAAAGATAAGTTCTGCATGACAGAACGTGAATTCCTGACTCTGCTAGGTGGGATACAAAAGACAGTACCGTGTCAATCGTAACCGCCTTTGGGTCCAGTTGTTTGTGTAGACACCAATGACAGAACCTGAGCCATTCGCTTCTGTACTGAGACCTAGTCGAGGGCTTCCTGGCTGCCTGAATAATACGCATGCTATCCGCAGACCGGTTAAGATGTTCTAAAGACCTGAACTCAGGCACCATGCCATCAAGCTGAGCGATTGTGGGGAGGGGTGCCACAGCTGTTGATCCCCTGGTGAAGAAGATTGGGGATCAACGGCAACCTGATCGGTGGATACACTGACAGGTGTTGAAGTTCTGAGAACCAAAACCTGGCCAGCCACCACTGGGCTATGAGTAGAAGGGAACAATTCACTGTGTTCTTCAGCTTGCAAATTGTCCGATGAACCAGAGGCAGAGGCGGGAAAGCATAAGCTCTTATGTTGTGCCATGGAATCTCGAGAGCATCCCCCAGAGAGGAGACTCCCAGCCAGTTTCTGGAGGCATATAGAGGAAGTTTCTTGTTTGCCGCTGTCGCAAAGAGGTCCACTTCCGAGTGCCCCAACGCAGGAAAATCCATGAGAGGATCTCTGCCTTCAATTCCCACTCATAGCTGACCATCGTCCGCCGACTGAGGGCATCTGCTGTGACATTCAGCTGGCCCGGAATGTGTACTGCAACTAGCCAGACACCATGACGAACCGCCCACTCCCAAATCTGGATGGACAGGTCCACGAGAGGGGGAGACTTGGTGCCCCCTTGCTTATTGATGTAATACATTGACACCACATTGTCCGTGCGGATACGGACCACTTTGTTGGCAATGATCGGTCTGAACGCCTTGAGCGCTAGGAAGATCACCAGAAGCTCCAGATGTTGTATGTGGAGGAGCTTGTACTGATGCGACCAAAGATCCGAGACCTGAAGAAGGTCCAACATCGCACCCCACCCTAGAAGGGAGGAGTCCATCATGACAGTCACATAGGGGCTCGGTCCTGAAAACCTGCCCTCACCGACAGGTTGCTGAGAGGCGACCACCACTCCAGGTCCGCTCTCATGAAGCGGGAATCATTATCAAATTGGAATCTGGATCCACAGCCTGACACCAATAACTCCGGAAAGCCATCGGAGTCCACCTCATCTTGAGAAGAGGAAAAGCCAATACGCACGAGGCTATGAGGCCCAGAAGCCTCTGGAACCACCAGGCCGACATGCTCTCCGACTGCGCAAACATCTGACACTTGGCCAACAGATCCGCCATTCTGTCCCCGGTCAGGTACACTCTGTAGTTGATCGTGTTCCAGCGAAAACCCAGGAAAATCAAGTCCTGTGAGACCGACATGGAAGATTTCCGACAGTTCACCGACAGCCCGCGGTGGAACAGGAGCAGGAGGAGAGACTGAAGATTGCAGCCTGCCTTCAACAGGCAAGGACTGCGTAAGAGCCAGTCGTCCAAATACGGATACACATGGATACCCTGCAGACAAAGATAGGCCGCGATCACGACATCATCTTCATGAAGACATGCGGCGCAGAGCTGAGGCCAAAAGGAAGCACTCGAAACTGGAAGTGCTCCTCTCCCACAGAGAAACAGGAGAGATCGCCTGTGTGGATTCCAGATCAGAATATGCATGTACGCATCCTGAAGGTCCACCACGCTGAGCCAATCGCCCATCTGCAAGGAGGACCGTATCTGGCCGGGCGTGATCATCTTGAATTTCTCTTGGGGTAGGAATAGATTGAACTGGGAAAGGTCTAGGATGGTGCGCAGGCCAGGCTGGTTGGGTTTGTGCACCGTAAACAGCCGGGTGTAGAAGCCCTCCCTTCCTTCCCCAAGGGGAACGGGTTCCACAGCTCTGAGGTCCAGCAGTTTCGGAACCTCGGCTTTTAGGGAGGACGACTCCGACTGCTCGAAAGGAGGGTTGAAGGGTGGGGTAAGGGGTAAGGGGAAGCCTGCCCGAGCGACTGACAAGACCCACCTGTCCTCGGTGATGGTCTGCCACGCCTCACAATGAGACACAATGCTTCCTCCCACCGGTGTCTCGTGCGAGCGTGGAGAACCCTCATTTGGCAGCCATTCAGTGGTGTTACCGCACTAAACTGAGGAGGAGGCTGAGGAGCGGGAGAAAAACAGAGTTCGTTGCTGCCTCCGGCGGAATTACCTGAAGGGGTATCCACTCTGCGGGATTTCCTGTCTAGAAAACCCCTGAAACCAGAGGAAGGCCGGATTTGCGACAACGGTCTCTGGGTTCTAAAAGGCGTTATAACCAGGATGGACAAGGACTTAGCTGTCTGGGTGCTGTTCTTCGTTTTGGTCAGCTCCACATCCGTTGTGGAATGGAAAAGCTCCTTACCGTCAAACGGCAGGTCCAACACCTTGTCCTGCACCTCCTTTGAGAACTTGGTGGCATGCAACCACACCTGTCGAGAGGTATACAACTCCCAGCATATAGCCCCAAGCCGAAGTGTCGACATGATGAGCCGCAGCCTCCAGCAGATCCTGGGCCAAGACCCTGGCATCGGACAATCCCGCCTTAATGTCTTCCAGCTTCTCGACCGGAATGAACCCCTCGAACTCCGACAGACCTTTCCACATCTTCATATTCATATTCGCCCCCGCTAACACCAGTTCTGCATTGGCCTGCCGGAGCTGCAAGGCCAAGTTAGCGAAAATCTTCCTCCTAAGGGAGTCGAGGAACTTGTCCTCTTTCCACAGGACCCGAGTAGACGTCGTAGAAGAGGGAGGATGCTGCAGGCCTGGACTGTAAAGTGGTCGCAGCCACCACCATGGAGGAGGGGGGCAGACAAGATGATAGGGCCACCTCTTCCGAAGACTGCAGCCTGTATCGTGTGTCAATTTTCTTATTGACGAAAAGTCCAAAATGTGGCTTTTCCCGGACCCTACGGACCTCGGCCAAGATGTCCTTCTGCAAGAACAGGCCAGTATGCTCCGAAGGAGACAGGGTGAATGCCCCCAAAAGCACACCTTCCTGCGGAGCGGGAGCCTCAGGCACTGGAACATCCAATAGGCACATTCTGTTCAGTACCCGGTCGTGAAAAGCTCCGATAGAGCGGGGCTGGTCTTCGCTGTCTTGATCGCCCTGCGCCTCATCCGACAGGTCAGGATCGTGCTGGACTGTGTCAAGCACCGCCTTGTCCAAGGGAGACAATGGAGGCAAGGGCGGAAGGGTCGGGGGAGGCACCATAGGCAAGGCGGTGCTGGTGGAACCACCGGAGGAGCGTGTGGAGCCGGAGGCACAGGCGGGCATATCTCCCTAAAAAGACCCTTGAAATACTCTCTCATGGGGTCGGTACGCATGAGTCTGAAATTTGCCAAAAAAGGCGCCCTCCGGAGACGGTTTTGGAGCTGCCGGAGGAGGCCTCACGAGGATGATAATTCTAGAGACGCAGAGGGGAGGGTTGCCAAACAGGCCCATCCCCAGAAGTGTCCACAAAAATAAAGGGTGCCGAACCCACAGGCAACGAGATATTGTGCAGAAGGGGCATCCGAGCGTTCCAGTCGTAAATTGGACGAAACGGATGCGCACAAGGAATCTTATGTTCACCCACAGAACCAACTCCTACACCTGAGGCTGATGGCGTGGTTGTAGGGGAAGCGCCCAAAATGGCCGCCGTGGTCGTGACATGAACAGGTGCCATTTTGCCGTCACCTGAGGGGAACTGCAGCACGTGTGGAAGTGAGGCAGGGGTCCCCGTCGGTGGATCAGGGGTCTTCATTTTAGCCTTTACACAAGGAACCTCGGCCGAGCAGGTACTATGTGGCCTGGAATGTTTCTGCGACATACCAATAGCCAAACTAGCCTTCACAGGAAGGACCTCGGCACTGCCAGTAAAGGAGGATCCACTCCTTGCCTCCTCAAGAGTTTTGGCGTCGCCACAAGAGCGGGAACAGTGAGAAACAGCTTTCACCGATAAGGCCTTGTCGGGCCTCTCAGAAATGTTGGTTTACTTAGCCTCTGTACGAGGGACCTCTGAGCCAAGTCCGGTCACAGCCTTACTAGCGCGGGCCTTGAACATCCGTTCGATTACACCAAACCCAACCAAGGTCTCGGGGCGCACCCTGGTACTTTTGAGGGAAGCCGACAAAGAGGCCTCAGAGCGAGCTCTGGTACCCCACGACTCAGTAGAACTAGGTCTACAAAAAGCCCCCACAGGAGGGGCCTCGGCGCGTACTCCGGTATCCAAAGGGCCCCTTACTGAGATCCTCGGAGAAAACCCTGGTATAATTATTAGGTCCAGAAGGCACCTTGGGGCAAGCCCCGGTGATAGAGCGGTCGACGCTCCTCCCGGCCCGGGCAGAACCCGGAAAGGTGTCTCCCGGCCGGGGTGCTCTGAAAAGTAAAGAACTTACCGGGCATTTCTTCTTTTCGTCGATAAAAGATTGAAAATGCAAAGGAGGATGTAATGAATTGTGATGTGTGTATTTTATGTATGTATCTGTGATTAATTGAATAATTGTATTTCAAATTTATTAAATTGTTTGTATATTATGATAAAGCTCATTTGAGCTATAAACATAATATTTTACCCGTTTATGAGTTCAAGTGCTATTCCCAAAGCCGGTCTGTTCCATACTTCGTTTTGTTCCTTGTACAGGTACTTCCACTACCCAGTAAGAATGCATTTTCCATACATTGCAGTATTCTCACGACTATGCCATTAGTCACACCCAAGTATCAACAGCATTCCATCGTCATGGATGGCACCCCAATCACGATCACACCAAGTCAAAACTCTAGGGGTATACCTGGACTCCAGTCTCACAATGGGTAAACATTAGCGCACTTGCCTCCTCCACGGCTTACACAGCAAAACATATAGCATTAAGTACACCCCTACTCATCCCAGAAAACTGCATCACGCTCGCCAGAGCCCTCATCCTGACCAAAATGGACTACTGGAACATCCTCCTACTAGGCACATTTCAGAAAAACTTTTTTTTAAAAAAAAAAATTCAACTGCTACAAAATAAAGCCCTTAGAGCAGCAGTGGGCACAAACAGAAGGGACCATATATCACAACACAGAAGAGAGGCAAACTGGCTACCCGTGCAAGCAAGAATATTACATAAAACTCTCACCATCACACATAAATGCATCACCGACAACGCACCAATCTATCTTAACCAAAGCCTATCACGCAAAACCACAGCCAGAACACTCAGATTCAATGCCAACACCTCAACATACCTCGTTTCACCAATGCTAGAACATGCAGGTCGAGCTTCGACCTAGAGGCCCCCAGACTCTGGAACTCGCTTCCAAACATTCGCAATGAGACTTTGTATCCAAAATTCAAGAAATGAATAAAAACCTGACTGTACCACAAAGCCTAGTGCCACCTTGTACAGCCTACTCAAGTAATTCAACCACCATGTATACCAATTCAAGCTCTCTTGTTGAATCTAATAATCGGCAACTACTGTATGTGAATACTAAGATAACAATTAAGTCATGTAATTACTAAGATGTCAAATACTCTATGTAACCTCTAAGATACTAAATACGCTTTTAACATACGCCGTGATACCCCAGGGTTTGGGTGTAAAATCAAATGTTATAAATAAATACAAATAAATAAATTCCCCATTTCCACCAATGTGAGATACCTTTGAAAGGATATACGTTTTGGAACACAGTGCATGAAGCTTTGGTTTGGACCATTTTCAGTTTCTTTGTAGAGTATTTCATTTTATTTTTGTGTTAATAATCACTTGCAGATAAGCAAGCCAACAGCGTTTGTTCTTGCTTTTAGTTCAGAACTGCGTGTACGCCAGTACTCGGATCGAGGACAACTAACCACAGCATTTTCAACTCAAGTAGTTCTTTTCCCCTGATCATTGTGTATAACGCTTCCCCCCACTTCTGTTTCTATCCAATATCTTGTGTCCTTGTTTAATTTGTTTTTCTCAACTTTTTCCCCATTGCCTCTTTTACACAGACGAAACCACAGGCACCCTGCAACCTTTTTTAAAAACGTTATTTTATTTAAAGCCTTCAACAGTACTACCATGGCTAGTTCAAGCCATTATCCAAAAAATCCTCTGGTTCAACTGGACAGATCGTTACAGGTAAAGCAGCGGCATAGTAGCGAGTGAGAGAACTGTGGACTGCATCAGCACAGCATTATGAGAGCAGCTTTATAGGCATTAGAGTTTAGGGACCATTGAGATAGCCGTTTCGGTATAGGAAGCCATAATGAGGCAGTAGAGCTAACAGTTGGAGGTTTTTTGGCGTAGCAGACGACTATGAGATCTCGGTCTGATACCGGTTGGAGTTTGAGCTTTTTATTTGGTCGGAGGTAGAACACAACCGTGGCACAGCAGTATGATAAACAGTTTCATTTTCGATAAATTGGAGTGAATAGTTTCAATTTGGGTTGGCATTTTGAGAAGCATTTGTATTGTGAATAGCAGTTTAAGAAGCAGCTTCTGTTCGCTTATTTGCAAGTAGCATTGTCCCGTTTGAAACGCTGTTCGAGTAGCTTCTCCCAATTTGGAAAGCATTTTTAGTTTCATCTTCACTTGCAATAGGAGTTTGGGTAGCCTTTCCCAAGTTCAATAGCATTTTGAGTTGCGGTTTTCGGTTTAGATTGTGGTTTGAATACAAGCGTCCTATTTGGATAAGAACTAGAGTGGAGTTGTCCAATTTTGACAGCTGGTTTAATAAAAGTTTGTTCGTATGAAATGTTGTTTTCTAGTTAGATAGAGGTTTGAATAGCACTCCCCATTTGGATAGATGATTCAGTAGTAGTGTTCTAAATGGCACCGCATAGTGGTATCGTGACCAGGTGGTCTTGTTTTTAAAATTACATGTTGTGTTATTTTAAGTAAACAGAAATAAAACACATAAAACGGGGCCGTGCTCCAAAAACAGTGCAATCATGTCCCATGGAGGCTTATGCAATGAATTTCCAGTCTCAACGAGACGACTGTATTCATGGAATCCTGCCTCAATAAAAACAGGGTCACAGCTTCGTAGCAACTTAAGCACTCTTAATACAGAGGTATGTTACTGCAACATTCTAGGTACATATTCCTACCCGAAATTAGGAGCATTTTAAGGGCAGTTTACACGCAATGATGGGCATTTCCAGAAAGAAATAACACTGCAGGTAGCAGGTGGTTTTCTTCAAGACACGCCCAACTGCATGCTAGACATAATTATACAACATTCAAAAGACAGTAGAACTCGATGGGAAAAAAAACAGTTGTAAAACTAGAACCTGTCCAAAAGCGTTAAGAGGCAAGCGCCATGCAGATAACGGTAAGAGACTGATTGATGGGCGCTATGCAAGTCCTCGGGTGTGTTTCGGGGGGGGGGGGGGGGGTAGGGAGAGAGTGGGTGACAGGGGGAAATGGGACAGCTTAAACTCTCAAACGATAGACAGCTGCAGCTCAGAAACCAAACATAAACTTACCTTCAGTCATTCAACAGACAAAACAGTGTAGGACAGAACACATAGTTCTGGGTTTATCAGTGTAAGAAGAGGTCACTACATAGGGAGGTGGTGGTCAGTTGTTGGGCAAAATATAAATGCAATGCACTCCATAAAAACACATTTTCTCTTCAACACAGGGCACGTCATGAAATCACCACGTCAGTAAGATCATACTTACTGGGTGGCTTTAACAATATCCCAGTTACTAGAGTCATCGATGAGTGGGATGTCTGGCTGACTGGACATAATGCTGCCATCTTGAGGTACCACATTCTGCCAGTATTGTCCATTGGTTCGATGGGATCCATGGGGTCCATGATGATGACCGTGACCTCCGTGCATTTTACACTGTTGATTCAAGCGTACATATTTTTTAGCAGTAGGCCATGTTTAGAGAGTGCCATCTGAAAACATGAACTCGCAAACAGGAATTCTTTTAAATACGGGAAAGGACACAAAGAGGCACAGCTTTGGTTCGTAAATGACTGGAAAGACTGCCTGCCCCCCGCTTAAAAGCCTTCAACTTCAAGGGGAAAAAATGTAAAAATCTGAAATATTGTGGTTTAAGAAGCTTGAGAAAATAAAGACGTGGAGTGTCTATAAGAAGGATTCAGTATAGAAATAAGGACGACCATCAGAAGATTAGCTAAATTGGAGGAAGGCTTATACCGGGCATGCACATTTCAAATAGGAAAACCCATGCAAATAGGAAAATAACTAGCATTTTCAGCAAAGAAAACAGCATTGACAGACCCAATCGATTTTTCTTATATTTATTAAACATGCACTCATCTGCTATTTCCCCAGGTAGGTCCTCATATTCCCAAGTAATACCATCACTTGCTCTGTATCTGACAGGTATTAATATGGTATAAGGCTACTGCCATCAAAAGCCCAGGTACTCGCACCAACGGCAGGTTTTTCCATGAAACGTCCAGGCGCTCAAACCTTCCCAGGGTAAAACCTTCCCAGGGTTTGAGCATCAGAAGGCTTGAAATAAACATTTGATGGGCAGGAACCAAAAGCAGCCTGAAGGCATCATATACATAGTTATTATTTTTGAGTTTTAAAAACACCTGGGAGTAAAAACACAGGATATCACGTACGATGTAAAGGTATGATTCACGTACAAGGAATAGGAAGCAGGGGCCGAGTTTACACGCTCACGTAGTCAGCTTAGTTGCAGTCGGAAGCCAAGATTTGAGCCGACGGTTCGGTTACATAGCATGGGTGATGCATTTGCTAAGGCACCACGAGTTATAGAAATGATGGTGCTTTCGGCTACTCATATTACAAGAAACAAAAACAAGAGAAAATAGGTCACTTAGGGAACATTTCACAGAAACAAGATAAGCATATTGAAGGTGATCAGTTAATGGCGAAATTCTACCATGGTGCAGAAGTGCAAATCATAAGGTATAGGTGTTGTATACTTGGGTACATGAGTCATGGGAGAGAAGCAGGAAGGTTATCTAGTTAATGTATGTGGGCATGTCTGAATCAGATCTTGTATTCAGAAGTTCTTTCAGGCATTACCCAGTAAGTAGGGGGTACCCCTGGGAAACTAGGAGCTAGTACATAATGTGCCACACACTTCCACATGAAGTGCAACCATGGACTTTGGATTAATTATATATGGCACATTATGCTTTATATGTCTTATACGCATGGCATACTGTTCCTAAGTAAACATTCCCAAACACATAGTTAAATGTCACAAAGGAATGTTTGTCTCCATTGGCCTGTAAATGGAAAAGTAGTTCCTGGTAGCTGTTGATCAAGATAACCAGGAGCAAACTATGTCAGTGATCAAATACTCATGTACTCACAGCCTTGGCCTGGTACCGAGTAACAGGGCTGGTAAATACATATTTTTCAACAAACGGAACATACCTTAACTGCACGGCACCACTAAGGTTTATACTGGGTACAAAGTGCTTTCTCCGATGCATTCGAACGTTGATCGTCCATCATGAGAAGCTCACCCAGATTCCTGCTTGCCAAAAGAAGGTCCTCGTTGCACGCTTTCCGACTCCATTCATCACCCCTCTGCAAACAGGTCCTCTCTCCTGTACCATACAGCATCTGTCCTTAAACAGAAGTATCCCCTTAATTCCCACACTGCCATCGCTGCTCTGCGGGGATTCATTTAAAAGGGACCGTGCCATACCCTTCGACACAAAAAACCACCTTGGTTTTACCAATATGTGACAAACACCAGCTTTACTGAGCCTGCCCCCTGCATTCTCCTCATACACACCTTCCCTACCACGGCACACCTGTCCTCTCGCCCCTGACCTGAACACCTTACCCCAAAAGGTATACACCTAAGTCGCTATGGCAGGTTGGACTTCCTCCCAGCTGGGTTCAGCAGCTATGGGAATCAGCAAGTTGGTCAATCGACCAAGGCAAGTAAACCCCATTTAGAGTGATTACATTGACCACATTTAGTTTGTGATCTTGGTGTTTGGCTCAGGGAGAGGGGTAGTATGTGGGTAGGGCTGGGTTACAAGAGTCGAACTACAAGACCACAAAATAAAAAAAGTGGTCATTTAATCAAAAAGAACCAAGTGAACCCATTACTGTAAGAGCACACCATGCTCTCAACCTTAAGTAGGGGGCATGTGCTTCAGAGAATATTGTGCTGTATGTAAACGTAGAGGAATTGCACTTTGCGTTTTGGCAGTCTCTACGTGTGGTTGCCCTGGATAACCATGCTGTAGGGGTAAAGAGTGTTTATAAAATTGGCTTGTGGCAAAGAAGTGTCAGATTGTTGAACTGTCCTACACTACACATGAAACCGCATATACAAAGGCTTTTGTAGGACAGGGTTTGAAAATAAAATACATAAAAACGTTCTCCCCAATAGCAGTGAAGCATGTGCTCATGTGTGAAATTTCTCACAAGCACCGAATTTATTTGCCTCCTCGTTATTTGATTTATCAAGGAGCCCAATTGGCTGTCTACTGTTCAAAATATAGTCTTTGTACAATGCATTTGAAAAATGCAGTTAAAGACCACAAGAGCGAACAAAAATTGATAAAGGGGGAAGGAAAACTGGCAAAGGATCACCGATTTCTCGTTAAATTGGGTTAGTTAGGCTAGCATTTGTAAAGTGCAACATATTGCCTCGGAAGACGCATCCTGGAGCTTAGGTCTTAACATGATGCAATAGCAGGAGGCATTTTAAATTACGAGTTAGCTAGGAAAGAGAACAGTTCTCAATTTACGCCTGAATATCCAAATGCTCTTCCAACAGGCTTAAGACTGGACGAAAAAAGAAAATCCCCATCTTCAATATTTAAAACACAGGGTTATCATTGGGCCAGCTGATGATGTTCTAAGATGCTTACCAGAAGTGAAATGTGAAGAATAGCGGATAATAAAAGTTGGGCCTTTATTATCAAAAGACTTCTGAACCAGACACTGCTCACTGGCAGCCAATGTAATTTCAGAAGGGCTGATGATATTTGATCCAGATGGCGCAGGTGAAACAACAATCTAGCAACAGCATTTGGGATATACTGCAGCTTCATCAGATTCCTTTTCTAGAGGAAGGAATATAGCATTATTTCAATCCATATTATTTGCAGCTTGCTATAAAAACGTCCATGAGCTGAACCCTAGCAGTGAAAGTAAAGAGGTCCAAACAACTTTTAAGTAGAAAACAGCTACTGATCAACGTATTAATTTGTGTATGCATTACGACTGCTGAGTCGAAACAGATGCCTAGATTACTTACTGTTTTTGTAGAGCTCTGGGGAGGATCCAAGTAACCGGGGGCAGAAATGGTCATCCCACTGCTTAGTGGTGGCAGGATTCTTAGAGATTACCTCCAGAGGTTACCTCCAGTGAACAAGAGATACTGTTCTACATCATCTGCCCCAGACATTCATCCATGGAGGTAAAGGATTGGTAAACTTATAAAGAAATATCCCACAAACATTTTCAAACTGTACGGCACATTTTGTAAATCTTAAACGTACACATAGGACTGAAAACAAAAACTGCGCCTGTTTATTAAAAGCATTCAAATCTTTGACTACCAGGTTCAAAGAGGTGTTTGCAACAAGTGCTGATGAATAAGCCTATATACAAGGTAATAACATAGGCCTGTTTTAGTATCCTAAGGTATGACAAGGAGGGTCCTATTGCACTGGCTCTTGTTCTTTATCATTTACATTTGTAAGGAAAACAGAAAAGCAGAAACAATACTACTGCTCCCACAATCCCAGTCCGACCCTTTTCTAGAATCCACACGCTCCTAAAAATACCCTTTCTAGTCCCCTTTCTCTGCTGCGCCAATGATCCAATAGGTACATTTTATGCCTGGTTAAAATACGTATGCGTTTCTTGCATTTATAAGTGTGGAGTTAGGTGGCTGCCGTTGGCAGTGGATTAGCAACTGTCCGCTGATATATAACTTGAGACTGAATGTTATTGCCGTGACAAAGGAACAACCCCTTGGACTGAGGCTCGGCACAAGAAATTCCTGTTCATGTTTGTTGGGCCAGGGCACAGGTACAAAGGGAGTATCACGCCCCAGTGCAGTGAGATACTCCAGTCATGCCGTCCCATTGTTCAGTGGGGGTTTTCAGCAGAGACACACCCAACAAAAGAGATCTCAACTCCTGTCCAGGCCCCCTTTTTTCTTTTTTTAAACATTTTATTTTATTTTTCCTCTTTTTACTTTCTCCTTCTCTTTTCCACCCAATGATCCATAAGGCGGTCTGGGGCCAGGAACCACGCCATTTACAACTTCATCTCACCAAATACTCTCCCTCCAGATTTCTCCGATCTTCCAGCTCCAACTCTGTGTGTCAAGCGCTTCTCTAAGCAGCAAGCGGGGCCATTTACTTTTCTCGGCTGGCTCCCTCTGGAACAGCCTCCGCCTTCCACTATGTCTTGAGCCGGACCTCCTCAAATTCCACAAGCTCCTGAAGACTTTCCTCCTCCTTTCCTTCCCGTGCTAAAGCCCACAGTCGCTGAGATTGGTGGCCTGGGCCCTTATGTGTCCTTCTGGGTCCTGGCCTTCCGTCCAATTGCCTCAGCCTCCGCCCTTCCCCTGAACTTGCCTTTGGGCACCCATTGGCTTGTGCCGTCTCACAGGCCTGCACTTATTGTACTGGCAGGCACACTCTCCACCAAGTGGTCTCTGCCAGGCACTTACCGGTTGCCTTGCAACAGACCGTCACTTCCTCTCTGTGGAACCTCTAGCACTTAGCCCCCCTTCCTCTTTACTCTCTGCACTTGCACGTTCTGAAAGTTCACAAGGCCTAGTAGGACCGCCTCCGTTTTTCTGCATCATTGCTTTTTGTTCCCTCCCCTTGTCCCGTGGGCACTTTGAAACATAAGTTGTGACGTATAAACTCCTTACAAACGCACATTAAATGAATACAAGCAAGCTAGCTGGCACACACGTAATCAGTCATAAGTCTAGTAACAATAACCATCTGCTCTAGTCAGACAAATGGTAATATAGTGCAACAACTAATAATCTTTCTTTTATTGATAACGTATTTGCTCTTTTGATTGTTATAACAACTGGCTGGCCGAACATGGATCAAAGTCACAATTCTATTTGCTTTTATTGAACTTGTTTGCATCACTTCTTCTAAAAGCCAATGAAAAACAACTTAACTGAAAAAAACAGATGTAGACATAAGCAGTGTCACATAGCAATTTGCTATTTAGTTCTGCATGTTTGCTAATTAAATTGAGACTTACTTAGCAAAGAAAGCTATTTAAGTTATCCTGTTCAATGAAAGCACGGCTTACTCTGCATTCCTCACTCACTCTCAGTGCTTTCTCCACCCTCTTTGTTCTGTTCACTGCAAGTTTAAAGAGTGAGGAGAGTGGGGGGGGGGAGAGAGAGAGAGAGAGAGAGAAAGACTGTCACACCTCCTCCACTCTTAAATGCCAAAGGCCTGGGCAGGAGGAGATTTGTTTTGTAAAATAATTGAAAACAAGAGGTAATCGGGATGATACTTTTACTAAGCTAACTATATCCTGTCTAGTAAAGTCCAGTATTTGTTAACTTTATTGACTTTGTACTTACTGACTTTGCACAGTTCCATGACTCAGGGTTTGTGTCGGCAGTGCAGGGTCACTTTTCAGCAGTGCAAAGTCACTTTGAACCGTGCAAAAAAAATTCCATGAATCTGGCCTTTACTCTCTTAATTGTTTTCCTCTTACATATTGAATATAAAAAGCTAACTAGGTGTTAACGCACTTTCCATCCAGTTGGTACATCTACAGATATACTGCAATATACACTTTAGTTAGCCTCGAGAGCTTGCTTTGCTCTATGTTTGCATTATATATTAGCACCTGCGAGAGAGAATTGGCCAAACTGTTTTCATAGCCCTTTTATCATATTTATTTATTGTTGTCGATTCATGCAACTAACCTTTTACATTTTTATTGGATTTTCTGATGCAAAACATATTTGTTTTAGGAACACATTCCCCTAAACTCTCGTCTGCCTCCCCCGCCCTCTGCACCCTCCCCTCCCAGTACACAGATCACACATTATACAACAGTGATCATGAGCTAGGATATTCCTAACTGGCGTAACCTTTGTGGACATAACTGATCTACAAAGTTCCCATGAAGAAAGTCCAGAATCGGCACCCATCCAGTCGAAAACGTGGCCTGTTCCCCCTTTATCGCGTATGTGACCCATTCCAGGGACACAAAGCTCCATAATCTGAAAACAGTCCATGATATGCAGAGGGCCTTTAGATTTCCACTTGTGGGCTATAACGAGTAGAGCCGCCATGTGAAGAATGTAATATGCTTACCTTCTGTGTTTTGGACAGTCTATTGTCTGGCTCCGCTATGCCCAGGAGGATTTTGCCTATAGGTCGCTTTACTTTAGCACCAAACATTTTTGCATATCTTCATTTACTTTGTCCCAAAACTCCTGTATTTTAGGTCACAGCCACTATACACGTAACCAGTCCCCGGTCCCCCCACAAGGTCTCCAGCAGGAGTTCTGAATGGTCGGATTCATCTTACGTAGCTGCTCTGGGTTATAGTGCCACAAACATTATTGTTAAACCAGAATTCCCTAATCTGTAGGAACCTTGTCAAAGGTTTCTCCAAATCTCCGAGTGTGAGGCTCCACACTCTCCCTCCTGACCAGGTGCGGGAACAGAGATGGGTCCCCTGGTTCTCCCGCATTAATCGGCCCCAAGTGCGCAGACTACTGGACCGCCATCCCCCAGCAGGCCAGGAAGCAGAGTTCACTGCATTTTGCTCGCGCCACAGGAGAAAGTTACTGAACCGCTTCGAGCACTTCGATGGTTAATAGCGCGAGCAGGGGCCCACCATCTGCTCCTCCATGTTCATTTCTGCTACTCCAGGCTATCTTGTGCGTCTTCTGCACTGAGCCAAGCTTCTGCGGGGACGAAGCTTGTTGGGACGCAACTTTACATGCCGGCGGCCATCTTGGACTCTCTAACCTTTTACATTTGACAGGCACTAACCCAGGGCTCACAACGTCTACCTGCCCACTCGCATAGTGGAGTACATTTTTTGAAGGGCGAGTATCATTTGTAGGGAATGTTTGAAACTTATGTAACTTTTACATTGCAGTACATGCCAAATAAATGTTTCACTGTGCATGGTTGGTGGGTTTGTGGTGACATGCCACATTTTACAGGGTATTCGTCCCTTTTCCCCCTTTGAGGCTATGGTGGTGAGCCCACTCAGCAAGACGCTCCCTAGAGGTCAGGACAAGTGGGACCGCACTGGGAGTGACTCCCTTCTCCGAGACGAGGACTACCATTCCGATAAGGTTCTCCCAGTCCAAAAAGCATTGTCCCGTCTGTATGAAGACTGAGAAAACCTGTTACTTCTGTTTTGAATATTCTTATTTTGAAATCACCAAACAGTGACACTTCTTCTATCTCTTTGCCTTCAGGTTTTGCTAGATCTCGCCCAAACGCAACAGTCAATGATCATCAACAGAACCATCTTACCTGCAATATTATTTTGGATTCACCGAATAGTGGCGTTTCCTCAAACCCTTTGCCTTCTGGCAAGGCTGAACACAGCCTGAAAGCCCTGGTCAACGAAGGAGGAGAATGTTCCATTATCCCTGTGCCGTTTATAATAGGACAGATTGTAAGGCAAAGAGGGACTCCTACCAAGGGAGCCGTACTGCTACACAGAGGCAAGAGTCTGCAGATTCGACTTCCTGGAGGGGCAGAGCCAGGCAGGGTAGCAGAGCATGAGGAAGCAAGGAGGGCAAGCAAAGCGCTAACCGAACACCTGGGGGTTGGCGTTCTACCCGAGCCAGAAGCTGAGGTCGGAGGAGAGGCAGAGATGGAAACAACCATCTGGTGACACCATCACGAAGAAGCTATGGTGGACCGTAGGCCTTTAATGGATGCCAAGACCAGTAAGAAAACCCAATGAAAGAGGGGATAAGAGAAATACCACTGTTCATAATGGCTGAGAAAAACCTATCTAGGTATGGCAGCCTGAGAAACTAGAGTAAGTAAACCTATTAAAGGAGAGAACGAAACAGACAAATATTTGAATCGAGGCTAAGAAAACCAGGGAAGCTGCAAAACTACAGAACTTTGGGGAATCCCCAAACCTTGAAGCAAGAACAGGCCCACTGGAAACGAGAACCCCTTGAAGACTGAATTTTGTACATATGAGATGAGCCAGGCAGAAGCCATGTTGAGGCTGCTGTACAAAGCCTCCCCTTTTTCCTTTTAGTTAGGCGTTTTCTAATGTGATAGGGCCAGTTAGCTGTATATGATTCGGACTTCCTTTTGGACTTTTAACATTCATCCTTTTGTTTTGCTAGGCAGGGAATTCAAACTATAAATCACACTCGTCAGATTCCTTCTACTGGTTCGCCACAGCCTGCTTCAACATTACTCATCTCGTGGCTATAAAGAGCGCATAATAGGAGCCTCTGAGCCAGGTTTTATAATACTAATTTGTCCTAGAAAGATTATGACAGCTAGTGGGGATTATAGTAAATGGCACAGAAGAGAGGATTATCTTTTGTTCATACCCCAAATTATCCAGGTTTTTTTTCTGTTCTTGTAGAATTCTTGAAGCATCCTTTGCGGTACTTTTCTAAGAGATGGCCCTGGAGGGAGGAGGATGCACCAGTCAAGATAATACACTAGGCGATTGGAGTGTTGGTTGCAGTCTGAAAAGAGGAGGAAGAAGGACTAGAGAGGGCATTCATAGAAGACTGGATACTGAAAAACAGGGACGAGCAAGATAACAGATTGAGGGAAAGTAATCATTTCTATTTTTCGTGCTGCTGTAAAAAAAAAAAAAAAAAATTATAAAGTGCATAATATTAGTCTCCATGCCATTAATGGAATTGTCTGCCATAATCTTACTAAAATGCATTGGTACTGGACTTTAGCATGCTGTTGCATTCTCATTCATATTTCTGATGGTAGGTCTCCATTACATGACATCACTGATGGTGTGGTTCCGAAAGGGAAGGCTAAGGCTGCGAAGAGTCTAGTGGACAGCGTTTGGTGGGGTCTCTTTACAACAAGGAGCCTTTCCTCAACTTTTAAAATAAATAACCCTGCACTTAAAAATATATGACTGGCCCGTCATTGTCTTCGTACGTGAACAGATTACGGGAACAGCCGATGAGTTTCTTTGGCCTATTAGCTCCAGTATCAGAGGGAATGTTCACCTGACTGAGTGGGCAGGCTACTACCGCTGCCCGAGGTGAACCATGGACATCCCATTCCAACAAACCTTCTGAATATGCTCCAACAGAGGCTCCCAAGGCACGGTCTACAAGGCGAACACAGAAATGTTTTTAAGAATCATTGTGCTGTGGTCTCCCCAAACTACTAGCGGAAACGACCCAAAGACATGAAGCAGGTTGCTTGCCCTAGCCAATTTCGGTCAACCACTCCAACAGTGGAGAGAAAAGTAGCCAATTCCTGGTGATCTCTTTTTGAGGATACTCGCAAGTAGGAGCAAGGACGTTTGTTACCACAATACAGCTGTAGGAAAAAAAAGAAAAATCCTACAAGTTCACGATGAACCAAATTCTTTCAAATTCCTGTGATTCTACCTCTTTGGAAACAATGGAAACAGGAGTGTTTAACTTACCTGGATGTTGCCGGAGCAATGGCCTTTACAGCGGCCTGCAAAACATCCATGCTACTTCATGGCCTGGAATTAGAGGGACGAAGGATAGTACTTCCCATATAGGTGATACCGGGCAAGGACCTTCAATATGAGGAAGCATTAATGCGCATGGGAAAGTTCTATGCACCGATAGCCGTCACAAGGGAATGATAAGTTCTAAACACACGATCAGCAAGCAGGGGAGAGCATAGAGAACTACAGTGCAGCACTCAGTAAGAGATGGCTCGTGAGATTACACCATTTGCCAATTAAGTAAAAAGATATCAGTTTATGGAAACACTTGGGGACAAAGATTGAAGAAAAATGATGGTCGTTTTATGAAGACAATCCCACACTAGACCCAGCCATATCAATAGCCAAATCCATGAGCAAAAGGCTTCTGCTCAAGACGCAGAGAAGGAACACTGCAAGCCTGAGACCTTCAAACAAATCCCCTCCCAAAAAAACAACAACTAAGTAAAAACATAGTTTTACAATGGTAGCGGGCGCCCCTCTCTCGCAAGAACAGACATGATAAACTGTTCAGTGGTTATTAACCACTTGAGAGTTCGCAGCCACTGCTTTTACTCACTGTGCCTTTCACAGATGGGTAATATCCATTTGCATATCAGTCTTTGTCCTGCCCAGGGGCAGTCCAGCACCGAAATACAATGGCAATTCCAATCTGATTGAGAGTACCACCAGCAACCCCATACACGTGTTTCACCCTTGTTGGGGATCATCAGTGAGGTGAAGCTGATGCCTCTCTAAGCACAGTGAGAGGGAGACCACGTCTGGTTGCCCCCAGGAGACCTAGGGTTACCAATCCCAGGTTCCTTAAAAAATAGTTTTACAATGGTAGGGGGCAACCAGACGTGGTCTCCCTCTCACTGTGCTTAGAGAGGCATCAGCTTCACCTCACTGATGATCCCCAACAAGGGTGAAACACGTGTATGGGGTTGCTGGTGGTACTCTCGTTCAGATTGAAATTGCCATTGTATTTCGGTGCTGGACTGCCCCTGGGCAGGACAAAGACTGATATGCAAATGGATATTTCCCATCTGTGAAAGGCACAGTGAGTAAAAGCAGTGGCTGCGAACTCTCAAGTGGTTAATAACCACTGAACAGGTTATCATGTCTGTTCTTGCGAGAGAGGGGCGCCCGCTACCTTTGTAAAACTATTTTTAAGGAACCTGGGATTGGTAACCCTAGGTCTCCTGGGGGCAACCAGACGTGGTCTCCCTCTCACTGTGCTTAGAGAGGCATCAGCTTCACCTCACTGATGATCCCCAACAAGGGTGAAACACGTGTATGGGGTTGCTGGTGGTACTCTCGTTCAGATTGAAATTGCCATTGTATTTCGGTGCTGGACTGCCCCTGGGCAGGACAAAGACTGATATGCAAATGGATATTTCCCATCTGTGAAAGGCACAGTGAGTAAAAGCAGTGGCTGCGAACTCTCAAGTGGTTAATAACCACTGAACAGGTTATCATGTCTGTTCTTGCGAGAGAGGGGCGCCCGCTACCTTTGTAAAAGTAAAAACATAAGTGCTTCAAGTGTGGCTCCCTAAACCACTGGGGTAACTATAGGCATGCCCAGCTATAGGTAAATTAAGTGCATGTTGTGGCAAACACAGACCTTTCCTTGAAGTTTGCAGGTCCAAGGATGGCATTCAGAAACCAAGCAAATCCAAACCCAAGGTGGCATATGTACAGGAGGATGACTTGGAGCCATTGACAGACATTGTAGCAGTAATGACCATTAGTGGTCTCATACACAACAGATACCCTCAATGAAGTACCAGCCAGCACCTGAAGAGGAAATTTGTGCAGCAGGCTGCGCCATCTGTTATCTTATTAGATTCTGGATCTCAGCACACCAAAGTCTCTTGTGATATCTTCAGAGGTTAATGGGTCCTGTGGTGGACCACAAGAAGGCAGACTAAGATGTTGCATTATCATGGGTTTTTATTCAAATTTAAAAAAGGAAAACTCCTCTCTAGCCATACTGCTATGACAGGAAGTTCCCTACCTAACAAACCTAAACTAAGGGTGCTCGTCCAAGTCCAAAATTAAATAATTCATAGTCCAAATCCTAATATCTAACTGGCCTTACCAATTGAGAAAAACAAAATGGAGGCTGATGAAATAGCCTTAGTTCTTGGCTTCTGTCTGGCCCAGACACTTGTGCCTCTTTTCCAAGAATAAGGTTTTAGGAGTTCATCAAGTATGTATCTCTTTTGACAAAGTAACCAACAGTTTGCATTCCAGTTCTCAGCCTCTCGGCAGGTGCTGTATGCCCAATCTAAGGTTTTAGCTATATTCCATATGGTTTCATTTTCTCAGGAAAGACTAGATGTTCTTACTGTAACGCCACCACAGCATTTCTCACTTGGTGCTTCGGCAGTGTCCCTGTTTTGCTTTTAAACATTGGAATCTTCCAGGATCTCCTTCCTCCCAGTTCTGCACGTTTCCCGGATTCTTCAGCATCCTCTGGCCCTCCGACAGGCTTGTTTCAGAAGGACTTTGGTGGAGCATCTGCCCGTCAGGTTTTCAGGGCTCAGGTAACTATTCTGGCTTTCTCCAGCTTCCACTCTTAATATGTCTCAATTTCCTAGGGCTTCCCAAAGCCCTCGGACTCTCCGATAGTCTTGCTTCATCAGGGCCTCGGCCTGTTCGGGTTTTCCAGGCTACCGTAACCCTTGTGGCTTGTCCAGCCCGATACCATGGTTCGCCCCTCTCAATGGCATTACCTCTTCCAGTATTACCTGAAGCCAAAGAGTTTGGAGAATTCTATTGTGAGACTTGAACATAAGCAACAATCTTTCCAATTCCCATCTATGCAGACAATGCACTTTTGACCGGGAGTGCCTTAAGAGGAATGGGAGTGCGTGTCCCTGAGACGGGAGTCATTTCCAGTGAGGTCCCGCTTGCCCAGACCTAAAGGGAGGGTCTGGCCGAGAGGTGTAATGAACTCATGGTGGCAACAGTGAAGACAGACGCAAGTGATCACAGTTCAAGGGTGTTTATTAAACTGTATATGCAGGTTGGAAAAACACCTAATCTAAACCTAAATCTAAGATAGGAGCAAGCTACGACCCAGTGGCGTCATGTCAAATGAAAGAGCCTATACTAAGAAAAACCTATTGACAATCCTTACACTAAATACAAACAGGGTGCGAGATAGGATTCACAGGAAAGAAAGAAGTGTTCACAAATAAGAAGTCAGGATGCGGTAGTCAGCGTCTCCCTTCCCCACATTTTGAGCACGGGTCAAGGCGGGACTCTGAGCACAGCACATGCTCAAGCTTTCCCAGCACAAGACTTCAGTTCTGCTCTCAGGTATCAGGAACTTCGGTGGTCAAGTCGCCTTTCTACAAAAAGTCTCTTGCCTCCGGAGACCTGATGAATTCCAAAAATAAACAAGTTTCGTTCTGCTTGCCCGTTGGGTGATGTCTTTTCACCACTGGATACCCCTCTTCCGGGTTCAGACCGTTTTCTAATGTTAGCCTACCTCCGTTGGGTTCACTATGGCTTTCAACACAATCTCCTCTGTGGCATTCACAAATCTTAATGTCTTTTTAAACAGTTCACTTTGGACATCCCTCTGTCAAGATCACTCTTGACAACTTTTGCAATTCACAAAGTGCAGGATTCACTTCTCTTAGCTTTACCTTCATTTGCCGGTCAAGAGTTTCGGCTGTACGAAGGATTTAGATAGACCCCTGTATGACCACTTTGACCAGCTCCTCGCACCTTTCCCTAGGCCTTCTGGTAACACTAGGGTAATCACTCAGATTCCCCAGAGTGAGCACCCCCATGGTGCCAGACTCTTCTATAGCTGGTTTCCCCTGTCATATTAACAGTTCTTTGCTCTTTCTTCAATTAGCCACTTGCTACTATTGTTCAACACAGTTCGGTTTCTTATGGTCTCTCCTCTCGACTTACCAGCTGTGATGAACCGCTAGGCTTTTCTTGTCTCTGGAGTCAAGGCGAGTCCATGGCGGCAAGCGTCTCTCCCCGGCTTGGTTATCAGCGGAGGAGGGCACTGTGTACCGTGGACACCTGCTGCAATACACGCTGGCTATTGTTCATGGTCTTACGATTCCTTACGTGGAGGTTTCACAGGCTTGGCTCGGCGGAAAAGGCAAGGTCGCTTCTCCCCTCATCACCCTCTCCGTTAGCACTGTATTTCTCCGCCTCTTGAACTGCCATACCGAGCTAGCTCTATTTGTCATGCAGTCTTCCTTGCTCGTATTGTGCTCTCGTGCTCCACCTTTTATCCCTGTGGGCAAGGGGAAGGGGAAGGGGAAACAGCCTGTCAGGTGTTTGCGATTCTGGTCAATTGCCTGACTTTGCCTGACCCTTGTGGTGGGACATGTCAGGTAAACAGCTCCAGTGTTTGTCCGTTGTCTTTCGTGGTGTGCGAAAGTGTTCGTGTTGGAAGGGTGGGAGAATAGAGTGTTTGAGTATCCTACGGGGTAGGATGTGAAAAAGTACAAGAAGGTGGATACCGCATCACACCTGTCGGTGTCCCACTTCCATTCCCAGAGGACCCTCCCTCCAGGTGATCCTCCTTCATTGGTACACCCCCAGGAACTGGATCCAATAGCGATGGCCGTGTCCTGCCACCTGGATGACAGATCTTCTGGGACTAGTCAGGGAGATACCTTCAGGTTTCGCACAGAGGGTTCACCTCCCTAGCCGCGAAGGAGGTGGCTCCCCTCTGGGGAGAAGGGACAAATGGTCCAGTTTGTCACAGTCCCCTCAAACTAGCAAGCATCAACCCAGTATGCAACTCCGGACATAAATTGGCAATGTAGGCTATTTCAATGACACTGTAAGCTACCAAGGGCATGCAGCTGGAGTCAAGGTATATGGGGCAAACATAGGGGCTTCACTCTTGAGCTGGCAGAACCAAGCATCACTGTGGATCAGGGAAGAGGTAGTGTGTCCCAACAGAATTTCAATAATCTGATGAAGCAGATTTCCAATTGTATTCACAGAAAAACTTGGTTGCATGTGGAATTTTCAACACCAGATCAAACTGAAGCGAGGTGCAGTGACAGTGAAGCACAAAGGTTAACCAATACTCATACTCAAACATAACAAGCTGAAGAAAACTTTGGAGGACGTACTGCAGGAAGAAGTCCTTGAGGAAGCAACATCCTCACAATCAGTGTCTCCAATCAATCTGGCAGAGAAAGAAGGCAGATCTTAGAATGTGCATTGATCGGAGAAGACCATGATGAATCAGATGATTCACACAGAAAACCTGGCCTGCCTTCTGATGTGGCCAGGGAACAGCAAAAGCTTTTGGATCCAGACCCTGGGGGTGTTTATACTGCAGGGGGTTGGTGGAGCGAGGGGGGCCGGGGGGGGAGGGGGGGGAGGGTAGGGGAAATTTACTTTATGTATAAGTGCCTTACAAATGCACAATAAAGTAAATTGTGTTTCAAAGCACCCACAGGGCAGCAGGGAGGGAACATGGAATGACAATCAAATATAACAATGAAAGATAGAGGAAAACCTCCTAGGCCTTGTGAGCATTTAGAACGTGCAAGCGCAGAGAGAGAAAGGATGAAGGCGTGGTGGGGTAAGTGCTAGGTGTATGAAGAGGGAAGTGCTAGGGAGTGAGCAGCTGTAATTGCCTAGGTGGAGGGGTCAGCTGCCAATAAATAAGTGCAGGCCTGTGGTGGCAGCCTCCCTCAGTCGGGCTCAGACCAACTATTCACTGTAGACATCCCTCAGTCAGGTTCATACTTGTCGTCGCTATGTAGTTCACTTAGCTTCTTCACAATGTGGGATTCACTTCCCTTAGCTTTTCTCTTGACGTCCCTCAGTCGGGTTCAATATCGCCTTTCAATCACTATCTTTTCATTTGTAATATTCTAAAGTCTCAATGTCTTTTTAAACAACCATTTAGGTTTAGTTCGGTCCCCTTAATCCGGGCTCAGACCTTACAAAGCACTTGCCAATTTTAAATAGAGGCTTCCGAAGGGCGATCACGTCTCACTTGGTCACTCAGCCTATGGCAAGTGCAGGCTTCATAAATATCACAGTTTGAACAGCGTTCCCCTCAGCTGGGCGCAAACCCGTTTCACAATTCCCTCAGTTGGGTTCACAATCATCAAAACTTGTGCAACATGTCAAGGACTTTCGATTGTGCAAGGGGTTTGGCTTGACCCTTGTATGACCACCTAGACACCTCACGCCGGCCTTCCCTATGGCCTGTTGGTACTTGTAGTTTCAATAATTTTGTAATTCCACATTCTCTTTGTTCAGGAGAGGGGTACCAGCTAGAGACCTTCACATGAGCACCCGCGTGGCACCGGACCACTCTATTTCTGGTACCAAGTTCATTCACAGAACCTCCGTCTATTAATCTTCTTAATGTTGCCACTACAACATTGAGCCCAACACAGTCCGGTCCACTATCAGGTTCTTCCGACTCACCGGCTGTGCTGAACTCATTGGAGTTTCTTTTGTCGCTGGAGTCAAGAACGGTACCACAATGGCAACCGTGCCACCCCACCCTGGCCACGAGTGCGGGAGGGTTCCATGTACTGCCGACATCCGTGTCACCATTTTCCAGCTGTGATTCCCAGTCAGGTTTCCTTTGTCAGAAGCTTCGCGGGTCTGGGTTGGCAAAGGGCAACTCCCTCCATGACATCCTTTCAGGTCTCACAGACTTTCTCCTCCGTTTGTTCTGCTGTCCTGAAATAACTGCTTCCTTGTGAGTTTGGCCTTGCTCAGTGTGCGCTCTCATGCTCACCCTTTTATCCCTATGGGGAAGAGAAAAGGGCAGTCCGGTGTGTGTAGTGCTCAGCATTTACCCAACTAAACGGCTCTGGTTTTAGTCCGTTGTTGCTCACGGTATGAGAAAGTGTTTGTGTTGGAAAAGTAGGAGGGGAGGGGGGGGGGGGAGTTTCCAAGTATGCTACTGGGCAGGATGGGGAAAAGGTGTCATAAGTCTCACCCTTCGGGGTCCCACTTCCACTCCCCGAAGACCCCTTCGCCAGGTGATCCTCCCGCACTGGTCCACCCCAAGGAACTGGATCCAATAGCGATGGTCGTTTCCTGGCCACCTGGATGACAGATCCCCAGGGACTAATGAGTGAGACCTTCAGGTTTCTCACAGTTCCCAGGTTTGCAGAGCATTGAGGGACCCACACAATTCACAAATTACTGTTACCTCTACCTCTTCTCTTGCCCTTATGTTTCTCACCTTCTTTTATGGTTGTTTCTAAACAAGCATGTGGTTGAAGAATTATTTTGATAAAAGACAATTTATATTCAGTCTACTGAATTCAGGATGTGTTCTGGGTTTATGCAAAGAAGACCATTTTCCATAATATTACAAGTGGAAGAGAAAGAAACCTTGTTGAACGATCTTGAACTGTTGGAACTTTTCGTAGCAAAGGAACTGAATTAGAACTTTAATACAGGACAGGATTTCCTTATTCTTTTTGGAACTGTTAAACTGAATCCTGCTTGGATCTGTCGAAGGGGAATTCACCCAGATTACAAGGAAAGACAGTTGTTATATGGTGAATCTAACTGTTCTATAGTTGCATTTTGCATTGACATGTATATTACCTTTTTGAGTTCATGTATGTATAAGTGTTAGGGACAGAAACCTTTTGTTAGAGTGATTAGTTTATTTTAGGCAGGGAAATGCTTGCAGGGTAAGGGTAGTGGGGAGTTTATCCAACCATTCCAACCGCATCTTTTGAAAACCATTCACAAAGTTGTCCGCCTCAGATTTCTGATCCCTTTACAACACTCAATGCCAATTTTATGGTGAATTCCCATCCTCTTCTTCCTAACATCTCTGAGCGCCTCCGTCTAATAGAGGGATGCACACTACTAGTCAACATTGGTCCTACGCTCAATGTATCATAAGATACCCCTACATCAGGATTCTAACAAGTGCAACACTTATTACCCCAAAGGAATGTTTTGACATGTTCCCTTTGGTCTCGCCTTAGCAGCTTCAGTTTTCCAACGGGTCATGAGCAAACTGTTGTGGGAGGCCAAGGGCATGGTGTGCTTTCGGGATGAGACTATTCACGTTCACTCCTACTGATGAGAAACACAGTGTAAAATGGAGGAAGTACTGACAATTTGGCAGGAAATGACAAGACTTAAAAAGAAACAGCAATGCAAGTTTTTTTTAGTTTTTTTAAAAGGTTAATTACTTGGCCCATTTCAGATCTACTCAGGGCGTGAGACCCAAGGGAAACTTGCAACAGGCTATTAGTTTTGCATCAGCCCTCAAGAATTATAACCAGCTACTGTATCCCCCTGGCCTATGTGAATATTACTCTAAGTTAGTTCACTCATTTGCTTCTACGAGTAGACGCCTCACCTCATTTCTACAAAAGGGGGCAGAGATTATCGGGGGACTGAACAACAACACTGCCATTAACCAACAAATGATGTCTGCTCCAGCTCTGCGTCCCTTTGATCCACTGAGATTGTCAGTGCCAACGGTGGCTGCCAGGGCATATGGTTTGGAGGTTGTTCCGTCTCACATCAAGGGAAGGACCAAGGAGAATGTAGCATACACCTTGAGGGCCCTAATGGCCTAAGAACACACCATCATAGAATTGAAGGGGCTTGTTTCACTGTGCAGATAGACTACAAACCACGTGTGGGTCTGTTATCCAAACCTGCCTCAGATATAATATATTTTAGACTTAACCAGGTTTGCTTCCAAGATTCAGCAATATACCTTTACTGCTGTACATGTTCCAGGGAAGAAGCATGCGATTGTCAACAGTTTATCGAGGCTTCCAGTGAGGTAGGTAGAGGAAGTATATTTACAAGGCATATTTACTATTGAGGATGCAAAAAAAGGTGATGCAGAGAATGGGGGGGGGTCTACAGCTTGAACTTGTGGAGCGCGAGTTGTTTCCCTGCCAACAAGACCTTGAAGGGGATGAATTATAAGATATTTCCCCCCCATCTAGTATGAGGAATAACTACTCAGGGTGGCCTTCGTAGATGTCCTTCCTCTACTAATTCCTTCTTGGGAAGGGGTAGAGTGCAGCACATTAGTACCGCAGTATACAATCCCTCGAACAGGGGTCAGGGATCTAAATTAAGTTTGGCTAAGCAGGAGCTAAAAGGCAGCTCCTGGGTATCCCACATTAATGAGTGACAAAGAGCTACCATTGGGGAACAAGCAGCTAGTACATAGAGTTATGCAAATCTAACTTTAATACAAGATGCAAAACCATCATTTATGATCCCTTATGCATAAATGTGTCTTAGTGTTCATTTATAGATGGTCTCAAATTCATGGTTGAATTCACATAGGTGTGTTTGGTCGGCTTCAATTGGCCAGCACAGCCAAATGCAGATCCTGGTAGCTGTTGGTGTCAAGCTAGCCAGGATCATCTAGACTACAAGCAGGAGCTAAATATCTCCCAGCTCCCCTCAATTTCAAACACTGTCTAGAGAGGCTCAACAGAGTCCTTAAGAAAATGTTAGAAACCAGCCTCAGTGAGCCGTGGGAGCGTGCAGTGGAACAAATGTTGGAGTTATCGTACCCCACTAAGGGTGGTCACTTTCAAGGCCACGAGGGGAAAATGTAATCCCAAGTGGCTGTTTAATAAGTGGAAGGGGACATCCTTTAGTGATCAGGAGGCAAGGGGGAGAAGGTTTCAAGGAAACAAGTCACTAATAAGCAAAGATACAATTTCCAAAGTGCAGTGTTGGACAGGAGAATAAAGGATGGAAGGCGGAGTTTGGCCCTGCCGGGATTCGAACCTGCGTTGACAGGCTGTGCACGAATGTCAAAGCGAGCGCTCTACTCGCTGTGCTATCTGAGCAGCTTTTAAGTAAACCGTTCCTCTGCCCTAGCAAGTGACTGTAAAGTATGGAACATGGAGAGGTTGGTCAGGGTTCCTGATGCCATTACCTCCGAGGGAGGTATGGGGTGGGAGCGCTATCAGACTGGTACAGTGCCCAGTGAGAAGTCAGTAGGAATGAGAGTGAAGAGCAATAAGGTGGTTGTGGCAATCTCGCAGAAGTACTGTGGAAGTGTTTCCCTCAGTAACGGGGAGGTGTTGTAATGTCAATCATAGCAGGCCATCACCGATGGTGTGGTTCTGGAATGGAAGGCTGAAGATGTCAAGTGTCCAGTGTCCAGTGGTTGGTGGGGACTTTTCCCAGCAACAAATTTCTTTCTTTCCATTTTCCCCAATAAATAATCCTTCAATTACAAATCACTGGCTGGCCAGTTATTGTCTGCATGTATGGGATTGCGACACATACCCAACAGAAACGGTAGTAGACAAGAGCATATGTAGGCACAGATCTGCGTTATTTTTCCGTCACAGAAAAGTCTGTGACGGAAAAGTTTTCATGAGAAATGTACGCACCTCAAAAGGCTTGTACATTTCCCATGCAAACATACACTGCAAACCACTATATACCCACAACCACGACACCCCCCCCACAACACACCCCAACCCTACTTACCTTTTCTTCACACTGTGTCCCTGCAGCGCCAGTTGCCTTTCAATTCCGTGATTGGGAACCGGCGCCGCAGGGCCCTTATATATATTTATTTTTGTATTTATTTTTTTACATGCAGCTGCAGGGGTTTCCCCCGCAAGCTCCGCTAAGTATAGTGTAAAGTATAGTGAGCGAGGTGTTGCAGGGGACACCCCCGCAGTCTTTTTTTTTTATCTTACCTAAAATGCATGCCACCAAAGGTTCGAACTTTTGGTGTTGGAACCTTTGGTAGTATGCATTTTTCAGAATTTTGGTAAAGTCTACTTTTTTTTATTTTTTTTGGTCCTTTCGCACAGTTCCTGTAGTCACACATTTCACAATTTAAAAAGGGGGGTGTTTTCTAATCTTCACACTGCACTGATAAATTCATGTGTTTACACTGACCTTTGAAAACATTGTGTGCAGCTTGTTTCCACAATCAAAAAGGTGTTAACAATCTGAGCTGCCAATAAAACAGTAGTTTACCTGAGCTAGAACACACATTCATCTAGAAGATTATTTCTCTTTAGACTATCACAGAAAACAAGGACCACCCTTATATACAACCCAGTCAAAGAAGCAAAATGCCCCTTTAAGCAGGAGCAACCGAGTTAAATAGACAAAGAACCCAGCGAGAACCTTATGCAAATGAGAGCCTCTGACAAAGCTACATCCTGGAGGGGCGGAGCACTGTGGAGCCACGGAGCCAGCAGCAGCACGAGAGAAGAAGAGGCACAGAGACGAGCGCATGGAGGACAGTGTAGCAAGCAGTGGAGCAACCGGTGTGACCACTGCAGACCCCGTGTTGGGCCTGGAGCCCAAGAACTAACGCAGAGACCATGCGTGTCGGGAGGAACAAATCCTCCGCTTATGTGTGCGGAGGGTGCCGAGACAGGCAGATTGCAGCTGAGAGAAACCAAGACAGGAGAGCCCGGCATGCGAGTCTAGAGGAGAACGCCCCGATGCAACGCCAAGCCCCATGAACCAGTGCCACACTCAAGGTATCAGGGTGGTCAGGGGCAGCATCAGGAATGAAACTAAGTGAGTGCTAATGTCGGCTATGGGAACATGAGAAACCGCAGGTACGAGCTGTGAATCAAGAGGGCCTAGAGCATCCCATAAGAAACATTGTGAAAACTATCATGAAAAGGCAATCTAGAGGATTCAACTTGATAAAAGATATTAGAAAAACAGCTGCAGGGGTGGAAAATAGGTACAAGAGAGTGCCCCCCATTTATAAAGAGACTAAGACTTTGAATGTGTATCAGGAATTACAGAATCTTGTGAGGAATTTTCTTTACTTACTTTAAACATTCCCGAAATGTTTTGAGAAACCCATACAAGGAAGATTGAAGAACTTGCTTTCTTTTTACCTGAACAATTGTATATCTTTTTTTGGAGTAAAGAACTTTGCCCCAAGAGGAATCCCCTTTAGCTTGTTAAAAATGGGAAGCGCACCAGAACCTGAACATTCTGGCGTTTTTCTGCTGGTTATCTATATTGGGAGGGCCAGTTAGAAGTAGGTTTTTGGACGGAGGACATTCTTCTGCTTTGGACAACTGACAAGCACCCTTAGTTTATTAGGTGGGGAAAATCCCCTTTAGCAATAGGGACAGCTAGGCCTTTTCCTCATTATTTGAAATAAACATCCTTGAAATGTCTTCAGTGCGTCATATTCCTGGTTTGCAACACCTGATACATCAATGCTTAACGTGGGAGCTGGGTTGATATCTGAAGCAAAGTTCGAATTTAAATCTGGCAAGTAGCTATCTGCAAGTTGGACTTGGTCTACCCATCTAAACTGCCAGTACTATGCTATCCTCAATGGTTTATCCACACTGGCGTCAGAAGTACGATTCAAACATTTATGAAGTACTAATTCTGCACAGAATTGTTATTACTATAACTTGTATGTTTATCCTTGGGAGAAGTGGGCAAAAAAATATGCTAAATCACTGATCAAATCAAAAGATTTGGCAAATATAACTGCAAACAACTGGAGGAAGGAATGACCTCAGACGAATGTATTTGTGCTGCCAAACCAGCCTGTTCCTCTACCCAATTCATGCTAGGTTTTCCCCTTTTTCCTGTAGATATTAACGCACCACAATGTTAGATCTGGCTAAAAATGTTTGCCCTTTTGCAGACCTAATGCATTGCAATCTCAAATGGACCCTGTTGACAATCGGGATGAAGCATGAAGTCTACCTGATGGGTGAATCGCATCACTGTGAAGTTACCAGAGTGAGCAGGTAGAGAAAGAGGGGTGCGTTTGTGTTCACAGGCAAATGTTGCCTGTTATGAGAGCAAGTGTAGCAGCAGCTGAAATTAATTTGTTCTACTGCTTTCGGAATTGGAATTGGGTCAGGGTTGGATTTTAGAAGCACACAAGGGCTTGTGGAAGGAGGATCCACAGGCCCATTTAACTTATACGGACTGCAACCGCCGCCCTCCAATTCCCTGATCCCTTCCCGCTCAACCTGCCAGGCTTCGGAAATATCCATGTCCCCTCTACATGGGAGCACAATCAACCTCAGGCGTGTTTTTCTTTTCCTTCTTGAGCTACACCAATTAGTTGCTGCTCGATTTCCTAGGCAAAGCCAGCGGATACACATTGATAAAAATGAATTAGGTTTAACGAGCAACTTTTTAAAACAACCCTAAAAGAACGAAAAATACACAAACAAATGAGATATATATATATATATATATCCAAGGGAATAACACGGGTTCGGAGGGGGTTGCGTTATGGACCTAGGGAAAAGGGGGATCTTGGGGGCTGGGCGACCACCAATCCCCCCCCCAATTAAAATTAAAATAAAAAAAATAATTAAGTATTTGTCATTACTTTAGGGTCATGAAAATAGTTTTCGCTATTCCTGTTTTCATTGCAATCACATGGAACTGGTCCCTACGCGGTCTACTTTATCTTCTTTGCTTTTTAAAATGTTTGTCTTTGCCTGCTGGCTTCTCATACTATTTCTTTTGGGCTGGACGTTTACATGCATTCCAATAATACAGGGGTCTGGGTTGAACCGATTCAAACTTTTAAATCATGTAAGAAAGCAACAACTTGAGGAAATTGTAGATGCTGATTCGTCGATTTGCACTGTGAGAAACCAAAAGGTGTCTCACAGACTAATCCCTTGGGATCTGTCATCCAGGTGGCCAGGACACTGCCATCACTTTTGGATCCAGTTTCTGGGGGTGGGCCAGTGTGGGAGGATCACTTGGATGAGGGGGCCCTGGGGAGTGGAAGTGGGACACCTGATGGAGGGACGCAGTATCCCCTTACAGATTAGCCCCTTCCAGATTATCCCCTTCTCATTCCATGTGTTTTTTGACTTTACCCCACTCCCCCAGTTTCCTACATGAACACGACTACAGGGACTGAGCACTCTGGGAGAAGACAGACTTACACCAGCCCTTCCGTGCAGCATGTCCCAACATAAGAGTCGGGCAATTAACCTTAACAACTCACACCCGATTCCAGTTAAACTTCCCTGCATGAATAAAAGGCGGAGCATGATAGTACACTATGAGCAGCAGGCAGCGAGCAAGGCGAGGATCGAAGAAGAGCCAGAGAAGGAGAAAGCTATTCAAAGCCGCCGCTGAATCGAAGGAGCCAGATGAAGTCACAGGGAGAGAAGTACCCTTTACCTGTTTTACAAACGATCGCTGGGCTGTTGAAGACTTGGACACATCGCATGTATGGCGAAGAAGAAAGCCTTTGCATCCTGTAAGGGGCATCCGAGATACAAGGAGCCCTCCTCCCTGACCGGACGAGCCAGGGGAGAAGTGCAGCTGCCGTGGTATCGCTCTCGACTTCACGATCAAAGCCATGAGCCGAACCTTGCATACAGCCAGTGAGTTCAAGGCAACTGGTGAACCAGGCTGGTTAGGAGTGAAAATGTCATGCAAGGCATTTGATGAAAGACACGAGTAGAAGGAGAAAGACAATGTTTTCTTTAAACTTTTAAGAAGTGAACGTTCGATAACAAGCAGCAGAGTGGTCCGGCACCACAAGGGTGCCCAGTCGAAAGATCTCTGCCGTAAAGTATCTTTTGCAAACTGAACCTTTGAGATTGGATTGAATTTTTGAGATCTGATGAAAAGAAACGAAACGGTCAGGCAAGGGTAACAGTCAGTTCATTTATATGGAAAGAAGGAAGTTGTTGAAGTGTCAGGTCTGAGCCTGATCGAGCGGACCCAACATGATTGAAAAGTAAGGTAATCCGAGCCTGGCTGAGAGAGATTCCATTGTGACGCAGAAAGTGAAGAAACAGTCCAAGCTCAACTGAGGGAGACCGAAAAAAGGGAACTCTGAGTTTTATTATTTTCGTTGTGTTGATCCAGGCACTGTGTAAGAGAGACTTGATAAAGTATATAAAGACGCTATGCTGAAAGACTCAGATGCATCCTAAAGAATGCCTCCTCTTGCCAGAGAAGTCAGTGTGCTCCAGGTGCCATATTGTTCCGCCTTGTCCCAAGCTGAAACGTGGGGGAAGAGGAAGCAATAGTTCAGCAATCCTGAACTCCCATAACACACAGACCTTTTGTTTATCTTAGACCATTTTCTTTTTATATTGCAACACCCTTCACTTTTTTTTGTAATTTTTTTTTTTTTAGTATAGGCCCTTTTTATTTGACAAGACATGACCAGTGAGTATTTGTTTTGATGGTCATAGTTTGCTCCCATCGTTAGAACTTTGGTTTAGATAGCCGTTTTTTCCAACCCAATAATAGTTCAATAAACACCCTTGAACTACATAATTTGTGTCCGTCATACTTGCGATACCATGCCTTCCTTACAGCCCCAACTATTGTTCTGTCAAATGCACTAATGGTAACAAGATTAAATGATTGTAATTCACTCTACTTGGGTCTCCCAGAAAACAAATGTAATGTTCCCAACAGTACAAAAAGGTTTGGTACATTTTCACACCAGGAGGCAACATATCATTCGTATGACGCCCTCACAGACTGCAACAGGATTACATTTAAGATTCTCTGTACTGTTCATCGGGCATTCCAAAAACTCCAAAACCCCTTCTCCCCAGAGCCTTTTATTCTCCAGATATAGGTATACACCTGCGCCAAGATACAATCACATTTATGGTGAGCTTTATAAATGACTTAAAATAAACTCAAATTGGAGAAACGAGGCATATGTTGGCAGCAAGTGGTATCAAAATACTGAAAAGGCACCAGCCCCCAACAAGCTAGGTATGTTTTACCTAGGTTTGCAGTGGCCCAGCTTCACTGCCAACTCACAACAAAGTAAGGTCTAGTGGTAAGTGGTCAGCTTCCAACTTTAGGATCTTGGTCAAATAACTATCAAACTGTATTAGACAGCGAAAATGGCTTGATATTGGAAGCACTTAAGGCAGCCAATTGCCAGTAAACAATGTGAACCCAAACTCATCACCAAACACGTCACCGTTGTAACAAGTGCACTACCTACTTTCCCACTCAGTCTTACAAAAAAGTATACCAAACAGATCCTGACGTCAAGAAGACAAAAACACTGAAAGCCAGGCTAATTTAATTTTTAAATGCTTGCTAGTGGAAGTTTCGCCTTTGTCAACCGCAGGTATAATGTCTGTCAGGGACTATGCCTGCTTAATTTGAGATTCTAAAACTATAGTGAAGATTCATTCAGTGGCTGAACCCATCAGTTTTGTGCATTTTAATAATCACAATGATGGAAAAGGACCGCTGATGACTGTTTGAGAATACCACCATATTAAACATCATAAGCAGACTATTGTGACTTTGCGATGAGAATAGTGCAAAAAGAATCAGTGTAGTAAAAAAAAAATTGAAAAAAGAAAATCACTATTTATCGAACATCTAAGTGGAAACGGTAGTATAAAGGTGGAAAGCAATTGCATGAATATTTCTATTATTTAAACGTATATATCTCTCAACCTACTGTGGGAAACCGGGCCGTATTCTCTAACCCACTCCCTCTGGATCTTCCATTCAAGTGGCGAGGGAAGGGCTATCACTTTTGGATCCTGACCCTGGGGGGTAGACAAGCGAGGGAGGATCACCCGAGTGGAGGGTCACGGGGGATGGGGAGAATACTCAAGGGCAAGACAAGGTATTCCCTCAGTCCCGAAAATACCCTAACCTACTCTCCCTCAGCCTTTGTGGACTGTTTGCAATCTCACCCCATCTCCCTCTCCCCATTTCCAACAAATACTGAGATAAGGAGGTGGCAGCTAAGTTCAGTAAAGATTATTCATAGGAATAACATGGGGAAAATAAGGGAAACCTACCCTAGAAAGAACTCCAGTTGTCCCACTAATTAAGTCAGGCAGGGTCAGTCATTCATTAGTAACCACTCACGCCCGACTCCACTTGACTGGTTTTTTCACTTTAAAAAAGGTGTGGTCTTGCCCAAAGGAATGAGCAAGCTGGGGATGCAGTACAGACTGGAGTCCAGGAACAGAGAGAAACAGGCGCTGCAGGCTTGGAGGATGACAGCATACATAGACTTTTGCCTGGTGTGGATTAAGGGCTGCAATCGTGCCACCAGGGAGCCGGAGAAACGCAGCCTGCATTCTGACAGAAAGGTTCAGGAGAGTGCTCGTTCCCTTGGAGCCTGTGCCGGGTGCCTGAGGGGCAGGCATTGAGACCCGGATCTCATCCTTGCATTGCCCGGAGGAACTGCCTCTCTACATGATGCTGTGCGGCGAGTTTGGTGAAGAATGTGAGACAAACTCGGGAGCGGGAGCGTGCCTTTGGATGAGAGCAGAGCGGGAGAAAGGCACGGAGAGTCAAAGCGGCAAGGAAAGTATAGAACAGCTGAAAGTGCAGCTGAAAGAAAAAGCAAAGCAGAAAGTGTAAAAATTGAACACGCATCTGAAAGTAAGAACGAAGCAAAAAGTGTACAATTGACAGAACGGAACAGAAAGTAAAGTGAAATAAAATCAGAGCGGAAAACGAGATGGAAAGGACCGATGGGAGCGGAAAGTGAGCAAAAGTAAAAGAAAAAGCACAAGAGCGTGAGCGACCTGCAACAGAAAAGAGGGGAACGAGAAGAGTAAAAGAATAGTGCTAGCAGCGCGATGAGACAAGTAAGGGTGAACAAGGCAAGTGTGCACAGAAAGGAAAGAATGAAGAGGTGCGGGGAGCATCTGAAGAAAAGAAAAAGGTACAAAGAGTAAGAAAATAAAGGGGTAAAGGATCAGAGCTGTCGCGCTTAGGAAAAGTAAAGAACCAGATTTTTTGAAAGCCTCCAATTCTACCCTATGAAAGGATGGTATGTAAGAAAGACTGTAGATGAGGAAAAGATACATCCTGACCAGCTGAATTTGTGTTTTGAATTAGAGGGGCTTAAATCTGGGGAAGGGCACCCTGTGAAATCAAGGAACCGATCTATTGTGTTTTGCATTTGAAAGCTGGAAGAGGCCTAAGCTCAGGGAAGGGAACCCCAAGATCCTAAATTGTAGATTTCTTTTCTTTATAGTGTTGAAAGGATTAAAGCATGGAGAAGGGAACCTAGAGAAGCCTACAAAAGGAACTCTTACATTTCTTTCATGGAGTTTGAAACTTGAATAAGCTGAAGCTTGGGGGAAAGCAACCCCAAGGAATTCAAAGACACTGAAGGTAGTTGGAATAACTACCTTCAGCCCTATGGAGAAGGTCTTATGAACAGCCTTATTGAACAAACTCTTTTTGTGACACTGACCAAACAGCACCTGGTGAGACCACCCGAAACCAACATTGGTTTCCCACTTATTGTTGAACCACCATTTTCCTTTTTGAAAAGACTTCCTATCACATTTCTTTACAGAGCAAGGGCAAATCATAGGTTTAGACACAGACTTATTTTGTACTATTAGACAACAGCCATATACATCAGTTAAGGGAATTACCCATTTAGAGTTAGGGCCAGTCAGGCATTACACCAACCCAGGAACCTTAGTAAATAAAGGCTTTCAAACGAACCCTTTTGAGTATGTGACTCTCTTGATACCATCGCGGTGTCACGCTACCCAGTGGGTGTTGGGAATGTCTTACAAAGTTGAAAAGGGAGGATTTGAAAAAAATAATGCACCGTTTTCAGAACAAGATTGAAGCGAAGGATAGCAGGGCATGGGGTCTGGCTGGTTAGGTGCACAGAAAGAGGTACTTTTTGCGACGCTTCAAGAAACTGAAAAAGCCACCCCCCAATAAGATGGCCTTTGAACATGGTTTGAGAAGGTCGCTTTCAGGTAAGGTCTAGTGCATATATTGTCAACTTCCCAAATTGTGTGACATTGATCAAATAACTATTTAAATGTTCTCACTTAGATTTCCTAAGTGTGCCACGCTTCTACAGCTTGAGTGCAATCAGTGAAGGAGTGCTATTGCTCCAAGAGACCAGCTTGTGCCTTGCTATGTTTTTTCTATACTCTTATGCACTTCCTGTAAAACTCTAAATACCCACCACTGAGAAAAGCGCAAAAAGTGCCAAGTGCCTGCGGTATCTGCAGGGGGCGTGGGCGCTGCAGCATGCCCTGAAAAAGCTAAACGGCTAGAATCCATTGTGTGAACCCATGAAAGGTTGGTGGACTTTGGTCTTCAACTAGTTGAGATACCTTCATTTCCTCCACATAGGAGTTAATTATCTTATGGATTTACAGGGGCAGGTGAGCCAGACTCATGCAGCCTCCTTGGTCAATAGAACCAGCCCCGTCTACCACACACTGCATACATGGCCCCTTTTTGGGGGGGTGGGGAGGGGGGGGTAAGCGCCCGCATTCGCTGTCAATAAGTTTGAACATGGTGTAATCTGTATGTGCTCCCTCTGTGCCCAGCATGCAAAATTAAGTTATGACTTCCTTTTGTTCCCCATTACATAACACATGACAAATTAAAACCAGAACTTTAGGCAAGACTGACGAAAATACGCTGCTGCCCTCCATAAAGCCTGCCTGCCTGACAAAAACAAGGCAAAATTACATCTTTTTTTCTTCCCCTTCAACTGTTGGAAAATGACAAAACAAGCGAAATCTGGAATTTGAGGCTTACCACATCAACTTGCTCTAAACAATCTTGTTCGAGGGATTCTAAATTACAATGTATTTATGCCGTGGAATAACCACAGGCAAAAATGATACCAGCTGCGACAAATTCCCCTTTCTAAAAAATAAACACGGGCGTTTGCTTGCACCAGTACAACAGACAGATGGAGCTGTTCCAATCTTCAGTGACTACGTTAGATGATCCTCTGATTTTTGAACTCTTCCTTTGACATTCCCATGCCTCAACTGGGAATGTCTCCTCAACTGGGAACAGAGACAGATCTTTCCTCTTCGTGTCTTGCAACCATGGCCAACAGTTTGATCCTAGTGGGGGAAGGCAATACTGCTGTGCTTTGTCTTTCTCCTTGTTCGCCCATAAATCTGTTGCCATCAAGCGGAAGCTCATGGAGTGGTTTGATATTACTGTTAATATTTTATTTTTAATCCCTTTATTATTTTGAAACAACTTCCTGAAACCATTCGGGACAGTGACAAAACAATGTTACTATATTCCAGCAATTCACATACATTTGCATGCTTTTCCAGAGTCAGAGTGAGTGCCACACAAATTAGGTTGTGTGCTTGAGAGCAAGTCATCTTTGTATGGGTCCCAAATGTCTCTGGGTCTTGTGCTTTCAGGTACCAAGTGTCTGTTGTCCAATTCCATATCGTGACAGAACATAATATCCCACAACCAGCTATCTTTCACTGGCGGGGTGCCTCTACCCCAAGTAATAGTCCTAGCAAGCCCAAGAGTGGCTAACATAAATGCTGCTAATCGTCAAGCATGCTCTGGAAACTCTTGTGTTTCCCAGCAGTGCCAATAGCAGCAATACCTCAGTTCGCTTGCCTATGAACGCACCCATTATTGAAAATACCTCAATCCAAAAAAAAAAAAACATCACTGGCAGGCATTGTCAGGCAAGATGAATAAAAGAAGCTGGTTTGTGAACACTTCACATCCATTCCTCAGAGCAGCTCAGGGAAAATCTGTGGTGTATAATAAGTTTAGTGTATGAATTTAAAATGGAGGAGTTTAAAATCGACGAATAAGGGCGACCCTCTGGTCTGTTTGCAGCAATATTGCCAAGTTTGATCAGGTATGGAATGTCCCAATGAATCGTCCCACTTCAGCTCATCCCACCATGCCCCTATAATCTTTGCATGCACGCTCAAGACCAATTTCCCGCTCCCTCTGCCGTTCTAGTTGAGTGAAGCAATAGTGATGTGTCTGGTAACTTAGGAAAAGAGATAAACTACTGTTCGCAATAAGTACGGTGCTGTAAGGGCCCTCTCCATCTGGACATACACTCTATGCTAAACCCCTCCAACCCCTCCTCCCCTGCAACCTCCCTCCCCCATCTATCCAGCAGAGCAATCATCTTTTCCCAGCGGACCCAGGGTTGTTTTCTGGCCCAGATCAACCTTAAAATAATATTCAATTTAAAAAAAAAAAAAAAAAAACGGACCTCAGCCACTAGAGGAACATTAAGAAACATGTAAAAACATCTGGGCAACAGCACCATTTTGCCCAGAGAAATCCTACCGTATAGGGAAAGTGGGTGTGTCATCCACAAATCTACTGTGCTACGTGCTTCCAGTTTGTAACCAAATTTTCCCTGCACAAGACTTCTTGTGTTCTTGCGAGTTCCACTCTTAAATATTGAGTATTCATCATATATCATTGAAATCCTAATCCTTCCAAGAACTCCACCACCCGTTTCATTGACCGGGAACAAGACCGATTGATTGTTTTGGGTTAATTTTAAGTCCTGAAAGGCTCCCAAAGTCCAAAATGCCACACATAATATGCTTCAAATTAACTTTGGAGTCCTTCACATATAGAACCAGGTCATCTGCATAGAATGATGGGACCAATCTACGTGAATACATTTGTATACCCCTTTGTACATGCTGCTCACTTCTCAGTTCAGCCACGTCTCAATTGCTAAAGCAAATAGAAGATGGTGGGTGTGAGGGGTATTTCCAGTCTCGTTCCTCTGCCCAATAACATCTGGTCTGTCAGCTGTCCATTTACTCAAATGTGTGCCACTGGTTGGGTCAAGGGTTGTGTGTACAACAGCAAGACCATGGATGCGAACTTCTCAACCTCCATCCACCTCAACACAGTAAACAAGAATGGCCACTCCAGAGTTAAAGGCCTTCTCTGCATCTAGTAGGGGGCAGCCACTACTGGAATGTTCTGATCCACTGCTGACATCAGGCAAAATATGCACCCAAGCCCATATAATGTCAAGCTTTCACGTATGAACAGTCGGGTACCCACACTGCTGAAGAAACCCAATCTTGACCCGAAAGATCCCAATAATCTCAGACCAATCACCAACTGCAATTACGGTCTTAGATAAAGCAGCATACAATAAGTTTCAGTCATTTGTAGAAGCAAATAATATTGTTCACTTTAGTCAGGCCTTCGGCCAAATTACAGCACCAAGACTGCACTGGTGGATCTTCAGTCGCATATGCTCCGCATCACGGAAGAAGGAAAATTGGATCTTCTGGCCCTGCTGGACTTATCAGCGACCTTCTATTTGGTGGACCAGGGCATTCTCAAACAAACCCTCAGCCATCTTGGTCACTGCTGCTCTGATGAAGCAGTTGACTGGTTACTTTCATTTCTAAAAGACCAGGATTCAAGAATCCAGTGGGGTCAGGCCTGCTCACCTACAGCTCCAATCTGGTGCGGTGTACCGCAGGGAACAAGCCCATCACCAATACTGTTCAATCTTTATATCTGGCCTCGCTGCTCCCTCCTAGGCAAACTGGGTGTGTTCTTTACCAACTACGCAGACGAAACCCAGTTAGTCATAGAAACAGCAGGAGACTACACAACCGACTCTGCAACCCTTTCAACAATATACCATCAAATTGAAGATTGGACGTCCTCCAACTGGCTCTGCCTCAATGGTAATAAGACAGTTACTGAACTTTGGTTCAAAGGCTGCACGGGCAAAACTAAGTACTGCCTATACAAGTTTATGAATTGGCTCGAGTTGCATTCTCGTCCAGAGTAAGGTGAAAACCCCACGTAACCATCTGGAGGCCCTAAACTCTGATGCCTACATGGATTGACAAAAAAACTAACTAGTCCTTCACCTTTCTTAAAAACATTCGCCCATACATCAGAGACAACAGTGTAATCATTGCTCGAGCCACCGTCTGATCTAGGTTGGATTACTGTAATTCATTACCCATTGGAGCCTCATCTACCAATCTAAGGAAATATGCATTGTTGATAACTCACCAGGGGGGGAAGCACACATCAAGCCACACATTTTTTTTTTTTTTAAAGAAATTAAAAAAGAAATTTTAAAAGAAGAAAAAAAAAAATCTACATCGGCTACCAATACAGGTAGGCATTAATTTTAAAGCAGGCTCAATCGTTCACAAATGTGTGCATGTAGCAGCCCCAGTCTGCTGGAAATCCCAGACACTGCAGTACTGTCCAACCAAAGCAGTACGGTCCGCTAATAATGTCCGAAGTACAAGTGCGAAAACAGCACTTATTAAACACAACTTCCAAAGCCTTTGTCCTGCAGGAGCTAACTTTCAATGTAGAGCGAAGAGTCACAACTCTCCTCCCACTTATCCACCTCTGGTAGTCCCATAATGTGCACATTATTACGTCAGGATCTCCCCTTCGCATCCTCACCCTGTTTGAAGACCTCGTTCCTGGACATCAATTCCACCACCTTCAGTACTTCCGTAGCATCTATAGTGGTAGATAATCAATCCTCTGTGCTGGTAACTCAGACAGTGAATGCACAACTTGCCTTAATAGATACTTTGTACTGCATCAATCGTATATTTGACTGAGGTGCGGAGCGCTGCAATTGCCTCCAAAACCATATCTTTCTGATTCGTGGGGGAATGTCCCATCTCCCAATTTTTCCCTGTATCTGTAGGCAATGGGGTGCAGGGAGGGGGACTTGGAAGAACACCCGATGAGAAAATGTGATATTCACCTGCCATGCTTTCTGTTCGCCTACAGGGAGGTGCCACAGAATGGAGTAGGGTTTAGCGCAGTTGAGCTTTTGTTTGGACACCCACTACAAGGTCCCCTCAGTCTATGTGGTGGACCATGTACTTAGCCTTCGGTCTACAATGACCGAGCAGTAAACCAAGAATCTAAAGGCCGGTCATGAAGCACTGGCACGACCAGAAGGCGAAAGTGACAATTTATTCTCCAGGCCAGTCGGTGTGGATAATGGCACCACTCATGCCCTGTGCCCTTCAGGACAAGTGGACTGGGCCTTACTGTGTACTGGAAGCAGTCAGGGAGGTAAATGATTTCATTGACATGAAAGGACCTAAACAGATTTGCAGGGTCTTTCACATCAACCAGCTAAAACCCCATTGAAGACAGGATGACTTAGTCATGGCGATAGTGACAGATGGAGACTGTGGAGGAGACCAGTCCCCTTGCAGACCTCCTGCACAATGAAGCCATAGATGGGTCAGTTGAAGGTGTCAACCTTGCAATGGAGCTGTCTGAACAGCAACTGACAGACTGTTGCTGTTTTCTGGGACAGTTTGCCAGTCTGTTTATGCGGATTTCAGGTCACACAGATTGGTGCAACCCTGATGTGGACACTGGAGACAGTAAGCCGATGAAGAGCAGGATTCACTGGTCAGGGACACCATCAATGACGAAGTTTCCAAGAAGTTGTCCCTCTGAGTGATGGAGCCATCTCACAGCCCCTGGGCTAGCCCACTTATATTGGTCCCTAAAAAGACTGGCGGTGGGAAGACTGAAGTCTGCTTTTGTGTGGACTACAGTGGGCTCAATTCTGTCACAAAGACAGATGCCCACCCCATTCCTCGGGCAGATGAGCTCATTGGCAAAGCTTGGCGCTGCCAAGTTCATGAATACCTTTGACTTCAGGAAGGAGGAGGGGGGGGAGAAAGAGATCAGCATTCTCAACCCCAGAAGGACATTATCAGTTCAATGAGATGCCCTTCAAATTAAAGAATGCCCCGGTCACTTTTTCAAAAGATGGTTAACTAGGTTTTGTCTGGACTCGAAAACCTCTATGTCACCTATTTAGACGACACTGCTGTGTCCAGCCACACCTGGGAGGTTCACCTATCCCACCTGAAACAAGTGCTTCAAGAAAGCTGGTCTGACTATCAAGGCCACAAAGTGCCAGATAGCGCAGGGCACAGTGACTTAACTAGGTCTTCTGGTCGGTGGAGGTAAGAAACAACCTCTGGAAGATTAAGTACAGGCTGTGAAGGATTGAGACATCTGCACCACACAGACGAGAGCCTTTCTAGGTCCGACTGTGTAATACTATTCATTCATCAAGGGGTATGGGACCACTGCCACGCCCATGATTGATGCAACTTTGAAGAAAATGCTTACGAAGGTAACTTGGGCCCGTCTGTAAAACCGCCTTTCAGGATTTGATGGAAGGATTGTGCAGGGCTCCAGTTCTGCAAGTGCCAGACTATGGTCAGGCGTTCATTATCCAGACAGATTGATTTTGAGACTAGAACAGTGCTAGCACTGCTGAACTCTCAGGTGGTAGAGCAACCCGTCATTGACAAAAAGGTAAATAAACTGGGCCATCGTTGAAAAAGAAGTTTACGCGGTTGTGTGGCCAGTGAAGAAGCTGAAACACCAACTTTGGATCGCACTTCGCTATCCAGACCACCGGCCTCTTAGATGGTTAATGGCCATGCAAGGGGAGAAACCCAAGCTTTTGCATTGGGCCATATCCCTACAGGGATTAGATGTGGACATCCAGCACACACCAAGGTCCCAGCATGGAAATGCAGATGGCCAAGGCCAATACCTTCACCTAGATGATGAACCAGACCAGGGACCGAAATTGCAAATGGATAAGCAGGAGCTAAAACTAGCTCCTGGATATCCAGCATCAACCACGGACTAGGAGCTACCAATGGAGAACCAGGAACTAGTGCATACCGTTCCACAAATTCAACTACCACATAAGATGCAAACTTTATTTTGTCCCTTATTTAGGACCTATCATGCTTTAAACGTGTTCTTCTGTTTATGGTTTGTTCCAAATAAACAGAGTTAAATTCATAAAGGTGTGTTTGTTCAGCATCAGTTGGCCCGGGAGCCAACAGTGACTCCTAGTAGGTGTTGATGTGAAGCTAACCAGGCTCTTCTAAGCTACAAGCAGGAGCTAAATAGCTCCCCTCAATTTCAAGACCTACAGACATTTTGCAGCTGGGGGGCATGTGAGGAATTCAACCATCCGCATGGTGGGTGTGTGCTCGCTTTAGCTTTTGGAAATTTTATTAAATAGAATGATGGTAGACCAAACTCAGGAAAACTTGTTGGACTAATCCACACACATTTTCCTATTTTCACACCACTACAAACGGTATCCCTACAAAATATCCCCACCGAAAATATCGCCGCACATATGGCAGTTTGTCTCGCCATAGGCGATATTTTTGGGTGGGATAATTTGTGGGAGCGGGGGTGTCCCCCGTACATTTTAAAATAATGCAGGGGTGTACCCACAGGGTCCATATCGCTGCAATAATATGGCGATATTTTTGTATCACGATTTTTTGCAGGGATATTAACACATGGTACCCTACAAACACATAGACCTATGTACTCTAGGTGGACACAGCCTACAGGCACAGTTCACCCCGACATATTTAGTTGAGATGCGACAGCCAGGCGTGCACTTTGTCATCTCCAGGAAGGGGGAGGACCAAGCTTCGCACTACCATGGCCAGTCTGCTTAACAAAACAATGTTGATACTGAGCATACCTAATTAGATCAATTTTTAAAGTTAAATGATTTAGGATAAATTAAAAGCTGAAGTATAGGTAATTCAAGGTGTGCGGGAGAAAACTACAACCTTGGTATCTAGGTTGTGAAACAATGAATCCAAAGAAAAGTTCCCTGTTAGGGAACTCTCGTCCCCTGCACACTATCTATGGCCTTAAGGTGAGAGCAAAATGATTTATGTTAACGAGTAAGTCAGCTATCCTGTAACCAGGGCTACCACTTAGCTCATTGATCATTAAATGCAATTTCCAGACTCTTTAGTATGTTTAAACAATCAATAGTAAATTCTTTCAATGGTAAAAATTCAAATGCCTATTTGATAATTAACATAGTACAAATATTTATTGTGCAAATAGCCCAACGCGTTTCGAGCATAACTTCATCAGGGGCAAGTGTTTTTAATTTAGCCTACAAGGAGTCAAAAATAAACTTGATGAGTCATTTTTATACTTATACATAATCCAAAAGCATGATAAATACCATTAAAAACAGGAAAAACATTTCTGGTGTAAATACAATGCTTCCACTATTTTGAAAGAATCCCTACCATTCGAGATCAATATGTTGGTGATAAATGATTATTACTAGTCGCCCGTTAAACGAGCGTAAAAATGTAGTTTACTGCTTTTTGAAGAGAAGCGGTCTACAGGGAGGAAGTACACTTAATGAGAATGAAAAAGGCTCCATGGATCCGCCCAGCTCTTTTGTTAGGTACTTCAGCTAGCGGCAGCAATTGACATACCAATACACGGTACTTCAAACAGGCCTACATAGAAGTTAACCAAGGAGACAGGAAACCCAACAACCCTTCATATTGAACAGTGTCAAACTGAAGCCAGCTCATGCCCTCAGTATCAATGACCATGAGCGGTCATTTCTAGGACTGCTGTTTATAGTAAGCCACCCCGCTAGGGGGACCCCATTCATAAGGTACGAGAATGTGGTTTGTTGGAGCCAGAGAGTCTGGTTTCACCGCAGCTTTAATGGAGACCTTCCACTTTAACACAGACCACATAGAGAGGACCATTAACCAGAGAGACTCTGATCAAAACAGACAGGAAGATGGGTGGGACTTAGTATCAGAAGGGAGCGTGGCCAGAGATCCATCTGCTGAGAGAGGATTTCTGCCATTTTAGTTGTGGGGGAAACCTTGTTCTTGTTTTCACCCCTTTACCTTTCTTGTTGTAAAGCACTCTGGTTAGAACCTCAACAATACAGGAGATTGTTGGTAAGGACCCAGGATTGGTTCATTAAGGTAGGCTTAGCCTACACCAATCACTATGGCCCAATTGGCTTTAAAAAAGAAAAAAAAAGCCCCTCTTTAAGCAGATCTGACTACTTCTCCAGAAGTAACAAAGAACTCAAACTTGGACAATGACTGAAGGTACAGTCTCTCTTACATCTTCTGACAGTGAATGAAGGCTTGGACCTCCAAAAAAAAAAAAAGGAAGATAGATCTCAGATCCCGTCCCCTAAACATCTCCCCAGGAACAGAGGGAGATAAATAACTCAGGACCCTTCAGCTGCTCCAGAACCGCTACCTAGCCAGTACACAGCGTGCCCTGCTAGGCTCTGCAGCAAGTTTCCTGGACAGGACGTGCCAGAAGGTCTTGAGAACCCAAAACCAAGGACAAGGCAGCTTCCTGCAACACTCCACACCTGTGGGCCATCTGTCTTAAAGGACGACACAAGCCCATTGAAGAAGCACCTCAGCGAGCGCCTACCGACGTCCTCCTTAAAGGACATTTTCAAGCCAGTCGAATTTCAAGCTGCCACCAACTGCAACGCTGAGCGTTATCAAGCCGCAGCTGCTTAGACATCCGAGACGTCCTGACCAGGGCTTCTTAACTACAGAACAGCACTCAAGACAATGATTCCTGACCTCGAGCCACCATGTAGGCCAGCCTGCAGCCCTTCAACCAGCTTCGCTCACCAAACCGTCTTGCCGCCAGATACCAACAGCTGTCTCTACTCTTGAACTCTGTCACAGAAGCTTGCAAAGCGCCCTGAAGCCGACTCGACCCCGTCGAGCACCAAAAACATCCACAGCACAAAGTACATTGTTCTGCCCATTGAACCTTCCCAGAAGGCCCCTGCAGACATATTAAGACCCATTGTCCCCTTTGTGCTGAAGCCAAGTAAACTTAAACTGTTGTGGTTATTAACATACCAACCAATGTTACCTCTAATTATTTTTCTCTATGTGCGGAACTGGTTTGCTGTTCTGCACACATTATTTTCCATGTGCGCAACGGACTAATGAGGTAAGCCACTTTGTGAGCATGCGTAGTTCGTGAACTACCATAGCAGAAGAGAGTTTGGAAAGGAATTTCCTCTTCCCAGCCACTGCAATTCTTGACAAATCTTACAACACTTTCCAAACACATGGGGTAAAATAAAATATGTTATATGTGATTAAACAGAAAAATCAACCAGTCCAACCAAGACTTCAACATCTGCCACAGTACCTTGCAAACGTTTTATGCCACTGGCAAATCACTTGTGTACTAGATAATACAAATATCTCTTGTAAACTGATGTTGCTGTCAAGAAATCCAGGCAGAATACAACATTTGCCGATGGATTAATGGCAATTAAAAGCAATGTGTCAAACATGCTGATAGGAGTTCAAGTGCCACTTTAATGAAGTAATTCAAGGGCCATTTGAACATACTTCTAATAATTTGTGTAAGGATGATAATTGCACCAGAATAACCACCTCAGAATATGAGTAAATATTCGTGTGCCTCTGCTTCCCATCCACATTACGTTGTCCTTTGGGTAGTGATAATACCAGCCTTGCTGCTAAGAGACATATACACCATCTATTTTTACTCCCTAAAAATGAAAATGTGCCCAACAAGAAACAATGAACATTTTGTTGCTTCAACCCACAAAGCTTCGAATTAGTGACCAGCAGAGCAGTGGCATAGGAAGGAACTCTAATAATATTAATGCCCGATCTCAACAGGAATCTTAAGGGGGAAGAACATATTTTAATAAGCAGAATGTATCCCTAGTGGCAAAGCTAATAACTTTTTTACTTCCCGAAAATCATGGGAGCAAAATCTGGTTAGAGTCTTGCTTGTAACCCTGACATAGAAAGTGAAATGACAGAACGTAATTCAGTGTATAGTTTTGCCCACCCTTCTGCACTAGAGCCTAGACAAACAATAGCTTAATTGAGGTTTATTATGGATCCCTGTGTAAGAAAAATCACATATATATGCCTTTTAAGTTAATCGCATCAAATCTCAAGAGATACAACAGATGGAGTCCCTTCTTCTGTAACTAAGGATCCCTCTTCTGGAATTCTTTGTTAGGAGTTAAAGATGCAAGGAGATGCTAGAGACGATAAAGAGCACATGGCTATATTGAAATGCCCTCAGCAGCCAAGCATAGAAAGAAAGGAGGTGCTGTTGTCTACACGAGTACTAGAAATTCTTATGCTTTAGCAAACAAGAACCACATTTCCTTCAGTATACTGCCGAAACTTCTGACTTGGTTTTTGAAATTTGCTTCTTTGTTCATCACCCGCAAGGAGTGAAGACCTGTGCTCTTCCACCCATACCCTTCCTCGGCCCCCAATACTAGTTGATAGAGCATTGTAAAAAGTGAGGGATTGTAACAGTAAACAGTAACTGAGATATTTGCAGACCCACAATACTTAGCAAGCAAGGCATATTTAATGCTCAACATATTATGTGCATTTTAAGACTGTCATGACACTGCATGTGCACAATTCTTTTGCAGTGCATATAAGATTGTTTGCAACATACCCACCCTTATATTATTGTGTAGGATTACACAGTGCGCATAGCAGCGAGTTACTATATAATGTGTGACGGTCTACGCCCAAAGGAACTCGGAACAATTGGAAATGAAGCATATAGTGTGAAAAGCATTCTCCTGACTGAATAACCGGTGCCCTGACAAGTAATCCCAGGCATAGTCCATACCCATTATACCTTGAAGACAAAGTAAATGATATTGCAATGTTACTCTCCACTTTTAGGGTAATGTTAGTAATGCTAAAGTTGGAGCATCACATTTGTCTTCTCAAAATCCTTACAAGCCAAAGTAATATTGGATTTTTATAATGCGTTAACTTGTAAGGGGGCCACTTCATAAGGTTACACATCTAGGTAGCCTGCTTACTTAGTCTCTGCCATTTTAGCTGGTAGTTCGTTTGTGTAGTGGGGGGGGGGGGCACGCTTTTGGTAAGGCACAATGAGTAACAGAAATTCTGGCATGTGAACATTATTCATATTACAACAAACATAAAACAAGTGGCTGTAGGAACACGTCTGCTAACCTTTCGCAGAGCCAAGAGGAGGAGGAGGAGGAGTCAAGGTTGTGCGGTACCATCTTAATGTGTTCTGGGGCAGAAGTTAGAATCATACGGTCAAAGTGTGTTAGAATCAAGCTTAGGAGTCATGGGTGGGGAGGAAACATTATTTGGTTCATGGAGCCAGTTTTTCATATTAGTTTTTTACCTTGTGTGTATTTTGCTGTTAGGGATTTGAGGGGTTTACGGTCACCCTTGCATAGTAGTGTAATGCAAATTAGTAGAATATCAAGACTAGTTGCTTATTTTGAGAACGCCAATTAATTGCTGTGCCTTATTAAATCTTTTTGAATAGGTGAGCATTGTCTGTGTGCGCTGCTACAAATCTTCTGAGCTGCACCCAGAAGGAAGCTAGTAAGCGCACAACTTGGAGGGAACACTGCAGACTACCATCCTGTCCGTTTCACAGAAGGAAAAGGGGTGCACTGTGGATACGGTCTGTCTTCTGCTACAGGGTGGGTTTTATTTCGTAGTGTTGCTAGAACGGTCTGTTGTGACTAAAGTAGCTATTTTTCATACAACCTTGCATGGACAGTGCTTTTTATCATTGGGTAAAAATTGTAGGTTTGCTGTGTTGCAACTAACCAACGATCCACAACCTTTTCGGAGATAAGCCTGCTGTTCCGTCCACGTTACCAAAATTGGACAAGGAGGTTTATAATTTGCTTTTTACTCCAATCCGTTTGCATCCCTTCTGGTGTACTAGAGGTGTGGGGCCGAATGATGGTTGAGAAACCGATATTCACCCCTGGACCACTGGTGCCCCGGAAGTTGATTCGTCACAAGCAGCAAGCCCTTTTATAGCAGGCCCAAAAAAAAAAAAAAAAAAAAAAAAAAAAAAAAAATACTAAAAAATAAACTTTTCAATCCTGTCAGACCTGCAAGTAACCTACTTGAGAGAAATGCAATCAGCCGATTAACTTGATCGCATCATATTTTATACTGAGAAAACATGCTGACACATTACTTGCATTATCAATGTGCATTTCAATATTCTCCTACTCCAAGACATTATCAAACCACATTTCATATACACTGCAAAGAGTAAATGATCCTCCTATGTGTGAAGTATCATTATGTGAAACAAATATTTAAGTTAGAAAACATTTGTATTACTTTTAAGACTTTTTGCAATAACTTGTCGGTTCGATTTAGGGTTAAAGTGAGACAAAATTAGTATTTAAATAAAGGTTAGGATAAATGATCCCACACACACACACGTGTAAAATGGACCATCAGCAGCGGCTCTGGATAGAGTATGAGTTATCTGGATTAAACATATGGGACGCTAAATTGTATTGGATGTTACCTGATAAATATGCTTAGCTGCAAACTACGAGTAACGTTGCATTCATTTTTTTTTTTAAGCTGCAATCGTTTATACCACATAGTGCAGTGCCCCTCCTGCCTTGCCTCCCACTAATGATCTGTGTCACATTGCACAGCAGCAGTGGTAGAAAGTAGCAACAGCTCGGCGGTGGAGTTTGTATGGGGAGGAGGTGCAGCCAGAATGAAGTGGGAAAAAATGGTGGAACCCTATGGCAAGGGGGGGGAATAGCGGCCCCAGACTTTGAGCTGTACTACCTGGTGGCACAAGCCCAATTTATCAGATACTGGTATGATGAACTGAACACCTCTCCACATGTTATCGAAAAGCACGCTGCTCACCCGACTGATATACGGTCCATAATCTTTAACAAGCAAAATAAAGATGATTGTCCTTTCCACCCCGTTAGCATAACTGTACATGCATGGTCTAGGCTCTTCCGTAGGCTTGAATTGGTAGCTCATTATCCGGAAGCACCCTTTTGGAACTTCCCCGGTATAGCACCATCGTATGATCCAAATGTCTGTACAAATTGGATCCGGATGGGGAATTTAAGCTCAAAGATATCTACCCCAATGGCAAATGTATAACTTTGGAAGAATTTAAAGTTGGGATGGGGTGGGATCAACTGAAAATACTACAATATCATCGAATGCGGATGTCTTTTAAAGCCAGATGCCCTCTATTCCCTGATGAGCCACCCACTCACCCATGCCTTGCTGCGCTGTCCACCCGGGTGGGGGTTGGTGTCTCGGGGCTCTATGCAGTCATGCAGGCAAACACACCCACAACAAATAAGATCAAATTATCATGGGAAGTCGACCTGGGAATTACGATTTCAGACGAGAAATGGGGAAAATACTGTAAGTTAACTAAAAAGGTGTCCATTAATGCAGGTCTCCGCCAGATCCAATTTAAGGTATTAAACAAGTTGCACTACACCCCTCAGAAGGTAGCTAAATTTGCACGAGATGGTTCAGTCAGGTGCCTGAAATGTGGGAGCGAGCATGCTGATTCATTCCATATGTATTGGAGCTGCCCACCCATACACAGGTTCTGGGGCAAAGTAGCATCCATTCTAGAAGATATCACTCAGATCCCGGCGGACCTAACACCCCCAAAATATTTGTTCGCAGACATTGGTAAGACCTCAGAGGTGACCAGACGATTATTTAATGTAGCATGCATAGTGGCCAAAAAATGTATATTGCAACAATGGAAGAGTACAAACGCCCCACGTGCAAATCACTTCCTCAAGGAACTGGCTTATGTAAATGAGAGGAATAATACGCAATGTCGCTACCAAGACCATGCAAACCCAAAGATATCTGGGCTCCGTTCATGGTATACTTGTGTGAATCAGGGTTGCTGGGAGCAGCCCGGCTCGACTCAATACTGTACCGATTGTGTAGACTATATAAACTGTGACCATGTTTCGATATTGGATAAGTAAATTGTTGAATCTTATGGAATGTCGTGTCCGAAGTGAAGTGTACCACCACAATTGATAAATAAAGTTTAAAAAAAAAAAAAAGAAAGTAGCAACAGCCCCACGGCCTACTCCCAGCTCTTTATACTGCCATACATATGGAGGAGCAGAGCCCTAAATGGACGTAAATTTGTCAAGAGACAGCCACCTCTCCACGAAATATAGGTAAGGGCAATAATTTAGGTATCTGTTTTGAGGCACACCACTCTGGAGATGGAAGTGCACAGAGGTGCGCAGAGGTTGCAGCGCCACCACCCAGACCAACTTCACCAATTTGTTTGGAAAGCCGGCTCTATGAGATTGACTTCTAGGAAATGTGGATTTGCATGGTGTATTGCAGCCACCTAGAGGGCAGCAACCGGCAGTGCAACTAGTGTAAGCAAACATTTCAGAAGGGATGAACGCCCACGGAGACAGGCAGAATACAAATGTTACACGACCTTCCTAAAAGCATGGAACAATGACAGCGATCAAATGGATTTTGAGACACTTGTACATCAAAAATAACATAACACCCTTCACAATAACATGATGGAAGAGAAAAGCTCATCAGATTATTTCATCACTTAACATTTTATGAGAGACGTTTTCCTTGTTAGAGGGAACTTTAGCATTCAAAGAGTCTTTTCACCCTGATTTGAGTTAATCATGCTTTCGATTTTCACACCCAGAAAACGTAGGCATGACTGGCTCCCTAATTCACTGAACCTTTTATTTGGAGGCAAGGTCAGATTGCATTTGTTGCAGGTCTGCTAAATTATTCAGTGCATTAAGAGAAATAGAATTCCTTATAATGTCTCTGCAATTCACCTGCAATTGTCATTAAACTGCTGCCCAATAATCTTTACGTGGGAACATTTGGCTTTGTAGGTTGTAAAAAGTAATCCCCATTGTCAATTTTAACTGTACACGTATATTTTCAAATTCCTACTTCTTTGCACCTACTCATTCAAGCAAAGTAAACAATGCATTCTTACCTTCAAGTTTCTCTTCATATCGGCCAGAAATAATTTAAGAGCTCTTTCCTGTGGTACTGCTCTTTTTTCTCTAAAGACGCAAACGTACACATGGGGATGTGCGAGTGCAAGCAGGGGCAGGCTCTTCTGGGGCGAATTGAATCCCCTATTTTTTTTGTTAGAAGTATTTTTTTTTTTTTTTATTATTTTTTTATTGGTTTTTACAAACCTTTAAAAATCTTACGCAAAACATCCACACATCTTCATCAAATTTCCCTTGCCCCATTCAAGTTCCTTCCCTCATTACAGCTTTCTCCTCTCTTTTCATGTTTGGTCCTTCAACCACGGGCTCCATTCCCCGAAATGCTTTCCCCTAATGACAATAAACGTGCTTCTATGGTTTCCAGCAGTCTTATTAGAGGCAGAATTAATTTTAGATCGGTTCCTTGATACATTGAACTCCACCACTCATCCGCACACAATGATGGGTGGGCTAAGCTCCATGGTCCCAAGTGTATGGTCCTCTCAGATCTCAATTTGGTGCAAAATAAAACTAGGTGTTTTAGTGATTCAGGACCTTTTGCACATAACCTACATTCCGGGCTTAGATGGGCAAAGCTCCTCCATGATCGGAGGCGATCCTTCGTTTTAAACATGTTTAGCCTAAACAGCATAAACAGTCTGCGTGCCTGAGAGTTGGGAAATAAAGACACATACTTCTGAAGGCTGTTAAAGGCACGTGCTTCCAATGGAGCATGACTCGAACTTCCAGCAGCAGCTCTTTCTGCACAAGTCTCGTCCCAGTCTGTCCGCCAGATCTTTAGTTTAGCTGCATCCGGGTTCTCATGAAGCAGATCGACCGTTATGTCGTATTTTTTCAGAATTGTCTCACATCTTTTCAACCACATCTGGCTAATTTTGGAGTTTCCAGGTTGGATATTATGAAGAATCTCAAACTGTGGGATCTGCGCTCGACTGCAGGTTTTTCGATACAAGCTCAACAAGCTCCAACAGATTCTTGCGTGCAGAGATATTAGCGCCAGTTCATATCTTATGCAAGATGTTTTCACCCCCCTAGGGAGTGTTAATACTCTCGACCAAAAGCAGTTTTCAAGATTGGCCCAGGTCTCATAAGGGCATCCCAGCGCATTTTCTGCACCATAAGACACAACCGGTATCACCTTCTGTTGGTAAAAGGCTAAGACTGGACGTAGTGAGAATTTGCCAAATTTCTTGTTAAGTATCAGGGCTTGGTTTGCGAGTTGGTTACACTTCCTTTTAGTTTCCGCAAGCCAAGGCCCGTCGTTGATGGAAGAACTAATTGTCATCCCAAGATATTTGACACTTTGTGAGAACTGCAACTTTTCATGCCCCAGTGACCAAGCTATTCTTTTTCTTCTACCTACGCCGCCGCCATTTAAGTTCTGCAATACCAGTACCTCACATTTCTTGACATTAATTACAAGATTATTGGACACGACATAATGTTGCACAGCATTCAATTTCCTTTGCAGGCCAATTGGTGTCATGTCCAATACAATCAAGTCATCACCATAAAGCAGCCAACTTAGATGTGTGTTAGCCACTTTCGGGGAAAAGGATTTTGCATTATTGATTGATTCGCCAATGTCGGAGATGAACAGTCCAAATATGGCTGCTGCTAATGGACAGCCCTGCTTTACTCCCCTAAAAGTATCAATGGGGGCGGATAACAAGCCCGAACGATCTAGTCTCACTCGAATGGAAGTCTTTGAGTGGAGTTCCTTAATTGCTTCCCTTAAGTCTGCTGGACATCCCCAGTTCTTCAACTTCTCCCACAAAAGCGCTCTATCAATGGTGTCAAATGCATATGAAAAGTCTATAAAGGCTAGGTACACCTTTGTGTTCGTTTTAATTGCCTCCATTTTAATTATGTTTATCAGTAGAAGATTTAACGAGCAACCCACTTGTTTCACAAAGCCTGATTGACGTTTGTCGACGTGTAGAGAACTTGTTGACCAAGCTAGTAGTTTCTTTTGTAACATTGTTGCATAAATTTTCCCTAACACGTCTAACAGTGCCACAGGCCTGTAATTTTTCGGATCTGATCTGTTGCCCTTCTTAAAGATAGGCACGATGATCGCACTCTTCCACGATTTTGGGGATTGCCGAATCTGTACTATTCTTTTGAAGAGTGTCTCGCACAGACTTGCCCATATCTCGGGGAACTGCTTAATCGTAAAGTTTGTGAGCCCGTCTGTACCTGGTGCCCGCGAGTTTTTTGCTTTCTGAATGATTTCTATTATGTCTTCTTTTCTAAATTCCAGATCCCATGGTTTGGAACAATCCTCAATACCGACCTCCGGATGTCCAGCTGACATGTATAAGTTTCTAAAGTGCGATATCCAATCAGCCTCTGACACCATACAGGTTTGGATTGATTCTTGGGGCACGTACACGTTGTTAATGAGAGACCAGAAAGCTGAAGTATTTTTATTTTGTAATGACCTCATCAACACTTCGGCATCTTTTTGTAGTAACATGTGTTTATGCGCTTTTAGCCAGTTCTTGTACGATTGTTTTGCAACCTTAACAGCTTGTATACGGGCCAGTTGACCCAGGGATTTTGAGTGTCTTAAATTACTACGTAGCATACGTTTATGCTTTAGCACCTCCACATCAAAGCTGTGAGCACGCGCATAGCCCATATTTTTTAGACCTACCCTTTTAGGTTTAAATTGCTGTAGCAGCTGCTCATATTCCAAATGCTGACTAACCTTACAGTAGTCGCTTGCAAGCTTTTCCAGCTCATCTTTCTTTAGGGATAGCCGCACTCTATTCTGAATGTTATATTGCCACATCTGCGATGGAATTTTTTCGAGTGCGGTGAATTCTGCTATCAGCATGTCATGGTCACTAGCGTTTTTCTTTGTGACCTTCAATGAGACTATACGCGGATGTAATTGCTCTGAGACAAACATATAGTCAATCGTCGAAGCCTGGTCTGCACGGCGCCAAGTATTAGCAGGGGGCATGTCATTACAGGTATTACCATTTAACATTTGGAAGTTACGAGCGGCCATCTCATCTAACCATGCCTGCTTCAAGTATGTTTTTGTCATCAAGTTTGGTGTTTTCAGCAGGTCAATGTTAAGATCTCCACATAACATTATGTTGGGCCATCCTGATGTTGACACAAAAGAGTCCAATATCTCCATAGTTTCGTCTATGAAGACTTGTTCGCCGGCCTTTTTATGATTCCAGTAGATGTTGACCACTATTAGGCAATCCACCGCCAAACCTGCTACACCGGCCCATTCTAGGTGGGTAGATTGAATGAACGGCGAGTGATTCATTGAGCTTACAAGTCTCCAGCCCGAAGATCTTCTGACCATGGTGGCCATCCCCGCCATAGGACGCCCTTTACTAGATTTAATGGCGGGATTAATCACCACCTCAAAATCATTCGAGATCGGAGCTTCTGTTAGCCATGTTTCTTGTAGACAGATTACCTGCCATTCGTTGATCCAATTTGAATTGAATAAATGCGTAAATCCCCGCGTGTTCCAAGATACGATGCTGCACGTATTTCGAACCGTAGGGTTCTGGCATTATTGCTGAGAGGTGTTTGCCAAGGCCTTTGGTAACCAGCCCCACTCCGGATCTTCTGTACTGGATGTCTCGGATTGCACTCCAACATCTTTAATGGTAATCTGGGGTGAGCTTCCATGTATTGTTATGGTTATCTCGTCTTTTTGAGCCGCCGGAGCCATTTTATGAGTCGATACGTTCTTCTCAACTGCTCGTAAAGTGTTTATGCCGCACAATGAATCTTTATTGTTACCTTGACCACAGATTTTCTTTTTTCCAATGTCCTCTAGCACCTTATTCCCTAACGATGGTTTCAGAATGGATACTCGAGTTACAGGTTTATACTTATCAACCGCATCAACTGTATTAGGTGATGCTTGCTGTAATCCATTCCATTCGTATACGTCAAAGCCCAAGGAGAATAATGCTGCGTTTGCTTCCATGATTGTTGCTACAATTAAAGAAGACGCCACGTGCAGTACTACTTTATCATTTCTGATCTCATCGTAAAATTCCACAATCTTCAGGTCGTTTGAACTTATCGATCGTAGTGAGGGGACCGAGTGCAGCAATCTAACAATGTTTCCTCGGTTCAGTGTTAAGTTGTCCGAGATTTCAAGGCTCTCGATTATAATTTTATTGGTCGGCATAGACGGGGAATTTTTTCTTAGCGAAGATCTTTTACTAAATCGCACATGTTTTGGCGCTTCCTTTGTGTCTCTAAGGCAACCCGTATTTCGTGTCGAAGGCTGTGTACCATCAACTCCTTTTTGGTCTTGTGTTTTTTTTCTTTCCACATATACAAGGTTACCAACCTTCGGTGCAGTTGCCTCTGCAATAATGAAGGGCTCTTGATGGTTGGCGGCCAAAGACCTCAGCCTCTTTTCTAGTAAAGTCAGAAAGGGAGGGCTCACAGGACCTTGTGAGCATGACAAAGCATGGTTGTTTTTGTTGACAATCTGGCAAATTCTGCCACCTGGCGTCGTTGGTCGACCCACATCATGAGGAGACTCTTCTTGATTTCGATCTATGTTTGTTGTAACGGGTCCCGTTACGAGTGCCTGGTGACCGTTTGTGCAAACTTGTGCAATTACGCTCATCGATTGCTCCAGTGCAATTTGTTGCTCAGTCCCAGAGGGGGACGGTTCATTTTCAAGGTCTATGCAGTCCTCGTCATCATAAGTTGACATATTCAACAATTCTATTGAAGTCTCTTGAGTTTGGTCTGTAACGACTGAGTCTGTGTTATGTGAGGAAGTTGATTGGCAGGCAGATGTTTGTTGTAAAGGCTTATTTTGCAAAGCCGAACTACATATGCATTTTTTTAATGAGCTGACTTCGTTTGGAACCACGTTGATGTTTCGCAAGAATTTACGAGCACCGTTTAGGGACTTTTGTTTTCTGCTCGGTTGATTCTTAGTTTTTTTTAGTTGAGTTGTCGAGTTCACGTTTGACCTTTTTGGTTGAGGTAACATTACCACTGATGGATGACCTCCGTTAAATAACGGATAGGTAGCGGTTTGAACCCCTTCCAAATTTTTTGCAGGCGACTCTGCAGAGGAGTTTACAGTCAAAGGCTGCTTTGAACAAGCTGGCACCTGAGTATCCGTTTGCGCTTGATTCGAAGTGCTCCGGGCTTGTTCGAAGGCGGTATTAAACGAGATATCTAAGGAGGATTCGCAACCTGTACCACTAGAGGATTCAGAGTTTTCAGTTTGATGTACAGATAATTTCTGGTTTAGGTCTCTCAAGGCTTCCATCGTTTGCACAGATGCAGCAGACAGCAGTGCAGGTTGTTCTCCGCTCTTGGTGGCTACTTTTAACAGAGTGCTACTTTCACTATCCGTGAGCACTTCTTTGCCTAAGTTGACCACAGGCGGACCTTGTGCACAACTTGCTTCATTACTTGTGACCAATGGAGTTTTTAAACAACCCCCTTCTTTGGGGTTGCATTCTCTAGTTGAGAAACGCCCCTCAGATTTGAATAACGCAAGAGCTTCTCTAGCAACATCAGCCAGTAATTTTTTATCCAAGGTGTCATTTAGCTTTTGCTCCTTTAGGAGGTTAAAGGATAGATCAAGTCTCTTAGATCTTTCTTGTTGACTGTACTGTATCTGCTCACAAACTTGCTCTAAGTGGATTATCTTGGACAAAGCTAAGGCCACCGTAGTAGTTAAATCCCTTGTTGCCTCGTGCAAAGTTTCGTATAATTTCATGAACGGAGCCAACGCAATTGTTGTTGATGACAATAAAATGGCCTGCAGATCTTGCGGTGATGGGCGAGTGTCTTCATTGGGCGAGGACTCGTTGACTTGATAGTCCCTCACGTTCGTCGTTAACGGTACTTTGCAGTGGCGTATTTTAGGGAAAGGCCGTTCCATAAAAGAAGAGTCGAGAGTCATCTAAGCTTGTGCCATTTAATCCAGGAGATGCCGACATGGCTATGGGAATATCGTTTACTGTGTTTATGTTGTGTCGAGTCGGAGCTACCCTCTTTTGAGATGATAATAGTTGGGTAGGTGGATCATCAACATTAGCATTGGTCTCGCAGCACCTATCGAATTTTGCGCGCTTATAACACACTTTGTGCCATATATCCTCATTTGCACCTGACAGCTGGCAGTTTGATCTTTTGACTAAGGGTCTTTCCATTAGATTTGAAGACTGCGTGGAACCTCTGTTTGGAAGTTGCCGGTGTAATTTGTTAAGTGCTATCAAGTTACCCAGCACTTTGTCTGCAATTCCTAGGGAGTCTCTCCTGTTTGGGTCGTGCGCACAGGCGACCGCTTTGGGAGGCTCACTTGCGCTTGGGGTTATAACGCAGTCTGCCAGGAGAGGCTGCACCACGAACACCTCGTCATGCAACTCTTCTCCTTGATAACTGCAGGATAATCCGGCTGTCCGGGCGGGATTAGGCGAGGGCTCATAAAGAGATACCTCCGCGTCTGGCTCCTCGCCAAGACCAACTTTCTGTGAATCAGCACACTCGCCCCTGGAATCTGTTGCTCGGTGGCCTAATGTCCGCGCCTTATTCGAAGACGCGCTAGCCTTTTTCTCGCTCACGGGGCGGCCTCCAACACGGCATACAGATACAACGTTTTCCCTCCACTCTATAGACCGCCCATGCTCACCCGGCGATTCCGGCTGTTCCATCTGTTCTAAATCGGCCACAGACGCCACGGTTTGAATCCCGCCTCCTAATGCGGATTTTCCGCCTGGAATGATGTTAGCGGGCGCCGGTACCGTGAGTGTGGCCGCTAACTCCTCAGAAGATACAAAGGGAATTAACTCAGGATGTATATCAGAGCTGGTATGATCGCTGTCTTCGATTCCCATTTTGGCCTGAATTCCATTGTTTGAAGCAACGGTCTGTGATGTTTGGCCATTGTAAGCATCAGCACTTATGCCGGGTAAGTTAGTAGCGCTCGCCCCGCTCAGCTCGACTGTTTCGAGCTCACTTGGTTGTGACTCCATTGTACTAGATAGCGTATGTGGATTGGGCACGACCACTTGCGTGCATGAGATTTTGGGTTCATGAGGGGCAGTGCCGGGAGTGTGGCATCCTGGCTCCTCTGTGCTAGAAACACATGAAAAATAACGACTTACTGTGTTCGTCGGCCCCTTGATATTAGATACTGCAGACCCTCCGGGTGCCTCGCGTTTCCTTTGCGCTCGGGTCCTAGAGGCTGATGGGGCCGGTGATGGAAGTGTTGACCCAGGCATAATCCTCGGCGGCTCGCAACTCGCCAAACAGCCTAACAGCCAGGAATTAGAGTACAGCCCTTTGCTCACAGGGCTTAGCGCTGCAAGGGCGCTGGAGGCGGCCACAAGTAGGAGGGAGAAGTCAGGTGACTCCGCCAGCTGACACAATAGCTCCTCCCCCTTAAGGGCACACGCACCTCCGTGAGTACACGTTCTTTCTGTCAAAGAGCTTCTCCAGGCAAGCTTTCTTTCTTCAATATGCTTCTCCAAACGAACGCTCGCCACAGCCTAACAGCCAGGAATTAGAGTACAGCCCTTTGCTCACAGGGCTTAGCAATTCACCTGCAATTGTCATTAAACTGCTGCCCAATAATCTTTACGTGGGAACATTTGGCTTTGTAGGTTGTAAAAAGTAATCCCCATTGTCAATTTTAACTGTACACGTATATTTTCAAATTCCTACTTCTTTGCACCTACTCATTCAAGCAAAGTAAACAATGCATTCTTACCTTCAAGTTTCTCTTCATATCGGCCAGAAATAATTTAAGAGCTCTTTCCTGTGGTACTGCTCTTTTTTCTCTAAAGACGCAAACGTACACATGGGGATGTGCGAGTGCAAGCAGGGGCAGGCTCTTCTGGGGCGAATTGAATCCCCTATTTTTTTTGTTAGAAGTATTTTCTTGTTTTTATAGGGAGTAAAAGTGGTTGGTATATTACTTGTTTGTTGAGTTGTCTGTACCAACTAGTAAATACACATTATGGTTAAAATCGTGTGCAATTTAGGCTAAGCACACCACTACCTCGAGCATAGAAATATTAAGAAGTCTTCTGAATGTGGTGAACAGACGTTTTTTGAATAGGTGTCTGATTGATGTAATAGCGTGCAAACCCCAACTTCCACATGTTGAAGCATTAAAAAGATATTTACTAGGCATATGGGCATTATTTAAGTACTTACTGTCAATAGATGGTGACCATCTCAAAATGAACTGTAATTAGACACTTCCCAAATAATAGGAAATGCATGTTAATGCTCAAAAAAGCAGGCACGTTAGGATATGCACACTATTATATTAACCAGAGACGTAGTAGAAAGTAGGGTGAAGTTAGGAACACCCATGAACACTATTACCACTCGAGAACTATTCCAACTCTGCTCTTATGTTTCTAAGGGAACTTTCTATCCCAAGACGTCTGTTCGCTCTGACGTCTTACCTACCTTTCAGAACTTGATCACTTCCATACATTCTTAATACATTTTCTACCTTCGTATGTTTTGTTGCACTCGCCACTAACGTACACTATTCTTCCCGATTTTTTGTTTACAATAGTGACGTCACCTGACGCCACTGCGCGGTGACGTCATAGTCAAGCACCATTACTTCAGTGTGCCGCCCGGTACTCTTACTACAAGCAGGGGAACGGGAACGGACACGCCATTTCTCCTTTCTTGCCGGACTAAGAAGGTAAGCAGATCCTCCTCTGCACTACCTTGCTTCCTTAAACTACACGATCGGGCTCTAATGCCTTATCTACACATTTTAAACATTAGAGTACGACCCAGACGACTGCAAAGTCACAGCATCTCGTGTTCTGCCGGATCCTCCGGGTTGAGATTGTTGCCATTCTACCTTCACGGTGACTACTTTCCTTACTATAAGGGTAAGCACAAAAACCTTTTGAGACTAATATTCTTTTGTAAAGATACAGCCCGCCTCATATCTCTCAACATGAATAATCATTGATTAATAGCCCTCCATTTATGAATGAATCACTCTCTCTTGTCAACTACCGACAATGACAATGATATCTCCCACTTGAATGCCTCTATTACACCGCCATTTGGCGGTCAGACCCTTGAAAGCCTTTTTTTAAAAGCAATGTATGGAATATCTACTACTTGAAACTTTGCATTTGGTATATTGATTGTTGGACACACCTGATTGTCTAGGATAGAATAGACCAGACAACTTTATAGTTAAATAACTGAGTGAATAGGTTTACTTTAATGATATTTACCTAAGCCAGCAGTACATTGGGTTCTTTCCTGATGAGAATGCATGTGAATACAATATATTGAATTATGATTGACTTTGAATATATATTATATAGATAATTACATGTTTTGTTGAAATGTCCCTTTAGTTGTGATACATTTTGTTCACTATGCCCCTGAAGAAGAGATGAACTTCTCGAAACGCGTTGGGCCAACTATGAATTATTGAAAATTAAAGAAACTGGAAATACCTACAATTTATGTGTGGAGGTTCTTCACTGAATACTAAAATGTTTTGTGCTTTAAACTAAATAATAAGTATTGCAAAGTATGTTCACACATATTTGGTGTATCTAAATCATATTACTAATTGGGCTCTATTTGAGCTAGTGAAAGTGTGCAGGGGACGGGAGTTCCTCTATTAGGAACTTACTTTGTTTTCGTATATTTTACAACCCATATGCCAGGGTTGACTGTTATCTCCCCTGCACCTTAAATTGTCATAAAAGCACTATTGTGATATTTAACATTTATCCAAATACACAAACATCATCAATAGGAGTGCATGGTGAACACAATTGTGGTACAACTAATGCAAACATACAAAGAAAAAGGATGACTAAACGGGAAAGGACACGGACAACCCCAGAATTGAAAGGAAAGATCCCACGGATGGGTGACTCTGGGCAGACTAACGCAGGTGGCACACATGTCAACTACCAAGCCAACTACCCTAGCCAACCCCACTCAACATCGTTAACCGCCCCTTAGTTACCACCAGGTACCACAGTGTTGTGGAATTGTCAAGAAATTTGACAACCACCACACCGAGTTGTTGACAATGGTAGGTGCACTGGCCACAGGAGTATGATTTGAGGACAGGTGGGGCTATGAGAGAGCCTGATAGAGGTGGAGGCCAGATGAAAAAGGGACCTTGAATGCCTGACGGGCCCAGATCAGGACAGCGGCGCATCATGTGAGATTACGCAAGCCCAGCGCCTCAACTCAGGATAGAAATGCCAACTAACCAACTCCACTAACAATTTCACCCTCTGCATACACCTCTCAAACTCCAAACCAAACACAACCAAAAAAAACCTACAGCACAACAAACCGCACAAACTTCACTACATTGCCACAACGCAACAAAATTCACACAGACTTGCACAACAGTACACGACGTCTAATGGCAGCAAACACCCCAGGCCCAGCCAACGGGCCCCCCCGGGTTGAGGTCGCCAACAGCACATCACTGCGCTCTTGCACTCTTCCTGCTTCCTCCCACGAACTTAACCTCCCCTCCTCTTTCAGAGCCGCCAGAGCACCACTCCAGTGGTGATAATGTTAAAGGATATTTGTACCGCGCACTAACATACTCATGGAGATCTGTGTGTGGAAGAAGGGATCATGGTCTTATGTACCTGTCGTTTTCTACTGTTTGTTGGTCATATTCTTTCTCACTATTTTGTTTGGAGTATTTGCTTGGTTTGTTTAGGGAGTAAAATTGTCAGGTATGCCATGCAAACTGTTGGTCTGGGTTTAGTTATTGTAACAATATTATGTTGTGGTCTATTTTCCTGTTGCATTGTGCTCCTTTGCAATTCAACGTGACTTCTTTTTTATATTCAATCGTCTACCACAAAGATTCCCATCGCCTTTAAGCATATAACCATCTGTTCAAGGCCGAACTGGCTAGAAAAGAAGGCAACTGGGCACAACTCAATTCCTGCACTGTAAGGCAGACTGGCTTTAACAGCAGTGAGGTGCCAAACGATACTGGAGTTTCTAAATGCATTTCTACGTTATCACTTTGACAATTTATCAGGCCAGATCCAACCATTTCTTCTTGCCAACAAAATAGGTCTGGGGACTTCCAATCTAGTGTGAAAATGAAAATATAAAAATACAGGGTTATCTTGAGAGTTGTGGTGAGCTAATTATTATAAGAATCCACGGTTGTAATGTTTGCCACAACCAGAGCTGGAGGGGAGGCAAATGAAGGAAGTTGAAGCAAAGAAACCCTAGATTGTCTGGTCACCCTCTCCAGTACACCGTTTTCAGTGGAATGGAGTTCCTAGACGCATCACAACATACGGCCATGTGGTTTTGGGCAACCCCTGCAATTATCTTGTTGCTCAATGAGTCTGCCCCACAATGGGCCTGTACCAGAGAAATGGCACCTACTAGGTGTGGGAGGAGTTGCCATTAGCTGCAGTTTATCAATGTCAAATAAAGGATTCACTGGAGTTAGCCCGTTTCGTTCAGTCCTGTAGTTTTATCTCATGTACAAACATTATTCCCCAAGTTGTTTCCAGCTATATTTCTTATATGCTCGTCAACTCGCGATAAGGGTTGACAAGACAATACCATGTCAAGTTTTACCTCCAAGCGTACACACACAATTTCCAAAAAAGCGGTTGTTACAATCTTGGCTAGGGAATACATAGGTGACACAAAGGTGGTATTACCATAGTTATATTTTTAAAAAATGGTAATGGGTAACTGATACATAAAAATTAGTTTATTGAAAAAAAATATCATAAAAAGGCGTGAAAACCACGTCAAAACTAGTTGTGTCCCCTGTGTATTCCCTAGCCAAGATTATAACAACCGGGTAGCTTTTTGGGAAATTGGGTGTGTACTTTTATATTGACGTCCTCATCCAAAAAAACCCCCTTCACAATAAAAAAAAAAATAATTTAAAAAATGTAAAAAGACTTGCCGTGCTCACCTTGTGTTCATTAAGTTTTACCTCCATCCTATGGAGCTTTTCAATGGCATTCATGAGAATACTTTTTATTAAATGTTAATCTTTTATGCAATGCGTACTCAAAGTAGGGTTCCATCATGATCCGATCCAAAGCCACCCATACTTGAACACATATTGAGTTTCAATATGAACTAAGAAGTGCCACTCCACTTTTTGTGACTTTCTGGATCCCGCAAAGCACTAAACATGCGCATTATTAAGCAAGTGTTTTTCACTTATTCCATAATGAAAATGAAGCTTGCAAAAGAGCAGAGTCTTTGCAGTTGGAAAGAGTCCAACAAGTTTTAGTTTCTTTGTAAATCCAGAGACCTGTGCGACCCCGTCAGCATGCCCCGAATGATGTATGGGCAAGTGTCGGACCATTGTTAACCATACGCACATCACTTTGCAGGGCATCAACGATCCTTGGAGGACAGTGCAAGGGACTTCAAAAGCTTCAGTGGGCCTTATGGGCACTGCAGATCGTAGGTACAGACACAACAAAGGCTGCTTTGCCCTGGAAGTAGTAGAAAGGCTGAATTAGAGGAGGCACTTGGCCCCCTCATCAGTTGTGCTGTCACCAAACCCATAACCCCAGATCAATGAAAAAGAAGGAAACCATCACTGCTGTGAGCCAGCCAAGGTAAATATGGAACAAAAGGTTTGTATATGTGTGTGCGTCTTTGACAGGGGTAGGTGTCTTCTGGTGCCAGACTTCAGGGGGAGGAGGATTAGTGAGAATACCGACAGCATGAACAATTTATTTACAGTAGCAATACTGTAGATGTGGGCCAGTCAGTATTGAAAATATTTTATATGGCAATGCTAGCATGCATCAGTAAAAGAAAAAGGAAATTGTTTTTACAGTGACAAGCCTGGCTTTTAATGGGCAAAGCAGCTAAATGATGGCGTATATTGATCACAGGCAGCATATGTTCTTGCAGGGGCATGCAAGCAAACATTGGACAAAGCCAGCAGTAACATGTATTTTTACAGTGGCTCGGTGGGATATATTGATTAGAGGCAGCATTAAAATGTATTCTTACATTGGCATGCAGGCTTCTATTCAGAATATTTTTACAGAAGCAATAATGGTTTATACTGGGTAAAGACAGAATGAAAATGTGTTTTACAGTGGCATACTGGCATATAACCCACTCCCACCAACCCCATTCACACAGGGGTTGAGCAATCAGCTCCTCTTCTGCACCAGGACATGAGATCACTTAAGCCATCGAGACTGGGCACATGCCCATTGACTGGCCAGCCAGCCAGCCACGTACTGGGTCCTTGTTGGCTCACCCACTATTCGACCCACTCCAACAGTTCTGGCCGTGCTTCAGGCACCTCATTGATGAGGCGCATGCACCACGACACAATGCACAAATGCAAGCTTTCTTGCAAATCTCTCAACTTAAACATTCATTCGTTTCATTATTTGAATGCAGTGTGTGTTAAAGACATCAACAAAATATGCTTGAGACTACAGCTGGCCTTTCTTGGAGTCAGTGAACAGTGTTAGTACTTAAGACATCTGCCACTATGCAGAGACAAGGCTTCTAGTCTGAGAAGTGCGACACAAGAGCAGGTAGTCTTCCCTTCTCCCGAAGGGTAGCCTCCCCCTTTGAAGCTGTGAGAAGAGAGTAAGCGGGGGAAGCCCCCTGGTGAGTTTATACGAGGCGGCGAAACCATTCACAGAGCCCGTGATTTTTGAGGGAGTGCAGAACAGCGTTTTGAATAGCCAGATGTCCAGCTTTCCAAAGAGGCGGGAACCAAATGGCAAACTAAAAATTACACCGGTGGTGGAGTGACCACAACGAATCCATGGTGGGCAGACCGCCCATCTAACAATGCCACAACCACCCAGCACGGGAGTCTGAGAGAAGACCTGCGACCGGTAGTCATACACTGTCACCATGAGAAAGCAGATTGAACGCGAGATACCGACAAGTAGGCAAAGAACGAGAGACAGAGACCAAGAAGAGAACCAGAGCGAAAGCAGAGCACCAAAGCATCCCCGTCCAAGCACAGAGGTAACAGGAAGAACGGGGATACCGGGCGGCCGCAGGGGCATCATTATTGAACAACAGAAACTCACAGTAAAATTGACAAAGTGCCAAAATCATAGCCATTAAAGTAGAACTGTATTAACATAATCAGGAGGATAACAAATAAGGCTCAAAGAGAAGCTATTAAGGAGTGGGCATGAAGAGAAACTCGTCCTAGTGAAAAATACAAGACATTACTGGTAGAAACCTTAAAATGGAAAGGGGACATGGTCCCAACAGTTTTTATTTTATTGGTCATTTATGGAGGTGCTTATACAGCAAGAAAGTGTTTAGAAGCACCACAAGGGAAGGGGGCAGGGGAATAAAACAATGGAAATGACAATAAATAAAAAAAGCAAACAAATAGCGGTCCTACTAGGCCTTGTGACATTCGTAAACATTCAAGTGCAGAGAAAAAGAGGGAGGGGGCAGGAGTGTAAGTACTAAGGGGACCCCCCCCCCCCCGGGACAGGCGGGGACGGGTGGCAGAGGTGCCTGTTGGAGGAATGCAACAGCTAAGTGCACGGGCAGAGACAAGCCGAAGCGGGAGGTCTACGCCCACAGTTAAGTCTAGGGCTGAGATAGACCACTCGTCCGGGGGGTATGGGCCCAGAGGGCAGTGAAAGGGGGAGGCAGAAGCTGGTGGGGATTGAGCTAATGGCCAGGGCACTATTGGACTCTTGAGGGGCCGGACCACCAATGTCAGCGGCTATGAGGAAGGTTAGCACGGGAGGCAGAGAAGGAAGGAGAAGAGAAAGGTCTTGAGTCGTTTACCGAACTCAACACCGAAAAACTCCAGACCATGAAAAATAACGCCCTCTGTGCTGCCCTGAACATTCCCAGATCTGAACAAATCTCGGCCGCCGCAAGGCACGGCACACTGGCTCCCAATTAGGGAAAGAATTATGCTAGAATTATTTTCAAAACAATCACACATAAGTGTATTTCCAAATCAGCCTGCCCTACCTGGCCCAAAGAATTGCTAAGACTCAGTAGTTCAGGCCTACCAGAACTCCATACACCCGTAAACTTTCTCAACCCTAGTTTAAACGTGTCAAAGTGGGAAGGATAAGCTTTCCAGTCATTGCTGCCAAACAATGGAACTCGTCCACATGCGCTAAGGGCAGAAGAATCTTACTGAGCCTTGTGCAGCGCCCTCAAAACCTGGCGGGTTGCCTCAACCTTTGCTCGCCATGTCATTTGTCCCGTTCACGGCCTGATAGTTTGTACACTCTGTATGTAACTGTCTCTGTACTTATTTATTCCTCTGGGCCACTTGTAACTGGTTTTCCTCCGACAGCGCCTAGATGCCTGTGGACTTGTGTGCGCTATACAAATGAAAACAATAAAATAAATGAACATAATGGTAGGGTCAGGTATGAATAATTTTTGGACGGAAGACACTTTTCAGTTCGGACTTAGACGACTGATTGGCACCTTTTGTTATGTATATAGGCAGGAAGACCCCTCTAGTAGTAGGAAAAGTTAGGCATTATTATTATTTGAATAAACCAAGTACACAATGTCCTCAAAGTGTGTGCCTCCTTCTTCCGTTGCACCACAGAAGCATTTCGTCTGCTGTAAAACAGGCGCAGTAATAAAACGCGACTAGTTTTCTTCTGCGAGCCTGCAAAATATGCAATCAAATGCACGCCAACAGAATGTTCAAGTGGGATCAGCATTCTAATGTCGAGGCAAGCCCTGTACATCTTAACAAGTTATCACTAATGATAACACATCTTGCGTACAAGAAAGCTGCATGCATCCCATCAAAAAACTTTGGCACATTGGCTTAATTACCTTTGCTAAATTATTCACAAATACATTTTGACAACCTATTTTAATTTGTTAGGGAGTTAAGCACTTGATGCAGAAGTCCAAATTCTGCGTAATCCGTGGGTTTTTAGAATGGAATAAAAACTGAACCGAAACAGTCTTTCCTTCTTATGAGGTCCTCAAACCTTGAAACATGAGTTTAGTCGGTTGTCCAACTCCTTTCATTACATGTGGCTTGAGTCATGTGGCGCCTGGCATACATCTCGACACCCAGGAGATGCATTCAACTCCCATGTCATGAATCCATTTCAGTCCCCATCTTATCCAAAAGAGAAACCATGAATTTCTCTTAATACCTTACCATTCATCTTCAGCCAGTGGGAGGGATGCAGCAGGTGGGGTTGGTGAAGGGGCATGGTGGTAGCAGAGAAAGGAACATGCTGTGGCTGTGATGAGAGATGCAGCAATACTGATAGTAATGTAGTGACGGAGTGAGAGTAAGACTGGCCCAAGAGAGTAAATGGAAGGGAAAGAAATTTGAAGCAACATGCTGAGACACAAACGGATAAAGAGATCACAAGATATGGCAACAGAAAGTGGGTGAATGTGGTGCCTGTCAAGTGGCTGGTATACACTGCATAATTTTATTTAAAGAAAAACGAACTCAACCATTAACCATACACTGTCCTAACAAAACATTTTATAAGAACTCACCAACTTCTCCTGGGTAAGGTGACTAACTCCTGGTCAGAGGAAAATCCATGAAACCCAGAAGCTACTTTCAGCAGAGATACTAGTCCATTAGGGGCAAGAGAAAGCACATAGCAAAGCTAACGAGTGAAGGCCTGTGTTGATGCAGAAGAAATGGAAATGGGACGATCATTCCTTCGCACGGCCCTCCATTTCACAGAGCCAAGAAACGTCACTTAGCATGCAATCAGGGCAGGAGATTCCAGTTTCTCAGGTTTAAAGAAAGTTTAACAGGGTACATCACCCATGCACTGGAGAATCCACGAAGAGCCGTCTCATGCCATTCAGAAAGATGGTAAGGGTTTGCAGCTGGAGCAGCCCTAATCCAGTACTGTGGGAGATGGCACGCGTTGTTCACTTTTTGCATTTGGTACTTTGGATTAGCCACTGTGAACCTTGCTCCCACACAGACAGTGACCAGAAGTCTTTGCTCTAAATAGAGCAGCCCCAATCAACAAACCAGCAACGTCAGGTGGAAAAATCACGACATCAGCATACTGCAAGTTAGACGAGCAGTGCTCCCATCCCTAGACTCTACCGTGTGCTCGGCAGGCCTCCTATGCTGCAGAGTGTATGGGAGGATTGGTCCAAGAGACCCCCCTCCCCTGCAGCCTCTCCCCCTTGTGAAGTCCATGGCTCGTCGGGGGTTCCCGCTGCCACCAGGGCCCAGGTGGCGGGTGGACCACTGGCTGAAGACATTGACCAAACATGCTGTATTAAGCTAGGCCCTGGAAACCATTTTGTGAAATCAAAATGGCATGAGCCCTTTGCACCACAGCGCGGCCCCCACCCTTGGAGTCTCACTTGTCCCTGCGGCCGCAGCTCTCTGACAGATCCGCTGAGAGCCCGTTCCCACAAACAGACGGACATGATCTAGCGCTAGATGCAAACACTGTAACATTCACCTTCCGCAGTGTATCACTGTTCTCAGTATGACCCGGCCAGTAGGGCCGGGGTGGAAAAGAACTGTAAAATGGTCCCGACGAAAGCAGAGCCCCCAAATATTAATGAGCAAACTACCTGTGATGAAACTCTTCTCTCCATGACCTTTTTGACTAAAACATGTAACCTCCATGAAGATGGCAGAATGTATGTTTATATGGCATTCTGGTTGAAGTACCCACATCCCCGTAGCCATGCGCAGATGGTAAAAGTGTCCCGGGGTTTTCATGTTATATGTTTCGCCGAGAAGAATGCACCCCAAGGTCCCATGCCATAACTGAACTAATGCTGCTAGAGTGCAAAGGAAGACAAATTGAACCCCATTGGGAGCTCATGTGAATGGTGCACGAAAATGCACAATATGTATGTCCAAGCTCACCATGTGTCACTGCCATCAATCTCATTGGCCAGTTGTTCCTGCGTGCTCCACCAACCTTACGACTACCTCGCTTACCGCGCATGTATAGAAATGTAACAAAATGTTGTGGTTGTTAAATACTTAACATATAGGCAACGCATTTGAAACGGCCATGTAAAAGGCACTAACAATGTAGAAAACATAAGCTTTGAAAAGACTCAATGAGTATTGCACATTATATGAAGGTTTATGCCTCTTCCACTTAATCTGCAACGCACAAGGAAAATACCATTGTGGGCATATCCAAGGCCATTCCCCCTTCCTCCCCATTGAGGCCTGCCAGACGGGAAGCAGAGGCCTGTGCTGCTCTGCTTCACCTCCCCCAATTCGGCTGGAGCCGCTTCAAACATTCACGTTCCCCCGCAGCTCCTAGGGCCGCGGCCATCCACCTGAATTACTTACAACCCAGCAGTAAACCCCGGCCATAAACACAGGTACGAAGGCGCCCTTTTAGGCTCCACGACCCACCAGTTCACCCCAGGTTAATGGCCCCTCTAAAATTAGGACAGCGAATATTATAGCAACACTGCAGGAACACATTCATAATGACTTCTAACGGGACATGATAACTTGGACAGCTCGTCCCTTGCCCTGAGACCCGACCTTGCGACCTACGATACCCGGTCAACAGGACGATGGTAACCATGTATTGATGTATCACCAAAAGAACCCACTCTAGGTGCATTCCTCCTGTGTTGCATTAACCTGTAGAATAACCCATTGGAAGATTTTCCGGGGAAGATGATATTACAATATTGAATGAATGCGGTGTGCGTGGCCTTAGGGCAGAAAGCCAAGAAAGACGTTCATCACTGACACTGGTCACGGCTGGCACAACACCACAACCCGGATGAGCCCAGCTGACCTGCCCAGCCCGGCCCACGTGGGTAACCAGCGACGTCCACCAACCACGGCAAACCACATCACAGCTGCACCTATAGTTAGTCGTCGCCACCCAATCCCCACAAACTTGTGCCCCCTATAGTGTGTAGGTTCTTATGACGCATTTTGTAAATATATACGCCTGTCTTTGCTATTGTCAGACCGAGCGCTCGGAGTTTGCAGAGTCCTTTGCATGCCCTATTCTGACTTATATAAACTCCCATTAAGCTCACCCGCACTTTGTCTTAGCCTTATTCCCATCTTGGGAGAGTCCATTATTGTCTCTCATTGTGGGGAGGATCGTGCTATCAGGGGACGCTCGCCTTCAAGAGTTACACTTCGGTGAGGGGGTGGCAACAGTTCGGGCAGGTCATACACAAGAAATCGCTGGGACAACTTGTGAAGAAAGGAAGTAAACAAAAAGAAAAAAAAAAAAAAAAAAAAACACTGGCGCTTTCTGCACCAGTATTCACTGCATCTCGGTCTTTGCATAGAAATATTTGGGGTGTACAGCAAAGTACCAGTATCAGGTGGCTGTCTGTGGTTCTTTTGCGCCCCCAGATTCCAACAATTCCTAACATCAGCTGCCACTGTGGCCAGACAACTTGCTCAGTACCAAGAAAATCAACCCTCTCCTCACCAGCATTAATCCAAAACTCACCAGTACTCTTGTTCTCAGTCGACTTCAGCATTTCTGCTCCAGCCTCTTGGGACTCCTGGCCCCACTTGACAAAAGCCTCAACTGCAACTCAAACAATCTACTAACTCCCCAGCTCCTCTCCGAACAGTCTCCAAGCCAGCAAGTTTTGAATCTGTGTGCTGCCAATGCTTTTTCAAATGTCTGCTCCTTTTCCTCGATCTGTCCAATAACAAACCCTTCCTTCCTGGCATCCTCGATTTCCCACCACGGGTTCCCTAAGCTCTAGTCACAATCTCATCCGTTACATTCCGCCCCCCACCTTGTTCACCTTCTAGATTTCAATCCTTCTACCAACTTGCCCTTGTAAGGGGTCAGTAATGCAAGGCAGACAACTGCTTGTAGATCTCAAATTATGCCATTTTATTAAAGTAAATATTTGAAAATAAAGCCTTGCTTGCCCTACTCTATCGAGGAATTCCCTGCCTAGTCTATAAACTAAGGCGACATTCTCGAGCACAGGACACTGGCCCGACACTAAACAATAAACATACCAAGAAAATATATGCAACATAATATAATATTCGAATGACCTTCTCCCTCCGTGGGTAAGATCCCTTCCCCAGGATTCAAAACGCAAAATGTTCAAAGGAAAAGAAAAGTTTTGAACCAGTTCTTAATAGTTTCAAGTCAAAGAAAAAGTTAAATAAACCAAAAAACCACTGGTAACAAATCTTTGTTCCTGGATAAATGATCTCCTCCCAACTTCCAGAAAAGAAATAGCACCTATGGTAATCCTCTTTATAGTAGATGGTCTCTTTCAAAATAGCTCGTCACAGTTCAAAAGAAGGTGTAATATGCTTCAATGTCAATAATACTTCTTTAGTTACAACTTTACATTGGTTAATTTGTCAGGATGCCTCTTTGTGCTGCTGCTTTGTTTTTCAACAACCACACTTGTATTTTTGGTTCTATGAGAACAGTCACCTTTGTCCCACAGTAGGTTACTGATTCAAACCATTTCAATGTGACATCTGCTGACAACTTAGTTGAAGTACCATTACCACTGCTCAGCACTTTGAATTGTAATGTATGCTTCGACAAGATACACTTCAACCTCTTCAGGTGGGCAAGGCACTCTTCCTTTCAATGCGTTTCTAAAAAGGGGTAGCCATTTTCCCTCTCCCGTCATCTGCCGCAGGAACAATCTGCTTCTGGCCATAATACTAACATCTTTCTAGCTCCAGCAGTCTTTAGCAGCATAGGTTGCATTTAACTTCAGAATATTCTAAACAAGCAATCAGTTTTCCTTCCCCAGCTTTACTCACACCCTTCTGCCAGTTATCAGGTCAAAGATTTACCCAGATGCCTTGGTGCCACTCTCAGCTTCAGGTAACAATGACACTGGTATCTTAGGCCACTTGACCCAACAACTTCATAGTGTAGTTGGATGGCTCCAACACTTGGCAAGACTGGTTTCACTATGAAAAGGGGGTGCCTTTTGGCTTGGGTAATGAGTGTTCTCAATAGTTTAGACTCTTACTTGTACTTCTTAGAAATGTAAAGAATGTTACTTCTCGATACAGTATAGGATTCTGCGTTTCAAGTGAAAACACAATTGAATACATGTGATCCCTCTTTAAAGTGAATTTCAAGGTTTAAGGTTGAAAAAAAGAATTGTATTCCCCCATGTACCAGCAAAGTATGATGTTCTGACTCCCTCTGGGAAATATAACCAGGCACACGCGACCTCGTTTTGATGTGATTTTCACTCTTTGCAACGGTTCCATGTGTTAATATCCCAGCAAAAATATTGTGATACAAAAATATTGCCATATTTTTGCGGCAATATTGAGGCATGGACCCTGCAGGGAACACCCCTGCATTATTTTTAAATGTGCGGGGACACCCCCACACCCACAAATTATCCCCCCTCCCCCCAAAAAATAAATATCGCCTATGGTGTTCCAGACAACCATATATACAGCGATATTTTTGGTGGGGATAATATTTAAGGATACCCTTTGCAACTCAGTTATTGTCAAGGTTAAGTATTAGTGAATGGTGTCGAAAGTGTTCCCTCTTCTTAATTAGGGACACACAACCACTCCGTTATACAGCAACAGCCTCTAAATAGTTCAACAATAGTTTTCAATGTGCTTTAACTTCTCATGCAAGTGTTAAAATCGTTCACAGTATACGCGAGTGCTACATTTCCATTGTTTTCTTTTTTTTTTAATTCGGTTTTATTGGTTTTAACACAAACAGAAAGTAGAAAGAAACAATAAAATAAAATACACATTGTATGATACACCATTGGTAACATTTAGTTGCAGAACAGAGACGAGGAACATTATATCATAACGAGGTTTGGAACATAAGTCTCCGTTGCCATTTTGAGGTGTATTTACCTTAACTAAAGAACTGCATCCCTCCCTGCCCCCCTCCCCTCCTTGTTCTAGCGCACATCCATTGAACATTATTGAAATGTGGGAACATCGAAAGCACAGTAGTCAGATCTCCTCTGTCTGGTCGTGCAGTGAGCACACATTCTGAGAACTCTTCCATTGATGCTGATTGGATTTGCTTTTTCATCAGGACCCCTTGGGCTCCTCCGATTGGGATTCGTGATTAGTTGTTAAGTGCTTATTTTTAAAGTTCATCCATATGACCTCACATTGGGCGGCCTTGCCGTGTAGAGAGGCAGTTATGGTTTCCATGAAATAGATGTTTGTGGCAAAGGCGATTCATTCTTTCCGGGCACCACTGCGGATTTCCATTCGATCACTAATAGCGCCCTCATCTTCATCTCTTTCCAAGCCGAAAAGTACCAAGTAGGGGTCAGCGTCTCTTTGGATGCTTTCGATCTCTTTAATCCACCCAGGTCCTCGCTCCAGAATACTTTAATGCGCGGGCAGGCCCACCACATGTGCCAGTAATTGGCTATTTGACCACATTTCCTCTAGCATGTTGGGTTCATTGTTTGGGACATTTTGGATAGCCTAAGGGGATCGTATTGCCACCTGTGCAGGAATTTGATGGCACGAAGCTTGTATTGACAGGATATAGACGTTTTGGAGGCCGCTCTACACATTATATCCCATTGATCGGGGTGTATTCCCTCCCCAAAGTCTTTTTCCAATCTCAACCTCAGGGGTTCCGTGGATCCGTCTCCCGAGGCTATTAGTTCCTGGTACATTACTGTTATAAGACCTTTCATCTCGGCTTTAGAGTAAAAGATTTTCTCGAATGGGGTCAGGTCTCTGTTCAATTTGTCTTTCTACTCTGCCTTCGTTAGGACCCCTTTCAGTTGGATGTACTGGAATGTGGATAGGGTGCCTATACCCAATGCTTCAGTCAATTCTGGTAGAGTGATGAATGAGTCTTTCCTCTGCAGCTGTCCCACTCTCTCCAAGCCCGCCTCATACCACGATTGGAACCCACCCACGCCTGGGATATGATTGTTTATACCGGGAGACCATAAGTGACTGAGTGGGGATGGCCAGGTAGCGATTTTGCGCATTTCTTTGCCTGTACGCAATATACTCCATATGGTGCTCAGTATGGGGTGGCCTTTGATTTTCCGTAGCACCCTTTTGTGCGGAGTCCATAGCCATTCCGATACCGTGGCCGGGGACAGATAGTGGTTATCCATTTGGACCCATTGGAGTTTTTGCTGATCTCTAAGGTGTGGGATTAAGATGCGCAACTGGGCAGCTTTGTATTAAGTACTCAGGTCGGGAGGCCAACCCCTCCCTTATCCTTGGGGAGCGTCAGTGTAGTAAATGGGATCCTTGGTTTCTTCCCCTGCCATATGAACCTCATCATGATCTTTTTAGCTTCAATAAAGAACCCTTTTGGTATCTCAACTGGGAGCATTTGGAAGGTGTACAGGAAGCGGGGAAGGCACACCATTGTGACTGCATTAACTCTGCCAAACCAGGATATTGTGAGTCTGCTCAATTTCTTATGGTCAGTTGCGAAGTTGGAGGAGTGGGGGGATGTTGGCTTCAAATAGGTCATTCAGGATTTTGGTAATCTGTATGCCCAGATACTGGAGTGCGCGGTGTTCCAGCTTAAGGCCTAGTGGGAGGAACTTGGCGTCATTCTCTTCTGCGGTTCCTTGAAGGGGGAACAGAATGGACTGTCCTATTTACTTTAAAGCCGGAGAATTGGCCTTATTCGTCCATTAGTTTCAGGGCATGGGGGATGGACGCTGAGGGGTTGGTTATGTGGAGGAGAATGTCGTCCGCATAGAGTGCTATTTTGTATTCTTTCCGGCCTACCCGGATCCCCTCTATCGGAGGGTCGGATCTCATCTTTTGTGCCAGGGGTTCCAACGAAAGTGCAAATAGGATTGCAGAGAGGGGGAATCCCTGTCTAGTCCCTCGCTTCAATTCGAACCATCAGGAGTATTCCCTGTTTACAAATACCAATGCCATGGGGGATGTGTATATCGCTTGTATTCCCTTTCTAGCTTTGGGGCCTATTCCGACCTTCTGGTGGACTGCTCCCAGAAATTCCCACTCCAGTCTATCAAAGGCCTTTTCTACATCAATTGACAATAGAACAGGGTCATTGGGGAGGTCATGGGCCACGTGGATAAGGTGTAGTGTTTTGCGCATGGTGTCAGCTCCCTGTCTCCAGAGTATAAACCCCGACTTGATCTGGGTGGACCAGGCGGGGCATTAAGGTTTCCAGTCTGGCTACTAGTACCCTGGCATAAATTTTGGCATCAAGGTTAAGAAGGAAAATAGGACGGTATGATCCACAATTTTTTAGGGTCCCTCCCCTCTTTGGGGATCACTGTTATCAGTGCTTTTTTAAAAGAGTCTGGGCCCACGCCTGTCTCCAATATTTCGTTAAATAATTCTGATAGGAAAGGCGTTAATTGTTAGCAAATGTTTTATAGAAACCAGCAGTGTAGCCATCCTCTCCTGGGGATTTGCCCAGTGTCAAACTTTTAATTGCGTCTTGGATCTCCTGTTCAGTGATTGGGGAGTCGAGGAGCTCAGTTTCTGCAGTCGTTATTGTGGGCATAGTGACTGCGGATAGATAAGAGTTTATGTCTAGTTGGCCAGGGGTTATTTCAGAGGTGTAAAGCTTCTCATAGAACTTGGCGAAGGATTCCGGGATGGTGCGGGGGATAGGGGGAGAGGAGGTGGGGTCCTCAGTTATTTCATTTACCTTGCAATCTGCTCTTTGTTCCCCACGTCTAGCAGCCAGTAAGGCATCATCTTTATCTCCTTTTTCATAGAATGTCTGTTTTAGATACTGCAATTAGCGTACCACTTGGTTGTGTTCCAAGAACCGTGGTTCTTCCTTTTTCTGCTGGGCTGTTTTCATTTTTCCCGGGTCTACCTTAGAGTCTTTCCTCATCTCTCTCTAGTTGACTTATTTCGGCCCGTAACCTTCTGCTCTATGATCTTCCTCTCCCTCTTCTTGGAGGGCCCTTCTCGTATTAGGACACCTCTCCATGTGGCCTTCCCAGCCTCCCAGACCATTTGTTTGGAAACCTCCCTGTCATTATTTATTTTAAAATATTAATCAATTTCGGTCTCCATGCTCACTTTGAAGACCGAGTCTTTCCAGAGGGTCTCATTGCACCTCCACTTCCCTCCCATGACGGGTAGATCGGCCCAGGAGATATCTACGAGTACCATGTTGTGATCCGACCAGGTTATTGGAATGATATTCGAGTGTTGCGCAGTGGTTGCGAGATCGCTTGTGAGGTATATGTAGTCAATACACGTAAATGTGTGGTGGGGTTTTGAATAGAAGGTGTATCCAGTTGCGCCAGAGTGCATGGTTCTCCACCCGTCCTTCATGTCATACAGGTCCATTATCTCAGCCAGCGCGGTGCGCCCCCCTTTATTTCGGGGTCTTGTTTCGGGGTTGCCTGGTTTCCAATCCATATCCGGATCAGCCCATTGATTGAAGTCTCCCCCCCAGGATAACATGCCCTGTGGCCTCCATTAGGAATCGCTTTCTTAAGATATGCGGTCTGACCAGTGTTTGGTGCGTATATGGTGGCAATAGTTACTTTAACTTTAGCTATTTTGCCCGTTATCAGGAGAGTATGGTCCGCCACGTCAGACCAGGTCTTCATTTCAAATTGGATTCCCTTCCTGAGTAGGATACCGACTCCTCCCTTCCCAAGCAGAACCGAACCCCAAAATTCCAGGCCTCTCCGCTTCCCCAGGATGCTCCGTTCCTCCCCTTTAGCAAACTTGGTCTCCTGCAGGAAGAGTATGTCAATGTTGGATCTGCGAAATTCCCTGAGCACCAATGACCTCTTGGTCAGTGAGTTCAAGCCTTTCACATTGATGGTCCCAAATCTGAGCATGCCTCTCACTTTTAAGTTTATCAGGTGATGCCATCGTCGGGTGTCTTTGGGGCATCGCTCACTTCCGGCGACCCGACAATTGTTCGATCTCTCAGTCCCACACTAAAGTTGGTATTGCGGATTAGTTCAGATGGTGCGGTGCTGTTACTGTTCCCAAGGTTCTCTTCTCCCTTCCCCCCTCTCCCCCCCTTCCTGAGTCCGTGGCGATCAAATGAACCCAGGAGCTGAAGATGTGCCATTTTCAGCACTTTGACAGTATCCGACGAGGGACATGATGGAAGTGTTCAGTCCAGTATCGGACCACCCGTGGGATCCGTTGCCTCGCGGTCCCATTCAAGTATACCATCACAACATATCGTTGAGCCCCCTTCACCCGTCCCCCCACTACCCTCAACTTCATATCTTTCAACAACATCATCAAAAAAGTAAACAAAGGTATAACGATACGTGCGTTCTCCGGCCTTTCCTCCGGATAATTGTTTCCCCCCCTACTTCAGGGGGGGTTGCCTCTGCCAGGTGCTGCCGTTTCCACAGCGATCGCGTCGATCCGTGCCATTAAGTACTTGGCTCCGAACAGTTCATTTGTGTAAGTCAGTATGTTGATTCACCCCGCTCGAGAGAGCCGTCCTCATTTCCCATTTTCGGGCGCGTTATTAGGGCGTCTATATTTTCTGGATCCTCTCACCCTCTTCTAGGGCCCTGGAGTTCCCATTGCATTCTGGCGTGTTCGGACCCACTCCTTTCGCCTTCTCTAGGGGTTGCCCCAAGAATGTCTGCAATGCAGCCCTTGATCTCTTCCTCGGACAGGAGAATCCATTTTGTGCTGCCGTGTTCAAAAGTGAGGGAGAAGGGGTATCCCCATCTGTATCTCGTGCCCCGCTCTTTTAGCCATTTCGTCAAGGGGCTGCAGAGGCGCCTCAAGGCCAGTGTGAGCGATGACAGGTCCTGGAAGATGGTAATTTGGGTACCTCCCATTGTGAGCGAGTCCCCGGCCCTGGCCTTCATCAGGATCCTATTTCTGTCGGCGCATTTTGATTTTTGCGGGCGTGTATTGCGGTCAACGCCCAGCTGTCTCTCCGTGCCTCCTCGACTCTGTAGAGGCATTCCCGTGTCTTTTGTCAGTCCTCCCACGTCGCCCCAAGCGGGGCCTCATCAGCGGGCCCGGAGGCGTGTCAGCTGAAGAGCCGAGCGGGCAGGCGAGGGCACGTATTATGTTGCCTCGCAGTCCAGGTCTATGTCGCGGGAGCAGCGGAAGGCAGACCCGCAGCCACCGTCTCTTTGGATCGTGCCTCCTCGCACCTCACTACGCTGTCATCCATTGGAGGGCAGGCTGCACTCTATGCAGGCGCGCCAATCCTTCCGCGGGTGCTGAGTTGGCCACATGCCAGAGCACCCACTCCACCTCCCGGCTCGTCTCCTAGTCACTGTGTCCTTGGGGTCAGACCGTTAAATGCGCAGCTTGGGGGGGGGGGGGGGTTTGAGGGGGGGGTTTGGGGGGGGGGGTGGCTGGCAGCTTCCCCAAACAGATGCCTGGGCTGAAGGGAGGGGGGGGGGGGGGGGGAAGCCCTCACCGCTCGGATTCCTTGGCAAACGTCACCCGCTCAGCCTCTCCACAGAACCGGGCCATCGGGAACACCTCACTTGAACTTCACGCACCGCTGCAGCTGCTGTTGCTTGCACTTTCTCCGTGGTGGGCCGCCTCCTCAGTGTTCTTCGACGAAGTGGTCCTGTGTAGGTCCGATACGTTCCGTTTTTTTGCGCAACTTGTGGAGAGGGTGTTCTTACACTGTTGGATTCAAATTATTTCAGGGATGGGGGGTCTCCAAGTGGGGGCTCAAGCCACTTTGCGTGAGCTCCTCACCCACTGGTCCCAGAGGCCAGCTGCATCCACGCGCCCCTGGTGGCCGACCTACATTTCCATTGTTAGTAAGACTTTGGATATAACCAACAGCTTTCACTTGCATAAAGCAATACGCAAGTCACTTGGGAGTATAAGTACCTAGTTACCAGCAAGGCTTGTACAGTGTATTTGAACGCTGTGCTTCACTCAGCATTGACACTGGTTTTGCGGGTTGCACTGCTTCCCCAACTTCCTCTATCCCTTCTACTGCTTCTGGCTCGCTGGAGACCCACATCCTTCTCCAGCACGGTCCGGCCACTTGAATCAGGAGTTCCCTTTCCTCCCAAGACCCTTGGCTTGCCTTCTGGCCTTCATTCACAGCTTTGCAATCATGGCAACAAGATGGCCCACATGGGGAAAATTCAGCCTCCTTCAGGTCTTCTGCTATGCAGCCTATGCACTTCGGGCTTTGGGAGGACAGGGCTCTCTCAGAACTTAAACGTGAAATCTGCTTTCTCCACGTTCGTGTCCTTTCTGTGCTCCCACTTCCTCGCGATTTGCCAATCTCGTGCTTCTACTGCTACAGCCAGCCTTCAAGCTCTCATTCCAGCTAATGACTGTCTTCAGGTGTGGGCTATTAGCCTTAATTGCCCGACTACTGCAATGGTTACTAGGTTCCAATGGCCTGATGAATAACTTCTGCATGCCTCTTCTGCCCTCTTCCTCGTCCGTTTCTTCACACCACTCATCACTCATCACTAGAACTCTCTTCCGTCCACCTTTATCACCAACAATATTGAATTTCAATCACAACTTACAAAACCACATCTTCTAGAAAATGCATCCTCCCCCTGACATCCAGCTCCATTTCTCAGGACTGCACTCCCTGTACATATCCCTAGGTCTGTATGTATTGGTTTATTCCATCCTATATGTTTGAATGTACCTCTACAAGTCACCAGTTCAATACACATATCCATATCCCAATTGTAAGGCACCTGGAGAAAAGATTGCCCCGTTTTCCGTTTTTTCGCTTTGTACACGTTTCTTTTTGAATAATTACATGGAGTTTCCTCACAGTATTTTATAGTCAAGGGCATCATGTGAATTTATATTATAAAATGTTTCAATGAGTAAGCTAAGAGAAAAATAACTTGGTATGCGGGACATAGATGGTCACTATTATCATTTTTATATACGGTGCAACACTATAATCAATTAAGCCATGAATAAGGTTTTTATTACACAGCAAACACTGCAAAATGCTTATTTGAACCAACAATTTTGGGTTAGAAGGCACAGTCAAATGAAATAAAATGATTTGCCCACGATCAACACTATGGTTACGCGTTGAAGCCAGAATTAGAGCCCGGTTTGCAACTTGGGCACCTGGCAACGTTTCTGCCCAGCTCTAGTTGTACAAATACTTCAATTTAGTGAGTATTTGAAAATAATTACATAATAAACTGACATATACAAATTGTTATAGAAACATGCTAAGCAAACACCGTATTATTGTTGCTTTTGTTCCTCCATACTGAATGGAAGACTGCAGGAACCACTGGGCAAAGTAATGCAAGCCTATACATCTCATCCGTTTCTTCAAATTGTACTTTGAAGCAGATACATGGTGAACGAAAATGCCTAGACTACCTATAGGTAATTCTTTCTACTCCTAGTCTTACCCTTCCACGTCAGAGTACTTACTTTTAAGACCCAGCCTGCACCGACAAGAACTCTTTTCCAATCAGAGTGTTCCGCCCCTCCCCTGGAGGCATTATACTTCCCTTTCCCCTCAGTGAACTATTGCCAACCAATCATTGGCCCTAACATCCCCCACAAGGTGGAATAAGTGGGTCACAAGTACTGCAACAAGCATGGGTAGGAATAGGAGTAATCAGGGTCACAGTAAGTAATCTAGACATCATCTCCACATCCCTCTTCCAATATGTACTTTGAGGATACCAAAGACTATGATAGGGCCTATGAAACAACACAGATGTATGCTGTAACACACCCCATCATTAACTTTATTGAACAACAACTGCCACACACTTCCTTGCCTGCCAGCCCCCACAACATCAATCCCAAAAACAAACACCTCTTGACTGGTCACATTTAACTGGTATGTGTAATGAAAATATTAGGGTCGACCCAGGTGGCCGCCCTGCAAAATGTCCCACAGGGAGAAACCCTGCTCATCTGCCCAGGGCGTTTACAGACTTTTGGTTGACCGACCATGGATCTGCATGTGTAGTGGCACCTTCATAGGTCATGCAAATGAGTGCCGTGATCTAGAGGCTAGTGTAAACTACCAAAACGTTCCTTGCAGCCCACCCCCCCTCGGTGTTGCCAGCCACTCCTCTCAAATTCTATATTGATCATCACACCAGAGACTGAGGAATTCAACCATCTGCACAGTGGGTGTGCGCTCGCCTGGGCTTTTTTGATATTTTAGTTAAATGGAATGATGGTAAGAAAATGTGTGGGGCTAATCCACACACATTTTCCTATGCTCACTGCATGACACGCATAGACATGTGTACTCTGGGTGAACACAGCCTAAAGGCACAGTCCCCAGTCACAGCACGGTGTGGGAATAAGGACAGACTCTCAGTGGATTTTATCAATGCTCAGTTCTTTATTTTAACAGAGCTCCCAACACTCGCCAGTTTTGTAAAGGCCCCGGAATTGTATTGAAATAATACCCCAAGACAACTGGCTCCTGCTGGTCTCCTCTGTGTCTCCAGTCAGTTCTTGTCTATTAAAATACTGATAGGGCTGACGGGATATTGCCACGGTAACTTTCATTGTCCCTCATAGCATCAGTGGGTTTTTGGGGTCAGGGGGGAAGCAGGTGCATGATCTAGTTTTCCTTTGCTTCACTACACTGCCTGTCACCCTTCACTGGCCGTTTGTTGGCGGATAACCAGCTTCTCCAGTGTCTATCCCTCAGCCGTAAATACAGGCTGACTCAACAGCACTCTTGTGGTGCAATGAAAACCTCTCTGGGTTCACCAGTACCTCAGCCCAAACGCAGGCCAATCCTCAGGGGTGGACTGGTAACTGAAAGAGGCCCTGGAAATATTTACTGGGGACCAAAAGAGGCCCTGGAAATAATGTTAAAAGTGGCCCCATATGACACATTTTTAGCAAACCCAATGCTTTTCCTATGAGAAAATTTAAAAATACCACACAAAAGAGGCCGTGTGCAGAGGCCCACCGGAAAATCTCCAGAGTTCCCTATAGGCCAGTCCACCCCTGCCAATCGTCATCAGCCTTCTCACAGCATCACAAACTTTTCTTCTCTCCATCCCCCCCTCAGTATGCCCACTCGTACCTCACCTCCTCCGGCACTTCCATTCCACGACACAAGAGAAAGGGACCCATCAGTCCTTTAATCCTTCCTGATTTGGCCATCAATGAATCCGCTGGACCCCTCCTCCTCCAGCCAGCTTTACACCCTTTCGTGGCAATGGTGCTCTGTGCTGCCTTTTCCCCAGTGGTGCTTCACTCTTATGTCTTCACACCCCCTTTCATATTTAGCCTGGGGTACATGATGCATCTCCAGAAGGGGGGAGAACCAGATCATCCTCCTGCCATGGCCAGCCTGATTAACTAACAAAGGCTCCATGGATCCACCCTGCTCTTTTGTTGTGCCCTGCAGCTGGTGGCAGCGATTAACATAACAAAGGAGACAGGAGACCCCAACAACCTTTCAGAGAGCTTCAAGGAAGACCTGCTGCTTTAAATCAGGAACGACAGAGAGGCCCATTAACCAGAGAGACTTTGATCCACAACAGACAGGAAGATGGGTGGGACTTACTATCACATGTTTTCACCCTTTTACCTTTCCGGTTGCAAAGCACTCTGGTTACATTTACTGGAACTTATGATGCAAAGGAGATTGCTGGACCTAATGATCTATGTATCTGGCAATAAATTACACACTCATACCTTCAGGAAACAAATGGAGGACAATTCAACCTTGTATGCAACAAGCTGTCATCATGATGGAGTGATAAGCAACATAACTGCTGGGGAATTTATCCTCAGGGCGAGAAAAGACGCAGGAATTGTTTAAAGTGAATGTGGATTGTTATCAAACAGATTTTATCAAAGAGGATATTCTAGGAACAACGTACAGACAGCATTAAACAAAGCTTAGCTAATGTATAGAGAGGACACTGATACAAAAAGGAAGGATCAAGATCTACAAACCACGCAAGTCAAAATCATAACGAAATATTGTCAAAATCATTTAAAGATTCACAGAATATTAAAAAAACACTGGCATGTGCTACTGCTAGACAAGGACTTGGCGGAGCACTTGGGAAAGAAGCCGATGATAGTATTTAATACAAGCTCAAACATACGAGCTCAAACATTTAGCAAAACAAGCTTAGTCCATCACTTCAATCTAGTTCTCTTACGGAAGGACATGCCATGTGGTTGACCCCAAAGAGATGTGGTTCCCATACATGTGGGATTTGTACAATACAATGTGTAGATATGTGCATGACAGACACATTTGAGGATTCAAGTGGCATATCATTGTCTATTAAGGACTTCATTAACTGCAAAAGTCATACGTAGCTTATGCAAAAATGTGGGTCTATAATATATATCTAGCACCATTAGAATTTTCAAAACTAGGATACGAGAACAAATCTCATCCATTAACAGCCAGGACCCCATATTTCCTTTGGCAGTTCACTGGAAAAGGAACCACCAGGTGGAAAACAAACACCAGATCAGATTTATTGGTCACAAAAGAATCACGATGATCAAAAGAGGGGTAATAAGGAATGACTGCTTAGAAAACAGAAGCCAGACTGATCTCCTTTAAGGCAACTGAAAATAACTATTCAGAATACAGATATCTATCTTGGTAATCATTTGAAGGATCTCTTATATTGATTAATTATTAATTTCACATTTGCATTGTACTAAATGATCGAAAGTACTTTGTTTTTTGCATAATGCGACGTGAACACAAACTAAAAGTATGCCCTAATTGGTATAAAGCGGTATAGTGAAATAATAAAAAATGTTCAGAATAACTATATAGTATCTAATTTTACATTGTATTTATTAATACACTGTAAGGTAATCTAACTTTGCATACTGTGAAGGCAATAGTTAAATTGAATCAAGAGTACTTCTTAATCCGTAGCAGGCGTTCCAAATAAATAAATTCATAAGAAGGATGGAATGGTATAACTGTATTATAAATCAATAACAGTGTGCACACGGAAGGAAATTAAGATGTGAGCACCACTGTGAAACATGGTATGACCCGTGAGTGGTCAGGGCTTGCTGTTGCCGCTTTTGTAATTTTTGGAATCAAAATGGACTGCTGCGTTTCTTGTAAGGAACGCATCCGCGAGGAGAACTAAGCTCCATGGATTTAGGTGAGTTAAACGGGAGATAGGGATTCACTTATAGCGTTAAACTGGTCCTGAAACCGCTCTAAGTTTCCTGTATATGATAACATTGATGGCTTCATACATGTGCTCGATTAGGATTGTGCATGTGACAATTAGACTCAAGTCTTTATGGATCAATAATGGAGTCGCTGGCGTGTGGGTGGGTTAACATAAGTTAAGATTGTTTTAGAGGCAAATTAACAGCAAATAGGGCTTGCCCTGGTATAAATAATTTGGTGAGTAGTGGGAGAAGGCGCTCCAGGCAAATAACTGTAATAACATGCAGGTGATATACAATCTGGGCCCATCAGCATTTAGTATTGTAATAAATTGGCTATAACTACTAACACAAGTTCAATACATAATATTTACATTGTAGAAAAAGGGATTAACCCGGGATTCCAATTACTTTTGACAATTACTTCAGAATTTACAAGAAACAAGCTCAGCTGCCATTGGGGCGAGTACAAACCTCTGAGCACAAAATCAGGACCCACCAATGTGGTGGGCAATGACATAACAAATATTCGTCTGCAACTGATGTGCTTTCTATTATCATTTTTGAACCAATGTGGTTGTTTACCGTCTTATTTTTACTTTTGTTTTTCTCTTTCTATTAGCCATTAATCCCATCCTTCTCCAACCCCTTTGCTCTGTCAATCACACATAATTACTATAATGATTTAGCTTATGCCCAGTTTTGAGAAAGGCCAAGGGCCAAAACACATGCAAACCTCAGGACATAATTGCAATAAAAGTGCCTGGTGCAAATTTGTGAAGTGGCAATTGATATTCATTACCACTCTGATTATGACCTCACTCATACAGGACATTGTCGGTGGGTTCTCAGAATTGGTTCCTTTAAAAAGGCAGGCCTAGCCTACACCAATCACTGTGGCACATGTGGCTTTAAAAAAAGAGGGCTGAGCTCCTCTTTTGGAAGATCTGAAGACTTTCCAAGGAGTAGCAAAAGAACACATAATTAAAACCTGGCTGAAGGTACACTCTGCCTTACATCTTCCGCCAGTGAAGGAAGGTAACAGCATTTCCAAAGAGGGAAGCAAGATCCCTCCCCATACCATGTCCCAGGGAACAGAGGGAGATACAGAATTCAGAGGACCCTCTAGCCGCTACAGAACCGGTGCCCAGCAAGCTCACAGCATACCCTGCTAGGCTCTGCAGCAAGCTTCCTAGGTGGAAGTTCCAGAAGGTCTCTGAACCTGAAACCAAGGACGAGGCAGCTGCCTGCAACACTCAGCTTTGGGCAGTCCACCTTAAAAGGACGACAAGCCCATTGAAGAAGCTGGGAGAAGCACCTCGACAAGCATCTATGGACATCCGTCTAAAAGAACATTTTTGAGCCAGTCGAGTTCCTCAAGATGCAACCAACCGCAACGCTGGCCGTTATTATACCGCAGTCGCTTAAAGACATCCAAGATGTCTCTACCAGTGCTTCAGAACTACCGACCAGCTTTGAGACAACGATTCCTGACCCCAAGTAGCCGTATAAGCCAGCATGCAGCCGTTTTTCCAGCTTCACTCGCTGAACTGTTTTGCTGCCCGATACCTGTGGCAGACACCCATCTTGAACTCCTGTCACAGAAGCCTGCAAAGTACACTGAAGCAGACTCAATCCTGTCAAACATCAACACCACCTACAGCATAGGGTACATTGTGGTTCTGTCCCCCTGGAAGGCCCTATAGACGTTTTAAGACCCATTGCTTCCTTAGTGCTGAAGCAGAGTAACCTTGAACTATTGCAATCTTACCCATACTGAATACCCTCCCGTCAGCATGCAGCATGCATCCCTTTTCCTTCTTTTAAACTGTCTGTCCTCTGCATTTCTTTACAGGGTGGGTTGTATTTTGTAGTGTCGCTATAACTGTTTGTTGTGAATAAAGTAGATCTTTTTATACAATCTTGACTGGACAGTCCCTTTTATCATTGGGTAATAATTCTATTTTCTGATGTGTTGCAACTAATCTCCGGTCCATGACCTTTCGGAGATAAGCCTGCCGCTTGTCTGCGTTACCAAAATAGGACAAGGAGGTTTATAATTTGCTTGTTATTCCAATCTGTTCGCATCCCTTCTGGTGTATTGGAGGTGTGGGGCCGATTGATGGTTTAGAAGCCGATATTCACCACTGGTACCCCAGGATACAGTCCCTGCCTATCCCTCAATGGACTCAGGGACAGGAACTGTGGCAGCACCTACAGTACAGCCACCACCAGAGTCATCAGCAGAGAAAACCATGACCGACTAAGCCAAATTAGGCACCACAAAGATCTGCTCCTCCTGGCAGTGCTGAAACCTTCTCAACCCCCGTCACAAAGGGATGGAAGGAAATGCATAGAACAGAACCGCTCAGCAAGAACTCCAAGGACAATATGTTATATAGATGAAAATGTACATGGTTATAAAAGAACACAGCGAAGCAAGAAGAATGTCAATAGGAATGCAGAACTTGGAAGGAAGAATGTTTAGGTTTGAAGGTGGTTGACAATGGAGGAGAGAGATAGAGAAACTGTGGCTGCTGTACTGAATTCTTGTTAAAGTAATCTTCTCCAGCCTACCAAGCCTTGAGCCTTCATTTGATTTTTTATAAAACACGATCAGAACAGACTAAACCGTATAAAAGGTGCAGCTGGTACATAAACAAGTCACCACGAACAGTACAAGCAGGAATCTCTCCAACAGAACAGGAGATCCCGCTCTGCTCCCTTATTTCAAAGGGAAGGTCTTGAAGGCTCTATGAAATTGATAACTTTGATGTCTCAGGGATATGCTATTCCACAGCCTCAGGCCAAAAACAGCAAATCCATCTCCCCTTGAAACAAATGTCGACCGGGGCGGGGGGTGTCCAGGGTGCGGGGGGTAATGGTCAGCAGCAGCAACTGATCTCCCGATTGTAGCAGCATGGTGGGCTGATGACAACTAATGTCACTCGGATAAGCAGGAGCAAGTACATTCAAACATTTGAAAATCAGGCATGCCATCTTAAATTTTATTTTGTCCAGCCAATGGATTAAACAGCTAGATGGTGATACATGAGCAAATTCGCCTAGTGATGAAGGAGGCCAAAGTGTTTTCAAAGCTGGACATGAGGGATGCGCATCATTAAATCCATCTTCACAAAGGCTCCAGGCCCCTCACAGCGTTTGGGACGTACCAGTTCACCAAGATGACTTTTGTTCTGTCAGCAGCGTCGTCATTCAAGCGCATGATGGACTTACTACTGCAAGATACAGGAAACGTCTCCTATTCTCAGGACGATGAACTGGTATACACCGATAACGAGCACACGCATGCCGTCCCATTAAGAAAATTACTCACCAAATTACTGGATGCTGAGGTATGAGAAATGCGGCTTGAAGGTACAAGAAGTCGAATACCTGGGGTACAAGATATCCGCCAGAGGAATTGGCACCAAGCAAAACTTTGCACAGGCTATAGTCAAGGCTCCAGAACCAGGCAACAAGGATGAAGTAAGATGATTTCTGGGACTTGCAGAATATTACGCCAAATGCATCCAAACTTTTCAGAAGTCACTGCACCGCTGAGAGACCTTCTCAAAAAGGGGGCAGAGTTCACCTGGTCCAAAGCCTAGAAAGAGGCTGTAGAATGCATAAAAGTACAGTGACACCGTGCCTACAGCCGTTCAATCCTGCGTGGGACCCAGTCGTCATCACGGATGCCAGTGCGTGCGGTCTACGGGGCGTGCGTACTCACCCAGAAGATAGGCGATACGGAACATGTACAAAGCTCATGAACTTCCTTTTGAGCCTCATACACAGTGGCGACCAACTTACCCTAACTGCACTCAAGAACGTGTGCACCTGGCCGCTCTATAATATACGTATTTGCTTGATAGATTATACCACCCGGTGCCTACGTTCCTGTCTGACCTCCAAAAGCACCACATAGTCCACTGTATCTTGATATAACTATACTGCCTTGTACTTGCCACCAAGATGTCTCCCAATAGCACCACCTTTGCCCATCGTACTTTGCATGCCCTTGCTTGTCTTGCTGCCTGACCATAAAAGGCGTCACTTTGCCCCTTGTACCTTGCATGACCGGTGATTTCCCTGTTGCCTGACTGTCTGTGGGCGCATAATCTACCGTACATGTGAATGTGACCCTAATTGATTGTGCCAGATATTTTTTTCAAATTTATGACGCACTGCACTACAGCCCACTATGGTACCGAGTGCTCCATATGTTTAGCCCTTTGTTGTTCTCACTGCCCCGGCACCTCATTTCCAGCCTATTGTAGGATTGTGCTACTGTGTGATCCTTACTGTAATGCTTTAACAACCATGAATGAATCTCACATTTAGCCCATTATGTACGGAATGCTCCTTATTGCTATGGCCAGCCCATTGTGATTAAGTCTTACATTTAACCCATTGTTTTAACGTGCCACCGATTCATCCATACTGCAATGCTTAACCCACTGTGGCGCTTAGTTTCCTGAGTGGTCAACCACTGGGGTGCCTTATGCGACTCCCTTGCACTCCTGAGCTGTGTCCTATACTAATTTACCTTGATGTCTTCAATAATGTATGCCATCTCCACTACCTTCAGTGTCATACTCCAGTTCAGTCTATATACCATTCTCTCACCAGGAGACTTAGCCATCCAACCCAAGTCCCAACTATCGCTTCTCAAAATGCTGATCCCAACACTCAGAAGACCCGCTAGCATGCCTATTCCTGCAGATACTATAAACTGCACCAAGTCTACTAGGTTTCTACCACCTTTGACCCTCCCGGACAGGATTAAGCCCACTGTATTCCTGCCACCATTGAAACCTCTGTCTTGTAGAGCCACTACACCTCCTAGAGCTCTTATCACCCCTAACAACCTTCATGGTTTCCAACTACATGGCCCACCCAACACACAATCACCTCAGCACAGCACTGCCAGACCAATACTAATCTGCCCATGCCCTACAGCAATTAGGAACGCAAGACTTTGCGATAGATTAGGCAAGTCGTATACCATAACACCTGGATTACCCTCTACAAGAGAAAAAACAAATCTCTACCCATAAGACACAATGTCTGCACGAAAAAACTAGACCGACAGTCTCCACACCCGAATTCAAGGACCAAAGCAATAGACCCACATCCATTAATGGTGCATTGATCAATGCCAGATCCCTGGTTGCACATGCAACAGAAAAGGCTGACCTAATCTTGGATTTAAAAAAATCCAATTTCCTAGCAATAACGGAGACCTGGCTGCACGCTGCCGCAGGCCCTTCACTCCTTATTGCCACTCTGAAACAACTATACTGTCCTAAGATCTGACAGAGAATCATCCAGAGGCAGTGGAATAGCCTTTAACGCCAAATCTATCCTGGGTCTCAGAATAGCCTCACAATCTCCTACCAAGTCATGTGAATTAATGACAGTTAAACTTCCTCTCAGCAACTTACGTACCATAACGATGCACCCGATTTATAGACCCCCCCCCCTGGACCTACCAGCTCCTTCGAGGAAGATATTATCACTCGTTCTCTCCACTATCATCCTCACAAATATTAATATTAGGTGACTTCAATCTGGGTCTCAATGACCCCCAACGACCAATATGCCATGACCCTGGCAAACTCTCTGGCTGAGCTAGGCCTCACACAAAGAGCTTTCCACCCTATGCACGAAAAAGGAAGAACCTTCGACTGGGTCGCCAACCTCAACTGTGAAACCACTATAACCTCCATTGAACCAGATCGTTGGACAGCCCCTCCCTACGTACCTTCACTATCCAGGACTGCAAATGTCCGGATAAACAAAACCTCATTGCTCCACCCATCCCAACTCGAAACAAAAGTAACATTACCGTGGACAACCTCAAGCTTTCCTCCAACCTCTACTCAATCCCCCACCAGCCTCCTCCGATAAGGCAGAACTCTCTAGAATAATACTATCACCACAGACCTGGACAAAATGGCACCCCATAAACGGTACAAAGGCAAACCCAAAGCGCATTTGAACACCTGGTTCACACCTAAACTTAAAACGCTACGAAATGAAAATCCACATGTAAAAACAACCCCACCCCTGCCAAAAAAAGACAGCATTCTTAAAATCACGGCCAACTACAAAACAGAAATTCTCGCTGCCAAACAGAATACCTACAATGATAGGATTGTACCAGATAACTTTACCATTTTAAGAGAACTGGAACCTCCTACCCTTCACCCCCCCCACCACTACTGATAACTGCATCAAGGACAAAACCTGGTGCACCAAGATCCAAGGTGCACTAGCTAACAAGATTGCCCTCCTCCAAAATAAAATAAGCGGCTAAAAAATGTAACCCCATAACACAAGTAAACACCCCAAAATCTGATGCTAACCTTCCTAAACCGCCTCACCGATTTAAATTCACCCAAGTATCCACCCTTGAAGTGGAAAACATTATAGCTTCACTTAAACCCTCCAAGGAGACGCTTGCCCAGCATCTACCGTTAAAGAAGCTGCAAGAGAACTAGTCCCATTCATCACCACACCCATTAACGGCTCCTTACGCACTTGCACCATCCCCACCAATTTGCAAAATTCATGGTTTACTTCCGTTCCTCAAGAAAGCCTCTCTACACCAGAGCATCCCCACCGACTTTAGACCCATCACTACTGTCCCCTTCCTATTAAAGATCATTGATAAAGCAGCTTACATCAAAATACAATCATACTTAGAGACCAATAACCTACTAGGACTCTGACGATCTGGCTTCAGACCCCAACATGACACAGAAACAGCCCTGATTGACCTGAAGATCCAGACCGACGACCTGAAAGACAAAGGTAAATCTGCCCTTTTGCTTCTACTAGATCTGTCAACCGCCTTGGACTTGGTTGATCATAAAGTTCTGTGTAAACATCCATCAGCAGCAAGCCATTTCTCAGCAGAATCAACAGCGTGTATCCAATCTTTCTTAATCAACAGACCGATGAATCTTCTCATCCTCAGCAGCCGCTGATCCTATCTCCATAACTTGTGGAGTCCCGCAAGGGTCATGTGTTCCGCAAGGGTCATGTGTTTCGCCTACTATGTATAATGTGTTTCGCCTACTATGTATAATGTGTTTACCAAACCATTGTTTGACGACTTAGACCATCTAAACTATGCAGACGACACCCAGATCCTTATACCTCTAACAGGCGACTATGCGAAGGATCTAGCCTTGGTCTACAAAATCTACCTCATCATTCAGGGCTGGATGGCCACACATGGTCTACGTCTGAATGATGAGAAGACTGGGCTGCTACTCCTAGCCACCCCCCTCCAACCAAAAGAAACTGAGCAATCAACATCTCTCCTTCATCATTGATGGCAATGGCATCAAGGTGGCTAGAGAGGTAAAAACCCTGGGTTTCTATTTAGAGTCCTCCTTAAGCCTGCGTAAACAAGTTAGTGCCACGGCGTCGGCAACAGCTTACACTTGTAAGCGATCCATGCCTGCAAACCGTTTCTCTCAACAGAAAGATGCACTACGCTGGCTAGAGCTCTTATCTGGTCTAAAATCGACTACTGCAATGCACTGTACCCTTGGGGACAGCAGATATATTACTAATCAACTGGAGATTCTCCAGAATAACGCTCTAGAACAGCCCTAGGCATCGCCAGAAGACAAGACATCTCTGTGTTAAGACGCAACATCAACTGCCTATCAAGGATAGAATACAACTCAAAATGGCCTCCCTGACCTACAAATGTCTGAACAATGCAGCCCCTCTTCCCCAAATACCTGACTGAAAAATTCACATGGTATAGCTCATCACGACCCACCAACACCGGGTGCCTAAGAGTCCGTAGGTTCAAATTGAAAAAAAGCAGGTGGCAGTAGCTTTACAGTCTTGGCGGCCCTACTTCGGAACTCCCTACCCACCACCTTAAGAGCTGACCAATCCTTTTACAATTTTAGGAAAAACAAACTCTGGCTCACCTCCAAAGACCTCCCATCTTGTTAGTTGTCCTCTGCTAGAACCACACTAACAACTTGCGTGCCATCTCTGTATCTTTGTATATTAGCCCTGCAAATTCAATGCAGCCATATTTGGCTTGAAACTCTCTATACATACTGTTACCTTGTAATCTACTGTATTTGTATTGTAGTGTAATCCTCTGTATTGTAAATAAGAAATTGTATATGTATTGCAAAGAAATGGTATATTCCTGTAATGCGCCCAGATACCTCAGGGTGAGAAGTGCATTATAAACAAACAAACAAACATTGGGGTGGTGTTCGCCTTAAAAGCCCTATCCAATGCCGACAGGAACTACTCCACTGTGGAAAAGGAGATGTTAGCCTCGCATGGGCAGTAGAACATTTCATGAGTCACGTATGGGGTACAAAATGCAAGTTTGTTGCGGATCATAATCCCCTTATCCACACCCCACCTGGCACGCATTGCGGCAAAACTGAAATAATATACTTTTGAGATAACCCACATAGCCGGGTGGAGGAATGCCCAAGCAGACTGTATGTCCATGCTTCTGAGAAACAAAGAGTGAACCACCACATTAGTGCAAGATGAACGCATGGTCACATCAATCCAAGTCCAGAGTTCTTAGAGACGAGTGAAGGTCACTGGAACGAGGACAAGAGTAAAGACTCCATGATGGTGAGACTCAAGCGAGTGGGACAGGGGCGAGTCACTAGAAGAAAGAGCCATCCCGGAAGGCATGAGGCCTAAAGGTGGCGGGAGTTTCATCAGAGCAGAAGGTCTGATCCTCAAAGACGACCAAGTAATACCCCAATAGGTATGAGAAGAGAGGCATACTGGTGGCCCACAATGGATGCCATTAAAGCATGAACAGCGGTAAACAATTGAAAACCAGACACGCCCCAATGGTTACCTCCGAAATCCCCAAAGCAGTCTGGCACCAAGTGGGACTGGATTTTATTGGTCAGTTAGAAGCGATGGCTCCCGAGCATCAGTACGGAATAATAATAATAACAGTAGAATGTCGAAATGGATGGAAGCAGAATCTGTCCTCAACATTACCACCACAACAGTTAGTGGTCCATCACGTCCATCTTTCAGAGGGAAGGCCTCCCCAAAGACATTGTCACCCCATCTGCTCAGCCCAAGCAAAAAGACAACAGGGTCCAATTAGTATCACTAGAGATTGAGTAATTTATGCAGAGACAACATAAGCCTGTGCTGTACCACCCTCAAACGAATTGATTGGTCGAGAGGGCAAATAGGTTTATCAAGGGGGCGCTTCAGTAATGGATCCCCTAAAAACAGGAACCTGTAGCAGCCCACAGGTTAACCCCCCAATGGAGTCACCCAATGTCACCGTTTCGCATGCTCAGGGGAGAAGGGCGCGCATCCATACTGGTACCACCATGGTTGGTCAAAGTAAAAGATGATGAAATAAACATGGAAGAGGTTGTGTGGAGGTTTGAAAATAATAAAGTGTGAATGGAGAAGTGGGGCAACCGGAAAAGGGCGACCCAAGGTCGCAATGTCAGGGAAGTTGACTGGATTAAAATTCCCCTATCATGTAAAGACCAAACAGGGTCGAACTTCAGCAAGCTCAAAAGTAATACACAGAGGAACCCATCACATCCGCACAGAAGATGGCCACAAGTGGAACATGTGGCAATGTTTCAAAGGCATCAGATCCCCGAGAGAACACAAGACAAGTTCAATCTCTGCAACCGGCAAGACTGCGACGCAACAAGGGAACAAGAACTATAGGCATCAACAAGTGATTTTATAGAAAATGAAATAGGAAGTGAGTCGCTGATGCAAGCACCAGACGCAGGGAGTACAAAGAAGAGAGCACAGAAGACCGGTGAAGTATGATGACTTTACTATGGAATAGACATCAGGGGAGGTGTGTAGGAAGTTCGTGAGACATGGCACCACCATAGTCTCGCGAGATTGCGTCCAAGAAGTGCGCAGAGCCGCGAAAGCAGCAAACAGGCAGTGAAAGGCACCTGTGATACGGAGCAGACGTGCTCTTAGCACTCCACCTACTTGAGGACCATAAGACTGCTACAGGGCTACAAGAACCACCCTCAAGCCCCAGAGACTGCACCCTGCCTCCCAGCAGCCCACCAGTACTTTATGGACTAATTTCTAATGATACCAGTTGCTGTATATGTTAAAGTTGAAAAAAGCCTGTTGCTTCAAGTTACCGTGATTATTATACAACACAAACACTGTGTGATCTGTCTGAAAAAAGGGGCCGCACAGGCTCACATGTGGCAGCTACCAACTGAACTGTTGGAATCCTGTGCCTCTGTCATGCAAGATACCGGAGGGGGCCTGGCCTTATTCGGTGCCCCAGAACCATTACAGATAAGCTGACTGATTGGAACCACAGTCCCACCCGGCTAGTAAGCCACTGTCAGAGAAACGGGGGAAGAAGCTCCGCCCATCTCCCTCACAGTGCAGTTCCCACACACTGGCTGCACAGAGATTTACAGACATCCTCACAGAAACTGCAGTTTGCTTCTTCCTCTACAACAGTCACCTTCATACCAGCTGCACAGCCCAATATAGCTGCCACACATGGACCAAGCAGGCACATGCCCCATCTGCTCAGCCCAAGCAAAGAAAAATCGAATCTAGGAAGGCCTCCAAAGCTGGTCTAGGATCACCTACTCATTCCTGGACACAGAACTTCTTCTAGCCCAGGGAAGGAGACCCAAAGCAGTCTCACCTCAAGCGAGTCTCTTCGCCAAGCAGAAGCCAGAGGGGCTGAATCTAACATCAACCGGCCCTCTCACCCAGCAAGGAGTCCAGAAATCACATGCATACAGTTTTCCCCTCCTGGCAGTGCCTCAAAAGTAAGTGTGATGCTGCCCCTTTAAAGGCTGCATGCATGCTGCAGACTGACGTCGCACTCCGCCACATGCAGTATAAATATAGGGGCCGTTCCCGGCCGCGCAGAGCGACCGGTGAGCCCGAACCACACAGACGTGTCAGCATGAGGTCTGTAGCAGGAGGGGGCCCACGGGCATCGGTGTGTGCGCCGGGCGCACCAAAACAGTGGCGATGAGGCAGGACTGCATCCCGGGCCGAGCGGTGATATCAACGGTGATGTTTTGTTTATTTTGCAACATCTGCACCGTTCGATCATGCCGCAGGGCAGGAGGCAGTCCATGTGGTCGGCGGCCATTTTGTGACCAGGCCTTCGAAGGCCGCGGCAGTGTTTTCTGAAACATCTAAAGGCCATCCAGGGCCAATTTTTGGAACGCTTGGCAGCAGACAGCTGCTAATACCACGTGCTGTGGTTTTGGATGAAAATGTTGCTATACCGAGTGAATGGTGGATCCTGGGGAAGCCTGCTAAACTGATAAGACAATCTCTGGGCCCACCTGGCTCAATTTTTGGGACTCCCACCCACAGGGTGGAACAGACATTGATGACATCATCCGCCTGGCAACATTGTATGTGCAAAACAGGATTAAGCTAGTGAAGGGGCCAAGTTAACACCTTCCTGCCTGCAAGAAGGAGCCCGAGTTGCGGCCTTTGGGGTCTTACACAAAGGTGCCTGTACGCTCAAGGCAATGGATGGCGGTGGACCGGCAGCACCTCAACAGCAACCAGATCAAGGTCAGCCTCAAGCGCCACCCCTCAGGCGCCTGTCCAACCCCCCAGCACAATTTCCTGCAGCGCCTATTCAACCTGTAGTAAAACCCCCAGCACAGCCCCCCGTAATGGCTGCACCGCAACCACCAGGTGCGTTACCACCAATCCCCGAGTTTGATATCTTAGGGGCACCCTCAAGCCTGGGGCCACGCTGGAAGATGTCGATGGACAGGCTGGAGAAGTATTTCCATGCCAAAATGGAGACTAATGACAGCAAGCTAGCCATCTTGCTATACTGCGCAGGACCAGCAGTGCATGAGGTATTTTTGTCACTCCAGCCTCGTGATGTCTCATATGCGGTGGCGAAGGATGCTCTCCACGACCATTTCCTCCCACTTGCAAACGCAAACTACGAGAGATTCCTCATGGGGGCAGAACGCCAAAAAGATGACGAGACACTTGATACTTTCTATGGTAGGCTGAGAAGGTTGGCGGTGCCATGTGCATGGGTGGATCCAGAGACAATGATCAGGAACCAGCTGATCCAGGGGTGTACGTCTGGCAAACTAAGAAGACAAGTCCTGAGGGAACGCCGGCATTACCCTGCCATGCATTCTGGAACTAGGGAGGTAGCAGGAGGTTTCCGACCTGCGAGCGTCCCGAATGGAAGCGGGGGTACGCCCCAGCAAGCCTGAAAAGATCTGTGTAGAGGGATGTGGCAGAGGATCCAGACGCAGGGGAATGAGTCAGCGATAGAGGGGGTCGGCTCCTGTCAACTTGTGCTCCAAGCGTGGATATGACATCCCCCACCCAGCAGAGTACCCGGCGATCAGAAAGACATGTAGCAGGTGTGGTGGTACCGACCATTATGCAAAGATGTGCAAGGTCACTGCTCCTGTGGTGGTGTCCCGAGGTCCGGGGAGGGTTGGGTTTTTCCAGCAGTAGCGCTCATCAAACGTTACTCAACTTGACCAAGCAGAGGATAATCCGGCCCGAAAGAGGAGGAAGAAGAAGGTGTTCTTCATATCTAGCATAGAAGTGTCAAAGGAGAAGACAAGGAGGCAGCCTCGATGTCTGGTGCTGGTGAATGAATCCTCCGTCCCTGTACTGGTAGACACAGGGGCTTCAGTGAACGTTATGGCTCGTGAACACTATGATGCCATGGTATGCCCTCCTGCCCTGACCAAGCCTAAGGCTCGCATTTTCACCTTTGGAGGAGCGGACCCAATCCAGCTAGACAGTGCGTTTGTTGCAGAGATGGGTACGATCTGGACAATTTGGTCAAGTTGGACATAATAGAGAAGGTTGAGGGCCCGACACCATGGGTGTCTCCAATCGTAGTGGCTCGGAAACCAAAACAACCGGACTGTTAGCATTTGCGTGGACATGCGCCTGCCCAACAAGGCTATTAAGAGGGAGCGGCACCTCACGCCCACAATTGAGAATATCACAGAACTACAGGGTGCCCGGTTCTTTTCAAAGCTGGACCTCCGGGCAGGGTACCATCAGGTGGTGCTACACCCTGTGTCAAGGTACATAACTCACCACTCACAGGGGTCTCTACAGATACAAGAGGCTGAGTTTTGGGGCATCATCCGCAGTTGAAGTATTTCAGAATATCATTTGCAGAGCGCTGGCAGATCTTGAGGACGTCCTAAACATTAGCAATGATATCCTTGTATTTGCCAAGTCAGAGTCGGACCACCTGGTGAAATTGGATAAGACTTTTGTACGCCTGCAGTCTCTGGGCCTGACCCTACACCGAGAGAAGTGTGAGTTCCTCCGCACCACCACCGAGTTCTTTGGTTTTGTATTCAGGGGCAGTGGGGTGTCGCCCGATCCATGCAAGATAAAGGACATCATGGAGGTGAGGAGCTTTCTCAGAATGGTCACGTATTGTGGCAGTTTCATTCTGCAACCTGGGAGCAAGATCAGAGCCCCTCAGGGCCCTCACAAAAAAAAAAAAAAGACATGGCCTGGCAGTGGGGCCCTCATGAGCAGGCAGCTTTTGAGGACATTAAGGGTGCCCTCACGGCAGAAGTCATCATGGCCTTCTTCAACCCTGCACTGGAATCAGAGATTGTGGTGGACGCCAGCCTGTTCGGCCTGGGGGCAGTACTGGCGCAGACAGATGCCAATCAAGAGGTCCGTCCCATTGGGTATGCCAGCAAAGCGCTATCGGAGACGGAGCAACGGTACTCCCAGATCGAGCGGGAGGCCCTGGCGGTCCTGTAGGGCTGCCGCCACTTCCGACTATATGTTCTGGGACGACCAGTGACAGTGGTCACGGACCACAAACCCCTGCTGCCGATATTGGTGGGGTCTTTGTCCAAACCCCCAGCCCTAATAGAACGGTGGATGCTGGCGCTATTGGAGTATGGGGTGTCGTTGGTGTACCGGCCTGGAAGCAGCAGATTATCTGTCAAGACACCCTCGAGAGGGCACTGGTGTGATGCCACCCACGTGCGCGGAGGAGGCGGACGAACATGTGCAGCTCGTGGTGGAGGCCGCGACACCCAACTCTGTGCCTATACAAGACCTTTAACAGGCGTCGGGCGAGGATGACGGTTTTCGAATACTCAAGACAGCAATCCAACAGGATTCGTGGAGGATGGTCATTGACTTTTTGGCGACCAGAACACAGGAGGCCAAGTCCACCCTGGAACAGCTGTGGAAAGTAAGAGGGGAATTGACATTCTCGGAGAACAGCCTGCTGCTAAGAGGGGACCGCATCGTCATATCTCAGAGTCGGACACAGCAAATGATCGGGCTGGCACACTAAGAACATCAAGGGGTGGCAAAGAAAAGCACGCCTACTCCAGAAGTTTTGGTTTCCTGACCTGGAAAGAAGGGTGGAGGAATTTGTGCCGTCATGTGTGTGGTGCCAAGCAGCGTCGCCTGCCCAGAGAGAGCCGGAAATCGAGACGATGCCGAGAGGAACCAAACCGTGGGAAGTGGTCCATGCTGACTTTGGGTCCACATCAAGGGGCACCCACTTCCTGGTGGTGGTAGATGAGTGGTCATGTTACCCGGAGGTAGAGTTCATAGAGTCGGTGGAGTTTGACAAGGTGGCGGTGGCTATTGAAAAGATCTTTGCCACCCACGGACTGCCCACAGTGCTCTGCTTCAACAATGGCCCACCCTTCCAGGGGGGGGAAGAGTTTTGCAGGACTGATTGAGGAGTACGGCGTACATCACTGCAAGGTAACCCCGCTGTGGCCCCGGGCCATTGGGGAGGCTGAGAGGATGATGCAAACACTCAATAAGGTCTTTCACATCGCCCAAGGGGAAGGCAAGTGCCTAGAAAGGGCACTGTACAAATTCCTGAGAGGCTACTGCAATACTCCCCACACCTCCAAGGGGGTAGCCTCGGCAGAGGCAATGTTCCAATGGTGTCCACGAGTCCTGCTGCCAGAGCTCGGTGAGAGGGAGCCTGCCGTGATCGACAACGAAGTGGAGCGCTGTGAAAGGACGGCAACCGAGAACATTCAGAGAGGACTGAGGCCACAGAGGTTGGTTCCCGGGGACGAGGTCATGGTAAAGAACCGGCACCCTCAAGGGAAGCTATCGTTGATTTATGAGCCAGAACCGTTTGATGTGGTGGCGGTAAAAGGGTCGGTGGTGACCGCCTCCGACGGACACACCTCAGTAACACGCAACGCAAGCTTCTTCAAGCGGCTGGGAGAACCAAGGACTTAGCCAAGGACTGAACCGGCACCCAGCGGGCCGTCAGTGGAAGTTCCGGAGGAAGGTGATGGTTCCAATTGCCTCCCCAGCTCGGGAGCCGGCGGGAGAAGGGACCCCGAGCAGAGATGTTGGCAGGAGGTACCCCCAGAGGACTGGGAGAGGAAAACCTGCCCGTCTCACCAACTTTGTGTTGTGGTAAGACTGTGATTGGGAGCCCGGAATGTCCCAGGGACCCGGGTGGCTGCTATTAAGGGGCTCCTGGGTTTGCGTGCAGTGAATGTAGTTGTTAGAACTGTCAACCATTCTTTGTTCATTGTTTTGTTATGAAAAAGGAGGAGTGTGATGTTGCCCCTTTAAGGGCTGCACGCACGTGGTAGAGTGACGTTGCATTCCGCTGCGTGCAGTATAAATAAAGGAGGCATTCCTGGCCGCGCAGAGCGACCAGGGAGCCCGAACCACACAGACATGTCCGCGTGAGGGGGCTCATGGGCATCAGTGTTGGCACCAGGCGCACCATAACAGTAAGTACTGTGACAAGGGAAAAAGATGTGGAGGCAATGCAAAATATGGACACATGCTTGTAGTTATCGTTTTAAACATCATGCAGCTGGCCATTCACACCTCATTTCTGACTCCCACCATGCACACTGTTAAAGCACGTGTCAAACAATAGTTGCCACAATTACTCACGCCCCATTAACTGCTTTGTATGTAGCTACTACTAATATATTCCCATTTTAAATGCTCTGCAAAATACAAAGTGATCCTTAAGATTGCTTGAAAGATTCCTGTGCCACTTTCATAGCTCTCAACCATTTGTGACTCAAAGGCGGGTGAAATCACCCGATTTTGTTTTTGGCGGGTGAGACGCCCATTGAAATGAATGGGCGTGCAGGAGGCTTGGCGGGTGAGTCAGCCCTTTGCAAGGCGGGTGACACCCGCCAAATGCGTGTGAGTTGAGAGCTATGCACTTTGTTTTCTGTGAAATAAGATACAAAACACTGAAACAGGACTCTTCCATTCGGAGCTCGGCAGTTTTAACTCCGAACGCTGGGCAAGGAGAAAACAGGCGATCCTTCGCCCTCAAATCCAGGGCGCCCAATGAAGCCGCCTGCAGAAAACGGACATTTCCCTTCCTAAGCTTCACTCCGCCCAACCAAAGGTGTGTTTGATTGCCCAAAGTTCCACATCTGCTGTGCTTCTCTGACCGCCCGCTTAAAATGCAGGCTTTCATAGGTTAATTACTTGCTTGTTAATCTCCGAGTCCCACAACCACCAAACTTCCCCCCGCCATCGGCGTGCTCCCCTTAAGATTTGCTCTGCTGCACTCACCGGTGAGCCTGTTTCACTCATTTCTGGGCTACTCTTCTATCACTTCTGAACAGGAAGAGCACAACTTCCTTATAGCGACCAGTTTCTATTAGAGGAATGGCCTTAGCAACGCATTATCACGTGAGTTACACGCTACGCCCGTGTAACATACATCATATACAACCTCATGATCTAACGAGTTCGGTACACGGACTTCTCTCTGGTCAGGTAACGGGTTACTTTCTGCGTTCTGCGACTGTTTCCCATCTTTGAGGGAGATAGCAATACATTGTTATGTTTTAAACAATTTCATTGATTTTAATGCAATTAACAATTAAATGAGCAATTGAGGATAGAAATAAAGAGTTCTAAGCAAGCAAGAGAAGAGCAGATAATAGAATAACATACCATACTTGCCAACCCTACAGATTTAGGCAGTAGGCTACTGCTTTTTAAGCAGTCCTACCGCCTACAGATTTGGGCGACAGATCCTACTGCTTTTTACAGTGGCAAGTAATGTATGTGACTCTAAGGTAAACTCCACAATAAAGCATGCAACACATTAATTAGTCTGTCTATACAGTGGGCTGGTAGGTGATTGCTTTGATTGTGCACAGACCAATCCAGTGACCTGACAGCTACGCCACTGTCCTGCACTATTGCCGGTAGAACCCTTAGGTGAACCACCAGTGAAGGCAAGTGGCATAGCGTATCACCATCACACAGCATCTGCCTTATCAGACCAAGGGGATTATCATTCGCTATGTCATTCAGTGTTCAATTTAAAATAAATATGTGCTGCCTGTGCAGCTGAAGTGAGCAGTGGCTAACGTTGCCTACCTATGTAATTACCTTCTGTGAAGTTAGGTAATTGAATTTGTTGTTAAGCTACCATTCAGAATCATACATTTTTAACATTTGAACATCTTTCCATATTGTGCTGTTTTATGGGTTGTGTATTTTAAAATGCTTCAGTGGTGCCAACAATGTATGTTTTGTATTTTCCTGTCATGTCATTGGTATGGGAATTATTATTTTTGAAACTTCAAAAATCCGACCTCTTTTTAGTCACAGAATGTTGGCAAGTATGACATAGGGATCATAATACATTAGATAACTCAATCTTTCAATCATAAAAAAATACATACTAAGAAAATGTAAATTAATTACAGTAGTACAGTTCAATTCGTTTTAACAAGGCCATGATAGAAATAAATCAGCAAGTGATGGATTGAGTGTAAATTAACATGAAGAGAACGTATGCATACCTACATAAGAGGGGCCTGGAGAACACAACCCTGTATATCCAATAATTGTATACAGACAGAGCAAAGCAAAGAAAGCCCATGGCTGGAATATTTTAATTCTATGTCAAGACACGGAGGCTCAAATAATGCTTTTCTCATCTACTTCACTAGCAGCAGTCAAAATGATACCAATAATATAACAAAATCAAACGAAAACTACAAATCCCACTCAGAGTTTTGGTTTACAAAATATTATTGGTCCATAAAAACACATCAACAAATTAGTCCAAAAAACAGCCATACAGTCCCATAAACACTGGACACATCTTGAGTCCCCTTTCTTTGCTGCTCGAACAACGAGATAACTATACTTTATTCTTTTCAAAAATTGCTGTGATGTGTGTGTTACTGGAGCGCTTGCATTGTTTCACAGTGATTAGCGTGAGCATTGGATATACATTGTGTGGCGGAGCGTATCTGCATATTGAGGGTTTACTTGGCGGCCGTCCGGGTACTGCCAGCGACTGCAGTGATAGAGGCCGGCTGCCAGGGGGCACACCGGTCACACAGTGCGATCGAAGCGAGACAACCTTGTTCCAGCACTACTGACCGGCGTAGTGTGTGGCAGCGGGTCATAACCTGCCCATTTGTCCATTTGTTATGCCAACTTACATCACCATGCTTATTCTTTTGCCCCTTCTTCCCCTTCCAGTAAGGTGCAAAATGAAACATGTTTTCTTTTTTGGCATAAAAAGGCTGCAGATTTATTTTCACACAACATAACACAGCAAACAAATAGTGAAAATAGCTCCAAAGGTGCGGCGACTGCTCCGTATCCAAAAACTTGCTTCCCCCTTTTTTCCAAAGTCCATAATAGGGCACAACTCCCCCAAACCCTTCGTGCCTCAGACCCGCCTGCCACTGCAACTGTTCCTGGGCTGGGAGAGCGCCGTTTGTTGGGGGGAAGCTGACCCCTCATTGCTACCACCAGACGCCCCTGCCGTTTAGGCTCCCAGGAGGCGCTGGTCGGAAAGAGCGAAGACCCTTCTGGCTTAGCAATGGCTTATTCTGAGTCTGTCTCTCCTCACTGGTCGCCAAAACACTGCTGCGCCGAAGGTGGGTTACCGCCCACCGCGGCTCCCCCCTTTCCTCCTTCATAGTTCCAATAGCTTTGTGCACACATTCCCGAAAAATTGCTCCATTCCCGATGGCGACAAATGCACTGCATCATTCAAATAGTATTCCGATGCTTTAAGGTTGATCAATCCATGTCTGATGAGTGGGAAACCTCTACTCTTGCAGAATTTCGCCATTTTGCAATTGAACTTCCTCCTCGAATTTTCCACAGCTGAGTGACTCTCAGCACCCCTCCATTCCTGCCTTGGAATTATTTCTGATCATACAATCTCAGTCTTCCCCAGCTGTGCTGATAACTCCTGCAAAGAATACATCATCTCGCTCATCAGGCTCCCTCTCCCCAGACACGTTAAATCATTGCCCCCAAGATGTACGACCAGCACGTCCGGTTTTTGGTGCTTACCCAGAAATGTCTGTATGTGCCCCTGCAGCTGTGCCCATCTCATGCCCAGCACCCCATGCCACCATATCCAGTACTTGCCAGTGGTCAACTCTTCCTGCTCCGCTGTCCAGCTCGCCCCAGTCCTTGACACAAAGAAATGGCCCACCACCCAGACGGACCGCCTCCTTCTTTGCGCTGCAGCTACTTGGAGGAGATGAGAGGGCAGCTGTGAGCACTATATTTTGTCCGGACTGATGTACCTTTTAAAACATCCCGATTTCCAACTTCCTATTTGCTTGATCGCCTCGGCGCTTAGGCCCATTCCTGCTGCTGAGGTGGCTGCCCCCATCCTAAAGGAGTGTGTCCCAAACACCCCCTATGTAAACCCTGCCTTTGCTAGTGCCATGTCCATGACCCTCCTGAAATGAAAGCGGCTCAATGAAGCCCCATCACTGTGCACTAGGAACGGGGACCCTTTGCTTGTAGTTATTCTCAGCTGTAGGTACACTGCTACACACCCTACTAGGCAGACCGTGCTGCCCTGCGTGCTACCGAGTGTAATCAGCCTCCCCTCCCCTTTCTGATCAGTCTTGGATTTTCTAAGGTGGATGCTCAACTGCCCCCTTCTAAGTGCACATCGCCCAGCTTAAGGAAATCAGAGCCCCTGCCCTCCTTGTTCTCTGGTACCAACTCGCTCACCCTGAATGCCCCAAAGAAAGCCAATGTGAAGGCCGTGGTAAAAAATACCTTCTCGTACTCATTCCAGCACACTCCTGCCAAGCATCTGACCATACTGTGCAATTTCCCCACGTCAATCGGCCGCCTGTCATCAGGCTTCCTCACAGCCCACCATTTCATAGCCATGACAATGTAGTGTTCTTTAGTGGGATCCCTCTTCCCCCCCCAACTTATACTAATGCGCTATTGCCGCCAAATGGTATGCCATCCAGGATCTGGCCTTCCCATTTTGCCAACACCATCCCACAAAGGCTCATACTGGCAAGTCCCTTTGTGTTTCAGACAGCATGTCCCTTTGAAAGGCCAAAAACTGCTCCCAGCACCCTTTGTATCTCCTTGTCGTGCCAGGAGCCAGAGCGGTGTTGATCAGGGAACTCAGATCCCCCCAATCATGCCCCACCATCACACTTTGAAAGGAGTCATCGTCATGCTTGCTTCTGGACAGCTCTCCTAAAACCTATCCCACTGTAAACGAGAGAGAGAATCAGCCGCCACATTCTTCACCCCAAAAATATGGTGTGTCCTTACCTCTACGTTCAGATTCAGTAAGCACCTGGTGAGCTCTCTAAGCAGTTTAAGCCCTCTGTGGTTTTTGCATGTGCCTTGATTGATGATCTGCACCACAGCCAGGTTGTCAGACCATATCATTACCTTCTTGTTCTTTAACATTTTGGGTCATAATTTAAACGCCAAAACTATTGTAAACAACTCTAACAGCATGATATCCCGAGTAATCCCTTCATGCTGCCATGATGCTGGCCTGACCGCACCACTCGCTCCCCAAAATGGCCCTGAATCCATGTGAGCCCGAGGAGTCTGTGATCAGTTTGAGCCCCTTGTCGCTGTCTAGTTCCTCTCTCCAGAGCAAAACCCCATTGAAGTTGTCTAAAAAGGCCTCCCACATCCTTGACTTCAGCCCCCAGGCGGACATGCTGGCCCGCGTACTGTAACCCCACAGTTTTTTTTTAACTTGTTTATTTTAAATCAAGGCAGGTTGATAATTACAAAACATTGTCAGCAACAAGCATTCAGGCATGTTGATCCCCAGTCCTTTTTTCCCCCTCATCTCCTACACCCATTCCCCGTCCCACCTTCCCCTCGGTCCTCGGAGGTGGATTCCTCCCTCCTAGATTGCCTATTTTGCGCCTCAAAGTCTATGTGTCTCCCTCAGGGATCACTTGGTCTTTCAGGATCTATCGAGCCCTGGTGGGTTTGTAGGTCAGAGCAGGGAAGCGCTGGTCGTATTCAAGTACTGGGGCCCAAATATTCTGGAATCGGTGGAGAGTTCCCGCCTGCGCTGCCGTTACCTTCTCCGCAATCAGAATATCCCAAAGCTTAGTCCACCATTGGGGCATGTGAGGGCCTTCCTGGGACTTCCAGGAGCGGGCCAGCACCGTTTTCCCTGCTAGCAGTGTGTGAGTACTTTCGATCTGGTCCCGGAGCATGGGTAGATCGCGGGAATCGGGGCTCCTAGCAAGACTGACTCTGGTTCCAGCGGGATCGCCGTTCCGGTGATTTGCACGATGGTTCCCAAACACGTCTTCCAGAATTGCTGAATCTTTGGGCAAGCCCACCACATATGAAAGAAGGAGCCTGGGCGACCACATCCTCTCCAGCAGGAATGGTCTAATTGTGGATTTATGTGGTGGAGTCTGAGGGGCAGGTAATACCACGTAACATGATCTTATATGCGCATTCCCTATTGGTGATGCAGGTGGATGAGGCGTGAGTTCTGGTCCAAATGTCTACCCAGGTTTGGTCGTCTATTGGGTGACCCAGATCTGCCTCCCACTGGGCCATGCAGCGAGTTCTTGCGATCAGGAAGTCACCTAAGAAGCGCCTATACAGAGTGGATACTTTCCCACGAGCTGGGAGATCTCCAAGTGCGAGTTCCAGGGCGTTGGGAGGGCATGTCGCTGCTTGCAGAGTTTGAGGGTGCGAGCACCAGTGGCGCAGTTGGATATAGGTGAATCTGTCCCTTTCCTGGAGTTGGAACTTTTCCTTACATTGCTCAAATGTGAGGGGCCTCTCTCCCATATATAGCTGGCCTATAGTCTCTAACCGCCATTTATCCAGTTCTGAAAGTTACGGGGGTGTGCTCCAGGTGAGAATGCCGGATTATGGAAGACCGGGGATCGTGGGCTCAGGCCTCTTGGCACTCCCTTACTCTTCAGCGCCCAGTCCCAGGAGCTTAGGGTATGTTTGGTTGATAGAAGGAGGTCTCCCCAGTGTGCTCTGAGGGGGGGTGCGATGTGTGGCGAAAATCGCAGGGGTAGGGGCACTTGCGATTGTTCCAGTTCTACCCATCTAGGGCGATTTGTAGTTATTTGCCACGCCTGGACCTGTGCTAGTTGAGCCGCCACTCTGTATGCCCGTAAGTCTGGGACCCCCAACCCTCCCAGTCTGGAGCCCCCTAGTAAGGTTCTGAGGGGGATTCTCGCTCTGTTACCTTTCCAGATAAATTTCAACATCTTTCTCTGGATATCGCGAAGCGTTGGTGCGGGAATCGCTACTGGGAGGGAGGCGCAGGCGTACAGGAACCTTGGAAGGAGGTTCATATTGCAGTGAAATCTCCTGGGTCGCCCAACGTTTCAGGTCTCCTTCCAGTTCTTTGAACAACCGGGGGAAGTTAGTTTTATATGTGTCTTTTGGGTCAGCTGGGATGTAGACCCCTAAGTAGGGATGGCTCTTTTTTTCTATGTTATCGGGCACATCTTGGCCAGTGGTTCACGCTCTGCTGGGGTGAGGCCGATGCTTAGGGCCGATGATTTATCAAAGTTTACTGTAAAGCCTGAGACCTCACCATAGCTGGCTATTTCTTGTAGCGCATGTTTCAGGGATGACTGGGCCTCCGAGATCGTGAGCAGTACGTCATCCGCATACAGGGTGATTTTGTGTTGCGTGGGGCCACTCTGTGGGCCTTTGATCTGGTTGTTTCACCTGATTCTCTGAGCAAAGGGCTCCATGGTGAGTGCAAAGAGCAGAGGTGATAGTGGGCAGCCCTGTCTGGTTCCGCAGGACAGGGGGATCGGAGCCGAGCTGTGCCCGTTGATTCTCAGGAAGGTTCTTGGTCTGCTGTAATTAGCTAGAATCATCGTTTGAAATGCTGTCCCAAAGCCGAAGGCCCCCAGGGTGTGTTTCATGAACGCCCAATCCACCCTATCAAATGCCTTGGCCGCATCCAGTGCCATTAAGACTAGTTTCTTGGAGTTCCGGGAGGCAAGGTCTACCAGGTTCAAGGTTCTTCGAATGTTGTCTCCTGTCGTGCGGTGTAAGATGAAGCCGGCCTGATCGGGGTGGATAATCTCCGGTAGGACGCGACTCAGGCGATTCACCAACATTTTGGAGTATATGTTTGCGTCAATGTTCAAAAGTGCAATCGGCCTATAGAAGGTCAAGTTTCTCAGATCTTTTCCTGGTTTGGGCAAGAGGATGGTGGTTGATTCCTGCATCGATGGGGTTACTGATCCCATTTCCCTGAAGGAGTTGAACAAAGTTACTAGGGGGGGAATCAGCTGGGCTCTGAATAGTTTATAGAATCTGGTTGAAAAGCCATCTGGGCCTGGGGCCCATGTTTTAAGTGATTTAATGGCCTCCTCAACCTCTTCCTCTGTAATGGGCTTCTCCAATTCGCTCTTCATCGTGTCAGGGAGATGGGGCAATGCTGCCTTCTGCAGGTATTCCATCTGTTGCGGTAGGTTCCATGGGGTTGCCGTCATGATTTGGGTCAGATGGTCTGTTGCCAATCTTTGCTTTTCGGGTTCTGAATATAGTAAGACCCCATTGGGATCTCGCAGGCCGGTGATCGTATTAATGCGTCTCTGCTTGGCCAATTTGGCCACCAGGAATCTGTTCGCTTGTTGTTCTTTGCGTAGTACGACTGTTTGGCTTTCGCCAGCAGCAGTGCGGTTTGTTCCGCATAGTGGGCTTCTAGTTTCTTCCTCGCCATGCGTATGATTCGCTGCGTCTTAGGGGACCAACCCTTTTCCCTGAGGACTGCCTCAGCTTCCTTCAGCTCATCTTTCAGAGCTATCCGAGTCTGTCGCCTGTCCCAGTGATAGGCCGCTCCCTGGGCGATCAGGGTGCCTCTAATCACTGCCTTCCTGGCGTCCCAGTTATTCGCCAGCGAGGTGTCTGAGGCTGGATTCTCGTCAAAGAAATTTCTTATCCCCTGTGCGATTTTGTCTCTTGTAGCCATATCATTCAGGATCGGGTCGTACAAGGACCATTTACGTAGATTATCGAGTTTGGGGTTCTGGGCCCAGAGTTCCAGGATCACTGCGGCGTGATCAGATATGACTCTTGTGCTGATGGATACCTCCTTGATAAAGGCCAAGGTTTGTGGGGAGGTCAAGAAAAGGTCGGTCCTCGAAAAGGTTCGGTGAATGAATGAGTAAAAGGAGTAGTCTATTTCGGTGGGGTGAAGCACCTGCCATGTGTCTACTATCTCTAAGGACCTGAACAGCTGGAGGAGGCTTAGTGCTTGGGCAAAATCACTTGGAGTCGGGGGGTGCGATCTGTCTTTGGTGGGGTCAGGAACCCTGTTGAAATCCCCTCCGATTATCGTTTGGCCCTCTACAAAACGGGCGAGAGACCAGCCCAGGGTGTCATAAAAGTGCGATTGACCAGAGTTAGGGGCGTACACCGAGATAAAGGTAATAGGTTTCCTAGTAGGAGGCATTTGACAGCTATATATCTGCCTTCCGGGCATGTTTTCGTTTCCTGAACCTGTGGGTTCAAGTCTTTTCTAAAAAGGATCGCAGTGCCTCCCTTTTTGCTTGCTCCAGAGAAGAAAAATTGAAATAGCCGAGAGCGAAGCTGAGTAACATCCGCCGGCAGCAGATGAGTTTCTTGGAGCATGGCTACCGCAGCATCTTCATCCTGGAGTTTTAGTAGAATTGCTTTTCGCTTGTTAGGAGAGTTCAGTCCATTAACATTTAGGGAGAGAAGCCTCAGGATTTGGTGGTCTGATGTTCTTTCTTTCTCTATTATTTGGTTTGGGGGGGAGCCGGGAGCTGGTGATTCAACTGCCATTTCCGCTGTGAGTCTTTAGAGTATCATCCTGCGCTTGAGGTTTTAATGCGGGACCCCAACAGGGGGCCGCAACTTTAACTGACGGGTGAGCCGACATTGTGAGTATGGACGCACCCTTGGCCAACAGGGCCAACTGTCCCATCGAGTATCGTGTACTGTGGGTTTCCAAGGAACCAGAGGTGGAAAGTATCCCTGGAATGGGTATGAGCCATGGGTATGGCCCGCCGCCTCCGTCTTCGAGGCTTATCAGTTTAGGAGTGAGGTGGTGGTTCCAAATTTAGGTGAGGCCAAGTGAGTTTGGCCTAGGATGATGTTAGTATCTGGGGACGCAGGGGCGCCTCTGATCATCTCCTTCTATTGTTCTGCTGTGTTGTCGACCATGACAATCGTCTAGGCTTTGGGGAGGGGAGTGGTTCAGGGTCCCCAGGCCCCTCCGGATTCGGCGTGGAGGGCTCTCGGGGCGAGGTCGGTGCATGATTTTCTCCGCGTCCTCCAGGTGGCTAATCCGGCGTAGGGTGCCTTTGTTTGTGAACTGCAGAGCCGTCGGGAACAATCATCTGTAGCGGACCTGCTGGTCCTGGAGGAAAAGTGCCAGAGGTCGGAGTGCTCTCCTTTTCTGTAGGGTGTGTAGTGAGAGGTCCTGGTAAATCTGAAGTGGAGTGCCCTGGAAGGTGATATCCTCCCCTTGGCGGCTGATCGCTTAAATTGCCTCTTTGGTCGTGAAGAAGTGGACCCTGGTAATAACATCTGGGGGGGGATCTGAGTCCACCCCCCGGCGCAGGTGTAGCCTGTGGGTCCGGTCTAGCAAGAGCTGAGATTTATCCAGGTCCGGGAGTAAGGCCTCGAAGAAGCTCCCACGTAGTCCGTCAGCTTGTTTTCGGGGACGGAGGTTGGGACTCCCCGAATGCAGAGGTTGTTGCGAGGTGCCCTATTTTCAAGGTCCTCGTGTTTAAACTCCAGGATCTCGCATTTGTGTTGCAGGGTATTAATGGATCTCTGCATTTTTTCTAGAGTGGTAGTGTGATCCCGAGTCTGGTCTTCAACTTCTCCGAGCCTCTGTTCGACCTCCGTAACCCTCTGGTCTGTCTGCTCTACTTTGGTGGTAAGTTCTGAAAGGCACGAGCGGAACTCTGACTTAATGTCCGCCATGAAGGCTATTAGGTCCCATTTAGTAGCGAGGGCTCCCCTGTCCTTTTGTGGTTTCTGTGGAGTCAGTTTAGGAGGATCTTGCTTCTTATTTTTATCCGGTGCGGCGAACATGGTGGATATATCCGTGCCCTTGCTAACTTTTGATTGCCTGGACATGCTGGTTGTGCTGGGCGGTCTCAGCCGGAAGAGTCGCTGAGGGGGCTAGGATTGTAGGCGACAACCCCAGGGGTGAATATCGTTCCAAGTTCCTTGCTTGATCTGGTCCCGAAGAGTCCAGGGAGTTGTTGGGGCAGTGGGTCGTGTGCTTCCGCCGCTAGCTGTCAAGGAGTATTCGAATGTAGCAGAGAAGCTGGCGGGGAGCAGCCGTTGCCCCGCAGTGTTCCAGGTCACTGGGTGGCTGGATGGGCCGGGGCGCCCGAGGAAGAGATGGGCCGGGGGGGACCTTGGGTGATTGTTGGGGGCCTCTGTCTCTTCAGCAGGCTAGGTCCAGTTCAGGACGCCTCGATGTGTGCGTCAGGGCCCCGAGTCTGCTCAGGAAAAGGGGGGGGAGAGGGTTCCAGCACCCCGCTCGCAGCCGAGCATACGAGCCGCTGAAAGAAGCCCCTGCCGTGGACACCAGTCGCCACTGGCACGATCCGGCCGGTTCTGTGTTGGCAGGTTTGCGGGCCCCTGAGGAAAGTCAGGCATCCATCCGCTCTTCCTCCTTGGCACTCCACAGCTTCGTCACCGCGAGGCACGTAGTATGCTGCTAGGCTCCGGTGTGGCCGCCATCTTGTTTCCTTCGGCTGGTGATGGGGACAGTGTTCGGCGGCTGGATTCGGGTAGAACAGTCCTGCGTTCGAAGATCATGTTGGGCCAGGTTGTGCTGTGTAGGTTCCGGTCGCCTTAGATGGTGTTGGCGACCCGGTAGCCTCAGCGGAACCGACAGAATTTGACGGAGGCGGCGGGCATCCCACGGGCGGCTTCAGAGGAGCGACCACATGGATAGCGTTCCAAGCCACGCCCCGTAACCCCACTGTTTTAAACTCAATGCCCCTAGCGAACACCTTCCCTGCCGGGATGACCTTCCCTTCAAAATTAAGGTTGCCCGCCAGCGTTTGGAGCTCTCTCAGCGTAGCTTTGCCCTTACCCCTTAACCCCCGATTGACTCCTTCAATTTTTGCACTTTATCAATAGGCAGCCTGCACTCCCCTGCGATCGTATCAATCTCAATCCCCAGAAAGGTCAGAGTTGTGGCCGGTCCGACCGTCTTCCCCCTGGCCAGCGGAACCCCCATTTCATCCATCACTCCCTGAAATGTACCCATGAGTGAATTACATTCCTTTGTCCCCTTTTCACCGACAAATAAAAAATCATCCAGGTAGTGCAATACACCCCCCACTGAAGACCTTTGGCATAATGCAAATTCCAGAAAGCTAATGAATTTCTCAAAGTAAGCACATGAAATAGCACAACCCATTGGCAAACATTTATCATAGAAATAATCATCTAGCACCTTGAAACCCAGCATGGTAGCTTTCCTCATGTATTGACAACAGCCGGAATGCGGACTCTATTTCCGCCTTACCCATTAGTGCCCCTCTCTCAGTCGCCTTCACCATCTGTACTACCTCATCAAATGACGCATAATGCACCCTGCATTGTTCCTCTGCTATCCAATCCTTCGCGGATTCACCGTCTGGGAAGGAAAGGTGCTGTATCAATCTGTACTGGCCTTCCTCCTTTTTGGGCACCAAACCCAAGGGTGATACCACAGAATTCTCCAGTGGAGGGGAAGAGAAAGGGCCCGCCTCTCTCCCCAACTGTATTTCCTTTCCCACTTTCTGAGCCAGTACCTCCGGCATTGCCAATGCCAACTTTAAATTGCACGCCTCTTTGACATCCAGCGAGCCAGTGAATTGAATCTTGAACCCCCATCTAAAACCATCCCACAGCATTTTAGCATTGCTAATGTCATGGTACATATTTAGAAAAGGAATCATGTCCTGCAATCTTACGGGTGTGGGTAAATGGTTTTTAATCGTGTTTAGCTTTCTCCTTGGGCTTGACACTGCTCCGCTGCTTCCCTTTCCCGCCTGTGGAGCTGCATCCCCCTGAGCCTTTTCCTTTTGTGTGCTGAATCTACAAGCATTACTGAAGGTACACATCCCCTCGGCAAACCCCCAGCATTCAGACTGCTCCCCGCTGGAAGCTGGAACGGTCGTTCCAGGAGGAGTTCCCTCGAAAGGACCCCCTGTCTCTGAGCGGGTAAGACCCTCTGTTTTTTCCATACAGTGGTTTCTCCCCAAGCACTTTTTCTCCCTGTCCCCTGACAGGTACCATTTTATCTATGTACCCGCCCACACTGAGTTCATCCCAGGTCATAGCTGGCCACACAGGCATCTTCAGCCTAAACCCTCTGTCATAGTTGAGCCAAGCCTCCCCTCCATGTTTTAAATACTGCTCATGAATGTATTGCTCATACGCAATCATAAAAGCAATGGTGCGGCTACAACCTCCTGCGCCCTGCCCTCTCCTTTGGTGGTTGCTGCCTTCTGTCTCTGTGCAGTTTCAGATTGCTGTTTGCTGGCTTTAGCTCTCTCTGTCATGACCCTTTTCCTCTTGGATACTGGTTCTTCTTCCTCAATGAGCTCCTCTTCCTCATCTTCAATCTCCGCCTGGGAATGTACTTCCACCCAAGCCTCCTTGTTGGCCGTGGGTGGGAACAACAGCGGTGAATCTGCCCTTTGGTTGCGCCCACAACCTCAGCCTCCATTTGGGATGTCACCAGCCCATCCTATGCTTGTCAGCCGCCATCCGTGCCATAGCGAGGAAGGCCTCCAGGTCCTTCTGTGGGCAAGCAAGCCTCCCATCGCCTTGTGCCTCCATGCCTGCTGCTGTCTTCTCCACAAGCCTCCTCCAATGAGCCCGCTTTGTGCAGCTCAGTCTTCCTGGCAGGGCCCCCTTAGTGCAGCTCACAACAGTCACAACAGTCCTGTTATATTTATGCTGTTGTATTCACCCTTGCAAGAGCCCACTTTGCACCGCTCTGTTCTCTGTCTTTCTGGCTTGATCCTGCTGTTGTGTTTCTCTCCTCTGGGGCCGCTTTGCGCAGCACTCTTTAGACCCGAAAGATGTGTGCTGAAGGTTTCCTTCTGCCGAGCCCGCTTAGCGCAGCTTGTACCTTAGCCCCTGCAAGCTCGTGCTGCACACCAAGCCCTGCTTACTTCCTGGGTGTCCGACACAGTCACAAAAATGCTTTGCACCCAATCTTGTTAATTTCACCCAGGTGACCTGATGTCCAATTTGTTAACGATATTACCAGGGAATCACCCAGGCGGCCCGGCACCGTTTTGCAATTTAAGTACTTTCCACCTTAGTATTGTCCAATTGCCGCTTGATTCTATGCGAGTTGAAAGTACTTGCTAGCTCCGCTCCCCTTCGGCAGCTTGACGCCTTACCCGCATGTTGTTTCTCTCGGGGACCGCCCTGCCGCCTCATTGTCCTTGCGCCGGTCAACCCAGCTGATCCTCCACTTCCGGGCATTCGTTCCTGCCCGCCAACGCCTCAATGCAGGACCGCACCTGCTGCGCCTCCCTGTTGGACCGCTCGCTTCTGTTCCACTCCCGGAACCGCGCAGTTCCTCTCCAGCACCAGGGCTCCCTCCGACCTCTGCTGGGCTCCTCACGATCAGCTCGGCGACGCGATGCTCCAACAACCCAGCCCCCCCTGCCTGCGAGCTGCACCTGGTCTCTGGGCTGGCTGCTCCTGATCACCCCAACGTCCGGTAAGTCCTCACGACGTCCAGGTACCAATGAAACAAAATCCCAAACAAAACAAACAAAATCCTCTTCAGGAGTGGCGGGCGTCCTGCTGTAGGAATCTGCAAGTCTTTTTCCAGCAGGACGCCCGCCGCTTATAGGGGACTTGCCCCGCCGCTTTCTACTGTAGCCTTTCGCAGGCTTTCCAAGCGCTTTGGCGCTATTTGTGGCTAATACCTCCCCCTAACCCCGAGTGGGTTTGGGGGGACAGAAGAGGAGAGAGGCCCCTGCCCCGGTTATCGAGGTTCCTCCTCCATTTTGGATATATTTTCTGTCATCACCTTCACAACGGTCGGAGCCGAGAGTTCGAGGAAATCAAATATATTATATACTCACGAAACGGAGACGTGCTTAGGAATGCACACCGCCCCTGCTGGCCAAGAGAGCTTTGACAGCTCAGTGAAAGTGACGTGTGCAGTCCCCAGAAAAGCCTGTTTAGCTGGAATACCAGCTGCTGGGCTCACAACAACAGTACTGAACAGTGATATAGACGGGAACAGAGCCAAGACACCTGTTATTATCTAAAATCTGCAATGCAGCCAACAGTCGTGTCTAGCTACAGCGATGAGGGGAAGGCACAGATAAGCATGAAGAGAATTCAAACCATTATAGGGCAAGTGCTACAGAAGGCGTTAGGAGCCACGTTGGGACACAGATCCTATCAGTTGGCGCTTCTGGAGGATTGGCTGAAATTCTCCCAAGGTAAGGAAGAACTCAGAGGAGTAAGAGGTTATAGGAGCGAGAAAGGGGGAAGAAAGTCAGCCCACAAGGCTCAGGGAGCCCAGATCCCTCTGGGCACACCACAGGAAAAGAGGAGTGGCAAAATAAAGTCAGTGAGATCCAAGAGGGGAACAAGCAGGTGGCAAGAGAGATCCTCCAGTAGCTCATAGGAGTAAGGGAATGACGATTGGCAGGATGATTACTTAGAGGATGAAGTCGTATCAGTATCATCCTCAAGCGAGGAGTGTAAATAATCTCCAAAGAAAAGTTGGTGAGGAAGATGCAGTAGAGGGCGATGATTTTGACCCAGATGCCCTTGTTCACCCCTGTTCATCAGAATAGGAGCCGATGGAAAAAATCGTGGCATACCTCAACAAGCGCCTGAGAGCGCTGCTAGCAAAGGCAAAGGAAGTCAGGAGTAGACTGAGGGCAAAGTGCCCCAAGCTACATCTCCCTGAGTGGATAGCGGACACCCCAGAGATTGATGACAAAATTGTCACATTTATGGGGAAGTATGTAAAAGATGTCCAGAAAGGCCTTGATAGGTCCTGGCGATCCTATCAGGACAAGATGCTAGACATGGTGGGACCTCACACTAAGAACTTCCAGATCGGGGACGAAACATGTGAGAAAAATTAGGCGATAGATTCAGTGTTGCTAACCGGATGGGCACAGAGAGCTATCTACATGCTGGGCAAAGGCAACAGCGCAATTACAGCGGAAAAGAGAAGATCCCTCTTGGTGACGATAGACCCGAAGCTTAGCGAGCTGGCAATCTACGAAACGGCAACAGCAGCTAAAGGAAAACTATTTGGGGACTCCTTCATCAAGGAGTTCACAAAATTCACCAACTTTTATGCAGTTCTGGACAAAGCACTAACCTCCTTGAATAGGGTTTTTGGCAGGCAGGTTTTCGGACAGGCTGGCAGAGGCAGGGGCTGTTTTGCCAGCCATTACCTGTATGCCAGGTCCTACAATGATAGAAATCAATGGATAGAGCAAGAGGACCAGAAACCAAACCCCTTCTTCCCCTTGCATGGGAAGGGGTAGAGGCTGGCGACACACGGAGCGCCAATACACTAACACAGGTGAGAGCAAGTGAGCAGAGGCATTCAATTGGCGTAGAAAATCTTGTAGTAGGAGGGAGGCTAGCAAAGAACGTCAATGCCTGGCACACCATATCCAGAGATGCCTGAGTTTGAGACACAGTCTGAGGCTTTCATATAGATTTGTACATGACACAAAGACAGGGAACACTCTCAAACCGCTAGCGCTAAGCGTAGAAGATCAACAGTTGTTAGAAACAGAACTGAGAAGTTTAGAACAAAAATCAGCCATTGTAGAGGTGATGGACATGCCAGAAAGCTTTATAAGCAATGTATTTTTGGTGAAAGGGAAGCGCAAGCTGAGACCGGTTATCAACCTGAAAGAGTTGAACAATTTCGTAACTTACAGGCACTTCAAAATGGAGGGTATACACCTCATGAGTGACATCTTGCAGCAGGGGTATTGGCTGGTCAGGATAGACCTCAAGGACGCATATTTGACAGACCCATTGCATTAGAGCATCAGAGATATCTGAGGTTCCTCCGGGGGACGATATGGGAGGTCTACCTACCATTTGGGATTCTAAGTGATCCGACCACGGCTGAATTTGCCGCGGCTGGCACGTTTGCATGAGAAAGGTGCGAACTACCAAAAGTTTGCACCTTTCTCATGCAAACACACTTACATACTCACACCCACACACACAACACACCCATAACACCCCCCTCACCCACACCCTCAGCACACCCACACCCCCAACATAAACAAACCCCACTTACCTTGGTCTTCACGCTGGGTGTCTGCAGCGCCAGTTCCCTTTCACTTCAGTGATCGGGAACCGGCACCGCAGTGTCCTTTTCTTTTCTTTTTTTTTTAAACGGAAGGCTGCGGGAGTGTCCCCCGCAACCCACGCTCACTATACTATAAAGTATAGTGAGCGGGGCGATGCGGGGGACACCCCTGCAGCCCCTGTTTTTTTTTTTTACAATGCTACCACCAAAGGTTCAAACATTTGGTGTTCGAACCTTTGGTGGTAGCATTTTTAGATCTAATGGTTCATGCGAACCATTAGATTCAGTCAAAACGACCAAAACCCCATTTGGCCTGGCATCAGCACCATGGTGTTTCACCAAGCTGATGAAGCCAGTAGTGACACACTTGAGAGAACAGGGCATCCAACTAATAATTTACTTGGACAACATATACATAATGTGTCAGGACAAGAACTTACTCAAAGTTCATGTGGACTCCACAACAAGATTACTACAACAACTAAGTTTTGTAATAAACTGGGAGAAATCCAGTGTTCAACCAGAACAATCCATGGAATTCCTGGTGTTCATTGTAGAGACGTCCCAGGGAACACTAAGTCTGCCGCTGGCCAAAGTGAACGACATCAATAAACAGATCAGGGGCACCTTGATGAGGGACATGATGTTGTTATGAGAGATTGCCAGACTGTTAGGATGCCTGGCATCTTCAATAGAGGCTATATTCCCAGGCCCATTACACTACAGGGCCATACAGAGTCTAAAGATTCCACACTTCAGGAGGGGCATATCATACGACCAAAGCGCCCCAATGTTGTCATGGGAGGCGAAGATAGAGCCGGAGGGTGGGCTTCAGCACATGGACGCTTGGAATGGGAGAGCCATATTTGGCTCATGCTCGGTCATAGTCATAGAGTCAGACGCCAGCAGATGGGGCTGGGGAGCCAACTGCATAGAAGTAACGCTGCAGGTGGTTAGAACAGGAAACGAGCACATGAACTGCCTGGAATAATTTGCAGGGTTGTTTGTAATGAGATGCTTGACCCAAGAGGGAGCACGGTGCTGCTTGTTACTCAAGATGTACAACGTGTCTGCAGTCAGATACATCAACAGACGGGGGGGCACAAGATCCAAGGTGCTGGCGGAAATGGCAAAGCAATTTTGGCACCTCTGTTTGCAGAGAAAGGTGCCACTGACAGCGGAATATCTGCTTGGTCAGCAGAACGAAGTAGCCTGCAGGTTCCTCAGAGATGCCAGCGCTTGGAAGATGGACAGTGGGGTATTTCTGAAGTTTATGGCCCGGTGCGATCCGTGCCAGATCTACCTTGTCCAGCCTTGATGCAAAAATCAGTTACCACAGTTTTTCAGGTGGAGACTGGATCCGGAAGCGGAAGCAACAGACGCTTTCCTCCAGACATGCAGTCCACCCACGGGGTACGCGTCTGCACCGTTCTCAATGATTGAGAGGACGTTTACCCAGGCGAGGAGGCAGAAGGCCTTGCTGATTCTAATCACTCCAGATTGGAAAAGTCAGGCCTGGTTCCCCAGTCTTCTAGAACTGGTTCATGACAATCCAATAGCCCTACCAGGGAATGAGTTCATCGTTCGGGATACCATACAGAGCGGCCACCCACTTTTTTTCGGGCAGGCAACCTCAACCTGATTTCTTCGGCAATTACTAGCTGAGCGCATTATTGATGAATCCCAGGCCCCAGAGACTCAAAGAGCACACAAATCGGCATGGGTGAAATGGCACAATTGATGAATGGAATGGAATGTGTATCCCGATAGAGCAGATGTAGTTCAGGTGGCAAATTTCCTTGCACAGCTGGCCGCTCAGGACAGGGCCTATAGGTCCATTAACATAGCTTGCTCAGCAATCTCAGCTGGCCACCCTCAGACTGCGGGCATGGCGATAGGGGAGCATGTGTTAATATGCAGATTGCTTGGGGCATAAGGTTGATTAATCCACCCAAAGAGAAATACTCTTAGATGTGGGATGTGGGCAGTTTTTAAGCTATTTGCAGACTGGCCTGACAACTCAGAGCTAACTAGGAAGACTCTATCAGTGAAATTGACAATGCTCTTATGTATATTATCATGTTAAAGAACTTTGGATGTGAGAGCTTTGCAGGTTAACAGAAAATCTTCTTCCACTACGGGAGTGATTTTCCAGATAACAAAAGGGCAAAAACAGATCTGAGGTCCGTGTCCTATGACGTGTTCCTGTAACATCCCAAGCTTTGCCCAGTTAGATGTTTAACAGTATGCGAGAACATCATGAAAGAGTTAAGACCAAAGGATGTACTTATAGCACTACAGAGACCCTACAGGGAAGTGACCTCTGTGGCATTAGTGAGGTGGTTAAGATGAGTGATGCAGCAAACTGGTATTGATGTGGTGAGTTACGGCGCTCATTCAGTGAGCAGTGCAATGGCCTCGAAGGCTGTTAATATAGGGGCTTGATTAAAAGATATCATGAAAGTGGCAGACTGTTCAAACGAATCAACTTTTAAGACCTTTTATTTTAAACCAATCGAGAACATGGAAAAATTGGTGCTAAGTAAGCTTTGAACAAGCATAATCCGGGCCCCCGTGTCGTAACGTAGAATTCAGATTTTCAACACGTTCCAAAAAGTCATAATTCTATTAAGGATACGAGACAAAGGATTATCCCACCCTTGCAATCGTGATATTAATGCTGTTATTAATGTGTACATAATAATGCAATATGTGTCAGTTGGGGTTCTTTCCTCCCCAACCTCCTCCTCACCTGAGCCTTCGGATGGAATGTCCTTGGATACCGCAGCAGGTTTCTTCCTAGCCTTCCTGTTGTCGGCTTTTCCTTGACTGGTTTCTTCTTTTTATCGTGTAAGTAGGATCTGGCTTCCTCAGAGACCACCTTGACAGGAAGGGAAACCTGCCTGAGGGGGACCCCAAGGAGCCAAACCCCAAATCCCAGGGAAAAAGCCTCTTTGGCAGAAAAAACCCTGATTGTCAACAGGAAATCGTTCTTGAATTGAATATGCAGAAGAGGGCGATTGTCTTCTTCTAAATTCCAGTTCCTTAGACTCCGTCACCAAGGAACCCCTGGTAGAATGGCAGTTCAAGGGCAAGAAATTTGGCAATAGAGCTCAATCGAGCGCGAAAGAGGTAATATTCTGAAAGACGAGTGCCAGTTAAAAGGAAGCACCACCGTCAGGTAAAAAACGGGTTTACAAGGGACACTGAAGGTAAGTACTGAATACCGAGGCGAAAAGAAAGTAGTAGTTTGAGAAGCAGTATTAAGAAACCCACATACCTGAGAAATCAATATCACCAGATGCATAGAGAGCAGAACCGCGGACACAGTGAAAACGAAAGTCACACCGCGACCGCGAGCGGAAATAACAACAAAGGAAAAAGGAAGCCAAGTAGACCGTAGAAAACCACCAGCGTGTAGCTCAGAAGGAACAGATAGACGGAGGAGGAAGAAAAAAGGGACAGAAAGTTAGGAAATAGAATGAACCCTGAAGGCGGGTGGAAACGGAAAAAAGTATAAATCGAAATAAGAAGGCGGGGACTAAGTACGAAATTCAGAAAGGAAAATACGAGAATGGAACACGGTCACTACAGAATGTAGCGACACGGAAAAAACCCCAGAGGCAAGGTGTACTAGAAGGCAAAAGGATCCATGGAAGAAATGCACTGAACCGAAGCACAGCAGCGTTAATGCACTGAAGAGAAAAACAGATACACTACGCTGGGCTGTGGGCGTGGCCTTGATTTAAAGGGTGAGTCTCCATCATAGGTGAGGACTAGACCGGCTAGTGGATTAAGCTGAACTAGAGTCGCCAGGAACTCCACACCTTCCAGAGGCGAATCCTGACAGTATGATACCGTGCTGCTAACTGTGCTGATGTTATGACACTATTCCCCCTCAATTGGATCAGTTTCTGAAATATGTTTTACATTATAGGTGCCAATGCAGACAACAAACTGTCACGGAACTGAGAGATGGAAGAGCATTTGGAAAACTATTTACTGGTTGGGACACAGGAGCGGGACCAGCAAAAGAGGATTCAAGATGGTTACAGTGTTTATCAGACTGTATAGCTGGTGATTGGACTAATTTGTTGACATGTTTTTATGGACCATTAATATTATGGACTACCAAAACTCTAACTGGGTGGGATTTGTAGTTTTCGTTTGGTATTGTTATATAATTGGTTTCTTCCTAGACAATTAGATTGCACTGCTTGAGTGTTCACCGGGACGGAAGACCACTTATTGAGAGACTAAAGATGTTCATCAAGGTATGACATCCAGACATTAGTTGTGATGACTGTACTGTATTAATATAAATAATATGGAAGGTGTGTAGTATGTTTTAAAGAATTATAGGTGGAATTATTTCCACCCGTGACAGAATACAGTTTTGTAAAGTGCATCGTTGGTAATGTGACAATTGTTGATATTATGAATTATTGGTCTTGTGGTAATTTTGAAATGTGTTTTATGGCTGTACATTGTGTATCCGATGTGAATGAGTATGTAAATATATGCATTTTTCTAAAGAACATACAACAGGATTAAAGATTAGTTTTTGACAAACATTCACGCCCTCATTTGATTCATTCCTTTTCACTACTGGTTGGTTCGGACTTAAATCATGACCACAGACATAGAATGTATGCAGACATTTTAAGATTTTGAAAAAATTTTGCTTTCGGAACATTAACTTGGCTCAAGAACATTGAAAAAAGAACAACTTCAGGTGGGGTAGGCCACAGAGTTCTCTTAATAAAGAACTAGAGGAAAAATATCCCTCGATGCCAGGGTAGTGGCTACACCAGCAAAGGAATCTCTCACTTTCTTATGCAATCAGTAGGGTTTGCTACTAAAAATCAAATCTATGCTCTTATGAATTTTAAGATTAAGGGGTTGGCGCTTGCGCACACACACTTAGCATTATTAAAGCATTGATTGTCTGTTTTATTTGGATTGGTCCTGCTTGGGAAACGTTTTATAAACTAGAAGTGATAGTGAACACAAATCTGTGGTATGGTTTGACAGGTGGCAATAGACTCACATGTCCCAGGTTTAGTTTGTTTTGCTCTGCTGTTTTGTTTGAAATCTTTATATATTACATTTATCTACAGCATTTATCATTATGACTTGTACTAGTGCAAATATTTCCCTTCTATGTTCTCCCATCCCCCAGCCACCAACACCCCTCGCGGGCACCAATTCCCAATCACAACGTACCTGTCCATACTCTCGAGCCTGTCACATTGCCAAGTCACAACTTGCACTCCACAGTCCCTACGACAGACTGTGAGAAACCAGAAAGTGTCTCATTGTCATGCCTCACTCACCTGTTGCATATGGTAGCAGGAGTCCATATGCTTTCAGAACGGCAGCAAGATCGTTCTATAACAGCTGAAGTCTATTATGCAAACTCCCCGCTAAACAGTATTGCATTCCTGCTCCTAAAGTCACGTGATCGTGCCTTGGGCTCACCAGTCACGTGCCTTTGGCACGTATTTAGGTGCTTTTCTCTAAGCGCCCGCGCTTCTAATTGTTGCAACTTTGTTTCCTGCCGGTGGTTTGATTTCGTTTGGACCACGTCCTTCAGCCCTAAGCTCCTTAAAGCTTTTCCCGCTCCTAAATCCATTGTGGAATTGTGCTTCAATATCTGGATTCCGGACAAATTTCCACGCTTATATTCCTGAGACTTGAGCATTAAAGCCGATTGCTGCACCTCGTGGCGCCTTCGCAAAGCCGATTGCTGTTCCCCGCGGAGGTGTTTCGCCTTACTGTATCATCATCCGAGTCCTTCCATACTAGTCACGGATGGGTCCTGCCATAAGGTATACTTCTAGCACATGTCCACTGCTGTGTGTTGTCATTCGCTCATAACCTTCAATGCTACTCTCGGAGCTCGGAGCTACGGGAGTATTTACAGCATCTTGTTTAGTTCCGTGTCCACAAACTTTCACTTACTGAGACTCATAAGTACTGTGTCCCGTTTGGGATTAATTATTTTCCAATTTAAGCATCAAGGGTGAATAACGCACTACAAACTAGAGAAAGATTTTCTGTTTGAACTTCTGGAGATGCCAGGACTATTTGATTTTCAATATTAATCAAAGGTGATCTATTTTCTGCCAACCAAAGACTCTTCCATTTACACCCTGCTGGAGATACCAGGATTATGTCGTGTTATGTTTAGTGCACCAAACTAAAGGACGCTATCCAGAGTGCACTTACGCGACTCTAGTTCGGCCCTCATTCCATTCGGGATTAGTTTGCTACTAACTTCCCCCTTCCTTTTCGTTGTGTTGATGTTTTGGATTCATTTGGAACTTCTGAGCTCACCTCAACTCGACAAACTACTCCTACAGGTTAGTGTAGCATTAGTGGGATTAAAGGAGTACAGCTGAAAACGCTTATTACTTACCTTATGCTTCTTTGTACACAGATTGGAGAATGTGCATAGTTATTCATCCTTTCAATTGATTCCTTGCTCTGGCCATGTTTTGTATCGGACAGTGGGTGTAATCAATGGAAAGAATTCTTCCATGAGGATTCTTCATTGATGGTTAAGGAGAAAGAATTCGGATCCATATTGTATCCTTTAATGTTAACTCCACCCGTATCCTTTTTGGTATATACCTTGTTCTAGTTGAATTTCACAACACAAACACTTTCTCACAGACAGCTTGCTATGAGAGAAAACAGGCTAACACCTGAGCCGTATACCTGACGTGCCCCAATACAACGGTCAGGCAAGGTCAGGCAATTACTCACCATCACACATACCTGACTTCCATTACACTTCCTCACAAGGTTAAAAGGCGGAGCACGAGCGCACACTTTGAGCGAGGCAAAGCACACGAGGAAACAGTAGTTTCATGATGGCAGTTTAACAAGAGGAGAAAGATGGCAAAACAGAAGGGGATTGCAAGGAGGGAAGTTCACGTGACATTTTCCACAAGGAACCGTTACTTCACAAAACCTCGAGAATAGAAAGCGTACGACCAGGAAACCAGGCTCAGGAATCCTGTATAGTGTGTTGAAGGTACCCAGAGCCCTCCTGCGTCGATACTCAAGGCGGGGAGAATCGTCAGCTGCCGTGGCACTGTCCTTGGCTCCAACAACAAAGCAGCATCAGTGGAATCAACGCAGCAGGTGTGCTCCGAGACCCCCAACTGGCCCATAGAGTCGGAGTTTGCTCAGAAGTACTTTAAGACAAGATAGCAGCACCTGTGAGATGGATGGGGGTGCAGATATATACTTCAACACCAATCAATAAGGACAAATCAACGGTTTGGCAAAGGGAGTCCGTTTAATGACAAGTACAAAAAACAGGGAGTAATGAATATCAACAATGGTGCAATCTTCCTTCTTGCTTCATCTCCAATGAACTTCATAAAATCCTAACATTTATACTGAAAACTCGTCATCATTGGCGTGTAACACTCAAAAGTTGACATGCAATTCTATTGGTTTGGAAAAGGTAACTTTACTATAGGTACTATATCTATATATGGTAACCGAGTGAGGGGATTGGGAAAACACTGTCAGATGGGCATCTAAGCCCTTCCTTCAAAGAAGACTACTGCAGAAGTCACTAAAAGTACGACGTCCCATTGGTTTTTACTAACTATAGGACCCTAGATTACTTGGTCCACTGTGATTGGGTTGGCACCAACCCCATGCATACTTTTCCACTTTGCTTAGCAGCATGCATAATGGTCAGCCAGGTGGTGGGTGCCCCTCAACTCAACCGGCTTTCCTCCAATCAATCATCACTTTAGTGGCTATGTGTCAATTATTTCGCTGTGGTTGGCTTTGAGACTGCATCTTCCGTCTAGATATCTTCTCCTGGCTCACAGTCATGTGTGGGTGTGGGGGTCTTGCTTCTGTTCGTTTGGCTGGTCACGTGATTCAGACACCGTGGATTTGCTTTTCCTCAACACTTTGTGTATTTAATTTTATGTTCACCCACCATCTGCTTTCGCCTTCTTATCTTGCCCCTTCAAAGCAGTATATTCGGGTCCTTGCTTCAGTTAATTGTAGCTACTGCTCATTTATTTTGATGGATATGACCTTGGTCCCCTAGGCATGAGTGGCCTCTGCTGAGTTTCGTTTCTGCTGCTCAGCTCCTGATTTCGTTGAAGGTTAAACCTTTCTCGAAATGGCCTTAGTAATTTTTGTTGATTCTGCTTTTTGTGCAAAGTGGAGGTATACTTCATATAATGTGCTTTATGTGAGGTAGATATGTATATGGCGCTTGCCGCACTATCCCTCTACTAAGCCCTCGCAAGCCGCACGATTCTCTTAGCTTTCTTGCAGTTCCAAGCATATGAACAGGTGTAAACAGGTCAAATATCTTTGCCATGCTTACAGCTTAAGCTTCTTATATTTGACATCGTCTTCACACTCTAAGTTCATGATATCCTTGCTCATAGCGTTTCGTCTCTTTGCGTCATTCTCTGGTCGTCATTTCTTCTACATGTGAGTCAGTCCGGGTTCTCGTGATGTCCCCATTCATCTTCCATCAGGACCTTTTTGGTTTCATCAGGGACTGTACTTAGGCGATCTTCAGTTTGTCTCATTTGTTGATGAGGCTTTCTCAATGAGTACCTTACTGTCCATGGTTTCCTCGGTACTGGTACTTCAATAAGGGCTGTTCTTCTGATAGGTACTGGGCAGAGCCCTACCGTGGCTCTCTGCTGGTTTATTTGCTCATCATAAATCACATATCTCGGTGTGAACATTCTTGGTACTTCAAAATGGATGGTTGGAGTGCGGCCTGTATTTGCGACCTCCTCTACACTCCCCCCTCTGGGCGATTCATCGACCACTTTTAACTCCTTCTTTGGATCCATCTTCTTTGGCACCTCGGTATTCACCTTCACTTCATCTTCTGGGTCTGTACATGATGGTCTGAAGAAATGTCTCTTTGGAGTCCATATTTTTATGACTCCTTTTAGACCTCCTGCTGTTTTCACATGTTCGTTTTTATTCCATTTCATCAGTTGACACTGTCCATTTGGGCTGCAATAAACCCATCTTCCCACATAATTTGTATGCTTCTTGGGATATAGAAACCTTGTTCCTTCTGGTGCATGAATGCTGGCTTTCACAAAATCTCTTATTTCTTTGTCAGTCAAGTCTTTGGGCTTCCATCCTGGCTCAACATCAATCATGATCTTCATCCCTATGGCTTTTTTTTCACAGTTTTCTGGCATTGGGAGATTATTATCTTGATAACAGAGAATCCTAGCAGTCTCATCACTAAGAGGGCTCCCAGGAACTTGAATGCATCTGCCATCCATTGTGGAACCCATAAGAATAGTGGTGCAAACCAACTGTCATCATCAACTTCGTCGGTCTCATCAATCATCTGGTTCTGTAGTTTTGTCAGCATACCTATTGCTTCTGTTAGAGTTCCTCATCGTGAGAAGGTATAAATGTGCAACATGATTCTCCGATTTTTGCATGAACTCCTCCATCCATGGCTGTGATCATGTCAAGCACATATCTATTCTGCAGAGTCCTCATTCGGACTGCTCTTAACTCCTCCTTAATCGCGCTGAATCCTTTTATGGTTGTGTTGATGGTCTGCAGCAATTCCCATCTGGTTATCTGCAACCATTTAGTATTTGCTCCAACTTGAAATCTTGGCATGAAGATTGTTGTGAACACTGATGAGGTGAGGCTAAACAGACTGTGTTCATATGAGATTGCGTGAAAAGCTTCTTCAGATTTGACAGAAAAGTAATTCTCCCTTTTCATTCGGGTCAATAGTTCCACAGATCTCTTCTTTCTCAGGTGAGCATCTGCTTTCGGGAAACTGTCAATGTTTAATTCACTCTTCGGGATCACCAACGCCGGAACGTGGACATTCACTACTGTGTATATACCTCCCCAGTTTCTAGGCAGTCTGATGTATGCTTTGGATCCACATGCCCAATAATGATCCATAATTACTGCAGTTCCATGCATCATTCCTGGAGCATCAAATGTTCGTCCACAGTTCTGATTCTCTCCCATCTTCCTTGGGCCATTATTCCTGAAACACAATTTTGAGCTCTCCAGTGGTACTATCTGCAAGGGACTCCTCTGTCTTAGACCCATGTCAGCAGTTTTGCTAGCCTAAGCCATAATGGCTTGCATATCCTTTGTGAATTTTCAATTGCTTCCTTGCAGGCTCCAAGGACCAACCATGCCCTGCAGATCAATACCCCCTTTTCCCATACATCTGGTGAAAGCACTGTTCCCCAAATCTGCATTTGGCCTCTGTTCTTCCAACTCTGAGCCTCTTCTTGAGTTTTCCCTTAGACATTTAGCTTCTTGTTCACTTCCCATCTGATTTCCGCTCCTTTCACTGCAGGTTTCTCGTACCTGATCACATGGTTCCTAGTATGAGCTCTGTCTCTTGCCTTTATGTCTTCAACATAATCATCTTCATCAGGATCAGTTTTTTCAGTTGCCCATTTCAGTGAGGCATCACTACCCATGAACTGGCCTCTGGTTTTGCACATTGCTACATGCGAAAGAAAGTGTGCTGTCTGGACATCCATTTCTACAGCTACGAAGATCTTGGACTTCCCCATGCTGTATTGTAGGAGTGCAAACAAAGCATTCTCCCTCTGAACTTCGTCTTCCAACTTCCATCATGTGTTGGTACCAAATGTTGTTTTCCAAATGTGCTGTGCTGTCCAAGTAATCATTTAGTTTGTTGTTGTCTCTGTGCATGCTTCTCTTGATTCTTAAAGTTTTCTTGTAGTTTCCTATAACTACACCCCTGAATGCATCTATGTGGCTCTTTCTTACTGGAGGATTCTTAGGTATACTGGTCCATGGTGCAGGCCTCGTCATCTGTGCCATTTCAGTAGACAAAAGTCTGGCAGTCTTTCTTTGTCCTCAGATATCTTTTTCTTTCTGGTTAGAAATGTCTGCATGCACTCTGGCTTGGGTCCAGTATATGGCTGTACTGTAGAACTTGTACTTGTCCCTTTTACTGGAACATATATGCTCGGCAATGTTGTCTCTGTTTTGTCCATTTGTCTTTGTACTTCACTTATCGTGGAACTTCTCACAGTGGGCAGTCTCTTCTTCTCTACTGCTTTGGATTGTGGCTCTGTAGTCATTGACACTAGTCTTGGTGTATGTGCATTCAATGTTTGCATGCGTGTGGTTGTCAGTAACCTTTTTCCATTCATACTCTGCCTGTCTCCGGCTTTTTGATTTGCTTGTTACCACAAGTGTGTGTGTGTGTCATTGCTAATCACATCCATCTCAAGTTCACTCACTCTATTGTCCGATCTTCTTGGGACTGGAATTACTATAAAGGGTCTGGGTGCTTTTGTAAGTGTCATTCGTACATCATTAAGTGGATGTACTGGGATTGGAACGCTTCGTACACCATTAAAAAATGCAGTTCTGATCGTTAATGACAGTAGAATGATGATGAATATAATACATAAATACATTATGCCCCTGTAGGTTAGGCGGCAGCATTTACGTCCAGGAAACTGTGAGCGTCTCTCCTCCTGCGGGAGGACTAGAGTACTGTTCTGGACTCCCATCTCGAACATCTGTAAAATGTGTTAACTTTTAATACAAATTCTAAATAATATTGTCTCTGGATCCTGTTTGTTCTATTTGTGAGATGTTGAACTTAAACAATTGTCTCTCCTTGACAGACCACTGGATTTGTCTATTAGTTCTGGGTACAGTTTTCTTGTTTAGGCTATAGGGAGTGTCAAAATCGAGCAATAATTCAATAAGTCTTTTTACTGTGCATGTTCAAAATATATCATCTCCCAGTCTACGCCTCTGATCTGCTTCATTTTCCCAAATTCATGCTGTGTCCTTGTCAGTACAAAAATAAAATAAAATAAATGAAATCTTTGACACTGCTCACTCGATCTGTCCCTCGGCGGAAAGTTTAAAATCTTCTGATGTAGTTCTGCTGATGGTTAGAAAGTTGAATTTGCATCACAATACCATGCAGGAACTGCTCGGCAATCACAGTGAGCAATCTCCTTATTGTCTTTTCATTTTTAGGATCTTGAAGAAAGTCAGTGACACTGGTGAGCCTCCCCACCACTGACGGGTACGATCTTAGCACTAGATCGCAATATGTCACCACATTTTTGGTGATGTCGCTACTGTGGGACACTATAAGTGATTCCGAACAAGGTTATTGTGAGAAAGAGTCAGGATACTGGTTTTTCTTTCATCTTATGTGTCCTCGATCAAAAGTTCACATGTTCTCTTTTCCTTATTATGGCTTCAGTGTGCCTCAGTCCAAAAGTTCAAATTCAGCAGGCTATGTTGTGGTTTATAAATGCAATTCTCTTCTTCACCCTGCAAGTAGAATGCACAGAGTGTCCGTTTTTATGTCCTTATCCTCCTTTTTGCTCGGAGGAATGTCCATAGTAAAACCACAACTTTTGAACAAAAGCTCTTTGTCTTTGCTTTGCTGCTGCTCATGCATCCTTCTTCCTCGTCATGGATCTCGTCTGCACGTGCTGTGGTTCTTCCCCGTCGTCTGTAGTCTCTCCACGCTGGGGTGCAGGCAGGTGGCCTTCTCCGATGTATGGCTTGATGTCACCCAAAAAGATCCAAACTCTTCTTCCTTGTAGTTTTAATGCAGATGGAGTGCAGTCTTCTACTGTAAAGGGACCGTTAAACCTTGGCTTGTGCCACCTTTTCCTCGTATGGTTTTTTACCAACACAGTGTCTCCAGGGAAAACGGATGGAACACAAAGTCCTTGAGCTGTGAATCAGATATATCTCCCTCTGTGTTCCGTGCTGCCCTGCACCCTTTTCGTCGTCGCTGCAGCTGGCCTGAAATTACAGTAAGACAAGATGTAAGACAAGATGTCATGCAATTCAAGTAATTTTTCATTTCAGACCCTAAGATTTCTCCTGTTGACAGGGCATCACATCTAGATCTGTCTCGTGGTGTCAGTGGAGTGCGCATTCTTCTTCCTGTGGCTATTTCGTGCGGCGTGAGATGATGGTCAGAAACTGGTTGATTCCGGAGTGCATACAATGCCAAAGGAAGGCAGTGCAACCATCCCTTTCTTAGAGTAATCTTCAAATTGGCTATCCTTTCCTACGAGAACTTGTGCTTTATACCAAGCAACAAGCTAATCTGATCTCATGACTTTGCATACCCCCACCTGGGGAATACCTCCCTCTCTACAAATGTGGCCGCACAGGGTGTGTACAGGGACCTACTTCTATCCATCTAGAGAATGGACAATCCACAACAATTAAATACCTGTACCCGTTACATACTTGAATCATATCGACATAATCGACATGCAAGTGTTGAAAAGGTCTGTGAGGCCTTGGGATGACTCCTCGAATTACCTTCAATGTGTGCCCAGCTGTGAACTGCTGGCAAATTATACAGCTCACCAGAAAAAGTGCAACATGCTCCACTAAGTTCGGTATGAACCAGTCTTCGGCGAGCGTTGCCGCTAGATTCTCTTTCGTCATATGTGCCGGATAGTGTAACTGCTCCAGCACTGATTTTAACAGGGCTATAGGCATTACTGGTTTACCAGTGCTGTCTTGTTGCCACAAGCTATCAGAGGGGTTTAAAGAACACCCTCGCCGCTTCCATACATTTTTCTCCTCCTGTGGTGCTTCCCCTTGGAGTTCCATTAACTGTGTTTGTCTCAGATTATTATAACTTTCAGGTGTACTCCGTGCAACCATCATTTCTCATTTGCGTGAGTGACTTCCACTTCCATGATCATCTCACTCTTGGATGCCATACGCTTGGCTTCCGTGTCTGCTGCTTGATTATCTCATGAGATAAAATCTGACCCCTTCGTGTGGGCGGCGCATTTCACGACCGCTATGCCCACTGGGAGCTGTAGTGCCTTAATCAGCCTGTCCAATAAGGCTGCGTGCTGTAATGGCATGCTGTTCGCTCGGAGGTAGGCCCTCCTTTTCCAGCGCGCTAAGCCTGCGTGCACTGTTGACGTCACATAGGCAGAGTCACTGTACACTGTTACTTTCTGGTCTGCGTGATTCTCAATAGCGGGTATCAACGCTAATAATTCTGCAGCTTGTGCTGAATAATGAGATGGTATTCATGCACTGAGAAGCACTCAAAACTCTCCATTTGCTGTGTGCTTCATTATTGCTACGCCTGTATATCTTTGTCCATTGTTTTGATCGATTCTCGAAGAACCATCAATGAAGACAATGGGCCTCATTACGACCCTGGCGGTAGGGGGTTAACGGCACCGGTAGAGCTGCAGGCGCCGTTAATCCCCTACCGCCTCATTACGAGGTCTGCTTGCGGGTCCTGCTAAGGTCGCCTGGTAAAACCAGGCGTCCTTAGCGGGTCCCGCAAGCAGACCAGGATGCTAACAACGGGCCCGTCATTAACGGGCCCATTGATAGCATCCTCCCCATTCCCATTGAGCCCTATGGGGGCTCAAATGGGAATGGGGATGTACCGGGTCCGGATTACTTGAATGGTGAAATACGGCCCCCCAAGGTCAGAATGGCCCGGTATTTCCCCATTCAGGGAACCCGGACCCAGTACCCGGTATGGGAGTAGCCATGCCGCTTGTAGTGGCATGGCTACCTCTGTAGTCGTAATGAGGCGCAATTTCTCCTTCTGCCAATGCATTTTCTTTCACCCTGGGAATTTCATCATAGAATCCTTCATAATTTGCACAGTCATGTATTGGCTCTCCTTCACTGACTGGCTCTGCTATAAACATAGCTGGGTTCACTATCTTGCATCGGACTATCTTAATCGATGGATTCGATATGATCACTTCATAAGCAGAAGCTCTCTGAGATGCCCGTGTGCCTTTCGGTTTCTCTAGAATAGCAAATAGCGAGTGCTCGATGTACAATGTTATTGTGCATCCCATTACAATAGTTGTAGCCTTCTCGATGGCGAATGCTGTGGCAGCTAAACTTTGTTCGCACGGGAAATGGCCTCTCATCACTGGGTCCAAATTTCCACTATAGTATGCTAGGGGCTTGTACCCCAATGTGGTTCTCTGCGTGAGTACTGCCGTCATGACGCTGCCATTCGTGGGCCTGAAGCAATGGCTTGGTGTAGGAGCTGTAGTCGAAGGTCCATGCCCTGACATAATTGCAAAGGCCTAAGACACTCTGCATTTGCTTTACAATGTGTGGCTTGGCTGTGTTTAGTATGGCTTCAGCTCTTTCTGGGGTAACTCTTTTCCCCTCATGTGAGATCAGCTGACCTATGTAGAGTACTTCTCGTTGACAATACTGTAACTTCTCTTTGTCAACCTTGTATCCTTTCTCAGCCAATATAGTCAATAACTGAACAGAATCGTGTCTGCATTGCTCCTTGTTGTGCTACAAATTAATATGTCGTCCACATATTGCAAGACTACACTCTCGAATGCAATATTGCTTAGATCCGTCTGCAAGACTCTGTTAAAGATAGAAGGAGACTCGCAGTACCTTTGGGGTAGCCTCGTGCTTTTCAGACGCATCTGTCTGAACGTGAATGACGTCAGATCTTGTGAGTCACGGTGCAACAGGATTGAGAAAAATGCATTTTTCAAGTCAATCACTGTGAAATATTTTGCCTTAACAGGTATATTACATAGAATTGTAGCCGGGTTCGGGACTAAAGGGAACTCGGCCTCAACAATATAATTTATCGGCCTTAGATCTTGTATTAGCCTCCACGACCCCCCTTTTGATTTTTTAATAGGGTAAACCGTGGTATTGCATGACGACTCTGACGTCACTAAGATGCCTTGCTCCATCATAGCCGAAATTGTTTTAAAAATCCCTTCATCTGCCTCTCTGGACATGGGATATTGTTGTGCTTTTGGTAAAATTGCTCCTGGCTTCAGTGTAATCCTCACTTCTCTGAGTCCTTTCAATAGGCCTAAGTCATAGGGTCCTGTGGTCCACACTGAGACAGACACCTGGGCCATATCATTCTCGAAATATTTTGTGCGGTTCTGTGCTAACATCATTCTCTGAGGCACTTCTTTTTTGATCATTTTCACCCAAAAGGTGAGGCTCACCTCCACCGTTGTTTCTTCTTCATCTGCTTGTTCATCAAACAGATCGTCATAAGTGACGTCAGTCAATCTATACCCCTCTTCAATGGCGATTACTGTGCACCATTGTCAGCCTTCATCCTCATGACCATCGATCAAAACCACTTTTCCTCGCATTGCGGCTTTATGTATTCTTAAAGGAAATACTTGTCCCCTTTCCTCGTGCATAGGCATTCTTGGACTGAACAAAAATTTGTCTGGGGTCCTCATGGTTTTCTCAGCAAGGCCTGGCAGCACTGCCATTAGCACGCATATTCCATACAGGAATATTTCTGACTCTAATGGAATGGCGCTCATGGCTGGGTGTCCTGCATATGCTCTAATCATTTCGCATAGGTTTGAATAGTGCATTCCTGCAGTTAAGCATACTATGCCCTCCTCCGTGAACAAGATTGTCATGTTTAGTTTTGTCATTAGATCTCGACCCAAATATAATAGACAACAAAAACCCAAGGGTGGGTACCTCTACTACACTGGCACTCAGGTGAAACAGTGGTAGTGCCAGATGGAATTTAGAAAAAACTAGGAAGATTAAAAATGAATGACTACACTTTGGGACACCTATAGTCGATAATGTTTACAATGTGGACTATTGTTAATGAAATGGAATTTCTAATCTAGTATACTTGAATTTAAAAAGTTTACATGAAAGCTTTGAGTTCTTAAAATAATGAACTTTTTTAGAGTTGAAGGGTATGTAAGGAATATGAATAAATGATTTAATGATAATGTTTTATCAAATTAGATTTGTAATCAAAAACTGTAACGCTCACCTGGTATCCACGGGGATGTCACTCAGCCTGTTCTGACCTCTTACGACCTCGAACCCTTCCCTGGAGTCTACTCGACTGGGTCTGAAACACAGGATTGGTACAGTTTAACTGCCTATTGTCTCTGTGTGCTTGAACCCTTTCTTCCCCGGGGTCCAACACTTCCCTTTGATCCACAGCTCACCATGTTTTCTTGGAAAGTGTGCTCTCCGTCCTGCTTTCAGCGCAGGGGCGCGTTGATAGATGCAGGCTTGTTGCTGCCTAGTTACTTCACTGGCAAGAGTCTGACAGGTAAGTATAATGAGTCTTTTGAACAGTTCTCTAACTTCGTTCCTTTCTTCCTTAGATGATGGCCGACGCCCGGGGATGGCGACGTGCTGCTGAGATGAGTAGCGCTGAAGGTGAGTGAGAGCACGATGCGCGATGCAACCCTTTCGTATTTGTATTGAACTGAGTTTGTTTTCTGTGTCTTTTAGGTGCCGCGACGTTTTCAGCGTAGAAGCCCGTTATGAAGAAGAAATGCGGTGAGTAAGCGCGGTATGCGGTGCCTCCAGATGTTTCCACGCTAACCTGGAGTGTCTTTTCCCTCTTGCAGATGGATGAGAAGTTCCAGAGACAGAGTTCCCTCAGAGCGGCTGGGATTCAGGTAAGCATTTGAAGCTCATACAGTCTTTAAAAATAAGGAAAGATTTGCTGAATGCTTACTAATGCCTTTTTTCTGTTCTTTTCCCTTTTCCTTAGGAAGCGGCGTGCCGGGATGGGAATGACACCGCCGAAGATGCCCGCAGAACAGAAGAAGCGATGTGTCGGCGGGAAATTCTGCCGGGGTCGGCCGGGCCGTCCGTAGACCTCCGGGCAGGGAGGCCCCAACTCCTCCCGTATATCCCAAAAGAGATAGAGTATGAGACACACGCAAGAAGCAAGGTGACTCTGCTGTTTATTAGACAAAACGGCAGGGATGGGTCAAGGAGCGTACGCGTCCGTCCTGACACACACACACAATCGCGGGGCTCACAGGCCCTTTTTACCTTAGTATGACGCGCTACTTGCATCACTTGGAAAGTTTAGCAAAAAACCTATCTCCACTCTGGATTGGTTACTCGAGTGGTAGGGTTAGTATAGCATACATATAGAGAACGGTATTAGTGGTTGAGGGTTAGTCAGGTGGTATACCTGGGCTGTCCCTTCAATTTGATACATGAAAATTGTTACATGAAGACCTCTGAGGATTGGTCAATGTGAATGGTGTCAGTGATAAGAACCCCATGTTCTAATTGGTCCGCTCGCGAGCCTCCCAGTCTGGGACTATCGCTGTTCCCAGCTCGCGGTGCACCTGTCATTTGCAACAATGTTTTAATATGGGTAGGTGTAAACAATGTGAGGATTTATTCATATGTTGGGAGGTCGACTACTCCCACTGCTGCAGATGTCCAATGAGTCTTTTAATTGTATCTGCCTGTGTCTTGAAACGTGGGATTCAGGCGTCTCCTTCCTCCTGGGCTTGGCATCTTGTCAGGTTTGGCTTTGTCACGTGAGGTGGGACCGTGTTTGAGGCAAAATTCAACACAATTAATATTGTTTTTCCTACTGTGTGCCTGGTTTATCTTGCAGGTGCGACCTTGGCGTTGGCTTGCAGCGTGCGAGATTGCAACATCGTGCCCTTGGCGGTGTGCTTTCGCCGGGCTCATTTTGCAGGGTCAGCAACCCAGTTCTTGCTCATTCAGTGTTCATGGAAGCTTTTGCCTGCGGCCTACTTGGACCTGGTGCATAGGTGGAACCGTTTGATGCAGGGCGCTTTAGGTTACGGTATCATATTGCTTTATCCTCAGTATCGTGTCCCCGTTATATTCTTCATTATGGTACATGGCTCTTAGAAGAAGCGTGAGCAAGCCTTTTTATATAAGTTCATGGTGCGTCTTGCATTTCTGCATTTTGAGAGCCTATGTGGAAAATAATAAAGATGTACGTCCGTGAGTATGTCTGTCGCCTGCGTCATAGCACTGAGTATATTCTTCGTGTAGATTGGTGCGGGAGTGTCCGGTGTGTATATTTGCACAGGTGTGCTGACCGTTGGCTAGGTCGTCATGGCATCTCTAACGACGTGTAGGTTTAGTCGAGTTGGTCCGTGCCGCAGGTGTCGGCATGGACAGGGCGGGCTGCTGGGCAGGTAGATGGGCACATCCGTATGTTCCTGTACCAGGGTATTTGGTCGTCTGGTAGATAGGCAAACTCCTCTCGTGGCGGGTGTCTGGGCCGTGATCCTCTAGGCCAAGCGCGAGAGGGGAAGGGCGGGAGCCTGGTCTTCCATTCTCCCACTTCAGTCCCCCCTCTGGTCGACTTGTCGACCACAAACATATCCTTTTCTTTATCTCCTCTTACTCTCCATATTTTAGTTATTCCTCCCAAATGTCCATAGTGGTTAACATGGTCTTCAAATGACCAATACATATATTCACAGCTTCCTCCAGGAGTGCAGTATACCCATTTCCCTATGTAGCTCCTGGGGTTTCTTGGGTTCTCGAGCTTCACAGATGGTGGGTCCAGGTGGTTGGTGATGATCTGGCTGCGCAACTTCTCTCTCTCTTTTATGATTGTGCCTGTGTGTTGGCCGTCATCTGTTGGCATCAAGAGGTGTATACCAACCATTTCGATCATCTCGTCTGTGGTGCGTGCCTTCCGGGCTTTCCAAAATCGTATTATGATCAGTGTAGCTCCAGCCAGAATAGTGCATCCAACTATAATCTTCAGTCCATCTGACAGCCAAGATGGCATCCATGACCATAATATTGAAAACCAGCTCTCATCTTTTTTCACACCTTTACTTTCATCCATCATTTTTGAGTGCATCTGGGCCAATTGTGAGACAGCTTCCGTGAGTGTACCATTGTCAGCATCGTTAGCAGGAATGAATGTGCAGCATGATTGTCCTATCTTTGCGCAAACGCCTCCTTCCATTGCTGTGGGGAGGTCCAGTACATATCTGTTCTGTAGTGCAACCATTCTTACTGCTCGCAATTCCTCTTTTATTGCGTTGAATCCATTTACTGTAGAGTTATTTGTCATCATTAGTTCCCACCTAGTTATCTGGAGCCATTTTGCGTTTGCGTTAGCCTGCAGTCCAGGATGTATTATTGAGGAGAAGAACATAGCTGCTCTGCTGAATAGTCTGTGTTCCGGCGGTATTGAGGTCAGTGCTGTTTCCGACCTTCCCCACAGGTAATTTCCTGTCAGAGGTTCTCCTTGTCTTTTCCTTCTGTTGAGGACAGTGTTGTTGCCGTTGCGTCTGTTCTCTGGCCCTTTCCGAGGCTGTGCAGATCTCTTCTTCCTTTTGTTTCCTTCATCCATCTTGGGGAAATTCGCCATATTCACATGCTTCTGGGGTACCACTAGTGATGGTACATTAACGTGTACTATAGTGCATACACCATTCCACAAAGGGGGCAGTGTGTGATATGCCTTGTCTCCACAGGCCCAGTAATGGTCCATTACTACTGCTGTTCCTGCTCCCCCCTCAGGTAACTCCATCACGCTTTCACAGTTGGTATTGTATCCTACATCCACCTCTCCTTTATGTTGGTAGCATACCCTAGGCGCAGTTAACGGCAGTATTGTTATTGGGTCTTCATCCTTCTCCATCCACGTGAGCATGGGTACGTACTTGATCCAAGTCATCCAACATCTATGGTTATGTCCATCAATAGTTGAAATATTTTCTCTAGTTACCATGTTGCTGCCAACCACTCCTATGTCCCATTTGTTGTCCATGTACACCTTCCCTGTTATTATCATCAGTGGTCTTTCCCAACATCCGTTTTTACCAGGGACTTCAGTGGCGTACCAATCACATGGTAGATACTGCAGTGTTACCTTCTTTGTTTCTCCTTTTTCAGGACCACTTGTTATGTATTTGAATCCTTCAGCATGTAAACTGCTCTTGTGGTAACTCAAATAAGTCTTGAGGAAGTTGTTTTCATATGGATATGTATCTCGTGTTTTCCACACCAAATGCACCACTGTCCCTTGAAATCTTCCTTTCGTCTGGAACAGTGCCAGGTATATTATACATCGTGCTATTTTTCCATCTATCTCCGTAGCAACAAATGTTCGAGAAGCGCTCATGGTGTATGGGATCAATGAGCAAACGTAGCAGTTGTCTTCTGTTGTCTGCTTGCCTATTTTGGTCATGTGTTGGTACCACATGTTGTTAGAGACGTGTGCTGAATCTTGTACATAGTTGTCAATGCCTTTATTATCTGAGTATGTGCTGCGTTTAACTCTATTTTCCTTGTGTGGGATTTTACTAGTACCACCTGACATAACACCTGTTGCAGCAGGGGGTGGGGGTATATTAGGTTTGGGTACAGCAATAATATCAGTAGCATAGCTGTACTGCCATACAGAGGCAGCCAAGAACCCGGTGATCATTAAAATCCCTATCAATTTTATTACAAATGCTAATTTCACCGGCATTTTGCTCTTACCTTGCTGCAGTCCGGCAGCTTATTCTTGCGACGTTACAGTTGCCCGCCTGAAAATTCTTAATATGCTCGTTATTAAGGTTAGTTATTGTTATTAAGCTCTCCCTATCAAGTAGTCATTCAGTGCCCAGGCGAAGAGCTGTTCCCACGCCAATCTGAGCGATCTATCTCTCAGAGCAGGCAAGTATGGTTGGAGGTGAGGCATTGAATGTTCTATGGCCAAGAGGAATGCTGTGTAGTAGACGCGTACCCTCCTTTTTTTCAGGTACGTTGGCCTTTTTACTTCATATACAAATTGGTGTGACAATTCTTCCAGGTAATTATCGTCTGAGGGTACCATCTACTCCTGGGCAGTGAGTTGGTTAGTTATCTACTTTCTTAACAGTACAATAATACGCTTTACCTGCATGTGCGAGAGAAAAGAAAGAGAACATTCAGGTGTTTACATGTGTATATGTGCAAAAACAGTGTCCTTCAGTTCAATTGTTACTACAGTGGGCAGGGGGTCAATGGGCAGAGGGTTTGGGGTTCAGCTGGCGGAAGTCTCTTTACCCTTTGATCGTGTAACCATGGGGTGGGCGGTATGGTGATCACCCCTTTCTTTCCTAATAGTTCTCTCTGGGGAATCTGGGGGGTGGCAGGGTATAGGGACACTTAGGCCGTTAGTTGTGGTAGAAGTCTCTTCCTCCGTTGGTGACGCTGTCGTTGTTCTTCCAGTGGCCCTGTCGGTGGCGCTGGGGCGGGTCTGGAGTTTGTAGATCTTTACGTCGTGTAGGTGGTTCCAGGCACGTTTGTCCTGTAGCTTTACTGCTCTCGTTGATACTGCCTCTACCAGATGGGGGCCAGTGAATCGTGGACTGTTCCACTTTCTGTTGAAATTGCGAAGTAGTACGTGGTCACCTTTAGCAACTTTACACAGTCTTTCCTTTTCCAATTCTTTATCCACGTCTTCTTGTTGATTGCTGTTAGACCCGCCCCGCGTGCGCTCGAGCTGTTGAGACACAAACACTACACTAGTAATCAAAGAAGACACATATTGGTACATTTCATCACCAAGAACACTCGCAGTACTCTCGTGGTCGGTAAATGCTCTTGATGTTGGCGTTAGGGGAAGGCGCATTTGACGTCCGGTAACCACCTCGTGAGGGGTGAGGTGGTGGTCGGACCCTGGTCTATTCCTTAGCTCAAATAGGGCTAATGGAAGGCAATACAACCAACTCTTCTTTGTTGTTTGCTGTATCTTTGCAATTGCCTCCTTTAGTAGGCCATTCAGGCGTTCACATATACCGTTGGCCTGTGGGTGGTATGCGCATGCAAATTTATGCTTGATGTTCAGCAAGGATGTAATGTGCTGGAACATTTCATTTGCGAAATGTGGGCCATTGTCTGACCTTAATACCTCACACACTCCCCACCTGGGGAAGACCTCCCTCACTAGGAATTTAGCTGCTCTAAATGCATCTGGGTGTGAACAGGGCCCTGCTTCAATCCATCTTGAAAATGGGCATACTACTACAATCATATACCTATTTCCTTGACATACGTTGATCATATCAACATAGTCAATATGGAGATGCCGGAACGGTCCCTCTGGCCGGGGTATAGTACCTCTTATCACCTTCAGAGTGTGGCCGGCCGTAAACTGTTGACATGTGAGACAATTGCTGATAAAATTTGACACATGAGAATTTAACTCGGGGCAGAACCAGTCTTCCCTAATTCGTGCTGCAATTACTTCCTTGCCTGTGTGGGCTGGGTAATATAGTTGGCTCAGGGCAGTGTTCAAAAGTGCCAATGGTATTACAACCTTTCCAGTGTCACCCTGGCGCCATAGTGCGTCGGTTGGTGACATTGTGCATCCTCTTTTTACCCATATTTCCTTTTCGGCCATTGGTGCAGCCGCTTGTAGCTCCATAATCTGTGTGGCTGGGAGATGGGTGTACCCTTCTCTTATCAACATCTCCTTAGCTTTTCCCCTCCCTCTCCCTCTCCCTCTCTGTGACTCTGGGGGGTTCCATATCTCACCAAAGTATGCAGCATACTTCGCATGTGCGTCTGCTGCTGCATTCCCTTTTGAGATGTGGTCTTCACCATTGGTGTGGGCGGTGCATTTGACCAAAGCTAATTCTTGGGGGTCATTTATTGCTTCAATTAGTTCAGCCAATAGGGGGGCGTGTTGCACTGGAGTGCCATCAGCTCTCCTAAACCCTCTTCTTCTCCATTTCGACAGCCCTGAGTGGACAGTGGATGTGACATACGCGCTGTCGGAGTATATGGTCACTCGTTTGTCAAAGCTTTCCCTCAACTCCAAGATCAGTGCAATCAATTCCGCTGCTTGAGCGGGGTAATGCTGTGGTAATTGTACACATTTCATGGCCACACACACCGGTACCTCCATCATTTTTACCACTGCTGCCCCAGTCCTCCTTATACCATCCCTTTGGTCGATAGTTGATGACCCATCAATGAACAGGAGCTCACCTCCCTCTAGTGCGTTTTCTTCAACCTTTCTAGTACATGAGTACATTTCAGTTATTTGCGTACAATCGTGGGCATAATCTCCTTCCTCAAGTACTTCTGCTAGGAACCTTGCAGGGTTGACCGTGCTACATCTAACAATTGATAGTTCAGTTCTGGATAAGATGATCTCATAACCTGATGCCCTTTGTGTGGTTAGGGTGGACTTAGGTTTATTCAATATGGCAAATAGTGCATGTTCCACAAACAGTGTAGTTGGGCACCCCATGGTGATTGCTGATGCTTTCTCTACCGCAAAAGCAGCTGCGGCGAGACCTTGTTCGCAAGGGAAATGACCTAGCATCACAGGATCTAAGTGGCCGCTGTAAAATGCTACTGGTTTGTAGCCCATGCTTGTTTTTTGGGCCAACACTGCTTTCATTACTGCTGAGTCGCAATGTGAAAATATAAAGAATTGTCGCTCATAGTCTGGGGTTGCCAGTACCGGAGCAGTTGATATCGCATCTTTCAGTTCATCAAAAGCCTCTCTCATTTCCATTGTCCACCCCAACTTTTTCTCCCCTTTATTAGCTTCCTTTAACCCCTCAAGCAGGGGTCCTATGTATGAGCTGTAATCAAATACCCATGCTCTACAGTAGTTGCACAGACCCAGGAACTGCTGCAATTCCCTCACTGTTTGTGGGATTGGCGTTTTTGAAATGGCCTGTGCCCTTTGTGGTGCAATCTTTCTTCCATGTTGGGATATGAGCTGACCAATGTAAAGTGCCTGTTCTTGACAGTACTGTAGCTTTTCCATGTCTACCTTGTAACCTTTCTCAGCCAATATTGTCAACATCTTTAATGAGTCCTCTCTGCATGTTCTTTCGTTTGTACTGCAAATTATTATGTCATCCACATACTGCAACACTGTGCTTTCCACTTCAATGTTACCCAAATCCATCTGTATTACTCTGTTGAAAATTGAGGGTGATTCGCAATACCCTTGTGGCAATCTGGTGGGTTTCCACTTTGTGTTTCTGTAAGTGAAGCTTGTCAGATCTTGTGAGTCTGGGTGTAATGGTATTGAGAAGAATGCATTTTTAAGGTCGATCACTGTAAATCGTGATGCTTCTGCTGGAATGCCACACAATATTGTGGCCGGGTTTGCTGCTATGGGATATTCTGCTTCTACTATGTTGTTCAAGGGCCTGAGATCTTGTATGAAGCGCCAAGAACCCCCTTTAGCCTTGCGCACTGGGTATACAGCCGTGTTACATGGTGATTCTGAGGGGACCAATATGCCATTATTTATAAGGGCCATTATGGTTTCATATATGCCCTCATCTGCCTCTTTTGATAGTGGGTACTGTTTCACTCTGGGGAGTATTGCACCTTTTTTCAATTTTATCCTTACTCCCCCTATACTTTTTATGCACCCCACGTCATAGGGGCTAGTAGTCCACAATGATGTGGGTACCTTTGTCATATCCTCCTTAAAGAAGGGGACTGGGGTGCATGTGGGTGCCTCAAGTGCCATTGCAATTTTCTGTGCTACTTGTTTGTACGCCACTCTTAGCCATATTTCCACACTCATCATAAACACCATTTCACCTTCCTCCTTTTCTTCTGAGAACAGCTCCTCATCTGACACCTGGGTGAGCCTACATCCTTCTGCTAGTGCTATCACTGCCCTCCATGCTCTTCCTTCTCTGTCTTGGGCATGTACAGCAATGTAATCAGCTGTTGCTATAATGCTCTCAATGTCCACTGGAACCACCTTTCCTTCTGGTTCATTAACTGGTGTTTCTGGTCTGAACAGATAGGCTGCTGGCCTCCTCCAGATTTTTCCTTCTATCCCTGGCATCCATGCAAATGCCATGTCTGTCCCATACTGGAAGAGTTCGCCATCTACTGGCTCCGCCCTAATCGCTGTCTGTCCGCAGTATGCTTGCATAATCTGTCGTGCTGTGAGCATGTTAATCCCTGGAGTAGAGCAAATTATGCCATCCTCAGTAAAGGAGATCGTCATATTCAACCTGTTCATTATGTCTCTCCCCAGTATATTTACTGGTGAGGCACTATGATATAAAAGTGGAACTGACATGTCATAATCTCCTATAGATAAGGGAATGTTATCAGTAAAAGGAACCAACCCTCTAGCCCGAGAGAATCCTTGGGTGTTCATGGCTTCGCCTGACATCTTAAATTTACCTTCCCTTATGCAAGACCGGGTCGCCCCGGTGTCAACAAGGAATGATAACTTTTTGTCACCTATCGTTACCTCTATGCGTGGTTCCTCCGCACTATTAGGTGTTACTGACAGGATGGGACACACCAAGGCCGTCTGTGGGCTGTCCTATTGAGGGTACAACGATTGGCCATTTCCTGTGTAAGGGTTCTGTCCCAGGACCGTCACCCTACCCAGTTGTGTTTGTTGTAGTTGGGGTTGTTGTGTTATCGCTACCTGTTGTTGTGGCAGTGAATGTGTCTGTGGGTGTTGTTGTGTTATTAGTTGTTGCTGTTCATTTCCCTGTTGCAACGTCTGCTGTTGCTGTATGCCCTGCTGTTCCTGTAAGGGCCTTGGTTGTCCCTGTTCACTCCATGATGGTGTTCCTGGTCTAACTCTACACGTGCGTGACATGTGCCCTAATAATCCACAACTCCAACACACTGGTGGTTCCCTACTCTGCCATGGAAAGCTCCCTGTGTTGTCCTGGTATACTGGTTGCCCTGTGGGGTAGGAATTTCTAAGTCCTCCCACCTGCTGTTGGGTGTTATATCCGTATCCTCTCCCTCTCATAATTCCTCCTCTCCCCCTGTTATAATTATAATACCCAGCTCCTGGCATTGGGTATCCTCCTCCCATGTTGGGCGTATATGGTTGGAGTGGCGGCACCTGTTGTGTTATAGTCTGTGAAGGTGGTATTTGGGAGGAATCTTGTGCAGCCACTACTTGTGTGGGGCTTTGGGTCATTGTTGTAGGCGTAGTTATTAGTGCTCCTTCCATTGTGTATTTATTAAGCTTTTTCTGTACTAGTTTGGCCTCTTCCGTTTTCCTGTCCTCTTCCTTTTGTTTTATTTTTCCTTGCCATGTCCTGCAATGATGCACTATAGTCAGTTGTATTTCTGGCCATGCTTTTGCTTCCATTCCCACTACTTTCTTTAGTTGTTTCTGAACTCCTTCTGGGAGCCCTTGTACTAGTATATGATAAAATATTGCTGGTGTTTTGTCCCATTGTTCTCTAGTTTCCATGCGCCACTTCTCTTGGATTTCCTGGATATAATCAACAGGATCTTCGTTCTCATGCATCTTGCGGGAGGTAATTGCTCCTATGTCTGATGTGTCTGGGTACTGTACCCTCAGTGCCTGCCATAGTGCATGTCTGCAGTTTGCGAATGGTGCCCCATCATGCGATGTGTTTGTTATTGTTACCCCAGGGAATCCCGCTCTCTTCCAAATGTCATCCGCTGCATCCCCTAATATCGATATTAGAAGGCCCTTTACATCTCCTACTGCCAGTTTCTGTCCTGCGGTGTGATTTTCCATTTCATATATCCACTTACCCGCACCTCCACTTAATGATGGGAGCCTGCACTTTATATTCTCTTTGTCTGTGTGCTTCCAAGGGACGTACTGTGGTCTAACTCCTCCCCTCTCCAGAAGTGGCATTAAGTTATGTCTAGTTTTACCCTTTGTGTTCCATAAAATCGAGTCCTCACACCCTTCCTCTTCTTCCCTTTCTTCTACATCGTCAATTTCATCCGTATTTCCCCTGCTCGTAACTCTTTCTTCTCAATCTTTTCCCCTTCTTCCATCATTTCCTGTATTTACTGTGGGCATGTGTATTCGTCTTTCCTGCCTGCGTCTAGGGAGGTCCCTAAGCCGACATGCATAGGGTGTCAGTTCGTCTGTGAAGGGCGCAAGTTTTATTGTGCGTAACGAGCGTGAGGTGGTTGAGCATGTAGGGTGAGATGGGAGAGGGCGTGATGGGGACGGTGCGGCCTCATGTGTCTGTCTTTCCGCTATTCCTTGCTCTCCCTCCTCACTTCTCTCCAGCTCATCCTTTCTCCTACGGATCCATGGTGAGTCTGTGTTGGTCCGGGTGATGTATAGTTTATCTAGGCTTTCCCTTTCACTGTTTCTTCCTTCCTTCTCCACTCCTTCTTCTTCCTCACTACAAAAGTCAGTCATAAACGGCACCCCCCACTCAGTCTTTTTTCCCTTGATTGTTACTGTTTGTAAGTCTATTAGGTCCAGTTCTCCTTTTTCTCCTTTATCAACCGCTCCCCTTTGCGCTGATGTTGTTGCTACTTCTGTATCTCTATATACATCCCCCCATACTTCACTCTCTCTTCTCCTATCTTCTCTTTCTCCTTCATTTCTCTCCTCCATCTCCCTACCATTTTCCTCCCTTTTCCTTTTTTAATTCCTCCATTACTTCACTACTCATCTCTTCCAATATTCTTTCATCCTTTCTTCCTTTCCCATTTCACCCTTTCCCTTTCTAATATACTCTCTATCACCCTCCCTTCTTCGTATTTCTTAGTCGTTTCTGATAGTAATCTCCTCTTCCACATTGCCATTTCTCTTTCTTTCTCTTCTTCTTCCCTTTTCTTTTCTCGCAGCACTGCTCTTGATACCCTTTCTGCTGCTGCTTTTACCCTTTCAGCTTCTCTCCTTTGCTCCTCAGTGCGTTCCCTTATTTTTTCCAATTCGTTCTTACCTTCTTTCCTTTTCCTCGCTCTCTCTCTTTCCTCCCTCTCGAGCTGTTTGATCAGTTCATTCTGCTCATCCCTTAACTCTGCTAGTCGTTCCTCCAAAATCTCTTCCTTTTGTCGTAACAGTTTTCCCCCCCCTCATTTCACTCTCCCTGGCATTATCCTCGTCTGTTTTCCTTACTACCTCCTTCTCTTCTCCTGTTAATGAACCTCGTAATTTGAATAGTATCTGTGCAGCTACCCACTCATCATGTCCTATTTCCACAGTTTGTTCTTCTCCAGTCCTCCCCTCCCCTGCTGGCATCTTCCTATGAGCCACATATGGTGGAGGGCTGTATGCCGGGTTCGAGTACCCCTCAGCCGCCCTTAACTGTCCTCTTCCTATCTCTCCTAATTCTCTTAAAGGGTACAACCCCCCTCCCTCTGTTTTCACTCCCTTTGCTAGGGGTATATCGTTGCTCGGTTCCTTTTTTATTTCATTTGATGTATTATTCTTTTCTCCTCCCTCTTGTCCGTTCCCCGTGTTCTTTGGGTCTTCACTCCCCTTTTTCCCATCTTCTCCTTCCTCCTTAATCTCTTTTTCTTCCGGTATTTCCCCCACAGTGAACATTCCATTTGGTCCTGGTCGGGACCCTTGGAACATCCTCCATAAGTTAAACACCTCCACGTGGTTTGCCAACTTCTTCCCTTTGTATGTATTATGCAGATGGTTTAATAGTGAATGTTGGGCATATGGATCAAAGCTACCATTAGGCGGCCACGGTGTTATCATTTTGTTGTCCGTCCCCTGGGTCCATTCTATGCTATACTTAATCAGTTTCTCCCTATGGGGTGACAGTGTGGTACATATGTGTTGTAGTGGGGTAGTGAGGGTGTTCCCCCACCCTCCCGATCCTGTCCCGTATGACATAGTAGCGCTCCACTTGTTACCCTTCCCCTATCTGGTAGCGGTTATCTCACTAGCAGTTTACAATATACAGCCTTATATCGTTTCCTGGCCCCGTAAGTTTGGGGACTTGCGATAGTCCGCTAAGGAAAATTATAAAAATATAGTATTTACATTTGTATATTTTCTTCTGTCTTTCTTCCTTTACACGACACCCTTACGGCCCCCTGCGGCCAAGGCGCACGTAGCCCCCTGCGGCTGCGTACCCCTTATGATGTTCTTATACAGTCGTCCTATTTTCACTTGCTCCTCCTCCTTCTTCTACACTTGCCGTGGCCGGCGTTCTCCGTGCGCAGCCACGTCCCCCGTTTCACCTTTCCCCGATCAACTCATTACCGTTTATCTCCTTTTCCACTCCCTTACCACAGTTCTCTTCCCCACCACTCTCAGAAAGAAAGATGCCTTGTGCTCGGGATATCCTATGAAAGCCCTACTGGTGATGTCACCGATCCCTTCGAGCTACTGGTAAGTTCTTCATATATTCTTTAAGTTCAAAATACACTTGCAATCTACCCCCGTTAACCTCACAGCTGTCTTTCTGTCACTCCTGGAACAAGGTAATCAATAATATAATCGGACTGCGCACGCTGCGTCGCCTCGCGTGTGATACGCCCCTCGACAGGAGGGCTTAACCAGCCAATTATCTTCCGTATTTGGCAACTAACTAGCTACCGCCTACAGGGAAACGTCATCTACCTATCGAGTTTCTTGCTCAAACAATAGGGATCCTCATCTACTCATTGATCAATAAATGCCAAATCGTAGGAAACCACACACACACACACACACACACACACACACACACACACACACACACACACACACACACACACACACACACACACACACACACACACACACACACACACACACACACACACACACACACACACACACACACACACACACACACACACACACACACACACACACACACACACACACACACACACACACACACACACACACACACACACACACACACACACACACACACACACACACACACACACACACACACACACACACACTCGCGACCTAGGCCAATCAGTGTCTACGAGCGGCCACACGTGATGTTTTCGTGCTCCACCCCCCTCTCTCGCGCAATGTAGCCGACTGCTCTCGCACTCGTTCGGCTACCATTCATTCCATTGCCAACATTGTCAAACCTTCGCCGCGCACCTGTGCAACACCTCCCACCTCCCGTATTTAATTCCTCCCCCCTCCCTCACAATTTCACATTGCTTGTTGTGCGTGGCATGCTCACCAAGTTCTCTTGATGCGGGGCCGCTCGACTGCGTGCACCCCTCCAAGCGGCTCGCCACCTCCCCTCGTCTGGACCACGTCTGGACACTCGCCAACCGCGGGCGGGATACTTCTCAACCGGCTCCCGAAGGCCAATATCGGGATTGCGCTGTCCGGTCTTCTCGCAGCTCCGCAATGGTCCTGTAGTCCTCCGAAGGGGGCAACGGCAGAGGGGGCCGTGCCGCCGGGCCTCCTCGCAACGCGATTACCTGGAAAAAGTAAAAATAAACAAGCAGATCTTAAACAGATCTCAGCAGTGCCTCCAACTTGTCGGGGGGAAATTCTGCCGGGGTCGGCCGGGCCGTCCGTAGACCTCCGGGCAGGGAGGCCCCAACTCCTCCCGTATATCCCAAAAGCGATAGAGTATGAGACACACGCAAGAAGCAAGGTGACTCTGCTGTTTATTAGACAAAACGGCAGGGATGGGTCAAGGAGCGTACGCGTCCGTCCTGACACACACACAATCGCGGGGCTCGCAGGCCCTTTTTACCTTAGTATGACGCGCTACTTGCGTCACTTGGAAAGTTTAGCAAAAAACCTATCTCCACTCTGGATTGGTTACTCGAGTGGTAGGGTTAGTATAGCATACATATAGAGAACGGTATTAGTGGTTGAGGGTTAATCAGGTGGTATACCTGGGCTGTCCCTTCAATTTGATACATGAAAATTGTTTCATGAAGACCTCTGAGGATTGGTCAATGTGAATGGCGTCAGTGCTAAGAACCCCATGTTCTAATTGGTCCACTCGCGAGCCTCCCAGTCTGGGACTATCGCTGTTACCAGCTCGCGGTGCACCTGTCATTTGCAACAATGTTTTAATATGGGTAGGTGTAAACAATGTGAGGATTTATTCATATGTTGGGAGGTCGACTACTCCCACTGCTGCAGATGTCCAATGAGTCTTTTAATTGTATCTGCCTGTGTCTTGAAACGTGGGATTCAGGCGTCTCCTTCCTCCTGGGCTTGGCATCTTGTCAGGTTTGGCTTTGTCACGTGAGGTGGGACCGTGTTTGAGGCAAAATTCAACACAATTAATATTGTTTTTCCTACTGTGTGCCTGGTTTATCTTGCAGGTGCGACCTTGGCGTTGGCTTGCAGCGTGCGAGATTGCAACATCGTGCCCTTGGCGGTGTGCTTTCGCCGGGCTCATTTTGCAGGGTCAGCAACCCAGTTCTTGCTCATTCAATGTTCATGGAAGCTTTTGCCTGCGGCCTACTTGGACCTGGTGCATAGGTGGAACCGTTTGATGCAGAGCGCTTTAGGTTACGGTATCATATTGCTTTATCCTCAGTATCGTGTCCCCGTTATATTCTTCATTATGGTACATGGCTCTTAGAAGAAGCGTGAGCAAGCCTTTTTATATAAGTTCATGATGCGTCTTGCGTTTCTGCATTTTGAGAGCCTATGTGGAAAATAATAAAGATGTACGTCCGTGAGTATGTCTGTCGCCTGCGTCACAGCACTGAGTATATTCTTTGTGTAGATTGGTGCGGGAGTGTCCGGTGTGTATATTTGCACAGGTGTGCTGACCGTTGGCTAGGTCGTCATGGCATCTCTAACGACGTGTAGGTTTAGTCGAGTTGGTCCGTGCCGCAGGTGTCGGCATGGACAGGGCGGGCTGCTGGGCAGGTAGATGGGCACATCCGTATGTTCCTGTACCAGGGTATTTGGTCGTCTGGTAGATAGGCAAACTCCTCTCGTGGCGGGTGTCTGGGCCGTGATCCTCTAGGCCAAGCGCGAGAGGGGAAGGGAGGGAGCCTGGTCTTCCATTCTCCCACTTCAGATGAATGATGGGCAGAAGCGCCGCAAGGTAAGGCTGTTCCTAACGGTGTTCTTGTTCTTGCAGCATCTGAGCGCAGAAGAAAGATGCAGGCCTACTGGAAACCGATCCGAACACAGTGAGTGTCACGCTGCAGGTGCAGAAAACATAAAGCATGTTTCTCAGCCTGGGCGTGGCTTAAATAGTCTCTTCTGGGTATCCCAGGTGTCTCAGGGCTGAACCACACCCATCTTGTCCCCATCAATGCACTACAAGTCAAATCCCCAATGTTATCCTGTGGGAGTGAGTGAGTCTGCTGCCACAAGCGCCAAGTCTGACTCCAAGTGGGTCTTTGGAGGGATGGAGAGGCCCTTGAGGGCCATGTAGGTGATCGTTTCCTGGCTCCAGCCTGACATCTTGGAGAGCTGGGGACATGAGGGGCAGGAATTATGACAGCACTCCCCCCCCCCAAGGCCCCTCTCAAGGTGGCTCTTCTGTCTGGTCCTGGTTTGTTTGGACGGTTTTGATGAAATCGTCTAAGCAAGCAATGTGCATGGATGTACTCACAAGGCTCCCATGTCCTGTTTTGTGGACCATACCCCTTCCAGTCTACTGAGTAGTATAATTTGGATCTGACGTACTTTGAATCCAGGATGTCCTTGACTCCGAATTCTGGCTCCCCGGCGACTACTACTGGCTGCGTTGGTGTTGCTACCCGGGTCCCAGGTTGAACAGGTTTAAGGAGAGACACGTGGAACACAGGATGAATCTGCATGTTTGACGGCAAAGCTAGTCTGACCGCCACAGGATTTATCACGGAGGTGATGGTGAATGGACCCAGGTATCTTGGACGGAAAGGTCGGGTTCCTTTAATGGACACGTGTTTAGACGCCAGCCAGATTTTGTCTCCCACTTGGTAGTTGGGGGCCTTTGCTCGGTGTTGATCTGCAAACTTCTTTTGGTGATTCTTAGCTTGAAGTTGGTGTTCAGCTGCCCTTTTAAATGTTTGAGAAATAGTCGTGTGCAAGGTTTTGACTGCTGGCATTTCCAGGGTTGTAGGAACGTACAACTCAGAAGTACATGGGTGCCTGCCATACATGGTATAAAAGGGTGTCTGCCCAGTGCTGGTGTGTAGGGAATTATTATAAGCATATTCAGCTATCCATAATAGGTCGAACCAGCTTCCTTCAGCTTGGTGTAACATGCAACACAGATACTGCTCGAGCGTCTGATTTGTCCTTTCAGTTTGACCATCTGTTTGGGGGGGGTGGTGACTGGTGGATAGCCGGATGTCGATCTGGGCCATAGAGCAGCATTTTCTCCAGAAGTTAGATACGAATTGAGTACCTCGGTCTGAGACTAAAACTGAAGGAAACCCATGGAGCCGTACGATGCCTTCAAGAAATACCTTTGCCAGAATGGAAGCATTTGGGAGCCCCTTAAGAGGAATGAAATGTGCCATTTTTGAAAATAGGTCCCCGACCACAAGAATAGTGTTAAACCCTTGACTGGGTGGTAAGTCAGTAATAAAATTGAGGGACAACGTGTGCCAGGGTGCTGGTGGGATTTCCAATGGTTGTAATAGCCCAGCCGGTTTCTGTTTGGATGACTTGTTTTGAGCACACACTCCACAAGATAGGATGAATTGGATAATGTCTTTACGCCACGTGGGCCACCAATAATTTTGTTTTACCTTGGCTAGGGTTTTAGCGATTCCGGGGTGGCCCTCAATCAAGGGATCATGATAACCGGACATTACTTGTTCTCGTAGTTCTTGGTTTGGTAAGAATAAACGATTCCTGAAGTAGGGCAACTGATCTTTTATCATGTAATGTTCTCCTTGTGCACTCCACGCTTGTAATTGCTCCGGACTCATCAGGTTTTGGATTTCTTCATGTAATTCTTTCTGAGTTATGGTTGCTGTGATTCTTAGGAGCTTGTCACTCGGGGTGATTGCTATTGGGTCAGGTGTCTGATACCCTTGCTCTTCATCCCAATACAGGAAAGGGCATCGGCCTTCCCGTTTTTCACCCCTGTTCAAAATGTAATCACGTAGTCATATTCAGCAAAAAAAAGAGCCCAACGTAGTTGTCGTGAGGATTGTGCCTGTCCCGTTTTTAGGTACTGGAGGTTCCGGTGGTCAGTTATTATTGTGATTGTGTGTCTGGCACCCAAGAGGTAGTGCCGCCATGCCTTAAAGGCTGACTTAATGGCCAGGAGTTCTTTGTCTGTGATAGCGTAATTGAGTTCAGGGGTGTGAATTTACGCAACCAGAAAGCAACAGGGTGTAACTGGCCCATTTCGGGGTCCTTTTGTGAGAGGACGGCTCCCATAGCCATGCTTGAGGCATCCGTTTCCACCAGGTATGGGAGATCAGGGCGAGGGAGGCGTAAGATTGGGGCAGATGTGAATCTTGCTTTGAGTTCCTGGAAAGCTTCCTCAGCTTCTGTTGTCCACTGGAACTTTTTGTTGCTTTTCCTTAGCAATGACGTAATGGGATGCACGATTTGCGAAAATCCTGGGATGAACCGGCGGTAGAAGTTTGCAAAACCCAGCATACTTTGAACTCCCTTGAATGAATTTGGGGATGGCCAGTTCAGGATAGCATCTACCTTGTGTACATCCATTCGGATTCCATTCGGGCTGAGAATAAAGCCCAGGAATTCCACCTCAGAGATGTGGAATGAGCACTTTTCGAGCTTGGCGTAGAGCTGGTGTTGACGGAGTTTCTCCAATACGGATTGGACGTGTTTAACGTGGTCCTGCTTTGATGCAGAATATACTAGAATATCGTTGATATACACTAGAGCACAGACATCAATCAATTCCCGTAGGTCATCGTTCATGAAGTATTGAAATGCTGCAGGCGCGTTGCAAAGGCCAAAGGGCATTCATTACTTGATATTCGTACAAGCTGTATTTGGTGCGAAAAGCGGTTTTCCATTCGTCCCCCTTTTTACGCAAACAAGGTGATATGCCCTCCTCAGGTCTAGTTTTGTGTAGATTTGGGCATATTAGACTTGATCAAGCAATTCAGGGATCAGTGGCAGGGGGTAGCGTTTTTTTACGGTAATCTGGTTCAGTGCACGATAGTCGATGCACGTTCTCAAGTCCCCTTCCTTTTTTGGTACGAAGAACACAGGACTGGCTGCTGGAGACTTCGAGGGACTGATGAACCCATTGGCCAGGTATTGGTCAAGATAGGCCTTCAGGTGCTGGTTTTATGGTTCCGTGAGTGTGTAAATTCGCCCACAAGGGATTTGTGCGCCGGATATCAGGTCGATTTGGCAATCATATGGTCTATGCGGTGGCAGGGTATTAGCCTGTTCTTTCTGAAAGACATCTTGAAAGTCCTGCTATTCACTTCGTAGGGTGCCGATTGCCACAGTCGCAAGCGTGAAGGTTCTGGTGTCTATTGGTTGTTTCTCTTGGCGATAACATGTGTCGGAGCAAGTCTCGGGAAAGGCCAATTCTTTTGCTCGCCAATCGATTCGAGGATTGTGAGCTACCAACCATGGCATTCCCAAAATCAACCGGAACTGTGGTGCCTTAATGAGGTCGAAAACGATAGATTCTTGGTGTCCATCCTGGCACAGAAGGGTTAAAGCTGCAGTGCATTGGAATACTGGACCAGAAGCTATTTCCGTGCCGTCGACAGTGGTAACAGTGTCTGTGGTTGATTTAGGGCATAACGGAAGCCCCATCTTTGCCGCAAGATCCTGGTTGATGTAATTCCCAACGGCTCCACTGTCAATGTACGCTCTTACTGCGTGCATCCAGGATGGTTGTTGGTGATTGATCAAGACCACAGATAGTGCAAAATGGGAGGTCTGTAGTTCACTTTCTTCGCTCGACAAGTGGACCCCTACACTTGCCGGACTGGGGAGTTTTCCGATTCCTTGATGGTATCTTCCTTGTCCATGGCCCCTACCGTCCTCCTCGGTGGCTTCACAGGGCACTCCTTAAGGAAATGACCTGACCTTCCACAGTACAGACATAACTGCTGCTGTCTCCTTTTATCCCTTTCCGCTTTAGTCAAGGGGGAATCAGACACCTCCCGATTCGCATTGGTTCTCCTGAACCTTCCGTTGTACGGGCAATATTGTCCTTTGAACGCACATACATAGGGCGAGGGTCCGGTCTGGTTCGATCTGCTCTTCGGTCCTGCAACCTATGATCCAGTTGAACAACAAGGTCAATGAATTCTGAGCAGCCTTTTGGGGGGTTCACTACTTGTGCGAGAACATCCTCGAGCTCCCCCCGCAACCCCTGATTAAATAAGGTGGTTCTCTTCTCCACTGGCCATTCTGCTTCAACTAAGAGTCTATTGAACGTGGCTATTTATGTTAATAGGTCTTGATTCCCTTGGCGTAGGGACAAAAGTTTGTTGTCTAATGCCTGCCCATGAGTACGACGGGTGAACAGATTTTCCATCTCCTGCTGAAAGCCCCTGCAGTCATGCAGCAAAGGATCGTCTTGGGCCACAAAGGGTACAGACCAGTCTGCGGCGCTACCACTCAGGTAGGATAGCACAAAAGCGACCCATGATTGGTCATTCGGAAAGGCCCCTGGTCTACAAAGGAAGTGCAGGCGGCACTGGTTCATGAACGTTGCAAACCTCTTGGGATCCCCCGAAAATCGTTCTGGCGGGGCAAAGGGAACTGCCCCAGGAAGGGTTATCTGAACGGGATTGGCTGATGGTGCTGGCATCGAATCGAGGGCACGTTTCCCGGCAATGGTGCATGCCCTGCTTGTGACTGGAGAAGTTGCCGGCTTAAATCATTGGTGCGTTCTTTGGCTACTATCAGCTCTCTCCTCAGGGTGTTGGGCTCCTGCCTGGCTTCATGTACTTTGGAACGTAGCTGCCCCAACATGTGGGCTAACTGGTCCGTTTCTGACGTTTCCATGACACTGAGGTGGATTTTGATGTGAGGCTTTGTGTTCTCTAACGCTCACCTGGTATCCACGGGGATGTCACTCAGTCTGTCCTGACCTCTTACGACCTCAAACCCTTCCCTGGAGTCTACTCAACTGGAGACTGGGCCTGAAACACAGGATTGGTAGAGTTTAACTCCCTATTGCCTCTGTCTGCTTGAACCCCTTCTTCCCGGGGTCCAACCCTTCCCTTTGATCCACAGCTCACCTTGTTTTCTTGGAAAGTGTGCTCTCTGTCCTGCTTTCAGCGCAGGGGCGCGTTGATTGATGCAGGCTCGTTGCTGCCTAGTTACTTCACTGGCAAGAGTCTGACAGGTAAGTATAATGAGTCTTTTGAACAGTTCTCTAACTTCGTTCCTTTCCTTCCTTAGATGATGGCCGGCGCCCGGGGATGGCGACGTGCTGCTGAGATGAGTAGCGCTGAAGGTGAGTGAGAGCGCGATGCAACCCTTTTGTATTTGTATTGAACTGAGTTCTTTTTCTGTGTCTTTTAGGTGCCGCGAAGTTTTCAACGTGGATGCCGGTTATGAAGAAGAAATGCAGTAAGTAAGCGCGGTATGCGGCGACTCTAGATGTTTCCACGCTAACCTGGAGTGTCTTTTCCCTCTTGCAGATGGATGAGAAGTTCCAGAGACACAGTTCCCTCAGAGCGGCTGGGATTCAGGTAAGCATTTGAAGCTCGTACAGTCTTTAAAAATAAGCAAAGATTTGCTGAATGCTTACTAATGCCTTTTTTCTGTTCTTTTCCCTTTTCCTTAGGAAGCGGCATGCCGGGATGGGAATGACACCGCCGAAGATGCCCGCAGAACAGAAGAAGCGATGAATGATGGGCAGAAGCGCCACAAGGCAAGGCTGTTGGTGTTCTTGTTCTTGCAGGATCTGAGCGTAGAAGAAAGATGCAGGCCTACTGGAGACCGATCATCCGAACACGGTGAGTGTCACGCTGCAGGTGCAAAAAACACAAAGCAGGTTTCTTAGCCTGAGCGAGCCTTAAATAGTCTCTGGGTATCCCAGGTGTCTCTGGGCTGAACCACACCCAAAAGACTAGACTGCACATGCAGTTCTGGGAACCGAAATGTGTGGGGGCATCTATCTTCCCATCAATGCACTACAAGTCCAATCCCCAATGTTATCCTATGGGAGTGAGTGAGTCTGGTGCCACAAGCGCCAAGTCTGACTCCAAGTGGGTCTTTGGAGGGATGTAGAGGCCCTTGAGGGCCATGTAGGTGATCGTGTCCTGGCTCCAGCCTGACATCTTGGAGAGCTGGGGACATGAGGGGCAGGAATCATGACAAAAACATTTTTTATATTGAAATTAGAGTGAAATAAAATAATGATTTAATAGTCACAGCTCTAGTCTCGATCTTTCTAGTTTTTTCTAAGTTCCATCTGGCACTACCACTGTTTCACAGTGAATATAATAGAGGCACATTCATCTCACATTCTCCTATAGAGACTGGAAGTGCTTTTGTAAAGGGAACACAACTTGTAGCTCCTGTGAAATTCTGAGTATTTATAGCATTGCCGGACAAGGAAAACTTGCCTTCACGTATACACGAACGTGTTACACCCATGTCAAATAAGAAGGAATATTCTTTATCGCCTTATACAACATCCACCCTTGATTCCAGGTGAGGGTTTGGTCTCACTGATAGGATGGAACACATCAGGGTTCCCAGTGAGCTGTAATAGTCCATATGTAATTTTTTCCCACTTTGGGCGAATGGACTTCCCCCATCGCCGGTGTTACTTCTCATACCAGGGTTCACGGCCTGCCCTGTGTTCACTGTCTGTGACAGTTGCATTGGTGACTGTTGGGATTGTCCTTGTGGAAAACTCATCAAATTCTGAGGTTGCAAGCCTTGTTGCTCTCCTGGCGCTTGATTTTGCACCGTGTGATTTTGTGCAACTCCCCGCTGTAAGAATGCAGGTGGATTCGCCGTACCTGCTCCTATCCCTTGGCCATTCTGCATCATGCCTTGATTCCTGCATGTGCCCTGCTAAATGCACTGTCATCCCACACAACCAACATACTGGCGGTGGTCTGATCACCTGCCCATTAGACATATCTTGATTGTCATTTTGCATATTTTGAAAGCCCCCTTGATTATTCTGGAAACCTCCCTGATTGCTCTGCCATCCTCTCCCTCGAAATCCTCTTCCCTTGGGGTAAAACCCTGTATTGCCCTGATTATTCTGTTGTGGATTATTGACTTGTGGCATGTTCGACTCAGCTGTGTTAGTTATCATGGCTCCTTCGAGAGCATAGTTAGACAATTTCTTCTGCACTAATTCTGCCTCTTCACCCTTTTGTGCAGCTTCCTTTTTGCGATTCTTTTCTTGCAGCAGTCTGCAATAGTGTGCAATGGTCAACTGTATTTCTGACCATGGCTTGGCCTCGATTCCCACCAATTTCTTGAGCTGTTTCTGTACTGGTTCTAGCAGCCCTTGGCACAATATATGGTAGAACACGGATATAGATTTCCCCCAAGATTCCCGAGTCTCGAGCACCCAGGCGTCTTGAAAATTCTGTATGTAAATTAACGGGTCTTCCGACTCCTTCATTTTACGTGTCATGATAGCTCCCATATCGGAAGTATCTGGGTATAGCACTCGTAGTGCTTTCCATACCGCGGCTCTGCAATTGTTAAATGGAGATCCGTCATGCACTGTATTAACTGTGGTCACACCAGGGTAACCTGCCCGTGTCCACATATCGTCTGCTCTATCACCAAGTATGGTGATTAAGAGACCTATGATATCCCTGATAGCTAACGTGTTCCCTCCCGTCATTTCTTCAAGCTCGTGTATCCATTTCCTGGCTCCCGATGTTAACATTGGAAGCTTGTTTTTCAGGTTTTCCCGATCCATGTGTGGCCATGGAATATATTGTGGTCTTTCTCCACCTTTCTCACGCAATGGAAATTGGGAGATGTAGTCCTCTCCCTCCTCTCATTGTTCTTCTGTCTATTGCAGGCGGAATATTCCTGCATCGCCGTCTACCAGGCAATGACCTTGGTCGGCTCATGTAGGGTGGTGGCCACACCGCCCTATGACCGTGAGATACTTCTTTGTGCCGATCTGACTGTGTGGCAAATTCTGGTGCACTCAATGTAGATCCCCTAGAGTCTGACCATCTTATCCCTTTCCCTCCTGAGACTCTATTTTCGTGTCTTCTCTCCTTCTCTGTTTCTTCTCGCTCCTCTCTTTCGGTGTCGGACATCGTCTGCCCCCAACTTGTGCAACTTCTTGCATCCTCTTTGCTCCTGCTTATTTCTAATCTATCTAGGGAAAGTTCTCTATTCCCACTGCTTCGGGAGACATCCTCAGTGTCATAAAATTAGTGATCTGCAGGCGCTTGTTTTCCCCCTCCCCTTGGAGTACTTGTTCTAGCCCCATTTCATCATATATCCTATCTATTGTTTCTCCGATGCTTCTGGTGTCGAAGTCATCCTCGATATTTGTTCTAGTTGTGCCTGGTACTGAATCGTACTCAGGAAAGAATTATTCTATGTCTTCCCAGTCTACTTCTGGTTCAAGTTTTTTAATCTCTCTTCCCAGATATTCAAGACCACGTGCTCTCTGTCTTCACTTCCATTCTATATCGCCATCGAACTCTCTGTGCTTCCTCACTTCCTCTCTGACCCTATCTTCCTCCTTTTTCTTTTCGTCCCTACGTTCAGTTGCCCTTTGGCTCTTCTCATCCCTTCTTCTCTTTATTCTTTTATCTCGTATACTTTGTTCTTCCTCTAACCTTCACTGCTCCTGTCTGTCTTGTTCAGTGGTTGCTTTCTGTTTGCAATCACGTTGCCTTTCTTGCTCTTCGCAATATAACTGTTCCCGTCTTTGTCTATCTCTTTTCTCTATTATTTCATCTCCCAATCCTTTTTCTTTTTCCCTTTCTTTCCTCTGTACATTATCTAACTTCTCCTTTTGTTTCACGTCATCAATGCCCTTGCCATCAAGTTTCAATAAGATCTGCCCTCCTATCCATTCCTTCTGTGTGAATGCTATCTCATCAGTTCTATCCTTGCTTTTTCCTTCTCTCTCCTTGTCGAGAGATGTACTTGCCTGTGTCTGGTCCGTTCTCTCATCATCATGTCTCTCCTTGTACCTCGGGACTATGGATGTGATATCTCTATCTCTATCTTTATCCAGATTTTTGTCACTACTTTGGTAGGTGACTCATATGCTGGGTTGCTATACCCTGTGTGACTGCTTTCAATTCTCTCAGCGGGTATAACCGTTCGTCCTTACCTTTCTCGGTCTTTGGTTCAGATGGGGCAGGTGGCGCTGTCGGCATCTCACCCCCCTCCGTGCATATATTAAGTATCCAGTCTGATGGCGGTTCCTGTTCCTTGTCTTGTTGATACATTTTCCACAATTCTAGGCTAGCTAGGCATTTGTCTAACTTTTTCCCTGTGTATGTGGCGTGCAAGTATGTCGTCATATGTTGCAAAACTGCTTTAGATAATGACCCGCCCTGTGGCCACGGCATAAACATTTTGTGGGCGGTTCCTTTAACCTATTCTGCACTGTACATTTTCAGCTTAGGTGCATGTTTCGGCAACTGTTTGCACATCTGTGCTAATGGAGTTATGTCTTCCATGTTTAAATCTGTTCCCTTTTCCCTTTATATATAACTGGTCAATGCTTTACGTGACTTAAACAATTCCAACAATATGAGCGAGCACCAATCGCCACAAGCTCCAATCCCGATTTTTCCACAAAATGTTATACCTTCTATTTTACTCAATAAACATCAATTTGTATACTACAATATCTCAGTTATTCAATCACGTAGATCTTATGTCAGTTCATCTAAAAATGTTGACTTATGATGTCACAACAATCAACACATAAGATGGACATTAACAGACTAAACGAACTCCAGCTGATCACATATACCTCTGCCTCTAAAATTACCCCGACATGGAGTTTAAATGTATCCCTTTCACAGCGCCTTTAATCGCTGTGGTGGCCTATTCGTTCCCCTTTATTTGGGACTCTGGATACAAGTTTCTTCTAGCTGCTTGTATTAAAAGTGTAGGAATTAGGTGGATCCTCTCACTTCTCGGGTGTCTTCCCCGGTAACCTCTCTCTTCTTTTGGGGCGTCCTCCCCGGGTATCTTCTCTCTGTTTACTTGATTATTATAGAGTCATTATTTCCTTCCCCATATATATATATGCATTCTTCTTTACTTCTGATTATATATATTTTTTTCCCGCCTCCCTCCGTTACCTTTTCCCTCACTTGTTTTAAGGCATGCACTTTTGCCAAAGCATTAGTCTTTTTGACTCACTGTTTGCATGTTTCCTCTCTGGATCCTCTGGATCACCGCCTTTGTCACCGCCTTTTTCCGGCTTTTTTCCCGCTCACCTGCATGTAGGAGTGGGAAGGGGTTATGTGAGGAACACTGGTCCCTTCAGACCTCGTTCTGCAGATTTTAATTTTACTCTACCACTGTCTACGGGGAGCTTCACGCTCTACTCGGCCAAATGGCAAAGGACTCGTGATATTGCAGAGGAACTAGAGTTACTTTATGTCGATGGTCAATGGGTGTCTTTGTCTAATCGATAATAGATAACCATCAATCTCTGTTACCAAGTGTGCTCCGAGACCCCGACCGGCCCATAGAGTCGGAGTTTGCTTAGAAGCACTTTAAGACAAGATAGCAGCACCTGTGAGATGGATGGGGGTGCAGATATATACTTCAACACCAATCAATAACTCAACGGTTTGGCAAAGGGAGTCCATTTAATGATAAGTACAAAAAACAGGGAGTCATGAATATCAACAATGGTGCGATCTTCCTTCTCGCTTCAACTCCAATGAACTTCATAAAAATCCTAACATTTATACTGAAAACACATCATTGATGTGTAACACTCAAAAGTTGACATGCAATTCTATTGGTTCGGAAAAGGTAACTTTACTATAGGTACTATATCTGTATATGGTAACAGAGTGAGGGGATTGGGAAACACTGTCAGGTGGGCATCTAAGCCCTTCCTTCAAAGAAGACTACTGCAGACGTCACTAAAAGTATGACGTCCCATTGGTTCTACTAACTATAGGGCCCTAGATTACTTGGTCCACTGTGATTGGTTGGCACCAACCCCATGCATACTTTTCCACTTTGCTTAGCAGCAGGCAGAATGGTTAGCCAGGTGCAGGGTGCCCCTCAACTTACCCGGCCTTCCTCCAATCAATAATCACTTTAGTGGCTATGTGTCAATTATTTTGCTGTGGTTGGTCTTGAGTCTGCATCTTCCGTCTAGATATCTCCTCCTGGCTCACAGGCATGCGTGGGTGTGGGGGTCTTGCTTCTGTTAGTTCGGCTGGTCACATGATTCAGACACCGTGGATTTGCCTTTTCTTCAACACTTTGTGTATTTAATTTTATGTTCACCCACCATCTACCTTCGCTTCTTATCTTGCCCCTTCAAAGCAGTATATTCTGGTCCTTGCTTCAGTTAATTGTAGCTACTGCTCGTTCATTTTGATGGATATGACCTTGGTTCCCTAGGCACAAGTTGCCTCTGCTGAGTTTAGTTTATGCTGCGCAGCTCCTGATTTCGTTGAAGGTTAAACCTTTCTCGAAATGGCCTTAGTAATTTTTGTTGATTCTGCTTTTTGTGCAAAGTGGAGGTATACTTCATATAATGTGCTTTATTTGAGGTAGATATGTATATGGCACTTGCCGCACTATCCTTCTACTAAGCCCTTGCAAGCCGCACGATTCTCTTAGCTTTCTTGCGGTTTCAAGCATATGTGCAGGTGTAAACTGGTCAAATATCTTTGCCATGCTTACAGCTTAAGCTTCTTATATTTGACATCGTCTTTACACTCTAAGTTCACGATATCCTTGCTCGTGGCGTTTCATCTCTTTGCGTCATTCTCTGGTCGTCATTTCTTCTACATGTGAGTCAGTCCGGGTTCTCGTGACGTCACCATTCGTCTTCCATCAGGACCTTTTTTGTTCCTTCAGGTACTGTACTTAGGCGATCTTCGGTTCATCTCATTTGTTGATATGGCTTTCTCATGGGTACCTTACTGTCCATGGTTTCCTCGGTACTGGTACTTCATTAGGTGCTGTTCTTCTAATAGGTACTGGGCAGAGCCCTACCGTGGCTCTCTGCTGGTTTATTTGCTCATTATACGTCACATATCTCGGTGTGAACATTCTTGGTACTTCAAAATGGATGGTTGAAGTGCGGCCTGTATTTGGGACCTCCTATACACCGGTGAGTTGGGGAGACCAATACAAGACCGGTCTGTGTTGAAGCCAAGGTTGCAAGCGACAACATTGTATGGTGAGCGCTGGAAAGAACAGTGTATGAAACGCATGTGATAACCAACGAGAGTAAAGTTGAACTGCAGATGAGTGATTGAACTTTGAAACCAAGATACAATGCCTTTGACAGAGTGGTCCGGCACCACGTGTGTCCTCAATCCAAGGTCTCTGTAAGGTATCCAGCTGAGAGTTGACAAAAGTGAAAGAGTGGCAAAGGATTGTGAATCTAAGTGGTCCTGCAGCGGGTCAAGCAAAATCTGACGCACAATCGAAAGTCTTTGATGTTGATACAGTAAAGAAAGTTTATAACAATATAGATAAAGTTGATCCCAGCCCAGCACAGGGAGATCAATTGCAAGCTTTGGGTTACAGCAAGTGTTAGGGAGAATTCTCTGTTTAGGCTGAATTCCCTAACCTAGTGAGTCCCCCAGCAGCTTTGCTGGATTTTTGGGGTTTATTTTTTCTCCTGCCAAGAGTGAGACTCTTTTACCCTCACTCTTGGACATGACTTGAGTGTTTCTGTGACTTGCTATGTGCTTATGGGCTAGGGGGTATTTTTCCCCCCATAGGCTATCATTGGTTTTTGAATGTGTATTACACAGCACCCTCAGTGCAGTAACACAGGGGTGTCATAGAGACCCCCAAACATAGACTCCACACCCTGGGACTGACTACTGTCTCCCTGGGTCTGTAAAGTCACCATTGACTTTACTAGTCTTAATTTAGGAACTTAACCAGTACAAACCATCTTACTGTGGAAGTACTGGTAGGGGCAATTAGATTGCCCCTGGGTCTGTTGTCGAGGGGGTACTGTCCCGTCCCCCCTCGCCGAGTTCTGGCTGGTGGCAGTGGATACCACGGAAATATTCCACCGGAATATTTCCCAATGGGATTTTCCATTTGTTTTTAATGCACCACTTTTTGGTGCAATGTTAAAGATACCGCCGGTTTATTTATTTAATATAAATTCACCGGTTGGGATTTTTTGCCAGAACTCGCCACCAAAATGGCGTCTAGGTTCACTTCAGTAACCCTAAACCAGAGTCGAGCCTTTGTTCCACTTTTGGCGGGCTTCTGCACAGAAGCCCTCCACAGTGGTGCCATTCTGTCTGGGTACCACAGGGGGTGTGGGAGGGGGTTTAGGCACCCTGGACTGAGTTGCCTTGCCAACTCATGTCGCACTCTGGTGTGATTGGCCCAAGTGGTGAGCCACCCCGCTCACCACTTAGCATGTTTGAGTGACAGCTAGGCTGTATGAATGGGGGTTTGCTGCATAAAAGCAGGGTTTTTGGGACTGGTTCTTCAGAAGTCACCACAGGACCTAAGATGCCGAAGAGGGAGAAGCCGAGCCGACCTGCCAAGACGACACCACTGGTGGAGCCCTGCGGAACCGTCTCACCACTTTTTCCGACGACAGAGGAGATCTCCCACCGGAGAGTCTCCTTCCCTTAACTGGTGGGGACAACCAGTTGCTGCCTTCTTTTCGCCGTCCCGAAGCATCTCGTGGCCGCCTTGCCTGTGCCAAGCACCCCGGCAACCGGGATACCACTTTTTACCTCAACCGCGAAAGAGGGGTAAAATCCTTTGTGACCGGAAAACTCCACGACTGGTCTCATCCCTGGTAGTGCAACGACCTTCAGCTTTCCTCCACGTCGAGATCACCTCTTCCTCTGGACGACGCCGTGACTTTCACCCACTACCAGGAACAACTACCACCGCTGGAGGATCCTTTCCACTTTTAAAGGTACTGTGTTCCGCCCGGCTTCCCTTGCCACCGATTGTACGGGGTAGATTTAGCCCTCGGCTCTCGAACCTGGGTAAGCCTGGGACACCCTAACTAAACTTTTTCTAAATTCAGTAAAACCTTTTCTACTCACCTGCAAAGACTTGTGACATTGTGTGATCTTGGGCATATTTTCGCCTGGCTCTCTCTAAAGCGGGCTACGAACCAATTCTCCTTGTTCCACAATTGACTGCCTTTTCTAACCTTATGTGAAAAGTGTTTTACCTTGCTGCTTTCATTACTTATGCTTTTTCCCCTCCCTTTTCTAATAACTTGTTGGAGTGCCATCTGACGTTAAGCGCTCACCTCTGTTTGGAAATAAGTGGTGTTAACTTAGACTTGTCCAACAAATGACTAGGGATGTACATATAAGTAATAGTGACTGTGTTTTGACTTACTTACCTTTTTCTGTGCTAGTGTAATTTATGAGTGTGCCTTTAAAATAAATAAGTATATACCTGTACACCTAGCTCTGGTCAGTGTGTGCTTGTACTACTGTGCCTCTGTACCTATCCTGTATCCTCTATATACTGCCTAACTCTTCTTGAGGGAAGTCTGACTGCTCAGCCACAGCTACCACAGTGAATCTGTGTGGTACAGACTGCTACCAAGTGGGTTTACTGCCAACACCTGTAATCTTAAATCTTTTGCAGTGGTCCCAAAGGGAACTGCACAGGTTTCTGCTTAACAGCAAGTTTTGTGTTACAATAGAAAAGTTGGTCCAAGCCCGGCAGAGGGAGGCCGATTTAAGACTGTGTGTCAAATGTGAGAAACCTGAAGGTGTCTCCCTGACTAGTCCCAGAGGGTCTGTCATACAGGTGGCCAGGACACGGCCATCACTATTTTATACAGTTCCTGGGGGTGGACTGGTGAGGGAGGATCAGCTGGATGGGGGGGGTCCTCAGGGAGTGGAAGTGGCGCACCGACAGGTGAGATGCGGTATCCCCCTTCTTGTAACACCTTTTTCCCAACCTACCACGTAGGACACTTAAACACTCTACCCCCATCCCTTTTCCAACACAAACACTTTCGCACACCACAAAAGACGACAGGCAAACACCAAAGCCGTTTACCTGACTTGTCCCAACACAAGGATCAGGCAAAGTCAGGCAATTGACCAGGATCACACACATCTGATGGCCCTTTCCCTTCGCAATAGGGATAAAAGGTGGAGCATGAGAGAACAATACGAGCAAGGCAGACTGTACGACTAGACAGCTATCCAGGCACAGCAGTTCAGGCGGAGGAGAAAGACTTAGAGAACCGAAAGACTGACAAGGAGAGAAGTGACTTTGCCCTTTCCCGACTCAGACCGACAAGACCTCTGTGAAAGGGATCGTAATACCACGCACAATAGCTCAAGTGTGTTGCAGCAGATGACAACGGTACACGGATCGTGCCTACGCTGATAAGCAGAACAGAGGAAGATGCCTGCTACTGTGGTACCGCCTTGACTCCAGATATTCTGAAAAGTCACATGGTTCATCACAGCCGGTGATTCGAAGGGGAACTGATAAAGAAACCGAACTGTGTTGAATGAAAGTTTCAAAGTGGTACATTGAGGAAAGTTCAAAGAACTGTAAATTGTTAAGGGAAGACCAGCTGTAGAGGGGTCCGGCACCATGTTGGTGCTCACGCGAGAGACTCTGGCTGATCCTGTGTTGAATGAAACTACTGATATCAGAAGGCCCTAGGGGAGCTGCGAGGAAAAGGTCAAAGTGGTCATGCAGGGGTCTAGCAAAATCCCTGCACAGTCGAAAGTCTTTGACCGACAAACCATTGAGAACGCAAGGGAAGTAAATCCCACATCAGAAGTAAAAGGAATTGCGAAATGGCAAGAGTGAACCCGATGGAGGGATGCCAATAAAGAGGGGCAAAGTCTAAAGACCCAATGAACAGTGTATTGACAAAAGTGAACCCGACAGAGGGATGTCCATGGTGAACTGTTTAAAAAGACATTAAGATTTGTGAATGCCAAAAGAGAAATTGATTTGTGAAAAGCCGTAGGGAACCCTATGGAGGGAGGCAAACATTTGAAATGGGTCTGAGCCTGGAAGAGGTGGATGCAGGGGTGAGAAGCAATCACCACAACGATACGTGAATGCGACCGAGAAATCGTTTTGAATATAAGACAGAGTGAACCCGGCGGGAGGGAGGCTAATATTCAAGAGGAGTCTGAGCCCGGAAGAGGGGGAGCCAGGGGTGAAGAATCCTAACCTCAAGTGCAATCCGAAATGTACTTTTTGTTTGTTATTTTGAACCTATGAGGCCTTTGGAAGCAAGCAAGAAAGTTAACCTCTGAAGGTCCTGATATTGATAGGAACTTTTTGTGGATCTGAGTCCAGAAGAGGGGGATACAGGGATGAAAAGCCATCACCCAACGTACATTTGGAAAGGAACTTTAATTTGTCATTTTTTTAATACATCAGGTCCTCGAAGGCAAGAGACTTCTAAGGAAAAAGAGACTTGACCATTGACAGTCCTGATAGCTGAGAACAGAACTGTAGGCCTGTGCTGGGAAAGCTTGAGAGTGTGCTTTGCTCAGGAGGCCCGTCTTGACCAGTGCTCAAAACCTGGGGAAGGGAGACCCCTGCTAACACATCCTGAATTATAATTTGTGAACACTTCTTTCTTCCTTGTGAACCTTATCCCAAACTCTTTTTACATTTAGCGTAAGGATTGGCAATTGTTTTTTTTAGTATAGGTCCTTTTATTTTGACAAGACGCCACTAGGACTGCCTTATTTTGGTTTGATGGTCGCAGCTTGCTCCCATCTTAGATTTAGTTTTAGATTAGACGTTTTTCCACCCTACCTATACAGTTTAATAAACACCCTTGAACTGTGATCACTTGTGTCTGTTCTTGAGACCATGCCTTTCTTACACAAAGCAGATCTGAGCCAAGTGGAGGGGGATCTGGGGTAAACAGTGAATCATCTGAGAAATTGGATACGTGAAAATCCTGAGAACATTGTGTTAAAGTGTATCCAAGCACGGCTGAGGGGATCCGAGGTGAATAGTAAATCACTTGAGAAAATTGTGTATATGCGAAATATAAAAAGGAAAGGAACCTTGTTTATTTGTTGTATCAGGCCTTCTGATGCAAGAGACTTTGAATGGCAATGAGACTTTGATACAGAAGGCCATGATGTTGAAGTTTTGAACTGCACCGTCGTGCTGGAGAAGCCAGAGAGTGTGCTAAACTCCAGTGTGTCGCCTCGTCCCATGCTGAAAACGTGGGGAAGGGAAGTCAATGGCTTGGATATCTTGACATATTATTTCTTGAACACTTTTCTTTTGCATAACATTGTTTCTCACACTATTTGTATTTAGAGATAAGGATTGGCAATAGGTTTATTAGTATAGGCCCTTTTATTTTGACACCACTAGGACTGCATTATTATTATTTGATCGTCATAGCTTGCTCCCATCTTTAGATTTATGATTAGGTATGCATTTTTCAAACCCAATTGAAGTTCAATAAACACCCTTGAACTGTGGTCACTTGTGTCTGTCTTAGTGTTGATACCATACCTTCCTTACAACACTCCCAACCATATTCCCAATGTGGCGGTTTCACTCTCCAGTTTCTCTTGCAGACTCCCATTATTTGACAGTCTTCCTTTGCCCTCATATCCCTGTTTGTCCTGCAGTCTCTTGCTACTTCTGCATCTCACATCCGTTCTCCCAGTTTCTTGCGCTTTCATCCTCTCTTGAAGTCTGCTGCTCTTTTCCCCTGTCCCCCTCTTTCCGTCTCTGGTCCATCGCTCCTTCTCTTCCATCTCTCCCTTTCTCCTCTGTCTCCCCTTTTATGCCCAAGCGCGCGCTCTCTCTCTCTCTCTCTCTCTCTCTCTCTCTCTCTCTCTCTCTCTCTCTCTCTCTCTCTCTCTCTCTCTCTCTCTCTCTCTCTCTCTCTCTCTCTCTCTCTCTCTCTCTCTCTCTCTCTCTCTCTCTCTCTCTCTCTCTCTCTCTCTCTCTCTCTCTCTCTCTCTCTCTCTCTCTCTCTCTCTCCATTTCTGCATAAGCACTCTATCTCTTATGACAGAGTCATAGTCATGACCCTGCCAGGGAGGAAAAGGACCCCCCTCCCAACCTGGGGTTGGTTTGGTGGACAACCAGGATGTATGCCAGAGCCGATCCTACCCCAGAGGTGGGTTGTGGGAGTTGGACAGCACCAGTCCATGAAATCACCTCTTCTGCCTTGAATATTAATGTGAGTACTACCCTCTGTCACACAATGCCTCTGAGTTCTGTTTCTGACAAGAGTTCTTGTTTGACTTTTTGATGACATCAACTTTCAGAATGCATGCTGTCACAACTCAGAAAACCTGTGCCAGACACAGGGGAATGGAAAAAAAAGGAATGGAATGGACTTGGATCTTCCTTGCCAAACAGCGATGAGACACCCAACAAGTGACCTACCAACCTCAGACGGTCGCCAGGCAAACGGTGTGGAAACAGAAAACGAATTGAGAGTGAGAAGAGACTGCAGGAGAGACACAGCAATCCTCCCCAAACCAATTTAGAAGCAAATGTCACCAGAACATCAGGAAAACCACAAAGAAAACTAGCAGCCTGAGCACCTGGCTGCTACCTTGTAAATGGAGATTGAAAAGGGGGCAGGGCTAAGAGTGTTTTTTAAAGCTTTGCATCATTGTAACCCTGCCTGTGGGAAAATAATAGCCACAGACTGGCCCACTCAAACAGCTGAGTGTTGGAACCAAAGGACGTGCTGGGTGTACAATCAGGAAGAGAACAGTTTAAAAGGAGAGTGAGAGTGTGCGTTGTAGGGGTGAGGTCAGTTGGCATGGAGGTGGACCCAGAGACCATGCAGAGAACGGATGGTGGAGAGGAGTGTTGAAGAGTTGTTGTAAAGTGCAGGTGAGGTATTGTTTGTGAGAGAGAGTGGTACCAATTGAGTGTGGTGTGATGGGGAGTGTAAAAGGTGAGTGAGAAGGAGAGAAAGAAAGAGAGAGAGGGGGAGAAATGTAGGGGAAATCCAAGAGTGGGAGTAATAAGGAGAGTGTACAATAGGAGGGTGTGGAGAGAGTGTAAGGTGGTTCGGGTGGAGTGAAATAGAAGAGGGGAAGGTAGTTGAAAGAGATATGTGGAGAGAGTGTGGTAAGATTAGAGCGAAAGAGCATTGATAAATGGTTTTATGTAGGAGAGATGTAAGGTGAAGGGGGTAGAGAGTGGAGAGGAGAGTGGTAAGAGGAGAGGAGGGGTGAGGAGATTGGTGAAAAGGGGGGTGTGGAGAGAGGTGAGGCGAGGGGGAAAGTAGAAGAGAAAGTGCAGACATCACAGGGAAAGAAGGGGCGAGAGAAGAGAGGGAGTAGACTGTAGGGTGTGAGGCATGGCATAGGAGGGAGGGCACAAGTTAGAGTAGAGTGTGTGGCAGAAGGAGTAGTGAGATGAAGGGAGAGAAAGGAGTGCGTGGGTGAAAGAAAGGACCATGGTGTCTGTTACAGGCACATGACAATTGGCATCCTTATTGAGAAACTCTGGGGAGTGCTAAGTTGGCGTCCCCTAGAAGAACCCTGAAGGGAGCCAGATAGATAAGGCTTTGACCCTCACCCATAGCTAACATTTAGATAGTGGGGGTTTCTGATCTTTAGTTGCCAAATATGGGGTTAGGAAAGCCTTGGTTGGGGAGGCAGGAGCCCACCAGAGGTAAGAATATGGAAGCTCATAGAGACAATTTGAGAAATACAAATCCTTGAACCATCTTTAAGAGTGTTTGAATTATTGAAGCCTTCTGTGACATGTGGTGTCATTATAGGATGGTCCGGGCCCTGATACATAGGCCTCCCCCGACAGGAGAGGGAATGGGGCTACAAGAGCAGAGGCCAGTTCTAGATGCTAACCTCAGCTGAACGCTATTTGAGAAGAGCACAGTGCTGGGCCTGCTCTTCCAGGCAATGGCTGATCGGGCATACACACCAATCTGAAGATCTCCATGGGAATATGCCTACAATGTCAATAGGGCCTGTAACTGCTGGGTGCAAGTGAATGAGAAAATGATGGTCGAGACCAACCCTAAGGATAGATCTGCCGGTAAACACTTTTGTGTATTTTGCCCCCACCCAGAGCAACCTGAAGGTACAACCATACCAGCTAATTACAGCGGTCAACCCAGCAAGTATCATAGAAACTTGCAGGCCCTGCTGGTGAACCTTCTCCCCACCCCATACAGCTCCAGAGGCGAGAGATAGTCAGCCAGTTTTGGTGGGATACCCTGTGGACCACTGAGCAAGACCCAGAAAGTGGAAGTATCTACAAAGATACTTGGTGCCTACCTTGGGAATCAAGTCCCTTCGCTGAGTAAGAAACATTTTCTTGGCAAGAAGAACCTCCTCAAGAGGACCCAAAGTATTCCACGGAAGCCTTGTAGCAGTACCTGCCACCAGACAAGGAAGTAGCAATGAAAGACCAGTATCAGCCCCAGCGAGCCCTGCCTTTACAGAAAGATCCTGAAAAGGAGCTGGAAATTGGAGAAGAGAGGCGGCATGCACCTAGTCACACCCATCTGTCAATGGAGCACAGTTTGGAACAGCTAACCTTACCTCCTCGGGACAGAGATAGCCCAGACAAGGATCAAGAAGACATGGGCTGCACCCACTGAACTCTGGGGGAAGGACTGATGGTCAACTTGACTGGGACATGATAAGGCAGTAAGACCTGTCCCAAGGACATCCTGGGGGAAAAACCAAACAGGGTGCCGAGACTCTACAGTCAAAAGAGACGCTTGAGACCACAAAGGTACCATTACCTACAAAGACAACTCTAGGCATTGTAAGGAACACATGGTGGCAACAGTAAAGACAGACACAAGTGATCACAGTTCAAGGGTGTTTATTAAACTGTAAATGCAAGGTGGAAAAAAACCTAAGCTAAACCTAAATCTAAGATGGGATCCAGCGTCGACCATCAAATGAAAAATAAGGCAATCCTTGTGGCGTCTTGTCAAAATAAAAGGCCTATGTTAAAAAATCTATTGCCAAATCCCTACAACTAATTACAGAAAGAGTGTGATATAGGGTTTTCAACAAAGAAAAAGGTGTTCACAAATAATAAGTCAGGATGTGATTGAAAGGGGTCTCCCTTCCCAATGTTTTTAGCATGGGACAAGGTGAGACTCTGGAGCACAGCACATACTTGAGCCTTCCTAGCACGAGCAAACAGTTCCGTATCAGCTATCAGGTTCTTCGATTGTTAAGTCTCTTTTCAATAAAAGTCTCTTGACTTCGAGGCCTGATGTTCTCCATAAACAAACACACAGTTCTGCTCCACAAATACTTTTGGTGATGGTTTCACCCCTCGGTCTCCCTCTTCTGGGCGCAGACCCCTCACAAGTCATAGTCAATAAATTATCCAAACGGTTCCTTTCTCAGTGAACTTTGGGTGGTGACTTTCCACCCCTGGATCTCCCTCGGCCGGGCTCAGACCCTAAATGACAAGGGGGACACTACACTTCTCCTTGTCTAACAATACTTCTTGCTTTCACAAATCTTAATATCTTTTCAAACAGTGTAGTGTGAATTTCCCTCGATTGGGTTAACTCTTGCCAACCCACATAACACACTGCTCATGTGATCATTTCATCAAGTGGGATTCACTTCCCTCAGCTTCTCAAACATCTGTCGCTCAAAGACTCTTGAAGGTACAGAGGATTTTACCAGACCCCTGTATGTCCACTTTGACCTCTTCTCGTCTTTTCCCAAGGCTTTCTGGTTATCGTAGTTTCTACCATCGGGTAATCGCCCAGAGTTTCTTGCGTGAGCACCCACATGATGTCAGACTCCTCTGTTGGTGGATTCCCCCTCTTCTATTAACAGTATCTTTTGCTTTTCAAAGTTCAAATTAGCCATTGGCTATTTTTCATTCAACACAGTTCGGTTTTTATCAACACTCGGCTCGACTTACCGGCTGTGATGAACCGCTTGGCTTTCTCTACCCTTGGAGTCAAGGTTGGTATCACAGAGACCAGAGTCTCTCCCCGGCTTGGTAATCAGCAGAGGAGGGTCTCATGTACTGTTGACATCTGTTGCAACACACGCTGGCTATTGTTTGCGGACGTATGATTCCTTCTGTGGAGGTTCCACAGGCCCTAGTCGAAAAGGGCAAGGTTGCTTCTCTCCTTGTCACCCTCTCGGTCTGTGCCGTCTTTCTCCTCCTCTTGTACTGCCGTGCTGAGTAGTGTTCCCTCTAAATTGTGAGCATGTGCACTTGCCCATCTTCCTTCTGGGTGCTGCTCAGAAGATTTTTAGCACACACAGACAATTCTCATCTATTCAAAAATATTTAATAAGGCACAAGCCACAGCAATTAATTTAAATTAGCTTTCTCTTAAAATAAGCAACTAGTCGTGATATTCTGCTAATTTGCATTACACTACTATGCAAGGGTGACCGTGAACACCTAAAATCCCTAACAGCAAAATACACACATGAGGTAAAAAACGATTATGAAAAACTGACTCCATGAACAGAAGTATGTAACCAAGATATGCCTGCACACATTAACCAAATAATGTTTCCTCCCCACCCATGATTCCTAAGCTTGGTTCCACCACACTTTGACCTTCTGATTCTAACTTCTGCCTCAGAACACATTAAGATGGTACCGCACAACCTTGACTCCTCCTCTCTTGGCTCTGTGAAAGGTTAGCAGACGTGTTCCTACATCCACTTGTTTTATGTTTTTTGTAATATGAATAATGTTCACATGCCAGAATTTCTGTTACTCATTGTGCCTTACCAAAAGCGTCACCCAGACAATACAATCGAACTACCAGCTAAAGTAGCAGATACTGACTGTAAGTAAGCAGGCTACCTGGATGTGTAACTTTATGAAGTGGCCCCCTTACAAGTTAACGCATTATAAAACTCAAATATTAATTTGCCTTGTAAGGATTTTGAGAAGACAAATGTGATGCTCAGTATCTCCAACTTCAGCATTACTAACATTGCCCTATAAGTGGAGAGCAACATTGAAATATCATTTACTTAGTCTACAAGGGATAATGGGTATGGACTATGCCTGGGATTACTCATCCATAGTATCAGGGCACCGGATATTCAGACAGGAAAATGCTTTTCACACAATCTGCTTTGTTTCCAAGTGTTCAGAGTTCCTTTGGGCATAGACTGTCATGCATTATATAGTAACTCACTGCTATGCGCACTGTGTAATCCTACACAATAATATAAGGGTGGGTATGTTGCAATCAATCTTCTATGCATTTTAATTTGTACAATGCTGCTGGTACTGTGTTTGTGTTTCCGAACCACTAATAAAAAAGAGTTTAAAAAGAAAAAGAATTGCGTACATGCAGTGTCATGACATTCTTTAACTGCACATAATATGTTGACCGTTAAATATGCCTTGCTTGCAAGGTATTGTGGGTCTGCAAATATACCAGTGAATGTTTACTGCTACAATCCCTCACTTTTTACAGTGCTCTATCAACTAGTATTGGAGGCAGCACAGGGGCCAGGGAAGGGTATGGGTGGAAGAGCACAGGTCTTCACTCCTTGCGGGTGATGAACAAAGCAGCAAATTTCAAAAACCAAGTCAGACATTTCGGCAGTATACTGAAGGAAATGTGTTGTTTGTTTGCTAAAGGATAGGAAATTCGTGTACACAACAGCACCTTCTTTCTTTCTATGCTCAGCTGCTGAGGGCATTTCAATATAACCATGTGCTCTGTATCGTCTCTAGTATCTGCCTGCATCTTATTTAACTCATAACAAAGAATTACAGAAGAGAGTTCCATAGTTACAGAAGAAGGGACTCAATCTGTTGTATCTCTTGAGATTTGATGCCATTAACTTAAAAGGCATATATGTGATTTTCTTACATAGGGATCCATAATAAACCTCAAAGCTCTTGATTAATTTGTCTAGGCTCTGGTGCAGAAGGGTGGGAAAAACTTTACACTACATCACGTTCTCTGTCATTTCACTTTCTATGTCAGGGTTACAAGCAAGGCTCTAATCAGATTTTGCTCCCTACCTGGAGTCAAATGGTTTTTCGGGGGAGTAAAAAAGTTATTAACTTTGCCACTACGGTTACATTCTGCTTATCAAAAGATGTTCTTCCCCTTAAAATTCTTGTTGAGATCAGGCATTAATATTATTAGAGTTCCTTCCTATGCCACTGCTCTGCTGGGGTATGCAGTAATAAAATTGCGGCAAAAATGTCGCCTTTACAAAAAATCGCAGCAAAAATACTGTGGTTGGGTAAAACTGGGGTAGATAGAAAGGTGGCTGCTACGAGTTTATGAATGATGTCGTCAATGCATGGCATGGGATAGGCATCAAAGTCTGATATGGTATTAACTTGATGGAAGTCAATACAGAATCTCCAGGAACGGTCAGGTTTAGTGGCCAGCACGATAAGAGAGGACCATGGCTCAATAATGTTGGCTTTCAACATTTTGTTGACTTCCTCAATCACTATCTGCTTACGGACTTACGGGAGTCAACATGGTTTTACGTGTACTACTTTACCCTTAGGTGTTCTGATATAGTGGTATGTACCTTTTACTCTCCCTGGTTTTTCCGAGAATACATTGGGAAATTTAATTACTTCATCCTTTAGCTCTTGTTGGTGTTGAGTACATAGCTTGGAAGGAATTAAATAGAAGTTATCTATGTTTTCGGGGACCAGACAGGCTAGTACTTTGGCATGCGTGGCTGACAGGTTCTTTTTCCACTCTTTCAAGAGATTTTCATGATATAATTGGATTTTCTGTTTTCTATTAGTTGGGTTACTCTAAGTACAGGTTCCCGTTCTCTCTACTATTTCATAAGGTCCGTGCCATTTGGAGACCCTTTTGTTCTCTGAGGTTGCTAAGAGGACTAGTACTTTCTGTCCTATGGAGAATGATCTTAAATTCACTTTCTTGTTATAAGTGGCCTTTTGTTGGGTTTTAGCCTATTCCATATGAGTGCAAACTTTGTCGCAGACCAACTTCATACTTTCTTGCATTCGGGTGGTGGTTTGGGAGATGGGAATATGGGGCTCCTCACATTTTTCCCAGGTTTCCCAGAGCATGTCCAGGGCATCTCTCGGCTCTCTTCCATAGAGCAATTCAAAGGGAGAGAAACCTGTGGAGGCTTGGGGGGTTGTGAGTTAGCTCTGGTGTTGTACGGTCTACCTTGCTGGTCTTGTGCTCTTGTGTTCCACCTTTTATCCCTGTGGGGAAGGGAAAGGACCGTCCGTCAGATGTGTGTGATGATGGTCAATTGCCTGACTTTGCCCGACCCATATATTGGACCAGGTCAGGTAAATGGCTCTGTTGCTAGTCCTTTGTTATCCGTGTTGTGCAAAAGTGTTCGTGTGGAAAAAGGGGGTGCAGTGTTTTGCAATATCCTACGTGGTAGGATTGGGAAAAGGTGTTGAAAGAAGGGGGATACCGCATCTCGCCTGTCAGTGTCCCACTCCCCCTCCCCAAGGACCCTCCATCCAGGTGATCCTCCCTCACTGGTCCACCCCCAGGAACTGGATCCAATAGCGATGGCCGTGTCCTGGACACCTGGAGGACAGATCCTTGGGGACTAGCTAGGGAGACACCTTCAGGTTTCTCACAGGGTACACTACACTACACAACTGCAAGGAGATCTCTCTGAGGAAATAGCAAAACTCAGGGCTGTGATCCTACAGCAATGGCCTAAAGAAGAATACGACTTGGACCTCCCATATATGAGTGAGAGTACGGCATAGGAAATGTTATGCCTACTATGTGGGGTGAGGAGGCTATTCAAAATCTGTGCCCTCTCCCCAGATAACAGGAGCCAGAAGTTACACAGTTAGTGAAACATGCACTACAATAAAAGGGCAAGAAAAAGGGGTGACCTGCTGGAAGAAACCTTCTGGGTGGTAGGTCAGATCCAGGGGGAGACAGTCTGGGCCTTATGGGCCTCAGGAAGTGCCTGCAACATCGTATGCCCAGAACTATTCTCCCCGCACAGTTCCCAGGCAGAGAACAACATGGCTAGTTGTTGCAACTTCAAATACTGACTAACTCTGAGTACCAAGGGGGTCCGAATCCAGGTGGGGGACACAATCTGGAGCACCAGAGGTCTTGCGATCCCAAATCTGCCAGAAGATCTTGTTTTGGGGAGTAGGTTTCCCAGATTCAGGGAATGTGTGGAGTCTATATGCCAAGAACAAATCTGTGGGACACCAGCCATATGCCATACCGCCTTGGGTGAACCAACTGACCAGGTGCTATGTTCCTGTGGCCAGGGGGCATATCTCCTGTCATTGTCTCAAAGGACTTCCGTGTCAAGTTCCACTGGGTAGCCAGGAGCAGAGAAGTCTGGAAGGAGAGAATGTCCCAAAAACATCTGTGCAACATTAGATAGCTGGCAGTAAGAAGAAGGTGGCTTTGGAGAAGGGGTGGAGGTATGTGGCAGTGTTAGGGTCATGATCGTGTCGGCAGACAGGGAGCTGTCCTGACCTGGGGTGGGCGGTATACCAGGTCATATGCCAGAGCCGATCTTACCCCAAAAGCGGTGTCAGAAAGTTGGGGGGCAGTCCTTGAAACCCCCTAATGTGTGTTTAATGTTAATGTGGGTACCAACCTGTGTCAGCCAGTACTGTTTCTGTCCAGGGTTCTCTTTTGTCTTTTTCAGGACAGCAACTCCCAGAATTCATCCCGTCACAACCAGAAAAATCTAGATGAGACACCCAACAACCAAGCTTCTAAACTCAGATGGATACCAAGCGAATGGTGGGGCAACGGAAAATGAACTGAGAGTGAGAAGGGACTTCTTGAGAAAGAGAGAAAAAAGATATAGAGGGGGAATTAGAGAGTGAGAATGATAAGGAGAGTTTATGGTAGGAGCGTGTGGAGAGAGTGCAAGACGGTAGTGAAAGCGGTGGTGAGGGCAAGTGAAATAGGAGGGGGAGCTATTTGGAACAGATGGATGGAGATAGTGTGCTAAGATTGAGCACAGGGGCATAGATAAGGGTTTTTGTTTAGGATAGAAGTGAGGATAGGGATGTGAAGAGAGAGAGGAGCAGTGTAAGGAGGGAGGTGAAGATGTGGAGGGGAGAAGAGATTGGTTTGGAGGGAGGTGAGGAGAGGGGGAGAGAAGAAGAGAGAGTGCAGACATTGGATAAACAGAAGGGGAGAGAGGAGAGGAAGAATATCAGAGGGTGTGAGGAAGTTGGAGGAGGCAGAGGGGCAGGTGAGAGTAGAGCAGAGGGTCTGGCAGTAGGATCAGTGAGATCAGGGAAAGGTGACAAAGAGAGCATATGGGTGAAAGAACGGACCAGGGTGTCTATTAAAGGCACACGAAAACCTTAATTCCCATACTTGCCAACATTCTGTGACCAAAAAGATGTAGGATTTTTCAAGTTTCAAAAATAATGCTGACATCACAGGAAAATATAAACCATACAGAGCATTCTAAAATACACAACCCTTCTAACAACACAACATGTAAAGATGTACAAATCTTTCAAATGTATACTTCTGAATGCTAGGTTAACACAAAATTTAATTACCTAATTTCACAGAAGATAATCACACAGAGCTGGTAGGCAACATTTGCCAGTGCTCTGTAGCAGCAGCCTGGGAGTACATACTTTCGAACGTCTGTCCCGGCAAGAGTGCAGGGTAGAGTCACGTAGCTGTCAGGTCAACGGATTTGAGATAGTAAGGGTTACTTATCGCTGGTTGCCGAACCTGGGGTTAAAGAAGCCAGGGCTACAGAGGTGGGGGCCCAAGGGAGGTCAAGATAGGGAAGCCCTTAGAGCTACATTTACCGTTTGCAAAATAAAAACCCTTGAGCCATCTTTCGAAGTCTGGGAGTTATTTAGCCATCCATGACTCTGTCCCAAATATTTTGATCATCCACTCTATTTAATTTTAATTTCTTTGGTTTGTCAACCACTTTCATGTGAGTTTATTGAAAAAAGCTTTTGCTGGCTTTTTTTACTAAACAACTGATTTTGCGGCTTTTGTTGTGATTGTAATAAATGCTATAAACAGGTAGTTTGATTCTGAAGGGCACCAACATCACTTCAATGGATGCAGCACGTTATTTGTCATTGGAGGTAGTGTAGATGCATATAAACATAAGATATCTATCAATCTTCAAAGGCAGGTAAAGTCAAAGGTCTGTGGCGGGTGGTCTCATTGACGGCAATGGGAATGAATACATTTTCTGGCGGATAATAAGTGTTTTCTTGGTTGGGAACCCATTGTCATTTTTGGAGAGTATGGGCCTCATTACACAGATGCGGTAAGGGAATAACGATACCGGTAAGGGAATACCGGTATCGTTAAAAACCCTTGCCAATTACGACTGAAGCACACGAGTGAACACATATCCCTGCCACGGACTGCCCAGGAGATCTCCCACACCAAAGTTGGCTTCTATTCACTGGCAGGCATCCCAAGTTGCATCGGGGCCATCAACTGTACCCATGTGGAATTGGTGGTGCCACATCACAATGAAGCAGTCTACCGAAACAGAAAGCAATTCCACTCCATCAATGTCCAAATGGTATGTGACTCAAACAAGATAATCACACATTGTTGTGCCCGATTTCCCGGATCAACCCATGATTCAATCGTATTGCGGAACTCAACGATACCACGCTACATGGAGCGACAAGCCGGACAATGTTCGTGGCTACTTGGTGAGTAGCAGGGCAAGCACATGGCAGTGTGATGTGGAGTGTGATTGGGGGGCGAGAGATGCATACTCCAAGTGGGTGTGATTGGGGGGGAGAGTTGCATACTCCAACTGGGTGTGATTGGGGGCGAGAGATGCATACTCCAACTGGGTGTGATTGGGGGGGGAAAGATGCATACTCCAACTGGGTGTGATTGGGGGGGGTGAGATGCATACTCCAACTGGGTGTGATTGGGCGGGGGAAGAGATGCATACTCCAACTGGGTGTGGACTGTCGTCCGTAGAACAAATGGATATACAGATGTACGCCAATGTCCACCGAGCCAGGCCACAATTGAGCGGAAACAAAACCACATGCAATTTGAAGCTGCAAAACATTGAAAACAATCCAAGATGACAAACATGACACATCCATCCACATGCACATTGCACATCACACCACACCCCATATGACACAAATCAGCAACATGGCGCCAATATGCGAATAGAAAATTTACACTGCACAACATCACTACAGCTATGCGCCCTTGAGTGCATGCAAAGGGATCACCTGTAGCCATTGTACTGAACCACACCCCTACACCACTACTGAAGTGACGCTTCACAGCATCACAGCATGGCGACATCGATTTCAAAATGGCGGTACACTAGCAGTGTGGTACCAAATTTGCCTGGGCCCAGGAACACCTAAGACTTGTCCTCATCCAGGACATGGCAATAACTGCCAGAGGCATGCATGGTGCATGTCCACTTGCAGGGACTAGCTCACCTTCTCACATTGCAGTTACACAGATCGTCTCCATGCATGCTGGGATTCGTGGATGCCAATCACAATGCAAAGTTGATTAGTGTGATATGTACTGGTTGCACTTGAGGTGAACAGTAACAAGTCCCCATTGTTCCAACCATGCAGGTGATGCTGGCTGTCCCCTGAAGAAGTGGCTCCTTACCCCTGTACGGAACCCACAGAACAGGCACGAAGAGGAATACAATCGTACACATAGCCGTACACGCGTCATGATTGAGCAGACATTTGGCCTTTTGAAGACACGGTTCCGGTGCCTAAGCAGGTCGGGTGGGGCTCTCCTGTACGGCCATGAGAAGGTGGCCAAGATCACCATGGCATGTGTCATGCTGCACAATATGTGTCTCAGACGGAATATGCCACTGCCCCCTGACATTGAAATGCAACCACCTGATGAGGATGATGATGATGGGGATGAGGAGGCAGGGGACGGGGCTGCAGGTCATGCAAGAGGCGATGCCCAGGAGGGATGGATGTGGGTATTAGTGCACTGGTGTTTGTGGTGAAGCGCACAATGGGCCCTGTCCCCCAGTAAAGTTCACATACACAATGATGAAGTCCAAGCCTGTGTTTTAACATGTCACCAGTGTATTAAACATATTTTGAGAAGAAAAAGTGCATGGCTCCAACTATGCAACCATCCTTTCCCACCTCCCCCCACAACACTCCCAAAACACCCTTTCCCCCCTCCTCCCACAACACTCCCAAAACACCCTTTCCCCCCTTCCCCCAGAACACTCCCAAAACACCCTTTCCCCCCTCCCCCCACAACACTCCCATGTGTGGCTGGTACAACGTTGCTGTCCTGCTGTACATGTGCCAGCTACATCTTGCTGGCCCTACTTCCCATCCCCACCACCACCATTAGGAGGCTGGGAGGGTGTGCGCCTCGTGGTGCGCAAGGAGCGGCGGTGGGGGCTCGTCTGACTCGAGCTTGCAGAGGAGGAGGTGCCTGGTTGTTCCTGTGGTGGTGGGGGGTACTGTTGGTCCATAGCGTCCGCTATGCGTGTGAGGACCTGCCGCAGTTGTGCCATCTCCTCACAAAGCCTGTTGGTACAGGCTTCCATGCTCTGTCTCGTCTGCCTTGCATTCATTCTCCATTAACTCCTCCCTCAGACGGGCTGCCTCATCTACATGCTGGCCAACCAGCGCTGTGATCTCCTCTTGCCGCTGTCTGATGGTGGCCGGGTCATGGCCACTGTGTCCTGCTCGTGGGGTGGGTGCCGCACCTTGATCTATGGCTCGGCCATCAGGTGAGGGCAGCTGTGGGCTCCAGCACCCTGCCATGCTCTCGTCGCCAGACTGGCCATGGCTGCTGGATCTTGACGTTAGCCATGGGCTTGCTTCTCTAGATTGGGTGGGGCTGGGGGTGTGCATTTGCATGGGCAAGTCACAGGTCTCCTCCACGTCGGACATCGGCGCGGTGGCTGCTGCCTCACCGATCGAACTGTTGGCAGCAGACAGTGGGCCCTCCAGGGGTGTTTCCTGTGTTGGGGGGATCACTGCAGTGGGTGCAGCAATTGTTGCAGCCGTAGCTTCACGTCTTGGTGACGTGGGTGGCTTGCTTTGATTGCCCCTCTGCAGGAGCGCACTCCTCCCTGTGCCCCTTGATGTGCCAGCGGTGTTCCCTGGCTCCTGTGCCCTGGCTTTTTTCTTGGCAGGGGGAGCCTGTGTTGTAGTGTCCGGCTCATCGCTGTCGGTCTGTGAGCCTGTGGGGGACAAAGAGGGGGATGGCATTGGTGATGGATCAACGTGCTTCATGCAGATGTTGTTCATCATGCTGTTCTATACATTGGGACTTCATTAGTGGGCATTCAGGTCATGGGACTATCGGGTGGGTCATTCATGCATGGGTCTGGGTGGCACGTGTCTGTGGTGATGGGTGCATGTGTGTGTGTTGGGGTGTGACACTCACATGGGCAGGGTTGTGTGCATGTATGTTTGTGGCCGCACCCATGAGCTCATTCTGGGCTCACATTTGGGGGGTGCCTCACCTTTCACAGTGCATTGTTTTATGTGGACACTCACCTCCATCTGATGTTGTGGGCGTACCACACTCCATGTCGCCAACTCCCTCTATGCATTCAACGCCAATTGTGCTCGCGCAGGTCTCTTCCCACTCCCTCAGTTTGATGGGTGAATCTCTGCCACCTCCTGTGGCCATGGCCAGGTCCCGATTTGCAGCCAGTATGCTGCAGACCCGGAGGCGGAGATCGTCCCACCGCTTCCTGCAGTCTTTCACAGTGCGGGTGGTGGTGCCCACCGCACTGACTTTCTGGGCAACCTCTGCCCAGATGGCCTTGTTTTTGATCAGGGTCTCACGCCACATGTCATTCACGAAGACCACATTTGCATTTGCAGCAAGCGTCTCCGTGAGCATGATGAGCTCCTCATTTGTAAATTTCTCTTTCCGCTGCCGATCCACACCTTTCTTAATCGCCTTGGGCATTGTCAGGGGATCCTTCGTGGTTTGGTATGGCACTGGTGTGGAAGCACGTCCTGGGGGCAAAGGATGGCAATGGATTGTGTTTTTAAAGATGGCTGCCGTGCTCTTTCCTGTTCCTGTGCGATGACGCTATTTCCGTTTCCGCAATTTTACGGTATAGCCGTCACCGCAAATTGCGGTGACCGCTATTTGCGTGTTGCTGGAGGCCGGAAGTGCTATCAGCGCTTTTGTCGGTGCCGCTAATGGTCTTTACGGGGTCTTTAGCAGCATGGCGGTAGGATCATTACCGGCATGGCGCTATGCTCGTGTCTGGGTACTCGTAATGGCACGCAATTAGCGGCCTCTTGCCAAGTCGGACACGTTAATAGCGCCATGCCGATAAGGGCGGTATCTCACCGCAATACGTGTAATGAGGCCCCATGAGTTGTGCTGTGATGGTGAAATGAGTCCTGGGACTGTGACATGTTGTGCCAGTCTAGCTTTTCACCTTGCATGCTAGGGTTTCTAGGCCGCTATTTTTAATAAGACAATAAAATTGACAGAATTCAAAAGGAAAATCGAGGTCTGGCCCAAAGCAGCACATTTGAGAGAGGTCACTTGGCAACTTATAGTAGGCAGTGGTAGTGTCGAAGTGAAGTCAGTGTGGAGACACAGGAGCACGAGTTTTGAGGATAGCACATAACTGTCAACATTAACCATTCAATTCTGTTGGCATTAGTCCAGTCCTGTTTTAACTTTGCATTCTGGGACTTGTAGTCTTGGATTTCGCCATTACAAATCCAGCACTACAAGCCCATCAATGAAATGTGTAAACTAGATCTCTACTAGTGTCTCCCGATTGGATAATGTTGGCATGTATGTTAGAAAATGTTTGGAGCATACACAAATCTGTCAAACCCTTTGGGCCCGATACATGGAATTATGTGCAGGGAGAATCGGGACTTTGCATGCCATTCTGGTGCAAAACACCCTTTGTCGATTTACGGAACAGACTCTGCAGGACTTTTCTGGACTTCGCAGGGACTTTGTGCAGCGCTGGCACATCTCTGCCAGCGGTCTAGTATCTTGCGTGAGACTCCTCACAGAGTGTGGGCCGGGCCCAAGCAGAGATCCAAATAGGGGACGGAAAATGAGGAAGAACAAGGGAAAATGTGCACGTGTTGAGGGATGGTCCACGCTTAAGCAATCGCACGCCCATTCCATGCAAACCCAACAGAATTCATGGATTGCAACAGTCAACCTTGCGTTGGGAAAGGTTGCACGCAAACCCTGTGATCCATCCGCCACAGATACAGGCGTAAAGGTAAATGTGCAAATGATCCAATGCGTATGAAGCACGCAATGCACACCAAACTAACGCCGAACAGCTAGGATGAACCCCGCAATAGCAGGAGCTATCGTACATGGACACAGAAGGAAGAGGAGCATGCCAGTGGTCCGGATTTTCACACAGTGCACCATGTTGTTCGGGATGCTTGATGACCAGGTGTATGCTAGGCACCGGTTCCCTCCATGATATCCTAGACCTTGTCAGGGAGTGGGAGCAAGGCCTAGCATTAACCACCATCTGCTCCCAGGCCCTTACCCCCTTAAAAAAACACTGATTGCACTACAGTTCTTGGCTTCTGTATCCTTTCAGAGTAGCACGGCGATAGTAGGTGGGATATCGCAGGCCACATAATTCTGCTGTCTCCACCAGGTATTGTCCGGCAAAACAAGACGTGCATGTGTGCGCAGTCACGTATATATGCCCAGAACACTGGAGCAATGGCAGAGAGTGTGCCATGAATTCTACGCACAAGCACACTTTCCACGTGTACTAGGTGCAATTGACTGTACACATGTTGCGCTTCCTGCCCCCTGTTTGACAGAGCACATACACTGCAATCGCAAGTACTGGTATTCCATTAACATGCAGGTAGTCTGTGATGCTAATGGACAGATCATGGAAGTGTATGCCAATTTCCCTGACAGCACGCATAATAGCTACATTTACCTCCAGTCACCACTCCACCGGGCCCTGGCATCTGGAAAATATGGCAACACCTGGCACATCGGTGAGCATGAACTGTCATACTGAACAACAGACCATGACAATAAATGGCAATAACAACCATGTTCACATTTTCAGGGGACAGTGCTTACCCGATATCGCTGTTCATGATGACGCCACATCTGAATCCTGCCACACTAGCTGAGGTAAGATAGAGTTGAGCACATGGAACCACTTGGGCCATAGTGGAGCACACATTTGGGGGTACTTAAGTCATGTTTCCACTCTCTACACCAATCCGGTGGAGTTTTTCTATATGCTCCACCAGTAGTCTGTAAATTCTTAGTGGCAGCATGTGTACTGCACAATGGCCCCACACGGCGTGGCATACTCGTGGAAATGCCTTGTCCTTGGTTGGCCAGAGCGCATGTGGAGAGACTGCACACACCCTCCTGGTGCAAACATACTTCACCTAAAAACCTGCCCCTGTGGAGCACACACAGTGAGGCCACATCCCAGGTGCCATTCAATGATGAATTGGGGTTTATCCTCCGTGCCCCTAATAATACCCTGTTAATGTGTGTGTGGGAGAGCCACATTTTGTGCATCCATTATACATAAAATAACATCCAGAAACAGTGGTCCCGATAAGATTTGTAAATTGGAGTATTTTACTCCATATTTTTTAAAGTAATATGTAAAAAAAAAAAATATGTAAAATTATTTTTGGGGAGTATAAATGTAAGTCCTTTTCCCAATGAGAGTAATTCATAAGTGAGTAAAAATATGTTTTTAACCTAAAAACTGCATTTATTTTGGTGATATTTATTTCTTTATATCTAGTCATATATGCTCATCTAAACATACATGTTTTCATCTTTCAATCAGGCAGTAAAAATAGTAGTGTTTACCTGTGGTACTCCGTGCAGTACTGGGCCAAACATATCCATGTCGCTGTGAGGCCAAAGAAGAGGCGCAAGATTCCACATGTCTTATTCATATTTTTTGTTAGAAGTATTTTTACTCCCTATTTTTATTGTTTGTGAGAATTTTCCAATTTTTAGGGAGTAAAAAAGGCTGATACACCCCTCATCTGTAGGCCTGTGCACAAATCACCCACACAGTCATAGCAACTGGAGCCAACAGTGGCCATGTAGTACGCACAAAAGCACACAACACAGACAACAAAGGCCCTCATTACGAGTTTGGAGGTAAGGTACGGCCCTTACCGGCATGGAGCAAATACCGCATCCGTGTTGCCACGAGGCCGCTATTATAGGGCGATTAGGAGTACGCAGGCATGAGCTTTGCGCCATGCCGGTAACAACCTTTCCGCCATGCCGTAAAAGGGCAAAAAATCGCCCTTACCGGCATTGTGTGAAGCGCAGATAGCTTCACCGCCATCCAAGCCATCGGCATTAGTGGTGACCGCAATTAGCGGTCACCGCTAATAAGCGGAACCAGAAGTAGCGTCATCGCACAGGAACGGGAAAGAGCACGGCGGCCATCTTTAAAAACACAATCCATTGCCATCCTCTGTAACCAGGAGCCATCTCACCACCACACCTCTATCACACATCTACCACTACCTGCAGCATCTTACCATGACCAAAGCACTCAAAGAAAGTGCAGAGCGCTTGCGCAAGGAGCGCCTATCACCAGAAGAGCTGAATATGCTGGCCGAAACGCTGCAAGAACATGCGGATGTCGTATTCTCCACCAACATGTCTCACCTGTAGTGCAGCGGAAGAAGGAGATATGGACGGAGGTGGCGCAGAAGGTGAGTGCCATTGGCACCACTCTCCGCACCCCTAAAGATGTCCGGAAGCGCTGGGACGACCTGCGTTTACGCGTGCGGAACATCCTCTCGGCCAACCGCAAGCAGGCGATGGCAACAGATGGAGGTGCAGACTTCCCCATTAAGATGCAGCCCAGGGAGGAGATCTGTGCAAGCACCATTGGGATGGAGGCTATTGAGGGAGTGGGGGACATGGAGCGAGGAGCCCCGTCATCGGCCGATGCAGGTAGGTGTCCCAAATGAAACACTGCAATGACCAACACGATGATGTCCCCCTGAACTGACAGTGCAATGATGGAAAGCAGGGTCCACCAGACACATATTTGCAAGACTGCCTACAGGCAGTGCACAGCACCATCTTGTCCACATCCATGATACACCCCATATATGTCCCATCCCAGACACATCCCTGCATCACCCTCCCAAAAGCCAAGCAACCTGTATGTCAGTACCCCAATGAACTGCCATTCCATATCAATGCAGCTACCGCAATGCATGCCTGATGCATGTAGACCCATCACTAATCCTCTCCCTATCTTGGTCCCCACAGGCACGCCATCAGACAGCGATGACCAGGACACCAGGGAGGATGCTGCAACACCACACAAGAAAGCCAGGGCCACGAAGGGAGAAAACCGCCCCTCTACATCAAGGGGAAGAGGGCAACCTGGACCACAGCGGAAGGGCAAGACAAGCCGAGAACCCACAGCATCAACGTGCACTACAGCCCCCACCACAGCACCCACACCAGCCACCAACACACTCGAGCCAGTGGCAGAAGGCACTATATCGGCTGCCAGTAGTACTGTGGGGGAGACAGCTGCCACAGCAGCCGTGTCCAATGACGAGGCAGATGTTCTGCCACATGGCACAACCACCACTACAGGCCCCCCGCATTCACCACACCTCTCCCCATCCAGCATACACGACAGCAACAGCCATGAGCTGTCTCCTGGGGACTCATGGCCCGGTAGTTTCAGCCCCACTACAACCGTACATGATGAACCAACCATGTCAGTAGCACCTCATACATCCCCCAGTGTCGTGAACAGCCAAGAGGGGATCAGGGCTATCCAGAAGCGGCAGGAGGAGTTGACAGGGCTGTTGACACAGCACATTATGGAATGTGGTCGGGCAAGGGATGAGATGAGGGAATGTGCTTCATCCCTCAAATCTGCAATTGAGACCTCCTCAAAAGACATCTGCAGTGAATTGGCAGCAGTGCGGCAGGTCCTCTCCCAAATGGTGGCAGCAATGGAGGCCATGTGTCCGGCACAGGTGGGAGAGGGTGTGTGGGGAAGTTGAGGGGGGAGTGGGAGGGGAGAGTGGGTGTGTTGGGGTGAGGGCCTGTGCACTTGTTAGTTACATATTCTGAATAAACCTGTTATGAAATCTGAATTCACATGTGAGGACATTGCTTATTGTGTACGTGTGCTTTATTTGTGAACAGTCTACAGTGTCCATGTCCCTGACACACCCAGTGCCCTGAGTTCCACCTCCATGTCACACTCCCCATCCATGTGTGCTAGAAACATTGGTCAATCAGAGTCTGACGCATGGCACGTCCCTCCTGTGCATCGCTGCCTCCCTGAAGTGCAGCCCTCCTCGTCCTCATCTTCAGGTGGTTGCAGTTCAGCGTCAGGGGGCAGAGGCACATTCTGTCTGATGCACATATTGTGTAGCATGACACATGCCATGACGATCTTGCCCACCTTCTCATGGCCGTACAGGAGTGCCCCACCAGACCTGTTGAGGCAGCGAAACCGTGCCTTCAAGCGGCCAAAGGTCTGCTCAATCACCACACGGGTACGTGTACGCGCACGATTATAGTCCTCCTCGTGCCTGTTCTGCGGGTTGCGGACTGGGGTAAGGAGCCACCTCTTCAAGGGATAGCCTGCATCACCTGCATGTGGGCAACAATGATTATGTATGAGTCCTCACATCACATGGGACCTGTATCAATGACACCATAGCATGCATTCATTTCCTGTATGCACCCACAGATCCATGCATGAATAGAGAAACATGATGTGACTGCTATGTGTGTATTCCTCTTATAGGCAGGTGTGTTTGCCATCGTCTAGTGGGCGCAGGGGGGACAATTCCTTGTGAGTGCTCATGCACTGTGGTAGTCCACAATGGTTGTTCCCATGATCTGGATGATATGTATGCTACCATCCTGTCAACGTAGTTGGCATTGTCATGATGATCTCACTCTGCACGACAAATGGTGATATGCTGTTTTGGTGGACCTCTGTGTTGGTGTAGGGGTGTGCTCATGTATTTTGCCCTCATGTGGCTCCTTTGTACGCAGTAATGGAGACCTGTCCTTTTTGATGATAGTATTTGGCGCTGTGCATTGGCCATCCTCATTGCTTGTTGCTGCATTGTGCTGTGGAGTCTACGGTCTGATTATGTGCAGTGTACATGTTGATGGCTATGTAATGGTTGTTGCACTGCATCATTTTTGTGGTAGTGCAGCTTACGTCTTGTATTTTGTGGTCAGGTGTCGGGTCAAGTCTTGCCTGCTTTGGGGTATGAGCATGGTACATCTTCTCGGGTACTCTCAGCCAGGTGAAGTATGCATCTCCCCCACCCCCCATCTCAGCCAGGTGAAGTATACATCTCCCCTCCCCCCCATCTCAGCCAGGTGAAGTATGCATCTCCCCCCCCCCAATCACCTACCCACATTGCATTTCCATGAGCCTGACATGGAACTCACCGAGAAGCCAGGATCTCTGCCCTGCATGTCCCTCCATGTAGCGTGGTATCGTGGAGTTCCGCAAGACCATTGAATCATTGGTTCATCTGGGAAATCGGCACAACAATGTGTGATGATCTTGTTTGAGTCACATACCATTTGCACGGTGATAGAGTGGTATAATTTACGGTTGCGGTACACTACCTCCATGGCATGTGGGACCACCAATTCGACATGGGTGCAGTCGATGGCGCCAATGAAACCAGGGATGCCGGCCAGTGAATGGAAACCAACTTTGATGTTAGAGATCTCCTGGGCTGTCTGTGGTAGGAAAATGTGGTCGCCTGTGTGCTTCAGGAGGGCATCAAGCACTTGGTTCAGCGTACGTGAGAATAATGCTTGTGATATGCCATGCATGTGCCCCACTGTGTGCTGGTAGGTGCCTGTGGCCAGGAAGTGGAGCAGAGACACTACCTTCAGTAGAGGTGGGATGGCGGTGCGTATTTCAGTCAGGCTGACGAAGTCGTTATGTATCATGTCCACAATGGTGGTGATGGTGTCCCGGTCCAGACGGTACAGGGTGTGGATCTGCTCAGGGGTTAGGTTGAATGGACTGGCTTGGATGCAAGGGATTGGGGATGCCTGCGTGGTACCACTGGCTGCACTGGTGGGGCATGCTGGGCCTGCCTCACCCTCCTTCTCCTCCTGCGTCTCCTCTGTGCTGCCTGTTGTTGTTGTTGTTGCAGCAGTTCCACTGCAATCATGTCCTCCAGCCCCAGCATTGCTAGTAGTATTGGAATCATTTTGGTGTGTGACTGGGTGTGGGAAGGAGTGGGGTGTGCTCCTTTTGTGCTGGCCCAGTCTATACTGCCTCCACCTGTGCTGATTGTATGCACCTGTGGCAGTTGGGAACACTGCACATGGTCGTTTACGGGTGGTCCGCGATGCCAGTATTTACTCCATGCCGGTAAGGTAGTTTTCGGGCTTCAGTAGGCCTTTATTTGCATGTCCGCCTGACTTGCGATGGCCTCCTGTTTACGCCATGGCGGTGTTTCCGGCATGAAGGGTTGCATGCCTGCGCCCATGCCGCTATTTGAGGCACCGTTAGTTACGGTGCCGCTAATGGCGGGTTGGTGGGTTGTAATGGCCCGGAGCGGTAAACGATGCTGGTAACCCTTTACCGGCATCGTTTATCCCTTAACTCCAAGCTCCTAATGACCCCCAAAGTCTCTGATCACCGTCGCATGGACACCAGTCACTATTCTTAAGGTAGCCCCCAAACTACACACACGAGAACACAAGTCGGAAGGCATAGAACAAAATGGAAATGAGCAACTAACACACTTGAGGACTGCCGTGCACACCATATGCGTGTTCCACAACCAAATACAGGTTGAGTGGCAAATCCATTCCCTCACAACAAGTATGCTCACAACAAGTATGCTCACAATACACAATACACATTCACATCAAAATCGTCATGCAGACTTTGAGAAATGTAAGTGCAGTGCAATAAAGATGCACATCTCACCTCACACCTTTTCCCTTGTGAGCCCGATCCAGCTGTACCCTGTAATGCATGGATGTCCCCCTTTGCAGGCCTGCAAAGCACCCAACTCAGACGATGTGTTATGTATACACATACAACAGCAACATCCCCTTCAATCGCAGCAACCATCTTTCCCTGCAGAATGCCTCTGTTGAGAAAAACAACACAAGTTCAGGGCAGGCAACACATCCATGCACCCAATTACAATGCAATATGTGCCCTCCTGAGTGCCATGCAACAAATGCAAACAAGAACTCACCAGCCACTGACCACCATATGTCCCTACACCCATGCAGCCAGATCCGACCACCTCACGCCGATGCAATGAAAACAACCCACGCAGTGACATCTTATCCACCCACAACACCTACACTGCCTGCCCCCCACAGTGCCATTCAGTGAAGGACCATGTACCACTTAGCCCTTGTCATGGTGATGGGACATTGTAAACACTCTGATCCGGCCAGAGTTAGTATGACACAGAGAGGACTCCCAAAAAGAGATCACAGAGAGTTTGGAAACCCAGGATCTGCTTGGAAGTACTCCCAATGACACAATATGGCATCCTCTGATTAACACTGCAGCAGGACAGTGCGGTAAACACTGCCAGGGGAGCCGATGATGTGAAGCCCAAGACGATGGGATGCAAACATATCAGCAATTGCATTGAAGACAGGATCTGGAAGAAGGCAGATGTTCACAGAGGCAGCAGTCAAACAGGAAGGCAGGGCACAGAGGCAAATGGCATGAAAGAGACAAGCAGACATTAGAAAGGAATGAGAAACAGAGGCCAAGGACTCTGCCACACAAAAGGGAGCAGGCAAGAGGAAGCGAAGGCCGGACTTCACAGGGACTGGATTGAATGGGACCAATGTGCTTGTAAATGAAAGAAGCGTTGAGATGCACTGAACAGCTGTTAACAGGTTGCAAAATATCTGCTGGTGTACCGTGCATGGTACATATTCATCATGGCAAACAACAACACCTGGCCGATGGCGTGTGCCTGTTAACTGTGCTGAACATGGCATCCCCCATATGGCCATCAATGCTGTGCTGTGTGTGGATTTGTCTCAGGACAGCACCCCCAGAAGGGGCAGAAGGACCAAGAGTGGACTGCCTGCGTGGGTAGACATAACTAGAAAAGCTCTGTGAAAGGGATGCCACGCGGCAGGCAAGCCACATGCAAAAACAGCAAGGAAACTCTCGCCATCACTCAGCACACATTCAGCCAGACCTGCCACCCTCATGGCAACTCACCAATAAACACCCTACAGTGAAAGCCTCCCTCACAAAAATCACCCCACAACCAGTGCCACCCTGATTGTCTTGATAAAACAGAAGGCTTACCAGCCTACCATTCCCATGTGTCACATGCACCCATGAAGCTGGACCCGCTCACCTCAGTACAGGGAGAAAAACACCCAGTGCCATACTCCCTGCCACCAGCAACACCATGAGTGCCACCCTGAGTGCCTTTGTCTCACCTGCAAAAGGTACCCACCCTTGTCGCATACACTGCATCCCACCTGAAACAACATTTTTAACTCGCACAGACATGCATTGCATCAATGTAAAGATACTGAACAGCCATGACAACTCCCATATGAAACAAGGAAATAGGCATGGACCAGCCAGTGTCAACATCTGGAAGTACAAACAACCAAGCTTGAGCAACCATCAACATCACAACCGCAAAACTGACCAACAGAGAAATCACTGGCAGAAAAGCAAACATATTACAAGCACAACACAACATGCACCCTGAAAACAGGTGTCACTCAGCCCTCGGATTGCAGGGATACAAGTCTCATGTGCGCCTTTGAGTCAACCATGGATGCAGGGAAGGAAAAGGACACCAAGTGAGGAGTTGATGCCCCGGGAGTGGAAGTACAAGTGTGGTAGCTGATGAGAAGGATGACAGAGGGCAAGAGGGAGAAAGGACAGAGAGTGATGAATGGATAGCAGTGGAGTGGAGAGAGAGAGAGGGAGAGGAGAAAAGTGATGCAAGAAGGAGACTGGCTGGTGGGGGGATGAGGATGGATATGTCTGACATCACAAAGGGTGAGGGCAAAGAGAAGGTGACCAAGAGAGTATTACAGAGACATGAAAACCTGTAAAAGAAGCAGCCCGGTCAAAGAGCCTGGAAGGAACATAGATGGAGAAGTAGCACATGTAGTGGTTGACGAAGGGCAGAAATGGGGGATGGAGAAGGGCAGACTGGTAAAGAAAGGCCATCTGTGAAAGGTCAATCAGGTGTTTCACATCAAAGAAACAACATGTACAACCCACCATGCATTGCAAAGCATAAAGAGACCCATGTCTGCAAAATACCCGCAAATAAGTTCCTACAACCACATACCCATACCCTGCACCAACCACCAACCCCACCCTGTTGTACACCACTCTAAATGGACCTCAGGACAGTATGCAGCGGTTCGCACACCCTCCAACAGACCACACTACCTGTGCGAGACAGTAAAAATAAATGTACATGGATTGTGAGGAAGGATAGCTCAGGGGCAACACGTTTGTCTTGGAAGCAAGACAACGCAGTGCAGCACAGGTTCGAATCCCATGCTTATAATCTACTCGCTGGTATTAAGCGAGTTATAAAAGAACAATTAGAATCCCAGGGTGCACTGTCAACACCTATAGGGACAACAGGTGAAGGTAAGCTGGGGGGAGTGGTCGATGTACCACATGCATGGGCCCACAATGGGCACACACACACTTTGCAGTCACTCACAGTGCTGGATTAGATCAACAAGTAATATAAATAAAAGTCATGCAATACATCCAGGTGTAGAGACCATACAGAATTGAACAATGAAAAACAAGTGACCTGATTGGGGAACAAAGGAGCAGTCCGTCAGGGGTACATATGTGCATATTTATTTTTGAATTTTTATATTGTTTTATTACACACCGGTCAGGGCGTGGATCACATATACACTGTAGGGGAGGCATGGTATCACACGTATGACACTGACACAATGGATACAATTTGTAAAACCTTTATTAACTTTGTGGGGTTTGGAAAAACATCTACTTTGCCCTGTAAATAGGATGGAAGTCGTCTCAACCATCAAATAATAAAGAAAACAGTCTTAGTTGTGTCTGTCAAATCAAAAAGGCCTATGCTAATAATACCTAATGCCTGCCCTAACGCTTGTACAAAAACGTGTGTAAAGGAGGTATGTAGGTATGTATACAAAAGGAAAATCAGTGAACAACAATGACAAAATCTGGCTGAATCAGCTCTCCTCCCCACGTTTAGACAGCACAGAATAAAGCAGTCTCTATAGGCAGGATGACACACTCTGGCTCGGGCTTAAACACTGAAGCAGTTCGGAACGAGGCCCACCTGGCCTTCCACATTAAAAGGCTCTTGTTTCAGTCTTCCCCAAATAATGAAACAAAAAGTTCAACGTTGGCCCCCCTCTGTTGGGCTCAGACCTAGCACAGTTCAACGTTGGTCCCCCTCTGCCGGGCTCAGACCTTTCACAGTTCTACAACACTTGCCTGGGCTCCCTTCCCCAAGCTTTTTACACTTTGGGTCTCCCTATGTCGGGCTCAAACCGCTTTTCAATGTCAAAGACTTTTGAGTGTGCAGGCTTCCTTTACAGACCACTGCAAGACCACTTAGACTCAGAATTCAATGTTCAGCTTTTTCTCTCCCCTTCTCTTGGGGTCAACTTCGTTTACTTTCACTTTTACAGTTGATTCTCTTTTATTGCCTCAAACAATGTACCTTTCACAGAGACCTTTGAGTGGGCTAGCCATTTTCGCCAGACCACTCAATTGGTCAGTATCTCTGATTCCACAGTTGTCTTTATCTTAAAGTTCATTCACAGGTCTGCCTTTCCTCATGTCTCATCCACACACGTGCAGCCTTCACTTATGATATATTGTTGCAAACCTCAATCTTTCTGAGCACAAAATGGTCTCTCAGGTCGCTTGCCAAGTCACCGGCTGTATGCGGTTCTTACTTGCTTTTTCGATTTTCAATTCACGAGTCAAGGTTAGTACCACAGACTTGGCCTTGCCTCGCCAACTCTGCCGTTCACCCAGGAGTGTCCCTGGCGTCCTTGAAACACAATGCAGTCTTAGATATTTTGATCTGGCCTTCTTCACATGTCTTCCATGGCCTTGTATAGGCAATGACCTCCTGTAGGGAATTCTTGGGGTTTTCGACCCGCTGCTCTCCTCCGTTGGTCCGTCGCTCTGCTCCAGTAGGTTTGCATTCGACTCAGAGATTCTGCTCACACTCGTGTTCCACCTTGCTCTGAGTGTGTCTCTAGGGTCTGCCTTTTATCGGTGGGAGGAGAGCTAATTGGAATCAGGTGTATGCACTTGAAGTCAAGTGCCTGACTTTGCCTGACCCGATTAGCGGGACATGTCCAATATGATGTATAAGAGTTAGTCTTGTTACTATCAGTCGCCCTTTTCCTAGGCCTAGTATTTGTGCAGAAATGGGGGGGGGGGGTTGGGACATCAGATCATAAAAAATAGGAGGGGTTGGATGTACAAAAAAGGGGGGAATACCTCACCATCGGCTGCCTCAACCCCACTCCCCAAAGACCCTTCACCCAGGTGATCCTCCTGCACTTGTCCACCCTCAGGAACTGGATCCAAAAATGATTGCTGTGTCCTGGCCAACTGGATGACAAGTACTGAGGACTAGTAGGTGAGACACATTTTGGTTTCTCACAACACACAAGAGGCAACTCTTGTTGAAGTCTTGTGTCTCCATGTCTTAACATGAAGACACACTACTTCAGCAGATCATGGGCCTAAGGGGAAAATGGATTATCCTGTTTATTTATTCAAATAGGTGAGTTTTCAATCTCTTCCGAAAAGATTGAAGGTTGTTTTCAAGGCCTAAATTTAGCGGAAGAGTGTTCCATGCCAAAGAAACTCTATAGTCAAAAGATCTGCTGTTTCCTTTCCTTTTCCTGCTGTGAGGGAATATTACTAGCATAGTATTACTGGATCTTAATATTCTATTTGGCTGATAGAGAGTAATTCTCTCTTTTAGATAGTTTGGAGCAGTGGCATAAATTACTTTATGTACAGGGACTAAAATCGTGAACAGTGTTAAGATGGATTTCTGAACTCTGACCTGGTGGGCAGAGGTTCAGAAGGCCAGCCTAGTTTCTTGTAACAGGGTAACCTCTGAGCTGGGGGGAAATACGCCGAAAATTCCCGCTCATACCGCCGGCGGGAAATCCGCCGGCGGTATGAGAGCAAAATTTCCCCATTGAGCCCATGGGAATGGGGATTTCAAAATCCGCCAAACCCGTGATCCGGCGCCAATAGCGCCGGTGGGTTTGGCGGTAGGGCAGATAGCGTCAGCGCTATTAGCGCCAGCGTTACTGCCCAACTCGTGATGAGGCCCTAAGTCTCAGGAGGGGTGAGGGTGACTGAAAGACCTCAATGAGCACACACAGCAAGGACACTTACAGATTACTCCCAGAAAGGTGTTATATCAAAAATATAAACACATTCATTACAAGGCCTTTGTAAATCGGACCATAGCAAAAGAATCACAACAATACTAAGTAAACCAACACAACACAATCAATACAAGATATATACATGACCATTGGGGTCCAAAGGGTTAAATGCACGAAATATGTCGACAACCTAGATGGGGAGAAAACAGGCAGTGCAGAGAATCTTTAGGCCCCTTCGACATCGACAACACACCTAAGAGGCAGTCCAAACCCTAAGAAGAGAGGAGCCTTATGCTCAATAGTACGTGTAGCGCAGGCGCACGCGGTTGTTCCAATGGGCAAAACAGGGTCTCTTCAGCGGTCTCTAGCAGCTCGGGAAGGTGGCTGAGGTGATGAAGAATAAGTTCCCACTATTCAGGGAGGACCTCCACTTGAAGGTAGCGGCAGTTCCAGAGTGCGGGATGGAGTCGCTAGTTCGCACTAGCAGTGGAAAGGAGAGGGACCCTCAGGGGTCACTCGTGCGTAAAAGGGGCCTTTGTGCTAGGGGTCACCGGTTGGTTTTAGAAGTACTCACCAGTCCCAGGCGCACTCGGACCCACACTTCGCCAGTTCAGTCCACTTCGCTTGCAGGTTTGAACGCGACAAAAAGGACATCTCTGCGACTTTCAGTTCCTGAGATACAGTGATGATTCCCAAACGGGACAGTGGAGATTTCTCCACTCCGGGTGGATGAATCGACCTGGTTTCACTGCAGCAGGCTTCAGGGGTAAGATGGTCACAAATGCAGTGCACTTGCAAAAATTGTTCCCGCGGCAGGGCAACACGGTAACACATTTGCTCCGGTCCTGTCACACTCGTCTCAATTCAGACCTGGGAATGCCAAGTGTACGAAATTCAGTGTGAGGGTGCCGTGGACACCGAGTTAGCAGTATGTCAAGTTTCAAGGGCCTCCTCAAAACGGTGGCTGTGACAGAGCAAAGCAACTGGGTAAGCTGGTCAGCCCACTGGTTGGCCCAGGGACACTTCCGAGAAAGCTTACCTGCAGGGTTTGATGAAGGTGCCGGGAATAGTTGTTCCCACTATTCTAATGGGTCGAAGCATCTTCGCAGACCTTCTAGGATGATCAGATGCAGAGGGGTCCCACGGCACGACAGCGGGCTCAGGGTGCCAAACCTTCCAGCGGGTCACCAGCTGTTCCTCGACTCAGCTTCGTAGTTTCAGGATACTTGCATCCTATCCTTCGTTCAGTGAGAACTCCAGAGATCGACATGGTATGAGTGTTTTTGGCCTCCTCTTATCCAAAGTTCCCTTTGTGCCAAAACGAAGAGGGCCCAATGGGAGATCTGCTCACAAGCACGCACTCCATACGTGGACCAATCACAGACCACGGTGGTCCCAATCATTCATGGCACTCCAGACTCTCTGGCACCCAGGATGTGTATTGGGGACACACACCCCAGCCCATATCCTGGAGGCACCCACACAAGGCATGCAGAAGCCCGCAAAAGCGTGGCGTTTCACAGGAAACTGCATGTCCAAATAAGGACTGACCTGGGTCGGCTCAACCTGGGGAAGGCAAAGGGGCAAGATGGCCAAAGGACAGGACAAAGAACCTTGTGGCATGGCCATTTTGGAGCCAGGCCACCTATTCGTGCCAAACACGGTTAATGCAGTTAACATGGCACGAAAGGGTTAAAAATAATGCGAAAAGATAGCTGCTACCAGCCCTGCCCATGACACATCTGCACATATCACAAAAAGTCCATCGAGAGTATCTAGGGTCATTATAATAGACTATGAGACCCAAGTACATTGTACAGTGTGTACTTGTTACATGTTGCACAAAAGTTGCAACATTGGAAAAGGTCTATGGAAAACAAAGTCTCCCAGTACTGACTGTCTTAAGGGCATGTTAGTTACCCCATCAAAAGTGAGCGAAAGCCCAGAGGAGTGCAGCTGAAGGCTGTGCTTCTCTGGCAAAGTCTGTCTATGGTGTCTAAACAGCAGCAAAACGTTTGGGGGTGTACAACTGGAGGGAAAATGACACATACAAATGAAATCTTTCCTAACACTCGCCCCTCCCAGACTAAGGACAGGGGGACTTAATGCACCCCTGGATGAGTCTCATGTTCAGGTCGGTTAAATATTCTGGACAACCCATCAGCATTGCTATGTTGGCCTATGCTCAATAGTGAAGTCAAAGCCTTGCAGACTTATGGACCACATGAGCAACTTTGGATTTTCTCCCTTCATGTTCATTAGCCACTTTAAGGGCTTATGGTCAGTTTTCACAGTAAAGTGGGTCGCATAGTGGTAGGGCCTCGGCTTCCTTGGGTCCCATACAACAGAGAAACTCTCTTTCTCTACTGTGGACCATCTGAGCTCTCTGTCCTTCAGCTGGCGACTAATGAAGCCAATAGGGTGTTCCTTACCCTTCTCATCTACTTGTGATAATACAGCTCATATCCCTGTGTCAGAGGCATCTGTCTGCACAATAAGGGGTCTTTGGTAAAAAGGGGCCCTGAGGTCAGGGGCCTGGCACAATGAGTCGTTTAAGCCATTGAAGTCTTTCCCACACTCTTCAGACCAAGTTACCTTTTTGGGTTTCTTCGGAGTTGTGAGAGCAGTCAAAGGGGCAGCTATGATGCCATAGTCTGCCATGATATTTCTGTAATACCCAGTGAGTCCTATAAAGGCTCTTACTTGGGTCTGAGTAGTGGGGGTAGGCCAGTCTTGTACTGCTTGTACTTTACTGGGTAGAGGCTGTATCCTCTCTCCACCTATTTCATGTCCAAGGTAGACCACTGATCCTTGTCCAATCTGGCACTTACTGGCCTTTATGGTCAAGTGGGCTTCCCAGGAGGCACTGAAAGCTGCTATGCCATCCAGATATGCAAGACAGAATTAATCCAAGCCATTCAACCCATGATTCACAAGCCTCTGAAAAGTGGCAGGTGCATTCTTCAACCCAAAAGGCATTACATGGAACTGGTAAAGACCCTCTTTTGTTGAGAAAGCTGTCTTCTCCTTGGCATGTTCTGCAAGAGCTATTTGCCAATAGCCTGCAGTGAGGTCAAATGTGCTGAGGTATTTGGAAGCACCCAAAGTTTCCACCAGCTCATCTGTTCTCGGCAAGGGGTCTGCATCTGTCTTGGTGACAGCATTCAGAGCCCTGTAATCCACACAGAACCTCAAGTCAGAAGTACCTGCTTTTGGTACCAATACCACGGGGCTGGACCAAGGACTACTAGAGGGTTCAATCACCCCAAGATCTAACATTTTGTTGACCTCTGTCTTAATGTAAGACCTTACTTTGTCTGACATTCTGTATCCCCTACATTTGGTAGGTACACTGTCTCCTGTGTCAATGTCATGTTTGCACCAAGGTGTCAAACCAGGGGACTGTGAGAACAAGGAGGGAAACTGCCTAAGCAAACTTTTCACCTCTGCTTGCTGATCAGAAGTCAGGTGAGGGGCCACATGCACACCCTCAATGGAGCTCTCTGAAGGTCTACTTTGGAACAGGTCAGGGAGAGGTTCTGGCTACTCTTCCTCAACATCTGAAGCCAGTAGTAGTGCAGTGATTTCAACTCTTAGGATGAAACCCTTCAGACTATTCACATGGAACACTTTTGGAGCCTGTCCAGCCCTTCCAAGGTCCACTAAATAGTGACCTCACCCAGTGACTTCACCACTGTGTAAGGGCCTGACCATTTGTCCTGACAAGCTGTAGACCTTATAGGATTCATGATCAGGACTTTCTGACCAGGTGTGAAAGTGATGAGGGAAGCTTTCTGGTCATACCAATGTTTCTTGCCTTCAGCTTCTCACTAGCTAGACCCATCAGGACTACCATCCTTTGTTTGAGCCCTAGCACATACTCTACTACGTTGGTAGTAATAGGGGGAGTGGGCATCTCCCATCCCTCCTTTACTATGGCCAAGGGTCCCCTTACAGGGTGACCTAAAACAAAGTTCTAAGGGGCTGAAGCCAGCACCCTCTTGAGGTACCTCTCTGTAGGCAAACAGTAAGCATGGTAACAGAAGATCCCATTTTCTTCTTTGGGGTTCTTCCAAAGCCCCAATCATGCTTTGCAAGGTTCTGTTAAACCTTTCCACAAGACCATTTGTCTGTGGGTGGTATGCAGGTGAAAACTTATACGTGACGCCACATTCCTTCCACATGGCCTGCATATACTTTGACATAAGGGTGCTGCCCCTATCAGACACAACTTCTTTAGGGAAGCCAACCCAAGTAAATATGCCAAGTAAAGCTTTTGCAACTGACTTGGCAGTCACAGTCTTCAATGGGATGGCCTCAGGATACCTGGTAGCATGGTCGACCAGCACCAGGATAAACCTATAACCTGAGGATGTTTGGGGGTCAAGGGGACCAACAATGCCAGTCCCTACCCTCTCAAATGGTACACCCACAACAGGGAGTGGTACCAATGGAGCTTGGATTGTTGAGCCACTCTTACCAGATAACTGGCAGGTGGCACAACTCCTGCAGTGACTTTCTACTTGCACCCCCATCTTCGGCCAGAAGAAGTGCATGGATACCTTTGATTGGTTCTCTTGATACCAAGAAGACCAGCAAGGGGCACTTCATGCGCCAGCTGCAGGAGCAAGGGTCTTACAGCAAGGTGGAACCACCAACCTCCTATGGTCTCCTTCTGTAGACTCTGTAGGCTCACTATACAGGAGCCCACCTTCCCAATAAATCCGATGTGTCCCAGGAGGTTCACCCTCATGCTGGGCACAGGCCTGTCTCCTTAGGCCTTCCAGAGATGGGAACTCACAGTGACCCTTACTGAATTCTTCCCTGTCAGGACCACCTTCTACTAATAAGTCCTTTAGTTCAGGATGGTCATTGGGGTCAAACACTTCAGGTAACACCACTTCTTCATCAGGTTCTGGTGTTTGTCCAACTACCTCCACCTCAGTGGTAGGTGAGTTAGGGGGAATATTCTCTTTCAATCTTCTTTTTGTTTTTCTGACTCCTTTAGCCTTGGGTTTCCCCTTTGGCTTGGGCACTGCAGTGGTCTTGGCCAGTGCTGCCCTTGTTTGAGACCTTGTGCAGGGTCTTTCAGCTGTATCTCCCACAAGCCTTAAAGCTCTGAGATCATTTCCCAGCAAGACCCATCTCTCTGAATGCTTACTGGAATCCTGACTTCTGTACAATTTAAAGCAAGATTTACAGGTATTACTGGAAACTGGAGAGGTGGGCCATTAGCCAACTTAGTTGGTAACAGAGGAGCTCTAGCAACTTACTCTGGGTCTACTAAGGTAGAATCCACTACAGTTCGTCTACACCCACTATCCCTAAGAGCTGGAGTATCTACTCCATTGATCAGCACATTGTTTTAAAGTAGTTCTTGGTATTATCTGGAATCCTACCATAAGCCTCTGAGACTTTAGGCTCCCAGGAACCCAGGGAAACTAAAACTACCTCAGCTTCTATCGCACTGGGGAAGGAGTCTGAGGAGAAGGATGCCCCTGTAATCTCTTCTTCCTCTTAGGAGGAGAAGGTCAGATTAGCAGAGTGGACCACCAAGGTTTTGACCTTACATCTGGGATCCCCCTTCACATGGTCAGTTCCTCCACAAGCAAAACAAGGTCCACTGGGTCTGTTTAAATAGGGAGGCTTACTATAACCAGAGTTCTCTTTTAGAGGCTGACCTCCACTACCCTGTGAGTTCTCTTGTGTTTTACCCTTATTTTTTCTTTTGTGGCCCTTATGGGAGGAAGTTTTATCAGTTTCTCCATCCTCCTTATCTTTGGTCTTTTTCCCCCTCCCCCTGCTTACCAGGATGAGTCTTGTCCTTGTGGGACACTCTATATGACGCCCACAAGTCTGCTGCTATGGCTAGTTTCTTAGGATCAATCTCCTTTGAATCTGCCAAGTGCTGCTTAGGCTCAGGGGAAGAAGATGCAAAAGTGTGTTCAAGCATGACAAGACATATCATACCTTCAGAAGTAGAGACCTTATAACCTTCAACCCAGCCAATCAAGTTCTTTAAGGATTCAGTTACATAAGACACCCAAGTACCACCTTCTTTCTTTTTGTACTCTCTGAATCTCTTTAAGTATTGGGCAGGAGTCTTTCCAAACTTAAGATGAGAGTTTGCTTCAACATTGCAAAATGCGCTCTCTCAGCTTTTAACATTTCCATAATGACACTGCAGCCGGAATGGGGTGGTTTGCTAAGTAACCAGGCAATTCTATCAGCATTGTCAACCTGTTGAACTTCACATGCATACTCAAAAGTATTCAGCCAGTCCACAATGTCATTCTTTTCATCATACACACTGAGCAGATCTTTAGGAAACCGAAGATGAGAGGAGGACCCATGTCCAGGACCCTTAGATCCATTGGAAGCTTGAAGCTTGGCCAGTTCCAACTGGTGATCCCTGTCCTTCTGTTTTTCTGCCTGATCTATCTTCAGCTTGGCCATGTTAAATTCAAGCTCCTTCTGCCTAAACAGCAGTTCTTGTTTCTTGAATTCAAGCATGGCCTCAGCATCAGCACTGGTAGATGAAACATTGGACATCACATCACCTAAATCCTCATGGGTCCCATTGATAAATGCAGCGACAGACTTGTCAGTTCTGCCAGTGAGAGCAGCCCCACCACCTTCTGCACTTTCCTCAGGAGCTATAGCACTGAGTTGTGACTCTTGCCATTCCATGATTCTTTGACTCATTTCCATTTTTTGTGCCTTGAGCAGGTAAACCCCTCTCAGCACACATCTTGCTCAATGTTTCAGACTTAGAAGCATTTAGGGTTAACAAGGTACTTGTTTCCATTTTGTTAGATAGGTCTATGGCGTTTTTCAGTTATGCTACAACAATTCACCATGTGTCCTGGGTAGGAATAACTCGAAATACCTTCACTAGTGTGCAACACTGGATACCTTCAGTCCTATCCTACCCCTGTACACCAATTTGTTAAGATGGATTTCTGAACTCTGACCTGGTGGGCAGAGGTTCAGAAGGCCAGCCTAGTTTCTTGGAACAGGGTAATCTCTGGACAAGCCAGACCAATCAAGGTAGCTATGGCAGGCGGTCACGACTAAGTCTCAGGAGGGGTGAGGGTGACTGAAAGACCTCAATGAGCACACACAGCAAGGACACTTACAGATTACTCCCAGACAGGTGTTATATCAAAAATATAAACAAATGTATTACAAGGCCTTTGTAACTCAGACCATAGCATAAGAATCACAACAATACTAAGTAAACCAACACAACACAATCAATATAAGATATATACAAGACCATTGGGGTCCAAAGGGTTAACTGCACGAAATATGTTCGCAACCTAGATGGGGAGAAAAGAGGCATTGTAGAGAATCTTTAAGCCCCTTCGACATCGACAACACACCTAACTAAGAGGCAGTCCAACCCTTAAGAAGAGAGGAGGCTTATGCTCTATAGTATATGTAGTACAGGCGCACGCGGTTTTTCCAATGGGCAAAACAGGGTCTCTTTAAGGGTCTCTAGGTGGCTGAGGCGATGAAGAATAAGTTCCCACTATTCAGGGAGGACCTCCACTTGAAGGTAGAGGCAGTTCCAGAGTGCGGGATGGAGTCGCTAGTTCGCACTAGCAGTGGAAAGGAGAGAGACCTTCAGGGGCCTCTTGTGCGTAAAAATGGGCCCCTGCGCTAGGGTTCACAGGTTGGTGTTAGAAGTACTCACCAGTCCCAGGCGCACTCAGACCCAAACTTCGCCAGTTCAGTCCACTTCGCTTGCAGGTTCAAACGCGACAAAAAGGACGTCTCTGTGGCTTTCTTCCTGAGATACAGTGATGATTGCCAAACAGGACAGTGGCGATTTCTCCGCTGTGGGTGGATGAATCAACCTGGTTTCACTGCAGCAGGCTTCAGGGGCAAGAGGGTCACAACTGCAGTGCACTTGCAAAGGTTATTGCAGTGGCAGGGCAACACGGTAACCGCGTATGCTCCGGTCCTGGCGCCCTCGTCTCACTTCAGACCTGGGAATGCCAAGTGTCCGAAATTCGGTGTGAGGGTGCCGTTGACACAGAGCTAGCAGTATACCAAGTTTCGAAGGCCTCCTCGAAACGGCAGCAGCGACAGAGCAAGGCAACTGGGTAAGCTGGTCAGCCCACTGGTTAGCCCAGGGACACGTCAGAGAAAGCTTACTTGCAGGGTTTGATGAAGGTGCCGAGAATAGTTGGTCCCACTATTCTAATGGGTTGAAGTGTCTTTGCAGACCTTCTAGGATGATCAGATGCAGAGGGGTCCCATGGGACGACAGCGGGCTCAGGGTGCCAAACCTTCCAGCGGGTCACCAGCGGTTCCTCGACTCAGCTTTGTAGTTTCAGGATACTTGGATCCTATCCTTCGTTCAGTGAAAACTCCAGAGATCAACAGGCTATGGGTGTATTTGGCCTCCTTTTATCCAAAGTTCCCTTTGCGCCAAACGAAGAGGACCCAATGGGAGATCTGCTCACAAACACACACTCCATACGTGGACCAATCACGGACCACAGTAGTCCCAGTCATTCATGGCACTCCAGACTCTCGGGCACCCAGGATGTGTATTAGGGACAGACGCCCCAGCCCACATCCTGGAGACACACACACAAGGCATGCAGCAGCCCACAAAAGCTTGGAGGTTTGCGGGAAACTGCATGCCCAAATAAGGACTGAGCCGGGTCGGCTCGACCTGGGGAAGGCAAAGGGACAAGATGGCCAAAGGACAGGACAAAGAACCTTGTGGCATGGCCATTTTGGAGCCAGGCCACCTATTTGTGCCAAACACGGTTAATGCGGTTAACATGGCAGGAAAGGGTTAAAAATAATGCAAAAAGATAGCTGCCACCAGTCCTGTCCATGACACATCTGCACATCTCACAAAAAGTCCATCAAGAGTATCTAGGGTCATTATAATAGACTATGAGATCCAAGTACACTGTACTGTAAGGTACAGTACAGTAAAGTACAAATGTTGCAACATTGGAAAAGGACTATGGGAATCAAAGTCTCCCAGTACTGGCTGTCTTAAGGGCATGTCAGTTACCCCATAAAAAGTGATCGAAAGCCCAGAGGAGTGCAGCTGAAGGCTGTGCTTCTCTGGCAAAGTCAGTCTATGGTGTCTAAACAGCAGCAAAACGTTTGGGGGTGTACAACTGGAGGGAAAAGTACACATAAAAATGAAATCTTTCCTAACAAACAGTATTCTTGCTCTAATTGGCAGCCAATGAAGAGATGTTTGATGTTCGGAAATGTGTTCTCCATGGGTTACTTTCTTCATGATGTGAACCGCGTAGTTTTAAACTATTTTTAAAGTCTGCATATCTGTTTTTGCGGACCACACAGCAGAGCGTTACAATAATCTATCCTCAATCAGGGACGTCATTTCACCAAAATGCCAGGGGTAGCGGAAATTACATCATAATGCCACGCCCCTGAGAGTGACATCACAGGAAGTGATATCATTGAGCCTAACCCAGCGTGACATCACAGGAAGTGATGACATTTTACCTCACCCCCATGTGACATCACAGGAAGTGGCATCATGAAGCATTGTCCCTCAGTACACTAAGAAAAATATGGTTATGATATAACTGTATTGTGACATTTCATACTAGAATGGATCATCATATGTAGCACTGCATCAAGGCCCATGTTGGCATGGGAAGCATATGAACCCAAATCCCCTCTTTATGTGGATCCGTCCTGTTATTTCAACAGGTTTACAGAGCAAAATCACATTCTGGGGGGACAGGGGCGGATAGGCGGGTATAGGGATAGGGGAAAGCCAGGATAAAAGTGCCATATTATACTACTTCGAGCCTTACATGAGAGATGGTACAGCCTTACATGTCTAAGTGCAGCCTCAAACACCTTATCACTGCCATAGTATTCTAAAGCCTTACATCAAAGATTTTAAACCCTTGCATTCCCAAGTGCAGCCTCAAATGCTCAACCACTACCTTATTATTCTACTTAAAACCCCACCTGAAAGATGTCACAGCCTTAAATGCCCAAGTGCAGCCTCAAGCACCTTATCACTGCCTTAGTATTCTAATTAAATCCTTACATGAAAGATGGTACATCCTTACATGCCCAAGTGCAGCCTGAAACACCTTATCTCTGCCATAGTATTCTACTTAAAGCCGCACATGAAAGATGGTACAGCCTTACATGCCCAAGGGAAGCCCCAAGCGCACAATCACTTACATATTAGTCGACTTAAAGCCTCACATGAAGGATGGTACTGCCATGCATGCCCAAGCGCAGCCTCAAACGCCCACGTACTGCCTTATTATTCTACTAAACCCTCACATGAAAAAGAGTGCAGCCTTACATGCCCACGCACTGCCTTATTATTCTACTTAAAGCCTCACATGAAAGAGAGTGCAGCCTTACATGCCAAGTGCAGCCTCAAATGGTTTCATACTGTCTTATTACTCTACTTAAAGCCTCATATGACAGATAGCATTATAATATGCAAGGTGCAGGCTCACATAACGTCGGATGCCATGATATGCCAAATCACCTTACACTCATTCTGGGCATAGGATGGGTGTTCTATAGCATACACGGACTGCAATTGAGCACATGCAGTTGTGCAAGACATACAAACCTGGGTAAACAAGGCCATCGTCCTCATGTGCTCAAATCTGGCATAAAGTGTCCAATTCAGCCCCCACCCCCCTTGTACCTGTTACTCCACTTGATTATTTTATGGCTATTTTCGCACCTTGAAACACTTGCGTATAGGTGCGTTGTAAATGCCATATCATATATCATAACCCCACGATACCCACCCAAGCTCAGGCACACAATTTGTTAGCACACAATAGAACAAAACACGACCAGGTGCTTCCATCTGGCAGCGCCCGCCCACTGCTCTAACCCAACTCACCTTGAACTTCACTAGCACACAGCGTGTTCTTTGGATCTGCACACATTAAAACCCCAGGTTTCGCATCTTGCCATGCCCTCACCCTCCCATTGACTCCACCGCCTCACACTTGCAGAACTATTCACCATGAAGCCGCCATAGTGGCAGAACTTGCACTGTGCTAGTGGCAAATATTTATACCAAAATCCCACTCTTTTCACTCTTCACTGTACAGTGAAGTCAACCTCGTGCACGGTGTAGCACCTTCTTCAAACAGACTCAAAGCAGTGCCTGGGCGGCCACGGCCGGTGCTGAGGCCCTGCGGGCCACAGTGCGCACCGGCCCATGAACAGCAGCACAAAGCCACCCGACGACGAGAGAGGACCCGGTACCCCACCCAGCAGAGCACACTACCAACTCCCCGATCTAACTCCAGTCTTACCTTCTTTCACGGGACACGGCATGAGGGACGACGAGAACCAGGCACCAGCAGTGTGAAGGCTGAAGCACACGACATGTGCTGTGCGGCTCAAGGCGAGGCAAAATCGAGGAACCCACGGCACTGTGCTTGCTGTGGTGGCCACGCCCCCTCTGATGGACACATCCCCTCAGAGGTTGCAAGCCAATCGGCAGAGGTCACGCAAGTGACCTCTGGTGACCCTAAATGACGTCCCTGTCCTCAATAGGATGCTAACTCTAGCTAATGTTTCACAGTTTTTGTCAAAAATCAAGAGTCTGATTATCCTTAGAGTTTTAAGGTGATACTGGGAGTTTTGTATTATTTCATTTACTTGGGCCTCCGAGCTAACAAGACAGACCATATGGGTGCCCAATGTTTTCACTTTTAGCTGTGTTTTTATAATACTTGCGTCTAGTTGAAATTTATCATACCATGGGTCTAATTTGGTTCTTAGATGAGTGGAGCCAAAAACCAACAACTCTGTTTTAGCACCATTTAGGCACATCCAATGTTTCCGCGTCCATTGCTGTATTGTCATAAAGACTGCATTTAGTTTAAGATTATCCTGTCTCCTGTCAATTCTACCAGAAGCTGAGTAACGTGAGTTTAATTCGTAAAAACGACATTTGTTTCTTCCAGCAAGTCACACAATGGTTTCATGTAAAGGTTAAATAAGGCTGGCGATAGACAGGCTCCCTGTGGGACTCCACATGTAATAGGCAACTAAGTCAAACTCATGTTCCCCCAATGGATGGCAGATACTCTATCCATCAAGAAGGAGTGAATCCAATCTATTGCTCTTGTGAGCAGTTTCCAACTCTCTCCAAGGCGACAAATAGGATCTCATGATCTAATAAATCTAAAGCCACTGATACATCTCTTAAGACCAGCATGCCACATTTATCAGAATCAATTAGATTTAACACATTTGATTGTAAGTTTAATAGGGTATTACCCAAATTGTTTGTTTAAATTCGGTCAATTGTTCATTCTAACAATTGTAAAGGGTCACAATTGACCTTTTCACAATTGACCGTATATATATATATATATATATATCGGTTTGGTTATATATATTGGGTAGAGGGTTGTGGGGGGTTTCCCCCCACATATATGTTAGAATTGACCTTCACAATTCGGACAATTGTGAAAAGGTCAATTGTCATTCGAACAGTTGTAAAACGAACAATTCGTATACAACCTTTAATAGAGCACTTTCCATGCTGTGTTGTGCCCTAAAACCAGATTGTTTACAATTAAACGTTTTATGAAACTCCAAGAAATTCTGCAGTTGACCAGTGGCATTTTTGTCTAAAATTGGAGTATTTGTTATTGGATGTAGAATGGCAATGTCTTCGGGCTCTTGTCCATTTTATTAACAAGGGGAGTGATGGTTACTTTTTAAAAACACTTTTGGGTACTTTATTATGCTAGAAGGAAGCTTTAATAAAACATACAAAAACGAGCCAGAGATGTTCTCATGGTCAAGGATAAGCTTACAATGGAGGCACTCTCCCAAACAGGATGTCGGGTGCATGCTATGCATAATTGGCATCAGTTCCATTAGATTTATACTTCTAAAGGAGAAAGTTGTTTTTTCCTCCTCTAGATTTCCCTTTGGAGTGTGAGTGTGGCCATTCAAAGAATTATCGAGTGTTGACAATCTAATCTTTTCACGGGCAGTTGAGACTTTATCGGCAAATGCCTTTTGAGTCCACCCTAGAAGAGGGAGGGAGAAGGTTCATGTCAATATCCACATGAGTGGACAAAAATACAAATAAAAATGAAAAATTCATTCCATGGACACATGGACATCAAGGCACCAGTGGTTGTGAAGGCGGGGGTGTGCTGGGCCTCCATCCTGTGGTTGATCAGCTGGTGGTTGTGGTGGTGGAGCCAATCCACACAGTGCCAAGGCCTGGTCTTCATTGGCCAGGGACAGCCGTGACACGGATGCATGCACCAGCAGCCCAATGGCGGTGAGGTCTCAATGTACTTCCCCACGAATGGGCACACAGTCTGCATTGCACTCACTCATGACGCATCGAGTTGCTGGGACAGTGTCTGCCTCAAGGCAGCCATCTCCTCATGGAGATGTGTTCTTGTGGCAGAGAGTTAATTATGCATTGCAGTACCCAAGATTGCCATCTCCTATGTGCCAGAGCATCTGCATGTAGGGATTCCTGCAGACACCTCAGATCAGCTCACCGGTCCTTGATGTTCGGCTTGAGTATTGCATGACCTGCAGCCGTTGCACTTCCCGGGCCGCTAGTGGGGTCATGTTCTTGGCCATTTCATCCCTGCCCTTTGCAATTCTGTCCAACACATTGCCATGTCGGATGGCAGCACGCAACATTTGCTGTTCTCATGCTGTCTCTCCAGCCTGCACATGTCCACCACGTGTGCAGGGCACACAGCGCCTGATGCAAGGGACCATGCCCGTTGCTGCGGTACCCCTGTCGTTGGTTGCAGGTCTACAACCCTCCATTGGACATCAGCCCAGAACCTAATGCCAACTCATGGTAGTGTGGCCCTGCAGCCGTAACCACGGCAGATGTGGGGCTCACCACTGACTGGCCTTGTGAAGCCAGCTGCACAGCCACAGACTCAATGGATCCATCTGATCTGCCAGTTGGGGCACTCACCTTCTCCCTCTGTGAGGCAAACACATCTGGTTCTGCATCTAATTCAGCTTAGCCAGAAGAGTTAGAAGACGCTGCAGCACGACTGATGATCTTCTGTAGCACCAGTGGGTTTTCATGGCAAACAACACCACGCCCTCCACTGGTGGTCTGACATACCAACGCCTCTTCTTCCTCCTCCACCCCTTCTGCATGCAATGCATCCTCACCTGCACACAGACAGAGAATTACATTCTGAGTCATGTGCCTCCAGACAATAATGCACGCGTGCATCAAAGTGCAAACATACACAAAATGGCAGGACTTGCAAGCATCTGACATCTTGAGATCCCACACTATGAGCTGCCAGCCACGGATGTATGGCTTTTGCTGACATGCGTCATCTCCCCCCACCCGGGTCCTGTCCATGCTGTCAGTGGACACATTGATGTACGAAATTGGCGTACACATTGACTAATGGTACAAGCAACTGTCATATCAGCACACAACCCAGGGACAAGTACTGCACATGGGGCATTGTAACGCTGAAGGCTATCACATGGCATCAGTCAGCCACCCAAATCCACAAAGCCTACCACCATCAAAACATGATACACAATATATGATTTAAACTGAAAACTAGACAACCATGTCCAGTCAATACACACATGTAGACTGTTCAAACATTTTGCACCATCACTACATGTGCTGCATGCCTGAGATGGTAAACTGTCAAATCCTTTGAAAAGTGCCTTGTGGCTGCATTGAGACATGGCTTACCTGAATTCCCTCACTATTGGCATCCACTCCATCCACTCAACATGACAACCACTGCCACATGTCACCTTAATGCAGTTATACACCCTGACCAGGACAGCACAGTCATTTGCATCGCTGTGCGAAGGATAGTCCATGTACAATGAACAACATGATATGTGTGCAGCAAAGATGGGTGCGCTGTCAAAACCACAAACCTCTCAGTGTAGGGCTCTCTGTGTTTGGCCGTAAAGTGTCCATACATATGACTGTTACCACCTGCTGTGTAACATCAATGACAACACCAGGTGTCCCGGCACCCTGTGTGGAACCTCACATCGGTGTGAGTCCCCTGCTGTATGCATCACAAAAGTCAGGATAATGCACTGTAAATTGACATTGTGTGTGATGACAGTGACATTCACATGACATTGTCATATGAAGCTTCAGTTGTTGACTGGTCATGAGTGAGTGACCAACAGTCATTGACTGTCGGTTTGTATGACACTGTCAGTCAACGGCCACTGTCATCTCATACAATGAAAACTGCTACTGCACATCATGTGTGTATGTTGGGCACCATATTTGTCCTTGCCATATGTGGCTGCACAACTTGGTATCCCCTTGCACCAGCATTGCGCCAATAGTGCCTTAAATAGTGAAATGGGATTGTTGACATATGCATCTACCATGAGTGTGCCATAGTGTATACACTATCTATGGCATGCATCAATCACAGATTTCTCCTCAAATGTAATACTATTATTATTATTATTCAAGCTTTGTTTCAGTTGTACATCACAACTTTTCATATATCACAAACCATATAAAATCACAATTAATAGGACCCAATAGAAAAACATAAAAAAAACCAAGAGGGACTTTTCAAATCTCATAAACCATCCAAGATCACAATTAATAAAACCAGATAAAGGAACATAAAACAAACAAGAAGGACTTCAGAATACAAACATTAAAAGGAAACATGACTATTATTCAACTTCTTTCGATCTTCCGAATCTATGAGAATTGTCAGTACTCAAGAAAATGATAATTGCCCAACTTCTGTACACATTTTCAGTTTATGTTAAAACTATTAGAAAAACTATGATCATATCATTAATAAATCTCCAAGGCCTATCCTATTATCATTTTTTCTCTAGATATCCAGCGATATTTCTCATGGATTTAATAACAAATGGAACTTTACCATACATGGACTCCTCAAATTTCACCTACAACCATGATACTGATCATCCATTTTACACATTTAAAAGCCATCTAATACTTGCATTAAAAGCATTATAACAATTTATTCCAAACCAATCCAACACTTTCCCCCTTCGCATTGTCTTATCTATTTGCATTAAGACTAAGATCAAGCATACATTTCACAGTGGTAATATTCAAACCTATGGATATCGCATTTACATTTTTGACCACATTAATGAATACTTTAAAATTCAAAATTGTGCAAGAAATGTATAAAAGTGTTGAAAGCGTTTGTGACTTAGACCTGGGCACTCTACTATTATATGTTTTAATGACTCTTGTGCATTAGAGTCTTTACAGAATCTGCAACTTGTGTCCACCTCCAATGTCTTGGCCCATCTCACCTGCTGTGTTTTAGTTGGCCATAGATTTAGGCGTAGTCTTAGAATTGTCAAGGCATATTCTGTTTTCACAAATTTTACTAAATAATGAGGAATCTGGCCTTGACTTTTAATTGAAAGTCACCTTCAATGAATGTTTGATATGTCTGTCATTTTTCCCACGTTTGCCTCCAATCCCAGATCCATAGTTTTGTTTTTGCTTTATTTGGATCATCTATGAGCAGCTGTAATGATATGTCCGCTTTTGTCATAAGATCTTTGTAATAATCTTGCCACATATGCAATGATTTCAATGTCGGAGCATGGCCATTTTGACATAAAATGGAAATTAGTGTTGTGGTCTTGTTATTTAATATCATACTTTTCCATAGTACCGCTAAGGCCTTTCATATTATTGTGGCTCTCAGGGACATTAGACCTATTTCGTAACGTACCAAAGCTATTGGGACACTATGGGGCAAATTTAGGATTCTTTTTCAATATTTGTCTTCAAGCAAATCCCAATTAGGCTGGTTTTCTGCACCATACTAGAGTGGCCATTTTATGTTTTAGATTCTCCTTAAGTGGTTGCGAAATTCACCTTTGTTCGCTGACAGCATTTATAGTTAGTAAGGATTCACCACCCATTGAAACCTTTCAAAACAGATTCCAAATTTGTTTTGTTGACTTTGTGCTAATTGCTGCTAACATAGCTTTGCCATTTTCCTGCTCCCTCTACGCTTTCCATTGTTTTATAGCATTCTTGTATCTTGTGCGTATCTTTATTTTGTCTTTCATAAGAGAATATTTTCTCAATTGTTTATGCATTTGAGTTTTAAGATTTTTGATGAACATATCGCAGGGATACTTATGGGCAAATGTAGGTCTCTCGTTCATGCTATACGTTTCTGTGATTATATTAAGCATGTCAGTATATTCCATCGTCAAATTACATGTGCCTTTAATTGAAGTCCTGACCTGATCAGTTAGTAAACCAAGAGTATGTGAGGACCATACCATTCTAGTTCTTCCACTGTTTAATTGAAGTGGACACTGATATTCATCACGCTTTCCTCGTGTCCCTTGGCACCATGTTATTTCCAGGATATTGTGGTCGCTATTTTTGTTGGGAACTACTTAGAAGGATGAGATTCTACTTATTGCATGCACTGACACAAAGGCATAGTGAAGAGTAGCTCGAGAAAGTCCTTGTTCCCGTGTGGGAGCTGGAGGGCAATCACCTATTATTGTGCCATTCAACATGGTTAGAGCCCTTGTCTCCATCAACCTGATCCATTTAGCTGTTCTGCCAATTGAGGGTTCTGACTGTGTGGACAAACATTTTATATTTAAGTCCCCTGCTATGACAGTTGTGTGTGTGTTATGTTCTACCGGATCTGGTTATTTCTGATGTGTGTGTCTGAGCATAGAGTGTTGAGAATGGAGTGTTGGATATGTGTGGAATGTTATGATCTAAAGCCTCTGGCACTCCAGAGAGTCACTTGGGAAGTGAAGCTTGAGCACAGGGGGACAAGTGGATGCTTCTCTCCTAAGAACCTGTCTTACATGTATCCTGATGTACTTACCAATGTACCACGAACCTACTTAAGTCAACCAAAGCTTCTGAGTGATTTATCCCACTCTTAAACCTACAATATAACACTGGCGACGAGGATTCTGGAAAGTGAAACAACAGGTGTAAGAAGTACAAGAAAGGACCAATCTGGAACTGCAACCTAAGAAACGTTAGGTGAAAATTTGGAGTACGGACCTGGCAAGCGGAACAGAAATGACCCAGAGGCATCCACCACCCTCCTCCCCCTCCGCCCCAAGGTGAGCGTGGCCCATGCCCTCCATGTCTGGAGTGAGCACGGATTGCTGCTGTCATTTTGGGGGGGCTGCGGAGCGCACCTTAGGTGAAACTGTAGCTGAGTGTCACAGAGCCATTTGTTTCAACCCTTCGCCACACAGCATTAACGTGATGAGTTTAGGAGAGCTGTGTAGCTGCATGGCAATTTAGATAGAGAGTGGAGGAGCAGAGTGGCGGTTGACACTGTCAGCGTAGAGGGGGGCCGGGCAGCAACTGAGTGACTTTGGTATTAAACAGTAAAAGTCCTTTGGAGATGAGCGGGCTCAGCAGTGTTTACTTACCAAGACAGCACAAGGACTTTACCGTGTCACAGTGATTGAGCATTGGAGTTCTGCAGCTAATGTGGACATCGAGGCAGGCGTCTTGCGGAGGACGGTTGATGCTGGGAGTTCTTTACTCTTCGGGGGCTCACATTGTTGTGGTGACGTCATCCAGCCAGCGCAGGGTGACGGTGGAATCGTGATGAAGGTTCAGTGTGAGTCTTCGATCATTCTGAACGGCAGAAACTGCTGATGCTGAGCTTGTCCACGTCTGGAGAGTAGAGGACCTTTCTATGTGTGAGGCGTCCCTGGGAAGAATGAGATGGATGCATCGCCGTATCATAAGAAGTTCCAACTGAAGTTTATTTCAACGTGTGTTTGGCAGCATTAAGTTGTGAAGTGAAACGGATAGTGTCACAAATGAAGCGCAGCCTGCCACATCTTTAACAGTGGGACTGTAACGTGATCCCATTTTCTGGAAGTTTTTTGCTGGTAACGCTTTGTGTACAATCATGACTTGTACGTGCTCCGTGGAAACTGTCTCATTTTGTAATGTACACTGTGCTATCTGCATTACTAATATTATTGTAATGTTTTTCTTGGTGGTCACTGATGTGGGCAGTCATCTTATGGTGATGCTTAGTTCTGCAACAAGATATTGTGTGGGAACATTGATTTTATTGGCAGTGATTGTTGTGAGTTACTGCTGAGCTTGTGTGTGTGGCTTGGTCACAGTGATGATGTGGTGTGTGTGAAAACACAGTGTTTACAATATGGTTGCAGTTTACCTTATGTTGTGGGAAGTAGTTCCCGGCATTGGTAGTTCCATAGGTTGTGGCATATGGTGGTTCTAGAGTGGGCATTTTGTTGAAGCGATATTGGTTGGTGTTGTATGGTGCCAAGTGAGTGGGTGTTGCGTGGTGCCAAAATGAGTTATTTGGTAAGCTTCTGAGGATTTTGGGGACCTACTGAATTTAGAGAAAATTTCTGTTTCTGTCATGTTCTACTTTGCATTATCCTAAAAATTGTTCCACAGGTACATTCCAAGATGGACTCTGCAAGCATAAAATTGTGGGACTCGCGTGTGGTGCAACTCAAATGTTTGATTTACCATGTTTTCATGCTGAATTCGTCCATTTGGTTTGTGGTAAGGGAATGTGTGTGGGCTATGGTGCAAGTGTGTGTGGAGCATATGGTTGCTCAGGTTTGGGGCCGATTGTGGTGCGGTTTTGGACGCCCGATGGAGCAAATGGTTGCTCAGCTCTGGTGGCAGTTGTGGTGTAGGTTGGATGCCCGGTGGAGCCTATGGTTGCTCAGGTTTGGTGCCACATATTGAGTGGGATTGAGATGCTGTATTAATGGTGCAATTTGTTGTGGGATGTTGATTCCCGGTGTTGTGTGCCTATTGGTGGTACGTGGATGCTGACAGTTTGGTTGGTGCCATGCACTGGAGAAGTATTTGGTGCTTTAGGCAGTCAGTGGGGTCAGAACCCTGTTTGTTTGTGTTTTGGGCACAACTAGTTGTTGGCGGATGATGAAGTAAGGTTATTGGTGTGATGCTTAAGTGGTGTAAGTTTTGCGCTGGAAAGTGGGCTGGTTCACTGGTGTGAGTTCCATAATAGGCCGCTTATGGTACTGTTGATAGTATCGGAAATGGTATGGCTATTTGGTAGCTATTGTAAGGGTCGCTGGAGGGGAATAGCTTTATTGCTTGGAGTGGTTTGCTGGATAGGTTATTTAGAAGGATAGTCTGTGTTTTGTGGTCGTATACATTTTTAGTGGCGACTGTTCCTTCTGTCTCTTCCGCGTGGTGCGTTGTGTTATGTTATGTAAGGGGGGAGATGTGTTATGTTCTACCTGATCTGGTTATTGCTGATGTGTGTGTCTGAGCAGAGAGTGTTGAGAATGGAGTGTTGGCTATGTGTGGAATGTTATGATCTAAAGCCTCTGGCACTCCAGAGAGTAAGTTGGGAACTGAAGCTTGAGCACAGGGGGACCGGTGGATGTCTATCACATTAAGTACTTGTCTTGAATGTACCTTACTACTCCTAATGTGCTTACCTGTAACTTATGAACCCAGTAAAGCTACTCGTGTCACCTGAGGCTCCAGGGTAATATGTACAACCCTAAACATACAATATAACAGTGTGTTTGCCCATCTACAGCAATGGCATCAAGCATTTGAGCGACCAAATTAATAAAGGTGTCCTCATCACTTGCCTTGGGATTCCAGTAGATGTTAAGTATCGCTTTTTGAGGGCTGAGTGGTGAATCAGGATTAGATGTGACCTGACTAACCTTACCAATTGGATCCCTAAATGTGGAGAGGCCCAAGGTATTACTGTTTAATCCCCCCCAGAGTGAACAGCTGTTAACAACCCTGCAGCGGGCCGCCCTCAGGATTGTTTGGTCGCTTTAACTCAGGCAAGTTCAAAGTTGGGCCAGACTGCTTGTGTTATGAGCCATGTCTCTTGCAACATAATTATATGTATTCAAGTCATTTGTTTGGGGGTCCATTAGATGAGAGAACCCTCTGGTGTTCCATATAGCAAGATCTAACCGTTCATGTGGACTGAGCGGCTGGTGCTAACACTTATCTAGCTTGTCGGACTGCTGTATATCTTTGGTGTGGCTTGCATCGTTGTAATAGGTGTAACACCTGTGGTGCTATTATGTTCATCTTCACGGTTCCCGTGGGCCTATATTAGCCTGGCACCTTCCCAAATTAGATGGGTCCCTTTATTGATGGTTTCTATGCCCGCACCCCCCTGGGCAACTTCGATTGAATTATATGCAATAATCCAATACAGGAACAGGCCAAACAGTGTTGAAAATAATACTACTGCTCACACAAACAATACGCACTCATATGAATAACTAGGATAAGCATATCTCCACCATCTACTCCTATCTACACTGTCATTTGCTGCGGCCGGGCCCTCGTCCATGCCCATTGAAGCTCCTGATAAATGAAATATGAGCAATTGTTAATCATGCATATCACTCTTTTGCATTTTACATATCGTACATTTGGCAACTTAAATTCAGCTCTTCTTGTTCATATCTTCTTTTCTTTTACTTTCATAGGTTAGTTTTATTAACATCATTATTTTTTCTTTTTCGTATCCTTCTGTTTTCCTCTCCCACACCTCAAGTCTGGGAGAGGGGAACCGAGGGAGGCACATCCCTGTTAGTTGGATCTGCTGCTGAGGAAGAAATATTTTATTACGCGCATTTTCAATGATATAATCAAGGAAGAAAAAGGTAGAGAGAGAGAGAGAGAGAGAGAGTTTATCGTTGTCTTGTTTTATCTCATAAATTACCAATACTTGATGGCACTGTACATATATTTACATAAATTCATTGATCCTCTCTTTTGCTCTTATTTAATGTCTGACACCGCTCCTTATAATCCTGCGCTTCCCATCTCCTACGTTTGTGTGCTACACTCGTCCCTGTTACCTTCGGGGTCTGCGCAGTCCGTACTCCCATGGGCTCTACGAACATCTGTCAGATGCACCCAATACTTTAAGCCCTGCACCTTGACCGCTGTGGGCATGCAGTATACTACCTTATATGGACCCTGGAACCTTGACCCGTTCCATCTCCGCACAAAGCTCCTCACGTATACCATGTCGCCTGTCATCAACTGGCAGTCTGGGGTATCTGTGGCTGGGGTTACTGTGTCAGTAGCGTTTCCCTGTGTGAATGGGGGTGCTAGTTGTTTGGCTATGGCTCGTGCCGCTCTTGTCAAATTTCTGAGATACTCATGAAATTCTTCTCCTAGAACTTTGGCACTTTGGGGTGCGTCTGATTGCCTGCGTAAGGGAGAGTGGGCCATGTGCATCCTTCTTCCTGTTACAATCTCGTGGGGTGACAGGTGGTGGTCCTTGCTAGATTGGTTTCTCATCTCAAAAAGTGCCAGGGGTAAACAATACACCCAGTTCTTCTTGAGTGTATGGCACAGTTTTGACAATCTACTCTTCAGCAATCCGTTCATTATTTCAGTTTGTGGGGATAAGATTAAAACACTGACACAGTAGTAGGATGTCAACAAGTAACTTTTATTAACTTTGTGTTTCTCTCTTTTTTCTTTTTATTAAAAGATACGTGCCAATGTAGACTACTTCAGGATCCCACAGGATACTCTTCTCTGGTTTTAGGTAAGTATTATATTGTTTATACTTTTTAATTTGTTAGTCTTTCAGTTTCCTTCTTTCTTTAGTGTAAAGTCTGTTCTTACCAGCTCTTCCTTATTAGGGTATTCGCCTTCATAAAACACAGTCTATCTATACTCTCTCTGCTGTCTTTGGTCTTCTCTTTATTTTCGTTTCTTTTCCTCTGAGCGAATTGTTCCCAAGAGTCTTGAAATATAAGTGCTGAGAGTGAGTCCTGTGCCAAGATCCGTTATTTTTATAAGCCACCTCGTAACAGTTCAGATGTGCAAGTAACGTATAACACACCAGTTCCCTTAGCTTCAGGGACTTATATTAGGATGTGACCTTGTTTAGAGTGTAACAAGGCGTGTCCACATGCAGTAGCTCCCGACCCTTCAACATGTCTTTTCGCTCTCCGTTAAAATACCTTGAATGCAGCGACGAAATCTCGTAGTGGCCGTGTCTTCACCCACGGCTCCTCCCGTTTCTGGGCGTCGCTCTACCAGTGATAGGCTTTTCCAGGACTCCTTTTCAAATGAGTCGGGCCAGGTCCTCCCCCTTCTGGGCGTCGCCTACACCTCGATTGGCTCTGAAGTACTCTGCTGGTTCCCAGCTGACAGCTTTCGGTTTCCTTAACACGGTCAATGCGGACACACCTTCTCCCTCCGAAGCGTCACGGAAAGGAGGCCGGCAGCTGTCATTGACATCTCACGTCTCTCTTTGGTGGTAATTAACAACAAACAAATTAATTCAACCAAGTTCAACAGTTCATTGAGTGCAACTGCGCAAGACTTTTTATAATAACATTTAACTTTTCTTTCTTATATTTTTCTTCCTTTAGTACGCCCACTCGTAACAGACGTTTTCACTCTCCTCTGCTTCTGTCTCCTAGCAACCAAGAACACAGAGATCAGGTTAGAAGAAAGGTCCCTAGCCCTCCAGCTCTGCATCTCATTGGTAGAAGAGGCTGTCAATACATTTTCCCAAGTACTGCTTTACTAGCCTCAACCTTTCCCACTGCCAGGTAGCCTGTTACTGCTGGTTAGCCTGCTATTGCTAGAGTCTCCTTTCAAAATACCTATATCACACACCCCCCTCCTGGGCCCTTATGTTCGGGAAGGGCATGAGCATGTGACAAAAAAGCAGCCTGGCCCATCAACCGACCCGGATGATTAACTGTTTTGAAGGAGAAAGGTTGAAGAGAAAGAAACCAGCGTAGAACTCTTGAATTTGTGTCCTTATTCCGAGCAAGCCATATCAAAGGGGCATGATCTTTTACTAGGGTAAACTCCCTTCCCAATAAGTAATATCCAAGTGCTTCTATGGCCCACTTGACGGCCAGACATTCTTTTTCAATTGTAGCATAGTGCATCTCATGTGGGAGAAGTTTCCTGACGATAAACAGAATTGGTCTCTCGGCTTCGCCTGTGCCCTGATACAATACTGCTCCGAGACCAGTTCCAGAGGCATCAGTGTGTAAAAAGAAAGGGGCCGAATAATCTGGACAGCGAAAAACCGTTTCATTCGTTAAGAGCGTTTTTAAGAGAATCAAAAGCTTTCTCTGTCTCTTCGGTCCGCCATTCTTTCTTAGGAGAAGCTGTAGCCTTCAAGAGATCAGTCAGAGGGGCAGCCAGGGTTGGAAAATGAGGTATGAACCTTCTGTAGTATCCCACGAATCCAAGGAAAGCTCAGATCTGTCTGGCATTGATAGGGAATTGCAATTGTTGGATTGCATCTAACTTTTCTTCTTGGGGTCTAATAACCCCTTGTCCTACAAAGTACCCCATTTTTTTGTGTGAAAATTGGCTATACAAGTCTTCTTAGGATTTACATGAAGGCCCATCTGTTGCAATGCCTGGAGTATGGCTTCTAAAGGAGATAAATGTTCTTTCCAAGATTGACTGAACACAATAATATTGTCCAGATAAGCACCAATATACTGCTCATGGCCTTTAATAAGTGAATTCATCAGTCTTTGGAATGTTGCAGGGGCTCCATGTAAACCAAAGGGTAGTACAGTGAATTGATAAAGTCCTGTTAGGGTGGCAAAGGCTGTTTTCTCTTTATCTGGCGGATGTAATGGTATCTGCCAATATCCCTTGGTAAGATCGATAGTGGTTAAAAACTTTGCTTTACCCAGTTTATCCAATAGATCTTCAATCCTGGGCATGGGATATGCATCAAATTTTGAGATTTCGTTTAATTTTCTAAAATTCATACAGAAGCGTGAGCTTCCATCCGGTTTGGGAACCAGAACTACCGGAGAGGACCAGTCATTATGGGAAGGTTCGATCACGTCGAGCCCTAACATCTCTTGAACTTCTTGATTGATTGTCTGTATTCTTGCTTCTGGTATTCTATAAGGCCGTAGCCTAACGGTAGTCCCAGGTTGAGTGTTTATATGATGATAAGCTAGAGTTGTTCTTCCAGGAAGAGACAAAAATGTTTCTGTAAATGTATCTATTACTTTTGATAACTCTAGCTTTTGATTCAAATATACATTTTGATTTATATTCAGAACTTCTTTTGCCACTTTCTTTACCAGCCGTGGAAAGTGTTCTACCTGTATCTCGCTGGTATTGATCATAGCTATAGTGTTAGTGGGTTTTATCCATTTCTTAAGTAGGTTTATTTGATACGTTTGCAATGGTACTCTTTTACCTGATTGACGAACTTTGTAAGTTAATGGTCCAAGTACTTCTTCTATCACATAAGGTCCTCTCCATGTTGCTAGCATTTTATTCTTGGAGCTTGGGAGAAGAACCAACACTTGATCACCTTTTGAAATTTTCTAAACTGACTGTTTTGGTTGTAGTATTTTTCTTGCTTTCCCTGCGCATGCATTACATTTTCTCGAGTTATGGACTGTAACTTTTCTACTCTTTCCTTAAGTTGATAAGCTTATTCTGTGAGAGAGATTTCCTTCGTTGGTTGTTCTTCCCAATTTTCTTTTAATATGCCTAAGAGAGTTCTCACTGGTCTGCCAAATAGAAGTTCAAATGGAGAAAATCCCGTTGAGGACTATGGGGTGTTGCGCAGCGTAAGCAAGATCCACGGTAATAGTCTGTCCCAATTCCTCCCTCCTGGTTCAGTGGTTTTCTGTAACATCTGTTAAATGGTTTGATTGTATCTCTCGACAAGACCATCAGTTTGAGGGTGATAAACTGAGGGTTTTAAGTGTTCAATCTGTAAAATCTCACAAACTTGTTTAACAATAGCAGACATAAAATTAGTTCCTTAATCCGTTACAATCTCTTTAGGTATCCCTACCCTACTTATAAAGGGTATTAGCACATCGCAAATCTGTTGTGCATTGGTGGACTTCAGTCGGAAGTCCTCAGGATACCTAGTGGCGTAATCAACAATAACTAGGATATATTTATGTCCTCGAGAGGATGGATCCAACGGTCCCACAATGTCTATGCCAATATGATTAAAGGGTTCAAGAACTATTGGCATTGGTTGTAAAGGTGCTCTTTTTATGTTCACTCTATTTTTCGTCTGACATTCTTCACATGCCTGACAGAACCTGGCAACTTGAGCGTATATCCCCGGCCAGAAGAACCTTGCCAGAATCTTTTGAGTTGTTTTATCAGTTCCTAGGTGTCCTTCTCCAACCTGTACATGAGCCACCTCTAATACTGCTTTATCATATTTACTGGGTACTAACAATTGTTGTACAGTCTTCCCACCTTCATCCTTCATGACGCGATAATATAGGCCTTTTTCTTGAACGAAATAAGGTTCCTTTTTAGACGCATTCTCTCAGCCAGACGTTCTGTCATGTTTCAAAAGGGGATCCAATTCTTGAGCCATTGTAAAACTATCACCCCCTTCATCAATTTTCCAGTCAACAGCAATTGGTAGAACATTTCTTTCTCCCCACTCTTTCTTCAACTTCCTTATATTAGCTCGACTCTTCCTCACTTTACCAGTAGTGCAGGGAATTTCCTGGTTGTAAAAAGGGGCATTTTCTAACCAATTATCTTCTAAGTTCTTTCTTATTTGGGTAAAATTGGATACCCCTGACCCGATTAAAAGAGGCTCTGGCAGTACAGGTATTACAGCTGCCCTAACTCCCATTTGTTCCCCGGCCACTTTTACCTTTATTTCCTTGGTAGGGTAACTCCTTACATCCCTGTGTACACATCTAATAGGATATTTTTTAGTCATATCCACAGTTTCACGTACCAGTTCAGCACTTACTATGGTCTGCATGCTCCCTGAATCAATCATGGCCCTGGTTGATTTACCATCAACTTCGGCATCGCAGGTGTATATATAAGGTGATTTAGGTGAAGGCAAAAATTCTTGGCACTCTCCTCCTTTTGGGACTTCAATCGATCCTACATCCATTGGTTCAAGTTTGACGTGTTAAGGACACAATCTGGCTAAGTGCCCCCTTCTCCACACTCAAAACACTGGAGCCCTTTAGTAGCAGGTCCAAGAAGACGTGTACCGGCAGGAGCTTCACTAATTGGTCTTTGTCTATTATTCTCCCAGTCAGACCTCCTGACCATGGGGTTCGGCCATCTTTGGTTGCTCGTTGGTCTGCCAGATGTACTAGATAGTCCACTGACAGGTCTGGGGCACCCTGTGTAAGTGATTAATCGGGCTTGTCCTGCCTTTTGATAAGCTGAGGCAATATTGACCGCCTCAAGCAAGCTGGGTCGGTGATGTTGACGGACCCAAAGTTGTATGGGCAAAGGAAGTGCTTCGAGGAACTGTTCCAATACATTTTTTTCAGACATTTCTTGCAGCGTTGTGTTGACTGTTTGCAGCCACTTGTCACCGAGTTCTTTCACCCGGTAGAAGAGTTGGCGTGGAGTTTCGTCAGACTGTAACTTGATTTCCCTAAACTTTATTCTGTAATCCTCCTCGTCATGTCCGAGGCGTTCGAGTACTACTTGTTTCTAACCCATGTAATTTGTATCTCCTGTCGGGTTTGCTGCCTGGTATGCGCTTTGCATCTCTCCAGTCATGAGCGGAGCTATGTAATGGCACCACCTATCTGTGGGCCACTGTGCATTTCTGGCCACTCGTTCAAAGTTCACAAAAAAATGGGCAGGGTCTTCTCCTGGTGTATATATTTGAAGAACAGTAGCTGGTACTTGAGAATGTCTTCGTACATTTGTAGCCTCGATCAATTGTGCCTGCTGGACCTGGAGAGCTTGTTGAAAAGCCTGACAATCAGCCTGTGCTTGTTAGCTTTGTAGCAGTAAGGCTTGTTGTAATAGATGTTGCCCTTCACTAAAGGTTTTAATTAAGGCTTCCATGGTGTCCACTTTTATCCCACCGCTGCCACCAAATGTCAGTATTTCAGTTTGTGGGGATAAGAGTGTACAAGAGTCCGGAGTGGCCTCTGACCGGCCTATATGATCAGAGCTCACCCTTGAGTACTTTAAGACGAGATAGCTGCACCTTGAGGAGGATGGGGTTTAGGATTCACTTACTCCAACACCAATCAATAAGGACAACTCAAATGGTTTGGCAACGGGAAGTCTGTTTAATGACAAGTACAAAAACGGGGAAACATTAGGAAATCATCAGTGATGCGATCGCTCGTCTCACTTCAACTTCCACAATCTTCATTCAAACAGCAATTTTTATAGGCAATATTCATCATCATTGACGTGTAACACTGGAAAGTTTGTCATGCAAGTCTATTGGTTGGAAAAAGTAACTGAAGTATAGGTACTATAACTGTATATGGTAACGGGGTGTGAGGATTGGATAAATATTATCGGGTGGGCATCTACGCCCATCCCTCTACATCACTTGTGCTAGCTGTCACTACAAGTACAACATCTCATTGGTTCTACTAGCTATAGCACCCTAGATTATTTGGTCCATTGTGATTGGGTCGGTTACACCCCTAGGCATAAATCTCCACTTTAATTAGCAGCTTTCAGAATGGTTACCCAGATGCGGCATGCCCCAATATTCACCCTGTCTCCCTTCCATCAATCAGTACTTTAGGGCTATGTGTCAATTAGTTGGCTGAGGACGGCCTCAAAACTGTAGCTTCTTATCAGGGAAAGTTATGGAAACCTCTGGTTTTGGGTGACATCAGATGTTGGTACCTCTTTGCGCTTGGCTGGTCACGTGTCAGTACACCGTCAAGCTGCTTAATTTTCCATATATTTGCGTATTTGATTCTGTCATGATGCCTACCCCCGGAGCTCCAGGCCAGGCCCAGCACCCCTGGGAGCAGGCATCACGCCCCCAGTTAAAAGCCCAGCGGCCCTTTATAGGGGCTCTTTGGGCTCATGTTGGACATCAGTCCTGGCGCCAAAAGCGCCAGGCTCATAAGGGGAAGTGTTTGGTGCACTTACCTGAAGCAGACCATGCTGCATACTCACCTGATGCAGACCATGCTGCATGAAGAACCAAGCCAAATGAGGCTTAGGAGGGACTATTTTTCTGAAGGAACTATTTTGTTACTTGAGTGGGGCTGTGGAAGAATACTCACCTGGAACTTCTTCCAAGGCTATTTAAGCCACGCCCGGACAGCCACACGTGCTTCGCGTTGTTCTGCATCCCAGCAGCTGAACGCTCACCGTGTCAGCTCCTGCACCTGGACTCCAGCCACGCCCGCCTCGAACCTGGAACACCTGTAAGGAAAGAAGAGAAGAGAAAGGTGAAAACCAAGAACTTATTCAACCTTCTTACCTGCATCCGGAATCTTCACGCCAGCATTCCTGAAGGAAGACTTCCATTTAAAAGCACCGCGTTGCTCGCTGCAGCGCCGCGCTTCACTCACCTGTTCCCGAGACGCCGCCCGGCTCCAGCGCGGCTCTCAGCACCGGTCGCCACATCCCTGCACATAGGGGAGAGAAGAAGAGACAAAGGGTGAGCAAGGGAACACAAGAGGAAAGCCGAATTTTCAGCCATATTACTTACCGGCTTTTCTTGGTGAACCACTCCACATCTCGGGTCAGCGCCGCATCTTTGGCAGGTACCGCACCCCGGCCCCTATGGGGAAAGGACAAAAGACATTACTGGGGAATTATAAAGCCATTTAGAGGGTTCGCCCTCAGCACTAACTCACCTGATTTTACCACCGGCAATTTAACCCCTCAACGCATCGCCTTCGTTCTGCACCTGAAATAAAGGACAGATCACAGGTTAGGAAAAAACAACATAAAGGGAGGCTCACACTTGAACTTTTGCATCTTCATACTTACGGCGTATCGCTCAGAAAAGTCAAGTGGATTTGCCAGCGCCATTCTGAAAACCAGTGAAGTAACTGGACGAACGCGCGCCCCTGCACCAGAAGCTGGATGGAGAGTTCATCCTTCCAAACCATAAGGTGAGCTTAAACCGGGGGTTTTGGAGGAAGTCAGAGAAGAACGAAGGGGGAAAGGGGGGAGCAAGCACACTATTCAGCAGACAGTTAATCCCCTTTCTCATCTGCAGAAGGATATTCCTACGGGCCAGACAAGCAAGATTTGGGGGTCCTGTTCAATCGGTGGTCCAAATTCTGCGCATCACGCTTGAAGAGGCCACAGCAACCCAGACCCGACCAGCGCCTCCGTGGGAACCAGGTGAGCGTTACAGATTCTCTTTTCGGCCTTGCCACCTGCCTGGGCCTCCTTATTTCGACCTTCACGGGCAGGCTGCTATGCTCTTAAGTTCCTAGGTATGAGCTGCCTCTTGCTTAGTTTCGATTCCACTCTTCCGTCTGGCTTTGTGCTGGTATATGAAACCTGGCCTGTTGGGCCCCTACCATCCTGGGCTTGATTCTGCTTTCATGTAAAGTGGACTGCACTCATATAATGTGCTTCATTGAGGTAGATATATATATGGTTGGCGCTTGCCGCTCTATTCTTCTACTAAGCATAGCGAGCCGTACTCTTTTCTTAGCTTCTTGCGTTACAAGCCTATGTACAGGCGTTAGCTGGTTGCATACTTTCATCCTGCTTTATGGTTACGTTTCTTTATATTTCGACAACGTCTCTTCTTCTATGTCTGTGATAACTTTATCCATGGTGTTTCATCATAGTGTGTCATCTATTGGTTGTTGTTCGTTCATCTGTACGTCTGTCCGGGCCCTCGTGACGTCACCATTCGCCTTCGATTAAGGCCCTTTGGGTCTCTTCTGGGACAGTCTGACAGTAGTTTTCATGTCGTGTCAGCTGTAGATACGGTTGTCTCAATGGGTACTGTGCTGCCCATGGTTGTCTGGTTATTGGCATTTCAACAGGTATTTCTCTTCTGATGGGCACTTGGCAGAGCCCCAGTGTGGCTCTCTGTTGGTTTATTTGCTCCTCATATGTCGCATATCTCAGCGAGTATGTTTCTGGTAGAGTGCAGGCCATATCTGGGACCTCCTCTACAAGAGTAAAACACTGACACAGAAGTAGGATGTCAACAAGTAACTTTTATTAACTTTGTGTTTCTCTCTTTCTTTCTTTTTATTAAAGGATACGTGCCGATGTAGACTACTTCAGGATCCCACAGGATACTCTTCTCTGTTTTTAGGTAAGTATTATATTGTTTATACTTTTTAATTTGTTAGTCTTTCAGTTTCCTTCTTTCTTTACTGTAAAGTCGTTTCTTACCAGCTCTTCCTTATTAGGGTATTCGCCTTCATAAAACAGTCTATCTATACTCTCTCTGCTGTCTTTGGTCTTCTCTTTATTTTCGTTTCTTTTCCTCTGAGCGAATTGATTCCAAGAGTCTTGAAATATAAGTGCTGAGAGTGAGTCCTGTGCCAAGATACGTTATTTTTATAAGCCACCTCATAACAGTTCAGATGTGCAAGTAATGTATAACACACCCGTTCCCTTAGCTTCCGGGACTTATATTAGGATGTGACCTCGTTTAGACTGTAACGAGACGTGTCCACATGCAGTAGCTCCCGACCCTTCAATACGTATTTTCGCTCTCTGTTAAAATACCTTGAATGCAGCGACGAAATCTCGGAGCGGCCATGTCTTCACCCACGGCTCCTCCCCTTTCTGGGCGTCGCTCTACCAGTGATAGGCTTTTCCAGGACTCCCTTCCGTATGAGTCTGGCCAGGTCCTCCCCCCTTCTTGGCGTCGTCTATGCCTCGATTGGCTCTGAAGTACTAAGCTGGTTCCCAGCTGACAGCTTTCGGTTTCCTTAACACGATCAATGCGGATACACCTTCTCCTTCCGAAGTGTCGCGGAAAGGAGGCCGGCAGCTGTCATTGACATTTCACGTCTCTCTTTGGTGGCAATTAACAACGAAAACATTACTTCAACCAAGTTCAACAGTTCATTGAGCGCAACGGCGCAATACTTTTTATAATAACGTTTAACTTTTCTTTCTTATATTTTTCTTCCTTTAGTACGCCCACTCGTAACGGATGTTTTCACTCTCCTCTGCATCTGTCTCCTAGAAACCAAGAACACAGAGATCAGGTTAGAAGAAAGGTCCCTAGCCCTCCAGCTCACCATCTTATTGGTAGAAGACGCTGTCAATCCATTTCCCAAGTACTGCCTTACTAGCCTCAACCTTTCCCACTTCCAGTTAGCCTGTTACTACTGGTTAGTCTGTTACTGCTAGAGTCTCCTTTCAAAATAGCTTTATCACAATCCCTAAATGTGGAGAGGCCCAAGGTATTACTGTTAAATCCCCCCCAGGGTGAACAGCTGTTAATAACCCTGCAGCAAGCCGCCTTCAGGATTGTTTGGTCGCTTTAACTCAGGCAAGTTCAAAGTTGGGCCTGACTGGTTGTGATAAGAGCCATGTCTCTTGCAACATAATGATATTATGTGTATTCAAGTCATTTCTTTGGGGGTCCATCAGATGAGAGAACCCTCTGGTGTTCCATATAGCAAGATCTAACTGTTCATGTGGACTGAGCGGCTGGCGCTAACACTAACATAGCTTGTCAGACTGCTGTATAGCTTTGGACAGCCAAGTCCACTTTGTTTCTGGTACAAGATTGCCCTTGATCTTAACTTCTCTAGAATATTGTTGCTTTGCAAAGCTAAAATGTACTTGTAGTGGTTGGTAGTGACTCAGCTCAGTATCTTTCTTACGATATTCACTGGTGAGCCTGGAGGGACTCTTCACTCTCCTGTCTTTAACAAATCGTGTAGTTCTCGTGTCAGGTCTTAGCCGACTGAGATTTGACCTGTATCTCAAACCCTCACTGTGTCAATGTATCTCTTGTCTGCCATAGTAACTCTTTGACCATGAGTGAGGGGATTTGGAGTTCCACTCTGTTAAAGGTATCACTTGGTATAAAGCTTATCGCTTTGATGTCTTCCGATACTATATTTACTAGTTTTGGGATTGAGTGTAAAGCTGTGTTGTTCTGTTTAGAAATGGATTCAAGTTAGTTCTACCTATCATTGTTAATATCAGGAGATCATTGCACCCTGTTTGTTTCTTATCTTGGGGCTGATCCTCGCTATGAATTTCTTTTGTGTTTTTTTCTAGTTCTCGAGACTTCAATTTGGCATATTATTTTGCTTTTGAGATCTCTTGTGTTCCATTGTTTGGAAGTTTATTAAATCATTTTCTTCATCTGTACATACTATCCTAATCTTCGACATGGATGATTGTGGATAATGTAAACTCTCCACAATTCTATCACCAAGTGGAAGTGAGGAGATCGAATAAATAGATAGATTCATTAATTCAGCATCATCTGCCAATTCCACAGTACCTTCAACAATTGACATTTCATGTACATCATTCTCTTGCTCTGATTGTCTAGGGCACTCATGGGCATTCTCCATCATACTGCATGGCTGATCAGTTAAATCTAATCGATCTTCAATTTTGTTGCATTTTGTTGGCACTTTTGAAAGGTGCGATTTTGTCAACACTATCTTTTCTGCAAATTTCTTTGTACTAATTTGATTAGATTTCTTTTTTGGAGGCGATTTATTCTTGGTTTTTTAATATCCGTCAAATTGGTTACAGCAGATTTTAATTTTTTTATTTTACATTTGCTTGGGACGAGTTGGAATAGTTCATACGTTTGGGCTGGCATTGGTGCCTCAGGTGATGGAGGTTCATGTTCTGCCTCAGGCAAAACCAATTCCGCAACCATCTCAGGATCAATGTTTACTGATACATTGTTAACTATGTTTTGCGATGTTAGATCTATAGATGAGATATCTATACTCTGTTTAGCTTCCATATCACTTGACTCCACTAATTGTTTTCCTCCATGCTCAGTGTTTGTTTCTAGCGGTGCTTTTTGCTTGAGGCAGTCCTCGCGCTCAGCCTCTATATGGCCATGAAGGCGAGCCGCAGCAAGCCAGTCCACCTTTGCTAGCAACAATTTTAGTAGTTTCGTGTTCGAATCAATCTTTCCTGTGCTTCACAAATATTCAGAATAGAATATATGGAAGTATTAATTGTGGAGAATGAAGACTCTATCATTGTTGAAGGCGGCTGCATAAATCCATATGATGGACGTGGGGTTGGTCTTACAAAAAATAGCTCAGATGAATTTGATGAAAATGATGAGTTCTCTGCATTTGCTGCTTCTGGTATAAGAATCAGTGAATTAGAAAAGTTTGAACTTGCCTGAGAGCAACAGCGATTTTTCTGTATTGGAGAGCATACGGGGGCTAAAACCTCTTCATTACACTGTGCCTGAGCGGTTTCAGTGGTTTGTATTCTGGTGTGGGCTTGACCACATCGTTCATTGTTTCTGATGTCCTTATTTGATAATACTTGTCCACCATTCTTAATTACCTGTGAATATAATAATGGTCATTGTGAGTGATCCTCTTCATTGACAATGATAATATTTTGTTCAGTGTAGCTAGCTTCCATAATGCCCTCAGGTGTAGCAAGAGTCTCCTGCTCAGCTTCTGCATTTACTAGGGTCAAGCAACCTAGAACATCTCCATCTGATGGTTGGCCTTGGAATTAATTTGCTGCGATCTGACTTCATTCTTAGGGTCTAGGGCATCGATAACAGAGTAGCTGACTTTACAGAGTTAGTAGCTGACCAGAGATAGTTTTACCCGCTTTATTGCATAATTTTCAAATGTCATTGCTTCCTTTCTCAAGCGCACGTTTATTTATGCATTACGGCTGGCTCCAGTAATACGTGAGACAGACTGTGTGTCAAACATGTTAAAGCCTGCTTGTTCCACGCCATTCAAACTGATCCTGGCTCAGCTATCAATGCGTTTTTTTGATGCTTTGAGGCCAGGCCATAGAAGACGTGACTCACTGTGTGCTCCGTTCGAGGCACAAGGTCCTGATCACGTGTCTGGCAGTAACCCTTAAATGCGGCAGTAGCGCTATTACCGCCGCATTTAAGGGTCCGCCAGATCATGGCTGTGGCAGATTTCCCCCCAGCTCTGAGCTGGGGGGAAATCCGCAGCAAAATTGCCGATTTTTGGCGCGCTTACCGCCGGCGGGAAATCCGCCTGCGGTAATAGCGCGAATTTTCCCCATTGGGCCCAATGGGGAATGAGGAATCCCCGAATGGGCCCAATGGTGAATGGGCAATAACCCTTCCGCCAAACCTGTGATCCGGCGCTAATAGCGGGTAGGGCTATTAGCCCAACTCGTGATGAGGCCCACAGTACTTTATCCTGAGAATTCATCACACTCCTAGCCGGTAAGTCGGACCGTAGATTGTATGCCATCATTTTACTGTCGGCAAGCAAGTCATTTGCTCTTAACTGCATGGCTCACAAATGATTTGCGATACGTCTCTCAGGAGAATTGCACGTGAAGTGGCACAGCCGAGTGCTGCTCACCGTGCAGAACCGCAACTGTGTAACAGCAACAGGACTTCACGGGTGCGTGCGCGCGGGTGCGTGCGGGCAGGAGCCTTTATAGTCGTGGGACAGAAAAGGGGAGTGGCTATGCCGCGCTATGAGAAAAGAGAAATAATATGGTTATTAGTAACGCCATAGTTGCTTATCTGACGTCTAGTGTGTTATGAGTCCATTATGAGCGTACCAGTATAAGCATGCAAAGAGTATCCACTTGAAGAGTTGATAGAGGGAATGCAAAACTCCACTGTAACACATAACCTTGCTACACCAACACTACATGGGGTTGATTGGCTGCAGGCCAGCACTGAGTAGAGACGCAGATGCCAGCACTGTCAGTAGAGTAGTAAGCACAAAAGTGATGGGTGGAAGGTTTTGAATGAATCTGAACCACTGGCATTGCTCTGGGCAACCTTCCACACCACCGTTTTTTAGCCCGTCTGCGCCATTACAAAAGGGGTCCAGCCATATGCAAATCAGTCAGGTACTGCCACCAATGGTAGCAGCCCAGCCCGAACTGCTAGGCCAGGTCCATTCTGCACAGAAACACAAGCAACCCCAGACATGTTCTGGCCTTATTGGGCCTCCTCAGTGAGGTGCAGCTTGGTTCCCTATGGTGCAAGGAGCAAGGGACCCATGTCTGGGCATATCCTCTCTCACATAGTGAGACAAACAGCACTGTCAGTAGAAGCATGGCCTTGCTCTTTTGCTCACACTCCACCCATGATGCTGAGGAGGCTGTCTCTGTGCAAATGTGGAGCCCATATGACATATCCTCAGCCATTTTTGTCAGACATACTTATGAAGGTCATACAAGGTCCAGGAGTAGCATGTAGGTGCAACAATCATTCCCCACAGTAATGCCTCCGGGATAGGTGTCATTGTTTGAGAATAAGTCCCAAGTCTATGAACATCATTCTCTGATGATGGGTCATTGTTCATGACTCCGCATGCTTAGACTGAGAACCTGAACCTCCTGAACCACATTTCATATGACATAAGGAGCAACAGAGCCATCATGCGACATCTGATGTAGCTGGCATATCTTTCCTCATCAAACAGATGACACAAGTGTGGACAGGTTTGCGTGTCTCAAGTACACAGACAGGCCAATGTCTGTGCAAGTGCATAGCACAATGATACGAGTGACAAGGCATGTGTCTGTCATGCATCAACTGTTGGACAAATACCGGCCTTTCATGTCAAACAGGTGTTTCTAATTTGAAGTGGATATACATGTTTGAACAACAACTATGCACATACATGTAATGGAATGCAGACAGGCGCACTCATTGGCATTAACAATACCCGTTACTGTTCGCATGAGCTGGCTCCGGACACATCATTTTCAGATTGCCAGAACGCACGATGAGCTAATATCATCTATTGTTCACCATTTAGAGTATAGTGTAACCCCTAAAACCATACAAGGGTACTTGCATCAACATCACGCCTGATGCTTGGGGCAGTGGTCTGTGGGCACTGATGCTATGTCAGTATGGTCACACCATAGGGTGTCATGACAGACAGCTCTGTTATGCACCATGACAAGGCATCCATTAGGAGCAGGTGACAATTTGAGCATGCAACACAGCATCAAATGATGTAATTAGTCAACATCTATTGCATATACCTGTTCAGCAATGCAAAGTGACAGCCCGCAAGAATATAGCAAACAACAGTACATGTAGATGTATCATTAATTGGCCATGGCACAGAGAAGTACCCTGTTGGTGATGTGTGCCTGTCGGGGAGGCACATCATGGGGTCTGGCAATTTGCACATGTTCTTGACATTGATACCCTGCATGCATATACAGTCACTGATGTGTAGGCCAGCAGACAGTGATGTGTACTGTCACACGAACATGTGCTACACATGTCCACCACACAGGATACTCCCAGAATGAAGGCCATGTCACATGAGTCTAAACGTTAGCAAACATGCATTTCCCAAGGACGTTATACAGCTGCAGCCAGATGTACCACTACACATATATGGTGGGTCATACATGACTGGCGAAACATACGATACTCAAGAAATGTCACTCACCAGATATGTCCTCATAGTTCTCCAGGCCTCCCATGCATTGCACCTGCTCAAGGGAGATGAATCGGCTTGTGGCAGTATCAACGGCTCTTCCTGTGATGGCCCCCTACAGTGGCCATGTAGAGGCCAGATTGACATTGAGCTTGTGCTTGGACCTACGTGTGAGATCATTCCACCGCTTCTGAACCTATTCAGCAATGCATATCTCCACACCTACAGCGTTGATCTGGTCTGTGGCCTGCTGCCAATGCACCATCCGTTGTGTGGTTGTATGGCTACTCCCTGCATACTGGCACATCACGTGATAGTGATCGGTTAGGTAGTTAATGAGGATCTGGAGCTCCTCATCAGTGAAGCGCCTCTTCCTCTGAGGACCCATCTCCTGTGCCGTGGCTTGGTATCAAGCCTCTTCCTGCTCTGCAGGGAGTCCCTTCTTGGCCCGAGGGGCCCTAGGTGGTGGTGCCTCACCTGTTTGTATGCAACCACATTGCCGGGTCACCTGTGGCCTGAGGGCCGCCATGTCCTCCTGGGGCTGGGGCAGATGTGTCCTCAACATGTCCCCATCCCCGACCCCTTCGACTTCATTTCCCTTTTGGGGCCTTTCCACTCAAGTTACAGGTGTAACGGATAAATGGAAGGCACACCAAGCTATTGTTCTGGGCAATATGAGAAAGGGAAAAGTCTACGTGATGTGTGACATAGATGTGTGGTCCGGCAATGCTCCAATGTACCCCAAAAGCAATAAATATGGTACGCGATACGCAGAGGCATCCTTAAACTCAAAAATTGTATACGCAACACCCGGAAAGCTTCTGAAAATTTTAAAAAGTCGTTAGCGATATGCAGACGCACCCAGAAACCAAGAATTGCATACGCGACACACCATAGGCCTCAAAATGGGAAAAAAATACACGCACATATGCGCAGCGGCAACCCCCAAAAAGAAAAATGCAGTACGCAGTACCTGAAGGGAATATATTGCATAACACCACCAAATAAGTGTAAACGATACTCGTCTGTCTTAGTTCCTTCATGCACACAACCAGTGTTGCGCATCCATTGCTCTTATATATCCATGTCAATGTCGTGAGCCATGTAGGCACGCTGTGTGCAGGGTGTGTCACGTAATTTATGTGCTAAGGGCCTTTGCTCTGTTTTCGGCTGCCTTCATAGCTAGACATGGAAGAAACCCCTCTCCTGCCTCTGTGCCAGTTTACCTGTCACCTTCTGCCCTGTCTCCACCTTGCCATATGCTGCTGCCTGCCTAGTGTGAGTGCCCGCTGGCAACCTGTACTGTGTTGGGAGTGCCTGCTGACCTGCCATTGCCTGTGCCCCTGTGTCCGGCCCTGTGACTACTTCAGCTGCTGTGCCAGACTCCCACCTCTCCATTCCACCACCACTGCTCCAGAGCCAATCTCCAGGACCACTTTGCCCACCCACACCTGCCATGGGGGTTGCCATGTCTGCACCATCATCCTCTGAACAGAGTGGCAGCCCCACAGCAGCGAGGCAGAGGGCTGCCAACTTCAGCTCCAGGGAAGTTGGCATCCTAGTGCATCAGGTCCTGGAGAACTATGATGCCCTCTTCGATCCATCAAAGCTACGGGGGAAAGAAGGATGCAAGCAGATCTGGGAGGACATAACGGCTGCCATCAATGCAGAGGGTGTGGCAGCCCGCTGTCTACAGAGCATCCATAAGCGATGGGAGGATCTCAAATCCAGGACCTACACCAAGGCCTTGGGTGCCCTGAAGGCCTGTGCAACCATGGAGGTGCACTCTGAGGGCAGGTGTAGGTTTTCCTCCACCAAGATATGGGTCCTGGCGAGGTTCTTCCCAGAGCTGCGATTGGTAACAGCATCTGGAGGCTGCTGGTGAGTAGCCATGTGGTGCACTGCTCTACAGAGCATGTGTGTTGTGCGTGCATGGGCCTGCATGTTTGTAGTTACACCCTTATGTATGCGGCATTTGTGTTTCAGTGATCCACAGTGGCATGCAGTTCCCAGACAATGCTCCCTATGTGTGAACTGTGACGTTTGTTCATAGGGCATATGCTGGTATTTGCAGTGTGTGTAGTTGTACAGTTGTGCACACCATGCCCATGCAATGGCACTTAATGGTTAGACGTGGTTGGATGGCAAGGGTGTCAGCTGAGGATGTGGTGCCCATGTGTTGTGCATGCATGATGGACACGATGTTGTGTGGACCATTGCAATGTGTGGCTATCCACCTTCAGCATCTGGAGGAGACACGTGCATATGGATATTTGGCAGTGTCAAATTGTGGCATTGTCTTTTCGGGGACATTGATGTGATCTGTCATGACACTGCATGTGCACTCTGAGTTGATGTGTGCACATGCCATGTGTATGTGCTTGGAGCTATGGCATACTCACGTGTGCCTTTGCAATTTATGCATGCATCTGTTGCATACTCACAGGTCAAGCTGTGAGGGAGGCATCTTGTTTGATGTGATTGTGTGGACAGATGCCCAAGCAGGTGTTGGCATGGCCATGATGTAAGTGGTGCATCATGAGTGTTTACTAGGGACCAACATTCCATTGTGTGTCTTGCCACCAATGTGTACATAGCGGTACCCCGGCCCATCTGTGCTTCCATGCATTCTGTGTTTGGGCAACCTACCAGTTGACTCCCTGCCCACCCATGTGCACCTGTGGCATGTCTCCTGTAGCAACGCAGCAGGTTGCTGTTGGTTCATGTTGCTTTTGCCATTGTGCAATGTCATATCTCTTGGTATGTGTCTGCGCACTGCCCTTTTTGTGCTGTGTTTACATGTGAATGTGTCATGAATGTGGTCATCATTGAGTCTGAAGTGTTGTGTCTGTTTTAATGGAAATTGCATGCCCATGAGTGTGAGTGTGGATGTTGCTGGTTGTGCCATGGCCCTGCACATTACTGTAAATGTTTTGTATGCCACATAGGGTTTGACACTGTACACTGATGTCAGTGTTCTGTGCCTCCTTTAATGCAGTTGCTGCAGCTGGAGAAGAGGGTGTAATCAGTGCTGTGGAGCGTGGAAGCAGGGACCATTCCACCAAGGCGCAGGCGCCAGCCACTCCCCTGTGACAGCTCATCTTCGGGGAGCAATGTGGCTGAGGTAGCGCTAGGACCATCAGGCATGGCTAGGGGGCTCCTCAGCAGCAGTGGGACTGGGTGATGCCAAACAGGGGCCATCCACGGGGGAAGACACCCTGGAGTCATCCAGGTTAATGGAGGTGGAGGCGGAGGAGGTGGAGGTGGCTGTTGCAGCCCAGCCTGTGTGGTCAGGTGGGGGTTTCAAGGTGGGTGTCCATGCTGCAAACCTGTTCCAGGGGCATGAGGCTGTGCAGGCCACCGTGGAGATGCCTGTTCAAAATCCGGTCCTGGGCCATTGGATGCAGCAGTGCATACATTCCAGGCCCTGCTGGCTGGCCATCATTTCTGATGAGGGACAGGCTAGCCGTGGTTTGCTTGCCCATCGCCACAATGGGCTGTGCCCCCTCATGGCCTTACTGGCAACAGGTCTGTTCTCTGGTGGGCTCCATTGGCTGTTCACTGCTCCGACCCCCTCTTCGGCTTCTACCTCTGTGCACCAGTCATCCTCCAGGGTGCCTTCCGGCCACATACCAGCACGGCCTTCTGTGCACCAGTTCCACCACTAATGCCACACCTGTTGGAGCTAACGTCCTCGCCCGTGGTGGGAGTCCCATCTATATCGGCTTAGGTGGTCACTGTGCCTACCCAGGCACCGACACAGACACAGGCAATGGAGGCTAAGCAGGCTCCTCGGAGCAGTGTAGGTGCCGTATGCGCCTGACAAATGTCATCACGTCAGAGGGCGTACAGACAGAGCATGCACTGGCCATGGCATCAGCAGGTGGCAAATATGAGACTGTTACAGGGAAAACCACCCCAGGGAAGAAGATGGCAACAATGTGGCAGAAGGACCATAAGGGGGCCTTAACAGCAATTTCTTCTGTGTTCTGAAAGTATTAGAGGCTGCCTGCAGAGAGGCAGCGAGCATGGGAAACGCAGTTGATGGTGGTCAGGGCTGAGGTGGCGCTCCATCTGGCACAGAGGACGCCTGCCATCCTGGAGGCAACTTGCAGGTCGGCATCGGACGCGGAACAGCAGTTGTCCACATTGCAAGCCCTCCAGGCAACAACGGAGGCCTGCCTGAGGGGGCAGAACATGTAGTGTGAATCAGCCCTTGTCAACAGATTGTCTGAGATTGGTGAGGAGGACTAGCCTGCTGCCTTTGTATATAGGTCTTTAAATATAGGTTTCAGTCCTGTTTTTTGCTTTTCCCTGGACTTCAGTGACATTTCTCCCCTGTTTTCATGCATATAGTTGTTTAGGAATACGGTTCATTTCTGATTTCTACTTTTACACCGGACTTCTGGAACATTCCTTCCCTGTTTTTTGTGTATATAGTTTTATTCAATGCAGGTTTTATATGAGTACATTCCATGTTTCATGCCATTCATTTGTTTGTCTGCGCATTTGATTGTTTAAATTTCGCCCAGTGCATCTCATTGCAGGCCATGTGTATTGTGGCGTGCCTGTGTGTGTCATGTTGATTTTGTGTTGTTTGGGGGTGGAGGGATTCACATGTGCCTGACATATAGGGGTGAGGTCATCAGATGACTGGAGGCTGCACTGGATGATTTTCATTTTCCATTAAGTGTGCAGCATCACTGTATATTTGGCATCAGTTTGTCAGTGTGGTTGTCGTGGAGGCTTCTGTTGTGTGTGTGATGATGTACATACGGGTATGGTTGCAGTAATGTGTGGATGTGTTATGTATTTTTTGGTTGACTCTCATTGTGGATGGATTGCCAACTGTTCGTGTGTATTTTCACGCTTTCGCAGTGGCTTCAGTTCAGGTCCACTGTTGTTCATGTGTTCCCTTTGCACATGCTTGAGATTGTGTATGTGCCCACACTCTATTCACTGTAGTGTGTATTGTAAGAGGATTCAATCCAGCACTACAGCTAAGTCAATGCCTAGTCTGGGATACTGAATGGAAACCCTTATTGATATATCTTTATGTCCAGTTCATGAGTTCTGGATGACTACCCCTATATAACACCCCTCTCTTGGAACCTCCCTGACTCCACTGAGCCAAGAAGTAGTTCTGTTTTGCAAGTTTAAACGGTTTATTTGAGAATGTAAACAATATATATATATCACACTTTATAATAAATGAATAATTAATATCACACTTCAGAACATGAGCAGTTGACAACAATGGGTAATGTTCTACTAATAAACTGATTTGATTACCCAGGAGTAGTATAAAGGATGAGGTAGCACGCTTGGGAATAGGAACAGAAGAATAAGGTGGTAGAGAATGCTTTATCTAGTTTCAGATGGATGCAATGTTGAATGAAAATGCAATACAGAAAATACTCAATATGATTTCAACAAAACAATGTAATCACTTTTCTCTGGCAATCCACTCCCCCCCTTATGCAATGTAAGGAAATGAAGAGGAGAGCACACAGTTCTTAGAAATGCAATCAAATGTAATTCAGTTCACCCCAGCAAGCTTAGACTACAGAAGTTTGAAACACAGGCCCAAAATGCTTTTATATGTGCTGGCAATGAAGTGAGGAATATGCTGAAAATGGTTTTAATTCCCTTTAGGAGGTTCAGGGTGAGTGAAATATACTTGGGATGAGTTCAGGCTCACTTTAGCAAGGATCTAGGAGTAACTAGCAGGTTAAACAAATTTTTGGCAAAGGAAAGCAAGGAAGCTGCTGTTTTCAGACGTGGCTGGATTTTTAACCAAATCGCGAATCGCGGCAAAATTCGCGAATGCGTGAATCATGATTACGGCAAAGGTATAAGGAGAAGCAAGTCGGTTCTAAGCTTGTTGAAAAGCTGGGATTCTAAGCTTTCAGAGGAAAGTTAAACCAAGTTCCTAGCCCAAACGATTCCAGAGATACGGATGATTAAATAAAGGTAGTTTTTCGGATTTGAAATTTTAAAAGTTCAAAGTGACAGGTTACCGCTTGCAGCTAGAAAATGACAGGTGACAGTTCTACTTGGATTAAATAGACTTAAACTAAGGGATAGGTTCTGAGTTTTGCTGAGTACTCACAAGAGATTTTGGACAGGAAGGCGACTTTGTCACGGATCCGGTCACTGCGCACAGCACTTCACAGCGATCTGGTCTCCGGTTCCGAGTACAGCTCTGCTTTCTGGGTCACCGGCACTGCTCCTGGATCTTGGTTTCTGCTGGTCTGGTCTAGCACCGGTCTGCACGGCTCCTAGTCCCGCTTTCTCCGGACACAGCAATGTTCTAGGCAGGGAATTCAAACAGCTCGCCCGGCTGTTGATAGTCTGCAAATGATTTTTGGGCCTGCTGACAAATACTTTTGCTTGCAGTGGGCCTTCTTGGTTCAAAGTTCTGTAGTCTCTGTTTAGCTTGGAAGTCTAAGTGTAGGATCTCTGGATGTGAAGTCGTCGGTCAGCATGCTCCGCAGCAAATAGAATTGAATGTCTCTACCTGTCCCAGCAGTCTCTTTTTATGTGTTTTGAAAGTGGGTGGAGAGGCTACCTTTCTAGGCCCAACCCCTTCAGAATTCTGATAGGTTGGAGAATTCTTTGCGTTCTCACTGGAGAACAGGATTGTGTGTCAGAATGATGTCATTTAATGGCTTGCAGAAAGGACACTCCCCTGTCAAGTTACACACAAATCTATATTTGACCTAAAGACGTATTTCATAGATACACAGTGGTTTGAAATTACATGCACCCATCACGGATCACATGAGGTATAATCTGTTCAAACTCTGATGTTTCTAAGAGCTCGCATTCAGAACTGGCAACATTTTGCGTTTTTTAACTGGTTTTGCAACATTGGTTTTTCATTAAAAATTATACACATATACACGGCCTGTCCATACATACTCCAGTAAATTCCCATGTCTCTAGCTTAAACACAGAGTCTGTGGTGTCAATAAATAGCAGGGTTTTGCCCCAGAACATCACACAAATTCCCAACGCGTCTTAAAACGTGCACTGAAAAATCACAAGAATAATGGTATCATTTAAATAATTTTGACAAGTCCGCACTGTGAGTTATACATCTTTCTTAGAATCATATTCTGGCCAACAGGGGTGTGTCTTTTCCGGTCACATGGTGTAGAAACCAGTTTATCCAGTTTCTGCCAAGCTCAGAGACCCTGCCCCTCCCAGCTTCTGCCAAGAGGAAGCTATTTTACGGCCCCCAATATAACATTTGCCTGAGTCAAGAAAGGGCTTTGTTCAAAAGGAAGCCATTTACGACCACCCAAATAAACCATCTGCCTGGGCCCTTTCTTTAGTTTCTTGCAATCCCCTGGTAATTCAATCAGAGAGTGTGTGACCTCCTTTTGGCAGGAGCAACAGAATGCAGCCAGGCCTGGGAATGCATTTGTTGGGCAAGCCCCCACTCCTGTCGGGGGTAGCTGTCTGGCAGAATTCCAGTTTCCTTGAGCCAGGTTTCAGGTAAAATGTCACTTTTTGTTCCCCAGTTTAAGTCAAGACATTTTTTACATATGCAGCTAGAATGCTGATTCTAAGTTCAAAACTATGACATTTTAACAGTTACAAACTATGTGACACTCAAAGGTAGGTCACTCAGTTAATTTAAACATTTCGATTTTGGTGATTTTAATCCAGTTTCAGTTAGGCTGCTGACATGCAAAGCTCAGCCAGTTTTGTTATGAACATTGTTTTGGGCTCTTTATCTTCCCAGATTTAGTATGCACACATACTTCATTCTGCCAGATGTCCGCTGGTGTTCAGTGAGATTTTTGGATGTGTTGCAATGTTTGAAAATAGGCATTTTGAGCAGGCATTCAGAAAAACCAAAGGTAATTTTAAAGTGCGGTTTTTCCTTTGGCACACATTTCACTCATGGCACCCCGGCCCATCCTGCTCGCACTGGTGGGTGGCAAGTTTGGCAACCATTTTAGTGTGCACAAACTGTGTGGTTCTCCTGGATTTTGGCGCACATGGGGCTTTTTGGCCATCTTGGATTTTCTAAGCCCACAGCACCAAATGTTGCAGCATGATAGCTCAAACATGGGTCAGGACACCCAACAAGGCCCCCCCACGCGACTGCACTTTGAATTTGAGTCGATGGGGAGTCGGGTGCACAAAAGGTGATGACCCACGCACTGGTATGTCCGCATAATCTTCTTCCAATTCTGCAAATGGCACAGTTCAGCATCTTTTCCTCCATCCGGTACTGATCGATCGGTTCTCCTCGCCGGTCCTGATGGGAATATTGGGCGGTACCCTGGGCCCCTCGGGTCTCGGCTCCCGGTCCCCGGATCGTCCTCCTTGGCCAGTCTCCAGGTTTTCTTTCTCCTAGGATGACAAAGGAAAAGCGGCAATACCTATTCACGGACATTTCTCCCCCACCATTGATATAGTGGGGTGGCATATATATTTTAGAACTCAACAGATATGAACATGCACATTTTTTTAAATTAAGAGACAGGAACACACAAACTTGAGAAACACAGAACTTGATAGGCTATATGTAGGATCTTTTAGGGTTGGAATTGAATTACTCTGGAGCAGTACCCTCTGGGATTACAGAGGACTCCTCCAGTTGCTGCAAAGTGTGCCTGGGATGGCAACACTTCAACTGGTTTATGTGGACCCACTTGTCTTCCCCCTCTGCCAAACCGCCTTTGGGGATGCGGATCTTGTAGGCCACAGGGGAGATCTTGTCTATAATCTCATAGGGTCCCTTCCATGTAGGCAAAAATGTTCGCTGTTTAGCCTGGTTCCTTTGGAAATTGTATAGATAGACCCGGTCCCCCACCTGATAGTCCTTCCTGGAAGTTTTCAGGTCATAGTGGGTCTTCATACTCTCGGCTGATCTTTCTAGATTCCGCTGAGCATAGGCAAAAGCATGTTGAAGGTGTTTCCTTAAATTCTCCACATACTCGTGAGTTGTGGAGGCATTTATCAACGTTTGCTCTTGGGTTCTGTAGAGCAAATGCTGAGGAAGCACCATCTTGCGTTCAGTCATCAACTAAAATGGTGACATTTTGGTTGCAGATGAAGGGGTAGATCTGATGGCCATTAGGACCAGAGGTAATCGGATATCCCAACTTGGCCCAGAATCTGCCACAAACTTCTTTAATATGCTCACAATGGTTTGGTTATATCGCTCTACTGCCCCAGAAGAAGCTGGCCTGAAAGCAATATGTAGCTTTCTTTTGACCCCCAGTATCTCCCACATCTTTGTCATTACTTCACTGGTGAAGTGGCTACCTCTGTCTGACTCAATCCTTTGAGGTAGACCAAAACGGGAAAAGATGTGGTTAATCATCAAGGCAGCTGCCGTTTCTGCCTTGCAGTTTCGGGCTGGGAGACATTCCACCCACTTGGTAAACAAGCATGTCACAGTCAACATGTACTTATTCCCCCTAGCGGAGCGAATCACGGGGCCTACAAAGTCGATTTGTAAATCTGACCATGGGAGTGTCATTGCCCTCTTTTGGAGAGGCGCCCGGTGTGTGAGGGACGTTGGCTGAAATTGTGCACACACAAGACAGCCCTTCAAATATTGGTTGAGGTCCTGGCCCATGTGTGGCCAGTAGGCAACCTCTCTTAAGATTTCCAGTGTTGTGTGAAACCCCCTATGACCGGCGGTGGCCGCATCATGGGCGTGACTTAACATCAGGCTTCGGAATGAGGTAGGAACCACCCACTGATCGTGGCCAGCTTTGGATTTCCTTACCAGCAAGCCGTCTTGGATTCGGAACATTTTTTGACATTTCCTCAACACTCTTAGGTCCTCTTTCCCAATGTAATCGGTATCCGTCAGGGTAAAGTTCTCAGGGTCCTCAAGGTGTTGGTAAAATTTACCAATAATTGGATCCCCCTTCTGAGCTGTAATCAAATCAGCATCAGGGGTCTCCTTACTCCATTGGGCAGTTGAAAGATCATTGTGAGCATTTGTCTGGGACCTAGTGATAGCAGTGACCTGGATTTCCCCCAACAGGGACTCTATTTCGATTAGATCCCCTTGGATGGCCCCGGTTTTGGCCAGCTGATCAGCTAAGTCATTTCCAGTTGTGTCTGGTCCCTCTACTTTGGAATGACCCTTGATCTTCTTCCAATAGATGGTCAGACCCTTCGAGGTGACCAGATCATCAATGTTTTGGATTAACTTCCCATGTTTCAGGGGTTTGTTATTAGCACATAACATGCCTCTGGTTTTCCAATTAACCAGGTGCTCCACGAACCCGTTCCGTACATAATCCGAATCGGTGATTTTGACCAGTTCGTGGAGTTGATGTTGGACAGCAGTCAGGATGGCCTGATGCACAGCCATCAATTCTGCCACCTGACTACTTCGGGGACCAATTTTGTATCCGGCGGAGGGTTCTGGGAACTCCTTCACCCATGCATTCCCTACGCCAGCCACCAGTTCTTTCTCCCCGTTGTTGTCAACATGGTAAGAGCATCCATCCACATAGACAGTGGGCATTCCCTCATACTTGTCCTCTTCAAAGACTTTGTGTGGGGAATTAAGGTATGCCTCCATGTTGTCCTTGATTTTTAGACTTTCGTCCTCGAGACAGTTTTCTCTGGCACAATCATGCAAGTCAGCCAGACCTTGCGCGACGGGACTCTTCTTGTTTTGGCCATATCTGACCTCCACAGGAAAGCCTTGCATTGACAGAATCCAGGAAGTAATTCGGGAATTACTTACATTTCCGGCCCGGATTCTGTCACTTTGGAGATATTGAAGAGGCTGGTGTGGAGTCTCCACGATGATGTGTTCCCCCTGGATAAACGGGCGGTAATTCTTCAATGCCCACACCGTTGCCAGGAGTGCCTTCTCACAATCATTGAATTTTTCCTCCACATAGGATAAAGTTTTGTTCGCATAGGAGATTACTTTATTGACCTTGTCATGCTTTTGGTATAATACTGCCGTCAAGCACGTATTAGAGAACCCTGTCTCCAGGAAGAACTCCTTGTTTCTGACAGGGTAAGCTAGGCAAGGCGCTTGTGAGAGGCTTCTTTTGAGTTGACTTATTGCCTCGGCTTGTTCTGGACCCCATTCCCACTTGACCCCGCCCTTCAGGAGATGAATCAGGGGTCTGGTGATCTCTGCGTAGCCCTCAATGAACTTTCTGCTGTAATTAGTCAGTCCAAGGAGGCTCCTTAGTTCCCGCAGAGTTGTGGGGTCTTTAAGTTTCTGAAGTGCTTCCACTTTCTTTTCCTGGGGACAGAGACCCTGAGGAGTAATCTCATGCCCCAAGAAATTAACACTGGTTCTACACCACTGTGCTTTCTGAAAGGAAAGTTTTGCTCCGGCGGCCCTCAACTGGGTCAGAACATAACGGATCTCCGCTATGTGTTCCTCCAGAGATGAACTTTTGATGAGGACATCATCTACATAAGCCAGGTTACCCCTCGCACCCAGGTCGGGCATGGCCTTATGTAGGAAAATGTTGAATTCATTTCCGGAGTTGAGGTATCGGAAGGGAGTCCGGGTCCATGTGTACTGCTGGCCCCCAAAGGTAAAAGCCAGTTTATATTGGTCCTCCCTACTGACAGGCACGGTCCAGTATCCATTGGTCAGGTCTATTGCAGTGAATACCTGTGACCCCTGGATCTGGGCCAGCCCTTGGTCAATGTAGGGCAGAGGCCTTCGGGAAGTATGGACCCGTTTGTTGAGCTCCCTGAGGTCGGCGCAGAGTCTCCACTGGCCGTTTGGCTTCAGTATTCCCAGCACCGGATTATTGAAGGTGCTGTGTATTGGACGAATTATTCCCCGGGACTCAAGGTTCTTAATTATTTCAGTAAGGGACTCCATGGATGCGAGAGGCAAACGATATTGCTTCACAAACACTGGAGTCATGCCAGGGTCCGTGGGGATTGTTGTTGTGTGGATGTCGGTGCGACCACAGTCATATGAGTCTACCGCAAAGAGATCTTGGAAATCCAAGAAAACTTGTTTCAACTTTTGCTTTTGTTCCAGAGTCACACAGGCATCAGCTAGGTTGACTCTCTCTTCCACCATCTGCCTGAAGCCTGGAAAGATTTCTGGTTGGCTATTTCAGCGGCCTCCTCCAGCTGGGTGGAGAAGTCCCTGGTCAGAGCGCTGATTTGGACTGGAGGCCCCAGGTGGGAAAGGCAGCCTTCATGAACCTGGAAAATCACCTCATCCCTTCTGAAGTCACAAGTCACATCCTCCTTACCATAAGGGCAGGAAGTGTACACCAGGAAGTTCCCCCCATGCCGGGTAAAAATCCTGTCTGGTGTTGTATTGTCATCACTGTCACTGTCAACGCAGTCCTTGGGGATTGGTCCTAACAGTTCATTTCCTAAATCGATGAAAAAATGTCGGTCATCAACCGCCATTCCAATAATGGTGCCTGCGGCTAGAGTAATACTCTTTAAGTCGCTGTTATCCACCTCTATTAGAATGGTGTCATGTTCTATGTTGACTAATGGAGTTGGGTTTACCCCCAACCCTTGCTATTGGAGAGAAGCATTTAGATGTATATAAGCATCAGGGTTTTGCAAATGTTGTCCTCTTTTAACTTTCACTTCCAGGGAGAATTGTCGAGCCCTTTCTGGGATGGTGACTTCCTCTTTGATCTGAATTTCAACTGCATAAGGTAGCAATTGAGCTGACCTAAATGCTTTTTCTGGATCATCAAAGCCCATGGGATTATCCACTAATCGGGACCAAGCTTTGAAGTTTATTAGGTCCAAGCTAATGGCAAAGCGATTGAGAATGTCACTGCCTAAGTAAAAAGCGGCAGTGACGTCTCGCACGACCCAACAATTGTGGACTATGCTCTTGTTGCCAATGGAGATTTTGAGCATACACCTGCTTGGCAGGAGATGTTTGGAATTGGGTGCTTCCAGGTCCATTTCCCATTTGTCTATCAGTTTGAATGTGGGAATGGCTGGATCTTTTGGGAGTTGGCGGAACATGGCTTCGCTGATGAAGCTCTTACCATTGTTCACGCACACTCGAGCGAGAACAGAGTCCTTCCCATCATTTAACTGAACAGGGATGAACAACTGCTCTCCAATTTGCTGAATATCAGCCAGGCTCTGAGCTGATTTCACATCTTTCTGGACTATAGGAGTGGGAGTTTCTGATTGTGGATTAGTAAAGAATTTCAGGGTGTTTCCTTCCAGTGTGGAATACCACCATAAACTGGAAGGAAGGTTGATTTTCAGAAATAGAGAGGACCCCCCATCACCAGTCTGTTGTCCTACTGCTATTACTGTCACGTCTGGAATTTGGTTGTTCCGGAAGTGAAATTCTACTTGGTCAGATTTTTGTTCAACCATGTGGCTGGTGCCGTTTAAACTAACATGGTTGACACTCTGTTTTAATTTTATTGGTCGGCTAGTCTGGGTCCAGAGGACCTTGTTTACACAATCTATTAGAGGTGACAACCTTCTCAGGAGGTCATTCCCTAGTAAACAAGGGGTGCCCTCTGGAGTCACTACTATGACCGGGTGTTTCAACTTGTGTCGCCCAATTTTAATGTCCAAGTCTGCAGTCCCCTCAATGGGAATTTCCTTCCCGTCAAAGTTCTGCAGTTGTCCAGGAAGAGAGGTGAGGGGAATACGGTAATTCTCCCCCCTTCCGGCATTTAGTTCCTCAAAGGCCCCTTTGGATAGAAGGGTAGCTTGGGATCCAGTGTCCACCAGTGCCAAAATTGTACCCCGCCCCTGTACTTGTACCGGGGCATAGTATCTTCCCTCCTTCTCCTCAAGGGGGCACAGATAATGCACATTTTTGGACAATTGGTGGGCTAACTTTCTGGTTTTGGACATTGCTAGAGAAGAGATTTGGGCAGAATTCTGTGGAGAGCCTTGGGAATCTGAAAGAAAAAGTTGGCAACTGGAGATCAGAGCCATTGTGGGTTCCCCTGGTTCCGGTTCTGGGCTGCCCCCCCTTCTTGGAGGCAGTCACCAGGATGGGTTTGAACCAGGGGATTTCGGTATTGTGAGTTCTGGGATGAGATGATGGGCGGCGGTAGCTCAGTCTCCATATCTCCCCAGTCTGGATTGGAATCCCTTGGGACCCATTTTTCCTTGGGAGGAGTTCCCCCATCTCTGAAGGAGAAGGTCCTTTCCCCAGGATCCTCTGAGGATCCCTCTCCCTCAAATTGGAAGACATGTACCTCCTCCACAAAGTGGGTCTGTTTGGGTCCTTTGTTTCTCCTACCCCCCCCCCCCCTCTGCTCCTTGGGAGGCAGGCTTTCAGGGGTAGGAGATTTTGTTTCCGGTTCCTGGTTTTCTAGGAGCTGTTTACAAGTTGGGAAGGAAGCTTCCTCCCGGGCTTTACACCCCCCTTCCCCTTGTGCCTCCTCCCTGGGAACCGGTGTGTTATCGGGGTGCTGCCCCCGTCATTGTTCTGGAGCACCAGGTCCAGAGTTTGGGGCATTCTGCGGTGGCATGCTCATCTGAGGGTTCTGTTGAGCCCTCAGTATGTGACCCAGATCCCGTGCCATATTTTGGACCTGGCGCTCTAACTGGGAAACCCGCTCAGGCTGATACGGGGCTCTATTTTCTCCCCTGGGCTGATCCCGGGAAGGGTAGCTATCCCTTCTCTGGTAGTACCCCTGGTTGGGAAGATTTTGGTACCCCTCCACCCTTGGCCTCCCCTCTCCCGGATTAGGTTGTCTGGGCTCAGGGAATTGGGGAAAGAAGGATGGATGATTTTGGGGCTGGAAATTGGGCGGATACCTGGGGAAAAAGTTCTGCCCAGGATTTGGAGAATTTCTGCCCTCCTGTGGGAAGTTGGGAGGGAAGTTCCCCGGGTCAGGTGCTTGGCTGGATCCCCCCCCTTGGGCTGGAGGAGTCCACACATAACCCAGGATTGGTCGGTTTCCCTTGTAGCGGGGATTTACATAGTCAGGGGAGCAGGGGACCCCATTTGTGGGACTACCTCCTAGACTCCCTGTCTGTGACTGGCCCGAGGGATTTCTGGGTTTAGGATTATTAGGTGCAGGTAGGTTTTTAGGCCCCCCTATCTCCAAGTCTAAAACGGGGGCAACCTTTACCTCTGCCACCTTGGCAGCAGCAGGGGTGCTGTTGGTTTTGGGATTTTTCTGGGTATTGCTTTTATTTTCTATGGGCTTCTGCACCTCATAGATCCGGGTAGCCTGTTCAATGACCCAGTCTAAAGATCTTTTCTCATGAAAATCTCTCACAAGCTGGGTCATTATATATTTGGGCAAGGCATGGAAAAATGTATTGACAAATTCTCTGCTGTCTGTGCGCACCCTTCTGGTGGTCTGCGCAAAGGCACGTTTCAGTTCTTGCACGAATTCTTGTGGGGCCTGATCCTCCCCACATTGCAAATTGTAGGCTGCCTTGCGAGCCTCTTGAGGATTTCTGTGAACAGAAAAATGTTTCAAGATGGCTGCCTTATAGGTGGACCATCTTAAATGATTTTGGTCCTCCAGCCCCGCAAAGAAACTGGAGTATTCTGGTGAGAAGGTCCACTTTACATATTGAATACAGCTTTGGCTGTCCTTCAAATGGAAAGTCTCCATCATTTGCTCGTAAAGCTCCAAGTGTTCCCAAACAGAATACTTGGCGTTCTTGTGATAAGGCGTGATGACACTCCTTATTGCCTTTATTTGCTTCAATGGGTCCTTAAGCAAGGCCCTTTTTGCCTTATTGGCCTTTTTGGTTCGGGTAACCCTGGTCCATTCATCCTCTGACTCAGAGGCACTGCTCCCAGAGGTTCCTGTCTGATCTTCCATGTTTTCCCGGATTCTGCGAGCCTGGGATTGGCTGGCAGAATGTGGGGACCCGGTCTCCTGTGTCCTGCGCCGTTCAGAGGAGTCTTCAGATTCCTCCTTGCTGCCAGGATTTGATGGGTACCCCCCCACTGACCTAACTGGGCAGAAGTTTTCAGGATGCCCTTAATGGGCCTATTCTCCCGGGGTTCCCCACTAAATTGCACTGTGCTTGGGTGCCCATACCCGGATGCCCGCCCATCCATTCCTGGGAGGTACTGGCCTATGAGCCCCATGCTTCTGGCTGGATAGTAATCTGCCATCCCTGTGGCCCGGTGCTCATGTGTGCCAGGGGACATGGGGGTGGCAGAGTCCAGGGACTGAGAGAGATAAAGGCCTCTGGTACTAGGGCTCCTGAGGTTATGCTCAGGAGTTTCCCTTTCCCAGCGAACCTGGTCTCTATCCGCCCCTGCTCCCTGTTGCAATGCAAGAGCCTGCGCCTTCAGTTCCTCAGTTAAGGCCTTACTAGACTCTATCAGTCTCTCCTGCATCGCTACCTGTTGTTGGAACCTTTCATTGTGCTGGCAGAGAGCCTCATTCTCTCTCTGCGTTTCCTGATTGGTCCTGGAGCACTGGGCCAGTCTTTGCTGCAGGAGGGTTACCTCCTGAGTCCCATCCCTACTGGCCTGCTCCTGTCTTGCCAGAGCCTCCTCCACCCTCCTGGTGTGCTCTAGCAAGTCCTGGTGTTCTTTTTGGAGGTCACCCAGTCCCTGGTGGGCCAGGTGACTTTCTTCCATTTTTCTTTTTAAGTGGCAGACTTCCTGGCCTAAGATGTCCCTTTCCTGACTAAGAGTCTGCATCTGAACCGTCAGGTCGTCCCTTTGCCTTTGGAAGGCACCAGCCTTCTGGCGCTCCTGATCAAACTCTGCCTGGGTATCCAGGTCTTTCAGGATCAGTTTATTGCTCTCCTCTTTCTCTCCGTCTAGTTGGATTTGCAGGGTGGCTACCTGCTCTGTGCATGCCCTGTTGAAATTGATCTGTTGCTCCAGCTTTTTCTGGCTCTGCAGTAGGGAGTCCAAACTGTCTTGGCGTTCCTTCTGCAAGGCCAGAATTCTGGTATCCTGGTCAGCCTTTTCCTGTTGCAGTATATCCATGTCCTCTTTTATTTTAATGATATACTGCCTACTATCATTTTCTGACTCCTGGCTCCTCTGCAGCCTCTGCTCAGAAGAGTCCAGATCAGATTGGGCCTTCTGTAATGCCAGCAGTTGCCTACTCGCCAGATCTTGGCCTTCAGCACATTTGTCCTGCATGGCTCCCATATGTAAATATAAATATGCCGCTACCCTGGCAATCTTGTTGTGCTCATCCTTGGCCTTAGGGGACATATATAGTTCACTCAGGGCCACATGTAAGGGACCCTGGTCTCTCCATATATCTGACCCTGTTTCAGTGATCTGGGGTGCGATTGCCTGCAACCAGACCGTCTGGTCCTGATGAGTCCACTCACCTCTCACAAATAGCTTATGTAAGAAGTGCTCTCTGGCGATTTTCATATCTACCAAGGTCGTCATTCTGGAATTTGAGTTCCTTCCTGACTTACAGAAGTTTGTATTTTATTTTTGCAAAACAGACCTTTTCCTTAGAGCGTTCCTTTGAGGAGTGCTTTACAGAGTAACACAGCGTGGTGATCCGACCGGATATGTGTATCTGGTCAGCTGGCACACTGTATTAATCTGCACAAGTGATAGATCTAACCCAAACGTCCGGCTCGAGCCCCCACTTTGCAAGAGGATTCAATCCAGCACTACAGCTAAGTCAATGCCTAGTCTGGGATACTGAATGGAAACCCTTATTGATATATCTTTATGTCCAGTTCATGAGTTCTGGATGACTACCCCTATATAACACCCCTCTCTTGGAAACCCCCTGACCCTACTGAGCCAAGAAGTAGTTCTGTTTTGCAAGTTTAAACGGTTTATTTGAGAATGTAAACAATATATATATATCACACTTTATAATAAATTAATAATTAATATCACACTTCGGAACATGAGCAGTTAACAACAATGGGTAATGTTCTACTAATAAACTGATTTGATTACCCAGGAGTAGTATAAAGGATGAAGTAGCACGCTTGGGAATAGGAACAGAAGAATAAGGTGTTAGAGAATGCTTTATCTAGTTTCAGATGGATGCAATGTTGAATGAAAATGCAATACAGAAAATACTCAATATGATTTCAACAAAACAATGTAATCACTTTTCTCTGGCAATCCACTCCCCCCCCTTATGCAATGTAAGGAAATGAAGAGGAGAGCACACAGTTCTTAGAAATGCAATCAAATGTAATTCAGTTCACCCCAGCAAGCTTAGACTACAGAAGTTTGAAACACAGGCCCAAAATGCTTTTATATGTGCTGGCAATGAAGTGAGGAATATGCTGAAAATGGTTTTAATTCCCTTTAGGAGGTTCAGGGTGAGTGAAATATACGTGGGATGAGTTCAGGCTCACTTTAGCAAGGATCTAGGAGTAACTAGCAGGTTAAACGAATTTTTGGCAAAGGAAAGCAAGGAAGCTGCTGTTTTCACACGTGGCTGGATTTTTAACCAAATCGCGAATCGCGGCAAAATTCGCGAATGCGTGAATCACGATTACGGCAAAAGTATAAACGGCCCAAACGGTTCCAGAGATAAGGACGATTAAATAAAGGTAGTTTTTCGGATTTGAAATTTTAAAAGTTCAAAGCGACAGGTTACCGCTTGCAGCTAGAAAATGACAGGTGACAGTTCTACTTAGGTTAAATAGATTGAATTATATTATATTAAACTAAGGGATAGGTTCTGAGTTTTGCTGAGTACTCACAAGATATTTTGGACAGGAAGGCGACTTTGTCACGGATCCGGTCACTGCGCGCAGCACTTGACAGCGATCTGGTCTCCGGTTATGAGTACAGCTCTGCTTTCTGGGTCACCGGCACTGCTCCTGGATCTTGGGTTCTGCTGGTCTGGTCTAGCACCGGTCTGCACGGCTCCTAGTCCCGCTTTCTCCGGACACAGCAATGTTCTAGGCAGGGAATTCAAACAGCTCGCCCGGCTGTTGATAGTCTGCAAATGATTTTTGGGCCTTCTGACAAATACTTTTGCTTGCAGTGGGCCTTCTTGGTTCAAAGTTCTGTAGTCTCTGTTTAGCTTGGAAGTCTAAGTGTAGGATCTCTGGATGTGAAGTCATCGGTCAGCATGCTCCGCAGCAAATGGAATTGAATGTCTCTACCTGTCCCAGCAGTCTCTTTTTATGTGTTTTGAAAGTGGGTGCAGAGGCTAGCTTTCTAGGCCCAACCCCTTCAGAGTTCTGATAGGTTGGAGAATTCTTTGCGTTCTCACTGGAGAACAGGATTGTGTGTCAGAATGATGTCATTTAATGGCTTGCAGAAAGGACACTCCCCTGTCAAATTACACACAAATCTCTATTTGACCTAAAGACATATTTCATAGATACACAGTGGTTTGAAATTACATGCACCCATCACGGATCACATGAGGTATACTCTGTTCAAACGCTGATGTTTCTAAGAGCTCGCATTCAGAACTGGCAACATTTTGCGTTTTTTAACTGGTTTTGCAACATTGGTTTTTCATTAAAAATTATACACATATACACGGCCTGTCCATACATACTCCAGTAAATTTCCATGTCTCTAGCTTAAACACAGAGTCTGTGGTGTCAATAAATAGCAGGGTTTTGCCCCAGAACATCACACAAATTCCCAACGCGTCTTAAAACGTGCACCGAAAAATCACAAGAATAATGGTATCATTTAAATAATTTTGACAAGTCCGCACTGTGAGTTATACATCTTTCTTAGAATCATATTCTGGCCAACAGGGGTGTGTCTTTTCAGGTCACATGGTGTGGAAACCAGTTTATCCAGTTTCTGCCAAGCTCAGAGACCCTGCCCCTCCCAGCTTCTGCCAAGAGGAAGCTATTTTACGGCCCCCAATATAACATTTGCCTGAGTCAAGGAAGGGCTTTGTTCAAAAGGAAGCCATTTACGACCACCCAAATAAACCATCTGCCTGGGCCCTTTCTTTAGTTTCTTGCAATCCCCTGGTAATTCAATCGGAGAGTGTGTGACCTCCTTTTGGCAGGAGCAACAGAATGCAGCCAGGCCTGGGAATGCATTTGTTGGGCAAGCCCCCACTCCTGTCGGGGGTAGCTGTCTGGCAGAATTCCAGTTTCCTTAAGCCAGGTTTCAGGTAAAATGTCACTTTTTGTTCCCCAGTTTAAGTCAAGACAATTTTTACATATGCAGCTAGAATGCTGATTCTAAGTTCAAAACTATGACATTTTAACAGTTACAAACTATGTGACACTCAAAGGTAGGTCACTCAGTTAATTTAAACATTTCGATTTTGGTGGTTTTAATCCAGTTTCAGTTAGGCTGCTGACATGCATAGCTCAGCCAGTTTTGTTATGAACATTGTTTTGGGCTCTTCATCTTCCCAGATTTAGTATGCACACATACTTCATTCTGCCAGATGTCCGCTGGTGTTCAGTGAGATTTTTGGATGTGTTACAATGTTTGAAAATAGGCATTTTGAGCTGGCATTCAGAAAAACCAAAGGTAATTTTAAAGTGCGGTTTTTCCTTTGGCACACATTTCACTCATGGCACCCCGGCCCATCCTGCTCGCACTGGTGGGTGGCAAGTTTGGCAACCATTTTAGTGTGCACAAACTGTGTGGTTCTCCTGGATTTTGGCGCACATGGGGCTTTTTGGCCATCTTGGATTTTCTAAGCCCACAGCACCAAATGTTGCAGCATGATAGCTCAAACGTGGGTCAGGACACCCAACAGTATTTAGTATTGTGGGTGCTGCAGTGGGAGGTGGGCTCACTGTGGATGGGCGGCCTGGAAACATCACTTTCGCATTTGTTATTTCATTGCTGTGTCACTCCCATGTCATGCTCACACACCCACCAGCATGTGCTGCACTCACTGCCCGCTCTCATGTCTTGCTCCACCTCTGCCACCTGGAATGCAGTTGTGTCCCATGTTTGCTATTTATGTGTGGCAGCACCCATTTCCTGTCACACTGAGTCATGCACTCTCGGACTGACCTCCCATCACCCATGCACAGCCCTGTGATGTTGTTGTTCCTGACAGGGACTTTGCCACCTCTACCACTCAGGCTGTAACACACCTAGTTATTATTCGTGGATCCGCCCAATGTTTCATTCTATGTGCTACTGCCCTCAGCTCACATTCAGTTGCTGTGCTTATATGCCTTTGCAATGACCCATGTCCAATATGACATGCCACTTTGCATTGCATTCACATGTCACATGTGGATGGGGTGGCCACAGTGGTGTTGGTGAAATATTGTGCTGTTCAGTTGAGGTGCTGCAGATTCAGGTCTGCCAAGGAGCGACAGGGGATGCTCTGGTCCCGGATTGATCTCAGTGCTTCGAGTTGATCGTGCTGGTGGTGGACATGTTAGAGGCCTGCTTCATGGTGGAGGCAGACCACAGAGGTCCAGGTGAGCTGCAGCTATACATTGGACTGGTAGGGTGGCAGACTGGCAGGGTGCTGCCTGGAGGTATTGGCAGAGGCCAGGTCTGTGTGGGGAGGGGTTTGTTCTGTCAGGGTGCTGGCTGGGGGTAGTGGTGGTTGTGAGGGGGCTGGTGGATGGTGTCAGCATTTGAGGGGTTTGACTGGGGTAGTGACAGAGGTGATGGGGGCTGTTGGATGGTGTCAGGAGTTGAGGCTACCTGGGGGTAATGGCTGAGGTCAGGGATGTATATGGAGGGGGTGTTCTGTCAGGGTGCTGCCTGGGGGTAGTGGCAGAGGTGAGGGGGTGCTGGTGGGTGGTGCCAGGACTTGAAGGAGCTTCCTGTGGGTAGTGGCAGAGGTCAAGGGTGTGTGGGGAGGGGGGTGTTCTATCAGGATTCATGCATGAATTAGTTGAAGAGGTGAGGGGGCTGGTGGTTGGTGTCAGGACTTGAGGGGGCATCTGGGGGAAATGGCAGAGGTCAGGGGTTTTTGGGAAAGGCGGTGTTCTGTCAGGGTGCTGCCTGGGGGTAGTGGCGGAGGTGAGGCTGTTCCAGAGGGAGGCCCCAGCCGAAGACAGAGATCTACCCCCAGCTTGTTTCTTTGAAAAAGGACTAACCCTGAGGAAGTTCGAGGTAGAGGAGCGAAGAGCTTGAGAGGGGAGGTATTTACGGAGGGATAGTTGAAGAGGTCAGGGGTGTGTGGGGACGGGGTGTTCTGCCAGGGTGCTGCCTGGGGGTAGTGGTGGAGGTAAGGGGGCTGATGGGTGGGTCAGGTCTTGAGGGGGCTGCCTGGGCTAGTGACAGTGGTGATGGGGGCTGTTGGGTGGCGTCAGGACTTGAGGGGTCTCCCTGGGGGTAGAGGCGGAGGTCAGGGGTGTGTGGGGAGGGGGTGTAGTGACGAAGGTGAGGGGGCTGATGAGTGGGTCAGGACTAGAGGGGTCTGCCTAGGGTAGTGGCAGAGGTGAGGGGGGCTGATGAGTGGGTCAGGACCAGAGGGGGCTGCCTAGGGTAGTGGCAGAGGTGAGGGGGGCTGATGAGTGGATCAGGACTTGAGGGGGCTGCCTAGGGTAGTGGCAGAGGTGAGGTGACTGGTGGGTGGTACCAGGACTTGAGGGGGCTGCCTGGGGTAGTGGTGGAGATGATGGGGGCTGGTGGGTGGTGCCATGACTTGAAGGAGCTGCCTGTGGTAGTGGCAGAGATGAGGGGGACTAGTGAGCGGTGTCAGGACTTGAGTTGGGCTGCCTGGGGTAGTGGCAGAGGTCAGGGCTGTGTAGGGAGGGGAGTGTTCTGTCAGGGTGCTGCCTGGGGTTAGTGGAAGAGTGAGGGGGGCTGGTGATTGGTGTCAGGACTTGAGAGGGCTGACTGGGGTAGTGGTGGAGGTGATGGGGGCTGGTGGGTGGTGTCAGGACTTGAGGGGGCTGTCTGGGGGTAATGGCAGAGGTCAGGGGTTTGTGGGAAGGGCGGTGTTCTGTCAGTGTGCTGCCTGGGGGTAGTGGTGGAGGTGAGGGGGGCTGGTGGGTGGTGCCAGAACTTGAGGGGGCTGACTGGGATAGTGGCTGGGGTGAAGGGGGCTGGTGGGTGGTGTCAAGGCGTTAAGGGAGCTGACTGGGGGTAATGGTGGAGGTCAAGGGTTTGTGGGGAGGGGGGTGTTCTGTCAGGGTGCTGCCTTGAGGTAGTGGCAGAGGTGAGGGGGTATGGTGGGGGGTGTCAGGGCTTGAGGGGGCTGACTGAGGTAGTGGCAGAGGAGAGGGGGCTGGTGGATGGTGTTAGGACTTGAGGGGGCTGCCTGGGGTAGTGGCAGAGGTGAGGGGGGCTGGTGGGTGGTGTCAGGGCTTGAGGGGTCTTCCTGGGGGTAGTGGTGGAGGTCAGAGGTGTGTGCGGAGGGGGTGTTCTGTCAGGGTGGTGCCTTGGGATAGTGGTGGAGGTGAGGGGGGCTAGTAGCTGGTCAGGACTTGAGGGGGCTGCCTGGGGTAGTGGCAGAGATGAGGGGGGTTGGTGGGTGGTGTCTGGTCTTGAGAGGGCTGATGTGCAGTTTGGGTGCCTTGGGAGTAGGGGGGTTGCAGTTTTGCAGGGGTGCAGCTGTTATTTATGTGGGAGCTTGCATGGTTTTCAGGGGTGTAGCCTTGATTTACCAGGGAGCTTGCACGTTTTCGCAGGGGTGCAGCCTTGACTTACGAGGGCACTCGTGCATTTTTGCTGGGGTGCAGCCTTGACTTACGAGTGAGCTTGTGTGTTTTCACAGGGGTGCAGTCTTGACTTACGAGGGTGCTTGTACATTTATGCAGGGGTACAACCTTAACTTACAAGGGGATTTGCACGTTATTGCAGGGGTGCAGTCTTGATTTACGAGGGTTCTGCCATGTTTTCGCCGGGGTGCAGCCATGATTTACGAGGGAGCTCATGCTGTTTTGCAGTGGTGCATCCTTGACTTAAGAGGGAGATGGCACGGTTTCGCATTGGATGCTGAATGGTGGGTCTTGGGTGGATGCAGAAGTTTGTGCAAAGGATGGTCTATGGCTATGTTTTTGATTTCCTTGGGGGCGTGTTGTGGGCGTTCCTCACGCAGCTCGGTTTTCTTTGTGGTTCGGCTTGCTTTGTGAGTTGGATTCCATGAATACATGGACCACGCATTGGAAACTTTACGCGTCGGGCAGAGTCATTTTCGCACGGGGGCTTTGCAGGATCAATGAAGACTTTTCTGTGAATAAGGCCCTTCCTGTGTTCGAAACTGAAAATCTTAGGAAGCATGAAACTGTAAAGAAGAATGAAACAGGAAATATTCCAGTGAAGTTGGACAACAATGAGAAATCTTCGATTGCATTATGTCCTCTCCTTTTATAATCATATAAAGCCACCAGTGACCCAAAAACAGACTTGCTCTCTAAATTTTAGAAAGTGGGTTTTATTTATACATGAATGAAAAGCTGTGAACGCTAAATGCAGATTTTACACATTTTGCACAACCTGCTCTGTGGACATGCTGCTGCTTCTGCAACATCTATTCCACCAACAAGGTGCCCATTGTTGCCTTACTGTTTGATGTAGTCAGGTTTAGAGTGTTAGCGCTCTAATTCTTTATTAGATCTCTCTGGACAACAGCCAGTATGTATTTCATGCCACGGAGCGCAGTAACAAGACAGAACGGTACTCCGGAGCAGGGGCATCTTAAGCACTTTTGGGGGCCTGTGCACAGACATCTTTGCCCCCCCCTCCACCAAAACAAAAACAAAGGAATTAAGGGATCAAGAATACTGGTCACGCCCCCCACCCCCACCCGTCGCGCTCACAACCTATAGGCTGATATGCTGTCTCGCAGCATAATAAGCAGGTTTACTCCCTTTAAGTCCCCATAGCCTCTTCATTCAGAATGATAAACAAGTAGCATTTGAAGATCAACATTAGCAGTCTACGAAGAGGTTACTGTTCTAGTACATACAGGATATTTTTTATCAGTAACATCCAGGAAGGTATGCAGCCTGTAGTATTAATGCAGGACCGTATATAAAAGGTACATGTAACCCATAATAGACAGAGAACTCACATTACCTGCCTCACAGAATGCAAAAGTGCTCATGCATGGATAGGGACAACCAATTAGAAGGAAGGAGAACATTACACAAACCGTAGCATGGATAGTGGAGGCAGATTAGAAGCTACCAGTACGGTGTCTTTATCCAGACAGACTGAGATTAGATGTGGGATATGGTTTTCAAATGGTGTTGCCATTAGGTATCAAAGGAGCAAAGGCCTATGGTGTGCGATATAAATATGCTCACTATTAACACATTCAAACCATGAATAAGGCTTTTATGAAGTTCATACCATGAGAAGGAAATCACTCTGAAGAGCTGACCATTTTGAAAGGTTTAGGGACTGGCAATATTGAGAGGTTAGGCAATACAAGATGAAATGAGATGCTCAGGATCACACATTGGTTAAGGGGTGAAGGGATGAAGCTGGGATTTGTGACAACTCTGCAATTTCTGCATTTGAACACTTTCTTTTCCAGTTCTTACCATGAACTAAAACAATGAATTTTTTATAAAAAACGGACTTGGAAAGTACATAAATCACATTACCAAACATGACCATTGTTAAACAAAATATTATAGAAGGGTGTTATGCAAAATGGGAAAAGGGAAGTATCTAAGAACCAGCATACCAATCTATGTGATTTAACAAATTTAATCTGGGATTGTCTTTTGTACTTTAAAGCTTTAAATACTTCCAAAACAATGGCTTGTGACATTTTAATGTATAAATGTGCATAAAAACATTTGTCTTTTACCAAAAACAAACAGTTTTTGTGTCAAACAAGCAGACCTTAAAATATGCTTGCCTTAGGCCTGCAACATATAGTCCGCTCTCTTCTGTCTACCATCCCTTCCACCCAAATGGCCTACATAAGAAGAAATATCAAGTAATGGGCTAAACTATACCAGCAGCATGCAAGAAGGCAAACCTCACAGAAGACAGCACAGTAATCTATGATATATTAGAGGATTTGACCAGGATCACTGTATCGTCTGCTGGCAAATCCAGGCTACAAGCATGAATGCTTTTGTTCCATAGTCTTGAATTTGGATACTTATTCACCTCGTGGACTAACAGTTTATGCCATCTTTGGAGGTGATTGCCTAGGTTTTACAGCACCCCATCTGAACAAACCAATTTCTAGACTGTCATCATATAGATGATATGTTCGTTTTTATAGCAACCCCTAGCTGGTGCAGGTACATTGCTGATAATAGCAGAAGTTGTTCTGCAAAACCAAGTAAGTATGCAGGCAGGTTTATAAACTTCAGACATAGGAAAGGCTCAGCCAGCCTTGCTGGAATTTGATATTCTAATTGTGCATATGAACCCATATCGATGCAATGGGTGCTTCACACACTGAGCTAACTTCTGAATCACTGTGGCACTCAATTTATCAATATGCATTTCAACATTGACTATTGCACATGATCAACATAATTCCCACTGGAATGAAAGAATGCTACAGAGTTGTGCTGTAAGGAACACACCAACTATGAATACCACAGTGAACACAGAAAGCAATACATGATGAATCGAACAAGGCAGAATGTACTTGTCAAAACAGAGCCTCAGCAGAACCCCATAAAATATCCTGGCATGTGCTATTTAAGACTGGTGAACAATGGAATCTTCTTCAGATCAGCTAGCCTTGTGGATCAGGCTATTGTCCAGTTTCTGGTGTAAATATTCTTTAAGAGCGTTCTTTTCTGAGGATGTAAACTGAAACATCCTGTTAAAAGGTACTGAAGCATTGGGGAACAAGTTGATGGCACAGTCCTCGGGACAATGAGGTGTTAAAGGTTGGACCACATCTTTACAAAAGACCTTTTTCGAAGTCCTGGTAATGTTTCGGAATCGTAGAATGAACCGTTTTACCTGGGGTTTCTGTGTTCGGGATTGTAGCGACTATAGACACTGGTTATTTTGCCTGGCCACAAGTTGTCGTACAGTGTTCTAAACCCAGATAGACAGTGTGGCTTCTCCAGTCGATGTAAGGGTTGTGGAGTGTGAGACACGGAATTCCTAAAATGAGAGGGAAATAGGTTGCCAGTATAATGTCATAAACAGCGGTTTCCGGGGGTTATGTATCAACTTATGGACTGAACAGGTGTTTATTTACAATGGGACCGCTTACCAATTCCCTTCCATCCACTCCTTCCACAGGAATGGGAGCTGTTTTATCAGTCAATAGTATCTCCTTCTGAGTTGCCCAGGTGGCATCCATAAATAAACCTATGGTTCCGGAATCCAAGAGGGCAGGTACTTCCAAAGAACGTCCATTAGGCAAATGTAGGGTAACTGAGACTACTAATAGCAAGGAAGTCTCGGTATTGGACGAACAGATCTGGGTTGAATCTGGTATGCTGGGACAAGGCGATTGCTCTCGAGTCGAGGTGCCATCTAAGACTGGGAGCTGAAGATTTCCTTCTTGCGAGGTGGGGCCAATGGACAGTTGTATAAGAGATGGGAGGCCAATGCACAACACATGCACAGGCAGTTTGTGCGGCATCTGGTCCTTTCTTCAGAACTCAATGGACCTTTGGTGGTTCAAATCTGCATAGGCTCAAGCTCATCCTGGTGAGATTCTGGAGCAGGTGAAGGGTGCATCGGAAGTCGAGAGACAAGGCCCCTATCATTCCTCTTTTCTGCCTTGTGTTCTGTAAAGGATTCCAATTGGGCATCACACTCCGGACGAGGACTCTTGCCCCTAGCCTAGGATGTAGCGCTCAATTAGAATACTTTTTCTTTATTTTCTATGAATTCGGATTGAGCTGGCACACAAATGTCCTTTGAAGCCAAGCAGGAAACCTTTTTGGCTGGTTCCCCAGTACAGCCAATGCATTTATTTACTTATTTATTTTATTTTGTTCCGAATCAGAAGCAAGTCTATTAAAATAAAACATTATATTAGATTTTACCCAAACCCCCCTTACATTTCTAGGCAAGGACAGGGCCTTATTCCACATTACCCTTTTAAAACAGATATTTTTCTTGTTTGCAAAAGCACATTTTGACACGTAGTGAATTCTGCTGGGATATCCCTTTCAAATTCGGTTTTCTCTCACATCTGGATTCCAAACATTGTTTGCAGCCCTAGTCAGTTTCTCTTACACAGCAATCTGTCCAAGGCACAGGTCCACCGAAAGTGATATATGCGCAGAGAGCTAGGGTTTCTTTTAAAAAGTTTATTTTGACATTTTGTAGCATAAAAGTCAAGCGTTTTTCCGCATGGCTGAGAGTAAAGTTTCTGGTGATTTCCCAAATCTTGCTTGACACAGCCTGTTATTCAGTGAGAAGTGCTTTCTCTTGCTAAAGCACAACTGGAATATGGCTGGGCATAGTTGGGCCTTACTAGATCAGAACTGTATATTGGGCCTCATTACGAGTCCGGTGGTAACCGAGCTGGACAAACCGGCAGGTTACCGCCGGACCCGTATTACCATTACGCCTCTGTGATTCCCGGAATCACCGAGGCATTATGACCCCGGTGACCCGGGAATTCCGGATGCGGAATTGTGTAAGTCCCCATTCCCATGGAGTCCTATAGGACTCCATGGGGAGGGGGCAATGGAAACACTGGTTCCGTCTATGACAGAGCCGGTGTTTCCATGTCCGCCTGCAGGCGGGTGGTGTTAAACCCGCCAGGTCAGACCAGGCGAGAGACACACTTAATCAGCCGGTCTGGAAAGAACGGTGGCGGCGGTTTTACCACCACCCTTCTTTCCGGACCGGCAGGGTCGTAATGAGGCCCATTGTTTAACAGATAAAAAAGAGCATCAGGACGCCATCCTTTTAAATGTCAAATATTTCCTTTTTCAATGGGAAATTTGGAGCTAGCAGCAAAGCAGTGCTGCTGTTCAATTCTTTTCTTGGGTGCACCTAAGAAAACACACTGGCAGCCTTTCCGGGTGTGCTCCCTGTTCGATCTTGCCAAATAGGTGCTTGGCAAAACAGTGCAGCCATCATTTGGTAGCTGCAAAATGCAGTTTTGATGCGAGGCCATAGTGCTCAAATTAGCCAGTGCAGCCATTCTGCTGGTAACTGCTGAAGTGCATCTTGGTGATGGAGGGGAATTCTGCTGAGTGGGTGAATGTACCCCACAAATTCCCCCCCGACTCTCCTGAGACTTCTTGTTGAGGGAGAGTAGGGCTAAGTGGGGTTCATCAGGTGGAGTTCCACTTCCATTGGGGAGCGGTACGCCACAATCCTCCCGTTGTCTCTCGTTGGAGTGTGTAGCAACACCCACGGCCACCTTTAACAATATAAGGAAAACCACAATTATATGGACAAGGCAATAATAGTTCCTTCTAACACAAGATTAAAAATGGGGTGCCGTACGTCACCCCATTTTTGTTAAAGGTAGCCGTAGCCTCTGATCATCAGCCGGATGATCCCCTTCAACCGGTCTGATGTCCAGACAGCTCGGCAACATGAAGCAGTACTGACTGAATTTTCAGTCTCGTTTTATACTAGCATGTTGTTTTATTATGCACTTTATTTAACAACAAAATGCTGCTATTTATTGATGAGCTTGCAATAAAATTTAATATGCATGTTTTAAACAAATGAAATTTAAATAAAATATTCATGTTTTCTAATTATTGTTTAGTTTATATGGTTTGACCTGTGGTTTCGAATTTAGGGAGCCCCCTCTCCCCAATTCATTGCCCGTCACCTCCTTAACTTGAATTTGGTTTCCGCGGACACATTTTTTGTTCATTATTGTAGCTAGAGAGCCATTGAAACCATTCAAAGCAAATTTTAGTTTTCACGGATGTGAAACCCTACAGCTCAAATGAACTTTTACACCTAATAAATGTATCAACATAATAGTTATTTACAGACCTCCATCGTTAGTCTCAGAATTCGCAGATGAGCTCAGCTCATAAACTTAAAATCACCTAATTCATCCACATTGTTAGTGGGAGACTTTAAACACGGGAGAGGTAATAAGGTGGATAAAGAAGCCATCTCTCTCGAGAAGACCTTAATAAATCTTGATTACGTTGTTATTAACAACAAACCCACAACCCCACAAGGCAACCAATTGGACTGGGCCTTAACGCACAACCTGCAGACCCTGAAGGTCATCACAGAACCATGTATATGGAGTGATCACTATCTGGTATCTTTTGAGGTAATATTGGCTAACACCAAACAGCATCATAATCCTCACATAAAAGTACAGAGTATACATTTAAAAAATGTAGGGCCAGAACAACTCAAACACTGCATCACAAGAATCCTGAAATCCTTCCAAGAGCAAGACAGTTGTGAAACAATGCTGGACGAATACCTTGCACAGATTCAGAATCTGGTGGAACAGGAAGCTCCCATGAAAACTAAAATAGCGAGGAAAAATAGTAATCATCAGAAGTGGTTTAGTGAAGAACTAAACAAACAGAAAGTAGAAAAAAGAGTACTAGAAAGAAAATGGCACCAAAATCGCTCCAAGGAACATAAAGACAACTGAGTCAAGCCAATAAAAAATACAGAGAAAGCATTAGAGAAGCTAAGGCTAATCATTGCGATAAATAAATAGCAGGAGCATCAAATGCTACAAGCAAAATATTTGAAATATTAAAAAGCATAGAAAAACCTAAAGTTCTTACACTGCCCTTTTCACCATCTAAGGAAGACTGCGATATAGTCCAAAATGCCTTCGAAGCAAAAACACAAAAGGCAAGAAACAATATAGTTAAAGCCAGAGAACAATCAGAAGAATTCATGCCAGAGAAATACTGTTTTAATCAGGGAGTCACTGATTCCTTTAATTTCACATCAGTCTCGGAAGCAGAACTTCTGGTGGTATTGAAGAAAATGAAACCAACATCAAGTACCGAAAACATACTTCCTTCAAAGGAGCTCTCTGGTGTTTCGGAAACCCTCTTCATTCTTGGTTTTTTGGCCTCCTTGCTTCTCCTCTTCTTCTTGTGATGCAAATAGAGATGAGCTCCCTCGATACGGCAAATGTGCGGTTAGATAGATAAGAAGAGAACCAGGAAAGGACAGAACCACGAAAACCAAAAATTAGGAAAGTGAGTCAAGAAGCAACGAATGTATGGAAGAATACAGACAGTGTTCAGACTTCGCATTAAAATGCAGACCTCACTGAGGAAGAAAAATGTCCATTGCTGCTCTTGGCTCACCAAGAATGCGTTTCACACAGACTCCATGTTTTAGTAAAACATATTACAATTCAAAAGCATTAAATTCCACTCTTGGACATTTGATTTCCATAACTCCGTGGCACTAAAGTCGGCTTTTGAAACCGACGAAACATTATAACTAAACTAGAAATACATTGAATATAGCAACAAGAAAAAATGTAAATCATAACAATTATAAAAATACAAACAAAAGCATAACGCAAGATTTCACCAATACCTGGAATACAATAAAACAACCACTCCCACCAATTCCCACTGTGGTAATATGTTACTTGCTTTGTCAAGTCCTTCACATTTCGGATGTGGTTTTGCACAGATTGGAAATGGTCACTCAAGTTAAAACAACACATTCCTTCAAATAAAATAATTTTTCGAATAATGGAGCAAATTAAAAAATAGAATAAAATAAAATAATCACCAAAGCGTTAGGATGGGGGTGAGGGTTGGAGCAATAGGGTTTCCACATGAATCACAAAGTTTATTTTATTTTATTTTTTAATTTGCTCCATTATTCGAAAATTATTTTATGTGTACTCATAACTATGTGTGTCATATTGTCAATATGGTTGTTTTGAAATGAAAATGTGATTAGAACATGGACATGATACATATGCCCATTTTGTTTTGAAAAAGGCTCTGGAGCAGCCGAAACACACGTTAGCTTGAGGGTACATCATCTATCTAATTTGTGTGTTTTATCCACGTGCACTATAAATCACTTGAAAACAAAATTGAAACTTGTGTGTGGCGCAGTCAATGTTTGGTGAATTACTGTTTTTTCATAAATCTGAACCTAGGCTCACAGGACGTACTGACATATATTAATCGGTTGATTGTGGACGAAAATTGGCCTGAAGAGAAACGCATATCTTTGTTTTACCAAGGAATACACTCAGATGTGAAAAATGTCCTGGCCTAATTAGTTTGTAGAACTGGCAGTACAGCTGGATGACCGATTGACTAAGAACAGTTTAGGATGATTACATCGAATCTATTGGGTTGTAGAAGAATTGGTCTAATTTTTTTGTTGACGGGTTGATTTTGCCACATATATACGTGGGGGGACCTCCACCTCCCCCCCCACACACCCCTTTCCCCAACCCACCCTACAATAATTATTCTCCTAATCCCACCCCCACAACTATATGTGGCAAAAAATATCCGACTAATTCTCCTGTGAACAAATAGATTGTGCAGTAATCTGCCAGTCCCCTAAAAATGACCTCCATAAAACTGGAATGTGTTTTCTTTTGATTTAATTTTGTGTACCCAGACCTGTTGCAAGTAGGGGGTGTGGCCTCCTATTTGCATTGATTACTGCCACTTGATTTACATCTATTCTTTGCAGGGAAGTCCTGTTAAAAACAAGCATTGAAAAAACAACAGGTTTGGCTTGTGTATAGATATTACATAGGCATTTGCCAGGCCATGCTTTTGTTTACCTCGGTAATCACTCCATTTTCCAGCTGTTGCCATGTTATGGTTAGGTAGTAGTCCCATTGTGACAGTGCCTGGCAAATGTCTTTTTCATGTCTACACCAAAGTAAACACTGTTGGCTTTGCGAATGCTTGTTTGTAAATCAGAGTACTGTGGAAACCTGCTGCTGTGAAGTAGCAGCATTCTACAATCAAGTGTGGTTGTGTGTAAATTGGTCTAGATGTATTTGCTGGGTAGGGCCAGCACCAGAGAAAGGCAATATAGGCAGTGGCAGAGGGCACCAGTAGCTGAGGGGCACCATGCCGTGCCACTTCTGCAATACTAACATTGAAATACTGTATCGTCTCATTGTAAGTGGGTGGGTGTCAAAAATGGCACTGTGCCAATGGCAGCACAAAGACTGGTACCTGCCCTCCTGTTGGAAGCCATACACGAAAAACAGCATGTCATTTGAAAGGTAATAAAGGTTTCACTTACGTCTACGTCCCATCTAATAACAAAAGATAAAGTAGCTAGGGAAATGCGCGTTTATTGTGGATAGGCTGGTTTCACGGTAGGCGTGTTTACTGCACAGAAAGAATACCGTGGCAGCTGCAGATATTTGTTCAACCAGGGACAGCGTGCGCAGCACCGTCCGTTGCAGAAAGCGACTTGCTCAGGAAGCGTGATTCCTCACGGCACGCCGGAGCGCGAACAGTTCCATCTGCTACTGCCGTTTCTTTTCCTTTCTGCATCACACGTCCGTGCTTGGATTTTAACAAGAAGTTGTTCGCACTATTGTGTCGGCAAGGGTATTTCAGGAAGATCAGTCAAAAGGAGCCGAACAAATTAGAAGGTAAGTCGAGATGTTGCTGAAAATGTGATCTAATAATATAAGGGCCTACATTGGGCAGCCCACAGAGTACCACCAGGGCCTGATTTACAAAAGCGTTGACCAAAGGGACAATCCCATTGCAAAACGCTTTGTAAATCAGGACCTGAATATACTACTGAGTGAATGAACATCAGCGAAAATGTTGATGTATCATCTCGTGCGTGCCATTCTTTATTTTTGTGGAAGAAATCCCCAATGTGTTGTTAATGTCGAGTGGGAAAAGTGCCAGCTAATGGCTCGGATTTTAGATAAAAAATTGTCCTGGAAGCACATGCAGGGATATTTTCAGGTTTGTCTGTAGGTTGTGTGTAAGTAATATAAACCAAGCGTTACACAGTTAACATTTATTGATCACATAAAATAATTGAAGGCTAAGGACTTAATCAAATTTCTAAAGACTACTTAGGCTCTTGATCACCTAGTCTGATCCACACACTTTCATTAACCATTACCATTTGAATCTGCACCACCAGGAGGTGGGGGCCTTTGGCGCGGGTGCTTTGAGTGTGGTGTTCTTGTGAAATACCTTGTTGCTACTGTCTGGATTTGTGTATTTCAATAAATTGGTATTGGTTTGGTTTAATTTTCCATTTGCCTTTTGGTGTTTTCTTTGCGCTCGGCCCATTCTCTATGGATTTGGCACACCTCATTGATAAGTGCTGGGACGAGGAAGAGTGGAGGTAATGCTCAGATTACTTTCTGGTAATCTTCATTACTCTTCGTCCTTCTCTTCCTCGTCCCAGCACGAGTTTCTGGCCTCTCCCTTCCCCATGTTAAATGGGCCTATCGGGAAGTGTTACGTACTGTTGGGTCTTGGGGAAGGCGGCTATTTTGCCCGGAGGCGGGAGCTGGAGGGGGCGGGCCTGAGGAAATTAAAAGTAGAAAGAGGGTTCCTGTATGGAGATGGGGCAACTCATTGATAAGTGATGGGACGAGGAAGAGAAGGACTATGAGTAATGAACATTAGCGGTAAGTAATCTGGGCCTGACTATCTGAAAAGAAACATAAGAACTACATATTGCTATAGGGGACACGAAGAGCGTTGATGCTTTAAGCCTGGTAGCGTCGTCATGCGCTCTGGACATGGGAAGCCATTTTAAGTGTTCAAATTGCTTTGTGCTTGTTGTTACTGTAGCACTCAATAAATACAGGCCTTGGTTGAGTCCCTTTTTTCTAGATATACGCTGATAATGTTCCAGAGAAGTAAATCATTCCAGTGTCCGGCAGGGTCGGAATGGGGCATACAATTGTCTCGGGAACCAATGAAAAAGTGGCCCACAGGCACGAATGACAATTCATTCCTTTTGTGACAGACTGTTTGAGCAGTACCCAAGGGGGAGGTTTTTGATAAAATGTGATGCAAATTGTGTATTTTAAAGAATATTTATTCAGTAACGCTGGCCAAAACTACCAGCCGCATGTGGAAGTCACTTACCAAACTCGCCCACGTAGGCCAAAAAAGTGGCCCATTTTGACCCAAAATGCCCCACAGTAGCATTTTGCGTTTTTGGTTCAGGCATTGCCCTACAGGCCAGTCCGAGCCTAGTGTGCAGATGTTCTAGACTCACACCAATCTTTAACCTGCAAAGGGACAGTACAAATGATCTTCACACTCTGTCGTAGGCTCTTTTCAGAACAAGCATACATTACATCTGTCAGAATTCATGCCTGAAACAAGCCTTACGCACACTACAAAAGTGTGCCCAAAATGTGGGCTCGCGTGTGCACATGTTCACGCAGTGGGAAGGCTACACTGTTTGGAAGTAGAAGAAAGGATTTGAAATATTTGCTTATTCTATTTCCGACAGATAATTTCTTTTTGAATGTTGTATCTTCCCATACACATGATGCCAATTTGACATCTGTTGATGTACATTAGCACACGTAGGGCCCGATTTACACATCGTTTTCCAATGGAGGAAAAGGCTTGTGTAAAGCAGGCCCTTATTGGCTCGCTTACACAAATGGGACTCAGGTGTAAATTGGATTTTCAGAAAAATGTAGAAAAACATTTGAACATGTTTATAAATATCATGTGTATTCTGACTTTGTGGGCGTTCCCAAACATATTATTTATTGCCTGTCACCATGGGTTCCTACTTTTGATGTTCACTACCGAGGCAAGCCTCCTCGCCCCTCCCCACCAATATGGACAAGCAATTGAGCTCCATGCCTTCCTAGGTGGAAGGAATTCGAAAACAATTAAAGGATGCATAGGTTGATCTCAACCTATAGTGTATGAGCAACACTAACCTAACTCGCCATAGCTTTTTGTTTTGGGGACTGTGTCTCAACTTTAAAGAATTCAACATTGCTTGTGGTTCACTGATACTGTTCAAAGTCACTGCATTGGCAACTGTGCAGTTCATGTACATGGCTTCGAAGGCAATCGTGTTTTTTGTCTCATGCAGCATTGGCAATGCGTGCAGGCTCACTTAAGTACAGTCGGAAGCTGAACAGTATAAATGTCTCTATAGGGGGCAAAGTGTGCCTCGTATCCCCGTTGCTACTGAAATAAGGGGGTGGTTGCCACTTCTGTCTCCATGCACAAGCTGCCTATGCCAGTCACAGACAAACCTGGGACTTCCCACGTGTGCCGCTTTGATAGTGCTTTTCTTGTGCCATACTATTTTTGCAGGGAACTGAAAATAAGTTCTTGTTTTGAACCGGCTCTGAATTAAGACGGCACAAATGATGACTTTTTCCAAGCGTATGTTTCATTTATGCCATCAAAAATCTTTAACCAAATATTGGGCATATTTGAATCCCTCGCAATAACACTAAGGAGTACTGCTAACAATGTGTTTGTTACAGGAGTGCGACAATCGCGATATTCTCTGAGCAGCCTGCCTTCATCATCGCCGTGATGGTCACAAACCTTCACACACTTTCTCTGCCGCACTTAGTTTTTTTTTTTTTTATTATTTTTTTTTTTTTTTATTTTTTGATTTATCCTTATAGTCAACCGTTCTTCCCTTTTCAGAGTTTTTGATGGGACCCATGCCTTCTTTGGCGTGGGCGTTTTCTCCTTTCTGGTGCCCGGCCTTAGCTCCCTGCACCTCTCGCCACTGAAAATGGGCCAAGGTGACAGCTACAGTTTTAATACAGCTGGGCATGATGCACCCCCTTTACTCGACCCGTGCACCACTGCCATGTTATCCGACTGCACCGCTATTTTCTTTTTTATTCAGCACCCCTCCCGCTGCACGTAATGCTACCCAGCTAGTGAACAATTCCCGCCGTATTTAGCTTTTCAGCTAATGCTTGCCGTTCTGTCACGGTGGCCTTGTTCCTCCCTTTTAGCAGACTGCCCCTTGCCGGACTGAACCTCCCCTCTATCCATATGCCATGAGCTGGCACGCCCCATATGTAGACATATGTCCCTGAAATATTCCTCCTCCTCTTGCATACCTAGCCATTTCTGTGCTTCCTTTTTCCTGATCAACTCTTCTTTTAATACGTTAAATATGTCAGGTTAAAAAAGTCCCATCCCATATCCGGAAAGCAATCCATTTCTCCTCTAAACTCGTGCTCCTCTTCATTCCATGCATCCCCCCCGCATGCCTTGTATACTTTTAACGCCCTCTGCTGCTATGCTACCAATGCTATCCCGTCCTCTGGGAATTTCTGTAATATAATGGTGGGCATTTGTCTGGAAGGCAGTCATCCAGCTGTCGAAGCTCTTTACTACTGTTGCCCTCCTCAGTACACCTTCCTGCCACTGGTTCTGCTGTTGCTCCTATAGGTCCTATTGGCTGTGGGTTGGTACCTTGCGGTACCCCTCCTGAGTTTGGCACTATTTGTGCCCCCTGAAGTGTTGGGGCCGGAGTCCCTCTGGGTTCCGACCCTGCCTCCCCCTCCTTGTTTACTACACCTTTCCATTTATCCTATGCCTTCCAATGCTCCCCTTCCTCATTATCGCTGCTCTCTGTTTCGGATGATGGAGCCCCTTGCCCACTACCTCTTTGTTCTCTAAGGTGGATTTCAGATTATTTGGGGTGTTCTGAGACCCTTGTTATTCTATTTGTAATCACTTCTGTAATCGTTTTGGCAGTATTGCTTTCTATAATATCCACCCGCACTTTGCTCCCTGGTGTCCCATTTCTCCTTTAAAACCTTAAATATGTACAGGTTGAAGTTTTCCTCATTCCAACCTAAATCTGGGAAGCAAACCATTCCTTTCTTAAATTCTTGGTCCTATTCTTTCCGTACTTCCCCCCCTAAATGCTTTGTAACTTCAATACTCTCTGCTGGCATTTCACCAACGGTACTCCGTCCTCTGGGTATTTTTGCCATATAATAGTGGACATTATTTGAAAAACCGCCATCCATTTAAAAAAACTCTTTGGTACCTTAATAAGCCTTTCTCATCCTCCCTCTATTGATGCAATCTGTCTTCTCTTTTGGCATTCTAGCAGGGCAAGTCTGATGCTCTACCGACTGAGCTATCCGGGCCCTTCACAAAAATATGTATGAACTCTTTTCTCCCTATTTTCTCTTTTACTTTCTCCCTAATGTGCCATGACTGTGCCTTCATGGACCGGCCTTGGGTGTCCTTACCAACCGTGGGCCTACCATACTGGGTCACCCTCCTTTCCTGCTGTGCCAGTGCGGCGCCCTGCTGGGACTATGACTGTCCCTTGTATTGGTACGTGGGTGAACCCTACGGGTGTCACCGGTAAGCTAGGGTTCGCCCCCTGGTGCTGGCTCCGACCTCGCTGTCCCGTTACTCCCTTTACCACCCCCTTGTGCCGTCGGGGATATGTTGCTCTGCCACCCTCTCTACTCCGAAAATTCTGCTCCCTTGATCTGTCATATGGAGTCTCGTATCTCCTGTTGTACCTATACTCGTTACCATAATCATTCTGAACATATTGTTTCCTATAATAGCTCTACCATGCTTGTGCCTTTAAGGACCGACCCTGCGCATCCTTGCCTATAGTTGGTCTGCCATATTTAGTCATCACTGAGGTAGGCTCTGTTATTACGCTACGGGCGGCTCTGTCGTAGTTACTGCTGCATTGGCAGGTGACCCCTGGGGACCCGTATTTTGTGGAAGCCCTTGTGGTATTGGATCCCCGCTGTCTGTTGGCCCTTGACCTGCCTTATCTGCTTTCTGCTTTTCTTTACTTATTACCCCTTTTGTTTTCACCCATGCTAACCCCCCCTTGCAGGTGATCCCTCTCCTCATCTTCCCTACTATTTGTATCAGATGCCACATTTTAGTACTCCTTCCTTCTCCCTTTGTTGGCTCTGGGCGACTTACCCTGAGCCGTGATACCTGCATTTAACACTTTCACCATTTTGTTAATATTGTTATTCAATTTTACGATACCTTTCATGGTTCCTTTCTTCCGTTTTATCTTAGGGCTCTTGTGGCTCCCTTGCGATCTCTCTTAACCTCTTTTGGTCTTGTGGTACTGCCGCTTCTTCGTCGCTGCCAGCGGATTCCTCAAGCAGCAGAGGCGACATTGCCCTAGCCCTTTCTTCCGACTGTACCACATTCATTACCCACTGCGCTCCATCTTCCTTTTCAGCCTTTTTGGCCCATGCACTGAATTCCTGTGCTCTTCTTGCTCTTTCTTCTTGTGGCTCCCTTGAGATCTCTCTTAACCTCTTTTGGCCTTGTGGTACTGCAGCTTCTTCGTCGCTGCCAGCGGATTCCTCAAGCAGCAGAGGCGACATTGCCCTAGCCCTTTCTTCCGACTGCACCACCTTCATTACCCACTGCGCTCCATCTTCCTTCTCGGCCTTTTTGGCCCATGCACTGAATTCCTGTGCTCTTCTTGCTCTTTCTTCTTGTGGCTCCCTTGAGATCTCTCTTAACTTCTTTTGGCCTTGTGGTACTGCAGCTTCTTCGTTGCTGCCAGCGGATTCCTCAAGCAGCAGAGGCGACATTGCCTTAGCCCTTTCTTCCGACTGTACCACCTTCATTACCCACTGCGCTCCATATTCCTTCTCGGCCTTTTTGGGCCATGCACTGAATTCCTGTGCTCTTCTTAGTTTTTCTTCCATCCTTCCACTTTTTTGACCAATGTTCAAAATTGAAAAACTCAGGGATCAGCCTGTGATTTTGCTGTTCTTTTCCACCTGGCTCTAACCACTGCGCTATACTGCCAGCTTGGGTTAGTGCCTGGCTTCATGAATCAAAATGCTTGTTGCCGTGGCCGCTCTCTGCCTGTGGCACCACTGCCTGCTGCGGCGCGTTATCCGGGCCGTTTGTTTCCAAACGAAATTTTTTTTTTTTTTTTTTAATCACTTCCTGTTGGCCGCCGTTGGAGTGTTAGCGTGAACCGCCACCTTCCTGATGCCAGCTGACGCCCCTCCTTCCTGCTCCACCACTTTTGTTTTTATGTGCTGTGGCTTTAAGGCCTTATCTAGCCCCGCCTCCAAGGCGCGACGTTCCGCGTGTGCCTGCTTCCTGACGCTGGCCGGCTGCTTCCGCTTTGCTCATCGCCGCCACGGCCTGGGTTTCCCGATGTCCGCTTCCTTCACTCCGCAGCCTGGTTTCCCCCGATGTCCGTTGTGCGGTCTTCTTTTTTCTTCCCGCCGCTCCGGCTTCCCGGGTCCTCCGCTGCTCTCACCGCTTCTCCCAGCGTTCCGCTCTTCTCAGCTGGGTCCGCTGAACGCGGTGTGGTAGGTCTTCCTCCTTCCGTCACCGCCTCTCGCCAGCCGGGGTCCCGCTCTTCTCAGCTGGGTCCGCTGAACGCGGTGTGGTAGGTCTTCCTCCTTCCGTCCCCGCCTCTCGCCAGCCGGGGTCCCGCTCTTCTCCGCTGGGTCCGCTGAACGCGGTGTGGTAGTTCTTCCTCCTTCCGTCCCCGCCTCTCGCCAGCCGGGGTCCCGCTCTTCTTTGCTGGGTCTGCTGACGCGATGTGTTTCGGTCTTCCCACGCAGCTCCGTCTTCCCGGGTCCTCTGCTGCTGTCACCGCTTCTCGTCAGCCGGGGTCCCCCTCTTCTCCGCTGGGTCCGCTGACGCGATGTGTTTAGGTTTTCCCACGCAGCCCCGGCTTCCCGGGTCCTCTACCGCTGTCACCGCTTCTCGTCAGCCGGGGTCCCCCTCTTCTCCGCTGGGTCCGCTGACGCGATGTGTTTAGGTCTTCCCACGCAGCTCCGGCTTCCCGGGTCCTCTGCTGCTGTCACCGCTTCTCGTCAGCCGGGGTCCCGCTCTTCTCCGCTGGGTCCGTTTACACGATGCTCCCCTGGATCCGTTGTCCCCACGAGGTTGGTCTTCCTTTCTCTTCGTTCCGCGACCGTTCTTCCCGCCGTTTAAACCCGCAGAGGTGAAAACGACCAGGGAAACGCTCTCAAATCCGCTTAAGCCCGCAGAGGCAAAACGAAATGAAAGCAAAGCAAAAACGAATCCTTTACCGCCTTATCCAGGCCCTGGGAGCTTACCCGAGTGAGGTGAGCTCCTAACCTGGTTGTGCCTTGGTCCTGCTTCTCTGGGGTATTTGTACCCCTTCCACCTTTGTTGTGCTGATTACGGGCCGTTGGTGCTCCTTCCTGTCCTCCCCACCCCCCTTTGTTACTTCTCTCACCTTGCCTCTATCTTTTTGTGTGTCTCTTTGCGCGCCGCGGGTGGGGGCGCCGCCTGGCTGCCCCTCCCTTTTTCTTTCCTGCTTGTTGTGTTCCCCCACCCTGCGCCTAACCCCCCAGGCCCTCCATCGTGCCGCACTTCGTGCAGCACGGGGCCTGGGGCACATAAACTGATTGGCTATGACAAGCTAGTGCATCGCGATAATCACAGAAACTGACCAGCTTTGATAAGTCAGTGTCCAAGTGACCCCATGTTGAAAGGTCACCTACACCCATTCTGCCCACTCTACCTAAACCAACAAGGGGAGAAGAGGGCAGCACAGCGGTCCCCCAAGATGGTCACCATCTCAACAAAGCTAGGGGAAAGTTTATGCTGTTTTAGAACTTTGACCCGGATCCAGCAACATCAACTGCTGAGAGGCAGGCGACTTGCCTATGTGCGAACAATGCGCGAACCAACAATGCTAGCGTGGGCCCGTTTTTGTGGTTAAAGTGAGCCACTTTTTTGGCCATTGTGGGGCAGTTTGATGAGTTACTTCATTGTGTGGCTAATAGTTTTGACCAATGTTGCTAAATAAATATTCTTTAAAAAGCACAATTTTCATCACATTTTCTCAAAAAAACTCACCCTTGGTACTATTCAAACAGTCTGTCACAAAAGGAATACATTGCTATTTGCAACTGTGGTCCACTTTTTCGTTCGTGCACGAGACAATATTATGCCCCAGTCCGACCCTGCTGAGAGGTGGCAACGTAGCAACACAGACTCTTTTTGGGTACAGCGTGGGACTCTCAGAAGGACCCCCGTCAGAGTCCTCTATCAACTCCTCAGCTTCACACATGCCATGCTTCAAGCTCACACTCTTTCGTTGGAGACTGGTGTAACCTGTCCAGCCAGGGTGTGGGGGTTCTGATTAACATACGCATTGGGCTGTGACTTCTCTGGAAATTAGTGCATATTTCAGTAAATTATTATTATTTTTTTTACATTTATTTATAGTGTAATTGGTTCATTAAAACCTTAAACACTTATACAAATATAAAAATATAATGTCATTTAAACAGGTACATATTAAAACATATTAAAAGCATTTGAACATATAGGCATACATTGATAGTAGTCTAGGCCAGTTGTTCAAATTATGTGATAAAGTACAAATGCTCAATTTCATTTTGCATAATCCACATATAATAAAAATATATATTCTATAATCTATTAGCAAATCCTGGGATACCTAGAGTGCTAAGATACTAAAATAGAGGCATACATGGCATATTATAAAAACGTTATAAGAGCATAGGGGCATTACAATACTATCATAGATTTCCAGTATTGATTAGATTAGGTTGTGCAATTGATCAATTTAGGTCTCTGAGCCTCCAATCGCCTTAGGTGAGCCAAAATAAGGTTACTCAAGTAGTTGTAACATTCTCCCATTTCTTAATGTCTTTCCAAATATAAAACGCTGCACCTACGTACATCAAAGAGGCCATATAAATACTTGACCAAAACTGATCAGTTGCTATCATCTTTAGATCACTAGTCAAGTCTTTGTATCCCCTATAGTATAGCTCGGTTAATGTGTTACAATTCATAAGTAGGTGTCTAATAGTGTCATGCCCTGGAACAGATGGCAGGTCTGGGACCGCTGGAAAGGGGGCCGCCATTGATTGCGCCAGCACGTTGTTTCCTCGTACGTGCCTTTCCGGTCTAGATGTTGTCTTCGTGTCCGCACCGGAAGTATTTAGCCAGCCACTTCCGGGGTACGGACGCGTTGCAACTTTTGATTTTCCCTTTTGTTGTTACGCTCCAAGTGTTTTCCCTTGCGTATTCTGCCCGCTCTTCTGTCTTCAGCTGCCTTCTTGTTTTTTCTTCCCGCTTGCCTCCCATCTTGCTTCCTTTGGCTGCCGTCCTGACTCCTCCCTCTCCTTCACTCCTCTCGCCTTCCTTGCTCTCCGCTAGCCTTTCCCCTTGCTTGCCAAGTACTATTACGCTACTGTTTACTTACCGTGCTCCCTCCATATTTACTCCAGTTACTCCCGTGTGTTCTACCGTTGCCAATACTTACCTTTTTGAGAGCATCTTACCTTTGGAGTCCTCATACCTTACCTTACGGTGGGTAGGTCCATCAGCTGTCAACTATCCTTGCAATTGGGTTTATTTGTGCCTCTGGCTTTTTCCCCATTTCTGACAGTAATGGGGAATCGACCACAGCCCACTATCTTAGCGGCACTGTGGCGTCCTTCCGTGGCCATCCTTATCTTCTTAAATAAAAAGGAGAAACCAAACCTGAGAGGGAAGAAGAAGAGAGATCCCAAGTCAAAGTTTAAAGGTAGGAGGAAGGGGAAGGAGGCAAGACAAAGATTTCATCAAGAAAAGAGGACATTTTTGATCTGTGTGATAAATAGTTTCCAGCTCATCTTTACACATCCCGCACATTCTTTTCTCCCTTGGGATTCCTGTCCATCCTCCTACATATTCCAAGCAAGGGAGTTGGTTAAATCTTAATAGCATAATAAATCTAGACAGTTCCATATTTGCAACTTTAAGGATATAGCTTCTAGATTTAAAAGCTTCCAATCCTTGTAGGCAGTATTCCGTAAATCACTTCTTATTTCCCAGGGATTCTAAATTATTGCACATATCCCACCGTATGGCTTTCTTTTTCAAAATTTTATAGTGAGTTCTGGCTTAATTATTTCGTCAGGAAGTGTATTGTTTATATCCTTTAAAAGCTAGTGGCAGTATATAACAAGTCTTTCATAAAACAATTATTATTCTTCTTAATCATGCCACTACATACCAATTTTAATAAACCACCTTCTTTTTGGGATAGCATTCTTATATAAAGCTTGCAACAATTTAGTTTCCATAGTGTAGTAAGGGAGGTGAGGCCTAGTTCACATCTAATAGCGGTCATAGGGGTAGCTCTAGGGAGTCTCAATGCTGCTTTCCATAATTTGCCTTCTATTTTTTCCAAAACCACCAAAAATCTCAAAGGTAAAGATTACAGGGCAAATAGTGCACCCGGTATAATACAGCTTTTTATACATTTCCAATAGGCCTTCCACTGAATAACCTCCTTTAGTGGAAATGTATGATCTAATCACATTCCATTCCCTGCAGACCTTAGCTACTATCATCTCATAGTAGTAGTTGATGGAGGGTTTTTTGCATATTGGCATACCCAAGTATGGGTAAGCCTCTACAATTTCGATGGTTTGTGTATCAATGTTCCATTGATATTTCGATTGTCTACACTTGCCATGGTTTCCCCCAAAGATCATGATTTTAGTTTTTCCCACATTTATCTTGAGATTATTTTCTGCCGCATATCCATGTAGTTCCTCTAATAACCTGTGCAGGCCAATCAACGTCCTGTCCAACAGCACAGTATCATCTGCATAGAACAGCCAGCAAATTTGACAACCCTCCATTTTAGGTGGAAAATTTCTTACATCATCGAATCTCTCTCCCATATCTGCTACATATAAATTATATAACACCGGAGAGGTGGCACATCCTTGTTTAAGTCCCAGGTTAGTGTATATAGGAGAGGACCGGATAATACCCTTGTTCAAACAGATTGTAACAGAAGTATCTCTATACATTTCCCGTAAAAGATGTAATACTAGCAGATTCAGTAAATTGGCTTTGCCTAACCAAACAAATTGCACAGGACGAATGGCATTTGTCTTTGATGAAATCAAAACACACAAAAAACAAAGATAGAATATTTTCTTCTAATGGTGTTTTGAAAACGTTAAAAGGCGTGCATCTTTTAAACTCCATGAATCAACAACAATGTTTTCCCTGGAACATGCAGTCCCAAAATGTGACATTTCATACTTCATTTTTTGCTATTTTTCATTAGCTTATCTGCTGCAGTGGTGAAGTTCCTGGCCTGCGAACTAAAACGGTGTAAATTCATAAAATACAAAAAGACAGTCTATGTTTCTCATTTTACACACCCCTCTAAAATACCCAGGGGGACAGGGTCTGCCCTCTGAAAAAGTGGGTGGCCTCTGCCCATCTGCTTGTACCCTCGACTTGAGTCCTATGTTGCGCAGAGGTCGTAGAAGTAAATCACACAAGAAACATTCTGTTCAACTTTTTTTAAAGGTGGTGGAGGCTGCAGAAAAACAGAAGATAAATAAACATATACAGGAACCGGAGTTAGCAGGAGAAATTGATGTTGAGTGCTTACTAATGCAGTATACTGCTGGTCTGTGTGCTCGTGGCCGAGCTTCCTTTAGAATGTTGAGGCTGGAGGGTTCTAAACCGTTCCTCACTGTGGCAGCTGCTCATCTCCAATCTCAATAAAATCTAATTACCAACCGTCTACAATTGTAGGCGTTTCTCACGTTTGACCGAATTCTCTGCTCGGTTTTTAAAATCTTTTGCCCACAAAACGGAGAAAGGGTATGGTATGAATGGACTCAAAAATAGAGCAGTGTTTCAATGATATTAGGCGAATAATAAGGAAGCATAACCTTTACACGGGTGTGATGTTAAACAAGACTGTATACTCAGTGTTGATCGTGCTTCTGGCACGCCTGGATCAGGGAAGGCATGCTGGAGATGAAGCAGGAGGACGGGTAGAGACTCGGGCTAAATTTCAAAGTCATCTTTATACTTCACAACAAACCAGGAGACAGCAGAAGGCATACGTCAGGAACACCACAAACAATCAACCTGAGCTCTGAATTCAGCTCTTTTTATACTGTTCCAAAGCTGGTGTAATTTAAAAATTAATACACACAACATTTCTATTGACAATTGTTCTAAAGACAAGCCCTGATGTGCCTGTGATTTGCTGGCTTAAATGTCACTCTCACCTTAAAACTGTGGCATATGCCTCGAGAACTCTGGGCCATAGTGAACAAAATGATTCTGTGATTGAATGGGAGGCCCTAGCACTCACCTGGGCAGTTGAACATTCTATGCTATACTTGTGGCCTAGATCACACATTTTGGTTACTGGGCATAAGCCTTTGGTAAGTGTTCTCTCTCCAGGAGGGTGTATGGGACTGTCCTCCAAATTTTTCAGACTACTGGCCAAATTGCAACCCTTTGTCTTCCAGGAGAATGCATCCCAGAGTGGAAGAGCATGGAAGCAGATTCTCTGTCCAGGCTGCCCATGCATAGCATGATCAATGATAGTCATGATGAATGTGACTGCGAGACTTATCCTTGGCCTCAAGCCCATATATCGTATCTCTCCAGGACTGAAATCTCTGGACTGGCTCCCAGTGGCTGCAAGGATTAAGTTCAAAGCCCTCTGCATTGTCCACAAGGCCTTCTGGGGCCTCAATACCTTTAACTCTCTCTTCCTAAATATCTTCCTTCTCAAGCTCTTCGCTCATCCGCCTCCAACTCCCTCAGGGTCAGTCGCTTCTCCAAGCAACGAGTTGGTGGTAGATCTCTCTCTTCGGCTGGTGTCGCCCTCTGGAACAGCCTCCCGGCTTCCCTGAACTTGAGGAGATCCAACTCTGGTTCCGAAAGCACCTCAAAACCCTCCTCTTTGCTTCTGCTTTTTCTCCTTCTCTCCCCTGCTGACCTCCTTTCTGAAAATGAAACTGTGCCGGTTACCTGGTCACCCTCTGACCTCGGGCCCAGGTCGCTCCCCCGCCAGTCTCACACACCTGCACTGCCTGCCTGGCAACCGCTCGCACTTGGGGACTGTTTCTGTATCCCAACAGTCCCACTACCAGCACTTGACACCTGACTTCTGCACTTACTTTTGCACTGCCACGTGATGACCATTACTTACTTATTTTTGTAATTCCTCCCAGGTATTGCACTCTCCCTCCCCCCTGCCCCTGCACTTTCCCCCCCCCATCCCATGCACTTGCACGATCTGAATGACACTTGGCCTAGTAGGATCGTTGTCTGTCCTCCCTTCGTTCCCCCTCCCTTGCCTTGTCGCGCCTTGAAACACCTGTGTATAGGCGCGTTACAAATGCCATATCATATCATATCAATGTGAGGTAGCTCGGGTGGAGGATTTGAGACACGACCCTGATGTGGTTTCATGACCCGCATGTGTCTCTGAAAGAATGTGAGTCAGCATAAGCGAAGGACAGGGTTTTGAGAAAGTGGAAAGGTATTATCGCAAATGGTGGGCTCTTCAAGGTGGTGCAGAGCTAAGTAAAAGGATCGGGTGTTTGATGCAGAATGATAATATTGTACCTCCACAAGGAGTCTGGGCCAGGCTAACCTTTCTAGTTCATTAAAGAAACCACAGTATAAATGCCCCTAAATATTGGCTTACCGAAGAGTCTGGTGGCCATGTATTGATGTAGATGTGGACCGCCAAGTCAAACACTTGTGTATAGGTGCGTTATAAATGCCATATCATATATCACGTGCGTGACTGCACAGTCTGTCAGTCCAGTATAAAAGTTGCTGTTACAAAAAAGCTTGTCCTATGACAGCAGTGGCTCTACCCCCAACGCCATGTCAGAAGGCTGCAATAGACATTGCCGGTCCTATCTCAGATTTGCCCAAATTGTAAATATTGGTTATATTACTTAGCTACTTTTCAAAGTGGCCCCTTGTGCAGCTTATGAGTGAAGTGAGCTCTGCAAATGTAAGAGTTCTAGAAACACATATGTACGTGAAGGATTGCCAGAAGAGTTAATATTGAACAATGGGATGTAATTTACATCCTGTGAGATGTCTGGGTTCCTCAAGTACCACAGCATTCTCCAGAAATGTACCTCCCTTTACTTCCCTTAAAGTAATGGTCTAGTGGATCGATTTAATCAAAACCTTAATGGTTTTGTCCAAATATTTGTTCAGGGTAAATAGAGCCTCAAGGATGAGCTGGTTAGCTTGCTTCTTATTTACAGCACCACAGACACAACTCCCTTTGAGCAAATATGTGGGCATCACCCACGTACTGATTTGTGCCCTGGGTGGTTGCGCAGAGGATGTACCCCTTGGAGTGGAACATGAGTAAGGAGCAGGCACTAATGGGTAGCATATAGGCGAAGCAACAGGATAGAAAATCCTATACTGACATCAGACATGGAGCCAAGCTCAACGAGGTTTCAAGGGCAGAGTGGGTTCCTGCGAAGAATCCTGAAAGAGTCAAGGGCTGCCTAGATTTATCAGCTCACAGCGAGTGCAGGAGCGCAGGGATGATTCTGTGCTAATTGTGAATGGGGACAGATGGAGTGTGAGGCAGGTACCTGTGTGCCCTTCACTAAAGCATGTTCCTAATGATGATATCTATAGATTATAGACAGATTCAGTCAATGTCACACGTGAACATGCCAGATTTAAAGACTGTCATGTATTGATTTCATTGGCGCTCATGTTCTTCAGTGGCGTAAAGTGAATTGAAGGTGGAAAATCCTTTAGCGCTTTCTATTCAAGCCACACCACATTTTCAATCATTTGTATGCTGGAGAGGAGGGGCGGAACAAAAATTGTGTTTCCACCGCCTTCCATCCTCTCAGCCATACAAATGCGCCACCATTTGCGCCGGCATGGATTTTCGTGCCAGCACAAATGCTTCAGATCCCTATGTGGTCTGCCTTCTGTATGCACCAGAATAAAGCAGGCAGACCCCATAGGGATCCATTGTGCACACTGCCTGCCATCGCAGGCAGCCTGCACAATTACAATTAAATGCTGCCTAAAATGCCTGCATGTCAGACAGCATTTATTTGTAATTGTGAACACTGCTTACCAGGCACAAATGTCAGGGGGCGTTTAATTGCAATTGTGAGCGCTGCTAGCCATGTGAGCATGGCAGGCGATGCTCACAATTAAACGTAAACGCTGCCTGACATGCGAGCATACCATGCAGCACTTACTCACTTTGCACGTATACATGTGTACGCCACCTTCTTGCCTGCACTTTGGCGCTCAGCCAGGCAAATGACGAACATTTGGCAGAGGGGAGCTAGATAATGGAACTGACGCTAGAGAAAAACGTTACAGATGAACAAAGTAATAAAGTGTGTGCACGGAGTGTTGGCTGAGTGTTGGTTGGAGCAAACACTTGGAGACCCACTGGAGAGTCTGTTTATCAGCTCTATCTTCTGCATCCTGTTACTCTACAAAACTCACCACCAGGACACGGAGCATCCGCGGAGTGTTGGCTGAGTGTTAGCTGAGGGGGCTGAGTCATGGAAATGCCCCCCCCGACACTGGAATGTTTGCTCCCAGAACTCGCAACCGCACAAAAACCTTCTCAGTGGAATGTGATGACAGCCCTCGTCAGCCTAAACATGTCCCTGTGTGCTTGGAGGGCCTGGAGCTGAGCCCGAATAAGAATACAAGCGAAAAGGACGCAGATTCCGAGGCTCGGGTGTGCTTTGAGGGTGCTGTAGGCAGCACGTGCCCTTTGAGCACTGCGAGCGCCATCACTGCTCAAATTCATGGACATGGAAAATGCGGACATCGAGACTTTCAAGGTGAGTCCTTCGCTTTACCCTGAGCGATTCTCGACTCCTGCCTCTCCCCCTCCGTGGCTTACCTTGTTTATGACACCTCGCCGCGCGCCTCCTTTGTAGACAGATTGGCCCCCGCACAGGGGCTTTGCGGGGTGCTGTCCGAAGCGGCATGTGTGGGCCGGGGGGTGGAGGGTGGAGCAGGCAGGGGCCCCGCCAGAGTCAGCTGCGCGATCGACCCGCTTGATGCGAATGAACGCGGATCGACAGTGGGCCGGGGGCAGGGGAGGAGCAGGCGGGGGCCCCGCCGGAGTCGGCCCCGCCGGAGTCGGCTGCGGGATCAACTCGCTTGATGCAAATGACTGCGGATCGACTGCGAGGCCCCTCCCGACGTCGGCCGCTGCCCCTCCCTGTAGCCCCTCCTCCAAGTGCAGTTCATTTCATCGCACACTGCAGGAAGGCCCTTTGAAGATAAAACCTTGACGGGAAGAGTCACCCGAGGAATCACCGGCATATATGGACGCATTAGGATTTTTATGTGATCCTGATACAGTGGAGAAACCCGGGCTGCCCCTTTCAAACGGTGCCAATAAAAAAATGCCCAGTAAAAGTCCTTAATGTGCACAAACAAAAAAGCAACAACAGGAAAGGGAAAAAATGATCACAGCCCGGTAAAAAGAAAAGTCAAATCTTGCCCAAATGGAAAAGCCTGCACAAGAAAGTGATATTGTGATAAAAAAAGCCAGTTAATCCTACTATAAAGAAATCATTTATTCTTGCAAAAGAAAAAACTCAAACCTATGAAAAAAAGACGGGGCCCACTCTTATACCCACGCAAACGACTAAAATGGGCCAAGTAAAAACACGAACAAATCTACCCTCGGAGCTAAAATCAATTAGATGGCACTTTCAGCCAAAAGATCCGCTGGTAACAAATAAAGAAATGGTCAACACCCCGCAAAAAGTTGTTACTTTGGTCCAAGCTGATTGAAATACGTGGAGAGAAGTAACAGACAAGGAACTACTTCAAGCATCTGGGCGCAATGAACTTGCACAAAATAATATCATAGCGACATCATTTGAAGATTCAGATGGCCCAGATTGCCGGAGAAATAGCAGGCATAGAACCTTGAAAAATGCAAATAACATGATTGTTGGCCACTTACAGGGAACCGAAGATGACAATTATGCTCAAAACAATTGTGTCAACCCTTCCTTGTCTAAATCCCTGGAACCAGGAAACTGCATTGTAATGCCTGAAAAACAGCCAGAAACATCCACTCCGTATGGTCGCAGAGATAAACGACCGATTGTTGAAGTGGAGCTAAACCACTCGACTGTGCAAATGGCCTTACAGAAAAAACCCAAGATAGGCGTAAGCAATATGAAAGAAAATGATCGACAGGAAAATATTGATGAGAGCCAAGTAACATCAAAAGGGCAAAAACAACCCATAACTGAGTCAGTGACCCAAAAACAAAATGACCTAAGTGATATACATGCCTCTATATCGATATCTAACAGTGATGATTCTGAAGAAATGCAGCAGAGTACAAATCGAACTAAAGAGGGAAATAAAGCCAAATGTACCTGCAAATTGGCCAAAGTCCATAATAGACACAAAAGCCCTCCGCAAGATCTGACAAAAGATCCTATTCTAGCATGGGCAGATCAATGCACTAAAAGTTGGCTCAATGTTGACAATAACCTTGGCTCAGTTTCTAAAACTGTACAAAGGTCTACATGAAAATTACAAGGACCAGTCTACACTACTGGCTCTCATACAGGCAAAATTAATATACATAGGGCCTCATTACACGGATGGCGGAGAACCATGGCGCTATTAGCGCCATGGTTCATGCCGGTAAAATACCGGCACCGCCTTGGCGGAAAGGGGAATTACCGCCGCATTCCAAGGTTGGCGGGGCGGTAATTCCCCCTTCCCCCATTGCCCTTCCCCATTCCCATTTTTGCCCCATAGGGCTTAATGGGAATGGGGAAGGCGCTAATTACGGTAACGCAAATTGCGGTACCGTAATTAGCTCCCTGGGTCCCTTTGCGGGTTGGTTTTTAACGCCTGCAAAAAGCAGGCGTTAAATCCCCCAACCCGCAAAGGGACCTCGTAGTAAGGCAGTAAGGATTTACTGGTACCGGTATTTTACCGGTACCGGTAAATCCTTACCGCCATCCGTGTAATGAGGCCCATAGATTGTACATTGATGCCACAAAGGAGAGAAGAGCCAAGGAAAAAGAATCAGAAAATGTAATTTTCAAAACTCTAATTGAACGAATGGAGGATGCACGTGAAGACAAGAGATCCTTCCTAAACGGATTCAGAGACATAGTTAAACTATTAACATCAGAGTGAAGCGAAGAGCCGTTGAGATCAAACGATAGGAAGGAAACAACAAATTACCATCTACTACCAGAAAGTCTTTTACCCCCAACAGGGGAATGTGTGCATGAAATTAACCCAGGAAGTACAAGAAAAATACCACTTGTAAACTGCACGGTACCACATTTGTCAAACACAAATAAAACATCCCTGAGTTTGCAGCCAACAAAAGGCAAAGACAATACGCTTTTGAACTCAGTGAAAACTGTCCATTCGCAGTCTGGCTTAGGTGCAGTATATAACAAGTCTTTCATAAAACAATTATTATTATTCTTCTTAATCATGCCACTACATACCAATTTTAATAAACCACCTTCTTTTTGGGATAGCATTCTTATAAATGACCCAATAGGCTCCAGTAAAACATCAAAAGACGTCTTTGCAGCATTTGATTCAACAAAATCTATTGGTGAAGTGAAAGATAAGGAGCTTGGAGCCAGAATAAAAACTACAGTTCTGCAAACAAAAAAACCCAAGAACCAACTAACAGGAAAATTGTCCTGCATTGGTGGCGCCAGGAACTTCATTAGAAATATAAAACTAATGAAACAACCAACCCTCGAAGTAGAACCATCTCAGACCATAAAGTTAGTACTACAAGAAGATAAAGAAACAAATGGCAAAACAAATACAAGACAATTTACTAACAACCAGCCAAAGGTGGTGGAAACAACATGTTCGGAGGAAAGAGATCAAGAGGTGCTCCTGAACCTCTTAACCTATGAGGCAGAGAGCATCATAGAGTTAGAGAGTGAAAATGATATGGAGGAAACTCAGAGTTCGATTGATGACAGAAACAAACTGAAGACTCCTCCCACCATATCTCTTACCTTTGAAACTCTGAAAACAAAGAAAGAGTACTTGGTAAATAAACAAAAACACGAAACTAAACAAAGACAAATAATGGATGTCATGGTTGTGCACTCTAAAAAAGTCTATGTGCCAAATAGACCTCCTACACATAACATTCAAAAGGAAAAGTAAAATGACAAAAAGTGGGTGCCCAAAACAAACAGAGAAGATGGAAAAGGGCCGAAATTGTCATTTGAGCGAATTTTGAAAGCAAAGGATGGTCTGATCCTGAACAGGGCAAACCTGATGAGGCTACTACACTTAGGAGTGATAGAGCCAAAAGACATTAATATAGTGGCCTTCCTGTACGAAAAACAAACAAACCTCATATATATACATCTCGCCTCCAAGAGAATCTCGAATCTAATCACATCAGCAACAGAAGATCTAAGAATTCTAGGCTTCGATCTTAACAGTTTGCAGGAGAGTGATCAAAACAGCCAAGCCCAGTAGATGGTACTCAGTAAAAATATCTACAAAAATTGACAACAAAGCATCTTGGGAATGGCTATCAACAAATCTTGCAGGGCAAAGTAAACAATAGACTGTCCGTCAACAAGATCAAACAAGGATACAAATTGCCTCATGGAACTCTAGAGGCTTTAAACATCTGTTTAAGAGCATAAATCAGGAAATTCTGTTGGCCGATATAATATGCATTCAAGAATGCTGGCTACAAAGTACCCCCTTTATTGATGGTCATGCGTGTCTCCTAAATAAAGCTCAAAAGGGAGATAAGGGCAGGCCCTCGGCAGGGCTGCTAACCGTTATAAAAAATACGGCAAGAAAAACAATTATATGATGCCTTTTTCCATCTCCCTTGATACAAATTGTAATAATGCAGGATGAACAAGAACAAATAACAACGGATGCAAAAACCACCCAAATACTTCTCAACTTGTATTGGAACAGCAAGGCAAAAGAAGGTGAGAAATTTCTGCCGACATTTATGAAACACCTAGACGAACTCAGAGCCGAATTCCTTCCGTCAAGTCTACTCATTTGTGGCAACCTCAATATTGACTGTATAAAAACAAACAACAAATGGGTAAATGTACAACAACAGCCAAAAAATCTTCCATGCAAACAATGGCTGAATGAAACTAAAATAAGAGACCTAAAAATGGTAAACGGAAACGTTAAAGGTGACCCAACAGGAGCAGCCAGATGGTCCTCTCATAATGCCAGTGCAACATTGGACTATTTCTTTGTCGATTCTGGCACTTTCCAACAAATACCATCTATGGATATTCTAAACACTGATAAATCGATCATAAACAACTTATTATAACCCTTGAACAACCAAGGCGCACGTTGAGATATCAAAAAAACTAAAACATAGAGTGATGGTCCTACAAAGTCAGCGTTAACAACGGTTTAAACAGGCTTCGATTAACAGACAGAGAACTACCTCGTCTAAATGAAGCTATCCAAAAATGGATAAATCAAAAAAATTCAGATGTTGAATATGAAGAGTGCCTCAGCCTATTTAGAACTGCTGATGCAAAGCATGGACTTGTCCAAGTAAAAAGACTCCATAATTATGATCAACAACTGGCTGAAAGAAAGAAACATTTGCAAAAAAATCTGCAGGCTATAAAGACGGAAAAAGAAACAACAGATAAAAGACTAGAAGCAAAAATAGCATTACCAAAATTCCAAAACTGGGCAAAGGCTCATCAAGCTCAACTTTATCAGCAGGATGGAGAAAATATGATCCGGACAATTGAAAGCAAAAATCCAAAATTCCTTTGGGCACTAATAAATGAACAGACAAAGCCAACAGGACATGAACAACTAAACCCAATTAAGGAATCTCAATGGGTGCAACATTTCAAAAAAATATATGATCCAAAGAAAGAAAACTTAAAACAATTAAAAGAAACTCCAGCTAAAGACTCATGGAAGATACCCTTTTCAAAAAGCAAAATAATAACAATCATTAAGAAAGCAAAGGGCTCACGTGCCCCCGGTCCAGACGGGCTATCAAATTTCACTCTCAAGTTAAATCCAGAAATGTAGGCAGATCTATGCTATATCTTATTCAATAGAATTAACACCACGCGACAAATGCCCAAGTCATGGAAAACCGCTATTGTAATCCGATTTTTAAAAAGGGGGATCGGACCAAACCGGAAAACTATCGTCTGATTTCCCTACTGGATGTACTGGGAAAGGTATATGCAGGAATACTCCTGAAGAGATTAAAAGAGTGGATTGCGAAAAGCGGCAACTTTGACCACAGACAGACTCATTTCGTGGAACGGGTTGATTGTGGCCTCAACCTTCTTCTGCTTAACATCCTTAAAATGAAAGCATCAAAAGATAATCAACCTATTAATCTGACATTTATCGACATGGCATCAGCCTTTGATAGGGTTGATAGAGAAATCCTTTGGAAAAAACTCAAGGCAAAGGGATGCCCGCCTGATTTACTGGAGGCAATTATAGCACTCCATACAAACACTAACCTTAAAATACGGTTAGGCTTAAAAGGTAACCTCAGCAGATGCATAAAAACAACGAGAGGGCTGAAGCAAGGATGCCCCCTGGCCTCGATATTGTATAACTTTTTCATTCACGACATTGGGAGCTGGCTGAATCCGGAAAGATCATGTGCACCTCGTATTGACAGAACCGCCATAACACACTTATTGTATGCAGACGTTCTAGTGTTGTTGGATCTAACTCCTATAGGGCTACAAAGAAAACTAGACGCCCTTCAAGCGTATGTTACAAACAGCAAGCAACAAATAAATGCAACAAAATCAGAAATCCTAATCTTTAAGAGACTGAAGACAAAAAGAAACAAGGAATTCCAATGGAGGTTAAACGATACCTCCATTAAACTATCCAATAACTTGAAATATCTAGGAGCAATGATCAGTTCAGATGGTGGTGAAAGCCCATGGAAAATAAATCTGGAGCTAAAAACGAACCAACTAATTGCCCAAGCGCTGACCCTGAAGAAAAAATTCGGGAAGTTCTCAATACAATGCTTAATTGACTTTTACAACCAAAAAGTCACACCCACAATCACCTATGCGGGAGAGTGCTGTTTGAGAATGCCATGGGAAACCTGAGACCGTCTGGAATCCAGATTTTGGAAAAGAACGCTAAGGCTGCCAAACTGTGTCCCAAGTGGAGTAATAAGACACAAACTGGGACTTTACTCGCTACACGTACAAGTGGAGTGGAAAATGTTGACGACCTACAGAAAAGCAGTACTTAGTGAATGTCCCACTCAATACAAGGTGCAACAGGCACAAACCACAAACATGGAGCCTGGCCTCTTAAACATCTGGAGATACAAATGCCAAGAAATAAAGGAAAACATTGGCATCAGCATGGAATTGTTGCACCACAACCCAAAAAAAGTAATAGAAGCTCTCTTAGCTGATGATTGGGCACAAACAGAAGACATACGTGTGAAAGCAAAATCTCACACACTTTCGAACAAACTACTCAACTTTCCAACAACACTACCAAACTACCTAAGAAAGAGTGAAAATTCGAAACACAGAGATACCCTATTGCGCTTCAAATTGAACATCTTAACAACTCGACAGATCCTAAAAAAATATGGCTTAGTGTAAGACAATATGTGTCGTCTCTGTAACGAAGTAGAGGAATCCTTGCAACACTTGACGATGTTTTGTAAAAAACTCAGATCTGAAAGAGAAAGGACTCTCCTACTCGCTTTGCCAACAACATGTGGTTTGGACTCCGACGCATGGTGGGACGCCATGTATGTAGTACTCAATAGAAAAACGGTTAGAGGCCTAGGCTTATTCTTAATTGCAACACAGGAAAAACTCGCTGAGCGAGACAACTCCGAATGCCTGTGAATTAGTTGTAAATTCCCTCTAGACATAAAAGCCAAACATAGGACAATTAAGATCGTGGAAAGAATTCAGAAGAAAATAAGTGGAAAAAAAGTTTGGCTTGATGATAAAGACAAATGAGAATGTTAAGCAAAAATTGTATTCATTTATGATAAATGCTTTAAATAAAGAAAAAAAGAAAAAAAGTGTGTACACAAATGTTTGATTTATGTTCCACCTTATATATTTTACACCGCAAGTGTTTAAACAATAATATATTACACTCAATGAACCAACAGAATTGTAATAAAAGAAAATCAGTCTAGTTAGAGATGAATGATTAGAGAAAGAGTAGCGAAGGGGCAAAGGTAGATAAAGCAAGTAAAAATGAAAGCAGAAAAGCATAGCTGGATAATAATCATATTTTGCTACTTGTTATAGTTGAATAATTTTCTTTATGGGAAAGCTATCCATATTTCCAGCAAGTCAATATACACTGTTACCCATGGAGTATCTGATAAGTAATTTCTCCAGTGCTTTCACACCAGTGTTGACTGATAAAGCAGTAATTGGCTATTCACGTCCACACAATATGTGAGTACCGTTTGCACCTTATACAGAAATATAATTCCAAATTGACATAAGTGCACCCGGTGCAGTCTCGTTGTAGGTGCAGCATGACTACCTTGAAAGAAACATTGATGCAGGAACTGCACTCTCAAGATACGGCCAGAGGCAGGTCCAAGATTACCATTGTCGGTGCTGGGCAGGTGGGAATGGCCTGCACAGTTTCCATTCTACAAGCGGTAGGTGTTTCAACGATTGCATTCGGAATTGTTTGATGATTTTGAATTTGCTCCACACTCCTGCAATTTAATACAAACCCATGGGTACCAGAGTCCATTCCCAAATGCATCTGCCTTTTTCTCTTGACTACTAAATGGACGTTGCCTACACTTGAGTTAAAACAAAAATATTATTCATAAAGCTTTTATATTCCTTTCTTGCTAATATGTGCATGCGAATTGCAAACACATGGACCATGCTGCTGCTGGGTGGGGAACGCCACGTTCTGCACCAGGTGGAAGATTAAAGTATGCTTTTGAACCGAACTTTACATATTTCACCTAGTGTAGAAACAAGGGGGCGGTGCTAAGCACCTGGCGCTCAAATGTGCTATACTCCTCTTTCCATGGCACGTAAAATGACATGCATGCCGGTGGTGGTGGCAGCTTTTCGTGCCAGTAGGGCGGGTGGGTCCTGAGGTGTCACTGGCATTGTAAACGATTCAAGGTCAGAGGTGGCAGTTGAGTATTTGAAGCGGCTGAGTGCAGCAAGAAAGCCGTATGTGATGTAGGGGAATTTGGGGGTTGGGAGGAATTTTCAAAATAATGTTTTGAAATGGTGAACACCCATATTATACTATACTCTCATTTTCAATGAATTATCCTCTCCTCTTCAATCACTCTTTCACACACCCGATCAAACTCCCACCCTTGCTTACTATGCTGCCTACATTATCTTTTCTTTTAGCTCGCTCTATTTTTAGGTCATTTCCTGCAAAAAGACCAAGGTCATATGATTCCTGGGGCATGGATACAATAGGCCTATAATTCGGACAAGGTTTACGCTCTTTGAGACAAGTATAGTGGTGAACTTGTGCAGTATAACTACCCATTCATTAATTAATTTAAACTCTGAATGTCCACCATTTGGCAAAGTAACACACTAATTTTGGAGAAAAAAAATACCAAGCTGAAAGAGCTCCCCATATCCATATGATTTTTAAAGCAGAAAAATGTCGACTACAAAATCTTCGGGAAGAAATAGCATTCAGAAGTCTATGGGCCTCATTACGAGTCAGGCGTTAAGGGGTTAACGGCACCGTAAACGGCGCCGACCCTTAACGCCTGATTCCGAGGTCCCTTTGCGCCATGGTGAGTTTAACGCCTGCTTTTTGCAGGCGTTAAAATCCAGGGCGCTAAGGGACCATGGTGCTAATTACGCCACCGTAATTTACGGTGGCGTAATTAGCGCCTTCCCCACTCCCATTATGCCCTATGGGGCAAAAATGGGAATGGGGAAGGGTAAATGAGAAATGGGGATTTACCGCCCCACTCACCTTGGAATGGGGCGGTAAATCCGCCATCCACCATGGTGTAAACGTAGTTTACACCATGGTGATAAGGGTACGACCCAGGCGGTAACTTACCGCCTGGGTCGTAATGAGGGAATATGTCTTGTCATTTAATTAATTTAGGAGATAAAACTCTTTCTCATGGTGAGTGTGGCACATGCAAAGCTGCGGATAGATTAGCAGGAGCACACCTTTATGGTAAAAGTGTAGACATTAAGGGCCTCATCACAAGTTGGTAGAACTCCCATTTTCCGCCAGACTCTTGATAGGGCCAGCCCTTAAATGCAGCGGTAATGGCGTTACTGCTGTATTTAAGGGCTACCGCCCAGCTCATTATAAGGCCCTCTACGATACCAAGAAAATAGGTGTATAGTATTGAAACCTTACCATCAAATATAAATGTTAGCAATAATTAAGCCAAACAGTGAGGACATAGTTAAAAGAATATTCTGGATAGCCTCTATCCAGGAAAACCGGACCTTTCAGAAAATGTATGTATATGTGACATGTTTCATCGTTATAATTATCGAGATGACTCTGATGATTGAAAAGGATGTTTTAAAAGTACATTTACAGATGGTTGATTATTAAGACATCGAAAACGTAGATTAGTTAATGATCAGTAACTTACATGTGGTTTGCCTGAAAAATAGAACTGTATTATTATTGTTTACTCTACCTCTTTTTTCTGAATTAATCTTCATACTGAATCTAAATTGTAAGGAAATTGCAATGAATTCGATGCTGCTGCATACACAAATAAAAACTATAACATTACATGTTCTGCTTTCACTAATTATATTAAATGCTAGATGAAGAAATAGAGCAAGAAAAGATGCTTGAAACGGAACTAGCAAAAGGTATAGCGAAATGTACACAAGAATCAAAACACATTTTAATTCCAATGCAGTAAATCCACTTGGACAATTGCTAGAAAGAAATGAAGCGGAGTTAACCATGCAGGCCGTATTTGCTGTAATGCAACAATATGACAAACTAAAACATAATTCACTAGTTGGGAAATTAAATTGTGAACAAAAATAAGTATTTAACCAATTTGTTAAGTAACACTGACCACACATGATTAGATGAACTATATTTCTGTGAGTGTGCAAACTTTAAACATCTACTGTTTAGTGGAGAAGCAGGCACAGGAAAGTGTTTTTTTTTAAATTAAAGTCATATCTTCTTTTGTGTGAAATACATTTGCTATTCCTTTGGCATGTGTAGTAACAGCACCAAGTGGTTTTAGAGCTTATAATATTGGTGTCATTTGCTACATTATGTTACCCGTAAAACATGACAAACAAAATAATATCAAAAACCTCATGCAGAATCTGCACAATCTGATGAATCCAAGGATGTCATTTCTCCTTTCCCGGGGCTAACCCCCACATGTGGCCAGTGGACGGCAGCCGCTACAAGATCCTGACCCTGGGGGTGGCTTTATGAGGGAGAACCACCTGGGGGGAGGTGACTTTCACAGAGACCTGATGGCATCAGTTTAGGAAATCACATACCCTCCTTTCTCCTTAAAAATGTCTCCTCAGTCCCCCATGCTTTAACAGCATATTGTTACCCTCACTCCCCACCTCCATGTAAAATTGGTGTGTCTAATCTTCAAGCTCTCACAACAGATAATATGTAGGCCACTGAGATGAGGAGGAGGCAGGGAGTAGTGAAGGTTACTCCCCAGGCAACTTAGTATTCATCTCCTCTGAGTAATCTAAAACTTAACTTACCCTCCTAAACTGCTGAAAATACCTCTTCAAGTTCTTCATATAAGCTGGACATTTAAAACTGCTGAGAACACCATCCCAGACTTTCCTTATACGTTATCACAAACTACTTCCCTTCTTCTAAGGATAGAAGTACTGTCATAAGGAAGCTGGGCCGAGTTGTGAAGCTCAGTAAAGACCCAAAGCGTACGCTTTGGTTGTTGTGAGCGCATACTAGCTGGCAGGACATTTAAACTGCAAAGCCAGCTGAAGGGAGGCTGCAGAGATCAAGTCCTCTTGGTGCTGACCAAGGGACTGCTGGCGAATGCGAGATCCGTGGAGCCATCAGGCTCACAGGAGAAACCAAGAGAGGCAGACTAAAGAGACTGGTATGCCACAGGAACGCCAAAGGAGGGAGGGTGGCCTTTCTGGTGTGCAGCTGTAATGAAGAGCAGCCTCTGCATTATTGGAGCCAGGGCAGTGCGGAATAGGCAAGCAAGGGCTGCGGAAAGGACAGGAGCTATGAAGCAGTGGCAGCAATTTTGAAGGAAGGAAGCAGGGTGCCAATGAGCCGCTGCAGTTTCACCACGCTAGAAGCAATTCCTGCAACAGAATACTGATGATTCTAAAAGTGGCCAGAAGTCAATAAAGTAAGCGAGAGAGAACGAAGAGTGCCATATTACTTATTACAGTAGTAAATGAAGTATACGAGCGAGAACGAAAAGTGCCATATTACTTAGGCATACCACCTGAGGGAAGAGGGGAAGCCGGGGCATTTCTGCAACAGGACCAAAAGTGTACAGAATTAAATGAAGTAAATGAGAGAGAACAAAAAGTGCCATGTTTTTAAGCATTCTGGTCAGTTCACCTGAGGGACGAGGGGACACCTGGGCATTTTGGCAAAAGGACCAATACGTAACAAAAGTAAATTAAGTAAATGGAGAACAAACAGTGCCATATTATTTAAAGAAACAGAGCAGAACTAGAATAAGAACTTGCCACATTTGCAAGTGTGCAATACGCATATGAGAAAGCCCTTGAAGGAGAGTATACCAGGCATTTCAAGTCACAAGTATTTTGTGTATGAGAAGAAGTGTTTGCATTTAAGAGAAAGCCCTGGCAGGAGAGTATACCAGGCATTTCAAGTCAGAAGTGTTTTGGGAGGGCGCTGTTGAGCAGCCCAAAGATGACTGCTTAGTTTTGCTTCTCTGTGTGCCGCCAACGAAATACTGTTCAGAAAGGCGGTTATCTGGATCTATTACTCTTCAGAGGTGGAACATACGTTAAGGAAACCGTGAGGCACCTTTGGCCCGAGTTTGGTGCTAAACTGTCACACTGAAACAGAGATTTTGCTGGGCATGCTACGCAGGGTGACGAGCGGGCCACGGTCGCCACCAGGCTGCGGGCTGCGACGGGTGCTGCCCCGAACGAACGTCTTGACACTGAGAGCTGGGCTGTGGGCAACGCCCACCTTCGCGCTTCTACTCCCTGGATCGCAATGGCTGATGAGCGGCCCCCGGACTCCTCTGGCCCTGCACTCCCCAGGTGGTGACCGAACTTGCGGAGTCCCTGGAGGGCCTGCTTCCCCACAGGTGACTCTGAGCTCTACGGCGGCCGCTGTCCTGGATGCTGCAAGAACACTTACCCGACGCCGAAATTGCTGCTGATCGAGAGCGGCACACCCAGCTACCCTCCATATCTCTCTGCGGATCTACCGTCCATGCTGTGGGCCGTGAAACTGCCCGCGGCTCCTCGGGTGGCGTGACGCGGACTTGGCGGACCACATCAGATCTCAGAAGCGCTTTGGGAGGGCAGGACCATGCCCAAAACGATGTGGAAACACTGTTGGTCTTGCTGGCGGGAGTTTGCCGCTGCACGGGTTCCCCGGCCTCCTGTCTACACCCGCACCTCATATCTGCTCTTGAGGCTCTGATGCTGGGGTCCCAGCGGGTGGAGTGCCTACCTGCTCCCTTCATCACTACGGGCTGTGTGGGACGAGCCCTGCGCCTGCCCCTCATGTGGCCCTTGAGCCGCTACCACGGAGGGGAGGAGGCTGAGCAGCAGCCCTGCGCTGGCTCCTGCCCACGCTGGCACATACAGTATCCAACGGTGTACGCGTAGGTGTGAGGCACGAGAGGACTTGTGAAGACTACAAGTAAGTGAGGCGCCGGGGTGTGAGGCTGGTGGGCCTTGGGCAGTGCTCTCTGTACTGACTCTGAGCCGCGTGGGACATTTCTGTGTGCTGGCGACCCCCCACAGCTGTCACTAATACTCCCTGCTTCCCTGTGACGGTGGGCCCCTTGACTACACCACAACTGAGCTGCCCCATTTTAATACGACAGTGGGTCGCAGTGTCCTACATCCCGATCGCCACACGGTGTGACTTCAACATCGTCAATGCACGGCAACAGTTAGGATTGTATTCACTGTCCACCTGCTAAAACCCAAATCGCCAGCACTGCAATAGCTGATGACAATCTGCCCTATACTGCTTCCCGCGAGGCGGCTGGTGCTGGCAGCCCCGCCACTGCAATGTTCCTGGGCCTAATCATTGTTGCCAATCACCCTGTGTGTGCTCCACTGTGGGCACCCTCCGGGCGGATATTGAGACACTATTGCGACGGCCCCCTACGCAAGTCGGAGCTGGGCTGCACCTACTAATCCCAGATCCTGGTTCCCTACTGTGGGTGCTGATTGCTGCATGAGGCACACAACAGACCAGAGGACGCCCGATACGTTGATCTGCGCTGCACAGGTGACCCCCCCACACTGGGGCCCCAAGTGGACTACTTCTCTGACCTGCTGCTGCTGGCTCGGGCGTCCGAGGGAATGCGACACACAGCTCCTGGGCGGGGGATAAGAAATCCGGGGCTCCCCCTTTCCACAACCGAAGTTCCTACTCCAGCGGCCCCCAGGCCCTCTGTCCCCCTGAAAAGACGCCCCTAAGGAGTTCCTCAGAGCCCTCCTCTGGCTTGACTACACTGGGGAGCTGTCTGGGGTCCCCGTGGCGAGTGTGTGCTCCCTACACTGCATGGGTGTCCCCAACACTAGCACTGTATCTGCTTCACTTTCGGAGACTAAGACACTAAGAGTCTATCATGTTGGTGTGAATCACCAGAGTTCAAAAACCACTTGACTGCCCTAGGGAACATACGCAAATACCTAGATAATGGCTAACAGGTCTCGGGGGGGCCAACAAGGTCGGTGCCATGGATAAATATGCCCAGGCAGCACCCAGGCCCGATCAAGAGTGATCTTCCACAAGCCAAGAGGATACGAACATGCCAGTAGATGCTCCACTTCCTGACTTAACTGCTATGATGGAATCCATGGCCAAAACCTTTGCATCCTTTCATGAAAAGCTCGACGACATAAATGCAAACGTGGCGTCACTCAAAACCAAGCTAGATCAACATGGAGCCAGGATCACTGAGGCTGAGATCAGGATTGGGGCAAACGAGGATGGGATACATGTACTGCAAGACACTGTGGTCACTCTTACCCGTGACATGAAATTCGTCAAAGCTAAATTTGATGATTTGGAGTCCAGACCGCGCAGGAACAATATCTACATCATCGGTGTCCCTGAAGCAGCACTCAGAGGATGCATGGAACTTGCAAGTGAAAACCTTCTTAAGGACCTGCTCGACAACCCCGAGCTGTCTCCTCTCTTTGCTATTGAGCGTGCCCACCGTGCATTGGCCCGCGCCCTAAACCCAGTGATTTTCCAAGACCCATAATTGCAAAGATCTTAAGTTACAGGGACAGAGATCACATACTCCGGCTGGCACGGGAGAAAGGGGAACTCAGGCTGGATTCACAAGTCATCAGAATCTTCCCAGATTTCTCTATGGGAGTGCAGCCGGAACGCCGACAATTTAATGGAATGAAGAAAATGCTAAGAGAAAGGAAGGTCGATTATGCAATGCTATTTCCCGCACTTTTAAAGTTCACCTATCGTAATAAGCTTTACTTTTTCACAGTCCCGGAGGAAGCAGTGAAATTCATGGAGGCGCACATCCCACTAAATGACCCTGTGGACGACTTGATGGAGAATGACTGAGGGGGATGCCATTAATGAGACCCATTCTTGAGTTCCTTCGTCCTTCTGTTCATCAGTTGCTAATACCTCTCACGCGCATTACTTATGTGCCAAATTAAACACTATATTATAACATGGAGGTGGCCACCCACAATGCTGGGCCTTCTTATTTCATATATCCATCGGCCAGCAGGTGGAACTAACTCAAGCCACTCACTTGTCATTAGCTGTGGCAGCAGAACCGATCCACTGGAGTGAGCGCTTTACTTAATGTTTATATTATTGATGATTTTTTCTCTCTGTTTTCTGTGATTAATTGTATTATTGTGAATACTGACCACCTTAACAAGTGATGAGTAGTGGTTTATACCACCCCTTATGCGAATGTTGGTCACACGGCAGCAATGCACCCCACTGCAGTTGCAATGTTTATTTCTATGGGTTTGTTGTGTTTGCACCCTCGCTGGGGCCGCGGCCTGTGTGCCAAGTTGGGGATGGTGCACCAGTGAACGCTCTAAAGGGGGGAGGAGCTACACTGCCGGTTGGGGTTGCGCAGTGAGGGTAGGGGTGGAAATGTTGGGGAATGCTACATTAAAAATGATGGAAGTGGCGTGGCACTGCATGTGGTGAGCAGGCGACATGAAACTATGGTTTACATGGTACTGAAGGTGGAAAGACATGGTTGCTGGGATGTTCCATGAAGTCACAACATGGCTACTAGGTTAATTTCATGGAACGTCCGTGGGATAAGCAACTTTAATAAGGCCCGCAGAATTACTGCTTATGCCCAGAGACATGGGGTGAAGATACTCCTGTTACAAGAAACTCATGCCCTGGGTCGCCTTGCATCAGCCTGGCGCCGTCCTGGGGTCCCAATAGGTTCTACACGACATACTCCACACAATCCAGGGGAGTCTTAACGTTAATTCACAAATCAGTAAAATTTGTTTTGAAGAAGAGCCATATAGACCCGAGGGTAGATACGCTATCCTACATTGTGTGGTGTCAAATGAGGAGTGTTTGCTTGTAAACACGTATGGTCCTAATGTTGACACCCCTGAATTTTCCGACACAGTGGTTTCCTTACTCATGAGCTACATTGGGGTCCCAATCATCTGGGGAGGGGATATGAACTTGACAACTATCTTGACAGGACAGGAACATCCCCCAGGGCTAGCTCCTGTGCGGCTCGTAGGCTACACATACACATGATATCACTGGGAATACGTGACGCCTGGAGAACACTTCACCCGCACGCGCAGGAATATACCTATTATTCGTCGGTGCACGATAGCTCGTCCAGGATTGATCTGTTTCTACTAACTGGTGGACTAATCGGCAAGGTTGTAGATACCCAGATACTTGCCTGCACGCTTTCAGACCATGCCCCAGTGACGGTGCTTGTTGAGCTGGGAGTCGCCCCACCTGCCCACTCCACCTGGCGCTTTAAGGCAGAGGCACTGCTGGACATTGCGTTTAAAGCAGAGATCCTCTCTGATAATAACACCTTTTTCTAATACAATGCACAACATGACAAGACCGCCGGAGTTCGCTGGGAGGCCTTCAAGATGTATATTAGGGGCATGTCCATTTCAAGAGAAGCAGGAATACTGAAAGCCATAAGGTGTAACTTACACCGGTCAAAGTCTAAGCTTAAAGATCTAGAGCGGGAATGTGCCACATCATCTACCCCACCAAACTAGCACAGAGAAGAAAGGAACTCGAAACGTTTGAAGCACATGCCATGGAACTACGATAATTTACACGCCCACTGGCAGCAAGGAGATATGGTGAGGGAGATAGACCTGGGAGGACAATGTCCTGATTGGTTCGCGCTGAGGGAAGCAGGTCTCAGATTGAATGTATTAGAGACACACAGGGCACCCAATATTGGGCAGACCAGCAAATACTTGAAATCCTCTCGAAATTCTATGCCGATTTATACACACCCCAGCATGAACACGGCACACAAGACATACGCAAGCTTCTAGATCAAATCCCCTTGACACACATTTCCCAAGCCACCAGGGAACAGCTTGATAGTCTGATCACACTAGATGAGATAGTTAAGTCCATCACTGATCTCCCGAAAGGCAAGGCCCCAGAGCCGGATGGACTCATTTTAGAATTCTACCAAGAGCATGTGGCGCTTCTAGCGCCGAAGCTGCTGTAAGTATGGGTCGAATCACTCCGGGTATCCACTCTTCCCCCATCCCTACATTTAGCGATCATAACCATCCTCCTCAAGCCCGGCAAGCCCAGCGACGAATGTGGGTCCTATAGGTCCCTATCGCTTATGAATATCGACACTAAAATATTCGGCAAAGTAATAGCTAACAGATTTCTTCCGATCATGGCACATCTGGTCCACAAGGATCAGAGCGGCTTTGTCCCTGGACGCCCGACAGCCCTCAATATCAGACGGCTCTTTAATGTTATATCCAGGATCGACCAAAAGGCGGAGGCTGTTGCGGTCACAATGGACACCCAGAAGGCTTTTGACATGTTCTCCTGGGAGTACATGTGGGTAGTCCTGGAGAAAATGGGGTTGGGACCAAATATGATATCTTAGATTCAACTATTGTACACATGCCCCACAGCTAGAGTCCTGGTGAACTCCCTAACCTCATCGTCCTTCGTACTGCCGAGGGGCACCCGCCAGGGTTGCCCATTCTCCCCCATCCTCTTTGCACTAGTTATCGAGCCAATGGCAAATAACATCAGAGCCTGGCACTCCCTTAAGGGCATACGCCTAAAGGATATACCGGAGATAATATCATTGTATGCAGATGACGTTCTGCTGTACCTCAGGAACCCAACTACCCGTCTAGACGCTATTATTGGAGACATAACAAAGATAGGCACCTTTTCTGGCTTCACCATTAACTATTCCAAATCCGAGATATTCCCGCTCACCTGTGCAACCCAACAGCCGGCATGCAAATACGCTCTCCGCTGGTCTCCTGGCGGTATCAAATATCTGAGAGTTCAAATATCACTTTCCAAATCAACTTTGATAGCCAACAACTATAATGCAACGACACAGTACATTGAGTCAAAGATAGTGAGATGGCGCCACCTCCCGCTCTCACTGGCGGGTAAGCTCTCACTGATAAAGATGATATTGGTCCCTAAACTTCTCTACATCTTCGAGAATGTTCCGGTCTGGCCAGGGAAGCAATATTTCGGCAGCCTGCATAAAATGTGCGCACAATTTCTATGGCATGCCGGTGCAGTCCAAAAAAAGTGGCAATACATGATGCTGCCCCTGACCCGACCCGATACTGGATTGCAGCACAAGCCCAACACGGTATGCACTGGTACAGGAACCCGACTGCTCCCCCCCATGTCAAACTGGAAAGACTAGCAGCGGACGGAGTAAATATCATGTCACTTGTCCTTCATCGTAAATACCGAGCTGATGCCCCATCTGAACCCATCTCGACTACAATAATAGCATGGAACCGCCTACTCTGCCCGAGGTCCGAGCAGTGGCCCTACTACAAATGGCTCCCTATTTGGGAGTTTTCAAGGCTCGCACCCTCTCACGATAAATATTGACAGATTTATTTCCCGAGGGGAAATTTATAACTCCTCAGACGTGGCGCCCGGGCCACTCTGGATTGGCATTGGAGATGTTGCAGTATTATAGACTAAGGGCTGCAGTTCACACCATGTGGCCAGCTTATCCAGATGAGTCCCCTGATGCACCCGAAATTCAATATATAGCCAATTCTGCCAATAGCCGGGGAATTATCTCCTCCCTGTACAAGATACTCCTAGCAAAGTCCCCTGACCCATCCCCTAGTGCGCGTACCGAATGGGCTGTGGAACTTGACCTCGAGATCACTGACTGTATTGCTCGCCCAGAGTGCACGGACAGTCATTAATCACCAATGCAATTGCAGAGCCAATACTTTAAACGCAGGTAGACGATGCAATGACTTACAACCACACGCACGCTTAGAAAATAATGAGCACTTATACGGCTATTTATTCAAAGCTTGGAAGCAACAAGTGATAACACAGAAATAAATCACAGAAAAGACAGAGAATTCAAAAGAAAATACATCACCGTGGGCGTAACTGAATCCCTCATCTCGCCAGAAGCGGCTGGAGGACCCCGATAACAGCCAAGCCAAGAGCACAACAGCCCACAGGTATGCCGGACGGAAGCGTCCCCCCTTCGACTGAGTTCTTTGTACTTGTCCCGTCTTACCGTTGAGGAGTTCCGCATATATGCACTCCTCAAAAAGGAGTGGTAATTTCTCGAACCTTCTGGCAAATGCACTTGTGCATTGATGGGCAACCGTTGGTTGCCCGCTGGGTCAACCGACAGTAACGTCAAGGAGCAAAGCGCTTCCCTCCTCTAAGAACAAGCGCCACAGAAAACAGTCTCATAACTCATAACAAGACATGACAAAGCCAGCTTTCCCAGTAGAATGTCCTTGACTGCATACCAGGTTTGGAAAGCATGTTTTCTCCAGCAAAGTAAATTCAGCTCTCAGCGAAATAAGTACAGCTTTTCACTGCGGCATGAAGTAAATATCCATTTTGGCTCTGAGTGCTCCCAGAATACACTGCGCACCAGCGCCATGTTTTAGCTCAAGCATAACAATTTCACCCTTGGATATTTATCTTCCATAGCCCAGTGGCAGAGGAGCCGGTCTCTGAAACCGACGAAATATTAAAACTAAGTTGGGAATGCATTGAATACAACAACAACAAGCTATTATGATAGCTAATATAATGCAAATACAAGAAAAAGCGTAACGCAGGGTACCCCCAATATCAGGAATCCATGAAAATAACCAATCCCACCAATTCCCAGTATGATCTTGGGACACTTGAGAAATGATATCCCTCAAACCTTGAATATGACTTTCAATGGATCGTGAATGGTCACTTAGATTGAAACAACACATACCTTCAACTGAGTTACAACCTAAATTATGCTTTAGCAATAGATAATCAACATCAGCCCTGTTTTGCAAAGTTGCTTTTCTAATAACTTTGCTATCAAGGAGTAACTCTTCTAATGCCTGAGAAGTATGATTGAGTCCTTTGACTACTAAACATGCTAATTTGATCAAAGATTTGTAACCCCCAGCAGCTAAACCCCAAACTCCCACTAATGAAAGGGTTAATGCTAGAAACTCAGCTTCTGATAGCAAATGCACATGTGAATCACAATCGTGGGATAGACCCACAGACTCAAAAGTTGATCTTTTGCCTCGAGATATCGCTGGGTGTAAAGGGAACATCATTAGTCCTAATCGAGTTAAGGCACATGGACCTCCGGAAATGTTAGCTGGAATATAAGTGTATGTGATGTTGCCACATGAAAAGAGCTATCCTGTTGGAAGTTTCACATGATTCAAATGACTGGCAGCTATCACTGTATGATTACAAGACATAGGGCCTCATTACAACCTTGGTGCTAAGTGCACCAACTTTACCACCATGGTGTAAACTCCGTTTACACCATGGTGGATGGCGGATTTACCGCCCCATTCCAAGGTGAGTGGGGCGGTAAATCCCCATTTCCCATTTTCCCTTCCCCATTCCCATTTTTGCCCCATAGGGCATAATGGGAGTGGGGAAGGCGCTAATTACGCCGCCGTAAATTACGTCGGCGTAATTAGCACCATGGCAGGTTAGCGCCATGGATTTTAACGCCTGCTAAAAGCAGGCGTTAAAATCAGAATCAGGCGTTAAGGGTTAACGGTGGCGTTAACCCTTAACGCCTGAGTTGTAATGAGGCCCATAGTGTTATTCACACTGGTACATGTGCGTGGAACTCACGAACACAATTGTTTCTCGAACACGGTGTGATTTTGCTGTTTGGTTAAATTGAGCTGTTGGCATTTGCCAATTTCTTTTGCATTGCATGTGATAAGGTAACACACATCACCTTGAGTTATATTATAGGTTATAATACGTGTCAAATCTCTCCATTTGTGATCTGTTTCCTGGCAAAACCTGCAGTACTCATAGACGGAAAAGGATTGCCTGATATCGGAATCTTGAACCAAAGAATCATGGTGCGTGACGCTGAAAATATGCTTTAGAACCGGAACTGGCGTCGGCACTGCTACTAAGCACATAGTCAGTAAGGCTTCCGCATTGGGCACGTCAGTAAGGCAAAAGTGCGTAATGTTGACCACCTGTTGTGCCAGGTATGTCCACATATTCTCCGTTTGGGTGATCATGGGAGCATGTTTTCGCCGTCCTGAAGATGCCTCTCGCATAACTGGTATCAATGTTGTTTTCACTTGCGCCTGACGTGTTTGCCGCATTTCACGAATCCATGTCTTCGGTCTGGCAGGCTTTTCGGCATCGGCATAGGGCTGCTTTTGGACATCATTAGTCATCATTATCAGTTTCTCCTTGATCGCTGGCACAGATGTGACATTTTTCATTGTTAGCAGCATGCCGTTTAACTCTCCCGAATGGAGCCCATTTAGTCCCACAATTACACCAGCCAGACACAGGATCTACAAGGCAAACGCAGAAAAGAGATATCAGTATTGTACATCACTCTCTCAGGTAACATTTGTCTGCGGGCACATATTGCCATTTCTTTCTACCGGGCTCCATTACTAAAACTACTTGGTCTTTGCCTGATGCAATGACATCTGCGGGCACTGGTGGGCCACTTGGCCTTTCCACCCACACCTTCTCACCTTGTACCATACTGTCTGAAGAGCCAAAACCACGATCCCCACGGGTAGTTAATACTATAGGAGGCTCCCCCTTCTTAATCATGGACAATTTAACAGGAATAATAATGAGTTGGGCCACCCGATCGCCCTTGTGGATCGGTAACAATTGGTCCCCACTATTCATCAGGATGACTTTGATCTCGCCTTGGTAATCGGCATCAATTACCCCTCCCAACACTTGAACTCCCTTCAATGCTAGGCCAGATCTAGGGGCAATCCATCCCATATGCTCTGGGGGAATTTGTACTCCAATCCCTGTTTCAATTACAACCATCCCTCTTGGGTCTAATCTGATTTTCTCATGGGAATGCAAGTCTACCCCTGCTGACTCTGGAGTCGCCCGATAGGGAGCTAAAGAACCCGGAGTAATTTCCCAGTACAATAGGGTTTCTCTGACTGAATTGGGTTGAATCTGTAAAGCAGGAGTCATTAGCCGCATCAAAGGAGTTTCATGTTCATTCACAGGCCTATTGTTTAGCACTTACACTGCATCAAGCACACGATCACGCCAGCCTGCCAAATTGCCATCTCCAGATTTGCGCAGCTGTTCTTTCAACAACCCATTCATTCGTTCAATCAGCCCTGAAGCGGCAGGGTAATAAGGCACATGGTATAGCCACTCAATGCTCTTTTCCTGACAATATTCCTGTATGAATTTGCCTTTGAAGTGTGACCCATTGTCACTTTGAATCTGCAAAGGCACTCCGTAATGCAATATGATCTGATCTAACAACCTAATGGTGTTCAGTTGTGTGGCACGCTTGCACGGCAAAACCATCATGTATCCTGAGTATGTAATCCCTAGGAATATCACTGTTTCAGCTGGGCCTTGAATTTTATTCGGGTTAATATTCCACCCTTCTTTCTTCAATCCTTCCATAATGACTTCTAACTGGTTTTGTACACTGCGCTCATCCTTGCCCTGAATCAAAATATCATCAATGTAGTGAGAGTATGTCAGGTTTACACAGGATCTTGTCTAAGTGCTCTGCCACCAGCCGGTGACAGATAGTCGGACTATGTATATACCCCATAGGTAACCTTGTAATGGTGTACTGACACCCGCTCCAAGAAAATGCAAACTGCTCTTGGCACTCTTCAGCAATTGGCACAGAGAAAAATGCATTGGCTAAATCTACCACTGCATACCAAGTCCCCTCAAACTTTTGGACATTCTCAATCAAGATAATGGCATCTGGGACCACGGGCACTAAGGGAGGAGTGTGTTTATTCAACTCACGGTAATCCACCGTCATCCTCCAAGACCTATCCCCCTTTTTAATAGGCCAGAGAGGATTGTTCCATGCGGTGGTGATAGGGCGTAACACACCCGCCTCCACATACCCTTTTATGGTGTCTGAAATTTCCTTGTGCCCCCCAGGAATGCGGTATTGCTTCATTGCTACCCGCTTGGTTGCCACAGGCACTTGCACTGGGGGCATCTTCAATTTGCCTACGGTAATGGGTGTGCAGATCAATGCACTCACCCCAAACTGGTACGTTTTACCTCCCAGTCCCAAAGTCAACCCTTCCAGAATGTCAAAGCAAATTATGTACTCAGGTATCGGGTCAATCAACACTGCCTATTCAAATTGCCTATTTTCATCTCCACTTCAGTTTGTACTGCGGGGGTCTCCTTTCCCCCGAGACCTGTAATAGTAAATTGTCTGCCTTTGAATCGTACTCGATTGCCATGAATCAGAGAGGCCTCCGCCCCGGTGTCTATCAATGCTCGCACCCCTTGCGTATTTCCTGGCCCCCAAAAAATCTTAACATTAACATGGGGCCGCCTATCAACTTTTATGCGAGCAGACGCTGCTGGAGCTTGGCCGTAACCCTAGTCAAATTTTGAATGAGTGTGACTTGACTGTGCCTCTAGCATCGCACTCACCACCTTCCTCAAATCAGCGTATGTTGGCTGTTACGGGGAAGGTGTCCCCATAGACCCTTCTTCTTGTTCTTCCTCAGGAGGAGCGGAAGATGAGGTGTCTCCCTGTGGCTTGGTTACTACCCGTTTCTTAACCTGTTTATAGCGCTCTTTGTCTGCAAGCCCTCTCTTTTTGTATAATTCATACATTACCCTAGTTTCAATGCCATCAATTTCTTCTCGTGGCACACCATCTTTTAACAAAGCCAAAAACATGTCCTTTCTGGACACTCGGGAGTCTCTACTATCTTGCCTCCTGCCTTCAGTTCTTCTCTCACTACGCCCTTCTCTCTCCCATGGCTTGTCATCACTCTTGTCCCACTCCCCTAAATCTGCCAGTTGCTGTATGGCATCCACTACCTCATCAGTGGGTTTGCCTGTCATACCTACGAGCAAAGACATAATGACACTTTTGTATGCGGGTGGTGCAGTTCTGATCACCATGTTTCTAGTTGAAACTGAGAGCTGCACGGCCCCCATGTGTCCTGGAGCATCTACGTGAATTGCTTCTTTCATAGCATGCTCTCTGACCTTTTGAATTGCCTCTTTCAAAGTATACCACTTTGTTTCCTCGCTAGGCCAATCTGTGGTAATGGGGTATTTACGGTTACATGCTTGGGCTGCTAGGTGCAACAAAGACACCTGTGAATCGTGACCATTCTCATCAGGGGGCGGCCCTGCCCTTAAGACCTCCTGTACATTGGTGTCAGTTGACAAGGGTAGAAAACGCGGTGAGTCTGTGGAATCTACCAACAACCCCGCAGCGCCCCCATCTAGCAACCTCACCATCCATGTCAATAAAGGTTCCCCTGATTTTTGCCTCAAATGGGTAATAATTTCCCCAACCCCCTGCTGGGTGTAATCCTCCATCTTGGTTAAATCCACAACCCCGCCTGCAGGATTCTGCGGGTGGGGCCCGGCTCACCGTCTTCTAACTGGCTTAGCAACCACTGTCTTCTGCTTAATTTCCGTTTTGGGGTCTGACTCATTTGCTGAACTACTCTCTGGACTGGTTGAGTCAAAAATGTCACCATCCCAATTATCCGGATCCCAGTCCACACCGGCGGTAGCGATTACAGCTGGCACCTTTCTTTGGTTGACCCTTCCCCGTCTTTTCCTATGCTTATACCAGGCTACTTTGACTGCTGCCCTCTCGGCCACGGCTGGTATGTGTCAGCCTTATCTTTAAAAAGTTTCATTTGAATCTGCTGCATTAATGCAGTCTGCCTTTCTGCAGCCAGCTCTCTTTCCAATCGCAAAATCTCATTTTTCATTTCCAAATTCCTTTGATGTATTTTTGTCATGATCACAGCAAAGGTTCCTACAATTGCGTCCAAAAAGAGTTGGTCTTCACTCTACCATTCGTGGAGTTTAAGAAAAAGCAACTCAGAGCAGTATTAGTCATGGGCGGTACTTCCCAACTCTCAACAGGGCTGCCTGATTTATGCTGGTAGAATGCGCAGTGTAGGTCTAGTTGTTTTCTCTCTCAGCCTATTTAAGCCCCTCCCCTCGAGCATTCCCTGCTTCGCGTTCGGAAGAATCCAGTCAACGCTTGCCGCTGTCCCGCTTTAGATCCTGTCACGTTTTAGCGCCACCTGTTACTCTTTCCCTTCAGTCATTCCGGTTCCCTTTTTGGCCCGTTCCAGTTTCCCTGAGCTCCCTGCAATTCCTACAATTTCCAGTCATAGTATTTTCCTCAGTCGGCGTTTTGGGAACTCCTGTCACTCCTTTCGCCCCGTCATTTTCCAGTCACGGAACGACTTCCATATTTTTAGAAGTTTCCTGTCAGAAAAGTTTTCGCAAGTATCTTTGCTCTATTCTGTGAAGCAGCATAAGTTTTTTCATGATTCTAGTGAAAATTTACTTTGCATTGTAATTAGTTTCTGAACATTGTTGCGCGTAACTTATGGAGCTAGTTGCGCTTCATAACTACTGAGTGTTCCTCAGTGAAGGATTTTAGCTTGGCTTGTGTTCTTTACATATGGTTGTGAGTGCGTTTCCTGAGGTAAATTCATTTTCTGTTTGAGGTGTCCATTAATGCGTGGGTGTAGAAATTCCTCACACACTCTAGGCACTCCTACATTTCCCAGTCCTAATTCCAGTCACTGTAGTCCGGTCCAGTTATCCTGATTCCATCTCTTCAGAACTTGCGCCCCTGCACAGACGCAGGATGGAGAGCTAACAACATTAAATCCTAAGGTAATTAAAGAAGGGGCTGTGGTGTCATATGAGAGTGTAGAACTAGTCAAACTCCATAGAAGTGCTAATCAAGATCCTTCGAAATCTCTTGTGTTTGTCCTAGGAACTCACATTTGCATGGTTGAAGGGAGGGACTGGGAGCTACACCTATTGAGAAGAACAGAGTCACGTAGTTCCATCGTGAGTGTCCCCGCAGAGTCCAGGTAAGCGTTACAGAACGCGAAGCCATTGAAACATACTCTGCCTGGACATCATGGGAACTCCTGAGGTTGATCTGTTGACCCAATTGTTGGGGGAATTGAGAGCGGAAGTGCATGCAGCACGTTCCGAAACTAATGCTCTGAGGAAAGAGTTAGTGGTAAACCGGGATAGAACTGAGGAGTTGGCCCGCCAATTATTGCAGTCACAAGCTGGTCAGGTTCCGTTGCCTCCTGGTAACCCCAAGCTTCAGCCCCAATTGCACCATCAGTTCCTGTCCAAGTAATCGTACCCGGAAATATTCCCTTGGCCCCCCCAGAACGCTTTTTCGGAGACCCAAAAAAGTTTGCAGTGTTTCTGAATCAATGCAGGCTACATTTCTTATGCAGGCCAGGAACGTTTCCCACAGACCAATCTAAGGTGGCCTTTGTGTTGTCTTACTTGGGTGGGTATGCTGCTGACTGGGCAGTTCCTCTTGTCAATAGAGATGATCCTGTGTTGAGAAACTTTCAAAACTTCCAATGCGAACTAGAAAAACTTTTTGCCCGCCACACCCAAGGACAAGCATTAGATAATGAATTATTGTCACTTCGACAGGGTAATCAAGATTTGCTAGCATATGTAGCCACTTTCAATAGACTTGTTGCAGAAACAAATTGGCCTTCAGAGAAAAGAACTACCTTGTTTTACCGTGGGTTGCGGGGTGAGCTGAAGGATGTCCTAGCACAAGTGGTGAATCCCCCAGAAGGAATTGCCGAATTCATAGACTTAACCATCCAGTTGGATCACCGACTTCAAGATCGGAGAATGGATCGAGGTCGCCCAGAGAGTCGGGCATATTTTGTTCGCCCCAAGGAAACTTCTGGAAGGGTGTCATCAGAGAACCATGCCGAACCAATGCAACTGGGTGTCATTCGTGGTCCTATCTCCCAAGCTGAGAGAGAAAAGAGGCGGCAGCAACAGCTCTGTTTGTACTGCGGGAAGGCTGGTCATTTCCTGAAGGACTGTCCTGTGAAACCTTCACGAAAACCACTGGGCGGTGTTCGTCAAGAAAACAAGGAGCAAACTCCGGAAAACTTAAGTGCCCGACAAGTATAGAGGTCAGCTTGTCGAGCGTGAAGAAGGTTTCAGCGACCTCACACTTTGTGATTCCAGTTATCCTATTCAGTCAGGATTGTCCTACAAAAAGATTCACGCTAAACGCTTACATTGATTGTGGGGCCATCGGCAACTATATGGATTTAAACCTGGCAAGCAGATTGGGCATCCCGTTAACTGATAAGTTGGAAGCAGAAAATGTTTCTGGAGTGGATGGCACTCCCCTTGTGTCAGGTCCAGTTACACAACGCACTAACGATATCATAATGCTCTGCCTGGGGGAACACAAGGAGGAGATTTCCTTTGACCTTATTCAGGCGCCACAATTCCAGATCATCCTAGGAATTCCTTGGCTAGAAAGACATAATCCTGTCATTGATTGGCGTGCAAGAACTGTGGTGTTTGGTTCAGAGTGTAAAGAAACTTGTAATGGGACAGAACATGCTCAGGAAAAGAAACTACAGCCGAACGCTCCAGAAGTCACGCTGGGTCTCATAGGGTTGTTGCCCTGTGAATATCAACGGTTCCAGGATGTTTTTCAGGAGGAGAAGCAAGCTGAGGTCCTGCCCCCTCATAGACCTTATGATTGCCAGATAGATCTGGTTCCAGGAGCCCAACTTCCGTGCCATCGAATTTATGCTTTAACTGAAAAGGAAAATCTCCATTTGAAAACGTATCTGGATCAGTATTTAGCCAACGGATTTATTCGACCATCCAAGTCCCCAGCAGCATCGCCTTTGTTCTTCGTGCCCAAAAAGGAAGGAGACCTAAGAACCTGCATCGATTACAGGGCCCTAAATCAAATCACTATAAAGAACCGATACCCCTTGCCTCTGATTTCCACGTTGCTGGACCAGGTGAAAGGAGCCAGGATCTTCACCAAACTAGACCTTCGTGGGGCATACCATCTCGTTCGTATTAAACCTGGAGATGAATGGAAGACTGCCTTTCGCACACGTTATGGACTCTTCGAATATCAGGTTATGCCCTTTGGGTTATGTAACGCTCCAGCAGCCTTTCAGTCATTCATGAATGACATTTTTCGGGAGCTTCTGGATATCTGTGTTGTGATATATGTGGATGACATCCTGATTTTTTCTGCCGACCCCCGGGAACATGTCAAACATGTAACTTCTGTTCTTCAAATCCTCGAGGAAAACTTCTTGTATGTGAAATTGGAGAAATGTCATTTCCATGTTCCAGAGGTGGAATTTTTGGGATTCATATTGTCTTCGGAAGGAGTGAAAATGGACAACAGAAAGGTTGACGCAATTCTATCCTGGCCAGCTCCAACATCAGTTAAAGGAGTCCAAAGTTTCTTGGGGTTCGCTAACTTTTATCGACGATTTGTGTCTGATTTTTCTCAGCTGGTTCATCCTATCACGTCGTTGCTGCGAAAGAATAAGACCTTTGTTTGGACAAATGAGGCGGGTGAGGCCTTCCAGAAACTGAAAGAGAAATTCACTGCAGCTCCTGTCCTCCAACATCCTAAGTTGGATCTTCCCTTTATGGTAGAGACCGACGCATCCAACGTCGCCATGGGCGCAGTCTTGTCGCAACGTGACCCTCTCTCGCACGAATTGCATCCAGTGGCCTTTTGGTCAAAAAAGTTCTCAGCAGCGGAATTGAATTATACAGTCACCGATAAGGAGTTGTTGGCAATCAAGTGTGCATTGAAGGAATGGAGACATTGGGCCTCATTACGACCCAGGCGGTAAGTTACCGCCTGGGCCGTGACTTTACCACCATGGCGTAAACTACGTTTACGCCATGGTGGTTGGCGGACTTACCGCCCCATTCCGAGGTCGGCGGGGCGGTAAGTCCCCAATCCCCATTTACCCTTCCCCATTCCCATTTTTGCCCCATAGGGCATAATGGGAGTGGGGAAGGCGTTAATTACGCCACCGTAAATTACGGTGGCGTAATTAACTCCATGGTACCTTAGCGCCATGGATTTTAACACCTGCTAAAAGCAGGTGTTAAAAGCGCCATGGCGCTAAGGGACCTCGTAGTTGGCGGTAAGGGGTCGGCGCAGCTAACGCTGGCGTTAACCCCTTACCGCCAGGGTCGTAATGAGGCCCATTATCTGCTTGGGGCTAGGCACACAGTTACCATTTTCACAGATCATCGGAATCTGCAGTACTTGCGTTCAGCAAAGGCACAATCTTCGCGTCAGTTGAGATGGGCTCTTTTCTTTGCCGAGTACGACTTTGTCATCACATTTCGGCCTGGTATCCGTAATGGAAAGGCCGACGCGCTGTCCCGAATTGGTAAGGGAGAAGAAGCTTACAGTGCCACAACTCCGGTGGAGATAATTCCAGTTGACAAAGTGCTAGGAGTCATGGATGTTACAGATCCATTATTTGAAAAATTGAGAGTTGAAATCAAAGCCAATATCAATACTGCAGAATTGCAAAAATGGGAATCCGAAAAGGAACAATGTTACGTACAGGATGAATTGCCCTTTTATAAGGGGCGACTATTCTTGCCCACTCAAAAGCTACGAGAGCAAGTGATCACAGACTACCATGGTGCACTGATGGAAGGACATCCGGGAGTCACTAAAACATTAGAAAGAATCAAGAGATTGTATTGGTGGCCAACTTGGCGTAAGGATGTAATTCAATTCATCAAGACCTGTGGAGTTTGTGCTCAAAATAAATCACAGAAAATGAAACCTGCCGGTCTTCTCAAACCATTGGAAGTTCCGCCTCTTCCTTGGCATACACTCTCCCTAGATTTTATTACAGACTTACCCAACCGTGGAGGATTTGACACCATACTGGTGGTGGTGGATCTATTTTCTAAGATGGCACACTTTGTGGCATTGAAAGGATTGCCTACTGCATCGGTCCTAGCCAAGGTATTTTTGGAGAACATTGTAAGGCTGCATGGCTTTCCTTCCATTGTGGTGTCTGATCGGGGAAGTCAATTTGTCTCTGAATTCTGGAAAAGATGCTGCAAGATGGCTCAGATGGAGATACGTTTGTCCACTAGTTATCACCCACAAACTGATGGGCAAACAGAACGCACAAATCAAACGTTGGAACAGTACCTTAGGTGCATGCTTCATCAAACTGACGACTCTTGGCAGAAAATATTGTGGATTGCAGAATATGCCTACAATAATTCCGTGCACTCCTCGACTGGATTAAGTCCATTCTTCACTGTTTATGGGCGACATCCACGAACCTCGGTTCATGATCCACCTGAATCTCTGGAAATGCCTGCTATTAAGACACTGCATGACAACATTATAACCGCTGTTCACCTCGCCAGAAAACAGTTGTGCTTGGCGAAGACTGCTCAGAAGAAGTTTGCTGATCAAAGGCGAAGAGACTCCCCAGAATACAAGGCGGGAGACTCAGTTTGGTTGGCCACAAGGAATCTGAGGTTGAGAGGATCCAGGAAATTTCTTCCAAGATTCTTGGGTCCTTTTACCATTGAGAAGGTCATCAACCCGGTGGCCATGAAATTAACGCTCCCCAAAAACATGAAAATTCATTCAGTGTTCCATGTGTCTTTATTGAAGGCTGTAAGTCCTAATACCCGAATCCAGGGTCCACCGACTCCTGTAATTGTGGAAGGTGACCAGCCAGAGTACGAGGTAAAGGCTATCTTGGACTCTAAGGTTGTTCGCAGAAAATTGCATTACTTGGTGGACTGGAAGGGTTATGGGCCGCAGGATAGAACTTGGGAACCCCTCGAAAACATTCACGCTCCTCGATTAATTAAATCCTTTCATCTGAATAACCCCAGCAAGCCAGGGGGAGAAGGGTTCACCGTAGGAGGGGCCTTGGGGGGGAATACTGTCATGATCACAGCAAAGGTTCCTACAATTGCGTCCAAAAAGAGTTGGTCTTCACTCTACCATTCGTGGAGTTTAAGAAAAAGCAACTCAGAGCAGTATTAGTCATGGACGGTACTTCCCAACTCTCAACAGGGCTGCCTGATTTATGCTGGTAGAATGCGCAGTGTAGGTCTAGTTGTTTTCTCTCTCAGCCTATTTAAGCCCCTCCCCTCGAGCATTCCCTGCTTCGCGTTCGGAAGAATCCAGTCAACGCTTGCCGCTGTCCCGCTTTAGATCCTGTCACGTTTTAGCGCCACCTGTTACTCTTTCCCTTCAGTCATTCCGGTTCCCTTTTTGGCCCGTTCCAGTTTCCCTGAGCTCCCTGCAATTCCTACAATTTCCAGTCATAGTATTTTCCTCAGTCGGCGTTTTGGGAACTCCTGTCACTCCTTTCGCCCCGTCATTTTCCAGTCACGGAACGACTTCCATATTTTTAGAAGTTTCCTGTCAGAAAAGTTTTCGCAAGTATCTTTGCTCTATTCTGTGAAGCAGCATAAGTTTTTTCATGATTCTAGTGAAAATTTACTTTGCATTGTAATTAGTTTCTGAACATTGTTGCGCGTAACTTATGGAGCTAGTTGCGCTTCATAACTACTGAGTGTTCCTCAGTGAAGGATTTTAGCTTGGCTTGTGTTCTTTACATATGGTTGTGAGTGCGTTTCCTGAGGTAAATTCATTTTCTGTTTGAGGTGTCCATTAATGCGTGGGTGTAGAAATTCCTCACACACTCTAGGCACTCCTACATTTCCCAGTCCTAATTCCAGTCACTGTAGTCCGGTCCAGTTATCCTGATTCCATCTCTTCAGAACTTGCGCCCCTGCACAGACGCAGGATGGAGAGCTAACAACATTAAATCCTAAGGTAATTAAAGAAGGGGCTGTGGTGTCATATGAGAGTGTAGAACTAGTCAAACTCCATAGAAGTGCTAATCAAGATCCTTCGAAATCTCTTGTGTTTGTCCTAGGAACTCACATTTGCATGGTTGAAGGGAGGGACTGGGAGCTACACCTATTGAGAAGAACAGAGTCACGTAGTTCCATCGTGAGTGTCCCCGCAGAGTCCAGGTAAGCGTTACAATTTTCCTATAGGCATGCAGGAGGACCCAACTCCGCCTACCCAGCGCATTCCCTTCCCATTTCCACTGAAACTTGTTGTAAGCACAACATTACATCAGACGGATCAGCATCTCCCAATCCCTGATCCCATGTTTCACTTAGCCCCGCGCCGCATGCCCACACCTGGGCCAATTTATCATATGGGCTCTTAGCCCAGCCTGGAATGATAACATCAGAACATTCACTGCCAGCGGGAACGCTCTTTTTCCTGAACAAACTATTCAACATTGCAATATTGCACAAAACCTCTTTATATCTATATATTTATTCCTTTCCACACTGCAGTCACTCGCGCAGGCACGCACACACCAACAAAAAACAGATTAACACAGTTCAACACTCGCTGCCAAATTACTTTCACTTGCAATGTAAACGAAGCCTATCTGCGTTCAAACAGATTCTTTATTATTTGGAACAATTCATCACAAATACCCTGCTTACAGTGCCAACATGTATTGATTCCCAGAGTGCACAGACAGTCATTAATCACGAATGCAATTGCAGAGCCAGTACTTTAAACGCAGGTAGACTACGCAATGACTTACAACCACACGCATGCTTAGAAAATAATGAGCACTTATACGGCTATTTATTCAAAGCTTGTAAGCAACAAGTGATAACACAGAAATAAATCACAGAAAAGACAGAGAATTCAAAAGAAAATACATCACTGTGGGCGTAACTGAATCCCTCATCTCGCCAGAAGCGGCTGGAAGACCCCGATAACAGCCAGGCCGAGAGCACAACAGCCCACAGGTATGCCGGACGGAAGTGTCCCCCCTCCGACTGAGGTCTTTGTACTTGTCCCGTCTGACCGTTGAGGGGTTCCGCATATATGCACTCCTCAAAAAGGGGTGGTAATTTCTCGAACCTTCTGGCAAATGCACTTGCGCATTGATGGGCAACCGTTGGTTTTAGGAAGGCTGGCTAGGTTCCAGTAAGCAGCCCAAGACGTCAGGTACATGGGCAGGTGCTCAGGATCATCATGACAGAGCGCTAGTGCAACCGACAGTCAACCGATAGTAACCTCAAGGAGCAAAGCGCTTCCCTCCTCTAAGAACAAGCGCCACGGAAAACAGTCCCATAACTCATAACAAGACATAACAAAGCCAGCTTTCCCAGCAGAATGTCCTTGACTGCATACCAGGTTTGGAAAGCATGTTTTCTCCAGCAAAGTAAATTCAGCTCTCAGCGAAATAAGTACAGCTTTTCACTGCGGCATGAAGTAAATATCCATTATGGCTCTGAGTGCTCCCAGAATACACTGCGCACCAGCGCCATGTTTTAGCTCAAGCATAACACTGACAGAATGTGAAGGAAAATGTGCTTACACACGCGCAGGGTCTCCCTCAATTTTAGGTTCCGGTGCATGTAGTACAAGCCATTAAACAGATTGTATTACACACCACCCAAAGTAACTAAATTTGTGCATAACCAGATACACAATTGTCCTAGATGCCGCTCTGAGAATGCCGATCATATACACATGTTCTGGTCTTGCAATGCACTCAGCGCAATTTGGGGCAAGGCACTGGATGCTTTCTCTGAGATTGTGGGAACTTCATTTAACCCTGATCCGATAGCTGTACTGTTTGGGTTATGGAGTGGTGATGAAGTAAACAGAATGTCCAAGTTCTTAAATGTAAGCATCATGGTGGCCAAGAAATATATACTACAATGTTGGAAACGCCACGGCCCCCTCACATTTGATAGATGGCTGAATGCTCTCACATGGACACAGACCTGCAAAGAGGAATACATTAATTCTCCACCAAGCCATTCTCTCCCTAAAAATGTATGGACAGATTTCTGTGGCTATCTTAACAGACGTATAGATGAAGAACCAGAATACCCTGAATCGACGATCACACAGGGCCAACCCGAACCCCAGAGTCAGCAAACTACTATGGGCCAAACTGATACACTTGTATGTACTATCCAATGTAATGCAATGATTTATAACTGTGTAAGAGAATGTCGATACCTGTACTGTGCGCTTGCCACTAACCTTCACCAATAAATAAAAGTAAAAAAAAATAAAAGTCAGAAGTGTTTTGTGTATGAGAAGAGTTTGCATTTACAAGAGAACAAGTATTTGTATTTATGAAAAGCCCTGGCAGGAGAGTATACAAAGCAAATCCAAGGTGCAGAAATATGCATATGAGAAAAGCCCTGGCAGGAGAGTATTCCAGGCATTGCAAGTCATAAGTGTTTGTAGATGATGAAAATAAGTAATAACATATGAAAGAAACCCGGCAGGAGAATATACCAGGCAAAACCAAATTGTACAATTTATGAAATACACTGTATTGCATTGGATTGTAGTTTTCATTTATAAAGCGCCTTTTCTCCATTTGTATAGCTTCAACGTGCTTTGTGGTAGGAACGACCTTGGGGACCGAAGTCCAAGTATGGGAAACATTCTAAGAGGAGACTTAAGATGTGCTTATACATTTGGCCGAAATTAGGTCTTAGGAAGGCTGGCTAGCTTCCAGTAAGCAGCCCAAGAGGTCAGGTACATGGGCAGGTGTTCAGGATCATCATGACAGAGCGCTAGTGCAGGAGACTCGATGTGTACAAGCAAGACCGAATTTGCCATAGATTGTCACTGTATTCTAATGGCAGAAGTGTTGAGACAAGTCTGGTGTTTCAGTGCGAGAATTATGTGACCAACTACACTGCATTTGTCATAGCCGGAGCTGCATTCCAAAGTGCATGGATGGGAAGCCGTGCCTGTGGCAGATGTCCATAGAAATGGTTCATTTATACATAATTTAAACTCTGAAGGAGCTTATCTTCGATGTGGCTGTGTTAGATTTTTCTGTCACTGGGCCAGCTACCCCTAAGACTAGCAGGACGATAGGCAGGTGTTCCTAGAGCATCTTCTATTAGGGGCAGCCATGCTACACTGGAAAGGACCTGGCTAAGGGGATTTTCTGAGAGCCATAGGTACATGAATTAAATAGACATAGCTACTACATGTTGTGAGGGTTCAGAAATGTGAGGCAGATAACTTTGTAAAGGGTTTTTAACTTCTGCCATTTTATTAAATAAAACATGTAGCATAAACGCCTCACTATCCTTACCCTAACAAGGATTTCCCTGCCTAAAGGAAACTAAAGGGAACACTCCAGCCAAGGGATCTCTAAACCTCACACTTATACAACAATCAAAGCAAAACGGTATTATATGGCTACTCAATTCAACAAATATATACAACATATAACCTGGTTGACAGTATGATTAATGTCTCTTTTCATGGACTGGGCAAACTTCCCTTCCCCAGATTCAAACAAGGGGTTTCACCACAGTTCAAAAGGAAACACAAGGAAAGCCACTGTAACACAAAGTGCTGTTGTTCCAATGAAGTTTCCTGACAACAAAGGTCTTAAGCTCTCACTCCTCCTGGAATGAGAGTATTCCCACATCTTTGGCAACAACAAATAGTTTGGTCAAAATGGTCTGTTTCCGGAATAACAGCAAGAAGAATTGTAACTTTTCACCAAACAACTTTGACAATTCTCTCAAAACCCTCAACTCAGTATGTTGTTTTCTAATAATACCACACTTGAGCACCTTCTACTACCTAGCATATCCTTTCACCAGGTTTCTTCTGGGCAATCACTTCTTGCCCTATGTGTATACTCGCCTGCCTGCCTATTTCTTCAGAACCAAAACAGTTAAGTACTTCAATGGTACTTTCACAGTAGAACAACAAGTTCAATGGCCTTCTTTAGTATAAACATTTTAGCAGCTTTCAGGGAATAGAACGTTCACATTGATCCTTTTCAGGACCTCTTCACAAATGATGCTCAACTCCCTCTAGATAACTATCTCCAGAAGGGCAGCTTGTTTGCCACCTTTTTTCCCCTTCTGCATTAATACCGCAAATAATGTTCAGGGTTTGGGCCTCATCACAAGTTGGGAGGTATCCTGGTGGTAATTGCGCCGGGATACCGCCCAATGCAATTAGCATTACTGCTACTCGGCCTGGCGCTATCAGTGCCAGATCACGAGCAGTGGTAAGGCAGTAAATTCCCATTCCCCATTGGGTCCTTTGGACCCAATGGGGTTGGTGGGGCGCTATTAGCGCCGGTGCAATTAGTGCTGTGCTGATAGCACCAAAAAACAGGCGGAAAGCAGGTAAAACTCCAAACTTTCCATCCAACTCATAATAAGACAAGCCCTTAAGTGCAGCAGTAATAGCGTTACCGCCGCATTAAAGGGCTAGCGCCCAACTCGTGATGAGGCCCAAAAAGTATTGTCCTGCTTCTGCCTTGGCTATAGCACTGTGAACTCATATCAACCACACAGATGGGTATCCCAGCATCTGTGTTACAACCTTTACAACCCTGGGGCTTTCCAACATTCCCTCTTCTGTTAGACAACCTTTGATAGATTGGTATTGCCCATTTCTCAAGGACTCTTGGCTTGGGTATTGGTGGTATGCTTGGGTTTCTAATAATGCCTCCCCACGGATGGTTGGTGTTTGCCCAAACTTACAGTTTCATTTCTAAGCTTTGTTTGGTTTACTATTAGCCAACCTTGTAGGTTTGCAACAGTTTGGTATTCGTAGGATTTAATTGCTTTTTAATTGCTTTCCTTTGTAAGTTTATGTTAGTTCGATAATAGTGCTGCTTATTACATGGTTTTTCTAGCTTAACAGCAGTTCAGTTTTCATAAAGTTACTTATGCTTCTTTTTACCCGCTCATGAGTGATCATGCCTGCGCAGAACACATGGTCTACACCGGAGCGCCCCAGAGTCACTTGCTTTGCTCACACTCCCCGGGTAAGTCACGTCCAGATGCTCCTCTTCCAGGACTGCTGACACTGTGTCTTCTCCAGACCAGGCGTACCCTTTCTCTTTGGTCACCACCGCCTCCGCCACGTTGTTTTGGAGTCGCTCTGACTCCAGAGAGTCTCCCGGTGCAACCGTGCCACCTGAGACCTCTCGACTGCTCACGCTACTTTCGCTTCCCACTGCAAAAGCTCTGCATAATGTAGTCTTCCTGGGTAAGCATTTCTTTCCCAGGCTTCCCACTGTGCGTATTGGGATGGTGGAGGCATAGGCCCTCTAGGGACTTGCAACGGTCCCTCCATCTTCAGGCTTCTCTACTTCTTCCTCCCACAGCATACACGGCCCACGCTACGTTCTCCAGTTTTGCTTCTTCTGCGTCTCTGGCTTCTCTGCCTTCTCTGGCTTCTCCATTAGCTGCAACTGAAGGGGCCTTTTAAGCCTCCATGTCTCCCTCAGGTATAGGTCATTCTTGTTAATTAGCTGACCATCAGGGATGTCATTTCACCAAAATGCCAGGGGTAGTGAAAGTGACATCACACGACCCTTGACCCCACCCTGAAGTGACATCACGGGAAGCGATGGAACACAACCTTTCACCCCTTGACAAAATAGGAAGTGGCACATAGCATTGTTTCTAAGTACACTAGGAAAAATATGGTTATGATATCACAGTAAAGTAATATACATTTCAAACAAGAATGGATCACCATATGTATCATTAATAACACCCAATCTTTGTTGGTACTCATTTATCAACCTCAGCAGGATGAAATGCTGTGTTGAGCTTGCCGGGTGTCCAACCTGCAACCTGCAGATCACACACACACATTGCAGCAGTGAGCGCTCAACCCACTGAGCTATCCTACCGGCTATAGCTATCAGAAAACCAGCCACTCCAGAAACAAAGAGCCACATGCAGCTGGTCATAGCCCAGGAGCCTCAATTTAAAAAAGAAATATATATATTTTTTCTCATTTTATTTTTTTGGGGTAGCAAGGGAGACCCCAGGGGTCGCAGTGGTGACCCCTGAATGACGTCCCTGGTGACCATCTGTACACCATTGTTGCTTTGAATTCCTTTGCATCCTCGTCTCAGTATTGAGGGAATTATGAGACTTGAAGTCCCTGACAAAAAAGTTTGTTTTCTAAACTTTTTCCACTTTGCAGACTTGATTTCCACTTTCTGTAATATTTAACAAAGGGACATGGCAAGAATCAGTCATAAGGCTGTTTTGAAACGAGGGATATGGATCTTTGGTTTTAAGACTTCCATTACTATACAACTTCCTCTTATTAGGCTTTTGGGAGATAGGGGATTTCGTAACCGCATGTCTTCGGTTATAACAGGATGTTTGGTACTTTTAACACCACAGAGTTCATGGCCGAATTCGTTCCCATTCAGATGGCCTACTGTTGGAACAATAGAATTATGATGGCAGCAAGCCATTACATACTGTGGTAGTGGTAGGATGTTTTCTTCAGCAGGGGCTAAATACTGTATCTCAGCCGATAGGTATCCCTCACTTCCCTGACTCTTTCAGTACCCCACCCCCAAGGTCAGGATCAGGAAGTGTCTGCCTTTCCCTGGCCCCCCGGGAGGCGTAATGCTCTAAGTGAACCACATCTGTTAGTTAGATGCAGTGCCAGGCCACCCACATGTCTTGGCCCAGTCCTATGGCATGTCCATGCAGGTATTGTAAGGATCTTACCTATGATATATTCCCCACCCCAAAATATCAATTTAAGTGTATCACATTTCATACTCCCAAGAGCCATCTTAGTGTGTCACCATTCCTACCCTCAAAATCCATCTAAGTGCATACCTTATCCGATCTCCAAAATTCAACTAGACACACCTCATTTCTACCTCCTGTGAACCATCTAATTGAGCATTCTGAGGGATTGGGCAAGCCCCTTTGGTATTCGCTATGGCAGGAGCTACCGGTACTGGTCCTCTAGGTATTCACCTGAGGTGGGAGTTAGGATGTGACCCTGGTGAATATTTCAAGCCCTGCCTGGGCTGTCCAGAAACTTTTCAATGCAGGGAAATGTAATTACATAACATTTCTACATACATGTTCCCATCAGATTGTCAGGTGTTGTCCAGTAACCAAAGCCCATCTGTTGGAGCAAAGGAAAGACTGGGGGGCTGCTGTGTGATTGTGTGCGGGAGTGGGTTGGGGTTGAGATTGGCTGGGCGGGCTGCCGCAAAAGCAGTCAGCATCCACTGCATTGTGACTTGTTGATGTTTTGGTGAGTCTGAGGCCAGTGCTTATGTGTGAGGAAAGTCATGGGACTGTGCAGGGAGGAGGATTCAGGTTGTGGTAGGGAATATGCAAGTTTTGAGGGTTACATGTGTTAAAATTGGAGCAAAAATGGCCGTTTACACAAATAAATCGCTGCAAAAAGGCAGTGGTTTTACTGCTGCAATCCATGTAAAGGATGCAGGGGACACCCCCGCAACACTCAGACCTATTATACCATTTAAGGTGCGCGGGGGACACCCCCTCAACCCCCACTCCCCTTAAATGGGATAATGGGGTACACCTTTACTGGGTCAAACCACAGCATTTTGGCCGCACATTTTTGTAAAGGCGACATTTTTGCTGCGATTTTATTACTGCATACCGTTTTGAGGGCCTTTCTGAATGCGAGGTGGTTGTCAATGTAGAGTATGTGTAAAGGGAGACTGTTCCAGATGGTTGGAGCTTGGATGGGGAAAGAGAATCCTCCCAATCTGGTGGAGTTGCAATGTAGGATAATGTAACGCTCACCTGATTCCCACGGAGGCGCTGATCCTGGCTGGCCTGCTATCGTTTCTTCAATTGAGAAGCGTAGAGCTCGGACGACTCTCAGGACTGGGCTTCCTCTTATCGAATGTCTGACTTGCAGGGTAAGTTTTCTGCAGGTGGAAGAAAAAGGGTTAATCACCGTTTGATGGGATTCCTTCTCCCACCAATCGCCAGTTTCTCCCACAGCCTAGCTTTCTACTTGTCTCGGCGAGCTCTCACCTTAGGCGTATAAATGCTGAGCTCTCCATCCTGCGTCTGGTGCAGGGGTGCGTGGATTCCAGTTACGTCACTGGATGAGTTCAGTGTTGAGGCTCAAGTCTTTTGCCGCCTTAGTTGTGGCACTGGTGCTGGGATGCCGAAGAGCGATGCCGCCGTTATTGCACGAGCGGATGCCTGTAAGTATACTGTAGTCTTTAGGCTTTAAAAGATGGGCACCTCAATAATGTCCCTTTTCCTTTGTTTCAGGCTTCGGGATGCTGTGGGCGTAGTTTTCCGTTGCCGCTGCATGTGCCGATGCACGTAAGTATAATGTTCGTTGGCCGCTTTTAATGGCACCTCTAATAATGTCCTTTTTCTAGTTTTCAGGTGCCGGGATGCTGCAGGCTTTATATCTGTTGCCACTGCACGTGCCGATGCACATAAGTATAATGATCATTGGCCGCTTTAATGGCACCTCTAATAATGTCCTTTTTCTAGTTTTCAGGTGCCGGGATGCTGCGGTTGATGCGGCCGCTTCTGCGCGTGCAAAAACTGGTAAGTTAAGATGAATGTGACTGCCTTTACCCGAACCCCTTTTTAATTATGTCCTTTGCCTTTCAGGTGCAGAGAAGCTGCCGAAGAGAAGGCCGCGGTTAGCTCTGTTGCAATCACGGATGGATCAGGTAAGCGGGAGCGGCTGCGAGCGAGTTGCACTTTTCTAACCTTATGTTTATTCTTTGCAGGTTTTGCCGGTGACTGGATTCCGGGATCTGGTAAGTATTGTTCTGTGTCTTTCTTCATCCACAGGTTGCTGCGCGGAAGCTGAAGATGACTCTGGACCTGGAATGCAGGAGCCGACTCGGTGAGCGTCCTGCTGCTGCTGCAGAATAACGCGAAGCACGTGTTTTCCATCGGGCGTGGTTTAAATAGCAGAGAAGTGCTTCCAGTGTGTGTTCTTCCATCGGTTCCACCCAGGTAAGAAAAGAGTTCCTGAATGGAGGGAATAGTTCCTCCCAGCCCTGATGGCTGGGGACTTCAACCAGACTGGATTGTTCTGGGTAAATATGCAGCATGGTCTGCCTCAGGTAAGTCCACCCAAGCATTATTACACTGTTTATCAATATGAGCCCGGCGCCTATGGCGCCGGGACTGAAACCCTTCATGAGCCTGGCGCCAAAGGCGCCAGGACACGGTCCAAAGGGCCCCTGTAGGGGTCTGCTGGGTCCGGAGTAGTGGAAGACGGGTCTGCTTCCGAGGGCGCTGGGCCAGTCCTGGCCCCTTGGGAGTAGCGCCCATGACAGCACCCCCCCCTCAAGGCCCCTCCCAAACTTGTCCTCCCTGGGGGTTTTGGTTTATCGGGAAAGGTTCGGTGAAATTTCTGGACTAGACGAGGAGCATGGACGTGGTCATAGGGTTCCCAAGACCTTTCCTGAGGTCCGTAGCCTTTCCAGTCGATTAGGTAGAATAGCTTTGATCAGATGATTTTAGAGTCCAAAATGTCTTTTACTTCAAATTCGGGCTCCCGATTCACTTGAATGGGCTCTGGAGGATTGGTCAATCTGGTTCCAGGTTGCATGGGTTTCAAAAGAGATACGTGAAATACAGGATGTATTCTCATATGGGTTGGCAATTCTAATTTAACGGCCACTGGATTAATTATGGCCGTAATTGGATATGGTCCCAGGTATTTGGGGTTGAAGGTGCGAGGCCCTTCAAGCGATAAATGTTTGGTGGAAGCCAGACTTGATCCCCAACCTGGTATTGAGGGGCAATGCTTCGGTGTTGATCTGCTCCTTTTTTGAACCTCTCTTTAGCTTGTTGTAGATGTGCAGTCGCTTCCTTAAAAGCTTGGGTAATAACGGTGTGCAATTGATCCACGGCAGGTGTTCCAAGATCTTGAGGTGGATAAAGGTTGGAGGTTCGAGGATGAATCCCATACAAGATGTAGAAGGGACTCTTCCCGGTACCCGAATGAACTGAATTGTTGTAAGCATATTCAGCTATCCAAAGGATGTCCTTCCAGTTACTCTCCGACTGTTGTAGCATGCATTGTAAATATTGCTCGAGAGTCTGGTTTGTTCTCTCGGTTTGCCCGTCGGTCTGGGGATGATGGCTGGTCGAAAGTCTTACATCGATTTGAGCTAATCGACAACAGCTACGCCAAATGTGGGAAATAAACTGGCTCCCCCTATCTGAGATTAGTACTGACGGGAAGCCGTGTAGCTGGACGATGTTTTCAAGAAATACTTTGGCTAGGACTGATGCTGAAGGTAAGTCTTTTAGCGGAATGAAGTGGGCCATTTTAGAAAACAGGTCCACAATAACAAGAATGGTGTTGTACCCGGAACAGGAGGGTAAGTCTGTGATGAAGTCCATGGAAAGGGTATGCCAGGGACACGGTGGGATGTCTAATGGTTGCAGAAGACCAGCGGCCTCTTCTTCTGACCCTTGTTTTGAGCGCACACACCGCAGGACATCACAAATTCCTTTATGTCTTTTCTCCACGAAGGCCACCAGAAGTGTCTCTTCACCTTTTCTGTGGTTTTGGCAATACCAGGGTGACCCTCAATTAATGAATCATGATAGCAGGAGATTACCTGTCTTTGTAAATCGGCGTTTGGTAGGAACAATCGTCCTTGGAAATAAGGCAAGTCATTGCTTACGGTGAAATCTTTTCCTTTTTGTAACCAGTTCAGTAAGTCTGGTGAGGTTACAAGTTGTTTAGTTTTTTCTTCAATATCCTCAATGGATTGTGAAGAAATCAGACCCACGATCCTTTGTTCAGGAATTATTGGTACAGGTTCTGGATTGGCAACGTTATCTCCCATTCCAATTCGGGAAAGAGCATCCGCTTTGCCGTTCTTGTTGCCGGGGCGATAAGTGATCACGAAGTCAAATTCAGCAAAGAATAGAGCCCAGCGAAGCTGTCTGGAGGATTGAGCCTTGGCGGTTTTCAGATACTGCAGATTTCGATGATCGGTGATCACTGTGACGGTGTGTCTGGCCCCGAGGAGATAATGCCGCCATGCCTTAAAGGCTGATTTAATCGCTAGAAGCTCTTTGTCTGTGATGGTGTAGTTGATCTCAGGCGCCGAGAACTTCCGAGACCAGAATGCCACAGGATGCAGTTGGTTAGTCTCTGGATTTCTTTGTGATAGGACTGCTCCCATTGCTAAGCTGGAGGCGTCGGTTTCAACGATGTAAGGGAGGTCCGGGCGTGGGTGTTTCAGTATTGGCGCCGAGGTGAATTTAGCCTTTAGCTCTTGGAAGGCTTGTTCTGCTTCTGCGGACCATTCAAAGCGTTTATTTTTTCTTAAGAGGGCGGTGATGGGTTGTACCACTCGTGAAAACTCTGGAATAAATCTACGGTAAAAATTGGCAAAGCCTAGCATGCTTTGAACGCCTTTCACGGAAGTAGGAGACGGCCATTTGAGGATAGCGTCTACTTTTCTCGAGTCCATGTGGACTCCTTTGGGTGTCAGAATAAATCCCAAAAATTCGACCTCAGTGACATGAAAAACACATTTTTCGAGCTTGGCAAAAAGTTTATGTTGGCGAAGTTTTTCAAGGACCGCCCTAACATGATTTCGATGGTCAGCTTCTGAAGATGAGTACACAAGAATGTCATCTATGTAGACGACAACGCAGACATCAATGAGCTCTCTGAGGACATCATTCATAAAATATTGGAAGGCGGCCGGTGCATTGCATAGTCCAAAGGGCATCACTTGGTATTCAAATAGCCCATACTTAGTGCGAAAGGCCGTCTTCCATTCATCTCCTTCCATGACCCGTACCAAGTGATAAGCTCCCCGGAGATCAAGCTTAGTATAAATACAGGCGTTTTTTACCTGGTCAAGGAGTTCTGGGATCAGAGGTAAGGGGTACCGGTTTTTTACTGTTATCTGGTTCAGAGCACGATAATCTATACAGGTTCTGAGGTCACCTTCTTTTTTTGGTACGAAGAACAGAGCCGAGGATGCAGGGGACTTCGACGGACGGATAAAGCCATTGGCCAGGTACTGGTCTAAATACTGTCACAGATGAAGGTTCTCAGGCTCGGTAAGGGCGTAAATCCTACTGCAAGGGGGAGCTGCACCGGGTAGCAAATCTATCTGACAATCGTATATCTGTGGGGTGGCAAGGTGTTAGCCTGTTCCTTTTGAAAAACATCTTGGAACTCTCGGTACTCTAGAGGTAATTGTGGACCGTCAGCCGTTACTGACGCTAGGCCAATGTTGGGTCGTGGATAACAAGTTGGTGTGCACTCTGGGAACTTTATCGTCTTTGCTCGCCAATCAATCTGAGGATTGTGTTTCTCCAACCAAGGAATCCCTAGAATTACTTGGAATTGAGGAGCCTTGATCACGTCGAACACAATTACCTCCTGATGCCCGTCTTGGCCTAGTATCGTCACTTCAGTAGTGGTATGGGTCACTGGTCCGGAGGCGATTTCCGTCCCATCCACTGTGGTAATGACGTCTTTAACCACCTTTGGACAAAGAGGTAAGTTCATTCTGGAAGCCAATTCGCGGTCCACATAATTTCCAACTGCTCCGCTATCAATGTATGCCTTAATTGCATGCAAACGATCCGGTTGCTCTGGGTTTACGAGGACCATTGGCATTATGAAGTGCAAGGTCAAAGAACTGGTTTTTACGCTCGGCAAGCGGACCTCTACACTTGTCGGGCAAGGTCGTTTCCCGGCTCAGGCTTTTCAGAACTCTTATCAGAAGCTCCCACTGTCTTCTTAGGTGGTTTCACCGGGCAATCTCGAAGAAAATGTCCTGAATTTCCACAATAGAGACATAGTTGCATTTGTCGTCTCCTGTCGCGTTCCTTCTGGGTTAGGGGACCCTTTACAACCCCAATTTGCATAGGTTCGACGTCTTCAACTCCTTTGGTGTGACTTTGAGGCTTAGGGAACACTCGTGTTTCAAACCTGGATCGATCCGCCTTTCTGTTTTGTAGTCTGTGATCCAATTGGACCACCAAATCAATGTACTCTGAACAATCCTGAGGAGGATTCACTACCTGGGCAAGGACGTCTTTGAGTTTGCCACGCAAACCCCTGTGAAAAAGCGTGATTCTTTTGTCCTCAGGCCATCTGGTTTCCACGATTAGCCTACTGAATGATGCAATGTAGGCCAAAAGATCTTGATTGCCCTGTCGTAGGGAAAGGAGTTCGTTGTCCAGGGCCTGCCCCTGGGAATGCCTTGCAAAAAGTCTTTCCATATTTGCCTGGAAGGTCGGGAAATCACGAAGGATCGGGTCATCCTGTGTAACCAGAGGGATCGACCAATCAGCGGCACTGCCGCTAAGATACGAAAGCACAAAGGCTACCTTAGTCTGGTCAGTCGGAAAGGCTGCAGGTCTACAAAGAAAGTGCAATCGGCATTGATTTATAAACACTGCAAACCTTTTAGGGTCACCAGAGAAGCGTTCAGGCGGTGCCAATGGCACATTTCCGGGTAGGTTGATTTGAACAGGATTGGCTGAAGCCGCTGGGATATAGCTCCCTCCTGAATTAGGTAGCGGGGTTTGCCCCGCTTGTGTCTGTAATAACTGTCTGGCGAGATCATCAGTTCGTTCTTTTGATATTATCAATTCCCTCCTAAGGGCATTCGTTTCCTGGCGGGCAGCATGAACTTCAGCTCTTAATTCCCCTAATAACTGGGCCAGTTGGTCTGTGTCGGAAGTTTCCATAGCGCCTGGGTAGGAGGTTATTGGTGGGCTTTGCGTTCTGTAACGCTCACCTGATTCTCACGGAGGCGCTGATCCCGGCTGGGCTGCTATCGTTTCTTCAATTGAGAAGCGAAGAGCTCGGACGACTCTCAGGACTGGGCTTCCTCTTATCGAATGTCTGACTTGCAGGGTAAGTTTTCTGCAGGTGGAAGAAAAAGGGTTAATCACCGTTTGATAGGATTCCTTCTCCCACCAATCGCCAGGTTCTCCTACAGCCTAGCTTTCTACTTGTCTCGGCGAGCTCTCACCTTAGGCGTATAAATGCTGAGCTCTCCATCCTGCGTCTGGTGCAGGGGTGCGTGGATTCCAGTTACGTCACTGGATGAGTTCAGTGTTGAGGCTCAAGTCTTTTGCGGCCTTAGTTGTGGCACTGGTGCTGGGATGCCGAAGAGCGATGCCGCCGTTACTGCAAGAGCGGATGCCTGTAAGTGTACTGTAGTCTTTAGGCTTTAAAAGATGGGCACCTCAATAATGTCCCTTTTCCTTTGTTTCAGGCCTCGGGATGCTGTGGGCGTAGTTTTCCGTTGCCGCTGCACGTGCCGATGTACGTAAGTATAATGTTCGTTGGCCGCTTTTAATGGCACCTCTAATAATGTCCTTTTTCTAGTTTTCAGGTGCCGGGATGCTGCGGGCTTGATATCCGTTGCCACTGCACGTGCCGATGCATGTAAGTATAATGATCATTGGCCGCTTTTAATGGCACCTCTAATAATGTCCTTTTTCTAGTTTTCAGGTGCCGGGATGCTGCGGTTGATGCGGCCGCTTCTGCGCGTACAAAAACTGGTAAGTTAAGATGAATGCGACTGCCTTCACCCGAACCCCTTTTTAATTATGTCCTTTGCCTTTCAGGTGCAGAGAAGCTGCCGAAGAGAAGGCCGCGGTTAGCTCCGTTGCAATCACGGATGGATCAGGTAAGCGGGCGCGGCTGCGAGCGAGTTGCACTTTTCTAACCTTATGTTTATTCTTTGCAGGTTTTGCCGGTGACTGGATTCCAGGATCTGGTAAGTATTGTTCTGTGTCTTTCTTCATCCACAGATTGCTGCACGGAAGCTGAAGATGACTCTGGAACTGGAATGCAGGAGCCGACTCGGTGAGCGTCCTGCTGCTGCTGCAGAATAACGCGAAGCACGTGTTTTCCATCGGGCGTGGTTTAAATAGCAGAGAAGTGCTTCCAGTGTGTGTTCTTCCACCGGTTCCACCCAGGTAAGAAAAGAGTTCCTGAATGGAGGGAATAGTTCCTCCCAGCCCTGACGGCTGGGGTCTTCAACCAGACTGGATTGTTCTGGGTAAATATGCAGCATGGTCTGCCTCAGGTAAGTCCACCCAAGCATTATTACACTGTTTAACAATATGAGCCCGGCGCCTATGGCGCCGGGACTGAAACCCTTCATGAACCTGGCGCCAAAGGCGCCAGGACACGGTCCAAAGGGCCCCTGTAGGGGTCTGCTGGGTCCAGAGTAGTGGAAGACGGGTCTGCTTCCGAGGGAGCTGGGCCAGTCCTGGCCCCTCGGGAGTAGCGCCCATGACAGATAACGAGGAGAACTGCTGCACCGGATCTGAGGTTCCGGGTGGGTTGCTTTCTTATGAGTTTATCGTGTAGGAATTGGGGTCCGGTGGATGGCACAGTGAGGGATGCACATGGCTTTAATGGTAGTCTGTCGACCAATAAGGAATTAGTGTAGGACTCTGAGTGCGGGGCTAATGTGTTCTCGAGGTGAGAGCCCGATGAGGAGACACCCAGCTGCGTTTTGGATTCTTTGGAGTTTACTGAGCTGAAAAGCTGGTGCACCTAGATAAAGGCAGTTTGCATAATCTAAGCGGGAGAGAATGATGGTGAGGATGGCAGAGATTCAGTGTGGGTAGGTGAGGTACGGGAAGATTTGCCTGAGGACACGTAGGTGGACAAACAAGTTCTGGATACTGAGTTGATGTGTTGGGAGAGGGGTGGGGGTGGTGAGGGTCTAGAGAGTGGGGCCAGGGGATAGGTTGGGGAAGTAACGCGGTTTTGACACATACCGGGATTTCTTTTTTTCCAGGGTTGTGGGGGAGGAGGTTGGTCATCATCCAGTGGGCAGGGGCGTGGCTTGGGCTCATGGAGTGAAGTCGAGCCTCCTGTCGAGATCAGTAATTAGATCCTGAAAACTGGCGGTGCACAAGGATCTGAACAGCAGAAAGCACAGCTAAAGTTGTCCCAACTGATCCTACAGCCCAGGTGTGCGGAAACGGTGAAAAACTGAGCATTTTTCAGGAAGAAAACCACCTCCAAACAGAGTGCTCGGTGCAGACGAAATGGTGGATGTGACGGTGGCTCGGCGATGAGAGAGAGGAGGAGCCGAAACTGATGAGGGAGAAAGCTACCCCGGCGGCACTGAGAAGCGAGGAGGGCTGCCGGAGCACTTACCAACGGTAGTGGAGGAAGTCCCGAGGTCAGGGATCTCCCACTGAGTTAATCCGAAGGAAGCAGATCAAGAGGCGTGAACGATGAGATTCAGAGACCTCTTGGAGGAACAGAGTGATCCGAGATCGGACGTGGCGGTGATCGTGCTAGGTGGAGAAGTCGGGACCCAGACCAGACCAATCCTTGGCAGGTGGTGCGGAGGCGGAAGGTGAGGGCACTGTAAACCGTTACTACGGACTGGAGTCCCCGCGGAGTAGCGAATGCTGCCAGCCGGCTGACTGGGACCGAAAAGCTGCAAACTGCTGCAGAGAAGCTGCGGACTGAGCGCCGGAGGAAGAAGCAAGCAACATGACTGATGGTGTGGTGAGCGGGGGACATGGCGAACTGAGAAGGGGCTGTGAAGGTGGCCTAAGCACAGATACACATCTAATGGAGACTGATACCACGAAACACAACGAAGCGCAAGCAGACATGTCAGAACCTGCGCATCCGGCTGTCCCAGCCAGGGTTGTCTCCTCTGTGCACCAGCACTCAAGGCCCAGGGCAGATAAGAAAGGGGCAGAGCGGTGCTCAGCACAAGTGGGGCTCTGGACCTAGACCTGCTGAGAGGAGGGCAATAGATAAGATTACCGGCATGCTGAAATGAAAGTAGGTAAGCTTGCAAGCTCCCAGTTGCTGACTGGCCACCCCACGGGCCAGCTGGGAACACACGGCACTACAGCACCACGAGCACAGGGAGACACGAGCAGGGGGATCCAAGTGACTTTAACAGGAGAGCATGGAGCCGGAGAATATAACAGCAGCACAACTGGTCACAAGGGGATAAACACTGGGTCCAGCAGCTGCCCACAGTAGCACAAGCACTGGAGACACTGTTGGATTGATGTGCAACATACTGCCTAGAAGGAAGGAGGCCAGGCCCTGAGGCCTGAATGCTGCAAGGAGAAACTACCAAGTGCTAACTGCCCAATTCACTACGGTTACAACAAGCCATGAGTACCCAGGAAACATAATCCATTGGGACATGGGGCACACAGAGGTTGTGATGCACTGCTTGGGGCTACGCACCACCCAGTGAGGTGACACCATAAATGCCGAAGCTGCAGCACTGGCTTTGCGACCCTAGCGATTCCCAGCGATATCAGGTAGCACAACAGTCCGACCACTGAATAGCGCTTAAGGGCGAATCGGAGATGACTACGGCCACGGGCTGCCTCCCTTAACTGCATAGCAGAGTCACTCATGGGATGAGGTGAGACTACGCTAACCACACAGACTGTTAAGGCCAAACGCACAGAGGAAGCAAGATATGCAATGAACCCAGCTGGGCCCCGAGGGCAGCAGTGAACTGTGGGTGGCGGTGTTGGGCACTAGACCACACAACGGAAACACTGTGACTCACAATCTGAGAACTGAAGAGTGACCACAAATCGAGCCACCACACTTGCCCGAGAGCACCAACACGTGGCATCGGTAAGTGCTGAACTTGCAGTGGAGTGAGAGAAGTTACAGGACACGACCAGAATACGCATAAGAATATAGCGATGCAGTGACTGGTCGGCAAAATCTGGTCAGGGGTTGCTGTTGCTGCAGGGGGGCCGGGAGGAAATGCCCTCAACAAAGGAGAAAAGTAAGAAGTCAATCGTGGACTCGTTTGCAGCTGCCAAAACAAGGGATCAGCCCCAGACCAGCAATGGGTCCACGCCGGCGCAAGAAACCCCCCCCAAAAAAGCAAGGATAAACAAGTCCTGGATGCTATAGAAGCATTGCACGTGTTTATAGACACCAAAATAGGGGAGGTCAAGGAGGACATGCTACTTATGAGGCAGGATCTGCGCAATCTGATGGAACGAGTGGTGGCTACTAAAACGGGACAGAAGGAAACAGCAGAAACATTTAAGGATCTACAGTCCAGGGTACAGGAGCTAGAGACAAGAGCGGAAGACTCGGAAGGCCGGGCCAGGTGCAATAATGTGCATCTGTTCGCAATTCCAGAGGGAATGGAAGGATCCAACCCTGTAAACTTTGTGGAGAAGCTGCTGCAACAAGAAATTGGAGCTGGCCAACTCTCACATGGCTTTGTGGTGGAAAGGGCCCACAGAACGCAACACAAAAGACTTCCGCCTGGATTGCATCCTCACACGATGATAGCCAAAATCCGGAACTTCCAGGACAGAGAAATCATACTACAGTACTCAAGGGAAGGAGGAGAGATGAAGAGTCAACAAAAACCCCAGAGGGGGAAGTTCACATGGAGGAGTACTATATTAATTTAAGTACCCAATTTATAGGAATAGAGGTGGAAAGGAATAGTGGCCCAATCATAACAGATTCATATTTTCAAATTTTAATAATCATCAAAAAACATTATAAAATTACATAATACATAAACAGTATAACAACAATAAAATGGATGAATTAATGTTAGTATAAAATACTTGTCGAATCTAATACATTAAACCATTCGATCACAATTTAATTCCCACAATTCATGACCCAGTATTAATCAGGGTAAAGCATCACTATCTTCACATTTTTGAATTTCATTCGAATGATAAGGATGCTATAAAACAGGAAATTACTGCCAATGGAATAAAGTGCTAGGTGCAAAAGGGTAATGAGTGCCTAATCCAGATAAAGCATCGTTGTCTCATGTTTTTTAAATTTCATTTGAATGATAAAGATGCTGTTGGAAAGGAAATTGCTGCCAATGGAATAAAGTGCTAAGTACAAAAAGAGAGATGAAGAGTGACAACGCCAAAATTGCTATATACCCGGACTACACACCGACAGTACAAAGGGCAAGGAACTCTTTTGTCCCGATCAGAGCAAAGCTGCGACAACTGAATCTCAAGTACATGCTAATGTACCCATCGCGACTCAAGGTGCGGTACAAGGGTCATGCAGTGTTCCTGGAGACCCCAGCGGCAGCCACTATGTGGCTGGAGCATAATAACCTGGACAAAGGGGAAGAAACTGTATCATAGCCTAAGCACCTGCAACTGGAAACAAGAATAGGCATCTGTGACGAACAGATGGAGCGAAAGGAGGTGTTTGTATGTGAAGCTAGCGGAACGCATCGCTGCTAAGATATAGAATACAACATCGACAGGAGCGCTACTGGGCCACTTGGCCTGGGCTAAGGGATGCACCCTGCGAATGAACTGGTGTTGGCCGGTTGCTGACACTACGAAACCCGTGCACAATGACCCGGATGGGCCAAGAAGGCGCTGGGTGCCTTTGCGTTGCTTAAATGGAGCAGCTGCTGGGCGCAGTTGGCTGATTTTGTTTTGTTGTTGTTTGCAAAGTTGTACACTCGCAGTAGACGCAAATATGATGTGGCGGTGCACGATTGGTAAAAAAAGGGGGCGAGTGTAGTTGCTTAAAATGTTTCACAGTCTTCATGGTAATTGACGCTAAGAGACAATGGGCACGTGACAGGAATGAGACAGTGGGCGATGGGGGGGTGAATGGCGGGCGGAGGTCGCGCTGGAGGACTCAAAAGATGGGAGAGGAGAGTAATTGAGTTGCACTAAGGGGTGATGGCGGGTGACATAAAAGTGCTGACATGGAATGTCAGAGGGATGGGTACTTATATGCGCAGGAACATGATTAAATCCTTCCTGAGGAGGATAAAGGTCTCCATAGCATTGCTACAAGAAACCCACCTCACCGCTGAATGCAATGACAAAGTTGTAAGGCACGGGGGCAGGGGCAGGGCTTCGGAGCAGCATATTCTAAATATGCAAGAGGTGTATACACATGGATAAATGATACTGTCCCTTTTAGGCTGCTGGCTAAGGAGGTGGACACAGAGGGGAGGTACTTAGAGGGAGCATTGAAAAAATAGAGATTTGTATAGTCAATTCCTACCTCCCTAACCGCGGGACCTCAGCATGCCTGACCAAATTGAGCACGAAGTTATCTCGATACCGATGCTTTTTCATCTGGTGAGGGGACTTTAACTGTCCGGGATCCCACCCTGGACTGGTCCAACCCACCAGTTCAAGGGGCAACACTGGCCCCGTCAACATTAAACAAGGTGATAAGGAACCAAGACCTGGCGGAGGTATGGAGGGAGTTACACCCAGAAAGCAATTCATTTTCTTATTTTTCATCGCCTCATGATCTATATTCCAGGATAGACTACCTACTGATAGATAGATTGATTGATATTTTATTTCTATCACACTCGTACACAAGTGTTTCAGAGCGTGACATGGCAAGGGAGGGGAACAGGGGAAAACAAAACAACGATCTTACTAGGCCAAGTGACATTGAGGACGCGTAAGTGCATGGGAGAGGGGGAGGGGGAAAGTGCATGGAAGGGGAGAGAAGTGGAAAGTGTGAAGCAAAGGAGTAACAGATAAATAATAATAAATAAATAAATAATAAAGGCAACAAACAGTGGTAGTGCAGCCAGCAATTGGCAAGTGCTAGGTTTAAGGCAGCAGACAGGGTAGGTCAGATAACTGTAGGAAGAAAAAGGGGGTGGGGGTATCAGTACAGATACAGACCCCAGTGCAGGGGGTGGCCCAGGGGCAGTGCGGGAGGGTGGCAGGGTGAGCAGGTACCTGGGCCAGGAGCTAAGGCAGAAGAAAAGAGGAAGGTCTTGAGCTGCTTCCAGAACCGGAGATGGTTCTCCTCAAGTTTTAGAGTGGCAGGGAGGCTGTTCAAAAGGGAGGCCCCATCTGAAGACAGAGATCTACCCCAGCTCGTTTCTTTGAAAAATGACTGACCCTGAGGGACTTAACTTAGAGGTAGAGGAGTAAAGAGCTCGAAAGGGGAGGTATTTGCGGAGGGATAGCTGAAGATATTTTGGACCCAGGCCCCAGAAAGCCTTGTTGACAATGCAGAGGGTTTTGAATTTAATCCTTGCATCCACTGGGAGCCAATGGAGGGATTTCAGAGCTGGAGAGATACGATCCCAGGGCTTGAGGCCAAGGACAAGTCTCGCAGTCCTGTTCTGGATTAGTTGCAGAGGGCAGTAAATAGAGGCAGGTAGATTTAGAAAGAGGCAGTTACAATAGTCCAACCTAGATGAAACCAGTGCTTGGGAGACCATGAGCTTCTGGGGGAAGGAGAGGAAAGGAAGAGTACCTCTGAAGAGGTGCAGTAGGAAGTTTGACTTTTTAGAGACATCAGAGATGTGGGCAGAGAAGGAAAGTGTGGAGTCAAAGAAGACCCCGAGGTTCTTAGCCTCGCAGGTGGGGGTAGGAGGAGGGCCAAGGGAGTGAGGTGAAAGGATGGTGAAGGTGTGCCGATGAGGAGGATCTCCGTCTTGCTGGCATCCAGACAAAGAACATTGGCAGCACACCAATCTTGAATTGCAGTTAGGCAATCAGAGATGAGAGAGGGAGAGGAGGTGCCAATGGCAGCCTGAAAATGAGTTGAGTGTCCTCATCGTAGTACTGGAAATTTGAGCAGAAAATGGCAATGCAGTGGGCTAGAGTTGCCAGGTATTGTTTGAAAAGCCAGGGCGAGAGGTTAGACCCCTGGGAAACACCACAGGTAGAGAGGAAGATAGATGATAGGAAGGACCCAAGTTGGACCTGGGAGGGTCGATCAGAGAGGAAAGAGGTCAGCCAGGCCAGAGCCTGATCAGTGATACACAGGTTATCACGGAAACGGTTGAGCAGGATGTTATGATTGACCGTGTCGAAGGCAGAAGAGAGATCGAGGAGGATGAGGACAGAGGGAATGTTATAGTCAAGGTTGGAGAGCAGATCTTCACGGATGTTCAGGAGAGCAGTTTCCGTGCTTCTGCCAGCTCTGAAGCCAGACTGGTGGTCATGGAGACAGCCAACAGAATTGGAATGAAGGTTAAGCTGAGAGATGGCCAACGTTTCCAGGAGTTTGCCTAGAAAGGGAGTAATGGAAATTGGACAATAGTTAGCCGAACAAAAAGGATCAGCTTTGGGTTTGTTGAGAAGAGGATGCACAAGGGAGTGCTTCAGAGGGGAGGGGAAGGATCCTGAGGCAAAGGAGTGGTTGCGGAAAACAGCAAGGGCCGGAGCGAGGGCATCAATGTGGTCCTTGATGGTTTTAGAGGAACAGGGATGAACCTGTTTTGACGAGGCTTTCATAGATCGGACTTGCCTAGTGACCTTGTCAAGGGAGAAAAGAGGAAAGGACGAGAAGGATGGTGGGGGGGTGGCTAAAGGAGGGTCAGCAAGCACAGATGGAGAGGGGAGAGGAGGGGTGGCGGTGGAGAGGCTGGACAAGATGTCCTGGGTTTTTGAGATGAAGTGAGAGGCAAGGGCATTACAAAGAGCCTGGGAGGCAAGAGGAGGGGTAGAGACTGCAGCAGGGTTGGCCAGCTCCTGCAGAATTTAAAGAGTTCGGCCGAGTTATTAGATCCCGCATAGACACGAGCTTGAATGTGGACTCTCTTCTTGGTGAGGACAGAAAGTCGGTATTGCCTTTGTAGCAGGCGACAGGCCAGTTTATCAGAGGATGAACAAAAAGCCCTCCATTTCCTCTCAGCCACCCTACACTTACGTTTAAGTGTAGCTAGGTCGGAGTCATACCAGGAATTGCACTTGGCTTTGGACTTCAAACAGATCCTCATGACAGGGGCAAGAGTATCAGAAATTGAAGAGTAGAGCAGAGACAGGGCCGTGTCAGGATTTGAGACAGCCAGCGGTGGCGTGGGGGGGGGGGGGCGGGAGGAGAAAGTGGTGGCAAAAGCCTAAACTGACACACGCTTCATGGGCCGGATGTCCGAGAAGGTAGGTGGCAGTGTTGGGGTAGGCTTGGCTTGGGGGGAAGAGCGGGAGAGATGAGAGGACAGAAGGGAGTGATCGCTCCAGGAGAGAGGAGTGGTCAGAGGGATGGAGAGGGGGAGGTCAGCGGAGATCAAGACATTGGGTGTGTGCCCCGCAGAGTGAGTCGGGCCAGAGGGTAGGATGGACAGGGAGAGGGAGTCGCAGAGGTCACGGAAGAGTACAGGGAGAGTCTATGTGTATATTGAGGTCACCGAGGAGGAGTTGAGAGGTAGAGGACAGGAGGGAGGAGGAGAGGACCACCCACTCCGACAGAAATGAGGTGATTTGACCAGGAGGCCGACAGATGGTAGCCACAGTAAGAGAATGGGTAGGCGAGAGAGAGAGCTTACAGACAAGGCATTCAAAAGAGGAGTAGGTCTGAGTGGGAATGATATAGGCAGGAATCCACTCAGGAAAGATCAGGGCTACCCCCCACCCCCACCAGACCGGAAGGATCTGGGTGCAGAAAGGATCTTGTAGCCATCAGGGAGGAGAGTGTCAAAGCTTGTGACAGAGCTGGCCGTGAACCATGTCTCAGTAAGATCAAGGACATCAAGGTCTAGTTCTTCAAGGAGGTGGCAGATGTCAGAGGAGTGTTTGACAGCAGAGCGAGAGTTGAGAGTGGCAATAGGAAGAAGGTTACCAGCCTTAAAGACCTTCCTGGGAGGGGTACAGATCAGAGGTACGCCCTGCGGAGGAGAAAGAGCCCTAGGAGGAGCAGAGGAGGTGGAGAGAGAGGGCAAGGTAGCCAAGGGGGGAGAGGAGGGGACAGCAGGCGATGAGGAAATTGATGAGATGAGGGAAGCGCCTATCAAAGAGGAGATTGGCCTGAGGGCCTTGGAACATGACAGTGCCATTTAGGTAGACATTAATGATGACTTTAGAGGAGTCGAAGGAAGCCATGTGAACTTCCCAGCGAGTGCCACCATTAATGGGAGAGGAGGAGATAGGACAGAGCGCAGAGATCATATGAGGAGTCCATAGATCTGGCGAAGGAACGACGAAGAGGATGTCGGTGAGGGTCTGTCTGGAGGAAGTATTGGTGTAGGTGTGGGCGATAGGAAGACCAGGGTTAGAGGCCAAGATGTCCTTTTTGAACTTCTTCCTATCAGACTTAGTGAGAAGGGAAGGATAGTCAATGGAGACGCAGTGGGAAAAGATAGGACAAACAGAAAGCACCATGGGGGTGGAAGTGAGGAGAGGATGGAGAAAGTGAGGGGGGGGCTAAGGCAGGTAGGTGTGGGACAAAAGAGAGTGGTGAGGTCACTGGGCTGGCAAGTTACAGAGAAGCATCAGTATACAAGCAAAATACAGAGAATTTATAGACAAAACACATCTACCCCAAGTAGAAACAACGTCATAACTGGGTTGAACAATATTAGATCACTCACCACTCTTCATGGAGTGGAAGATGAGGGGCCGTAGGCCACCCATACCGCTATGGCGTATGCCAACAGATTCAATGACAGACTGTGGGCCTCATTACAACTCAGGCGTTAAGGGTTAACGCCGTTGTTAACCCTTAACGCCTGATTCCGATTTTAATGGCTGCTTCTAGCAGCCGTTAAAATCCATGGCGCTAAACCGCCTTGGTGCTAATTACGCCACCGTAATTTACGGTGGCGTAATTAGCACCTTCCCCACTCCCATTATGCCCTATGGGGCAAAAATGGGAATGGGGAAGGGTAAAATGGGAAATGGGGATTTACCGCCCCACTCACCTTGGAATGGGGTGGTAAATCCGCCATCCACCATGGTGTAAACGTAGTGTAGTTTACACCATGGTGGTAAAGTTGGCGTACTTACCACCTGAGTGGTAATGACCCCCTGTGTCTTCAGAGAAGGGCTCTGGAGTAGAATTGTGGAGTATACGAGCAACAGTGTGGGGAGTGTAAAGGGCTGGGATACAATTTGGGAGGCACTGAAAGTTGTGGTCAGAGGAGAAGTCATTGCTAGTGCTGGGGGCATCAGAAAGATGCTGAGAAGTGAACTGGAAGAGGGAGAGGGGAGCAATAAGGAGATGGAGGCCTATGCACAGAAAACCAGAGAAGGGGAACGGGAACTAGCAACAGCCAGGGAGGAATGCCAAAATGCCTGGGCCAGATTAGCAAAGTTTGATTATGTTGCAAAAACGACCAGAGCACACTCGGAAGGCGATAAACCAAGTAGGTTGCTGTCGTTGCTGTGCAAGAGGGAAAACCCAAGACACTTGATCACAGGAATTACAGATGAGATAGGAGCGACACACACAATGCAGTCAGCAATTAACGATGCATTTAAAGATTACTATTCCCAATTGTACAACCATTATACGCTAATACCCCAGGGTGACATACTAGACACACTGGAGGAGATAGGTCTACCTTCATTAGATAGCAATCAACGAGACAGGTTGGATGCGGAACTAACGGTCGGAGATGTAAACGACGCAATGACATCACTGGCCACCTGTAAGACTCCTGGGAGCGACGGGTTTCCTCCTGAGTTCTATAAGACATACAGCTCGGAATTATCCCTGGCCTTGCATGAAGTATTTAAGGAAGCATACGAAACGGGGGTACTACCAAGGAGCATGAGAGAGACACTAGTGGTTCCCATACCTAAACCGGGGGAAACCTACAGATGAGTGTGGATCGTATAGACCGCTGGCAATGTTGAACTATGACATCAAAATATTAACAACCATACTGGCCAAACGGCTGTCGAGGGTGATAGGGGGCATAGTAAATGGGGACCAGAATGGGTTTATACCAGGTCGGAACACAACAATGAATCTCCGAAGGCTGCAGCACATTATCGCGCAAACGACAGATGAGCAGGAACAATACGTGGTGGTCTCCTTGGATGCCATAAAGGCCTACGATTCCATATATTGGGAATGGCTGATTGCTGCCCTTAGGCAATTTGGGTTGGGGGAATACTTCATTGGGTGGATTAAGATTCTCTATGAAAGACCAGTGGCCAGGATAAAAACTGGGCGGGTAGTGTCAGCACTGTGGGACATTTGAAGGGGCACCAGACAGGGCTACCCACTCTCGCCAATGCTATATGTCTTGGGCTTAGAGCCGATAGCTATATACATTAGGAAGCAATTCTTTGATGTGGCCATTAGGGTGGGAGGAGTAAGTCATGTTGTGTCCCTGTATGCAGACGATGTACTGCTGTACCTAAAGGACCTGCACCTCAATGTACCAGTGATCTTGGACGTGCTGCAGAACTTTGAGCCAGTATTAGGGATTTCCTTCAGCACTGAGAAATCGTGCATGTTCCCGCTGGCCAGGCTAGCGGGGAAGAAGGAGGAGGATCTCCCGAGAGTGGGGCTAAGGTGGAAATTGCACTCGTTCAGATACTTAGGGGTAAATATCTGGCATACACCTGAACAGATGCACGGGGGCAGCAATAGCAGTGCAGGGACTACCACTGTTGGTTATGGGGAGGGTGGCTGTTGTTAAAATGATAGTCCTGCCTAGATTCCTGTACTTTTTCCACAATGTACACTACTACATACCGACCTCCTCCTTCCGTCTGCTGGAAAAGTTATTGAGGGAATTTCTGTGATGCCCTGCCAGACATAGGATATCCTTGAACACACTCATGCTACCATACAAGGCGGGAGGGGTTCAGCTCCCAGATTTCGAGAGATATTCTTTGGCGCACAATTTAGCTTTGTGGCCAAATGGTTGGTGGATGAAACCACCTCGGAAACAAGATTGATCAAACAATTGGTAGCACCTGCGCATCAAAAAGAAACGCTATGGGTCCCGCTGGGATGTTTGAGTGAGGCTCCAATGATAGTACAGCTGGGCAGGAAAGTCTGGGGCAGAACTCTAAAACTACTGGGACGAGACCGTCCTTACTCACCTGACACTCCGATCACCACAGACGTCTGCGTAGTTAAAGCAGACCTGGCAAGGGCAAGGCAATGGGAACAATATGGCATTTACACTTGGGGGGACGCCTATGAGGAGGGCATCTTCAGGGAATTCGAATCCATGAGGGAGAAAGAGGGACTTCCCAATGGCCAGTTCCTATGGTACCAGAAGGTTAAGAAGATAGCAAAGAGTAGATGGAAAGAATGGCCGGAAGAACCAGAGACAGACCCATTACTAGCGCTACTTCACAACCTGGGAGATGGGTGGAAACCAGTGTCTAGACTCTATAACCAGCTCGTAGATAAACCCAACCCTAAAAGCGGTATGTTGAAGAAAGGGTTAGAATCAGATTTGGGCAACAGCATAATGGAGAAGGAATGGGAGAGGATCCTTGCATAGCCCAGAGAAGTGTCAAGAAATGCATGATTCAGGTTGATCCAGCTCAACGCCCTCTATAGGACCTATATGACGGCAAGCAGAATAGCTAAATTTGACAGTAATGCAAACCCACAGTGCCCCTGGTGCGGGTTGGAAGGTGCAGGCATGTTGCATATGTTCTGGGGTGTCTGCCGGTACAGCGCTTCTGGGCCCAGATAGAACAAGCTTGCAGGAAGTCTGGTGTAGTTTGGTACGAATGGACCCTGAAGAAATGCCTCCTGGGGGCTTACCCAAGAATATGCAAATGTAGGCAACTAATTAAATTCATGGCATGGACATGGTATGTCTGGTGGTCAAGAGGGCTATTGCAATGGCATGGAAAAAGGCGGGCGGACGACAATATGCCAGATGGCACAGGGAACTGGAACATTGGATTGGGGCTGGAACTAGGGTATGGGGTGAGGGAGTATCTAAGGCGGGAGGAGAGGCGAGCCCTGCAATCGAGGCCTGGAAGGTACTCACCTGGGACATGATTCATCCGTCAGATGACAAACCCCCATGAACTAACTAAGCTTATTCCCGGGTGGCTGGAACTTATTAGAAGCTGAGCCATTAAGGAAAGAACATTCCGCACTGCCATCCTCTGGCCCCCAAATCCCCTAGCAATCTCTTAAATCCTGAGGTTTCTATGGAAATAAAGTAGAGTGCCCCCAAGTGCATACTTGGAAATGAAGACTGGGGGCCTCATTACGACCCTGGCAATAAGTGTTTAACGGCGCCGTAAAAGGTGTCGGCGCCGTTAAATCCTTAACGCCTGATTACGAGTTCCCTTTGCGGGACCCGACCTTAACGCCTGCTTTTAGCAGGCGTTAAAGTAGGGTGCCGCAAAGGGACCTTGGTGCTAAGTACGGTGCCGCAATTTGCGGCACCGTACTTAGCGCCTTCCCCATTCCCATTGAGCCCTATGGGGCAAAAATGGGAATGGGGAAGGGCCCATGGTGAATGGGGAATTACCGCCCCGCCAACCTTGGAATGGGGCAGTAATTCCGCCATTCACCATGGCGGACTCCGGCATGGACCATGGTGCTAATAGCACCATGGTTTAGCGCCGGGGTCGTAATGAGGCCCAGGTTGTTTGTTGTAATTACAGTTATTAGTTGTTAATTTGTTTTCTGTAGGCAAGCAATAGGGATGGCAAATTAGGTAGCAATGACTGTTGTTCATTATAAATGAAAATAAAAACATTTTAAAATAAAATAAAATCATCCAGTGGGCAACAACAGAAAGGCAAGATGAAAGATCCGGATGGGTGGCACCTGGTGATTTGGGGATCTTGAGGATGATCTGAGTGTCATCTGCATACTTGTAATAGATGAGGTTATGATAGTGAATGAGTGCAGGGAGAGGGCTAAGATAGATATTGAGGAGGCAGGGAGACGGGGATGCTCCATGAGGAACCCATTTTGTCACCTCTTTTGGCAATGGGAGAGAGATGAAGGTGAAAGTGGGGAGGAGCATGATTTGCGAGCGATTCGAGGAGGAGATCTATGTGAGAGCAGTGTCCTTGATTCCTAAGCAGTGTAGCCTGTCTAGGAGTATGGTGTGGTCAATGGTATCGAATGCGGCCGAGAGGTCAAGAAGGATGAGCACTGTGCATCCTTACACGTCCGCTGTTCTTTTTAAGTTATCCCAAACGGACACCAGGGAAGACTCAGTTCCTCTGAGGGGTCTGAAGCCTGGGTCAAGGAGGTGGTTGGCTTCTGTGAAGAGGCAGAGATGCTTGTATGCTGCGCAGTCCAGGAGATTGGCAATGAACCATGTGTTGGAAATGGGCCAGTAGTTCTCGGGGTTGAGCGTGAGGTTTTTGAGGAGGGATTTTATATAGGAGGTTTTGAAGGTATTCTGGAAGATTCCCAAGGTCAGGGATTGATTAACGATTGACCGTACAATGCTGCCTGCACAGGTTGATATTAGGATGTTCTTGAGGAGTTTGTGCGCGCATGGGTCTCCAGGAAATCCTGACGGGTGGCTTTGCGCTAGGAGCGGGTGGAGCTCCTGGTGTGAGATGTGGGAGAAAGAGGAGAAGGTTGGCATTAGGAGGGAATTGGAACTGGGGACAAGTGGAGAGCGGGGAGGGGGATTTATTGCTATTTTAGAAAGAACGGCACGTGTTTATCGATAGCGATGTTGTGAAAGTGTTCGGACAAGTCGTTGCATAAGTCTTGCGAGATAGTGGGGGTTGAGCAACCTGGCGACTTGAATTCAGATATGATTCTGTGCAGTTCCTTGCTTTGGTTGCGAGAATTCAATATTCTAGTCCCATAGTAGTTGTTTTGGCTTTTCTAATTTCTGACCGGTAGGCCCTTGTCAGTCTTGCAAGGGAGGCTTTGTTTTGGGGGGCGGGGCTGGTTCTCCAAGTCCACTCCAGTTGGTGCTTGAGAGTTTGATAGATTTGAGTTGGGTGGTGTACCATTTGGGGGTGGGGCCTGGTCTCTGAGAAATCTGTTAGGTTGGAGTGAGGGCGCTGGAGAGCCAGTGCTCGAAGAGTTTAATGGAAGGAGAGCCTTTCTGGACAGAGAGTACCGGAAGTGAGTTGAGGAGTGAATTGGCTAGATCCGGGGTGATGATGAATTTATTCCGGAGGGGGTTAAAAGGGACAGCGTTGGCAATGATGGGATATTATATGATTGGTTATTTATAACGCGCTTAATAGTCAGGGGTTTCTAAGCCCGGACCCGAGGATCAAACCTGTGTAGCTCTGTGCCGTCTTGCTTGCAAGGCGAGCACGTTGCCCATGAGCCAATGCGACATGGACGCGGGAGGGGGCGGGAGGTGAGATTGGCGGGGAGAAGAATATTGAGGAGTGGACATAATGTTAGTGGGATGCGGTATGAGTGGGGAGTGTAATGAGTTGTGTCAGGTTGATAGCTTCTAGGTTATCTGTGAGGGATTGGGTCATAGGGTGTTTGTGGGGTCAAATCAGATGTTGAAGTCTCCTAGTATGGTGAGAGCTGGATGCTGGATGAAGGTAGTTAATAGTGCATCACTCAGAGAGCCTCTGTAGTTCTTTTTGTAGTCAGGGGATCTGTATATGAGTAGAAAGCTGTGGGAGATAGCGGGGGAAGGTTAGAATTTTACAATCAGAGATTCATAATCTGTGCTGTAGACTAAGGTGTCCTTAAGTGGGACTGGAATCTAGTGTTTGTGTAGGATGGCTAGCCCTCCTCCTCTTCTCGATCTGTTCTGAACAATCAGGATGTATCTGGGGGCGAAAGCCTCATTTGCAATAGGTCTGTAGCCGTCAGGAAACTAGGTCTCAGTGATGAAGATGATGTCAGTGTTTTTGTCTGAGATAAAGTCAAGGATGTTAAATTTCTTTTTAGAGACAGACCTGGCGTTGATGAGTATGCAAGAGAGCAGTTTTGATTTTGGGTGAAGGGTGTTCTTGGTAGCAGTGGGGGTTGGTGTTTGTGTTGTTGGAGATTAAAGATGAGCTGGAAGGCCGAGAGGCTAAATGTACGATGGAAGGCCTGGGGTAGCAAGGGTTATGTGGTTTGTTGTTGTAGGACAAGGGGGTGTTGGGAGACGGATGGAAGCAAGGGAAGGGATGGGGTGTCCAGAGGAGAATGCGGGAGGGGTAGGTGGGAAAATGGGGTAAGGTGTTTTTGGGGATGCAGGGAATACAGATAGGACAGGTTTGAGGGCAGGTGGTGAGATTTGGGAGCTGTAGATATGGGGCAAGGATTGCGATTTAGGATGGGGCAGGGGGAATTGAGGTGGGGCCTGAGGTGGCTGAGGCCAAGGTCCTTTCATGTCGTTCATCTGGCACACAGGGTCTGGGGGGCTGTTGAAATCAATGTATTGTCCAGGGCGGCCCTTGATGCACTTAGCATTGGGAAGTGTGAGCTGGAGGGGGAGGGGGAGATTGTGCAGGGGATGTGGGGGGATGTTTTCAACTCTAGCCATATCAGGGTCGAATGAGGGTGTGGAACCAGTGGCTCCCCTGTCCAGGTTCTTACAAACAGCTAATGATTGGTCTTGGGTGGGTCTGGCCCTTAAAACCTTTGATTTAATTCGACAAGTCGTGTTTCATCCCTAGCAATACTAGAGTTCGTATGATATCATGGAATGTCTTTGGCTCGATCAATCTACGCAGGTTTTAGCCAAACATCATGCTGCTCGATGGGCCTAAAATTCTTCTGCTTCAGGAAACTATGTCCACTCTACATTTTGATTTGGAGGGTTATCAGACTTTCAGTAGACCTGCCATGTGTTGTGGTTTGGTAATCCTAGGGGAGGGTTGGCGGTGGCGGTCAACCTCAATTTAAAACTAATGTCTGAGGTCTTTTTTTAATCTGAGTGGCTGCTTGCTGTCCAAATGACGCTTACTCGATCCTTGGGGGCGTACCTTGTGGTGAATCTGTATTGGAACCCGGCCAGGGTCTCTCTTGAGGATATAATCCAAAGTCTGAGGCAACAACTTGAGTGCTGGTATGTCAAAGGGAATGGGGCCTATATTATTTTAGCTGGGGATTTTAATTCCAACTGTGCCGAGAGTGTACCACTCTAATGGCGGTGCACATTCTCATGCTTTGGATATGAGGAGAGGTCTAGGATGGGATGTGTTTTTGCGTGAATGGGGTATGTTCCAATTGGAGGACTCTTCACTAGTGAATTAGCATACACTTGGCTAGGGGGAATTTTAGATCAAGGATTGATGATGTTTATGTCACCACCAGCCTGGGAGTGGGTTGCATTGTGCCGTTTGGATCCCTGGGTGGGGGACCATCTACTGTTGACATTTCCGTTGGATACCCCCTTCTCACTGCACAATGTCAGAGAGGATTTGGCCCATCTACGGCCTGCCACTGGCAGATGAACAGTTAAATGGAATTATCAGTCTCTAAGTTCACTAAAACAATTGCCAAGAGGTATGCTGAAATGGGCGAAGGGGTATTTTTATATGGGTCTCTTGTAGAAACCGGGAGTTTTGTCCAGTGTATTATTAATGAAGGTCTGGAAGATTTGGGACATACCCAGAGGATTCCTACTGTGGGTGTCAAGCACCATACCTTTGATCATAGGATACTGGCCTCCAAGAGAACCAAACAGCAAGCTTTTTGTGTGCTTATGAGACTAGGCCTGAACGCCGTGGAGTACCAACCAGCCCGGAAGAAAGTTGTGCAGACCCACAAAAATCTGGTTAAATACCTGACTTTTGAGTCTTTTGAACAGGTTAACCGGTGCATGTTGGACAGCTTATGTGTGAGTAAGGAGGCAAGCTTTTGGGCTAACCTTAACTCTGCTTCTGGTGATTGTGTCCCGGTTTTGGACTCTGTTATCTCTGAATTGTACTGGGTAGCATTTTTTTAGGCCAAATACTTGCTTCCGGAGGATATGGTTTACCCCACTGAATACAATTTGGGACCGGTGGGGTTGGGGGAGTGTCAACAGGAAATATCTGATATAATTTGGGCTTTTGAAAGACTCAAACCATCGAGGGCCCCTGGCCCTGATGGTATCCCACCATTTGTTTTCAAGAGCACTCCTACCCTGTGGGTAGTATTCTTAAAGCCTTTCTTGATTTGGTATTTATGTACCATCTTATCCCGCCTTCTTGGGTGCAGTCGATTATTATACCGAATAAAGGTGATCCTGCTGACCCTGGCAAGGTGTAGCAATATCGAAGAGCAATAGTCATAATTCTGAGTTTGGTGATCTTGAAGATGTTGAGTGACTGGGCGTAGAAAGTTATAACCGCAAAGCGACTAGTGGGACTATCAAACTCTTGTCTTGCAATATAGGGAGACTAAACAGAGTGATAATAGATCCGATATGGGACTTGTTTATAAGAGGCTTTAATGTCATAGTATTCCAGGAGACCTGGGCAATGGATCCTGTCTCACTACAAGGCGTTCAGTCCTTTTGAGTCCCAGCTACACAAAACCCAAAGGGCAGACCCAGTGGAGGTTTGACTGTCTCGGTGGATGTTCTTCTGGGATGGAAGGTAGTGCCAATCGATATTGGCACCCAGTACCTCTAATCCCTAAGTATTACTACAGGAGAGGGGGAGGAAATCTTACTTATGAATATGTATAACAGGCCCTCTAATCCTGAGGGAATGAATACTCTAAACCTTCTCAAGAATTTTTTAGACCAAGATCACGAGCCCGGGTGTACAGACAAATTGACTTTGATGGTAGGAGATCTGAAACTCCAAATAGAGGCAATGGGCGTTCTAGCGTGACTGTGGGAGGATCAGGACTTGGCCTGGGCTATCCCAGAACAGGGGCGTAGGAGACCCATAAAATCTGGGGGGGGAAAGGGGACACCTTGGGGACTTTGTTTTTTTTAAATTTATTTATTGTGTTTTAGTCAAAGAACTCGACTTTTCACAACAATAAAATAGCAGTACGTATTAAATTGCATATATCATCACTGTATAAAACAAGAGAAAAGAAGAAAAGAAAACAGTAGAAAATTAAGAAAAAGAAAAGCAGTTCAGAGTATAAAATCCTCCCAGCGATGGACAGTTAGAGAGATCTTTTATAATGCTCTAACCTCTGCTTTAAGTGCATATGCTTTATGGAGTTTGGCCAACCCATCCTATCCTATCCCACTTGAACCCTCAATGATGGAGCATGAGTGTGCCCCGTTACAGCAGTGTATGGGCTGCAATCATACCCCGACACCAGGGTATTCACTGGATTTACATGGATAGTGGAACAAGTCCTGTTGTAAATTTCGAGGCTCTGCTTTATTTTTTTTCTGAGTCACCCAGATGGCTTATGGTGGCCTCTATTAAAACTTGTCTACAACTCATTATTCAGCTGGTGGTGGGTACCAAAAATGCACTTGCATCCCTATTTTAAAACAAGCGTTGGCAACGCCAACCGTTTGGCCTTAATTGTAGGCATGGAAAAGGCTCTTGCCAAGCACCGCCATAGTAGTATTAGGTACCCACTGATGGTGGCAGCTGCAAAATGGTGCAAGTACCTGGACATTTAATTGAAGTGCCTGGCAAATGCCGATGCGTATACACAAGCACACGCTTGCATTGCTGGTTTTTAGCAGGACTTCAGCGAAGGAAAGGCATAGTGCTAATAGAGTGGCTGAAGGCATCCCTGGATAAGACATTTGTATTACATCAGTAGTATGTTCCCAGCTCCAATTAAGTTATTAACTACACAGAGCGTTGTAGTAAACATCCCCAGGTCAGTGGTTTTGTCTAAACCAGAACTGGCACTTTATGTGCCCTTTATAGATCATTCTAGTGGTTAAAGGAATAGGTTATGGCGTAAAATGAGTCTGCAGCCTGCGTGGCATCCATCCACTAAAAACCCATTAGGGTTGCTAAGCTAACCCAAATAACATGATGCTGTGTTGCAAGGCAAGATGCCACACACACACACTGGCACCAGCTCCCACTACAGGACAGGTCAGAGGTGAATATATACCTAATTTAAGGTTAGTCCTGACTTCAGACCTAGGCTGCAGGCAGGATTGGGTGAAAAGGGAGTTGATGCAGGAACAGCCTGCTGTGACTGTCTCTTCCTGGAGAGGAACCAGACAGGAGTGCAGATGAAACTGGGGCAGTGGGAGAGAGCCGAGCCCGAACTCCCACGTTCCCTCTAATAAATCCTCCCCATGCCGGCCTGCACCTGGAAGAGGGGGACCACTGGGTATTATCAGGCCCAATCAATGCGCAGACATATATGGTGTAGTGTAAATATCTGCAATTATTTCAACAAACGACTTCTAATCTTCCTCATGCAGGACTCGTGAGCATGGATCAAGCATTAGAAGAAGACACATTCGTGACTGCACCCTTTATCTGGAAAAATGAGGCGAGCCACCATTCATCCTTGTACAAATCTCCCCTCTGTACCCTTCTCTACTCCACATTATTGTCTGCAGTACACCCTTTTCTCCCACGTCCCTTCCCTGCATCCCACACTAAGTCACTCCTCTGACACACTGCCCTCTGCACTTTCTCACTTGTCTGTACTTCTCTCTCATTTGCAAAACCCGAAGTACCTCCTATGTCATTTCTGCCCTAAACCACTCTCCCTGTCCCTCACTCTACTGCACACCAGTCCCTTGCTTCCCATTCCCCCATGGCCAGCACCCCACACAACTCTCATCTGTACACTTACTCAGCACTTTCTACTCAGTCTTCAAAGCACCCTGGATATCCTGGCTTACATTTCACAGGTTTTCTCTTGCACGCCTTGCATGACCAACCACTCCATATTGTTTCTCAGAATAAGCTGGAACAGGCATGCCAGATCCATGACCTTAAAAGGGCCCATTGATACCTGCAAGCATTAACTCTTAAGAAATAGTCAGGAGCATGGATATTTGGAAGGGGGGACAGACGCAGAAGTCACTAAATCCACATACTGCAGAGGCTGTCCCCGAAAATCTGATCGCACTGGAACTACTCAAGTACGCTGACAGAAACAGCCAGGCTGAAAAAAACAGGGTGAAGCTTAGCCAAGATTTACAGAAGATTAGTGCTTGATTTCTTTTGAGAGATGTGCAGGATGGGCACCAACAAATGGTTTATTTTGGGCAGGGACAGAGTTCAGGTCTGGGCTGGTAATAGTTTGTTTTATGAAATATAATAACACTTTGGTCATAGCACTCCATGCTAGATGCTTTTAGCTTCTAGGTAATGTAATAGCAAGTATTATTACCCTGATTTGAATGGTACTGAATTTATGAAAGGTTAAAATGGACCCGGCTGCTGTTGGGTTTGAACTAGCGAAATGCAGGTAGCCCTCATGTCAGAGACCAAGCTTTAGGTGTGGTACCATCCAAACCTCAAGCATGTGTGAGTTGGTGGGAAGAGGTGGAGGGGTGTGCCTTCAGTCGTACTGATATTAAGTGTTTTCCCTTGCTTACCTTAAACACTACTATGGAAAAGAGCACACATCCCACGTAGTGACCCTTCTTGAGATTGGCTCATCCTCATTTTACTTTATATGGTTTCATGAGGATTTCGTATACAATGTCAGGCTGATATATCAGGTAGTGTCTGCACTTTGCAAGCCAGGCCTGGGGTACAGGGACATCTTGGAGAAAATCCAGTCTTTGCCAGATTGTGTTATCCTGGGCAAATCGTGTGACCCCCCACTGTGCATTATTTTCTCTATAGGTCGTCTTGGGATCACCTAGAAGTGATTCAGTTGGCAGTGTACACTATAACGAAATGCCTCAATCGTAAATATTCTAACAGAGTTTCTTGTTGCTCCATGTATGCTAAGCATGTTGAGTGAGTGCAAAGAGGGACAAAGTGTCACAGCAATAGATGTCACCCCCAGCTGGGGGACTGGGTCTCATTTTGGGAAGCAGTTATAGATACAATCATAGAATTTGTAATGTTTTTTGCAGAGAAACATGTCACGTGCAGTCATCGTGATCCAAATAAACTAGAAACAATCTCGAAGTAACCTGACAGTTTAGGGGCACTAGTGTAAGCAGCAAAAATAATCATCACACCCTTCTCCTTAAAAAAGGCAATACATAATATATTAAACAGTGTTGTGCCTGGCATTTGTATAGATACTGCATGTACATGTCAATACTGTTAGGAAAGATTTCCATGTATGTGTAATTGTCCCTCCAGTTGTGTACCCCCCAACTTTTTGTTGCTGTTTAGCACCATAGTCTGACTTGTTGCAGCTATTCTGTAACATGTAACAAGTGCACAATGTACATTCCAGTACAGTGCACGTGGGTCTCTTCGTCATTTCCAAAGGCCCTAGATACTCTTGAAGGATTTTTTGAGAGATGTGCAGATGTGTCATGGACAGGGCTGGTGGCAGCTTATCTTTTCATATCATTTTAACCAGTGCTCCAGATAAGATTTTGAGGTGGGAGTATTTTACTCCCTGTTTTTAAACTTTGAGAGTAAATGTGATTTTAAGAGAGTAAAAATTACTTTTCTCCTTTGTAAGAGAGTAAAATGTATGTAACATCCACATCCAGCCGACGCATGCACAAACTGTATGAAACTGAATGTGTGTTTTGAGGTTCGATAGAAGAATTGTTTTTTGATGTTTAATGAAAGTCCTCATTTTCTGGAGCTATTACTACCTAACGGTATGCAAATGTTATGATACAACAGTGCAGAGAGGCAAGGACTCCATGCTAAATTTTATATCTAATCTAACGGTCAAATGGTTATTTATATAGCGCTTTTGGCAAAGCGCTGTACATAGAACAAATTTATCACAATTATCGCCAAACCAAACTTGGTACTCCTTTATCAACCTCGAAAGGATGAAAAGCTGAGTTGGACTTTCCGGGATTCAAACCTGCAACCTACAGATCACGCACAGATTCCAGCAATGAGTGCTCAACTGGCTGAGCCATCTTATTAGCTAACATCCTTCAGAGGTCAGTTAACCGAGTATCGACTGAGGTATAATAAACACAGTACCTAGATGTTGGATATATCATTTATAAGGCACTACATGAAGTTAAATACCTCATCACAGGGACAGGTTTTGCTGACTTTCTATTTCAATTGCTAATGTAACTTTAATTTGTTTTTGAACAGCGCTTACACTTCCTGGAGAGTCTGGGTTACAATGTTTTAATTGTAGTCTTGAAGATTTGAGAGGCTAGAACACCTGTGATTGGTGTAATAACAATCACTCACCCTTGAGCCAAGACTCTGCTGCCACTGACCATTTTTAGTAATGTACCCCATTGACTGCAAGGTTGAATGGATGTAAACTACACTGTGCATAGTCATCATTTTACACACTGTTCTTATAATTAGAGTGTAAATTAAATGGTCAGCCTCTGCACGATTATGCACACTGCACCAGAACTCTGAAAAATACAATTGTGCAATACTGGTTTGCTTTCACTGGGAACAAAAAGCATCATTTGTTACAAAATATTAATTCTCAATTGCAACTTTTCCATCTTATTAATTATACAATCCTAAAATTCTAGGAACATTTGCACAGTGCCTCTGAAGCTGAATGGAAAGAAACCATTCCTTTTATCACAGAGTGCCGTTTCTTTTTTGAATGGCTTCATAGAAATACATTCTGTTCCAGAGGTAGCTTGCAATTACATCCATGTAGATAAAAATCAAAAGAAGCCTTGTGGTTTCTGTCAAGTAACCTGACCTTTGCACTGCCCTCTGCTCTAAACCTGTGTGTAAATATACACAGGAAAATAATAAAGCTGTCGTATTTGCAAGATTTTCATGCGTAAAAAGGCCTAGTACGCACCTTATCTGGAGGTCTGATTTTAACCCTTTCCTGCCAGGTAAACCGCGGTTAATGCGTTTGGCACAAATAGGTGGCCTGGCTTAAAAATGGCCATGCCACGAGGTTCTTTGTCTAGTCCTTTGGCCATCTTGCCCCTTCACCTTCCCCTTAGTCGAGCTGACCCTGGTCAGTCCTTATTTGGGCATGCATTTTCCCGCAAAACTCCAAGCTGTCGCAGGCTTCTGCATGCCTTGTGTGTGTGCTTCCAGGATATGGGCTGGGGTGTCTGTCCTCAATACACATCCTGGGTGCCAGAGAGTCTGGAGTGCTGTGAATGCCTGGGACCACCGTGGTCCGTGATTGGTCCACGTATGGTATGCATGAATGTGAGCAGATCTCCCATTGGGTCCTCTTCATTTTGGCGCAAAGGAGATTCTGGATAAGAGAAGCCCCCAAACAGCCATACCATGTCGATCTCTGGAGTTCTGACTGAACGAAGGATAGGATCCAATTATCCTGAAGCTAAGAAGCTGAGTCGAGGAACCGCTGGTGACCCTCTGCAAGGTTTGGCACCCTAAGTCTGCTGTCATCCCGTGGGACCCCTCTGCATCTGGTCGTTCTAGAAGGTCTGCAAAGACGCTTTGACCCATTGGAATAGTGGGACCAACTCTTCTCGGCACCTTCACCAAAACCTGCAAGAAAGCCTTCTTGGAAGTGTTCCTGGGCCAACCAGTGGGCTGACCAGCTTACGCAGGACCATTGCTCTGTCTCCACCGCCGCTTCAATGAGGCCCTCGAAACTTGGTATACTGCTAGCTTTGTGTTCACGGCACCCTCACACCGAATTTCATACACTTATAGTTCCCAGGTCTGAAGTGAGACGAGTGTGTGGTGACGATCTTTGCAGGTGCACTGCATTTGTGCCCCTCTTGCCCCTGAAGCCTGCTGCAGTGAAACTGGCCTGATTCATCCATTAGGAGGAGAGAAATCGCCACTGTCCCGTTTGGGAATCATCGCTGTATCTTCATCGCTGAAAGCCACAGAGCCGCCAAATTGCTGCACTTGAACCTGCAACCAAGTTGGTCGGGAGTGCGCCGGGGCTTGGTGAGTAATCACAACCCTAACCGGTGGCCCCTAGCACCTCCATCCATTTTTACACATGCACGAGTGGCCCCTGGGGGCCCCTCTCCTTTCCACTGCTAGTGCGAACTAGCGAACTATTCCGAACTTTTGGAATCGACTCTGCCCTCAAGTGGAGACCCTCCTCGAATAGTGGGAACCTATCCTTCATCGCCTCACCCACCTTCCTGAACTGCTAGAGACCCCTGAAGAGACCCCGTTTTGCCCATTAGAAATACCACATACGCTTGCATTGCCTGTACTTAGGTTCCTCTCTTCTTAGGGATCGGACTGCCTCTTAGTTAGGGGTGTGTTGGGTGTAGAAAGGGCTGAAGACTATTTGCACTGCCTGTTTCCTTCCCCTTTGGGTTGTGGACCCATTTTGTGCTTTAACCCTTTAGACCCCATTGGTCCTGTATATATGTATTTTGATAGTGTTGTGTTGGTCTAAATAGTATTACTGTGATTTGATTATGTGTTTGAAACTCAAAGGCCTTGAAATACATGTATATGTATTTTTTTATATATCTACACCTGATTGGGAGTGATTTGTAAGTGTCCTTTACTCTGTGTGCTCATTGAGGTCTTTCAGTCACGCTCACCCCTCCTGAGACCTAGTCTTGACCGCCGCCAAGCTAGCTTGATTGGTCTGGCTTGTTCAGAAGGTTACCCTGTTCCAAGAAACTAGGTTGGCCTCCTGAACCTCTGCCCACCAGGTCAGAGTTCAGAAATCCATCTTAAGAAATACCAGCTCCCATTGTGCACCCTTGATCCTCCGCTGTATCGGTGAATGGCCTCCGTATTTTGTTTGTGCGGCCTTGCAAGCCTGTGTTGACCAATGCTTGGAGCTTAAATGTGAGCCGGACTGCCCAACAGTAAGGAACGAACAAAGAGCTGTTCCAATGTGATGTTCCTCTTTGGCAGGGACACTCTTTCATGAATTGAAAAACCTGAGGGCGGCAGGGCCTCAGGTTTTTCAATTCATGAAAGTGTGCCAACTTCAGATATACAGTTTCTAAACACACGCGGTGCGTTGCAAACTGATCAGGGAATCCTGGCCTCTTAAAGTTTCATCATGAAACATTAAGAGGTCAGGATTCCCATCAGTTTTGCAACGTGCCGCACATGTTTAGAAACTGTATATCTGACGTTGGCAGTGGCACATTCCCTTTGATAAATCCTCCCCATGCTGTCCTGCACCTGGGATAGGGAGGCCACGCCACTTGACTTACCTTACTCTGTCTCACTCTGTCTCCCTCGATAGCACACGCTGTCCCAGAGCCACTGGAGCCCGGGTCGCTTTCTGGCTTCTCCTTCATTCTGGCAAAACGAAGGCTGAGGCTGCACAGCATTGCACAGCGCAGGCAGGGCACGTGCAGTTTGTTCCCTGGCCTGGGCACATTCATTATGCGCAGGCGCTGGGCACTGCAGCAGAAGTTGCAGACAGTCTACTTTTAACTTTTGCAAGCTGACATCGTATTTTACAAGCTGGAGATACTTGCCTGGTGTTCCAGGGCCAGCTAAACCACCTGTCCCTTCAAGATGGCCGAATTCAGATGTTGGTAGTGGTGATCCCATTAAAAGCAAATTAGATCACATATATTCTGGCGGTAATGAGGGATTAATAGTCCGCCCACCCCTTTCTAGATTATGAAAAACCTTTGGCTTTTCGTGAGGGTGATGCTGATCCCAAGGAGGGTGCTGGTGGCTCCCCTCAAACAAGGTTGATGTGAGAGGTGTGGTGCTTACATTTTGCGCTTTGCGTAAACACATTTTTGAGAAATCTTTATTATATTTTGACCAGATTGTCAGGGGTGCAATGAAGCCATTCTAGTCTGCACCATTTGAGAATGGCCTTAAGTACTACCTTGTAGGAAGCCTGCACATGTTAATCTTCCCCATTTCAATATCTCTCATTTTACTGTTCTAAGCGGAGTAAAGGGCTCAGTTGGGCACATGTGACATGTGATTGACTCTTGCTCTTCTCTACTGGTCTTTAAGAGGGACCTGTGTTAATAATGGCCACCTGGGTGCATCGCCTATGTACAGGGGCTGCTTTCCACATAGGTTTAGGCTTTATAAAACCCATGCATTCATACATTACAGAATTCCATGGCAGACATTTGATGGCTGTCAGAAGAACAGAAGGGTTATGTAGGCACACCCAACATGTAACTGCCCCAGCCCTAGCACAATCTCGGAAGTACCAGCATCTATAATACTTCTGGAATATTATAAATCAGTTTTTCTTTTACTGCCCGCAGAAAGATACATGGACGCACCCAACCCACCTGACAAGAAACGCGACTGCCTCTACTTCCCCTGCTCTGCCTTTCAATGACCGCATAAGAAAAGCATGCATTTCAATATTATGCTACCCCCCTCCACCTACCAGTGCCGTGCTGCAGTTCCATTATCCCCTCGCCCTTCTCTCTCATGGCTGTGTATCGCCCGCCGTTTGTACGAGGCAGCATATGCTGGTTCTCCAAATATTGAACTATCTGAGTATTATATAGTACCAGGAATATACAAAAGCGCTACAATATCGCCACAAGGAGAACATTTTTTCTTTTGGGGACTAGGCTTGCCTTTCAAGGTGAATCATTTGTTATCAAAATGCTTCCAAAAATATCTCACAGGAGGCGACACAGAGTGTCGGCATGGTGACTGATGTGGCGAAGAAGGGACAGCATCGCTGAAACAGCAGCCTGGCAACAAAAGCGCACCCTGGCATTGACCGGCCGAGGGAGTGGGGGCATCCGTGGCAGTGGCATATGCAGCTCTCCATGCAGAGGCGATGGAGCACCCGGGGAGGGTCAAGGGTGGCACCACTGCAGTGGAAGGGGGTGGAGGGCGCATAGGTGCCGCTGTGGCGCTGCATACAGCAGGGAGCGGTGGGTGAGGCACCTTGTGTGGCAGTGCATGCATTGTGGCCAAGGGGTGAAGGGAGGAGGCAGGTCCGGCAATGAGGCATTGCCGCATTAGGGTGAAAGGAGTCAGAGGGGTGTGTGTTCTGGCATTACATGTGCTTGATGGGGGAGAGAAAGGGTGTGTCTTCACACAGTACGTGTAGTGGGGGGTGCAGTGAAATAGATGGGCTCTGTTTCGTCACTGCATGCATTCAAGTGTTAAAGGGAGCTAAGGTGCAGGTGTTCTGGGGGTGCTTTCTTTAGGCGTTGCATGCAGTATGTTGGGGAGTGCGGGTGATCTAACGATGCATGCATTGGGGGGGATAACGTTATATGGTGTGTGTGCTGACACTGCATGCATTGTGGAAAGAAAGGTGGGTTTTGTTGGGGCACTGAACACAGTGGTGAAAATATGGTGTGGTCTGCCATTGCATGCGAGCAAGGAAGATAGAGCAATTGTGAATGGGGGCAGTCAGCAATGCGCCACCCCTCCGCGCCGTAGCCCTTAACCCAGGACTACAGCGACAAAGACATCGGATGAAAAGGTGTGCATGCTCTGGCACTGTGTGTACTGGGCAGCAGGGAGAACACCCGGTGTGCTCTGTCACTGCGGGCGAGGGGCAGTGGAGTTCTAGTCCTGGACCCAGTGAGGTGTTTTATGGCACCACAGGACAGGGTCGGACTGGGACAAGAAATAGGGCCAGACACCCAAAAAAAAGTGGCCCACCCCTCGCCTCAAAAAAGTGTTCCACTCCTTGCCTCACGACTCTTAACCTCTGATGACATCACCAGAAGTGATGGGGGATTTGTCCCGCCCATTCCCTCCATGTCCTACGCCCATGTCCCAGAAGCGGTGGAAGCAGCCCCACTGCTCATGCACTAGCTTGCAGTTGAATCTGTCTGCCTCCTATCTAACCTCAACCTAAGGGCATGCAATGGGCGAACCCGGGTGGACCAACCTGCAAAGAAAACTTTTAAAGGGCACAATGTGTCCTCTTTAACAGATTATATAATGATCTCAGCAGCTGATTGAGTGAGGGATATCAATTTTGAGGTATTAAATAGAACATAAAGGGATCATTATCCAATGGTGGTTCATTTTAGAGGAACAACGTCCTCCGTCCTAGGAGATCTGGGTGATTATGGCAGTCAGTTAAATCAACCATTGGAAATAGTTGGTCATGCCTGCAAATCCTTAAAATGGGCAAAAGTTCTTGATAAAGAGCTTAAACCTTCACTATACACAGCAATAGTAGCCAATATTGCAGATATCTGCAGTGGTAAGGCTAACGATGAGTTAATTCTAAAATCCTACGAGATTCTAAACAAGAAAACACTTCCCTTTATTTCTATTACTGCGGGCAAAATTAGAGCTAAAGCAATCCATAAAGAGGTATGGTTCGATGAGGACGGTCATAAGGCCAAAACAAAGAATTGATTGTCTCGCAGCTAAGGAGTGGGTAAACAAGGGGGCTCTGCGGCTAGCAGGATTAGTGTACAAAAAACTAACACAAATGAAGAAAAAGGAGCATGTATCAGATAAATGGAGGGCGCTGTCTGATGCTTTACAGTCTAAAAATAATGTGCTATTCTGGAAACTGGTTCCGGACAAAGGATTACGGGGCAATGCAAAATTTGAATGCTTTATCACAGCAGAGGGCTGGTGGCAACATTTTTCAACTCTTTATGTCCACCGGACCTGTGCAATTTCACAGCCCTTGCCCTGTGCCCCAGTGTCCGTTCATCTGTCTAACCATTCGAGTATTTCCTTGGCGGAAGTAGAACATGCTCTTTCTGCCCAGAAACGCGGCAAGACTGCAGGCCCAGACCTAATGCCTGGCAACCTCTTTAGTGATGAGGCTGAATTCTGGGCACCTACCCTCTGTAGAGTTTTTAATTCTATCATTAGGAAGGGCCAGATTCCAGACTCGTGGATGAAGGCAGAGATAATCCCATTGTACAAGAAGGGAGGGCTGGATCTACCAGCAAATTACCGTCCAATTTCCCTCTTAGGCAGTGCGGGTAAATTATTTGGCAAGGTTCTGTTGGCATGTCTCCAGGGCTGGTCCAATGACAACAATGTTATTTCAGACCTTCAGGCAGGATTTAGGAGGAAAAAGGGTATGTTAGATTTTGTGTGTTTTGTGCTGTATGTTTTGATCCAGAAATACTTTGTACTAAATAAGATGAAATTATATGCAGTATTTTTGGATCTCAAATCCGCCTTCGATTCCGTATCCAGGGAAAAATTTTGGAACATCCTCGTTCGACGGAATGTCCCCCAGATCTGATAGAAATCATTCGTCTACTGTACTCAGAAAACAGCACCTCTGTCCGGTATGGGCTGGGTGGGGAATACACAAAGTCATTCCTGGTTAGTAAGGGGGTAAGGCAAGACTGCACCCTGGCACCTTTATTATTTATCTTTTACATTCAGGAGGTCATAGACGCCTTAGTAATGGGGTGCCAGGACTGGCCAAAAATTGTCCCCTAATAAATACCCATCATTATTCTATGCAGATGATGGATGCAGTCCTTCTGGCCACCACGCCACAAGGCTTGAAGGAAGCCCTGGAAATATTTAGCCAGAAATGTAGGGAGTTACAATTGGAGTTTAACATTGAGAAATCTAAACTCCTGGTTTTTATGCCCGATTTACAAAATACACTCCCTAGGTGCTTGAGGTGGAAGGAACACAACTTGCCAAAGTCAAATGTTTTGATTATCTTTGTGCAAGGTTCCAAGATACGGGTGGGTGGGTAGAACAGTTGAGGCGCACTCAAATCACCCCGGAGAACGTCAGCAGGTTCATCAAATCTTTCCACGTTAAACATGAAGGTGGAGCTATTTCGCCCGCCCTGAACCTTTACGGAAAAAAGTGTTACCTGTAGCCCTTTATGGGGCCGAATTGTGGGGCCAAGCCAATGTGAACGAAATAATTGCAAGTGAACATAAGTTCCTAGAAAAGCTGCTATTACTGCCTAATAGCGCTCCCTTTGCATTGGTGTTCATCAAACTTGAGATAGTCCCTGTGGTCATTCAGTTTAAACTTAAACCCATTTTATTCTGGTTAAAGCTGTGGTCCAAAGATGCCCTAGAAAACCTCATGTCACTAGACGCCAGGAGTTCTATAGCTTGGCTCCGCCATTTGAAAAACTTTTAAAAGAAGCTGGTGAAAGTGATCTGTGGTCCAACCCTAAGGGTCAATGTGTAGGCACCAAAAGAAGAATTAAAACGGCTTTGGCTAACAAGGCTCAAGATGAATTATTGTATATGGCCATGGAACAACAAAAGGGTCCGGATTATCTTGAGAGTTCACCTTTTGGCCATAAAGCCTACCTAGATTATATTCGACCCGCATTTGAAAGGTCGCTATATTTACGCCTAAGACTTGACACTCTGACAGTGGCAGTTATGACCCAACATGCCACGTTTCTAATACAGCGCAATGTGTGTGTGCGAATCCAAACAAATCAATTCTGCACTTTATGTTACTGTTCCGAGAATCTACATATTTTAGGCGATTGTACCTGAGACCAGTATTACGAAAATTGGGGGTTTGGGATACTAAATGAGCTCTGAACCTGTTAAAAATGAGCTCAGACCATTTTGTGGTTTTTTGGTGTGCACGCTATATGCATAGGACATGGCTTCTAAGGAACAAATGGTTGAAAATGATGGCTAACAGTGTAGTCTTAAGCACAACCCAGTCGTTGGCAGTGTATTACAGTAAAGGTTTGCTTTGTGTGTACCCCATAGTTAGATGACAGTCCCATACCTTAATACCCTGGTTTAATTGTACTCTGAGGCTGCGAGTCATGCTCTTCTCAGCGGTTTTATTGACTATCGTCTAGCATAAATGTAATAGTTTTTTAGCTCCTACTTACTATGAACTTTGTATTAACTCTGTGCTGGATATACCTGATTTTATCTTATTTTTATTCCTGTACTTGGCTATTACTTTTTATCAACTGTGTAGTTTTTGTATTTTTTGTCATTGGATGTATTTTATTTCTTTTACTTGATTGCGCAAGCCGAATAAAAGTATATTGACTGATTGACTGACCCCGGCAATTATAGACCGATTGCTCTCATTGATGCCAACTGTAAGGTCTTTTCAATTCTACTCCTTAGGGATCTCGATTAACACATTGGCCAAAAGGGTCTTTTTTTGAAATTTCAGGTTGGGTTTAGAAAAAATATGGGCACCCCACTCAATGCCATCATTCTTGGTCATCTTCTATCTAATGCACACTGAAACGGTTTGAGGGAGGTCTGAAGGTGAGCCCGCATGTGTAATATTGTGCTCACACTTGGAGTTTTGTATTTTTCACTATGTGCGCTAAATGAATGTGCGTTTATAAAAGAAAAGAGGCTTTCCTTTTGATGGCGATACTTGCAGATGCCGAGACTAGCATGAGTTGTTGAGAATGTCCATATAGGGATAGTAATTGTAAATTAGACAGAGGCCTGTTTAACCTGACAAGAGCTTGTTTTGCAGAAGGATTGTGCTTGGTCCATGTGTGTCGAAATGAGCTGAGTCTAACTGAAACTGTCTGCAGGATGCGGGTGGGGGGAAGGAATGAGTAAGCACAGCCTCGTGCACAGAGATAAGGACACAGAGGGGCACGAGAGAGAGCGAATAACAGATAACAGGAAACCACAATAGCAGATGTTGAACTGTTGACCGTTGATGCAAAGTCATGACTGGGAGGAACCGCCTTGTGGTGGACATAATCTATGTGCAGCAATGTATGACAATGTAAAACAGATGGGTATAAAAGGACCACGATGTGCAGGGGAAAGGGCGGCACTTTGACGACTTGCTTTGCAAGACGGTTGAACTTGTGGCCCATTCGCGAATGCTTGTGTGTTAATAAAGCTGTTTGAGTTTTTATAGGGTCCCTCTTGTACTGGTTATGGTGACGGCGAGAAATCGCACCCACAATTTTGGTGTCAGAAGTGGGATGCGAAGGAGCGACAGTCCGTCACTGGGTGAGGAACGCCGCGGCGGAACCGGAGAAGGAATTGATCACGGGGCCCCAACAACTGAATCCGCACCTTTGATTGCAACCAACGCGTCATCCTTGTTTTTCCGGCTCCGTCGGCGGTGGAACAGCAGGCTGTCGCCCTTTGGGTCCGGAACACTCTGGCGGGACCCTTAAGATAAGTGGTATGGACAGATGCATGATGGAATAAGGAAATCATGATTCAGGGTTTGTGAAGAGGACAGTGGTAAGTCCGTCTATGAAGAAGTAATGTTGAAATGATGATATGATATGTTAGATACGCCAGGAGGATGTATTATTATTGTTAGCCAATAGGTGCATATTTGGGAAAGGTGAGTGTTTTAGGCAATTGCGGTATACCGCCAAGATGGGTCAAACGGCTTCCCACAAGGGAGGTATAGGCAAGAGACACTATGCCCCCCTTGAAGGAACCCCTGCATTTGATATGTTGATTAAACATGGATTGAACTCGACATTGTTTTTAAGGGAGTGGTCTGAATATACAAAAGATTCGATTGAACATAATTGGCCAGATACCGGGTCCTTTGACATAGACCGCATATCCAAAATAGAAATAGAGTTAGTAAAAAGACGGGTTAGACCCGCACAGTTTGAGGCTATACAACTATGGAGGGTAGAAGCAATGCGCAGGCGCAATGCTCAGAATAAACAAAAAGCAAAGGAGCAGAAGAGAACGGTAAATCAAAAATTACATGATCTAGAGATAAAAGAGAAGGGTGAGAGGCTAGATCAGTTGGATAGACATATGATGATTAAGAACAGTGGGGGTATGTATCCTGCCGTGCCGGTGCCTCGATATGAAGATGTGATAGGGCTAGAAGGGCTAGAAGCAGAACAAACAACGACTGAATTATTTTTTCCAGGAGCTACAGCTCCACCGGCAGACAGTGAGGGTGAAAGGGTGGAATTCCCAATGAAGTATGGAGACCCAGATAGGTTGATAGACCATAGGAGAACGACTACTGTAGAAAAGGATAGAGATGGAGACTTGCAAATCCTTATGACCGGGCTGTATGGCACACCCCTCAATGACAGCCTACGGGACCAATTGGGGCGTTTGACACCTTTGGAATTTAGGACAGTGGCCACTAAACTATATACCTTTCATGAGGGTAACTGTAAATTGAGAGGACAGAGTACTGCGGATCTGCCCTCAGCATATCAGGACGCTGTCGCGTTACTACCAGTGACTGCGTCCAGTGTTCAGTTATGGGGATGTATGTCCGACATAATAGCGGAAGTCATAAGGGGCGGTGTTGAATGGGAGAAGGAAAAGAGGGCATGGGAAAGAGAGGTGAGGGAAAGAGAGGCTAAACTCAAAGATGCAGACCAGGCGGGCCAAAACGTAGCTAATCGTATGATAGCATCCATACACTCGCAGTCCATGTCCACCCTGGTGAGTCTGATGGAGGGCCTTGGCTGGCCTATACAAGTAAACGTAATTAAATATCTTCTTATTAGGGTGGATGATATAGAAGAGGAAAAGGAGCCTAGATATGTGTCCCAGTGGAATAGGATTAGGACGGAATTGGATAAGAAACTGCTATCTAATATAAGAGTGGATGATTCAGGGGCGGAAGAATGGAGGATGGCTAAGGTGGAGAAACTATTAAAAGATTATAAAAAAATAAAAGAGAAAGCTCTTAGTCATCAATCCTCTGTTTCGCCACCAGCGCAGGCCCCTGTGAGTGAACAAACAAATACGGAAAAGTTACTATTAATGCCAATGAGAGAGTGCCAACCCACCATAGAGGCAGCCACTGGTAACATGATGCGCACCTATGTGTATGTCCCTTTATCCCGAATTGAATTGATGCATATCACCAAGTCCATCCCCGACTCCCGTATAGACCCGGCAGGATTCTACAAAGAAGTAGGAAAGTTATTCAGACCAGGGTTATTTACTGTAGAGGATGTAGATAACATATTGTTAGCTATTGTCCCAGAGGAGATATGGACCCCCTTTCGTGCCAAAGACAATGAAACAATAAAATGGAAAGATGTAATGGATGCGAGCAAAAATAGAAAACTGCATGAGGAATATCCTGAACCCCTAAGGGGGCATGGCATGGCAGTCCTGAGGGCTCTAGAAAAAGTGTTACCCCCATTTGATGTGAATGTGGAGAAACTGTCCGCTGTGATACAGGGTGCAAGTGAGGAAGTAGCACAGTACTTTCTGCGTTATGAAGCAGCATTCAAAGCGCACAGTGGGCTAGAGATAGGGTCTGAAACGGGCCAACGGTACTTTGCCACAAACTTTGTAGAGGGGCTCCACGGGCCAATTCAGGAGAACATTAGGAGGGCAGAAAGTACATGGATGACTAGAAACCCCCGGGATCTCCTCGAAATGGCTAGGTATTACGAAAGAGGGGAAAGAGTGAAGGGACAACAAAAGGCACGACAAGAGAAGGATTTAAAAACCAAAGTGTTGATGCAACAGTTGCATCAAGAGCCCCAAGGCAGGTATAACTACAATTATAACGGCCCGTCACAGGGCTATAGTAGCAACATTATGGGGGGCCAAGGGACAGGAAGAGGTACAGTGCAAGGTGGGCTACCCCAAGATGTATGTGCCTTCTGCAAGAGACCCGGACACTGGAAATCCCAGTGTCCCCAGAGTGGTGGGAGAGGAAGGGGCGTACGGCCCCCTTCACAGACAACATTTGCCCCAGGAAATAGGACTGGTGGGTACGGCAACCAAGACAATGGAATGTTTAAACCCCCTCAACCCAATGCCTTTGACGGACAAGCAAGAGGGGATGTTCCCTGGCCGGCCCCGCCTCCCCCCAATCTACTGTATCAGCCACGACAAACGACACAAGTACAAGGTGTATGCCAGGGTGAAGAATGTGGAGAAGGGGTATACTATAACGATGATTTTCAGGATAACACAAGCGATATGTCCTGAGGATGCCGGAATGAGATAGCGGGAGTGGTGCAGGTTCCTATAGACCAAAGGGGGCCTTATGCCTCTATTAGGATCGGCCCCCACCGAAACTTGAGATGTCTGGTAGACACGGGAGCTGGAAACAGTTCCGTGAATATCAGAGCCGTCCCCGCTGTCCCATTATCGGATAAAAGCAAGGTATCAGTTGGATTTGGGGGAAATCCAATAAAGACTCCTGTAAGTGAAATAGTAGAAGCAGAACTTCATGGGGAAAAATGGGAGAATGGGTGGCTATTGACCAATCACTGCCCAGAAAACTTGTTAGGTATTGATGCATTAAAAACGCTAGGGGCCACAATATATTGCTCCCCCCAGGGAGTGAGAATGACCATAAGCAAACCTATGAGTATGATAGGAGTAATGCAAACCCTGCCCCCGGAACTCCAAGACATCCCGAATTAACTATGGGCCATTCATGGGAATGATGTAGGAGTGTTGGATGTTTCCCCAGTAGTAATCAAACTAAAGCCCGGTGCCAGGTTGCCCAGGATAAAACAATATTGCATATCACACGAGGGAGAGCAGGCACTATATCAAATAGTACAGGACATGATACGGTTAGGGGTGGTAGAGCCAACAAATGATAGCCCTTGTAACTCTCCGATCCTTCCAGTACACAAGAAAGGGGATGAAGCGGTACCCTATCGTTTTATTATTGATTTGAGAGAAATAAACAAAATAGTAGAACCCAGATATCCAGTTGTCCCTAATATTTCAAGTGTACTCACTTTAATTCCCAAAACAGCGAAATGGTTTACGGTAATTGATTTGAAAAATGCCTTCTTCAGCATTCCTATTGCCGAAGAAAGCAGGTACCTGTTTAGTTTCACTCTTCGAGATAGACAGTACCGATTTACTAGAGCCCCGCAGGGATATACAGAAAGTCCCGCTATATTCAGCCAAGCACTAAAAACACAGATGGATAACCTAGCCCTACCCGCTAACACTGCTCTGATACAATATGTTGAGGATTTGCTATTATGTGCAGCCACCGAAGAGGAATGCCATTATGTGACCAGATTGGTGCTAATGCACTTAGCAGAGAATAAGCACAAGGTAGCCCTAGCCAAAATGCAGTATGTAAAACAAAAGGTCCATTATTTAGGCTTTGAGCTGTCCGAAGAGGGGCGAACCCTGTCTACTGATCGCATTGCTTTGATACAGTCCATAAAATGTCCAGACACGGCAAAGGGTCTCCGAAGGATAATTGGTGTTTTATCCTACTGTAGGCACTGGATTCCTGAATTCTCTGTATTGATCCAGCCCATGCTAAAAGCCTTAAAAGAAGTACAAGAAAACGGCCCATTAGAATGGACACCTGAGATGGAAAAAGCCCTGACAGCTATGAAAGATGTTCTATGCCACGCACCGGCCTTAGGCACACCTGGTTATACTAAGAGATTTTGCCTTTTTGTTGATGAACAGGAAGGTTGCGCTGTGTCAGTCTTGACACAGGAACAAGGGGGTAAACAGAGACCATGTGCATATTTTTCTAGCACTCTGGACTCAGTAGCTCGAGGCCTACCCCCATGCATGAGAGCAGTAGCTGCAGCAGCGACAGCCCTAAAACAAAGGCCAGGTATCATCCTAGGGAGTGAAGTAACAGTAAAGGTTCCACATACGGTAGATGTTCTTCTGAATAGAGTGCATACACAGCATTTGACTGCAGCTAGACTCACACAGTATGAGATGATCCTGTTTGCCAGTAATGTAAAAATTGAACGGTGTAACACTTTGAATCCAGCGACACTGCTTCCTTTGCCCACCTCACCTGATGACATTAGGCATGATTGTGTGATCCAAATGGAAGAACACACTAAGGGTAGAGCAGACCTGCAAGACACCCCGCTGGTTGATAATGAGGGTATATTATTCTGTGATGGTTCCTGTTTCAAACTGCCAAATGGGGAGACAACAGCAGGGTATGCAGTAACTACAGGGGAACGGTTGATTGAGAGTGGGAAAGTGTGTGAAAAATCGGCCCAGGCAGCAGAATTGATTGCGCTAACGAGAGCATTAGTGTTAAGCAGCGGTATGAAAGTGACAATTTATACTGATTCAGCCTACGCTCATGGGGTGGTTTCCAGTTTTGGTAAACTCTGGGGAGAGCGTGAGTTTTTAACCTCCCAAGGTGATACTATTAAACATGCCCAATTGATTGCTGAATTATCACAAGCTCTTACGTTGCCCAAGATGGTGGCCATAGTGAAATGCCCAGCGCATAAAAGGACTCTAGATTATGTCACGCAAGGAAACTCCTTAGCCGACCAGATGGCTAAACTAGCTGCCACAAAGGATACACGGTGGGAGGCCCGGCAACTCATAGTGGGGAGGGATGTGACTATGGAAGGGACGAAGGAGCGCGTAAAGGAAATCCAAGCAGATGCAACCATTGAAGAAAGACTATCTTGGCACAAGGATGATCAATATGAGGAGACGGTAGTGGGCTATGGGCACATACCAAAACGAACACCTGGGTACTACCTGACGCATACTTACCTGTGATAGTGAGTGTGGCTCATGGTCCAACTCATGTTAACGCAAGGACTATGGAAGAAGTTTTAAGTACTGTGTGGTACAACAAAAGATTGGGAATGTATTGTCGTCAATGGGCAAAACAATGTGACTGAAATGGCCGGATGCATTGCCTATTGCATTATTGAGTATGCGTACTATGCCTAAGCGTACACATGGTTTATCTCCTTTCGAAATTGTTATGGGGCGCCCACCAAGTATTGGGACCCCCATATCACCTAAGAGATTGTCTGAGCAAGCATGGCCTGCATTACAACAGTACTGTATTCGGTTAACTAATAGACTGATTTCTATTAATGCACAGGTGAACGCAGTAGCTCCATCTCCTCTGATAGGAGAAGGTCACGACGTGCAGCCCGGTGACTGGGTTGTTATAAAAGCCTTCGATCGCACCAGCGGACTGCAACCCAGATGGAGGGGCCCGTTTCAGGTGCTCCTCGCAACACAAATTGCGGTAAAAGTTGATGGCAAATCGCACTGGTACCACGTGAATCACGTCAAGAAGACGCTTCCATTACTGATTCCTCCAGAAAAGGGAACCAACCAACCCCAGGTTGCAACAGTACTGCCAGACGCCATTAGTAGGTGTGCCCATCGTCTCCGATCCCGTGACGTGTATGTGCCAAGCAACGTGTAAGGACACTGTTTTGAACTTTGATCATTAGGGAGATGAACATTTGGACTCTCTTGTTGGTTTTAGCAGAATTGTGCCTTACTGAAGACGACGGGCTTGTAGCCTGAAGGGCCTTCGGCGTTCCCCTCCTGGGACAGGCACTACGAGACGTGGGACAGATCGGATGAAGGTTTTCGGTGAGACCTACCACTACTAGAGTAATAAGGACACTGGTGCTTTAAATAGGGGATATTGCTATATCGCTAGGTTGCAACTGATATACGCTGTATACTGAGCCATATACTGAACTATGTCTACACCCGTGTACGCTGGTTTAGTCCCTGAACGGATAAGTGTATGCTCCTCAAACACAGAAGGTAAGAGGAAAATACCAGTTTGTACCACAAGAGGCAGAATTTTGTTTTCTGTATGCACGATAGTAGTACTAATAGCATTTGCCATAATATTCTGGTATCTGGAACATCCATCTAGATATGAATTAAAGAACCTGTTGCCCGAGTCAAATGAAACAGGGAGAACAGATTGGGTCAAGAGCAGGAATCGAGATGCCTATGACCAACACGACCCGGAAGACTATGCTAAAAATGAATACGTGAAGATAATAAACACAACATATGGGGTAGTGAATAAAACTGATTGCTGGATCTGCACCCACATGCCCCGACATAGCAGTGAAGGCATCCCAGTGTACGCATCGCCAGTTACTGAGGATGCCGGGTGTACATTAATTTACATGAGAATAGTGTCAGCACAGCAATACATGATACCGAATACCGCTTGTTATGTTAGAGGAGAGAACAAACCCCTTCTAAAGGAAAAGATACGCTATAAAATCAAAACTGAGGGAATCGGGCTTGCACCTGCTATGGTACAGATAGTAAGAGAACCTCCTCCCCCTATCACCATCACACAAGAGTTTAGGCCAAAGAATATATGTTTTAAGAGGAGCGCAAGAGGTAATCAAAGAATGATCTCGGGGTGCAGTCAAATGGTGAATCTAAATAACTACACAAAGGGATTGTTACAGATTGAAGGACATGCCTACGTCTGTAACAAGAGGGCTTATTTGTGGTTAGCCAAAGATTTTGTTGGGGTATGTTACATAGCCAGAATAATGCCGGCTGTGATGGTATATGCCCCGTCTACTCTGCATAAAGAAATACACAGCAGAAATAAACGAGCAGTAAACCCAAAAATTCCTACGTATCAACCTACAGGATGGGAAACGTTTATAGATCTGATGGGGGTCCTGGTTCCTCCAGCGGGCATCTTTATGAACAGTCAAGAAATCCAAAAGCTAAACAGGGCCCTTGAGTTCGTAATCGAAGAATCTGCAGACCTAATGGAAAACATCACTTATGAAATGAAAGCAATTCGGCTAGTGGCTCTCCAAAATAGGTATGTCTTAGACATACTCACTGCAGAAAGGGGCGGAGTCTGTTTTTTGGTGGGATCCCAATGCTGTGTTTACATACCAGAAGGGAGTACAGGAATCCTGGATGGAGTAAACAAACTGCATAAAGTGGCGGATAGCATCCACCAGGAGGAAGGGTCAGGAGATAGCTGGTGGATGAAGCTCCTGAAAGAAATTGGATGGCAACTTCTTACGCCTATACTGGTTCTAGCGGCAATAGTTGTAGGAATTTGTCTCTGCATCCAATGTTTCCCGGTATGTGTGTCGTGCTGTGTTTCCATGTGTTCCTCCACCGTAACACGCCTAAATGCAACAAACAAAAGCCATGTACAACAGGAATGCCTGGACATGGGAGGCCTGGAGAAGATTATGGTATACACATTATGTGATGATTAGAAATGCCTAAATTGATGCTCAAGTGTGAGCAAAAGGGTGGATTGAAGGTGAGCCCGCATGTGTAATATTGTGCTCACACTTGGAGTTTTGTATTTTTCACTATGTGCGCTAAATGAATGTGCGTTTATAAAAGAAAAGAGGCTTTCCTTTTGATGGCGATACTTGCAGATGCCGAGACTAGCATGAGTTGTTGACAATGTCCATTTAGGGATAGTAATTGTAAATTAGACAGAGGCCTGTTTAACCTGACAAGAGCTTGTTTTGCAGAAGGATTGTGCTTGGTCCATGTGTGTCGAAATGAGCTGAGTCTAACTGAAACTGTCTGCAGGATGCGGGTGGGGGGAAGGAATGAGTAAGCACAGCCTCGTGCACAGAGATAAGGACACAGAGGGGCACGAGAGAGAGCGAATAACAGATAACAGGAAACCACAATAGCAGATGTTGAACTGTTGACCGTTGATGCAAAGTCATGACTGGGAGGAACCGCCTTGTGGTGGACATAATCTATGTGCAGCAATGTATGACAATGTAAAACAGATGGGTATAAAAGGACCACGATGTGCAGGGGAAAGGGCGGCACTTTGACAACTTGCTTTGCGAGACGGTTGAACTTGTGGCCCATTCGCGAATGCTTGTGTGTTAATAAAGCAATGTTTACTCAACTCTTTTCTGTTTGAGTTTTTATAGGGTCCCTCTTGTACTGGTTATGGTGACGGCGAGAAATCGCACCCACAGGTCAATGTGGCCTCCTTGGACTTGTACAGTGCTTTGACTGTGTGGTGGTGCGATCGCAATTGTGCAGTAAACTTCTCAACTGGGATGTACCCCAAACGTTGGTTCAGCTTTTGGCGCTGCTACACACAGGCACTACATTGAGGGTGCGCCTTATGAGTGATGGTTCTTTGTCCTCTTGCATCCGTACATGGGTGGGCCTGAAGCAGTGCTGTACTTTTGCCCCAGTCCTTTTCAATCTCTATGTTCGGGATGTCGAATATTTGTGGAGGGGCCAGATCATGTCATCAGCAAGATTGGGCAGTCTCAGACTTGATTGGTTGGCCTTTGCAGATTATTTTATCTTCTTCGACTTAACACCCAGGGGCCTCCAACATAAGCTAAATTTATTTGCTCAGTGCTGTATCTCCAATAATCTATCTCCTAACGGTGGCAAATCTAAAATTGTAATTTTTTCTAAGGGACGGAGAATAATTAAGCACTGTTCATGGAGTCTATGTGGGGAGAGACTTAAACATGTAGATTTCTTTAGGTATTTAGGTTACAACCTGAGTAATCGGTCCTCAAATGTTATATGGAAGGAAGGTCTACAGAGCAAGCTCACTTCCCTGACCTCCCAAATGAAATATCTTCCAGAAGGGTGTGTACATTTTCTGTTTTGCTGATTTGGCATTTTTACCTGGCTACGGTAGAACCTGTGCTTCTGTATGGACTTGGTTTCTGCTTACTGGACATTGGTGATTATCTAAATGTTTTGCAAAGTAAAATGTGGAAACAGGTGTTGGGTCTTTCTAGCGCTATCCCAAATTGTATTATTAGACATGAACTTTGGCTCATTTCACTCAAGGCCCGTTACACCTGGTGTCTGCTGGCTACGTATTCCAAGATTCTCTGTCAACCACCCAGCAGCCTTTACAAGGATCTGCTTACTATCACTAAGGAAGCCCCAGTTGGGTCGTGGCTTGGCGGCCATGCGAGAGTGAGCGAGTCACCGAGAGCTCCCAGGTGATCCACTACACGATCCTTATAAACGACTGAAAAATGTCAGGAGACAGTGAACATATCGAAGGAACGGCACCCGGAGGGTCCGGGGCACGCAAGGGCGAAAGCCCGAACAAAATCGGAGGTCGGAACGACCAGAAACGAGGTGAAGCGGAGGCGCGGGGCCACCACACAAAATGGCGGCCGTGGCCCACTGAGGATCCGCCTGCGCTCCGAAAGGCAGTGGAAGCTGAGTATGCAGACGGCTGGGCGCGGCGGCGTGGACGGAGGCCCCAAACCCGACTGCCCTCCCTAACAGGGACGTGGAACGAGGCACACACCACCACGCCGCGTGAAGGGGGAGCAGGCAACCGAGGATAGTGGCAGAGGAGAGCAGAGGGCCGAGACATGGGAAGAGCACAGCGCCTGCGGCCCGAGGTACCGACAGGGCGCCCCCCAGCGCACAGAAGTCCTACCTGAGTGCGCCCACACAGCGGCAGCCCGGAGGGGATGACCCAGACTCTCGACAGCAGAAGGCAAGCGGGCTACCGGCCTGGGGCCGCGGCGGCGCAGCAGCAACCAGCAGAGACACAACCGGAGCCCCCGGTAAGGATGAGACAGCGGAGGCAGGAAATCGTAACAGCCCCGGCGAGGCTGCAGCTGGACAGAGTGACTTTAGCTGCTGAGCGCCGAGCCCAGGGAGGTGCTGGGGAGCGGCAGGGCCCACGCAGGGAAGGGAGAACACTGACTACAAAGTGGAGTCCGCCCAGGGGCACAACGCCCCCATCCAAGCACAGACACACAAGGCCACAAACATCAGCATGCCTGAGAAACAGAAAGGCAGCAGAGGGAGGCAAACAAGCATGGAAACATTTGCCCGCAAGAACAAGGACTCACAACCTGGGACGGCGGCGGCGGACACAGCCACATCATACGCTACGCAAGGGGAGCTCAAACAAGTGGAAGGCAGTATCCTAGAGGCCATAGAGGGGCTAAAGGTGTTACGCTCACCTGATTCCCACGGAGGCGTCGATCTGGACTGGCCTGGTGCCAGGTAGAGCCGAGATGACTGACTGGACAGACCCACTTAACTTCGTTTGTCGGCTCGTATGAATATCTTTCTGCAAAGGAGAAAGGGGATTAACCTCCCGTAATTTGAGCGTTAACCCACCTTCCACTCCCTTTGTCTGCCCACTGACCCCTCTTGATGTTCCCTCTTAATCTCACCTGATGGTTTGGAAAGATGAGCTCTCCATCCTGCATCGATACTGGTGAGTTCCAGTATTGACTCTAGAATCCAATAGTTTGTAAGAGTTCAAATGTCTGATCTTCACTATTTCCGATTCCTTGTAGGTTGCCGGTTTAACCACCACGAAGAGTCCAAATGGCAGTTGGTGAGAGTCAGGTAAGTCTATAGTGGTTTTCCCCTTAGGGGCCGGGGTACGGCGATGATGCAGAGTTAACTGCGCCGACCCGAGATGAGGTGAGTACCCCCCTGCGGTAAATCAGGTAAGTCTTTGGAGGGTAGCTTGTAATGTCCAGTGGTTTCCCCTTAGGGGCCGGGGTGCGGCGGTGATGCAGAGTTAACTGCGCCGACCCGAGATGAGGTGAGTACCCCCCTGTGGTAATCCGGTAAGTCTTTGGGGGTAGCTTGTATTGCCCTTTTTTCATTCCCTTGCTCACCTGGCTTTTCTTGTCCCCTTAGATATCGGAGAGCGGTCTGGAAGTGCAGAGTTCGCGATGGAGTGAGGAAAAGCTGCACTGGATGATGAGTTCAGCGCGGCGCTGCGAGGTGCGTGGCGGCGCGCGTGCGATGACTTCTTCAGTGGTACAGGAGCTGGTCTTGCGCCGAGTCCTGGTAGAGGTGTTTGTCCAGCCTGGCTTTGCAATAGTTGTCTGGCCAAATCATCGGTTCGTTCTTTTGATACTATCAGTTCTCTCCTGAGGGCATTAGTTTCTTGGCAGGCGGAATGCACTTCGGCCCTTAATTCCCCTAATAATTGGGCCAACTGATCTGTTTCCGAGGTCTCCATGACGCCCAGGTGGGTATTTGTGGGTAGACTTCGCGTTCTGTTACGCTCACCTGATTCCCACAAGGGCGTCGATCTGGACTGGCCTGGTGCCACGTAGAGCCGAGATGACTGACTGGACAGACCCACTTAACTTTGTTTGTCGGCTCGTATGAATATCTTTCTGCAAAGGAGAAAGGGGATTAACCTCCCGTAATTTGAGCGTTAACCCACCTTCCACTCCCGTTGTCTGCCCACTGACCACTCCTGATGTTCCCTCTTAATCTCACCTGATGGTTTGGAAAGATGAGCTCTCCATCCTGCATCGAGCGCAGCGGCGCGTAGACGACCAGTTACTTCACTGGCGTGGAGGAATTGGTGAGTTCGAGTATTGACTCTAGAATCCAATAGTTTGTAAGAGTTCAAATGTCTGATCTTCACTCTTTCCGATTCCTTGTAGGTTGCCGGTTTAACCACCACGAAGAGTCCAAATGGCAGTTGGTGAGAGTCAGGTAAGTCTATAGTGGTTTTCCCCTTAGGGGCCGGGGTACGGCGATGATGCAGAGTTAACTGCGCCGACCCGAGATGAGGTGAATACCCCCCTGCGGTAAATCAGGTAAGTCTTTGGGGGGTAGCTTGTAATGTCCAGTGGTTTCCCCTTAGGGGCCGGGGTGCGGCGGTGATGCAGAGTTAACTGCGCCGACCCGAGATGAGGTGAGTACCCCCCTGTGGTAATCCGGTAAGTGTTTGGGGGTAGCTTGTATTGCTCTTTTGCATTCCCTTGCTCACCTGGCTTTTCTTGTCCCCTTAGATATTGGAGAGCGGTCTGGAAGTGCAGAGTTCGCGATGGAGTGAGGAAAAGCTGCACTGGATGGTGAGTTCAGCGCGGCGCTGCGAGGTGCGTGGTGGCGCGTGTGCGATGACTTCTTCTTCAAGATCGACGGTGCGACGGATCAAGAATTCAGGTAAGGTTTCAAGTTTGAACCTCTTCTCCTTCTTTCTTTTTGTTTCCAGGTGGTCCAGGACTGAAGCGGGCGTGGCTGAAAACTGGAAGCTGCTGAAGGCACGGTGAGCATTACGCTGCACAATGCAGAATAACGCGAAGCATGTGCGGCTGTCCGGGCGTGGTTTAAATAGCCTTGGAAGAAGTTCCAGGTAAGTATTCTTCCACAGCCCCCACCCGAGTAGAAAGTAGTCCCTTAGGTAAAATAGTCCCTCCTAAGCCCCATTTGGCTTGTGGCTTCGTGCAGCATGGTCTGCACCAGGTAAGTATGCAGCATGGTCTGCATTAGGTAGGTTTTCTGTAATGAGACTGGCGCCCATGGCGCCAGGACTGACTTTATCCTTATGAGCCTGGCGCCATAGGCGCCAGGACTGCGTCCATACAGCCCCTAACTGGGGTTTTTAGGCATGCTCCAAATGGCATGATGCCTGCTTCCGGGATTGCTGGGCCTGGTCTGGCTTCCCTTGGGGCAGGCATCATGACAAAAGGCCTCAATAGAGGGCAAGCTGGATGCAATGATCGTGGATGTGGGGCACATCAGGCAGGACACGAGGAACCTAGCGGAGAGAGTGACAACGGTGGAACAACAGGTGCAGAGCAATACAGCAAACGTGACCAACTCTCAGTCACAAATGTCGGATGCACTGGAGCGGATTAAAACACTACAACGCAGGGCCGAAGATGCATAAGGCCGGGCCAGGCGCAACAATGTGCGCATTGTAGGGCTGCCGGAGGGGGTGGAAGGCAGAGACCCCACACACTACGTAGAGAATTTACTGCTCCAGGAAGTAGGTGCAGGGACCCTGTCCCAGGGCTTTGTGGTGGAAAGGGAGCACAGAGCACTGACCAGGAAACCCCGCCCGGGCGCGCCACCGAGACCCATGATCGCGAAGATCTTGAACTTTAAAGACAGGGAGAAAATCCTGCCATTCTCAAGGGAAGGCGGGGAGATAACGCGCAACGAAGCAGGATAACCATCTACCCTGACTATACTGCACTTGTGCAAAGACAACGGGCCCAGTTCTGGCCGACAAAAGAGCGCCTTCGGGCAGCGGGGGTGAAATTCATGTTACTTTACCCGTCCAAGCTCAAAATCCTGCACAACGGGAGGACACAGATCTTTGAGACCACGGCAGACGCCCAGGAGTGGATGAACCAGCAAGGGATCCCACAACTAAGAGAGGGGGTCGATAGGAATCGTGAGGCACCCCGGCGAGGAAGGGAATGAGGGTGCGGACAAAACACTGAGGACACATGCCGAATCGAGATGCGGCAAGAATGAGAACCGAAAGCATAAATTAATGGATCGACCTGGGAGCTCGAGGCCTCCGGCACTGGACCGCCAAGACCCACAGAGGGGGCCCCAAGTAGCGACAAGTTAGCAGTGTCAGTTTTTAAGGCACTACGCCACAACGAGTGCGCCCACGGTTCGAGGGTGACACCTGGAATGCGGCGGGGCCCGAGCAGGTGGAGGGAGGCTGGCGTTGGTTTATAGTAGTTGTAGTAGTGTGGTTAAGTTTGTTAAGAGAAGGCACGAGAGGAGGCAAACATAATGAACGAGGAGGTCACAGACACGGCAAAGACAACGCAAGGGCGCAAGTGAGGCGGCACTCAAGTGCAGGAATCCGGCGTGGAACACCAAAGAGTGGCGGTGGAGAGAAGCAGATACGGGTGGCAGGGCGGTCCGCCAGGACAGTGGCAGTAAAGAGGGAAGGCGGACCCGCAAGCTACCAGGGGAATAATTGGGAGAAGATGATAGAGGACCTCCCAGGCCAGCAGGCCAGAAAGGAAAAACTAAAGAGGCCGATGGGAACGAGCGGGCCGCAGGAAACTGTAAGACACAGGAACCGAGATGAACTAAAAGTGGTGACTTGGAACGTCAGGGGGCTAAACGCCTACATGAAGAGACTGAGGGTCTACGCATGGCTAAACAAAGCGAAAGTCCACATCGCAATGCTGCAGGAGACCCACCTGACGGCGGAAAAACAAGCCAAGATGGCCAAGAAATGGGGCGGCCAGACATACAGCTCCACATCCTCTAATTACGCGAGAGGGGTAGCGACTTGGATTGCCCCGGGTATCCCATTCCAACTCATCAAACAGGAGAGAGACGCCGAAGGCAGGGTCCTCATCGTACATGGAATGCTGGAGAACCGGGAAGTGTGTCTGGTGAACACCTACGCCCCAAACCACGATGCAACAGATTTCTTTAAACCACTCACACCCCGGCTGGCCCCGTACAGGAACACCACGACCATCTGGGCCGGAGATCTGAACTGCACACTGAACCCCAGGCTGGGCCAGTCAGACGACAAACACAAAAGGGCCGCACCACCAGCGCGGGTGTTGCAGAAGACACTGGACCAGCTCAAGCTGGAAGACGTCTGGAGGAAGGTACATGGGGATGAAAGGGGATACACGCACTATAGCGCCCCACACGGGACATTTACCCGCATTGACTATTTATTCACGGGCAAAGAGACACTAGGCAAATTCACTGGGGCACACATTCATGCACGAACCCTATCTGACCACGCCCCACTGGAAGCAACATGGGCACATACATACAGGAAAGCCCCCATACCCACGTGGACACTTAGGGCGGAAGTACTCCTAGAGGGGGATTTCCAAGACCATATCCAAACTTCAATAGACGACTACTTCGAGCACAACACGGGTAGTGTAGACAGTACGGGAACAACATGGGAAGCCTTTAAGGTGGTGATCAGGGGGGTGGCAACTGGGAAAACGGGAGGCCTTAGGAGAGAAACCCTGGCTGAACTGGATGAGATAGGAGGGAACATAGAGAGGGCGGAAGCACTGGCAGGGTGAGGGGGGGAAACGGGTGACCTCACCACTCTGAGACAACAGTGTATGGCAGCCTGGGAGAGATTAGGGCGGTTAGACTATGGGAAGTACATACAAAGGCTGCACTCAGAAGGGGATAAACCTGGTAGACTTCTCGCCTGGCTGACCAAACAGGAGACCAAGCGAGAACCGATAAATGCAATTCGAAATAGTCAGGGGGCGATTGAAAGGTCCCAGGAGGGTATAAATACTGTGTTTTCGCAATTCTATGAGGAACTATATACCAGAGTACAGGAAGCAGAAGAGGGAGACCTTGAGGACACATTTGCGGAAATCAAACTCCCACGACTGTCAGAAGAGCAGGCCCAGATGTTGGACGCCCCCCTTACTGTGGAGGAATTGACAGAGGTTATTGCCCAGTTGCCGAAAGGGAAGTCCCCAGGGCCCGACGGGTTGCCAGGGGAATTCTATAAGAGATACAAAGATAGCTTGGCCTCAAGGTTACTAGGGACACTGGAGGAGGCGTACGAGTGACGACGACTCCCGACCAGTATGTCAGAATCTGTAATAGTCCCGATACTTAAAGCGGGGAAGCCGCCCCTCGAGTGCGGGTCCTACAGGCCAATCTTTCTGATAAATCAGGATTCCAAGATACTGACAGCGGCATTGGCCAATCGGCTAAAAAGGGTGATACCCACACTAGTACACACAGACCAGACGGGGTATGTACCAGAACGCAACACGGCATGGAATCTCCGGAGACTCCATCACATCATTGATAGGACGGAGCAAGAGGAGGGAGAATACGCAGTGGCATCATTAGACGCAATTAAAGCGTTTGATTCAGTGAACTGGGACTGGCTACTAGGGGCGCTCGCCCACTTCAGGATAGGCGGGGGTTCCTACGTTGGATAAGGCTGCTGTATTTAACATTTAACAACGACCCGAGGGCCAGAGTTAAGACGGGGAGGCATGTCTCAGGGGAGTGGAGCATAGGGCAAGGTACGAAACAGGGGTGTCCGCTGTCCCCGATGCTATATATATCGGCGCTGGAACCATTTGCGGCCTTCGTAAGGGCGGAGTTCGGAGACACCGGCATACTGATAGATGGGGAAACACACCAGATTTCAATATATGCAGATGACATGCTGCTTTACGTCCAGGACCCACAAACCCATTTACCAGACCTATTGGAGGCACTGGGAGCATTTGGCAGGCTATCGGGAATCACCATCAACAAGGGGAAATCCTCACTGTTCCCCCTGGCGCGCCTGAGGGCGACAACGTCAGACCAGCTGCCACGCCTGGGCCTGACATGGACCCCAATCACCTTCAGATATTTGGGGGTGGACATATATCACGACACCGCGGAAACACACATGGCCAACACGCAGCAGCCCTGGACAAAATAGAGAACGCCATGCAGTTCTGGAAAACACTACCGCTGGGGATGGTGGGCCGGGCGGCCCTAATGAAGATGATAGTTTTACCCCGACTCCTATATTATTTCACCAATATCCCCTATAACATCCCCAGATCATTCTTCAGACGATTACACTCCATTACACGGTCCTTTCTAAGGGGGGGAGGGAGGAACAGGGTAGCACTGAGCACATTACAAAGGGGCTACGAATGGGGAGGGATCAAGCTCCCGGACGTTGAGCATTACTACTTGGCCGCACAACTTCAATTCGTGGTCCGATGGCTGGGGGAAGACACCTCCATAAATGTAATACTGTTTCGACCATCGCTTCAGCGATGCTATTTGAAAGAACTACTGTGGATAAAAGAGACCCAAGCAAAAACCCTTCCCAGAATAGTCCAACTAGGCTGAGTACTGTGGAAGAGAGCATGGAAAGTTCAGAACATAAGAGACCCCTGTTCAAGGCACATTCCCCTGGCGGGACTGGTAGATACCCGTATAGCAAGCATACCAATGTTCAGAACACAGTGGGAAGACAAAGGAGTGGCCCAAGTAGGTGACCTGTGGCAAGAAGGACATTGGGTAGACTTTCAGACTCTGGCGGAGGCGCAGGACATACACAGTGGCCAATTCATACTGTATAATAGCATGGTCCAAGGAATAAGGAAGAGGTTGGAGACCCTGCTGGAAGAGGAAGACATGGATGGGCGGCTGGACGCCTGATACGATGTATCGGGGGGAGGGGGGCACACCGAGTCCAGACTTTACGAACAATTGCTGGGCACCATCAATTCTCAGACACTGAACAGCCGGACAAAATGGGAGGAGGAACTGCAGCGACCCGTCAGGGACGAAGAATGGAACAGAGCCCTTCAATATGCGAAGAAGGTTTCCAGAAACGCAAGGTTCAGACAGCTGCAGCTCTACATAGTGCACAGGGCATATTTAACGCCTAAAAGAATGTCAAACATGGGGGACAGTCAAATACGGAGTTGTCCACGCTGCCAGGAAGAACAGGCAGATATGGTGCACATGTTTTGGACATGCCCGGGTGTGACAGCCTTCTGGAATATGATATAGGAAAGGGCGTTGAAGGCAGGAATTCATATGCAAGCTTGGTCGCCGGCGTCCTACATACTGGGCCTGTTCCCGAGGGGCGACAAGCAAAGGATCCATATAGCTAAGATGATAGACCTGATGACAATTCTGGCGAAACGCTGCATCGCAATGGCATGGAAAGCAAGTGCAGGGCCATTGATAGAAGGCTGGTGGGCGGACCTACAAAAATGGGCAATAGCAGAAACTACGGTCTGGACCAGAACCTCGCAGAGGGGAGAAGAGAACAATGGGGCCAGAATACTAGCATGGAATACCTTAGTACAAGACTTATTTGGGAGCGACGAGGAAAACAGCGCAACTGACTCGAGTGAGCCAGGAGGAGAGGAGACTTGACCTGCCCGCACCCGTGCGGAGCACGCAGACAGGAACAAGGACAAGGCGACGGAGAAGGAGGGCGCCTAACCGTGACCCGAGTGGATAACATACATTATGAACTTAAACCCGAAAGTGCCAGAGCAAATGTTGAGAGTTGTTGTTTATTTGTTTTGTGTTTGTTTGTTGTTAAATTAAAATAAAGAAAATTGTTTTAAAAAAAAAAAGGAAGCCCCAGTTTTCGCCATCAGTTCCTTTGATGAAAGAATTCAGGACATCCTATCCTTATTAGTGGCACAGAAGAGGAATTAATTTAGCGACCAGGGTGTGTAAATGCTAAACTGTATAAACTGGATCGGGTGGAAACAGTGCATGCAATATACTTGTACACTACGCATACTGAATATGCCAAATTTGTTCATAAAAGAGATTGTATCCCGCGGTACTTTCAGCGGTTGCCTTGCAACAGAGTTTGTGATGTCTACCTATGTTTTCGGCTTAATCAATTTCATTCTAAAGAACGAATTATCCATTTGAAAGGCCAACAGACACAATTTGACTACATCTATTGTAGGTTCTGTGGTAGCACGGATGACCAGGAAACCTTCAAACATTGGGTCACTGCTTGTCTGTATTTTCGGAAAAATAGAGAAATATGTTTCAAACAAAATGCTTAGAAGGTATTTGATTTCTATTTTGACCTTTTCTGGTCTAGGTTAGTGTGGGGCTGCAATGTATCGCTCATTTTTATCTTTGTATCAATTCTTAATATGTGTTTCTATTCTTTTATAGTAAGGATTCAAAAGCACACAGCATGGGAAAATGCACCTAGATTTAAAAGAACGCAGCAGGGTAAAATGCACCTTGAATCATACAAACAGGGATTGGCCAATGTATCTGGCTTTAAGGAACACAATAGAGAGGAAAGGGGTACCTAGATTCAAGGAGACCACAACAAAGGGAAACTAAAGCGCCTAGGAAGTAAAACTCTCTTCTGATCAACAACGTTAGGCTGGATGCAAGTAGGCATGGGTAAGAAAAGTGGGAGGTTTAGTGGAATGCAGTAATGGCTGCACTCTCCAACCACACCACACTTACCTTATCAGTCGAAGCTGGTTGACTGCAGCAGGCTTCCCAGGCGAACACGGGCAAACACATTATGCAGCTGTTTAGACAGGAGCTGTCCTTTGCCTTATGGCCTTGAGCCAATGGCTGCCTGGGTACAGGCTGCACTGATAATGTCTCAGAAAAGGGGAGGTCCCTGTCACGTGATCCTTGCAATCAACCAATATGGAACCGAGTGGGAGGGAAGAGGAAGGCGGGAGAGAGAGGAAATGTAAAGCCTGCTTTAAACTGGCTGCAGATAACCAAATGTGGCTTCCCCAAACTACAAATCAAACAGAGCGCCAAGCGCTATGCAGGCCCACTCCCCACCAGTAAAATGCGCTCCAAATCGGGTTGTGATGCCGCACAGGTAAATTTAAACACACTGCACTTGTTACCAAGTCCGGTCACGCGATCCTTGCAATCATTGAATAGCGAGCTGGGTGGGAGTTGGAAGGAGGAAGACGGGACAGAGAGACGATGTAAAGCCTGCTTTAATCTGGCTGCAGAAAACAAACTATGGCTTCCAGAACGACAAATCAAATAGAGTGCCAAGTGCTATGCAGGCCCACTCGCCACGAGTGAAATGCACTCGAAATGGGGTTGCGTTGCTGCGCAGGGAAATTTAAACACACTGCACTTGTTACTGTTAGGAAAGATTTCCCTTAGGTGCAATTTTCCCTCCATTTGTGGACCCCACAAACTTTTTTGCTTTTGTTTGGCTTACCTAACCTCATTGTTTCCAGTGGAGCACAGGCTTCAGCTGCACTCCTCTGGGCTTTTGCTCATTTGTTATGGGAAAACTGACACGTCCTTAAGGCTCTCAGTACTGGGAAACTATGTTTCCCTTAGTCTTTGACTATATTGCCATTCCTCAGTAACTTTTTATCTATGTGCCAAGTACCTTACAGTACTGTGCATAGGGGTCCTTTTGTTTTATGGCCCTAGCCAGCCTCTAAGGATTTGTTGGTGTTTGTACAAGTGTGCCTAGGACGTATTGGTGGCAGCAGTATTTTTACTTCATTTTTATGGACCATTTCACGTTTACCGCATTTGGCCCAAGACTGTGGCCAGTGTCGAAAATGGCATGCCACAAAGTCTTTTGTTCTGTCCTTTGGCCATTTTGTCCCTTTGCCTTCCCCCAGGTCGAGAGATCTGGGTATTCGTATTTGGGCATGCAGCCTCCTGTGAATACCACATCTTTCGCGGGCTCCTGCATGTTACGTGTGCTAGTGCCAAGGAAGAAGGTTGGGACTGTCTGGTCCCAATCCACACTACTGGTGCCAGTATGTCCGCTATGCCTGAATGACTGGAACCACCGTGAGCCACAATTTGCCCACCCCTGGCATACATGCAAGAGAGCAGATCGTCCATTGGCTATCACAGATTTGAGCGTGAAACAAATCTTTGATAAAAGAAGGGGCTCTGCATCCATTCCAGGTCAATCAACTGAAGTTCACACTGAACTACAGAAGGAGCCAAGTATCCTGAAATGAAAGAGCAGACCTGTGGAAATGCCAAAGATGTACTGGAAGGTTTCACACCCTGACCCTGCTATTGTCCCGTCAGATGCATGCTTTTGTATTGAACCAAGAAGGCCTGCAAGGGCCCTTCAACCCTTTGGAGTAGTGGGACAACTACTCTCGGCACCGCCTGCTAACTTAGCAAAGAGCCTCTTTGGTAGTTTCCTGGGCCATCCAGCGAACTGACCAGCTCGAACATGTGGTATTGTAGAGTTGAGACTGGAGACTTTAGTAATCGCTTACTTGTAGTCCTGGGCCCTCTCCCGTCAAAACTCATTGTCCTAGCTCCTCTGGGTCACGATTTATGAGAGTGTGCCATGCCCGAGCATTGACGGTCCGTATGTCGCCCCACTGTTGTGGCGGTCGCTGTAAGTGCCTGCAGACCTGCCCCCCTTTGCCGTGAGACGTGCTGCATTGGAGCTGTCTTCCTTTCTTCTTCGAGAGCAGAGAAAAGGCTACTGTCCCGCCACTGGCGATCGTCCCGTTCTGCAGCCAATGAGACCCAGTGTGACATGTAACTGCAGGGGTTAAACCTACAAGCGACCTGGACTAGACTGGCAACGTTTGGTCCAGATTGTGTCAAGGGTCAGTGAGTACTTGCATCCCTTACCGGTGGCCCCCTGGCACATCCACTTGTTTTTACGCTTGAGAATCCCTGAAAAGATACTCTCCTTAGCTGGGCTAGTCTGCGCTCCCCAGCTATTCCCGAACTCCCAAAGTCACTCTGCCTGCAAGGGTAGACCCTCTTCAAATAATAGGGCTTTATTCTTCATCACCTCACCCCCCTTCCGGAACTACTATAGCTCCTTGAAGAGGACCTGCTTTCGCATGACCGCGCGTTGTTAACGTACTGCTGTGCTTTTGATCACAACTCTCCCCACTTAATAGGGCTGGACTGCATTAGCTAAGGATCGACTTTGTAGAACTACCTAATGTGATAATTGTGTTTTACTGACCTCTTCTGTTGCAGTTTGCGGTTGTGTTCTCCCTATTATCTGCCTTACGCTAAACGCATTTTGTATATATGTTACATAGTGAAAAGCATGTGTGGTAACTGTTTTATTATTACTGTGGTTTATTCGTGTTTAGTTGTAAAGGCTTATGATAAATGTTTTTTTGATATACACTTGTCTAAGAGTATTCAGTGGAGCTTTACTGTGTGTGCTCATGTGGGCTTCCGATCACTCCCACCGCTCCTGAGACTTGATTCACAGAACATTTTCAAATGGGATTGCGCCATTATAAAAGGCTTCTGTGAATCAGGCCCTTAGTCTTGACAGCCTTCCAAGCTACTGTAGATTTGTCTGGTTCATCCAGAAGGTTCCCTCCTCTGTTCCACTAAACGATTGTGGCCTCCTAAACTTCTGCCAACCAGGTCAGAGTTTAGAAATCCATTTTAACAGTTACCAAGTCCGGTCACTTAATTCTTGCAGTCAACCAATAGGGAGCAGGGTGGGAGGGAGGAGAAAGGACAGACAGAGAGGCGATGTAAAGCCTGCTTTATTTTGGCTGCAAAAAACGAAATATGGCTTCCCCAAACTAATAATCAAACAGAGCGCAAAGCGCCATGCAGGCCCACTTACCACCAGTGAAATGAGCTCCAAATGGGGTCGCGATGCTGCGCACTGCATGAGAAAGTCCTAAGAAGGATACATCAGGAAGTAACTAAAGAGTGTGATGATAGATATCAAGGAGTAAGAAGAAACCTGGTTGGGGAGCACACCAGGTAGTCTATCAAGAATCAGACTCAGCCAAGCTGTTTGTATAGTGAATATATTTGATTGAAAGGAACCTTCCAAGGACAAAGGCATTTCCCTTTTCACGTTATTGTTGATTTGTAGAACGTGAGGGTCATAATAGTACTTTGGACACAGGGCAGTTTAGTTTGAACATCTTGACAAAGGACTGACCCATTGGTTTTGTTTAGGTAGGGAAAATACCTCTAGATCACGGACAGAGAGGCAATTTCCACACCCATTTTTGTTTAATAAAAGTCTGTGGCAAAAATCTTGAATCACCTGTGTCCGAGTTTCATTCTGGACCTTTGACATGTGGGGTCAGGAGTGGGATTTTGACTCAGGTGACTAAAGTTGGGGAACGCAATAGAATGTATTCTGTACATTCTCTTAAGTGTCATCTTCTATGCTGTTGATTAGCAAACAGTTACCTGGTGAGGAATTTATTCTTGAGGCGAGCACAGATGAAATAATGTTTAGTATCAAACAAGCAATAGTAAGTAAGTTTCATCTTCCCATCAGATGCCAACAGTTCCTTTTTCAAGGTAGGCTCATACTTAATGCTTTAAGCTTGACTGATTATGCGATAAAACGCAACAGTAAATTAAACCTTGTGGTTAAGACCAGTTTAGATTTCCCTCCAGTAACTGCCTCAGGCATAAAACCCAGCCTTAGAACCCCCCTCCTGAGTTCCCGCAGGAAAAGAGATTCTAGTGGAATCTACCAAACACAGGGATATACCCGACCAAGAAAATCTAATAGCAATAAGTTAGTGCCATGTACAAGAATAAGAAGTGTTTTCCTTCACAGCTGATCAAATCAAGAGACTTGTTAAAGTCCCTACTATTTAAGCTTTTAAACAAGACATTGATTTTTTTTAACAGGAAAATACTGTTGTAACCCCACCATCTCTGACATGGCCACTATAGAAAATCTGTCCACCAGATCCAAGCCGAAATACGGTTCCAAACCGGGTTGGATTAAATTGTTGCCTCTCAGCAAAGGTATAGGTATATTGTCCCATGGTGTGTTACAGCCTTACAAAGAGGGAGAGGATGTGGGAATGTTTTTCTCAACTTTGAAAGTTTGGCACATCAATTCCGCTGGGGTAATGACTTGAAACGTGTTATTTGGGTCCTTTATTGAAAGGTGAATTACAAGACGTGTACCAACTACTAAATCCTTTGGGAACAGCCACCTTTAATGAAATAAAACAAGAATTACTACAAAGGGTGGGTTTAAACCGATAGCTTCTATAAACAGAAACTGAGAGACATTAAACTAAGCCCCAGATAAACACCTATACAATTGGGGGCCCGACTAGAAAATACCATTTCTTTATAGATCAGTAAGAAAGCCTCTCGCTCTCAAGTTCTCTTTATGGTGCTTGGGGTCCTCGACACTTCCCTGGTGGTCAACTGGCTTTGTTCCACCACCACAATGAGGAGGCGAAGGTTTGTAGACTTATGCCCCTGCTGTGCTACCCAAGTGTTATGATTGCCAACGGGCCTAGGGATAACTGCACATGCCCTCTTGGCAAGCCGCCCTGCATCCCCTCCGGTTCTCCCATGCCACCCGCTACCTTGTTGGGGTTTTCGGCATATTGAAGGCCTTCTTGGGATGGCGGGTATTCGGTTTGGCTTCTCCGGCGTCTTGCTTTCCCAACGGCTGTGCAACAACATGCCCGGCTGCCTTAGGTGTTGCTTCCTCCTCTTGACACTGCTTTGCACAGGTCTGCGCCTGCAGATCTCCCAATCATCAGATGCAGCGGACTGCCTGTGTCCTTGGAGGGGTCTCCCTCCGGATAAGCGACACAGGTCTGAATCTCCCGCGTTCGCTGCAAAGCACACCTGCCATCTTCCGCGACTGACTGAGACCCAGTGTCAAATCCATTGTTGATTTTTTTATACAATGTTGCCAGCAGTGTCTGGGCCCATTGCTTAAGTCCTCCATCTCTTTTACAAGTTTCTTCTTCATTGCTCTGTGGGGCCAACTCATCTCAGTACCTGAATTACCTTTGTTTCTGTTCTTCTTCTTCATCTCAGTACTTTCAAGAACCTTGAGGTACTCTGCCTTATAACAGTACATAGATCTAATGTCTACAAAGAGGTTAGCAGAGGAAGGAGAGGCTAGAGTATGTAGGGGCGTGATGTTCTCATAACGGCTGTACCCTTGATGGTCGTCCTTATCCCCAGAGAGGGAGTCCCTCCCCATGAGAGCCTTCCACATTATACCACCCCAGGACGATTATCGGGTAGCAGCCTCACCTCCCTTGCCTCATGGGAATGGGCTCCCCATTGGGGAGAAATTATGACATCTAGTGAATCGTGACAGAGCGAAGACCCGAGAGAACCAGGGAAAGCTCTCTGTGTGAAACCGAGTGGAAGGAGGTGGGTCTCTAGCAGGTGAGACTAAGCCGCTCCAATGCAGAACCAGAGATGCTGAGTAACCAGTGAGTGAGAACGGAAGACAGCCAAGCCATGCATAGGTGAAAGAGCTGTGGTGGCGTGACCACGGAGTCGGAGTTGCACCCTGGGAATGGGTGAATTTTAATTGGAACTTGAGCTACTATAAAAAAGAAGAAAAGAGTATAACAGAGACTCAGGAACCCTACAATAGGGAGACAAGCAAACTAAATAGGTATAAACTGACAAAGAAGAATAAAGACCACCAAACTATCAGAAGGGAGTCATTTTCATGGCCTTAGTTCGTTATTATAGTGGTAGGGTCAGATAGCTTGGATTTGGACAGAGGACGGATTTATTTTTGGACATTCATCCTGACAGATGAGCGACACCCCATAGTTATAAGGAGAGATAGGCTGGAATGTGGAGATGTGCGGAACCTATAAATTGGGCCAAAGAGACCTTTATCCCGATAACAACTCAATTCTGCCCTAGGTTTTTGTATGTATTTATAGGTTTGGCATTGCACAACTGTTTTATTCTGTGAAAGTGAGACTGTGAATGCCAAAAGTGCAAACAGATGACAAAATAAGGCAAGTCTGTCTGGCGAATGTTCATCTGCCAAACTGGGGTCTTATACCTCTCTTTTTACCTAGTGACACCAAACTACTTAAAGCTCACAAAAGAGCTGTATCCCATGGATGCTGCATATTGGTAGGACCGTGAGAGGGTTTATGACAATACTGATGTGCCTTAACTGTGGCAATCTAATGAACATTAACCAATCTTGTAGAGCAACCCTAGTCCCACCCCAGCCTTGGCTGTCTTCACGCACTCATAACATCAGCTAAACTCTCCCTCTTCCCCCAGTCACCTCCCTAGATCAGACCTTTTGCCTTGTTTTACATATTAATTGCCTTATCCTATCTGTTATTGATTGAGCCATCACATTTCATCCTTTCGCCAGACTCATTCTTTCATCAATTTTTACTCATTTTGTATCCGTTCTTTTTCGTGTTGTTGTGCAATCCTTTCCCTAGGCTACAGCTATTATATTTTTGTATTAACCACCTTATCATTCCTTTTGTAATATTGTATCCATATTTCGGCACTTATGGTAGAGCTTTGATTCACCGTTTGATGCAAGTCCTTACTCCTTAGGAGTGCCCATATAGAACGCCTGTCATTTTTGCACAATGCGGCTATCATTGTTTGGTTCATTGAGTTATGAAGGTAAATCCTATAATTGTTTATATGATTGCCATATTTATTAAGTACTTTTCGTTTCTGTTTGTGATATTCACTGTTAGCTAGACACATTCCATTTAATTGCAAGATTTCATTTTTCTTTTGTTTCTTTAGAATTGCAATTCTGGTAGCCATTAAGGCGACTACCGGCGGTTTTGTTATTTCTTTAGTTTTTTGAAATACCAAATATGTGAGCGCTATTGTAATAATTAGTGAAATTTGTCTGATCGTTAAAACAATTGTTTGTAGATCATGATTATTTCTGTCGCTATATATTAACATCATGATGGTTACATTTAAGTTTTTACAGGTTTTAGTATTCCATCTTAGGGAAGCACCTGGTCGATCTTCCAATATAAATATGCTAAATGGGTCTAATGGCAATTTTGGAATCATTAATTGAAAAGCTGCATATAAAATACAATGGTCACTCAATTCAATCGTCGCGATCTCTACCCCCTTGCAATCAGATGATAGTTCCCCAGATACCGCAATGTAATCAATAAATGAGGCTCTGTTGTTTCGGGACCATGTGGTCGCCTTTCCTTTTGTAATAAAGGGTAAAATGTCCATATTCCAACGTTTAAAGAATTGGTTTAAGCATATTCCCCGTCTCCTTGAGGGCAGGGGTTGACTTTGTACATTAATTTGAGTTTCATTTAGAGGAGTTTCAATACAATTTGAATTAAAATCTCCTCCTATGATTATTTGTACATTAGACCACTTACAAAAAACTTCATCAAGCAGGGTATCCAGATCTTTCAGTAAAGAGTCCACTGCGGTACCTAATGGGTTAAAGTATACTGATACTATTAAAACATAGTCCATAGAAGATAGTCCTGTCTTAATTACAATTGCAATATAGGATGTAGTTATAACGGTTGATAACAGGGAGTACATCAGAGCAGTGTTTACCAAAATGGAGATCCCCCCTGATGGTCTCCCTCTATGTACTCGTGTTGCAGGTTTTGAGTATGCTGTAAAGCCTCTGATTTCGAATGGTTTAAGAGTCATGGTTTCCTGGCATAACACAATATCAACAAGCTCATGCGCGGCATATCTAGTTGCCCAAATTTTTAAGTTTTTCAGGCCACATGAATTCCATGATATCACTCGAAGGAGCTTTTTGCTACTACGAGTGTTCTGTAGTTGTTTCCTCCTTTCGATTCCCCAATATTGTCGGTAGCCAGGACCAATCTTTAGATACAGCGGAAATAGCAACCGACTGTGCCAAGACTGCCTTATCCGTTAAATTATCTACCTTGTCCATAGATGCATGATTGTTTTTACTTATAATGGTTAAAGGAATTACCCCATTAAGGATTTTAGCTTCATCAATGGTAGGAATTTGGAATACTGCCAGTCCCAACATGTTTAGCTCTCGTCTATGATTCCAAATTAATTCAGCAATTCCTTTTATGCATACACCGAAAGGACACCTTCCCACTACATTCCTTTCCACTGCTCAATGTTCACTCCTTTTCTCCTCACAGACCTAGGTGACTCTCCACATTTTAACATGTGGCCTACATTTTCTATGTCCCTTTTCCCATGAAGTGGAACTGGCTGCATTTTTGCAGAAAACATCCTTCCCCTTTCGGCTCTCTCTCCCCCACCATGTTTTATGATGGATGTGTTCTTGAGCTCTTAATGATCACACCAGCAACAGGAGACAGGCGGCCTAGGCTCTTATCTGATCGCCATACCCACCCCTCAGCCCCACTCCCACACATATGGCAGGAAACATCTGGACCATGCCACGTGGAATTTAGATTTTGGCCTTTCACTTCACTGCAGCTGAATACTCAGATAAGACATTTATGTTTACTGCCCTCCATAATATCTCTTTTTATTTTCAATGGGTGTATACAGTGCATGAGTATATGTGAATGGCTGGGCTGTGAAGATGGACAGAGCCTCTGCGTTGGCCCACAGAGACCTTTATCCGGATAAAGTACCAAATCTGCCATATATATATATATATATATATATATATATATATATTGTGAGGGTCCATGAGTAAGAGGCAGATACAAGGGTGGCATGCTGATTGGCAAAGACTGCTACTAACCACAAAATAAGGGAGGGGCTGGAGGAAATGCGAAGTAGCCCTACCTCTAAGAGGGGTTCCCCTGCCACAACAAAACTAGCTAATGAAACTGTCTGTGTCAGAAAGTTCAAAGTAAAGTTCCCCGTCCTGTGTCCAAATCCTAATCTATCCCTCACATTAAAACTTAACATAAGGTGAAAAGGGAAATGTCTCTTGACTGCCAACCTGCAGGCTGACCTCGTAGGCCAAAAACAAAAATTCCAAAAAGGTGTAGAAAGTAAGCAAGATTTCCATAACACTGAATGGTTGATTCCCTTTCCCCAGAGTCTTTCTCGCATTCATCTCATGGTTGCTATGTATGTAGTGATCAGCCGTGTCTTTATCTGGTATATTTGACTCTCAGCCCCTGTGACAAGGAGGGTTGGCCTGGCACCTTTCCCAAGCCTTCTTGAGGGTGCCAGACCCTTTCTCAGTACCTCCTCCTTGGTCTACTCTCCTGCCAAGTAGGGTATTTGATTTTCTCATTCCCCCACAGACTTGGATTACTCTCCTGCCAAATTCTCTGAGTGTCCCTTGTATTTGCTTGCTTCGTGTTTCTTGATATTATGGTTTGGGGCCTTTGTCCCTGTATTGGTCCCAGACTCCTTTGATTTGGTTAGCTTCCCAGCTCTCCTTCAAGCAGCAGGTTTGGTTCACTTTCCTGCCAAGGTCTGCGAAACTCTCTTGTATTCGTAACGTTTATATTCCTCTTGTTTACTCGTTGTGGGACATTTCACCAGCGTGGGTCCCAGGCCCCCTTCACTTGCTAGTTCTCACAGTCTCTTTTCCTTATATGCTACAGCCTTGGTTTACTCCCCTGCCAAGGTCTGTGCGTGCTGCTTAAATACACAAAGTTGTCAATGCTCGTTATTTATTCTTCTACTGTGAGTCCAAGACCCTCTTCACATGATTACTCTGCCTCGTTGCGAGCCTTGCCTCGAGCCTCTTGCCCCCTTCATGTCTCCGGTTGTTTGCGGGTCTCCCAGGAGCTTTGGTGGCTTTCCATGCTCTCTAGTGCCCTCGTCGGTCTTCTGTGTGCATCTTCCTCTGTAAGGTGTCAGTCCCAGTGCACTCCAGCAGCTCTGGTCACCGGTAAGCATGGTGTGAGCCCTCTGCGAGTGCTGTTCTCTCTTGGACCCCGTCTGTTTCTCATTCTGGCTGATCTCTGTTTACCTGGAGCCTCTCACAATCCACGCCGGACCCAGAACGAAGATGCCATCCTTTGCTTCCCTCTCTGCCTTTGAATAACAGCGGACCAATCAGGTTGCTGCAAAGGCTGGAGAACGTATCGTCATTCGTGTTAGTAATCATCATTACTTGTGGCCTCTTCCTCATCCCAGTAGTTACTCCCTGGGATGTACTGCAACAATACATGGGAGTTTCAGGTAATGTGGAGAAGGATGGATCTTAAGGAAAGTCGAAGGGGGGGAAGGGATATTGGGCTTCATTATAAGTTTGCCAGTCCGCTAACAATGATACCGGTAAGCTACCGTTACCGTTGTTACCGGACCGGCAAAATACGAGTTCTGCTCGCAGGTGCCTTCCCGCCCGCCAGGACTGGCCTGGTGGGCGTACCGACACCCGCGAGCAGGGCATGTCAGATGCAACGGCACCATTCTGAATGGTGCCGGTGCATCCGACCTCCCCATTCCCATTGAGCCCTATGGGGCTCAAATGGAAATGGGGAGCAATTTTTCCAGAGCACGGGAATGGGCAATTACCAGGTCCAGCAAGGTCGTAATGACCAAGTAATTGCCAATTCGTGGGCGGCAGGAAAAAATTGAGCGGCACGGCTACCGCCAGTATCATAATGAGGCCCATTGTGTGCTCCCAAGCTGGTCAACAATCTCAATGGGGTTCTCCGTCCCCATGGGATCCTCCTGCTGAGCACCACCCCCAGGAGGACTATCGGGTTAGCGGCCTCACCTCCTGTTCTGCTTAATTTATGCTTGGTTCAAAATGGCGCGGGCGCGCAATGCATTCTGGGAGCGCTCAGAGCCATGTTGGATACTTACTTCACTCCGCAGTGAAAGGCTGCACACATTTTGCTGAAGTGTTAGATTCACAATGCTGAGACAAACATGCTTTTTCAAACTTGGTATGCAGTCAAGGCCATTTCTGCTGGGAAAAGCTAACGTTGTTATGACTTGCTACTGTTCTCCGTGGAGCATGTTTTTAGAGCAGGGAGGCCCTGCGTTCCTTGGTGGAAGCTCTCGATTGACCCAGCTGACAACCGATGGCTGTTCCTCAACTGCGCAGGTGCAATTCCAGAAGGTTCGAGAATGAACTCCCCTTTTGTGGAGTTCCTATATATGCAGAAACCTAGAGGGGTCAGGTGAGACTTCAGCCAGAGAAGGACGCTCCGTCTGGCCTTCCTGTGAGCTGTAGCACTCTCTTCCTGGCTGCCCCGGAGTCTTCCAGCCGCTTCTGGACGAAATGAGGACAAGAATTACTCTCACGGTGATGTATTTCTTTTGACTTCTTTACTTCTTCTGTGATCTATGTCCATGTTAGTTTTATGAGTTATTTCTATGTACTTGTAATCTTTGAATAAATAGCCGTAAAGAGCTGATTATCTTCTAAAGAGTGTGTGGCTGTGAATTATTGTGTCCGTCTGTTTATGGGTTGAAGTATTTGCTCTATAATTGCATTGGTGATTTATGGTTGTTCCGTGCACTTTTCAGAGGAGAGCAATACATTATGGCGCTGTACGCAGGATTATTTGTGATGAAGTGTTCCAAATATTCCAGAATCTGTTTGAACATAGATAGGCTTCGGTTATCTTGCAAGCGAAAGTAAGTTGGCAGTGAGTGTTGAACTGTGTTAAGCTGTTTTTTTTTCTCTTCCCTTGCTGGTGTGTGCGTGCTTGTGGGAGTGATTGCAGTGAGAAAAGAAAAAAAATAGATATCAAGAGGTTTTGTACCATTTTGCAGTAATGAATAGTTTGTTCAGGAAAAAGAGTGTTCCCGCTGGCGGTGAATGCTCTGATGTTATCATTCCAGGCTGGACTAAGAGTCCATATGACAAATTGGCTCAGGCATGGGCCTGTGGTTCCGGGCTAAGTGAGACCTGGGATCAAGGATTGGGGGATGCCGATCCCGCAGATGTGATTGCATGCTTGCAACAAGTTTCAGTAGAACGTGGTAAAGAATGTGTGGCATTGGGCAGACGAGGTTGGGTTCTTTTGCATGCTTATAGGAAAATACATCAGAGGCAAATGGATATGAAAAATGAGGTTTTGAGATTAGAGAGAGAGAGCTAGCTGCAGAACGGCAGACTGTGTTAATGCAGCAGATTGAAATGAAACTGTTTAAAGATAAGGCCAACACATATCAGGCGGTGGCCGAGAGGGCAGCAGTCAGAGTAGCTCATTATAAGTATAGGAAAAGACGGGGAGGGGTCAACAAAAGAAAGGTGGCAACTTTAATCGCTACAGCTGGCGCAGACTGGGATCCAGACAAATGGGATGGTGATATTTTTTATTCGACCAGTCTAGAAAGTAGTTCTGCAGAAGAGTCTGACCCCAAACCAGAGGTGAAACAGAAAACAGTGGCGGCAAAGCCTGTTAGAAGGCTGCGAGCCGGACCACACCCGCAGAATCCTGGTGGTGGTATGGTGGATTTAATCAAGCTGGAAGATTACACACAACAGGAGGTTGGGGAAATGATTACCCGTTTGAGGCAAAAATCAGGGGAAGCTTTATTGACATGGGTGGTGAGATTGCTAGATGGGGGTGCTGCAGGGTTGTTGGTAGATTCTACTGATTCACCGTGTTTTTTACCCCTGTCAATTGACACCAATGTACAGGAGGTCCTAAGAGCAGGACCGCCCCCTGATGCAAATACGTCAAGATACGCAGGTTTCTTTGTTGCACCTGATAGCCCAAGCATGTAACCGTAAATACCCCATTACCACAGACTGGCCTAGTGAAGAAACAAAGTGGTATACATTGAGAGAAGCAATTCAAAAAGTCAGAGAGCATGCTATGAAAGAGGCGATTCACATAGATGCTTCTGATCACATGGGAGCCGTGCCGCTCTCAGTTTCAACTCGCAACATGGTGATTAGAACTGCGGCACCCGCATACAAAAGTATCATTATGACTTTGCTCGTAGGTATGACGGGCAAGGCTACTGATGAGGTAGCAGATGCCATTAGGCAACTTGCAGATTTGGGGGATTGGGACAAGAGTGATAACAAGCCACTGGAGAGAGAGGGGCGTAGTGAGAGAAGAACTGAAGGCAGGCGGCAAGATAGCAGAGACTCCTGAGTGTCCCGAAAAGACATGTTTTTGGCTTTGTTAAAAGATGGTGTGCCACATGAAAAAATTGATGGCATTAAAACCAGAGTAATGTATGAATTATACAAAAAACGAGGACTTGCAGCAAAAGAGCGCTATAAACAGGTTAAGAAACAAGTAGTCACCACGCAACAGGGGGATGCCTCACCTTCTGCTCCCCCTGCAGAAGAACAAGATGAAGGGTCTATGGGGACACCTTCCCCGTTCCAGCCGGCATACGCTGATTTGAGAAAGGTGGTGAGTGCAATGCTAGAGGCGGAGTCAAGTCACACTCTTTCGAAGTTTGACTAGGGCTTCGGCCAAGCTCCGGCAGTGTCTGCCCGCATAAAAGTGGATAGGTGGCCTCATGTTGATGTTAAGATTTTTTTGGGGGCCAGGAAATACACAAGGGGTGCGAGCATTAATAGACATCGGGGCGGAGGCCTCTTTGATTTATGGTAATCCGACACGATTTAAAGGCAAACAGTTTACGATCACAGGTTTAGGGGGAAAGGAGACCCCCGCAGTGTAAACGCGAGTGGAGATGAAAATAGGCAATTTAAAGAGGCAGAAATACCAAGTGTTGATTGTCCCGATACCTGAGTATATAATTGGCTTTGACATTTTGGAAGGGCTAACCTTGGGACTTAGCGGTAAAACGTACCAGTTTGGGGTGAGTGCATTGATTTGTACCCCCATTACTGTAGGCAAATTGAAGATGCTCCCAGTGCAAGTGCCAGTTGCAACCAAGCGGGTAGCAATGAAACAATACCGCATTCCTAGGGGCACAAGGACATTTCCAACACCATTAAAGAGTACGTGGAGGCGGGTTTATTACGCCCCATTACCACATCATGGAACAATCCGCTCTGGCCCATTAAAAAGGGGGATGGGTCGTGGAGGATGACAGTGGATTACAGGGAGTTTAATAAACATACTCCTCCCTTAGTACCTGCAGTCCCAGATGCCATTACTTTGATTGAAAATGTCCAAAAGTTTGAGGGGACTTGGTATGCAGTGATAGATTTAGCTAATTAATTTTTCACCGTGCCAATTGCTGATGAGTGTCAAGAACAGTTTGCATTTACGTGGGGTGGACGTCAGTACACTTTCACGAGACTACCCATGGGGTACATGCACAGTCCGACTATCTGTCACCGGCTGGTGGCAGAGCACTTAGACAAGATAACGTGTAAACCTGACATACAAATCTCTCATTACATTGATGACAGTTTGATTCAGGGCAAGGATGAGCAGAGCGTGCAAAGTCAGTTGGATGTCCTTACGGAAGGATTGAAAAAGGAAGGGTGGGAGATTAATCCGAGTAAAATTCAAGGTCCAGCTGAAACAGTGATATTTCTAGGGATTCAGTGGCATCATGGGCATCGAGAAATGGTGCCAAAAGCTCGACAGAAAATACTTGAATTCACCACTCCAACGAACAAAAAGCAAGCTCAGCAGTTTATAGGACTGTTTGGGTTTTGGAGACAGCACATTCCGCATTTAGGGCAGATATTGGCCCCCCTCTACAAGGTGACACGAAAGAAATATGAGTTTCAGTGGGGGAAGAGCAGCAGAGAGCCTTTGAGATGGCGAAAGACACCTTGCAGCAGGTGCTTGATTTATGGCCCTTGAAGGAAGATGAAGTGGAGTTAAATGTGTCTGTGCAAGACAATTATGCTAACTGGAGTGTGTGGCAGAAACAAGACAGGAAACGTGTGCCATTAGGGTTTTGGAGTCGTAAGTTGCCCGATGCTGGTAACTCATATACTCCATTTGAGAAGCAATTGCTGGCATGTTATTGGGCTCTTGTTGATACTGAGCAAATGACGGTGGGCCATGATGTATTGATGAGGCCAGAAATACCAATCATGCAATGGGTACTGAGCTCTCCTAAAACACATAGAATAGGACATGCTCAAGAAGCCAGCATAATTAAATGGAAATGGTACATTCAAGACAGAGCCAAATCAGGAAAGGGTGGAGTGGCAAAATTACATGAGCAAGTAGCCAACATACCGCCCTCAGATTACATACCACCGGAGGTGCCTGAAAAACGTGAGTCTCCCGTGAAATGGGGAGTACCTTACAGCGATTTGACCGTGGAACAAACAGAGCATGCTTGGTTCACGGATGGTTCAGCCCGATACGTGGGAACTGAGCGTTACTGGAAAGCAGTGTCGTACAATCCCAAAACCAAAAAGATGTTGACAACGACAGGGAAAGGAAAGAGGAGTCAGTTCGCAGAACTTTACGCAGTTTATCAAGCATTGAAACAAGAGACCCCTGGTCAATGTTATGTGTAAACAGATTCATGGTCAGTGGCGAATGGATTGGCAGTGTGGTTGCCAACTTGGCAAAAGAATGGATGGAAGATTAATTCAAAAGAGTTGTGGGGAAAAGAACTGTGGCAAGATATTACAGAAATGTTGTTACAAAGTGAAGTCACTGTATATCATGTGGACGCGCATTGTGCCACAGATTCATTAGAACGTTGGTTTAATTCTGTTGCAGATGAACACACCAAGATTGCCTCAGTGGATGCAGAGGCTCGGGAAGACGATATGGAGGGTTTGGCCAAATGGGCCCATCAGAAATGTGGGCACCTTGGAGAAAAGGCTACTATCAGGTGGGCACAAGCTCGAGGCATCAGTCTTCCTTTAGAACTAGTGAAAACAATTATTTTGCAATGTCCCGTGTGCCGACACCAATTACATAGACCTATACCTCAAAATGTTCGAGGCACATTGAGAAGAGGAAAATTACCAGGTCAAATTTGGCAGATTGATTATATCGGTCCTATGCCAATCCGCAGAGGTTGTCAGTATGCATTCACTATTGTAGATACATACTCAGGATATTTGATGGTTTTGCCGTGCAAACATGCAACCCAATTGAACACTATCAGATTGTTAGATCAGATCATATTACATTATGGAGTACCTTTGCAGATTCAAAGTGACAATGAGTCACATTTCAAAGGCAAATTAGTCCAGGAGTTTTGTCAGGAAAAGAGCATTGAGTCGGTTTATCATATTCCCTACCACTCAGCTGCAGCAGGGCTAATTGAACGAATGATTGGGTTACTGAAAGAACAGTTGCGCAAATCTGGAGACGGCAGTTTGGCAGGCTGGCGTGATCGTGGGTTTGATGCGGTGCAAGTGTTGAACAATAGGACTGTGTATGAACATGAAACTCCTTTGATGCGATTAATGGCTCCTACTTTGCAGGTTCAGCCCAATTCAGTCAGAGAGACACTATTGTACTGGGAAATTACACCAGGTTCTTTAGCTCCCTATCGAGCAACTCCAGAGTCAGCAGGGGTAGACTTGCATTCTAATGAAGAAATCAGATTAGATCCAAGAGGAATAGTTGTTTTTGAAACAGGGATTGGAGTACAGATTCCCCCAGAGCATATGGGATGGATTGCCCCTAGATTTGGCCTAGCATTGAAGGGAGTTCAAGTGTTGGGAGGGGTAATTGATGCTGATTACCAAGGCGAGATTAAAGTCATCCTAATGAATAGTGGGGATCAATTGTTATCAATCCACAAGGGTGATCGAGTGGCCCAATTGATAGTCATTCCTATTAAGTTGTCCATGATTAAGAAAGGGGAGCCTCCTACAGTGTTAACTACCCGTGGGGATCGCGGTTTTGGCTCTTCAGACAGCATGGTACCGGGTGCAAAGGTGTGGGTGGAACAGCCAAGTGGTCCACCAGTGCCAGCAGATGTCATTGCATCAGGCAAAAATCAAGTGGTTTTAGTAATGGGGCCTGGTAGAAGGAAATGGCGATATGTACCCGCAGACAAATGTTACCTAAGAGAGTGATGTGCAACACTGATATCTCTTTTCTGGGTTTGCTTTGTAGATCCTGGGTCTGGTTGGTGTGACTATGGCACTAAATGGACTCCATTTGGACGGGTTAAAAAATCTTCTGTCACCGGCAAAAAATGTCACATCTGTGCCAGTGATCAAGGGGATACTGATAGTGATGAATAATGTTGTCCCCAAGCAACCCTATGCCAGTGCCGACAAGCCCGCCAGACCAAAGACATTGATCCATGCATTGCGACAAACACATCCGGAGCAAGTGAAAACAACCTTGATGCCAGTTGTGCAGGAGCCCTTTGTAGGACGGAGGAAACACTCTCCTATGATTACTCAAGAAGAAAATATGTGTATCTATTTGGCACAGCAAGTACTGAATATATCACACTTTTGTTTATCTGATGTGCCCAATGCTGAAGCTTTATTGACTACATGTTTAGTAGCGGTGCCGACACCTGTTCTGGTTTTAAAGCATATTTTCGGCGTCACACATAATGATTCTTTAGTTCAAGACTCAGACATTAGACAATCTTTTTCAGTCTACGAGTACTGCCGGTTCTGCCAAGAAACTGACAAGAAGTGGAGAAATTTGACACGTGTGATCACGTACAACGTAACCCAAGGTGATGTGTGTTATATTATGACGTGCAAAGCACAAGAAATTGGTAAATGCAGACAAATAGAGTTGACCGATCAATACAATCATACCACATTCGAGAGGAGACTGTGTTCACGAATGTCACGCAAATGCACCAGTGTAAATAACACTATGTCTTGCAATCATACAGTGATAACTGCTAGTCATTTGAATCATGTGAAACTCCCACCAGGATGGCTCTTTTCATGTGGTAACATTACATATACTTATATTCCAGCTAACATTTCTGGAGGTCCATGTGCTTTGACTCGATTAGGACTAATGATGTTTCCTTTACACTCAGCAATAACTCGAGGTAAAAGGTCAACCTTTGAATCTATGGGACTGACTGTGATTCACATGTACATTTGCCATCAGAAGCTGAGGTTTTAGCATTAACCCTTTCATTAGTAGGTGTTTGGGGTTTAGCTGCTGGAGGTTACAAATCTTTGATGAAACTAGCGTGTTTAGTAGTTAAAAGTCTTAATCATACTTCGCAAGCTTTAGAAGAATTACTCCTTGATAGTCAAGTTATTAGAAAAGCTACTTTGCAGAACAGAGCTGCTGTTGATTACTTATTGCTGAAACATAATTTAGGGTGTAATGCCTTTGAAGGTATGTGTTGCTTCAATTTGAGTGACCACTCACGATCCATTGAAAGTCATATTCGAGGTTTGAGGGATCTCATTTCTCAAGTGTCTCAAGATCATAATGAGAACTGGTGGGATTGGTTATTTTGTACTGATATTGGGGGTACACTACGTTATGTTTGTGCTTGCATTTTTATTATTCTGTCTATTATAATTGCTTGTTGTTGTTGCCTTCAATGTATTCCCAATTTAGCTTTAACATTTCGTAGGTTTCGTAGGATAAATATCCAAAGGGTGGAAGTGTTCTGCTTATTTTCTGCTTGGTTCAAAATGGCGCGGGCGCGCTATGCATTCTGGGAGCGCTCAGAGCCATGTTGGATATTTACTTCACTCCGCAGTGAAAGGCTGCAGACATTTTGCTGAAGTGTTAGATTCACAGTGCTGAGACAAACATGCGTTTTCAAACTTGGTGTGCAGTCAAGGCCATTTCTGCTGGGAAAAGCTAACGTTGTTATGACTTGCTACTGTTCTCCGTGGAGCATGTTTTTCGAGCAAGGACGCCCTTCGTTCCTTGGGGGGAGCTCTCGATTGACCCAGCTGGCAACCGACGGCTGTTCCTCAACTGCGCAGGGGCAATTCCAGAAGGTTCGAGAATGAACTTCCCTTTTGTGGAGTTCCTATATATGCGGAAACCCAGAGGGGTCAGGTGAGACTTCAGCCAGAGAAGGACGCTCCATCTGGCCTTCCTGTGAGCTGTAGCACTCTCTTCCTGGCTGCCCCCGGAGTCATCCAGCCGCTTCTGGACGAGATGAGGACAAGAATTACGCTCATGGTGATGTATTTCTTTTGACTTCTTTACTTCTTCTGTGATCTATGTCCATGTTAGTTTTAGGAGTTATTTCTATGTACTTGTAATCTTTGAATAAATAGCCGTAAAGAGCTGATTATCTTCTAAAGAGTGCGTGGCTGTGAGTTATTGTGTCCGTCTGTTTATGGGTTGAAGTATTTGCTCTATAATTGCATTGGTGATTTATGGTTGTTCCGTGCACTTTTCAGAGGAGAGCAATACACCTCCCTGGACTCATGAAAAGGGGTCTGCCGTCTAGAAATAGTGATGACACCTTGAAATGCGTCACATGAATGAGCTCACTACAAAGGATTGTTTTCCGAGAGTCAAATCAGGCATGTTCTTCTTTTCCCCATTCAATTATCTGTGGCTCTGCATTCCTCAGCATGTCAGTCAGACAGACAGGAAGTTATGGAAGAGAAATTGGGTATGAATCTTCTATAAAACCCTACAAGTCCTAAAAAGGCCATCAGGTATATCTTGGTCCTAGGTGAAGGGGTCTCCCTGACTGCCTTTACTTTTTCAAGTTGTGGCTGGACCATACAGTTATCAACAAAGAAAAGAAGCCAACTGCGCCATGTGCCACTTCTTTGGGTTGGTGGTCAGTCGGTGCTACACACGACTCAAATTATTTGATATAGGTGCGACATGTTCTTCCCATCTCTTACTGTGTATGAAGATGTTGTCTAAATAGATCTTGCAAAAGTTAGAGTAGAGTTGTAGGATTTGGTCCATCAACCTTTGAACGGTTGCTGGTGCTCTGTGGAGCCCAAAGGTTAGAACCTTAAAGTGAAACAGTCCTCTAAGGGTGGAGGAGGCTGTGTTTTCTTTATCACCAGGTTTCAAAGGAACCTGCCAATAGCCCTTAGCTAGATCAATCGTGGAGATAAACTTGGCGGCGCCCAGTCGATTGATGAGGTTGTCAGTTCTGGGCATTGGATAGTTATCGAACTGGGATACCACTTTTGGCTTGCGAAAGTCAAAACAAAACCGCTATGACAAATCTGGTTTTGCAACCAGGACTATTGACGAGGACTATGGGCTCCTAGAGTTTTCTATGATATCCTCAGCCAGCATCTCCTCCACCGACTGAACGATCATTTCCCTTCAGGCTTCCGGGATCTGGTAGGGCCTTAAGTTTATGACTTTTCCTAGGGTGATATGGATATATTGCTACATGACTTTTACCCTTCCTGGCTCGTGTCAAAACACATCGGAGATTGGATCAGAAGATCCTGAATGGCCTGCTGTTCTATGCGGAGGTCACTAGGGACTAGATTTAAACGATCCGCTTCTCAATTAACAAACTAGCCATTACCACAGATGTTGATTCTACTGAGTCTTGCTTTATGTCCTTAAGGAGATTGATATGTGTGAAAGCATCATGAAGCAAAACACAGACAACAGACTTATTTATTTATTCAGTCATTTGTACAGCGCTCCAAGCCCGAAGGCATTTAGGTGCTTTTCTTGACAGGCAACAAGCAGAGCGAGTTGCAAAGGTTACATACTTAAATGACTGTTCTGGTTGCAATGTGGTTACATAATTGCAGGTGGTACAGTTCAATACAAAGTGGTTATGACATAGTTACATGAATATTCTGGTTGCAATATGGTTACAGAGTTGCAAGTAGAATATGACAAGACAGTGATAAGGTATATGGAACAAGTTACTTACCTATAACTGTTGTTCTCCAACATGGGTCTGGCATGGATTCACATGCTCATGAATATCCCCCGTCGTCAGGCTGGGAATCCTCGGTAAAGAAAAAATCAGTATCAGTTTTGTTTCTGATCTATCTTTCTTAGTAGTAACCAATCACTGATCTCTGGGTCATACTGCCCCCAGCCAATGACTGCCCTCTCCCTAAGCCCCTCCCCTGGCAGCCATCCTAAGATTTGGTAGCACGTAAAGTGGCAGTATGACCAAGTGAAGAGCCGCAGAGGGGAAGGAGGGAGGGTTTTGCATGTGAATCCATGCCAGACCCATGCTGGAGAACAACAGTTACAGGTAAGTAACTTGTTCCTTCTCCAGTATGGGGTCTGGCATGGATTCACATGCTCATGAATATAAGAATACATAGCAGTATACACATGCACAACCACGGGAGGTGGCAACGGCTCAGCATTAAGCAATACAACAACTCAACATTAAGCATCTCTTACCTCCTCACCAGGCTCACCTTAAGCGAACAGGTTGCACAGCACTGCCTGGCCGACCCTGGACTCCTCCTTGGAGTCCCGATCGACGCAGTAGAATCTTGTGAAGGTGTGCGTCGACCTCCACGTAGCAGCCCTGCAGATGTCCAGCAGGGGCACACCAGACAGGAACGCCGTGGTAGCAGCGATCGCTCTGGTCGAAAGGGCTCTCGGACGGCCAGGCAGCGGTCGGTTTTCCAACCGGTGACAGTGCATGATGCAGCCGGAGAGCCATCTGGAAATGGAAACCTTCGAGAGAGCCTTCCCTTGATTCACAGTTCCAAAGTTCACAAACAGCTGTGATGTCTTCTCGGCCTGTGCCAAAGGCGACGGGAAGAAAACTGGCAACACCAAGGGCTTGTTGAGGTGGGAGTCCGACGGCACCTAGGGCATAAAGGAGGGGTGCGTCCTCAGCACCACCCTCGTGTCGTGAAAAGTCAAGTATGGAGGCTTGCAAGATAGGGCCTGGATCTCTCCCACTCATCGTGCGGAGGTGATGGCCACGAGAAATGCTGTCTTCCACGACAGGAACTTCAATGGCGCCAAATGCATAGGCTCAAATGGGGCCCCCATGAGCCTGGTCAGCACCACGTTGAGCTCCCACGCCGGGGCAGGGGCCTTCACCGGCGGGAACGATCGGAATAGTCCCTTCATAAATTCCTTCACCAGGCGATGAGACCACAACGACGCCCGTCCTGTAGTTCTGGTGTATCGGGAGATGGCAGCCAGATGTATCTTGATGGAGGCATGAGCCAGTCCAGCTTTGGCCAGCGACAGTAGGTACGGCAATACTTGAGGGGCCGTAATCCGCAGAGGGTTAATCTTCTGTGCACGGCACCAGACAGAGAACCTCTTACACTTATGTCCATAGCACTTGAGAGTTGAGGACGGCCTGGCTTTTGCAAGAACCTCTCTGAAGTCAGCCGGGATATCGTATCCTCCAAACTCTAGTGCTGCAGGAGCCAAGCCTCCAAGTTCAGCGACTCCGGGTCTTGGTGAAGAATGGTGCCTCCTTCTCTGGAGAGAAGATCCGCGTCCGTCGCCAGCTTGATAGGTGGGGACGTTGACAAGTCCAGAAGGTCCGGGAACCAGATCTGTCTCGGCCACGCCGGTGCGACGAGGATCATACTGCACCCAGAACTCTTGAGCTGGTTGATGAGTCGGAGCAGCAACGGCAACGGAGGGAACACGTACAGGAACAGGCCGTCCCAAGGGAACGAGAAAGCATCGCCCATGCTCCTCGGCTGTGTGAACCTGCTGGTGAACCTCTGGCACTTGGAGTTTGTCGCCGTCGCGAACAGGTCGATCTGGGGTTTGCCCCATCGTTGAAAGAGCCGATCCACCTGGTCCTGGCATAGTTCCCACTCGTGGCACGAGCGCAGCTCCCTGCTGAGTGAGTCGGCGATGGTGTTTTTTATTCCTGCCAAGTGGAAGGGAACCAGAAACATCCCCTGGGCGACGGCCCAGTGCCACAGATCCTGGGCCTCCTTGGATAGGGCTGGGGATCTGGTGCCTCTCTGCTTCCGGATGTAGAACATCGTGGTGGTGTTGTCGGTGAAGATCCTCACCACGTTGTCCTTGAGGGACGGAAGGAACGATTTGAGCGCCTAGAACACGGCTCGTAGCTCCAGGATGTTGATGTGGAGAGACCTCTCCTCCGGGAGCCAGAGGCCTCTTGCGTGGAGATCTCCCGTGTGGGCCCCCCATCCCTCCAGGGAGGCGTCTGTCGTCACCGTCTCCTGATATGCCGGGGTCTGAAAGTCCGTGCCTGCCGTGAGGTGCGCACGGGTACCCCACCATAGAATCGCCCGACGGAACTCCTCGTCGAGCAGGATCCTGTCTTTGAAGCTGCCCGCCGCTTGAATCCAGCGGGCGTCGAGGAACTCTTGTAGCGGACGCATCCGAAGTCTGCAAAGGGGCACAAGGTAGATGCATGAGGACATCATCCCGAGGAGGGACTTGATGGACCTCACCCTGGCCACATCCGTGGCTAAAAGGCGCTGCACCTTGCCCAAAATGCCTTTCGTCCTTTCTTCCGACGGAGATGCCAATCGCTCCACTGTATCGAGCTTCGCTCCCAGAAACAGTGCTACCTGCGACGGAACCAGGTGAGATTTGGGGTAGTTGATGGCGAATCCCAGTTCCGTGAGTAGGCGGACGGTCCTCGCTGTGTGTTCGACGGTGAGTTCCCTTGACCTTGCATGGATTAGCCAGTCGTCCAGGTAGGGGTAGACGTGGATCCCCTGCAGGCGCAGCCACGCCGCCACTGGAGCGAGGCACTTGGTGAACACCCTGGGTGCCGACTTTAATCCGAACGGCATTGCTATGAATTGGTAGTGACGCCCCTGGACTACGAATCTGAGGAACTTTCTGTGTCCTTTTAGAATGGGGATGTGGAAGTAAGCATCCTCCAGGTCCAACGACGATAGGAAGTCGCCCTCCTCCAGCTGTCCCAGCACGTGCTGGAGGGTGACCATCCTGAATTTCTGTGCCTTGATGTACTTGTTTAACCGACGTAGGTCCAGGATGGGGCACCAACCGCCTGTCTTCTTTCTGACGAGGAAGTGCCTTGAGTATACTCTGGAGCCCCGGAGCCTCTTGGGGACGAGCTCGATGGCACCTTTCTTGAGCATCGCCCTTACCTCCAACAGCAGTTGAGGGACGTGATTCTCCTTCCCGGCCACGGGAGGAATGCGAGAACACTTCTTTTGAAATTCTAGCGAGTGTCCGCGGGCCAGGGTGTCCAGTACCCAACGGTCAGTGGAGATGGACTCACACACGCTGACGAACTTTGTCAGCCGGCCTCCCACCGGGGTGCTTCGGTGGGGGCCCGACGCTACGGCCGGTTCAGTCCTGCTTGGAAGAGGCCTTGCCGCCTTGGCCTCCTTGACGACGGCAGCGAGACCCTCCTTGCTTGCCGTGGCCTCTGTAGGCCTCCTGGGACGAGGAACGGGCCGCCTGGCGGTACGTAGAAGAGCCACCGCTGGATCCTTTGGAGGCTCCCTGTCTGCCTCCGGAGCTCCGAAAGGGTCGCCGTTGCTGAAGGACTCCTAGGGCTCGGGCTGTCTCTGTGTCGGTCTTGGTGGCCTGGAGGAACTCATCCTCCGTCTTCCCAAATTGGTTGTTGCCGTCGAACTGCATATCCAACACTCTGGTCTGGACGTCCTGGTGAAAGTCCATAGCCCTGAGCCATCCTCGTCGTCGAAGACAAACCCTGTTGCCCAGCTGGCGGAATCCGGTATCGGCAATGTCCGTTGCCACCGTAATGGCGTGATCCGACGCCACCTCACCTTCCTGCAGAATCTGTAGGGCCTCCGCCCTCTTGTCGTCCAGTAGGAAGTCTAGCAGGGGAGCTATCTTGAACCAGAGCTCCCTGTCGTAATGGGACACAATCGCTAAGGCATTGGCTGCCTTAATCGTCGTTGCCGCCGACGAGATGACTCGTCGTCCCATGGAGTCCAACTTCTTGCCTTCGCTGTCCGGCGAGGAAGTGGAAGTTCAAGCCGCCGCACCTGCCGCTTTCTTCTTGGCCGCTGCCGAGACGACCGAATCCGGCGTAGGCTGGGCCCTGAGGCACAAGGGGGCGGCGTCGGGGACCCGGTACTTCTTCTCGTACCTGTCCCTCTTGGCGGGTGTCGTGGAAGGGTTCTTCAGGATAGCCAGCCCTTCGTCCCAGATGTCATCGAGCAACGGTACCGCGAGGACGTCTTTCTCTTGGCCTCCCGTCGTTGGCAAAGAAAACCTTCCTTTTTCTGTTCCTCAGGGCAGAGCTGGAAGAGCTTGGATGCCCTGGCTATCATGGCGTGGAAAGAGCCAATTTCGTCGGGTGGAGAGGCCCGAGGGGGGGGTGATGAAGGAATGTCCGTTGTATCATCGCCACCGTCGTCGTCCATCCCTGTCGCTGTATCTGTTGCCGTATCATCCCGGGGGTCTGGCGAGGGGGATGAGGGGTCCACAGGCCGTGTGGGCACAAAGGGCGGTGCGGGGTGGACTCTCCTCCACTTGTTCGGCGGGCTTCCCGACGGTCCAGGATCTGGATCCTCCGTCGGGGTCCGTGGTAACCTCGTCCTTATCTCAGTACATAAGGATTGGATCGCCAACAAAATGGCCGCCGAGCTATCCTGGGGCTCGGGCAATGGCTGCGATGGGCGGGATGGCTGCTCCACTGGGCCCTCGTCGTCGCCATCGTTGCTATCTTCGATCACATCAGCAGGATCCTTCCCCTGGGATCGAACCTTCTCGAAACTCTCGTTGATGCCTTCGAACCTCTCGTTGAGGCCTTTCACGGTTTCCACCAGATCCTCCTCGGAGGCTGAATCTGAGTCCATAATGGCCACCACCCCCCCCCCCTTTTTTCCACCAGGGTCTTCACGGGGGTCTTAACGATGGGCTGGAAAGAGGATTCCCTCCGCGGTGGCAGGGAAACTCTGGGCCCCGAGGCCGCCTCTACTGGCGTAGTCCAGGGCCGCAACGACAACCTCGAAAGAGGCCTTTGCCGGGTGGATCAAGGCCTTCACCATCTTAGGTGCGTCCTGGGCCTTCGCTTTGGAGACAGGGTCATCGCCTCGCTCCACCTCGGCTCCCTTCGAGATCGACAGGGGCCTCTCCAGAAACTTACCCGGGTTCTCGGACTTCCTCTTCCCCGAACCAGAGTGCTGGCTCGCGGTTGAACGTGCCGGGGAAGTCGCGCCCTGCTTGGCAGCCGAAGAACCCGACCTTTCGGCGCTCCCGGTGCCCGCGGACTCACATTGCTTGGCCTTCTGTTGGGCCCCCGTCGCCTTCTCACCTGCTGTGCCCTTCTCCAGCCAGGCGGTGAGGCGGGAACGACGATCTTGCTTGGTCCGTTCCGACAGGTTCTTGCAGAACGCACAGTCCTTTTCCACGTGCATCTTGTCCTCATGAAGGCAGTAGAGACATCTCGAATGCTCGTCCTCCTTGAAAACATTTTGCAATCCGCATCCCGGGCAGCTCCTGAACAGCTTGGATCCGGGAGTTGAGCTTCCCTTGTCCTGGGCCATGTCCGTTGAGGTAGGCCTCAGATCTTCTGGAACCTCCAAGAAGCGTAACTCGACGAAAACTTCACCCTTGAGGGGCGTAGAAGAATTCCGAAATGGGTCCCCGTTATCGGAAGTGGAAACGGTGGAGCTTGAGGCTCGATTAAACCGAAAAAATGAGAAAATCTCTTGAAAAAGCACGAAAACGCAGTAAAAGCTTGAGAGCTAAAGCATGAGGACTCCCAACACTTGAACGTGCGGTAAAAATCTGAGGATAGCTGCCAGGGGAGGGGCTTAGGGAGAGGGCAGTAATTGGCTGGGGGCAGTATGACCCAGAGATCAGTGATTGGTTACTACTAAGAAAGACAGATCAGAAACTAAACTGATGCTGATTTTTTCTTTACCGAGGATTCCCAGCCTGACGACGGGGAATATTCATGAGCATGTGAATCCATGCCATACCCCATGCTAGAGAAACAATGATACAGTGGAGCTAGGTACATTGGACGTGCGTAAGGTGAGTATAGATGTTATTTTGCTAGTTCCTGGGTGAAGAGCCAGGTTTTGAGGTGCTTGCGGAAAGCCCAGTAAGAGCTTTTAGCTCTCAGTGTGGTTGTTAAGTTGTTCAAACTGTTTAGTGGCCACTGCAGGGAAGCTACTGCCACCGGCATTCTGCCGTTTGAATCTTGGTGTGGCGAGGCAATGCACATATGCAGAGCGCGTAGGTCTCAAGGAGTGATTGAGTGTGAATTTATCTGTGAAATATTTGGGTGCTAGCTTGTGTATGCATTTGTGTGTCAAGGCAAGTGTTTTAAAATAGATTTGCAAGAGATGGGAAGCCAATGAGTGTTCCTTCTGGTCGTTGAAATTTGTGATTGTTTGGGTATGTTCAGGGCTTCATCAAGTGCATTATTTTGGATCACTTGGAGTTTGTTGATGTTTTGGCTCTTGGTGCCTGCATACAAATCATTGCAATAGTCTTGTCTAGACACTACGAGGGCTCTAGCTAAGGTAATGCAGCTGTCAGGAAATAGGAATGGTCTGCAGGCAGTGATAACCTTGGAAGTGTAAACTGCAGCTGAGGCAGTGGCATTGACTTGTCGAGTCAAGGTTAAGGATGAGTCCATGTAAAAACCAAGGGTTTTTCCTTCATTCGACACCTTGATAGAGTTGCCATCTATGTTAAATGATTTGAAGGAGTTGAGTAGGTGGTTTAGATTGTGTTGGGAGCCTATGAGGAGGAATTCCATCTTATCGTCGTTGAGGCAAAGCCCATGTAGAGCCATCCAGGCTTGGATTGTTTGATAGATTTTATTTAATGATTCAGTGTCAGTGTCGTAGGAGCCTGTGATCGGTATGAGGATCTGGGTGTCATCTGCATAGTTGATGTAGTTGACACCCAGTTCATCGAGTCGATCAAAAAGAGGCTTTGTGGATATATTGTATAAGGTTGGGGAGAAACAGGAACCTTAAGGTACACTGCATGTGACCGGAAACGGCGCAGCCGCTGCAGTTGGAGAGAAGACTCTCATGGTTCTGTTCGTAAGGAAGTATTTAATCCAGAGGATTGCTTTAGGTGAGAAATGGGCTGCTAAAGCTAGGTGGTTGCAGAGTATATTATGATTGACAACGTTGAACGCTGCAGAAATGTCTAATAAGAGGAGGAGTGCTAGGTTGCCTATTTTTTATTTTTTTTTTATTAAAAATGTTTGTTTGGTTTTACAAACTTTTCATTTCTGTATTACACTACTAAAAATAGAAAGAAAGCATCAGTAACAATCAATATTTGCTATTCATTCATTCATTTCGAATTTTCCTTAGTGATTTCCAACCAAAATTTAATTATTGTCAGAATTAGGCGTTTATCTTGACCTCTTAGCAAATTGTCCCATCTTTCTTGCCTTGTTAATTGCTTATGCGATATCCCGAAATCTCTGTGCAAAGATCTTTGATCCTTCAGTGCCAGGCAGATCATAATCAAATGGAATAGAGTTTCCTTCCAGTTAGTGTCCTTACAAAAGTGGCAATCAGGAGTTATTTTATTTGACTTGTCCATCATCGAATGATATTCTCGAGTTGGTAAGATGTTAAACCTAAAACGGAGAAACAGATCATGAATGTTACAATCCGGGAAGAGATTTAAATAAGCAGGCAATTCATGAAGACCTCTTGTTTCTGTTTGACATTTCAAATATCTTTTGTATTTATTTTGATCAGCTATGGTTTGGATCCAATCATTGGTCTGCATTTTACGCTTTGCGTATTGTGGTCTGTTGATCAACATTTCTTCAGAGATATCTTCGGCTTGCATTTTCATTTTGATATCAGAAGCCCATTTGGTCAGTGCTGTAATGTGTAATGGTGTTTTTTTTTTTCTCTCAGGATTTCCAGTGATGGAATCTTGTCTTTGGAAATTATTTTCCTTAGGAGGTCCATTTGTTTCCACAAAACTATTGATTTGATGGATTGAATAGCTAGTTCATAACGGATTCTTGCCATCGGGAAAGACTTTGGGAGAGATAGAGTTTTCCTCCAAAATAATGCTTCATACTTGGGCCAGTGTATAGTTTCTTGGTTGATCAGAGACTCGGTTGCATACGCCAGGAGCGGGATTACTTTTTGTTTATACAAGGCTATTGTAGGTTTTATAGAATCTGTTCCGTATTTTCTATGAAAGAAACAGCCTTGTCTGGCCAGGGATCTGGTTTTTCCCTCGATATGATTTTTCCACTCTTGTTCGTTTGCAGAGGAATTAATCATTGCACCCAAATATTTCATTGACGTGGTTGTGGCGATTTCGTTTCTTTCTAGATATATTTTTAGATTAGGTTGGGATTTATTGTTTTTTCGCGAGGCGAGTTTCATTGTCTTGGTTTTATTGCTGTTAATTACCAGGTCATTTTCAAGCATTAATTTTTGAGCTTTATCAAGAGATTTCTGTAGACCCGATACAGTTTTTTCCAAAATAATAATATCATCGGCATATATTAGTGTCTGGATACACTTGTTGTTCATTTTTGGAGGATTTGCCGCTGAATTTTGGATTTTTTCGCTAAATTCATGGGTGTACAGATTATAAAGGCAGGCTGCCAATGGGCATCCTTGTTTCAAATCATTGGAAGTGTGAATGGAAGGGGTTACCATTCTGTCGTTGGTTAGCCAGACTCTGACAGAAGTATTTGAGTAGAGCTGCTTGATCGGATTCAAAATAGAAGCTGGGCATCCCCAGGCAGTAAGCTTGGACCAAAGCTTTGGTCTGTTCACTGAATCAAAAGCCATCTTTAAATCTATAAAGATGGCATATACTTGATGTTTCTTGGTTATTGCCTCGTGTTTGATCAAGTTCAATAACAGGAGATTGACGTTTGTTCCGATTTTCTTGAGGAAACCAGTTTGCCTTTTTTCTTGCTTAGCATTCACCACAGCCCAGTTGTTGAGTTTTTTTACAAGATATCCCGTAAATAATTTCCCCAAGGGATCCAGCAGGGCTATGGGTCTGTAGTTTGAAGGGCTTTTGCGATTGCCAGCTTTGAAGATAGGGATCAAAACAGCCAATGTCCAACTACGAGGGATTTGTTTCATTTTTTCGATGAGTTGAAGAAGAAGAATGAAGAAGGCTGCCCATTCGTTTGGACTTGCTTTGAGCATAGCATTTGATAATCCATCGGGTCCCGGAGCTCAAGAGGGGTTCAGAGCCATGATGGTATTTCTTACATCTTCTACATCCCAATTGAGATTCCAAGATCTCTCATTTTGTATTGAGTCAGTTAATGTGTCATTAGGATTGGGGTTATAGAGTGTTGTAAAGTGCTTAGTCCATTCCTGAGCTTCTACTTCTTGGATCATGGTAGTTGCTTTGGAGGAATCGTTCAGCAACGACCATAATTGCCTCGTATTTTACTGTTTGAGTGCAGCTAGGATTGCTTCGGCTTCATTCTGTTGCATTTGGGCCTTGATTGCTTTAATTGCATTTGAATATTTTTGTTTTTCTTTTTTTATTTCAGTTTCAAAATCAGGTTTTTTCATTTTTTTTAGCAGCCTAATTTGTTTTTGAAGAGATTTTTTCTTCAATGCGATTTCTGAGTTAAATTGATGTCTATGTGAATTTTTAAATTTGTTTTTCTTGTACCTTGGTTAATAATATTTCTCGAGAATCCAACTGTAGTTCAGTTATGTTTGATCCTGGAGCAGGGACTCTTTAAATGTTGTTAATATGCCAGGTATTTGATGGGTTTTGATACATTGTATATTAAGACCATTATTAATCTCCAGAGCTGGCAAGGTTATTCGTGGGTATTTTGTTCTTACTGTGTTGCATGTGATTCCTATTTGGTGGTGATCACTGGTGGACTGAGGAACTTTGGCAGTAGACGTGATTAGGTTTCTTATCCCTTCCGATGTAAAGATGTAGTCGATGATAGATGTCGTATTTTCTCGTGACCATGTCGGCAGAGGCACTCCTTTGTTGTTCACAGTGGATTCAATTAATGAGATATTACGGATGGATAGTTCTTTTACCCATTTTTTGGCTCTGGCTGATAATGTGTTTTACTCCAATTTTTGACCTTCTTTATCGAATAAATGGATGTTGAAATCCCCTGTAATTATAAATTCTGCTCCATGGTTAGAGGAGGCAATATTATCAATTTCGACATACATGGAATCAAGGAACTTGTTGTCGTTCATCGCAGTCGGGTTCGAATATATATTGAAGATGGTAACACAGATGTTTTTTGTGCACTGATCTAAATCTTTGTTAGGAGTCGGTATGAGAATGGTCATGTATTGTGCCCAAGGGTGAATGTTCTTCTTTGATATAATTATCCATGAAGGAGTAATTTTTACGAGGATCAACATGCCTGATGCCGGTCGGCCTTGCTGTGAAGTAATTGCGGGATTTATTAAGGTTATAAAACCTTCACAGACTACCTCTTCTATTAACCAAGTTTCCTGTAGGCATATTATATCAATTTCAGTAAGCTCAATTGAGCCTTCAGTGAGAAGGTGTTTATGGCATCTAGTATTCCAGGAGCATAGAGAGACCGAGCTCACCTGGGTTGGAGTTCCTGTTGGTTGTTATAGGTAGGTTTTCTTGTTCTGGGGCCGTTGTTCATGCCTCATATTGGATCTTGAATAGGTGTCAGAATTCCAACCTTGGTCACGCCATATCCCTCGTTTCTTCACAGCCTCATTTGTGTATGTCAAAGAGTTTTCACCACCATTATGTCTTGACATAAAGGGCAAGTCGTTATCATTTATCTGTGCATTTTGTGCCTCTTTATGTGTATTCGTTTTGTTGTAGTGATAAGAATCGATCCTCGCGAGTTTATTGCTACATTTATTCCGAGCCATTGAACTCGACACAATAATTTCTTCAGCTTCAAACCCTAGAATTTCCAATTGCTGCTTAGTGGACAATACGCAGTACATTAGTTCTTCGCAATAAAAATCTATCTGTACTGCTTCCATTCGTTCTTTGTTAGGGAAGAGAATCACATCAATGTCTCGAGAGTTGATGTCAGCTAATTGTGGGATAGCTTGTAGTAGTCGTAGAACATTAGCTCTATTTAGTGTTACAGGCTCGTCAATATTTGTCGAAATGGGGGCTAGAGATATTCTGAAAGCGTAAGATCTTTTTGTCGGGTTAAGAAAAGTTGGTCTGACTAGTGGTGGATCCGGTTGGGGGGGTAAGGTCACATTATAGCTTGTTTTCTTTTTTGTTTCTGCATGAGGCCATGATTCGTCGTTTGACACCTCTGAGTATTCCAAAGAAATGTTCATTGAGTCGCGAGTGGAGGAGCTCATATCTGAGTGATCGAGAGATGATTCTTTACATTCATCGAGGACAAGAAATGCATCGTCTTGTGGATCCAAGGAGATGGAGTTCTCCTGATTTGAGTCCTTATGATTTGGATCCTCCTCAGTACCACTCTCACTGTCTGAGGATGGTGAGGTCACTTTAATAGAGGTGTCTTGATTGATTACTGCCAACAATGCATCTAATGGTTCAGACTGTGGCTGGTCTTCACGTTTACTTGGTGTGTCCACTCTAATATCAGTTGGAGTAGTGGTGACAGCAGCTACTGGGTTCGTGGGCTTTGCCGTTGTTTTTAGTGCATTCTTGGTTGTGGTCTCTTGCAAAGATTTTAGCACAGATTGCATTTTCCTTAAGAATGCCCGTCAGCCTGTCTGGGTTTTTTTTGGGTTCTTTTTTGTATTTGATTTGGGGTGAGGTTCTTTTCCCACTAGGCCTCGTTTTGTCAGATCAAAGATATCAAACGGGGTGCATATTGCCGGTACAGCATTAGAGATATGCATTATTTGAGCAGTTTCTAAAGTTACACTGTTGAATGGTTGTATTTCATATTGGGTCCACTGATCTATTTTGAGGACATCTGTTTGGACAGGACTAGTTACAGTTTGGGTTTGTTTTGTTGTCCAGATAGATTGGGGCAACACCTGCGACTGCTTTTTGATTTTTTCGTCCAGCATTTTTTTATTAATAGAAGATACAGTCTCCATCAAGTTTTGTTTTTCAGCACGATCGATTCTCGCAACTTCAGCCAGACGGCTTTGCCACGATCTCGATGCCTCTGCCTCATAATTTAGTCATTCCTGAATGGTTCCAATAAAGCTTTCTAGGTGAGTTTGCTTTGTCATGATCATGGCTAGTAGAGTAGCTTGGTCTTTAGTCGAGTCCACCATTGCTTCTTGCAATTTTAGAAAAGGGATCATAGCTACAGATAGTACAGCTACTAGCGAGTTTTGAAGATCTAACATCGTGGTTGGAAGTCTTTCCGGTCGCTCCTGGGCGTCGTTGGATACTTCAGAGATCTTATGGGAAGAAAAGGAATCGTTCTCCATTAGTTCTTGGGTGGACTTTGCGGAATTTCTTGTGGGTACCTGAGGTCTTTTCGGTGCAATTGGTGTTGAAGTATTAACTTTTGGAATTGGAGTATGATTCAATATTTCTCCAAAAACATCTTCTCTTTTCTCTTGTGAACCCATAATCGCATCAATCTCGGTTATATCGAGCGAAAGACGCGCGATGCGAACTGAAAGTGGTTTGGATTTCTCGCTATTGATCGTATCAATTGGTAAATAAGTCGATTGCCATTGTTGTTTGGCTGTTTTTGCTCGTTCCCTAAGGGTTGGTGTATAGCAAGGATCTTCTAAAATGAGGTTACAAGCTGATTCAGCTGGTTGATGAGGATGTACTATGGTACGGCATGATTGTTTTATAAAGAGCAAAGATGTAGGATCATGGTGGGTCTTAGGTGTTGATCTATCAGCCTTGTCTTGGATAGTCGTTTCCGTTTCTGTTTGTATAAGTTCAGTAGAACTTACAGGTAAAGGCAATTTTAAATTAGAGGTTGGAAGAGCGTGAGGAGGGAGTGTATAATTTGATTGAACTGGCGGTAAAAGGGAATCAGGCTCAAGGGCCTTTATTATCTGTATTGACGACAATGTGCGTACAGGAGTTTGCGAAATTGCTAATGAATTTCGGGCCTGATCTTGGGGCCGGTGTGTATTCGTCATCACATCTACTTGCGGATTTGAGTTTAATTTCAGTATTTGCTTTCCTTTTATCAGAGTTTGAATCAGGCTTTTGTTTACCAAAGTAACCATTTCTTCTAATTTGCCTTGAAGGCAGGTGTGTGGTTTAGTGAGTTCCATTTAGTAGTTGATCACGCACACAACAGAATACAATAATGGTCGACTGAGTCGTGTAAGAGTGTTGCTGTTAGTGAAAATAGCACTTACCGCCACACCCAGCCGCAAGCAGCAGAAAACAGCCGCGCCCTTTACTCCACAGCGGGCTTCACGCCACAAGGGCCGCGGCTTGCAGTTTTTCTGAGGATTTCCTGGGGGAGTGGCAAGAGTGGGTCATGTGACTCCAGTCACGTGACGAGTCAGGAAGCAGTTCTGGGTACCTCGCTCGCTTCAACTGCTGACGGCTCCAGCCGTCAGACTAACGCGAATCGGAGTGGAGCAGAACTTCCCAGGTCACGTAAGCAGGCAGAGACAGCAGAGTCAGTTCTCCAGCCGCACAGCAGAAAACAGCTGCGCCCTTTACTCCACAGCGGGTTGCCTATATCTTTTAGCTCATCCATTTGTATTTTAAGGTCAAGCAGGGCTGTTTCCGTCCCGTGTCTTGGGCAGAAGCCAGATAGTCGAATGCCGAGGAGATTATTGGTTTACAAGTGGTTTTGGATCTGGACGTATGCTGCTCTGATATAAGAATGGGATTAAACCCTCTTTTTTGTTTACAGGGGGCCTGACTCTGGAGGGTTAGCTAAGTGCAAATACAGAGAAATATTAGTCAAGGCTACCTCTCCCTTTGACGTCCGGGTAATGTTGATGCAATTTACGGTATGCAAAGGGATAGGTCCATTAGCCATATATGATCACACTAGCACATTTGTAACACTGTTAAAACAAAGTTTATTCTAAAAAAACATACTAAAAGCAGACAAAGATATGGCTGTTATTGTCAATGGATATACAAGAAAAGTGCTCAATCAGTGAGGTTAGTAGCATAAAGGTGTTTATGTGCTGCATGAAGCTGGGCAACACATTTCAACAGTCGACAGTGTTTTGTGTTTCTAGTTCGGGGTAGATACAGTGCAAGATTTATAAGTAGTACAGTTTAACAAATGCTCCGAACTTTTTCGTCAGGACAACTTGATGCTTCGAAGCAGTAGACAGTTGTTAACAAAGACGTGATGAAGTGGAACTAGATGTCATCTAAACATAAAAATAAAAAGTGATGTTGGATTGATGTGACTGGCACAAGTGTGATAAGAAAAAAAGAGACGACCCTATGAATAAGGGCAGGAGGGACTGTAGGTGTCAACATACCCACAAGTAATTAGATACGTCTTGGGCTGTGCGAAGTCTAAGACTATCAGTCGTATAATCACGTGGTTTCAGATGCTTGACGTTTGCTGCAAACAAATGAAAAAATGCTTGATTTAGCCAGTATTGGGATTTAGACTGGAGGTGGAGCAAAGTTCCTGTAGGAAAAGTGCGGTTACCTGATGGAGCATTGTGTCAGGCAGAGTGATGGCAGCGACGTGACAATGTCCAAGGGTAGATGTCTTACTATAAATGTTTATAGCAGTGGAGACACATGTCAATGCTGTGCTGCTAGTCGAGCGTGCATGCATACAGAAAAATGTGTGTATGACGCTCATACAGCTGCAAGTGGTGTTGACTGGGAGTCTGTGAAAGTGACAAACTTGATAGCATGTGGCGTCTATTTGGAAAACGACTGATCATAGGCGCTTGAGGCCAGGGTTGCCTAAGAATCTGGAGCAATAACCATAAGCGTTGATTGGGACATGAATTGTCAGAAAAACTTAGCAAAGTTCGCTTAGTCGGCTCTGTCACCAGAGTATACCTTGGTGGTTTGAATACTGGATTTAATATACAGCGCTACGTGTGCTGCAGCGCCGGCTATTGTGAAACTGACAGGCCGTAGCTAGCGTTGCTAAGCAACAGAGAGCCGCCGGCATCTGGGAGACCAGATGGGCCGGCACTGCCCGTTTATTACAATAACTTGGTGTCAGTGCTTAATAGCACATTCAGACCTATGAGACGAGAAATAGCTTTTAAGAAATCCGATGGAGGGAGGTTAAAAAGGCTTACTGATCGTTGTGCAAGTGGCACAGCGAGTAGAGCGCTAGCTTTGACATACTTGCAGAACCTGCTAGCAGCTGGTTCGAATCCCGGTGGGGCCAAACTCAACCTTTCATCCTTACGAGCTCGATAAATGAGCACCACACACAGTGGGTAAGTGGACACAGTAGATAAGCAGCGCTCAGATACCTGAGGGTTCGTAGCGGTATATAAATGCCAAATTATTATTGTTCTGTAATGTAGAAGGTAGCGGCCGTACTGTGCACATGCATCCTTCCTCCAAGTGTTACTGTGCATGTGGAAGCTCGTTTAACGACTCTGTTAGGACCGTTACTAGGCAACAGGGAAAAGCAAGTGCGAATCCGGCTCTACGTAATGTTTGTTTAAAAAGAAATCTTTCATTTACAAAACATAGCGAGTATAATTGTACATTTGGAATTAGAACAATTTCAACGTATTTCGAAGCAATAGAACAGCCCATACTTAGCATACATCAAGTCTTTGGTCGCAATGGCTCTCAAGTTCTTAAATGCTAATCGAGAAAGGGAAACTGCGGCGTATGAGAAAAAACAGTCGAGACAGATCTGAATCCTTATTAAGCTAAATATTGCATTTACAAATTTGCAATTATATGAAAAAACCTATTTCGGTAAAGACAAGCATATTACATTTCGGAAAAAATTAAACATTAGGTTGCAGAATTCTTGGTTACCAGAAAACCCAGGATGATACCTTGAGGATGTCTTATCAAAATGATATGACTTGGCACCATGCACTTGGTGTTTGTTTGCTACATAGGGCATATACTTGGAGCAGTGACCCTTCTACTTTGAACAGATGTTTCACTGGGACATAATGTTATTCCTGTTAAACATGTGTGGTGAGTCACTTATGTTACGGTGGAGTATCTGATGGTTCACATTAGTAGTGGATGGTCATATTTAGGCTAGGATGACCTATTGAGTGTATGGGGAGATGTAATACCAATTTAGCCTACAGCTGTCGTGTTAGAATAATGCGAGAAGTTGTTCTGGCAAGGAGCACATCGGAGATGTTAATTGAAGAATAAATTCCATTCAATGGAAACGTTGAGATCTTTCTTGACAGAGTTGAGACGAAAAATCAATTTTTACTCGAGTTTTCTGAGGAGGAGATTGCGGTCTCCCCCTCGGAAGGGGTTTCTCACTGTTTGAATCACAAACCAGAGAAGAACAGTGTGTTTGTGCTTTTTAGCTTTGAAATGCGCCACCATAGGTTCATCCTCTGCTTAATTTTTCAAACATGATCGGTGTTCACATATGCGTTGACGTATTTCTCGTTTGCACTTCCCTATGTAGATCAGACCGCACAGGCATTTTATCCCGTATATTGACGATTTGGTTTTGCAGTTCGTGAAGGAGTTGAATTTCCATAATGTTCCGTTCAGGTCAATTTCTTTCAGCTCTTTAGTAAGGGACAAGACGCCAGTGATCGGTCACTACAGATGGGGCACATGCTCCGTCTGCTCCCTTACTAAAGATCTGAAAGAAATTGACCTGAACTGAACATTATGGAAATCTTTATGGTTGTAGGGGACAGAACCACTTTTGAAGGATGCATTGATGAAGCTGGTGATGTAAGGGGTCAGTTCAGATGCACAGTCTTTAATCAGTGAGGTCGGGCAAATGTCACCCTGACATCTTAACGGTTTGAGGCTGGAGATGATTTTTTCAGTTTTACTATGCAAGACAGGTGAGAATTTGAAAAGCAAATCTGATTTGTGGGTGATGGGGCTGGGTATCGGTTGAGCCAGTTTGAGACTGTTTTTTCTTTGTTTTCGATTTTGGATTGCAAGAGGGTAATTTTGTCCATAAGGGCTTTTTGAATACCAGAACATCAACTCTCATCTTTGATGCAGCTTTCAAGAGATGTGACTTTTGTCTCAGGTTCTCTCAAGATGGAGAAGAGTTCTTTTGATTCTGATTTAGCATTTGAGATTCTCTGGTCGTACGTGGAGCTTTTAGTATGAATGATTGATTGCCTGTTTGTAGTTTTTCGATGTTCTGTAGCATTGGGAATTTTTTCCAATTGGATTCAGCTACTCTTTTCATATTGCGGAGGGCTTTCAGGATGGGTGTATAGCAGGTGTTGAGGTGGGCAAGAGGTTTGGCTTTGCATAGAGTGAGAGGCGCTACTTTGTTGATAGCTGTTTGGAGAGTTTGATTGTAGAGGTCTACTAAGTCTGTAGGGTCTTTGGTATGTATGTCACGGAGTGTTGTGATATGTGATAGGATGGAGCAAAGGGAGGATGTTGTTGGCTGTGATATTGGTGAATTTCTGGAGAGTGCAGCGGGAACCAGAGGTGGAGGGAGGTCACCTCCTGCGTTTTTGTCTATGTTGAAGGTGATTATGTGATGGTCTGACCATGGGCAGTGGGGGGTTAGAGGTAATAGGGTTCTTACTGTTGAGGTCCGCTAGCCAGTCAAGGGTGCAGCCTTTAGAGTGGGTGGGGTAGTGTATGAGCTGAGACTGGCCTAGTGATGTGATGGTGTTGGCTAGGGTCAGGGCGTGATTGTCTTTGGGGTCGTTGTAGCCCAGATTGAAATCACTGAGAAGTAGAGTATGTATACTGGTCTTGGTGTTGTAGGAGAGGAGTTGGAAAATGTCATCCTCGAATGACGATATGGAGCCAGGAGGTAGATGAGATGTATGTTCAGTGTGGTTGTGGGTGAGATGGCCATTTTGACCGAGAGTAGTTCACCTGCCTGGAAGGTGGTGTTGGGTGTTTCCCAGAAGTTAATGATGTTCTTGGCGATGATAGCTAGTCCCCCGCCTTTACTGGTAGGTCTGTCTGTCGTATACATAGAGTATTTTTCAGGGATAACCAGTGGGAGGGCCAGGCCAGCTGCTGCATGGAGCCATGTTTTGGTGATTGCTAGGAAGTCAAGATCATTGGCTATGATCAGGTCTGCGATGTCTAATGCGTGGGCTAAGAGTGATCTGGCATTAACGAGGGCAACCTGAATGGTGGACCCTTTCAGAATGAGGTTTGAAGTGGAGGGGTGCTTGGTGTTCATGTTTTGTGGCTCAAGCGTGATAGGGGGATTGCTGGAATTTGCTTTGGCTTTGGCAAGAGGTCTACAGGAAGGTGTGCCGGTAGTTGACAGTCAGTTTATGGCTTTAGAGCTGCCTGATTTGGGATTCCCGGCTTTAGGTCCCATGGGGTGGTTTTGGCAATAGCGCAAGAATGAGAGGGGAGTCTGAAGTTCAGATGTGAGTTCCTTAATGGGATGGTGGAAGCGGCCAGGGTGCTTGTGTACTTGTTGATTCCTAGCACACGAGTTGTTACTGTCAACTGGTGTGCTAGGAATAGGTTGGTTTAAGTTAGGTAAGGGTTGAATCGTTCCAGTAGTCTCAGTAGGGTGGGCATCTGGGTTGGCTAGCTGAGGGTGGGGATTAAGGTAATGTGCAGTGAGAGGAGGTAAAAAACGAGTAGGTGAGATAGAGGTGGTGTCAGGGAGTTTAGGAGGCATGGTCAGTAAGGTGGTGCTAGGTGGCTGAGCCCAGGTGAATATATGTACAAGGTCGGTATGCGACATGGTGGAACACGTACTGCCTTGTCGTTGGGGCGCACGAGAACAGGTGTGGACAAACTGCGATGGTTTATGTCATGGGGTTAGTAGATGAGAGGGTTTGTGCTAGGTAATAATGTGCTGTGTTATAGGTGACGCTAAATCTAATGGGAGAAAAGAATGCTAACACGGGTACCATCTGGGTGCCGGTGCGGTCTAGGAATGTAGCATAGTAGGGCATGTCAACATGGGGTAGCAGTCCAAGATTGATACACAGGACAGTGCTGTAAACAGGGTGCCGTTGCGGTTGTATCCTGACTGGTAGGTATAGGAACTAGAGGGGGCTGGTTCAGGTTAGCACACTTGGTGGAGTAGCAAAAGGCCCATGAGGAGGTAAGGCTCCTCAATTTGCAATAGCTTGGTGAGTGGATTGAGTGGAGGGTAATGTAGTTAGGGCCCCTGGGGGTATGTGGTTCATTGTAGTCGACTGTGACTGGCTAGCTGGTACGATTTGCTGTGCATATTAAGGCAGGTGGTAATAGTGAGGTATGCTCATGTTAGGCTACGAAATTAAATCCAGAATCAATACAAGTTGCACAATACATTGCTGATGAGAGCATGTCAACAATTGATACAAATTACTGTTACTATTGATGCGAGCGGTAAAAGCAAAATATACTCACGTTACAATTCAGTATTAAATCAGAGGTCAGTGATAGTTGCATTGTACATTGAGAGCAAGTGCCAGTTAACAGCAGACGCGTGGAGTGGGTGTGGGGGGGAGCGATGTTAATTAAAAGGTTTTGCGAGAAGTCAACTGAGCACTTGTAGGGATTCTCGAGTGCTTATGAGCAGGGCAAAATATGGACAGATCTTGGATGTGATTAAAGGGGCATTTTAGGATCAGCGGAACTAGCAAAGCTGTGAAACCTGTAAACTTGGATTATCTGTGGAGCTTCTCGATGATAGCAAAATGAGGTAGAGCATAGAAGCAACCTTACCAGAGTCGGCAAGTGGGGTTCTGGAAGGATGGTGCCTCTTTGGCCAGATGGAGCAGTGTTCGGCGCATCTGGGGCGAGGTGGGCAGCAGCAAGGAATGTTTTAGCGTTGAACGTCGCTGATGCTACTATGGTGACTCTTCTGGCGAGGGGGACCCATGAAAGGTCACGAACGGCGGGTTGCTCAGACTGTCATCTTCAGAGTGTCCGGAGAGGCCGAACAGGTACAGACAGGGCCTTTATAAATGGGTCTTCGAATTAGGGGCCGCCTTACATCTATCGGCCAATGATAATGGCCCTAAGTATGTGTGTTAGCCAATCGGATGCTGCAGAGAAGGGTGTCTTTCACAAAGGCACGGATGAGGCAGCCGTGTTGGAAGTAGTGGGTGCGTCTGTAGAAGTCATTGGGAACAGGGATAAAAATGGTATGAACGATTTTTCGAGGACGCTGTTCCTCACTTCTATGCTTCAGTCGGATCACAGTGAAAGAAATGTACAGGTGGGTACGAGTACTGGAAATGTGCTTAGTAGAACGGTTTCATGCAATCTGGGCTGATAATAAAGATGGAATTTAGATGTGCTCACCAGAGTTGCAGGAGGGGTGAAGGGCCTCGCTGCTTCTGCAGCAAGAGGAAGATTCCGTTGGTGGGGGCTCCTGCCCACACAGCATCGTTGGAAAGCTCTTTGCCACCAGGCAAGGCACAGACAGGGCCTTTGAAAATGGGCCTTCAAATTAGGGTTCTGCTTATGCCTATTGGCCAATTATAATGACCCTAAGTAGGTAGTGTTAGCCAATCACATGCTGTGGACAAGGGTGCCTTTCACAAAAGCACGGATGAGGCAGCCATGTTTGAAGTGGTGGGTGCTTCTGTAGAAATCGCTGGGAACAAGGATACAAATGGTATAAATGCTTTTTTGAGGACGCTGTTCCTCACTTCTATGCTTCAGTCGGATCACAGTAAAATGAATGCACAGGTGGGTACGAGTACTGCAAATGTGCTTAGTAGAGCGGTTTCGTGCAATCTGGGCTGATAATAAAGATGGAATTTAGATGTGCTCACCAAAGTTGCAGGAAGGGTGAAGGGCCTCGCTGATCCTGCAGCAAGAGGAAGATTCCAGTGGTGGGGACTCCTATCCACACAGCGTCGTTGGAAAGCTCTGAACTTAAAGTTCAATCAAAAGATATTAATTAACTTAAATGTCAGGATGGTAGAAGACCTAACTTGTCCTATGTGTCATAAACCTTGCCCCTGGCCCTCACTGGCAAGTCAGCCTTCCAGTTAGGGCCAGGACAAAGGCCTTAAAACCTCATCCAAGACTCTCTTGGAGTCAGTCCTGGCGCCTTTGGCGCCAGGCTCATATCCATCATGAAGACCAACATTAGAATGGGACTATTTACTTGGGACTATTTAACTTGGGGGGGTTCAGCCAACATGGAGGCACACACATAGGTCAGTTACAAGGAACGGAGCTATGCGGTCTAGTTTCTGGGTGTGGCAGGCCTGGGACTACTTTACCTGGACTAGTTTGGGTGTGGCAGGCCTGGGACTTTTTCACCTGGACTACTTTACCTGAGACTATTTAAACCGCACCCAAACAGCAGAACATGCTTTGCGTTATTCTGCTGTGGGCAGCGTAACGCTCACTGTGTCCAGTTCTTTGATGCCATTTTACCTGAAACCAAGGACCTGCAGAGAGAGAAAGAACACTACGAAACTTACCTGGAACAGTATCCTGTCTTCAATCCATCGCTGACTTCAGTTCCACTCACCTGAAGGCACAAACTCCATCATCTGGCACTGCATGCATCCTGGAATACCATAACCTGGAAAGAGGAGAAAGAAAGACAGCATTAGTAAGCGTTTACTCGCGTTTCTTCCCGAATGAAGAAAGCCACACAATTCTTACCTGGGTAGTCATCCCCTGGTCAGTATCAGTGCTGGAACATTTCGGTGCTCGGCAAGGAACATCACAACCTGCAAGGAGAGAAAAGACACAGGTTAGCAATATAAAAGGCGAAACAGCACCGCACATCGTGCATCATTCACCGGACAGCATCGCGCACACCGCGCTTTCGCCTACCGGCCCATGCTCATCTTCAAACTGCATGACAACACCAACATTCCTTTCCATACCTGAAAGGAAAGAAGCAAGACATTATTATTCAAACTAAGAGGAACATAAGAACTGCATATAAAGACTGTAAAGCAGCAAACCTATGGAGTCGCAGCAGGCCTGGATTCCCAAAAGGGGGCTTGCACCAGTGAAGTAACTTGGTCACTGCTCGCCCCCCACATCTACGCGCACCTGCCACGAGGAGCAGGACGGAGAATCCACCTTTTACAATATTAAGGTGAGGAGAAGGCCCAAGGGGGAGGAAGGGGTTGAGGCCAAGGGAGGTGGAAAAACATAAAGACAATCTGGTATTGAATCCAGCTCTCCTATATTGCAAACCCATCTTTAACCAGAGGCCTTACCAAGGGACCGGGAGAGGGTTCTAGAGCGCAAATCATCCAACCAGGGCTGGGTGGTGTCCCTGTGGATACCAGGTGAGCGTAACACTATGCTAAGGTGGGGTTTTCCTACCTGAACGAAAGTCTAAGGAAAGTCTAAGTCAAAGAGATGAACTTAAAAGTCTGTATTTGTCCAAAACCTATGCTTGCTCTCACAACTAAAGATAAACAGTGTGTAGGAATGCCAATAATCAAAGAAATGGTGATAAAAACAAAGTGCTGAGCTTCTTTCAGCTCTTAGCTTCCTTTTCAGCTCCCCTTCCCCAAGTTCAAGAAAATTCAACAAAAGTCTCAGAATTACCTTTCTCACGTTCAAGGTAATACAGTCCCACGCAATCCTCAGGGTTCCCTTCCCCAAGAGTCAAGCAACACAGTTCAAAAGGAAAGGGTCTAGAGGCTTCGTTCTCAAGACAATACTTGCAGTTCCTCAAGTCGTAGGGTGCCCTTGCCCAATACTTTAGCTCAGCCACTTGTACTTGTTTAAGTCTTTCAAAAAGTTTAACACAACTCAAGGTCAGCCTGACCCTCTTTCTGGATTGCCTCACCGCTCACTTGCAGTGCCTCTCCTTGGTTTATTCCACAATGTCTTTTGGTTCTCAGAGTTTAGGGCTTACTGGTCTAGGTGCAGTTGTCAGACCACAGGGTCCATCCATCACAGGTCGTGCAACCAGGATCCCTAGGCTCATCAGCCCACACACCTCAGCCCACACAGGTTCTTCTAGACATGTCCCTGTGTACAGAGTCAAGTTTCCTTAGGTTTCTCTTTGTTGGCCTTTTGGCTTTATGTTTAATATTTACACTCCTCTGGCTTCTCCCGGTTAACCTCATGCCTCTGCCATAACGTGTCACACTCCTCTTGACAGTCTTTGGTCTTGCTGCACTGTGTTTACTCCCTTTTCTGGTGGTCTTTCTCATGTCCCACCTTTCTATGGCACTCTTTCACGCTGGCTCTCATTCTTATATATTGTTGTCATACTGAAACTTTCCATTTCGCTGTCCTCTGTTATTTGCTTTACCCATAAAGTTTTACTCAATTCCATATTCAATAAGCTTAATTGGAAGGTTTCATTCAGTCCAGCATTCAACAGATATTCAATATGCTTAATTTCAAGTTTCCATTCAGTTTGATATTCAATATGCATTCGATATGCCTAATTTCAAGTTTACCTTCAGTTTGGTACTCAGTATGCATTGAATGTGATTAATTTTAAGTTTCCATTTAATTTGGTATCCAATATGCATTCAATATGTTTAATTTGAAGTTTCCATTTAGTTCGGCAAATCATTACCTATTTGCAACCCGCTAGGAATTCCCCGGCTGGTGAGTGCATCTCCCCGGCACTCACTGGTCCCAGGCGCTGTTCTTCAGCGGCTCCCGCTGCTTCTTTCCTGCCTCGTAGGTCAGCGGGCCAGCTTCTACGAGCCCCGCTTGCGCATATGGGCCTGTCTTGCTCACTCTGGTTGATCCACTGCCTCGGTAAGTACTCAGACGGCGTCCTTCTCTCTCCTGCACTTTCGTAGCTCCAGCTGCTAGGTTCTCGACACGGAGGGTCCCACTCCTACGGAGGGTCCCACTCCTGTGAAATCCCAACGGCCCAACTCACCTTGGGCTTTACTGGGTTTCTGGGCAACTGGCCGGCATCCTGGCTTCTCCACAGGTCCTACCACCGCTCCCTCATTCGAAAACGGGTCCCTGCTGGTATCCACCCCACAGGCCTCCCTGTTACCCCTTCTGTTCTATGGCTCTCTCGTTATACACATGCAACCACTTAACAGGTTGCAGGTTTGGATCCTTAATCAGGTTTGCCTGACTATGAATGAGGGGACATGGCTGACTTTCACTACACACTGCAGGCATCTCCCTCGTCCCAGTACCAGAGTGGTAAAATGAAGGTCTAGTGTTCATTACTCTCAGTCTCTTCTTCCTTGTCCCAAAGGTTAAATGTGGGAAAATGAGGGGAGAGGTCGTGCAGTAGCCCATAAAGGTCTGGCGAGGGTTAGGTTGGTCATCAATAGGGAAAGGGGGATACCATGTCTCACCTGTGGGCACCCCACTCCCAATCTCCGAGGACCATCCACCCAGGTGATCCTCCCTCACTTCTCCACCCCCAGGGTCAGGATCCAAAAGCAATGGCCTTTCCCTAGTCACTTGAGAAGATGATCCAGGGGGGGATAGGATTGAGGATACCCTTAGGTGTCTTACATACCATTCCCTAATGCGGGATGGATGCTTCACAGGGAGACCGGGAGAGGACGTCTATATTACCTTGCTCTTGGTCCTTCCGGTGTTCCACTGTGAAGCAGCAAGGTTGACGGTCCAAGAAACCCTGCTATCCCTTAGGTTGGATTCTTCTCTCTGGGGTATCGGGTCCACTCTTAAGAAACTAATACTTTCCTCCCCTCTGTAAGGAAGGCATGGTATCAACAGTAAGACAGACACAAGTGACCACAGTTTAAGGTTTGAAAAACACCTATCTGATCCTAAATCTAAAGATGAGAACAAGCTACGACCATCAAATAATAATAATGCAGTCCTAGTGGTGTCTTGTCAAAATAAAAGGGCCTATACTAAAAAACCTATTGCCAATCCTTACCTCTTATTACAACTAGTATGGGATGTAAAAGAAAGAAGTGTCCAAGAAATAATAAGTCAGGATGTTCAGGCCATTGGCCTCCCTTCCTCACGTTTCCCTCAATTGGGCTCGCACCAACTCACCAAAAGCTCTCAGCTAATCTCCCTCGTACTGGCTCAGACCAACTTTAATTTACTTTGTCATCAACTTTCTTTACTCTATTAATATCAAAGACTTTCGAATGTGCACAGGATTTAGGTTGACCCACTGCAGGACCACTTCAATTCACAATCCTTTCTCGCTCCTTCGTTTTTTTGCCACCTCTCAGTTGGATACCTTACAGAGACCTTCAAATGAGAATGCACGCTGTGCCGGACCACTCTGTCTAGGGTATCGTATCTTGGCTTCAAAGTTCAATCACTCATCTGTTGGCCAATTTTACTGACGTTGGTTATTACATGCGCTTCATACACTGTTCGTTTCAGCACTCACCATACAATGTTGCTGCTTGCAACTTTGGCTTCAACACAGACCAGTCTGGTATCGGCCTACCCAACTCACTGGGTGTGTTGATTTCACTGCTGTTGCTTTGTTGCAGGAGCCAAGGACAGTACCACGTAGCAGCCAATTCTCCTTGCCTTGATTATCGATGCAGGAGAATCCCAGCTACCTCCGACTCACAATGCAGGATTCTTCAGCTTGGTTTCCTGGTCTTAGGTTAGGTTTCGTGAAAGTACCTGTTCCTCATTGAAAAGGTCAAAGGCACTTCCCTCCTTGCAATCCCCTTCTTTTTTGCTGTCTTTCGCATTGTGTTAAACTGCCATCTTCGAACTGCTGCTTCCTTGTGTGCTTTGCCTCACTCAGAGCGTGTTCTTGTGTTTCACCTTTTATCCGTATGCGGAAATGTAATGGAAGTCAGGTGTGTGTGATGGTCAGTAATTGCCTAACCGTGCCTGACTATCGTATTGGGACATGTCAGGTATACGTCTCGGGTGTTAGTCCATTTTCTTTCACTGCAAGCTGTCAGTGAGAAAGTGTTCGTGTTGAGAAGGTGGGGGGGTTGAGGTCCAAAGTATCCTGGTAGGATGGGATAAAGGTGTTACAGGGAAGTGGATACCGCGTCTCGCCATCTGGTGTCACACTCCCGCTCCCTGAAGAACCCTCACCCGGGTGATCCTACCGCACTGGCCCCCCCAGGAACTGGACCCAAAAGCGATGGCTGTGTCCTGGCCCCCCGTATGACAGATCTACGGGGACCAGCAGATGAGACGCCTTCAGGTTTCTCACAGGCCCTTCCCCTATGCGATGTAGCCGCATCTGCTTCACAAGGAAACATGAGAAAGGAAATCGACGTTTCCTTGGTCTTTGCCTTTTCGGTGCTCCACAGTGAAACAGTATGGTTGCAGGTCTAAGAAACATTGCATGACTGAAGGGTTAGAATCCTTTCGCTAGCTAATCCATACTAATGGAGAATTATCCGTGATGAGGTGATGAGGTTGTATCTAAGGTGGGTGATGGCCCACTTAATGGCAAGGGCCTCTAATTCCAGTGCAGAGTAATTTTTTTATGTGGAAAATATTTGTGACTAGTGAATAAGAGTGCTCCAATCCGTCGGAAATTTGAGACAAGCCTGCTCCTAGCCCTGTAAAGGAGGTGTCTGCTTGCAGCACAAATTTCTTCGAGAAATCTATTATCTTTAGGATCGGGTTCTGGAAGAGGGTTTGTTTTAGATTCTTGTAACACACATCGTCCTCGTTAGTCCAATGAATTGTCTGGTGTTCGGCGTTCTTTAAATTGTCTGTCAGCCTAGCTGTCCTGTCAGAGAAGTTAGGGATAAACTATGCTAATAAACAATTAACCATAAAAAATGCTCTGAGATCTCTCTTAGTTTTAGGCGTGGGGGTATCTAGGATGGGTTGGACACTACCATTCCCTACAAAGAAGCCAAGATATTTCACGGCTGATTGAGCCAGCTTGCATTTAGATGGATTGGCAGTTAGGCTGTCTTCTTTGTTTGTAAAAAGTGAAACAAATGTTCTAATTGTCCTTGAAAATTGTTTCCTCGACACATGGACTTAGCATGATTTTGTATGGTGGAGGGTATTTTAAACTGGTAAACTGTGCACACTGACACAGACTTCAACGACAATTGGTATACATTTTTATTAACGTGACAATTGTTACCTTTTTTCTTATATCTCTCCCAATGATGAAAGTTTGGTGATTTGGGTGATCCCTTTGGTATCAACTGATGACTGGTAAATATGTTTCATTTTTATATTTACACTGTTTTAATTTGACTATTGTATTCTTTACTGTCACGCCCACGTGTCCCCACACACATTCCCATAAACATCCTCAGCAAAAACCTAGCAAAAACTCCAGATCTCGTTCATATAAACACCCGGGCCGTGGGTCTGTTGTTCCTGATTTCCCCCTCTGCTCGCATCGGGGTTTCATTCCCTCAATGGGGAAATGATTGCCGTGTCACTGGAGAGGATGCCATGGTAGGAGCCACCGTATGTACCCGGGGTGGCGACTCCCGTGGCGTCTGTACACACAACAGAGAATGGGTAGACAGAGCCTGAAGCGTACCTTACTCCCAGGAACACTGTCATCCAGGCACTAGCCACGCCTACTGCTGCAAGGGACAAACGCACCCATTACGCTGTGTCAGCCATAGAATCACGTGACGCATCACGTGATCTACAGGCTCACGTAACGGAAGTTGCGATATAAAACAAACGCTACCCAACAATACATCGCTTCTCAGCTGTTTGATTATGGCTTTTGGCGTTCCGACCTGGATTTATGCTTCTTCGTGCTACAGACCTCTGGACTTCGTTCTACGGACCGCTGTTTGCCTCATCCCTCTTGTTCTATGCCTTAGGATTGTTTCTTCTGGTTCTGACCTCGGATTGACTACAGATCGCTTACGGACTTTCCCTTGTGTTCCACGCCTTCAGATTCTTTCATCTGGTTCTGACTTTGGATTCTTTACGGACTGTTTACGGATTACCCCTTGGTTTGGATCAGCTGACCTGGACTTTGCCTTCAATTGCCACTCCATCAGCCACAGGTCTTTTTCATGAAGCTTCAGGTGTTCCAGTGTGGTGTAAAGGCACTCGCCCATTCCTCCCACTGAGGGAACAGGTATTGCCATAACCGTTTATTACTCACCATCTCCCGGCTTCTGGTAGGCGTTCTTTCTGTTACATGCATAATAGAACCTTGCTTGCATTCCTGCCATCACCTAATTTGCCCTTTCCCTTTCAGCAGCCATCCGGAAGCCTTGGGTATCCTGTTTCTATCACCTGTGGCCCTAATCTTCGAATAGCAAGTGTTTCTTTGTCTCGCTGTTGGCTGCTTAGGGATGGAGGTATTCCTGTTCCCCGCAACCTTCAAATCTTGACATTTACTCTGTGTCCAGAGTTTGTGTTTGTTGGTGAATTTAACCACAGCAATTGTGTACAATAATGTGCTTTTGATCATTTATGAATTACAATAGCCCAGAAGAAGACCGTTTGGTCGAAACATGTTTTGGCTTTAACCACATTAAACTTGGAACATGCAAATTGTGATTGTATTCAGTATATGCGCAGTGTGGTGTTGAGGAAAAAAAGCCTGTAGTTAAAAGTACTTCGACTACTTCAAGTAGGCAAGGCACTCTTCCACTGAATAACTTTCTTCAAAAGGGGGAGTATCTTTGCTTCTCTTGTCTGTCTGCCACAATAACAACCCGGGTTGGTCTTTAAGTCTCACTTCTCTCTTTCTTCCACAATCTCTGGCACTACAGGTTGTATCAACTTCAAAATAGTCTGTACAAGCAGCCAGTTTCCCTTCCCCAACTTCACCCGCACCTTTCTGCCAGTTATCAACCCAAGTAATTACCCAGAAACCTTGGTGCCAGTCTCTTAGCTTCAGGTAATGCTTGCACACTTGCATCTTAGGCCAATAAAATGTTAGTAACTTCACAGTACAGTTAGATTATTCTTTAACTCTGAGAAAGTCTGGTTTCTCTGTTAATATGATGAGACTCTTGGCCTGGGCAATACTTGTTCTCTTCTTCAATAATATATACACTTTAACTTCTTATACATGAAAGGTAGGCTGCATTAAAGTCAAAAATAGGATTTAGTCTTTCTTAAGAAATCACAATTAGCCACATCCAACCACTTCTTGATGAGGTTTTCAAGGATTAAAGATTGGTATAGGATTGTTTTCCCATGTGAAAGTGAAGGATAGAATGCAGTCCTCCTTTGGGAATCACAATTAGGCACACGCGACCACTCCTTGACGTAGTTTTCAAGGTTTCAAGATTTCAACAATGGTATCGTAAAGGTTAGGTATTCGGTAATGGTATTTGCAACGTTCACTGTTCATAACTAGTGACACGCAACCACTCCTTTAGGCAGTAACAGTCTTTTAAAGATTGAACAATGGGTTTAAGTAGCATTAGCTTTCTACACGAGTAAAAGGGACTTTTAGATTACACGTGAGTGCTACATTTCCATTGTTTCACTATTTGAACTTCAACGAACAACTTCTCGCTTTAAGCCATACACAAGTGAATATGCAACTGGATACTGTTGCCAGCAATGATCGCGCAATATTAGAACGCCGTACTTATCTCGATGGCTCCTTTTAACACTTGCTCTGTGGGTCACACTGCTTTCCTGACTTTTGCCACAATTTCTACTGCTTGTGGCTTCTTAGGGACTGTGAGGGCATCTTGGAGTAAGACACAGACAACAGATTCAAAGTTCAAAGCAAACATTTTTATGAACTCAAATGTGAGGATGGAAAAATGCCTATCTTGCCCTGTACTATGGTGGAATTTCCCTACCAACCCAAAACTAAGTAAAGTCCAAGTCAACAAGCTCAACCTAGGAATCTGTCTGTGTTCAAAACCTATACTTGCCGTCGCCACTAATCTTATACAAAGTGTAGGGATGTCAGTAACCAACAAAATAGTGTGCAGTATAAAGTTCGGAGCTTGGTTCAGTTTGCAGCTTTCTTTCAGCTCCCTTCCCCCTGTATAAAGCAGTTCTTAGAAACATTTCTTAGGTTTACCTTGAGTTCCAAAGTATTCTAGGTTTCGCCCAATACGGGGCGATAAACAGTTCCAATCTCAGGGATCCCTTCCCCAAAACACAATTTCAATGGTGTATTAATATCAGGGTGTCTCCTCAATGTTCTGTGCCACACCCGCAACCTTCTGCTTATTACTGGTCTTTGTACCACAAAAGGTTTTCTTTGAAATTGACAGTTCAGTTAAATTCACCCTTTTGAAGTAGTTGAGTTAAATTCACCTTTTAAAGTTCTTAAAGTTCACTTCCCAGAGTTCCATTCACTTTGGCAAATAATGCTCATTTGGTTCACTGGCCTGGTTAAAGTTATGCTCACTTTATAGTTCATTATTCATTGGCTTCTTTGTGATAATACTTAATTGTTTGGTAGAAATTACAAATTTGAAAGTTGCTTGCAATGTAAGTTTCCCTCCCTTTAAGAATTAGCACACAGTGTATTCAGTTGTATGGAAAAAGCTTAATTTCTCTTATTCTCTTCATAATAAAGGATCTCCCTTCAGTGCGGTATTCAAAATGGTGCAGATTTATGGTTTAAATACTGTTTTCTGTTCAGCGCTTTAGTAAGGTGTAAAGGTTGCAAGGTAAGTAACTTTGTTGTCCTTGTACAATTCATTACATATTGTAATCTGTCTTTATAATTGGCCTTTATATGTGGCCACCGTTTGGAGACAACATGCTTTCATCTGCGCATGACCACTCTGTAACAAAGTATTTACTCTGCCTTTAAAAGTTAACAAGTCTTAGGGCCTCATTACGAGGCTGGCGGAATGGGTTTAACGGCGCCGGTAATGGTGCCGGTGCCATTAAACCCATTCAGCCCTATTACGAGGTTCCCTTGCAGCACCCGCTCTGGACGTCTGTTTTTACCAGACGTCCATAGCATGTCCCGCGAGGGGACCAGTGAGCTAACAACGGGCCTGTTATTAACGGGCCCGTTGTTAGCTCCCTCCCCATTCCCATTGAGCCCTATGGGGGCCCTATGGGGGCTCTAATGGGAATGGGGAAGGTCCGGGTCTGGGTTCCCTGAAAGGGGAATTACCAGGCCCTCCAAGGTCGGAATGGCCCGGTATTTCCCCATTCAGGGAACCCGGACACAGACCTGAGTTTGGAGGCAGCCATGCCCTTGTTAAGGGCATGGCTACCCCCTAACTCGTAATGAGGCCCTTAATGTTCATTGGTTCATAAGGAGTCTAATGGGAGACCTTTGAAAACGTGCCTTTCATTCACGTGACCACTCCGGTACAAAATATCCTTACGCATAGCACCCAACAATCGCGTACCGGATTTCCGTTTGTCTAGAAACTCACTGGTTGCTTTGATGCATGTTCCTGCAGTGCAGATCTTCCGGCCTTCGGGTCTTTGCTTCAGGGCTCCACCTCCTGCCCGTCAGGCACTCCTGGGTCGGCTTACGGCTCCAGGTGAATGAGCACCTTGAGCAATAGGAAAAGGGGCAGCTTTCCAGCACGGCACCCCTTTCACGCTTCTGTTGGTTCCACAGAGCCCCGGCTCCCGGGCCACTCTTCCATGAACCATAAGAGCGATGCACACGGACAGCTCCTTGCTGTTCTTCTTGGCATTTCTGCTGCTGCAAATTCACTGCCACCGCTCCTGTCACCATTCCCTTTTTACACTCATTTGGTGGGGCTTTTTATGCACCTGCAGCCCTTTAACAGGCTGCAGATGCAAATTCACAATTAGCCCTGCCTGACCATCATTAAGGGGGCATGTCTGACCTATACTGCTCTCAGCAGGCCTCTTCTTCGTCCCACTACCTAAGTGGTGAAAGCAACTAGTCTGCACTGCTCTTAGTTGCCTCTTCCTCGTCTAAGTACTTTTTGTAGTCATGTATGAAGAATTCAGGGGACTTTGTAAAACCCCATAAAGACAGGTGATACGTTGGTTTGGTCATTATTAGGGAAAGAGGGGTACCATGTCTCGCCCAAGTGTATCCCACTCCCAGTCAAAACAGACCCTCCACCCTCGCTTGTCGACCCCCTTGGTTGGGATCCAAGAGCGATGGCCTTTCCCTGGCCACCAGCGCAGAGGATCCATGGGGAATAGGAGTGAGAACACCCCCAGATTTCTCACAGGACCTTCCTCTATGAAGGTTTCTCCAGTCCGGCCACACAGCTTCTGGAGCTCCTCTTGCTCCTGAGACCCACGGCTTGACAACTGCTCCTCTCCTCGGTCAAACACGTTCACTGCACGGCAACCATGGTAATCAGGCTCACATGGGGAAAGACAACTCTCCTGCACCCCTTCCACTGCGCAGTATCTGCACTTCAGAGTTTGAGGGAAGAGGTGCCTCTCAGAACACGCAGGTGAAATCTGCTGTCTCCCCATTCCGGCGTCCCTCTTGTACTCCCACTTCTGCTTGGTTTGCCAGCCTTGTGCCCTTTTCCTTCTGCTACTACTGCTACAGCTTGCATTCAAGTCAGAGTTCAAGCTCTTTCCACTCTCTCCAATTGCCTGCACTGGAGGGTGCTTTTATACCTCCCAGGTTCATTCAGGTGTGAGCTATTAGGCTTAATTGCCTGACTACTGCAACTGCATGCCTCTTCAGCCCTCATCCTGGTCCAAGTACTTCTGGGATTATGGGACTTGTATTCCTCTTAAAAAAAGGTGCTTCTTTCAACCTCTGCAGTTTGGCAAACAGCCATTAAAAGTGTGGAATTATGAGGAAAGTTAAACAGGGGGGTTTCCTTTTCCTGCTCTGTCACCCCACCACCCCCATGTGATTCTCCGCAGTACACCAGCCCCAAGGTCAGGAAGCATCTGCCTTTCCCTGCCCACATGAGGAGGGTCCCAGACCAGGTTTCTGGGAGAAATCCTCACTGATTCATCACAGAAAGTTGGAACAAGGATTACCCCAAGCCAACAACTAGAAACACAGTGAAATGATATAACTATGTTGTGTAAAAATGAAGTCCGCGTCAAATGAACACATCAGACAGTGGACGTTTTTGGAGGAGAGATACTTGGCAGAGGAGCATACCAGGGGATCTGCAAAACCCCATAAAGGGATTCCTGGCAGGGGAGTATACCAGTCAATCCAACTGAGCACTTAAAATGATAAGACAGTGTGGAAGGATACACAGTAGAAGAGTATACCAGGGGATCTGAAGAGTCGATGAAGGGATTCCTGGCAGGAGAGTATACCAGGGACCAATTTAAAGCTGTAGTAGGGACCTTCTCATTTGAATAAGATTTCTTTCGGTGATTCCAGTTGCAACAAAGCCAAGGAAGAACTGAAAGTTAAGGAACATATTGTTGATATAAGAACTCAATATAAAGAACCAAATGAACTGTTGTTTAAAGGAGAAACATTTGCCATCTTCAAGAAAATATTGTTTAAAAAAGACAATTTTCACCATACTTTCTAAATATCTAGGGGAAGGGAATCCCCCTTTGAATCCAAGGATCTCTCCTTGGAAATGACTGTTTCTGTTGGATTTATTTACTTACTTTGATTATGAACACTTTTTGCAAAACATAGATCAGAACCTTTCTGTGCGATCCTTTTGTTGTATCTTTCTAATGTTAGGGTCAGATTAGTTTTGGACACTAGGACAGTTTATAAGTTGGTCGACTTGATACAGACTGATTTTTAGTTTCAGTTCCCTAGGTAGGCTAACTCTCCTTAGGTTAGGGACAGAGAGGCCTTTATCCAAACCTTTTGCTTTAATAAAGGTGTCTGATAATGTAAACCGTACAACTTTGGGTCCGCCTCTCATTTCTGACCCCTCACACCTGTCCCACACAAAGTTCCTATCCTCCAGCAGTATCGTTTGGGGAACACTTTCCCAATCTGGGTTCGCAATCTCTTTCACGTATTCACTCTCAGTGTTTCTTTGCTTCAATATCTCTTTGTTCCACATCCCTGGTTTACTCCACTGCCAGGGTCTATGCTCATCACTAGTTTCTGTAGGGATTGTGCTCTCCTTGCCATAAGTTGGGGATTTCCTTTTCTCCACGGGTCCAAGAACCCCTTCACTTGATTGATTACAATTGTATCTCTCCTCACTCTGTCTTCACTCCATTGCCCTGCTTCACTCTCCTGCCACGTTCTATGAATGTTCTTCACATTTACAAAATGTGTACTTTTCCCTATTCCTGTGCGGGTATGGTTGTCTGCACTGGGTCCGAGACCCTCTCTTCTGTGACCCTCTGTCTCAGTAAGTATACCTTTCTTCCCTCGGGTTGCGTTCCCTGTGCCCTCTGGGTCTCTCCAACCTTCAGACTGGCCCCTGTGTACCTTTCCAGCCTTGACCTTGTAGCTCAGGTTGTTCACGGGTCTCCCAGACATTCTGACGGCTTCTCCGGCTCTGCAGAGCCTTCAGTGGTCTTAGGCATGCCGTTGCAGCAAGATGTCCTTGGGTCAGCTTCTCTGGAGCAGCCCTGGTAACAGGCAGGTAAGTCTTGTCCTCCCTGCTCCGCCTCTTGGGTTGTCTATCTCCTGCTGGTCTGTCTTACCTCTGCGCTCCGTCGGCTGCTTTCTCTGTGTGGCAAAATGCTTGGTTGGTACCGTGCTTGTATCCAAGATGCCATCCTTCCCTTCCGCTGGATCTTTAAATGACAGACAGCCAATTACATTAAAGGAAGGATTAGAATGTATGCCATTGTTCCGGAGAGCAATCTTCATTGCTCATTTCCTCTTGCTCTGCACAGTAGTGCCATTAGCTGCTAGATGAGTGTCCATTTCTTCAGTGGATTTTGCTGCAGCAGAATGACAACAGTACATTGTGGTAATGGATGAAGGGTACAGAGAAGTGGTTTTGGTAAAGGTGGGAGGGTTAAGGGGATACTGAATTCTTGCTCTGCTGTCACTGCCTTCAATGGGGTACCCACCTCCCCATTAGATCCTCACACTGAGAACCACCCACAGGGGGACTATCGGGTAGTGGCCTCACCACCCTGGTCTCATTAGGAGGGACTTTCCCATTTAAAACAGTGACAAAACCTTGGGATTCGTCACAAAAACCTAACTAGCCCCACCTCTAAGAGGGGTTTCCCTGCCTCAACATAACTAGCTAATGAAACTGTCTGTGTCAAAGTAAAGTTTGCCGTCCTGTGTCCAACTCCTAACCTGAACCTCACATTCTAATCTTAACATAAGGTGAAAACAGGAAACGTCTCTTGACTGCTGACCTTCATCCCGAACTCGTAGGCCAAACACAAAAGTTCCAAAAAGGTGTAGAAAGTAAGAAAAAGTTCAGTAAGACTCAAGGGGTTGATTCCCTTTCCCCAGAGTCTTTCTAGCATGCATACCATTGTCTCTATGTCTGTAGTGATCAGCCATGTCTTCATCTGGTATATTTGGCTCTCAGGCCCTGTGACAAGAATGGTTGGCCTCAACATCTTTCCCAAGCCATCCTGAGGGTTCCAGACCCTTCCTCAGTACCCATTCATTGGTTTACTCTCCTGCCAAGTAGGGTATTCAAGTTTCTCATTCACCCAGAGCCTTGGTTTACTCTCTTGCCAAGGTCTCTGAGTGTCCTGTTTATTTGCTTGGTTCATGCTCCTTAATATTATGGTTTGGGGCTTGTGTCCCTCCCTATGGGTCCCAGACCCCCTATACTTGGTTAGCTTCCCAGCTCTCTCTTTTCTAAGCCCCAATCCTGGTTCACTCTCCTGCCAAGGTCTGTGAAACTCTCTTATATTCATAACATTTATATTCCTCTTGTTTGGGGGACGTTTTCCCAGCGTGGATCCCAGACCCGCTTCACTTTCTCGTTCTCACAATTCCTTTTACTTATAGGCCACAGCCTCGGTTTACTCCCCTGCAAAGGTCTGCACGTGCTGCTTCAATACACAAAGTTCATATTTGTCACTGTTCAGTATTTATTCTTCCACTGTGGGTTCCAGACGCCCTTCACGTGATTACCTGCCTCTTTGGCCCTTGTGTGCCTTGTTGCAAACCTTTTTCCCTCTCTGGGTCTCCCCAGCCCTGTGATCAGCCACCTTGTTACCTGTTGGGTCTGGACAGTCCCACTCTGGTTGTTCCCGGGTCTCCCAGGAGCTTGAGTGGCTTCCCAGGCTCTCTGTTGTCCTCTCCGGTCTTCTGCATGCTTCTTCCACTGTTCGGTATAGGTCCCTGTGCACTGCAGCGGCTACGGTCACCGGTAAGCAGTTTCTCTTCGCTCCGGCCTACTTCTCATGTTTTGCAAGCCCTCTGTGAGTGCTGTTCTCTCTTGGACACCGTCTGCTTCTCCTTCTGGCTGATCTCTGCGTACCTGAAGCCTCTCGCGGTCCACGCCTGACCCAGAACGAAGACGCAATGCTTCACTTCCCTCTATGCCTTTGAATGACAGTGGTCCAATCGGGTCACTGCAAAGGCTAGACTTCGTATCATCATTTGTGCTAGTAATCATCATTACTCGTGGAATCTTCCTCGTCACAGTATTTATTACCTGGCATGTATTACAACAATACATGGGGGTTTCAGGTAATGTGGAGAAGGATGGGTGTTAAGGAAAGGTGGAAGGGGGAAAGGCATATTGTGTTCTCCCAAGCAAGCTTGTCACCACTCTCAATGGCGTTCTCCCTCCCGATGAGATCCTCCTGCTAAGCACCAGCCCCAAGCGGACTATCGGGTAGCGGCTTTACCTCCCTGGCCTCGTGGGAAGGGGCTCCCCCATCTAAAGTAGTGACGACACCTTAGGCTTCGTCACAATATATATATATTCACTGAAAAATCCTTAGTTAAAGTGTGGTTAATTTGTGCAGATTTAACACAACAAAACCCTTGAAATTCAAAGGATGTGGGAAGAGTGAGAAACCTGAGTGTATGTATTCTTCCAGGTAGACCTCAAGAATCCCTTATTTATGTGGCATGGGAAGAGCTTGCGCTCTCAGATCCCAACCCTGGGGGCGGAGGAGCGAGGGAGGATCAGCTGGGTAGGGGAGCTCGAGGTTATGCTTGGAGTAATACCCCTGAAGAGATGCAGTACTACACCGAAAGAAAGGGACAAGGAAGAAGAGGTCCTGAAGGCTTTTATGGGCTGTATCAACTCGACCCCCCTTGCCCCGAATAAACCTCCTTTTCGAGAATCCACCATCACCTCCCCATCTGGTGAATCCATTAAACAGCCTGTTACACTTAGAAACCACATTCCCCAGAATCCCATTTTCCCTGTTTTACATGAATACTCACAGTCATTCTACTTCATGTCCCGTTGATTATTCTTTCCCGAGCCCCTTTTAAGTTTATCAAACACCCTGGTACAAAAGCTGTAATTCCATATAACACTTTATCCCCCATTTTACCACGGGGAAAAGTTAGAAACCCTACCTGTCCCTTTTTCCAACACAAACACATGTCCCAATACAAGGGTCAGGCAAAGTCAGGCAATTGACCAGAATCACACACACCTGACGGCCCTTTCCTTTCCCCACAGGGATAAAAGGTGGAACAAGAGAGCACAGGATGAGCAAGGCAGACCGTACAAGGAGACAACTATCTCCCCCTCTCTGCCCCCCCTCGGGCTTCTTCTGCACCTCTGCAGGGTGTACCTCTGATCTGTACCCCTCCCCGGAAGTCCTTCAAGGAAGGCAACCTTCTCCACACTGCCACTCTTAACTCTCGCTCATCTGTCAAACACTCCTCCAACATCTGCCGCCTTCTGGAAGAACTTGACCTCGATGTCCTCGGTCTCACTGAGACATGGTTCACGGTCAACTCTGTCACAAACTTTGACATCCTCCTCCCTGACAGCTACAAGATCCTCTCTGCGCCCAGGTCCAACCGCCCCAGAGGGGATGTAGCCCTGATGTTCCCCGAGTGGACTCCTGCCTCTGTCATTCCTACGCAGGCCTACTCCTCTTTTGAATGCCTCATCTGCAGGCTCTCTCCCTCCCCTAGCCATTCCCTTACTGTTGCTACTGTCTATCGGCCACCTGGTCAGCTTTCCTCCTTCCTCTCTGAGTGGGCGGTCCTCTCCTCTTCACTCCTGGCCTTGGCCACTCAACTCCTCCTCCTTGTAGACTTCAACATCCACCTGGGTGCCTCCTGTCCTCCCTCTGGACTCTTTCGCGACCTCTGCAACTCTCTCTCACTCACCATTCTCCCCTCTGGCCCTACTCACTCTGCAGGGCACACTCGGGATGTTCTGATCTCCTCAGACCTTCCCCTTTCTGTCCCTCTCACCACTCCTCTCTCCCAGAGTGATCACTTTCTCCTTTCCTCCCATCTCACCCTCTCTACCCCACAGGCCAAGCCACTACCATCACTGCCACCCACCTTCTCGGTCATCCGACCCATGAAGCGCGTATCAGTTGAGGCTTTCACCACCACTTTCTCATCCCCTCCTCCCCCTTTGGCTGACTCCCACCCTGACACAGCCCTCTCCATGCTCCACTCTGCTATATCTGATACCCTTGATATCCGTGCCCCTGTCATGAGATTCCGCCTGAAGCCCAAAGCCAAGTGCAACTCCTGGTACGACTCAGACCTTGCCACCCTTAAACTTAAGTGCAGGGTGGCCGAGAGGAAATGGCGTGCTTCATGTACATCCTCCCACAAACTGGCCAGCCGCCTGCTCCAAAGGCAATATCGTCGCTCTGTCCTCACCAAGAAGAGAGCGCATATCCAAGCCCACGTCTCTGCGGCAACAAACAATTCAGCTGAACTCTTTAAAATCTGCAAGGAACTGGCCAATCCTGCTGCAGTCTCTACCTCCCCTGTCCCTTCCCAGGCCCTCTGCACGGCACTGGCTTCTCACTTCATCTCTAAAACTCAGGACATCCTGTCCTCACTCTACTCCTCTCCCCGCCCTCCCTCTACTCCCTGCTCTTCCTCTGGCCCTTCTGTAGCCACCTCTCCTCCCTCCTTCTCTGCCTTTCCCCTGTTCTCTGCAGATGAGGTTTCTAGACAAGTCCGATCTATGAAAGTCTCATCAAAACAGGTTCACCCCTATTCTTCCAAAACCATCAAGGACCACATTGACTCCCTGACTCCTGACCTGGCTGACTTCTACAACACCTCCTTCGCCACTGGAGTCTTCCCATCCCCCCTGAAGCACTCCCTTGTGTACCCTCTTCTTAAGAAACCTTCTGCCGATCCCTCCTGCCAGGCTAACTATCGCCCAATCTCCATCACTCCCTTCCTGGGCAAGCTCCTGGAGAAACTAGCCATCTCCCAGCTTTTTTAAAAAAAATTTAAAATGTGTTTTTATTATTTTTGACAAAATGTCAAACATTACAAATTAGGACGTTCATAATCAATAACAAACCAGTACATTATGCATTTCCCGTCCTCCCCCCTTCCTCCCCCCAAACTTGAGCCGGAACGTCAGAGTCATCTTCATGAGCATTTTCGGCAATCTCGGTGCTTATTGAATCATCCGAGTTTGCTGTTTCATGACTGACCTGGTGAGGTGTAGCCAACAAGGTCACCAATTGCCTCCAGGCCATCAAGGGGCCCACTTCCTCCTCTCCCCCTCTGGTGGCAGCCTCAAACCAAACCACAGTTTCAGCTTCTGCCCATCTCAAGAGGTCCGTCCACCATGTCTCCACTCTAGCTCTATGGGCAGCCTTCCAACTCATAGCAATCCTGCGCTTAGCTAGGACATATGCCAGGTCCTTCATTTTGTTAATGTGCTTCGAGTTACGTGGCCTGGGGAAATTCCCAAGCATGCATGCCCCAGAAAAGACCCCACGTCCAGCCCCACACCCCCACTGGCCATTTTCGTCTTTATTTCTTCCCAGAATCTATGCACCTCTGGGCAAGCCCAGAACATGTGCAGCAGCCCTGCTTCCACCTCTCCACACCTAGGGCATTTCTGTATGCCTGAGCCTCCAAATCTGGCCATTCTTCCAGGAGTCAGGTAGGCCCTATGGGTAACATACAGCTGGATCTGCTGGAGTCTCGCGTTCCGAGACACCTTTTTGTGGTACCTCTGTACTCTGTCCCATTGTCCCTCTGTCATGGGTTCCCCCATATCCTCCTCCCAATCATGCCTCAGCTGGAGTAGCTCCCTCTCTACCTTTGCTCGTAGGAGCTCATATATCCTAGATATTTGTGTCCTCCCTCTGAGACATCGTACATCATTTCCAGCATGGCATCAGGTTCTTCCGCCAGAGCCTTCTCGGGCCACCTCCCCCTGACCCGATTCAAGAGCCTGATGTATGTGATATATTGGCTGCTTTGCACCCCTGTCTCCTCATGTATCCTCTGAAACTCCAGTACCCCCCCCCCTGCAATATATCTCCGAGGGTGGCTAGACCCACCGGTTCCCAGTATCTGCGGACTGCTTCGAACAATTGGGGGTCGTCTCCGCATAGGGCCACCAGAGGGACCTGCGACGAGACCGGGTCTGGGTCGCCCACTGTTTTCCATGCTCTGCCACAAACTTCCCAGCCTAACTCCAATAGTCTCCCCCTCTCCACCATCTCAGTTTTATGCATCCACACTGTCTCTCTAAGGAAATATGGGACTGTATCGCCCTGCAAAAGCCTAGCTTCCGCCGAGTCCTCAGCAGACAGCCACCTGGCCACATACATCAACTGTGCTGCCAGATAATACAGTTCAAAGTTTGGAAGGTTTATGCTCCCCTTATCGCAAGTGTTCTGTAGCTTCCACAGGGCCACCCTATTCCTGGAGTTGCCCCATATGAAGCCCCTGCACATGCTATGGAGTCTCCCAAAAAAGCGTCTGGGGATCAGGTATGGGACATTCACAAAAAAGTGCAGGAGCCTGGGCAAAACAACCATTTTGAGCAGGGCTGCTCTTCCCATCATGGCCAGGGGTAACCTGGTCCAGAACGCCATGCTATTCTTAATACCCTCAATCGCTTTCACTGTATTATGCTTGTGTTCCATCTCTATCTCATGATAAATATTCACACCCAGATACCTAAATGTCGTGGTCTGCCAGGGTATCCGCAAGACTGGTAGCCCCGCCGATGGGGTGCCCCTGTATCTTCCCAAGGGGAACATGCTAGACTTCCCGGGGTTCACCGATATGCCCGAGAGGATGGCATAACGGTCCATCACCTCCAGCACATATTGCAAGTTTTCCTCTGGGTAGCGCAGGTAAAGAAGCATATCGTCTGCATACAATGATATCAGGTGCGTGCCCCCTGTCGTACGAATCCCAATTTCCCTGTATTTGTGCCGCAGGCATATTGCTAGCTGTTCTAATGCCAAGATGTATAACATAGGTGACAAGGAGCAACCCTGTCTGGGCCCCCTGCTGAGTTGCCATTTGTCTGAAATTGTGGGGCCGGTTTTGACTCTCGCCATCGGGGAGCTGTATAGCAGCTGGACCCATCTAGTATATGCAAGTCCCATTCCGTATTCTTTCAGGGTCGCCTTTAACCACGTCCACCTCACTGAATCAAAGGTTTTCACCGCGTCCAACGACACAATGGCCATCTCTCCCGAGTCTTCCCTGGTTTGATCAATAATGTGGTGCAGCCTCCTGTGGTTATCTGTGATGTTTCTACCTGGGACATAACCCGTTTGGTCTGAGTGTATCAGCTTGCCGATAACCCTCTTTAGTCTATTAGCTAGCACTGCAGTGAGTATTTTGCTATCCTGATTAAGCATAGACAAGGGCCTATACGATCCACACTCTGTGTCTGGCTTACCTGGTTTCAGGAGTGGGATGATCACCGCCGCGCGGAGGGACGCCAGCAGTTCCCCCTGCTCATAGGCTTCGTTAAACATAGCCAGCAGTGGCTGGAGCAGCTCCTGTTTGTATGCTTTATAAAATTCACTGAGTAACCCATCCGACCTGGGCGCCTTACATGTGGGAAGGTGTTGGATCACCGCCTCTAGTTCGTCTGCGGTGATGGGGGCGTCCAGATCTGCACATTCTAGGTCATCCAAGGTGGGCAGCCCCACATCCTCTATTGTCTCGAGTATTTCCTGGCTCATATCCTCTCCTGTGTCCTCATATAAACGTTTATAGTACTTGAGGAACTCTCTGTTAACCCCTTCTTGCGTGTTATAGGTTCGGCCTTCCACGTCCCTAATCTCTCTGATCACTGAATGGGGGGTCTCATTTTTGTATAGCCAGGCCAGCAATCTACCCGGCTTATCTCCCCCAGCATGTAACCTCTCCGTGTATTACCTATAGTTTAACTTACATAATCTATCCCAGAGTTCCATACACGCTAATTGTAAATCTTTTATCTTAGCGCTATCCTCACGGGCAGTCCCCACATTGCGGGTGAGGCCCTCCAGCTCTCTTTCCGTTTCCAGCAATTCCCGCTCAATACCCCCTTGGAGCCCTTTAGATTTTGATATGGCTACCCCACGTACCACCACCTTAAATGCCTCCCATACTGTTCCCACAGAGCATACACTGCCCGTATTAGGTCCTCTCGAAATTCTGCATCTTGCAGGGCCTCAGTTCTGAGCCTCCATGTCGGGATACGCGCTGTGGGGGGTTGGTGCTGCCACTCCACAACTAAAGGTGAGTGGTCGGATAGTACTCTGGCCTTGTATTCGGCCCCCACCATTTCTCCTACTATCTCCGCTGCAGCAAACACGTAATCCAGCCTTGTGTGCAGGTCGTGCGGCGCTGCGTAGTGCGAATACTGCCTATCCATTGGATGTAACCTTCTCCACACGTCCTCCAGGCAAAGGTCTATCAATAGGGTCCTCAGTGCTTTAGCTGCAGGCGCTGGCTTCCCTGATTTGTCAACTGACCTATCAATTCTAGGGTTCAGGGTGCAATTGAAATCCCCCCCAAATCATTGCGCTACCCACCATAGGGGGTTATTTTTCTTATATAGGGACCTAAAATATACAGCTGTGTCATGGTTAGGGACGTACAGATTTACAATGTTCACCTCCCTGTTTTCCAGAGTCCCCGCCACCACCACCATCCTACCCTCTGGATCTATTGTCGAGATGAGCAAGCGAAACGGCACATGCGGTGCCACCCAGGTGATCACCCCCCTCGCAAATGCTGAGTATGTGGCACCTATGACATTCCCTTTCCATTTGCTCTTAACTACCTCCAACTTCTCCTTGGTGAGGTGAGTCTCCTGCAGAAAGGCTATATCAATGCGCATCCTCCTTAAATACATCATCACTTTGTTACATTTCAAATAGTTATTGAGGCCCCGCACATTCCAGGTCACCACTCTGAGATTACCCGACGCCATCTACTCGGTGTACTCGGTGTACTCCCCTTCCATCTCCTCCCCCTCTCCAGAATCTTCCCTGATGACCCATTGTCAGACTCTTAACCCTCCCTCCCTCAACAATCCCCCCTCCCTCTCTACCCTTTCCCAAACTCCTCCCCACCGCACACAACCCGTTCCCTCCCTCCACCCTGCCAAGCCCCAATAAATGCCCATCTCCATCCCTGGATCTCAGGCCCACCCGCGTCTGGTCCTGTCTCACAACCTAAGACTAGGACCCCGCAGGGCGTCACCGATCTAACAGTGACCTTACTAAATATACTACTAAGGGGTTTAAGGATTGTCTCCCGGAGCTCCCAATCAACTGGTTAGGATGGTTGCATACTACGGATCCTACTAGCACATATTTGCTGCAACCCATTCCCAACGCACTTTATTTAACACTATATTCAAGTCCCAATATCGTCTTCCGATTAGGATAGTAGGTTATAACGGATCTTGCCTGCTTAAATTGCTGCAACACATTCCCCATCAGTAGTATAGATACCAAATTGTAGTCCCATTGTCTTATATTATGTCGCCAGGGGTGTCCCAGCTACGTCCTACTTATCTTCTGGTGCTCCCGACTGGATATTCATATTTCAGTTTGGCAACATATAACGGTGGCCGGCTTCTCTCAACCTCCTTTCCACCGCCCGAAGTTCATCCTGCTACGCTGCACGTGCAAAGTATAGTCCGGGTACGCTGTGATTTTCGCCGGTCCCCTTTCTATCGTTCCCCCCTTCCAGAAGAATTCGAGTATCCTCTCCCGATCCCGATAATTCAAGATCTTCGCGTTCATTGGCCGCGGGGGCACCCGGCGTAGGCCTTCTTGTCAGGGCCCTATGTGCCCTCTCAACCGCAAACCCCTGGGTCAGAACTCCGCCAGTTATTTTTTGCAAGAGCATGGATTCACATATTCTGTTGGATTAGGCCCTTCCATTCCTTCTGGCAGTCCAACAATGCGAATGTTATTGCGTCTAGCGCGCCCTTCCGCCTCCTCTGCCCTGTTCTCCAGATTACCCACGCGATGCACGAGGGCGTGGAGCTCCGATGCATGGGCGGCGCATGCCGCCGTGTTCGGGGCCATCTCCTTTTCCAGGTTTCCAGTGCGCTCCGCCAACGACCGCACATCCTGTCTCAACAAATTGACTTCCTCCTGGACCGCTCCAATCTTGAGGTCCAGACCCACTTTCAGTTCATCCATTGCCAAGCCCAGTTTAGTCTCCCAGGCGACTTTCAAGTCTGCAATCGCTGCCAGCACTTCCCGGATCGTGCCCGGTGTATCCGCTACTACAGCAGTGGTGTCCCTGCTCTTGCCCCCTTCTGCACTCTGGGGCGATATGGCATAAGCCTCCAACGTGGGCTGTTTGTTCTTGGGTCTGACGGTTCTGTTAGACATCTTGATATGCAGTCCGTGTGTTTGCCAGCAGAGCCTCTCCTTGCGCAAAGATCTGTGTGGCACCAGGCCACTCTTAGTGTGTCAGGGGCCATTTCACCTGCGTTTCGGTGTGTCTTTGGCGCTCTCCCCACGCCTGGAGTGGGCTGTGTCCTCCCACGTATTTGTGCTCTCGCAGTATCGCTTCACCGGCTCCCCCTTTGTTTTTTCCAGTGGCCAATGGCCCACACATCTACTGTCCTGGGCACTCTCTCGCTCCGGTGCTCCGTCAGCCTCAGGGCCTTCTAGCTCCTGGTTTAGCTTTGGGTGTTCCCCTCACGCCCCTCGGCTGAAGGGTCCTCCCGATGCCGTATCTGGGGATCCACGAGTGCCCCCTGGGGTCTCTGCCTTCAATGTTTCATTTCCATAATCCTTTGCGGGATCCCACCAGGCTCGGGCCTTACACGCACTACACAGCGCGTACTTACGCTCAGTCTGGGCGCTTTATGTTCTAGCGAGAGTGCCGCCCTTTCCTTCTGTATGCCCGGGTGCACTGTCTAAGCCTTTTGCCGGCTCCTTCATTTATGGGCACCAACACATGTGCGGCGAGAGTCTCCCGGTCCTTCTTAGCTTACCCCAAGGCCCCATGTGTGCTGCTTCAGGATCTAAGCACCCTGCTCTGGGTGGCAACCCAGCACCCTCCAAGGAGCGCGTGCTGTTCCTCTGCAGAACTTCTCTTTGGCCCTTTGGCCCTTGTGAATATGTTCAGATGGTCAGGCGGCCCTCCTCCAGCTTCTAGCTGCCTTGTCTGGGTCCATAAGCATGCCTCAGCTGTTGTGCTCCTTTGGGGCATGAGCTCGCCAGCCTCCTGTGGCAGTTCCCAGGCTCTTGGTGCTCCTGGTGGCTTGGGGGCACCGCTCTGCTCTCTGCAGGCCGCACTATATTCCCGTCCGCTCCCAGGCATGGGCTGCGAACAAGGTTAAGAGGCATTGCGTCCTGCGGTTCGTGTTTAAGCAAGTCATCCTCTCCGCCTCGTGGACCCCGCTGTATGTGGCCGAGGCCAGCTGTAAACCGCTGGTGTTCCGGGCCACCACGGGGGTCGGCGCGCTGTGTCACGCCCTCTCTTGGGCTCTCGTGGTGCAGAGCTGCCGTCCCATCAGGGGCCCCTCCGGCAGAGCTACAGACACTGAGTCCTCACAGCCTTTCGTTACCCCAGCGCTCTTCGGCACCCTAGTGCCTGCGTCCGAGGCCAGCCGGGTCTGTCACACGGGCCCATTGTTCATGCTGCAGCTGGGCCCAATCATTCCCTCCGTGTGCTCCTCCCCAGCCAGCCTTGTCTTGTCCTGTCCTCCTCCCGTGTGCTTCGTTGCAATGCGACGCCGCCGTAAGCGTGGGCCGGCTGCTGACGCAGTTCCTTCGCTCACGGCCCTCTCGTCAGTTCATGGCCCTTTGTTCGTTGTCGGCCATTTTGTCCGTCCGCAGCGCGGACCCCGTGCCTTTCGCAAGAGGCTGAATCTCGCTGAACTTGCCACTTTTTATGTTTTCTTCCAGCCCAAAGTGCGCTCCGTCTATTCAGCAGCCTGTGGGTGTGCTGCTTCCAGGCTAATTTTCCTGCTAACCTCCTTTTTCTTCACGGATCAATGTAGGATCACGGGAGCTCCTCCAGAGCCCGTCCTGCTACGCGGCCATCAAGCCACGCCCCCCAGCCATCTCCCTGCTTAATCTCCACTCTGAATCTGTTGGTTGTCTTCATGACCATCAGTCTGACTTCAGAGCGGCCAGAAGCACGGAAACTGCTCTCCTGAACATCCGTGAAGACCTGATCTCCAACCTTGACTCTAACACCCCTTACGTCCTCATCTTGCTTGATCTCTCTTCTGCCTTTGACACTGTCAACCATGCCATCCTGCTCAATTGTCTTCGTGTCAACCTGGGTATCACCGGTCAGGCCCTGGCGTGGCTTACTTCTTTCCTCTCTGACCAACCCTCCCAGATCCAACTTGGGTCCTTCCTCTTTGCTATCTTTTCTCTACCTGTGGTGTCCTCCAGGGGTCTAACCTCTCTCCCTGGCTGTTCAACCAATACCTGGCACTCCTTGCCCACCGAATTGCTGTTCTCTGCCCCAACTTTCAGTGCTATGTGGATGACACTCAGCTAATTTTCAGGCTACCTTCGGCCACCTCCTCTCCGTCCCTCATCTCTGACTGTCTGTCTGCTATCCAGGAGTGGTGTGCTGCCAATGACCTCTACCTTAACGCCAGTAAGACTGAGATTCTCCTCATTGGCACACCTACTCCCTCCTTCCCTGTTGCTCTCTGGCCGGCCTCTCTTGGCCCTCTTCCTAAAAACCTCAGGGTCATCTTCGACTCCCCACTCTCCTTCTCTCCTCACATCTCTGACGTCCCTAAAAAGTCACACTACCAGCTACACCTCCTCAGAGGTATTCTTCCTTTCCTCTCCTTCCCCCAGACGCTCACTGTCTCCAGAGCCCTGGTTCTCTCTAGGCTGGATTACTGCAACAGCCTCTTTCTAAATCTTCCTGCCTCTACTCTCCGCCCTCTGCAACTCATCCAGAACAGGACTGCAAGACTTGTCCTTGGCCTCAAGCCCAAGGATCGTATCTCTCCAGGACTGAAATCTCTGCACTAGCTCCCAGTGGCTGCAAGGATTAAGTTCAAAACCCTATGCATTGTCCACAAGGCCTTCTGGGACACAGGGCCTCAATACCTTCAACTCTCTCTTCCTAAATTTCTTCCTTCTCGAGCCCTTCGCTCATCCGCCTCCAACTCCCTCAGGCACAGTTGCTTCTCCAAGCAACGTGTTGGTGGTAGATCTCTCATCAGCTGGTGCCTCCCTCTGGAACAGCCTCCCTGCCTCCCTTAAACTTGAGGAGAACCATCTCCGGTTCCGGAAGCACCTCAAAACCTTTCTCTTTGCTTATGCTTTTTCTCCTCCTCTTCCCTGCTGACCATCTGGCTGTAACCAGAACTGCGCTGGTTACCTGGACACCCTCTGAGCTTGGGCCCAGGTCCCCCCGCCAGTCACACACACTTGCACTGGGGACTGTCTCTGTATCCCTTCACTACCCCACCAGCACTTGACACCTGATGTCAGCACTTACCCATGCACTTGCCACCTGCTGGCCGGTACTGTTACTTATTGTTACTGTTACTTATTGTACTTATTGTTACTATCTATTCCCATGTATTGCACTGTCCCTTCCCCCCTTCCCTTGCACTTGCGCGATCTGAATGATACCTGGCCTAGTAGGATCGTTGTCTGTCCTCCCTTTGTTCCCCCTCCCTTGCCTTATCGCGCCTTGAAACACTTGTGTATAGGCGCGTTATAAATGCCATATCATATCATATCCAGACCTGGCAGTTTAAGAGAAGGAGAAATGTGGCGGGAACCGAGAGGGTGACAAGGAGTGAAGCAACCTTGCCCTTTCCGTCCCAGACCCGCATTCGTAAGAGGAAACACAAGAGCACAAACAATGGTCCAATTGTGTTGCAGTAGATGTCAGCGGTACCCGGAGCGGGCCTACTCCAATAAGCCGGAGCAAGGGCGACTCCTCCTACCATGGTATCAGCCTTTACTCCAAAGACAAGGAAAGCCACGCGGTTCATCACAGCCCGTGAGTCGAAGGGGAAACCTGTAAGAAACCGAACTGTGTTGAATAAAACCTGCAAAGTGGCAGATTGAGAAGAGCTCAAAGAACTGTGAATAGTAAAGGGAAAACCAGCTGCAGAGGGGACCAGCACCAAGTGGATGCTGACTGGAGGAACTCTGGTTGCTCCCGCATTGGATAAAACTACTGATACCAGAAGGCTGTAGGAGAGCCGCCAAGATAGCTCCAAGTGGACATACGGGGGGGGGGCGCTGTTGCACGCGAACGAGGATGGCTGCCTGAGTTTTGAGCTTCTAGGCCCAGCTTCTTTCCATGGTGAATTACTTTACCTAACGTAGACAGAGCAGAGCGAGACCTGCTGCAACGGTGGCAGAGACCTTCGACCGACCCGCTGATGGGCTTTGAGAGCCGGTGATCACTCGGTGCCGCATCCTGGGCCTGCTGCATCAGCCATTCTGGGGCTGTGCAGGGCGACTGAGCGGGAGACTGCCGAGCCGGGCGGCTCACACACAATTCCTTGGCAGCCTGCTGAGGTATGCTGGTCAACCCCTTGCTTCTGGCCACGCCGCTGCAGACAGGGGGCCTGGATACCCTGCACTCCACGCATGACTGGTCTTCAGCCCCGGAGGCATGAGCTGAGCCCCCGGCAATGGGTGGGACACACTGCAAGGGTGATTCCTCTGACCCAGACAACCTCTGCTCCTGCACTACTACAAATGCCCGGAGTGTGGATACCTTACAGCGCTTACTGCGGGGAGGGGGTGGCTCCTGCCCCCCGCCCATTGCTGCGTGAAGTGAGCTACCAACGAAGGACACTCTTGAACGGAACGCCATGAGGGGCTGGCCCCGCTCTGTTGATAGGGGGCAGACCTGCTCCCTTGATCTCCTGGTGGCATGGTGAGTGGTTTGGGGGCCTATACTCACTTCCAATAACTCTGCAACTTAATTTGCTTCCCTCGTCTCCCCCCCTCCCTCTGCAGGGGGTGTACCTTGGCCTGTCCTGTGCGACCCCTCAAGGATTAAGGTGAAGGGTGTGTTGGTTGGTAGCAGCGATGGGAACTCATCCCATCTGGTCCTAAGTGCGCGTCGCAGACCAGCATAGTGTAGCCACCCAGATGAGCGAGCACCCATGGTCCTGGATAGATCACTCCATTCAATGAATGAGCCCATTTCACAGGCATCCTGTAGGTTAACAAATCCATCTTCAGCCTAACCATGTGCAGCTGTCTTGCCTATCCAGGGGATCCCTGGGAGGCAATTCCACATGGGAAGGTCTCCATGAAACGGGTTGGGTTTCTCGACAAGTTTCCCGATTTTTTCCCATGCCAGATCCATGATCTCAAGGGTGCTATTCAACGGGGGGAGTATCAGGGATCTCACATCAAGGGTTCCGGCAGCCAGTCGCTCCAGCTTAACGTGGGGGAGCAAACTTTCTGCATCAAACCAGTACACTGCGTACTGCGCCTGAGCCGCAATCCAGAACCTCTCCAAGTTGGGGGGCAGACAGCCCGCCCTGCCTATATGGTCTCGCAAGCATATCCAACATCAACCGCACAGCTCCGGAATGCCAAAGGAACCCATTTATCGCACTGTTTAGTTTCGCAAACAGCTCGGTGCCCGGCCAAAGCGGGACATTCAGAAATCTATAGAGAAGCTGTGGGAGTACCACCGTTTTCATGAGCGCCACCCGGCCTGCAGTCGTAATAGGTAGTCTCGACCAATTTTCTAGTTTCCGGAGCAGGGATGACAGATACCCCCCTAATTATGGTCGTAAAGCAGGGATTGGTGTCATGTGACACCCAAATATTTGATCTCCTTTGGGGACCATGCAAACCCCATGTGGTCCTGCGGCGCCAATGTGGCGTCGGTAAGCGGGAACAGGATATATTATGGGGTTCTTGGTTAATAGATCAACTAGCTTTGTGTAGAAATCAGGGTCGTCAACATTGGGACCACATACATTAACCACTACCACCTCCTGCCCCATCAGCATGCCATGCAATAGAACATAACTTCCAAGGGGGTCTATGTGTGCAGATTTGTGCATATATCTAACCGACTTATGAAGAAGAGTCATAACACCACAACTCTGGGTGGGAGTAGGTGGTGTAATACCGTTGCGTTTCCCGACTCCTGGCAAACCGGTTGCAGCCCATTGCCACGGAATGTGTCTCCTGCAGAAACAGGACATTGTCCCTGTGCCTCGCAGCATATAGCTGAAGTTTGAGCATTTTCTCCGGGTTTCCGATCCCCCTCACATTCCAGCTCATGTATAGCAGCCTCACATCCCCCATCTAGCTGAGACACAAAGACATTCAGCAGGTCAAGCTGGGTTAAGAGTATGTCCCTCAACAAAGTAATTATAACAGGATTTGGCCCACATCTCATCACTACATGTAAGTCAATCATTTTCCGCTAATCATTAACTACCCTTCCCACCCCCACGCCTACCACTCTCCCAATCAGAGGAGGTGTATTCCTCCATCCCAACCACTGCAAAATACCACCAACAAAAGAAAAACATAGCAACTTTGCTTGGGGACTGCGCGGTAGAAGACAGCCTGGCTTCAAAATCACAGAGCATGGTAAGGATATACAATCAGGTGTACAGAACCATTTAACTTTGTAGAACGTAAAGGTGGCAGGAAGGCACATTAGAGGCCAACAGTTAGGGTCAGCATATAACTTCAATATATCGACTGCGCCCTACAGAAGAGCAGCGGCCGCACCATAAACCATCATGACAGTTTGTTGTATCTATCATGAAAGTGTTCCTCTATGAATTTTATAACTTCTTCAGGAATAGTGAAAAAGTAGACCCTCTCAGAGTGCTCAATCCGGAGTTTAGCAGGATACAGCATAGCGTACCTGACACCCAAGTCACACAGCCGCTTCTTGACTGATAAGAAGGTCTTCTGTTCCTGCTGCACCGCAACTGAGAAATCAGGGTAGAGGTGGATTCTGGCAGAGCCCAGTAACAGCTCGCCCTTGGCCCTGGCGGCACGCAGAAGGGTATCCCTGTCGCAGTAATTGAGAATGCATGCAATAATAGGGCAGGGGGGCTCTGGGCTTAGACTTCGCCGCCAGGGAGCGATGTGCACGCTCAATAGCAAATTGTGGGGAAAGTTTAGGGCTATCTAGGTGCGCTCTAGGAATAGTAGGGTGCGCTCTAGGAATTCCTTTATGGGTTTTTTGGTGCTGTCCTCCGGCACCCCTATTATACGTAAGTTATTACGTCAGGATCAGGACTCCAAGTCCTCGTTCTTCCTGGCGATGGACTGCACTTGCCTGGACAATTAAGTGACCTCCGGCCTGAGCGCCGCGACACCATATTCAATCAAGCTCACCCTAGTTTCAACCTCTGATACACGGCTGTCAGTCTCTTCCATACTGGCCTTGATGGGGCTAATAGTGCCGCTCACATAGTCTAATTTCGTGTGCAATATTGTGAACCCTTCACGCATATACTCCATCATGCGCTGCAACTCCATGGGCTCACCAGATGTAGATGGCTCGGTGTCTGTTGCTGCTGGTACCTCAGGGGTCTTGGGCGCTGCTTTAGTAAACATATTCATAGAACTTTGCTTTCTTGCGGCCCCCTTCATCATGTCAGCACCCCCTCGTGCGATGCAGAGGATAGTGGGTTCAGTGGGGCACTCTGTGCGAGAGCAGTGGCAGTAGTAGTTCAGTGTGTCACGCTGAGCGGTGCTACTGGGGTGTAATGGGCCTCGCCAGCACAAGGGAGATCTTCCTGTCTCCAGTCTGTAGCAGCCGGGAAGGTCCGGGCAATGTCTGCAGGTGGAACCCCCCAGCAGGTGTAGGGGATGTTGGGGTAATGATGCACCAAGGCCCCACTGTGTGGTAATAGTATCAGTGTGTCCTTAGGCTCCCGCTAGTTCATACTGCTGGTCTCCCGGGGCAGCTGCCACATCCACCCCACGGGGCAGCAATACAGGATGACAGCGCCAGTGATTCCCTTAGGGCACATTAGATATGGGCAGTCGATCAGTGTCACATCTGGACCCAGCCAGCATGTACTGCAGGTCGCACAGGACAGTCAAGGATGTATGACTTGCTACAGGGCTGGGCCTGTGGCCCACTGCATAAACTGCAGGGATCCTGGAGTAGGGACCTAGGAATGGAAATCACGGACGAAACCTGGGAGAATATGTGCCTACGTACACAGGCGGTGTTATTTAACTCTAAATTACGATTGTCACATGATCCTAGATGAAGAGCCGATGTGGCTGGATATTTCCATATGCTTTGGTCGTACCCTAGGCTTGCGCCGTTCTGGGGAAGTGTCTGCGTGGCTGTGTCTGAGATACTCGAATACTCACTTGTGCCCGACCCGAGTGTATGTCTGTTTCATGAGTTTGTGGGACTCCAACGTGGGTACAGGAAGCTGGGCTGGATGTGTATGATCATGGCCGTACGCTGCATACTGTTGCTGTTGATGACACCTGCCCCCCCTAATGTAGACCAATGGCTTCAAGTTGTTGCTTGTACCTCAGACACCGAGGAACGCTGGGCCACCTTGCAATCACCCACCTGTAAACCTACTGATATATGGTCCCCCCTTCATTCTTCCTTACTTAAAACCGATGCCTAGGCATCCGGAAACAATGATTTGCCTGATGATGCATGAACATTTATATGCCTGAACTATTAAACCGAACCCCCCACCCCTGAAAACCAAATGAGCAATGTATAGCCTGCAGTTAGTGTGTTGCATATAGCTATATACCTACCTATGCTCTATGACTGCGCTAAGCAATGTGAAGTTTACTGTTCATCTGTTTCTGTAGTAATGTCAAGCAATCACAAATAAAGTTTATTTAAAAAAAAGTGGCCATACAGGAGGTCTATCAAAATCCCTGTACAATCCAAAGTCTTTGACCGGCAAACTGTTAAGAAAGCAAGGGAAGTGAATCCTGTATCAAAAGAGAAAACCTTTGAGAGCGTAAAGGGCAGTGAATCCCACTTAAAGTGAAAAGTGGTAAGAGTGAACCTGGAGGAGGGATGCCGATAAAGAGGGGAAAAGTCTAAAGTCTCAAGAAACAGTGTGTTGAGAAAGGTGAACCCGGCAGAGGAATGTACATGAGAACTGTTTAAAAAGTCTTAAGATTTTGTGAAGTAGAGGAAAGCCATAGTGAACCCAGCGGAGGGAGGCTGCGATTCGGAAAGGGTCTGTGCCCAATGTATATGTGGAACAGAACTTTTTGTTTGTTGATTTTGTGAACCTATCAGGTCCTCGGAAGTAGGAGACTAAGCCCGAAAGAGGGGAATCCAAGGGTGAAAAGCATCACCCCACGAACCTTTGAAATGTACTTTATTTTGTTATTTTGCGTACTTTAGGTCCTCGAAGGCAAGAGACTTTCGAGAGAAACGAGACTTGGCCATCGTCAGCTCTGATAGCTGAAAAGGAACTGACATCTTGTGCTGGGAAAGCTTGAGAGTGTGCTGCTCACCAAGATCCCACCTTATCTCATGCTGGGAAAGCTAAAGAGTGTGCTGTGCCCCAAGATCCCACCTTATCCCGTGCTCAAAATGTGGGGAAGGGAGACCCAGGAAAACGCATCAAACATACTATTTTTGAACACTTCTTTCTTTTGAAAACCATGTCCAGCACTCTTTCTGTAATTAGTTGTAAGGATTTGGCAATCGTTTCTTTAAAGTATGGGCCCTTTTATTGTACACAATGCCTCCAGGATTGCCTTATTTTTCATTTGATGGCAATGCTTGCCCGTATCTTAGATTTAGGTTTAGGTTAGGTGTTTTTCCACCCTGCATTTATTGTTCAATAAACACCCTTGAACTGTGATCACTTGTGGCTGTATTTACTGTTTCCACCATGAGTTCCTTACAGAAGTCATGACCAGCTTAACTCAGCTCGCTGCCTTTGATGTCCCCCATAATGCTATGTGCCCCCATAATGCCATTTTGAATGTCATGGTGAATCCCTTATGATATGTATGTGCTCATGGGCTTTGCAACGGGAATGCACAGAGTTAAACTAGTCATGACTTCCCACATCTGCTGAATTTCAAGGGTTTTGTTGCGTTCAAGCTGTGCAACTTAATTGCACCTTAACTAAGGACATTTCAGTGAATTTCACACGTTTGTATACCATATTTGTTTTTACGGCCCTCTAGCCATGTTTCTTTGGCTGTGACAACTATTCATGTCATCGGGCCCACTAGCCATGGCCTTCGGCCCCAGCCAATGAGCATGTGCCCATTGTATATGGTTTTAGGCCATGGCCACTGTACATGTTCTCCCAATGTATTTCTTTTGGACCCTTTAGGTGGCCTCGGCCAACTGTCCAGGTCTATCCTGCCACTAGCCATGGCCTGCGATCATGACTTTTGGAACTGTCCACTGTAAATGTTCCCTCAATGTTTCTTTCGGACCCGCTTAATGGCCATGGTCTACTATACATGTCTTTCGGGCTCACTAGCCAGGGCCTTCGACCCTTGCTAGTGAGCTGGGTCTTTGGCCGTGCCACTGTATATTTTTTTAAAACACTACCAGGTCACAAGCCAAGGCCTTTGGGCATGCCCAGCGGCCACGTCCTTCAGCAGTGTCCACTGCACATGTTCCCTAATATGTTTCTTTTGGACCCACTATGTGGCCACGGCTTTCGGCCGTGGCCATTATGCATGTATTTCGGGCCCTGACCAGTGAGCACAACCTTCACCCGTGCCCACTGTATATTTTAAAACACTACTGGGCCACTACCCATGGCAAGAGACCACAGCCTTTGGCTGGGTACATTGTACATATTGCCCCAGTATGTTTCTTTTGGACCGTCAACCTGGCCATGGCCAAAATACATGTCCTTCAAGCCCACTAGCCAGTGCCTTCGACGGTGTCCACTTTCCATATTGCACCCCTTGGCATGTTGCCCCAATAGTTTTCATTGTGGCCCACTAGTAATGGCCTTTGGCTGTGTCCACTTTCCATATTTTACCATTCAGTTGCTTAAAGTAACCCATATGCTTCGGCCACACCCAATAACCCCACCTCACTGTAGCTGTAACATTCCTATTTTTTTGTATTAATCTAAGTTTTTTAAATATGTCTTTTTGAAAAAAACGTTTTTTCTTAACTGCGGATATATTTGCAATGTACTACAAATACCCCAGTTATCTGTAAACGCCAGCAAATAAGCATGGCTATTTTCGTGTGATACACTTTCATTCCTGATCCAGTTTTCTACTATAATCCCGATTATCCATAGGATAGCTACAGTTATGCGAAAATGTTTGAGCTCTGAACTTGGTCCCCAGTGCCCCCGCACCTCTAGCCTGATGCGGTTTCATCCTTTTTCCTCCTCCAAATGGCATTTTTCCACTTTTCGTTTTCGGCTAACGCCAATTACTCCCGCTATAACCCTGGTTATCTTTTGCATCGACCCAAAAAAAATAATTGGCAGCTTTTTTGTCATTTCTGAAAAGCTTCTCTGCTGCAAAGCACCATGATAGATATAGCTATCATTTCGGGAGAAGGCGGAGCCCCCTTCTCCGTCAAATAATTTAACAACAACTGAACAGAATAACCCCTGACCCCTCCTGGATATCGAGCTAAGTTCTTTCAAACCTGGTCCTATTCCATCCAGTGGTATTTGCTGTACACTGTGCACAAATGTTGACTTTTTCTCTAAAACAGAAATGAATGGGAGTAGGCTGAAAACAGATGTTTTTTGCTTTCTTAATAACATTTTAAGTTTCTAATATTTCCTGAAATGTCCAGTGCGGTCGGTGTGGGGGTAGGGGAGTGAGACGCGCTCACTGAGGGCCCACCAGGCAGACAGAACAACAGAGAAGTGAAGAGGTTCTCGCCGGTAACTGGGGCTGCTCGAGTACAGGAAAACAACTTCTGAACTGCAGAGGAGAAATGCAGAGGATCAGAGAAGGTTCTGGTGAACCGGAGAAGCCACCGAAGTCCCTGGGAGATCCGCAAACAACTGGTGGGTGATGGCCAGGACCCTGCAGGTACAAGGGTGGCCAAACGCATGGTTGGGGAGATTTAGTGGGGGAATGAGGCTAAACCTAAAGCACAGAAGGGATTTTCACCATGGCAGAGATGCCAAGTAAAGGGGGTCTGGGACCCACATTGGGAAAACGTATCCCGAACGAAAAGTCAATAGAATACAAACTTTGCATATACAGGACATACACACATGCCTTGGCAGGAGAGTACACCAAGGCTGTGTGATGAAGAAAAAGTAGATGAGGAGAATAACAAAAGTAACCAAGTGAAGGGGGTCTGACACCCATATTGAGAAGGAATATCTCTAAAAGCAATTGGGCAGAATATGAACTTTGCATACACAAGAGGTGCTCATAGGCCTTGGCTGGAGGGTAAGCCAAGGCTGTGCAGTGAAGAAAAAGGAGAATTGTGAACACAACCAAGTGAAGGGGGTCTGGGACCCACATTGGGAAGGCAGAGCCCAAGCAGCAATTGAGAGAAATACGAGCGTCGTACACACAAGTGATACTTAAAGACTTTGGCAGGGGAGTAAACCAAGGCTGTGGGTTAAAGAAAAAGCAGATAATGAGAATTATGAAATCAACCAAGTGGTGGGATATCGGACCCATATTGGGAAAGAATATCACGGACAGCAATTAGGAGAGATACAAACTTTACACAAGCACGTGGTACTTACAGACTTTGGCAGGTAAGCCAAGGCTGTGGTCTGACAAGGAACATTGTGAGAGAAACTAGTTCAGCATGTGAGGGATAGATTAGGATTCGGACACAGGACAGCAAATGTAACTTTGGACATTCTAACACCGACAGCTTCATTTGCTAATTTTGTTGAGGCAGGGAAACCCCTCTTAGAGACAGGGTTAGTTAGGATTTCCTCCAACTCCCCCCCCCCGTTTTTGTTTTTAATAAAAGTATTTCTCAATCAACATACCAATCCATGTGTCTGAGTCTTACTCCTAGACCCTCACAATATATATAAACCGCCATATAGTTACGGTGAGTTGGACTCCCATAAGAACCTCAAAAACTTCTAAGTTTTGATTTTTGTGACGGATTAGGATGACATTTTGAAGTTGGTTAGGGATGCGTAGGCCACTCCAGACTGCAATGTTTCGTAAAGATTCATTAAATAATAAAAAAGAAATTAAGAAGACAATACATTTTTTTTCCTCCAAAGTTGCGGTCTACTTTGTATTCATTTTCCCATAGACTAACAAGGTACATTTTTGCCATACCGCACAGCGCAAACCGCTGGATGGATTTAACTTGGCCTCAAAGCATTTAAAAGAGGCCTATTTGTGGTTTGGGGTTATTCCGTTTAGTATTTTCCAAATATTCGACGGAGAAGGGGGTGCCCCCTTCTAAAAAATAGATAGCTATATCTTGGTTAAATTACCAAACTTCAGGGGTTTTAGAAATGAAACAGCCGCCATCTTCTTTTTTTCTCAATGCAAGAGATAGCCGCGGCTATAGCCGAGGATATCTGAAAATGAAAAGCAGGGAAAAGCCATTTGCAGGTCCAAAAAAATGTAAATGTCATTAATGTAGAGGTGAAGGGGGGGTTGCCTGAGGTCACCAATTGAAATTTGGGAGTTGGAGAGGGTCTAGGGACTGAGTTTGCAACACAAAGCTTTTCTGTAACCTCGGATATTACCTCGAATAGCGGACATCTCAAAGCAAACTGAGTCACAGAAAAAGCATGTGTTGTGGGCGAGGGGTTGAGGGCAGTGGAGAAGAGGAGGCCATCTGGGGAGTGGGGGGATCTGGCATAGATGATGGGGCACTTAGTGAGTGCCTGGGGGGGCAAGAAAGCATTTTTCTTTTACAGACGTTTTTCCAGTATTCGCTGCTATAATAAACTACAGATAACCGTGGCCTGTAGTTCATATATAAAATGACTACAGAGAGCTGAGTCTATCTGTATTTTGCACCCACGGCTATAGAAAAAAGTTTTAAAAAGGCATTTTTACAGGTACAGTGACATCAGGATGAAATTCACTGGCCACACAATAGGCATCCGGGTCGCCCATCTAGGCAGTAACTGTGCTGACCATGCTTAGCTTCAAAGCAAGGTAGCTGGCACCCTCAAGCCATGTTGCCTAACAAATGAGCATAACTTACAAGACCACTTAGAGCAACATGGCCTAAGAGGGCCGGCCACTTCCTTGCTTTGAAGCTAGGCAGGGTCGGTTGTGGTTAATGCATGGATGGGAGACAGTCCGCAGTTCCATAAGCTGTGAGTTTCCTTTGTTTTAAATATCTCATGACACACTAAGAAAACACACGGCATCCGAATTATTCTTTTTTTAAACTTGCTAATGTCAGTCCTTGAAAGTATTGTATTTAGAGACCATTCTTTTAAATTTTGCTGAATTGCATTCTGGCATTTATAGTTTCCCAGTCAAGATGTGGGGAATGATGCCACAATTGTACACTTTTTGCCTAACATAGTTTGATAATGATCTATATATTTGAGTGACAATATGGTATGTGTACTTTTCAAGTTATTTTTATAGAGCAGAGTATTGTTTAAAGACAGACGTGTGGGTGAGGAGGGGAAATCAGAGGGAAAGTAAGTCATGAGTATGTGCCCATGATGTGGCAAGAGAGTTTGCAATCCTGGACACTGGTGCAGTTATTTGCCCCTGAATGTTATGTTATGTAATGTTAAAAATGTTTCTATAGGGCACTACAACCCAAAGGTATCCTGGTGCTGGAAACAGATATAGAAAGCTATCAAATTGTGGCAGATTTTCAGGACACAAGTAAAGGACACGTGGGTGGGCAGTGTAACTTTTTTTCAGAGGGAGGACGCAACCCCTTGAGTTTTTTGGAGGTTGGCAAGGTTGCTCAAGTATTTGACTACCAGGATTACTCAGTTTGTCATGTCCCAGTGTAGACGCTTACCCACAAGACCACAAGCACATGCTTCATATTGGGATTTTGTTTTTCAGGGACATTTTCACAACAGATTGCTGGGTTTAAAAGGTGAGCACCTTTAATAATATGCCAGCATATGTATTGGAACATTTACTCTCTCAGGTTATTTTTCTGGTGTTCATTACTTTTTTTTTAAAGTCCAATACTATTTTGTCTTGCAAGGTAAAGTGAACTACATTTGTATATTTCACTTTAGGATATATGCTCACTTACTACGTGTATATATTGATGGGTGCCAGCTTTAGATTTTCGCTATAGAGGCAAAAGTACCTCAGCATATATTATTCAAGCAGCCGGTCATGGTTTTCCCTTTTCCATGCTTCTTAAATGTGGCTAGTTGGGGTTGTGTGATGTATCACAACATTCACAAAGAGACCACTGTGAGAAACCTGATTGTATTCTCCCACCTACTCCTATGGGATCTTCCATTCAGGTGGCCAGGGAAGGGCCATCTCTTTTGGATCCCGACCCTGGGGGTCGACAAGCGAGGGAGGGTCAGGGGGGTTGGGAGGAGAATACCCGAAGGCAAGGAATGATATTCCCCCTTTCCCAATTGTACACCAACCCACTCTCCACCATCCTTAATCGGGTATTTTCAATCACACCCCATCTTCCCTCCCCATTTCCAATAAGTACTGGGATGAGGAAGAGGTGATCAGGAGCAATGAGGATTACCCATAGAAACAACATAGGAACACAGAGTGAGGCTTGCTATGTTTTGTTTTTGTTTTTTAACGTAGAAGAAAGTTTGTAAAAGTTATATTGGTGAGCATGGTGGATGACCGTTGAACTCATGAGAGTGTGTTATTTGCAACAGATGCAGTCAACTATGAGGACAACCCCACTTATCCGGCAAATGGTCAAACAAATGGTACCTGCATTGTGAGCCAATAGTTGGAGATTATTACTCCGGATTGTTTAGGTGATTTAGAGATTTTTACAACATTACTAATGGCTGTTGTTTCATGTTGTTTTCTCGTAGCGGTTTAGAGGATTATTAGTCCACACTTTGATTTGGAAAAGAAGAATATATCAAAGTGTAACAGTCTTTTGTCAAGCTCCCCTGAAAAAAATTCTTATACAAGAGTCATTTTATATAAGAAGAATGAAACATGTCGGGTGTGTTGTACGTTGTATTGTGAAACAGCGGATGTAAACAAGTTATTAATTAAGTGTAATTAAGTGTAGAAAGGATTCGCTTATTAAGCCTAACATAGGATTGTAGAGTACAACCTGTATAGTGAGGAGTTCTCTGGTTATTTGACAGAAGTGCTAGTCAGTATTAAGGTTTTTATTTTTGATCCAATATTTGTGGTGGTAGTGTGTTTTTCTTTAAATTTTGTACGAAATGTTTAGTATTTGCACTTTATGAAATGTTTGGATAGTAATGTTAAATGTGTTCACTGATGTGTAATGTTTTTTTTTAAATTAAATGTGATGGTTTTTAAAGAAAATTGAATGAATTAATAAAAGTATTTATATTTCTAAGAATAGGGACAATGGTCTTGTTTACTGTTAGGGATTACAACATCAAAGCCACAAGGTCCCTAAGTATAAAGGTTTTTCGCAATTTATTTGGGTGTGGATCTCCGGGCTTTTAAAACTACTCCCCTGTGTCTCTTATTTGTATTTTTGGTTGCTAGAGTGGGTGTTCCTGTGAGACCCTTTTAGTGGGTGATGAGTCTGTAGGTAGCACACTCTTGAGTTCTCCGTTCATTTATTGCTCACTCGTTAACTATATAAAAGAATATAAAAACATGTTTTGCTCTGGACTTTAAATATTTAAATAAGAAGGTTATCTTAGTGGTTGATAGACATGGCAGCAGATCGAACCAAGAGCTATGACGACAAGTAAGTTCTAGAGCTGTTAGCTCAGACAATGCTTTTTTCAGATAAGGGTGAAGGTTCTTTGGTGCAGTTTCTCAGCAATTGGGATAAGTTGTTGCAACTCAAAAAGAGATTGATTGGTACCGAGTTGCACGGCTCTATTATGTTCGAGTATTTGCTATCAGGGACCCTTCCACAAGGCCTAGTAGTCCGAAACGAGCCGCGCTTGCTCCTAGACAACAAGGAGTTCATAATCCAATGGAGTTATATAGCGAACAAATGCGGCCGAGACTGGACGATACTTATCATAGAAACGGCAAGAGATATGACCATAGAAATCTCTGGTGACCTTGAAAAAATGGAAGACGAAATGAAAAAACTAGTCCCGCTAGAAACCTATAGAAAACGGCTAGAGGAGATTGCAAAAGAAATTGCTGAGTTCAAAGTTTTTTGTACACAGGACCGAATAACCAGGATGAAAAAAGATTTATTGCAATTCTCTCATGAGAATGCATTTCGTTACACCAAAGAAGGATATGATCCCTTCAGTGGTAATCAGCGGGATGTACCAAATCGTCGCGACAGGTAAGATTTGGAAATACCTCTTTTAGCTCAGATGGCTCCATGACAATGGTTTTTCAAATCAACAAGGCCAGAGAGGGTCTAGAAACGTAATCAAAGAAGAAATGGTAGAAATGGACGGAACAGACAATATTTTCCTTCTGGTAACCAAGGCAATATGAGTGGTCTTCAACCAGCACAACAGCAGGGTTTTTTAGAACAGCGCCCTGCACCAGACAATAGGGATTATGCCCCGAGGTCGACCCGTGGCAATCGACCCTATTAGTAAATTTATCTGCATATAACCCGAGTGTGGGGGAAGTGGCAGTGCTGAATTAAGGGTTTGCTTCTGTTCCACCCGTTAAATGTGATAAGTTTAGGTCCCGTATTGAGATCGAACAATTGTTGCAAAAGATACATCTGCAACAATTTTATTATCAGAAAGAGTATGAGAATCAAAAAAATGAGAGTGGGTTCAGGAATAAATCCACTTTTACTCCTCCGGCTAGTAGTCGTACTCCTGAAGCTATCATGTTTACCAAAAGAATTTGGCGTGATTTAGAACAACTAGAACAACAGATTCTAAGACGGCCATTCCAGAATATGAGCAATATCGAGAGAAATGCTATAAAGAGTCTTGCTACTAATCCGGATTTAATCTTACGGAAGGCATATAAAGGCGCTGCCATCGTAATGTTGAATCGAGATTCTTACATTACAGAATGTGACCGCCAATTACATGATGAATCATTCTATAAATCCATTTCTGAAGATCATACAAATAGATTATCTATTTTGATCTCGAATAAAGTTGTGAAGGCTTTGACAAGAGGGTGGATTTGTCAACAAGAACATGACTTTTTGTTAGCACAAAATCCAACGGTACCCAGTTTTTCCATAAATCCCTAATGAACCCCCCCCCCGGTTGCCTGATTGTTTCTGGTATGGGGTCCCTACTGGACCCTCTTTCGAAATTTGCCATATGTGTCTGCTATGTATTCTTTTGTACAAGACACTACAGAGATAATCAATATGGTTGAAGATATGCAATTTGATCCAACAAGACAACTACTAGTTAGCCTAGATATTGTTTCTCTCTATACCTGTATACCACAGCATGAAACACTTAATGTGTTAGAGGAAACATTGCTTACCAAAAGGACAGAAGGAACAACACCCAATAGTTTCATCTTATGGTGTGCGGAAGTGGCGTTGACTGAAAATTATTTCAGTTTCAACTGTTGCTTATATCAGCAAATCCATGGCACAGCCCCGTCAGAAAATCTTTTTGTTGAATCTTTTGAGCTTCAAACAATTTATAGCGCCTCTAACCCTTACTTTTCACAGTTGGGGCTTTGGAGGCGCTATATTGATGACATCTTAATTATTTGAGATGATGCATCAGCTTTGTTTGATGCATTTTTAGAGTGGATTAATATTCAGAACCAGTTCCTGAAATTCACTGCCTCACAGAGTAATCAGGAGATCAACTTTTTAGATGTCACTATTTGGGTTGATGCAGACCGCAATATCCTTCAGGTGAAATCACATCACAAGCCTACTGACCGTAATTCACTACTTGCCTTTCACAGCTGTCATCCACAGCGTACTAGAGAAAATGTCCCTTTTGGCCAGTTTTTGTGTCTGAAACGTAACAGCTCGATGAAGGACATCTTTTTATCTCAAGCCAAAACATTGAGTGCTAGACTGTGTGAAAGAAAGTATCCCAAAAGAATAGCTAAAAGAGTGTTTAAAAGATCTACCAACAATAATCGTGAGGCACTCCTGGAATATTGTGTAAAATCCGATGACAATAGAGGGATTGTCTTTGTGAGTACATTTACCCCTTTAGCTAATTCAAACACCAAAATTGTTAAGAAGAATTGGCATATCTTGATAGGTGGCGAGTGCCCTCTGAAATTACCATTATGTGCATTTAAAAGAGGTGCTAACCTTAAAGATTTACTAATGAAGAATGATGTTTCCAGAACAATCCTACCACAGAGGAGTGTCAGCGAAGTTTGCGGTCTACCTAAGCTTTCAGGTCACTCTCCCTGCAGCATGTGTGTTAATTGCAGTTTAACACGCAAAACCACACAGGTCGATTTAGGACTAGACAAACCGTGGTTACAAGCCTTTGCCAATTGCAATACCAGTAGTGTGGTTTATGCAATTTAGTGTCCGTGTAAAAAAATCTACATCGGTATGACTACTCGTAAAGTGAAGGTCAGAATTTCTGAGCATAGAAGCTGCATTAAAAATACAGTTCTTACAGCTCCACTTGTTAACCACTTCATGATAATGAAACACATAAATGATGATTTAAGGTGGACAGTGCTTTTGCATACTGCACTAGTGGTGAACGGTGTATCTATAACCAACAGGTTATTTGCAAAGGAACAGTGGTTAATCTATCTGTGTAATGCAGCAACTACAGGATTAAATGAACAGGTTGATTGGCAAGGTTTGACCTGAAGGAATGAGTTTAAATCAAGCGGTGTTGGTGTTTCCCATAGTAGGGTTTCAGATATTAGAAACTGTTGAGAGTTTCAAGCGCTCGGTCATGACACATTTACAGATGATTTCATTTGTTAAAAATCACTTCTAATATAACAGCCTTGTGAATGGGTATTGCGTGAAGTATCAGCAGTAAAAGACTTTTTGAGAAAATATGGTTTACCAGTAATAATATCGTGCAACGGACCATCCCTTTCCCTTTTTCAGTGATTGCAGGTGAGGCTTATGACAGGCATGGTGTACAAAATTCACGCGTGCTAGTGATTCGGTAGTTTGAAACACACTGTGTTACGTTTGCGATTTACCATTGGGCAAGGTTCCTTTAAATCAGTAGCGTTACTACGATCACGTTGGCAAGCAGGTGACCGTAGTCACATGATCGGGACAGACGCCGGCTGTAGAAGACAGACCCTAGGAATAAAGTAAATGTTTACAAAGCCGTTGTGTGACCGGTGCAGCTTTATGCTATAAACTTCGTTACGGGATTGCATAGCTTTCTCATATTAAAAGAGGGACGCAAGAGGTTTTTTAGCTTCACAGTTGCCCTCTCTTTTTAGATATCGCAGATCATGGTTATCGTGAATAAAAAGACAAGAAGAATGAAATAAGAGACCAGTGCACCCGGGTCGCAGTCTTATTCATTCTACGGCGATCCTGTTGTAATTATGGGACCTAAAAGAATCCTCGAGTTAGGGTAAGTGTTTGGTCACTTCTTTACTTCATTTAGTCACTTGAGGTTAGTAGATGATCGGACATACGTGTTATGGTCGAATCGCCACAAAGTCGAATTTCAAAAATACCTCAGATTGTCATTCTGTTTATGTGGCAATGTTAAGACGTACAATAATAAAAACTTCTTTTGTCGTGATGTTTGCCTTTTAAGGTTTTTTCATAAATGTTGTGGTAAGTGGCAACCTTAATGAGGCAGGCTATTAAAAGACCAGAGCCAGTACAGGAAAAACTTTTTTTTTTAACGTAGAAGAAAGTTTGTACAAGTTATATTGGTGAGCATGGTGGATGACCGTTGAACTCATGAGAGTGTGTTATTTGCAACAGATGCAGTCAACTATGAGGACAACCCCACTTATCCGGCAAATGGTCAAACAAATGGTACCTGCACAGTGTGCCAACTGTTGGAGATTATTACTCCGGATTGTTTAGGCGATTTAGAGATTTTTACAACATTACTAATGGCTGTTGTTTCATGTTGTTTTCTGGTAGTGGTTTAGAGATTATTAGTCCACACTTTGATTTGGAAATAAGAATATATCAAAGTGTAACAGTCTTTTGTCAAGCTCCCCTGAGAGTCATTTTATATAAGAAGAACAAAACATGTCGGGTGTGTTGTACGCTGCATTGTGAAACAGTGGATGTAAGCAAGTTATTAATTAAGTGTAGAACCTTAGCCAAAGTGCTTAAAGGATTCGCTAACATAGGATTGTAGAGTTCAACCTGTATAGTGAGGAGTTATCTGGTTATTTGACAGAAGTGCTAGTCAGAATAAGGTTCTTAATTTTGATCCAATATTTGTGGTGGTAGTATGGTAGTGTGTTTTTCTTTACATTTTGTACAAAATGTTTGCTATTTGCACTTTATGAAATGTTTGGATATTAATGTTAAATGTGTTCACTGATGTGTAATGTTCTTTTTTTAATTATATGTGATGGGTTTTAAAGAAAATTGAATGAATTAATAAAAGTATTTATATTTCTAAGAATAAGGACAATGGTCTTGTTTACTGTTAGGGATTACAATATGAAAGTCACAAGGTCCCTAAGTCTAAAAGTATTTCGCAAGTTGTTTGGGGATGGATCTCGGGGCTTCTAAAACTACTCCCCTGTGTCTCTTATTTGTATTTTTGCCTGCTATGTAACATCTTTGAATTGTCCCACTAATAGAGTCAAGCACGGTCAGGCACTTTATTCTGACTATTCACACCTGACTTCACTTGACTCTTTGCATCTGTATGAAAACTGTGGTTCTGCCCAAGAGTATAAGCAAGCTGGAGTTGCTGGGGATGTTACTTCAAAAGGGATACCAAAAATAGAGCTAGTGGTTCACCAAAGTCACAAATAGATAGTGCTTGAGATTGCACACTCAGATCTTACAGGAGGACATCTGGGCCAGGCCAAAACTCAGGCTCACTGAGCCAGCAGATTCCACTGGCCTGGGATACATGTCGACATGAAAAAATGTCATCCAGACGTGTGAAATATGTCAGCGTACCAGCACTCACTCACCACCACCAGCCCCTTTAAATCCATTATCAATTATTGTAGTACCAGTCTCGAGGATTGGGATGGATATTATTGGACCCCTTGAAAAATCCAAGTTAGGGAACAAATATGTGTTAGTAATAATTGACTCTGCCGCCCGATACCCAGAGGCATTTCCCCTGCGCAATAATACCACCCAGCAGATACGAAAACATTCACTTCGCTTCTCTCGAGTGGGCTTCCTAAATAAATCCTAATGGATCAGGGTACCACCTTTATGAGTAAACTCATCGGGAAGGTAAATTAACTACTTCATATAACCATCTTCAGGATGTATGTTTACCACCCCAAATGGATAGATTAGTTGAAAGGTTTAACAAGACCCTTTAGACCATTCTTAGGAAATTAGCTGACAAGGAAGGAGCCAACTGGGATCAGATGATTCTATGTGCCTTGTTTGCCATAAGAAAAACACCTCAAACCTCCACTGGTTTCTCACCCTTGGAATTACTGTATGGGCGAGAAGACAGACATGTTTTAGACATGCTTTGGGAAACATTGGAGGAAAGGGAAGAAGTTCCAATATCACTCTCCCAGACAGCCTCTCGGTTAAAAGAACATTTGGCACCTGGTCGATCTGTGGTACAAGACCACCGAGTAGAGCCCAAAGCCAACAAAAGGCATCTTATGACAAGAGAATCTCCTTTAGGTCATTCTCCATCATGCAAAAGGTCCTTGTACTTCTCCCTGCCTCAGACAACAAGCTCTTTTCTAAATGGCATGGGCTATATGAGGTATTGGACAAGACAGTGCTGGGTAATTATAAGATCCCCCAACCAGACCGTCGCCAGAAGACGCAGATTTACCATGTAAACTTGTTGACAGAGTGGAATGAGAACATCTCTGAGTCTAATGCCACAGTGTTATCGTGTTTGATACCGGAAGCATTGAATAATAACACTCTAACTCCCTCTGATATTATTAACACTCAACAACAAGATCTCCTTGAGTTGCAAGAACAATTTCACAATGTTTTCCATGAAGAGCCTGACAGTGTGAAAGGAATACACCATCATTTCCGCACCCTTGCAGGCAAAGTATTATATCTTGAACCATATCGACTACCTGCATAGATCTTGTCGGATGGTTTTCTGTACCCTTCTTAGGATGAGGGGAAGTGTAACAATATGTCATTAAGGCATTAGTCATGGATGGGGTATTCAAAAGAAAAGGAGGGATACCATGTCTCATCCAATGGTGCTCTGCTACTCCCCCCGGAGGCTGTCTCCCACATGTTATCCTCCCTCATACAGCCGCACCCAGGGTCAGGATCAGGGAGCAGCTTCCGTCCTCTGGCCACATGGGGAGAGGCCACATCCAATAAAGGAGTGATAACACCATTGGATTCATCACATCCCCTTGTGTCTCCTGTTTCTGATCTACCACACAAACACAAAAACCGTCTGAAGATAATTGGGCTTTCCAATCCTCTACCCCAGTGCTCAATTAACCATTTGATTCCCCTTTCACCCTCCCCACTTCTACCCCGATTTGAAGCCAACCATTTCCGAATTGAGCAAAAAAGAAGGCAGCTATCCATTTTTGAAAAGCCACAGTGCTTCCGTGCACCAGGGGAGATATATAAAGGTTACTTTGAACCAGGGTCCTTCTTTTTCCATCTAATTTCTTAAAAACTGCTGGACAGCATCACACCAAACTGAAAGAAAGGAATATCTATGACACCTTATTTTGTGCCAATGCATCCAGCGTCTTTTGCTGTGTGCGTATGCAATGGAAGCAATTTGTCTTTGAGGGATAAATGAATGGGAGTAAGACAAAAAACCTTTTATTCTTTGCTTGATAACTTTTGTACTGGTATAACAATCTGGCCCCAAAATTACCAATTTGGAGGGGGCCATACCAGACATGTGTTTTATAAACTGTAATCTGGGTCCGTCCAGTGAGTCAAAAGTCATTAGCAGAAATGTCTGGGGCAATTCAACACAAATTGGTTTTATCTTAATTATAGGGGGCTGACCACCAACTTATAATATATTTGTATATGTGAGTAAAAAAAACAAGATAAAAACAAACAAAGACCAAGTCTCTAAACTGCCTGTGATATCATCTCACCTCTCCCAGTAGCATTGTGGGTTTCTCAGAGATTACTAAATAATTTCTTCAAGGTTGAGCAGTTACTCTTCACTTACACAGGCTCTTGAACCAGCTTGTGGTACAGCCACAGTATCTGTGTTAAGGTGAGAGTGGTCCAAGGGTTGTCACTGTTCGCTGCTGGTGCTTTCCTCATCCTCAATTTGGCATCCCTTTCTCATCTAGTCATGGAGTCCTATCTCCATCACCCTGACTACTCTTCCTTTGTCCACATTTCTGTGATCTTGTGCTTCGTCTCACTCTCTTAACCTTCCTTGTTCTAGTCCGCCCCCCTTGTACCGTCCTGCACTTCTTAGCAATGGGCCTTCCCTCCTTCTTCCACACAACTGTTGGTACTTTTACTGCCCCCACTTCCTTTTCTGTTGTGACCACCTTCTTCTCTGATACCACTTCTTCCTCTGATGATAATACTACCTGCTCCTTCTCTGACATCACATCCTCCTCTGATGTTCCTGCCACCTCCTCTTCTTATACAAACTCCTCATCTTAAATTACTACCACTTTGTCCTCCTTTGATGTCACCTCCACCTCCTCCTTTTTCACATTCCACTGTGGCTTTTCAAAAACAGATAGTCACCATTTTCTTTGCTCAATATGAGTGATTCATGTGGTAATCCTGAGCGGGAACATGAAAAACAAGACTGCTCAAAATTATATGTATATATCTGTGGTAGATCAGAATCAGGAGACAGACAAGGGGGCATAGCGTTTCACACATGCTTATTCTATATTCAAAGAAAAGAAACCTAATATCGCCCTACATTTGTAATTCTAAGCCCTAGTCTATACAAAAGATTGACTAAAGAAGACTTGAAACAATCCGAATTGCCACCAGGTTGGATTTCAAGCGGACCGAAGTGTAAAATGAGAAGGACTGTTTCCATTTTGGTGATGGTCGTCCTGTGAAATGACTACATGCCGCCCAATGTTTTTAGTTTGGTCATCAGGTAGGCTGGTATACCATTGGTGGTTGCCTTGTAGGTGAGGCATGCAGTTTTGCATCAGATCTTAGCTCGGATGGGGAGCCAGTGTTATTTGCGCAAGGTGGAAGCCATGTTGTCAAATTTCCTTTAGCCAGGGATGAGACAAGCAGCAGTGTGGTGGGCTACTTTGATGGGGGCCAGATGAGCAGTCAGGATCTCTGTAAGGATGGCAATACCCCAGTCAATATGTCAGATCACAAGGATCTGCCCCAGGGGATGAAAAACAGGATTCTGTCACTTCTCTCCATGGGGGAGACTTTTCCTGTGAGTCTAGAGAGGTGAACCAGCTGCGCAATACCCTCCCTAGGGGTAGAGACAAGCAGGCCCTCCAGGGATAGACTCCACCTCTGGGAATAAGGACTCCCATTCTTATGAGTAACTCCCTGAGCCACATATCACGATAACCCACCTTTAAAGACATCTTCTGAAGAAAAACATGAAGAACAATTCAGGATTTTTTGTTGTAATCCAAATACTTTAATTGTGCCTGTGAAGGAAAATGTGTGTTACACTAAGATGAATAAAACCATCGGAAGGATACAGAATACAAATCAAACAGAAAAGAAGGACTTTAACGCTGTGGTGGGGAAGTTCATGGCAGAATAATAGGAATGGTAAGGCAGAGAAATTGAGAGGGAGCGATCCCACGAGTTTCAAATTGGCTTGCCGAGGTACAGAGGAGGAAACCTAGACATGAGGCGTACAATGCAGAATGGAAGCCCAGGTGCAGCTTCAAACGTGTGGCGTCAAAACGGAGAAGAAACGCAATGCACCAATGGGGGCACACAGCATACCAATCCTGTTTGAGGAATAAGTGGTGACAGGACCACAATCAAGCCGTGGTCGACCGTGGGATCCCTAAACAACCCTGAAACTGATTCCATTAAGGAAGAGCGAATCGAACCGCAAGAAGGAAGAATGGTGTCGTAATTAGATGCTTGGTGTCACGTGTGGGGTCACTGAGGTGTGATGTCACTACTGTGGAATGTGTGAACACGGATGTTCTGAATGTGACAGTTGAGAGTGGAGAGCTGGCTTGATGGGACGTGCCAGTGACTGACTACTGACATTTGTACTTACAAACTTGTACAAAAGTAAACTCTGAAGTAACATACTTACCTGCTCGGCAGTGATTCTTCCAGAACCCTGTTACTTCATTTGGCGATGAGGATGCATCTGTCGTGGAGGGGGCAGCTGTGAAGTCTGTATACCACCCTCTGTTGGTTCACGTCTCATCGCGGTAGGCCGGTACCCCTGAACCTAGTTGGTCGGTTCACGTAAAGAGGACTCAGCAGGCTGGGCGGTGCTGATGTATGGTGACTCCTGGGTCGGTGCTGCAGCAGGTGCCGAACAGCTTCGATCCCGGTGGGCAGAGCGGGAGTCGGGTGAGCGCCTAGACGGTCTCCGATGAGGAGGATGCTGGTGGTAATGTTGTAGCCGCATTTGGCGCAGGGCACTTCAGCAGGTACCGGGTGTGCAGTGGACCGGACCAGTGTCAGTGCGGGGGGTCGAGTGTGCGTCTTGGAGACGGTCTCTGGGGAAGGAGGCCAGCGGGGTATGAGGCAGCCATATTGGTCTAGGGCATTGCAGTGGATCGGGGGGGCAGTGTGGGTGTGTGCCAGTATCGGTGCGCACATAGCAAGGGAGCCGCGGACTGCAGCACACAGAGTACAGGCTCCGGGGTGAGATAATACCAGACCAGTGTGGGGTGCAGGAGCTTGGGGGTGGTGTTCCCATCTGTGGGCTGGAGGATTTACCTGTCGTGGACGTGGACTAGTGAGGCGGGGTACTTGGCCAGTGGCTGGACAGCGTTGGCAAGTCTCATTAGCAGTTTGTCACAAAGACATTTTTGTTGTTGGCAGGCCCGTGGAGCCAGGAAGGGAGCCTGTTTTGGTGTTGTATGGCACTATGGACCGTGTCATAGCAAAGATTGCAGGACATCGAGGTGTCCGGATGGTGTTTCGGACTGAGCCAGCGACTGTTATGACGACGTTGTCCGCTTTGCGTGGGCCGTGCCTGCGTGATCCGTTGGGCCGCAACGTGGACATGGAACGCACCGTTTTTCCAACAGTTACGGAGAGGCTCAGCACGTCTGGACCAATGGAAAGTAAAAGAGTAACTAATGAGAACTCATTGCCCGTGGGAGGGTCGGTTGGGAAGAAGAAGAAGTTCTTAGTTGCTATGCTTTACGGAGTGCAAAAAGAAAAAAGGACGTTTCTTCCACGCCGTTCCTTGTGCAATGCGGAAGCGGGTTCGCAGGAGGAGTTGTGCAGTAGTTGCAAGGTGGTCGTGGAGAGCCTCAAGGAATTTGATCCGGATTTATGGCGGTTCTACTTGGGGATGACAGCCCACGTTTTGGCGGAGCACTGACTGCAGGTGTCGGGTGGGGTTGGTTGTATGTTGTCGCGTGATATATGTTGTGGCCTTGGGATTCTAGTTTGGGAAAGGTGCCCTTTACGGTGGGTGTTAGGTTCCAGTATGATGTGTGTGTCCATGTCGTGGCCCTCGTGTTAATGGGTTTTCCATGGTTTTGCATTTCTTATGTGCTAACGTGGGTGCGGGGTACAGAGACTTTGTTTTGCTGTTGCTATCTTCCTGCGTGTTTCGTTTTCAGGTGGGACTGGACTCGTGGTTGCGGGATACGGAGTCTTGGTTTTGCAATTGTTATCCTCTTACATGTTCCTTCCCAGGTGGGACTGATTGCTGGGTATGGTGACTTTAATTGCTGGGTATGGTGACTTTAATTGAATTTGGTGTGTCCCTTCGGATATACGGATCTACTATGGGTAAACTTGTGGGTGAAATGTTTTCCACTGTATTCCCAGTGTTGCTGTGTTCTCTATATTATGTCTTTGCTATGTATCTCTGTGTTTTTCATCTGCTTGTGGTAGCGGTTGCAGATGGGCGATTGTGGCGTGGGTGTGATTCCTTTGTGGTGGTTGTATGCGTGGGAGTAGTGCATGGGAGTAGTGCATGAGTGGCTGTTGTATGGGTCATGGGGTGTGTGAACTGTTGTCAGTCGGGGTGGTTGCCATTTGGGTGCGATATGGAGTAGGCAATATATTCCCACGGTGGCTGCATGGTGCGCCGATTTGGGGCGGTTTCAGTGTCGGCCTAGCGGTTGTTTTTTTTCTGTTTCTAGTTTTGCTGTTGGTGGCTAGGAGGTCTCGTGGGTGTCGCAGTTAGGAGGTCTCAGGGGTATTTCTTTGTCTCCTTATTTCTGGTTCTCGGGTTTCATTAATGGTGGCAGGTGTATGGGTGTTGGGGCTTTTTGTGCCCCGGCAGTCTGGCGGAGTTTTGGGGTCTCATTGGATTGTGTGCTACGTGGGGTCTTTTGGGATCTCTTTGGGTTGTCGGGTTACATCATGCGGTAAGGTAATTGCTTTGGGGAGCCTGTTTGCAGTGTTTGCATGCACCTTTATTCCTCGTAGGGTTGATGAGAAGTTGTTGAAGTGCGACCGTTGGGTTAATATATGATTCTGTTCTCCTGTTTTGTTCTGTGGGGAGCAAAGTGGTGAGGTGGCGGCGTGGTGCAATTAGATGCTTGGTGTCACATGTGGGTTCACTGAGGTGTGATGTGTGGGGTTCTTCATTGTCCAGGGTTATGGTTTTTAGTCCAGTGTTGTGCATTCTAAGTTACTGTGGTTTCCCCATTACCTTGAGGGTCTGTTTGAAGCTATATGGTGAGTTATATTCGGTTGGCAGGTTTTGGGTTAGGTGATCTGGTGAGTTTAGGCCTTGCCTATTTTGTTGGTGGGTTTAAACTCTGCTTAGTTTGTCAAAAGTAGTTTTGACTTTGGTTTAGTGGGTACATATACGTGCTGGCCACACTTATGTGTATTGTGGTCTGGATAGTATTTCTTGGTGTGGATAGTGTTTCTTGAAGATGGTACAGGGGAGGAGTGTCGTAATTAGATACTTGGTGTCACGTGTGGGGTCATTGAGGTGTGATGTCACTACTGTGGAATGTGTGAACACAGATGTTCTGAATGTGATATTTGAGAGTGGAGAGCTGGCTTTATGGGACGTGCCGGTGACTGACTACTGACATTTGTATTTACAGTCTTGTACAACAATAAACTCTGAAGTAGCATACTTACCTGCTTACCTGTGATTTTTCCAGAACCCTGTTACTTCAAACGGCAAATCCATATGGGAAACTACAGAAAAACCGAAGAGCCAAACGGACAAGTGACAGAGAGCGTCCCAGCATTTATTTATTTTTATTTTATTTATTTATCGCATTTGTTGTACGCCCAAATCCAAGGGTATCACGGCATAGATTACAGTATATTTTAGTCTTAGTGGTTACATGTTGTGCCGCCAAGTGATGTTATCTCTAACCAAATCAGGTAACGGGGAAAGCGGGAGACCCGGGGTGGGGACGGTCAAAGATAATAACTGGAACTCTCATACTTGTCCCAGTCAAGATAAAGCATTGAAAGTGTGTGAAGAGAGTAACAATCATTACTGGAACGCTCATACTTGTCTCATGACAGATAAAGTGTCAAGAATGCATGATAAGAGTGAGAACCTTTACTGGAACACTCATACTCGTCCCAGTCGAGAGAAAGTGTCAAGAATATGTGAAGAGAGTGAGAAGCATTACTGGAACACACATACTCGTCCCAATCAAGATAAAGGCCCTCATTAGAAGTGTGACAATATTTGGCAGTGATTCTGTGGATCCGGTGGAACCGTTTCCAGCAACTGTAACCATGGAATCACTGACAACCTTACAACATTGTGGGAGCGCGCATTTCGGCATGCCGGTAACAGAGCGACTGGCATGCCGGAAACACTGGCACACTAGTGCAAAATCGGCGGCAACAATGCTGGTGGCACCTTTTCTGGCATGCCATTGCTGGACTCAACGGTAATGGAAACACTGGCACCAGTGTCGAAAGAGAAAGTATATCGTGCCTCCTATTGTAATAAATATATTAATATTGGCCTATGCCAAGTTGCTCGAAAGTCGCTTGCGAAAGAAATTCGTGTTGCAAGGTCCTGACCTTAAATCCATGTAAGCCGCCATTTTAGGTCAAACTGCCATTTTAGGATTCGCTTTGTAAAAGTCACCCTGTGAGTTAAAATGGTGGACGATGTCATTCCAGAATACAACATGGCCGTCTTGACCTCTGTACATAGCTAATGTGTAACTTGCCTGCAGGCCACTCATTGAGGTCGTGAACTGAGACCTTGTCCTTCGTTGACCTATGTGTAGAAGGATTACTCGTGCAATGAAACTAATCCACGAGCATATGTTGAGACAATGTATCCAAATACTGAATGTAGAACATCTGTTTAACTACATTGTATTAATGTTTGAGAAGGCATGCATGGAAAATCTTAGAATACACAGTTATTGCATAGGCTTGTTGATACATGTATTAAAGGCAAACCAGTTATATGCGGTTGTTTGAGACTTGGCACGAACCCTAGATCGGTGATGTATTAAAAGTAATATTAACCCGAAGTGGGGCTGGACATCGTGCCCACCAAATGTATAAAAAGCGAATGCATTCTAATGTACAACGTCTCTCACTGAACACACTGAACCACACTGGAGTTCGTTGTGTTGTACTGAAGGCCGATAGCTATCTGATTTTGCTCTGTTTTTGTAACTGGATTCAGTATAAAATAAAGTACTTTGTATGTTCCTTTGTAACCCGTGTTCAGTGTATTTCCTTTTGGGGTACTCAGCTTCGATATTTTGATTTTGTTTTCACAGTTGGCGCCCGAATAGGGACCCTCAAGATTGATGCCGGATTGTTGAAGGTTGACGCACGCTATCGGACCGGGATCGAACGGTGTGACATAAGGGGCCCCCTGAACGAGACGCGACACCTCAGCAGCGCTGCACGACCCGAACCTTGGACGATAAGCGTGTGGTCCGAGACAGCATCTTGACGAGGGTCCACTTATCGAGGCGGGCAGATTTGCCGAAATCACCATACACGAGGTAAGATTAGTTAGGTAAGATTCTTAGAAATCCGATCGGACCTCCTTAGGTTTGGTCAGGTGAGTCGTGACCCGATTCTTAATTTAACCCTGACAATTTGAATTTTGGCGCATTGCATCTGCAGACACAATTATTGACCAGGTAACACCAAGAATTTGAGATATGCCTGGGAAATTGTCTACCTACTTTAGGGCATTATTCCGCAGTGATAGACAATCTTTGGAATTTAGCCGTCCAGCACCACAGGAGGGGTCGCCGCCGTGTTCTATGTACTGTAAGCATGGCATTGGAAGTATAGTATTTAATGACATTTGGCACAGACAAACCAGACATGCCTCCGAACTTCAGTGGCCAGTCAATGGTAGTTTTGAAATCCCTCGTATTGAGTATTTAGAGTCAATTTTATTAAAGAAAAAAGCTAGACCTGCAGCATTTGATGTTTTGCAGAATTGGAAAAAAGAAGCAACAACTTTAAAAGTAGAGACAAACATGCACGCCGTCATAAAACGAACGCTGAAAAAGCATTGTTATATGATCAGGACAAACAGTCTGAGGCGACTAAAAATATGGATAGAGCTTTTTCACTCGGTATTCAGAAAATCTATCCTTCTAAAGATCTTCATATTTCTGATGAGTTTATTGACAAAATATTAAATGAACGAAGGCCTGGTGCCTCTGCGCCACCTGCGTATGTTCCTCTTCTTGCTGCTTTGCCTCTTCCTCCTGTTATTCCCGCTCCACCTGTTGTTGTTCCTGTTGTTCTTGCTCCGCCTAATGTTCCCCTTCCACAAGCTCCTGCACCTCTTTTTATCGCACCAGTTATAGTATCTCCATCAAATATGCCTGCTCCCTCTCTTCCAAGCCTGAGCCGCTTGTAATCGATTGAGGTACAGGAACAAAGGTTGTCACTCGCAATACCGTACCACCGGAGAACAAACGTGAGTTAATTGCATGGGCTAAGCATTGTATGGAGAAGAATGATAAAGCTAGCGTTTTTGCCACACTTTGTAATGCGGATAATTTTCCTCAGAAAAATGTTTTTATTGAAGGTTTAGGGATTCAGTTATGTATAAGGTGGGGAAGATTAAATAATGCGGATCTTCCGCAAGGGTTAAGGGATCTAAATACTCAAGCGCTTTCTAGGAGCACTGTGGAGAAGGTAAATGAGCATGTCGAGAGGTTGTTTGGGTATAGAAAGGAGTTAGAAAAGCCACAGAATGAGGATGACAAAGAGGAGAATATGTATGTACAGAAACGGTTCCTTCCGTGTCGTAAACCGATATCTGAGGAAATGCGAATTTGTAAGAAAGACGCGATTATATGGATTTCAGACATATCGATAACTCCAGTTGAGGTATATGACACATATAGTCAATATACGCTACAAATGCAGAGGAAAGTGATACAGGTAATGGTAGAGTACTTGCAGGATGAGTGTGTAAAAAGGAAGATTAGTTGTCCCACAGAGTTATTAAACATTTATAAGAGAGCTTTTTCACTTGACACTTCTTCGACTGCTTTAGCGCTCGACTTGGCTCTGTTGCTTAGTAAGCGTTCGGAGTCACCTACTTCTCAGTTGCCTATGAGAGAGGTTCCTCCGACATTTGTCCCGAAGGTTGAGGTTGCGGCCGATGCTGCACAGGGTATAGTCGCTGTGAACATTCCCGCACATTATGTATCGCAGTTTGTTCACGTCCTGTTCTCAAGACAGGAAGTGAATACTATTAGGCAATCTATTCCTGATATTAGGAAAAATCCGACAGGGTTCTATAAAGAGATAGAGTCCGTTTTGCAGTCCAAAGTGTTCACCCTAGGTGGCATTGATTTGTTGTTTGCTGTACTCCTGCCCGTAGATTTATGGAAACAAGTTAGAACTATTAACAACGTACCCAGGTTGGGAGATACATGGGTGAATATAACTAGACTCGATGCGGAAAGGCCAGCTGGTGAAAGACCGCCTCAGGTGATATTAACTTTGCCTGACAGAATCGTTGCTAAATTAAAAACCATAATTCCCGAAAAGAGAATTATTTGAGACAAGCTTACGGCCTGTGTCCAAGGAAAGTCTGAGGGTGCTACCGAGTTCTTTAATCGGTTCGAACAGGTATTCTCGGATTTCAGTGGACAAGACTTAGGCACAGAGTCTGGGAAAAGATTATTTGTGGACAAATTTGTACGTGGATTGTTGCCTGACATCCAGTCACAAATGATGTCTTCTGATAGCGCTTGCCAGGCGAAATCACAATCAGAAGTACTGCACATGGCTCAGTACTACGAGAACCATGTCAATAATGAAAAGGATAGGATTGAAAAACGGAAAGACGATTTAAAAACTAAAGTGCTATTGCAGCAAATTGTTAGGGGCCCCAGAGGGGGTAGTTCTCAGGTTAGAGGTCGCGATGTCCTGCAGGGGAATGTGCCCTTGGGTCCTGTGAACATTAACCAGTGTGCTTATTGTCGTCAAGAGGGTCATTGGCGAGCACAATGCCCCGTCCTTCAACAAAGGTCAAATAATACATTTGGCAATATGGGTAGGTTATCCAGAGGTCGCCCGGGCGTAGGGGGCCCTGGTAGAGGTCAGTTTACACAGGACCCTCAGCAACCTTTCTTGCAGGACAATCAGGCTCCGAGTGTGGACACTAGGAACATATTTGATCATCCTTCCGCTGCATATTTATCAGAAGAGCTTCATTTTGATGATATTCTGTTTCGTTAGGATGGCACGAAGCAGGGTTTGGAACCTACACCTATTCCCATTAATCAGAAAGGTCCCTACGTGAAATGGTGGTGGGAAATAGGAAACATCAGTTTTTGATAGACACTGTAGCACAGAAGTGTTCCATTGATCATTCACGGGTTCCAAACATTCCACTGTCAGGGCAAACCAATGTTTCAGTAGGGTTTTCTGGTACACCAGTTGTTTGTCCGGTTTCTATGCCGGTGCCTATTTCTTTGGGTCCCTTTACGGACCATTGTCCATTTCTGTTGACTTCGGATTGCGGAGAGAACTTGCTGGGGTTGAATCTGTTAAAAGAATTAAATGCAGTGATTTATTGTTCTTCTGATGGAGTGCGCTTGACGATTTCACCACAGCAATTTTCTGCCTGGCAATTCTTGACTAGACCTTTGCCTCCAGAATTTGTTAATGTACCAGAGAGCTTGTGGGCTGTCGATGACAATGATGTTGGTGTTTTACAGATTGAGCCTGTCAAAATAGTCTTGAAACATGGAATTGAGCTGCCACGCATTCCCCAGTATAAGATTTCGGTTGAGGGCGAGCTAGCTTTGAAATGTATTGTTTCCGATTTTGTGCATCGCAGGGTGATTGAAGAAATTTCAGGAAGTTTGTGTAACAGTCCGATTTTACCCGTGTACAAGATAGGCGATAATGTAATTCCATTCCGTTTCATAATTGATTTACGTGCCATTAATAAAGTTGTGGCACCACAATTTCCAATTGTGCCTGATGTAACGACAATCCTAACCATGATTCCAGCTACAGCTACTTACTTTAGTGTTGTGGACTTAAAGAATGTGTTCTTTTGTATTCGTATACACAAGGATAGTAGATATTTGTTCGCGTTCACCTTAGGGGGACGCTCGTTTACATTTACTCGTGCACCTCAAGGGTACACAGAGAGTCCTAGCATTTATAGTAGGGCTTTGAAAGAACAACTTGATACCCTTGAATTGCCCTCTACCTGTACCTTGCTTCAGTACGTTGATGATTTGCTTCTAGCTGCTGACTCTGAGAGTGCCTGTAAGGAGGGCACTGTGTTATTACTTATTCATTTAGCTAAGCATGGTCACAAAGCTTTGCTTAAAAAATGTCAATATTGTTGTCAGGAGGTCGCCTGTTTAGGCTATCTCCTGTCAAAGTAGGGAAGAAGATTGACACCTGAAAGAATAAAACACATTCCCGGTATGTCTGTCCCAAATACACAGAGGAAGTTGGAGCCTTGATAGGTATGGCTTCTTACTGTAGGTTGTGGATCCCGAATTTTTCACTAGTGATCAAACCGATGTTGGCTTTGACGAAGAAGGGCATTTCTTCGCCATTGCCATGGAACGCGGTACACCAGCAGTCGTTTGACTTGCTTAAGACTGCATTATGCTCTGCACCAGTTTTGGGCACAAAACTTTGAAAAGGCATTTGTGTTGTTTGTGCATGAATGTGATGGATGTGCTTTGGCTGTATTAATGCAGGAACATGGAGGGAAGAATAGGCAGTGCGGTTACTTTTCTTCCGCCCTTGATCCTGTAGCATGCGCTTTGCCAAGATGTTTGCGAGCTGTCGCTGCTGCTGCCGCCTCTGTAAAACAAAGTGAGGGAATGGTCCTAGGCCATGATCTAACCCTGATGGTGCCTCACTCTGTAGATGTTCTACGGAACCGAACTCAAACGCAACACCTCACTTCTGCACGGTTGACAAGATATGAATTGATCTTGATTGCTCCTCACATTCAAATTAAGAGGTGTTGTGTTCTTAATTCGGCTGAACTCCTACCTATCCCGCAAGATACTGCTTGCGGCGATGAAGTGCCACATGATTGTTTGTATACGACCGAATAAGAGACAAAGGGTAGAATTGATTTGAAAGATACTACCTTGGATAATCCGCAAGGAGAGCTGTTTTGTGACGGCTCCTGCTTCAAACTTCCAATGGTACATCCACAGCTGCTTATGCGATCACTACATTGAGCACGGTTGTGGAAACTAAGAGAATCACGCATAATTCTGCGCAGGTCGCAGAGATTATAGCATTGACCCGAGCTTGTGAACTTTCCGAAGGGCTTGCAGTAAATATATATACTGATAGTCAGTATGCCTTTGGGGTGGTCTACAACTTTGGGAGACTTTGGTCAGAGAGAGAGTTCCTAACTTGGCATGGCACCAAAATTCAACATGGCTCCCTAATAGTACAACTACTCTCAGCGCGTGCGCTCCCTACTCAGTTAGCAGTTATGAAATGTGCAGCACATCGAAAGATTACAGATGATATAGGGAAAGGGAATGCTTTTGCTGATCAGATAGCTAGGCAAACTGCTACCGATCTCCTTACGGAGATGTATGTTTCAAGGGAATCTGTAGATGCTTATACAATAGATGAGGGTGTTGGGTCTGTACGGGATATCCAAGCTGATGCCACGTTAGAAGAATCCAAAAGGTGGGCTGAAGGCTTGGGGAAACTTGATGATGACAGGTGTTGGGTGGACATAGTAGAAGGGAAATGGCTACTCCCTGACGCGTATGCCATGATGATGGTAATCATGGCCCATGGTCTTACTCATGTATGTGCCCAGAAAAGTTTGGGTAAATGACAACATTTCGCAAATTGCCCAGCGCTGCGTCCGGGAGTGCACGATTTGCCTGCAACCTGCAACACAACGTGGGAAAGGGGACAGTAACTCCAAGGGGTAGTTTTGGGCCACCCTCTGTCCCCTTCGAAGTGATGATAAGAAATATGTACTGGTGGTTATCTGTGCTTTTAGTAAATGGGTTGAGGCTTTCCCTGTTAAAGATGCTACAGCTATGACTACTGCAAAAATCATGTTAAAAGAATACTTTCCACGGTTCGGTTTGCCAAGAGTTATCTGGTCGGACAATGGTCCACATTTTGTCACTGCTGTAATTATGGAGATATGTACAGCATTATGAATTGACAAATGGTTCCATTCGGCCAGACATGCTCAGAGCGCCTGACTAGTAGAAAGACACAACGGTATCATCAAGAACAAGCTTGCTAAAACGTGTGCCGGCACCAAACTAAAATGGCCGGATGCCTTACCGATCGTTTTGTTATCTATGCGCACAACCCCTCAAACTAAGACTGGGCTCTCTCCATTTGAGGTGGTAATGGGGAGACCTGCCAATATTTGGAACCTTCCTAAATGTAACTCGTTGAGAAATGTTGAAAATGTACTACTTTCAGATTATTGTAGCCAATTGACTAAAAACCTGTATTTGATTTATCACCAGTTACGAGAATCTTTACCTGTGCGATACGAGGGCCCGGGTCACGGCATACGGCCTGGGAGTTGGGTGCTCGTCAAATCGTTTGAGCGCTCCTCTTGCCTCGCGCCTCGCTGGCGTGGCCCATTCCAAGTCCTGTTGGTCACCCAAGACAGCGGTGCGGGTCGCTGGGCGAAAGAACTGGATCCACGCGTCCCACATCAAGAAACTTCCTCACCCTGTTCCGCATGTTACAGAAGAAACAGAACCCCTCGCTGACACTGCAAGCAATGATCCCAAAGCAGTAAGCAATACTGAGAGTGTGTTGGAGAATCTCTCTGAGCCTGGGAGGCTTGGGGAAGCTGCCATTTTGTCTCTGCACTCTCCACAAATTTTGCACCCGGAAACTGCTGTTTCGAATTCAGCCCCTTCACATGCCCCCGACACGTTGCTTCCAGCAGGAAGTGATGACATATTGTTTCCGGATCAATCAGTACCAGGAAAAGTACGATATAATCTACGACCAGGAAGATAGACTTACGGCACGGTTTTGCTGTGCATTTGATAGACTTACGGCACGGTTTTGCTGTGCATCTGATAGACTTAAGGCACGGTTCGGCTGTGCATTCGGAGAAGGAAAGGAGTCATCGAGGGCTTGCTTTTTGCCCAAATTTGAGAAAGGGGATTCTGTTGGCTAGGGTTGTGGAAGGACTAAGAAGTCGCTCGACCGGGAGGTCGCCAGCAACAAACTTTGCAGTGTCCGTTTGAAGAATACGATGCCCACCACCGCTCGTATGGGACTTGTAAATAAGGGGGTGACAAACCGGGACAATGGACAAAATGCCTGGGCCCCGAAAATGTATTGCTGTATTTTTATAATGATATTTGGGTTTTTAATAGTCGCTGCCTTAGGATTGTGGTACCTCTAGGAAACTCACTCTTTAGAACTTTTGTTGCCTACTGACAGTGCACCCATTGTTCCTACTCCATTTGTACATTTGCATACTCTATCCCTTAGGGATTCTCAGCACAGACAAAGGTACCACAATAACACTTTGCTGCTTATCATGAATGCTACACATGCCATTTTTAATAAATCTAACTGTTGGGTCTGCTCACATTTACCCCAACACGGGGATAAGGGGCTAGGTTGGTATATTCATCCTTTACCGTTGACAACTGCTTGCTATGCTTCTCTTAGAGCACTGTTCTTTGGCCGATGGAATGATATCATCTCAGGGAACTTTGATGGCACCAATTTGAATAGTTTTGAGAAACGTGTTTTGACTCCCTTGGGATGCTCGCTTTTTGCAAATAGGAGTAAACCGAATGTTGCTTCTATTAGGCCTTCTGATAAACTGTCTCGCCCTTTCCAATCTTTGATTTCCTTTAATACGGCTCCAATAGGCAATAAGGATGCCATGCCTCCTTCTTACACTGTTAACCATAGCCCCGATTCAGTTTCTTTTTGCATACAGAGAAATGGAACTCAGTCAATGGGAAATTTTCTAGATTGTGCCAACGTTGCAAATTTGACTGGGGAAAACAGACCTTTGTATGTAGGCGAACCTGTCTACTTTGTCTGCGGTAATGTAGCATTCTCATGGTTGCCCAGGGATTGGCAGGGAACCTGTTATTTAGGGATCCTGTTACCTGGGGTGTTATAGCTAGTACAAAAGAAGTTTCGAAGGCTCGTCCACGGTGGGACGAGAATGGTGACACCCCAGCACAAATCTTGGGAGATATAGCTAAATCAGTAGTGCCATTTTGGGGGCAGATAGCCAATTCAGAAGATATCAGAAAATTAGCGAGAGTACTGGAGAGAACCATCAACCGGACCACGGACATACTCTATAATATGACGTTAGAACAAAAGGCAATAAGATTAGTAGCACTTCAAAACCGAATGGCATTAGATGTCATTCTAGCTGAGCGTGGTGGAGTGTGCAAATTAGAGGGGTCCGCTTGCTGTGTTTTCGTACCAGATTCCTCCCCAACTATCTTCAAGGCAATACAGAATCTGCACGTCCTTAGTTCCGAAGTGCATGTTCCAGAGGGAAACTGGGATCTAAGCGCTTGGTTCTGGGACTTCTTGCAATCTTGGGGTTGGAAGGTACTTTCGGTCTTACTAATTATTTTGGGAATACTGTTGTTTCTTTGTTGCTGTATTCAGTGTCTACCTGTATGTGTTCGATGCTAGGGGGATGATGCGCACAAGCGATAGGTTTGATAGGACATAAAGGGCCTCATTACACATTGTCCGGTAAGGGAATACCGTTACCGTTAAAGAATTACCGGTACCGGTAATTTCCCAAACCAATCACGACCCTGACCCACCGCTATTAGCGGACCCGGTAAGTACGGTGCCACTAATAGCGGCAAGGCCGCGGGCGCGCCACCCCCATACCGGAAATAGCGCCATGGCGCTAATATCACGCCATCACAAGCCATGCGGACATGGCATTAGCGGCATGGAAAAGACCCCAAACTCCCTTACCGGCATGGCGCAAATAACGCCATCTAAAAGCACCCGTTAAGAGACCTGAGCAGTGTTCCCATCTGTCACAGATGGACACAATCAGCACAGGTGGAGGCAATGGAGACACGCAGCACAAAAGAGCACACCACACCCCTTCCCACACCAAGATGGTCCCAATACCACCAACATGACATGGGCTTCAGTACATGATTGCAGTGCAGCACCAACAACAACAGGCCGCACCAGAGGTGGCCCGTAACAGGTACCCATTCCTCACACCATACAGGCGATGCCAGCTATCCACTGAAGAGATGGCTCCGAACCCCTTACAGAACCCACAGAACCAGCAGGAAGAGGACTTCAATATTGCACATACCCGTACCCTCGTTGTGACATTGCGCTGGTGCCTAAGCGGCCTGGGTGAGGCTCTCCTGTACGACCGTGACAAAGTGGCAAAGACAACCATGGCATGTGTAGAGCATCACAAAATGTGCATCTGATGGAATGTGCCTATGCCACTTGACAATGACATGCAACCACCAGATGAGGATGATGTTGATGGGGCTGAGTATGGGTGAAATCCTCTGGCAGGACATGCAAGAGGCGATGTCAAGGAGGCACACGATGTGCGTCAGCATCTGAATCAGGAATTCCATCAGGTACAAAGGTGAAATTACATGGATGGAGATGGGTATTGTTGCCCTGGTGCATGTTATGAGGCCCACAAAGGACGCTATCCACAATAAATGACACATACACAATGATGGAGACGACGCCTGGTTTTTAACCTCAGAACAGTGTATTGTGAACATAATGTGATAAAAATGTGCATGACCCCAACTTTCCAAACTCCCCTTCCACCCTCCCCCCACAACACCCCCAAGAACACCCTCTCCCCCCTCCCCCCACAACACCCCCAAGAACACCCTCTCCCTCTTCCCCCCACAACAACCCCAAGAACACCCTCGCCCCCCTCCCCCCACAACACCCCCATGTGAGCCTTATAGTGTCTATGTGTGCTGCTCAACATGTGCCACCTAGTCCTTGCTGGACCTAAGCCACAGGGCCTCCTCCACCATTGGGTGGTTGTGACGTGGGGTGCCTCAGGTTGCGCAGAAAGCGGCCCAAGGGGCTTGTCTGCAGGGAACCCGAGGAGGAGGAGGTGCCCGGTTGATCCCGTGTTGGTGGTTGGTATTGCCGCTCCATGATGTCCTCAATACGGTTAATGGCCTGGCGGAGTTGGCCCATTTCCTGGCAGATCTTGTCAGTGCAGGCCTCAATGGCCTCTCTTGTTTGGCCTGCATATTTGCTGAGGTCATCCCTCAGACGGCCTGTCTTGGCCACATGCTGGGCGACCATCGCAGTAATGTCTGCCTGCCTCCGGCTGATGGTTGCAAGGTCAGGTTGGGTGGCATGTGATGTTGGTCTGGCTGCTGCGTCCTGGTCCGTTCCCCCGGCATCAGGTGAGGACACCTAAGGGCTCCATGCCCCTTCAACGGTGTGGGTGTCATGTTCTCCATGGCTACCTGATCTGGACGTTGCCCTTGGACTTTCTGCAATGGAATGTGTCGGGCTGGGGGAATGGCATTGTTCTAGAATGTCAATTGCGTCCTCCTCGTCAGTGAGCAGTGCAGTGGTGCTGCCTCGCCAGTGGAACTGGTGGCAGCGGAGTGCGTGCCCTCCATGCGCATTTCACCTATGATGGGGCACACTGGCGTGGGTTCAGCAATAACAGCAGCCGTGCCCTCAGGCTGTGTGCAACTGGTGCGCCTGCTACCTTTGGGCTTCTGCTGATGGAGACTCCTCCCAGTTCCCCTAGAGCTGGTAGCAGTGTCACCTTTCTCACTCATCCTGGCCTTTTTGGCTGCTGTGGAGGTATGGGTGGCAGTACATGTGCCTTCAGTGTCTGACGGTGATCCTGTTGAGGACAGAAATAGGGTATAATCAAGGTTAATGGTTCTAGGTGCCTTATGCAGAATGTTCACGTCATGCTGCTCTATGCATTGGGGCCTCTTTATCATTGTTTCTAGTAATGGGGATGTCGGGTTGGTCATGCATGGATGGGTCTCTGTTGCACGTGCATATGGTGATGCATGCATGTATGTGTGTGGCTGGATCAATGGCCTGGTCATAGACACATATTTGGGGGACCACTCACCCTTCACTGTGCATTGTTTGATGTATACACTCACCTCCATCGGATGAAATGGCCACACCATGTGCCATATCTCCGACTCCCTCTATGGATTCGAGTCCAATTGTGGAGGCACATGTCTCCTCCCACTCCTTCAGCTTCAACAGGGAATCTGCGCCACCTCCTGTGGCCATTGCCAGGTTACGGTTGGCCGTTAGTATATTCCGCACATGGACCCGGAGGTCGTCCCAACTCTTGCGGCAGTCCTTGATACTGCGGGTAGTAGTGCCCACCGCACTGACTTTGCGGGCAACTTCGGCCCAGGTGGCCTTTTTCTTGTTGATGGCCTCCCGCCGCATATCATTGGCGAAATCAACTTCAGCATTAGCTGCAAGTGTCCCGGTCAACATGATCAGCTCCTCATTTGAAAATGTTTCTTTGCGCTGCCGATCTGAAGATTTTATTAGCGCTTTGGGCATCTTCGGGCTTTCCTGGATGATTTCTTGTCGGAGTTCTCAGGAAAGAGGTCCTGGATGCAGAGGATGGCAATGGATTGTGTTTATAAAGATGGCCGCTGTGCTCTTTCCCGTTCCTGTGCGATGACGCTATTTCCGGTTCCGCTCTTTTACGGTGACCGCTAATAGCGGGGACCGCTATTTGCATGTAGCGTGGGGGCGGAGGTGCTATCAGCACTTTGGTCGAAGCAGGTAAGGGGCATTTTGGGGACTTTTGCGGCATGGGGGTACGGACTTTTACGGCATGGCGCTATGCTCGTGTCCGCGAACTCGTAATGGGACGCTTTTAGCGGCCTCTTGCGAGGGCGGTTACGCTAATAGCGCCATGCCGTAAAATTCCGATTTTTACCGGACAACGTGTAATGAGGCCCAAAGTGTATGCCCCAGATAAAACTTCCAAAGAATATGTGTTGAAAGATATTGTAGCAAATGACCTAATGGCAAGAGATATTTCGGATAGTGATTCAGAGTGCATGGACGATGATGCATGGAGTTTTTTGCAAGGAGATCCAAAGTAGTTTTTAGCACTTGGCATAGGCCAAAAGGAGGGTTTGTCGAAAGAGAAAGTATATCATGCCTCCTATTGTAATAAATATATTAATATTGGCCTACGCCAAGCTGCTCGAAAGTCGCTTGCGAAAGAAATTCGTGTTGCAAGGTCCTGACCTTAAATCCATGTTAGCCGCCATTTTAGGTCAAACCGCCATTTTAGGATTGGCTTTGTAAAAGTCACCCTGTGAGTTAAAATGGTGGACGATGTCATTCCAGAATACAACATGGCCGTCTTGACCTCTGTACATAGCTAATGTGTAACTTGCCTGCAGGCCACTCGTTGAGGTCGTGAACTGAGACCTTGTCCTTCGTTGACCTATGTGTAGAAGGATTACTCATGCAATGAAACTAATCCACGAGCATATGTTGAGACAATGTATTTAAATACTGAACGTAGAACATCTGTTTAACTACATTGTATTAATGTTTGAGAAGGCCTGCATGGAAAATCTTAGAATACACAGTTACTGCATATGCTTGTTGATACATGTATTAAAGGCAACCCAGTTATATGCGGTTGTTTGAGACTTGGCACGAACCATAGATCGGTGATGTATTAAAAGGAATATTAACCCGAAGTGGGGCTGGACATCGTGCCCACCAAATGTATAAAAAGCGAATGCATTCTAATGTGCAACGTCTCTCACTGAACACACTGAACCACGCTGGAGTTCGTTGTGTTGTACTGAGGGCCGATAGCTATCTGATTTTGCTCTGTTTTTGTAACTGAATTCAGTATAAAATAAAGTACTTTGTATGTTCCTTTGTAACCCGTGTTCGGTGTATTTCCTTTTGGGGTACTCAGCCCCGATATTTTGATTTTGTTTTCACACCAGAAACAATGGCACCGCCAGAACAGGAAATTCACTGATGGCCATTTTTGAAATCACAATCTTCTTAAAATCACCCAGTTCCTATTGCCATCCGGACATTTAAACACCAGCATTGCACTAGCAGGCATGGAATCTCGCATTTCTGAGAGATGGCAGCGGAAGCGTGCTTCACTGAGCAGGAGCTAAACATGCTGGAGAGCTATTTGCAATGGACCACCACCGCAGGACACAAATCGGAAAGAATGGCATTTGGGAGGAACTGGCTCAGAAGGTATCAGCCGTGGGACCCGTACCCTGTGCAAGAGGTGGGATGACCTCAACCTGATGGTGCACAACCTGCTGTCGGCCCACTGCAAGGAATGCCTTGACACTGATGGTGGGCAGACACACGTATCAAAATCATGCCATGGGAGAAGTGCAGCAGTGTGCTGCACCTCAAAGGGATTGAGAGAGTCAGAGCAGCGGAGGCTGGATTAGGGACTCCTGGAGAGGGCAGAGAGTACAACATTCCACACAAAAACAAACACAGCGGGTAGGTAAATGCAGTGCACAACACACAGAGACATGCCCAACTGCATGACACAAGACCGCATCCAACCCATACAGTGGCCAACGAACCATGGCCGTTGGCCAAGGGCACACAAACATTGTCCCCCACAACATCCAAACACACATATGCCCACATAAGTACTGTACATGTGCAGCCATTGCTGGCATGGGAACCAACACATACACAAGCCCCCCCGCCTCCAGGTGGCATGCACGCACCATGTGCAATGTGCACCTGTGACACACTCACATGCATGCACGCATCTAATCTATCCCGACGGACCTGGCCCTGGCATGGTTGACTGCCTACCTGTCAGACCGACAACCCCAAGTGCTATAGTGCCCCTCCCACACCTTCACCACAATCCTCACCTAAGTGGTTCCACAGGGTACCATTCAATCGCCATGGCTCCCCAACACATACCTTTCCCCTCTGGCCCACTCGATCACCAGCATTGCAACCCACTACCCGTGTGATGCTGCTGAGACACCGCCCACCTACTAACTCCCATCCTGTACTACCTGTCCATCCGCCCTCATGCATGAGTGTATGACTGCTGACTGCTAATCATGCAACGTGCTCTGCTGACGATCCTGCCTCAATCCCAGCAAGACAGAGAAGCCCCTAATCGTGATGTCTGAGCTTTGTAACCCACCCACTCCCTGGCCATCCTCCATGGGCCCCCACCCCAAACCCCCCTGAGAGCACACAGACCTTGGCGTCACCTTTGACACATCCCACACCTCACATAAGCACATCACAGACCATGGCAAGAGGTCTGACATACAGCACCACCACCTCAGGCAAGGCCCTCTACACAAGGCTGTCTGGGGCCTTGTTCCTCATGAGTCCCACTGGTGGAAGCCCATCCTCGACATGTCACCCCCTGCGTCCCTCAGCAGCACTTGGCCATGGCCACCTATCCCAGGAATAACTGGAATCTGGATCACCCCATCCTTCGCACTGTACTCCCCTCCCCCACTCACATCACTTGCCCCTGCTCCTGTGGCTCCCATCAACACTCTTTATAGGACCCTCTCCATAGTTCAAACAATGTCAATAGGCCTCATTCTAAGGGCCTCATTACACGGATGGTGGTAAGGATTTACCGGTACCGGTAAAATACTGGTACCGGTAAATCCTTACCACCTTACTACGAGGTCCTTTTGCGGGTTGGGGGATTTAACGCCTGCTTTTTGCAGGCGTTAAAAACCAACCCGCAAAGGGACCCAGGGAGCTAATTACGGTGCCGCAATTTGCGGTACCGCAATTAGCGCCTTCCCCATTCCCATTATGCTCTATGGGGCAAAAATGGGAATGGGGAAGGGCAATGGTGGAAGGGGGAATTACCGCACCGCCAACCTTGGAATGGGGCGTTAATTCCCCTTTCCGCCAAGGCGGTGCCGGTATTTTACCGGCATGAACCATGGCGCTAATAGCGCCATGGTTCTCCGCCATCCGTGTAATGAGGCCCTAAGTCTGGCAGTCCGGAAATAAGGGTTCCGATAGCAACGTACCGACACCCTTTCAGGACCGCCAGACTACAAGAATGCCTGCAGGTGGAGCACGGGAATGGGGACTTACGTTCTCGCCACCTGACATCCTGTACCACTGTGACTTGTAATGTCCCGGTGGCACCGGGATATCAGGCAGCGGGAACAGTTTTATGAGGTTAGCGGCAACCCACCGGTAGCACCGGCGGGTTACCGCTGACCTAGTAATGAGGCCCATGTCTTTAATGCCTCAGGGTTCCCTTCCCCAACCTTCGGTTCCTTCAGTAACACAAAATAATCAAGATTCCACTTTGATAGGCCTCTTAGTGTTCCCTTCCTCAAGGTTAGGCCTCTTCCAAGTTCAAACACAAATATACTTCTTGAGCATCTCAGGGTTCCCTTCCCCAAACTCAGGCCTCTTTCAAGTTCAAACACAAGTTCAGCTCTTAGGCTTTCTCAGGGTTCCTTTCCCCAAACTCAGGTGCCTTTTGAGCTAAAAAAGGGTTAGCATCAGAGACATTTTTCGAAAACGCCAGGTTATTTGCACCTCCTAAGCACGACCACTCTAAGCTTTAACCCCTCTCCTTTATTTCCTGCTCTTAACCTTTTCCTTCAGGGGCATTCTGCACCCCTTCTTGTTCCCCTCTGTTTACTTGACTTTCTTTCCTGTGCCCACTGGCACCTTTCTTTCCTTCTTCTGCATATTTGCGCTTTCTTTACTTTTCCGTTCCCACTGGCAACTTCCTTCATGCTTTCCTGTGCACACTTGCACTTTCTTTACATTTCCGTGCCCACCAGCACCTTATCCACTCCGCCGGTTGGCTTAAACCATTCTCTCTCGTTTCGGGTCGCTTGCGCCCTCTTTAATATATTCCTTTACCTTTGCTTCCCTTGCACACTCTGCTTTCTGACTTTCTCTTACTTTTTCTTGATCTCGTCACTCTTTTTTCAATCTTCACTAGTTTTCTTTTCTTTGCTCTTATCGGCTCCTTGCCACCTTATGGGTTTCCTTTCGCCTGCTCCGCTTAAGAAACACTGAGCCAGCATTTCGGCACGCCATTCTCCTCTGAGCCGTCGATCCTCTTGCTCTCTGCTCCTTGGCTTCTCTGGTCCAAACAACGTCCACAGCTCATGCATTAAGCTGTGCATAACCACGCCTTTTATAGTTGGAAAAGCAGTCAAGTTGATTCAGGTGTGAATGATAATCAGTGAATGACTGACTGTGCCTGACTATCCATGGGACAACTTGAAACACTTGTGTATGGGCGCGTTATAAATGCCATATCATATCATATCATACCTTAAGTTCTTTCTACCACCCGTTTCCCTTACACCCCCCATGTTATTCCTATGGGAAATCTTCACTACTACTGGCTGCCTCTTTCTCGTCCCAATATTAGTTGGAAATGGGAAGGGGTGATGGTATGGGTTTGGAAATACCCCATGAAAGCTGAGGGAAGGGGTTTTGAGGTTGAATGGGAAAAGGGGGACTACCATGTCTCGCCCTTGGATGTTCTCCTCCCAATCCCCTGTGACCCTCCACTCAGGTGATCCTCCCTTGCTTGTCCACCACCAGGGTCGGGTTCCAAAAGCGATGGCCCTTCCCTGGCCACCTGACTAGAGGATCCCGGGGGGGTAGATGGCAGAACACTGTCAGGTTTCTCACAGTACCCAGACAGCGTGCTATTGCGCAGGACCATTGACTCATGTGTTGATCCCGGGAAGCATGCACAGCAGTGTGTGATGGTCAAGGCATGGAATCGGACCTTGGTGGCGTTCACCTATGATTGTGTCGTTGGTAGGGTAATGTGCTGGGATACATGACGCAGGAGGGCATCCAGGACCTGCACAAGCACTTTTGAGAAGGCTGGCTGGGAGATGCAGCACACTGACTGCGTGCTGGAATGTGCCTATGGCAAGGACATGCAACACAGACACAACCTTCAACAGGAAGGTATGGAAGTACGGATGCCAATGATGCTCTGGATGTCATCCTGTGTAAAGGCTGAAGGGGGTATCTGTACTTCTGCCCTCTACATAGTAGGGTAAAGGCACAGAACACCCCAACAAGGCTCTCCATTTGGTAACAATGGACAAGCAGCCAGGCTTAAGCTTTCAGGAGGTGATGCAGGCAGGTTGTTAAGTACAGTGTGTCCCCAAAGCCCCCACAAAGGAATGTCCACACACTATGTTAGGTGATAACACAGTTTCATTATATAAAATAAGGGTTTTGGGAATATAAACATAAATAAATAATAACACTTTGTACCTGGAATACCTTTGGTGCCTTGGCAGGCGAAGTGGCAACGTTTCCCGGCTTTACTCAAGGATGGACTCCCTTTGAAAGAAGGAGCCACTGGGATGCTAAGTCCAAGAATAAAAAGGAACCAAAGTCTCTCTGAAGTGCAGCAGGTTGGCTCTTTGCAGCGCTTTCCTTTGGTCGACGATTTCTCCGACTGTAAACGTCCTGTGAAGATGAAACTTGTTGTGGGCTCCTTAAAGGCTTGGCAGATGAAAGTAAGACCCCTGGCATCCTTAGATGACTTCTGTCAGTGACGGGTGCATAGGTCACTTTTGGTGTCGGGTTTTGGAATATTGCGTTTTTTTGACTTCCGGTTCTTCGGTGCAGCAGCTGAAACACAGACCTCTGAGTGGCTTCTGGTGACCTGGACTCGACCACTGCAGTGGACTCCAGACCCTCACCAAGTCTGGACCCTCGGGACATCTTTGTTAGCTTCTGGTGGCAGGAAACCCACTGATGGACCCTCTGCTTCCAGCAACTCTGTACTCTCTCTGGTGGGAAAAAGTGATCAGGGATGTTGGCAAGGATGTCCTTTGAAATGTTCTTAGGTAGTTTAGAACCTTCGCAGCTCCAGGTGTCAAGCAGCACTAGGCCAGAGTACCCCCTCAGCAACAACTTCCAGCATTCACAAAATGATCCTCCGGACCCTTGGCAACACCAATTGAGTTCTCTGGCTTGTGATGTCCGGCACTCCTCTTCTGGACTTCGAAGACCCCTTCTCTGGAAGGCAGGCACACATGTCTGGCTTCCAGGATACTTCAATGAAGAGCAGCAGTTTTGAACGATGGTCCCTCGTAGCTCGGGGAGAGGTCTCCTTTGCAGGTTCTCTCTCTGGATCAGTCCTTGGGGGAAACGACAGCTTTCGGATTACTTGGAGAACTTGCAGCAGCTGACTTCTCCTCCAGCTGGGCTTCGAGGAACAGCTTCTTCTTGCTTCAGTTTCAACTTCAGCTTCTGAACAAATTGGTATGTGAGAGTTCTCCAGATATACACACCTGATCCTCACTCACTCTGGCTGAGCCGTCAGCCAATCAAACAGAAGGGGATTCATGCAGGCAGCCAGCCAATCAGGCTTACAGGCATTCAGGCCCTTCACTCCACCCAGACACCCACAACAAAGAATGTGGATTGGGGCAAGTAACCAGTCTTTCAGCACACTACACTGCATTCACGTCAGTTTCAGTCATGGCTGTCTCATTCATTGTGTCACACACACAGACACCAACAACAGAGAATGTGAGTTGACTCCACAACTCCATTCACACACACCTGAGAAGGCCCCAGTCAGTCTGACAGGATGCAGACCCAGAGCCAATAATGGTATTTCTACCCAACAGCCAGTCAGGGGAAAAGGAACAACAGAGACATATATGGTGTTTCTACCCAACAGACACTCAGAAGGAAGGGACAGAGTCAGGGCTTCCCAGGACTTTGGAAAACAAGGTAAAAGGCATCAGAAACCAAGAGGCCACAGTGGGCATCTTGCCTTTGTATAGGAATCCGTTGATTCATATGGCAGGGCCTGGGTATCTCAAAAATGGAGGACACTCAGAGCCACTGCCAAGTCAGCATGTAGCTGCCCCAGCCCATACCCTGCTCTGTGGGCACCACATAGGTGCCCAAAAACACACATAAGGGGTACAAGGGCATACCCCCACCGATGGGTGTCATAAGGGTATCCCATGGGTGTTGTTCACCAAAAGATAAAAAGAAGAGCTGCACTGCCATAGGTCCAAGGTGAACAACAGTGGCAGAAAACAAAGAGAAAACACACACAGAGAAGTGGTAGGACAAGGACAGGAAGTCCTGTCTCTCCATAAGGCATTCCACCATCATCTCCTGGATGAGGTCCACTATTGCAAGGATGGTCTCCCTGTTCAGGTGGTAGAGTGTGTGGATCTGCCTGTCAGTCAGGCATGTTGCCACTGTTGCACCACCTGCACATAGTGCTTCACTCCTGCATGCAGCACCTCCATGTGTATGACTGCTGTTACGAGTGGCAGCATTGTTGTGTTGGAAGGTCTGTGTTGTGTGGTCCTTTTCTGCAGTCCCTGTGCTCATTGTGTGCAGCCTGGTCAATTAGGTTCACCTGTGGCCTGTTCCTACATGCCAGAGCCTGGTTACCGCCTGTTCCGCAGTGTCCGTGTTTTCCGGCACCGTTTTCCCGGTGGCACCAGCATTTTTGTGCCAGTGCTTCCAGGAAATCCACCGTTGTAATGCCACCTTCTTTCCGTGGTGGCTAAATTTCCAGCACTGCTTCAGCTATGTCCCGCAGTTTCCATTACCTGGTCTACGGGCAGGCAACCGTGGCATAGTGTACGCTGTTGCTGGCACCATTGTTACCGGCAATCCCTCTCGTAGTGCGATGGTCCAGAATGTGTGCCGGTAATCAGAATTACCGGCACATTGTTACCAGACCGCCATACTTGTAATGAGGGCCAAACTATTAGGAACAGTTAACAAAAGTGAGAATCATTACTGGAATGCTCATACTCGTTCAAGTTAAGATGAAGGGCCTCATTACATGTTTGGTGGTGTTCCACCGGTAAAGCGGTGGGATCCCACCAAACGGAATTACGGTTACCGCCCTTCAGTCCGCTGGAATTAATGGCAGATTTGGAGTGCCAGTAAGGGTAGGTTAATCCCCCTTCCATGGAGCGATTGCCAGTATTAGCGGCACCAGTAATACCAGATGTTTTTGGCCAGTGGGGTGCCTGACTTACCTCCAGCTCTTGGCTGCAGGTAAATCGGGCACCCCATCAGCAAACTTGCCATTTGCCAATCTGGAAACATGCCATTAATTCTGGATCGGCAAACTTGGAATGACCCCAAAGTGCCAAGAATGGATAAAGAAGGTGGGAATCATTACTGGAAAGCTCATACTCATCCCAGTCAAGATAAAGTGTCAAGAATAAATAAAGAGAGTGAGAACCATTACTGGAACATTCCTACTCGTCCCAGACAAAATAAAGAATGGACATTAAGAAAAGGGAAACCTTGGAAACTGAATAAAAAGAAAAGAGCAAGGATACATTATCTACAAGGCTTTCTGTGGCATAGGACCGCTCTACGGCAATTGTTCTCTCCCAAAACATCTTTCTTCTCGAGCTCTCCGCTCATCCACCTCCAACTCTCTGAGGGTCAGATGCTTCTCCAAGCAGAGAGTTGGGGGAAGATCTATCTCCTCGGCTGGGGACTCCCCCTGGAACAGCCTCCCTGCTGCTCTCAAACTTGAGCAGAACCACCTCTTGTTCCGGAAGCAACTCAAGACTTTCCTAATCGCTTCTGCTTTCTCTCTTCCTTTACCCTGCTTATGCACCTGACTACTCCGCGCACTGGTCACCTGGTCACCCTCTGAACTCGGGCCCAGGCACCTGCATGTCCAGTTGCCCTCGCACTGCCTCTGGGCTCCCCAGCACTTAAAGGTCTGTATCTGCAACCCTACAGTCCCTTCTCTCTGCATGTATGAGCCACCCGCTGGCTGCACTCGTGAGTTAATTGCACTTCCACCTTCCCCTCCCCCCTGGCGCTTCTACCATTCCCTCTTCCCTGCACTTGTGTGATCTGAATGACACGAGGCCTAGTAGATTGTTATTTTCTCCTCCCTTGTTTTCCCCTCCTTGTCTTGTCGTGCCTATAAACACTTGTGTACAGGTGCGTTATGAATGCCACATCATATCATATATAATATCATAAATAGGATAAAACAAGAAGAAGATAAAAGACAGAGAAAGAGTAATCTAATCAAGGGGAAAGAACACTTGAAACCTGGAAGGATCCAGCATCAGAATTGTGTGACTAAATAAAAGTAGCTACCAAGAACTGCTTAAAGATAAGTTATTGAACTGAACTTGGTGAAGAACCAGTTCACAGGCGATGGGAGTCATTCTCCTGTACGTTTGTTGTTCTAATAGTGATAAGCTTAGAGTAGGTTAGTGTGGACATTTGACAGATCTTTATTTGGACTCTCACTGATGACTGACGAGCACCTTAGTTAAGTAAAGAACACCCTAAGCATAGGGAGAGTTAGGAGTTTTCACTTTTCATTTAATAAACGTCCACAGTGAGATGGAAGATTAGAGTCTGTGCTCTTAATGTGACCTGCCACAATTACAAGCCCTGGGGTTTGAGGAAAAGCTTCATCTTAAGGAGTACAGAGATCTGATACCAAGCAGTCTGAACCTTTTTCTGTGGTTTGTTGTTGGGAATATAGGTTGATATCTACAATGAAGCCCAGGGATTTTGTTGAGTGGGTGAGATGAAGGTTGATCCCATCCAAGCGCATTTCGTCCAGCTACCTTTGAATAGGCTTGTGTTTAGACGTGATGCAGGAGTTCGAATTAAATATTGGTGGGGTTAAGCTTTAAGTAGGCACTTTTCATCCACATGTAAGTGGGCGTAAATGTGCAGACTATCCACATGGAAGTCTTAAGTTTCTCACGCAATATGATTTCTGGTGCAGTCCTTGCACAATCCATGTGTTGCAGATCATTAATCGTTTTATTTTCAAACCTAAAAGCAAAATTCCTAACCAGTGATTTGTATTTTAGTATCACAACTTCCATGTTCTTCTCGGCAGTCCTCGCCATTGGCATCCAAATATTCCTCTCACTCCCCATGTCCTTGTCAATTTGAAATGTATATGACAACCTCAAGATCCCCTTTTTTGTCTGATAGATCTCAACACCCCATCTGGTCTTGTCATTCTCCATACATGCATGATCTAAGCAGCTATCGCTCTGAAGACTTTCCAGGTCACCTTAACTCCTTCCTCATCCACTCTACTTTTTCTGGGATTTTAACGCTATTATCAGCTTTAGTGTTTATTGCAAAATGTCTTTTTGTTTCCGTCATTGCCTGTGATTGGAACATTAAAAATAAGGATACAGTAACAAATATCCCACACGTCAAAATATGTTCAACATTTGTTTTTATAGGCACATAGTGTTCTTCAAACGTTAACTACTTCGCCTGTCTTTTCCCACTATGGGGCCCCCCAGACCTGCAACCTATCACCCATGGGTTCTCCTCTCTCACCTGCAGTCTTGTCACTTCCGGGTCACCGCCTCATTTACAGTCTGCTATGTATTGGTTATTCTGCCCCACATGCAATCTTTCACCTGTTGGTAGCCTCCTTCAGCTACAATCTGTCAGTTACCTGTTGCAGGCCGTGGGCTATCATTTCTAGTTTGCCTCCATCACCTTTAGTCTGTCACTCATTTATTTACTCGAATAACAAAATATTCTTCGTCAGGGCGCGTCTCCTCAGTAAGCGGCTTTGTAGGTGTCTTCTGTTTGGCCGTTTTAGTTGACAACTCACGGCGACATCTAAATTCAGCCAACGTGTCCTTTTTCCAATGAAAGCACTTTTTCTGTTGTAGACAGTTGTGTCTAATATACCGTGTAATGGATTTTCTTGATAAAATGGGTTCAGCCAGATTTATTTGGAACGCTGACAGCCGCGGGTTTGCAGAGTGTTCAAAATAAACATGTTGTATAACCTAACAACAAAACAAACCACACATAACTTTGCACAACAGCACACAACGGCTACCGACCAGAAAGTACCCCCGAAGCTCAGCGAACAGTGTTAACTGAACTGAAGCTGCCAACAGCACATCACGGCTCTCTTGCACTTATCCCGCTCGTTCCCACTAACTCACCCCTTACCCCTTTTCCTTTTCAGATCCACCAGAGCGCCAGGGGACCTCTCCGGTGGTGATAGTGCACGGTACAAATATCCTTTAACATTAACATTAACATCCTTACCGAGGGTGGTTCCCACTTCAACCGGCTTCCTTTGGTAAAGCATTACTGCCACTTTGCTGTACTGCCAAATTCCAGGATAGGGGGTGAAGTGAAAATCCTCCACTTCACCTCTAGAAATCGTCAGATTTACTGCGTCAGAATTAAGGCTTGCAGTGAATCCAATGAACTCCCCATGGAGCCCTATGGACTTCAAGAATGGGGATTAGCACCTCTATACCGCCAATTGTAATCCTGTGCTAAATCTGCAGGATTGAGGGAAGATAACGGTAAACAGTAAATGAGCCCTTTGTACTATATTCAACTTGACATAAACCATTCCCTATCTGCGACCTTGCTTTGAGGGTAGCTCTGCCCAACCTAAGGCTTTGTTATGAATCTACTGTTAACCACTGGCTACCAGCAGACACCCAGACATTGCAGAAGGTCTCATAGTTCATAAGCCCTGAGCCAAGAGACCACTCTGAACTACCAGATTGATGAACAATCTAACACAGATTATGCGGTAGGCCTCAAAGATTGTGCACTATGAGCTAACAAGCTATGCTCACCAGCCACTCTAAGGTGCTGGGGAAGCATCATCAATCACCCCCACTGGCCCCCAACGTCCCTTGCAAATGTCTCTAATGTTTGCCCGCCCCAAGCAAAATATCTTCTTCCCCACAAGACCGCCATCAGTGCCAGGACGAGAAGAACATAGCAAAGTTTGTGCCAAATGCTGCCTAACATGAAATGTCTCATATTATAGAACATAAAGAATTCGAGTGTTACCAATGGGTTCACCAGCTTCTCCTTCTTGCCCTTTTCTTCAGGGTATCTCTGATGAGTTGGCTATCATCGACACAGCAGAAAACAAACTGAAGCGGGAGGCTGCCGAGTTACAATATGGAGGCTTATTTCAGAAGGCACCAAAGATCACGGCGGATACAGGTACAATCCTATTAACATCCTAAAGAGGACAGCACTCCCCCTGTGAATATTTAGGATAAGATTGAGATAAGCATTTCAGGCTCTTGAACTCTCGGTGTTCTTGTCCAGATTACTCCATCACTGCAGGCTCCAAGCTCTGCATTGTCACAGTTGGTGTTTGTCAAGAAGAAGGGGAAAGCAAGACCAGCCTTATGCAGAGAAACATTCAAGCTTTTAAATGCATTGTAGCAAACCTTGCTAAGCACAGCAACGATGCTACTCTGATTATCGTTTCTAATCCAGGTGAGAAAATGTACTTCCTTTTCTTTGACTCAATTTCTTGAAAGAAATGTAGTGTTAAAACCGTCTTGGCCTTCTTTGCCTTTGGCTGTGTTAATATTATTGAGTTCTCTTTTGTTGTACATGCGGCAAAGAAGCACTGAAAGAAGCACTGCACAAAGCAGCTACATCCTCTAGGGCAGGTGTCTGCAATCTCTGGCTCTCCGGAAGTTTTGGAGTACAATTTCCATCAGCCCTAGCTAGCATAGTCAATGGCAACGGAGCGCAGTGCAAAGCAGGCCTTCTTTGGAAGAACACGCTTGATGGAGACAGAGTTCATTAATGCAGCACTACATTATGTAATCTGAACTGCTAACATGAACAGTCCATGTGGCCATCCCTCATAAATGCCTTCTCTTAGCATTCCATTCTAGCTGTCATTACTTCCCCCTCACTGACTGGCACACACTTTCTCATAATCTGCAGACTAGAACATAGATGGCACCAGTCCAATCGCTCTATGAAATCATAAGAAGAATATGCGGAAAACAAAAAGAAAAACTACAGTACTTCTGCAGAATATGCTCCTTCAGCTAATGCCACCAAAGAACTGTTTACTATACTAGATGAACTTTACTCAACTAAAGCTGTAGCTAATACCATCACTCTGTCACTATCTGTCTGTAAAAAAATAGAAGTTGCCAACACTGAAATCAGGGTTAAGTCTCTCAAACGGGATCCCGATTTCAGATTTAAACCTACAAAAATTGTAAAAACGTTATAGGTCAGCATTTAGTGACTGGATTAAAGTATAATAGAACTCCATGGAAGTGGGGAGACGGAAGTGCGATGCCGGTTCTTCTATGACAAGTCTGCCTACGGCGACTGCTGTGCCCAGCAGGTCAGACCTGCCGTGCGCAACCGCCCCTGTAGGCAGACTTGTAGTGTGGCGGTCTGGAAAGGGTGCCGGTACGTTGCTACCGGCACCCTTATTTCCGGACCGCCGTACTTGTAATGGTTCTACGACAGGTATGATTGCCTTGAATAAATTACCCGTTACGCCTATTCCCTTAGTTGAGTAATATACCTGCGTGGCTATTCTTCCGCCAATTGCACAGCAAGTAAATAAAATTGTTCATCCTTAGCATAGCTACCACCCATACGGAAATGTCCCCCATGTTCTTATTTTCTCGCCATATTATTAGTGTCAATGCCTGCATTTCATCTCATCCAGGATTGATTACAGTAGCGCTGCATGTCTCAGTCTTCCTTAATGCTCTTTAAACAAGTATTGGCAAACCCAACATTTCTGGTTTTAGTAAGCATGGGATTGGCATTTTACAGGCACTGCCTTCATTGTTCTACCTGACCATAAAAAGGCAACATCTGACAAATGCTGTTAGTACCTGGGCATATTATACAAGTGCCTGATAAAGTCCTATAAATGCCCATAGAAGAGCCAAAACTGTTGGGGTTACCAATGCTTTAAAAAAAAAAAAGGAATTCTGTGCAAGGAACAGATGCAAGGACACACATACTGCTTGTAAATGAAGTTGCTGAAGGCACACTTGGTTAACACATAGTTAGCTGGTTTATAGCTGCAATTAAGTCATTCTTTTTTTAAAGTGCTTAGAACACTCAGAGGTATTACTAAGATATCCCAAGGGGATATGTTGTCAGCGGGGTGGGGCAGGAAGTGGGTGGGAATGGCCATAGGGCTAGCATGGCAATAGATGATCAATAGGTGGGTAAAATCAAAACACCCACAAGCTGTGTATCCCTACTCACATCCCTTCTCTTCCCTTTGTTCACTTTCCATGTCAATAATTTTGGCTTGTAAGCGGCGCTTACAGCAACATCTAATGGCTAAAACTAAAAAAGATTTAAAGGCTCTATAAAATGGAGGTTAGACTGCTGCTCAAACTCCCTAATAGGGCACAAGTGTCAGGATGCCTTCTGTCTTCACCTCGCTGGCAGACTACTTTGGGATAGACTGTACCCCCAAAAGTGAATTCATCTAATTCTTCAGATTGTTCAGTGATGAATCCATGAAAGCGCGGGTGACTCTTAGTTATAAAGGCATTCTATCACGGGAGAATGCTCTCAAGAAAGCAGGAATGATTTATATTCAATAATTTACCTGGTACCAGACTGACTAAGGCATACCATTATTATGTTTGGAAATGGAGGTTCAGAAGACTAATTAGCCACCTCTCCCTGCTGGAACTTGGTGTTCTAGCAGCTGTTAGGATTGTTACATGTGACACTTGAACTTGCGCTGTGCCACTGTCGGACTGGTACACAGGGCACCAGAAGGCTGTCTCAGCAAGGGCACATGTGTCCAGTATAACTTTGGCATGGAGAATTTATGAATGGGGTTTCTTTTTTATAAAATCAACATTAAGTTGACAACAACAGCTTTACTGTTCCCCAGTCCCCCCTCCCTATCCCCCACAAAATCCCACAACAAAAAGGCGCTACTACATATGTGAATGTTATACAAATTTAGGCAGAGTACAGAAGGAGAGAAGCTATGTCATTTATGGTTATGCTAGTAGGGCATCTTTTACAATTAATGTCACTGGGAGGGATCACTCCAGAGGGGTAATTTTGTATTTAAACATTACTAGTGCTTCTGATATACATTGTGATTGCCCAATCCTGCCGGGGCATCCTGACTAGGTCCAGGTGAGGAGGGATAATCTTCCCTAAGGATATATTCCCGAAATAGATGCCAGTAGTCTACTGGTCTAGCTCAGAGAGGAAGGGAAGCCAGATACGATGATTCCCGGCATTCACAGGTTTTCATCATGTGGATCCACTCTTTCACCACAGGTGGCCTTGTCTTTTTCCATGTTTTAGCTAGCAAAGCTCTGGCAACTACAGAGGCCATGGCCAAGAGTTCCGTTCTATTTTGGTGGGAACATCAAAAAATTGAAGTAACCAAGCAACCAGGAAATCATATGGACAGTCTGGGACCATAATGCCCATGGTTCCATACATTCCCTCCCAGAAGGACTGTATATGATGACAATTCCAAACCATATGCATGTAATCAGCCGGGTCAACATTACACCACAGGAAGGTAGCTGCTCTCTCAGGGTAGTATTTATGAAGTTTTACAGGGGAATGGTAAAACTGATGTAGGAATTTAAACTCTATCAGGCGGTACCTGGAATTCAGGGATATCTTCTGGGTCATCCTACAAATCAACTGCCATTGGGTCTCCGATGGAGGTGTATCCAGTGCCCTATCCCACCTTGCCCTGAATAACACTGGGGGGACTGAGTGATAAGTTTGTATAGTGCCAAAACCATGCCATTGGTTTTAGGGGGGTTGGTTATAAACTGGGCTAAGAGGGAGGGAAGTGGGGCCCATGGGAACTCATCCCACACCCCCCAAAGAGTTTCACGTAGCCTGAAATATAGTACCATGGAAACCACATTCCTGGTGCCTCAGCTCTTAAGGGTGTACCATCCTGCACCATATCACCCAGGGAACGGTCACCCAATTTCTCAAATTTTGTTCTAAAAATCCTTTCATGAGTGAGCAGAATTCCATGAACCTAGTACAGTGCAAAGTCAGCATAATAGCTACTTCTCACGCAAGCTCCAGAGCTGGCCGGATCCAATGCCCAGCGTGTTACGTCGATAGGCTGCATCTCCCCCCAGGGAATATGTCTGGGTGTTCCCCACTGGACGAGCGGTAGCTCTTTCGAGTTTGATGTGCGGCAGGTCCTCTGACCGGCGCCTCCACCAAATGGCATACTGGATCTGAGAGGTGAGAAAATACACATATAGTTCTGGGTAGTCCAGACCTCCAGCAGCATATGGCAGTGCCAGGGTGCCACGCGTGACCCGCGCTTGTCCCCACTGTCCATACCAATTTGGACAGTAATGACCGGGTACGTTTCCAGTGCCAAGAAGGCAGGATCAATGGGACATTTTTAAAGATGTACAGCATCTTCGGAACCATGACCATTTTGGCCAAACTGAGTCGTGCTGCCTGGAGTAGAGAGAGGCGGATCCAGATACCAACTCTACGCTCCAGCTGCTCAAGGGCCGCAAGATAGTTTTCTTCAGAAAGCTCAGATGGAGAGGTAGAAACTACTATACCCAGGTACCCCTTTCCCCCAGGGCACCAACAGAAATATGTGCCAACATCTGCCGGGAGTACTGTCGATGTTGGAGGCAGAATTTCTGATTTAGACAGTGGTCGAAGTGAGCGGGAGCGGTTGGGAGCAGTGCTCCTCTACTTTTTTAAATTAAGTTTTACAGCTCCTATACTTTTATTTTAAAAAGAAACCAATCGGAACAGTTTTGTTTTAAAATAACAGTGTAGGAAGAAATTGAAACTTGCACATTCAGTGCACTGCACTGGACGTTTCCTTAAACAGCAGGCACATGTGTTTGGGGGTTTGTATTGTGTGTGGGAGGGGGCAGGGCAATGGGGTTTGTGAGGAGCGGGGCAGGCTATCAGGGAACATAGTTCCACTACTTCTTTCTTACACTTCAACCACTGGATTTAGACCAGTTAATACGCAGCCTGGAGAATCCACCAAATAATTATATTTTTTTCGGTTCCAATGGTTGTCGTTTTTGTTTGGGGTTCTTGACGTACAATAGGATGTCGTCCGCATAGAGGGAGATGGTTGAAAAATGTGAAAAGATCTTAACTCCCCCTATGTGAGTGGAATTACCTTACAGTGCATGCAAGGGGTCCAACCGTTTGTACAAAAAGAATAGGAGAGAGGGGGCAACCATGTCTCGTACCCCTGGTGGGAAAAATGCTATCAGAGGACAACTGGTTCGTCAATATCGCAGCCTGAGGGGTTGCATACAACAGTCGAATCCATTGAATATACTGTAGACCTATTTCAAATTCAAAAGATTTCAAATAGAAAAAGCCAATCGACCGAGTCAAAAGCCTTTTCAGCATCAAAGGCCGCTACCACAATGGGAATGTCATCATTAACATTATGAATTAGGGTGAAGAGTCGTTTCAGGTTGATTTGCGTAGACCTGCCCAGGATACAACTTGCCTGGTCAGGAAGAACTAAAGCACCCATATGAGGGAGAAGTCTATCAGACTGTAGTTTTGCTAGAATTTTATTATCAGTATTGATAAGTGACAAGGGCCTAAAGGATGCACAGTTGCAAGGATCCTTATTAGGTTTAAGCAGGAGTGTGGCTACTGCTGTCATGGTGGATTGAGGGAGAAGGCACGCGGATATGGAGAATTCAAATATAAGGCAAAGGTGTGGGGCAAGGATAGTGGCATATTCTTTATAGAATTCGGCAGAGATCCCATCCTGGGCCATGGCTTTGCCGCTAGGGAGATCCCAAATGACCTTACAAATTTCATTGACAGAAAGGGGTGAGTTCAGCAGGTCTGCATATTCAGGATCCAGCCAACCCAGGGCAACCTGGTCTAGGTACAATCTAACTTCTTCAGGAGGGACTGGTAATTGTGATCAGTATAGTAAACTATAATAGTCACAAAATATCTTATTGATGTTGTTGGAATCACGTACCGGGTTCCCATTAGGGTCAGAAACGTCCGCTATCCCTCCCTGGTCCCTATCCTTGTGGATTGCCCAAGCGAGGGTACGACTGGGTCTACCACCTTCCGCGTATTTTGTCGCTAGAACGGGGTCACCCAAAAACCTGCCCTCGCTACTCGCAGTCTTGAGATTTTTGTCAGACAGCTATTTCTCAACCTGCGGATACCCCCAAGAGCCTGTTTATGTTCCAGTTCTTTAGTTTCTTTTTTAGACAACGAAGGGTGCCCCTCAAGGATTTAAGAACACCGCCCTCCCTAGAAATGCAGCAGCCCCTTATAAAAACCTTAAAGGCCTCCCCGACTGTTCTGTAGTCAGGGACCGAGTCCCCATTGGTATGAAAATATTCAAGTGCAACCTCTTGAATCACAGCCCAATCACATTGTCCTCCAGTGTTCGAGGGCAAAAGCGCCAACGAGGAGGGCGTGGCACCATATCAGGAATGGAAATGATAGCAAGTATCGGGGAGTGGTCGGAAAGTGTCCTTGTTAACATTCTGGTGAGCTGTGTCGCACCGACCAGGGGAATGGTCAGCATAATATAATCTATGCTGGAGGGGCTACCATGAGCACTTGAGTAGAATGAAAACTCCCTTGTATTGGGGTGCAAATGTCTCCATATATCCACCAACCCAAATGATTTGGCTATATCGCCCCAGGCAGTGGCTTCTTTAGATAGTGTAGTTTCCGTTGTCATTGGCCGGTCCGGGTCTAGGGACACTGCTAAATGAAAGTCCCTGGCCCACACCACTTCATATGCAGGGAATTTGTGGATCATGGCTGCGCAATTCTGGGAAAATTCAGGTGAATAAACATTGGGAGCATTTATATTGATAAAAAGAATTTTCAACCCAAGACATTCCCCGCAAGACAGATATAGCATCCCTCCACATCACATATTTCGTCATGCATATTAAAATTCAATGACTGATGTATATATATCGCAACACCTCTAGACTGTGATGAATAGGAAGAACCATATCTATGTATCCTCCAGCCCTTGGCCAAAGGGAGCATCCCATCCCCAGGGAGATGAGTCTCTTTTAAACACAGAACTTTAACCTTGTGCATTTTGGCTTGGATAATCACCAATCAAAATGTTTTCATTTGATGACCCCTCTGATTTTCCAAGACATCACATGTAAGGATTCACCACCCATGGTCATTCAAGTTAAGGACCAGCCGTGAGGTGTCATACACGGCCAGTGCATCCCAGATCATTTAATACTCAGGGAGCCAGCAAAACCATTAACCATGCAATTCTGTAACAGGAGATAATGATCATTTAAGCACCTTGAACTTACAATAACAACCTTTACCACCCCCCTCCCATGCGAGAAACACCAACATACCGGCATATTACTCACCCTAAACAAACCAGAACACATGAAGAACAAAATGCAGTGGCTGCGCCAATGGGGTACTGGCTGTGGCCACACCACTCAGGTAGCCAGCAATAAAACTGATATCACTCTATCGTGGTGCATGCCAGTCCTCTTTCAGTTTTAGAATTGTGTCGGACAGGTCGCATTGCAAAAGAAGGAACACGTGCTTCGGTCAGTGGTTAGGGTAACTTTGGGCCTCCATAGGATCAGATAGCTTAGAGACAAAATGGTCAGCCGATGCAGGGTTGGTGAGAAACCAAGTCTTTCCTTTGTGAACTACTCGAAGCATAGCGAGAAACAGCATAGCGTATCAAAGGCTTTTCATTCTGTGCTTATTTTTAACTGCCTTAAACAACTTCCTCTGTTCCTGAACCTGTGGAATTAAGTCAGGCAACATCCTGATGACTGCAGAGCCAAATCGGAGCTCGCCTTTGTCCCTCACGGCTCTGAGAAGGGTGTCTCTGTCCCTGTAATTGAGTATCCTAGCAATGATGGGTCTGTCTGGTGCACCCAGAGGTGGCTTAGGGACGAGGGAGTGATGCCCTCTTTCGACCAGGAACATGGTAGATATTGGGTTGTGTTCGAGTATTCCCAGTAAGAGTTTTTCCACAAACACTTCCATTTTGTCAATTTGTGTAGTGTTACGGTCCATACCCCCACACATCAGGTGCAGACCAACCTGCCCCGGACTTCGACTTCCATGAGGGCCTTTAAGGCCCCAAAGACTCTCTCAGGGGCCTCCTGGACTTGGTCCTGGCGCTGTTGGTGCCAGGCTCATGCTGCCATCACCAACATGGCAAGTTTCAAACTAAGTGAAGCACGTGTGGACCAATCTGAGGCAGGCTGAAGGGACTACTTGCCTAGGGAACTATTTGCTTGGGTGTGGTTGCTGGGACAACTTTACCTGGGGACTACTTTCTGAAGGCTATATAAACCACACCTTTAGTACAGAACACGCTTCGCGTTATTCTGCATTCCTGCAGCGTAACGCTCACTGTGTCTGTTACCTTCAGGCCAGTCTGCTACAACTCCAGTCCAGTTTCTTCTCGAGCAGCCTGCAAAGGAAGGAAAAGACATCAGGTTAGCCGTGCTGGTCAAGGATTCCACATCGCTATCCAGCGCATCGTTCATACCTACCTGAGAGCTGCTCTTTCCGGTGAGCCAACGAACCTCCATCTCTCGACTGCTCCCATTTTACGCCCGCCGCTCCGGAGTCGCTGCACCTGTCGGATGCAAGAAGAAACATCAGGTTAGCGCATATTGGGGAAAAGCCACTTTGAACAGTACTCATTGCAGCGTCATACTCACCGGAAGGCCGCTCCTACTAGCGATCCCGCTAGTCTTCACCACACGGTCCAAGGTACAGCACCTGCAATACAAGAGCAGCAGGTCAATCGCACTGAAGAGCAATAGCGCATATAAAGACTTATCACAGAACGCTGGTGTGAACTTACCTTTTCTTGGAAAACAACTCTGCGTTCTACGTACTTTCGCATCAAAGCGAAATCTACAAGGGAAAGACAACGAAGTTAAACTTGGGCAATTTGAACTCTTTGGCAAACCATATAGATGGTAAAGACTTACCCATTGAATCAACGTTGTCTGAGACTCGACAGGATCAGTGAAGTAACTGGATTCTAGAACTCTACGCACCCCTGCATCCAGTTGCAGGACAGAGAATCTGCCATTCTTAAAACGAAGGTGAGACATAGCAGAGGGGGTTTCAGAAGACCACGGGAGGCGGGTGTGGGTCTTCCGCCTAACAGTTGGGTAACGTTTCATTTAACCATTTAGGCGCACCTTTGTGATGGCACGGATACAGAGGAGACACATGAAACCATTTAACACCAGATCTGCCAGTCCCGTTTGGCACCCCTGTGGAGACCAGGTGAGCGTAACATGTAGATTCAGGGACACCCACAATGGGAATATTGTTCCTGCGCAATCTCCCCTCTTGATCACCATTTTTGGCCTCCACACGTCTCACTGATTGTTGTAGCGACACCACCTCTCTCTGCAAGGATGCTACCCTATCCTTGTTTTGCCCTAGCCGCTGCTCTGCCTCAGTCATACGGCCACATAGCTTGTCTAGCTAATTCACCTTGCAAGTTAGTGTGTCAATTTTGGAGCCAAGATTGTCTGTGCTGTTTTTGAAAGCAAGATGAGTTTGATTCAAAGTGGACACATCAATTGAGGTGGAGGACCAGGCTGTAGCAGGTGGAGGGGAGGGTTGGTCCTGGCATGCAAATTGATCTATCTTACCTTGTTTCTTGTTATTCCCCATCTTGTTGATTGCAGCAGCAGAGGGTGATGTGCAGCAGGAGCCCCAGAGTTGGTAGCAATACCAATTAGGATATTGTCAAGTACTGGGCAAGCCACCAGGGCACAGGGCCTTTCCCAGCGTCACCCCAGACAATGCCGATTTGGCCCGTAGCAGTGACAGGGCTCAAAGGGCATGCAACATGTGACGGAGCTCTCCAATGGGAGGAGACAGCGCTCCGGGGACATGGCAAGGCTCCCACCATCTGTCTCAGATGAGGTCAGTATAGACAGGGAGAGTGTGCAAGGATCTGTATTAGCGCTGTCGGGGTTTTATGTCCCAGGGATTGCCAGAAAAAAAGCATATATAGATGACTTTTCGGCGCTCCCATCTCACCAAAGCCGCACGCCCCACAGTAGGCCAAACAACATAAGGTGTCCCTCTCCAGAGGGCAGGAGCATAGCCAGGAGCAGCCACAAATCCCAGCTGGAGGGATGAAGCCCTATGCCAGGGGACCCCAGACCCACGATCCCACGGAACATACATAACCCGAGAGTAGAGACTGTAGCAGCAGCAGAGCTTGTAATGAGGGACTGTGAGGAGATGGCTCTCCAGGGACATGACAAGGCTACTGCCGTCTATCTCAGATGAGGTCAGTGTAGCCAGGGAAGGTGTGCAAGGATCTGTGCTAATGCTGTCGGGGCAGCGCAAAGTTTATGCCCCGAGGTTGCCAGAAAAAACATATGTAGATGACTTGTCAGCACACCTGCCGCACCAAGGCTGCACGCCACGCTGGAAGCCAACAACGTAAGGAGGGCAGGTGCATATCCAGGAGCAGCCACAAAGCCCCAGATTGAGGAATGAAGGCCTATGGCTGGGGGCCCCGGTCACCACGGTCCCATGGAGCACACCCAAGCCAAGAGCAGAGACTATAGCAGCAGCAGAGCTTGTAATGAGGGACAGGAGAGAGATGGTGGTGCACCTGGGGGCCCAGTCTCCTACAGCCCCACAGAGCACTATCCAGCCCAATGCAGGCGCACAGGGGGTATCGTACAAACATGTCGCCTTCATTTGTGCGCCCCCACAGTCACTGCGACTTTGGAGGCGCACAAAACGAGGGTGACATTTACTGCGCCCATGCAGAGCAGGGGTGGCCCCCGCTCTTCCTGGGCGCAGGAATGGGGGTTGAGGGTTGCAGGGGTGTCCCCCGCTTATCATTTTGGAAAGCGGAGGACACGTAAGAAAGAAAAAAAAAAGAAAAGCACCCTGCGGTGTCAGATCCAACCCACGTTAGTGGGAGAAGCGAACGCCGCAGGGATCACACAGTGTGCGGGCGGCACACGCAGAAGTGTGCCGCCCTAAAGGTAAGTGGGGTGGGGGGGATGGGAGGTGTAATACAGGCCAGGGGAAACGGGCATAGTGATCCATATGATCACTGCTCGCGCCATAACTGCCGACAGTCAGCATTTTCGGCGTCGCAGTGATCACATAAATCCGGCGCAGGGCAGTCATCGGCAGGTGGCCTAGGGGAGAAGCTCCAATGGGATGAAACCCGCCAGGGATACTGGGTGGGCACCGCTCAGTTGTACTCACACGGTCGGGAGGCAGAGTGCCGGATCTCGCTCCTCTAGGGCGCGCACAAGATCAAAGCTCCTGGGGCTGACAGCAGAGTTTTGCAAGCGTCCTTTGTCCATACCAGTTGCTGTGTACATCACTGCCGAGGCTCCAGGCCCAGATGATAGCCGCATGGCACAGATAATGCTGGATGCTGCCCAAGCGAGCCACAAGAAGGTCCAGGCAGTGCCTCACGTTATTGTGAGCACGGTGCCGTTATCTTCAAATCAAAACAACCAGGGTAGAGTAGGATGATATAGGATATTATAAGTTGCTGGATGTGAGCTCTCTCAGGCGGCGGGCATCTTGCAGTCACGCAACAGCGCCCCCCAATGAATGGGGTTTCTGATTAGCAGACCTCTGTCCCAAACTGGATATTTGGAACCTGTCACAATGTAAGCAAACAGACATTGGCCTTGTCTTCTGGAAGTCTTGTATCAGTGGTAAATGTCTTGTCTTCAAGAAGTCTTGTATTGTTGATAATGCCTGCAACCCAAAATTCATCCAACTACCTGATTGTAATCAGGTAGATGTATGAGCAGTCGGTTGATGCAAAAATAAGGGAAACACTCTGGGGAATAAAACCTGTGTGAGCGTTGATATTCTTGGTTTGAGATGAAGTATTGCAAAAAGCAGCAGGACAACTCAGCAGCAGCGTAGCGGTAATCCGCAATTACTGAAGTGGCAAAGTGCAGAATTTGGAGTAGCAGCAGTGATGGTGAGTAGCACAGCAAGCACTGTGAGTATAGTGAGCAGAGTAGAATTCAGCAGGAGTGGGTACCGCAAGGAAATTGCCGGTGGCAATGGCAAATAGCAGAGCAAGCACTGAGAGTAAGCGAGCAGAGTAGAATTCAGCAGGAGCGAGTACCACAAGGAAATCGCCTGTGACACAGCTGTGGTAAGAACAGGAGCAGAGTACTAACAAAGGAAGTGAGGAGCAGTACTTAGGAGGAACAAGAAAATGCTGTAGTAGCAGACGAGCCGCATTTCAGATGACAAGGACAGAGTGGCGAGTATGGCAAACAATGCAAAGGGGAATGGTTAGATGGAACAGAAGGAACGGAGACAAGGATAGACAGTAGCGAAGCGAGGGCAGAGGAGGCACCACTGTGGTATGGCCAGGCAAGCAAATAGCGCAAGGAATTAACAAGTAATTCCTTGAACAGCGTCAGTGCTATGAGACAAGCGATGCAAGGTGCTTACCATGACAGCTGCCTTTGTTTCCTCAGCATTGCTGCCATAGACCGTGTTCTTGGTAGCGCCATCTTGAGGACAAGAACTAGTAGGAGCAGTTTGCTGCAATGGAAGAAGAATTGATGCATGTCATCTTAGGTGGGACAAAGTGCTAGTAGTACTTCTTTTTTGACAACAGTGCCATGGGGACAATCACTGCTGTCGATTCCTAACAGAACCAAAATGTACGCCAACACCAGATGCTTAAAGTTTAAATATTTTATTGGGGAATGTGTACAGTGGTGGGCCAACTTAAATATAAATAGGATCTTCTCCAAATAAATAGCCTAGTATAGCATTGCCTCCTTCTACAAATGTCTTTTGCGTCTGCTTTCGCTGTGTCAGGATGAGTGTTCAAGTCTCAGCCGTCGCTGTTCCAAAGTCTCAGAGGAGTTCCTTACTCCTCTGTCGAGGATATAGCAAGCCCACGCTTCTTCTCCTCTGAGCCTTGTTGCGGACCTTCCGGGTCCTGTACCTCAAGACTAAGCCAGTCCCTGATTTTCTGCAGGACCCTCAGGGGGCTCTTAGAGATTGCATTGGGGTCAGCAAGGAGAGAGACAAAAGGACCAGTGCCTACTAGACTCCCTTAATGAATCTGCTCTTACCACCAGTTTTCTGAACTGTCACTATGCTCCTCATAATCTCTGCTGGAACCTCCTCCCTGCTGTTAGACCTGCCCGGGGTCTGCCCTGGCCTCCTGGAACCTCTTATTGATGAGCCTGCTTCTGGCTCCTTGCCTTTCTTCTCAATCCTCAATAAAATCACAATCTGTTCTCTCTAGAACTTTCTTCTATCTCTTCCAATTCTAATCACCACCTGGACAATCTTCTTCACTCTCCTCATCTCAAGCCGTAGTGTTCTCAGTCTCCTCACTCTCGCCTATCCCCTCCTCCTGCTGATTTATCACTGTCTCCTTACTACCACCTTGGCCTGTTGTCGCCACCATTCACTCCACTCTGGATCTTGTTTCCTCCCTCGAGCCTTCTAATGATACTCCTGCCTTCAATTCCACTCTGTTTGTATCTCCTCTCTCCTTTTGTTTGCTCTTGTCTCTTCGTGCTACTCCATTCCTGGTTTAACTTCCTCTTTTTCTACTGTTCCTACTACCACCCTCCTTCTCCATTCCTGGTTTTGCTTCCTCTGTCCTTTTCACTACTGCTACTACTTGTTACTTCCGATCCACTCTTGATTTTCCTTCCTCCCTCTTTCCTTCCTTTCTCTCCCCCTTTAAATCTCACCATTCTCTTCTCTTCTCTCCTCCTCTCTCTTTCTGCCACTTCCCCATCTCCCCTCTGTAGCCCTCTGTAGCACACTCATGACTCCAATCTCCAAAGTCCCTGCAAGATATCTCTCCTTTACAGAAATCTTCTCTCTCCAGCCCTCTCCAAACAGAAGCCACCTGCATCTGTCAACCACCACACTGAACAGGGCTGCTAGCCTTATATAGCAAAATGCGCACACCCCCTAATTGAAATTTCGGCTGAATGTCTGCAGCTGTGAGCCTAAAGGGTGTGAGGGTTGGCATTGGCTGGGCTCTCTCACTTCCTGATAGTCAGATTAAAGCAGAGAGGGCTGGGTTGGCTCTATTAGAACCCTGGTGGCCATTTGGAAACTGTGCATGGAGAAGCTGAACAAGCTGCTTGTGTGAAGGATATTATGCTGCACTGCTGTTAGGAAGGCAAGTGTGTTAGAGAGTCTCTATGGATGTTTAGGTTTCCCACAGGTTCTACCTATCCTCGAAGGGTTGCATCTGGCCTTCCTGTCCTTAGAGGGATAATTTAATTTCTCTGGTTTTCTGGTTCTGAGAGCAAGGCATTATTTGTTTGTCTAGGCACACAGTACCCTAAGTTTGATGGCTCATGGTCATTATATGAAGGCCCAGGCATGGGTCTTCGTCACACCTCCCTTTTAGAATCAGAATTCCTACATCATATTATATAATAGAAATCTATTTTCCTTGTCCCGGTACCCCATTTATAATCCATTGCACTACCCCCACCTCCCTTTTCCACATCCCAGTACCCAATTAACAATCTGTTGCATTACCCTTGTCTCCCTTTTACCCATCCAGTACCCTATTGCCCCTCCTCACTCTTCCTCATCCCAGTACACCATTACCCCACCTGACTCTTCCTCGTCATAGTACCCCATTAGTAATCCATTGCATTACCCTACCTCTCTCTCCCATGTTCCTGTAACACATTACCCTCGCCTCATCAGTCATTGTTCCAGTGCGCCATTATCCCTGCCTCTCACCTTTATCTGTTGGAGACGGTCTGGAATGCAGCTGAGACGAGAACAGGTAAGGGCGATCACTTCTAGATGCCACCATGCCCTTCTGAAAACAACTGAGAGTACAAGAGGGGCTCCTAGAGGATTGTCCTCAAAAAGGGGAAAAGCCAAAGGGCAGAAAAAACCCTTTGGTGTTGTATCCAGGCTGAGGTTTTAGGATACAGAAAGAGGATCCATGGAGGGAGGACTAGGCAGCTTTCAGAAGGAGGACTGAGGCAGAAGGTATTAAGCAAACTGTGACGAGTAGCAGAGGAGGAAGGAATGAGACAAGAGGAGACTGAAGGCAAGGCAGGGAGAGATGTAACGCTCACCTGGCTCCCACGGAGGCGCTGACCTGGTCTGGATTGCTGTGACCTCTTCAAGCGTGATGCGCAGGATTCGAAACACCGACAGGATTTGGACCCCCAAATCTGGCTTGTCTGGCCCGTAGAAAAATCTTTCTGTAGGTGGAGAAAGGGGATTAACTCACTGCAGAGTATTGTGATTGCTTCCCACCTCCCCTTTGCTCTTCTCTGACCACCTCCGAAATCCCCAATCAAGGCTCACCTTAATGTTTGAATGGATGAGCTCTCCATCCTGCTTCTGGTGCAGGGGCGCGTATTTGACCAGTTACTTCACTGGTTTCGGAAGGCGAAATGCCGTAAGTATGCAGTTTAAAAAGTTCCAGAGTAGAGTCTTCTCTTTGTTTGCTTTTCTTAACCTGCGATCTGTCCTTATTTTCAGGTGCAGAGTGGAAGTGATGCTTCGAGGGATATTGCCGGAGATAAACTCAGGTGAGTTTGTGATAAAATGATCCCTTTAAATGTCTTTGAATCCCTCTAGTAATGTCTTTCTTTTTTCCCCTTAGGGGCCGGGGTGCGGTACCAGGCCAAGAAGTGGCGCCGACCCGAAATGAGGAGTGGTTCCGTCAAATATGGCCAGGTAAGTCTTGTGACGGAAAATCAGGCTTTCCTCATTTGTTCCTCCTGCTCACCTTTTGTCTCTTCTTCTCCCCTGCAGGTGCAGAGATGTAGCGGAATGCCCAGAAGGTCGCGGTGGATAGTGAAGAGCCCACGAGGCAGGTGAGTGATGCACGGCGCTGCTACAAGTAGCGCAATGCTTTTAAAGAATGTCTATCTTCAGGATCGCTGGCGTGATGATTCCGGAGACAGGTAAGAAATTAGATTAAGTTCTTGGTTTTCACCTTTTCTCTTCCCTTCCTTCCTTTCAGGTATCCCAAGATCGAGGCGGGCGTGGCTGGAGGCAAGATGCAGGAGCAGGCACGGTGAGCGTTCAGCTGCTAGATGCAGAGCAACGCGAAGCACGTGTGGAAGTCCGGGCGTGGTTTAAATAGCCTTGGAAGAAGTTCCAGGTAAGTATTCTTCCACGGTCCCCACCCAAGTAAAATAGTTCCTTTGAGAAAATAGTCCCTCCTAAGCCTCATTTGGCTTGAGGCTTCATGCAGCATGGTCTGCGTCAGGTAAGTGCACCAAACACCCTCTTTTATGAGCTTGGCGCCTATGGCGCCAGGACTGATGTCCAACATGAGCCTGGCGCCAAAGGCGCCAGGACAAAGTCCAAAGAGCCCCTATTAGGGGCCGCTGGGCTTTTACCCGAGGGCATGATGCCTGCTCCCGGGGGTGCTGGGCCTGTCCTGGTGCTCCGGGGGTAGGCATCATGACAAGAGACAACAGGGCAGGTGGCAGAAAAAGGAACTTACAGGGGCCGGGAAGCATCATAGGCAGCTGATTATGGCCTGATAAGATGTCCTGCTAGCAACGGGGAAGAAAGGGGCGGCCATCTTTAAAAGAATTAGACCGGGACCCCTCACTTCCAGCATAGCGTGATGGCACCGGCCAGCCCTGCTGCGTCTGCCTCCGGTGCCACCAAAAGGACCACTGTTGCGTTGTGAACCTAGTGTTGACGACACTGCCTCATTCTTCCTCGTCCCAACACCCCATTAGCCCTGCCTTCCTCTTCCTCTTCCCAGTACCCCATTAGTAATCCATTGCATTACCCCGCTTCCCTCTTCAGTGTCCAAATACCCTATTAGCAGTTTGTTGCATTAACCCAGCCTCCCTCTTTCTCATCGCAAAACTGCATTTTCCATCTGTTTCATTACCCCTGCTTCCCTCTTCCTAGTCCCAGTAGCCCATTACCCTGCATCACTCTTCCCCATCTCAGTATCCCATTACACCCCATACTCTTCCGTGTTCCAGTACCCCATTTACCCCACCTTATTCTTTCTCATCACTGTACCCCATTATTAATCCATTGCATTATCCTGCCTCATTCGTCCTCCTTCAAGTATCCATACTAGTAATCTGTTGTTTTACCCTGCCTTCCTCTTCTTCATCCCAGTACCCCATTATTAACCGGTTGCATTACCCCACCTTCATTCTGCCCGTCCCTGTACCCCAGTAGTAATAAATTACACTACCCCAACCTCCCTCTTCCTCATCCCTGTACATCATTAGTAATCTTCTCCCTCTTCCTTGCCCAGGCATCCCATTTATAATCCATTACATTACTCCTGCCTCCCTGTTGCTCGTTCCTTTACCCCATTAGTAAACTTCGACATAGCCCACATCTCTCTCTTCCTCATCATGTAACCCCATTAGTAATCTATTACATAATTTAAGCCTCCCTCTACCTTGTCTCATCCCAGTACACCTTTAGTAATCCTTTACAGTAACCCCACTTGCCTCTTCCTCTTCATTTCTCAATTAGAAAACCATTGTATTATCCCAGCCTCCATCTTCTTCATCATAGTACTTAATCTATCACATCAACCCATCTCCTCACCCCACCTCCCTCTTTTTTGTCATGGTGCCCCTTTTGTAGTCCATCACATGACCCCCACCTACCTCTTCCTTGTCACAGTACCCCATTATTTATCCATCACAGTACTCCTGTCTCCCTGTTCCTCATCCAGGTACACCTGGAGCTATCCAGTACATTACCCCTACCTCCCTCTTACTTGTACTGGTACCCCATGAGTAATAAATGACATTGCCCACACCTTCCTCTTCTTCACCCCTGTAATCCATTAGTAATCCATTACATTAACCCACCTCCCTCTTCTCTGCAGCATACTAGTAATCCATTTTATTGCCCGGCCTCCCTTCTTTTCGTCGCAGTACCCCATTAGATATCCATTACATTACTGCTGCCTGCCTCTTCCTCATCCTGGAACCCCATTAGTAGTCCACCACACCACCCCTGCAGTTACCCTAGATTCTCCAGTTTATGATGACTCTTCTATGTTCCTTTTACATAGGTCGACTCCTGTATCGGGATCTGATGAGTCGCACTCTGACACCACGTGTCACAGATGGCAACAAAACCGCTTTGAGACACAACAAGAGTTACTAAACTCCTCCCCTGACTACTTTGTCTCCATATACTACTACACAAACACCCATCTTTCAACCAGTATCATTCACTTTATATTCACTCATTACACTATCTTCTTCTACTCACTCACCACAGAAACAAACACACTCAAACCGCAGAACTACTTTCACTCTGAAACCAATACCTGACCTGCTCCAACAATCTCCTCCGCAAGCCACTGCTCCTTGCTTCCTCCTGCTGGTCTCTTATTCATCATCCATCTCCACCTCTGACCTCACCTGGTGACACCGCACCCTCTGTATCCTATTCCTCCTTTAAATACCTGTTCCTCCTTTGGGATTGGTTTTCTTTCACTAGAGGATCTAGATTCCTCTTCCGACCCCGCAAAGTGTATGTGCAGCAAAAAGAGTTTAAAAGGGGTCTAAACCCCACCAACTGTTTCTGTACAGCCTCGCCGCTTATATTACATGGTGATGTACCAGGATTATTGGGTAAGTGCAGGATCCTGGATTTGTGCCCAAGGGTATAATGCTCACGGAAAGACCGACTTGGTCTCTCCGTTAGCCTCTGGTGGTTATGTTGTAGGTGCAGGCTCCCATTGGCGTAGCATCATCTCGTTGAGGGCCACACAAGCTCATAGCTTACTCCAGTAGCTTACTCTCTCTTCTGTTTTCCGGGCAGCTATGTGCTAGCTCTCCCTGGTGTGGTAGTAACTCAGGGGTGCTAGTGGGTTTGTGTTTCTTGTATGGGTGATTTCTATCCCTTTTGTTCTTCAGTTCTTTTGGGTCATTGTGCTGATGATCTTGAACAGCCTTAGGACTGCAAAAATAAGAGGAACACTGTGATCTTTTTAGTCAAGAGGCATGGTAGGAGACGGGTCTGCACGCAATCGGTCTGGCACAAGGGGGGAGGGGCAGGAATTGGAGCCCGATCTCCTGCCACCATCTCTACCTTAGGGGTAGGACTGGATCTGGATCGTTCCCTGGTAGGGCTCTCACCCCTGGATGAGAGGGCTCCCATCTCGTTGTGACAAGAACTGGTTACTGATAACATCACTGGAAAATAGCGCACACTGATAACATTACAAATAACATCACTTATGACATCAATGGAATGCAAATGTCTTCATCGAAAATGTATGTCCTTTATTTCAAGTCATCTGAGAAAGATTCTACAGTTAGTCATTTAGTTTATACGACCAAAGGAGAAATATACACTTTCGGTATGTCAAGCATCCAAAAATGTACTACAAGATCCAGAAAAAAATCCAGTTTCCTATGCAAGTAGAAAGATCGCAAGTTTTAGTACACAACCGCATCCTCTTCCTGTCTTTGTAACATATTTTCCCCCACACATGTAACTACAATTCTTATTCCCCACGATTGAAAATCACCTGTCATCTTATATTACCATTTTGCATGGTACAGGGCTATGTTGTCTTATAAGTGGAACAGCTAGTTTTGATATAAAAATTGTTCCCTCGCTTTTAAATTGCTATCCTATGGAATGCTGTATAAGTCCTTGTTACACTACACACATCTTTATATTTATTCAGAAAGCTTTGAAAGTGCATGTTGTTGACTTTTTAACATATGAATGTTTCCATACAGAATATCTCTTGACATATCCTGAATGCTAAAGGTATGACTTTTTATATTGTTTGACTTTGCAACTTAATAGAAATCGCTTTTGTGTAATCTAAGAACCGATAGAGTCAAATCAAATAACTGCACTGGAATTTGTTTGATTAGGATATACTTATATAGTATGACTGTTTGAATCTGATAGGGAAAAGGGGACATTATTTAAGCAATAAGCCCCGAGCAGGGTGGCATTACCACTTCAGGTAATGCCATAGATACAGGCCCGGCATTCAAACTACGTCAGAAATGTGGGCACAAATTTGGAAACTGTATCACTCAGTATCTATCGCTCCCAATCCTACCCAAACTAATATTTTTATTTTACACTGTGGATTCCTTGCTCCCCTGAGAATTGCTAAAGTAGCAGATAACTAACCTAACAATTGCTGGTCTTGTTACAAACCAAATGCCGATTTTCTTCATTTCATTTTTAATTGTAAATATTTTTATGCATTTTGGACAAAAATCTGGTTATGCCTTCAAACAATCTTTCACTTTAAAGAACATTTGTCACTCTCTAATCTTATGATTGGCTCTATTGTTAATCCTTTTATACAACAAGATGAATCTCCTGCATTATTTAATTTATTGATCAGTATTGCTTATCATAACATCACTTATAACTGGAAAAATACTTCCAACTTGTCTTATAACAACTGTTGGAATTATATTTGCTCCACTCCTCGTATTGAAAAATGTCATGCATTTTCTGTTGACTGTTTTACACAAATTTAACAAAACATAGAATGTGTTTATTCAATGCCTTAGCAATCCTGAATAAGTCAAATTAATTCTTGAGTGCCCTGAGACCTTTGGGTGAGTGAATGCGCTATATAAGAAATCTTTTTAGTTAGTTAGTTAGTTGATCACAAATGCCCTCACCCTCTCCCTTCCTATTGTTTTCTGTCTCGTTTGTCTCCCCGTTCATTTCATTATTTATTCATTAAAATAAATGTATCATATTTATCTTATTAACTTGTTTTATCAAACTTTATGGTTGTAATGCTCCACAAGACCTCAATTGTTAAAATGTGTACACCTTATGTTTATATTACCTGTTAATGAACTTACCTAATAAAAAATATTTTAAAAAAGAAATGTATATAAAAAATAATATTAAACATCATATTTTTTATATAGAAATTATACACAAATTAATATTTTGTTGATGTAAAATGAACATATCCTTTTTATATAACGTTCCCCCAAAATGTTGATATCACATTTTTTATATCAATTTTGATATAAAATATATATCAATGTTATATGAATTGATTTTGATACAGAGTATAAATAATGAAAAACGGTTCACTTTATAAGTAAACTGTGTTTCACAGACCACATACAAAAGTCAAACTATTTGCCTTTGACAATCTGGCAACCTGCATGTGTACCTCTGCTGCTTTGCGTCCCAGCAAACAGGGTGTAACAGGGGAACTGCTATGGAATGGGGGTTTTGTAATGCTCAACCACAGATGAGTAATACACAATGGAATGCTAGGAATCCCAGCAATTCTGATAACTATCTTTCATCTATCCTTACATCTATCTTCCTTTCTACCTGTGGTGTTCCCCAGGGGTCTAACCTCTTGCCTTGGCTTTTCAACCAACACCTGGCAACTCCCGCCCACTGCATTGCCACTTTTTGCTCAAATTTCCATTGCTACGCTGACGACACTCAACTCATTTTCAGGCTGCTCTCTGCCACCTCCTCTCCCTCTCTCATCTCTGATTGCCTAACTGCCATTCAAGATTGATGTGCCGCCAATGATCTTTGTCTGAATGCCAGCAAGACAGAGATCCTCCTCATCGGTACACCTTCACCATCCTTTCCCCTCACTCTCTGGCCGGCCTCCCTTGGCCCTCCTCCTACCCCCACCTGCGAAGCTAAGAACCTCAGGGTCATCTTTGACTCCACCCTTTCCTTCTCCGCCCACATCTCTGAAGTATCTAAAAAGTCAAATTTCCGACTGCACCTCCTTAGAGATACTCTGCGTTTCCTCTCCTTACCCCAGAAGCTCATGGTATCCCAAGCTCTGGTTCTCTCTAGCTTGGACTATTGTAACAGCCTCTTTCTAAATCTACCTGCCTCTACTCTCCGCTCTCTGCAACTAATCCAGAACAGGACTGTGAGACGTGTGCTTGGCCTCAAGCCCTGGTATCGTATCTCTCCAGCTCTGAAATCTCTCCATTGGCTCCCAGTGGATGCAAGGATTAAATTCAAAACCCTCTGCATTGTCCACAAGGCTTTCTGGGGCATGGGTCAAAAATACCTTCACCTATCCCTCCTCAACTACCTCCCCTCTCGAGCTCTTCGCTCCTCTACCTCCAACTCCCTCAGGGTCAGTTGTTTTTCAAAGAAACAAGCTGGAGGTAGATCTCTGTCTTTAGCTGGGGCCTCCCTCTGGAACAGCTTCCCTGCCACTCTAAAACTTGAGGAGAACCATCGCCGATTCCTGAAGCACCTCAAGACCTTCCTCTTTTCTTCTGCCTTAGCTCACCCTCTCCCCTGCTGATCTGTTCTCTCTTGGCACCGTGCACCTGGCCACCCTCTGTCCTCCGGGCCCAGGCACCTGCTCACCCTGCAACCCTCCTGCACTACCTCCGGCCCACCCCTTGCACTGGGGTCTGTATATGTAGCCATACAGCCTCCCCTTTTTCTTCCTGCACTTATCAGACCTACCCTGTCTGCTGGCTTAAACCTAGCACTTGCAAATTGCTGGCTGCACTACCACTGTTTGTTGCCTTTATTGTTTATTTACTGTTATTTATCTGTTTCCCCTCTGCTTCGCACTTTCCACTTCTTCCCCCTTCCATGCATTTTTCCCCTCCCCCTCTCCCATGCACTTGCGTGTTCTCAATGTCACTGGGCCTAGTAAGATTGCTGTTTTGTTCTCCTCAGTTCCCCTCCCTTGCTTTGTCACGCTCTGAAACACTTGTGTACGAGCGCGATAGAAATAAAATATCAATATCAATATCAACTCAAACCAATACTCGTGCAGGCAGCAGGAAACACAGATGGTCTTTATACTTAGCACGCTGGAATACAGGCTGTTACGCGACAGGTGTGTAAACACACCCAGGGAAATACACAAGGACATTTGCTTATCAACTGAACCCAACTGTGGGCACCAACGCTATTTTTAACTTATGGCGGAAGGATGGCACAGGGAAACATCTGCAGGCTGAGTTTAATTAGCATAGTATGCAGGAAATAGAATGCAGCGTTTTGTTGATAAGAACAATTTCTCTGGACCTAGGAAACAGCTTAAATTAGATTCTTACAAAACCCCCCACACATGGGTTCGGGAAGCCCTGGTTTGTTCATAAGAAAAGTTGCGCTGGATAAAGGAAACAGCTAAAATAAGATGGTTACAAATCCCATTTCTGCAAAGTAAGCAAAATTACATACATCTGTATGTGTTGATAAGAAAACGGCTCAGGGAAGGGTTGTGTTTTCACCCCTTAAAGGGGTGGGAGCCTGACTCCAGCTGGGGTATTGTGAACCCCACAGTGCTGGCCTGATGACCCCCTGCAGTGAAACTAATTGACTTGTAACAGCTGATTGCAACTTGCTGGGGAAACCTGGTTTTTTGGCTGAATTTAATAATGGCAGCAGGAGACCCTTGCAAAGCCTTTTAATTGTAAACTGGGCCTGCTGTTTATTTGGAATTTATTTCAACAGCATCAAAAATGTGAGCTTGAGGCTATTTTAAATGTACAATTTATGGGGTGTTATTGAAGCATTGATAAGCTTTTGTTTTTACTGTATTTATAGATATTAAGGACCTTTTTGAGACAGGCCGGTTGAAGATGTTTCATAGCGCTAAGAATGCGCTGAGATGCATGAGGCTGTGCATGTTTAAACTAAACAGCTATGTGCTTTTAATGACTTTTAAAAAAGGTACAGTTTGCTTAGAATGCTCTGTGGTTTTGCATGCTAGCCAGGATAATACAGAGGTGCTGGTAGCACCAGATTGTATTTCTGTGTCTGTTATCACATTGGCACAGAGCTTAAGTTCTAGAACTGTTTTTGAGATTTTTACTACAGAGCTTGGGAACAGTGTAAAAGTCAGCGACTCAGTATTCAGAATCTGGAATTTTACTGACTATCTGATGGTGCAAACATTTTCATAGTCTGCAAAGAATGCATTGCTAGTTAATATTCCATGTTTTATTTATGTATTTGTTATGGGCTCACTGCTGCCTTTATAGCCATCCCAAACATTCTGTTAAAAAAAAGCCAAAGTATTTCAACTAAATAAACCCCTACTGTACTTTTGGTACACTCGTCTTTTTGTGATGCAGCATATTTGCGCAAGCACAATGCATTGTTTTAGTTTCACAGCGTTGATAAAATATTTTTAGTGTGTGAAATAATCAGATTGTATTCAAATGCGTGCAATGTGAAGTTAGTATTTGAGTAGGTGCCAAAGAACACACATGTTGTGTTTAATAAAAGGATGCTGGAATGGTGGATTTGTTTTAAAGGGTTGCAAGTGCCATTGTGCTACATCTTACTTGATATGTTTGGGGATGTGTAAAAGTTGGCTTCTTTCAAGTGCCAATGACTGCAGCAGTGCATGTTTTAGGCTGTGCTGGATGCGTTTTGTGCTTCTAAGTAGGTGCTACAATTTATTTATTCTGCTCACATAGTGGCACAAAGTAAAACAAAATGTGTCCATTCTCTACCTGCAAGGGAAGTGCATAGTGGTGGCCTGCATCTTTACATCTTTTAATGCGTGCTCTGTTAATTGTATGCTAGCAATTTAAAATACGATTTAAACTTTAGCAATGTTTTGTACAATATTGACAGGCCCAAGATGCAGTGGATTTGAGTATGTGTCAAAGCTCACATATCTGGTGAAGTGGTGTAGGCGTGATTCTTTTATATAAACGGATTGAAATTTCAATTACTTAGGGGCCCTGTACTTGGTTGTTACATTGGATTTAATATGTTGATGCTGACATTGCAACACGCTGTGTGTTGCTACAGTTGTAATATTGTTGGTTAATATTGTAATGTGCTGATGCTCACTGTGTAAACAATGCTTTATTCTGAATAAATATTATACTTGTATTTTTAATAACATCATGTACCCCAACAGATTGATGGCACAGCTGGCAGACTCCGTGGATGTGGATTGTGGCAACCCACAACTGCCAGCCGTTGTATTTATGGTGATTGATTCATCTAACGCAACACACCCCATCTGGTTTAGGGGCCAGCAAGACACAAGGATGATAGGGGTCGGTCTGTTTCACAATGACCTATGGTTGTACTTTAAAACAGGTGAACGGATGGGGCAGGTCAAAGATGGAGACTGTTTTTTTATTTCACAATGGAGCTGGGTAATCGGTGCCTTGGGAATGTCTCGGTTTATGGATGCAGGCCTAAGGCACCGCCACAGATTTTGCTGCTGTGTTGTCACCAGGGGTTATACATTTGTGACAGCGCTGCTACCAAGGCTCAATCATGGAACGATATAGGTAGTGGTATTGAGCCCCTAACCGGCGCCACAGGTTGTGATGGATGCCATGATAGTTTTTAAGTGTGAAGCATTGTCCCGCAGGTTTCCAACCCCTCACTATTTCACAGCGCCCCTGCCATCTCTATCTTTAAATCATCTACATCCACAGGTGATGCACCCGTCCTAGCTGAGTGACTGAGAGTTGGTTGTTTGAATCTGCATGTTTCTTTTTCTTTGCATTTAAACCTTTTCTCTGCATTGACCTGATTGTGCATAATCTTTTTTTCCTTTCTGTATCCAATATGTCTTTTTATATAAATATTTTTTCAAAGTCATAAAATGGTCGGGCTCTTTATTACATGTTCATATTTATTATGCATAATAACACCCATCACTAGGTGTTGGAAACAACACATTTTTATTAACATTTAAAAAACATTTTTTTCATTTATTTCATTTAACCCCAAGCCACCTGCCCCAAACATGTTACTGTGTCACAATGCCACGAGAAACATTTACATGTATAGGAGGATATGAACACATATATAATTATCTCTCAGCAACAGTCTGCACAAAATGCACTCCGTTTTATGTGAACATACTTCTAAAAGGTTAGAGTTCTCAATTTAGCTTGCAGTCTAGTGGGATGAATGAGGACTTAAAATTCCCAGAAAGGTTGGCTTTTAAAAATTCAAGCTCAGAAGGAATATGGCATATGGTGGCGGCTGCTAGCGCTCATTTTGTAGCCGACAGGGTCGTCGTACAACTTCTGATAACCCAAACTATTGTGAATCAAATGTGAATAAAAATTGTTGTTTTACATGTTAATAAAAATGTGTTGTCTACAACACCTAGTTGCATTTTTATGTTCAGCGGTTATAAGGCGGGCATGAAGTTGTTGGAAATATATTAAGACAAACGGATGTTGACAGGTATGGAAGGATGATAAGAGCTTGTAGCATCATCTGTGAAAATAAAAAAAGTCAGCATCTTGAACAACAGAGTTCCACTATGTGTCTTAACTTGCAACATGTGATTAAAAACATAGAAACTGTTTCTTTAGCCCATATCGGCTTGCTGATCCCCATCACATCCTAGCGTTACACCTCTGAATAAAATAGTATTTTCAAAATCAAGGAGCGCAGGGTGTTATTATACATAATAAATAGGAACACGTAATAAAGAGCCAGACCATTTTATGATTTGAAAAAATATGTATCTATATAAAAAGACATATTTAATACAGAAAGGAAAAAATGTATGCAGGAAAAGTTTTAATGCAAAGAAAAAAAACATGTAGATTCAAACAACCAACTCTCAGACACTCAGCTAGGATGAGTGCATCGCCTGTGTTACCTAGATGATTTAAAGGTAGAGACGGCAGGGGCGCTGTGAAATAGTGAGGGGGTGGAAACCTGCAGCACACTTAAAAACTGTTGTTCACTACATCACACCCTGTGGCACACTGGTTTGGGGCTCAATACCACAACCTGTAGCGTTCCATGATTGAGCCTTGGTAGCAGCGCTGTCCCAAATAAATAACCCCTGGTGACAACAAAAGCAGCGAAATCCGTGGCGGTTCCTTGGGCCTGCATCCATAAGCCGAGACATTCCCAAGACACTGATTACCGAGCTCCATTGTGAAATTATAAAAACAATCTCCATCTTTGAACTGCCCCATCCGTTCACCCGTTTGAAAGTGCCACCATAGGTCATTCTGAAACTGTGGCTGACCCCCATCATCCTTGGGTCTTGCTGGCCCCGAAACTAGATGGGGTGTGTTGCGTTAGATGAATCAATCACCATAAATCCAATGGCTGCCGGTTGCTGGTTGTCGCAATCCACATCCAGAGTGTCTTTTGGCTGTGCCATCCATCTGTTGGGGTACATCATGTCACTAAAAATACATGAAAAGTATAGATTCAGAATAAAGCATCATGTACACAGTGAGCATCAGCGCATTACAATATTAACCAACAATATTATAACTGTAGCGACACACAGCGTGTTGCAATGTCAGCGTCAACATATTAAATCCAATGTAACAACCAAGTACAGGGCCCCTAAGAAATTGAAATTTCAAGCCGTTTATATAAAAGAATCGCGCCTACACCACCTCACCAGATGTGTGAGCTTTGACACATACTCAAATCCACTGCATCTTGGGGCATGTCAATATTATATAAAACATTGCAAAAGTAAAAACTGTATTTTAAATTGCTAGCATAGAAATAACAGAGCGCTGCTTTGAAAGAAGCCAACCTGTGCACATCCCCAAACATATCAAGTAAGATGTAGCACACTGGCACTTGCAACCCTTTGAAAAAAATCCACCATTGCAGCATCCTTTTATTAAACACAACATGTGTGATCTCTGGCACCTACTCAATTACTAACTTCACAGTGCATGCATTTGAATACAATCTGATTATTTCACACACTAAAAATATTTTATTGGTGCTGTGAAACTAAAACAATGCATTGTGCATGTGCAACAATGCTGCATCGCAAAAAGACAAGTGTACCAAAAGTGCAGTTTGGGTTTATTTTGTGCAAAGACTTTGGCTTTTTTTAAACAGTTGTTTGGGATGGCTATAAGGGCGGCAGTGAGCCCATAAAAAATAAATAAATAAAAAATGAATATTAACTAGCAATACATTTGTTACAGAATATGAACATGTTTGCCTCATCAGAGACTCAGTGAAATTCCACATTCTGAATACTAGGTCACTGACTTTACATTGTTTTCAAGCGCTGTAGTCCAAATCTCAAAAAAAGGTCTAGAACATAAGCTCTGTGACCAGCCCATGTCATAACACACACACACACAGAAATACAATCTGGTGCTACCAGTACCTCTGTGTTATCCTGGCTGACATGCAAAACCACAGAGCATTCTAAGCAAACTGTACATTTTTTTAAATGTAATTAAAAATACATAGCTGTTTAGTTTAAAAATGCACAGCCTCATGCCTTTGAGTGTATTCTAAGTGGTATGAAACATCTTTAACTGGCCTGTCTCAAAAAGAGTCTGAATATCAATAAATACAGTAAAAAAGAAAGCCTTATCAATACTTGTATAAAACCCCATAAATTGTAAATTTTTAGAAAAATACAAAAAAAATACATTACAAATACACCCAAGCTCACCTTTTTGATGTTGTTGAAATAACCTCCAAATAAACAGCAGGCCCAGTTTCCAATTAAAATGCTGTGCAGGGGCCTTTTGGTGCCATGATCAAATCCAACTGAAAAGCCAGGTTTCCCCAGCAGGTTGCAATCAACTGTCCCAAGTCAATTAGTTTCAAATCAGGTGATCATCAGGCCAGCACTGTGACAGTGGGGTTGACAATACCCCTGCTAGAGTCATATACCCCTTTAAGGGGGTGAAAACACACCCTTCCCTGAGCAGCTTTCTTATCAACACATACAGATTTATGTATGTCTGCTTACTTTTCAGAAATTGAGTTTGTCAGTCTAATTTTAGCTGTTTCCTGGATCCAGAGACACTTTTCTTATCAACAAAACACAACATTCTATTTACTGCATATTCGGTAAATTAAGCTCAGGCTGCAGATGTTTACATGTGCTATCCTTCCTTCATAAGTTATAAATAGCATTGGTGCCCACAGCCGGGTTGAGTTGATAAACAAATGTCCTTGTGTATGTCCCTGGGTGTGTTTACACAGCTGTTGCATAACAGTCTGTGTTCTGGTGAGTAAATATAAATACTGTCTCTGTTTCCTGCTGCCTGCACGAGCATTGGTGTGAGTCATCAGAATTGCTGGGATTCCTGGCAATGCATTGTGTATTAATCATCTGGTGGTGAGCAGTACAAAACCCCCATCCCGCAGCTTTTCCCCTGTTACACCCTGTTTGCTGGGACACAGAGCGGCAGAGGTACACATGCAGGTTGCCAGATTGTCAAAGGCAATACTATGACTTTTGTATGGGGTCTATGACACACAGTTTTCTTATAAAGTTAACTGTTTTTCATTATTTTGTTACAAAGTTGCCGGTCGTGCAGATATGAATACCTCCGTCCCCAAGTACCACACAGGCAATTATATGAACACTGCCTGTGCAATCCTTGGAGCCACAGGTGTGGTAGTTTGTCGAGGCTGGAGTCAGGAACTGCCGGAAGGACCCTTTGAGCGCTGTAAGGCAAGGAGGGATTAGTACAGGGCGAAATGCAATTCACAGGGTATCTAGGAATAGAAACTAAACGTTCTTACCTATGTGCACTGTATGTGTACTGTGGGTCCACCCAGAAAGGAAGGAGAGTGATTGGACCTGAGCTTAGGTTAGGATAGGTTTCCACAACCTCTGGTTGATGACGGTAAGCACTGGGATTTGAAGTGCTTGATCAGGCGAACGCCTAGTGAAAGGCCATAGGCCCAGGTTCCAAAGAATCGTGGTTCGTGGAGAAAATCTGTTAATCAGGCCGTGGTCAAGTAAACCAAGAGTTCCAGAGCTAATCAAGGCAAGTTCAGGGTTAGGAGAAAACACTCAGTTAGGCAGGCCGTTGTCGAGTAACCAAAAGTTCCGATAGTGTTCAAAGCAAATTCAGGGCGTAGAGAAAGCAATCCGTTAAGCAGACCGTTGTCGAGTAACCAAGAGTTCCGATAGAGTTCAAGGCAAGTTCAGGGCGTAGAGAAAGCAATCCGTTAAGCAAACCGTTGTCGAGTGACCAAATGTTTCCTGGTAGATTTGAAGCGTAGCAATGTCCAAGAGAAAGACCAGCTGTGAAGCACTGTGTCGGTGTTTCTGAATGCATTTAAACCATTGGGGAAAATCACGTGATGCTCAACAAGGAACGTTGAGGCGTGGGGGTCGTCACGTGATACCGATTGCGTTTGGTCTCCTCACGTGACGATCAGGTCCACATGGGCAACGGTGATTGCGGCCAAATGGGAACCTCCAATTACATTGCCAACGGAGAGAAGGGCGAAAGACACCAAGTCTGCCATGGACCCCCCTGACATGACGAGTGCACTGGTGTCGCCTTGTCTGCGCGGCCAAAGGTAAGCCTCGGGGGCTACGTAATGTGGGTGTGTGGAAACGTGAGTCTGTGGGAAACATAGGAGCTCGTGAGGTAGAGGACGTGGACGTGGAAGATGTAACAGAGTCCCCCCTCAAAGGCCCACAATCTCGTGGGCAGGAGGGATGGTCCTTATGGAAGCGTGCAACAAGAAGCGGGGCCTGGACGTCCCGAGATGGAACCCAAGAGCGCTCCTCCGGACCATAGCCCAACCAGACCACGAGGTATTGGAGCCGACCTCTGTGCAGACGGGAACCCAAAATGGCACTGACCTCAAAGACATCGGGTGTGGAGACTGAAACAGGAGCAGGTGGAGTATGAACCCTGGTAGGGGCAAGGTATGGTTTAAGGAGGGAAGTATGAAAAACCGGGTGTATCCGCCAAGCAGATGGAATAGCAAGGCGCGAGGCTACAGGGTTCAGGACTTTAGAAATTCTGTAGGGGCCGACAAAGCGGGGCAGAAGTTTGCGACAGCCCGGGATGTGTAAATGGCGATTTGACAACCAAACCCGGTCCCCTACATGATACACAGGTGCTACTGCTCGTTTCCTGTCCGCCTTCTTCTTCATAGCTGTCTGTGCCTCACGGAGATGGATCATGGTTTGGGCATGAACCTTAGTTAGATCATGGGCACAAGCAGTAGCAGCAGGGGTGGCAGAAGGAAAGTCCGGAAGTGCAAGGGTGCGTGGGTGTTGGCCATACATGGAATAGAAAGGAGAAAAGCCGGTGGCCGAGTGCCATGCATTATTGTAGGCAAATTCAGCGAGATGGAGCAGATCGAACCAGGAATCTTGATACTGAAGGGTCAGGCAGCGCAAAAACTGTTCTAGAGCCTGATTCACCCTTTCCGTCTGTCCATCACTTTCCAGGTGATAGGCCGAGGAGAAGCGGGCATCAATACCCAGGAGCTTGGTCAGAGAACGGCAAAAATAGGACGTGAATTGTGCTCCACGGTCTGATATGATGACTTGTGGGAGGCCGAAAAGACAAAAGACAGACCTAAAAAACAAACGGGCCAAGGTCGGGGCTGATGGCACGCCAGTGCAGGGAATGAAACGGGCCATTTTAGTATAAGAATCAACGATGACCCAGATGGTATCATACCCCTGTCTGCGGGGTAAGTCTGTGATAAGGTCCATAGAGACCGTGTGCCATGGTTTTGGGGGGAACGGGTAGAGGTTGGAGCAAACCCAAAGGACGTCCCCTGCATGATTTAGATTGGGCACAGATCGCACAGGTGTTTACATAGTTCGCTACATCCCTTCTCATTGACGGCCACCAACACCAACGTCGTAATAATTCCAAGGTACGTTGTTGCCCTGGATGTCCGTTGATGGCAGCATCATGAGACCAGGCAAGTGCTTGATTGTGTACGTCGCTAGTGGGGAGGAATAATTTCCCTTGAATGAATGGCAGTCCCTCCTGGAGTGTAATGTCCCATTCAGTGAGTATGTGCGGGTGGTGGCAGGTCCAATCTTTAATCGTGGTAAGCATAGTTGGGGTCGGTGTACATAGGCAGATGACATGGCCCTTTCCCAATAATGTGTCCGGAAATGTGGAAAGCGATACTCCCCCAGGAGAACGTGAAAGTGCATCCGCTTTACCATGAGCAAGAGCTGGCCTATGCTTTACCACAAAATCGAATGCGGCGAAGAATAAATGCCAACGCACCTGCCTACTGTTCACACATTTCAGAGAGGCAAGATCCTGCAGGTTTTTATGATCTGTGTACACCACCGTTTGATGCTTTGCCCCCATGAGATGGTGACGCCAGGTTTGAAGTGCATCCTTAATGGCTAAAAGTTCCTTTTCTGTTACGTTATAATGGGACTCGGCTGTCGAGAATTTCCGTGAATGATAAGCTATAGGATGCAAAAGCCCAGTAGCAGAACAATGTTGAGAAAGTATAGCGCCTAACGCGAAAGAGGAGGCGTCCGCCTCTACAACAAACGGCACCTCCGGATCAGGGTGTTGTAGCACAGGGGCAGAAACAAACCTGGACTTGAGTGCCTTGAAGGCCTCTTGGTGGTCAGGTGTCCAGATAAAGGGGACATGAGGACTGGTGAGGGCGGTCAGGGGAGAAACGATGGCAGAAAAGCCGGCGATGAATCGCCTGTAAAAGTTGGCAAAACCGAGAAACAATTGGAGTTGTTTGAGGTTGACGGGGGTAGGCCACTCCGTGATTGCACGTACTTTTGCCTGAATCATGGTCAACCCACCGGGTGTCATGTGAAAACCCAGGAACTCTACTTCTTGAGAATGAAACAAACACTTTTCAGGTTTGGCGAACAAGGCGTTTCTTTTGAGGCGAGAGAGGACTTCTCTTACATGCCCGATATGGTCTTCCAGAGAAGATGAGAAGATCAAGATATCATCTAAATAGACCACCACGAATACATCAAGAATGTCAGATAATACATCATTGATGAAGCGTTGGAATGTGGCAGGATCGTTACAGAGCCCAAAGGGCATCACGGTGTACTCAAACAACCCCTGTCGAGAACAAAAGGCCATTTTCCACTCATCCCCCCGCCGCATACGGATCAGATTGTATGCCCCTCTCAGGTCCAACTTGGTAAAGACAGAGGCGGCTGTTAACTTATCTAACAGCGTAGAAATGAGTGGAATAGGATACCTGTTTTTAATGGTGATGGCATTCAACCGTCTATAGTCCACGCACGGGCGTAGATCACCTTCCTTCTTTGGCACAAAGAAAATGGGGCTAGCAGCCGGGGAACAGGAGGGACGGATATGACCTAAACGCAGAGCCTGCTGTATGTAATCCTTCAGGGCTTGTTCCTCGGAAGTTGACAACGAGTAGATCCTCCCCTTTGGTATGGGGGCATCTGGAATGAGATCAATAGGACAATCGTAGTCCCTATGCAGGGGCAAACCCTCCGCGGATGCCTTATCGAAAACCATGTGGAAATCTTGGTATTCAACAGAGATGCTAACCGAGATGGCCCCTACGGTATGTAATGTGGTAAACTCTGCTGTGTCATCAGTGAGTCGGGAGGAGGCCATGGCGCCAAGAATCGTGGCAGGAGAAACAAGGGAGTCTGATTCTATCAGGCAAAAATGTTGACATAACTCCGACTCAAACGATACGTGACCTGTTCCCCAATTGATCAAAGGGTTACGTTGCCTCAACCAGGGGATACCTAGAATGATACCGAACTGCGGTGTAGTGACGAGATCGAATGACAGGGTCTCTTTACGTGTGCCTTGTATTACCACCTCAAGAGGGGCAGTTTGATGTCTGATTGGGCCAGAAGTCAGGGACGTGCCATCGACTGCTTGTACGGGCTCAGGATGCTCCTTTTTGATTAGCGGTAGGTTAAGACTATGGGCTAAAGCGATGTCCATGAAGCAGCCAGTGGCCCCTGAATCGATCACAGGATAGGCAGTGTGTGTGATTTCCCTGGTTGGTTTTAATAAGGCCTGCACTACTATGGGTCTGATTGGACCAAAGGCGGGTTCAGTGGGGGTCAATGAAGGGCTCGCCGGTGCCCCCTCTCTCATGGGCGAGCCTTCTGAAAAAGCAGAGTCTTGTTTCTGGGACGTCGAGGGCATTCTTTCACATAGTGCCCGTTGAGTCCGCAATAAAAGCAAGCGTTATCTGTCCTCCGACGTTCCCTTTCAGTCGGTGTTATTGGACTGCAGACCCCGCCTATTTGCATGGGTTCGGGACTGGTAGATGGAGGGGCCGGGGAAGAGTGACTAGCAAATGTCGCTTCTGCCTTCCGCTCGGATCTGCGGGCGTCTAACTGCAGTGTGAGATCAACTAAATCCGAAAAAACAGAAGGCAGAGCAGGAACCACCGACAGAGCATCCTTCATGGCATTGGACAAGCCCCGGTAGAAAACGATCGCCTTTTTTTCCTCTGGCCAAGAAGTTTCTGCAGCCAATTGGTTAAAACGGGTGATATAGTCTATCAGTGTTTGCCTACCCTGTGTGAGATCAAGTAATTCAGGTCCCGTGCCTGGGCCTTGTAACGGGTATCGAATACCTTTGCCATTTCTGCGACCAGCAGATCGAAATCGTATAAAGCAGGGTGATCGTTTTCCAACAATGGATTTGCCCAAGTGGCAGCTACCGCGGACAAATGAGACAGAAGGAAGGCGGCCTTAGTGACAGAGTCGGGAAGGCCTGAGGTTTGCATAAGAAGTGTAGTTTACACTGATTTATGAAGGTGCAATATTTCCGAGGTTCACCTTGGAAGCGTTCTGGAGCAGCAAGAGGGGGGTCAACGGGAGCAGCACTGGAGTGGGAACGGGAACGGGGGCTGAAGTCGGGGCAGGCTGAGCTGGAGAGGCAGGACTGGGTTCATCGTCATCACCGGGCAAGGGAAAACGTGTACTCTGGAGGGCATCAAGGCGGTGGTGAATGGCGGTCGTGGCAGTAGCCATATCGGTCCTAAGGGCCTCTAGGGCCTGCATTAACGCGGTCACAGGGTCCCCGGCGGAGGGATTCATAGTCTGAACGAACCGGGAAGGCTTCACAGTCTGTTACAAAGTTGCCGGTCGTGCAGATATGAATACCTCCGTCCCCAAGTACCACACAGGCAATTATATGAACACTGCCTGTGCAATCCTTGGAGCCACAGGTGTGGTAGTTTGTCGAGGCTGGAGGCAGGAACTGCCGGAAGGACCCTTTGAGCGCTGTAAGTCAAGGAGGGATTAGTACAGGGCGAAATGCAATTCACAGGGTATCTAGGAATAGAAACTAAACGTTCTTACCTATATGCACTGTATGTGTACTGTGGGTCCACCCGGAAAGGAAGGAGAGTGATTGGACCTGAGCTTAGGTTAGGATAGGTTTCCACAACCTCTGGTTGATGACGGTAAGCACTGGGATTTGAAGTGCTTGATCAGGCGAACGCCTAGTGAAAGGCCATAGGCCCATGTTCCAAAGAATCGTGGTTCGTGGAGAAAATCCGTTAATCAGGCCGTGGTCAAGTAAACCAAGAGTTCCAGAGCTAATCAAGGCAAGTTCAGGGTTAAGAGAAAACACTCAGTTAGGCAGGCCGTTGTCGAGTAACCAAAAGTTCCGATAGTGTTCAAGGCAAGTTCAGGGCGTAGAGAAAGCAATCCGTTAAGCAAACCGTTGTCGAGTGACCAAATGTTTCCTGGTAGATTCGAAGCGTAGCAATGTCCGAGAGAAAGACCAGCTGTGAAGCACTGTGCCGGTGTTTCTGAATGCATTTAACCATTGGGGAAAATCACGTGATGCTCAACAAGGAACGTTGAGGCGTGGGGGTTGTCACGTGATACCGATTGCGTTTGGTCTCCTCACGTGACGATCAGGTCCACATGGGCAACGGTGATTGCGGCCAAATGGGAACCTCCAATTACATTGCCAACGGCGAGAAAGGCGATAGACACCAAGTCTGCCATGGACCCCCCTGACATGACGAGTGCACTGGTGTCGCCTTGTCTGCGCGCCCAGAGGTAAGCCTCGGGGGCTACGTAATGTGGGTGTGTGGAAACGTGAGTCTGTGGGAAACATAGGAGTTCGTGAGGTAGAGGACGTGGACGTGGAAGATGTAACAATTTACACTCTGCATCAAAATCAATTCATATAACATTGATATACATTTGCATATCAAAATGTATATAAAAAATGTGTACATCAAAATTTTAGGGGAACTCTATATACAAATGTGTATTAATTGCATATAAAATATATACATTTTTATATACATTTCTAAATACAAAAATGATTTTTAATATACATTTTTATCTAAATTTTATATCCCAAAGATATTAGTTATATACATTTTTATATCATAAATATAAATGTTTATATTCATTTGCATATACATTTTTATATTAAAAATATATCAAAATTGTTTGATATCATTTTCCATTTCCTATCACATCGGGCGGAGCCCCTCTGTGACATCATCACTGCATCACTCTGCAAAACCCTAGATTCACAGTCCCTGTCTTCGGAGAACACTTCGCTCTCGGCACTCAACCAAGCAACATCGTCGACCACTACTTGATATAAGTGAATGTATATTCACTTATATCAAAATTGATATCAATTATACACACTTTATATAAAATGTATATTTAATATAAAATCGATATCAAAAATGTTTTATATCATTTTAATATCAAATGTATATTAAGTTTATATCAAAGCGTATCAAAAGGCGGAGCGACTATGACCAGGAGAAGGGGGCATGACCATCTGTCAAAATTTAACATTGTGCAAAAGGGGCCCCTGCTACTACTTTTCATATGTATGTCTGATATTTAACGTGCATTTGTTAAATTTTAAAATAGCAAATAAATCAAGTTAGGCAGAATGAAACAATCTTTTCCATGAGAACAACAAAACCTGTTATTTGAACATGTCTATTTGTTTTTCAATTGATGTTCAATAGGCAGAATGAAACAATCTTTTCCATGAGAACAACAGAACCTGTCATTTGAACATGTCTATTTGTTTTTCAGTTGATGTTCTGACCTATGTTGCCTGGAAGCTCTCTGGTTTTCCATCACATAGGGTAATTGGAATCGGCACAAGCCTAGAGTCTGCTAGGTTCCGTTTTCTTCTCAGTGAGAAGCTGCAGATAAACCCAAGCAGCATCCATGGATATATAATTGGGGAGCACGGAGAGTCGAGTGGTAAGTTGTGGATTTCTGTGAAAAACACTCAAGTGGTTTGTATTCTCGTCATAGAACCATAGATGACAGCTATTTTCATTTGTTTGGATTCACATTTGCTTTAACAGTCGGCTATAATCATTGGGACTTGCTTTCCCGATTTGCCAGAACAAGTTTTGCCTACCTAATACGCTATTACAAGGAATCAAAGAAAAGATAGATGCCATACACCAAAATCATGGATGTTACAGATGTTGCATAACAAAAATCTGGACCCCACCCAATGCCATCACATCATTCTTGTTTTGTAAGGCCTGGACCTATGATTTTGTCTCCTTACCGTGACATGATCATCTGAAAAATGCCATAGGCCCTGTGGCAAATTGAAGGCAATGATACACTGTGTATGCCCAAAATCTGGTTCAAACAGTATCTTCATTGTCGGATATTTTAAGGCAGGCCACTATGGGTTAACGCCTATTGGTAAGGGTTTCAGTTTTATAGGGCTTTTTTGACCAAACGGTGTCAAGGATGGGTTAAAGTAAAGTAGTGTCTCTTGCTGGGACTCTATACCTGCTTATTCTTAATCATATTTTAATTAATCTAACCCTTTATCCCTTTATTTAATTTAACTGGAAAAAGATTAAAAAAAGAAAAAAAGACCCCAATCCAACCTCCCCCTTCTCTTAACCTATGGAATATTTCAGATTCTGATTTTTACCACTTGGTGGCTCTGCCACTTTGAACTAGTCACTACCAGATTCTGTCTCTCTGAGCATAGCCGCTGTGAACTTCCTAACTCTTATTATGCCACTGTGTGACTGTCACTATGAATTCTGCAACTCTGTCACCTTGTACTTTGTTGCTACAAGATTTTCTGTTAATCTTGCACCGTAACTCACTTAAATTCTGCCACTGTGATCCTCTTCCCCTCACGTAGAATTTTGTCACTATGAGCTCCTTCTTTCGAAGTCTGCCGCTACGAGGTTAGACTCATTCTTTTCAGCACAATAAGATTTTAGCACTTTTTACGGCATGCCACCTAAAAATTGCCACCTCTGAACCTCACTGACACACAGCCTTTGGGCTCTAACACTCTGAACCTCCCACTGAAAATTCTGGCAACTTTCAACCTCTGACCTCGAACCCTACCATTCCCACGCACCACGAGACTCTGACACTGAGATACAATCACCACAGAGAGGCTTTTGCAACTATGAACCAGATACCACTACAAGGCCCTAACAAAGTGGGCTCAAACCATCGGGAAGCTACAGCCACATTGAGCCATTCGCTAATACAATGCACCATCGTTACAGGGTCTTATGACCGGGGCTCTAACCTTGTGGGGACTTACCACACAGAGATTCTGCCATTGCGACACCTCACCATCACAAGCTTCTAGCACTACAATGACTTCACCATAGGAAAACCACGCTAGAAAACTTGGGACAATGGGATTAGACTGCCCCTGGGACAGTTTCCACCTAAGGTAGTTTCCACCTAGTTCTGCCCCCGGGGAAGTTCTGGCCCTGGAACAGCTCTGGCAGTGTACAGCTCTGCCCCTGTAATAGCTCTACCTCTAGGATAACTCTGCCCCTGTGATAGCTCTGCCCATGGGATGACTCTGCCGGTGGGATAGTTCAGCCCCTGAGATAGTTCCGCTCCTGTGGTAGCTCGTCCTCTGGGATAATTCTGCCCATGGGATAGATCCCATCCCATGGATAGGTTCCGCCCTATGAATAGGTCCCGCCTCTGTAATAAGTCCCACCCATGGGATAGGGCCTGCCACGATCACCTTGACAATTCCCCTAAATCAGTCCTAAGCAGAAACTTAAAAAAAATCACACATGACATTCTTAATGAAGGACTTACATATGTCATGAAAAATACCACTGATAATGACTCTTGCGAGAACATCATCCGCAAATTTAGTAATCACGTCCTGGAGCTACTTGACACACATGCACCACTTAAAAATAAACAGGCTCGCCCTAATCCCAACCACCAGCATTGGTTTACGCCTGACCTGAGCATTCTCAAGACAGCTAAAAGGAAATTAGAAAGAACATGGCTTAAAACCCCTTCAGAGGAAAATAAAGACAATTGGAAAAAATGCGATCTCTTATACAGAGCTAAACTGAAGGAAGTAAAAAAAGATTTCTACAATACTCAAATCACCAGTGCCTCAAATTCCACCGGGAAATTATTCCAAATCCTAAAATCCTTCGAAAAACCACCTACACTTTCCTCTCCCTTCCAACCAACCTTGACAGACTGTGAAGCAGTTCAACTTGCCTTCTCAAATAAAATTAAAAAAGCCAGAGAATCCATCATAAGTTGAAATGTATCGATCCCACCTCCATCTGTGCAACCTAGGTTGACGAACCCTGACTTAAACATTCCTAAATTCATATTCTCCCCAGTTTCTACTAAAGACATGAATGACACTCTTTTTGCCATGAATTGCACCACCTGCGCTGAAAACATCGTACCTCCAAAACTGATTTTGGACAACGCTGAAATCTTTTCCCCTTTTCTCTGTCGTATGACAAATGCCTCCTTTAGAGATCGTAAAGTGCCTACTGGAATTAAAACTGTCACAGTCACGCCCTTAGTCAAGAAACCCGGACTAGATCAACAAGACCCCACTAATCTAAGACCCATTACCAACTGTAATTTTCTGTTGAAGGTACTTGATAAAGTAGCAACCAAATAACTGCAAGATTATGTAGACCAACACAGCCTGCTACACCCCCAACAATCGGGCTTTAGAAGTGCTCACAGCACAGAGTCAGCACTGCTGGACTTGCAGACCGAAATGTTGAGCATTTTGGATAAAGGCAAGACAGGACTGTTAATCCTCTTGGACCTCTCGGCAGCTTTCGATTTATTAGATCATGAAAAGCTCTGAGAGGCCCTAGGTGTAGCTGGAAACTGCTCCCAAGATGCAATAGATTGGGTTTCATCTTTCCTAGAAGACAGGAATTCTAAAATCAACTGGGGAGGCCATTCCACCTCACCCAAACCTGTAGATTGTGGCGTCCCTCAGGGAGATAGTTTTTCTCCCTTACTCTTTAATTTATATATTTGTTGCCTCTGCAACATTCTATCACAACTTGGAATCTTCTTCACTAATTTTGCTGATGATACACAGCTCATTATGGAATTGAGTGGAAATCATTCTATAGACAACGACAAGCTATCGGTCATCTATAACACCATAGAAAACTGGATGTTAACACACTGGATGTGTCTCAATAGTACCAAAACGGAACTCATGACTTCTGGAAACGCAAAAGCCTTAAACAATCTTGGCCCGGACTACTCCGAATTCTCTATAAAAGATTCCACCATCAAGGTATCAAATAAGGTCAAAACCTTAGGTATTTACCTACAATCCTCCCTAGGTGCAGAAGCCCAGACCGCTTATCTTAAGCGAAATTGCCAATATTATCAAAGGCTCCTCTGCCGTATAAGACCATTCTTAAACACCAAGAATAGTGCCACGATAGGGAGAGCTACTATTCTGTCTCGCTTGGACTATGGAAATGCATTAATACTTGACGCCAGTAACAACTGCCTGAAACAATGCCAGACTATCCAAAATAATGCTGTCAGGTCCATTGTAAACAAACCTAAGCGAGAACACATTACCAAGGACAGGAATGATCTTCATTGGCTGGCAGTGAAAGAACGGATCTTGTTTAAATCACTGACCTTAACCCACCGATGTCTCTACGGCACGGCGCCAGCATATTTAAAAAGTAAATTCAGCTGGTATGAGCCAAGTCGCTGCCTGAGATCTACCAAACAAGGATTGATCAATCCCTGTCCCCCAGGCAAAGCCACCGGCCTAGGTCGAACTTTCCCAAACCTGGCGATCTCTCACTGGAATAAACTGCCTTGCAGCCTTAGACTGGAAAGTAACATTCTATTTTTCAGGAAGCAATTGAAGACCTTCCTCTTCAAATAACTACGCTTCTACTTCATCGCTCTGGGTCGCTTCTCTTGCTTCTCTTCTCCCTTCTTTTGTGTTGTCCCGTGAAATTATTGTCCTGGAGTCTTTTTGTCGCGCCCAGATGCTTGCGAGCTTCGGCGCGTAATAAATAAATAAATAAAAAATAAATAAAAATAAAATAAATAAGGGTTTGCACGTGGGATAAGGTTTAGCCCATGGATATGGTTAGCCCTAGGGATAAGGTTAGCCCCCAGAATAGGGTTATATCTGGGACAGTTTGACAGCTGAAATGGTCTAGCCTCTGGGATAGCTCGACCACTGGGATAGCTTGCCCTATAAAATCATCCTACACACTACGCCCCCCACGACACTTCCGCTCCATTCTGGAATAGCACAAACAATCAGAGCCCAAGTAAAGCTAAATGAGCTGTGAGGACACCACCAGGCAAACCACCAGGAAAAACCCAAACAACCAACCTGATTGAAACAAGGAACCCAGCTAGCTCCCAAGCAACAAACACACACCAAAAAAATGCATCATACCAGGAAACACTGACGTACAAGAAATAACCAAAACAGAACAAACCAAATGGAACAAGGCCAACCATCTCAAGCCAGCCCCCCCGTGAGCCAACCAACACCAAGAAACAGCACACCTAACCGCCCACTGGAAGAGAGCACCTTTGCTGGAACAATACCACAATCACTCTACTTATCGTGCTACCCATCAACCTACCACCCGCTCGCACAACCAACCAACCACAAGCACCGTTAGCACATAAGAAGGAATGCCGGAAACAGAACAGACGGTCATGAAATCAACACACAAGCACAATTCAACGAAACAACCTCAAATCGGCATACATCAAATCACTCCTTAAAGACCCATCAGGAAACAATGAAGACCTAACCAACTCCTGACCAATTTCAAACATTCCATACCTGGTGAAACTCCTAGAAAGCTACATTTATGAACAAATCCTTGAACATGTAGAAAATAATCGAATACTAGTCCAGGCACAATTCGTCTTCAGACTCATCAGTAGAACGCTAACAGCATTATTATTGAAATGGGATGATCTAAAGACCAACACAGACTCCAACATCAAATCAGCACTAAAATGACTTCATCTATCAGTAGCCTTTGATACAGTCCACCAGGAAACACTCATCAAAAGACTCAAAGAAATAGGAATCGGCATCACAGCGTTACTTTGGCTAAAATCCTTTATGGTAGAAAAAACGGAAACAACATGGCTAACTAACCCCTTTCAACACAACACCTCACACTACAACTTGACGACCGCCACACGGCTCACCCCTCTCACCACTGCTATTCAACATCTACATGTCCCCTCTCATCAACCTCATCAAAAGAAGGGGTCCCACTTGCTACAGTTACGCAGATGACACACACATCCTCTAGAAAATCAAACACTGGTGGAGAACAAGACCCAACCCTTATCAAATGCCTCACAGAAATAAACCATTGTATGAGTACCAACAGCCTTATACTCAACCATGACAACACAGAAATTATGATCACGCCCAAAAAGACCCAACAACACATTCTATGGCCTACTTAAAAGAAAAATCGCTCGGAACCATCCAAAGTGGTTAAAAATCTCTGAATATTAGAGAACAACGACTTAAAACTCCACCTGAAAGGTACAAAGTAGTAAAGAAGTGCTTCTTCCACCTGCACACAATCAAGCGGTTGCTACCCTTTTTCACCTTCCCACATAGAGCATTCACTGACATTTCTCTTGTCATGTCAACAATATACTACGCCAACAGCATCTATCTCGGAATGCTAGACTACCTAACCAAAAAACTGCAATGAATGCAGAACACAGCAGCAAGACTACTCCTCAGACTCACTAAGAGAGAACACATCACACAAGCACTGAGAACCTGCATTTACTACCAGTTAAAACATGAATTTTCTTCAGAACGCTCTGCATAACACACAGAACAAAACATGGCCAAGGAGCAGAATTCAAACATGGAAAAATATACATCTACAAACCAAACCAAAAACTAAGGTCCAACAACAACCTTCACCTCGAACCTAAATAATATGCAAAGCAGAAAGTTAGTGGAAAAGCATTCTCCGGCTCCACAAACAACAGAAAATCACCTAAAGTTCAGAAAATTGCTAAAAACATGGTTCTTTAACTCCTTCGCTGGCGGGGTGCAGTAATGTATCATAAAAAGGGAAGAAGGACCATTATCAAAGAGACGTGAAACCCAGGAGTTTCAAACCAGCGTTGTCGTGGAAACTGCTGGAAACTGGGAGAGCCTCTGTGGGGAGGAAAAAAACCAGCTGGCGTGCGAGGGAAGCACAGGAGAGCTGAAGGCAGAAGAGTGCAGGGGAAGAAAACCCCAAAGGAGAGAGCCAGTCGTTAGTGGTGGAATCACACAAGAGAGGTGGACTGTGCAGTCTGGCAACTACCCTGAAACTGCTGCGATGCTGGTCCTGCAGAGCCGTGGACAAGAACCAAAGAGAGTCAGAGAGAAGGCAAAAGCCACCCTGATCAAAATGAGAGAACTTCCAGTGAGACACCAGAGGGTGTCTCACTCAGTAGTCCACGGGGATCTGTCATGCAGTTGGCCAGTACCCAGCCATTGCTTTTGGATCCAGTTCCTGGGGGTGGAACAGTGCAGGAGGACCACCTGGGTGAGGAGTCTTCGGGGGAGTGGGAGTGGGACAACGAATGGTGAGACACAGTATCCCCATCTCTATAACACCTTTACCCCATCCTACCAATTAGGATACTTAGGAACTCAGCCCCTCTTTCACAAACACATTCTCACAGACAGCTCGCTATGAGAGAAAATGGACTAACACCCAAGCCATATACCTGACATGTCCCAATACAATGGTCAGGCAGAGTCAGGCAATTACTAACCATCAGGCACACCTGACTTCCATTACACTTCCCCACACGGATAAAAGGTGGAGCAGAGAACACACTCTGAGCGAGGCAAAACACATGAGGAAACAGCAGTTCCAAGATGGCAGTTTAACACAAGGAGAAAGATGGCAAAACTGAAGGGGATCACAAGGAGGGAAGTTCCCTTGACCTTTTTGACAAGGAACCATTACTTTCACAAAACCTCGAGAATAGAAATCATAAGATCAGGAAACTAAGCTGAAGAATCCTGCATTGTGTGATGGAGGTACCCGGGATCCTCCTGCGTCGATAACCAAGGTGGGGAGAATCGCAGGCTGCCATGGAACTGTCCTTAGCTCCTACACCAAAGCAGCATCAGTGGAATCAACACAGCTGGTGAGTTGGGGAGACTGATACCAGACCGGTCTGTGTTGAAGCCAAGGTTGCAAGCAGCAACATTGTATGATGAGCGCTGAAGCGTACATTGTATGAAATGCATGTGATAACCAATGCGAGTAAAATTGAACAACAGATGAGTGAGGGTCAGGCACGCGTGCATGCTCATTTGAAGATCTCTGTAAGGTATCCAACTGAGAGGTGACAAAAGCTTAAGAGTGGCAAAGAATTGTGACTCGAAGTGGTCCTACAACGGGTCAAGCAAAATCCTGTGCACAATCGAAAAGTGTTCGATGTTGATACTGCCAAGAAAGTTGATGACAAAGTAGATAAAGTTGGTCTGAGCCCGAACGAGGGAGATCAAATGAAAGCTTTGGGTTAAAGCAAGTTTGTGCTAGAGGGAATCAAATTGGTCCAAGCCCGGCCGAGGGAGACTGATTGAACATTGCGTTAAAACTGATCTGAACCCGGCTGAGGAGGATCTGGGATGAGCTGTGAATCACCCGAGAAATTGGATACATGGAAATCCTACAACACTGTGTTAAAGGGGATCTAAGATGGGCTGAGGGGGATCCGAGGTGAATAGTGAATCACCTGTGAAATTGAGTACCTGTGAAATCCTAAGAGGAAAATATTGTTTGTTGCATCAGGCCATCTAAAAGAAGAGACTTTGAAAGGCAAAGAGACTTGGCCACGGAAGGCCCTGATGTTAATGTTTGAACTGCACCCAATTGCTAGAGAAGCCAGAGACTGTGCTAAGCTCAAGTGTATCGCCTTGTCCCATGCTGAAAACATTGGGAAGGGAGGCCAACATCCTGAAAAGCCTGACATATCATTTCTTGAACACTTATTTATTTTGCATAACATTGTTGCCCACACTATTTGTATTTAGAGGTAAGGATTGGCAATAGGTTTATTGATGTATGCCCTTTTATTTTGACAAGACACCACTACGACTGCATTATTATTATTTGATGGTCGTAGCTCGCTCCCATCTTTAGATTTATGATTAGATATGTGTTTTCCAAACTCTTTTTGAAGTTCAATAAACACTCTTGAACTGTGGTCACTTGTGTCTGTCTACAGTTGATACCATGGCTTCCTTTCATCCCTATCCTGCAAGCAGGCCCAGTGACACCAAACTTTGGAATAGACGGTAACGGGAATGGCGGGAGACCCGGGAGGAAACATGAGTATAACGAGTACCAGAATCATATTCGTCACATGGGCCTTGATATAAGAAAGTCAAGAACAGAATATTATTGGCACAATCATCACAGGACTCATCCTACTCGTCCCAGTGATAAGAGAGAGAATCGAGAGGGTGAGAACCATTACGGGACTCATCATTCTCGTCCCACTTATATCAAAATTAACAAAGAGAGCAATACTCATTACTGGAATAATTCTCTTCACTTCAGTAAAATAATAGGTGACCTAGAGAACAAGAAACATTTTTGGACACATAATACTTGCCCCAGTAATACCAGAAGTAATCAAGAGAACAAGAATCATTAATGGACTCAGACTAGTCTGCTCAGTAAAACACAAAGTGGCCAAGAAAGTAACTATTGGGTCCAATGCATTTGCCCCTGTGAGAGAACTAGAGAACCAGAAAAGGAAAATTCTGACACAAGATATCTTATTCGACCTTATCAGTAGTTAAAGAACCATAGGAAGATGGAATGTTGGAACAAATTCAAGATAGAATGTATTTCCCAAGTAATTCTAGAGACAGAGAGCCTTTCAGAGACACTTTTAAAAAAGCACAAGAAACAAAACTCCAAAGCATGGATCTCTGAAAAAGATAACTTTACTGAGTCAAGGAAAAGGGGAACCAAGGAGTTGAAAAAGTCCCCTAAAGGAACTGAACAAGCTAATTAGGCAGATAGCCAGAAATGATCTACAAATTATATATTAAGGCTGGGCTAGCCATTTCAGGATAAGGGAGTTATTCTCTGGGACTTTTGTCTTAGTGGTAGGGTCAGTGTAGTTTCATTTTTTTTTTAACTTCTTTTTATTATTTTCATCAACATGCACATAAAAAAAACACAACCGAGCAAGAACAAAGAACATGGAAACCACCCCCCCCCGCAACGCCTTCCACAGCACCGTTAGTCCATTTCCCCCGGTCCTTCCCCTTCCCACCCATTAACCGTGAATGTCCAATAGCTTGAGTCTTTGAGGACACCATTGTTCCCTGAACTCCCCTTTCAAATAAGTCAGTGTCTCTCCCCACTCCGTTGAGAAGTTGTCCAACTTGTTATCGGCTGCATACATAGCCCATTCCATCAAGACAATGTCCCACATTTTCCTTAGCCAATCTTGTTCTGTCGGGATCGAGGGAGACTTCCATCTCTGAGTGATGAGAGCCATCGCCGCCAAAGTAGAAATCACTTTCGCCTTGGTGCTACCTCGCCTCTCCCCCTTCCCTCCCCTCCCCGTCCACTCTTCCCCTAGAGTATCTCCCGGGGATCTTGACTGACGCACTCTCCCAGAGTCTGGGTTTGGGCCCGTGCAAGATCACTCCAGAAGGGTCGGATTAAGGGGCAGTCCCAACAAATGTGAGCCGTAGTACCTTCTTCCCCACAACCTCTCCAGCACTTCCCCGAGATGGACGGATATATCTCATGTAAACGGGCCGGTGTGTAATGCCAGCCATATAAATACTTATACCAAGCCTCCTGCAATTGGACTGCTTTTGCTACCTTTGGGATCTGTCTCCACAATCTCTCCCAGCCCCCGTGACCCAAACTGATTCCCGATAGCCATTCCCAGTTTTCCATGTATGGCCAGGAGGGTTCCGAGATGGTAAGCTCTAATTGCTTATAGAGGTCGGATATTAGCCCCCTTCACCCCTCATGCGTTAGCAGGAAACGTTCAAATTGGGTCAAGTCCCGGGTCGCAGACTTTCTCACCTCTACCGACATTACCCAGTGCCTAATTTGGAAGTAGCGGAGCCTCTCCCTCTCGCCCACCCCGAACTCCCACTTACATTCCTCAAACGTTTTAATTTGTGCCCCATTAAACATGTCCCTCAGGGTTCTGCAGCCCCCGCTCTCCCACTTTAAAGAGGCCCCTCCCTCCATCCCCGGTGCAAAGTCCCCATTTTTAAAGATTGGGGTGAACGGCGAGGGAAAGGTCGTAATTCCTCGCCTCTCCACCGCCCTATCCCAGCTATCCACCACTCCCGTTGTGATCGCACTCAGGTAAAGGTGGGGCGGTCTCAGCCTTCGTGGAAGCCACAATACTTCCCCCAAATGGTGTTGAGCCACCGCTCTGTCCATTTTCACCCAATGCTTGAGATAATCCGCCGAGAACCAATCCCTAATTACTCTGAGTTGCGCTGCTTCGTAATAGCGGCGAAAATCGGGGAAAGCCAGTCCCCCCGTCCCCCTGTACGCAGTTAGTAAGCGCTTGGATAGGCACGGCTTTTTGCCCTCCCAGACAAAGTCCTTAACTGCTTGTTCTAACTTCTTAAAGAAACTTTCCGGGAACGATATGGGAATGGCCTGAAACAAATAAAGTAAACGGGGGAGAACCACCATTTTTAAAACCGCCCCTATCCCCAACTAGGATATCCTCAGGGCGCACCATTTCCTTAAATCTTTTTTGATTGCCAACAACATGGGTTCATAGTTTTTTTTTTTTTTTAAAATATTTTATTGATTTTATATTTTAGAAAAACAAACGCACAACACAATACAACTGTTAATTATTTACAGAAACCACAAAAGAAAATACGAGAAAGGAAAAAGAAAAAAAAGAAAAAACTCCCCCCCACCCCCCATCAAGCCAGAGCCGGCTCCCTTATATCCTCAGTCGGGGCACCGTCAGGAGAAACATTGTCCGTAGGCACATCTTCAGAATTCTCAGATTCGTCCAAGCCCTGTTGTGGGTTGGTCATAGAGGCCACCAATTGTCGCCAGGCCAGCAAGGGCCCTATCTCCTCCTCGCCCCCTCTAGTGACTGCTTCAAACCAAACCACAGATTCAGCCTCCGCCCACCTCATAAGGTCCGCCCACCATAGTTCCACTCTCGGCCTGCTAGCCGATTTCCAGTTCATGGCAATCCTGCGTTTGGCCAGAACATATGCCAGGTCCCTCAGCTTGCTCAGGTGCCTAAAGTGTCTGGGCCTGGGGAAGATCCCAACCATACATGACCAGGCAGATCCCACGTCCAACACCACTCCCCCACTTGCGAGCTTCATCTTGACCTCCTCCCAAAATCTATACACTTCCGGGCAGGCCCAGAACATATGTAGCAACCCAGCTTCCACCTCCCCACACCTGGGGCATTTTTGAGTGATCGAGCCTCCGAACCGTGCGATCTTCTGGGGAGTCAGGTAGGCCCTGTGAGTAATGTAGAACTGGAGTTGTTGGAGCCGTGCATTTCGGGACACCTTTTTATGATATCCCAGGACCCTCTTCCACTGACCCTCCGTCATGAGTTCACCCATCTCCTCCTCCCATTCATGCCTCAGTTGGGGCAACTCTTTCCCAGCCTTCGTTCTGAGGAGTTCGTATATCCGTGATATTTCATGCCCACCCTCTGAGACATCATACATAGTTTCAAGGGTGGCATCAGGATCATCTGCCAGTGCCGTCTCCGGCCATCTCTTTCTTACTCGTTTTACTAGCCTGGCATGGGTAATGTACTGGCCTCTGTGCACCCCCGTCTCATCCTGCAACTTTTGAAAGTCCAGCGCCTCCCCCTCTCTCCATATGTCCCCAAGCGTGGCCAGGCCCACCGGCTCCCAGTGCCTACGGACAGAGTGAAACAGTTGGGTGTCGTTTTCGCACAGGGCCACCAGCGGGACCTGCCAAGATAGTGGTTCTGACTCCCCCATCAATTTCCATGTTCTGTGCCAGACCTCCCATCCCAACCTCAACAGCCACCCTCTTCCCGTCAGTTTATTCCTATGTAGCCACACCACCTCTCTCAGGAAGTATGGGGCCGCATCCCCACGCAGCAACCTAGATTCCGCCGAATCTTCGTCAGACAACCACCTGGCCACGTACAACAGTTGTCCCGCCAGATAATATAGTTCGAAGTTGGGCAAGCCTATACCCCCCTTCTCGTGCGGGTTCTGGAGCTTCCACAGGGCCACCCTATTCCTGGAGTTACCCCACACGAAGCCCCTACACATACTATGAAGTCGTACAAATAGGCTCTTAGGGATCAAATACGGGACGTTCACGAAGAAATGCAGGAGTCTTGGAAGGACCACCATTTTTAGCAAAGCCGCCCTCCCCATCATGGACAGGGGCAATCTGGACCAGAATGTCATGCTGTTCTTGACCCCCTCTATGGCTCTCTCTGTGTTATGCTTGTGTACCGCCTCAGTCCGGTGGTAAATATTTACCCCCAGGTACCTAAACGTGTCGGTCCGCCATGGTATTGGCAACACAGGCAGCCTCTCCAACGGGACGTCCCTGTACCCGCCCAGAGGGAACAGGCTAGACTTCCCGGGGTTCACAGATATGCCCGAGAGGACAGCGTAATGATCCAGTACTTCCAGTACGTACTGCAGGTTCTCCTCCGGGTAGCGGAGGTACAACAGCATATCGTCCGCATAGAGAGATGTTAAGTGGCTGCCGCTGGCAGTGTTAATGCCCAACTCTCCGTATTGTTGCCGCAGGCATATCGCCAGCGGTTCCAGCGCAAGTATATATAACATGGGTGACCAAGGGCATCCCTGCCTGGTCCCCCTGCTAAGCTGCCAGGCATCCGAGACTGTGGCCCCAGTCTTGACCCTAGCCACCGGGCTGCTATATAACAGCTGGACCCATCTGATATAACCAGCGCCCACGCCGTATCCCTGCAGGGCCGCTTTCAGCCAAGGCCATCTCACTGAATCAAAGGCCTTGACCGCATCCAGCGACACTACCGCCATCTCGCCCGTGTCATCCTTAGTATGGTCGATAACGTGGTGCAGCCTCCTATGGTTATCACTGATATTCCTGCCTGGGACATATCCCGTTTGATCCGGGTGGATCAGCTTGCCAATCACCTTCTTCAATCTGTTGGCCAGCACCGCCGTGAGTATTTTGCTGTCCTGGTTTAGCAGGGACAGAGGTCTATAAGATCCACACTCAACAGCCGGCTTGCCCGGTTTCAGTAATGGGACAATCATGGCCTCACGGAGGGACAACGGGAGTTCTCCCTGTTCGTATGCCTCGTTAAACAAGGCCAGCAGTGGCTGCAGCAGCTCCCGCACGTACACCTTGTAAAACTCACCAGGCAGGCCATCCGCCCCAGGTGCCTTACACGTGGGGAGGCCCCGAATCACCACCTCCAGCTCATCAGAAGTGATAGGGGCATCCAGTTCCTCCCGCTCCAGGTCGTCTAGGGTGGGCAGTCCAATGTCTTCCAGTGTGTTTAGGATGTCCTGGCTCCTGTCCTCCCCAGTGTCCTCATACAAACGTTTATAGAACCTGAGGAATTCCTCGTTCACCCCATCCTGAGTGTTGTGAAGACCACCGTCCTCACCACGGATCTCATGAATAACCACTCGGGGAGACTCACTCTTGTACAGCCAGGCCAACAGTCTGCCTGGCTTGTCGCCCCCCGCGTGCAGCCGCTCGGTGTATTTCCTATGGTTCAGTCTACATAGTCGGTCCCAAAGAGCGCTGCACGCCACCTGAAGGTCTCTCATCCTAGTCTTGTCTTCCCGAGTGGCATTCTCAAGACGAGCCAGGCTCTCCAGTTCCCTTTCGGTGTCCTGAAGCTCCCTCTCGATACCCCCTTGAAGTCCCTTGGATTTAGAGATGGCCACTCCGCGCACCACTACCTTAAAGGCCTCCCACAGAGTTCCCGTAGAACGCACATTACCCGTGTTTATCTCAAAATATTCCCCGATGGCAACCCTCAGGTCCTCCCGGAATCCCTCATCCTGCAGTGCCTCCGACCGGAGTCTCCATGTGGGGACCCGAGGCCTAGGGGGTTGGTGTCGCCACTCTACCACCAGGGGCGAATGGTCCGACAATACTCGAGCTTTGTATTCCGCCTCCACTATTTCGCCCGCTATCTCGGCAGTTCCAAACACATAATCCAATCTCGTGTATGAATCGTATGGCGCTGCATAATGCGAATACTGCCTCTCCGTGGGGTGGAGTCTCCTCCACACATCCACCAGTCCCAAGTCTCCTAGCAATGTCCCGAGCGCCTTGGCCGCCGGCGACATTTTCCCTTTGGTGTCAGCGGACCGGTCGATTTTGGGATCTAAGACACAATTGAAGTCCCCACCCCACACCATCGCGCCCCCTACCAAGGGGCCAAGTTTGCCATAGAGGGATCTAAAGTAGGCTGCAGTATCATGATTGGGGGCATACAGGTTGAGGATGTGTACTTCCTTGCTCTCCAGGAGTCCTGTTATCGCCACCATTCTACCCTCCGGGTCCACTATCGAGTCGAGCACCCGGAACGGCACATGCAGCGCCACCCAGGTGATGACCCCTCTAGCATACGCCGAGTACGTGGCACCCACTACCTTGCCCTTCCACTTCCTCATAACCACCTCCAATTTCTCCCTGGTGAGGTGGGTCTCTTGTAGCAGGGCTATGTCTATCCGCATCCTCTTCAGGTATAGCATGACTTTGTTTCGCTTGAGGTAACTATTGAGGCCTCGGACATTCCAGGTAACTATACGAAGACTATCCGATGCCATCGGTTTGGTCTGTATTCAACCCTGCCCTCCCCACAATACCCCCTTGGTCTAACACTCCGCCGGCTCTTCCGCCCTTGATCCCCATCCCCCCTCCCTGTTTCCCAACTACACACCACAGCAAACAACCCCTCCCATCCCAACAAAAGCCCAGCTCCATACTTGGATCTCAGGCCCACCCGCGTCTGGTCTTATCCCGTTAACAAGGAATAGAACCCCACGGGGCGTCGCCGATCTAACAGCGACCTAACTAACTAGATATATTACTATTGGGGACAAAGGAAGCCTCTTGGAGCTCCCAATCAAGTGACCACGGGTAGGCACGCCCAATGGGCCAGCCAGTCAGTACCACATCATACGCATCACATACCGTACAAATGACTATATTCAAGTCCCAATGTCTCGGCCCCATTGCCCCAGGCGGCCCATCCATAAGCTACTTATCTTCCGTAGTCTCTGCCTGGATGCCCGATTCTTGAGGACTGCCCAGCGCATCTAGCCAGTCCATCGCTTCAGTTGGTGTTTCGAAAAACAGGGATCTGCTTCTGTAGAAAACTTTCAATTTGGCCGGGTAGAGTAGCATGTAGCGATGGCCAGCTTCACGAAGTCTCCTTTTCACCGCTCCGAAGTGCATCCGACTCCGCTGTACTTGTAGCGTGTAGTCAGGGTAGGCCGTGATCTTGGCCGATCCTCTGTCAATCGTTCCCCCTTTTCGAAAGAATTCAAGAATCTTTTCGCGATCACGGTAGTTCAGAATTTTCGCGATCACCGGCCGCGGGGGGGGCCCCGGGAGGCGGCCTCCTGGTTAGGGCCCTATGAGCTCTCTCAACTGCAAACCCCTGGGTCAGTACCCCGCCGGTAATCTCCTGCAAAAACATGGATTCCACAAATTCCGTGGGGTCTGGCCCTTCAGTTCCTTCAGGTAGGCCCACGATACGAATATTGTTGCGTCTGGCACGTCCCTCCGCCTGCTCCACTCTGTCCTCCAGGTTGCCCACCCGTTGCACAAGGGCGTGTAGCTCCTTTTTATGAGCAGCGCAATCTGCCGTGTTCGTGGCCGTCTCCTTCTCGATGGTCCCCGCGCGTTCTGAGACCGCCCTCACATCCAGCCTAAGCAGATTCACCTCCTCCTGGACGGCACCGATCTTAAGGTTTAGGCCTTCCTGTAGCTCTTTCATGGCGAGGCCCAGCTTGGTCTCCCATGACACTTTTAAGTCCGCGATCGCCGCCAGCACCTCCTGTATCGTGCCAGGTGACTCCGCGGTCGTCACGGGGGTCTCTTTGATCTTGCCTCCTTCCGCCCCTGGGGGGGACTTGGCGTAAGCCTCCATCGTGGGCTGTTTGGCCTTGGGTTTCACACCTCTCGTGGTCATATTGTTGTATGAGTCGGGCGGGGGCCCGTCCCGCCAGGCACCGAGGGGGAGTCACGCCACCCAATGTCCAAAGCTTGACCCACCATACCATGGGGCATCTAACACGCCCGGAGCACCCCGACCACCAGGCCCACGATCCTATCGTTACAGCCACATCCGTTCGGCTCTCCCGCTCACTGGGTCACCGTGCGTCCTAGGCGGCGCTCATATGTTTTAGTCTCCAAGCAAAGGGACGCAAAGGTCCAGCACTCGTGATCGCAACACTGACTTCATGATCCTCGGTGTTCGCAACGTGTCGCTGCCATTTTGTCTTGTCCGCCTGCTCAGGGCTCGTCCCAGGCAATCACATTTATTTCGGTTTCTAAGCCTTCTGGACGTCCCAAACTTTCACCGGGTGTAGTGGTGGCATTCACACACCTGGACATCGATTTCCAACGTCGGCCGGCCCCCGTGGACGTACCCCTCCATCAGGATCAAAACAGGATCAGCGGAGCTCCTCCAGAGTGCGACCTCTTACATGGCCGTCCAAGCCACGCCCCCAACATGGGTTCATTGTTCGCCCCGAACCAGCCCGCCAGTGAGGGGGTTATCCTAACCCCCAAGTAACGCAATCCGGCCGGACTCCATTTAAACGGGGAGAGCGCCCTCGTCTCTCTCGCTTCACACTCCCCTAATGACAGGTTCATTAGTTCTGACTTCTGCAAGTTGACACGCAAACCGGACAGCTCCCCAAATTTAGTAAGCAGATCTATGCTGGCTTTAATGGACACCTTTGGATTCGTCAGCGTGAGCAGCATGTCGTCAGCAAAAGCCACAACCTTATTCTGGGTCCCTCCGAATGGTATTCCCTGAATGTTAGCCTCCTCCCGTATTGCCTGGAGAAGTGGTTCCAGGTATATTGCATAAAGCAACGGAGCGAGGGGACACCCCTGCTTCGTTCCCTGCCGCAGTCTAAATGGTTTGGACATTTCCCCATTAACCAAAATACGAGACATAGGGTTTTTATAATTAGCAGCGACCATGCTTATGAACTCCGACCCCAAACCCAATCTCTCCATCACCTGAAATAAGAACGACCACTCCACCCGATCGAATGCTTTTTCCGCGTCAAGTGCCAGAAGGATCGCCGGAGTGGCTGTCTTTTGGGACTTCTCTACCAGGTGAGCCACCCTCCTTATGTTATCGGCGGTTTGCCTTCCCGGCACAAATCCTGCTTGGTCCTGATGAATTAAGATGGGTAGATGCCTTTCCAGACGCCTCGCCAATATTTTGGTGGTATTTATAAGAGCAATTGGGCGGTAGGAGGCACACTCCTCTGGGTCTTTCCCCGTTTTATGAATAAGGGAGATTTTGGACTCTTCCATAGCAGGGGTGATCCCGCTCCCCCGCGAAATGTGTTGAATAATTCTGTTAAGTGCGGGACCAACAGGTGTGAATACGTTTTATAAAAGGAGGCCGGGAAGCCATCAGGACCGGGAGCCTTATTATGCGGGAGTGATACAATGGTGGCTCTCACTTGGTCCTCTGTGATGGGACGGCCCAGCTCTTCGCCCTCCTCCGTAGATAATCGAGGAAGGAGCAGACTCTCCAGGAACTCTTTTTGGGGCTGCGGGTGTGGGCACTGTGAAGAGTACAGTGCTTCATAAAACTCCAATAATCTGCCCTGTATCTCCTCAGCCAGCGTGAGTTTCCTACCCCCATCACCCTTGATAGCCGATATAACCTTCTGCTCCCTCTGCCCTCTCAGGAGGCGGGCTAGAAGCGAGTCCGCTTTATTCCCCTTTCCGTAAAATTTTTGCCTCACCTTCAACATGGCCTCTTCTGCTTTTCTAGTCCTGAGGATCCCCAACTGTCCTTCCACCAACCTATATTCAATGTAAACCTTCCTTGTAGGGGTCTCCCGTACCCGCACCCTGGCGGCCTCGACCTCTCTTTCCAACTGAGTCTCCAGCCCTCTCAGCTGCCTGTTCTCTCTGCCTTGAGAGCGATGAGCTCTCTCCTCGAGGTCGCTTTGAAGGCGTCCCACCTAGTACACAGAGACGTATCCAAACCATTGTTCCTCTCAAAGAAGTCCCGGATCTTGTCCCCAATTTCCTCCCTCAGCACGTAATCCCTCAGGAGTTTCCCAGGAACTTCCAACTCCACACCCCCGGCCAACGCCTCTCGAGGCGCATGGACATCTGGACTACCTTATGGTCAGCAATCCCCAGAGGACCCACCTCCATCGCCTCCACCTTTCCCAGCAGGCTGGCAGACACCCAGATGTAGTCAATCTCTCCTTTAACTGGGGAGTCGCCACCGCGCTGCCCCCTTCCTTCTCTTGCTCGTCTTCTATCCCAAGCCAGGTTGAAATCACCCATCAATATCACTTGTCCTCTCGCAAAATGTTCTAGGGTGCCCAGGTTCTCGTGCAGGAACTGGTCCTGGCCCACGTTGGGGCCGTACACCGAGGAGATGGTATAACACAAGACAATTATCTCCCCCCTGACAATGATGTATCTCCCATCCCTATCTCTAAGGATATCCTGGAGACTAAAGTCGATCCTCTTCCCAAAGGCCAGGGCAAACCCCCCCTTCTTCGTTGGGCGAGAAGCAAACAGCAACTGCGGGAAACCTTTCAAGCGTAAGCGGCTCTGGTCCTGCCGTAGCAGGTGTGTCTCTTGGAGCACCAGCACATCCGGTTTAAGAGACCTGGTGAATTGTTCCAGTTTTTTCCGTTTGAGGGGAGAGTTTAATCCCCTCACATTATGCGTTAGCCACCTAAATTCTGCGTTATAACCCCGGGCCCCTTCCTTCGGCTACATACTCGCCTTATCCCTGAATCGCCCCGTGGGGTGCCTCCCCTCCCGAGGAGGTTGCCGTTGTCCCCCCCTTTTACCCCTCCCATCTCCGTCCCGCCCTCCTCCCAGGTATGACCTCTTCCGTTGGTAGCTGTGGATCCCTCCCAACCCCTCTCCCCACCCTGCAACCCCAACTTAGGGTGAGTCCACCCCCTCCACCCTCCCCCCATTAACCCCCAACCCGCCTGGACACATTTGCCCTTATTCATCCCAAGATGGCCTGATCACAGATAACCGCTCCTCTCCTCACCCCTCTTCTCCCATTGATCCCTAAAGGGGGCCCACCACCCCTATCACACCCAATATTCAGGGCCCGCCCTGCGCCCCGACTCTGCCTCTCGATTCCTCTCTGTGGGGCGTAACTTGACCCCCTTCTGAGCCCTCCTCCTTTTTTCCCCCACCGTTGCCCATTCCCAAGGTCTCGACCTAGGTCTGGGATCATTTGTTTGAGGGGAGCTCCGTTCCGAATTGCCCTCCAGGTCGATTTGCATCAGGTCAGCTCCTTCCTGTACTGTTGTAATGCGCTTTGAAGTTCCTCCCCATTTAAACACCAGGCCAAATGGAAAGGTCCAATTGTATCTGATGCCTTTTCCACTGAGAACCTTCAGTTTCCTTTTTACTAATGTGCTACTCGCCAGATCTTGATAGAGAGCTATCTGTTGGCCCTGGTATGTTATCGGTTCCCTCTGCCGGGCCTTCCGAAGGACCGCCTCCTTCTGAGCGTACCTAGCGAAGGCCGCCAACACATCCCTTGGTCTTGGTGCTGCTCCTCTCGGAGCCCTTCCTACCCTGTGGACCCAGTCCAGCTCAATCAGTCCCGGGGAGTCCAACCCCAGTATATCCGCAAAAATAGCCTGGGTCACTTCTTTCATCTCCTTGTCCTTAACTGATTCCGGCAAAAGTTGCACCCTAATATTAACCCTACGAGACCTATTTTCCAAATCTTCGACCTGTGCTTCCAGGTTCCGAGTAGCCACATCCAGTCTTTCGATAGCTTCACTGTTGGCGGTTGTATCCTTATCTACATCCTGAAGGCCTTTCTCCAGAAGATCAGTTCTGTCACCTAGTTGTCGCATCTCCTGCCGGATCTCTCCTAGGGCCTCGTTCAGGTCCGCCCGCATGAGCTGAAACTGGTCCTGAAATGTTTTAGCGAGTCTGGTCTGCAAGTTATGCACCTCGCCCAAGAAGTCTTGTTTTGTCATCGGGACGGCCCCCTGTGTAGTTTCCAAGGGGGGGCGGTCTGGTGCGCCCCCCCTTGATCAATCGTAGCGCCTTCTTTAGTGTCCTGCAGGGACCACATGGAGCGGAGGGTGCCAGACATGTCGCTCGAGTTATGAGGGCCACGTCCTCCTTTTCCCTTGGCCTTCGTGGTCATGGCACCCCCTGCCTCACAACAGTCTTCCTTCCCAACCTCCTGAGCTGTGCCTCGAGAAAGACTCTCGCCTTTACACCGGGACTATCAGACCTCCTGCACTCCTGGTTACCTCCGGGGTAGCCTTAGAGGTCCCCCCCTCTGACTGAGGTGCTAGGGTATGTCACCCGGGTCCTCCCACCCTTGTTTTTGCTTCACACCCCTGGGGGCCCAGGGTCATGTCTCAAGACCCCACGAGTATCTGGGCCAAGGGAGTCAGGTGCTGCCGAGAGTTAAGTCACTGCCGTTACTTGTGCCGTAGCGCCTCGCCACAATTCCTCCTTTTAAATCGGTTTCCACTCACCGGGACAGACAGCCCCCGGGCCTGCGGGCGTCCCCCACCCCCGGGCCCGACTATGTCCACAAGAGTCTCCTCCCCTCGGAGGAGCACCAGTATGGCGCACTCATCGTCCTCTGCTTTAACTGCTGCTGTTTCGATGCCTGCTGAGGAGGCAGTTTCTCGGGTCGCCGGAGACTGCTCCCACGTGCTCCCCTTCCCGGAGCCCCTCCGGGTTCCCCCGATCCTCCACAAGGGGCGGCACGCAGGGACAACAGCCACCCAGTCACCCGTCAGTGGCTCCGGCCCGGGGAATCCAGCTCCGCCGCCCTCTGGGGCACCCCCCAGAGGCCGCAAGGGGTCACAGCCCCAGGGGAGCCAGCGCTGCTCCGACTTCGTCGCTGCCGCCTCTCCGGTACCCCTCGGCGAGCTCCCAGACCGCCGTTAGACAGGCGGGCGCCCCCAGTGTTCCACCATCTTCGTGGGAGCCGGGCTCAGGGAGCCCCGAAAGTCAAAGGCTGTCGCCTCTCCATTCGCCCGAGCCAAGCCTGCCAATGCTCCCTGCCTCCACGTCCCGGCCGCTGCCTCGCTCCTGTCGTCCGAGGCCGGCCCACCGATGCTCCTCGTCTCTGCGCTGCTCGGGTTTGCGCATGACACCCCCACTGCCGGCCGCAGGAGCAGCGATCTCCCTTCCTAAAAAGCTTTTTTTTCATCCGATGGCGGGGTGGTGGGCACCTCCTTGCCGTTGGGGTATGGGGAGCTCCGTCAGCGCAGCTACCCTAAGCCGGCGGCCATCTTGGAATGATAGTGTAGTTTCATTTTTGACAGAAGACAGACTTTTTGCTTTGGACTTCACAACTGACAACACACATTCTAGTTTGTTTTGTTAGACAGAGAAACCTACAGAATAGGGACAGTATGGCCTTTTGTTCTTATATCTTACATAAATATCCACAGGAATGACAAAAACTGGTCTGTCTCCTCCTTCTGACCTACCACACCGTCCATTTAAACAATCCACCACCTGCCACGGTATAGAAGTAATATAGACAACAACAGTTGGGTCTGCTATTCCTTTTTAGTTGTTGTTTTGCATTGATGTTGGAGTTACATGCATAGCAGGAATGGTGTTCACAGATTTATTTCTTTGGTGTTGGTTGAGACACTGTTTTATTCTGTTAGAAATGTGATACTCACATCTATAAGCCCTGAGAATAGGCTAGCTTTACCACACTGAACTGAAGATATTTTTGTATTTTCCTATATTTTCACCCTACAATGTGTGGACAGATCATGTTCCAACAGGCTAATATGCAGTCTTACTTAGCAACCCCTCTTCTGTGATAAATGCACTGAAGTGCCTCCTGCGTCAAAATTAATTTTAGTACTAAAGACCTAACTGAGCAAAAGCTAATGGTGGTGCTAAAGCATCACCCTTGGGCCAATACTAAGGGTGGCATCAAAGTTCCATTTATAATCCAAGTATACAGGCATCTAAGCCAAAGCTAAGTCACCTATGGACATGTGAGCATTTTCTGAATTCACAATGCCATCTCCTTGTCTCTACCTCTCAACCTATCCTAATTGGAGACCTCAACATCCAGCTGGATGCTCCTAATCCCTCTTCTGGGCTCTTCCACAACCTCTGTGACACTCTCTCTCTTTCTCTCCATTCTACCTTCTGGTCCGACACACTCTGCCGGACACACCTTGGATGTTTTCATCTCCTCAGACAGTACCCTCTAACACTCTCAACTCTCCTCTCTTTTGGATTGACAACTTTCTGCTTTCCTCTCACTTGAAACTCACTGTCCCTCAGGCAAAGCCCACCACAGCACTACCATCTACTTTCTCGGTCATTCGCCCCATGAAGCATATGTCAGTGGATGCCTTTGCTTCTACTTTCTCTGCCCCTCCTACTCCTGCAGTTGACTCACACAGTCTGAAACAGCCCCCTCTAACTTGCATCTTTCTATCACCAACACTCTGGACATCCTTGCTCCTGTCATGAGAATCTGTCTGAAGCCTACCTCCAAATGCAACTCTTGGTACGTGTTACACACACGAAGCAGTGGTTTCTTTGGTCCCGGAACCGGCTCTGTGGTTCTATTCAGAGCGGTATCATCAAGATGGCGGATCACAGTGCAAGCAGATCTGCGATCACCGTTCCAGTCTTTTCACGTTCGCCAGAGGTGCGGCATACCGCTCACATGATCCCTCATATGACGTGAAGGCTTCCAGCTCTTCGCGTCGCTACTGTTCTAGCTGATGCTCCGTGAGTTCGCAACTAGATTGTTCTCTTCAATCCTTGGTAAACCTTTCCTACTCCTTACTAATACTAACTCTGTCTATCTTCAAACTTTCCAGATTCTTCCCGCAGCATTCTCCCTTCACCCGATCCATCCGGTTCCTACCTGCGCCTCGTTTAGAGACGCCGTTTCTAGTTTCCCGAGCTACAGTCTTTCGGGTAAAATCCAGTTCCCGTCTGAGCTACATTCTAAGTGTTTCTCCGGGCTTCTTAGGTTTCTGCTTTAACGAGTTAACTTACCTTTACCTCTTTTTGGCAGTATTGTCACCCTGTTGCTCTCTCTGGTTCCCGCCTCTTCGGCTTCTCTCCTGGTATTCCAGACTCGGCAGGTTAAGAGGTTAGGGGAAAGTATTACTATTACTTACCTGCTTTTCTTCATCCTTTCTGAGTTCCTCCTATTCATCTCTTCCTATTGTCACCCTCTCCAGAAGAAGCCTTCCCGCATTGGAATTTTCATTGCATCGATGACAACATCCTGCAAGCATCGACACTCAAGCCATCGGATTCTGCTTTCGACCAGGGTTTTCTTCCACAGAGGGTTTCCCTGACTGGCACGCACTTTCTCTCTGGGTTTTGTTACCGGGCAGAGAGTGGCGCGTTGGTCGGGGTAATTCTTGCATTCAGCATTGGCTTCCCATTGAATATATCATTCTGCTCAGGTGAGAATTCCATTCCTATCAAACTGTTTATTTGGTTAATTAACCTTAAAGATATATTGAGTAACAGATAACAGATAGCGACGCCTACAAAAAGAGGCGGCAGACTGATATTCAATGGATCAGCAAATGCAACAACTTATTGCAGCCATGCAAACAATGTCCTTAGAGATGCAAGCCCTCAAACAGGATAACACACAATTACGACAACAGGTTGCTCGTGCTTTTTCAGACTCACCCCCATTAAGTTTAAATACCGGCAAATTTGACGGAGATCCACACAAACTCAAGGAGTTTCTTGATAGCTGCACTGTGCAGTTTACCTTTAAGTCCCGCTTCTTTCCTACAGACAAAGACAAAGTAGGCTTTGTGATTTCTCATCTGGCCGGGCCTGCTTTAGCTTGGGCAACACCCTTAATGACTTCAAACAATGTGATCTTGGACTTGTACTCTGCCTTTACTAACAGCTTGAAATCGATGTTTAGTAGACAAGAGATCTACAAGAGTATCCACGCAAGAAAAACTGCTAGATCTTAAACAAGGTAGTAAAGACCTTTTGACCTATATCACACTCTTCAAGCAGTTTTCCTCTGGGTTGGGGTGGCCAGATGACAGGTTACTCACATTATTTAGGCGATGACTATCTGAAGAGCTTAAAGATGAGGTTGCTAAAGTTCCTCGTCCGGCAAATTTAGCGGATATGATAACTCTCACCATGCAAATCGATTACCGCTTACATGAACGATCACATGAAAAGAAGAAGACTAGAGGGATACAATCCCAACTCGATTATCACTCTGTAGCTAGTAAACCTGTAGTTACTGATGAACCTATACAAATAGGAGCGGTGAGAGGACCTCTATCCGTAGCAGAGAAAGAGAGAAGAAAGAGTTTGTGGTTATGCATGTATTGCGGAGCCTCATCTCATGTGTTACGAGATTGTCTCCTAGTCTCTCCCCAACGTACTACAGCTGTGGGGTCTGGAAACTTCAAAGCCCTACCGCAAAGAGAACAACGGTAGGGGTGCAAGAGTCTGATTCCCCAAAGAGGATTAACTTAAATCTGGACACTGCGGCAACCACTCAGAATATGGTCATTATTTCTGTTACTCTTGTTTTGCCCACGCAGGTCGTACAGAGTGTACCTGCATTAATAGACTGTGGTGCTGCAGGAAATTTTGTAGACGATCAATGGGCCAATAAACATAGAATAAATTGTATACCCAAAGCTATGATCACTCCCATCCAAGGAGTCGATGGTCACCCGCTAAATTCAGGTCCTATCTGAGAACAGACAGAACCTGTCGTCTGCCAGATTGCCTCACATAAAGAAACCATAGTTTTTGATCTAATCAAGGCAGCCCATTTTCCCATTATATTGGGTCTCCCATGGTTAAGGAGGCATAATCCCTTTATAAACTGGATGGCAGGTACTCTCTTCCTCGGCTATGAATATTGTGTTAGCCATTGCTTAGCCAAGGAATCCGTAGGCATATACATCCCGACTGAAAACTCGATCTCCCCTCTAGTTTCCACAATAAATAACTTGGAGGTTATCCCAGAATGCTATTCGAAGTATCAGTCCGTGTTTTCCAATCCCGAGTTCCCTACCCTACCACCTCATAGGAGAGACGACTGTCATATTGAACTTCTTCCTGACAAACCTATTCCTTTTGGGAGAATGTATGTACTTTCTCAACGAGAAAAGGAAGTCCTCAAAGAATACCTCCAAGCTAACTTAAAGAACGGACTCATTACCAAATCGGTATCCCTGGCAGGAGCGTCACTCTTCTTCATCCCAAAAAAAGAGACAAATGAACTTCGACCTTGTATTGACTTTAGAGGAATCAATAAGATTACTGTGGCAGACAAATATCCTATGCCATTGATCCCGGACATCCTTGAAGCAGTTCGAGGAGATTCATTTTACATTAAGTTGGACCTTCGTGGAGCTTACCATCTCATCCGCATTGCCCCTGGAGACGAATAGAAGACAGCATTCAGAACCCCATTCGGACACTTTGAATACCATGTAATGCCCTTTGGATTGGTTAATGCACCTGGCGTGTTCCACGCTTCATGGACCATCTGTTTGAGGATATTCTATTCCATTTTGTTATCATCTATTTAAATGACATTTTAATATACTCCTCCTCTCAAGAAGAGCATCTTATACATGTAAAGACTGTATTCGAGCGACTCGAGCTTCCAAATGCGAATTCCATCGAAGACAGGTAACCTATCTAGGTTTTGTGATGTCATCACAAGGCATTTCCATGGATCCTAAGAAGGTCTCCGCGGTAGTCGAATGGCCTATCCCTTCTAACATCAAAGAGATCCAACGTTTTTTAGGGTTCGCCAATTTTTACAGAAAATTCATCCCTAGCTTTTCGGAAATTATTCTACCACTTACTCGACTTCTAAAAAAGGGAATTCCGTTCACGTGGGACGATTCCACCAATCATGCATTTCAGACTCTCAAAACCCTGTTCACTTCTGCATCCAGTTTGATAACTCCCGACCAGAATAAGCAATTTTTTGTAGAAACAGATGCTTCTCATCATGCGCTAGGTGCAGTTTTACTACAACAAACGGATCAAGGAGATGAAAGACCAGTGGCGTACCTTTCTAAAACCTGCTTCCTCGGAGCAGAACTATTCTGTGCTCGAAAAAGAATTGTTGGCTATCAAGAGGGCGTTTGAGGAGTGGAGACACTTGTTATTAGGCTCATCCTTTCCCGTTGTAGTACGCACAGATCATCAGAACCTCAAGGTCCTACAGAATGCACATACAACTAATAGTCGACAAGCACGCGGGGCATATTTCTTTTTTTCGTTCCGGATCGAATTCACCTTTCTTCCTGGAAAAGAAAAGCTGAGGGCGGATGCTCTCTCTCGTAAAGATGCTCCCATCTCCCAATTCAGTCCTGAACAACTATTTCCCAAAGCAAAATTTATCGCAGTCATCACCGACTTTTTACAAGAATTAAAGACCGCGTCTGCCACTAATCAAGACCTTTGCAGAAATATAGCTGCTACCCACCATCTTGTCCAGAACAATTCTTATTACTTTTACAAATCTCAGGTCTTAGTTCCTACATTGGAACTTCAACAAGAAGTGTTACAAATGTGCCACGACTCTCGAGCCGCTGGACACCGAGGCTTTCAAGGCACTTTAGACTTAGTGCAAAGACATTTTTGGTGGCCAGGAGTCCGCACTGATGTGCAAGATTATGTAGCGGCCTGCATCGTTTGCTCCCAATCTAGAAATCCAAGGACCCCACCTTTGGGACTACTCACCCGGATGCCGATCCCAGATAAACCCTGCAGGTGATCTCTACTGATTTTATAGTAGATCTTCCTCCCACACATAACAAGAACACCATTATGGTCACCATAGATTATTTAACCAAATTAGCTCACTTTACTCCCTTAAGCAAACTGCCTGGAGCTGAAGAAATGACTAAGATCTTTATTTCAGAAATCTTCTCCAGACTTGGCTTACCGGATACTGTGGTCTCAGATCGAGGCCCTCAATACACATCGTAATTTTGGGAAAAGGTCTGTCAGGTCTTGGGAGTCAAGCGGGCACTCAGCTCTGGATATCATCCACAAACTAATGGACAGACTGAACGCCTTAATCAGACCCTGGAGGCATGTCTACGGTGTTTTGTATCGGCTGCCCCGGACAATTGGTTGGAATTATTACCGTTTGCCGAATTTGCCTACAATAACGCCCGACATACGGCTCCTTACACTAGTCCTTTCCACTGTACCTATGGATTTCATCCGTCTTTTGTACCTTCTGTTACCAAATCTCCCTCATGCTGCCCAGGAGTAGATGGTCTCATTTCCGAGATACAAGAAGGGCATAGAGTGGCTAAGAATTCTTTGCAAGCTGCTCAGGACAGAGCCAAACTTATTGCTGATAGGCATCACCAAGACATCCCACCGTTGAACCCGGGAGATTCAGTTTGGTTGGCATCTCGCTTTCTCCCCTGTCACTTGGTCCCTTCTAAGCTATCCCCAAGGTTCTTCGGTCCTTTCAAGATCCTATCATTAGTAGGTTCGGCTGCTGTCAAGCTCAATCTGCCCTCATCCTGTTCTCGGATACATCCTGTATTCCATCTGTCCCCGATAAAGATAACAGTACAAGACTGATTCCATCGATCAGATCGTACTCCTCCTCCTCCAGTCTCGACAGATACTGGCCCTGAATATGAAGTCGCCAGCATCTGTGACTCCCGTTATCGTAGGGGGAAATTACAGTTCTTGGTGGACTGGAAGGGGTATTCTCCTGCAGAACGAACTTGGGAACCGGCCTCAGGAGTTCATGCACCCCGACTGGTTCAACGATTCTTTAGACTGCATCCCGGGAAGCCGGGGTCGCCTCCCAGGAGTAGGGGGCACACTGTTACACACACGAAGCAGTGGTCTCTTTGGTCCCGGAACCGGCTCTGTGGTTCTATTCAGAGCGGTATCATAAAGATCACAGTGCAAGCAGATCTGCGAACACCGTTCCAGTCTTTTCACGTTCGCCAGAGATGCGGCGTACCGCTCACGTGATCCCTCATATGACGCGAAGGCTTCCAGCTCTTTGCGTCGCTACTGTTCTAGCTGATGCTCCGATTGTTCTCTTCAATCCTTGGTAAACCTTTCCTACTCCTTACTAATACTAACTCTGTCTATCTTCAAACTTTCCAGATTCTTCCGCAGCATTCTCTGTTCACCCGATCCATCCGGTTCCAACCTGTGCCTCGTTTAGAGACGCCGTTTCTAGTTTCCCGAGCTACAGTGTTTCGGGTAAAATCCAGTTTCCGTCTGAGCTACATTCTAAGTGTTTCCCTGGGCTTCTTAGGTTTCTGCTTTAACGAGTTCACTTACCTTTACCTCTTTTTGGCAGAATTGTCACCCTGTTGCTCTCTCTGGTTCCCGCCTCTTCGGCTTCTCTCCTGGTATTCCAGACACGGCAGGTTAAGAGGTTAGGGGAAAGTATTACTATTAACTGCTTTCCTTCATCCTTTCTGAGTTCCACCTATTCATCTCTTTCTATTGTCACCCTTTCCAGAAGAAGCCTTCCCGCATTCGAATTTTCATTGCATCAGTGACAACATCCTGCAAGAAACACTCAAGCCATCGGATTCCGCTTTCGACCAGGGTTTTCTTCCCCAGAGGGTTTCCCTGACTGGCGCGCACTTTCTCTCGGGGTTTTGTTACCGGGCAGAGAGTGGCGCGTTGGTTGGGGTAGTTCTTGCATTCAGCATTGGCTTCCCATTGAATATATCAGTCTGCTCAGGTGAGAATTCCATTCCTATCAAACTGTTTATTTGGTTAATTAACCTTAAAGATATATTGAGTAACAGATAACAGCACGACTCTGACCACGCCTCCCTGAAATGCAAGTGCAGGGTGGCCGAGAGGAAGTGGAGGGCTTCGGGCATATCTTCTGACATACTGGTCTGCCACCTGCTCTAAAGGCAATATAAAATCTCTGTCCTGTCCAAGAAGAGAGTCCACATTCAAGCCTGCATCTCTGCGGCCTCTAACAACAAGGCTGAACTCTTTAAAATCGTCAATGAGCTGCCCAATCCTTCTGCAGTGTGCACCTCTCATGTTGCCTCCCAGGTCCTCTATACAGCTCTGGCTTCTCACTTCACCTCTAAAATGCACGACATCCTGTCCTCACTCACCTCTTCCTCTCCCTCTACGTCCCTCAGCCTCCCTCTGACCGCCTCTCCCTCTCCTCCTTTCCCCTCTTTCTCTCCAATAACACCTGATCATGTTTCTAGACAAGTCTGATCTATGAAAGTGTCATCCAAACAGGTACTCCCCTGCTACTCCAGAGCCATCAAGGACCACATTGACACCCTCGCCCCAGCCTTGGCTGATTTCTATTTTGCCACTGGACCTTCCCCTCTCTCCTCAAGCACTCCCTGTGCACCCCCTCCTTAAAAAGCCTTCTGCCAATCCTACCTGTCCGGCAAAATATCACTCGATCTCTATCACTCCTTTCCTTGGCAAATTCTTGGAAAAACTGTCTCAGCTTACTCTCCACACTGAATCTGGTGGTTGTCGCCATGACCATCAGTCTGGCTTCAGAGCAGCCAGAGGCACAGAAACTTTTCTTCTGAACACCCATGAAGATCTGCTCTCGAATCTTGACTGCAGCCTTCCTTCGGTCTTCATCCTACTTGACATTGGCTCTGCTTTTGACACAGTCAATCACGCCATCCTGATTAATAGACTCACTGAGAACCTGGGCATCACGGATCAGGACCTGGAGTGGTTGAACTCCTTCCTCCTGGACCGACCCTCCAACTTGGGTCCTTTCTCTCTACCACCTCTCTCTCCACATGTGGTGTTCCCCAGGGCTCTATCCTCTCACCTTGGCTCTTCAATGTCTACTTGGCCCCTTTGGCCCACCTGCTCTCTACCTTCTCCTCTAACTTTCAGTGTTATGTGGATGACACTCAGCTCTCTTTCAGGCTCCCCTCAGCCTCCTCATGTCTCTCGCTCATTTCTGACTGTCTATCCGTGATTCAGGATTGCTACGCCTCCAACAATCTCTGCCTTAATGCCAGTAAGACAGAGATCCTTATCATTGGGACCCCTGCTCCTGGTTTCCCTCTCTCACTCTGGCCGCTCTCCTTGGGCCCTCTTCCTTCGCCTTCCTGTGAGGCAAAAAACCTTGGTGTCATCTTCGTCTCCACTCTCTCCTCACCTCACGGACATTGCCAAAAAGGCCCACTACCAGCTGCATCTCCTCAGAGGTATTCTTCCTTTTCTCACTTTCCCCCAGAAGCTCACTGTCTTCAGAGCCCTGGTTCTCTCTAGGCTGGACTACTGCAACAGCCTGTTTCTCAGTCTGCCTTCCTCTACTCTCCGCCCTCTGCAACTAATCCAGAACAGGGCTGCAAGACTTATCCTTGGCCTCAAGCCTAGGGACTGTATCTCTCCAGCCCTGAAATCTATCTGCTGGGTGCCGCTGGCTGCACGGCTGAAGTTCAAGACCCTCTGCATTGTCCACAAGTCTTTCTGGGGCCTGGGCCTGCACTACATCCAACTCTCTCTTCCAATATACCTTCCTTCTTGAGCCCTTCGCTCAGCCACCTCCAACTCTCTGAGGGTCAGATGCTTCTCGACACAGAGTGTGTGGGGTAGATCTCTCTCTTCTGCAGGTGCCTCCCTCGGGAATGGCATCCCTGCCCCTCTCATACTTGAGCCGGACCACCTGAAGTGCCGGAAGCAGCTCAAGACCTTCCTTTTCTCCTCTGCTTTCTGTCCCTGCCTCCCCTGCTGACCTACCATCTGCTGCGCCGACTGGTTGCTTGGCTACCCTCAGAGTCTCACTGGGTACCAGGCTTCTCCATAATTAGTCCCTCCCCCTAAGGCCTCCTGGCCTACCGCACACTTAGGGTATGTAACTGTAACCCCTAAAGTCCCCTGCCTTCTTGCACTTTCCCAGAGCTACGTTGCCCTGGCTGCACTTACTCAGTGCATTCTGCCCTGATTGCACTTTCCCTTCCCTCGACCTGGCACTTCCCCCTGCACTTTTGCATTGCACACTTGCATGATCTGAATGACACAAGTCCTAGTAAGATCATTTGTCTTGTCCTCCCTCTGTCTTCCCTCCCTTGTCTTGTCCCTCCTAGAAACACTTGTGTACAGCCACGTGATGAATGACATATATTATCATATATTGCTATCTACACAAGCTATTCCACTATTTGTGGCTCACCAGGTCGCGTTAAAGCACCAACTATGAGTCAAAACTGAAACGCACAGCTACCTAGTAATCTTCCTTTTCATCATGTAGTGGAGGTCAGTGTAAGAGGTATTCTTGAACTGGTCCATTTGGAATTCCTTATTGCAGTTCATGAAATAAGCATAACCTGCTCATTCCATTATGTCAGTCAAAAAAGCCTGCTCAATAAAAATTAATCACAGCCTCATCTGGGAAGACGAGGCTGGAGAAAATTGAGCTGCTTATACAAGCTATATAAAAAGGCGCTAAAAGGACTGCTCTACTACAAATGGTATTATCTCTTGTGAATTGTTCACCACACAATAATGATGTATTAATATATGTACAGATGGCATGTGCAAGCCTTAAAGGTACCCACATTTTCTGACTAAAGCTGCTAAAGTGGTAATTGTGGGATGTCTCCTTAACCACCCTTGTAGGGTTTCATTTTAAAAATGTCACTTTTTGATACAGTCAGCAATTCAGTGCCCATTAGTAGCGTTGATATTTTCCATTACTATTGATTTTCTGCCCAAATTCTAGTAACAGCTGGGCTATGAACAGTACTTACTTTTTCCCTTCAAATGTAAAAGTGTAAGGCTCATCTTAGATCCAATTTAGGACATCAGCACTCCATAATAGGAAATTGAGACCAATAAACTGAACTCAAGGTGTGATAAATGTATTTAAGTGCCACTAGCAACCTCCGCTTACCGTTTCCGCCACCTGATATCCTGGTAATACTGGTATATTTCGGGCAGCAGAGGAACAGTAAGTTCCCATTCCCGTGGAGTCTCGTAGGACTCCACGGGAATGGGATAACTGAAGCACTGGCACCGTTAGGTCTGCCTGTAGTTCACTGCCCCTACCAGCAGACTTGTAGTATGCCGGCCCGGAAAAGGTGCCGGTAGCTGTTGTAACTGCCACTTTTTTCCAGACCTGCAAACCTTTAAGTGCCTATGACACAAACTTAGGAAACAAGTGTCGATGTTCCCTAAAGACCATCTTGCCCTAATGGGAAATTACACAAGGTGCTTCAAAAGAGAAAACCCTGAACCTTGCTCGCTCTTTATGGTTCACATTTGAGCCAGCAAGAATCCAATGTAATATACATCAAAGGACACCATTGATTAGACATGCAGGCCATGTCCAGGCATCTGACACCAGGTTTGGGATCAAACAAGGGATCTGTTGGGAAATGGAAGGCAACAACCTTGGCATGCATTCCTTGATTCTGAATATCTCTACTCAAGGAATGCCATAAAACGTTTTACGTTGCATTGTTAGATCACATGTAGATTAAGATCTGATGTTAGAAGAAAGTCTAGCCTAATCAAATGAAGATATGAAATAAAAACAGAGACATTTATGCAACTTCAGTTATAAATGCTGTTGATAGAAGTCTTTCTAACATTTCTGATGATATTCAGAGCAAAATGATTGAAATCATTATAGCTGCAGTCTTTCCAATCACTGTGGGTACATTAAGAGACCCATATGTGATGAATCCAGGGAATGCGTCCCTTCTCCCCACTCTTCAATGCCCACTCCACAACACCCTCCCTAGGGGTCGAGGCAAGTGAGACCTTACCGGGAGTGACTCCCCTTCTGGGGAAAAGGGTTCCCGTTCCTATGAGGAACTCCCTAGGCCATTCCCCGTAATGGCATATATCGGACTATCAGAGACAAAGAACATTGTGAAATCCAGAGAGTGGGTTGAAGAGAAAACCAAAATAAGCCAGCACGATCAAGAATGAGAAACTGTCTCTTTAAGGACACATCTCCATTTAACTGAGATGAGTAAACTAGGAGAGTAGGACTCGCTGAGGAGAGGCAAATCTGCGAGAGAGCGTAAGCAGGGGAAGCCCCCTGACAGGGCCACAACTGAGAGAATTGGAGTGAAGGAGAGCAGCGTAGTCCACGACTTTCAGAAGTGGTCGGACTACGAGAGTGAAACACTGGAGGCCCAGCGTCCACCTGCACTGGTGAACTGAGGAGACGGGAGCCAAGTCCCGGGGTGGTATGACCACGACAGCTTTGTGGTGGGCAGTGCGCCCATATAACGATGGCGAAACCACCCCACTGAAGAAACAGCAACAGATCCGGTGGCTCACAGCAAAACCTGGTCGTCAAGAAGGAAGAGACTGAGAGTGGAACGCTGCCAACTGCAAGAGAGAACAAGGCAGAGCAAAAGGGAAAGGCCGGAGCTAGCGCTGACTCCAGGGACATTTTCCTACCAACTCAGAGGTAACAGGGAAGACAGGAGAACACATCAGGAAAAACTCGTCCTAGTGAAACTGACAAGACATGGAATGGAAAAGGGATAAACTGTAACTGTAACAATGTGATAAAGAGAGTCCTGATTAAATCTGTAAAAGAGATTAATAAGCATTGGGTACAAATACCCTGGGAAGAGGGGGAGATATCCCATAAGACAAGAAGTGCAGAGTGGAACATATTGGGAATAGAATCCTATGAGTGTGAAGTAAAGACCAGTAGGGCCCATCAGAGAGAAACGCCAAGTAAGCTATCGCAGGAAAGAGAAAACATTAAATACCAAGAAACTCAATCCTAACTAAGAAAGCATATGTCAAAAGAATCAAAAGGGCATAGTAGCTTGATCAAAGGATAAGACAAACGATTGAACACTGACCATGGGAGAAACAATAAACCCCACATTCTACTGAATGAGTTAAAAGGTCTGATACAGAGAGTAACAAGAGACTATTTAAAGATTCCATATTAAAATACTTTGGATTGAAGAACACACTCTTTAAGATGAGATAGTCGGGAGAAGGGAGTCATTCTTCTGACTTCATTTACTTTGGTTAGAATAGTGGTAGGGTCAGATAAAATTAGTTTTGAACAGGGGACTCTTTTTTATTTGTAGACTTGTTGCTTACTGACATGCACCTTAGTTATTTATATAGGCTGGGGAAACCCTGATGGCAACATGGAGAGATAGGCCTTATTCTTATTGTTTAATAAATGATCCGAGAAATGTCAAAATCATGTCCACACCCTTCTTCTGACCCGCTACATTTGGTGTAAGAAGTGGGATCAATACCAACTGACATAAGTTGGGGAGCCGTGCTGTTTACTAACGTAAGCTCAAAGGCCAAAGCCCCCATGGTAGCCGCACCAGAGTTTATAGGTTTTGATCTTGGAATACATTCTAATTCCATCCGGCGAGGGATGTCTGATTCCCATTGTCCTTGTCCTGGCCCCACCCCAAGATTCTTATATTAGGCTAGCCTCAAAATCAGGTTTGGTGTATAAGTATGGATTGGATGTTATGGCAGGGGTCATCGACCCTGATTTCCATGGGGATGTTACGACTCTTCTACACAACTACAGAAACAACCCTTATACTGTAAAAGAGTGAGAAAAGGTAGCACAAGGGATCCTCGAAAGAATCATGTTACCAAGAGGTGGAGGTACAAAAGGAAAACGAGGGAGGGTCAAAGGGGTTTGGAAAGGCAGATCTTCTACAATTAGAGACCCACCAAACAGAGATAGAAGAGGTCCACCCCCCTAACAGTCTGGCCTTTTCCCAGAGGAATGATCCAGTCTCTGCAGACGCTTTAGCCCAGTAATCAGTGAAGAGACAGGACACAGCCACACCAGTCCCTTCTTTTTCTTAAAAAAGGGGCTGTTATATTGGGGCATATAACAAAAGATGGAATATGTTGACGCAATTAGCGTTCCCCGAACACATATGTACATTGTTTTGCAGCGAGCTCATTCATATCTCACATCTGCTCATCAAGAGGTGGGAAAAACCCTAAATATGATAATTCCCAAATACTACTGGCCAGGAGTTTTCACCAACGTTAAAAATGGTGTTCTGATTTGAGAGATCTTTCAGAAAACAGCAGCGACTCCAGTTCCGATAGTCCCCTTACAACCGCAACCCATCACTGGAATTCCGTTCTCGAGAATAGCGATGACCATCCTAGGCTCCCTAGAAAATTCTAAATTAGGAAATCACTTTTTCCTGGTGATCATGGATTACACCATCCGCTATCCAGAAGCATTTCCTCTGCATAACACCATGCAGCAAATATTTAAACACCTATTGCCCTTGCTATCAAGAGTAGAATTTCCAAAGGAGATCCTCACAGATCAAGGCACGACCTTCATGTCTCAGTTAATGCAACATGTAAAAGAATTGCTTAACATCAACACCCTAAATCGGTCTACCATCCCCAGACACGTGGCTTGGTCGAACGTTTCAACCAGATGTTAGAGAGAATACTGGTGAAACTGGTGGACACAGATGGGAAAAACTGGGATGTCATGATACCCTGGGCTGTGTTCACACTCCAGAAGAGCCCACAAGTTTTGCTGGGATACTCCCCATTTGAACTACTATATGGGAGGGAACCCCAAGCTGTGTTAGACATGCTAAAAGAGACTTGGGGAAAAAAGAGAGGAGGCTCTTCTGACAATTTCCCAAACTGCACAGAAACTAAAAACCCATATGGCAGCGGAGAGAGAAATTGTATAAAAACACCTTGGACAATTTCAAGCAGATCATAGAGCTGTGTACAATAAACACACTGTAAACCGATCCTTCTCAGTTTGACAATCAGTATTATTTCCCCTTCCCATGTCGGAGAATAAGATGATTTCCAAGTGGTACGATCCTTATGAAGTCTTGGAAAAAATAGGCCCCTTGAATTATCTTACCTCCCAACCCGATAGACATCAGAAAACACAAGTCTATCATGTGAACCTGCTCAAAGAGTCGAAGGTAGACCCCAGTATGCATGCCGCCATTACCATGGTCACCCTCCTCACTGACTCTGATCATTAAAGCGCATTAGTTTCCCCACATATGACCCCTTCCCAATAGACTGACATTAGCAACATGCTAGTTCAGTTCCTTTAGATGTTTTCAGAACAGCAAGGCAGGGTTGCTGATTCTTTTCACTAAATTCGAATCTCAGCAGGGAAGACCATTAATTTAAAGCCATACAGAATCCCTGAAGCTCGAAAACAAAATCACAAAGAAAGCGATAGAGGAAATGCTCAAGGTGGATATCATTGAGCCCTCTGAGAGTCCCTTGTCCTCCCCTATTGTTTTACTCGCAAAGTCTGACCAGTCCTGGAGTTTTTGTATAAACTTGAGAAAATTAAATTCAATCTCTGTATATGACCACTATTCTATACCAAGGATTGAAAATCTGATCAAAAAGTTGGGTGCTGCTAAGTATATATCAATGCTATACTTGACAAAGGGTTACTGGCAAGGACCCTTAAATCCAGCTGACAGGGAAAACACAGCCTTTTCCACGTCACATGGCCTATTCCAATTCAAGGTCTTACCATTTTGGTCTGCACAGAGCCGCTGCCACTTTTCAACGACTAATGGATCAAGTGCTAAAGCCATACTCTGCATTTTGTGGGGCTTACTTGGATGACATAGTCGTTCACAGCGACAATTGCCAGGGGGATGATTTCCTACCAAATCAGAGGTAATGGGGAAGACAGGAGAACTGGGAGGCCGCAGGGAAGCATTACACATCAGGAAAAACTCATCCCAGTGAAATTGACGAGACATGGAGTCGAAAAGTGATAAACTGTAACAATGTGAGAAAGAGTGTCTTCATTAAATCTGTAAAAGAGACTAATACGCACTGGGTACAAATACCCTGGGAAGAGGGGCAGATATCCTAAGAGGGAAGTAGTGCAGAGTGGAACACATTGGGAAGAGAATCCTTTGAGTGTGACGTAACGACCAGTAGGGCCTAAAAGAGAGAAACGCCAAGTAATCTATCACAGGAGACATAAAACGTTGAACACCGAGAAACTCAATCTCAATCTCAACTAAGAAAGTATATGTGAAAAGAATCAAAAGGGCATTGTAGACTTCATCAAAGGATAAGACAATGGATAAGAGGAGATATATTGAACACTTACTGGGGAAGAAACAGTTAACCCCAAACTCTACTGAACGAGTTACAAGGTATGATACAAAAAGTGAGAAGAGACTATTTAAAGATAACATATTAGAGGACTTTGGATAAGAACAAACCCTTTAAGAAGAGACAGTCGGGAGAAGGGAGTCATTCCCATTAGTTCATTTACTTTCGTTGGAATAGTGGTAGAGTCAGGCAGAATTTGTTTTTGAACAGCTGACTATTTTTTTTATTTGGAGAATTGTTGATGACTGACGAGCACCTTTGTTATTTATATAGGCTGGGAAAACCCTGATAGCTATATGGAGAGATAGGCAGTATTGTTATTATTTAATAAATAATCAGAGAAATGTCAAAACCATGTCTGCGTAGTTCTTCTGACCCGCCACTCTTACCAAAATTGATGGATCCTGCCTTAGACAATGAGAACCTGCATAGCACACAGCTGAGTGGAGTTTATGTAATGATAGTTGGGGGACCAGAGTTGGTGAACACAGACTGGTGTATGAGATGCACTGTTACATGTGAACATATTGACTAGTCACAATCATCTATATCAGTGGGAGTTAAAGGAATGTTTATAAGGGATGGCCTAATCGCTAGTTTTGAACCAGATTGTCCACCAGGAATTTCTGACTTGCCACATTGTTGATCAGAACAATTGAGATCTTGAGTTCCTTAGGTTGCAAGCAGTTAGCTCTCAGCATGCTGCAAAATGTTAAAGACACTGTACAGTACCGACTTCTTCAGATTCCGTGCATGAGAGCCCGCCCCCTAAATGTGTGCGCTGACAAAGTCAACTCTGGCATTGTTTTTCCCCCACTGGTTGGTGTGCCAACAAGTATCATTGATTTCTCTGTGCTGTGATGAATCCAATAGTGTCATCACACCTTTCCCAGCAGTGACCTCCTCCATGCGGCCAGGGGACAGTAGCCGCTACCTGATCCTGACCCTGGGGAGCAGATATATGAGGGAGAATCACATGGGGGAGATAACTTCCGGGGAGGTGTCATGGAATCATTGAATGAGACACGGTATCACCATTTTCCCTTGAGGATAACCCTCCCATACCTGATACCCTTAAGACATATTGGGCCTCATTCCGAGTATGGCGCTAACCAATGGCGCTATTAACGCCTTGGTTGACGCCGTACCCGGACCGGCAGCGCCTTGGTGGATGGCGGAATTACCGCCCCATTCCAAGGTTGGTGGGGCGGTAATTCCCCATTCACCAAGGCTCTTCCCCATCCCCAAATGAGCCCCCATAGGGCTCAATGGGAATGGGGAAGATGCAAATAACGGTGACCGTTCATTACGGTCACCGTTATTGGCTTGGAGGCCCCTTTGCGCCCTCGACTTTAACACCTGCTCAAAGCAGGCGTTAAGGGCGAGGGCGCAAAGGGAACTCGGAGTATGGCGGTAAGGGATCACCGCCACCGGTCTCGTTACCGGTGGCCGCTATCCCTTAACGCCATACTCGGAATGAGGCCCATTGTCATACGTCTCCTCATCCACCTATGAAGGGTACTGAAAACCTTTTCCCAAGACAAATATGTTGAGGGGGCCGTAACCCCCCACACCAGCATACCCCCAAGATGACAGATGCCGCCCATTTAAGCAGCCCCACAGACCATACCCGGATGGCATCACCAAAGTAATTGTGAAAAGGCGGCATGGCTGAACACACCCGCAGAGACATTAGCCAGGTGCAAAACAACACACATGAACTGCTTGCTCACATCGAAAAAGAATTATCAGAAAAATGGAAACCACAGCTGCATTGAAAAGAAGTGGGAAAGCTCAAAACACAGGGCTGAGGCCTGATAAACTGACTTTTCAGAGAGAAGTGAAAAAGGCCTGGAAGCATGTCCAGCCCTACCAAAGACACTGGGGAAGAGGGCTTGAGTCAGCTGAAAAGATAGTGCAAGGACAAAAAGGCTGAAATCCCTTATAAATGCAAGCAGAGAAAATAATGTTTACGTTCCCTGAACACGTGACCTGGAGATGGGAAACAAAGCCCAGTCAGACAGATAAGGTTGTTCCCATTAAATTGAAGACAGAAGATGAAAATATGCAACACAACATGAAAATGGAGAATGGAGTGTCTTTGCTCAAGGTCTGGGAAGTCAGAGGGGTGAAACAATAGTGGGAAGCAGGCTGTGCTCTGAGCTCACCTCCCCACTCATCAATTTTTGCTCACATGCTGGTAAACTTCCTAAACTGACAAGGCTTGCATTGGCCAGGAGAGAGGGTTCAGGTGGAGCTACAAGCTCTAGCCAGACCAATCAAATTATCTGTCCCCTATAGACTGTGATTATGCCCATACTGTTCACCCAATCCCATTTTGCCTAAAAGCAAGGAATGTATCTTTTGGTTGTGAGGTCACAGCAGCTTAACAACTTACTGCCGCCTATAATGAGCTGAGAGTACATTGCGAGCTGTGGAATCTGTCTGCGTATCCCGCTTGCACTAAATAAAGAAGCAATTTGTCACATTTCTGGACTCCGTTTCTGGGCATAAGGGGATTTCCCTCGAGCCTAACTCTGATTTCCTAACTAAAATTCACATAGGCCAACCTTCAAACCCTCATCTGCCTTGTGAAGCTTATGAAAATGCCTTCTCAGGTTACGCATACAAATCATCCAGGACTAATTTGCCCTTGAAAACCATTAAGAATACTTACTCAGGTTTATCGAGCTGGGGGTAGATCCCTTTCTTCGGCTCGGGACTCCCTCTGGAACAGCCTCCCTGCCACTCTGAAACTTCAGGAGAACCATCTCTGGTTCCGGAAGCACCTCAAGGCATTCCTCTTTGCTTCTGCCTTCGCCCCTCATCTCTCCTGCTGATCTTCTCTCTCTCAGCACTGTGCACCTGGCCTACCCTCAGTCTTCTGGGCCCAGGTACCTGCTCACCCTGCCACCCACCTGCACTGCCTCGGGGCAATCCCTTGCACTGGGGTCTGTATCTGTAACCATATAGTCCCGCCTTTTTTTCCTGCACTTATCAGACATTCCTTGTCTGCTGCCGTAATCCCAGCACTTGCCACTTGCTGGCTGCCCTATCACTGTTTGTTGCCTTTTATTATTTATTTAGTTTAATATTTATCTGTTGTCCTTTGCTCCGCGCTCTCCACTTCTCCCCCCTCCATGCACTTTTCCCCTTTCCCTCTCCCATGCCCTTGCGCGTTCTCAATGTTACTGGGCCTAGTAGGATTGTTGTTTTTGTTCTCCCTTGTTCCCCTCCCTTGCCTTGTCGCACTCTGAAACACTTGTGTATGAGCGCGATACAAATAAAATATCAATATCAATGTCAATATCATGAAAATTGTCAAGAATTATCTTCTTTCCCATAACTACCAAAATACTGGGGGTGGGGGGGCGTGGCTAACAAGCATGTGAGGGAGACGTGTTTGCTGGGAGCTCCTCGGATCCGTTAAACGATATGCTTTAAACAACATAGTTTGATCTGTACATGCAAGATTGGCAATAATAAGGACATCTGCAGAGCCTGCGAGCGTTTCCTTGTCCCGAGCGAGGCTAGAAGGCAAGATACGCACGCAGAGTTTCTGTGCACGGAAATGGCAGAGGGCAAAGTGTTGTCTATAAGAGCTAAGAGGCAGCTATAAACAACCTGTGCAGGGCAGAAGGACTACAACGAATGAAAGTGCACTCGGGGTGTCCCTCACAGTAGGGAACACACTGCGGTGTGCTGCAAAAGCCTCAGGACGGGGATTCAGACTCCACGCCGATGCGACAAAGATACAAGACTGCGGTCCTAAGATCAGGAGGAACCAGAGTTGTAGAGGGAGACCGTGGATCAGCAGGGCACCGAGACGACTGCCATCACTGTTGGGAAAGCAACAAGCAGAGGTGAAGCCTTGCGGGAAGTGATAGCCCCCCGGACCGGACAGCAGTAGCAGGAGGCAAATGCACAATCAACAATTGAAGATGAATTAAGTGAAAGTGCTTACAACAGCAGACGCCTAGGGCGACTGATGCCCGCAGTGAAACTGGTGGTCAAGACAAGACTCCAAGCTCTGAGCCGAAGGCAGGGCGGTAAGGAGCCGGGTGACGGAGGGCATCTCTGCAAATTTCTAAGAGAAGAAAAAGCCACAGTTACACACAGCCCCTGGGCTCCATATTATGGACCAGTGGGATAGCGCTGGTGCTGCGCAAACGGAACTTCGCGGAAGCCAGCTGGATTGACTACGCCGCCCCCTAATTAGGGGCCATACACATCGTTAAAAGACAATAGAGGTATCGCGCGCAAGCTGTGGAAGGTGCACAATTAACACAGCACAAATCGCCGAGGCGGTGGATGGAAAGACACTACACCACAGGCCCTGGACATAACAGTATTTGGGTGGGCAAGAAGGGTGCGGTTGCTGTGGGACAGTGGGAAGGCGGCGAGTGCCGCGCAGCACGCCGAGAAGCCCCATCAACTAAATGGTGTGTGGCAAGAGAGTGGCATTGTAGAATCCAGGGGAAGGCCTGCACTAATTTCGGCCCTGTGGCCGCATAATGAGGCTGGCCTACAAGAGGCCCAAGCCAGGCACAAGACCCAAAGGTGGACAGCTTGAGGGCGAGAAAAGAGCGGCAGCTGGGTGCAGGCAACCTGAGGGGCCATATACTGCAGACAGTGCAAAGTTGTCAACAAAAGGCAACAGAGCAAAGAATAAACAAACTACGATGGAATCCTTCGCAAAAGGGCAAGCAAGCCTGGTCGAGACCAGCGGAGGAGACAAAGAGGGGGGACCATCCGGGAGCCCCAGAGAATCAACGTACCGCGGGAATCAGCAGATACTAAACACGATCGCAGCACTGCAGGCATCCCTGGAATCTAAGATAGATGCAGTAGGAATTGATGTAGGCCTTTTGCGACAAGATGTTAGAACCTTGGCGGAGCGCACTGGAAAACTGGAAGAACAAGTCCAGGAAAACACTACTGCAAGAGTGCAAATGTCCAAAGATGTGGACATCTTAATGCAGAAAGTGAAATTGCTAGAAGACAGGGCTGAGGAAGTGGAGGGATGAGCGCGTTGGAACAACATAAGGATAGTGGGTCTGCCCGAGGAATGGGGGTGTTCGATCCCACCAACCATATTGAAAATGTACTGTTGCAAGAAGTAGGTGCTAGGGACCTAACACACTGGTTCACTATAGAGCGGGCACACTGTTCCCTGATTAAGAGACCTCCGCCAGGAGCACCTCCCCGGCCTATTATCATCAAGGTCCAAAAATTACAAGGACAGGGAAAGGATCCTTGCCTTTTCTAGAACTGGGCGGAATATACAAATAGCCTCAGAAACAATATCAATATTCCCTGACTACACCTTCCAGGTGCAAAAGAAGCAGGCCCAATTTATTTCAACGAAAGTCAGACTAAAAAAAGCCAGTCTAAAATATATGCTAATATACCCTGCTAAATTGAAGATCTTACACAACGGCAGGGCCCTTTTCTTCAAGACACCCTCTGAAGCACAAGACTGGATGGATAGCGTACAGATCCCGGAATCTGGAGAACAATGATTGCGACTGTAGACACAAGTCAGGGGATGCCAGCGAGATCAATGGGGAGAAGCTGGGTTTGAGAGGAACTTCACACAGTAAAGTTGGCAAGATACAATCTAGCCAGGTGTGGGTCAACACTGGGCGCTGTTTGAGAAAAATATGTAACAGGTGCACTACGGTACAGTCACTGAAGCCTAGTAGTGGGAACGCAATACACAGACCCCTCTACTACCCCACACTGGTTTGTTTTTTTAAGGGTACCGATTAGTGCCCACCCGTTGGGCACCAGGATTCTAGTCGAGCGACTAGGTCTAATTGAGCGGAAGCAGGGAAATCTTAGCCTGCGGTAGCATGACTGGACAGTTTCAGTTTCAGTGGGTTTTGTTGTTAGTTGGGGAGGGCAGTGTTGCACATAGGGGAGGGTGGGAAGCCTGGTATAGTTGTATGTAGACTACACACAATCCAAGCCAAAGACCAGGGCAGTCCAGCGGTCCCGCTGTAGCACAAGAAAGTAATATATGATGGCTGAAGAAGTCAAAATCAGGACCTGGAATATTAGGGGTCTGAATAATTACGTCAAGTGACAGAGGGTGATCACGTATCTAAGGATTCAGAAAGTGGCGATTGCGCTATTATAGGAGACACACTTAAATGAGCAGAAGCAAATGAAACTTGTCCGTGCATGGGGTGGGGTGATGGTGGGTTGCACATATTCATCATATGGTAGAGGGGTCCTTATCTGGGTCGCCCCAGCAATCCCACTGAAAGTACTGAATACTAAGATTGACAACGAAGGGAGGATGGCCTTAATACATGGCATGTTAGAGAACCGGGAGATATGCATAGTGAACACCTACGCACCCAATCATGAAGCTACTGTTTTCTTTAAGTTGCTATATGCAAGACTTGGACCCTATAGACATTGAGTCATTATGTGGGGGCAGAGATTTCAACTGCACCCTAGGTCCCACGTTATACAGGTCAGATGCTAAGTACAAAAGGCCGGCCCCACCTGCTAAAGTCCTAAGCACCCTGTTGAATCATTTTCAGTTAAAAGATATTTGGAGGTCACTACAGAGATAACAGAGAATATTCCCATTATTCAGCCCCACATAACCACATAACGTTCACACAAGACTTCATTACCTGTTTACAGTGGAAGAACATGTAATGGAATTTACGGAGGCTCAATCCCTAGCTATGGTCCTGTCGGACCACGCCACATTATTAACAAAATGAATGATAGCTGCCCCGAGACCGCCCATACCTCCCTGGAGACTTAGGAGCGAAGCATTGCTTGATAAGGCATTTAACGAACACATCAGGAAAAGTACAGTAGATTTTATGGAAGTGAATGAGGGAAGTCTGAAGCATGTAGGCACGTTTTGGGAAACATACAAGGTGGTCATTAGGGGGAAGATGATAGCCACAGCAGGGGGGGGGTCCAGAAAACTATCAGTAACGACCTGAAGGAGACGGAAAGTAACTATTGGAAATTGAGAGGACGGTGGGCGCAGGTGAGGATAATGTCGAGGAGGAAATCAGATTGAGGCAGGTATGCCTAGCACAATGGGATAGGCTGGGTAAGTTCAACTATGCGAAATACCTGGAAAGAAGCCATGCACAATGGGGTAAGCCAGGCAGAATGCTTGCCTGGCTGTACAGAAACAGGAACAAGAGATCCCCAACATACTCCATCCAAACTGCAGGAGATAATGAGGTAAATACGCAAATAGGCATTAACAACGTTTTCGCAGAATATTACAAGAGTTTATACTCAGACCCTCAGAAGAGCTCTTAACCCCAGAAGAAGTCTTAGGCACAATAAGAGCATTGCCCTCGAGGAAGACCCTGGGCACAGACGGGCTACCGGGGGAGTTTTATAAGGCATGTGCCGGCACGCTGGCGCCACTCATAGCCAGAGTATAAAATGAGGCATATGAATTGGGAATCCTCTCAGATAGTATGAGGGAAGCTATGATAATTGCGCTCCTTAAACCAAACAAAAAATATACAGACTGTTGTTCCTACAGACCACTGTCTTTGTTGAACCAGGACAGCAAAATCCTTACAGCAATCCTCACGGACAGACTAAGGAAAGTAATACCCAAGTTAGTGAACCATGACCAAACTGGTTATAATAATAATAATAATAATAATAATAATAATAATAATAATAATAATAATAATAATTGTTGTTGTTGTTGTTGTTGTTATTATTATTATTAATAGTTATATTCCAGGTAGGAACATTTCTGGGAACCTAAGACAGTTACATCATGTCATTAATAGTACAAAAGACAGGGAGGAGTACTGCGCTGTGGTCTCATTAAATGCAACTAAGGCATTTGATTCTGTACACTGGGATTGGCTGTATGCCACTATGGTTAGGATGGGAATAGGACCGCACTATATGAAGTGGGTGAAGCTAATATACACCCAACCGACAAACCGACAGCCAAGGTCAGGACGGGTACAATGTACTCAGACAAGTGGCAGCTGCAAAAGGGGACGAGACAAGGATGTCCCCTGTGCCCAATGTTATACATAATTGCGGCAGAGCCCATTGCGGCAATCCTACAACAGGAATATAGCGGTACCGGAATAGACATCGACGTGGTCAGGCACATAGTATCAATGTATGCTGATGACATGCTATTATATCTATGTAAGCCCAAAGTGAACTTACTATATGTGCTGGAGGTGCTTGACAATTTTGGCAAACTGACCAGGATTCGAATAAACAAGAGCAAATCATGTCTCTTCCCGCTAGCAAAATTGGTGACTGTGGGAGAAGAAGAGAATGCGGCTCTTCGCCTGCAGTGGGGTAGAAACTCCTTCACGTACCTAGGTCTGAACATATACCACAACCCCAAGCTAGAACACAAATTCAATACAATACAGGCTAAAGTGTGCTTGGTTAAATTGATGGAATTTTGGGGCAGGCTACCGCTGTCGATGGCAGAAAGAGTGGCATTATTAAAAATGGTGGCACTACCGAGGCTTATGCACTGTTTTGGGAATATCCCATATAATATTCCCAAGGAATTCTTCATGGAACTTGAGAACGTATTTAGGAGCTTCTTAAAGCAGGGGGGAGGCACAGGGTTGTGCTCAACATATTACAAAGGCCTTATGCGCAAGGAGGGTTGAATATCCCCGACTTATACTTCCTGGCTTTCCAGTTGCGGTATGTAGTGCAATCGATGGCAGATAGCCCTACGGTGGAGACAACTCTCCTACAGCCAGCAATAAAAAGATTACATCTGAGAGTCTTAATTTGGACTCCCCCGTGGGAGCCAAACGGTCATTCACAGTTGGTGAGGTTGGGAATACCGATATGGCAAACGACCTGCAAAATCATGGGACTTTGAGACCCAATATCACCACAGATGCCTTTACCAGTGGCAGTGTTGGACACAAATGGACTTAGAGCAAGAGTAAGGGCACAATGGGATTGTTGCGGTATTGCTACGATAGGGGAATCTAAGGAATGAAAATAGGTTGCTGGAATTTAAGGAATTGAAAGACTGACTCCACAGGTATACACAAGGGTAAATTTCTACTATATAGGACTGTGCTGAGTGCAGTAAAGAGTAGGTGGCCATCTGTCACGGAGGAAACTATAGGATGTGAGGATTCATAAACAATCATAAATATCTCTGAGGGGGGACACGCTATATCCAGAATATATGAGGTACTGGTAGATCGCAACTCGAGAGCAGATTTTAAGTGCAGAGGAGGATGGGAAAAAGAATTAGGAAAACCATTTTAAGATAAAGAGTGGCAAAGTATAGTCCGATACCATATGAAATTCACTAGAAACGCCAGGCTGCAGCTGCTGCAACTTTACATCACACAAAGGGCATATCTAATGCCAGCTGTGATAGCAAGGTTTAGGGGTGCGGGTAATCAGGCTTGTCCTAAATGTAAAGAAGAAAACGTAGGCATGATACACATCTTCTGGGAATGTCATAGGATACAGGAATTTTGGAAGAGTGTGGCAGAGTGACCCCAGGAGGCATTAACTTTGATATCCAATCCCCCGAGGCATGTATGTTGGGTCTCTTTAAGAGAAGCACTAAGCAAAAAAACATGTTTAAGATGAAAGACCTAATTTATATACTAGCCAAACGCAGCATAGCCATGCAGTGGAAAGCCACCAAGGGACCGAGTATTGATAAATGGTGGGAAGACCTGAGGAAATGGGCAACAGCAGAAACAGGGGTATGGAAGAAGGCAATTGGAGAGCAGAAGCAAGAACTTGGAACAGACATTCTGCAATGGATTGCTCTAACGATAACATTGTTTGATCAAAGTAAGGACGAAATGGTGGTATAGACCACATAAGACGGAGCTAAGGAGAGGATATCGTAAAATGGGATATAAGGTTGGAACTATATACAGACACTTAGGGCTGGGAGTGGGAAGTTAAAGAGGGAATCATTTCATAGAAGCTGGAGGTATATGATTATTTGTGTCACTTTGTTGTACTTGTTATATGTTGAAAAAGAATAAAGATATATATTTTTTTTTAACTACCAAAATACTGGGACGAGGAAGAGAAACCAAGTAATGCAGAGTGAAGGAGGCCACAAGCACAAGGATCTCTCTAGTTGTTGGGCGCACACACCTGTGGCCGGGAAATATAAAGAGCAGACGCAGAGAGTGGAAGTGTGCTGCTGGTGGGAGAGAGCTACACCTCTCTGTGTGGATCGAGAGACTGAAGGGCTGGGACCAGTGTGGTGGAGCCGACCGGCTCGAGAGCCAAAAAGAGAGAAGCTGCCAGGGGAAGAGGACAGGCTGCGGGAACGCCAGGAGCCGACGATAGACTTGTGGGTGCTCGCAGGTGTTGAATGGCAGCACCTAACTCACCGGAGCCTGGAACCAAGCAGATGTGCCCAGCAGAAGGCACGAGAACCGGGAAAGCCAAGAGAAAGCAGTTGCGAGAAATGAAATACTGAAAGACTGTCAATGGGTAGCTGTGGGAGAATCTAGTAATGCCAACAAAAACTGATGAGTCCACCCAGAGACATCGGGGACATCAGGGCTTTTCAGCAGCTACACCGAATGTAAGTAATTGTGAATAAAGAAGCTGAGAGACAAACAGCAAGAGAACTTATTGTCAAAAGGTAAATAAACTGTGAGTAAAAACCTTTCCAGTTTGTCAGTGTATACAGTGCAAGTATATGGGAAACCCAGACAGGATAATATATCAAGGAGATACATTATCAAACAAGTGTGTAATTACAAGAAGCCCTGGCAGGAGAGTATACGAGGCAGTTACAAGTGTGTGACTAGAAGAAGCCGTGACAGAAGTGTATACAAGGCAGTAACAAGAAAGTACAGAAATTAAAGAGGTCCTGAGAAGAATATATCAGAACTAGAAAAAGGATTGAGTTAACCAGGAGGGAAGGAGCAAAATCATGGCAGTAGAGTATACCAGGTATCCTAAAAGGACAAAAGTAGAAAGCCAGGCAGTATTGATTATCAGTGTTGCTGCTGGACAAGAAAGGCACAAAGAAAAGCTACTTGTGAAAATATCAGAAAGTAAAGAGGAATCTAGGCAAATGGAGCCACCCTCTGGAGAGAGGATCCTTATCATTGAAGAACGTTTGTGTTGGAGTTATTCTTCTTATTTTCTAAACCACTCAAGACCAAAGACATTACCATTTTCCCCTTAGAATTACATTTATCAGCGTGTGAGGAATAGAATAGAATGCTGGACACAGCACCATTTTGTTTTGGACATTCTGACACGGACAGATCCTTAGTTTTTGGTTTAGGTAGGGAAAGTCCTCTTAGAGCAGGGTCAGAGAGGCATTTTCCCATCCCCTTTTATTTCAATAAAAGTCTTCGACTAAAAACATGACTCACTTGTGTCCGAGTTTCATTCCTGAATCCTCAAAGTGCCCATTTGCCATCCACTGTTGCCTCTCTGTGCCACCTCCATGACACAATAACTCTTTGCAGTTCAAAGAGCAAATTGCTGTTGCATAGTTGGTATACCTCTGTCCTGCACTCATTCTTCACTTTGTTTTGCTACTCTATACTATGTAACTTTAAGTGATTATCTTGTAACATGCAATGTACAAATACACTACCATTTCCTATGTATTGTCAGATTATAGTCCCTCTGAAAACCATAACTATGCTAAACACTGACATGCAGATAGGCCACAGTGTTGCGAGCAGTGGAGACATGTTCCTAATGGGGGGGAGAGTCTCTGTAATGGGTGAATGTTCTGTTTCCCAGCACCAATTTTGAAGAGACACCTGGGTTAGGGGGGACTGGCCATCCTTAGATATAGAAGGACGCCCCTTAGACAGCTCCTTAACTACTAAGCAAATAAAAACCTTTTAACTCTCTTTGAGAGTTGATGTGTTCCTGAGGCCATCTGTGACAGGAGGCAGTAAGTGACATGGGTCAAAACTGAGGGCAGTCTTGAGGGAAAGCAAATATGATATGGAGAATGAATGGGAATAATGAGTATGTGGGAAACTCGATGTAATGGGACAATTGTGGATGCAAACTAGGTGCTTGGGGCACAACTGGGAACAGTGGAGCATTTTTTGTAATCCCTTTAATAAAAACTTCAAATGTAGTTGTTTTTGGCCATGCCTTTTTTGAAAATCAACCATTTATTGGCCACTTTAGCAAGCCAGGAGAAGGACTCAGACCATAGGAAATTCTTGTCAAGTAACTTTTATTCAACTTAAAGGAAAAACGCTTCACGAAGCCTATTGCTAAAGGGGAGTTCCCTTCCTAGGAAGCTATACTAAGGTGCTTGTCAATAGTCGCAAAGGAAAATAGTCCTCCTTCCAAACCTATCCACTAAACTGGCCCTATCACTTAGACAAAAATAAAAGAAAATTTAGTGGAGTGCCCTGCACTCAGTGTTGGATGCTCGAATATTCCCCCAGCTTTTCCAGGAATATCTACTTGTACTGGATTCAACAATTTAACAGTTCTCCTTATTTCACAGTTACTGGCAGTTTACCAAAGTTCCTCAAATTTCCCAAGTCCAACAACAACAAAAAAGTCTTAAGTTCCAGATAAAACAAAATGACCAACGTTCTTTAGATGGAGGGATATGTCCCTGCACACATACATTCTAAACTCCTCTGACAAACTTCACATACCTGTACTTTGGTCCCCCGGGGGCATTCAACCTACAGCGCGTTGAGACCATACAAATGGTGAAAGGTGCTATACAAATGACAAATAATGATGATGATGATCCCTCTCCACTACTTGTATTGCTCTCTCCCCAATAGTGTCAGGGTTTGGATGCCTCTGGGCTCCCCTCATGCCTTTTATTTGCTTTCTTTATTTGGGTTCTCTTGTTTTTTGTCCCACTAGTTCACTTAGCTCTCTGGGGTATCTGTAACCCCTATCTTCTACTTGTGGTTCTCTCAGCTCTTGTGAGTACGTTTTTGTGACCCTTCAGGAGGTTCATCCTCCTCGAGTTTCTCAGGCTCTCATAACCCTTTTGTTTCTTTTGTTCAGTTTTTCGCTCAGGCCTCTGTGACCTTGTACTTCACTTAGCTCCCTCTTCTCTCCCTCTACCTGGGAAACCTGCATCTGGCCCTACCCTGACCCTCGCCATTCACGATAGCTACTCTATCACCAGGTGTGATAGGGACACCAATCAAACTAAGGGGGGTGGATTACCATTTATATTCAAGAGCTCTCTTAACCTAAGAGTCGCTAACAGTCATCAGCTGCCCTCTGCTGAACTACTCTCGATTAAACTCCCAATCTCACCTAATCATACCGCCTCAGTGCACCTCATCTATCGGCCACCTGGTCCTACTTCCACATTCGTAGAAGATATCTCTTCCATCCTAGCATCCAGCACTAAGCCTAAATCCCAAATTATCATACTTAGAGACCTTAATCTAGGCTATCTGGACACGAACGATACTAAAGCCTGCGACCTAGCCAATGTCCTATCCGACTTTGGCCTCACCCAGCATGTCAATGTACCTACCCATATCAAGGGACGCACATTGGACTGGGTTTCAGACATGAATTGCGCACTAAACCTAATCTCAGTGTTACCATGTGCATGGTCTGACCATCATAAAATAACATTCTCCATCAATTCTTGCCCATCCGTGGATAAACCTTGTACTGCGCCACCCACACTCACTCGTAACAAGAAGGATATCACAACTGAGAAACTACTTCCACTCATCCTCCCACTATTAAATTTGGTCTCCACAACCTGTGCAGACCCTACCGTCCTGGTGGACACCTACAATCGAGCTATGTTAAAAGCCTTGGATTCCATTGCCCCAATTAAACAATGCAAAGAAAAATCACGCAACCACCTTAATTCCTGGTTCACCCCACACCTACGAGAACTTCGTAAAGATAAACGTAAAGCTGAGTCTCTCTGGAGAAACTCACCTACGCCAGTAAATAAAATTAACCTTCTATCCATCACCCTCTCGTACAAAGAAGCCATACTAGCGGCAAAAAAGGAAGTCTATAACAACAGGATCATACAAGCTCAATCCAATACTAAGGAACTCTTTAAAATCCTCAAGGAATTAGAGTCCCCAGTTTCCCCCATTGACACATGCACCCCTGACACCGAATGGTGCGCTAACATTCAAAAAGCACGACTCAACAAAATCACTTTACTCCGAGCTAAAATCAACACTAAAAAAAAACATCTCCTTGACTCAGCAGGTAACACCCAACCCTCCAACTTCTCATCCCACAATCATTCCTTCAAACCTTTTAGCTTCTCACCGCTTACCATTAGGGAAGTGGAAAATATCATCAAGAAGCTAAAACCATCTAATTGTCAAGGCGACGCCTGCCCAGCACCAATCGCAAAGGAAGCAGCGTCTGAGCTCGCTCCCTTTATAACTTCCTTCAACTCCTCTTTTAAATCTGGCATTGTACCAAATAAACTCAATGATGCATGGGTAATCCCCTTAAACAAAAAACCTAACTTAGACCCTAGTAACCCCACCAACTATAGGCCCATCACCACGGTACCCTACCTCCTAAAAATCCTGGACCGTGCTGCATATCTCCAAATTCAAGATTATCTCGATAAGAACAACTTATTAGGACTCAGGCAATCTGATTTCCGGCCGAGACACGGCACTGAGACAGCTCTATGAGATCTAAAAACACAAATTGAGGATTTGAAAGACAAAGGCAAACAAGCGCTCTTACTCCTCCTAGATCTATCCGCCGCCTTCGATCTGGTGGACCACCAAATCCTTTGCCAGCATCTCAAAACGGCCGCCCACTTCTCCGATGCAGCCACCTCCTGGATAAACTCATTCCTTGTCAACAGATCCATGAGAGTCTTCTCACCTCTTGCCGCTGCTGACCCAGCGCATGTCCCTTGCGGAGTCCCACAAGGCTTGTGTGTATCACCCACGCTCTATAACGTCTTTACTAAACCACTCTTTGATATTCTTGACCATCTGTGTGTCACGTACACAAATTATGCGGATGACACCCAGATACTCATCCCTATCACTGGTGATTATGTAACTGACGTCAAAGCTCTCAATGCAGTCTACACCGTCATCCAGGCGTGGATGGCCCACCACGGTCTCTGCCTAAACGATGAGAAAACTGAGCTACTCATCCTAGGCTCTCAATCTAAACTCTCAAAACTTGACAGCAAATATGATGCCTTCAACATTGATGGTAACTTCATCAAGGTCACCAATGTCACTAAAACACTCGGAATCTACCTAGACTCCACCCTCTCTCTCACCAGACAAACCAACTCAGTAGTTTCAGCATCTGCGTACACGTGCAAACTAATCACTGCTTGCCGTCCCTTCTTATCTATGGACAATTGTCTTATCCTTGCCAGAACCCTCATCTTATCCAAAATTGACTACTGCAATGCCCTTTACCTTGGAACAAGTCAAAGAAACATTGACAAACTGCAGGTAACCCAGAATAACGCCATCTGGGCTGCTCTTAACATACCTAGGCGCGCCCACATCTCTTCCACTAGACGCAATTTACGCTGGCTCCCCATTTCACGGCGTATCACCCTCAAAACACTTGTTCTAAGCCACAAAGCACAGAACAACGCAGCACCGGCCTACCTGTCAGAGCGCTTCACACAACACACAGCCTACAGACCTCTAAGATCTGCACAAGCACACACACTCATCATTCCTTGCTTCAAGCTCCAGACTGCCAGAGGCTCGAGCTCCCCAGTCCTGGCAGCAAAGCTTTGGAACTCACTACCCAATGATCTCAGGAATTTCCCCTCCCTTCAATCCTTCAAAAACAGAGCAAAACAATGGCTCTATGAGCAAGACGAAGCTTCAGCCACCCTTTGGTAAACACCTACTGCATGCTGTGCCACCTCGACTACCTCTTTATATACTGAGACGACTAACTACCTTTGTAAATATATGTATATTTCTTTGCTCTATGTATATTTATATTATGTAATATGTAACTGCCTTCTGTAACTTCTCACTGTAACCTTTCCAAACATGCGCCCTGATGCCCGTGGGCAGGCTGCACAATATAAATAAATAAATACAAATACAAATACATTCTGCCTTGAAGGGTCTGCTCCAGTGAGGGCATATCTCTCCAGCAGTGGACTGGATACGAGCGATTTTGAACGCTGCTCTTTGGGGCATTCTTGCACCAGTCTGCACTCTCGTTGGGAGCAGAGGATTCACTCCTTCCTCGATTCCTGGTTTTGGCATTTGTTTGCGGCGCTGGGCCCAACATGTCCTCGACGTGGTCACACCTCCAGGTAAACTTTGCTTTGGTTGGCCCTGGCTTCTCAGTGCCAGTATGCCTCCATATCAGGACAGTGGCTTCACCCTTTGGCGTTCACCTCGCTCCGCACCACAGCTGGCTCCGCTGTGCAGCATGGCTCCACCACTTACCGACGTACTTACACCATAGCCTCGCCACTGTGTGTTTTTCTCCTCCTCCATTCAAGGGTTGTTGGCCCGTCATTCTCGCTTCTGTAATGAGAGAGGGCATAACGGCCACCACAGGTTGTCTAACAGATGTGAAGGTTATCATTACCTTGAGCCAAGCAAATTGAGGTATTGTCAGTATTGCTGATTCCCATGTAGGCAGATAATATCTGATGTATAGGGAGTTCCCAATGGAAATGGAAGTCCTTGTCCCCTGGAGGGGAGTCGCTACCAGTGAGGTCCCGCTTTCCCAAACACATAGGCTGGGTTTTGCTTAGCGGCTTCACCTCCCTAGCTTCAAAGGGGGTGGCTCCCGCTAGGGAAGAAGGGGCGAAATCTCCAAATTCATCACACCATCCATCACACCCATCCATCACCCTTCTAACTGCCCAGCTCCCCTCATCTTATTTTATTATGGGAACACATGGATACTAAGTGCCTCATTCTGAGTATGGTAGTAATGGTAAATATGTGGTATTTTAAATAACACTTATTTTTAAAATACCAACTAATTATAAGTTAGGATCGCATGGGATGTTTCTTGCATGGGGTGCATGAAAAGGCAGGCCTGGGTAAATATGGGTCTTTTTTTAGGCCTTGGTTTGCAAGGGTATTTCACTATCTGTTTGTATCTGTCTTTTTCATTTAAAACCAGTATACAGATTATGGTCCTCTGCGGCTAAAAAGCAGATGCAAAGGTCATTGATGACATGATAAGTCAGCAACATGATGTTTACATTATTCATTGGCCAATGAAGCTGAATTTGTGTTGTTACAGTGTCGTTTTTTTTCCCTTGGGTCCATATGGTTCCCGCCACTAAATGCTGTGATAGCAATGTTCGCTTCAAGCTGGGAAAGAAACCCGAAGCAGTAAATGGCCTCATTAGCAGAATATCTCCTTGCAATCACTTCCTTTTCCTGGTACATGATGTTCAGTAATATGGAAAGGTTTGCATTTAACCAGCTGCTGACAGCGGTCTGTTTGCATTACAGTTGCTGTTTGGAGCGGAACCAATGTGGCCGGCATTAGTCTACAGGATCTGAACCCCGACTTGAGCAATGATGAAGACGTTGATGGTCGGAAACAAATCCATTTACACATAATTGATAGGTGAATATCCTAATGGCTATCATGGGTCAAGTCCTAAAAATGAAAGTGGGGGACTCAAGAAACGCATGTGACTTCGCAGAAATTAGCATATCAAGTTGAAATATGCACATTTCATTAAATTGGCTTTCCATAACCACCCAAATTGCACAGGACGAATGGCATTTGCCTTTCATAAAATCAATATGCACAAAACCAAGAGGGATATTTTCTTCCAATAGTGTTTTTGAAAACGTTAAAAGGTGTGCATGTTTTAAACTCCAAAAACCAATACAAATGTTTTCCCTGGAACGTGCAGTAACGAAATGAGACAATTCACCTTTAGCTGTTTGTTATTTTTCATCGGGTTATGTAGCAGTAGTGGCTGGCCTGCAAACGTGACGCCTGCGGTTCGATCTGTGAGGTCGGCTTTAATTCATAAATTCAAAGAGGACATTCAATTAATGTTTCTCGTTTTAGCTAGGGGGGACTGAGTCCACCCTCTGAAAAAACTGGGTGGACTCCTCCACCCGTGTGTATTCGTTCTCATATCCAGGTAGGTTTTGGAGGAGGCCAGATGTAGTGTACCAGGGTAAAGGCAAGTATAACAGCTAGGCCTGGATGTATGTGCGTGAAATTGTCTTTTACCCATTGCGGCCTCATCTACCTCATGCGACTTCATCTACCGCTGTTATCATCGTCCCCCAATTAACCTGAAGCCGCTAAGGTTGCGAACACACCAGCATGGAATCTGTGTTCTTGCTAAATTCAGTGGTGGGAGGAGTTGAGAGTTTTTTATTCTTCTAGGTAACCAACTATAAGTGCCTCCCCGTAGCCATCTGTTGGAGACGGATTGTATCCTTATTCGAGCTTCCAGTCTACTTTGAGGGTTAGTTGTCGAAACGTCACCTCTCACTGGGACCCAGGAGAATGGCAGGTCGGGTCACATGGGGGGAAAACTGCGCCGGGGGCAAGTTGCATCCGAACCCATTCACTCTGCATATTTTTCACTCATTAAAAGCAAGAGACGGGAAGGGGAATGAGTGCCGCGTGAGTTGTGTAAATGCAGTAATGCTGCGGAACACACGCAGGGACACACATTCCAAATGCTGTCATGCCTTGCCTTGCATTTATTGCATGCCCACGTCAATTACTTTCAGTGGGTACTGGCAGGAAATATCTTGTTGTGTGCTAATATGGAGGAGAAACATATTTGGTAATGATAAATAACGTCAGAACTAAGAGTGTCGCATTCCCCATAGAGGTAATCTTTACGTACTCTTAGGCCCACCTCTATCAGACCCCGGTCTGTTAAGGTGAGATTAACGTGCTTAGAAGCCCTACAAGATATTGCTCGTGCATGCCAGGTTTCAAGCAAAGTATTTCTTGACAAAACTGGCCGTCACTTCTAAGTGTGGCATTAAGGGACTAATGCTTATATCACAATTTGATTTGAGTCAATTCTATTCAGGTATTGCTTTTTCTTATGGGGGTTCACTCCACACTGTTGGATTCCTGTTTTTACTTTGTCCTTCAAAGTTTTGCACATAATATGTTGTTTCCCAAATAAAACATTACATTTTTATTTCGTTTCTTTGGAATGCAACCTTTATTAAAAAAAATAGAAGTGTTGATCTGGTATCTCTCAGCTGCAGAAGGGAATATATAAGTCGAGAGATAGAACTCATGAAACTGTTTCATAAGTCATATTTGTTAAAAAAAAACATCATTTGGAGTGTATGGACCAGGAATAGTCAAAGACGACTCCTATTTATTTTGATTCAGAGATGTATTTCTTGATATGAGCTCCGAACCTAAAGTTTTTATGAGATTTTCACGATCCCTATTCATGTTGGGATCAGAAGTGTGGCTTGATTTGGGGATATCTCTGATCTGTAATTTTTCAATCAAGTCACACTTCTGATCCCAACATAAAAAATCTCATAAAAACTTTAACCCATTAGCGCCTAATTACGAGGTCCCTTTGCAGGACCCGACCTTAACGGCTGGTCTAGACCAGCCGTTAAAGTAGGGACCCGCAAAGGGACCTTCGCGGTAAGTATGGTACCGCAATTTGTGTTACTGTACTTAGCGCCTTCCCCATTCCCATAGAGCCCTATGGGGCAAAAATGGGAATGGGGAAGGCCCATGGTGAAATGGGGAAATACCACCCCGCCAACCTTGGAATGGGGCGGTATTTCCCCATTTCACCATGGCGGACACGTTACGATACCGGCACCAACCATGGTGCTAATAGCGCCATGGTTTAGCGCCGGTATCGTAATGAGGGCCATATGTATTTATTGCATCAAACACATAATTCCTAAACATTGCATTTCCAAATCCTGCTGTTATCTCCCAAAATGAGAGGAAAACTCTCTAGTCATTTCGATTGCACTCAAAATACTGAAGCACAAACTCATCACGTCAAAAGTATCAGAAATTTTAACGCTTTGAGTGCTCTTAGGTCGTAAATAAATACCACAAAAGTATAGTCCCGTTTTCACACAAAAAGTGCGTATATATAACGGTATATATAACGTTTGTTTTCAAATTAGCTTTCTAATTATTAAAAAAGTTAAAATATATTACCTACGTTAAGGTTTAAATGCAGTATTAAGCACTAAACATAAAATACAACCAGCATTGTTGAAATCTGAACTAACCCTCTTATTTTGCAATTGCTGTTAGCCTGTTCATAATACTTTGTGTTTAGTTTATGTACCAATGTTGTATGTTTGCTTCTTTGTGCTTTTCTTGTGAATGTTAGTTGTTTGGTGCGAAATGTGGTTTAAAGATGTTACTAAGGACATATGTTGTTGTGAGCGAGTTATTTTAGTTATTAAACAGGACCCCTTGCGCACTGTGCTTAGACAGGCACAACTCACTGATGAGGCCCAAATAGGCCGAAACACGTGTCTGGGTTTGTTGTTGGTACTGTTGTTCAGATGAGATTTGCCTCGCATTTCGGTATTCGCCTGCCTAACTGGGTGGGACCAGACTGATATGCAAATGGTTATTTCTCCTCTGTGAAAGGTACAATGAGCTAAAACGTGGTTGTAGACCCTCCCGAGTGGGCACCTTCCCATAAAACAGGTTATTTGGCCATGTTCGTTCTCAACAAAGGGGCTCCCAGAACTTTTTTTGACATAGTTATTTTAGTAATTGTGGTTGTATCTCTGGAGTTAATTTAATATATTCGATGTTATTGTGGGCATATGTTTTCAGGTAATTTCATATAAATTGCACATAGTCTTATTTATTTAAATAGTTCATTTTGTTTGTTTTTAGAATGTCTTATATGTTTGCTATGTATGTTTTCTTTGGTGTACGTTGTAAAGCAATATACATATTATTTGTAAGTGGTAGTGTTATTATTATACATATTATCATACATTTTCATAGTGCAAACATAACTCGAGAGCAATGGAGTGCTGTACAGGTCATAAAGCAAAACAATGGTAGCGAGAATTTAACAAGTCATCAAGTAAACATTAGTAGTAATTAATAAATCACAGTACAATATACAAATGGCAGTGGGCACGGGATAACAAAAATCTAGGTTTCACCTCGGTGTTGTTGGAAAAGCTAGGTTTTAAATTCTTTCCTGAACTGAAGGAGACTTGGAGCATTCCGGATTAATAGTAGCATGGAGAGGACAGGAGCACAGTATGGGAAGGACTGTTTCCTTGTTTTGTCGTTGTAAGCCAGTCTAGTTTCCAGTTTGGTGATGGTCTTACTGCGAGATGCCTGTGTGCATTCCATTGTTTTTATATTGGCTGCCAGGTACGCTGGAAGCCAGTAGTGGTTGCCTTTGGGTGAGGCATGCATTTTTTAGCCAGATCCTAACCTGGGATGGGGAGCCAGTGTAAATCCTGCAAGGTGGGCAAATTCCGTGGAGCTGGTGATGAGGCAAGCCACGGCATGTTGGGTGTTACGCGGGGGGGCGGGGACAGGTGAGCAGCCGGGAGCCCTGAGAGGAGGGGGTTACACCCATTGATATGTAAGATGACTATAGTCTGCACCACCATTCTGAAGTGTCCTGGGGATTAGATTGTGCAGAGTGGAGATACAGCTACCAAGCTGTTGGAGCCTTTTTAGCAGTGTGTTTTGGAAGGATAAATTGCTATCCACAATGAAGCCTAGTGATTTTGCTGAGTGGGTGAGGGTTCATCCCATCGAACCATATTTCATCCAGCCACCTATGAGGAGAATCCTGCTTGGAGGGATGGCCGAGGTGTACAAATTCAGTTTTAGTGGGATTGAGCTTTAAGTAGGCTCTTATCGTCCATGTTTGAAAGATTTGAATCCAAGTGATTTGCCCGCGGCTGAAAGTACTGTGGGCAAAACGTTCGCATGAGAAAGGTGCGGACTACCAAAAGTTCCCACCTTTCTAATGCGAACACACAATACATTCTCACACCCACACACACAACACACCCATAACACCCCCCTACCCACACCCTCAGCACACCCCCACCCACACCCCAACATAAACAAACCCCACTTACCTTCATCTTCACGCTGGGTTCCTGCAGCGCAAGTTCCCTTTCACTTCTGTGCTGCAGGGTCCTTTTCTTTTCTTTAACGGAAGGCTTCAGGGGTGTCCCCCGCAGCCCCCGCTCACTATACCATAAAGTATAGTGAGCGGGGCGATGCGGGGGACACCCCCGCAGCTCCTGATTTGTTTTTGTTGTTTTTTTTAACGGAAGGCTGCGGGGCTGTCCCCCGCAGCCCCCGCTCACTATACCATAAAGTATAGTGAGCGGGGCGATGCGGGGGACACCCCCGCAGCCCCCATTTCTTTTTTTTTTAAACGGAAGACTGCAGGGGTGTCCCCCGCAGCCCCTGCTCACTATTCCATAAAGTATAGTGAGCGGGGCGATGCGGGGGATACCCCCGGAGCCCCCATTTTTTTTATACAATGCTACAACCAAAGGTTCGAACTTTTGGTGTTCCAACCTTTGGTGGTAGCATTTTTAGAACTTTTGGTCGTTGCGACCATTTTTATTCGGGAAAATCGTCGTAAACCAAAGATTCCAAGGCATAAGCGAATGCAAGCGATAACTTGTGGGGCATTGACCTTCAGGTACAGTTGTGTATGATCTGCATATTGGTGTATCATGATGTTGGGGTCATCTAGGAGTGGGTGCAGCAGCTACATATAGAGGTTGAAGATGACCAGGGAGTGAATGGAACTCTAATGGATTCCACAAGTTAGGGGGCAGAGTTTGTTCCTGGGGGAGACCATCTGCACAGCATGGTGTCTGCCAGATAGATAAGATGTGAACCATTTTAGGATGATGCCAGAGAAACCCATCCTGTGTGGAAGGAGGGCTGAGTAGTGAGAGATGGTCAACCATGTTTAATGCAGCCTTGAGGCCCAGGAGGAAAAGCAGGCACAACAAGTCCCTTTTGTCGATAATCTGAAGGGCGTTGTCAAGCACCTGGATGGTGGTTGTTTCAGTGCTGCATTTGGGATGGAACCCAGATTAGTAATCTCTGAGCAGGCCGAGTTGCTTGATTTTTGTAGGTAATTGGTTAGCAAATACCTTTTGATGAATTTGCTGATAAACAGCAGGCTTGTGATCGGTTGGTAGTTTGCTAGGTCTTGCACGTCGAGAGTGGGTTTTTTGAGGATTGGCACATGAGCCCTGTTTTTAAGATCTCTGTGAATGCAACTACTCTCGGACAAGCGTTGACTAAAAACAGCAGTAAGGGAAGGACAGGTAGGTATTTTAAGGATGGTGGCTGGGAGGATCATTTCTGTGTAGGAGGTCAGTTTTAAAGGTGTAAGCAGTATGAGAGGTCCTCAGGTGACAGAGGAGAAAAGTTGGTCCAGGCTGGAATGAGCTGTGGGGCATATGCGGAGGGGAGCCAGAGAATTGGTAGCTTTCAGCGTAAAACCTGATGGTCTTGAACTTGTTAATAAATATCATGTTGCTAGCCTCACACTTTTCTTGGGATACTGCTACGGTGCTACATCTGGATCTGGTGTGGTGTTCGAACAGTGTTTAACTGCTGTGTAAAAGGCTTTGCAACTGTTAGTGGCTGTCATAATGGTGATAGTATAATAAGATGTCTGGGTCTCCATTTCTTTTGGCGTGGCCCAACTTTCAGAGTGAAAGTACCTCCCAGGTTTGGCCAAAGGTTTCTAACACTGAGGTGATGTTCACAGAGGGAGGGACATTTGAGAAGCGTCTATCCTGGTCCTTCACTGAAAGGTATTTGAAGGAGGAACGTGCCACCATGGGCTTTTATCTTGGCCTTTGTGGGATTTTAGGGAGTGTGATAAGGAGAATGGGATGGCTGAATGCTCTGTCCAGTCGAGGACAAGTAATGAATGTGGGGGCTAGTTTGCATTATGTCCAGTGATTCTGCCAGGGACAGGAATGTGTTTCTAATGTTTTTGGTTGCGTGGGTCCTGAGGAGGTTGAAGTCTGCAAGGAAGATGTTGTTCCTGTGGGTGACTAAAGCTGCAGAACGTAAGTCTGAGATCTCATATAGAAAGGTACCACACCTGTGAGGTGGTCTGTAGATTAGGTGGAAAGTAGCTGAGTCTTCGCGCGACAGAGGGAATTGGCAAGTGAATGTTCCCACTGAATCTAACTGTGATTTATTGTGTACCATACAGAACCAGTTCATTTTGTGACTAACTGGCACTCCTTCCCCGGTTTTCCTCGACTGGCCAACATGTTGACTGCTGTATCGGGGTGGAATGAACACATCAGAAACATGGGAGGATATTGGTGTGAGGCAACTTTCGATAATGAAGCTAGCATTGAGTGTATTGGCATTAAACAATTCCAATTGGTCTGCTGCGTGTCGAGTGGCTGGATGGGCGTTAATCAGAATTAAAGAACATGTACAGTGTGAGGGGGAAAAGCAAGCGGTGATGAAGGGGATTTGGCAAAGGTTGGACTGATTAGATGTGCGGTGTGAACATATGTGTTTGCCTGGGCTTTATCATGAAGAGTGTGTGGATGAGCTGGGTTTCTAAGAGACAAAAGGCTATGGGCCTCATTACACGGAAGGCGGTGGACCAAGGTGCTATTAGCACCTTGGTCCATGCCGGTAAAATACTGGCACCGCCTTGGAGGAAAGGGGAATTACCGCCCTATTCCAAGGTTGGCGGGGCGGTAATTCCCCCTTCCCCCATTGCCCTTCCCTATTCCCATTTTTGCCCCATAGGGCATAATGGGAATGGGGAAGGTCCTAATTACGGTACCGCAAATTGCGGTACCGTAATTAGCAACCTGGTCCTTTTGCGGGTTGGTTTTTAATGCCTGCTCAAAAGCAGGCGTTAAAGTACCAACCCGCAAAGGGACCTCGTAGTAAGGCGGTAAGGGTTAATGGTCACTGGTACCATTACCAGTGACCGTTAACCCTTACCGCCTTCCGTGTCATGAGGCCCTATGTCTACTAGTTGCATGGTTCAGCGGGTCCTGCCATTGTCCCTGCCACACTAGTATGGTTACAAATGGGTGTTGTCCAGGCCTACGGACGACATCTTAAATGAAGCTGGCCCACCCCCACTCCCCACAAACTCATGACCATGCACAATACAAACCCCATACCTGAGTCCCGCCTTTTCTTCATTCCACCCCACCACTGTGTAAAGGCTGAAAGAAACTTTGAAAGGAAATGCAAAATGCATTTTAAACATCCCCCATTACCTTTATTCATTGTCCCCCACAGCATGCTGCTTTACGCACACTCCTCTTTCTAATCACCCACCATGCGCACCTCTTAACGGGCATGACAAAGATTAAAGCCACCCCTCCCACCTACCCATTAACTGCATGTACACTAGTGCCTGCAGTAAGTCTATGATGGTGCTTTTGAATGGGCTTTGTCACTGGAACAGCAATCCAGCAGTTCTACAATAGCTCACTGTGATGTGAGGTTGGAGCTGATCCAGCAGGTCCCAGAATCGAATTACCGGTATGGCGAAAGCAAACAGCAAACACGCCTGTTTAAGGGAACATCATACCTCTGGCTGCCTGATGCAGTGCACTGAAGTGCAAGTTTAAGCTTCTTGGTATATTTCTATTTTAAAATGAAACCATTCCAGAACAGTTTCATTTTTATAATAAAAGTATAGGACTGGTGAAACTTAATTTTAAAAAGTAGAGGAACACTGCTCCCAACCGCTCCGCCCACTTTGACCACTGACCTTAATCGAAGTGGTCAACAGTGGGTGGTGGCCAGAGGGTGGAAAGAATGAGACCATGTGACCTGTTCTATCTGCTGCTGGAGGATGGATTGGCTTACGCCACTGGTGTACGTTAAATTAAACCAAAGGCGGTGTGGTCAGCGGTAGAAGGCTGGAAGGCCAGGTTACATGATCTGCCATCACTGCATTTGCTTGTCTTACACTGATAGCATCCCTTAAGTGAAGCCTAAGTTGGGTGCAGTCAGCAGTGGATGGCAGGTAGTGGGTGGGAAGATCAAGGTCACATGCTCCTAGCCTACCTAGGATGCAGAGGGCAGGAGTCAGCCCTTTCCAGGCCCTAAAAGGACCAAACAGGAATTACCCTTTTCTTTGTCTGCCCTTTGCTTCAGTTGCCTGGGCAATAGAAGTCCTGTGAACTAAGAGTTAAGAAAGGAACAAAAGGGTTAGGGCTAGGCAGGTGGGTGGGCGGGCCAGAGGTCACATGACCGAGATCCACTTGCACCAGCTGACCAACTGTAAAAGAAAAGAGGCTGGAAGGCAGCTTAAGTAAATAAACAAATTGGTGGGGCTAAGAAAAAGAGCGCCATAAAAGAGGCACCAAAAGAGGAGCAGTTATTAGTTGGTGGGTGGTCAGAGGTCATGTGACTTAGATTCAATTGCATCACTGACCAACTGCAAAAGAAAATAGGCTGCCAGGCAGCTTAATTGGGGAAATACAAGGGCAGGGTCAAATAATAGAGTGTCACAGAAGGGGCACAAAGGGTTAGCAGTGATTAGAAGATGGGTGGAGCAAAGGTCATGTGACCTAGAGTCACTTACACCACCTGACCATCCTATTGTCTGATGTTACTGTTTTCTTTTTACGTGGATGCCTTTGGATCCTGTTGTTGAGGGTAAGCAAGGCCTGCCTTTTCCTTTAGCCACTGTGCCAGCTGCAAAGCAAGTTACCAGGGAGGGGGGCAGATCCCAGGGAGGTAAAATGGAAAAAGGTCCTCAAAGTATTATAGGACTTCACATTGTCAGAGAACCTTGTGGGTGAAAGCAGAGTGCCATGTAGGATCCAGGTATACCATGGTTGAAGTTCCAAGAAGGATGAAAGGTAAACAAGGAAGCACAACAGAAGGCAGAATAAGAACACTGGAGGCAGGGCAGAATCAGGAGGAAGCTGAATAGGAAGGATACTGGCAGGGAACACAAGAGAAGATATGGAATCAGCAGACAGGAGCACAAAATGGAGCAAAGAACTGATACATTGAATCAGGAGTTTTACAAAGTGTAGACAAGGTCGAACACACTCCTTTTATTGGCGGCAGCTGATGCTGCATGTAGGCACCAGATACAGATATTGGACCACAAAGTGATGTTAAATAATAGGGATCTCCCCTATGGTCAGGCTCCACCAACCTGTCATGAGCACTGTTTCCAAGGAGTCAGGACAAGCCCAACATCCCCGGAAGCAGGCTCACAACCCCCGCCCCTGGTCCCAACCGACCCCTATCGGGGCCCTCTGGACCATGTCCTGGCGCCGTTGGCACCAGGCTCATAAGAATCACTGGTCCCGGCGCCAGAGGTGCCGGGCTTATACTTTGGGTAAAGGTGCTTGGGTGGACTTACCTGTAGCAGACCATGCTGCATACTCAACTTCACAAGTCCTGGCAAAATGAAGCTCCAGCCTTCTGCTGGGTGGGACTATTTTTCCAATCTGGAACTACTTTCTTACCTGGGTGGGGCTGGCATCACTCCTTGACTCTGGAACACAGGAACTCTTTTTCTCTTGGGCGAGGCTGAGGAGGAAGACACCTAATCACCTCAACACTATTTAAACCACACCCGATTGGAAGAATGTGCTTCGCGTTATTCTGCATCTGCAGCAGGACGCTCACCGAGTCAGCTCCAGTCTTCTAGTGATATATTCTGCTCCAGCCTGTGAAGACAAGTCAGATCTTCACTTACCATCCAGGGATCCAGTCTCCGGCCGCACCTGTCAGCAAAGGAACATCAGGTTAGCAAAAGGCAACGTTTTAGCAGCCACGCTTACTTACCTGAATCCACGGCATCTCCCGAATCCCGCGGCCTCTACCTGCAAGACAAAGAACTCCGGTTAGTTCAAAAAAAGGGGAAATTGGACACAATTATATTTTCACTTACCGGAGCTGTGCGCTCCTCGCCATCTCCTCTTCTGCTGCATCTTCGCACCTGCAAATCAAGAAAAAGACATTAAGAGGTGCGAATAAACCTGTCAGCAAGCATATTACTTACGTGCTCCTCCACGTGCACGGACCTTCATACTTACGTGCATCCGTATGCTCAGCATATAGCATTTCGGCACCTAAGAAACAAAGGCAAAGACTTCATTAAAAGGTGCTCTCGAACTTTACAAACCGACCAGCATCCGCTCGTGCAGAAAACGACGGCATCGCTTCTTCAGCAGCTTTAAACCCTCTGAGGCTACAAGAGACTTAAAGCAATCCCAGTGAAGTAACTGGAACCCAGCGCCCCTGCATCAGTCGCAGGATGGAGAGCCAAGCATTTACATATATAAGGTGAGAGCTCATTCAGACTTTGGGCGGCCTCAGGGAAAAAACGAATAAGGAGGAGAAGCCCAACCAACAACCAGCCATTAATCCCTTTTTCTTCCGCCTGCAGACACCTTACTCTACAAGTCAGACATTCCATAAGAGGAGGTCCGGTCCAGAGAGCCATCCGAGTCCTGCGCTTCTCAATTGAAGACACCGTAACTGTCCAGCCAGGATCTGCGCCTCTGTGGGAACCAGGTGAGCGTTACACAACCCCACTGCAACATCTAGGGAGTGTCTCCAAGCTAGCCCAGATTTTGCTGCTAGTCTAATAAAAGTCTCAGGAGGAGGGGAAAATGTAACCCCTATGGGTATCAAACATATTTCTCTAGGGGGGGTACATGGACTTGTCTGTATTGAATAGGTCAAACCCTATTGTTTGTGGGGTGACCTAACGAAAGGTTTGCCGTTCAAGCATAGGCATAAAACTAACATGGGCCCCATCCTTGTATCAGGTGGGACAGATCACACTCTGATACCATATATGGTAAGAAAGAAGGACTCAAACATGCTCTAACCTAGTTTTATTTACATTAAAAGTAAACGCCTCACTGACCCCACTACTAAAAGAGAGTTCCCTTCCTAACAAAACTAAACTAAGGTGCTCATCTATAGTAAAAAGTCTGCCAGTGAAAATCCCATAAAGGCATAAACATGTTTTATTGTTTGCTGTGCCCTGCATACTCATGAAGGCGAGTGTAAGCACGTCTAGCCATTTTAGCCCAGTCTCAGAACAGATTTTTGAAATTATGTTTTGCAAGACCCCATTTTGTTTTTTCACCATCCCTGCAGATTGTGGGTGCTTTGGGCAATGCAGCCTCTGTTGGATCTGCAGATCCTGACAGAGTTCCTACAAGATTTTCCCCTTAAAGTGTATTCTGTGGTCTATATCAACACTTTTTGGTATTCTGAGGTGAGGTACGAAATCCTTGATCAGTGTCTTGACCACTGCATGCTCGTTGGCTCGGTAGGATCACAGGAACATGTGAGCGCACCAGCCAATAGGAGGGGGGAGATGGCTGCAACCCAGACCAAGCAGTATAAAAGGAGGAAGAGGAAAGGGTGTAGGCTGGGTTATTCAGGTGAGGTCAAGGGGTGAGGAGGTGGGCCAAGAGACCAAACAGTGGAAGGACGGTGGAGCAGAGTATGGAGGAGAGTAGCAGAAAGTGTGTTGATGGTGAGATATTGTTAGGTGAGAGAAAGTTGTACTTGGGCGTGAGAGTGCGTGTATGGTCAATAATGTGAATGAGTGAGACTAGGGGGAAGAGCAGAGGATTAAGTGAGACTGAGTGAAAAAGATGTCGGAGAGACTGCAAGGAGGGTGAGCGTGAGAAAAGGAGGACTGGAGCTTTCTGTAGAGTGGAGAGTAGTGGGCGTGGAGAATAGCTGAGCATAATGGTTAGTGGAGAGTAGTGGAGGGTAAAGGGGAAGACAGGAGTATAAGTAGAATAACATTGGAGAGGAAGATGAGAGAGAGACAGAGAGAGAGAGAGAAAGAGAGAGAGAGGTAAAAGAGAGAGTTGGAGGAGGAAACGGGAGAGAGTAGAAGGGAGGGAAAGTTAAAAAAAGGAACATCAGGATGAGGAATACAAGAGCATGTGAGGGATAAGAACAGGTGAGAGCTGGGTGGCTGGAAGGCACCAATTCCCATTTAGAAGTACATTGTTATTCTAGTGGGGCTCCAGGCTAGGATCCACCTAGAAGACCCCTGAGGGTGTTAGATAGATATGGCTGTTGCCTTTAGGCCCTCACCTCTAGTGACCTTCTCGGGATTTGGGAAGTCTGGACTAGGTTGGAGGATGGCCACCAGGAGACGCAAGAGAAAAGAATGGCCCTTAGTTGGAACCCTTTAAAAAGTATAATAACCCATGAACTGTCTTTGAGAGTTGGTATGTTCTTGAGGACGTCTGTGAAACTGGCCATTGTACAACAACCTGGTGCTTACCAGTCACCTGAACATTTACAACCCCTCCCCCCTTTGCCAATGTGTGTGGCCCCATAGTTCACACATGTAAAATAATAAAGAAGGGGTCAGGAAGCAACCAATTCTCCATCTTTTGAGCACCATCATTTGTCAGTGTGCAGTGCACAAGCTGCTTTGCTCCAAGCATGCTTTTCAACACCTGAAGACTTTTGTGTATTTTAGAAAGTTTGACAAGGGTAGAATAAGGAGATACAGGTGGCTGTGCTTGTGTTTGGGGAAACCTTCTTACGGCCAGAGGTATATGGGAAATGGCAACCAAGGCATTCCCCAAGCAAGCTCGTCTTTAGGGATCTGATGGACTGCACATTTTATCATTGATAATTCTTAGGGTAATATTAAAGCTGTGCTAAGAGCCTCTGCATGCAAAGCATTTTTTAATGGTGCCCAGCTGCAATTAGAGACCCAGCTCTCCCTACGAACTAGACCATAACTGTGGACAACACAGAAGGAGTGATGTGATTCTGTGTTCATCATGAGTTTTTGTACCTTCTAGTAGAGTACACAGAGTGAAAAACACATCAGGAATTTGCCCCCTCCCAATTACCACATGTGCAGTACATACTGCATATTCCAACACCAACGACCCATGTTTATTTCTCAAACAAGAACCATCCACACAATACTCAGCCTTTTGGACATCATATAAAGCCTTTCATGGTTTTGTGAGAAATGCTGTTACAACTATACAATCAGGGGCTTTGTCATCTTTCAGTCTTGGCAGCATACAGTCTGGATTTAATACTGAACACCAAGTTGGTGTGCTGTTTGTAGAATTCAACAGAAAAAGCTCACGTTTTATGAGGCGGGAAGCATGTAAGTGTTGTATTTTCGTTTTCACCAACAGGCCAGTTACTGCTTGTGCTACTGCTACAATAAGGGGTGACTCTTATACCAGATTTACAGTTGATTGTACTGCTAATGTGGCTGCCACAAGCAGGCACAAGAAAAGGCAGTAGTCCAACCTCAACGGGGTCAAATACGAATCTATTATAAGTAATTGGATGCTATTTGTCCCCATCTTTTTCTGTCAACATTGCTTGGGCATAGCCACCTTTTTGTGATAATTGTGACGAATCCCAGGATGACGCTGCTGCTTCCGTAGGGCGAGCCCCTTCCCCTGAGGCAAGAGTGGTGAGGCTGCTGCCCGATAGTCCCTCTGGGGGTGATACTCAGTGGGTGGATCTCAAGGGAGGGGAAAACCATGTGGCACCAGTGATGACTATAGTGGGCGAACACTGAGTCCACCTTATACCCCCATCTCTCCTTCACCCCCATTCTCCTCACCCTTACCCTCATATCCTATACACTTCTGTAGTATGGAAGAAGTAGGAAGGACTGAGACGAGGAAGAATAGGGATGAATACAATGAAGATCTGAAGCACGAAACTGTGACGAGGAAGAGGCAGAGCCATGTGGATCACAATGTATCTGAATGGTCTAGTCTTCAATCACAGAGCTTACTGTTTGGGAGCATAAAGACTAACAATGGACTTACCCAATTGTCAAATGCTCTGGAGAGGAACAGCAAGTGTAACCGAGGCTCACAAAGAATGCCAGCAAAAGCAGGTCCAGGCACAGAGAAGCCAAAGGGGTTGGTTTCCACCGGTACTGTTAAAGAAACCGAGAGGCTGGCTATGGGAAGTGCGAGCAGCACAGCCCAACAGGAAAACAGGGTCTAGCGAAGAGGCAGACACTGAAGTGGGTCTGGAGCCATAGAGCCATTGTGGAAAGCTGACAGGAACACCAGAGTACTAGCGAAGCAGAAAAGAACACAGGGAAGCCCACAACCAACCGGAGGACTGCAGCCAAGACCCTGGAGGTAACTGGGTGGCTGATCCTGTCGTTGGGGATGCCCAGAGGGTGAAGGAAACCCGTAAAAAGCATAAGGAATGAAAAGTGGAGAAAAGAGGACAGCCCCTACACAATCCTAAGGGACAGTTTACCAAGACGTGGTAACAAAGGAAACAGGGGGCCTCATTACACGTTGTGCGGTAAAAATCGCAAATTACCGGCATGACGCTATTAATGTGTCTGCCCTCGCAAGAGGGCGCTAATAGCGTACCATTACGAGTATGCGGACATGAGCATAGCGCCATGAAGGTAATGACCCCACCGCCATGCTGCTAAACTCCCCAAAAAGTCCCTTACCGGCTTCAACGAAAGTGCAGATAACACCACCGCCCTCACGCTATATGCAAATAGCGGCCACCGCTATTAGCGGTGACCATTACATACCGGAACCGGAAATAGCGTCATCGCACAGGAATGGGAAAGAGCACGGCGGCCATCTTTAAAAAAAAACAATCCATTGCCATCCTCTGCCCCCTGGATCTGTTCTGAGTAGTTTGCAATAGGAAATCCACAGGGACACCCTCGACATGCCTAAGGCTATAAAAAAAAACTACCGACCGGCGGCGGAAGGAAAAATTCACTACAGAGGAGCTAATGATGCTCACCCAGACCCTTGCTGCCAATGCCGCCGTGGTCTTTGCCAGCGACATGCGTCGGGAGGCACTAATCAGAAAGAAGGCAATCTGGGCTGAGGTTGCCTTGAAAGTCAGTGCTGTGGGCACCACCACCACCCGCAATGTGCGTGAGTGCAGAAAGCGGTGGGATGATCTCCGACTACGGGTTCGAAGCATCCTATCAGCAAACCACAACATTGCCACATCAGGTGGATCTGGTTCCCCTATAAAATTGAAGGAATGGGAAGAGACCTGTGCCAACCTCATTGGAGTGGAATCCATAGAGGGAGTTGGGACAATGGAGCATGGCGTGGCAACCACTTCAGATGGAGGTGAGTGTACACATGAAAGTATGCAATGTGAATCTACTGTTCCCCCCAAATGTGAGGCCAGAATCACCTCATGCATGGATGCATGCAACCCTGGCTATGTCAGTGTCAAACCCAAACACACACACATGCACACATCACCGAGACAAGTGCCACACACAACCATGCATGGATGAGCCACTGAACTGACACATCACCTGCATCCTTAACAATGAAGTCAAAATGCCCACAACTCCATTATTGATGTATACTGCATTAAGTACATATAACCGTAACCAATGGCATCCCCCTCTTTGTCCCCGACAGGCTCACATACAGTGAGGATGCTGCCACTGCATCTCAGGCACCCCCTGTGAGTAAAAAATCAAGGGCACAGGACACCGAGGACACCCCCACAACATCAAGGGGCAAAGGTAGAAGGGTCCACATGCAGAGTGGCAAACATCGGTGGAGAGCCCCTGGCAAGATGCAAGTGTCCATACCACCAACAACTGCCCCACCTCCGGAGGTGAACCCACCATCACCGATCCCAACCACGGAGGGCCCACCCTCAGCTGCAACTAATTCCGCTGGAGAGGCGGCAGCCACTGCACCACTCTCAGATGTGGAGGATATGACCGATTTCCACATGGAGATGCACACCCCAACCCCCCCTGGAACTCCCGAGGCATCACTACAGCAGACACCTGGGTCTAGTGTCACTGGCAAGGACAACATGGGAGGTTTTAGTAGCCCTCCAGTGGCTTCACCTGTTGACCTGGTTGCATCAGAGGGCACAGCAGCCACACCACCAGAACGCAACACTGCCCTCGACCTGGCCAGCATCAGCCAGCGGCAACAGGAAATAACTCTGCTGGTTGGGCAGCATGTTGAGGAGGCTGCCCGTCTCAGGGCGGACATTGCGGAGACAGCAAGCCACTCCAGGGAGGGGATGGAGGCCTGTACAGACAGGCTGTGTGGGGAGATTGTCCGACTTAGGGAGGTCCTCACACGGATAGCGGACGCAATGGACCGCCAGTTCCCACCACCACCACCTGGACAGTCAGCCACTTCCTCAACCACCAGTTCGAGGCAGACAAGCCCCCTCCGCCGTTCCTCACGCACCACCAGGCGCTCGTCTAGGCAGCCTCCCAATGCTGGTGGTGGCAATGGCGAATAGGGAGTGCATGGTCAAGCTTCCGCGTGTATGGCTGGACAAAAACATTGTGGCAGACACATGAGGAACTGTTGTGGGGGGTGGGGGAAGGGTGTTTTTGGACTGTTGTGGGGGGTGGGGGGAAGGGTGTTTTTGGACTGTTGTGGGGGGTGGGGAAAGGGTGTTTTTGCACTGTTGTGGGGGGTAGGGGGAAGGGTGTTTTTGCACTGTTGTGGGGGGTGGGGGGAAGGGTGGTGGGATGTTTGGGGACATGCACTTTTACATCTTTACATTTCTCAATACACTGGTGTTTGATCCATACACAGGCTTGAACTTCTTCATTGTGTATGTGTGTTTTATTGGCAACAGGGTCCATTGTGCGCTTCCAAACAGACACCAGTGCATAACTGCCCATATCCATTCCCACAAAAAGAAAAATTGTAACTCAGAATATTTGGTTGATCAGATGCTGTCTCACAGCACGTCCCTCCTGGCCATCCCATCTTGCATGACCTGCATCCCCTTCAACTCCGTACTCATCACAAGATCATCCTCATCAGGTGCTTCTATTTCTACGTCTGGGGGTAGTGGCACATTCCGTCTGATACACATATTGTGCAGCATGACACATGCCATGGTGATCTTGGCCACCTTCTCATGGCCATACAGGAGAGCGCCACCAGACCTGCTAATGGACCTAATCCGTGTCTTCAAATGGCCAAAAGTCTGCTTGATCACGATGCAGGTACGGGTATGTGCACGATTGTAGTCCTCTTCGTGCCTGTTCTGTGGGTTCCGTACAGGGTAAGCAGCCACCTCTTCAGGGGATAGCCGGCATCCCCTGTATGTGGGGACGAATGGGGTCTGGTTAATGTTCACCTCAAGAGTGGCCTGTTCATATCACACAAATTGACTTTGCATTGTGATTGTAGTCCACAATTGTCAGCATGCATGCAGATGGTCTGTGTGACTTCAATGTCCAAAGTTGAGCTCGACCATGCAAGTGAACATGCCCCATTAATGCCTCCTAAAGTAATTGAAATGTCCTGGGTGAGGCCAGGCCTTACATGTCCTTGGGCCCAGGCAGAATTGTTACCACACTGCTAGTGTAGTGCCATTCATACATTTATGTTGCCATGCTGAGAGGCGTCACTTCAGTGGTGCTATAGGTGCATGGTACAATGCCATCGGTAGGGGTGATCCCTTTGCATGCACTCAAGGGCACATTGCATTATTGTGGTTGTGCAGCGCTGATTCTGTATGACTGTCTGGACGGCATGTAGGAGATTGGTGTATTTTGTGGTGTTGAATGTTGTGCAATGTGGATGTGGATGGTTGCTTAATGTTTCTAGGCCTAGATTTTTCGCTATGTTGTGTAGTTTATACTTGCATGTGGGTTCATCTCAGGTAGATTGCGCCCTTCCTAGATGGACATGGGCCTACATGTGTATGTCCATTTGTCCTACGGACGACATGCTACACCCAGTTGGAGTATGTATCTCTTCCCCCCTTCACACTGACATGTGCTTGCCCTGCTCCTCAACAAGTAGCCATGAATGTTGTCCGGCTTGTTGCTCCATGTAGCGTGGGATGGTTGAGTTCCGCAGGGTAGATCCGGGGAAACGGGCACAACAATGTGTGATTATCTTGTTGGCGTCACATATCATTTGGACATTGATGGAGTGGAATTGCTTCCTGTTTCGGTAGACGACTTCATTGTGATGTGGGACCACCAATTCCACATGGGTACAGTCGATGGCCCCAATGCAACTTGGGATGCCTGCCAGTGCATAGAAGCCAACTTTGGTGTTTGCAATCTCCTGGGCAGTCCGTGGCATGAATATGTGTTCAGGTGCATGCCTCAGGAGGGCATCGAGTACCTGATTCAGCGTGCGTGAGAATACTGGTTGTAAGATGACATGCATGTGCCCCACTGTATGCTGGTAGGTGCCTGTGGCCAGGAAGTGGAGCACGGTCACCACTTTTAGTAGAGGGGGGATGGCAGTTCTGATGTCTATGAGGCTCACAATGTCATCATGTATCATGTCCACGATGCTGGTGATGGTATCCTGGTCCAGACAGTACAGGGTGTGTATCTGCTCAGGGGTTAGGTTAAATGTACTGGCTCTGATCCTGGGGATTGGTGGCTGCCTCTGTGGTATGACTAAGTGCCGTGGTGGTGCTTGCTGTGCCTGTCTTGCCCTCCTACGTCTCCTCTGTGCTGCCTGTTGTAGTTGCTGCTGCACTGCAATCATGTCCTCCAGCCCATGTAATGCTGCTAGTATTGGAACCATCTTGGTGTGGGAAGGGGTGTGTGAAGGGGTGTGGTGCGCTCCTTTTGTGCTGCCACAGTCTCCATTGCCTCCACCTGTGCTGATTGTGTCCACCTGTGGCAGGTGGGAACACTGCTCCGTTCTTTTAACGGGTGGTTCGCAATGCCGGTATTAGCGCCATGGCGGTAAGGGATTAGGGGGGCTTTACCATGCCGCTATTGGCATGTCCGCTCGGCTTGTGATGGTGTGCTATTAGCGGCATGGCTTTATTTACGGGATGGAGGGTCGCGCGCACGCAGACTGACCGCTATTAGTGGCACCGTACTTAGCAGTGCCGCTAATAGCGGTGAGCCGGGTCGTAATTCGCATGGGGATTTAACGTTACCGGTATTCCATTACTGATAACGTTAAATCCCTACCGCATACCGTGTAATGAGGCCTAGGGTCTTCAATCCTTCCGAGAAAAGGACATATCAAGTGATCAGAAGGCATAATCTTCTTTGTGGCAGTACTTGGAGGGGAAGTGACCCACAACTGTCACATAAGAGAAACCACAAAGAGAACGGTGAGAGCAATATATCTGAAGACAGCATTTGGCAGGGGAGTCAACCAAGTCTGTGTGTGAAATCATAGTGAAAACTGTGAGAATGATACATGTGAAGACAGTACTTGGCAGGGGAGTAAACCAAGTCTGTATGTAACGTCAATAGACCCTAAAAAGAACAGTGAGAACAATACAAAGAAACACAGAGCTTGGCAGGTGAGTGAACCAAGTCTGTGTTTGAAAATAGGAGACCTGAGGAGGGAGGAAACCAGGTCTGCCAACCAAGTTCAGGGATTCACCTCAGCTTGGAGGAGCCTCCAAGACACTTTTCTTTGTCGCAGAACCTGGTGGGAGGAAACCAGGTCTGCCAACCATGGTCAGGCACCTGCTACAGCTTGGAGGAGCCTCCAAGACATTCTTCTTCGTCACAGTACCTGCTAACCAGGTCTGGCAACCATGGTCATAGACCCACCACAACTTGGCGGAGCATCCAAGCCAGTGTTCTTCATCGCGGTACGTAGTAGGAGGAAACCAAGTCGGCCAACCACGGTCAGATTGTCATGATTTGCATCCTTTGCTCCTGTTCTCGCCACTTGGGGGCCTGATTTGGCATGTGTTCCCTACTTAACTTTCCTTCTGAACCTTGTGCGTCAATGCTGTGGTGAATTGGGAGAGCTGAATCCTTATTTTCCATGTACTTCCCTTCCAGTTCCATCCAGGCTTTTGGCAGCCTGTATGCTGCTTTAATCAAAAGACTATGCTTCCCAGAATGTCTCTGCCACTGCTTCATCTCCACCTTTGCAGGACAGGGTTGGGTGGTGGATAAGCAGCATCTCTGGCTGGCAAGTGCAGCAAGCAGCACACCTGAGACATGTGCTTGTTAGCCGGCTTTAAAAGCCTCAGTTTGCTTCAGTCCAGCGCTGGTCATTGATGCAGTGTTCCTATTTGTGACTGGTCCCTTGTTCCTGATTCTTAGCGTAGTGTCTAGTTCCTAGTTTCTATTTTCTATTTTCTTGTTCCCTTTTCCCTGGATTTCGAATTTAGTGTGCTTATTAGTACTTTCTGCTTCCTGGATTCTCTTTCTGTCTTCCTCTGTTTTGCAGTCAGCACTTCCCAGTGCTTTCCTTTTTCTGTGCAGTTCAGTTTGTCTGGGTTCTTTATTCCTTTGATTTTGCACTATTCAGCAGTGAAACCTTGATCCTTTAGTCACTCTTCATTTATAGATTTAGTATTTTGTCCCTGTTTGCCTTTACTTCCCTAGGTGGGCAAGGGGGAGGTTTTGCCCTTCTAATTTCCTTTCCCTGCTCCTGTTCCTTTACTTTCTATAGGGGTTTCTCTAGGAGTTTGTTCCAGGTTTTCCATTGCACTTCTCCCTTTGTTCCCCATTGATTGTTAGGTGTGGTGTGCTGTTGTAGCCAGCTCCTGTGTGAATGCCTATGTTTTCCTCACTATTCTGTAATCACTATTCCTAATGTTGTCAGGAGTCTGATGTGTTAAGTTATCCTCCCATTTGCTGTTATAGCCTTTCTGGGTCACTGTTTGATCAACAGGGATTGTGGGCTTCGCTGACATTTCAGGTGGTATTTCTCATCCTTGTGAGTATTGTCTTTAAGTTACCTTATACAATACCATCAAGGGAGTTATCTCACATATCCTGACATTGCTTGACCTGTCTGTGTGCTTAGCGCTGACAGTACCTGTAACAGCAATTGTGGGTAAGGAGTTTGCCGACTTTCTGTGTAATCATAAGTAGCTTGTTAGTGCTTACCCCACATCCCTTTTCATATATTTGTATTCTTATTACGCTCTATTTGCACATCCTGGGTTTTAGTGTACTTGTGTTTTGGTTCATGAGTGCACGTTGTTTGACTCAAAGCTATCCACTGTGTGATTCTGTGCACATTTCCCCTTGCAATATTCACTGCCTTTGTCCTATCATGACACAGGTACCCACCACAACTTGGAGGAGCAACCAAGCCACTCTTATTGGGCGTAGTACTTGGTTAAAGGAAGCCAGGTCTGCCAACCATTGGTCAAGGACCGACCGCAGTTTGGAAACACATCCAAACTCCTCTTCTTTGTCATAGAAAATAACCAGACTTACTAATCCAAGGGTCGGGGATACCAGAGACAGAGAAGAAGTTGAGCTGTGTTGCAAGTCCGAAGAAGGCTGTTTAAGGGAGAAATCCCCCAGCAGTTGACAAACTGCACCAGAAGCCTAAGGAAAGCTGTGGAAGAGAGACATCCCCCCCCACCATTTAAGGGAACTAATAAACTCTGAACTGTCTTTTTGTGCAGGGGAAGAGAGTCATTCTTCTGGGCCAGGAAGACCTCCTTTTCAGTTAGTTTAACTTAGAGTTTGAGGAAAAAGAGTTAGGATTCTGACATTGGAAATTGAGACTTTTTGCTTTCGACTTCCTGATGGTGACATTAATCATAATTATAATGGTTCTTTTATAACCCACTTGATACCGGAGACCAGTTTCTAAGCACGAGACCGGGATTCGAACCTGTGTTGATATGCAGTGTCTTGCTTCCAAGACAAATGCGTTGCCCCTGAGCTATTTTGTTTGATGCAAGGAATCCCCTCTTAGATTTAAGGTAAGACAGACTTTTCATTTTCGTAATATAATACAAGTTTGTGCCAACCACTTTGACCCCTCCATGTCAGAGTCTTACTACTACACTCTTACGTAATACAGAGCAAGTGTATGTTTTACCTCAGTCAACACTTTTTGCTGCCTCTGATGACCATTCCATAGGAGATACATCATTGTCTGAAGGGAATATACCATGAGAACATAACCCAATATCCATTGCTGACAGTAAGTACCCTGTTGTATTTAAGAAATATCTAATGTGGGTAATGCTCATGGGTTTGGGCAGTTTAAGAATTCATTTTTTATGATAGCTTGTCAAGCTTCTTGTACCAGCAGACATATCAGAGCCTAAATAATGCATCTTGGATTTGTGCAACAGTAATCATTGGTATGACGCCTTATGCCCCATTTCAGCTAAAGATGTGAGAAGAAATAACGTGTCTTGTTTGCACAGTACAGCTGGTTGTCTACCTACTGAACCATTACTGATCCTCCCTGGAACTCTGTATCAGCATTTATATCCTTTTTAAGAGTGTGGGACTCTCAGTGTACGCCTGTGAAAGTCTAGAACAGATATAAATCAAGCCAGAGTGTGTAAAACTAATAAATATAGGCTCTGTGGATGTATAGAAATGAAAAAGAAAGCAGAGCACAAATCAACAACAGTAAAATGGGTACCTGTCGGTGGAATACAGGACAGTATTGTTGCCAGATTTGGGAACACACTGAATGTAGGTAATACCACTGAATTCACAGGTCATAAATCCTTCACAAATAGATACCTGATTTCTACACTGGGACAATTAGTGTGCTAGTCGTGGCAACAATGATTCAATGCTGTAAAAAATATTCTATGACTGCCACAAGCCCCCTTCCTAAGGTTTTAAAGAAAACTGGAGTTTTCACAGTAGCTGCTTCAATTAACATAGGTTCAAACATATTCCGCCTTTCTAATCAACCCCACCTCATTTTGTTAGATACCTTGGACCATATCTGCACATGGGTTTTCTCTTTGGGCGCAATTGCTAATTCTGTTTTTAACATGGCAAAAACCTAATTTTCATTTCCATGATGAATATCTTGAAAGACTCATTCTCGCATACACAAATTAGTGTACTTTAAATTACACAACAGGTCCTGCCCTATTAGGTTTACAGGGGAAAAGACACTGAAAAATATGTTTCGTGTTTTTGAAACATTAGTCTATCAGATGCTTGGTATGAGGATCCACTACCAGTTAGAACGTGCAGCTCCCTCTTTTTTTCAGAAACAAACCCAAATAAGGGTCTCCTCCATTGAGGGTGACCTTCCTTATGAAACTGAACTTCCTAGTAGCAACATTACAAGGGAATCTCTAGTTCAAATGGAAGAACGATTAGACCCCCACCCCGGACCTCGCCAGGCAGTAAAGAAAGAACGGACAGCACTTTCAGCTGGGAGTTTGATAAATTGTATAAGTAGAGAGAGAGACACAGAGACCCCCCTAGATATCATGAACGGACGCTAGGTTGCACCGGGAGCAACTCTGCTGGTTGGAAATGTGGGGTACATTGACCCACTCAGCAGAATTCCCATTCAGGATCAAGCTGCACTTCTGCAGTTAACAGCAAAATGGCTGCGCTGGATCTTTGGAGCACCATTGCCCCGCATCAAAACAGTGTTTTGCAGCTACAAAATGATGGCTGCACCATCTAGCCAAACAACTATTGGGCAAGTTGGAACAGCGAGCACACTGAGAAAGGCTGCCAGTATGTGTTTTTGTGTGCACCAAAAAAGCGAATTGAAAAGCAACATTGCTCTGCTGCTTGCAAAAAGTTCCCATTGAAAAAGGAAATATTTTACATTGAAAAGGGTGCTGCCCTGATGCTATTTTCATATATTCAACATCACATTGCTTTTATCAATGAAGCCCTGCCATGCTCGCCAATATCCAGATTGTGCTCTAGCAGAAGAGAGCATTATCCCTGCATGACAGGCTGTGTCAGGGCAGACCTAGGAAATTAACAGAAGCTTAACTTTCAGCCACACAAGAAAATGCTTGTCTTTTGGGTTACAAAACAGTGCTTCAAAGAAACCCTAGCTTTATGGGCACATGCCAATTTCAGTGAACCTGTGTCTTGAACAAACTGCTGTATGTAACAAACTGGCTGGGGCTGCAAAACAATATTGGGAAGTCAGATGGAAGAGAAAACCTTTTAAAGGAGACATCCCAGCAGCATTCACCATGTGTCAAAATGGGCTTTTGCAAACCAAAAACAAAATCCCTGTTTTAAAAGTACAAGGTTGAATAAAAACTTGTCTTTGCCTAGTAACGTAAAGGGGTTTTTGCTGGGAAACATATATGGGATGTTTTATTCAACAGGCTTGCTTCTGTTTCAGAACAAAAATAAAATAAATAAATAAAGACATGGGCTGCCTTCTGAAACTAGCCAAACAGGTTCTGCTTGGGGGGTTTCTATCAACAGAAGGAGGTACAATAGATCTGGGACACATGCATGCTAATTGCTATCTTTGAAAACTTTGAATGGACCAAAAGCACTAAACATCCGATGCCCATCAGACTTTCGTCTGGCCAGAGGCCTCTTACAATAGAGATTCTGGGACACATACATGTGAAATAGGAAATCACACGTCCTTGCAACTTATACTGGGAGCTTCAAAGCCAACTCAAGAGCAACCTTGTAAGCTATGCCCTTATTTGGTAGACAGTGCTGACCATTTGTCTCAAAATACTATTTTAATAATAAACATTTAAGACTTTTATCTCAGCAACAGGACTTCGCAGGAATGTGAAAAGTTAACAGTTTAAATGTTATTTTTGTGGCTTTTAAACAAGACGTGGTAGCCTTCACTGCCTTTTTGGGAACAGAAATTGCATAGAATTGCATATTTTGAGAAAAGTGTACATGATGCCACTTTGAAATTCAATACCTACATGCCTTATGATTATCTATACCTATGTATAAAGTTATAGCATTTTATGTTGAATATTTATCACTGAAAATGACGAAAAATAATTAGATGGACGAAACAAAGTTTCACAAACTAGAGAGTTGGATTGTCATGCTCTGCGTGAAATATGTAATCTGCCTAGGTAATTTGTAAAAATGCCACACTTGCGTAAATGGGTGATCTATGTGAAGAATGTTTTTAGCTAAAGTAACTGTGGGATGATCCTATGCTTTGTAAAGCCACATCATAAAGCTGATGTCATGTCCCTAAAAATCCAACCCACTTACAGCAAGGCAGTAACAATCACCCCTGACCAATCCAGTTGTTAGAGGCATGCCCAGCTAAGCCTGCCCCACTGTATACTCCCATGATGTCACCATGCCTTATAAATAAGGGAGGCTTTCAGAACTCTACACAGACGCTCTCCAGAATTTCCAGCCCTGCGTATCCTGATATTCTACGTTCATTTTACCAGATTCCAGATTCTACTGCCAGGCCAAAGCATAGCTGACCCTATCTCAGCAAGGCCTTGATCCAGAAATCCCACTAAAAACCCCAATAACAAAGGGAACAAGCTGTGGTACCCCTTTTGGGGAGCATCATGTGACCAGACCGGTTTATTGCCCATTAACTGCATGCCCACTGTACCCCTGCCATCCAGCTGTAATTGCTATCCAGTGACCAGACAGACCCAGCTGTTGTTCTGCTATGAGAGTCCACCGCTACCTGGTGACCCAAGTCTTGGAGTCCAGAACCCAGCTGACTGTTCCTAATCCCAAATTCAAGAGCAGACTGTGAGTATTCCCTATCCCATAACACATAGCCTATCCCATCTTGACCCTTTGTCTTTGTTCTACTCTCAAAGTAATCCAATCCATACCCTGGTAACTTGTCCAAAACTTTTAGAATGTTCTATGCACCCCGTGCTTGATTCCTAGTGCTAGCGCTATTCTTTCATCATTCACCCCATCTTGCAACTCCTTAGTAATATTTTGAATAATTTAAGTAATTTCCACATAAAGAGAAAGGCGGCGTGGAGCGGGTTAATCCGGCCGCTTCATCTGTTTCACGGGCAGCAATATCTTCCTGATAATCTAGTATAAATAAGCTTTGTCTTTTTCTTTCCAAAACCGAACCGCCTTTTATCTTACAAATCTCATCCAATTCTTCAGCTACAGCCATCCTTTCGCTTCTATATCATCCCTGTGATGTGCATCTATTCCCCAGCCCAAAAACCACATTCCGATTTCAAGCATTTCACCAGTTTTTCTTAAAAAATGGTTTTGACATTTAAAACCGCAATTGAGAAACATGCAACTTTCCAACGGCTGCATCGTGTTCTTACTTTTAGCTTGCTTTTCAACTGCATGCCTTTTCTTGATACCTTGCCTTGTGATTGGTAGTGTTTATACATTCCTGCTATTGTGAGAAATTAAATTTGCCTCATTGATTTAACCATAGATTAATTAATTATTTGTCAAATACCGAGTGTCATTTCATGCCATTGCAAAGGGTTTTAAAATCTGTTTTGCTTCTTATTTTGTAAAGGAAGGTCGGATTCTGATTCTATTTGCTATCTCATATCCCTGACTCCATGCTGCTTCTTTCTATCCACTCCAAATTCAATTCATTGGGGTTTGGGAGAGCATTGCAGTGGGAAATCTTAACTCAGGTGCTATATACCCGTATTTCAAAAGTGTTCCTATTCATCTGTGCTTTGGATATGTTCTAGTAGGAGGTTAACCAAGTGTATTTCTTCAATTTACATTGTAATTATCACCCCATTGGTGATTGCTGCCCAATAGTAAAATTTGTGCGATTTCTTTGAATTTTAAAATAAATAAATATTGCATTCTCACCAACTGGCCTGGTTCATGGTACTTTGTGACCCAGGGTATTTGAAAAAGGGGGTGTGAGACGGGTTGTGTGCCAGCTGAATTTGAATTCGCAGAAAATAAAGAGAAAGCATTCCAATTACACGCTACCTCCTAGGCTAAGACCAAGGGTCATGGTACGGTGTGTGTCGCCCGATTGAAATCCTTACCAGAAATAGCAGTCGCCCTGTATTGACGTCTACAGAAGAACAAATATTGTATGTACATGTTGACGATCCAAAGGAAATAAAAAAAACAAAGATCTAATGCTGACTCAGCTAAGTATATTGACAAAAGTGCAGAGCCAAGGTATATGATATAGTATAGCTGCTCCAAGTAAAGCAGAGTTGGGGCACTAGGGCAAACATGTGACTCATGCCGTTAGTGTATGGAGCAAGATTCTTGCGTCGCCCGAGCAGATGCGTTGTTTGAGTCTCCATGGCAATCGCCATTGAGGCTGAACAAGGCAAGGACTAACGCGAGTCCTACCATTATTCTCCCTCAAAAGGCAAGTCCCCGCCTGTGAGGCATGGAACTGAGCCAACAAGCGAGGGGCATGGATATGCTCCAATGGTTCCCACATACAGTCCTTTGGTCCATACCCTTTCCAGTCAATGTAATAAAATCGCTTTCCATTACGTATTCTGGAATCCAAAGTGGCATGAACCTCATATTCTTCAGCACCTTTGACGTAAATAGGTGCCGGTTTTGGAGGCAGTCTAGTGGCAGCAGGACAAGGCGTAAGCAGGGACACATGGAATATGGAATGAAGACGCAATCGAGTAGGAAGATTCAGACATAAAGCCACAGGATTTATAACCTGTTGGACAACATAGGGACCAATAAACCGGGGCTGCAACTTTCGTTTACCAGGAATCCATAGGTTATTGGTGGATAGCCAAACTTTCATACAGGTCTGAGACACAGGAGAAGAGACACAGTGAGTATCAGCATACTGTTTGGTAGCAACCTGGGCTTGTTCCAGATGCAACTTAATCTCCCTATCTACTTGAGTCAAGTCCCTAAAACAGGCTTGAGCAGCCGGAGTATCCTCAGGCAAAGTAGGATCCAGAGGAAGAAATTGAGGATGCAGGCCAAACATGGGGCCTCATTACGACTCAGGCGGTAAGGGGTTTACGGCAGCGTAAACAGCGCCGACCCTTACCGCCTGATTCCGAGGTCCCTTAGCGCCATGGCGGATTTAACACCTGCTTTTAGCAGGTGTTAAAATCCATGGCGCTAAGGGACCATGTTGTTAATTACGCCATCGTAATTTACGGTGGCGTAATTAACGCCTTCCCCACTCCCATTCTGCCCTATGGGGCAAAAATGGGAATGGGGAAGGGTAAATGGGGATTGGGGACTTACCGCCCCGCCGACCTCGGAATGGTGCGGTAAGTCCGCCAACCACCATGGCGTAAACGTAGTTTACGCCATGGTGGTAAAGGTACGACCCAGGCGGTAACTTACCGCCTGGGTCGTAATGAGGCCCATAGAGTAAAAGGGAGAAGGACCAACTGAGATTTGCAGGTAATTGTTAGCAAACTCTGCAGGTTGTATTGCTGAAATCCAATTTTCCTTGTACTGAAGACAAAGACGACACCAATATTGTTCTAGAGTAGTGTTTCATCTCTCAGTTTGTCCAATAGTCAGGGGATGTTAAGCACTTGAATATCTATCGTCAATACCAAAGGTAGAGGTCAAGGCGGTTAAGAAATGAGAGGTGATTGCACACCTCTGTCAGTGACTATAACTGATGGCAGACCAAAGAACCGAAAGACATGTTTCAGGAATAAATCAGCCAATACAGTAGTGAATGGATTGCCTGAGCAAGGTACAAATATGGCCATTTTAGTGAAATAATCAATCACCAACCATATGGTGTCATGCCTAACAACGAGTGGAAGTTCTACTATAAAATCCAGAGAAATCATGTACCATGGTTTTCAGTGGTACAAGCAGATGGAGATCAGGACGGTCAAATGAATCATTAGCAAAAGCCTTATCCAGATACTCACACAGGATGTCATCCTCTTTAACAGTCAGAGAATAGACATGACCATGACCACACAGCACGTTTCACCCCAGGCTAAGATCAATGGGACAATCATATGGTTGATGAGGAGGGAATTGTTCTGCCTTCTTCTTATCACATACATCGGAATAGTTGCGATATACTTCTGGAATACCTTCTATGGGCACTCTAGTTACAGCACCAAAAGAAGAAATGGAAGAAAGCATGGCAGCGCATGGGGTCATTGGTGCCTGATCAGCCTGGTCTAAGCAATGTTTATTGTAATACCTTGATGGTAAGATAACCTCCTGAGTTTCCCAATCAATATGTGGATTGGGAAGGTGTAACCAGGGTAAGCCAAGAATGATCTTAAAGTGAGGTGCCGTGATCAAATCGAATGACAATCGCTCATGATGTCCAGTTTCAGTGGACATGAGCAAGATCTGTGTTTGTTCTTTTACCAATCCAGAAACCAAGGCGGTACCACCCACTGCATTGATTGCCTCTGGATGTTCCCTTGAAATAATGGGAAAACCATTTTGTTGAGCATAATGAATATCCATGTAGTTACTGGTTGCCCCAGAGTCTATTACTGCACATGCTACATGTGCAGCATTTGGGGACATTTCAAAAGACACAGAGAGATGCACAGGGCTCACTGGATTTAGGCAAAGGGAGTCCATAGGAGACATACTCGGCTGAGGGACTCCTTCTATGGGCGGGTTTTGGTATTTCCCTGCTCTCGCATTGGTCGGTTGGGACAATTTCGTAAGAAGTGATCTGAAGCACCACAGTGCATGCTTAAATTGGCTTTTAACCTATGCTTGCGTTCAGCAGTAGTTAAGGGACCTCTCACAGCGCCAAGCTGCTTAGGTTCTGGTTTTAAACTAGCCAAGGAAGGAGAGGTATCTTATTTGGGAGAAACCAACTCTGGATATAATTTCTCACCTTTTCTGTCAGCTCTACAAGCATCTATCTGTAAGAGCATGTCTAATAACTCATAAAACCCTAATGGCACGGCCGGGTTTGTATCTAAGGTATCTCTAAGCTCTTCTGATAAGCCTTTATAAAATATAGCAGCTTTTCTTGTCCTCGGGACATGTGGTTTCTGCAGCAAGCTGGTAAAACTGTGCTAAGTATGTCAATAGAGTTGAAGTGCCTTGTTTTAGATCGAGAAATTCTAAATCGGTAGCCGGCATCTTGTATTGTGTATCAAAGACGCGATTCATAGCCACTATTAGCGCGTCAAAATCATACAGTACTGGACTATTGGCTTCTAATAAAGGATTTGCCCACACTGCCGCTTTACCATCAAAATTCAAAAGAACAAAGGCTGCTATAGTATTAGGGTCATGAAAGGAGGCTGAGCGGCACAAGAAATGCAACTTAAATTGATCAATGAAAGTGCAATAGGTTTTACTTTCTCCATGACACTGTTCTGGTGGAGCCAAAGGAACCTGGGTAGGAAACAAGATGGGCGTGGGATTATGTACTGGAACTCATGGAGATGGAGCTGCAGCTCCGGCAAACTTATCATCAGGTAGCATGGGATGTACTATATTCTGTAAGGCATTAGTCCTCTGATGGATAGAGGAGTGGGCTGCCGTCATATTATTACATACATCAGTAACCAGTTGGACCAATGCTGGTAAAGATTCAGAGGTCATGTCCATTTTAAAAGCTTAGTATTCTATCAGGATCCAATACCAGTCATAGTGTGCGTCCCTCTCCTTTTTTCAGAAACAAACCCAAATAAGGGTCTCCTCCATTCAGTTCAAATGGAAAGGCAATCAAGACCGCCAGGACCTCACCAAGCTGTAAAGAAAGAATGGACAGCAGTATAATTTCAACTCGGAGTTGATGCATTTGCATAAGTAGAGAGAGAGACACTCACCTAGATATCATGGGGGCGTAAGCTTTCACTGGGAGAAACGCTGGTGGTCAGAAATAGCGGTTGCCCTATTCTGTAGTCTAAACAAGCACAACTATTTTGTGTAGATGTTGATGGTCCAAAGGAAAAATTTAACAAAACAAAGATCTAATGTGGACTCACCTAAGTATACTGACAAGAGTGCTCAGTCAAGGTAGATGATGTAGTACAGCTACTCCAAATATACCAGTGTTGGGGCAAAGATAAATCCCAAATAGGTTTGAGTGGGGGGGAACAGGCACTCCGGACAGCTAGAGGACGCACCAGAAAAGGAGCCGCCACAGTGGAGCCAGTCCGAGAACTTGAGATACAGCAGAGTGTCCACAAAACAGTTCCAATTAAGGAGAAGGAAATTCATAGGAATCAGAGGCCAGGAATGAATGTCACAAAATCAGAAAGGGCATACAATAGTACCAAGCAACTCACATAAAGCAGAATCCAATAGCACGTCTGTATATGTCAAAATCCAGGTTTCATTATCAAGTAGTCAGCCGAGCGACCAGTGCTTTAAGTGTAAAAATACAAGCTTCACATAAAGATCAAATATAAATGCAAAAAGTACAAATACATCAAATGATCCTCCTTAGAACCAATGTCCCTCCCAAAGACACTACATAAAACAGACAAACACCAACATACAGTCAACACAATCACATATAGTCAAAACACAACACCGTTTCCTTAACCATTAGCACACAAATCTACAGATTCAAGTAGCCCATATATATCATTGAAGGACATCCATTTCTCCAAATAATCCACAAGCAAACTTTTCTTAATAAATGAAATCTTCTCATATTTCGACAAAATCTGTATTTTACGAACGCAATCATCTGCCTGTGTTTTTTTCCATGTTTTCCACACTTTCTTTATTTGTTTGATAGCCACTATCAACGCCTAATCTATCCATTGGCTATCTATTCGGGCTACAGGACATTTTCCGGATTTTGATAACAGCACGGATGAGATGGGTAAACGTGGAAAAGATATACCCATTACGAGTCCAACCTATCCAATATATCCTTCCATTAATCCGCACTCTTGTACACTCCCACAACATTTGTACTAAACTCAACTTTTTCTACGTTCATAAAAGACGGCTTGAAAAGTACACAAACCATAGTAAGGTATGCATACATATGTATAACTGCTTACATACATTTATATATTTGTTTGCGTACCTTACTATGGTTTGTGCGCTTTTCAGGCCACGCCCATCATGGAAGCCACGTGCCCAAATGAGGCCCCCCAATTTCTTACCCCACTTAAAGCACTACGAGCAACAGTACCAAAGGAGAATCCAGAAGGCAGTCAAGACAAATAGCAGGGGTCAAAAACACAGGATCCAGAAACAAGAAAGCTAAAGGCAAGGATAAGAGGCTTACTTCAATAGGAAGCACCCTTGCCACTACACTGAGGATCTTTATTTCCTGTAAGAGCACCAATGCTAGTTGCGGCAGTGAGTCTACATCACCCACGTACCTGGGCGAACACGCGACTCACGCCATGTAGTGAACGGAGTGTGATTCTTGCGTCGTCTGAGCCAGATGTGCTATGTGAGTCTCCATGGCAGCCGCCATTGACGCTGAACGAGGCGAGAACAAAGTAGTTGCGTTAGTCACTAAAATTATATGTGAAGACTGACTGGGAATTCGTTTGCATATAAATATTTACAAAAGCAAATGAATATGGCCAATTTCTGGTTTTCCATACATCTAAGAAAATTGTTTTAGTCACTAAATCAATTGTAAGCATAACATTGGTTCTTACTGTCATTTATCCCTATTAATATTTAAAGGGGCTGAAACAAGCATGTGGATGTAATGTTGATGTAGCGTCCATTCTGACTGTTTTAGTCTAATACAGCATTGTTCATGTATTTTAATTGATTTAATGTTTGTGATAGAATTCTTTTTCTCTTTTATGTGAAGGATTTCTGTTTAAACACTGCACAAAAATATTTTTGGCGCATCCTTTTTCCCCAGGAATACTTATTGTACTTGTCATAAATTTAAAAGATTCAGTTACAAAAATAATAAAATGTTGTATAAGTAAATTTGTTTGCACAAACTTTTTTGGGATTCCTGAGGTAGTATTACTAGTGACAAACTCTTTCTAGAACCCTTATGTACCTTGAGGATCGGCGCAACACTACTCGGTCCAATCTCCCTGCCCCTGAATTTGCATTTGTGTTCATACTCACACCCCTGCCACTACCCTGTAAACTTTGCAATTTCAATTGCAGAGCCATTAATTTGCACTCAGTTAACTCACACCTCTATTTTTTGCAACTTGCAGTTCCAAGATAACCTGTTCCCTTATCGGTGACCCCTGGTAACTGCTGCAATGATGCATGTAAAGGTGTACCAGACTTACCAAACAGAGTAGTTGTACAAGTATAAGAAGGGCTAATAGTAAAGCCAGAAGTGCACCTGCATAGCTGACGTGATTGAGGTTGGTAGTTGCACGTCCTGGGTGGATGCTGCTTTGGAGGGCCTGTAGCAGTTGCTGAAGTTTGCAGATCTATGTGATTACTCCGCCCCATTTACTGCGCCCCCCTAAAACCCACGTCAGACTGGTTTTGGACAAGGGCGTGGGCTGTGGTTTTAACCTCCTCCTGATAAATATCCTAAAAATGGAAGCCATAAGATCTGGAATCAAGGCGTACTTAGCTTTCATTGCCTTTTCCCACGCATGCGACAGCATAAATCGAGAACTATTATGGGACAAACTGAAGACGTGGGAATGTCCTGCAAGCTTGTTAGCGGCTATCAAAGAATTACACACTGGAACAAGCATTAAGATTTGTCTCGATCAAAAGGGTACCTTGTCAGTGGCAATTAATACTTTTTGTGGCGTAAAGCAGGGCTGCCCACTCACCACGATCATATTTAATCTATTTCTGTCAGACATTGGAAGAACCATTGACAGTGTCCGCTCGTTCTCTCTGATAATACATGGATCTCCGTTAAGCTGGTTACTATATGCGGATGACCTGATATTATTGGATGTTACCTCCATCGGATTGCAGCGAAAAATGTAAGCCGTGGAATCGTATGTAAGAGTGAAAGCACAAAAACTTTAAATGGCACTTAGGAAAGGAGAGCTTAAGCAATGTAACGAGCTCAAGATACTTGGGCATGCAAATCAATGCAAACCTGAATGATGGCCCCCTGATAAGAGATTGCCAAAACATAATGCCGACAATTTGCATGTCAAGCAAGTGTCTTACACAAAAAGTACGGAAAATTCTCCATAAAGCCGGTAAGGAATTTCTACTGCTCAAAAGTAGTGCCAACCTTAATATTTGGTGCGGAAAACGCATTTGGATGCTCCTCCGATCTATGGTCCACACTCAAAAACATTTTGTGGGTAAAAGTCTTACAACTACCAAAGGGAACAGCAACAGCCTGTATTCGTTACAAACTAAACTTAATCTCAGTTAACGCACAAATCAGCTGGAACCTCCTGAGCTTGTTTCGGAAAGTGACAATGAAGGAAGTGGCACAACAGTTCAAAATTCTGCGTAATCCTGGAGAGGGCAACCCTGCGTGTATGCTGACATTATGGAACAATCGATGTGAGGAAATCTTGGATTTCTATGATATAGATTTAAAAACATTACATGGAAACCCAAATTTGGCACAAACAAAAGTCTGGAGAATGGACTAGATTCTGACAGGGAATCAGATGAATAACAACAAATTGATGAAATAGGTCCCCTGTGAATCCAGAGACCTATAAACTCTGCAGAGCTACATCAAGTTGTATCCAGATCAGATAGTATCAGCAGATCTTTGTACATACACTTTCGCTTAAATGCGTTCAAAAACAAGGTCTGGTTAAGAGAGTTATGCAAAGTGGATGACATCAATGCACCCTGTAGATTCTGCAAGCAGAATGAAGAAAATCTATAACACTTGATACTTTCCTGTACCGGCCTACGCACTCAAAGAACGCAGACTTTAGGGCCCCAGTTAATGAAATATCAAACGCCAAGTGCAGACGAATGGTGGCAGGCAATGTTTGATAGTGGTGAGAAGCAATTGAACTATGCCTTAATACGCTTTCTGACATTAGTTGCAACATTGCTTTAACAGCAGACACAGAATGAGGACCGGGACAAAAGCAGAGACTATGTTGTTACACTGTACATACACGAGGATACCCGGACTATGAGCACTAACGACTAAAGTGATGGATTGGTTGGGGATGTTGTGTGTGTATATATGTGATGATCACTTTTTAAAGGCTAAATTAGCCAATAAAAAAAAAATATGTTGACTTTTTTCTTTTGACCCCCCCTTGTGACCCCATATATATCCCCCTTTCGTCCATTATACACTATATTCATCCCCCACATATATATGGGGTGAATACACCCCATATATCCCCCCTTGGTCCATTATACACCATACCCATACCACCATATATATATAGGGTGAAAACGCTGTCGAAATAACAAACAGTTGACATTTTAGGGTGTCGCTGTAAACGGGGTGCAGTAATTGTATAATCCCACATTTGCACGAGAGCGTGGCCGGCTCCTAATGCACCCAGCGAAACTATGCTATCTTCTCCTTATCACTCTTTGCCTCTCTCCTGCCTCAGTCTCTGAGATTCACTATTGATCTAAAGAAGCAATGGCTGCCAGTGAGGTAGGCAGGAGTGTCCCATTTCTTTGTTCATTTTGTTATTCTTTTTTTTTCCTTTATTTGTTTTGGTTTATTCAAACCTTTACAAAGAAATATAAACAGTAAAAAGCGATAAACATATTTCATTAAAACAGTATTTTCACAATTAATTGCTTATACATTTACAATTTCATTAAGATCCAGAGTACAAAGAAACACACATGAACGAATAAAGAAAAACACATACCACATCCCAAAGTATAACCACCTTAAATGCTAATACATTTACAATTTCATTAAGGTCCAAAATACAAAAAAAATAATAATAAATAACACACGTGAACGAAAAGAAAAACACCTTACATGCTAAACAAACATTTTAAGGCCTTTTTAAGCAATGACACATTCTATATTATCCATATAGGAACCAAGAGTGCCCTCAACAAATTTTTTATTTTTTATTTTATTTTTTATGTCAACACACAAGTGTTTTTCAAGAATTCGTTGACTTTTATTTTCAAGGCGATAGAAGAGCCATGAAGCATTTCACACCAGAGTTTGTTTCTATCTACCCAGGCTGTATTAAATACAAATTGTGCAAAACTTTCCAATCTCTTCTCTCGAAGATTTGGACATTCCAGTAATAAATGTTTTAGGGATTCTCCTACGCCTTTTAATTTACAGAACTGACATTCTTCGGTCCCACAAGAGCTCAACCCCCGAATGAACAGGATCTCATTTGTACTTAGGACGTTAAACCTGAAGCACATATAAGAGTATCGAAATTCTCTTGATGGATATTTTTTCAGGTATACTTCCGGGTAAGGACGGAATTTCCAATATGACACACTATCAGAATATAACTTCGAATTTAACAAAACTACATTGTTCTCCAACCAGTCAAATGCATAACAACCTCCTTCACTTTATCTGGAAACTTAATAAGTGTATTTACTGATAAACCTATATCAAAGAGTTTTTTTCTCACAGTCCTCTTTTAAGTTATACATAAGGTTTCCATTTGTAACAAGTTTCAAATGAGCATAATTTGTACCGTTTTCTGCAACCAGACATTTTCTTAATAGAGGCAGTTTTCTATTGAACATGATACTATTGAGTGAATGCAGACCAAGTTCATATCTTATTAGCTCTAGAGGAATACATTTTGGAACATAATATAATATTTTTCGCCATATCATGGACTCCAGTTGACGCAAAAGGGCCACATAGATTTAGAAAAAAATTCACACCCATAAAACAGTCTTGGCAACACCTTCAGCCTATAGAACAGAATGCAGGGGTCAAAAGTAAATTTACCATATGTTCTTTCAATGGCTCTTATTTGATTGAGAGCCACTTTTGCTTTTTGTGTCAGGCTGGTTTTTATCACTTTACTGGAGTTACTGGAAAAAACATACCCCAACCAGGTTAGGACCGTTTGGCTTTTAATTTTTGCACCATTACAGGTCCGATATGAAAAGAACGGGGTAGGACTTTTACAACCCACTTGAAAGATTATAGTTTTGATTGGGTTAATTTTCAGTTTTCTTTCATCAATAAACATACCTAAATCATTTATCAGCTTTTGCAGGCCGATTTTTGTGCAGTCCATTAATAAGAAGTCATCAGCATATAACACCCACCTAACAGTTGAGCCTCCAATTTTAGGTCCAATTAGACAGCCAGCATCCAAGGACCTGCCTGCATTAGACACATACAGATTAAAGAGTGTTGCAGCTAATCTGCATCCTTGTTTAAACCCGTTCACAGTAGGAATAATATCAGTCAGACTTCCTTTATTATTCAGCCTGACTCTAATTGTTGTTTCTGTGTAAAGATGAATAATGACATCTAGCAAGGCTTTATCTATGCCTAACATTAATAAGGTTTTCCATAATGTAGGCCTATCGACAAGATCAAAGACGGAACTTAGATCCATGGATTCAATGTATAAGTGCTTCATAGCTTTTTGTTTGACCGCACACATTAACTCAACCATCAACAATTCTCCAGCATCAGTCCCTATAGCTTTACGAAAACCAATCTGCCTATAGTCTAATATATTGTTGTCATCAATCCACATATTAAGTTTTTCAAGTACTATACCAGCAAACATTATTGACTCCACATTCATAAGTGTGATCGAGCGATAATTCTTGGGGCACAGACGATCACCTTTCTTGAAAAGTAACAATACATATGACACTTTCCAGTTATTTGGTATCCTCTTTTTGAGGCAAATATCCACAAATAAAAAATGCAAAATCTTAGACCACAAATCAATGTTATTTTTTAAATTAGCAAATGACAAAAGATTGGGACCCGGAGGGGGAGTAGGCTTAGCTTTTTTAATTATGCTTTCAGTGTTCAGGAGTGATGTGTCCAAATGCCATACAACATCTATGAGAACCTCAGAACACAAATAGTTTTCAGGAGATTTGTATAAAGATCCAAAATACTTGGACCATACCCCAGCATCTATAGGATTCAGTTGTAACCGTTGTTGATTACATTGGTCTTTACTTATTAAAGACCAAAAGCTGGTATTATTGTTCCCACGCATGGCCTCTAACATTGCCTCCCCATCTTTTTGGGCTAGCTCGCCTTTGATACTCTTAATCCAGTTCTTATATTTTTGTTTACATTGCCTAATTTTTAAACTCCTCTCAGTTTCCCCCATGTCTTTTGTCTTTATATTTCTAATGGACTTTCTCATAAATATCTTTGCTTTTTTTACAGTCTCAGCAAAAGTGTGTATGTGCACTTGATTAGATTCTGTGCTACCACTTTTGAGCACCTTGCTACGATATAACATATCTTCAATGTAATCACCAAAATTATCGACAGAATAGCAAACCAACTTTTTCTCGTAATTTGAATATGCAAAGTCCTGTGTAATAATATGGTTAGCCTTTTCCATTTTACCACAATTCCATTTTACGTGTTTCCCATCATTGAATGCTTCAATTTGAATAGGAAAGTACAAACTTAACATTGCATGATCGCTATTACAATTTTCTATAACTTCAAACTTTTTACAATACAATTTTTCATGGGTGGTCACAAATATATAATCTAGTATGGAACATGATCCACGAGCAGCCCAAGTTGGCAAAATGTTATAGACCGGCTCCAAGCACCAACTCTTTCCAAAGTCCAGCCATTGACAACCTCTAGTTTTTTTACTATCAAAATTGGGCGAAAAAGCACGTATCTGATGCTGTGCAGCTTTTGGAAGTGAACAATCCGCATTCAGATCACCCGCAAGTGAAATGAAACCTTGTGGGTATGAGTCAAGCCAATTGCAGATCTCTACATTTAAATAAACAAAGAACTCCTGTAAATCGCAACTATTCTCATTGCATGTATTCCAATATACATTGAACATCAAAATATGAACAATTCCAACATCTGTTGTCAGTAGAAAACTTGCTCTTATGGCACAATCCAGCACAAAAGAGCTGTCCAATAGTTTGATGCACACATCAATTCTATATGCCAACAACAAACCACTGCTAGGTCTACCTCTATCTTTTTTTTGCAGCTAGACCTAGGGTATTAAAACCATCGATGTACAAGCCAGAGGTGACCCAAGTTTCTTGCAGCAGCACAAAGTCATATTTACTAAGTTTCACACTTACTTCGGTGTCTAGCAAAATATGTTTATAACCTCTTGTATTCCATGACACAAGTTGAAAGTAAGACCTTGCACTAAAGTGGTTTGGGAACAGATTTCAATTCTGCAATAGATTCTCGTACGGAAAGTGCAAGCCAGCGCCACTCTTGCATATCCTTTAGACAGGACTTTGCTTCATTAATAACCTCAATCCCTTCATTTCGTACAGGTGGGATTTCAGATGTTCTAGTCTCAGAGGTTCCATTGTACATCTTTTTTGTCTGTGGAGGCTTATGATTGAATGTATTATTGTAGGGTATAATATCAAAGCCCCTCCTCTGTAGCGAGCCCACCTCCTTCAAGAGAAGTGCTCTAATCAGGGGAGATTTGATGATCAGCCGTACATAATCATATCTCAGATTATGGATGAAGTCCACAAGTTGTATATCCGCCGATGTTATCAGGCAAAGTTCAGGGATTTCATTAAATAAATTCAATACATATGGTCTATTCAAGAAACTAGGACCGCCTTCCTCAAGTACATAATACATAATTAAACTATGCTCATCTGGAAAAGCCGGTGGCCTTAAATACCCAAGTGGCGGATCATTCTGCAGACTATGTCGCGTTGGCACGTGACCATTGTTAACGATGGGCATTCTGCATGGAGGTTCAAATAGGCCATCCGTCATATAAGTAGTGTCTACAAAGTCCCTTGACGATGTGTTTTCGTTGGGTTCAATCAGAGCATAACCATTACAACTTGTGACAAATTTCTTTTTTAGGATATTATCAACCATAGTTCCCAGAGTATGTTCTGAGACCCCGTCAAGGCCATGACCTGTTCCATTTGTAACTGCTTCTGTTTCTGACTTACAGGTCTGCCCACGTTCTTCATTTATAGGTCGAGAGTCTACATTTCGGGACCCGCATGATGATTGATCCAAGGTGTCAGTCAGATTATCATCATGCAGGATTTTTTTAGTAACTTCCGGCAAGGCAGCCATGTTTTCACTCAGCTTCTGTTTTTTTAAGATGTTTTCGACCAAGCAACAGACATCTTGCTCTGTAAGACCCTTCTGGGTCTGCACACGTTCTTCATTTATGGGTCGAGAATCTACATTCAAAGACACGCCTGCTGGTTGAACCAAGGTTTCACTCAATTTATCTTCATGCAGGATATTTTTAGTAACTTTCAACAAAACAACCATGTTTTCACTCAGTCTCTGTTTATTTAAAATGTTTTCAAACATACTGCAAACAGCTTGCTCTGTAAGACCATTCAGAGGGGTCACACATCCAACCACCTTAGATTCATTCACCGTGACATGCTCAACCCTACGAATATGAGTACCAGTTCTGGCTTGAATATTCAGGATTTCACTAACTACAGGACCAGAGTCATCGTATGACTGCAAATCGTCAACACAAACCACATTATCATTCATCAGGTGAGGGGGTACACAAGGTGACATGAGACCAGTTGAGGACGGTGTATTGGGGCGTGACTGCATTTCTGGATTTTTAAAGATATTAAAGATGTCGGCCACGCCTCTTTCCATACGCCTAAGATTATTATCAATCCTGTCAGTCGCCTGTTTATGTTTTAGAGCATCTGATAGTCTATTGGCTCCCTCAGTATAATCTTTCTCAGATTTGTTTCCTATTTCAGCTGTTCCTTCATGTGATATATAAAGCAAGCAGCTCGTAGGTCTATATTTCTCATAAACTTACGCGAACTGTTGTTTAAACCCTTGGGCTGAGAAACATTTTTTTGCTTTTTTGCTTTTTTCGCTTGTTTTTTAGATATTTTTGTTAACACAGGCTCATTCAACATATTTCGTACCTTCTCACTATCTTCCTTACCATCTGATAGTGTAATTACATTGGACTGTTGTACATATACTTCTTCCTGGCCCAGAATTGTGTTATCAGAAATAAGTATAGGTGCGCTTCTAACATCCTGGCCCAGGATTGTGTTGTCAGAAATAAGTATAGATACACTTCTAGCCTCTTGAGTACTTGCTGTTAGGACACCACCACAAATGTTTTGATGTACCAAATCCAAATTTAGTGTTTTTTTATTGCATTCTTCCTCCCACTCATTCATTATAGTAGAGCACAGTTCTGGTAAGGCTCTTAATGCCAGTACAATTTCATTCAGCAGTCTAGACTGCTTCTTGAGCTCGATAAACATGAGCCCATTCACACTAGTATGTTAATTTTCTATATTTACTTTAACATTATTAGAACATTGATTGACCTCACCCTCTGTTATGGTTGGTTATGTGAGTGGTTCCCATTAAGGATTGATCCGCTGTACTAAAAATAGGGGGCGTATTATCAAAGAACAAGCTTGAATTTAGGTCACATGGTAACATATTATCAGGAACCAAGGTACTATCCACTTCGTACAGGCTTTGAGAGGAAACAGGAAAAACAGTATTACACATATCTGAAGCAATACCACAGACATTTGTACACGGCTGTGCACCTTCAATTAAATCATCATCTGTGTCCGACGCACCAGGCAATGCTGTTGCTATGGCCAATGCCATACTTGCACGACGTGTCAGGATTTTAGGAACAAACGTAGCTTTCTGAATTATTTTCCCTCTGTAAACAGACATTAAGGCTAACGAAAGGGACGTGAGCCCAACAGGATTTTCACTACGTTCTTCGTTTGTGCCTTTATGCAGATGTATTTAACACTAACACCAGAGGAGTCTTATACAGCTTGACTCAGTATCTGCCCAAGCTGTAATTAACCACCCAGCTTGACGAGTGCATATATGTGCGGATAGCTAGACACAGCAAGTATGCAGTACACAACACAACCTGTGAGCATGACTTAACGCATGTATCGATAAGCAGACTTCACAACTCTATGCCTTAGACTTAATCTTACCTCAGACTTCTAAGTGTGGAGATGCGTCAACAAACCTAAGAATCTTGGACTCAGCGCATACGGGCAGAGAAAGGGCAAAACAAAAAGAAAGCCTCTCAAGCCACTGTGCCACAGCTGACGCAGCTGAACAGCAGAACAGCTACTTCCGAGCTACTTCTCGGAGCGCGCGCGCAGGAGCGTGCGGCCGGCCTGTTTTTTTAACACTGAGTAAAGGGGGCGTGGCTTCAGTTCACTAAAAAGAAGTAAAGTATAAAATTAAAGACTATAATTCTCATTAACCAAGAATAAATAATTTAGAGTGTCCACAAATATTCCTTTACATTGTTGAGAGTGATTAGGGGCGGGGTAGGCATCGTAGGAGGTCCTCTCCTCACATAGCTCGTAGCATGTAGCCCAGAGTCTCCTGGCAGAACGCAGAAAAGCTACTTCTGAGCTACTTCTCGGAGCGTGCTTGCAGGAGCGCGCGGCCGGCCTGTTTTATTAACGCGGAGTAAAGGGGGCGTGGCTTCAGTTCAATTGTTGAGAGTGATTAGGGGCGGGATAGGCGTCATAGGAGGTCCTCCCCTCGCGTAGCTCGTAGCTTGTAGCCCGGAGTCTCCTGGCAGAACGCAGAACAGCTACTTCCGAGCTACTTCTCGGAGCGCGCGCTAATAATTTTGTTATTCTGTAATTTGCTTCTCAGACGAACTATTATCCTTGATTATCTGACCCTTTCAGAAGCTTCCCCACTCTTACATTCTTACTCCTTTCCTCCAAACATATGGATTGTTGTTCCCAGGAATGGGCAGGGCAGAGCAGGCACGCTGGCTAACTCTATCATTAGGATAAATTCACTTAAATTGCCCATTCCACATCTGCCATGCAATGGAGAAGTCCACTGACCGAAGAAAGTGCAGGTCATCATGAAGTCACACAACGGAAAGTGTAACCTGGTCAATAGCTAAGTACCAGGGAGAGCGGCAGAACCTCCTCAGGGAAATTAACTCCTGCAATGTTCTTGGCAGAGTATATACTGGCTTTATGCTCTGGCAGAAGCGGGATTATACAATTACTGCTTCGTTTTTCGTGCCCCTCCGAAAATGTCGACTTTATTTTTTTACTTCGTCCCCCTTTACACCCCATATATATGTAGGGGATGGGTATAGTATTTAATGCATGTAGGGGCGATGTGGGGGGTCGCGCCCCGCATATATATGGGTGAAATGGGTGTCAAAATAAAACAAAGTTGAAATGTTTGCAGGGCACAGTAAAAACAGTGCAGTAATCACATAGATCCGCAGAGGCCTAGCCCTAGCATGACCTATCATGCAGGTACAATGGAAGAAGAAGCAGCAGAGCCCAGGAACTCAAACAAAAGACACTTTTATTTAGGGGTCTCGTACGTGATTGGACTAAGTAATAAAGATGGGGGATGCAAACCAATGTAGCTTGCTGGGGTCTCTACCTCCCAAGTTGCCCTCTTTCCTTGTAATGCTCGAGGAGTGATCTCTTTATTATCTCTCTCTCTTTCTCTCTCCCTTCCTCTCTCTCTCTACTCTCTCTCTCTCTCACTCTCCCTCTGTCCCATGAGAGAGTTGTGGTCTCTCACAAGATGAGGGCTTTCCAGGGGTCCAGCATCATGCCAGAAAATGGTCACCAAATGGAAAATTCTAAAAACCGACCCAAAAGTGGTAGTCCCAGTTGTAGGGTTGCCTGCATCCTTTTAGTGTGCACAGTGTGCCTTCTATCTTGTTTCTTCACTCTGCACAGTCTCATTTCTTTGATACCTCACTCTCTGCCGACTCTCACTCTTAGTCTATCCTCTCCCCTTTGATCTCTCTTTTTGTCAGGCTCCTCTCTTACTCTGTCCTTTTCCCTCTGGTATCATCACTCTTTGTCAAGCTCCTCTTTCTGTCCAATCTCCTACCAACTCTTTACCTCTTCCCTCTGTTATCTTTCCCTGCCATTACCCTCAATTCTTTCCACCTCATCCTCCTTCTGATATGCGTATGCACCAGTCTACCTGCTATTCCCAACCTCCTCCTTATATTCTCCACCACCAACCTTCTCTCGATTCCCACTTGGTGTTCACCACCTCCAATGTCCTCTCTTTTGCCAACCATCTCCTTGTGATGTTCTCCTCCTCTGGTCTTCTCTCTATTCTCAACATCCTCCTCTTTGTATGCTATGCATCCTCTTGTATGCTTTGTATGCTCTGCTTCCAGTCTCTTCTCCATTGCCAAATTCCTTCTTGTGATATTCGCCAGCTGCAATCTGTCCTCTACCCCCATCTCTTGGTAGGATCTGCCACCTTTCTTCTCTATCCATCCAGTCCCTAATTGCTGCACCATCTCCATCGTCATCTCCCCACAAACCCTCCATCCAATTATTTCTTCCCTTCTGGTCTTCCAAACTCTTTTTTCCACTTTCGTCTTCATCTGTGTTCCCACAGACTCTCCTTCCACTTGCTTCTCTCTCTCTGGTCTCACAAACTCTCTGCTTCCTTCTCGCACCCTCTGGTCCACAAGCTCTTCTCCAGTCTCCTCTGTGTACTTGCCAATATTGTGTTGCCTTCTCTCTCTAGTGGCACTCCCTCCTCCAGGTTTCCATAGCCTTTAATGTGGAATGCCCTCGGATTGGGTGGGCTCTCTGGGATCACCTAGGCCTGAGTGACTGGGAGGGGCTGGAATAACCCTTCAAGAGGCCTTGTGGCCGTCCTGGATTTTATGCCGACTTTGTGGACACCCTGGTGGTACTTTCCCCTTCTTGTAAGTGTTGTGCAGCAAGGGTGTATGGTGTTCACGACCCATGAGGGATCCTTGGATTAAGCTGGACTTGCAAACTGGGGAAGGATTGTTGAACCGAGCAGGGGTCATGGGCATTTGTTGTGAACCTGCCTGCAAACTTGGTAGTTTTGGTTTGGCCACCAAACTGTGTATCAGTGTTCCCTCTGGTTGATTTCGCGTGTGGCCAAAGGGAGCAAAGGAATTGCCCAACAACAGACACTGTTTTGTGCATCTGCTGTATTTGGGGCGTCTGCTGCAGCTGCTGTACCGACCTCCATGGACACTTGTGCCAATGTTCTCTGAGCAGAGAGTTGATTTCTTCACCCATCCCCCTCAATTGATGCCTCTAGTGCTGTGGCCACTGAAGACCTTACCTTTGCATAAATGGGGTTTTCATTGGAAAAATCTTGAAATGCTTAAGGCAGCCGAAAACAATCGAATAGTCTTGGTATGGGATCAAGTGGACCTGGTTTTGCCATTGTTGCATAGAGAACGACATCAGCCTACTGAAAAGCAATGTAATGAAAGAAAAGATAATTGCCTTTCTTTCATTACAGACCTGGAGAGGTCACGTACAACATCAGAATCCTGTAGGACCTACATTTCATCCCTTCAGTCTCATCTTAATGTGAAGTCTAATATTATCATTCTAAGTAACCCAGTGGTTACAAGACACTTTGAGTGTTTCCCTCAGTTGCATACTCCTCGCCCTATTTTGGACTTAAATGTGGTACTTTCTACACTAACGCATAAAACATGTGAATCCTAGGCTTTGGCAAATCTGAAATGTGTATAATGCAAAACAGCTTTTCTGGTAATTGTCACTTCAGGCTGGAGGACAGGAGAATTACAGGTCCTTTGGTCTGAGAAGCCCTTCTTAGCATCTTATCCTTTAAAAAGAATAAGGTGGTTCTCCATACTCATCCTTCCTTCCAGATGAAAATGGTTTCCGATTTTTAAGTTATGCAGACAATATGCCTCATGATATGTTTTTCAAACCAGGACTCAGAGTTGGAAAACGATTCTGCAGAATCGGAATGTGAGCAGATCTCTCAAATTTTACCTGGCCAATACCAAGAAGATTTCAACTTGTACAAATCTCTTTCTGACCAACTGGAAATGTCCCCTAGCTCTAAGGCATTCAAAGCCTAATGTGTGTGGTAGGTGGTCTCTTACAGTTTGGATGCTTATAAACTCACGAACATTCCCTGGCCCAAGATGTTGCATACTTATTTGCTAGGAGACAATTTTGCATCAGTGGCTTTTCAAAAACACATTCCCTCAGAAACGTCTGCATGGATTTTCCCCATTGCCTTCTTTAAGCGCTACGCTATGGACTCAAGTTTCAGAGTGGATTTTGGGCAGGCCACTCTGAGTAATATTTTTGGTTATTATTGAAAGATTTCCTGTCACTCTAGTCTTTCTCCTCCCATAGGTTGGAGGTGCTCGGAAATCTCTATGGAGGAAAGGGAGAAGGACATAGTAGTAAGGAAAAAGCTATGTAGTGACGACTGTACTCCGAGTCCATAGTCCAAATTGCTCCATGTGTTCCTCCATCTGTTCCCGTTTAAAATGTACCCAACATAGGTACATTGATAACATCACTAATGGATGGGGCCAGTATCATGCATGAGAGTGGTCCTGCGCGTGGACGACGTGTCTGTGCATGTTACCCGGCACTGTTTGTAACATTAATACTCGTGTGTAACATACTTTGATCCTGCTCCCTTCCTGAAGAAGACATTCCATAATATTAAGCAAAGTGGAGTATGGACGACTAGGTGCACAGTATTCACTACGGTGAGTAAAGTTTTATTTTTCTCACAGCTTTCTTCTGTTGTCGTAGGCCTATGATTTTCCTACAATTATTTTGCATTTTGAAGGGAGCAATGTGGCTAAGTATTTGTGTACATTATAGCATTGCTATGGTTGTTGACCAAACAGGTAATGTCTTTGCAAAGGAGCTATCGTAGCAGGAATCCCTAACGGAATAATCACAATAACATCATGTATCTATATAGCGCTTCGTGCTCGATTCCTCCCCCCTCTAGGCACTGATGTAACCATAGGTGTTATTATTACCCACTGCAATAGCATTTAATGTATCAGCCTCAGAAACAGGAAGTGCTGCCAGGATTCAAACTTTAAAAGTACATGGGCTCCATGTATGCGACAAGCGATTAACTTACTGAGCTATCTTCCTATCTACAGGGGCCTATAGGAGAGGATTGAGCTTTATACAAATGCAATGAGATTCCTTCTACTCTGCAGGGCATAGATTCTCAGGGTTATAAGAGACTGAGAGGTTAAACATGCCTCCTCAATGTGGCATTTTCACACAATTAACCATTTTCCATATCACAGCCCCAAGGATGTTGTGTTGCAGCACATTGGGTGCCAGAAGAAATGAGTGCAAAACAAAAGAGGTGATGGCTGGAGGGTGTAGAATTAATCTTAACCTCTGGCATCGCTCTGGGCAACCCTCCAGACCATCGTTCTTCACCTGCCAAGCCATTATAAAAGGGGAAAGACCATATGCAAATCAGGCTTGGTCCCACCCCCAAAGGGGTAGTCCAGCCCGAACTGCTAGGTCACATCCCTTCTGCCCGAGACCACAAGCATCCCCAGACATGTTTCAGCCTTGTTGGGCGTCATCAGTGAGGAATAGCTTGGGTCTATAGGCCCAGCAGGCATGGGACCCACGACTGGGCATACCCGTCCCACTCGGGGTGACAATAGCAAAGCAAAAGAGGTGATGGCTGGAGGGTTTAGAATTAATCTTAACTTCTGGCATCGCTCTGGGCAACCCTCCAGACCATTGTTCTTCACCTGTCAAGCCATTACAGAAGAAATGAGTGCACCAGAAAGGGGGACGAATGGAGCCAAGAAATAGGCTACCATATATTTCATCTGACCCGGAAGTAAAGCTGCTTTAATAACTGCTAAAAAAGGTTTACACTACAAGGTGAACGTAGATAGGTTTTATGCTGAGAGACCACTTTACTGCTGGATTCTGTCTCGCCTTTGGCCTTTACCGCTTTTTTCTTCCATGGAGTCTCTCTACCTGATCCATTGAGTGATCCACTATTCACGAAATTGTTAAGAAACCAAACCATTATAATGTGGATGAAGACTAGATTCTACGTGGGAATCTTGTGATCTTTTTAATGCCATGTTTAGCCTGGTGGAGGCCTGGGAATGCATTTCTCACACTGTGCACAATTTTCCCCGGAATAGCGCCGTGGAGGCAAGGAAGATGAAGGAGAATGCACCTTGGGCCCTTGGGATCAGCGTGGCTAATCTTGCTCAAGCAGTCCTCAAGAACCTTCGAACCATACACACCGTATCCACTTTTGTCAAGGTCAGTTTAATTGAAAATGGAAGGAATCCATCTTGCACTATGTTGTGTTTACAGTATTAAAGCCTGAAACGTTTCTAACTATTAAGTGAGATAACCAATTGTTTCCAATTGTGCAAAAACATTTTAAAGCTAGGTAAGGATGCATTAAAATGTTGATTGCAATCAGAAAGATTTAGCAATTTCCATAGTATCACCTATTACAAGACATTTGTAAAGTGCTCCTCTAATGTTGGTAAGGCCTCCTAGTGCTGAGAAGTGCCTCGATGTACAGCACTGCAGGGTTCTAGGTTTCCATTTGACGTCAGCCTCTTCAAGGCATAACGAATAACAGCGCATTCAATACATTTCAGAGATTCACAGCGGTACTTTGATAACATTTGATTGAATTGTTGCTTGACGGTACATCTGTGTCAAAGTCTATCCGTTACCAGTATTGCTTCAGATTACGATGTGCAGAGCGGTGTGTGATTGCGAGGTTGGAAGTCCAAAACTGCACCTCTAGCGAGCTGCGCCTGTACTTTTCACTTTTTCCTGAAAGATACCTTAACTTACTAAGTTTGAACAGTGGTACGGCATCGGGCACTTGGGTACCTGCGATTAGTAATTTGTCTCCCGTTGAAATCGATGGGAGCTAGTGTCTGGCTTTGGATTTGCTGAGCTGGATACTGGCCTTGCGGCGCTATTCACAATATGAAGTATAGGCACAACATGCCAGGTGCAGTGATTTTCAGATGCTATTCCAGATTAATGCAAAATGCAGGGGAACCTCGTATCAGCGCCTTGGTGTAAAGCGCTCTATAAATCAATCAATCAATCAATCAATTGTAAATCTAGCTTTTCTGGACACAAGCCAACACTAACCGCTTAGAGCCCCTACAAGTTTAGAAGCTGGTGGTGGCTGGGCATGCATGGTCTCCGGTGATGCACCTGCTGTCGTGGTGTAGATGAAGAAAATCTACAAACAAGCTGGTGTGTGGTCGAGACACTGGTGAAGGTGATGAGTCAGAGAAACATTGTACTGCTGGAGGTTATGAGGAGAAGCCAAAACCGTGTGTGTGGTTACCTCAAAATGCAGCCTGGCTGTTACAATTCAGGTAGAGCAGGGCTTTTGGAGCCCTGGCAGTTTTTAAAAAAAGTTATTCAGTTGCACTTAAGGTCCTCTGCACCTTACCCAACGGCACTAAAGACAACATTGTAAACAATGTGAACATTGGCCTTCAGTCTTTGACCAAAGCTGCTGCTGCTTCCGCAGCTCATTTGCCTGGCTGTTGGCACCCAAATGTACCAAGATGCCACATATAGGTAGAAGAAATGCAGCTTTGTTCTTCAGTCTTCAAGTTACTTCATTTGCAGTTACAGGCCACATGACATTGGGAGTACTGTTGCTACTAAAGGGGGGTGAGGGGAAAGAACATCTCACTGCCAATCCAGCCAAGTGCCACTTAGCCTTAATCGTTCGTTAAATACCTAGGATTCTATATCATCAATGGACAAGTCTTGCCCCAACAGGTCAAAGTTGAGAGTAGCAAGATAAATCACAGAAATAGATGTACGCCCCTTCCTTGGCCTGGTGGGCTCCTATAGAAGGATCATTCTAGACCTTTCGTAAAAAGTTGAACCCTTAACACACAAGCTGGTCCAGAGTCACCTTAACGTCATCTGATAAGATCCACGGGCCCAGGAATCCTTTGACAGCTGCAAGAATGCTCTTTGTAAAAGCCCTTAACTAGCAATGCCTGATTTCCGCAAAGATTTTATCTTGAAGACAGACCCTTATTCCTTTAGTCAGGGACAGGAGAGAGACGAAAAACCTATAATGTTAAAAAGCCAGAAGCTCTTCCTCCGTAAAAGACAGTATTCATCATCACACTGGATTGTCTAGCTATAGGATAGGCCGTGTTTAGTTTAAGGTACTCTTTAACAGGTCGACAATTCAAACTTTTTACTGATCACACCCTCTTAGGTGGATCTTGGCCCTACACACTTACTCATTTTGGGTTGAGCATAGAGCTGGGGCCAAACAAGCAAATTTAGATTCTTATCTGGGGATCTCGATGTGCTAGGGGATGAGGAGGACCTAAAAGAAAGTATGGAAGTATGCCAGATCGGTAAACTGACCTTGTAAAGGGGGGAATAGAGTTCCCTCTCAGCCTAGTGTGGGAGGCCTACCAAGCTGGAAAATCAGCCATTCCTAGCCCAGAAGGGTAAGGTAGCAGTTGGGAGGGACCCAGTCCATATCTCCTCCCCAAGGGCCTGGATGTTTCTTGCGAGTATCATCTGGTTCACCCCATAACTCTTTGCTAGCATGTTGGCCAGTTTCTTTCACTTTCTGTTAGACCCATTAAAGAGGCAGCTGAAGTCTGCGCAGACCGCCCGCAAGACATCGACCCACCGCACCTCATGCCACAGAATTCCAGTCTCCCAATCCCCAGGAACAAGAAGAGAGAGAGGAAGTGAACCAGGTTACCGAGAGCCTGTGCAACCGCCAGGGATGCCACACCCTGCTCCCCAAGATTAGCATGCGTGGTGCACTACCAACCACACCAGCACTAACAGGGACAATACATTTTGGACTTAACGCAGAGTGACTTTTACACCAAAAGCAGGACGATCACTTAACTGCTGGGAATTTCACCACAAGGTAGCCCTCTAACACAACCTAGGACACTCTGCACTGCAGGCAACCAGTAATACAACACGGCAGCCCCGAACAGAAGAAATGGGCTAGACCTAGCCCCCTATTTGTAACCTTTGATGGGCGGGGAAGACAAGATTAGATTGGTTGGAGCCAGCCGTCAAATGAGAGAAGGAGGGGGATGATAAGAAGAGGGACAGGAAACAGGACGTTGTGGGTTGTTTATGTGAGGTTAGATGAGGAGAAGGTAGCAGACCAAGAGACCAGTAGGAGGCAGAATGGTGGACCAGAGTGTGGAGGCATTTAGAAGAAAAGGTGAGGTATTGGTTGGTGAGAGTCAGTGATAGTGTGTGATGAATTTGCATGTATGCTAGGTGCATGAGTGTGATAAAATAGACTATAGAGTGAATGGTAAATTCTTGGAGAGTAAAAGGAGGGTGACTAAGTAGTAGTGTGGAGGGGGAGTAGTAGTGTGGATGAGGGAGTAATAGTTGAAGCAGGGAGTAGTACTATAGAGAGATCGAGTAGGGGGGAGTAAGATCAGAGGGTGGGGGCAGAAGGTAGGAGAGAAAGAGACACTGGAGTGACAGATGGAAAAGTACCCAGAGAGAAGGAGGGGAGGAGTGGAAGGAGGAGAGTAATGACAGGGGAGTGAGCGACAGGAAAAGAACATCAGGGCATGAGAAGAACAGGTCAGAGTGGGGCTTCAGAGTCTGTAAGGCACAACCTACAATCCCTTTAGCACTAACACAATTGTTTGCATAGGCCCAGCCTAGGAGGTCCTGGAGGGAGCTTAGATAGATAAGGCTATTGCCTTTAGGACCTAATCCACCAACAGTTAGAAGACAGATAGTAGGGGTCAGCTAATGTAAGGCAACCATCCATGTACGGGCTAATGTAAGTCACTCATCCCTTGTAACCTTGTACTGACTATTGTAACCCTGCACCAACTTCACCCCTGTAACTAAGACACTTCCTTAAAACAGCGCCCCGATGCCCCCGGGCTGATAGGCGCTTGTCAAATGTAAAAATAAATAAATAAATAAAATAAACAAGCTATGCCTACTAACCGAGGGAATAAGGACACCTGGGCTAGGGAGGAACATGCTACAACTACATTAGAGAAAGAGGGGCGGCCCTCGTGCCCTGCATAACAATTCAGTACAACTCTGTGAACCAACTCTAGGCGCTGGAGTGTTCTTTAGGGCATATGTGATCTGTGACACACAAAGAAAAGGTTCAGACTTAATTCATGAATCTACATATAGACCCTATTTTCCATATTTATGGATCCACTTTTGAAAACACATGACTACTGACCACAATATTTCAATAATACAGCTTTTTATTACAAACATTATTTAAAAAATTGACACAATTAAAAACATCAACATACATTGTGGCGGGTCAGAAGGAGGACATGAACTCTTAGATGACATGATGCACAGTATTTTATTAAAGTAACAGAAGTAGAGGACTTCCAGGAGCCAGGTACGTTCTCCAAATAAAGTATTTATTTTCATAAAGATTTTCATAAAGAATGAAGCCCTCCTGCTGTAGCAGGTTTTCAGCCCCAGAAGGTTGGTTCACACGTGTATACAGTGTAATAGAACATTGTGAAGATTCTAAATCTCCAAGGCGATTACAAAACAAGTTTATTATGATTTGTCACAGGCATGGCAACAACAGAAAGATGCAACCTTAAACCAATCATTAGAACACAACATGTTTATCTGTACAGTTGACACAAAAGTCATAACATGTTTATTTGTCCGAGTTACCAAACTGTTTATGCCCATATATGGATCACAGTATGTTTATGTGCAGCAGTTATGAATATACATTTTATATGTTACACCATACAGCAAGCAATCCCCATATAAGGCAAATACATATATTTCATTTAAATAGCTAAATACATTTGATGACAGGATATAACACATCTCTGTCCCTCTATATAAACCATTTAGGTTGAGTGGATATTCTGCTTTTATTCCAAGTCCTTCCATCACTTAATATGACCACATTATGAAACACATGATATACCTTAATTGGGCCAGAGAATGTACTTTCTCTTTCAAGTACACTTACCGTTCTGCAAACCCAGACTTGGTCACCATTTTCAACTCCTGACAATCTTGTGCTACATTTTTTATTGTACCATTTTTTGACACCTCAGATTTCTTTTGAACCTTTTTTCCAACTCCAACTCATTCCACTCCATGAATCTCATCCTTCCCAACCGAGGGAGTGGGGGCAGGCGTGAGTGACTGCTTTTCTTCTCAAAATTTCAAATGGGGTTAATCACATAGTGGCATGTGGCGTCAATCTATATGGTAAAGCAAGTTTATCTGGTTCCATGTGTTATTACCGCATTTTAAAACCAAACACAAAAAAGATTGTCTTGTTACAGCCGTTTTTGTGGCAGCTTTAAAATGTGTCAATATCACTTTCTGTGCCCCCCAAAGCACCTCCCTCGCCCCTGACAAGGGGACCCCCACCCTCTCCTGCAGGTCGTATTCTTAATCGGGGGGTTTAACCCCCCTGAGTCCCTCTTTTCCCCACCCACTGCCCCTTCCCAGCACAAAACACACTCACACACAGACATGCACATACCTTACACTCCCGAGATGGCTCTTCTGGGTCCTGGTGAGCCTCTCAGCCCCTATGCGAACTCGTGTACATAGCCGGGGCTGACATTATGATTTAGAAAGACCGCTATTTGCGGTTACAGAGGTCTTTCTAAATCGATCTTTTTTTGTTTTGTTTTTTTTAAAAGGTCTTTTGACCTAGAACGGTTTCTCTATATCATGCTGCTCCCAATCTCTTCCTCCCTGAATAGACATGTGAATGCTTTGCATTAGCGTCCTGTTGAACCTCTCCACTATGCCATTGGGTGAGAGGTGGAATAGTGATGATTTATGATGTTCAATTCCCATGTTCTCCAAGAATATTTTCATCAGATTTAATGTGAATTGAACAACATTGTCTGTGATAATAGTTTTAGGGATGCCCTCTCTCTGGAATATATCATCCATAAATGTGGTTACTGCTTTAGAGCCTACCTCAATACATGATCTTACCCATACCCATTTGACCATCACTATCACATATTTCTTTCTTCCCTCTCGGATGTTAAGGGACCTAATACATCCAATGCTATATATTCCCAAGGGAACTTAGGTAGTTCTATAGGTTTCAAAGGTTGTATAAAGCAGCATGTATTGCAAATCCTTATCACTTTTTCAACCTCCATGTCAAACTTCGTCACCAATAATCAGTATGGAGCACACCTTTGGTTCTAGACATACCCATGTGACTTTCATGTGTTATTTCAATGAGTTTCTTCCTGATACCCCATGGAGTAGTGATTCTACCAGCTATTAACACGTGTGTACCCTCAACGTTTAATTCATCTTTTATTTTGTGGAATGCTCCTAAACCTTTGTTTGGAGTCCAATCCACCCATTCATTTACAACACATTCTTTCACCTTTTGGAGTTCTAGATCATTATTCATACAATGTACCCATTCATCTCGTGTTACACACGCGATACATACCCACAATACCTCTTGTGCTGGTTCTTTTGGGTCTGCGTCACAGTTGTTCCCTGAAAACCTTGAAAGATAATCTGCCATTACATTTTCTTTACCCGATATGTGATTAATCACAAAATCATGACCTTGGATTCACGTTACCCAGTTCATTATTCTTCTCGATATACCATCCAAGCCTTTGGACATTAATATGGAAACCAGCTTTGTGTGATCAGTCACAATGGTGAATGTTCTCCCCCATAAAAAGGTCCTGAATTTCTTTATGGCCCATATTACAGATACAGCCTCTTTTTCAATTACAGAATATCTTTGTTCCACCTCTTTTAAAGCCTTAGAAGAAAAAGCTATAATCGTGTAACCATGTTTTGAAGTTTGCATGAGTACAGCTCTTAAACCAGTATTGCTAGCACCAGTCATGATGTAGGTATCTTTGTTGATGTCAAAGGATGATCATTTGGGGGCATTCACAATAGCCTGATTTATTTCATTACATTTGTTGTCACATGCTAAGTTCCAATCAAAATTCTGACCCTTTTTGCACAGACCCCTAATATTAAAACACTTATCTGAGAAATGTCTTATACATTTAAAATAATACCTACCGATCCCAAAAGCAATATAACTTCTTTGGTGGAGTTGCTTGTAGGATAGCTGAAATTAAACCTTATCTGGGAGCTATTACTTTTTCTGACAATTGGTGACCTAAATGATCAATACGAGATGTTCTGAAACAACATTTAGCTTTTTGCAATGTGAGACCTGCTTTACTGTAAACACCATTTTGAGTTTGTTGCCATGAACATGGATGGAGGATCCAACAACTGAAATGTCATCTTGATAGAATAATACCTCTGGGATGCCTCCCAAAAGCTCACTCATTCTCTGAAAGAATGCAGCGCTGATATCAAACCAAAAGTCATTCTTTTAAATTAGAATGTGCCATCTTGGGTAATAAATGTGGCGAGGCTTCTGGAATTGGGGTGTAATGTTATCTGATGGTAAGCAGAGGCCAAATCGAGGGTAGAGAATATCTTGACACCTTCTCTGAGGCTGACCATTTCTCCAATGTTTGGTAGGGGAAAGCGGTCAATGACAACACATTTATTAAGAGCTCTGAGATCAATGCACAGACGAGCACCGCCATTCGGTTTCCTCACTACTACCACCACAGGAGAACAGCATTCAGAGGCTTCTATGGGTTCAATATGTCATTTTCAATAAGTCTTTTAATTTCTTTAGTGACTTCCTCCCTTAGTGCAATTGGGACACATCTTGCTTTTGCAATAACGGGAGTGGAACCATTCTTCAATTTAATCCTATGACATTTGCCTTTGAAACAACCAAGTTCTTCTCTAAACAGGTCTTTTATATTTTCTTCTGGATTAGTGGTTATGGTGGAGACACAACCCGGTTCCTTGGGATCAATGGTTAGTCCCATGTCCCTTTGTTCAAACCACCCTAGCAGGCAGCCTCCTTTATCAGAGACATATACCTTGCTCTTTGTGGTCTTACCTTGCCTTTTTTTTCCCATTTAGAATTTATTGAATATTTTGACAGAAACCACCACAGAACAAGTAGAATAGAGAAATCCTCCCTCCCTCACCCTCGCCCCCCCTTAGGGATCGAGAGACAGCTATCGACTGACGCCATGGGTTTCAGATATATCAGCAGGCTGGGTGAAAGAGCACGTAGGTCAACATAGGCCGATGGGCAGGGGCTTCACCATGGAGAAAGGATCAAAGTCTCAGTGCACCACAGTCCTCGTGAAGGAGCACCAAGGTCCAGTCCAAAAGGAAGGATTCCATTGTATCATGGGCTAGTGCCGACAACTTCTCGTAGGTGAAAATTGTCCACAGTTTGGCAGGCCATTCTGATTTTGAAGGCACTGCACCACTCTTCCAGTTCTGAGCTATAGCTAGTCTACCAGCTCTCAGCATGCTTTGAATCACTTTCGGGAGGGCCTCTGAATCTGTGTCCGGGGACGGAACACCAAAAAGAACTTCGCGGGGGCGCTGTTCAAGAGTAGTGCCCATGATATCCATAATCCAGCTCAACAGTTCTGCCCAAAAGATTTGCACATGCGGACACTCCCACCACAAGTGGTACCAAGTACCTCGCTGACCACACTCTCTGGGGCAAAAGGGAGAGACCCCGGGAAACATCCTTGACAAACTCACCGGGGGAGGTGCCACATGTGCAGAATCTTAAAATTGTGTTCCATTGCAGCCGTGTACAGTGTACCCGAGAAGAAAGCCCCACAGAGTGTAGCCCAGGTGGTGTCGTCCATCACCCTCCCGAGCCTATAATCCCATAGTTTCTCGAACCCTTGCCTACCTGACAAATGCGTCGAGTTTAAGACACCATCGATTCTAGACAGGGATCCCTTCCTCGTGGAGGAATCAGCAATTACTCTTTCAAGGAGTTTGAGGGGACGAGCGAGGTGCTCCTGCCATTGGGAACTGGTTAGGAAACCCTTAACGCGGAGGTAGTCAAAAACAGACATCGGGGCATCTTCCAAAGCCTCAGCCAGTGCTTCATAGTCAATGAATCTATCCTGGCGGAAGAGCTGGCCAGCACGCTCTAGGCCCGCGTCCGGCCACTGCTGCGTGTTTCGAAGGCCTTTATTACCCAAATCGAGGGGGGGACCCCACAAGGAGGACAAAGGGGATGGCCAGGACAAGAGAGCCCGGTTCCCTTTGGTATTTTTCCATAGAGCCCACAAGACTGACAATGTCGGGTGAGTTTTCACTCGATTGGGGAGGTCATGAAACGATGACCATAAAAAAATCTCTGACTTTCCTTGGGAGCATATTAGTATCTTCAATGTAAGCCCAATGGGTATGCAACTCATCCTTCATATGTTCCAACATAACTCTAAGCTGGGCTGCCTTATGATATAAGCGAAAGTCCGGGAGCCCAAACCCCCCCAGGGATCTCAGGAGCGTCAAGGCTGAGTGCTTAATTCTTGGTCTTTTGCCCTTCCATATAAACCGCTGGGTCATGGACTGCAGGGATCTAAAAAAGGCTTCTGGGATCTTGACCGGGAGAGACGTAAAGAGATACATGAGACAAGGAAGTATATTCATTTTAATGGATACCATACGACCAAACCACGATAAGGTTAAAGGCGCCCACCGGTCGAGGTCTACCTCAATCTTAGCAAGTATCGGGGGAAAGTTCAGCTCAAAAAGGGTACCCAAGTCCCTAAGGACGAGGACAACCAGATATACAATTGCCCTCCGCTCGACTCTCTCCCCACAGGCAGCCTCACTCCCCCCAGTATCTCGGTCACAGTCCCCCATTAGCATAATACAGGATTTTGATGGGTTTATTTTGAGCCCCGAGAAGGTCCCAAAGTTGTAAATCAAGCCCAGGAGCTTGGGGAACGACACACTCAAATTGGTGAGATAGGCCAGGATGTAATCCTCAAATAGAGAGAGTTTAAAATCTAGATCCCCGACCCTGACCCCTGTAATCCCCTTATGTTGCCGAATCGCTATAGCGAGTGGCTCCATTGCTAGAGCATAAAGGCGGGGGGAGAGTGGGCACCCCTGACTAGTTCCCCTGGAGAGGAGGAGCGGGGCGGAAACTACACCATTCACTGCTACCCTTGCCACTGGGCTATTGTACAAGGAGGCAATCTACCCACAGAATTTCTCGCCCAGACCCATCTTTTGCAAGACCTTGCCCATATATGGCCACTCGACCCTCTCAAAGGCCTTTTCCGAGTCGACTGACAAAAGGTAGGCTTTGATGTTGTTACTCGAGGTGTCGTGGATAAGGTCCAGCGTCTTTCTAATGTTGTCTGACCCCTGTCTACCCGGGATGAAACCGACTTGGTCCCCATGGAACAATGACGGAACATGATTGCCCAACCTATTGGCGTGGAGCTTCGCCAAAATCTTAACATCAGTATTGAGTAAAGAAATGGGTCGGTAGGAAGAGCATTGGGTAAGGTCTTTCCCCTCCTTGGGAATCACGACTATACGGGCGGAAAGCATGGATTGGGGAAGGGCTCCTGAACGAAGGGATGCATTAAACAACTTAGCCAAAAAAGGAGCGAGAGTGGAGCGGAAGGACTTATAGAAGGAAACTGTGAAGACATCATCACCCGGGGTAGTACCACTTTTCATGGAGATTATCGCATCGACAACCTCCTGGGATGATAAGGGGTTTTCCAGAGCGCCCAAAGCTTCTGGGGGAAGGCAGGGGATTGGGAGCGACTCCATAAACCCAGCTGCATCCGATCCATCCCCTGAATATTCTGAAGTATAGAGCCTCTCATAATACTGGCAAAACAGCTCTGCTATCCCTGCGTCGTCAAGACATTTAACATCTCCGTGAGTGAGCATGGACTCTCCTGCTATTTTTAAGTTCCCTTAATTTCCACGCAAGGATCTTGTCCGACTTTTCCCCCTTCTCCAAATATTTTTGCTTTAGAAAAGCTAGTTTCCTCTTGGTTCGACCCACCACAAGCGTGGACAGTTTCGCCTTGAGCTGTTGGAGCTCAGCCCATGTACCCGGGAGCATCTGGGACCTCAATTTGCCCCCCAGCTGGATGGTCTCTATTTTACCCCTAAGGACCCTCTCTCCTCTCTATCCCTCTCACGCTTCCTTCCTGCCCCCATCCTGATGACCCTTCTAATTGTGGCTTTTAAGGCTTCCCAGACACTGGCCTCTCCCACCTCCCCAGTGTCGTTGTTTGCAAAATATTCTTTTTAGGCTGCCAACAAGTCTTGCGATAGCTCCTTGTCATGCAATAAGATGTCGTTGCGCATCCATCCCGAACCCCCACGCAAAGCCGCAGGGAGCCCTATATGGACTCTCACAAGGTCGTGGTCTACCCCTAAGTCGGAGATACTCTCACGGAGCCTACGGTCGACTAAGACATAATCGATCCTGGAGAAAGAAGAGTGGGTCTAGAAAAAAAGGTAATAAGGGATTACATCCCTGCCGTGTAGAGTGGGAGTCAACAAGGCCCAGTGCTTCATTTGTCCTATGAAAGGAGGCAGCCATCTTCCTCTGGTTTCGCCTATTAGTGCTAGAGCGATCAGATTTCCTATCCATGTCTGGAAAAAGAACCATATTGAAGTCCCCACCCACTGCAAGGGCCCCCTCAGTGAATGCCATGATTTATGATTTTGTCTGCTCCCAAAAAAGGTCTTGCGCTTCGTTGGGGCCATAAACCGAAACCAATGTAATTTTGGAGCCTCTAATCTCCCGCTTAACCATAATAAAACGGCCCTCTGGATCTTTCCGCTTGGCATGAGCTACGAAGTGAGCTTTAGGAGACACTACCAACGCTTCTCCCTTCTTCTTGACCTGACACGATGCGTGGAACATCTCCTGTACAGACTTGGACCTGAGAGACATTTCCCTTCCCCTTGCCCAGTGAGTTTCATGGAGGAATATAAAGTGAAGCTTCAACAGGCTGAATTCGTTAACCACTAGAGACCTCTTATGGGGGGAATTCAAACCTCGAACATTCAAAGAACCCAGCGTCAGAGCTTGAAGTGAGTTAGCCATCCGGAGGATGGAGAGTCCTTCCATTCCCTGCAGTGGAGCACATGTTATCCTCGACCCCCTGGCAATTTAAGCTAGCAAGATCCCTTTCCGTAAGAACAACCTTTAAAGGGACAGGGTCCCAACTCGGTAGTAACCTCAACGAGCAACAGCAACCCCCCTAAAACACCCGACCCAAACCCCCAACCTGACCCAATACCGCACCCGCACCAATACTTTCAAACAGTAATGCCCCCTTTGCAGATCCAAACAATTCCCCAATTTACCCCAGTCCCCCCCTCCGGACGCCTGGACAGCCTGCAACATACTGGATGTCGACCAACCAGGCCACCAATGTCTGCCTCCACCAGGGCAGCAAAAGGTAACAAAGCACAAACACTCTGAGCCCCCTCAACCCCCCAGTGACCAACCGGAAACAAAACAGCACAACTCCCCCCCACCCCCTGCACGCAAGACAAGGAACAAATTCCATCTCGGAGCAAGGCGCCTCCGAAGATCTATGCGTCACAAACGTTTTGTGATGGGCTCCAGAAACTCCAGGCGAAACGTCCGCTCCCCTACTCTGTGGGTTTATCCAGCTTACAAAGTGATTAGTCATTGGGGGAGGGCGGGGGCACCCACCTACATTTTCTGTGGCCCCTCACTCGGTGCCGTTCTGATGGATCTCCCGATCTTCCTTTAGACTTTTGTGGGCTCTCTTTGGCATTTTTGACGCAATCTTGAATGCCTTCGCGGGATGACTCGCCCAAGAGCTCTCGGGTGACTCTTTGAATATCATCTTCGGTGATCAGAGAATATTTATATCCCTCATATTCGAAGGAAAGGGAGAGGGGGTGGACCCACCTGTATCGGATCCCCTTGGGTTGAAGCCATCTTGTAAGCGGACCACAAAGGCGTTTCCTTACCAGAGTAAGGGAAGACAGATCTTGGTATATAGAAATCTTTGCATCTTCCCAGATTAACGGGCCCTTCTTCTGAGCCAACTCCAAGATCCTGGACTTCTCGACGTAGTAATGGAACCTGACAAGAATTGACCTAGGTCTCCCGGAGGAGGCACCCGCTCTATGGGCTCTGTCAATGGTCGGCTCCATGGTGTTGGATTCATCAAAGAGCTTACTGATCACCTCGTTGACAGCTCTAAGGATGTCTGCCTGCGATTCACCATCTCCTTCCAGGATCCCCAGGAAGCGCAGATTATTACGACGTTCCCTATTTTCCAAGTCGTCGAGTTTCAGCATGCATTTCTCCTCTCGCCTCTCCAGTTCCTCCAGGCGCATATCTATCTGGGTCTCTAGGATGTGGACTGATGCCTGATTCCCTTCCAGGGCTTGGACACGATCTTCCACCGAGTCCACCTTTTTGTCCAACAAGTCCAGCCTTTTACTAATGTCGGGCCTGAATCCCCGGATCTCCTCCAAAAGAGCTGTCATGCTCTGATTAACCAACTGGGTGTCCATCACACCAGGTTACGTGGCTGCAGGTGGGGTGGGAGATTCCATGGAGGTCGACGAGGAGTGGCGGAACTTACTCAGAGATTGGGCCCAGTCCATTGGGGAGTAACTCGAAGACGGGAGTGGTCACGGGAATGAAGGATGTTAGTCAGCTGGGGGGCCCAGCAGGATGCCCTTTAGAGAATTGGACACCCTCCAGGAAACCTCTGAGGAGTCAGTAGAAGCAACCCGCCCCTGCAATCCTGGGCCTTCATAAGGTAGCACACCCAACTGTTAAAAATTGTCTTCCTTCAGACCCCCCGCACCCTGGGGGAAAGGGCCCTCCTAAGCCTCTGGGGCTCTGTTGCCTGCTGGGAAACTTTGGAAGAAGAAGCGAGGGCGGGTGGACGGACCAGATTCCTCTCACCTTACTCCCATTCAATTATTGCCCAAGGGGGGGCTCCATCACAGTGGTCTCTGGAGCTCTGACGGGTTGCGCGGGCTGTGATTATGCAGGTCCCAGGGATGGGGGGGTGCGCAGCTGGGTAGGGTACAAGCTGGCAACTCTGCTGACCCCCTCAGAAGTTCTCACTCTCCACAAAGCTTTGAACAGACCTCTCCTGATCTGTAAGTTTCTGGCACTACAGCCATTCCACCACCAGACCACTCACACCTGGGCCAAGCCTCCCAGCGCTTTTGATCTTTTGATATGTCCACAGACTCACACCCCGCTGAGGGCCAGACAACAGCCCTCCCTCTGACACTGGATCAAAGTGGGGGACGTGAACAATGAGGCTGCGGTCCGGTGCAGCCACGGCCCTACCAGCGGTGAGGGTGCAGTGACTGGCGTATTCCAGATGGGGGAATATCCACAGGACTCAGCCCGCACGCTCAGCTCGCAGCTCCTTCAAAGGCCCCACAGTGCTCCACTGGGAGAACCAGGGTGATGGACGCTTGTGCAGATCCGGGTTGGGGACAGACCCCCCCATACAGTCAGCACTTCCAAGCCTCAGCCCGCCGATGTCTGGGGGCACCGCAGTCCTCTCGAAGTTCCAGGCAGCGATGCTAGGCAGCTCAAGGATCCCAGCAGTCAGTCAGGGTCCCAAGCACGGCAGCCAGGCAGACGGGGGCTCTAGTCTCTGTCAGCTCAGCACAACCCCCCCCCCTCTACAGCGGCTTGCGCACATGGTGTGCTGGGAGGCGCAAGCCCAAGCCTGACTGGGCGGGACCTCAGGGCTACCGAGATGCGACACCCCTCACTCCGACAGCTGCGAGTTTCATGGGGAGACCAGATGCAGAGAGGGGAAGGCGCACACAGCCGTTCCGCAGCCACCACAGGGCTCCACAAAGTTTCCGACGTGGGGGAGGATCTGGATACCGCGTGTGGTTCTGCTTGGGCATTGCCCCTGAGCTCTGCTCTCCGCCGCAGCGCCGGGAACAGCGCCCCCAGTTTTGGCCTGCCCAGGCCAGGCGGATTCGGGTCTGCTGAGGTCCGGCGTCTTCACTACTGCGCCCGGATCTTCGGAGGCACAAGTCATAGAAACACCAGGGTTCTCTCTCCCGGGGCACGAAGACTTCTAAATTTCCCCAGGGGGGTCAAGCTCTCACTCCTGAGGTGTTGGGGGTGCTCGGAACCCCTCTAGCTATCCCAGTGGAGGAGACCAACGGAGATGAGTCAACACATCTCGACGCCCCCTGGTGGATCCCTTACCTTTGCATTTTAAAGTTGCATGGGACCAGCCTAACATAGTAGTTCTGAACCCACCATATGTACTGGCTTTAACATATGAGGGTTTGAGGTTGACATTGCCAAAACTACATTTTGCTCTTGCAGCTTCCTGGTTCCTGTTTGTGAACGTAGTGTGTGTGTGCTGCGTTTCCTTATTTATTATTGTATAGTCAGAGCCCAGATCAATTAGCATCCTGACTGGCGTTTCATTAATGAAAACTCTTGAGTGTGATTTCTCATCAACATTAGAGTCAACATTACATACCGACCATGTGCCACAAGTGGACTCCTCTTCAGAGAATTGTCCTTCCGATGCTTCATTTTCAGTGTTGCCATTGATCTCTTTTATCCCTTTTTTGAATAAACTTTGACAATATTTAGTGTAGTGTCCTTTTCTACCACATTTCCCTCATTGTGCATTAAATGAGGGGCAAGTGGCATTATTGGCCAAATGTGTCGAGCTGCCACATCTATAACACTTCTTTGAGGAGGAAGGTTTTGTAATGGTAGGTTTTTTTGTCATCCACCTTGCTGGAAGCTTTTTTCTTTTTGACTCTTTTCTTTGAGCCAGGAGGAGATATGGAGCAAATAGAATCCTTATTTTCTTTGTTTTCGTGCTGTTTGACACATACCATCATATGTTCAATTCTGTTGGCAATGTCTAAAGCTTCATTCAAAGAGGGATCTCCTTTTGCCCATATGGCCTCTCTTATTTTCAAATCTTTTACTTTGAGCATGAATTGATCACGTAAACGCTTGTCACACGATGAACCACAATTGCAGGTATTGGTTATTTCTCTGAGAGATGTAATGAATGATTCAATAGATTCATCTTTAGCATGTTCTCTTGTGCTGAAATAATACCTTTGCAAAACAATACTTAAGCGTCTCTCATAGTGTTTGTCAAGTTTCTTGATGATAATCTGGTAAGGAGTGGGTGCATCAGACCCCTCACCAGATGCCTGCGAGTAAGAGCAAGGTCAGGGAGACTTTTTAGTATTCTTCTGCCTTCATACCCTAGGTAATGCATTAATAGTGCCCTGCACCTTTCCATGGTGATGTTGGGACCATGATTGGTAGGGACCCTTCATGTTTCCCATGGTATTGTGGGTTTATCTGCATTTTGCAAGAAGTGGGGAGGTGGGGAAGTAGGTTCGCTATTTTTAAGAGACGTTAAAAAAGCATATCTTTCCCTATCACTTTAGGTGGTCCCTGCCTATGTTTCTAACTAAGGTGCTTGTTTGTCAGTCGTGAATGTCCAAATGAAGTCTGCCTTCCAAAAGTACCCTATCTGACCCTACCATTATGAAAACTAACAAATCATGAGAATGGCTCACTTCTCCTGAGGGTACTCTTAGTATCAATATATGTGTTCCTTGTTAGTATTGAATTCGCAAATAGTCTCTTGTGACATCATAGATCGGTCTCTTTAGTTCATCAACTGCACTATTAAATCTTCCTTTCTCTTTAGGAATCCCCACTGAGACTTTCTCACAGGATTCATATCTCTCGTTGTTGCTGTTACTATATCTCATTAAAGTATTACTGTCCTGGTGGGTTTTCCCTCCTGGAAAATTGTTTATCCTTTCACTTGGGTTACGTGTCTTGATATATAGTTCAATTGTTTAGTTCTCTCAAACTCTGGTTCACACTTTGTTCTCTCATTCTGGGACAAAGCACATTATATTCTTCTTGTATAAGGTACTTAGATATTTTCCCCTTTTCCCAGGGTATTTAGTCCCACTGCTTTTCTCTTGCTTTGTGACCGGACACCTAGTGACTCGCTTTTGGTGGTGGTCTCAGCGATATTCTGTGGATAGACTATCCACCACAGCTTCGCATTTGTGGTTTTGCCACCACTGTCGCGCAGGCTTCTGCCTTGCTGGTTTCTCTCTATTCGGATTTGCAGTATCATGGGCGTCATGCGCTGTGTTCTCAGGCGAGTTTGAAACTCACAGACTTCTGGGTTTCCATCTTCCCCAGTTGCTACATAGCATGGGAGTTCCCCAAGCCTACCTACATGCTTGTCTCTCTCTTTGTCTTGTTCCTTTCTTACTGAGGGCTCATTAATCAACCTCATAGGCATAGATTGGTAATTTTTATTTAAAGTGATATGCTCTTTTCTCATAAGATAATGGCATCCCATAGGTGATTCTTTGTCCCAGTCCTGATACTTTATATCCTCTTATCCTGTATGCCCAGCTTTAGAGAGTTCCTCGTGGGAATGGGAGTCCTAGTGCCCAAAGGGGGAGTCTCACCCCCTGGAGAGGTCCCACTTGCCTCTACCCCTAGGGAGGGAATTGCAGAGCAGACTCACCTCCCTAGCCTCACAGGGGATGGGGCGGTCCCCCTTGGAGAGAAGGCACAAATTCCCTCGATTCATCACAACATATAGCAAATAAAACATATAGGCCTCATTACAAGGGTGGCAGTGTCGTAAAAAATTGCGGTAATGGAGTGGTCATTCCGTTACTGCCACATTACTGCACCACCATACTACCAGGTCAGCAGTGTAGTGGAGTATTTACCTCCAGCAAAAAGCTGGAAGTAAATCCGCTTTACCACCGAAAATCAGCAAAATTGTCAGAATTACCACCAGCTGTAATTCCACCAAAATCCCCATTGAGTCCTGTGGACTCCAATAAATGGGTACTAACACCGCCTACCACCACCTGTAATCCAGCAGTAATTCCACCGGACCAGGTAGCGATACCAGTAAATCAGTTTTGTGGCATTTGGGGGGATTTACTGCCGAAATACCACCAAACCTGTAATGAGGCCCTATACTTTCTTTATACAGAGACACATATTTTATTTATCCACCAGAGTGAGGTATCTATGAGTTAGGTGGTCCAGTGTTAAATTTACATTTGGTATGCAAAGGATTATTGGTAGCCACAGTTTTGTCTTTTCTCTTGTTTTGAAAGTGTATGTAGACAAACAGATGACCTTGGATAGGCATCAACAATAGTATGTGTTTAGGGTATATAAATCATAGATGGGGTATTTTGTAGAAGCAGCATTTGTCACTCTGTTGGGTGTGAAGATAGTTTAATAGATAATGTGTCTGTCAATTGTCAGAAGGCATGACAAGTGGGGAACACCAGACAGGAGAAGGCCTGTGTCCGTTTAATTGTTGTATTAAATCCTTACAGGGAATAACATGAGTTAGGTAAGGTAGGTGTAGGGTATTGCTCAGGATTGAAAGGGGTAACCAAATAAGAGACTTAAATTCAGTTATCCCTGCTTGATGGCCTAATTGATGACTTTCAGGTTGTGGGTTTTGCAGAGAACCTTAAACCTTGAGCAATCGTATATATCGCTCAGGGCTTCCATATCTAACTTGTTCAGGACTGAGGAAAAGATGGAAGAACTCCACCAGAAGGTCTAGGTGCTGGATACCTTTTTGGCTCAGAGCTTGTTGAAATCAGTCTCAAAGATGCTGAAGGAGTTCCCTTTCCACTGGATTGTCTCCTGCTCTGAGGCTTTGGTCTCTAGGGCACCAACTATACTAAGATACGCTCCTTGACCCTGGTGATATTGCACTCTCTCTTTTGTCCTCCCACTGGCTCCAATCTCTGCCCTGGGCTGATCTTGTCCACCGGAACCTTCTTATTCTGTCTTTCCAAAAGGGAAACCAGTTCACTACCCACCTTCTGAATGATAGTGACTATATTTCCTTCTTCCACTGGTGTTTAGGGCCTTCTTACTTCTGGTCTGCTGTTGCTCTAATGGTTCTTTGCTTTTAACCTTCTCACCTTCTCTCTTCTTAGGGTATCCAGTGATAATGTCGCCGGGGAATGGCTGACAGGTGGCGACATATCCCCAAAAATGCACCCTGAACAAAATCCAACACTTTCCCCAAATATTGCAGGATTGGAGGAAATAATATATAATTATACCCCTCCTAGAATATTTGGGGAAAGAATTTTAGGGGTCGGAAAAAAAAGTTGCCTACCTGGTGACTTTTTCCAGCCGACATTAAAACATGGAACCCTTCCTAGATGACACCAATTTGATCCAGCCTCTTCAGAGTTCTTTCCTTCTCGATAAAAGCTCCCGTCATGATGTGTACCCAGAGCCTGCGTGCCCAGTGGTATTGGGCAGACAGTTTCCTAAGCAACGCATTGCTTTAAGACGTTTGCCACTGTGCGCGATCAAAGATGCTAGCAAACGTTCAGTATGTGCATCGTGCAACATGGTGCTGGCAAGCATGCATTGTTACGATGATGCCATCAGAACCGGTGCAGTGTTTATCAACCGTGAGATGAAATATCTCGGATCGCAACGCTCAGGATATGGGTTGAGGAGACACAAGTGTCCCCCCGCTTCCTGCTGTGTCTTTGCTCTCTCCTGGTTACCCGCCCCATGTTTTCCTCTGCTGCCTTCCTTCCCGTTTGACTCCTGAAACCTGATTCTCCCTCAGCTTAGTTCTTCTCCACTTTTCTTCCTCTTTAACCTAGTGCCTGCAGTTTTTAATACATGTTTCGTGGAGCCGCTCCATACTCTGATACACCATGTTTCTACTGGGTTTTTCCCCATATTGTACTGGCCACTTGTCACTCCAGGTGGTTAGTGTAATTTGGAGAGTCTACCATGTTCAGCCTTTCTCCTAGACTAACCTTGTGTACAAGAGAGGCAACTGTGTTCAGGTAAAAAAAACACACATCCTTATTATGCTACAATGTGACACTGTGATGCTATGAATCAAATACAGCATCTTATGCCTGCTGGCCAGGCTTTCATATCAGAAGTACAAACCCTGAAGGCTGAAAATGTCACAGTATGCTAACTAGTGACAACAAGACATGTATCCTTAACGCCGGCGCCGCCTGAACCTTTTGGAAATTTGATGGCAACCCCAAAAGGATCAAACAATTTATTGAAGCATGTACCATCCATTTACCTTTCCAGTCCTCTTTTTTTCCCCAACTGATTGCTCAAAGATTTGGTATATGATCTCATTTCTAACTAGAAGTGCTTTTGTTTTGGCTACTCAATTTGTCACAATTAGCAACCAAGTCCTGAATAACTACTCTGAATTCATCAACAGTTTAAGGGCTGTGGTCAGAAGAGCCAAACTAGCGCATTCTCCACAAGAATTCTTGTTAGACATACGCCAAGGATCAGATAGCACAGCGAGTAGAGCGCTCGCTTTGAAATCCGTGCAGAGCCTGCTGACGCAGGTTCGAATCCAGGCAGGGCCAAACTCAGCCTTTTATCCTTCCGTGGTCGATCGATGAGCACAACACACTGTGGGAAATAAGCAGCGCTCAGATACCTGAGGGTTCGTAGCGCTATATAAATGCACAAACAAACAAAGGACTTCCTGTCCAATGTTACTCTTTTTAAACAACGGGCTGCACACACACTGCCTAGCCTATGCCCTTATTATTGAATTATGGAGGGGTCTTCAAGAAGAATTAAAGGAGGAGCTAGCTCATTTGCAACTCACTACTAGTCTGGCTGAATTAATAAATACGGTTCTACAAGATGAATTCCCACTACTAGAAACATCAGCTGAATGAAGAAAAGTTTGTAATCAAGGTGCCAGTCTACTGACTCCCATATCTGTGCTGTCATTAACTTCTGATGAAACTGAACCCAAGCAACTTGGGAATGCGAGAGGAGCGTTAATCGAAGAGGAAAGAAACCCCAAGGCGTCAAACCCAAGGACTTTGCATTTTATTGTGCCTCTAGGGACCATCCAGGAATGTCTGGCTGCCCCTCACAGAAGGTCAGGATACAGCAACTCTCGGTCCTGGAAGGAGCAAGAATGCAGAAGGACGATCTTGGGAAACCCCCCTTGGCCTCCATGGGCCAACCTGATGTCCGAATGGTAGTGTTAAGGATCACCTTAAGTGCAGGTCATAAACATTCCCGCCTTAGATGATTGCAGGGCAGCGTACAATTTCATGGTCGATACCTGGAACAAATTGAGAATCCTTCCTTGATTTGACCATGAGATGGCAGTTCCTATAGAAGGAGTTCATGGAGATCCTCTAAATTCTGGAACTATCCATGAACAGACCACACTGCTTGTCATGGCCATCACCAACCACAGGGAGACAATCTTTTTTTATTTGTTTGTTATGTTTAGAACAGCCCATTACCCGGTCATTCAGGTGTTGCCATGGTTGGTGAAACTCATCCTGTTCATCAATTGGACAGCTGGGTCACTCTTTTGGGGGACTGAAAACTGCATCCAGAACTGCCTATCAACTGGTAAGATCAGACAACCTTCACATTCAGAAGGAGAAAACATCAAGAAATTGGCCACCATCGTAAATGCAGGACCGACAATACCTGTGCAGGATCAAGAATTTCAAGATGTCTTTTCTGACCACCAAGAGGAAAAACTCCTCTGCACTGAGTAAACCAAAGTGAGCAGTCTCGTCTTTCAACGAATCGGATTGGTGGAGAACAACTCCCTTTCCCATCGCGGGGTTTCAAATATTCTACAGCCGAGAGCCAGAGGAAAATCCCTCTGGGTAGCGGTAACCCGGAAAAAGCAAAACTGTCAGCTGGAGAGCGATGCAGAGAGACGCGAGACCGACATGGAGAGAAGACACTGTTTGCCCACGAAGAAGAGAGAACAAATGTTGCCCGGAAGCCGGCTACGCAGAAGCTCACTTACCGAAGAGGGGTGAGAGCATCTTGCTATGTCCACAGCAATGCCGAGGTGAGAGCGGACTGCAATATGAACCTAGGACGCCGCAGACGAACAACCACATGGAAAGCAAGTCAGGCGGCTACCGAAGCCTGGAGACGAGATCCCACTGCCCAGAAGACACAAACTGAAAACAAAGCTACGCAGGCTACTGGGGATTGAGAGTAGGTCAGGTGAAGCTGAGGAAAACACATATTGAATGAAGGTCAGAACATATTATGGACTAATGCATTAAATGAAATACAGAGAATCAATGGGATAAATACCAAAATCATTATATGCTGCATGACAAGTGGACACAAGACCAGTGAAAACCTAACTTGACAGGAGAGTGAACTAGGCTATTACAAACAACATTTGCAAGTCTGGGACCTGCACCCGTATAAAGCAGAAAGTATAAGGGAGTCAGAAACTGTGTGTGAAAGCAAGATTGGAAATAAGGAACACTACGTTTGGCAGAAAAGTAAACCAAACCAACTAAAGGTTCCACCGTGAGTCTGGACCCACACCCAAAAGCGAGAGCAAGGATAAAAGGCTCTCTGACCGTAAGCATAAATAACAAGGGCTGGAACCCTATACCTGAAACAAAGACAATATATGAGATAACTGGGTCTTGGCAGGAGGGTATACCAAGACCCTTCAAGTTTTGCGAGTCTGGGATTCACGCCCAAATAAAAGGTTGAACACAAAGGGTTCTAGAACCATGGGACAGTGGAACATGTTGTACTTTTGGAGAATCTTTTGTGTTTTTGTATACAAAGAGACTGGAAAGACATTTGACCTGTTTAAGTCTAGGGGAAAGGAGCAACCCCCCTAAAGATGGAACCTTATTTTCTTGAACATTGTTCTGAATCCTTTTGGAAGACCAACTGGCTGAGAAAATCTGTGTGTCTTTGATGAACACTGTTTTCTTTAGAGCAAAATCACCCTTGCACTATTTTGTTAGTTTGTAGTGTGAAGGACAGAGGTTTTGGGGACGTGACTGGGACAGACTTTATATTTTTGGACATCCTGACTGTTTTCACTAGTTCTGTTGAGGCAGGGAATCCCCTCTTAAATTTAGGGATAGAGATGCCTTTATCCAACCTTTCGTTATCAATAAAAGTCTATACCCAAAAACATGGCCCCCCCTGTGTCCGAACCTTACTACTGGTACCTCACTTATGGTGGCAGAGGTGGGATCAGTCCTGGCTGATACAAACTAGGGACCCAAGTTATGAATACCTCCCACCCTGGAAGCCTGCCCTCAGTTGCGGTAGTAATAGCCTACAAATCTTTACCTTACGACACCAATGCAATAGTGACCCCTTTCAATTTGCCACTCCCTAAAAATACATAGTGACGAAAAAGAACCAGTTCAGAAATGTTTTCTTTGAAAGATTTGTTTTCCTCCTCTTTTGACTCAGATAATTCAGATTATCATGAAGCCAAAGATGAGATAGAATCTGGAGATGCAGATGATTGGGAAGTGAGTTAGAGGAACCTAATCTGAATCTCTACCCTGTTGTCCAGAAGGAGATAAATAAGGTAGGAAGCCAGATAATAACTAGCCCAACTCAAAAAGAAATTGAAATCCGAGAGGAACCAACATTTGAAATTGTTAGTGACAAAGATAAGGGAATACCCTACCAGAATTGAAGGAAACATCAGTGTAAACCCTGCATTCTAATTGAACACCTAGTGAACCATCAAATCCTGGCAGGCATAAAACTTCAAGAGGGGTTAGTTAAACATAAAACATCAAGAGGGGTTAGATAGGTTAGCCCTCCATCAGCAGAGACCAATTCTTCCACATGGCATTTTACAACCTTAGGGAGAAGATCTGGGAAGTTTATTTCTCAACTTTGAAAGGTTGGCTCACCAGTTTCAGTGGAATGAAGAACTTAAAGTGTGATATCTAGCTTGATTACTGAAAGGAGAACATCAGGTCTCCTATCAAACCCTCAGCCCACAAGACACCAATCCTTTCAAAGATATAGAAAAAAAAGGTCTACTTCATCGAGTAGGACAGAGACTTTCTATAGACAAAGGTTTAGGGAAATTAAACTGAGTCCAACCGAATCCCCAGTAGACCTTGGGGCCCTGATTAAAAATACTTTATCCCTTTGGTTGGGAAAAAAGACTCTTCGCGAAGTACTGGAAACACTTTCTTTGGAGAAATTGGTTAATGGTTAATGGACTGCCTCCATCATTGCAAAGGGCAGTTTTACAACTGAATAATCCATCGTTCTCAGAAGCTGTTGACACAGCTCAAAATTACTCTGAGGCTGCCAGACATTTAAAGTCTCTTCATCAAACTGAGAATGTAAGAAGGGAGACAAAACCTAATATTCAACCCTTAGCTAGTAGGGATTTAAAAGAAATCGATAGAGAAAATCCAGTAGGAACTTATTGGAAAAGTGAAAAGGGAAGTTCTGGTCAATCAGTGTGAAAAGATGACCATAGATTCCTTCCAATAAAAGACAAACTAACCTCTCAAATAGTAGAAAAGAAACCCATGAGCCCGATAACAACTTGTTTGTCATGTGGGGTAAAAGACTATTTTGCCCAATATTGTCGGAGGTAGGTTGGATGTTAGGAGAGGAATACGGTTTCTCCTTGAATATGGTTTCTCCTTGACACAGAGGAAGAAATTGAAACAATAACTGTTTCTGTGTTCCATCCCCCTTTAAAACCCATTAAACCATAACAATAAATGGATATCCTGCTAAGGCTTTAATGGATTGAGGAAGCAAACAAATGGCCACTATCCTCATTCAAGCCCAAGACATAAAAGAGGGTTCTCTGATACTAGGCATTTTTGGAAGCGACTGCTTGAGTGCCTAGAGTGCAGCTTGACGATGCTTAGTGGTTCCTTACTCTAGTGTCCCTGGAGCTCCCTACCGCTCGGATTGGTGGCATTCGAGAAGTTCAGTCTGAGCTATTGGTGCAGGATTGCGAGAAACCTGACGATGTCTCACTTACTAGTCCCTGAGGATCTGTCATCCAGGTGTCCACTACACGGCCATCACTATTTAACCCAGTTCCTGGGGGTGGACCATAGAGGTAGGATCACGTGGATGGAGGTCCTCGGGGAGTGGAGGTGGGACACCGATGGGTGGGACACAGTATCCTCCTTCCTATAACACCTTTTCCCCATCCTACCCCGTATGATATTCAAACACTCTACCCTCCCCTTTTCTGACCCTAACACTTTCGCACATCATGAAAGACGATTACCTGATAGTTTATTTACATAGCGCCTATACACAATGTGTTTCAAAGCGCTTTAAGGCAAGGGAGGGAACAAGGGAAAATACAATGACATTCTTGCAGGCCATGAACAATAAGGATATGAAATTACCTATCGTACTCGGCCTGACGACATTTCAGATGAGGATGCTATCATACTAGGTCCAGGGACAATGCTGATAGAGTAAGTGCAGAGAAGGAAGTAAGGGGAGGAGGGGAGGAGATAGGAAAAGGGAGAGGGTAAGCAGTCAAAAAGAGGGGAGAGTGAATACAATTGCAGAAGTCAGTGGTAACACATAATGTTGCCAGAGAACAGCAAATGCAAGCCAGGATACAAGATGAAGATGAGAACAGCATGATTCAGGGCCACCATGAGTAAAAGATGCAGAGGAAGTCCAGCATGAGAGTTGAGAAGGGTGACGCACCATGAAACAATGAAGTCCATAAAAGTCAAATCCAGCATTGGCCACAAGATGGTGATGGCGAAACCAGAATGTATCCTTCTATAGGTTCAGCTATGAACGCAGCAGGGTTCACTATTTTACATCTTACGATTTTAATCACTGGGTTAGAAATCATTACCTCGGAAAGAGTCATAGAGCAGCCCATGACAATATTTGTGGACTTCTCAATTGCACACACGGGAGCTGGCAAAGATTGTTCGCAAAGGAAGTTTCCTCTCATAACTGAGTCTAAAATCCCACTATAATACGCCAAAGGTTTGTAACCCAGTTTGGTTCTTTGTGTAAGCACTGCTGTCATTAGTGACCCATCTATATGTCGCTTCCATCCCCACTTGTCTGTTCATCTGCCTCTGTACTGGCTCAGGTAACACTTGACATAAAATGTGGTAAAATAATGCCACTGTCTTTTTTATCACGCGAGCTTCAAGTTGCCATTTCTCCTGAATATCCTGAATGTAGGCAATAGGGTCTTCATCTTCCTTCATTTTGCGTGTCATTATTGCACCCATATACTAATATGTCAGGGTACTCTACCCTCAGAGCCCTTCAGAAATCTGCCCCACAATTATTAAGCGGTGCTCCATCATGCGCTGTGTTTTGTGCAGTCACACTTGAATATCGCGCTCTCCTCCATATGTCACCAGCCCTCTCTTCAAGAATGGCTGCTAGGAGACCTTTTATGTCCCCTATGGCCAGTGTATTTCCTCTTGTCATTTTCTCTAATTTGTATATTCCATTCCCAGTACCCGAAGTCAAACTAGGGAGCTTGCATTTTAAGTTATCCTTGTCCATCTGTGGCAATAGAATGTATTGTGGTCTTGCTCCCCCTTCCCTAACAAGGGGAACTGTCTGAACCCCATCCCATAGTCAGATCCCACTATTAGTCTATCCATGGGAGGGATAATTGTCCCTGTCTGTCTCCTTGTCCGTAATGACCTTAACCTTACATATGGTGCTGACTCTCCTTTCTCACTTTGCTCAGAGAGGCACAGCTCCAACTCACTGATGAGGCCCAACAAGGGTGAAAGACATGTATGGGGTTGCGGTAGGAACTCTTGTCCAGAAGGGAATTGCCATAGCAGTTTGGTGCTGGACTGCCCATGTAGGCGGGACAAAGACTGATATCCATCCCATCTGTGAAAGGTACAGTGAGCAAAAAGCGATTGCTGCAGACTCTCAAAGTGGGAAAAAACCACAGAACAGGTTATCATGCCATGTTCTTTCTAGAAAGGGGTGCCTGCTACCTTTTTAAAAATACTCCCTATGCGATCATCCTCGGGGATGCTCAGGATATGCTATAGGATCTGGTGTGCTATCTTAAGGCTGTTCCAGATCTGACCATCTCACTTCCTTATCCATGTGCAGACATTCTTCAGGGGTGCACAAACTCCCTCCTTCTGCCCCAAGAATGGACTCTCTTTCCTCATTCGCCATGTCTAGTCCAAAACTAGTGTGACTATCATCCCCCTCACCCATATCTAATTTCAGTCTGCTCAAAGACAATGCTCTGCGTTCCTCACTAAACAGGTTTGCCTCCTCACTTTGTGATTGAGGTACTGGGGATCGATCACCATTTCCTTGAGTTTCATACTCACTACCTCGCCTTAACTGTTGATAGACCTTATCGATCCTTTCTGCAATGCTCTCCGCATCAAATGTTTGTTCTTCCAGCGCTACTCTAGATACTGCTGGCGTTACTTCCTTTATCGAAGAACCTCTTCTACTCTGTCCCTTCGTATTTCTGTGCTCGGACTCATTTGTTCTTTACAAATAAGACTGGCATCAACACCTTGCTGTCTCCTTTTTCATTCTGTTTCTTCATCTACTTCCTTTCGCTTTCACACATCCTTTCTAATTCTTTCTTCCTCTTGTCTTCGTTCTTCTCTCCTTACTTCTCCTCTTCTTTCCTCTTCTTCCCTTCGTCCCTGTAATCTTTTGTACCTTAGTCTTTGTGCTTCTTCCTCCTCCCTTTCTTTCTTTTCTGCCCCTTCCTTCTATCGTTCTGTCTATTGTCATAATTTCTTTGTTCTTCTGCTCGTTCTTCTATTCTCCCTTGCTCTTCCTGATATATATGCTCTTGTCGCTCTCTGCTTTTTCTTTTCTGCTTATCTTCTTTTAATCTCTTCTCTCGTTCCTTACCCTTCCTTTCTTGTTCGTCCTTATCTTTTCTTTGCCTAACTTCCTCGATACTTTTCCCATCTATCTTGAGTAATATCTGTCCTCCCATCCATTCATTGTGTACGAGTGCTACCTTGTCCGCCTTATCCTTTTCTCCTTTCCATCTCTTAATCTCCCTGTCTATTTCTGTTCAACCGCCCACTTTTGTCTTCCTTGTCTTGTAAATCTCTTCCTTCCTTTTATTCTCTTCCTGACTATCGACGCTACTGTAAGCGGGGGGTCATATATTGGATTACTGTACCCCTTTGCTGCTCTCAGTTCCTATAAAGGATACACTCCAATCTCTTCCGTAGCAACACTTTTGCCTCTGGCAAAGTAAGGGGATCTGAGGGCTCAACACCTTCCCCTTTATGCTGACTAAGCATCCACTCCTCAGGTGGCAGGTCTTTTCTTTCTTCTTGATACGTCTTCCAAAGTTCTAAAATTGCTAATCTTTTCTCTAATTTCTTCCCTGAGTACACTGCATGCAAGTATGTGGTTATATGTTGCAATATTGCTCTTGACAATGATCCCCCATGTGGCCACGGCATGAACATTTTATCTGCTCTGCCCTTTACCCATTCAGCACTATACTGTTTGAGCTTGGGCATATGTTTTGGCAGTGTCTTGCATAGGTACATGAGAGGAGTATCCCCCTAATGACAAGTCTGAATCGACTGTCAACTACCAGGCTGTTAAATAAACCTTACACCTTGGCTTATATCACCACTTTTCAACGTTTTAAACAGCAAATATGATCAAGAACCATCAATAGCTGCTCAATCCTCTTGTTTTAATTTCCTATCTATTCTTTTGCTAGGCGCCAATCGTTTTACTACACTTCATCTTTACTCACTGTTACTTTTTCAATTCTTCACAATCTCCATCGCTCTTCGATTTTGTACTCAACAAACAACATTTAGACTAGTCAGACATTACACATTATAAACATTGTGATCACCTCTTCCCTCGCCTTTACGTTTTTAACACCCTGTACAGTACCTTACGCAGTCCTGACTACGCGTGTTATATTTCACCCTACCCGTTTGGGTTTTAAAATGTCTCCTTCTAACTCCCTTGAATTAGGAATCTCTAGGTGTTCTCTCTTATCTTTACAATTATTTCCTGTTACTCAAAATGATCACAATCCCGTCCCTTTATTTGCCATTCCCCTATGTCTACTCACCATTCGTCAATCGACTTGAGGCCTTCGGTATCGACTCCTCATTCAATCCGACCACTTCGCCTTCCGTCCGCATAGTGCCCGTGGAAACCGGGCAGGGATTTCGTCAAAGGGGGACCTGCCCACTGTCTCGGTTCTTCTTGCAAGTTTATTTTTATCCGACTGCTCTCCACAGGAAACTCTGCGATCTTCCAGCTAATGGCGGAGGATGCCCGATCGTCCGAAATGCTGGAGCTGAACTAGTTTGGATCTTTTTGAACCATCCGCAACGCTACCACATGAGTTTAGGGCCCTTTAGGAACGTGCATGCAATGGATGGGTTCACACAGAATAACTCAGAGTCCAAATAACTGAACAAACTCAGGAAGATGGCAAAGTACTGCTTTATTAACAATTATCTAAAACTCAGACCCAGGTGTAGGGAGCTGGGCATGACACTACCTCCCCACCCAATTAGCCCAGCATCTCTCATCACCCATGCATTCTGCCATGAAGATTGTCTTTGAACTTGGCCTTGCAAACGTATCCTTGTCTTCAGAATACATGGGAGTGAGAGAACTCACTATTGTGTTCTGGGACTCCAAGTTTGAACTTTATTTCCATCCTTGGCCCACGTTTGTTTGTTTGTTTGTTTTATTCACTTATAATGCGCAACAGACCCGCAGGTAAAAGGGTGCAGCAAAACAGGATATGCGAAGCTTAGGTTACATGGTTACAGAAAATAAAATACAGGCAATGGCAGATACATGGATACAGATAATAATATGCATGCAGTGGCAGCGATACAGGTAATAATATACAGGCAACATCAGTACCATAGATAATCAGGAGAGGGGGTGTACAGAGAGTTGAGAGTGGAGTATGTACAGGGAGGTGGGGAGAGAGGCTGGGTGCAAGGCTAGTTGATAGAAGACTTCAACTGGTTGATATTGCTGGATCTAAATTTGAGGTAGGATTTCTCAACACGTAAGGGATAGGGCAAGGAGTTCCATACTTGCGCCGCTTGGACGGGGAAGCTGGCACCCCCGGCCTTAGTCAATTTGAATCTAGGAATGATGAGAGTATTGATGTTAGAGGTTCTTGATGGTCTAGACAAACTTCTCTCTATAAATCTATCTGTGATATAGCAAGGAGCTGCATTATTCACAGCTTTATGCGTAAGGTATGCAACTTTTAAGAGGATTTTATCTTGGGTCGACAACCAGTTATTGTTACGCCTTATCTTTGATATGTGTGATCTTTTGGATATGCCGAGAGCTACTCTCAAGGCATTATTTTGTAAAATTTGGATTCTATGAGGGATGGCTTTATTAGCACCAATATATAGAGCGTTGCAATAATCAAGCCTGGATAAGATAATGGCTCTGGCTAAAATAATGCAATTGTCGTTTGAGATGAAGTGTTTACCTGCTCTGATGAGCTTACAGGTGTAGGCTGTAGCTGATGCTAATGAGTTCACCTGTTTGTTAAAGGAGAGGGTGGCGTCCAAGTAGAAGCCAAGTGTCTTCACTTCCTTGGATACCTTGATAATATTCCCATCGATCTTGAAAGAAGAGTAGTCCTGACCTAGCTTTCTGAGATTAGAGTGTTTACCGTTAATGATTAATTCTGTTTTGTCATCATTCAGGCATAGACCTTGAGTTGCCATCCATGCCTGGATGATGAGATACACCCTATTTACCAAGGCCAAATCCTCATTGTAATCCCCAGAAAGTGGGAAGAGAATCTGGGTATCATCTGCATAATTGGTGTAGGTGATACCAAGAAGGTCCAGATCATCAAAAAGGGGCTTAGTAAATATGTTGGTTGTATAAGGTAGGGGACACACAAGAACCCTGGGGAACACTGCACAAGTTTGGGGTCGGGTCTGCCGCATTTGAAGGGGAAAACACCCTCATGGTCCTATCACTGAGGAAGGATTCGGCCCATGTTATGGCTTCTTTGGGGAAATGTGCAGTGGATTTTAGGTGGCTGCAAAGGACCTTGTGATCTACAAGGTCAAATGCGGGCGATAGATCCAATAGTAGGAGGAGGGCTGTTTGGCCTTTGTCCCGTAGCTCATATATTTGAGCCTTCAAATCAATGAGTGCGGTTTCGGTACCATGTTGTGGACGGAAACCCAATTGCCATACTCCCAAGAGCTTGTGATGTTCCAAGAATTTTTGGATTTGGGTGTAAGCAATCTTGTCCAGGATTTTTAACAGGAACAGGACTGTTCTTATGGGGCAGTAGTTAGTAGGGATGAGGGGGTCTAAGGTTTGTTTTTTTAACAGAGGCAGTACCCAAGACGGTTTCAAGTTAGTCGGCACAGTACCTGAGGCAAATGAGGCATTAACGAATTTGGATATGAAAGGGGAGAGTTCTCTAGTTGCATCTTTTATGAATTGTGCAGGGCATAGGTCGCCTTGGCAGTTCAAAAAGGCTTAAGAGAAAGGATGACTTTCTCAACCTCCAAGAAGGACGTTTTGGCGATTCTTAATTGAATAGCTGGGTTTTGTTCTTTGGGAGGTAGGTTAGTATTGGATTGGTGCAGTTGATTAAGGGATGCTTTTTTAGAGTCTATTTTCTTTTGGAGCATGGCTATTTTGTTAGCTAGAGCTAGTTGTATTTCTGAGCACCACGTTTTGTCTTTTATGCATGTATCTGGAATGGGGGTGGGCGACTCTAATTCCTTAAGGATGGAGAACAATTCTCTCATATTAGAATTGGCTGTGGAGATATGAATTGCACTTGGCTAAGAGGATTTCTTTCTTGTAGTGAGAGGAGATTTCTATGAGTTTGTTTTTTATGGTCTTCAGATGGGGTAAGCCTCCAAGTATATTTGCAACTCCTCTTAATTTGACATAGTTCAGGGGTGAACCATTTGAGGTGGGCTTTAGGTTTACTTGGTCTGAGTTTTAACGGGGCAATGCTGTCAAGAGTGGTTAGCATAATTTTGTTATCCTCCTCAACAAGCAGCTCCGGGTTTAGGTGTTTTTCAAGTTGGTTTAGAGTGGGTAGGATAGCAGGAATCACTTTGTCCTTCGTGATACCCTTTTTATTCCTGGTTAGGCATGGTGGGGCCATGTTGGAGGCTGGCGGACGAGATCTAGAGTTAGAAAGTTCAAAAGTCACCAGGTAATGGTCCGTCCATACTTGTGGGGAGATGGAGGTGATGGAGGCGGTACAGTTGTAATCCGCTATCCAGTCGAGGATTCTCCCTTTAATATGGGTAGGTTCTCTAATTTTTGGAGTTAAACCCAATTCTGTGAGGGTATTAGCCACGGTGGTGGCATATTTGTCTGAAGGGTCATTATAACCCAGATGATTAAAATCCCCCAGAATGAGCAGTTGTGTAGATGTTTTGAGATTATTGGATAGTAGATTATTGATATCTTCCTCCATAGGGCCAGGGGGTCTGTATATGAGATAGGTAGTCAAGGTCTGGGAATTGTGAAACAGAAGTTTGATTGCTAGCCTTTCACAGGAGTTGGTTCTCATGCCTAGGCGGATTTTGTTCGATGAAGGCAATGCCACCACCTCGAGTGTTGCTTCTATCTTGTCTCAGGATGGAATAACCATCTGGGATTGCCAGGGACAATAGAGGTCCTGCTGCATCATGCAGCCAAGACTCTGATGGCTAGGAAGTCCAACTTATTTGTCAGTATGAGTTCACAGATGTCCGTGGCATGCGCAGTCAGTGACCTGGCGTTTATTAGTCCGCCTTTGAGAGGGGGAGCTGCTTTGGTGGGTTTGGATTTGGTGTGAGATGTTTGAGGTGTAGGGGTTTCGCTATTGGTGGTGTATACTTTATGGCTATTGACTCTTTTGTTAGTGTAAGGGAGGGATCTTGTTAGAGGCTCATGGAGTCTCGAGTCTAGCTCTAAGTCTGCAATTTCTATTGGGTAGGCTACATGGAATGCTTGGATGATCACTAGTAGGTTCTCTAATAAGGCGTGAGCGATCCATAGTGCTGGGGGTAATAGGCAGTGGGCAGGAAAGGTTATGTAGGACTCTTGTGGTAGTTAAATAGGGGCTAATATCAGGTGTTTGGTATGTAGTGAGCTGTATGTATATGCTGGACAAGAGGCAGTAGGTTGTAATGTTCATGGTGTGAGGTGCTAGGGCTATAACGTATATGCTTATGATACACTTACTGCATTCTAATCAGTGGCATACTAGGTATGAGTGTAGATTAGCAGAAATCACGGAGAGCCACATTTATCATAGAGAGGCACATCAGTCACACAATGAGTAAATGGTTGATCAGTTAGTATACAGTCCATCAGTATATACACCTTACAGATCTTATATTTAGCAGAGCAAAGTGATTGGTAGTCGGACTAGTAGCAATAAATGTAACAACTATGTCTAGTGGCAGCACCTAAGAGCTAGTGGCGGACCAGGGATGCAGTTATACACAGGGTCACAGGTGAACAGTAGGCGTCAGGTCTAGAGCTAGAATATATGGCATTTACAGGATTGTAGCAAGTGACAAAAGTTGGTAAGCGTGAGATTGGCTAATTAGACAGAGCGACAATGTGACTATTTAGTTCTAGTCTAGACTCTTACCATGTATAATATATACACAGTCATAGTGAGGAAATTACATTAGATAGGCAGTAGTACAAGTAGTGGCAAAGAGTGTGTCTAAGAGCCGTGGTCGAGGCTGGCAGGCAGGCCAGGGCAGTAACTACCGGTGGTTTATGGATGTATCAGCCGCCATTGGCAGGGAAAGCCTGTGCTTTGATGATATTTGCACGAATGTGCAGGGAGGGTCAGGGGGGACTTCCAAGAAGGGAGGCAAGTACAGTACCTTATGGTGCACCCACGGCATGGGGTTCCACGAGTTTGGGCAGAGTTTCTGGCAGACGGCAGATCAGGCTTAAGACAGGCTCGGGACAGGAGCCTTTTTTCGCGGGCCTTAATTCGAGGGCCGGCGCTTGCCTGCCGGCATAATGTGATTGGCTAATGTAGCCCACAGTGCCCAATCAGCACGCTCCTGTGAGAGCAGAGGTGGTTACTCCTGGCTGTGGTGGAGGATTCCTAACAAGGCGGCCATTTTCAGGGGGTCTACTCCTCGTGGCTCTTAATGGAGTCGAGTGGTCTTCAAAGATAAAACAGTTACAATTTCGAATTTAGAAGACACAGCGAGTCATCCACGGGTATTTCAACTAATATTATTCTTATTGGATGCATCAACAGGATTCTGGCAACAATGTTGTGAGGGGCTTAAGGGCACACAGCAATAGTACCCCAAGCTTACCTATTCATCCTGTTGCAGATTCGGGTGCCTGGTGCTGCTCCTGCAGCCTGGGGTGTGCGAGGTGTGCTCCAGCTCAGGTGGAAGGAGGCACGGAGAAGAGGGGTTGGGACAGGAGCTTTTTTCACGTGCCTTAATTCGAGGGCCAGTGCTCGCCTGCCGGCGTAATGTGATTGGCTAATGTAGCCCACAGTGCCCAATCAGCACGCTCCTGTGAGAGCAGAGGTGGTTACGCCTGGCTGTGGTGTAGGATGCCTAACACGTGACAGGAGACCACGATTTGGTCCATTTTGCAGGTTTTAAATGCTCTAAATGAATACAATTTGGCATTCTTGGTGTTCTTTCTTTGCACCTTAACAAGGGATGATTCATCCTTCACACGTTCGCTCCTTTCCAGAATAGATAACTGACCTTGGCTGCTTCAGTCTTGATTCCAGACCAGACAACCTTGCCATGCACCTCCATGTTTCAGCATATTCTTGTTGCAACACAATTTTCCCTTTCCTCTTCATAGGTCCTGGCTTACTAAATTCATGATACCGATGTCTAGCTCCTATGTAATATATACTATACATAATTTACTGCGTATAGCCAGCTCCTATGATGACTTAGTCTACCTTGCGTTTCACCAAGTATACAATTCGTGCATGTGTAATCTTCTTTTTCGTATTTAAAAGTTCACTTGATTCTTTACTTCATGATTAGTTTCCGTAGGATCCATACATCCTCTTCAGCTAGCATCTCAGGATGTCACCTTATGTCTCTTGTGACATCATTAGCTTCTTTCCTTGCTCTTTTTCATATTCCTTCAGGGAGTTCATCCCTGAGGTTGTCATCACTTCAGGGATACATTCGATAGGGTTGTCTCAATGGGTATCTTCTTTCAAACACACGCTGCAGGATTGGCACAACTGCTGGTGTCAAACACGGCACAATCTCAGGTCTCCAACATATGAGGCGTAGGGGTCAGGGTTTCCTGCAGAGGGATGCAGCTGCTCCTCTACAATTGTACAGCAATAATGGTCACGATTGATTCTTTTAGTAAGATAACCCATTTTTCGCCTTTATCCAGGATTCCAACGGCTCCGCAGATGGGCTCAGTCTTTCTCAAGGATATTTTAAGATGACATGGTCTTCCTCATACTGTCGTATCCGACAGGGGATATTAGTTTACGTCTCTTTTTTGGACACACTATGCAACCTCTTGGGTATTCACAGAGCTTTGTCATCTGGTTACCATCCTCAAAGCAAAAGACAAACTGAAAGAGTCAATCACACATTGGAGCAGTACATCCGTTGTTTTACTAATGAGAAACAAGATACCTTGTTCAATCGGCTGCCCATAGCTGAATTTGTATATAGCAACACCATCCATACAGCTACAGGAATTAGTCCTTTCTACTTTACCACTCGTATTCATCAGTGGTATTCATCCTAGGCACATTCCTAAGATGCCATCAGTGGATTCTCTTCTTGATAGACACATAACAATGCCTATGCTAACTTGGAGAAGAGCAAAAAAAGAGACAAGACAGAAGTTGTTCTGAATGGGAAGTACCAAGGCTTGGCTATCAACCAAATATCTTCCTAGATGGATCTGCCCTTTTAAGCTCTCTCCTCGATATATTGGTCCTTACGAAATCTTGTCTAACATCAATCCTGTAGCTTTCAAACCTTCCTGATAAATTTCCACAAAGGGGAATCAAATCTATTATCTCTATGACACCTGAACCAGAAGAATACCAAGTCTCCAATATTTTAGACTCTAGGTATCATCGGGGGAACCCCACAGTATCTTGTGCATTGGAAAGGATAGTCGGTGGCTGAAAGATGCTGTGAACCTGTACACAACATTCATGCCCCTCAATTATGACATAGGTACCATCTTCTGCATCCCTGGAAACTGGGGAACTAGAGGGGTTATGCTGTCACACTGCAACAATAGTCTCTGTGGAGATGATGGAAACTAGCCAATACTAGTGTCCCTGCACGTCGCTTTCGAAAGAGCGCTTAACGGTCTAGTCTTTTTTTCAATATTGCGACCTGCATCTTATCAGTCCTAACGACTAGCGTTCCTCGCTTTGCAATCCTTTCCTTCGATTACAGGTTAACGCTGTGTTTCCATTTAGTACACCCTCTTGTGAACTGTTCTTTTCTTGCTCATCCTCTGCAGTTTCCTCCTTTGTTGCCTCCTGCATTGTATTTCCTATCTGCCACTTTGCTCCCACTTTTCCTTCTTGAAGCCTTGCTGCCAGCTATTTTGCTTATTCTGCCTCCGTTTTCTGATGCCACTCCTGTGTCCTCTTTTTGAGCAACAGCCTTTCTTGTCCGGCTTCTCCTGTGGACATCTGGGTATTGCAACTGGCAGGGTTTTTTCTGCCGCTTGTGGCTTTTTACCCAAGGGGTTACTTCCCTGGTGGCCATTTGGCTCTAACTGTTCACACTAGATGAGCACTGTGGAATCCAAAGGCAGACAGCCTTATCTCTTCAAGAACCGATGGACTTCGGGAGAAAAAAGGGAGTGTAAGAAGAAGGATAAGGAAAATAATCCAGGTGAGCCCAATACAAAGGAACTTGAGAGATTTGAGAATTGGTTCACCTTCTGCGCAGGCAAAGTTCCAGTGGTTGGGAAAAAACTCTGAAGCAGCAGGTGTGAGGCGGAGAAGTGAGGCCAGAGAATCCTGTAATGCGTGTCCGAGATACCTGCATGACTAGTGGAGTCGTGGGAGAAATGCAGCCGCTGTGGTATCACCCTTGACTCCATGATCAAAGCAGCGAGCTGAACCTTCTATACAGCCGGTAGGTTGAAGGTAACTGTGTGAAACTGGGCTGCGCATGAACAAAGGTTACGGGCGGCAACAAAGTGTTCTATGAAGTTGAATGGAAAAGGTGTTCGATGAAAGACACAAATGAAAAGGGTAAGCCGACAATTGTTTTCTGAACTTTGAGAAGTGAACACACAATACTAAGTAGGAGAGTAGTCCGGCACTGCGTGTGCGCCCAATTGAAAGGTCTATACCTGAATGTATCCCACTAACAGAAATTATGAAATGTGAATATGATTTATGAGGAAGAGAATCAAAGTTGTACTGCAAGGGTTTAAGTTAAATCCTTCGCACAATCAAAAGTCTTCGTTCTGTAGTGAACTGTGAAAGAAATAGGAGCGTTTGCCTGACGGAGGGAGACTCAAAGTGAAAAGAGAAAGTGGTGTGAATTGAGAACAGAATCATACAGAGGTCCAAGTCACATGGAGAGAGACCTATGGTAAATTGTAAAGTGGAAAGGGAGTCTGAGCCCAGTCAAAATGGAATCAAACTGAAAATAAAAGGCTTTTGTTGCTTGAAAAGTAAACTCATGAGGAAAGGAATTTTGAACAATCTTTGTCGAACTTTTGTCTTGCGAGGGAGGAGCGTTCCTTGATTGAGCTAGAGACTTTAGGTTGCGGAGAGCTGATATATGAACTGGAATTGTGCCCTTGTGCTTAGCCGAACAGAAGTGTGTTCCAAGCCCAAGTGTAACGCCTTGTCCCGTGGTGAAAACGTGGGGAAGGTGAACCCACTATCCAGTCATCCTGACATTGTTTCATGACACACTTTTTGTTATCTACATCATTTCGCACACTGTTTATTGTTTAGAAGTATGGATTGGCAATTTATTTTTTAAATATAGGCCCTCTTATTTTGACAAAGACACTACTAGGACAGCGTTATCATTATTTTGATGGTTGTAGCTTGCTCCCATCCTTATATTTAGATAGGCGTTTGTCCAACCTCCTTGAAGCTCAATAAACACCTTTGAACTATGAGCACTTGTGTCTGTCTTCACTATTTCATAACCTGCCTTCCTTACATATGGTGTCAGAGTAGGATGTGACTCAATTGATACTAATTGGGGATCCCTGACATTTCAGAAGCTTAGTCATCGAGCATGTGATTCCTCGGTTGCCACTAGGGAGTTAATTGGCTTCAATATATGTAGTAGTAGGGAAGCTACTATTCCTCATGAGAAGAGAGGGGTGATCCCCACGGATCCTCCTCCTGGGTGTTACATCCGGTAAGCCTGAAAATCTGGTTTAGCCTGGAAATATGGTCTAGACATTTTGGCTGGAGTCATAGATCCAGATTTTAGAGGAGATGTTAAAGTTCTGATATAGAACCATGGGGAGGATCGTGTTGAGGTATGACCTGGAAACAAAATTGCCCAGGGAATTCTTGAAAAAGCTCTATTTCCACATATTGAGGAAGAAAAGGTAGTAGAAGAAACAGAGAGGGATTTGAGAGGGGTTTTGGAGAGGCAAAAAAACCAACATCCGCCCCACCGGAGACGACGAAGCAACCCTCCTCCCTGGCTTGGCTTTTGTCCAGCAAAATGGCCCCTTACTGGCTAAAGCCTTTGCACATGCCATGTCTGAGGAGGATGGGCTGGAGAAAGGAAGTCCTTTTTCCTTTCTCCTAAAACAAGGCTTGCTTTATCGGAGCGACACCACCAGGGACGGAATTGCTAGGATGCAAGTAGTAATACCCAAATCCCATAAGAGAGTTGTGTTGGAGATCGCACACTCCCATTTAACAGGAGGTCATCTGGGACAGGTTAAAACTCAGGCCCACATTCGAGGGAAGTTCTATTGGCCAGGTATTCATGCAAACACAAATAACTTTGTACAATCATGCGAAATATGTCAAAAGACCAGTAGACATATCCCCTTACCAGCCACACTGAACCCACTGCCTATAAGAGACATTCTCTTTTCTCAAATAGGTATGGATATGATAGGGCTCCTAGAGACTTTGAAACTCGGAAACAAGTACATCTTAGTGATTGTGTGCTACGCCAGTCAATACCCTGAAGCTTTCCCTTAAGAAATAGCACTACTCAACAAATCCTAAAACATCTACTTCCCTTTTTTCTCACACGTAGGCTTCTCTAAGGAAATCCTCACAGATCAGGGGACTAACTTCATGAGTAGGTTGATGGGAGAGATAAAGTAGTTATTACATATAACCACACTCCGTACCTCAGTTTACTTTCCTCAAACTGATGGGTTGGTGGAGGGATTCAATAAAACCCTAAAAAACCATACTGAGAAAATAAGTTGACAAAGATTGAAAGGATTGGGACCACATGATACCTTGGGCCCTATTTGCAGTGAGGAAGACTCCCCAAGCATCTACCCGGTTCTCTCCGTTTGAATTACTCTATGGCAGGGAACCTCGAGACATTCTCGATATGCTCAGAGAGACGTGGGCGGAAAGAGAGGAAACAACAATACCCCTATCTCAGACTGCCACATGATTGCAAGATTATGACCGTAGTAAGAACCTTGGTACAGACACACATGGAGAATGTCCAAGCCCAGCAACAACAGGCTTATGATAAAAGGGTGAATCTCCGCTCTTTCTCAATCAATAGGCCAGAAGGTGCCAATTCTCCTACCCACATCTGAGAATAAGCTTATGTCAAAGTGGAAGGGACCCTAGGAGATAATAGAGCACACTGGTAACTGCACTTACAGAGTGGCCCAGCCAGATAAGAAACAGAAAACACATATTTGCCATGTTAACCTCCTCAAGGAAAACCTAGTAGACACCACAACCTCTATACTATCTTGTTTGGTACCCTAGGAAACAGAGTGTATATCTTATTCCTCAAGAGCTGTCGGAAAAGAAAAAGGAAGATCTAGCTCACCTTATTAACTCTTTTCCGGATGTCTTCAGTGAGAAGACTGGTAGAATACAGGGCATGTATCATTATATCAACACCCAAAGGGAAAGGTAGTCCATCTTAAGCCTTCCCGACTCCCAGAAGGCTGGAAAAAGATAATAATTAGAGAGGTTGAAACCATGTTGCAAGCTAATATTATTGAACCCTCTTCTAGTCCTTCTAGTCCTTGGTCATCCCCTATCGTTCTAGTGACAAAACCGGACCAATCTTGGTGGTTTTGTATTGATTTCAGACAGGCGAATGAAATCTCAGCCTTTGACGCCTATCCCATGCCTCGAATCGACGACCTCATGGAAATGCTAGTTAGCGCTGTATATTTATGATATCATATGGTATCTATAACGCGCCTATACACAAGTGTTTCAAGGCGATTTATCCACCTTAGACTTGACAAAAGGCTATTGGCAAGTTCCGCTACATGGGCCTGATAGAGCGAAAACCGCTGTTTCAACCCCTATTGGATTATTCCAATTTAATGTCCACCCCTTTGGACTCCATCTACTTTCCAAAGGCTTATGGATAACTTACTCCAACTACATTCGCACTTTTGTGGAGCTTATATTGACGATGTTGTTGTCTACAGTGAAACCTTGGAAGAACATTTATCCTATTCCTATACCATCATGAGAACACTCCAGCAGGCTGGGCTAACCGCTAACCCGAAGAAGTGTCCATTAGCCATATTGGCAGTAAAATACCTGGGATTCTTCATGGGGAATGGCAGTGAGCAACCTCTGCGTGAGAAAGTAAGGACAGCACTCGAATCTCCCACAGACCAAGAGAGACCTTAGAGCATTTTTAGGATTCATAGGGTATTACTGCATTTTTATCCTGAGGTTTTCAGAAAAGACCACTAGACTAATGGATAAACTTAAAAATGCTGAGCCACAAAAGATCTGCTGGACAGAAGATGAGATCTGTTATGCCAACCTCAAACAAACTCTATGCCAAACCCATACCCTCAGAGTAGCTGACTTCTCAAAGGAGTTTATTCTGCAAACAGATGCCTCCCTGACTGGGTTAGGAGCAGGACTGTCACAAACAGATAATGGCCTGGAACATCCCATCTTGTTCACCAGCAGAAAACTATTCCCCAGGGAGAAGAACTACTCAGTAATTGAATTAGAGGCTCTTGCCATCAAGTGGGCCATTATCCATCTAAGATATTATCTGCTGGGTAGGAAGTTTAAACTAGTGACTGACCATTCTCCTTTAGTCTGGATAAGCCAGAGAAAGGAATCGAACCAAAGAGTAATGTGATGGTTCTTAGATCGTCAACCCTACTGCTTCACAGTGGAAGAGCAGAAAGGGAAAGAACAGGGGAATGGAGATTTCCTTTCCCGGTTTTCCTGTGAAGCAGAATCGGTACATTGCATAGGAGAAGGGTATGTGAGAAACAAGAAGGTGTTTCACTTACCAGTCCTCATGGATCAGTCATCCAGGTGGCCAGGGCACAGCCATCGCTATTGGATCCAGACCCCGGTGGTGGACCAGTGCGGGAGGATCACCTGGATGGGGGATCCTTGGGGAGTGGGTGTCGGACACCTAATGATGAGACGCAGTATTCCCCTCCATTTAAAACCTTTACTCCATCTTTCCCGATCAAGTACATGAGTTTTGTAACCCCCGCTTTCCTGCACAAAAACATATACATTCCCTTTACACACTAGAGAAAGACAGACTCACACATGTCCCGATGCTGTGGTCAGGCAGAATCAGTCAATTGCCTGGGACAACTTACACCTGAATCCCCTTTACCTTCCCCCACTTGGATAAAAGGCAGAGCACGGGAACACCCTTCAAGCAAGGCAAGGAACGAGACAGTACATGAAGGAGCAGCCTATTCCAGACCGCAGCTGAATCAGGGAAGTCAGACGAAAAGTTGCGGAATGAAACCGAGGAGGGAGAAGCCCTTGGGACGTTTAACAAGTAATTGCTGGGCTGTTGAAAACTCAGAAGCAGCACGTGTGAGGCAGAGAAGTGAGGCCAGAGAATACTGTAATGCGTGTCCGAGATACCAGTGGCCCTCCTGACTGACTAGTGGAGTTAGGGGAGAAGTGCTGCCACCGTGGTATCGCCCTTGACTCCATGATCAAAGCCACGAGCTGAACCTTGTACACAGCTGGTGAGTTGAAGGCAACTGTGTGAAACCGGGCTGCGTATGAAAAAAGGTTGCGGGCGGTAACAAAGTGCCCTATGAAGTCGAATGGAAAAGGCATTTGCTGAAAGACGCGAATGAAAAGGGAAAGCCGATAATTGTTTTCTGAACTTTGAGAAGTGAACGCATGATACTAAGTAGCAGAGTGGTCCGCAACCGTGTGCCCAATCGAAATGTCTCTGCCTGAATGTATCCCGCTAACAGAACTTATGAAATCTGAATATGATTTATGAGGAAGAGAATCAAAGTGGTCCCGCAAGGGTTTAAGTCAAATCCTTTGCACAATCAAAGGCCTTTGGTTTGTAGTGAACTATGAAAGAAATAGGAGTTTGAGTCCGACAGAGGGGGACTCAAAGTGAAAAGTGAAAGTGGTGTGAATTGAGAACGGAAACATACACAGGCCCAAGTCAGATGGAGAGAGGCCTATGGTAAATTGCAAAGTGGAAAGGGAGTATGAGCCCGGTCCAGGGGGACTCAAAGTGGAAGTAAAAGACGTTTGTTGCTTGAAAACTAAATTCCAGAGGAAAGGATTTTTGAACAATCTTTGTTGAACTTTTGTCTTGCGAGGGAGGAGCCTTCCTTGACTGAGGAAGAGACTTTTGGTTGCAGAGAGCTGATACATGAACTGCAACCGTGCCCTTGTCCTTAGCCGAAATGAAGCGTGTTCCAAGCCCAAGTGTACCACCTTGTCCCGTGGTGAAAACGTGGGCAATGGGAACCCACTATCCAGTCATCCTGAAATATTGTTTCATGACACACTTTTTGTTATCTACATCATTTCCCACACTGTTTATTGTTTAGAAGTAGGGATTAGCAATAGTTTTTTTAAATATAGGCCCTCTTATTTTGATAAAGACACTACTAGGACAGCGTTATCTTTATTTTGATGGTCGTAGCTTGCTCCCATCCTTAGATTTAGATAGGTGTTTTCCCAACCCCCTTGAAGTACAATAAACACCCTTGAACTGTGAGCACTTGTGTCTGTCTTCACTATTTGATACCATGCCTTCCTTACAATAGGTTCATGCTGATAAAAAGGGAGAAAAACAGCTACTGCAATTGGGTGAAAAGATGGCATCGCTCGATAAAAAAATTCCCAATGGCAACATATGCTGACCTTCATTAAAAACGGAGATTCCAAACAACTTTGGAAAATTCATAATGATATCAATTAAGAGACCCCAAACATGCAGTATAGTAAACCCAATTCCTGAAGACTCATGGGTCAAACATATCAATAAGACATTTGGAGATGGGCCAGTACAACGGCAAAATCAACCACACAGGGTTGCCATACGTTTTGATCTTATTTTCCCTGGTGCGAAACCTGAAAAACTCCTAAACTCCTGTCCCAGACAGCCTTGCCGCCATGTTGCTTAGCGGGAATATAAAGATATGGACTGAAATCGTACTGGTGCTGTTTGCGTGCGTTTGTGAGGAAGGAAAACCTGAGTCCTGAAGAAGGGCAGCACTCATATCCATCTATAAAAATAAGGATCGAGACAACCCAATTAAATATCGCCTTTTGTCAATGCTTGACATAACTGGGAACATCTATGCATCCTTGTTATTGAGAGACCTTAAAAGATGTGAATATTTGAAGCAAATACTCTCTCCCTTCCAAACGGGATTTAGAGCTGGCTGTTTGACAACAGACAACATTCTTACTCTAGCATTATTGACTGATGAAGCCAGAAGCCATGGAAATCCCCCACTATATATGGTCTACGTGGACTTCATGTTGCGTTTGACACAATAAAGAGTGACTGTGGGCAAAGATGGAGGACTGGGATATACCCAAGTCCTTGCTAGAAAACTCTCAATTACATCTTTGTTTCCGAACCTGTGTTTGTCAACATAGTGTCACTCGAAGTTATCAGAACGAAGAAAAGTGACCATAACCTCCTGAATCTCATATGCAGAAACAAAGGGAGCCAATCGCAATTCTATGAACCTCTCATTGAGACAAACTCACAACAAACTCAGATATGTTTGATTGCTTCGGATGTTTGCAAGCTTACAGACCAATTTACCAACTTAATGTCTGACCTCGCTTCGAAAAAAGGATTGGCGAGATCGAGCTATATTCCCCTTCTTCTTGCCTTTAAAAAACCCAGGAAGAACCTCAACAACCACAGTAATTCGCACACGCATGAATACAGTGCGGCCCTGGTCGCCAAACGTAGAGTTTTAAGAAAACTAAAAAGAGAGGCAGTTTCATTGAATTTACCCATACTTTGGGAAAATTTCAGGACTGAAACAAGAAACTACAAGCAATGGCTGAGAAATTCGAGATGTCACCTATACCAGTCCGACGCCGAAGAGATGTTGAAGGCTCTGTCCAACAGAAAAACCCGAGATTTCTGGTCGCTTATCAATAAATCAAATAAGCTCCCAAACTCGCACATGATCAATCCAGTGTCGGAAGAAAAATGGACCACCCACTTCCTGAAGTTGTTTGAATCTGCAAATGCCAACAACAACGAACCCAGGCGACCAGTGGACACAGTCTGGGTAGATCAAACAGATTTCGTCGAGATTAAAACCACAATCTTGAAATTAAAGTCGTCAAGAGCACCTGGGCCAGACGGACTTGCCAATTGCGATTTAAAACAACACCCGGACGATTGGTCAAATCTTATTAGTTCAATTTTCAAAGTGTGCAAAGAAACTAGAACCATTCCTGAATCCTGGACGAAAGCGGTGATCGTCCCGATCTTCAAAAAGGGAACTAGAGAAGATCCTCTGAACTATCGGCCACTAGCCCTTCTTGATGTCATCGGAAAGGTTTTCGCTACAATTCTGCTGTCACATTTCCGTAAATGGGCCTTCACCTCACTGAGTTTCGATCCCCTGCAAACAGGATTCCAGAAAAATGCTAGCACTAGTGCCAACATAATGTGCCTGAACCTACTTAAGGAAAGAGTCCTGACAGGAGCACCACAGATTTTTCTAGTGTTTGTCGACTTGTCCCAGGCTTTCGACAGAGTGGACAGACTGAAACTTTGGTCCAAACTTAGGACCTGGCACTGTCTAGAAAGAATTTTGTAGCCCATAATTCACCTTCATACAAACACTAATATAAATGTTCGCCTTAACAATCAAGGTTTAATTTCGAATTCTATACCGACTTTCCGTGGAGTGAAGCAAGGCTGCCTTTTGGCACCAGCCTTATTTATATCTTTTCTCAGAGATTTCCAAGACAGCCAACTCAAGATCAGGTCATTTCCACCAAAAATTGGCACTACAAGGGTCCCGAGACTTCTTTATGCCGACGACCGGATTTTACTGGATCTCACTCAGGTCGGTCTGCAACGACAACTTGATAACCTTACAACCTACATCTCTGAAAACAACCTTGAGATCATTAAATCAAAAACTAATGTTTTTAATGATTTTGCAAAAACCAGGAACCAAAAAGAAAGAGAGCCTTCAATGGCACATCAAGGGCACAAGCATTGAAGTGGTTGACTCATTTAAGTACCTTGGAGTACAACTTGACAATACCAAGAAAGCCCGGAATATGCAAGAAGTATTGTGGTCTAAAGCAAAGAACTTAGCCACACAACTGAGAGCAGTCGATCAAAAATACGGCAAATTTTCACTCCAGCCGGCGATCAATTTTTACAAGGCCAAGATCATTCCTTCACTGACATATGGCATGGACGCCACACCCTCAATTCCTCCTCTACTTTGGCAAAAACTCGAAGGTTTCATTTGGAGATCGGTGCTGGGCCTACCTAATTCCACAGCTGTAGCACCGATAAGACGGGAACTTGGCCTCGTCTCCTTGAAAGCAGTGGTGGATCACAGCACTCTACAGCTATACAGGAAAGTCATCCACCCAGAGAGCCTGGAAATCTACCGCATGATAGCAGAAGAATTTGAAAAAGGCAACAATCATTCTATGAAGGAGTGGGCCACAGACCAAAACCTAAAACTTCAGACAATCGCTTGTACTGAAGAAGAACTGACGAACAATCGGGTCAGGATAAAAACAAAATTGGAATGTTTGGATTGGATTAATACTATGGAAAAAGCAACTTCCAATAAACTCTTAGTCCATCTCCCTACGACTGTCAATAAACTGAAAGAACCAATGGTTTATTGTAAGATACCCTAGTAAATCACTGATGAGAACTTTTCTGAAAGCTCGCCTTAACGTCCTTCCGACGCAGGAAATCTTAGCGATAAGATCCGGATCCAAGGAAAAAGCCTGCAGACTCTGTAAAAATCCCAAAGAGACTGAATCCATTAGACACCTGCTGATGCGCTGCCCTGCCCTGCACCAAGCCAGGATCGCCGTTTGTAGTCCCTTGACGGCAAACTCATTCGCTGACAATGAAGCAACTTGGTGGAATCACCTACCTACAGGTGCTAAGACCCGATGGCATACGGCGGCTGCTAAACTTTTGAATTTGGCAATTGATAGAACAAAATTGAGCACTGCCATCGGGACTTTGCCTGTCTAACATTAAAAGACTGCCAGCCAAACTACAGATCGGCGTCTCTTTCGGGATTTCGTCGTGAATCTTTTTGATTGGAATCGAGTTTGTAAAAATCTTATTGATTATGTACAAATAAATAAAAAAAAATACAGCTGTATCACAAGTGCATTATCTGCTAATACAGCTGAGAATTACCTCCAACTCGAGGTAAATTAACGCATGTGTCGGGAATCAAGCCACAGGTGAACAGAATGCACACCAGAGGGCTACATAAGATCCTTCCAGGCCCCAAACACTGTTTCCAACACCATGGTGCCATTATTTGATGCAAACTGGGACAGGCAGCTATTCAGGCTGCGCATGGACCTTCTGATGCAGGCAAACCAGGACAGGGCACAGGGAGTACAGGGGTTTGGGATGGAATGAGGAGGAGGAGGAGGAGAGCATCCCAACTATGGTGAGCACCCATCCCCAGGGTCAGGCCATCACCCTAGTTCCCCAGTGACACCCAGTTGGTAACTGAGTACCGCCTGGAGAGGGAGACCATCACTGAGCTGCTGGCCACAATACATGACGAAATTGGGAGCAAGATTAACATCCGTACAGTCGTGCCCCCACTGGTGAAACTGGTGGCAGTTCCGCAGTTCCTGAGGACGGGCACTCTCCAGCACTCCATGGCCATGATGCATGCATGGCATAGTGAACATTCAGCGCAGTCCTTGGCCAGGTGCTGGATGCCCTTCTGCGCCATGTCAACCAGCACATCGCACTGCCCACCACCTAGGTCCAGGTGAATGGCATGAAGACATGCTTTTATGCCACTGCACAACTGCCCAATGTGATAGCAGCCATCGACTGCACCCATGTTCGCGTTGGTGGCGCCCCAGGCCAATGAGGTTGTCTACAGGAACTGCTAGCACTACCACTCCATGAACGTGCAGGTGAACTGTGGCCCTGAGCTCATCATAACCCACTGCTGTGCCCGCTACCCAGGATCCACCCACGACTCCATGCTCCTATGCAACAGCACCCTGCCAGGATACATGGAGAGGCTAGTGGGTGAGTATTAACCCTGCCAAATATGCACGTTGAAGCACAATTTTAAAAATGGGGGGGGGGGTTAGTCACAGGAAGCACTGCATGTCAAGAGGAGGCACTGGCCGCACCCGTGCAGCCCCAGCAACATCAATGGGGGAATCTAAGGGTGCATACACCTCGACACTCACATGGGGATGGACACACACCGCTGCCATCACAATGACACATCAGACCACATGTACCACAATGCATCTTGAATGTGGCACTGCGCAGATCCACACAGCAGCACCCAATAGCATGTCCACCTGTGCCACAGCTGCCTGCCAATGTGCAGTCAACCCAGACACGCCACAGAACAACCGCCACAAAGTCACTGTGTGCATGTACAGGATAAGTAATTAATGGCATAATATACACATGATGCACACCCATCACACATACACATTGCATGGCCTGGATGGACACAAGAATGCTCACAGCTAACAATTGTCAGATACATTGAGACTGCAGACCCATGCACAAAACAAATGACTGATATCCGTACTACACCCCATGCAGGTGACTCTGAAGTCTGAATATCCACAGCTGGCGTAGCTGATGACCCCTGTGCGTGACCCACGTATACCACATGAGACCGCCTACAACTATGCCCACAGCCCGACCTGCGTTTGCCTAGAGTACACATTTGGACTCCTGAAGGCACGATTCAGGTGCCTAGACCGCACTGGAGGGGCCCTGATGTATGCCCCAGACAAAGTAGGGAGAGTAGTCTTGGTGTGTGCTATGCTCCATAATATCTGCCTAAGAAGGGATGTACCTCTACCCCCCGACGCTTACAGGCCACACCCAGAGGGAGATGGAGATGACGACCATGTGGCAGGGGCTAGGGCAGACACCTACAGGGATGAAGTGAGGGAAGGGAGAGTGGCCCGACAGGTGCTAATAGACAATTACTTTTAGTGTGTTGTCCTGACCCAGTGGCACAAGAACACTATCATGAATGTCCTTGCATGCCATTTGTTCAACTGTTTTTTTTATGTAGCCTTTTCAAACTACATCCCTCTGTGACCCCCAATCACTACCAACACCCCAGCACACTATCCCCAGAGCCCCACACACCACCAGCATCCCTGCACACTATCCCCCCTCCCCCACCCACCAACACCCCAGTACACTATCCCCCTATCCCACCGTCCACCACCGCCACAGCACACTATCCCCCCTCCCCCTACCCATCACCAACACCCCAGCACACTATCCCCCCTCACCCCACCCAGCACTGTTAGGTAAGAATTGATGCAGTCACACTGCGTGAGACTATACAACACTTATCTGCTTGGTATTAGGTAACCCACCTTTTGGTATAGGTCTGTACAACACAAGTTGGTAGTGTGACTGAGCAGCCAGGCCTATGTCAAGGGAGGTAATTGTGAGCTGTAGAGCTGTACAAATGAAATCCGTAAATATAAGTAGCCAAGTAACACTTACACTCAAGGTTTCAGTTATAAATAGTTATTTATTTAATTAACATCAATTTTTAAATAAGCAGTCTTTAAAAAGGCAATTTGTGTAACAATGTAAATATGTAGATATACTTTAAAATACTTTTCAGAATCAAACAAGTTAGTAGATGCTCTTTGGAGATCCGTCTTACACACTTCCTACACCCTGAGGTGACTTCATTCACAAGGACAGTAATGGCATTAATAGATCGCATTAGTCATAGTTTGCCAATTCTGAGGTTGCAGAAAGGAAAGGTTTAAGGAAGGAAAAAGGTTAAACAGGTTCTCAGTAAATGTGAGGACAACTAAATCTTCCAATGAAATCTAGACAAGCCTTTCCCAGCAATAACAGTCTAAAACAAGTTACCACCTATGAGGGATAAACAATAACAAAGTCGATGGACTAGAAGAGTCTTCAGGGAGTCAGGACAGCCATTTTCAATTGGAACACAGTCTATGGAGCTGAAGCACTTCTTAGATCAGAAACAGTCTTGCACAAAGTTAGAGAGTTTGTGAAAATCACTTGTAGGGTCACAAGCTGTTAAGCCTCTGCAAAGAGAGTTGAGATCAACTAAAAAAAAGTAAGCCACTGCAATTCCCAACTGAGAAAAAAGGCAAGAAGGTAAGTACCCCAAGCCTAAACAGTACCTCTGGTTTGAAGACGAGTGGTCTAGCTGGATTCTGTCTTGCTACAGCGGTGCAGACCCTTGTTCCTGAACCTCAGTCATGGAGGGCTCCTGCGGCGGTACTTGGAAGATCGTCGGCAGCTATGGGCTGTTTTCTGTTCAGCTGCACGTTGCGGTTTCAGCGCTTAGCAAAAAGCACCGTCGCGGATCTCGGATACCAGTTGGGCTACCTTCACTCCTTGGGCGTGCACTCTGGTGACGCGACTCAAGCTCTGGTCGTCCTGCTTCTGGAGGGTCCTTCAGAGACTCCTCGAGCTTCTAGCCGGATTTCAGACGTTGTACTCGACTACGGATTTGTCGACCCCTGGAACTCGGTTCTTGCAGCAGCGAAGATGGTCCAGTGGAGTTTGTCTTAGGGTTAGTTGGTCCAACTAACCCAAGGGAAGAAGTCGTCACTTCCAGAGTTTCTCTGCTTTATTGAAAAAGGAGTTTTAGCACAGCAGCAGGGCTTCACCGGGTAATCCAAAGGTCCAGGAGGATGCAGCAAGCTTTGTTCACGGTTTCTTTGTCGGGTGTTTCTCTCAGTGGTCGACTCTGCCTCTAGTCCCAAAACCCTCACCTTTTAAGCAGGATTCCCCCATTCATGCACAGCCTAGGCTGTCAATCACACAGCAGGGTGGCTGTCCTCAAAGGACATCCAGCCAATCAGGACTGATTGCATTCAGGCATTCATAGAGACAAAGGACAGGGGATTTTCGGGTACCTCCCTCACATCCTGTCCTCTCACTTAAGATGGTGTGTGCTGAACCTACACAGAGAAAAAGAAAGTAAAGTCAATTTCACTTTAATATTCTTGGGAACGGTAGTTCACACAAGAAAATGTATTTAAACCTTATGAGAAATCTAAAGGATTTCTCTGGGACACTGCACTGAAGGTGCTGTGTGTCACCATACAAAATGCAGATGCCTATGAAGTTTTTCAGACTTCAAAAACAGTGAAAACAGACAATCCAAATCAGGTCAAAACACATGAGAGAGGGAGAAAAAGGTCTCACTCACTCCAGGGTTAAAATTAAAAAGTCCTGAGTCCAGCAAAAGAGCTGGGGGTCTCTAAGGTTAAAGGGAATTAGCACAGAAATTAGAATTCTACCTAACAACCACCAACACCCCAGCACACACTCCCCCTCCCACAACCCACCACCAACAGCCCAGCACACTATTCCCCGTCCACCACCGACCACCAGCACCCCAGCACACTAGCCCCCTTAACCCCACCCACCACCACCACCCCAGCACACTAGCCCCCCTCTCCCCACCCATCACCAACACCCCAGCACACTATCCCCGCCCACTACTCAGGCCAACAATAATCATGCCTTTCATGATGGACGTGCCCTCTCTGCCGAACCCCCAGCACTCCGGGGCGTGAGCACAGCTGGCGCAGGGACCTCTGCCTAGGGGTGCTTTGTTGCGATTCGTCTGTGGGGTCGGTGGATGGTATAGAAGCTGCCACCTGTAGCTACTGGTGTTGGAGGGTATTGCTCTCCCTCAACTTCTCCGCTAGGGAAGAGACGCCCTCACACAGCTTGCGCACCGTCTGTCCAAACCCAGTCAGCGAGGATGTGCACGCTTCCACGGCTGTCCTGGTCTGTGCATGGTCACGGGCCATCCTCTTTGTGGCCGCTTGGAAGGCCTCACTAATCACTTGCATGTGCTGGCTGTGTGCAGTAGCAATGTTCCGCATCTGCTGCTGCTGTTCTTCCATTTCACTTAGCTACTCCATGACTGCACCCAAGGCAGCCATCGGCTGGGGTGGTGGGGTGGGACGTCTCCTTGCGGGGCTGGCAACAGGGGAGCCATAGGAGCTGGTGTCAGGGTCTGGTTGTGGGGTCTGTGCCCGCCACCAGCATGCTGGGCCCAGTAGCCTTGGGGTGTGTTCAATTTCCCGAACTGGGCTCTCAGGTGTGTTGGGTGGTGGAGGGCGGCGACTGTGGCCAGTTGTCAGGTCTGCTGCTGCATGCTGGCTGTCGCTGCTGCTTGCCCCTTGTCCCTAGTGGGTGGTGGCTGTCAGGGCTGTTTACTCCCTGGCAGCCCGGACTGCCACGCTGTTGTTCTCACTGTCAACAGGTGTGCTCCTGGCAGGCTAGTCTTATGGTGTGGGTGAGACCTGCTGCGGTGGGCAGTGGTGGGGGCGTCTTGCGCATAGGCGTAGATTTGTGTCCCCTTTGCAGGGGGGTGGTGCTGGTGGTGGCGGGGGAGGCCTGACTTGAAGATGGCCGAACTGCATCCTTGTCCCCTGACGCCTCTGGTGATGCTTGTGTGCCTGTAGGGGACACAGGGGATGGCGTTAGGACACATTCCCACACATCTTTTGGCATACATGACAGTTATTGGATGCTGAGGGTTGTGGCACAGGGATGTTGGACTGATGCACAGGCCTGGCCTGCTTGCGTCTGGTTGTGGTTTGACAACGATGGGGTCACGTGCTGGAGGGGGGGCACTTGGGGGATTGCAATTGGATGTGGTGGCATTGCCTTGTACATTGGCGGCATAACGGTTGCTTGGCTTGGCTTGCATGCATCTGATCTCCATGAGCTACTTGGCTGGTACACATGATGAATGAAGGGGGGCTGGTACTTTGGTACTTATCACTGCCAGGTCCCAATGGGGCACTGCTGTGACCCCACCATGGCTGTGTGGTGCATGGCGCCTGGATGTGTCCCTTGGATGCGTACCCTACTTCTCTGGGTCACAGGGGTGGCCTTGGTGCACTGGCACATGGTTGCTGACGTAGGTGCGTGTAGCGGCTCCCACACACTGCCCCAAGTCGCAGTGCCTGGCTCATGGGTAGTTCCACTGGGCGATACTGTGCTGGGCTGCTGTAGTTGCATTTGGATTGGGGGGTGGGGGGATTTGGCTTATCTTAAGCCTCCTGGGTGCTGCCTCATCTTCTCCAACTCCCTCAATCCCCTCCATGTCGATCACAGTGCTACATTTTCCTCCCATGGTGTTGGGTCCAGTACAGGTGGTGAGCCTCCCCCTGTGACCATGCTGTCCTGGCGATGGTGGGACAGGATTCCCCAGACCTGCAGGTCATTCCAACGCTTGAAGCAGTCTTCCCCATTCCGGGGGACGTGGCCTACTGCAGACACTGTTAGGGAGAATTCTCTGTAAAGGCTAATTTCCCAAACCTAGTGAGTCCCCCAGCAGCTATGCTGGATTTTTGGAGTTTATTTTTTTCTCCTGCTAAGAGTGAGACTCTTTTCCTCCCACTCTTAGACATGATTTGAGGTGTTCCTTTGACTTTGTATGTGTTTTAATGGCTATGGGGTCCTTTACCCCATAGGGCTTCATGTGTTTTTGATATGTGGGTTACACAGCACCCTTCGTGCAGTAACCCAGGGGTGTCGTAGCGACCCCCAAACATAGACTCCATACCCTGGGACTGACTACTGTCTCACAGGGCATGTAAAGTCACCATTGGCTTTACTAGTCTTAAATTGTGAACAGAACCAGTACAAACCATCATATTGTGGATGTACTGGTCGGGGCAATTCGATTGCCCAGGGGTCTGTTGTTCGAGGGGGCACTGTCCAGTCCCCCCGACCGAGTTTTGGCTGGTGGCAGTGGATACTACTTTTTATATTCGACCGCAAATATATTCCTATGGGATTTTCCCATTGTTCGAGGCTACCACTTTTTAAAATAGCCTCAAACATACCGCCGGTTTATTAAATTAATATAAATTCACTGGTTGGTATTTTTTGCCGAAACTTGGTTCCAAAATGGCGTTTGTGTTTGCTTCTGTGACTCCAACCCAAGTCGAGCCCTTTGTTACACTTTTTGGCGGGCTTCTCCACAGAAGCCTCCAAAAGTGGTGCCACTCTGTCTGCGTACCACAGGGGGTGTGGGAGGGGGTTTAGGCACCCTGGACTGAGTTGCCTCGGCAACTCAAGTCGCACTCTTGTGTGATTGGCCCAAGTGGTGAGCCGCCCGGCTCACCACTTAGCATGTTTGAGTGACAGCTAGGCTGAATGAATTGGGGTTTTCTGCATAAAAGCAGGGCTTTGGGGACTGGGACTTCAGACGTCGCCACAGGACCTAAAGAATCGGAGGAGGGAGAAGTCGAGCTGACCTTCAACGACGACACCACCAGTGGAGCCCTGCTGAACCGTCTCACCACTTTTCCTGACGACAGAGGAGATCTCCAGCCCGGAGAGTCTTCTTCCTTTGACTGGTGGGGATAACCAGTTTGCCCGTCTTTTCGCCTTCCTGCACCATCTCGTGGCCGCCTTGCCGGTGCCAAGCCCCCGGCAACCGGAATACCACGGTTTATCACTACCGCGAAAAGGGTGGTACCTTGTAACCGGGAAACTCCGTGGCTGGTTTCTTCCCTGGCAGTGCAACGACCTTCAGCTTTCCTCCACGTCGAGACCTCCTCTTCCTCTGGACGAAACACCGACTTGCACCCGCTGCCAGGAACAACTGCCCCCGCTGGAGCGTTCTTCCCATTTTCAGGTACTGTGTCCTGCCTGGCTTCCCTTGCGACAGATCGTTCGGGGTGACAGTAAATCCTCGACTTTCTAACCTGGGTTGGCCTGGGGCCCGTTAACTAACTTTTCCTGACTTGATCTCAATCTTTTATGAACTATCTACAAAGACTCTTTGGGCATAACCCCACTGTGTGATCCTGGACACATTTCGCTTGCCCTCTCTAAGAGTGGGCCTGGCATTTGAACTTCCTTGCTCTCCAGTAGACTTTGCCTAACCTGCCTCACTGTGGTCCTTTGAAAAGTATTGAAATTGTGTGCTTTCATAACTTTGCCTTTCCCTCCCTTTTTTAATAACTTATTAGAGTGCCATCTTATGTTAAGCGCTCACCTCTGTCTGAAAATAAGTGGTGTTTCTCATTAAGACTTGTCTAATAAGTAATTAGGGTTGTATATATATAATAGTGACTGTGTGTTGAATATATTTACCTCTCTTTGTGCTAGTGTAATTTACAAGTGTGTCTTTAAATAAATAATTATATACTTTTACACCAAAGCTCTGGTCAGTGTTTGCTTGTTCTACTGTATCTCTGTACCTATTGTGTATACTCTATATACTGCCTAACTCATCTTGAGGGAAGTCTGACTGCTCAGCCACAGCTACCAGGTAAATCTGGATGGTACAGACTGCTACCAATTGGGTTTACTGCCAACCACCTGTAGTCCTAAATCTTGTGCAGTGGTCCCTAAGGGAACTGCACAGGTTTCTGCCTAACAGACACCTCCTAGCTCAACGCCTGCCAGATCTGGGTGCGGCGCTGGGAGGATATCTTCTTCTGCCTTGCTCCATATATTGCCATTGTATCAACCATTGCCAGAAGATGATAGTTCTCAGATACATCAGGAGAGACCCTTTTGAAAATAGGAATACGTATGGATTTCCTTCAGCTGTTGGGAACCTATCCAGAGGCCATGATTATAGTAAAAATGGTATATAAAATAAATGCCCAACATAGGGAGTCATTCTTGAATAAAATGTTTGCCAACCCATCAGGGCCTGGGTCCATAGAGGGCTTCAATCTATTTATAGCATCCACTATATCTCCAACAGTATAATTAAGGAAATCTCTTTCAACAATGCTCTCATAGGCTATACAAAGCTCTGAATCATAAGTGGCTTGGTAGAATGTAGACTGAATGTGATTGATCCAGCTAGCTTCTGTGATAGGATTAATGTCATTATGGCCTGTATATGGTTTAGAGTGTAGATTAATGATAGCCAACATTTTCTAGAATCAGAGTAACACAAGGCTTTATACATAATCTGCCATTGGGCTGAGGCTGTCAAGCCCTTGTGAACTCTGATCCAATCCTTTTATTTGGTCTTCAGACTAGTTATAATTCTGTTTACTTCAGAAAAAGGTAGAATTGATTTCTTAACTTCTTTTATTGCCTTTTTCAGTTGCTTCTTCCTAGTGGCAATAGCAGCATCATTAACTCTAAATTCCTCGACCTTCCTATAGAATTGCTTTCCCAGCCTTTTTATGGTATTCATAAAAGCCATCTATAACATCTCTTCAGTCACCATATAACTAATTGTGCCACAGAGTTCCATAGATAAGATTCAAGGAGGGAGGATACAATTTAGCTATTTTGGATTCTATGTATCACAAAACTACACACTTCCTTACTTAACTCCATGCAATATTTCCCTACACAAAGGGAAACACCTGGCATCAGATGTATTACCACATTCTCTGACCACAGTATGGATGTCTTTTGCACACCCAAAAAATAATTCCTATTCTTGGTACTAGACAAAGAAATATCAGAATATATTAGGACTATTCCAAGCATTACTTTTAGCAAGGTTGCTAACATTAGAAATGTGTGCAGCAAACCAATTTCCTCTGGAGGAATTTATCACAGCAACCTTAATTCTTTCCGCTAGTTAGCAATGTGCAACTCCTTCATTCTGGCAGCAGCTGTTAAAGACCCAATGCTAAGGAACAGAGCAGGGAGGCTGTGGTACGTAAGAGGTTTTTTCTTGCTTGTTGGTTTGGTTGGGTGACGAAAGGTGTCATGGGCGAGAGACGAACTGAGCACGTAAAAAGCTGAAAAGCATTGTCTGTCAAAACAAAGTATTTGTCCCATGGTGTCTCAGCAATTGTCATGTAATGCTTCATGTGTTAAAATGTTGTTTTAAATTCCCAGTAATTATGAAAAATCTCTATTAATCAGGGTATTCACGGGATTGAAGAGGATATCTTTTTGAGCCTTCCTTGCATCTTGAGCTCCTCAGGAGTTTCTGGCATCCTGAGGCAACCGCTAACTGAGGCAGAGCTTCAGCAACTCAGAAGGAGTGCAGCAGCACTTTGGAAAACAATCAAGAAGTTTGAGCTATGAAGGAAACACCCGAGACATTGCCTATGGGAAAAAGGATAGAGGCTAACAAATGTGCGATTGTGATACAGGTTATAAAATGATATAAAGTATTCCTTTGCAGCTTTTGAGAAGGTACACATTTTACTCTCGTCCTTTCTCGACTGGTGCTTGCTATCAAATGTCAGCCTGCTCTACGTATTTGCTTCTATTCGATTTGGTTTGATTAAAAGGATATGTACGATATTATGATGCATTGTATTTTACATGTTGTATGCAAATTACTGTCATTAATAAATATGAAGTTAATCGTTCAGATAGAATTTACAACCCTAATCTTGTAAGACCATTTTATCCATGTACATGGTGGTGGTGCAGAGAGACATTGCCAAACGATGCAAGCCCCCCATTCCCACTGTCAAGTCCAGTCTTGGTCCCAGCCACAACTTTGTGGCACTATACTTGAAAGATCATGTAGGATGCCCTTTGACTTCAATAAGATTTTGGTTTAGAGATGTGGACCCCGTTTCAGGATGGTTAGAAGAATTATATATTTATTTTTACCCACTGGCTTTTTTTAATATAAAATAGTTATGTACATAATTCTGTCCCAGTATCTTGGATTCTATACGTTTTACCCTTCTTTGATTTGTGTCTGAGCAATTTTAAATCTGCAAATTATAAATGATACAAAAACGGATGTACAGGCACAAGCACATTTTTCATTCAAATAATCCTTACAAAGGTAAAATGTGGATGCAGCAGCAATAATGTATTATTTTCCATACAATGGAAGGACATTTTACTTGCGTATCATGTTATAAAAAGTGGTGATTGCATGGAGGGGACCACCAATGTTAGCACTCATGTGCTGTTGTTTGGGGTGTACCAAACCTAGGCTTCAAGTATTCAGCCGGATTCTGGCAGAATAAAATCTATTAACTTCTGGCCAAATAGTTTCTTGCTATTCGGTTCCTGACAAATACTTTGGGCTGGATTTAAAAAAGCATTTTACAATAGTGCAATCCCATTTGAAAATCTCTTTGTAAATCAGGCCCTTTGTCTTCTCCTTTGAATGCAATGTAAAAACCCAGAGAGGAAAATATAGAGGGAAGATTGCAAAACAGAATGGAATTGACAATATTCATTGATATTGATAGTTTATTTGGCTAGCGCCTATACACACGTGTTTCAAAGCGCTTCAAGGCAACGGAGAGAGCAAGGGAAAATACAATGACATTCTTGCAAGGCCTTGAGACATTAAGAATGTGAAATTAACTATCGTACTAGGCATGACGACATTTCAGATAGTGCAAGAGCTTTGACAATGATAAGGAGGGGGAGGTAGGAGGTGAGACAGACAACGACAACCATACTAGGCCTGATGACATTTCTGGTAGTGCAGGGGATTGACAAAAGGTGAAGGAGGGAGGGGTTGGGGGGGAGGAGAGGAACAAAACAAGCGACTATCGTACTAGGCCTGACAACATTTCTGGTAGTGCTGGAGATGACAAAAGATGAGGAACGGGCAGGGGGAGGGAGAGGAACATAAGCGACTATCCTACTGGGCCTGAGGACATTTCTGGTAGTGCAGGGAAATGACAAAAGGTGAGGGACAAAACATGCGACTATCGTACTAGGCCTGACGACATTTCTGGTAGTGCTGGAGATTGACAAAAGGTGAGGGAGAGGAACAAACAAGTGACTATCGTACTAGGGCTGATGACATTTTTGGTAGTGCTGGAGATTGACAAATGGTGAGGGGGAGAGAAGAACAAAAGATGCAACTATCATTTCTGGTAGTGCTGATTCATGATTAAATATCAGACAAAGGTGCATATGTTTGTGCACTGAAGTTGAGTGGTGAGGATCAATAAAAGCTGTGCATAGTTTGTTCATATAGGAAACTACCATGGAGAAACTTGAAAAAAGTATGTTGGTAAGGAGGTGGGGTAAGTGGACGTGCACTGAGATTGGGTGAAACTGAGTGACTGCCCAACAGGCAAGTGCATTTTTATAGTTTGCAGGGATTGGGCAGGTTCACTCATGTCAGGCTTTCCTAAGTGTGATTACACTGGCTCCAACCCTATCGGCTTCTATGGAAGATTTCTTTCCCTCGTTTGGTGTTTGGAAGTGGAATATAGTAGGAAGATGTTGTCCACTCACCTCACACTTACCCTCGACTTGTGTCCTGCATGACCTGACAGAAACCATTCATGCATTTCCATTTAGCTACAAAGATGGTTTGAAACTCACTTTCCAGATAAGTTACCTAGCAACTCACCAGAGATCGCAATGTGTGCAATTCACAATGGCAATGGCAATATTCATTTTTTTCATTGCAACTTATTACTTTGCATTCGTGAAGCCTTAACTTTAAATAGCATTGGTTTTGCTTATGTAACATCCTTACAAATATTTTGGGGCCTGATTCACAGAGCATTTTCCTATGGAATTGCACCATTATAAAACACTTCTGTGAATTAGGCCCTTTGTTCCTACTGTTTTGTGAAATGTTATTTTCTGGCTAGTATTCTCTAAATAAGAATGATATGCAGAGTAAAATGCAGAGAAACAAATAGTGCTTTTTTCACAAAGTATTTACATTATTTATTAATGTCTCAGGAGAATAGCTCAGGGGCAACGTGCTTGCCTTGGAAGCAAGACATTGCAGAGCAACACAGGTTCGATCCCCAGGTATTAAGCGCGTTATAAATAACCAATTATAATTATAAAAACAACAGTTTGCTCTCATATTCGGCTTCACCCAAATACTTTGTGTGTTAAATTACACACAGGGATCCTCCCAACTTCCTAGGTTATTGCACCTAGGAGCCATTCTCCCACTAATATTATTATACCTCATAGTGCATGTGAGGTCTGTTGGCTACAGGACCACATATCTTATCGGAAATCTATTTTAAACATTTTATTGTATATCAACAAGCAGTGCCCGCTCACCCAATCTCTTACTCATAAGATATACAATCCTTTCCATATTCATATATGCAGACAAGGTGGTTTGAACTGGAAGTTACATTCTGTAAAGGGGGTCCTTGTCCCCAGGAGTATTAGTAATGTTTAGTATTCAGCCAAATAATGTGTATTTGGCTGAATACTAAATATGTTATTTGGTACACACCTAAATGTTCGGTCTGCTCCATGATATTTTCCACATTCGTAAAACTGAGTGCAAAAGCAAAGTGTACAAATGCCTGAAATGATTGCTTTCTTCACTCCATTTTGTAAAAGAGTGCAAATGCTGCTTCCCATACATGCATGGCAGACAGCATTTGCAATGGATTCCAATCGATTCCTATGGATTCCTACTTGCTTTTCAACTGCACCAAAACAAGATTATGTAGGAATCTGTTGGTTTTACACCAAGATAAAAAATCTCATGCTGGTATACAACCAACTGGCATTTGAAGGCAACAAAGCAATGCACTGGGTAAATGATAAATCCCTAAGTGCAAAAGTACGGTGTAAACAGCGTGGGGCTCATTTTCATCACAGCCGTACAGTTAATGAAAGGAGTAAAAGCTTGCATAAGGCTTTGTGATGAATCTGAACAATTAGTCCCTTCTCCCCAGCCAGAGGGGAGCCACTCCCTTTGAGGCCAGGGAAGTGAGTCCACTAATAAAGACCCTGCCTATGGGTTTGGGCAAGTGGGACCTCATTGGGAGTGACTCCCCTCCTGGGGACAAGGACTCCCATTCCAGAATGGAACTCCCAGTTCAAACCACATTGTCTGCATATATGAATATGGAAAAAGACTTGTATATCTTATGAGTAAGAGATTGGGTGAGCGGGCACTGCTTGTTGATATACAATACAAATGTTTAAAATAGATTTCCGATAAGATATGTGGTCCTGTAGCCAACAGACCTCACATGCACTATGAGGTATAATAATATTATTGGGAGAATGGATCCTAGGTGCAATAACCTAGGAAGTTGGAAGGACCCCTGTGTGTAATGTAACCCTTAAAGTTGCGTGTAATTACTTAAGTACAATACATAGGTTCATAGTAGTATTTTTGAACATTTCTTATATAGATTCTTCTTGACAACAATTGACAAATTCAAAAGAAGTTGTTTATTTCCAGTGACACATGCAGTTCATGATTTGTCCAATGCATTTCGGTGTTCAGACCATCTTCAGGGACTCAATTCTGACTGCAGTGTCATGTTTAAAATAAAAATGTCTTCTTGGACTTCTGGTAAGCACAGGGCTTACTGTCTGAGGATCTGGAGTCTGTTCCAGTCAGTAGTGAGTCCCTAAAGATCGTTGCATTGGACAAATCATGAACTGACTGTGTCTCTGGAAATAAACAACAAGACATTTTCAAAAATACTACTATGAATGTAATAACAGATAACTTTATGTGTTAAATTACACACAGGGGTCCTTCCAACTTCCTAGGTTATCGCACCTAGGATCGATTCTCTCATAAAGACTTGTATATCTCCCACAACAAATGGATTTCACAAGAATCCTTCTTTACCTCTCTTGACTGCAGACAATGCTGAACACAACATGAATGCCCTGGTCAACAAAGGTCACTGTTTCAGCTATCCCTGTGATGTCTATAAGAAGATGAGATTGTAAAGCAGAGGGGTACTCCTATGGAGGCAGATGAACAAGGCAAACCTCTGCAGACTTGACGTCCTGGAGGGGTGGAGTCACGTTGAGCTGCAGGGCCAGTGGAAGCAAAAAAGAGGATGAAGAAGCTAACCTAACAACTGCGGGTTGGCATTCTATCTGACTGAGAAGTCCAGGTCAGAACAGGAGCGGTGATGTAGAGATCTTCGCCCCGTATGGTGGCGCAACCACAAAGGAGTTTTGGTGGCCTGGAAGGCCGGCAACAGACACCAAGACCAGACCGTACGAGGGAGCTCAGATCCTCAAGCTCTGCGCACAACGAACTGTGATTGCAGAGACACGTAGCCACGGGGAAAGCTGATGAGGTTTCGGGACCCGGAGAAACCTGATGTTAAACAGACTGCAAGAAGGTGCGAACATTGTAAATTACAATTGGAAAACATATGGTTACAGTATCCTGAGAAACCCGAGAGTGGAAAAGCCCTATGAAAAGGGAATTGAGAGAAATACAAGTATTGTAAATAATGATTAGAAAACATATCAAGGTAACGGGAGCCTAAGAACCCCAAGAGTGGAAAAACCCTATGAAAGGGAATTGAGAGAAATACAAGCATTGTAAATAACAATTGGAAAACATATCAAGGTTACAGGAGCCTGAGAAACCCAAGAGTGGAAAAGTTCTACAAAAAAGGGATTGAGAGAAATAAAAGCATTGTAACTAACGATTGGGAAATATGGGATATTTTACTCACCGTAGTCGTATTTCTGATGCTTGTATCTGCTGAAATCCACATGCTGAGCATAGGCTGCAATCTAGTGGAAGCTGCACAGTATTACAGTTGTTATTTTCGAAATTCGAAAAGGGACATCGACGGGGCTTGCCAGTAATACTAACCCTAGTGTGACGTCCACTGTACCCATGGTCCTTCACGTGCCGAGGTCCCTCAGATTGTTATTTTTCCGACATGAGGTAGCATGAAGTATAGCGTGAGTACCGTATCCCTTCTGAGGCTTGTGGAATCTGCTTAGATCACATGCTGTGCATAGATTAGCGAGCAGTGTTAGGAGAAGGTGGTGGGTTTTGAAAAGGTTCATGGGCAAATCGATGTCTTAGAACCGCTTGTACCACCTGTGTATCTGTCTTGGAATGTCTGTCAATGTAGTAGTGCTGAGTGAAAGTGTGTACTGAGCTCCATGTATCTGCTTTGCAAATGCTGTCTAAGGCGATGTTTGCAATAAAAGCCAGAGTAGCTCATGTGCTCCTTGTAGAGTGAGCTCTCGACGTGAAAGGCAGTGTCTTGTTTGACAGGGAATAGCACAGTTGTATGCACCTGACTATCCACCTGGAGATGGCATTCTTGGACATGCGATCCCCTTCTCTGCCTGGGGCTACGGAGACAAATAGTTGGTCTGTTTTCCTTAGCGGTCTAGTCTTGTTTACATAGTAAAGTACTACTCTCCTTACATGAAGCGTGCAGAGTTTTACCTCCGCTGAGCTTTGGGGGTTCTGGAAGAAAACAGAAGCTCAAGGGACTGGTTCACATTACATTTTTAGATGAATTTAGGGGAGAACCTAGGATGTGTCCGTAAAACCAGTTTGGCCTTGTGTATGACAAAGAAAGGATCGTGCACGGACAATGCTTGTATTTCACTAACTCTTCTTATGGAAGTAATAGCCACTAAGAAGGCAGTCTTGTGAGTAAGGTGTTTAAGATTTAACTTGTGCATTGGCTCGAAAGGGGGTCCCATGAGCTTAACGAGTACTACATTGAGATCCCAACCTGGTGGCGGGTTTGAAATTGGAGGGTGGAGTCTCTTTACTCAGCCTTCTGCCTTGATTACTGGCACTTTCCACCATGACACTTTATTGTGGGAGGTGGTGTAAGCCGACAGGGCCGCCAGGTGGACCATAATAGAATTGAATACTAAACCCGAGTCTAGCAAGTGGAGCATATCATTTAGAATGTGGCTTGGGTACATTCTATGTGGTTAATTTGTTTAGACTGGCACCAAATTACAAATCTCTTCCACTTGTCGAAATAACAGTATCCTTACAGATATCCATACAGCTCTATGGTAGGTTGAGATGTCCGAACTCATGACTTCCGGAGTAGCTTGGACAGGTACGGGAGTTTGATGGGATCGCACATTGCCAGTTTGCGCAGATGTGGATACCAATGTTGTCTTGGCCACATAGGAGCAACTAGGATGAGCGTCACCGGACCCTTGTGGATCTTGTTCACCACCTTGTTCATGAGAGAAGTCGGGGGAAACGGGTAAGCAAATTTCCCTGACCAGTTCATCCACAAGGCGTTCCCCTTGGAGCCTGGCTGGGGAAACCTGGACGCGAAGTCTGGCCATTGTTTGTTTTCGCTTGTAGTGAACAAGTCTGTTGTGGGGAAACCCCATAGAGAGAAGAGGTGTTCTACAACCCGTGAGTCTAGTTGCCACTCGTGTTCCTCTGGTAGGAGCTCAATGAGTCTGCCAGTGAGTTGAGTTCCCCTGGAACGTGCTGTGACAATAGGAATATCTTCCGTCTGAGTGCCCATTTCCAAATTTGTTGATGTAAAACATTGCTGTAGTGCTGTCGGTGAGGACTTGCACAGACTGGTTTGCTAGGTGTATCTGGAATGCCTGAAGGGCCTTGAACACCACCAGTAGTTCCAGCAGATTGATATGGTTCTGCACCGTAGTATGAGTCCAAAGACCTTGTGCTTTGTGATGAAGATAATGAGCCTCCCACCCGGCGAGTGAGGCGTCTGTCCTGACAATCGCCTGCACTTCTGGATCGTGGAAGGGGTTTTCCCTTCAACAGATTTTCTCTTGTCCACCAGCGTAGGTTTTGTACTAGTGTTGGCGAAATTACCACTGGATCGTCCCACTGACCGCTTGCCTGAGACCACTGTTTCACCAACCACTCCTGCATGGGTCGCATGCACAGGCGCGCGTGTGGTACTAGGTAAATGCAAGATGCCATCATGCCTAGCAAATGTATTGCTTTGCATACGCTTGATAATGAAGTATTTCCGGTAACATGTTTTGGACTCTTTCCTCTGATGGAAAGACCAACCCCTCTTTTGAGTTTATGGAGAAGCCTAATTGAAACAGAAGGTTGACAAGGTTGAAACACTTGTGTACGAGTGCAATAGAAATAAAATATCAATAATTCTTTGAATGTTTTGCCTGCAAATTAGGGGAGTCTCCCCTGTAATAAGCCAGTCGTCCAGGTAAGGGTACACTAGGATTGCCTCCCTGCGCAGGTGTGCTGCCACCACCGCCAGTACTTTCGTGAATACCCTTCGGGCAGATGATATTCCGAAGGGCAGCACCTTGAATTAGTAGTGCTAGTTCGCTAACCTGAAACGCAAGAATCGTCTGTGGGCTGGGAACATTGAAATATGAAAATAGGCATCTTTCATATCCAGTGTTGCCATGTAGTCCCCTCGCTTTAGCAGTGGGATTACTTCTTGTAGCGTAGTCATGCAGAACTTTTGTGGCTTGACATATTTGTTTGCAGGGCGTAAATGTAATACCGGGCGCATTGTTAGATCTTTCTTTGGCACAAGGAAGTAGGTTGAATAAATGCCCTTGTTTACCTGGTTCGCCGGGACGATTTCTATGGCGTCCTTTACGAGAAGCGTGGCAATTTCCTTGAGGAGGATGCGTTGGTCTTCTTTGGAGTGGATTTTCTGGCGCGGTGGATGGTTCCGGGGTCACTCGAGGAGCTCCACACAGTACCCGCCCAGTACGGTGGACAGCACCCGTCTGTCTGAGGTGATTCCCACCCATGCTTGGGTGAAATTGGAAATGTGCCCTCCTACTGGAGAGGCATGCGAGGGCGCCTGAAGCAGGATGTCACTGTTTAGGAGATGGGGTACCACCTCTAGAGGAGGAGCCCCTCCCCCGACCGCGGGGTTCTGCACGGTCCTCTCTGGTATTTCTGAGAGGCTTGGCCTTGATTGCCCCCCCACCCCCAGGATGTTCCCTGATTTTGGTTGTAGCTGGAAACCCTCTGGGAATTTCGTCTGTATGAGCGACGAAAATTGCTGTTACCCCTCTGGCCCAGAGGTTTATTGGTTAGCGGGCCCAATTACTTTAGTGTATCATATTCTTCTTTTGCAGTTTTCAAGGCATCCTCAACGGCCTTACCAAAGAGTACAATGGGCTCAATGGGCATATTGATAAGAGTGGCTTGCGTCTCTGGCTTGAAACCGGATTGGTGTAACCAAGCGTGATGCTTAATAATGGTTCCCTCTGCGATGATTCTGCCGGCGTTGTCTGCGGCGCCAAGGTTACTCTTTAACAAGCAGCTTAAAACTGCCCTGCCTTCTGCAGCCACAAGGGCCAATTGAAACTTGAGGGGTTCAGGGGCTGATGACAACAAAGCTGAGACCTCATCCCATTTATGGCAGTTATACCTAGCCAACAGAGTGGAGTTATTAGCTATCCTGGTTTGAAAGGCAGTGGAAGAGGCCACTTTCCTGCCCATCGTATACAGCTTCTTACTCTCCTTGTCCGGAGGTGCCTCAGAGGAGGCTAGGGGGTGTACCAGCTCTCTTCCTTGTTGTAACAATGAGAGAGTCAGGCTTGAGCTTCCCCCTAATGTATAGAGGGTCTGATGGGGCAGGTCTGAAAAGCTTTTCTATGCAGGGGTTCACCGCCCGCGTCTTATTGGGTGTTTCCAGCGAGGGATGTATCTTTCGCTGAACAGACCACAGGAGGGGAATAAACTGAGTTACAGCCTTCTTATCCCCCAAAATGTTGTCAACAAAATCTTTGTCCAGTTAAGTATCCTGCGTTGCTATTTGGAAATGCTCAGCCGCCTTGATGAGCACTTCCTTTAGAAGTGGTTGATTATCTATGGGTGAATCCTGATTGACGGGAGAGTCCATGTTATACATGTCTGGATCTGAGTAAACTTCATCATCATCATTATCCCCTATCCCCATATAAGGGTCTACGGCCTCTTGATTAAAGAGGTCCTCATGGTCGGTGTCAGGGTCATACAGGTTAATTACTGTGGGGTCTTGCGCTAGGTTATCGGGGTGAGACCTTTTTGAAGGGGGTTGAGCAGGGATCTGAGAACCAGAGGCCGCTGTTGTGGGAGGGGTGGAGTGAAAACTTGTGAAGAAATAAGGGTCTTTTTCATACAAATTTGCCACGAAGGACATCCTCCTCATTACCCTATCAATATCCTCAGCTGACCATTGGGCAGAGCTAGGTATGGGCAGAGGGTGAGATGGGAGTCCCTGATCTTCAGGAGTGGATGGGACTACAGTTGAAGGCGGAGCCTTCTTCTTCAGGGCTGAAGACAGGGAATCTTGTTCCTGTGGGTCCTTACTCTTGTGAGGGGACCTATCCTTGTGGGACCTTTCCCTATGAGGGGTCTTAGAAGAACTCTTTTTTGACTCCCTAGTCTTTACCAGGCCTTTTGGGACATGCTTTTTTACCAGATGGACTAATCCCGCCTGTATAGGGGTTTTACCATTTTCGACAAAGAGTGTTGAATTTCGGCTACGGACTGATCCGAAGTCTCGTCAGTGCCCAGAGGACAGTGATTCTACGGACCTCTCCCTAGACGTCATGCGCTGGCCTTTGTCAGACACATGTGTCGAGTCTCGGCCGTGGGTTGTGTGCTTAGTGGAGGGGGTTGTGAGTGCACCACTGCCACCGGGTGTTTTCCCCGTAACAAGGCCGCCGACCTGTCTGATTGGGTCTGGGGCCTGCACTTGGGAAACCGGAGTGTCCCTGTCGCCTTTGCTGTCGGATACTGCAGCATTGCTGCTGTCGCTGAAAGTCCCCTCCACGTCCATGGTGGCCTCGACCTGCATGGCGGGCGTGGGCCCAGTGTTTGGTTAAGCGGTCCTTTAGCGTCTTGGGTTTAAAGAGCTGACAAGCACGACAGGTTCCTTCGACGTGATCCCGAGGGAGACAAAGAATGCACACAAGGTGCTTGTCGACCCACAGGAACTTTTTGTTACACTTAGGACAAAATTTAAAAGGAGTCCTACCCATAACGGAATGACACAGCAGCTAGGAGAGTGTAGTGTACAAAAAGGGTCAAATACATTCTAAAATGTCCTCCCCCCTCTCTCCTTACTGCGTGTGGGCCGAAGCCCGAAGCGGCCTTCCAGGCCAGACGGATCCGTCGCCGGGAGTCTTCGACAGTCGTCTCTTCACTTTTGTCGGAAGATCTCGATAGTCGGTGTAACTGAATATAAAGGACAGTAAGAGAAACTATCGGTAATTGATATAAATCAATGGCGGTAGGCCGAAAGGTGAACTCTGTGAAATAGCGTCCGTCTAGTATGGCGGAAAAAACAATCTGAGGGACCTCGACGTGTGAAGGACCATGGGTACAGTGGACATCACACTAGAGATATTGTTACTGGCACGCCCTGTCGACGTCCCTTTTCGAATTTCAAAAATAACAACTGTAATACTCTGCAGCTTCCACTAGATGTAGGCCTATGCTCAGCATGTGATCTAAGCAGATTCCAAACGAGCCTCAGAAATTATGGTTATGGGAACCTGAGAAACCCGAGTGTGGAAAACACCTAGATAAGGCGATTGAGAGTAGGACTAATACTGTGAAAAACCACTGGTAAAAGCTAATCAGGTTAAGGGAGCCTGAAAAATCTGAGAGTAAAAGAACCCTATGAAAGGGGGACTGAGAGAAGTATCAACACTGTGAATAACAGCTGGTAAACTATCTAGGCTGCGGGAGCCTGAGAAACCAGAGTGAGCAAATAACCTAGAAAGGGGGAAGAAGTAAAGCTGAGTAATTTCAAACTTGAAACCACCAGAGCATACCACCCTCCTATCCATATATATATGTCTTTTGTGTACAAGGAAGTCAACGGTCTGAGGATTGTGAGGCTTTGGGGAGTACCAGTGCTTCAAAGGAGGAAAATATAGAAACATTTTGCTTTTCAGCAACCCTCGAGGAATGGGATTGTTTGCTTCAAGAAACAGTTTTTGTTAATAAAAAGGAGAGACTGAAATCATTAACCTAGTATTAAGGCGGGGAAGAATATCCTGCAGTGAAAAAGGACATTTCAAGACTAAGAAGTGTATATTGAGCCATACAGAAGGCTTGCTGAGGCTATTGTGCAAAGCCTCCCCTTTTCCGTTTTAGATAGGTGTTTTCTGAAATGGTAGGACCAGTAAATTGGATGGGATTTGGATTAAAGGACTTTATTTTTGGACTTTAACATACATCCTTAGTTTTTGTTTTGCTAGGTAGGGAACTTCCCTTATAGAAATAGTGCGAGTTAGGCATTTTGATCTTTTATCTATATTTATAAAGGTGAAAATGTCTGGGTTTGTTTGTGGCATTGTGAAGCATTTTTCCTTATACCATTGCACACTGCTTCACCAATCTGCACCAAATGTTGCATAGTTATCTGTTAGGACCCTCCGGACAACACTGGCTACATGACATTTGGGGACACCATCCCGTTTCCTGGATTTCAGCAAAAGTCAGAATGTGTGGGTTTGTGGCTTGGCAAAGCGTTGTTCCTTATACAATTCCACACTGTTTCACCAATCTTCACCAAATTTTGCATAGTCACCTGTTGGGACCCTGCGGACATTACTGGCAATGTAACACCCAATCCCATTCTCCGGATTTCAGCTCCTTCACACATGAGTGTTGCCTGGAATCGTCGAAATAACAATGTGGTCGTAGACAGACCGATCCTCAACCCTAGAATGTACGGTTTCAGGGACATTTGCACCACAAGGAACTGCACCACACCAGGGTAAGGCAACAGTTGGGGAGGGAGCACAGTAGCTCCCAGTATGCAGCAGCACACCAACTCTTGCCTCCCTCCAATGTCTTCTCCGGGGTATGTCAGCCAGCCATGTATTCCTCATTTTAAGATCATAGAGGTTTTTGTGAGGACTCATCACATGGCCATTCTGGATTAGACACTGGGTGGAAAACGTAAAGATATGGGATTAGATGGGCTGATAAAGAACCGAGGCTAACAAGAAGAAGTTCAGTGAATCTTTCTTGGTTCTGTTCCAGCAGCTTCCAGATTATTTTGACCTTCTGCTCTCTCTCTTTCTCCCACTCCATTCTATTTTGTTTCTCTCCAGAGGACTTCCAGTGTGCCTTTCCCTTACACACTACCTCTCTGATGTGTTGTTTCTGCAGCTCCTGCGCTCATTGCCTCTCGCTCTCTCCCCGTGCTCGTGCCCATGCATCCTCTGGTGACCTCCTACACGCCTATAAAGAACCAAGGCAAACATGAAGAAGTTGCTAGGGAATGTTCTTCAGTGTGAGGGGTGGGATCTGACTAAACTGATTGGGAAACACTGAAATAATTCAAACTGAGCAGTCAGGCGACTGGTTCCACTGTAGCTATTAGTGAATCGATAGCCTTTGACTTACACAGTAGATGGGATATCTATATAGAGGTAGGAGAACACCAGTTGATCACCATAGGATTCATTCTATCACCTCCTAAGGGTAACTATATCGGCTTAGTGTTCTTCAGAAGATCATCATGAGTTCCCTTCCAACACCTTTCAGATTATTTTGACCTTCTGCTCTCTCTTTTTTTCCCACTTCTTGCCTTTCCGTCCCTCTCCACAGGACTTGCCTCATGCCTTTCTCTTCCACACTGCCTCTGAGGTGTTGCCTCTGCAGCTCCTGCGCTCACTGCCTCTAGCTCTACTGGCACTCCTGCCCATTCAGCCTCTCGTGACCCCCTGCTAGCCAGCACCGTCGCAGAGCTAAACTCCTCTGCTGTAATTTCCTGTGCTGGCTCTTTCTGTGTGTTTGCTTGCCATTCATTCTTCCCCAAACCTTGTTCCTATGAAGTGTGTGCTTGTCTACACTGAATTATGTTAGCAACAGTCTTGTTCCCCATATTCTCAGCATGCATTTGTGTGGCAGTTTTTCCCTCAGGTTTTATGGTTTTTCTCGACTGTCTCTCTCCTGGACTATGGGGGAAGGATGTTGCAGGTAGGTGTCGATGAGGAACTGGGGTAAGTAACCAGGATCCTTTGTCTTTATTAGAGTCTTTGCTGGTACCTAAGTGATGTACCTTTGCCTTCCACAGGGATTCTGTGAAGAGTCTATTCCTGTGGTTCCCTTGTTTTGTCACCTCTCTTCACATGTACAGTGGGAAATCTTGGTGTAGCACTCACATGGGAGTACTAATGTTCAGTAAGAAGGAAGGGGTTGGTGTGAGTTTTCAAGAATCTACCTCAAGTCGTGACAGGTGCAGGCTATGCTGACAGGGGATACAAGCAGGCCCTGGGGCAGAGTGACAGACTTGATACTAACAAATGGCCAAGAAAGCCTCATTGGTTGCGTCCATTTGGCAGATAATTTGGAGCTTCTTAAGCCAGACACTCACCAACAACTTCTAAAGCTTAAGTCAGTCACAAGTGGCCAGCAACTAACCAAATTGATGAACTTGACTTCGCACCCGGACCAGACAATGAGAATCGCTTCAGGTCTGTCAGAACATTCTGCCCAGTGACAGTGAGTGACACCGGGTTGAGGATCGAGACCCTGCAAAGACATTCCCTTCAAGAATATTTTATTTGGGAACCATCGTTCTTTTATCAAGACTTTTTTGCAGCAAGGTCATTGTCTACCACCATTTTTTTGACATTCTATGGAAAGCATTTCTTTTGAGAGACAATCTGGTTAGAACTTTCATTTCAATTTTTGTTTGTTCAATAAACACGAGGTGGGGGACTCGCGCCAGAACATTTACAGCAAGAGGGAGGAAGGTTGCGCAAAGCTTAGGTTGACCTCTTTGTCTGTTGGAATAACAAGCTATATAAGTGTTGCTGTTAGTAAATGAGAAAAATAAAAGAGTGCTAAACCAGATGTTAGGGTGTGGCCAGTTTCCAGATGTTATGAGATGACATGTATCAATCCAAAGGATTTTTCTGATCTGACTTTTCTCTCAGCGTAAGAGTACAAGGTAAATACACAACCTTAACAGTTTCAACAGATCACAGACACATGCACCTAATAGTCAACAGTATTCTGTGCTATTATTTTAAGCACGGTTTTATCTGTTCCCAATAGATAATTTAGCAAAGTAATAAGCTTTAGGAGAGGATTGAATACCTCTGGCATACGACAGGCCTAATTATTGTATGGCATTACCTGTTGGTTGACTATCTAAGAATCAAGAAATATAACCCAGCTGGCATAGGTAACAACCTTTTACATATCATATGACAATGTTGGGCGCATAAACACACTAGCACTGGTAATGCACCAAGTATGTCAAAAATAAGGAATCACTACATATGGACTAGACAATTCACGCATGGAGGTGAAATGTGATGTAACATGTACCTATATATACTGCTTTGGGGATAGCCACCACCGGTCTTTAGGCATCTAAATGGGCTGGAGCACATTGAGGATGATATTGCACTATTCGAAAAGGAACACTTAGCCCTTTCAAAAATCACATGGTAATACAATGTACTGACTCCGTTGTTCTTTTTCTCTCTTTTTTTCCCCCTTTTCTCTCCATCCTTGTTAATTGATATATTTATTGAGCTACCAATTGAATATTGCAACGCACTTTGGGAAACATTGGAAATTACTTTGGATCTTATTTTTAACTGTGCGATGACATCACCTGCATCACAAATATGGGTTTTTCTAAAATATGCACCTCACATGCATTGGATGACAATGCATTACTTACCGTAAAAGCATTTCTGATGGTTGTATCTGCTTAGATTCACATGCTGTGCATAGGTCCGACATCCAGTGGTCACTGCGGAGTATTGCATTTTGTTTTTCGTAGTCGAAAAGGGACGTCGACAAGGCGTGTCTGAAATACTATCCCTATAGTGACGTGCGTTGTACCCACAATCCCTCACGCGTCGAGGTCCCTCTGTTTGTATTTTTCTGCCCTGAGGGAGCCTTCTAGACGTGAGTGAGTACAGAAAAGAGAGATATAAAAGGAAGTATATGTTCCTTCCATCCGAGTGGGGAGGAAGGGTGGGCGCATGTGAATCTAAGTAGATACAACCATCAGAAATGCTTTTACGGTAAGTAATGCATTGTCTTCTGATGTTTGTTAATCTGCTTAGAATCACATGCTGTGCATAGACTAGCGAGCAGTACCTGGAGTTGGCGGTGGGTTATGAGAAGGAACAGTAGAGAAAAGATGTCTTAATACTGCCTGTCCCACCTGGGAGTCAGATCTCGAGTGTGCATCTAGACAGTATAGTGTTTTGTAAAGGTGTGCACAGAACTCCAGGTAGCCGCTTTGCAGATGGACTCAAGGGGAACATTTGCAATGAATGCTATGGACGCCCCCATGCCTCGAGTAGAGTGTGCTCTTGGCTTAAAGGGCAGTTCTCTCTTAGCAAGAGTATAGCAGAGAGTGATGCATTGAACAATCCATCTAGAAATAGTGGACTTTGAAACTGCATCCCCTGCTCTTCCTGCTGCCACCGAGACGAAGAACTGATTAGTCTTCCTCAGTGGTCTGGTTCTCTCCATGTAGAACATGACCGCTCTGCGCACATCTAGTGTGTGCAGAGTTTTTTCTCCCAAGTTGGAAGGATTTTGAAAGAACGTTGGCAGTTCTATAGACTGGTTTACGTGGAATTTCGAGATGAATTTCGGAGCAAACCTTGGGTGCGTGCGTAGAACCACCTTATCTCTGTGAACTGTAACAAAGGGGTCTAGAACAGAAAGAGCCTGTAGTTCACTTACTCTCCTGATGGAGGTGATAGCTATTAAAAAAGCAGTCTTAAGAGTGACGTCTTTAAGAGATGCTTTGTGCATGGGTTCGAATGGTGAGCCCATGAGTCTGGTAAGTACCACGTTAAGGTCCCATCCGGGAGCTGGGTCAGCTATCGGGGGGTGTATTCTCTTTACTCCCTCCATGAAGGCCTTTATAACAGGGATCTTTCACCATGACACCTTGAGTTGGGAAGTGGTGTATGCAGAAAGTGCCGCTAGGTGGACTTTAATGGAATTGAACACTAGACCTGAATCCAATAAGTGGGTCAGGTATAGAACAATATGTGTGGGAGAGCAGTCAATCGGGTTGATGCTTTTTCCTCTGCACCAGATGACAAATCTCTTCCACTTGCTAGAATAGCAGTGGCGAGTGTTAGGTTGTCTGGCTTCCCTGAGGATGTCCATGCATCTCTGCGGGAGCTGTAGATGTCCGAATTCTATGATCTCAGGAGCCAAGCTGCTAAGTTCATGTTCTGGGGGCATGGATGCAGAGTCCTGCCCTTGTCTTGTGACAGCATGTTGTACGGGCAGGGGAGTTTCACTGGGGGAGATAGAGACATCTCCATCAAGTGAGCGAACCATGGCTGTCGGGCCCACATTGGGGCCACCAGTATCATGGTCACTTGTTCCTGGTGCATCTTGTGCACCACCTTGTTGAGAAGGGGAGTCGGGGGAAAAGCGTAAACAAATTTCTCTGACCATTGCATCGACAGACTGTTCCCCTTGGATTGGTTCTGGGGGTACCTGGAGGCGTAACTTAGGCATTGTGAGTTCTCCAGGGTTGCAAATAGGTCTATTTCTGGGAATCCCCATTGTGTGAAGACGTCGAAGACGATGTCTTCGTGCAGTCGCCATTCGTACTCTTCGGGCAGGGGGAAATCTCTGCTGAGTTTGTCTGCCAGCAGATTGAGTTCCCCTGGTACATGTTGTGACAGTAGGAACATGTTTTGTTTGAGAGCCCACTTCCATATATTTTGGGCCGGTTTGGACAGTCCTGGAGAGTGGGTGCCCCCCTGCTTGTTGATGTAGTACATGGCTGTGGTGCTGTCTGTAAGGACCAACACAGTCTTGCCTTGTAGGTGTTCCTGGAAGGCTTTTAGCGCCTTGAACACAGCTAGTAGCTCCAGTAGATTTATGTGTTTGGATGCTACGTTCGGAGTCCACACTCCGTGAGCAGTCTGATGGGATAGGTGAGCCCCCCATCCTGTGAGGGATGCGTCTGTGGTTAGAGTGGCTTCCGCCGCGGGTGTGGCAAAGGGTTTCCCTCTTTCCAGGTTTTCCTTTGTCCACCACCGTAGCGAGAGAACCAAGGCCTGCGAGACCACCACTAGATCGTTCCATAGTCCGCTGGCCTGACACCACTGGCTGTTGAGCCACTCTTGCATAGGGCGTATGCGCAGGCGCGCGTGAGGTACCAAATAAATACACGACGCCATCATGCCTAGCAAGCGCATTGCTTTGCGTACCGTCACCTCTCAACCGGTCACATATTGAGGGATCTGAAACAGCATGTTTTGGACCCTCTCGTTGGAGGGGAAGACGAGGCCGTCCTTTGTTTGAATTAGAGCCCCTAGGAATTGTTTGATTTGGCTGGGGTCTAGGCTGAACTTCTTTTCGTTGATGGAGAAGCGCAATTGGAACAAAAGGTCTACAGTCTTTTGGGTATTGGAGAAGCATGTTTCGTAAGAATCCCCTGTTATGAGCCAGTCGTCGAGGTAAGGGTAAACTGGGATGGACAACCTGCGCAGGTGGGCCGCTGCCACTGCCCGTACCTTCGTGAATACCCTTGGTGCTGATGCTATGCCGAAGGGTAGCACTCTGAACTGGTAGTGTTTGCCCTCTATCATGAACCTGAGGTATCTTCTGTGCGCTGGCAACATTAAAATATGAAAGTATGCATCTTTCATGTCCAATGTTGTCATGTAATCTCCCTGTGATAGCAGTGGGATCACTTCCTGTAAGGTCACCATACGAAACTTCTGGGGTTTGATAAACTTGTTCGCTGGGCGCAGATCTAATACAGGGCGCATGGTTAGATCCTTTTTGGGTACAAGGAAGTACACTGAATAAATACCTTCCGTTACCTGAGATAGAGGCACGACCTCTATGGCTCCTTTTTCCAGCAGTTGTTGTACTTCTTGGAGAAGGATGGCAAGGTGTTCCGGTGTCATGCGTCGTCCCCTCGGGGGTCTGTATGTTGGGGAACTGTTGAATTTGATGCAGTATCCGTGGGCTACGGTGGAAAGTACCCAGCGGTCTGACGTTATTCCCTCCCATGCTGGAAGAAAGGATGTTATCCGGCCCCCGACCGGTGTTGCATGGGAGGGGACGCGAATCTTCGCGTCACTTGGTGTTGTTGGGGGCTTGGGAGCCTCTGGGGGTGGACCCCCGACCTCTCCCTTTGCCCCGGCGCTGGCCTCTTTGGCTGTAATGCCAACTATTGGTCTGGTAATTGGTGGCAGGGTACTGTTGCTGCTGATTCTGCTGTTGGCGTTGGCCACGAAAAAAGCGTTTGTTGCCATAGCCGCGTCTGGTAGTGGGCTTAGAGATCTGGTCAAGAGTTTTGATAGAAGCGAACTCTTTTTTAGCCATCTCCAGAGCCTCATCCACCGCTTTCCCGAAGAGGTTTGAGTCTTCAACAGGTTTATTTATTAAAGACGCCTGTGTCTCCGGTTTGAACCCTGAGTTGCGCTGCCATACATGTCTTTTTAGGAGTATTCCCTGAACCAGGGAACGTCCCGCTGTCTCTGCAGCATCCAGAGAGTTCTTTACAATACTCTGGTTGACCAGGTTCCTTCGCCAATAGTTGATAGCAGGCGTGTACGTAGTGGTTCCGGCGCTTCTTCGGCGTCTTGGCGCAGTTTGGCCCACTGCGCGTCCGTGTAGCTAGCTAGCAAAGAATTGTTGTTCGCAATTCTTGCCGAAAAGGCAGCCGAGGATGTGACTCTCTTTGCAAGGGCATATAACCTCTTGCCCTCCTTGTCAGGTGGTGCCTCGCTGGTGGACAGCGGCACCCCTGCCCTTTTCCTTGTATTAGTTACTACAAGGGAATCCGGAATGGAATGTCCCCTGATGTACAGCGGATCTGAGGGTGAAGGAGTGAAAAGTTTTTCAATTCTTGGATTAACTCCTCTGATTAGTGCGGGTGTGGATAGCGAAGGGATGATTCTTCTCTTCACTGAAGCGAGGAGGGGAATGGTCTGGCTGACTGGGGGTTTCTCCTTAATTACTCTTTCCACAAAGTCTATTTCAGGAGAGATCTCCCCAGTGTCCAGTTCGAAATGTGCTGCTGCTCTGCGCAACAGGGCATTGAATGTGGGCTGATTGTCAATGGGAGATGTGTTTCTAACAGGTGAGTTGTCAGGAGGATTTAGGTTCAGGACATCAGTGTCCGAATATACTGATGGGGATTGGCAGGGATGAGAAAGTCCTTCTTCTGGATTTTCTCCGAAGCCTTCTCCTACCATGTCTGGGCTGTCTTCCAGACCTTCCTCCTGGTTCTGTCCCTCTTCATCGTCCACAAAATCATCCTCCTCCTCCTCCAAGTATTGTTCCTCACCAGTGAGGTCATACACATTATGGAAGTCTGAGGCTGTGTCCTGCTGGGGATTGACTAGTCTCGGATATTTGGCCCTGGGGTCCTCCTGAGGCCCTTCTCTTGTTCTCTTGGGAGTGGGAGGGTTCTGGGTCTTCATAAACCTCTCCATTCTCTCCATGCAGAGATGGAGCCTTTCCATGGTTTCATGGGGTACCCCTGAGCGGTCTAGCGGGGGAAAATTAGTGTCATCTAGCTGAAAACGGCTCGACCTCTCCCATAACGTCGAGGAAAGTGTCCCGTCGCCTTCCGAAAAGCCTTCCGGTGTGCTGGGGGTCCCCCTGACTGAAGGGGGTAGTCCCTGTCTTTCTTTGGGCTTTTTTGGCGTGTCTTTCGACCTCTGCGTAGCGCTCGACGTGTCTTTCGGCGTACGCTTCTGGGCGTCGGCTACAACGATCCTCGACAAGCTCTCTGCGACTCGTTTGTCAGGGGAGGGCTGTGGTTTCGACGTTACGGGTGTCGATCGTTCTACGGCGGCGTGCGCTCTCTGCTGGTGCGCGCCGGCCGATGGTTTGGGGGCAGCGCCCTTATTTGCCGAAAGCCCAGTCGCTGGTCGCGGCTGCGGTTGCGAGAGGGGCTTCGAACCTGAACGGTCCGAGGAGGCCGCCGGTGGAACCTGCGTCTCCTTGGGCGCTGATGCTTTCTTCGTCTTCGACGAAGAAGAGCCATGGGTTGTGTGCTTATGTGTGGTATCGTGTGCGTCAGTGTCGCCAGGGTGTTCATCCCCATAAGCAGGGCGTGAGCCGAGCCCGTCGGGGCCGGGGACAGACGACGAAGAGCGCAAGCGCTCTTTAGAGGGGTCTACGACTTCTGTAGCGGAGGTCGTGTTATCACGTTCCTCGTCACTGTCGGTGGTAGCAGCGGCGGGTGAAGAATCGGCCTTCGACATAGCGTAGGCCGCCCACCTCCTGACCCTACGGTCTTTTAGAGTCTTTGGCTTAAGAAGCCGACAAGCCGTGCAACCCTCCTCTTTGTGATCGAGGGGCAAGCAGCGGTTACACCGTGAATGCTTGTCCTTCCAAGTAAACTTGCCCTTGCAAAGTGGGCAAAACCTAAAGGGTGTCCTCTCCATAGCCGAGGCAATAAATCGTGATAACGACCCCAAGGGAAAGGAAGGGGAAAAGGAAAGGCATTCTTAGAAAAGAACCAGAGATGTCCCACGACCCCACTCTCCCTACTGTATTTGGCCTGCGAGGCCAGGCCACGTGTTCGGCAATGCCGAAGGATCTCCTCCGCTCGTCCCCTCCGTCGAAGATCTTGCTCGGCGGAGACAGCTTCACAACTGCGTCGAGGGAGGGATCGATATGTTATATATTAAATAGGAAAACGACCAAAGGTCGAGGAGATGGAAACTGCAATGTCTCTCGAGGAGCTCCGCGTAAAGGCGACCAGTAGCTGGGCGGAAAAAAACAATCTGAGAGACCTCGACGCGTGAGGGATTGTGGGTACAACGCACGTCACTATAAGGATAGTATTTCAGACACGCCTTGTCGACGTCCCTTTTCGACTACGAAAAACAAAATGCAATACTCCGCAGTGACCACTGGATGTCGGACCTATGCACAGCATGTGATTCTAAGCAGATTAACAAACAACAGAAAATTATTGACTTTAACTAAAAACCTGGTCTATTATGCACTCTTCCTCATGTCTGACCCCCCCCCCTTTTCCCCCTTCTTCTTTTCAGACACTATAAAGCTGTGAAATCGTTTGTATTATTTTGCATTACATAGGCCCAGCCTTGAAAAGGTCCCAAGCGGGTCGAAACACGTGTTGGCTTCCTGAATGGGCTTTGAAATACCTTTTGTGTGCAATTAAACAAGTCACCCTATAAGGAACAAGTTACTTACCACGTCACTATAAGGATAGTATTTCAGACACGCCTTGTCGACGTCCCTTTTCGACTACGAAAAACAAAATGCAATACTCCGCAGTGACCACTGGATGTCGGACCTATGCACAGCATGTGATTCTAAGCAGATTAACAAACAACAGAAAATTATTGACTTTAACTAAAAACCTGGTCTATTATGCACTCTTCCTCATGTCTGACCCCCCCCCCCTTTTCCCCCTTCCCCACTCTTCTTTTCAGACACTATAAAGCTGTGAAATCGTTTGTATTATTTTGCATTACATAGGCCCAGCCTTGAAAAGGTCCCAAGCGGGTCGAAACACGTGTTGGCTTCCTGAATGGGCTTTGAAATACCTTTTGTGTGCAATTAAACAAGTCACCCTATAAGGAACAAGTTACTTACCACGTCACTATAAGGATAGTATTTCAGACACGCCTTGTCGACGTCCCTTTTCGACTACGAAAAACAAAATGCAATACTCCGCAGTGACCACTGGATATCGGACCTATGCACAGCATGTGATTCTAAGCAGATTAACAAACAACAGAAAATTATTGACTTTAACTAAAAACCTGGTCTATTATGCACTCTTCCTCATGTCTGACCCCCCCCCCTTTTCCCCCTTCCCCACTCTTCTTTTCAGACACTATAAAGCTGTGAAATCGTTTGTATTATTTTGCATTACATAGGCCCAGCCTTGAAAAGGTCCCAAGCGGGTCGAAACACGTGTTGGCTTCCTGAATGGGCTTTGAAATACCTTTTGTGTGCAATTAAGTCACCCTATAAGGAACAAGTTACTTACCTGTAACTTGTTCTCCAGCATGGGTCTGGCATGGATTCACATGCTCATGAATATACCCCTTCGTCAGGCCGGGAATCCTCGGTATAGAAAAAATCAGTATCAGTTTTGTTTCTGATCTGTCTTTCTTAGTAGTAACCAATCACTGGTCTCTGGGTCATACTGCCCCCAGCCATGACTGCCCTCTCCCTAAGCCCCGCATCTGGCAGCCATCCTCAGATTTGGTAGAACGTAAAGTGGCAGTATGACCAAGTGAAGAGCCGTAGAGGGGTAGGCGGGAGGGTTCGCATGTGAATCCATGCCAGACCCATGCTGGAGAACAACTGTTACAGGTAAGAAACCTGTTCCTTCTCCAGCATGGGGTCTGGCATGGATTCACATGCTCATGAATATAAGAATACATAGCAGTATACACATGCACAACCACAGGAGGTGGCAACAGGCTCAACATTAAGCAATACCAAAACACTCAACATTAAGCTTCTCTTACCTCCTCACCAGGCTCACCTTAAGCGAACAGGTTGCGCAGCCCTGCTTGGCCGACGCTGGACTCCTCCCTGGAGTCCCAATCGACGCAGTAGAATCTCGTGAAGGTGTGTGTCGACCTCCACGTCGCAGCCCTGCAGATGTCGAGCAGGGGCACACCAGAAAGGAACGCCGTGGTAGCAGCGATCGCTCTGGTCGAGTGGGCTCTCGGACGGCCGGGCAGCGGTCGGTTTGCCAACCGGTGACAGTGCATGATGCAGCCGGAGAGCCATCTGGAAATGGAAGCCTTCGAGAGAGCCTTCCCTTGATTCACAGGTCCAAAGTTTACAAACAGCTGTGATGTCTTCCGAAAACTCTTCGTGCGGTCCACGTAGAACTTCAGCGCTCTAGTTACGTCCAGCGAGTGCAGAGTCCTCTCAGCCGGCGACAAAGGCGACGGGAAGAAAACTGCCAACACCAAGGGTTCGTTGAGGTGGAAGTCCGACGGCACCTTGGGCATGAAGGAGGGGTGCGTCCTCAGCACCACCCTCGTGTCGTGAAAATTCATGTATGGTGGCTTGCAAGATAGGGCCTGGATCTCTCCTACTCATCGTGCGGAGGTGATGGCCACGAGAAATGCTGTCTTCCACGACAGGAACTTCAACGGTGCCGAATGCATAGGCTCAAATGGGGCCCCCATGAGCCTGGTCAGCACCACGTTGAGCTCCCACGCCGGGCAGGGGCCTTCACCGGCGGGAATGATGGGAACAATCCTTTCATGAATTCCTTCACCAGCCGATGAGACCACAAGGACGCCCATCCCGTAGTCCTGGTGTATCGTGAGATGGCGGCCAGATGTATTTTGATGGAAGCGTGAGCTAGTCCAGCCTTGGCCAATGACAGTAGGTACGGCAGTACTTGAGGGGCCGTAATCCGCAGAGGGATAATCTTCTGTGCACGGCACCAGACAGAGAACCTCTTCCATTTATGTCCGTAGCACTTGAGAGTTGAGGACGCCCTGGCCTTTGCAAGAACCTCTCTGCAGTCGGCTGGGATGTCGTACCCTCCAAACTCTAGTGCTGCAGGAGCCAGGCCTGCAAGTTCAGCGACTCTGGGTTGTGATGAAGAATGGCGCCTCCTTCTCTGGAGAGAAGATCCGTGTCCGTCGGCAGCTTGACTGGTGTGGACGCTGACAAGTCCAGAAGGTCTGGGAACCAGATCTGTCTCGGCCACGCCGGTGCGACGAGGATCATCCTGCACCGGGACCTCTTGAGCTGGTTGATGAGCCGGAGCAGCAACGGCAACGGAGGGAACGCATAAAGAAATAGGCCGTCCCAGGGGAACGAGAAAGCATCGCCCATGCTCCCCGGCTGGGGGAACCTGCTGGCGAACCTCCGGCACTTGGAGTTTGTCGCCGTCGCGAAGAGATTGATCTGGGGTTCGCCCCATCGACGGAAGAGTCGATCCACTTGATCCTGGCGTAGTTCCCACTCGTGGCACGAGCGCAGCTCCCTGCTGAGTGAGTCGGCGATGATGTTTTTTATTCCTGCCAGATGAAAAGGCACCAGAAACATCCCTTGGGAGGCGGCCCAATGCCACAGATCCTGGGCTTCCTTGGATAGGGCAGGGGATCTGGTTCCGCCCTGCTTCCGAATGTAGGACATCGTGGTGGTGTTGTCGGTGAAGATCCTCACCACCTTTCCCTTGAGGGACCGAAGGAAAGACCCGAGGGCCCAAAACACTGCGCGGAGCTCCAAGATGTTGATGTGGAGTGACTTCTCCTCTGGGAGCCAAAGGCCTCTCGCGTGAAGATCTCCGGAGTGCGCCCCCAACCTTCCAGGGAGGCATCCGTCGTCACTGTCACCTGGTGAGCTGGGGTCTGAAAGTCCGTGCCCGCCGACAGATGAGAGCGGGTACCCCACCACCGGATCGCCTGACGGAACGTCTCGTTGAGTGGGATCCTGTCCTCGAAGCTGCCCGTCGACTGGACCCAGCGGGCGTCGAGGAATTCTTGTAAGGGACGCATCCGAAACCTGCAAAGGCGCACCAGATAAATGCAGGAGGACATCATCCCGAGGAGGGACTTGATAGATCTTACCCTGGCCATGTCCGCGGCCAGCAGACGCTGCACCTTGCCCAGGATGGTCCTGGTCCTTTCCTCTGACGGCAAGGCCAGCCGCGCCACTGTGTCGAGCTTGGCTCCCAGAAACAGGGCGACTTGCGACGGGACCAGGTGAGATTTTGGAAAGTTGATGGAGAACTTTCGGTGTCTTTTTAGAATGGGGATGTGGAAGTACGCATCCTCCAAGTCCAACGACGACAGGAAATCGCCCTCCTCCAGCTGTCCCAGCACGTGCTGGAGGGTGACCATCCAGAACTTCTGAGCCTTGATGTACTTGTTCAGTCGTCGCAGGTCCAGGATGGGACGCCATCCTCCTGTCTTCTTCTTTACGAGGAAGTACCTTGAGTAAACTCCGCAGCCCCGAAGCCTCTTTGGGACGAGCTCAATGGCACCTTTCTTGAGCATCGCCCTTACTTCAAACAGTAGTTGAGGGACGTGATTTTCCTTCCTGGCCACGGGTGGAACGCGAGGGCACTTCTTCTGGAATTCGAGGGCGTGTCCTTGGGCCAGGGCGTCCAGCACCCAACGGTCGGTGGAGATGGACTCCCACACGCTGACGAACCTCGTCAGCCGGCCTCCCACCAGGGTGCTTCGGCGGAGGCCCAACCCCACGGTCGGTTCAATCCTGTTTGGAGGCCGCCTTGCCTCCTTGACCTCCGTGTCGATGACGACGGGCACCACCTGACTTGCCGCGTCCTCTGTAGGCCTCCTGAGACGAAGATCTTGCCGCTTGGCGGTATGTCGAGGAGCCACTGCCGGATCCCTTGGAGGCACCTTGTCTGCCTCCGGCGCTCCGAAAGGACGGCCGTCGTTGTTGGAGCACTCCCAGTGCCCGGGCAGTCTCCGTGTCTGTCTTGATAGCCTGAAGGGACTCATCAACCGCCTTTCCAAACAGGTTGTTACCATCGAAGGGCATGTCCAAAACTGGTTTGTACGTCCTGGCGGAAATCCGTCGCCTTGAGCCATCCTCGACGTCTCAGGCAAACGCCGTTGCCCAACTGACGGAAACCGGTGTTGGCGATGTCTGTTGCCACCGTGATGGCGTGATCCGAAGCAAACTCACCTTCCTGTAAGATTTCAAGGGCCTCAGCCCTTTTTGCGTCCGGAAGGAAGTCCAATAGAGGGGCGATTTTGAACCACAACTCCCTGTCGTAGCGGGCTACGATAGCCAGGGCGTTGGCCGCCTTGATAGTCGTCGCTGCGGATGAGATGACCCGTCCCATCGTGTCCAGCTACCTGCCCTTGCCGTCTGGCGGGGAAGTTGATGTCGAGGCCGATGCCCCCCCAGCTTTCTTCTTTGCCGCTGCCGAGACGACCAAATCCAGGGTAGGTTGTGCCCGAAGGCACAAGGGGGCAGCGTCGGGGACCCGGTACTTCTTCTCGTACCGGTCCCTCTTTGCAGGCGCCGTGGCAGGGTTCTTGAGGAGGGAGAGCCCCTCATCCCAGATGTCATCCAGAAGTGGTACGGCGAGGACCGTCTTCCTTTTAGCCTTGCGCCGTTGGTAAAGTAACCCTTCCTTTTTCTTCTCTTCGGGGCAGAGCTGGAAGAGCTTGGATGCCCTGGAAATCATGGCATGGAAGGATCCAATCTCGTTGGGCGGGGATGCCCGAGCAGGGGGCGACGGGGGACACGTCCTTCATAGCTTCCATCGTCATCTGTACCTGTCGTAGCCATGTCTGTGCCTGTATCATCCCCGTGGGTAGTTGACCGGGGGGAAGGCAGAGCGGGCCGCAGAGGTGGGAGAGGTGGCGGAGGATGCGTCCTCCTCTTCTTATGCAGTGGACTTTCCGAAGGTCTCGGCTCTGGCTCAGGTACCTCCGTCGGGGGGAGGGGCAACCTTGTCCTTATCTCCTAGCATAAGGACTGAATAGCTGACAAAATGGCCGCCGAAGTATCCTGCGGCACCGGAAACGACGGGACCTCGTCGGCGACACCGTCGCTCTCGTCGTCGCCCTCGTAGGGATCCCTCCCGATGGGCTTGGCCTCCTCCACGACTTCGATGAGCTCTTCTTCAGAGGTCGTGTCCGTATCCACGATGGCCACCTTCCCCTCCCCCTCCTTTTCCAGCGGGGACTTCGTGGGGGTCTTCTCGATGGGCCTGAAAGATGACTCCCTCCGCAGTGGCAGGGAGACTCTGGATCCCGAGGTCGCCTCCACTAGCGTAGCCTCCACAGGCTGAGCCAGGGCCGCTGCGACATCCTCAATCGAGGTCTTAGCAGGGTGAATTAAAGCCATCGTCACCTTATGTACGCCTGGGGCCATCACCTTGGGGGGGAGGGTCCGAGCCTCGCTCCTCCTCTGCCGGAATCTTCGAGATCGACCTGGGCCTCTCCAGAAGCTTCGCCGGGTTCTCGGACTTCCTCTTACCCGAGCCAGAGCGTTGGCTCGTGGTTGATGGCGCCGGGGAGGATGCGCCCTGCCTGGCAGCCAAGGAGCCCGACCGTTCGGCGCTCCCAGTGCCCGCGGTGCTTGGCCTTTTGTTGGGTCCCCTGTCGCCGGGGCGCCCTCACAGGACTTAGAAGACCGCTCAGACTTCTTCTTCTTCTTCTCGCCTGACGGGCTCGTACCTTCCAGCCAGTTGGCGAGACGTAGGTGGCGATCCTTCATGATCCGCTCCGACATGTTCCCACAAAACGTACAGTCCTTCTCCACGTGCGCCTTGTCCTCATGGAGACAGAGGCCTAACGAATGCTCATCCTCCTTGAACACATTCTGAAGCTGGCATCCAGGGCAGGTCCTGAACAGCTTCCGGGCGTCGAGCTTCCTTTCTCCTGGGCCATGTCTGGGGTAGGCCTCGGAACTTCTGGAATCCTCCAAAAGCGTAACTCGAAGAAATCTTCACCCTTGAGGGGCATAGAAAACTCAGAAACGGGTCCCCGTTGATCGGATGTAGAAACGGTGGAGCTTGAGGCTCTTTTTAACCGAAAAATGAGAAAATATCTCCTGAAAAAGCGCGAAAACGCAGCAAAAGCTCGAGAGCTACAGCACGAGGACTCCCAACACTTGAATGTGCGGTAAAAATCTGAGGATGGCTGCCAGAGGCGGGGCTTAGGGAGAGGGCAGTCATTGGCTGGGGGCAGTATGACCCAGAGACCAGTGATTGGTTGCTACTAAGAAAGACAGATCAGAAACTAAACTGATACTGATTTTTTCTATACCGAGGATTCCCGACCTGACGACGGGGAATATTCATGAGCATGTGAATCCATGCCAGACCCCATGCTGGAGAAGGGTATTATATATCCCATGTTGGTATTTTCTTTACAAGAAGAAATTTGGCTTGACTGTGGTACTGTTCTATATATTAGTAGTGACAGCGCACACTCCTTAAAAAACATCTAGTGCCTTACATTTGGTGCAGGTTGGGATTCTCCTGCACTGTACTGAGGTGCAGCAGTCACATCTCTTTAGGTTAAACCATCCTCTGTATTTCTATATTCCACAGCGCCCATTACCTGGCAAATCCCACACGAGACTTACACATATTCAACATGTGACAACTTTCAGCAGAAATATTGGACCCAATAAATGGGTCCCAAATGTCTAGTGGGAAATGTAACTGGTGCGCCTTTAATATGGGGAATGTGGCAGTTAGGGGATGGATATAGGCACTTGTTTTTTGTTTTCTCACTTGTTTTCGAGCAATATTATATTGTGCCACTTTCAAATGTATCAGTGCTGATCAATAAAAAAAGTATTGCGGGACGGAACACAGATATATTGTTGCTTTGTTTTTAGGAAGTTGTCAGGATTTCCCAGTATTACATTGTATATGAGCCATGATTTAAAAGAGTAGGTTTTGGGATTGTTTTCATTGCTTGCTACTGCGATTTTCACCAATCTGTATTTGTCACATTCATCAACTGCTATTGTTTTAGACAGCCATAGCCATGTGATGTCTTCTCTTGTGCATGGATCCGGCTGAATTTCCACATTTGCTGCTCCAGGGTACCAATCCTCTATGGCCCATTTTGCTGCCATGTCATTTGGTGGTCCTGTCAAAGTTTGCTTCTCGCTGATGATGCATACCTGTTAGCCTTTGGCAGTGATGAGGGTTTGGATCCCAGGTGGCCAACAGGTGACCCCCACCCCACTCCAACCCAAACCACTCCCTGCACCCCATAATCAGTCACCCACCTTTATTGTGGTACATGGACAGAGAAAGCACTGTGGTGGGTGACTGGGTCTGTAGATGATCTCGAGCTGGTACACGATTGGCAAGGTATATTATAGCAGTGGCCTGTTCCCAATGCCAGCGGAAATGGAGGAAAACCAAGGAAGGGAAACAAGGCCAAGCAAGGGAAATGAGCTTAGTACAAGGGGAAACTGAGGTAACAAGCAGGTAGAATCAAAAGGAGAGGTGTCAACAGAATAGGAGAAGTATACAGGAATAGAAAGCTTTGACCTGGAGAAAGAGCTTAGACAACGGAAGGAGAAAAACACAGTGTAATGACCTGCAGAAGTTTGAAACACAATAATCTGAAATTTCTACCTGGAGTTAGCCTCCTGCTAGCGAGTCTTGGCCTTGCTATCAATGGGGCGGGGTGGGCGTGCTGTACGTTTCGTGCACAGAACCTGGCAATTGGTCCCTCATGCACGCGTGATGGAGAAAACACATGGTGGCGTCCATTGGGCGGTAGCCTCCTGTCATGTCTTGCATATCCATAGGAAAAATGGTGTGAGGTTTTATCTGAGTGGCAGGCCTTCACTGAGGATAGAGCCACCAGGAAACCGGTAGGTGATTTGTAATTGGAGTGCCCTGTTTGTCGTCAATATTAACAGGTGCCTTGGCAGTCTCCATCTGCTGATTAGTGTCTCTTTCCACCATTTTCTATCTAACAGAGAGGTATATTGAGGCATGCTTTTGTTCTTGCTCCACATTTTATCAAGAACCTTACACATTGTACAAACGACTGATTCACCATTACACTGTCATTTTTCTCACGGACTTCTCTGTTTGGAATTAAGTTCTGGCACAGAGCGATCACTAGCAAGGTTCAGATGAGCAGCCCTGCCAGAGCAGAGGAGACTAGGGAGATGCAGAAAGAAGGTGAGAATGGGAAGACAAAATCAAACGTGACCCGGTGGGGCTGGCCAAAGCCATCAGATGCAGTCCTGCCGTGTGGACCCAAACAAGAGAACATATTAAGAGGAGATGAGAAGGTGACACCCATAACCGTGATAGGAGTGTAGAGTTTTGGGTGGATGCATAAAACTAGAGGAAGTAGAATGGGTGATGCCCCTGACACAGGGGAGAAACAAAATACTGTTAAACGCTGAAGACTGAGAAAGCCACATTGAAGAGAAGCAGTGCATGCTGGAACTTGAACTGTGAGTACCTGGCGCATCCTGAGAAAGCTGCATTAAAAAGAAACACTGCCTGCTACAATTTAAAATGAGAGTTCCTAGAGCACATTGAGGAAGAATCATTGAGAATACATGCTGCATGCTGGAAAGTGTGAGTTCCTAGAGTGAGTTCCTAGAGCGCACAGAGGAAAGCTGCATGGAAAACAAAATGTTGCATGCTGGAACTTTAAGTGCCAGTTACTACAGTGCCTTGAAGAAGATACATTCAAAGAAAATTGTTGCATAGTGGAGTTATAGTTATAGTTATAGTGGAGAATTCTGTAAGTACAACCATTGGTCAGATGGCTGAGCTGTTTTATGAAATAGGCGGGCAATCTAGGGACGGTTGCTATTCAGAAGAAGTACAAAGGGCACTGAGTAAACAAATATATCTCTGGGATTGGTTAGAGAACTACAAATATCTAAGGAGTTTAAAAAGCTATCAATTTGTGCAGTACAGATTGTACGAGTTTAAGAAAACGCAGATATATTTGAATATATGCCCATCAGCCAGACTTAGACGGTTTATTTTATTGCTCAGATTGGAGCAACTACCTACTATTATGATCACGGGGAGAAAAGATAAGATTGCTGTCGAGCTACGAACATGCCGCCTATGTAAAGCTCAAGATCAGCTGGAGACGGCAAAGCACCTTTTGACTGAATGCTCTGAAATGGCTAGTACATTTAATCTTCTCCTTGGTTGCTACATTCATGATAACAAGTACATCAAGGATGACCTCTTCTGGCATCATTGTATTAATTCCAATTGTATGCGCCTGTTGACAGCCTTATATACCATCTGGCTGAGAGTTGGTTAGCCTGGGCATAACACTTTAGGTTATTGATCAAGAAATTTTATTTTATTTTTAACTGAGCGTTGAACATCTGATTATATGTTGATGGATGTTATGTGTTTTTCTTATGACATGTATTTTTTCCACATTTGTATTTGGATTATGTATTATTATTTTGTTATTTTAAAGGTGTGTGTAAAGTTTATAATTTAAACTATATCACAATAAATAGTATTATTATAGTGGAGTTATCAGTCAGAACTCCTTAAGAATCTTGGGAAAGAAACAGTAGAGACACACAGTGCAAGCCAGAAATGGTTGTTAAAATTACTAAGCATCATTTGAAATTGACATTAAAATGTCAGCTGAAACTATATTCCTTTCCTTAACTCTGTTTTGTCGAGTGTGTCACAACTGGGTCACAATAAAATTAAATAAAATAAAGGATGCTTGCATTGTCCTCTGTCTCCACACAAACTATGTAGAAACCACTAATGTAACACATTTCCGAAGAGACATGCTAAAGGGTCATGAAATATGTACCTCTTCCTAGCTTAAAATGTCACCTGTTACAATGCTCAACTTTTTATATCTTTGCAATCATGTGCATTTAGTAGCCCACATGCTTTTAGAAGACAGCAAACATAGAAAACAGCGGTGTGGATAACAACACGTTTTCCTTTAAACATTATATTATGTACACTGCTTCACACAAACAGTAGAAAATGATGTTCTGGATGTGTGCATAGTTTCTTTCCATTTGACAGTTGTTAGGTAAGAATTGATGTAGTAACACTGTTTGAGACTACACAACACGTATCTACTTGGTATTAGGTAACCAACCTTTTAGTAGAGGTCTGTACTACACAAGCTGGTAGTGTGACCGAGCAGCCAGGCCTATCTCAAAAGGGGTAAATGTGAGCTGTAGAGCTGTAGCAATGAAATTCGTAAATACAAGAAATCAAATAACACTTGCACTCAAGGTTGTTATAAATAATGATTTATTGACATCAATTTTTAAATAAGCGTTCTTTAAAAAGGGCAAGATATGTAACACTGTAAATACACTTTAAAAATATGTTTCAGAATCGATTAAGTTAGTGGATACGCTTTAGAGATGCGGTTTACACACTTCCTACACCCAGAGGCGACTTCATTCACACGGACAGTAATGGCATTTATATATCACACTAGTTTGCAGATTCTGAGGTTGCAGAAAGGAAAGGTTAAAGGAAGGAAAAGGTTAAACAGGTTCTCAGGGCATGTGAGTATACTTAGATCTTCCAATGAAGTCTAGACAAGCCTTTCCCAGCAATATGAGGGACAGAAATATCAATGGGCTAGAAAAGTCTGCAGGGAGCCAGGACAGCCAAAGTCAATTGGAGCACTGTCTATGGGGTCGCAGCACTTCTTAGATAAAAAGTATTGCACCAAGTTAGAGAGTTTGTAGAAAATCACTTGTAGGATCACAAGCTATTAAGCCTGTGAAAAACAGAGTTGGAATCAACTCTAAGGGTAAGCCACTGCAAGTCTCAACTGAGAAAAGCACAGCTCAAAAGACACTGAGGTAAGTACCCCAAGTCTAAACAGTACCTCTGGTTTGAAGAAGAGTGGTCCAACTGGATTCTGTCCTATTGCAGCGATGCAGGCCCTGGGTTCCTGAGTCTCAGTAGTGGGGACAAGAGGGAGGACGTCTGGAGGACTCCTGCGGCAGCAGTTTGGAGGTCGTCGGCAGCTACCGGCTCTTTTTGGTTCAGCAGCACTTTGCGGTTTCAGCGCGCGGTGAACGGCACCACCGCAGATCTCGGATACCGGTTGGGCTTCCATCACTCCTTGGGTCCTGCACTCTGGCGAGGGGACTCCAGCATGGGTCGTCCTGTTTCTGGAGGGTCCTTAAGAGACTCCTGGAGCTTCTGGCCGGATTTCAAACATTTCAGTCGACTACGGATTTCTCGACCCCTGGCACTCAGTTCCTGTAGCGAAGAAGTACAGTCAGTTGGGGAAGATGGTCCAGTGGAGTTCATCTCAGGGTTAGTTGGTCCCTTCCGGAGCTTCTCTTGTCGATTAGAAAAAGGAGTTTCAGCACAGCAGCAGGGCTTACCTGGGCAATTCAAAAGGTCCAGGAGGATGCACTAAGCTTCGCTCACGGTTTCTTCGTCGGGTGTATTACTGCTCTACTCTGACTCTAGTCCCAAAACCCCGCCTTTTAAACAGGTTTCTCCCATACACGCACAGCCCACGCTGTCAAACACACAGCAGGGTGGCTGTCCTGAAAGGACAACCAGCCAGCCAATCAGGGCTGGTTGCATTCAGGCATTCATAGAGACAAAGGACAGTGGAGTTTCGGGAACCTCCCTCACATCCTGCCTTTCCACACACACTGGAGCCAGGGGCAGGCTTCAGGTCTGAAGCCCGCCAAAGGCAAAGCGAACAAAGGCCTCAAATCTGCCCCGATACACTGAGTAAAACCCAAGAGAAACCTCACATACCGAAAAAAGAAGAACAGGGCCATTTTGACAAAATGGTCACCCATGGGTGCTATACTGCATCTGAGGATTCAGCATGCAGTAGAAAAGCACAATGGTAGGAAAATTAAACCACTGCCACCAGCCATTTAACGTAAGGAGGGTAACATACATTTTTTACATGAGAGAGTAGGGTAAAGGGCTACTAATTAATCCTCCAACACTCCGCATAAAATGGTGTGGTGCTGGTCCTAATAAGAGAAAAGGTAAGTAAAGTCAGTTTCAATTTACTATTCTTGGGAACGGTAGTTCACACAAGAAAAGATATTTAAACCTTGAGAGAAATCCAAAGTACTTCTCAGTGACACTGTACTGAAGGTGCTGTGTGCCACTATACACAAAGTAGATGCCTATGGAGCTTGTCAGACGCCGAAAACAGAGGAAACACATAATCCAAATCAGGTCAAAACACATGAGAGAGTGAGAAAAAGGTCTCACTCACTCCAGGGTTCAAATTAAAAGACCTAAAGTCCAGCAAAAGAGCTGGGGGTTCTCTAGGGTGGGAGGAATTAAACACTAAAATGAAAATTCTCCCTAACAACAGTTTTCAATTTGCTGATAAGGGTACATTAGCTAGAAACATGACCAGTAATTTCCAAATGGAAAAGAAAAGCAGTAACACTACCTTGTTTTTGAAGATGCAAGCTCTTCAGGTTTAATATAAGAACTGCTTCAAAAACATATCTGACAGATAATTTTGTAAAAGGCCTCAAGATTGCTCTCGACTTTTTAATTCAACAAGACAACTCCCAAAGCACACACAGCACATAAATTATATGTTATACAGCTCAGTCAAGCTAACGCATGACATCTGCCCGGCTCAGGATAATAAATGGTCCACAATTCCCATCAGAGAAGGTTTGGGTGATCTTCAAAAATAGATTATTCAGGTCAGAGGCTTTGTTTTAAAAACACTTTTTTTTCTCCAGACTATCTTTTGGTTGCTAATGGCAGTTTTCGGCACATTATTTAGTCACTTGAAAAATAAAAGATGAAAAGTGATCAATCTTTAAAAAATTCCCCGAAGAAGTCGGTAAGGGACTGCGTCAGTGTACCGCTTCCAGTCCTTGCCGTATTTGCTGGAACAGCGATGCTCATCCCGGATGCATCGGTGGACTAGGAGAATAGTCATGTAGATGATGTAGAAATATGGGAGGATGTGATCGAATCCACATGTCAGGCAGTAGGCCAGGGAGCCCATCAAGTCGCCAGTGTAGTTGAAATGCCTCGCTACCCCCCAGAATCCAGAAATCATAAGTTTACTGTGGTGCTTCTCTCCGTCCACAGAGGTGTATGAGCACTCGATGTAGTTGGGCTTTTTACCCCAGATCCTGCATTTTCCATTGGTGCGCCGAAACAGATCTTTTTGGTGGTTGGTCATCCTGAAGATGTAATAGCCGACCAGGCCCAGAAACAGGATGCTGACAGCGCCCGTTGTAGTGTGCTCGACAGGGTTGTAAACCAGATATAAGCCCTGAGGAAGACACAAACAATTGCAAGGTGAGGAATTGCACTGCATAATGGCATCTGTACATTAACTTGTGCATGTCTAGTGGAGGTTTTCCAGCAATGTTAATAACCAGTTGTAAGAGAACTCTGAATGTTTTAATGAATGCAAATATGGAATTTTGTTTACGTAAAAAAAGTTAAAAATCAGACTGGAGTCGACTCTAGAGTCAGGTTTCCATGAATGACCAGCATAGAGGTAACGTCTTGTTTTAAAACATAAATGGGGTTGGAAATAGAACAGTCCTGCAGGACGGTGCATGTATGGACTTTCATTATTGTAAAAAAAAAGAAAGACCAGAGTGTCTCTTAAAAATACACTGTCACAGCGATAGGTGTCTCCTATACAATGGATCAGATACTGAGATGCCAATTTTTAATAAGGTGCTCAAGGATAATTTGTATAACGACCTCGCAGACCCCAGTCCCCCAACCCCTCTGAAGTTTTGATTCTTGAAATGTGATTCGCGGAATAGTGCTACACTCTTTCGAGCATATGGTGGGGCATGCATTTGTGTCTTCCTGACCCATTATAAGAGTCCCGCCAGCTTTTGGTCCATTACCTTGTGACCCTCATCCTCACTCTGCTTCCGGTGTGAAGTGGAGATGCACATGCAGGGCCCTTTCAAAGCATCATAAAGTCAACAACATTCACAATCATCATAGCTCTAAAAGGAAACCCTCATTCTAAGAGTCGAACCCTAATGTCCCATCAATTAGACCAAAAAGTGACATGGTTCCTGCTGTGCGCCTCCAAAACGTTCATCCAGTAAAATGTTTTAGAGAAGCATGTTCATGTGTGAGTGTCTGAATAACATCTCTGAACGTCTGAGAGCTGGGAGGCATTGGTACTCTCATTTTAAGTACCCGAGTTTGCAAATAGTAGTAGTAACATGGTTTTTAATTGTCTTGGATTGTTAACTGGTACTATAAATCTGGGAGCAAGGTAGAGGCTTTGGAATACAGAAATGTGGCAGAAATGCTGAGCAGTGACATGCTGCATGCCACCAACACTGTCCATTCCAGTTGTTGGCAGTTTGCCAGCAGTGTCTTTGTTTCTTCGCCGTCCACCCTGCCTGCTTTGGAAATCCATAGCTTCTGTAGGCATCTTAATATGATGTTCATTTTAAAGGCGGAGCGCAGCAATGGAGTCTTCAACCACTGCAATGACAACTTTTCAATGGATGTGGGTTGTCGCCTCTGAAACTGTGACCCTGGTTCGTAGGTTTTGGGGAGTCTTTGGAGTTTGTGGTAATCCAAAGATCAGACCCTAGCAAGCGGTGACCCGCTGGTAAACTATGCATATATAACAAGAGGTAGCTGTTCCCATAAAGATTAGGAGAAATGCAGCTCAGATGCAAGGCAATTAACGCTCCACTGAAGGTACGTTTTTATTATCATTTAATCAGCTTTCAAGCTAACCTTTTCAATATATGAACCAAATAGCCAAAAGGCAGTGCATTAGTGTTTTGATCTATGACTAAAAAACTGCTCTCTCTTTTTCTCACTCCCATGCCGTTCTTCCTTATAGCCACTTTCTCTTTCTCTCTTCTCTGTTGGTTTCCCACCTCTTTCATTTCCATTGGTGTACTTTTCCCACTTGCTGGTGTTACCCTTCGTCCATTCTATTTCTGTGCTTTCCTGTTTCCTGTTCTTGTTGCTTTTCTCTCAACTGAATTTTTGGCTGTTCTCATTAGTATCCCCTTTTACCTTCCTATTCTCTCCATACCCCAGGCAATGTCTGCCATTACAAAAGGCCTGGTTGCTGTTAAGTCATGGATGAGGTCCAACAGTCTGAAATTCACAAGGGTCCAAGAAGGCCACAACACACTATTACAAAATCAACATACTCTACCCTAGGTCCAGTTTCTCCAGACAGAAAGTTTGAATTCAGACTAAAGTGAGAAACCAGGTGGTTATTTCGGGCACCAACATGAGAGAATCATTGAAAAGAAGCGTCAGTAATTAAAAGGTCTTTGTAACAAGTCCTCTTTCTTCACTAAGCAACAAAAAACGCCCAATGTTAGTAGTTAGTAGGTGCAGTTAAACCACTACTGAACTATGGAGACAGGTTCTTAGCTTGGCCTTTGATAAAACAAATATTGGTTTCAAAAGGTCTAGAGTGCAGCTGGTGTTTTAAATTCAGTCTAAAGCAGAAGTCTTCAAACTGTGGTGCGCGCCCCCCAGGGGGGGGGGGGGCACAACCGCATCCCCGGGGTGGAGGGGGCCGGGACCCATTATGGAGGAGCCAGCCCGGTGAAACACTGAGCACTCCCTCCGCAGCTTTTACCAGCTGAGGGAGTGCTCCTGGGCTGGCTGAACTGTCAAAGTGAAACACTGTTTCCCTTTGACAGTTCAGTTCAGTTTCCCAGCCGCACATGCTCACTGAGCCATGCAAGGCGGGGGGCGTTTTGCTTCGCCAGCCTTGCATAGCTCATTGGAAATGCTGGCTGGGGCACTGCATGTTTGTATGTGTGAGAGGGAGCTCCTGCGCCTCCTCACACATACGGACAGAGCAGCCTTGAGCGGGGCGTTTCAGCACCCACACCCAGGCCCCTGCAGAACGTACGTTTATGTTCATTTATTTATTATTTAAATATGAGTATGGATGTATATATGCTTGTGATATGAGTGAGTGCATGGTGATGGGTGCTCTTGTGAATGATGTGTGATTGCTGTGTGAGTGTGTGTGTGTGTGTTTGTTTTGGTCCGTTGAGCTGATTTTGGAGAGTGGGGGGTAGGGGAGGTGGGGGGAAGAGGAGGGTTGTACAACAAAGGCATTTTAAAAATGCTTTTTTTGCACAATCCCCCTACCCACCTGCCAAAATCAGCTCTCCTTCTGAGGCGCTGTGGAGCCCAGGGGACAGATCTTAGATGTCCAGTAAAAAATATCATGCCTGACCCCTGCGCCCCCCAGTGCCAATTGCAAACTGTTTGGCTTTTTACCCATTTTTTTTAAGTATGCTGTAAAATGCGACATTTTAACCCATTATTTTAAATAAATTCACGGGGGAAAACCCCCTACCCCCTTTATTGGTTAGGGCTCCCTCGCTCCACTTTTCACCAGCCGCCACTGGCCCTCGGACTATATTCTGGGAGCAGGGTGGGGGAGCCCAGGGACTGTGGTGGGAGCAGGATGGGCTGGCGCCATGGGATAGTGGTGGGAGCAGGGTTTGGAGAGCCCAGAGTCTGTGTGGGGTAGAGAGAGCCCAGGGACTGGGCTAGGAGTGGGATGAGGGAGGCCAGAGACTGTGATGGGAGTAGGTGGGTGCGGTGACAGCGCGCAATAGTTCATAGCCATTTGGATTTACTGTCCATTTGGAATTTTTGGCGGGGCCCTGCCTGCCCACATATTGCTCGGGGTGGTGGGGGACCAGGCATAAAAAGTTTGAAGACCACTGGTCTAAAGTAACAACAATATGTCAATAACCAATTTATGAACCTATGCTGGCTCCACTTGGGTACTAGACTCAGGTTAAAATAAAAAAACGATGATTAGTCTTCAAAAGCATCACTATTCTAGTCACATCACACCTACAAAACAGAATCCATAGATACCACCTGGCTATCTCCTATACTGATGCCAACATCACAGTCTTTCCTCCCACTTTATGCACAGGCACAGTGGATAGATTGTTTTCTGTTTTTGGAACAAATGTCGGAACTCTTTGTCACTACCTGTTGCGTCATCTACAACCTATAACCATACACACACAGAAGAGATGTTGGGTAACTAACAGCGTGTTTTCATTTGTTTTATTCATTATTTTCAGTTAACATTAGATCAGGATTCTAATTTGTGTTTCTTGTGGTGCTTCTTTTTTTTTTAAACAGATTAAACATCATTTGTCGGGAGATGAACACTCCAACGTCCATACACTCTCTACTTTCATGTGTCCCGAAGACGGCTTAAAGGGCTCTACTTCATAAGGAACAGATGTTATCACACCGCCCCTCCCATTAAGACAGAAACACATTTTGTATTGACACGCCCAGTGAAATGCCTTTCAAAGTCACATTATGAGCTGCATTTCCACCCATGTTACTAACATCACTATACATGTAATCATGCATCATCAATGCTACCATGTGGCATTGGAATCTCTCCTTGCTGTTTTCTGTTCCTTTGGTGGAATTTTTTGGACCTGTTCTACATTTGTGTAAATGGCTGACTTTTAAAATAAAATGTGTTCAAATAAATAATTTTTTAATCGATCCTGACCTAGTGAATATTGCTGATTTGTTTACAGCAATACTCTAATGTTCACACCACGTTTGACCCCCAATAGTGTGTAAAGGTGGCGTAGTTTGTGAGAAACCTCTATACACCAGACAGTCAGTAAGTATCTCGAATAGTGGTAAGGCAGTAAGTCCCCATTTCCCATTGGGTTCATTTGGACCCAATGGGGATGGGTGGCCCTAATACTGCTGGCGCAAATACTGCTGGCGGTTATAGCACCGAAAATGGCCGTACCGCCGGCGCATTCAACTCCAGCTCTGAGCTGGAGGTGAATGCGTCCAGTTGTGGCCATACTCATGATTGGGCCAACCCTTATATGGAGTAGTGATAGCGTTGCCGCTGCATTTAAGGGCTAAGGCCCAACTCATAATGAGGCCTTAAGAGTTTACATAGTTGATTGTGCACTTTGAAACCAGACCACCAAAAAAGTGTGTTGAAATGTAATTCTGTCAACATTTACAGATCAAAATACGTTTGTACGTTGTTACAACGAAAGTAATTACTTTGTGATTTTTCACTTGGATGCAATTACATTTGAGCTTTTTCCGTTTACTTTTTATAATGGGGGTGTCCCCTCAAATCCATCTATACACCTCCCACCAACTCCTACCCTTCCCAACCCTGCGTATGCCCCTTACTCCCAAACACACATATTTCCATAACTTTGTACAAAGTAATTGCATCGAAGTGAAGTACCTCAAAGTAATTCACTTCTATGTAACAACAGTATACGCAAAATACATCTCTTTCCACAACCTTCCTATTTACCTGCAGTGTGTAGAGGTATGGTAGCCAGACGCAATCTCCCCATCCGAGGTACCAGCCAAAATGGTCGTGGCAGATGTCAATGGTTTTCAGGTACCAAGCTTCATTCCAGAAAAAGTCCAACACATAAATACCCTGCAGTACAAAGTACTTTTAGGTCAGTTAAATGACAATAAGGTGACACAGCATCAGAAATACTTGCAAAGGTGCTCAGCTCATTTATGCAAATCTACTTGTATGTCTGTACTTAAATAACAAATTTAAACCAGTTTTACCAGTTAGGAGGTACCGAACAAAGACAAACAAAGAGGTCACATTAAGACTCAGAACAAATAAATGTAAATGGCACAGGTATTGCAGAATCCAGAGGTGCATTATTTTACTAACATGGGCAAAAGAATGTAGAGAAGGGGTTAGTTGAGGTGAATGAGGAAATAGAAGACATTGCAACATACTAAACGTGCTTCACCTATGAATAAGAGAAGTTATTTATGCCCCATGTTATGAATCTGTGAAGAACAAATATTAAGAGTGCAAGAAGGATGCTGAACTACCCAGAGCCCAATGCAAACTATAGAAAGAAGATGTTAAAAGTATGCCTTGAAGACACTCGAGAGAGTGATAGAGATAATCAGCGACTGACAAAGATTTTACAAAGCACCGCCCACGTTAGATTCCTCTTCAGACAAGTGAAGGGGTGATAATGCTCTCATGTCAAAAAGCACTAGTAAAAAAACCACGGATATTTTTGGGATATTTTCTGAACAGAAAAACACTTGCGTGCTCATCCTGATATGCTCAGGTAAAGGGGAAAGCAAATGCACTAAACTTGACACTGCGTGACTTTTTTCCGCATTTACACGTTCTAGAACAGTTTCATTTCCAGAGGAACCTGGGCCAATGAATGGAAATGACTGGTGAAATGGCGGCCTTCGTGTTTGGCATGGCGGACGGCAATGCAGAGGGATATCCATGCTGTAAAAGGTATTAGAATCCGGGAACTTCACCAGTTCCTGAGCCTTTCCCTGCATCCATGGGGTGAAACCCTGATCTGGTTTTACTGTGCGTGAAGATGGATCTGAATCACTGGAAAGAGTTTGACCGTGTTAGTGTGAAGAGGTCACATTTTTTTTTACAGTTAAAGCACAACGTGAAACCACCTTTGGCCACACAATGCTGATATGTGTCCTTTAAGATGCCAGTAAGAGAAGAGGACATACTTTATAGGAGTTCTAGGACAACTGGTGCCATACAAATAAACCTCTCTGACATTTGCTGTGTGATTTGCAATGTGCAAACACCTAGAAGACATTTAAATTACAATGGGTCACATTTAATGAACACAGGGTTAATGTTTTATATCACCTGCAGCAGATAGAATTGCATAGGCTATCTATTTGCTCCTCATCCCCCAGAGATAGTGCTTGCTTATTGGATGATGGCCAGTACCCACTGGCTGCTTTTAGCTCATGATCATCAAAACTGTATTTAAAACTGTGCATGCAGTCTCATGTTAACTGTTTGATTTGATTGAAGAGAAAGATATAGGTTCATTAGTTATCATTGTTATTCTTTACCATGGTCATTCTTAAGTATAAATTCTATACCTTAAAGCTTTCAAAGTTGTAGTTTCGTAACACGGGAATCTGGAAGGTTACCTTTTTACTTATTCCAAGTGCTCAGCTTAAGGTGGGCCCATGCCAAGCAAAGCCAGGACACTGTGGTAGGAACATGAAACTTCTTTATTAAGTCCCAGCTCCAGATACAGGGTACGGGTAGACATTTGGGCCCATCAGGTAAGTTACTAGGACAGACATCCACCAGCATCCTCTCTCAGTCAACCCATCTTCTCAACTGACATTCACAGAACCCATTCATGACAACATTCTCACACACAGCATTACATGTCAGTCACTCACAGTATTCCATGTATAAAGGGAAGGTGCAGGGAAAGACGAGACACAACAGACTTCTTGCTCATTTTTAAAATAGATATTGTCCCGTTTTAAATCAAAGTGAATGCATCCAGTTTCTGAAAATGTCATGCTGATGTGCATTGTCAATTATTGCTACTGCCATCCTTGACATGATCATTTAAAACAGTGTGAACGTCCCTCTGGTGTTAAACAGTCACTTGTTTGAGTTGTTACGTTTTGTACTTCAATCTTCTGTTTCTTTCCTCTTCCCACCCTTTTGTTTATTTCTGCTTCCTGCCTCCTCTTCGTCCCGAGTACTGAGATGTCTAAAGCAGATTGCAGATGCCTTAAAAGGTGGAGGAAAGCATTACTCCAAAAAGATACAACCAAAAGGGTTGAAAAAGGTTCCCAGAGATAAAGAAAAAGACTGAGTGAGTGTGGAAAATGGTTCTGACTGACTCAGGATCAAAAATCCAAGAGTCCAGAAAAAAGTGCTGGGGGACTCACAAGTGGGGAGAATTATGCACAAACATGAAATTCTACCCAACAAGATCCACCTTCAAGTCCACTATAGCCTTTGCGATATTGTCTTTGAAATTCTTGAATTGGACCTGGATGGTATGAGAAATGTGTTCTTGAAAGGAGTCCAGACAGTATATCAAATCAAATTTGGTGAGAGGTTTTTCTTTCTCTGTGGTAGTGTGACAATGTCAATACTCTGACCTTGTCAAGGAGGGCTAGAAGCCTCTCTCCAGTGGAGATAGAAGCAGTTGGAAGGGATCCAAAGTCTGCCCCATGAGAAGAATCCCATAAAGGTCCCCAATTCCCACCCCTTCTGTGCCAAAATGTTTTTGTGTAGAGCACTCATCTCACGCCATGCCTCCATTACAATATACTTGCCAGCGTTTCTCTAATTTTTCTAGGAGCACATTTTGCCTAGGGGGGATAACAATGAGAGTCGCCAAAGCCTTAGCCCTACCTAAGCACCCTTTATCAGTGAGGATAAGGCTCTGGCTACACCCAAATGAAGTTGAGGTCTGCTGCACAGAGAGAGATACTACACCACCTAAGCAGCCCGGTGCAACCGGAAAACCCCAGCAGATAGAGAGAGTTACAAAGGGAAGAAGCAGTCAGACGCAGCCGGCAGCTGGACCGCACAGCGTCACTTGAAGAGAGCAGCAAACCCACATCCAAACAAAGACCCTCCTTAGACAACCAGAAAGAGAACAGGGGAAGTTCCCATCCCCACCAAATTCCCTTACCTTTGGAGTCCACAGACACGGGTCAGAAACATGAACAATAACATCCACCCTCCCGGCATCAACAATATGTGGCAAGCCTGTACTGAGAAAGGGGACAGGGCTTAAGCCATTTTTAACGACTCAGTCTTGCAAAAACACACCATGGCATGTGAGATAGAGTAGGATTTGCCAGGGGAAGTTACGTAGTCAGGGAGAGACCAGGGGATCTAAGCAGAGGACATGAAAAACGAACATGACAACAGGAAGTGTGGGTTATTAGGGTGAGGTCAGCAATAAAGGTGGAGGAACAAGAGACCAGCAGGAGGAAGGAAGGCGCAGCAGCTTGTGGAGGGGACTGTTGGGTAAGGTGACATATTGGCATAGGAGTGATAGTGGTTCTGCAGTGTGTGTGTGTGTGTGTGTGTATGTGTGTGTGTGTGTGTGTTTGTGTGTGTGTTTCTATGTGGCGAGTGAGTAGAGGGAGTTAGCATAAGGAGTGAATGTGAATTGTATGGTTCTGAGTGAAAGGAGGGTGTTTGTGTAATGGAGTGGGAAGAGGGGAATAGCAGTGTGAGGAGGAGATCAGTACTGGAAAGAGGAGAGTAGTAGTGGAAGGAGTGGAGTATTAGTGTCAAAGAGGAACAGTAAGTGGTGTCGGAGGAGATGCAACACAAAAGGGTGGAGCAGAGGGCAGGAGGAGTAAGCCGAAGGGGAGTGGCAGTAGGTTTAGAGAAGATGTGAGTGGGCATGGCCAAAGTAGTCTGAATACCACAGAGCAAATGCACAAAGTAGGGAAAGGAAGGAAGTCCCTGAGGAAGTTTAGATAGCCAGCATTTAGGGAGCTACCCTCACAAAACATCAGCTATTAGGCATTATGGTTACTCTTCAATAACACTAACCAGGGGTTTCGGATGCCTGTGTTAGGGAGGAAATCCCACGGGAGACGAGAGAGAAAGAGAGCGATGGTCATAGGACCTGTAAACCAACAAATACAAATCCTTAAACTGTTTCAAAGACTGTTACAAAGATTACCCAAAGCCCACCCTAGGTTGTAGAGTTAACGAGTTTACTTTCTCGTGGTGCTCTGAGATTGACATCTTGCAAATCTCAAGCTCCTTGAAACCAACCACCTGTAAAGGAGATATTTGTCCCGCAATGGTATTTAAGGATTTCTCAGTTATTCTGGTTTCCTGGGTTACAAAGCTTGTGAATTTATCTTTTTCCGAAGGCCTGGTACCCCAATTTTTGAAGGAGGCCTGGATCACGCTACTTCTCAAAAAAAGCATCATTTTAAAGCTGTGAACTATCGCGCCATCACAAACGTCCCCTTTCTGTGGAATGTGTTGGATCGTACAGCAGCACTACAATTCCAGAGCTACATAGAGGAACATAACATCCTTGGTACTCACCAGTCTGGCTTTCTAGCCAAATATGGCACTGAGACCGCCCTAATCGACCTGAAATCCAGCCTCTCTCTAATTGGCTAAAAAAAAGATCTGCAGGCTTTGGCAACTTTGACATAGCTGGAACCATTATCGCAGTTGCTAAAAGCGTTAAGACCTTAGGGGTCATGCTCGACTCTGAACTGTCCATGAAGCCTCACTTAGCCTTCTTACGATCATCCTGTGGCTATATTAATAAACTTCTTAGTCACATCCGCCCTTTCATGTTACCCGAGAACATGGCCCTCCTTGCTTCAGCACTTGTCCACTAACGCCTGGACTACTGTAACAGTCTGCTTCTGGGCACCTCCCAGGCAAACCTAGCCGCACTTCAGGTGATCCAAAATGTAGCAGTCCGGGCTATTAAACATCTAGCCAGACAAGATCACATCACTGAAGTAAGGAGGGAGCTTCACTGGTTTCCAGAGAAGCATTGAGTTACTCACAAGGCCTGTAGTATTTGCCTTTGTCAGGCTTCAGCCCTGAAGCATGCCCAGGCTCCAGTGTGTGTGGAAAGGCAGGAAGTGAGGGAGGGTCCTGAAACTTCCCTGTCCTTTGTCTCTATGTGTGCCTGATTGAAACCAGTTCCAATTGGCCGGCTGGCAACCCTGTTGTGTGATTGAAAGCCTAGGGCTGCAAAGAAAGGTGCTGCTAAAGGGGTGCTGAGAGGGCTATAGCCCCAGGTCTTTTTGTGGAAGTCCCGGGTAGAAGCTCAGGGGCTACAACCAAAAGGCTAGCTAGACCCGACAGTCCTGACATTAGAGTAGCCCCAGGTCTTTTCCAGACCTGACACCACCCTTGGCTGTGAATGAATGGGAACTTGCATAAAAAGCGAGGTTTTTGGGACTAAGAGCAAAGTGAACCACTGGAGGACAACATCCGAAGCAGAAGGCGAGAGAAGACGCCAGCAGCACCCTGCTGGACCGCAAAGAGCCCGGTGAAGCCCTGCAGCTGTGCTGACCCCGTTTCCGAATCGACAGGGAAGACCCATAAAGTACGACTTCCTCCTTTAGGCTGGTGGGACCAACTAGCCTTGTGACACACTCTACTGTGGCGCAACCCCGACTTGCTGCGACGTTCCCAGGCTGTAGAAGGGGTACCTCGACCACTTGTGAGTGCATTGTCTTCCGAAGTTCGAATTCGGCCAGAACTTTGTGGGCATCCAGTGGACCCTACAGAAGCAAGAAATCCATGTCCAGAGTCCCCCAACCAGATTCCACGACCGACAGATCAAGGAAATCCTAACCAGAGCTTTTCGTTCTTTGGCGCTGAGAAAAAGGCACCAAAACCACAAAGTGCTGCTGAATCGACCGAAATCCATTGCTACCGAATCCCTCTCTCGAGTGCTGCCACTGGAGCCCGCCAGACGTCCTCCCTTTCATCACCACGACCAAGGACCAGGGTCAAGGGTCTACTGCATTGCATCTTGAAGGCATCCAGCTGGGACAGCTTCTTCATTTCCAAGGTAATGTGGGGCTTGGTGTACATTATCCTTTTGCCATTTGGGGTGCTACCTATCTTTGGGAGTGCAATTTAACCCTACACTAAGTTGACCTCAACTTAGCTGCACTGGCCTTACAGCTGGTGCTTTCTAAAGGTGACTCCTCTTGAGTTGCTGTGATTTCTCTTTTGAACACTGACTATTTAAGAACATTTTTCTAATCAGAAGAGCATCAGAACTTTGACTTTGCCCATTTACTTTGGCTGTCCTGGTTCCCTAAAGGCCTCCTTCTGAACCTATTGGCTTTGCCAGTGCTTGTTCCCTTACAGGTTTTAAATGTTCAACACTTTAATTCTGGGATAATAGACTGCCTGCATCCCTTTAGGAGAATCTAACTGTTCTTATAACCTACCAGTCACTTCTGATCTAACCCTAACCTCAACTTACGTCACCTGCGGGTGCTGGAACATGTGTAACATATGAATGTATTACTCACCTGCTTTATTGTTCACTTTTTAAATTGAATTCTAATTTGGGATTAATGTTACAGCTAATTACTGCTTTTTAAAGAACGCTTTAAATATCTTTGTTTATAAATAATTTATTATATAACTTTAAGTGTGTAATTGTTTAATCGGATACAACATGCATTACTTACCGTAATAGCATTTCTGATGATTGTATCTGCTTAGATTCACATGCTGTGCATGTGATCCGACATCCAGTGGTAACCGCGGAGTATTGCATCTTGTCTTTCGGGGACCGAGAGGGGACGTCGGCATAGGCGTGTCTGTAACACTATCCCTATCGTGACGTGTGGTGTACCCAAAACCCCTCACGTGCCGAGGTACCGCCTATTGTATTTTTTCTGCCATGAGGGAGCCCAAGGCTATAGTGAGTGAGTACATAAAGAGATAAAGTAGTAAGACGTTTATGTTCCTTCCACCCTGAGCGGGGAGGTAGGGAGGGCGCATGTGAATCTAAGCAGATACAATCATCAGAAATGCTATTACGGTAAGTAATGCCTGTCTTCTGAGGCTTATTAATCTGCTTAGAATCGCATGCTGTGCATAGACTAGCGAGCAGTACCTGGAGTTGGAGGTGAGTTGTGAGAAGTAACAGTAGAGAAAAGATGTCCAAGTACTGCTTGTCCCACCTGAGAATCAGACCTAGAATGAGTGTCTAGGCAATAGTGTTGTGTAAAGGTGTGTACAGAACTCCAGGTTGCCACTTATCAAATGGACTCTAGGGGAACATTTGCAATGAATGCTATGGATGCCCCAGTGCCTCGAGAAGAATGTGCTCTAGGCATGAAGGGCAGTTCTCTCTTAGCAAGAGTGTAACAAAGTGTGATGCATTTGACAATCCACCTTGAGATAACTGATTTAGAGACAGGAAACCCTTCTCTACCAGCTGCCACTGAAACAAAGAATTGTTAAGTCTTCCTTAGTGGTTTAATTCTTTCCAGGTAAAACATGACTGCCCTGCGCACGTTTAGTGTGTGAAGGCTTCGGTTTATAGTCATAATGTAGAAAAAAAAATGTCGACTTACAAAAATGTAGAAAAACAAATGTAGAAAACAATAATGTCGAAAACCTATACATATAATGAAAAGTCAATTTTTAGAAAAAAGAATGTCGAAAAAATATGTCAATTAGCACTATCAATAAATAAACAAGATGAGTATCATTTACTAGGGGGGTCCCCCCCCAACCCCCCTCACCCAACACCCCCCCGGCCACCCCCCAACCCCTCTCTCACCCCTCATACTCAACACATTTTAATTATATATATATTTATTTATTTTGAAAAATTCTAAAAAAATGTAGAAAAAAGTCAACATTGTTTTTCTAAATTGTTTTCTAAAAAAAAATGTCGACATTTTGACTTTCTACAATATTGCATTCTACATTATGACTGACCACCGAAGGCTTCTTTCGGCCACGTTAGTAGGGTTCTGGAAGAAAGTGGGTAGTTCGATTGATTGGTTCACATGGAACTTTGAGATGAATTTAGGCGCAAACCTGGGATGTGTGCGCAGAACTACTTTATCTTTGTGGACTGTAACAAAGGGGTCTAGAACAGAAAGAGCCTGTGATTCGCTAACCCTTCTGATAGAGGTGATAGCCACTAGGAAGGCTGTTTTATAAGTCAGGTCTTTCAGACTTGCTTCATGCATAGGCTCAAAGGGAGCTCCCATAAGCCTGGTCAAAACCACATTCAGATCCCATCCAGGGGCTGGGTGAGAAATGGGAGGATAAATCCTCTTAACCCCTTCCATAAAGGCTTTAATCACCGGTATTTTCCACCACAATACCTTTTGTTGTGATGTGGTGTAGACTGACAGAGCAGCCAGATGAATCTTTAGGGAATTGAAGACTATCCCAGTGTCCACCAGGTGGGTTAGGTACAGCACAATGTGTGAGGGTGAGCAATCGATGGGATTGACGCCCTTGGAATTGCACCAGATGACAAAACGTTTCCATTTGCTGGCATAGCAATAACGTGTATTAGGTTTTCTCGCTTCCCTGAGTATGTCCATGCACCTCTGAGGGAGTTGCAGGTGTCCAAACTCTATGATCTCAGGAGCTAAGTTCAGAGTTTGTGGGCATGGGTGTAGGGTCTCCCCCCTGTCCTGAGACAACATGTTGTACGGGCAGGGAAGCTTGACTGGTGAGGAGAGGGACATTTCCATCAGGTGAGTGAACCAGGGTTGGCGGGCCCACATGGGGGCAACCCGTATCATGGTAACTGGTTCCTGGTGCATCTTGTGCACTATCTTGTTGAGAAGGGGAGTCGGGGGGGAAATCCGTAGACAAATTTCCCCGACCATGTTATCCAGAGATCGTTCCCCTTGGATCGGTTCTGGGGATACCTGGAGGAGTAGTCTTGGCATTGGGCGTTCTCCTGAGTAGCGAACAGGTTGATCTCTGGGAAACCCCATTCTGCAAAGACGTTGGACACAATGTCTTTGTACAGTCGCCATTCGTATTCTTCGGGCAGAGGGAAATCTTTGCTGAGTACGTCTGCTAGAAGATTGAGTTCCCCTGGAACATGTTGGGACAACAGAAACATATTGTGTCTGAAAGCCCATATCCAAATGTTCTGGGACAGCTTGGATACCCCTGGAGAGTGAGTGCCCCCCATTTGTTCAGGTAATACATAGCTGTACTGCTGTCCGTTAGAATCAGCACTGTCTTTCCTTGCAGTTGCACCTGAAAGTCTTTCAAAGCCTTGAACACCACTAACAGCTCCAGTAAGTTTATATGGTTGGCTGCTACTTGAGGAGACCAAACTCTGTGTGCTGTCTGCTGAAGCAGATGAGCTCCCCACCCTGTGAGAGATGCGTCTGTCATGAGAGTGGCTTCCACTGCAGGGGTGGTGAAGGTCTTCCCCTTCAAGAGGTTTTCTCTTGACCACCACTGCAGAGGGCTTGCAAGACAACTACCAGATCTTCCCATTGTCCGCTGGCCTGACACAACTGGCTGTTGAGCCACTCTTGCATGGGACGCATGTGCAACCGCGCGTGGGGAACCAAGTATATGCATGACGCCATCAGCCCTAGCAAACGCATGGCTTTGCGTACCGTCACCTCCCGACTGGCTACATATTGAGGGATCTGAGAAAGCATGTTCTGAACCCTCTTGTTGATGAGGAAGACAAGGCCGTCTTCCATCCGAATTACAGTTCCCAGAAATTGTTTTACTTGGGTGGGGACTAAACTGGATTTCTTTTTATTGATTGAGAAACCCAGGCTGAAGAGGAGATCTACTGTTTTTTGGGTGTTCAAAAAACAAGCGTCGAACAAGTCCCCCGTGATGAGCCAGTCGTCAAGGTAAGGGTAAACTGGGACTGATAGTCTGCGCAGGTGTGCTGCTGCTACTGCCAGGACTTTGGTAAACACCCTTGGCGCCGAGGCGATGCCGAAGGGGAGTACCTTGAATTGGTAATGCCTGTCCTGGATCATGAACCTTAGATATTTCCTGCGCGCTGGCAACATTGAAATATGAAAGCATGCATCTTTCATGTCCAATGGTGCCATGAAGTCCCCTTGTTTCAGCAATGGGATCACCTCCTGCAGTGTTACCATGCGAAACTTCTGGGGTATTATAAACTTGTTCGCTGGGCGCAGGTCTAGAACAGGGCAGCGTATGGCGAGATCCTTTTTGGGTACAAGGAAGTACACTGAATAAATACCCTCGTTTACCTGAAGAATAGCGATGGCTTCTATGGCGTCCTTTCCCAGCAGTGCTTCCACCTCTTGGATCAGGATCTCCAGATGTTCCGTTGAAAGGCGCCGTGAGTCCGGCGGTCTGAACTGTGGAGGTCGGGCGAATTCCACGCAGTAACCATGGGCGACCATCTTCAAGACCCACTGGTCGGAGGTTATCCACTCCCATGCCATGAGGAAAGATGTTAATCCCCCTCCGACCGGGGGGACATGGGAGGGAACCTGGACTTGGTGGTCATTTCTGACTAGAGGCCGTGGCTCCTCTGGGATTGGGGCCTCTTCCTCTACCCTTGTCGCGTTTCTGACCCCTTGAGGGGTAGTAAGCGAGGCTTCCAGATGTTTGATTTGTGTTGAAGTTACCCGTGCCGTAGTTGTTTTGACCAGCACGGGCTTGCCGTCGAAAGTACCGCCGAGAGTTATTACCACTCTGGGAGGAGGGTTTCTGTGTAATTTGTTGCAGAGACTTTAGCGTCTCATGCTCCTTCTTGGCGGTTTCAAAAGCCTCATCCACCGCCTTCCCGAAGAGGTTAGTCTACTCAATGGGTTTATTTATGAGGGAGGCCTGAGTCTCAGGTTTAAATCCTGACGTACGCAGCCAAGCGTGTCTTTTCAGTAGGGTCCCTTGAGCAAGAGACCTGCCTGCAGTTTCCGCAGTGTCCAGGGTGTTCTTCACCACGTTCTGGTTAACTAGTCTTCCCTCCGTTACAATGGAGAGAAGCTTTGACTTGGCGGGTTCGGGGACCTCTTGGAGGCCTTCCTGGAGTAAGTTCCATTGGGCATCAGCATAGCTTGCTAATAGAGCAGTATTATTAGCAACCCGTATAGTGCATGCGGCTGCTGACATGACACGTTTGCCAAGGGCATACAGCCGCTTAGATTCCTTGTCCCGTGGTGATTCCCCCGTGGCAAGAGGTACCCGTGCCCTCTTTCGAGTAGTAGTCACTACCAGTGAATCTGGGATGGCATGTTCTTTGATGTATAGAGGGTCAGAAGGAGAAGGGTGAAATAATTATTTGAATCTCGGGTTCACTGCCCGTGTTTGAGCAGGTGACACCAATGAGGAAGCTACCCTTCTCTTAATAGAGTTAAGGAGGGGGATGGATTGACTCGCCAGAGGTTTTTCCTTAATGATATCCTCCACGAAATCCTGCTCAGGTACCGCCTTTTGAGTGGCAATTTTAAAGTATTCAGCTGCTTTTTTCAACATGGATTTGAATGCCATTTGGTCATCTACAGGAGAGGCCTGGCGAGCCGGGGTGGTCGGAGGAGAGTCTAGGCACAAAACATCAGAGTCCTGATATTGCTGTGTCCATGGGTCCTGACCTTCCTGCTGGGTTTCCTCCCAGTTGTCTGTAGTATCCTGTTGGTCTTCCTCATAGTTTTGCAGAAAAGAAGCTTCTTCTTCATTATAGATGTCTCTATATGTGTCCATCTGGACAACGTCTTCCTGTTGGAAAACATGAGACTGATCTTCCTGAATTTGAAGTTTAGTGTCTACCCGAGCCCTTTTCGGGGGAGGATGATCAGAAAAACTGATAATCTGCTCCAGCCGATCCATACACCCTTTGCATTTTTCTGTAGTCCATTTAGAGGACGCAAACGGGCCTGCGTGAGGAGAAATGACGTTCTCCGCCCTGCGGCGTCGAAAGGAGTCTCTCAAGGCGTTGGAAAGAGGCTCTCGACTATACTCGTAAGCGTCGTCAGAATCGGGATCCCAATCCGCCAAAATTTTTTCTGCGGCTTGTCCTATAACCTTAGGCGGAACCGGGTTAAGGCCCACCGCCGCCGTAATTCTTCCGATGCTGCTTTCGATAGTTGCCGAATCATCGTGAGACAGTGGCTCCGATGATTTATCGGCAGGTGCAATACCTTCCGCGGCGCTAGAGGGCCTAGCGGTTGGTTTTCCGGGTAGAGGCCTAGCCGTAGTTTTTGGGCCTACCGCGGCTTTAGAGACTGTTGAAGCGGCGGGATCCCGCGCTTCGACGCGTGTAGGTTTCGGAGTAGCGCCCTTAGCTGGTTTAGGTTGCCCAGTCGCAAAACGCTGCTGAGGATGCAGGGAAGGCTTTGGATCTGAACGATCCGAGGGAACCGGCAAAGTTTTCGACGGCCCTGTTTGCACTTTCGCCTTTTTCGACAAAGACGTCGAAATCGGCATAGGGGCTGTGTGCTTAGTGCGATGCGCTTGTATGCCCCTGTCGCCGGGTGTTGTCCCTGTAGCAAGACCAGAGTCAAGCCTTAAAGGGTCGGGGACGTGCGTGGCGGACCTAGAAGCATCTGCCTCAAGATCTATAACATTGGTAACGGATGTTTGGTCATCCGAAGTACCCCCGTCACTTTCAGCGGGTGTGGTGGTGGGGGAAGGGGGTTCGACATGTGACACACCGTACGCAGCCCACTGCTTTACTGCAAGGCTTGACTAAGCAGTCAAGAGAGGTCAGACACGTGGGTGGGTGCTGTTGAGGGTTAGATAGATTGCTATTGTCGAGAGAGTCTATGTGAGGCCAGCTATACCGGTTTCCTTTTGGGTGGTGGTCGCTGTATGCAAGTGGCAGAGGTGTCGAGGTACGTCATGTGTTTCAGTCTGGATGGCTATGTGTGAAACTAGACCGGATGTGCTTGGCCATAGCCATATTCTATCGTGCAAGGAAGCTTGGCCGTGTCTGCGGCCTGTGTCCACACTAGTGGTGTAAGATATACATACCATAGGCTGCGGAATTGCTCGGCTGGGGCAGTATTTGTTCAGGTATAGAAGTCCTATACCAATGGGCCTAGCTTTCATACTTTAGCAGGTATCTGCATATATTAAGAAAGATGGAGGCTACACCTAGATTTGAGAATCCTGTATAGTGGGAGAGAGGCCTACACCTAACAATGCAATCTGAGTACAAGACAAAACACAGCTAGATTTGAGTGTCCTGTAAAGTGAGAGAGGGGCCTACGCCTAACAATTCAATTTGAGTACAAGACAAACTACAGCTAGATTTGAGAGTCCTGTATAGTGGGAGAGAGGCCTACACCTAACAATGCAATTTGAGTATTAAGACAGAACACATCTAGATTTGCGAGTCATGTTTAGTGGGAGAGAGGCCTACACCTAACAATGCAATTTGAGTACAATAAAAAACACAGCTAGCTTTGAGAGTCCTGTGTAGTGGTAGAAAGGCCTACACACAACAATGCAATTTAAGTACAAGACAAAACACAACTAGATTCACAATGCAGTTTGGGCACAAGATAATACACAACTAGATTTGAGAACACAATTAGATTCGGGAGTCTTGTATAGTGGGAGAGATGGAGGCAGAGGATAGTAATCAGGTTATTGTCCCGGTGTAGGTAAGTTTGCTATGTGGCCGGGCTTCTAGGGAAGAGTGATTGCTCTACTCCTCACCTTGGCCACTCCTACCTTACAAGTCGCTGCTGGTTGACAGCTGGCCACCGGCTTCCCCTGCTGACACCTGCAGACACTTTCTGGAGCCGCCTCAGTTGGAGCCACCCTTTTCTTCGGGGCCCTTAGCCACAGGGGTTGCCGGGCAGAGGGCTGCCCTGGGAGGCATTGTTAAATGCGGGGGTTAGCCAATCAGGGGATGGGGGTGTGCTGGGAGGCAGGAGGAGGGTTGGATTACAAATGAAACGGGTCCGTAGGAACGAGGGTGCAGTCGGGGTTGGGGGCAAAGAAAAATAAAGTAGATAGGCCCAAGGGGTCCCGTGGGCCTTACCACTCACATGTGGGTGATATTGCAAGTGGCAGGCAGCGAGGAGGCCGGGATCCAGGCCCAACAACGCCAAGTGGCTGTAGCCAATCAGGGGAGGGGATGGGCTGGGAGGCAGAAGGAGGGTTGGATTTCAAAGGAAACGGATCCGTAGGAACGAGGGTGCAGTCGGGGCTGGGGGCAAAGAAAAATAAAGGAAATAGGCCCAAAGGGTCCAGTGGGCCTTACCGCTCACATGTGGGTGATATTGCAAGTGGCGAGGCAGCGAGGAGGCCGGGGTCCAGGTCCAACAACGCTGAGTGGCTGTAGCCAATCAGGGGAGGGGGTGGGCTGGGAGACGGGAGGAGGGTTGGATTTCAAATGAAACGGGTCCGTGGGAACAAGGGTGCAGTCGGGGCAAAGAAAAAAAAAGTAAATGGGCCCAAGGAGACCCATGGGCCTTACCACTCACCTGTGGGTGATATTGCAAGTGGCGAGGCAGCGAGGAGGCCGGGGACCAGGCCCAACAACGCTGAGTGTCTGTTGCCAATCTGGGAAAGTCTTGAGGTTCCGGAAGCACCTCAAGACCTTCCTCTTTGCATCTGCCTTTGCTCCCCTCTCCCTTGCTGATCTGCTCTCTCTTGGCACTGTGCACCTGGCCAACCTCTGTCCCCTTGGCCCAGGTATCTGCTCACCCTGCCACCGTTCTGCACTGCCTCCTGGCCACCCCTTGCACTGGGGACTGTAGCTGTACCCATACAGTCCCCCATATTCTTCTTTTATGCACTTATCAGACTTACCCGTTCTACTGCCGTAAACACAGCACTTGCCACTTGCTGGCTGCACTACCCCTGTTTATGGCTCCACTATCTATTTTATTTGTATTTATTATTATTTATCTGTTTATCCTCTGCTCCGCACTTTCCACTCTCCCCCTTCCATGCACTTTTACCCTTTCTCTTTCCCATGCACGTTCTCAATGTCACTGGGCCTAGTAAGATCGTTGCTTGTTCTCCCCTGTTCCCCTCCCTTGTCTTGTCGCGCTCTGAAACACTTGTGTACGAGCGCGATACAAACAAAATATCATATCATATAACTCTGTATTACACAAGTTGGTAGAGTGACTGAGCAGCCAGGTTTATCTCAAGAGGGGCCAATGTGAGCTGTAGGGTTTCAACATAGAGTTTCACAGTGACAAGTATCCAAATAAACATTTACACTCAAGGTTTCTTGATTAAACAATTATTTATTAATTTAACAGTCAGTTTGAATAAGCCTTCTTTAGAAGGAAGAAAATATGTAACACTTAAATATACTTCAAAAATACACACTCAGTTTCAATAAATCAGTAGATACCCATTGGGGATGGCACACAGACACTTCCGACACCCTCAGGTGACTTCACTAGTTAGGACACTGTGGACATTGATATCACTGGTACATTTAGAGCAGTACTGAGTTTTGGTGTCAAAAAGGGAAAGTTTAGGGAAGAACCAATGGTTAACAAGTTTCTCAAACAGGTAAGCACTTTTGAACCCCCCAATGCCATGTAGATTAACCCTTTCCCAGTGATACAAGTAAAGAATGTATGACTCTTTGGAGGGACAGATCAGAACACAAAGTCAGAGGTTAGAAGAGTCTACCGGAGAGCCAGGACAGCCAATGTCAGTTGAGCAAAGTCTATGGAGCTGAAGATCTTCTTGAATGTAAGTAAAAAGTCTTGCACAATGTAATAGAGAGTTTTTGTTGGAAAAGAAAACACTGTTGGGCCACAAGCTGGGAGGCTTGTGAAAGGCAGAGCTGCAAGCAACTCTACAATGCCGCACATGCATGTCTCAACTGAGAGCAAGCAAACTACACAACCACAGGTAAGTACCCCTTAGTTCACAGTACCTTAGGGCTGAAGAAATTGGCTCCAGTTGGCTTCTGTTCCTGTTGTAGTATGGCTAATCCTGTTGTTCCTGGGCCTCTGACGTGGGGACAAGAGGAAAGACGTCTGGGGACTCCTGCACTACGATTCAAAGGTCGGCGGCAGCAACGGACAAAGTTCAGATCAGCAGCACTTCGCGGTTTCAGCTTCTCACGAATAGCACCACCGCAGTTCTTGGACACCGTTTGGACTTTCCTTGCTTCTGGGGTCTAACACTCTGTTGAGGTGGCTCAGGTTTGGTCAGCCCTGCTTCTATGGAGACCGGAGGATCTTCCTGGAGCTCGGGTCCGGCTTAAAAACGATGCACTCGATTCTGGTGTTCCTCTGCCTGGCAATCGGTTCCTGCAGCAGCAATTGAAGTACAGCCAGCTCTGAGAGGATTTCCAGATGGGTTTGTCTTGGGGTCGATTAGTCCCACCTACCCAAGGGGAGAAGTAATCTCTAGTCGAGGCGAATATGGAGCTTCAGCACAGCAGCAGGGCTTCACCGGGAAAGCCAACGGTCCAGGAGTTGCAGCAAGCATCTCTTCCAAGTTCTTCTTTGGATTCCTTCGTCCAGTGGTCGACTCTGCCTTCCAAGCAAAAGACATCGCCTTTTTATGCAGGTTTCTCCCATTCATTCGCAGACTAGCTGTCACTTACACAGCAGGGTGGCTGTCCTCCAAGGACAGACAGCCAGCCAATCACCTTTGGGTGCATTCCTGTAACCACAGAGACTAAGCACAGGGAGTTTCTGGAACTTCCCTCGCTCCCTGCCCTGCCAGACACTCAGGAGCCAGAGGCGGGCTTCAGCGTGAACCCTGCCAAAGAAAAACGAACAAAGGGACCAAACCTGGTTTGGCGCACAGAGTAAATCTCAAGAAAGACCTTTACAACAAGAAATGGCGAAAAAATGAAGACCAGGATCATTTTGACAAAATGGGCACCCATGGGTGCAATACTGCAGCTGAGGATTCAGTCTGCGGTAAAAACACACAATGGTAGGAAAAAGTAAACATTAATTGTTAGAAAGGGTAACAAAAATGTTACATGACAAAGTAGACAAAGGGGATACTAAGTAACCCCTCCAGCACTCTGTAAGATAGTGTGTGCTGGGTCTACAAAGTTACAAAAGGTAGGTAAAGTCAATTTCAATTGACTGCTCTTTGAAACAGTAGTTTATCCAAGAGAAGATATTTAACCCTTTGGGAAATCTAAAAGACTTCTGTGTGCCACTGCACTGAAGGTGATGTGTGTCGGGGCGTGGCTAGGCAGCCATGGAATAGGCTGGGAACCCTGTGAGCTCTGTGATCCGACTACTTGATCCGACCAAGAAACGCATATTTTCTGGACCACTAGCAGCCCAAAAAGTATGTACAGGTGTGGGAAGGCACAGAGCAGAGCATGAGCAGGCTGGCGGCACGTTTATAGCGGAGGAACAGTCAGATTGATACTTTGTACCGAGAGGCCAGCCGCGGAAGGGACAGCAAAATGGTTGCGGCCGAGAACAAAGAGATTCCGAGGGGCGCACCCTTGTGATGGAGAAGCTGTCTCCGTTCGACAACAGCAGAGGCGGATCGCTAGCGGTATGAAATGACTATTATATTACCCAATCTGGGTGGCTGCAGCGAAAGAGGGTCCCGGCCCTGCACAGCCGAGGACCTTTGATGAACGAAGGAGGAATACCGGTTGAGAGGGCCTGTGCGCACTATTGAGGCGGGGAGCGGCTCCCCAACGGCTGAGTATAGCAGTGACAATACTCCCATGGAAGCAAAGGGGAGAGACGCTGGAGGAGTGCCCTGGGAGTGAAGCGCGGACGATCAAGGGATCCAGCAGATACCATCGGCCCTTCGGGGATAGCAAGAACCCACCCTTGCTGGGATTGAAGACCACGGGTGAAGGGGCTGATCCACGGCTCATAGACACAGCGCTATGTCTAATAAACCCCCAAGACTGAAGAGTAAGCAACCCACATTAGAAGAATACACCAAGACGCCGCCCAGCCCGGAGGGAGAGAGGAGCAAAGACAGAGCCCTAGTTGGGAACAGTGCCACCATGGGCACGAACAACAAGGAGGTCCTTCGATGCGATCGCAGACCTTAAGGTGGCTTGGGAGACCAAGCTTGAACTGGCGGTGACAGAATTAAAAACAGCGATGGAGCTCCAGGTCAGGGCAGTGCAAGAGGACGTGAATTTACTACGGCAAGACGTAAGGTCTCTGGCGGAACACACGGAGAACCCTGAGAAGGAGATGGGCCCGAACACGGCAGACTGTGCTTCCCACCGGTCGGAGCTTCACGCCCTGGTACAGCGAGTGGGTAATCTGGAGAGCAGAGCGGAGGAGGCGGAAGGACGAGCCCGGAGAAATAATATCCGTATTGTTGGACTGCCGAAAGGAACAGAAGGCCATAACCCCACGGAGTTCATTGAAACAATGTTGTTACAGGGAATCACTGGAGGAGTGCTGTCTCAAGGGTTTGCGGTGGAGAGGGCGCATAGGGCCCTAACGAGGAAACCACTGCCAGGGAGCCCACCTAGGCCGGTGATCGCTAAGATACTTAACTACAGGGATCGAGAAAGGATCCTTGAACACTTTCGCAAAGGTGGGACAATACAAAGAGGGTCAGCAAACATAATAGCTTACCCAGATTATACCCTGATGGTGCAGCGGAGCAGAATGAACTTTGGGACAGTCAAGAGAAGACTGCAAGAAGCGGGTCATAAGTACATGTTGCTGTATCCGGCTAAGCTAAAAAGTCTTTCACAAGCACAGAACTTTCTTTTTTGAAACTCCGGAAGAAGCCATGGGATGGCTCGACATGCAGGGTTGCCCCCAGGAGTCGGACGTTCGGATGGGAGAAGGCGGTGATATGGATAAGTAATGAGCCAGAGGGGCATCGGGGGTTTTCGAACTTAAGACTATGGGACTTGATTATAGTCACTGAGGCAGCTCGCAAAATGGTGTGATTAGGCTGGGGGAAATACATGATCCATGAATATTGCGATAATGACTTTGTTAGGGAGCTTTGCAGGACCAACCTTTACATCCCCCATTTAGAGATTAGTTAGGTCGCCGATAGTGCGGTGACACCCTGCTGGGGTCTTGCCTGGGATACCAAGGGTAGGCCCAAACGTGGGGGAGCCTGAGATCCAGGGATGGAGCTGGGCAACTGTTGGGGTTGGGGTAGGGTGGGAAGGGAGGAGGGAAGGGGTTGTGTGCTGTGGTGTGTTATAGTTGGGGAAGAGTTATGGGGTGAGCCTACACTTCAGGGAACACAAGACGAACCATGGGAGACCTTAAGATAGTCACTTGGAACGTCAGGGGGCTCAATAGTTATCTGAAGCGGAACAAGGTAATGATGTACCTGCGCAGACAGAAAGTGGATATAGCCCTGTTACAAGAAACTCATTTAACGCAAGATAAATTGGAAGTGATACGGAAAAAGTGGAGAGGGACAGTGGTGGGAGCAACATACTCTGAGGGGTTATTACATGGGTGGCCCCACATGTCCCGTTCCAGTTGCTGAGCTCGCTGGTAGAGTCGGATGTTAGGATGGTGATCATGAAAGGGATGGTGGAAAATAGAGAGATCTGCATCGTAAATACTTATGCCCCGAACCAAGATACAGCTGCGTATTTTAGAACCCTGTATAGTAAACTCAGTGACAGCGTGGGGGGAGCTATATTGTGGGGGGGAGATTTCAATTGTGTGTTGAACCCCGACATAGACAGATCAGACACCAAAATAGTTAGGCCCACCCCGGCTGCAAAGGCACTGCATGCACTGCTGACGGATTTTGGGCTGGCAGATGTATGGAGAACACGTCATCCGCTTGATAGACAATATTCACACTATGCAGCCCCACAGGGCCTATATACAAGACTGGACTATGTATTTGTCACGCAGGAGTTACTGGCCGAAATACCGCGGGCGGAATATAAAGCTAGAGTCCTCTCAGACCACTCGCCACTGCTGCTAGTGTGGCAATACCGACCCCGAAGGGGGAGGATACCCACATGGCGATTGCGTGCTGAAGCGCTTAAAGACAGCGTATTCAGGGAAGATATGCGAGAGGAAATAATAAGTTATTTCGAGATAAATACTGGCAGTGTTAAGACAGCGGGCACACTCTGGGAAGCCTTTAAGGTAGTAGTGAGGGGAATTGCCATAGCAAAATCTAAAGGACTGCAGAGTGGGATTCTGACCGAATTGCAGGACTCCGAAAAGGAACTGGAGAGGGTATTGGAACGTGGCAGCAACACTAAGGCAGATACAGAAATGGCACTGGGCCTGCAGCAGAAATGTGCAGGATATTGGGAGCGATTATGTAATCTTAACTATAAAAAATACATAGAAAGACAACATGCTGGAGGTGACAAACCAGGAAGACTCCTGGTGTGGCTCTACAAAAATGAGACTCCTAGGCCCCCAATCAGAACAATAGTGAAAGACAATGGTGACATAGTGGATACGCAAGAGGGGGTTAATCAAGAATTTGCAGAATATCATAGACGCTTGTATGGGGATGAGACGGGGAGCAATAGGGGGGAAATAGGAGACATATTGGAAGATATTGGACTACCCCAAATTAGTGCAGAGAGGGAGGAGCTAGATGCCCCGATCACCCTAGAAGAACTAGAAGAAGTGGTGAGGCAGCTGCCCACATGTAAAATCCCGGGAACCGACGGACTCCCAAGTGAATTTTATAAGACATATAAAGCTGAGATTCTCCCCCCACTGTTGGAAATACTTAATGAAGCATATGAAGCTGGGAGATTACCGGAGCCACTGCGCGAAGCGCTTATCATACCACTTCCCAAGCCCAATAGGCCTGGTAGTGACTGCGGATCCTATAGGCCCCTATCGATGTTGAACCAAGATGGTAAGATTTTAACAGCGGTTCTAGCAAACAGATTAAAGAAGGTCATCAATAAATTAATACACCCGGATCAAACAGGATATGTCCCAAATAGGAATATCTCCAATAATTTGAGGCGACTCCATCGAGTGGTCGAACACACTAGAGGAGACACTAGCGAAATGGCAATAGTATCACTGGATGCGATCAAGGCGTTTGACACCGTCAAGTGGCCCTGGTTGAAAGCGGCCTTAGCTAACTATGGTATGGAGCCGGAATATCTTCACTGGGTAGAACTTCTGTATAGTGCGCCATTAGCGAGAGTGAAGACAGGAACTGTGATCTCAGAAAGGTGGCAACTTGGTAGAGGAACCAGACAGGGATGCCCTTGGTCCCCCATGTTGTATATTTTGGCTTTGGAGCCTCTGGCGATCTATTTAAGGCAGCAATATGACACGATAGGCATCGTTGTCGGGGAAACATCACATTTAATTTCACTATACGCAGACGATATGTTGCTGTATTTGCGCTACCCAGAGGAAAACCTGCAGTATGTATTAGAAGTGGTGGAGAGGTTTGCTGAACTGTCAGGTATAGCTGTGAACCCCAATAAATCCTGCGTGTTCCCGTTGGGCAGATACAGGGGGCTCTTGGTGGAGAATCTGCCGGTACTACAGATACCGTGGGAGGCCACAACCTTTAGATATCTTGGGATAGACATATACCATACAGTAGAAGCCGAACATAGACATAATACAGAAAGAACGGTTCAGAAACTGGAAAACAGCATGAAGTTCTGGGCGAAACTCCCATTGGCAATGATGGGGCGAGGAGCGATGCTCAAGATGGTGGCATTGCCCAGGCTGTTGCACTGCTTCGCGAACATCCCATACTCCATACCCCGGCAATTCTTTGTTAGGTTGGATAGTATATGTAGGGAATTCTTATGGCACAGGATGTGGAACAGGGTAGCCTTATGGGAACTTCAAAATCCATATGAGAAAGGGGGCATTAAACTATAAAACTGGGAAGTATATTATGTAGCGAGCCAATTGCAACATGTAGCCAAATGGCTCTCTGCGGAGCCTACCTTAGAGCATAGGCTGCACCAAGGAGATTGCACCCCATATTTCCTGAGAGAAATTATATGGTTACCAAAGCGGGAGCTGAGAGGTCGCCCGGGGATGTTGGGTCTTGGGTGGGGGATGTGGCAGAGGGCATGCCGGTTGATGGACAAGCCGGCCCTGTGCTCTTCGCAAATCCCATTGGTCACAATGATGGGAACAGAAAAGCAACTAAGGTTAATGATTAGGAAGTATTGGGAACCGGTAGGAATAGCAACTTTGGGGGATGTGTGGCAAGAAGGGAAAATACTGGAATTTGAGGAGTTGGTGGAACAAACCGGGTTGAGTGCCGGGCAATATATTAGTTATCATGGGCTGGTGCAACGAATCAAAGATACCTGGTCCGAGGTGGAACTAGCAGAGGAACCAGATACCTCACTAGATGCGATATATGATATAGCGGAAGGGGGGCATGAAACGTCTAGAGTATATGCGATGATGATGATTCACGTGGGCAAGGAAGTGGTGCAACTTAGACTGGACTGGGAGGAAGAAGTGGGGGACTTGATGAGTGATGGGATGGGGGAAAGGGCTCAGGGGTATCATAAAAAAGTATCGAGAAATGCTAGGCTGCAACAAATACAGTTGTATATAACTCACAGAGCATATCTGACGCCACTAAAGATAGCCAAATTTAAGAACGCCGGAAGCCAAGTATGTCCCAAATGTAATGAGGAAAACGCAGGAATGGTACATATGTTCTGGGCATGCCCACTGATAGCGAAATATTGGAGAGACATAGCACAGAAAATGGAAGACAAGAATTTGCATGAAGGTGGATACTGTATGGGCTTGTTTGCTGGGAGGGTTCCCCAGGCCGCGGAAGCTTAAACATGTGAGCAAATTGAAAGATCTGGCGTATGATCTGGCGAAGAGAAAGATTGCTATGGGACGGAAAGCGTGTCACAAGCCCAAAGTGTAGACATGGTGGAGGGACTTGTAGAAGTGGGCGGAGGCAGAAACAGTGGTACGGCAGGAAGCGTGCAGAGGGGACAAAGGGTGAATCTGGAGCCCTAGCAGGTTGGAGACAACTAATAGCAGAGCTATTTGGGCCTTCGTATGATGGATCAAGTGATGGTGACTTAATAAGCGTAGCGGAAGAGGACTCCCCACCAAGAGGACTCCCCACCACAAGTGGTGGAGACTAACAATGGGAGAAAGTAGGCTCGGGAGGGGGGAGGGACGGGAAATACAGTGAGCGAAAATGTAACAATGTATGTGTATTTATGAATAAGTTATGTATCCACTGTAAATTGAGTTTGGTTTGTTTGAGTTGGTTGAATAAAATTAATAAAATATTTCTTTTAAAAAAAGAAGGTGCTGTGTGTCACAATGTAAAAAGATGATCCCTTTGGTGTTTGTCAGACTCCAAAACCAAAAGAAACAAAGCGTTCAAATCAAATAAAAATACGAGAGAGTGGGAAAAAGGTCTCACTCTCTCCAGGATAAAATTAAAAGTCCTTAAGTCCAGCAAAAGAGCTGGGGGTCTCTAAGATAGAAGGGAATTAGCACATTTCTGAGAATTCTCCCTAACAGAATGGATGCTTAATCAGCATAAAGGGGAGGCCGCAACACTGTTGGCTTCCCTTTCCCCTGCTGAAAACAGAAGCGTAGATAGAGACAAGGGATTTTATCCTTTAAAGGAATTGAAATTAGCGGAGGGGTATGTTAATCCAGCCTATGAGCCCCCCGCTTACTATAGTGAGGAAAATGGGGAAGAGAATAAAGGCAGAGAATGCAATATACATCGACATGCAATGAAAGTAAACCGTGTGATGAGAGAAAGGACAGGCAAGACAGAAAAATACAGACAAATGGAGCTAGAGGAAGGAGCAAAGAAGCAGAAAGAAACAAAGGATAACGCTAAGGGAATAGCACAAGTTCAGAATGAATGGATGGGAGGACATATATTACTGAAACTAGACAATAAAGGCATTGATGGGGTTCAAGAAAGAGGGAAGAGAAGAGGGGCAAAAGAAAGAGAAGGGAGAAGAGAGAGCATGTAAAGAAGAGAGGGACAAAGAATGCAAGCAAGGCATGAGGCAAGGAAAGATAAAGAGAGACTAGAAGAGAAGAGACGAGAGGAGGAAGAAGCCCAAAAAATGAAAGTACTTAGGTTGCAAAGAAGGCAAGACAAAGATGAATTGAAGGAGATGAGGAGAAGGGAAAAAGAAATGAATAGAAGTAGGGGATTACAAGATGACGAGAGAGAATATTTTTGTCACAGAAGTATGGTGCTGATTGAAGCACGAGAATGATTGGAGGATGAGCGAGGATCACAACAGCCCTGTAGAGAGCTTCAGCACAGCAGCAGGGCTTCACCGGGCAAGCTAACGGTCTAGGAGTTGCAAGGGATGCCGAGAGTATCGGCATGGGCTGATGAGCAAGAGACAGAAGATTTGGGGACAAGGCTTTGAAATATGTATAGGCAGAAGAGAGGTAAAGAAGGGTATTAAACCCAAGAGAATACAGAAGGATCCTTGTTAAAGGAAAAGGGAGGAAGTTCAGATGATGTCATAACAGACGATCACAGGACACTTAAGTAGATTAGATCTTTATGAAGCAGAAGAGGATAACAGTCATACAAGTTGGGGCATAATGATGTCAGACGAAGAAAGGGAAGAAAATGAAAGAGCGCAAAGGGACGCGCATGCAGATTTTCGAAAGCATTGAGCGTAGAGAAAGGGGTAAAATGGTGAGATCTAGAGGACCTCAAAGAGAGAACACCAGAATCAACAATATATGCTGATCGACCAAAAGCACGATTGCACAGTACAGGGGATGTATCCCCGCCTTATGTCAGCAGATTAAGGGCACCCCGAGGACGGAGAAAACTGGCCAGTCTTGCTCTGCCTGGAAAACAAGAAGTGTAGGTGAGTATGATTATGGATTGGGATTTCACAAATCCCATTATTAGGGAAAGGGGAGGAAGGCCACAATATATTCCGTGACCACAGATGGATAGACAATTTAAGATGCAAATTACTGAGTTTAACTTCCGGTTCAGGAAAATTGATTTATGAGTTAGAGAGAATGACATCAGGAATGATGGTGACTTAAAAGGCCTGCTAGCCACCCTTCTAGGAGAGGGGGCTGATGGCATTTGGAAGAGAGCAGGATATGCAGGTGTGAACGCACAGAACACGACACATGATGGAGCGTCATTTAACAATTGTAGAACAGACGTATGGCGGGCGCTCAGAGTACAATATCCTGATACATCGGATATGGGTGCGATTATGACTAAGAAAATGGGGGAGGGTGAAGACCCTGTTGCTTTTTTGGCGTCAGGAGATTCATGAACCGTGGGATAAAACAGTGACATTATTCTATCATATTTTATGTCAGGGACTGCCCGAGCCAGTCCAAAGGCAACTGAAGAAACAGGTGGGAATGGAAGCATGGCCAGAAATACAATAGACATTCGTGCATTACTGCCAAATGTTGCAGGAGAAGAATAAAAAGAAAGCTGAGAACAGAAAGCAGGAGGAAGCAAAGTTAGTTCAGAAAAAGTTATCGAAATTGGCCATAGAGGGGGCAGTATTGACAAGTAATGAAGGTGTGACGACCTATGAATTACAGTCAGTACAGCAAAACAATGTAGCGTACCCCACGGATCAGGGTCGGTAGTATTTTGGGCCAAAAGGAAGAGGCAATGGGCCTAGAGGAGGAGGTCGAGATGGATTTCAGAACCCTCAAGGAAGGGAAGGATTTAATGGAGGACAGCCGCAGCACTGCTGGAATTGTGGAAGGATAGTACACATAGCTAGAACATGTAGAAGCAGAGGAGTTATGCAGCAGAATGGGCAAGCTCCAAGAGAGGGGATGGGCTATGTTCCACGTACAATACGGAACCGCAGGAATATTGTGCCGAAGATGGTGTCCAGTCAAAGGTTCGAATCCAAAAGGATTGAATGCCATAGGGTTGAGTCAATAGGACTTAAAACAAAAGGGTCGATTTTTTCTTTTTTAAATAAATATTTTTTTGGGTTTCCGTATAGGATAAAAAAGTGGTTCTTACCACAAAAAACAGGGGTTTGGGGCACAAAAAAAAAAAAAAAAAAAGAAATCGACCCTTTTGTTTTCGGTCCTTTTGATTCAACCCTATTGTATTTCGATACTTTTGATTCGATCCTTTGACCTATAACCGCCGAAGATCACACACAGGTTCAGAACTATGTGCCGCAACCACAGCAGACACTGCAAGCGCCAGTTCAGATGCAAGTGCCACAAGGGTAACAGCAGCAAGCTCTTATGCAAACACAGCAGGTACAAACTCAGCAGGAGCACAGACAACAGGCTATGGTACCACAATGGAACGCCAATGCATGAATATCACAAGCTCTTGCACATAAATTAGTGAGTGTGACTGTAGTAAGAGGAAATCCTTTTACAGGTACAGGGATGAATTTATATCCACAATAGGACAGCCCACAGGGTGACATGATGTGTTCAGTACTATCAGTGACACCAGACCCCCAAGAGGAAACAAGAGTCAAGGTGACGATAGGAGGCAAAACATTCTCATTTCTTGTAGACACTAGAGCAACTTGTCCCTGTGTCCTTGAGGGAGAATATCCAATGCCAGGCATTGCCATGAATGCACAAGGATTGTCTGGGGCGATGAGCTTAGGTCCTTTTACATACGAAGTACCAATCTCCATAGGAGAACACAACATGTCTATGACATTATAATATTCTAGGCAGATGGCAGTTAATATACAAGGACGTAACTTAATGACAAAACTTGACATGACGATATCTTTCACTGGCGAAGGAATAGTGTGTTCTACTCCAGGGATACATTATATGAATGGGAGGGAGTTTATACTTTTTTTTCCCCCACGCCAGAAGGCATTACGTGGAGTTCCCCTAGATCCAAAGGTATTTTTGTATGGATGACTGTTTTATTATCATGGTTATCCAGGTTGATAGGTAAACTATTAAGAATACCATATAAGTTTCAGTTTAGACCAGATATTCCCATGGATGACGAAGAATGGCAGATTATTCCCTTAGAATTAGAAGCAGCAGTGGTCAGAGAGGAAAAGGTGATGCTTCATGGGACAGGTGAGGGAAGAGGATGGAAAACAGTGATAGCCCTCAGTGAAGGATACAGGCCGACAGAATTGACAGACAAAGAGCTGTTTAGGGATGATTACTCAGACGATGATTTGATCAAAGTAGAGGATGTAGAAATACTGCAGAGAATGGCATTGGTAAGAAAGAAACCGTAATTTATTCTGGAGGACTTGGAAAAGGTGCCAAATATTTTATGGGCCACAAGCCCATATGACGTAGGTCTATTAAAAGGGATAGGGGCAATTAAAATTAAGCTTTAACCAGGAGCTCTTTAGTCACGAGCAGATCAATACCCTATGTCCAGAGAACCGGATGAGGGCTTATTCGAGACAATTCTGGCTTTAATGAAGCAAGGCATATTAGTGCCATCTCACTCTCCATGTGAAACGGCTGTGTACCCTGTGAAGAAATCAAAGGGGGGAGGTTGTGGAGATGTATACAGGACCTTCACCCCTAAACAATATAGTCAACGCATAGTTTCCTTTAGTTCCAAATCCTGTGACAATATTGTGCATCCCATCTAAGACCAAATATTATACTGTTATAGATTTAAAAAATGCATTTTCTTTCAATTCCCCTACATGAAGACTCACAAGATCTGATCTAATTTTCATATAGAACAATTCGCCTGAAACATACATGACATTTTGGTGTGGAGAGAGACAGAGGAAAGGTGCAGAGAAGGCTCGGTTAAACTCATGACCATACTCTCAGAGAATGGATATAAGGTAGACAAAGAAAAGTTACAATAATGTCAGGAAGTAGTCTTGTATATAGAACAGTTGATCTCTCATGAAGGGTGAAAAGTGACACCTGAAAGGACAGAAGCAATCATGAAGACTTCAGAGCATAAAACAGTGAGGAGAATGCAACAGTTCCTAGGCCTATGTAATTATTGTAGGGCCTGGGTTTTAGATTATAGTACATACATTCAACCAATTTTAAAAGGATTTAAAGAAGCACAGGTGGACAAAAGTACAATTGCATGGACAGATGAGATGACTGAAGGATTTGCAGAATTAGAAAATGCGATCAGTACAGCCCCTGTGTTGGGAATTCCAGATTCTCATGAAGAATTGTATCTATTCCCTCATTCAAATGGAGAGGGTATGACAGCAATTCTCACACAAAAAACAACATTAGGACATGGACATAAACCATTAGCTTATTATAGTGAGATTTTATATCCCATTATGAAAAGACATTATCCAAGTGAGAAATCTTTAGCTACAAGATTGAAAAAGCTTCAAGTATAGCAATGGGGTGTTCAGTAACATTGTTTGTGGAGCATGTGTTATTTGCGATTTTCACGAAGCCCAAAAGTACATTAACTACACCGAGAACATCAGGGTACAAGGTGATTATTTCAAACCCTGCAGTTAAAATTGTCAGATGTACAACGGTAAATCCAGCAATGTTCATAGCAGAATCAGAAGGAGAGGATGATTATGTACATGATTACACAACATATACTGAATGGTATAATGAAATTCCCCAAGTTACAAAAAATGCTCTTGGAAGGGGAAGCTGTTTTTATTGATGGTTCCTCAAGAATTTACCAAAAAACTGGGGAAAGGCATACTGGATCAGCAGTAGTAAAGCTGAACCGAGAGGGTGAATTTGAGGTAGTGACGAGTGAGGGATTGTCCTTGAATTATTCTGTACAGGCTGCAGAATTAGTGACGCTTATCAAAGCCCTGCAGAGATTTGGAGATGAGGAAGGGACGGTGTACTCTGACTCTGCCTATATGACATCACCAATACACGCAGGTATGTCATGCTGGAGAAGGAAGGGCTTCCTCCGCGCAGACGGTACTCCGGTCCAACATGCAGCCCTACTGGATAGGATTATTGAAGCGTTAACACTCCCATTGACTCTAGCAGTTGTAAAATGTGCAGTGAATTCTAAAAGAACAGACGTACTTTCCAGTGGAAACAAAGCCGCAGACTTGGAAGCCAAAAAAAGCAGCATATTATCCACCCATGTTTAATTTTGAAAAAGAAAATGTTAAACAGATGACAGGATGATGTATATTGGTAAAGGAGGGCTTTAACATGCTATCTATTGTCCAGTTAATTGAGATACAAGGCCGAGCACCAGAAGAAGATCAGGACCTATGGAGGAAAAGGGGGTGTTCTGTATCCCCCACTGAGGCAATCTGGAGACAGGGTAGTACTGGAAAGCCAGTTATGCCTCTAGCATTATTGAGAGTGGCACTGGAGCAGCTTCACTACCGAGCGCACACAACTCAAGAGCATTTTGCTGCTACAATTGCAGAAGAATGGTTTTCCCCAATCCTGATGGAACATGTGGTACAGTTTGTTGTACATTGCATTGTGTGCCAGAAATGTACTGCAGGGCACACTTTGCGAACAGTAAGAGGAGCAATTCTTAGACCCAATGACCTATTTCAGCATCTACATATAGATTAAGTGGATATGTTACAGGCATGCAGCGGCTACAGATTTATACTGGTCGTAGTATGTCCTTTTTCTAGATAGATTGAGGCAGGTCCATGCACGCACCCTGATGCCTTGTGTAACGCCAGGTTGCTTGTATGCAAGTTGTTTCTCAGGTGGGGGGTGTGCGAGGTTTTGCATTCTGACAATGGACAGCATTTTCAAAATGAGATGTTTGAACAATTAGTTCTCCTATTAGGTATTAAGCACATGTTTTCTTCCGCTCATCACCCACAGGTGAATGGTGTTTGTGAGATATTAAACAGACTATTAAAGGAAAGAATTGCAAAACTGAAGATGACGTTTAAGAAGGGATGGCTACATAGCCTACCCCTTGCCCTGTATGCGCTGAGAAATCATCCCGGCTAAGATCACCATCTAATTCCCCATGAGTTGGTGACTGGATGCTGTATCAGAACCCCACTTGCTCTTCCAACTAGAGTAAGAACTGATGCCCATAGTGTAGTGAAAGGCATCAGGTGACGAGATACAAGATTACATAACAATGACTGCAAGTGTTTATTTCATGTCTCAACTGGTAAAGAACAGACTGGAGTGGTCAAAAAGAAGCGACAAAGACAATCAACCGCTTGAAACAGTAGAATTGCTAAAGCCCCCAAGTTTGTATCCAGGGGACCAGGTGCTGGTGTGCAAATGTATACGCACCTGGAGTACGTCCCGCTTTTAGGGGCCACATGAAGTGCAAGAAGTTAGCCCCACATCTGTGAAGTTGAAAGGACAGAGGGCGTGGCTGCACCTACACAACATCAAACCATATAAAGGTGACACACTGACCCATCCTGCAGCTGCCCACAGTGAAGCAAGAGAAGAAGTTCCACGCATGCCGAATCGTTCAATGGCCAGAAGCAAGGATAAGTAAAATGACAAGCATATCAGTACTCTAGATTTGGGATTAACGATTTCCAAATTAGATAAGGAGAAAATAGATTTGCAGCTATCCTGGAACTTTTTTAGATAGGATAAAAGACAATTTGAGAAAATCTGAGCTTGAAGAGAAGAAAAGAGCATCTTTCATCATTTATGCTACCTATTATAGTGACTATATACACACTGTTGAATGCAATTTTTTCCTACATATTACAGTCTTATCCAGCCCTGATACAAAGAGAAGTAAAAACATTACATTTTTCGGAGATCCCAAGAACAATCATATCATTTGGAGAGTGATAATCGCAATTATCTTGTAGTTTCTGATATAAAAGTGAATCTATAAAGAATAACAGAGTCCCATATTAAGGTGAAAGCAAAATGGGGAGGTTTCAAACTATGAGATGCATTGCTATCAAGAAAGTCGGTAGGCTTTCATGGAATATTGATGGCCATATCTGTTATTATGATTTCTGTTTTTCTCCTTATAATTATGGCAGTCATAAATGTTATAAAGGATAAAATAGACATGGGGCCTCACCACCTGACCCGTAAATATTTACCGGCGCCCGACTTCCCGCTGCCACTGGCTCATTACACGTCCAGCGGCCGTGAAGTCAGACGCCAGTCATTTTGTTAATCCCCATTCCCATAGTGACCCATAGGACTCTTTGGGAGTGGGTACACGGAAGCACTGGCACTGTTTTTAACTGTGCCGGTGCTTCCGTGATGGTTTTGCTTACTGTGACCGCTGGGCCCGGCAGAGTCAGACCTGACGGGCACAGCAGCTCTGGCAGGCAAACCCATAGTTTGCCGGTCTGGAAACAAGGGTGCTGGTGAGCTTACCAGCACCCTTATTTCCAGACCGGCAAACTCGGCATGAGGCCCATGGTAAATGTCAATGAGACATCTGTAGATATGAAGGGAGTCAATGAGAAATCTATTATCGCTGCGGATAGGGCCTGTTTCGTAAGATAACTAGGAGTCTATTTCGATTTAAAAGTGAGGTTGGGGAGGGTCATGAAAATGTAAATGCATATCTCGACAATTCGGTTCATTTAAAAAAAATAATCTATGGGGTGGGGAGAACATCAGATGACAGTTGCTATGTGTGTTCCCTTATACCTTATGCTTTGGGAACCTCTAAAATATTCATAGCAACAGAAGTTTCAGTAAAAAAGGCCCATTGCCGGATGCACCTTGCACTTTGCCTAACCAGAGGACAATTCCAAGGCAGAACAGCATCCATGGTGTAGATGGATAAAAAGAAATCCCAGAGAGAAACAATTATGTGCAAGACAAAGTCAAGAGAAAAGCATGAAACGATGCATCGAATAATAAAATATGAACCGCCTGGAATAAACGGAGCAGGAATCAAAGTTGAAGGAAACAAGATGTTACAATGCAAAGGTACGAACGAGGAGAAAATACGAGCATGTTGGGAAAGAGGACAGCTACAAACTAAAGTAATAGGGTTGACTCCCGAAGGATGGGTTTATGGATTCATTGTGTGCAAGGCAATGGCATTAATAAGCAAATGGTCAACGCAGAAAGAAGACGCAAAGACCAATGGCCTAAGATTACAAGATTTTTAACATGGGTCGATGATGAGGGGGGCCATTACAAATACTACCACTGAAGAATGTGTCCTTATGCTTCAGAAATAATGGCACGATAAAAGCTGGAGTGAATCTCAGGTATAACCGAGTTTTTGATGTACCAGGCATGAGGGAAGGAACAGCAGTCCTAATGGATCACTATTGGGCCTGTGGAACGGCAAGTGGTTACAAATCACTATATGGGAGCTGCTGCAGACGATTAATACAACGATAAAAGAATTTAATGCAACCAGTGAAGAAATGAGGGCAATTAGGCTTATGGCCCTGCAGAACAGGTATGTCCTGGATTTAATTACATCAATGGAAGGAGACATGTGTGCCAGGATTGGGCCTTCTTGCTGTACATTCACACCTGCCCACAATGAAGAAAATGGAACCTTGACAGAAGCAATAGCGATGCTATCAACTGTGAGAATCCTGAAGATGTCTCCCTAGCTAGTCCCCAGGGATCTGTCACCCAGGTGGCCAGGACACGGCCATCGCTATTAGACCCAGTTCCTGGGGGGTGGACCAATGGAGGATTGGATCCCCTGGATGGGGGTCCTTGGGAGTGGAAATGGGACACAGACGGGTGAGATGCAGTATCCCCCTTCTTCCAACACCTTTTACCCTTCTTACCACCTAGAACATTCAGAAACGCTGCCCCAACCCCCCTTCTACCACATGAATACTTTCGCACATCACGAAAGACAACGGACTAACACCAGAGCCGTTTACCTGACATGTCCCAATAACAGGGTCAGGCAAAGTCAGGAAATTAACCAGAATCACACATACCTGTTAGCCCTTTCCTTTCTCCACAGGGTTAAAAGCTTGATCACGAGAGCACAGTACGAGCAAGACAGGCCGCATAACGGGACAGCTATCCAAACACAGCAGTTCAAGAGGAGGAGAAAGGCGGCAAGTGGCTGAAAAGGAGAGCCCTTGCCCTTTCCGACCCAAACCTGTGCAACCTCCGTGGAAGGAAACGTAAGACCGCAAACAATAGCCCAAGTGTGTTGCAGCAGATGTCAACGGTACATGGAGCATGTCTACGCTGATAAGCAGGATAGAGGGAGATGCCTGCTACTGTGGTACCGGCCTGGATTCCAGATACAGTGAGAGGCCAAGCAGTTCATCACAGCTGGTGCAGTGAGTCGAAGAGTGATGCCAATAAAAAGGGGCAAGGTCTAAAGATCCAAGAAACAGTATGCTGACAAAAGTGACCCCGGCAGAGGGATGTCCACGGTGAACTGTTTAATTAAAAGGACATAAAAATGCACAAGTGTAATCGAGAAGTCATTTTGAACATAAGCCAAGAGTGAACCCGATAGGAGAGAGGCTGATATTCGAGAGGGGTCTGCGCCCGGAAGTGGGGGACCCACAGGTGAAGAAGCTGTCATGATGCCTACCCCCGGGGAACCAGACCAGGTCCAGCAGCTCCAGGAGCAGGCATCACGTTCCCGGGGAAAGGCCCAGCGACCCCTGTTAGGGGCCATCTGGACACAGTCCTGGCGCCTTTGGCGCCAGGCTCATATGAGACTTCAGTCCTGGCGCCATAGGCGCCAGGCTCATAAGGGGAAAACTTACCTGGACTTACCTGATGCAGACCATGCTGCAAGGGATCCGAGCCCTCAAGAGGCCTAGAAGGGACTACTTTACCTAGGAACTCTTTTGCCACTCGGGTGTGGCGGTGGAGGAATACTTACCTGGAACTACTTTGGAGGCTATTTAAACCACTTCCGAAGAACAGCACAGGCTTCGCGTTATTCTGCATCCAGCAGCGTAACGTTCACCGTGCCTGCAGCAGCATCCAGCAGCGTAACGCTCACCGTGCCTGCAGCAGCATCCAGACTTCAGCCACGCCCGCCTCGAACCCAGAGCACCTAGAAACAAGGGAAAGAAGGAGGAAGGTTAGAACCAGAACATTTACCAGCTTCTTACCCGATTCCAGAGCCATCGCATCGTCGAACCAAAGGAAAGACTTTATTTTTAAACACGTCGCATCGCCAGCAGCAGCGCCGCGCTGCACTCACCATTCCTCGCAGCATCTTCACGTTTCACCGCAGCCTCCTGCATGTTCCCGCCGCATTCCGGCACCTAGGGGGGGGATAAAGACAATAAGGTGAGCCAAGGGAACATATAGAGGAATACTGGTTACCACCCTAAGACCTACCCGATTTACCACCGGGGGAACCATTCCTCTGCTCGGGTCGGCGCAGCTCCCACTGCACCATCGCCGTACCCCGGCCCCTAAGGGGAAACAAAAGCACAACAGGGTGAATCAAAAGGACAATCAAGGGGAGCCACCTCCCGCCATAGACTTACCTAATTTTACCGCCGGAGGTATAACTCCTCGACTCTGGTTTTCTCTCAGCACCTGAATAAAGGAGAAGACCACAGATTACGGGATTAGATAGGAGTTATGGTCAGGCATTTGAATTCTTACGAACTGCATACGTACGGCGCCTTGCCGGGAGAGTCAAAATAGCCCTGGAACTAACCAATTCCTTCGACCAGTGGAGCAACTTGTATCGCGCCCCTGCGCTCGAAGCAGGATGGAGAGCTCACCCTTTCAAACCATAAGGTGAGACTTTAGAGGGGACATCGGAGGTGGTCAGTGGGGAGAACAACGGGGGCAGGGGGAATTTACGCTGAACTCCACGGGTGGTCAATTCCCCTTTCTCCATTCACAGAAGAGTACTCCTTACGGCCAGACAAACAACACATCTCAGCCCTATGCATTACGCTTGAGGAGGCTGCAGCAGCCCAGATCAGACCGGCACCTCTGTGGGAGTCAGGTGAGCGTAACAGAACGCGAAGCCTACCTACAATTTCCTACCCGGGCGTTATGGAGACCTCAGAAACTGACCAACTGGCCCAATTACTAGGGGAACTGAGGGCCGAAGTGCATTCCGCCCGTCAAGAGACCAATACTCTTAGGAGAGAACTGATCTTGTCAAAGGAGCGAAAGATACCAATGCTGGAGAAATGGAGTTACAGGTAAGAAACTATTCCCTTCTCCAGCATTGGATCTTTCATGGATTCACATGCTTAGAATAGATTACATAGCAGTACACCCCCAAGAGAGGAGGCGTGCATGCAAACCCATATACTTTCTTCGCAAAGCCCGTTCCCTATGATCATGTATACATTAGTAATCGTTAACATAGGAAAACGAACCACATACAGTCATAAATTCCACAGGATGCAACCCCTCAGTCGAGGCTTACCTTATTGGAATAGGTGTCGGAGCACCGCCTGTCCCATCCTGGTATCTTCGGCATGTTGCTGCGACAGGCAGTAATGGCGGGTAAAGGTGTGTGTAGCCGCCCAGGTAGCCGCCATGCACATGTCCCCCAGAGGGACTCCGGCCCACAGTGCCGTCGACGATGCCGCTGCTCTAGTTGAATGAGCTCTTGGCCGTCGTAGAAGAGGCTTCCCTGCCCTGGAATGGCAGTACGAAATGGTAGATGACACCCATCTTGACAGTCCTTGCTTAGAAATGGCTTTTCCTCTAGCACCCAAACCATAGGCCACGAACAGTTGTCTTGTTTCTCTGAATGGTTGCGTACGATGAAGATAAAACTTGAGAGCCCTTTTTACATCCAATGTGTGTAACGTGCGCTCCGCTACCGAGCATGGCTCCGGAAAGAACGTAGGCAACACGATAGAGGAGTGTTTATGGAACACCGAAGGAGCTTTCGGTATGAACTGTGGGTTAGTGGCAAGGGCTACCTTGTTCTTGAAAAATCGTAAGTATGGTGGGTCTACCATTAGAGCCTGAACTTCTGAAATACGTCGGGCTGAAGTGATGGCCACCAGGAAGGCCAATTTCCACGACAAAAACTTTAGAGACGATGATGACATTGGCTCAAAAGGAGGCTTCATAAGAGACGTTAAGACCAGATTGAGGCTCCACTCCGGTGGAAATTTCTTCTCTGGAGGGAAACTCCGAAAGAGGCCTTTAAGGAAGTGCTTAATCAGGCGGTCGCTGAACAATGGTGTCGAATGCCGTCGACGAGTAAACCTGGAAATGGCGGCCAGGTGTACTTTTATTGACGATACCGATAGGCCCTTTTGAGCTAAGAACAGCAAGTATGGCAGGAGCTGTTCCGGCTTAATCGATTGCGGGGCCAACCCTGGCTGATCCTCACACCACTGACAGAAACTTCTCCATTTGTACGTGTATGAGGCGTTTGTGGAAGGCGCTCTTGCCGCTTGCAGGATACGCCGACAGTCCTCCGGAATCGTTAGCCGACCGAATTCGGCGAAGTCAGGAGCCAGGCCGTCAACTTGAGGCTGTCCGGGTCGTGATGCCAAACTACACCCTCCTGTCGAGACAGAAGGTCGGGGGTCTTCTGGAATCTCATCGGTTCCGCCACAGCTAAGTGTAGCAGGTCTGAAAACCACACCTGTCTGGCCCAGTACGGGGCCACCAGAATTACTCGACATGGGTACCTGAGGATCCATTGCAACGTCCTCCGGACAAGGGGAATTGGCGGGAATGCGTACAGGAATTTGTTCGACCATGGGAAGGAGAACGCATCCCCCAGTGAGCCCTGCTGAGGCCATCTGCTTGCGTACTGATGGCATTTCCTGTTGTTCTTCGTCGCGAACAAATGTATGGAAGGATGTCCCCATTTCTTGAATACTTGCTGTAGTTGTTGGTCGTTCAGCACCCATTCGTGAACTTCGTTCATTTCTCTGCTGAGGGCATCGGCTTCCACATTTCTCACGCCTGGTAGGTGGAACGCCAAGATTTGCATGTTGTGTTGTAGGGCCCAATGCCAAATTTTCTGTGCCTCCGTCGATAGGGACCTGGAACGTGTCCCTCCTTGTTTCCTCAAGTAGAACATCGTAGTGGTGTTGTCCGTCATGACACGCACCACCGAGTCCCTCAGTTGAGGAAGAAAAGATTTCAGAGCCCATCTCACTGCTCTCAGTTCTAGCAGGTTGATATGCAGGGAGGACTCCTGCAACGACCACTGGCCTTGTACCTGTAACGTATCCAGATGAGCTCCCCATCCGCTCAGCGATACATCCGTCACCACCGTCTTCTGGAACTCCGGTTCCACCAGAGGCATTCCTTTCGTTAGATGAGTAGAAACTCTCCACCAACAGAGTGCTTGTACCAGTTGATCGCCGATGATCAGTCTGTCGGACCAGCGACCTTGGCTCTGCGCCCAACGGTCCGCTAGAAATTCCTGGCAGGGCCTCAAACAGACGGCAGTTGTTTATCAGCGGAATGCAGGATGACATGGTCCCTAGCAGGGACATGTATTTGCGCACCGACACCCTGGTACCGCATCTCCATTCCGATGCCTTGCTTTGTAGCTTCTGTATTCTTTCGCTGGATGGTCTTACCAGACTTGTGTGCGTATGAAACTCCGCTCCTAGGAAGACCAAGGTCCTCGAAGGCTCTACGGAGGACTTGCTGAAGTTTATCGCGAAGCCCAGTTCCTGTAAGAGGGACATCGTGGCCCCCAGACTTTTTCGTGTTTGTTCCCTGGACGAGCCTCTGACCAGCCAGTCGTCTAGCTAGGGATAGACATGGTGACCGTCCTTCCTTAAATGGGCCGCTATGGGGGCCAAGCACTTGGTGAACGTCCTGGGGGAGGACTTGAGACCGAACGGGAGGACCTTGAACTGAAAATGCTTTCGCCCGACGACGAACCTTAAATATCTCCTGTGTCGTGGGCGTATTGGGATGTGAAAATAGGTGTCTTGAAGGTCTAGTGACGCCAGATAATCCATGGGTTGCACCGACCTGATAACCTCCTGGAGCTTTAGCATTTTGAACTTTAGGCTCTTTAGCCATTTGTTGAGCACCCTCAGGTCGAGAATGGGCCTCCATCTTCCATTTGGCTTCTTGACAACGAAGAACCGGGAATAAACTCCGTGTCCTTCCTGTGCTACAGGAACTCTCTCTACCGCTCCTTTTCGCAACATAAGCGCCGCCTCTTGTCGTAGGATTCGGAGGTGGGGCTGGGTTGAAAATACAGGAGGAAGACGTGGAGGCTTGTCTTTGAATTGTAGCGCATGACCCATGCGAATCGTGTCTATAACCCATCGATCTGTGGTGATGCATTTCCATTGGTCGAAGTGATGAGAGACTCGTCCCCCCAGGACGTTCCGAAGGCCGTCATTGGTTGCTGGTTTGCTTGTTCTTCGTCGACGAGGGACCCGAGCCTCGCCGTCTGGAAGCTTGATAGTCTCTGCTTCTACGTGCCGATTGGGACGCTCGTCTAAACCCTTGTGAAGAGTACGAGGGCCTGTTAAATCCCCGATCCCTCGAGGCTCCAAAGCGGGAGTTTCCAGAAGCACCCCTAGAGGGGCGAAAAGAGCGAAAGTTTCTACCCGTTTGGAGGGCGCCGAGGGACCTAGCGGTATCCGTGTCTTCCTTCATCCCCTTCAACGCTTCGTCAACCTTTTCGCCAAACAGGTGTTCCCCTTCACATGGCATGTCAAGGACTTTGTACTGGACTTCAGGACGGAAAGTAGTACATTTGAGCCACGCTTGTCGACGAAGTACTACGCCATGGTTGATTTGTTTGAATCCAGACTCTGCTAGGTCAACTGCAATATTAATTGCGTGGTTCGAGGCCTCTTCGCCCTCCCGCAACAGTAACATGGCTGCTTTCCGGTGTTCGTCTGGCAGGTGTTCTAGGATAGGGGCTAGTTTGTGCCACATTTCTCTATCGTATCGTGATACGATCGCTAAGGAATTGGCTGCTCTTACCGTCGTCGCACCGACCGAGAGCACCTTTTTTCCAAAGGCGTCTTGCCTCCTAGCCTCGCTTTCGGGTGGAGTTGAACATTTTTGCTGTACCCTGGCCTTCCTAGCCGCTGCCGCCCACACCACCGAGTCAGACAGAGTGTCATGATCCCTGCTTCCAAGGGGTCAGGACTTGCCCCACGACCTTGGAAGCAGGCCCATGACTCTGATCCCAGGAACCAGCCAGTCCCTATAGGGACCCTCTGGACCTTGTCCTGGCGCCAGTGGCGCCAGGCTCATGATGGTGACTGGTCCCGGCACAGGAAGCGCCGGGCTCATATTGGATAAGAGTGCTTGGTGGACCTACCTGTAGCAGACCATGCTGCTTACTTACGAGCTAACTGGTCTCCTGATCCTTCTCTGCCTGGAACTACTTTTTCTGTCTGGGTGGAGCAGGAGCCACTCCCTGGAAGCAGAACACAGGAACTCTTTTAGAAATCTGGAACTCTTTTCTTACCTGGGTGGGGCCGTGGAAGGAGATGCCTAAGCACTACAGAAGGCTATTTAAACCACACCCGATTGGTTTCACGTGCTTCGCGTTATTCTGCATCTGCAGCAGGACGCTCATCGTGTCAGCTCCAGGAAACCTCCAGCTCCAGATCCTGTGAACACGGAATAACCTGCTGGAATCCAATCTGCAGTCTTCTTCAGTCTTCTGCAGCTCCTGCAAAACAAAGGCACAGGTTAGGTTAAGGTAAAGGCAGTGAATCTACTTACCTAATCCAACGGCAGCATCCAAGGCGCCTTTTTCTGCCTTTCTCTTCCGGCATCCGACATCTGCAAAGAGAGAGAACATCGGTTAGTAATATTCAACTACAAGTTCTGCTTACCTGTGTTACGCCCGTTCCAACTCAGCTCGCGCTGCATTCCGGCACCTGCAAGGCAAGATACATCGGTTAGTAACGCTTAGTTACAAGAATGCTTACCTATGTTATGCTCGCTTTCAATCTGTTCGCGCTGCACCTCAGCACCTGCAAAGACAAAAGAGACATTACGGAGCATTCTCCAGCGCTAGTGCAGTCTTTCTACTTACGTGCCATTAGAAGGATAATCTTCATCGTCACAGCATCTGAAAAGGGAAAGACATAGACTTTACAGACTTAAGACTTTTGAAAGAGAAGAAAACAAGGCAAAAGGAACTTTAATACTTACAAGGCACGCTCGTGCATTAACGGCGTCTTCGCTCTCAGCAAATCCTCTGCTATCAAGAGGCAGAGCTCGCATCCAGTGAAGCAACTGGATCCAGTGCCCCTGCATAGACGCAGGATGGAGAGCCCGGCATTTACCTATATAAGGTAAGCGCAATATCAACCCAGTTCCAAGGGGAAAGAAAGGGCGAGAGGGGCTAGGAACTTTCCGAACCTTCCAAACACTAATACCTTGGTTTACCCTTGCAGACATCTCTCTCTTCAGCTTAAACTGTCGGTGGGAAGGGGGCCCAGTCCGGGAGCAAAACGAACCCTGCGCCTAACACTGAAGACAGTATCCTCGCCAGATCAAGACCCGCGCCTCCGGGGGAACCAGGTGAGCGTTACACAGAGGTTGTGATGTTAGACATTTTGGAGTGGACTCCGGAGCTTTAAACTTTTTCTCAATCCGCCCCTTTTTAGCTGGCTCCGAAAACGGATGGCGCATCGTCTTGAGACCTTCCTGCCACACGTGGTCCAGAATTGGGATGGCAAATACCGATTTCCTCCTTTGACCCATATGGTCAAAAAGGAAGCAGTCTTTCTTCTGCTCCTCAGGAATCAAGCCGAACTCGGAACAAGCTTTTCCCATCATTGCATGGAAGGCTCCCACATCATCCGGGGGGGGATGGCTGTGACTGGCTCCTCGTAGACTCTACCTCTACATCCGAATTCCATGTTGGGTCCCTCGAAGGTGACAGGGAGATGTCTGACCCTGAGTCACCCAGTATAGAATCGGACTCCGACAACTCACCCTCCTCCTGTGCTCGAGGACGATCTTTTACTGCCTGAGTCGATGGGTTTTTAGTCGTCAAGCGAGCCGCACAAGTTTGCTCGTCGACAGGAGGTACGGAAAACGGAGACGACGAAGTACCAGGTTGAGGGATCTGCGTATCCAGCCGCTGCAGGAGCTTCTGAAGAGTATTAAGCACATCCAGAGACAAAACTGCCTGGGGGTTCAATAACGTTGATGATATAGGTACCATACCCCCACTCGCACTCGTCGTCGTCGACGTGGAAGGCCGTAAGCCCAAATCCGATGGCTGCAGAACCGTGCCACCTTCTCCTTCCACCGAGCAGGCCGTGTCTGGCTGCAGTAAGACCTCAGGGGGGATCGAGTCATAGACCTCTGGCAGCCAAGCCATAGACTGAGTCTCCGTCGACGAAGGAATCCCAACCGCTGCTGCCTGAACGGTAATAGGCATCGTCAATGACACCGAGGTCGACGAGCAAGTTGTCGTCGTCGAGCCCTTAGACTTCGTCGCCGATTTCGATGCCGACTTCCCGGCTGAAACATCTCGACTCACGGAAGACCTGGGACAGTCCCCTGAGGAGGATTTTGACAGCGCTTGCCTCTCCGTCTTAGATGAGGAGGAGGAGGGCTTTTTATGTGATGAGGAGGACCCAGCATGCTTCCCCTTATGCTTGTCCTCAGCGCGGTTTTCTGCTGGCCGTACCTTTTTCGATGGAGGTTCCGACTTGCTCCTGGAGGCCGTGGAGCCAACTTCCGAAGCCGGGTAGGCGCCCGCTCCGTCATTAAGCCAGTCGACCAGCCTTCTTTTACGGTCCTTAAGGGTTTTTTGGGAGAAACCCTGGCATATCTCACATGTATCCGCCGTGTGGTGCGGGTGGAGACAGTAGATACAATCCATGTGGGCATCTCCTTCATAAACTTTTTTGAGGCCACATGTCGCACAAGGGCGAAATAACGCTTTTCCAGACATATTCTCTAGAATTTGAACTTCGCCGAAGCGAAACAGAAAAAACAACCTAGTTTCCACTAGCAGTAATCACGAGGATCCCACTACTTTGAAAGACGGTTGAAATCTGAGGGAGCGCGGGGGCGGGGCCTGTATTTATATCATGACGTCCTGACGGTGCGGGCACGCATGATACAAAACAAGGTGGATAGGACGCATAAGCGTCGAAAAAGTTTTCCTACGGGAAAGGGTCTATATATAATGTATCGGGGATTCCCAGCCTGACGACGGGGAATATTCTAAGCATGTGAATCCATGAAAGATCCAATGCTGAAGAAGTTGAATTCCTTGGGTTTATCCTGACACCGAAGGGAGTCCGAATGGACTCACAAAAAGTAGACGCAATCCTTAAGTGGCCATCACCAAGTTCAGTTAAAGGAGTTCAAAGCATGCTCGGCTTTGCCAATTTCTACCGCAGATTCATCCCGGGTTTTTCACATGTTGTACATCCCATCACAGCACTCTTGCGGAAAAATAAACGCTTTATGTGGACTGAAGAAGCCGAAAAGGCCTTCCAAGAACTGAAAGCAAAATTCACGTCTGCACTTGTATTAAAGCATCAGCGCCCTGAACTTCCATACATAGTGGAAACTGATGCATCCAGTCTAGCCATGGGAGCGGTCCTGTCTCAAAGGGATCCTAAAACCGGCCAGCTTCACCCAGTAGCGTTTTGGTCCCGAAAATTCTCGGCACCTGAGCTAAATTATGCAGTTACCGATAAGGAGCTATTAGCCATTAAGTCCGTCTTCAAGGCTTGGCGGCACTATCTTCTTGATGCCATGCATACCATCACTGTGATCACCATTCACCGGAACTTACAATATTTAAAAACAGCCAAGGCTCAATCATCACGTCAACTCCGATGGGCATTGTTCTTTGCCGAGTTCGATTTCGTAATCACCTACCGCCCAGGTTGTAAGAACAGTAAAGCTGACGCTCTATCCCGAATAGGGATGGGAGAGACTGAAATGAACTCAGAACCAGTACCTATAATTTCCGAACAAAGGATTCTTGGCATGACCACTCTACAAACCCCAGAGGACATTCAGAGTAAAATCCAGCAACTCTTTGATCCTACAGCCTTGCAGGACTGGGTAAGGAGAGGCCCGAACTTTTCAGTCAGCAATGACCTACCTTTTTCTGCCTCACAAGGAACTACAAGAGCTAGTCATTTCCCGTTATCATGATACCCTGATGGAGGGGCACCCAGGTATTGCAAAAACCGAAGCAAAAATCAAAAGACAATTCTGGTGGCCCACCTGGCGAAAGGACATTAAGTCATTTGTGATGTCTTGCGGCGTTTGCGCCCAAAACAAAAGTCAGAAGAAAAAGCCAGCTGGACTCTTACAACCATTAGACATTCCGCCTGCACCATGGCATACCTCATCATTGGACTTTATTACTGACCTACCTCCTTGCAATGGGTTTAACACCATTCTTGTTATTGTGGATCTTTTTTCCAAAATGGCCCACTTTATTCCTTTAAAGGGGCTACCTTCAGCTTCAATCCTAGCCAAGGAATTTCTTGAAAACATTGTTCGTATACATGGATTTCCATCCGTACTGGTCTCTGACCGGGGCAGTCAATTCATTTCTCATTTTTGGAGAAAATGTTGTCAACTGGCGCAAATCGACGTGAGGTTATCAACCAGTCACCACCCCCAGACCGATGGTCAAACGGAGAGGACCAACCAGACTCTTGAACAATACCTGCGTTGCATGTTGCATCAGAGAGTAATTGGAAGGACATTCTTTGGATCACTGAAGATGCATACAATAATTCAGTTCATTCTGGAACTGGGCAAAGCCCTTTTTATACCCTATACGGGCACCACCCTCGAACCTCAGACCTTGACTCACCCCAACACCTAGAAATGCCTGCAGTGGACCATTTACACTCTACGATTACACAAGCCTTTAAGGAAGCAACAGCACATTTGAAGCAAGCGAAGGAGAAATACAAGAAGGATGAGGATCGGCATAGAAGTGATGCTCCACAATACCAGATAGGAGACCAAGTATGGTTGGCCACAAAACACATACCGCTCAAGGGAACACGGACCTTTAACCCGAGATATTTGGGACCTTACTCTATTAAGGCCATTATCAACCCGGTGGCCGTCAAGTTGGACTTACCGGCAAATATGCGGATTCACCCCGTCTTTCATGTGTCACTTTTGAAGCCAGTGCAACCAGGGACAAGACTAATCAAGCCACCCGACCCCATCCTTATAGACAGGGAACCCGAATTTGAGGTTAAAAACATCCTGGACTCCTAGATGGTGAAATCAAAACTTTATTTGATTGACTGGAAAGGTTATGGACCACAGGAAAGGTCTCGGGAATCTAGTGACCACGTACATGCACCTCGGTTGGTGAAAAGATTCCACCGAAATTTCCTGGACAAACCTAAATCACCGGGAAGAACGACTTTAGGAGGGGCCTTGGGGGGGGGGGGGGACTGCTGTCATGATGCCTACCCCCGGGGAACCAGACCAGGTCCAGCAGCCCCGGGAGCAGGCATCACGTTCCCGGGGAAAGGCCCAGCGACCCCTGTTAGGGGCCATCTGGACACAGTCCTGGTGCCTTTGGCGCCAGGCTCATATGAGACTTCAGTCCTGGTGCCATAGGCGCCAGGCTCATAAGGGGAAAACTTACCTGGACTTACCTGATGCAGACCATGCTGCAAGGAATCCAAGCCCTCAAGAGGCCTAGAAGGGACTACTTTACCTAGCAACTCTGTTGCCACTCGGCTGTGGCGATGGAGGAATACTTACCTGGAACTACTTTGGGGGCTATTTAGACCACCCCGAAGAACAGCACACGCTTCGCATTATTCTGCATCCAGCAGCGTAACGCTCACCGTGCCTGCAGCAGCATCCAGACTTCAGCCACGGCCGCCTCGAACCCGGAGCACCTAGAAACAAGGGAAAGAAGGAGAAAGGTTAGAACCAGAACATTTACAAGCTTCTTACCTGATTCCAGAGCCATCGCATCGTCGAACCAAACGAAAGACTTTATTTTTAAACACGTCGCATCGCCAGCAGCAGCGCCGCGCTGCACTCACCGTTCCTGGCTGCATCTTCACGTTTCACTGCAGCCTCCTGCATGTTCCCGCCACATTCCGGCACCTAAGGGGAGATAAAGACAATAAGGTGAGCCAAGGGAACATATAGAGGAATACCGATTACCACCCTAAGACCTACCTGATTTACCACCGGGGGAACCATTCCTCTTCTCGGGTCGGTGCAGCTCCCACTGCACCATCGACGTACCCCGGCCCCTAAGGGGAAACAAAAGCACAACAGGGTGAATCAAAAGGACAATCAAGGGGAGCCACCTCCCGCCATAGACTTACCTAATTTTACCGCCGGAGGTATAACTCCTCAACTCTGGTTTTCTCTCAGCACCTGAATAAAGGAGAAGACCACAGATTACGGGATTAGATAGGAGTTATGGTCAGGCATTTGAATTCTTACGAACTGCATACGTACGGCGCCTTGCCGGGAGAGTCAAAATAGCCCTGGAACTAACCAATTCCTTCGACCAGTGGAGCAACTTGTATCGCGCCCCTGCGCTCGAAGCAGGATGGAGAGCTCACCCTTTCAAACCATAAGGTGAGACTTTAGAGGGGACATCGGAGGTGGTCAGTGGGGAGAACAACGGGGGCAGGGGGAATTTACGCTGAACTCCACGGGTGGTCAATTCCCCTTTCTCCATTCACAGAAGAGTACTCCTACTGGCCAGACAAACAACACATCTCAGCCCTATGCATTACGCTTGAGGAGGCTGCAGCAGCCCAGATCAGACCGGCACCTCTGTGGGAGTCAGGTGAGCGTAACAGAATCATCAACTACCTTGCTCACGGTTCCCATGTAACCCTGGAACTACAGCCATGCCTGCAACCAAGTCACCATGTTAAGTAAACTTTCTTGTAACAGCGCCACTATGCCCGAGGGCAGCTGCAGCGCTTTAAAAATGCAAATAAAAAACTCAAGTGTAATCTGAAAAGAACTTTTTGTTTGTTATTTTCTGAACCCATCAGGTCCTCAGGGGCAAGAGACTTTTGTAGAAAAGAGACTTAAGCACCGAAGGTCCTGATGCGTAACCACTGGAGGTCCCGATGCGTGAAGTGGAACTGCTGTATCGTGCTCGAGAGTGTGCAGTGCTCAGGATTCCTGCCTTGTCCCATGCTCAAAACGAGCGGGAAAGGAGAACCCCGGCTAACACATCCTGACTTATAATCTGTGAACACTTCTTTCTTTCTTGTGAAACCATATCCCACACTCTTTTTGTACTTAGCAAAAGGATTGACAATAGTTTTTTTTTAGCACAGGCCCTTTTATTTTGACACAAAGCCACTAAGACTCCATTATTATTTGATGGTCGTAGCTTGCTCCCATCTTAAATTTAGGTTTAGATTAGGTGTTTTTCCAACCTACCTACACAGTTTAATAAACACCCTTGAACTGTGATCACTTGTGCACCTATTTTTGAAACCATGCCTTCCTTACACAACCATGCACACGAAGATGGTGGAGGAAGTAGATGAAATCAAGGATGACGATTTTGTCTTACAATTGTCATCTTGGGACAATGCCAGAAGACAGCCAAGAAAGCTATTGGGATGAAGATAATGATTGATATAGATGATGAAACGGATGGACAAATGCAGGATGAGGAAAGCACTCGTAAGAACATAAAGAAAAGTCCCCTTGCACCTCCAGGAACAAAGTTCTACTATCCCAAGGATCATAAGAAATATGTAGGACGTTGTATATTCTGTCCACCATTAGGAGAGTGCTGCCATATGACCTGGAGTGTGGCTGAACATATAAAGAATGCAGGTCACCTGAGGGAATGACAAAGATATGAATTCCAAAGAAACAATCATATGAAGAGATAATAAAGGAGAATGAAAAAGAGAATGAAGAGAGGAATGTGGTTGAGGACTCGACCAGAAGAGAAATGTAGAGGAGCAGGTGGATGCTTTCTCACTAGTTCCCGCCCCCTCACCACAGTCATATTGGAATAGCAGGAGAAGAGCTGTAGATGGAACTCCATGTGTTGCCCCGATACCGGATCAAGTGTATGAGAGACACTATGCACTCAGACATCTATATAGAAGGTACCCTTGCACTGAGCAAGTGGAAGGATATTGCGTGGAAGGATGTCAGCATGCACCAATGAACATCATGGAACGCTAAATGAAATCGGACGAGGGCAGAGTGATGTCATAAAGAAGATATATGAAGCTATATTGAAACGCTATGAAATAACTAAGAAGTGACGATGTAACCAAATCACCAAGAGAAGCATGTACCTAAAGATAAAGTAATCATGAATACAAAGACGGTGAAGTAACTTACTGACCAATAACTGTAAATACGCAGTAACGCAAGGTAGAAGAGATATACAGAGGCTTGCCATAAAGGTATATATAAAACATGGTAAGGATGGCCATGATAGGAAAATGGACGATGGCTCATATCAGAATCAGCTAAACTACCTCAGAAACAGACCAAGGCTGCAGAATCAGGAGATGCTGGTAAGCCCTGTGTGGAGAACAATAAGAAGGCCATGTTGGCCTATGATCAAGATGCTTTTTTAAGGAATAATTGCAAGGCACAAGGGGAGTTAACCAGGATAAGCTAAGAACGAAGGGCGCGCTTCTCTTAGATTAAAGAAGAAGAAAACATTTGCAAGAGCCAAGTATTGGACAATTAAAAGTGCAGAAAGTACATAAAAGATGGAGTGAACAAGTCTCCAGAGCCGAAAAGGACGACGACACCCAGCATAATTGAATCAAATAGCAGTAAATAGAAGGTCGAAATGGACAATTCTGTGGTCTCCTAACACGTGATTCAGAAGTAAAAAAAGATTGCTATTCATTAAGCTGCAGACAAGAGTAGTGGTGTGCTCACACTCCCTCAAATGTTCCAGAACAGTGAGCAGGCTACAAGGTCAACTACAAACGGAAGACTTTGGCTTATGGCCGAACCGATGAGGGATGATGGATTAATTGGGAAATATGGGGAGTAGTCTGACGTGATTCAAAGCAACCAGGTTTCGTTTCACACATGCTGTAGCAAGCCGAAAGTCCAAGGTTGGGTGTGAATGCTAACCAATCAGTGGGTCTATGGGGCAACTTGCTATACAGTGTTGCATAGACCAATCTGCGGTTATTTCGTTCTATATAATCAGTAGTGTATGCATTAACAGGTAGTTCAAGGCATGCCCTACAGATAAGGGGTAGCCAAAGAAGTACTAATTCCTATATGTTCTGCAAATAGATATGTTCCCCTAAACTATCCCTTCCCTCGATAGGTGTTTGCCATGTAGGATGATGTCATAGATGACATACAATGAGGTTAAAAAACCTATGTGTAATCAAGGTTATATGTGAGTGTGCATGCATCAGTCTAATGTCTGCCAGGTCTCCCTGCTTTATTAAATAAGAATAAAGTAGTATTTTGCCATATTCCTTGAGTCTGTCCGATTATTTGGCTTGTGATCTTTATTGATAATGCCATCTAGCACAAACAACGCTTCAAGGTGATAGAGCACAGCATCCAAGCGATTCTTCTTCAGCGCAGTGCCTGGTGAAAAGAAACCAGGTCTGCCAATCAGGGTCGGGGACCCAGAGACAAGGAATTAGCCTGAAAAGGGCCAACCACAGAATGGACATTTTATCAATAATTATTGAACTGTATTTCAAGCCTAAAGCAGACTGGGGCAGGAGCATTCCCCCAGCCGTTGATGGACTTTAAAAGAAGTCTGAACAAGGCCTAGGAAAGGAGTTATTCCCCAACACTTTAAGGAAATGAAGATTCCAGAACTTTCTTTTGTCGAGGGGAACAGAGTCACTCCCTTTGGGCTAGAAAGACCTTCTTTTCATTCAGAGGGACAGAGTTAGGATTCTGATATTGGGACTTTTGCTTTTGAACATTGACATTGACATAAGTTATTTTGGTTGAGGCAGGGAAGCCCAGAGCAAGATAGGGTTTTCTTTTCATTTCTCTTACTTAAAGAACGTTTTCTGCTAATCGCTATGACCCCTGAGTGTCAGGGTCTTACTTCTGCACCCTTACATCACATTCTTCCCGATCTCACTAGACTACATGCCCATCTCAATGAAGTTCAATACTAAGGCTGATTAGCAGTCTTATGTTTGCTCTATTGAGAGACATGGATGTGATTTGCTAGGGAACGGCACTCAAAATAAAGATGAGCACTCTGTCTAATACATGGCACAGTCCACATCACTCTAAAATAATGGCTTTGCTTTGCGTGGGGTAGTGCTAAAGGAGCCAAAACTAAAAATACAGAAGGATAATAATACAAGAGCAAACTGTGGATGCATTTAACAAAATGTCTTTGTGCATTAGATCGCATGCTTTAAAGTATGTTAAAAAGTATGAAAACTTCCATTTAAAAAACAAAATTCAGTCATAGTTAGAAGGTGAAGAAAGCATTTTATAAGCAAAATATATTTTGCAGCTTGAGCGCTTGATATGGTATAGCCACAGGGAGTGATAAAGATAGTTACAAAATGGTTCCCCATCCCTCGGAAAACGTGCAGAATCTATAATTAAACAAGAAAAAGAACCTGCACAAATGTTTCGAAAACAATCATAAAAAAGAGCAGATAAGTACACAATAAGAAAGGTTTTGTATTACATTTAGTTAAGACGAAGGTGCATGAAGGTTTAAAACATTGTGCCTGCTTTTAGCCTTACCTGGAGCACGTTTACAAGGATCATAGAGTTTGTGACATAGCCATACAACTCCTGCTGCTTGGCTGCATAGGACAGGTTTATGAGAGTCCAGGCAATGATACCTGGGCGACCATTGAAGAACAACTTAAAATCAAACCATTTTCCGATTCGGGGGTTAAATTCCACTCCCATCATATAGTCGTAAAAGAAATTGCCGGTGAACTTGCTAAAAGGGAAAAGGAAAAAAAGAGAAACGTTTATTTAGGGAAATGTATTATTTCTTAAATGAAATTAAAGGCAAGTATACATTATTCACATTATTACTATAAATCAAATTCTGCGAGCGCTGATATGTTTTTGGGTTTACAGACTGATATAAGGATACAATTTGGCTGTCCTTTTGTTTCATGGTTTGCATGCACCCAGGCCAAGTGTATGCATCATCTCTTACTGTTTTGGGTTCTAAGTGCCACCTGTGGCCAAAACAATGATGCAAAGAAGAGAGGAGAGGAGGGGTGTTAGAAGCAGACAGACCTTCTCCTTCATGGCAGTTCTGCTTCATCAGATCTTTGTCACAGCCATTTTCTCCATCGCCACAGTCATCTGTTACGTCACACAGTCTATCCCTTTCTTCAGAGTCCTCCTGCACAGTCCTCCTTTGTTAGTCCTTCATCACAGTTCTTCCCCTTCTTTGCAGTCCTCCCTTTTTCTTCATTACAGGCCTCCCTCTTCATAGATTTCTACTTCGGCGCAGTCTTTATTCACAGTTTCCCCCTGTCATCCTAAAGTCCTTCATCACAGTCCTTCCCTTTCATCACAGTCCTTTGTCACAGTCCTCAATCATAGATCATAGACCTTCTACTTCATCACAGCCCTTCTGCTTTATCACAGTCCTTCATCACAACCCTTATCCATCAGAGTCGTTTATGAGTCCATCATCACAGTCCTTCTGTTTCATCACAGTTCTCCTTCATCATCACAGTCCTTCTCTTTCATCAAAGTCTGTCTGCATTGTCATAGTCCTTGTCCTTCCGAATGTTCATTTATTACAGCCAACCTCTTTCATCACAGCCCTTCCCCTTCACAACAGTCCTCCCCCTTTCTCAGAGTCTCTATTTCTCATGATAGTCCCTCTCCTTCATCACTATTCTTCATTAGGGGGCAAACTACCAAGTTACAAGCTACAAGCCAGGCATACAAAGTCACTTGCCACCTCAATTCTAAACATACAAACAGCACACCATTTCTTACTCGCAAAGATGTAATTATCACCAGCCAATGGCTAGTGGCGAGTGCACATTGTGAGACCTGCCTTCATCACAGTTCTTCTCCTTTGTCACAGTAAGTTTTTGTTGTCTGTTCTTCTCCTTTGTCCAACCGTTTTTTTTTCACAGTCCTCCTAGTCACAGCCCTTCACCACAGTCATTTTCTTCATCAAAGATCATCTCCTTCATCAGTCCTCTCCTTCATCACAAACCTTCATTAAAGTTCTTTCCTTCATCAGAGTCCTTCACCTTTGTCATAGTCCTTCTCTGTCACATTCCTTCTCTGTCAAAGTCCTCATCCATAACAGCTCTGCTCCTTCACACTCCTCCATCACAGCCAGTCATAATCCTTCTCCAGTCTATCATCACTCCTTCTCCTTCATCACAGTCCTTTATTATAGAATTTCTTCACAGTTGCTCTGTTTTATCAGTCTGTCATCATTGTCCTTCTACATTTTTTATTTATTTATTTTAGCATTTTTAAAGCGCTCACACTGCCTGCGGGCATCAAGGCGCTGTTGCAGGAATGTTTGTCTTAGTAGCGTATTTATAACACGCTCAAATACCCAGAGGTTTCTAAGCGCGAACCCAGGGATCGAACCTGTGTTGCTTCGCGTCGTCTTGCTGAGCTATTCTCCCAGGACATTGCCAGTCATTGTCCTTCATCAGTCCTTTATCACAGTCCTTCTTTATCAAAGTCCTTCTCTTTCATCAGTCCTCTTCTTTTGTTACAGTGCTTTTTCCTTCACAGTGTTACCCTCATCACAGCTGCAGTATTTCTCCTTCCTAGCTGTCCTTCATCAGTCTAGTCTCCTTCTCCACTTTTTGAACAGTCCATCATAGCCCTTCTCCTTCATCACAATCCTTTATCAATGCACTCATTGGTCACATTCCTTCTAAAATGTCACTGTCCTTCATCATAATACTTCTCCTTTGTCACAGTCTGTCATTATAAATCATTTACTTCAGTATAGTTCTTTTCATCGTTACAGTCCTTCTCCATCTTAGTCCGACTGTCTCAAGCCTAACCTTTCAGTCAGGCACTGTCTCCACTATCTGAGCGACCCTCCTTTACCCTCTATATGTCCCTCTCAGACATTCTCTCTTTCACTTACTTTCTCCCTGGCTTGCTATCTCTTTTTCTCAACATCATCACTTTATTCTAATGAAAAAACGATTACAATATAACATAATACAATATCAGCATATAAATATACACTAACAATATAATGGGTAGACCACAAACTATAAAATAGAACCTAACCATAATAAAACATGGGAAATAAATAATACAAATTCCATAAAACAACCCCAACTTTTTCTTAGAGATCACACTATCTCTGTCTTAGCCAAATCTAGAGAGTAAGAGCCCTTCTTCTTTCGTGCCAGTAGTCAGTGAGATTGCAGGCCACTAATTCCACCACCCTCTTAGCTTTAGTGGATGTACAGGATTCCACAGCCTCCTTTTAATATGTTTTGACCACAAGAGGACTAGGACATCTGAAGTGGCTCGCGCATAAGAGTAAGACGTGCAACACTGTCTCAATGCTTTTATTGCATTCACATAGTCCAGCCCTACGCGCCTTGCCCCACTTAGCAGTTAGGTAGCCCACAGCGATGCTTCCCATTCCAAACTGCATAAATAGCTTCCGGCCTCCTTTGTATACTTGGTGACATGAGCATCTATCAACCATATAATCTATCTATCTATCTATCTATCTATCTATCTATCTATCTATCTATCTATCTATCTATCTATCAACCATATCGCATCTTGATGGAACCTTGAATGTTGGCATGCCCGCACTTGGATAGAATTGTGAATCCTGGCCTGCGTCTGTCACGATCCGCCGTCCTTGGAAACTATGGTGGAAATGGAAGAAGGGCTACTGAGTGGAAACTAATGCAGCGCTTTAGTTGTTTACGGCGCATCATGTACATATACGCGTCACGCCTAAGCGACAATGCGTTGCAACCCCCCTTTGGGTATACACGCTTGTTCTCGGTCCACTGTTCTGGTGGTTCCCGCTGCCTTCCCGCCTTCCTTGCTTTGTCTTCTCCGTACCTCCTTCCTCACTTTCTCCTAGCAGTTCGTTCTGTTCTACCGACCGCCATTCTGCCCCTCCTCTGCGCTCCGCTTTCCTTCGGAGCATTCTTCCACTCCGAGCCTTCTCAGAGTTTTCCCCTTTACTCTTACCTTGTGTTCTTACAACGCATCTGCATATCCTCTTCAACACCTTCTGGAAAGACTGGATACGCCATTTTCATCTCACAAAGTCGACTGCATTCAAGACCCGCAGTTTAACATCGCCGCAGGGTTTTTCAGCTTTGCTTTTCCCTGGTCGTGGGGCGGTCCCCCTGGAAGCCCCCACTGCCGGGCTGGCTGCTAGTAGGCAGGGTGGCCTCCGGCGGGGCTCTTCCTAAGACTCGTCCAAAAAAGCCAGAGCACGCCTGGAGAAGCCGGAGGGAGATATCTTCAGAAGACTCATCCGAGGAATCACGGACAGGTGAGGAGGAAGGGGAATCTGGGTCAGAAGAATTGTTCTTGGATAGTTTACCCCACATTCCTGAGAGCGTTGCATCTAGATAGGACCTTGAATGTTCGCATGCCCGCACTTAGGTGAAACTTGAATGTCAACATGCCCACACTTAGAATTGTGGACAATTGGCCTGCGTCGCATCTAGATAGGATTAATTGAAGGATAACATGCCTGCGCCTAGATGAAACTTGAATGATACCAGGTGCCACATTTAGAATCGTGAACACCAGCCTGCGCTGCATCCAGATTAAGTTAGGAATGTTAGCATGCCCACACCTAGACAGATTTCTAAACACTAGCCTGCGCCGCACCTAGAAAAGACTGTGAATGTAGGCATGCCCACATGTGAAGGCCAACAAGTGCCACACTTAGACAAAACTGTGAATGTTAGCATGCTAAAGGTCATGTAACTCACTAACCAATATAAGCTCAAACTCTGCATAATTATCTCACTCAAAAAACTCACACAACCATCTCTCGCACAACAAGCCGCACGCACTTCACAACACTGCAACAACACATAAACCGGAGCAACAGCACACGCGGACCGACACCGATCCAATACCTGCACCAAAGCTCAGCACCCAGTGTACACCGAGTTGAAGCTGCCAACAGAACACCACTCCTCTCACTATCCTACTCCCTCTTCACCCTACTAACCAATCCCCCCACTTATCATTTACAGATCCGCCAGAGCGCCTGGGGACCAATTCCGTTGGTGACGGTGCGCGGTACAAATACCTTTAACATTTAACATATATTCTTATGTTTCAAATACCAGGACAACATAGGGCATTTGTCTGGGTTACCCAATATTGCTGCCCTTCTCACATCTCAAAATATCTAGCTCACTTTCCTAAGGGAAGTGAAGTGCCTTCCCCACGGAAAGGGAAGTGCCTAGTAATTGTAGTTGGAGTCTCCCACAGAGTTCCAAAGCCCAACACATACAAAGTTTTCTTCACTCAGCCCAACCACAGGATTGTAATCCAAGCATTCAAGCCTAAACTATCTTTCAATGTGACTTGTGTGATGATTCACAAGATCTCATCACTTCTCCCCAGGTGGGAGCCCTTCCCTGTGAGGGTAGGGAAGTAAGACCACTACCCAATAGTCCCCCTATGGCTGGTAGGAAGCGGGAACTCACAGGAGGAGATTCCCGTCCTGGTGATGAGGACTCCTGTTCCATTAGAGAACTCCCTAACCCCTTTTCCCCTGAGACCAACTTCCTGTCAGAAATCCTTGATAACACTACTGTCTGTTATCGTAATGTCTCTTCAGTCTTTGATTCACCAATTAAGATAACCCAGACGAAGAAGAGTCAAAGAAACATGCAGAGTAATAATAGGTTGCCTGACCATACCACTGAGAAGAGCTGGCCCCAAGGAGGCATAAAGATTACAGCAACAACAGTAAAGTAGGACTTTGACTTTACGCTGGGGAGGATCCAGCCATAGGAAATAAAGAGTGAGGAATGTTAGGACAGTGTTTCTGAAGCCCAACTAAGGGTTTAGTAAAACCATTCAACTGAGGCAGTACAAGACTCCACTCTTAGCATAAATCTGTACCATCCGAGTTCATGGTAGTGTAGACAGAGCAGCCAGGCTTATCTTAGGAGGGAGCGAGGGCTGTAGAATCAGTACTAATGAAATTGTAATACAAATGTCCCAAAGAAACACTAAAACACTATGTACTGTAAAAATAAATGGTTTATTTAAATACAAGTAGGCCCAGATAAATCTTGGGGGAAATAAGTACTATCACAGATCATATAAACACAACTATAAAAACACAACACTGTGCTTGAAGGTACACAGACCAAAGCATATAACCTTATTTGGAACACCTAACAGGAGTTCTAGGGGAGTCAAAACAAATAGTTACTTTTAGATTACTTTCAGTAATACCAGGGTAGTAGACCCTATCAGTTGTACCATGACGCTCAGCAAGAAATCACATAGGGCCTCATTACGAGGAAGGCGGTAGGGGGTTAATGTGCCAGTAGAGCTGCCAGCCCCTTTAACCTCCTACCGCCTCATTACGAGGACTCGTTGTTTGTATCCTCCCCATTCCCATTGAGCCCTATGGGGGTTCGAATGGTAATAGGGATGTACAGGGTCTGGGTTCCTGGAATGGGGAAATACCGGGCCCTCCAAGGTCGGAATCGCCCGGTATTTCCCCATTCCAGGAACCCGGTACCCGGAATGGGGGTAGCGTAAATAGCGGCATGGCTACCTCCAGGTTCGTAATGATTCCCATAGTCATATCATCTGGATCTAGTGAAACACAGATACTAGGAATAGTATAAACCTATGACTCTGATTCTGGATAACAGTTATTCTAGGGGAGTTGGACCCTGGGGTGTAATATTCAATTACAGTTGCTTTTCAGTTCACAGACTAAGGGATGCAATAACTCTAACTTATTTTAGGATAACACAGTTATATCCAAGGTAAGTAAAACCTATAAACTTTTTTACAGGCGCTACAGGAAACTTTAAGGCAGGTGTAAACCTAAGACTCTTTTTGTGTCTGTCTAAAAAAGACCAGGGAAAGCAAAACCCAATGTTACACTTTATAAATGACTCAGTTATTCTAGGTAGGTAAAACCTAATGCAGACTTATTCTGGACAGGCTAACAGCAAGTCAGGGGAAGCAAGACCCAGTTGGGAAACTGTTATGCTCACCTGGTATCCACAGGGACGCCACCCAGCCGGGTCACTCGCTGGTATGCTTCTCGGCTTTGCCCTGATGTGGTCTGCGGGGAAGGTTCTGCCTGAAAATACAGGAGTTTTGTGTTCAAGACTGACCGACTGGGGTAAGTATCCTCCCTCCACCCCCGTATCATTTCAGTCCCTCAGGCGCCCTCTCCTCACCTTGTGGTAGAATCAGGCGTGCTGTCCGTCCTGCCTTCTTTGCTTTGCCTTTCATGGGCGAGTGCGGTCCATTTACTTCACTGACGCCGGCCCGTTTGATATTGTTCAGGTAGGTCTTATTGCTGTTCTTTAGTTTTGTTGCTATCCTGCATGCCTTTCTTTGTTTAAAATGTCACTTTTTTCTCCCTTAGGTATGCAGAGCTTCTGCGCGGCGAACTGGCTTGGTTGAGCCCCGCTGGTAAATGATGGCGCATTAAGAGCGCTATGATGCGGTAAGTAAGCGCTATGCGCAGTGCTGCGAAGTCTTGCCTTTGCTAACCTGTGTTTTCCTTCCTTGTAGGTCGCGGTGTTCTTCAGCGAGAGTGGAATGTCCGGAGTGGTGCCAACCGAGAGGCGACCAGCCAGGTAAGCCTTTTGAGCAGTTCGTAATTTGTAAATGTCTTTACTGCTTTCTTTAATGTTGCCTCTATCTTCCTCTTTCAGGCCGTTCTGTCCGGGAGGCGTGAAGATTCGAGGAATCTGTTCTCAGTAGCTGCGAGTGTTTAAAGATGAAGACTGCAGGTAAGATGCTGCTGCTAATGATGTTCCTTTTGTCTCCTTGCAGGTTCTGCTTCTCCGAGGTTCGAGGGAATAGCTGGACACGGTGAGCATCACGTTGCAAGCTGCAAAGAAACACAAAGCGTGTTGTCTTGCTCGGATGTGGTTTAAATAGCCCCAATAAAATAGTCCAGGTAAAGTAGTCCCTAGGCTACCACAACCAAAACACTAGACCGCATAGCTTGGTTCTTAGGACCCAAGCTATGTGGATGCCTCCATGTTGGCTGACAATACAATAAAGTAGTTCCCAAGCACATTGTTTTTCATGGTGTATGAGCCTGGCGCCAAAGGCGCCAGGACTGGCCGCATGAGGGCTTTTGAAGAGGATGCCAGGCTCTATAGGCCCGAGTCCTGACTCCACCTGGCCAATGGGCTTGCCAGAGGGGGTTTTGGGCGAGGGTTGTGACAGAAACACTCATATGTTTATCCTAACAGGAATAGTGAAGTGAAACCAACAGCATTACTTTTGGTAAGAGGCACAACCAAATCACAGTCGAGTAATATACCCATCCATCTACTTTCTGTCAGAATGGCAAAGCAGTTTCTAAGGAAATAAAGATGTTACATATACTTTTCAGAATGGCACAACATTTCTAAGGTAAGTAAAACAACCTTATATATACTTTTCAGAATGGCACAACATTTCTGTGCAGGTTCACATACGCTTGGCTTCTCCCGATTAGCCTCTTGGCTTTGCCATAATGAGTCACATATCCTGTGTCAGTCTTTGGCCTTGCCGCACTGTATTCATGCATAAGGTTCAGGACGTGGTAGGTTTATTCCTTCGCCCACCTTTCTGTCATGTTCTTTCACAAACTTCCACACTTGCTCTCTTATATCGTATGTTGCTTTCAAATAATTTTACATTTATCTTTCATCCGAGCGTAGCTTTGCCCATAACATTTTAATTCAGTCGGTATTCACCATTTGCTTAACATCTCTTTCTCAAGTGTTCATTACTTGCTTGGCTTTCAATTGTATTTCAACAAGCCGATCATCGGGATTTTTAATTCATTCAGTATTCAAATGTGTTCAGTATATCATTCGGGACTATGTCCCATTACTTCAATTTACTCGACATTCACAGATTACTTGTTTTTGTTTGTTCAGCATTCTCATGTGTATCAGCATTAACTGGGATTACACTCACTGATTGTGCGCAACAGCGCTATATTCTTCGCCGGTTCTGTTTGATCCTTCTGGATCCATGACCTTTGCCCCTCTCGCGGCTGCCACAGAGAGCTTCCCTTGCTCTCCTGCTTTTCTGCGGTGGCTGTAGGCTTCGGGCGCAGTACAGCTCTTGCTGTAGGTCTCGGTAACCAGAGCTCAGCCGGAAAATTAGACCCTCTAATGGCCCGCACTCGGCTTGGGCATCTCTCTCTGGTCTTCCCGGCTCCCGATCCTGGTTTCTCCGACATGCTTCTTTCCAGCCCGTTCCGTCCTCTGCTCTTTTCCATGGTGTGCAGCCCCATCTCTTATACTCTCTAGGAGTGTTAAAGGTCCACAGGTGTGGGTCAGTAAATGTAATTGCCTGACCTCTTTCCAGCCTATTTGTGGGACATGGCTGACTTCCCCAAAGGTACTCTTTCATAGTCTTCTTCGTCTCAGTACTAGAGTGGTGAAAACACCTACAGGTGTCCACTACTCCTTATCAACTTTTCCTCGTCCCTGTTAGGGGAGTTTTCCTAAAGTCCTACTGGCAGTGAGACTTTAGTAAGCTATCCCAGTGGTTTGTAGATACCCAACTCTTAGTATCTGTCTGTACTAGCTCAGGACCTTGGTAGAGTGGCAGAGCAGTCAGGCTTATTTTAAGAAGAAGATGTGAGCTGTAGGTAAGTACACTGAATACAGTTAGACAGGCACAGCACTTATAAGTTCTATAAAAGTATATATATATTATAATGACACCAGAATCACTTTAAATACTTTAGACGTTTAAATTAGAACACTTAGAAATACTTGATAATACACTTCAAAGGGCACTTTCACTTTTGTGTTTGTTTGCGGTTACATTTGTAGCAACATTAGAAAGGGAAAAGACAATATTATCGGTTATTGTGCACTCATGCGGGTTTTCAAAGGTGTGTGCGGTAAATCATTTACTCTACAAACACATAGTAAAGTCACTTAAAGGGAGGAAAATGGTTAGTGTAAAATTAGCTTGGTTCAAGGTTCTAGAGAGGGTTTCTTCCCATAGTAAGTCATTTAAGTCTCAAAACGCAACCCTAGCTAAAGGCAGTTCGGAGAGGGCTTGAAGTCTTGACAAGCAGCGAATGGTGAATCGTTCCTGTGGATTTGTTCCAGTCTCAAGAGTTATTGAAGCGGCAACTTAACTAAAAAGGGGGACCTTAAAACGGACTCGAGGAAGGGACACAAGCAGCGGCTTGGGTCTGAGGTAAGAGGCGGGTGCCCTCCATTTACTTCACTGACGCCGGCTCCGCGTTGTTGCAGCTCTTGACTCGACCTCTGGATTACTTGGTCAGATGACTGAAGGCAGGACAATGTACGGTATCTTTTAGCAGCAGTCTTGAGGGAGGACCTGTGGCATGACTTTCAGCAACTTCTTGGTTCACTCTGCGGTTTTGTCACATTTTCTGCAGCACCAACAAAGGACACAGATCGCCCAGTCCATCTTCTTCGATTCCTGCAGTCCCACGATCTGATAGGGGGGTCTGGGTGAGTTCAATCGGATCTTTGGAGTGTTCCTACGAGTTCAGCAAAGATTTGGACAGATTCAGCCTTTCCACAGGGATGCACTCAAAATGGGCAGCAGGTCTCCTGGTATTGGGGTTCCGCAGCTGTGGAAACTCCTAAGACCTTAGGAGATGGCTCGTCTTGGGACTGGTTGTTCCCATCTGCCAAAGTGAAGGAGTCGTCCTCTTCGGAGCTCCTCTGTCACACAGAAAACGGTATCAGAACAGCACCGGTCGCTTCACTGTGTTGCAAAGGATCTGCAGGCGTTTCTAGTCATCTTCCTTCGGTTACTTCAGCTTCCAGTAGTCGACTTGCTTTTCACTCCAGAATCCTCACCTTTTATACAGTTCCAGCACACACTCCGCTGCAATCTCTCTCAGCATTTTACAGAAAGGGGGGTTTGGCTGTCCAATCAGGACAGTCAGACCCCCTGTGGGAGCTGGACCTATTCAGGCACTCTGGCAGACAAAGGACAGCAGGGTGGAAAACTCACCCCCCTACTTCCTGCCTGCCTAGACACTCTGGAGCTTTGGCTGGGATACCCAAGGTTTCCCACCAAAGGCAAAACACACACAACAGCCTCCTCTCCCAGAATGATCGAAGAAGGGCTGACAAAGAACAACCAGGCTAGTAATAGTGAAAAAAGAAGGAGGGTCCCAAGTTGGTACTTGGGTGCCCCTTCTTGTGTACTACCGAGGCTATGGACATGGCCTGCGGAACAAAAAATACACAGTAGTTGGTAGAACACGTCCACGGCTACCAGCCATAACTAGGAGATTGTCTATGTGACTAAAAAGCCACAGGAGTAGAGAGAAGGGGGATACTAGGTATCCCTTGAAGGTGGTGTGTGCCAATCTCTCAGACTATAGAGTTTTGGGAGAGATATTAAGTATCTCTCTATCCCTAATGTAAGGAACTCATGGTGGCAACAGTAAAGACAGACACACACGCAGTTCAAGGGTGTTTATTAGACTGTATAAATGGGGGCGAAAAACACCTAATCTAAACCTAATAAAAAGGGGCCTATAGTAAAAAACCCATTGCCAAACCTTAACGCCAAGTTACAAAATAGTGTGGGATAATGTTCACCAGAAAAGAAAGTAGTGTTCACAAAAGGATAATTCAGGATGGAATAACTGGGGTCTCCCTTCCCCATGTTTTTAGCATGGGACAAGGCGGGACTCTCGAGCACAGCACACTCCTGGGCTTCTCCAGCACAAGCTTACCATTCATTTACATAATATCAGGGCCTTCTGTGGCCAAGTCTCTTTTACACAAAGGGCCTCATCACGAGTTTGGCGGTAACCCTTAAATCCGGCGGTAGCGCTGTTACCGCCGGATTTAAGGGTCCGCCAAATCAGGGCTTCGGTGGATTTCTCCCCAGCTCTGAGCTGGGGGAAATCTGCCGAAAATTCGTGCTCATATCGCCGGCGGGAAATCCGCCGGCGGTATGAGCGTGAAATTTCCCAATTGAGCCCAATGGGGAATGGGAAATTCACGAATGGGCTCAATGGGGAATAGGGATTTCCAAATCTGCCAAACCCGTGATCCGGCACTAATAGCGCCGGTGGGTTTGGCGGTAGGGCAGATAGCGCTAGCGCGCTATTAGTGCTGGCGTAACCGCCCAACTCGTGATGAGGCCCAAAGTCTCTTGCATTAGAGGGCCTGATATTGATATTTTATTTCTATAACGCTCGTACACAAGTGTTTCAGAGCCCGACAAGGCAAGGGAGGGGAACAGGGGAGAACAAGGGGGGCGTGGCGTAGCAGCCATGGAGTAGGCTGTGACTCCATCATGCTCTGTGATCCGGCAATCGATTTTCAGTAGCGTGTGCTACCAGACAACAGACTGCTGCATGAAAACGACACTATGGATGTATGAAGGTGACAGGAAAAGGAAGCATCCACCTGCGAGCGAATTGGCCCAGGAGAACGTGAGATTGGATACTTTGTTTCATGGACCGAATGGCGGCCGCTATAGAACAAAGGGACCCGTGAAAGCAGCAGGCGCGTATGCGCAATGGGCTGCTGGAGCTACGATATGATCATTGCAGCAAGATGACGTGCAGAGGCTAGGTTATAACCAAGCTGACCGCAGGCACAGAAAGACGGAGTGAGCGGCACCCCAGGAGAGTGCAGGCCGCGTGATACGAGGCGGCGCTGCAAGGGGAGCGCATTGTGGCCAGCTGCCGCTCGCGGAAATACAACCGTGGACCCGGCCCCGTGATTGTATGGAGCTGCCGGCTCCATCCCAGCAGTAAAACCGGCAGCGCACGCACGCGGCGTGTGCGGCTGCCGGCAGAAATGTCCGCAGGGCGCTAGTGTAGTGGCGGGGGCTTGCAGTCCGCGACTGTAGGCTGTGCTGGGCACCGAAAGCACGCTGCCTATTGAGGCATGCGCCTAACCAGTAAACAACGGACGGAGGATATGTAACCTGACTGACATGCCCTTAAGTGCAACACGGTAAACACAGAGGGCCGTTTTGCGTTTTCCTATACTGATTCTTCCTGTGCCGCTTCGTTGCGGGCTGGTTGCACAACATTAAGTGATGTAAGATGGGGGGACCCTGCACATCATGAGGCTATTAAGTGAAGGCAACTAGACCCCAGTACTGTGCTTAGGGAGACTCTGCACTGCTGTTGCTGCGGAGGGCGGCCTGCACCCCTGCAAAGACCTAAGATAAGCCAGTTGAGGAAGTGGCTGAACACTAATAACAGGGGAAGTGAGAGGAGGGTCACGAGCCCCCCCTGCCCCTCTGAAATCGGGCAGAATCCGGCTCTCCCGAGGAGGGCGACAAGAACACAAATAGCCCCCCCTTGGAAGTGATACAAAGCAAAGAGGCGGAATCCGACATCCCTGCGGCGGTGCTGCGGACATCGGAGCGTGTGAGGATGTAATAAACATGCACCAGGGTGAACTGGATATCCGGGTAGGCTGAGGTGCAGGTGGCGACATAGCAGGTGACCTGAAAGAGTATAATCTGCAACAGACAATGAAGGTACGTGGGAGAACACAACCCACCTGAAATCGGAGTGCAGCGCATGCTGCCATATGCTGCGGCTCTCTGAGGGGAACGCGCCCGGGCCTGGATTGTTCTGGTGTCGCTGCAGAGCTGCAAGGGGACAGAACTGGTACGACACGAGGGGACCAGAACTAGACACGCAGACAGGGTTGCATCATGTCGGTTAAAGGATTTAGGGCCAAAAGTAAACCACCCACAATGGAGGCCTTTGCCAAGACGCCACAAACTCCCACTGCCCCGGTACTAGGCTCAGCGACAGTCTCCACGGACGGTACTCCAGGGGGAGAAAATCACCAGGTCCTTGCAGCAATAACGGAGCTGAGGAACACATGGGGGATAGTAATGGCGGACCTACAAACGGCCCTAGAGAACAAGATTGATACAGTGGGAATAGAAGTTACCCTGCTGCGACAAGACGTCAGGGCGCTGGCAGAAATAACAAGTGGACTGGAGAGTACGGTGAAAACCAATACAGAAACTAGTACAAATAATGCAAAGGAGGTCCATATATTAAAGCAGCAGGTGGCTAACCTGGAGAACCGAGCAGAGGAAGCGGAAGGGAGGGCGAGACGGAATAACATCCGTGTGGTCGGCTTGCCGGAGGGGGAGGAGGGCCAGGACCCCACGGACTATGTGGAGAATATGATCCTGCAAGAGATAGAGGTGGGCAAGCTCTCACAAGGGTTTACTGTCGAACGAGCACATCGGGCCCTGATGAGAAAACCACGGCCCGGGGCCCCTCTTCGGGCGATAATTGCAAAAATATTGAACTATAAAGACAGAGAAAAAATCCTGGAATACTTTCGTAAAGGTGGAATGATAGAAAGGGCATCTACCAACATTACGGCGTATCCTGATTACACAATGTTGGTGCAAAGACAGAGATACAGCTATGTGGCAGTCAAGAGGAGACTGCGCGCGGCTGGGATCAAGTACATGCTTTTGTACCCTGCGAGGTTAAAAGTCTTTCACAAAAGTAAAGCGTTCTTTTTTGAGACCCCAGAGGAAACGGTGGCGTGGCAGGACCTGCAGGGCTGCCCGGATCGCGATGAGGAACAAGATCAGGTGAAGCACGATAAGTGAGTGGGATTCAGTAGGATCACTGGGGTTTTAAGCGGGGGGGAGCCCCATTGAGTTATGTTTGAACATTTGAATTGTCTAATGTCACTTTCGGACTTATCGGTCCAGTTGGACTGGAATATAGATAACAAAAAGCATAAGTTGACTGGGAAGTACTAGATGTAGTAAACAGGAGCAGCAGAATGGAGACAACCTACCCCCCAGGAGTTAGTAGTAAGACAGCCACTAGGGCGGCTTGACCCTGCTGAGCCGCGAGTACGGGCTATTGCCAGAAAGGGCTAGATGTGGGGGTGCCTGAGATCCAGGGATGGAGCTGGGCAACAGTTGGGGAGGGTGTTGTTGGGATGGGACAGGGAGGTGGGTGGTTGGGGGGTGTGTTGTGTTTTTAGTGGGGAGTTTAAGTTGGGATACGAGCCTATACAGATGAGTCAAGCAAATAGATTTGGACCAGACAGGGGAAGGGAGGAGAGGGATTCTGCCATGCCATGGGGGATCTTAAAGTAGTTACCTGGAACGTCAGGGGGCTCAATAGTTACTTGAAGAGGAATAAGGTCATGCTATACCTACGTAGGCAAAAGATAGATATTGCTGTATTGCAAGAGACGCATCTGACGCAAGACATGGAGATGGTTGGGAAGAAATGGAAGGAGACTGTGGTGGGTTCGTCCTATTCGGCGTATGCCAGGGGAGTGATTAACTGGATGGTGCCACACGTCCCATTTCAGCTGCTACAGACGCTGGTTGAGGCGGGTGGGAGGATGGTTATAATGAGGGGGTTGGTGGAAAATAGGGAGATAAGTGTTGTGAATACGTACGCCCCGAACCAGAATACAGTGGCATATTTTAAAACATTGTGTAATAACCTCAGCATGTGTGCGGGGAGGGTGGTGATCTGGGGGGGAGGGGGACTTCAACTGTGTACTAAACCCTAAAGTGGACAGATCCGACGGGAAAATAGATAGACCTGCCCCAGCTACTAAAGCGCTGCAAACACTACTAAATGACTTTGGGTTTGAAGATGTATGGAGGGCGCGACACCCCCTAGAGAGGCATTAATCGCATTATTCTGCCCTGCAGCAATTACATACGAGGCTAGATTATGTTTTTGTCACACCAGCGATAGTGGCAGAGACCACATAGGTTGTATACAGAGCGAGGGTCCTCTCAGACCACTCGCCTGTGATCCTTGGATGGCAATATCGTCCCCCCGAGGGTAGGGATACGGACATGGCGCCTCAGAGCGGAGGCGCTGAGGGACCCCCTATTTAGAGAGGATATGAGGGAGGAGATTGTTAAATATTTTGAGACAAATACTGGCAGTGTGGACTCGGCGGGCACACTGTGGGAGGCCTTCTGGTAGTGATGAGGGGAGTAGCTATATCAAAATCCAAAGGACTGCAAGGAGGGATCCTGGCTGACCTGCGGGAAGCAGAGAGCAAACTGGAAAGGGCACAGAAGGGAGGAAATAATACCAAAGAAGACGCCAAAGTGATACTCAGGCTGCAGCAGAAGTGTGCTGGGCACTGGGAGAGACTGTGTAACCTCAACTACAAAAAATATATAGAGAGACAGCATGCGGGAGGGGATAAACCTGGGAGGATCTTGGCATGGCTATATAAGAGTGAAACCCCTAGACCCATGATCAGGACGATAATAAGAGAAGACGGGAGGGTGGTTGATACCCAGGAGGGAGTCAACCAGGAGTTCGTAGATTACTACGGGTGGCTATATGGAGACGATGGGGAGGATATATCACGCGATGATATAAACATTGGAGGACATAGGATTGCCACAGATTAGTGCTGAAGAGAGAGGGGAACTAGATGAACCGATCACTTTGGAGGAGCTAGAGGAGGTGGTGAGACAGTTGCCCACTAGTAAGACTCCGGGGGCTGAAGGACTCCCAAGTGAATTCTACAAAACATTTAAGGGAGAGGTGCTTCCCCCGCTGTTGGATATGCTGAACAAGGCATATGAGCGGGGCAGGCTGCCTGAGTCACTCAGAGAAGCGGTTATAATACCGCTACCCAAACCAAATAAGCCCGGGCATAGCTGCGGTTCATACAGACCCCTATCAATGTTGAACCAAGACAGTAAAATACTGACGGCGGTCTTGGCAAATAGATTGAGGGTCATTGGCAAATTAATACATCCTGATCAGACAGGCTATGTCCCCAATAGAAACATAACCAATAACCTTAGAAGGCTCCACGGTATCAGGTAATATTTTCGCCAGCAAAAATATCGCCGAACATATGGTCGTCGGGAACGGCCATAGGCGATATTTTTGGTGGCGAAAATATTAGGTGTGGGGGTTGCGGGGGTGTCCCCCGCACATAAAAAAATGATGCAGGGGCTGCAGGGGTGTCCCCCGCAGTGTCCATGTGTTATTTTCGCCGCAAAAATATGGCGATATTTTTGCGGCGAAAATATCACATGGAACCGGCTCCACAGAGTCATTGAATACGGAAACGAGAATGAAGGTGAACTAGCAATTGTGTCATTGGACGCAATAAAGGCCTTTGATTCGGTGAAATGGCCATGGCTGCTGGCGGCCGTGGCCGGCTATGGGATGGGTTCTGGATATTTGTAGTGGGCCAAGATGTTATATAGCGAACCGCTGGCTAGAGTTAAAACTGGAGCAGTGATATCGGAAAGGTGGCAACTCCGTAGGGGCACTAGACAAGGCTGACCATGGTCCCCTATGCTTTATATACTGGCTCTAGAACCCTTAGTGATCTACTTTAGGCAACAATACGATACGATAGGTATCGCTGTCGGTGGTGAACGACATCTGATATCCTTATATGCAGATGATGTGCTGTTGTATCTACGACTGGAAGTAATGGAAAGATATGCGGAGATGTCTGGGATAGCGGTCAACCCTCAGAAGTCCAGCATGTTTCCATTCGGCGGATATAAAGGGATTCCCTTGGAACAACTACCGGTGCTACAGATACCATGGGTGGTAGGTACGTTTCTCTATCTAGGGATAGAAATATACCACACGGTGGGAGAGGAGCATAGGTTCAACACAGAGGTAGCTATCAAGAAAATCGAAAACTGCATGAGGTTCTGGGTAAAGCTGCCTTTAGCAATGATGGGGCGTGGGACGATGCTGAAGATGGTGGTTCTGCCTAGGCTCCTGCATTACTTTGGGAACATCCTGCACTGGATACCAAAGAAATTCTTCACTAGACTGGACAGTATGTGCAGGGATTTCCTGTGGCATGGCACGCGGAACAGAGTGGCCCTCTGGAAACTCCATAATTTCCATGAGAAAAGGGGTATAAAACTGCCCAATTAAGAAGTTTATTATGTAGCAAGCCAACTGCAATATGTTGCTAAATGGCTCTCAGATGAAGTGACCTCTGAATCCAGGCTTTTTGGACAAGATTGTGCCCCATTTTACTTGAAAGAGATGATATGGTTGCCCAAGACAGAAATGGAAGGGCGTGCCAAGTTGATTATACTTGGGTGGAGGATGTGGTGTAGGGCATGCCAGATGATGGAGAACCCATCCCCATGTTCCCCGCAAGTACCACTAGTTGCACTGGCAGGGGGAGATAAGCAACTAAGGATGATAATAAGAAACCACTGGGAACCGGTTGGGTTAGCAACAATGGGTGATATTTGGCAAGAGGGGACTATCATAGATTTTGAGGTGCTGGGTGAGGAAACTGGGTTACACATGGGCCAGTATATCACATATCATAGAATGGTGCAGAGAATTAAGAGAACATGGCCTGAAGTGGTACTGGAGGAAGAACCTGATGCTACCATAGACACAATATATGATATAGCGGAGGGGGGACATGAGATATCCATAATATACGAGATGATGATGTCTAAGTAGTACAATTGAGACTAGAATGGGAGGCGCAAGTGGGAACCCCGATGGATGATGGGTTGTGGGAACGAGCCCAAGGGTATCACAAGAAGGTCTCGAGGAATGCGAGATTAAAGCAGATATAATTGTATATCACGCATAGGGCGTATATGACACCCCAGAGGATATCGAGGTTTAAAAATGCAGGACGGCAAGCATGCCCTAAGTGTGATGAAGAGAATGCGGGCATGGTGCATATGTTTTGGTCATGCCCGGTTATTGAGCGCTTCTGGAGTGAAGTGGCACAAAAGCTAGCGGAAAGAGGGGTCAAGATTGTGGTGGATACAGTGTGGGCCTGTTTTTTGGGGGGTTCCCTAGACCACGGGAACTTCAGCATGTGAGCAAACTAAAGGACCTGGCATATGCGCTCGCAAAGAGGAGAATTGCTATGGGTGGAAGACATGCCACAGGCCACGATTAGAGGTGTGGTGGAAAGATTTGTAGAAATGGGCGGAGGCGGAAACCATGGTATGGCTAGAAGCAAGCAGTGCCGGGAGGAGGAGGGGGCAGAGACCCTGATGGCCTGGAAATTATTAATAGCAGAGTTGTTTGGGTCAATACAAGACCCAACGAAACCCGTAGAAGGGGAGACCCTACTATATGATGCAGGAACAGAATGTGAGAAGTAGTAGGCTCGGAATGGGGGGAGGGATAAGGGGAGCAGTGAACATAATTAAACAAAATATTACGGAAATGTTATTAAATATACTGCAAGTTTCGTTTGTATTGTTTGTTTGAATAAACTAATAAAAATTGTTTTAAAAAAAACGGGAGAACAAAACAATGAACTTACTAGGCCCAGTGACATTGAGAACGCGCAAGTGCATGGGAGACGGGGAGGGGAAAACTGCATGGAAGGGGGGGAGAAATGGAAAGTGCGAAGCAAAGGAGAAATAGATAAATAATAATAATAATTAATAAATAAATAATAAAGGCAACAGTGTTAGTGCAGCCAGCAATTGGCAAGTGCTAGGTTTAAGGCAGCAGACAGGGTAAGTCTGATAAGTGCACAGAGAAAAAGGGGGGGGCTGTATGGGTACAGATACAGACTACAGTGCAAAGGGTGGCCCAGAGGCATTGCGGGAGGGTGGCAGGGTGAGCAGGTACTTGGGCCCGGAGGACAGAGGGTGGCCAGGTGCACAGTGCCAAGAGAGAACAGATCAGCAAGGGAGAGGGAGAGGGGGAGCGAAGGCAGAAGAAGAGAGGAAGGTCTTGAGGTACTTCCGGAACCAGAGATGGTTCTCAAGTTTTAGAGTGGCAGGGAGGCTGTTCCAGAGGGAGGCCCCAGCCGAAGAGAGATGTGCTATAAACAACAAAACAAAAGTTCCTCTCAATAATCTTCCCGTCGAGTGATTTCCCTTCACATGTTGATCACCCTCAACCGGGCTCCGATCCTTTTTGCAACGTTGGCATCCCTCAGTCGGGTACACTATGTCCTTTCGTTCAAAATATCAGCAACTTGTAACATTCAAGAGTCTCAATGTCTTTTTAAACAACCGTTCACCGTGGACGCCCCTCAGCCGGGTTCACACTTGTCGACACAATGGCCCTCATCAGGAGGTTGGAGGTAACCATGCCGCTTTTAGCGGCATGGTTGCCTCCTTACCGCATTCCGGGCCCGGGTTCCTTGAATGAGGACTTACCGGGCCATCGCAACCTTGGCGGACCCAGTATTTCCCCGTCCGAGGAACCCAGAACCGTTCCATCCCCATTCCCATTCAAGCCCCCATAGGGCTCGGGAAAGGAGCAAACAACGGGCCCGTTATTAACGGGCCCGTTGTTAGCTCCCTGGTGTCCTCGCGGGACCCGGTATGGACGCCTGGTTTTTCCAGAGCCCATTGCGGGTCCCGCGAGGAGACCTCGTGCTAGGGCGGAATGGGTTTACCGGCACCGGCACCTTTACCGGTGCCGGTAAACCCATTCCGCCAACCTTGTGATGAGGGCCAATGTTTACGGGGTGTTACGTTCTACTCTCATTCGCGGGCATTCCTTAGCCGGGTTAACATTTGCCAGTTTAACACAGTTTGCTTAGTTGTAACACTTTGCAGGACTCACTTCCATTAGCTTTTCCCTTGACATCCATCTGTCGGGTTTACATAGCCATTCTAACACAGTTCATGATTCTACCATCTCATCAGAAAGTGGGGGTTCCCTTCCCCTACCTTTCCTCATGATTCGTGTCAAAGACTTTTGATTGTACAAGGGGTTTTACTTGACCCGTGTATGACCAATTTGACCTCTTACGTCGGGCTCTCCTAGGGCCTCCTGGTATTTGTAGTTTCAACAAAAATGGGGACCAGCCAGACTCTTTCGAATGAGCGCTCAAGTGGCGCCAGACCACTCTGCAGGAGGTCTTTTCCTGGGCTTTAAAAGTTTAGCAACACAGAAGTTTCTTTGTTCATAAGTTCTTTCAATTCATATCATGTTGCCGTTTGTAACCTTCGCTCAACACAGTCCGGTTTTACTATCGGTTCTCACTCCAAGAAACCGGCTGTGCTGAACTCCTTGGTGGTTCTCGTCTGTGGAGTAAAGGATGGTACCACGGTAGCAAGTGAATCTCCCTGCCTGGGTTATCAGTGCTTGAGGGCCCCATGCACGCCAGCGGTACTTCCCAGTCTTATGATTCCTTTCACGGAGGCTTCGCGGGTCTGGGTCGAAAAGGGCAAGTGCACTTCCCTCCTTGTCGTCCTTTCAGGCCTCGTCGTGGTTTTCCTCCATTTGAACTGCCGTCCTGGATTAGCTTCTCCCTTGTGCGTTTGGCCTTGCTCAAAGTGTGCTCTCATGCTTCGTCTTTAATCCCTGTGTGGAAGGGAAAGGCCCGTCAGGTTTGTGTAGTTATTGTTAATTGCCTGACTCTGCCTGACCCTTGTGTTGGGACATGTCAGGTAAACGGCTCTGGTGTTAGTCCGTTGTTTTTTACGGTGTTTGTGTCGGAAAGGTGGTTGGGGGTAGAGCTTCTAAGTATCCAACGGGATAGGATGTGGAAAAGGTGTGTAAGGGAGGAAAGGTCTGTATGCCCCCCCATACATTCTGCACGAAATAAGTCTATTTGCTCATCCCATCCCAGGGAGATATCCCCAGTGACTTTCACTGACGACAGTAGAAGGAAGCCATTGGATGACACACTCAGACTCCATTTTGTGCCACTGTAGACTTCATTTTTGTGCAAGGCAGCACAATAATCTCTAAAAGGTCTCCTCTCCCTCACCCAGCGCCGCGCACATCCAGCTCCAACAGCCCCCACCACCTCCTCCCCTGTCTGCACCACACCAGCCCAGTTCTCACAGAAGCCCAGGCGCAAATTGTTGCAAACTGAAAACTGTATTCTTTCACTGCCCTGTGTGTGACCGGTGCGAATCTTGACTTGTGTATTCATTTATCTCCACAAACCTGCTCCTGCTCCTCCGACCCCCACCTTTAGGAATGATTGCCTGCACAACCTTCTTGCCCCCCTATTCTCCTTTCGTGTAGCAGTTGGCGAGACCCTTCCCCACTGGCCACCCTAGATGGCCCCCATATAACTAATCTTGTGTGATCATATATTCTCCATGGGTTAACACCTATCATTCCAATTGTTTGACCCATGAGGCACCAGGGTGAATAAATCTCAGATCGAAACCCTTAGACCCACAAAGGCCTAGGTTAAGAATGTGTATATGTTTTCTCACGATTTACAGGCCACCCGCATACTGGTACACATTTTATGTATTACATTACTCTTAGCATGTCAATGATTACTGTGTAGTTTCGATTAGTTAGGACAATCGCATCTTGTGGACCCAGCCTGACCTTCACCCCTCCCAGATGAGCCCAGCTGACCCATGTGCTGCGAGAAGCAACAGCTCTGCACCAACCAATCGAGCTGCACCATCACATTATGGACTATATCGTTGCAACGCACCAATGGGCTTGCACTATTCATCACCTATACTGTTTGTCAAAGATGAGGAAAATTGTGTATAAACATATGTTGTTTCTGTATTGTTGGCAAAGCGCTCTCAGAGCAGCAGAGTCCTCTGCATGCATCATTTACTTCATAAAACTTTATTCAACTTGCAGTCTTTCTCCTGGTCTCATTCCATACTGGGGTGTGTACATGTATTCTGAGTTTCGGATTTGTATTTTGGGGAATGACCACCTTCAGGTGCCATGAGAAAGCGGGTACCGCGTCTCACCTGTCAATGACCCACTTCCACTCCCCGAAGACCCCCCATCCAGGTGATTTCCCCCATTGGTCCACACCCAGGAAATGGATCCAATAGCGATGCCCGTGTCCTGGGCACCGGGATGACAGATTTCCGGGGACTAGCGTGAGACACCTTCAGGTTTCTCACACTAAGAACTGTGGTTACTTGCGGATATAGAAAAAGAATCTTAAAGGAGATCCCAGAGGGTCCCCAGCAACACTGCCCATAAGGAGATGTGTGCTGCAGTAGGAACCAGAGATGCCTTTAAGAGCCATGGAGCAGACAGACTCTATAGTATAGGTAAAATACAAAGAATAGAGCTCCAAAGGACAGAGCCTAAAAGAATGAATGAGTGGAAAAAGACTCCATTCATTTAGCATTTAAAGAAAAAGGTCCAGAGGTCCAGCAAAATGTGCTAGGCGTCGCACTAGGAGAGGGGATGAAACATAATAATGATAAATCTCCCAAACAGTCCCAGTATTTTAGTAGATTGGATAAGGAAAATTGAAGGGAGCTTGTTCACAGTAGCCCATAAAGGCCGGTGAAGGGTTAGGTTGGTCTACAGAAGGGAAAGGGGGATACAATGTCTCACCTGTGGACCCTCCACCCAGGTAATCCTGTCTCTCTTCTCCACCCCCAGAGTCAGGTTCCAAAAACAATGGCCTTTCCCTGGCCGTCTGAGAAGAGGATCCAGGGGGAGTAGGAGTGAGGATACCCTCAGGTTTCTCATAGATCCAAGGGCCAAGAAAGCTTCAGGAATAATCTCGCTCATCACGGTAGTGAGACCCTGAGAACCAAGAATTAAGAGTAATCTCCCTTGTAACAGTAGTAATACCAAGAGAAACAAGAGTCAAGACTGCCTCAGGAGTAATCTCCCTCATCACAGTAGTGATTTTTAGAGAACCAAGAGTCAAGAGTGTATCAGGAGAAATCTCCCTCGTCACAGTATTGACATTCAGAGAGGCAAGAGTCAAAAGTCCCCCGGGAGAAACCTCCCTCGTCACAGTGGTAATCCAGCTAAGTTTAAAGAGGACACTAGACAACAAGAGCCATCTGGAAATAATCTTCCTACCGTCAGAAAAGAGGGAAGAATTTCTGGAATCGTAAAGCAAGCTTTCAGAAGCCCTTGGGGCGAAGTGAAAAGACTTTTGAGGACTGTTGCTAAAGAATACCCCAAGACAGCCCTCAAGGCGGTGCAAGGTCGGTCAGGACAAGGGTGTCATTCTCCTGAACACACACTCTTGGCTGAATCAGAAGCTAGTGCAAAAGATTCTTGGAAAAGAGACAAAGACTGAGCCCATTCACCAGGTGAAGGGAGTCAATCTCCTGGTATTATTTTAATTTGGATGCTGAACCCTTTTGTAACTGGTGGTTATGTGGGTTATAGTAGGTTTTGGACAGAGGACGGGCACTTTTCATTTAGTCAAACGATGAGCACCTGATGTGAAATTTATTGAGGTATGGATAACCCTTTTGAAATAGGGAGAGGTAGAACCTTTTCTTTATCTTTACAAATAAAACGTGTGAAACATGCCACCCCTTTGTCCAAATCCTTACTCCACCTGACCACACTTGGTATACTCCGGTTTCTGGTTACCTCACAGTCTAATCCAATATGCACCTGGTAGGAGTGTCATACAATCAGTGATAGGACACCCCATTGTCTCTAGATGCAAGTTTCCTATCAGAGTTCCCTTTGACAATTAATAGAGGCTTCCAAGGAAGGAATTTCAGCCATGGTCACTGTGACACAGGGGACTGCACAAGGGAACCACCCCCCTGCCCCCCAAAAATCCTATTGAACCTCAGAACCCTGCCTGTGGACTGTCCCAATTTACACACACTCTTTTCCAACTGCGGCACCACCTTTTATTATCAAAGCACAATCCAAGTTAGTCAAGGTATAATATGATATGATATGGCATTTATAACGCGCCTGTACATAAGTGTTTCTAGGCGTGACAAGACAAGGATGGAGAAACAAAGGGAGGACAAAACAACAATCTTACTAGGCCTTGTGTCATTCAGATTGCACAAAGGTGAGATATTACCTATAAACAACTACCATTTACACAAAACATCCTCCGCAAGATTTAGCTGTTGCCTTCATTTTGCTCTTGTTAATGACCAGCTCCTTGTGAAACCAGTAATTACAAGAGTCTCCCAGTAGTTTATGCATTGCTATTTCGGTCTGAGTGTGTAGCATGGCGTTATTGCAAATAGAAAAAGCGAAACATCCTGGCCTTCTGTAATATCATTCTCTATTACGAAGGTGGAGGCAGGCAGCATTTACATGAAGCACTCCTTCATACAAATACAGCCTGTGCCCCCCAATGACACACAGTTACCAGTGGAAAAGCACAATGCTCGACCAAACAATATGTAAGGGGCAGTATACAATTGGTCAATGGTAAATTACTGTTTTTACCAATTAGGGGAAGCTTACACTTTATTTAATAAGGGCCCTATTTTTATTATATGCTGAATACCACACATCCCACAACTAACCAAAGAAATTTGTTTTGGAGCTGCATCAAATTAAACCAGCCTGCATAGTAATTTACACTTTTTAAATGGCTGGAAATGCCCATTCAATGACAGATTTATACAGTAATGGGTCTTGTCCTCTGCTCAAAATGGCATTCTTTGAACGGTGACACATGCAGGGAGATGGGGGCTGTCTCACTAGCACAATCACCAATAGTAAATCCTCCTTTTCAGGCTTCAGATGCGCTTACTCCTCTTAAAGTATATTAGTGTGGTCCGCAGAATCAACTCCAGGCTACATAGATTCTTCATCCACTCAATGTATTCTTAAACGTAAGCACAAAACGTACTTCATTTGTTACTCGTGGAAGCTGTCAATCACTGAAGGCAACCTTTTTAGGCTATAAAGAAACCTTTGAATGTGCTAGGTTATGCCAAAATGATCTGTGGGAATGTCTTAAAAAGACAGGAAATACTTGTTTAAATGCTATGTGCAATTGCCAACACTATCATTAATTATGCATAATTGTTTTCTTTGCAATCAAAACGTTATACAGACATTACACCCACTCAGGATCGAGACTATATTTGAGTCAATTGAGGCCATTACGGTCTTTTAATACAATTATGGGTGTGCTTGGTGGCACTTTGCTAGAGAAAATAATCCCTGAATATGGAAGAAGAATCTCTTTATATGTAATCTAACATTGAGGAACTTTTTTGAGATATCATAGGCCTGTGCCTTCGTGACCAAATCGTGGTTAATTGTTGATTATTAGGCTTTTTAGGGTTTTTATTATTTTGTGGTTGGTTCTTTGTCGCATGAGTGTAGGTCACTACGGAGACACTGAGTTCCTCTACTCCGTTTGTAAACTGTAGGAAAAGTTGCAACTGTGCCTGTGCCTGCACTTATTTGCGCCAAGATAAATTACTGGTGTATTTCCTTTTGCTATGAATGACAAATCCAAAAGTTCTGTTTTTTGGATTTGTCATTCATAGCAAAAGGAAATACACCAGTAATTTATCTTGGCACAAATGAGTGCAGGCACAGTTGCAACTTTTCCTCCTCTTTATATGCAATGCTGCTAGCCCTGGTACATATATTAAACTATTCAGTTGAAACGGCTTAATTTTTGCATATATTGTCAGTTCTTCTACCTTCATTCCTCCACTGGATGGTGTAGGAAATAATACAATCAGGTAGACACTTCTGTAAGGAACCACTTTTTAATCTAGGAAAACATAAAAAGTATGACTTTGTTTTTTATTGAAATTACAGTTTTTGCAAACTGGCAAATCTCGAATACTTATTAATGACATTTTGATAGTAGTGCTCAGAAGAAAGGAAAACCGGTATCTTTAGCAGATGTGATACAGATACAGATCCGCCCGAGGCCTTAGTAAACACCTGTAATGCCCAGCTGAACTGCTTTCTGGACAGAATGGCCCCTTTAAAGTCTGCGCTGGTCAGGGATAAGGCATGCCAACAGGCCTGGTTTACTCCTGTCCTGGGAAACCTAAAAAGAGGAAAAAAGCAAGCAATTCTTTGGAAGAATAATCAAGTTGATGAAAATAAATCTAATTGGAAAATGCTACAAAAACCTATAAAAATAAGATCTTGTAGGCAAATAGAGAAATCGAGATGGCAGGGAATAATTCAAGAAAACCTTTCGAAATCTACCGGAACCTGGAAAAGCCATTACTTCAACCTCAGTCATTCATGCCATTTCGGGAACAGGTACAGCAGGCGCTCGCTAATAAAATCTGGTCTGCTTGGGCCAAAATCTCCAAAGTATTGGGAAATGATACATGTAAAAAAACTCGGATTTTAAATAAAGCAGATTCAGATCATCTTTTCTCTTTCAAATCAGTATCTGATATGGAAATGCTCTTATTCCTGAAATCCATACACCCAACTCACTGTCAAGGTGAAGTTCTTCCTTCTAAATTTATCCTAGGCAATTCCAGTATTTTATTACCTTTTTTAATATGTTTTGCAAACTCTACTTTTAGTCACGGTACCATCCCGAACGTGATCAGACAGGTGGCAGTTAGCCCTTTGGCAAACAAAATCGAACCTCAGTCCAAAAGATCCAAACAACCTGCGACCCATAACAAACTCACCATTTCCTTTGAAGATCATAGATAAAGTAGCAACCCATCAACTACAACAACGTTTTGATAATTTTGATATTCTTCATCCAATGCAATCTTGCTTCCGTGCACACCATGGTACGGAAAGTGCTTTATTAGATCTTCAATCTAATATATGCTTATGTTTTTGGAAGAGGGAAAATCGGCTTACTAGTACTCTTAGATCTATCTGCCGCTTTTGATCTGCTTGATCACAAAGGCCTTCTGGATGCCCTACTCACTACTGGGGAATGCTCCCAAGAAGTTACAAACTGGATCTGCTCTTTCCAGAGCAATAGGAAGTGCAGTGTATGCTGGGGTAATGCTTCCTCAGACGTAGAGGAAATATACTATGGAGTTCCGCTGGGAGCGTGTTTGTCGCCGCATTATTCAACTTATATATGAAGCCCCTTTGCAATCTGTTAACCACCTTGGGCGTTTATATCACCAACTATGCTGATGACACACAGCTCTTGATGGAACTAAGTGCGGATTACAAGACTGATTCAGCTAGGCTGAACTCCATCTGTGACTCGGTAGAGGATTGGATGGCTAGCAACTGGATGTGTTTGAACTCTACCAAGACTGAATTTATGATTTTCGACTCTGTAAAAGCAAGAGCAAAGTTAGGCCCAGAATATGTGCACATGTACTTGGAAGGAAACCGCATAGGCATCCTGGATAAAGTCAAGATTGGGTGTAGAAGCCCTACTTAATTCCAACACGCATGTTGATAGAGTGGTCAGTAACTCACAATATCATCTGAAAGTGCTGAGACATGCCAAGCCCCCTTTGTCTCAAAACAATCGCGAAGTCCTGGTACGAGCCATTATCATGCCTTGCTTGAACTACTGCAATGACCTCCTTCTGGGAGCAAGTAAACATTGCATAAGTAGACTTCAAATACTCCAAAACCAGGCTGCCTGCATTATATATGATATCCCAAAAAGGGAACACATCTCTCAGACTCAGACTAGAAGCAAGCTCCACTGGTTGCCAGTGTTAGCAAGATTAAGATCACTGACCAACAGTTGTACCCACAGGAATGCTCCGGTTTATCTCAAAGAGCGTATGATTCCATACATACACCTCTGATCCAGTACACAGAACAGCTGATGGTTCCCAGAGTAAAAAAAATAAAGAGGCCTCGGATGTTCTTTTGCTGTCCTCGCGGCTCAAGCAGGCATTACCTATGGAACTACGTCTAGAGACACGCTATTTGGTGTTTAGGAAACATCTAGAGACTTGGTTAGTTGAATACGTGTAGTGGCCCCATGATGTGATTTGATGCTGCCAGACAATGTAGGCTTTGTCAGTGTCTTTAACTGTGGCGGTCTATGTGTTTATGTTCCTGCGCCCTGATGCTTGCAGACTTTTGGCACAATATAAATAAATAGGTGGTACGAGCTGATATACCCGGCATTGCCTGGGCTTTCATTCCCTCATAGGTACAGGTAGCTGTGCAGAATTTGGTGCAGATTGGTGAAACGGTGTGGAATTGTATGGGGACCATACGCAAAGCCACAAACCCACACCCACATTTTCACTTTTGCTGAAATCCGGGGAAAGGTCTGGGGTGTCCAGATGTCATGTAGCCAGTAATGTCCTGAGGGTCGTAACAGGAGACTGTGCACAATTTGGTGCAGATTGGTGAAACAGTGTGGAATTATATACGGAACATACACAAAGCCACACACCCACACCCAAATCTGCACTTTTGCTGAAATCCGAGGAAAGGGTTGGTGTTTCCAGATGTCATGTAGCCAGTAATGTCCGGAGGGTCCTAACAGGTGACTGTGCAAAATGTGATGCAGATTGGTGAAACGGTGTGGAATTGTATAGGAAACATACTCAAAGCCACAAACCCACAAACCCAGAGACTTTTGCTGAAATCCTGGAAAAAAGCTGTGGGGTGTCCAAATGTCATGTAGCCAGTAATTTCAGAAGGGCCCTAACAGGTGACTGTGCAAAATATGGTGCAGTTTGGTGAAACGGTGTGGAATTACGTTAGGCAAGAATTGATGTAGTAACACTCTGTGAGACTACACAACACTTGTCCTCTTGGTATTAGGTAACCCACCTTTTGGTATAGGCCTGTACTACACATGTTGGTAGTGTGACTGAGCAGCCAGGCTTATCTCAAGAGGGCTAAATGTGACCTATAAAGCTGTAGCAATGAAATTCACAAATACAAGTAGCCAAGTAACACTTACACTCAAGGTTTTAGTTATAAATAGTTATTTATTTAACAACAGTTTTTAAATAAGCATTCTTTAAAAAGGGCAATATAGGTAACAATCAAATATACTTTAAAATACTTTTCCAGAATGAACATAGGTTTAGTAGATTCTCTTAATAGATGCGTTTTACACACTTCTTACACCCGGAGGTGACTTCATTCACAAGGACAGTAATGGTATTTATATATCACTAGTACACTTTGCAGATTCCGATTTTGCAGAAAAGAAAAGTTAAAAGAAGGAAAAAGTTTAAACAGGTTCTCAGGACATGCGAGTATACTTAAATCTTCCAATGAAGTCTGGACAAAACCTTTCACAGCAATAATAGTTTAAAACCTCTGTGGGACAGAAAATATCAAAGTCAATGGACTAGAAGTCTGCAGGGAGCCAGAACAACCAAAGTCAATTGGAGCACAGTCTATGGAGCTGAGGCGTTCATAGTTAATAAACGTCTTGCACACAGAGAGTTTTGTAGAAAATCACTGTAGGGTCACAAGCTGTTACACTTGTGGAGGGTAGAGCTGAAATGAACTCTAACAAGAAGTAGCTACTGCAAGTCTCAACCGAGAAGAGCAAAGCAAAAGAAACCGAGGTAAGTACCCCAAGTCTGATCAGTACCTCTTGATTTGAAGAAGAGTGGTCCAGCTGGCTTCTGTCCTGATGCAGCGATGCAGATTCTGAGTTTCTGAACCTCAGTCGCAGGGACAAGAGGGAGGACTTCTGGAGGACTGCTGTGGCAGCAATTTGGAGGTCGGCTGCAGCTGCGGGCTCTTTTCGGATCAGCAGCACTTCACGGTTTCAGCACACGGTAAACAGCACCACCACAGATCTTGGATACCGCTTGGGCTTCCTTCACTCCTGAGTCCTGCACTTGAGTGAGGGGAATCAAGCTCTCTTCGTCCTACTTCTGGAGAGTCCTTCGGAGACTCCTGGAGCTTCTGGACGGTTTTCAGACGTTGCACTTGACTACGGATTTCTCGACCCCTGGCACTCAGTTCCTGCAGCAGCAAAGAAGTACCACCAGTCGGGGAAGATGGCCCAGTGGAGTTTGTTTCAGGGTTAGTTAGTCCCATTAACCCAAGGAAAGAAGTTGTCCCTTCTGGAGCTTCTCTTGTCGATCAGAAAAAGGAGTTTCAGCACAGCAGCAGGGCTTCACCAGGCAATTCAAAGGGTTGTTCACGGTTTCTTCGTCGGGTGTTTTTCTCAGTGGTTGACTGCCTCTAGTCCCAAAACCCTCATCTTTTTAAGCAGGTTGCTCCCATTCACGCACAGCCTAGGCTGTCACTCAAACAGCAGGGTGGCTGCCCTGAAAAAGTACAGCCAGCCAATCAGGGCTGGGTGCATTCAGGCATTCCTAGAGACAAAGGACAGGGGAGTTTCGGGCACCTCCCTCACTTCTTGCCCTTCCAGACACACTGGAGCCAGAGGTGGGTTTCAGGACTGAAGCCCGCCAAAGGGAAAACGAACAAAGGGCTCAAACCTGGCTTGGCACGCAGAGTAAAACTCAAGAAAGACCTCACAAACAGAAAATGGCGAAAAAAGAAGACCAGGGCCATTTTGACAAAATGGTCACCCATGGGTGCTATACTGCAGCTGAGGATTAAGCCTGCGGTAGAAAAGCACAATGGTAGGAAAATTAACCACGGCCACCCGCCATTTAAAGTAGTGAGGGTAATATAAAAATGTTTACATGAGTAGGTAGGATAAGGGGCTACTAGGTAACCCCCCAGCCCTCCACATAAGATGGTGTGTGTGCTGGACCTACAAAGAGAAAAGGTAAGTAAAGGCAATTTCACTTTACTATTCTTAGCAACAGTAGTTCACACAAGAAAGGGTATTTAAACCTTAGGAGAAATTGAAATGATTTCTCTGTGACACTGCACTGAAGGTGCTGTGTGTCAACATACAAGATGTAGATGCCTATGGAGTTTGTCAGACTCCAAAATAAAGGAAACATATAATCCAAATCAGGTCAAAACACATGAGAGAGTGAGAAAAAGGTCTCACTCACTCCAGGGTTAACATTAAAAAGTCCTAAAGTCCAGCAAAAGAGCTGGGGGTCTCTAAGGTTGAAGGGAATTAGCACAGAAATGAGAATTCCCCCTAACAAATTGTATAAGGAACATACACGAAGGCACAAACCCACAAATGTTCACTTTTATATATATATAGAAGATATTTAATTTTACTAGCTGGTGTCCTGCCATGCATACCGTCTACACTTGTATTGTGTGAACACAAAGGTAACGCCGTGAGGGTCTCATCGTCAGAACTAATGGTACATTTACAATATACTGGCTCCAAGCCAGCACTATTCAGGATATGCAGTGTGGAGAAAATAGCATTAGTGACTTCCACACTCTTTGATCCTCAATGACATAAGAGGTAGTCATATCAATGAAATGATTGCCCTAATTAGGGCAATTGTACTTTTTTAAACAATCTTCATTGAAGACTCGAGGCTGCAGTATTGAGGAGGCACACTGACCCATTGGAATGGATGTCCTGCCAAAGGTCAAACCTGTGGACCGTATGGAAAGACAAATCATTTTTGGGGGAGTGTATTGCTCCCATTTCCAACAAAAGACCCCTAAAGCTGAACCAAGCCTGACAAATAGGAAGGCCAAGATGTCACATCTAGAGTACTCTTAGGAACACCCTAGTGAACAAAATTAAGAAGAGGAAGGTGACGTTTTCTTCATATCCAGTGTCCTTGGGGTAGGGCGAAAATGCAGAAGACAACCTGCTGCAACGTGTTAGGCAAGATTGTATGTGGTAACCCTGTGGGAGACTACAACAGCCGTGTCCTCTTGGCAATAGGTAACCCAACCTTTGGTATAGGCCTGTACTACACAGGTTGGTATTGTGACTGAGCAGCCAGGCTTAGCTCAAGAGGGGTCAATGTGAGCTGTAAGGTTGCAACATAGAGTTTCACAGTGGCACTTATACTCAAGGTTTCTTGGTTAAATAATAATGTATTAATTTAACAGTCCATTTTAAAATAAGCCTTCTTTAGAACGGAACAATTGGCAACAATAAAAATACACTTCAAAATGCACTCCTTCAGTTCAATAGTAGATACCCTTTTAGGATGGCACACATATATTCCTACACCATGAGGTGACTTCAATAGTTAGGACACTGTGGACATTAATATATCACATTTCACACTTAAATGGTAATACTGAAGTTGTGGCAAAAAGGAAACGTTTAGCAAAGGAAAAAATGGTTAACAAGTTTCTCAAACAAGTAAGCGCCCTTGAACCCCCTAACACAATATAGATTAACCCTTTCCCAGCTATACATGTAAGGTATGTATGACTTTTTGGAGGGACAGTTAAACACAAAGTCAGAGGTTAGAAGAGTATTCAGGGAGCCAATGTCACTTGAGCAAAGTCTAGGGGAGCTGAGGTACTTCTTGAAGGTAGGTATAAGTCTTGCACAATGTTAAAGAAGGTTTTGTTGTAAAAGAAATCACTGTTGGGCCACAAGCTGGGAGGCTTGTGGAGGGCAAAGCTGCAAGCAACTCTGCAAAAGGCAGCCAATGCATGTCTCAACTGAGAGCAAGCAAGCTACCCACACAAGAGGTAAGTACCCATTAGTTCACAGTACCTTAGGTCTAATGGTTCCAGCACGTTTCTGTTCCTGTTGTAGTTCCGGCAGACACTGTTCCTCGGCCTCAGTCGTGGGGACAAGAGAGAGGACGTCTGGGGACTCCTGCACTACGATTCGAAGGTCGGCAGCAGCAATGGGCACAGTTCAGATCAGCAGCATTTCGCGGTTTCAGCTACTCGCAAATAGCACCACCGCGGTTCTTGGACACCTTATGGACTTTCCTTGCTTCTGGAGTCCAGCACTCTGTTGAGGTGGCTCTGGCTTGGTCAGCTCTGCTTTGAGGGAGTCCTGAGGATCTTCCTGGAGCGTGGGTCTGGCTTAAAAACAATGCACTCGATTCTGGTGTTCCGGTCCCCTGGCACTCAGTTCCTGCAGCAGCAATGGAAGTACAGCCAGCAGAGAGAGGAGTTTCAGTCGAGTTCGTCTCGGGGTCAATTGGTCCCACCAACCCAAGGGGAAAAGTCATCCTTTTTGGGCTTCTCTAGTTGACGTCGAAATAGGAGCTTCATCACTGCTGCAGGACTTCACCAGGCAAACCAACGGTCCAGGGGGTGCAGCAAGCTTCTCTTCAAGTTTCTTTCTTCGGTTCCTTCGTCCAGTGGTCAACTCTGCCTCGCTTTTATGCAGGTTTCTCCCATTCATTTGCAGCCTAGCTGTCACTCAAACAGCAGGGGGCTGTCCTCCAAGGACAGCCAGCCAGCCAATCACCTTTGGGTGCATTCCTGTAACCAAGGAGACTAAACACAGGGCGTTTCGGGCACCTCTCTCGCTTCCTGCCCTACCAGACACGCTGGAGCCAGAGGCGGGCTTCAGCAGTGAACCCCGCAAAAGGAACAAGTTACTTACCTGTAACTGTTGTTCTCCAGCATGGGTCTGGCATGGATTCACATGCTCATGAATATTCCCCGTCGTCAGGCTGGGAATCCTCGGTAAAGCAAAAAAACAGTATCAGTTTCGTTTCTGATCTGTCTTTCGTAGTAATAACCAATCACTGGTCTCTGCGTCATACTGACCACAGCCAATGACTGCCCTCTACCTAAGCACCGCCTCTGGCAGCCATCTTCAGATTTGGAAGCACGTGAAGTGGCAGTATGACCAAGTGAAGAGCAGCAGAGGGGTAGGCGGGAGGGTTCGCATGTGAATCCATGCCAGACCCATGCTGGAGAACAACAGTTACAGGTAAGTAACTTGTTCCTTCTCCAGCATGGGGTCTGGCATGGATTCACATGCTCATGAATAAAGAATACCTAGCAGTACACACATGCACAACCACGGGAGGTGGCAAAGGCTCAACATTAAGCATTACATCAAACTCAACATCAAGCAATCTTACCTCCTCACCAGGCTCACCTCAGGCGAACAGGTTGCGCAGCACTGCTTGGCCGACCCTGGACTCCTCCCTGGAATCCCGATCGACGCAGTAGAATTTCGTGAAGGTGTGCGTCGACCTCCACGTAGCAGCCCTGCATATGTCCAGCAGGGGCACACCAGAAAGGAACACCGTGGTAGCTGCGATCGCTCTGGTGGGATGGGCTCTCGGACGGCCAGGCAGTGGTCGGTTTGCCAACCGATGACAGTACATGATACAGCCGGAGAGCCATCTGGAAATGGAAGCCTTCGAGAGAGCCTTCCCCTGATTGACAGGTCCAAAGTTCACAAAGAGTTGTGACGTCTTCCGAAAACACTTCGTGCGGTCCACGTAGAACTTCAGCGCTCTAGCCACATCCAGCGAGTGCAAAGTCCTCTCAGCCGGCGACGAAGGCGATGGGAAGAACACAGGCAACACCAAGGGTTCGTTGAGATGGAAGTCCGACGGTACCTAGGGCATGAAGGAGGGGTGCGTCCTGAGCACTACTCTCGTGTCGTGAAAAGTCAAGTACGGGGCCTTGCAGGAAAGGGCCTGGATCTCTCCCACCCGTCGTGCGGAGGTGATGGCCACAAGAAACACTGTTTTCCACGACAGAAACTTCAACGGGGCCGAGTGCAGAGGCTCGAACGGAGGTCCCATGAGCTTGGTCAGCACCACGTTGAGCTCCCACGCCGGGGCCGGCGCCTTCACCGGCGGGAACGATCTGAACAGTCCCTTCATGAACTCTTTCACCAGACGATGAGACCACAAGGACGTCCGGCCCGTGGTTCTGGTGTATCGGGAGATCGCAGCAAGATGAATCTTGATGGACGCGTGTGCCAGTCCAGCTTTGGCCAGCGTCAGCAGGTACGGCAGTACCTGGGGAGCCGTAATCCGTAGAGGGTTAATCTTCTGTGCGTGGCACCAGACAGAGAACCTCTTCCATTTGTGTCCGTAGCATTTAAGAGTCGAGGACGCCCTGGCCTTTGCAAGAACCTCTCTGCAGTCGGCCGGTATGTCGTATCCTCCAAACTCTAGCGCTGCAGGAGCCAGGCCTGCAAGTTCAGCGATTTCGGGTCGTGGTGGAGGATGGCGCCTCCCTCCCTGGAGAGTAGATCCGCGTCCACCGGCAGCTTGATTGGCGGGGACGCTGACAAGTCCAGAAGGTCCGGGAACCATATCTGCCTCGGCCATGTAGGTGCGACGAGGATCATCCTGCACCGTGACCTCTTGAGCTGGTTGACGAGCCGGATTAGCAGTGGCAAAGGAGGGAACGCGTAGAGGAACAGGCCCTCCCAGGGAAACGAGAAGACATCGCCCATGCTCCTCGCCTGGGGAAACCTGCTGGCGAACCTCCGGCACTTGGAGTTCGTCGCCGTCGCGAACAGGTCGATCTGGGGTGTGCCCCACCGTCGGAAGAGGCGATCCACTAGATCCTGCCGTAGTTCCCACTCGTGGCACGAGCGCAGCTCCCTGCTGAGTGAGTCGGCGATGGTGTTTTTTATCCCTGCCAGATGAAACGGCACCACAAACATCCTTTGGGCGACGGCCCAATGCCACAGGTCCTGCGCCTCCTTGGACTGCGCTGGAGACCTGGTTCCGCCCTGTTTCCTGATGTAAAACATGGTGGTGGTGTTGTCGGTGAAGATCCTCACCACCTTGCCCTTGAGGGACGGAAGGAAGGACCTGAGGGCCCAGAACACTGCACGGAGCTCCAGGACGTTGATATGGAGGCACTTCTCCGTCGGGAGCCAAAGGCCTCTCGCGTGCAGTTTTTCGGTGTGCGCTCCCCACCCTTCCAGGGAGGCATCCGTGGTCACTGTCTCCTGGTGGTCTGGGGTCTGGAAGGCCATGCCTGCCGTCAGATGCGCGCAGTTGCCCCACCACCGGACCGCTCGGCGGAAACTCTCGTCGAGTGTGATCCTCTCCTCGAAGCCACCCGTCGTTTGGATCCAGCGCGCGTCCAGGAACACCTGCAACGGGCGCATCCGGAGCCTGCACATGGGAATGAGGTAGATGCAAGAAGACATCATTCCGAGGAGGGACTTGATGGACCTCACCTTGGCCGCGTCGGAAACGAACATCCGCTGTACCTTGCCCAGGATGGACCTGGTCCTTTCCTCCGACGGGGAGGCCAGAAGGGACACTGTGTCGAGCTTCGCTCCCAGAAACAGTGCGTTTTGCGCGGGTACCAGGTGGGACTTGGCGTAGTTCACGGAGAATCCCAGGTCCGAGAGAAGTTGGACGGTCCTTGCCGTGTGCTCCACGGCGAGCTCCCTCGTCTTGGCTCGGATGAGCCAGTCGTCCAGGTAGGGGTAGACGTGGATCCCCTCGCGGCGCAGCTGCGCCGCCACCGGTGCAAGGCACTTGGTGAATACCCTGGGTGCCGACCGTAGTCCGAAGGGGAGGGCTTTGAACTGGTAGTGACGCCCTTGGACCACAAACCTGAGGAATTTTCGGTGCCCCTTTAGGATGGGAATATGGAAGTAGGCATCCTCCAAATCCAACGACGACAGGAAGTCTCCTTCCTCCAGCTGCCCCAGGACGTGCTGGAGGGTGACCATCCGGAACTTCTGCGCCTTGATGAACTTGTTCAGCCGTCGCAGATCTAGGATGGGGCGCCATCCTCCCGTCTTCTTCTTCACGAGGAAGCATCTCGAGTAAACTCCGGAGCCCCGGAGCCTCTTTGGGACGAGTTCGATGACGCCCTTCCTGAGCATCGCCTTTACCTCCAGGAGAAGCTGAGGGACGTGAAGCTCTTTCCTGGCCACGGGGGGGACGCGCGGGCACCTTCTTTGAAACTCGAGCGCGTGGCACCGGGCTAAGGCGTCCAGCACCCAACAGTCGGTGGAGATGGACTCCCACACGCTGACGAAGCTCGCCTGCCGGCCTCCCACCGGGGTGCTTCGGTGGGGGCCCGACCCCACGGCCGGTTCAATCCTGTTTCGACGAGGCTTTGCCGCCTTGACCTCCTTGGCGACGACGGCGGGGTCCGCCAGACTTGCCTCGTCCTCTGTAGGCCTCCTGAGACGACGAGCGGGCCGCTTGACGGTAGGTGGAGAAACCGCCGCCGGAACCTTTGGAGGCGCCCTTGCCTCCGCTGCTCCGAAAGGGTGTCCGTCGTTGCAGAACCCCAAGGGCCCAGGCCGTCTCAGTGTCCGCTTTAATGGCCTGGAGGGAATCGTCCACTGTTTTCCCAAACAGGTTGTTCCCATCGAACGGCATGTCCAGGACTCTGGTCTGTACGTCTTGACGGAAGTCCGTAGCCTTGAGCCATCCACGCCGCCTAAGGCACACGCCGTTGCCCAACTGGCGAAACCCAGCGTCGGCGATGTCCGTCGCAATAGTGATGGCGTGGTCCGACGCCACGTCGCCTTCCTGTAGGATCTCCAGGGCATCCGCCCTCTTGTCGTCCGGTAGGAAGTCCAGCAGGGGAGCCAGTTTGTACCATAACTCCCTGTCGTAGCGGGCCACGATAGCCAAGGCGTTGGCCGCTTTAATCGTCGTCGCTGCCGACGAGATGACCCTGCGTCCCATAGCGTCCAATTTCTTTCCCTCGCCGTCCGGTGGGGAAGTCGATGTGGAGGCCGCACCCCCCCCGCTTTCTTCCTGGCCGCCGCGGAGACGACGGAGTCCGGGGTAGGCTGCGCCCAGAGGCACAGGGGGGTCGCGTCCGGGACCCGGTACTTCTTCTCGTACCGGTCTCTTCTAGCTGGCGTCGTGGAAGGGTTCTTAAGGAGGGCGAGGCCCTCATCCCAAATGTCGTCCAGTAGAGGCACCGCGAGGACCGTCTTCCTCTTGGCCTCGCGCCGTTGATAAAGGAATCCTTCCTTTTTCTTCTCCTCAGGGCAGAGTTGGAAAAGCTCGGATGCCCTGGCGATCATGGAGTGGAACGATCCAATCTCATCGGGCGGAGAAGCCCTGGTGGGAGGTGACGACGGTAGATCCTCGTCGTCCGTACCCGTCGCTGCCGTGTCAGTCCCCGTATCATCCCCTCGGGTGGACGGGGAGGAGGGCTGGACGGGGCGCGACGGCTGAAAAGGAGGTGGAGGGTGAATCCTTCTTTTCTTGGGCAGGGGAGCACCTGAAGGTCCCGGTTCAGGATCCCCCGACGGGAGAGGTTCCTCCGTCGGCAACGGTAGTCTCGTTCTTATCTCAGAACATAAGGACTGTATAGCCAACAAAATGGCAGCCGAGTTGTCTTGCGGCACTGGCAGAGGGGAATCCGACGGGCGATCAGGGGCCCCGTCGGCACCCTCGACAATGTCGTCGTCGCCTGCGTCGGGATCCATCCCGACGGGCCGGTCTTCTTCCACGCCAAGGCCGTGGCTTAAGACCTCAATCAGCTCTTCCTCTGAGGTTGAGGCCGAATCTACGACGACGCCCTGCCCCCCCTTTTTCTTCCCCGCAGGGGGTTTCACGGGGGTCCTATCGATGGGCACAAAAGAGGATTCCCTCCGAGGTGGCAGGGAGACTCTGAGCCCCGAGGTCGCCACCACTGGTGTAGCCTCCACAGGCTGAGCCAGGGCCGCCGCGACAGTATCAATAGAGGGCTTGGCCGGATGGATTAAGGCCTTCACCACCTTAGGTGCGCTCACCGCCTTATCCTTGAGGGGGGGGACACTGCCTCGCTCCCCCTCCGATGGGGCCTTTGAGCTCGACCGGGGCCTCTCCAGGAGCTTCGCCGGGTGCTCGCCCTACCTCTTACCCGACCCAGAGCGTTGGCTCGTGGCTGAAGGTGCCGGGGAGGGTGCGCCCTGCCTGGCGCCCGTAGAGCCCGACCGTTCGGCTCTCCCGGTGCCAGCGGACTCACGGTGCTTGGCCTTGTGTTGGACCCCCGTCGCCGGGGCGTCCTCAAAGGTCTTAGAAGACCGCTCGGATTTCTTCCTCTTCTTCTCGCCTGACGGGCTCTTCCCTTCCAGCCAGTTGGCGAGACGTTGATGGCGGTCCTTCATGGTCCGCTCCGACATGTTGCCGCAAAACGCACAGTCCTTCTCCACGTGCGTCTTGTCCTCATGTAAGCAGTAGAGACAAAAGGAGTGTTCGTCCTCTTTAAAGACGTTCTGGAGCTGGCATCCAGGGCAGATCCTGAACAGCTTTCCGGGCGTCGAGCTTCCCTTCTCCTGGGCCATGTCCGGGCCTGAGAAACTTCTGGAGTCCTCCAAAAGCGTAGCTCGACGAAATCTTCACCCTTGAGGGGCGCAGACGAATCCGACACGGGTCCCCGTTGATCGGATGGAGAGTCGGTGGAGCTTGAGGCTCTTTTGACCGAAAAAAACGAAGTTTTTGAGAAAAAACGTGAAAAATTAGCACTAACGCTCGAGAGCAATAGCACGAGGATCCCAACACATGAACGTGCGGTACAAATCTGAAGATGGCTGCCAGAGGCGGTGCTTAGGTAGAGGGCAGTCATTGGCTGTGGTCAGTATGACGCAGAGACCAGTGATTAGTTATTACTACGAAAGACAGATCAGAAACGAAACTGATACTGGTTTTTTTCTTTACCGAGGATTCCCAGCCTGACGACGGGGAATATTCATGAGCATGTGAATCCATGCCAGACCCCATGCTGGAGAAGACAAAACGAACAAAGGGACCAAACCTGGTTTGGCGCACAGAGTAAATCTCAAGAAGGACCTTTCCAACAAGAAATGGTGAAAAAAGAAGACCGGGGCAATTTTTACAAAATGGGCACCCATGGGTGCTATACTGCAGCTGCGAACGCAGCCCTCAGTAAAAACACACAATGGTAGGAAAAATAAACCACTGCCACCAGCCATTAATTGTAGAAAGGGTCACATAAAAATGTTCCACGAGAAGTTAGATTATGTTAGTAACCCCTCCAGCACCCCATTGTAAGATAGTGGGCCTCATCACGAGTTGGGCTGTATACCTGGCTGTAATACCGCCAACTGTAATAGCCCAAGCACCGACCGGCCCAGTGGTATTACCACCGGATCACGGGTTGGGCCTTAACGTAAATCCCCATTCCCGATTGGGTCCATTGGATCCAATGGGGAGTTTTCGGTGCTAATACTGCGGGCTAATACATCCGGCTGTAATACCGCCAAAAACAGGGATTTTCACATCCAGAAAAAAGCTGAAGGTAAAACAGCTGATTTAGCGCCCAACTCGTGATAGGGCCAGACCTTAAATGCGGCGGTAATACTGTTATTCCCGCATTTAAGGGCTACAGCCCAACTCGTGATGAGGCCCAGTGTGTGCTGGGTCTATAAAGAGGAAAATGTAAGTAAAGTCAATTTCACTTTACTACTCTTGGAAACAGTAGTTATCCAAGAGAAGGTATTTAAACCTTAGCAGAAATCCAAAGGATTTCTCTGTGACACTGCACTGAGGGTGCTGTGTGTCAAAATGTAAAAAGATGATGGATGCCTGTGGAGTTTGTCAGACGCCAAAACCAAAAGAAACACAGTGTTCATATCAAACAATAATACATGAGAGAGTGGGAAAAATGTCTCACTCTCTTCAGGATTAAAGTCCTAAAGTCCAGCAAAAGAGCTGCCGGTCTCTAAGGTAGAAGAGAATTAGCACATTTCGGAAAATTCTCCCTAACACAACATAAGCATTCAGGTTACAGAAACACTTATTAATAGATACTGGAGGATCAGAAAAATGCAATAGCTCTAAACCATTTTTGAACAGCTACGCAAAATGAAGACACTGGCATCAACAAATGTAAAAATATACACTTTTGGCAGCTCCAAGACCATTGCCGTAGAACGGTCTTCAGAGCCGAAGTCAAGCATGGGCAGCAGATGATCAGTGGCAGATTCTACATCACAAAGATACGAGAATACGCACTATTGGGATGCGGGTGGCAGAGGCCCTCTAAGTACTACATTTTGCATTTGGGCTGTATGTAGAAGATGTGGCCATTCTACTAGAATTATATGAACTGCTGCCAAGAAGTAGGAAGTATTAAAGAAGCATCCATAAGAGTACATATTGTTGACCCAGTACAGCCAGTTGCTTTGAAATATCGGTGAGTCCCATTTCACATCCCAAAAAATGTGGCACAGCAGCTATCAAAATTGATGAAAGACATCATAGAAAAGATCATTGGTCCCACTCTTTGGGCATCTCCCATCGTAACAGCGACCAAACCCAAGCAATTGGGGGCTGTGCACATATGCATTGAAATGCACTTACCAAATAAGGCCATAAAGTAAGAGACGCTTAACCCGACAATTGATGATGTAAGATAAACATTCGACACACGTTTTATGTGCACCTTAAACGAAGCCTTTAGGATTGCTCAAGGATTAGGTGATGATATTCAGAGATCTTTATATCAGCTTCTCAGGGTGTATCAATCCCCGCCACCCACTTCCAAAGGTGTGTCACCTGCAGAAGTACTCATGGGGCGATGTTTGAGAGGTCTGATCCACTTTCATCTGACCAGAACATGTCCCACGATCGAGAATGACATGGGGCAAGACAAAAGACAGAGGGCAAATGCAGAAGAAAATCTCAGTTTGAGGATGGTGTCTCATGAGATGCATGAGGGTGACACGGTGCTGGTCAAAAAATAGAAGAGACACTGGGACGCTGAATTCATCATTTGAACCACAATTCTGTGGACATAACTGAGGTTAAGGGAAGCATGATCACTACCGATAAAAACTCTCAAACTATCACTTTTTGTTTTTTTCAAAAGACTGGTTGCAGCAGATTTTACAGAAACTTCTACTGAGTTGCTGGACCTGACTCCAGAGAATGAAAAAGTTGTGGACCATTGGCTGAATGGCAGAGACTTGCTGGGTGAGGAAGGCACCTGAGGCATTAGGCTCTAACTTGGTGGAAATTGACACAGGAGAGGCCGGTCATTTGGGGCCTGAAGCCATGACTGCATCTTGGTACCCAAAAGAACTCCTCCTACAGCACCTAAAAGATTGAAGGATTATGTCATGTACCAAATGGATTCATATGATGTGAATACAGGAGTGATCTTAGCTGAGGGAACGATTGATATATTATGCCAAATGTTATTTATGGTTTTGTTTGCTCATGATAAAGGAGGGATGTTATGATGACATATCTTGTGACATGTCACATGAAGCACATTGGCAGTGACGAACGTTGTTGTCTGTGCGCACAAATAATAAATGATGCCAAACAGGCATGCGTGCAGCAGTACCAGCCACACCACTAAGCGTCTCAGTGTGAGTTATTGATAGTGATGTGCCCATGCTCACCTGGCCCTCTACATGCGGTTTGCCCATGCAACACTGAGCTATGGGAGCTATGGGAAGCTGTGCTCGCTTCTCTAAGATGCAGATCGACATTGCCACTATTCCGGGAAAGCTGCACAAGAGAACAGTTATTTTCTGCATAGCTTTGCCTATTGATGTGGAATTTATCTGTGTGTTTTACTGTGTTGTTTATTCTTGTACAGTGTTTTGTTGCTCTCTTAAATGGATCAAAGGCATACATGTACAAGTAAAGTAGCAAATGAGATGAGTCAGCCTTCTTTTTTCTTTTATGCTTGAATGTATGTTTTGTACATAATCTAAAAGTGATCTGATGCTCTAATCTAGTTGCATATATTTCACCTAACAGAATACGTTATTGATGTTTGGTAAATGTGCAACTGAATTAATATGAGGGAGCAACAAGGACCTCTTCCTTAGTGCTGTGTTCTCGCTTACTTGTAATATATATAAAACAACTTTCTTCAAAATAGATCTGTCCGACTATAACATTTTTTACAAATATACAAATATAAACATCCTCTGATTTTGTTCAGAACATTGAGGAAACAGAGTGGTCAATGGCTCCCTCATGGGATGGTTGCTTGTGTGCCATTGCCACTTTACTTTAGTGCGCCTTTAAAGTGAGAATAACAAAATATTATTATTATTTCTCACTTTGGGCTTGGCTGTGTCCAATTTCTTTCTTTTTCAACTGAATTAATATACCACAGATGTATTTAATACTTTAGCATTGTTAATACTGCAGTGATGTTGAATAGGAAACAAACGTTACTAGGTGTGATTATAGTTCTGGGTTCTGCAACCTTTGACTCATCAGATGTTTTGTATTACAATTCCCATCAGGTAAGGGATGATGGGAGTCGGAGTCCAAGACATTAGGAGAACCTCAGCATAAAGTTCCAATTGCATAAAGGATTTCTGGTAGCTTCTGATCCAAGAGTTCTTTGCATGGCTAACAGGTATGTCCTGCAGTAACAGTGGGCCTTAAGGTGTAGGCAAGCCATGAGTAAGGAGGCTCGGTAGGTTTACCACTCACTTCTGATGTTTGTGACCTCAGGTCACAAGTTTGAATCTCAGGAAGAAAGCCTGAGGCCATCATCTTGCCAAGGTTGATACATTGAGCATCATTATTTAACAACATTATTCAGTTGGATAACAACAAAACTTTGTATTCACGGCACTACTAAATGTCAAAACTAAAGTAGCAAAGGTATATAAAAAAGTTATTATTGTTAACAGCGGGCCGCAATTGGCAACAATGACCCACTAACAAAATACACCCTTATTTTGAATGAAGCAGATGCAGTCAAAAGCTGCAAAAACGGATTTCCATGATCTTTTACCACATCCGCCCCATTCTGATGAGGGTAGCTGAGAGTTATTGTACTTTCTGGGAGCTACTCATGGTGGTATGTGGCGATCAGTTTTCCGATCCCTGCATACAGGCATGACTTCAGCAGATTGTGCATGCTTTTCCAGTGTCAGGGAAAAGTAGGTGGCAACCATTGGAATTAAAGGGCAGTGATGGCTGCCATGTATGTCATGGTGGTTGCCACTGGAGCAGCATGGGCGCATGGCAATCACTGAAGACTCAGAGAAATCAAAAGCATTTGGTTATATGTTTTTCCTCAAAAGGTACACATGTGAAATAGAAGCTAATATAGACACAACGGGCATTTTAGCTAACATTAGTGAAATACGTTGATTACAGTAGTAAAGTATATTACAGTAAAGTGAGAAACTTACCAGTCGTCAGAATTAGTAGGGAAATAGTTGGCTTTTATCATTGCAAAAATAGAAATTGTGTAACCCAGAATATTAGCACACCACAGAAGAGGCACCCAGTTGTCAAAAATTATAGTTGGAGAAAACCAGTGGAAGTGATAAGCATTAGCAAACCACAGAATATGGGTAATAATCCAAGCTTGGAGTCCATTGATTTCATATTTATTTACTGTGCCTGAAAAGGGAAAAATAATTCGGTGTTAATCACTGCTCAAAACTTTGACTAAGTGCATTTTATCAGTAGATATTGCAGTAATCAAAATACATATCATATCAATTGCTGTTTTGAAGTCCATAACTCTTTCAATAAGGATACTCAAGATAGGTGCCCAACAAACACAATAAACGGAATCTAGTACTTACAGTCAGGAAATGACAATCGGACTAAATTGCCATGGTTCACATGCTGAATGGAAGAAGCAGAGGACAAAAATGCAAGTTTCTAGCTGCTAGCCAGCCATAAAAAGTCACTCGCTAACTCAGTTCTATACATACAAACAACAGACCATGGGCCTCATCACAAGTCTGGCGGTAAGCCTTAAAAGTGGTGGTAATGGAATTAGCGCCACCAATACCGCTCCGCTGGATCATGAGCCTTTGCAAATACTACCGACTGTAAAACCAGCCTACACGATTACGGAAAAAACGAGGTGCAAACACAGCCGCATCACAAGTCCATTTACGGCACTATTCCGCCGAAAACGCAGCACAGTTACCTCCAGTTTACAGCTGAAGGTAAATGAACACAGGTGCCTGAAATGAAGCCACAAATGAGCCCAATCCACCCCCAGAGGACTCCATAAGGTACACTCCACCCCAAACACTGACTCCAACACCATGCTGCCACTAGCCACTCGGAGCTGGGACAGGCAGCTGCTCAAGCTGCGCCTGGAAGTACAGATGCAGGACAACCAGGCCAGAGCACAGGGCCACTTCATTGGCGTTTCCACAGGCTACAAAATGTGGAGCACAACGGAGCCCACGACACCAGCCAGCAATTTCCGCTCAGCATGCAAGCGATGTAATCTTTCTCCACGTCATTAAACATGCTATGTGGACGAGTCATTTAGTTCAGGACGTGCACATTTAAAAATACGGGGATTGATTTGATCTATGCAGTTTTCCGTCCCCTTTGATCTATCCTGAAAAGTTCTAGGTCAAAGTTTCGAATGCATAGGATGGAATGACCAAAGTGTCGAATCAAAAGGACCGAAAACCAAAAGGGTCGAATTTTTATTTATGTTTTTTTGGGGGTCCCCCCCAAACACCCTTTTTTGTGGTAAAAAACACTTTTTCCGAAACGGAAACCCAAAAAAAAAATTTTTAAAAAAAATAAATGTGACCTTTTTGTTTTAGGTCAAATTGAGTGGACCCTTTGGCATTCGATCCTTTTGTATTCGGTACTTTAACTGGACACCATCCTGAACCACATGAATGATGGAATCATTGATTTTTTGACTACTTTGAACATAATCATTATACGGAATCCATAAAATAACCATGTTGAGAAGAAATACACATTCTTCCGACACCCCTGATTGACCACTAATGCAATTATTGAGTGACCAAAAGAAATAGGAATTGAATTTCAATTGCCATGCAGTGAAGTATTACCAGAGAAACAGAAAGTAATTACTACCCTGAAGAATTTCCCAACACTTTGGAACACCTTTTGTTACGGGAAAGAAACATGTCGGGATGATATTGATCTCAATCATTAGTATCAGGCTTCTTACTGTTTTATGTGCAATATTTGATTTTGAAATTACATAAGTGTTGTTTTACTATGTTTAATGTTTGATTTGTTTGTTCTGTTGTAGTACATATGTGTTGAATTTTTGTTTAATTAAGTCTGCTTACCACTTGAACGGTGGTTTATGTGCTGTACGCTGTTTTGTTGGTCTATTCAGTACATGTTTGAATAGGTGTTGAATATTTCCAAATCTATTATTTTAGATTGTGTTTTAATCATCTTTTAGTGACACAAGCCAGTCCGATAGCACAGCGAGTAGAGCGCTCGCTTTGACATCTGTGCAAAGCCTGCTGACGTAGGTTCGAATCCCGGCAGTGCCAAACACAGCCTTTCACCCTTCCGAGGTCGATAAATGAGTACCACACACCGTGGGTAATAATAAGCACTGCTCAGATATCTGAGGGTTTGTAGCGCTATATAAGTTCTAAACTATTAGTATGATACATTTATATTAACTTAATGAATGTTTCCATCAGCAAAGAATGTTTCATGTGTTTAAATTTCTATATTAATAAACTTGATGTATTAATAATTTAAAACTAATGGGACAGAAGAAAACGTTACTTACCCATGGTAACGTTCTTTCAACTGGATGTTCCTCCAACGTATTCCTTATCTTTGATATTCCCATATCCAGCTTGCTGCTTTGGACATTTTTTTTCAGTAGATGGCGCTGTGTGTCGGTGCCTGTCGAGTCGATGTCCCTCGGAGGCCTCCATCTGGACAACAACGTCATCACTGGTATAAGTAGTCGCGCGGCGTCCGTTGCTCAGTTCCGTTTTGAAGTGTTAGACATTGTCCAGGATGAGAAGGTTACTACCCTTGAGAGAGCGCAGACAGCAATTACAAGGGAAGTTTTACTGTGGGGGAAGGATGGGAGGGGCGATAAGGAATACGTGGGAGGAACATTCAGTCAAAAGAATGTTACCATGGGTAAGTAACTTGTTTTTCGAATGGATTGTGTCTTCCCATGTATTCCTTATCTTTGATAGAGTCCCAAAGCAGTAATTGTATATAGGAGGAGGGAGTAAAATGTTATTCTTTAAGTACGCACAGAATGCAATACCTCCTTCCCGAATTTAGTTTTAGCTAGTGGAGGAATCCAAGCTATAGATCCTTGTAAAGGTGTGTGCAGACGACCATGTGGCAGCTGCGCAAATGTCTTTTACAGGAACTCCCCTTTGAAGAGCAGACAAAGCTGCGATATCCCGGGTTGAATGAGCCCTCAGATGCTCTGGAGGGTCTTTACCTGCCAATTAGTAATATTCCATAATAGTTCAAATGATCCATCTAGAAATGGTTTTCTTGGTGATGGCTAATCCCAGCTCATGACCCGTGTATCCCTGTCTTAGCTTTGCTAGTTTGCTAATATAGAAACTCCAAGCACGCTTTGGGTCAAGTCTGTGCAACCTTTCTTCCTCTTTCCCCGGAGGAGGAGGAGGGTAGAAGGAAGGAAAGGTTATTTTTTGGATGATATGAAATTCCGAAACAACCTTTGGGAGGAAATTAGGCTTCACTTGTAGGACTACTTTAACCTTATGAAAGACAGTGTTGGGAGGTTTGCAGGATAAGGCCTGTAACTCACTCACCTTTCGGCAGAAGTTATTGCCACCAAAAAGACAGTTTTAAGGGTAAGAAATCTCAACGAGCATGAATGAAGGGGTTCAAAAGGAGTCATTAGAAATGTTAAGACTAAATTTAAGTCCCACAGGGGAACTTGAAAAGGAGTTGGGGGGTAAACATTAGTCAACTCCTTCAAAAATTGAATTACCAAGGGCATTTTTAAAATATGAGGTTCTTCGGCTGTGCTCTTGAAGATGGACAGCGCTGATTTGCCAAGTGCAAAATGAAAGATAACACCATTGGTGCGTTATATGAAAAAGGGTCAACATTCTTGTCCCTACACCAGCTATAGAACTTGTTCCAATCGCAGCAGTATAAGGATTTGGTTGCTGGCCTTCTGGCCGAAAGCAATACCTCCATTACGTTGTCCGGGAGGTCCCAATCTTTGTATCTCAGCCTTTCAGAAACCATGCGTGAAGGCTGAGAGGAGAGTCCCGATATCTGGAAGGAGAACCTGACCCTCCTCTTGAGAGAGTAGATCCTCTCTTTGTGGAAGACCAATCGGAGGACAGATGGGCATGTCTAGAAGGTTTGAGTACCACGTTCTCCTGGCCCAATCCGGGGCAATTAGGATCATGGATTTCCTGAACCTCCTCAACCTCCTTATTGCATGAGGAATGACGGGGACTGGAGGAAACGCATAGGAGTGGAAATTCCCAGTCCAACACAAACGCATCCCCTAGAGCTCCTGCATGGGGAAATTCCATTGAGCAGAATAGCTCGCATTTCCTGTTGACACTGGTCACGAACAGGTCTACTTGAGGGGTTACCCAAAGGGCGAATATCTCTAGAAGGACTTCCTGAGCTAGTTCCCACTCATGGGAAACTGTGCTCTGCCTGCTCTGAGTGTCCGCCGCAGTGTTCTTCTCTCCGGCTAGGTGAACTGCCGACAGAGTGACTCCTTCTTGTATTGCCCAGAACCAGAGCTGCATTGCCTCTCTGCACACTGGTAGTGGCCCATACACCCTCTTTTGTTGAGGTAGTACATGGCCACTGTGTTGTTCTTCATTATCAGGACATTCTTGACATTCTTTCCCCATAGAGGGGGCAGAAAGGCCTTCAGCGCTAGTCTGATTGCCCTCAGCTCTAAAGGGTTGCTATGTAGTTTGGACTCCGATGGAGACCAACGACCAATGATGGTCAAATTGTTGGCGTGGGCTCCCCACTCCGTGAATGAGGCGTCCGTCACTACTGTTATCTCCGGCCATGGTTGCCAAAAAGGTTCTCCTTTCAAGATGTTTTCCCGACAGGCCCAACATCCTTCCTGAGAACTGTGACCACTGGGTCCTGAGAGTCCATTGAAGAGATCTCATTCTCAGGCGAGCCTGTGGCACCAGAAAAATGCAGGATGCCATCAGGCCGAGCAACCTCAGAAAGTTGAAGGCTGGGAGATGTTGGGCATTCTGGAATTTTGTCACCATCTGTAGAATGTCTTGAGCCCTCACCTCTGGGGGCAAGGCTTTTCCCAGGGATGCATCCAGGACTGCTCCAATACATTGGAGTCTTTTTGATGGTATCATGTAGGGACTTCTTGAAGTTGAGGGAGAAGCCCAGCCTGTGGAGGGAGTGGCAGGTATGGTTTAGATGTTCCAGGGTTTGTCCTAGGGAACTAGCCCTGATCAACCAATCGTCCAGGTAGGGGTAGACATGAATCCCCCCTCTCCTTATACTCGCTGCCACAACCGCCATTCGCTTGGTGAAAACCCTCGGGATGGAGGTTAGCCCAAATGGCAGAACCCGAAACTCATAGTGAGAATTTCCAATGGCGAACCTCAGGTTCTTTCTGTGCTTTTGATGGATAGGCACACGAAAGTAAGCATCCTGAAGGTCCAGAAATACCAACCAATCCTGAAGCTGGAGGGCCTGAAGGATCTGAGAAAGGGTAACCATCTTGAACTTGTCCTTCCTGAGGAATTTGTTCAATTCTCGTAAGTCCAAGATGGGTCTCATTCCTCCGTGCTTTTCGGAATTATAAAATAAGAGGAGCACCAACCCTTGTTCCTCTCCGCCGCAGGTACGGGTTCTATGGCATCTTTCCCTAGCAGGTCTAAAATCTCCTGCATAAGGAGCAGGTCTGGAAACTTCAGAGAGTTTTTCCCCCGTGGATGACTGAGGTGTGCGCAGAAAAGGCAGGCAGTAACCATGGGCAATTGTCTACAATGCCAAAGCGTCTGAAGTAATAGTCTGCCTGTCAGATGTTGAGTTAACCTGCCTCCTACTGCTGTTTTGTGATATAAGGCCTCAGAGAGGTTTTGAGGCGGCTGATGCAGAGGCTGAGGGTAAGGTAGCCCCTGCTGCTGCAGCTTTAGTACCTTTGCACGTCGACCATGGATAAATCGTCCTGTGGGACGGTTCGGAGTTCGTCTTATCGCAGCTCCAAGGGATTTGGGCGCCGCCTTGGAAGTTTGCAACTTCTCCAAACTGTCATCAGCTTTCTTACTAGATGAGTGCCATCAAAGGGCATATTTAAAGTCTGGACTGTACATCAGGAGCAAATCCAGACTTCCGCAACCACGCAAATCTGCGGAATGTTGTACTAGTCGCCATGGCTCTGCTGATGCTGTCAACAGAGTCGAGACTGGTCTGGAGGGACTCACACATAGCATCCCTTCAATCCTTGATAAAGTTCAAGAAACCGTCTCTATCCTGCTCTTCAGGGAGACGGTCAGCCGCCATTGAGGCACACTCCCAAAGAGTGTGGCTAAATCTTGCCAGCGTGCATGTGGCATTAGCAGACTTTAGGGCAATGCTGCATGCCGAGAAAACTTTCTTGGCCAGGGCATCAAACTTTTTATCATAACGATCCTGCGGGATTGTAGGGTATGCAGTCTGTTTACCTGATGAAGTTGCAGCTTGAACAACTAAGCTTTCTGGGGTCGGGTGTTTTGACAAATATAGGGGATCTGCAGCTGATGCCTTATATTTTACTGCAAGTCTTTTGCTGACTGCAGGGATCACCTCCAGCATTTCCCAGTTTGTAGCTACCTTCTTTTGTAAGGCCTGGCGAACGGGGACGATAGGATCTTCTTGTGGTCCCTTATCAAGTATGTCTCTGAGGTAATCTTGTTTGTATACAGGTGTGGGACTAGACCACTCCATATATTCCATCACCCTGTTCATAAGTGTCCTGTAATTACTGTCTGCATGATCCCCTGGTTCAGGCTTATTGAAATCAATCTCTGGGGAAGTATCAATCCCGCTTGCTTCCTGTAAGGACTTTTGTAGGTTTTTTGATCTTCTCTTCTGAGACCAATTCTTCAGGTAAGGGAGGGTCTTTCTGCATCAGAATCCTCTCCTTCCTCATAAATTGAGGATAGGGTTTTAAAGTAATTAGAGCAGGGCAGAGGTATGTAGCTCCTTTCCAATGAAGAAGGGGCAATAGCAGTCACTACAAGTGGAGAAATACTAGTAATCGTGGACTTCATTGGCCTCGATGGATTTGTGATTGCCTTCGAGGTCATCGATAGAATCGACTTTGACATCGACGTCTTCGATTAAGTCGTCAAGGGTATTGAACCGACTAGCGTCGAGGGGGTTGACGTTCTAGGCATCGATGACCTCTCCTTCGACGGAGTCGCTGAGGGCGTCGATGACGCAGTCTTCAGCTTCGATGGCAATGACTTTTTGTGCGTCACAGAGACTTTATCTCGACTCAAGGGTTTTTCACGCTCTCGAGGAGTTGGTTTTGCTGAGGTAGAAGACTCATGGCTCTTATGTTTACCAGGTTTTTCTCCTGGGGTATCGCCTCTGGGTGTCTCTGAGGGGGGCAAGGCCACGTTCTCAAACACCTTTAGCATTTTTTTTTACCGAAATCCTCCCACTGAGCTGGGGAGCTAGGCTTAGTGGGACATGTAACTCTCTTCGGAGAACTGAAGGATGAGGTAGAAGGCGATCTATAACGCTTTTTTTACTGTGCCTTGAAGCGGATGAATGGTGCGTTCCGCTCCAAGATTGTAAACGAGAGTGTTTTTTACGTCGAGGAGACGATGGTCTCGACTCGTCCGAAGTACGTTTAGATGGGGTAATGGATTTTTGGGTCTTACCTCTCTCCAACATCCCTCTGCGCTCTCTTAAGGCTTTCGCCTTCATCAATAAACACTCCTCATATTCTGAACATCGATGCTCTGCTGCAAGGCACCACAGACAGACCATGTGTGGGTCTGTCAAGGACATCTTTGCCCCACAATCTCAGCATTTTTTTTAAACCAGATCGGGGCGTAGATAGAGCCTATGAAGTGGACATCTCGATCGAAGGATTGAAGGATTTTAGAAGCAAAACCTCAAAGTTCTTCGATTTCTTCACAGTACTGAGTGTTACTTTCCCGAAGTGCGTAAAAACGGAATTGAGCAACGGACGCTGCGCACGACTACTTATACCAGTGATGACGTTGTTGTCGAGACGGAGGCCTCCGAGGGACATCGACTCGACAGGCATTGACGCACAGCGCCCTCTACTGAAAAACAAATTCTGAAGCAGCAAGGTGGATATGGGAATATCACAGATAAGGAATACGTGGGACACAATCCATTAGAATATAATTTTTTCCTCCCATATATTGTTCAATTTGAGTGCAGCTCTTCTTTTTTCTGGTCTACAGTACAGATGCACAATACACCTGGTCCCTTTTTCGTTTTTTACACCTTTTGTGCTGAACCATGTGTGGCTGTGGTGTATAATAATCTGGTGTCCCTCTTTTGTGTTGTGTGTTTCCAGGGCACAGGGAGGACAGAGGGTGGTAGGGGAGGACGAGAAGAACCCAAGCAAGGCGTGCACCCATCCCCATGGTCAGGCCCTCACCATGGCCTCTCACTGAAACCCAGTTGGTGACCCTGTACCGCCTCAACATCGAGTCCACTGCTGAGTTGCTCAGTACAATGCATGAAGACATAGGGATAAGGATAAACATCTGTACAGCTGTGCCCCCACTGCTCAAGCTAGTGTCAGTATTACAATTCCTAGGTACTGGCACCTTCCAGCACTCTGTGGCCATGATGCACGGCATGGCACAGCCCACATTCTGTGCAGTTCTTGCCCAGTTTCTGGATACCCTCCTGCAGCATGTGCAACACCACATCACACTGCTCACCACCCCAGCACAGTTCGATGCGTTGGTGGCCCCCAGGCCCACAAAGCAGTGTACCGAAAATTGCAAGCACTACCACTCCCTCCATGTGCAGATGATCTGCGACCCCAACCTCCATCACCCATTGTTGTGCCCGCTACCCAGGTTCCACCCACGTCTCTATGGTCCTATGGAACAGCACACTGCCAGGATACATGGTGAGGCAGAGAGGACAACAGACCTGGGTAGTGGGTGAGTAAAACTGCAGGCACATATGCAGTGTGAAGCACCTCACCAAATTGGGGGCGGAGGGATGTGAATAATGACACAAAGCATGGCAGGACAAGTAAATGCAAAACCAGTGTCCGGCCAGCTACGGAACAAAGATAAGAGTACAGCGCAGGGAGCATGCACACGTTGAACACACCAGGACGGACATGCAGATGAAGACATACAGCAGCAATTCATCCCACACACATGACTGCAGGTACCACAATGCATCATGCATAATCCAAAACAATAACAAAGTTCCATATTGCAGCACACAACAGCAGCACTGCCAGAGCCACACCCATGTACACCCACCACGCAATGCTGACCCACTGCCCCCAGAAGCGTAGGGAAGGCTGATAGACAACCCAGCAAGCCACATGAAAGAGAGCAATACACAGCCACAAGACAGCCACCAGGTACACATGTCACCGACAGACACATCTGCTGCAATGAAACAGAGCATGTGATGTCAAAACAATCCATGACAAAAGTGGCACAGCATGCACAGACATTGTACGGGCACATGCCATGGGATTGAAGCCCCATATGCATGCACATGATGACCACTGCCATGAAACTAAGTCCACCCCACACATTTGACAGTGACTAATGTCTGTGCCTTCCCCCATGCAGGTGACTTCGGATACCCGCAGCTGGCTTGGCTAATGACTCCTGTGGCGAACACAGCATGACATAGCCTACAACCACGCACACAGCAGGACCCGAGTGTGCATTGAGTGCACCTTTGGACTCCTGAATGCACTTTTTCGCTGCCTAGATCATACAGGTGGAGGCCTTATGTACGTTCCAGAGAAAGGAGGAAAAATAGTGCTTATGTGTGCCATGTTACACATCATCTGCATAAGAAGAGTGTACCCCTTCCCTCTGACATGGACATGCCACCCCCAGATGATGATGACGAAGTGCCTGAGGCAGTGGCCAAAGCAGGCAACGTCAGATGACGTGAGGGATGGGAGGCTGGCTCGCCAGGCAATGATTGACAATTTCTTTTAAGTCATTTCCCTGGGACAGGGCATGCACCACTGTGTGACTGTCACTTCTGTAAATAAACTCCACAATGACACAATCAGGAATGTACTTACATTGATGTAGTTCAACTCTTTTATTCTAGCTATGTACACTGACTATCCCTCCTCCCCCCGCCACCAACTCCCCAGCACACTATAACCCCACCACCTTCCCGCCACCAACTCTCCAGCACACTATACCCCCTGACCCCTTCCGCCACCAACTACCCAGCACACTATCCCCCCTCCCGCCACCAACTCCCCAGCACAATATCCCACCTACCTGATCCCGCCACAAACTCCCCAGCACACTATCCCCCCTCCCGCCACCAACTCCCCAGCACAATATCCCACCTACCTGCTCCCGCCACAAACTCCCCAGCACACTATCCCCCCTCCCGCCACCAACTCCCCAGCATGGCAACTCAAGGCAAAAAGTGTCTTGATGTTGCCAACAACTGTGGCCTCTTTTCCCCCTCCCAGCCCCCGGTGACTTTGGGCACGGATGGCGCTGGGACTGACGCCTCGGTGTGCTCTGTTGGGACTCTTCTGTGGGAGTTTTAGCACTTGAAGGGACGGAGCCTGGCCCTCGGAGCTGATGGCGTGTCAATTCGATGCCCTGGCGAATGGCCTCAGCGAGTGCAGAGACACCTTCTGACATCTCCCTGACCCTCTGCCTGTACACCATCAGGGTGGCCATACATGCAGCTGCCTCTGTCCGGCTCCTCACCATGTTCCCCACAAACCTGCGGGTGGCGCCTTGTAGGCAGTCATGGATTGCCTGCAGGTGTTTGGTGTGTGCACCCTATTGCCTCCATCTTCCTCCATCTGCGCTCCATCTCTTCCAGCCTCTGCAGCACAGTGCTGCTTGGTGGTGTGTGGCGTATGGGAGAGGAGTTGTGCACTGGCCCTGGGCTGAAATCAGACGTGCCATAAGGGGGTGTCTGACCACGCCGGAGGCAGCAAGGGCTGCCTTGTGTCTGTGGATGCTGGCGGCATGGAAGGCTTTCCAGGGTCTGTGGACACTGGCGGTGTGGAGGCTCTCCGAGGTCTGTGGCCCTTCTATAGGCGGTGACACCAGCTGGTGTCCTCCTGTGACTATACAGTCGCACTGCAAGCATGCGTGGCCTCTGTGTTCGAGCTTCCAGCTGCAGGAGTGGGTGCAATGTGCCTTGCGCTGTCTTGGTGGCCTGTGTAGTGGACGTTCGCTTGGCCCTGCTGTGTCGGTTTGGCCTGACTGGGCCTTTGTGCGGTGGTGGTGGTGTCGGACCTTGAGGGCCTGTGTGCGCCGCTCCCAGATGGGCCTGCAAGCTCCTCCTACTCCGATGCCTCTGGTGATGCGTGAGTGCCTGTAGAGGACATAGGAAATGTTGTCAGTTATGGTTCCCCCACGTGTGTTGGCATGCAAGACATTTACTATGGTACAGAGTGGGACCCCACACATATGGGCAAATGGGCATGGTTGGTCAGGGGAGATTGCATGTGGACCCAGCATTATGGGGGTGCTTGTAGCAATGAGTGTGTGACACATGGCCAGCTGGTCTTTGGCCTTTGTGCGGAGGGCAGGGTGTCCATGCTGGGGCAGCTGCATATGGCATGTATGCTTGTAGTCCTTCATGCCTCCACATCCCCTCCCCAGGTGGCACTCACATGGTGGGGGTGGTGGCTTAGTCCATGGCACTGGCATGGCTCTAGGGGGCACTGCTGTGCAGCCATCAAGGCTGCACTGTGGTGCAGTGATTGGCAAGCTGAATACATGTTGGTGTGGGGGACGTGTACTTCTCTGTGGCTTGTCTGCCATGCCAACATGGGGCCGGCCAACTGGGCCCGCAACATGCTGGTGTGACTGCTGCACAGTGTTGTGGTCACTCACGCAACTCAATCCCGCTGGCACAGGGCGCGTCAGTGGGAGTGTGGTGTCCAAGGCATTTGGTTAGGTTACTTGCCACCCTTCCCGATGCTTTTACGCTAAGGTGAACCCTTGGTGCCCTGTCCCGTGGCTGCTGTGGAGGGTGGCTGAATTCTGGGTCTGCTGACAAGTGTCCCTGTCCGCTGGGGCATCTTATGCTGGGCTTTCTTATTGTGCATGCACTTGATTTGGGGTCGGGGTTGACTCACCTCCTGCGTCCATGGATTGTGTTTTTCAAAATGGGCGCCGCAATGCTTCCCGTTCCGGTGATGAGGCAATTCCCACCTGTACCAATAGCGGTAGCGCTATCAGTGCCAATTTTTCAGCAGTAACCCTTATTTTGGCACAGTTTCTGCCAGGCGCTAATAGTGTCACCGCCGGAGTCGGGAGCCCCTTCACGCCAAGTTGTGATGTGGCGCTAATACCATCCCACGACTTAGCAGTAACTCTATTTCCACTCGGCGGAGAATTGCGGCAATGAGGCCCCATGTCTTACTCGCCAAAAGTCAAATATCACTAGCCAGTGGCTAGGTGCGAGTGCACATTTAGCACCTAGTGGAAGTGTGTAGTTCTCTAGTCATGGATGGTGGGGACCAAAACTAAACTAAAATATAGACCGAGTTTAAGCAAAACTAAGGAATTGCCATACACAACAAAAAAGTAGATTAGGACACCCAATAAATTCAGTACAAGCCTAGAGTATCAAGTGTAAAGACGATGAGCTATGTGAAAATATCTCCAACATAAACATCCCCACATATCGAACAACAATATCGACAGCTGCAATATACGAATGGCAATAATGTGGCAATAATACAGATGTCTCCAGTACTCGTGACACTCAAGACTAGTCTAGGGGTGATTATTAATATTTTGGGGGCCCTAGGGCAATTCCTCTCTCTTGACTCCCTTGGAATCCCTTCCTAACTCAGGCATCTGTATCGCCAGGTTACTGCTATTGATCTGTGACCCATACTGTCTGATCACTGACTCAGGCCAACTATTTTCTCCCTATGTGCTAGCTATCTGACTCCCTTAGGGTCTATATCTGTCCCTATCCTATCCAATTGTTTGTCGTCTTTGGGGATTGGGATTGTGTCTTTCACTTACTCTGTCAGACTCAGGCTGATTCAATCATGCTCACCCACACCTCTCCCTCTCAACTCTCACTATCTCACACCTCTCTACCTCCTCCAAACGATCCTCTGTCCCTTCAATGTTACACTCCTAGTTCTCGACTCCACCTTCGGATGTTACTTCTCCTCCTACCACTTCACTACTCCACCTCTCACTACTACTCGCCCAGTACAACTCTACTCCTACCAATGATGCTCTCCTACTCCTTCTACTGCCCTCCTTAATACTCTGCTGTCAACTCCACCGTCCACTCCTCTATTCCACCATCCACACCACTATTCCGCCGTCCACACCACTACTCCACACTCCCACAGTAGTTCCTCGTGCACAACTAATCAGTCACCTTACTTTCACCCTGTACCAATCTTCTCACAGTCACACCTTACAATACCCTCACTTCACACTTGTCCCACACACACTCATACTGCAGACCCAATATCACCCCCAGGCCAACACCTCACCTGCTCCATAACTCCCCTCCAAACACTGCCACTCCCTCCTTTTTCCTGCTGATCGCTTGGGCCACCTCCACCTCCGATATTGACCTCACCTGAATATCCCACACTTCCTGATCCCTGTTGCTCTCTTAAGTACTCCTCCCCCTTTATGGATTGGTTACATTATCCTACCCAGTCTATACTGCTCCCTCCTCCCTGGGCAGATGGGGGTGTGTGCATGGGAAGGTTTTAAAAAGGGGGCTAAGCCCCATCCACTGTATTCTTGCGGGCTCACCTTGTAATATCCATGGGGGTGTAGTAACTTTAATTTTTTATTTCTAAGTCCGTGGCACGGGAATCGTTCTCCCAACCTATTTCAGTAGGCTTGCGGCAACGTCTCTGTTGATAGAGTTTTTTTTTATTTGAGAGCACAAGCTTCTTGGCAGATTCAGGTAAACTTACAACATGGGTTTCATTCCTGCTCAGGTGTGCGACTCTAGCTGCGGTTTCTTCCTCCTCTGCTGAGCAATGGCTGCATCAGGTCTCCCATCTGGGACCGTGCATGGTCCCTGCAGATCTCCCTCCCTCCCATTCTGGTGCCTGACAGCAGTCAGGTCTTTTTAGGGCTGTCGGGGCTCAGAATCATCAACTCTTTGCTTGAAGCATGGGATGCAGATTCTTTTGCCTGGTGTTTCCAGTAGTTTTCAGATCTTGCTCTGGGGTCTCCTAAAAAGAGGGAGAAACACTGGTGGGGTTTTGAACTAGGAGGCATGGCTGTCCATAAGGTTCTGCATGCTAGCATTTTGGCACAGTGTGGAAAGTAGGAATAAGTGTTCTCTTTGCTACACCAATCATTGATAGAACTGGCCCTAAACTGTGAGAAACCTAAAGGTGTCTCACTTACTAGTCCCCGGGGATATATGATCCAGGTAGCCAGGGCACAGCCATCGTTCCTTGGGGTGGACCAGTGCGGGAGGTTCACCTAAATGGGGGTCTTTCGGGAGTGGAAGTGGGACACTGAGGGTTGAGATGTAGTATCCCCTTCCTTGTGGCACCTTTTCCCCATCGTGCCCAGTAGGATACTTAAAAACTCTACCCCCACTTGCAACACGAGCACTCTCTTACAACGTGAACAACAACTGACTAATACCTGAGCAGTTTACCGGACACGTCCCTACACAAGGGCCAGGCAGAGTCAGGCAATTACTGACAACTACACACATCCGACTACCCTTTCCCTATAAAAGACAGAGCAAGAGCACCCTCCGAGCAAGGCCTAACGCACGAGGAAGCAGCCATTCCAGGATGGCAGTTTAATCGGAGAAGAAAGGCGGCGAGACCTAAAAGGACGTCAAGGAGGGAGTTGCCCTTGCGCTTTTTAAGCCAGACCCGCAAAGCCTCCGATGAAAGCAAAATAAGGCCAGGAATCGCAGCTGGCAAATGGTTTAACGGATGTCAGCGGTACGTGGCACCTTCCCGCACTGATAGCCAGAGATGGTTGCCATCGTGGTACCGTCCTTGACTCCCGCAGCAAAGGAACCACCAACAAGTTCAGCACAGCTGGTGAGTTGGAAGAACCAGCTAGTCACACAGACTGTGTTTAGCTCAAGGTTGCAGTGGCAACATTAAGAAGATAAATAGACAAAAGGTCTTTTATGAACAAACTTGGTACCAGAGTCAGAGTGGCCCTGCGGCATGTGGGCGCTCAGTCAAAGGTCTCTGGCTGGTACCCTTCTCCTGAGCAAAGAGACTGTACTGAACATTGTGACTTACCTAAAGAAAACTATAAGTACCAAGAGGCCATAGAAAAGGCTGGTATAATGTGTTAACGTGGTTTGTTTGTTTATTCACTTAATTACGCGCTCCAGACCCGGAGGTAATAGGGCGCAACATTATGAAGATGCAAGGCTTACATAGTTATACAATATACAGAGTTATACAATATACAAAGATATGCAAATATAATAGTAAATACAGTAGCTACAACGCATAGTTCAGAAGGCACATATAGTGGTTATATAGTTACAGTAATATATAATGTTACGGAAGAGTCCCACTATGGAGCCCTTGGACTCGGGGTACAGTAGAGACACATAAGTTCCGACAGTGAGCAAAGTTCAGATATACAGATTACAATATGTTCCACTACCATGTAGCAGTTAGACTCACAGGTGGAGCAGATTCCACATGTGATTCAAAGGTACCATGCAGTTACGCGAGGATAGTAAGTGAAAGGACTAAGGGTGGGAGACTATGAATCGGTCGAGATAATATGTTTGATAACATTTTTCCTGAAGGATGGGAAAGGTTGGTCCCTGCACAGGTCTTAAGGAATTGTGTTCCATAGTTTCCCTGCCTTTACAGGGAAACTATTACCACCAATAGTAGTGAGCCTATATCTAGTTATAGTCAGACAATTGGTATTGCCAGCTCTAGTTAGTCTAATAGAGGTTCTTCTTTGGAATTTATCTGAAAGGTAACTGGGGGCAGCATTATTAAGGGCTTTGTGGGTCAGGCACAGCGTCTTGAGCTGAATTTTGTTATCTGTGGATAACCATTTATGTTGGCGTCTGAGGCAAGAAATATGGGTTCTTTTATTAGTACCTAGAGCTGCTCTTAAGGCATTATTTTGTAGTATCTGGAGCTTCCGGATGGTAGTTTTGTTAGCCCCACTGTAAAGGGCATTACAATAGTCGATTCTGGAGAGTATTAGAGCTCTGGCCAGAATCAGACAACTATCATCCGTGAGGAAGGGTTTGCCTGCTCTTAGCAATTTGCAAGTGTAGGACGTGGATGAGTTTAAGGTTTTTATCTGTTTGTCAAAAGACAGTGTGGAATTCAGATAGAAGCCAAGGGTTTTTACCTCCTTGGAGACTTTAATGGGATTCCCATCGATATTGAATGAAGCAAACTCCTGTCCTAGTTTTTTGATATTGGCCTGTGAACCCAGAATCAACAAAGTCTTATCATCGTTCAAGCAAAGGCCATGAGTGGCCATCCATGCTTGGATGATAAGATATACCTTGTTCACCAACTCTGTGTCCTTACTATGATCCCCAGAAAGCGGGAGGAGAATCTGAGTGTCGTCTCCATAATTTGTGTAGGTGACACCCAAAAGGTCCAGATCATCGAACAAAGGCTTGGTGAAGATATTGTAGAGTGTTGGCGAGACACAAGAGCCCTGAGGAACACCACACAGAATAGGGGTCGGGTCAGCAGCTGCCGATGGAGAGAACACTCTCATCATTCTCTCGCTAATAAACACCATACAAGGGTCAAGACAAATCCCTTGTACAATCAAAAGTCCTTGACACATTGCAGAACTTTGCATATTATGAAACAGGCATTTGCACCCGGCTGAGGGAAAGCGGTGTGCAAATTGCCTCAGGCTAACAGGAGTGGCCCAGCGAGGCGAGATCGCCCTTCGGAAGTCTCTGTTTAAAGATTGCCTAGTGTTTTGGGAGGTCTGAGCCCAGATGAGGGGAAACTCACTTAACCGAAGGGGTTGTTTAAAGAGTATTACAAGTGTACGCAGCCTGACATGGGGCTTTAGAGAAAGCCTGACTGAGGACTGAGACCCGGACTCAGGTGAAGGGAGGAACCTAAGGGGTCTAGAAGGACTTTCTGTTCAAAAGTGAGCAACATTGTGATGGCAAGTATGAACCCGAATGAGGGATGTCCAGAATGAGTGGTTGGTCTAAGCCTGACTGAGGGAGGCAGACGATTGAGAGAAGGATCAGAGCCGGCTGAGGGGATCCAACGTTGAAGGGCAATCACCAGACGTAAAGGTTAATAGAATTAACTTTTGTTTTTGTTGTTTTGGTGTATTAGGCCCTCTGAAGCAAGAAACTTTGCATTAGAAGAGACTTGGGCACAGAAGGCCCTGATACTGAGAAAATGTACTGTAGGTTTGTGCTGGTGAAGTACAGGAGTGTGCTGTGATTGAAAATCCCGCCTTGTCCCATGCTAAAAACGTGTGGAAGGGAGACCCCAGCTATAACATATATCATTTTGTGAACACTTCTTTCTTTCTTGTGAACAGGACTGTTTAATTTTTGATGGTCGTAGCTTGCTCCCATCTTAGATTTAGGTTTAGATTTGTTTATCTCACTAATTTTACAGTTTAATAAACACCATTGATCTGTGATCTCTTGTGTCTGTCTTACTGTGATTCCATGCCTTGCTTACAGGACCCATCACTCAACTCCTGTAGAGAGGGATCCTGACCTGCTCCAGACAAGGCCAGAGTGCTGGCCTTATAACAATCATCACAGTAAAACATCCCCAACCGAACATGCTGATAATAACATCCAAAAAGGGACTTCAACGTGTCGTTGTACTTGTTGAATTTGTCATTTTAACTCCAGTCACAGCATAATTGAAAGCAAGTGCTGGATGGAGCATTCCGAGAATATGACATGAATGTTTTGTCATGAAATAGTATCTCCTTGTTATTATTGTCACTGGCTACTGATTGTGTGAGCTGTATTGTGAATAGAGCCCGGACCCAGCTAACAACCAGCAAAGAAACATTCATATTTAGTCAATATTGTCTCTGTGTAGCCTCCCCCATCTCATTCTCAGGCAAGCAGCAGTGTTCTCTTTTATTTCACCTGACTTTCCTGTATGTTTCTCATATTTATTTAGGGTAATCTGTCAGAACCACCACTGTTTTTATTTGTGAGAATGTGCAACCTCCTTACATGTTGTCAGGATATCCAGAAAAATGTAGAGTACATAACCTAAGTATAAACAGGGAATGTGGAGAAGCAAATCTCCATTAACAAGGATGCATAGCCTACACTTAAATATGGTTGGCAGGATGGAAAAAGGTAGCTGTGAGCACTACTTCTGGGTAAACAGAACTAGAAATAGCAGTTATGGCAATGATTACAAGAAATTGACATTTGGAAACATTTTCTTGCTTGCTGTTTGGCTCTGTAGTTACCTATACCTTGCCGCCATTGCAATTTCTTGGGAGGACGTTCCACATGGCTCCCTCTTCTGTGTAGTTTGGGGTTCCTCCCTGAATCTATGTTTGTTGGGGTTTTGTCCTTTGTTTCCATTCTGTTGCATCCGTCTCTTTCCCTCATTCTCTTTCCCTCCTTTACCCCTCACTTGAGTTCACCCCCATTAGTCCATCCTCTTGTGGACTCTTTTTTTTTACTCCTGCACTCCCATCTTTGACCTTCCCCGCTCTTACCTGGCTTAGTGTGTATGAACTCCCCTCAGAGCTCTGCACGCTGACAACTGGCATCCCTCCTTTGCTTGCAGCTTAACAAGCTAGGGCACACACTGCTTTAATGGTCTTGAGAGCCATGCTCCCAAAGGCAAAAACATTTTTTGGACATGGCATCAAATGTCTTACCATCTCTATATGGAGGAACACTTGTGAAGACCACAGACTTCACACCAGCCGCAGCTGCGAGGACTGTGAAACCTCCAAAAATGTAATTCTGCCCTACCATGCGGCAAAGTTGGCGGTAACAGAATTACCGCCAAAAATGTACTGCACCACCAAACCCGTAATGAGGCCCTTATTCCCTAAAAGAAATCTCTTCTGTCTCTGGAAGATGAAACAGAAACCAGATGTGGACATTGACTGAATTATTTAAGGTCTTTAATCATGTTTAAGAATTGTGTGACTTGTAAACTTTGTACTGAACTGCCATATATTAATTGGATCAACTAGGTCTCTTTCATAAAGGCTTTTAACCTCAGTGCTGCTCCCTGTATCCCCTCTGATCTTCCTCCTGCCCCATTCGACGTGTTTTCCAGCATCTTTCGTTGGGATATTTATTTCCTCAGAGAAAAAATTTCCTCTTAACCTTATTGTGTGAGGTCCACTAGAAGTTTGGGTTGGGGATTGTTTGATGTTGCAACACAGATATTAAGATAGATAGCAATTTATGTTTTTGAGACAGACATTTTTGATTAATTTAAGTAGCCAAACAAAAAACAAAACTGGATGAGCTTCTCGTGCCAGACATGGGGAACCGGAGATCCCTGCAAAGCACAGCTAGGTACTTGATCTGAGTTCCTGGCACTTTCCTTTGGCCAATGTGCTACACAAACATTTAAATAGATACAGATCTGTAGGCTTTTCATAACTGCCACTTTATTAATAGATTGAAATGCTAAAATCTACCAAGAATCATGCCTGCAGCGTGTACAAATGCAAATGAAATGTTCGAGAAAATGAGAGCAGGAAGAAAGCGAGCGAGAGAGATAGAGACAGCAAGGGAGTACTTGATATACAGTGAGAGAAAGGAAGAGCAAGAAAGAGGCAGTAAGAGAAGTGGAGAATGAGAGAAGGAGCTAGCGGCCATTAGAGAAAGAGGGACAGAGCAAGAGGGAGAGAGGGCAAGAGAGAAAGAGAGAGTGAGAGAGGGAGGGACACAGAAAGATGGTTTGAATAACAAAGTTGTTAGGTGATTGTCAGTGGGTGCACTGGCTTGCCACAGTAATGATAAAGTGCAGTTCATTAAACACAATAATTGTAAAGTGTGGGTGGTTTCATAATGGTAGTGGCTGTATATATTTGCTTGCATGAGGCCACATTGCCCTGTTTGCCCGTCACCTACCTTTTCTGCACATCCCGGACAGCCCGGCAACATGGAAGTTTCTGTCCATTCACACTGACCAACATCCGACAGGTGACCAAGTTTGCATTTTGGTGAATGCCATGTAAATCCACTTAAACCCCTTGTCACCATCAGTATGACCAAAATGGTATTATGGTGGCAGTGGTCACAGGTGAAAAGGCTCAGATAGTATTCTGAGCTTTTTTTTCTGGGGAACCACAAGGATTCAGGCACTTTTAGGGAGAGAGACACAGGGAATCCCCTTGCTCCCACAGAAAGTAGGCCACAAGTATGGATGAAGAGGCACTCCTGCATCCCTTCATCCACCTTCTTTTCGGGGGAGACTTTTCACAGAAATGGCCCGTTCCTATGTAGTGAACAATTCAAAAAGAAAATGTGTCAAGAATTGGGCTGTGACAGCAGAGTCATATCATTGACAACAGTCATGAGCTGATGAGTGACCATTCTGACTCACAACGCTGCACCCTTTACAATGACTCACAAAACAGATCTGTACTTTCCATGAGATATTTGGGGAGGGATTAATGCACTCATAAGTATACTGGAGAATATTTTCAGATTATTTTGTATAGTCCTGACTTGTAAACAGGATTTCAAATGTAATTTATTAAGAGTAGTTACCATGAGTAACTGCAAGTGCCATCCATGATATAAATTGCTATGAGTTACCCTGCGCAGCTCTGACTTGTTGAAAATAAAGCAAGTGCAAAAATTAGGATGAAACAAGTCCAATTCACAAAGACGTCACTCTAACTTAGTCAGATGTAAATCAGAGTTACTCAAAGTAATTAGCAACCTATTAGAAAACACAGCTTCTTTATCTTTGCTTTCCTTGTCTCTTTTCAAGAAGGGGGTCACTCGGTCTAGGTGCAGTGATTGGACCACACAGTCTACCCATTACAAGTCAGGCAACCGATAACACCTGGCACTTTTTTTGTGTTTCTCCGCTCTTTGGGCTTTCTTGCAAACACAGGTTTTCTCTCTCTGAACCTGTGTCATTATCCAGGTGGCCAAGACATGGCCAACACTTTTGGATCCAGTTCCTGGGGGTGGACCAGTACGGAAGGACTCTAAACCCCTTGCACCCTTTTCCCACACAAACACATTCACACGGACAGGCCGCTCTGGGAGAAAACAGAGTAACACACGAGCAGTATACATGACGTGACCCAATACAATGGTCAGGCGAGGTCAGGCAGTTACTGACCGACACTCACACCTGACTTCCATTAAGCTTCCCCACACGGACAAAAGGCGGACCACGAAAGCGCACTCTGAGCGAGGAAAAGCACACTAGGAAACAGCAGTCTCGAAAACGGCAGCTGAATGAGTGACGAAAGACGGTGAACCATGATGGGCTTGCAAGGAGGGAAATTCCCTTGACCTTTCTGGAAAGAAACCGCTATGATCAAGTGACCCAGCGATTGGACAGTTTAAGGCCCGGAGAAAAGTCTGAAGAATCCTGCATTGCGTGTCAGAGGTAGCCGCGCTCCTCCTACATGACTAATCGAGTTTGGGAGAAGCAGCATGCGCCGCAGTACCGTCCTTGGCTCCAAGAACGAAGTAGCGACAGAAGAATCAACACAGCCGGCGAGTTGGGGAGACCAATACGAGACCGGTCTGTGTTGAAGCCAAGTTGAAGCAGCAACATTGTATACCAAGCGCTGGTATGAACATTGTGTGATGAAAGACGGGAGTGAAGTTGAACTGCTGATGAATGTTTGAACTTTGAAAGAAATACAATATCGTTGACAGAGTGGTCCTGCACACGTGTGTGCTCGACCAAAGGTCTCTGTAAGGTATCCAGTCGAACGGAGGTGGAAGTGAAAGGAAAGAATTGTCAAGAAAATTAAAGAATTGTAAAGAGAAAGATTTTGTGAATCGAAGAAAAGGAAAGAATTGGAAAAGGAAAGTATTGGAAAATGAGATGAAATTGTCTGAGCCCAAATGAGGGAGATCAATTAAGTACATTGTATGAAAGTGGGTCTGATCCCAGCTGAGGGGGATTTGTGGGGGGGAGGGGTTAACAGTAAATCACCCGAGAAATTGTGCTAGTGAAAATCCTGAGAGAAGTGGGTCTGAGCCCGGCAGAGGGGGCTGAACAGTAACAGTTTGTCACACCAGGCCTTCTGAAATAAGAAACTTTGAATGACAGAGACTTTGGCACAGAAGGCCCTGATGCCGTTGTTTTGTACTGCATCCTCGTGCCAGAGAAGCCAGAGTGTGTGCTATGCTCGAGTGTGCTGCCTTGTCCCATGCTGAAAACGTGGGAAAGGGGAGCCAATGGCTCAAATATCCTGACATATCATTTCTTGAACACCTTTCCTTTATTTTGACAAGACTCTACTAGGATTGCATTATTATTATTTGATGGTCGTAGTTTGCTCCCATTGTTAGAATATAATAATAATATGCATCTTGCTTAGCCCTTAAGCTAATCCCTTTTTGCGAACAAAATCCTGTTCTCTTAGTAATGTTCGAAAAGGGGTCGCATTTGTCAGTCATCGAGTAAAAACAAAACGGAAATGTGTTTATGGCTTTTCTGTCAGTCATTACAAGAAAATACTGGGTCTGTGTAGAGGGCATGTTCTAGCCACCTGGCCTTCACTGATAAAATTAGGTTAAATAATATTAAGGACAGGCCCTCCCATTCAGCAAAGTAAGAAAAGCTGTTCCAATATGGTTCCATTCTCTTATCTAAATGCTATGTAAAGACTGACTGCGCTAAGCAGAGGTTAGTTACACACTGAGTCAAAGTGTTCAGCCCTTCCACTTTTGTTAAACGCACAAAAGGTATCTTTTAAAGGTTGTGCAAATAGGGTGACCTTTATAGGAATGAAGGGCAGGTGGATTCTGTGTTTAAGACTTCAAATATAAGTCACTGTTCTGGGAATTGGGGGATAATGTAGATGGTGAAGCTATAAGCAAAGCAGAGATTCTTAACATAGCAAATGAACTCTGTTGAAAATGCAATTTGTCCTGCCCCCTTGGGTTTAGATATGTTATGTATGCAGTTTAACCATATTTGCGTTATTATCTTTTGCAAATGAATAACAAATTACCTATATTGATGCAGGCACCTTTTTTGTATAAATAATGAGACAGTGTACCATTCAGGCACTTCACTTCTCCACTCTCCATGAAATACTGGTCATGGATGAACCTAAAGTCTAATCGAGTGTATGAAATCCGCAAAATAAATCTTACCATGCAATTTTGAAACGCTGTCTCAGATGCTCTACTTTGTTTGAATTATAGTGCTTAGAAGTCTCACCATCTTTAGATTTAGGGTTAGATAGGCGTTTAATCAACCCAGTTGAATGTTCAACACCCATGAACTGTGATCACTTGTATCTGTCTTACAGTTTGATACCATGCCTTCCTTACATTGCCCTCTCCATGTTTAAGCCATGGGTAAGCCTGAGTTACTCATACTAACTTCTTTACTAATCAGCATATGTTTCTCTCCGTCTCATAGTTCTCCTACCTGCTACATTTGTGAGCGCACAGAACCAGTCCCACCCCTATCAAAAGATATATAAAAAAGGGGCCCATTAATACTGGGAGCAGTGGCCGGTGATTCAGTTCACTGTATTGTGTTGTAGAGGGCCCCAGGCATGCCTGCCCACTCAATGCCATACATAAGAATAATTGGTTTGGGGAAAAGGTTAGAGACTGGGTGCTGGAGGACAGGGTATAGGTTTATCAGTGAAACAAAAATGTAATGTGTTGTTGAAAATAAAGCAAATTCCAATATCAAGTAGAAACATTTCTAAAGATGCATAATCATTTTGTAGAAACATATGTATTCAAAAAATGGTACAACTGAATTAGGATGAAAAGCATACCAACATGCATATATTCTTTAAGAATGTTCATCAGATGTGAGGGGGTTTGGACGTAGGGTTAAATGAAAAAAGGGTGGAAATGCAAGTTTACCAATGTCAGACTATATGGGCATGGTTGTCCTTATGTACTGTTGAATTCTATGTTGCTCCAGAGAACATCCCATCCTGTCGGTATTACCGTTTCTTAACATGTATGTTCACCTAAATGTCACAAAATAAATGGAAATCTAATTTTTAACAAAAAAATAGTGAGGCATGGAAGACTTAAGCCTACCGTCAGGAACACATGGTTAAGGTAAGAATAAACACAATGCAAGAGACCCAAAGCATTTCAGTTGTATAAAGTGACTGGCAGAGGCAAACAAACACGGTCAAACAAGACAGATCATAAGTGATTGGTAGGACTAAAACAATCAAATGAGTATCCTGTCTTTCACCTTTCTAAATATCCCAATTGATGCTCAATTATAATTGTTCTTTTACAACGCGCTTAATACCAACAAGTGGTTTCTAAGCATGGGATTGTGATTCAAACCTGTGTTGTGCTGCGTTGTCTTGCTTCCAAGACAAACGCGTTGTCCCTGAGCTATCCTTCCTTCCCCCAAACGTTTCTTCAAGAAACCGAAATCCTATCTTTCCTATTTTATTAGGCATAATTAAAATTACCAGCTGGAGTTCGGGCTCCTTCTTGTACTCCTCCAATGTATCCAGGCAAAAACTTGTGGCATAGATCTGGAATGAACATGTATAGAAAAACCTAGGAGAGAAAAAATATGAATTATTTTTTATAGGTGTCAAGGCATCATGAAGTAGACACAGGCAACAGATTACATTTTAGAAGGAATTGTTTATTTTTCTTATAGTCAGGATTGAGAAAGGCCTAATTTACCCTAGGCTAAGGTGGGATTTCCTTACCTAAAGAAACTAAGCATAGTCTGTGTTAGTAAATTCAATACAAAAGTCTGCCTGTGTCCAAAACCTATACTGTGGGGTACATGTAAAGACCGCTAACAGAAGTCCCTTTCATTTGAATAGCAGGCATTTAAACCCTGCAACAAAAACAGACTGGCTTTTGCTTCTGTTTTCGATGTGAAGTTAAAGAGCCTTGTGGAAAGGGGCCGACCTATCATTATCAATGGACAAGCAGCAGTTTAATTCACAAAAGAAGGAGGAATCAAAGAATCCCGTGACATGGAAAACAGGATTTTTAAACATTGAAAGCAAAAACGGTCTGCACATGTGTTTGCATATAAAAACGGCTTTAAAAAGCAAAAATGGGAAAAGGGCACTGCTCACAGAAAAATGTCAGGAAAGCAAAACCTGATGTGTGGGCTGACCAAAGCAATGTATATTATGTTTCACCCAAAAAACTCCAATGACATTTGAAAACCCTGTTCTGGGCTGAGGGCAAATCTTCACAAAGGAAAGCCCCACTCCAGCCTGGATGTCGCATCTCACATCTAATAACCCTACAATACAATTTGGTGCTGCTAAAGGCGTGAAAATTCAGTATGCTCCAGACCTGCTGACTAGGAAAGCAGGGACTTCAAGAGAAAGCCATCCTTGGCTGGAGCATGACTAAAAGGTGTGAATCCTTGTTGCACCCATTTCAAAGAGCATACCCTAACTTCAAAGAGACTCATAAAAACCTCTGGTCACAGGCTGGCCCAGGGAGACAGATGGCAGTGCTGGGATGAAGCAGCCATCCCATTTGCTAAACAGGAACACTCACAAATAATTTAAAGGACAATTTTCATTTTAGGCATTTTGCGCAGCAACCATACTGTGTATTGATTTCATTTTTATACCATCTTTCATGTAATTTCCAGGAGGTTATGGGGATATAAAATGCATCTACCTGTGACTCTGGGTACTGTAATGGACAGTTAGACTATGTTTCTGGCCGATCTGAACATGTTACAAATGTGAGAGTTGGTGAAAAGGTGGAAAATTAAATTAGGGATATGCTGAAAAACGTACATCTTCATAACTGTTGCGAGTTCTATGAAAACGAAAGAAATGTCACACATGGCCATGCTACATCGTACTAATTTGGTGGTCGGATTATCTAATTCCCCATGATCAGCTAAAACAGAAAATATGTTTCATATGGCAGTTGCTAGTCCAATTATGAAGTTGTGATACATAACTAGTTTTTGGCAAAAAGTTGAAAGGAGAACAAAGGATGATGACAAATGGGAAAAGACAGATGTTGCTCCAAACCCTTAAACAAATCCTGACTGGGGACAGAGAGAGGGTAACTGTCCAATCCTAGTGGCAGGGATTATTGCAGGGTACTTCCCTTAGATTGTAAAATTGGTGATGTCATTTCTGATATATAAGGGGGTATGGGGGACTGTACTAGGACAGACACAAAAACCGGGGAGACAGAAAAAGGAGGACGTAGAGAAGGCTGCTGAAACTTACCATCTTTGAGAGTGCAGTGACCAGACCGCTGCCTTATTTTTCCAGAGTGTCCTGAGATGCAGCTGGCTTTCCTGAACCTTTAACAAAGGCTTGCTATGTAAGTAGCAATAACCCCAGCCCTACATGGTATAAGCCCTTCATTCTTGTAGCATTGCATCCAATATTTCCCTCATTGAAAACCCCAATTGCCAGTGCATTTAAGTCATCACCCCATTTAAGAATCCTTTGTTTGCCCGTGTAGTTCAGTCATCTCCCCATGGATGAATCTCGTTTGCCTGTGTATGTTAGCATATCCCCATTGAAAACCCCTCATTTGTCTGTGTAAATCCTTAGTATTCTTGTGTGCAGGGATGTCAGCAACAAAGGAAACAGTGTTCCAAATAAAGTTCAGAGCTTCTTCCAGCTCTTGGCTTACTTTCTAGCTTCCCCTTCCACAAGTTCAAAACAGTAAAAAAGAAAAGGCCTCAGGGTTCTCTTCGCCAAGAGGTCAGCTCTTCCAGCTTCAAAAGGTCTCAGAGTTCCCTTCTCCAGGAATTACCCACAGTTCACAAAGTCTCGGGGTGCCCTAGCCCAAGAAGTTAGCTCTCTCAGCTTCCAAAATATAACCAGTTCAAATCTCTTGGCTTTCAAGAACAGGTCCGGTTTAACTTCATAATTAGCCAGGCAATGGTTCACACAGATTGCTTTCTTGCTCATTCCCTTCAGCAACCTATTAAAAAACACAGCTTCTTTATCTTTGCTTTCCTTGTCTCTTTTCAAGAAGGGGGTCACTCGGTCTAGGTGCAGTGATTGGACCACACAGTCTACCCATTACAAGTCAGGCAACCGATAACACCTGGCACTTTTTTTGTGTTTCTCCGCTCTTTGGGCTTTCTTGCAAACACAGGTTTTCTCTCTCTGAACCTGTGTCATTGGTCAAAATTAATTTCTGATTCCCCTTGGCAGTCTCTTGGCTTTGCCACAATGTGTTTTCTACACAACTCACTCTGTGGTGTTCACCCTTTTCCAGCATCTTGCTTTCACAGTATTCATAAGTGCTCATCACTTGCTTTTCACTTTGTTCAAAAGCGCTCATCACTTGCTCTGTATTTTCCCTCTGCTCATCATATCTTTTGTTTAGTTCGGTATACAATATTACGTGTTGCACTCTTAAAAGTATTAACAATTTTGCAGCTTGTTCTGCATTCATAAACCCTCAGTTTGGTTCGCAAGACCAACAGTCATAGTTTTCAATTTGTTCGGCATTAACATATGCCTGCTCACAGCCCCTGGAGAACCCCAGTCTGGGTGTTCCCTTTGCTACACTCACTAGTAGGCGGCCGCTCCTTTGGGCGTCTTTTTTCTCTTCTCTGGCTTTCTTTCGCTTCCATTGTGCTTCTCGGGAACCTGGCAAGCAGATCTCGCCGTCTTCAAACCTTGCTGCTTATTGCGCCTAGCTCCACTCTTCCTTCGTGGAAACTAGCAGCGGCCCACAGGGCGTGGGAGTCTTCAGTGTCCCACAGCTCTGGCTGTGAACACAAGGCAAAGGGTACTGCAGGTGTCTCGAACCTCTCATGTTCCGCTCGTGCCCCAGCGTCTCTTCCACCCTTCTGCTACACACAGCATCCTTCCCGGCAGCACCTCTCCAGCCTGCTCCACGTCTGCCTGCCGCGTCCTGTCATCCAGGCAGGTTTCTTTTTTTCTCTGTGGCGGGCCCTCCTTTTATGCACCTTGGGCCTGTTAAATGGTTGCTGATGCAAGTCATTGTGCCTCATTACGAGTCACCCGGTATGGAAATAACGGTGGCGGTAAACCCGCTGCCACCGTTGTTTCCATACTGGGTGCTCTCGAGTCCCGCAGGCGGAGGTGTCATTCCTGCCAGATGGTGCCAGTGTTTCCACTTCCCCATTGAGTCCTATAGGACTCAATGGGAATGGGGACTTACAGAATTCCGCCTCTGGAATTCCCGGGTCACTGGGGTCGTAATGCCCCGGTAATTCCCGGAATCACGGAGGCGGAATGGTAATACGAGTCCGGCGGTAACCTGCCGGTTTTTCCGGCTCGGTTACCGCTGGACTCGTAATGAGGCCCTTTGTCTCCAGTTGCCTGACAATAGTTAAGCCTATTTGATGGACATGCCTGGCTATTGTAATGGTATTCCTCCCCAGTCCTCTCCCTCGTCTCTGTACCAAAGTGATGTGAATGAATGGAAGTATGCATAGCTTCCTGATGTTATTTGCTTGTTTCAACATTGATCTGATATTTCTCTGAGATAATCAGAGGAGGCTTAACATGCGTCCTTCCAATTGATCTCCTCTTCGCCCCAGTATAATAATGACATTTCAGAGGGTACTTTTGAAAGGTAGAGAAGGGGAAGGGTTGGCAATAACCTATAAGGGCTGCTGGGGCTGAAGGTTCATTGTGAAAAGGGAATGGGGAATACCATGTCTCCCCCAAGGACCTCCTCTCCCCACTCCACAAATCTCCTCCACCCAGGTGATCCTCCGTCGCATATCCACTCACAGGGTCAGGTCCAAAAGCGATGGCCTTTCCCTGCCCACCTCAGCAGAGGATGTTGGGGAAAAATAAGTGAGGACTTAGGTTCCTCACATAGGTAAGAGCACAGCTACAGCGCACTGAGGTTTAAAACGTAAGAATCTATTCTTAATATGACTTGTCCCATAATAAAACACGTCCGAAAATGCAGGTACAATAGCTCTCCCAAATTTGAATTTCAAGGTTTTGCCAGGTCACCCAGTTCCAACATCCTGACACTTTAGAGTAAATGCCGTGGTTTCCTTTGTGGGGCAAAACTGCTAGTTGAGCTTTCTGACAATGGGCAACCCTCTCTGTAGGGGTTCAACCAGTGAAAGCCCAGCTTATGTTTTGGGGGGCGGAATACCCAAAGGACGAGTGACAGACTTAGGGAACCACCCCTAGACATAGTGCTCCACCATTGTGTACAAGTAGCAGAAAACAAACACTTAGGCGCCAGGCTCATAAAGCTAGACATGTGTTCGAGTGTTTTAAGGTGCACTTACCTGATGCAGACCATGCTGCTACATCCAGGCCCTCTTGAGGCCTGAATGGAACTACTTTCTTTACCTGTGGACCTACTTTCCCCTGGGTGTGGTCGGGAGAGGATACATACCTGATCGGTGGAAGGATACATACCTGGAACTTCTTCCAAAGCTATTTAAACCACGCCCGATCAGCAACTCACGCTTCGCGTTGTTCTGCTCCTCGCAGCTGGACGCTCACCGTGTCAGCTCCTGCATCTGGACTTCAGCCACGCCTGTCAGCATCCTGGGTCACCTGCTAAGAGAGAATTGGAGAGAAAGAAGACCTTACCTGCTAAAGCTGCATCACAGAGACTTCACACCGACGATCCTGAAAGGGAAGACATCATTTTAAAAGCATTTCGCTTCGATCGCTGCAGCGCTGCATTTCACTCACCTTTCCTGGGCACCTCCATCTTCAGCAGCGATCATCCGGATCCGCAGCCACTCCCCAGAGCCTAGAGAGAAAAAGACAAGAACACAAGGTGAGAGAAGGAAGGGAATAGGAAAAGCTCAGTTTCCTTCTAAGACTTACCTGTTGGGTCATTCCCATTTCATTTCGGGTCCTGCCGCTTCCTGGCATTCCGGACCCCGGCCCCTATGGGGAAAAAAGACATTGAATGAGCGAATGCAAAAACATTACCCGTACGCTCATCCAGAACTTACCTGTCATTTACTGGAACTGCACATTTCACTTCGGGTCGGCGCCATATCTCCGGCATTCCGAACCCCGGCCCCTAAGGGGAAAAAGACATAAGCGTTAGCGCTTGCTGCAATAAGACAATGAACATTATTATTAAGCTTGAACTTTTGAACTTGCTACAGAACTCTTACAGTGCCTTACCTGAATAGTCAAGCTTATTTGAACTCCCATCAAACCTCAATCCAGTGAAGTAACTGGGTTTCAACGCGCCCCTGCATCAGAAGCAGGATGGAGAACTCATCCTTCCAGACCCTAAGGTGAGACTTCACGGGGAATAGAGGAAGGGTATCGTGGAGGGTTGGAAGGGAGTGGGAGGCTTGAGCATTATTCCGTCAGTAGGTAATACTCCCTTTTCACGCACAGGGGAATATTCCTGCGAGCCGGAGAAGCCAGAGTAGAGGGGCCCTTCCTGTCCATCTTCAGAGTCCTGCGCTTCACCATTGAAGAAGCATCAGCACTCGAAGCCAGACCTGCGCCTCTGTGGGAATCAGGTGAGCGTTACAGAACGCGAAGACTACCCACAATTTCCCACCCGGGCGCTATGGAGACTTCCGAGAATGACCAGCTGGCCCAGCTTTTGGGGGAATTACGGGCAGAGGTGCACTCAGCCCGCCAGGAGACTAACGCTCTCAAAAGAGAACTGATCTTATCCAAGGAAAGAACAGATGACCTAGCCAAAAGGTTATTACAGGCCCAGGCAGGGCACACTCCTTTACCTAATTCCAGAGACATTTCCACATCAATGAGTTTGAGTAACCCGGTACAAATTAATCTACCTGGACACATGCCTTTGGCCTCGCCTGAACGTTTTGCGGGGGATCCCAAGAAATATGCCGTCTTTATGAACCAATGTCGTTTACACTTTCTGTGCAGACCCGGAGCCTTCCCTAACGATCAGACCAAGGTAGCCTTTATACTATCTTAACTCAGTGGCAGTGTACCGATTGGTCTATTCCATTGGTAAATCAGGATGATCCCATTCTCCAGGATTGTCAGGGCTTCCAGGCCAGCATGGAAAGATTGTTCGCTCGACACTCTCAAGGACAGGCCCTTGATAACGAACTGCTATCCTTACGACAAGGTAATCAGGATCTTCTGTCCTACATTGCCACCTTTAACAGACTGGTTGTGGAAACTGGATTGCCAGAAAAAAAAAGGATCACATTGTTTCATCGAGGCCTGCGGGGAGAGCTAAAGGATGTTCTAGCTCAGATAGTAAACCCACCCCAGGTCTGCGCAGACTACATAGACTTGGTGGTTCAACTTGATCACAGACTTCAAAATAGAAAAGCAGATCGGTTTAAGTATGAAAACCGAGTACCGATTAAAACCCACGCTAACTCCAAGAGTACCGACGTATCTGAACCTATGCAAATCGGTGGCGTTAAAGGACCATTAACGCAGAAAGAACGAGAGAGAAGGTGGCAAATGCAACTTTGTCTGTATTGCGGGACTTCCGGTCACTTTCTTCGAAATTGTCCAGTTAAACCACTTAAGAAGGTGGTTGGAGCTACTGATAAGGAATTATTGACACCTGATTCGGGAAACGACCTAGCCCGACAAGCGTAGGGGTCCGCTTGCCGAGCTTGAAAACTAACTCTTTGACCTCGCATTTTGTCATGCCAATGGTGCTCGTGAACCCAAAACAGCCTCAGCAGTTGCATGCTATAAAAGCATACATCGACAGTGGAGCTATTGGAAATTACATAGACCGTGAATTGGCTTCCAGGATCAAGCTTCCTCTCCGCCCGAAAGTAACCAAAGATGTCATTACTACAGTAGATGGAACCGAAATAGCCTCAGGGCCAGTAACGCATTCCACTGTTGAAGTGACTCTGGTGGGTCAGGATGGACATCGGGAAGCAATCGTGTTTGATGTGATCAAGGCCCCACAATTTCAAGTAATTCTTGGAATTCCTTGGTTAGAAACACATAAGCCCAGAATTGACTGGCGAGCAAAGAAGATAGGTTTTCCTGATTGTGAACCAACTTGTTATTCAAGAAATCCAGCTATGGGTCTAGCCTCAGCAACTTCCACCCCTGTACAGCTACCGTCAGAATACCAAGAATTCCAAGACGTTTTTCAGAAAGAACAGGCTAACACGTTACCTCCCCATCGGTCTTATGATTGCCAAATCGATCTGGTACCCAATGCTCAACTACCTTGTAGTAGGATTTATGCTCTTACAGAACCTGAGAACCTGCATTTGCGTCAGTATTTAGATCAGTACCTAGCCAATGGTTTTATTCGCCCGTCCAAGTCTCCTGTCTCTTCAGCTCTGTTCTTCGTGCCGAAAAAAGAAGGCGACCTTAGAACGTGTATAGACTATCGCGCCCTAAATCAAATAACGATTAAGAATCGTTATCCTCTGCCCTTGATCCCTGAGCTTATCGACCAGGTGAAAGACGCTTGTGTGTACACCAAGTTAGATCTCCGAGGAGCTTATCACCTGGTGCGCATAAAAGAAGGCGACGAATGGAAGACTACATTCCGCACCAAATTTGGGCTCTTCTGAGTATCAGGTGATGCCCTTCGGGTTGTGCAATACACCTGCCGCCTTTCAGTACTTTATGAATGATGTTCTTCGGGAACTTATCGATGTCTGTGTCATTGTTTACATTGACGACATCCTGGTGTACTCTTCTTCAGAATCTGATCACAGAAAACATGTTAGGGCAGTTCTTGAGAAATTGCGCCAGCACAGACTATTTGCAAAACTCAAAAAATGCGTTTTTCATACCACAGAAGTTGAGTTTCTCGGATTCATCCTGACACCTCAAGGAGTCCGAATGGACTCGCGAAAGGTGGACGCCATCCTCAAATGGCCATCTCCTAGCTCGGTGAAGGGAGTTCAGAGCATGCTCGGCTTTGCCAATTTCTATCGAAGATTCATCCCGGAATTTTCCCGAACAGTCCAACCCATCACCGCTCTCCTAAAAAAAAAAAACGCTTCGAATGGACTCTTGAAGCCGAACAAGCCTTCCAGGACCTGAAAACCAAATTCACCTCTGCACCTGTACTGAAACACCCGCACCCAGATCTCCCGTACATAGTGGAAACCGATGCATCCAGTTCGGCCATGGGAGCTGTCCTGTCGCAAAGAGACCCAAAAACTAACCAACTACACCCAGTGGCCTTTTGGTCCAGAAAATGTTCTCCTCCTGAAATCAACTACGCAATTACCGATAAAGAGTTACTGGCCATCAAATCTGTTTTCAAGGCTTGGCGTCCCTATCTTCTCGGGGCAAGACACACCATTACCGTAATTACGGACCACAGAAACTTACAGTATTTAAAGACGGCCAAAGCTCAATCTTCACGACAACTCCGATGGGCTCTATTCTTTGCGGAATTTGATTTTGTAATTCAAGACCCCACACCCACCAGACACCCCATGCTTAAGATGTCCCAGCTACAAATAATGTTCTCTGTAAAACGCTCTGCTGCTCTTGTAGCCGGTCAGGCTATTCAAAATGCCTGCAATTAATAGCCTTCATCTCTGATAGTAGGATAAAAATAACACTTTGGAGGAGCAGGTAGACGCCATCCCGCCAGTTCCCACCCCGTTGCCGCCGTCATATTGGAACAGTCGGAGAAAAGCTATAGCTGGGAACCCCTACATCGTTCCTATACCGCACTCAGACGACCATATAGAATGTACCCTCGCACTGAAAATGTGGAAGGATGTTGTATGTTGTATGGAAGAATGCCACATGGAAGGATGTCGCTTGCCAAGATGTCAATCTGAAAAGGACAAAGTGATGTAATGAAGGAGATATATGAACTAAGAGTAACATGTACCTTAAGCTAAAGTAATCATGGATCTATAGAAAATTAAGTAACTCACTGGCCAATAACTGTAAATATGCAGTAATAACATATAGAAAGAAAGCTTATAGAGGCTTGCTATAGAGGAATATATAACGTGGCAAGGACGGCTATATTAGGAAAATGGATGCTGGCTTGTGTTGAATTTAACCAAGCTACCTCAGAGACAGGCCGAGGCTGTAAGAATCAGGAGACACATGAAAAGTTGTGTGCAGAGCCGACGATGAGTCAAGGTTGGCCTCAAGTTAACAATACTATTTTCAAGGGATAAGCACAGAGCACAAAGGGAGTACACGGATAAGCTCTGAATGTCGGACATTCTTCATAGATAGGATGAAAACATCTGTGAGAACCAAACAGTTTGTCGATTAAAAATGCACAAAGTTAATATTAGATAAAGTGATCAAGTCTCTAGAGGACAAGAGGAGCAACAGCACCTTGCATAAATTGAATCAAATAGCAGTAATGGAAGTATGTATAAAATGGACAAAGTTGTGGTCTCTTCACATGTAACTCTGAAGTCAAAAACAATGGCTATTCATTAGAGCCTTAAGCTAATATAGTGGTGTGCTCACACTCCCTTGAATGTTCCAGGACAGTGAACAGGCACAAGGTCAACTACAAAAGGAAGATTTGTGGCCTACTGAGAAGAGATGATGGACTAATTGGGAAAATGGGGAGTAGCCTAATGGGATTCAAACACCAAGGTTTTGTTTCACGCAAGTGCTGCTAAGGAATCAAAAGTCCAATGTTGGGATAGTATGCCAACCAATCAGTGGGGTTGAGGGACAACCTAATATACCATGTTGCAGAAGCCAATCCACTGTTGTTATGTTCACTAGAATCAGTATTATACGTATGTAGAGGTAGTTGAAGGCGTCCCCTACAGATAAGGGGTAGCCAATGATACACTTATCCTTAAATGTGCTATAAGTAGATATGTTCCATTCACCAATCCCTTCCCTTGTTAGGTTTTGTATTTTGCCAAGTAGAATGACGTTATAGATGATGCATATTGGGGTATAAGACCTCCATGCCATCAAGTCTGTTTGACAGTGTGCTAGCATCAGTCCAATAGCTGCCATTTGACACTGATTTATTCAATTGATAATAAAGTAGTACTTTGCCATATTCTTTGAGTCTGTCTGATTATTTGGTCTGAGATCTATTATTGTAATTCCATCTATCACAAAAGACACTTCAAGGTGCTAGAGCACATTTTCCTAGCGGTGCGGATGGTTGACCTAGTCCAGATCCAGACCCCCGGATGCTCGGCTACTCCTGCCATTAGCCAGAAGACCACAGAGTTTCCTGTGGAGATCGGTGTGCAGAGTCACGTGTGAAGATTTGGTCGGCAAGTCCCCCTTTGATGAAATTCCAGTACAGTCCCCCAGGTTCCCTGTGGATGAGAGGCGAACTGGTCGGTTGAGTGAGAGTCGATGCCGGAAGACTCGAACTGAGTCACGGATGTAAGTACAACAAAGAAAGTGGCAAAGCAGGGGGAGGGATTGTGTTGTAAATAATAGGTGTACAAAGTAACAAGATTTTTGGGGGATAATATAAAGAGAAATAGATACCTCGATTCCTGGTTCCAAGGGGACAGAAGTGTACGCAATAAGGTAAAGGGTATTGAGGATTCATGAGGCAAGGTCCGCAGAAGAGTGCATATCAAACTCCAGAATGGAGTGAAACAGAGAAGAGATACATTTACTAAGATAGTAAAGGAAGGTGTACACAGTAAAACAAATTAAAAGTGCACGTGTGGGGTTATAAAATTGTCAATATAAATCTTTTGTTGTGTCTGGACTGATGAATATAAAACAATAGTAAAAAATTAAAGAGATTGGTAGAAAGTGTAAACGAAGGAGGAAACAAAAAATAATAAAGTGAACAGTTAAAATATATCCCAATTGGGATTATAAACACTGATTGGTGCCTCCGCCAATTGATCAGAGTGGAATATTTGATCAAATAAAGAACCGAATAAAACAACGGTTAAGTATGAACGATCAAAACCGATCTGTCCTCATGGGGGAAACATCTCTTTTACATTTATGTATGTAAGACATTATCGAGATATACAGTGAAAATAAGGAAGTACCATTCGGAATGGGTTAGAGGCATGACCAATAAAACACTCATGCCATGGTCTCAGGAGGGTTTGCTGTCAAAATACGTATTACGGCATATGACATATTTGCATGCCACATATAAGTGAAAAAAGCTGCAAAAAAGACTAGCCATTTTAGAACTTTGGAAAATGTACCAGAGTGAGAAGCAAGATCCAGCCTATAGGGAGTTGATGCTCAATCAGCATAAAGGAGAGGATAAAATGTCTTCGGCTCCCCTTTCCCCTCCTAAGGAGAAGAGTCCAGATACAGAGAAGAGATTTTACCCTTTAAAAGAATTAAAAGCAGTAGCAGGGTATTTTAATCCAACGTATGTGCCCCCTGCTTATAGTAGCAAGGATAATGCGGAAGAGATCAAGAGCAGAGAAGGAACAAGTTACTTACCTGTAACTATTGTTCTCCAGCATGGTTCTGGCATGGATTCTCATACTCGAATATTTCCTGGCGCCAGGCCGGGAATCCTCAGTAAAAGAAAAAACAATTTCACTTTTGCTTCCAAACTGTATTTCTCCTCTAAACCAATCGCTGCACTCTGAGCTGCAAAGGAAATTGCTGCAAAGGCACCCACAGCATGTACAACCGCAGCAAGCACAGATACAGCAGGCTATGGTACCACAATGGAACATGACCACAGGAGTCCAACAGGCACCCACACCCAAAATGGGGAGTGTGACTGATAGGAGGAAATCCTTTCACAGGTACAGGGATTAATTTATATCCACAATAGGACAGCACACAGAGGTATTTGATGTGTTCAGTACTATCCGTGACACCAGACCCCCAAGCGGAAACAAGGGTCAAGGTGATGATAGGGGGAAATAGATTTTCACTTCTAGTAGACACTGGAGCCAATCGCTCCTGTGTTCTCGAGGGAAAATATCCAATGTCAGGTACTGCCATGAATGCTCAGGGGCGATGAGTTTAGTTCCTTTTACAGACGAATTAGCAATTTCTATAGGAGAACATGACATGTCAATGACATTGTTATACTCTAGGCAGAACGCAGTTAACATATTGGGACGTGACTTAATGACAAAGCGAATAGTGACAAAGGAATAGTGTGCTCTACTCCAGGGATAGATACAATATATGAATGTGGGAGAGTTTATATTATCCTTTACAAGCCAGAAAGCATTACAAGGAGTGCCTTTAGATTCAGAAGTATTTTTGTATGGAGTCACTATTTTATTGTCATGGCTACTCAGGTTGGCAGGTAAAATATTGAGAATACTGGATGAATTTTTGTTCAGTCCACAAATCCCCATGGACAATGAGGAAGGGCAGATCATTCCCTTAGAGTTAGTAGCAGCAGGGGTCAGAGAAGAAAAGGGTGATGCTTCATGGGACAGATGAAGAAGGAAGGGGATGGAGGACAGTGATAGCTCTTAGTGAAGGATACAGGTTGACAGACGAAGAACTGTTTAGAGATGACTATTCTGGATGAACTAGTGTTTTTTATAAGTAAAGAATATAGAAATACCACAAAGAATGGTGTTGGTAAAAAGAAGACCGTTGTTCTTTCAGGAAGACTTAGGGAAAGTGCTGGAGATCTTACAGAATACCAGCCCATATGATGTGGGTTTATTAAAAGGGATAGGTGCAGTTAAAATTAAATTAAAGCCAGGAGCTCTGTTACCACGAGCAAAGCAATACCCTATGTACAAAGAGGTGGATGAAGGTATATTTTGAGACCATTTCCGCTTTAATGAAGCAAGGCATATCAGATTCATCATGTACCACGGACATGTACCCTGTGAAAAAATCAAGGGAGGTGTCATGGAGATTTATTTAGGACCTTCGCCCTCTAAACAATATAGTCGAAGCCGAGTTCCTTTAGTTCCAAATCCTGCGACAATATTGTGTAACATCCCATCTAAGGCTAAATATTTGACAGTTGTAGATTTAAAAAATGCATTATTTTCGATTCCCCTTCATGAAGATTCACAAGATTTGATTTCCTTTTTCTATAGAACGATCCGTCTGAAACATTCTTGTTTGCCCCAGGGGTACGGTGAATCCCCTTCCATCTTTAACAGAGTGCTCCATATGGGCCTGGGTAATCTCCAACTTGAAAGAGCAATAATTCAGTATGTGGATGACATTTTGGTGTGTAGTGAGACGGAGGATAGGTGAAGAGAAAACTCATAACCATGTTCTCAGAGAAAGGATACAAGGTAGACAAGGAGAAATTACAATATTGTCAGGAAGAACTCTTGTACATACGACATTAGAACATGGACATAAACCACTGGCATACTATACAGTGGAATTTTAGATCCAGTAATGAAGGGACACTGTCCCTATGAGCAATATTTAGCTGCTGCTGCATTCATAATTGAAAAAGCTTCAAGTATAACGATAGGGTGCCCAATGACATTTGTAGAGCATGCATTAATCACAATTTTAGAGAAACACATTGACCACACAAAGAGCATCGGGGTACGAGGTGATTATTTCCAACCCTGTCATCAAAATTGTTAAATGCAAGACAGTGAATCCAGCAATATTTATAGCAGAACCAGTAGGAGGATGATTATGTACATGATTGCACAACGTATACTGAGAATTATAACAAAATCCCCCAAGCTAGAGAAAATGCCATCGGGAGGGGGGGGGGTGTTGTTTTTTATTGATGGTCCTTCGAAAATTGACCAGATGACTGGGGAAAGGCCTACTGAAGCAGTAGTAGTGAAATTGAATAGACAAGGTGAATTTGAGGTAGTAAGGAGCATGATATTGTCTTTGAATCATTCAGCACAGGCTGCAGAATTAGTGCCGCTCATTGAAGCACTGTGGAGTTTTGAGAATGAGAAAGTAACAGTGTACTTTAAGCTGCCTATGTGACATTTACTGTACACGCCGGTTTGTCACCCTGGAAAAGGAGGAGCTACCTCTGCGCAGACGGCACTCCAGTGCAACATGCAGCTCTATTGGATAGGTTTATAGAAGCATTGAGTCTCCCATTGACCCTAACAGTTGTAAAATGCTCAGCGCATTCTAAACAAACATATTTAATTTCCCACAGAAATTAAGCCGCAGACGTAGGCGCCAAAACAACTGCCTATTATCCACCCACAACTAGTTTAGAGAAAGAAAACATTAAACAAATGACAAGACAATGCATGTTAGCAAAAGGAGGGCTTTAACATGCTGTCTATTGTTCAGTTAATTAAAATACAAGGTCGAGCTCCACAAGAAGAACAGGATTTACAGAGAAAGCAGGAATGTTCTTTATCCCCCACTAAGGCAATTTGGAGACAGGATAGCACTGGAAAGCTGGTTATGCCTATAGCATTATTGAGAGTAGCGCTGGAGCAGCTTCATTACCCAGCACACACGACTCGAGAGACTCTAGCTGCAACAAGTGCATAAGAGTGGTTCACACCCAATCTTCTGGAACATGTGGCACAGTTCGTTGAGAATTGCATAGCGTGCCAGAAATTCACTGCAGGGCACACTTTGTGAACAGTGAGTGGAGCAATCCCTAGAGCCAATGGCCTATTTCAATATCTGCATATAGATTATGTAGATATGCTACAAATATGCAACAGCTACAGGTATTTGCTGGTCGTTGTATGCTCTTTCTCTAGATGGATAGAGGCAGGTCCATGCACACCCCCTGATGCCCGGTATGCTGCCAAGTTCCTTCTACGCGAGGTGTTCCCCAGGTGGAGGGTGTGCTAGGTTTTGCGGTCTGACAATGGACCGCATTTTGTAAATGAGTTGTTTGAGCTGATAGTATTTCTGTTAGGTATAAAACACAAGTTCTCCTCTGCTTATCACCCACAGGCAAATGGCGTGAGATTAAACAAATTATTAAAGAAGCGCATGGCAAAGTTAAAGATCAGTTTGAATAAGGGATGGCTACATTGCCTGCCCCTTGCCTTATATGCCCTTAGAAATTAGCCTGGATCAGTTCACAATATAACTCCTCATAAGTTGGTGATTGGACGCTGTATGAGAACTCCACTGACTCCTCCAACTAGGGTAAGAACGGATGCCCATAGTGTAGCCGAGGCATTCAGTGATGGGATGCATGATTATTTAACAACAATGATTGCAAGTGTTTCTTTCATGTCTCAACAGATCAAGAACAGAAGGGAGGGGTCAAATGGAAGTGACAAAGACAATCAATTGCATGAAACAGAAGATTTGCTGAAACCTCCAAGGTTGTATCCAGGAAACCAGGTGCTAGTGCGCAAATGTATTACGCACCTGGAGTACGCCCAGCTTTGAAGGGCCCCATGAGGTAGTGGAAGCTAGCTCCAGTGCAGTTGAATTGAAGGGGTGGGAGAGTGTGGCTACATCTACACCACGTCAAATCTTATAAAGGTGAAACATCGGCCCCTCCCAAAAACATCCCAAGAGAAGCAAGAGAAGTAGTTCCGTGCAAGCCGACTCGCCAGATGGCTAGAAACTAGAACAAGGAGAATGGCATTCACACAAGCACTATAGATAAGGTTTTAACGTTTTTCAAATTAACTGAAGATTGTCGTTTCTTAAAGGTGACAAGGAGAAAATAGATTTGCAGCTACCTTGGAACACTCTTTTTAGACAGGTTTAATGGAACAATGAGAGAAGAGCCCGACTTTGAAGAAGAAAGAAGAAGTTCTTCTTTCCTACATATTACAGACTTATCCAGCCCTAATACGAAGAGAAATAAATATTATCACGTTTTTGGAGGACCCTAAGAATAATTGTATTGTCTGGAGAGTGATAATTGCAGTAATACCGCAGTTTTGATATAGAAGTGATTAAAAAGGAGATAACACTTTTGCATATTATGGTAAATACAAAATGGAGAGGCTTCAACATTTCACAAATTCATTGCCATCCAGAAGGTCTACAGGTTTTTATGTAATTTCGATGGTGATATCAGCTGGTATTATGATTTGTGTTTTTGCACTAATTATTATGGCATTACGAAGTGTTGCAAAAAATGACACTGATATGGAGGGTATTAATTAAAGATTTACTATTGTCCCCACTAAAAGTATAAACAACCTGTTTTATAATATAACTAGGAGTCTATTTCAATTTAAAAGGGATATTTAGAAGAACCATGAAGGTATAAATACATATTTTGAAAATGTGATTAATTTAAAAAATAACCCATAGGACCAGCACATGAAAGAGGTGGACGAAAGCGGGTATGTTTGTTCCCTAATACCGTATGCCATGAATGCGACAAGAACATTTATTGCAAGAGGTATGTTGTCACATGATGCAAAATGCCTCAGTCATCCAGCAGCAAGCATAACAAGAGTACAATTTGAAAGAAAATGGGCTATGTTATGATGGCGATAAAAATTGGTATTCCCATATGAAGACACCAATGTGAAAACAAGAACGATGGAAAATGGACTAGGATGGACAAGTAAGAAACGTATGTATCCATTCCAGATTGGAGAAAGAATAAAAGTTGCCCATATGAAGAAGCAGAATTGTTCAGAAAGTACTGAAAAACCAGGAGAGCCATGATGCAGAGAAAGAACTCAGCTAGTGATAGATGGACATGTTTTCACCAGTAGCTGATCAGAAGAAGGACTATTGGCTTGCCCTGCCCATCTATTGAAGAAAGAATCAGCAAGCATAGTGCAGAAAGTGAGTGGCAAATGCCTGGAATCATGGGCTTAGTATTCAAAGCTGCTCACATGGGTTGACAATGAAGCAGGACCAGTATCTAATACCACTAAGAATGTAACAACATGCTTCAAGAATGATGGCCTGATCCCGGTGGGAAAAAACAAAGGATGTGGACAGATAATTGAAGTTCCAGGAATGAATGAAGGAACAGCAGTATTAATGGATCGGTATTGGGCCTGTGGATCCAGAGCATACATGCAGTTGCCTAAGAATTGGGGAGGAATATGCTCCATGGTAATGCTGCATGTAATAGCATTGGTGATTCCCCAGACTGACCAGCATATTGATGAATTTCCAAAAATGGATGAGCACCAGAGGATGAAGAGATCACCCGAAAAAAGCCAGTACCCGCGAGAACATAAAGAAAAGTACCCTTGCACATACAGGAGCCAGGTTCCATTACTCTAAGGATCATAAAAGATATATAGGACGTTGGATATTTTATTCACCATCTGGAGAGGGCTGCTGCATGACCTGGAGTGTGGATGAACATATAAAAAATGCAGGCCACCTGAGGGGGGTGACAAAGATTTGGATCCCAAAGAAGAAGCAGGAAGAAGAGAAGATGTTGACAAATGATGAAGAGGCCATAAAGACCATGGAAGAAGAGAATTTGGTCTAAAATTAGACCAGAAGGGGGAATGTAGAGGAGCAGGTAGACGCCATATTGCCAGTTCCTGCTCCCTCGCAGCAGTCATATTGGAACAGTCTGAGAAAAGCCATACATGGAACTGCTACTTCGTTCATATAATGCATCGGGTGTATGAGAGACGTTATGCACTCAGAGAGCCAATAGAATGTACCCGCGCACAGAAAGTGTGAAAGGATGTCATATGGAAGAATGCTACATGGAAGGATGTCGCTTGGAACACTCATGTGGACATCATGGACGTACGTTAAGGTGAAATCTGAAGAGGACAAAATGATGTCATGAAGGAGATATATGAAACTATGTTGAAACGATATGAAAATACTAAGTAACAATGTAACTGAAGCACTTAGAGTACTAAGAGTAACATGTGCCTAAAGCTAAAGTAATCATGGATCTAAAGTACATAAAGTAACATACTGACCAATAACGGTAAATACACAGTAATACAAAGTAGAAAGAAAATGTATAGAAGCTTGCTATAGAGGAATATATAAAGTGACACGGACGGCAATATTAGGAAAATGGATGCTGGCTCGCGGTGAATTTAACCAAGCTACTTCAGAGACAGGCCGAGGCTGTAAGAATCAGGAGATGCATGAAAACAGTTTTGTGTGCAGAGCCGACGATGAATCAATGTTGGCCTTGAGTAAACAATGCTCTTTTCAAGGGATTAGCACAGAGCATAAAGGGAGTACATGGATAAGCTCTGAATGCCGGACATTCTTCATAGATGGAAGAAGACGAAAACATCTGTGAGAGCCAAACTGTTGGTCAATTAAATATGCACAAAGTTCATATGAGAGAGTGAGCAAGTCTCTAGAGGCCAAGAAATGCAACAGCAGCTTGCATAAATTGAATCAAATAGCAGTAATGGAAGGGTGAAATGGACACATTTGTGGTCTCTTCACGTGTGACTCAGAAGTCGAAAAAAAACAAAGGCTATTCATTAGAGCCTTAAGCTAAGATAGTGGTGTGCTCACACTCCCTTGAATGCTCCAGGGCAGTGAACAGGCACAAGGTCAGCTACAAACAAAAGACTTGGCTTGTGGCCTACCGAGAAGAGAGGATGGGCTAATTGGGAAAATGGGGAGTAGTCTGATGGGATTCAAACACCTAAGTTCCGTTTCATGTACGTGCTGCACACCAAAGGGTATGGGGACTATGCACTACGAGGTAATAGAATTAACCAAATGTAATGGTTCTGGATGTATCATCTTTGAGGGATGAAAGGGCGAGTCAACCCCACCGGGATTCAAACCTGTGACTGCTGGTTGCCCGCAGATATTTGACACAAGCACTCAACCAGCTTGGCTATGTTACCTTCTGCTGATTTGATTCCTCTGATGTTGATTTGGCAAGTTCTTGTGAGTCGGTTGATAACACCCTTTACTCTTTTAAGACGCTGGTTTAGACTTACACTGAGTGGGCTTTGGAAGTATGTACAACTGTGGTTGGCCCTGTGAAGCTGGTCAGAGATATCAGGATGAGTAATAGAGTCTGCGTAGATCACACATTTTAAATTGCAATAATAGACACTGGAAGTCCTTGCTTTTGTACCCTTCAATCTCTGCTTCTGACAGGTCTACATTTGAAAGGTGCAGAATAGATTGGAGAACAAAGAAATGCCTTAAGACTCCTGGTTGAAAGGCCTTAGAGATATTCTGAAGAGCAACATTAACTTTAGTGATAGGTTACCCAACAGAACATGTTTTTGGCAATTCTGGAATCCCTCCCGAATACACATGAAGCTACTGCGAGAGTCACACGCTTAATTGCTGGAAGTGTGGGAAGAGCAGTTGAACATATGTATGTGCAAAATGACAAAGTAAATGACTGGCGATCTGATGTATTTGATAGAATTAGTCTGGTGGGAAGTTCCCCACCCAATTGACTTTCTTGGACATCTCTGCCTGTGTCCGGTGGCTAGAAGTGATGGAGGAGGTGGGGAGAAAACATGCATTAACCAATTGGAAATACAATCAGGCCCTTAAATTAGAGGGTTGCAATGAAGGAGTGAATGCCCTTGCCCCAATTGAAGAGTCACATTTCATACAGGAATCGGGGGTTACGATCTATGAAAATATCTGTCGGAATTATTTTGAGGTTAATGGGGTGCTAAATAAGCCTATTCTCTTTCGCTCTTCTAAGGAAAACATGTATATGGTGTTTAAAGTTGTCTTCTAAAGATAATCTTAATTCTCTGAGAAGGGAAATAGGTGCTAAAGATGTGCTTCAACCAGGAGGATGGGTGCTGAGCCAAATGGTTGGACCAAATGCTAATCAGTGATGTCAGCTGTGTACTGTCCTGTTACTTTCCTCTGTGTTCCTACAAAATGATGATTACTTTATAGCTCTGCAACATATTTATTTATTTTTTCCATTTGTAAAGCGCCGAAGCCCTCGGGCATCAGGGCGCTGTTGTGAACCAGTAACATTTTATTTTTTTACTTAGCTTCAAATCAATTTACATTTAGACATAGCTACAGGGAGGGTAATCGTATTGGTAAGTGGGGGATGTCAAAAATCTTGCAGTGATTAGGCAAAGAGACAGGTTTTCAAGGCTTTGCGGAATGCCCACCTGAATTCTCACCTGAATGTGTTCTCAGGTGGATAATAAGATGTTCCCTTCACAGCAAATCTTTTTCAACATTCAGTGCACATATATGGTTTCTCACCTTTATGTGTTCTCACCTGTATGTGTTTACACCTGTATATGTTCACACCTGTATGTGTTCTCAGTACATCGAAGTATTGTCTGCCCATGCATTATTTGGTGCTGCATTTGCACAGGCAGATAAAGTGTACTTAGATCGCTTTAAAAAATGAATTGCATCAGTGGAGGTAACCTACTAGCCTCTTTAAAAGAATTACCTGAAATGTAACCCATACAAAATAGATATTCGCTGCTCTCCAATTCAGAAACTGTGTCCTGTTCCAGATTTCAGTCAGGTGTGACGGTCGTGTGTAGACATCAATAATAGGACCGGTCAGAGCACACTGGTACTGGTCACAGGACATCACAAAGTAATACACGATGAGTGGGGCGAACATCAGCAGAAAAATAACACATGCCAAGGAAAACCAGTCCACTTCCCTGGAAAAATAAGAGCACAAAGGTTACTTTAGAATTCCTGACCAATAATAAACACTTAACAAATGCATTCCCTTTTTTATTCCAAGTAAATCACTCCTTTAAGGATAAAGACAGAAATAATGCCAGCACTGATAGAATATCTTGAAAGTAGATGGTCCAGCAAACCCAACCCTAACATATCCCAGGCCATCCATTACATACCACACGCTTGCTACAATATACTTTAAATCATACCTCTTGAATTAATTTAGGTCAGATATTAAGCAAGTTAGGAGTTAAAATGTATATGCACAAACTCCTTTATATTGCAGTACTTTAGTCAAACGTTGGCTAATAAGCATCCTTTAACTTATGGGGCTCGTATGACAGAAGGAACAAGTTACTTAGCTGTAACTATTGTTCTCTATCATGGGTCTGTGGCATGGATTCACAGGCTCATGAATATTCTCCCATCGTCAGGCTGGGAATCCTCGGCAAAAGAAAAAAGTTTCACTTTCACTTACAAACTGTATTTTTCTTTTAAACCAATCATTGTCCTCTGGGTCATACTGCCCCCATCCAATGACAGTCCTCTCCCTAAGCCCCTCCCCTTGCAGCCATTTTCAAATTTGGTAAGCACATAAAGTGGCAGCATGACCAAGAAGAGCCGCAGAGGGGACGGAGGGAGGGTTTGCATGTGAATCCATGCCAGACCCATGCTGGAGAACAGTAGTTACAGGTAAGCGACTTGTTCCTTCTCCAGCATGGGGTATGGCATGGGGTCACATGCTCATAAATAACGAATACATAGCAGTACAACTTTACACAACCATGGGAGGTGGCAAGGCTCAACAGAAGCAACAAACTCTTACCTCTGGAACACACTCACCTCAAGCGAACATGTTACGTAGCACTGCTTGGCCGACTCTGGATGCCTCCCTGTCGATGTAGTAGAATCTTGTGAAGGTGTTGTGGACCTCCACATAGCCGCCCTGTAGATGTCCAGCAGGGGCACACCAGACAGGAACGTCGTTGTTGCAGCGATCGCTCTGGTGGAGTGGGCTCTCGGATGGCCGGGCGGCAGTCGGTTCGCCAATCGATGACAGTGCACGATGCAGCCAGAGAGCTACCTTGAGATGGAAGCCTTGGACAAGGCCTTCCCATGGTTCGCAGTACCAAAGTTCACGAGCAGTTGAGAAGTCTTCCTAAAACTCTTCGTGCGTGTCATGTAGAACTTCAGGGCCCGAGCAACGTCCAGCGAGTGCAAGGCCCTTTCAGCCAGTGACGAAGGTAACACCAAAGGCTTGTCAGGTGGAAATTCCGACTGAACCTTTGGCATGAAAGAGGGTTGCGCCCGGAGCACCATCCTCGATTCGTGGAAAGTCAGGTACAGCTGTTTGCAGGATAGGGCCTGGATCTCACGTACCCCTCCTGGCAGAGGTGATGACCAAAAGGAAATCTGTTTTCCACGAGAGGAACTTGAGAGGAGCCTGATGCATAGGCTCAAAGAGGGCCCATACCAGGGGAGGAGCCTTCACCAGCGGGAAAGATCGAAACAGTCCTTTGAGGAACTCCTTGATGAGTCAGTGAGACCAAAGTGAAGATCTTCCTGGAGACCTGTTGGAGCGGGAGATAGCTGCCAGATGTTCCTTGATAGAGGCATGTGCCAGTCCGTCTTTGGCCAAAGAAAGCAACTATGGAAGAATCTGCGGAGCCATGACCCTCAACAGAGCAATCTTCTGAGACCAGCACCACGTAGCAAAACACTTCCACTTGTGACCGTACCACTTCAAAGCAATGACACCCTGGCCTTGGCGAGGACCTCCCTACAGTCCGCAGGCAGCTCATATCCTCCAAAATCTAGGGCTGCAGGAGCCAAGCCCTGAGGTTCAGCGATCCTGGGTCGTGGCAAAGGATTGTGCCTCCTTCTCTGCTGAGAAGATCCGGAACCACTGGCAGCTTGACCGGAAGTGACGCTGACAGGCTGGGAAGGTCCGAGTACCAAATCTGCCTCTGCCACGACAGAGGTATGAGTATCATCCTCAATTGGCACTGTCGGAATGTGTTGATGACTCAGATCAAGAGAGGCAACAGAGGAAACGCATACAGAAACAGGCCTTCCCACAGGAAGGATAACATGCCCCCCAGATCCCAAGGATCCTCGGTTGGTGAAATATGCTGGCAAACTTCTGGCATTTCCAGTTTGCCGCCGTCGTAAATAGATCGATCTGGGGCCTGCTCCACTTCACGAACATGTGGTCCACCTGGTCCTGCCGAAGTTCCCACTCGTGTCAGGAGCGTAATTCCCTGCTGACTGTTAGGGAGAATTCTCTGTTAAGGCTAATTTCCCAAACCTAGTGAGTCCCCCAGCAGCTTTGCTGGATTTTTGGGGTTTCTTTTTTTTCTCCTGCTAAGAGTGAGACTCTTTTTCTCCCACTCTTTGACATGATTTGAGATATCCTTTGACTTTGTAATGTGTTTTTTGGGCTATGGGGTCTTTTACTCCATAGGGTTTCATGTATTTTTGGTAAGCGTGTTACACAGCACCCTCAGTGCAGTAACACAGAGGTGTCATAGTGACCCCCAAACAGACTCCATACCCTGGGACTGACTACTGTCTCCCAGGGCATGTAAAGTCACCATTGACTTTACTAGTCTTAAATTGTGAACAGAACCAGTACAAACCATCATATTGTGGAAGTAATGGTAGGGGTAATTAGACTGCCCTGGATCTGTTTTTCGAGGGGGCACTGCGCAGTCCCCCCTCGTCGGGTTTCTGGCTGGTGGCAGTGGTTACCACGCAAAATATTCCACCGGAATATTTCCTCCGGAATATTTCCTATGGGATTTTCCCATTCATTTTAAACACACCACTTTTTTTGGTGCAATATTAAAAATACCGCCGGGTTATTTATTTAATATTTATTCCCCGGTTGGGTCTTTTTGCCAGGACTCGGTTTTAAAATGGCGTTTGTGTTCGCCTCCGTAACCCCAACCCAAGTCGAGCCATTTGTTCCACTTTTTGGCGGGCTTCTGCACAGAAGCCTCCAAAAGTGGTGCCACTCTGTCTGGTTCTACAGGATGTGTGGGAGGGGGGTTTAGGCACCATGGACTGAGTTGCCTCGGCAACTGAAGTCGCACTCTTGTGTGATTGGCCCGGTGATGAGCCGCCGGGCCCATCACTTAGCATGTTTGAGTGACAGCTAGGACTGATGAATGGGGGTTTTCTGCATAAAAGCAGGGTTTTGGGGACTGGAACTTCAGAAGTCGCCACAGGACCAAAGAATCCGAAGAGGGAGAAGCTGAGCCGACCTGCAACGACGACACCACCGGTGGAGCCCTGCTGAACCTTCTCACCACTTCCCAACGACAGAGAAGATCTTCATCCCGGAGAGTCTTCTTCCTCTGAAATGGTGGGGATAACCAGTTCGCCCTCTTTTCGCCTTCCTGGATCGTCTCGTGGTCGAATCGCCCGTGCCAAGCACCCCGGCGGCCGGATAGCCACTCTTCACCAATACGGCGAATAAAAGGGTAGTACCTTTTAACCGGGAAACTCTGCGGCTGGTTTCTTCCCTGGCAGTGCAACGACCTCCAGCTTTCCTCCACATCGAGACGAAGCACCGACTTGCACCCGCTGCCAGGAACAACTGCGCCCGCTGGAGCTTTCTCACCATTTCAGGTACTGTGTCCCGCCTGGTCTCCCTTGCAACAGACTGTTCAAGGTGTCCCGTAAATCCTTGACCCTCTATCCTGGGGTGACTTGGGACCTGCTAACTAACTTATCCTGGACTGATCCAACCCTTTTTGAACTATCTGCAAAGACTTTTTAAAGTACTATTCAACTGTGTGATCTTGGACACATTCCGTCTTGCTCTCTCCAAGAGTGGGCCTGGCCTATGAACTTTCTTGCTCTAACAGTAGACTCTGACTTGCTGTGGTTCTTTTAAAAAGTGCTGGTATTGTGCTGTCCTAATTCTACCTTTTTCCCTCCCTTTTTAACTAACTTATTGGAGTGCCATCTTAGGTTAAGCGCTCACCTCTGTCTGCAAATAAGTGGTGTTTTAACTAAGACTTGTTCAGTAAGTAATCAGGGATGTATATATATTGATAGTGACTGTGTTTGAACTTGCTTGCCATATTAATGTTAGTGTATTTTACAAGTGTGCTTTTAAATAAATAATTATATACTTTTATACCCAAGCTCTGGTCAGTGTTTGCTTGTGCTACTGTACCGCTGTACCCATTTTGTATACTCTATATACTGTCTAACTCTTCTTGAGAGGAGTCTGGCTGCTCAGCCACAGCTACTAGGTAAATCTGGGTGGTACAGACGCTACCAATTGGGTTTACTGCCAACACCTGTAGTCCTAACCCTTTTGCAGTGGGCCCTAAGGGAACTGCACAGGTTTCTGCCTAACACTGGTGTACAGCGGTGGGATTTGTATTGAGTATACATTTTAGTGTGCTTGTAGATACCTTAGTGCAACTAACCACAAAGCTTAGCACTAAAAAGTTTATTTTCTAACCTGTCAACTATGGAAAGTTATAGTCAAGAGTCCCTTGCTACAAAAACTGCTGATTGTTTAAGAGTTCTCTGTAAGCATAAGAATCTCCTGACTAAAGGCAAGAAAATGGAGCTAATAAGAAAGGTTGTTAGCAAGCCAAAGTCTGGATGATGGTTCAGAGGAACCTACCACTCCAGCAAATGTAGATAACAGTAATGATATTGATATTGATCCAAGTATTGATAATCTTGAGTCAGAACCAGAAGAGGAGGGCGAGGATGATGTAGTTGTCCCCCCTAGGCCTCTACCTGCTCTGCCAGCTGTACCTACTGGACCTTTGCCAGGTCCCACATTTAGTCCTCAATATCTGGAACTAGAGAAAATGAAACTTGAATTGGAGTTTAAGAAACTTAATACTCAAGCAGAACAAAGACACCAAGAAATGAATCAAGAACTAAGGCTCAGGGAAATGGAGCTCAAGCATGAGCTAGAGATGAAGAAATTGTCTGTTGAAAATCCTTCTCTCTCCGGATCCTCTAGGAGTTCTAGTCCCAAAAGACCCCGGATGCCTAAAGAGCTTGTGGGTATGTATGAGCCTAAGTTGGATGTGTTGGATTGGTTGCGTTTGTTTGAGTATAATCATGGGCTCCAGAACATCACAGGAAATGAGTTACTTTCCTGGTTGTTCTCTAGCCCCCCCCCCTGTTTCAACTGATGTGGTAATGGAGATGGGGGAGGAGGATAAGAAGGATTATGAATGTGTGAAGCTAGCTTTGATAGCTAGATTTGGGAAGACCCCTTCCCAGTACCATAAGAGGTTTAGGACCCTCAAAAAGCATGATGGTACCCCTTGGGCTACCTGGGTGAGTGAAAGTTTGAAGAACTTAGATGGATTAAGGGTTAGAAGGTGAACACTTATGAGGGAATGAAGAATCTTGTGATGTTGGAGTCAATTTATGATGCCTGCTCTCCTGAGCTCAGACAGCACTTGGCTGATTCAAAGGAATTAGATTCCAGAAAACTAGCTAAGGCCGCTGACTTGTGGGTTGCCAACAGGGCTACTCACAAGGACTCCGGGGTAACTCAGAAAAAGGATGAGGGGAAACAGCTTAAAAAGGACTCCAAAGAGAATTCTAATAATTCCAATCCCAAAGAGGGCCCCAAACAAAACAATAAGGGTAAGCCACAAGGGAAACCAAATCAGGCTAGTGTACCTTCTGGTGCCAAACCAGAAGGTCAGAGCAAGCCACCATTCCAGAAAGCATTTGGAAAATGCTATGTTTGTAGCTCGCCTGACCATGTGAAAGGGGATCCCAGATGCAAGGGTAAACCTTCAGGGGTCCACACTGTCTCCTTAGCCTTCGCTCCAGAGGAAGAAGTACAGATGGCCAGTGGCAGCTTTCTGTTACTAGCTGATGAACCCATTGGAGTCTCAACTAGTGTTTCTTTAGTGTCTCTGGGATTGTGTGAACAACAGAATTTAAATGTATATAATTCTATCCCGGATAATACTAAAGAGTATTATAAGGACAGTGTCCAGGTGAATGGTCAGGAGACTCCTGTCATTAGGGACACTGGGGCCAGCATAACTGTGGTGGATAAATCATTTTTTCAGGCAGATGATGTTGCTAAGGCACCCAAACGCCTCACCAAGTTAGCCGGAGGGCCTGTGCAGATGCCTCCCCAGTTACCAGTTCTCATCCAGTGTAATGACATGACTGGGAAGATACCTGTCAGCATACAAAGTGAGGTACCAGGAAGGGTTCTGTTGGGAAATGACCTGAAGACTCTTGGAGTAGTGTCACATACCCCCAGACCTCCTAGTAAAAGGTTACAGGAGCTCACCAGACCTGCAAGGGAGAGAACCATGAGAGGTACTCCCAAGGAGATGATGAAGAAGGATATCACTCCTACTCCACTGGAGTTACAACTTGCTATCTCTGAACAACAAGAAGCAAAGGGGAAACCCATGACTTCTAGGAAACAGCCAGCAGCAAGCACTCCAGTGCTTCCAACAAGGACTTCCCCTAGGTTGTCCAAAGTTACACCTGTAACGCCACCTCCAGCTGAGGCTGAGAGGGAGGCACAACCCTGTATGGTTGAGCTAGACTCTGAAGAGGAGCTAGTGGAAGGCCAAGAACTCATTGGAGATCTGGATTCTGTTGACCATCCTGAGCTGCAGTCTTTACTGGCAGAAGGTGGACCCAACAGGGCAGACTTCAGTAAGGGACAGAGAGAATGTCCAACTCTGGAAGGTCTTCGCCAACAGGCAGCTTCTCAGGCTGATGGGCAAGAGCCTGGGAAGTATAGGTTGCACTGGGAAGATGGCCTCTTCTACAGTGAACCGACTGAGTCTGCACCTGGAGACTACAAGCGGCTTGTAGTACCTCAAGAAAACAGACAACAGTTCTTGCAACTGGCTCATGAGATTCCTTTGGCTGGTCACTTGAGTTTCAAGAAGACCAAGGAAAGGCTCTCACTCTGTTTTAATTGGCCAAAGATGGGGGCTGAGGTAGATAAGTTTTGCAAGAGCTGCCACACCTGCCAAACTTCTGGTAAGGTTGGTTCCAAGAATGTGGCACCTTTAGTGCCTCTCCCAGTTGTGGGAGTCCCATTTGAGAGGGTAGGGATTGACATTGTTGGTCCCCTTGATCCTCCAACCTCCTCAGGCAACAGGTTTATCCTTGTTGTAGTAGACCATGCAATTAGCTACCCTGAGGCAATTCCTATGAGGACTGTTACAGCTCAGGCTGTGGCTAAGGCCGTCCTTGGTATTTTTACCAGGGTTGGGTTTCCTAAGGAAGTAATCTCTGACAGGGGGTCAAATTGTATGTCCCACTACATGAAAGCCATGTGGAAAACCTGTGGAGTTACTTACAAGTTCTCTACCGCCTACCACTCTCAGACAAACGAGTTGGTAGAAAGGTTCAACAGAACCATGAAGAGCATGATAGATGCTTTGGAAGATCCCCTTAAAAGAAAGTGGGACCTTCTACTGCCATGCCTTCTCTTTGCTTATAGAGAAGTCCCTCAGGAGGGAGTAGGTTATTCTCCCTTTGAACTTCTTTATGGCCATCCATTCAGAGGTCCATTGGCCCTGATTAAGGAGGGGTTGGAGAGTGCTCCTTCCCCCAAGCCAGTCAGAGTGACTGACTATGTGATAGGTCTCCGGAGGAGAATGTCACACATGATGGCAGAAGCTAGTGATAACCTGAAAGCTGGGCAAGCTTTGGTCAAGCATTGGCAGGATCAAAGGGCTAACATGGTTGAGTTCACCCAAGACCAGCCAGTTCTAGTTATGATCCCAACAAGGCAGAGGGCCTTGCAAGATAAATGGATGGGACCCTTCAAGGTTGTGGGTAAACTTGGAGAGGTGAACTATCTGGTGGACTTGGGCAATCCCAAGGAGGCTCCCAGAGTCTTCCACACCAACCGACTAAAGGCGTATGTCTCCAGGCCTGAAGTAGGAGCCTTGCTTCTAGCTTCAACAGAAGAAGAAGAAGAGAGTGAAGCTCTCCCTGATCTCCTCAGAGGCTTACCCTTGGATGAAAAGATTGATGGAGTAAATCTCTCTTCAAATCTGACACCTGAGCAACAAGAGGAGTGCAAATCTATGTTAAATCAGTTTGCCTCCTTGTTCTCACTTTCACCAGGCTTGACCCCTTGGGGCCAGCATGATATACTCACTGGTGACTGTCTGCCAGTCAAAAGCAGAGGATATAGAATGTCAGAAAATGTAAGGAACCACATCAAAGGGGAGGTCAAGAAGATGCTTGATCCCGGGGTAATAGAACCCTCTACTAGTCCATGGTCTAGCCCAGTTGTGATAGTACCAAAGGCAGGATCGAAAGAATTGAGATTCTGTGTGGATTATAGAGCTCTTAATGCAGTCACCAAGACTGATGCCCACCCTTTACCAAGGACAGATGAGTTGGTGGATAGACTTGGTTCAGCCAGGTTCCTCAGCACATTTGACCTTACGTCAGGCTATTGGCAAATAGCCCTGACAGACCATGCCAAGGAGAAAGCTGCATTTTCTACCCTAGTTGGCTTATACCAATTCTGTTACGCTCACCTGACTCCCACAGAGGCGCAGGCCTGGTTTGAAGTGCTGTTGCGTCTTCTATGGTGAAGCGCAGGACTCGGAAGATGGACAGGACCGGACCTTCAAATCTGGCTTGTCTGACTCGCAGAAATATCCTTCTGTGTGTGAAAAGGGAGTATTAACAATCTGCGGGATAATGTGTAAGCCTCCCACTCCCTTCTCACCCTCCACGAAACCCTTCTGCGATTCCCCGTGAAGTCTCACCTTAGGGTCTGAAAGGACAAGCTCTCCATCCTGCTTCTGATGCAGGGGCGCGTTGTAATCCAGTTACTTCACTGGATCATGGATTGTAGAGAGTTCAAGTTTGCTTGACCTTCCCGGTAAAGTACTGTGAGAATTCTGTTTATAAGTATGAGCCCGAAATAATAATTGTATGTTGTCTCTATTTCAGGTGCAGAACAAAGATTCCGAGATGAGCAATGGAACCGAAGAAGGAAACTCAGGTGAGTTGTTTGATGAGAGGTTCCTTTAGTGTCCTTGCATTAATGCACTAATGCTTGTGTCTTTTTCCCCCATAATGGCTGGGGTTCGGAAATGCCGGAGATATGGCACCGACCCGAAGTGAAAGGTGCAGTTCCAGTAGATATCAGGTAAGTCTTTAATGAGCGTTCAGGTAATGTCTTAGCATTCGCTCACTAACGCTGGTGTCTCTTTTTCCCCTTAGGGGCCGGGGTCCGGAAATGCCAGGATGCGGCACTGACCCGAAATGAAGTGGGAATGACCCAACAGGTAAGTCTTATGATGGCAAATTAAGGTTTTCTTGTTCTCTTCCCTAGCTCACCTTTGTTCTCGTCTTTTTCTCCCTAGGCGCTGAAATGTGGTTGCGGATCCAGATGGTCGCTGATGAACATGGAGGCGCCTAGTAAAGGTGAGTGGAATGCGGCGCTGCAGCGATCGATGCAATGTCCTTTTAAAATGAATGTCTTCCTTTTCAGGATCGTCGGCGAAATGTCTCCGGAATGCGGATTTAGCAGGTAAGGACTCTTCTTTCTCCTATTCTCTTCTCCCTTTGCAGGTGTTCCAGGATGCTGGCGGGCGTGGCAGAAGTCAGGATGTAGAAGCAGACACGGTGAGCGTCCAGCTGCTAGATGCAGAACAACGCGAAGCGTGAGTTGCTGCTTGGGCGTGGCTTAAATAGCCTTCAAAGTAGTTCCAGGTATATATCCTTCCTCTCAGGTATGTATTCTTCCTCCGGCCACACCCGTGTGGTTAAGTAGTCCCCAAAGATAAAGTAGTCCCATTCAGGCCTCTAGATGGCCCGGATGTTGCAGCATGGTCTGCATCAGGTAAGTTTACACCAAGCACCTTTAAACACAGTCATCTTTTATGAGCCTGGCGTCTATGGCGCCAGGACTGTTGTCCAATATGAGCCCCTACTTGGGGCTGCTGAGACTTCCCTCGGGGACATGATGTCTGCCTCTGGGGTAGCTGGGCCTGGTCTGGCTCCTTGGAGGTAGGCATCATGACAGTGCCCCCTCCTAAGGCCCCTCCCAAGGTTGTTCTCTCCGGGGGTTTTGGCTTGTTTGGGAATTTTCGGTGGAATTTTTTGTATTAATCATGGCGCGTGTACAGGTCGCTTGGTTCCCAAGATCTCTCCTGAGGTCCATACCCCTTCCAATCAACTAGATAGAAGAGTTTTGACTTTAACACCTTGGAATCCAATATGTCTTTAACTTCAAATTCTAATTCCCCATCAATCTGAATTGGTTCTGGCGGTTTGATCAGTCTGGTTCCTGGTTGCACCGGTTTCAACAGTGAGGCGTGAAAAACGGGATGAATTTGCATGTTCGCTGGTAGATCGAGTTTAAAGGCCACCGGGTTGATTATAGCTCTGAAGGGATAGGGTCCTATGTATCTGGGGTTGAAAGTCTGCAGTCCTTTGAGAGGTAAATGTCTAGTTGCTAGCCACACCTGGTCCCCTATTTGGTACGGAGGTGCTTCACTTCGATGTAAATCAGCATTTTCTTTGTAGTTTCTCTTGGCTTGCTGAAGTTGAGTTGTAGCTTCTTTGAAAGCTCGGGTTATCGTGGAATGCAAATGATCTACCGCAGGCATTTCCAGGTTTTGAGGAGGGTCCAGGTCTGAGGTTCGAGGATGATTACCATACAAGGTGTAAAAAGGGGTTTGTCCTGTTCCAGAATGTACAGAATTGTTGTATGCATATTCTGCGATCCAAAGAATGTCTTTCCAATTGCATTCAGATTGGTGCAACATACACCGAAGATATTGTTCAAGGGTTTGGTTAGTTCTCTCGGTTTGGCCATCGGTTTGGGGATGGTGACTGGTGGATAGTCATATATCAATTTGCGCCAGTTGACAACATTTCCTCCAAAAATGGGAAATAAACTGGCTTCCTCGATCTGAGACTAATATGGATGGAAAACCATGCATACGAACTATGTTCTCCAGAAATTACTTGGCCAAGATGGAGGCTGAGGGTAACTGTCAGGAACTTGGATTGGAGGGTCTGGAAACGCTGGAGGCATTGATTGTCGCACGCGCGTTTCAGTCCTCACCCAAGATGGCGGACGAGTCCTTATATGCTGACTCCTCCCACCGACCGATGCGTTGTATCTGTTTACCAACGCTACGGTTCGTGAGGAAGCTTCGTCCGTGAAATTCTCATTGCCTCTTCCCGTCTTTTCCTTTTTCAGCCTTCCTGGTCCGTCTCGTCGGATCGTCTACTTCCTTTCTACCTTTCGTATCCTCCCTTTGCCTGCTCCTTATCCGTTGCAATCCTTGCCACCTCCAGTCTTTCCTGTATAGTTTTTTTTGGTTTCCTGTGTATTTACTTCCTCCCGTTTCTCTCTAGTTCCTTTCTAAGGTTGTTTGTACACTCTTCCTGGTTTTCTGTCTTCCTGTTTTATACATTGCTAAGACTACCTTTATTACTCCCTTTTCGGCAGCCGGTCCCGGCACCTCAATTTCGTTTGTTGAGCGGTCTCCCGCTCCGTAAGCACCTTACTGCTCCTTGTTCGGTACTTATTACTAGCTCTGACTGTTTCTCTCGATTCCCTGGTCCCTGTCACTATCGGGTTTTTCTTCGACTCCTTTCCATTTTTGTTAACCCTCCTTTTCCAGCTATTCATCAAACTCCTGCCACAATCAAACCTTCCCTTGAATTCTACCAACACCGGCTGCCTTCAGGTCATCAAGGAAGTGATCACAGCCAACTGAACCCATCTGAATTTACAGGGTTTTTTCCGCCTTTGTGCTTTTTCCCTGTTTAGGGCTGGCCCCCTGGGGGTCCCCGCGGTTAGGGTTTCTTCTCTGCCAAGGTGGCCTCCGGAGGGGCCAGACCCTACTTGCACGAAAAGAAGATCAGGACACCCAAGAGAGACACCCCCACGTCACGGAAGGAAAGAAAGAAGACCGAGACCATCCCAATAGAGTATACCTCTGAGGAGCCAGGTGAGGAGGAGGGGGAGGAAGTTCTTAAGCTTGACAGTAACCCTTTTAAAGGGATAAAATGGGCCATTTTGGAGAAGAGATCCACAATCACCAAGATAGTGTTGTATCCATAGCAAGGAGGCAGGTCGGTAATAAAGTCCATCGACAAGGTGTGCCAAGGTGCCGGTGGAATATCCAAAGGTCGTAGAAGACCGGCTGGTCTTTTCTTTTGACCTTTATTTTGGGCGCAAACTCCGCAAGACATCACAAAAGATTTTATGTCTTTTCTCCAGGATGGCCACCAGAATTGTCGTTTGATCTTTTCCTCAGTTTTAGCGATACCAGGATGTCCTTCCATTAATGTATCATGATAATGGGCAATAACGAGTTCTTGCAGTTCTTTGTTAGGCAGAAATAATCGCCCCTGGAAATACGGTAAATCGTTATTAACGGAAAAGTGTGACCCCTTTTGGCTCCATTCTTGTAAGGCTGTGGAGTCTAATAGTTGTTTAACTCGAGTTTGAACGTCCTCAATAGTTTGTAAAGAGGACAAATCCAAAATTCTCTGTTCAGGTATAATCGGTACAGGTTCTAAGCTCGAATTTGTTTCTTCCATCCCAATCCGGGATAAAGCGTCCGCTTTGCCAGTCTTGCAACCAGGGCGATATGTGATTACAAAATCAAATTCCGCAAAGAATAAAGCCCATCGGAGTTGACGTGATGATTGGGCTTTGGCCGTCTTTAAATATTGCAAATTTCTGTGATCTGTAATCACTGTGATGGTGTGTCTTGCGCCGAGGAGGTAATGACGCCAAGCTTTGAAGGCAAACTTAATAGCTAGTAACTCCTTGTCGGTGATTGCGTAATTAATTTCAGGAGCCGAGAATTTTCTGGACCAAAAGGCTACAGGGTGTAGTTGGTTAGTTATTGGATCCCTTTGAGACAGGACAGCTCCCATGGCCAAGCTGGATGCGTCGGTTTCAACAATGTAAGGGAGATCTGGGCGTGGATGCTTCAACACAGGTGCAGAGGTGAATTTAGTCTTTAGGTCTTGAAAGGCCTGTTCTGCCTCATGAGTCCATTCGAAGCGTTTATTCTTCCGTAAGAGAGCTGTGATGGGTTGGACCACTCGAGAAAATTCCTGGATGAATCTTCGATAAAAATTGGCAAAACCAAGCATGCTCTGAACCCCCTTCACAGAGCTAGGAGATGGCCATTTGAGGATGGCGTCCACCTTTCGCGAGTCCATTCGGACTCCTTTAGGTGTCAGGATGAATCAGAGAAAATCAACTTCTGTGGTATGAAAAACGCATTTTTCGAGTTTTGCAAACAGTTTGTGCTGGCACAATTTTTCAGGAACTGCCCTGACATGTTTTCTGTGATCGGATTCCGAAGAGGAGTACACCAGGATGTCGTCGATATATACGATGACACAAACATCGATAAGTTCCCGAAGAACATCATTCATGAAGTATTGAAATGCAGCAGGTGCGTTGCACAATCCGAAGGGCATCACCTGATATTCAAAGAGCCCATATTTGGTGCGGAATGCAGTCTTCCATTCGTCACCTTCTTGTATACGCACCAGGTGATAAGCTCCCCGGAGATCTAACTTGGTGTACATACAAGCATCTTTTACCTGGTCGAGAAGTTCAGAGATCAGAGGCAGAGGATAATGATTCTTAATTGTTATTTGATTTAGGGCGCGGTAGTCAATACATGTTCTAAGGTCGCCTTCTTTTTTCGGCACGAAGAACAGAGCTGAGGAAAGAGGAGACTTTGACGGGCGAATAAAACCATTGGCAAGGTACTGATCTAAATACTGACGCAAATGAAGGTTCTCAGGTTCAGTAAGAGCATAAATCCTACTGCAAGGAGGTTGAGCATTGGGTACCAGATCGATTTGACAATCGTACGACCGGTGGGGAGGTAACGTGTTTGCCTGTTCTTTTTGGAAAACGTCTTGGAATTCTTGGTACTCAGCCGGTAGTTGTATAGTGGCGGAAGTTACTGAGGCCAGGCCCATATTTGGATTTCTTGGATAACAAGTTTGTTCACAATCAGGAAAGGTTATTCTCTTTGCTCGCCAGTCTATTCGAGGATTATGTGTTTCTAACCAAGGAATTCCTAGAATTACTTGAAACTGTGGGGCCTTGATTACGTCAAACACAATAGCTTCCCGATGTCCATCCTGACCCACTAGTGTCACTTCTGTAGTGGAATGAGTTACCGGCCCTGAGGCTATTTCGGTTCCATCAACTGTAGTAATGACATCCTTGTTAGTTTTTGGACGGAGAGGGAGATTAATCCTGGAGGCCAATTCACGATCTACATAGTTTCCAATAGCTCCACTGTCGATGTATGCCTTTATAGCATGCAACCGCCGAGGCTGTTTCAGATCCACGAGGACCATGGCATGATGAAATGCGAGGTCAAAGATTTGTTTTCAAGCTCGGCAAGCGGACCTCTACGCTTGTCGGGCTTGGTCGTTTCACGAATCAGGTTCTGTTAAATTGTTGTCAGTGCCTCCAACCACCTTCTTAGGTGGTTTTACCGGACTATCTCGTAGAAAGTGACCAGAAGCTCTGCAATAAAGACATAATTGCTTTTGCCGCCTTCTCTCCCGTTCCTTCTGCGTTAATGGTCCTTTAACTCCACGGATTTGCATAGGTTCTGAAACATTCGTACTCTTGGGGTTAGCGTGAGTTTTGATCAACACTCTGGTTTCAAACTTGGATCGATCTGCTTTTCTATTCTAAAGTCTGTGATCAAGTTGGACCACAAGGTCTATGTACTCCGCGCAGACTTGGGGTGGATTTACTATTTGGGCTAGCACGTCTTTAAGTTCTCCGCGCAGACCTCGATGAAATAATGTGATCCTTTTATTCTCTGGCCACCCAGTTTCCACAACCAACCTATTAAAGGTGCCGATGTAAGATAAGAGATCCTGGTTACCTTGTCGTAAAGATAGCAGTTCGTTGTCTAGGGCATGTCCCTGAGAGTGTCGAGCAAATCTTTCCATGCTTGCCTGGAAGCCTTGAAAATCCTGGAGAATTGGGTCATCTTGATTTACCAAAGGAACTGACCAATCGGCAGCGCTGCCGCTGAGATAAGATAATACAAAAGCTACCTTGGTCAGGTCATTAGGGAAGGCCCCAGGTCTGCATAGGAAGTGTAAGCGACATTGGTTCATAAAAACGGCATATTTCTTGGGGTCCCCAGCAAAACGTTCACGCGGGGCCAAAGGCATGTTTCCAGGTAGATTGATTTGTACCGGGTTATTCGAATTCATAGAAGTGGGATTACCCCCGGAACTAGGTAAAGGAGTTTGTCCTGCCTGACCCTGCAACAACCGTTTGGCCAGGTCATCAGTTCTTTCCTTAGATAGGATCAGTTCTCTTTTGAGAGCGTTAGTCTCCTGGCGGGCGGAGTGTACTTCTGCCCGTAATTCCCCCAAAAGCTGGGCCAGCTGGTCTGTCTCGGAAGTTTCCATAGCGCCCGAGTGGGAAATTGTAGGTAGGCTTCGCGTTCTGTTACCCTCACCTGACTCCCACGGAGGCGCAGGCCTGGTTTGGAGTGCTGTTGCCTCTTCTATGGTGAAGCGCAGGACTCGGAAGATGGACAGGACCGGACCTTCAAATCTGGCTTGTCTGACTCGCAGAAATATCCTTCTGTGTGTGAAAAGGGAGTATTAACAATCTGTGGGATAATGTGTAAGCCTCCCACTCCCTTCTCACCCTCCACGAAACCCTTCTGCGATTCCCCGTGAAGTCTCACCTTAGGGTCTGAAAGGACGAGCTCTCCATCCTGCTTCTGATGCAGGGGCGCGTTGTAATCCAGTTACTTCACTGGATCATGGATTGTAGAGAGTTCAAGTTTGCTTGACCTTCCCGGTAAAGTACTGTGAGAATTCTGTTTATAAGTATCAGCCCGAAATAATAATTGTCCGTTGTCTCTATTTCAGGTGCAGAACAAAGATTCCGAGATGAGCAATGGAACCGACGAAGGAAACTCAGGTGAGTTGTTTGATGAGAGGTTCCTTTAGTGTCCTTGCATTAATGCACTAATGCTTGTGTCTTTTTTCCCCAAAGGGGCCGGGGTTCGGAAATGCCGGAGATATGGCACCGACCCGAAGTGAAAGGTGCAGTTCCAGTAGATATCAGGTAAGTCTTTAATGAGCGTTCAGGTAATGTCTTTGCATTCGCTCACTAACGCTGGTGTCTCTTTTTCCCCTTAGGGGCTGGGGTCCGGAAATGCCAGGATGCGGCACCGACCCGAAATGAAGTGGGAATGACCCAACAGTCTTTTGATGGCAAATTAAGGTTTTCTTGTTCTCTTCCCTAGCTCACCTTTGTTCTTGTCTTTTTCTCCCTAGGCGCTGAAATGTGGTTGCGGATCCAGATGGTCGCTGATGAACATGGAGGCGCCTAGTAAAGGTGAGTGGAATGCGGCGCTGCAGCGATCGATGCGATGTGCTTTTAAAATGAATGTCTTCCTTTTCAGGATCGTCGGCGAAATGTATCCGGAATGCGGATTTAGCAGGTAAGGACTCTTCTTTCTCCTATTCTCTTCTCTTCTCCCTTTGCAGGTGTTCCAGGATGCTGGTGGGCGTGGCAGAAGTCAGGATGCAGGAGCAGACACGGTGAGCGTCCAGCTGCTAGATGCAGAACAACGCGAAGCGTGAGTTGCTGCTTGGGCGTGGCTTAAATAGCCTTCAAAGTAGGTCCAGGTATGTATCCTTCCTCTCAGGTATGTATTCTTCCTCCGGCCACACCCGTGTGGTTAAGTAGTCCCCAAAGATAAAGTAGTCCCATTCAAGCCTCTAGATGGCCCGGATGTTGCAGCATGATCTGCATCAGGTATGTTTACACCAAGCACCTTTAAACACAAAGTCATCTTTTATGAGCCTGGCGCCTATGGCGCCAGGACTGTTGTCCAATATGAGCCTGGCGCGACTGAGTCCAAAGGGCCCCAACTTGGGGCTGCTGAGACTTCCCTCGGGGACATGATGTATGCCTCTGGGGAAGCTGGGCCTGGTCTGGCTCCTTGGAGGTAGGCATCATGACAAATTTAAGGTTATGCCTTTTGGACTAAAAAATGCACCTGCAACATTCCAAAGGATGGTAAATCAGGTTCTGGCTGGGATGGAGGACTTCTGCATGGCATACTTGGATGACATTGCAGTATTCAGCCAATCCTGGGAAGAGCATGTTAACCACCTAGGACATGTTTTGCAGGCTCTTGGACAGGCCAGTCTGACCATAAAGGCAAGTAAATGCCAGATTGGTCAGAGTAAGGTGGTCAACCTTGGGCATGAGGTAGGAGGTGGAGAAATAAGGCCTTTGCTCAGTAAGATTGAAGCTGTGCAAAATTGGACAACACCTACTACTCAAACCCAGGTGAGAGCCTTCCTAGGCCTCACTGGGTATTACAGGAATTTCATAGAGAACTATGGGACCATAGCTTCTCCACTGAATGTAATCTCCTCTCCAAAATTCCCTAAGAAGGTCAAATGGAATGAGGAGTGCAATCAGGCCTTTGAAAACCTGAAGAAAGCTCTTTGCCAAGCACCAGTATTGAGAGCTCCTGACTATCACCAAACTTTAATTGTGCAGACAGATGCTTCTAATGTAGGTATAGGTGCAGTCCTTAGCCAACTGGATGAGAAAGGTAGGGTGCACCCCATTTGCTTCATCAGCAGGAAGCTGAAGGATCCTGAGACAAGGTGGGCAACAATTGAAAGAGAATGTTTTGCTATTGTGTGGGCACTGAAGAAGTTTAGGCCATGCTTGTATGGTTCTACTTTTGTCATTCAGACTGACCACCAACCCTTGAGATGGTTGATGCAAATGAAGGGGAAAACCCCAAACTTTTGAGATGGTCAATCTGCCTTCAAAGATTTGATTTCACCATTGAGCACAGGTCAGGGTGTCACCACCAAAATGCTGATGGTCTCTCTAGGATGTATGTCATCGACTAGAGGTATGAGATTCATCCAGGAGTGGATTAAATCCTCCTGTCCCTTAGTCTGGGGGGGAGAGTGTTAGGGAGAATTCTCTGTTAAGGCTAATTTCCCAAACCTAGTGAGTCCCCCAGCAGCTTTGCTGGATTTTTGGGGTTTCTTTTTTTCTCCTGCTAAGAGTGAGACTCTTTTTCTCCCACTCTTAGACATGATTTGAGATATCCTTTGACTTTGTAATGTTTTTTATGGGCTATGGGGTCTTTTCTTCCATAGGGTTTCATGTATTTTTGGTAAGTGTGTTACACAGCACCCTCAGTGCAGTGACACAGGGGTGTCATAGTGACCCCCAAACATAGACTCCATACCCTGGGACTAACTAATGTCTCCCAGGGCATGTAAAGTCACCATTGACTTTAATAGTCTTAAATTGTGAACAGAACCAGTACAAACCATCATATTGTGGAAGTACTGGTAGGGGTAATTAGATTGCCCTGGGTCTGTTTTTCGAGGGGGCACTGTGCAGTCCCCCCTCGTCGAGTTTCTGGCTGGTGGCAGTGGTTACCACGCAAAATATTCCACCGGAATATTTCCTATGGGATTTTTCCATTCATTTTAAACGCACCACTTTTTTGGTGCAATGTTAAAGATACCGCTGGGTTATTTATTTAATATTTATTCCCCGGTTGGGTCTTTTTGCCAGGACTCGGTTTTAAAATGGCATTTGTGTTCACCTCTGTAACTCCAACCCAAGTCGAGCCCTTTGTTCCACGTTTTGGCGGGCTTGGGCACAGAAGCCTCCAAAAGTGGTGCCACTCTGTCTGGGTCTACAGGATGTGTGGGAGGGGGGGGTTTTAGGCACCCTGGACTGAGTTGCCTCGGCAACTCAAGTCGCACTCTTGTGTGATTGGCCCAGTGGTGAGCCGCCCGGCTCACCACTTAGCATGTTTGAGTGACAGCTAGGACTGATGAATGGGGGTTTTCTGCATAAAAGCAGGGCTTTGGGGACTGGAACTTCAGAAGTCGCCACAGGACCAAAGAATCCGAAGATGGAGAGGTTGAGCCGACCTGCAACGACGACACCACCGGTGGAGCCCAGCTGAATCGTCCACCACTTCCCAACGACAGAGAAGATCTTCATCCTGGAGAGTCTTCTTCCTCTGAACTGGTGGGGATAACCAGTTCGCCCTCTTTTTGCCTTCCTGGATCGTCTTGTGGTCGAATCGCCCGTGCCAAGCACCCCGGCGGCCGGCTAGCCACGCTTCACCACTACCGCGAATAAAAGGGTAGTACCTTTTAACCGGGAAACTCCGCGGCTGGTTTCTTCCCTGGCAGTGCAACGACCTCCAGCTTTCCTCCACGTCGAGATCTTCTCTTCCCCTGGACAAAGCACCGACTTGCACCCGCTGCCAGGAACAACTGCCCCCGCTGGAGCTTTCTCACCTTTTCAAGCACTGTGTCCCGCCTGGTCTCCCTTGCAACAGACTGTTCAAGGTGTCCCGTAAATCCTTGACCCTCTATCCTGGGGTGACTTGGGACCTGCTAACTAACTTTTCCTGAACTGATCCAACCCTTTTTGAACTATCTGCAAAGACTTTTTAAAGTACTATTCAACTGTGTGATCTTGGACACATTCAGCCTTGCTCTCTCCAAGAGTGGGCCTGGCCTATGAACTTTCTTGCTCTAACAGTAGACTCTGCCTTTTTCTGACTTGCTGTGGTTCTTTTAAAAAGTGCTGGTATTGTGCTGTCCTAATTCTACCTTTTTCCCTCCCTTTTTAACTAACTTATTGGAGTGCGATCTTAGGTTAAGCGCTCACCTCTGTCTGCAAATAAGTGGTGTTTTAACTAAGACTTGTTCAATAAGTAATCAGGGATGTATATATATTGATAGTGACTGTGTTTGAACTTGCTTGCCATATTAGTGTTAGTGTATTTTACAAGTGTGTTTTTAAATAAATAATTATATACTTTTATACCCAAGCTCTGGTCAGTGTTTGCTTGTGCTACTGTACCACTGTACCTATTTTGTATACTCTATATACTGTCTAACTCTTCTTGAGAGGATTCTGGCTGCTCAGCCACAGCTACCAGGTAAATCTGGGTGGTACAGACTGCTACCAATTGGGTTTACTGCCAACACCTGTAGTCCTAAGCCTTTTGCAGTGGTCCCTAAGGGAACTGCACAGGTTTCTGCCTAACACTGACGGAGTCTGCAATGGTGTTCTCGACTCCCACTAGGTAAAGAGGAACATCTCTTGTCCGACGGCCCAGCACCACAAGACCTGCGCTTCCTTGGAGAGCGCTAGGGATCGAGTGCCCCCCCGTTTCCTGGTGTAGAACATTATGGTGGTGTTGTCCGTGAAGATCCTTGACCTTCAGAGACAGAAGGAATGACTTGAGGGCCCAGAACACTGGCCGTAGCTCCAGCTGGTTGAAATGGAGATTGTTCTCCTCCGGCAGTCAAAGACATCTGTCGTGCAGACGCCCGATGTGGGCTCCCCAGCCTTCCAGTGAAGCGTCCATGGTGACCGGCTCCTGGTATGGGGGTTTTTAAACCATGTGCCCTGCGTAATGTTGGAGTGTATGCCCCACCACCTTATCGCCCGACGGAACTCCTTGTTGAGCAGGATCTTGTCCGCAAAGCTTTCGAACACCTATATCCAGCGAGTGCCCAGGAACTCCTGAAGAGGTTGCATCTGTAACCTGCAGAGCCGGATAAGGTGGGGCAAGATAACATCATGCCAAGCAACGACTTGATGGTTCGCACTGTGGCGGTCTTCGACAACAGCCATTGCACCGTCTGTTCAATGGACGCTACCTTCCCCTCCCAGGGTGACGCCAGGCAGGATACCGTATTGAGTCTGGCTCCTAGGAACAGCACGTTCTGCGATGGTGTCAAGCAGGACTTTGGATAGTTGATGGAGAATCCCAGATCCGTCAGCAGCTGGACAGTCAGCTCCGTGTGTCCGATGGCCAACTCGCGAGCGGGCACGGATGAGCCAGTCGTCGAGGTACGGGTATACGTGTATACCCCATAGACACAGATGGGCCGCCACTTGTGCCAGGTACTTCATAAACACCCTGGGGGCCGACTTCAAGCAGAAAGGTAGGGCCTTGAACTGGTAGTGCTGTCCATGCACTACAAAGTGTAGAAACATTTGGTGTTTCCTGTGAAAGGGGACGTGGAAATAACCTTCCTCCAGGTCCAGCAACGTCAAGAAGTCTCCTTTTTCCAGTTGGCCAAGCACGTGTTGCAACGTGGCCATCCTGAATTATGGGGAATTGAGGTATTTGTTCAGACGTTGCAGGTCTAGAATGGGCCTCCAGCCCCCGGTCTTCTTTCTGAACAAAAAGTATCTCAAATATACTCTGGAGCCCCAGAGTCGCTGGGGAACTAGCTCTATCGCCCCTTTTCGCAGTATGGCCCATACCTCCTCCAAGAGCAGAGAAAGAAGCTGCTCCTGGCGGGCCACCAGAGGCATACGAGGCTACCTGTGCTGACACTCCAGGGTAAGTCCTTGGGCGAGAGCGTCCAGCATCCACCTGTCACTGGTGATCTTTTCCCCCCCTCGCTGACGAACTTTGTCAGCTGGCCTCCCACCGTGGTGTATGGGTGGGGGCCTGACGTCCTGGTCGGTTCAGGTTTGCTTCGGAGCCATGTTCCTGCCCTGCGGGTGACGGCAACGCTGTCCTTCACCACCGTAGGCATGGGAACAGCCTCTGTAGGCTTCCTGAGTCGTGGATCTGGAAGGTTGACGGTACCATGAGGAGAAACCTTTTGAAGACCTGCTCGACTTTCCTCTGGAAGAGCGAAAAGAAAAGCGGTTCTGCTGGAGGGTGCACAGGGAAAGGGCCGTCGACGTATCCGCCTTGATGGACTGTAGGCACTCATCAACGACCTTCCCGAAAAGGTTATCTCAGTCGAAAGGCATGTCCAGTTCCTTCGCTTGGACCTCTTGGCGGAAATTTGTGGCCTTCATCCAGCCTTGGCGATGAAGGCAGACACTGTTCCCCATCTGCCGGAACCTGTGTCTGCAATGTCCAGTGCCACTGTGATGGCGGGATCCGAAGCTACCCCCAATCCTGGAAGAGAGTTATTGCCCCCATCTTCTTGTCGTCGGGGAGGAACTCCAAAATCAGACCCAGCTTGTACCACAGCTCCCTGTTGTACCTGGCTAGGATCGCCAGTGCATTGGCCGCCATGATGGTGGACGCCGCGGGTTAAATCACCTTCCTTCCCATGGCGTCCATCTTCTTCCCCTCGCTGTCCGGAGGGACAGAAGATGAGGACGGGTTAGACGACAGTTTCCTTGCGGCTGCTGAAACCACTGAAACTGGCGATGGTTACGACCTCAGGCACTTGGGTGCGGATTCTAGCACCCGGTACTTCTTCTCCAGCCTATCCTAATTGGCCGTAGTCGTGCAAGGGTTCTTCAAGATGGCCTGGCCCTCCTCCCACACGTCGTCCAGAAGGGGCACCACCATGATTGTTTTCCTCTTGGCCTTGCGCCTCCAGTACAAGAAACACTCCTTCGGCCACAAGCTGGAATAGCTCGGAGTCTCTGGCGATCATGGAATGGAACTATCCCACCTCATCCGGTGGGAAGGCCCTAGGCTGCAGAGACCCGCCGCCCGCTGAAACAATGTCATCGGCGTCCATCATGGCCGTATCCGTCCCCATACCTGTGTCTGGGTCTGCTGGGGGAGAGGGGGCCTGACGCGGATGTGGAGGCTGAAATGGGGGCAACGGATTATGCTTCCTCTTCTTCTCTGGCGGCCGTTCGCGGACCTGGAGGACTATTGGAACTAGGTCCTGTGGCATCCTCTTCTGGATCTCCGACACCAAGGTGTGGATGGTCGACAGGATGTCCAGAGACACACTAGGCCACGTGCCATTGTCTTCGCCGTCCTCCTCTTCCACGTCCTCGCGGACCATGTATAAGGACTCCAAGCCCCCGTCGTCTGTGGACAAAACTTCCATGGTTTGGGCCATGGCCTGGGACAGATCCAGGGCTTCCTTGTCATCCCCCCTTTTTCCACACTGAGGGGCCGGAACCAGGTTCTGAGACTGTGTCCCCTTCTGCAGCATGCCAGCAGACTTTGACACAGTGACTGCGACGGTTTCGCGCCTCGGGGGCAGGGATACCTTCTGTGCTGTGGGGGCTACTTTCACAGGGTCAGCCCCCTTAACCTTTGTGAGAGCAGCCGCCACCAACTCTATCGTCGACTAAGTCTTATTCTGTGCCGATTGGGCCTTCTTGGGCAGTTCCGCCTTCTTCTCCTCTGTCCGCGGCTTTTCAGGCTTCTCCCACAGTTTAGCCGGGTTGGACGATTTCCTTTTGGAGGAGGCGCTCGATTGCTGGCTGGCAATGGAGGCGGAGGGTGATGTTGATCGCGCCCTGTCCACCGCGGGACCTGCTTCCGCAGCGACCCCAGTTGACTCAGACCTGTGGTTCTTGACCTTTCCTTGGGCCCCCATGGAGGAGGTGCCCTCAAAGGACTTAGAAGACTGCTCCTCGGACCGGCTGGCCCTGTGTGAGGCATGATCCGGCTCGGAGCACGGGGCAGAGGCCTTGGCGTTCAGCCACGCCGCCAGTCTACTGTGCCTATCCATCCTAGTCTTCTTGGAGAAACCGAGGCATATCTCGCATTCTCCTTCCTTGTGGTCTGGATGCAGGCAGTAGAGGCATTGCAGGTGCTTGTCTTCAGCAAACACAATCAGTAGCCCGCACTTGGTACAGGACTTGAAGAGGGATCTTTCTTCCTTCTTCTCCTCCGTCATGGTGAGAGGATGCGAAGTAGGCCCGATGGCCTTCTGGAAACTTTGATGATCTTCGCCCTTAAGAGGTGCTGAAATTATCTGACACACAGGCTCTTTTGGAACAAAAATAGAACCTTTTTTCGTTGAAAACAAGAAAAAGCGTAGAAGTAGCTCGCAGAGCAAACTTGAGGACTCTCAACACTGAAGCGTGCGGTAAAAATCTGAAGATGGTTGCCAGAGGAGGGGCTTAGGGAGAGAACTGTCATTTTTTGGGGGCAGTATGACCCAGAGGACAGCGATTGGTTTAAAGGAGAAATACAGTGAAAGTTAAACTGTTTTTGCTTTTACTGAGGATTACCAGCCTGACAACGGGGAATATTCATGAGCATGTTAATCCATGCCAGACCCCATGGTGGAGAAGGTTGTTGTGCAAGGGAAAAATTGCCCGTCCCATCTCTGTACCCGCAGTCCTACCCTCACAAGCAGCAGATTCCCAAAAGGGCCTTGCAAGGAGAAGAAGGGATTGGATGAGAGAGCAAGGGACTGGCATCTAGCATCTCCATGCATACCAAAATGTTGGACGCATTCCCATCATCTACTTATGGACTGGCTGAATGAGTGGGGAGCTGGAGTCAGTCCCAACCCATGTTGAGGAAGTAAGGTAATTTGTAATGATCGCCTTAAGAGGCCATTCCCTGCAAATGGCATTCTACGTTTGCATCTACGTTTCATGACCCGAGTGTTTCTATTCGGAGCAGAGAATTGTTGCATTTTACCTGGCCGAATGGTGCTTTTCTATTTATTTATTTCCTTTATTGGATATTTGTAAAGCGCCTATACAACAAATGGTGTTTCAAGGCGCCACAAGACAAAAAAGGGGAGGCGGCAGAAGGGAAAAAGATAACAATAACGGTCCTACTAGGTCTTGTGACATTCGGATCGTGCAAGTGCAGTAACAAGAAATGCCTGTCTGCGCGAAATGCAAAGTGCTAGGGTGGGAAGGGAAGTGCAGGTTAAAGAGAGTGCGAGTAAAAAAAATGGGGGTGGGGGAAGAGGGCCACCAGGGCTAGTCGAGTGCTATGGGGAGGACAGGAGGGCAGGAATTGCACAGGGTAAGGGTCTGCATGCTAAGTGCGAGGAGAGGGGGTGGACTGGGTGGGGGGGCCTGGTGCCCTGTAGAACTCAGAGGGAACCAAGCAGCCAGTCATTGCGGCAGACAGGGGTGTTAGCAGGGGAGGGGAGGTGAGAGGGAATTTGTGCTATTTGTGCTGGAAGTCTGACAACAGAGACTATAGGCAGACAAAAGACCACAAGTGATGAATAAGATTGAAGTCTGTCCTACTGCTCACGAGTATGACCTTACATATGTGGCAGCCACTAATGTGCCATGCCACAAGCCTGCATTCTGTGTGTGGGCTGATTCCCAAAAGTGAATCTGGCTGTGCAAGGCAGTTTGCCAGCACAATGGCAATTCAGTACAAGAATCAACCCCTAAAAGCTGGTGTTTTCGCCAATTGCATTTGAGCAGAGCACACACAAGAGCAAGGAATCCATGTAATTTGAGCCTGTGGAACTTCTGATAATGTGGTCACTTTTTCCAAATTTGTATGTATCGGACGAGGTAGCCTTTGCAAATTTAGCCTTCTTTTAGCTTAGAAAGTCAACTATCAAGTGGCTGGCCCAGAACTTCATTAAGCTAGAAAGCAAATGTAGGTTTTCTTACCTATACCACGTTTCAAGATTGAACCCCAAGCCCACTGGCGTAACGGGGGTCCCTGCAGCCCCTGCGGTGGGTGGGCCCCACCAGCACATGTCCTGGAAAGGGGCCCCACTTGAAGAAAAAAAAACTGAATTCTAAAAATAACAAAAAATAAATGTCTCTTTTTGAATTCACTCTGCATTCATAATGAAATTATTTCTGTAACAGAAAAAAATTCTTTATGAAGGCAGAGTGACTACAAAAAGAAACTTTCTTAAGTGTGAGGGCTCCCCCCGCCACATGACATGGAAGACCCTAGGCTGGAGGCTTCCATGTCATGGGATGGGGGGGATCCCTTTCAGTTCAAAAATAAATGAGTTTATTTTTGAAGTCACTCTGCCTTCATAAAGACATTGGGCCTCATTACGAGTCCGGCAGTAACTGTGCCTGAAATTCCAGCAGGTTACCGCCGGACTCGTATTACCATTCCGCCTCTGTGATTCCCGGAATTACCGGGGCATTACGACCCCGGTGACCCGGGAATTCCAGAGGCGGAATTCAGTAATTCCCATTCCCATTGAGTCCCATTGGACTCAATGGGAATGGGGAAGTGGAAACACTGGCACCATCTCGTGATGGTGCCGGTGTTTCCACGTCCGCCTTCAGGAGGGTGGTGTTAAACCCGCTAGGTCAGACCTGGCGGGAATGACACCTCCGCCTGCAGGACTCGAGATCACCCGGTATGGAAACAACAGTGGCGGCGGGTTTACCGCCACCGTTATTTCCATACCGGTTGAGGCGTAATGAGGCCCATTATTTCTGTTATGGTTCAGTCCTCAACGGAAATCATTTCTTTATGAATTCAGAGTGGCTTCAAAAACAAACTATTTCTTTTTGAAGTAATAGGGCTCCCCTCAACCCCATGACTTGTGCGTGTGTGAGTGTATGGTAAAAAGGTGCACACTATAATGTATGGGTGGCTGGGTGTGTGTGTGTGTGTGCGTGCGTGTACAGTGAAAGGGTGCACACTTAAATGTATGGGTGGCTGCCTGGGTGTGCCTGTATGGTGAAAGGGTGCACCCTTAAATGTATAGGTGGATCCTGTGTGAATGTATGGTGAAACGATGCACACTTAAATGTATGGGTGGGTGCCTGGGTGTGTGTGTGTGCATTTATGGTGAAAAGGTTCACACTTAAATGTACGGGTGGCTGCCTGGGGGTGCCTGCATGGTGAAAGGGTGCACATTTAAATGTAAGGATTGCTGCCTGGGTGTGCCTGTACGATGAAAGAGTGCACACTTAAATGTATGGATGACTCGGTGTGCGTGTGTGGATATGGTGAATGGTGTGTGTGCGTGTGTTCAGGGGCGCAACAAAATGTACATTTCGTGGGCTAACCCTTCAAATGTTGGATGAGGTGTTAACTTCACGGGCGGTGGGCAAGGGGCAAACTTATTTTTATGGGGGCATCTAACTTCTTTACGCATTTTAAGGAGACTGTTCTAGTGCGCTTCAATGTTACACGCAGTTAACTCTCTCCTTTAAGTCTGAAAGCACCCACTTATGGAATGAGCCATCTCCTGTTCCCTCTCTACCCTTCCAATCACTCCCCAGGCATGTAAGTACTAAACCCACATCACGATTTCAATTGCCTAAAATGCTTTACGTTAGTAATTGCTGGTCCCTTGCTAACAGAGAAACCCAGGTGCCAACATATGTGTCCTGTTCTGTCCGGCAACTGCTCTGAAGGTCAGCCAGGTCGAGTCAACATAGCCCAAAATTTCAGGGGGAGAGGGGAGTGCTGAAGCCCAGGCAACTCAATGGTGTTGTACCACAACTTGTGTTTAATGCCTTGATTACTTATTGGTAATCTTCATTACTTTTAGCCCTATTCTTCCTTGTGCCAGTACTTGCGTAGTAGGCAGTACCTGTGTATGAGCCTCATACGTAAGCTCTGGGACAATTTAGAGGGAAGTGGAGGTAATTATGGGCCAAGGAGCTGATTTTGGAGGTTGGCGTGGGGAGGGGATGTGTGGGAGGGGTGCGGGATTGTGCAATAAATCATAATGGTTGTCCATATCCAGGCTAAGCTGGCATGATATGTGGTATTAGTGGCTAGAGAGGCATTTTGGTGTGGCCAGTCTAGTCATTTCTCTGTTTGGTATGACTTTTTTTTTTAACTAGGGCACATAATAAAAGTGCAGCTATGCGCCAGATTTCGTTGCTGGGAGCCGAGGTGAAATTTTACATCTAGAGCTACAGAAAAGACTGCTGTAAGTAATGAAATCAGACTTATATGCGACAGTCTGTAGAAAATTAACATATAATATCAGAACAAAAGGGAGTAATTAGTCTTATGTCCTATACTGTTCCAGGTGTCTGCAAATTCCAAGCAGAACAATGGTGGAGTGATTACCGACATCCATACTACCCCTGACACATTTTTGGTTAGCGGTGAATGTGGTTGAACACCATCTAACTGATGGTTGTATATAATTAAATTGTGTCGCTATAAATAAAGAGGTTAGAGATTGATGAGCATTGTGTATGTTTGTATTTTAGAATTATACTGCAGAAGACATCTGATTCAGTTGTTGTGGGAGCCCGGATGGTGGTTCCTAGATACCTGAAGAAGGTTGAAAAAACGAAGGACCAAATAGTCCATTAGTGACCGAAACATATGTAGATCATTGGGACAACAATCAGAGTTGTTCTAGGAACATAAACATATCTGTGAAAAAACAGTATTGAAAGGAACGGGACTGTTTATTGTTCTGTGTGTGTTTTATGTGTAATAATTTTTGGTTTATGCACATTTGTTAAACATTTGAAATATTGATGGTATGTGTGAAAGTATGAAAGAATAGAGACTGATGAGAAGAAATTATGATGTTGAATAAGTTGGGTTAATATTATTTTGAAAAGTGTATCCTTATGAAAATGAAATTGGTCTGTCATGAAATTATAAAATTTGTATATTTTTGCAATTTTTTCTCTCTAGCCTCATTTGTACCTAGGCTCATTGTTTATTATTTTTTTTAACTGGGCATTTATGATAAAGCATTCCTGCTAAGTGAAATTACCTGGCTAAACTGGCATTTGGGTGCTGCCAGTGTAGCCGTTTCTTACTGCGGCATTGTAAATTTTTCTGGGCATCTCGGATAAAATGACATGATATGATATAGGTCATTTATGACGCGCCTGTACAGAAGTGCTTCTAGGCGCTACAAGACAAGGGAGGGAAAATAGAGGGAGGACAAGACAAGTGATCTTACTAGGCCTTGTGTCATTCAGATGGTGCAAGTGTGAGAACGAGAGGTGCAAGGGGAAAGGGAAGGGGGAATTGCAAAAAAGAGGGGAGGGGAAAACAGGGCAGCAATGCTCTGAGTAAGTGCAGCCAGGGCAGCACGGCTCTGGGCAGTGCAAGGAGAACACGGGACTGTAGGGTTACAGTTACAGCCCCCAGGTTTGTGGTAGGCCTGGAGGCAGTGCAAGGGTGACTGATCAAGAAAGAGCCTGGATTCAGTGAGATTCTGAGGGTAGCCAAGCAACCAGTCGGTACAGGAGACAGGTAGGTCAGCAAAGGAGGGAGAGAGAGGAAGCAGAGGAGAAGAGGAAGGTTGTGAGCTGCTTCCAGAACTTCAGGTGGTCCGGCTCAAGTTTGAGAGGGTCAGGTAGGTCATTTCAGAGGGAGGCAACTGTAGAGGAGAGAAATCTACCCCCCACTCTCTGCCTTGAGAAGCGCCTAAGCCTTAGAGAGTTGGAGGTAGCTGAGCAAAGGACTCGAGAAGGAAGATATTTTGGAAGAGAGCGTTGGATGTAGTGCAGGACCCAGTGTAACGCTCACCTGATTCCCGTAGAGGCGCCGGTCTTGACTGGGCGTATACCGTATCTTCAAAGGTGATGTGTAACACACGGCTGGCTCTTTGGGCTGGACCTCTGTGCACTGTATGTCTGGCTCGAAGGGTAAGATGTCTGCAGATAGAAAATGTGGGATTAATGAACTGGGTTATTGAATGTCTCTCTCTTCTTCCCTTTCTCTTCTCCTGTAGAACCCCAAAGGTTAACGCTCTCACCTTAGGTAAGTGAACGCCGTGCTCTACATCTGCCTCGAGGCAGGGTGCTGTAACCAGTTTCTTCACTGGATAAGGGGAGCAGGCCTCTTGACTTCAGAGGACTGCTGTCCGTCGTTTACTGCACGAACGGTAAGTTTCGAGTAATTCTAATGTCTTTAAAGTCTTTAGTAATGATGTCTCTTGTTTTTCAGGGTTCCGGCGATGGCGGATGGCGGGCTGAAGTGAGTTGAAGATGGAGCCCGTGTGATGAATAGAAGCGCCTGGAAGCACGTAAGTAAGCGCTTGTTGCCTGCTTCACGATGCGCTCTAACTGTCTTTTTATTTTGCAGGTACAAGTTCGGGGCGGCTGCAGGGTGCCGGAATACCCACTCGGTTAGATGTGGAAAGGAGTAATGGCACGTGAGTATTAAAGTTCCCCAATGTCTTTAAACGCACCTTGTTTTGTCTTTCAGATGCCGGAATGCAGTGTGAAGATCTCCGGAGCGCATGAAGAGCAGGTAAGCCTTTGTCTTTCAGATGCCGGAATGCAGCGCGAGGCGTTGGTGACAGCCGATGGACCAGGTAAGTGAAGAGCTGTCACTGAAGACCGTAATGCTAACCTGTTCTTTCTTGTCTTTATAGGTGTTGCTGAAGACTGGATTCAGAATGGTAAGCCTTTTTCCTTAGGCCCAGGATCAGATGCAGAAGACACGATGAGCGTTCTGCTGCTGAGGATGCAGAATAACGCAAAGCAAGATTCATCCATCGGGTGTGGTTCAAAAAGCCTCCTGTAGTGCTTAGGTGTCTCCGTCCACAGCCACGCCTAGGTAAGAAAAGAGTTCCTGCTTTCCAGAAGAGTTCCAGTGTTCTGAATCTAGGGAGTGGCTCCTGCCCCACCCAACAGGAAAAGTAGTTCCAAACAGAAGAGGATCAGAGACTCAACTGGCAGGCAAGTAAGCAGCATGGTCTGCTGCAGGTAAGTCCACCCAAGCATTATGAGCCCGGCGCTTCCAGCGCTGGGACTGGGCATATTTATGAGCCTGGTGCCACTGGCGCCAGGACTGGGTCCAAAAGGTCCCAATTGGGACTGGTTGGCACTCGGAACATGGGTTATGGGTCTGCTTCCAAGGGAGTTGGGAAAACCCTGACCTTTTGGAAGCAGAGATCATGACAGTACCCCCCCTCAAGGCCCCTCCCAAACCGGGCTTCTCCGGGGGTTTTGGCTTGTCAGGAAATGTTCGGTGAAATCTTTTGATTAGGCGAGGAGCGTGGACATATTCAGCAGGTTCCCAGGATCTCTCTTGGGGGCCGTAGCCTTTCCAGTCAATTAGGTAGAATAGTTTAGATTTGGAGATCTTGGAGTCCAGAATGCTTTTGACTTCAAACTCGAGTTCTCCATCAACTAGGATAGGTTTTGGAGATTTGGTTAGTCGGGTTTGAGGTTGCACGGGTTTTAATAGAGAGACGTGGAAGACCGGATGTATCTTCATGTGCGGGGGCAAGTCCAACTTGACCGCTACTGGGTTTACTATGGTAGTGATGGAATAGGGACCAAGGTATCTTGGGTTGAATGTGCGTGGCCCTTTTAGAGGTAGATATTTGGTGGATAACCAGACTTCATCCCCTACTTGATATTGAGGGGCTTCCTTCCGATGTTGATCTGCTCCTTTCTTGTATTGTTCTTTAGCCCTTTGAAGGTGAGAAACAGCTTCCTTAAAGGCTTGGGTGATTGTAGAATGCAGGTAGTCTACTGCTGGTGTTTCAAGATCTTGGAGGGGATCCAACTTCGAGGTTCGAGGGTGACTGCCGTACAAAAGAAAAAACGGGGTTTTCCCAGTTCCCGAATGGACAGAGTTATTGTAGGCATATTCGGCTATCCAAAGGATGTCTTTCCAAGTTTTTTTCAGTTTGTTGCAGCATGCAGCGTAAATACTGTTCCAGAGTTTGATTGGTCCTCTCGGTTTGTCCGTCGGCCTGAGGGTGGTGACTGGTCGATAGTCTCACATCAATTTGAGCCGACCGACAGCAACTTCGCCAAAAATGAGAAATAAATTGACTACCTCGATCCGAAATTAGAACCGAAGGAAAACCGTGCAGTCGGACGATGTTTTCGAGAAATTCTCGGGCCAGAGTTGCTGCTGTTGGCAAGCCTTTGAGCGGAATGAAATGCGCCATCTTGGAGAATAAGTCCACGATTACTAGAATCGTATTGTATCCGGAGCATGGAGGTAGATCGGTGATGAAGTCCATAGAAAGCGTATGCCAAGGGCGAGGTGGAATGTCAATAGGGCGTAAGAGGCCTGCTGGTCTTTCCTTTTGACTCTTGTTTTGGGCGCATACTCCACAGGACATTATAAAGTCTCTGATATCTTTTTTCCAAGACGGCCACCAGAAGTAGCGCTTGATCTTTTCTGAGGTCTTGGCCATACCGGGATGTCCTTCCATTAAAAAATCGTGATAACAAGAGATTACTTTTTTCTGTAAATCTGTGCTGGGTAGGTATAATCGTTCTTGGAAATACAATAAGTTGTCCTTTACTGCAAAGTCCTTTCCCTGCAGATGCCAATTCTGTATGTCTGCTGGAGTTACAAGTTGCCTGGCTTTATCCTTAACTTCCTCTATGGATTCTGTGGCGATTACACCCAGAATTCTTTGTTCGGGAATGATTGGTACAGGTTTAGGGTTGACCAAGTGTTCTTCCACTCCCATCCGAGAAAGGGCATCAGCTTTACCGTTTTTTGTACCAGGTCGATAGGTAATTATGAAGTCAAACTCGGCAAAGAATAATGCCCAACGGAGTTGTCTAGAGGATTGGGCTTTTGCGGTTTTCAAATATTGCAGGTTTCAAATATCGGTGATCCGTAATCACAGTAACGGTGTGTCGGGCCCCCAGCAGATAATGCCGCCAAACCTTAAAGGCAGACTTGATAGCCAGAAGTTCCTTGTCAGTAATCGTGTAATTGATTTCAGGAGGCGAGAATTTGCGGGACCAAAATGCCACGGGATGCAACCGATTGGTTACCGGTTCCTTTTGTGATAGAACTGCCCCCATGGCAAGGCTTGAAGCATCAGTTTCCACGATGTAGGGGAGTTCGGGGCGAGGGTGTTTGAAGATTGGTGCAGAGATAAATTTAGTCTTCAAATCCTGGAAAGCTTGTTCCGCCTCGGTAGACCATTCAAAACGTTTGTTTTTCTTTAACAAGGCAGTGATGGGCTGGACTATTCGAGAGAATTCGGGGATAAACCTGCGGTAAAACTTAGCGAAGCCTAACATTCTTTGCACACCTTTTACGGAGGATGGTGATGGCCATTTGAGAACTGCATCGACCTTCTTTGAATCCATACGCACTCCGCCAGGTGATAATATGAATCCCAAGAATTCAACTTCAGTCACGTTGAAAACACATTTTTCCAATTTAGCGAAAAATTTGTGTTGACGCAATCTTTCGAGGACCATTTTCACGTGTTTCCGATGTTCAGATTCCGATGAAGAATAAACGAGGATGTTGTCAATGTAAACAACAACACACACATCTATGAGCTCTCTGAGGACATCGTTCATAAAATATTGAAAGGCGGCCGGGGCATTACAAAGTCCGAAGGGCATGACCTGATATTCAAATAGCCCATACTTGGTGCGGAAGGCCGTCTTCCATTCATCGCCCTCTTTTACTCGTACCAAGTGGTAAGCTCCTCTAAGATCCAGCTTTGTATATATGCATGCTTTTCTGACTTGGCCCAGGAGTTCAGGGATCAAAGGTAACGGATATCTATTCTTAACGGTGATCTGGTTCAGGGAGCGATAATCTATACAAGTTCTAAGGTCTCCTTCCTTTTTTGGAACGAAGAACAAAGCTGAAGAAGCAGGGGACTTGGAAGGACGAATAAACCCATTTGCCAGGTATTGATCCAGGTATTGTCGAAGGTGAAGGTTCTCAGGCTCGGTGAGGGCATAAATTCTACTACAAGGAGGAGTAGATCCAGGTATCAGGTCGATCTGGCAGTCATAAGACCTATGAGGAGGTAGAGAGTTAGCCTGATCCTTCCGGAAAACATCTTGGTATTCTAGGTATTCGGGAGGTAACTGGGGAGTCTCTGAAGAAATTGCTGCCAGTGCAACACCAGGTGGAGGGTGACAAGTAGAGACACATTCTGGAAACTGGACCGTTCTTGCTCGCCAATCGATCAGAGGATTGTGTTTCTCTAACCAAGGTATTCCTAGAATAATCTGAAACTGAGGGGCCTTGATCACATCGAACACGATCTTCTCATGGTGTCCATCTTGACTTACTAGCGTCACTTCTTGAGTGGTATGCGTTACTGGCCCGGAGGCTATCTCCGTACCATCCACCGTAGTAATGACGTCCTTTACAGCCTTGGGACAAAGAGTTAGATTCATCCTCAAAACCATTTCATGATCCACATAATTGCCGATGGCACCGCTGTCGACGTAAGCTTCAATTGCATGTAATCGATCCGGATTATCAGGGCTAATGAGGACCATAGGTATCACGAAATGCGAGGTCACGGAACTGGTTTTCACGCTCGGCAAGAGGACCTCTATTCTTGTCGGGCGAGGTCGTTTCCCTGCTCAGAGTTTGTAACTTTGGTAACTGCAGCTCCTACTGCCTTCTTGGCAGGTTTCACCGGACAGTCTCGAAGAAAGTGCCCTGAGTTTCCGCAATAGAGGCATAATTGCAACTGTTTTCTCCTTTCCCGCTCCTTTTGTGTTAGAGGACCTTTCAGACCCCCTATTTGCATGGGTTCCCCGGAGTCTACTCCTTTGGAAGGAGTTGGCGGTTTGGAAAATACTCGAGCATCAAACTTGGAACGATCGGCCTTCCTGTTCTGCAGTCTGTGATCTATTTGAACGACTAAGTCTATATAGTCCGAACAATCTTGTGGGGGATTCACTACTTGGACTAACACATTTTTGAGCTCTCCGCGTAGACCTCTATAAAACAGCGTAATCCTTTTGTCCTCAGGCCAGTGAGTTTCCACTATCAGTCTGTTGAAAGACGCAATATAAGCCAAAAGGTCTTGATTACCTTGTCGCAACGAAAGAAGCTCATTGTCCAAGGCCTGCCCCTGTGAATGTCTTGCAAACAGTTTTTCCATACTGAGCTGAAAAGCTTGAAAATCATGGAGGACCGGATCATCTTGATTTACTAGAGGGATCGACCAGTCTGCCGCATTGCCACTAAGGTACGAAAGCACGAAAGCTACTTTAGCTTGATCAGTTGGAAAGGCTGCTGGCCGGCATAAGAAATGCAACCGGCACTGATTGATAAATACTGCAAACCTCTTTGGGTCACCAGAAAATCGTTCGGGCGGAGCCAGAGGTACATTCCCAGGTAGGTTGATCTGCACTGGATTCATAGAGGATGTAGAAGGAAGATTTCCCCCAGATGCGGGTAACGGGGTCTGTCCGGCTTGTGACTGTAGCAATTGTCTAGCGAGATCATCGGTTCGCTCCTTGGAAATAATCAGTTCCCTTCTTAGAGCGTTCGTTTCCTGACGGGCTGCATGCACTTCTGCCCTTAGTTCCCCAAGTAACTGGGCTAGCTGGTCGGTATCCGAGGTTTCCATAGCGCCTGGACGGGAGTTTTGTGGTAGGCTTTGCGTTCTGCAACGCTCACCTGATTCCCGTAGAGGCGCCGGTCTTGACTGGGCGTATACCGTATCTTCAAAGGTGATGCGTAACACACGGCTGGCTCTTTGGGCTGGACCTCTGTGCACTGTATGTCTGGCTCGAAGGGTAAGATGTCTGCAGATAGAAAATGTGGGATTAATGAACTGGGTTATTGAATGTCTCTCTCTTCTTCCCTTTCTCTTCTCCTGTAGAACCCCAAAGGTTAACGCTCTCACCTTAGGTAAGTGAACGCTGTGCTCTCCATCTGCCTCGAGGCAGGGTGCTGTAACCAGTTTCTTCACTGGATAAGGGGAGCAGGCCTCTTGACTTCAGAGGACTGCTGTCCGTCGTTTACTGCACGAACGGTAAGTTTCGAGTAATTCTAATGTCTTTAAAGTCTTTAGTAATGATGTCTCTTGTTTTTCAGGGTTCCGGCGATGGCGGATGGCGGGCTGAAGTGAGTTGAAGATGGAGCCCGTGTGATGAATAGAAGCGCCTGGAAGCACGTAAGTAAGCGCTTGTTGCCTGCTTCACGGTGCGCTCTAACTGTCTTTTTATTTTGCAGGTACAAGTTCGGGGCGGCTGCAGGGTGCCGGAATACCCACTGGGTTAGATGTGGAAAGGAGTAATGGCACGTGAGTATTAAAGTTCCCCAATGTCTTTAAACGCACCTTGTTTTGTCTTTCAGATGCGGGATGCAGCGCCGAAGGCCTCCGGAGCGTGCGAAGAGTTGGTAAGCTTTTGTCTTTCAGATGCCGGAATGCAGTGTGAAGACCTCCGGAGCGCAGGAAGAGCAGGTAAGCCTTTGTCTTTCAGATGCCGGAATGCAGCGCGAGGCGTTGGTGACAGCCGATGGACCAGGTAAGTGAAGAGCTGTCACTGAAGACCGTAATGCTAACCTGTTCTTTCTTGTCTTTATAGGTGTTGCTGAAAACTGGATTCAGAATGGTAAGCCTTTTTCCTTAGGCCCAGGATCAGATGCAGAAGACACGATGAGCGTTCTGCTGCTGAGGATGCAGAATAACGCAAAGCAAGATTCATCCATCTGGTGTGGTTTAAATAGCCTCCTGTAGTGCTTAGGTGTCTCCTTCCACAGCCACGCCTAGGTAAGAAAAGAGTTCCTGCTTTCCAGAAGAGTTCCAGTGTTCTGAATCTAGGGAGTGGCTCCTGCCCCACCCAACAGGAAAAGTAGTTCCAAACAGAAGAGGATCAGAGACTCAACTGGCAGGCAAGTAAGCAGCATGGTCTGCTGCAGGTAAGTCCACCCAAGCATTATGAGCCCGGCGCTTCCAGCGCTGGGACTGGGCATATTTATGAGCCTGGTGCCACTGGCGCCAGGACTGGGTCCAAAAGGTCCCAATTGGGACTGGTTGGCACTCGGAACCTGGGTTATGGATCTGCTTCCAAGGGAGTTGGGAAAACCCTGACCTTTTGGAAGCAGAGATCATGACACCCAGCCCCAAAAAGCCTTGTGGATAATGCAAAGGGTCTTGAACTTGATCCTTTCAGCCACCTGGCGCCATTCGAGAGATTTTAGGGCTGGCGAGATACGATCCCTGGGCTTGAGGCCAAGGATAAGTCTCACAGTCCTGTTCTGGATTAGTTGCAGAGGGCGGAGAGTAGAGGAAGGCAGATTGAGAAAGGGGCTGTTGCAGTAGTGCAGCCTAGAGAGAACCAGGGTCTGGAGACAGTGAGCTTCTGGGGGAAAGTGAGAAAGGGAAGAGTCCCTTTGCGGAGGAGTAGCTGCTAGTGGGACTTCTTGGCGACCACTGAGATGTGAGGAGAGAAAGAGATGACTCCAAGGTTTTTTGCCTCGCAGGAAATCGAAGAAAGGGGGCCCAAGGTGGGTGGCCAGAGTGAGAGAGGGAAAGCAGGGGCAAGGGTCCTAATGAGAAGGATCTCTGTCTTATTGGCATTAAGGCAGATATTGTTGGAGGCTCACCAATCCTGAATCGCAGATAGACAGTCAGGAATGAGCAAGAGAGCAATGGAGGCTGAGGGGAGCCTGAAGGAAAGCTGAGTGTCATCCACATAACACTGAAAGTTAGAGGAGAAGGTAGAAATCAGTTGGGCCAAAGGGGCCAAGTAGAGGTTGAAAAACCATGGTGAGAAGGATAGAGACCTGGGGAACGCCACAGGTAGATAGAGAGAGAGGTGGCGGAGAGAAAGGGACCAAGTTGGACCTGGGAGGGGCAGTCCAAGAGGAAGGAGGTAAGCTACTCCAGGGCCTGATCTGTGATACCCAGGTTCTCACGGAGTAGATTTATCAGGATGGTGTGGTTGACCATGTCGAAAGCAGAGGAAAGATCAAGGAGGATGAGGACAGAAGGAATGCTGGAATCAAGATTAGAGAGCAGATCTTCACGGGTGTTTAGGAGAGTAGTTTCCATGCCTCTGGCAGCTCTGAAGCCAGGCTGATGGTCATGGAAACAACCAACAGATTCAGTGTGGAGAGCAAGCTGGGAGTTGGCCAGGAAAGGGTTGAAGGAGACTCAGCGATAGTTTGCCGGGCAGGTAGGATTGGCAGACGGCTTCTCGAGGAGTGGGTGCACAAGGGAGTGCTTAAGGGAGCGGGGAACGTTGCAGTGGCGAAAGAGTGATTACAGAAATCGGCCAAGGCTGGAGCGAGGGTGTCAATATGGTCCTTGATGGTTCTGAAGGAGCAGGAGCGCACCGGTTTGGACAACACTTTCATAGATCGGACTTGTCTAGAAACCTCATCAGGTGTTGTCAGAGAGAAAGAGAAAGGAGGAGGAGAGGCAGAGGTGGCCAAAGGGGGGCCGAGAGAGGAAGAGGGGGAGGAAGAGGAGATAGAAGACAGAATGTCATGAGTTTTAGCTGAGAAGTGAGAGGCCAGAGCCGTATAGAGGGCCTGGGAGGGAACAGGAGAGGTAGAGACCCAACAGGATTGACCAAGATCCTTGCAGATTTTAAGGAGTTTGGCCATGTTGTTAGAGGCCACAGAGACGCGGGCTTGAATGTGTGCTCTCTTCTTGTTGAGTATTATTGCTTCGATTGGCATTTTGGGGCAACCAATCTAGGTATGTCTAAATGTGGCCTTGCATGCTTTACTGTAATGTTATTACGTGTCGACACTGGTCTACATTGTGAAGCCAGTTGGACATTTTTTCATTCTGGCATGGCATTTTTAATAGCAAAGCATTAATGTTCCTGTGCACTGTTGGTGACTTGCATGTATTGGATTGGTGTTACCCTACAAAACAATTGCAAACACTCTGGCTTTTTAGTCAATTTTTCTCAGAAAGTGTACTGTATATTGCATTAAAACACATTTATATTTTTCTTCTAGTGCAGTGTGCGGCATACCCCTTCAGCAGCACGTTTGCGCATATTGCGCAAGTGTGATCATCTCTGCCGCCCCAGAGTGTGGCGCAACCCATGATTTGTTGCCAAGTTGGGGGGGCCCTCAGCATCTAAAGCATATAAAATATATTTATTGAAATTCTATGAATAAAAAATGTCCTCTCCACTCCCTTTCCAAACTCCTGTCTTCTTGATGCCGGGTCACAAAAGGTAGAACGTACACGAGCAATGTATAGACCAGGCATACTGTTATGCCTTCCCGTGGTCGTATATTGTGAATGGACATGGTATTGATGTGTGCAGTATTGGTATTGATAAGGAAATTGCATGCAAGCCTAAAATTCACATTTATGTGTGTACAATGTATGCAGCACCTGCATTTTGCAATGTGCCAATGTATAAATACATTTTAAGTTATAACGTTTCCCCTTCTTTTACCTCCTGGTACCATATAGTATTTCCATGCCTATTGTCCATTACAAATGCTGAAATGTGACCCCTTTCTATATATATTACACCACTTGCATCTAGAAATGTTAGGTAGCAGTTGTGCAGATAATAGGGAAATGTGGTTGGACATGTTTGTGAATAGCTGTGTGTTTGACAAATGGTGGGCATTGAACAATATGTGCCTTGCACCTATAGCCCTTTCTAACATGCTCTTCCGAATGCCCCGTTCTAAAAATTCAGTATTGACTTGCAATTTCTTAGTACATTAGCACTCTGATGTTTAAAGCAATAGAAATAAACCTTTTCTGAATTGACTGTAACTTACACATTCGTAAATTACAACGTTTTCCATGCAGTCAAATTAGAGACATATGTCGACCGTTTTTTGGGAGCCTGTAGCCAATGACCAGGATCCCCACACAACCCTCGTCTGACTTATTTGATATAAGCTATAAGCCATGTGTTTGCCCCACCCATTATCAAATATTAAACTCTTCCTTGGGAACGGGTGTGGCCATTAATCATTGAAACGGGCATTTCTTCCTATGTTGAGGGAGCATGTGAAAGCATATGGAACGGACCACTGATCTGGCTGACGTAGCAGCTGAACTCAGCACTGCCTTTATCGGAAAGGGTATCAGATTTGGTAGTTCAGTCGTTTCTGGAATTAAATAATTTTCTAGACCAGTCCAGAACACAACAAAGGCAGGGGATCACTTCTATTCTGGGTGAAGTTCAGTTGGAAGCAGACAGAGAGTGCCAGTGCCCGTCCGGATATTTCAGAAGCATTTAAAACCGGCACCTTGCCCCTTGTCATCCAGAATCAGGCTCTGAGCTGAATTCAGTTTTCATTTTTAAACAGACGCCTCTTAGTAGCTAGTCCTTCTAAGCGGAAGTCTCCAAGGACCAGCTTTGTTTATCCATGTTTTTAAAAACTTATTTGCAGTTTAAGCCATCATTGACTGTCACATTATTTTCAATCGTTTGTGGATGCAAATGACGCCTAAATGATGGGGGGGTCTAGTTACCACCAATGGTAAGTTAAGGAGCTGCCTGACTGATGTCCAGATGTGGAGGTCGACCAAGCAATTAAAATGAAACCCAAATAAAAAGTAACAGTGGATGGAGGGCAATCCAGACGGCATTTGGAATACTACTTTTGTCCCGCTGCTTTGGGTTCGTGCCCAGACGTAATGCCAGGTGTTTGTAAACTGGGCTATGTGACTGATGCCCACTTTTTAATGGAGTTGCAAGTGCGGTCAGTCACACACATACTTTTTCCATGCTTGTTTTCAATATAATCCCTAGTGCACCATGGTGGTTAATGTATTCATCAAGATGACAACATCTTGGGCATCTCAGAAAATGTCTGCTAGTCAGAATGCTTTTCATACCACCCACTACACCGCAGTAACATATCAAGAAAAGTAGAATGACATGAGGCACACACAGGCATATTCTTTAGAACAAAAACCTAGACATGGATGTGGAGATTATGAAAGAAGAGCTGCTCCTTCATACATTTAAAAACCATAAAATAATCACGCACTATGTCTAGGTCACTATATGGGTCAGATGAAATAAATAAATGAATTCTGGTGAACTCACATGACAGAGAAAATAATGAACAGTGACAGAGGCAATTAAGTTCACTCACTCATGTTTGGCATAACAGTTTATCCTTCATTTGTGAGAAATCCCTCGTTCAAAGGACACACCTGAGGCAAAGGCAAATTGTTAAAGTTCATAGGTATGAGTGACTAAAAGCAGGAATGTCCAAAGGTTTATAGGGTTAAGTTGCACTTAATAGCACAGCTGAACTGTTGCCTCACTATACTAACTACTACACAAGCAAAGAATGTGCATTCCACCAGTCCATGGTCAAAGTGTTTTAATTTACAGTCCGACTCGTTCCAGGGGAGGCGGGGTTGATTGTCCGAGTGAGGAGAGATTAGCCACCTCTCTGTGGGTGCCTAGTTGGGCAGCTGGTGTTCTGGACAGACCAGATTACTCCAAGGACGTTAAGTCGCAGGCCAGTGTCAGGAAATCTTCTAGTGAGTGGTTTCCTTGAAGAGGAGCACCTTCAAAGCTTTCCTGAATTGTCAATCTGATCCTAGTAAACTCTCTTTTATGCATCGACTGATGGTGTCCGGACATTTCGTCGAAAGACATTTGGTCGACGGAATTTGGTCGAAAACCAAATGGTCGAATTATTTTTTTTAATTATATATATATTTTTTAGGTTTTAGTTTAGAGAAAAAAAGGGTTTTTTAGAAAAAAAAGGGGTTGGGGGGACCCCCCCCCCAAAAAAAAGTGAACATAAAAAAAAACAAAAATTCGACCATTTGGTTTTCGACCAAATGGTTTCGACCAAATGTCCTGTCGAGCATTTTTTTTCGACGAAATGTCTGGTAATGAACATATCAGACCTATTTACAGCAATGCACATAATTTATACTTTCTGAATCTGTGCCTGGAAACATGTTAATTTGCCTTCTTTTGCTTAGCATCTCTAAAAGATGTTCACTCATCACAGACATGGTTTTCCCTGCATTGAGCTCTTCAGTATGGGACAGGAGACAGTTAGCATGTTTAAAGATTAAGGAAGCTGTGACGATTCACGGGATCTCATTACTTCTCCCTAGAGGGGCAGCCCTTCCCTGTGAGGCTAGCAGCCTGCTACACAACATTCCTTCTAAGGGTGGTGGAATGAGGACCTCCCAGACAGAGACTCCCCTCTTGGGGACGCCGACTCCTGTTCCATCAAGGAACCCCCTAAGCCCTTCCTTGAAAAGTCCACAATGTCATCAAGACTTCCTGAGAACCATCCCATGCAGGTCAATCTTTGTTATTGCAACATCACAGAATACAACCAAATACAACCAACATGAAGACAAACATACCTGGAAGAAGAAGAGACTCCAAGACATAAAGATTACTCAATGGTTGGAAGCCAACCATTCTGGGACGAAGAAGTAATAAAGAACGCTCCAGGGAGAGAGACGAAGGACTTAACATATACGCTGGGGAGGGCCCATCACTTTCCAATAAAAAGGAAAGAAGGGCCAACATTAAGTGTTGGTGGAGCCCAGGCGTTTCAAAGCCGTCGAGACAGAGAAACAAGGAGAGCATGGGAGTTCCTCAGTCGCGAGGACGCTAGTAACCGAAAAGGGATCGAGGCACGGAGAGAGAAAACCCAATCCATGGATACCCACGAGAAGTACAGGCAGTGGCGTGACCCAGAAGAGGAGGACCGTCCAGTACTCAAACAATGCAGAGACCGCGAGAGAACAGGCTCCGCTGAGCCATGCGTCAAAGCAGGAAGAAAGAAGGAATGCAAGAAGCACCAGGAAACCTGAGGAAGCCTGACCCCCACAAGACCCAGTGACGCTGACCCAGCCGTACGAAGGTAACAGGAGCGGCGGGAGACTGGGAGGGGTGCAGGGCAGGAAGAAGACCACAGGACCCCTCATATTCGCCCCAGTGGTTGTGAATACCTTAAAGAAAGTAACGAGTAACAAGGCATTCATCAAATTCGTCCTAGTGGTTGTGAATACCTTAAAGAAAGGGAAGAAAATAGAAAAACTCAGTACACTATCCCAGTGAGAGTGAACACCATAACGATAGGAAAGGCTCAAGTCAGTCAGCCCAGGAAGACATTGATAATCTAACCAGTTGTGGAAAGTAGTAAAGAGACACTGCAAGAATCTCACGGGAATAGAGGTCAAGACCCTACCTTGAAAAGCCTAAGAACTTTAAGGAACAAAAGGGGATACCTTGAAGGTTGGAGAGTCCCCTACAGGAACTAAAGGAACTGGTCTATGTAATCACAAAGAACTTCAAGATAGAATGTTGATGCTTGAAAAGCCTGTCCAGGAGTAGGGAGTAATTCTCCTGGACCTATTTTCTTTTGATGTTATAAATAGTAGTATGGTCAGCGTAGGGTAGTGTTTGGACGAAAGACGGTCTGTCAATTTGGACTGCACTATTAACGACGAGCACCCTGGTTAGTTTTGCGTTAGATAGGGCAAACCCTTTTATTAGGGACAGATGGGCCTTTTTCCACATTATTTAAATGAAACTTGAGAATGCCAACCCTTTGTCCGCCTCTTTCTCCTGACGCTCATGTTATGCATAGTCAATGATATACAATAAAAACAACAGATGTCACATGTTGCGATTCTCATGATGGTTGCACCAGATTCTAGGCACACATGGACAGATTTCAAGCTGTCCCGCCTTGTGCGATTTCTGCACCCAGACTTACATGTTTCTTTGCATGCTGGCACTTTTAGTCCTACAGGTGTCTGAATGCAACAAAAGACGCAACACTGGATGAATTAAAAATGTTTGCCTAACAAGGTGCAATCAGAAATCTGTGCTAGCAGAGGCTGGAAGCTTACAAACATTTAGCAAAGAATAGCCACCGATTTGGCTTTAAGGTTTACAAACACAAGTTCACAATAATTTTCAGGAAGACTCAACTCAAAGTCAGCATCACTTAGAACATGACTTTGAACTACAGACAAGAGAGTGTCTGTGAGCGAGGTCCTCAAATTAGGAGGGGTCGTAAATCTGGGCCCTTGAGACTGGACTCAACTCAGAGCCACACTGATTCAGACTAGGAGAGTCAATGCCCCACAGATAAGGAGGATCTCTAAGTCACAGTTCCCCAACGTATAGAGCATCAAAACAAACAGTCTAAGAGGATCTCAATTTCAGCATGGAGGGTCCCTCTAAATTAGAACCCCTTGAAGAGGGATGGCTGAATGCACCCCCTGGTCCCCCTCCTATACAGACATGACCCGGAAGAAGAACCGAAGGTACCATGATCGCCCATACAATTTCGGACCAATTCCCAGCACTCCCCGGATTGACAAGTATGTCGAAAGGTACCCACCCAGCCAGCCATACAGCCCAAGAGCAGTGCAATCATTAACCAGAGTGGATGAAGAGCCTCAGGAGGCATCTAAGGAGACTTCAATTGACAGTGTTGACTAAAGCGCAGAGAAGCAGGAGGCACTGACGTTGTTAGAGACGCCAGAACATAGATGCGTTAGACATGAAGCACACGTGCCATCCGCACATCGGGACATAAACACACACCCAAATGCACGAAGAACACATGCGTACCAGTTCTATAAGTTAGAGGACAGACACACATATATACTGTCTTTGCTTTTATTATTTTGTCAGTAGCTTAAACGCAGCATGCAGAAACCGCAAAAAGCAACACATCCTGAACTAGCTTGCAGATGCTTACACGCAATTAACTTCATGGATACTGCAGGAGCACATATGGGATCTGACAGAGCCATTTACGACTAACATATGGAAGATAGAGTACTACAAACAGGAAGAAGCCATGCCGTGGCTTAGGAAAATTACAGCAGGCCACAGACCCTCAGCAGGAGCTGCACTGACCAAATTCAGGCTGCGCAGAGAAGTAAAAGTGTGGGACAAGAACCGCTGCCAAGGCCACCAAGATATGAGTGCCATTCCATTCTCTGAACGACAGTAACACCACCCACACACAGTAAAGGTGAATAAATCCTGTTAATTCAGAGTAATTCAGAGCTGCAGAAGCTGGAAACACAGTCCATGAACACGTGACCCGGCCGAAGCCGATGATGAACCGAAACTAGCAACTGGGAAAGAGAAGCAGTCTCACGCTGCCAGACAAAGGCTTGTAACAAAGATGTTACTTCAAGCGATGAGAGTTGCATGGTGAGAACGGGCACTTGCATAGTCTATGGTGGTACACACAAGTTACAATGCAGACACATAATTATTCTTATTACCATGAGAAGGTACCTAACTCATTGAGAAGTTCCAGGACACGATTGATCCCTCTGCTGATCCCTGTTGGTTTTGGCTGTAATAAATCACAGTTTGAAATTGCCGCCTGTCTGGACCTTACGTTCCTTTTGAGGGGAAGGAGTAGGGCCTTCCATGAGTTCTGAGTCCGCAAACTCATAGTACTTGGGGGTTTGCCCCAACACCTTCACTCAGTCCAAGGATATGACCCACCGGCTAAGAGGGTGTCGATGTCAAGAGCCATGCAGATAAAACATGTGTCAGAGTCACACATTTTAACAATAGGCGGGTATAATAGTCACAACCCCATGGCTATTATGAGCTGTGTTCACACTTCCCCAACAAGGAGAGACTCAACCCAAAGCCAAATCCCTTTACATGGTTGTCATAATTAGAGCCCTCACTATCAGATGTGTCACAGTCTAAACACCGCAGACTAGGAGGGCCCGTAGGTTACAGCCCCCAGACAAGTAAGTTCTTAAGTTCTGAAGGCCTAGGAGTATGAACTTCTAAAATTAGAATTTCACAGGGTCAGAGCTCTTCAGACTAGGAGAGTGCCAGCCTCCCTCAGAGTAGGACGGTACCTAGAGCAAAGGCCCTAATAATGTAAGGGCTTCAGAGGCCAGTTTGGCCAGCATGATCTCAGTGTCAACACCCCTCATACTAGGAGAGTGTAAGATCCCTTGGAAAAGAGGTGGGTGTTTGTGCACGAACCATCCAGACTAAGAAGATATCAGAGTTAGGAACTATCAGACTACTAGGGCATCCGGCTACATGATCAGAGTCCCCCATACTAGAAAAGTATCAAAGCTTTTTAAACCAGAAGTGTTTGTGAAACCGTCCAAACAGGTCTTGACAGAAAAAGTAAACATTTACCGAATGACACCAAGCATCATACCAGCACTCCTACAAGTAAAAACAACACATTTTAAAAATGATGGTGGTCATTCTAAAATAGGCGTTTGATCCAATTATCACCAGCTTTAACACCTACCATATTAAAGGCTTGTTATGTATTTTAGTCATTCTTTGGATTGAGTAATATCTCTACCCGTGCAGCATTTTGGCATGATGGCATGTACATAGTAAAATGCAATGTAATGTATTCATGCAGTGAGCATATATCAACAGTTATGCACAGATGTTCCCGTTCAGTTTGAATGTCTGGGCTTCAAACCAGGCTAATGAATTGTTTTGGCACAAATGGGTATACTAACATTATTTCTGCACTGTACTCCAGTAGTCTGGGATGTGTTCCAATTGTTCCTTTTGTTTTGGTACATGGTACTAATGGTCCCCTTTACCAATAACAAAGTCCTAAAGGACTACAACAGACTGCAAGGCTTCCGGGCTATGCCGGAGTTGAGGGAGATTATTGACTGATGGGGTTAGAGATAATTCAGCTTCATGCTTTGGCATGCCTTTCAGTAAAAACGACGCTGATGCTAAAAAAGGCTGGCTTCTGGTAGGGGCAGTCAGAGCTGCTCAAGATCCTAGACGAGGCAAGCCTGGACGCAGGCAAGGCTGAAGGAAGGAAGAGCTGAAGGGCCCTGGAGCAGGCTGGAACCCCTCTCTCCATGAAAGCCTATGGAGAGGGGATGGTCATCCCTCCTTTTTTTTGCTTAGATTTTAAAGCATCTGAAATTGAATTTTTGGGCGCCAGAGACTCAAAAAGCATTTACTTTTGCTTTTTGAGAAGATCCAACATTTGTGACATGGGGAGCAACCTTACCTATGGCAATCAGCTTACCACCTATGGACATATAGCATTCATAATTGTATGGTGTTTGCATCATGGTTAGTTCCAATTGACACGAAGGGCCTCATTATGAGGTTGGCGGTAAAACTCACTGGTAGGTGCGGGTTACCGGCAACCCTCTAACACTGATACGGCCATCTGACATCCGGTGCTACCAGGATATCACAGGCAGCGGTGGTACGGTTATTTCCCATTCCCATGGAGTCCCATAGGACTCCATGGGAATGGGAAACCTGAAGCACCAGCACTGTTAGTAACAGTGCTGGTGCTTCAGTGAAATGGCTGTCGGCAGGGGCCTGAACTCCTGGCAGGTCAGGCCTGCCAGGGAGATCCGTGGCCACCAACGGCAGACTCAAAGTGAGCAAGTCCAGAATTGCTCCCTTGTAATGAGGGCCTACATCTTTTAATGCATTGTTACCTTTTTGCTTCTTTTTATTAAGAGACCATGATGGTTTTGATAGGTGTTTTTTCCAATTGGATTTGGTATTTTGGGGATTTTTCTTGGAATATGCAGACCACAAGCCCTCATCCAGGCTCCAGACATCCAGCCTTCAGCTCTCTTCTCCCTACCCTCAGAGGACATTAGTGATTATGAGAGACTGTTTTACCCATTTTCAAAAATCACATTCTTAAAGAGGAGAGGTACTGAGAAACAAGGCAGTTCATTGCATGGTATTGTTTAGTGAGAATTAATGAGGTATGGAAGCAAAGAAGATGATTGCTGCATATTCATTTGTAACTTTTTTTGCACATTCAGTGTGTTATGTGTAGTTACAATAACTGTGGCAATGTTTCTATGTTACTTATTTCTCATAATAACAAGAATGACACTATACAAGAGAATGTGAGAACATTCATTGAGTGTTTATTATTGAGAATTAAGTCAAAAGCATTTGAGTATATATATTAAGTGGGGACATATATTTGAAGTACTGTATATTGGCATACTGTATATGGTGCATGTTTTGATAAAGAAGGGGTTAGTAGAAGGTTTGAGCAATGGACCCCCAATAAAATACATGACATTAGTAAATCAGCCTTGTGTGGATGAGTGAGGGTAGATGCACACTGCAGGGGTATATTTCCTACTCTCTCTCTTCTGATGCATAGTGAAAGGTATATGTTTTTCTCTACCTCTATTCCCAACTAAGCTCCTAGTAGGGGGGTCTGCGGGTCACCTTCGGGTGAAGAAAAGGCTCTCTGAGGTAGAGGTGATGGAAATCACACCAGGCTTAAGAGTATTAAAGGTATGGGGCACAGGTAAACATTTTAAAAAGTCCTCTGAAAGAACCTCCTGTACTATTGTAAGTGCTACCCTTCACTATGGGAGAAACACTCTTACACAGGGATGAGCAAAGGGGATAAAGTGGTCATCATCAAGATATTGTTTTGTATTTAAAAACTTTTGACATGCATCTTTTATTTAAAAAAAGTATGTTGCCCTAAATTCCCCCCTCTGTATAAGTAAAAAGTGTAACTTACCAGGCTCTTCCCCATTGCCCAAGGTTAGCTTTTCCACCATTTGTCACAATTATGTTGCCTTTCTTAGAAGTCTTTGGTTCTTGGCCTTCACCACCCATCGTAAACTATAAGGAAGTAACAAAGATTGCCACTGTCATTATTTCTCAAAAGACAATCAACAATGCACCATGTTTCCAGCTCCGGCAACCCATTAAGGCTGGCAAGTATCCAGAGGCAAAATAGTTTGTTTATGCTGTCTGAAGATAAAAGGTGGAGCTTGCAATGTTGTCCGCTGTATTAACATAATACATATTATGTGTTTAGACATTTAGGCATTTATAGAGCGCACTAAGCGCTTGGGCATAAAAGCGCTAGTCACGGAAAAAAAGTTCAATAAACATTTACATAGTTACCAATGTTAATAGAGTTCACAAATGGGTCCATGTTTGAGGAGTACCTTGACACGAGAAAGTCTTAAGAAGATGTGCTGTCCAATGTGAAAAGCCAGGTTTTGAGATGTTTGCACAGGCCCAATATGAGGGTTCAGACCTTAGAGAAAGAGGGAGAGCATTCCAATTCTTGCAGGCAATCATCGGGAACTAAGGCCCCCTGATCTTTGCTTTTATATCTCGCAGTGGTGAGGCGATTCAAGTATGTGCAGTGGGTGGATCTGGCAGATTGAATTTTGTTGACCTGTGCGGATAGGCATTTGGGTGCGGTGTGCGAGATGCACTTGTAGTTGATCGCTATGGATTTTAAAAGAATGAGATCGCGGTTAGGCAGCCAGTGCTCGTTCCCTCTGATTGAGGAAATGTGATCTTTCTTCTGGATATTCAAGGCTGCTCTCAGGACATTGTTTTGGATAATTTGCAGCTTGTTGATGTTGTGGGCAATGGTGCCCGCGAATACAGAGTTGCAGTAATCTAACCTAGATCCTATTAGGGCTCTTGCAATGGTGATGCAGCTATCAGGGAGAGAAAGGGTCTGCAGGTGTTGATTAGCTTGGTTGAATAGGCTGCTGATGAGGCAACAGCCTTTACTTGTTTAGTTAAGCATAGGTTGGAGAAAAGATAGACTCTTAGGGTTTTCACTTCCTGAGATACTTGGATGGAAAGGTCGTTGATGATGAACGATCTGTAGGATGTGTCAAGTTTCATTAACTGGGCTCGAGAGCCGACCAGGAGCAGTTCAGTCTTCTCGGCATTGAGATAAAGTGAGTGGTGTGCCATCCAGACTTGGATGATGTGAAAGACTGCGTCAAGAGACTTAGTGTCTATGGTGTAGTCGCCTGAAATGGGAAGAAGTATCTGTGCGTCATCTGCGTAATTTGTGCAGGAGATGCCTTTGGAGTCCAAGAGGTCAAAAAGTGGTTTTGTGAAAATATTGTAGAGGATACACATGAACCTTGTGGGACGCCACAGGTGACTGGGGAAAGGTTGGGCCGAAGCAGTGGTTGAGAAAACTATCACAGTTCTGTTGGCGAGGAATGATGAGATCCAGGATATGGCTTCCTTTGAGAAGTTTGCTGCTATAAAGAGAGAGATGATTGCAAAGGATTTGGTGGTCGACTAGCTCAAAAGAAGCAGAGAGGTCAAGCAATAGCAGGAGAGCCATGTTGCCAGCGTCTTTAATGTCATCTAGTTGGGTTTTAAGATCTAAAAGGGCTGGTTCAGTGTTGTGGCCTGCCGAAACCCAGATTGGCCCAGGCCCAGGTTGTTATTGGATTCTAGGTGAGCTTGAATCTGTAGATAGGCTGCTCTATGTAAGATTTTGAGTAGAAAGGGGACCGTTGTGATGGGACGGTAGTTGGTGGGGATGTTTGGATCCAATGTGGGGTTCTTTAGGAGCGGTGGGACCTGGGCATCTTTGAGCTTGGTTGGGACTGTGTTGGTGGAGAAGGAGACATTGATGAGTGTGTAGATGAAGGGAGCCACGGATTCTGCGCATTCTTTGACGACTGAGGCAAGGCAGATGTCCCCTAGGCATCTAAATGGTTTAAGGCCTATACTGATTGTGATTATGTGATTACCTCTGGTTCGGTGATGGGTTTGAAGGAGAATGGGATTGGTCAAGGGAATATGTAAAGTCTGGTAAAGTCCCAGTAGAGATGAGTTTTGTTTTTTTTGGTGAAAGAATCTTTTTTTTGGAGGGATTCTTTTGAGCAATTGTCAGATGTGGGAAGGAACAAGTTACTTACCTGTAACTGTTGTTCTCCAGCATGGGTCTGGCATGGATTCACATGCTCATGAATATTCCCCGTCGTCAGGCTGGGAATCCTCGGTAAAGAAAAAACCAGTATCAGTTTCGTTTCTGATCTGTCTTTCGTAGTAATAACCAATCACTGGTCTCTGCTTCATACTGACCACAGCCAATGACTGCCCTCTACCTAAGCACCGCCTCTGGCAGCCATCTTCAGATTTGGAAGCACGTGAAGTGGCAGTATGACCAAGTGAAGAGCCGCAGAGGGGTAGGCGGGAGGGTTCGCATGTGAATCCATGCCAGACCCATGCTGGAGAACAACAGTTACAGGTAAGTAACTTGTTCCTTCTCCAGCATGGGGTCTGGCATGGATTCACATGCTCATGAATAAAGAATACATAGCAGTACACACATGCACAACCACGGGAGGTGGCAAAGGCTCAACATTAAGCATTACATCAAACTCAACATTAAGCATCTTACCTCCTCACCAGGCTCACCTCAGGCGAACAGGTTGCGCAGCACTGCTTGGCTGACCCTGGACTCCTCCCTGGAATCCCGATCGACGCAGTAGAATTTCGTGAAGGTGTGCGTCGACCTCCACGTAGCAGCCCTACATATGTCCAGCAGGGGCACACCAGAAAGGAACGCCGTGGTAGCTGCGATCGCTCTGGTGGAATGGGCTCTCGGACGGCCAGGCAGCGGTCGGTTTGCCAACCGATGACAGTACATGATACAGCCGGAGAGCCATCTGGAAATGGAAGCCTTCGAGAGAGCCAAGGGTTCGTTGAGATGGAAGTCCAACGGTACCTTGGGCATGAAGGAGGGGTGCGTCCTGAGCACTACCCTTGTGTCGTGAAAAGTCAAGTACGGGGCCTTGCAGGAAAGGGCCTAGATCTCTCCCACCCGTCGTGCGGAGGTGATGGCCACAAGAAACGCTGTTTTCCACGACAGAAACTTCAACGGGGCCGAGTGCAGAGCCTCGAACGGAGGTCCCATGAGCTTGGTCAGCACCACGTTGAGCTCCCACGCCGGGGCCGGAGCCTTCACCGGCGGGAACGATCTGAACAGTCCCTTCATGAACTCTTTCACCAGACGATGAGACCACAAGGACGTCCGCCCCGTGGTTCTGGTGTATCGGGAGATCGCATCAAGATGAATCTTGATGGACGCGTGTGCCAGTCCAGCTTCGGCCAGCGTCAGCAGGTACGGCAGTACCTGGGGAGCCGTAATCCGTAGAGGGTTAATCTTCTGTGCGTGGCACCAGACAGAGAACCTCTTCCATTTGTGTCCGTAGCATTTAAGAGTCGAGGACGCCCTAGCCTTTGCAAGAACCTCTCTGCAGTCGGCCGGTATGTCGTATCCTCCAAACTCTAGCGCTGCAGGAGCCAGGCCTGCAAGTTCAGCGATTTCGGGTCGTGGTGGAGGATGGCGCCTCCTTCCCTGGAGAGTAGATCCGCATCCACCGGCAGCCTGATTGGCGGGGACGCTGACAAGTCCAGAAGGTCCGGGAACCATATCTGCCTCGGCCACGCAGGTGCGACGAGGATCATCCTGCACCGTGACCTCTTGAGCCGGATTAGCAGTGGCAAAGGAGGGAACGCGTAGAGGAACAGGCCCTCCCAGGGGAACGAGAAAGCATCGCCCCTGCTCCTCGCCTGGGGAAACCTGCTGGCGAACCTCCGGCACTTGGAGTTCGTCGCCGTCGCGAACAGGTCGATCTGGGGTGTGCCCCACCGTCGGAAGAGGCGATCCACTAGATCCTGCCGCAGTTCCCACTCGTAGCACGAGCGCAGCTCCCTGCTGAGTGAGTCGGCGATGGTGTTTTTTATCCCCGCCAGATGAAACGGCACCAGAAACATCCTTTGGGCGACGGCCCAATGCCACAGGTCCTGCGCCTCCTTGGACAGTGCTGGGGACCTGGTTCCGCCCTGTTTCCGGATGTAAAACATGGTGGTGGTGTTGTCGGTGAAGATCCTCACCACCTTGCCCTTGAGGGACGGAAGGAAGGAACTGAGGGCCCAGAACACTGCACGGAGCTCCAGGACGTTGATATGGAGGGACTTCTCCGTCGGGAGCCAAAGGCCTCTCGCGTGCAGATTTTCGGTGTGCGCTCCCCACCCTTCCAGGGAGGCATCCGTGGTCACTGTCTCCTGGTGGTCTGGGGTCTGGAAGTCCATGCCCGCCGTCAGATGCGCGCGGGTGCCCCACCACCGGACCGCTCGGCAGAAACTCTCGTTGAGTGTGATCCTCTCCTCGAAGCCGCCCGTCGTTTGGATCCAGCGCGCGTCCAGGAACTCCTGAAACGGGCGCATCCGGAGCCTGCACATGGGAATGAGGTAGATGCAAGAAGACATCATTCCGAGGAGGGACTTGATGGACCTCACCTTGGCCGCGTCGGAAACCAACATCCGCTGTACCTTGCCCAGGATGGACCTGGTCCTTTCCTCCGACGGGGATGCCAGAAGGGACACTGTGTCGAGCTTCGCTCCCAGAAACAGTGCGTTTTGCGCGGGTACCAGGTGGGACTTGGCGTAGTTCACGGAGAATCCCAGGTCCGTGAGAAGTTGGACGGTCCTTGCCGTGTGTTCCACGGCGAGCTCCCTCGTCTTGGCTCGGATGAGCCAGTCGTCCAGGTAGGGGTAGACGTGGATCCCCTCGCGGCGCAGCTGCGCCGCCACCGGTGCAAGGCACTTGGTGAATACCCTGGGTGCCGACCGTAGTCCGAAGGGGAGGGCTTTGAACTGGTAGTGATGCCCTTGGACCACAAACCTGAGGAATTTTCAGTGCCCCTTTAGGCTGGGAATATGGAAGTAGGCATCCTCCAAATCCAACGACGACAGGAAGTCTCCTTCCTCCAGCTGACCCAGGACGTGCTGGAGGGTGACCATCCAGAACTTCTGCGCCTTGATGAACTTGTTCAGACGTCGCAGGTCTAGGATGGGGCGCCATCCTCCCGTCTTCTTCTTCACGAGGAAGTATCCCGAGTAAACTCCGGAGCCCCGAAGCCTCTTTGGAACGAGTTCGATGGCGCCCTTCCTGAGCATCGCCCTTACCTCCAGGAGAAGCTGAGGGACGTGAAGCTCTTTCCTGGCCACGGGGGGGACGCGCGGGCACCTTCTTTGAAACTCGAGCGCGTGGCCCCGGGCTAAGGCGTCCAGCACCCAACGGTCGGTGGAGATGGACTCCCACACGCTGACGAAGCTCGCCAGCCGGCCTCCCACCGGGGTGCTTCGGTGGGGGCCCGACCCCACGACCGGTTCAATCCTGTTTCGACGAGGCTTTGCCGCCTTGACCTCCTTGGCGACGACGGCGGGGTCCGCCAGACTTGCCTCGTCCCCTGTAGGCCTCCTGAGACGACGAGCGGGCCGCTTGACGGTAGGTGGAGAAACCGCCGCCGGAACCTTTGGAGGCGCCCTTGCCTCCGCTGCTCCGAAAGGGCGTCCGACATTGCTGCAGAACCCCCAGGGCCCGGGCCGTCTCAGTGTCCGCTTTAATGGCCTGAAGGGAATCGTCCACTGTTTTCCCAAACAGGTTGTTCCCATCGAACGGCATGTCCAGGACTCTGGTCTGTACGTCTTGACGGAAGTCCGTAGCCTTGAGCCATCCACGCCGCCTAAGGCACACGCCGTTGCCCAACTGGCGAAACCCAGTGTCGGCGATGTCTGTCGCAATAGTGATGGTGTGGTCCGATGCCACCTCACCTTCCTGTAGGATCTCCAGGGCATCCGCCCTCTTGTCGTCCGGTAGGAAGTCCAGCAGGGGAGCCAGTTTGTACCATAGCTCCCTGTCGTAGCGGGCCACGATAGCCAAGGCGTTGGCCGCTTTAATCGTCGTCGCTGCAGACGAGATGACCCTGCGTCCCATAGCGTCCAATTTCTTTCCCTCGCCGTCCGGTGGGGAAGTCGATGTGGAGGCCGCACCCCCGCCGCTTTCTTCCTGGCCGCCGCGGAGACGACGGAGTCCGGGGTAGGCTGCGCCCGGAGGCACAGGGGGGCCGCGTCCGGGACCCGGTACTTCTTCTCGTACCGGTCTCTTCTAGCTGGCGTCGTGGAAGGGTTCTTGAGGAGGGCGAGGCCCTCATCCCAAATGTCGTCCAGTAGAGGCACCGCGAGGACCGTCTTCCTCTTGGCCTCGCGCCGTTGATAAAGGAATCCTTCCTTTTTCTTCTCCTCAGGGCAGAGTTGGAAAAGCTCGGATGCCCTGGCGATCATGGAGTCGAACGATCCAATCTCGTCGGGCGGAGAAGCCCTGGTGGGAGGTAACGACGGTAGATCCTCGTCGTATACCTCGTCGTCCGTACCCGTCGCTGCCGTGTCAGTCCCTGTATCATCCCCTCGGGTGGACGGGGAGGAGGGCTGGACGGGGCGCGACGGCTGAAAAGGAGGTGGAGGGTGAATCCTTCTTTTCTTGGGCGGGGGAACACCAGAAGGTCCCGGTTCAGGATCCCCCGACGGGAGAGGTTCCTCCGTCGGCAACGGCAGTCTCGTCCTTATCTCTGAACATAAGGACTATATAGCCAACAAAATGTCCGCCGAGTTGTCTTGCGGCGCTGGCAGAGGGGAATCCGACGGGCGATCAGGGGCCCCGTCGGCACCCTCGACGATGTCGTCGTCACCTGCGTCGGGATCCATCCCGACGGGCCGGTCTTCTTCCACGCCAAGGCCGTGGCTTAAGACCTCGATCAGCTCTTCCTCCGAGGTTGAGGCCGAATCTACCACGACGCCCTGCCCCCCTTTTTCTTCCCCGCCGGGGATTTCACGGGGGTCCTATCGATGGGCACAAAAGAGGACTCCCTCCGAGGTGGCAGGGAGACTTTGAGCCCCGAGGTCGCCACCACTGGTGTAGCCTCCACAGGCTGAGCCAGGGCCGCCGCGACAGTTTCGATAGAGGACTTGGCCGGATGGATTAAGGCCTTCACCACCTTAGGTGCGCTCACCGCCTTATCCTTGGGGGAGGGGGGACACTGCCTCGCTCCCCCTCCGATGGGGCCTTCGAGCTCGACCGGGGCTTCTCCAGGAGCTTCGCCGGGTGCTCGCCCTTCCTCTTACCCGACCCAGAGCGTTGGCTCGTGGCTGAAGGTGCCGGGGAGGGTGCGCCCTGCCTGGCGCCCGTAGAGCCCGACCGTTCGGCGCTCCCGGTGCCAGCGGACTCGCGGTGCTTGGCCTTGTGTTGGACCCCCGTCGCCGGGGCGTCCTCAAAGGTCTTAGAAGACTGCTCGGATTTCTTCCTCTTCTTCTCGCCTGACGGGCTCTTCCCTTCGAGCCAGTTGGCGAGACGTTGATGGCGGTCCTTCATGGTCCGCTCTGACATATTGCCGCAAAACACACAGTCCTTCTCCACGTGCGTCTTGTCCTCATGTAAGCAGTAGAGACAAAAGGAGTGTTTGTCCTCCTTAAAGACGTTCTGCAGCTGGCATCCAGGGCAGACCCTGAACAGCTTTCCGGGCGTCGAGCTTCCCTTCTCCTGGGCCATGTCCGGGCCTGAGAAACTTCTGGAGTCCTCCAAAAGCGTAGCTCGACGAAATCTTCACCCTTGAGGGGCGCAGACGAATCCGACACGGGTCCCCGTTGATCGGATGGAGAGTCGGTGGAGCTTGAGGCTCTTTTGACCGAAAAAACAAAGTGTTTGAGAAAAAACGTGAAAAAATAGCACTAACGCTCGAGAGCAATAGCACGAGGATCCCAACACATGAACGTGCGGTAAAAACCTGAAGATGGCTGCCAGTGGCGGTGCTTAGGTAGAGGGCAGTCATTGGCTGTGGTCAGTATGACGCAGAGACCAGTGATTGGTTATTACTACGAAAGACAGATCAGAAACGAAACTGATACTGGTTTTTTCTTTACCGAGGATTCCCAGCCTGACGACGGGGAATATTCATGAGCATGTGAATCCATGCCAGACCCCATGCTGGAGAATGGGTGATTCCAGCTCTCGAAGGATGGTCAATAACTCTCTAGTGGATGTGTTAGCATTGTCTACACGTGTGTTGTATACGGAGCTTTTTGCATTGAGTATAGCTAATTTGTATTCTTTGGAGGTGACGAAGAGGACTTTGTTGGAGGTGGTCGGGTCGTTCTTCCACACGGTTTCTGCCGCTCAATTCTTAGTGCAGAGTACTTTGAGGACTTGGGTGATCAAAGCATTGAGTCGGGCGGGTAGTTTGAGTTTGTGTAAGCCAAGGAGAGCGATAGAGTTGATGGCTTGGCTTAAAGAGAGATTGTAGAGGTCTACCATAATGGATGGGTCAGTTGGTGCATTGTGAGTGCTGGCGTTTGCGATTAGCAGGATGCGTACTGGGGTAATATTCCTGGAATTTGTCAGTGCAGCTGGGAGTTGTGCCGGCATGGAGAGAAGGGGTGTCGCAGTCAGTATACTGAAACTGACGATATTGTGATCTGACCACGAGCACCGAGTATTGGCTGAGATAGACATGTCTGCAAGCCATTCGAGAATTCGACCTTTATTGTGCGTGGTGTTCAGGATATGTTGTGTGAAGCCTAGGGTCTCAAAGGTGTTTGCTAAAGCTAAGGCAATAAGGTCAGAGCTATCGTTTTTTGGTGTGTGGCTTAGTATTGTCTTAGAGGATTTGAGTGATGTCCTCGTCAAGGAACAGTAGTCGTCCTGGGGGATGATAGCAAAGGTGAATGGTGATGGTGTTGGTGTGAGATATGGGCAATTGTAAAGTTAATAGTTCGCCTGATGGATTTGGTTACTGTAACGGAAAAACTCGCAGCTGAAAAGACCGTAGGTGTTTTGACCAAAAATACGTTTTACCGTCAAGGTAAAATAACTCAAAATTAATACATTACCTCCCCCCGCACCACGTACTTACCTTGCGTGGCACACTTTGCTGTGTGCTGCCGACTCACTGTGCCCCTGCAACGCCTGTTCCCTTTCACTTCCATAATCGGGAACTGGCGACGCAGGGTCCTTTCCTTTTTTAATTGTTTTTTTAAAAAACTTTCCGGCAATGGCTGCCGGGGACACCCTCAAAGCCCCTGCTGACATGATAGTGAACAAGGATGCGGGGGACACTATAATGCCACTGAATGGGGGGATTTAGTCAAAAATTTGAGCCATTCAGAATTTTTACGAACGGCGGAAATTCAGTATTTTAAATACAGTCTTTTGGGGTCTTTTCAGCCTGATTGAATGGTTATGGGCATGGCTTCTTTTATGTTTAAGGAGTTTCTGGCTATGATGGCCACACCCCCACCTCTAGAGTCGGGTCTATTTTTGCGCAAGATGGAGTAGTTGCTAGGTATTTGAAGGGAGAGAGAAGTCCCTGAGGTAGCATGTAACCATGTTTCCGTTAAGGCTAGGAAGTCTAGGTTGTGGGAGGTAATCAGATCACATATATCGAGCGCATAGGCTGTGACAGAGCTGGCATTTATGAGTGGACATCTGGTAAGGGTGAACCCATGCTGGGTGGGTGTGGCAGAGGGGCAATTAGCTGAGTGGCATCTAGTAACAGGGTTCTGGGCATGTGTTGGTGTGGGTGGGAGTGTGGTAGTGTGCCGGTTCAAGGCAACCACTTGATTGAGGGATCAACTGTTAGATGGTGGTAGAGTGCAAAGGTTAGAAGTCGAATGACATGAAGTTACTGCGCCGACTACAGAGTGTTGGTGCCTGGCAAGGGTGGCTGCTGTGAGCCGGGGGTGCGGCCAGGGCTGTGTGGGGCAGCAGTGAGGGGGGGGGCCATGTGGTCAAGCACGGGGCAGTCATCTGTGTGAGATGGGCTAGAGGCAGTAGGTGTTTGATTGAGTTACTGTGGTCCTCGGCCGCTACTGAGCAGGTGCTCTGTGAGGCACATTGCTGGTGGGAATGCCGGGCACTTGAAGCTGCGGCAGGTGGGGTAATGAGGTGGCGCATGGCAGCATTAAGGACAAGGGTGCGGGCCTGGAAGCGTTTGTTGCATCACATATTAAAAGTATTTAATAACAAAGTTAGGCTGTGGTGACTGCCAGATATAAACATTTAAAAACAACATAGAAACAATACTCAATATTCCATGGATTCTCTCACACTCTCTCTCTTGAAACAGATCTTTGTGTAGCCTTATAGTTACTGATCCCTTACATTGCTTTAGTTAGGAATTGGCAAATCTAGTTCATACTACAATGTACAGAACAACTGAAAAATGGATAGGCATTCTGAAAAGCACAATGCCATTTCCACAAATACAGGCATTGCAATAAAGGATTTCATAAACGTGATTGTTCTGGAACTAAACCTGGCAGTACTACCAACCTGGGGTAATTCAGTTGAATCATTGGGGTTATTTAAAACACTGAGTTCTGGTAAGCCATTCAGAGCCATGTTCACCTCGCTATCTTCGGACTGGCGGCCACAGTTCAATGTGAAAATCTTACAAAGCCTGACTGATGTCTGCAGCCATATAAGCGAGGAGCAGGCTTTTGCATGAGTGCGCTTGTGTTAATTTCCAATTTAGCAGTTCACCACTTATATTTACTTCTGTAAGTATGTTTTGTTTCATCAAGTTTGCTAACTTCTCTTAAAACTCACAGAGTGTTTTTCAGTGGGGTTGCACCATTATAGAAATCAGGCCCAGTGTCTTGACTCCTTTGCGCTTGAAATTGCACTTTATAAAATAACGGAGATGCATTTTTTTAAAAAAACGTCTTCCTTTATCATTTTTAGTGCTTACATAGCAACAGAATCGAAACTCCCATTTCCCACCAGCAAACAAACGGAAGAAAAAAAAATTGAATCATTACATCCAAAACCAAGCACTGCCACAGCTGCTATTATAATGGACAGTAAATGACATGATCAGTTCACATCCCGCATCAACCACAAGTAAAACTGTTGACCCATACAGTAAATGCCCCTTACCCCCTCCCTGCTCTTCCCACTTCAAGCCAGATCCCAAGGGCACATGCCATTCCTGAAATCCCACAGACCCCCCCTTGGGAGCTGCCCTGCGGACACGTGTTATGCTACTCCACCTCGCCATCGGAATCTCCTGCTACCATGATCATATAGGACCTTAATGGATCCCAATAGACCCTTAGTCTGCTTGTAGTGGGTAGCCTTGATGCATAGTAAGTTTCACGACTCTCACAGTTATTCAAACAGTTCAACCAATCTTGCACGCTGGGCGCTATTTCCCCCCCCCCATGATTTTGCAATCAACGACCATGCCACAATGGAGGCCATACCCAATAGTATCCTCTCAGCCCTGAATCCCGTGTCAACCATCGATAGCAACTATGTTATGGGGGAATCTAGTGGGTGTTCGGGAACCATCTGTCCCATGATCCTTCTGATGTGTTCCCAGAAGGGGCATTTATGCATGCAGTCCCACACCACGTGCAAAAAATCAGCAGGGTCCTCAGGACATCTATTGCACTTGGCTGATCCATCAGAGTAATACCTCTGCAACCGGGACAGGGTGCAATAAATCTGATGCATAAAGTGGGCCAATCGGAGCCTATTGTTCAGTGACAATCTGCAGGTCTGCATACATATTTGTTTCAACAGATATTGTGGGGTACAACCAGATAAGTTTGGGCGCTGTGGTTGGAAATTGGGACGTGTCCTGACGCTAGAATATTTCAGACAGCTGCAGACGAAGGCACTGTTAGGCTACCCCCTGCCTATTATTGTACTATGATAAACCACTATGTGCCAATATCTATGCGCTTGTTCACAGTATGTCTTTGTTGACAAATATCAATTCCGGGTTTCTAACACCGTTCCATTTATTAGTATGGATTCAAACAAATTATTGCAACAGTCCTGCCTTCTGCCGACACGTTTTACGACCGATGTGGTCTTTTTCAAGGCAACATTTCAGAATTAACAACCTAATTCTCCAATTCAATGTGACAGTGGTTGTTCCATGAGTCCAGAAAAAACAATATTAGTGTTTCCATGACATAAACCCATTGTGGTGTTAACATAATCAAGAAACATTTGTTTCCCTTGCATTTTTGAAAGTTCCCTCCACAGTGATGTCTCCCACTTTTCTCTAAATGTAGTCTTTTTATCTGCCTTCTGTAGTTTAATGAGCTTATACAAGGAGGACACGAGTTTAGTATATCCGGGAGGGTCAATAACAAATTGGACTGGGGGGACACTGCTGGTGCCTCCGGGTAGCTAGGCCACATTGCGCTAAGCGGCTCCCTCAGTCTAAAGTATAACAGCATGGTTATGGCATTGCAGTCCTCGCCTTCCTTCATGAGGTTGCATGTAATGAATCTCCCATCCTGTATCATATCCCCCACTGTATTCACACCCAACCTCTGAAAGTGGTGCCTGAAGACCTTTTTGTGTGAAATCTACACACCGTGTCTATTGTAAAATGCAAATCAGGAGCAAACAACTCTCTGCGCCCCCCCCCATCATCATCACCCGCTTACACGCTCTACGTGTGGCGTCGACAGGTTGTATATCCTCCTCTCAACCACTCTCCACCTTCCCCACAATGCCCCCTGCACATCCTCCGGCTGTGTCACTGCTTTCTCCAATTTAGCATGTGGAAAGTCTGGGGAGGGGTGCCACCACCAAACTATACATTGTATTTGAGCAGACAAGTAGTAGGCATATAAATCGGGATATACCAGCCCCCCTTTCTCAAATGGTTGGGTCAGGATGTCTTACGAAAACCTGGCCTGTCCTCCAGCCAAGTTTAGTCTTACCATCATGCTCTTTAATCGTGTCCAGAACATGGCCGGGGGTACTACTGGAACATTACTGAGAATATGCAATTTAAGGAGCACTACCATCTTGGCAAGCGAGATCTGTGCCGCCTGCAACAACGGGAGGAGGATCCACGCTTCTACCTTGTACTCTAGCTGTTCCAACGCCTTCACGTAATTATCAACATATAGAGAGGATGGGGCAGTAGTTACCATGATACCCAAATAACATACTCCTTGAGGGCACCACTTAAAACATTCCCCAATGTCTTCTCCTTGGGCCGCCGCCGCCGCCGTCAGCGGCAACACCTCCAACTTAGACCAATTTATTCCTAATCCGGAGAGTTCATCAAAGCAGCAGATCTCGTGAACCAGTGGTCGTAGGTTGTGTTTGGTATTTTTGATGTCTAAGAGCATGTCATTCACGTAAAGAGAAATGGTTGAGACATGTGAATACATATAAACACGTCTGTGAGCATGTTACTCCCTTATGTAGCAGGCCAAAGGCTCAATCGCTAAGACTAAAAGTATAAGGGAGAAGGGACACCCCTACCTGGTGCCCCTAGTGGACCTAATATGGTCTGAAACCACCTGGTTGGTTAGCACTTCGGCCCTAGGTGCTGTGCAAAGAAGCCAGGCCCATTGAAGAAAAACCAGCCTCAGCCCTGCTCTCCGCAAAACTTCAAACAGAAAAGGCAACTCAATGGAATCAAAAGCCACGACGATTCGAACCTCAGCACCAATATTGTGCATCAGAGCGAACAGGTGCTATAAATTGTTCTGGATAGACTGCGCAGGAATAAAGCCCACCTGGTCCGGCAGGACCAGGGTCAGCATTTGTGGCAGTAACCTATCCACCAGCAACTTAGCAATCATTTTATTATCAGTATTTATTAAGGATAGAGGCCTGTAGGAGACGCACTTTGGGGGTCTTAGTTGGCCTTCAAAAGGACCATCCCCAGGGCAGTCCTAACAGTTTCGGGTAACACCCCTGACACCAACGAGGATTCATGTATACTGCACAGATGAGGCACCAGGCGATCTGCATATTCCTTATACATCTCTGCAGCAATATCATCTATCCCAGGGGCCTTGCCATTAGGGAGAGACGTTATCACACAGTGCATTTCCTCCTCAGATGGAGGCTCATTCAGAACGTTAGCCTGCGCACGGTCCAACCAACGCAAGGCCACTGTCATGGCTGGGGTTGTGGGGAGTACATCTGCTTTGGATGCTGCATACAATGACAATGAGCCAACCAGGAAGACACCCAAAGTGTGTGGGCTGAAACATCAATTGGCCAGAAAACACACCTACAGCCCTACAGGCTTCTTCTTTGACCCATTGCAGGAAGAACATCTACGGCACTACATTTGCCTGGGCCACTCAGGCCAAGGACTACAGCATGCCGACCATGTTGGACATGCCGCGTCATCGCGCACGCACCACAACGCAATCACTGGGCTTGCACTCGAGACGCTGAGCTGATCAGAGATATCCTCGAGAGCTCCGGTATTGAGAACAAGTGCGAGGGGCCACACCCCATCGGAGAAGTTCACCAGCCCATCGCCAGACCTCAGATAAGTCCCTCAGCACTGACAGTGCTTTGGGGAATCGAGGAGGCGCAGGGGGCCGCATCCCACTGGAGAATACTGGCCCCTGCACATACCAAAGTTAAGTGAGGGAAAGACGGCGCATATCACGCTCGCCACGCAAAGCGAAACCAGCACCTAAATTGAGCGCAATACTAACTAACCCATAACTAACCAGCTCTAGATCAGTGGAATGCCCGTGGCAGTTGGCATAGACTGCATTGTGACTGTGTATGTAGAGTTGTACTAACATACTAATGCGTGACTTTCGCCGCTTGCAGCGCCACAGTAAACAACTGTGCAGTGTTGCAAAGACTGGACTGGGGGAAGCGGGCTAACAGTAAGGTTTGCTGGAGCAACGAGACACTCCACCTGACGTACAGCACCAAAGCTTAGTGTCTTTCTGTTTATGACATGCTATTGTCTTGCATTGTCCAAGTATACTGATGTTCATACACCCTGTCAGACAAGGGGTGAGAGTGATATGTTAGGTTATGTGTGTTGGCTACCAATCCCTCTCCATGGAGCCTTGTATGCATGTGTGTGATCCAGTGTATTGTGTGGTTTACAAAAGTCATAGCGCTGCCTGGAACCTGTGCAAGAGACTTGGGTGGCAGCCAACTAGCATCAGAGCCTGATTTTACCCTGTACCCATCCATAACCTCTCCCTAACCCTATTTCCGGTACCCCCAGTACCCACTACCTATCTAACCAGCGAGATCCTAACCTTCTTTCCCCACCGGGGTTGCAGTGCCTTGTGTTACTCTAAATCACATGTCCCGAGACTGTGGTGAGGGTAGTTGGTTCGCGCTACTCCGCTGCAGTGAACCGTGAAGCCCTGTCAGCCTCCTTATCCAGAAATTGCCCAATCTCGTCACAAGCCTGGGGTTTGGGAGGAACATAAACGATCATAGTAATCGCGAAGATGGAATTGATCACCTTAAGGTCTCTAACCAGCGTCACTGTAGTATCCGTGATCTCAAGGATAGACCCCTGCTGCCGTACCCCCTTTACCGGCCAGGCCACAGTACGGCTGGGCCGGTTGCCTTCCCCATAAGCAGCGGTGGCTATCGGATCCCACAGAAATCTCTCTTCTCTACAGACCATCAATGCATACCCCCCCACCTCTTCTCCCGCAGTGAATTCTCCATCTCAGGATCATCGCACACCAACTGCTGATGTTCCAGACTTTTGATCACCCCCTCAAATCATGTCAGATTTGTATGGATTGATTGCAGGACCCCAACCTCCTTAGAGATATATCAGCCCCTAATATTTACTTTAAATGCTTCCCAGGTTATTCTCGGGTCTGGTATCGAGCCCACATTCGTTTGGAAAAAGGTCTGTATATCTTTCTCGTTTTCGTCCCTGAAGCCAGCGTCCTCCAGAGCGCGCCTCCTAAATAGCCATCTAAGCGCACAACAGGCATGTGCTGGCCTAGAAAAGGAGATCAACACAGGGGAGTGGTTGGACAGTGTCCAAGGCAGAATATTTTCTGTAATCAGAGACCTAGCTATATCCACAGTCACCATAACGTATCTATTATAGATGTACTATTGTGTATCCCAGAATAGAACAAGTATTCTCTAGCCATGGGGTTGCAAAACCGCCAGGCGTCAGTCAGATTGTTGTATTCTTCAATGTTCCCCCATGTCACCACGGCTTTCAGGAGCGCATGTTGAACTCTGGATGACTGATCAAGAGCCAACGATAAGACAATATTAAAATCTCCAGCCCAGACCCAAGGGTATAACCATATTTAATACATAGGCAGGAAGGATACACTGCTAGAAAAACATACGAGGCAAACATGAGGCAAAAGTTATTCATACTTGTCAAATAGCCGGGGTCTTGATTAATTTCTTGAACTTGTTGAAGGAGTGTTTGTTTCTAAAGTGTGCAGGGAGAGAGTTACAGTACAGAGTACTGAGGCTGTGATGCTGAAGCTGACACCACCTACTCTTTTGCTCTTAAAACAGGGGGTTGTGAGCAGGGTAACTGCGCTAGATCTGAGCAAACGCACTGGCACATTGATGGCAATGCAACTGTTGAGATGGTAGGGGGCTTCTTGGTGGATGCATCAGTGAGCGATGGACAGTGTTTTAAAATCCACCCTTGCTTTGAAGGAGAGCCAGTGGGGTTCACGTCTGATGGCTGTAATGTGGTTGGAGCGTTTTAAGCCAAGGACAGCACAGAGGGCTTTATTTTGGAGAAGTTGTAGCTTGGGCATGTTCATGGTTGAGGTGCCCATGAGGAGGGCATTACAGTAATCGAGCTTACAAAGGATCAGAGCATGTGCCAGTGTGAGGCAGTTGAAGGGGGAGAGGAATTTTCTACTTAGCAAGATTGAGCCGTGCAGTGTAGGCTGTGGAGGATTCTATGGTTTTTATTTGTTTGAGGACAGGAATGGAGGAGCCATCAATACGGATAGAGAAGGAGGCTTCTAGATGCTTAAATCGGTGTGGTGAGCCAATGAGGAGGAGCTCCGTTTTATTATTATTAAGGCATAGGTTGTGGGTGGCTATCCAATTTTGGATAGTGCTGTAGACAGAGTTGATAGTGGCAGAGTCAGTGGTATGGTCACCTAAGATGGGAATGAGAATGTGGGTGTCGTTTCCAAAATTGGTGTAAATGATTTCCCTAGAATCAAGCAGGTTAGGGAGGGGTTTAGTGTACATGTTATACCGTGTGGGGGAAAGGCAAGATCCTTGCGGGACGCCCAGCGGTGCAGGTATAGGGTCGGCTGAGATTTGCCAATGAATACTCCTGTGGTGCGATCACTCAGGAAGGATTTAATCCAGGCGGTGGCTTTGCGGGAGAAGAACAAGTTACTTCTTACCTTGTGACGTTCTTTCGACGGGATGTTCCTCCGACGTATTCCTCATCTTAGATATCTCCTTCCAGCTCTGCTGGCCTCGGAAAAATTTTTCTCTAGAGGGCGCTGCACGTCGACGTCCTCCGAGTCGATGTCCTTCGACAGCCGCCGTATCGACGTCGACGTCATCCTGCCTATAAAGGCCGCGCGCAGCGTCCATTGCTCAGTTCCGTTTTGTAGCCCACAATAATACTTTCTGGACTAACTAATCACCCTGAAGGAGCGTAAGCTGCAACAACAAGGGAAGTAGAACTGCGGGGATGGATGGGAGGGTCGATGAGGAATACGTCGGAGGAACATCCCGTCGAAAGAATGTTACAAGGTAAGAAGTAACTTGTTCTTCGAAGGGATTGTGTCCTCCGACGTATTCCTCATCTTAGATAGGCTCCCATAGCAGTATTCTATTATCGGAGGAGGGAGTACTGACTTCACGCTGTCTTCTATTGATGAATAGAATGCAGTACAGCCCTTCCAAACCTAGTCTCTTGACTGGAGGAGGAATCCAGATTGTAAAAACGTGTAAAGGTATGGACAGACGACCATGTAGCGGCCGCACATATGTCTTTAACCGGCACGCCTCTTTTGAGGGCCGATGAAGCTGCAATACCTCTGGTCGAGTGAGCCCTAACGTTTTGAGGGGGCTCCTTCCCTGCCAGTTTATAACATTCCAGAATGGCTAGAATGATCCATCTGGAAATGGTCTGCTTAGTTATTGGTAACCCCAGCTTGTGACCTGTGTAACCTACAAACAGCTGGTCTGCCTGTCTTATCCTGGCTAGTCTACTAATGTAAAAACTTAAAGCCCTCCTAGGGTCTAGCCTGTGTAACCTCTCTTCCTCTTTCCCCGGGTGAGGAGGAGGATAGAAAGATGGTAGGGTAATCTTCTGAGTGATATGGAATTCAGAAACCACCTTTGGGAGGAAATTAGGCTTCACTTGCAGGACAACTTTGTCTTTGTGAATTATAGTATGAGGGGGTTTACAAGAAAGAGCTTGTAATTCGCTCATCCTTCTAGCAGATGTAAGTGCTATTAATAAAACAGTTTTAAGGGTAAGGAATCTTAACGAACAAGAATGGAGAGGTTCGAAAGGTGTACCCATCAGGAAAGTTAGTACTAAGTTTAAATCCCATAGGGGAACTTGGAATGGTCTTGGGGGATAAACATTGGTTAACCCCTTTAGAAACTGTATTACCAAGGGTAATTTGAAATAGGATGGTTCTTCCGCAGTACGCTTAAAGATGGATAGCGCTGCGAGGTAGCCCTTAATGGTGCCAACTTGAAGGCCTGAATTTGCCAAATATAGTAGGAAGGACAAAACCATTGGTGTACCACATGAAAAAGGGTTGATATTCTGTTCTCTACACCAGCTGCAAAATCTGTTCCAACGGCAGCGGTATAAAGACTTTGTTGCTGGCCTCCTTGCCGAAAGCAACACTTCCATAACATCATCAGGGAGGTCCCAATCCTTGTACCTCAGCCTTTCAGAAGCCAAGCGTGAAGGTTGAGGGTTTTGATGTCTGGATGGAGAACCTGACCTCCCTTCTGTGAGAGTAGATTCTCTCTGAGTGGAAGTCGAATTGGAGGGCAGATGGACAAGTCTAGAAGGTCCGGGTACCACGTTCTCCTGGCCGAATCCGGGGCAATTAGGATCATGGTTCGCCGGAATCTTCTCAACCTCCTGATCATTTGAGGAATGACAGGGACCGGTGGGAACGCGTACAGAAGCGGAAACTCCCAGTCCACTATGAACGCGTCTCCCAGAGCTCCTCTCGGGGGAAATTCCCTTGAGCAGAACAGGTCGCATTTCCTGTTTAGGCTGGTGGCGAACAGATCTACCTGAGGGGTTCCCCAAAGGGCGAAGATCTCTTGAAGGACTTCCTGAGCTAGCTCCCACTCATGGGAGACTGTGTTCTGCCTGCTCAGAGCGTCCGCTGTCAAGTTCTTCTCTCCGGCTAGGTGAACTGCCGATAGAGAGATTCCTTCTTGGATTGCCCAAAACCAGAGCTGCATCGCCTCTTTGCACAGGGGTAGTGATCCTACGCCTCCTCTTTTGTTGAGGTAATGCATGGCCACCGTGTTGTCCGTCATTATCAGGATGTTCTTCCCTTGTACAGCTGGCAGGAACGCCTTCAGCGCAAGTCTGATGGCTCTCAGCTCTAACAGGTTGATGTGTAGTCTGGACTCCGATGGAGACCAACGACCGCTGATGGTCAAGTCGTTGGCTTGGGCTCCCCACCCCGTGAGTGAGGCATCCGTGACTACTGTTATCTCCGGCCAGGGTTGCCAAAACTGTTCTCCTTTCAGAATGTTCTCCTGACAGGCCCACCACTGAAGGTCTCGAGCCACCCTGCCGGGAACCTGAAGAAGATCTGTCATTCTCCCTGAGAATTGTGACCACTGAGTCCTCAGTACCCACTGGAGGGATCTCATTCTCAGGCGAGCCTCTGGCACTTGGAAAATGCAGGATGCCATGAGGCCTAGCAACCTCAAAAAGTCGAAGGCTGGGAGACGTTGGGCATGCTGGAACTTGGTAACCATCTGTAGAATATCTTGAGCCCTCACCTCTGGTGGCGAGGCTTTTCCCAGGGAAGTATCCAGGATCGCTCCTATGAACTGGTGTCTCTGCGATTGTATCATTTGTGACTTCTTTAAATTGAGGGAGAAGCCCAGTCTGTGAAGGAAGTGGCACACGTGATTTAGCTGGATCTGAGCTTGTTCCGGAGAAACAGCCCTGATCAACCAATCGTCCAGGTAGGGGTAGACGTGAATCTCTTCCCTCCTTAGACTTGCAGCCACTACTGACATTAACTTGGTGAAGACCCTCGGGGCGGAGGTCAGCCCAAATGGCAGCACTCGAAATTGATAGTGAGAGTTGCCAATTGCGAACCTCAGGTATTTCCTGTGTTTGAGATGGATAGGCACATGGAAATAAGCGTCCTGAAGGTCCAGAGATACCAACCAGTCCTGGAACTGAAGGGCCTGGAGGATCTGAGAAAGAGTGACCATCTTGAATTTGTCTTTTCTGAGGAATTTGTTCAATTCTCGCAAGTCCAAGATGGGTCTCATTCCTCCGTCTTTCTTTGGAATGAGAAAGTAAGGGGAGTACCAGCCCTTGTTCCTCTCCGCTACAGGTACCGGTTCTATGGCACCTTTCTCTAGCAGGTCCCAAATTTCCTGCAAGAGGAGCGGATCTGGAGCTTTCTGAGAGCTGATCCCCGGTGGGTGACTCTGAGGTATACGTAGGAAAGGCAGGCAGTAACCTTGAGCAACTGTTTCCAATGCCCAAGCATCTGACGTGATAGCCTGCCATACCGTCAGATGTTGAGTCAACCTGCCTCCTACAGGTGTCCTGTGAGGGAAGTCCTCAGAGTGGTTTTGGGGCGGCTGATGCAGATGCTGATGGTAAAGAGGCACCTGCTGTTGCTGCGGCTTTTGAATATCTACCCAGTCCACCTCGGGTAGTTCTTCTTTGACCCCTTTGAGCCGGTCGTCCTCTACCTCTTCCGAATGCGGAGTAGAAGCGAAAGGACTTGCCCCTCGCAGAGGTTCCTGTGGGACGAAAAGGAGTCTGACGGATTGCAGCTCCTAGGGATTTTGCTGCTGCTTTTGAAGTTTGCAGTTTCTCTAAACTGTCATCCGCCTTTTTCCCGAACAAAGAAGAGCCATCGAATGGCATGTTCAAGAGCCTGGCTTGCACATCTGGGGCAAAACCTGACTTTCTCAACCAAGCGAATCTCCTGGTTGATGTACTTGCCGCCATTGCTCTGCTGATACTGTCAGCCGAATCAATGCCCGTCTGGAGGGATTCGCACATAACGTCTTTACCGTCCTGTATAATATTCAGGAAAGCATCCCTTTCTTCTCCCTCCGGGATGCAATCAGCCGCTGTAGAAGCACACTCCCAAAGTGTATGGCTGAACCTAGCAAGGGTGCAAGTAGCATTAACAGATTTTAACGCCATGCTACATGCTGAAAAGACTTTCTTTGCCATAGCATCATATTTTTTATCGTCCCTGTTCTGTGGGACGGTAGGATAAGCCGTCTTGACATCGGTAGAGGATGCTGCCTGTACCACCAGACTTTCTGGGGATGGGTGTTTAGACAAAAACTCTGGGTCTGTAGAAGATACCCTGTACTTTGTAGACAGTTTTTTTATTTACTGCTGGTACTACATCTGGGGTTTCCCAGTTTGTCATGATCTTTCTCTGAAGAGCTTTATGAAAAGGCACCACAGGATCCTCCTGTGGGCCTTTGTCAAGAATATACGTGAGGTCATCTTGTTGGAAAGATTGTGAAGGTGCAGACCACCCCATGAACTCTGTAATCCTGGCCATTAAGGCTCTGTAGGGGGTTTCAGCATGCTCCCCCGGGTCTGGTTTAGCAAACTCCATCTCAGGGGAAGTGTCTAACCCACTTGCCTCATGTAAAGAATCATGAAGATCCTTTAATCTGCGCTCTTCAGAGGAAAATTCCTCTCTAACTGGGGTTACAGGTCCCTGTAACTCAAATGTGTCTTCCTGTTCAGACAAATCACCCTCTTCTAAAATTGAGGATATAGTTCTCAATTGTTCTGAACTCATAAAGGGAGTAAATCCCATTTCCAAGGCAGAGGGTGCCGAACTTGTCATTATTGGCCTCGAAAACGTCGATGTCGTCGACGCCGACGTCGAAGGCTTCGAGCGTGGCGTCGAAAACAAAGGCGGAGGCCTCGAAGACCTCGACAGAATTGGAATTTTACTCGACAATATCGAAGCCATCGACGTCGAGGGCCTGGGGATAGTCACTGGATGTGTGGTAACCGTGACTTTTCTTGGCGTCGACGCCGGTGTCGAAGCCGGCGTCGAGTCGACAGACCCATGTGTCGAAGGTCCCTTCGACCTCGACGTCGACGGAACCTTCGTCGACGGCGTCGACGGAACCTTCGAGGAAGGTTTGGAGGTCATAGTCCTGCTCTAGGGTTCGAGACGCGCTCGAGAGGTTTCTTTCGCCGGGTACTGCGACTCGCTGCGTTTTTTTTTACCTTCGGGTCTTTCGACCAGAGCATCGCTCTCGGCAGTCTTCGAGGGGGTCGAGGCCGCGTTCTCGAAGACGCTCATCATATTTTTTCGGAATTCCTCCCATTCAGCCCGGGAACTATGTTTCGTGGGGCAAGGGATTCTTTTTGGCGAAACAGAGGAAGAGGAAGACGGAGAAGGGGATCTTCGACGTCTCCTCTTCGAGTGCTTCGATCTCGAGGAGTGATGAGACCCACTCCGAGACCTGGAGCGCGAATGGTGACGAGGAGACGAATGTCTCGACTTCGTCGACGAAGAAGAAGCTTTAAAAGTCTTACCTTTCTCCAGCTTCCCCCTACGCTCCTTCATGGCCTTAGCTGTCATGGACATACAGTCCTCGCACACCGAACAATGGTGTTCAGCTCCCAAACACCACAGACAAATTCTGTGAGGATCGGTCAACGACATCTTTTTCCCACAATCTCGACATTTCTTGAAGCCGGATCGAGGAGTTGTCGGTTCCGACGAGGAAGCCATCGAGTACGGATCGAATAACTCGAGGTAAATAGGATTAATCTGACTAAGAACTGAGCAACGGTATTCTGAGGCACTGAGTAAGCGCGGAAAAACGGAACTGAGCAACGGACGCTGCGTGCGGCCTTTATAGGCAGGATGACGTCGACGTCGATACGGCGGCTGTCGAAGGACATCGACTCGGAGGACGTTGACGCGCAACGCCCTCTAGAGAAAAAATTTTCCGAGGCCAGCAGAGCTGGAAGGAGATATCTAAGATGAGGAATACGTCGGAGGACACAATCCCTTCGCAGTGTAACGCTGGCTGAGGTGGAGACAAAGTTAGGTTGAATGCTCCAGAGAGATCTAGCAGGAGGAGGATGGGTAGTTTGCCTGATTCCCGAAAGGAGTCCATTTGCATTTTAAGGTCCAGCAAGGCAGTTTCCGTACTATGCTTGGGACGGAAGACGGACTGCCGTTTGTCAAGCTGGTGGTTTTGTTCTAGGTGTTGTTGGACTTGGAAGTAGGATGGGCGGTCCAGAATTTTGAGGAGGAAGGGCACTATAGTGATGGGATGGATATTAGTGGGGATGGCAGGGTCAAGGGTTTTTTTTTCAGCAAGTGTGTGAACCAGGCAGATTTGATGTTGGAGGGTACTAAGAAGTTCATGAATAATGAGTTGGCAAATTCTGTGATGATAGGGGCTAACGGGGTAGCACAAAGTTTAACTAGATGAGCTGCACAATTCCCAGCACTCTTTTACAGCATCTCTTTCCTCTAGAAGAACTCTCAAAAGTACAGATGGCCTAAATGAGTTCTCTTATTTTATTTAGTATTTGTAGAATGTCTTTACCATTGGTCTGATCGCAAAGTGCTATGGGTCGAACGCCCTCGGGGACCGTAGTCCAGGTCAGGGAATGTGTGCAGCTAGACTGAGTTGTGGATAGCTGCATGGGGAGAGAGGGAAAGCGCCAAGAATCACAAGAATAGGCCCAAATAGAACCAGTGTACAGCTCAAGCAGAAAGTCTGTGGTATTCATAGTCACATTTTGAAGTTTTACCTTGCCTTTTTCATAAACGCAGCCAAGAAACCGTGTATTAAGAAACAGAAACCATTTGATGGAATAATTCAAACCTATTGGGGTGCAGAGGTAGATTCCAAGATGGCCGCCGCAGCTTGAGGACGTGTTTGTTCCTCTCTCCCCCTCCAGAAGCTAACGGGAGCAGCATGAATTAACTCAATTTTGGTGAAAATCCCTGATTTAGCTGCAGAACTGAAGCTAAAGACAGAGTTTCTCCTGGTAGGGAGCTAGAAGAATTCAATGTGTAGTAAACTACTCAATGGAAGAGCTTAAGTTATGGCCTGATACACTTAAAGCAAAGGATATAATCAGGTTCTGACTGGCGTGTGCTAGGGGTGCACATTCTAATGTACGATGACCTACACACATAGTTTGGCTGCCTGCTGGGTTACAAAGCAACTTAATCTGATACAATTACCTCTGGTTACTTAGGGAAGAACTGCTTAGTGGCCCTGGAGGGGGGGGGCACTGCACGTGGCCATGCTCTTCAGTGCTAGAAGGTGGTGGCAACGCTCCTAGGGAGCTGGTTTGGAGCCTGTGGTATTGGCCAAGGAGGAGGTGGTCAGATATTCCAATGCAGGGGTTTTGATGAAGGATTGTGGTTACAAGGTCATTCGTTTGGGGAATCTAATAATTCAGACTGTTAATAGGAAGTTACTGGCACGTATCACTATACTCCTGTGGCTTAAGTATTTGGTCAAGTCGTCTATGATGCAGAAGAGTTTCTAAAATCACTTGCAGTGCACACTGGGTCTTCCTGGATACATGGTTGCAGTGGTAGTTTTGATCTCTCGACGTTCATTTTACTGATTTGTATTGTCCTAAACCGAGGGGAAGGAAAAAGACTGTTCAAGCACTCCCTTCTAAGAACTTTCAAACCAAGCAAAACCCTTTGCAAAAACTTTGGAGTGCAACTGTTACTGACACCTCTTCTATAGCTGCTGAGAAGCGATCTGCTTATTCTCAATGTTCTGACTCTCAGGAAATGGCAATGGATGCTGCTAAAGAAGATTTTGTTTCCAGCTTTCAGGCTTTTAAAAAAAAAAAGTTGTCTTCCTTTCAGGCACAATTTACGTTGGAAATAAAATAAGTGCTCTCAGATTTCAGCAAGGACATTGCCAATTTAGGCAAGCGGGTGGAGGTCAATGAACAGGCAATTCACGCTCTGTCACAGGATAGTAAACAGACACATTTTATTGGTCGACCTTGCTAGAGCAATGCGAATTCTCGAACTCCAATACGAAGAACTGGAGAATAGGTCCCGTTGTTCGAACATTGGAGTAAAAAATGTACCAAAGTGGTTTTGGATTCTCAGCTAAGAGAAGTGGTGACCCAGATCTTCGCGGATTTGCTCCTAGGTGAGGAGAACCCTCCAATCTCTATAGACCGAGTACATCGGACTGGTCCAAAAAGGAGTGACCCTGGTGCTCGTTCACGGGATATGTTCTGGCGGCATGTACCTCTTACCAACAAAAGGAACAGATACTAAGAACGAGCCGTTAACAAAGTACAATTACTTATAACGGGACGGAAATTCAGCTTCATCAGGATATCTCCCAGATCACTCTGCAGAAACAGCAAGAGATGCAACCGGTTGTCAGAACACTACAGGACCGAGGGATCAAATACAGATGGACTTATCCATTTGGATTTTTTTTTTCAATTGACAGTACGCAACATAGGATTACATCCAGAGAAGCTGTATTGGCCTGGCTGCAAGTTGAAGAGGATGAGGGAGAGGGTGAGGGAGCAACAGCCTCCGGCATCGATCGCTTATCTCAAAAGTCCAAAACGTAGGAATGGTCGGTGGTGTTGCGCTGAGGGAAAAAAACAGACGCAACAGCAAAAGGAGGATTGGAAGGCCCACTTGAGAGGTCTGACTCCCAAGGCGACTAATTAAGGTATAAACATTGACAACTCTGGGAATTAATGGATGTATTGAGCAGACTTGCACTGTATCTGAAATGGAGGAGGGGTTGCTGCAGAACCGTGTTGGAATCTACCTCTAAAGGTAACAGATGGGGGTACTGCACGTTGTCCTGGGAGTTTAGTGGGTACATAGCTGTGGCCGGTTGCCCCGGATTTTGTTAGGAACTGTGGCTCACACCGTGAGACTATGGTTGGGGTTTGGTATATAAGTGTTGGGATTAGGGAGGGCGTAATGGGTGGGGGCAGGCTGGATTGGAAGAGATTAAGGGGTAGACCCGCTTGATACCTTTGGCTAACTTATGCAAATTGGTTGAATCTGGAAGATGTTGGGATATTGGCAACTCAGAAATCTAATGGGTCAGTTTAAATGCTTGACATTGAACATTAGAGGTTTGAATACGCCGGCGAAGTGCAGAAAATTGGATGCTCTTTTGAGGCGCCACCACCCAGACTTGGTGGCGCTCCAAGAGACGCATATATGTTTATCAGATAAGCATAAACTGTGTCTTCGTCGGTATCCACTGGTGTTACAGGCTAATGCAAAGACTGAAGTGGAGAGAGTCTCTTGGCGTTGAAACCAGGCCCTTACTGTACAGTGATGAAGACACATTTCCATAAAGAGGGACGATATATCTTTACTTTATTGAAGGTAGGCCCCAAAAGAATAACAGTGGCGTCAGTACACGCTCCTAATACGGGCCAAGAGGCCTTTATAAAATCAGTGCTTACCCAGGTTGAAAGGTTCAATGAGGAAGATATATTAATACTAGGAGATTTTAACATTGCTTGGTACCAGCACAAGACCGAAGTAAAGCTACTTTTTCGACACATTGAATACCCTCTAAAGCATTAAAACAAAGCTTTGCTAATTTGACTCTCGTGGGTGTGTGGCCGGCCCTCAAGGGGGATGCGAAAGGGTATACATTTTATTCGCATGTGCATTGTACGTTTTCACGTATCGATTATGCCTATCTTGGGAAGAGTTACCTCTATGATTTGTCACACTATTGCACTTTCAGACCACGCTCCATTGACTAAACAGTCTGCCATAGAAGGGATGATCCAAAGGGTAGGGAAGTGGCGATTCCCGTATGCGGTGGTGCAGGATATATTGGTAAGGGGGAAAGTGGAGGCTCAAATAAGAGGAATTTTTTGACCTGAATATAACTCCCGAGGTCTCCTTTAATATGGTGTGGGATGCTTTTAAGGCTTCATACCAGAGGATTTTAATAGCAGAGGCGGCAAATAAACGCTGGCAGAGAATGGTGTTGGAAATGTCCTTGGAAACAGAACTACAACATGTAATGAGGGAAATGGAAACGCATACTGACCCGGTAATATTAAAGGCACAGAGCAGCAAAAGCTAAACTTAATTTGTTCCTGACTAAGAAGGCGGAGACAGCTCTGCTGTATATGCGCCAATCCTATAATGTTAAGGCCAATAAGGCACATACAACAGCTTTGGGTAATTAAAGACTGGTGGGGAGTTGACAAAGGAAAATGTTATCTTCAGATGGAACGGGCACTGGGGGATCCAAAATTAGGGGAAGTGTTATGGCATGCCAAGAAAGAACGCTCTCCCAATTTTCATAGGAGTGGGATTACACATTTAGTGGAGGAAATTTGGGATGAGGCAGTGAGACGGATTGGGCTTACGACTTTCCCTTCACCGTTCACCCCGATTTTCTTTAATCCTGCTTTCCCTCTGGGCGTGACCCTCTGGCTTTTCTTCAGTGGAAGCAGGCAGGATGCTGGAAAATTCGAGATTTGTTTGTTAGAAGGGAAGTTAAAACCTTTACACAGTGTAAGGTGGATTTTGGCGTAGAGGAAAGGGAACACTTGCAATACTACCAAGTACGCCATTGGATATTGTCTCCACCTATTCGGCAGGCTGCTATTAAGAGAGATTACTCCTTTTGAAAAATATGTCACTACTAACCTGGGTAATAAGGCTCCAATATCAAATATCTATAAAATCTTAAGGCCATCTTATACTCCCATATGGCATTACAAAACTAAATGGCAGTACACTTTGGGGTCCCCAGTTGCAGATAGCGGGAAAGACTTTGGAAGGATATTCCTAGATACACTTGCTCGATACAATTTGCGAGAGTTTTGGTATAAATTGCTTACTGGGTGGCATTACATGCGCGCTCGATTGCATAAGATAAAATCCTCCCTCTCGGATCAATGTTGGAGACTATGTGGGGCGATTGGGGACCAGGGGCATGTCTGGTGGCATTGCCCGGTGCTTGCTGGCTATTGGGAGGAGATAGACAATTGTATGCAACAACTGTTCGGGAATTAGAAGCCCTGTACAATAAAATCAAATCTATTGCTTATCCTTGACCCCATGATGTGGTGTAATTCGAGGCAAAAATGTACAACTTTAGTGGTGTTGCAGTTAGCCACGTTATTGGAGATTGGAAGTACAAGGACCGTCCGGTGGTAGTGGAATGGGGTTATCAGATCTGGAACTTTGTGGCATTAGACTGGACTATGCATGCGATTCAAGGAGAACAATCTACATTTTCCGAGGACTGGGCGGGGTGTTTGAATTTTAGTGCAGTGATTTGTAAATGTGGAAGTATGTTAGGTGTGATGCCATGTTAGCTAGAGGTGAGAACTGAAATTAGCCAGTTTACAGGTTGGTTCGTGACATTGTGGCGTGGATTTGTAGTTTTGTATACTAAAATCGGCAAACTTAATTAACGACATTTGAGTGCTCTAGCATAGAAGGCGAAGATGGAAAATGACAGCTGCAAACTCTCTTGAGGTTTTCCAGTACACTATCCATAAGTCTAACTAGACTCACCCCATAGTAATACCACCCGTCTTACACACAAGGGATACATCCTGGGGGTAATCAAAACCCTTTTCCTAAATGTTTTGGAAGCATCATGAAATAACTCCTCCTGAAGTTGTCTGCAATAATCATTCAGAATTCCAAACCCATCCTAAGGTTGTCATGCAACCATCTTGTATTAATCCCTCACCCGACCTGAGGTTGTCAGGGGGGTCCCCGCCTTGACCTGAAGGGTCCCCCACCCATCCTGAATTTGTCACGGGGGCCGTCCTGGAGAAATCCCCACCCATCCTGAAGTTGTCATGGGAGCTATCCTGGAGTAATCCCCACCCATCCTGAAGTTGTCATAGGGTCATCCAGGAGTAATACAAGAACATCGCTGGAAGTAATCAGAGCTCATCCTGGAGTAGTTTCTGTGATCACTCTAGAGTCATCTCATTTAAATATTTCGGCCTATACACATACTTCAGGATGGTTTAGGATGATTCCCTGAACTAGCCATGGATTACTCTAGGATGGAGTCACTGGATGACTCAGGAAGATCTTTTTTGACTTGGAGCAGGATCTGTATAATTAAGAACTCCCTCTGTAATGATAAGAAGGTGTATGAATGATAAGTTAGGGCATTGCAAATATTGGCAAACACCCACTGAAACATATCTTTGTCAGGCATTTGCAAGCATTTTTGAAAGAATTTTCCACGCTTATCTGCTCGACTAACTTCTCATCAATAATGCATAAACTGAACAGAAGATGCAATTGGTGCCAAAATGGCAGTGTGTGTTGGAAGTTGCAACAAGGTAGCATTTTTTAGCTTGAGTATAAGGAGGTCCAATGTTGATGAAATGTTGTTTTCCCTAGTAATACATACCGTATGTCCAAATAAGGGTTCATATTTGTAACATGACTGTGCTTACTATGTGCATTCTAAGCAATTAAACATATTTTGGAAATGCCTAAGTAACACATGTTGAAAATGTTTCTCTGTGAATGCCATTTTTAGTTGTAATATATTGAGCATGCACAATTGTAACTGGCACAAGACGTGACATACACTCTTAAATCCTTACACTTTTTAATCACATGCGCTCTTCAGTCTTTTTTCCCTGCACGGAAAAAAACAAAGGGCCGTAGATCAACGAGAGGAAAAGGTAGGGGAACATCTTGACATCTGAATTAAGAGCCACGCTATTTGGCAGCATAGAAAGCAAAACACCCACACAGAATTCTTTTGGATCTTCTATTAATAATGCCCTAAAAAATGAATAAATACTCTCTGCAAGGACATCAACCGGGGAACGGCCAAATACAAAAATACATCAAAGTCCCTCATTCTTCACTTTGGTAGGAATTGGGAAGCACTCATTTTCATACGCCAGGACCAGTACTTTCTTAAATGTCTAGGAGATCCATGAACAGTAGCAACACAAGTGTTTTAACCGAATGTGCAAATATCAAAGGAAATGCATTTTCCTCTAAAAGAATAACCTGTAAAATACACTATTCAATAAACACCCATTAATAGTGAAGTAGAGTGCTGTAAGTAAATACAATCAAAAAAGTGATGGGTGGAAGGTTTTGAATAAATCTGAACCACTGGCATTGCTCTGGGCAACCTTACACACCACTGTTGTTTAGCCTGCCTCTGCCTGGGTCCAGCCATATGCAAATCAGTCAGGTACTGCCACCACTGGTAGCAGCCCGGCCCGAACTGGTAGGAAAGGTCCCCTCTGCACAGAAACATATGCAACCCCAGACATGTTTCGGCCTTGTTGGGCCACCTCAGTGAGGCGCAGCTTCGTTCCATATGGCACAGTGAGCAAGGGACCCATGTCTGGGCATACTCTCGCTCACATAGGGAGACAAACTACAACCAATAAAGTGATGGGCGGAAGGATTTGAATACATCTGAACCACTGGCACTGGTAGAGTGGTGCAAGAACAGCAGACTGCATCATACAGGTTCCCTCAGCTAAGGCTTCAAAACAAGATACCGTCCACCAAGAGTGTCACTATATGTCAATAATTGGTTTTTATGTAAACATTGCCGTGAAAAAGTAATTGTTAAGTTATTCATTGGACTAAAGGACAATCAGAGTTCATGATGAGAAAAATTGAAAATGCATACACAGGGCATAGACCTCTGTCTAGACAGCCGCTTTGCAGTTCCCCAATCGCGTATACAAATTCAGGAACTGAAATTTGAAAAGTAGGCTGATCAAAGCCATGGTCCAGGAGTTGCTGAACTTGGCTCGAGAATTCTCTATCAGCAGTTTCGAGATCAATTTGCAGGTGGCCTTTAGCATTACCAGTTTTGGTGGGCTTTGGCCTTTTATTCTCTGAAGTTGCTTCTTTTGAAGATTATGGATAGGTGACAGAAGAGAGAAAATGTACTTTTGTCAACAAAGTCAGCTCTTCTCATATGGTCTCTGGCAATGTGTGATAATCCTTGTCGGTGCAGCGGCACACAGCTCTGAGATGGTGCTTTCAACAAACACAGGATTTCAAATACTTAGATGCATCCAATAGTCCAAACACGATGTGGGACTAATGCATAGGGCTCCCTGCTCTTACTGGGCTCCTTTGAACCATCCAAAACGGATGTTCTGAATTGCTGCATTTCTTGGGCTACCAAGGGCCGCAGCCAGCACTCAAGATTGTATTGCATTTTCAACATATTCCCGGATAATTGGGATCAACCACATTATTATGCATTACATCACTTCAGAAACTTTATCTGCCATGAAGAAGGTTGAGCCATTACATTATTTGACTTTGGCAGGCAAAACCTAAGTTGGCCTCACGAACTAACAAGGACTGAAAGCTCAAACTCTTGGTCAACCTAGGCAAATTCACTACACCGCCTCCAACATATAAATAATGTGAACAATTGTCCTAATACGGACAAGTGATATCTTGATTGATCTAAAAGTGTTTGTTGTGTCATAGTATTTGTGTGTGTGAATGAGTTTGGTCATGGGTTATGACTGGGAGTGATGTGAAACACACGTGAATATTTAACGTGATTTCGATTGTATTCATACATTTTTCATGAATGCCTCCATTTTTAACTTTCAGAAAAACATATTTTTGGCATAGTAATTTGTTTTTCGCAAATGTCCCCAGCTTGAAGTCTTTATATGATGTCAAGGTTTCTCTTTTTTTGTGATTATTTTTAGGTTTTTGCCCTAAGATTGCTTGACCACACAAATTAACATTTGGGCTTCCCTCTTGTTTTTCACAGTGGCAATGTGGTGACATTGGTGTGGTGCCTGCATGTCAAAGTTTGAATTCTGTCCTGGCCACCTCTGCCTTTCAGCTATATGGAGATGATAATATGAGTATCACTGAGGTGGGTAAGTGTAATATCTGTTGTGTGCAATAGTTTGAAAAAAGCAAGTTATTATTGATATAGAAGAGTACAGAGCAAGAGATGGAGGCATGGCTTAGAGCTGCAGTGTAAATGGGAGAGAAGTCTCTGGGACTCGGGGCGAGGCTAAGAGCTTGTGTGTGGGTATTACTTGGGGACAGGAGGAGTATTTTCAGGAGGACTCTCATGGTGCGGTCAAGAGAAGTCTGTGAATATCAAGCCGCAAGCTAAGCACTTGCACAATTTGTAGAAGAAGCTCAGGATTATGGAATTGGCATAATGATTCTCCAGAGGATGCTGGACAGGGCTATTTCTTTGGGTGATCAGCTCTGTTCAGACAGCACTCTGAGACTAACTTATGAGCTATCTTCATATGTCTTTGCGTTTGTCAGGTCACATTTGAAATACAAAGAAGGAACCAGTGCTGCTTTAAACATCTTTTTGTTATTAACAGAAGCATTTTAAACATGCGTCGATTGTTGACAGACAGCAACAGAGAAAGCAGAAAATGTGTAATTGAGAGTGACCTATGTTAATGAGAGGTCTCTTAAGAAGTGCAAATGATAATTTTTACAAATCGGGAGCATAACAAGCGCCATGCTGTGTGAAACAATGACTTCAAGTAGGTGACCATACCATGCACTATTTCAGTGTACCTTTAAGTCTTTCTACTTTGCATGCTGATAATTGTAGTCTCCCATTCAGTATGAGGAAAATAAAACTGCACACGTACTTATTTTGCACAACATTTTTCTATAATGATTTATTTTTTGTCATTTTTGTATTTTGGCCAAGGGCAGTTGCTGGCTATTCTGATGAAAGAGAACACGGATCCAGAGTGCGCTGTATAGAGCTTGTTTCTTTCCCTGTGAATTTCGAAGTATTGAGGGGCAGAGCTTCATGGGGAGCACTTTAAAATCGGACTTGCGCGTGAAGTGTTGCCACTTGCAGTTGGAGGCACTGGAGCAGAGAGGGTGCCATTAAATCAATGTGGTAACAAGGATTGAGTGGGTAAGGTGGTTTTGTGTGTGTCATTTCCAAAAATGGATGTGCTGCAGATAGCAATGGAGTGTTTGATACATCCCCCACCTCAATGCCCCCGCAACTCAATTCTCCAAATAAGCTGTCACATGCACTTATTTGATATACAGAAGACTCCAGAGCAGAACTTACTTGAAACTGAAGCAACGATGTTAGATCAGGACTTTATGCGTACTTCAACAAATATCAAGAAAGGAATCCCAGTTTTTTAAAGCCTTTTTTTAAGCCGCGGGGTCCCAGTCTGGGAGATTTTCCTCCGGTCTCCATCTAGCCAGAAACTCTCTTACCTTTTCATTTGACACATAATTTAGACTCTCCATTAGGTCCACGCCACATCAATTCACGCTTACAAAACGTTTTGCGCCCTTATGCAATACCACGGCCCCATTTCTAAACCAAACAGAGGAGCATAAGGATTCCTCGTTTGATTCTTCTTCAACAAACAGTTCATTTCATTCGTCGCATACCCTTCCTCAGTTTGAAGGTGGTAAAGTCATTAGTGCATCATCGCTGGCAGCTTTAAACTTTGTATTGCATACTTTGGTCAAGGTTTATGACCATATCCAGCATGAAGTTAAGAGCCATACCATCCAGCTTGCTTCTATTCAAGAGAGGTTGGAAAAATGCCTGTCATATGTCAAGAAACAAGCTATCTACGAGAATTAAGTGTTGGGTGTTGCGGAGCAAGAAAAGGATAATGTTACTTTAATCGCTATCGACCACGTTGCCTCATTCACAGGATTGGATACTCTGCCATCAAAGGAATTCATTAACTAATTTGCCCAATTAAGCAATGTTCCGTGCAACAAAGAATTCAGTGCTTCGCTGACACCATCACTAATTTGCATGGAAGCCAAAAAGACTACAACTGAGAATAACAATCTATTTAAGAGAGTGAATAGGAAAAAGAAAACAAAGAAATAAAACATAAACAAAAGTGTGGATGCTTCCTCTTAAAGATAAGGAATCAATCCAAAAAGAAACAACAAAATACAATAGTAAATGAAGCAACGAACTATAAAAAGTCAAGAAGGTGAAAAAAAAACAAACAGATGGTGGGTGGGGCCTTAAAGGAGTTCCAGACTACACGTAAATCTTATTCCACAATGGATTCCTGTTTGCAAACGACGATTGCATGAGCAAAAAAGGGGTCTTCTAAGAACAATGAAAGTTGTTTAGTGAAAGATTGACCAGCTGACATTGTTGGAAGGTCAACAGCAGTGTCAGATCAGAAGATATGATAGATCCTCTTAAGCAGAGGCAAGACTCCTCAGTATACTCAGTCGCGCCTTGAAACACTTGTGTATAGGCGCGTTATAAATGTCATATCATATCATATTCAAGATTTTGACCAACAGTAATAGAATGGGGGATAATGCGAAGCATAATCCTCAAAGGATAATTGAAACAATGTTTCCTGCAGAGGACAATAAAATGTTGCATTGGAGCTTGTCTTGATCCTCTTTTAAAAAACTCATTTCAATTAATAACATCGAAGGAAATTGAATAAATAGAACTTGTGGCCGATCGGAGATCTGACACTGTGGAAATACACGTACCTTCTGTCATTGTTACTGATATAATTTCAGCTTCCGATGACACGACAAAGAAGTTAGGACTTGAAGAGACCAAGGGAACTGATACCATGCTTAGCTCTTAGTCTGATCGGTTCCCAAACCAATCCCTTTTTTCCCCCATAATCTTGAGAACAGGGCGCAAATTCAAGTTGTATGGTTGTCATATTGGATTCTGGCTTAAATCAGGAACCTTCTAGCAAAGAGTGGGCTTGGCCCACTGGAACACTAACCTCATGTTCCTTTCAGGGGATGGTCCTAGGACCGCGTTTTTAGTACCTTTTGCACATCGGTGGTCATCTAATGGAACTTGAGAGGGAACCATCACCTCTTAAATGATCCTGGTGCCCACCTTAAGCTAACAAACTTTAATATTACAAGAAACGTTCGTTGAGTCAAAACATCTCCTTGGATGGCGACTTTACAATGGAACAAAGGGCTCTTAGCGATAAACTGGGCAGACCACAGGGTGGGTTGACAGGAGCAGTTAACTTGTGTTGGGTTTCTCAGATTCACATTTTTGATTCCCTCCATGGCCTGTTGGCTATTCATATAACTATTAAAGGACCATTGGTTGATATTCTTCTTGTGAATGTATATTGGAATGCAGTGACTAACATACTTAATATATTTATCATCAATTTGGAAAACATTACGTAAATAGATTGAGGAATTTTCAAATGTATTTATAATTATAGCAGGTGACTTTAATTCAGATTGCCTTTTTGATCATCAATTGTGTTCAGACATCGTAATTCCTAATTCAACTTAACATAGCAACCAGCAGAAGGTGGTGTCGGGGACAAAGGTTATATTTATTTGATAAATGGAACTTGCATCGTTCGAATGGTAACATAGGGAGACTTTAAAGGACTGTACACCTGACCGAGGAGGTAACAAATGTCTTGCATCGATTACATCTTTGTTTCAGAAGAACTGTATAATAAGTGCCTGCAGTTTATTGTGTTGGATAGTGATCCCAGTGATCATAATATGCTTTGTGCCTCCTTTAATGCCTGGAGCAAGACCGTTACTAAGGAAGTAGGTTCTCAAATCATAACTTCCAAGGAGCAAAATAGATTGATTTGGTATCCATAATATTAATTATTGTATCGAACACCTAACAATTGAGACAAAACTCAAAACTCAGCACTTTACTTTCCAACTTTCATTCGTAGAATTATAGCATGTAATTCCAACATCATTAGTAATCATCACAAATGTCCCCAGGCTTTTAACAATTAGATTCAGCAATGTAAAAAAGAGATGAGAGGATGTTTCAAATTGATTGCAAAGAATCCTTTGGATTGGATGGCAAAAGCAATTCGGATAATCCATCAAAAATATGATAAGGAAAAAGCCATTAAGAAAAATCTTCTTTAACAGGAAGGGGAAAAGATGTTTCAATGTTTATTAGCGAAATCTGACATTAATTACTGGTGAATGGCTAATAGTATGGGCCAATCCCAACTAAACATACAAAAAAGACCCATTTTAAATTGGGTAGCACATTCTTTTTTTTTTTTGTTTCATCATTTTTATTAGGTACATTTGTAAACACTTTTTATATTTGAGCTCTTGTGGAGCAAAATAATCTTAAAATTGAGGTGGAATAAGTTAAAATAGATATTATATATAATTTTAGTGAAGTAATAAGACGAACAGGGGACACAAACGAGTCAGAGTACAGTAGGGAGGGTGAAGGAGGGGTATTGGTGTTATAAGATTAAACTTATTTTACTTATTCAGAATTGTTAATGTATTGAATAAATATATAAATTTTTTTGTTAAATTTATGCAAACAGTCAACAGAGAGTGCATGACATTTTTCAATCCGATGTATAGAGCAAATAGAGTTCCACCACATGTTATAAGACAATTTGTAGGTATTTTTCCAGTTACATGTAATATTGTGATAAACAATGCTAATGAATAAATTAAAAAGAGCTGGTGATTCAATTTGTTGCATAAAGGGATTAACAATACAACCAATCATAAAATTACAAATTGACAAAGGTACTTGAAAGTGAAAGATCTTTTGTAGGCAAGACCAGATTTTTGTCCAAAAAGCATAAACACATTTGCAATCAAAAATTGAATGAATAAAATCTGCATTGGGTGCAAGACAAGACCAGCAATTGCTAGGAGAGTTTTCTGCCACTTTAGCAATTCTCACGGGCGTAAGGAATGCACAGTGTAACAAAAAGAAATGAGTTTGGGTAAGATTGGCAGCTGCAGATGCTGAGTAATACAATTTCCAAATTTGAGACCACATTTCTGAGGTAGGTTGAAAGTTCCAATCAAGTTCCAATTGCCTAATAATATTAGAATTTAATACATTGAGAGATGGGAGATTGTTTAGGAATGTATATAATTTGGCTGCTTTAATGGAAGGATTGCTAATTAAAGAAGTCAGGGATGGGGAGGTGGATTTTGGAAAGGACTGGGCAGTTCATGAGAATTGCACAGGTGTAATGACTGAGCAGGTGTATCCCACTCCACAAACTCTCCAAGGGGAGAGAAAGAGAGCAGCAACAGTGGCAGTGAGTGCAGCTCCCCAATGGCAAAGGGGAGTCACCAGAAGATGATTGGAGCTCAGGGCCCAGCAGAGATTGCAACACCCCACATGGAACACTGCATAGAAAAGAAATAAACCCAGACCCCATGGAGCCTTCAATGTACAGTACCCCACCAGGACATGGGAGCGCCACTGAGCTGAAATACCCAGGCCCCACGCAGCAGTGAAAGCAGGGCACACCACAGGACACGGGTGTTAGGCAGAAACCTGTGCAGTTCCCTTAGGGACCACTGCAAATGGCTTAAGACTACAGGTGTTGACAGTAAACCCAATTGGTAGCAGTCTGTACCACCCAGATTTACCTGGTAGCTGTGGCTGAGCAGCCAGACTTCTCTCAAGAAGAGTTAGACAGTATATAGAGTATACAAGATAGGTACCAAAATACAGTAGCACAAGCAAACACTGACCAGCGCTTTGGTATCAAGTATATAATTATTTATTTAAAGACACACTTAGAAACACTTTAGCACTATTATTATAATTAAGTTCAAAAACACAGTCACTATTATTATATATACATCCCTTATTCCTTATTAGACAAGACAGAGGTGAGCGCTTAACTAAAGATGGCACTCCAATAAGTTTAAGAAAAAAGGAGGGAAAAGGCAGAAATTAGGAACAGCACACAACACAATCCTTTAGAAGCACTCAGCAAGGCAGGAAAGTCAAAGTCTACTTGTGAGCAAAATGTTCAGAGGCCAGGCTCCCTCTTGGAGAGAGTAGAACACCAATGTGCCCAAGATCACACAGTTTAAAAGGCTTGGAGAGTCTTGCAGAGAGTTCAGAAAGGAATCAGTTCAGTTTAGAAAAGTTCAGTTAGCCAGCCTAGGGCCAACCTAAGTGGTAAGTTGAGGCTTTAAGAGTCACCCCACAAAGACCGTTGCGAGGGAGGCCAGGCAGACACAGTACCTTTAAAGTGGAGAGGATCCTCCAGCGGGGGCAGTTGTTCCTGGCAGCGGGTGCAAGTCGTGGCGTCGTCCAGAGGAAGAGATGATCTCGACGTGGAGGAAAGCTGAAGGTCGTTGCACTGCCAGGGAAGAAACCAGTCACTGAGTTCTCCGGTAAAAACGTACTACCCTTTTATTCGCAGTAGTGGAAAACGTGGTATCCCGGTTGCCGGGGTGCTTGGCACAGGCAAGGCGGCCACGAGATGATCCGGGAAGGGGAATAGGTGGGCAAACTGGTTATCCCCACCAGTCAAAGGAAGAAGACTCTTTGGGATGAAGATCTCCTCTGTCGTTGGAAGAAGTGGTGAGTCGGTTCAGCAGTGTTCCACCGGTGGTGTTGTCGTTGCAGGTCGGCTCAGCTTCTCCCTCTTCGGATTCTTTGGTCCTGTGGCGACGTCTGAAGCCCCAGTCCCCAAAGCCCTGCTTTTATGCAGAAAACCCCCATTCATCAGTCCTAGCTGTCACTCAAATATTCTAAGTGGTGAGCCGGGCGGCTCACCACTGGGCCAATCACACAAGAGTGCGACTTGAGTTGCCGAGGCAACTCAGTCCAGGGTGCCTAAACCCCCTCCAACACGCCCTGTGGTACCCAGACAGAGTGGCACCACTTTTGGAGGCTTCTGTGGAGAAGCCCGCCAAAAGGTGGAACAAATGGCTCGACTTGGGTTGGAGTCACAGAAGCGAACACAAACGACATTTTGGAACCGAGTTCTGGCAAAAAATACCAACCGCTGAATTAATATTAAATAAATAAACCGGCGGTATGTTCGAGGCTATGTTAAAAAGTATTAGCCTCGAACAATGGGAAAATCCCATAGGAATATATTCGCGGTTGAATATAAAAAGTAGTATCCACTGCCACCAGCCAAAACTCGCTCAGGGGGGACTGGACAGTGCCCCCTCGAACAACAGACCCAGGGGCAATCGAATTGCCCCTACCAGTACGCCCACAATATGATGGTTTGTAGTGGTTCTGTTCACAATTTAGGACCACCACCATGTCTACCTCGCAGAAACACCGGGACTTCGTGGCAGAGCCAATGGGAGACAAATCTGTTCAGTGTCTTGCTGGCATTGGCGACACATTGGGAAGTAGACTGGAAGAGAAAGGCTTCGATAAGGTATGCTGGTTTATTCACAAGGTGTGAATGTTGGATAATCCAGCATTTGTGCGTGCCTTTTATTAGGCACTTGTCCTACCAGTTCTGGAGTACAAATCTGTGCGTAAAATTCCAACTATTTTCTTCCCAAAAAAGGTTAACGAATAAGCGTGTCTATAGTCGTTTTAGCCTAACTGCTTACAGAAACAAATTATCTGATGTAACCTTCACAGCAGTGGATAAACCATGTTTAGGTTTTTCTTTGGAGTGACTATCAAAACTGGGGGGAACCAATGCATTTGTTGAAGCGCTATGATGTGCCATTCAATGGACAACGCCCAATAGTTTCAGTACCCATCTACTATTAGCTGCAGGGAAGCTCGCTCGTTTATTGCACAGCCATGCTGTGAAGGTCCTCTGGAGTAGTTTTTTTTTTTCAGTGCATGTTGCTGATGTACTTGTGCCATTCTCTAAACTGCGATCAAAATGTCTGAATTATCAGGAATGTGTAATTCAAGATGATCTGTGCAGGTTCATTATCCACACAAAGGGCAGTGACCGTGTCTACCAAAGGCCTCCAAAAACCAAAGGGCTGTAAGTAAGTGGTTATCTACAAACCATGCAAGCAGTGGCTTTAAAACAAAGAATTGAATGCTTACAATTGTTGCCACGTTCATGTTAAATTTTTACCACAATTGCAGAGTTTCCAATACTATTTGTCTTGTCCTAAATCTGAAGCCTTATTTATCTGCACTAAGTGTCTAGAATATGGCTTGGGGAAGATTCTACTCCCTTTAGGAGGAAACCTGACAACTGCCATAGTCTGCTTACTAGAACTGGAAGACTCATACTCTAGCTGCAAAAGCTCATGGTTGAAAATGCCATCAAGGACCCAGCTCTGCAGTGCCAAGGGTAAAAATAATTAAGCTGAGCAGCGGACAAAAATGCAAGCATGCTGTACCTTCAGATGATGCTTCCACTGAAACGTAGACTGAGCTAGCTCTGGTAGTTGAATCCAGGCATAGGTGTGTAGCATATGGCTGCTGACATAACGCTTTCTTCCTGTCTGCTATGTTCCCCATGATTCTTTATTTGTTGCAGCACCACCTCGAGGACGTGCACGGGCCTGCTATGGTGCCTTGTGACCACAACGTAGTTAATGACTATTGAGCGATCTGTGGCGGCAGTTTGGGTTTAAGGCAAGTGCTGTAAACATTGTTGCCACTTTTCTGGGTGAACACCTTTGAGTTTCCTTAATTTGGTAATGTAGGTTTCTGGCCTGGCTATAGCGCTGAGACTGCCCACTGTGCAAATCAACGCTTTACTTGTGCTTTTGGGGATATGCCTGTCTGGGCTCCTGGATCTCTGCACCTTTAAACACAGTGAAAATCTTGGGCACACCCACGAGGAGGCTGTGATCTAGATTCTCTAGATTGGTTGGATGTCGCTCTTTCCTGCCCCACATTCTTTTTCAGATTGCCCCGCCCCTTATTTTTCCATTACATGCAGGGTGTCTTGGCCGTCATCCACGGTTAACATTCACATGGAGTCTGGGGGGCGGGGGCGCTGATGGATCTGGTTGTCTTACGTGTCTCCCTCTGCCAGAACACTGCCACACAAGTCTATCTTTAAACGTTTTTCCTTAAGCTGATTTTACTGTCTGTGAAGCAGTTTCAGTGCCATAGTGGTTTGGATGGCTTGTTACAATTTTTTTTTTTAAGGTTTCTTTCTGTTTTTGTATAATTCATTAATTCATAAATACATTGCCTTGAAGGTCTCGTGTTAGTTACCATGCAGAAGAAATGCATTCCTTCAGTGGCCAGTCTGAAAGCGCCAGGAGGCTTATCCGCTGACCCATGTGTTCTCCCCGCAGGCCACGTCTGCTGGATCCTGCTGCTTCTCTGAAGGAATAACATGAACGTGCCTGCTCACTGTCCCCCTACCCCACGGTCTACCCATCCTAACCCCCACCCAACCCACTACTTGCTTCCCCATTTCACTGCACATTCTGCCGACTTTAACCAAACGCTCCTCCTGACAGGTTGAGTTCAGGGAAAGTGTCCAGCAGGATTTCTTTTTGGATGAGAAGTGGGAAATTGGTTTCAGTGCATACATTTCAGTGCAGTAGCTACAGGGAAATTGGGTACCGGGGTCTTCGGCATTGCTGTCACCCGTCAAGGCACAGAAGCTGGATTCTAATTGACTGTGTGGGGGGGGGGGGGCTTGCTGTCTAAGCCACCCATTGTCAATGTTTTTAAAGGATTAACGTTAGATCAGTCTGCATCAATAAATGCAAAATAGGAGGTACACAACCAACGGGTTCTTGAAACCACCCTCCTTCGTTCTCAGGATCGACCTGCCCTACAACCTGGGACACCCTCCCATGGTGGTCCCAGAAATCATTTTCCCCACACTTTCGATGTTTCAGCCCCTGTTCTTGTAGACTAGCCTTTCCATCTCGATTCACCCATCCATAATGGATTTCCATTTGGCCAGGGAGGGAGCATCCTCTGAGCCCTACACTGTAACGGTGGCTTCAGGACCCAGCAGCATTCGCAATCTTGGCCCCACGAACACGGGTGGCCAAACCGCTCAGGAGTCAGCAAGTCGGTGCAGCAGGCTTTCCAACAGCACCCCACTGAAAATCAGCAGTTAATTGTCCATGCAAAGGATCTTTATAGGATCTGTCTTGGGCATGCCAGCATTTTGTTACTCACTGCATTGTGGCGAGCCACGCGCCACCACCTCAGGCCTACAGTGCCGCAGGAGATAGCCACTGCACCCCTGAGCCAGTTCATGTTTAAAAACTTGATCTTCATCTCACCCATGTTTGAGAATTTGCCAATCCATCGCCTCACCTTCATTGACATGTGTATCCTATAGACTCCATGCCCATGTCATGCAGTTTCAAATAACCTACCCCAACTCACCCTATACTTCCACACCCGACCAGCATCTGTCTCCATCCCAAAAAAAGTGTACCCCTTAAGACCTACGACACCCTGTCAAAATCTAGGCAACCACCCATACTGCGACCTAACCTAAATGCCAACGTGGCTTCACACTAAATTAGAGACAAAGAAATGACTCTGCCACTCGTCCCCAAAAACCCCTTCGCAGCCCTCCCTTCCCACAACAGTATCACTAGCCCCTTCGCCCCAGAAGTCCATGGTGGCAGCCACATCTTGTTCTGTGGCAATTTTTCTGCAGCCTTCTCACAATCCTGCATATCATGTCCAGTCCCCATGGTGCTCGAATATCAAAGTTCCAGCTCGCTGTGAATTTAGTAGTGTCCACAATAACCACTCTGTGAAAGTTGCACTTAGAAGGGCGCCCAATACCCCCTCTGTGAAATTTAGAAGTGTACCCAATTACCCAATAACCTCTGTGAGAGTTACATTTAGAAGTGTGCCCAATAGCCCCTCTGGTAAACTGAATTTAGAAATGTTCCCAATAGCCTCGCTGGAAAATTGAATTTAGATATGGGCCCAATATCCTCTGTGAAAGCTGCATTTAGAAAGTATGCCCAATAGCCACGCTTTGAAATTTGTATTTAGAAGTGCTACCAATAGCATCTGTGAAAGTTGATTATAGAAGTGTATCCAATAGACATTCTGGAAAGTGGCATTTAGAAGTTTGACCAATAGCCTCTCTGAAAACTTGAATTTAGAAGTGTGCCCAGTAGATGCTCTGTGAAAATTGTATTTAGAAGTATACCCAATAGCCTCTGTGAGAGTTACATTTAGAAGTGTGCCAAATAGCCTCTCTGATAAATTGAATTCAGAAGTGTACCCAATTGCTTCTGTGTGGAAAATTGTACCTAGAAGTTTCGCCCAGTAGCCTCTCTGGGAAAGTTGCATTTAGAAGTTTGCACATTGAAAAAGCATACAACCCATCATATCACACCACCACGCTTACTCTCTCCTTTACATCACCACTCAACTAGAACACAGAGATACTATGACACCATTCGGTATAACTGTTCTCATACGAACATCCGCCGCTTACTACACATCATTCTATGTAAACACTGCTGGTCTCACACCCCCAGCCAGGCGTTTTCCTCAGGCCTAACGCAGCCACATCCGTTCCGGATAAATCCTGCCAGAACGAACACATTCTCCTGATCTCTCAACCACCACACCTACCGATAAGAAGCAGCTATTACACAAGTACCGCACGAGCTGCACACATATCCGGTGCTCACACGCACCTTTTGACTCTCCCTACTCTCTCTACTGATCTGAACTGCGGTTCCCAAGGGCGTTCAACCTACCAGCGCCTTCAGACCATACCAATGGTATATAAGGCGCTATATAAGTGCAAAATAACATAACATAACATAACATAACTAGTAAAGCCAATGGTGACTTTACATGCCCTGGGAGACAGTAGTCAGTCCCAGGGTACGGACTCTATGTTTGGGGGTCACTATGACACCCCGGTGTTACGGCACGCAGGGTGCTGTGTAACACACATACCAAAAATACATGAAGCCCTATAAAGTAAAAGACCCCATAGCCCATAAAACACATTACAAAGTCAAGGGATATCTCAAATCATGTCTAAGAGTGGGAGGAAAATAGTCTCACTCTTAGCAGGAGAATAAAATAAACCCCAGAAATCCAGCAAAGCTGCTGGGGGACTCACTAGGTTTGGGAAATTAGCCTTAACAGAGAATTCTCCCTAACAACAGGGCACCGCTAGGTTGAGAGAAACCCCAAGCCCACAGAGGCTGTGACATTGGCAGTGCCCCACGTAGGCATGAGGCACCTCTATAACAGTGATATCACCTAGGAAGGCCAGCCCGGAGCAGTAGGGAGGGACATGCCCACCCCAAAGCACAACATCAACCCAAGATACTGTGCATTCTGCCAACCTTCTTAAGAGCTGGTGCCAGTGGATGCGGCTGACTGCAGCATCCACGCCCTTTTATATAATTAATATATTATTTAGCAGTATATGTATTCCTTTATCTATGTATTTCTTTCTTTAGTAATTACTTGGTTATTTATATACATAGTTGTGTATGGATATGGAGGTTGGATTTTAGTTAAGGTCGGAGATATTTAAGGATAAGAAGGGTTCTAGGTTAAATGTCCAGCGTGAGTGGGGTGGAGTAGATGGTGGCCTGCCAGAGGTCCTGGGGAGAGGGACTACCTACAAGTGCCATCCTCTGGTTCTGCCTCCAAGTGGGTGGCATCAGAAAGGTAGGAGGGGGTCTGTCTCATTTGTTCATTTCACGGGTCTCTCCATGACCCTTTCCAGGGAGTGTCAAATGATGAAGATGATACATATAAGGGCAACCACACCAGGGTAGAGAAAGTGAAGGGAGTTTTAATAGATGAGTAATAATTCAAGTAATAGGGGTTGTTATTGTTTAATAAAAAACAACAGTATCCTCATTGGGACTTAACACATAAAATCGACCCTGGGGTCATGAAGCTGTCATAACTGTGGATAATGGGCAAGAACTAAGGGGGAAACCCATCTTCGGTTGTGTAGGAAAGGAATAACATAATTTCAAATTTGCAGGTTGCCTATCGCCCCTCTCGTTGCAGAAGGTCTTTGGGAAGGTTGGTGGTAAATTGTCTCTCCCTGGCCTAGAGGTAGTAGAACAAACAGGGCACCAGGCCAGTGCAAAAAGACCAGGGCTACAGGATGAATACTTGTACTGCTGTATGTAATATACACATGGGATTGAAGCAGATACTTCTGCTGCCTGTGTTGGTCTGTATTATGTGAGAGAAATGTGTTAAAGGTGCTAATTCGGCGCAAGATAGGGGGACACACCTACCAACTGCAGGAGTAAAGAAGATGCACGTTGGGGGTGGCCGCATGGGGAATAACACAGATACTCTGGGCCACAATCACACTGTATACAGGACTTGACCGGGAATGGTAGGGGGTAACGATACATTGGATGTAAACTTGGTCCAAAATACGGCTCTATGATTAGCTAAAATAAGACAAAAATAGCACAATCACAAATACGCGTAGTGGGAAATTCTCCGGGGGCCGGTTGCATATGGGAACTTTCAATTTAAAACACGTGACCACAACGACAGGGATGTGCACAGGTGGGAGGAGACTCAATTTACTTGTCATATGGGAAATAACACAACCGGAACTGGGTGCTGTAACTGCAAGGCGGTCAGCCAAACAAGCCGCCCTGCACATTAGCAGGGAGGGAGGCTCTGTTCCAGTATTCCGATCACATGACCGCTGATGCCCATCGGCAGGCGTCAGTGGGAAGGGAACACTGGATGGAGTGGCGTTCCTTGGAGGACCAATCAGACAGTAAATTCCTGGGATCTGACGAGGTAGCCAGGCCTCAAAGTATCTTCTACAGAGTCCACACAGGTCATTATCTAACACGTATTGCGTGAATGTCCCCTTTCTCACCAGCTGCATGGTGTCTTTGTCCCGTTCTCAATGGTGCTCACCAATGGCAGTGTATTAAAGTTCCGGCTGTGAGCACAAATGTTGCTTCATTAATAAAAAGATGTTCAGGGATGGGTTGTCAATAAAATGTGGTACCACATGGGAAGGTGAGGTGATGGGAAACTAACGAACTGTTTGCTCTAATAACGTTTTTACTAATTAATTTAACTATTGAGGAGGAGATTGAAACCAATCAAATTCCTGGGAAACACAGGAAAAAACAATTCTCCAACTTGCAAGTGTTTCTCCCGACTTCCGACTATTGTATTTCTGCTTATAAAACTACTGTTCATAGTCCATTCAGATGTCGGCCTCTCGAGCAGAGCGAATCCACTGTTCCGTTTGATTTGTACTCACCCAGCTCTAATAAAAGGCGTTGCTTCTTGCCCAGTTTATGCTCCATTATTGAGTATGTGATTTTTATTATGCACTAATTAGCGGACACCCTACTGCAAAAGCATGCACTGCTACTACCTGTGCTGTAACTGTACTGTGCGTTATGTGAGAGGAAACCTTCACTGATGTCTGTGGTTGTGACAAATCGGCAGGGAAAGCCCAGGCTTTTTTAAAATTTCATTATATAAAATGATGCTGGTAATTCTGCTCTGAGAGGTGGGCCTGCTAATCAGACACTCCCGTTCTTAAATGCTCCATGCCAAAATTATAGTGAACCCATGTGCATTTACTAAAACAGCCTCCTGGCAGCTTCAGCACCAGCACTGTGTTGCACCGGGCAGGTTCAAAGATCACATGTGTATTCTTGACAGCCGCTGGAACACAAAGTTCATGCAGGCAGAGAACGCTTTCTGAACCTCTCTTTCCGAACTAAATAATGGTAGCTTTAGTCAGTCTGGTGGTACATAAACCTTTATATGTAAGCCATGCCTGGTTGCGGCATGATGACTACGAAGAGCCCACAATTATACAGCCACATCCAGCTGATCTCATTCTGGCGTCAGCTCTGTCAGAAGGGTCCAGCTATGACAGAACTGATGTGTATGACTGTTAGGTTTGACTGTCTCGACAACTTCTATGCAGAACAATGGCATGGAAGCTGCCGTTTGATCTTCCTGCAGAAAGGATAACACCTTCCTCTCAGGGCACAGACCGCCAATGAATCAATACTTCAAAGGCAGCACTGACGTAAAAAGCCACTCATAACAGGGTGCTGACTACTGGAGCCCCTTCGAAGTTAGCAGATATGGGAAGGGGGCAGAGGTAGAATAGCTAGAGGGGAGAGGTGGGCTGAGACAGGGCTCCCACATTCTTAATTTCTGTTAGGGCACTCTACCACTTCCTGTCCCCCAACCCCATTTCCTGCAGGTAGGATACTTTGGGCAAAAGACACTGTCAGAAGGAAAAAGGAACTTGCTACAACAGCTTAGATTGGACCCCTTGCACCAGGCGTACTTGGACCAATCCGGTGGTATTTTTTGCCTTCATAAGGAGAGGGAATCTTCTACTTCTTTAAGTCAAATCTGGCCTAGGAAGAAGAATTCAATGGATCTCTGTTAGGGACACAGCCTATCTCAAGGTCCTCTGCCAGGGTTATTGAAGACAGAAGGCATCCAAGGCAAAGGCGAGCTCTGCACCTTACCCATCTCCAAGGAACAGCAGGGGTCAACTGCTGTGAACCAAGGCCTCTCTGCTGGTTGCCCTGTCTCTTGTTCACTAGAGGTGGACTCCCAATAGATGCCACACAACTTCCTGAAGTGAAAACGCAGAACTAAAGGACTCCACTTATCCTGGAAACCTTGGATTGGGCCTCCCAGCAACATAGAAGCCCAGAATGGAATTGTGTTTCGCCCCCATGAGACATCTTCAAGCCGAATCGACTGCACTCAAAACCTTCAAGCTATCACAGGTCCCAGGCGGCGGGGGAGGTTCCATTTTGCATCTACATAAGCTTTGAATCTCTTGCTGCACTTATACCCATTAAGACACTGGCTCGACCCATTGAAGCAGACCATCTCATCTCGAACCGATTGCGGGCTTAACATCATGGGAGCCACGATAAGACTGCTGGAAGCTATCAACTTGGCCGTCTCGAACGCCGACTCAACCCAGCAGAACCACTGCCTCGCTGCTGATTCTACCGCTGTCCAGAACTATTGAAAGACATCATCTCACCATCTCGAATGCCGACTCAACCCATTGAGAGGCTGCACCTTTGAACCGATGCGCTGCTGACTGCTGGTGGGATCCCATTGACTTGAATGCCTTGCTGCTGGATTTATTGCAGCAAAAGTTCTTAGAAATTCAGCTCAACGCTATCAAGTGGCAAAGCAAGAATAAAGGTACTGTGAAGAGGCCCTGCCCCGGGTCCACTGTCCAGGACCATAGTCACTTTCAAGCCCCCCTTCCCTACCCTTTTCTTCAAAGACATATCATTGAACAGTAACATCTATTGCTTGACCACCCCAGCTCATCTAACCAGATCGCAAATTCACAAAAGTCTGCCTTCTCTCTGTTTCTTGTACAGAGTTGGGTTCTTCTAGTGTTTTATTAGTTTCTTGCATTTTATTGTTTGATTAAAGGTCTATTTTATAGATCCTCAATTGTACATTTTTTTTATTTTGAACCACACTACCAAAGGTGTTTGCTACTGTTATCAGCTCACAACCCTACTGAAGGTCTACCTGTCGTGCTGTGCCTGTTGCACCTTTATGATTGGCTCACCCTTGAGCTCGGACTACCCAGCACTTCCCCCTCGTCCCTCGTCCTTGCTGCACTTGCACGTTCTGAATACTCACAAGGCACAATAGGTTCGTCGCTTCTACCTTTTTCCCTCTGCTGCTCTTAAATATTGTTCTTTTAATGGGGTTTTTTCCCCACCCTTGCTCCCTCCCTGTTCTGTGGGCACTTTGAGACAGTATTTTCTTATTGTATAACCGCCTGACAAGCAAACAATAAAATAAATAAATTGCTGCAGGTTTATGGGAGTAGAATGGGGCTATATAGGAGTTTCAGTCACTGCTCAGCACTATACTCCAGCAGAGCAGTCAGTTCGTCACACTGGTGGCCAGCGGTGCTATTTGATACAGGATGTGCTTACAGCTTAGTCATTCAAAATAAAAGAATGTGCAGTTAACTTTAGAATCACTGTCAGGAATGTTTTTGATTTGGCACAATGGAACGAAAATGAGCTCATTGAGAAGGCTGATGGCGAGTACTGTTCAAGAAATATGCCAAGACTGGGGACTTTAGGGGCAGTAGGATTAATAATCCTGATATGTTTAAGAGCATCCAGCCTTTGGAGGAATCTAGGGAGGTATGGGAGACACAGATGGCCTGTAGTGATATAAAGCCCCAATCCATGTACCCATTCCACTGGGATATATGTAAGTGGGTGGGGTCAGCGATAGTTGCTCCCACCACTACTCCCAAAGGGTGGATAGTGCAGTTTCCTGCAGCTACAGGGGATTCGGCTAAATCCCAGGTTTATGTTAGGTCCCAAGTCTTAGCCAGGTCCCAGTGTGGTCTCTCTGGGGTGGAACTGACAGCAAGACAGCTCATTGTAGAAGAAAGGACGGTGACCATAGAACATGGGCCTGCAACCTGTGGCTCTTCATGTGTTGTGTGTACAATGCACCCCATGATCCCTTTTCATTGAGTGTGCTGGCTAAGGCTGATGGGAGTTGCAGTTCACAACATCTGGAGAGCCAAAGGTTGCAGACTCCAGCCATAGGAGAACAGAAACAGAGGGATTGAGTAATGCTGGAGCGGCCCAATTTGGATCCCCAGGAGAAAGGGAGGTGCACAAACAATCTTCTGAGAGGGAGGGAAGGCCTCAAGCAATGGCACCCAAGAAAAGTCCAGGTGCTGTATCCCCAAGCACGTGGTCCAGTCGTGCAAGGTGGGGAAATACATCTTTGACTGGTTTGAGACATTAGAATTAGCTTTCCAACTACAGAAACTGGAAAGATTATGGGATGTGGGCCACAAGAGCCGTATACTGGGAGAGATTGGAGGTTCCCCAGTCCATAAGAGCGAAATTGGTACCAGGTCCCTAGAGGGGGGCCCCATTTCCCATCACCATTATGGAGTATGTCTCCATAAATGGGGAAGAATCTCCCATCTTGCGCGATACTGCTGCTAATGTTACAGCTGGTAGGACGAAAATAGATGCAGGAAGGGCTGTATATCCCATGCCCAGACCAACTGGTAGGGGGGTTTAATGGTCTCAGCTATTGTCCCTTGACAATGGTAGTACTTAGTTGGAGTAGGCACACCCCCATGCACTGTGTTAAAGACTCCATTACAGTCGGTGGCTAGTAGGTACTGGCCTCCCTGATCCAGTCAATAGTCGTGGCAGTCACTAGAGAGAGAGCTTTGAGAGCAGCAAGAGAGGAAGCGCTCGAGGCACTAGGCCCCGAGTCTTTTTCTGCTAGAAAGTGCGAGAGATCAATCTCACTGATAGCTCCCTGTCCAGTCCTGACATTGCCTGCGGTGACAACCCCTGAGGTGTCTATGAATGTTGCACAGGATTTTGTGATTTCAGGGTTGCATACTGGCGTAGAAAAGGAGATGGTGGACCGGGTAGTTTCAGATCTGAAGGTTCTGCCCGAATTGGGTAAATTGTCCTCAGCTAGAGACCTGAGTCAAGTTGACTTGCCAGGAATCATGTTGGTGCTGCCTTTGAGGCACTGGTTTCCAAGAGACCTCGGGGGGATGTTCCTGTGCCATGACCAGGCATCACTCATATTTAAAGAGTTATGTGCCACTAGACTGTAGGAACTTTGTTTTCCAGCAACTGTCAGTAATACAGGGAAGGTGTTGAGGGTGCCAGAAGGCTGTCCCAGCAAAGACATGTGGGTGCTCTTTAATTTTGGCATGGGGCTTTTATGAAAGGAGGTCTAATTGGCAGACCGCCCTTTCAGAAACAGAATCCAAATCTTGCCTTTTAGAATGAGATTGTACTGGATCTTCCGAGACAGGGCAGCTGTCATGGTTTGAGGCAATTAAATGTACTTCAATACTGGGAGCATCCCGACATGATCGAAAAGGAATTAGTTCTCCTAACTAGGGAGAAGTAGATCCAGCTCCAGAAGAAATTGCTTTTGGACACCAATTCCGGTACCACACTGACTGCACAATATTTGACACAAAAAAAAACAGTGGATGATGAAAGCTGTCTGGACACAAATTCAAGCACAAATATTCTACATTAAATTCCGTTTTGACATATTACCAATTGCCACAGTTGTGAGACACTTCCCCCGAAACATGCGATACCTGCCCCACATACAGAACAGGCAGGGAAACATTCAAAAATTCTTTATTTCTCTGTCCCGCCTATACGGATGCACTGAGAAATGGCCCAAGAACATGCATGAAATATCATAGTATTAGAGATTTATATAGTGCATATGTAGGTCCACTTTACACTTGGATGCTATACTAATGGTATATATATCCCTACCCCGGGCCTTGGGAGAATCACGGGACAGATGAACTGTCTATGGCTGTTGTGTAGCTGGATTTTTTTTGCACTGAGCACATTAACTTTCTTAACTATTAGGAAAGCGGTTTTATGTTGTTTGAGGTTTTAATTTTAAAGACATTGTGATGCTTTTATGGATTTAAATCGAAATAAAGCCATTTAAGTCGCTCATGCTGCATCCCAGCGGCTTCTTAAACTATTCATTACATACAACATCAACACTCTTTCCCTCTTTTCAATCCGATTCCAATCTGGCACGGAGGGGGTGGGAGAGGCCACACTTTCCTTTTGTGTCCCCACCACTCAATCTGCACACAGCCAATTCATGGCTCTGACACCGCCATCAGCAGGCTTAGCTTTACCAAAAACCTCTGTAGGATGGAATATGATATGACTCCTAGGCACTCGCGAGCTCAGCCCAAGGCCATCACACATGAAACACGCAAGACGCAACATAACTTAACGTAATATCACCACCACACTAGTAGCTGCCTCCATGAAAAGTCTGCTTGCCAATAAGGGACGCTCTCCTCCCTTCTGTCGATCACATTTTCTTCTGGTCAACACACAGAAAACTGCACATTCAACCCACCTATCACTAACAATTATTTCCCTACATGTTGTGAGTTAAGTCTGTATGTTTATTGTCTCCCTGACTTTTCCCACTCTTCCCCTTTCCCGCTCTCCTTGGTACTGTTTCCTTTTCACTCCACAGACGACGGTCTGGCTGCTACCCTGGGTGGGGCCACAACTGGCCTCTCCACAGAATAGACGCTGCACCTTAAGGTCACCGTTGATGATGTGTGCAGTATAAAAGACAAAGAACAACCCAATAGCAGTACACAGGAATGGTATCACTACATATTATCCCCACCAAAAATATCGCCGTATATATGGTTGTCTGGAACGGCCATAGGCGATATTTTTGGGGGAGGATAATTTTGGGGGTTTTTGGGAGCGGGGTTGCGGGGGTGTCCCTCGCTCCTTTAAAAATAACATAGGGGTGCCCCCCACAGGTTCCATGCCTTAATATCGCCGTAAAAATATGGCAATATTTTTGTATGGCGATATTTTTGCAGGGATATTAACACATGGAAACACAGGAATGCAATGCTGATGATTCAGGGAATATGAAGGTCATTGTCGCATATGATGGCTACATTTTGCAAAATGTTCAGAGGCCAGGCTCCCAGGCCCCCGTGCTGAACCTGGTTATAACAAAAGGTGTTCCTGGCTTATCTTGGGGTACTGAGTTATGCACGACCGAACATGAGCATATAAAGGTGTATCTGGCACATGATGACTGGGTATGCAATGGTGACATGGGCACATGATGGTGCCCCTGCCATAAATGGTGGCAAATACTAATGTCAGATCTAAGTAAACAAATGTATTTTTTTTTTAAATGTCAAGATACTTTTTGTGGCCATTTTGAAGGGACATTCGGTGCACAGAATCCCATTTTAAGTAGACCTGTGAGACCCTCCAAAAATTGGAAACAGAACTACAGAAGTATGTTGCTAGGACTGCAGAGTGGGTAGCCCACTGATTCTCGCTAGCCACGTGGGTGTCATTTATTGATGCAGCGATTGGAAAACTACTTTTCCAATCGTGAGCTTAGTTTCTTTTTATAAAACTCTCATTAAGTATGCTCCCCAGGGCTTCTAAAAACAGACTGAAGACCACCCCACTTTACATAAGCCCCCGAAAAATGCCATCTTCCATATAAGCTTCGAACAACCTGACCAGTACGATTAATGTGCATATGTGTCAAGTGCGCTATGGACCATGTGATCCCGTTATCCAGTTTTTAGGCTGGCATTCTTTGCATTCAAGAGCATGCAGTTTTGTTTATCCCCGCTTGGACATTAATACAAGTCCTAACATGCTAAGTGTTGTAATAAAAATTCTAAAACTGGCTGGAGGTGCTACGCGAGACAAGGGGGCCACTTGAAAGCTGTGCTAGTTTGAGGATTTCACATTGTTAAACCCGTTAGCCAGCACACCTGGTGATTCCACCAGTCACTTACTAATAAAGCATGGATGTTATGGCGGTAGTGGACAGGGCAAGAAGCCAAGTGGGTGAGTTAAGGGAAAACAAGCAAAAGCAGGCTGACAGATAAGAGAAGGCGAGGCCCAGGAAGTGGGGATAATTGTGTGGCCATTTGTATTCACGGGAGAAGCATCTGTAAGTGCTGCCACATCGCACTAACACACTCGAATTCCAACACGTAATATGCATGCCAAAGAAGCCAAACCACCCATCAGAAAGCTGTGCGTCGCTCCAACGAACTTATTCTTCATGCCCTGAAGTCTTACTAAAGACTGTTTCCGATGGCCCAGAGAAACTGAATTGCGATAGTCTAATCGACAGGTCAAGAATGCATTCATCAATTGCACATTTGCAGAAAAGGTAAAATAATCTAAACACCTTTCCGAACTGTTGGACTGGAAAAAACAGCTGCTGGTGTGCTTGCTAATCCGAGTAGTCATGGAGAGATCTGACTCCAGTCAAATGCGTAGGTTGCGTACCGATTTAGATGGTTGTGGACAAGGGCCAAATGAGGCACGCCAGTAGTAATCTTGCCATATTTGCTCTCCATTAATAGTGACGTCTGGTGGCGACGGTTCGGTATTTAAAATGTGTCCAGCTTTACAGGAGCAGATTCATATATCTGTTTTCTGGACATTTAACTGCAAACAATTGGAGTCCATCCAGCTTTTAACTTGTTCCATGTACTTTTACATTTTACCATATCCGATTCCTATGGAGCGCTTAAACTGAGAATGAGTTGGTTGTCATCAGCGTACCTAAAGAAAACTATCCATGCCCTATGAATTAACTCAGCCAAAGGTCTCATATATAAATTGAATAATAATGGACTGAGCAAAAAGCCCTGGTGAATGCCACATGTGAGAGGTATCTGGCAGGTGAAAAAAGGTGGCAACCCACATGTGATAGGTGTTGGTTTGTAAGGAAAGATCCAGTCGTCTCCAAGCAGTTCCAGTGGGTCTTATACCACCTCTCCAGCAAGATTGTATGGTTCATGGTATCAAAACCTGTGGCCAATCCAACAGTACCCAGGCCCCTGTTTTCCCATTATCCATCCATCATCTGAGGTCATCCAGTGCTACTACTAACACCAATTCCATATTATGAACCTGTCGGAAACCTTCATCCAACCAACCTGAGTTATTAGCAAAATATAGCAGCTGAGAAGTTACCTCAGCTTCCATCAAATTACTAATATACGGAAGCTCTGAGACTGGTCGATAGTTAGCACGATCACTAGGAGCTAACATGGCTTTCTTTATAAGAGGGGTCACCACTGCAAGCTTAAAACAGTCTGGTACTTTCCCAGACAGGGGTGGACTGGGAACCAAAAGTGGCCATGGAAATAATTTGTCCCCATATTACACATTTTTAGCAAGCCCAACCCTTTTCCTATGAGAAAAATTGAAAATAAAACAGAGTACTACACAAAAGAGGTCCAGGGTGGAGAGGGCAACTGGGAAACCTCCAGAGTTCTCTATAGGCCAGCCCACCCTCTTCCCAGATGAAAGTGAGCTGTTTATAATCTGGCAGATGTATGTCAGGGTGGAAGCATGAAAATGTCTCATAATCCATGCAGGGCATGGGTCAAGAGGAGACCCAGTAGCATGCTTCTTACACATGAGTTTCGACAGAGACTCGTCTGTTAATAGTTTGTTTTGAAGGAGTCGAATGTTATAGATGGAGGGGAATTACACACTACTCCTGTATCAACTCTGTCAATAACTTCCTGTCTAGCTGAAGAGTAAAATTGATTCCCCATTTTTCCAATTGTGTCCTAAATAATTGGGCTAAATCTTTGCATCTTTCTTGAGATTGAGAAATGTGTCACAGGTTTCCTCCCTTCTCACCTGTCTATGTTGTTTACTAGAGTTCTTTGAAGGAGTCTTCTTGTGCACAGTTCGGGTCTTGTATAACCCTGTGGGAGCGTCCTCGGGTTCCAGCGTGCGTTCAGCGTTCGGGCTCCTGGAACGTTCAGAATGCCCTGGAAGTGATGAAGAGTGTACTCGGAGACGGGTATACGGAGGTCCGGGATACAAGAGGTAATAAAGAGGAAGGGAATGAATGAGGAAGGAAAAATAGGGGCCAGGAACCAGGAATCAATGAAGTCAGCGAGAGCGAACTACGGCAGCACGCGTCTAGCCACTGCAAGCGGTAGCGTTGAGACGTGCGGGGCCGCAGGGGCGTGGCTTCTTTATAGAACGTGCTACGTCCGACACGGAAGCTGGTAAACAACGTTCCGTGTTTGACAGCCATGTTGGGAGTACTGCTGAGTGCAAGCTCCGATGTGCCAGGGACCAGGAAGTCCAAAAGGGACGCGTCTGACGGTTCATGACAGCATGCCTCCTCCGAAGGCCTGTCCCTCTGGGTTTGCCTGGGTGTATGAGATGATACCTTCTGAGTAATCTGGGGGCATTTAGGTTTGAGATTGGTCCCCAGGTGCGTTCACTAGGAGGGTACCCTTTCCACTCAACCAGGTACCTTAGCTGACCACGTTTGTACCTGGAGTCACATATTCTGGACACTTTGTATTCCAGCTGGTCATTGATAATTACAGGGTTAGGGCAGTCCGGGAGGACTGGATGTATAGTTTCATTAGGGACGTGTGAAACACTGTATGGATCCTCTTCCAAGAGTCTGGTAGTTTGAGTCAGAAGGCCACTGGGTTTATGATTTCCTTTATGGAAAAGGGGCCATAGTACCAGGGAGCCAACTTATTCGGTCGTAAATGTCGAGGCAGTAGTTTTGAGGATAGCCAGACCTTATCACCCACTGCATAGGAAGGTCCTGGTCTTCTTTTGGAGTCCGCATAATGCTTGGTGTGAGTTCGGGCCCTTTCTAAGTGTTCTTTGGCTTCCTTGTGTATATTGATGAGAGTTTCGATCCAGGAGTCGACTGTAGGTACTGGTGTAGGATGTGGGAGAATGGAAGGCAGAACCGAAGGGTGAAATCCTTGGTTGCAAAAAAAAGGGCTGGTCTTGACAGCCGAGTGATCCGAATTGTTGTAGGCGAATTCAGACACAGGTATTAAGAGTGACCAATCGTCCTGTACCTTGGTAGTGAAGCAACGAAGATATTGCTCTAGGGTTTGGTTCACGCGTTCAGTAGCTCCGTTAGTCTGTAAATTATAACCTGAGGAGAGGGCGCGTTGGATCCCTAGTATACGGCATAAGTGTTTCCAAAACTGAGAAATGTATTGAGGTCCTCTGTCTGATATGATCTTGGAAGGGAGTCCATGAAGTCGGAATATGTGTTCCAGGAAGATTCCAGCAAGTTCTGATGAAGATGGGAGTTTATACAATGGTGTACAATGAGCCATATGAGTGAATAAATCAATGGTGACCATGATAGTCGTGTATCCCCTGGAAGGTGGCAATTCCACAATGAAGTCCGTAGCGATGAATTCCCAGGGTCTTGTTGGTAGCGTAGGTTGAAGTAGGAGACCCGCCGGTCTCTTGTTATCATGTTTGTTTGGATTGCAGACTGCACAGGCTTGGATGTACAGTTGAACATCAGTTTTCATTCTTGGCCACCAAAATTTTCTTTGTATTAGACGGAGGGTGTTGGTGATGCCACAATGTCCTGAGTGAAGGGTATCGTGACAGAGGTTTATAATCCTTTGTTGTAGTCTCTGTGTGGGAATGACCAGGCAATTATCCTTGAACAGATACCCGCCCTTTGTTCTTAGATTCCATCGATTCTTCCCTGTAAATTCCTTCCAGAGCTCATAGGACTGGGTTTGCAACCGAATGTCTTCCAGGAGGCCGATTGCTTGGGCTACAGAAATTGTGTGGGGAAACATCTTTGGGAAGGACCGATCTTCAAGAGTTTCGTAGTCGGGACGTCGGGATAAGGCGTCAGCAATTATGTTCTGTGTTCCAGGGACATGATGGATCTGGAACTGGGCAAAGAAGAAGGCCCAACGGGCTTGACGGCTATTTCTACATTCCAGAGACTGTAAAACTTGAAGATTCCGATGGTCCGTGCGGACCTGAACAGGATGTTTTGTTCCCAGAAGTAGATGACGCCACTCTGTGGAGGCTTGACGGATGGCTAACAGTTCCTTTTCCAAAACGGAATAATGGGTTTCGCTGGGAGTAAGAGTTTGTGAAAGATAAGCAATGGGATGTTCTAGATTATCCTCGAATTCCTGCTTTAGAACTGCTCCAATGGCGTAGTTAGAGGCATCCGTTTCCACTAGGAAAGGTTGATTGATGTCAGGTTGAGCCAGGATGGGGGCTTATGTAAACTCTGACTTTAACCGTTGGAAAGCTTCATCTTGGGCTGCTGTCCAGAGAAAGGGAGTATCTTTTTTCAACAATGTAATGATCAGTTGAACTATCTCAGAAAAGGAAGGTATGAATTTCCGGTAAAAGTTGGCAAGTCCATTGAATCTGTTTCACAGTAGTTGGAACAGGCCAGTATAGTATGGCTTTTACTTTTGAGTGGTCCATTCCGATTCCTTCTGGGCTAAGGACAAATCCTAGATAGTGAACAGTAGAGACATGGAAAAGGCATTTCTTGGGTTTAGCCAGGAGCTTGTGTTCACGTAGCCGCTGTAACACTGCCTTAACATGCTCTTCATGCTTAAGATGGTCCTTAGAGAATATTAGTATATCGTCCACGTAAACTATGACAAAGAGGAACAGCATATCAGAAAACACCCGATCCGTGAAACGTTGGACGACCGCTGGGGCATTGGTGAGTCCGAAGGGCATGACCAGGTATTCAAAGTGACCAAAGGGTGTTCTAAAGGCGGTTTTCCATTCGTCACCCTCCCTAATACGGATCAGATGGTAGGCACCTCTGAGATCCAATTTCGTGAAGACTACAACTCCTCTCACCGCTTCCAAGATATCTGAGATTAAGGGCAATGGGTAGCGTTCCATGAGGGTGCACTGATTTAAACCACGATAATCAAGACAAGGCCTAAGGTCTTTAGTATCTTTCTTAGGAACAAAAAACAACAAAGCTCCTGCTGGTGATTTGGATGGTCGTATGGTGCCATTTTCAAGGTTGGTATCCAAGTATTCTCGGAGTGCCCTTTTCTCTGGTTCGGATAAAATGAACATTCTTCCAAAAGGAATCACGGCTGAGAGTTCAGTATCAATAGCACAGTCTTCAGGTCTGTGAGGGGGTAGGGCCTGTACTATGGCAGTTGAGAACACACCAGTGTAATCCTGATAGGCCCTAGGAACCTGGATGATATTTGAGACCATGAATGGGCCTTGCTGGTCTGTCAGCATACCTCCAGAAGATGTCGGCGAGGAATCCAGGGATAGACAATGAGACATACAATGCTCGGAACCCAGGAACAAGGATCCTGCTGCCCAGTTGATGTACGGGTTGTGCTTTTGTAACCAGGGCATACCCAGTACCATTGGGTAATGAGCAGACTTTATGATGTCAAATTTGATCACCTCTCGATGATGGTTTATCGAGAGCTGGATCTCTTTGATTTGTAGGGTTATGGGTCCTGAAGAGAGAGGTCTTCCATCAATAGCCTCTACAGGTTGCGTGATGCCTCGAGTTTCATATGGAATGTGGTGGGTGGTGACCCAATCTTGATCTATAAATATCCCCATGGCTCCACAATCCACCAATGCCAAAATGGGGTAGGTTTCGTTCTTGGATGGCGATAGAAAGGCCTGTAAAATTACAAGATTGTTTTTTCCAGGAGAGTTCAAGGATGGAATAGATGTGGAGCAAACATCTCTCTCACGAAGCTGTGCTCCATCTAGGATCGGGAGCTGGCGCTTCCCGAACGCCGTGGAGGAGCTAAAGGACATTCTCTCACTAGATGTTTGTCTGAGGCACAATACATACATAGCCCAGAGTGAATCTGACAAATTCTTTCTTGTGGGGATATGGGTCCGCGGAAGGCCCCCAGTTGCATGGGTTCTGGGTCGTTAGTGGAGGTTGGAGTGGGCTCAGCCTTCGAGGAAGGTTCAATGGAGGTCTTTTGGAAAGGCATTCTAGTCTTCTTCTTTTCTGCCTTCCTTTCCTGGATGCAGAAGTCTATCTGTAGAGAGAGGTCCATAAGAGCCTGGAATGAACCTGGGCAAGCCACTTCTTCTATATCTTTTATTTCTTCATTTAGCCATTTCGAAAAAGGGTAAAGCAGGCTTCTGAGGACCAATCTGCTTCTTTAGCCAGTTGCTTAAAGCGTGTCACATATGTAAGTATATCCTGGGAACCTTGTTGGAAATCCAGTAGCCATTCCTGGGCACTACAGACCTGTTCTGGGCGGTCAAACATGGTCTTTAGAGCCTGTACAAATCCATCGTAGTCATCCAGGAGGGCATCTCCAGAATTAACTAAAGGCATAGCCCAAGTTAATGCATTCCCAGAAAGATGCAAAATCATAAAGCCCACCTTTGCCCTGGGGGTAGAGAAGTAGTAGGGCTTAAAGGTAAAGTGGACTAAACACGAGTCAAGGAATCCGCGAAGGGTTTTTGAAGAACCATCGTATTTATCTACTACTCCGCCCAATAATACGCTTTCCTTGGTCGTGGAATCACGGGACAAGAATAATTGTTTTAATGCAGCATTCTCGGCTTTAAGATTCTGCACTTCAGTTGTTAACTCCTGCATGCCGCGCATGAGATCTTACAACTGCCGCCTCCATGTCTGTATCAATTTCAGTTTGTTGGCGTCTCAATCTGTCACAGGTTTCCCCCCTTCTCACCTGTCTATGTTGTTTACTGGAGTTCTTTGAAGGAGTCTTCTTGCGCACAGTTTGGGTCTTGTATAACCCTGTGCGAACGTCCTCGGGTTCCAGCGTGCGTTCAGCATTCCAACTCCTGGAACGTTCAGAATGTCCGGGAAGTCCTGGAAGTGATGAAGAGTGTACTCGGAGACGGGTACACAGAGGTCCGGGATACAAGAGGTAAAAAAGAGGAAAGGAATGAATGAGGAAGGAAAAATAGGGGCCAGGAACCAGGAATCAATGAACTCAGCGAGAGCGAACTACGGCAGCACACGTCTAGCCACTGCAAGCGGTAGCGTTGAGACGCACAGGGCCGCGGCTTCTTTATAGAACGTGCTACGTCCGACGCGGAAGCTGGAAAACAAATGTTCCGTGTTTGACGGCCATGTTGGGAGTACTGCTGAGTGCAAGCCCTGATGTGTCAGGGACCAGGAAGTCCAAAAGGGATGCGTCCGACGGTTCATGACAAAATATGCTTCTTAAGCACTTCAGTCAATCGTAATGCAGCCAGAATAGAAAAAAAGCTCTTTGGCTGAATTGGTGCTAGAGAAAATCTGCTGTATATAATACAAACATTGTGACCTTTTAAGCATATAGAGGTGATAAGTAAAATGTTGTGTATAGCTCTGTTCTTTCTTTTTCCTGCATACTCTTTCTTCCCGTCTGACCAGCTTTTTTTGGACATGTAAATTCCCTTTAAGCCATGGTTTACTTACTACAATTCACAGTGGAATGAATAACTCTCTTTTTGGCAGGGGGCAACTGGTTCACCACGTTTACAGGGCTGTTGTTAAAGGAATCTTAAAGAGTGGTAGGGTCACCATTCTGATATTCCCCTGTCCGAGTTCCAATGCTCGAGGAGAAAGCATCAGTAAAGCTAGTGAATGTGAGGTTAGTCCATTTAAGCCTGATCTCAACCGGTTTGGTCGCATTGATATAGACCAGGGCCTGGTTTAGATTGATTCTGAAGGGGATCGCTGCATGATCTATCCAGGGAAGAAACAGTGGGTTAAATATTTCCAATTGCTTAAGATTGACAGAGACAGACCAGAATGTGTCCCCTGAATGGCTGGGACACAACACTCTAATAAGAGATGCTAATGCCAGCTCTGTTAGATAAAGCATGGGCCTGCTCTTTTTTGCCGGAATAACCGCTGAGGCCTGAGTAATATTGTGGAGATAGTGGCCGAGGATCTGTCGACCCTCCACCATGCATTACAAGACGGTTTTCTTTAAAACGCTTCATCAGCTTATTACTGGTCAGGCTAAAGTTTGAAAGTGGTACAATCCTTTCTGTGTAGCCTTTCTGTGGATTGTTTATTAGGTCTCTCTTGTGCGGTATCCTGCCCTGTCTGTAGATATAATTCCCTAAAGATGTTTCTGTATTGGGGTTGGGCATGCCCACACCGAGACCCAGCCCTTCCTCCTCTAAAATTCTTCAAAAACAAGAAGCAAAAGAGCCCTTGTACCCCATTTGAGTGGCTGATGTTGCAGCTATTTTATACTTGCTTCCAAAGACAAGACATAAGCTGTCCAAATGAGCATATATGGGTCATGGTTCCTAACATTTTAATGTTGGGATGAGAATTGTGAACCGTGATGTGAGCACCAAGCCATGCATCAGTTATGAATTTAGAGATTCACACATCCAATCCTTTTATCACAGACTTGTTTATCAAATGTAGTGATCTCTGATCACTGGTATAGTCCTGAAATGCTCTATGATTTCAAGCAAAGCATACAGGAATCCTGATTGGTGCTATTTGTTCCCTTTCCCACTCTCAGAGAGGTATTTTGAAAGAGTACAATAAGTGTGTACCAGACTGCCCATCTTGGAATGACAACCTTCTATCAGAAAATAATTCATATGGTTAGTCTAGTGTTGCCCCTTGCGAAATACAAGTGAGGTGGTACGAACAAAACATCTGCAACGCAGGGCCAGGGTAGTGAGCCCTCCTACCCCGGTAGGCTGTTCACACTGCAGTGTGCCAGTACGGACAGTTTGAAGCTGCATTCAGGCAAAGCCTTCCTTCAGAGCAGGTGACAGAAAAAACATTTTCGTGGGCAGCAACAGCTGTGTTTTCACATTAGAAGTCTTGTAAAGTACTTGAATTACAATGTAATGAAACCAGCTTCATTTATATTGCAATTACGTATTCATATTGAGGAGGGGGTTTGTCACACGACAGTTGTGTAGTTTGGGAGTGATGTGCGCCATGGGGGTGGGGGAGGAGGTGCATTCTGATGTTTCGCTCTGGGCACCAATTTGGCTAGAAACTGCCCTGACGTTGAGTAAGAGGTCGCCAGAAAGGCCATAAGTGGCTAACTTTCTAGCCGTTCACAATATTTTTTAAGCGACTTGGATTTCTATTAAAGAAAACGCACACACCTTCTTTTGCCGTGATGAATAGTCATCACAGCAAAGGAAGGAGTGTGCTTTTTCTTTTGTCTTCATAAATAGGCGCTTAATGGACCACGAGGCCGCACAAGGGCCCGGTCTTTGAGGGGCCTCGGGCTTCATTCGGGGCCTTTCCAAAAAGACAAAAGAAAAATTACACACCTTCTTTTGCCGCGATGACTGGTCGTCACGGGAAAAGAAGGTGTGTGCTTGAACCCAATTTCTACTGGGGGAGTGTCCACTGGTACTTAGACACTTTTGTGATGACACATACAAAAGGCTCGAGATTACCAAAATAATGAGGCGGAAGAAGGACAAGTCTAAACAATAATTTAAGGTCATCCTCATTCAATACTGAATACCAAAACCGAGACATGTTTAACTTCCGAGTTACAACAACTGCACGAGCACATAAAAGCATGCGTACACGAGATCAACCCTTCCATGCTAGCTTTGACAGAAGTTAAACATTTAGGTGAATACATAGATTTTACCAAAGAGAATTGATGGTTTCGAAATTCCTTTCTCGGCAGAAGAACCACCCTCTTTTAAAAGGTGCGTCTGCTGTAAACTACACATACAAAAGCGAGGTCAAGGACACAGAACTATAAACAGCAGCGCGCGTTGACGTTGTACCTAAAAGGTGCAAACCGTTTATTTAAAACAACATGTTCAGGAAATATCAGTAGAATCTGATTAAACATGGAGACTCAATTAACCCTGAGATACGGGACTAAACGTATACATTGCCAAGATCGTGGGGTTAACAGCGGCTGCCGCACCAAAGATCAGTCGAATAAATGAATGCATTACAAGAATGAGTACCTTCCAAGGAAGCAAAGTGTTCTCGCAGTCTTCAACATTGGGATCTTAGTAAACACAGCGATGTACTCCATGCCTCATTTGCAATGGGCAGGCAAAGGTATATATATATTTTTTTTTAGAAAGCGATTGGTTCATGTTCAAGCTCCTAGAAGCTAAGGTGTCTTTGCCCTGTGTTAAATTCAGCAAGAACTTAATTTGAAGATCTCAAGGGGTCATCGGTTTGGTTTGTGTGCGGCTAATCCTGAGTCTCAAACTCACGTGGCTTTGAACAGCAGTGCAGCATTGATGGCGTGAAAGTAAATCTACAAGTCCCGGAATGCAGAGGTGTGAACTAAACACACAGCCGAATGTGGTACAACTGTGCTTGCTGTAAAATAAACATCCATGCCACAGAGTAACGATGCGTTCCTACAACGCTTGCTGCCACTGCCTACACAATTCCTACCGCTGAAATTAATACCCATAGTCATTACCCACCTCACTTTTAACGTTTCGCCACACGGGCGGCCAACATGCTGCACACATGTATTTGCAGCAGCTGCGTTAACCCAGTTAGTTACCGTACCATATTCGGATATTTAATACACAGCTACTTCTCCTTACCTTTCCTTTGTGTTCCCGCTGCTGTGGAAGTCAATGCCCCCGGTTCATCTCTTTGGAATTTGCGGAAGGAACCCGCTGGGAGGCAACCGAAGGTCTGATTCCCTGGCCACGCCCGCACAGTGACACCAAAGGCTAATGGCCAATCCGCGACAGTTTTGATACGCATCACATGGTGCCGCACAGCTGGATTGGACAGTAAGCTGATGCCATCTTCTGGGCCGACTCAAGTAACCATAGCAATCATTGATTCGGCAAAGAGAGAGGGAGGGGGAAGAGTGCAACGCAAGGGGGAGGGTAAGCGAAGATAAGACACTGTTGTCCAAAGCGCTGCATTCTCTTGTTTATCGGACTCTGGAATGAACTCCCTGCTGCCTCGGCCGTGAGGTGCCATCTCCTGACAGTACCTCTGTAATTGCTACCTTGGCCCAGAGCAGGGCAAATCCGATAAATATGAGTGGCGTCACTTTGTTGAGAAATCTCAATTTAAAGTATTGTTAATCCAGACAGGTTTGTTTTTTGATTCGCATTATCGGACTCGTGGTTTGCCTTAACTATTATAAAATAACATAGCTCTCAACTCACACGCTTTTGGCGAGTGTCACCCGCCTTATAAACAGCTGACTCACCTGCCAAGCCTCCTGCACGCCCATTCGCTTCAATGGGCTCTCACCCACCCAAAAAAAATCGGGTTTTTTCATCCGCCTTTGAAACAAATCATCGCTCTCAACAACTCACACGCTTTTCTGTCACATGCTTTTGGCGGGTGTCACCCGCCTTGTAAAGAGCTCACTCACCCGCCAAGCCTCCTGCACGCCCATTCATTTCAATGGGCTCTCACCCACCAAAAACAAGATCGGGTGTTTTCACCCGCCTTTGCAACAGAAATGGTTGAGAGCTATGAAATAAGGATTGTAGGTTCCAAAGAAAAGCGTAAAGCTCTGGGTTCCCAGTAATGACTCTGACCTCCGATGATGTTCCAGTAGCTTCTTTATTGAAGTTCCAGTACATTGTATTGTATTTATCAGGTCAAGTACATCTGAGCTCCAGGCAACATGCATGGCATCCTCTCAGGTAGAATACATCACTCCAACTGACTCACTCAGAACTCTTAACCATACAACAACACTCTCACAGGCAGCATTCTATGTCACTCATCCAACATTCCACTCATACTTACAAAAGAAACAAGGAAGCCAAATCACTACATATCTTCCCTCCTTAAGGAACATAAACTACACCTACCAAAACCAGGTCACACTCACAACACACACACTCCATCCCCTGCGCGTGCATCACAACCAAAAACTACAATCACATCTGCACACCCTGAAAACGTCACCAGCATAAATGGTACCAAAACATATACCAACAGTGCCCTTCCCCTTTTGTACACAGTGGAGAAAGGACACCAACCACAGACACTTGCAACACTATAAATCCTCACAACCTCAGGCATCTCACATCTCTCCACCTCAACACAGCTTGCACCGCCTAGCCCTTCCCATCCATTACTCTCCTCACAGTCACACCCACACACATAGCTCCGAGCTGTGCACCCCCACAATCCAAAGAACCAGGCTGGGCGTTCCAAACACCCGAGTGAAACGACACAAAAAAAACATGAACACCTAAAGTGCAGTGCCGGCACGCCTATCCATCACCTGTGTCCTCATGGACCACCATACAGGCCAACCACTGCTGTGAGGAAGCATAATCATAACACACACCGCAGAGTGGCTGCAGAGTGGCAGTCTCTGCAGAACTTACCACGAGTTTCCCGATCACTGTGTGCTTTGGAGTCTTTTTGCAGTGTCTACAGCAGTGAGGGCGGGACATTTGTTTAAAACCCCTCTTTCGCACGGAGCGGCCGTGAAGTGGCTGGAGAGTGGCAGTCTCTACAGAACTTACCACGAGTTTCCCGATCACTGTGTGCTTTGGAGTCTTTTTGCAGTGTCTACAGCAGTGAGGGCGGAAATTTGTTTTAAAACCCTCTTTCCCGCGGAGAGGCCGCGGAGTGGCTGCAGAGTGTCAGTCTCTGCAGAACTTACCACGAGTTTCCCGATCACTGTGTGCTTTGGAGTCTTTTTGCAGTGTCTACAGCAGTGAGGGCGGGACATTTGTTTAAAAACCCTCTTTCCCGCGGAGCGGCCGCAGAGTGGCTGCAGAGTGGCAGTCTCTGCAGAACTTACCACGAGTTTCCCGATCACTGTGTGCTTTGGAGTCTTTTTGCAGTGTCTACAGCAGTGAGGGCGGGACATTTGTTTAAAAACCCTCTTTCCCGCGGAGCGGCCGCGGAGTGGCTGCAGAGTGGCAGTCTCTGCAGAACTTACCACGAGTTTCCCGATTACTGTGTGCTTTGGAGTCTTTTTGCAGTGTCTACAGCAGTGAGGGCGGGACATTTGTTTAAAAACCCTCTTTCCCGCGGAGCGGCCGCGGAGCGGCTGCAGAGTGGCAGTCTCTGCAGTCTATGGCAGCTAGGGCGGCAAGACCTGCTAGCAGAAAAGCCTGCGCTTTTTCCACCTTTGCCTCTGCCAAAAAGACTCTGCTATCTGATTCAACCCTCCCTGCCCCTGCCCCTACTCAGCCCGAGACCAAGGGCCCCCGACTACAGAGTGCAAAAACAAGTATGGCCCTTTCGGGGCTATTACCGCCTCTGTTGGATCAAGAGGTGGATCCCCCCGCGGTGAGGCTGGCAACCATTGAACCTGGACATGATTTCGGATCAGAACCCGGAGCCCGCCAGCGGGACGTCCCGGAGACTCACCCCACCACTCTTGAATCTACTACGGCTGAGCCCCTCCCTTCCGCTTGCCGCCTCTTGCCGTGTGAAGCGAATGCAATGTCGCCCCTCGGAGGAGAGGAAATGCCGCCCGTTAAAGGTGAGGTCGGGCAGGAGGCTGGGGAGGGGGGGCAGAGGGGACCTCAACCTGATTAAACTGCCTGATCGTTTGTCTCCCGGGCCTGCGGCTTGGGAGCCCGCATCCTTACCCCCCCCACCGACCACTGCCCCCCCCGTTGCGGAGGGGCTTAAAGACCGAGGAGGGGAGGTGAACTCCAGAACTGTGCTGCAGGTCCGAACCACTGCATAATGGTTCCTATTCTACACCACTCTCTTCCCGAGTCCCGGGAGGCACAGATGGGGGGGGTTCTACCCCTGTCCGACTCGGTCGAGGGTGAGCCGCATATAGCTCCAGTTGCGGCTGAACAACCTGAACCAGCCTCGCCTGAAACCCCCACAGGAGCCACTTTAAAGGACAGCTACACCAAACCCTCACACGCTTCTGCAAACTCCCTTCACCAAAAGAAGAAGGGAGTGCTGGCACGTAGGAAGCGATGCGCCCACCAACGACAAAAGTCGGGGCTTAAAGCCCAGCCGACTAAGCGCCAAAGACTCCCAAATGCGCTTGACAGGCTCCAGAAACCATCCCAGAAGGATGACACGACTCAGCTGTCTAGAAACAACAGGTTCTTCGCAAACTTTTAAAAAAAGAAATCAACAGTCTCGGAAGAACTCCCCGACGCTGAGATCTTGAAAGTGGTCACGGACCAAACCACTACAGTTAAGAACCTCGGAGGGGCTACCAGCGCGGGACCAGTATTTTCGTTAGAACCAGCACGCTTCTCATTTACTAGCATGGTCTCTGATGCTAAAATCAGATTGCACTTTGGTTCACCGCGACCCGGTGCCTCCCCCCTACCTAGTCGGTCTACCACCACTTCTAATGACACAGAGGAGGTCACAAACCCCCCGTTTTCAAAGCGCCTGGAGGTGGCCCCAAAGGCCTCTTCAACTTTGAGACTTCATTCAGCGGAGTTTGTTGCTTTGTCTCTTGCCCCCGTGGCTACACTGCCCACATCTAAGCCTTTACTGCGGAACTGGGGGTCTCAACGACCTTCGGTGAAAGCCATTGACGAACTAAGCGACATCGAGTATCATTCGCCTGGCTCGCCCTCGCTTGTACGAGAGGCTTACACAGAAGAACTGGAAACTATTGACCTTACACGAACTACCCCTCACCCAGGAGCGTCTGTGGGGGAACCTCGGGCGAGAACCGAGGACCCCCCAACATCCTCGACAGCTCAAGCTACGGATACTAGAGAACTCTCAAGGCCAGGTGGGGGACCGGTCCTTATTGCTTCAGCGAGCCCTGCGACTGGCAGAGCTTCAGCTGGGACCCAGAACTTTAGCTCTCAAACTGCATTCAGTCCAACGAGAACCCGACGCTCAGGCCAGATAACAGGAAATCCATTGAAAGACTCCTCGCCAAAGAAGACAGACCTAAGGTTAATTATATCCACGGTAACTCTGGCTATGGCTCCGTTTTGCAAACTGTATGAGTCGATAAACAACTCGCTGAAAGATCATACCTCCATCATAGCAATGATGAACAGTCGCCTGATCTTCTTGGAAGGCTACATAAATGCACTTAACAACAAAATGGAAAAACGCCAAATGGATGAGGAGTCTATGAAACCCCATGCTTCACCATCTACGCAAGTCTCACTTCTTGACTCGAGCTCTCAGACCCTAGAGCTGTGGTCGACCCCCTATCCTGAGGAGCACACGGAAGAGCCTGACCGAGATCCCCCTTCTAGGGGCCCCACGAAGACAAAAGCCAAGCAGGCTACCGCAAATGCAAACGGAGCAATCTTTAACAAAATCATCTCCATCTTACCTGACTGTGAGCCGACTTACGACTCAAATGTAAAGGTAAATGTACCTGCAACGAAAGGTCTCGCTATCCATCAAAATCAGAAAACAAACAAGTTTTTCTCCCCCAAACCGAACAGCAGTAAAGAGGTGCCCTCCAAAGAGAAAGGGGGGCCCCGCATAAGGACTGAGAAACCCTTGCACACGGAATCTCCGAGAACCCTCGACGAGCAGAAATACCCAAAACAGAAGAGCGGCGATACCGCCGTGGGCAGCCTACCAGTAACTAAGGAGAACACCTTAGAAGTGGATGATGACCTACTAAACCTTAGCGTTTATACGCTACCTGACGATCAGGAGGAAACCAGTAAACCCCACTATACGGAAGAGGAGACCTCTCCCTTCGAAACCTTAGAAAATCGCTGTAAGAAGCTTATAAAAAAGTCCAGTCAGGGGCCGGGACCTCCGAAGTTTCGGAGTCAGGAACTACATAGAAATCCGCACAAAGGAGCTGAAAATGATCAGTCCAGCTTACAGTACTCTCCCCCAAGAAGAAGGACTGAGAAAATCGCCTCCCCGCCCGGACAGAGAACTATTCCAATGGCTAGATGGGTGCATGCTACACGGCCAAATGGCTACCAGAAATGCGAAATCACTCAGAAACAATAATAAGGGAAAGAAAAACGGGAACAGCCCTAAATCTAGTCCAAAGCAAGTTCCTAGGAGTTCGGCCCTTGGCCTTAAAACAGAACGCAACTTTAAGATCGAACAACTGCCGGATAACAAAAAATATGTGATACTGAACCGAGGTTTCCTACTACAACTTTTCAAATGTGTGCCGACCCTCCGCAGAGTTGAAACAAAAGACCTAACCCGGGTCGAACCATTTCACAAAGGTAAAATCGCAAGTGCCTACCTGCATGTGCATACAAACTAGGCAAAGGTTAGGATCTCTGAGGCAGCAAAACACTTACTAAAGCTGGGATTTGACCTGTTCGAACTCGAAGAGAGTGCACTACCCGCCTTACCACGAAAATCATCTGAGACAGCTGGGTCTAAAAAATGTTCCCATTCAACAAACCCCAGCAGTAAACCAAAATCGTCTGGGGAAACACCAGATTTGAGGGGCCCGGAACAGATAGTCCAAATCAATGAACCACCTTCACAGGACCTCTATATACGGGGTTCGCCCTCGAGTTCTCGTCGTGAAGCAGCGACTCGTCAACCCACGAAAGATGCCACAAGAAACGAAACTGCCTATAAAGATCCCCTAGGAATAGGCAGACGCCCTGCCGGCCCTATGGCAAAAATTCAACGGACTGTAAACCAATCCCTCGGTTCAAAGGATCTAGGCTCTCAACAAACTCTCAAACAAGCCCCACTATCGCAACTATGGGCCTGGCTACCGAAGGCCATCACGCTCAGTAAGAACAAATAGCAACTCGCCAAGCACCTCTCCGTACCCCTTTCTATCAGACAAACCCCTGGGAAAGCAGAGCTGTCTTTGGTGTCATGGAACACCCACGGATTCTTACATCTGACCAAGAAAGGGGACCTAAATCTTGGGTGCTTCGATATAATCTGCTTACAGGAGTCCTGGATGATTGAACGTCCCTCCATGGACGGATACGACATGGCATGTGCTCCAGCAACTAAAGGGATCTTTGGCCGCCCCTCATCCGGCCTCATAACGGCCATTCGCTGTGGCTGTGGTCTACACCTCAAGAAAACTCTGAGATCCACTACATACCTGCTTGCCATGGAAGTAAGCTGGGAGAGTTCTGAGGAGGAAAAGGGCAAGTTCAAATCGCAGCCCTTAATTATCATCAATGTTTACTGGAACCCTGTAGCCATGAGTGATTCGTCCTTCCTTGCCTTGATTGGAGAGACTATTGATGAAGCCCTTGTGAATTGTCCAGAGGCCCTGTTGATCATTTGCGGCGACCTAAATGCCACTTGGTCCCCACAAGAAACGACTGGTATTCCTTCTCCTTCCTCATCACCCAGAAGCAAACGTGGAGTGACGTGGCTGTCCCTGATGTCGTCCAGAGACTTGCTCTGTGCTGATGACCTATTCTCTAGAGAAAAGAGTCCACCAACCTGGGAAAGAGGCAACTCTCTTGCAGACATTGATCACATTTTCATCAGCAGATATCTGGCACCTTTAACCATCTCGTTTGAAGTACTGAAGTCCACCGCGAGCGATCACAACTTGCTGGTCCTGAAATGGAAGACTAGTCCGACTCACAATTCATACATGCCTGCTCAAGTGGAGCCAAATAACCAACAAAATCGTCTAAGACTATCGGCAGCTTCCATTTTGAAGATAAAGTACCATTACTTAAGTAAAGGAAGCGAGCCTGGTCAACAGAACAACCCGCAACTACCAGACTATCAACCTCTCCTGGTGCCATTCAGATCTCAATCCAATGGCTCCAGACGGAGAAACAAACCCGCTACACATGAGTACAGCAAAGAATTGGTTGTGAAAAGGTGCCTAGTGAGGAAAGCGAGAATAAAACTGCGCGTTGTTCCCTCGGCAGAAAATCAAGCAAGCTTCAATCGGGTCCAGCGAATCTACAAATCTTGGATCAGACAACATCGGATTCACCTATACCAACAAGACGCGGAAGCCATGTTGAAGTTGGTCTGCGGTCATCATCCGCGAGAGTTCTGGTCCCTCCTCAGATCAACATCTGCTCCCTTAGAGGAATCACCAATAAACCCGATCTGTGAAACAGACTGGATGAACTTTTATTCAAACTTGTTCCTCCCTCCGGCGACCAGTACTAAACAGGAGCCATTGGTAGACCTGAGCAACGAAGGAGAGATCACCAAAGTTCTTCAAAGACTTAAACCTTCAAGACCCCCTGGCCCGGATGGAATCACAAACCTTGACCTTAAACAACATCCAAAAGAATGGTCCACGCTGATTAGTGAAATTTTCAAACGATGTGAAAAGGCCAGGCGAATTCCGTCTTCATGGACTACATCAATTGTAGTGCCCATATTTAAAAAAGGGCGCAAAGAAGACCCAAAGAATTACCGCCCTATAGCACTTCTGGACACTGTTGGTAAGGTCTTCGGCTCACTCCTACTGCAACACTTTCAGCGATGGGCAAGAAACGCAGAGTGCGCCGACCCATTTCAAACGGGATTTACTAAAAACAACGGCACAACGACAAATATCATGTTCCTCAGCACGTTAAAAAGCAAAGTCCTCGGAGGAGGCCCGAGAGTGTTCCTGGCATTCATACATCTGGCGCAAGCTTTTGATCAAGTAAATAGAGAGAAACTGTGGGGAAAACTGAGTCTTTGGAAATGCCCTACAGAATTTCTTCAACTGATTCAAGCACTACACCAAGACACCAAGCTGCGTGTGAGGCTAAATCAAGCCGGCCTGTTATCGGCAGAAATTACAGTTGGTAGAGGAGTGAAACAGGGCTGCCCATTAGCCCCGGCCCTCTTTATTGCTTATCTCGGCGATTTCAAGGACTCCGAACTACCTATTCGCTCCTTTCCGCCGTCGATGGGGAAGCAGAAAACCACAAGGCTACTATACGCGGATGATTTAATTCTAATGGACATGACCCCAGTTGGCCTCAAGCGCCAGCTTGATAACTTGGCCGCTTATACTCAAGCAAATGACTTAACCATCAATGTATCCAAAACCAAAATCATGATCATGGAAAAAAACAAACGACCACAAGAAAAACTATCCTGGTACCTGGAGGGGGTTGCACTAGAAAAAGTCTCGAGCTTCAAATACTTGGGAGTAACACTGGACTGTTCCAGTATCAATGCAACCCTCCAGAGCTGCTTAATGAACAAAGCAAAGAAACTAGCGGCACAAGCCCGCGCCCTGGATAAGAAATTTGGACGTTTTTCCTTGCTACCAATGATCAAATTTTACCGTGCGAAGGTGGTTCCGTCACTCACCTAGCCAGCAGAAGCTCTTCCTCACACGCCAGTGCATTTGTGGCTGAAGTTAGAGGGCTATTTCTGGCGCATGGTATTAAGCCTCCCAAAGTCAACATCTGCCCCACTCATCAGAAGAGAGCTAGGCCTTCTCTCCCTGGAAGAGAATACGGAGATAAAATCCATGATGCTTTATAGGAAAACGCTGCTCCCGGACTGCCCGCACCTGTTAGCCATTATACGTACTGAAACCCTGGCCGCACGTTGTAGTGTGAAAAAATCTTGGGAAACAGCGTGCAAAGCGAAACTACTGGAAATTCACTCCTCAGAGCAAGACCTCATCTGTAATCCGACGAAAAGAAAAAGAAAAATGGGCGAGCTCAACTGGATTAAAACCTTGTACTATGCAGCAAAAGCAAAATCAGTCAGTCATCTCCCACCGTATCAAAGTAAATTGAACACTGTTCCAAACTATCTGAGCAAGTTCCCCAGCAAAGCAGCCAGAAACTTGTTCTTGAAAGCACGTCTAAATTTACTGGAAACCAATGAGATCTTAAAACTCAGAGGACAGAGTAATTCAGACACATGCCGCTTCTGTAAGAACGACACAAAGGTGGAAACCATACGCCACCTGCTCTTAAACTGTCCAGGAACGAGAGAAATAGGCGAGAAATTCCTGCTACCACACCTTTCGGCATCATATACTAAGGAAGAGGAACTGTGGTGGAGCCGCTTTATGAGCGGAGAAAGGAACACTTGGACAATCGCCACAACACAGACTCTTAAGATTATTCTATCTTTATGAAATCTAAACCACTACTCAAACAACAAACTTAGCCACTGGAGCGCTGTTTGCTGAAACGACTTCTGCAAAAACGTTTTTCTTCTTGGTTTCCTTGGTTCTCTTCTTTTATACTCTGAAAGCATTGATCGTCCTGTCCTTCACATGAATCTCTTCCTCTTCCTTTGCTATGCAGCTTCTTTTTTTTGATATACAGTTTTTGATATGCATTTCCTTCTTCTTCTACAATGTTTTCTAAAAATCATTAATTTGATTAAATCAACTAAATAAATAAAAAAATAAAATAAATAAATAACACACACCACATCCAAAACGCTTCCGTAACACAAGTATCAACACACACACATCACGTCCACACACCTCAACAACATGTTACTACTGTAAAATACTTAACATTTATACAAAACTGTAACTATGCTTCATAGTTCTCAACAAGAAATTTAGTCCCACTTGGAAAGCAAAATTTTAGTTTGGCAAAAAATCAAATGCATTACTGACTCCATTTAGTGCAACATTCCCAGTCCACATTACTCATTGCTTCACATAGTCCAACTGTGGGAATAAAATGTGTTAAACAAATTACCATAGAATGGCTTCTACTCTAAAATCACTGTCCTACCTAACTCACAACTAAGAAAATATAACTACAGAGGCCACGACTCATAAACTCCTTCCATACGCACACAGCAACCTCCAGGCTTCACATCACAATAACCCATATCACCTACTACAAAGCTAAATATCACATAACAACACTAATACTCTCTCTGCCCAAGAGATATGTCCCAGAAGAACTTTAACAAGTCCAGGTTGAATTCCTGAAGGGACATCAAATAACGATTTTCTGGCACATTTAAAATCATAGCACACTTTGAGGAAAACTTGGATTCCTCTGATGATTCGTCCATCGGTGCAAAGCCGTCACATTCTAGACATCTCCCTTCACAGTACCCTAGAAGCAAAGCAGAATTTTCTTTATTGTCCCATATCCCCTTGTTGACTTGCAGTCTCCTTTCGGCACTCTTCACTCTTTTCCCGACATTACTTTCGGCACTCTTCACACTTTTCCCAACATTACTTTTGGCACTCTTCACTCTTTTCCCGACATTACAAACTTCTGAGACAATATCTTTTGAACCACCTCTCTTAAGCGTCCTCTTTATTTTCCCTTTATCGACATCAGTGTCTGCCCCCTCCAGGGATGCACCGCTAGTAAGTTCTTCATTCTTCGGCCCCGGGAACACTTCAATACCTGACACGCACTTCCTTACATTGAGCGCCATAATCGCTACGAGAACAATAACCCCTGGATCTGTTGCTTCTCCTACGACCGTCGGTGCCGTCTGAAAAAAGGACCTTGCTCCTCTGCCGTTACGTGGTAACATCAGCAATGTTCGTTTTGAGTCCCACTCTTTTTTCTTTCCTGGCCCGCGATCCTGCAGCCACGTCACAACGGTGACCAACCGAACACTCCACGCAGTCACCAACTCCTCGGTTCACCAGCGTGACGTCACCAGTCCAACTGGGCAGCCATGGAGAGCAGAACTCTGCGCCCCCAACCGTCACCGCACCAACCACCGCAGCAGACTTCACTGTACTTCATCCAGTGCCATGCACAATCCCAAAACAGCAACCTGTGCAGCCTTAGCTCGGACCACAAAGCCCTTTTTGTGCCCCGACCTGCACCGCTTCCTTGAACTCGCGCTTCTCAGCTTCACAGACGCAGAGCCGCCTCTCCAACCAATGTACCGCAGGATAGACCACCCCACGCCAAGGTAAGTCTTTGATCTACACACTTCACTGCTTGGATCTGCACACTTCACTGCACTTCAACCCTTATAGGTTAATTGTTAACGAGCTGCAACGTTTATTGCTACTCTCGCCAGATGAGCACACAGCCCCTCCTGTGAACAGCCAGGAGCTGCAACACTTATTGCTACTCTCGCCAGATGAGCATACAGCCCATCCTGTGAACAGCCACAGGCTCCTAGCCCCTTCTGACGCTGAAATGGGCCCTAGCCCCAGAAGGTTCACTTATAATACTCCAAGCTCACTGTCCTTCGCTTGCTCCTTGCTGACAAGCCCACTGGCCCCAGGCTTAAGTACGCTCGTTACTACATCCTGTGCCTGTGCCCTTTGTGCTGGGCCCTTCTGCGCCTACTGACATAAAGCGCTCTGTTACGCTCACCTGGTCTCTGCGGAGGTGTTGGGGCATGGTTGCAGCCCTCCCGGGGGTGAGGTCACTCGGGTTCGACTTCGCCTTCTGCGGTGACTGGTGGTAATAGGTGATGCTGCTTGGGACTGCTTCTGTTGATTAGCTTTGGCGGAGGCAGAGGCGCTTGTATGATCTGGACCGAGTTCCTTCACTGGTCCCTTGCACGTGGTAGTCCAGTCCAGCTGCGACTAAGCCACTATACTTCAGGTAAGTGTTCCTGTTTGCCTTTGTCTTTCCTCATCTGTTTTTGTTGAATTGTAAAGTTTTTTGTCTTGTATTGCTTTCCTTTCCCCTTTTGATGTTTGCTCTTTTGCTTTCTTCCCTTGCAGGTGATGTTGCCGGCCCGGCAGAAGCTGCGGAGCTCGAGGCGGCAGCCGGAGGGAACGAGGAACAAAGCTGCAGCGGTATAATAGCTGGTAAGTTGTTAACAAGGGGGCACGCGGGTTCAAATGCAGCGCTGCCCTAGGACGGATGTTCTAACCTTGTCTTTCTTCTATTTCACAGGGTCCGAGTTCTTGGATGCGGAGTGCGGTGCTGCGGCGTCGGGATCAAGATCACTGGATGTCAGGAGATGAGTCTACAGATGAAGCGATGAAGCATCGGTTTCCTGGAGGTGAGTATGCAGGAGAACGCCTGGTTTCAAAGGTAAGTAAACTGGTCCAAGCAGTGGTGAACGTCACATTGTAAACGAGTGCACAGTAACACGAAGCACCGGCCTTAAGGATGGAGCAGCTTATATAGCTGAGCTTCTGAAGCCACGCCCACCAGGTTCAGCCTGCCTGCCACACCCAATGAGTCAGCACCTGAAGTCCAGGCCTAGGGAGCCACACCCGGTGATTCAGCACATGGGGATGTTCTCTAGAATAAAGGCTTTCAACACCTGGAAAGTTCTTGTAAAATAAATAAAAGCTCTCCTGCACTGAAATGAAGTGTTCCTGCTCACATCTCTATATGAGCCTGGCGCCAAAGATTGAGACAAGCCAGGGCCCCTGTATTTATGAGTCCCAAAGTGAGTCAAGTGACACATTGCCCCCATCACTAGATGGTGTGGTTTTTGTGTTCTAGGGCCTGTTGTCATGACAGGCTCACCCTACACAAGAGGATCTTCTTTGGTTGGGGGGGTGGTGCATGTGCCCTCATTAGTGCTGTCCCCCCAGCACAGCCAGCATCCTCGTCGCCATTGTAAAGGTCTGGGTTCTCAGTGATGATTCTGAGCTCAGATGATGTTCCAGTAGCTTCCTTATTGAAGTTCCACTACATTGTATTAGGTTTAACTTGTCAAGTTCATCAGAGCCTAAGACAACATACACCGGCATCCTCTCAGGTAGGCTACATATCGCCAACTGACTCACTCAGAACTCTTAACCATACAACAACACTCTCACAGTCAGCATTCTATGTCACTCATCCAACGTTCCACTGATACTTACAAAAGCAACAAGGAAGCCAAATCACTACAAAAAGCACCAGTGTCTATTTTGTACAGCGAGACCGCAGTGCTTTTTAATATATTTCTAGTGGACACCTTCCCAATGGGAGCCCATTCATGTTTGTGGTCCTTCTTCAAATATTTGTTTCAAACAATGGGTAGAAATAGTGCAATTGGTGAGATTCAATTAAAAAACATAGGATGCACAAGCGTTTCTGTACAGTTAGGTACACATGGAATATTCTACTACTTTAGATATAAAGTCGCCCTGTCCCATGATGTATCCTGTGACATTTTCATTGTCCTGATTTTTCCCTTTTCTCTCCTTTCCGGCTCCCTGCGCAAAAATCCCAGACTCGCTTGGAGTGGAAAAGGGTGCTTTAATGTAACAGGCCACAGCTTGAAAGTACATGATAACCTGCCTCCCTGGGCTTACCAACTACATATCAAATAACAATCACCAAAACAATTAATTAATTAAACAATTAAACAGTTCATCACTTCCTGCCCCTTGCTCCCTCTCCTCCCCCTCAATTCCTTTCAACCATCATTCCAGCTTTCTCCCCCTATTTTCTCCCCGAGGGCACGCCCCCTCCTTCAATACCACTACCCCTCTTTGTACCAGCCCCCCGGGCTAGCCTGTTAGTGTAAACCGCACCACCCCCTCCTTTACCACGCTACTACCCCTTTTTGCTCCCCACAACCATCCTCCAAAGGGCCATGTCCCGACAACCCCTTGCCTCTAGTCAACCTCCCCCCACCATGCTCCCCTCAACACCAATCTTCTTCCGACCTACTCTATGGCCTGCAGTCAAGCTAACCTGCCACATCAGCAACAACGTTGAACCGTCAACATAACCATTCCCCAACTCTAACTGCCCCAGCCTGTCACACCTATGCCACCCCACCCCCCCATTATAATATGCCACTCCACCTCCTCCAAAATCACCCCCAAAATAAAAGGGGAAGTTTAAAACCTCACCGACCCCGGAACCTACCTTAGCAAGACTAAATTGAAGGACGGGAGGGAGGCGGATGCCAAAGTGCCACCAACAGTTGCTTGCTCCGAACCTTTACTGCCCTTTTTAAACACCCAGGAAAGGGGGCACACTATCCCCAGGCCAGCTCGCTGACCTGTGCAGCAGCCAAAAACACCTGGGGGGACACTCTTGCGTGTCCCCCCACCCCGGGACCCCCTTTTGGGCTCACTGCACAAAAATCCCAGACTCGCCTGAAGTGGAAAACATTGTTTTAATGTGACAGGCCACAGCTTAAAAATACACGCTAACCTGGCTCCCTGGCCTTACCAACTACATATCATATAACAATCACCAAAGCAATTAATTAATTATAAACAATTAAACAATTCATCACTTCCTGCCCCTTGCTCCCTCCCCTCCCCCTCAATTCCTCTCAACCTTCATTCCCGCTTTCTCCCCGAGGCCACGACCCTCCTTGAATACTTTGTCCCCCTCTGTTTACCCCCCAGGCTTGCCTGTTCTGTTCGTGCAAACAGCACCACACCACTCCTTTACCGCGCTTCTACCCCTTTTTGCTTCCCCCAACCATCATCCAATGGGCCATGTCCCCGGCACCAGAAAAACCCTCCCCATAGGTGTTCTTCCAGCTGTTAGGCACAGGTTTTATGCAGTACCTCCTGGGACCACTACACACAACTAGGTGTAAGCAAAACTAACCTTTGGTATAAGTCTGTACCACACAGATTTTGGTAGCAGCTGAGCAGGCAGGCTTATCTCAAGAGGGAATGTGAGCTTGTAAGGGTGTTATACAAAGGTCTACAATGACAAGTCTTCAGATAGACACTTATACTCAAGGTTTCTTGGTAAAACATGTCTTAATTTATTACACAATCATTTATAAAGAAAGGATTCACTAAATAGGGCAACCAATATCACACAGAAATTGTACTACAATACTGAATACTAAGCAGTTGAGCTCCCTTGAAGTAGGAGCCAAATAGCATTGAAGTAGGAGCAAAAAGGCATAAGTTGATAAAACAAATATTACAGTTACTTTAAAACAGTGCAAATAATTTGAGTTCACCAGAGGAGTTGATTCAATGCAATAGGTAGGCCAAAGTCAATGGGCTATTGTCTTGCATAAGTAAAAAACGGTTCTGGTATTTAAAATGGAAAAGTCTTTGCCACGGTTCTTAGCAGTAGTTCACGTTAGAAAGGTTTGTATGTCGGTTCACAAGCTGACTAGGCCTGCAAGTTGCCATAGTTCCACAAACATTTGCAGTGAGAGGAAAGTTCTCTCGGTCGGGTTTTCACAGTACCTTATATTGAAGAAAAAGATGCAGCTGACGACTTCTGTTCCTGCAGATCTCGCTGTTCCTGAGCCTCAGTCGTGGGGACAAGAGGGAGGACGTCGGGGAACTCCTGCAATGCATGGGGACTGGTCACAAAGTTGGCAAAATGGCAAATCTTCAATTACGGTTGCTGTCTCTTCAAGCACACTAGCTAGTGTCCTTCTCCCTGGTCAATCCTAACTAGCTCCGAGAATGGTATCCAGGTGGCTTACGAATTGATTGGTCCCACCAACTCAAAGGAAGAAGTCGTCCTTGAAGGGGCTTCTCTGTCGAGATGAACTTGGCGATTCGGAACTGGAGCAGGGCTTCACCGGGCAAACCAACAGTCCAGTAGTTGCAGCAGCCGTCCTCTTCCAGCTCGTCTTCGGTTCTTTAGTTCCAGTGGTCGACTCTGCCTTCCAAGCCAAGAGACTTGCCTTTTAAACAGTTTTCTCCCATTCATTCCAGCCTAGCTGCCAGTCACCCAGCAGGATGGCTGTCCTTGCCGGACAATCAGCCATCCAATCACGTCAGAGTGCATTTGGGTCTCCTAGAAGACTAAGCACAGGGAGTTTCGGGCACCTCCATCACTTCCTGCCCACCCCAGACACTCAGACGCCAGAGGCGGTCTTCAGTCCTGAAGCCCGCCAAAATGACCAAACCTAGATTGGCGCTCAGAGACAAACACTAGAAGGACCTTTCCAAAAAGAAATGGCGAAAAAAGAAGAAGACCGGGACCTGTTTAAACAAAGGGGCTTAAGACGTAAACTTGAAAAGCATGGCTCCTGCGATTTTTAGCTACCAGTGTTTGCGGTCGGGAAAAATCATGGTAGTTTGTTGTAAAACCACTGCTAGCAGCCATTTCGATAGAAAAGGATAAGTAACCCCTCCAGCACTTTATTGTAAGATAGTGTGTGCTGGGGTAGGAATTTAAAAAGACTATTAAAGTAAATGTTACTTTACATTCTCTGGGAAACAGTAGTTTATCCCAGAGAAGGTATTTACACCTTGGGACAGCCTAAAAGGCTTCCCTGGGTCTCTCCACTGAGGGTGCTATGTGACACACATTAAATGATGGTTTCTATGGAGTTATCTAAAACTCCATAACCAAAAGAAATAAACACAGAAAACAAACAGAATTAAAAGTACAAAGTCCCAAAGGTCAGCAAAAGAGCTGGAGGGCTCTAAGGTAGAGGGAATTAGCACATTCATGAGAATTCTCCCTAACACTTGTTCCCCCCAGACTAAGGGACAGGAAGATCTAATCCCCACCAGGATGGATCTCCTGTTGCAAGTCGGTTAAATGGCCTGCTGAGTACACCAACAACCTTTTGTAACCATTGCTATGGCACCTTTTATCAGGTGTTTTCATTTGCAAGCTATATGACCTACAAACCTTGTTTGGTACATCTTTCTTATGTAAGGTATTGCTCTTGCTACTTTTTTGGGATGAATCTCTTTAGAGTCAGCCAAATGCTGTCTCAGCTCAGGAGAGCAGGTATCACAAATAGTTGCCAATGAAAACAGATTTCTCATTCCTTCAAAAGTTTTAACTCTGTAACCCTTTACCCAAACACCTAAGTTCTTCAAACTTTCACACACCCAGGTAGCCCAAGGGTACCATCAGTCTTTTTGAGGGTCCTAAACCTCTGAAGGTACTGGGAAGGAGTTTTCCCAAATCTAGCTATTAAAGCTAGCTTCACATTTTCATACTCCAATCTTTCAAGTTCCCCCAGCTCCATTACAGCATCAGTTGCAACCTGGGGTAGCCTAGACAAAAGCCAAGGACTCAACTGATTCCCCGAAAAACCCTGAATCCCATAGTTATATTCAAAAGCAGACAACCAATCCAAAATATCAAGCTTCACCTTATACATACTCACAGCTTCCTTAGGCATGCAAGGCCTCTTAGGACTCGAAGACCTGGAAGACTCTGGGAGAGAAACATTTTCAAGTCAACTTAACTTGACATTCTCTGGGAAACAGTAGTTTATTCCAGAGAAGGTATTTAAACCTTGGGACAGCCTGAAAGGCTTCCCTGTGTCACTGCACCGAGGGTGCTGTGTGACAAACAAGAAATGATGATGCCGATGGAGTTATCTAAAACTCCATAACCAAAAGAAATATACACAGAAAACAAAAAGAATTAAAAGTACAAAGTCTCAAAGGTCAGCAAAAGAGCTGGAGGTCTTTAAGGTAGAGGGAATTAGCACATTTATGAGAATTCTCCCAAACATCGGCCACCCCTCAATCTCCTCTACCGCCACCCCTTATAATAGCTTCCAGCGCCAACCTAACACCCACCAAATAGTACTGGTTCCCCATAAGTGACAAATGAACTCCATCCTCCCCAAACAAATGAAAAGCCTCATATTTGATCTCCGGGTGCATGAGCGTCTGCACCCCACAGGACCTGCAGAACTTAAACATCTCCCTGTTAATCTTCTCTCTCATCCTTTCCAACCTCCCCTCCTTCACAGCTCTCCTCTATACCCTCCTTGGCATCAACTCGGTCTAAACCAAAACAACCCCTGGCCAGATCTCCCTCAAGCAACTAAGGCCCCTCTTCATCTTCTTTAAAAGCACCACACCTGTCTCCCTGACCAGATCGTTCTTCCCCACGTGTAACACTAGAGCCGCCAGCACCCCATGAAGCTCTCTCATACCCGCCAACATAGGCAGCAGTTGGTCCCACTTGAGCCCCTCCACCCCACACCATCTCAACAAAGCCAAATCATAATTACATCCTAAATGGGTACCGAAAACCCGTTTGAAGCATCATTCCCTGCCCATTTCACTATGGAGTCTCTGCGTATCCATATCTGAGGCAATTCACCACTCCTCCGGGCCAAATCTGAAAAAAAAGACAATGAGCCTCTCCTCTTATAATCCATCACAGCACAGCCCTTTGTTTCTTAAGAACCCCCTGTTCCCAGTTCTCTGATGTGCCCTTTATACTTTGCCGATCTCCAGGCCCTAGGCTCTTCACCTTTCCTTCGGACAAACCCAGCCTGCCCCTTCGGATGTCAACCCCGTCCTGAATGAATGAGTCCCGAAATCCTCAGCATTTTCTCTCACCCCCATCAGAGCCCTCCTCATCACCTCCAGAACCTGAGCAGTTATTTCCCTCTTCCAGTTTTCATGATGAAAAACCTAACCGTCCCTTCCCTCGCCACAGTACTCCTGCTCTCACCGGACACAACTCCCTACTATCCCTATCCAGATTCACCCAAAAACCCCTGCCCAACTGATCCGTTTTTGATTTACACATTTTGATAACCATGTTGTCCTCTGACACCGAAATGCCCCAAAAAATAACCACATAAAACACACCGAAAACATTCCTCTTTCCCACAGCGACCAGCATATGCCCTCAAGAACCTGGGACAACCTCCTTAATAGGACCACTGACAGTGGCCTCCTACAGCCTTCCCCCTTCCCCTTTTGCCTTGCCCATCCTTGCAACATCCTACATGCCATTTCCCCCCCACTAGGCTGAAAACCACAGACCCACTTCCCATAAAAAGCAATGCCCACCAGCTTCACTGCTATTGTTGCCCTGGACCAACCCCTACCCACACAGCTCAATGCAAAGTCAATCACATCCTCCCTCCTTCTCTCCTCTGCATCCTCCAATCCTTTCCAACTGCACAGTCCCCACCTCAGGAACTCCAATCATACTCTCCTGTATACAGCACACGATGCTGGAGCCAGTGAACCCTCTACTAAATGCAGGGCTCTCAATCTCCAAGCCGCCACAGCTCCTCTGGAATCTGGTGCCCCTCACTTCTGCTTTCAGTGCCAGCCCACGGAATCTCTGCCCCTGAAAACAAGATAATGCATAATTTGACCCCATTTTAGCTCTCACTTCCCTATGTAAAAGGTTGAGCACGTCTACAAACTCTCCAGCCCAAATGTTCTCCTTTGAAGCCACCATCATATGCGCTCCCGATGGCTTTGTAATACCCATATAGGGTAGCTTTCTAGCCTTCTCTGCGCTCACTCCCGTTCCTTGAGTAGGCACCTCCACCACCCCCTGTGCCACAGGATCCAAGACCTTATCTGTCTGTACTTCCACTGATGCCACACCTCACCCTTCCACCCGCACCAAGGCCCCAGCCATCACACCCCTGTCTCCCCCCACTCCAGGTCCCCTGACCCCCCTTTTTGCGCCCCCAACCAGACCCATGCCACAGATCATTACCTGCCCTGCTCACCTCTTGCCGCCCTGTCCTCACCCAGCCGTGTCATCCTCGCCGCTACTCCACATTTCTTTCCTCAACAGGCTCTTACAGCAGGGACACAAAAAATCAGCAGAGTCTCCAGTCTACCTTCCCTGCATTCTCCCCATATCTCCTTTAACCCCAGCCCAACCCTCTCCTTCAAACCTCTCACCATGTTGTCCCCTTTCTCCTCTGACCCACTCCCCATGGCACCTCCCCTCCCACACCACCCAATCCTCCTCACCCCCTTCATCTTCCCCAGCTATATACCAGTCATGTTGCATACTTCCACTCGGGCCGGGCAGATTCTCCTCGGGCCAACACGGGGCAACTCCCCCGATGCTCCTGTGTCGCCTTCTCGGTGGGGCTGCACCAGCCCCTTCCCGTTACTCTTCTCGAGCAAGGCGTTCCCTCCTCCGCCTTGCGCTCCGTCATGCTAGGGGCCGTATCGCACCTTCTAGGCCACTCACATCTTTCTGCTGGAGGGTCTGTTCTGAAGTACTTTTCCTTCCAGGCCTTGTCTTCCGTGTTCAACCCCCATTGTGCGGGCACTTCGTCCCATACCTTCCCCTGTCACTGCCATCTACTGGGGAAAGTGACTATCACTGCTTCGTTGTTCTGGTGTGTGTGGACGAGCAGAACTGGATGCCATTAATGTGCCGCCATGTTAATTTCACGAACGTGTGTACCGCTCTAGTCTTCCTGCAAGATGGCAGCTGCCTAGGATAAGTCAGCTTCGGATTGCAACGGCAGTGCGTTGCAACCTGCTTTCTTCCCCTCATTGTAAGGTGCTCCCCCGTTTCTTCTATTTCTGCACTTGTCGCTATCTTGTTTGCTCTGCCTTTTTGTCCTTGGTACTCTGCTGCCCTTAGTTTCCCTTGCCTCTTATTCTTACCTTACGGCTCTGCTTGTGCTGGACTAACTTACCGCTCTGCTTGTGCTGAACTGCCTTACCGCTCTGCTTGTGCTGGACTGCCTTACCGCTCTGCTTGTGCTGTACTGCCTGCTCCGTGTAGCATCTTGTTCCTAGTCTGCTTCCAGCCTAACTATAGCTGCTTTCACCTACTGCACCTCACCACTTTTCTCCATGCTGGACTGCTTGCTACATTGCATCCTTTTGTTCCGTGTCTGCTTACTGTCTACCATTGCTGCTTCCACCTGCTGCGCCTTCCTACCTATTTCCCGCTTGCAGCCATCTGCTTTTCGTAGGAAGCAACCTCCCTTTGTCTGGCCTATATTATAACAGGGCTGTCTGTCACGCCATCCTTGGATCCATCAACACTCTTTGCGACAGTGCTCCCAAGCTTCCTACAAAATCAGAGGAGTTTCTCCATTTATTTTGTGCCATTGACCTTTTCCCCTGACTTGGGTGTTCCGGGGAGTCAGCCTCTTGCCTGGACTATTGTCAGGCAGGCATAGTGGCTACTCCTCGTGAAAGGCCATACCTCTACAAAGAATGCAAGACATCTAAGAAGAAGAGGAACAAGAAGCCAATCCAGACAGACTCTTACCAGCACACCTCTTCTGGAGACTCAGGTGAGGAGAAGGATGGGGAGTTTTACAGTTTGCAACACCCAAAGACCATGGCTACTGCAGAGTAGGTACACGAACTATTGGCTGCTGTCCAAGGCCTGACTTTGGAAGTACAGTCTCAAGACCAAAAACACTGTATTGAGACAATTAGTTACCGTACCAAATAAACAAACAAACAAACAAACAAACCTTCCCACTATGACTTTGGCATCCGGGAAGTTTGATGGATCACCAAAGAAACTCAAGGAGTTCATTGATGCTTGCGCGGTGCATTTCACTTTCCGTACCGGCACTTACTCATCCGATCATTCCAGGATTGGATTTATGATTTCCAACATGTTTGGAAATGCACTTGCTTGGGCCACGCCACTGGTTACATCTGCCAATCAGGTTCTACAGGACTATGGGGACTTTCTAGCTCTAATGAGATGCACCTTCATGAGACCCGAAGTAGTTTTCTTGGCTTGTGAGTTCTAACTAGATGTAAGACAAGGAGCAGCTGATATTATCTCTTATGTGTCTGTTTTCCAGACGATGGCTTCTGAAGTTGGTTGGCAAGAAGAAGCGCAAAACAGCATATTCAGGCAAGGCCTGAACAACTCCAACCACCCAGACACCCTATCAGCTTTAATTTTGTTAGCTCTTCAAATAGAATAGCAACTGTCAGAAAGGAGAGCTGGGAGAAAGAGGTATAGAGGCTACCAATTGACAACTCCTATACCATCCCTTCCAGCTCCATCCTCATCAGATAACCTCAAGGAGGAGCATTTGCAGGTCGGAGCAGCCAGAGGTCTTCTCTCCCATTCAGAAAGGAAGAGGAGAAGAGAAAAGGGATTATGCATGTACTGTGTCTCAGGGGAATGTCTTCTTCGCACATGCCTGCAGGTTCCACCTCAGCGTTCGGGAAACGACCAAAACCCGGTACTAGGTATGGACCAGTTACTGGGGTTCTGAAGCAGGTCCCTCGATTACTCTTACATCCTGTTCCGCTCAGACCGACACCAGACTCATGGTAGTATGGTCCAAATTACCTTTGAACAAAGGGTCATGGACACCCTTGCCCTTATCGAGAGCGGTGCGGGCAGAAATTTTGTTGACAGTGTGGGCAGCAAAAGAAGGTGTTCTGCTACTTCAGAGGAAAAATCAGTCAGTGAAAGGAGTTGATGGAACCCCTTTGAGTTCTGGTCCCATAACACATACCACAGAACCTTTAGGAATTGAATTTTCCAACCATCAAGAAACCATGAGATTCGATGTCATCTGTGATGCACACTTTGCGTTGATCTTAGGTATACCCTGGTTGAGACAACACAATCCCAGCATTAATTAGGCCAAGAACACTTGGTTGTCTTGTAGGGATTCTGGAGAAGGCTATCCTGGCATGCCCCGACCAGTCCACCTCAACCATTGCGGTGCATTGCTTACCTCACAACCTCATTGAATTTGCCGATGTATTCCAAGATAAGATACCCAAGTACTAACATCTGCATCGTCCAGAGGACTGTTCCATCGTTCTTGCTCCAGAAGCTTTGGTACCATTTGGACGCATGTATCTTCTGTCAGTCTTAGAGAAGTCAGCTGTCAGATGCGCGTTGCACACATAGAGTCGCTGATGAATTCTTCCTGCCAATATACAAACTGGTTGATAAGATATACAAACAGAATGGTTGATAGGCGGAAAGATAGGATGCCAAACAAAACCCAGGAACAGCAGGAAGCAAGACTGATGCAGCAGGTAGCATCACAGGAGGCCCAGGAAGGAGCCTGTACAAACTGCAAGGAAAGCAAGAGTTAAAACAATGCAATTCGTAGCAGATACTGCTAAAAGTCACATACAATACTCACTAACCTGAGACTAAACAACAAAGGCCACTTGGTGCGAAAACACAGGGTGCAGACAGCTTGCGGGTGAATCTGAAACAAGAACCCAAACAGGGTCAAAGAACTGGCTAATGAGAGTGAGGCACAGAAGGACAGATACGTGAGGCAGCTTACCCTAATGGCAGTCTATCAAAGAACAAGTAGCATCTCCAAGCTGAGCAGCAGTCTGATCCAAGAGCTTGTTGAAGTTCACAAAACACAATCCAAACAGGAGAAAGGGAAAAACAAAACCTAGCCCGACGGCACGAGGATGCCTATGGAGTACACCACGGCAGTCTCTAGTCCGTGTACTCCATGCAATGAGTTCTAAGGGAAAACAAACATCCAAACAATCCAAGGATGAATCACGATGTCACCAATACCGAAGGAGCAGGCAGAATCAAATCTGTTTGGAGTCCGTGGTCGTAGAAATCAGGTGCGGGCAGCGTGTTACAAAGGGTATAATAGACAGGTCGAATGGAAGTCAATGGTCAAGATATCCGGAGCGGGCATGTAGACAAAGGAGGAACGAAGACAAATCCAGAAAGCAGTCCGGGTTGTAGAACAGTAATACAAAAGGTAGGGACAAGGGCATGGGTAAGGGCAAGGAACAGGGACGGGAACACTGGATACGAGATTTGCAAAACAAGTGCCAACAGAATACGAGATTCAGAAGCACCGGCGTAATGTGGAGGAGGTGCTTAAGAAGGCCGGTCACATGACGAGATTTGCATCAATCACTGCAAGAAGCGGAACCAGGAAGTATGGGCAGGACGCCAGCGTTGCCATGACAATTTCCAGGCCCCCGGCATCAAAAGTCTTAAAGGGCCATACACCTGCAGCCTGCTGTGAGTATGAGAACCAGGAGAGGAGTGCTTGTTAAATGTGCAGCGTTTCTTGCGCCCAATGGACGTGGAATGCTGAAACCTGACATCAGATCTTCGAGTATATCTTGATTCCAATCTCCAAAATTGTGTTATCAGACCGTCTCAGTCTCCCCCAGGGGCATCCCTATTTTTCATCCCAAACAAGGATACCTGAGAATTGAGGCCATGCATAGACTACCAGGGTCTCAACAAGGTTACTATAAGAGACAGGTACCCTATGCCCTCCATAAAGGACATTCTGGAGGCCGTATGAGGATCGAGGGTGTTTTCTAAATTGGAATTACGCGGGGCCTACCATCTTTTATGCATCAGATCAGGTGATGAATGAAAGACGGCCTTCAGAATGCCTTTGGGCCACTTCGAGTACCAGGTTGTGCCCTTTGCATTAGTTAACGCTCCATCAGTTTTTCAACCTTTCATGAATAGGCTGTTCTCTGACCTGTTGTTTCATTCATTCGTAATGTATCTTGACAATATCTTGGTATTCTCTATTTCTCGTCCAGCCCATTTTGAACAGCTTAGAGAAGTACTATCCAGACTTTGTGGCCATCCTTTTATAGTGAAACAGGAAAAGCGCCTGCATCAGATCAGGTGATGAATGGAAGACGGCCTTCAGAATGCCTTTTGGCCACTTCGATTACCAGGTTGTACCCTTTGCATTAGTTAACGCTCCATCTGTTTTTCAACGTTTCATGGATAGGCTGTTCTCGGACCTGTTGTTTCATTCAATCGTGATCTATCTTGACAATATCTTGGTATTCTCCATTTCTCGTCCAGCACATGTTGAACAGCTCAGAAAAGTACTATCCAGACTTTGTGGTCATCATCTTCTGGTGAAATTGGAAAAGTGCCTATTTGGTGTGTCCCCTGTACCTTATTTGGGCTTCATCCTTTCCGACCAAGGTATCAAGATGGATCAACGGAAGGTGTCAGCTATTCTCCAATGGCCGGCACCAAAGTCTGTGAAGGATATTCAGCGGTTTATAGGTCTTGCAAATTCTTATCGCAAGTTCATACCAATAATTTTGGAGCTGGTACTCCCCATCACTATGCTTCTTAAAAAGAATGTTTCATTTCAGTGGAGTACGTCAGCTGAAGAGGCCCTCCGTTGCCTTAAGAAATTATTCTGTTCAGCTCCTATTTTACTGCAACCAAATCAAGACCCGCCTTTCATCTTAGAAGCTGATGCCTCAGCAGGGGCAACAGGAGCTATACTCAAGCAAGTGGTGGACAAACAAGAGCACCCCATTGCATATTTGTCCAAGATGCTTTCTCCCAGTGAGTGTAATTACTCAGTCATCGAGAGGGAACTGCTGGCCATCAAGCTACCTTGCGAAGAGTGGCATCATATGTTGCAAGGAGCCAAATATCCCTTCGAAGTACGGACCGACCACCAAAACCTCCCGATATTACAACAAATAGAATGCACCAACCCAAGACAGGCTAGATAGACACATTACTTCACGCAATTCGATTTCAACATATATATTCCTGGAACCCAAAACACTATTGCTGATGCCTTGTCACATTATCAAGAAAAAGACTCCTCGATTACCATACCCAGAGAGTTCATGTTTCATCTGAATCATTTAGTCTATTTGGTTTCCTCTTTTCTTCATGATGTTAAAGAAGTAAGTTGCCAATTACCTTTTTCTGAGGACGTACATAGAGGAAAACCTTTAAAAAAAAAAGAGGGTATGTTATTCTATCGGGAACGCTTGGTGGTTCCAGAACCATCACTACAAAGACAGGTACTCACATGGTGTCACAACTGCAAGTCAGCAGGACGTCGAGGAGTTGCTGGCACTCTGGAACTGACACTCAGACATTTCTGGTGGCTGGGAGTTTCTTGAGATGTTAAGCTTTTTGTTACTTCTTGTTCCATATGTGCTCAAAGTAAACACACCATCGGAAGACCTATAGGCTTATTGGAACAAGCACCTGTACCATCCTGACCTTGGAGCCACTTGTTCATGGATTTTGTGGTATTCTTACCTCCTTCACAAGGGAACACTGCTATTTTGGTCACCATAGACTCTTTTTCCAAATTGGCCCATTTTGTTCCTTTACCTGGTCTTCCTACAGCAGCCAAAATGGCTAGAATCTTTCTTCTGGGCATGTTTAGATTGAACAGATTACCTGAAAGTATTATATCAGATCGTGGATCTCAAAATAACTTAGCATTCTGGGACAGCCTCTGCAAACTCTTGGGCATAAGAAGTGACATGTCCTCCAAATATCACCCACAAACTAACGGACAAACTGAAAGATTAAACGCTACCACGGAGCAGTACCTTCGTTGCTTCACCAATGCCCAACAAGGTGACTGGGTAGATCTCCTCACAACTGCAGAATTTTCTTACAATAATGCTGTGCATACCTCCACCAAGATGAGTCCTTTTTTTTGCACATATGGAATTCATCCTCTTTCATTACCCACAAGAGTATACTCTTCCACCAAGATTCCTTATGTTGATTATGTACTATCTAGTATCTCTAGAGCGCACAGCACAGCAAAACAAAGTCTAGAAGAAAGCAAGCAAAGGAACAAGACCCAGGCAGACAAACATTGCAGCCAAACACCTGATTGGACAGTTGGAACCAGAGTGTGGTTTTCCACCAAGTACCTACCCAGATGGGCTCATCTTTCCAAACTCTTGCCACGATTTATCAGTCCATTCAAGATCTTGTCTAAGATAAATTCAGTTTCATTTCGGATACACTTACCTGAGAGTCTGCATAGAATTCATCCAGTATTTTATGCCTCTCTACTACGTACATGGATTTCTGATCCCTACTCCAGACATAAGAAGATATAGGAGGCCATTGTAATTGCAGATGCTGAAGATTACGAAGTATCCTGCATTTGTGATTCTCAGTATTGCAGAGGAGTCCTGCAGTACCTGGCGAGCTGGAAGGGGTACCCACAGTCTGAGAATTCTTGGTAGCCAAATACCAATGTCAATGTACCCAGACTCATCCGCCGATTCTACAGATTACATCCCGGGAAGCCGGGGATGATCAGGTCTAGAAGGGGGCATACTGTCACTGCTTCGCCGTTCTGGTGTATGTGGAGCAGCAGAACTGGACACCATTAATGCACCGCCACCTTTATTTCACAAACGTGCGTACTGCTCTAGTCTTCCTGCAAGATGGCCGCCACCTAGGATAAGTCGGCTTTGGATTTCAACGGCCGTGCATTGCAAGCCACTTTCTTCTCCCTCAGGATAAGATGCTCCCCCATTTCTTCTATTCCTGCGCTTGTCACTATCTTGTTTGCTCTGCCTTCTTGTCCTTGTTACTCTGCTGCCCTTAGTTTTCCTTGCTTCTTATTCGTGCCTTACTGCTCTGCTTGTGCTGGACTACCATACCGCTCTGCTTGTGCTGGACTGCCTTACCGCTCAGCTTGTGCTGTACAGCCTGCTCCTTCTAGTTCTCTTGTTCCTACACTGCTCCCAGCCTAACTATTGTTGCTTTCACCTGCTGCACCTCACCACTCTTCGCCGTTCTGGACTGCCTACTACATTGCATTCTTTTGATCCATGTCTGCTTACTGCCTACCATTGCTGCTTCCACCTGCTGTGCCTGTCTACCTATTCCCTGCTTGCAGCCACCCGCTTCTCATAGGAAGCAGCCTGCCTTTGTCCAGACATATTATAACAGGGCTACCTGTCACGCCATCTTTGGATCCACCAACACTCTTTGCCACAGTGCTCCCAAGCTTCCTACAACATCAGAGGAGTTTCTCAGGGTTTTTGGTGCCATTGGCTTTTTCCCCTGGCTTGGGTGTTCAAGGGAGTCAGCCTCTTACTCAGACTTTTGTCAGGCAGGCATAGTGGCTACTCCTCGTGGCAGGCCATACCTCTACAAAGAACGCAAGACATCTAAGAAGAAGAGGGCAAGAAGTCTACCCAGATGGACTCTTCCCAGCATACCACTTCTGGAGACTCAGGTGAGGAGAAGGAAGGGGAGCTTGACAGTGTCTTTGAAATGCCTGCGCACTTCTGCAGGCATTTCAAACCTTGCCCCCTCTTTACCGCCACCCCAACTCCATCCATCCTATCGCTACCATCATGACCGTTGCGCCCCATGCCCTCAGTCCCCCCTCGTTTGTACCCCCCGACACCCAGTGCTCCAGGCCCACACCTTGACCCCCTACTATCTGCTCCTCTGCTCCTCACCACTCTGGTAGGTATATCCCTCCTACATGCACTAGCCCCTTTTTCCCAAGCGTCCCCACTACCCGCGGACGAGCTACAAACCACCACTGCTGCAAGGGCCCCGTGCAAAGCCGATCTGCGATGGTGCCTCCCAACCTTAGGCACCCTCTCCCCCATGACATCCTGCACTGCCCCTTCTAGCTGGTCTTTGGACACTCTGCTGATGACTCTCAGTGCCTCCCACAAAGCCTGAGCATCCACAACGCCCCCTGACATGACCACCCTCTCCCACACCCCCACAGGCGAGGCAATTAAACCTTGCTGCTAGCCCACTACATGCTGCACAGGTCCAGGTCTCCCAAGTCCTGCAGTTGTTACTATCAGACTATATCTTTGAGTTCCTATGCTTTTTACCTTTATTTATTTATTAATTCATCTAATTCTATATTACTGTTATGTCCTTCACTACAAGGGTCCTGCTGGTGGAAAAAAAGGTCCCCACACTGTGGTGGGGCTGTAACACCTTAGCAGCATGCGCTGCTGTATACTGCAAAAAGCACTACAATAATCCCCTGTAGCCCAAACTATTTCCTTTATTTATATTATCCTTTTCTTCAAGAAAGTTATGGTGGCAAAGATTTGGAAAAAAAACCTTCACCTAAAATGTGAAGGTAGGAAACTCCATTTGAGGCAACTCACACATTCCACAACACCACCTAGTAGCCATTGCTGGAAATTCACCTCCAGTTCTGAGCCACAACAGCAAGGCATTGTGGTATACATATTAGCCCAAATGTAAACATGTTTCTTCAGGAAATTGTCTTTGCCTAATAGGGATCTGCTACTTTATACATAGCTTAATCAATCCAAGACAGGCATTTGCAAGGTTGCCAGAACAATCACATACTTGGTTTCCCCCTTATTAGGGATTATCAGTGCAGCATAATCCCGACAGCCTTGTGCTTGGAGCATTTGGCCATGTTTTCAAAACTCCCAGAAAGTTATAGTGGGTGTAAAAAGGTTTGAAAAGACCCCTTTCTCCTGAAATGTGAAAGTAGGAATGTCCATTTGGGCCAAGTCACACATTTCACAACACCACCTAGTAGCCATTGCTGGAAGTTCACCTCCAGTCATGAGCCTCAACAGCAAGGCATTGCGGGTATGCAAATTAGCCCAAATGCAAACCTTTTTCTCCAGGAAATTGTCTTTGTTTAAGAGGACAGTACTACTTTATACATAGCTAATCTACCCAAGACAGACATTTGCAAGGCTTCCAGGACAACCACATACCTGGTTTCTCCCTTATTAGGGATCATCAGTGCAGTATAGTCCTGGCAGCCTTGTGGTTGGAGCATTTGGCCATGTTTGCACAACACCAAGAAAGTTATGTTGGGTTTAAAAAGGTTTGAAAAGACCCCTTTCTCCTGAAATGTGAAAGTAGGAATGTCCATTTGGGCCAAGTCACACATTCCACAATGCCACCTAGTAGCCATTGCTGTACTGCACCACACTGCCATCTGGAGGCCCCAACTGAGCACTGCACCCTGCTCACAATGCCCGGCCCGTCCGACAACTATGGAGCTCCAGGCCCCAGCTGGAAAACACAGCCAGTCGCTGCCCTCATGGGCCCTCGGATCCCATGCTCCCAAACTCCCCACAATCTAATGCAGGGCAGGAGGGAAAGAAAACACCCGACCAGCTCCTAATAGGAATTGCCAAACTGCTGCGCAGCCTGACACAGGATGCCACTCCAGAACAAAACCCGATAGGCCCAAAACACACTGGGAAGAAACCACAGGTAAGACGCCCCCTGCACTAAAGGGGCCACTGACAGAGGCTGGGTGCACAGAGCACTTCCCCGCTGTCACATGGGTATTTATCTACATAACCACAAACATAATATTACCTTTTTTTGTTTTTTTTTAGTGACCACCCCCCCCCCCCGAAACACCCCCAAGGGACCTCAACACCACACGGCAGGGAAGGAACGGGAGCAGCGACAGGACGTGTGAAACGCCACCAATCGTTGCTTGCTCCTGAACCTTCCCTGCCCCTTTTAAAGCCCCAGAAAAGTGTGCACGCTATCCCCAGGCCAACTCGCAGGCATGTGCAGCACCCAAATCACCCCCCCGGGGGAAATGCTTGCGTGTTCCGCCAGGTCCCCTTTTCTCTGAGACCGACTCCATTCCCCCATGTAAATCTCCTCTCCCCATTTTTACCCCATGCATAGCCAAATGCCCCCAGAACTGCCCCATTACCGCCTAACTTCGCTACAAGCCACTCGCATTTCCTTTCAGAGTGGCTCCATGTGTCCTCCTAACCTTCCCACAATTCACTGTCATTCCCCTAGGTTTGCCTTACGTCATTCATTTGCCTCCTATCACTGCCCCTTTGCCCTCTGTTTTGCCCCATGTCACTCAGTCCCCCAAGTTATGTTGTGCAACATTTGTTATATTCCTGCCTGCCATTGCTTTGGCCCACAGGTCTGCAACCTTAGGCTCTCCAGATGTTTAGACTACAACTCCTGATGTAACTGATGTCCAAACAAGTAGAAGAGCGATACCTGCTTTATTAAGTAGATAATTGTGAACGACCCATGGATACCACTCCATCTCACCAGCAGGATAACAACTGCTTTTCTAACTGCCCTCCCAGAACGCATACAACTTTCCATATTCTGATTCCATGTTTTGCATGGAATAAGCATGTAATAATACATGCTACAACTCCCATCTACTTTGACCAGCACAGTCAATGTTATGTTTCATGGGAGTGGTACTCCAATACATATCGAGAGCTGCAGGTACAAACTCTTGTTTTGGCATATCACGTAATGTTCACACTACGGTATACTGAATTCCCAAACAACCCAAATCACAATGCAGAAATATATTTTTTAAATTGTGTCTCCCAACTAAGCAACATTTCCCTGAAAAAAACTATTAATACCATCACTGCTCAGAGATAACTGTGGGCGGCCCAAGTTGGGGTCATACAGAGATGGGTTCATTGTATGGGGGGCTTCAATTGCACAGTGAATCCCAAAAAAGACAGGTCAGACGACAAATTCAAAAGACCGGCTCCACCGGCAAAGGTGTTGAATGCCCTCTTGCATTCCTTCAACATGGTGGACATATGGAGAACACTCCATCCAGAAGTGAGAGATTACTCTCACCACTCCACTCCACACAAAGTAGACACAAGATTGGACTTCCTGTTTACGGGGGAGGAACATATGGAGGAATTCGAGGAAGCGGAATATAAAGCAAGAGTCTTGTCAGATCATGCCCCTCTAGTACTAAAGTGGCTTGTAACAGCCCCACGACTACCAAAACCGTCCTGGAGACTCAGAAGTGAGTCACTCCTAGATACAGCATTCAAAGAACATGTGAGAAAACACACAGTAGAGTCTTTCAAAATTTTCCAACATCTCTTTATTAGGTATTACACATGAACAGTAACATAGAACAAAGGAAAACAAAACAACAGAAGACAACCCCAACCCACCCCCCTCACCCCACGGGCGAGTATCTCCTCCTTTCCAGTAAAGCCCGTGATTGGGCACACACATTAAGCTTGATACAAGTCCAAAATCTTAAGGCGTTGGGGGCACCAATTCGCTCTGTAATCGTCTCTGAGGTAGGCCAACGTCTCTCCCCAGTCATTTGCAAATCTCGACAAATCCCCGTTCATTGCATAAGTTGCCCACTCGAGAGCGACAGTGTCCCATAACCTTCGTAGCCAGTCCTGGAAGGTCAGAACATTAATACTTCTCCATCTTTGGGCAATAAGAATCATAGCCATAAGTGTCAATATCACCCTCGCTCTCACTCTGTTGCGCGGTTCCCCGGCCGCACCTCCGCCTCGGATGACCAACAGTATATGTTCAGGAGGTTCAATCCCCCCCTCTCCCAGTGCTTTTTCCTGTCCCCTCCATATTTCCTCCCAGAATGGAGTGATTTTAGGACACCTCCACCAGATATGTTCAGCCGTTCCTTCCTGCCCACAGCCTCTCCAGCACTCCCCAGCGACCTCAGGGTTCATCCTATGCAGGATTTCCGGTGTGTAGTGCCATCCGTATATTATCTTATACCAGGCCTCTTGTGTCTGCAAAGCTTTTGCCACCTTAGGGATTTCCCACCACAATCGGGACCAAACCTCCGGTTCCAACCCTCTCCCTAACACCCGCTCCCACCTTGTCATGAAGGGCCAGCTTTCATGAGGGGTAGCTTCTTCCAAGATTTTGTACAGGTTGCCAATTAGACCTTTAGACCCATCATTGGTGAGTAGGAATTTCTCGAGGGAAGTGTCCTCCCTTGTTGCCGCCTGTTTGTTTGGGGGCTGAAGCAGCCAATGGCGCAGTTGAGCATACGTAAGCCTCTCTCGCTCGTCGATCCCAAAGGCCTCTTTGCAATCTCTAAATGACAGGATTTCCCCATTCTGAAAGTAAGAGTAGGGGTAACCTGCACTCCCAGATATTTAATTCCCCCGGGGACCAGATAAACAGGGTATCCACTTTCAATTTGTCGCTCCAGGCCCCACCCAGGGACAAACCCATAAACTCCGATTTTCCCAAATTGATGCGAAGTCCCGAGGCCTCCCCAAAGTTATCCAGTACTTTCTTACAAGCCTCGATAGAATCTACTGGGTTGGTTACGGAGGGAAGCATATCATCGGCAAATGCTGTGATCTTATGTGATTTTCCCCTGAACAGAATCCCCTGTATCCCCTCTTCATCCCGTAACATTTGCAGGAGTGGCTCCAAGTAAATAGCATAAAGCAGCGGGGACAAGGGACAGCCTTGTTTTGTGCCCCTATATAAGTGAAAGATGCATGAGAGGGTCCCATTCACCAAAATCTGGGTTTTTGGTTCTTGATAATTGGCTTTCACCATTTGTAAGAAGTCCCCTCCCAGGCCCATCCTCTCCATAGTGCGAAAGAGATACGACCACTCCACGCGGTCGAAGGCCTTCTCAGTATCCAAAGAGAGTAGGACTGCGGGAGTGTTCGTTTTCTGCGTCTTTTCCGCTAAACGTGCTATACGCCGTAGATTATCTGCCGTCTGCCTGCCGCGGATAAACCCCGATTGGTCTCGGTGGATTAATTCCGGGAGCAATCCCTCTAATCTGTTGGCCAAAATCTTAGTGTAGATATTAGCATCAATATTAATCAATGCTATCGGCCTATACGAAGACCGTTCCAGGGGGTCCTTATGGGGTTTCAAGATCAGGGACATTTTAGCCTCCTCTATAGATGGAGTGATAAATCCAGAGTCCTTAAACGTATTGAATAAGTGGGTCAAGTGTGGGACAAGAAAAGCCGAGAATGTTTTATAAAATGCGGCCATGTAGCCGTCAGGGCCTGGAGCCTTACCAGGAGGAAGATTTAATCTCACCTTTCTCACCTTGTCCTCTGTAATCTCTTGGCTTATGCTCCCCTGAGACTCCTCAATGATTCTTCCTGAACTCGCGGGGTGGGGTGCTGTGATGTATAGAGTGCCTCGTAGTAGGCTGCGAGGAGTTCCTGGATGTCCTCATTTCACGTTACCCTTTCTCCCGCCTCTGACCTAAGGGCCCCTATCACCTTCTTCGCCACCTCCCCTCTCAGGAGTCTGGCCAATAAGGCGTCAGATTTGTTTGCCTTGGCATAGTATATTTGTCGAACGAACAGTAAGGCCCCCTCAGCTTTTTTCGTACAGAGGATTCGGAGCTGCCCCTCAGCTCGCCTATACTCTCTCAGAGAGGCTCTAGTCGGTGCCGCCTCCGCTCTTAGTCGAGCAGCCTCAACTTCACCCTCCATTTGTCTCTAAAGCTCCCCCATTTGCCTATCCCTATTGGCCTTGGCCGCTATAAATCCGCCTCTGATAGAGACCTTAAACGCGTCCCATCTTATCCCCTCAGATGTATCCCCTCTTATATTTTACTCCATGAACTTTTTCATTTTACCCTCTATTTCCTCCCTGAGTGCTGGATCTCTCATGAGGGCCGCCGGGTATGTTCAGCTCCAAATACCCCTCCTCCTCTCTCCTAATTCTAAACGCACAGTAAGAATTTGATGATCCTCTATACCCAAGGGACCCACTTCTACCTCCTTGACCCACCCCAGGAGGGACGCTGATACCCAGATGTAATCTATCCTAGAATGGGTCCCATGCACCCTCGAGAAAAACGTATAACCTGCCTCGTCCCCACGTGTCTCCCGCCAAACATCCCTCAGGCCCAACTCCGCCATTTTCTCTCGCACAGCTTCCGAGAACGCTTTCACCATGCCCGTTCCCCTCTCCCTAGATCTGTCACGAGCCGCGTCCCAGGCTAAATTAAAATCTCCCAAGATCACCACAGGGCCCCTTGCCACTTCACTTAAAATTTCAAGGAACTGCTTCAAAAACCTTTCGTGTCCTGTGTTTTGAGCGTATATAACTGCGATTGTACAAACCATCCCCAAGCATGGCCCACGCACTATGAGGTATCTACCCCCCTTGTCCCAGACTGTGCACTCCTCCCTGAACTGAACTGAATTTTTAAACGCCAAAGCCACTCCTGTCGTTTTCGTGGCCGCTGAGGCCTGGCAAATCTGGTCAAAGCGCTTAATTCTCAACCTCTTTTGGTCTTTATGTAACAGATGCGTTTCCTCTAGATCCAATATTTCCGGCCCCTCTTTCTTCGTAAGCCTCTCCAGCTTTTTTCTACTCACTGGGAAGTTAAGCCCCCGCACATTATGGGTCATCCATTTGAACTGGCTAGATCCCTGGTAGACCTCTTATTGCCACCCCTTTCTAGGGCCGCTTCAATGTGAGCCTTTCCCCCTTTGGCCTTCTGTCTCCTGTGTACCCCGCCCGTCTGAAAATGTCCCGCCCTGCCTCCTCTAAGCCATAACGCCGTTCCTCCTGCGCTCTGGAGTTCCTCGCCCGCGTTCCCTCCCCATCTCCCAACTTCCCCCTCTGCCCCTTAACCCAACTGGGGAGAACCCTACCCCGCCCCCTAAATTACTCACTTTTATTACCACCCCCAAAATGTTTGCTCCTTGTTGCTCCTTGCCCTCACAATAGCTTCATGGCCCACCACCACTTTTAAACTGAGCTTTACCCTCAGGGAGACGACCCGCTGGCATTGTCTCCTCCTCCATTCTGTTGATCCCTTCTCTCCGACCTTTCAGGGGGACCCACAAGGGTAGGTTTCCTCCCTTTTCTCCCTTCCACTGTAGACCAAGCCCAGGCCCTAGACCTTTGTGCTTGATCGGCCCCCAGTGACCTCTCCGACCTCCTCTCCGTCTCTTCCTGATCCAGCTCCAAGTGCAGCAGGTCTGCTCCTTCTTGCAGCGATGTATACTTTTTTGACCGCCCTGCCAATCAAAAAGGAAGCCAAAGGGAAAAGTACATTTATACTTGATCCCCTTAGCTTTTTGGAAGGTCATGATGGGGTTCATTTGCCGGCTCTTCACCAAAGTGCTACTGGCCAAATCCTGATATAGCTCTATTGTACGGCCGTTATAGGTTAGGGGTTCCCTCTGCCTGGCAGCTCTCAAAACTGCCTCCTTTTGTGCATATCTGGTGAATGCTGCTAATACATCCCTTGGTCTGGCCTTTGCTTCACTGTAGAGACGACCCACACTGTGAACTCTATCCAACTCCACTAATTCTGGGGAAGATTCATTCAGTAGCTTCACAAATATGTCCTGCAGTGTCTCCTTTAGATCCTTGTCTTTGACTGTCTCTGGTAGACCCTTCTCGACCTGTTTTCCAAGTCTTCCATCCTCAGCTCCAGATTTCTTGTTGCTGTGTCGAGTCTTTCAATCGCCTTGCTATTCTCCGTGACCTCTTTGTCCACCTCTTGCAGGCCCCTTTCTAAGATGTCCGTTCTTTCCCCTAGCTGGCCCACTTCCTGCCTCATTTCCGCCACTGCATGGTTAATGTCTGATCTAAGCAGCTGTATTTGGTTGTTCTGGAGCATTAAGATCTCCCCGTGGAGGTCCTGTCTTGACATCAGGGCCTGCATGGCATCCCTCCCGAGGGGACCCGCTTTCCTGTTCCTCTCCTGGAGACCTGGCCGCTCGTTAAATTCCTCTCTTTGCTGCCATAGGGTTGGCAGAGTGCCTGGGGTCTCTGCTTGTGAAGGACTACCCTTGGGCTGTTAGTTTTTATTCTTTGAAGATATGGTCAACTGTATGGCAGGGGGACCACTTCAATTAAGACTGCTTGTATCACTATCGGAACGAGTTGGACCTGTGCAGCTGGTGCTGTGCACTAGGTCTAGTCGTTCTGTAGCCGACCGGTTTCTGTGGAGCACTGCGGGTGTGCCACATTCATCAGGGCTAGGTAGGGGGCAGCTAGCCTCTGGTTCATTGTTTATTACTTGTACTATGCAGTGTTCTGGTAACTAGCTACAGTTGAGGTGTAGAATCAGATATTTATCTGTGCTTTATCTCTCTCCCCTCCCTCCTGTCATCCCTACAGGGAGAGATCTACAAGTATTGCAGACCACGCTGCTGTAGACGAATCACAGTGGGCACACATGTAGCTGCCCCCTAGCTAGCCCTGATGATTGTGGCACACCCGCAGTGCTCCACAGAAACCGGTCGGCTACAGAACGACTAGACCTAGTGCACAGCACCAGCTGCACAGGTCCAACTCGTTCCGATAAAGGACCCCCAGACCACATACCTAGGGGTCCCTTTCATCTTTTAGGTGAACAATCTCCAGAGAGAAACCCATTGAAGAAAGCTCTTTCTTGTTTTTAAACCTGCACCTGCCAATACAGAGAAGACCAGTTAAAACTAGATATACCCTTCATCTGCACGGCAGCCAACACATGCACCGACCAAGATGGTCTAGCACGTGTTTTTTAGCACTACACAGTGCACCAGAGACGATTTGCAAGCGCAGTGAGAGCAACTGGCTCTTTCAAATACGTCCCAGTCGAAAGAACTGTGTTTCTATAGTGTGACTACGAGTTTGGGCAACACACAGTTCGATACCCCTGAAACAGTCCTCTTTGTTTTGCTTGGGCCACAGGGAGTCACACAGCCATGATTCCTGATTAGCTTCTGCTCCCAGCCGCACCCTGGACCCACCGCCCCAATTCTTCTCCACAACTATAATACTCTTTGCTGGCGGGTGCCGGCACTGTTATCTCCCACTCCCGTGATCAGCCTCCCTTCACTCAGAGACCCCTGTTGTCCCGCTTCCCGGTTGCAGCCCAACTGAAAAACCAGAGCCAGTCCGTGACTTATGCCAGCCTGTATTGGTTATGATAACAGGCACTGCTGCTCTAAACACCTAGCCAGTAACTATATGCACTATTGCCAGTCACTGCTCCTCCAAAGATTTTTGTGACTTCCAAATTAGCAAGATGTAGGCTGCGAGGTGATGGGATTATATGTGTTGCCCGGCTCTAATATGAGAAGTGGACCGGGCCCACCCCCAGTCCCCCACTCTCCTGCGCCTTCAGTTCACACAAAGGACCTTCTCACCGCAGCTCCGCGTAGCGGGGTCGCTGGTTCCCGGGTATGCTGCCAAATCTCATTGTAGGCCGCATTGTCCTGGCGGCTGATAACCGCCGCCGGCCTCCCCCGCGCGCATCTCAGTCTCGGGCCCGCAGTAGCACCCAAGGTGCGCTTCTGACCTTTCTGCCCAAGTGGTGGGGGGGAGGTCTCCCTCCTCAGTCCCGCCCGTCTCCCGAGCGGGCTCCTATCCCCCCACGGGTGCCGCTGCTGCTGGGGGTCTCTAGGGTCAGTGTATTCTTGTGGTGGTCTTCAGCATACACAAAAACAATCGAGAACAATAAGAGCAGGAAAAAGCTTAATATCCTCAGACAGGCACTGAAGAGGACCCCGAGGCAAGATCCGCCACCTGGCACTCCCGCCTTTTCTCTCTGGTCAAGCCGCCGAGTCCTCCACTAAATGGCAGCGCCATCCTTATACCGCCACTGGGGGTCCGCCCGCCTCCACGAGCACAGTTGTCTCCCACAGCGAAACCGCCCGCGCTTCTGGTGCCGCTGGTGGGCCTCTGCACCTCCAATTCCAGCGGACCTCTTCTTCTGGCGATGGCGGCCTGGGCGTTCCTCTGGGGACCAAGGAGACTTCACTTCTCGCAGTCCCTTGCGCCCTACCGTTTCATGGTCCAGGCTCCCTCTCTTGTTCACGCTACGCCCCCGGGGGCCTCTCACCGCAGCTGCTGATAAAACGGGGTGGTGGGGCCGTTAAACACTGCTAGCGGGCTCCGGAGTGCCGTCGACACGTCTATCTCGTGTCGGCAGCCATCTTGGAATCCCGAGTTTTTCAAAATTAACAGAGGTAGTGTAAAAACAGTTGGTATGATATGGGAAACATTCAAAGTAGTGACCAGGGGAGAGATGATAGCCAAAGCAGGAGTCAGGGGGGGCACACAAGGCCATCACCTCAGAATTACATAAAACAGAACAAGAACTAGCGGAGGTTGAGGGAATGAACAGTGCTGGCTAAGACTGCTTGAGCGAAGAAATAAACTTGAGACACAAGTGCCTGACCCAATGGGACAGACTGGGCAAATTCAGCTATGCGCAATACCTAGAAAAAACTAACACGCAAGGGGATAAACCTGGCAAGCTGTAGGCTTGGTTATATAAGAATGATAACAGGAAAACACCAATACACTTGATCGAAAATGCAGAGTGTAGCATAAGTAATACCCAGGTGGGGGTGAGCAAGGCATGCTATGACTACTATAGAGAGTTGTACAAGGATTCCCATGTAGAAAGAAATGGAGAACTGCAAAAAGCATTGGACCTCATAGCCTTACCACAACTAGGGGTGCAGCAAGTGCCCATGTTAGAGGAACCCATAACGACAGAAGAGGTGACAGCCATAATAAGAACACTGCCCTCGGGTAAGGCACCGGGCATGGATGGGCTGCCGGGCGAATACTATAAAGAATACGCGAACAGCCTTGGACCGGTCCTGACAAGAGTATATAATGAAGCGTTCGAAACAGGCTCACTCCCAGAAAGCATAAGAGAAGCAGTAATAATCCCTCTTCCTAAAGTCAATCAAAAAAACTGTTGAATTTGGCTCGTATAGGCTCCTGTCCCTATTGAAGCAAGAGAGCAACATTCTTACTACAGTGCTGGCGAACTGGCTCAGGAGAGTAATAACGGAGCTCAGACACCCCGATCAAATGGGATATGTTCCGGGTAGGAACATTTCCTGGAACCTAAGGAGTTTACACCACGTTATTAGTAGCACTGAAGGAAGGAAAGAGCACTATGCGGTGGCCTCACTAATTGCGACAAAGGCATTTGATTTGGTGCATTGAGACTGGCTCTACACGACAATGGATATGCTGGGTTTTGGACCAAATTACATGAGATTGGTAAAAGTAATTTATACTAAACCTATGGCGAGAGTTAGAAAGGGAGGCATATTCTCTGATAGATGGGAGTGAAGGAAAGGGCACCAGGCAAGGCTGCCCACTATCCCTGATGCTTTACATTATCGCAATGGAACCAATAGCATAATTCCTGCGACAGGAATACGAAGAGGGTGAGGCACATACTGTCAATGTATGCAGACGACATGTTATTGTAATTACAGAACCCCAAAGAGAACCTACAACACGTACTAGACAATTTTAGCAAGTTGTCTGGAATCGCGATCAACAGAAATAAATCCTGTTTATTCCTGCTACCCAAACTAGCTGAGGGCAACATATCAGTGTTGCCGACACTAACACTCCCATGGGAAAGACACTCCTTTAGGTATCTCAGACTAGACATCTACTGTGACCCGAAACAGGAACATACACACAACACCGTAAAAATGATGGAAGAGTTAGTGAAATCAATGCAATTCTGGGGGACGTTACCTCTGTCAGTAATGGTGAGAGCAGCACTATTAGAAATAGTGGTGCCACCAAATATGTTACATTGCTTTGGAAATGTCCCATACAAGATCCCAAGGCAATTTATTATAAGTCTCAAAAAGGAGTGCAAATCCTTTCTATGACAGGGCGGTAGACATAGGGTGGCACTCAACACTCTGCAAAGACCTTATGAAAAAGTGGGGTTGAGGGTTCTGAATTTCGAACTAAATTATCTAGGATGCCAGATGCAATATGTAGTGGCCTGGTTAGCAGATGACCCCAAAGTAGACACAGCACTCTCACAACCAGCGATTCAATTCAACATCTACACCTGAAAGGCCTAGTATGGGTTGCACCACCAGAACCAAAGGGATATACACAACTAGTGAAACTGGGCATGCAAATATGGCGTAGAACCTGTAAGAAACTAGAGATCAAAGATCTGATATCACCTCAGATACTCCTGGCAGCAGTAATGACGGATAGCAGAGGACTGAGAGCTAGTGTGCATTTCACACTGGGAGACGTGTGGGAGACGTGTGGGATCATTACCATTGGCGACCTAAGGGAAGCAAATAAGTTATTGAAATTCCAAGAGTACATGCTACACAGAGCTATAATAAACATGATTAAACGCAGATGGCCATTTGCTGGGGAAGATACAATAGGCAGCGAAGAAGTTGAAGCGATAATAAATATCTCAGAAAGAGTACACACCATATCAAGACTATACAATGTGTTGATAGAACATCACTCCAGAGGAGAGCTGAGAATCAGGGCGAGATGGGAGGCAGAAATGGGAAAGCCTTTTAAAGACAATGGGCCTCATTCCGAGGCTGGCGCTATCCATGGAGTAAATAGCACCATGGTAAGCAACCATGGAGCTATTTACTCCATGGAAATCCGGCATGGTGAATGGAGTAATTACCGGTCCATTCCAAGGTTGGAGGGACCGGTAATTCCCCATTCACCATACCGGTTCCCCATCCCCATTCCTGCCCCCATAGGGCTCAATGGGAATGGGGAAGGAGTAAATTACGGCACCGTAAATTACAGTGCCGTAATTTACTCCAAGGTCCCTTTGCGGGTTGGATTTTTAACGCCTGCTAAAAGCAGGCGTTAAATGCCAACCCGCAAAAGGGAACTCGGAATATGGTGGTAAGTGTTAACTGTCACCGTTGCCATTAACGGTGACGGTTAACCCTTACCGCCAGCCTCGGAATGAGGCCCAATGAATGGCTGAAGGTAGCCAACTATCACAAGAAGGTCTCCAGAAATGCACAATTTCAGCTAATACAATTCTATATAACACTGAGAGCTTACCTAACCCCAGAAGTGTTTGCCAGATTCAAAGGCGCAAACAGACAGAGTTGTCCTAAATGCAAGGTGGAAAACGCTGGAATGGTACACATGTTTTGGGAATGCAATACTATACAGAAATTCTGGAGCGATGTTGCACATAAGGTTTTCCAGGGAGGCATAACTTAAGAGATTCAATCCCCGGAGGCAGGTATGCTGGGTCTCTTCCGGAGGGGCACAAAGGTGAAAGCAATTGGGAAGCTTAAATACCTAATATACGTTTTGGCCAAATGCAGTATAGCCATGAATTGGAAATCAGAGAGGGGGCCAATTGTGGAGAAATGGTGGAAGGAATTGCAAAAATGGACAATAGCAGAAACTGGTGTATGGAAACAGGCGATTAGTGAGCAAAAACAGGACCCAGTAGACATGCTGCAATGGACTACCCTCACATTAACCTTATTCACACCAAGTGCGAAAGAAGACGTGGACTAAAGGCGCAGGAACAAAAGGCAATAGGGAAGGAAGTGCACCAGTGGATATGATAGCAACAGAACTATATTATGCCAAGTTAAGGGATAGGGAGGGGGCAGGGCGGGGAATGTTTGGGAGGGAATGCAGGTAAATAAAGACAAGAAATAACTATTATTATATGCTCATATGCTCGCAAGTATTCACCTGTATGTGTTATATGAAATAAAATAAAGATTATTTTTTTTAAAACTGTAGGGTGGCCCGTGTCCTTTTGAACTTCAGTATACATCACTGTAGGATGCTGAAGCATCGTGCAATGCGCGTCACTGTCACCTGTCTCCAAGAGGCTGCCAGTATGGAAGCGCCGACAAAGGAAAGAACACATAGCTGGGCTAACCCCTACCGTGTCCCCCTACCCAGTAATACATCACATACATTGTCCACACATAATGAGATGAGACAGACCTTTTCCTGATTTGGAAAAACAAAATCAGAAAAAGGTGGCTGCTGGTGCCTGGGCTGGAAAAGAACCATGGCCCTCCCAGCCCAGGCTGTTTGAGTGCCTCCCTAGGCCAGTCTGTTTACGGCCGGACCCTAGGGGGCACGCACTTCCACCCCCTCAACGAGAGGAGGCGAGTCAACAGAAAGGGGGGAGCAGAGGGGTGGCCCGCTATGCCACCTCCCCCTCTAGCGCCCCCTGCGTGGGCTGGTGCACCTGCTGGAAGGTTCAGAGGAGTTGGATGAACCAGCGAAAGCGTTACACGCATTGGTAAGTAAATTTGCCCCTGTGGCTTCCCTGGAATCTAGACCCACACATTTGTATGGCTTGCAGAATAATAAACATGGAAAGAACTACTGTGGTCACACGTAAGGAGAGACTGACAAGCTAAAATCTCGCAAAATTATGACCTTCTTCTTCTTCTCCTTCTTCTTCATTTTCTTCTTCTTCTTCTTGGGATGGCTCCTCAAGGGCCAGAAAGAGAGCACCTAAGCACCTCTATTGTGTGCCTTGTCCCTAAAGTGACTGAGTCCATCATCTCTGCACTAAATGCAGGGCTTGACGAGGAAGAACGTGACCAGATCCACATTCCACCTGAAAGTGATGACGTTACCTGTGGTACCATGCAACTAAGTAAATGAATTGACTTACCTGATGTAGTGTAAGTAATTGTCATTTGTATAGCACCTTGGTATGGACTCAAAGCATTGTAGGTGAACGTTCTCGGGGACCAAAGTCCAAGATATGGGAAAAAAGCATCAGAGGAGTTTAGAATGCATGTCTGCATTTAAGCCGATGCGAAGGACAGGGGTGTCCAAGTCTCTATTAGCTACCCATTTGTGGACATGGTGGAGATGCTGAGTAAGTGTTTGCTCGCTACGCAAGAATTACCGTTACTGAACTCAACCATCATGGACACCGTTACTGAACTCAACCATCATGGAGACTAATTAAGATGAAATACCAGACATCGTCAGTCTATCTGGGGGAACAAACAGGGAACTTGCACTATAAAAAAGTGCACTTGGAGGAATAGGGCTGCCTCTCTCCTATCTCACTGAGCGACTGCCATGCAGAATTTACCTCCCATCTCCTTATTAGGAGAAAGCCCTCTTTATTTTTCAAAATTGTTTTTATTGTTTTTCAAGAGTACAAGCTTTGCAGAGAGTCATATGTTACACATTCTTAGAGCTTTCAAATAGCAGAAAACAAAAACAAAACAAGTAAATGATAATTCTGAAGGTCTTAGCGACTTGGAATGCGGGCTGTTTAGTGTCTTGGCTTTCGGTGTCGGCGGCTTAGCTCTTAGGCACCGCGTGTTGTGGCTTTCCCTTCAATCCTGGCTTTCCATCCAATGCAACATTGGGGGCTGTCTTGCTACTCCTGGGAATTGTTGTGTGTAGTCCAGGAAGGGGGCCTAGACTCGATCGAACTTGGCTTTGTTACCAAATCTGATGGCTGTGATCTTTTCCGCTGCTGCTATTTCCCAGCACTTGGACCACCACATTTGCGTGGATGGGCCATCAGGGTTTTTCCATAGTCTGGCGAAAGAAATCTTGGCAGCTGTCAGGAGGTGTGAGCAGAGGTCTGCCATGCAGCCTGTTAAGGGGAATTGACCTTCCCCCGTCACCACCAGAAGAGCGATTCCTGGATCCCAGGGGATGGTGAGCCCAGTTATTGTTTGGATTTGTTCCAGGATGTTTCTCCAGAACGTAGTGGCTTTCGGGCAAGTCCAAAAAAGGTGGAACAGCATCCCCCGGTCTGGACCCCCTCCAACACTGCACGGGAATGGCCGGAATACATTTGTTTAAGATCTCTGGGGTGCGGTACCACCTGAAGCAAACCTTGAACGCCCCTTCTTTCTTCGTTATGCATTTTGAGCTTTTGTGTGCTCGGGTCCAGATGTGGTTCCACTCCTCCGGTTTATTGCGCGTAAACTCACTATGGAAAACATTGCCCCTTACCTCGCGGTTCCCGCTCTTAAACAACCATTTCCTAATGACCCGGAAGTCCTAGCATCCACTTTCAATCAAGTCATCACCCTAGCAGTGGACAAAGTAGCCCCGCTCTCCTTCAAAAAGGCTAAGAAAGTTAAGCACTCTGGTTCACTGAGGAGCTCTTAAAGCTTCGATCCAAAAAAAGGGCTGCCATAGCTAACTGGAAAAACTGCTCACATGATACTACCGAAGCTGTTTTTAAGGCTGTCTCCAAAGACTACAAAAGGGCCATCATTCAGGCTAAAGCCTCCTCCTATAACACAAGGATTGAAGGGGCCAAGTAAGGAACTAGGGAAATATTTGCTATCTTCTGAGAGTTGGAGCCTCCCGCCCCTCGACTCTCCTAAAAGATGACACGTGGTGCAATAAAATAAAAAATGCCATGCTAGACAAATTGGAAACCCTACACACCAAAATCCTAGCACACCAAAATACCCTTTCCAACCTTCTTGACAACTGTAACAGCACCGCCTCGGTGGAAGCCCCCTCCACCCCCGCGCCCATGTTCGACTTCAAAGACATGAGTGAACTTGAAGTCACTGCCCTCCTTAATTCCATGAAACCCTCCAACTGCAAAGAAGACGCCTGCCCAGCTCAGATCATTAAGGACTGTGCATCCCCTCTGGTCCCACTCATCACGGCCTTCATTAACTCATCTTTCCAGGCTGGACACGTTCCAACTGGACTCAAAGAAGCCTGGGTCAGACCACTCCTGAAAAAGCCCTCTCTCGACCCATCGATCCCAGGAAATGACAGACCCATTACCACAGGGCCTTTACTGCTCAAAATTCTGGACAAAGCAGCTTACCTGCAAGACCAAAAATGTATTGAAGACAATCATCTTCTAGGTCTACGGCAGTCCAGATTCCGGCCGAGGCACGGCACGGAAACAGCTCTGCTCGACCTAAAAAACCAAATGGACGACCTAAGAGACGCGGGCAAACCTGCTCTCATTTTACTCCTCGGCCTCTCCGTTGCCTTTGATCTGGTGGATCACAAGACCCTCTGCCATCACCTTTCCACCGCAGCCCACTTCTCCCCGAGGGCTTGTGCCTGGATAACTTCCTTCCTGCAGGATAGAGTCATGAAGGTCTTCTCGGAATCCTCATGCGCTAACCCCAGCCTCATCAAGTGTGGGGTCCCACAGGGATCGTGCATAGCTCCCACACTTTATAATCTGTTCACTAGGCCCCAATTCAAAATTCTTGAGTCACTGGGCATCTCATACACTAATTATGCCGATGACACCCAGGTGCTGATCCCCCTCTCTGGCGACTATACATCTGACCTCCATACCCTCAATGCCATTTACTCCACAATCCAATCCTGGATGGCTAAAAACTGGCTTTGCCTCAACAGGGAGAAAACAGAACTCCTGCTGATTGGGGCCCATCCACCCTGGGGAAACTAGATGAACAATACCAATCCTTTACAGTAGATAACATCCCTATCACTGTCTCCAAAGTCATTAAAACGCTGGGCATCTACATTGAACCTGACCTATCCATGAACAGACAGGTTAACGCAATTGCCTCCTCCGCAGCGTACCACTCTAAACAACTCAATGCAGCCAGACCTTTTCTCTCCCAACCAAATTGCCTCACCATAGCTAGGGCAATAATTGGGTCAAGGCTGGACTACTGCAATGCCCTCCTGGTAGGCACCTCCCAAAAAAACCTGGCCAAACTACAACTAGCACAGAACAATGCCCTCAGGGTTGCAACAGGCATCTGAAGACGTGACCATATATCTGAGGTCAGGAGGAAGGTCCACTGGCTCCCCGTCAAGGAGAGAATTACCTTCAAAACACTCGCCCTGGCGCACAAGTGCCTGCACGGTCGTGCTCCACCTTACCTAGCTCAAAGGATCAGCCTGCACACTCCCATTAGGCCCCTCAGAGCGGCATATACCAACATCATCGCTCCGGAGTATGATGCGCTTCGGAATGCGTGACTTCTTTCCTTCCCAGATGTGGTGTAGGATGTCAGTCTGAAGCTTTTGGAGGGCTTTTTTCCGGATGGTTACTGGGAGGGCCAGTCCGAAGTATAGCAGCCTTGGGATTAGGTTCATCTTCAGTGCCGTGATCCGGCCGAACCTCGAGATTTCTTGTTTCCGCCAGCGTCCCAGATCATTTTTCACCTCTTTGAGCAGTGGGGGGAAGTTTGCCTTGTATAATTTCCCCGTTTTGTTTGGTATCTGGACTCCTAGGTAGCTGATGCTCGACTTTGCCCATGGGATCAGGTATTCGGTCTCCAGCATCATCTTGAGCTTTTTCGGTACATTAATGCCCATCGCTATGGATTTCACGATATTTACTGTGAACCCTGAGGTTGCTCTGAACACTTCTAGTGCTTGCCATAGGGCCTCCATGGATTCCTTCGTTTGGGTGACCGTTAGTAGCACGTTGTCCGGGTATAGGGCCACTTTATAAGATTCTCCCTTGACTGTGAGGCCTTGTATTGCTGGGTTAAGGCGGATTCTGCTGGCAAATGGCTCCATCGACAGGGCAAATATAAGTGGGGACAGGGGGCATCCCTGCCTGGTGCCTCTGGTTATGCTGATTTTGTCCGATCTAGCGCCATTTAGGCTCAGTCTCGTGGAGGGGCAGTGATAGTTGGCTAGTACCCACTTTACGAAGTTTGAGCCAAAGCCGTAGTGAAGTAGAGTTTCCCTTATGTAGCCCCAGTCGAGCATGTTGAACGCCTTGTGTGCGTCCAGGGAGAGAACCGTCATTTCCGAGCCCATCCTATTTGCTGACTCGATTAGGTCGATAGTTCTGTGGATATTGTCCTGGCTGCTGCACCCTGGTATGAAGCCCGCCTGGTCAGAGTGAATGATGTCTGGGAGGAGCAGGGCCAGTGTGTTCGCCAGGATTTTTGTGAATATTTTGGCGTCATTGTTTAGCAGTGCTATGGGTCTGTATGATGCGCATTGCGCTCGGTCCTTCCCAGGTTTTGGGATAAGTACCGTTAACGATTCTTCCATGCTGGTGGTGGTGGAGCCCGTGTACAGGAATGAGTTGAATAAGCTTGCCAGTTGGGTTGCTGGTAGGTAGGCACATTTCTTGTAGAATTTGGATGTCAGCCCGTCTGGTCCTGGGGCCGTGTTTTTCAGGTGGCGGATCATCTCTCTTACTCCTTCTGCTGTGATTGGCCGTTCTAGATCTGCCATTAGGTGGTGCGTGGTTTCTTTGGGACTGAGGCCAGAAACTGTGCCATGGCCGAGCTCGATGTCGGGGTCCCGGTCATGATTTCCTCATGGTGTTGTACCATTATCTCAAGCTTTTCTGCCTCCGTGTGGTGTAGGTTGCTGTTTTTATCAGCCAGGCATTGGATGTTGTTCCTTGTTTGTAGTTTCTTTAGTTTGTGCATCAGAAGGTGGTTTGCTTTGTTGCTGTTGAGGTAGTAGAATTGCTTAGTGTAGGTCAGGGGTCTGACCGCCCGGTCCGCTAAGTGCATTTCCATCGCCACTTTCGCTCTTTTTAGTTCTCGGTTTGTTGCTTTGGTGTGGCGCTTTTTGAGCTTGATTTCCAATTCTACTACTTTCTCAGAGGAAACTCCAACGATAGGTGATTTTCCTCTCCCAGAGCCATTCGGTCATTGGTTTAAGGGCTTTCCTCTTTGCAGGGTGGCAGCTGCGAGGTCTTGGTAAAGAGATATTGCAGCATCTCGGAAGTGAATGCGGCCCGAGCTTCTGGCCTCGCGCATTATTTCTTCCTTGACTCTGTAGAAGTGGACTCTCGCGAGAACATCCGGCGGGGATGCCGAGTTTTGATGAGTTCTAAGGGAGCTTCGTCCGGGAGTGTTAAGATAAAGCGGAATAGATCGTTGATATAGGCCCCTGGTTCTTCTTCGGGGACGGCCGTCGGGATTCCCCATAGGCGGATGTTGTTGCACCTCGATCTATTTTCTGCATCTTCCTGTTTGCTCTTGAGGGCGTCGCAACTGGCCTCGAGCGCGGTAAGCCTTTCCATCACCTCTCCAATTTCGAAGTTTTGTTCGTAGAGAGCCGTTTCAATTTCTTCAGTTCTGGCTTCTATTTCCCCAACTTGCTTGTCTAGGGCTGAGATTTTGCTTTTTAGTTCTTCAGTACCCTTTTGGTATTCCCTGGTAATAGCAGAGAGGAGATCCTGGAGGTCAGCTTTTGTGTCTGCTTGGGCCGGCTGTTCGGGGCCAGGGTCTGTGTGTGAGCCTGAGTTGGCGTTTTCATTGCGCTCCCCTTTCTTTGTCTTCTCTGCCATAGTTGTCGAGAGCACGGTGGCGATGTCCGCCTGTTTGGTGAGCTTAAGGTTCCTGGACATTATATTGTGTTTGCCTCAGGGCTACCAGGGCTGGGCTCAACCCTTTCGTGCCTAGTTTCTGATTCGGTTGGCGTAGGGCTCACCATTCTCCCAGACTCTGTCCCTTTGCCTTGGGGATTTTCTAGGATTGGTGTTTGTGTTACTCAGTTGCTCTTGTAAGGGGCACTGGGTTTCAGGGTCCCCTGGAGTCTTAAGGCGGTTCTGGGGCTTTAGAGGGCCGCTTGAGTAGTAGGCGGGTCTTAGGCCACCTCCCGGTGGTCGCAGAGAATGCTAGGGTCCCACTGCTGGGCCTCCTCTGAGGTGGGTTGGTCAAAGATGGGGAGACCACAGGGGGAACGTGTTCTTGGGCAGTTGGGCCTCCTGCTGTTGCTTCACCTGCTGGGTTCACGGCCCGTCGGGCCCAGGTGGGAGAGAGCCCCTCTGGTGTGGGCCCCAGGCTCTCTTATTTGTCAGATGGAGACGGGGAGACCATGGGGGGGCCCGTTGAACGCACTCCGTCACAGTTCCAACCCCCAGGAGGTGAGTCAAACAGCCGGTGGCGCTGCTCCGCTGTGGGCCGGGTCTCCTGCCTGGTTTGGTTATGCCGGATATGGGGCTCCTCCCACGAGGGCCCGGGACCCACCAGGCCTTCTGTGTTGTCCAATGGAGGATGGGGGGTTGGGTGTATGCCCCCCAGCTATTGACAGTCGTGGAGGGCCCTGCCGATGAGCTGCTGTGCCGCAGGGGCCGAGAAGTGGTGCGGCAGGTGCCGCCCTACCTTTGTCGGGCTGCAGTATCCGTGCTGGGGGTGTGCAGAGAGCCGCTCCTCGCAGTCCCCACCCAGGGCCCGGGACCAAGGCAGAGGAGCCGCACAATGGGCCGGACCGGGACTGCAGCGGCGGTGAAAATAGCTGTAGGAGCTGGCCTCACTGGAACCGCCCCAGGCACTGCTCTCAGCTTGCTGAAGCTGAGTCTCATACGGGCTGAGGGCGGTGTGGGTGGAGAGCCGTTGAGTCTGGAGGCTTAGTTCACCAGGCTTGGGTTGGCGGGTAGCAGGCTTAGGGTACCTTGACTGGTCGACTCTGCCACCTCTGTGGTGGGTCGGCTGGTGTTGTGGCTCCCAGAATTCTGTTGTTGGCTGGTTCGTTTGGCCGTGGGTGACTTGTGGCGTAGAGTTGACCACTGGGTCGGTGGCAGTATGTGCCTGTGCGGGCTGATACTGCAGGCCAGATGCTTCAGAGGAGGCCTCGCCCAGGACTGTCGGGGACCGGAGCAGGGCCGCTGATGGTGCCACTTCAGTGGTTTTCCTACATCCTGACGTAGGGGCTGCTCGGGCAGTAGACCTCTCTGGCTGCTTCCAGCCGCCTCGCCGTCCGCCATCTTGTGGACTCCAAGGACGCTCCGGCCCGCTTCGGTGGGAATCCTGTCCCAAACTCTGTTTCCGCGGGGCGAGTACAACTGGAAGTTGGTCAGAAGCTGCAGCAGCCTTTCGGCTTCTCAGGACGCCGAGTAGTTAAGCGCTGATTGTGCTTTCACTGGGGTATTTTCAGTTAGACGCGTGGTCTCGGCCAGGATCTCTTACCGGGCCAGACCGTCCGTCATGGTGTCAAGCCATGCCCCCGAGAAAGCCCTCTTTTGAATAACTCCCTTACATCGACCCTTAAACTACAAGCTTTTGTCTATCTATTAACCTTGCTGGTAAACCATAGTGAAAGAACTTACAAAGTCCTTATGGAGCACACACTAATTTTACAGGGCATTAGCAAACAGTTAGGCATAAAACCAGTGCTAACTAATGTAGCTTGTGACGTATCAAATGTAATGAGAAGAGAGGCAAAACACACTAAGGACCCGTCTAGTGAACACTGCTGTCTAAAGGAAACTCTACAGTTAAAGGAGACCCAAAGGAATAGAATGAAGGCGCAAAGTGAGAAAGAAAACGTACAGGCAGGGGACTGCCTCACCATTGACGTGTCCAAGCAATGCCTGATAATAAACTCAAAGAAGGTCAACCGGACCACAATGAGCAAGAATAAGCAAAACAAGGGCAGATGGAAATAAGTGTCATACTTACACAATCCGATCTCTTGTTTTCGGGACTTCTTTCCAGAAGGACAGTTTCTTACTGTGAAGGGGATACGGAGCAAGGGGACTATCACTGGTCTAGATTTGTTTCTATATTTTAAACTGAGAGAATACCTAAATTATCTCTTTTCAACCTTTCACAAAGAGCCGGGGGTAGTCCCTATACTGAATGAGATGATAGGTTGGGTGGATAGCAGTAGAACAGTGTCCAATCTTTACAGTAAAATGCAGGGTGCCCGAGCAGGATGGGCAGAATCCTCTCGGAGGAAGTGGGAGGTCTCTTAGGGGGCACTGTATAAGATGAGGCACTCCCCTGCTATCCCCTACGCAGGTGGCCAGGGAAAGGCCATCGCTTTTGGATCCTGACTCTGGGGGTGTACAAGCGAGGGGGGATCACTTGGGTTGAGGGTCCTTGGGGATTGCAAGTGGGATGTCTTCAGGCGAGACCTTTATGTAGGGTAGCATCTGTTCGGCATTCTGCCCGAAAGGAAGCCTTGGCTCCCTCGGGCAGCCAGTCAACTGCAGCATTAGATATTCTTTGGGTACCCCATTTCCTTTTTTCTTTTCCCATTTCTTACTTCTCTTCTTGTTTTTCGTGGCTTGGCACTTCCGTGCTCTTGTAATGACTCTTGAGAAAAAGGCGCAGTCTGTAGCCATTCATTATCGTTCCCATGGCAAACCAATATTCCTATTCTAAAAAACCCTTAGCCAAACCTCTCATTGTTTCTAATTTCTGTCCTATCTCTCTTTTACCCTATTTATCTAAGCTTCTGGAGCGCCTTGTCTATTCTCAAAATTCTTCTTTTGTCAATGATCTATCTCTTCTTCCATGTTTTCAGTCTGGGTTTCTTCCTCATCACTCCACTGAGACTGCTCTGATCTGTGTGCTTAACTCTCTTCTGTCAGCCCGCCAATCACAAACACTCCTCCTTTCTTATCCTTCTTGATCAATCTGCAGCTTTCGACACTGTTGATCATTATTTGCTTTTGGACTCTCTTTCTTCATTTGGTTTTAGGGGTTCTGTTCTCTCATGATCTATCTAATAGAACGTTTTATGTTTTTTGGGGTGGTAAAACCTCCTCACCTTTCCCTCTTGAGCACAGGGTTCCCCAAGGCTCAGTCTTGGGTCCTTTTCTATTTTCACAATATACTTCACTACTTGCTCCTATTATTTCTTCTTTTGGACTTTCTCATCACTTCTACGCCGACGACACACAACTCTTTCTATCCTTTTCTTCTTTCACTCCGGAAATTCACCTCACTCTTACGACTTGTCTCTCTGCTATTTAATCTTGAATGGCGTCTCACTTCCTCACTTTAATTGCTGGGAAGACTGAGGTCTTATTCTTCTCTGCTAGCACTCTTCCTCCTCTCCACCCACCACTGTCTATTTCCTTTCCTCTATCTACTAAATTTAATTTTCTCTGCTTAGTCTTTAAATATCTTTATGGGCTATCCCCTGATAACCTTGCTGCACTTTTGTCCTTCTACACTCCCTCTCCTTCCCTCTGCTCTTCCTGTATTTTTAGGTTGACCGTTCCCCACCCCCTTGTACCCAGTCTCGTTTTCGTTCCTTTCAGCTTCTCGCTCTTCTTCACTAGAACACCCTTTCCCTCTCTCTTCGGGCTATCACTGTCTACTCTCTCATTCGTGTCTCCCTGAAAAATCACCTTCTTCACTGCCTCTGATTGTTCGCCACCGGAATTGATGTTTGACCTATATCACTGATCATTATTTGTGTACCGTTTGCTTTTAACTCTGTGCAGCGCTTTGGATTAAAGCGCTATATAAGATTCAATAAAAATACAAAATACAAAAATCGTTGATATACTCCCTGAAAGTGGGGAGGTTGGCTCCGAAGAGCACAAGGACGGGCAGAGTCGATATTATGCCACCCTGACACCCATGGTCAGTTTGTGGACACCCAGGCTTCCTATTCTGGATAGATATTTCTTAACGTCCCTGTGAACACACCTGACAGGTATCGTTATGTCATCACAACGCTGAGTACCACTTACTTGGGCTGTGATTGCGGTTTCTTGACTTACATTGTCCAATACCGCCTGGCCAGGTCTTCCGTCCACGGTCACTTCTACAGTATATCGATAGCGTCTTCTGCAGTATTCTTGGGTTTGTAAGTTTCCAATCTCCATGGGCTTGTGCTTAGATCGTCTAGATCAAAACCGGGCAATGTGCCCCCATTCCTCACAATCAAACAATTGTGGTTGTTTTGACGGGAAAGGCCCCAGTGGGACCAGTGGGACCAGTGGCTCCGCTATAGGTTTCTGCTCAATCAAAGGCCACCTAACCGCCATTGGTTTTTGGACCTGTCCCGTTGTCTGCCTCCTGGGGGTCGGTTGAAGCCAGCCTTCTGGAACGGTGTTACGATGTTGATTGCCTCTGACAATGTGGGGCGGTGGTGTTATCTCACCCATCTCGAATTGCTCCAGTTGGATTTTTTCCATGGAGTCAGACACAGAAGTAGAAGTGGGTTTTAACCACTTTTCCATCAGTTCTTGGATTTGGTAATACAATTGGCGGGGTGTTTCACCTGCTTTGAGCTTGATTTCCCACAGTTGGGAACACCTCATGAGGTACACCTCATCGTCCATTCCAAGAAGTTGGAGAATAGCTCTTTTAATGTCATTGGGCCTCATTACAACCCTGGCGTTAAGGGCTTAACAGCGCCGTAAAAGGCTGCGGCGCCGTTAAACCCTTAACGCCCGATTAACACTTTAACGCCTGCTTTTTGCAGGCGTTAAAGTCCAACCCGCTAAGGGACCTTGGTGCTAATTACGGCACCGTAACTTACGGTGCCGTAATTAGCGCCTTCCCCATTCCCATTGAGCCCTATGGGCCAAAAATGGGAATGGGCCATGGTGAATGGGGATTTACCGCCCTGCCAACCTTGGAATGGGGCGGTAAATCCGCCATCCACCATGGCGGAATCCGGCATGGACCATGGTGCTAACAGCACCATGGTCCAACGCCAGGGTTGTAATGAGGCCCCTTGTATGGCATGTCACTAGAAGGATTCACGGCTTGATAGATGCCTTGCATGACGCCATTAAGAAGTGGGGCATCTTTCAGGTGCCCATTAGGCATTTCTCACCACTCGTTCAAAGTTTGTAAAAAAATACCCCGGGTCTTCCCCAGGCTGATACTTTTGTAGGATGCTGGTAGGAACCAGAGGATGCCCTCTGGAGTCCATCATGGCGACTGTAATCTGTTTAGGAATTTCTTGGTTCTTTTCCTGGTTGGCGCTCTGTATCTGTATAGCCTGTTGAAAAGCCTGGCGGTCGGCCTGGGCCTGGTGACTATGTACCTGCAACAATTGTTTTAGCTGTTGCTGGCCTTCTGCAAGTGTTTTTTATGATGTCTTCCATGATGCGTTGTCTTTCGATCCCACCGCTGCCACCACTATTTTAACACAGAGGCTGGAGACTGATGTAAGGTAAAGTAAAATAGGTCCTTTATTCAGGAAACAGGGAGTTGAAAAGGAACTGTACCAACACAACTTAGTTAGTCCTTAGACTTCAGGTCAGTAATTCCCCTTTTCAGATAGGGAATTCTCCTCCTTTTCAAATTGGTCTGTATGGAACTCTTCGTAGGCCCAACGATAGGTCTCGTTTCTCGGAACATCCGTCTCCTGCAATTATCAGAGATGAAAAGACAGTTAGTAACAGTCTGTCCGGGCTATATAGTGCAGACTTGTGGTTTTGGCCAATCAGGGTGGTTGTTGCTGCCTGGGTAACCCCCTGACGTAATCCTGTCACCTTCCCTGATGTCGGATTGCCCGGGCCGCCATAGCCCGTCACCGCTGCTGCTGCTGGCTTGAAGCATCGTCCTCCATACCCCGTTGCTGTCTCCCGAGTCAGGACTGCTGCCTGCATGATGGTAAGCGCCGAGCCCCAGCTCTGGGCTGGCGCTCTGAGGGACACTCTGCTTCACCAGATAAGCCTGTGGTTCCGGTGTTCCGGCACTCTCTCAAGCGGTACGCTTGGGATCGGACCAATATGCATCCGGAATCTGAGCCCCAGGAGACTTGATTCTGCACGCAGGAGGTTTCCCTTGTGTGACCGGGTTCCCCTGCCACGTCATGTATGGTGGCGTTCCGCCCTCCCACTCTATCCTTCTTCTCTGGGGAATCCATCCTCGCCTTCACCGAACACATTCGTACCTGGCTCCCTCTGACCCAGGGGAACCCGGTCACAGAAGGGAAACCTCCTGTGTGCAGAATCAAGTCTCCTGTGTGAAGTGGGAGCAAAAGGAGCTGTGGCGAGGCATGAATATCACGGACGCAGTGCACAGCCTATGCTGACTGTTCTCCTATCAATACGCAAGCATGGCTCGTGGAATAAGCAGCCAGAAGGAGAAAGGAAAGCAGCTAGGACCGCTGGAGTAGGATGCCTGCAACCGGTGAGTGCTGGGGAATTTACTCAGAGACTGAACGCTCGGGGCGGGCTGCGAAGGTTGGAAACAGCACTGAGGTAGTAAATACTTGGGTTATGAATGGGACTACAAGTCAGATGAATGAATGAAAGACAAGTGGCATGGAAAACAGCAAAACTGCTAATAATGAATATCGAACTGAATGAAAATAGCAAAACTGTTCATATTGAATGCTAAACTGAATGAAAATAACAAATCTGCTAATCTTGAATGACGAACTGAATAAAAAAAAACTGCTAATATCAAGCTGATGTTTAATCATGTACTGAAAGAAAATAGAAAACGAAAGCGAAGGAAGAACTCTAACTGTAGAGTTGAAATCAAGTCTGAAAAACTGACTTTGAAGCTGCCATTGAGAAACCACTTGTTTGTTGACTATTGAACTGCTCAGAGGGAACTCATGATTCCTGGTTGCGTGACCTTTAATGGGTGGATCGTGTGGTCCAACAACTACGCCAAGACCAGAGAACCCCTAATCCACCTACTAAAAAGGGAATTTAATGCTCCTGGTTGCGTGACCTGTAATGGGTGGACCGTGTGGTTCAACAACTGCGCCAAGACCAGAGAACCCATATGCTAACAGGGAAACCTACTATTGTGTCAAAAGGAAAACTACTATCGTTGCATATAAGGCTTGGGGAAGGAAACCCTGAGCTGTGAAGAGTTGTTGGAACATTAGCTCAAAGACAAAGCTTCAATATACTTTCTTTTGTGACATCTTTTGATATTGTACTTGGGGAAGGGAACGCTGAGACTTCCTGCCATGAAACTTATATTAAACTTGGGAAAGGGCATCGTGGCATTTAAAAGATCTGAAACTATATTACCTTAAGCTCAAGAGAAGGCAATTTGAACACTGTGGTGGACGGGTTAATGTTTGGGAAAGAGAAGTTGAAGAATAAGCATGAGCTGGAAATAGCTCAGCACTTTATTTGTGGAACAATGTTTAATTTATGGTTGGCATCCCTACACATTGTTTTGATATTAGTTGTGAGGGCAAGCATAGGTTTTGGGACACAGGCATATTTTTAAGTTGAACTAATGGACACAGACTATCCTTAGTTTCTTTAGGTAGGGAAATCCCACCTTAGCATAGGGCAAGTTAGACCTTACACCATCCTGGCATTTAAGTTAATAAAGGTATTTTTATTACATTGAATCTGTTGTCTGTGTCTCCTCCCATGATGCCAACCTCATAGGGGTCAGTAATGCGAGGCAGACAAATTGTTTGTTGTTTTTTCACAAAAAAAAACATTTTTATTAAAGAAAAAAGATTCAAACAATTCCTCGCTAATCCTACTCTATCACCGAATACCCTACCTAGTCTAAAAGCTATGGGAATAACTCCTAACATTTACAAACTGGCCCGCACACTAAACAACAAAACATTCACAGTAATTCAATAACAACATAAAATAATAAACAACAATTAACCAATATTTGGATGACCTTCACCTGTCCTGAGTAAATCCCGTCCCCAGGATTGTCCAAAGTCAACATCCACAAATGTTCAAAAGAAAAAGTAAAGTCTTGAACCAGTTCTTGTAAGTTCCAAATAAACCAAAAGTTAATTACACAAAATCCACTGGTAACAGTTCTCCAGCTTTCAGTTGAAAAGATCCCCTTCCAATTACAGCCATTAAAAAAGCACCAATGGTAATCCTGGATATCCTCTTTCTAAGATTGTTTTGCCACAGTTCAAGGAATAGATTAACAACATCTCCTCCTACAACTTCACAAGTGGCTATGACCTCTGCAGTGTATTTGGTATAATTGTCAGGATGCTTCTTCTAGGGTTGTTGCTTTCCTCTTGACAACCACCCTTCTACTACTGTTACTGTGGGAACAGCCTCCGTTGTTCCACAGTATGCTACTACTTTAACCAACTCCAATGTAACATCCACTGGCATCATTAAACACAACCACAGTTCTGGTATTTCTGCTTCAACTTTGTACTTCAGGGTTTTTAAGCTTTTAAAGACAAGACTGTTCAACCTCTAGGTAAGGCCCTCTTCTTTCCTCTAGTACAAGAAAAGGGCAGCCTCCTACCATCTTCTGTCTGTCTTACTGCCAAAAGTATAACCTGCCTCTGCTTGCAGACTATTGGCTCACTCTTCTAACAAGCACCCAGCTTCCTTCCCAAGCTTTATTCACACTTTCTTGGTTCCAGTAGCTACCCTGAAGTTGTATTGCCACACTTCCAACTTCGGGTAACAATGTCACACTTGTATCAGAGGACACTGGACTTTCAACAATTTTGTAAATCAGGTGAATGGGTTTAAACAGAGCTTGCTTCACTATAGAAAGGGTTTGCCGCTTGATTTTGGTAAGGCGTGTTCTTCTTATTAGTACAACAACTTCTAGGTTTAAAGAATACTTGTTCTCGGCATTACAATGTTCAGTCTTCAAAGGAGAAACGGATTTAGGCACACACAACCATTCTTTAAGGTAGACCTTTAACCTTAAATAACTGCAAGTGTTAGTATTCTCCTGTATTATCACAGAGATGCTTTCCAACTCCTGTCCGGAATCACAATTGGCCACACGTGACCTTCCTTCGTTGCTGTACATACTTGTAAGAATTGTACAAGTCAAGGTTAGGGTTTTCGGAATGTTTTAACAAGCGTTCCCTATTTTAATTAATGACACACAACCACTCAGGCAATGTTAATAGTTCAACAATGGGAAATAAGATGCTTTTCTTCTTACGCAAGCACTACAACTTTTACTAGAAGTGCGCGTGATGCATTTCCATTGTTAGCAATACTTTTCAACATGATAAATAGTGTATACTCACTTCTACTCTTACGCAAGCCCCTATAGAGCTGGTAACAGTTACCGGCAAGGGTTTCAGAGGCAACCTGAACGCCAAGCTCCACTCACCGGCTCCAGGAACAATGTGGTTGCGGGTTTCTTCACCTTCACAACTTCTTCCACTTCTACTATGGCTTTGGGCACACTTGGTACCCACACCCTTCTGCAGCATGGGTGCGTCAGGTCCGGCCTCGCCAACTGGGAGTCTCCTTCACTCCTCTGTCTCTCGGCTTGCTTTCTGCTGCAGGCCTCGGGCTTCAGCACGGTCATGGCTCTACAATTACAGCCACTAGACACACCTGGGAAAACCTTCACTCTCAGCACATCTTTCTCAGTACAGCCACGGCAAGGCAGGGTTTGTGAACACAGGACCCGCTCAGAACTTGAAGGTGAAATCTGCTGTCTCCACGTCCCAGTGTCCTTTAAGAGATCACACTTCCTCATGAACTGCCAGCCTCATGCTCTATTACTCCTGCTACTTCTGCCAGCCTTCCAGCTCCTGCTTCAGCTCCCTCCTTCCCTCCACTGCTGCAGCCTTTTATTCCTCATAGGCGGGAAATTGGTTTCAGGTGCAAACCATTAATGTCAGTTGTCTGACCCTTGAAAAGGCTGTTAGGTCTAATTGCCTGTCTTCTAAGTCTACCTGCCTCTTCAGCCCTCTTCTTTGTCTCAGCCCCTATGGGATTCTGGCACATGTAGTTTACTTTCTCTAAGTCAGGTTTTTTCTACTTCTGTTGTATTCTTAAGTGTAGATTTAATTCCCTTACTAATATTAACAGAGGGGCTGTTTTTTAAAATGTTTTTAGAGGAAGATGGTGTAGAGACGGCAACACATTTGCTATTATTTGTAGTGTATTCAGTCTTGAGGAAGATATTTATTTTTATGGACGAAAAGGATTCTTTCCTTTAGTATAATAGGTTTGGGTGTTATAACCTTAGGTTTTACCACCTTAGATTTAACAGGAGGTTGAGAGATAATAAAATGACAATAAGCCATAACCTCTTCTGGCATGGTGGTAAGACTCTCCCTGTCAGAGGAAAAATACTGTGTCTCGGCCCATGGAATCTCCTCACTTCCATGGGCCTTCTCTCCACTCAGGTGATCCTCCTGCAGTACACCGCCCCCAGGATCATGATCAGAAAGCGTCTGCCCTCCCCTGGCCACCCGGGAGGAGACCTTAGGCAGTGTTTCAGAGAGTGATCCGCACAATTCTTCACAATGTTTTCCCAGAAAAAGTAGCTCATACTGAAGTTGTCGACACTGATATTGTTGAAAACCAAAAGACTTTGTTGTGGCAGAAGAGCTGCCTCCCTGATAGCAGCATTCAGGAGGAGAGGAGCATAATATGCATTACATGTGGCATAAACAGCACCAATGTGGTTCATGTCTTTCCAGAGGAAGTGTTAATTACTGAAGTTGTTGAAAGTCAAAAGACTTTACCAAGTTGTTTGATGCAACCTTGCAGTAGAGTTACAAGCTTTTAGTCCTGGCAGGCGCATATACCAGAGCAAGGGACCTTGTAGTGGTAGGCCTGGCAGGTGAGTGGACCAGGTAAAATATATTGAAGTACTGTGTTGTGTTGTGGTTAAAGACTGTGAAGAAGAAGAAGTGGCAAGGCCACTACATGATTGTGTGAATCATTGTGAAATCATCTTGACAAAAGTTAGAAACCTGAGGGTGTTCTCACCTCTACTCCTCGGGGATCCGAGGGAGGATCACCTGAGTGGAAGGTCCTTGGGAATTAGAGGGAGAATTCCCCTGGGTGAGACACAGTATTCCCTACGTCATGGTGATGACCTATTCTGCTTTCCCGCTAGGTTTATGGGTTATTGTCAACCCTGCACCATCTTCCCTCCTTCGGGTTTATAAAATGTTAGCACCAGAACAGCAGGGAGCAATATCTACTCCCTAACCCAGAAACCATTTTGGGGGTGAAAAAAATAGGAAATGATCACAAGGGATATATACTTCCCATTGTAGATCCCAATTCAGTAGTTCCCCTCTACTCTCACAAATTTCTCAGAAGAAGAGAACATCTAAGGATGAGACACAATATCCCCCCTTCCCTTACACTGACTCACCCTCAGTCTTCATGGACTACTCCCATTCATGCTCTATTCTTCACTGTAAGTACCCGCCAAGTACTGAGAAGAGGAAGAAGCAACTAGGAGCAATGCACACTTCCTATTTCAAACACCACTCTAGTACTGAGACGAAGAAGAGGGGTATGAAGGCATCCAATACTGAAGGTCAGGCATGTCCCATTAATTGGGTTCATTATGGTCCGGCAAGACAAGCCAACGACTCACACCTGAGGCCCCTTGATAAGGCTCCGGTGTATAAAAGGAGGAGACCCAAGCAAGCAGGAGGAGGAGAACCGCTGTGTTGGGAAGAGACCCAGAAGTCTGAATGCCGGCATCGATCCTGGCGGACCTATAGCTGGTAAGTGCAGGGCCGGGAGCCTTCAAACTGGTAGACAGGCAGCTAGGGCTACCAAACTGATGAGAGAGAGAGAGAGAGAGAGAGAGAGAGAGAGAAAGAGAGAGAGAGAGACTCCATCCGTGCAGAGACCCGGAGGTAGCTGGAGCTGTAAAGGCAGCAGGGAGATGGGGAGACGCGGTACACATCCATTGTGAAGCAAGAAGCCAAGAAGGGAGGTTGGGACATGCCTGGCGAACGTGCCGGTCTGCTTCCCCACTACAGAGAAGGTGAGCGGGCGTAACAGGAGCTGCCGCTGTGGAGACACGAAGAGCTGGTGAGTGTCAGAGGGCTCAGGAAGACCGGAGCACTGCTGGGGGACCGTAGGCAAGTAACCGTCCAAGCGAATGTGAACCATATTGAATACCGAACTGAATTGAAACTGCTAATTGAGTATATTGAACACCGAACTGAATGGAAATTGCTATTTGAATAAGATCACAGTATATTGAATACCGAACGAACATTTGGAGTTAAACAGGCATATTGAATGTAAGACTGTATGTAAACAGCACTGTATGCAAAATGAAAGCATATGGAAAATTGAACAATCACTTAAGTATTCTGACAATCAGTGTGAGAAAGAACCATAAGTCTATGGTGTGAGAAACCTGAGGCGCTTCTCCCAGGTTATTCCTGGGGATCATTTGTTCAGGTGGCCAGGGAGGGCCATCGCTCTTGGATCCCAACCCTGTGGGCGGACGAGCGAGGGGATCCCATGGGCAGAGGGTCCTTGGAGACTATGAGAGGAGCACCCTTAGGCGAGACGCAGTATCCTATTTTTTCTGATGCAACCCTACCTGATATCCCAACAGTCTTTATGGGATATTACCAACAACATCCCACCCCTCCTCCCCCCATTACTTTCTCTTAACAGAATCCAATCACCCCTACACCTCTGGTAAAGATATTAATAGCCCAAACCCTGTCACAGTAGGAAACAACCTCTCTCAGAAACCCAGTTTTTCTGTTGCCTACCCGAACTCCTGATCTGCATTAACAAAATACTACTGTTCCTATAATCCCACTGTCTATTTCATAAACCCTACTGAACGCTAACCCATCCCTGTCTGACACTTTCTTACCCCATGAAGGACAATGGACTAATGCAAAAACTGTTTACCTGACATGTCCCAACCCAAGGGTCAGGCAAAGTCAGGCAATTGACCAGAATCACACACACATGACGGGCCTTTCCTTTCCCCACAGGGATAAAAGGGGAGCACGAGAGCACAGTATGAGCAATGCAGACCGCATGATGAAAGAGCTATCCAAGCACGGCAGTTCAAGTGGAGGAGAAAGGCGGCGAGAACAGAAAGTGTGACAAAGAGAGAAGCAACCTTGGCCTTTCTGACCCAAGTCCACAAAACCTCAGTGAAAGGAATCGTAAGACCACAAACAATAGCCAGCGTGTGTTGCAGCAGATGTCAACGGTGCACTCCTCCGCTGATCACAAAGCCAGGGAGAGACGCTTGCCACTGTGGTACCGTCCCTGACTCCAGAGACAAGAAAAGCCAAGCGGTTCTTCACAGCCGATGAGCCGAAGGGAAAGCCAATAAGAAACCGAACTGTGTTGAACGAAAGTAGCAAATGGCTAATTGACGAAAAGTACAAAGAACTGTTAATACGTGGGGGGAAAACCAGCTGCAGAGGAGTCCGGCACCATGTGGGTGCTCACTCAAGAAACTCTGGGTGATTACCCTATTGTTGAAACTACCGTTACCAGAAGGCAGTGGCAACGTGGCGAGAAAGGGGTCCACGTGGTCATACAGGTATCTAGCAAAATCCTCTGTACAGTCAAAAGTCTATGACCGGCAGAAGTTTGTAAAGCTAAGGGAAGTGAATCCCGTATCGCAAGAAGGTAGATGAAATTGTGTGATTGTCAGAAGTTGGCAAGAGTGAACCTGACGGAGGGATGCCGATGGAAAGGGATGAAGCCTAAAGTCCTAATGAACAGTGTGTTGACAAAGGTGAACCCCATGAGGAATGTCCACAGTGAACTGTTTTGTTTAAAAAGACATTAAGGTTTGCGAATGTTTTAAGTAAAATTGAATGAAAAGGCCATAGTGAACCTGACGGAAGAAGGCAAACATTTAAGAAGGGTCTGAACCCAGAAGAGGGGGGTCCAGGGGTGAGAAGCCATCGCCCTAACGCCACAACAAAGAAATATTGTGAATACAAGCCAGAATTAACCTGACGGAGGGAGGCTAATATTCGAGAGGGGTCTGAGCCTGATAGGGCGGATCCAGGGGTGAAGAATTATCACCCCAACTGCAATCCGAAAGGAACTTTTTGATTGTTGTTTTGAACCATATCAGGCCCTCAGAAGCAAGGGAGCCAACCACCAAAATACCTGATATTGTTAAGAACTGTTTGGGCATCTGAGTCCGGAAGAGGGGATCCTGGGGTGAAAAGTCATCACCCAATGTATATACGGAAAGGAACTTTTGTTTGTTATTTTGAACGCATCAGGTCCTCGGAGGCAAGAGGCGTTTTGTAGAAAAGAGACTTAACCACCAAAAGTCCTGATAGCTGAGAACGGAACTGTCGTCTCGTGCAGGGAAAGCTCGAGAGTGTGCTGTGATCAGAAGTCCCACCTTGTCCCATCCTCAAAACGTGGGGAAGGGACACCACCGGCTACCACATCCTGACAAATCATTTCTTTCTTTCTTGTGAACCCTATCCCACACACTTTTCGTATTTAGTTGTAAGGACTGGCAATAGTTTATTCTTTAGTATAGGCTCTTTAATTTTTCATTTGATGATCGTAGCTTGCTGCCATCTTAGCTTTAGGTTTAGATTAGGCATTTTCTTACCTGCATATCCAGTTTAATAAACACCCTTGAGCTGTGATCACTTATGTCTGTCTTTACTGTTGCCTCCATGAGTTCCTTACAATGGTAAAGCAGGAGAATGATGCAGAAGAGTGTTACATTAACCAAAGAGAATACAAGTGTGAGAAGACAGAAGCCCGGTGTATAAGAGCCTTAAAGTTCCCAAACCAGGCTAAGGGAACTTCTGGTTGCATGACCTGCGATGGGTGGAACCTATGGTCTCACAACTGTGCCTAGACCAGAGAGCCCTAAATGATGGCAAGCAAAGGAAATTGGAAATGAGCCCTGAAGAACTGGGAAATAAATGGTAAAGCAAGCCAGAAGGTTGGTCAAGTGGACCTACTGTTTTCTCGTATTGAACATTGAGCGGATGAAATTAGTGTAAGTTCTGCAGTGAAATCTTCAGGGCAGGAACCATGAGAGTTGAACTATGCTGTCTTGGGGAAGGGAACCTCAAGACCTCCATTTTGGTGTGAATTGTGCTATACCGAACTTGGGGAAAGGGAACTTCAAGCCCTCCTTTTTGTGTGAACTGTACTGTATTGATCTTAGGGAAGGGAACCTCAAGATTTGGCGGGTTATTGTTGAGACAAGCAGATATTGGAGCTGTGTTGAACTTGGGATAGGGAACCCAAGAATAACCTTGACCAGCTGAGACTTTACTTTTGAACACTATTTGGTTGGTTAAGAAGAATCCCACACTACATTATTTCTAGATGTGAGGGCAAGCATAGGTTTTTGACACAGGCAGACTTTTGATTTAGATTTACGGAGACAGACTTCCCTTAGTTATCTTTAGGCAGGAAAATCCCTATCTTAGTAATAGGGCAACTTAGGTCTTACACCATCCTGATATGATAAGTTGTGTTTAACTCTTTGTTACAAGTGGAGAAACCAAGATTTGTTATTTCTTTTTTGGAAGTGTTGGCAAGTCCCATTGAGATATTTGTTGGAGCAAGAAGAACCGTATTACCAGAATTTTGTTATAAAATGGAGCTTTCCTATTTTCAACTGTTACAAATTCCTGATTTTAATCTGGGGAAGGGAACATTATCCAAGTCATAAGGAGAGCCTGTTATTAAATATATGTTTGACATAACAGAGATTTTGTGCTATTTTGAATTGTCAAACATTCCCTTCATATGTTGATTGTATGTATACGTGTATGTATACGTGTAAGGGACAGATTCCTTTTATTATAGTGTTTCCTTTAGTTTATTTGATAGGCAGGGAAATTCTCTTTAGAGTAGAGCTAGTGAGGTGTTATTCAAAACCATTTAAGTTAATAAAATGGCATTTTATGAAAAGCCTTTAGAGCGTGTCCGCTTCACATTTCTGACACCTCATATCTCTCTTCTATCTTGCGACGGTCGTTGGAGGGCTGTGCTTCTCAATTTCAGAGAACGTGAGGGAGACCAGTCCAATTGCAAAGTTGCAACATCCTGGTTAATTGTCATCCTGATTTCGTTCTGCGGGATCTTAAGCACTGCTAATGTCGCTTGTAGATTACTAAACAGAGACTGGACCCCATCATGAGTAAAGATGATCCGAAAGCAAGATCCGTACCTATACAGAATTTCTTTGCCATGCAGCCATTGAGTAAGGGGCTTCATCAGCTGATGATTTTGAATCGTACCCTGGGCCAAATCTTGAAAAAAGGTGACAGAGCTGCCTCTCAATGAGAATGCGCTTTGCAACTGTGTCTTCTGTAAGATCAGTCCTATAGATTTTTTTAAATGCACTCTGATCAGGACATCTGGAACCAGATTTTTTTTTCTTTTGCTGAAAGTTCGAAAACACTGTACGAGTGCGATCCAGAGTAAGATCTATTCCTTCTTTTCACCCTAGAATTGTTACACTCACCTTATCTCTGCAGGGACGTCTGGAGCTTCGGCACAGGTACTTGTTGGACGTGCGCTGGATGCCTGGTCTGACCTTAGGTCAGCACTCACCATGTTTCAATTCCTAAAACAAGGGAATATGGGTTAACGATTGTCCGCTTCTCCCTCTTCCTCTCTATTCCCCACAGTTTCTCTTGTCCCTCCTCCACCCCCCGTGGGATTCTGCTCACCTTGTGATATTTGTGGGCAAGCACTCCGTCCTGCTTCTTCTCAGCAGGGGCGGAATGTCTCTGCTCCTTCGTTTAGTGGAACCAATTTACGTCACCGGTTGATGAGATTTTGAAAGGCCAATCCCAGTCCCGCTGCGGCATTAGCTGTAGAAATGTCTTTATTGTGTTTGATTGGTTGTCCTTCTTGCTGGTAATCCTTCTTCGTGTTATTCCTGGCTTCTGCGATGTCGGTGCCGGCGTAGCACAGTGCGGAAAATATTGCAGTGTGCGCCGCTTTTGTCTGCCAGTCTTTTCCTCATTCTGATGTTGTGAGCTCAAGTGTGTTATGCAGGCTGTTATTGTAACCTGACTCGTGCTGCCTTTGATGCGCAGTATTTATATGTCCGATTTACTCACTGTCTCTTGTTTCTGCAGATTCTGATCGAGTTAAATGCTGCGTTCCGAACGTGTCTGTGCGCGGTATTGATATGTCCGATTTACTCACTGTATCTTGTTTCTGCAGGTTTCTGATCAGGTTAAATGTGGCGATCCGACCGTGGCTATTGCGGAGAGGAGGTGCTGACCATGTGCTGTGACTGACAGGAAAATGCTAAGAATACTCGAGCCGGAATGATAAAGGAATTGCAGGTAAGTCCAATGATTCTACACTGGAGTTGTTTGCGTTAATTCCGGATCTAACGGTTTCTTCTTCTTGTATTTCAGGTCGCAGGAACACATTGAGCGTCATGCTGCATAAAGCAGAGCAATGCGAAGCGAGATCTAGTGCAAGGGTGTGGCTTATATAGTCAGCCACACCCAAACGCTGGAGCGCCTGTGAAAGAAAGTCCATGGCCCATCATCTAGTCATGTTGGATGAACAGGAAGTTACTGGTCCTTTTGTCAGTCCCCATTCACACTATGAGCCTGGTGCCAGAGGCGCCAGGACAGAGTCCAAGTGGCCTTTCTCTGCATCCCACAGGGTTTGGCCGGGGTGGCGCCACAAGAATACTTTCTGAGTGACAGTCCCACAGCATTATGGGAGCAGCAGGCCAGTGATTGCGCGGGTGTGGGTGAGACTGGACTGATAGTTGTGACAGTACTCCCCCTAAGGACCCGCTCAAGGATGAGTTCCCCTCTGGTCCTGCTTTGGTTGGATGATTACGATGGAACCTCTTTACTAGTTGAGGGGCATGGATGTGGTAACTGGGTTCCCATGTCCTGTTTTGTGGTCCATATCCTTTCCAGTGAACAAGGTAATATAACTTGGATCCGACTGTTTTGGAGTCCAGGATGTCCTTCACTTCGTATTCAGGTTCACCGTCTATTACGATGGGAGCCGGAGGTGTTTTGATTCGGGTGCCGGGTTGAACTGGTTTCAAGAGGGAAAAATGGAACACCTGAGGAATCTGCATGTTTGAAGGCAAGGGTAGTTTCATAGCAACAGGATTGATTACTGCCTTGATGGTGTATGGACCTAAATATCTAGGATGGAATGTTCGCGACCCTTTTATGGGGACGTGTCTAGAGGCCAACCACACTGCGTCACCAACCTAATAAATAGGAACCTTTCCCCGATGTTGGTCCGCAAATTTCTTGTGTCTTTCTGTGGCTCTTGTTAGTTGTTCTGTTGCGTTTCCGACAACCTGGGTAATTGTGGTGTGCAAGGTTTTCACTGCAGGCATTTCCAGTGTCTCTGGTGGATCAAAGATGGAGGTTCGTGGGTGCCGTCCATACAAGACATAGAATGGACTTTGTCCGGTACTGGTATGGTTTGAATTGTTATATGCATATTCTGCTATCCATAACATATCTTTCCAAGTACCCTCTGTCTGGTGAAGCATGCATCTCAAATACTGTTTGAGTGTCTGATTAGTTCTTTCAGTTTGGCCATCAGTTTGGGGATGGTGACTTATGGACAGATGAACATCAATTTGTGCAAGCTCGCAACTCTTTTTCCAGAACCTCGAGACAAACTGACTGCCCCGGTCAGATATCAAGTTCTACAGAAACCCAGGCAGCCGGACGATTTGCTCTAAGAAGACCTTTGCTAAGGTAGACGCTCTTGGCAGACCTTTCAGAGGTATGAAGTGAGCCATCTTAGAGAACAAGTCAACCACGACTAAGACAGTGTTGTAGCCATTACAAGGAGGGAGATCTGTGATGAAGTCGAGTGACAAAGTGTGCCACGGTGTGGGTGGAACTGCCAAAGGGCGCAAAAGACCAGCTGGTTTCTGTTTCTGGGATTTGTTTTGTTCACAGATCCCACATGATAGTACAAATTAGGTTACATCTTTCCGCCAGGTTGGCCACCAATAGTTCCTTCTGATCTTGGCCAGTGGCTTGGCTACTCCCGGATGTCCCTCTAATAATGCGTTGTGGTAACTTGAAACAACCTGTTCCTGTAAACTCTTAATCGGAAGGTAAAGACATCCTAGGTAATATGGTAACCCATCTGCAACTGTGTGTTGAATGCTCCTAGTGGTCCATGTCTGTAGTTCGTCTTTGTCCATATGACGTCGGACTTTGGTATTTAGGTCATCCAAGGGAGACGCCGCTATGAGTAAACCCAGGAGTTTATCTTCTGGGATGATGGCTACTGGGTCTGGTGTTGCGTAGCATCTTCTCCTTTACCCAGGCCGAATAAGGTGTCAGCCTTGCCATTGCATGCTCCTGGACGATACGTGATGACATAGCCATATTCTGCGAAGAATAGAGCCCACCGAAGTTGGCGTGATGATTGCGCCCTGGCTGACTTCAGGTATTGCAGATTACGATGGTCAGCGATTACCGTGACCTTATGTCTGGCTCCCAAGAGGTAGTGCCTCCAAATCTTGAACGATGCCTTGATCGCAAGGATTTCTTTATCTGTGACTGCATAGTTCAATTCAGGTGCTGAGAACTTGCGGGACCAGAATGCCACGGGATGTAATTGACCGGTTTCTGGGTTTCTCTGCGAGAGGACAGCTCCCATGGCTCTGCTGGAGGCATCAGTTTCAACCACATACGGGAGGTCTGGTCTAGGGTGCTGTAAAATCGTGGCTGAAGTAAACTTATGTTTCAATATCTGGAAGGCTCTTTCTGCCTCTGCGGACCAGTTGAAATGTCTGTTTTTCCGTAGTAGAGATGTGATTGGGTCAACTAGCTGAGAAAAACCAGGATTTAAACAGCAATACAAGTTTGCAAATCCGAGGAAACTTTGGACTCCTTTCACAGAGGATGGTGATGGCCAGTTGAGGATAGCATCCACTTTCCGGTTGTCCATTCGAATACCTTGAGGGGTGAGGATGAAACCCAGAAACTCGACCTCTGAGATGTGGAAGGATCACTTTTCCAGTTTGGTGTAGAGTTGATGCTGTCAGAGTTTTTCAAGGACAGCTCGCACATGGATGACATAGTCTTGTTTTGTGGTGGAATATATCAGGATGTCATCGATGTATACCATTGCACAGACGTCAAGCAACTCTTGCAGTACATCGTTCATAAAAAACTGGAACGCGGCAGGAGCGTTACAAAGCCAAAGGGCATGACCTGGTACTCGTAGAGACCATACTTAGAACAGAAGGCCGTTTTCCATTTGTCTCCTTCTTTTACTCGTACCAGGTGGTACGCCCCCCTGAGGTCCAGTTTGGTATAGATCTGTGCATCCTTTACTTGGTCCAAGAGTTCTGGAAGGAGTGGTAGAGGGTACCGTATTTTTTACTGTTATCTGATTCAGTGATCGATAGTCAATACAGGTTCTCAGGTACCCCTCCTTCTTGGGCACAAAGAAGAGGCGTGAGGCTGCGTGGGACTTGGATGGGCGAATGAAACCGTTTGCCAGATATTGGTCAAAGTATGTCTTCAAATAGAGGTTCTCCTGTTCAGTTAGTGCATAGACCCGACTGCATGGAACTTGAGTGCTCGGTATAAGGTCTATCTGGCAGTCGTATGGTCTGTGTGGAGGGAGTGTATTCACCTGTTCATTCTGAAAGACGTCCTGGAAATTGATGTACTCTGAGGGCAATGTACCTGTCAGACCCAGTACCGCTCCTTCCTTCAAGACGGTTTTCACCTGTGCTCCCGCAAAGGATCCCATCACATAGCAGGAACGTGCACCCTCATTGGAGAAGGTTATAACTCTTGCATGCCAGTCAATATAAGGATTGTGTGCCTCCAACCAAGGTATCCCCAGAATCATCTGGAAATGAGGAACACTGATGAGGTCGAAGACGATGTCTTCCCTTTGGCGGTCCTGACAAAGAATTGTCACTATTTCTGCACAGTGGGTCATGGGCCCAGAAGATAATTGGGTACCGTCAACTGCCGTGATGTTTTTTGTTGTTGCTTTTAGACAAATGGGAATACCTATCCTACTTGCCAGGTCCTGGTCTAGATAATTGCTGATTGCTCCGCTGTCCATGTACGCCTCCAAAGCATGCATCGGGACGGCTGTTGATGGCAGATTAAGATCACTGGGATGACTAGATGCGAGGTCTGTGAATCCTTCTCTCTGCTCGGCAAGTGAACCACTACCCTGCCCGGCGTTGGAGTCTTCCGAGAATTGTTCAATGTCCTCCTTGTCTATGGCACCTACTATTTTCCTCGGTGGTTTCATGGGACAATCGTGCAGGAAGTGTCCAGCTTTGCCGCAGTACAAGCATAACTGCTGCTGTCTTCTTTTCTCTCTCTCGGCTTTAGTAAGAGGACTCTGTAACCCGCCGATCTGTCTGTATGGGCTCTGGGCGGTTCTCAGCCTGACGGGACTGGTTTTCTCTGGTACGTACGTAAACGGTTCTTCCTTCTGACTGAGCTTGATCAGTCTTCTGGTCCTGTAGTCTATGATCTAATTGCACCGCCAAGTCAATGGGCCTCATTACACGGACGGCGGTAAGGGTTAACGGTCACCGTTAATGGCAACGGTGACCGTTAACCCTTACCGCCGTACTACGAGGTCCCTTTGCGGGTTGGAGGATTTAACGCCTGCTTCTTGCAGGCGTTAAAATCCAACCCGCTAAGGGACCTCTGAGCTAATTACGGCACCGCAAAATTGCGGTGCCGTAATTAGCGCCTTCCCCAGTCCCATTGAGCCCTATGGGGCAGAAATGGGAATGGGGAAGGGCAATGGCGGAAAGGGGATTTACCGCCCCTCCAACCTTGGAATGGGGCGGTAAATCCCCTTTCCGCCAAGGCGGTGCCGGTATTTTACCGGCATGAGCCATGGCGCTAATAGCGCCATGGCTCACCGCCTACCGTGTAATGAGGCCCAATATACTCCGCACATCCATCAGGAGGATTCACCACTTGGGCTAAGATGTCCTTCAGCTCCCATCGCAGGCCCCGATAGAATAGAGTGGTTCTTTTCACCTCTGGCCAATTGGTTTCTGTGACCAGTCTGTTGAAGGTGGCTATGTATGTCAGCAGATCTTGGCTGCCCTGTCTGAGTGATAATAACTCGTTATCCAGGGCCTGGCCCCGAGTATGAAAGTTCTCGCTGGAATCCCATGAAATCCCGTCATAGGGGGTCATCCCGATTCACAAAGGGAATCCACCAATCTGCAGCACTCCCCCCTAGGTAAGATAACACAAAAGTGACCTTCGACTGGTCTGTGGGGAACACCCCTGGTCTACAAAGGAAGTGCAGACGGAACTGATTCATAAAAATGGCATATTTACTTGGTTCTCCTGAAAACCGCTCAGGAGGAGCCAACGGAACTGCTCCGAGTATGACTACTTGTACAGGAGGTGCATGTGGAACCGGCACTGGAGGACTGCTCCCGAGTAGTGGGGCTTGGCCAGCTTGTGTCTGGAGCAGCTGCCTAGTGAGTTCATCCGTGCGATCCCTGTTCACAACTAATTCCCTCCATAAGGCATTGGTCTCTTGCCGAATGGCATGTACCTTGGCTCGTAACTCACCCAACAACTGGGCTAACTGGTCAGTGTCAGAGGTCTCCATGGCACCCAGGCAGAGGTTCAAGTGAGGCTTTGCGTTCTGTTATGCTCACCTTATCTCTGTGGGGACGTCTGGAGCCTTGGCACGGGTACTTGTTGGATGTGCGTTGGATGCCTGGTCTCCCCTTAGGTCAGTACTCACCTTATGTCAATTCCTACAACAAGGTAATAGGGGTTAACGATTGTCCACTTCCTCCTCTTCCTCTCTATTTCCCCCCAGTGTCTCTTGTCCCTTCCTTGCCCCCCCTGAATTCTGCTCACCTTGTGATATTTGTGGGCGAGCACTCTGTCCAGCTTCTTCTCAGCAGGGGCGCAATGTCTGTGCTCCCTCGTTTAGTGGAACCAAGTTACGTTACTGGTTCATGAGATTTTGAAAGGCCAATCCCAGTCCCGCTGCGGCATTGGCTGTAAAAATGTCTTTATTGTGTATGATTGGTTGTCCTTCTTGCTGGTAATCCTTCTTTGTGTTATTCCTGTCTTCTGCGATGTCGGTGCCACCGTAGCACAGTGCAGCAAATATTGCTGTGTGCGCCTCTTTTGTCTGCCAGTCTTTTCCTCACTCTGATGTTGTGAGCCCAAGTGTGTTATGCAGGCTGTTATTGTAACCTGACTCACCCTGCCTTTGATGCGCAGTATTTATATGTCTGAATTACTCACTGTTTCTTGTTTTTACAGATTCTGATTGAGTTAAATGCTGCAATCCGAACCTGGCTGTGCGCGTTATTTGTATGTCCAATTTACTCACTGTATCTTGTTTCTGCAGGTTTTTGATCGGGTTAAATGCGGTGATCCAAACGCGGCTGCCGCAGAGATGAGGTGCTGATCATGTGCTGTGGCTGACAGGAAAATGCTAAGAATACTCGAGCCGGAATGACAAAGGAATTGCAGGTAAGTCCAATGCTACACTGGAGTTGTTTGCGTTAATTCCGGATCTAACGGTTTCTTCTTCTTCTTGTATTTCAGGTAGCAGGAACACGGTGAGCGTCACGCTGCATAAAGCAGAGCAACGCGAAGCGAGATTCAGTGCAAGGGTATGGTTTATATAGTGGCATGAAAATCCCCAATTTCGAACTTTACTACTTGGCAAGTCAGTTTAAGCATGTAGTAAAATGGATGGCGGACGAAACCACAACAGACGCCCGACTCTTACAACCAGCCTTGCCTCGGATGCTACTCAGGGATCTACTTTGGGTCCCGACCGCCACACTGCAAAACAGCCCTTACCTGGTTAAGCTTGGGACCCGCCTGTGGAAACGCGCCTGCAAAACGCGCCTGCAATAAATGTGGATGACCCGTACTCTCCACAAATCCCCATAGCAGCAATCATGGCCAGCAGACCCTGGCGACAAACGGAAACATGCAGCCAATGGGAGCCCCATGGGGACCTGGTTCAAGAACAAGAGATCCTAACGTTTGCAGAACTCAATGAGACCACAGGTCTACCGCCAGGGCAGTTCTTGCTCCATAGAGCTGTGGTGTGGAGCATGCTGGACAGATGGCCAGAATCCACGAACATGGTAACAGAGCACAAGGTCATCGAAACCATGCTAAATGCGGCCAAAGGGGGTCATGAAACCTCACGACTATATGGGGCACTAACGCAGGGCACGACCAGAAACTAGCTCAAAAGTAGGGTGAAGTCAGAGCAAGAACTGAGCCTGGAATTTGAGGACAAGGAATGGGAGAAAATAACTCACTATCACAAAAAAATCTCCAGAAACGCACGCCTGCAGCTCATCCAGTTTTACATAACCAACAGAGCATACATCACGCCAGAAGTGGTTTCCAAGTTTAGAGGAGCAGCAATCCAAGTATGCCCCAAATGTAATGAACCCAGGGCTGCTATGACTCACATGTTCTGGGGATGCCCAGTGATACGGGAGTTCTGGACACAGGTCGCGGCAAAAATGGCAGGGGTGGGCATAGACGGCGTAGTACAAGTCCCCCCCCCGTCTAGGTGCCATCATCAGCTGTCTACTGACTCGCGCCTTCTTTCCTGCCCACAAGAATTCGCTGGTCAAGGTTCCCAATTCCTTAAAGAAGCCTACAGGTACTGCTTGGAGTATTGCCTAGAAAAGATACAGAAGTCGCGGCAAAGTCACCATTTTAACCGCCGCCACCCTGGCCAGCCACGAAACACAGAGGTCCCTCCACCTACGAAAATCCCGCTTGATGTCTCTCAGTTAGCTTGGCACCAACCAGCTAAATTTGGTGTAATTTTCACTCCTAAATACCTGATGCCGCTCGGACTCCATAGAAATGGGGTAGCGGCCATCAGCGACTCCCGGTCCCCTGGGTTTAGAGTCAGGTTCAAGAGTTCTGATTTGCTAGCGTTAATCTTGAAGCCAGAGGCTTCTCCAAACTCCTCCAGCAGAACCCTGTTTGCTTGAATAGACTCCCGGGGGTGCTGTCAGCACAAGTAACATGTCATCGGCAAATGCTGCCATCTTATGCTCTTTCCCCCCAAATGGAATGCCCTGTATCCCCTCCGTCTCCCTAGATGCCTGCAGAAGAGGTTCCAAGTATATTGCATAAAGCATCAGGGACAGGTGACAACCCTGCTTGGTGCCTCTACTCTGTCTAAAGGACCTCGACATAGCACCATTCACTGCTATTCTCATGGTTGGCGCCTGATAATTAGTCTGGACCATACCCAAAAACGCCCCACCAATGCCCATTTCATGCACATGGTCCTGAACAGGAAGGACCACTCCATGCGCTCAAACGCTTTTTCTGCGTCCAGCGATAGGAGAACCGCGGGAGTGTCCGTCCTTTGAGCTTTTTCCACCAGGTGGGCCACCCTCCTGATGTTGTCCGCTGTTTGTCGGCCTCTTATGAAACCTGCTTGATCCGAATGGATCAAATCTGGGAGAAAGCCCTCCAACCTGTTAGCCAAGATTGTCGTAAATATTTTGGCATCAATATTAATCAGCGCTATGGGCCTGTAAGATGTCCTCTCTTCAGGGTCCTTTTTGGGTTTCAAAATGAGGGTCAGCCTTGCCTCCTCCATGGTCAGAGTTATTCTCCCCGTGGATCTAAAGGTGTTAAAGAGGTGAGTCAGATGTGGGACTAGTACAGTTGCGAAAGTTTTATAGAAAGCCGCGGTACAGCCATCCGGGCCCGGTGCCTTGTTCGGTGGTAGGCCGCAGGTTACCCTCCTCACTTCCTCCTCTGAAATCTCCCTATTAAGTGAATCAAGCACCTCCTTCCCGATCTTTCCCAACTCCACCATCTCTAAAAACTCCACCTGTAAGCAGGCCCGAGGCTCCTGAAACGTGTAAAGAGATTCGTAGAATTGTACTAACGTTTCCTGTATCTCCACCACCCGCGTCACCCGTTCCCCTGAACCTGTTTTTAGGGCCGTAATCGCATTCCTAGAGTGGGCTCCCCTTAGTAGGCGCGCAAGCAGTGCATCTGACTTATTCGCTTTAGCGTAAAATTTTTGACGGACAGCACCCCTTCAGCCTTTTTGGGGCGAAGGACTTCTAACTGCCCCAGTGCTCTGCGATATTCCCTCATAGCCGCCCTAGTCAGGGAAATTCCTGCCTTTTGTCTAGCTTTCTCAACTTCCTCCTCCAGCTGCGTTTCCAGCACTTCCAATGGTCTCTTTCTCTGCACCGCTGCCGCTATAAGTTCCCCTCTCAATGAAGCTTTGAAAGCATCCCATCTTGTCTCCTCCCTAATGTCCCCCCTTTTATTGAGCGCGAAGATATCCTTGATCTTTTCTTCCATTTCCTGCCAAATAATAGGGTCTCTAAGAAGATACCTTGGGCACTTCCAAGTCCATACCCCTTTTTCCCTATGTCCTAAAGCCATCCTCATTGAGACCACCTTGTAGTCTGCTATGCCAATGGGGCCTGTCACTACTTCCCGAACCCTACCCACCAGACTTGACGTGACTCATATGTAGTCAATCATAGATTGAGACCCGTGGACCCCTGAAAGAAAAGTGTAGCCTACTTCATCCCCTTTCAGTTCCCGCCACACATCCCTCGGCCCTATTCCGCCTATTCTCTCTTTAAGGTCCGCCGACATCACAGCCCCACTCCTCTTGTGGGATCCCCGACCTGTCTCAACCCCTCTCCCAAGCTATATTGAGGTCTCCCAGCAGGATTATTTGCCCTCAGGCCTTGTCTTCCAGTATCCCCAACATACGCTTCAGAAACTGCTCCTGGGCTGAATTTGGAGCATATATCACCGCCAGCGTATATGGGCTGTCCTGATATGTCCCCTTGACTATGATATACCTTCCCTTCTTATCTCTTATAGTTTCTGTGATTCTGAAATCTACCGTGTTTTTGTTGGCTAAGGCAACCCCCCCCGACTTGCTCCTCCCCGATGCGTGGAGGATCTGGCTGAATCCCCGTAGCCTTAGGCGCCCCTGATCTTTTTGCCTAAGGTGCGTTTCCTGTAGACCCAGAATGTCTGGGTCCTCCTTTCTCGTAAATTGCTCAAATTTCTTTCTCTTAAGAGGGGTGTTCAATCCCCTCACATTATGTGTTAGCCACTTGAATGTGGCTTACGCTGTCCCAGCTCCCGAGTTCTCTCCCACCCCCCCTCTCTCCCCCTGCAGCCATACCCACTAGGCAGAAAGCTCTGAGTATCCCCTCTTGAACCCTCCTGCCCCTCTTGCATTGGTGTAACTCAATGCCTCCCATGGCCTGGGCCTTGTACCGAGCCTCTGCTGCCCTCTCCCCCTTCTTCCCCTTCCCTCCCCCTACCCCCTGCACAGCCCCCTACCCATCCACCCATCCCTCCTCCTCCCCTCCCCTCAAGGAGGGCTTGCCTTTCCCGGCTCCCTCTCCCCCCTCTCCTCGGGTATACCCACCCTTTCCGATTTGTAGATGGTTACTCCCCCCACTTGCCAATTACTTCCTTTAGTGGCCCACCACACTAGCACCACATTTTGGCTTATGTTCCTTCTTGCACACTCCCTCCCACTCCACTCGGGTCATTCTTATTCCTTTCCTTGGGCGGTTTTCCGCTCAGCTTTACCCCCTTCTCTTTTCTCCCACTGCTGACCAGGCCCAGGGCTTTATCCCTGTCCCAACATGTGTCGGCTGCTTTTCAGCACCAGTGGGGTGATCATCCAGGTCCAAGTGGAGAATGTCCGCTCCTTCCTGCAGCGTGGTTATTCGCTTTTGGATCCCCTCCCACTCGAACACAAGTCCAAAAGGGAAGGTCCATTTGTATTTGATCCCCCTGCCGTTGAGCTCCTTGAGAACTGGACCCATCTGGCACCTCTTTAGCAGTGTGCTGCTCGCCAAGTCCTGGAACAATGCGATATGGCGCCCATTATACTTTATTAGCTCTTGCTTTCTCGCCTCTTGAAGGACTGCTTCCTTTTGGGCGTATCTGGTAAACGCCGCTAGAACATCTCTGGGTCCCAGCAGAGCTCCTCTGTCCCCCCTGCCCTACGATCCAGCTCCACTATATCCGGGGGTGACACTCCCAATATCTTAGCGAAGATAGCCTGGGCCACTGCTTTTAGTTCCTTGTCTTGGACCGTTTCCGGCAGCATTTTGATCCTTATATTAACCCTACGGGACCTGTTTTCCAAGTCCTCCATCTGGATCTCCAGATTTTGCGTAGCCACGTCGAACCTCTCAATTGCTTCACTGTGAGCCGTCACTTCTCTATCCATCTCCTGCATGCCTCTCTCCAAGAGATCAGTTAGCTCACCCTGCTGCCGCAATTCCTGCTTAATTTTCCCCAGGGCCGAGTTGAGGTCTGCTCGTAGGAGTTGAAATTATTCCTGGAATGTTTTCGTCAGGCTGGTTTGTAGGGCGAGCATCTCCCCCCTAAAGTCTTACCTTGAGATCACGCTGAATTTTCCCCTTTGGGCGGCGTATCCGCCTCCTCTGTGCAGTCTCTCACGCTTTTAGATGTCTCTTTCATCTCCTGCATTGGCCAAATAGTAGGAAGAGTACCCGGGGCATCACCTGAGGCTTGCAGTACTCTCCCGCTCTTTCCTTTGCTTTTTGTGGCCATCTCAGCGTGGGTCTTACTCGTGCCGTTCATGCCCTTGCGCACTACTGGCCCCCTCCTTGAGGCCCAGGGCGGCCGCTCCAGAGGTTTTTTAATGACTTATCCCCTGTTGCTCCCCTTTCCACACTTCCTTTCCCTGGGTGCTTGTTCCGCTGTCTTCCGCACCCTCCTCAAGATCCTACGGTTCCCTGGGCAGTCCCGCCGAATAAGATGTGTGCTTTGTCACTGCTCCTCTTGGATAAGTACACCTCCTGGTATACCTCCTGGGTAATTAGAGCTCTCCTGCGTTTCACTTTTCACCCCTGTGTGCTGCTTGAGACTCTGATGGTCTAGGGGGCCTCTCCCCTTAGAAGCCGAGGCCAGGCCGTTCACCTGTCTCCTCTCAACCCAAAATGCTTCTCAGGCCTCTTTCCTGACTTGTCATATGCTGCTTCCCACTCCGTAACTTCGAGCCGCGGGGTGTCTCGCACACCACTGAGCGCCGCTCATTCAACGACTTGGTAGCGACGTCCCGCTGCTCCCAGATCTCACCAGGGTCGACCCACACAGGCTCCTCCACAGCCGGCCCCTCCGACTCACACACCGGGTGCCGCTCTCCTTCGCGCTGCTCCTGAGGGGCACCCCCTCCTCCTCCGGCAGAGAACACACAAGGCTTCCTCTCCGCGGATGCCCGCCGCCAAGATAGCCGAGCACTGCACCGCCTCCTTCACTTCTGAGAACGGGCGCTCTCACCGCAGCCTCACCGTGCCAGATGCTGTGTCGTCCCCTGCCGCAGCTCCTCCTCCTTGGTCGCGGGCAAGCCACAAATCCGCCCACTCGAGCCGCTGCCGCCTCCCCCGCTCGCAAGTTCCAGTTCGCTCCAACGCTGGGGCAGCCGCAGCAGAGCTGTCTCGCCAAGGCAGCCACAAGGCAAACCCAGAGCAGCGCGGCCTCAACACCCTCCAGGCAGTCGGGTGCCGAGCCGCCCCCGCCGCGGGTCCCCCTCCTCCGCTGCGAGTCACGGCTCCATTCGCAGGGGCCGCGACAGCTCCTCCCGCCCTCAGGCTCCGGCCCGTCTCGCGCAGTCAACGGAAAAGGCGAGTCGCTGCTCTATTACTGTCTCTCCTGGTGCGCCCGTGCACCAGTGTCACTCCGTGCCACCTGCCGCCTCGAATTCCAGCCCAGAGACCCGTGGTCAGCAAATTCCCAGGTCCGGGATGCGGGAGCTCCGCCGGCACGTCTATCCTCTGCAGGCGGCCATCTTGGAATCCAAGATATTTAGTTTTTATGATATAACATTTGATGTGAATGTGCTAGTTATATAGAATAAAGATCAATACATTCTGCTCATCAGGATGAATGATTCAAGACACTATAATTCGGTCGTCGGAAAGTGGTTAGTCGGTTCCGCAGGGCTCCACCGGTGGTGTCGTCGTGGTAGGTCGGCTCAGCTTCTCCCTCGTCGGATTCTCAGGTCCTGTGGTGACTTCTGAAGTTCCAGTCCCAAAAGCCCTGCTTTTATGCAGCATACCCCCATTCACTCAGCCTAGCTGTCAATCAAACATGCTGAGTGGTGGGCCGGCCGGCTCACCACTTGGGCCAATCACACAAGAGTGCGACTTGAGTTACCAAGGCAACTCAGTCCAGGGTGCCTAAACCCCCTCCGACACCCTCTGTGGTACCCAGGCAGAGTGGCACCACTTTTGGAGGCTTCTGTGGTGAAGCCCATCAAAAAGTGGAACAAAGGGCTCGACTTGGGTTGGAGTCACAGAAGAGAACACAAACGCCATTTTAGAATCGAGTCCTGGCAAAAAATACCAACCGGCGAATTAATATTAAATAAATAAACCGGCGGTATGTTTGAGGCTAATAAATCATTTTATTAATTTTCAGAATTGTGGAAAAGGCGAATTTGGTGGGGGTGGTTTCACACAACCTCAATGAATCTGGAGCAGGAAGACATTCAACCCACTTGGTGAAGAGACACGTAACGGTCAATATATATTTGTTGCTGCATGCAGAATGAGTCACTGGACTAATAAAGTAAAACTGAAGATCAGACCAGGTGTAAGGAAGGCATGGTGTCAAACAGTGAAGACAGACACAAGTGATCACAGTTCAGGAGTGTTTATTAAACTTCATTGGGTTGGTAGAATGCTTATATAAACCTAACTCTAATGATGGGAGCAAGCTACGACCATCAAATAATAATAACGCAGTCCTAGTGGAGTCTTTGTCAAAATAAAAGGGCCTATATCAATAAATCTATTGCCAATCCTTACTTCTAAATACAAAAGGGTGTGGGACAACTGTGTATGCAAAAAAGGGACAACTGTGTATGCAAAAAGGAAAAAGTGTTTAAGAAATGATATGTCAGGATAGTTGAGCCGTTGGCTTCCCTTCCCCACGTTTTGAGCACGGGACAGGGTGGCACGTTGAGCTTCACACACTCTGGCTTCTTGTCCACGAGGAAACAGTTCAAAACACTGGTCTTAGGGCCTTCTGCCATAGCCTCTTTTCCATTAACGGTATATTATTACAAATCTCAAAGTTCCGTTCGTGCCAGGATTTTTACATGCACAAGTTCTTGCTTTCAATGTTCATCATGAGTCTCCCTCCTTCAGGCTGAGACATCTTTTATCACAATGTTTACACTTGGTCTCCCTCATTTGGGCTCAGACCATGGATCTCCCTCATTCAGGCTCGAATCCTCTTGATATGGATCTCCCTCGTTCGGACTTGGATCCTCTTAGTATCAAAATCAAAGACTTTCGAATGTGCGACTGGTTTAGCTTAAACCGCTGCAGGACCACTTCAGTTCACTCACACAATGTTCGTAACAATCTTTTATTTTTGTTTCTCACTTCTTGGCGGGATATCTTACAGAGACTTTCGATTGAGCACCTTCACGGTTCCAGACCACTCTGTCAACGGATTCGTATCTGTCCTTCTCAAGTTCAAACATTCATCAGCAGTCTAGCTTTACTGGCATCTTTCATCGCACAATGTTCGTTCCAGCGCTCGTTATACAATGTTGCTGCTTGCAACCTTGACTTCAACACAGAACGGTCTTGCATCGGTCTCCCCAACTGCCTGGCTGTGTTGATCTCTCTGGCGCTACTTTGTTCTTGGAGCCAAAGACGATACTACGACAGCTGCTACTCCTCCCAGCTGCCTTGATCAGTTACACAGGAGTGCCTCCGATATCTTCGACACACAATGTAGGATTCTTCAGTCTGGTTTCCTGACCTTATGCTTTCACTGTCGAAGGTTCCTTCGTGTGCTTTGCCTCGCTCCGAGTGTGCTTTCTTCCTTATATCCGTGTGGGGAAGTTTAATGGAAGTCAGGTATGAATAATCGCCAGTAATTGCCTCACCTCGCCTGACCATTGTAGTGGGACATTTAAGGTATACTGCTTGGGTCTTAGGGGGTCATTATGAGTTGGGCAGTAAGGGATTACTGGCACCGGTAAGGAGACCAGTGCCAGTAATCCCTTACTGCCCAATTCCGAGGTCCCTTAGCGGGAACCGTAAGGAACGTGTGGTCTGACCACACGTCCATTACGGGTCCCGCTAAGGGACCAGGGTGCTAATAACGGGCTTGCTAGTTGCGAGCCCATTATTAGCGTCCTCCCCATTCCCATTCAAATGGGAATGGAGAATGGTTTGTTCAATGGGGACTTACCTGTCCCTCCAGGGTCGGAATGCACCGATAAGTCTCCATTGAACAAGACCGGTCCGGACCCAGTATTGGAGGCAGCCATGGCGCAAATAGCGCCATGGCTACCTCCAATCTCGGAATGAGGCCCTTAGTCTGTTTTTCCCAGAGCGGGCTGTCCGTGTGAAAGTGTTAGATAAGGGAAAAGGGGGGATAGGTTCCCATGTATCAGAGCTGGTAGGATGGGCTAAAGGTGTTACGGGGAAAGGAATACTGCCTCTCGCCATGCGGTGTCCCACTCCCCGAAGACCCCTCACCCAGGTGATCCTCCCACACTGGTCCACACCCAGGGTCTGGATCCAAAGGGAATGGCCATGCTCTGGCCAACTGAGAGAGAGATCTGCGGGGACTAAATGGTGAGACACCTTCTGGTTTCTCACACCAGGTTACGGTCTTTCATCTCTTTCGTAAAGGAGCCCAGTGAGTGGGAGAATTTGGTTGGAACTGAGAACACATGAGACACCCCTTTAACTAAATATTTAGGTCAAAAAGTGACCTCATATAAGATCTCCATTGTCTTTTGAAAATCTGATAACCAGTTATTGCTGCATCATGTGCATGATTTAACATTAGGCTTCAAAGTGAGGCAGTATCACCCTCTGATCACAACAGTATTGGGGTTTCCTAACCAAAAATCCATCCTGAATTTTGAATATCTTCTGGACTGTCATCAACACTTGAAGAGCTTTCTTTCCCTACCAATCCGGTTCGGATAAGAGAACGTTTTCTGTATTGTCTAAATATGTACAGAATGATCCTATAACTGGATTTCTTTCCTGCACATTAATTAAATCTTGTTCTGGAGCCTCTCTACTCTTTCGAGAGTAAAATGCTCACTTTCAGCTTGAGTTTGTGATCGAGTCACTGCTGTTACTTTTATTTCTCAAGGAGCTGTTACAAATTAATATACTCGCATTGGATTGCTGTAGTTTCGGAGAGTTGATCAGCCACATCATTTCCTGTTTTATCCAGACTGTCAACCTTTCAGTGACCCTTTACTTTCTTTCAAAATAAGGTCATGTTGTTTGATGTCACTAAAGCATCTAGCGTTGGGATTTGTTGTTTGTACAAAACATTCCTCTGGCTTTCTAGTTTACTAAATGCTCAACAAATCTATTTTTAACATAATCTTATGTATGGCCTTCAGTTCCACCACCTGACTACTCTGGGGACCAATTTTATAACCAGCCTTCGGTTTCGAGGATGTCAATCCCATAAACATTCCCAACGCCTGCTACGAATTCTTTCTCATCATTTTCTTTAATATGGTAGGGACATCCATCCACATTACCTAGGGGCATTCTCTGACAGGTATTCTTGCAATATATCTTATGAGTAGAAACTAGATAGACCTCATATTATAGGTTGTGTGAAGGCATCATGAGCCAGACACAGACAGCAGGTTCCAGGTTTCTCAACAAAGTTGTATTTAACTTAAACGGGATGGTAGATGAATACCTAACTTGCCCTATGCTAAGGTGGGATTTCCCTACCTAAAGGAAACTAAGAATAGTCTAAGTCAGGAAGTCCAAAGTAAAACTTCTGTCTGTGTCCATAACCTATACTTGCCATCACAACTAAGTGCATACAATGTGTAGGGATGTCAGCATTAAAAAGTAATAGTGTTCAAAGTAAAGTTCAGAGCTTCTTCTAGCTCGTTGGCTTGCAATCAGCTTCCATTGCCCAAGTTCAAAGTAGTTCAACAAATACAGGTGTACCCTTTGCCAAGAGTTTAAATCTTCCAGCTTTCAAACCAACACTTGACTTAAATATCACAGTAAGATCTTTGCACAACACAAGCTTGGTAATAGGTGTTTTCAGTGGCTTTTCCATTCAGGGCCATCCGATCAAGGCACACGTGGGAGGACCACACGGTCCACCCATTACAGGTCACACAACCGGTACCATTGCTTGACTGCTTCTTCTTGGACACCAGCCCACTGCTTCTCCTCAGCAGTGAGGTTTGCCTCGGTCACATGTGTCACACTCTCCTGACACTGTATTGTGGCTTGTTTAACCACCATGTGCTTGTTACACCTTCTTATGTTCCCTTGGCTTTTGGCAATGCTTATTTCCTTATAATGCACAGTTCTTGGCACTTTCATGGCTGTGACAAGTGTTGGATTTCTCATATCCTGCATTCAACTCATGGTACTCTCTTGGTATTGTTAACACTTGTTTCCGTCAGTACATTATTTCAGTGCGGTTCAAAACTTCCCTTTTAGTAAAGTTCACAATCTTTCTTTCAGTCCTTTCAAGATGCCAGAGTGTTTCCAACTTGCTTTCAATTCGTTTGGTATTCAAAATGCTTTGCTTTCATTTCGTTTGTTACTAAAAATACTTTTCATTTGCTTTAACTTGCTTTCAATTCGTTCGGTTTTCAAAATGCCTTCTGCCACCACAGGTTCCTGTTTCTCCATGCGGTCGCCCCCGTCTTCTCCTGTCGGTCTTTATGTGACTTGCGCACACCTAGCAGTGCTTCCTCGGCGAGCAGGATACACGTAACTGCTTCTCTTGGTCCTGCTGGCCTCCGTCTCACGGTTTGCCACCAGCCTCCAGCTTCTTGTGTCTCTGCTTCTCGCTACATACATTCTGCATGCCTTCCTGGATCTCCAGCACTCCTCCTGCCATGCCGCCACTCCTGAGAGGTCTCCCCGCACACAGCTGACTGTGCTCCCGCAGCTGACTGTTTTCAAAGCTCCCACATCCATTTCCATTACAAAAAGGACTAGACCGCTCGCCAGCAAAGTAGTAGTCCTGCTTTGCTCTTGTTGTCCTCCTCCTCGTTCCAGTACCTGGTTGGGGCTGATCATTGTTCATTTTCACAAAATGAGGATTTGTTGGTCTGGTTATCATCTCCTTTGTCTCATTACCATATGGATGCAATTTGGGGAATACTTTAGGAGCATCACAGGGAAAGAGCTGAGCTAAAAATGCACAAACACGTAAAGGCTGATGCCTCATCCGCAGCATATTCCACCAAACTCATCAACCTATCTAGAAAGTTCCTCGCCCCCAACAACTGTCTCACACCAGCCAGAGACATCACTGGAAGCAAACTTCACTACTGTGATGCCATCCTTGCAGACACCTCCTCAAAAAACCTAAAAAAACTGCAATTGATCCAAACAACACTCTGAAAGCAGTCTGGGGCTTGAAACGTTCCGACCACATCTCCAAAGTGAGATGGGAAGCTCATTGGCTGCCTATCAAGGCACGCATTGACTTCAAAATCCTATCCATCACCCACCGCTGCCTGCACAACACTGCCCCCCTTCCTCACGCACCGTATCTCCAAAAAACCTAATGTATGCAGCCTGCGCTCCTCCTCCTCCACGTTACTTAGCACCCCCAGATTCACCAGAAAAAGAGCCGGCAGAACCTGCTTCACCACCACTGCCCCTACCCTTTGGAACACTCTCCCCCCAACATCAGAGATGACCCCTCCTACCTGACCTTTCACAAAAACATAAAAACAATACTATTCAACAAACATGTGTAACCTTGCGCACATGCTTCTGCTTTATCTGTAACTACCACCTGTGATTTGTAACCACCAAGACACCTTGTATTTCATATGTACTGTCTGACTGCAATGTAACCTCTAGCGCTGTGATACCTCGAGATCCTGGGTGCTATCAACAAATGAATTAAATAAATAAATGAAGGCTTGAGGGATGGAGGGTTTGTGGTGAAAGGGAAATGGGGGACACCATGTCTCACCTAAGGACGTCAACTCCCCACTCCCCAAGTCTCCTCCACACAGGTGATCCTCCCTCGCATATCCACCCCCAGGATCAGGATCCAAAACCGATGGCCTTTCCCTGGCCACCTGAGAAGAGGATACCGGGAGTAAAAGAAGTGAGGACACCATCAGAGTTGTTTCAAGGTCTTTATCCTCTGACAATTGTCTTGTACACAATCATGTAGATCCGTGTATCCTTGTTCCACTGAACTCATTGTTTTGATCGTATCTGATTACTACAGGATAACTCTGCTTTGAAAGAATCCAGGAAGTAACCTTGAACTAGAGACATTCCCAGTTTGTATCCGGTCATTCTGCAAATATTGTAGGGGCTGGTGGGAGGTCTCAACTATTTTATGTTCCCCATGGATCAATGAACGGTAGTTTTTCAATGCCCATACTATTTCCAGGAGCCATTTTCTGCATTCATAAAATTCTATCTCAGCGGATGATAAAGTTTTCCTTGCGTAAAAATCACTTTATTGACCTGGCTATTCTTCTGATATAAGACTGTGCTTACATAGGTGTTGGAAAATCCTGTCTACAGGGACAATTCCTTGTTTTTGATGGGATTAGCCAAGTATGGAGCCTGGGATAAACTTTTTTTCAGTTGTTTCAAATACTCCATTTGGGAGTCCACCCACTCTCACTTGGCCCATCCCTTCAATAGATGGACCAAGGGTTGAGTGATCTCTGCGTAATCCTCTATTTATTAAGATTATAGTTAGTCAATCCTAATAGACAACGTAATTCAAGTAGATTTGTGGGGTTGTTCAATTTCAGTAAAGCCTCTACCTTCTTTTTCTGAGGATTGAGACCTGTGGCTGTGATTTCATGGCCTAGAAATTGTACTTAAGTTCTGCACCACTGTGTTTTCTGAAGGGATAACTTCACACCTGCATTTCTCAGTTGGTTCAACACATGGCGAATCTCCTACAGGTGTTCCTCAAAAGGTTTAATTTTGATTAGCAGGTCATCCACATAGGCCAAATTCCCTCTTCATACAAAGGTAGGCATGGCTTTATGTAGGAATGTATTTATCTAATTTCTGCTATTAATACACCCAAAGACAGTTCTGGAACATGCAACCTGCTGCCCCTGAAACGTAAAGGCCACTTCATATCAGTGTTTAGAGTACCAAAACAGTCCAACAACCATTAGTCAAATCGAGGGCAGTATTTACTTTCAAACCATGGATCTGTTCAAGACCCTGATCAATTTAAGAAAGAGGCCACCATGACATGTGTACCCTCTGATTCAATTCCCTTATGTCTGCACAGAGTCTCCATTATCAATTGGTTTTCAATATTACTAGGACTGAATTATTTAAAGTACTCTGGATTGGTTGAATAATTCCACGAGATTCCAAGTTCTTGATAATTTGTGTGAGTGATTCCATGGATGCTAGAGGTAACTGGTATTGTCTTACAAATACTGGTGCCATATTAGGGTCTGTAGGTATGGTTGTTCAATGAAGAGAGGTATGTGCACAATCATATGAATCCACAGAGACAACTTTCTGAAAATCCCCCAAAGTCGGTCTTAATATTTGCTTTTGCTCTTCTGTTTCACAGGCATCAGTTATACTGATTTGTTCTCCAACCATCTGGTGGAAACCTGGAAATAACGTTTGGGTGGCTATTTCCGAGGTATCTCCTAATTGCGTAGAGAGGTCATTGCTTATGGTGTCTACCTGGCTAATCGATTCCTAGGTCTCAATGTAGTTACTTCTTACTTTGAATACTATCTCATTTTGAAGCATCTCACATGTAAGATCATCGGCTCCATAAGAGCACAGGAAGCACATCATACAATTCTCCCCTCGTCGAGTATAAAGAGTTTTGTGCTAATGACCATCAGTATTGTCACAACAATCTTCAAGTATGAGACCAATGCTAGGACTGTCCTGGATTTATTCTAGAATTAACAGCCACCCAATGGTGGTATCCTGGGATTCCTTGATGCTTTGGGGGTTCATTATTATTAACTAATATTGGAAGGTGTCATCTTTGAGACATACCTATAGAGTTGTCTGTATAGACCAGCCCTTTTGCTGAAGAATATTGTTTTAATGAATTAAAGCTCCATTAAACAAATTCTTTTCATTTCTAATTTCTACTGGCAATGTGTAGTGTTGCGTGTTTTCTGGAATAGTAACTTCTTATTTGATTTGAACATCAGCAGCATAAGGAAGCAGTTGAGCTGACCCAAATGCTTTTTCGATGTAGTATGTGATTGTCAATAAACAAATAAGAAACAGCATTTCTCATGAAACAGCAATTATGATTTACCTTTTTATTTCCAATTTGGATCTCCAGCATGCACCTGCTGGTAATCATCTATTTTGAATCCATCGCATCAAGTCCAGATTGCTCTTTATCTTTCAGATTAAATGTGGGAATTGTCTGATCCTTCTGTAATTTCCTGAGTTATCTTTTAGTAATGAAACTTCTTTCTTGAGCTAAGCAAACCTTGGAGAGAACTGTTTCCGATTGAGCCGAGTTTCAGGTAGCGGGCATCTGTGATTTCCAGTATCATCAGGGTCGCCTTCAGTTTTTGGTTGACTGGAAGGGCTACTCCCCGGCGGACCATTCCTGGGAACCTGCTTCAGGTGTTCATGGCCCTCGCCTGGTTCAGGCTTTTTCTCGGCTTCACCCGGGTAAGCCCGGATGTCCGCCTCAGCAGGGGGGGGGGGCATACTGTTACATCTCACTACAGCGTTTGCCGCAGCCGTGTTCGCTTCATTGCGGTGGCTGGGACTTCCAACATGGCTGCTGGCTCAAACCGTTTCTTTCCTTGCTGTCCGCCCCTTCCAGCCTCAGCGGGCGTCTCGCTTGCCTTGAGTCATCTGACCAGTTATATGCCAGCTGTTACGGACTGCACACGCATCGCTAGTCCCCTAGAAGATGCTCCGTAAGTTCGTGGTCCAGGGATTCTGGTTACTCACCTACTCTGTGTTTCTTACAATCTAATTACCTTTTGTGTTTCCAGATCGGTCTCCTTTGTGGTCACAACTGCCTTTGCTGCATGAAGCAATCGCCACGCCTACGTTTCTACCCTTCTTCCAACTCTGAAACCAAAGCACGGCATCAGCCTCCTCGCTCCGATTCCACATACAGGAGTAAGATTAGGATCGGGGTTTCAACCCAGGGGAAACACCTTTGTGCTCCCCATTCCTTTCCTAACTCTCTCCCTCTGCTAGGTCTCTCTCTCCGGGAACATCTCTACTCTTGCCGACCTCCACGCCCCCGGTGCAGAAGCCTTTGAATTAGGCAGCGGCTTCGCCTCCGTAAATCAAAAATCTCAAGGACAGGTCTTAGCTGCAGAATAGGAACTCTTCTCATCATGTCCTTTGGGTTCCAGGTATCGCCCCTTTGCCTTCAGAACAGCACCACGTTGTTGTTCCCTCCGCTGTCTCCCGTCCGGGGAAGAGTTTAAACAGGCTGCAGGTGCCGATCCCCTTCTTTCCTTTTTCTCTTTTCAATCTGTTTCCGAGTCTTGCACTCACTTTCCTTCTGTGCCTTCTTTCTCTTAGTCAAAGACTCCCCTCCAACCATCGGAGAACCATCGCTCCAACACCACTCCGCCTGGGAATCTAGAAGAAGAAGCGCATTATCCCCACCGCTCCCAACTCCAGTTAAGGGTTTTATTCCCCAGAGGGTTTCCCTGGGGAGGTTGCTCATCTCTGTCCTGTCCCACTACAGGCAGATGGGGAGTAAGGTCCTCAGGGGGATTTTTCCTATCGTCAAGGACTGCCTACCTGCAAGGTCAGTGGTTACTGCTGGGTGCTTTGTTACAAGTCATATAGTGAAGCAGATTGTTACACTATGAGGCATAAAAAACCTGAAGAGGAAGGAAAGTCTTTTTGTATTGGGGTTTCTGTTGGAATTAACAGTTTTAATTCTTCTTCTTAAGTCGTGTGTATATGAGTTTCTTTGTTACTCTTCTTTATATTCCTGTTTCTATTATACTTCTTTTAACTCTGAGTCTCTGCTCTTTTGGAGGAGGTATTACATCCAATGCCGGGTTTATATCACCACAGAGTTCTCTTCATTATCAAATGTAATTGTTACTTTTTTCTGTTCACTAAATTCAACTTTTTCATTTTTCTCTTGTTTTATTTCAAGGAATAAAGTTGCTTTGCCGTTGGCCTCTGCCAATTAGTCAGCAAACTCAGGTGTATTTTCATATGAGATAAAAGACGTTTCTGGTAAGGCTTGGCATATCTTTTCCCTCATTCCCCCTTCTTCCTCTTCTCTTGTGTATTTTGAACTGGAACAATTTCCTCTTGTCATTGTCCACCCTGACCTGTTAATTCATTTTGGCCAAGGTTTCTATGAGCATTAGAATCAGGATTTCTCTGCAGGGATCTCATGAATTGACCAATACTCTCTGTTAATTGTTTGATCTGTCGCTCCAATTGTGAGACTCGTATTCCACTCTCCGGACTATGAGGTCTTCTCTGATCATACCTCTGTTCTTCTCTAGAATGGTAAATGTCTTTTCTGTGAGAGTAGTTCTGATAGTTCTAAGAACTATTGTTGTATCTATTGTTCGATCTCCACCCACCCTGGTCCTGGGATTTGTTATCTTGGAATGTAGGAGTAGAAGGCAGATCATTGTCTTGGTAATTCATCCTAGGAGCTGGTTATTGCCTTGTCTTCGCCGTAAAAGTCGGACTCAGATTTCTCTGGGAACCTAATCCTGGGCTCTGGCATTTCTCTCTGCAGGAGGAATAGCTTTGTAGCCATGTACATGCTTTGAGCCTCAATGCTGACGACTAATGTAATTCTCTGGTTTTGTGGGATCTCTATTTTGCATGCTGGGTGGACTCTGCTGGTTATGAACAGATGGTCTTCTCTGTCTGTTAGGATCATTAACAGTAGAGGAATATGTCTTTGGGCCCTGTCTCTAAATCCAACTGAGGATTACTCTCAAACTTAGCTACCCTAATGGCGCTCCAGAAGGCATTTCTTTGGTGTTCTTTTCTTTGTTTGTGAGAGTTGTTGGTATTGTACTACCTAGATCCCCATAGCTTGTGGCATTATCCACTCCAACATTATTGAATGATCAAGATCGCAGACTAACTGAGTCACTATGTATTTGTCACACTTTCAAAAGGATACAAATAAACACCCCTTTTTGGAGGGTTTTTAGCGCACCTTGAAAAGGATACAGACTTTCAAAAAGGATACAAGATAAACATCCACTCTATGGGAACCCTTCACTCTGAGAGGTCTTGAACGCAACGTTAACAAGACTTTCCCCCCAAGAGCGCAGCCTGTAGAAATGTAATATGTCTAACAGGCCAGGGGCTTGAGTGAAAAGGCAGGAGCAGCGACAACAGAGCTAAGGGAAAAAAGCAAGATATAGCAGTTCAGAAGAGCAGCCAGGTATGCCAAAATGCAGCAATCACCACTCACAAGTACCCCCTCTTATCTGCGTAGCCAAGGAGAATTCCAGTAACCTACTTGGAATCAGCAAAATGGTGATAAAGAGTAGAAGGAAAGGAAGTCCCAGTTCTAGAAAGTCTGTGCAAACCAACTAACCCGAACGGCATGAGGGCGCAACTAAATAGTCCCAGAATAATCCCAATGAAATCAGCAAAGCGTCCCAAAATGAAAATAACCAATCCAAGTTGTGACCTTCAAATCAGGAAAGCGTCCGAGTGGTCACTGCGGTGTGTAGAACAAAGTTCCTTGTGATAAACAAAACAGTGTCTTTGGTAGATCCGGAAAGTGGAGTGTTCTGTGATCTTGTGAGAGGTAGGGGTCCCAAGAAGCTAGTGGAAACAGTAGCCAGTGCAGAGAAAAGAAACTTGAGAACCGGAGTCCAGCGCAAAGTTTCCTAATGTGTAGACTGCGCTGGACGTGAGATTAATGTACTTAGAAAGCGTCACAACAAACAAGGGCAAAATGAAGGCAGACCAATTTGGTAGCCGTATGTTCAATAACCGAGGGAAACAGCCGAGGGAATTTAGCGCCAGAAATCGTAGAGGGTAAAGCGAAAGAATAATCCTTTGATGCACGAGCCGGTTCCGGGAAATACAGGAATCAGAATGTCAAAGAGTCGGGCACTAAACTAATTGCTTAGTTTTAGGAGCACCCATTGCTGGGATTTGCCCAACTAAGTACTGGAAGCACTCGAAAACGCAGGACACGTTACGTGCACTTCACGTGACCGCGAGCAGAGGGATTGTCGGGAGGTGTAGTGCGGCGTATCTCGCGAACCGAGTGCAGTCAATGGAGTGAACTATTCCTGAACTCCCTGAGAGAACAAATGGTTGATAAGTACGAGGGGCCCAAAGAAACGGAAGATTTGGGACTGCATCACCTTCAGAACTCAGGTGTGAAACCTTGAAGAGAAAAGCATAATTAATTCCAATCCCCACCCCAACAGCAGGGCTTGGAGAGAAGAACCCTTTTCGCTCTCTCCTCTGCAGCTGCACCATCTTAGGAGAGCAATGTTTAATTGTCCCTTACCAAAGGAGAGACAATCTTTCACAGATGTGCATTTTACCTGATTTTATCCTGTATTTTATGATGGGCTTTGAAACTCCAGAAACTCACAAAACACACTTCTTTGCAGGCGGACAGTCTGGGGACAATGGAGGATCAGAGCAGAAGCCAAACACCAGCCCTGAACTGGAATCAAGCTGAAAGAAAATCCCAAATCATAGCAAACCTTTTAAAGACTTCCTTCCCCCAACCTGGACTAGGAAAACAGTTATCCAATCAATTTTGAAAGTTAGCCTCAGCCAATAGGAGGATGGTGAGATCTTTAAACCCAAGGCTAAGATCCACAGACAGGGTCTCAGGTCTCTGAGTAGAGGAGTTTGCTGAGAAAACTGGAGAGCACCAGGAAAGGAAGCCCCTTGAAGCCAGAATGGGTCAAGCTGAAGTGAGGGAGAAGAGCCCTTTGACCCCCAGAAGAGGGACATGCTCAAATGAGGGACAACAGCGCCGCTGGGACCTCCCAAGAGGTTGTGCTCCACTTAGTAGGAAAAGAGTCCTTGGAACCACAGAAGAGGGGTGTGCTCCAGTGAGAAGGAACGAACCCCTGTCAGCCCAGAAGGGTAGTGTGCTCCAGTGAGGTGGAGGAGAGCCCCTTCAGACCAGAACATAGAACCCCCTAACCCAAAGTGGGGTATGATAAGTAATAAGAGAGAGAGTGACTTTGATCCTCTGAAGAGGGGATGTGTAACAGAAGAGGAGAGTACTTTGAACTCCGGAAGAGAGCGTGCTCCAATCGGGAGTCGGTGGGGGTAGCGAGCACCTCATAAGCCCAGAAGGGGGGTGCCCTACAGTGTAGAGGGAGTGAGAGAGTGACTTGGATCCTTGGAAGAGGGGATATGTGACAAAGGCGGAGAGCCCCTTAGCCATGGAAGAGGGGAATACGTAATAGAGAGAAGGAGAGCCCCAGTGTAGGGGAGGACTTTTGGGACACTTGGAAAAGTGAGGAAGCCATAAATCGAGAGAGAGGTGTAGAGCTATGTGGTCCCCAGAAGAAAGGGTAAAGACAGAGATCTAGACTGTTTGTGTCAGGATCTGGTCTGTGGATCCGCTACTGAAGGGGATGCACTACAGCCTCTGGTAGTGGTTGCCATGGCACCTGAGATGACATGGGACACACAGAACTAAACTACATTGCCTGTGCACCATCCCACAATGCAACCGGTTGACCAGCATGTGAGCTAGCACTTCCATCGTCCACAGTATTTAAAGAGCTGGATAAGTGGTCACGGCACTTCTCAACAAATGATCTTCGTCCTGTGAGTAGCACTCTTTGCCCTTTGCAGTTTTGTTTGGTGTGACTTTGCCCTGTTGATTCGGGTTACACTTTGATATTCACTTGCTACTACCCTCATCTGCTTCTGGATTGACCACTGTGTACTGATGCCAGCTTTCATTGGATTGCTGTCTTTGGAATGTGGATATCAGACTTGGTTGTTACCTTGATCATGTACACATTGGATTTGTGACTGTTATGAGTGAGGAACATATCTGAACTTTTCTTCATGGATCTGTGGATATCTGACTCTTTGGGCTCTGAACCACTTTAGAGCAGGACTCTACCCCTCTCTCCTAGCTGCAGCCTAGGGCTTTATGGGATAATGTACCCCCTTTAACCTAGCGGCACCCTCGTGTCATGAGGGACAGGGTAGTCCCACCCTTTCTAATTCCGCTGACCATCTGTCCTCCAGTGCAGAGTCTTGCAGGCGGGTGTCTGTATCATGTCAATTTCATCCCGGTAGTGTGAGAAACATGAAGGTGTCTCACCCGCTAGTCCCCGGGGATCTGACATCCAGGTGGCCAGGCAAGACCCATCACTATTGGATCCAGTTCCTGGGGGTGGACCAGTGTGGGTGGATCACCTGGATGGGGGGTCCACAAGGAGTGGAAGTCGGACACCGACAGGTGAGACGCGGAACCCCTTCCTTATAACACCTTTTCCCCATCCTACCCTGTAGGATACCTAGAAGTTCTTTGCCCCCGCTTTCCGACATGAACACTTTCTTACACCACGAAAGACAATGGACTAACACCAGGGCTATTTACCTGACATGTCCCAACACAAGGGTCAGGCAGAGTCAGGCAATTGATAATAACAACACACACCTGACAGCCCGTTCCCTTCCCCACAGGGATAAAAGATGGAGCACAAGAGCACACTTTGAGCAAGGCAGACCACACGACAGGCAGCTATTCCAGAACGGCAGTTCAAGAGGAGGAGAAAGGGGGCAATAACCAAAGGACGACAAGGAGAGAAGTGCCCTTGCCCTTTTCGACCCAGACCTGCGAAGCCTCCATGAAATGAATCATAAGGCTGGGAACAACAGCTAGCATGTGGTGTAACAGATGCCAACGGTGTACGGAGCCTTCCTACACTGATAACCAAGTCAGGGAGAGACGCTGGGTACCGTGGTACCGCCTTTGACTCCAGAGACAAGAAATACCAAGCGGTTCATCACAGCCAGTGTGTCGGAGGGAGAACCAATAGTAAACGGAACTGTGTTGAGAGAAGGTTGCAAATGGCAACATAATGTGAATCAAAGAACAAAGACTTTGTGCCTCATTACGACTTTGGAGGTAGCAATGGTGCTATTAGCACCATGGCTGCCTCCAAAATCGTGTCCGGGTTCGCTGAATGGGGAAATATCGGGCCATTCCGACTTTGGAAGGCCCGGTATTTCCTCCTTCAGGGAACACGGGCCCAGTCCTTCCCCATTCCCATTCGAGCCCCCATATGGCGCAATGGGAATGGGGAGGGAGCTAACAACGGGCCTGTCAATTACGGGCCCGTTGTTAGCTCCCTGGTCCCCCCACGGGACCCTCTCTGGACGTCTGGAAAAACCAGACGTCCAGAGCGGGTCCCGCGAGGGGACCTTGTAATAGTGCAGAGTGGGTTTAACAGCGCCAGCACCATTCCCGGCGCCATTAAACCCATTCCGCACTAGTCGTAATGAGGCCCTTTGTGTGTTACAGAACTGTTGAAACTATCCAGAGAGAAGCCAGCTGTAGAATGGGCAGTTCCCCGTTTGTTAGAACTACAGAACCCAGGAGGCCCTAGAAGAGCCGATGCAAGAGGTCTAAGTGGCCGTACAAGGGTCGAGGAAAACCCCTTGTACAATCGAAAGTCTTTGACCCATAACCAAAAGGAAAGCAAAGGGAAGTAAATCACGCATTGTGTAAAGCAAAGTGAACTATGTAACTGGCAAGTGTGGACCCGGCTGAGGGATGCCTGAAAAAAGGGGGTTAAGTACGATAACCCCGTGAACATTGTGTTGACAAGAGTGAACCCGGCTGAGGGATTTCCACAGTGGAAGATTGTTTAAAAAGTAATTGAGCCTCATTACGAGGTAGGAGGTAGCCATGGTGCTACCAGCACCATGGCTACCCCCTTACCACATTCCTGGTCCGGGTTCCTGAAATAGGGACTTAACGGGTCATTCCAACCTTGGAGGACCCGGTAAGTCCCCATTCCGGGAACCATTCCCCATTCCCATTCGAGCCCCCATAGGGCTCAATGGGAATGGGGATGGAGCTAATAACGGTACCGCAATTTGCGGTACCGTTGTTAGCTCTACAGTCCCTTAACGGGTCCCGTCCATAATGCCTGGTAAAACCAGGCGTTAAGGAAGGGACCCGCTAAAGGACCTCGGAATAGGGTGTTAAGGGATCCGGTAATCCCTTGCCACCTACCTCGTAATGAGGCCCATTGAGACTCGCGAATACAAGTGAAATATTCTGAGCAAACGACCACAGTGAACCCGACTGAGGGAGGCCCATGTTGCAACAAGGATCGGAGCCCGGTTGAGGGGGATCCAATCAGCTGGCCTCTGATCAGTCTTGCAACTTTGGCCTCCCTCCATCGGGTTCACTCCGGAATTTCAGTCATAGGGCCTCATTACACGGATGGCGGAGAACCATGGCGCTATTAGCGCCATGGTTCATGCCGGTAAATTACTGGCACCGCCTTGGCGGAAAGGGGAATTACCGCCCCATTCCAAGGTTGGCGGGGCGGTAATTCCCCCGTCCACCATTGCCCCTCCCCATTCCCATTTTTGCCCCATAGGGCTCAATGGGAATGGGGAAGGCGCTAATTAAGGTACCGTAAATTGCGGTACCGTAATTAGCTGCTTGGGTCCCTTTGTGGGTTGGTTTTTAACACCTCCAAAAAGCAGGCGTTAAATCCCCGAACCTGCAAAGGGACCTCGTAGTAAGGCGGTAAGGCGTTAAATCCTTACCGCCATCCGTGTAATGAGGCCCATAATCTCAACAACTTGTAATGTACAACGTGGGCCTTCATCCGATGAATTCACTACGGTCTTTCATTCACAATATAACATTTCAGAGTCGCAATGTCTTTACAGTTCACTTTGCTTTCTCATTATGTGGGATTCACTCTCCTTAGCTTGTCCCTTGGAATCCCTCCGTTGGGTTCACATAGTCACATAGTTCATGATTTGCTCATTCTCATCACAAAGCAGGGGTTCCCTTCCCCTAGCTTTCTCTTGGCATCCCTCTGTCGGGTTCACACTTGCCACAGTTTACCATACAGCCCCAAAGACTTTCGACTGTACAGGAGATTTTATTTGACCCTCGTACGACCACTTTGACATTACACATGGACTTCCAAAAGGCCCCTTGGTCTTTGTAGTTTCGTTAGCAAGGAATACTATATAGAGTCCTTCAAATGAGCACCCACGTGGCGCCGGACCACTCTATGGGCCTCATTACACAGTAGGCAGTAAGGGTTTACCGGTACCGGTAAGGGCACCGGTACCGGTAAACCCTTACCGCCTTACTACGAGGTCCCTTTGCGGGACCCGACCTTAACGGCTGGTTTTACCAGCCATTAAGGAACAGGCCTGCAAAGGGACCTTGGTGCTAATTACGGTACTGCAATTTGCGGTACCGTAATTAGCTCCTTCCCCATTCCCATTGAGCCCTATGGGGGCAAAAATGGGAATGGGGAAGTGCCTTGGTGAATGGGGAATTACCGGCCCCGCTCACCTTGGAGTAGGGCGGTAATTCCCCGATCCACCAAGGCGGACACGGTAAAATACCGGCAGCAACCATGGCGCTAATAGCGCCATGGTTACCACCTACCGTACAATGAGGCCCTATGTCTGGTTCCAACTGCACTCACAAAAGATCTCTGTCCATTATCTTCTTTCTATATATACAATGTTGCTACTGCAACCTTGGGCTCAACACAGTCTGGTTCGCTATCACTTACCTCCGACTCACCGGCTGGGTTGAACTCGTTGGTGTTTTCTTTTGTGGCTGGAGTCAAGGATGGTACCTCAATGAGAACCGTCTCTCCCCGCCCTGGCAATCAGTGCGGGAGGGCTCCTTGTACCGCAGACATGCAATACGCCACTCGCCAGCTGCGACTCCGGGTCTTACGCTTGCTTTCACTGAGGTTTCGCGGGTCTGGATTGAAAAGGTGAAGGGAAATTCCCTCCTGGTCGACCCCCTCAAATCTCTCCACCTTTCTCCTCCTCTTGAACTGCCGGTCCGGAATGGCTGCTTTCTCGTGCGTCCGGCTTTGCTCGAAGTGTGCTCTCGAGCTCTGCCTTTTATCCTTATGGGGAAGAGAAAGGGCCGTCGGGTGTGTGGAATTATTGGCAATTGCCTGACTCTGCCTGACCTTTGTGTTGGGACATGTCAGGTAAACAGCTTTTTTGTTAGTCTGTTGTCTGTCATGGTGTGAGAAAGTGTTCGTGTAGAAAAAGGGGGAGTGGTTGGCCAACTCAGAAAGGTGAGATTTGTATGGGTTGTATAATGAATAGGGGGGATTGTGAGGAAGGAAGTATTTTGGCAAAACAGACTATGGGCCTCATTACGAGGTGGGCGATAAGGGTTAACGGGCACCGGTAAGGAGACCGGTGCCGGTAAACCCTTACTGCCCTATTCCGAGGTCCCTTAGCGGGTCCCGCTATGGGCGCCTGGTTTTAGCAGGCGCCCTTAGTGGGAGCCACTAAGGGACCAGGAAGCTAATAACGGGCCTGCTATTAGCGGGCCCGTTATTAGCTCCATTCCCATTGAGCCCTATGGGGGCTCAAATGGGAATGGGGAATGGTTCTCGGAATGGGGACTTACTGGGTCCTCCAAGGTTGGAATGACCCGGTAAGTCCCTATTTTGACAACCCGGACGCGGAATGCGGTAAGGGGGTAGCCATGGTGCTAATAGCACCATGGCTACCGCCTACCTCGTAATGAGCCCCTATGAGTTCGGGAAATAATAATCAGAGGGACATGGAGAAGAATAACTGGGAGTATTCGGGTATGCAATGGGAAAACAGGGATTATGGGAGATGTAGTTTCCTAGTGCAGCAGGGTCTGAGTTCCTATAGGATTTACCAGATGCAACGGGGTTGTTGGATTCGGGTAATGGAGATTCTTTGGGTGGAAAGGAGGTTGAGTTTGAACAGCCTATAAAAGCCTCAAGAACTTCATCCTGCCTGTCCTCTTCCCTGATTGAACTGTGTCTCACCTGGTGCCTTCCCTTGAACATAACCCCGGGCTCCCCTACACAGGTGATCCTCCCACACTCGTCCACCCCCAGGGTTGGGATATGAGAGCACCAGCCCTTCCCTGGCCACCTGAATACGGGATTCTAAAGGTCTTACCCCCAGGTTTCTCACATACCCTTCCCCTATGCTGGTTGGACTGCAGTGTTTCATTTGGAGATTCCACCATGGAACACCCAGACTGCTGGTCCATGCATTCCAGCATACAATTTGGATTGTCACTGCTGGAACTTTTAACCCTTTCCCAGTTGATCCGGGGTCGTGTAGGAGATAGTTTAAATAGTTATCACACCTCTCTTTCTCCATCTTCCTGTCCCTTTCCTTAGCTGCTATCAACTCCTCCTCTATATTTTCTGGGCAGATCGCCATAGCGTGCTCCCACTCTCCACAAAATAAGCATTGTTCTAATTGTCTTCCGAGTCATTCAGAGAGATAGTGGATGTTGACCCTCTCCTATCCTTATTCAGAGGGGATAAAAATATTGTTGGTGACATGACTGTTATCCAGTTTTTTCTCCTCCTGGTCAATATGGGGCTCCTCTTGTATCTTCCCATTTGGGTTTCTCCCCTTCTCTCTCATTTGCTCGTCCCCTCCTTTTAGTTAGGAATCATAGGGAACAGAGGCATTCTGGGAAAAATACTACGCAAACACCTTCGTCTGTTTCTCTACCTTCCCCGCGCTATCAATCTCCAGATTTTTTAGGAAAGCAAATGCCTAGTACATATATGTTTGGTCATCCGGTATGTGGCTATTCTTTTAGTAAGCGCTGGGGATTACCTTCGAAATGCGGATGCTCCGTGTATCTGGGGTCATGTGTCTTTGCACAGTGATCTCTGTTACGGTCACGTGACATGCTTACTTGTATTTATGCCCCGCCTTTCAGTTTCACTTTGCTTCTGAATTTGTTTCTTTGGCTTACGTACTTTGCAATACTCTTGGAAGTTTATTACCCAGCTTTGTTTTTGGATTCCTGCTTCTTGTCCCCTTGTTTGCATTGGTTGCTGGTTTCTTTGTCTACGTCTCTTGGAACGTTAAACGGACTGTCTTTTGGATTGCGGCTTCCTCTGTTTGTTGTAGCCTGCATCGTTAAGAACCACAGAACTGTTTAAAGAACTTGCTTGCTCATTGCTTCTACTGCTACATTGCACGACGGATTATCGACCCAGAATTCTTCTCGGTGTGTTTTGGGATTTGGAATTCTTCCAATTTTCTTTTCTTCCATCATTGGATTTGTAGGCGGAACTGCTGAACACAGACCTTATCGTTTTTCTTGCTGAACTAGAGACGCTTCAGTGTTCTAGGCGTCCGCAGACTGTCGGCTCAGTTGGACCCGAACTTCCTTGTTGGATTGTTGCTTTAGGCGTCCTCATGCCGGCAGTGGGTAGGTGGAACATTACTTCAAGATCCCAAGTCATTTCTTCATGGACATTCATCCATTCATGTAACCTAATGACAACTCACACATGGTAAAACCGTTCTGTTATTTTCATTCCATTAGAATATTTGATTCTTCACTCTGGTTATTGATTGTATTCCTTTGTATTGGAGTTTAGACGCCATTTATCTATCCATTGGAATAGCCACATTTTCTGCAGTTCAAGTTTTCATTCAGGCACTACATTCTTAGTTATCTGATATTTGCTGGCTATCTGATCCCTACTGTTGCTAATTTGTTGTTCCTTTGCAGGCTGGCTGGTTCCGGTGGCGTCCATTCATCTTTTGGTCAATTGACCTTTCAGGGAGTTTATTTGATTCCTCCGATAGGTACATTGACAAAAAGAACTCACCATCTACACAACAAGTTCAAATCTCAAGCCAGAGCTCTTTCAGTTGGTCAAGAAAGGGATCTGTTGTTACACTTTTCCCTTTGAATAGTAAGGATGGGGTTTATATTCGGAAAAAGCGGTTTCTAGGTCTCCTCCTGATGTTTTATTAGATGATAATTCCCCCAAGGTCTCATATAGTAGGTTCTCTCTGGGTATTTCGTTTTGTAAACTTCCCCAATTTTCCTCCTCCTTTGCCATTAAGATTTTGGGACTTGGTGGGCATCATTATAAGTGAGGCGGTAAGGGGTTAAAGGTGCCGGTAAAGGTGCCGGCGCCGTTAACCCCGTACCGCCTCATTACGAAGTCCCCTCGCGGGACCCGCTCTGCACGTCTGGTTTCACCAGACGTGCAGAGCGGGTCCCGCGAGGGGAGGAGGGAGAAAACAACGGGCCGCTCGTAATCGGCTCGTTGTTTGCTCCCTCCCCCATTCCCATTCAGCCCTATGGGGGCTGAAATGGGAATGGAGAAGGTCCGGGCCCGTGTTCCCAGAGGGAGGAATTACCGAGCCCTCCGATCTCAGAATGGCCCGGTAATTCCCCATTCTGGGAACACAGACCCGGACCCGAATTTGGCGGCATGGCTACCACCAAAATCGTAATGAGGCCCAGTGTATCCTTTGCACATTTTCTTTTCTCCTGGAATGAATTTGCAAGTAATTTCTCTAGCAACTGGGTTTTATACTTCCTATGCCAAGGGAGATGGTGGGTTATAAGGGCTTTCAATACCTGCGTTACAGGATGTGGGTCTTCTGGAGAGAGGAAGGGATGATCTATCTGAGGTTTATCAAACGCAACCAGGTTTTTAGTGGTTCTCTTAGATGGAGAGCTCCACATGTTCTCATATATAAGGGTCCCCAATATTTCACATTGATCAATATCTCTAGGAGTAGGGGAAAAGTTGGGCAAAGCAAATACTAGCTCATCTCCACAAGATAGAAGGAGAATATCTCCACACCCATCTTCCTGTGGGGTACCACTAGATGGCTGAAGTTGCAGAACAACCTATCTGTAAGTCCAGAGGGATCACAAGGTTATCTCTCCCTAGTATTAGATAGTGTTCAGGACATCAGAGGTAATAACTATTTTCCTCTACTGCTTTCCGTTCAGGGGGAATCACCTAGGGCCTTAAAGAGTGAAAGGTAACACACACTCTAAAGGTATAGTCTCTGTGAGGCTGATCTATTTCATCAGGGCTGGTTTTCCTGGGATTCTAGTCTTCCTTTTGGTAGTGTCCCCAATTTGCTTCAATTGAGTCATATCCCACTCTGACACCATATATAAGAAACTCATGGTGGCAACAGTAAAGAAAGACACAAGTGATCACAGTTCAATGGTGTTTATTAAACTGTAAAAATGGGTTGGAAAAACACCTAATCTAAACCCAAATCTATGATAGGAGCAAGCTTCGACCATCAAATAATAATAAGACAGTCTGAGTGGCGTCTTGTCAAATAAAAGAGCCTATACTAAAACAAAACGATTGCCAATCCTTACCTCTAAGTTACAAAATTGTGTGGGATAATGGTCACCAGAAAAGAAAGAAGTGTTCACCAAATAATAAGTCAGGGTGGTATGGCTGGGGTACTCTTCCTCACGTTTTTAGCACAGGACAAGGCAGGATTCTTGAGCACAGCACACTCCTGGGCCTCGCCAGCACAAGGTTATAGTTCCTTGCAACGATACCAGGATCTTCTGGAACCAAGTCTCTTTTCTATAAAGTCTCTTGACTTAGAAGGGCCATAAACATAAAGGGACCATAAACAAGTGTGAGAAACCTGAGGGTATTCTCCAGATTAAACTTCAAAAATCCCTTATTCAGGTGGCTGGGGAAGGGCTGGCGCTCTCAGATCCCAACCATGGGGGTGGACAAGTGAGGGAGGATCCACTGGGTAGGGGAGCCCGGGGTTATGCTCGGGGAATGCCCCAGGTGAGACGCAGTATTCCATTGTGGAAGAGGACAAGGAGAACAAAGTCCTTGAGGCTTTTATAGACTGTTCCAACTCAAACTCCTTTCCACCCAAATAATCTCTCTTACCAGAATCCAACAACCCCTCTGCATCTGGTAACTCCAATAGGAACTCAAACCCGCTGCACTAGGAAAATATCGGCTCAGCTTTTCATTGTTCCAAGGTGAAAAAATGTATGCTATATAATTAAGTGAAATGTCATTTTCAGCCTTACATAATTATTTTGTATTTTAATAATGCTGATTGCTTTTTAAAAAACGAATATATTTATGCTAACGAACAAAAAGTGACTGCAAGTATGATTTGTTTCTGTACTACATTTTTTCAAATCTATGAAATGGGTGTGTCACGAGTGTTGCGTAGTACGCATGTTGTTTGCGCATGCGCGAGCCTCGTTCCGGCTTGCAGATGTACGTTGTTAATAAATGAGGACCCGGGATGGCAGTTGCCGCTGGGACCCCATACCCACAAGACATGTCCTGCGTATTTAGCGTGTGTGTGTGTGGGGCGGTCTGGGGCACAGCCAAAAGCTAACACTGGCAACGAGGTAGTGCTGCGAGTGTGGATGCAACATCTTTTGAAGACACTTAAAGGTCGGAAGAAGTGTTCCGAAACGCGATGCACCTACGGACCCGACGTGGAGAGCTGGCGGCCATCTTAGCTTCTTTCATCACAACAGTTGTGGCCCGAAAGGGTGCTCGTGCGCTGTTTGTGGTAGGAAAAAAAATAATTTTTGGAACTCCATGGCTATCACGTGTCTGATGGCCATAGCTACAACTTTTTGAAGGTGTGTGTTACAAGCACCCCATGTGTGCTGGGTGGCAAACAAGCTGTCACTCAGGCATAATTGCTACACAGAGCTGCTGGATTCCTGTCATTTTGCCTCAATACACAGAGGATGAGAAGGTCAGTGGGGACACACTCTTGAACTGGGTGGCTATCACTGTGGAGGAGGAGCCCAACCACAAAAAGGGCCAGCATACACCATCACAACAAGGGAATGGGGGCACCTGGCAGTTTTGGGACTGATAACACAGTGAAGTCCTCGTGCAGTCCACTGAAATGGGGGAGCAAGATGATGGAGCTGTCGCACCTGCGCCAATACCACGCAGGCAACTAGGTACTTTGCGCCCATGCCAGAGTTCGACACATCAGGGCCCCCTTCCAAACTTGGACCTAAATGGCTGCTGTGGGTGAAAAAACTCGAAATGTTCTTCATAGCCACAGGGGAGACAGAGGACGATGCAAAAGTAGCCACACTTGTGTACTCAGCAGGAACGGAAGTACACAGGATATTTGACTCTTTAAACCTACAGGTGATCACGTACGATGCTGTCAAACAGGCCCTCCAGATCCATTTCCTCCCCATGGCGAATGTGGATTTCGATAGATTTGTTATGTGCACTGAAAAGCAGCTGGGAGAGGAGTCCCTAGACCAATTCTGTGCAAGACTGAGGCACCTGGAGAGCACCTGCAGGTGGGTGAATGAAGAAGAGATGGTGCAGAATCAATTAATCCAAGGTTGCAGCTCAGGGAAACTGTGGAGACAGGTCCTCAGAGAGCCCGGCCTGACGCTAACACAGATCCTGGACACTGGGCAGGCGTATGAACTGGCTGAGAACAGAGGGGCCAAGATGGACGCTGCGGTGCGCCCAGGTAGGACTGAGGAAGCTTTCGCTGTTGGTGGGCCCACACAGGTGAAGTCACGTTGGGGCCAGAAAAGATCTGAGGGCACTCCGACCTCTTCAACCCCGCAGTCTTGCCAATACTGCGGGTATGATCTGCCTCATGTGGGAGGATGCCCGGCGAAGGCGAGAGTTTGTGGCAGATGCAGCACACCAGGACATTATGCAAGGGTGTGTAGGGCAGCTGTCCCGGTGACCACATCCAGGGGGCCAGCGAGAGTGGGTAACCCCAGAAAATTTAGGAATGTAGCAGCCATCGAACAAGGGGTGCAAGAACTAGACATTGCGGAGGAAGAGGAAGACGAGGAGGAAATCTTTTTCATCTCCAACATTGCCACAGGGGCAAAGAGAAGAAGACAACCAACATGCACGGTGAACATTGGGGACACACAAATGCCCGTTTTGATTGACACGGGTACGTCGGTATGTGTCCTGGCAGCAGATCATTATGAGGCCCTCCAAGGTCCTCCTGAACTTGTTACACCTTCTTATGTTCCCTTGGCTTTTGGCAATGCTTATTTCCTTATAATGCACAGTTCTTGGCACTTTCATGGCTGTGACAAGTGTTGGATTTCTCATATCCTGCATTCAACTCATGGTACTCTCTTGGTATTGTTAACACTTGTTTCCGTCAGTACATTATTTCAGTGCGGTTCAAAACTTCCCTTTTAGTAAAGTTCACAATCTTTCTTTCAGTCCTTTCAAGATGCCAGAGTGTTTCCAACTTGCTTTCAATTCGTTTGGTATTCAAAATGCTTTGCTTTCATTTCGTTTGTTACTAAAAATACTTTTCATTTGCTTTAACTTGCTTTCAATTCGTTCGGTTTTCAAAATGCCTTCTGCCACCACAGGTTCCTGTTTCTCCATGCGGTCGCCCCCGTCTTCTCCTGTCGGTCTTTATGTGACTTGCGCACACCTAGCAGTGCTTCCTCGGCGAGCAGGATACACGTAACTGCTTCTCTTGGTCCTGCTGGCCTCCGTCTCACGGTTTGCCACCGGCCTCCAGCTTCTTGTGTCTCTGCTTCTCGCTACATACATTCTGCATGCCTTCCTGGATCTCCAGCACTCCTCCTGCCATGCCGCCACTCCTGAGAGGTCTCCCCGCACACAGCTGACTGTGCTCCCGCAGCTGACTGTGCTCCCGCAGCTGACGCCGCTTGTGTCAGGCTTCCAGTTTTCAAAGCTCCCACCTCCATTTCCATTACAAAAAGGACTAGACCGCTCGCCAGCAAAGTAGTAGTCCTGCTTTGCTCTTGTTGTCCTCCTCCTCGTTCCAGTACCTGGTTGGGGCTGATCATTGTTCATTTTCACAAAATGAGGATTTGTTGGTCTGGTTATCCTCTCCTTCGTCTCATTACCATATGGATGCAATTTGGGGAATACTTTAGGAGCATCACAGGGAACGAGCTGAGCTAAAAATGCACAAACACGTAAAGGCTGATGCCTCATCAGCAGCATATTCCACCAAACTCATCAACCTATCTAGAAAGTTCCTCGCCCCCAACAACTGTCTCACACTAGCCAGAGACATCACTGGAAGCAAACTTCACTACTGTAATGCCATCCTTGCAGGCACCTCCTCAAAAAACCTAAAAAAACTGCAATTGATCCAAACAACGCTCTGAAAGCAGTCTGGGGCTTGAAACGTTCCGACCACATCTCCAAAGTGAGATGGGAAGCTCATTGGCTGCCTATCAAGGCACGCATTGACTTCAAAATCCTATCCATCACCCACCGCTGCCTGCACAACACTGCCCCCCTTCCTCACGCACCGTATCTCCAAAAAACCTAATGTATGCAGCCTGCGCTCCTCCTCCTCCACGTTACTTAGCACCCCCAGATTCACCAGAAAAAGAGCCGGCAGAACCTGCTTCACCACCACTGCCCCTACCCTTTGGAACACTCTCCCCCCAACATCAGAGATGACCCCTCCTACCTGACCTTTCACAAAAACATAAAAACAATACTATTCAACAAACATGTGTAACCTTGCGCACATGCTTCTGCTTTATCTGTAACTACCACCTGTGATTTGTAACCACCAAGACACCTTGTATTTCATATGTACTGTCTGACTGCAATGTAACCTCTAGCGCCGTGATACCTCGAGATCCTGGGCGCTATCAACAAATGAATTAAATAAATAAATGAAGGCTTGAGGGATGGAGGGTTTGTGGTGAAAGGGAAATGGGGGACACCATGTCTCACCTAAGGACGTCATCTCCCCACTCCCCAAGTCTCCTCCACCCAGGTGATCCTCCCTCGCATATCCACCCCCAGGATCAGGATCCAAAACCGATGGCCTTTCCCTGGCCACCTGAGAAGAGGATACCGGGAGTAAATGAAGTGAGGACACCATCAGAGTTGTTTCAAGGTCTTTATCCTCTGACAATTGTCTTGTACACAATCATGTAGATCAGTTTATCCTTGTGCCACTGAACTCATTGGGCCTCATTACGACCCAGGCGGTAAGTTACCGCCTGGGCAGTGACTTTACCACCATGGCGTAAACTAAGTTTACGCCATGGTGGTTGGCGGACTTACCGCCCCATTCCGAGGTCGGCGGGGCGTTAAGTCCCCAATCCCCATTTACCCTTCCCCATTCCCATTTTCGCCCCATAGGGCATAATGGGAGTGGGGAAGGCGTTAATTACGCCACCGTAAATTACGGTGGCGTAATTAACTCCATGGTCCCTTAGCGCCATGGATTTTAACACCTGCAGGTGTTAAAACCTCCATGGCGCTAAGGGACCTCGTACTCAGGCAGTAAGGGTCGGCGCTGTTTACGCTGCTGTAAACCCCTTACCGCCTGGGTCGTAATGAGGCCCATAGTTTTGATCATATCTGATTACTACAGGATAACTCTGCTTTGAAAGAATCCAGGAAGTAACCTTGAACTAGAGACATTCCCAGTTTGTATCCGGTCATTCTGCAAATATTGTAGGGGCTGGTGGGAGGTCTCAACTATTTTATGTTCCCCATGGATCAATGAACGGTAGTTTTTCAATGCCCATACTATTTCCAGGAGCCATTTTCTGCATTCATAAAATTCTATCTCAGCGGATGATAAAGTTTTCCTTGCGTAAAAATCACTTTATTGACCTGGCTATGCTTCTAATATAAGACTGTGCTTAAATAGGTGTTGGAAAATCCTGTCTACAGGGACAATTCCTTGTTTTTGATGGGATTAGCCAAGTATGGAGCCTGGGATAAACTTTTTTTCAGTTGTTTCAAATACTCCATTTGGGAGTCCACCCACTCTCACTTGGCCCATCCCTTCAATAGATGGACCAAGGGTTGAGTGATCTCTGCGTAATCCTCTATTTATTAAGATTATAGTTAGTCAATCCTAATAGACAACGTAATTCAAGTAGATTTGTGGGGTTGTTCAATTTCAGTAAAGCCTCTACCTTCTTTTTCTGAGGATTGAGACCTGTGGCTGTGATTTCATGGCCTAGAAATTGTACTTAAGTTCTGCACCACTGTGTTTTCTGAAGGGATAACTTCACACCTGCATTTCTCAGTTGGTTCAACACATGGCGAATCTCCTACAGGTGTTCCTCAAAAGGTTTAATTTTGATTAGCAGGTCATCCACATAGGCCAAATTCCCTCTTCATACAAAGGTAGGTATGGCTTTATGTAGGAATGTATTTATCTAATTTCTGCTATTAATACACCCAAAGACAGTTCTGGAACATGCAACCTGCTGCCCCTGAAACGTAAAGGCCACTTCATATCAGTGTTTAGAGTCCCAAAACAGTCCAACAACCATTAGTCAAATCAAGGGCAGTATTTACTTTCAAACCATGGATCTGTTCAAGACCCTGATCAATTTAAGAAAGAGGCCACCATGACATGTGTACCCTCTGATTCAATTCCCTTATGTCTGCACAGAGTCTCCATTATCAATTGGTTTTCAATATTACTAGGACTGAATTATTTAAAGTACTCTGGATTGGTTGAATAATTCCACGAGATTCCAAGTTCTTGATAATTTGTGTGAGTGATTCCATGGATGCTAGAGGTAACTGGTATTGTCTTACAAATACTGGTGCCATATTAGGGTCTGTAGGTATGGTTGTTCAATGAAGAGAGGTATGTGCACAATCATATGAATCCACAGAGACAACTTTCTGAAAATCCCCCAAAGTCGGTCTTAATATTTGCTTTTGCTCTTCTGTTTCACAGGCATCAGTTATACTGATTTGTTCTCCAACCATCTGGTGGAAACCTGGAAATAATGTTTGGGTGGCTATTTCCGAGGTATCTCCTAATTGCGTAGAGAGGTCATTGCTTATGGTGTCTACCTGGCTAATCGATTCCTAGGTCTCAATGTAGTTACTTCTTACTTTGAATACTATCTCATTTTGAAGCATCTCACATGTAAGATCATCGGCTCCATAAGAGCACAGGAAGCACATCATACAATTCTCCCCTCGTCGAGTATAAAGAGTTTTGTGCTAATGACCATCAGTATTGTCACAACAATCTTCAAGTATGAGACCAATGCTAGGACTGTCCTGGATTTATTCTAGAATTAACAGCCACCCAATGGTGGTATCCTGGGATTCCTTGATGCTTTGGGGGTTCATTATTATTAACTAATATTGGAAGGTGTCATCTTTGAGACATACCTATAGAGTTGTCTGTATAGACCAGCCCTTTTGCTGAAGAATATTGTTTTAATGAATTAAAGCTTCATTAAACAAATTCTTTTCATTTCTAATTTCTACTGGCAATGTGTAGTGTTGCGTGTTTTCTGGAATAGTAACTTCTTATTTGATTTGAACATCAGCAGCATAAGGAAGCAGTTGAGCTGACCCAAATGCTTTTTCTTGATCATTGAAGTCCATCAGAATTCTTGAATCTGTACCAGACTTTGTTAATAATAAAATACACATTTTCTGCAAGTCGATGTAGTATGTGATTGTCAATAAACAAATAAGAAACAGCATTTCTCATGAAACAGCAATTATGATTTACCTTTTTATTTCCAATTTGGATCTCCAGCATGCACCTGCTGGTAATCATCTATTTTGAATCCATCGCATCAAGTCCAGATTGCTCTTTATCTTTCAGATTAAATGTGGGAATTGTCTGATCCTTCTGTAATTTCCTGAGTTATCTTTTAGTAATGAAACTTCTTTCTTGAGCTAAGCAAACCTTGGAGAGAACTGTTTCCGATTGGGCCGAGTTTCAGGTAGCGGGCATCTGTGATTTCCAGTATCATCAGGGGCGCCTTCAGTTTTTGGTTGACTGGAAGGGCTACTCCCCGGCGGACCATTCCTGGGAACCTGCTTCAGGTGTTCATGGCCCTCGCCTGGTTCAGGCTTTTTCTCGGCTTCACCCGGGTAAGCCCGGATGTCCGCCTCAGCAGGGGGGGGCATACTGTTACATCTCACTACAGCGTTTGCCGCAGCCGTGTTCGCTTCATTGCAGTGGCTGGGACTTCCAACATGGCTGCTGGCTCAAACCGTTTCTTTCCTTGCTGTCCGCCCCTTCCAGCCTCAGCGGGCGTCTCGCTTGCCTTGAGTCATCTGACCAGTTATATGCCAGCTGTTACGGACTGCACACGCATCGCTAGTCCCCTAGAAGATGCTCCGTAAGTTCGTGGTCCAGGGATTCTGGTTACTCACCTACTCTGTGTTTCTTACAATCTAATTACCTTTTGTGTTTCCAGATCGGTCTCCTTTGTGGTCACAACTGCCTTTGCTGCATGAAGCAATCGCCACGCCTACGTTTCTACCCTTCTTCCAACTCTGAAACCAAAGCACGGCATCAGCCTCCTCTCTCCGATTCCGCATACAGGAGTAAGATTAGGATCGGGGTTTCAACCCAGGGGAAACGCCTTTGTGCTCCCCATTCCTTTCCTAACTCTCTCCCTCTGCTAGGTCTCTCTCTCCGGGAACAACTCTACTCTTGCCGACCTCCACGCCCCCGGTGCGGAAGCCTTTGAATTAGGCAGCGGCTTCGCCTCCGTAAATCAAAAATCTCAAGGACAGGTCTTAGCTGCAGAATAGGAACTCTTCTCATCATGTTCTTTGGGTTCCAGGTATCGCCCCTTTTCCTTCAGAACAGCACCACGTTGTTGTTCCCTTCGCTGTCTCCCGTCCGGGGAAGAGTTTAAACAGGCTGCAGGTGCCGATCCCCTTCTTTCCTTTTTCTCTTTTCAATCTGTTTCCGAGTCTTGCACTCACTTCCCTTCTGTGCCTTCTTTCTCTTCGTCAAAGACTCCCCTCCAACCATCGGAGAACCATCGCTCCAACACCACTCCGCCTGGGATTCTAGAAGAAGAAGCGCAGTATCCCCACCGCTCCCAACTCCAGTTAAGGGTTTTATTCCCCAGAGGGTTTCCCTGGGGAGGTTGCTCATCTATGTCCTGTCCCACTACAGGCAGATGGGGAGTAAGGTCCTCAGGGGGATTTTTCCTATCGTCAAGGACTGCCTACCTGCAAGGTCAGTGGTTACTGCTGGGTGCTTTGTTACAAGTCATATAGTGAAGCAGATTGTTACACTATGAGGCATAAAAAACCTGAAGAGGAAGGAAAGTCTTTTTGTATTGGGGTTTCTGTTGGAATTAACAGTTTTAATTCTTCTTCTTAGGTCGTGTGTATAGGAGTTTCTTTGTTACTCTTCTTTATATTCCTGTTTCTGTTATACTTCTTTTAACTCTGAGTCTCTGCTCTTTTGGAGGAGGTATTAAGCCAATGCCGGGTTTATATCACCACAGAGTTCTCTTCATTATCAAATGTAATTGTTACTTTTTTCTGTTCACTAAATTCAACTTTTTCATTTTTCTCTTGTTTTATTTCAAGGAATAAAGTTGCTTTGCCGTTGGCCTCTGCCAATTAGTCAGCAAACTCAGGTGTATTTTCATATGAGATAAAAGACGTTTCTGGTAAGGCTTGGCATATCTTTTCCCTCATTCCCCCTTCTTCCTCTTTTCTTGTGTATTTTGAACTGGAACAATTTCCTCTTGTCATTGTCCACCCTGACCTGTGAATTCATTTTGGCCAAGGTTTCTATGAGCATTAGAATCAGGATTTCTCTGCAGGGATCTCATGAATTGACCAATACTCTCTGTTAATTGTTTGATCTGTCGCTCCAATTGTGAGACTCGTATTCCACTCCCCGGACTATGAGGTCTTCTCTGATCATACCTCTGTTCTTCTCTAGAATGGTAAATGTCTTTTCTGTGAGAGTAGTTCTGATAGTTCTAAGAACTATTGTTGTATCTATTGTTCGATCTCCACCCACCCTGGTCCTGGGATTTGTTATCTTGGAATGTAGGAGTAGAAGGCAGATCATTGTCTTGGTAATTCATCCTAGGAGCTGGTTATTGGCTTGTCTTCGCCGTAAAAGTCGGACTCAGATTTCTCTGGGAACCTAATCCTGGGCTCTGGCATTTCTCTCTGCAGGAGGAATAGCTTTGTAGCCATGTACATGCTTTGAGCCTCAATGCTGACGACTAATGTAATTCTCTGGTTTTGTGGGATCTCTATTTTGCATGCTGGGTGGACTCTGCTGGTTTTGAACAGATGGTCTTCTCTGTCTGTTAGGATCATTAACAGTAGAGGAATATGTCTTTGGGCCCTGTCTCTAAATCCAACTGAGGATTACTCTCAAACTTAGCTACCCTAATGGCGCTCCAGAAGGCATTTCTTTGGTGTTCTTTTCTTTGTTTGTGAGAGTTGTTGGTATTGTACTACCTAGATCCCCATAGCTTGTGGCATTATCCACTCCAACATTATTGAATGATCAAGATCGCAGACTAACTGAGTCACTATGTATTTGTCACACTTTCAAAAGGATACAAATAAACACCCCTTTTTGGAGGGTTTTTAGCGCACCTTGAAAAGGATACAGACTTTCAAAAAGGATACAAGATAAACATCCACTCTATGGGAACCCTTCACTCTGAGAGGTCTTGAACGCAACGTTAACAAGACTTTCCCCCCAAGAGCGCAGCCTGTATAAATGTAATGGGCCTCATTACGACCCTGGCGGTAAGGGGTTTACGCCAGCGTTAGCTGCGCCGACCCCTTACCGCCAATTACGAGGTCCCTTAGCGCCATGGAGGTTTTAACACCCGCTTTTGGCGGGTGTTAAAATCCATGGCGCTAAGGGACCATGGAGTTAATTACGCCACCGTAATTTACGGTGGCGTAATTAACGCCTTCCCCACTCCCATTATGCCCTATGGGGCAAAAATGGGAATGGGGAAGGGTAAATGGGGATTGGGGACTTACCGCCCCGCCAACCTCGGAATGGGGCGGTAAGTCCGCCAACCACCATGGCGTAAACATAGTTTACGCCATGGTGGTAAAGTCACGGCCCAGGCGGTAACTTACCGCCTGGGTCGTAATGAGGCCCAATATGTCTAACAGGCCAGGGGCTTGAGTGAAAAGGCAGGAGCAGCGACAACAGAGCTAAGGGAAAAAAGCAAGATATAGCAGTTCAGAAGAGCAGCCAGGTATGCCAAAATGCAGCAATCACCACTCACAAGTACCCCCTCTTATCTGCGTAGCCAAGGAGAATTCCAGTAACCTACTTGGAATCAGCAAAATGGTGATAAAGAGTAGAAGGAAAGGAAGTCCCAGTTCTAGAAAGTCTGTGCAAACCAACTAACCCGAACGGCATGAGGGCGCAACTAAATAGTCCCAGAATAATCCCAATGAAATCAGCAAAGCGTCCCAAAATGAAAATAACCAATCCAAGTTGTGACCTTCAAATCAGGAAAGCGTCCGAGTGGTCACTGCGGTGTGTAGAACAAAGTTCCTTGTGATAAACAAAACAGTGTCTTTGGTAGATCCGGAAAGTGGAGTGTTCTGTGATCTTGTGAGAGGTAGGGGTCCCAGAAGCTAGTGGAAACAGTAGCCAGTGCAGAGAAAAGAAACTTGAGAACCGGAGTCCAGCGCAAAGTTTCCTAATGTGTAGACTGCGCTGGACGTGAGATTAATGTACTTAGAAAGCGTCACAACAAACAAGGGCAAAATGAAGGCAGACCAATTTGGTAGCCGTATGTTCAATAACCGAGGGAAACAGCCGAGGGAATTTAGCGCCAGAAATCGTAGAGGGTAAAGCGAAAGAATAATCCTTTGATGCACGAGCCGGTTCCGGGAAATACAGGAATCAGAATGTCAAAGAGTCGGGCACTAAACTAATTGCTTAGTTTTAGGAGCACCCATTGCTGGGATTTGCCAAACTAAGTACTGGAAGCACTCGAAAACGCAGGACACGTTACGTGCACTTCACGTGACCGCGAGCAGAGGGATTGTCGGGAGGTGTAGTGCGGCGTATCTCGCGAACCGAGTGCAGTCAATGGAGTGAACTATTCCTGAACTCCCTGAGAGAACAAATGGTTGATAAGTACGAGGGGCCCAAAGAAACGGAAGATTTGGGACTGCATCACCTTCAGAACTCAGGTGTGAAACCTTGAAGAGAAAAGCCTAATTAATTCCAATCCCCACCCCAACAGCAGGGCTTGGAGAGAAGAACCCTTTTCGCTCTCTCCTCTGCAGCTGCACCATCTTAGGAGAGCAATGTTTAATTGTCCCTTACCAAAGGAGAGACAATCTTTCACAGATGTTCATTTTACCTGATTTTATCCTGTATTTTATGATGGGCTTTGAAACTCCAGAAACTCACAAAACACACTTCTTTGCAGGCGGACAGTCTGGGGACAATGGAGGATCAGAGCAGAAGCCAAACACCAGCCCTGAACTGGAACCAAGCTGAAAGAAAATCCCAAATCATAGCAAACCTTTTAAAGACTTCCTTCCCCCAACCTGGACTAGGAAAACAGTTATCCAATCAATTTTGAAAGTTAGCCTCAGCCAATAGGAGGATGGTGAGATCTTTAAACCCAAGGCTAAGATCCACAGACAGGGTCTCAGGTCTCTGAGTAGAGGAGTTTGCTGAGAAAACTGGAGAGCACCAGGAAAGGAAGCCCCTTGAAGCCAGAATGGGTCAAGCTGAAGTGAGGGAGAAGAGCCCTTTGACCCCCAGAAGAGGGACATGCTCAAATGAGGGACAACAGCGCCGCTGGGACCTCCCAAGAGGTTGTGCTCCACTTAGTAGGAAAAGAGTCCCTGGAACCACAGAAGAGGGGTGTGCTCCAGTGAGAAGGAACGAACCCCTGTCAGCCCAGAAGGGTAGTGTGCTCCAGTGAGGTGGAGGAGAGCCCCTTCAGACCAGAACATAGAACCCCCTAACCCAAAGTGGGGTATGATAAGTAATAAGAGAGAGAGTGACTTTGATCCTCTGAAGAGGGGATGTGTAACAGAAGAGGAGAGTACTTTCAACTCCGGAAGAGAGCGTGCTCCAATCGGGAGTCGGTGGGGGTAGCGAGCACCTCATAAGCCCAGAAGGGGGGTGCCCTACAGTGTAGAGGGAGTGAGAGAGTGACTTGGATCCTTGGAAGAGGGGATATGTGACAAAGGCGGTGACCTTAGCCATGGAAGAGGGGAATACGTAATAGAGAGAAGGAGAGCCCCAGTGTAGGGGAGGACTTTTGGGACACTTGGAAAAGTGAGGAAGCCATAAATCGAGAGAGAGGTGTAGAGCTATGTGGTCCCCAGAAGAAAGGGTAAAGACAGAGATCTAGACTGTTTGTGTCAGGATCTGGTCTGTGGATCCGCTACTGAAGGGGATGCACTACAGCCTCTGGTAGTGGTTGCCATGGCACCTGAGAAGACATGGGACACACAGAACTAAACTACATTGCCTATGCACCATCCCACAATGCAACCGGCTGACCAGCATGTGAGCTAGCACTTCCATCGTCCACAGTATTTAAAGAGCTGGATAAGTGGTCACGGCACTTCTCAACAAATGATCTTCGTCCTGTGAGTAGCACTCTTTGCCCTTTGCAGTTTTGTTTGGTGTGACTTTGCCCTGTTGATTTGGGTCACACTTTGATATTCACTTGCTACTACCCTCATCTGCTTCTGGATTGACCACTGTGTACTGATGCCAGCTTTCATTGGATTGCTGTCTTTGGAATGTGGATATCAGACTTGGTTGTTACCTTGATCATGTACACATTGGATTTGTGACTGTTATGAGTGAGGAACATATCTGAACTTTTCTTCATGGAACTGTGGATATCTGACTCTTTGGGCTCTGAACCACTTTAGAGCAGGACTCTACCCCTCTCTCCTAGCTGCAGCCTAGGGCTTTATGGGATAATGTACCCCCTTTAACCTAGCGGCACCCTCGTGTCATGAGGGACAGGGTAGTCCCACCCTTTCTAATTCCGCTGACCATCTGTCCTCCAGTGCAGAGTCTTGCAGGCGTGTGTCTGTATCATGTCAATTTCATCCCGGTAGTGTGAGAAACATGAAGGTGTCTCACCCGCTAGTCCCCGGGGATCTGACATCCAGGTGGCCAGGCAAGACCCATCACTATTGGATCCAGTTCCTGGGGGTGGACCAGTGTGGGTGGATCACCTGGATGGGGGGTCCACAGGGAGTGGAAGTCGGACACCGACAGGTGAGACGCGGAACCCCTTCCTTATAACACCTTTTCCCCATCCTACCCTGTAGGATACCTAGAAGTTCTATGCCCCCGCTTTCCGACATGAACACTTTCTTACACCACGAAAGACAATGGACTAACACCAGGGCTATTTACCTGACATGTCCCAACACAAGGGTCAGGCAGAGTCAGGCAATTGATAATAACAACACACACCTGACAGCCCGTTCCCTTCCCCACAGGGATAAAAGATGGAGCACAAGAGCACACTTTGAGCAAGGCAGACCACACGACGAGGCAGCTATTCCAGAACGGCAGTTCAAGAGGAGGAGAAAGATGGCAATAACCAAAGGACGACAAGGAGAGAAGTGCCCTTGCCCTTTTCGACCCAGACCTGCGAAGCCTCCATGAAATGAATCATAAGGTTGGGAACAACAGCTAGCATGTGGTGTAACAGATGCCAACGGTGTACGGAGACTTCCTACACTGATAACCAAGTCAGGGAGAGACGCTGGGTACCGTGGTACCGCCTTTGATTCCAGAGACAAGAAATACCAAGCGGTTCATCACAGCCAGTGTGTCGGAGGGAGAACCAATAGTAAACGGAACTGTGTTGAGAGAAGGTTGCAAATGGCAACATAATGTGAATCAAAGAACAAAGACTTTGCGCCTCATTACGACTTTGGAGGTAGCAATGGTGCTATTAGCACCATGGCTGCCTCCAAAATCGTGTCCGGGTTCGCTGAATGGGGAAATATCGGGCCATTCTGACTTTGGAAGGCCCGGTATTTCCTCCTTCAGGGAACACGGGCCCAGTCCTTCCCCATTCCCATTCGAGCCCCCATATGGCGCAATGGGAATGGGGAGGGAGCTAACAACGGGCCTGTCAATTACGGGCCCGTTGTTAGCTCCCTGGTCCCCCCACGGGACCCGCTCTGGACGTCTGGAAAAACCAGACGTCCAGAGCGGGTCCCGCGAGGGGACCTTGTAATAGTGCAGAGTGGGTTTAACAGCGCCAGCACCATTCCCGGCGCCATTAAACCCATTCCGCACTAGTCGTAATGAGGCCCTTTGTGTGTTACAGAACTGTTGAAACTATCCAGAGAGAAGCCAGCTGTAGAATGGGCAGTTCCCCGTTTGTTAGAACTACAGAACCCAGGAGGCCCTAGAAGAGCCGATGCAAGAGGTCTAAGTGGCCGTACAAGGGTCGAGGAAAACCCCTTGTACAATCGAAAGTCTTTGACCCATAACCAAAAGGAAAGCAAAGGGAAGTAAATCACGCATTGTGTAAAGCAAAGTGAACTATGTAACTGGCAAGTGTGGACCCGGCTGAGGGATGCCTGAAAAAAGGGGGTTAAGTACGATAACCCCGTGAACATTGTGTTGACAAGAGTGAACCCGGCTGATGGATTTCCACAGTGGAAGATTGTTTAAAAAGTAATTGAGCCTCATTACGAGGTAGGAGGTAGCCATGGTGCTACCAGCACCAGCACCATGGCTACCCCCTTACCACATTCCTGGTCTGGGTTCCTGAAATAGGGACTTAACGGGTCATTCCAACCTTGGAGGACCCGGTAAGTCCCCATTCCGGGAACCATTCCCCATTCCCATTCGAGCCCCCATAGGGCTCAATGGGAATGGGGATGGAGCTAATAACGGTACCGCAATTTGCGGTACCGTTATTAGCTCTACAGTCCCTTAATGGGTCCCGTCCATAATGCCTGGTAAAACCAGGCGTTAAGGAAGGGACCCGCTAAAGGACCTCGGAATAGGGTGTTAAGGGATCCGGTAATCCCTTGCCACCTACCTCGTAATGAGGCCCATTGAGACTCGCGAATACAAGTGAAATATTCTGAGCAAACGACCACAGTGAACCCGACTGAGGGAGGCCCATGTTGCAACAAGGATCGGAGCCCGGTTGAGGGGGATCCAATCAGCCGGCCTCTGATAAGTCTTGCAACTTTGGCCTCCCTCCATCGGGTTCACTCCGGAATTTCAGTCATAGGGCCTCATTACACGGATGGCGGAGAACCATGGCGCTATTAGCGCCATGGTTCATGCCGGTAAATTACCGGCACCGCCTTGGCGGAAAGGGGAATTACCGCCCCATTCCAAGGTTGGCGGGGCGGTAATTCCCCCGTCCACCATTGCCCTTCCCCATTCCCATTTTTGCCCCATAGGGCTCAATGGGAATGGGGAAGGCGCTAATTAAGGTACCGTAAATTGCGGTACCGTAATTAGCTGCTTGGGTCCCTTTGTGGGTTGGTTTTTAACGCCTGCAAAAAGCAGGCGTTAAATCCCCGAACCTGCAAAGGGACCTCGTAGTAAGGCGGTAAGGATTTACCGGTACCGGTATTTTACCGGTACCGGTAAATCCTTACCGCCATCCGTGTAATGAGGCCCATAATCTCAACAACTTGTAATGTACAACGTGGGCCTTCATCCGATGAATTCACTACGGTCTTTCATTCACAATATAACATTTCAGAGTCGCAATGTCTTTACAGTTCACTTTGCTTTATCATTATGTGGGATTCACTCTCTTTAGCTTTCCCCTTGGAATCCCTCCGTTGGGTTCACATAGTCACATAGTTCATGATTTGCTCATTCTCATCACAAAGCAGGGGTTCCCTTCCCCTAGCTTTCTCTTGGCATCCCTCTGTCGGGTTCACACTTGCCACAGTTTACCATACAGCCCCAAAAACCTTCGACTGTACAGGAGATTTTATTTGACCCTCGTACGACCACTTTGACATTACACATGGACTTCCAAAAGGCCCCTTGGTCTTTGTAGTTTCGTTAGCAAGGAATACTATATAGAGTCCTTCAAATGAGCACCCACGTGGCGCCGGACCACTCTATGGGCCTCATTACACAGTAGGCGGTAAGGGTTTACCGGTACCGGTAAGGGCACCGGTACCGGTAAACCCTTACTGCCTTACTACGAGGTCCCTTTGCGGGACCCAACCTTAACGGCTGGTTTTACCAGCCATTAAGGAACAGGCCTGCAAAGGGACCTTGGTGCTAATTACGGTACTGCAATTTGCGGTACCGTAATTAGCTCCTTCCCCATTCCCATTGAGCCCTATGGGGGCAAAAATGGGAATGGGGAAGTGCCTTGGTGAATGGGGAATTACCGGCCCCGCTCACCTTGGAGTAGGGCGGTAATTCCCCGATCCACCAAGGTGGACACGGTAAAATACAGGCAGCAACTATGGCGCTAATAGCGCCATGGTTACCACCTACCGTACAATGAGGCCCTACGTCTGGTTCCAACTTCACTCACAAAAGATCTCTGTCCATTATCTTCTTTCTATATATACAATGTTGCTACTGCATTCCCTTCATATGTTGATTGTATGTATACGTGTATGTATACGTGTAAGGGACAGATTCCTTTTATTATAGTGTTTCCTTTAGTTTATTTGATAGGCAGGGAAATTCTCTTTAGAGTAGAGCTAGTGAGGTGTTATTCAAAACCATTTAAGTTAATAAAATGGCATTTTATGAAAAGCCTTTAGAGCGTGTCCGCTTCACATTTCTGACACCTCATATCTCTCTTCTATCTTGCGACGGTCGTTGGAGGGCTGTGCTTCTCAATTTCAGAGAACGTGAGGGAGACCAGTCCAATTGCAAAGTTGCAACATCCTGGTTAATTGTCATCCTGATTTCGTTCTGCGGGATCTTAAGCACTGCTAATGTCGCTTGTAGATTACTAAACAGAGACTGGACCCCATCATGAGTAAAGATGATCCGAAAGCAAGATCCGTACCTATACAGAATTTCTTTGCCATGCAGCCATTGAGTAAGGGGCTTCATCAGCTGATGATTTTGAATCGTACCCTGGGCCAAATCTTGAAAAAAGGTGACAGAGCTGCCTCTCAATGAGAATGCGCTTTGCAACTGTGTCTTCTGTAAGATCAGTCCTATAGATTTTTTTAAATGCACTCTGATCAGGACATCTGGAACCAGATTTTTTTTTCTTTTGCTGAAAGTTCGAAAACACTGTACGAGTGCGATCCAGAGTAAGATCTATTCCTTCTTTTCACCCTAGAATTGTTACACTCACCTTATCTCTGCAGGGACGTCTGGAGCTTCGGCACAGGTACTTGTTGGACGTGCGCTGGATGCCTGGTCTGACCTTAGGTCAGCACTCACCATGTTTCAATTCCTAAAACAAGGGAATATGGGTTAACGATTGTCCGCTTCTCCCTCTTCCTCTCTATTCCCCACAGTTTCTCTTGTCCCTCCTCCACCCCCCGTGGGATTCTGCTCACCTTGTGATATTTGTGGGCAAGCACTCCGTCCTGCTTCTTCTCAGCAGGGGCGGAATGTCTCTGCTCCTTCGTTTAGTGGAACCAATTTACGTCACCGGTTGATGAGATTTTGAAAGGCCAATCCCAGTCCCGCTGCGGCATTAGCTGTAGAAATGTCTTTATTGTGTTTGATTGGTTGTCCTTCTTGCTGGTAATCCTTCTTCGTGTTATTCCTGGCTTCTGCGATGTCGGTGCCGGCGTAGCACAGTGCGGCAAATATTGCAGTGTGCGCCGCTTTTGTCTGCCAGTCTTTTCCTCATTCTGATGTTGTGAGCTCAAGTGTGTTATGCAGGCTGTTATTGTAACCTGACTCGTGCTGCCTTTGATGCGCAGTATTTATATGTCCGATTTACTCACTGTCTCTTGTTTCTGCAGATTCTGATCGAGTTAAATGCTGCGTTCCGAACGTGTCTGTGCGCGGTATTGATATGTCCGATTTACTCACTGTATCTTGTTTCTGCAGGTTTCTGATCAGGTTAAATGTGGCGATCCGACCGTGGCTATTGCGGAGAGGAGGTGCTGACCATGTGCTGTGACTGACAGGAAAATGCTAAGAATACTCGAGCCGGAATGATAAAGGAATTGCAGGTAAGTCCAATGATTCTACGCTGGAGTTGTTTGCGTTAATTCCGGATCTAACGGTTTCTTCTTCTTGTATTTCAGGTCGCAGGAACACATTGAGCGTCATGCTGCATAAAGCAGAGCAATGCGAAGCGAGATCTAGTGCAAGGGTGTGGCTTATATAGTCAGCCACACCCAAACGCTGGAGCGCCTGTGAAAGAAAGTCCATGGCCCATCATCTAGTCATGTTGGATGAACAGGAAGTTACTGGTCCTTTTGTCAGTCCCCATTCACACTATGAGCCTGGTGCCAGAGGCGCCAGGACAGAGTCCAAGTGGCCTTTCTCTGCATCCCACAGGGTTTGGCCGGGGTGGCGCCACAAGAATACTTTCTGAGTGACAGTCCCACAGCATTATGGGAGCAGCAGGCCAGTGATTGCGCGGGTGTGGGTGAGACTGGACTGATAGTTGTGACAGTACTCCCCCTAAGGACCCGCTCAAGGATGAGTTCCCCTCTGGTCCTGCTTTGGTTGGATGATTACGATGGAACCTCTTTACTAGTTGAGGGGCATGGATGTGGTAACTGGGTTCCCATGTCCTGTTTTGTGGTCCATATCCTTTCCAGTGAACAAGGTAATATAACTTGGATCCGACTGTTTTGGAGTCCAGGATGTCCTTCACTTCGTATTCAGGTTCACCGTCTATTACGATGGGAGCCGGAGGTGTTTTGATTCGGGTGCCGGGTTGAACTGGTTTCAAGAGGGAAAAATGGAACACCTGAGGAATCTGCATGTTTGAAGGCAAGGGTAGTTTCATAGCAACAGGATTGATTACTGCCTTGATGGTGTATGGACCTAAATATCTAGGATGGAATGTTCGCGACCCTTTTATGGGGACGTGTCTAGAGGCCAACCACACTGCGTCACCAACCTAATAAATAGGAACCTTTCCCCGATGTTGGTCCGCAAATTTCTTGTGTCTTTCTGTGGCTCTTGTTAGTTGTTCTGTTGCGTTTCCGACAACCTGGGTAATTGTGGTGTGCAAGGTTTTCACTGCAGGCATTTCCAGTGTCTCTGGTGGATCAAAGATGGAGGTTCGTGGGTGCCGTCCATACAAGACATAGAATGGACTTTGTCCGGTACTGGTATGGTTTGAATTGTTATATGCATATTCTGCTATCCATAACATATCTTTCCAAGTACCCTCTGTCTGGTGAAGCATGCATCTCAAATACTGTTTGAGTGTCTGATTAGTTCTTTCAGTTTGGCCATCAGTTTGGGGATGGTGACTTATGGACAGATGAACATCAATTTGTGCAAGCTCGCAACTCTTTTTCCAGAACTTCGAGACAAACTGACTGCCCCGGTCAGATATCAAGTTCTACAGAAACCCAGGCAGCCGGACGATTTGCTCTAAGAAGACCTTTGCTAAGGTAGACGCTCTTGGCAGACCTTTCAGAGGTATGAAGTGAGCCATCTTAGAGAACAAGTCAACCACGACTAAGACGGTGTTGTAGCCATTACAAGGAGGGAGATCTGTGATGAAGTCGAGTGACAAAGTGTGCCACGGTGTGGGTGGAACTGCCAAAGGGCGCAAAAGACCAGCTGGTTTCTGTTTCTGGGATTTGTTTTGTTCACAGATCCCACATGATAGTACAAATTAGGTTACATCTTTCCGCCAGGTTGGCCACCAATAGTTCCTTCTGATCTTGGCCAGTGGCTTGGCTACTCCCGGATGTCCCTCTAATAATGCGTTGTGGTAACTTGAAACAACCTGTTCCTGTAAACTCTTAATCGGAAGGTAAAGACATCCTAGGTAATATGGTAACCCATCTGCAACTGTGTGTTGAATGCTCCTAGTGGTCCATGTCTGTAGTTCGTCTTTGTCCATATGACGTCGGACTTTGGTATTTAGGTCATCCAAGGGAGACGCCGCTATGAGTAAACCCAGGAGTTTATCTTCTGGGATGATGGCTACTGGGTCTGGTGTTGCGTAGCATCTTCTCCTTTACCCAGGCCGAATAAGGTGTCAGCCTTGCCATTGCATGCTCCTGGACGATACGTGATGACATAGCCATATTCTGCGAAGAATAGAGCCCACCGAAGTTGGCGTGATGATTGCGCCCTGGCTGACTTCAGGTATTGCAGATTACGATGGTCAGCGATTACCGTGACCTTATGTCTGGCTCCCAAGAGGTAGTGCCTCCAAATCTTGAACGATGCCTTGATCGCAAGGATTTCTTTATCTGTGACTGCATAGTTCAATTCAGGTGCTGAGAACTTGCGGGACCAGAATGCCACGGGATGTAATTGACCGGTTTCTGGGTTTCTCTGCGAGAGGACAGCTCCCATGGCTCTGCTGGAGGCATCAGTTTCAACCACATACGGGAGGTCTGGTCTAGGGTGCTGTAAAATCGTGGCTGAAGTAAACTTATGTTTCAATATCTGGAAGGCTCTTTCTGCCTCTGCGGACCAGTTGAAATGTCTGTTTTTCCGTAGTAGAGATGTGATTGGGTCAACTAGCTGAGAAAAACCAGGATTTAAACAGCAATACAAGTTTGCAAATCCGAGGAAACTTTGGACTCCTTTCACAGAGGATGGTGATGGCCAGTTGAGGATAGCATCCACTTTCCGGTTGTCCATTCGAATACCTTGAGGGGTGAGGATGAAACCCAGAAACTCGACCTCTGAGATGTGGAAGGATCACTTTTCCAGTTTGGTGTAGAGTTGATGCTGTCAGAGTTTTTCAAGGACAGCTCGCACATGGATGACATAGTCTTGTTTTGTGGTGGAATATATCAGGATGTCATCGATGTATACCATTGCACAGACGTCAAGCAACTCTTGCAGTACATCGTTCATAAAAAACTGGAACGCGGCAGGAGCGTTACAAAGCCAAAGGGCATGACCTGGTACTCGTAGAGACCATACTTAGAACAGAAGGCCGTTTTCCATTTGTCTCCTTCTTTTACTCGTACCAGGTGGTACGCCCCCCTGAGGTCCAGTTTGGTATAGATCTGTGCATCCTTTACTTGGTCCAAGAGTTCTGGAAGGAGTGGTAGAGGGTACCGTATTTTTTACTGTTATCTGATTCAGTGATCGATAGTCAATACAGGTTCTCAGGTACCCCTCCTTCTTGGGCACAAAGAAGAGGCGTGAGGCTGCGTGGGACTTGGATGGGCGAATGAAACCGTTTGCCAGATATTGGTCAAAGTATGTCTTCAAATAGAGGTTCTCCTGTTCAGTTAGTGCATAGACCCGACTGCATGGAACTTGAGTGCTCGGTATAAGGTCTATCTGGCAGTCGTATGGTCTGTGTGGAGGGAGTGTATTCACCTGTTCATTCTGAAAGACGTCCTGGAAATTGATGTACTCTGAGGGCAATGTACCTGTCAGACCCAGTACCGCTCCTTCCTTCAAGACGGTTTTCACCTGTGCTCCCGCAAAGGATCCCATCACATAGCAGGAACGTGCACCCTCATTGGAGAAGGTTATAACTCTTGCATGCCAGTCAATATAAGGATTGTGTGCCTCCAACCAAGGTATCCCCAGAATCATCTGGAAATGAGGAACACTGATGAGGTCGAAGACGATGTCTTCCCTTTGGCGGTCCTGACAAAGAATTGTCACTATTTCTGCACAGTGGGTCATGGGCCCAGAAGATAATTGGGTACCGTCAACTGCCGTGATGTTTTTTGTTGTTGCTTTTAGACAAATGGGAATACCTATCCTACTTGCCAGGTCCTGGTCTAGATAATTGCTGATTGCTCCGCTGTCCATGTACGCCTCCAAAGCATGCATCGGGACGGCTGTTGATGGCAGATTAAGATCACTGGGATGACTAGATGCGAGGTCTGTGAATCCTTCTCTCTGCTCGGCAAGTGAACCACTACCCTGCCCGGCGTTGGAGTCTTCCGAGAATTGTTCAATGTCCTCCTTGTCTATGGCACCTACTATTTTCCTCGGTGGTTTCATGGGACAATCGTGCAGGAAGTGTCCAGCTTTGCCGCAGTACAAGCATAACTGCTGCTGTCTTCTTTTCTCTCTCTCGGCTTTAGTAAGAGGACTCTGTAACCCGCCGATCTGTCTGTATGGGCTCTGGGCGGTTCTCAGCCTGACGGGACTGGTTTTCTCTGGTACGTACGTAAACGGTTCTTCCTTCTGACTGAGCTTGATCAGTCTTCTGGTCCTGTAGTCTATGATCTAATTGCACCGCCAAGTCAATGGGCCTCATTACACGGACGGCGGTAAGGGTTAACGGTCACCGTTAATGGCAACGGTGACCGTTAACCCTTACCGCCGTACTACGAGGTCCCTTTGCGGGTTGGAGGATTTAACGCCTGCTTCTTGCAGGCGTTAAAATCCAACCCGCTAAGGGACCTCTGAGCTAATTACGGCACCGCAAAATTGCGGTGCCGTAATTAGCGCCTTCCCCAGTCCCATTGAGCCCTATGGGGCAGAAATGGGAATGGGGAAGGGCAATGGCGGAAAGGGGATTTACCGCCCCTCCAACCTTGGAATGGGGCGGTAAATCCCCTTTCCGCCAAGGCGGTGCCGGTATTTTACCGGCATGAGCCATGGCGCTAATAGCGCCATGGCTCACCGCCTACCGTGTAATGAGGCCCAATATACTCCGCACATCCATCAGGAGGATTCACCACTTGGGCTAAGATGTCCTTCAGCTCCCATCGCAGGCCCCGATAGAATAGAGTGGTTCTTTTCACCTCTGGCCAATTGGTTTCTGTGACCAGTCTGTTGAAGGTGGCTATGTATGTCAGCAGATCTTGGCTGCCCTGTCTGAGTGATAATAACTCGTTATCCAGGGCCTGGCCCCGAGTATGAAAGTTCTCGCTGGAATCCCATGAAATCCCGTCATAGGGGGTCATCCCGATTCACAAAGGGAATCCACCAATCTGCAGCACTCCCCCCTAGGTAAGATAACACAAAAGTGACCTTCGACTGGTCTGTGGGGAACACCCCTGGTCTACAAAGGAAGTGCAGACGGAACTGATTCATAAAAATGGCATATTTACTTGGTTCTCCTGAAAACCGCTCAGGAGGAGCCAACGGAACTGCTCCGAGTATGACTACTTGTACAGGAGGTGCATGTGGAACCGGCACTGGAGGACTGCTCCCGAGTAGTGGGGCTTGGCCAGCTTGTGTCTGGAGCAGCTGCCTAGTGAGTTCATCCGTGCGATCCCTGTTCACAACTAATTCCCTCCATAAGGCATTGGTCTCTTGCCGAATGGCATGTACCTTGGCTCGTAACTCACCCAACAACTGGGCTAACTGGTCAGTGTCAGAGGTCTCCATGGCACCCAGGCAGAGGTTCAAGTGAGGCTTTGCGTTCTGTTATGCTCACCTTATCTCTGTGGGGACGTCTGGAGCCTTGGCACGGGTACTTGTTGGATGTGCGTTGGATGCCTGGTCTCCCCTTAGGTCAGTACTCACCTTATGTCAATTCCTACAACAAGGTAATAGGGGTTAACGATTGTCCACTTCCTCCTCTTCCTCTCTATTTCCCCCCAGTGTCTCTTGTCCCTTCCTTGCCCCCCCTGAATTCTGCTCACCTTGTGATATTTGTGGGCGAGCACTCTGTCCAGCTTCTTCTCAGCAGGGGCGCAATGTCTGTGCTCCCTCGTTTAGTGGAACCAAGTTACGTTACTGGTTCATGAGATTTTGAAAGGCCAATCCCAGTCCCGCTGCGGCATTGGCTGTAAAAATGTCTTTATTGTGTATGATTGGTTGTCCTTCTTGCTGGTAATCCTTCTTTGTGTTATTCCTGTCTTCTGCGATGTCGGTGCCACCGTAGCACAGTGCAGCAAATATTGCTGTGTGCGCCTCTTTTGTCTGCCAGTCTTTTCCTCACTCTGATGTTGTGAGCCCAAGTGTGTTATGCAGGCTGTTATTGTAACCTGACTCACCCTGCCTTTGATGCGCAGTATTTATATGTCTGAATTACTCACTGTTTCTTGTTTTTACAGATTCTGATTGAGTTAAATGCTGCAATCCGAACCTGGCTGTGCGCGTTATTTGTATGTCCAATTTACTCACTGTATCTTGTTTCTGCAGGTTTTTGATCGGGTTAAATGCGGTGATCCAAACGCGGCTGCCGCAGAGATGAGGTGCTGATCATGTGCTGTGGCTGACAGGAAAATGCTAAGAATACTCGAGCCGGAATGACAAAGGAATTGCAGGTAAGTCCAATGCTACACTGGAGTTGTTTGCGTTAATTCCGGATCTAACGGTTTCTTCTTCTTCTTGTATTTCAGGTAGCAGGAACACGGTGAGCGTCACGCTGCATAAAGCAGAGCAACGCGAAGCGAGATTCAGTGCAAGGGTATGGTTTATATAGTGGCATGAAAATCCCCAATTTCGAACTTTACTACTTGGCAAGTCAGTTTAAGCATGTAGTAAAATGGATGGCGGACGAAACCACAACAGACGCCCGACTCTTACAACCAGCCTTGCCTCGGATGCTACTCAGGGATCTACTTTGGGTCCCGACCGCCACACTGCAAAACAGCCCTTACCTGGTTAAGCTTGGGACCCGCCTGTGGAAACGCGCCTGCAAAACGCGCCTGCAATAAATGTGGATGACCCGTACTCTCCACAAATCCCCATAGCAGCAATCATGGCCAGCAGACCCTGGCGACAAACGGAAACATGCAGCCAATGGGAGCCCCATGGGGACCTGGTTCAAGAACAAGAGATCCTAACGTTTGCAGAACTCAATGAGACCACAGGTCTACCGCCAGGGCAGTTCTTGCTCCATAGAGCTGTGGTGTGGAGCATGCTGGACAGATGGCCAGAATCCACGAACATGGTAACAGAGCACAAGGTCATCGAAACCATGCTAAATGCGGCCAAAGGGGGTCATGAAACCTCACGACTATATGGGGCACTAACGCAGGGCACGACCAGAAACTAGCTCAAAAGTAGGGTGAAGTCAGAGCAAGAACTGAGCCTGGAATTTGAGGACAAGGAATGGGAGAAAATAACTCACTATCACAAAAAAATCTCCAGAAACGCACGCCTGCAGCTCATCCAGTTTTACATAACCAACAGAGCATACATCACGCCAGAAGTGGTTTCCAAGTTTAGAGGAGCAGCAATCCAAGTATGCCCCAAATGTAATGAACCCAGGGCTGCTATGACTCACATGTTCTGGGGATGCCCAGTGATACGGGAGTTCTGGACACAGGTCGCGGCAAAAATGGCAGGGGTGGGCATAGACGGCGTAGTACAAGTCCCCCCCCCGTCTAGGTGCCATCATCAGCTGTCTACTGACTCGCGCCTTCTTTCCTGCCCACAAGAATTCGCTGGTCAAGGTTCCCAATTCCTTAAAGAAGCCTACAGGTACTGCTTGGAGTATTGCCTAGAAAAGATACAGAAGTCGCGGCAAAGTCACCATTTTAACCGCCGCCACCCTGGCCAGCCACGAAACACAGAGGTCCCTCCACCTACGAAAATCCCGCTTGATGTCTCTCAGTTAGCTTGGCACCAACCAGCTAAATTTGGTGTAATTTTCACTCCTAAATACCTGATGCCGCTCGGACTCCATAGAAATGGGGTAGCGGCCATCAGCGACTCCCGGTCCCCTGGGTTTAGAGTCAGGTTCAAGAGTTCTGATTTGCTAGCGTTAATCTTGAAGCCAGAGGCTTCTCCAAACTCCTCCAGCAGAACCCTGTTTGCTTGAATAGACTCCCGGGGGTGCTGTCAGCACAAGTAACATGTCATCGGCAAATGCTGCCATCTTATGCTCTTTCCCCCCAAATGGAATGCCCTGTATCCCCTCCGTCTCCCTAGATGCCTGCAGAAGAGGTTCCAAGTATATTGCATAAAGCATCAGGGACAGGTGACAACCCTGCTTGGTGCCTCTACTCTGTCTAAAGGACCTCGACATAGCACCATTCACTGCTATTCTCATGGTTGGCGCCTGATAATTAGCCTGGACCATACCCAAAAACGCCCCACCAATGCCCATTTCATGCACATGGTCCTGAACAGGAAGGACCACTCCATGCGCTCAAACGCTTTTTCTGCGTCCAGCGATAGGAGAACCGCGGGAGTGTCCGTCCTTTGAGCTTTTTCCACCAGGTGGGCCACCCTCCTGATGTTGTCCGCTGTTTGTCGGCCTCTTATGAAACCTGCTTGATCCGAATGGATCAAATCTGGGAGAAAGCCCTCCAACCTGTTAGCCAAGATTGTCGTAAATATTTTGGCATCAATATTAATCAGCGCTATGGGCCTGTAAGATGTCCTCTCTTCAGGGTCCTTTTTGGGTTTCAAAATGAGGGTCAGCCTTGCCTCCTCCATGGTCAGAGTTATTCTCCCCGTGGATCTAAAGGTGTTAAAGAGGTGAGTCAGATGTGGGACTAGTACAGTTGCGAAAGTTTTATAGAAAGCCGCGGTACAGCCATCCGGGCCCGGTGCCTTGTTCGGTGGTAGGCCGCAGGTTACCCTCCTCACTTCCTCCTCTGAAATCTCCCTATTAAGTGAATCAAGCACCTCCTTCCCGATCTTTCCCAACTCCACCATCTCTAAAAACTCCACCTGTAAGCAGGCCCGAGGCTCCTGAAACGTGTAAAGAGATTCGTAGAATTGTACTAACGTTTCCTGTATCTCCACCACCCGCGTCACCCGTTCCCCTGAACCTGTTTTTAGGGCCGTAATCGCATTCCTAGAGTGGGCTCCCCTTAGTAGGCGCGCAAGCAGTGCATCTGACTTATTCGCTTTAGCGTAAAATTTTTGACGGACAGCACCCCTTCAGCCTTTTTGGGGCGAAGGACTTCTAACTGCCCCAGTGCTCTGCGATATTCCCTCATAGCCGCCCTAGTCAGGGAAATTCCTGCCTTTTGTCTAGCTTTCTCAACTTCCTCCTCCAGCTGCGTTTCCAGCACTTCCAATGGTCTCTTTCTCTGCACCGCTGCCGCTATAAGTTCCCCTCTCAATGAAGCTTTGAAAGCATCCCATCTTGTCTCCTCCCTAATGTCCCCCCTTTTATTGAGCGCGAAGATATCCTTGATCTTTTCTTCCATTTCCTGCCAAATAATAGGGTCTCTAAGAAGATACCTTGGGCACTTCCAAGTCCATACCCCTTTTTCCCTATGTCCTAAAGCCATCCTCATTGAGACCACCTTGTAGTCTGCTATGCCAATGGGGCCTGTCACTACTTCCCGAACCCTACCCACCAGACTTGACGTGACTCATATGTAGTCAATCATAGATTGAGACCCGTGGACCCCTGAAAGAAAAGTGTAGCCTACTTCATCCCCTTTCAGTTCCCGCCACACATCCCTCGGCCCTATTCCGCCTATTCTCTCTTTAAGGTCCGCCGACATCACAGCCCCACTCCTCTTGTGGGATCCCCGACCTGTCTCAACCCCTCTCCCAAGCTATATTGAGGTCTCCCAGCAGGATTATTTGCCCTCAGGCCTTGTCTTCCAGTATCCCCAACATACGCTTCAGAAACTGCTCCTGGGCTGAATTTGGAGCATATATCACCGCCAGCGTATATGGGCTGTCCTGATATGTCCCCTTGACTATGATATACCTTCCCTTCTTATCTCTTATAGTTTCTGTGATTCTGAAATCTACCGTGTTTTTGTTGGCTAAGGCAACCCCCCCCGACTTGCTCCTCCCCGATGCGTGGAGGATCTGGCTGAATCCCCGTAGCCTTAGGCGCCCCTGATCTTTTTGCCTAAGGTGCGTTTCCTGTAGACCCAGAATGTCTGGGTCCTCCTTTCTCGTAAATTGCTCAAATTTCTTTCTCTTAAGAGGGGTGTTCAATCCCCTCACATTATGTGTTAGCCACTTGAATGTGGCTTACGCTGTCCCAGCTCCCGAGTTCTCTCCCACCCCCCCTCTCTCCCCCTGCAGCCATACCCACTTGGCAGAAAGCTCTGAGTATCCCCTCTTGAACCCTCCTACCCCTCTTGCATTGGTGTAACTCAATGCCTCCCATGGCCTGGGCCTTGTACCGAGCCTCTGCTGCCCTCTCCCCCTTCTTCCCCTTCCCTCCCCCTACCCCCTGCACAGCCCCCTACCCATCCACCCATCCCTCCTCCTCCCCTCCCCTCAAGGAGGGCTTGCCTTTCCCGGCTCCCTCTCCCCCCTCTCCTCGGGTATACCCACCCTTTCCGATTTGTAGATGGTTACTCCCCCCACTTGCCAATTACTTCCTTTAGTGGCCCACCACACTAGCACCACATTTTGGCTTATGTTCCTTCTTGCACACTCCCTCCCACTCCACTCGGGTCATTCTTATTCCTTTCCTTGGGCGGTTTTCCGCTCAGCTTTACCCCCTTCTCTTTTCTCCCACTGCTGACCAGGCCCAGGGCTTTATCCCTGTCCCAACATGCGTCGGCTGCTTTTCAGCACCAGTGGGGTGATCATCCAGGTCCAAGTGGAGAATGTCCGCTCCTTCCTGCAGCGTGGTTATTCGCTTTTGGATCCCCTCCCACTCGAACACAAGTCCAAAAGGGAAGGTCCATTTGTATTTGATCCCCCTGCCGTTGAGCTCCTTGAGAACTGGACCCATCTGGCACCTCTTTAGCAGTGTGCTGCTCGCCAAGTCCTGGAACAATGCGATATGGCGCCCATTATACTTTATTAGCTCTTGCTTTCTCGCCTCTTGAAGGACTGCTTCCTTTTGGGCGTATCTGGTAAACGCCGCTAGAACATCTCTGGGTCCCAGCAGAGCTCCTCTGTCCCCCCTGCCCTACGATCCAGCTCCACTATATCCGGGGGTGACACTCCCAATATCTTAGCGAAGATAGCCTGGGCCACTGCTTTTAGTTCCTTGTCTTGGACCGTTTCCGGCAGCATTTTGATCCTTATATTAACCCTACGGGACCTGTTTTCCAAGTCCTCCATCTGGATCTCCAGATTTTGCGTAGCCACGTCGAACCTCTCAATTGCTTCACTGTGAGCCGTCACTTCTCTATCCATCTCCTGCATGCCTCTCTCCAAGAGATCAGTTAGCTCACCCTGCTGCCGCAATTCCTGCTTAATTTTCCCCAGGGCCGAGTTGAGGTCTGCTTGTAGGAGTTGAAATTATTCCTGGAATGTTTTCGTCAGGCTGGTTTGTAGGGCGAGCATCTCCCCCCTAAAGTCTTACCTTGAGATCACGCTGAATTTTCCCCTTTGGGCGGCGTATCCGCCTCCTCTGTGCAGTCTCTCACGCTTTTAGATGTCTCTTTCATCTCCTGCATTGGCCAAATAGTAGGAAGAGTACCCGGGGCATCACCTGAGGCTTGCAGTACTCTCCCGCTCTTTCCTTTGCTTTTTGTGGCCATCTCAGCGTGGGTCTTACTCGTGCCGTTCATGCCCTTGCGCACTACTGGCCCCCTCCTTGAGGCCCAGGGCGGCCGCTCCAGAGGTTTTTTAATGACTTATCCCCTGTTGCTCCCCTTTCCACACTTCCTTTCCCTGGGTGCTTGTTCCGCTGTCTTCCGCACCCTCCTCAAGATCCTACGGTTCCCTGGGCAGTCCCGCCGAATAAGATGTGTGCTTTGTCACTGCTCCTCTTGGATAAGTACACCTCCTGGTATACCTCCTGGGTAATTAGAGCTCTCCTGCGTTTCACTTTTCACCCCTGTGTGCTGCTTGAGACTCTGATGGTCTAGGGGGCATCTCCCCTTAGAAGCCGAGGCCAGGCCGTTCACCTGTCTCCTCTCAACCCAAAATGCTTCTCAGGCCTCTTTCCTGACTTGTCATATGCTGCTTCCCACTCCGTAACTTCGAGCCGCGGGGTGTCTCGCACACCACTGAGCGCCGCTCATTCAACGACTTGGTAGCGACGTCCCGCTGCTCCCAGATCTCACCAGGGTCGACCCACACAGGCTCCTCCACAGCCGGCCCCTCCGACTCACACACCGGGTGCCGCTCTCCTTCGCGCTGCTCCTGAGGGGCACCCCCTCCTCCTCCGGCAGAGAACACACAAGGCTTCCTCTCCGCGGATGCCCGCCGCCAAGATAGCCGAGCACTGCACCGCCTCCTTCACTTCTGAGAACGGGCGCTCTCACCGCAGCCTCACCGTGCCAGATGCTGTGTCGTCCCCTGCCGCAGCTCCTCCTCCTTGGTCGCGGGCAAGCCACAAATCCGCCCACTCGAGCCGCTGCCGCCTCCCCCGCTCGCAAGTTCCAGTTCGCTCCAACGCTGGGGCAGCCGCAGCAGAGCTGTCTCGCCAAGGCAGCCACAAGGCAAACCCAGAGCAGCGCGGCCTCAACACCCTCCAGGCAGTCGGGTGCCGAGCCGCCCCCGCCGCGGGTCCCCCTCCTCCGCTGCGAGTCACGGCTCCATTCGCAGGGGCCGCGACAGCTCCTCCCGCCCTCAGGCTCCGGCCCGTCTCGCGCAGTCAACGGAAAAGGCGAGTCGCTGCTCTATTACTGTCTCTCCTGGTGCGCCCGTGCACCAGTGTCACTCCGTGCCACCTGCCGCCTCGAATTCCAGCCCAGAGACCCGTGGTCAGCAAATTCCCAGGTCCGGGATGCGGGAGCTCCGCCGGCACGTCTATCCTCTGCAGGCGGCCATCTTGGAATCCAAGATATTTAGTTTTTATGATATAACATTTGATGTGAATGTGCTAGTTATATAGAATAAAGATCAATACATTCTGCTCATCAGGATGAATGATTCAAGACACTATAATTCGGTCGTCGGAAAGTGGTTAGTCGGTTCCGCAGGGCTCCACCGGTGGTGTCGTCGTGGTAGGTCGGCTCAGCTTCTCCCTCGTCGGATTCTCAGGTCCTGTGGTGACTTCTGAAGTTCCAGTCCCAAAAGCCCTGCTTTTATGCAGCATACCCCCATTCACTCAGCCTAGCTGTCAATCAAACATGCTGAGTGGTGGGCCGGCCGGCTCACCACTTGGGCCAATCACACAAGAGTGCGACTTGAGTTACCAAGGCAACTCAGTCCAGGGTGCCTAAACCCCCTCCGACACCCTCTGTGGTACCCAGGCAGAGTGGCACCACTTTTGGAGGCTTCTGTGGTGAAGCCCATCAAAAAGTGGAACAAAGGGCTCGACTTGGGTTGGAGTCACAGAAGAGAACACAAACGCCATTTTAGAATCGAGTCCTGGCAAAAAATACCAACCGGCGAATTAATATTAAATAAATAAACCGGCGGTATGTTTGAGGCTAATAAATCATTTTATTAATTTTCAGAATTGTGGAAAAGGCGAATTTGGTGGGGGTGGTTTCACACAACCTCAATGAATCTGGAGCAGGAAGACATTCAACCCACTTGGTGAAGAGACACGTAACGGTCAATATATATTTGTTGCTGCATGCAGAATGAGTCACTGGACTAATAAAGTAAAACTGAAGATCAGACCAGGTGTAAGGAAGGCATGGTGTCAAACAGTGAAGACAGACACAAGTGATCACAGTTCAGGAGTGTTTATTAAACTTCATTGGGTTGGTAGAATGCTTATATAAACCTAACTCTAATGATGGGAGCAAGCTACGACCATCAAATAATAATAACGCAGTCCTAGTGGAGTCTTTGTCAAAATAAAAGGGCCTATATCAATAAATCTATTGCCAATCCTTACTTCTAAATACAAAAGGGTGTGGGACAACTGTGTATGCAAAAAAGGGACAACTGTGTATGCAAAAAGGAAAAAGTGTTTAAGAAATGATATGTCAGGATAGTTGAGCCGTTGGCTTCCCTTCCCCACGTTTTGAGCACGGGACAGGGTGGCACGTTGAGCTTCACACACTCTGGCTTCTTGTCCACGAGGAAACAGTTCAAAACACTGGTCTTAGGGCCTTCTGCCATAGCCTCTTTTCCATTAACGGTATATTATTACAAATCTCAAAGTTCCGTTCGTGCCAGGATTTTTACATGCACAAGTTCTTGCTTTCAATGTTCATCATGAGTCTCCCTCCTTCAGGCTGAGACATCTTTTATCACAATGTTTACACTTGGTCTCCCTCATTTGGGCTCAGACCATGGATCTCCCTCATTCAGGCTCGAATCCTCTTGATATGGATCTCCCTCGTTCGGACTTGGATCCTCTTAGTATCAAAATCAAAGACTTTCGAATGTGCGACTGGTTTAGCTTAAACCGCTGCAGGACCACTTCAGTTCACTCACACAATGTTCGTAACAATCTTTTATTTTTGTTTCTCACTTCTTGGCGGGATATCTTACAGAGACTTTCGATTGAGCACCTTCACGGTTCCAGACCACTCTGTCAACGGATTCGTATCTGTCCTTCTCAAGTTCAAACATTCATCAGCAGTCTAGCTTTACTGGCATCTTTCATCGCACAATGTTCGTTCCAGCGCTCGTTATACAATGTTGCTGCTTGCAACCTTGACTTCAACACAGAACGGTCTTGCATCGGTCTCCCCAACTGCCTGGCTGTGTTGATCTCTCTGGCGCTACTTTGTTCTTGGAGCCAAAGACGATACTACGACAGCTGCTACTCCTCCCAGCTGCCTTGATCAGTTACACAGGAGTGCCTCCGATATCTTCGACACACAATGTAGGATTCTTCAGTCTGGTTTCCTGACCTTATGCTTTCACTGTCGAAGGTTCCTTCGTGTGCTTTGCCTCGCTCCGAGTGTGCTTTCTTCCTTATATCCGTGTGGGGAAGTTTAATGGAAGTCAGGTATGAATAATCGCCAGTAATTGCCTCACCTCGCCTGACCATTGTAGTGGGACATTTAAGGTATACTGCTTGGGTCTTAGGGGGTCATTATGAGTTGGGCAGTAAGGGATTACTGGCACCGGTAAGGAGACCAGTGCCAGTAATCCCTTACTGCCCAATTCCGAGGTCCCTTAGCGGGAACCGTAAGGAACGTGTGGTCTGACCACACGTCCATTACGGGTCCCGCTAAGGGACCAGGGTGCTAATAACGGGCTTGCTAGTTGCGAGCCCATTATTAGCGTCCTCCCCATTCCCATTCAGCCCTATGGGGCTCAAATGGGAATGGAGAATGGTTTGTTCAATGGGGACTTACCTGTCCCTCCAGGGTCGGAATGCACCGATAAGTCTCCATTGAACAAGACCGGTCCGGACCCAGTATTGGAGGCAGCCATGGCGCAAATAGCGCCATGGCTACCTCCAATCTCGGAATGAGGCCCTTAGTCTGTTTTTCCCAGAGCGGGCTGTCCGTGTGAAAGTGTTAGATAAGGGAAAAGGGGGGATAGGTTCCCATGTATCAGAGCTGGTAGGATGGGCTAAAGGTGTTACGGGGAAAGGAATACTGCCTCTCGCCATGCGGTGTCCCACTCCCCGAAGACCCCTCACCCAGGTGATCCTCCCACACTGGTCCACACCCAGGGTCTGGATCCAAAGGGAATGGCCATGCTCTGGCCAACTGAGAGAGAGATCTGCGGGGACTAAATGGTGAGACACCTTCTGGTTTCTCACACCAGGTTACGGTCATTCATCTCTTTCGTAAAGGAGCCCAGTGAGTGGGAGAATTTGGTTGGAACTGAGAACACATGAGACACCCCTTTAACTAAATATTTAGGTCAAAAAGTGACCTCATATAAGATCTCCATTGTCTTTTGAAAATCTGATAACCAGTTATTGCTGCATCATGTGCATGATTTAACATTAGGCTTCAAAGTGAGGCAGTATCACCCTCTGATCACAACAGTATTGGGGTTTCCTAACCAAAAATCCATCCTGAATTTTGAATATCTTCTGGACTGTCATCAACACTTGAAGAGCTTTCTTTCCCTACCAATCCGGTTCGGATAAGAGAACGTTTTCTGTATTGTCTAAATATGTACAGAATGATCCTATAACTGGATTTCTTTCCTGCACATTAATTAAATCTTGTTCTGGAGCCTCTCTACTCTTTCGAGAGTAAAATGCTCACTTTCAGCTTGAGTTTGTGATCGAGTCACTGCTGTTACTTTTATTTCTCAAGGAGCTGTTACAAATTAATATACTCGCATTGGATTGCTGTAGTTTCGGAGAGTTGATCAGCCACATCATTTCCTGTTTTATCCAGACTGTCAACCTTTCAGTGACCCTTTACTTTCTTTCAAAATAAGGTCATGTTGTTTGATGTCACTAAAGCATCTAGCGTTGGGATTTGTTGTTTGTACAAAACATTCCTCTGGCTTTCTAGTTTACTAAATGCTCAACAAATCTATTTTTAACATAATCTTATGTATGGCCATCAGTTCCACCACCTGACTACTCTGGGGACCAATTTTATAACCAGCCTTCGGTTTCGAGGATGTCAATCCCATAAACATTCCCAACGCCTGCTACGAATTCTTTCTCATCATTTTCTTTAATATGGTAGGGACATCCATCCACATTACCTAGGGGCATTCTCTGACAGGTATTCTTGCAATATATCTTATGAGTAGAAACTAGATAGACCTCATATTATAGGTTGTGTGAAGGCATCATGAGCCAGACACAGACAGCAGGTTCCAGGTTTCTCAACAAAGTTGTATTTAACTTAAACGGGATGGTAGATGAATACCTAACTTGCCCTATGCTAAGGTGGGATTTCCCTACCTAAAGGAAACTAAGAATAGTCTAAGTCAGGAAGTCCAAAGTAAAACTTCTGTCTGTGTCCATAACCTATACTTGCCATCACAACTAAGTGCATACAATGTGTAGGGATGTCAGCATTAAAAAGTAATAGTGTTCAAAGTAAAGTTCAGAGCTTCTTCTAGCTCGTTGGCTTGCAATCAGCTTCCATTGCCCAAGTTCAAAGTAGTTCAACAAATACAGGTGTACCCTTTGCCAAGAGTTTAAATCTTCCAGCTTTCAAACCAACACTTGACTTAAATATCACAGTAAGATCTTTGCACAACACAAGCTTGGTAATAGGTGTTTTCAGTGGCTTTTCCATTCAGGGCCATCCGATCAAGGCACACGTGGGAGGACCACACGGTCCACCCATTACAGGTCACACAACCGGTAGCATTGCTTGACTGCTTCTTCTTGGACACCAGCCCACTGCTTCTCCTCAGCAGTGAGGTTTGCCTCGGTCACATGTGTCACACTCTCCTGACACTGTATTGTGGCTTGTTTAACCACCATGTGCTTGTTACACCTTCTTATGTTCCCTTGGCTTTTGGCAATGCTTATTTCCTTATAATGCACAGTTCTTGGCACTTTCATGGCTGTGACAAGTGTTGGATTTCTCATATCCTGCATTCAACTCATGGTACTCTCTTGGTATTGTTAACACTTGTTTCCGTCAGTACATTATTTCAGTGCGGTTCAAAACTTCCCTTTTAGTAAAGTTCACAATCTTTCTTTCAGTCCTTTCAAGATGCCAGAGTGTTTCCAACTTGCTTTCAATTCGTTTGGTATTCAAAATGCTTTGCTTTCATTTCGTTTGTTACTAAAAATACTTTTCATTTGCTTTAACTTGCTTTCAATTCGTTCGGTTTTCAAAATGCCTTCTGCCACCACAGGTTCCTGTTTCTCCATGCGGTCGCCCCCGTCTTCTCCTGTCGGTCTTTATGTGACTTGCGCACACCTAGCAGTGCTTCCTCGGCGAGCAGGATACACGTAACTGCTTCTCTTGGTCCTGCTGGCCTCCGTCTCACGGTTTGCCACCAGCCTCCAGCTTCTTGTGTCTCTGCTTCTCGCTACATACATTCTGCATGCCTTCCTGGATCTCCAGCACTCCTCCTGCCATGCCGCCACTCCTGAGAGGTCTCCCCGCACACAGCTGACTGTGCTCCCGCAGCTGACTGTTTTCAAAGCTCCCACATCCATTTCCATTACAAAAAGGACTAGACCGCTCGCCAGCAAAGTAGTAGTCCTGCTTTGCTCTTGTTGTCCTCCTCCTCGTTCCAGTACCTGGTTGGGGCTGATCATTGTTCATTTTCACAAAATGAGGATTTGTTGGTCTGGTTATCATCTCCTTTGTCTCATTACCATATGGATGCAATTTGGGGAATACTTTAGGAGCATCACAGGGAAAGAGCTGAGCTAAAAATGCACAAACACGTAAAGGCTGATGCCTCATCCGCAGCATATTCCACCAAACTCATCAACCTATCTAGAAAGTTCCTCGCCCCCAACAACTGTCTCACACCAGCCAGAGACATCACTGGAAGCAAACTTCACTACTGTGATGCCATCCTTGCAGACACCTCCTCAAAAAACCTAAAAAAACTGCAATTGATCCAAACAACGCTCTGAAAGCAGTCTGGGGCTTGAAACGTTCCGACCACATCTCCAAAGTGAGATGGGAAGCTCATTGGCTGCCTATCAAGGCACGCATTGACTTCAAAATCCTATCCATCACCCACCGCTGCCTGCACAACACTGCCCCCCTTCCTCACGCACCGTATCTCCAAAAAACCTAATGTATGCAGCCTGCGCTCCTCCTCCTCCACGTTACTTAGCACCCCCAGATTCACCAGAAAAAGAGCCGGCAGAACCTGCTTCACCACCACTGCCCCTACCCTTTGGAACACTCTCCCCCCAACATCAGAGATGACCCCTCCTACCTGACCTTTCACAAAAACATAAAAACAATACTATTCAACAAACATGTGTAACCTTGCGCACATGCTTCTGCTTTATCTGTAACTACCACCTGTGATTTGTAACCACCAAGACACCTTGTATTTCATATGTACTGTCTGACTGCAATGTAACCTCTAGCGCTGTGATACCTCGAGATCCTGGGTGCTATCAACAAATGAATTAAATAAATAAATGAAGGCTTGAGGGATGGAGGGTTTGTGGTGAAAGGGAAATGGGGGACACCATGTCTCACCTAAGGACGTCAACTCCCCACTCCCCAAGTCTCCTCCACCCAGGTGATCCTCCCTCGCATATCCACCCCCAGGATCAGGATCCAAAACCGATGGCCTTTCCCTGGCCACCTGAGAAGAGGATACCGGGAGTAAAAGAAGTGAGGACACCATCAGAGTTGTTTCAAGGTCTTTATCCTCTGACAATTGTCTTGTACACAATCATGTAGATCCGTGTATCCTTGTTCCACTGAACTCATTGTTTTGATCGTATCTGATTACTACAGGATAACTCTGCTTTGAAAGAATCCAGGAAGTAACCTTGAACTAGAGACATTCCCAGTTTGTATCCGGTCATTCTGCAAATATTGTAGGGGCTGGTGGGAGGTCTCAACTATTTTATGTTCCCCATGGATCAATGAACGGTAGTTTTTCAATGCCCATACTATTTCCAGGAGCCATTTTCTGCATTCATAAAATTCTATCTCAGCGGATGATAAAGTTTTCCTTGCGTAAAAATCACTTTATTGACCTGGCTATTCTTCTGATATAAGACTGTGCTTACATAGGTGTTGGAAAATCCTGTCTACAGGGACAATTCCTTGTTTTTGATGGGATTAGCCAAGTATGGAGCCTGGGATAAACTTTTTTTCAGTTGTTTCAAATACTCCATTTGGGAGTCCACCCACTCTCACTTGGCCCATCCCTTCAATAGATGGACCAAGGGTTGAGTGATCTCTGCGTAATCCTCTATTTATTAAGATTATAGTTAGTCAATCCTAATAGACAACGTAATTCAAGTAGATTTGTGGGGTTGTTCAATTTCAGTAAAGCCTCTACCTTCTTTTTCTGAGGATTGAGACCTGTGGCTGTGATTTCATGGCCTAGAAATTGTACTTAAGTTCTGCACCACTGTGTTTTCTGAAGGGATAACTTCACACCTGCATTTCTCAGTTGGTTCAACACATGGCGAATCTCCTACAGGTGTTCCTCAAAAGGTTTAATTTTGATTAGCAGGTCATCCACATAGGCCAAATTCCCTCTTCATACAAAGGTAGGCATGGCTTTATGTAGGAATGTATTTATCTAATTTCTGCTATTAATACACCCAAAGACAGTTCTGGAACATGCAACCTGCTGCCCCTGAAACGTAAAGGCCACTTCATATCAGTGTTTAGAGTACCAAAACAGTCCAACAACCATTAGTCAAATCGAGGGCAGTATTTACTTTCAAACCATGGATCTGTTCAAGACCCTGATCAATTTAAGAAAGAGGCCACCATGACATGTGTACCCTCTGATTCAATTCCCTTATGTCTGCACAGAGTCTCCATTATCAATTGGTTTTCAATATTACTAGGACTGAATTATTTAAAGTACTCTGGATTGGTTGAATAATTCCACGAGATTCCAAGTTCTTGATAATTTGTGTGAGTGATTCCATGGATGCTAGAGGTAACTGGTATTGTCTTACAAATACTGGTGCCATATTAGGGTCTGTAGGTATGGTTGTTCAATGAAGAGAGGTATGTGCACAATCATATGAATCCACAGAGACAACTTTCTGAAAATCCCCCAAAGTCGGTCTTAATATTTGCTTTTGCTCTTCTGTTTCACAGGCATCAGTTATACTGATTTGTTCTCCAACCATCTGGTGGAAACCTGGAAATAACGTTTGGGTGGCTATTTCCGAGGTATCTCCTAATTGCGTAGAGAGGTCATTGCTTATGGTGTCTACCTGGCTAATCGATTCCTAGGTCTCAATGTAGTTACTTCTTACTTTGAATACTATCTCATTTTGAAGCATCTCACATGTAAGATCATCGGCTCCATAAGAGCACAGGAAGCACATCATACAATTCTCTCCTCGTCGAGTATAAAGAGTTTTGTGCTAATGACCATCAGTATTGTCACAACAATCTTCAAGTATGAGACCAATGCTAGGACTGTCCTGGATTTATTCTAGAATTAACAGCCACCCAATGGTGGTATCCTGGGATTCCTTGATGCTTTGGGGGTTCATTATTATTAACTAATATTGGAAGGTGTCATCTTTGAGACATACCTATAGAGTTGTCTGTATAGACCAGCCCTTTTGCTGAAGAATATTGTTTTAATGAATTAAAGCTCCATTAAACAAATTCTTTTCATTTCTAATTTCTACTGGCAATGTGTAGTGTTGCGTGTTTTCTGGAATAGTAACTTCTTATTTGATTTGAACATCAGCAGCATAAGGAAGCAGTTGAGCTGACCCAAATGCTTTTTCGATGTAGTATGTGATTGTCAATAAACAAATAAGAAACAGCATTTCTCATGAAACAGCAATTATGATTTACCTTTTTATTTCCAATTTGGATCTCCAGCATGCACCTGCTGGTAATCATCTATTTTGAATCCATCGCATCAAGTCCAGATTGCTCTTTATCTTTCAGATTAAATGTGGGAATTGTCTGATCCTTCTGTAATTTCCTGAGTTATCTTTTAGTAATGAAACTTCTTTCTTGAGCTAAGCAAACCTTGGAGAGAACTGTTTCCGATTGAGCCGAGTTTCAGGTAGCGGGCATCTGTGATTTCCAGTATCATCAGGGTCGCCTTCAGTTTTTGGTTGACTGGAAGGGCTACTCCCCGGCGGACCATTCCTGGGAACCTGCTTCAGGTGTTCATGGCCCTCGCCTGGTTCAGGCTTTTTCTCGGCTTCACCCGGGTAAGCCCGGATGTCCGCCTCAGCAGGGGGGGGGGGCATACTGTTACATCTCACTACAGCGTTTGCCGCAGCCGTGTTCGCTTCATTGCGGTGGCTGGGACTTCCAACATGGCTGCTGGCTCAAACCGTTTCTTTCCTTGCTGTCCGCCCCTTCCAGCCTCAGCGGGCGTCTCGCTTGCCTTGAGTCATCTGACCAGTTATATGCCAGCTGTTACGGACTGCACACGCATCGCTAGTCCCCTAGAAGATGCTCCGTAAGTTCGTGGTCCAGGGATTCTGGTTACTCACCTACTCTGTGTTTCTTACAATCTAATTACCTTTTGTGTTTCCAGATCGGTCTCCTTTGTGGTCACAACTGCCTTTGCTGCATGAAGCAATCGCCACGCCTACGTTTCTACCCTTCTTCCAACTCTGAAACCAAAGCACGGCATCAGCCTCCTCGCTCCGATTCCACATACAGGAGTAAGATTAGGATCGGGGTTTCAACCCAGGGGAAACACCTTTGTGCTCCCCATTCCTTTCCTAACTCTCTCCCTCTGCTAGGTCTCTCTCTCCGGGAACATCTCTACTCTTGCCGACCTCCACGCCCCCGGTGCAGAAGCCTTTGAATTAGGCAGCGGCTTCGCCTCCGTAAATCAAAAATCTCAAGGACAGGTCTTAGCTGCAGAATAGGAACTCTTCTCATCATGTCCTTTGGGTTCCAGGTATCGCCCCTTTGCCTTCAGAACAGCACCACGTTGTTGTTCCCTCCGCTGTCTCCCGTCCGGGGAAGAGTTTAAACAGGCTGCAGGTGCCGATCCCCTTCTTTCCTTTTTCTCTTTTCAATCTGTTTCCGAGTCTTGCACTCACTTTCCTTCTGTGCCTTCTTTCTCTTAGTCAAAGACTCCCCTCCAACCATCGGAGAACCATCGCTCCAACACCACTCCGCCTGGGATTCTAGAAGAAGAAGCGCAGTATCCCCACCGCTCCCAACTCCAGTTAAGGGTTTTATTCCCCAGAGGGTTTCCCTGGGGAGGTTGCTCATCTCTGTCCTGTCCCACTACAGGCAGATGGGGAGTAAGGTCCTCAGGGGGATTTTTCCTATCGTCAAGGACTGCCTACCTGCAAGGTCAGTGGTTACTGCTGGGTGCTTTGTTACAAGTCATATAGTGAAGCAGATTGTTACACTATGAGGCATAAAAAACCTGAAGAGGAAGGAAAGTCTTTTTGTATTGGGGTTTCTGTTGGAATTAACAGTTTTAATTCTTCTTCTTAAGTCGTGTGTATATGAGTTTCTTTGTTACTCTTCTTTATATTCCTGTTTCTATTATACTTCTTTTAACTCTGAGTCTCTGCTCTTTTGGAGGAGGTATTACATCCAATGCCGGGTTTATATCACCACAGAGTTCTCTTCATTATCAAATGTAATTGTTACTTTTTTCTGTTCACTAAATTCAACTTTTTCATTTTTCTCTTGTTTTATTTCAAGGAATAAAGTTGCTTTGCCGTTGGCCTCTGCCAATTAGTCAGCAAACTCAGGTGTATTTTCATATGAGATAAAAGACGTTTCTGGTAAGGCTTGGCATATCTTTTCCCTCATTCCCCCTTCTTCCTCTTCTCTTGTGTATTTTGAACTGGAACAATTTCCTCTTGTCATTGTCCACCCTGACCTGTTAATTCATTTTGGCCAAGGTTTCTATGAGCATTAGAATCAGGATTTCTCTGCAGGGATCTCATGAATTGACCAATACTCTCTGTTAATTGTTTGATCTGTCGCTCCAATTGTGAGACTCGTATTCCACTCTCCGGACTATGAGGTCTTCTCTGATCATACCTCTGTTCTTCTCTAGAATGGTAAATGTCTTTTCTGTGAGAGTAGTTCTGATAGTTCTAAGAACTATTGTTGTATCTATTGTTCGATCTCCACCCACCCTGGTCCTGGGATTTGTTATCTTGGAATGTAGGAGTAGAAGGCAGATCATTGTCTTGGTAATTCATCCTAGGAGCTGGTTATTGGCTTGTCTTCGCCGTAAAAGTCGGACTCAGATTTCTCTGGGAACCTAATCCTGGGCTCTGGCATTTCTCTCTGCAGGAGGAATAGCTTTGTAGCCATGTACATGCTTTGAGCCTCAATGCTGACGACTAATGTAATTCTCTGGTTTTGTGGGATCTCTATTTTGCATGCTGGGTGGACTCTGCTGGTTTTGAACAGATGGTCTTCTCTGTCTGTTAGGATCATTAACAGTAGAGGAATATGTCTTTGGGCCCTGTCTCTAAATCCAACTGAGGATTACTCTCAAACTTAGCTACCCTAATGGCGCTCCAGAAGGCATTTCTTTGGTGTTCTTTTCTTTGTTTGTGAGAGTTGTTGGTATTGTACTACCTAGATCCCCATAGCTTGTGGCATTATCCACTCCAACATTATTGAATGATCAAGATCGCAGACTAACTGAGTCACTATGTATTTGTCACACTTTCAAAAGGATACAAATAAACACCCCTTTTTGGAGGGTTTTTAGCGCACCTTGAAAAGGATACAGACTTTCAAAAAGGATACAAGATAAACATCCACTCTATGGGAACCCTTCACTCTGAGAGGTCTTGAACGCAACGTTAACAAGACTTTCCCCCCAAGAGCGCAGCCTGTAGAAATGTAATATGTCTAACAGGCCAGGGGCTTGAGTGAAAAGGCAGGAGCAGCGACAACAGAGCTAAGGGAAAAAAGCAAGATATAGCAGTTCAGAAGAGCAGCCAGGTATGCCAAAATGCAGCAATCACCACTCACAAGTACCCCCTCTTATCTGCGTAGCCAAGGAGAATTCCAGTAACCTACTTGGAATCAGCAAAATGGTGATAAAGAGTAGAAGGAAAGGAAGTCCCAGTTCTAGAAAGTCTGTGCAAACCAACTAACCCGAACGGCATGAGGGCGCAACTAAATAGTCCCAGAATAATCCCAATGAAATCAGCAAAGCGTCCCAAAATGAAAATAACCAATCCAAGTTGTGACCTTCAAATCAGGAAAGCGTCCGAGTGGTCACTGCGGTGTGTAGAACAAAGTTCCTTGTGATAAACAAAACAGTGTCTTTGGTAGATCCGGAAAGTGGAGTGTTCTGTGATCTTGTGAGAGGTAGGGGTCCCAAGAAGCTAGTGGAAACAGTAGCCAGTGCAGAGAAAAGAAACTTGAGAACCGGAGTCCAGCGCAAAGTTTCCTAATGTGTAGACTGCGCTGGACGTGAGATTAATGTACTTAGAAAGCGTCACAACAAACAAGGGCAAAATGAAGGCAGACCAATTTGGTAGCCGTATGTTCAATAACCGAGGGAAACAGCCGAGGGAATTTAGCGCCAGAAATCGTAGAGGGTAAAGCGAAAGAATAATCCTTTGATGCACGAGCCGGTTCCGGGAAATACAGGAATCAGAATGTCAAAGAGTCGGGCACTAAACTAATTGCTTAGTTTTAGGAGCACCCATTGCTGGGATTTGCCCAACTAAGTACTGGAAGCACTCGAAAACGCAGGACACGTTACGTGCACTTCACGTGACCGCGAGCAGAGGGATTGTCGGGAGGTGTAGTGCGGCGTATCTCGCGAACCGAGTGCAGTCAATGGAGTGAACTATTCCTGAACTCCCTGAGAGAACAAATGGTTGATAAGTACGAGGGGCCCAAAGAAACGGAAGATTTGGGACTGCATCACCTTCAGAACTCAGGTGTGAAACCTTGAAGAGAAAAGCATAATTAATTCCAATCCCCACCCCAACAGCAGGGCTTGGAGAGAAGAACCCTTTTCGCTCTCTCCTCTGCAGCTGCACCATCTTAGGAGAGCAATGTTTAATTGTCCCTTACCAAAGGAGAGACAATCTTTCACAGATGTGCATTTTACCTGATTTTATCCTGTATTTTATGATGGGCTTTGAAACTCCAGAAACTCACAAAACACACTTCTTTGCAGGCGGACAGTCTGGGGACAATGGAGGATCAGAGCAGAAGCCAAACACCAGCCCTGAACTGGAATCAAGCTGAAAGAAAATCCCAAATCATAGCAAACCTTTTAAAGACTTCCTTCCCCCAACCTGGACTAGGAAAACAGTTATCCAATCAATTTTGAAAGTTAGCCTCAGCCAATAGGAGGATGGTGAGATCTTTAAACCCAAGGCTAAGATCCACAGACAGGGTCTCAGGTCTCTGAGTAGAGGAGTTTGCTGAGAAAACTGGAGAGCACCAGGAAAGGAAGCCCCTTGAAGCCAGAATGGGTCAAGCTGAAGTGAGGGAGAAGAGCCCTTTGACCCCCAGAAGAGGGACATGCTCAAATGAGGGACAACAGCGCCGCTGGGACCTCCCAAGAGGTTGTGCTCCACTTAGTAGGAAAAGAGTCCTTGGAACCACAGAAGAGGGGTGTGCTCCAGTGAGAAGGAACGAACCCCTGTCAGCCCAGAAGGGTAGTGTGCTCCAGTGAGGTGGAGGAGAGCCCCTTCAGACCAGAACATAGAACCCCCTAACCCAAAGTGGGGTATGATAAGTAATAAGAGAGAGAGTGACTTTGATCCTCTGAAGAGGGGATGTGTAACAGAAGAGGAGAGTACTTTGAACTCCGGAAGAGAGCGTGCTCCAATCGGGAGTCGGTGGGGGTAGCGAGCACCTCATAAGCCCAGAAGGGGGGTGCCCTACAGTGTAGAGGGAGTGAGAGAGTGACTTGGATCCTTGGAAGAGGGGATATGTGACAAAGGCGGAGAGCCCCTTAGCCATGGAAGAGGGGAATACGTAATAGAGAGAAGGAGAGCCCCAGTGTAGGGGAGGACTTTTGGGACACTTGGAAAAGTGAGGAAGCCATAAATCGAGAGAGAGGTGTAGAGCTATGTGGTCCCCAGAAGAAAGGGTAAAGACAGAGATCTAGACTGTTTGTGTCAGGATCTGGTCTGTGGATCCGCTACTGAAGGGGATGCACTACAGCCTCTGGTAGTGGTTACCATGGCACCTGAGATGACATGGGACACACAGAACTAAACTACATTGCCTGTGCACCATCCCACAATGCAACCGGTTGACCAGCATGTGAGCTAGCACTTCCATCGTCCACAGTATTTAAAGAGCTGGATAAGTGGTCACGGCACTTCTCAACAAATGATCTTCGTCCTGTGAGTAGCACTCTTTGCCCTTTGCAGTTTTGTTTGGTGTGACTTTGCCCTGTTGATTCGGGTTACACTTTGATATTCACTTGCTACTACCCTCATCTGCTTCTGGATTGACCACTGTGTACTGATGCCAGCTTTCATTGGATTGCTGTCTTTGGAATGTGGATATCAGACTTGGTTGTTACCTTGATCATGTACACATTGGATTTGTGACTGTTATGAGTGAGGAACATATCTGAACTTTTCTTCATGGATCTGTGGATATCTGACTCTTTGGGCTCTGAACCACTTTAGAGCAGGACTCTACCCCTCTCTCCTAGCTGCAGCCTAGGGCTTTATGGGATAATGTACCCCCTTTAACCTAGCGGCACCCTCGTGTCATGAGGGACAGGGTAGTCCCACCCTTTCTAATTCCGCTGACCATCTGTCCTCCAGTGCAGAGTCTTGCAGGCGGGTGTCTGTATCATGTCAATTTCATCCCGGTAGTGTGAGAAACATGAAGGTGTCTCACCCGCTAGTCCCCGGGGATCTGACATCCAGGTGGCCAGGCAAGACCCATCACTATTGGATCCAGTTCCTGGGGGTGGACCAGTGTGGGTGGATCACCTGGATGGGGGGTCCACAAGGAGTGGAAGTCGGACACCGACAGGTGAGACGCGGAACCCCTTCCTTATAACACCTTTTCCCCATCCTACCCTGTAGGATACCTAGAAGTTCTTTGCCCCCGCTTTCCGACATGAACACTTTCTTACACCACGAAAGACAATGGACTAACACCAGGGCTATTTACCTGACATGTCCCAACACAAGGGTCAGGCAGAGTCAGGCAATTGATAATAACAACACACACCTGACAGCCCGTTCCCTTCCCCACAGGGATAAAAGATGGAGCACAAGAGCACACTTTGAGCAAGGCAGACCACACGACGAGGCAGCTATTCCAGAACGGCAGTTCAAGAGGAGGAGAAAGGGGGCAATAACCAAAGGACGACAAGGAGAGAAGTGCCCTTGCCCTTTTCGACCCAGACCTGCGAAGCCTCCATGAAATGAATCATAAGGCTGGGAACAACAGCTAGCATGTGGTGTAACAGATGCCAACGGTGTACGGAGCCTTCCTACACTGATAACCAAGTCAGGGAGAGACGCTGGGTACCGTGGTACCGCCTTTGACTCCAGAGACAAGAAATACCAAGCGGTTCATCACAGCCAGTGTGTCGGAGGGAGAACCAATAGTAAACGGAACTGTGTTGAGAGAAGGTTGCAAATGGCAACATAATGTGAATCAAAGAACAAAGACTTTGTGCCTCATTACGACTTTGGAGGTAGCAATGGTGCTATTAGCACCATGGCTGCCTCCAAAATCGTGTCCGGGTTCGCTGAATGGGGAAATATCGGGCCATTCCGACTTTGGAAGGCCCGGTATTTCCTCCTTCAGGGAACACGGGCCCAGTCCTTCCCCATTCCCATTCGAGCCCCCATATGGCGCAATGGGAATGGGGAGGGAGCTAACAACGGGCCTGTCAATTACGGGCCCGTTGTTAGCTCCCTGGTCCCCCCACGGGACCCTCTCTGGACGTCTGGAAAAACCAGACGTCCAGAGCGGGTCCCGCGAGGGGACCTTGTAATAGTGCAGAGTGGGTTTAACAGCGCCAGCACCATTCCCGGCGCCATTAAACCCATTCCGCACTAGTCGTAATGAGGCCCTTTGTGTGTTACAGAACTGTTGAAACTATCCAGAGAGAAGCCAGCTGTAGAATGGGCAGTTCCCCGTTTGTTAGAACTACAGAACCCAGGAGGCCCTAGAAGAGCCGATGCAAGAGGTCTAAGTGGCCATACAAGGGTCGAGGAAAACCCCTTGTACAATCGAAAGTCTTTGACCCATAACCAAAAGGAAAGCAAAGGGAAGTAAATCACGCATTGTGTAAAGCAAAGTGAACTATGTAACTGGCAAGTGTGGACCCGGCTGAGGGATGCCTGAAAAAAGGGGGTTAAGTACGATAACCCCGTGAACATTGTGTTGCCAAGAGTGAACCCGGCTGAGGGATTTCCACAGTGGAAGATTGTTTAAAAAGTAATTGAGCCTCATTACGAGGTAGGAGGTAGCCATGGTGCTACCAGCACCATGGCTACCCCCTTACCACATTCCTGGTCCGGGTTCCTGAAATAGGGACTTAACGGGTCATTCCAACCTTGGAGGACCCGGTAAGTCCCCATTCCGGGAACCATTCCCCATTCCCATTCGAGCCCCCATAGGGCTCAATGGGAATGGGGATGGAGCTAATAACGGTACCGCAATTTGCGGTACCGTTGTTAGCTCTACAGTCCCTTAACGGGTCCCGTCCATAATGCCTGGTAAAACCAGGCGTTAAGGAAGGGACCCGCTAAAGGACCTCGGAATAGGGTGTTAAGGGATCCGGTAATCCCTTGCCACCTACCTCGTAATGAGGCCCATTGAGACTCGCGAATACAAGTGAAATATTCTGAGCAAACGACCACAGTGAACCCGACTGAGGGAGGCCCATGTTGCAACAAGGATCGGAGCCCGGTTGAGGGGGATCCAATCAGCTGGCCTCTGATCAGTCTTGCAACTTTGGCCTCCCTCCATCGGGTTCACTCCGGAATTTCAGTCATAGGGCCTCATTACACGGATGGCGGAGAACCATGGCGCTATTAGCGCCATGGTTCATGCCGGTAAATTACTGGCACCGCCTTGGCGGAAAGGGGAATTACCGCCCCATTCCAAGGTTGGCGGGGCGGTAATTCCCCCGTCCACCATTGCCCCTCCCCATTCCCATTTTTGCCCCATAGGGCTCAATGGGAATGGGGAAGGCACTAATTAAGGTACCGTAAATTGCGGTACCGTAATTAGCTGCTTGGGTCCCTTTGTGGGTTGGTTTTTAACACCTGCAAAAAGCAGGCGTTAAATCCCCAAACCTGCAAAGGGACCTCGTAGTAAGGCGGTAAGGCGTTAAATCCTTACCGCCATCCGTGTAATGAGGCCCATAATCTCAACAACTTGTAATGTACAACGTGGGCCTTCATCCGATGAATTCACTACGGTCTTTCATTCACAATATAACATTTCAGAGTCGCAATGTCTTTACAGTTCACTTTGCTTTCTCATTATGTGGGATTCACTCTCCTTAGCTTGTCCCTTGGAATCCCTCCGTTGGGTTCACATAGTCACATAGTTCATGATTTGCTCATTCTCATCACAAAGCAGGGGTTCCCTTCCCCTAGCTTTCTCTTGGCATCCCTCTGTCGGGTTCACACTTGCCACAGTTTACCATACAGCCCCAAAGACTTTCGACTGTACAGGAGATTTTATTTGACCCTCGTACGACCACTTTGACATTACACATGGACTTCCAAAAGGCCCCTTGGTCTTTGTAGTTTCGTTAGCAAGGAATACTATATAGAGTCCTTCAAATGAGCACCCACGTGGCGCCGGACCACTCTATGGGCCTCATTACACAGTAGGCAGTAAGGGTTTACCGGTACCGGTAAGGGCACCGGTACCGGTAAACCCTTACCGCCTTACTACGAGGTCCCTTTGCGGGACCCGACCTTAACGGCTGGTTTTACCAGCCATTAAGGAACAGGCCTGCAAAGGGACCTTGGTGCTAATTACGGTACTGCAATTTGCGGTACCGTAATTAGCTCCTTCCCCATTCCCATTGAGCCCTATGGGGGCAAAAATGGGAATGGGGAAGTGCCTTGGTGAATGGGGAATTACCGGCCCCGCTCACCTTGGAGTAGGGCGGTAATTCCCCGATCCACCAAGGCGGACACGGTAAAATACCGGCAGCAACCATGGCGCTAATAGCGCCATGGTTACCACCTACCGTACAATGAGGCCCTATGTCTGGTTCCAACTGCACTCACAAAAGATCTCTGTCCATTATCTTCTTTCTATATATACAATGTTGCTACTGCAACCTTGGGCTCAACACAGTCTGGTTCGCTATCACTTACCTCCGACTCACCGGCTGGGTTGAACTCGTTGGTGTTTTCTTTTGTGGCTGGAGTCAAGGATGGTACCTCAATGAGAACCGTCTCTCCCCGCCCTGGCAATCAGTGCGGGAGGGCTCCTTGTACCGCAGACATGCAATACGCCACTCGCCAGCTGCGACTCCGGGTCTTACGCTTGCTTTCACTGAGGTTTCGCGGGTCTGGATTGAAAAGGTGAAGGGAAATTCCCTCCTGGTCGACCCCCTCAAATCTCTCCACCTTTCTCCTCCTCTTGAACTGCCGGTCCGGAATGGCTGCTTTCTCGTGCGTCCGGCTTTGCTCGAAGTGTGCTCTCGAGCTCTGCCTTTTATCCTTATGGGGAAGAGAAAGGGCCGTCGGGTGTGTGGAATTATTGGCAATTGCCTGACTCTGCCTGACCTTTGTGTTGGGACATGTCAGGTAAACAGCTTTTTTGTTAGTCTGTTGTCTGTCATGGTGTGAGAAAGTGTTCGTGTAGAAAAAGGGGGAGTGGTTGGCCAACTCAGAAAGGTGAGATTTGTATGGGTTGTATAATGAATAGGGGGGATTGTGAGGAAGGAAGTATTTTGGCAAAACAGACTATGGGCCTCATTACGAGGTGGGCGATAAGGGTTAACGGGCACCGGTAAGGAGACCGGTGCCGGTAAACCCTTACTGCCCTATTCCGAGGTCCCTTAGCGGGTCCCGCTATGGGCGCCTGGTTTTAGCAGGCGCCCTTAGTGGGAGCCACTAAGGGACCAGGAAGCTAATAACGGGCCTGCTATTAGCGGGCCCGTTATTAGCTCCATTCCCATTGAGCCCTATGGGGGCTCAAATGGGAATGGGGAATGGTTCTCGGAATGGGGACTTACTGGGTCCTCCAAGGTTGGAATGACCCGGTAAGTCCCTATTTTGACAACCCGGACGCGGAATGCGGTAAGGGGGTAGCCATGGTGCTAATAGCACCATGGCTACCGCCTACCTCGTAATGAGCCCCTATGAGTTCGGGAAATAATAATCAGAGGGACATGGAGAAGAATAACTGGGAGTATTCGGGTATGCAATGGGAAAACAGGGATTATGGGAGATGTAGTTTCCTAGTGCAGCAGGGTCTGAGTTCCTATAGGATTTACCAGATGCAACGGGGTTGTTGGATTCGGGTAATGGAGATTCTTTGGGTGGAAAGGAGGTTGAGTTTGAACAGCCTATAAAAGCCTCAAGAACTTCATCCTGCCTGTCCTCTTCCCTGATTGAACTGTGTCTCACCTGGTGCCTTCCCTTGAACATAACCCCGGGCTCCCCTACACAGGTGATCCTCCCACACTCGTCCACCCCCAGGGTTGGGATATGAGAGCACCAGCCCTTCCCTGGCCACCTGAATACGGGATTCTAAAGGTCTTACCCCCAGGTTTCTCACATACCCTTCCCCTATGCTGGTTGGACTGCAGTGTTTCATTTGGAGATTCCACCATGGAACACCCAGACTGCTGGTCCATGCATTCCAGCATACAATTTGGATTGTCACTGCTGGAACTTTTAACCCTTTCCCAGTTGATCCGGGGTCGTGTAGGAGATAGTTTAAATAGTTATCTCACCTCTCTTTCTCCATCTTCCTGTCCCTTTCCTTAGCTGCTATCAACTCCTCCTCTATATTTTCTGGGCAGATCGCCATAGCGTGCTCCCACTCTCCACAAAATAAGCATTGTTCTAATTGTCTTCCGAGTCATTCAGAGAGATAGTGGATGTTGACCCTCTCCTATCCTTATTCAGAGGGGATAAAAATATTTTTGGTGACATGACTGTTATCCAGTTTTTTCTCCTCCTGGTCAATATGGGGCTCCTCTTGTATCTTCCCATTTGGGTTTCTCCCCTTCTCTCTCATTTGCTCGTCCCCTCCTTTTAGTTAGGAATCATAGGGAACAGAGGCATTCTGGGAAAAATACTACGCAAACACCTTCGTCTGTTTCTCTACCTTCCCCGCGCTATCAATCTCCAGATTTTTTAGGAAAGCAAATGCCTAGTACATATATGTTTGGTCATCCGGTATGTGGCTATTCTTTTAGTAAGCGCTGGGGATTACCTTCGAAATGCGGATGCTCCGTGTATCTGGGGTCATGTGTCTTTGCACAGTGATCTCTGTTACGGTCACGTGACATGCTTACTTGTATTTATGCCCCGCCTTTCAGTTTCACTTTGCTTCTGAATTTGTTTCTTTGGCTTACGTACTTTGCAATACTCTTGGAAGTTTATTACCCAGCTTTGTTTTTGGATTCCTGCTTCTTGTCCCCTTGTTTGCATTGGTTGCTGGTTTCTTTGTCTACGTCTCTTGGAACGTTAAACGGACTGTCTTTTGGATTGCGGCTTCCTCTGTTTGTTGTAGCCTGCATCGTTAAGAACCACAGAACTGTTTAAAGAACTTGCTTGCTCATTGCTTCTACTGCTACATTGCACGACGGATTATCGACCCAGAATTCTTCTCGGTGTGTTTTGGGATTTGGAATTCTTCCAATTTTCTTTTCTTCCATCATTGGATTTGTAGGCGGAACTGCTGAACACAGACCTTATCGTTTTTCTTGCTGAACTAGAGACGCTTCAGTGTTCTAGGCGTCCGCAGACTGTCGGTTCAGTTGGACCCGAACTTCCTTGTTGGATTGTTGCTTTAGGCGTCCTCATGCCGGCAGTGGGTAGGTGGAACATTACTTCAAGATCCCAAGTCATTTCTTCATGGACATTCATCCATTCATGTAACCTAATGACAACTCACACATGGTAAAACCGTTCTGTTATTTTCATTCCATTAGAATATTTGATTCTTCACTCTGGTTATTGATTGTATTCCTTTGTATTGGAGTTTAGACGCCATTTATCTATCCATTGGAATAGCCACATTTTCTGCAGTTCAAGTTTTCATTCAGGCACTACATTCTTAGTTATCTGATATTTGCTGGCTATCTGATCCCTACTGTTGCTAATTTGTTGTTCCTTTGCAGGCTGGCTGGTTCCGGTGGCGTCCATTCATCTTTTGGTCAATTGACCTTTCAGGGAGTTTATTTGATTCCTCCGATAGGTACATTGACAAAAAGAACTCACCATCTACACAACAAGTTCAAATCTCAAGCCAGAGCTCTTTCAGTTGGTCAAGAAAGGGATCTGTTGTTACACTTTTCCCTTTGAATAGTAAGGATGGGGTTTATATTCGGAAAAAGCGGTTTCTAGGTCTCCTCCTGATGTTTTATTAGATGATAATTCCCCCAAGGTCTCATATAGTAGGTTCTCTCTGGGTATTTCGTTTTGTAAACTTCCCCAATTTTCCTCCTCCTTTGCCATTAAGATTTTGGGACTTGGTGGGCATCATTATAAGTGAGGCGGTAAGGGGTTAAAGGTGCCGGTAAAGGTGCCGGCGCCGTTAACCCCGTACCGCCTCATTACGAAGTCCCCTCGCGGGACCCGCTCTGCACGTCTGGTTTCACCAGACGTGCAGAGCGGGTCCCGCGAGGGGAGGAGGGAGAAAACAACGGGCCGCTCGTAATCGGCTCGTTGTTTGCTCCCTCCCCCATTCCCATTCAGCCCTATGGGGGCTGAAATGGGAATGGAGAAGGTCCGGGCCCGTGTTCCCAGAGGGAGGAATTACCGAGCCCTCCGATCTCAGAATGGCCCGGTAATTCCCCATTCTGGGAACACAGACCCGGACCCGAATTTGGCGGCATGGCTACCACCAAAATCGTAATGAGGCCCAGTGTATCCTTTGCACATTTTCTTTTCTCCTGGAATGAATTTGCAAGTAATTTCTCTAGCAACTGGGTTTTATACTTCCTATGCCAAGGGAGATGGTGGGTTATAAGGGCTTTCAATACCTGCGTTACAGGATGTGGGTCTTCTGGAGAGAGGAAGGGATGATCTATCTGAGGTTTATCAAACGCAACCAGGTTTTTAGTGGTTCTCTTAGATGGAGAGCTCCACATGTTCTCATATATAAGGGTCCCCAATATTTCACATTGATCAATATCTCTAGGAGTAGGGGAAAAGTTGGGCAAAGCAAATACTAGCTCATCTCCACAAGATAGAAGGGGAATATCTCCACACCCATCTTCCTGTGGGGTACCACTAGATGGCTGAAGTTGCAGAACAACCTATCTGTAAGTCCAGAGGGATCACAAGGTTATCTCTCCCTAGTATTAGATAGTGTTCAGGACATCAGAGGTAATAACTATTTTCCTCTACTGCTTTCCGTTCAGGGGGAATCACCTAGGGCCTTAAAGAGTGAAAGGTAACACACACTCTAAAGGTATAGTCTCTGTGAGGCTGATCTATTTCATCAGGGCTGGTTTTCCTGGGATTCTAGTCTTCCTTTTGGTAGTGTCCCCAATTTGCTTCAATTGAGTCATATCCCACTCTGACACCATATATAAGAAACTCATGGTGGCAACAGTAAAGAAAGACACAAGTGATCACAGTTCAATGGTGTTTATTAAACTGTAAAAATGGGTTGGAAAAACACCTAATCTAAACCCAAATCTATGATAGGAGCAAGCTTCGACCATCAAATAATAATAAGACAGTCTGAGTGGCGTCTTGTCAAATAAAAGAGCCTATACTAAAACAAAACGATTGCCAATCCTTACCTCTAAGTTACAAAATTGTGTGGGATAATGGTCACCAGAAAAGAAAGAAGTGTTCACCAAATAATAAGTCAGGGTGGTATGGCTGGGGTACTCTTCCTCACATTTTTAGCACAGGACAAGGCAGGATTCTTGAGCACAGCACACTCCTGGGCCTCGCCAGCACAAGGTTATAGTTCCTTGCAACGATACCAGGATCTTCTGGAACCAAGTCTCTTTTCTATAAAGTCTCTTGACTTAGAAGGGCCATAAACATAAAGGGACCATAAACAAGTGTGAGAAACCTGAGGGTATTCTCCAGATTAAACTTCAAAAATCCCTTATTCAGGTGGCTGGGGAAGGGCTGGCGCTCTCAGATCCCAACCATGGGGGTGGACAAGTGAGGGAGGATCCACTGGGTAGGGGAGCCCGGGGTTATGCTCGGGGAATGCCCCAGGTGAGACGCAGTATTCCATTGTGGAAGAGGACAAGGAGAACAAAGTCCTTGAGGCTTTTATAGACTGTTCCAACTCAAACTCCTTTCCACCCAAATAATCTCTCTTACCAGAATCCAACAACCCCTCTGCATCTGGTAACTCCAATAGGAACTCAAACCCGCTGCACTAGGAAAATATCGGCTCAGCTTTTCATTGTTCCAAGGTGAAAAAATGTATGCTATATAATTAAGTGAAATGTCATTTTCAGCCTTACATAATTATTTTGTATTTTAATAATGCTGATTGCTTTTTAAAAAACGAATATATTTATGCTAACGAACAAAAAGTGACTGCAAGTATGATTTGTTTCTGTACTACATTTTTTCAAATCTATGAAATGGGTGTGTCACGAGTGTTGCGTAGTACGCATGTTGTTTGCGCATGCGCGAGCCTCGTTCCGGCTTGCAGATGTACGTTGTTAATAAATGAGGACCCGGGATGGCAGTTGCCGCTGGGACCCCATACCCACAAGACATGTCCTGCGTATTTAGCGTGTGTGTGTGTGGGGCGGTCTGGGGCACAGCCAAAAGCTAACACTGGCAACGAGGTAGTGCTGCGAGTGTGGATGCAACATCTTTTGAAGACACTTAAAGGTCGGAAGAAGTGTTCCGAAACGCGATGCACCTACGGACCCGACGTGGAGAGCTGGCGGCCATCTTAGCTTCTTTCATCACAACAGTTGTGGCCCGAAAGGGTGCTCGTGCGCTGTTTGTGGTAGGAAAAAAAATAATTTTTGGAACTCCATGGCTATCACGTGTCTGATGGCCATAGCTACAACTTTTTGAAGGTGTGTGTTACAAGCACCCCATGTGTGCTGGGTGGCAAACAAGCTGTCACTCAGGCATAATTGCTACACAGAGCTGCTGGATTCCTGTCATTTTGCCTCAATACACAGAGGATGAGAAGGTCAGTGGGGACACACTCTTGAACTGGGTGGCTATCACTGTGGAGGAGGAGCCCAACCACAAAAAGGGCCAGCATACACCATCACAACAAGGGAATGGGGGCACCTGGCAGTTTTGGGACTGATAACACAGTGAAGTCCTCGTGCAGTCCACTGAAATGGGGGAGCAAGATGATGGAGCTGTCGCACCTGCGCCAATACCACGCAGGCAACTAGGTACTTTGCGCCCATGCCAGAGTTTGACACATCAGGGCCCCCTTCCAAACTTGGACCTAAATGGCTGCTGTGGGTGAAAAAACTCGAAATGTTCTTCATAGCCACAGGGGAGACAGAGGACGATGCAAAAGTAGCCACACTTGTGTACTCAGCAGGAACGGAAGTACACAGGATATTTGACTCTTTAAACCTACAGGTGATCACGTACGATGCTGTCAAACAGGCCCTCCAGATCCATTTCCTCCCCATGGCGAATGTGGATTTCGATAGATTTGTTATGTGCACTGAAAAGCAGCTGGGAGAGGAGTCCCTAGACCAATTCTGTGCAAGACTGAGGCACCTGGAGAGCACCTGCAGGTGGGTGAATGAAGAAGAGATGGTGCAGAATCAATTAATCCAAGGTTGCAGCTCAGGGAAACTGTGGAGACAGGTCCTCAGAGAGCCCGGCCTGACGCTAACACAGATCCTGGACACTGGGCAGGCGTATGAACTGGCTGAGAACAGAGGGGCCAAGATGGACGCTGCGGTGCGCCCAGGTAGGACTGAGGAAGCTTTCGCTGTTGGTGGGCCCACACAGGTGAAGTCACGTTGGGGCCAGAAAAGATCTGAGGGCACTCCGACCTCTTCAACCCCGCAGTCTTGCCAATACTGCGGGTATGATCTGCCTCATGTGGGAGGATGCCCGGCGAAGGCGAGAGTTTGTGGCAGATGCAGCACACCAGGACATTATGCAAGGGTGTGTAGGGCAGCTGTCCCGGTGACCACATCCAGGGGGCCAGCGAGAGTGGGTAACCCCAGAAAATTTAGGAATGTAGCAGCCATCGAACAAGGGGTGCAAGAACTAGACATTGCGGAGGAAGAGGAAGACGAGGAGGAAATCTTTTTCATCTCCAACATTGCCACAGGGGCAAAGAGAAGAAGACAACCAACATGCACGGTGAACATTGGGGACACACAAATGCCCGTTTTGATTGACACGGGTACGTCGGTATGTGTCCTGGCAGCAGATCATTATGAGGCCCTCCAAGGTCCTCCTGAACTTGTTACACCTTCTTATGTTCCCTTGGCTTTTGGCAATGCTTATTTCCTTATAATGCACAGTTCTTGGCACTTTCATGGCTGTGACAAGTGTTGGATTTCTCATATCCTGCATTCAACTCATGGTACTCTCTTGGTATTGTTAACACTTGTTTCCGTCAGTACATTATTTCAGTGCGGTTCAAAACTTCCCTTTTAGTAAAGTTCACAATCTTTCTTTCAGTCCTTTCAAGATGCCAGAGTGTTTCCAACTTGCTTTCAATTCGTTTGGTATTCAAAATGCTTTGCTTTCATTTCGTTTGTTACTAAAAATACTTTTCATTTGCTTTAACTTGCTTTCAATTCGTTCGGTTTTCAAAATGCCTTCTGCCACCACAGGTTCCTGTTTCTCCATGCGGTCGCCCCCGTCTTCTCCTGTCGGTCTTTATGTGACTTGCGCACACCTAGCAGTGCTTCCTCGGCGAGCAGGATACACGTAACTGCTTCTCTTGGTCCTGCTGGCCTCCGTCTCACGGTTTGCCACCGGCCTCCAGCTTCTTGTGTCTCTGCTTCTCGCTACATACATTCTGCATGCCTTCCTGGATCTCCAGCACTCCTCCTGCCATGCCGCCACTCCTGAGAGGTCTCCCCGCACACAGCTGACTGTGCTCCCGCAGCTGACTGTGCTCCCGCAGCTGACGCCGCTTGTGTCAGGCTTCCAGTTTTCAAAGCTCCCACCTCCATTTCCATTACAAAAAGGACTAGACCGCTCGCCAGCAAAGTAGTAGTCCTGCTTTGCTCTTGTTGTCCTCCTCCTCGTTCCAGTACCTGGTTGGGGCTGATCATTGTTCATTTTCACAAAATGAGGATTTGTTGGTCTGGTTATCCTCTCCTTCGTCTCATTACCATATGGATGCAATTTGGGGAATACTTTAGGAGCATCACAGGGAACGAGCTGAGCTAAAAATGCACAAACACGTAAAGGCTGATGCCTCATCAGCAGCATATTCCACCAAACTCATCAACCTATCTAGAAAGTTCCTCGCCCCCAACAACTGTCTCACACTAGCCAGAGACATCACTGGAAGCAAACTTCACTACTGTAATGCCATCCTTGCAGGCACCTCCTCAAAAAACCTAAAAAAACTGCAATTGATCCAAACAACGCTCTGAAAGCAGTCTGGGGCTTGAAACGTTCCGACCACATCTCCAAAGTGAGATGGGAAGCTCATTGGCTGCCTATCAAGGCACGCATTGACTTCAAAATCCTATCCATCACCCACCGCTGCCTGCACAACACTGCCCCCCTTCCTCACGCACCGTATCTCCAAAAAACCTAATGTATGCAGCCTGCGCTCCTCCTCCTCCACGTTACTTAGCACCCCCAGATTCACCAGAAAAAGAGCCGGCAGAACCTGCTTCACCACCACTGCCCCTACCCTTTGGAACACTCTCCCCCCAACATCAGAGATGACCCCTCCTACCTGACCTTTCACAAAAACATAAAAACAATACTATTCAACAAACATGTGTAACCTTGCGCACATGCTTCTGCTTTATCTGTAACTACCACCTGTGATTTGTAACCACCAAGACACCTTGTATTTCATATGTACTGTCTGACTGCAATGTAACCTCTAGCGCCGTGATACCTCGAGATCCTGGGCGCTATCAACAAATGAATTAAATAAATAAATGAAGGCTTGAGGGATGGAGGGTTTGTGGTGAAAGGGAAATGGGGGACACCATGTCTCACCTAAGGACGTCATCTCCCCACTCCCCAAGTCTCCTCCACCCAGGTGATCCTCCCTCGCATATCCACCCCCAGGATCAGGATCCAAAACCGATGGCCTTTCCCTGGCCACCTGAGAAGAGGATACCGGGAGTAAATGAAGTGAGGACACCATCAGAGTTGTTTCAAGGTCTTTATCCTCTGACAATTGTCTTGTACACAATCATGTAGATCAGTTTATCCTTGTGCCACTGAACTCATTGGGCCTCATTACGACCCAGGCGGTAAGTTACCGCCTGGGCAGTGACTTTACCACCATGGCGTAAACTACGTTTACGCCATGGTGGTTGGCGGACTTACCGCCCCATTCCGAGGTCGGCGGGGCGTTAAGTCCCCAATCCCCATTTACCCTTCCCCATTCCCATTTTCGCCCCATAGGGCATAATGGGAGTGGGGAAGGCGTTAATTACGCCACCGTAAATTACGGTGGCGTAATTAACTCCATGGTCCCTTAGCGCCATGGATTTTAACACCTGCAGGTGTTAAAACCTCCATGGCGCTAAGGGACCTCGTACTCAGGCAGTAAGGGTCGGCGCTGTTTACGCTGCTGTAAACCCCTTACCGCCTGGGTCGTAATGAGGCCCATAGTTTTGATCATATCTGATTACTACAGGATAACTCTGCTTTGAAAGAATCCAGGAAGTAACCTTGAACTAGAGACATTCCCAGTTTGTATCCGGTCATTCTGCAAATATTGTAGGGGCTGGTGGGAGGTCTCAACTATTTTATGTTCCCCATGGATCAATGAACGGTAGTTTTTCAATGCCCATACTATTTCCAGGAGCCATTTTCTGCATTCATAAAATTCTATCTCAGCGGATGATAAAGTTTTCCTTGCGTAAAAATCACTTTATTGACCTGGCTATGCTTCTAATATAAGACTGTGCTTAAATAGGTGTTGGAAAATCCTGTCTACAGGGACAATTCCTTGTTTTTGATGGGATTAGCCAAGTATGGAGCCTGGGATAAACTTTTTTTCAGTTGTTTCAAATACTCCATTTGGGAGTCCACCCACTCTCACTTGGCCCATCCCTTCAATAGATGGACCAAGGGTTGAGTGATCTCTGCGTAATCCTCTATTTATTAAGATTATAGTTAGTCAATCCTAATAGACAACGTAATTCAAGTAGATTTGTGGGGTTGTTCAATTTCAGTAAAGCCTCTACCTTCTTTTTCTGAGGATTGAGACCTGTGGCTGTGATTTCATGGCCTAGAAATTGTACTTAAGTTCTGCACCACTGTGTTTTCTGAAGGGATAACTTCACACCTGCATTTCTCAGTTGGTTCAACACATGGCGAATCTCCTACAGGTGTTCCTCAAAAGGTTTAATTTTGATTAGCAGGTCATCCACATAGGCCAAATTCCCTCTTCATACAAAGGTAGGTATGGCTTTATGTAGGAATGTATTTATCTAATTTCTGCTATTAATACACCCAAAGACAGTTCTGGAACATGCAACCTGCTGCCCCTGAAACGTAAAGGCCACTTCATATCAGTGTTTAGAGTCCCAAAACAGTCCAACAACCATTAGTCAAATCGAGGGCAGTATTTACTTTCAAACCATGGATCTGTTCAAGACCCTGATCAATTTAAGAAAGAGGCCACCATGACATGTGTACCCTCTGATTCAATTCCCTTATGTCTGCACAGAGTCTCCATTATCAATTGGTTTTCAATATTACTAGGACTGAATTATTTAAAGTACTCTGGATTGGTTGAATAATTCCACGAGATTCCAAGTTCTTGATAATTTGTGTGAGTGATTCCATGGATGCTAGAGGTAACTGGTATTGTCTTACAAATACTGGTGCCATATTAGGGTCTGTAGGTATGGTTGTTCAATGAAGAGAGGTATGTGCACAATCATATGAATCCACAGAGACAACTTTCTGAAAATCCCCCAAAGTCGGTCTTAATATTTGCTTTTGCTCTTCTGTTTCACAGGCATCAGTTATACTGATTTGTTCTCCAACCATCTGGTGGAAACCTGGAAATAATGTTTGGGTGGCTATTTCCGAGGTATCTCCTAATTGCGTAGAGAGGTCATTGCTTATGGTGTCTACCTGGCTAATCGATTCCTAGGTCTCAATGTAGTTACTTCTTACTTTGAATACTATCTCATTTTGAAGCATCTCACATGTAAGATCATCGGCTCCATAAGAGCACAGGAAGCACATCATACAATTCTCCCCTCGTCGAGTATAAAGAGTTTTGTGCTAATGACCATCAGTATTGTCACAACAATCTTCAAGTATGAGACCAATGCTAGGACTGTCCTGGATTTATTCTAGAATTAACAGCCACCCAATGGTGGTATCCTGGGATTCCTTGATGCTTTGGGGGTTCATTATTATTAACTAATATTGGAAGGTGTCATCTTTGAGACATACCTATAGAGTTGTCTGTATAGACCAGCCCTTTTGCTGAAGAATATTGTTTTAATGAATTAAAGCTTCATTAAACAAATTCTTTTCATTTCTAATTTCTACTGGCAATGTGTAGTGTTGCGTGTTTTCTGGAATAGTAACTTCTTATTTGATTTGAACATCAGCAGCATAAGGAAGCAGTTGAGCTGACCCAAATGCTTTTTCTTGATCATTGAAGTCCATCAGAATTCTTGAATCTGTACCAGACTTTGTTAATAATAAAATACACATTTTCTGCAAGTCGATGTAGTATGTGATTGTCAATAAACAAATAAGAAACAGCATTTCTCATGAAACAGCAATTATGATTTACCTTTTTATTTCCAATTTGGATCTCCAGCATGCACCTGCTGGTAATCATCTATTTTGAATCCATCGCATCAAGTCCAGATTGCTCTTTATCTTTCAGATTAAATGTGGGAATTGTCTGATCCTTCTGTAATTTCCTGAGTTATCTTTTAGTAATGAAACTTCTTTCTTGAGCTAAGCAAACCTTGGAGAGAACTGTTTCCGATTGGGCCGAGTTTCAGGTAGCGGGCATCTGTGATTTCCAGTATCATCAGGGGCGCCTTCAGTTTTTGGTTGACTGGAAGGGCTACTCCCCGGCGGACCATTCCTGGGAACCTGCTTCAGGTGTTCATGGCCCTCGCCTGGTTCAGGCTTTTTCTCGGCTTCACCCGGGTAAGCCCGGATGTCCGCCTCAGCAGGGGGGGGCATACTGTTACATCTCACTACAGCGTTTGCCGCAGCCGTGTTCGCTTCATTGCAGTGGCTGGGACTTCCAACATGGCTGCTGGCTCAAACCGTTTCTTTCCTTGCTGTCCGCCCCTTCCAGCCTCAGCGGGCGTCTCGCTTGCCTTGAGTCATCTGACCAGTTATATGCCAGCTGTTACGGACTGCACACGCATCGCTAGTCCCCTAGAAGATGCTCCGTAAGTTCGTGGTCCAGGGATTCTGGTTACTCACCTACTCTGTGTTTCTTACAATCTAATTACCTTTTGTGTTTCCAGATCGGTCTCCTTTGTGGTCACAACTGCCTTTGCTGCATGAAGCAATCGCCACGCCTACGTTTCTACCCTTCTTCCAACTCTGAAACCAAAGCACGGCATCAGCCTCCTCTCTCCGATTCCGCATACAGGAGTAAGATTAGGATCGGGGTTTCAACCCAGGGGAAACGCCTTTGTGCTCCCCATTCCTTTCCTAACTCTCTCCCTCTGCTAGGTCTCTCTCTCCGGGAACAACTCTACTCTTGCCGACCTCCACGCCCCCGGTGCGGAAGCCTTTGAATTAGGCAGCGGCTTCGCCTCCGTAAATCAAAAATCTCAAGGACAGGTCTTAGCTGCAGAATAGGAACTCTTCTCATCATGTTCTTTGGGTTCCAGGTATCGCCCCTTTTCCTTCAGAACAGCACCACGTTGTTGTTCCCTTCGCTGTCTCCCGTCCGGGGAAGAGTTTAAACAGGCTGCAGGTGCCGATCCCCTTCTTTCCTTTTTCTCTTTTCAATCTGTTTCCGAGTCTTGCACTCACTTCCCTTCTGTGCCTTCTTTCTCTTCGTCAAAGACTCCCCTCCAACCATCGGAGAACCATCGCTCCAACACCACTCCGCCTGGGATTCTAGAAGAAGAAGCGCAGTATCCCCACCGCTCCCAACTCCAGTTAAGGGTTTTATTCCCCAGAGGGTTTCCCTGGGGAGGTTGCTCATCTATGTCCTGTCCCACTACAGGCAGATGGGGAGTAAGGTCCTCAGGGGGATTTTTCCTATCGTCAAGGACTGCCTACCTGCAAGGTCAGTGGTTACTGCTGGGTGCTTTGTTACAAGTCATATAGTGAAGCAGATTGTTACACTATGAGGCATAAAAAACCTGAAGAGGAAGGAAAGTCTTTTTGTATTGGGGTTTCTGTTGGAATTAACAGTTTTAATTCTTCTTCTTAGGTTGTGTGTATAGGAGTTTCTTTGTTACTCTTCTTTATATTCCTGTTTCTGTTATACTTCTTTTAACTCTGAGTCTCTGCTCTTTTGGAGGAGGTATTAAGCCAATGCCGGGTTTATATCACCACAGAGTTCTCTTCATTATCAAATGTAATTGTTACTTTTTTCTGTTCACTAAATTCAACTTTTTCATTTTTCTCTTGTTTTATTTCAAGGAATAAAGTTGCTTTGCCGTTGGCCTCTGCCAATTAGTCAGCAAACTCAGGTGTATTTTCATATGAGATAAAAGACGTTTCTGGTAAGGCTTGGCATATCTTTTCCCTCATTCCCCCTTCTTCCTCTTTTCTTGTGTATTTTGAACTGGAACAATTTCCTCTTGTCATTGTCCACCCTGACCTGTGAATTCATTTTGGCCAAGGTTTCTATGAGCATTAGAATCAGGATTTCTCTGCAGGGATCTCATGAATTGACCAATACTCTCTGTTAATTGTTTGATCTGTCGCTCCAATTGTGAGACTCGTATTCCACTCCCCGGACTATGAGGTCTTCTCTGATCATACCTCTGTTCTTCTCTAGAATGGTAAATGTCTTTTCTGTGAGAGTAGTTCTGATAGTTCTAAGAACTATTGTTGTATCTATTGTTCGATCTCCACCCACCCTGGTCCTGGGATTTGTTATCTTGGAATGTAGGAGTAGAAGGCAGATCATTGTCTTGGTAATTCATCCTAGGAGCTGGTTATTGGCTTGTCTTCGCCGTAAAAGTCGGACTCAGATTTCTCTGGGAACCTAATCCTGGGCTCTGGCATTTCTCTCTGCAGGAGGAATAGCTTTGTAGCCATGTACATGCTTTGAGCCTCAATGCTGACGACTAATGTAATTCTCTGGTTTTGTGGGATCTCTATTTTGCATGCTGGGTGGACTCTGCTGGTTTTGAACAGATGGTCTTCTCTGTCTGTTAGGATCATTAACAGTAGAGGAATATGTCTTTGGGCCCTGTCTCTAAATCCAACTGAGGATTACTCTCAAACTTAGCTACCCTAATGGCGCTCCAGAAGGCATTTCTTTGGTGTTCTTTTCTTTGTTTGTGAGAGTTGTTGGTATTGTACTACCTAGATCCCCATAGCTTGTGGCATTATCCACTCCAACATTATTGAATGATCAAGATCGCAGACTAACTGAGTCACTATGTATTTGTCACACTTTCAAAAGGATACAAATAAACACCCCTTTTTGGAGGGTTTTTAGCGCACCTTGAAAAGGATACAGACTTTCAAAAAGGATACAAGATAAACATCCACTCTATGGGAACCCTTCACTCTGAGAGGTCTTGAACGCAACGTTAACAAGACTTTCCCCCCAAGAGCGCAGCCTGTAGAAATGTAATGGGCCTCATTACGACCCTGGCGGTAAGGGGTTTACGCCAGCGTTAGCTGCGCCGACCCCTTACCGCCAATTACGAGGTCCCTTAGCGCCATGGAGGTTTTAACACCCGCTTTTGGCGGGTGTTAAAATCCATGGCGCTAAGGGACCATGGAGTTAATTACGCCACCGTAATTTACGGTGGCGTAATTAACGCCTTCCCCACTCCCATTATGCCCTATGGGGCAAAAATGGGAATGGGGAAGGGTAAATGGGGATTGGGGACTTACCGCCCCGCCAACCTCGGAATGGGGCGGTAAGTCCGCCAACCACCATGGCGTAAACATAGTTTACGCCATGGTGGTAAAGTCACGGCCCAGGCGGTAACTTACCGCCTGGGTCGTAATGAGGCCCAATATGTCTAACAGGCCAGGGGCTTGAGTGAAAAGGCAGGAGCAGCGACAACAGAGCTAAGGGAAAAAAGCAAGATATAGCAGTTCAGAAGAGCAGCCAGGTATGCCAAAATGCAGCAATCACCACTCACAAGTACCCCCTCTTATCTGCGTAGCCAAGGAGAATTCCAGTAACCTACTTGGAATCAGCAAAATGGTGATAAAGAGTAGAAGGAAAGGAAGTCCCAGTTCTAGAAAGTCTGTGCAAACCAACTAACCCGAACGGCATGAGGGCGCAACTAAATAGTCCCAGAATAATCCCAATGAAATCAGCAAAGCGTCCCAAAATGAAAATAACCAATCCAAGTTGTGACCTTCAAATCAGGAAAGCGTCCGAGTGGTCACTGCGGTGTGTAGAACAAAGTTCCTTGTGATAAACAAAACAGTGTCTTTGGTAGATCCGGAAAGTGGAGTGTTCTGTGATCTTGTGAGAGGTAGGGGTCCCAGAAGCTAGTGGAAACAGTAGCCAGTGCAGAGAAAAGAAACTTGAGAACCGGAGTCCAGCGCAAAGTTTCCTAATGTGTAGACTGCGCTGGACGTGAGATTAATGTACTTAGAAAGCGTCACAACAAACAAGGGCAAAATGAAGGCAGACCAATTTGGTAGCCGTATGTTCAATAACCGAGGGAAACAGCCGAGGGAATTTAGCGCCAGAAATCGTAGAGGGTAAAGCGAAAGAATAATCCTTTGATGCACGAGCCGGTTCCGGGAAATACAGGAATCAGAATGTCAAAGAGTCGGGCACTAAACTAATTGCTTAGTTTTAGGAGCACCCATTGCTGGGATTTGCCCAACTAAGTACTGGAAGCACTCGAAAACGCAGGACACGTTACGTGCACTTCACGTGACCGCGAGCAGAGGGATTGTCGGGAGGTGTAGTGCGGCGTATCTCGCGAACCGAGTGCAGTCAATGGAGTGAACTATTCCTGAACTCCCTGAGAGAACAAATGGTTGATAAGTACGAGGGGCCCAAAGAAACGGAAGATTTGGGACTGCATCACCTTCAGAACTCAGGTGTGAAACCTTGAAGAGAAAAGCCTAATTAATTCCAATCCCCACCCCAACAGCAGGGCTTGGAGAGAAGAACCCTTTTCGCTCTCTCCTCTGCAGCTGCACCATCTTAGGAGAGCAATGTTTAATTGTCCCTTACCAAAGGAGAGACAATCTTTCACAGATGTTCATTTTACCTGATTTTATCCTGTATTTTATGATGGGCTTTGAAACTCCAGAAACTCACAAAACACACTTCTTTGCAGGCGGACAGTCTGGGGACAATGGAGGATCAGAGCAGAAGCCAAACACCAGCCCTGAACTGGAACCAAGCTGAAAGAAAATCCCAAATCATAGCAAACCTTTTAAAGACTTCCTTCCCCCAACCTGGACTAGGAAAACAGTTATCCAATCAATTTTGAAAGTTAGCCTCAGCCAATAGGAGGATGGTGAGATCTTTAAACCCAAGGCTAAGATCCACAGACAGGGTCTCAGGTCTCTGAGTAGAGGAGTTTGCTGAGAAAACTGGAGAGCACCAGGAAAGGAAGCCCCTTGAAGCCAGAATGGGTCAAGCTGAAGTGAGGGAGAAGAGCCCTTTGACCCCCAGAAGAGGGACATGCTCAAATGAGGGACAACAGCGCCGCTGGGACCTCCCAAGAGGTGTGCTCCACTTAGTAGGAAAAGAGTCCCTGGAACCACAGAAGAGGGGTGTGCTCCAGTGAGAAGGAACGAACCCCTGTCAGCCCAGAAGGGTAGTGTGCTCCAGTGAGGTGGAGGAGAGCCCCTTCAGACCAGAACATAGAACCCCCTAACCCAAAGTGGGGTATGATAAGTAATAAGAGAGAGAGTGACTTTGATCCTCTGAAGAGGGGATGTGTAACAGAAGAGGAGAGTACTTTGAACTCCGGAAGAGAGCGTGCTCCAATCGGGAGTCGGTGGGGGTAGCGAGCACCTCATAAGCCCAGAAGGGGGGTGCCCTACAGTGTAGAGGGAGTGAGAGAGTGACTTGGATCCTTGGAAGAGGGGATATGTGACAAAGGCGGAGACCCCCTTAGCCATGGAAGAGGGGAATACGTAATAGAGAGAAGGAGAGCCCCAGTGTAGGGGAGGACTTTTGGGACACTTGGAAAAGTGAGGAAGCCATAAATCGAGAGAGAGGTGTAGAGCTATGTGGTCCCCAGAAGAAAGGGTAAAGACAGAGATCTAGACTGTTTGTGTCAGGATCTGGTCTGTGGATCCGCTACTGAAGGGGATGCACTACAGCCTCTGGTAGTGGTTGCCATGGCACCTGAGAAGACATGGGACACACAGAACTAAACTACATTGCCTATGCACCATCCCACAATGCAACCGGCTGACCAGCATGTGAGCTAGCACTTCCATCGTCCACAGTATTTAAAGAGCTGGATAAGTGGTCACGGCACTTCTCAACAAATGATCTTCGTCCTGTGAGTAGCACTCTTTGCCCTTTGCAGTTTTGTTTGGTGTGACTTTGCCCTGTTGATTTGGGTCACACTTTGATATTCACTTGCTACTACCCTCATCTGCTTCTGGATTGACCACTGTGTACTGATGCCAGCTTTCATTGGATTGCTGTCTTTGGAATGTGGATATCAGACTTGGTTGTTACCTTGATCATGTACACATTGGATTTGTGACTGTTATGAGTGAGGAACATATCTGAACTTTTCTTCATGGAACTGTGGATATCTGACTCTTTGGGCTCTGAACCACTTTAGAGCAGGACTCTACCCCTCTCTCCTAGCTGCAGCCTAGGGCTTTATGGGATAATGTACCCCCTTTAACCTAGCGGCACCCTCGTGTCATGAGGGACAGGGTAGTCCCACCCTTTCTAATTCCGCTGACCATCTGTCCTCCAGTGCAGAGTCTTGCAGGCGTGTGTCTGTATCATGTCAATTTCATCCCGGTAGTGTGAGAAACATGAAGGTGTCTCACCCGCTAGTCCCCGGGGATCTGACATCCAGGTGGCCAGGCAAGACCCATCACTATTGGATCCAGTTCCTGGGGGTGGACCAGTGTGGGTGGATCACCTGGATGGGGGGTCCACAGGGAGTGGAAGTCGGACACCGACAGGTGAGACGCGGAACCCCTTCCTTATAACACCTTTTCCCCATCCTACCCTGTAGGATACCTAGAAGTTCTATGCCCCCGCTTTCCGACATGAACACTTTCTTACACCACGAAAGACAATGGACTAACACCAGGGCTATTTACCTGACATGTCCCAACACAAGGGTCAGGCAGAGTCAGGCAATTGATAATAACAACACACACCTGACAGCCCGTTCCCTTCCCCACAGGGATAAAAGATGGAGCACAAGAGCACACTTTGAGCAAGGCAGACCACACGACGAGGCAGCTATTCCAGAACGGCAGTTCAAGAGGAGGAGAAAGATGGCAATAACCAAAGGACGACAAGGAGAGAAGTGCCCTTGCCCTTTTCGACCCAGACCTGCGAAGCCTCCATGAAATGAATCATAAGGTTGGGAACAACAGCTAGCATGTGGTGTAACAGATGCCAACGGTGTACGGAGCCTTCCTACACTGATAACCAAGTCAGGGAGAGACGCTGGGTACCGTGGTACCGCCTTTGATTCCAGAGACAAGAAATACCAAGCGGTTCATCACAGCCAGTGTGTCGGAGGGAGAACCAATAGTAAACGGAACTGTGTTGAGAGAAGGTTGCAAATGGCAACATAATGTGAATCAAAGAACAAAGACTTTGCGCCTCATTACGACTTTGGAGGTAGCAATGGTGCTATTAGCACCATGGCTGCCTCCAAAATCGTGTCCGGGTTCGCTGAATGGGGAAATATCGGGCCATTCTGACTTTGGAAGGCCCGGTATTTCCTCCTTCAGGGAACACGGGCCCAGTCCTTCCCCATTCCCATTCGAGCCCCCATATGGCGCAATGGGAATGGGGAGGGAGCTAACAACGGGCCTGTCAATTACGGGCCCGTTGTTAGCTCCCTGGTCCCCCCACGGGACCCGCTCTGGACGTCTGGAAAAACCAGACGTCCAGAGCGGGTCCCGCGAGGGGACCTTGTAATAGTGCAGAGTGGGTTTAACAGCGCCAGCACCATTCCCGGCGCCATTAAACCCATTCCGCACTAGTCGTAATGAGGCCCTTTGTGTGTTACAGAACTGTTGAAACTATCCAGAGAGAAGCCAGCTGTAGAATGGGCAGTTCCCCGTTTGTTAGAACTACAGAACCCAGGAGGCCCTAGAAGAGCCGATGCAAGAGGTCTAAGTGGCCGTACAAGGGTCGAGGAAAACCCCTTGTACAATCGAAAGTCTTTGACCCATAACCAAAAGGAAAGCAAAGGGAAGTAAATCACGCATTGTGTAAAGCAAAGTGAACTATGTAACTGGCAAGTGTGGACCCGGCTGAGGGATGCCTGAAAAAAGGGGGTTAAGTACGATAACCCCGTGAACATTGTGTTGACAAGAGTGAACCCGGCTGATGGATTTCCACAGTGGAAGATTGTTTAAAAAGTAATTGAGCCTCATTACGAGGTAGGAGGTAGCCATGGTGCTACCAGCACCAGCACCATGGCTACCCCCTTACCACATTCCTGGTCTGGGTTCCTGAAATAGGGACTTAACGGGTCATTCCAACCTTGGAGGACCCGGTAAGTCCCCATTCCGGGAACCATTCCCCATTCCCATTCGAGCCCCCATAGGGCTCAATGGGAATGGGGATGGAGCTAATAACGGTACCGCAATTTGCGGTACCGTTATTAGCTCTACAGTCCCTTAATGGGTCCCGTCCATAATGCCTGGTAAAACCAGGCGTTAAGGAAGGGACCCGCTAAAGGACCTCGGAATAGGGTGTTAAGGGATCCGGTAATCCCTTGCCACCTACCTCGTAATGAGGCCCATTGAGACTCGCGAATACAAGTGAAATATTCTGAGCAAACGACCACAGTGAACCCGACTGAGGGAGGCCCATGTTGCAACAAGGATCGGAGCCCGGTTGAGGGGGATCCAATCAGCCGGCCTCTGATAAGTCTTGCAACTTTGGCCTCCCTCCATCGGGTTCACTCCGGAATTTCAGTCATAGGGCCTCATTACACGGATGGCGGAGAACCATGGCGCTATTAGCGCCATGGTTCATGCCGGTAAATTACCGGCACCGCCTTGGCGGAAAGGGGAATTACCGCCCCATTCCAAGGTTGGCGGGGCGGTAATTCCCCCGTCCACCATTGCCCTTCCCCATTCCCATTTTTGCCCCATAGGGCTCAATGGGAATGGGGAAGGCGCTAATTAAGGTACCGTAAATTGCGGTACCGTAATTAGCTGCTTGGGTCCCTTTGTGGGTTGGTTTTTAACGCCTGCAAAAAGCAGGCGTTAAATCCCCGAACCTGCAAAGGGACCTCGTAGTAAGGCGGTAAGGATTTACCGGTACCGGTATTTTACCGGTACCGGTAAATCCTTACCGCCATCCGTGTAATGAGGCCCATAATCTCAACAACTTGTAATGTACAACGTGGGCCTTCATCCGATGAATTCACTACGGTCTTTCATTCACAATATAACATTTCAGAGTCGCAATGTCTTTACAGTTCACTTTGCTTTATCATTATGTGGGATTCACTCTCTTTAGCTTTCCCCTTGGAATCCCTCCGTTGGGTTCACATAGTCACATAGTTCATGATTTGCTCATTCTCATCACAAAGCAGGGGTTCCCTTCCCCTAGCTTTCTCTTGGCATCCCTCTGTCGGGTTCACACTTGCCACAGTTTACCATACAGCCCCAAAAACCTTCGACTGTACAGGAGATTTTATTTGACCCTCGTACGACCACTTTGACATTACACATGGACTTCCAAAAGGCCCCTTGGTCTTTGTAGTTTCGTTAGCAAGGAATACTATATAGAGTCCTTCAAATGAGCACCCACGTGGCGCCGGACCACTCTATGGGCCTCATTACACAGTAGGCGGTAAGGGTTTACCGGTACCGGTAAGGGCACCGGTACCGGTAAACCCTTACTGCCTTACTACGAGGTCCCTTTGCGGGACCCAACCTTAACGGCTGGTTTTACCAGCCATTAAGGAACAGGCCTGCAAAGGGACCTTGGTGCTAATTACGGTACTGCAATTTGCGGTACCGTAATTAGCTCCTTCCCCATTCCCATTGAGCCCTATGGGGGCAAAAATGGGAATGGGGAAGTGCCTTGGTGAATGGGGAATTACCGGCCCCGCTCACCTTGGAGTAGGGCGGTAATTCCCCGATCCACCAAGGTGGACACGGTAAAATACAGGCAGCAACTATGGCGCTAATAGCGCCATGGTTACCACCTACCGTACAATGAGGCCCTACGTCTGGTTCCAACTTCACTCACAAAAGATCTCTGTCCATTATCTTCTTTCTATATATACAATGTTGCTACTGCAACCTTGGGCTCAACACAGTCTGGTTCGCTATCACTTACCTCCGACTCACCGGCTGGGTTGAACTCGTTGGTGTTTTCTTTTGTGGCTGGAGTCAAGGATGGTACCTCAATGAGAATCAGAACCTGGCAATCAGTGCGGGAGGGCTCCTTGTACCGCAGACATGCAATACGCCACTCGCCAGCTGCGACTCCGGGTCTTACGCTTGCTTTCACTGAGGTTTCGCGGGTCTGGATTGAAAAGGTGAAGGGCAATTCCCTCCTGGTCGACCCCCTCAAATCTCTCCACCTTTCTCCTCCTCTTGAACTGCCGGTCCGGAATGGCTGCTTTCTCGTGCGTCCGGCTTTGCTCGAAGTGTGCTCTCGAGCTCTGCCTTTTATCCTTATGGGGAAGAGAAAGGGCCGTCAGGTGTGTGGAATTATTGGCAATTGCCTGACTCTGCCTGACCTTTGTGTTGGGACATGTCAGGTAAACAGCTTTTTTGTTAGTCTGTTGTCTGTCATGGTGTGAGAAAGTGTTCGTGTAGAAAAAGGGGGAGTGGTTGGCCAACTCAGAAAGGTGAGATTTGTATGGGTTGTAAAATGAATAGGGGGGATTGTGAGGAAGGTAGTATTTTGGCAAAACAGACTATGGGCCTCATTACGAGGTGGGCGATAAGGGTTAACGGGCACCGGTAAGGAGACCGGTGCCGGTAAACCCTTACTGCCCTATTCCGAGGTCCCTTAGCGGGTCCCGCTATGGGCGCCTGGTTTTAGCAGGCGCCCTTAGTGGGAGCCGCTAAAGGACCAGGAAGCTAATAACGGGCCTGCTATTAGCGGGCCCGTTATTAGCTCCATTCCCATTGAGCCCTATGGGGGCTCAAATGGGAATGGGGAATGGTTCTCGGAATGGGGACTTACTGGGTCCTCCAAGGTTGGAATGACCCGGTAAGTCCCTATTTTGACAACCCAGACGCGGAATGCGGTAAGGGGGTAGCCATGGTGCTAATAGCACCATGGCTACCGCCTACCTCGTAATGAGCCCCTATGAGTTCGGGAAATAATAATCAGAGGGACATGGAGAAGAATAACTGGGAGTATTCGGGTATGCAATGGGAAAACAGGGATTATGGGAGATGTAGTTTCCTAGTGCGGCAGGGTTTGAGTTCCTATTGGATTTATCAGATGCAACGGGGTTGTTGGATTCGGGTAATAGAGATTCTGTGGGTGGAAAGGAGGTTGAGTTTGAACAGCCTATAAAAGCCTCAAGAACTTCATCCTGCTTGTCCTCTTCCCTGATTGAACTGTGTCTCACCTGGTGCCTTCCCTTGAACATAACCCCGGGCTCCCCTACACAGGTGATCCTCCCACACTCGTCCACCCCCAGGGTTGGGATATGAGAGCACCAGCCCTTCCCTGGCCACCTGAATACGGGATTCTAAAGGTCTTACCCCCAGGTTTCTCACATACCCTTCCCCTATGCTGGTTGGACTGCAGTGTTTCATTTGGAGATTCCACCATGGAACACCCAGACTGCTGGTCCATGCATTCCAGCATACAATTTGGATTGTCACTGCTGGAACTTTTAACCCTTTCCCAGTTGATCCGGGGTCGTGTAGGAGATAGTTTAAATAGTTATCTCACCTCTCTTTCTCCATCTTCCTGTCCCTTTCCTTAGCTGCTATCAACTCCTCCTCTATATTTTCTGGGCAGATCTCCATAGCGTGCTCCCACTCTCCACAAAATAAGCATTGTTCTAATTGTCTTCCGAGTCATTCAGAGAGATAGTGGATGTTGACCCTCTCCTATCCTTATTCAGAGGGGATAAAAATATTTTTGGTGACATGACTGTTATCCAGTTTTTTCTCCTCCTGGTCAATATAGGGCTCCTCTTGTATCTTCCCATTTGGGTTTCTCCCCTTCTCTCTCATTTGCTCGTCCCCTCCTTTTAGTTAGGAATCATAGGGAACAGAGGCATTCTGGGAAAAATACTATGCAAACACCTTCGTCTGTTTCTCTGCCTTCCCCGCGCTATCAATCTCCAGATTTTTTAGGAAAGCAAATGCCTAGTACATATATGTTTGGTCATCCGGTATGTGGCTATTCTTTTAGTAAGCGCTGGGGATTACCTTCGAAATGAGGATGCTCCGTGTATCTGGGGTCATGTGTCTTTGCACAGTGATCTCTGTTACGGTCACGTGACATGCTTACTTGTATTTATGCCCCGCCTTTCAGTTTCACTTTGCTTCTGAATTTGTTTCTTTGGCTTACGTACTTTGCAATACTCTTGGAACTTTATGACCCAGCTTTGTTTTTGGATTCCTGCTTCTTGTCCCCTTGTTTGCATTGGTTGCTGGTTTCTTTGTCTACGTCTCTTGGAACGTTAAACGGACTGTCTTTCGGATTGCGGCTTCCTCTGTTTGTTCTAGCCTGCATCGTTAAGAACCACAGAACTGTTTAAAGAACTTGCTTGCTCATTGCTTCTACTGCTACATTGCACGACGGATTATCGACCCAGAATTCTTCTCGGTGTGTTTTGGGATTTGGAATTCTTCCATTTTTCTTTTCTTCCATCATTGGATTTGTAGGCGCAACTGCTGAACACAGACCTTATCATTTTTCTTGCTGAACTAGAGACGCTTCAGTGTTCTAGGCGTCTGCATGCTGTCGGTTCAGTTGGACCCGAACTTCCTTGTTGGATTGTTGCTTTAGGCGTCCTCATGCCGGCAGTGGGTAGGTGGAACATTACTTCAAGATCCCAAGTCATTTCTTCATGGACATTCATCCATTCATGTAACCTAATGACAACTCACACATGGTAAAACCGTTCTGTTATTTTCATTCCATTAGAATATTTGATTCTTCACTCTGGTTATTGATTGTATTCCTTTGTATTGGAGTTTAGACGCCATTTATCTATCCATTGGAATAGCCACATTTTCTGCAGTTCAAGTTTTCATTCAGGCACTACATTCTTAGTTATCTGATATTTGCTGGCTATCTGATCCCTACTGTTGCTAATTTGTTGTTCCTTTGCAGGCTGGCTGGTTCCGGTGGCGTCCATCCATCTTTTGGTCAATTGACCCTTCAGGAAGTTCATTTGATTCCTCCGATAGGTACATTGACAAAAAGAACTCACCATCTACACAACACGTTCAAATCTCAAGCCAGAGCTCTTCCAGTTGGTCAAGAAAGGGATCTGTTGTTACACTTTTCCCTTTGAATAGTAAGGATGGGGTTTATATTCGGAAAAAGCGGTTTCTAGGTCTCCTCCTGATGTTTTATTAGATGATAATTCCCCCAAGGTCTCATATAGTAGGTTCTCTCTGGGTATTTCGTTTTGTAAACTTCCCCAATTTTCCTCCTCCTTTGCCATTAAGATTTTGGGACTTGGTGGGCATCATTATAAGTGAGGCGGTAAGGGGTTAAAGGTGCCGGTAAAGGTGCCGGCGCCGTTAACCCCGTACCGCCTCATTACGAAGTCCCCTCGCGGGACCCGCTCTGCACGTCTGGTTTCACCAGATGTGCAGAGCGGGTCCCGCGAGGGGAGGAGGGAGAAAACAACGGGCCGCTCGTAATCGGCCCGTTGTTTGCTCCCTCCCCCATTCCCATTCAGCCCTATGGGGGCTGAAATGGGAATGGAGAAGGTCCGGGCCCGGGTTCCCAGAGGGAGGAATTACCGAGCCCTCCGAACTCAGAATGGCCCGGTAATTCCCCATTCTGGGAACACAGACCCGGACCCGAATTTGGCGGCATGGCTACCACCAAAATCGTAATGAGGCCCAGTGTATCCTTTGCACATTTTCTTTTCTCCTGGAATGAATTTGCAAGTAATTTCTCTAGCAACTGGGTTTTATACTTCCTATGCCAAGGGAGATGGTGGGTTATAAGGGCTTTCAATACCTGCGTTACAGGATGTGGGTCTTCTGGAGAGAGGAAGGGATGATCTATCTGAGGTTTATCAAACGCAACCAGGTTTTTAGTGGTTCTCTTAGATGGAGAGCTCCACATGTTCTCATATATAAGGGTCCCCAATATTTCACATCAATCAATATCTCTAGGAGTAGGGGAAAAGTTGGGCAAAGCAAATACTAGCTCATCTCCACAAGATAGAAGGGGAATATCTCCACACCCATCTTCCTGTGGGGTACCACTAGATGGCTGCAGTTGCAGAACAACCTATCTGTAAGTCCAGAGGGATCACAAGGTTATCTCTCCCTAGTATTAGATAGTGTTCAGGACATCAGAGGTAATAACTATTTTCCTCTACTGCTTTCCGTTCAGGGGGAATCACCTAGGGCCTTAAAGAGTGAAAGGTAACACCCACTCTAAAGGTATAGTCTCTGTGAGGCTGATCTATTTCATCAGGGCTGGTTTTCCTGGGATTCTAGTCTTCCTTTTGGTAGTGTCCCCAATTTGCTTCAATTGAGTCATATCCCACTCTGACACCATATATAAGAAACTCATGGTGGCAACAGTAAAGAAAGACACAAGTGATCACAGTTCAATGGTGTTTATTAAACTGTAAAACTAGGTTGGAAAAACACCTAATCTAAACCCAAATCTATGATAGGAGCAAGCTTCGACCATCAAATAATAATAAGACAGTCTGAGTGGCGTCTTGTCAAATAAAAGAGCCTATACTAAAACAAAACGATTGCCAATCCTTACCTCTAAGTTACAAAATTGTGTGGGATAATGGTCACCAGAAAAGAAAGAAGTGTTCACCAAATAATAAGTCAGGGTGGTATGGCTGGGGTACTCTTCCTCACGTTTTTAGCACAGGACAAGGCAGGATTCTTGAGCACAGCACACTCCTGGGCCTCGCCAGCACAAGGTTATAGTTCCTTGCAACGATACCAGGATCTTCTGGAACCGAGTCTCTTTTCTATAAAGTCTCTTGACTTGGAAGGGCCATAAACATAAAGGGACCATAAACAAGTGTGAGAAACCTGAGGGTATTCTCCAGATTAAACTTCAAAAATCCCTTATTCAGGTGGCTAGGGAAGGGCTGGCGCTCTCAGATCCCAACCATGGGGGTGGACAAGTGAGGGAGGATCAACTGGGTAGGGGAGCCCGGGGTTATGCTCGGGGAATGCCCCAGGTGAGACGCAGTATTCCATTGTGGAAGAGGACAAGGAGAACAAAGTCCTTGAGGCTTTTATAGACTGTTCCAACTCAAACTCCTTTCCACCCAAATAATCTCTCTTACCAGAATCCAACAACCCCTCTGCATCTGGTAACTCCAATAGGAACTCAAACCTGCTGCACTAGGAAAATATCGGCTCAGCTTTTCATTGTTCCAAGGTGAAAAAATGTATGCTATATAATTAAGTGAAATGTCATTTTCAGCCTTACATAATTATTTTGTATTTTAATAATGCTGATTGCTTTTTAAAAAACGAATATATTTATGCTAACGAACAAAAAGTAACTGCAAGTATGATTTGTTTCTGTACTACATTTTTTCAAATCTATGAAATGGGTGTGTCACGAGTGTTGCGTAGTACGCATGTTGTTTGCGCATGCGCGAGCCTCGTTCCGGCTTGCGGATGTACGTTGTTAATAAATGAGGACCCGGGATGGCAGTTGCCGCTGGGACCCCATACCCACAAGACATGTCCTGCGTATTTGCGCGTGTGTGTGGGGCGGTCTGGGGCACAGCCAAAAGCTAACACTGGCAACGAGGTAGTGCTGCGAGTGTGGATGCAACATCTTTTGAAGACACTTAAAGGTCGGAAGAAGTGTTCCGAAACGCGATGCAGCTACGGACCCGACGTGGAGAGCTGGCGGCCATCTTAGCTTCTTTCATCACGACAGTTGTGGCCCGAAAGGGTGCTCGTGCGCTGTTTGTGGTAGGAAAAAAAATAATTTTTGGAACTCCATGGCTATCACGTGTCTGATGGCCATAGCTACAACTTTTTGAAGGTGTGTGTTACAAGCATCCCATGTGTGCTGGGTGGCAAACAAGCTGTCACTCAGGCATAATTGCTACACAGAGCTGCTGGATTCCTGTCATTTTGCCTCAATACACAGAGGATGAGAAGGTCAGTGGGGACACACTCTTGAACTGGGTGGCTATCACTGTGGAGGAGGAGCCCAACCACAAAAAGGGCCAGCATACACCATCACAACAAGGGAATGGGGGCACCTGGCAGTTTTGGGACTGATAACACAGTGAAGTCCTCGTGCAGTCCACTGAAATGGGGGAGCAAGATGATGGAGCTGTCGCACCTGCGCCAATACCACGCAGGCAACTAGGTACTTTGCGCCCATGCCAGAGTTCGACACGTCAGGGCCCCCTTCCAAACTTGGACCTAAATGGCTGCTGTGGGTGAAAAAACTCGAAATGTTCTTCATAGCCACAGGGGAGACAGAGGACGATGCAAAAGTAGCCACACTTGTGTACTCAGCAGGAACGGAAGTACACAGGATATTTGACTCTTTAAACCTACAGGTGATCACGTACGATGCTGTCAAACAGGCCCTCCAGATCCATTTCCTCCCCATGGCGAATGTGGATTTCGATAGATTTGTTATGTGCACCGAAAAGCAGCTGGGAGAGGTGTCCCTAGACCAATTCTGTGCAAGACTGAGGCACCTGGAGAGCACCTGCAGGTGGGTGAATGAAGAAGAGATGGTGCAGAATCAATTAATCCAAGGTTGCAGCTCAGGGAAACTGTGGAGACAGGTCCTCAGAGAGCCCGGCCTGACGCTAACACAGATCCTGGACACTGGGCAGGCGTATGAACTGGCTGAGAACAGAGGGGCCAAGATGGACGCTGCGGTGCGCCCAGGTAGGACTGAGGAAGCTTTCGCTGTTGGTGGGCCCACACAGGTGAAGTCACGTTGGGGCCAGAAAAGATCTGAGGGCACTCCGACCTCTTCAAGCCCGCAGTCTTGCCAATACTGCGGGTATGATCTGCCTCATGTGGGAGGATGCCCGGCGAAGGCGAGAGTTTGTGGCAGATGCAGCACACCCGGACATTATGCAAGGGTGTGTAGGGCAGCTGTCCCGGTGACCACATCCAGGGGGCCAGCGAGAGTGGGTAACCCCAGAAAATTTAGGAATGTAGCAGCCATCGAACAAGGGGTGCAAGAACTAGACATTGCGGAGGAAGAGGAAGACGAGGAGGAAATCTTTTTCATCTCCAACATTGCCACAGGGGCAAAGAGAAGAAGACAACCAACATGCACGGTGAACATTGGGGACACACAAATGCCTGTTTTGATTGACACGGGTACGTCGGTATGTGTCCTGGCAGCAGATCATTATGAGGCCCTCCAAGGTCCTCCTGAACTTGAACCTTCGAAAGCAAGGATATACACGTTTGGGGGGGGACACACCGCTACCAATCCACAGTGTCTTCGTAGCACCCGTCTCCCATGGCCAGAACACGATCAAGGCAAGGGTCTTTGTTACCGATGTAAGCCCACATTCTCTATTAAGCTGCGCCACCTCAGAAGCCTTAGACATTGTCAATTTTACCATGTCGGTGTACCAAAAAGACATTGACCGCCTTCTTAGCCGGTACGAGAGCCTGTTCCATGGAATAGGCAAGCTGAAAGGAGACCCGATCAGGCTGCACATCGATAGGTCTGTGAGGCCAACAGCCCTAAAAGATAGGAGAGAACCATTTCATCTAAGGGCACAAGTAGAGAAGGAACTTCAATCATTGATTGACATGGACATCATAGAAAGGGTAGAAGGCCCGACGCCATGGGTGTCCCCGATTGTAGTGCCGCCCAAGCATAAGCAGCCCGGAGCAGTCCTCATCTGCGTCGACATATGGCTACCAAATGCCGCCATCAAAAGGGAAAGACAGCTCACGCCCACATTGGACGACATCGTGGGTGAGTTGCAAGGGGCCAAAGTGTTTTCCAAGTTAGATTTAAGATTGGGATATCATCAGCTGGAACTTCACCTAAAGTCCTGTAAAAATTACCCCTTTCACCACCCACGAAGGGTTATATCAATTCAAAAGACTGAGCTCTGGAGTCTCGTCAGCAGCAGAGGTGTTCCAAAATGTAATTTGTGGAGCCCTGGCGGGACTTAAAGGGGTAATCAACATGAGCGATGATATCCTGGTTTTCGCACCCTCGGAGGCCGAACGTTTGAAACGATTGGAACGCGCACTGGATAAACTAAAGGATCTGGGTCTGACGCTACACAGAAAGAAGTGCGAGTTCTTCAAAGACCGCATAGAGTTCTTCGGTTTTGTCTTACACGCCGGAGGCATCTCTCCAGATCCTGAGAAGGTGCGGGACGTTCACTAAGTGCCCCCCCCACCAGAGTTACCATCCGAGATTATAAGCTTCTTGGGCATGGTGAACTACTGCGGGAGGTTCATTCGTGATCTGGCGTCGCTATCAGAGTTCCTGCGGGCGCTGACGAAGAACGACGTAGTATGCACATGGACTGCCAAGGAACAAAAGGCATTTACTGACATTAAGAACGCGCTGTCTGGCCAAGAAAGAATGGCCTATTTCAGCCCAGACAGAAAGTCAGAAATTGTTGTTGACGCCAGCCCAGTGGGACTGGGCATTGTACTGATGCAAGCGGACACACAAGGACACATGCGCCCCATAGCATACGCAAGCAAAGCTCTCAAAAAACGGAGAGAAGATACTCAGAGATTGAGAGGGAGGCCCTGGCCATATTATGGGGGTGCAAACACTTCCGACTGTACATCTTGGGCAAACCCGTGGTTGTCATCACCGATCCCAAGCCACTCATACCCATTATGGCTGGAGCATCCTCCAAACCACTGCCATGAATCGGACGGTGGATGTTGTCCTTGATTGAGTATGAAGTGAGACTGCCATATCGGCCAGGCACTCATAATCCGGCAGACTACTTGTCCAGGCACCCTTGGGCTGGTCAGGATCGAGACAATGTCGAAGTGGTGCATTGCATTGAAATGGTCCGCAACATTGTGGAGGCTGCCTTGCCGGTGGCACTGGCACCTCAGGAGATAGCAGAAGCATCCGACAGCGATGAGATATTTCAAGTCATCAGAGCAGCAATGAGCAGCGGTGAGTGGAGAGACGTGCTGAACAACAATGCCAGGCGGGAGTCCGGTGCACAAAAAGACCTGCAGGCGATGTGGAAAGCATGCCATGAACTCTCGGTGGCAGAGGATGGCCTACTACTACGAGGCTGACAGATCGTCATCCTGCGAGTCCTGGTGACCAGGGTGTCGGAGCTGGCACACAATGGGCACCAAGGTGAAGCTAATATTATAGTATGTCTGAGACCGAAGGTTTGGTTCCCCGACGTGGAGAAGTGCGTAGACGAGTTTGTGCGTGCCTGTGTACCATGCCAGGCGGCCAGTCCGGCTGAAAGAGGTCCACCTATAAGATCCATGGAGAGAAGCAAACGGCCGTGGGGAACTATACACGCAGACCTTGAGTCCACAGGAAGGGGGATGTACTTCCTGGCCGTGATAGACCAGTGTGATCACACAATTTTGGCTCTAGAGAAGATCTTTGCCACTCATGGATTCCCGATAGAACTGTGCTCGGACAATGGCCCACCGTTTCAGGGACAGCAGTTTGCCAACTACCTTGAAGAAAGAAGCATCAAACACAGGAGAGTCACCCTGCTCTGGCCGAGAGCGAATGGAGAGGCCGAAAGGTTCATGCGAACTCTCAATAAAACATTTAGGATTTCGATGAATGGGGGAGGAGAGCTACGCCGGAATCTTTTCGGGTTCCTGAGAGAATATCAGACAACCCCACACCAGTCCACAGGGGTCGCACCGGCAGAAGCATTGTTCAACCGCTGCCCGAGAGGACTAATACCAGAGGTGGAAGGAAGAGCACCAGGGGTAAATGATGACGAACGAGTCAGACAGGAGTGACTGGCCAAGAATGAGAAGGAAAGTGAGCAGAGGAATCTCCAGGAAAAGCAGATTGGAGTAGGAGACACTGTGCTGGTGAGGAATAGACCTCTGGAAGGGAAACTGTCCCTCACGTATGAACCGCAACCTCTTGGGGTGACTCATATCAACGGGTCCATGGTAACTTCGGCCAACGAGCGAGGAACTGTAACGAGAAATGTGTCATATTTCAAGAAAATAGACATCAACCAGCTGGAGGGGACTCCAAGGACGAACGAAGAGACGGACCCTGAGGTCACCCCCCAGCCGATACCGGCATTGGAGGGAGAGCCATGTCCCGCTCCACGAGAAGAGCCTGTGCCGTCCCCAGACGGCAGTCGAAGGTACCCGAGCAGAGAAGGACGCCAACGTTCCTCGAGGTTTCGAGACTACTTCATGGACCCTGGGTCCTAACAGGCTGAGGACAATTTGTGTTAACTCATGTTGGGTTGTTGCGACGGTTATACTTAATTGTTTTCTTGTTTAAAGAAAAGGAGGGATGTTGCGTAGTACGCATGTTGTTTGCGCATGCGCGAGCCTCATTCCGGCTCGCGCATGCACGTTGTTAATAAACGAGGACCCGGGACCGCAGTTGCCGCTGGGACCTCATACCCACAAGACGTGTCCTGCGTATCTGTATTGGGTGTGCGTGTGTGTGTGTGGGGCGGCCTGGGGCACGGCCAAAGGCTAACAACGAGGACAGGGCTTCTACAAATGAGGACGGAGCTTCAAGTCAGGGTTTTGTCTCAAAATAAAAGTGGCAGCTCAACTTGGCTTTCCACACCAAGCCAGGACTGTGACAAGGCTGAAGTTGCCGAAGGGTTAATCATTGGCACCCGCTCTGTCACAGGTTGATGAAGAATCGTTTGTGTGCCCGGGTTTCTAGATATGTGTGGTGTCTGTGTCCATATGTAATTGTGGGTGTGTGTTTGTGTATACATGTGTGTTTTCCTTCCTCCATGTTTTTACATTGCTTAGTTCTTTATTCATTCTGTTCGTGTCTTTCTGTTATTTTCTTTCTCAGATTGTTCTTCATTGTTCGCATGTTTGTGTTATATAGCTTTCCGTTCTTTATTTAACTTTTATTCTTTTGTCTATTTGTCTGTCTTTTTTTAATTGCAACTGTTTTAAGTTGTATTTTCTTGTGTTTATAATTCCGAATATGTATAATAGGTATATAAAATTCGAACAGCACGTAGGTGCACCAAATATATCATGCATAGTTCTTATGGGTTCTTTAGCACTAAATTGTTGGCCATCTTCTTTGAAAGGTGGATTTAGTCCCCTATGACCCCCTACAGTACCTCCTCGAGTATGAGCCAGGTTACTAATTAACTTCTTCGTGCTATCAAGTGTTTAAACTGGCCCACTGCTAAATTCCGTTACATTGATATGACATGCGTGCACCTTTTTAAGATCGTTCTGTTTGTCATGTCACACATTTATCCTAACGCGAATGGCTTTCAGACCAGAAAGGTTTTCTTTTTGTTCGCTGTCTCTTTAAGTAAGACATCACGTGGGATGACAAAAAAAAAAAACAGGAAGTGTTCTGGCAGCAAGGCAATAGGTTACTTCTGAACACTTCCGAACTGTCCAGCTTTACTTACATGCTTTGCGTTTATAAAGGAAATAATTTAGTTGCTAGAGTTAGAAATGGGACGAAAAGTGACCGTTGCCACCTGCGCACTAAACCAGTGGGCTCTGGATTTTGAAGGAAATCTGGAAAGAATTGTTAAAAGTAAGTGTGCTGCTGCTTGCATAAAATGTTCTACAGAGGACACGTTGTAAGTGCTAAACACTATTTTGTTTCGGAGTTGTCACACATCTATTATGTTTTCAGACTAATTACACTGTCTTTGTGGAAAGAGAATTCATAACTTGAATGCACGTGTATTGTATGACGCTCTGCAAAGCCAGTTCGATATATATGTTTAAAGTGCACCAATTTGTTTGAGGTTGCGAGAGCTTAGTCTGAGCCCTTGCAGCTTGGAAAATAGGTCTGTTTATTCAACATAACTGTGCAACTTCTTTTTATCATCCCCGGAAGGAAGAACATCTGCAAGAGTTTAATTAAATATGTTACTCGCGGTTACGGAAATATATACCTGTGGCAGGCATTTAACCGATAGAGCTGCGAAGGTAATCCATGACTGGTGATTGACCCGATGACAGTGCCTGCATGTCACCGGGAATTACCACGTCGTGGGATGCCGTCCAGCAAATCGGTGCATTCTGCAAGTAGTCGTTATGTTCGATTTGTTTTGTAAGCCTACATGTGCCGCGTGTGGCATTTTGTCGCTGAGACAGAGTGCACAGCGAGGATCTGGATTCTTTATAATAACCAGGTTTTAAATTGTCCCTAAACCCGGCGGAGGTGGTTCATAGTGGTTCCGAGATGTTCCGTCATTCACATGGCTTTCGAAAATCACAATGAGCCGGTGTAACGTCACTTTTTGCTATCTGTCAGAAAATCCTATCGGTAGGAAAATCTGACAGGAATTGTAATGTCATTTTTTGCTACCGACAGCAGGCATTGGGCGACCTACCCAGAGGTAGGAAAAAGTGCCGGGGTAGGAAAATCTGACAGCCTGACCTGTCATTTTTTCCTACCCGTCAGAAAATCCTACCGACAGCTAGCATTGGGCAACCCACCCAGGGGTAGGAAAAAGTGACGGGGTAGGAAAATCTGACAACCTGGCCTGTCATTTTTTCCTACCCGTCAGAAAAGCCTACCGAGAGCAGGCATTGGGCAACCCACCCAGGGGTAGGAAAAAGTGACGGGGTAGGAAAATCTGACAGCCTGGCCTGTCATTTTTTCCTAGCTGTCAGAAAATCCTACCGACAGCTAGCATTGGGCAACCCACCCAGGGGTAGGAAAAAGTGACGGGGTAGGAAAATCTGACAGCCTGGCCTGTCATTTTTTCCTAGCTGTCAGAAAATCCTACCGACAGCTAGCATTGGGCAACCCACCCAGGGGTAGGAAAAAGTGACGGGGTAAGAAAATCTGACAACCTGGCCTGTCATTTTTTCCTACCCGTCAGAAAATCCTACCAAGAGCAGGCATTGGGCAACCCACCCAGGGGTAGGAAAAAGTGACGGGGTAGGAAAATCTGACAGCCTAGCCTGTCATTTTTTCCTACCCGTCAGAAAATCCTACCAAGAGCAGGCATTGGGCAACCGATCCAGGGCCACGAAGAGGCCAATGTGGACAGGTCTGCATACAGACTGGTGCAGCAGAGGTCCACTGCACACTTTACATAGCGACATAGCGCTACAGGCTTCTGCATTTTGGTGCTTGTAGTATTTATTATATGTCAAATTTAATATGGAACTCCAAGTTCCAGGGTGCAACGCGCGGTTGGCTAAAATTATAGGATCATCCTACCATTTCCTACACCATGAGGGGAAACTGTACGATTTGGTCACAGAACAAGTGTGTTGATAATTGTCCAGTAATCAGGGTATCTGCCAAAAAAAAGATGTTTTTGGAGGGGACACCATTGTGTTACCTGACTGGCATACTTTTGTGTTTGTGTTCAGTGGTTTGTGAAAAATGGCGTTAATACTGCTACCGCCCAAAAAGGCGGCAATAATGGAATTACCACTTTTTGCCGTGCCACTGAACTTGTAATGAGGCCCTTAAAGTGTGCTGCTTTTAGCTCAGTTGGGTGTGTGTTGTGCTCGGTCGAGCTATGGGATGCTTCTGTGAGCTATGGTTTTCTTGTGTGAGCTATGAGATGCTTGTGTGAGCTATGGGATGCGTGTGTGAGCTAGGGGATGCGTGTGTGAGCTATGGGATGCTTGTGTGAGTGTCATGATCTCTGCTTCCAAAAGGTCAGGGTTTTCCCAACTCCCTTGGAAGCAGATCCATAACCCAGGTTCCGAGTGCCAACCAGTCCCAATTGGGACCTTTTGGACCCAGTCCTGGCGCCAGTGGCACCAGGCTCATAAATATGCCCAGTCCCAGCGCTGGAAGCGCCGGGCTCATAATGCTTGGGTGGACTTACCTTCAGCAGACCATGCTGCTTACTTGCCTGCCAGTTGAGCCTCTAATCCTCTTCTGTTTGGAACTACTTTTCCTGTTGGGTGGGGCTGGAGCCACTCCCTAGATTCAGAACACTGGAACTCTTCTGGAAGGCAGGAACTCTTTTCTTACCAGGAACTCTTTTCTTACTTAGGCGTGGCTGTGGAAGGAGACACCTAAGCACTACAGGAGGCTATTTAAACCACACCCGGTGGATGAATCTTGCTTTGCGTTATTCTGCAACCTCTGCAGCAGAACGCTCATCGTGTCTTCTGCATCCGGTCCTGGGCCTGAGGAAAAAGGCTTACCATCCTGAATCCAGTCTTCAGCAACACCTATAAAGACAAGAAAGAACAGGTTAGCATTCCGGCATCTGAAAGGCAAAGGCTTACCATCCTGAATCCAGTCTTCAGCAACACCTATAAAGACAAGAAAGAACAGGTTAGCATTCCGGCATCTGAAAGGCAAAGGCTTACCATCCTGAATCCAGTCTTCAGCAACACCTATAAAGACAAGAAAGAACAGGTTAGCATTCCGGCATCTGAAAGGCAAAATCTTACCAACTCTTCGCACGCTCCGGAGGCCTTCGGCGCTGCATCCCGCATCTGAAAGACAAAACAAGGTGCGTTTAAAGACATTGGGGAACTTTAATACTCACGTGCCATTACTCCTTTCCACATCTAATCCAGTGGGTATTCCGGCACCCTGCAGCCGCTCCGAACTCGTACCTGCAAAATAAAAAGACAGTTAGAGCGCATCGTGAAGCAGGCAACAAGCGCTTACTTACGTGCTTCCAGGCGCTTCTATTCATCACACGGGCTCCATCTTCAACTCACTTCAGCCTGTCATCCGCCATCGCCGGAACCCTGCAAAACAAGAGACATCATTACTAAAGACTTTAAAGACATTTGAATGACTCGAAACTTACCGTTCGTGCAGTAAACGATCGACAGCAGTCCTCTGAAGTCAAGAGGCCTGCGCTACCTATCCAGTGAAGAAACTGGTTACAGCACCCTGCCCCGAGGCAGATGGAGAGCTCGGCATTCACTTACCTAAGGTGAGAGCGTTAACCTTTGGGGGTCTACAAGAGAGGAGAAGAGGAAAGAGATAGGGACACCCCAATAACCCCAGTTCATTAACCCCATATTTTCTATCTGCAGACATCTTACTCTACACGTCAGGCATACAGTGCACAGAGGTCCAGCCCAAAGAGCCAACCGGGTGCTACACATCACCTTTGAAGATACGGTAGTCGCCCAGTCAAGACCGGCGCCTCTGCGAGAATCAGGTGAGCGTTACAGTGAGCTAAGGTTTGCTCGGTTGATGCAGTGGGTGGGCATCAAGAAGATGCAATCTAGGGTGGTGTGTGAAGTCTTGAGAAGAGCCTGTACTGGGATGTAATTGGGTGCTTATGTGGGTGGGTGGGCTGCTGGGGTGAGGTAGGCTGGGTGGGTGCTGTGCTGGGGTGAGTTACAGTGGTGTGCTTGGATGAGCCACAGTGAAGTTGTTATTTGCTCTAGTGTCCTAGGGTGGGTGGGTGATGTGCTGTGATAAGCTATGTAAGCTTGTTCAGATGATGGGTGGCTAGGTTAAGTGGGCTGGGTGCTGGTATGAGCTTAAGTCCAGTGGGATAATGAGGTGAATTAGGGTAGGCGGTTGTGGTTGGTGGGAATAGCTCTGGTGGGTGTGGGACTAGGGTGAACTAGGACGGATGGTTTGCTGGGGTGAATTATGATCGGCGTGCTAGTCTGTGTCATGCTAGGCTGGGGCGCTTTGCTGGTGTGAGCTACGGTCGGTGGATGTTGTACCTGATGAGCTAGGTGGGTGGGTGCTGTGTTGTGGTGAGCTAGAGTGAGTGGCTAGGGGCTGAGATGAGTTAAAATGTGCGCAGTGTTGGGGGAGCCTATGGTGGATAGGATGCTTGGATGATGGGATGCTTTGGTGAGCTTGAGTTGACAGATGGGGTGCTATAGTGATCTTGTGCTGGAGTGATCTAGGGTGCAGGGGGTGTTGCTAAGAGGTAGAGGAGGGTGGTTGTACTGCACAGGTGAGCTAGGGCGGGTAGATTGTATGCTAGTAAGAGTTAGGGTGAGTGGTCGGTTGGTGGTGAGGTGGAGAGAGGAAAGGTCGGGAGTGTACTGATGCAAGCTGGGATTGGTGTGTGGATTGGTTTGCTGAGGCAGCTTATGGTGCCCTGGGAGGTTTTTGTACTGGAGGGAGCTAGGGTGGATATGTATTGTGCGGGGATTAGTTAGGGTAGAGGGGTGGCGTGCTGCAGAGAGCTAGGGTGGGTCGGTGTTATGCTGGGGAGCTAGGGCGAGGTGACGTTGTTGGGTAAGCTTGTGTAGGATGCGGCAAAGTGGTTTGTTGAAGTTTGGTGGGGTGTGTGAGGTCGGGTGAGGTGTCAGGGAGGTTGTGTGACTGGGGAGAATGGGGCGCTGGGGTGAACTCATGTTTTCTGGGGGTCTTTGGCGGTGGTTGGATAGGTGGGCTGCTGGGATGAGCTGTGTTGAATGAGCTGTGCTTGTTTTTATTGCATTTGCATTGGGGTGAATGCTTGGCTGAGCTAGGGTGCCTGGGTGTGGTAGGTTGTGCAGGGGTGAGCTAGGGTGGGTGTGGTAGGGTTCCTGGGTGTGGTAGGTTGTGCTTGGGTGAGGTAGGTTTGCTGGGCTGAGCTAGGGTTCCTGGGTGTGGTAGGTTGTGCTGGGGTGAGGTAGGTGTGCTGGGGTGAGCCAGGGTTCTAGGGTGTGGTAGGTTGTGCGGGGGTGAGGTAGGTGTGCTGGGGTGAGCTAGGGTTCCTGGGTGTGGTAGGTTGTGCTGGGGTGAGGTAGGTTTGCTGGGGTGAGCTACGGTTTGCTAGGGTGCACAAGGGTGGTTGGGGTGCTGGGGTGAGCCGCATGTGTTGCAGTGATGTAGCTGGGCTGGGAGTGATCAGGGTGTCATAGCGTATGGGGTGGGCTAGGGTATGGGAGTGAGCTTGGGTGGGTTCTTAGGGTGTGCGTGTTGGTGTGATGCTGTAACGAGCAGGGGGATCCTAGGTGCGGAAGAGTGGGTAGAGGGTTAGGTGTGATCCTGGGGTAGCAAGTGTGGGTGAGCTATTGAGATGCTTGAGTGGGTGGACTCCTGGGGTGAGCTCTGGGTGGGTTGCGGGGAATCCACAGAGGTCTGCCTTGCGCAAATTGCCCCAGTTTTTATTAGCCACAATCCCAGACAAAGTGTGATGTTTGGTGGGGAAAAAACACAATGTTCACTTTGTTTGGGGTTCTGGGTAATACATTCTGGGCCGCTTCGCGCAAGTCAGACCTCTGTGCATTCCCACGGGTGTCCTCTTTGGGAAATGCATGGGGTTCCCTGTTTTCCTTGCTGGCTTCGACACCCTAACCCCAAATCTGTAGGTTGCCCACATGAACAAATTGTGCTGTGGCGAAAGGCTTGGGGTTACTAGCGGGTTACCCTTTTCCTTTTGCGCCCCCAGTAGGTGCACCCACACATGTGAGGTACCTTTTTCGTCGGGAAACCTGTGGGAACACGAGAAGGTATGACTTCTGTTGTTGGCGACATGTTTCGGTGAGTGGACACAGGGAAATGTCTCTGAAATTGGCTGGAAATGAAGACAATTCTCAGACATTTCGCTCTGTCCACCCACCGAAACACACCGCCAGCAACATATGGCCTACCTTCCTGCGTCCCCACACGTGTCCTGATGAAAACGGTACCTCACATGTGTGGGGTCACCTACCGGGGGCGCAAAAGGAAAAGGGTAACCCACTGGGAACCCCAAGCCTTTCGCCACTGCCCATTTTGTTCATGTGGGCAACCTACAGATTTGGGCCTAGGGTGTCGAAGCCAGCAAGGGAAACAGGGAACCCCATGCATTTCCCAAAATAGGACACCCCTGGGAATCCACACATGGCCCAATTGGAGGGGCGTCACATCTCATGTAGCCCTCCCAGGGGCAGATAAGGGGGGGGGGGGGCTGTCCTGCACTCCTCCCTGGGCTCAGGCGTCCGTTCCTAGGAGCAGATATCTGGTCCCAGGGAGGGCAGCATGACATAGCACCCACTCCATTGCGGCTGGGGGGCGAGGGGGTCAACGCCCCATCCCATTAGAAAATTCCCAGACCTTTTGGGGTGCCCCACAGCCCCCCCTAAAAAGCGTTCCACCATTTTCACTTTTTTCCTTTGGTAACCCAACTCCCCTTGGTGCAGAGAGGCACATTGATGTGCCAATCCGGCCCTGGGGTGACCAAACCTTACTGCCCCACCCACTGGGGGGCCTGTCCCACTATTTTTGGGGGTCCTCTCCCTCCTCAAACCAAATGGGTGGCGGGGGCACCTCATGCAGGTCTTCCTGGGCCTCATACAAACGGCTGCGTGAGGTACACCCCCCCTCCATTTGGGGTGGGGGGGAGAGGGCCCCCAAAAATTGTGGGACAGGCCCCCCCAGTGGGTGGGGCAGTAAGGTTTGGGCACCCCGGTGCCTGATTGGCACACCAATGTGCCCCTCAGCGCCAAGGCAAGTTTCATAAAAAAAAAATGGAAAAGGTACACTACACTTTAGGGCGGGCTGAGGGTAAATTTCTAATGTACTGGGGGGCGACCCCCTACCCCCACACCAAATGCAGGGGGGGATCTCATTCAGCCCTCCCTGGGGGCAGATGCCCCATTCCTAGGAGCAGATATCTGCCCCCAGGAAGGGCTACAAGGGGTGCCCCCATTTCTCCTTGGGGTGAGGGGGAGAGGGCCACCCCCCATTTCTGTAAAATATATCCCTGGTGGCAAGTGCCCCCCCACCACCCATCCCACCCAAAATTCCCTTTTTCTTATTTTTTGTTTTTGTTTTGCCCCCTTCCCTGGGGGCAGATGATCAGCTATCTGCCCCCAGGGGGGGCCTAACCTGCAGGCCCCATCCTTTGGGGGGCCTGAACACTAATTCCTGGTAGCCCTCCCTCCACCCCCCAATTGGATGGGGGGCCACCTCATGTACTCCTGCCTGGGGCCATAAATCTGCCCCCAGGGAGGGCTACAAGGGGTGGCCCCCCCCTTTCCACTTGGTGTGGGAGGGGGAGGGCCACCACCATTTCATGGGGGCAAAAAAATCCCAGCACCCCCACCCCCATCCCCGTTCTATTATAATTTTTCTTTTCTTTTTGCCCCCCTTCCCTGGGGGCAGATGATCAGCCATCTGCCCCCAGGGTTGTACACATATATGTCCCCATGCTTTGGGGGCCAGGGGGGGAAATAGGGGGGGAAGAGGGCAGCCCCCTCCCCCCCACGTCACAAACGTTTTCATGGTGGTCCAGTGGGTTGCTGGTCACGGATCAAGCGCTTTGGGCTGATCCGTGATCAGCAATGCATCATATACGTGGTGTCCTTGGAAAGGGGAGATCCTTCCCTTTCCAAGGACACCACTTTTTCCTATATCCCTGGTGGCCTAGTGGGCCCCAGGGCCCCAAAGCACCTCCCACCACCCCCCTTCCCTCGCCTTTTTTTTTCTTTTTCACCCCTGGGGGCAGTGATCATCTGCCCCCAGGGGTCTCCAGCACTGTGGCCCCATGCTTTGGGGCCACAGGGTGAAGGGGGCTGCTTATCAAATCAATCAAATGCTCTGCGTTCTATTACTCCATTAGCACCAGAACCTCTTTACAGCTTACCCACCCGATATCAATTAAGATGATGCAAAAACCCCTGTCCACTTAGAGTCAGCCAGTAGATGGGCAATAGTCAGCCTTGCATGTGCCATCCTTAGAAATGTGGGCTTGCAATGTGTCTCCACTGTGTGGCACCTCAAGAGGTGGCACAGGGCAGCCCTTTTTAGGAAACAGCTCAGGTGCTAGGCAGGTTCTTGTAGGCAAAGTGGCATTCTTCAATAGGAGGCACTAGTGCATACTCTAGAAAGGGGACAGCAAGAGAGCCTTCTCTGGGAAAGATGACCATAAGCAGAAGACTATCCCTGTCTACGGAATCCAGGTGCCTGTGGTCCAGGACTGAACAAACCCGCATTCACTTCTGATAAGGCAGGCGTGAGCATGTCCACGCTGAGCCAGAACATTCAACAGTTTCTAGTCAATAGTGAAGTCTCATTTATTGTGCGAGGCATTACAGCATCCAATGCATCTATCCAATTTCTTCACATTTCACTGAAGTTAGTCTCAGAATTGTCCTCATGGATTAGTACCCCACAATAATGAACTTTGTATCTGTTATTTGGACTGTCAGATGCCTGGAGAATGAAGAGGTCCACAGAGGTGGAGGGGTAAACCCATCTTCAATGATAGGTAGAGGCTATTCTTATCTATAAATCTTCCCAGTGAAATGCCTTCCATCTCACTGAAGTACCAGGATAAAGTCGTGTTTACAACATCTACAAATCATCTTGGCTGTAAAAGGTGGGATTTTCATCTCCATACTTCTCCCTAACATGCTCTGTAATTTGGCATTTGGGGAGGTTCTCTGTCTGTACAGTGCCCTTAAGAGTCTGCAGTGAAGTGTAAACATGCACAGCAATCACCTTACAATTGTACTTTGAGGCTCCTTTGACATCAGAATGCTGGCCTACCTTTATCTTTGCACTGCACCACGCAGTGATGGGTGCATATTTTTGGGGTGTTGGCAGAATGACAGAGATGCAAACAGCTTCAAGCAACTCAAGTTTCATCCTGTGGACCTGAGTCTTACCCGTTCATAAACAGTCCAATTTTGGACACTTCCAGTCCCTCAATTTTTTTCTGTAGTCTCCCACATAGTAATTTTCATTTTTTTTACTAAAATTATAACATTTGTCCAAAATCATCCTACCTCGCAATATACCTGGACGTGGCATGGCACAGTTGAACTGCCAACACACTTCTGTGCCATTCCAAAACCCATGCCCCGTGTATATGGTGGCAGGGGAGCCGACTTATGAATTTCCCGGGGGGTGGGGGGGGCTCAAATACAGGAAGTAACATCACTGGCAGTTATAGGACCACACATTTGCATGTAGTCGCCAACTTGGTGCAACGGCGCGTGGGGGTGGGTGGAGTCGCGCGCAGCGCAGAACAGTGGAAACATTGGCTAGCATGTGCTGCATATACTAAAGTCAAGTAAGAAGGAGATTTAAGCCTTCGAGTTGCATTCCAGTAAGTCATCAGTGCCCCTACTCCACCCCTCTATAATCATCCAGGTTGTAGTAGCCCTCAAAAGGCAGAGCAACAATACTAGGATGGGAGAACGAAATGCCGTCCCATCCTGCGAGTGTGTCAAACGTCGGAGCAAAGACTGTGCGGGTGCCTCCTACCTTGGAGCACAATCTCACTAATTTGGTGCAAATCTCGCAAGTGGGAGCATGGGAATCCCCTGCGTGTGTGTGGCTGCAGACCGCGGATCACATGCTCACTTCTTCAGTGTGAAACTCTGGCTAAGGCTCTTTGGGCAAGCATTCAGGATGGGTCTCACACCTATAAACAGTGTGATATATTGAGTGGGCACCTCACTCCTTGGAGCATAGTATCAACCGTTGCTGGTAATCTCACAACTGAATGTACAGTTTCACTCTTGGTCATCTCAGTGACCCCATGTATATTAATGGAGTCAGTCTCCCATCTGGGAAGACAATTATATTTCTGTTAAAACACTCTGAATTGTCACTCCAGTTTTCTCGATCTATAGATCCATACCATATTCATTCAGTGTGTGCTGGGGTGATAACTTGTGTCTGAGAGAGCTAATTCTTTCATTCAGGAGAGATAAAGGGGTAACAACCCCCTGTATGTGGGATCAGGCTCATTTTTCCCCATGGCCCCTCCAGAAGGAGTGAGCAGGTTTTAAGACCCTGCTGATTCTGCTAACCGACAGGCTCGAGCCTTCTATCCCTTGCCCCATCACGGCTCCCAAATCCTGAGCGGCAGCTTATGGACAGCAGGCAGCTCCGGACATGCCTGTTGCCAATTGAATGTAGACAGATCTACTATTTAGACACTGGGAGAGAGCCATGAATCCACATTGGTGGTGAAGAAGCACTCAACATACAGAACACAATGGAATAGTGTTGCAGTCCTGCTGAGAAATGACAATTCTGAGCATGTGAGCAGTAGGCTGGATCAGTGCTGCCCCATAAAAGGTGTAGAAGCCTCTGTGAGAAGTGGTAGTACTGGCCCAACGGTGAGTAGTGTAGTATTTTCACATGAACTTTGGTTTATTTAATAGTGCTGCTACATTCTGAGTAATTCCATCCCTTTAAATATATGAGCTCTTGTATAACCATGACAGTGTTGAGATATTCTGATGATGACGGACTTGCTCAATAGTTCTGGTTCTGTATCATTAACCTCAGATTAACTTCAGATCTTTAGAGTATCGGAAGGATAGCTCAGGGGCAACGTGCTCGCCTTCGAAGCAAGACGACACAGAGCAACACAGGTTCGATCCCTCGGTCTGCGCAACACAGGTTCGCTCCCTCGGTCCGCGCAACACAGGTTCGCTCCCTCGGTCCGCGCAACACAGGTTCGCCGCCACAGTCCGCGCTTAGAAACCTCTGGGTAGTACACGCATTATAAATAACCAATAAAAATAAAAATAAATACATCTGTTTTGAAGTGCTGGGGCCTTGTCAATAAGAGTGTAGCAGCTCAACTGAGAGGTGCTGATGTTGTCCCATCAAAAGTATAGCAGCCCCACTAAGATGAACTAGCATTGCCTCAACAAAAGCATAGTATTAACGCTGAGAAGAGTCAACAATTATAGAAGCCCTGTTACAGCAGTACTATCCCATCAAGAGTATAGTCAGCTAACTGAGGAGCACCAGCATTGCCCCATTTCAAATATGGCAGCTCTACTAGAAAGTGCTGGCTCATACGCCTCCGCTCCCCGCCCATAGCATTCACCCTCACCACGGGCACACTCAGAGACATGCAAAGAGTCTCATTTGCCCTCTCCCTGCCCCTGCTCCCTGCCCCCTCCCTCGCTTTGCATCTGTACCTCCATTTATAAAAAGCCTTCTGGGTTGGGTGTACCTCTACATCTGTTCACCCCTCTTTCCAAGAGGGGTGCACAGATGTACAAATACACCAAACCCAAAACGATTTTTAGAAATTGAGGGACAGACTTGTTTCGCATCTGTGCCTCCATTTCTAAAAATCCTTCTGGGTTGGGTGTACCTCTACATCTGTGCAACGGTGTGCACAGATGTAGAGGTACACCCAACCCAGAAGGACTTTTAGAAATTGAGGGACAGATGCAAAGCAAGAGCCTCTTGCTTTGCATCTGTCCCACAATTTCTAAACATCGTTTTTCCTCAGCTTTTACCCAGGCCGCCAGAGAGAGACACAGTATGGATGGAACAAAGGGCAATCCATACTGCGTCTCTTCTCTCTGGCCCAGGGGGGTGGGGGAGCTCAGCCCCGACTTCATTCTGCCAGGGGGTTGGGGGGCACGGGCCCCGCAGCCCCCCATACTCGGCGCCCCTGCATGGTGGGGTTGTAAAATCCACTGTGTCTTTTCCAGGGCCCTCAAGCCCAGTGTTGCCAGGTCAGAAGGAAAAAATAAGATGAATGTCCCTTCAAAACAAGACAAAAACAAGCAGACTCCCAACCAAATAAGCTGAAAAAACAAGCACACCTCTAAAACAATGTGGATAGGTCTTAGAAGTTGAAAAATAACTATAACGCAAATAATACATACAGCGAACACAAACATAATATGTTAACAAAAAGCATTTATTAAAATTGTTATTTTCTAACACTTGGTGTCTATTTTAATTTCTTGTATGTGTGCGACTTATAAGCGCATCATTGGCTTTTTGGATCCTTGGCTGCTCTGGTCCTTGATTCATCACTCACCTCTGGTCCTTGGCTCCATTGATGGTATCTGGCAAGTAGCCCCATGTCCTTCATGACACTGAGTCCAGTTATTTCCTGTTAAATGCTAGGACTGGTATTTTACTTCTTCCCATTATAAGTATAGGCCTACAAGGATCAGTATGCAAAGGGAAAACCCAGGACTGGCTCATGGCAACACGCATGACATAGCCCCCTCCCCCTTGCCATCTTCCTTCTTTTCCTTCTGGTATTTGGCGTAATAAGAAAAAGAATAGCCGTTTACAAAGTGTCGACTTGTACTCCCAAAGTGAACTAGCCAGGTGCTGTGGCAGTACTGGTGAACGGACTCAGTCTTCCGGTTCACGCTAGAGTTGGCCTGTCAATGTACTGAGCAAGAAGGAAAATTTAAACCTACAGGAAAAATAATATATGAACAAAAGCACAAGCGGGAAGATAAGAACCATACCCGACCAGTAGCGCCCAAAACACCTTCTCATGGGAACTCTTTGAGCTCTCTTTATTGAAGCCTTAACATCAAACTTTGCACTCGACAATGACTTAATTTGAGCTGTAAATGCTACTGGTGTAATAAAAACGTCTTAACCTGGTCTGCCTTCAGCCAATCAATTTATAAGCACTGTGTGTGCCCTTCAGTGAAGTCCTGTTAACAGTTTCTGGCTTTTAAAAACATATCAGGCATTTGCCAGGCACTGCCATTAGATGCCCAGGTACTTGCACCTGCTACCGTTCATACCATTAAAGACAGCAGGGCCTACCAAGGGCCTTTCCCATGCCTACACAAAAACCCAAACTATTGGCATTGCCATTGCTTGTTTCCATCTTGATTTAACTAAGTGTTGCCGTAAATACCCTGTCATTGTTTACCTCTTTGCTAGGTAATGCGTCTTCAAAGGGTCTCTAATATTGAAAGAGCCCATCAATGCAAAATGCCTCCACATAACCTACATTGGGAGCGCTGGGAGTCCTTGCAGGTCATTAAGGGGCTGCAGACAGCCCGTACGGGACGCTGCGTGTGGCTTTGAATTAGAATGGCAATCAGTCTGAGCTTCACATTGTGTGCTTAACTGCTTATGGGAGGACGGGATGTTCGCGTTGTTTCATATACATTTTTTTTTCTTTTTTGTAAATGTGGCCAAGTCGAGCAGGGACTGGAAAACAAGCGGAACAACAGCACTGAACTCACCGAGCCATGCAGTGTCAACACTTCTCACTGTAACGAGGCTTCATTAAGAGGGGAGGGGGGCAATGTGAACAGATGGCTGAGCGCGACTTCCCCTGTCCCTACTGCTTTCATCTGTAGAAGGATGCCTCTTCTACGGCCCTGCCCCCAGTGCTTAACTATACATCATGACTGAGCATGCGCAGTCAGCCGGATTTATCATGAATATGTACCTGTATGTGAAATAAGTGCATTATTAACGTGATAATGATGCACTTACTTCACATACAGGTACATATATATTTGTTATGTATACTTTCATATGTTTTGCACATTTTATCATGAATATGTACGTGTATGTGAAATAATTGCATTATTAACGTGATAATGATGCACTTCACATACAGGTACATATATATTTGTTAAGTATACTTTCATATGTTTTGCACATTTAGTGCTTATTAAAATCCTGGGACTTTATGAAACACAGTGTCCGCTGTGTTTATCTTCTGGAGTCCGGTGGATTTGTGAGGTTTGCGTACATTTACGAGTAGCTCTTAACAGGGCTTTGCTGTGTTCTTTTATTTCAGTGAGCCTGGCTCACATCAAGTTACAGAAACGGCACCCCTGGGACCCCATAAACACAGGCACACCACATTCCTGCTGTCAAAAAATCCTATCCTTTAAGTACTGACTGAGCATGCGCATGCATGCTCAGTCAGCAAGATAGGATTTTCTGACAGATAGGAAAAAGTGACATTACACCGGCAGGGAATGAAGTACTCTTGGTTTGCTTCAGTTTAGCCATGTACACGAACACACCAGATGTATTTAATTTTTTTCTTTTTCTATAGTGGCTAACTAGAAGGGGAGCAAAGGTGCCCTTTGCAAAAGAGGGGGGAGGGTACAATTGTATGATTGTTAAGGAGAGAAGGGTGGCAAGGGAAGGGGTGGAGGATATATATATATATATATATTTTTTTGGGCTTACTGCACAAAAATCCCAGACTCGCTTAAATTGGAAAAGGTCGCTTTAATGTGACAGGCCGCATCTTAGACAAAACACGCTAACCTGGCTCCCTGGCCTTACAGACTAATATATCAATTAACAAATAATTAAACAATGTACAATTCCTTACTTCGTGTCCCTTGCTCCCTCCTGTCCACCTCAGTTCCTTTCAACCTTCATTCCTGCTTTCTCCCATCTTCTCGCTGAGGCCACGTCCCTCCTTCTTCAATACCTTTTCCCCATCTTTGTTCCCCCGGGAGGTAGCCTGTTTGTGCCAACAGCACCACCACCCTCCTTTACCGCGCCAGTACCCCTTTTTGTTTCCTTCAAACCCTCCTCCAAAGAGCCATGTCCCCGGCACCAGAAAAACCCTCCCCTGAGGTGTTCTTTCTGCCCCCATCCCACCTCTAATCTACCTCCAACTCTTTATAATATCCTCCACTGCCATCCTAACATCAAACTGACAATACTAGTTTCCCATGTGACAAGTGCACTCCGTCCTCCCGAAACAAATCAAAAGCCTCATAAACTATCTCCAGGTGCACAAGCCTTCACACCTCACAGGACCTGCAAAACTTCACCTTTTACCTGTTGATCTTTTACCTTGTTTGTTCCACAGCCCCTTCTTTCACCACCCCTTTCCATACCCTTCTTGGTATCAACTTGTTCCACACCAACCCCACCCTGGGCTGTATCTCCGTCAACGAGCTAAAATCCCTCTTCATCATTTTTAACAGTGCCACACCCGTATCCTCAACCAAGTCTTTCTCCCCAGCATGTAAAACTAGAGCCGTTGGCACCCCATGAGCTTCCCTCATCCTTGCTAGCATAGGCAACAGTTGGTTCCACCTGAGCCCCACACCCCAGACCATCTCAACGCCACGACCACACCCCAACTGGGTCCCGTAACCCCTTTTTGCTGCATCTTTTCCTGCCCATTTCACTATGGAGTGTCCCCATATCCAGAGCTGAGGCAACTCACTGCTCCTCTGTGCCACATCTGCAAAAGAAAACGTTTTGTGAGCCTTCTCTCCAACAACTCCCTCACCCGAATGCATTTGTTACCCAACATCCTTCATTTCCAAGATCTCTGATGTATCCCTTGTACTTAGCTGATTTCCAGTGCCCCAAACTCTTATTATAATTTTCTTCAGACAGACCCATCCTACTAACTCCAGATGCCGCCCCATCCTTAAAGAATGCGTCCCAAAATTCTCAGCTTTCTCGCCCAACGGCAACAGTGCTCTCCTCATCACACCCAGAACCTGAGAAGCCGTCACCTCAGACCTGTTTTCATGCTGGAAAACCTAACCACCTCTTCCCTCGCATGTCTCCTGCTACAGTACCCCCCCTCTTCACTGGACACAAATCTCTACACCTCTATCCTGATGCACCCAAAAACCCTTGCCCTTCTGGTCTGTTTTTGATCTGCAAATGTTTATATCCACGCTGTTTTCTGACAGCTGAACATCCCTCCACAGCAGTCCTACTTCACCCCTTCTCCTACGCTACCAGCTCTGACACCCAAAATGCCCCAAAAAACAACCATATAAAACGCATTGCAAACATATCACTTTCCCGCGATGACCAGCACACACCCTCAATAACCTTGGACAGCTTCAACAACAAGGCCGCTGAAACTGGTCTCCGACTGTCCTTCACTTTCCTTTTTTTCCTTGCCCATCCTGCCAACAGCCTACCTGCCATTTCACCCCCACTGGGCTGAAAGCCCCAAAACCACTTCCCATAAAAAGCAATGCCTGCCAACTTTCTGATATCGTTGCCCAGACCAGCCCTTGTCCACACACCTCAATATAAATTAAATCAGATCCTCCCTTCTTTTCTCCTCTGCATCCTCCCTACCCTTCCAGCTGCGTGCCCCCCCCTTTTTTTTTTAAAAGTCCAACCATGCTCTCCTGTGTGCGACCCACGCTTCTCGGCCTAGTATACCCTCTACTGAACACAGTGCTCTCAATCTCCTAGCCGCCACAGTTCCTCCAAGTGCCGCTGCCCCTTCACCTCTGTTTCCGGTGCCAGCCCACAGAATCCCTGCCAATGAAAACAAAATAATGCATCACTGATGCAGTTATCCTTCCCTGGCATGTGAGTTGCTCTAAACACCACATTCCACTTATGACACCGCAGCACACATTCATTAGCCTGGCTACCCTCGTGTCCCTTGCTGACTGCCTGTTTACAATGTTGACCACTGCTTTATTGTCAAAGTAAAAATTCACTTTTTTATTCTGCAACTCTCTGCCCCAAAAATCCAGTGCCACTTGCAACGGGAAAAACTAAAAAAGGCTATGCTCTCCCTCCCGCCCTCCTCTTCCATTGCTCGGGGCACTTTTCAGCACACCACCTACCCCTCCAGTGCACTCCAAATCCTCCAGAACCTGTCGCATCTGAAAAAACGTCCCATGCCAATGGGTCCCCTTGCAACCCCATTGACACTCCGTTAAATTCTTCCAAAAATCTCAACCAAACTTTACAATCCTCTCTGACCGCTCCCGAAATCCTCACCCTGTGATGTGGGTACTTCGCTACTGTCATAGAACCTGCCATATTACTGCAAAAAAGTGCAACCCAGCGCCACCAACCGACATGCGAAATTGAGATGCCCTACTAACCTCTGCATTTCTACCAGCGTAATTTTCCGTGCCGCTATCGCCCTTTCCAGCAACTGCACCAGCTTGCTCACCTTGTCGTCCGACAAGCGTGAGGCCATTGCCACTGAATCCAACTCAATTCCTAGAAAAGTAAAAACCAGCGCCAGACTCTCAGTTTCATCCTCCGCCAATGGCACTCGCAACTCCTGCATCAATGACTGAAAAACCTCTAACAACTGTTGACATTCTTGCTCTTTGGCCTCTCCACTGATCAAAAGAAAATCATCCAAACAATGCAAAACTCCTTGAAAACCACAACTGTAAGAAAAAACCTACCGAAGAAAAGGGCTTAAATACTCAAACAATGCCCATGAAGCTGCACAGCCCTTCGGCACCACTTTGTCAATATAAATGTGATTCCCAAACTGCGTTCCCAGCAACCAAAAACTCTCTGCATGCACCGGTAGCAAACACAAATCTGCTTTAGTATCACACTTTGCCATGAAAGCGCCACACCCTTCCTTCCTCACTAAACCCACCGCCTGATCAACATTAGCATATGACACCCCGCCATCCTCCGTTGCAATGAAATCATTCACAGAAATGTCCTCTGGCCAAGATAAATGATGGATTAATCTAAACTCTATGGCTGCTTTTTTAGGCACAACGCCTAAAGAAGAAATCACTAAATAACTTGGCAAATCCATAAATGGGCCAACCACCATTCCATCCGCCACCTCCTTCTGCAACCTCTCCCCCAAAATCCTGGCCGCTTACCGATGCGGGTGAAAACAGAGCCATTCCTCCAACACATCCACCTTAACTGGAGTATAGGCCTTGCCCCACGCCCTCTCCTGTCGCAAAACATTGTATAACGGGATGCTGTCCCATGCATCTGCTGCACTCGTGCCTAAATCTGTACACTGGTCTAGAGCAGCCCTCCTTATTAAAGGCAGCGCATGCTGCTGATGGCTGACCCCTGCCTCTTCCCCACCCACCCCCCATACCGAAGGCGGGGTGACCAGGAAAGTGCTGGTAAGACATAAGACACAGGTAAACCACTTGATGTGCGCGTGGACACCATCCACTGTTACCATAAGTCCATGTCTATCTCTCCCCATACTGCTTGGATGTCCTCACCCATTTTAGCCCTGAACTAATCATATCTCACACAGCCAAACCCTCCAAAACTTGTAAAAGCTTTCCTAATCACGTCCATATACTTCAGCAAAGCCACACACCTCTCAGGGAACTTTTCACAGTAGACGCTAGCATATATCATAAATGCTGATGTCCAGTTTTCAATCGTAAACGGTACCCTTGGTCTTGATGCTACCTCCCTCTCCTCTTCCTTGGACCCTTTTTTGGCTCTCACCTCCATGTGTAAGAGTTTAAACAAATCTACAAACTCCCCTGCCCATATTTTCCCTTTTGTAGCCACCATCAGATGCGTGCCCGGTGACTTTTTGATACCCATATAGGGTAGCTTCTTCATCTTCTTTGTACTCTCACCTTGTGCAAATACCTCTGTGACCTTGTCTGTCTGTACTTCAACTGAGGAGACAGCACTCCTGCTCGCTCTGACCAACGCAGACACCGTCCTCCTTCGCTCCACCCACCCCATGTGCCCCGATTTCCCCCTTGTGTGTCTCCCACCTAGTCCCCAAACTGACCCATGCCGCAGACCATTCCCTTTCTTGCTCACGTTTTGCTGCTCTGCCCTCACCTAGCCGTGTCATCCTGGCCTCCCCACTACTACTCCTCATTTCCTTCCTCAACAGGCTCCTACTGCAGGGACAAAAAACATCAGCAGAGTCTCACGGCCATCCTCCCCTCTTCCTTCCCAAACTTCTGCTACCCTCAACCCCATCTTCCCCGTCAAACTTTAAACACTCTGCACCTTTTCTCTCCCCAAAAGCTCCCCTTGGTCCCTCTCCCCCCACCGCAAACCATCTTCCTCCTCACATTCATCATCCCCAGTGATATACCATTTATGTTGCGATAGTACACTCGGGCCGGGCAGATCTGCGTCGGGGCAGCACAGGGCGGCCACCTCGAAGCTCCTTCATCGTCTTCTCGACAGGGTCGCACTAACCCTTTACTGCTCTTCTCTTCTTGGGAGAGGCACCTCCACCTCCACCCTGTGCTCCGACGTGCTAGGGGCTGTACCACACCCTATAGGCTGTCCACGTCTGTTTGCCGGAGGGGCCGCTCTAAAACCCTCTCCATCCACCTCCTCTCACCATGGGGGCCGTGCTATTCCCTCTGCGTACCACACTGCTTTGCACGGAGGTCTCTCCATACCTTCCCCTTTCTCTGCCATCTACAGGGGATAGTGTCACCTTCCTCCCCCTGCACTCTTCTGCAGGTATTTTTCACCTCTGCCCCTCCGTACTACCGCACCCCTTCGATCCATCCCAACCCTCTCCTCGATAACTTTACTGCACCCCCTTCCGCCCCTTGTCCTTCCCCATTGGTGCCTTCGCCCGCACCAGCTGTTCCCAGCCCACAGCCTGGCCCACTGCCGTCTGCTCCCTTTCTTCTTGCCGCCCTCCTGGATATATCCCTCCTGCTCCTCCTGGCCCCTTCGTTCCATACCTCATCTCTACCTGCAGATGGGCTGCAAGCCATCACCGCTGCAAGGGCCCCGCCCGAAGCCGCTCTGTGCTGTGGCGTCTCACCCTCAGGTCCCCTCCCCCCATAGCTTCTTGTACTGCCCCTTCAAGCTGAGCTTTTTATGCCGTGCTAATAATGCTAAGCAGCTCCCACAAAGCTTGGACAAACACCAAACCACTTGGCCTGCTACCTTGTCCTGCCACCCTGCCCCAAAATGACAATTGATCCTTTAAAGACATCGACCCCCCCCATGCGGTACTCTACAATCGATTTACTGACAAGCACCTGATAGGGTAAATCTCCCTGCTCGGGTCTTATTTCTCTATATGTTTGTACCAGACAAATACCTCAAAATATTGTCCTGTATACTCTCATAAAACTGTTTCTTTACATATATATATATATGCTATTGATTGAAATTGGGTATGTCACACCCTAATAGTAGGATGGGAGGAATCAGAAATCATTGCTATTTAAATGCATTGTGAAGGAAATGCACAAAATGTAGTAGATTACAAAGTATAACTGGTAATACCTAAGATTGCATGGCAAAATTTACCGTTCCAAGATGGACGAGTCAAAGAGGCAAAGTTTGGGAAAGGCGAAATTAGTCCTCCTATGATTGCTACAATTTGTGCTCCTCCCCCTCCACCTACCCCCCTCCCCCTGCTTGCCTGTTTTCCTCACGTTTTAAAATGGCTATGTAACAATGAGGTTAATTGTTGTGAGCAAGCGGCGAGTTGGCCGCGAAACACGTAAACGCCTCTTCATGAGGAGTGGTGCACTTGGGAGGACCTGGACACTTTGGTCTTTATGTTTGTTTTTTCCAATTTTGGAACGGATTTCCATGGATTTTTAAGTGACTTTTTCCCTGTGAAATGAATAAAGGAACAGTTTGGAACGAAAAACAACGGTTTGGATTTCAACTTCTTGCAATGGTGACTGGTTGTTAAAGTTATTGTGGGAGTGCAGCTCGAAACATCTACCTAACAGGTAGAAGCAAGAATAATATATATATATATATGTATATATATATATATATATATATATATATAATGTATGTAAAGAAACAGTTTCCGTGCAACAGACAACATAAAACTTGTCAGTGTTTGCAGCAATAGTTGGATAATACTAACCTGAAAAAAGGTCACACGAGCGGAACGCATGGCGCCTTCCACCCAGGATGGTGAGTGCTTATTAACTTGTCTGTCATGTGGGCAGGTACAACATTTGTGCTCGTCTTTTATGTTGTGTGTTGCACGGAAATGCTAAAACAAAGATTACTTGTTTTTACCAATGAGGTAGCAAGGTCTTGAGTGCTTTGGTGACTTTTAACATGCTCTTTGGTTTTTTGCAGTGTTTGTTAAGGGGACGTTATGGTTACGTTGCACTACTAAAAGCCTATGCAATTCACTAAAAACACTTTACAAACATGCCTCTATGGTTCGAAGTAAAACCGAAAAACCCCTGAAATTTGCCAGTTATGGTAGGCTAAGCAAATGTACCTGCCCTCACCACTGTGCACTGCTAACACTAACACCCAGGACCTGAAAGATGGCATCACAAATGTCATTGATGACTTCACTGATAATATCACATTTGTAGCCCCTTTGAAGTGGCTTATATCTCCAGTGCTTTTAACTTTGTTCTTGGGTGCATGTCCTTCGGCTATGCACCCAAGTCTGTACACACTCCCCACAACCATCTAATCGATAATCAATACTACAGGTGTATCCATTGCTATGAAATGCTGCAGTGTTGTGGCCAGGGACTACAGTCTTGGAAGTATGGCCTTCGGCCTACGGCTATGCATCCAAGACTGTAGGCCCTAGCCACAACCACCGCAGCATGTCACACCCATGGTGGCGTACTAATCAATAGCACACCCATAGGAAAAATTAATGTAATAACGACATGTACTCGATTTTAATGGTCGCTAACACCACGCGTGTCCTTAGAACAGTTTCAAGGTGCCTGTTCAGAGCACGGACTGAAATACTACCCTCATTAAACCCCTCATTCTCTGCACGTACAAACATCCCGAACAAGGTGGGCATAGAGAATACATCATTAACACCTGCCACCCAAACAAATGCAGTATTTCACCCATCTCTTACTCTCTGAACCTCCCCAACGCACACTAGGAGAGCAAAACAGCCCAAACCGCTGGATGGATTTTCACCAAATTTGCGGCAGGGGCAGCGGCTTGGTCCCGAAAGCGTGCTTTTGTAAATTTGGTGAAAATCCGTCCAGTAGTTATTTTTTTAAAACGATCAAAAAGTTGGTCTAAAAAAATTTGATATCTAATGTGCGCTCCGCGGACACACTTCCCTGTTCGCTCCGTGGACAGGAAACCAATTGGCTAATCGGCTCGCGTCATGGCCGCGGACATGTGACGTGTTCGCTGATTGGATGGTGAAGAGCGTGAAGTGCGTCAGATTGTTCCGATGCGCCCGCCATCTTGGATCCGCGAACATCCGCAGACAGCGCGGTGACAAATGGGTGAGTGATACAACTTTGGCAAGTGTGTTGGTGTGTAAGAGTGTTTGGGGAGTAAAAGATGGGTCAAATGCTGTATTTATTTAGGTGGCAGGCACCGCCTTTGTGTTTGTCTTGTCTGTGGACAGCCGCACTGTCAGGGATGTCCGTAAGTAGTCAAAATGGGGGTGTCCTAAGGACTCTATACCTGTCCGTGCTGTTCTTAGAACACATTCTGTGTCCGGGATGTCCGTAATTATCCAAAATGGAGGTGTCCCAAGGACACTATAACTGTCTGTGCTGTACGCAAGCAAAATAAAACTGTTCTTAGAACACGCACGGTGTCCGCGGACATAAAAAAATGCCCATATGGCATAGTTAAAATGTTTGATTCTATGGGTGTGATCTATGGGTGTGATATGCTGCGGTGGTTGTGGCCAGGGCCTAGAGTCCTGGGTGCATGGCCGTAGGATAAAGACTTATTACATTTCATAATAGATATTTCAGCTTTTTTCCGACCCTCATCTCATATTTAGTAGTTTACAAACCAGTGTACTGTGCAGTTTGCTCAGTTTCTCTGTTTGTTTTTTAAATCATTGGGTCTGTGGGAAAAAAATCCATGTTGGATTAAAAAAAAACTTTTTTTGTTATGCTACAGTATATTTGTTTGTTTTCAGTGTTCACTTGTTGTTTCTGGCTAATGTTCTCTCTGTTGGCTTGTTGCAGATTGTTAGGTACCTGTTGTTGAATTTTAACTGGTTATAGTTTTTTATTTATATTGTGAAGTTGCTGATCTATCTGTTGGGTTGTCGCAGATTTTTGGAGCAGTTAGATACCTGTTGGCGTATTCTAACTGTTTATAGTTTTCTAATTGAAGTTTTGTTAATGTTTAAGTACAGATTAGTTATTACATTTTGGTTTTAAGAAGATTAAATAAGCGTTTGTAAGATTTGCTGGTAATCTCTGCTTTAGAGTAATGGTACTATCATTACATTCAAACCATCCACATTTCTTTTTTATATATGCAGTGTAGTGACCTGCATTGGTTGTGGCTCCTGCGTGGTAAGAAATCCTTCACAACAGTAGGCATAATCTACCAAGTGATACTTGACCATGTGTGAATCCAGTCAGCTTGCAGTTGTTTTTGGTACCATCTGCATTGTGACGTAGAAGCATTAGTATTACGTATTTACTATGTGTTTGTATTAGTAAGGTGGTGCGATTATCTGAATTGCAGGTAGTACATAATCTGCCATGGTTTGCATTTTGTACAAGTTGCTGAAATGGAACAGATTCACAGTTAGGTATGGATACATACACAAAGCGCTCATTAAGGGTTTGTTCCTGTGCCACATTGTTGCAGAGAATGCATGTATGTTTCCACATGTATGAAATCTGGAAGATTTCATTTATAGGTATGTTTTTGTTTTCCAGTACTTGCAGTAAGTACATTAGAAATTCTTGTGGATCTTCTTGTGTGTGTATAGTGAATTTCACCATTCCAGCACAGTAGTCCAATTCTTGTCTTATTCCATGAACACTATATGTGTGCCAGGATTGTTGGTTGCATTTCTATGAAGGACTAACATTTGCAAACACAATTGGTCTGTACTGTGTAAGTAAATGTTGTGAACAATTGGTGGCAATTGAAATAGAATATGAATTGCTACATTTGCTTAGCAATTTACACCAGTTATATTTGAACATTTGAATGGACCAGATAGTTCTGTGTCCAAGTAATTTTTCCGGAGTGTGTGTTGCTTCTTTGAAGAAGTACCTGAGTTACTTTGAGTAATAGATTCTTCTTTGGGTGTGGTATTTGATGAAGTATTAGCTTCTTTTACTCTCTTTGGAGTATTTGTAGTGAGATCCTGTTGCATTTCTGTTTGAAGTAGCTTTCTCTTACAAAGTTTTCCTTTTTGTGGAACAGGATATGTTTTTAGAAGGGGGCGGGGGTTGCATAGTGAACGTAGTCTATTATATTCTAAAATGCAAGGAATATCAGCGTTTACTCTACTTGCATCAAAGTTGATTAGAAATAGACCGTCAAGTGTACGTAAGCGTGATAGTGCTACGTAGCTTATGCCTTCTTTAAAGACTATGTTCCCAATATCTATCAATGCTTTATCTAGAGTAAGACTTTGTGAATGGTGACTGCGTATGCTAGAGTTGGAGAAATTGTTCGATGCATACATACATGTCTTTGAAAAGAAGGAATCGAGCTGTTGAGCGCCCTATCCTTTTTATTCTGAAAGTTTGTCAGAGAGAATATTGACAAACTGAATGTTGTTGTCCCGTGGGTATGTTTGAAAGCCAACAACTGTACCCAGTGCTCCATTAACTAGTCCTTGCTCCACGTCAAGGTTACGTTTAAGCATTACTCTACAGTTTAAGGATAATTTTAATATTTTCTCCAAACCAGCTGTGTTGGAGATAGAATTTTCTATGGTATTTAGTCTTGTTGTGGCTTGTTGACACATGGGTAGTGTCATACCATGTACGGCCAGTTTGTCTGTGGAGCAAATTTCAATTATTGGTTGCATTTCTTTTTTCAACATTGTTTCATTGAATTTGGAACAGCTTGCAAGAGTTGGCATTAAGGACATACAATTGACATTTTTGTGTGCTAATTGTTCCATGACATCAGTAGCACATGAGTTATGCCATAAACTGCATGATTGTGCTGGGTTTTTAATATTGCTTGTGCTTCTTGAGATAGTACACCAACTCTAATACTTTTTAAAATGTTGGCGTAAGTGAGGTCTGCAGATTGGCGCATGTTTTCTGTTAATTCTCTGTATTGGAAATGTTGCCAACGGTTGACATTTCCTATGCTGCCAACAGTTTTACGACAGAGTTTGTGTCCTAAGGTTTTAAAAATAGGTTCACCTTTCACTGGTGTCAATTGAAGAAGATCTCCGAAAACAATAATGTGTTTTCCTCCAAAGAGCTCTTTGTAGTTTGTTTAAGTACTTCTTGTAATCTGAGGTGAATCAAAGCCAACATTAGGTTGGAGACCATGCTCACTTCATCTATTAGTAGCATTTTCATTTGTTTTAACACTTTGTGTAGTTCCATTGCAGCTTCTGTAGAAAGTTTGTAATATTCTAATTTGTTTTGGTGTTCTACTGGAAGGAGTAGTAATCTGTGTAAAGTGACACCACCTATGTTGTAGGCAGCTAAACCTGTGGGGGCAGTTACAACCGCTGACAGTTTGTTGTTTGTCAATTGTTGAAGACACTTGCTGGTGAATCATTGGAATAATATCATGAGCTAATTAGTGCATTAAGCAATGCATTGATATAAATAGCATTCTATTATGAAGTTATTTACAGTATAGTAAGCTACTCATGCAGAAACATAGGCATTGTGTGCAGTATACATGATGAGGTGCAATATTCATAATTTTGCCATGTTGAATAGTGAATTGATAACTGCTTTCTTATTAGAGTTTTGCGTACTGTGAAACATGTAATAAGTAGCTAATAAAACCCACTTAATGCAATTATGTAGTATTACAGACAAAACAGAAAGAGACAACAACACATACAAACATGAGTATATACAGGGAAAGTGAAGTAAGCAAACAAGCAGAAGTAGTAGCAGAAAGAGTTCATAACCTAACTGATTATCTTTATGCAGAGAAATGATTGCTCTGTTTCAAAGCTGCTACTTACCCTATGTATGTGTATCACATGATGTGACTGGGCCCTAAGGAAAGTAGTGTGAGTACAATGTATACAAATATGAGCATATACAGGGAAAGTACAGTAATAAAAAAAAAAATGATTAGAAAGTGCTGATAACCCTACTGATTATCTTCATGCACAGAAAGGATTGCTGTCTTTCAAGCCTGTGTCTTCCCCTATGTATATGTTTCATATGATGTGACTTGACCCTAAGGGAATTACTGTAAGAACATACTTGAAGGATAAGTCTACAAATATAGTACCTTTTCAATTTTTAGTTCCTGACTGTTACTGAAAAAAACCATGTGGCCTAGATATGTGTTAGTCTTAGCGGTGCACGGTGCTCCTCCACCCCCATCTCGTGCAAAACGATCATGTGATCTCAACCAAAGGAAGAATAATGTCAAAATAGCCTCCCTATTGGAAAGGCTATTGGTATCAGAAAGTAAGAGTTAAATACTCTAGTGTGATACTCATGCATCTTCTAGTCATCACCTACATGATGGGGCCATTGGGTTTGAACCGCTCTGCTCTACCACCTTTTAAAAAAAATATGTATTTCAATTTATTAGGTGCACATAAAAACTCACAAATGTGACCCAAATTCAATTGTCATGGCCACACATTACTAATAAATAGCAACACGTGGTCATGTGCCCCAAAGGGGTGTGTATTTAAAACCAATCCGGCAAGCTACGGATGTAGAATCTCTGGATTAATGCCGGAGATGACGCATCTACTTTCAAGCAATGTGTGAATTACGATGCCAGTGCTAGATTCACACATGTATGCAGACCCAAAGGATTTATAGCAGCTAATAGTCTAATGTCTAACAATTCATACAATGTATACCCATCGTTAGAACAAGAGACACACAACAGCAAACAAATGGCACAATCCAACCGGTTGTAAATATAAAATGCTGTGTGCATAAGTGCAATGATTATGATCTCTGTATTATCAGAGATATTTGTCAATGGTATAAAGTCGGACAACATCGTATTGTTTTTATAGAAATTTGAAGTGCATATTGTTACTAATCGATTAGCCAATGTATGCATCACAGTGCATACATGTGATGGTCCACTGAGGGTTGGGCAAGTTGGTACGTTGCCAATCTTGTTACTAAACAACTCTGATATATGTAAAAATCAAAGTGCTGTTGCATCCTTATTTGGTAGACAAACAAAAGGCATACCGATACATACATCGTCTGTCATCTTAATGGAAGACTCCTAGTTTACATGGAAATAAAGTGCTAATGCATCTCCACTAGTGTCCAACTGTACACTTGATACCTCCTATTCAGAATAAAAAATGTATGAGTTGTCACCGAAGGACTCTTATGGGCTAGACAGGTTTATACATTTGACAACAAACATACAGAATCAAGAATCTGAAAGGGAACATAGCTTTAGGTTTGCAAAAACACATACATCTCGACATACATTTTGAGTCCCTTAGATTTTAACGTGTCAAATTTGCATGTTAGGGAAGCCTCTAATTGTCGTAGCTTTAATTCACGATTGCCTAATCTTTTATTCTGAGGTATATGTGCCAAACCCAAAAATGTCATATTTTTTACATTGCCATTATGTTTCTCTTGAAAATGACCTGTAAGAGGATACGTTGTGTCCCCATTTTTGATAGCTCTATAGTGCTGTAGTATCCATAATTTCAATGGTCCTATGGTTGAGCCGATGTAGTGTAGGCCTCATGTGCATGTTATGGCATATACCGCATATTTCGTGAGACATGTGGTTATATGTTTGAATTTCCATTTTAGGTCATTAGTACTGACAAATGGGTTCTTTTCTCAGGAGGATAGCTCAGGGGCAACATGCTCGCCTTGGAAGCAAGGCGACGTGGAGCAACACAGGTTCGATCCCCGGGTCCGCGCTTAGAAACCTCTGGGTATTAAGCGCATTATAAATAACCTATCATATAAATAACCTATCATATAGATTACACATTTTACAACTAGCACATTTATAAAAACCAACATTTGGATTCACATTCAGTAGTCTAGAGGTGTTTGACGGTTTGGTTATTACCATGCTTGGTGATAACATCGTTTTCAGGGTCGGCGCATTCTGATAGGTTATGCTAGGACTTTTCATCTAGTACTTGCTTAATATCAGATTCCATAAGTAACACCTCCCAATATTTTTTAATGATAGATTTAATTTCCCTGGCCCGATGGTTAAAGCCTGTGATTAATCTATTTTTCTCAGCCTTAGATTTACTTTTGCTAGTGAAGAGATTTTGTCTAGTAATTTTCTGTGCTTTGCCAAAGTATTCTGAGATGGTATTTTTAGTATAACTTCTTTTGACAAATCTCTGTCCGATGTGTCTTGCTTCAGTTTTGTAGTCTACATTATTGCTACAAGCTCGTTTTTGCTCTGAGAAATTCTCATATTGGGAATAGACTCTATTAATGCTCTGGGATGGTGGCTCTTTGCATGGAGAGTCGAATTTGAACTTGTGGCTTTCCTATACAGTTTAGATGTGAGATCATTGTTTTCAATCTGAAATTTCACATCAAGGAAAACCAATTCCTGTTTGCTACAGACAGTTGTCAGTTCCAAATTGAGAGTATTGTTGTTAAGAATATCAACATATTCATTAAGCTCTAATTGTGTAACGTCCCAAAATGACGAACAAATCATCGATAAAACAATATCAAACCATAATATGTTTGGTCAAATATTCAAATTCTTCTGTCCATGCTATCTGAGTCTCCCACCATTCCATGTATAAATTGGCATATGTTGGGGCCATACATGACCCCATAGCTGTACCCTGGGTTTGTTTGCATATTTGATTTTCATGGAGAAAGTAATCATGTTTTAGTCAAAACTGAAGCATTTGCAATAACATCTTGTTGTGCTGGCGGTAACTGATGGATCTACTTTTCAAAAAGAAATCACAATCTTTAATACCAGTTTCATGTAGAATAGAAGTGTACAATGAGACTACATCTAGGGACACCAGAAAATATTCTGGTTCCCAATTGATGTTGTCTAATTTAGTTAATAAATCAGAAGTGTCTCGTATATATGAGCATAAACTAGAGACAAATGGTTGAAAAAAGTGCTCTAAATATTTAGATGTATTTTCTAATAACTACCCATGGAGGATACTTTTGGGCGACCTGGGGGATCAATTAAGCTTTTATGGATTTTAGGGTTGAAATAAATAAGAGGAGTCCTGGGATGCAGAGTTTTGAGAAAGAAATACTCATCCCTGTCAATCAATTCCAAATCACTCCAGTTTTTCAACATGATGTGGTAATGAAATTTGGTTTCTACCAAAATTCCCTTCTCAACGGGTATATAGTTACTGACATTGCTAAATTGTCTTCTAGCTTCTACTTCATATTTGTCACTATCCATCACAACTATACCTCCACCTTTATCTGATGGATGTATGACAATGGAATGATCATTCTTGAGAGTTTCCAAAGCCTGAAATTGTACATAGCTAAGATTTCTTTGTGATGACGGTATTTCACTAGATAGTTTTTTCAAATCGTTGATAACAAGTTCTTTGAAGATGTCAATGGATCCACATATATTAGGACAAAAAATAGATTTAGGTCTAAATTTGGTAGGGCAGTTTAAATCTCTTGATATTCCAAACTGCTCTTTCAACATGATATTGTTTATTCTAGTATTGTTCTCCACAGTGGTTTCCGCAATTTCTTCTATATTTGCTAAACAAATCAGGCTTGTTAAATCTTTCTCAGTCAATGGATAAGCTTCTTCACTCATTTCCTTTTGTTTCCCATGTCCATATTCAACCTTTAGTAGCATGAAATTTAGTCAATTTTAACTTCCTTGTAAATTTAAATAAATCCACTCTAGTGGAAGTGTAATCATATTTATAGGTAGGGCTAAACGAAAGGCCTAGGGAAAGTACCTGTCAGGACCCAAGATTGGAAACATTGGAATCGCTGGCGGTTCCGACGGTGAGCGGTCTAGTCCTCACCCAACATGGCGCCCAACATGGCGCTGGAGCTTATATAATCTGGCTCCGCCCACTTCTCGGCGCGTTGTATCTGTTGTTTAACTTTCTCAACGCTCCGACTCTGGATTATCGCCATCCTGTGTATTACCTCCCTAGTCCCTATTTCACCTTGTTCCTTCCCTTTATCCCTTGTCTACTACCTTCCTATTTCCTTCGTGCTCGCTACAGTTCTACTCTGTGTTCACGGGTACCGCTGTTCTATCAGCTGCGGTGCCTCTCCGCTTCCCTATTGCTTCCTTCGCTCTAAACTTTCTATCTACCTTACTCCTACCTGGTCTCCATCCTAACTACGGCCGCGAGGGTGCTTCTCGCATAGTGTTCCGCGTCCGTAAACAGGAGCTTCCCTGCTGGACATGCTAGCGGCTGTTCTCTCAGCCCTTCTGGCTGATATTTTCTTTCTTTAACAGGCGCGGAAGCGCTGCGCTTTGCCGCTTCTGCGTTTCTTGAGCCCCTGTTGCTCATTCTACCTTTCTGCCTTCTCGGCGCACTGCCTTCTGGCGAGTTGTTCCTTTCCGTTCCACCGCGGTGGTTCAGCGCTGCTTCAGACTACTTGAGGCATTCCTGTTGCCTTCTCCCTGATTTGGTACAGTAGTCCCTCCCTGATGCTTCTAACCCCTGTATACCTTTTCTTTCTATACCTTCCTTTACCTACCCTTCTCCCAGGGTCTGCTGCCCTTCCACTCCATATATTGGCATTAGCATCTTGGATTCCTGCCTTCAGCTACACTGACTACGTCATCACACCTGGCATCTTGGAACTGCAAACTAAAGATCTGTACCATCTAAAGGACCTGTCTTCCGAACCCATCTATGGACTAGGGTTTTTTCTGCCTTTGGGTTTTTTCCCTAGAGCTGAGGCTGGCCCCCTGGGGTTCCCCGGTGACAGGTCCCCTCTTCTGTCAAGGTGGCCTCCGGAGGGGCCATACTTTACCTTCACGAAAAGAAGACCAGAACACAGAAAGGCAAGATTCCAAGGACTAAGGAGAAGCCAGGCAAGGTTGAGACGGATACTTGTGTACGTACCTCGGAGGAGTCAGGTGAGGAGAAAGGGGAGATGGACTCGGATTTTGACAGTACCAGTGATCCATTTTTAGTTAGTGGTCTTATTTCTCCTTCATGTCTTTCTAGATTTTCTTCCATACGCGACATTCTTCTCTTGCATTCGTCTCTGTCCCCTGAAGAAAACAGCTGTTCTTCCATTTCTTCAATACTATAAGGAGTTTCGCCCTGTCTGTTTTAGCATACTTGACTAGGCTTTCTATCATCTTAAGCGAACAAGTGTTGGTATGGTCAGTCCATTCCTCTATTAGTTTGCTATCCATGTCTTCAAAAGTAGGGATTGTGAGAATTCTCAATCCTCTGGGGATTCTTTGAACCTCTAGATATGTCTGCAAGGTCATTGCTTCCCACCATTTGGAGATTTCTTTCTTTTTGATTCTTTCAAGTTTGTCGAGTTTTTGTTGCACCGTAGGACTTGCTGGTAGACTGCTATCCACCATAGGCTCTGTAGCTGTTAGGTCTTGATTGAATAAAATAGATGCTGCTGCTCGCCTTTTGGCTTCCACTATTATGACTGACTGAAAGGTGTATATAGTTAGTCAAAAAAATATATTGATGCACTGTACTGAAGAGAAAAGTAGCAATATCCTGAGCTAGAAAACACAATGTTGTCAAATGTGTATATCCCGCTCTCACTCCACTGGGCTGTGGCTGAGAGACGCTCAGTTGGTCTCCCCCCATGTTAACATAAGATTTCTACAACTGAATATCTTGTGTATTTGCAACCAAGCAAAATACAGGTTGACCCACTCTCACAGGAGATAGTGGAATGGTGGCTACACCATCACTTGTCAATAAATGACTCCATGTCCTCACCGGCGTGTATATATATATATATATATATATATATATATATATATATATATATATATATATAAATATTTTTAAGCCACAAATCCCCAATACCTTGAAAAAGAAAAAAAAAAGACGGCCAACACCAAAAAGGCCCAAGGCAGGGAAGGCTCGAGAGCCCATAAATGCCATGCCTCCAACCGTTGCTTGCTCTCGAACCTTCCCTGCCCCCATTTATAGCTAGGAAGAGGTGCTCTATGCGCAGGCCAGCGAGCTGGCCTGTTCAGCACCCAAAACAACTCCGGGGGGGAAACGTTTGCGCATAACCCCCAGCCCCACCCTTCTTTCTGCTGGTGCCTCTGTTAAACTGCTGACAATACTTTATTTCGTTTTTTTTTCTTTTTTTAAAAACTTTTATTTAACCATTAGAGGCACAGCGGGAGACAGCTGTTACAGCGTCTGAAAGGCTTTGCAGCAGCGTATGCAGGCAGTGATTAACAGACACTTGAGATACAGTATGATAGATAAGAATAAAAGTTCCACTCTGGGGCATGATTTATATCCTTTTCCATCATTACAGCAGCAATCAAACAGTCTATGGATAATATGTGACCTTAGCCTCCGGGGCTTTAGGTGATCAGGTCGGGGTGCGGTTTGCTAAATAGTGGTGGAACACCGCCCAAGTGTCATTCGGACTGGAGGTTCTTGGTAATGTATCAATGTAGGCCTCCTCAAGGTTCTGGGCCCATGTTAGGTACTCCAACCATATCCTGGCCATTGGTGGGTTTTTGTCCTTCCATTTTAGCAGTACACACCTTTTGGCGATAAGGCATACCATATTTGCAAACTGTCTAAGGCGCTTACTTGGGAACTCGGGCCAGTTTCCAAACAGTTCACCCATAGGGGAGTGGTCCAGTGTGAACCCCACTATCTCCGACAATGTCTTCAGAATAGTCTCCCAAAAGCCTGCAAGGGAGGAGCAGCTCCAAAACATATGCATATGGTCGGCATTACATGATCGACATTTTGGGCAAAGGGGTTCCGCCCCGCCCCGCCCCGTATTGAGCATTTCCCCCAGGAAATACTTTATTTCCTGACGTGCAGGCGTGGGAGTCGTCCAGATGCACGCCAGGTCTAGGTGCAGCAGGAGAATGCCTGTTTTCTTGAATTTTCTTTGTTGAATGTATGGTTTTTCACTCCGGGGATGGCTAGGCTTCTTGTGTTCCTCGGGCGTTTGGAGCTAGTGAATTTTATTGGCTGGTTAGGGGGATGCCTTTGTTATCATTGCCTTGTATGTGATACAGGCTATCTTGCAGGTGATTTGTTTGTTTGTTTGTTTGTTTGATAATGCGCTCCAAGCACTTGGGCAGCTGGGCGCAACAATACAAGTAGACTCGAAACTTAGTTACAGTGCCTGACACAGGCTATTACAAAACAGAGGTAACTTACAACAAATGATACAAGTGATACAGTACATATAGGATCAAGATGGGTAGGCGTAGAAGAATACCGTCTTAATATATGTATAGCATGATCAGCTAGATGAGGGTGAATATCGTTACATATCATTGTTGTGCAGCCATTTGAGAGCGTTACATCTAAATCTAGTGTAGTGTAATGGGCGTCTGAGGTCAGGTGGGAGTATGTTCCATGATTGTGCAGCTCTAACAGGGAAGCTAGATCCACCCGCTGTGGTAAGTTTGAATCTCGGGAGATCAAGTAAGAAGGTATTGGCAGATCTCGTCAGTCGGTTTGAGGGTCTCCAGTTGATTCTTTCAGCTAGGTAGGGGGGTGCTTGATTGTTGAGGCATTTGGATGTGAGAGAAATAGTTTTAAGGAGGATTCTATCCTTTATCTTTAGCCAGTGGGCCTCAGTCCGGTGTTTGGAGATATGCTCTCTACGTGGGATATTCAAAGCTGCTCTTAGGGCATTATTTTGTAATCTCTGGAGTGTGTCAATGCCCGACTTATTAGCACCTGAGTATAGGGCGTTGCAATAGTCCAGTCTGGACATGACCAGGGCATTGGCCATGGTGAGGCAGCTGGCACTGGACAGGAATGGTCTGGCAGCTCGGATGAGTTTACACGTGTAAGTGGTTGTAGAGGCGAGGGAGTTCACTTGCTTTTTAAGGTTGAGAGCTGAGTCGAGCTAAAAACCTAGAGTTTTAACCTCTCGCATAACCTTAATAGTATTATTGTCGATGTTCAATGAGGCATAGTCCGGGGTGAGTTTAGTTAGGTTATGGTCTGATCCGAGGAGCAGGATTTCAGTTTTATCGTCGTTCAGGCAGAGGCCATGGGTGGCCATCCATGCCTGAATGAGGATGTATATTTTATTCACCATAGCCAGGTCCACTTCATAGTTGCCCGAAAGGGGTATGAGGATCTGGGTGTCATCTGCATAATTTGTGTACGTGACACCCAGTCTGTCCAACTTGTCGAACAATGTCTTGGTGAAAATGTTGTACATAGTGGGTGAGACACAGGAGCCCTGTGGGACGCCACATGTAATTTGGATGGGATCGGCACAGGTAGAGGTGAAAAAGACCCTCATGGTCCGGTTGGCTACAAAGGATTGGACCCATGCTATAGCTTCCCCTGTGAAATTGGCAGCGAGCTTGAGGTGGTTGCATAAAACTGCATGATCCACCAAATCAAAAGCTGCTGACAAGTCCAGTAGGAGTAGCAGCGCTGTTTTCCCACTATTCTTGAATTCCTCAATTTTTAGTTTTAAGATCTATCGAGGCTGTTTCGGTGCCATGGAGAGGGCGGACTGCCATGGAGTGTCTCTAATTGCACCTTTGAGGATGAGCCTGATGTTGAATTTCTTTGAGGCGGGATGCTAGACAGGCCAGTGTCCCCAGGTTGGACTGTGGGATATCAGCCAGGAGGCCATTGGGACCATTTAGCTATTAGAGGATGAGGGCCTCAGCAATAGGTCTAAAGTCTGAGGTTTGGATGGATGGCTTGATCTTGTGAAGTAGAGCAAACCTTTACCAGGCAAGTTGAGTTACCTTGGAGATGTGAGCAGAGCTTTTAAGTAGATTTTTGACTTTGTGCTGTAAGCAAGCTTTGAGTGGATTTGTCAAGCTTCATTCATCTCTGCTCTTAATTCAGCATCAGAGGAGGATGCATTTGATCTGAGTGGGGTTCAACTTGCAGAAGGTGCTTGACCATACAAGGCAACTGCAGGGTTCCAGCCAGCATATGTCATCAACAGACTTTACCTTCACGTAGAACTGTATGTCCTTTTGTGTTTTGGTTTAGCTTAATGCAGGGATCGAAAATGCAGAGAGCAACATATCTCCTCCTTATAGCACAGGAGTGCCTAGTTAGCTCGGCATCAACTGCTACCAGAAGCTACCTTTAACTCCATAGCCCAAGTATTGCCATACAAATATGCCCATGTGAAATGAAAGCCCAGTGTTTGAAAACGTAGCAAGAAACACCTTTAGAAGACATTTAAAGCATAATGGGATATATGTTAAGTTATGTGAGTTTTCTAAAGCACACCTCTGCCATTTCCATGACTTGGTGGCACTGATGATCATGTAATGTAAGTGCTGAATCGTGGACTGTGGTGGGAAGTCAAGGAGTGCCGGAGGGCCAGTGAGAGATGCTACTGAAGGCGGTCAGCAACCAAGCAATCCTATAACATTCTGGGTTTGTTGAGGTGATACATCTGCATCTATTTGAGTCTTGTCTGAGGGTGTGAGGTATGGGCAATGGGTGTCTTTGGTACAGTGGTGCCTGGCTAAAACTGGGTGCTTGAATGCTCTCTCTCCACATGACGGGAGGGACCAAGTGGTTTGGGGACAAACATTGACTTTATTATTTCATTTGCATTTTGAGTGATTATTTCACTCACTCCCCAATGAAAATGCAGTCTTTGCATTTACAAAGAATCTAAAACGTTTTAGGTTGTTTTGCAAATACAAAGACTGATCTCTCTGATGCTCTGCAGAGCTGTGTGCCTAGGCCATGGCTGGGGACATCAAACGCCTAGGCCCTAACCTACATACTGCCTTCTGAAAGGTATTGGGAAGACTGCCGGAATGACACAGGCTTTGTGGTCTTCACTGGGTGCTCAGTGATCCGGTCTTTTGAAGGAAATTAAGGCCACTCACCCTTCCTGTCTCTCCCAGGCCAGAGGAAGGGGCAGAATGGTGATCCCTCTTCCATCATGATTCCTGAACAGCCAGGGGGGGGGGTCAAGGGAGACTCCTGACACCTGACCTGTTTGTGGTGATGTTGGAACCTGATGGGAGTCCTATAAGATATTACTGCGTTTGTAGGAATTTGTGGGAATGAGGGTGCGCACATGTAAGGCGTACGTGCAGTGGAGTATCCAGCATTGCAATAATCGGTGGGTGAGCCACAAAAAAAGTCCTGCACTCCCCCCCTCGCTCCCCAAATACACCTTGGAAAATTAATGTTAAACTGACTCACAATCGTTCCTGCTCCCCATATGATGGCTTGACGTCGTACCCTCTCCCTACAACATTCGGACAAGAGTGGATGGCACATCGTTCGGTATGCTCCTGCTCTGCGTCTGGCTCTGCTGCTTATTGGGCCTGCAATGCAGTCAACTGCCTGGAATGGGACAAAGAGTGTGTTCCTGCTATGCCACCCATTGTGCATTGAGGTTGAAGAGCAGGAGTGTACAGCCACACTGTCCGTGCCATATGAAATGATATGGCATTTGTAACGCGCCTATACACAAGTGTTTCAAGGCGCCATACTCCAGACTGCTGTTCTACAGACAGCCAGGCCAAGCAGGAACACATGGCAACACTGCTGCTCTGGGCAGGATGCTGTATGGAAGGCATGGTATCAAAGTAAAACCGACACAAGTGATCACAGTTCAAGGGTGTTTATTAAACTGTGTGAATGGGTGAGATAAACACCTAATCTAAACCTAAATCTAAGATGGGAGCAAGCTACGACCATCAAACAATAAACAAAACCGTCCTAGTGGAGTCTAGTCATATAAAAAGGGCCTATACTTTAAAAAAATATTGCCAATCCTTACTGCTATGCTACAAAATATTTTTGTATAATGTTTACAAGAAAAGAGTGTTCGCAAAAATGGTAAATTGGGACGCTTAGGCTGCGGTCGCCCTTGTCCATGCTTTAAGCACGGGACAAGGCAGGACTCTTGAGCACAGTACACTCCTGGGCTTCTCCGACGGCACAAGATTAGTTACTTTTCCTCAATATCAGGGCCTTCTGTGCCCAAGTCTCGTTCATGCAAAGTCTCTTGCCTCAGAGGGCCTGATATATCAAAACCAACAAACAAAAGTTCCCTCGGTTAATCTTCACGGTAGGCGATGACTCTTCGCCCCTGGATCCCCGCCGGGCACCGATCCTTCTCTCAACAATAGCCTCCCTCAATCAGGCTCAGACAAACCATTCACTGTGGACATCCTTCAATTGGGTTCACGCTTGTCAACACAATATTGGCGGGTGTATCACTGTCCACCCCAATTTGTAGGCATCCCTCAGTCGGGTACACGTTTGCCTCAAACAACAGTTCACTTTGGTTTTAACACAATGTGGGATTCACTCCCCTTAGCTTTCTCTTGGCTTCCCTCTGTCGGTTTCACAGTGGCATTCAGACTAAATATCATCACCTTGTAATATTCAAGAATCTTAATGTATTTTAAACAATTGTGCAGTTTATTCTCTCCACTTTGCATTTTCCAAAAGTACTTGCCAATTGACATCTCGCTGGGTCATTCGGTTATTCTATGACAGATGCTGGTTTCACAAACATGCGTTCCCCTCTTCCGGGCGCAAACGCCACCTTCATAGTTCCTTAAGTTTCGTGCACACTTTCACCACGTGTCAAAGACTTTCGGCTCTAGAAGGGGTTTGGATTGACACTTGCATGACCACCCTGGCACTTAAAGTTGGCCCCACCCTAGGCCTCTTGGTCTTTGTAGTTTCGCTAACCAAAACGTTCTTGGTTCAATACCTTCACTTTCTTTCAGCACAGGGGTACCAGATAGAGTCCTTCAAATGAGCCCCCCACGCGGCGCCGGACCACTCTAGTACTGGTACCGATTACAGTTACAAAATGCCTCTCTCTATTATCTTCTTTCTTCACATACAATGTTGCCCCCTGCAACCTTGAGCCCATGACAGTCCTGTCCACCATCCGCTTCCTCAGACTCACCGGCTGTGCTGAACTTGTTGGCGTTTCCTTTGCCGCTGGAGTCAAGGATGGTACCACGACGCCAACCGCTTCTCTCTGCCCTGGCAATCAGTGTGGGAGGGTTCCATGTACCATTGACATCCGACAAACCACTCGCCAGCTGCGATTCCTGGTCCTACGTTTGTTTTCACAGAGGTTTTGCATGTCTGGGTTGAAAAGGGCAAGGGTAATTCCCTCCTGGTCGTCCTTTCAGATCTCTCTGCCTTTCTCCTCAGTTTGAACTGCCATCCTGGAATGGCTGCTTCCTTGTGCGTTCGGCCTTGCTCAAAGTGTGCTCTTGTGCTCTGCCTTGTATTCCCGTGAGGAAGGGAAAGGGCAGTCAGGTGTGTGTAGTTATCAGCAATTGCCTGACTTTTGTGTTGGGACATGTCAGGTGAACGGCTCTGGTGTTAGTCCTTTGTCTTTCATGGTGTGGAAAAGTGTTTGTGTTGGAAAAGGGGGTGGGGTAGAGTTTCTACGTATCCTATGGGGTAGGATGGGGAAAAGGTGTTATAAGAAAGGGGATACTGTGTGTCGCCCTTCGGCGTCCCACTTCCACTCCCCGAATACCCCCCGCACCACCATCCAGGTGATTTTCCCGCACTGGTCCACCCCCAGGAACTGGATCCAATAGCGATGGCCGTGTCCTGCCACCTGGATAACAGATCCCCGTGGACTAGCAAGTGAGACACCTTCAGGTTTCTCACAATGCCCAGGAAAAAAGGCATTAACAAGGCAAGAAAGGGTTAGACTGGCTGCCCTAAATGCCAGTCTAGCCAAGTAATAACACATACCATACATGCAAACCTCCTAATTTGCGTATTGCTTGCACCAGCAGAACTGGCTTCACAGAAAAGGACATTTTAAGGAGAATCATCAGTCTTTGATACTTGGAGGCACCATGGAAGTGACTTAAGAATACGTTGCCATAAGTAAGCCAAGTGGCAAATAACTTTGTGATGTAAAATGAATAAAATTACACTATTATATATGGAGCAACTCTATACACATTAGGCTTTTTTTGTAATAATAGCATGGTACATTAACATAAGGTAAGAAGTAAATCACTTACAGAGCAGCAGATAAAACGGTGTGATTTGAAATTATTTGCCCAGGATATCACACTTTGGTTAAATGGTGAAACCGGGATGTGGACAATTTAAGCAACTGAACACATCTTCACAGGTTTGTTAAGGTTTTGCTTTGCATTTCATGCCCTTAAATAATACTTTATTTATAGCAATGCCTTGGAAGCAAACCACATTACATAATAAACTAACCTTTCAAAATAAACCAACTTTACACTATATACATTGTCATAGAAATATGTTGAGCAAAAAGAGTTTGGCTTTAGTTTTATTCTCCCAATGCTGCGTACGAAGTCATATTAGCGTCATGTAGATTAATGTGAGCCTAACAAATCCCCCTTGGGTTTTAAAGCCATAGTAATCTCATAAAGCATGCAGCATTATACACCCTTCTCACTTATTTTCTTTTTTTAAGGTCTTTTATTTTAACATATAACCAGGTTCAACATCAAACAAACGCTTTCCGCCCTCCCCCTTCCCTCCCTCACTCTTATTCCCTAGGAACTCAGGACGGCGATAATTGAGCACATGATCACTGGTACTCGGTGCAGTTCTAATATTTAAAACAAATTCAGGATACGAATTCTGTGAGGACACCACTGCATCATGTAGTCACTCAGCAAATGTTGAAGGAGGGGGGCTCAGTCCAGTTGAAAGTTCTCAGGGGTGCCATGTAATTTATGGGTCATCCACTCCATGGTGACAAAGTGCCAGACTTTCCTGAGCCATTGATGTTGTGTTGGGGGCCCCTGATGCAGCCATCACCAAAACCATGACCACCTTCCACTGATGCTTAGTATATGCTGTTTGTTTAGGGTCCCAAAGACCTGCCAGCCACAATCCTTCCCCTAGAGTTTCAACCCCTTAGACCATTTTTCCCGCTTGGGCCTTGACTTCTGTCCAGAAACCTGCAAGGACTGGACATGACCTCCATATGTGCTTCCAGTCTCCTTGTTGGTGGCAGCCCCGCCAGCACTGTCCATCTGTGCCTGGAAATATTGTTCGTAACCTCACTGGCGTCAGGTGCCACTGCAAGAACACTTTTTGCCACATTTCCCTCAGGTGAGTCGACCTCGTCAGTTTGGATACATTTTGCCAAGCCTCCTCTCAGTAGGGCCGTGGTATTGTCTCCCCCAGTGTCACCTTCCGCTTCTTCATATATCTCCAACAGACTTCCTCCCCTTGCGAGTTCAGGTGTGCATATAGATTTGATATCAATTTACGAGTACCTGAATCTGTTGTCAGGTAGATTTCGAATTTCGTGAGGGCCCTTGTTCCTGCTTCTCTATTGACCGGAGATGAGAGCCAGTGGGTTAGTTGGACATGTTGGTAACTTTCCCTCCCTGCTATTCCAAATTCTCGGACACAATCTCCAAAGGATCAAAGTGTCTTTTTTTTGTACATATTGCAGATTCTTGTGCAGCCTGCCTGCTTCCAGTAGGTGTATGCCTTCGGGTCCGTCCCCGGTGGAAAGTCAGGGTTACCAAATAGTGGTGTGAAAGGGGATGGGTGTGTTGGCGGGTTCCCCCTCTTGACTGCGGTGTCCCATGCGTTAAGGGATGCATTCATGATTTCACTTATTAGAGTGTTCACGTGTCTGTTTCTTATGCTACCAAAGGAGGTTTGAGAGAGGGGCTCCAGCTACTGCTATATCCTGCTTCGTCCACTTGAGCTGGGGAGTGTCCGCCACCCACTCATTAATCACCCGCAGTTGCGCGGCTTCATAATACTTCTTGAAGTGCGGAAAAGCCATTCCGCTCTCACCCGTTTGAGCCGTCATCGTGACCATTGCTACCCTTGGTTTCGTATGCTGCCACACATAGGCTGAAGTCATCCTGTTCAGAGATCTAAAGAACGCCTTGGGGAGCCTTATAGGAAGAGCCTGGAAATAGTAGAGGACCTTCGGAAGGATTGTCATTTTGACTGCCGCAATCCGCCCCCACCACGAGGTAGAGAGGGGGGACCATCTAGCCAGGAGTTTTTGCAACTGGGTAAGTAGGTTTGGGAAATGTGCCTTGTACAGCTGTGTTACTGAAGGAGTAAGTCTAATTTCGAGATATGTTATACTGCTCTGTGCCATGTGCATCCCTTGCGTTTGGGCCAGTTGTGCAGTTACAGATGGTCATCTGTCATGTTTAGGATCTCCGACTTGTTCTTATTTATTTTGAGGCCAGAGATGGCCCAAAAAGCCTCTAGTTCATGCACAAGCGCAGGTAAGGACTTAGTTGCTTCTGTTAGGGCTACCAGCATATCATCCCCTCCTTGTCAGCCCTGTGGTTATGGATTTGTGCTTTCAGTGAGTCTTTCACGGCCACCAGGACTCCCGCCCTCTTACCCTCGGCATTAGACTTTAAGATATGTCTTGGCCCTTTTATCCTGATTTTCTCACTTCTTTTTATATGTGTCTCCTGATACAGTAAAATGTCTGCCTTCTGTTTCTAGGCTTGCCTTTCCAGTTTGGCCCTTTTCATGGGGGTATTCATACCCCTAACATTCTGATAGAGTACCGTTACTAGAGCCATATTTGTCTCATCCACTGCCTGGTCACTAACTGTGCACCTTGTGTCGCCTTAGTTCAGTTTTTGGTGTATTCGGTACCATCCCTATATGCTGTCCCCCTGCTCCCTTCCCATATGCTCTCCCAAGTCTTCACCCCTTGGTCCCCTGAGGTCCGAACTGCGTTGCTACTTGCCCTGGAGCGGAGTGCCCAGCGCTCCCGGTCCATGTATCCCCTCGTTAACCCTTCATGGGGACTCCTAAACCCCACTGTAGATTCCATTCGTACCATTTTGACCCTTCTCCCTGGCTGTCTGAAGGCCGATCGGTGAGCCCATCAGTTCATTTGCTATTCATGGCGCGCTTCACTTGCTAGAACCAAACTCGGGAGGGGGGAATCAGGGCAGCGTCGCATTTCATTTAATCTTCCTCTCTCTGCCCTTCCTGTGGACCGTCGACCAGCCGTCTTGTGGATTCGGTCCCCGGATCTTCCTTTGGGGCTTAGGATGTGTAGCCTCCCCTCCAGTCAACATTCCTAGAATCTTTTCCCCGTCTTCACAGGTCGTAATCCTGTGTTGTGCTCCTTCCCAGGTGAATAAGAGTCCGAACGGGAATGTCCACCTGTACATCACTTGGATTGATTGCAAATGGCGGACCAGTGTTCCCATCCTCCGTCTCTTGAGAAGGGTGGACTGGCCCAGGTCTTGGTACAGCTGTACCCCCTGGCCATTTACTCTCATCGGAGATGCTTGCCTGGCCTTCTGGAGGATCTGCTCTTTCTGTATGTAGGAGGTTACCGCTGCCAGAACGTCCCGGGGGCTCCTGGTTCTGCCGCTCTTTTTGGGCCCACCCTGTGAAGTCTATCAATCCCCACCCTTGTTTCCGCATCAGCTGCCAGTACTTCAGTGAACAGCTGTGTCACCGCCGCCACTCCGACAGATTTTTAATCCTGATGTTTGATCTCCTTGACATGTTTTCCAGGTCCTTGCACTGCTGTTACAGGTACATGGTTGTCTGAGCTAACCCGTCCATGGTTTCGTCCGATTTCATGGAGTCGTCTTCTACCTGCTGAAGCTTTCTCTACAGTGTCAGTCCTCTCTTCCAGCTTGGCCACATCCTGCTTTATTTCCTGAATGGCTTGCTTCATTTCGCCCCTAAGGATTTTGAACTGTTCTTGAATCGAGTTGATGAGTTGTGACTGAAGCTCTTTAAAGCAGGTTTGTATTTCCTCTTTGCTCATCGAGCTCCCTTCCATGTTGCTTTGAGATGAGTTGTGACTGAGCGGGGGAACTCTTCCGACTTGGAGTTAGAATCTTCTTGTGCGCCCCAGAGCTGCCTTAGGTTCCTGCCTTGTTTCCTCTGCAGGGGTGGGACTGCGCTGGAGTCTTCGCCCTTGATTTAGACATTAATATACAATATTAAGCCTGGAGGGGCTGGGTCGTGAAAGGGCGTGGAGTCTGGTTCCGGGTTCTGTGGGGGGCTCCCCGTTGTAGCTTGAATAGCACGTGTATGAGACCGTTTTCGCCCTTGGTAGATCTATTTGAGCAGTTCACCGTGCAGGTTTTGGCCTTACTCCGGAGCTTAGTGTGTTCGTCTCTGGAGATGATGTTCTTTAGAGTTCAATGGGTATGGCCAAGGTGCACTCTGGAGGAGGGGTCTCCTGGCTATTTGGTGTTGGGGGAGCCCTGCTGTGCAGCTGTGCAGCTGTGCAGCTGTCAGTCATGTTGCGGTGAATGTTTGGAGCCTCCCCTCTTAGGAGCCTTGTTGTTATTACTATCGAAGTGCACTCTCACCTGAAACATGGAGGTTTCTCTGGGGAAGACCTTGAGGATGTGCACCAGCTCCCGGGAGTTGATGGCAGCGCCCCCTGGCGTTCGGGTGGGGGCAGCTTCAGGTCCGGGTAGGGATTTCCGTGTCACTATTGCATTGCTTTTCCTCTCATAGGCCCGCTTCCATCGGCGTTGAGCGTGACCTCAGTCCCTTTTTAAAGGAGTTTGTTAGGTGATCCGATGGCGCACGACGGGGAGCCCCCCGAGTTTACATTGTGGTGTGATGAAGGCTCTGCTGCGCGGGTGCCGGTCTTCGCTGGCTAATATAGTGCCCCCACCCCCCCTCTGGGTGCCTCGTTGGTGGGCTGGGCAGGGTATGCTTTCTCCTATTATGCATGGAGACAGCCAGGCTGCCGCGGAAGTGTCTTGCCGTGTATATATATTCCTGGGCCGATAATGGCATGCATTGGGGCCTGGATATTGCGCGTGGCAGGCCCAAGTGGGGGACTCAGTGTCTCTGGCGTTTTTACCTTCTTCTGCTGGACCCCTCCACCTGGCCGCTGTGCGCCCATCGTGATTGCGCGGCTCCCGTTCTGATGGGGAATCAGCGAGGCTCTTCTTGGCCTGCCCCGGCCTCTTACAGTGTCGGCCGGGCAGGCCACATGGTAGGAGGGGGAGTGTGTCGGTTCCCGGACGGCAAAGCTGCGCCAGAGCGGCTTCGTTCCGCTGTATGTTGAGTAGCCCGATCTGGCACCCTGACAGCTCCCCGCCTTGCCTCTGTATCAGGGGTGGTCCTCCACTTGGGCGCTCCCCTTCACATCCTCCGACCCTACGGGTCCGCAATGTGGAGCTTGGTTGCTCGGTTGCTCGCCACTGTCCCCCTGCGCCGCCTTTTCTAAGACCCGGGCTTCCTTCTGCAACACCGCGCTTCGGGGGTTTCCAGCGTCACGGTCTCCCTTCCATGGAAGGTGCGCCGACTCGCTTCACTGTTTTCAGGCGCGGACTCGCCCGACACGCATCATTGATGGGCTTCTGTGGCGCGGCCTGGTGGGGAGAGACAGTCGGATACTTCCTCCTGTGCCGGCCGCCATCTTGGAATCCTCACCCTTCTCATTTCTGATCACCCCATTCACATTTCTTACGGGACAAAACTCACTTTTAAAAGTCCCCAGCCCCCCATCAGTGCCTAATGGCTCCCATTGTAATGATCTGTTGACACAGAGCAAGGTATGAGTTCACTGGGTGAGCCGCTCTGCTGCATGGAGCTCAAACTGTTGCACAAATGGAATGGTGTCCTGCTGCTAGGATATTGAGGGTGATGAGCAGGAACACTGTGCTCCTGCGATGTCCCAGTCTGTTTTTTAAAAGAGCCACTGAGGAGGGCACGCTGATCTACCCCTGCTCCACTGCTCATTTAGCCACTGCGTACATGTATATATTATGTATGTACATCAGTGAGTGTGTCCAACTATGGATAGGGTTTCCTCAGTGAATGGCTGGCCACCCTCACTCACTATGTGTTTGCCCGGGGTGAGGGGCTCACCTTGCACCATGGATGTATTTCAAGGGGCAGTGAAGGCATTACTGGCCACAATAATGGGAGTGGTCTTACAGTGGTAAATACTGGCCTTAATGTACGCAGTCAAACAGGAGTTATCTTACAGTGGTAAATAATGTAATTGCTGGGCCCATCCAACGCGATTGTTCATATAGTGCCAAATACTGGCATTAGTGGGTACAACCAGCTCACAGTGTCTTTAAAAAGTAAACTGTTTGTTTTCAACAGCTAACAACAAAAAGAAAACAGTGGTTCAGCGATCCACCCCCCGGCCCCTCAATCGTTGTACAACATAATTTTCCCCTACTTTTACATATACATAGAAAGGAAATATAATTATGCAATCATACCAAATAATTTTACCATCAACATTGGCATTCCCACCCCATTCAACAAACGCAATCCCCATCAAATATGTCCCCTATAACACACTGCCTGTCACTCAGGTTATTCCTTTTTCTGATCCTGATGCGATCTCACAAGCTTGTGAGCTAAGATATTGTTTATAGGGATCCCAGTTGTCCTTGGGTTTAGCACCGGATGTACCACCATCCAATACTCCATGTCGTTACAATACACAATATCCTTTGTTCACCCTTCCAATGTAGGGTGCTGCACCCTTCCCCATACCATCACCCATCTCCGATTTGCTAGAAGTATTAGCAGTCCTGACAGCCTCCTCACACAACTATTAATCTGCCTAGTATAGCCTAATAAGGCCACTACTGGCCTAGGGTCCACTCGCTCCACTACAATATTTTCCAAAGTCCAGAAAACCTCTGTCCAGGACCTAAACAGGGGAGCAATTTCATGCTGAATGGAGGAAGCCTTCTGGTGACATCGCACATTGGAAAAACCTGCGCAGCAACAGTCGGGTTTGTCGTAAAACTGGTGAAGGTATTTCAAATGTATCAACTTAAATCTGCTGTTAATGGCTATTCTCCTGGTTTGCGCGCAACAATACCGGCATACCTCATCAGTGATAGCGGAGCCCAAGCGTGTCTGCCATTTCTCTCGGGACGACAACGCCCACCTCTGTTTACCCTCCGAAATGTTCCTGTATAGATAGGGAAGGCAGACACGGGTAGGATTGTATCCTATCACTTCATTTAGTATAGGGGCCTCTGTTGGCGATTCCAGAAATTTTGGGAAAAAACCCTTCATGGAGTCCTGTAGATGAAAATACAAGAACAGATCCACAAATGTAACAATACCTCCCTCCTTAACACCTCCAATGAAAGGAACTGCCCATCTGCAAACAAATCCGAAAGTGGGAGACACCCAGCTTCCTCTTGCAATTTATGAATCAAACCTCGCTAGTCAATGGAAACCCCGTGATGTGAATGACTGGCCGTTTAGGTGAATAAAGAACCTCCCCCTTGCCTTTCCCTTCAATACAAACCCAGGCCTTACAGGTCGACTCCACCATATTCTTCGGCTTAGATGACTTACTGGGAGCCGTCAGTGTAATTGCACTAAAGACGGTGCTGCAAGGGCTCCGTCTCTACATGCCTCCTGTCTGCATCAACACAAAGCCAATATACCAGAAATGCTGCCTGAGCTGCTTTATAGTACTCCTCAAAATCGGGTTCCGCCAGCCCCCCACACCCCTATCCAGCGGCGCAGACAATTTCTTCCAGCTCAGACGTGTTTGTGCACCCACCCAAATGAACCGGAGAGCACCAACTGCACCTCTCGTAAATAAGACCTAGACAGCGTTTAAAAAATACATAAACGAGGTAGAAGGACCATTTTTACTTTTGAAATCCTTCTATAGTGGTTAAGGGGTAACCCCATCCACCTGCCCACGACCACCTTCGCCTGCTCCAGCACCCTTTCATAATTGCGTTGATACACAATCCCCGGGGAACACAATCCCCGGGGAACGAGCTATGTCTATCCCCAGATACCAGGTATAGCCCATGTGCCATTGAAAAGCTAGCCATCATTATACTGCACTGTTGAATCAGTGAGTGGGAAAAGAACAGCAACGTAAGACTATACAAATGTATCCCTCTGTGTAAGTGTGTGTCCCTGATCAATTCGGCTAGTGGCTCAATTGCCAAAGCAAACGGGGGCGAAAGAGGACACCCTTGTCTCGTGCCTCTCCCCAACTGAATTACCGGCGTAAATTGGCCATTCACTCAAATCTGAGCCTTAGGAGAGGTATAAAGCATTGAAACCATCAACAAGAACCCCTCCCCCACCTTCATTCTCCTCAAAACTGTACAAAAAAAGGGCTGTTATTAGTCAAATGCCTTTTTCGTCATCCCAACAGTGCTACCACAATGGAGTCTTCCTGTCGCACTGCTGACATCGAATCAAATATATGCCAAAACCCGAAGGAGGAGGACCTCCCCAGGATGAATCCGGACTGAACGGTCTTAACACAGTTATGCATCAATAGGGCTAATCTCATAGCCAGCATATTTGTCCAGAATCTTGTTGTCGAAGCGAGATGAGTCGGTAGGAGGAGCTTTCATCTGACACCTTCCCCGGTTTCAATAATACAGTGACCACTGCATCCCTCATGGAGTCAGGGAATTGCTAATCTCGCAAAGGCCTGATGATATACCCCTAGAAGATGTGGAGCCAAAAGTGATGCAAAATGTTTGTCAAACCTGGTGGTAAAACCGTCAGGCCCGGGGACTTTCACTGAAGACAACCCCTTAATCGCTGGAAGAATTTCCTGCACTGTGATGGGTTGACACAGCCAGTATCTCTCCTCCGCAGTGCACAAATGGAGTGCCGCTTGATCCAAGAATCTATCCAATTCTGTCTGCGAGACCAGAGTGTCTGAGAAATAAAACGTGAGCAATATCCCTATCAGTTGTGAGAAACCTGAGGGTATTCTCACTCCTACTTCCCCTGGATCATCCAGGTGGCCAGGGAAAGGCCATCGCTTTTGCATCCTGACACTATGGTTGGAGAAGGGAGGGTGGATCACCTGGGTGGAGGGTCCTTGGGGAGTGAGAGCGGGGTGCACACAGGCAAGACATGTATCCCCCTTTCCTTATTGACGACCAACCTAACCCTTCCCTGACCTTTATGGGCTACTGCAAAGCCTCTCCCCTCATTTTCCCCCATTTGACCTCTGACAGTACTGGGACGAGGAAGAGGAGATTGAGATTAATGAACACTAAACCTTCATTTCACCACTCTGGTACTGTGATGAGGAAGATGCCTGCAGAGTACTTAGGGTCAGGCATGTCCCTTTAAATCATGGTCTGGCAAGCCCAATTGAGGATCCACACCTGCAACCTGTCAAGTGGTTGCAGGTGTATAGAGAGAGCAGCAGGTAGTTCTGTATGGGAGAGACCAGCAGAGAACGCATGTCGTGAGGAGACCGGCATGGTGGGACCTGCGAGGAAGCAAGGACGCTGGCCAATGCCCCAGACAACCTTTGGTGCCCAAGTCGAGCCATCAGGCTGTCACAGGTGTGGGAGCCTCCATTGCCCAGAGAAAGCAGCCGGAGCTGCGATCAAGGAAGAAGAGAGTGGGGACGCTGTCCGTGCCTGTGGAGTTGTGTTGCAGAACTGTTGGTGTGTGCTCTGAAGCACCTGCAATATGAGCGGGACTCACCAAGACTGCCCCGCTCGTCTGGTATGATGAACAGAAGTGGGAGCCACTCGGAGTGCACGCAGGGATCATGGAGACCGGCCTGCTTGCCGGTGAAGCAGGACAGAAGTAGTGTAGCATCGGAGGAGGGATGCTGAGTGCCGGTAAGTGGAAAGAGGTGTCACTCAAAGCCAGGGCTGCTCCCAGGGGCTATGCATGAATGCTTAAGTGCTGTATGCCCAATATTGAATCCCGAACTGAAAGAAAACTGAAACAAGAGTTAAATTATGCTCATTGAATACCGTACTGAATTAAATATTGAAACACAGCAACACTACATGCATTGAATATTGAATCAAATGAAAATTCACGGCTAAACAAATAGTTGATGAAAGCTAAAAGCGAAAGTGCCCTATTTGAAAGCAACCCACAGAAAAATGCACCAGTCTGAAAGTGTCTGACAGAAAGGTGGGGAATACATAAAACCACCACAAAGGGAACTTTTATGAACAGATAGAGTGCAGCAATGCTAAAGACTCTGAGGTGTGCGATAAATATTGACTAAGCCAAGAGGCTAACATGGAGACGCATTCAAGTATGCACCTTTGCTTCCCTTTGCCAGTCTCTTGGCTTTATTCAAAGTGATGGTGAATTGGGACACAGGGGCAAATATAGTAGAACCTGTGTGGGCTGAAGAGCCTAGGGATCCTGGTTAGGCAACTTCTGATGGGTGGACCGTGTGGTCTGACAAGTGCACCTAGACCAGAGAGCCCTGAATTGTGAAAGCCAAAGACATTGTGAAATATAACAAGAAGGAGCACTGTGAGTGATCCGGTGATGCAAACACCAGTTGGCCTGGAGTTGTGTTGAACTTTGTAAGCCTGAAACAAATATTTGTTGCTACGTTGAAGTCTTGAGGAATGGAATCTTGAGACTTGATGAACTGCAAATGGTGTCTTGAGGATGAAGCCTCAAGAACCCCTTTCCTTTTGAACTGTGTTGTTTGCAACTTGGGATGGGAACCCCAAGGATTTGTGGAACTACCTTGAACTTGAAAGAGGTAAACTTGAGACTTTAGTGGAACTTTCTTGAACTTTGGGAAGGGGAGCTGAGAAGGAAGCTAGGAGCTGTGTTGATCACCATTTCTTTGATTATTGACATCCCCACACACTGTTCAGCTTTAGTTGTGAGGGCTAGCATAGGGTTTGGACACGGACAGACTTTTAAGTTGAACTCTTTGACTCAGTTCAGGTAGGGGAATTTCGCACAGGGCAAGTCAGGCCTTCTACCACCCTGACATTTGATTTAATAAACAGTTTTGTTTTGAACTTTAAATCTGTTGTCTGTGTCTTGCTTCATGATGCCTTCACACAGAGTCCTTCGGATTCCCTTATCCATCCCTAATGGATGTAATGTGTGCCTTGGCTGCCCTCGCCAACTGTCTACCAGGCCTTGACCTTCACTGTATTGCCTAACTGCCGCCTTCCCTGCTAGGAACTTCACTTCCCTCTGGGCCGCATCTCTAAATCTATCCATTTCATCACTGACCTGTGTAGTAGGATCGCTCATAAAGTCAGCGTCTGCTTGGAGTTGCTGATTGTCTTGTTCACTATATGCCACCTTTCCCCTGATCAATTTTAATATCCCAGATTCCCTAGAGATACAACCGCCCCCTTGCCCCACCATGTGTTGTAAAGGTCTCCCACGGTACTAGATACAATGTAACTGAGCCCACCTTTTCAGTAAAAAAGCTTTCAACGGACAAATCGTCACTCTTAAACACAGAGGTTGCCCTCCCTCCCATCCATCCGACTTGGCACATCCAGCCCCAATACCACTGGTGCATGCTCAGAGAGCGTACGCGCCAATATGATTACCTCGCCACCCATCCATCATCTTATCCGAGATCAAAAAATAATCCAGTCAGGACGCCGACTGGTGAACCATAGAACTAAATGTGTAACCTCTCTCACCACTGTGTCTGGTCCTCCAAATGTCAGTCCTCCAAATGTCAGTTAACTCCCATGCTCAACATAGCTCCTTCAGCTTGCAAGCCGATTTTAGAGGAGGCTTATTTACCCCTCCGGTTCTATCCAATTCCGATTCCAACACTGCATTGAAGTCTCCTGCCCACACTATCCCTCCAGTGGGACACTTCTCGAGTTCACGGGCATTCCACTCCAGTGTGTACACCGTGTCCAGATTAGGACCATAGTAGTTAGTCATGGTGATCACTTCACCATATACAATCCCCATGACCAACAACGACCTTCCTTCCTGATCTTTGACCACATTTGTCAGGCGAAAACCAGCTGAGCAACGTATCAATATACAATCCCCCTTGAAATGAGAGGAATGAGATGAAAAGTATCTGCGACAGCTCCAACCTTGCCCAAATCGTGACTCCCCAGGTGAGGTTAAGTGCATTTCCTGTAAGAATGCTATATCTATTTGATGCTGTTTCATAAATAGGAGCACCCTACGGGACTTAGACAGTCAGTTCAGCCCTCTAATATTCCTCGTCATACAGCCCTTTAGTCATGCCATTGTAAAACCCCTAAACAGTTTCCTATATATTTCAGTCTGTGCCTGCCTTCCGTCCCGTCTGTGAGAAATGTCCACAACCCCAAACAGGCCTCATCTAGACTCCTCCTTTGCAGCCACTCCATATAGGAAGGGGGGCTCAAAAACCCGATGAGAGTGAACCTCCAAACCACTGCCCCCCTCCAATAACAACCCCAAACTGCTTGTAACTACAAGCCCACCCAGAAACACTGGCTGTCACAAGCTTCTGCATGAGGGCAGCTCCAGTTCCCAGCCAACCTGGTACCCCAACAGCAGCAGGTGCCACCTTCTCGCCACTTCCCAATCAAAAATACAATGTTCGTCATCTGCCAGCAGCATGCAGAAACTCCTCATGGGGAATCACCCCCACGCTTATTATTCCCCCTGTGCCTGGGAGCTTTCGGTAGTGATTCAAGAAAAGTATTGGCATCATCGTATGTCAGAGATCCCTTTTCCCTGACCCTATGGAGAGCCAGATTCCTAACCCAGTAATTCAGCATACGAGCGATGACTGGCAGACCTGGCACTCCAGGAATCTGTCTCTTGCCACTAGGAATCGGATGAGGAATCGGATGCACTCTTTCAACAATGAAGACTGCCTAGAACCCCATCTCTAGCACCTCTCGCAGGATTGATTTAACCAGGGGTGCTATAGATCACTGATCTACCGATTCAGAGATGCCTTCTATCCTGAGGTTGTACCTTCTCGATCTTCATTCGAGATCCTCCTGCTTGTCAGCCAGTTCCTTGAGAGCTCTTTTGACTTGGACACGGTCACGTGACAAAGCCAGGTCGCATCCTCGACCGCAGAGACCCGTGTAATCTCTCCCCATGTTTGTCCAAGCGAACCTGCATATTGTCCACTTTACATGTCAGTGTCAATTTTCCCATCCAACGATTGTATACTAGCTTGTAGTGGTTAACCAGAACTTTAATATCGTTGAATGCTCCATTTGAATGAAGACTGCAAGCTCGTATCCGTAGGGTCTTCCATTATTGTGTGATTTTTAATCTGGCTAGGTGTCTAAAAATGTAGTTTGGCGTGCTGTTTCCCTGTCTTACCAGATTTAGACATATTGCTGCACAAAGGCCTCTGCCCCTATGGCACCACAAGTCCACCGGGACTCTGCTGCAGCACCGTCCCTGATGGGGCCACACAATGCCTGAAGAGGTCCTTGATCTTTCCTCCACAACCTCCATGTAGGTAGCCCCCCATGGCAGCCACTGACCCCTCACAGACAACAGGGTTCCACTGGATCTTCAGTGCAGCAACGCTCAGTTCAGACAGCCCACCGGCACTCCTCAGATGCACACCACGACTTCTTTAGTGGCCTAGTCTTCCCCCTAAACCAAGGAGGGCAACCATACCCCAAGCAGCAGCCACTAAGTGTTTATGGCGCCTCGGCGGTCACAGCCCATTTCTGCACCAAGGCGAGGCGACAGAGCTGCAGCGTACACCAGAGGCCACCCCGGATCGCACCCCATTGCGATTGGCATGGGACACCGCTCCGGGTCTCTCACACAAAGGGTCTTCTACTGCTCTCTGCATCCCGATATCACCTGCAGTGTTACTCCGGATAATGCCAGCTCGTGTAGGCAGGCAAGCGCGGAGGCCGCTGCATGCAAACCTCCACCAGTGCGTCCTGCAGAGCCTCGCAGGCCCTCCACTCACTGGGCAGGCCCCCTTCCAGGTGCAGTCACCTCTGGGAGCGCGCCACTTAGCAAATCTCCAAAATGGCAGGCTCAAGCACCGTCAAACTTCCCAGCGGCAGTCACCAGGTATTCACGCGGCAGATGACTGCCAATCGGGGTATCAGCAAGACAGTGGGAGGTAACATATTGACCAGATTGAGCAGGGCGCCCGGGAGCTCAAAGGCTTGTACTGTTTGAAAACAGGCATGTATTGGTGCAGCCAGCATTAAAATGTCTTGTTACATTGATAAAACGTTTGATAGGTGCGTGTGTATATATAGTGGGCACAGTCATCATGAAGTTTGTTTTACAGTGACATTGATGGCATATATTGGGGGCAAAGGTATAACAAACATGTTCTTGTGTTCTGTTGTTGACCTAGAATCAATTGAACCTCTGTCTCGCCTCGTGAGGTTGTTTCAGAATAGTCGTTGCCCACCAGACGTTTGATGCAATCAATCATTGATACAAGGACCAACAAGATGCCTGTGCCTGGGGAAAAAACTACTTGAAATGTGTTTATCTTGCTTTCTTTTTATTAGTTGATATGTACATAGCCAATAAAGACTTTACATATAAAACAAACACAACAATCTTCAATTACAACACACGTTTTAAACAAGGGTATCATAAAATCAATATCTATAAAAACAGAATGCAGAGGGACAATTCCCTTAAAATTGATAAAATAAGCTCATAAAATGTCATCAAATAACAAATAAGATTCACGTCATTTCCAAATGAGAGGATTTCCCATATACCATGCATATACTCTATTGCAGGCATTGTCACATGCTTTCAAGTATTTGGTTTGCAAGAAGTTGACTCTGACAGTAGCACATAATGTGTTCCGCAGTTTCAATGGCTACTGTACCACACAATCTACATAATCTCAAATGCCTAGCAATACCATATTTTGCTCCCAAGATTTCTATTGTATCACACGTATTAGATTTAAAAAGAAAATAGCGCCTAATAGTGTTACAATCTGGGAACGCACTTTGGTATTTTGGTTTTGTCGAATCTTTCCTCCAATACTCCAAAAACATACCACTATTTATTTAAGTTGAAAGATCGATCATGTCTCGTTCTTTGGCACAGTCATATAACGACATTTTCAATACCCGTTTAAACCTTTGCAGGAGAGTAGAGGAGTCATAGGAAGGCATTTTCCTTGGCCCATCTACAATATACAGTGCACATCGAGTCTATTACACTTAGATTATGATGGTTCTCAGTTTTGTTATATACTTTCCTCAGCCCACCTATAAAAGTATAATTATCTAGGGAGCTCAATTTCACAAACAACATTGCCATTTTATATTTCAGCATATCACTGGCATACCTAAGGTTACACTCCAATAAAATATATTCACATGGTAAAAATATTGGCATTCTGAATAAAATCCTTTAAATTCTTGCTTCAAGCTTATTCATTTAATGTTTAAAACTTTTGTCCCAAATTTCCGTGGCATATAATAGACAGGATACAGTTTTAGTTGAGTACAACAATAAAATAGTGCTAACTGAGAAGCCCCCTTGACAGCCAATAAAATGACTCGGTGCGATACCGGTCTTCAGACGTTTCATTTTGGCTTAATACCAATGCGGTTTCCAAGTGTGTTTATGGTCTAATATCACTCCTAAATATATATAGCATTCAACCACTTCAATTTGTTGATTGTTAATGAACCACTTGAAGTTTGTTGAGCGAGAACGTTTTATTTTACCTAGAAATGAGATCACGTTGGTTTTTCCAATATTTATTTTGAGACCGTTTATCATTGCAAACCTCTCTAGGGCATTCAATTTAATCTGTAGTCCATTAGGGGTATAATCTAACAACCAGAGGTCATCAGCATAAACTAACCATCCCAACTTCAAGTTGGCCATTTTGATATCATCAGAAGAAATGTTATAGAGGTAATCCGAGAAGTCGGCGAGGTAGAGGTTAAATAATGTGGCCGCCAAGATACAGCCCTGCTTAACTCCCCGCAGTGTTGGAATGGATTCAGATAATTTACCTTCTCCGTCTAAGCGCACTCTAACAGAGGTTTCAGTATATAAAAGTTGAATCGTCCTAAGCAGTCCAGGCGGTATTCCCCATTTTTTAAGTTTGAACCATAGTCTTTCACGCCCTATGGTATCAAATGCTGCGGTAAAATCTATAAATACAACAAACGCAGGTCATTTACAACTATGCTAGGAGTAATCAATTGCTGCAACTAAGTTAGTGATGTTGTGCGTGGTTGATGATTGTGCCCGGAAGCCTGATTGATTTGCCGGAAGGATATGATGGTCAGCTATCCATTGGTTCAGTTCACCAAGAAGAATTTTTGCGAAGATTTTTGCAGGGATATCTAGCCTGGCGAGAATCCTAGAATTACCAATGTCCTTCCATTCTCCTTTTTTATGTACAGGTAGAATTATGCTTTCACGCCAAGATTTAGGTATTATGCCATGGTTCCCTATCAATCGAAACAAAATGTTCAGCGCTTGTGCCCATTTCTCAGGGGACAACCTAACAAGCGCATTACAGATGCCGCCAGGGCTGGTAGCCCTGGAGCTATGTAATTGCTCAATGAGTCTCGTAAGACTACTCCGAGTGGATCAGCCCTGCCAAATGGTCCAATTGGGCTTAGACTGTTTCCTCTTCAGCCACCTGTGCGCCCAAGTGTGTTTTTTACGTGGAGGATCAAGTCTTGTTCCACCACACTATGGGTAAGGTTTTCTTCTTTGAATCATTAATAACAGTCTAGATTCCCTGGTTATTGTTACTCGCAGCAAATGAAGCAATAGTGTGCCAGATCTCATCTGCATAACGTGCTTGGTAGTGTCGTAACCACACTCGGTACTGTTTTTTGGCTGATCTTATTTGCATAGTGGCATCTATCCTTTTAGAATTTGTTATATCTCTAATAGATGGTCTTAATTTCTTTTTAGCTTTTTTATTATACCATAAAAGAGATTCTTTTTATAATGAAATAGATTCCATCTCTCACTGGTACTTACATATTTGCGTTTCCGGATTATAACTTCTTTTATGGTACTCACCTTTTGTTCAGATATCAGAATTATTTCATTATTACAATTGTCTGATACAGGGGCCATGTGTTCTATAAATTTAGCTAGTTCATATTCTGCAACCACTTTACCCTTTTCTAAATTACTAGGATTCCAGGTTGCACAATTCCCTGCATTATTAAAACCTATGTTCCCATTTAGTTGGTGTATTTCACTCTCCCTGGTGGTGGGTATCAGGAGGTATAGAGGAAGATGGTCACTTTCCTCTCGACACCCCACAGCCATATCCACCACCAAGGCGGAAGTTGCACCTTTATTCCCAACTATGTAATCAATTGTCCATAGACTGGATTCGCTTACCCGTGTTGCACTACGATTGCAATCACTGGTAGAGTGTCCATTCAACATCGTCAACCGATATCTAAGGAACAAATGAGCCCAAGGTTTACCATGGGTATTGGAGAAACCGTGTTCTATGGGCCCGGAGCTCTGACTTTCTGTGTCCTGATCATTAAGATATACAATCTTGGCATTTAAATCCCCCAAAATAATAATGGGAGTGTTAGAATCATTTTCTTCTAAGATTCTAGTAACAGTGGCAATATTTACTTTATTAAAGACACCATTCGGGGGATTATATATGTTAACTATTAACAAGGGGGGGAATCAGGGGCTGATTGGAACTTAGTCACTGCCAGCACCATAGTTGTGGACCAAATAGTGTTAGAACCTGTCTAGGGATGTCTAATAGAGGTCAATAATCCTCCCTTTGGTCGGCCTCTTGGCCCCTTCGTTGCCAGGTTTTGTATTGTTTACTTATATAGTTGTTTTCGGGACCATTGAGGTCGCACTGTTCATAGAGCCACGTCTCCTGCAGGGCTACTATACAGAAGCAATGCAGGTTTGCCAGTAAACCATCATTGCCTAAGTAATGTAGATTCCCCCCGTGTTCCATGATATCGCCACACGGTTGTCATCGAGATTGATTTTCGAAGTGTGGTTTAAATGCCATCAGTAGCTATTGCCAATAGTCTTCAGATGGTGTTGGATCTTTATCATGGTCTATCATATGGTTACTATGAGTATTGGTTGTAGCAATGGGTGCTTTTACTGATGAGTGATTCATTTTTGCCGATTTATCAGCCAATTGTGTCTGTTTTGTTTCTCTCCTCTAGAGGAATCAGGGGAAGAGTGATTTTTTAAAAATTATTTTACGCATAGATGCTTCCTTGCAGGTATATCCTAGGTTGACAAAAAGGTCACTGTGGATTAGAATGTACTCCAGAGTCACTGTATCTGCACACCATACATTGTTGGTCACTATCATCAGAGTCACTAGCTGATCAACTTTTTTAAAATCCTTCGATGACACCATGCACAAAGCCACTATAGATGCATATAAATCCAAAATGTGACGTCTATTTAACACCACCAATTTATTGGTGGAGTCAATTGCCTGAAATTGTAGTGCACGAGTATAGTTCACAGGATCTTATTTGTAAGTATCAAGCACATTCATGTTGTCCAAATCTGAAATTTCTACAAATCGAACATATTTAGTGGCAGTTTTTGTACTGTTGGTATTCACCTCTGCGGCTTCTGGCATTACAATAGGATAATTATTGACACATTCCTCTGTGCTTTCAACTTCAAATATGTTTTGTATATCTGTCAAAACACCATCTGGTATTCCTCTGTATTTGTTTGCTTTCTTTTTTCGTTTGTTCTTAATTTTACTCACTCCAAGCCAACCGTCTAGCAGTGGCAGGGGTACCTTTAGCTTGGGACTGGCCAGAAAAGATCTAACGTCGAGTGTTTGTGTTGTTTTTTTTGGTACTTTCGGGAGTAGTCTCTCAGGTTGAACATGTATAGCCACAGTATGTGCCCCAACAAAATTGGGCCCTCAAGAGAGCGGAATAGGCTTCACCAGTAGAGTCTTAGTGGGTATTTCTGATGGGTGGAGTCATTATTTCACTTTCAATATTAGAGACTAGGTTTTCTGTAGCAATACATTCATTATTAATACCTCGTGTAGGCATACTACTATACATAGCAGCTTGGGAACATTTTTTCTTCTTCATCCTAACAAGTTTTTTCTTATTAGGCCTGTTATAAGGGCTATTTTTACTTTCAGATATTTTGGTGGTGTTAGTGATATTATTGAAATTTTCAGTGATAGTGTACCTATCATTTGTATCTACAGGGGAGGCCAATGATGCGGGGTGGGTCATATTTCCCATACTTGATGCTACAGTATCTTTAGGCATCACTTGTTCTGTGTTTGTGCTGCTATCTCTGAGATTCTTTCTACCCCTGTTGATAATCTTATGCAACAACAAGGAGTGCACATCAAGATTGCGCTCTATGTTGTCGCATTTGTCAACCAGGGTAGTCTGACTCTCCAGGGCTTCAAACAGTTCCCCAGGATCCATGCTCGCAAAGCTCAAGTCTTTAGGGGAGACATGAATGCAAACGTGAGACATACTCCCGTCCCAGTTAATCACTCATTGCGCAGAAGAAGGCATAACATTTGAATTTCACAATTCATTGCACATTATCTGCCCGGTGAAGGGGTCAACCTCAAATCTACTTATATAGTTGTTTTCGGGAGCATTGTCATCAGGCAAATCAAATACTGAATTCGGCACAGAAAGTAATTCATTAGGCACTTCAGTTACCAGTTGCGCCCTGTCATACTCTTCATCAATCGCTTTCAAATTTGGCACTCGCACGGACGTAGCAAAGGGCATAAAACGACAAGCTAGTCTTGCATTTATCAGAGGAATAGATAAGATGCATCATTCGTGAAAGGCACAACAATCTCACTACATTCATTCTCCTCGGTAGTTCACCCTTATTGTGGTTAAATTTTCTTCATTCACAGAGCCCTTTTCGCTAGGTCTATGGAGAACTAGAGAAAGCAACTTAGAGCCAATAGAGGGGAGACTAGTGGTCAAATCTTCCACTATTTCAAGTAGGCTATTCTCTTCCTCAACCACGGACATTTGGGTTGGCATATCCCATGCAGTTCTCTCAATTTTACTGAAAAAAACAGTCATCTTTGCTAGTTTACCATCAGTTAGAAGACAGGGTTTGGAAATAATGTTACTCTTGCACGTTCTACTAGACCGCGCAGAGTGTTCAACCGGCAGAACACTGGAGAACTTCTTCAAAGGATGAAACCGGAAAGCAGTATTGTTCTTAAGGGTTTTGAAGAAAATGGGAGATGACAAATTTAGAAGAGCGCAAGGTTGATAAATAGTTGGATTTACTTTTCCAGCAATCCTTAAATTGCTTTGCATTTTGTTGAATGTATCACAGTTACTATGAAATGAATTTTAGACGGGTAATGTACTCCATAGATGGACTAGATGGTCTGCAACCTTTGGCTCTCCAGATGTTTTTAAGCACAATTACCGCCCCCTCTGTCCAGCATAATCAGGTGAGTGACCTTGGAAGTTGTAGCGCAAAACACCTGGAGAGAGACGGGTTGAGACGGCTAGCCTACAACATTTGTGTTGAAAGAGTTAACATTGAGACTGGGAGCGTGGGCAAGGTTAGGCATGCAGACCAGGGTCTGAAACTTAATGACAATTGCTCTGCACGTGTCTTCATTCCAGAACAGCATTGAATGGGCAGTGGGGAAACACAGTGACCAGACTGTTCTGTGCTGCTGTTCGGTTGTCCTACTAGTGACATGTGCTGAAAAACATGTTGGTTTTGGCTCTAACTTCTGCTAGGTGTGGGGGCTGCTTTCTTTGTTCTGAATGCCCAAAAGATGAAGGAAGGCAGATGTGCACGTTTCCATTGCATCAGGGCACTGAATGCTTGAGTGTGTGATTGCAAAACATAGGGAATGCAGCACTTATGCCTTCATGAAAATATAAACGCACTATGCATACATATTTTAAGGGTGACCTCAACATTATTGGGCGGGGTGGTGGATTATGTGCTGGGTCTGCCGCAAAAGCCCTCATGTTAGGGGGTGAGGTGAGGTGTTTCATTTTAGTCACCGATGTAAAAGTGGATTTTGATTTTATCGCTCAAGATAAGAAGAAAGGTAAGGTTTACAGTATTTAATTAAATACACTGCATACATGGTATTTTAATGGCACAATCCTTAGCAACATGGAGCAAAGAGTGGTGGATAGCATGCTGGCTGGGCCTACCCTTCTTGCCTCTTTGCTGGGTACCCCACCCCCGCTTCTTTTGTGAATAGGTTTTAAGGATAATGTGCTCCTTAACTGAATGGTTAGGCAGGGCTGTGGTTAACTTGCTGGTCCTCTACCCTGTGTGTTTGTAAAGCGGAAACCTGACCCAGCACAGTGGCCCACTTACTGCTTACCTCCTATTGAATATCAATAAAAGAATAAGCTGTCTAGTCCATTTCCACGCTGAATGTTTGTTGATCATGTTGGAAAATAATTAGTTTTCTTGAACTGCAACTCTACTGCATAGCAGCAAGCTGCCTCCCAGTGTCATTTGGCTAAAAGTGCTTTACTTCCTGACCTGGTCTTTGTGAGGATATTATGCAATAACTGTACAGCTGCATGTTTTTCACATTTATTGAAAACAAAAATTCCAAATTGCAAGCATAAACAATGTATACATAAATATACCCACCCCAGGCCCACATATGTATGGTGAACAGTTCAACTATTTACAACTCAACCTCTCCCAAATTTCTTCATGAAGGTTGCTTTTCTTATTTCTGTATATAATCGCACTTTCCATTAGACATTTGATGCAGATCCTCCAACCATGCAAAGGCAGAGGGCACTTTCTTCAATTTTCTGTGCAGACCATGACGTCCTGAAGAACCAACACCTCTGTTGGAATGATAAATCTGCCATTAAATCATCCTCCCCCAAAATAATGGTTGAAAAATAGTAATCAACATCTAGTATCAAAACTTTGTTCATTGTCAATGTGATTTCTTTCCAGAATACCCTAAACCCGCTGCATTCCCAAATCATATGTTCAAATGAACCCACTCCACTCTGTGTTTGCATCTCCAACAAGCCTCCGAAGAAAACCACTTTCATAGAGTTTAATCGGAGTAAAGTATATTCTGTTCAGAATTCTGAACTGCCTCACTCTTTGCCCCAGGTTTAACAATGTTACATTCCTGTACAAATGGTCCCATCTACATACCCTCATTTCTGATCCAATTGATTCTGACCCTGTGTCTAGCAGAATTCCGTTAGCCAGGTGTTTATAGACTTTTGAAGTAATATCAGCATCCAGTTGGAATTCCTTCAACCAGTCTGCAAGGTCTCTGCTCTCTTCCGGTATACTCTGACCAACAGGCCTCTTCAATTTTTGATATTCCGCATCCGTGAAATCCTCCAGACTCCTTTCAACAGTCGGACTACTAAAAGTGATCCATATTTTATCTGCAAATAGGTCGCGAAGCCACTGGACACCGCACAGGAACAAATGTGGCCAGAACAGCGTCTTCCCTTCCAACGTAATCTCAGGGTTCCGCCATAATGACAATTTTAATGAACAGAAGACATCATCTTTGGTCAACTTCACAAGACCATGCCGACATTCTCTCAAGAGCTTGTTCAGTGGGGATGATTTGCATCCATTTGCATCTTCAAATGTCAGGAGCGCCTTCAGCGACAGTGGTGTACACTTACTCGTCTCTACTTGTATCCACACATCTGTCGAATCGTCAATAAAAATTAAGCGAGTGTCTCGCTGTGAAAGCTAGATGATCATTTGCAAAGTCTGGGACTCCTAAACCCTCTTTCTCACATGGGAGCGGCAGCTTCCACAACTTCAAGCAGGGTTGTTTTCCATCCAACAAGAAAGACAATATCATGCCCCCTATTCTCTTCATTTCCCTTTACTTTGCCGACAGGGGGACCATACTCTGGATGTAATTTATGCATGAAGAAGTCCTCTTAATTGTGTTAACTTTCCCCCAAAGACTCATCCTCAATTCAGTCCATCTATCCAGATCTCTCTTCAGATTCTCAATCTTGCTTTTCAAATTCACTTCCATCATGCGATCCACATCCTTAGTTGGCCAAATACCTCATACTTTCTGGGCACCAAATGAAACCAAATCTACTCAACTGCTGACTGGTACAGGCATCTGATGTAGACATTGCTTCTGACTTGGTCCAGTTTATTTTGTATCCTGAAAAATCATGGAAGGTGCCAATTTGTCTCATTGCTGTCAGAACCGATGTGTCCACATCTTGCATCACCAGCAACATGATAGGCATGTAGCGATAGCTTTTGCGATGCCTCTCCAAACTGAACTCCTCTAATCAATGGATCCCTTTTGATCTTCTCGGCTAAAGGCTTCATTGAAAGGACGAAACGCAATGGGGAGAGAGGCATTCCTGTCTTGTGCCCCTCCCCAGTTTGAATCCATCTGAAGAAAAACCATTTGTATTTACAGAAGCTGTAGATTTTGAGTACAACAGCTGCATCCACTGTATCAGTTTCTCCAAAACCAAAACCTATCCAAGCCGCTGCAAGGAAGTTCCATTCTATGCGATCAAGCACCTTCTCTGCGTCTAAAGACAGGACGTCCCATCTGTTGATAACTTTCGACTTTCATATAGGGTTGGGATCAGTCTGTGCATTTTCACAGAAGCATGCCTCCCCTTAACAAAGCCTGCTTGACCAGGGTCCAAAATGTTCTCCAGACGCATAGCCAATGCCTTTTTATTGATCCGTGTTAATCGGGCTTATTGGTCTATAGCTACCCAAGCTCGAGGGGTAAGGGTCTGCCTTTCTGCAGAGAAAGTGAAATAGAGGCATGTGTAGAGGTGGGTGGGAGCAACCCATTGACCCTTGAAGAATGAAGCATTGCAAGCCTAAGTTCATATACTACATCCGGCATAACCTTGGACAACTCAGCTGGCAGACCATCTGGACCTGGACATTTTCCTACATTCTGGCGATACGCAGCTCACTTGAGTTCTTCCACACCAAGTTCTTCATCCAAACTAATTATTTCCTGGTCGCGTTTCTTTTAATTTTTTAATTTTTTTCCTTAATTTACAATTTTCAATGTAATCCTTCAAGTCAGTATTCATTTTCTCCTCAGAAGTGTAAAGCTTGGTATAATATTCTCTAAACTACCTATGATTCGTATGTCAGAACACCAGTCATGCCCTAATTTGCACTAATCAATTTCTCACTTTCCATAACCCTAAGTCGGTGAGCCAACAGCCGATCACATTTTTCTCCCAGTTTCATAATAAGTAAATCTCATTCTGAACTGGAGCCTATTTGCTCTTTCCAAAAGCATTTTGTCTAGTGTGCATTTCTAGTGTTGCAATTCAGAACATAGCTCCACAGTTGAATTTGTCATTGATTACTTTTCCAATTTTAGAATTTCTTCCTCTCCCTTTCCCTCTTCCGGCACTTCTTACTTGAGAGGCCTATCAGCATACCCCTCATGTAACATTTAAATGCTTCCCAGACAGACTCCAAACACTTTTTTTCGTCCAATTCATCTTAACAAAAAAAATCACTTTAATTTTCCAGAAGCTAGTTTTTGGCATTGGAACAGACATTGATATCTCAATTGATACAGGGGCATGGTCAGAAATCAAGATAGAACTGATGTCCCTAACCATAACATTTTGGGTACGCAGACCAGTTGTCAGGAGCAGATCATTGCAGGAATACATGTTATTTCACCCAGAACCAAATGCATATTGCCTGTGTTGTGGGTGATGGAGTCTCCATACACCAAGAAACTGGAACGCTTCAATGAGATCTATCAAGGCCTTAACCTTTACCCCAGCATCAGAACACATCAGAACATGAGGAACCAGCACTTCTGTCCATCTGCAGGTCCAATGTGACATTAAAGGGCCCCCCACCCCCAAGATGAGGTTATCCTGGCCCCAATTCTGTACAAACTGAGCCACCCCCTGCCCATATGGAGCATAAATATTTCAAATGCTGTATATTGAATTTTGTACATTCAGTGATACACACTTTCCTTCCATCACTGCCATGTTTTCATGACATTTCAGACACAGGCAAATTCTTCTGAATTAATGTACAGACCCCTCTGGAACTGGAAGTAAAGGATGAACGAAAAACCTTCTCCACCCAACCCCGCCTCATTTTATCTGCATCTGTTTCCAACAACTGAGTCTCCTGTTATAGAGCTATGTCAGCCGCATCTGAATTTAAACAATCTAAAATCCTTTCTTTTGTTTGCACAGTTAGCTTCATTGACATTCCAAAAGAGCACCTTCAAAGTACCCTCGGAGTTGTTTGCCATAGTCAAATTGTCCTTTCCCCACCCTGTGAAGAAGCGCGTGTTCAACCTAGACAGAAAGACAAACACACAACTAACGAACAGACACCAAAATACACAAACCACCTTGGTATTGTCAAACTCCACCCAAAAACACCTCTGAGCCCCAATGAGAACTCTGCCCCCCTGATAAATCTTAAATCTTAGAATTGTATTACATCAGTATCAAGTTCAACACGTCACATTACACTATAGGTCCATTGATTACATAACATAAGACCAAAACACGCAATTCCTTTCAGTATTCATGTGGCTCATGTCCTCTAATCAGATCCACCACATCTGAACATTACATTACAACTCTGTTAAGTACATAACACATCTCCTTGAGGACCCATAAAGACTCCATACAGGATCACCAGATATTACACTAAACACCATCCATAGACATTGTTGGTGTCTGTATAACTGCTGGCTTCACTGGCCTCCCCTGTAAACACCTGCAGACACAATCTGGAGCCGCCTCTGTAGGAGTTGCCCTTCGCCTTGGGCCTTTAGCCGCAGGGCTGCCGGGCAGAGGGCTGCCCTCGATGGTCGGCTTATGACCGAACAAGGACCAATCGGTGCCCAGGGGACGGGATGGGAGAAAGGCAGGGAACAAGGAAATGGAGGCCAGAAAGGGTCCGGTTGGGAGGGTGCGCAGCGGGCCTGCAAGGGTTAAAATGTCTGTGCATGAAGTTAAGTAGATAGGTTATGAACATTTTCTGGTAATGCTGCTGGTTTCTTGCTTGCTTTACTTTCCCTGTATGTGCCTGTATTTGTATGCATTGTGGTCTCTTCATGGTTTGTGTGTAGTAGTACAATTATGCAGTAAGGGAGGCATTGTTAGGTACTTATTACATATTTCACAGTACGCAAAACTCTGAAACGCAAGGATTCATCATTTTATTATCCAACATAGGAAGTTTCGATTTTACTTGTAACCATGATGTCCCTTTAAAAAAGTTTTTTCCACTGAATATAGATATCATGAATTTCATAGGTTTTTACCAGGATACCCTTAGTTTATATAGATATACCATACAACATACTGAACCCCCCTGTCCCATGCTAATGGGTGCAGTGTCCGCGGACTATGCGACTGTCCGTGGACTCGGGGAAACATCCACACTGTTTAAAAGGTCAGGGGGTATCTTACATTGTTGTAGCATACAACAAACACACTGAACATGTTCAAAGAGCAGCATATAAATGAATTACATGCAAATAAGAACTACAAACTGTATACGTAAGAAACCAACAGTGCAATTACATAGGATATGAAAGATAATGGTACACACTAAAAACAAAAATAACATATGCCTCCAGCAGAATTACCTCACTGATGCTTTATACAGAAACTGCAAACCAACTATCAACAGCACACCTACAAAGCACTAACAGCAAAACTGAAAATCAAACTGGTAAGTACACTACATTAATTCCTATAGTTCTACACTTTCTTTAGTAGGATACACTAAAACATTATTTATCTTTTTTTTTACACAGAAATGTCTAGCACCCTGGAGTGGCTTGAAGATTTTCCTCCGGATGAAATGAGTGATGACATGAGTGAAGACAGTGATACTACTGGTACACACTGCAGTTTTCAAAGTAAGCCAAGTAATGCACATTATTTCACATGTACCAAACACATTTTATTTCTTTAACAGTACATACAGAAAATAAGAATTCTACAAAAACAGTACTTGATGTAGTACTCCAACAACATATGTAACAACAAACAGACACTGTGGAAAATCATCTAGTGCACTTAGATGAAAAAAATTAATCAATTATTGACCAATTTCCTTGATTTGAAAGACTTGTAGAAAGACATATCATGGAGAAAATTAAATATCACTGCCCCACGTGCACCTGTACCCCTTCTCCCTGCCCCAATTAACCATCCCCAAAAATTCCCCATCACCAAAAACATAATGATGAGACCTCAATCCCTTCCTCCCCTAACACCCTACCTGTAGAAAATCCTAATTCCCCTGTATATGTCTCAATTTCTGCTTCCCCCTCTCTTTCATAATTTCTATATTTTTGTATATACATAAACTGATATGGATACTGTTCCTGTATGTGCCTACTTTTTTTCCAAAAAATTCCTTTTGCGAGTCCTCGGACAGTGCAATGAATGTCTGCAATTAACCAAAATGGCGGTGCCTTACGGACACTTAACCTGTTTGTACACTTGTCTGCATGCGCATCCCACCCTTGAGGTCCTAGAACACCCGTACGCATGCGTACAACCAATCCTGCGCAATAGGTGTCCTATGGACAGCCGCCTCATTCGCGAACGTGTCCACGATGTCATCCTGTGACCGCACCCACGCTGCGTGTACGCCAGTGACCGCGGACATGGTCCGGGTGCCCCCGGACACCGAAAAAACACTTTTTTGAGCAATCCACGATGTTTTTCAATGAAACTTCACCCTTGTAGAGGTCCCAGACTATGCCCTTACCGATCTGGATACTTTTTGAGCCCTTTTTGGTGTTCGAAGTGCTCCCCAGCACCACTATAAAAGGCCACACCCTAGAGCTGCTCCTCCTTCTGCTTTTGGATTTCCATGACAGAGCACTGCTTCTCTTTGGGCATTTGCTGGCATTGGCTGTCATTTCTGCTGCATTACTTCACAGCTATTGCTAATAGCTCACCTGGACGATTGGTGCAGGTTGCTGTTGTGTTCCTGATACCTGGTTCTTGATAACTTTCCTGATGGCATCCCAGGTTGCTCCTGCTGCTACTGCCTCTACCTCAGCAGCACCCCCACCCCCCACCGCTCTCCACCACCACCTTTCCAAGGGCCTGGAGAGGGGAACAGGCGTGGAGATGTAGCGCGGGATGAAGAGGAAGACAAGGATGAGATAGTGGAAGTCCCCACTACTGCCAGCCACTGTGAGTCTTGGGTGTGGAGGCTCTTTACCACTGTTTGAAGGGTACCCAAGGCACGTGCAGACAAGGTGCGCCGCACTGAATGCAACATTGTGCTCAGTCGTGGAAAACCAGGTCTGTACAGCTATGGTACCACTTCCATGCAGCGACACCTAATGTCATTCCACAGGGTGGCAGTTCGGAGGGCCATCCCCTTCGATCAAAGTAGTAGGTTGAGTTTCTCTACAACATCCTCCATATCTGCTCCTGCCACCACAAGAGGCACTCCTGTGGGGCAGCGCATCCCTGAACCAGCCTCCCAGGCCATACACGACACAGTAGACCCTTATCTTTCAAGGGTCACTGTATTGTGCATGTACTGCGACGCAGTACTCTGCAGGGGGGAGACACTTCAAAGTGCTTTCGAGGCTACGGTCTGGGAGCATGAGAAAGTCTGCCACCTACCTAAGTGAGGTCCACCCAACATCTTCCTCTCTCCACCTGCCCTTTCTTGTCCCTGTGGTTGGTGCCCCTTCCTTACCCTCCCTTCCCTTCCTTTCCTTGTGTGTTGTGTTAAAAACACCAAAAAAATACAAAACCAAAAAAAGGCAGTTTAAAAATAGAAGTGCCAATGAAATGCTGCAGGGCCGTTGGTATTTTTAAAAGTCTGTGGACATTCACATTTTTTGGGGGAATTACGCTATTAAAACCATTGCACTCTTCTCCGGGAGGAAGTGGTGGCTCTGAAAAGAGCCTTTTTGGAGGTTTTTTTGTGTTTCAAAAAGTCCAAGTGGTCAACACCTACTGGAAAAAAGATTGCTATACTTCCAAAAAGGGTCGCAATGCATTTTGTATATTTCGCAGGAAAATCTGAATCCCAGTATCAGTAAGATGGAAATATAATATTTTCATTATGAAAAGAGGACATGCCAACATCTCTCATAAAAGCGCAAACAGCCTTGTTGACATTGCGCCTCGCTTTCTCCATTTGCAGACCAAATGAAGAACGACGCAGCCACATTTGTCTCTGCGCAATACAAGAAAAAATTACTCGGGAGTTTGGAAACATGTCCATGACTTTCCCAAGTCTGTCTTTGATTGACAACTGCAAAGAGATTCCAGATACATGTCCTAAACTGTTCCCTCCACAATGAATAATAATGTCTGGATGACAGTAGGTCCTCAAAGTGGCACAAAGAGGAACCAAATCCAGCCACTTCATTCCGCACACTCCATGCCAGTGCACATGTACGTGAGGGAATCCGAGAGGGGCAGCCACTCCACAGCGCTCTGCATGCACCTCCAACCAATTTATCCAGGAGTCGCCCAAAATCCAAACACTCTGCCTTCTGAAAGACACAGCTATAGCTATCTGCTCTCCTCTCAGAAAATAGACTTTCTGCCAAAGTCTCTCCTTTCACATCACACCCAGTAGACCTTATTGACCAATCCCTTGGCCTGCACAGTCTCATTTGCATGCCTGCCACCCTCAAAATCCCTGTATGTAATGCGTGCGATCCACAGACTACCGCGGTGTCCTCGGACATATCGTGAAATCTGTGAGGGTGGGGAAAGAAAATTTAAGCATGGTACTCCATTTCCTCTTTGATGGTGGCTCTGAAAAGAGCCTTTTTATTTATAAAGGTGCTTCTACAGAAACACCTTTTCATTTTGTTATTTTCTTTTGTTTTTTCACTTATTTTCCTCCAGATGTTTTCACATTATCCTCTGTAAAGCATTCCTTATATTTTCAAATAACATGGCATTTCCCAGTATGGATAAAGAAATGCCATCTGCTTTGAAATAATGACCATTAACAGAATCAATATTGTCATTATTACAAGACAACATCCTAGCTCTAAACAAGAAAACAGACATGCCTTTGTTAACCAAACACCTTGCACCATTTTGCTGGGGACAGAAAACATTACAAATGTCCCATACTATCCTGGGTAACATTTGAGAAAAAATAACCTTGGCACTGGGAAGAACCACCATCACTGCCTGAACTAATTTTTCAAGAGCACTCAACAAACTAGGATCACTGATGTATCCCAAATGCACAGCACCTCAATGCAGTACCACTACAATTGGATTGTTCAACATGGATAAACTCTAACCACTGCCTGCATATTGGAACCAGGCATATTTGACAAAACCTGCACTCCTTCAAAACCAGAATTGGCAGCCATATCTTTAGACATAATATACCTCTCTAAAACACTTACAAACCGACCTCCAACTACTAACACCCTCACTTTCTTCACCTCTGCCACCTTTACTACATACAGCCTCTCTTCCTGCAAAGAACAACTTCAGCACCTGATTGGCTAATCCTCACAGTCCCCTTTCCATGCCAGGCATGCTGAGAAGCCCCGTATGTGCATGCCTCGTCTGCGAATTACTGCAGTGTCCGCGGACCCGCAATGCAGGGCAGCCCTTTTTCCCTTAACGCATCATTGTCTGCACCACTCTCTCATTGGCTACACATAAGCAGTCACACAACCATTTACCAATCACATCCAAGAAATCTATACCTAACTCTGTCATTTACAATTCAGCATTTTATTTGAACTTTTCATCACTTTGAGTACAAGTCTCCTGTGATTGCAAAGCACCTACAGCTAAAATGACTATAAAACTCTCCAATATTTCTCCTTCCAAATTCATCCACATCATCATACATCAATACCAACTACAGTTATGATTATTTTGTTTACAGTACATTTGCAACTCTTTTATAAATGCATTTGAACAGGGTACCTGCCACTGACCCTGCATAATATGCAAAAAAAGCATACTGTAATTTCTCCTATAACCAAGTTCACTTACAAATCTGATTGCTTTCCAAGTTTTAATTTACCCAGATTACTCATTGCAATGTCCAAACCGTTATTCTCTGATTTCCTTCTGTCATTTTCACAACCACTTATCTCTTAACACACTATTATGAAATTCCTAGAATGCACACAAAACAGGAAACCAGCTTGTATTTTACCAAAGCATTGCAAGTACATAAAATGCATTTGTTTAAACATAGTGCCTGCCACTTGTCATTCTTGCAAAACCAAACAAATACATGTGTACATTCAAAACAGTGCTAATAGAAATGTGGATAAATAAGTCAAATAACTGAAAGGTTTCCTGCACTCACGCAGCAAACATCTATGCACAGAAAAATGTATGCAATTCCACACACAAACATTCCCCTTTTCTATCTGTACATCTTTCCAAGCTTTTCTTCTCACCCTACTACATTTTCTACTAATCCATTACCACACTAAACAGTGCAACAGGAACACACACTTTCAAAAGTGCACCTGTCATGATCTCTGCTTCCAAAAGGTCAGGGTTTTCCCAACTCCCTTGGAAGCAGATTCATAACCCAGGTTCCGAGTGCCAACCAGTCCCAATTGGGACCTTTTGGACCCAGTCCTGGCGCCAGTGGCACCAGGCTCATAAATATGCCCAGTCCCAGCGCTGGAAGCGCCGGGCTCATAATGCTTGGGTGGACTTACCTGCAGCAGACCATGCTGCTTACTTGCCTGCCAGTTGAGCCTCTGATCCTCTTCTGTTTGGAACTACTTTTCCTGTTGGGTGGGGCAGGAGCCACTCCCTAGGTTCAGAACACTGGAACTCTTCTGGAAAGCAGGAACTCTTTTCTTACCTAGGCGTGGCTGTGGAAGGAGACATCTAAGCACTACAGGAGGCTATTTAAACCACACCCTATGGATGAATCTTGCTTTGCATTATTCTGCATCCTCTGCAGCAGAACGCTCATCGTGTCTTCTGCATCTGATCCTGGGCCTAAGGAAAAAGGCTTACCATCCTGAATCCAGTCTTCAGCAACACCTATAAAGACAAGAAAGAACAGGTTAGCATTACGGTCTTCAGTGACAGCTCTTCACTTACCTGGGCCATCGGCTGTCACTAACGCCTCGCGCTGCATTCTGAAAGACAAAGGCTTACCTACTCTTCGTGCGCTCCGGAGGTCTTCACACTGCATTCCGGCATCTAAAAGACAAAAGCTTACCAACTCTTCGCACGCTCCGGAGGCCTTCGGCGCTGCAGACCGCATCTGAAAGACAAAACAAGGTGCGTTTAAAGACATTGGGGAACTTTAATACTCACGTGCCATTACTCCTTTCCCCATCTAACCCAGTGGGTATTCCGGCACCCTGCAGCCGCTCCGAACTTGTACCTGCAAAATAAAAAGACAGTTAGAGCGCATCGTGAAGCAGGCAACAAGCGCTTACTTACGTGCTTTTAGGCGCTTCTATTCATCACACGGGCTCCATCTTCAACTCACTTCAGCCCGTCATCCACCATCGCCGGAACCCTGCAAAACAAGAGACAACATTACTAAAGACTTTAAAGACATTAGAATTACTCGAAACTTACCGTTCGTGCAGTAAACGACAGACAGCAGTCCTCTGAAGTCAAGAGGCCTGCTCCCCTTATCCAGTGAAGAAACTGGTTACAGCACCCTGCCCCGAGGCAGATGGAGAGCACGGCGTTCACTTACCTAAGGTGAGAGCGTTAACCTTCGGGGTTCTACAGGAGAAGAGAAAGGGAAGAAGAGAGAGACGTTCATTAATCCCATATTATCTATCTGCAGACATCTTACCCTTTGAGTCAAACATACAGTGCACAGAGGTCCAGCCCAAAGAGCCAGCCGTGTGTTACACATCACCTTTGAAGATACGGTATACGCCCAGTCAAGACCGGCACCTCTACGGGAATCAGGTGAGCGTTACAGCACCTCATAGGGCACACCTATAAATACTCCACTAACCCCCTTAGCAATGATGCTGATGCTCCAAAATCCCATTCACATACAAAGCTATGCAATTTAACACATACAGTACCTCTTCCTGGAAAGAAATCCTTCTGCAAATGTTACTAATCTATTCTTCAAGTGAAATTACTGTGCCATTGACACACATGTACTAACTTCCTTCTTTCACAATTGCAGTGAAGAGCACACTCCTGAAAGCCAGTAGCGTCTGAAGTACGAGACAGAACCCAGAAGAAACCTACTCTTTGCATCCAACAAAGTAAGTGCAATATTGTAGTAGTGTTCTGTTACTCAAACACTGTAGTATTCTTGTATTGTAGAACAAACAATTGTATCAACCCTACAGCATTAGATTAAGTATTACTGATTGCACCTCAGGAGGTGCACACTTTGTATTGTCAACTGAACACCAGTATAGTAACACACAGATACGAGAATACCCTTCCCAACCTGAAGTAACAGCCCATTCCACAATCACACACCGCTACATACATGCCTACCATCATACACAGACACTCATGCACAATGCACACATACATTGCACAACGTCCCAACTCGCACTTTATTTTTTTCTCCAATAGACATCAAAAGGTTTGCCTACCAAAACGCAACTCCTTAGACAGCAACACAGAAATAGAGCAAGTCAAAATATAAGTGTACAAAATAAGCATCCGCCTGTAGCAGAAGCTATACAAAACAGCTAATACAGTCACTAAGCGAAACTAAAGAAGCTTGCAGGAAAGAAACTTTGACTCCTCTTTCAAAGTATAAAACTAAGCAGAAAGGTATTAAAAAGACTGCAGCTACCACTAGTGCTAACGTTGCACCTATAAATCTTGATGTAGCCATGAGTAAGCATAACAAAAAAATTATTTTACAAAAAATGTTGTGCCACAGAGTCCTTCAGAACCTTATAAAAACAGGGGACAAATCATGCTCAACCCTTAAAACCTACCGCAGAAAATGAATCCTGGAAGCTCTCATAGACAGTGCAATCCTTCTCAAAGGAAATTATGTATATTAGTTTTAAACAGAATGAAACCACTAACAAAACAAATTACTAAACTACAACAAGGACTTCTCAACAAACGGAATATCAACAAAGATACCTTTGCAAACATCTGTGCAGGTGAGTGGAATCACACCACCAGCACAGAACCATATTTCAATGAAGCATACAAACAAAAGCAAACAAACCCAATTGCCATACATAGCAGTGGACGAGGGTATGAAAAAGTTAACAATACCATCATGGAACAAGAAACACTGCTCACAAAAATATCCCCAGCAAACTCCGCATCAGCTCTCCATTCCACTGAACCAATACTTCCAGTCTACAAATGGCAATGCACATCAATGTGTAACGTATGCAAAAAATCTTACACATCTTTACGTCGGTTCCTCAGTCAGTATGTGAAAGGCAAAGGCAAATTAAAAATAAAACTATTACAAACTATGGACTTCGGTCCAGTGCGCAAATACACAGGACTACGAGGATATTCATTAGACTGCATTTCTTGACCTACTTGCAAAAGCACCTTCCATCATATCAAAATGTTAGGAACACACCATTCAACTTTAAGAAATCTTGTTCATAAACTGTACTATGCCACAAGTCCTGCTTTAACACTGGCCAATTTAAATAACATTCTTCTACATGGTACAGCTAGAGAACTACTCGAAGAAATAGAGCACATCCAAAGAAAATATTTTGGGAGTGAAACCCACTTCCAAAATCCAATATCTTTAGAACAGAGTAGCAACAACTTTACAGATGGCAACCTTCTACTACACACATCCAAAAAAGAAATATTAAAGTTTAAAAGCTCATCTGCTGAAATACCAAAACGTGTGTGTGTGTGTGTGTGTGTGTGTGTGTGTGTGTGTGTTGCCACAGGACTTTTTTAAAAATAAAAGTAGCACAAAAACTGTATACATATTGTACAAAATAGAAGACAATGAAGAATCCAAGTGGTTCCAATTAGCTCTCTATCTTATCGCAGAAAACAAATGCGAAATTACTAACCCCTCAATACTTTGTAGATACTGTACTGTAAAACTTGACAACAACCAAATACCTTCACGTGCTATAACTAATAACTTGGAAATATTCCCACTGCCAAAACCACTGCAACAAGTTAACTTGTATGAGAGCATTATAATTCAAACAGTGCACCCATTTCAAGCAATAATACGCCTTCAGCCAAAAACAGCAGAACTACCTCTCTCTGAATTACTAAAAGGCATTTGTGGCAAAGTAGTTTATTTGCCATTAGATCTCATAGAAAATGTAGACACTCTGAGAGTGCAACGTTCAATAGATCAATCTTTGATTATCCTAGTGAATGGCGTATCTACAAAAGCCAAACAAATGTGGCAGCAACTAGTGGACTTGCATAAAGTTAGAGAAGCCCTGCTATATCTAAAACAATTAATACTACAAAGAAATAAACATTGAAGAAAACCTGAGGGGAAACCACTGAAATAATTCAAGACTCATCAGGAACTGGCCAATTTTAACTTCTAGATCCTACTACAACATCCAATATTTTACACTATTATACAATTCACCCACTGCACTCTAAAGACACCATAGATGATGCACTAGAAACTTACCAAATGCGGCAAGCCAAAGGTACTCCAATCAGCATATGGGAAAAAAAGTGTAGAAGCACGAGCCATTCCTCTACTCTTTCCTACTGGAAAAGGAGGAATGTACGGTGAAAGACCCACACAAATAACAGCATCAGAATACCGCTCTTTACGAATGTATTCTGAAGACCCCAGATTTAGACAAAATGTGGAATACATATTCCACCTTCTCTTTGAATGTGAACTAGCAACTCTATGCTACGGAGTTGCACACACATTGAAATCAGGTACCAATTCTCAGAATAGGTCTGCTACGCAATTACTACAAAAGGTGCAAGAAAAAGGTGAAGTTTTACAGTCCATCATTACAAATCGTTTAGCAAACATGCGTGGTACAAAAGAAAACTGGTCTGACGACATGCAGAAGTACGCTGTATGATGAGAAACCTTGGCCCACCCACATGGTTTGTGACATTAAGTTGTGCAGAGTATGCATGGGAAGATTTGCATGATTTTCTGCGCATAGCAAACAAAAACAAAACAAATATAGACCTAAAAACACCAGGAGAACTCTGCTCTCTTGATCCTGTAAATGTATCAAGATACTTCCATCATTGCTTTATTGCCATGCTACACTTAATTTGTAATAAAACAGTTCCTCTCCACCGAGAAGTGCAACACTTCTTTTGGAGAAACGTATCTCCAGCCAGAGGAACACCACCCATCCACATGCTTTTGTGGATTAAAGATGCTCCTAACTTTGGTCAGGACAGTGATGCCACTGTTTTGCAGTTCATTCAGAAATATTTCACTTGTGAAATCGCTTCACAAACTACACATAGTAACCTACATGCACACATTTTAAAATTTCAAAGACACAGTGTGGCAAGTATTGTCGGCGCAAATATAAAAACAAAGGGAAATACTACACCAAATGCCGCTTTAGTTTCCCTAGACCTGTTTCCACAGGACAAGTGAATAACTTCATGTTTTCAGTTAGACATGGTATCAAAGGTAAATCACCTAAGAACACATGCTGCATAAAAAGAACAGGAGGATCAAAGTACGTCAATGATTACAATGCCATCATTGCCCTCCTATGTAATGCAAATATAGTTGTGCAATACATTGCAGACCATTTCACTGCAGTTGCACGATATGTCAAAGCCTACTTAACCAAAATAGAAAAAACAGAGATGAAAGACCTGTGGGACGACATATCATCTGACAAAACACTGTCACAGAAATTGTACAGCTTTGGCATAAAAATGCTCTCCCATAGAGAATGTGGCTGCTATGAAGTCGCAGACCATTTAACTGGCACTGCCTTGTATGGGAAATCTGAAAACCTAGTATGGCTAAGCCTTGGTCCTGCCAAATCCAGAAAGAGTTCTGAAATCATATGAAGATATAGAAACAATAGCCCAAAATGATCCCAACAGCCAAGACATTTTGAAAAACAACTTACTAGACACATATTACCCAAACAGGAGTATGCTTTGGAAACCATGTATCCCAAAACTTCACATAAAAAATATTAAACCAGATGAAAAGAAAGGTAGATACAGAGTCAGAAAATGTGAAGGCAGCCTAGTGAAACTTACCAAACGCAGCTTAATTAATCATATGAATTTGTCATTAAAAACTCCTCAACATAAAGAACTGTATTACATGGCCCTACTACAACCTTTTAAACCATGGAGAAAAGATTTATTAGATACCCATGTCTCCTATGAAGATGCTTTCAAAGCAAATGAAAGAACTATATATAACAGATATACATTGTATTCAGTACAAAACCATGTTGCACAATGAACAGCAACAAGAATAAGAACTCCAGGCACAACTAAATATAGACACTCCTGACAGCAGTTAACCTTCTCTAACAGGAAGTCAAGAACCACTTGGACAGCCACTCATAGCAAATGAGGCAGAACTAGCCATGACTGAAGTAGAAAACACCATGTGCCAGTATGCAGGGTCTACAGAATACTTTGATATACTCAAATCACAATTAAACAATGAACAGCGTAGCATTTTCCTAGAAGTAACTAAACAAATTGTACATGGTATGCAGCATGAAACTTACACACCTATACTGCTATATGTGAGTGGTCAAGCTGGTTCAGGGAAAACATTCTTAATAAAAATCATCAACAAGTTCTTCCAACAATTGACAAACACACTGTCAGCTGTTGTAACTGCCCCCACAGGTTTAGCTGCCTACAACATAGGCAGTGTCACTTTACACCGATTGCTACTCCTTCCAGTAGAACACCAACACAAATTAGACTACAACATACTTTCACCAGAAGCTGCAATGGAACTACGCAGAGTTTTGAAACCAAGGAAAATGCTCCTAATAGATGAGGTGAGCATGGTCTCCAACCTAATGTTGGCTTTGATTCACCTCAGATTACAAGAAGTACTTAAACCATAAAGAGCTCTTTGGAGGAAAACACATTATTGTTTTCGGAGATGTTCCTCAATTAACACCAGTGAAAGTTGAATCCATTTTTAAAATGTTAGGGCATAAACTATGTCGTAAAACTCTTGGCAGCATAGGAAATGTAAATATTTGGCAACATTTCCAATACAAAGAATTAACTGAAAACATGTGTCAGTCTGCAGATCTCACCTACGACAACATTTCGAAAAGTATTAGAGTTGGTGTACTATCTAAAGAAGCACAATCTATATTAAATACCAGACACATCAATGCACTCTATGGGCATAACTCATGTGCTAGTGATGTCATGGAACAATTACCACACAAAACTGTAAACTGTATGTCCTTAATGCCAACTCGTGCAAGCTCTGCACAATTCAATGAAACAATGTTGAAAAAAGAAAAGAAAGGCATGAGCTATGTAGTACTGTTATGCCTGTATACACTTGAAGGACTATTTCTAGTCAATTTTGATGCAAGTAAAGTAAACGTTGATATTCCTTGCATTGTAGAGTACAGTAGACTACATGCACTCTACGCACCCCATCTCAAAACCTACCCTGTTCCTCAAAAAGCAAAACTATGTAAAAGAAAACTAGTTCAGACTCAAATTATACAGGATCTCACAACAATACCTCCAAAGAAATTAAAAGCAGCTGATACTTAATCAATTACCACAACCAAGGGGGTGCTGTGACGTGGCGCGCAAGATGGCGGTGGCCTGAGAGTGCTCTGCCGGAGGCTGATTCATTTGGCCTGCATTGCCCCCTGATGTTGCTCTATCCAGCTATCCGCTATTGCGGTGTTGGCTGCGGTGGAGGGTGGCGTGCAGCGCTGGTAGCAGTTTCAGCGTTGGACCTTGGAGGAATAGTCATCTGCCGGCGGTTCAGGCCTGTGACTGATTGCGCGCTGCCCTTCCCCCTGCGTTGACTGCTGCAACGGGACCTGGGCGCTTTGTGCCGGGGATCGCCTTGGTGCCTGTGCGAGTCTCCGCTGGCTGGGGCGGCGTTGGAACTGTGGCTGTGCCTGGCGTTGGTGACCGGCTCTGGACCTGAAAATCTCTGAGTGCTAGAGTGCGGGCGGGAGAGGCTCTCCCGCCCGCGTTACGTGGAACTTGCCTGCCTGCCGAGGTGGGCGTTGGTGCAGGTCTCCCACAGCTGTGTGGGTCCCGTGAAGGAGCTAGATTGTCCTGTGGCCGGGTTTTGGTCCCCCTTCATTCTTCCCTCTAGGTTTGTCCGGCGGCAGGGTTTGATCCTGTGGTGGAGTCCTAAGGATCCCCGTTCTGCTCCTCTGCAGTGCTCTCGACTGCTGGTGGCGGGGGGGTCCTTGGAACGGCGTTGCTCTGGTCTTGAGGAGTGCTCGCTGGGCTGGGGCCCTTTGTCTTGGATGGGCTATCCCCCCCGCTGGATTTGCCACAACCTGCTATTGTGCCTAGAATTGGGAGGGGTGGGGGGGGCTGTCCCACCTTCCAGACATCTTTACCCGCCGGGGCTCCTGTGGAGATGAGCCTGGGCTGAGATTCAGTGGTCTCAGTCTGAGCTGCGCTGCTCTTGGGCGAGGCGGAGGTGCCGCGTCCTGGTTGCGCGTCCTGGGCTCCCTCGTACGGCTCGTTTTATCACTCCTGCCGTTCTGTTGCGCTTGGCTGGGAGCCCTGTTTGGGGGGTGCCCCGGTGGGAGACCTGTGCCTTGGTCGTGAAAGAGTTACCTGAAGATATCTCGGCTGTGTGTGCCACGGTCTTTTTCAACGGATTTGGCGTTTTACCCTCAATCAATCATGGTATCTGTCTGGCATGGGTAATCAGAAAAAGCAGGCCAAGATGGAGCAGTTCGCCAGACAGGACCGGGATCCGTTGCAACAGGTCTCGGGCTCTAACTCTTCGCAGATTGATATTGGGGCCCTTAATCAAACTCTGTTGGCGTTGAAGGGGAGCACAGACCGTCTTGGTGCAAAAATTGATGCTTTATCTTGCAAGGTAGTCTGCTCCGCGGTTCAGATTGAGAAATTGTGTGGCAGAATGTCCGAGGCTGAACACAGAATTGGGGACAGCAAGGACAAAATAGCAGGGCTCCAGCGGGAGGTCGCTTCCCTTCCGCAAACGGTCCGGAAAGTTGTGGCAAAGAACGAGGATCTTGAGGGGAGATACAGACGGAATAATATAAGGATTACCGGGGTGGCGGAATCCACCCAGATTGACAATATGGAACTGTTTGTGGAAAGATTACTGATGTATGTACTTGATAATCCCCCGGTCACTAGTCACTTCATGGTGGAGCGGGCGCATCGATCTTTGGCGGGCCGGCCTCCCCCTGGTGCTCCTGAGAGGGCCATTATCGCTCAGATTTTCCATTATAGAGACCGTGATACGCTACTGAGGGCGACGAGAGAGAAGACGACTCTTCGATGGGGCTCTGCAATTATACGGCTCTTCCCAGACTTCAGCCAGCAAGTACAGTACCTGAGGAAACCGTTTCAAAATGCCAAAAACATTTTTTAAAAAAAAGGCTGTTCGTGACGCAATGCTGTATCCAGCGAAGCTTAAGGTTTTTCACGATGGCAAAAGCCTGTTTTTCACCTCCCCTGAGGCTGCTGAGAGATTTGCAAATGAAATTCAAGCTCCTGTGGAGTCCTCTCGGGGCTCACCATGATGTAATGCTGGATGTTATGCCCTTTTTTTTCTTATCTTTTTCTCTCCTTGTATGATCTGGTGCCCCATAGGGGCTCATGTTTGCCTGTTTGCAGGGTAATATAGTTGATGAATGGGGCAATGTGGTTAATGTACATACTTTAGAGGATATGGTATAGCCTCCGGCCGAATGGAGCTGCAGAGCCCGCCAGCACCCCCCATGCCCAGCGGCGGTATGCTTTTGTTTGGTGTGTTCTGTGAGGGGTTTTTGGGGGTAGGATGGGATGCGATAGCTGCTAGATTGGGGTTTCTGGTGTGGGTGGGGGGAGGGTGGGGAGTTTCACTTCAGAGGGTTTCAATGGTTAGTCAAGCAGTTCTGAGGTAGTTATTTGTGGGGGGTCTCTCTTTCAGGCTTTTTCTTTGGAAGTATTGGCACCTCAAGGTTTCTTTCCTTGTTCTTTTTGTTTGGTGTTCGCCTACCACACTAAACTTGCTGCCTCTAATTACTGTCCTTGTTCCCACATGACGTAACCCAGGTCCGGGGGCCTATCGCACTCTCAAATCCGAATCTCGCTGTCATCTCATGGAATATTCGGGGCTTCACTAACCGGAAAAAATCCTGACTCCTTGCGCACTACTTGCTGAACCATCATGCCAATGTCTTCTGTGTCCAAGAAACCCACCTGGGGCCGGAGCAAAGCTTGCCAGCGTTGGCTGGCTGGGTAGTTCATAGATATGCCTCTTCATACTCGACTCATTCCAGGGGTGTGGCAATTTATATTCACCGTTCCCTGAACTTCAAATTGCATAAAACACTTACAGATACGGTTTGTCCTGGTGGCGGGGGAAATTGCAGGTTGCTCAGTCCTATTTGTAAGCATATATGGCCCCAACTATGACTGCCCTGACTTTTTTCTGAATTGTGCTATGCACTTGCTTGCTTTTCCCGGGTATGAGGTGGTCTGGACGGTGGATTTCAATGTGGCTTTATCTTTGACATTACGTCCTCCACGGCTCAGACGTCCCTCTCTCATGCGGCTATTAAATGGTCGTCTATTGCCTCAGACTTATCCATGGTTGATCTTTGGCGTCTCCAACACCCTAACTCCAGAGAAGACACCTTCTACTGGAGTGTGCATGGGAGCTCCACCAGAATCGATTATATTTTCTTGTCCCCGGATTTGGCTCGTTGTGTCTCTAAAGCTCTGATATTACCTTGGACCTTGTCAGATCACTCCCCTGTTCTCGTCTCTCTTGATATCCCCTTCAGCCTCTCTAGGCAACACCGTTGGAGATTCAGGGCTTGGGCTCTGGAAGACCTAGCGTTCCGTGAGGACACCCAGACCCTAGGGTGGTCTGGGAAACTTTTAAGGTGTTCATACGGGGCTGGTGTATTTCTGAGTAAGGACGAGTTCTCAGAAATATTCGCAGGGCCATAGCTTTAAAGGAAAGGGAATTGAAAGATCTGGAGCTGAATTTGGCGGGGTCTAATTCCCCGGAAACTCAGCATAGCATTGAGGATAAGAGGAGGGAAATACAGCTTCTATTAGCCGACGAGCATAGGTTTCTGGGGGACCCGATTATAGCTTCCAGGTTTGTGGAGGGAGATCGTCATAGCAAAACGCTTGCTTGGGCTATTCACCAGGAGCGCCATCTGCGATCTATAGTGGAAATTGAAACTATGGAGGGAGAGTCCACCAGGGATAGTGGTAAGATTAATGAAACGTTTCGTGGGTATTATGAAACGCTGTACACCTCTAAAATGAGGGCTTCTCACGACGACATCACCCGTTACTTGGATAGGGTGGCACTGGGGTGGCTTGACCCAGCTTTGGGGGCTTTGTTGAATGAGCCTCCCACAGATGAGGAACTGCTTCATGTTATCCAATCTCTTCCAAATGGGAAGGCCCCGGGAATAGATGGCATTACTGCCGAGTTGTACAAAGCTTTCCCTGCTTTAATAATACCTCATCTACGTAAACTGTTTGAAGCGTCTGCTTCTTCCGGGGTTCTTCCCGAGTTCACCAGGACAGCTTTGGTCACTGTTCTGATTAAGCCAGATAAGGATTCCAGATATTGTGCATCGTATAGACCTCTGTCGTTGGTAAATACTGATAATAAGATCATCGCCAACCTGTTAGCAGATGGGCTTCTTCCTCTTATGCCAGCTTTGTTTCTTCCGGATCAGGCGGGATTTATACCGGGCCGGTCTACTCGGAACAACCTTCGTAGATTGTTCACTCTTCGTTTGTTGGACACGGCCCCATGGGCCCTTTTATATACTAACGTTATCCAGTCCGCTCCTATCTTTCCTTCGAGGGGCACTAGGCAGGGCTGTCCCTTTTCCCCTATCTTTTTTGCTTTAGCCATTGAGCCAGTAGCCTGCGTTCTTAGGGAATTTCATGCCCATAGGGGGGTTTCACTTAGGTCCCATACATCTATTGTCTCCTTGTACGCGGATGACATGTTATTATACATAAAGTACCCGCAAATTAATCTGAATCCTGTGGTGGAGGAGATCCAGGAATTTGGGGCTCTGTCTGGTCTCTGTATCAATTGGGCAAAATCGGAGGTGCTTCTGCTTACCCCAGGTGTCTCCCCTGCAGATATTGGTGACACTTTTGCGTGGCGTCCGCTGGGCATCTGGTATTTGGGTATCTGGGTTTCCACTTCCCCCGTTAGGCTTTACGAGGAGAATTATCTCGACGCCTTAAAACTCTTGGAGCACAGAGTGAATACGTGGCCTCGCCTTCCTCTTTCTCATGCTGCACGTATTGCATTGTCCAAGATGGTGGTCTTGCCGAAGTTGTTATGTGTTCAACAATGTTCCGATTTGGCCTCCTCTTTCTTTTTGGTGACGTGTGAAGGCATTGATGAATAAACTGCTATGGGCTGGTAAGCATCCTCGCGTCTCCCTGGAAAACTATGTGTCGTCCCTACTCCCGGGGGGAACGATTGTGCCAGATCTTAATTTATATTATTTGGTGGCACAGGCGCAGTATGCTGTGTGGTGGTGGTCTCCCTCGGCTGACCTACCGCATTCTCGCTTGGAGAAGGCCATTGCGTATCCTGACGATCTTAGGGGTCTCTTGTGGGCTCTGTGGGAGAGATGCCCCAAGGCTGAGATCCATTCTATTGACCTCACTATCAGAGCCTGGCACTGGCTCGCGGAGCGGACTGGGTTGCCCCAGTGGTATGCTCCGGCGATGGCCATATATCAAGTTCGAGGCATCCCGCTCACACATGAGAAGGTGTTTATTCAACACTTCACTAATCTCCAGATTCATACTTTGGGGGATGTGTTGCTGGACGGTGAATTTGTGCTCTGGGATGATCTCACGGCAAGAGACCCTTGGAATCCTATAACTCCGCTTCTGTATTTTCGGTTGCGGGAGGTGCTGAGAGCCAGGTGGAGTGCGTTCATGGTCGCCCCTCCCTCTTCCCCTCTCCTTTCATACGCCTCTGAGCCAGCGTCCACCAAGAAGCTAATCTCGACTCTGTACGGTTTGGCCCGAGAGGCCCAACCGTCCTCTGGTACTGGTTATAGGGGTAGGTGGGAGAGCTCCCTGGGGAAAGTGTGTTCGGAAGAGCAGTGGAGTAAGGTTTGCATTCAGACCAGGGCTATTTCTGTCATTTGTAGATTTCGCTTGATACAATTTAAATTTTTGCACCAGACATAGTTTTCCCCTCTGAGAATACACAAGATGTTTCCTCTTCAGTCCCCGGAATGTAAGAGGGGATGTCAAACCCCTGCTGACTTTCTTCACGTGGTGTGGTTGTGCCCCTTGGTTTATGCTCTCTGGTCGAGCATTGCAGAGGCTATGTCAAGTATGATTGATAGTGATATCCCCCTTACCCCCGAATGCTGGTTGCTAGCGCTGATGGATTTTGGCTCTGCCAGCCAGACACACCTTGTTGGCATGGCTTCTGTTGTGGCCAGGACGCTTTTAGCACGGAAGTGGGGGGCCCTGGCGCCGCCCACGTTCCAGCACTGGCTCAATCTGATGGCGTGCTGTGAACACAGAGAGACTTGGTACAATTTAACGCTTCCAACTGCCAGCAAACCTATAGACTACTGGGGCCCTTTCAGGAGTTATATGGCTAGGAAGGAGGACTCGGAAGTGGATTCAGATGTGAAGTAGATGGAGGGGTAACTCGGGGATATTTCTTACTATACATGGGCTGTGCAATGTTATGGTCGCAATTTTGGGATGATGGTGTAGTGAAAAGGTTTAATTTCTGTCTAAATCCGTTTTTAGTCATGTGTTTTTTTTTTTTCTCTCCAGGGTGCTAAAGTAATTTGCTGATAATATACTTGGGGAGAGTATGGGGTGGGGGTGGGCTCCAGGGTGGTTTTGTTTCTCTACAATATTTAGTTGAGGGGGGTTCCTCGTTGGAATGCTGTTGAGTTTTGTTTGTTTGTTGTAAAATGCAAATAAAGACAATAAAAAAAAAAATACCACAACCAAAGAAGGATCTACTTGACAAACAAAAGCAACTACCTCTTCAAAGAAACAACGTGCATTTCCTTCAAATGACTTAGACACAGAACTGTCTGGTCCATTCAAATTTCCCAATACAACTGGTGTAAATTGCTATGCAAATGCAGCAATAAATATTCTATTCCAATTGCCACCAATTGTTGAAAACATTTACTTAAATGGGACAGACCAATTCTGTTTGCAAATGTTAGTCCTTCACAGAAATGCAACCAACAATCCTGACAACACTTTAGTGTTTCTGGAATAAGGCAGGCATTGGACTACCGTGCTGGAATGGTCAGATTCACTCTAAACACACACGAAGATCCACAATAATTTCTAATGTACTTACTACAAGTACTGGAAAACAAAAACATACCTATAAATGAAATCTTACAGATTTCATACATGTGGAAACATACATGCACTCTCTGCAGCCATCTGGCATACCTAATTGTGAATCCATTCCATTTCAGCAGTTTGTACAAAATGCAATACAATGGCATATTATGTACTACTTGCAATTCCGATAATCGTTCCACCTTACAACTACAGTCACATAGTGAATACGTAATAGTAATGCTTTTGCGTTATAATGCAGATGGTACCAAAAACAACTGCAAGCTGACTGGATTCACAAATGGACAAGTATCACTTGGCAAGAAAACCTTCACAACAGTAGGCATAATCTACCACGCAGGAGCCACAACCAATTCAGGTCACTACACTGCATATATAAAAAAGAAATGTGGATGGTTTGAATGTAATGATACTTCCATTACTCTAAAACAGAAATTAACAGCAAATCTTGTAAACGCTTACTTAATATTCTTAAAACCAAAATGTACTCACTAATCTGAGTATGAATATCTACAGAATGTCCTCAATAACCTTTAAATGCATAAACTAATAGAATAAGGCAACAGCTATCTAACAGTAAAGTATACATTCATCAACAAGAGAAAACATGCTTGAAAACATAACCTTCAGAAGTGAAACACTATAAACAGTTAGATACCAGTTGGTGTATTCTAACTACAAATAGAATACTGCAATATACATTTTTCTAAGGAAACCCTGCAACACTTATTACGTATAAAAATACCCTCAACAACTTCAAAACTATCAACAGTTAGTATACGCCAACAGCTATCTAACTGCCCCAAAATTCTGCAACAACCAAACTGATAAATGAATACTGCTAAAATTCAACAAGAAATAAACAATTAGAATACGCCAACTGGTATCTAACTGCAACAATAGTACCACCAATTCCAAACCAAAAACCATACACCCATTCAATTCCTCCTACTGAAATCAACCACCGAAAAAGATTGTACCATAACATAATATAGAAAGTTTTTAATCCTGCATGGATTTTTTTCCCACAGACCCAATGATTATACAAACAAACACAGGAACTGAGAAAATTGCACAGTGCGCTGGTTTCAAGCATAGTACTTGTAAAGTACTAACTATGAGGGTCAACAAAGTACAGAAATGGCTGCTACTCAATGCAACAACTCATTACAAACTACCTACCCTAATGTGATCTTTTGTTTTACCACAGAGAATGAAAAAACAATGTCTGCTTCATTTTCCCATACCATGCAAAAAACTGCATACAGCCTCAACAAAGCAAACAGTAAGTATACAATGATTGGAGTCACAAACACCGCAACATAACTCATCCATGCAAGCAAACACCTGCCCACTGACCACAACCCAAAATGTTTGCTTGCATGGGTGTGTTATGCTGCAGTGGTTGTGGCCAGGGCCTAGAGTCTTGGGTGCATGGCCTCCGGCCGCCCAAAAAGAGGACTTCCTATGGGTTAGCAACTTAACCAAAACTACACACCCTCTACCGCGGGCCGTGTAATATTGTTTGTTCCATGTGTACATAGTTTCCATGTTAGAACAAGCATGATCCACCTATTGCTGTCATAATATGCAAGGACGGGAGATGTGTCATAATGTGCTCTCCTGCGGAATGTGGAACAGGGGATAGAATGTGGAGGTTTCCAGAGCAATGGAATGTTATGGTTCAGGGGAGGTGTTGGTTGGAGATCTAGATGCTGGTGGATGGGTTGGGGGTCTTATGCTGTACCACTTGAAGGCTAATAAATACATCATTGCACCTGCTGGGTGTGCACGCCTTCATCCTTTCATATTCAATCATACGTCTTGATCCCTGTCCGATTTTCCTCTGAGCCATTACAAATAACGGTAAACAATTATATATAATTATATATCTTCCCAGTACAGCACCAGGAAATATCTCCTAACAACATTTGAAGTAAATGAACGTTACAACATTGTAATACATAGCATGAATTGCACCAAAAACGGTCCTTGTTAGGAATAAATACAAATAAAACATTATTCCAGGTCAATCCTTGATGGTTGTACTGCTTTGAGCCATAGTTCAGCCTCTGCAGGGTGTTCTGTACTCTTCATGCCTCCATCCATGTACATCTTGCCGTCATTTTTTTTCCACTGCCAAAGCCTTTGCTTCATTAAATGCTTTCCTTTTTTTCCACAATGTTCTTGGAGTAATCTTGGAAAATATCCAGGTGTGTCCCATCAAAAAAGAGTTTTCCTTTGTCCCTCACAGCCTTTATGATCTTCTCCTTGGTGCTTACTTTTGTGAGCACAACATTAATCTGGCGTGGTTTATCAACCATATATTTACCAGCCCTGTCAGTATAATCCAAATCACCAGAGTCAACAATCTTCCGTCCTTGCACCTCAGTCAGCACCTTAAGGACACGTGCATCCAAGTCCTTATCCAAATCAGCATTTATTTGTAAGCTCAATAAGCGAAGGTTAAGATTTATACCTGTCATCTCAAGGCTCATGTTCTTTTTGTTTAGATTAGAGATTTCCCCACACAGATCATTGTAGGCTCTGAAGCTTCCTGCCACCTCTGAGGCCAAAGCTGAATTACCGGACTCCTCCAATTTTGTAATTCGGGACTCCAGATGGTTAACCTTTGAAGTCAGCTCACTCAGTGAAAACTTCATTTCGCACACATCCTGGGAGACCTTCATTAGAAGGGCATAAATATCACTGATGCCAGGGGTTTACTCCAGTTTGCGACCTTGCTTAGATTATGTTCAGAATGGGATTCTCAGGCGCCTCCATATTCTTCTTTTTTTACTCAGATTACTCATTGTCAGAGGCCTAGTGACGTCAAAATCCACAGGCAGGGAGGGCAGCAGAGAGCTAGTGGATTAAGCTGCTGTCCGGTCAGTTGACATCCCAGAATCCCACAGCTGCAGTTGTTATTGTCTGTTTCAAAAGTTCCTTTTGACTTTTGTACGCAACACAAGACACACAGCTCACTGCTAGCGCTGTTTTAGATGTTGCTGTTTTAGTTGTAATATACAGAACGGAATGGACAATGTTTTCCAGACCATGCGTGAAATTAAATGACTTCACAAGGTCTGCGTGTGATGTTGCTGTCTTTGTTATTGTCCTGGTGGTCTTGAATTGTTGGGGCAAATAGTTTTCGTTTCAGTAATGCTTTAGATTTCCTTAGATATTTGTGCTCTAGGGCGAAGAGCAAGTGCGTTCAAATATGTTGGGGACGATCTTCATAACATCATGCTTTCTTTAATTCTGCTTTTTACCCATGATTGAGTTGTGACAAGGCCGCCACAAATAACCACTCTTGAGTCCTTTCTTCGTTCCAACGGTGTTTATTTTATATAATATTAACAGCTTGGCTGAGGCAATTCTTGAGCAATCTTTAGGGTTTCTTGGGGGTGGGAGGAGGGTTGGCGCTAGTTTCTCTCCCTACCACTCTCTTCCCTCTCCAGTGGTGGAAATGGGGAAAAAAATGGTGGGGGATCCCACAAAGGCGGTGGTGGGGGAGTTTGGGGGGTGGTGCCCGAGGAGGCAGGGTTTAGGTGTGCGGGGAGACATGAGTTGGACATGAGTGGGGGCCTGGTGGAGGCTGCCCCTGCACTGCTGGGGGGTGGGCGTGATAGGGGACATGACTGGGGGCCTGGTGGAGGGTGCCCCTGATGGCTGGGGGGTGGGGGTGATCGTAGACATGAGTGGGGGCCTGGTGGAGGGTGCCCCTGGTGGCTGGGGGGTGGGGGTACAGGGAGACATGAGTTGGACATGAGTGGGGGCCTGGTGGAGTCTGCCCCTGCACTGCTGGGGGGTGGGCGTGATAGGGGACATGACTGGGGGCCTGGTGGAGGGTGCCCCTGGTGGCTGGGGGGTGGGGGTGATCGTAGACGTGAGTGGGGGCCTGGTGGAGGGTGCCCCTGGCGGCTGGGGGTGCAGGGAGACATGAGTGGGGGCCTGGTGAAGGGTGCCCCTGGTGGCTGGGGGGTAGGGGTGGTGGGAGACATGAGTGGGGGCCTGGTGGAGGGTGCCCCTGGATGCTGGGGGGTGGGGGTGGTAGTAGACATGTGTGGGGGCCTGGTGGAGGGTGCCCCTGGATGCTGGGGGGTGGGGGTGATGGGAGACATGAGTGGGGGCCTGGTGGAGGCTGCCCCTGGTGGCTGGGGGGTGGGGGTGGTGGTAGACATGAGTGGGGGCCTGGTGGAGGGTGCCCCTGGATGCTGGGGGGTGGGGGTGCAGCGGGACATGACTGGGGGCCTGGTGGAGGCTGCCCCTGCACTGCTGGGTGGTGGGGGTGGTGGTAGACATGAGTGGGGGCCTGGTGGAGGCTGCACCTGCACTGCCGGGGGGTGGGGGTGATGGTAGACATGAGTGGGGGCCTGGTGGAGGGTGCCCCTGGTGGCTGGGGGGTGGGGGTGCAGGGAGACTTGAGTTGGACATGAGTGGGGGCCTGGTGGAGGGTGCCCCTGGTGGCTGGGGGGTGGGGGTGGTGGTAGACATGAGTGGGGGCCTGGTGGAGGGTGCCCCTGGTGGCTGGGGGGTGGGGGTGCAGGGAGACTTGAGTTGGACATGAGTGGGGGCCTGGTGGAGGGTGCCCCTGGTGGCTGGGGGGTGGGGGTGCAGGGAGACATGAGTGGGGACTGGTGGAGGCTGCCCCTGCACTGCTGGGGGGTGGGGGTGATGGGAGACATGAGTGGGGGCCTGGTGGAGGCTGCCCCTGCACTGCTGTGGGGTGGGGGTGGTGGGAGACATGAGTGGGGGCCTGGTGGAGGCTGCTTCTGCACTGCTGGGGGGTGGGGGTGCAGGGAGACATGAGTTGGACATGAGTGGGGGCCTAGTGGAGCCTGCCCCTGGTGGCTGGGGGTGCAGGGGGACATGCGTTGGTGGGCAGTAGTGCAAGGTGACATGTGGGTTGGCTGGGGGGCATGGCCATGGTGGATGAGGTGCCTGCGGGACATGTGCAGGGTAGGCCCCTGTGGTGTGGGCCACCTGCAGGGGCCGTGGAGGGTGTAGAGGGAATACCTGGGAGGACCCACACATGCAATTCACAAGTGGTGCTCCCTGCGCACCCCTGGAATACACGTACCCTGATGGAGTCGCGTCTGATACTTCCTGCGCACCCCTGAAATACACGTACCCTGCTGCTTTTGCGTGTGATACTTCCCGCGCACCCCTGGAATACACGTACCCTGATGGAATCGCGTGTGATACTTCCCGCGCACCCCTGAAATACACGTAACCTGCTGATTTTGCGTGTGATACTTCCCGCGCACCCCTGAAATACACGTACCCTGCTGCTTTTGCGTGTGATACTTCCCGCGGACCCCTGGAATACACGTACCCTGCTGTTTTTGCGTGTGATACTTCCCGCGCACCCCTGGAATACACGTGCCCTGATGGAATCGCGTGTGATACTTCCCGCGCACCCCTGGAATACACGTACCCTGCTGTTTTTGCGTGTGTTACTTCCCACGCACCCCTGATGTACACGTACCCAGGACAATCGCGTGTGGGACTTCCCGCGAACCACTGAAATACACGTTCCCCGCTTGGCGTTTGCTGTTTGCCAGCCCAGTGAACTGGTCCAGGGTTAGCGCAGCCCTTTGCAATGATTTGGGGATTTTGAAGGCTTTTCCTTGCGCGAGGGCGTTCTTGGGGGCGTAACTGGCGCTGCTGCAGGGTCGCTGCACCACTCTGCGCCACGGCTGGTTTCGGAGGCTAAAATCCATGAATACGCTGTGCGATGAAAAGGATTTTTTCGCACGCGGCTGGCGCAGTGTATCGCACGGGGACACTGTGCGCTAGCCACGTGCGCCATTTTTGTGCGAATTTCTATGAATTATCCTGTATATTTATTTCAAAATAATTTGGCTTTTGCAGCGACTGACTGTGGCCGGATCCCGAGATCTGGCTACACATCTGGTGCCTGATCTTGGATCTGGCCCAATGACCAGCGCTGTCCCTCTCCCTCTGTGCCTACGTCCCTCTGCCCCTTCCCCCCTGTCGGAGGAGCCCCGCAAGACACCAGTGTATGCCTCAACTGCAGTGCAGCTTCCATGTATGAAGCTCGCGTGAGGCCACAATGCCGCCTCCCAACCTCCTGTGGCTCTCTAGAGATACACCCATTCTCAGAGGCCCATCCGATGCTGCAGGCCCTTTAATGACTGCTCCTCACTTTTTCTTCAAGCAGCGCATTAAAGCGGGGGCGATTTACAAATGATGGCCCATTTAAGATACCATTGTTTTGGAGGATATCTTCATAACGTTTCTGTGTTAAGAAATGGAAATGGGCATTTGTATTCAGAAAGCACCAGTTAGCTGCCTAAATCTACGCTCTCTTTCAAGCCGATTACAATATATCAAACAAAACCGTTTTAAATTACCTACATTATTTAACGCACCAAACAGAGTTTGTTTTCATCATATATGAACCTTGCAATTTTATCAAACACAAACGGGTAACCGTTTCACACATTACATGTCATACGTCTTGAACATACATGTTCAAACCTGAAAGGCATTTTATTTGTATTTTGCTGAATTGCATTCTGGTATTTGTAGTCTCCCAGTCAAGAGGAGGGAATAATGCTACATTTGTATACTTTTTGTACACCTATTGCTGTAATGATTTAAATATTTGAATGGGTACCTTACTATGGTATGTGTACTTTTGAAGTCATCTTTATAAAGCAGAGTATTGCTGAAAGCCAGACGTGGGGCTGAGGAGGGGGAATGATTTGAGGTCAAGTGAGTCCTGAATATTTGCCCAGGAAGTGGGAAAAGCGGTTGCAATCCTGGAAACTGGTGGTTATTTTTCCCTGATTGTGGCCATGTGCTGCTTTTCAGGGCACATGTAAAGGATATATGTGGGTTTTTCTCTGTTTACTATATTTTTGAAAGGCCATTGCTCTTTTGTCTCGTGCACTTTCTTCTAAGGGGAAAGGTAAAGTGAACTAAATGTATATCTTTCACGTTAAGATTAGTTCACTTACTGTGTGTATATTCTTGGGTGCCAGCTTTTGATTTTCGCTATGGGGGCAACAGTTCCCACACCCAGTGAAGCGCGGGAGCCATACTCATCCCCATGTCAAAACCACACATTTTACAGTATATGTTGCTGTAGGAATAGGAAAGAAGACATATGATTTACAGGAAAGTCTAAACGTTGAACATCTCCGCAACTGTCTCCCAACCTGCTCAGTTGCCTTTGCAACTTTCTTCTATGGGATCCCTTGCTATTCTACACCTGATGAACAGTTTTGGCCTGCTCATCCCCTCCAATCAAGTCTCAGGGGGTACATTAACGAGGCTATCTTCACATTTTGTAGAAAGCAGTATTTGATAAACGTAATTATCATGACCGTTAAAATAATCGTTATCTGAAATAAAAAGTATATTGCTAATTTGAACAATATGCCCAGATATGTACATACAATACAAATAAAAACAAATGTGAAACTACTGTAAAAACAATGTTAGTTTCAGTTAGCTACACAATCAACATATTTCTGCAGTGCCTTCCACAGATAGTGTTTTAAACCAAAGTTTCAGAAGACCTTTTGCAAACAGTATTTCTATCAATTACATCTAGGAAGAGATGTGTTCAAGTTCCTAAATTGCAGACTGTTCTCAAATCAGGCCTTTGCTACATACCCAAAGTGAATACTCCCACAACATTTATCACCCTATGCCTTATCTGCCAAAATTAGAAGTCTGTGCAAGGTATTGGGCTGTCTGCTAATTCAAAACAATGCTTCACTCCTGATATTGCCACATAGGTAAAAGTTAATATTGACCATTCATATACTGGGTGCCACAGAACATTTGTCTATTACCTTACACTTGGCAACACGTTTTTAATTTAACTTCCCATGCTGCCTTTGCGTACAGAAGACTCATTCTGTGATATCACTGATGTCTCTATTTATGCAAATTAGGGGGGCCCACACATCGTTTGCCACCCAGGGCTCCACAAATCCTAGGGCCGTTCCTGGGTGTAGCAATTGGCCCAAGGGTGGTGCTGTTTTTTGGCCATGGCCTGTTTGTAGGCCTCTTTATATTTAGAAGTGAGTTTGTTTATAGCGCTGCCCGCTGGAGCTCCACATTGCTCCCGACTGCTTTGATTTCATTGCCACGCCGCGATGGCCGTCTTGTTGCTGGCTCCACTTCCCCTCTCTCCTTCCTACGAAGGAGTGGCCAAGTCGGCTTCCTCTGCTGTGTCCTGCGGGTCAGTGCAGTACCAGGCTGGCTTACACAGCCATCCTTCAGGATCATCGGAGCTGCATGCTCCTCATTGGCATCCCGCTGCACCGTCCTCTTCCCACCAGAGGCTTGCTCCGGCACCAGGGCCGCAGTATCCTTCACCGGTAATAAGGGGCTGGAAGGGGTTCCTTCCACAGGCATAACGGCACACGTTGGGGTGGGGGTTGGGCTCCTTCTCTCCACAGACAGGGCTGGAGACGGACCGTGTCTCATACATCCACCCCTTCTTTGCTGTTCTCCTCCAGGGATGGCTTTCCCTGCTTCTCCTTTTCCTTTCTTGGGTTGGGTTGTCTCAGAGCTAAATGGGGAGTTATTTCTCTTGGACATTGATACGAGATATGTCCTTTCTTTCTTTAAGCGGAACACTTGGTGGTCTGTTTTACCCTAGAGAAGTTGGATCTAAACCCCTTTTCTGATGGTCCCAGGTGACATAGGCTCTCTATCCATTGTTTACAATTAGGTAACGCCAGTCTAATAATGAGGTCTTCCGGGAGATTGGGGTTGACTAAAACCTTAATGTTCAAGACAGTCTTGTCGACTTTGATTGGGACCCTTCCAGAGTAGTATGAGCACTGCTCCAGATAAGATTTTGAGGTGGGAGGATTGTACTCCCTATTTTTAACTTTGAGAGTAAATGCAGTTTCAAGTGAGTACAAATTAGTTTTCTCCTTCGCAAGAGGAAAAAGTACGTGTCATCCAGACCTGTTGTGCAAAAAGTTAACTGTAGGGAAGTCATGCTCACGTGATGGCGCTCCACAGAAAAGCAGGTTGTGCTCACAATTAATAAAGCACAGACTGCAGTAGCTCAAGAACCCTCTCACCAGTGGAAAAGATGAGAACTAACACTCTGAGCTTCCCTTGCATGTAACTAATCTCATGGTCAAATGCTGGCTGGGAAGTTAACCTTGCACCCTTCAGAGGTTGGTAAATTATTGACTGCTGCAATAAAAATCACATTGCTTAGAAGTTTAAGGAAGACTGCATGAACCACTACATAAAGTTAAATACCTGTCTGGATTACGTTTACTGGAATATGTTTTACTTGGTTCTATTCTGATACTAATGTAACCATCGTTTTTGTTTGTTTTTGTCACAGCTCTTGCACAGGTCTGAGTCAGGATTTTAATGTTTGAATTGTAGTCTTGAAGTTTTCAAAGAGGCTGTGAAACCTGTGATTGGTGTAATGGCAATCACTCAAATTGAGCAAGGCCCCTCCTGCCGCTGACCATTTATAGCACTATTTAACACATTGTGTCCAAGTTAAGATTGGTGGATGTTTAAACTAGACATTCCATACTCACCTGTGCCTCAGATAAGGTTTTGATGTGGGAGTATTTTACACACTTTTTATAATTGGAGTGTAAATTAAATTGTAAGTGTACCCGATTTGCCTGCAAAAGGGTGCTAAATATATACGACAGGCAACCAAAACATGAATAAACTTGAAAATGAACAGAACACTTTAGAAAGAAAAGAGTTTTGTTGAAAAGATGTCTGGCTTCAAACAATGCATTCTATTTGTGGAAAGCCTTCTCTTACATACTAATGTGTAGGAACACACCATATAGATGCAGCCTGATGATAAATGCACACAATGCAGGAATACAGAAAAATACTTTTGCGCAATGCAAGCACGGAGCATTCACTAAAAAAAAAGGATACTTCCCAATTGTTACTAAGTTTTCCAACTTATTACTGACAGGACCCTAACATGCAAACAAACTAAATATGCATGAGCGTGATATCACAATCTATGGTGTCTTTTAGAAATAGAAATGCTGGGGCGTGGCCTGGAGCGCCAGCGATGTGGACGCTCCTTTAATGGCCTCCGCTTGAGTCCCGCGGCATCCAGCGAAATGCAGCCCTTGCACCGGGCATCCAACAATAATATGCTATTCCAGGGAAGCATGAGAGTCTGAGGCACCCCTTGGAACCTTCGGCGACGGCTGGCGGGCACAGAGCTGCTAAAATAGCTCCTTTAAAGATCCCCCCCCGGGCCCAGGATCTCGCCTCCAAGATGGCCGCCGAGTGCGACAACCCCAGTCCGGGGAAGTAAGTGTCGGGCGGAGCGACTGTGAGACAGCCTAATCAAGGCATAAACGAATAATCGACCCAGATGAAGTATGAAGTCGGAGCGGAGTTGAGGGATCGACGAAGAGCCCCAAGCAACAGTCAATACAACTGCGGCATCCCAGAGGAGGGCGGCGGTGAGGGTGGGGCGGACCCATGGATTCCGGGCAATCGGCCTCGGCTCGGCCTGCGCGGGGCCGTCGCACCATCTGCAGAGGGCCCCGGAGCCTTGCGATCCTCCCCAAGGTGGGACGCGACCTACATCAGTAGCGGAGCTGCCGGAGCCCGTGAGCGCTGGATCGCGCGGAGTGGTGGCCCGGCCTCTACACCTGCCCGAGGAACCTGGCTGAAAGCGAGCGGCGGTACAGCCGCGATGGGGAGGCGACGAGAAGCTCCGGAATCCAGGTAGGCGCCCCTGCGGCGTTATACAGCCTGCACCTGTTGCGGTCCCCCCGCTCCTGATCTGCGAGTGGCGCGATCCCGGCAGGCCTTGTCCCTAGCCCCGATAAGGCCCCGCAGCCGGAACAAAATAAAAGCACACAAGCAGGATCGATCCGGAGGAGGTCTCGGTCTGTCTCTCCCTGAAGGTGGCGCAGAACATTCCCCCTAGAGACCCGAGACCAGTGCCACGGTGAGGAAGCGCCTTCCCTACCAGACAAACCCCGAACCCTGTGCGATTCCTGGGGGCGAACTGCAGACAGGCCCGGCCTCTCGCCCGCAGAGGACTGATCCTGAGCTACCCCCCTCATCGGTGTGCCCAAGCCCACCACACAGGGCCCAATCTTCCCCTCCAACCCAACCTCTTCCTGGGGCGCCCCGGCCCACCATCCCTGCCACTGGCCTGCTTGCTCCTGGGGGCAACCTTGGCAAAGCTTCAGACTCCCACCTGAGCAGAGGACCTACTGATCAACCTATTCCAACATCCTATCTGGGCTCCCAAGAGCGTTGAAGCCACTACAATGAGTAAGGCCATAAAGGGATCCAAAAACTCGGATATCTCCACAATGTTGTTAACTACAGATAAAGCCAAGAAAACAGACCCTCAGAAACTTACCCCACAAAAGCCCTCAGAAGAACAGGGAAAGTTAGCAACGAAAGGGGATATACAGGCCTTTATGCTGGAGATTAAGGAAGTATTTAGATCATGCATCTCCAATTTCACCACGAAACTAGAACGCACGGAGCAACGGGTTACAGAAGCTGAACAGAGACTAGGTGAAGTCGAGGACCTGACTCAGAGCCACGATGCAGCTATAATAGAGATGCAACGATCGATTCGGACCCTTCAGGATAAAAGCGAGCTGCTGGAATTTAAGCGGGTAGACCTGGAAAACAGGGCCCAAAGAAATAATCTGCGCATTGGCTGAGTGCCCTCATCCATCCTAGATAAAGACCTCCCAGAATACATTGGAAACTTCTTTCAAACCCTTCTCCCACATTTGGACCAGACCCAACTGATCCTTGACCGAACCCACAGGCTACGCCTGAAACAAGGGGTACCCACAGATCCCCCTCCAGACGTGATAACTCGAGTCCATTTCTACTCCACTAAAGAACCTCTGGCAGCGATTAGTCGCACTAAAGATGAACTATCCTTCATGAGCACCCACCTACAGATCTACCAAGACCTCTCCCTGATGACCCTCCAAAAAAGCAGAGCTCTCAAGCCCCTAACCCAATTTCTACAGAGCCAGAAGATCAGATACCGGTGGCTATTCCCGACAGCCCTCTCATTCACCTACCAAGGGACCCGGCGCTCGATAAGTCACCTGGAGGATGCCGAATTGATCCTACACTCAGCTTCTCCAAGATCTTTGTCCTCGCAGTCAAACCTCAACTCCCGATGACCTAGACCAGCCTCCTCGAAAGCAGGCCCATCAGTCCTGGTCAAAAACGCAGAGATGCCGAAAATAAGACACTTCTACGAGAACCTCGGCTCAGAGTCTCTTGCCCGCTGAAGTATGTTAGTGGATAAGTTTGCCGTGGGACCTTCACGGTCCATACCCCCCACTTCAAGGTGTATGCCACCTTCTCACCCTTGGAGACGAACCCAGTTAAGACTGATGGCCCTAGCCCTGTTGGCTAACAGACCACTGAAAGCCCTGTTGGCTGGGGGACTGTCTGGAAACGAAACTCCGGCCTACCCTAAAATGATATGTTTATCCTCACGTTGGAGGGTTCAGAAAACACGATCACTGGAGAGCAACAACGAAATTAAGCCCACGGATGATGCCTGACCCCCACCGTCCCTCCCCTCCAACGATCTCTCAATTACTTGAAGCAAAGCATGAAACCCTACAGCCACACCAGAAAGTCTGATTCCTGATGCTCAACGTCAGAGGTTTGAACTCGCCACAGAAGAGGAAATCTATTCTACAACGTATGCAGGATGAAAAGGCCTCAGTGGTATTTCTCCAAGAAACCCACCTGATCCCAGCGGATTTCACTAGGCTTCGAAACAGACAATTCCCGCTCCAGTTTATAGCATCGAATGGCACCAAGAAAGGGGGAGCAGCAATACTCTTCGCCAAGGATCTCCATCCTCAAATTCTAGACTCCTTACTATGCCCAGAAGGCCGATTTGTAGCGATCAAATGCCAGATATATGGCCAATTATACTCGCTGATCTCGGTCTGTGCGCCGAATGAAAAGCAGGAGGAATTTTACTCTACCTTGGAGGAAGCCCTATCACAATTTATAGAGGGCCAGACAATAATAGGCGGGGACTTCAACAGGGTCCCAGACCCAATAAGGGATAAATCTCACCCCCCGGCTCATAAAGATTATAGCATTGCGACGGCTCTACTCAAGTGCTTCCAAACTCTAGATGTGATGGATACTTGGAGAGTTCTACACCCAGACTCCTGTGACTATTCATTCTATTCCTATGTCCACAGAACCTACTCCCGCATTGATCTCCTGTTGGCTTCTCCCCAGGCGTTAGCGTTCACAGACAACGTTATCATCGGCCCCAGAATCCTATCGGATCATGCCCCAATTATATTGACGATGAGAGCTCATGACCCAGATCCACCTCTGAAATGCAAATGGTCGCTGTTCGACCCGATTTTGAACGACATGGCCCTGAGAGACGTGACGGCGAAAGCTATCAAAGACTTCTTCATGGAAAATAAGAACGAGGACACCTCACCGGCCACCACATGGGACGCGATGAAGGCGGTGGTAAGAGGGGTCTTGATCTCCCAAGGAGCAGCCTATCACAAAAAGAAGCGACAAATCCGCCAGGCCCTGCAGGACGTAGTGGACAAAGCGGAAGCAATATGCAAAGCAAAGAACTGGACGCCTAGAACCCACCGAGCTCTACAGATAGCCCGAAAGAAACTGGAAGCTCACTATGCGGAAAGCACTGCCCAGATGCTGGCCAAAACCAAGCAAAGTTACTATGCTAAAGGAAACAAAGCCAACAAATTCCTGGTGGAGAAGCTGGCAAAAATCAAGAAGAGAAACGCAATCCTAGGCCTCGGGGACTCGCAAGGGAGAGTCCAATTTGCAGAAAGAGACAAACAGCATATTGCGGTGACCCATCTTACAGACACGATGACGGCATCTACTAGATCGCTCAAAGACCAACAATCCTACCTCCGAGAGGCAGCGCTTCCCCAGATCTCCCAAACGACCAGAGACGAACTGGAGTCCCCGATCTCGAGCGAAGAAGTAGACGAAGCCATCAAGAGTCTTAAACCAAGAGCCCCAGGCCCCGACGGGTTCTCGACCCGCGTCTATAAAATCTTTCGCCCCCAGTTGGTGACCCCCCTGACAACTCTTTTCAAATCCTTTGCTGGCTCTGGAACAACTACCCCATCGATGCAAGAGTCGATCACAGTCTTGGCGCTGAAACCAGGGAAGGACCCGAATGACATCGCGGCATACAGGGCGATCTCCCTATTGAATTTGGACGCCAATATATATTCAAAAGTGCTGGCCAACAGATTGTCGAAAGTGCTCCCAGACATTATTGACCCTGACCAAACAGGCTTTATAATGAATAGATCGTCCCCAGACAACATTCGCAGAGTCCTGAACTTGGTGGAGATCGCGCAACGAGACTCGTGAAAACTGGCAGTGCTGGCTCTGGATGCGACTAAGGCTTTCGACGAGGTGGACTGGTCCTTCCTCCGACTCACTCTAGAATCTTTTCACTTTGGCCCCACATTTCATAAATTCATCCTGGCGAATTATCAATCCCAAATAAACAATGCTCCAAGTCAACGGCTTTCTATCTGATCCGATCCCCCTATCTTGTGGGACCAGAAAAGGATGCCCCCTATCCCCCTTGCTTTTTGCTCTAATTATGGAACCCTTGGCCCAGCAAATCCGTCTTAACACCAGAATTAAAGGCCTCCAAGTAGGTCCTACTCAACATAAAATAGCGTTATACGTGGATGATGTGATGTTAACCATAATGGACGCCACCCAATCGCTAAGATCCTCCCTGGCAGAACTGCACTCCTTTGGTAAAGCGTCGGGATTCGCTATAAACTTTATGAAATCTTCCGCCCTAGGGGTGGGGCTGAACTCTGAGGATAGAGCGTCGTTTGAAGCCCTCTGCCCGATCCGACTATCGGAAAAGGCGATTCCCTATCTGGGAGTCCAGATCACAGCCCGCACAGAGGACATCTGTCGGGCGAATTTCCAACCACTATTTAAATCCCTAGAGGAGGACCTTGATCGTTGGCGCTCACAGGAGATCTCATTGCTGGGCCGGATAGCGGAGTGCAAGATGAACCTCCTCCCACGACTCCTTTATACTTGCTCTGCGCTCCCTGTCCTGATCCCCAGGCCACCGCCTCACCGTCTCCAGAGGAAGGTGTTACATTTCATCTGGAAGGGTAAACAAATCAAGAATCCCAATGAAAATGATGTTGACCAGTCCACACCTAGGAGGCCTGGGAGTCCCTGATCTCCAGAAATATCAGATTGCAGCACAATTAGCCCGCACTCAAGCCTGGATCATTAGCTCAAATCGACCAAGATGGACCGAGTTGGAACAATCCCGCTTGCCTCTCCCCCTCCGCTTCCTTTTGCATCTATCTCCCACCTCCAGAAGAACATGGCCCACCATGCTATCCTCCACCAAGCATACCCTGAAAGCCTGGGAATGGACACACAAATATAGGGGCATCCCAAAGGACCTGAGCCCATCGGCCCAGTCTTCCATAACCCAACATTTTCACCAGGAGCCCACCCTGCAAATTCTAATAACTGGATCGCAGGAGGTCTCGACTCCCTGGGCCAGCTCTTTGAAAGGGGCTGCCCGCTCACCTTTGACCAATGTAAGAGCACCTTTAACCTAAGGGAAACAGACAGATTATCGTAAGCACAGCTACGACATTGGTGCTCCCATCCATCGATTCGCGTGGCAGCTACTCGAGAATTGGACCCCATAGAGCTGACTCTAGCGGACCCCCCACACCAAGGTCAGATCTCGACGATATACAAGCTAATGCAGACAAACTCTCTCACCACCAAAGCGACCTACATGTCTCAATGGGAAGCGACCTAGATCATCCGATAGAGGACCAGACGTGGATAGACATTTGGGCTCGTGCCCATTCCTCTTCCTATTGCATCACTAATCGAGAATGTGCCCATAAACTACTCTTACGATAGTACTATCCTCCACTCCGACTGCACCACATCAACCAGTCTTTGGACCCCCGCTGTTGGCGCCAATGTGGCCTCTTAGGATCATTCATACATATGTGGTGGTCATGTCCAGTGGTCGCAAAGTTCTGGTCCCAATGCACGGCGGCAATAGCGGACATAACGAAGATCACGCTGCCCCTGGACCCGGAATCAATCCTACTAGGAGCCCCGGTCCCAGGCATATACCCAAGATCTGGCAGAACAGCAGCCCTCCTAACCCAGCTCCTCTTAGCAGCCAAGATCACGGTAGTGCGAACATGGAAATCTCCGGAGGGCCCCCTAATGATCCTGTGGTGGCTAAAACTATGGGACATTTTCATAGCCGAGAAAATCACAGCTGCAAGTAGAGGTCGACTTCACCGCTTCACAAACATCTGGTCGCCGTTAATAGACTACGACGAGAGCTATCCAGCTCTAACATTTAAGCCACGTGCGGTGGCAAAAACCTTATCGGCGGAGAACACAGGCATGGAACGGCGAGCAGAAGACCAAGAATTGGGTGAGGACTGAGGGTTGGCGGGATGAGGGGGGGGGGAAGGCTAGCAGAAAGAAAAGGGACTGATTGGGCTTAATAATTTGCAAAACCTTTGTTTGTTATGATGTATGCTCTCTGGTGCATCGAACAAAAAATAAACGCGTTTAAAAAAAAAAAAAGAAATAGAAATGCTCATTGCACACAGATAAGGGAGCAAATGTCTTGTTTTCAGACTTCTTCCCTACAGGGCTTGCGTTTTCATCCAGACAGATAATAATCAAGATGCTCTGGTTTTTGTCAAGTCACCTGTCCTCTGCTCTCCAGTAGTGTGTAATAATACGCGCACACAAGATAAAAGCGTTCGTATTTTCAAGATTTTCATGCGCAAAAAGGCCATGGACAATACTTATCTGGAAGCCTGAGTATGAGACCCAGTCTCTATTTACAGAATGTGTTTCCCTCAGTCTTCCTTTGGGTTGGCTATCGGGCAGTAACAACTTGGGGCGGATGCTGTGTACAGGCTGGCTGAGTCCAATAAGGCCCAAACAACCTGTCCCTGAGGCTTCATATGTATATGGTGCCCTTTATCTAAGATGATACCCTGGGTATAATGTTGTTTACAGCCTGACTGCCTTTTTGTGGCTTTCCCGGTTTTCCTCTGGTTCCCTGACATCTCCCTCAGTATCTGGTCTAGGCCAGTAGCCGAAGGAGCAGTTTCCATGTCTCCTACTATTGGTCCCAGTTCTTCCTAAACTTGGAATAGCACCTCTTTGGTCGGTCCCTCATCCGTATCTGGTTCCAAGTCCTCAGCCACTGTTGGAGCACTGTTAGGAAAGATTTCATTTATGTGCAATTTTCCCTCCATTTATGGACCCGCCAAACTTTTTGCTTTTGTTTGGCTATCCTAATCTGACTTTTTCCAGTGGAGCCCAGCCTTCAACTGAACTCCCCTGGGTTTTTACTCACTTGTTATGGGGAAACTGACACGTCCTTCAGACTGTCAGTACTGGGAAACTATGTTTCCCTTAGTCTTTGACTATGTTGCCATTTCTTGGTAACTTTTTTACAGTGCACAATGCATCTTCCAGTACAGTGGGCTGCAGTCCCTTTTTGGTTTATGGCCCTAGACACCCTCAAAGAATTTTTTAGGTGATTGCAACGTGTGCGCTTGAGACGAGCTGGTGGCAGCAGTTACTTTTCATCATGTTTTACTTCTCTTTACTGAGTTAAACTGTGTTTACTGCGCATCTATCTGCAGGAGGGAAACCAATATGTTTACCTGGTTAGTAGCCCTCACAACTCCCAGGTAATCCTGAGCACATTGCAAAGCAATCACGCATCTGCCAGAAAACTTAACGTAATATCACCTTCACACCAATGACTGCTTCTGAGACATTTCTGCTGATCAATAAAGAAGGTTTAATCACAGCTTTTAAACACATTTTCTGCTGGTCAAAATACTAAAATGACATTCTTTAGGGTCGTGCCCTGGCATGGGGGCATGTAGTCATCTCCCTGTGAGCTCCGTGGAAGGAGGGGGACTATTGCAGGATTCCTTCCTCCTCCTTTACGTGAGATATGAAACTTCCCCACTGCTAAAGAGTGTAGTCACTGGGAATTATGCTGACCGAGTTCCGTGGTGTAGCATGCCCCAAGAGGCAGCAAACTGTGCTTGAAAAGGAAGCATCCCTAACACCATCGTAGGAGCCCACTACCAAGATGGTGCCCATAGAGCTGCGTTGTGCCGCCCGAGCTTGAATGGCGGTGTGTGGTCCGGGGCTGAGGTGTTGCAACCCCCGGCCCACATTCACAGTCTGTGGATTTCGATACTATCTGATCCACAGTGACCCAGGAGAGAAGCTACCAGATGGTCACCACTCTGAGCTGGCTCCCCTGGGCTACGGTGGAGGTGACCTGGATAACAAGATACATTGACATTGGGGTGAGCTGTTGCCCAACATGCCCCCTTCCCCCCTGCTGGGGTAGGACTGGGAAGGTGCTTACCAGGTTCATCTCCAGGAGATAACCGCATTAGCAGAGAGGAAGGGATTGCCAGGTTAATCTCCCCTCCAGATCTGACTAAGGCAGACGTGACTGAGGCAGACGTTCACACGCAGGTGTGTTGTGGCTGGAAATATTTATTAGTCCGGTAGAGGCTTAGGTAGGAGAATGCCTTTCCTGGGTGCTGAAGGAAAAGCAATTCTGCATGGCCCCTAGATCACTCGGTTCTTTTTGCAGTATGTGAGTCTGGAATGCGGCGCTATACACCTGCATTTCTTGCTTTACTATCCTTGTCGTCCTGTCTTTTGTAGTTTTCGCATTATTGATTGGCTCAAAGGAAGGGTCCAGCAGACAGCTCAGAGGAGACTGTGGTCAAGCCTAAACAACGTAAGATCTCAGACATTAAAGACCTGCTTGCCAAAGGGGATTAGCATTAAGGGCTTGGTTGCGGACCCCAACCACTCCTGTTGTCATGACTCATGGTGTAGGAGACTCATCGCCAACCCTCAAAGCTGACATCCCTCTGCTTTTGCAGGAACTGAAAAAAGGCCATGTTAGAAGAACTAAAGCAAGGCTGAATTCCAGCGAGTGTTTGGGGATCTTAATAAAAACATTGAGAAACTAAATAAGGAGCTTGAGTCATCGCTGATTGACATCTCCAAGGACCAGGCTGGCATGGATCAACACTGGTTGGCGATTGGGGAACACCAGGTACTAATACTTGCCAAAATTGAAGGTGGAGAAAACAACTCCTGGTGGCACAATATTGGGCTGTGAGGGGTCTCAGATGTTGTCGCTGATGCAGAACTGGAAATGTACATACAAGATCTGTTTAGAGAAATTCTGTGTGTCTCTAGGGATGCTGATATGGTCCTGCATGGAACACAGTGGGTGTTTTCTGCTTATCAAAAAAGGAAAGGTTTCCTTCCCAATGTCTTGATCAGGGTCCACTTTTTTTACATAAATGAAAACATCATGATAAAGGCTAAGAACTTTGAGGAATACATTTTCTGAGGGGTTAACCTTTGATTGTTTCAGGACCTTGCAGAAACTACACTTTAAACCGTTGACCGATGGAATCCGTGACTTCTTGGCCTGAAGAACACTCCCCTTCATACCTATGAGGAGTTCCATGTAAGCTACTTTTCAATCATGGTGGTGAACAGCGTCTGGTGTCATCACTGGAGGAGGCTTCCTCCCTTCATGTGGACTACCCTGTGCAGGGAGATTGTTCCTCTTCATAGACAGCTCTCCGAAGAGGATGGATGCATAAGTCAACGGGTGCAGAAAGAAGACAGAGGCATCAGTAGAAGGCCTTAATGGGTTGTCGTGGAGGTGAATTGGGCAGAATCTCTCTCTCTCTCTCTCTCTCTCTCTCTCTCTCTCTCTCTCTCTCTCTCTCTCTCTCTCATATATATATATATATATATATATATATATATATATATATATATATATATATATATATATATATATATATATATATATATATATAATTATATATAGCAGCAATCTCGGGCATAATGCACCAGTAGAAGATTTTTCAATGAGTGGATGGGATGAGCCTATATTGAGTCCTTTGCGTGCTATGATCTTTTTCATGCCCACTAGGTGTTCCTTTTTATTACTTCCAATGTATGAGTGGATCTTGGGAGCTTTTGGAGGGAGGGGGGGAATACATACATTTCAGCCATATTCAACTATACCAACTGTGAGAAGCCAGAAGGTGTCGCTCCCACTAGTCCTCGGAGATCTGTCATCCCGGTGGCCAGGACATGGCCATCGCTTTTGGATCCAGTTCCTGGAGGTGGACCAGTGTGGGATGATCACCTGGGTGAGGGGTCTTCGGGGGGTGGGACACCAAATGGTGAGACGCGGTATCCCCTTCCCTATAACACCTTTACCCCATCCTACCAAGTAGGATATTTAGGAACTCTAACCCTCCTCCCCCTTTGCAACATGAACACTTTCCCATAGACAGCCCGCTATGAGAGAACACGGACTAACACCAAAGCCGTATACCTGACGTGTCCTTATACAATGGTCAGGCAAGGTCTGGCAACTACTGACGATCACACACACCTGACTTCCATTGAGCTTGACCACATGGGTAAAGGCGGTGCATGAGAGCACTCTCTGAGCGAGGCAAAACATACAAGGAAACAGCAGTTCCAAGATGGCAATTTAACGAGACCGCAAAGACGGCAAAACAGAAGGGGATCACACGGAGGGAAGTTCCCATGACCTTTTCGAAAAGGAACCATTGCTTCCATGAATCCCTGAGATTGAGACCGGGAAAACAGGCTGAAGAATTCTGCATTGTGTGTCGGAAATACCCAGGGCCCTCCCACGTCAATCAAGGCGTGGAGAATCCCCAGCCGCCGTGGTACTGTCCTTGGCTCCAAGAACAAAGCAGCGTCTGTGAAACCAACACAGCCGTTGAGTTGGGGGAGACCAATACAAGATCGGTCTGTGTTGAAGCCGAGGTTGCAAGCAGCAACATTGCATGGCGAGTGCTGCAACAAACATTATTTGAAATGTGTGATGAAAGACGCAAGTAAAGTTGAACTGCTGATGAACGATTGAACTTTGAAACCAAGATACAATACCTTTGACAGAGTGGTCTGGCACTGCGTGTGTGCTCAATCGAAGGTCTCTGTAAGGTATCCAGCTGAAAAGTGAAAGAGTTGTAGGGAATTGTGAATCGAAGTGGTCCTGCGACGGGTCAAGCTAAATCCTGTGCACAGTGGAAAGTCTTCGATGTTCATACAGTAAAGAAAGATTGTGGCAAAGTAGATCAAGTTGGTCCAAGCCTGGCAGAGGGAGATCAATTGAAAGCTTTTTGTTTAAAGTGGGTCTGAGCCTGGCTGAGGGGGACGCAGGGTGAAGCAAAATCACCTGAGAATGTGTACATGTGAAATCTTAAGAAGAAAGGAACTTTGATGTTTGTCGTGTAGCATCAGGCACTCTGAAAAAAAGAGACTTTGGCACAGAAGGCCATGATGTTGAAGTTTTGAACTCCACCCTTGTGCTAGAAAAGCCAGAGATTGTGCATAGCTTGAGTGTGCTACCTTGTCCTGTGCTGAAAACGTGGGGAAGGGAAGCCAACGGCTTGAATATCCTGACACTTTTCCTTTGCATAACATTGCTTCCCACACTATTTGTATTTAGAAGTAAGGATTGGCAATAGGTTTATTAGTATATGCCCTTTTATTTTGACAAGACACCAATAGGACTGCGTTATTTGTTGGTCGTAGCTTGCTCCCATCTTTAGATTTAGGATTAGATAGGCGCTTGCAACCCAATTGAAGTTCAATAAACACCCTTGAACTCTGATCACTTGTGGCTGTCTAACTGTTCGATACCATGCCTTCCTTACACATCCCCCTAGAGATTAGAGATAGAGTTGCACCTGCCTCTATTTGTTGCTGTATGAAGTCCGATAATTATGTGGTTGGATAATATTCTTTAGAGGGTGTTACAGATGGCCTCAAGAACACACCAACCCTTGGAATCAGTTCAAGGGTTTTTATTTGGTGCTTTAATAAAGTCTCACTATGGGCATTCACACTCTCTCCTCTTCCATTGGCTTCCTTCCCTACTCTAGCACAGACTTCCCTAATATTCAAGATGGCCACTAGCGATCAGTAACCCCTACTATCTAGGATCTGGCTGGCTAGTAGTGAAGGCCTAAAGGCAACCGCCTTATCTCTTACTCCCTGCCTAATATAGGTGGATCCTAATCTGGGGTCCCACAGTGACAATGTTATCAAGAAGTGGTTCCTTCCAACCCACCAGATCTCACTCAGTCTTTGTCTCTTAGGCCCCTGTGTTTCTTGCCCTGATGTTTACTTCTTTTCCCTTTCTATTACCCTCTTCCATTCTCTTCCTCCTTTTCCTCTCCCTCTCTATGCCTCTCTCCATACATGCGCCCATGGGCTTTGCTTTACACCTTGGGGTTGGATTACAGAGGTGGGAAGCATAAAACATCCTTTAAGCCCTGGACCCCTTTTGACTCTGGGTCTGCTGATGTATCGGTGTCTCGTAATGACCGCTTGCTACGTTGAAAGTCAACTTCAAAGCTTATTTCCTGTGCAAAATTGATTTCTTGACTGCTGGTGCACCCTTAGCAATGTTCGCCACTATCACTCTCATCGGTGGGTTGTCTTCACAGATGTTCACCTGAAGGGTTTCTGGATGTGGTAGTACTTCAAAAGAATAGAGAGCACACCGATGAATATTGTGGAAGGAGAGGCGACAAGAGGCAGTCTGAGGAAGAACACTGTGAACTTATTCTTTTGCTTTTGTTTCCTGGAAGGTGGAGCTTTGCTTTATAATGTCCCTACACACGCGGAGCAGCACTGAGAGGCAATCTGAGCAGTCCAGATTGCCTCCCTGCTCCTGTGTCACAGCAGTACAGTGGATTTAAATGTCGGCAGCACAGTAAGAGAAAATTCCTCATGTCAGAGGACGCTGTACAACATACGCCCCAATCTCTGCAATTGTATTTTTTATTAGTCTTAAGCCGGTTCAGGGGTGAGCTTCACGAAGTACATTGGGAGTCCATATTTGTAACGCTCACCTGACTCCCACGGAGGCGCTGGCCTGGTTCACGCTGCTGTGACCTCTTCTAAGGTGATGCGCAGGGTTCGGAAGACGGACTAGACCGGGCCCCCAAATCTAGCTTGTCTGGCTTGCAGAAGTATCCTTCTGTAGGCGAAAATAGGGGATTAACTGTCTGCGGGGTAATGCAATCGGCCTCCCACTTTCCCCTCTCACCCTCCTCGAAACCCTTCTGTGATTCGTCGTAGCGTCTCACCTTAGGGTCTGGAAGGATGAGCTCTCCATCCTGCTTCTGATGCAGGGGCGCGTTGGTATCCAGTTGCTTCACTGGATTTTCGGATTGGTGAGAACCAAACTTGCTTGGCTTCCAGGTAAGTTTTTTTGATAAGAGGTTCCCCTTGTGTCCATGCATTAATGTACTAATGCTAGTGTCTTTTTCCCCATAGGGGTCGGGGTACGGAATGCCGGGGAACAGGCACCGACCCGAGATGAGAGGTGAAATCCTTGTAGAAATCAGGTAAGTCTTTAATGAGCGTTTTTTGGTAATGTCTTTTCATTCGCTCATTAACGCTGATGTCTCTTTTTCCCCTTAGGGGCCGGGGTCCAGAAATGCCAGGATGCGGCGCGGACCCGAAATGAAGAGGGAATGAATCAACAGGTAAGTCTTAACATGGAGATTCAGCTTTCCTTATTCCCTTCTCTCTCTCACCTTTTGTTCTGGTCTTTTTCTCCGTAGGCGCTGGGGCGTGACTGCAAATCCGGATGATCGCTGCTGAACATGGAGGCGCCCTGTAAAGGTGAGTGGAATGCGGCGCTGCAGCGATCGACGCAATGAGCTTTTAAATAAAAGTCTTCCTTTTCAGGATTGTCGGCAAGATGTCTCCGGGATGCGGATTTAGCAGGTAAGGACTTTTCCTTCTTCTGTTCTCTTCTTCTCTTCCTTTGCAGGTGATCCAGGATGCTGGCAGGCGTGGCAGAAGTCAGGATGCAGGAGCAGACACGGTGAGCGTCCAGCTGCTAGATGCAGAACAATGCGAAGCACGTGTGGCTATTCGGGTGGGGTTTAAATAGCCTTGGAAGAAGTTCCAGGTATGTATCCTTCCTCCAATCAGGTATGTATCCTTCCCCGACCACGCCCGGATGGTAAATTAGTCCCACAGGTAAAGTAGTTCCTTTCAGGCCTCAAGGAGGCCGGGATCCTGCAGCATGGTCTGCATCAGGTAAGTGCACCCAAGCACTCCCATAATGAGCCTGCCGCCTATGGCGCCAGGACTGATGTCTTTTATGAGCCTGGCGCCATAGGCACCAGGACACTGTCCAAAGGGCCCCTATATGGGGTTGCTGGGTCCTTCCTTGGGGACTGGATGTCCGCTTTCGAGGACGCAGGGCTTGAACCGGCTCCCCGGGAGCGGGCATCATGACAATATAAAGCACAGCTTTGCTATTTATTTGGGTGGTGACTGTGGGTCTCTATTACTTTTTTTATTTTTTTTAACTTTATTTAGTTCAGTAGCAGACTTACAAACTTGCATCACATGTGAATATTAATAAATTGCAAACAAATCTAGGTGAGCGTACATAATCACTGACCACAGTCAACAGTCTGTAAAGGAAATCCAGGATTAGGCATGTCTTCACCTAGGTAGCTCTCGTCCTTCCTAAATACTCAAAATAGTTTCCCATATGTCGTTCGGTCTACAGCTGGGTGGCAACATTGAAGCATAGCCCATCTCCCTTTCATTAGCGCAAGTTAACTCTTTGAGCCATATATACACGGGGTTTCCGTTCGATTTCCATTGGTTCAATAGACATTTCTTAGCAATTAGGCATCCCAGATTAGACTACGTACCTTGACAGAGACCTTACCAATATCACCAGATAAGTACTTGAGGGTCGAAGTGTGGGGGGGGTATATCCGTGATCTCATATAGAGTGTCCGCAACTGCGCGCCGGGACTGGGCAGTCCGTGGGCAGCCACAGTACATGTGCATGGAATCTGCAGTATCAGCACCGCATTTGACGCATTCACTACTGGATGTCGGTGCAAGCTTAGCCACACGTGCAGTTGTGTAATGTAGCTGATTTAAATTCTTGATTTGTATCAACCTGTGCCTAGCGTTAAGAGAGACTTCCTTAGTCAGTCGGCACCACTGTAACCATGTTCCGTCGTCCACCTCCGTATTTAAATCTTCCCTCATTTCCCTCTGGCATTGTGAGTGAACGATTGGGCATCCTGACACTTCCTATACAACCTGAGACCAGCCTATTGGGGTCTTTGCCGGACACCACCATCACCAAGGGATCAAAGTCATTGGGTTAGTTGGGGAATGAGTGCAATTCCAGACCGTTGCTCTCATTCTGAAGTACTGCAATTACTTAATCGAGTTGTTACCCAGTTTTTCAGCAAAGACCTCATGAGTGACAAAAGTCCTGTCTGGGAAAAGATTGCGCAGCCTCATCACGTCCCCTGGGTCCCATGTCCTTTGGATGTCCCTGTCATACGTCCAGGACAGTTCCAGAGTGGAGCTGAGACTGTGTTTTTTTTAACAATCTTGCTTATGCATTGACAGTTTTGTGCGGACCGGGTCAAACATACACGTACCTGCGTGATGATTAGTAAGGACATGGATTTGAAGTCCGATGGGGGCGGCACTCTACCTCTCAAGGGCTATATGGATCGGGTTCTCTTGGAAGGAATACCAATGGCCAGCGAGCTGTCCCTGGGAAACAGTATAGTATAATGCAAAATCGGCGGCCTGTAGGCCACCTTGCTTGAACGGCCTGTTCAGCCCCTCCCATTTCATCCGCAGGGACTCCATGTCCCCATACAAAACCAACAGCCAGTGAGTATATTTGATCAAAGAAACGCACAACCCGGCCAGACAGGAATGTTGTTAAAATAATACAGTAACTTGGGGACCACTATCCTCTTCAATACAGATAGGAAATCTGACCCAAAGCCCCAGCTTTTCCACCAATGCCAGTAAATATACTTCATGGGAGAGAAACCATCATGCCCATATATTATAACCGTGTTTGGGATCCATCTGAGCCCCACTAGGTCCGCTAGAGCGCATATGGCATTGGTTAGCGGGAACAGAGAACTTACGTATCTCTACCAATATTAGAGCCAAGTTTAGTGCAGGGTTTCGAATATACAAAAAAATATATCGGCATAAAGTGATATTATTTGTGGCGGGCCAGCTATATGCAAGCCTCTGTGGGCATGTTTACGTCGTATTATGCATGTCAGGGGCTCAATCGTCAGTGTAAATATTGAGGAGGAGAGAGGGCATCCCTGTCGTGTACTGCGTCCCATAACAAAGGATGGATAAAGTGTGCCACCAGTGCCAATCAGGGCAGTTGGGAGGGCATATAACAGCCGAATGTATTGTATGAAGGGGCCTCCTAATCGCATCCTCTGGAGGACCGCAAAGAGAAATTGCCAGGAGACCGACTCAAAAGCCTTCTCGGCATCAAGCGAGGCAGCCACGGCCTGTGCACCTGGATCAATCTGAGAGATAATGCCAAAAAGCCTGTGGAGAGTGAATGCTGTTCAGAGGCTGGGAATAAACCCAGACTGGTCTGGGTGGACCAGGGTCGACATGGAGGGCAGGAGACAGTTGCATAATAATTTAGCAAATATCATAGTGTCTGAGTTGAGTAAGGAAAGCAGTCTATATGAGGCCATCTCAGAGGCTGGTCTATGGGCTTTAATAACATAATAATTACTGCCTCTGAGATTGAGGGGGGTAATCGGTCGAGCCAGAGAGATACCTCCCAGACCTTCAGCATCCTGGGGGCAAGTATATTGTGGAGCTCCTTATATAACTCAGTGCCTAGACCATCAAGGCCAGGGGTTTTACCAGACGGTAGTGCCATAATTGCCCCGATAATCTCTTCAGGCGTTAGAGATTGGTTCAGTGATGTCTGCGCTTCCCATGGCAAAGTAGGGAGTTAGATCTCGCTCAAGTAGCTCTCCAGTTCCCCACTAGTGTGCCCGTCAGAATTAGAATAGAGAGACTTATAGTATTGGTAGAATTTGTTGTTAATTGCCCCGGGGGCAGTAAGGAGAAGCCCAACCGGCCCATTGATTCTGGCGATTTGCTGCACGCCCTTCTCAGCTCTGATGGTGTTGGCTAGAAACCGACCAGGTTTATCTGCCTCCCCATAACGCCTAGCCTGGGTCGGGTAGGACATCAGGTGGACCTTTTTGTCAGCCAGTTCTCTAAATTTCAATAGGTTTCCTTTTATTAGGTCTAGTAGTGCACTGTTATGTGTGGTGCCATATTCGTTCTCCAGTTTTCTCAGGGCAGTTTCAACGCTACCCATCTCACGCCTAGTTTCCCCTCAGGGAACCCGAGGCTACAGAGATCACCTCCCCTCTAACCCACACCTTAACTGCCTCCCAGACTGTGGAATGGAGCAGCACAAACCCTATGTTTCTCTGAAAGAAATCAGTGACCCCATGTGGAGTGTATCCAAAAATTCTGGGTCCCGTAAACATGCATAGGGCATACGCCAAGGGGGGGGGGGGCGAGGGGAGCCAGACCCATGCCAGAGTATTGAAAATGTTACGGGCGAATGAATAGATTGTTTGTGGGTGAATCCTACAGTCGTGTTCCCCGGCCATGAGTGTGGCCGGGACCAGCCAATAGCCAATCCTGGACTGAGCAGTGTGTACCGCCGAGTATTAGGTATATTCTCGTATACCAGGATTGCGGTCTCTCCATGCATCTGCTAGGTCTAGCTGTTGCATAATATGTTGAATTGTCCGGCCAGCATTTGTCAATTCTCGCTGGGTAGCCCTAGAGCGATCAAACGCACAGTCCAGGATTGAATTGAAGTCACCTCCCCAGATAATAGGGGAGCGGGTACCCCCTATAAGGATGCTCAACACTTGGCCATAGAATTCATGGTCATCTATGTTGGCTCCATATTTATAGACCAGTGTTTTGTCAATGCCAGATAATTTACCCCACAAGATCATGTACCTCCCCAGTGGGTCTACGCATCGCTTGGATTCCTGGAAGGGTAGTGAGCGATGTATCAGCATCATCACACCTCTAGCTTGCGAAGAGTAATTGGTACAGCAGCGTTGCGTACCCCAAACCCTGGCAAACCTTTCGTTAAGAGCCCCTTGGGCGTGTCTCCTGAAGCATCACCACTCTAGGGGCAAGACAGTTAATGTACACGGTCACCTAACGTCACTTGATAGGGTGGTTCAGGCCCCGGATGTTCCAAATCATGAATGAGATCTTATTATCCATAGCGCCATGGATGTATTAATTGAGAGTCCAAATACACATGGAGAAAAACAGAGAATCGCATTGCAATGTGCCATCAAGGGACAGTCTGCACTGTTTTTTTAGTGAAACACATAAGAACATAACAAAAAACCTTTAAATCCCCGCTAATTCTGATACCCACATGCGTCACTAATCCCAACTAGATACACATCATTCCTGCCAGCCACATCACCCTGACCTTGACGATGGATCCCCTTAGAAACAACAACTAGGTGGCACCCCCCGTAGTGAGCGCTGTGAGCAGTGGAATCGACCATTCAGATGGCCGCCATGACTGCGACCGGCCCCAAATATCACAGGAATTGTATATTGATGATCTGCAATATGAAGGGGAGGCACTTTGCAGTACCCGTATCGATCAGTCATTCTCCAATTATATCAGGATCTGTGTTGCGGGGGCTGCGACCACCCACGCCGACCCCACTCAGGAGAGGCATTGAGATGGAGGCTTCTATGTAGGCTGTGGCATCCGTCAGGTTTTTCGAAGAAGTGTGCGCGCCTGCCGTGTTGGGTGCACAGCTTGGCCAGATACAATAGTGCGTAGGGGACTTGTCTTTTAACTGGGTCGTAAGATTTACGCTTGGCCTACACATTGGCGGAGAAGTCTGGGTATATGTGAATGTAGGAGAATTCAAATCGTAGCGCACCCTTTTCCCTGGCCAGGCGCAGAATGAGATCTCTGTCCTGAAGTAGTTTAGCCAGGTTAGTGCGATGGAGGGGCCCCCGGCTTGGGGACAGGGGCCAAAACCCAGTGCGCCAGCTCCACGAGGAAGTGTTGGGAGAACTTTGAAGGGTCGAACATTGATTTCAGCATGTTTCAATGAGGGGCTCCATCAGGCCCTTACAGGCCGTTTCGGGGATCTCAGTGATACGGATATTATTGCGGCTGGAGCACGATTCCAAGTCCTCACATATTTTTCGGATCTTGTTGACCTCTTGTTGCAGGTGCGTTATATCGCGGTCATGTTTGTTGAGCTTATCCTCTGTCGCCAATCCGCGCTTCTGTCTCCATTATGCAGGCGCCCTCCTTCTCCAGTTTAGATTTCAAGGAGCCTATGGTGGAGACCGTGTCGTCCAGTTTCAGATCAACCACCATGAACCCATTTTGCATTGCCGCCAGTAGATGGTCGTCCCTGGTAGCATCAGAAACAGAGGGCTGGGCCTCATTTACCGCTGGCTTAGAGACTCCAACTAATTTGGCACAGGTGTTAGTGTAGGAATCCATTGAACCCTTTCTTATTGCCTCAGGCTCCTTTCGTCATTCTGGCACACTGAAGCCAGAGTGTGATGAGCGAAGGTGCCAGCGAGTCACAGGGGCAGCAGTGGTCGGGACTGTGTATGGCTCTATGATTCCACAGTTATTTGCCAGTTTAAGGTCAACCTACACACTTCTTTCGAATTTCAGCCACCAGAGCGTGTCTTATGGTGGAGGCCTTCCAGTAGGCCCACAGGTAGAAAAAGACCAACCTGACTCCAGAGTTTTATTTGGGGCCCATATAATTATGTAGCAAGTTTCTATAAGCCCAGAGAGATGTTCTGTAGGCTGAGGGACCTCTAGTATCTAGCCAGTCATGCCAATGTGGTGTAGCCCTCGCCGTGCACTACCCGCCAGCAGGCCTGCACGGTGCAGTCTGCAATATGTGACCATGTAATATCCAGCCGTGTGAGTCACCAGCGCGGGTGTCGATGAAGTGTACAGGAGTTTGAAAATTGGTCCAGATACGTGCTCCACTGCACTAGAGTTTACACTAGGGGTCGCTTCACCCCGCAAGTGAGCCGGAGGAGACCAGAGGCCGCCGGTAGGATCAATTTGGCCTGGGGGGGGGGGGGGGGGGGCGGGGGAAGCACAGCCGCCCCAGGCCTCGCAAGCAGATTTGGTATTTCCCAGTACAGGCTAGCTGGTGGCTACACCAAGTTAAACCCCATACGCCACATTCTAGGAGCCCAGCTGAGGGGCCTTAAGCAGATAGCAGCTGTCATTGAAGGCCTCCCAGCCGCCCACTGGCACGGCTCCAGCGCCCAATGCCGAGCCACTAGGCTGGCACCTGGGGGGGGGAGGGGCGAGGGCACTGCACTCACCATTACATTCTGAATCCGCCGGCAACTCTGACGTGGATGGCAGGACTGGAGAAGGGCTGGCATCACAGCAGCACTCCCATGCCACACCTTGTATCGGATGGGGGTAGGGGAGATCCCGAGCCCACACACACCCTGTCCGGTCAGGCAACTGAAGAACACCAGTGTAGGGGGTCTGGTCGCCTTAGTGCGTAATACTGGGCTTGGAGAATGTATCCAGTGATTCCCTCCGTGAAGCTCCGCAGCAGCCAATGACTCAAAGTTCAGGGTTGCCATTGCAAGCAGCAGGGCAAGGACCGCCAGAATTGGGTCCTAGCAGTCATCAGCGTGGGCATGCCCTATTATATTGGTGGACAGCCGCCGCACCGTAGCCAGTGTGGGGTACATTCACCAACCCAGCAGAATTCCCTTCCATCACCAAGTTGCAATTCAGCAGTACCAGCAGAATGGCTGCACTGGCTCCTTTTGAGCACCATTGCCTCGCATCAAAACTGCGTTTTGCAGCTACAAAAATGATGGCTGCGCTGTCTTTGCCAAGCACCTATTGGGCAAGAGGGAACATGGAACACCCCTAGAAAACCCGCCAGTGTTTTCCTTATGTGCACCAAAGAAAATAATTGAAAAGCGGCGCTGCTTTGCTGCTAGCTCAAAATATCCCATTTGAAAAGGGAAATATTTTACTTTTTTTTTTTTTAAACTTGTATTTATTAGTTTTACATAGATATTTACATGAAAAGAAGCAAGAACAAAAGGAAAAACAATATAACTATGAATCTTATAACATTCCCTTCCCCCTCCCCCCTCCCTCCCCTCGGGTCGGATAGAATCATTTTGTCCAGGGTTCCTGTTATGCGTTGAATATGTCTGAGATTTCTATGTTGTGGGGGTGGGCACCATTGTTCCATAAAGTCTGACTGGAGGTATTGCAGGGTCTCTTCCCATTCGTTTACAAATTTGTCTCCTGTTCCTTGAAGTTTGTGAGTAATTTTCTCCATTGTTATATGGGCCCATACCTTCTGTGGCCAGGTATAGGTCAGTGGGGTATTTTTGTTTTTCCAGTTCTGCGCAATGGTGGTCCAAGCTGCTATGAGTAGTCCCATGAAAGATCTCCATTGCGTTTTGCTGTATTGCCTTGCTGTGTCGTCTCTGATTCCGCAGAGTCACACTTCCTCCCCCATAAACCCCACATCCGGGAATATTTTGCCCATCTCGTTTTTCACTTCCTCCCAGAAGGGTCTAATGCCTTTACAGTCCTGCCATATGTATCTCCATGTTCCCACTTCGTCACATCATCTCCAGCAGTGGTTGGACGTGTTGGGGTACATTGAGTGGAGCCTCTCTGGTGTGTAGTGCCACTGTGTCATAACTTTGACCCACATCTCCCTAGTTTGTGCCGACCGGGTCATTCTGGGGATCTGTTTCCATAGGTCCTCCCATTGTTTATCCGTTGGTTCCACCCCCAGTGTTCTGCCCCATTTTATTCTGTATGACCACTTAATGCTTTCCCCTTGTGAGTTTATGTATTTGTATAGAGTTGATACCCACTTTCTTTCCCCCGTGTTGGATATGATGTATGTTTCGAACCCTGTAAGGTCCCTGGTTGCTGCCTCGGTGATTATTGGAGAGTTTGGCCAGTGCTTTAGTTGTTCATACCTATATCTATCGCTCTTAGGGATTTTCGTACCTGACAAGCACGACTCCAGGGAGACGATTTCCTTGCCCTCAAACATCTCGCCTATTTTAGTTATGCCCGCCTTCTCCCAGGTGTCATATGCCCCTTGTTCCATCCCCGGTGGAAATAGTGGGTTTCTACAGATGGGTGTAAAGGGTCCAACTGCCGTGGTCATTATGCCTTTTTTTGTTTGGCTATCCCATGCTTCCAGCGTGGTTTTCATAATTTCGCTTAGCCTTAGATTTTCGTGCCTGTGCTGCCTCTGTTTCCAGAGAAGTTCTACTAGTGGGGTCCTTGCTACTGCTCTATCTTGTTTGGCCCATATCTGTTGCGGATCCTCCCCCACCCACTCCCTCAGAACATTAAGCTGTGCTGCCTGGTAATATTTTCTAAAATGGGGGAGCGCCATTCCTCCTTCTTTGGTTGGGGCCGTGAGTATCATCCTGGCTATTCTCGGTGTTTTCCCTTTCCATATGAATGACGATACTATTTTTGTTAGGGTTTTGAAGAACGTGTCTGGGACCCCCACCGGGAGCGCCTGAAAATAATATAGTACTTTTGGGAGGATGGTCATCTTAATTGATTGTATTCTACCCCACCAGGATATCTGTAGTGGGTTCCATCTATTTAATTCCTTTCGGATGTTTGTAATTAGCGACGGGTAGTTTTCCCCGTAGAATTGTTCTATTTTTGGGGGTATATTTATTCCCAGATATTTAATACCTTTCTGTTCTATCTTAAGGTCCAGTTTTTTTGCCTCCCTTTCTATGTTCGTTCTATCCCCTGCCAGGATGAGGATCTCTGATTTTTTTTCTATTTATTTTTAGGCCAGAGATGGCCCCATAGTTTTCCAGTTCTATAACTGTAGCCGATAAAGTGGATTCAGGGTCTTCTATGGTTATTAGCATATCGTCCGCATACGCAATTACTTTTTTTGCTGGCCCACCATTTCTATCCCTTTAATGTGTATTGACTCCCGAATTTTAATTAGGAGGGGTTCTAAAAAGAGAGCGTACAGTAGTGGTGATAGGGGGCAACCCTGTTTCGTTCCTCTCGTTATCGTTACTTTGCCAGTGAGCTCGCCATTAATGGCTATTCTACTTGATGGGGAATTGTAGTTTGCTCTGATACTCGCTATATATTGTTCCCCGAACCCCATGGATTCCAGTATCTTAGACAGTATTGACCACTCCACTCTATCGAACGCCTTCTCGGCGTCTACTGACAGTAGTATCGCTGGGGTGTGGGTTATCCCTATTTTCTCGACCAGATGGGCTAGCCTCCTAGTGTTATCGTGGGTTTGCCTACCGGGAATGAAGCCTGATTGATCCTCACTTATCAGTTTAGGAAGGAGCGGGGATAACCTTGTTGCCAGGATTTTCGTATATATTTTTGCATCTAGGTTGATTAGGGAGATTGGTCTGTATGATGCGGGGTTAATTGGGTCTTTGCCTGGTTTGTGGAACACCAGCACCTTCGCTTCATTCATTGTGGGGGTCACGTTGCCAGTGTCCTTGAAGGAGTTTAGGAGTTTTGTTAAGATCGGAGTCAATATGTCTGCATATTTTTTATAAAATGGGGCCGTGAACCCATCCGGGCCTGGAGCTTTGTTACTTGGGAGTCCTTTTATGGCTTTATTTAACTTCCTCTTCGCTGATAGGGGTCTCTAGTGCTTTTTTGTCTTCTTCTGAGATTTTCGGGATCTTTAGGGCCTCTAAATATGATGTTTGGGCGTTAATATCGGGGTGTTCTGTTGAGTAGAGCGTTTGATAATATTGCCTCAGTGTTTCCCCCATGTCGTGCGTAGAGGTTTGAATGACCCCTTTCGCATTACATATGGCCTTAATCGTTGTTTCTTTTTGTTTCGCCCTCAATTGTCGCGCTAGGAGTCTGTCTGCTTTGTTCGCTCTTATATAATATCTGTGTTTCAGATAGAGTAGATTCCTTTCTGCGCCCTTCGTACGTAGCATCTCTAGTTGGCCTTGTGTATGTTTCAGTGATTTTTTTAATATCTTTGTGGGTTGAATCGTCAGCTTCTCTTGGATCTCCTCAATTGTTTTTTCCAGCTCTTTTTCCCACCGATCCCTTTGTTTATCTCTCGTGGTTTTCATCGCTATCATCTTCCCCCTCAAGACTGCTTTAAACGCATCCCAGACTGCGCTCATTGCTACCTCCCCTGTGTCATTTTGTATGAAGTATTCCTCTATCATTTCCCTTATGGCCTCCCCTGCAACTGGGTCATGGATCAACTCTTGCGGTAGCCTCCATTTCCATAGCCCACTCTTCCTCCCTGGGAGAGTCACGTCCAACCATAGAGGGGCATGGTCCGAGAGGGTTATAGAGCCCTTATCCAGCCCTTGTATCTTTCCCGGCAGTCCCACTGACACCCAGAGATAGTCGATTCTGGACATAGAGTTGTGAACATGTGAGAAATATGTGTACCTCCTCTGTTCGCCTTTCAGTTCCCTCCAGACATCATTCAGAGCCAATTGGTCCATTTGCTGTTTCAGACGTTTTGATGGTGCCCCCTGTCCATGTATGTTTCCTGTGCTCCTATCCAGCTTTGGGTTCCATGCCAAGTTAAAATCCCCCCCCATTATCACTTCCCCTCTAGCGAAATCTTCCAGTTTCGATAGTGCGCTTCTGAGAAAGCCATCCTGTCCCTGATTGGGTGCATATATTGTGGCGAGTGTTATGCAACATCCTTTTATTTCTACATTGGCAAAGGCGTATCTTCCTTCCTTATCGGTTATAGTGTCTAGTGGTGTTATGTCCTTTCCTTCTTTTATCGCTATCAGGACTCCTGCTTTTTTCTCTGTTGTTGTTGCCTGTGCCCATATTTTGTATCCTTTTATCCGCATTTTGTGCTTATCCTTAGTTTTGATATGGGTTTCCTGGAGGAGTAGTACATCCGCCTTCCCCCTTTTGAATTGTTTCTCCAGTTTCGCTCTTTTTGTTGGGTAGTTCATGCCCCTAATATTGTAGGTCATAAGGCGTATCATCCCCATTCTATTTTGTTTGTGTGCCATTGCATCCGGTTCCCTTCTGTTTTCGATTCAACTCTTTGATTCTTCCGATCCCTTCCCCTCCCATGAACTTCCCTTCCCCCCCAACTTTGAACTTTAAACCAATTAACCTGTCCCCCGAGTAGGGCTAGGGTTCCTATTGTCGCTTGGGCGTTGCGCCCTTCGCTCCCTGCCCTCCATACCCTCGGGGGGGTATGTTGTGGGGATTCCTAAACCCCACTGAACCATTTGTCTTCACCTGGTTCCAGACCGTTGGGTCTCGACCAGACCGCCCTCCATGAATTGTCCGTTCCGCACCGTTCCCATACTCCCCCCCGACTGGGTCTCTGTGGCAGCGTTACCGTGTCTGTCCCCCTGGCATATTTTTTTTCTTTTGTTTCTCATGGTACCTTTCTCCGGGTGTCTCTCCCAGTATTTGCCTTCTTCTGTCTGCTGGATTCCCAGCCCATAGGTTTTCTCGTTCGTTCTCTCCTGTGTGTGGCCTCCCCCTGCTCCATCTGCTCCATCTCTTCATCTTGTAGTCCCATCGTGCTGAGGCCTTCTTCCAGTGTGGTCACTCTTTTTCTGTTTTCCTTCCCATGTAAACAGTAACCCAAATGGGAAGGTCCATTTGTAGCGGATTTGTTTTTCTATTAGTGCTTTCACCAGTGGGGCCATTGCTCTTCTTTTTTGAAGGGTTATTAGTGACAAGTCCTGATACAGTTCGATGTCTTGCCCATTCATTTTAATATGTTCCAATTCCCTGGCTCTCCTGAGGATCTGTTCTTTCTGCGGGTAGGAGGACAGCGCCACCAGGACATCACGTGGTCTCTCCCCTGGGGCCCCAGCTCTTTTCGGTCCCACCCTGTGAATTCTGTCGACTCCGATATCTTGGATGTCTTGTGTTCCCAGAATGTCTCTGAACACCTCCTGCACCGCTTCCTTCAGGTCTTTGTCTAGCACTGATTCCGCCATGTTCTTTATTCGGATGTTAGAGCGTCTAGAGCGGTTCTCTAAATCCTCACATTGTAGTTCCAAGTTGTGAGTGAGTGTCACCAGGTGTTCTTGCGTTTCGCTTGTTTGTCTCGTGTCTTCTTCAAGACTTTGCACCGTTCGTTCCACTATATCTATTCTTTCTTCTAGGTTGTTTATGTCAATTCTCATGTCTTGTACCGCTTGTTTCATTTCGTTCTTCATGGATGTAAATTGTTCCTGGACTGTGGACATGAACTTTTCCTGGAGGTCCATGAACCAGGTTTGCATGTCCTCCCTGGTCAGTGGTTGCTGTTGTTGGGACAATGGTTCTGCCTCCCCTGTGGAGTCTCCCTGGTTTCTCCTTCTCGGTTGTGGCGTCCCCTCTGTTGACCACATTTGTAGGATATCGGCCCCTTGTTTCGCTGTTTGGGGAGTCTGCTGGATGGGGTTCCCCTTTCCTTTTGCTCTAGACATGTTAGGGTGCTCCGTCAGATAGACCACGTGGCTCCTGCGCCCTCTTGTAGCCCTCCAGTGGGGCCTCCTCGCTTCTTGTCCTCCGAGATGTTTCTCCTTCCTAGGTTTCCCCCCTTTCCTTGCCCCTGTCTTGTGGGCCTTGGGTCCAATCTGCGTGAGTCCTTGTGTCCCGGGGGAAAATCTAGTTGGTGCCGGAGAGGGGTCCCCCCCCCCGGGGTATGTGCGCACGGGCGGGCGCCTTATTTCTGGGCCTCCCCCTGGGCCGGCTCACCTTTAGTGCTGCGTCCTCTGTGCAGGGTGGCCCCCGCGGCTCCTCTCCTGCGGTCCGCCCTGTTCGCGCTGTTTTCTCCCGGCGCCGTATCTGCTCCGCTGCACACCGCTCTCCCCTCACATCGGGGCGGTGTGGGGTGGCGTTCTTCGGGTTCCGCTGTGTCCCCGATCCCGCTCTCTCGCTGACTGGTGCCTCTGAGTCGCCCGACGCCGCGCTGGACGGCCCTCTGCGACGCTGGAGAAACTCCTTCGGCCCCGATGGGGGAGGGGCGGCCTGCCTCGCTCCTCGTGTTTTCGGCGGCGCACGCTATCTCACTGCGCCTGCTTCCTCGCCGGGGGGGTGTATGGGGGGACAGTTTGGTATTCGGGGGGGAGCGAAGGACGGTCCGTCACGGCTTCGGTCGTGCTATTTTCGGCGGCCCGGGCGGAGCGCGGTTTAGCTGCGACTCCTCACCCCGGCGGCCATCTTGGATCCCATATTTTACATTTAAAGTGAGCGCGCCTGATGCTCTTTTTCATCTGTTCAACAGTACACAGTTGGTTCCAGTGAGACCCAGCTATGCCCAGCCATATTCAGGTTGTGCTCCAGCAAAAGAAAGCACTTCTCACTGAATGACATGCTGTGTCAGGCAAGATCTGTGAAATAACAAACTTCACTTCAAGACTATGCAAAACGCTTTACTTTGCAACAAAATATCACAACTAAATTCTTTATAAAAAAAAGCTCTCTCTCTCCTAACTCATGTCAGTTTCAAGGGACCTTTATTTGGACAGATGCCTGTGCATTGGAAACATGAATGGGGCTTTGGAAAGATTCAGAAAGTGAATGTGAGAAGGCCACATTTGAAAGTGACAGCCCAGCGGAATTAACATACGTGTAAAATGTGCTTTCGACAAACAAAGAAAATGCTGTTTAAAAGTGAAATATTGAGTTAAGGCCTGTCTTTGCACAGAATGTGAGGGGGGGGGGGTTTGTTGATGACCATATATGCGATATTTAATTCCAACAGATTTGCTTTCTGGTTCAGAAATAAATAAATAAATCTACTGTGAAACCAGCAGGGCATGTTTTATTTCAGCCCCTGGCTTCAAAGGACATGGCTTCCTGGGAACAGGATTTGCCTCCCTCCAAGTGGACAGCCCCCAAGGCATCTGAATAGGAAAGGGTGGTGGATGTAACACGCTCATCAGACTCCGTGGAAGTGCTTCAGCTTGATACAATGGATTCTGGGACATGTACGTGTGACGTTTTAAGCAACACCTCCCCTCAACTTAAACTGGGGAGCTTCAAAGGCCACTCCAGAGCAAAATTTGGAGATATGTCCTTGTATGGGAGACAAAAGCTAGACCATTTGGGGTGAAAGACTGTTCTGAATTAATAAACTTTTGACTTGTATTTCTGCAACCGGACAACGCAGTAATGCAAAGGTTTAACCCTTTAAGTGCCATGGGTATTTCCCCCCCAGTGCCAGGGCCTTTTTTGGTATGTGGCCATTCAATGCCTTGTAACTTTTTTGTTACATGAGATATCTCGGCCAAATTTGGCTCCTTTTTCCCCACATGTAGGCGGTCGTAATGCCACCCAGGAATCCTAGGTTGCTGTAGGGGGGGGGGGGGGGGCGAGAGAAAATAAGCAAAAAGGGCGAATTTTTTTTTTTTCCAAAAGATGCCAATAAAATGATGTACAAAGAAGCCTGTGGCTTTTTCCTTGTAAGAGCTAGGAACAAATGGTTTGCTGTGCTGAATTCCCCAATTTCCTGGCTTTCAAGAACAGGTCGATTGGAAAGGAAAAATTATTTTGGTGTGGTTATCAACTGTTTTGTGAGAAGTAGGCGATTTTGGCCATTTTTGCCAATTGGACATGCATGGACTGAATGGAAGAAAAGGGTAGGAAAGCGGAATTGGAGGACAGAAGGCATATATTTCTGAAAAGTAGACAAAATTCCAAGTTTAGGAAGGGGCGGTTTACGTGGGTCAGGCAACAACTAGGTAGGGGAAAATGCCATAGATTGGGGGGAAAGCGGGTAAATGACCGAAAAAAAGGTATGTGTTGGACATGGTTGGCTTGGTACGGCAATGGCTTCTATGAATTTTGAGAAAAGCAATGCTCCACTACATTCCCCCGACTCTTGCAGTTAGGAAAGCACACATTTTTTGTAGTGTTTTACAAAACAAGCAATACCACAAGCCAAACACTGAGCCATGGTACACAGGAGTTTTATGCTAACGTCCTGAACAGACGCACTTAGCATGTGTAAATCTGGAAAACCATTGTGGTGAGGAACGGCAAGCATACATTTTCTGAAAGAGCACAGGCAGACCTTTTCAAGGGTAGTTGACTTGTGCAGGTTACAAAAGTGTATGGTGCCTAAAGCAGCGACTAAATATAGGTCACATTTGGGAAATGAAAGGGTTGTGTGACAAAGGGCACCAGCAAATGGGTCAAAAAGTTATGAAAACCACAAAAACACAACAAATGTTATACCTTCCTGCATTCCCACAGGTGTCCCAATGAAAATGTTACCTCACATGTGTGGGTGCCCCTACCTGGGCGCCAAGGGAAAGTCTAAAAGACAAGTATCCCCAAGCCTGGTTTCACACCTGAATTTCACACTCTCACATCATACAGATATGGGCCTCGGGTGTCCAAGCCACCAAGGAAAACCAGGAACCCTATGCATTTCTGAAAAGAGGACACCCGTGGGAATCCGCAGAGGTATGATTTGCACAAATTGGCCCAGAATTTATTACCCAGACACCCCCGCAAAGTCCGAAATGTGGGGGGAAAAAACGCATTTTCCGCACATTTCACTCGGCTCACCCATCGAAACATGCCGCCAACAACACATGGCCTACCGTCCTGCGTTCCCGCAGGTGTCCCGATGAAAACGGTACCTCACATGTGTGGGTGTCTTTACCTGGGCGCCAAGGGGAAAGCCTAAAACACAAGTAACCCCAAGTCTGTTTTCACACATGAATTTCACACTCTCTGCAGACGGGCACATCATACAGATATGCCCTCTTTTCAGAAATGCATGCGGTTCCCAGTTTTCCTTGGTGGCTTGGACACCCTATGCCCAAATCTGTAGGTTATCTCCCCAAACCCTTTTGTGGTTATCAGTGGGTTAGCCTTTTCCCTTTGCGGCTAGATTGGTGAACCCACACATGTGAGGTACCGTTTTCTTTGGGACACCTGTGGAAACACGAGAAGGTATGACATCTGTTGTTGGCGACGTGTTTCGGTGAGTGGACACAGAGTAATGTCTCTGAAATTGGCTGGAAATGAAGACAATTCTTAGACATTTCGCTCTGGCCACCCACCAAAACACACCACCAACAACACATGGCTACCTCCCCGCATCCCCACACGTGTCCCAATGGAAACGGTACCTCACATGTGTGGGTGCACCTACCGGGGGCGCAAAAGGAAAAGGGTAACCCACTGGTAACCCAAATCCTTTCGCCACTGCCCATTTTGTTCATGTGGGCAACCTAAATATTTGGACCTATGGTGTCGAAGCCAGCAAGGGAAACAGGGAACCCCATGTATTTCCCAAAAGAGGACACCCGTGGGAATCCACAGAGGTCTGACTTGCGCAAATCGGCCCAGAATGTATTACCCAGAGCCCCCAACAAAGACCCACATGGGAGAAGGGTGCCCAAGGCCAGGGATATTACCACCAACTTTGACGGAGCCCTGGCTGCTCTGCGTTACAGCTTCTCCCCACCAAGGAGTCTCAGCAGTGTGCCAATACCTCCCTGAAGGGAAAAGCTGTAATGCAGCCCAGCCACAACTACAGGACAGTTGGAGGAGATCTGTCCAGACGGGCCTTTCCCACCCACACCACCAACAATCCAGCCCCAGTCTCACCCACCCCACTGACAGTGGGCCCTAACCATAGAATAATAAAAAACAGTACTCGTTGCAGCTGCTCAGGTAGAAAAAGCTGTAAACAAAACAAAAAACGTGTGTTACCTACGGTCACACTAGCAAAATGTAGCCCTCCCTGGGGGTAGATAAGGGGGGGGGGTCTCCTGCACTCCTCCCTGGCCTCAGGCGTCCCTTCCTAGGAGCAGATATCTGGTCCCAGGGAGGGCTGCATGACATGGCACCCACTCCATTGCGGGTGGGGGGGTTAGGGGCCAATGCCCCATCCCATTAGAAAATTCCCAGACCCTTTGGGGTGCCCCACAGCCCCCCTAAAAAGCGTTCCACCATTTTCACTTTTTTCCTTTGGTAGCCCAACACCCCTTGGTGCAGAGAGGCACATTGGTGTGCCAATCTGGCCCTGGGGTGCCCAAACCTTACTGCCCCACCCAATGGGGGGGCCTGTCCCACCATTTTTGGGGGCCCTCTCCCCCCTCACCCCAAATGGGTGGCGGGGGCATCTCATGCAGCCCTCCCTGGGCCTCCTACAAACGGCTGCGTGAGGTACACCCACCCTCCATTTAGGGTGAGGGGGGAGAGGGCCCCAAAAATGGTGCGACAGGCCCCCCAGTGGGTGGGGCAGTAAGGTTTGTGCACCCCGGCACCAGATTGGCACACCAATGTGCCCCTCTGCGCCAAGGCAAGTTTTGTAAACAAAGAAAAAAATGGAAAAGATACACTACTCTTTAGGGCGGGCTGAGGGGCACCCTAAACTGCAGGGTAATTTTATAATGTAATGGGGGGTCACCCTCTACCCCCCAAACCAAATGCAAGGGGGACATCTCATGCAGCCCTCCCTGGGGTCAGATGCCCCTTCCTAGGAGCAGATATCTGCCCCAGGGAGGGCTACAAGGGGTGCCCCCATTTCCCCTTGGGGTGAGGGGGAGAGGGCCACCCCCTTTTCTGTAAAATATATCCCTGGTGGCTAGTGGCCCCCCAATCCCACCCAAAATTCCCTTTTGTTATTGTCTTTTTTCCCCTTCCCTGGGGGCAGATGATCAGCCATCTGCCCCCTGGGGGGTCCTAACCTGCAGGCCCCATCCTTTGGGGGGCCTGCACACTAATTCCTGGTGGCCTCCCCAATTGGATGGGGGGGCCACCTCATTTACTCATGCCTGGGGGAATAAATCTGCCCCCAGGGAGGGCTACAAGGGGTGCCCCCCTTTCCACTTGGTGTGGGAGGGCCACCACCATTTCAGGGGGGCATAAAAATTCCAGCCCGCCCACCCCCGTCCCCGTTCTATTTATTTTTTATTTTTTTGCCCCCTTACCTGGGGGCAGATGATCAGCCATCTGCCCCCAGGGTTGTGCACATATGTGCCCCCATGCTTTGGGGGCCAGGGGGGAGAGGGCTGCTTACTGTAAGCAGCCCCCAAGTCACAAACGTATCCCTGGTGGTCCAGTGGGTTGCTGGTCACGGATCGAGCGCTCTGACCAGCAATGCCTCATATACAGGGTGTTGTTGGAAAGGGGAGAATTCCAACAACACCACATTTTCCTATATCCGTGTTGGCCTAGTGGGCCCCAAACCCCCTTCCCCCTTCCTTCGATTTTTTTTAATTTTTTTAATTTATTTTTTTGTGTAAATTTTTTTTTCATTTTCACCCCTGGGGGCAGTGATCATCTGCCCCCAGGGGTCTCCAGCGCTGTGGCCCCATGCTTTGGGGCCACGGGGGGAAGGGCGCCGCTTACCTAGTAGGCAGCCCCCCACCCCCCTGCATCACAAACGGATCTCTATTGATCCAGTGACATTGCTGCCCACGGATCGCGCGCCCTGCGCCCGATCCGTGAGCAGCAATGCCACACAATGGGTATCGTTGGAAAGGGGAGAATCTCCCCTTTCCAACGATACCCGCCTCGATCTCTGGCTTGAAATACAGCTGGAGATCGAGGCTGACAAAGAAGGGCACTCGCCTTCTTTCTTCACTGCAGCAGCCGAAAATGGCTGCTGCAGTGAATTTACTTTTAGTTTCACGCTGACGTGCTTTACGCACGCCGACGTGAAACTGAAGGTAATCCAGCCTCCTGGCAGTGAGGGGGGACCTCCCCCTCACATAGCCCAGGGTTTGGATTATAGTTTGTGTGATCCCTGCTTTGCAGGGATCACACAAAACAAGGTGCCAAAAAGGACAAGCTATTTCATCCTTGGCACTGCGCATGCAATTTCAAGGATGAGAACTCGTCCTTGGCACTTAAGGGGTTAACAGTTTAAGTATGATTTTGGGGGCATTAAAACAAGACATTGTAGCTTTCCGTAGGATGTAGGGGACGCAAACATCAGAAAAAGGTAAATCATGGGAAAAGTATCCATGGTGGAACGTTAAGAAATTAATGCAAACATGCTCTATGATAATATGTAAACATGTATAAAGTTTATAGAATTTTAGGTGAAATATTTCCCACCAAAAATGGCAAATGATTATTGGAAGGACGAAACAATGCCGTACAGACCTGGGAGTTGGAATGTTATGCTGTGTGTGGAATATGCCATTTGCCTATGTGGTTTGCAAAAGTGCCACAACTATAAAAATGTGCGATTTATGTCCTGACTGATTTTTGGCAAAAATGACTGTGGGATGGCTCTGTACCTCATAAAACACAACCCCATAAAACTGAGTGCCCTCCTTCAGTCCCATCTGCTTCTAGGGAGGAGACAACCTAACATAGGCTGACCTATCCGATTCTTAGGGGTAGGTCTAGCCTAGTTCTGCCCAACAATAAATCCTTTGATGTCACCCGCCTTATAAAAGAGGGGAAACTCACAGAGACACGGGACACCCTTCTGAATTTCCCAGCTCCTGCGTATCCAGATATTCCCTATTCATCCTGCCAGATTCCAGATCCCACTGCCAGGCCAGAGCATAGCTGACCCTATCCAGGCAGGACCATCGATCCAGAAAAACCCCCACTAAAAATCCCAATAACTCAGGGAGAAAGGGGAAAGGTGGCTGAACCCTCTTTGGGATTATCCAGTGCTGCGCGCTTGCCCTGCTACACCATCGATCCAGCTGAGGTGCCGCTGTGCTGTGACCAGACCTTTGCTCAGCTGTTCCTTCTAGGAGAGCCCCGCTGCAGTGACCAGTGACCAGATGTTGCCTTGGTGTCCACAAACCCGGTTCGCTTGGCTGTCCCAAATCCCAAACTCAAGTGCTGATGTGAGTATCACCCCATCCTATAGCAACACATAGCATACCCCATCTTGATACCTTGTCTTTATTCCACCCTCTAAGAAATCCCATCCATAACCTGATAATTTGTTTAAAGATGTCAGAATTCTCTGTGCATCCTGTCCTTTATTTCCTAGTGTTAGCGCCATTCTTCCAACCATTTCCATCCTGTGTAAATCCTTACTAATATTTTCATTAAATATATTAATTCTCCCTACAAAGAGGCACACTACGTGAAGGGTTACAACTGTAGCATAACATTTCTATTCACGGGTGGCGTTTCTCTTTTCTAGCCACTAAATCTCATTTAAGTGAAACTTGTCCTTTCCTTTCCAAACCGATTTTCTCTGTTAACTGCTTTTATTTTTAAAACCAAATTTACTTTCCACTTGAGAATCTCATCATGTCATTAAGTTAGTCACTCTTTCACTTGCATATTATCCCTGTGATGTGCATCTGTAATCGAGCATAAAAACTGCATTCCAATTCTGTCTATTTTACCCGTTTTTCAAACTATTTTGACATTTAAACCTTGTGAAAGTAAGAAAGTGCAATTTCTACGCGTGTGGTTTTGGCTGTACCGTGTTGTCATTTAAAAGGGTATTTTCTATACTGTATGACTGTTAATATCTAACCTTGTAGTTGCTAGTGTTCTTAAATCCCTGATACTGTTGGAACTCATATTTAACTCATTCATTCTACCACACATTAAATGTGTTATTTATGCAATTGTAAAGGGTTTTGAATCCGATTTTGCCTCTCATTTTGTGGGGCAAGGTCAGATATTAAATATGTTTGCTGCTTAGTACACCTGACTCCTTGCTGCTCATTTCTATTCACTCAAAATCTGAATAATAGGGGTTTGAGGGAGCATTGCAGGGAGAAACCTTAACTCGGGTGCTATCTACCCGAACAGTAAAATTGCTCCCATTCGTTTGTGCTTTGGATATGTTATAGTAGAAGGTCAAATTAAGTGTATTCTATCATTGTATAGTGTAATTATCACCCCATGGTGATTGCTGGCCAATATTAAATTTGTGTGATTTTCTTTGAATTTAAATAAATATTGTATTACCACCCACCGGCCTGGTTCATGGTCCATTGTGACGCGGGGTATTTGTAAAAGGGGGTGTGAGACAGGTTGGGTGCCAGCTCAATTCAAATTCTAGGAAATAAAGCAAAAGTATTCTAATTGTGCGCTGCATCTTAGGCTGGTGGCAAGAGTCCTGGTCTGGTGTGTGACGCCCAATTGGAATCCTTAACACCAGGCAATGGCCCAACACTCAATACCGCACAGGGAAGCCACCAGTCGGGCACGGCAGCTGCAGGTTCTCCACTGCCAGTTGGGACGCACTCCTCAGGGCAACCAGGAGGTCTGCAGTCGGCTAGGTCCCATTGGGACCTGGCGGAAAGAGGAGCATGGACCACTGCCAAGGTATGGCTCGCCACCCGTCTCTCGCAGGTCCCAGCCGTTGATGCTGCCACACACACGGTACCACAGCCCCACAAGGGGGCCACAGGTTCTGGGATAGAAAGCGGGTCGGGAATCCACAGCAAGGCACACCTTCGGACGCTCTCCTCCTCATGGAACACCATCAGGAGTAAAAGCACAGTTCGACAGCCGGCGCAGGAGAGTGCGTCACACAGCCTCACGACCATCACATGCGGGGCAGCCCAGCTCTGCTCCCACAATGCTCACAGGCTTCGGTTCGGAGTCTGCTCCGGATCGTAGGTGCTACAGACCTTCCAGCAAAACCAGCATCTCTCAAAACAACACAATAGTGGATATTTGCAGGATTATTTTACGCTAAGGATACCTTGGGGCCGGAGCTCACTGATCAGGCTGCCATCTTCTGTCTGCTCAACAGCGTCACCCCCTCTAGTACCTTTTGAGTCAACCTATCTCACTCTATTAATTACAGACTGTGGGCTCAGTTAAGCCTCTGAGTTGATTGCATTTCGACACACATTTAGTGACTGCAGGCGCTTTATTGCCTTTGAGCTGTGTCTCTCCACTTTGTCATCTGTGACTGTAGGTGTTAGTGAGCCTTTGAGCCGATTGCCTCATAAATTGCACTCTGTGACTGTGGGCGCCCCTGTTCCTTTGAGATGTGTGATTCTCGATTTTGTTAGTAACTGTGGGCGTTAGTGAGCCTTTGAGCCGAGTTCCTCATATCATTGCATTCAGTGTCTACAGGCGCTCTCAAGCCTTTGAGCTGTTCGATCTTTCACCTTGTTATATGTGAGTGCGGGCGCTAGCCTTTGAGCCAATTGTTTTCAAAAGTCCACTCAGTGATTGTGGGCACCCAATTATTATTTGAGGAGTGGACTATTGGATGATGATCTGAGGGCCCCTGAACTGGACGATTCAGTTCCAATCGGTTAATCAACGAATAATCTTTCGTAACCACTGGTGAAATCCTCCAAAGGTACCCCCTTAGCTAAAAATCATTGTAGTAATGATTATTTATATCCTTCTGTTTTTAGATTAAAATAACAGGCCGACTTGGGGGAGGGCTTTGTTCTATCTCCTAACATTCTGTGCTCTAGAATTGCACTGGAGAAGTGTCTTGAGTACTTTGACAGCAACCTCCATGAAGAGAACTATAAGGGATTTTTTTTGTCCAAGAAGAAAATGTTGCAGCTTGGGGGAGGCCGAGTTACTCGCAATGTGTGACCTCACACGCCCTTTGGGTCCCTGCTGCCCAATCAGGGGCAGTTATATCAACTCCCCTAATCAAATCAAGGTGGAGTCGATTGAGAAAGACCTGGTAAAGAAGAGATTTGAGGAGTATTTGTATTAGAGTCCGATATTGGGGCAGTCAGTGGCCTTGCAAGGGGAGGGTCTGGAAGCCTCAGAAAGGATGGGGGATAACCCTGAAGGGGGCAAGGACCCCCTCGAGCACCAGAAGGAGGCCAGTAATACCACCCTAGCAGCTTTGAACTTCGTTTTGAATTACTTGGTTACAGTTTTCAAACTGTTGTGTGGTGATGTACAATCGTATATAGGGTTGCTTCTTGAACTAACTAAGGAAATTGGCGAATACAAAAGCTCTTTAGTCGGCCTAAAAACATGGGTGAATTCTTCTGTTTGATACCATCATTGACCTCAAAATGGAATTTAAACAGCAGTCCCTGACTATTGAGGATAGGCAGGAAAGAGGGTCGGCTTCACAGGCCTCAGTAGATTCTCTAAGTGCTGTCGTAAAAACTCTCTCAGATGAAGTTCTAAAATTGACCACAATGAGTGCATTCCAGGATTGTGGCCACATTGACCACGGGTCGCACGAATTGGATGATACACCATTAACAGTTTCCATCATGGAAGAATTAATCCGTCTAGCTCAAATATGCGAGGAAAAAGCCGAGCTGGGCAAGGTCGCAGTTGTACCTGCCCAAACTCCCAAATGTGTTAAGTGTGACTCGGGGCCTGAGCCTCCCAAGATAAATGGTAGTACTTGGAGGAAAAGAATGATGGATTAAAGGAAGACTCTCAAAACAGCCAGGAGCAGAAAGCAAAGAATCAGAAGTCGCTGAAAAAGAAGGCCGCCACCGCTCAGTTTGTTCACGCGATTTAAATACCTACAGCTAAGAGTGGGCCATCTAAGTCGGCTAGGACCTCTAAGGCCCAGGAGGTTAATGTACAGGTCAACAAAGACTCTGCCTGCATATCTGACTATTCTAAGACTCATAGTCTGGCTAAACAGACCAGGCACATTTCCTTGGTGCCCAGCACAGTACATATGAAAACCACTGTGGGGGTCCAAACAGACTCCCCTCACCCCACCCCCCAAAATAGCTTTAAGGGTGGCCTTGATATTCCTTCGGGGCAAGAGCTCCGTGGCTCAGCAATTAGTATCATCCCAAGTTGGCTCAAATATGGATGGAGTGGACAGAGGCCTTTCACGCAGAAGTTGGTCCGCAGGAAATGGCCCAGGGTCTCTCACGTGGGAAGACCTGCAGCGATGGCTGCCTATGTAGCTGCACTCGTACTGTAGAGCAATCCAGCTTGTCGCAGGATCCCCAGTTAAGCATTGGGCCCAGAATTTGCAATATAAAGGGATCAGAGGATGGTTCTATGAAAACCAAAGTAAATAGCATGGGCTCTGTGCCATCCCACAGCATTCCAGTTCAAACTATAATGGAGGCGGCAGAATCCAGTGCAGTAAACTGGGAGGATCTTATAAAGAATTCCTCAGCCTCAAGAGCATCAGGGCCTAATGGGCTAACCAACCAGATCCTAAAATCTGATATTTCCTTGTGGTCACATGTTGTCTTCTATTTATTTATTGAGGTGATCAGACCAAGAACCCTCATAGAGTCCTGGCGGGGGGGGGGGCTATAGTTCTACCCATTTATAAGAAGGGAAATCGGGCTGACCCAATACATTATCGCCCGATCTACCTTCTTGATGCAGACAGTAACATCTTTGCTGGGTTGGTGCTCATATAGTTGGAGCTTTGGATAAAGAAGGAAGGAATCCTATCAAAGCATCAAATTGTATTCTGCCAAGGCTTATCCACAAGGTTGAACGGTCTGATCTTGAGTACGGTGTTGTCCAAATCATCAGTGAAGGGTGGTCCCTCACTGTTTGGTGCTTGGGCCGACTTGCCCCAGGCCTTTGATACCGTAAATAGCTTGTTTGTGGCAGAAGCTCAGAAAGTGGGGTCTTCCGGCTCACCTCCTGTATGATAGTAGAGCTCCATCAGTGCTCTTATTTGAGGGTGAGGCTGGATCTTCGGGGAAGTCTACCTGTACCCATCCAGACAGAGAGGGGAGTGAGGCAGGTATGCAAAGTAGCTCCCTGCCTCTTAAATCTTTATCTAGCAGATTTGGATGAAAATCTGGGAGAGTGTGGTCTGGCAAACCAGAGGGTCCATTTGGAGAGGCTAAATTGGGTAGCATATACAGACAACATCGTGCTGCTCGACCACACCCCCGTGGGTCTCCATCATTTGCTGGACGCTTTGGGGGATTATCCGAGGTCTAATAATCTCAGGATGAATCCTCTAAAGTCTAAAATAGTAGTCTTTAAACGGCCCATGAAGAGGGATTCACGTTTTCAGTGGAGGCTCTTGGGGCAGGTGATACCAATGGATAAGGAGGTTCTTTATTTGGGTCTTAATGTAAGATCATTTCCATCTCAGAGACATGTGAAGGACATTTTGGATGGTAAATTGTGCCAATTGGGTTGTCAGATGAAGAAAATTAATCATGGCTTTTGTACGTTCTCTGATTCCCTTGATAAAAGTTATATCGGAAAGGTAATCCCATCCCTCATCTATGGTTTAGAGGTAAATCCAACAGTTAAAATGCTGGATTGGGATAGGATAGAGGGTGAACTTTGGAAGTATGTTTTTACTCTTCCTCAGTGCCGGCCGATTGCCTGTTTAAGGTGTGAATTGGGTCTCCAATCTCTCCGTTCTTATGGAGAGTGGAAGATTCTCTCTGTATAGGTTGATTTTGGTCGTAGGCTCGAACACATTATATGAAGATGTGAATGTCTTATTACAGGAGAATTCCAATCAGTTTTTATGTGATCTCAGGTCTCATGCTACAGGCATTCTACAGGCATGTGAATGTGCGGACACTGACTTGATAAGTAATCGAGTGTAGCTGAAAAGAGCTGACTGGATAAAACAATCGCTTGGAGGCGCAGCTCCACACTATCTCAATCGGTGTCCTTGTACGACAAATCAGAATGTTTTTTGCCAGCCTACCTGAGGCGCTCACCAAGTTCATCATGTAAAGTGGCTTCTTAAAGTTTCGTCTCAACGTTCTGCCAACTAAGGGGATTCTTTTTATCAGACATAAGGACCTTGATGCTGACAACTTGTGTAGACGACGTGATAATTTAAGTATTTTTAAGAGTGTTCAATTTACTAAAGAATTATGCTTAGTACTTGATTTTTACAATATCTTGTTTAATATTTGCTTAAAGTTTAATGTATATGATGATACTTATTTTTATGTTTTGTGAAAAGTCAAACTGTACCACAATAAATAAAACATTGTGGAAGGTAGCTATGGAGTGATTGTAAGTGATACTTGACAATTGCAGCCAGGCACAAGTAAACTGGACGGAGACTGGGGCCCTCCAAACTCCCTCACCCCACCTTTGGGGCAGTACTGACCATGGAAAACACTCCGATATACCTCCTCCCCAAGGTTGAGAGGGGTCCCCATCCTTCCTTGACAGGACAATGGTTTGTTACATAGTACAAGTTATGATTTGGTGCGAAGTTGCATAGATGTTCTTGAGGTTTGGTTGATCATAAATGTTTCATGGGAGAGCTATTGGTAACGGGTTGGGATTTAGATTTTGCCTTTGTTTGAGTCAGTCTTTTGGGGTTATGTGTACTCAAGAATTTGGGGGGTCGTTGTCGGAACAGTTGTTCCTAACAGATGATTATTTCTATAATGCTTTGCACTACTGACATCACACATTGTGCACAGAGAAGCCAGTTGTTTATATATTCCTATGCCCACTACAATAAGCCTATTTAATGTGCAGTGACTAAACTCCCCCTTTAAAAAGAAAGCTTTGCTGCATAGTCTCTAACATCAAGATGCAGACATTGTACTGCTAAAGAAAACTCCCCTGAGAAAGGCAGATTAATGGCGACTTTATTTGTGTAGGTTTCCAGCTCTTTTTCTTTTTTTATCAAATGATCACAAACAGATAGGGGTGGCCATTTCAATCCACACTAGGACACATTTATAATGAAGCACTTTTTAGAGATATGTGGAACTCATGGTGACAACAGTAAAGGCAGCCATGGTGTTAAACTTTATGTAGGTTGTAAAAACAATCTGAACCTAAATCTAAGATGGGAGCAAGCATCTACCATCAAATGGAAAAAAGGCAGTCCTAGTGGTGCTGTCAAAATAAAAAGGGCTTATACTAAGAAACCTATTGCCAAACCTTACAACTAATACAAAAAGGGGTGTGGGATGGTTTTCAAAAAAAGAAAGAAGTGTTCACAAATATGTCAGGATGCGATAGCTTGGATATCCCTTACCCGTGTTTTGAACACAGGGTAAGATGGGAGCTTAGAGCACAGCACAGTTCTCGACCTTTCTCCTGCACGAGACGACAGTTACGGTTTCCCCCTCTAAAATGCCTTGATGGCCAAGTCTCTTTTCAGCAAAAATCTCTTGCCCTCTAGGGTCAGAAAAATAACGAACACAAAGTTCCTTTCACAGTTTCTTTGGGGTGTTGGATTCACCCCAGGGTCCTCCTCTTCTGGGCGCTGACCCTTCTTTACTTTCAACCTCCCTTCTCTGGGTTCACTACGGCTTTTCCTTTGCTCACAAATCTTAATGTCTTTTCAAACAGTCCAGTGGACATCCGTCGGCCGGGGTCACTCTGGTGAACACACTGTTAACTGGGACTTTAGACTTGCCCCCTTCTCGTCAGCTTCCCTCTATCGGGCTCACTCTTGCCAACTTCACATTCGCTTGCATTTGCAGGATTCACTTCCCTTGCTTTCTCATATGGCAGGATTAATTTCCCTCGCTTTTACACTGATTTAGATCAAAGTCTTTTGATTGAACAGGGAGTTTACTAGACCTCCTGTATGACCACTTTGACCTCTTTCGGTAACTCTCCTACGGCCTTCTGGTACCTGTATTTTCGCTGTGATGGGGATTCACCAGAGACTCGTCAGTTAGCACCCACGTGGTGCCGGTTTTCCCTCTGCAGCTGGTCTCACCTTAACACTTTTTACTGTTCATTAAACTTGGTTCAAACCTTGCGTTTCTCATTGATCATAGCCCGGTTATGATCGGCTCTCCCCTCGACTCTCCGGCTGTGATGAACTGCTTTGCCTTCGGCTTCACTGGCGTCCAGGCTGGTACCACGGTCGCAGGAGCTTCCCTCGCTGCTGCTTATCGGCATAGGCTTGCCCCGTGTACCGTTGACATCTGCTGCATGACTGTTGAGCTATTGTTTGCAGTCTTATGCTCTCCCCCACAAAGGGCCAGCGGGCTTGGGATGAAAAGGGCAAGGTCACTTCTCTCCTTGCCACCGTCTCAATGCCTGCCTCCTTTCTCCTTCTCTTGAACTGCTGCCGTCTCTTTGTGCTGTCTGTCTTGCTCGCCTTCCTCGTACTGGGCTCTCTTGCTCCACCTTTTATCCCTGTGGTGAAAGGAAAGGGACGTCGGGGTGTGTGATTCTGATAAATTGCTTGACTTTGCCTGACCCTTGTGTTGGGACATGTCAGGTAAACGGCTCTGGTGTTAGTCTGTTCTTTGGTTTATCGTGTGAAAGTGTTTGTGTCGGAAAAGAGTGGGGGGGGGAGTGGTTTTGAATGTCCTACATGTAAGATGGGGAAAAGGTGTTGAAGGAAGGGGATGTCTCACCCGTCAGTGTCCCACTCCCAAGGACCCCCCTCCCACCCCTTCCAAGTGATCCTCCCGCACTGGTCCACCGACAGGAACTGGATCCAATAGCGATGGCCATGTCCTGGCCACCTGGATGACAGATCCCTGAGGACTAGCTAGGAAGACCCCTTCAGGTTTCTCAGTCTTTATGTGGACATTACAGGCAAACCCATTGGGAAGGGCTTTTCGATTTATGGCTCCAACGATCACAAACCTTGTTTTCTTAGCACCTTTTTCAATCATAGCACAGTTTACAGAGGGAGAACTATTTCTAGGGCGCGACTCTTAATACTTTAAGGGACCCAACCAGAGATCATTAATCTGCCACACTGACAAAATACTTTATCGCCCAGGGAATTATGGATTTGGGATTTGTTGATGTTTGGCGTCACCTCCATCCAGCTGACAGGGATTACAGATGTTACTCCATGTCCACAACAGCCATTCCAGGATTAACGTGATCTTTTCTCCCCTCTCTTAGTGGGACACTGTCCATGGGACAACCTGAGGGAACAAAGTTCTTCCAGATCATCCTCTTATTGACCTGACTGTCCTTTTGTATCTTCACTTTGCACCTAGCTGCTTCACTTGGTGCTTAAATGACATGATGCTAAGAGACCCCATTCTAGAAGAAACAATAAAGGATCTCACAGCACAATATTTTCAAATAAATGATCATGCAGAAGTCTCATTAGTAACAATGTGGGAGGCCTGTAATGTAGTGTTCAGAGGTGAACTGATTATATTATCTGACAAAAATAAACCAATAAGATCCCAGCTAGATAGTTTTGATGTCCACATTTCAGCTTTAGAGCGGGAACACAAAAAAAGTAGCTCACACAGTGGATACCGTACATTAAGAGATGTGTGATGAATCGGATGGACTCCTCACTGTTTTCTCCGTTGGTGACCTCCTCTCATGTGGCCAGGGGACGGCAGCTGCTGCCTGATCCTGACTACAAGGACGGCTGTATGAGGGAGGATCACATGAGATGATCTCTGCGGAGATATCCTGACTCCATCGGGTGAGATGCAGTATCCCCCTTTCGCCTTTGTGGATGAATCCCCCATTTGCGACAGTCTAGTGGGCCATTGTGATGTCTTCCCTCTTTCATCCATGGAGAGTAGTGGAAAGCTTTGATCACATCCCAAAAGCCAATTATGACTTGACCGGCTTTGTAAAATGATGAAAAACCTTTCCCAGCTCCACATACTCTTTTTCCAAACGTAGTTGGACTTACCCTATAGCAAACATTTGTACAATATTCTCAAAAATGGACGACTGTTCCCACAATCACCACAACACTGGGATGAAGAAGAGGAGAGGGGTTATGAAGATCACTTGCCACTGTCAGCAGTCTAGTTCTTCCCCAAATCCTATTGGTCAGAGCCAATATTAAAAGGAGCAAAGACTCAGGAAGTGTGTGAAAGGCTTGTCTTGGAGATGCTGGCTGCTGCAGGATTCATGTGACAGAAGGGAAGGAACTGAGGACTGCTGTTTGGGCCAGAGGAAAGAAGGAACCCTTGCAACCCCAACTGCTTAAGGGGAGCTGAGGAGTGCTGGAGGAGACTGAAGGACCAGTCTGTCCCCTTCAGGAAGAAGTTGAACCCCAGGGCATTAACAGGGTGCAACAGCCCAAGGTGACTGCAGGCTTCCCCATCCCAAGGGAAGCCAGGGAGAGAGATTCCCATGCAGGCTGCAGCAAAGGCAGTGCAGGGGAAGACGTTGGCTCTTGTATGAAGGCTCATGAATGCAGAGATCCAATACTGGTGTGGCGGAGCAGAGAAGACTGGCAAGTTCCAAGGGGAGACGCTGTGTGGGGGAACAGAAGTGCAGTGTAGACGCTGGGAGCCGAGAGAGACTGGGAGCCGAGAGAGAGGTCCTGGGTGCTCGGCATCTTTCACAGGTGGCTTTCTCCTTTCCAGGACCTGAAAGGAAACAGGCGTGTGATTGCAGAGCTGTGAAGGAAGCAGGAAGGGTGTCCGCACACTCCAGTGTGGAAAGTTGGTGAAAGCCTCATGCCGCAGAAGCGCAAACTGAACCAGAGATGCTGGAGAGAAGCTACCCGAAGCCAGTGGGACCCTGGGGCCTACCAGCAACTGTGCCAACGATGTGATACTGTTGTTAAGACTGCAAGAAAAGTATTTGAATACAGAAAGGGGCACATACAATTCTCTATGAGCTATGGATGCATGAAATGCAAGTATGAGGCAAAACCTGAAGAAACCTTATTGTGAACATATAAACCAAGCCAAGCGCAATATATAAGATATTGTTGATACAGTGAAAGTTGTGAAACACATGAAGAGTGATAAGGCAAAATACCAGGCAATTGAACTGTATGAGAAATCCAGAGAAGGCAAGATCCAGATAATTGAAAGCATAAGAAGTCCTGGCAGGGGAATAAACCAGGCTGTTGGAACTGTATAAAAAGTCCTGGCAGTGCAGTATACCAGCCAAATTGCAAAGCTTCCAGAGATGTAAAAGACAGTGTTTTCTAAACCCAGGAGAATTTTGTTGTGTTAAAGAAAGACTGGTACAGAAATTGATGTCTGAACAGGAACCTTGTGGGTTCCCTGTGTTAATATCACTGCATAAATATCATGATACAAAAATATCGCCATATTTTTGCGGCGATATTGACCAATGGACTCTGCGGGGGACACCCCTGCAAACCCCCGCATTATGTTAAAATGTGCGCGGGACACCACCACAACCCCTGCTCCCACAAAATATCCCCCCAAAAATATCGCCTATGGCGAGACAAACGGCCATATGTACGACAATATTTTTGGTGGGGATATTTTGTAGGTATACCACCTTGTGAACCAAGGAGAGCCACAAAGGAACCGTTGGTGAAAGAGATATTTGCCTTTCTTCTTGTTAATCCAGGAGAAGGAATTCACCCTCTGGATCCAAGGACTTATACCTTGGAGAATATTTGTGTTGGAGTTATTCTATTTTTGTTTAAGAACACTTTATACAGACCACAGGTTATAAACGTTTACCTTATCACTTTATTGTTTTATTTTTGTGTGAGGGTCAGGATAGATTGTTTGGACACAAGGACAACATTTAATTTACGACATCCTGACAAAGGCAGATCCTTAGTTTTGCTTTTTTAGGTAGGCAAACTCCTCTTTAGAATAGGGACGCAGAGAATATTTACCCAACCCGTTTAAGTTGACAAAAAGTGTATAACCAAATCATGGCCTCTTTCTGCCCTACTTTTTCATTTCTGACCCCTTACAAGTGCTAGAGGCGGGGTTGGAACATTAGTTGCTGATTAAGCGACTAAAGCACTTGCATGCTAAACATATCTTCTACTTTAAAAGCATTAATGCAAATAGAATCTTGTTTTATAAATGCGTCGGCTCAAAACAAGGAACCACTTACAATGGTTAAAAGATTCTGATGGTACTTTGAAATCCGATGAGCTTCGGACTATTGAACATCTGTGATTAATCAACTTCCGGGGCACAAGCGGTCCAGGGATGAATATCGGTTTCTAAACCATCAATCAGCCACATGCCTCTACTACACCAGAAGAGATCTAAACAGATCGGAAATGCAAACAAATTATAAACCTCCTTGTCCAATTTTGGTAATGTGGATAGAACAACCGGCTTATCTCCAACAGGTCGTGGATCGTTGGTTAGCTACAAAACAGCGAACATACAATTATTATCCAATGATAAAAGGGACTGTACAGTCAAGGTTGTATAAACAATATCTACTTATTATTATCACAGCACACAGTTCTAGTTCACTGTGAAATACATAGGACCCTGAAAAGGAATGCAGAGGACAGACTGTTAAACTACGACTTCCGCTCAGGGGGGCTTCCGTAGCCACGTCGTCACACAATAGGGGTAAACCTAGGTTTTGCAGGCGAAGCATAGCACTTCACCGCGGCATAAGGAATGTTGCCGCTCCGTTCTTGAACCGCTGGCGGCTTCCCTGGAGACAGATGCATTGTTCCCCTTTACAGACTACATCTCACATGACCCTTGGCACCTAGTTGTAGTCCTATATAGGCTAGGCTGACACCAGAGCATCGTTTTCGCCTGGTCACTCCTCCTTCCTGATTTAGTGAATGGCAGTTTACAGAACGCTGCTTCTGTTTACTGTTGCACGGGCCCTTTCCTGACCTCTGTGTCGACCTCCTTGTTAATCCTGCTCTTGTGTTCCAAACCCTGCTTCACGTTTACGGACTGCTTTGGATTCCGATTCAAACCTCATTTCAAAGGTCTTGTGTCCTCCGACGTATTCCTTATCTTTGATAGATCATCTCCCAGCTTGCTGGCCTCGGACAAATGTTTCAGTAGAGGGTGCTGCGCGTCAACATCCCTCGAGCCGATGTCCCTCGACAGCCTCCGTATCGGCGCCGACGTCATCACTCGTATAAATAGACTTGCGCAGCCTCTGTTGCTCAGTTCTGTTTTTCCGTGCTTCGTGGGGCCTCGGAATATCGTTGCTCAGTTCTTCAGTCAATATACTTCATTATTCCTCGTGAATACCAACTCGTACTCGATAGCTTCCTCACCCGAACTGACGACTCCACGGTCTGGCTTAAAAAAATGTCGAGACTGTGGAAAGAAAATGTCATTGACGGATCCTCACAGGATCTGTTTGTGGTGCCTGAGAATCGAGCACCATTGTTCGGAGTGCGAGGACTGCATGTCCATGATGGCGAAAGCCTTGAAGGAGCGTAAGGGGTAGCTTGAGAGAGGTAAGGCAGTTAAAACTTCTTAGAAAGTTTCCTCGACAGAGTCGAGACATTCGTCTCCTCGCCATCACAAAAGACATTCTCGTTCTAGGTCTCGAAGCAGTTCCCATCACTCTTCGAGATCTAAGCATTCATAAAAGAGACATCGAAGATCCCCTTCCTCGTCTTCTTCCGTTTCCCCTAAAAGGGTCTCCTGCCCCACAAAACATAGCTCTCAGGCTGAGTGGGAGGAATTCAGGAAAAAGATGCTGAGCGTCTTCGAGAAAGCAGCCTCGACCCCCTCGAAGACTGCTGAGGGTGATAACCTGGGTGAAAGACCCAAAACATCAAAATGCTGCGAGTCGCAGCACCCAGCGAAAGCAGCCAGTCGAGAGCGTCACAAACCCTCGAGTAAAGGCAAAGTCGCGTCTTCGACGCCGTCGTCGAAGATCCCTTCAACGCATAGATCGGCGTCTTCGACGCCATTATCGAAGGGTTCTTTGACGCACAGGTCAGTCGAGTCGACACCGTCTTCGACGTTGACGCTGAGAAAGGACAAACCCACGGCCACCTCACAGCCAGTGACCATACCCAGAGCCTCGATCACAAGAATGTCATCGCCAACCTCGAGTAGAATTCCGATACTCTCGTTCACCGAGGCCTCTACCACCTTTCTCGACGGTTTTTTCGATGGCTTCGAAGCCTTTTAACGTCCGCGTCAACGACGTCGACGTTTTCTCAGCCAATCATGACGAATTTGGCCCCTTCTGCTCTGGAAATGGGATTTATACCATTTTCAAGGCCTAATCACTCCAGAGTCTTATCTATTTATGAAGAAGGGCAGGATTCGGATCAGGAAAGACCTTTTGAGTTGCAGGGATCTGCAACTCCTGTACCACAGGAATTTACCTCTGAGGAAGGTAGATTTAAAGACCTCCAAGAATCATTACAGGAAGCAAATGGGTTGGACACTTCCCCAGAGGTAGAAAATTGCCAGACCGAGGGGAACATGCTGAAATCCCTTTATAGAACCTTGATGGCAAGGATAATAGAGTTTATGGGGTGGTCCACACCCTCACCTGCTTTTCAGCAAGACAACCTCACAGACATCTTGGTCAAAGGTCCACAGGAGGATCCTATGGTGCCATTTCATGCGGCATTACAAAGGAGAATATTGGCAAACTGGGAAACACCTGAGGTAATCCCGGCGGATAACAAAAAATTATCAGCTAAATATAGGGTGTCTTCTGCTGACCCTGAATATTTATCCAAACACCCAACTCCGGAGAGTCTGGTTGTTCAGGCAGCTACTTCTTCAGGTAGTAAATCCGCTTGCCCTACTTTTCCACAGGACAGGGATGATGAGAGATATGACTCTATGGCCAAAAAAGTCTTTTCTGCATGTAGCATGGCGTTGAAATCCATCAATGCTACTTGTACGCTCCCAAGGTTCAGCCACACACTTTGGGAGTGTGCTTCATCAGTGGCTGACTGCCTCCCGGAGGGAGAAGAAAGGGAAGCGTTCCTAAACATCATCACGGATGGTAAAGACGCTATGTGCGAATCCCTTCAAACTGGCATCGATTCTGCTGACAGCATCAGCAGGGCCATGGCGGCAAGCACAACAACCAGGAGATTTGCTTGGTTGCGGAAGTCTGGTTTTGCTCCAGATATGCAAAGCAGACTCTTGAATATGCCCTTTGACGGCTCTTCCTTGTTTGGTAAGAAGGCGGATGACAGTTTAGAAAAGCTTCAAACATCAACTTGAACTTGAACCAACGGAGGGGGATAGTTGGGTCTTACAGCATTTATTATATCTTATGTTATATCAAAGTAACCAAATGCTGTGTTTCTCCTCCATTCAATATATTGTGGCATAAGCCCATGTCACTTATAGAGGAGAATTTTATTGTATTTTATTCCACTTCCACTGATTTCTGGCATCTATCCAGAAACGAGGCCATTGTAAGGCCACTCCCTGTTCACCTTCTCAATTCAACTAGACACTTTTTCTTTAGTTTTCAATAAAGGGTCTTGTATCCTTGTGACAGTAACATATGTATGTACACGCCCTTATTCCTCTTACAGGGAACTCTACTCCTTGGCTCCATGAAGAAGGCTGTGACCCATCAAAGCCGAAACGTCCTGGGACCCCTCCACCATAGTGGTGGGCTGGGATCCCCCTTGACCAAATACCATTTTTGGTCACCCTTTAGCCTGGCTATGATAGACCCTTTTAAGGGCTTTATACCTTTTTGAGGATTATTAAAGGTACACCAGTTACATGTTGCATTGGATAAACCTGAAACAGAATGTATTAGTGGCAACATGATGCCTTCATACTACTGTCATATTTTGGATCAATGTTAATATACAGCACATGCTTGTATGAACTGACTTTATTTTCTGTTTCATGCCTTGCATTTTTATTGTTTTGTACTTTGTTGTTCAATTTGGGTGAAATATGTGCACCCTTTTGTATGATATTTACAAGTCTTTCATTAAATGTTTAAAGAAATAAGGACAGCCACTCAATAAAAGCTGGTCTTGTATAAACTAATGATCTAGCACATGTGGATGATTACTGTTTTCATGTACTGCTATCTTTGGTAACTATATAAATTGTGACACCCAAAGATAGTACACTGTCTCTAAACTTAGACTGCAAAAAATAAATTGTAGTCAGCTTAGACTTCTCCAGTCAGGACAAACCCCTCTTTTTGTACGCATTTCAAACATCAAAGGCAGCAGCAAAATCCCTTGGAGCTGCAATCCGTCAGACACCATATCGCCCCTCAGGAACCTCTTGGAGAGGTAAGTTCTTTCGCTTCTATTCCGCATTCGGAAGAGGCAGAGGACAGCCGGTTCAAAGGGGTCAGCAAAAATTCACCCGAGGTGGATGGGGTAAAAATACAAAAGCCGCAGCAGCAGAAGGTGCCTCTTTACCCTCTGCATCTGCATCAGCTGCCTCCAAACCACTCTGAGGACTCTCCTCACAAGACACCAGTAGGGGCTGGTTAAATCAACATCTGACGGAATGGCAGGCTATTACGTCGGATGCTTGGGCATTGGAGACAGTTGCCCAAGGTTACTGCCTGCCTTTTCTATGCATTCCTCAGTCATCCACCGGGGAACAGTGCTCTGAAAGTTCCAGATCCGCTCCTCTTGCAGGAAATTGTAGACCTGCTAGAGAAAGGTGCCATAGAACCGGTACCTGTAGCGGAGAGGATCAAGGGCTGGTACTCCCCCTACTTTCTCATACCGAAGAAAGACCGAGGACTGGGACCTATCTTGGACTTATGAGAATTGAACAAGTTCCTCAGGAAGGACAAGTTCAAGATGGTAAAACTCTCTCAGATCCTTCAGGCCCTCCAGCTCCAGGTCTGGCTGGTATCTCTGGACCTCCAGGATGCTTTTTTCCATGTGCCAATCCATCTCAAACACAGGAAATACCTGAGGTTCTCAATTGGCGGCTCTCATTATCAATTTTGAGTTCTGCCATTTGGGCTGACCTCTGCCCCGAGGGTCTTCACCAAGCTAATGTCGGTAGTGGCTGCAAGTCTGAGGGAAGGGATTCACGTCTACCCCTACCTGGACGATTGGCTGATCAGAGCTGTAACGGTTACCAGTCAAATGGTCGAAAACATTTGGTCGACAGACAATTTGGTCGACACCATTTGGTCGAATGCCAAATGGTCGAATTTTTTTTTTTTTTTTTTTACCCATTTTTTGGTTTTTTTTGGGGGGTCCCCCCCCCCCAACCCCCTTTTTTTTCTTTTTTATTTTTTTTCCCCACACGAAAACCCACAAAACACATATATAAATAAAAAAAAAAAAATTCGACCAAATGGTGTCGACCAAATTGCAGTCGACCAAATTGCAGTCGACCAATTGACAGGACACCAGCTGTAACCCCGGAACAAGCTCAGATTCAGCTAGATTATGTCTGCCACTTCCTTCACAAACTGGGCTTCTCCCTCAATTTAAAGAAGTCACAGATTATACCATCACAGAGACTCCAGTTCATTGGAGTGGTCCTGGACACTTCCCTGGGAAAAGCCTCGCCACCAGAGGTGAGGGCTCAAGATATTCTGCAGATGGTCACCAAGTTTCAAAATGCCCAATGTCTCCCAGCCTTCGACTTTTTGAGGTTGCTAGGCCTCATGGCATCCTGCATCTTCCTTGTGCCAGAGGCTCGCCTGATAATGAGATCTCTTCAGTGGGCACTGAGAACTCAGTGGTCGCAATTCTCAGGGAGAATGACAGACCTCTTTCAGGTTCCGGACAAGGTGGCTCGAGACCTTCAGTGGTGGGCCTGCCAGAAAAACATCTTGAAGGGAGAACTGTTTTGGCAACCATGGCCAGGGATAACAGTAGTCACAGATGCCTCACTCACGGGGTGGGGAGGCCATACCAACGACTTGACCATCAGCGGTCCTTGGTCTCCATCGGAGTCCAGACTACATATCAACCTGTTAGAGCTGAGAGCGATCAGACTAGCGCTGAAGGCTTTTCTGCCATCTGTACAGGGGAAAAATGTCCTGATAATGACGGACAACACAGTGGCCATGCACTACCTCAACAAAAGAGGAGGTGTAGGATCACTGCCACTGTGCAGAGAGGCAATGCAGGTCTGGTTTTGGGCAATCAGCAGTTCACCTAGCCGGAGAGAAGAACTTGACGGCGGATGCTCTGAGCAGGCAGGGCACAGTCTCCCACGAGTGGAAACTAGCCCAGAAAGTCCTTCAGGAGATCTTCGCCCTTTGGGGAACCCCTCAAGTGGATCTGTTCACCACCAGTACCAACAGGAAGTGCGATCTGTTTTGTTCAAGGGAATTTCCCCCGAGAGGAGCTCTAGGGGACGCGTTCGTAGTGGACTGGGAGTTTCGACTCATGTACGCGTTTCCACCAGTCCCTGTCATTCCTCAAATGATCAGGAGGTTGAGAAGATTCCGGAGGACCATGATCCTAATTGCCCCAGACTGGGCCAGGAGAACGTGGTACCCAGACCTTCTGGACATGTCCATCTGCCCTCCAATTCGTCTTCCACTCAAGGAGAATCTTCTCTCACAGAAGGGAGGTCAGGTTCTCCATCCAGACATCCGAACCCTCAACCTTCACGCCTGGCTTCTGAAAAGTTGAGGTACAAGGATTGGGACCTCCCTGATGACGTCATGGAAGTGTTGCTTTCAGCCAGAAGGCCAGCAACAAAGTCTTTATACCGCTACCGTTGGAACACATTTTGCAGCTGGTGTAGAGAAGAGAATATCGACCCCTTTTCATGTGGTACACCAACGGTGTTATCCTATCTACTCTACTTGGCAAATGTAGGCCTCCAAGTTGGTACTATCAAGGGCTATCTCGCAGCGCTATCGATCTTCAAGCGCACTGCAGAGGAGCCATCGTATTTCAAATTAACCTTAATAATACAATTTCTAAAGGGAGTAACTAACGTCTATCCTCCAAGGCCATTCCAAGTTCCCTTATGGGACTTAAATTTAGTCTTAAATTTCCTGATGGGTACTCCTTTCGAACCACTCCACTCTTGTTCGCTAAGATTTCTCACCCTTAAAACTGTCTTGTTAGTGGCTTTAACATATCTGCTAGAAGGGTGAGCGAATTGCAAGCTCTATCTTGTAAACCCCCTCATACAATTTTTCATAAAGACAAAGTTGTCCTACAGGTGAAGCCTAATTTCCTCCCAAAGGTGGTTTCTGAATTCCACGTCAATCAGAAAATTACCTTACCTTCGTTCTATCCGCCTCCCCATCCGGGGAAAGAGGAAGAAAGGCTACATAGGTTGGACCCAAGGCGGGTTTTAAGCTTTTACATCAGCATACCTGCTAGGATTAGACAAGCCGACCAACTGTTCGTAGGTTACTCAGGGCACAAATTAGGACTACCGATACCAAAACAAACCATTTCCAGATGGATTATTTTGGCCATTCTGGAATGTTACAAACTAGCAGGGAAAGAGCCTCCTCAAAATCTTAGGGCTCATTCAACCAGGGGTATCGCAGCCTCCTCGGCCCTCCAAAGAGGGGTTCCGGTTCGAGACATATGTGCGGCTGCCACATGGTCGTCCGCACATACCTTCACAATATTTTACAACCTGGATTCCTCCTCTAGTCAAGAGACTAGGTTTGGCAAAGCCGTATTACATTCTGTTCATTCCTAAAGGAAACCTGGCGTTTTACTCCCACCTCCAATTACACACCACTGCTATGGGAGTCTATCAAAGATGAGGAATACGTCGGAGGACACAATCCCTTCGAAGAACAAGTTACTTCTTACCTGGTAACGTTCTTTCGATGGGATGTTCCTCCGACATATTCCTTATCTCCCCTCCCATCCATCCTCGCAGTAATACTTCCCTTGTGGTTGCAGCTTACGCTCCTTCAAGGTCAATAACCAATTCATGTAAAACAACTGTTAGCGTCAAAACGGAACTGAGCAACGGACGCTGCACAAGTCTATTTATACACGTGATGACGTCAGCGTCGATATGGAGGCTGTTGAGGGACATCGGCGTCCCTTGAGCCGACGCGCAGCACCCTCTATTGAAAAAATGTTCCGAGGCCAGCAAGCTGGGAGATGATCTATCAAAGATAAGGAATACGTTGGAGGAATATCCCATCGAAAGAATGTTACCAGGTAAGAAGTAACTTGTTCTTTGCTTCTGGTGTGCCAAACCCTGCTTCACATTTACGGACTGCCTTGGATTCCGATTTAAACCTCATTTTGTTTCTGGCATGCCAAACCCTGCATCACGTTCACGGACTGCCTTTGGATTCTAAGCAACAGCCGCTCGAGTCTTTGGAACTGATTGCTCATATAAAGCAGTAAGTCAGATTGACATTGCCTTGTTCCCATTGTAGCTGGAAATACTCCCTTCTGCTGACTCTGTGGATTGTTATTGAATTCTTGCCATCCACATCACCTCCTGTGTCCTATTTGGGGATTACCTGGACTGCCTACCTTTCAGTGTACACTGGGACGCTCTGCTGAAAGTGCACCATCCCATCCCTAGTGCGATCCTCGTGTCACCCGGGCAAAAGCTACCCTACTAACATTCCCTATTTTTTATTTTTTACTTTCGTTGGTTGTTCCCTTTGGAATATTCAATCATCCATATTATCCAGCAGTGGTAAGAAACTCCTACCATCTTTCTTATCCTCATCATCCTTAAGGGGTATAGTGTCTGATGGTCTTCTCTGTTCCTAGGGGGTGGCTGTTGTCCAGTTCCTGTTCCATCAGGATAGGAGGGAAAGGCATAAAGGTAACAATAGTCGATTACTGAATAAAGGGAAGTAGCTCTCAGTATTCTTGGTTACTCATCACTATTCCTTTCTTTTCAGCTGGGTCCGTAGCGGTGCAGTTCTCCCCACTCTTTTATGTGATCAGTCTCTGATACTCAGTACTTCAGAGGGTCAGATCGCAGAAAAGGTATTTTACCCTCGCAGAGAGGAGGCTTCAACCAGGCTCCTTCAAGCAAAGCCCTTAGAAATCCATGCCCCCTGTCTTTGGGCGCTCTCCGTTCGGTGAGTAACACAGACCGTTTCAAAGAAGGAAAAGGGATTCACTATGGCTACTGATAGGAGGGTAGTTGGTATAGTAAATAATCACAATAGTTCAATGATCCTTGGTTTCAACACAAAGGGAGTAATGGATCATAAAATGTCACTAGGGGCCTTCGGAGAAACACCAGGGGGACAGAACTTTAATGTACCTCGTGCTGTGAAAGCTCTTGGTGTTCGACAGAGTCGTGTCGGTTTCAGGGCACTTTGCAGCTTCTGTGACAGAGTTCAAGACAGGAGACTGCTGCGGGTATCAGGCGGCAGGCAGTTCGGTGAGCAAAGCTGGACGGATGGTTGCAGTCTGGCCTACATGGCGGCTTGGGGTCAGGAATCGATGTCCCAGTGCTGGTCGGCTGTTCTGTAGCACTGGTCGAGGTGTCTCGGGTGGGTTTAGCCACTTCGGCTTAACAGTCAGCAGTGCAGTCGGTTGCAGCTCGAGGGGCTCGACTGGCTCGAAAATGTCCTTTTAAGACAGACTTCGGTAGATGCTTGTTGATGCACTCCTCCTAACTTCTTCACTGGGCTTTTGTCGTCCTTTAAGGCAAATGGCCCAAAGCTGAGAAAAGTGTTGCAGGCAGCTGCCTTGTCCTTAGTTTGGTTCAGAGACTCTCTGGCGCTTTCTATTTAGGGATGCTGCAGAGCCTAGCAGGGCACGCTGCCTGCTGGCTGGGTACTGGTTCTGGAGCTACTGGAGGGTCCTCTGGATTCAGGATCTCCCTCTGTTCCCTGTGAGATGTTTAGGGGAGGGATCTTCCTTCCCTCTTGGAGATCCTGGCCTTTCTTCACTGGTGGAACATTTAAGTCATACTGTACCTTCAGCCAGGGTTCAATGATGAGCTATTCCTTCTGCGTCTAGTGAAGCCTTCAGATCTGCCGAAAGAGGGGTTCGGCCCTTGTTTAAAGCCAAATGGATCACAGGGATTGGTGTAGGCTAAGCCTACCTTAATGAATCAATCCTGGGTCCCCACCAACAATCGCCTGTATGCGTAAGGTCATAACCAGAGTACTTTGCAACATAAAAATGAAAGGGGAGAAAACAAGTAATACCAAGTCACATCCATCTTCCTGTCTGTTGTGGATCAAAGGGTCCCTCTAGTTAATGGAGCTCTCTGTGGTTCCCGATTAAAGCGGCAGGTCTCCTTTGAAACTGCAGCGAGATCAGACTTTCTGGCTCCATCATCCACGTACCTTCTGAATGGGGTCTCCCTGCTGGGATGACTACTGTAAACACACAGTCCCAGACATGACATTTCACTGTCAATCGATACTGAGGACTGGCATCAAGGTTGACCCAGTGCAAATGAAAGGGTGTTGGGGTTGCCTGTATCCTTTGTTCGCCTCTACAGCCATGCCCCATGTGGGCTTGTTTGAATTAAACTCCGATTAGTATGCGAATGATGTCACCAGCTACAAAGCCCAACAAAAGGACAGGGCGGATCCATGGAGCCTTTGTTAGTTAATTAGGCTGGCCATGGCAGGGGGAAGGTTTGGCCCTCCCCCTTCTGAGATGACATGGTGTACTCATGGCTGTCATATCCCAACCAAATATGTCCACCCAGAGTACATGGGTCTAAGCATATGTCGTGCGGTGAGCATAAGAAACGTGTGTGGATTAGTACACACATTTTCTGGAGGTTGATCTATCATCATTCAATTTCATACAAAATTTCTAAAAAGCCCAGGTAAGAGCACAGCCACAATGCGGATGATCGAATTCCTCGCAACATCCTTGTTTAGAGAAGAAGGCGTAGATCCTGTCTGTCCTGGTCAGACTCTGCTTGCCACCATTGGAGAAGCTCACAGGCTCCTAATAGAACATCCAACTTCCCTGGTGGAAATGTCTCAAGCGAATCGAAACACTCTCTTCTGGCAAATCTCCAGGCCCAGACAGCTTCTCCATTACCTGCTAACAGATCCTCTTACACGCCTTGTCAATCACGTCCTTATTACTGACAGCGTCACAACACCTATGTCAGGTTCAATGCTCACCCTTCTACTCAAACCACGGAAGGACTGCAAAGATTGTTCGGCATATCGGTCTGTTTCCCTCCTTAACTATGATGCTCATATTTACTCTGTTATTTGTGAATCTCTTGGTTCCACTTCTGCTGAAATTAATTGCTGCCGAACAATCAGGTTTTATAGCAATCGCCAGACTCCTGATAATATTCTCACAGTAAAGAATTTAGTCGATCTTTGTAAAAAATAAGAGAACACCTTTTGGGCTTGCTTGCTTCGATCCAATAACAGCATTCAACAGCATATATTCAATATATTTATCTAAGGTTTTAAGAGGCTTTAGATTTGGACCCAATTTCATAAAATACATTTTTTTCAAATTTTAGTCACGATCATACATCCACTAGAATGATCAAAAGCCTTTCCAAACCTACTCCTATTTACTGTGGAATACACAAAGGATGTCCTTTATCCCCATTATTATTTACCTATGTCCTAAAGCAGGGTATAAAATGTGCACTCTCCATTGACGAGTCATATTTTGACTTTTGGGGAGTAAGAAATGGTGTGCTGTCTGTATGTATGGAATTGAGGTGACAAGTGAATTTTTTTTATGGCTGGTTGCGAGCTTGCATCTTGAATTTTTTCCCCCTGCCCTAGAGCCATTAGCTTGCAAGAGTAGGCATAACCCACTAATTACTTGTGTCACAGCCATCCCATCTACTCATCACCTTGCTCTATTTGCTGGTGATGTGATCTTTATGACAACTCTAAAATCTACCCTACTGCGCTCTGAAACACATGTATATGGGTGCAATATAAATAAAATATCAATATCAATACCGCCAATAGTTGAAGAATTGTACCAGTTTAGGCATGTTTCAGGGTATGCTATTAATTATGTCAAGTCTTACATTACATCTCTTTGTGCACCATTTTCTGTTAAAGTGGGAATCGGAAAAGCATAAGTATTTAGGTTTCTTTCTTAATTACTCTCATGATACCTTCTAGCAACATAATTTCCCTGATCTTCTACAAAATCTGTTGGGGACATTTTCTTTCCTGCTTGGCAGATCCACAGCCATTAAAATGTATTTACTTCCATGCTTGCTATGTTTTCCAAGCCTTTCCCATCAAAGTGCCACTTGAGGCAATCAACAAATTTCAAACTAGAATAAGGGATTTTATTTGGCTGGGGAAAGCTCCCAGGCTATCTAGTAATCTTTTGATGTGTCCGAAGCAGCAAGGTGGAATAGCAATCTGTAGTAGGTCAGAAAAAGGATGAGGACACTGAGGTGGGATTTCTACCTGAGATGATATTCAAATAATAAACAAAAGGCCTATCTATCCCTACCAAAAAGGGGTTTTCCCTACCTCACAAAAAGCTAACTAGAGTGATTGTCGTCAGTGAGGTAGTCCAAATCGAAACCGTGTGTCCTATGTCCAAAAACTACCCTATGCTGACCTTACCACTAAGGTTTATTTCAACCAACAAAAAAAAGGGGTCCAGGAGAATGACACATTTTTGATGATTGCTCAAAACATGCCATTTTATTAAAGTATAAATGATATATTAAACGCCTCACTATCCCTACTCTGCTGAGGATTTCCCTACCTAACAAAACTAAAGGAAAACGCTTAAACATGAAATGCACAATGAAAATATATGGCAATTCAAATAAGGGAAAAAAAAATATTCAGTTTGTTGATAGTGTTAATAACCTGGGAGTGTTCCCTTTCACAGGATTAAATGTGAATTCAGCTCCACTCTTCAACAAAACAATCCATGTAGGTAAGATAGTCTCAGACCAGTTCTTGATATCTCAATCCTAAGGTAAAGTTTTGTTAACCAAAGTTCCAACAATAGCACATCTTTTCTCATTGGTGAAATATTCCACTTCCACAAAATAGCATCAATGTTATTCGCAGCCACAATGCTTTGCCACCACTTCCAATAATCCAAGAAGACTTGCCACAGTTAAAAAGAAATATAACTCCTAGAAATGTTATTGAGACACAGTTCTTGGATAACAGTTATTATGTCACTAGTTACAAGATTAGGATTCACAGTGCATATGCTTCCATTTCACCAACTACACTTCTACTAAAGGTTACCATGGGGGCATTTTCCTTTGTCTAATAGTACGCCACTTCGCTTGGGCTACTGAAGTGTCAATTCTACTGACAAACAGATAGATCACCAGAGCTTCAGTACTTTGCAATTCAAAACAGGTTTTTGTTCTGCCAATAATTATTCTAAGGCACTTCAACACTTTCAAATAGGCAAGGCACTTATCCTCTGAATATCTTTCTTCAAAAGGGGCAGCCTCTCTTGTCCGTCTGCCACAATTACTCAAGTTTGCCTTTATGACCCACTTCTCTCTGTTGCTTAGTCTTTGGCAATATAGCCACAATATTTACCCAGAAGCCTTGATGCCACTCTCTTGGCTTCAGGTAATGTGTGCAAGGTTGAACTTCTATTAGGCTCACAGTATTATTTAGATTGAAAGCAGCCTTTCTTAAGGCCAGAAAACAGTCTTACTAGAGGAATACTCTTGGCTTGGGCAATGCTTGCTCTCTTCAACTTTAGTTAAAATGTTTAAACACTTTACTTCTTTTATGGACAATTATGAATAAAGATGCAAAGTTCACTCTTCTCTTGGAAATCAAAATTAGGCACACACGACCGCTTCTTTATAATGCTTAAGTGTTTGACAATGGCTTTCTGCAGCTTTTGCTCTTCATGTGTGTGAAAAGAGAAATTACTGATCACACGCCAGTGCTAATTTCCAATTGTCCCATTGTTCAGAGTTCAACAAACAACTTCAGATTGCTTCTGATTATGCATGAGTGAATAGTAAGCTGGATACTGTTGCTGGCGGTGCTCGCGCAAGGCATCAGAAAGCCAGGTTTGACTCGCTGCCTTCTGTGATCCTTGTTCCACATGTTGCAAGCTGCTACTGCTTCTGGCACAACATCTACTGCTTCTGGCTTCTCTTGGGCCCCACACCCTTCCTCCCTGAAGGTGTTTCCTGTCCGGCCACTCAATTAAGGAGCCCCTCACGCTCCTAAGATCCACGACTTCACGACAGCTGCTCGCCTCGCCTCTTGCTGCACAATCTCTGCAGTTAGGGTCACATGGGGAAAGGCAGCCTTCCTGCATGTTTTCCGCAGTACAGCCTTTGGAATTAAGAGTTTGGGGGAACAAGACCTTCACAGGACAATCATGTGAAATCTTCTGCATCAATGTCCTGACGTATCTTTGGTACTCCCTCTTCTTCCTGGATTGCCAAAACTGGGTCTGCTTTCTTCTGCCTCTGCTACTTCTATATCCACTCCGGCCACAGTTCCAGCTCCTTCCAAGCCTGCACCAGAGGGGGCCTTTTATGCCTCTCAGGTTCCTTCAGGTGTGGGCTGATAGGCTTAATTGCCTGACTTCTGCTACACAAGACCTCTTCAGCCATCTTCCTCGTCTCAGTACTCATGGGATTATGGAACTTGTAGTCCTTAAAGAAAACAATGAGTCCTTTTTAACTTCTGCTTTTTGGCAAACAGCCAAAGTGTGGGATTATGGGTAAAGATAAACAGGGGGTTTATCAGTCTTCATGATCTGTCCACTCCCCTCCCCCCCAGATGATGCTCCCACAGTACACCACCCCCAGGGTCTGGATCAGGAAGCATCTGCCTTTCCCTGACCACATGAAAAGGGTCCCAGGCCAGGTTTCCCGGAGGAATTATTACTGATTCATCACAATAGTTAATCAATTCCTTTAATTCCTCAAGGGGATTCTCCCACCTTCTCTCAGGAATCCCAGGTCTTCTTTTATCGACTGTTTTTTGTATCCCTTCTCAAGGGTCTTGGCCTCTAATTCTCTGGATTTCCTTTGTATCAATAGCCCTCTCACTTGTATTTGTTTCACAGTCTCTCATTCCACAGAGCCCAGTGTCCCCGGCTTCTTTTATCACTTTATCTTAAAAGTATTTGCATGGGAACTAACATGTAGGTTCTTCTACACCTCTTTAATTATGTCTTGGTCTTCCCAACCACTGAGACATGTATTATAGTTTTTTGACTTTCTTCACAATCTTTACTATTTTTGTAGTCAATGGGACAAGTATAAGGAGTCCTCAGTATTTGTTGTATATTCTGCTCTTTTCACCGTTACTGGGATGAGTATGAGTCCTTTGGTATTCGTTATACTCTTTGCTGCTGTCACCATTACTGAGATGAGTATGATGAATCTCTCAGTATTTGTGATACTCTCTGCTGTTTAGCCCCTCCCAAGTCTCCCGTTGTTCCCTTTACCTCTAGCTTGTCGGGTTGGCGTCACCAGTTCTTTCTGTGGGGTCGGGGGAATCACTCTTTGCCGGTATACGCTTCCAGCATCTTGCTTTTCCTCTCTGCTTTGCTCTCTGCAGAGTATGCTGCTGGATGTCAGTGTCTCTGTCGGACCACAGGGTCCACCTCCTCGAGGTCACGCCACAACCTCGCATTGATTGCCAGAAACACTGGTCGGCTCCCTGCTGGCTCCTGCTGCTGTTTTCCTTCTCGTTCTCCACGTCCTCTCGACCAAGGACCTCCTGGAATTCTCTGGCTTCTCTCTCTGCTCGGGGAACACAATGCTCTGCTACCAGGCCTTCTTTGCTTTTTTTGCATCTGATCTGGATCCTCCTCACGGAGGAACTTTGTTGTTCTTCTGTTTCCCTGGAGTATTCTTTCTTACTCCATGGTTGCCACTCTTCACAGTATTCTCTATTTGCCATGGATGATTGATCAGCACTACTTCTTCTCAGTGGATTTGTGTTGAGTGAGAATATTAGAAGCTGTTACAGTAGCAAACAGTGGTCTGTTCAGGTTGTCTCTTTTGAGGCAGTGATGGACTGAAGGGGCACATAGGAAAGTGGGCAGAGAGTTCCTTCATGGAACGGGAGTCCTTGTCCCCAAAAAAAGAGTCTCTCTGCCTGTGTGGTCCCACCGACCGCCACCCTTACGGTGGAATATTGCATAGCGGACTCGCCTCTCTAGCCTCACAGGGAAGGGCGCCCCGCTGGGGAGAAGTGACGCGATCCTGTGAATCATCACAAATCGCAAACATTCATAAATACTTAATAGTGGCACACATTATGGTGTCATTTGATTGCGTGGATGTCCATCAAGACAAGAGGTGGAAAGAGTTGTAGCAACCAGAACGTATGCCCCCCCCCTTAGACTTTCTCATGGCTGTTTCCCCAAAGTCACAGTCAAGGATACTTATGAGGGCGTCCACCCTCGTTAATCTTTATTTTGAGAGTGGCGGTAGATATCGCTGTTCAGAAGTTTAAACTTTCTACCCCCATAGCCCTTGACACAGATTGTTGGGAACTCCAGCTTCGTAACAGATATGGGAGCGTAGATCTTCACCAGATGGAGGGAATGCGGTCTTAGTGGGTTATATTAAATATATGAAGCAGACATCCCACTGTCTTTTGAGCAATGTAAGACCATATTTTCTATTTCTGAAATATAAAGGTTTCATTATATATAATTGTGTCATTGGTTTTCCTAGCAGGAGGTTAGATACGGCAGTGGCAGCGAATGGACAGTCTTTGTAAAGCTGATATCTTATAATTTCTCAAGCCATAGAATTTCTAACACACATAAAACTCTTATCAATGACACAGCCGGGAAAATACTGAAGTACATGAAATGATAGGAAGAGGAATTGGAATTTCATTTCCACTGTCGTCTTGGGAATTCATATGGAAAAGGCAGCAAAGTAATCGATTTGTGACCGTCTTACTGAAAAACACATGCGATAATTGACAGAGGGTACTTTATCCCAGACAGACTTCATAAGATGTATCTGAGATATTGCCTGCTTTATTTATTTATTCTTTACATTTATATAGCGCACAAGCAGCCCACGGGCATCCTGGTGCTGTTACAAGCAGACTTACATAGTTGCAAAGCGGTAGAGAGGGGACGGGGGAAAACGGGAGAAGAGAGAGGTAGCATACTGGCGGAGGTTCGTGGTTACAGTGAACCTGGCAACGGTAGGGTAGCAGTTAATAATGCTCTGACTAGATAGGTTACAGTGAGAGAAGGCAGTAGAGTAGTAGTTAATACATACACTAAGGACCAGTACGTGCTAAAGTCCATGTACAGTAGAATACAGTACGGCAGGCTGAGGGGTGTCTGTAGCATGGGAGATTCTGGATGAAGGGGTGGGTGGGATTAGTTGAAAAGCAGGGTTTTTGGTGTTTTCCGGAAGGATAGGTGCGAGGTCTCAGCTCTGAGAGAGTTTGGTAGGGCATTCCATTGTTTAGAAGCAATGTAGAGAAAACTAGCGGCACCTACTTTGGCCCTCTTGATTGGGGGGATGTGCAGCTGGTTGGTGTGCCGAGTTCTCTTCTTCTGCTTGAGGTGGCTCTGACAATTATCTCTGGCAGGTAGGTGGGAGCTGTGTATGCCAGGCATTTGTGTTATTGCTAGCGTCTTAAAGGTAATCTGTTCTTTAACGGGGAGCTAGTGGGCCATACGCCATGCGTGTAAGATGTGATCTCTTTGGGGATACTTAATGCGGCTCTGAAAGAATATATATATATTTTTTCATAACATTTTATTGGGCACAATATCAACAGCAATGTAGTGCGCAATAGACATGTTAGGGTGATAATGTCTCAATGTGACTGATGGGGGGGTCTGATCGTTATTGTCTGTGGCCTTCTCTATTCGCGGTGATCGAGTGGGCGTCCATATTCTGAATTGATCTGGATTTAGTATATAGTTTAATAAAGCGGGCTACATTGGAGCCATCTGGTTAATGGCGGCCTTTTGGTGAGAGCTGGAAATTTAGCAGCGGGACCCATTTATGGACTACATGTGTTTAGGGCTCTGTTCAGTGAGCCTGATCGATTGCAGTGATCTTTTCGGCCACCGCTATGTCCCAACAGTTAGACCACCAAAGTGCCACTGAAGGTCCCTCTTTATTTTTCCACAACCGGGCCATTGCAATTTTTGCTGCTAGGAGTAGATGCGTGCATAGGCGGGGGATTTGACCTGATATTGGGAATGCACCGTCGCCTGTTTCACCCAAAAGGATGATTCCAGGAACCCATGGGATGGAGAGACCAAAAATGTCCTTGATGTGTTTTATTACCTCTCTCCAGTATACCTCCACCTTCGGGCATGTCCATACCATATGGAATAATGAGCCGGGGTCAGGGCAACCGCGCCAGCAGGTTCCGGGAATATTCGGATTGACCCTGTTGATTTGAGCTGGGGTGACATAGTATCTGTAGCAGAGTTTATAGCCCCCTTCCCTGTTTGTAATGCATTTTGAACTTTTATGCAGTCTGGTCCATATTTTTCCCATTCTTCAACCTCTATTTCTCGTCCCAAGTCCTTTTCCCATTCGAGCATGTATCTTTCTTTTTTGGAGGGATCTGCCCTGTCTAGGAGTCGGTAAAGGGCCGAGGTTCTACCTCTTTTGGTCGGGGTTGTTAGAGATAGTTCCAGCGCCGTTAATTCCCTGGAGCATTTCTCCCGGATCACCCTGTGGGACAACCAGTGCCGGATTTGGGCATAGTGGAATCTTTCCCGCTCATCGACCCCCGAATTTTGATTTGCACCATTCAAATGAAATGGGCATTCCATCTTTTAGGAAGTCACTAGTTTTTTGTAAGCCACCTTCCAGCCAGGGTTGGAAGGTGGTAAACTGAGACATGCCTGGTGAAATGTTGCGATTGTTCCAGATGGGGGTTAGGGGACCAAGAGCACCACGGATGCCCCATTTCCGGGCTGCAGCCTTCTAACATCAAACCGTTGTCAATGTTGCCGAGAGGGGGCCGCTGTTTGCTTGTGGCTTTGTTTGGTAGATGTGGGAGCTCTGAGAGGGTGACTGGACACCAGGCTTCTTCAAGTTGAGTCCATTTCGGGATGTCTGCCTCTTGTGCCCATGAAAATGCGTGTGCCAGTTGTGCTGCTAGGGTGTATCGGGCCAAATCGGGAACTCCCAACCCTCCCTGAGCTTTCCTCCTCGTCATTATTTGTTTGCTGATGCAAGGTTTTTTCCCACCCCAAACAAATTCCTGAATTTTCTTTTGCAGAGCTGTCAGGGCCGGACCCGGGATATGTATTGGCAGTGCTGTGCAGTAGTACAGCCATCTGGGGATTAGGTTCCTCTTTATGGCAGTAATCTGCCCGAACCAGGAGATTTCCTGGGATTTCCACCTTTTGAGATCGTTTTGGAATTCTTTAATCAATTGCGGGAAGTTGTTTGAGTACAAACGTGACGGGTCTTTAGTGATATGTACCCTGAGATATTCGATTGCACCTGTCGACCATGGGATCGGCATTAGGGGGCTGAGGGTGTCCCTTTCTTGCTTAGAGAGGTTAATTGTTAAGGCTGAGGATTTGTCCAGGTTTACTCTGAACCCTGATAGAACCCCAAATTCTTTAATCTCTTTCCACAGGGCGCCCAGGGATGTTGCCAGGTTTGATGCTGTTCTTAACGCACCGTCCGCATAAAGCGCTATTTTGTATTCGTGCCCTCCCACAGTTAACCCTCTTATTCTGTTGTTTTGCCTGATTCTTGCTGCGAAAGGCTCCATTGATAGAGAGAAGATTAGGGGTGAGAGCAGGCAATCCTGTCTAGTGCCCCTGGATATGTGTTTTGTTCCGGACCTGGTGCCATTAACCCGCAGTTGTGTGGTGGGAGATTGGTATTTAGCCATTACCTATGTGATGAAATTTGGGGCGAAGCCGAAATGCTTGAGGACAGCCCGGATATACCCCCAATCCACCAAATAGAAGGTTTTGTGGGCGTCTATGGATATAACGGCCATTCCTACCTTCAGTTTGTGGGCGCTTTCAATGATGTTTATCGTCCTCCTGATGTTGTCATGGGTCCCTCTCCCCGGGATGAATCCCGTTTGATCTCTGTCAATTAGGGTTGGAAGAACCGATCCCGGCCTTGCGGCCAGCACTTTGGCAAAGATCTTGTCATCGTTGTTCATAAGTGTGATCGGGCGGTAGGAAGTAGCCAGTTCGGGGTCTTTCCCGGGTTTGTGTAGCAGTACTGTGAGCGACTCTGCCATTGACCCAGTGACCGATCTTGAGGACAGGAAGGAGTTGAATAGGGCTGCCATCTGGGGTGCTAACATTCTGGCATATTTTTTGTAGAAGTTTGCAGTTAGGCCATCTGGGCCTGGGGCGGTGGATTTGAGAGCTTTAATGGCTTCAGTGATTTCTTCAGTGGTGATGGGGGGGGGCTTCTGAGGATTCCAGCTGGGATGTGAGTTGGGGGGGTATAGTATGCAGATATTCTGGCAGATTGTCTAGTGCTGTGGGATTTCTGGACATTATGGTTTTAGGGTATCTCACTAGTTTGTTAATTTTATCAGCCTCGGAGTAGACCAATTTTCCACCCCCCCCCCTAGTTTGAGAATGTAGTTTCGACTGCAGATCTTTTTCAGCTTTTGCGCTAGCACTTTGTTTGCCTTATTCCCTTTACTATAATAAAACTGCCTCGTGTAGGCTAATGATTTGGCAGTTCGATCGGCGCAGTGCATTTCTAGCGCTGTTTTGGCTTTTCTCAGGGCTCTCTCTGTTTTCCTGGAGCTGCGTAATTTCAGCTCAGCCCCTAATTGATTTACCATTTCCTTCAACTTGGCTGACGCGATGTTCGAGATTCTTCTCTGTTCCGCTCCAGAGCTAATTAGTGACCCTCTGATGACTGCTTTCATAGCGTCACAGATGATGTTGATGGGGGAGTTCTCCGTTGTGTTTTCCTTGAAATAGTTGGCAATTGTTTCCTCAACTTCCGTTCTGATGCATTTGTCTAATAGTAGGGAGTCATTCATTTTCCAGTGTCTCTGAACAGGATGCTTTTGGCCTGATATAACTAAGGTTGTGGAGACTGGGGCATGATCAGATGATATGCAGGTGTGAATTTCTACCTCGTTTAGACATGGGAACAGGACTCCGGATATTAGTATGAGGTCTATTCTTGAGAATCCTTTATGTACACAGGTGTAGTGAGTGTAGTCTCTTGAGGTACCGTTGAATTACCTCCAGGCGTCGACAGATTCGGTTTCTCTGAGCAGTTGAGCTAGTGATGGCGCTTGCGCAAAGTATGTGTTTGTGGGGGGCAATGTTTTGTCCACTTGTGGATTAGGCATGCAGTTGAAATCCCCGAGGTGCCCTTCGCGAAAAGCCAGGATGGTCGGGATTAGATTTGAAATGAAGCTGGCTTGGGACGTGTTGGGGCCATAAATTGCAACGATGGTGATGGGGAGCTCTTCGAAGAGGCCCTTGAGTAGGAGGAAGCGACCCTCCGGGTCTCTTCTTGTGATATTTGATAGCGGGACTCTGTCACTAAGTAATTTTGCCACTCCTCTTTTCTTCTCTTCAGATGAGGCGAAAAATGTCTTTTTGTACCTGTTGAATCTCACCCGGCATTCATCTTCTTGCAGCAGGTGAGTTTCTTGGAGGAGTACGAAGTCTCCCGATAATTGCCCCAATCTATGTTCCACCAATCTGCGCTTCCTTGGTGAGTTCAGGCCTTGGACATTCCATGTGAGGATTACTACCTCGCTTGTGTCAGCCAACATCTTTTACTTTTGCGTTCGGTATGTTTCGATCTGAATACCCCACCAGGAGCTGTGTTTTTGATAGATGAGCGAACTTGCTACATTGGTGTAGTTTTGGCATTGCTGCTGTTATGATGTTGATCAGGAGGCCGGAACCTGGGCGACCCGGTACTCCCAACTTTGGATTGGTCCTTCCGTAACCCCTTCTCCCCCCTTCCTGCCCCCCCAAATTGAACTAGTAGGAGAACCGCTGTCCTACTGCCACTGGGAAAACTGGTGGCACCAAAGCGCTAGACGCTGGCCAACTGGGCTGCTGAAATGGAATATGTTGGAGCTCGAATGTTGCTCGCACACTGTTGGAATAGTTATGGGCATTTTTCACTGAGGGCTTCCTTGTTATGAGGGTCTTGCCTCATTATAAACTGTGTGGTGACCTCTGCCTTTATTTCATTGACACAGAAGAGATTGTTGCCTGGGTCTCGAGGGCCCGGACTCTCTGGCGTTGTTGATGTTTGATCATCCCGGGTTGGAGTCTTTCTTAGGAGGGCCCCAGAGTATGCGCTGTCTGCCAGCCTTTGACCATTCTCCTATTGAAGGCTTTCTTTGGGGAGGGGGGAATGGTTTGGTTCTTCTGATTCCGAGTTCCCGTCTGTTCTTCTGAGGCCCATGAGTTTCTCCGCCTCTTTTAGTGAGTGAATTTGCTTCTGAGCCCCCTCCCATATGAATTTGACCGATGTCGGGAACTTCTAGTGTTATGGGATCTCCCTTTCGCGCAACCACTCAGTTAATGATCGCATAGCTTTTCGTTTTGGAAGAGTGGAGTTCGCTAAGTCTTGATAGAGTGATATTATGGACCCCTGGAAGGTGATTTGGTGCATTTGCCTCGCCTCGCGCATGATTTCCTCTTTAATTTGAAAAAAGTGGATTCTGACTAGGACGTCCGGGGGGAACGTGGAGTCCCGCCTCGGGATTGTCCGTGTACCCGTTCCAGTTCCAGGGGCGATTCGTCTGGGAGGGTGATTATGAACCTAAGTAGATCCGAGACATAGCTTTTTAGTGCTACATCTGGGATGGAGGATGGGATCCCTCGTAAGCGGATATTGTTTCTTCGGGACCGATTCTCTGCATCCTCCTGTTTTGCTTGTAGGAGGTTGCATCTCGCCTCGAAGGCTGCCATTCTGTTCCTGTCCTGCTCGTCTTCATATCTTTGGTCACAGACCTCGGATTCGAGTTCGGCAGTTCAGAGTTCTACCTCTTCTACTCTCTTGTCCAGAGAGTTGATTTTATTTGTGACTTCTTCCATGCTTTTAATGATCAGCTTTAGTGACCATTTGAGATGGGTTGTGGGCTGTTGCGGATGCTGTGGGCATGACGCCGCTGGTGGAGTCCTCTGGCTGGTCCCCCTTTTTGGATCTTTCGGCAGATGAGATAGACATTAGTGCAGTGATGTCCGTTTGTCAAAAAGCGGGAAGACATCTAAACATTTTGCCACTAGTGGGTCTTTGTAGCAGCACTTTCTGCGCAGAGTATATGGTTTCGCTTCGCGGGGGAGGAACTCGGGACTCCACACTTATTTCCTGCCCTTCCAGGCTTCGCCGTGGGTGCCCAGTCAGGGAATGGGGGATATAAATGTTTATATCCTACCTTTTTGCTGACTAGGATGGGCTTCTGTGGGCTATATGGTGGGCACCCTATAGGGGGGCGAGGAGGCGGGTTGCAGGATGGGTGAGGCTTGGGGAAGCAGCTGAGGCTGAGTAAGGTGTTTTAGTGGTGCCTGTTGGTGGTGGGGTTTGGGACCCGACTTGACATGAGGTTTGGGAACTTAATAGTCTCAAGCGGGCCCCTCTGCCCCTCACAGCTCCTCACCTTGTGCCGGTTGGGCTGGTGTGCTCTCCAGCGGGCGTTGGGACTCCTGATTGCCCCAGAGGCCTTCAGTCATGCATGCCCGATGAGCTGCAAGTTGGAAAAGCTGGAAAAGAAGCGTTATGGGTGGACAGCCAGGTGGGGACTCACTTCTCCGGATTGCTGAGCAGTGGATTCAGCTGGATCCTGGCTGGGCCCCCCCCAGAGGAGGCAGGCTGCGGGTCTGTTTGGCGGGTGGTCCCGCCCGGATTTGATACTTGGAGTGATGAAGGGACCGGACCCGGCCAGCCCACCGCAGGGACCGTGAGGAGCGGTAGGCGATTGATTGCAGGACCGGGTCGGAAGAGAGGAGGAGCGCAGGACCCAGGTAAGCAAGCCGGGCCGAGAGGCACCGGGGCTGTGGATCTTAGCTGGCGGAAGCGCGATATGTGCCGGGATCAGCTCTTTACTCCGGTGCTGAGGTGCCTCTTAGTGGGTGACAGGTGCCGTGTGCTGTGTCACCGGCTGCAGGCTTCTAGGCTGAGGTGCTGGGTGGGCAATAACAGTGCGGGTTGGCGAGCTGGGAGCATTTGGCGGATTCGACTGCTTTAGCTCGCCTGCCCCTCCCCTTCAGAGGTTCTTCGCGGGTTTAGATCGTGGCCACCATCTTGGTATCGAGGAGGTCCCGATCGGGAAAATACGCCGAAACATGGCAAATCGGCAACGGAACGGGGACCCGCTCGACCGATCACTGCCGCAAAGATTCATATGCAGTATACTTCAATTGCAGATCATAACGGGGTCGGGAAGTGGCGGTGTTGGTAGCGGTGCGATGGGCCAGGCAGGCGCTCCTAGGAAGACATGCCGATTGCGGCAGCTCCGAGCCACGCCCCCCAAATTGTTTTGAATGACCTGGAGCCTATTCCGGTTTTTTGCCGAAGTGCCGGGCAAGAGGACATTGCAGTAATCTAATTTGGCCCCAATGGTGGCTCTGTCAATTGAGAGGCAATTTTTTTCTTGGTCAAGTAAGGTTTCATTGCATTTATGAATTTTGTTGTGAGTGAGGCCGAGGATGCAATAGCACTCGCCTGTCGTGACATGGAGAGCGTGGAATCAAGGTAAACTCTTAGGGTCCTTACTGAAGGTGAGACAGTGATTATTGTGTTATCTATGATGAAGGCACAATATTGCTTACTGGGTTTGCTAAGGGTTTTTTAGGACTGACTAAGAGGATCTAAGTTATGTCTCAATTGAGATAGAGCCCATTTGCTGCAATCCATGCTTGAATGGTGGTATAAATCATGTGTAGAGACTTGGCGTCTTGTTGTAGGACCTCGAGAGAGGTAGGAGCACCTGGGTGTCATCAGCATAGTTTGTGTAATCTATTCCAAGGGTGTCCAGCTTATCGAAGAGGAGTTTTGTAAATAAGTGCTGTGCACGAGCCCTGTGGGACTCCGCAATGAATGGTGGTTGGTGCTGAACAAGCCTGGTTGGAGAGGACTTTCATGGCTCTTCCCTCCAGGAAGGAGGTGATTCATGTTGTTGCTTCTGGGGAGAATTGAGCTGCATTGGTGAGATTTGTTTGCTGAGAATCTTTTGATCAACAAGAACGAACGCAGCAGATAGATCCAGAAGGAGGAGAAGTGCTAGTTTGCCTTCATCCATCATTTCTGTTAATTGATTTTTAAGGTTGAGTAGCGCAGACTCTGTACCGTGTGCTTGGCGGAAGCCAGATTGCCTCTTGCCTAGGATGTGATTGGATTCTAGGAAATGCTGAATTTGAATGTGGGCTGCCTTGTGAAGGATTTTAAGGAGAAACGGGATGGCAGTGGTAGGGTGGTAGTTGTTCGGTGAGGCAGGGACTAGCGACGTTTATTTTAAAGAGGGGAGTACCCATGCTTTTTCAAGACCGGGCGGGACAAGGCTGGATGCGAATGAGGCGTTAATGAAGGCTGTCAAACGGTGCAAGGGAGTGAGCACATTCTTTGATACTATTGGCTGGACAAATGTCACCTTTACAGATGGAGGGTTTTAGGTGTTTAGGAGTTCAAGGACTTCCATTTCAGTGACATCTCTGTAGGAGAAGAGGTTCTTGTCTCAGGGAGTATTGTTGTTGATGGGTGGGCAGGGTGGGTCTGGTTTGGACAAGGCTTCGTGGTGAGCTCAGATTTTGTTTTGTAAGAGGTCTATTTTATTTAGCATGGCTGTTTGGATGTCTGAGGACTATGCTTCATCTTTGACAATGTCATCTGAGTTGGTGACTGGTGTGACTAGATCTCTAAAAATGGCAAACATTTCTTTGAACTGCGATTTGGTGTTTGATATTCTGGTGTTGAAGGAGTTGGCCTTTGCTTGGATAATGGCTTTTTTATATTGAGCAGATAACTCTTTGGATTAACTAGGATTGGTTTGCCAGTGGGTCAAGGCGTTACGTTTGGTGGTACTTGGCGCTTGGATTTCTGCCGTGTACCAAGAATTAACGTGCATGTTTTTTTGTGCTTTTTTTTTTTTGTTCTAGAGAGGCGATGGTATCTAGTGCCATTTTGCGAGTGTCCTTATACTGTCACGCTAGCAGACCAGGATCTTAAGAGAAGGGAGGCTTGAATGCAGGAGCCTCGAGAAAGGGTAGGAGGTTGTCTTTGGAAAGTATATGTGGACTTCTCGCAACTGTTGGAGGGGTGGGAGCTTTAGTGGCTGAGGCTCTGGGAATGGTTAACTGGATGAGATGGTGGTCAGTCCAAGGGCAGGGGATATTGGAGCTGACAGTGGTGGTGCAGTTTTGGTCAGCCACCCAGTCTAGGGCGCAGCCTTTACAATGGGTGGGGCTTGTGATTCTTTGTTCAAAACCCAGGTCATTGAGTTGCTTAGCAAGAGCTTTGGCTGGTTTGTCTTTGGGGCCATTGAGGCCCAGGTTTAGGTAACAAAGTAAAATGGCTTTAGTGGTAGTTTTAAGGTTATCTCCTAGGAAATGGAGTATGTTACAGTGAAAGTCTGCGGCTGGACCTGGGGGCCGGTAGTCAATGTTTATGGTGATTGTGTGATTGGGGTAGATGGCAAGATTGGCAGAGATGGTGTCAGTGTTGCCTACCAATGAGGAGTTGACTATTCTGAGGGCGAGGGCTTCTTTGACTATGAGGGCTACTCCGCCCCCTTTCATATGCTGTCTGTCTTGACGGTGAATGGTGTAACTAGGTGGGAGGGCTAGGGCGATAGCTGGTCCAGCAGCTTCATGAAGCCAAGACTCTGTAATAGCTAAAATGCCAAGATTAGTGAGGAGGTTGTGAATCTCCATGGCATGGGCTGGGAGCGACCTGCGTTGATGAGGGCGCATTGGAGAGGAGGGAGAGGGGTGTTCTTATTATTTCGGAGAGGGCTAGTATGTGATGTGGGACGAAGGAGTGGAGCTACTGGAGGACAGGGCGTAGTAAAGCGATTCAAGGATGGAAAGGAGCGAATGTTGTGTGGCGCGAGTGTTGTCATGGAGTGCTGTGGGCTCCGAAGGGGGTAAATTAGTTGATACTATAGTAGAAGTAATGAGCGTGAATTGGGAGGGCGACTGAACGCGTAATGGCAGTGAGGCAGAATGAGCTTGTGCCTAGCATGAAGTTCCTAAAAGACATTGGCCTAGGGCAGCTATGCCGATGTAAATGTTTGGTACAGGACTTTAGCCTATGGAGTCTGAGAACAAGATAGTCAGCGAGACTGGTTGTGGTGCCGGCATGACGTGTGCTGGGTGCATTGTTAGTTGAGGAGGAGAAAGGCGGTAGAAAGGGAGTGGGTGGGATGTCGTCTGAATTGGGAGCATAGCTGGTCATCTCATGCAGGTGTATGTGGGGGAGAGCAGGCTTGGTGAGAGTCTGTATGCCGAGAGAGAGCCATGTGGGAGAACATTGGAGAGAGGGAGTCTGCTGAGCTTGGGCCGTGAGCAGTCAATTGGGGGAGAACCCGTGGTAGGGATGCCGTGGCGGGCAATATCTAGGACGTTGAGATATAACAGTGATGGGAGCGTGTAGGGCTAGCTTGGTGCCGGAGAGAGCCCAGGCAAGAGATGACAGGGCAAAAATGCGAATCCAATCGAATGCAATACAATGATTAAACATGTGCTAGGATGTAGTGCGGTCTAGTGTATCGGGCACAGCAGACTGCACGCAAAAATGATATGCTGTGACAATACAAAGCTTAAACATTTGCAAAGGTATAATGTGGTAAGGACAAAAATATGCTACCTTAGTGCTGGGCAAGTAGAAAGACCGTGTAGCCCCAACGGTGTCCAGTCAAAGTTACGAATACAAAGTTTCGAAATGCAATATGTTCGAAACAAAAGGATAAAAAAAAAAGTTTGAATGCGTTGGGAGTCTTAGCTGCCGGTAGGCAAACACGCACAGCTAGAGGCGGCTCAGCTACTCTAATCGTTGTTGGCCCAAGAGGAGGGTCATGGCGGGCAATGTGTTTAGCAAGTGTAGTACAGACAGGCAAGTTACAACCGGCTGCCATCTTAAAATTCACTGCTTGGAGTTCTGTGAATCAGGAATCAAAGAAACAGATCTGCAGGATTGCAGAACAGAGATTTTGGCTGCAAAGTAGAGTGCAGTGCTTTTTGAGGATGGCACCGCTTTGTTGGAGGGAGTGTGGTGGGGTTGGCTGCATGGATCCTATATGGTGTCAATGCCCAAAAATTAAACCCTTCTGTGCAGATATCATTAATTTGATCTATAAAATAGTGGGCATTCGCAGGCCCATGAACCACTTAGTAATTCATTTGGATGACCTAGACGATCAGGAAATGTTCACTTTGGGAGCAACTTATTAAAAACTAGCTAACCACATGCTGACAACTGCACACCTTGCTATCACTCATTTTTAGAAGTCAGATGCTCCCTTGCTACACATGTGGTGGACTACAATTTGGCATGTGTGTGTGCCCCGAAAAGGTTCAGAGCCACACTTACTGACATATTTGCTGAGTATAGATCTGTCTGTGATCTGTTTATTTCTTACATCAATTCAGAGGAATCATGCTCTGGAATATCCTGCCCTGGAAGGCTTTTTAATTGCCTTGATATGTATATGAATGCAATAACACCAATAGATGTTGCATAGACAGTATGGTTCTGATGTTTGATTATTTGAATAGCCCATGCCTGATAAATTATTGCTGATATTCTGACACTCCCCCCTCTGTCTTTCTCCCGTTGGTTGTTGCATTTTTTTAATTTTGTAAAGGTGTTGCTTGAATATCAATACAAAAATATATATTTTTTAAAAGTATACATTCATCCCAATGATCGCTATCAGTCATCCTTATGTTTTAATTTCCTAAATGTTGTCAATTATGTCTAGGTTTTTCTCCATGTTTTCCCACTTTTTCGCCCTACCCTTGGCACCATTCCTTTCCATCCCACAGACCACGATCTGGACAATACCCTGATAAGGGGGGTCACAATTTGGCTCTGCACTGACGAGACTCTGTAGTTTAAGGTCAGAACAGCAGTGATGCATGCAGTGTATAAGACTTAGTATAAGACAAAGAAATATGCCCTGCCTTATTTACGGCAAATGTGCAATGGAGAACAAGAGGCGGCTTCCATTGTTACAGGTAGTCATAGTCTGGTGACTGCCAGTTCGTTCTGTTTTTGTGTGTTGGTGTCATATGTACTCTAAATAAACAAAGCTGCAGAGACTAGCCATTGTTCCTCCAGAGACACTGAACATTAGGAACTGAATTTAAGGAAAATGAATTGTGAATCAAAAATCTCTTGCTAACCCCCAGAGCCACTCTGTCCTGGAACCCACATAACCATCAAGTTTGCCTGATTTTCTATGGCACGCACCACAGATAGATGGCCCTCATAGCTACTGGTAATGCTTTGGTCATTGGTGCTTTGTGTAAGGAAAGCATGGTATCAACAGTAAGACTGACACAAGCAACCACTGTTGAAGGTTGTTTATTGAACTTCCAGTGGGTTTGAAAAACGCCCATCTAATCCTAAATCTAAAGATGGGAGCAAGCTACGACCATCTAAAAATAACGCAATCCTAGTTGTCTTGTCAAAATAAAAAGCCCTATACTAATAAACCTATTGCCAATCCTTACCAATAAATACAAATATTTGGGAAACAATGTTATGTAAAAGAAAAAGTGTTCAAGAAATCATATGTCAGGATATTCAAGCAATAGGCTTCCCTTTCCCACGTTTTTAGCACAGCACAAGGCGGCACACTTGAGCTTAGCACAGTCTCTGGCTTCTCTAGCATGAGGGTGTAGTTCAAAACTTCAACATCATGGCGTTCTGTGCCAAAGTCTCTTTGCCATTCAAAGTCTCTTCTTTCAGAGGGCCTGACGCAACAAGAAACAATAAAGTACCTTTCCTCTTGTATTTCACATATACACAATTTCTTTAGGTGTTTTACTATCCACCTCGGATCCCCCTCTGCCGGGCTCAGATCCATTTTGACAGAAGATGTTCAATCAGTTTCTCTCTGCCGGGCTCATACCAATAACACACACTTGCTTTAAACCAAAGCTTTCAATTAATCTCCCTCTGCCAGGCTCGGACCAACTTTATGTACTTTGCCATAAACTTTCTTTATCATCATAGAAGACTTTAGACTGTGTGCAGGATTTAGCTTGACCCGTCGCAGGACCACTACGATTCACAATTCTTTGCCAGTCTTCCACTTTTGTTAAGTCTCAGCTGGATACCTTACAGAGACCTTCTATTGAGCACACGCGTTGTGCCGCCCCACTCTGTCGAAGGTATCGTATCTTGGTTTCAAAGTTCAATCACTCATCTGCCGTTCAACTTCACTCACGTTGGTTATCGCACGCGTTTCACAGTGCTCGCCATACAATGTTGCCGCTTGCAACCATGGCTTCAACACAGAGACCGGTCCTATATCGGTTCCCCCAACTCACTCGCTGTGTTGCTTTCACTGATGCTGCTTTGTTGTTTGTATTTATTCATTTGTCACCAAGCCCCGAGGCATCTGGGCGCTTTTCTTACGTAGGGTACGTTGCATGGTTACATACATGTTAGTGAAGTACAGCAGGTTCAGAAAGTGCAAAACAGTGCAGTCAAATAAACAAGAGGGGGGGAGGTTACTCATTCTCTAGTGAGAAGAGCCACATTTTTGTATTATTCCTGTATATATGGTAGGAGGGTTCTGTTCTTAAGGTTATGGGTAGAGAGTAGCACATCTTGGCTGCTAGAACAGGAAAGCTACTACCTCCTGCCTTTGTAGTTTGAACCTCAGGATCTTAAGGCATTGTGACTGTGCAGATCTAGTGGGGTGTTCTGAGATGTTGCGTGAGATATGGTTGGTCAGATATCTGGGTGCTAGGTTTGCAAGGCACTTGTGTGTTAAAGATAAGGATGTGATGGCAATCCTTTGACAGGTGGCCAATTCAAATTGCGTCACGATTCAGAGATGTGTTGTGATCTAGAGATGTTTAGCGCTGATCGAATGGCATTGTTTTGAAGTACTTGCATCTTATTTATGTTCTGTTGGCTAGTTCCCAAGTAGAGTGCATTCCAATAGCCTAGTTTTGATAAGATAATTATTATTTTTTTTAATTTGTTTTTGGTTTTACAAAAAACCTTTACAAACAGAATCATTATCTAAAATTATCAAAAGAAACGAAGAAATTGAGTACAACCAAAGTTGTACTCAACCTATAGTTTTGATAAGACTAATGCTCTGGCTATGGAAATGCAGTTGGCTGTGATAAGGAACGGTCTACAAGCAGTGGTTAATTTACAGGTGTAAGCCGTACAGGATTCTATAGCATTGATTTGTCTTCATAGAGTTAGTGCAATATAGATGCCTAGCGTTTTCACCTCCTTAGACAACTTGATGTCGTTATCATCAATGTTGAAGGAGTTAAACTCTTGATCTAGACTAAGTTGTGTTTGGGATCCTAAGAGGAGTAACTCTGTCTTATCGTTTAGACAGAGACCGTGACAGAGACCGTGCTTGGCCATCCAGGCTTGGATGATCAGGTAAATGTCATTAAGTGCTTTCGAGTCAGTTGCATAGTCTCCAGTGATAGGGATGAGTATTTGGGTGTAATTCGCATAATTGCTGTAGGTGACACCCAAGTAGTCAAGATCATCGAACAGCGGCTTTGTGAACACATTATATAAGGTAGGGAAAACACAGGATCCTTGGGGGGGACTCTGCAGAAGCTGCGGGTGCGAAGACCCTCATCGATCTGTTATCGAGGAAGGACTGGATCCACACATTAGCTTTATCAGAGAAATGTGCTGCTGAGGTAAAATGTTTACATAGGACTTTGCGATTTACTAAGTCGAAAGCAGCCGACAGGTCTAGTAGTAGTTTGCCTTTGTCTTTTAGATCTTCAATTTAAGTTGTGAGGTCAATCAGAGCCGTTTCACTTCCATGTTTAGGTCTGAAGCCTGATTGCCTAAGACCAAGGAGGTTATTTGTTTCTAGATGTGCTTGAATCTGCAGATAGGCTGCTCTATCCAGAATTTTTCAAAGAAACGTAACCATAGTGATTGGTCTGTAATTCGTGGGGATCTTAGGGTGTCAGGTCGGTTTCTTTAGTAAGGGGAGGACATGGGCGTCTTTTAGGTTGTTTGGGACTAGGCTGGTTTCGAATGAGGCATTGATTAGGGACGTGATAAGAGGTAAGTTCCTTAGCTGCCTCTTTGATGATGGAAGCGGGGCAGATGTCTCATCTTGACAGTTTTACTTTTGTGATTATATCATCGACCTCTTTAGTTGAGAGAGGAGAAAAGTTAAATGGTTTGTGAGTGTTTGTGGGCGGCGCTTGTAGGGTTAGTTGCGAGGTTTCATGGGAGAGACTAAGTTTCTTATATTCTATTATACCTTGTAGCAATGTCATTTTATCCAATAGAGCTTTCTGAATATTAGTGCACCATGTGGTATCTTTGGAGCATGAGTCCGGTGGTGAGGCTGGGGATTCCAACTCTCTAAGTATATTGAAGAGTTATTTAGTACTGGATTTGGCAGCAAGATGCGGTCGTTATAGGTATCTTTTTTTTGTCTGGAGGATGGTCTCTTTATAGTTGGAGCCAAGGACATTACCACAGCAGCTGGCGATTCTCTCTGCCTTGATTATCGATGCGGGAGAGCCCAGGGTACCTCAGACACAGAATACAGGATTCTTCAGCTGGGTTACATGGGCTTATGCTTTCTATTCTCAAGGTTTCATGAAAGTAACGGTTCCTTGACGAAAAGGTTAAGGGAACTTCCCCTTCTGTTTCGTCGTCATTCTCCTTGTATTAAACTACCATCTTGGAACTGCTGTTTCTTCGTGTGCTTTGCCTTGCTCAGAGTGTGCTCTTGTGCTCCGCCTTTTAATCGCATGGTGAAGTGTAATGGAAGTCAGGTGTATGTGATAGTCAGTAATTGCCTGACCTTGCCTGACCATTGTATTGCGACACGTCAGGTATACGGCTCGGGTGCTCTGTTTTCTCTCATAGCAGACTGTCCGTGAGAAAGGATTTTTGTTGTAAAAAGTGGGCAGGGGTTGAGTTCCTAAATATCCTACCTGATAGGATGGGGTAAAGGTGTTACAGGGAAGGGGATACAGTGTCTCGCCATCCGGTGTCCCACTAACCGAAGACCCTTCACCCAGGTGATCCTCCCGCAATGGCCATGTCCTGGCCACCTGGATGACAGATCCCTGGTGACTAGTGGGTGAGACACCTTCTGGTTTCTCACATTTGCCATACCAATTGCAAGAAAGTCGTTGATCTATCTTGTAGAACAAGAACTTGTTGCTGAGACACGGAAAACAGGTCAGGGTGAGTCCCAAGACGTGTTATTGGATGACAGAGGGGCGGGGTTTATATTCATACTGTAGTGTGTATAATGGGAAAACACCAGAGGACATGTCTTGGACGAGGAAGTTAAACAAGGTGGTAATGTTCAGGTTTTGTTTTATTTTTATTTAAAACAACAACTTTTGCTGATATGAAAGCCATTTTACCCCAAAAAATTGCCCAATTTGAAGCATTGAACTATTGGTCTGACAGATCAGTTGATCTGTTTGTTTTAAATTGCATGTGTTTATTTTGTGTTCAGGTATTGAAATTGCAAAGAAAAAGGGAGCAGGATACAGACTTGGACCGGAACTGGAAATATGGTGAGAGCCTGTTAACCATTTTAAGTGGCTTGGCAGTTTTTAGTTGAAATATTTATTTCTGGTACAGTGAAAGCTGTAGATGGGGCTCAGATATGTTCTTCTTTCAATGCCTTTTTGATAAATGTAACGGTAGGTAATATTGGATTACCAGGACTTTGAAAATGCAAGCTAGTGGATAAAAAAAACAACATAAAAAAAGAAACTTGATTTATGTAAAAGTGTATAGAATTTGTAAACCTACATTTAATTTGGGTTGAGCTCATTCATTATAATAGATGTATTTAATGTAAGGCCTTTCGTTTCATTTTAAACATATTTAAGGGTTCTGTCCGCAAAACATAAATAATACATTTTTGAACTGATGCTAAGAAAAGAAACTAAAAAACATTCTGTCATTTTGTGTAACGGCATCATGATAAAGAAAAGGATGATCAAACCGTTTTCTAATCAGGTCAACTTGTTATGTCAGAAGGTTTTCGGATTTTTGTCCCAAACCTTCATCTGGACCAAAGAGTGGATTTTATTTTTTTTCAAAATTATCTTTTTATTGAAATCTCAATGTACTCAACACACATCAATGCCATAGCACTGGCAACATAGTAAGTATACATCAACATTGTGATTCCACATTTTATGGTTAAACCCCCCAACTAAAGAGATAACTAAAGTAGCATAAAATTAAAAGGCAATTAAATAAATAAAACAAACACAACCACACACATACACCACGTTTTGTGAGATCTACAATACAGATGAAGACTGAGTCTTTCTTTATCAAATGAGGAGTTGCAAAGCTGGTCTTGAAGCAGGTGTTTCAGTATTTGCGGATGAAAAAACATGTTCTCTCTCCTGGACAACATCTAGAAAGGGGGCCCAGGTGTGGGAGAACCTCAGCATCTGGTCTGATAAATGTGCAGTAAAACTTTTCCATGGCTATAATCTCCCACAACCTTTACCCACCAGTATGAAATGCCGGGGCCCTCAGCAGATTTCTAGAAGCGTGCATAGTTTGTTCTTGCTGCAACCAGTAGATTGAATATCAGGTCTGCTCGAGGCCCTGTCAGGGGGTAGGTGCCATCCTCCGGGACATCACCAAACAGTAAGATCAGTGGGCACATATGGAGTAAGCTACCTTTAATGTCCTTTATCTTCAAGCAAATCTCTTGCCAGTAAGTCTGTATCATTAGGCAGTGCCACCACATGTGAGCAAGGTCTCCCAACTGCCCACATCCATGCCAACAGCGGTCTGTGTGATCAGGGCGGATAACATGCAGCCTTTGAGGGGTCAAATACCACAGATAACGCGATTTAATGGCTCCTTCTTTAATAAGAGTACAGCGGGAGCTCTTATGAGCTCGAGACCACATTTTTTGCCAGGTTCCGTCTGAGATTGCAATCCCCAGTTCCCTCTCCCAACGTAGCATATAGGATTGCCTATCTTCCAGAGAATCATTTTCCAGTAATCGACAGCAGGTGGATATTTTATGTATTCCATGGCCCTCCAGCACCCTGAGTTATATTCCTTTGGATGGTTGGCATCCCGACTGCTTAACCTGATAGTTGGACACCCAATGATGGAGTTGAGCGTATCTAAATTGCTCTGTCTCGGGTCCCTGAACTGTTCTTTACATTCCGCAAAAGTTAGCGGTATCCCTTCTTTGTATAGGTTTCTTAACCATAAAACCCCAGTAGATTCCCATCTTGCAAATACCCTTTTGTCCTGGCCCGGGAGATTTCCCGATTCTGCCGTACTGGGCAAATGGTATAAGGTAGAGCTAGTCATTTCTAAGAGGCCCAGATGAGTGCCCCTCGCAATTTTAGGAAGGAATGGGAGATGAGCTAAAGGAAAAGGTAAATCAGCCTGTTCCCATTGTTTCCCTTTCGGGTGCCTCTCTTCTTCTGAAGCTGGTGTAGATTATAACACATTAGTCCATCACCAGAACTCTGAAAAAAACATGCAATGTTCTTTTTGAATGAGTGGGAGAATGTTCTGAAGAATCCACATCTGGAAATGTGTTTTCCTAACCACAGTATTGATCTCAGGAGCAAGAGAAAGATGTGATGAAGTCGATCCGACGACTCAGATGGACCTCTACTGCTGGTCTAGCAGAGCCACCTAGCCAGAGCAGTGTGTTAATGTGGATGTGGTACAGGGTGACAGCTGCAGGGAATCCCTTCTGTCTTCATTGCCATGCCCTGACCTAAATGACATAGTTTCTGTCTATGAAGTGAGAGGTATGCCGGGGCTGTCTAGCCAATACCCCATCCATAGTGCGTAAATGCTGGTGCAAGGAAATCTAGACTTTCCCTGCAGATCAGTAGTCTCTGAAAATGATGGCATAGTCAAAAACCCCTAGGTTAATCAGGGTTTGAACCTATGGTGATAGGGGATCAATGCATGCTACCACACAAGAGGACATTTAACATCCAGAAAAACCAACATGAGGCCAGAGCCTGCAAGACTGCGTTTGTAGGAATGCTGTCTCATGGGATGAGGGAGAACCAGCAGCTGCTGCCAGCCAGAACCTGTAAGAAGAAAAGATACAGAGTGTACACAAGAGCCCCCGTACACAAGCTGGAAACCCTACGTGAACATACCCGGGCTACACAGAAGATCAGACGGCCAGAAACAGAGCTAGTCGGTGAGGCAGCAGATCTGTGAAAGTTGAAAGATTTTGAGCGTTCATTCAAAGATTGCCTCAGGCAGAGTGGTAAATCAGGAGGAGGAGTCAGACAAAGGGGTGGCATTTTACACAAGGCTTTTATTGAAATAATAAGAAAACAACTTTTCCCTATGATAAAAGGGGTTGCACTACGTAACAGGACTCTAAGTAGGGTGCTCGTCATCTGGGTGGCTTGTCCAAAGCAAAAACTCTGTCCTCTGTCCAAAAACTAACCTACTTCTGACCCTGACAATCAAAAAAGGATTCAGAAACCAAAAAGGGGCTCAGGAGAATGACTCCCTTCTCCTGGCTCAGCTGGCTCAGCCTTGGGGAATGATTGTGCTTATAGTCTCTTGTAACAGTTCTGATTAGCCCATGCAGTTCCTCAAAGAGACTTCTTGGTCTTTCTGAAGTGTCTAATAATGATTGGCTCTTAATGCTCAAAATGGTTCTTTCCTTAACTGTTGTTCATATATTCTTTCTCTCACACTTTCTTGATTTTGGTCAAACTGCTATTGGGACAAGGGATGTTAGTTCCGTAATACTCTTGGCTTTTCTTGGAGTTTCCAGTCACTGTGACAAGGGAGATTAATACCGTACCACTCTTGGCTTCTCTTAGGGCTTTCACAATCACTATGGCAAGGAAGATTGCTCTTGTACCACGCTTGCCTTTTCTTATGGTCGCACAATTACTGTAACGAGGGAGATCCCTCCTGCAACACTCTTGGCTTTTCTTATGGTTGATAGAATTACTGTGATGAGGGAGATTACTACCATAGCAATATTTACTTTGCCCCGGGTCTCACGCCACTCCTATTACCTTGAATTTGATGGGGTGCATCACCAATTATTCCTGGGGTTGAAGGCTGGCTCGTTCTCTGTAAACCCTCCTAGTTTTGATCTCTCTGCTTTCTTGTGTATGTTTGCGGCTATGTAGAGCCTTTAGCTTGTTTGTGCAGATTATAGACCATGCGGTCCACCTCCCAGAGGTCACGCCACCGTCTGACTATTTCCAGCTTTCAAGTGAGAAGGTTCCCTGTCTGCTCATCGATTACTCCTGCCTTCAACCGTTGCACATCATGCCCTAACCCGCGGACCAGCTTCTTTCGACAACCTTCTCGTTCGCAGATTTGAGCTTCCCGGGCTGTGCATGCTCGACGCTGGCTTCTCATTTCAGCAAGTCCTTCCTCTATTTTTATACCCTGTTGCTGGATCCTCCCCAGCGGAGGATCAGAGTCCTTCCTTTGTTTCCAAGAGGTATTCTTTATGCCTCCTTGCGGCCAACTCATCCCAGTACTGGCTCTATTCTCTGAAGGAGTAGTTATTGCTCCTTCACTCTTCATCTTTTCAGTACTATTGGGTCCCAAGCTATTGCTATTCTTCAGGTCTTCTTTACTCTTCCTCTTCTTTGTGGTTTTAGGTCTTGACTGAGTAGAGGAAGAGATCTTACAATAGCAAACAGTAGTTTCTTCCAGTTGGACTTCTTGATACAATAAAGGCCTCTGGGTCTCATAGGAAATGGGATTAGGGAGTCCCTATGCCCAAGAGGTGAGTCTCTTCCTGTGAGGTCTTGCTTACCACCACCCCTAGGGGGAATATTGCATAGCGTGCTCAACTCCCTAGCCACAAGGAAAAGGGCTCCACTCAGTGGAGAAATGACGAGATTCCCTTCATCAGCACAGCACACACAAAAGCAGTTTGTGTCACAACATTCACCTGACCTAAAAGGCCTTGCATAACCTCACAAAGCCACAGACCCATAACGACATTGCCACCAAAGGGTCCAACCAATACGAAAGTCCTAAACATGTTAACATCATAATGGGCCAATCCAAAGAGGCAAAAGAACAAATCCTTGAGAGATGCCTATAAAAGGGCAGAAGAACAGAGCAGGCTGTGTTGGAGCTGCAGGAGAGTTGAGAGTCGAGCTTTGTAGAGTTGGAGTGAAGGAAGCTGGAGAGGAGAAACCACCCAGAGAAGCGAGAGCAAGCAAATGCAGTGCAGAAAGGCTCTTGCACATCGTAGCTGCTACTGGGCAGAAGAGCCTGAACAGAGACTTGGGAAGGGTCGTAAGGTGGCTGGACGTAAGGGCCAATAGTCTGTGGCATAAACTTTGAGTAGCTAAGTAGTTAGGTCCCTTTGCAGATATTGGGCCTCATTACACGGTAGGCGGTAAGGGTTTACCGGTACCGGTATTTCACCGGTACCGGTAAACCCTTACCGCCTTACTACGAGGTCCCTTTGCGGTTTGGTACATTAATGCCTGCTTTTAGCAGGCGTTAAAAAACGAACCCGCAAAGGGACCGGGGTGCTAATTACGGTACCGCAATTTGCGTTACCGTAATTAGCGCCTTCCCCATTCCCATTATGCCTTATGTGGCAAAAATGGGATTGGAGAAGGGCAATGGAGGAAGGAGGAATTACCGCCTTCCCAACCTTGGAATAGGGCGGTAATTCCCCTTTCCTCCAAGGCAGTACCGGTAAATTACCGGCATGAACCATGGCACTAATAGCGCCATGGTTTACCACCTACCGTGTAATGAGGCCCATTGACAATTGTTATAAGACTTTTTGGCGACAAAGACGTTTTGACTCTCTTGCTGGTAGTGGGAAGAAAACTATGATGCTAAGAGAGAGAAGTGGTCTGAATCTCTTATAATACAGACACTGGATGAGAGATCCTTGACGGTGATAAGGGCCCAATATCCCTTAATACTGGAAAAGGCACTATGGGCCCTACTACGTGTTAATTTCCCTTTTTGGAGTCCATAGCTATATGTGGTGGGTTTACATGAGATACTGTGCAGTAAATGTTTAGATTTTTAGAGAGAATCCTTCTTTACTCCCAATCTCCGAATTTAGCTGTGAAGTAAAAGTGGCAGTAATTCTGTTACTGCAAAAAGAAGTGGCAGTAACAGAATTACACACACTTTTTTACTGCACTGCAAATCTTGTAATGAATCCCTATATAATTTCAAGTGAACTGCCACACTTTAACCCTGGATCAGAAAGCAGTGAATCAGACACTGTCCATGTGAAAGGGACATGTGGCAAAAAGGTGTCTGAGCTGCATAACCTTGTGATGGGGAGTTTTGAGCCGAGAGGGGCTAGGTGATATATTTCTGAGCCTGCATTGTGATTAGAGAACCTGAGGGAGATTCATCCCAAGGAGGGGGATCCCTGCTCGGTTGTAGATAAACCCAAAGACCCATAGGCGTGTAACACAACTACTTATTTGGGATTTGGAACCAAAACATGACTTTGGGCTGTATCCTTGAGCCTGTGCGGGCCTCCAGAAACCTAGCGCATGCCAGTATCCACAAGATAGGAAGATCCCTGCTACCTTATTCTTTGATCTATCCAGATACTGTTGTTATGGATCCCTCTCAATAAGAGCATCAATGTTTAGTTATCAAATCGCTAGACTCCATAGGTGTTTACACCAACCGACTCGTACTGGTAAATAAACCAAGGCTTAATCTTTATTCCTTTACTCATGTGTTTTGATCTGCCATTTCTGCATCAACTATGACCCTCAGGTTCTTAATTTAATGTGTTGTGAAAGAGAGGGACACAAGGCTTTTAGGCTATTTGAGAGTTGGTGAGTCAGACAGTCTTTCCAGAAGGAGCAGAACAGTCACGTTTATGTTTAAGTAAAGGCAACTCTTTTTTTTTTCATCCAGTGGTGATGGGTTTTAGGTAGCATGATGTGTATTCTTTGCCCCTGAAATTATTCAGTCATGTTTAGAGATGTAGTTGAAATGCAAATCCTGGAAACTACATAGTGATCTTTATACCGTAATGCAAAGTATAGGGATGCTGCACCACTTAATTGAAAATGTTTATTTATTACGAAACAGTGCAAGAGTGTAATACAATCTAAGCTTGAAATCCTGTTCCTGGAAACTTTGATTTCAGAATCTATCAGTCTGTCAAGCCTCCCGGGTTACTTGACATTTAAAACCAACCCGAATCTGGAACCTTATCTCAAATCTATGTTCCCGAGCTCAACCAGAGCTCTGTTAAATTCAGACTTAACACATTTACCTATAAATAGTCCTGCGACTCTGCCAATTTGTGTTCATTCTGCACCATGGAAATCAAATCTGACTTGCACTTCTTGCTGATTTGGCCAGCGGATGTTAAGCTAAGGAGAAGATGGCTTCATCCCATCTTCCTCAAATATCAGACCTCTTCCATCTAGACAAGTACACCTTATGCAAATCTACCACTTAAGAGGATGCTGTTTTTCTGTCTTTGGAGGTTTTGGCTTTTTACATAGGGCCTGGTGCATCCGAACAAAATGAATCCATGAATTCATGGTTAGATGGGATAGCTCTTAATGAATTGTAGCCATTCAAAGAGGTGTACCTTAGTAACTGTTGTATATTGCAACTATTTGCACAATGCTCATATATGCTGTACTTTTTAAAGAAGAAGGTCTAGCATTTTAAGTAGTTATTGTATTTGTAATTTTGCACAAAAATAATGTATCTTGTTTCACATTTGCGGTATTACATATGTATTGTTCTTTTATGGTCTTTGTCCGAAATACATTTTATTGATTGATTCAGATCATTTGTGTATTGGGGCCATATATTTCCATAAGCATCTGTTTCCAGCAGGCGCATGAATAGGAGTGAGGATCCCTGCACTATTCTGCAGGTACCTTGCATAATGATGGTACAGCTGGTGCCATCCAGATCTGTTGGCTTTGATTGTCAAGAAAGAAGTGGATCCATTATAAGGTCATACCCATTATCCCAATGTATTCCTTAGTCTTTTGAGGAGGACCCTGTAGTCAACATACTGCATGTGGCTTATACGTACTGGTGTTGATGGTGCTTAAAGTGTGGTGAGGAGGACTACTCGGACCTGTTAAGAGCAGAGAGACTGTCCTGGCCTGGATAAATGCCTGTTTGTAGGTCATCCAGTGGGCAATTGGGTTCTATATACTATTGTAATTGTTTTGTTACTTTCATTCTATGATTTGTTTTAGGAAAAGGGCGGTTGGAGAATGGCCAAACCTTTCCAAGATGCTGGGTTCGTTGGTTTAGGAGTAATGATGGCATGTTTGAATGGATTGGTGTCTGTACTCTTTGGCAGAGCTGCATTGATCAAGCAAGTGAGTAATGTTTTCATGTATTTTGCTGGGCATGGTTCACTTGCCTGATTAATGTAGTTTCAACGAGAGCGTCCCTATAGTGCCAAAGCATTTTTTCCGGCAATGGAGATTTTCTTTTTTTAGGGGATCTTGCCATCAGAATTTTAAACCCTCCTGTTACACTACTGTGCCCACAGTTCGAAGTAATGCCATCTAGTTTACGTGATGTGGATACCGTTTTCTGAGAAATTGGCTTTTTTTTAAAAAGGCCCCATAGTCTAAGTTTACTTAAAAAAATTATTAAAATCTTAAGTTAAAAGAATGTGTTCATTATAATTTTGCTTAAATGTAACCCATGATAAGAAGGTATATATATTTTTAGCACAAAAACAAATCCATTCGCATACACATATTTAACTTTTTTGTTATATTGGTCTATTTTCTGTTCCTTTTTCCATAAATGGATATGCTTTTTCAAAATTGGTGATGGGCGCCCACCAGTGGGCGTGGAGATTCGGATGTCTCCATGATGGTCTCCTCCTCACAGGGCCTCTGCGCGGGCAGATTTTCCCCCCCCCACCCCCATCCGAGGAGAATACGCCCCTGGTGGGACGTGCAAGGGCTGGGTGCACCCCATGGTCCAATTCTCTGGATGGAGGGTGCACGGAAACCAGAGGAAAGCCCGAATTTAAAATCGTCGGGGAGTGACGCAGCCCCGAGCCGGCACAGGGCACCAGGAGAGAGGCACTCCATCGAGTGGGTAGAGAGCAGCCCAGCCTCACCACCAGTACAATCCAGCAGCTCCCGAATCGTGGGAGGCCACCAGAGGAACAGTGTACACCCCCCCCAGCCTTCTAATCTGGGGGGGGCTGAGGCACAGGCCCCCCCCCCATGAGGAGGAAGAGCACGTAGGGCCCTTGCGGAGCGGGAGGCGACAGGCGAGGGTATCAGTGAAGCGGGGCTCCCGGTCCAGCCCGATGGGGCCTGCCGTTGGAGTCGGGACGGGAGGGGCAAATCTCGCCAGTGTAAGGGGTATACCCGCCCCCTGGCCATACGACAAGGGGAGTGTTGAGGGTGCCGGTGAGGAGGTGTCCTGGATGTGAGGTGGGTGGGAACTAGAGGGGAGAGAGCAATGGTCCCCCTCCCACCTTGGTATAGCAGGAGCTGTCTGGGAGCCTCCCCCCCCCTGTGAGCGGGGGAGAGAGGAGTTGAGCCGTGCAGAGGGAATTGCGGCAGGAGGGTGGCATTCAGTGCCGGAAGACAACCGTTAAGGCCCCCACCACCAGAATAGAGTGGGGCAACCCTGATGGCTAAAACAGCATCAGCCCCCTGCCCCCAACCCTTGTGGATCTGCTGTGGTTCTGCCTGGGGCCCTCCCTTGATTGCCCCGTCGGGGGAAAGATGTGCCAGAGGTACAGGAGGCATGGGGGGACACTGCAAATACCCATTGGAGCGGGTGTCCGGCCCGCCCTTTACCAAAAAGAGCAGGAGGAGAGGCGAGAGACCCATGAGGCGACGGAAAGGTTCCAAGTCCTCCTGGGGTGGTGGAAGAGGACTTGGCAGATGCTGGCCACTCCAAGAGGAGGAGTGACACGGGATGGGAGGCCTGCCAGCAGCAAAGGAGGGTGAAGCGGTGACCACTCAGCAGGGCCATGTGGAAGGAGGAAAGGGACGTGGGCACTGGGGCGAGGTGTGGGCCCCTGGGATCGCACAGGGTCACGTGCCCGCCTCCCCTCGACCATAGAGAATCAGGACACCCGCAGTGCCCTGGGAGTGCCGCTTACAGGAGTGCAGGTGGGATGCAGAGAGGCAGCTGGGGTCTCTGAAATCAGGGGCACCCAACGAGAAAAAAAAGATACTTGCAGTCAAATAAGAGAGGCGGTGGGCAGGGGGCCCACCTGGGTCGTTCAGAGGCGTGTGCCCGCCCAGCCATATCGGATCCAAATGTGGACAAGAATTGTACCCAGAGGAGTTCACTTGGAAAATGGAGTTTGCCTCCCGATCCGGGTGTGGAGCCTTGGAGGGCCTTCTGGAGTGCACCACGACTACGCTGGTTTCAAGAGAAAGGACACCCACCTGCATACCATAGGAGCCCCCCACCCCAGCAGTAAATAAAGACCTCAAGGAGGTGTTTGTGTCCGATATCTGGCCCTAGACCTGTGACGTAAACCCTTCCACCCCCCACCCCCCCGCCGGACAGTCTCATCAGTTCCAGGGGGGGGGCACGGTAACCACCATCTGAGGTCAGACTTGCTGCCCCATGGAACCAAGAGCACGGGCGTAGTGAGGGGACAAGGTGCATAGATGCAAGAAAGAAGCTGGCCCCCTTTGAGTACACCCCATGAGCCCCAGAGGAGAGAATGCACGACCAAGGTTAAGAGTCAAAGATGGTGTCATGCCTGCGCCATGGGCGCATACATTGGCGATCAATATGGACAAATTGTTATTCATTTATCTACAGAAAATTCTTGGATCAACCGCTATTCACTATTTGGACTTTATTTCCCATTTGCAAGACTTTGGTGCTTTTTTATTTTTTTCCAGAAAACTACACTTACCATAATGCACTTGGCTATAACCATCTATTCCTGGCTATTCCTATTTTTCTTCATCAGAACTACAATCCCCAGAAGCCCTAGGGATTTGCTATGCGTCCACCAGCTCAGGAACAGAGAGGGAGGTGGCCGATTGTCTGCAGGTGTGCTGAGACAGGTGCAACCAATTAGCCTGCCTCTGTGCTGGGCTGGGCAGTATAAAGGCTGCTGCCTGCGAGAGCTCAGTCTCTTGCATTGAGAGTCCTTCCGGCACCTTTTTGCTTTGAGCTACAAACATTGTATGCTGCTTCCTGCTATCACCTGCTTTTTGTTCCAGTATCCTGACAGGCTCCTGCCTTGCAGCCTGCTACACCCTGCTGCCTTCCAGCCTCCGCCCTTGCCCTGCCGGGCTCTCCACATTGCAGCCGATCACGCTCTGCTGCCTTCCAGCCTCCGCCCTTGCCCTGCCGGGCTCTCCACATTGCAGCCGATCACGCTCTGCTGCCTTCCAGCCTCCGCCCTTGCCCTGCCGGGCTCTCCACATTGCAGCCGATCACGCTCTGCTGCTTTCCAGCCTCAGCCCTTGTCCTCTGGGCTCCCTGCTCTGCAGCCTGCCTCACTTCGGCTGCCTACAGCCCTTGTCCTCTGGGCTTCCTGCTCTGCAGCCTGCCTCACTCCGGCTGCCTACAGCCCTTGTCCTCTGGGCTTCCTACTTTGCAGCTTATCAAGCTCCGCTGCCTACCACCTACCTTTTTCCACTGGGTTCTCGGCCTAGCAGCCCTCTACAGTCCTCTGCAACCTTCTACGGTCAGCGGCCCTGCCCTTCAGGGCTCACTCCTTGCTGCCCGGCCGTTCTGGGTTCCTTGCCGTGCAGCTTGCTTTACTCTGCTGCCCTAAGCCCTTTCCCTCTGGGCTCTCTACCTTACAGCCCTGCTCCTGTGGGCTTGCTCATTGCTTTCCTGCTCCTCTGAGCTCTCAACCTTGTTCCTTACTGTCCTCTGCTATCCAATCCTGTTACACGACTTTCCCTTCATTTCCTTCTGCTAGTTTGCTATCAACCTCCTTTTCCTGGATTTGTCTGTAAGTATCTTCTCTTGTACTGTTTGTAGACCCTTTTGTACAGAGCTTGTCTGTTGGTTCCCATCAGTCAACCTCTGCCCCTTCCCTTGTCTCGTTTCTACATTACAGACACCCATAGCTGCTGTTCCAAGCCATGAGCAAACAGTGTGGGCCTCTGTTATAGCAAACTGTTCAGAAGGCTAGAGTATTTCCTAAGGTTCGTGGAATACTCTTTTCCTATATCTGCATACACCCCAAGAGGGAATTCATTCTGTACCTTTTTCCTTGCTACTCTTGCCTACTCTTCGTTCTCTTTCCTCTCTGCTGTGTGTGTACTTATCTGTCCACTTTATTTTGGCACAACCACCCAAACCCTTTCTGGGTGCCCTGTGCCACTCTTAATAGAGTGCCATCCTTGACAGATGGGAGAAGATGCCAGCGCCAACCAAAAGGATGTAGCGGCCCTCCTGGAGGAGAGTTGACAAGATAGAGGAAAGATTAGAGGAGGTGGAACACAACCAGTCCTCCCTGGACACGTTGGAGACCCTAATGGACATGCATCTCAAGGAGGTAGAAAGAAGGGAGGAGGAAATCCTCCTGAAGATGGATGACCTAGAGAATTGTGAGAGGTGCAATAACCTCTGGTCATTTGGGGTGCCTGCGAAAGATGGGGAGACCAAGAAAGACTTGCAAAGCGCCATCACCAAACTCATCTTTGATAATGACGCCATTGATGAGGTAAAGATTGAGCGGATACACAGGGCTCCAGATCCGTTCTTGTTCACTTTCATAATTATATTGATGGACTCTAAATTCTGGAACAGGCAAGAAAGAAGGGTTCAGTAAAGTGTGGTTCGGCAAAGGTGACGGTCTTCCAGGACCTGTCCTCCCTCACCCTCTCGAAGAGAAGGCTCTGTGCTCCCCTCACCAAGTGGCTGAATGAAAAGGGAATCTGATACAGGTGGGGGTTCCCATTTTCCATATCTTTTGAAGTGGACGGGAGCAAATACAGACTTAGCTCGGAGCAGGAGATTAAGAGGGCTATGAGCGATTTGATAAGAGCAGGAGAGACCCCTCACACTTCAAGGAAATGGAAGCCGGACGGAGGACCATGGCAAACACAGGGATCAAGGAAAAGGCGTATTATGAGTGCGCGGAAGTTCAGGAAGCTGAACACTCCCCCGGCGGATGGGACCTGATGCAACAGGAGATGGCGCGCCATCATGGGGTGGCAGAGCAGCGGAAATGGAGTGTCCGAAAGATCCTGGATCCACAGGCCCATCTCATTCTACATCTCCTTCACCATTAGTGGGGGGCACCTCACAAGATAGAAACCATTCGTCAGAATATCTCCACAACTGCTACCGATGTCTCACAGTACTAATAATGGCACCCATTCTGTGGCTCCTATTGGTCTGAAGAACTGGTCAGTGTTTCCTAGGTTCCCGGAAGAGATTGTTTGGACCACTATCCAAAAAATCTAATCTTGCTCCCCCTCTGATGCCATCCCTCTGGCTATTATGAAGATCTCCCTGGATCTCCTGTTGGAGATTACGATGGAAATCAATGACTCATGGCAGTCGGGGTTGGTGCCGCAAGAACTGAATGTGGCTAGGGTGATCCCACGTATGAAGAAGCCATCTTTGGACACTACTGTTCTGGCTCATTTCCATCCTATCTCACTTCTTCCTTTCTTATCAAAGCTTTTGGAGTCACAGGTGTCACCTTTGCTTTCTACATTTCTTGAATCTTCTCATCTTTTAGACTCTGCTTAGTCTGGTTTCCGACCTGGTAGAGGCACTGAGAGTGTACTGGTCGCTGTCCAGGATCCTATAGCCAGGCTGGTGGCGCGGGTGGAGTGGGTGTCCTGATTCTGTTAGACCTATCAGCGGAATTCGACACAGTCGACTACGCCATTCTGCTATCCCGTCTTGCCCAGATAGGAATACCTGGACAGGTACTGGCCTGGTTCACCTCATTCCTGGCAGATCATACCCAGACCCTCTCTATGCCCCCCTTTCTTTCTGCTTCATGTCACCTCAGTTGTAGAGTGCCGCAAGGCTCCTCTCTGTCCCCGATTCTTTTTAACATCTATATTTGGGCCCTTGTGTGTCTTATCCGCTCCTTCGGCGTCAGATGCTACTCGTATGCCAAAGACTCTCCGATTCTGATCCGATTAGACCTGGATCAGACTGAGATGTTGTTGCGCCTGCGGGGGTGTCTGTTGACCGTAGGGGAATGGATGAAGCACAATTGGCTCAAATTGAACAGAGACAAAACTGAGGTGATGGTGGTGGGTTGCCCTCCTGATCCTACACTTTGGTTCTCCTCTTTCTGGCCTTCCTCATTGGGTCCACTCCCCGTGCCGGTGAACAAGGTGAAAAACCTGGGAGTAATTATATCCGCATCACTATCTATGGACAAGCAAGTGACTGCTGTATGCCAAGCTGGCCACTTCCAACTTAAAATTTTAAAGAAAGTGTTCCCTATGATCCCCGGCCCCCTGCGTCCACCTGTAGTGGCAGCCATGGTGATATCTCGGCTATACTATTGAAACTCTCTTTATTTGGCTTAACTGAAGGGTGTAATCCAAAGGTTGCTGCGATTGAAAATCTAGCTGCACGCGTGGATACTGGCACGCCCTATGGAACACACATCTCTAGTGTTTTGAGCGCTGCACTGGCTCCCGGTCACCCAGCGTATTGATTTTAAGGCACTGTGTATAGCTCATCGCGCCCTCCATGAGCAGGGTGCCGAATATATCCAAGCTAAGTTTCTCCGCTACTATCCTAGCCGGGAACTGTGCTCTGCCTCGGCTGCCCGGCTGGTGGTTCCCACTTACCAGCGGGCTCGGATCGGAGGTTGAGCCTTTTCTATAGCAGCAACGGCGTTGAGGAATAAACTCCCCCTGGCCATTAAGAAAATATGCAACTACCTAACCTTTAGAAAGGCCGTAAAAACATACTTATTCTAGGCTGAGTTTCTGCTTGGGTTCTAGCTGCGGCTCCTTTCCTTTGGTGCCAAGATACCGCAGGGTTACCGTGCGCTCCAGAAATTGACATAACATAATGTTTTTTGAGGGGACAGTTAGATTCATGGGTTAATATGAATGGGGATGTGGAGGAAGTGTGGAGTGTATAGTATTTGTAGGGAAGGCAATTGGGTGTGAATTGGGGAAAGTAGGGGGCTCAAGAATATGAGGTGTGGAAAGAAGGGGCCCTCCATTGGGGGGGATCCCATAGGTGGTTCGGTCTTCACCCGGTGATGTCAACAGGGTGGGACCGAATGCCAGGGGGAATAGGGGAGTTTGGGGGGTTTTGGAGGGGTGGGGGATGGGGGGAGCCCAACTGGTATGGGCTGTTCCGACGGTAGAGAAAGGTTTGAGTAGTGCTCAGGCCGGTGCATTGAGGTCCCAGAGGTGGAGTGCGGGACACCCCCGGATAGAGATAACATGAGCATTCCAACGGGAAATAGACCCGGGACGGACACCTACGAGCAGGCACCCTGAATGTGAAATGCTTGAACTTACCCACTAAACGATCCATGGTGGCAAGGGAATTCCGAAGGTCAGAGTTGGACGTTATGTTCCTCAGGAAACAAAGTACTACAGGGGGGAGGAAAAAAGGGTTCCCTGTGGGCAGATCGGCCAAGAGTTCTGGGGCTACGGCCCCCTGAGAAAAGCAGGGTTGGGTATTCTGGTAAAGAAGAGTTCCAGAATGAAGATCTCTAAAGTCTGGTCAGATGTGGAAGCAAGAGTTCTACTGGCATCATGGGGACATTCGAAGGATGAGGTTCACGTTCTGGTAGAAAATGTGGGCACCTGACCACAGGGGGGATTTCAATACATGGGCAGACCCGAACATGGATAGGCAAAGGCTCGGGAATAGGGCGCAGGAGCCGCCGGGCCCTGGAAATCACGAGTTTCATAACTCATTGGGAGAATGGGGGATGAGGGATATATAGCGCCACCTCCAGCCGGGGACGAGGGGTAACACATTTTACTCCCCACCCCATGGGACCTATGCACGGATTGATTATCTCTATATCTCATGATATATATTGGAGGAAGTACAGGGCTCTGAGATCATCCCGATCTCCTGGTCCGACCATGATATGGTGATGGTTGATGTACAGTGTATGGGTATCTTGCACAAAGGGTCCAAATGGAGATGTAATGGAAACACAATGTTCCTCACAGAATTGAACAAATAGGGGAATACTTTAAGCTTAATGACGATGGGGAGGTGGATATGAGAATCGTGTGGTAGGTGGGTAAGGCCACATGGAGAGGGATCCTAATTCGGGAAGGTGCCCGCAAAAAGAGAGAAAGGGCGGCAGTCGAGCAGAGATTGAGGGAGGAGATAAGACACCTGGACGCGAAGGCCCATGACCCCTCCGGGAGGAGAGCATACAGGAGGCGAGGAGTAAGAGGGAGGAATTTAGACTCCCGGAGGAGGGGAAAGTCATCTGTAGCCTGCTCCTCCTGAAACAAAAGTTTTATGAAAAGGGGGAGAAAGCAGACTCCCCACTAGCCGCTGAGAGGCCAGCATGCGGATAGGTGGGTCTTGGAAATTGTGGGAAGTGACGGGACAGCAGGTGTAACAGGGGAGGGATTCCAGAAGCTTTCCCAACCTTTTACGAAAAGATATATGCCTTAGAGGTTTCCTCCAAAGCATAGGCTATTGACGCCTATCTGGGGCCCATCAATCTGCCCAAACTTTCCAAGGAAGAATCCTCCGCATTGGAAGCTCCCATAACGGAGGAGGAAGTTAGAAAGGCGGTGGCAAGGTTATCCTTGGGGAAGGCAACAGCGGAAGATGGCTACACTGCTGGGTTCTACAAAACATTTCTCCCCGCTCTACTCCCTTTCTTAACCAAGTTGTTCAATTATATACTTGATACAGGTCGGGCACCAGAATCCTTCTCCTCCACTCATATCACATTAATTCCTATGGAGGGAAGAGCTCACCGGATATGTGGCACATATCAGCCAATTTCCCTCCTTAATACGTATGATAAGTTGTATACTAGGGAGATAGCCACGAGACTGGAAAGGGTATATGCAGAGTTTGATCCACTTGGACCAAGTGGGGTTCATTAAGGGGCGACAGGGGGCGGACACGACGAGAAAGACACTTCATCTCATACACGCATCCCAGGATATGAGGGGGGGGACCTGTCTCTTCTTTCAGTAGACGTCGAGAAGGCCTTTGATCGGGTGGTCTGGGGTTTTCTCAGGGCGGTTTTAGTTAAGTTTGGTATAGGGGAAGGCTCCTTCGTGAGGTGCTGGCGGTGTACACATCCCCAATGGCCTCAGTCATGGTGAACAGGGGGTTCTTGCAGTGGTTCGCGCTTGGGAGGAGAACCAGGCAGTGGTGTCCCCTTTCGCCCACACTGTATGCTATGTCGATAGAACCCCTTGCCAGAGGATCAGGTATGACACAGGGTTGAGGGGCATCAAAAGGGGAAGGGTGGAATATAAGGTCACCTTATACGCAGACGATATGCTGCTCCATTTCAGCAAACCTCTGGTTTCCGTACCGACTGCTCTCCAACTGATCGAGCAGTAGTACTATGGCTGGGCTTAAGATTAATAGAGAGGTTTCCGTTTTTTTCCCCTTGGACAGAGGGAGGGACAGGGATATTGAAAGGTTCACCCCATTTGGGCTGGAGGTTAATGTGACCACAATGAGGTACCTAGGCATTAATCTCACTAGGGATCTGGAGAGCCTATTTGATGGCAATTCTCCCCCACTGAAGCTGAAAATGTATGATGATATTGAAAAATGGCAAAAGCTCACTATCTCATGGTTGGCTCGTCTCAACACACTGAAAATGGTGGTCCTCCCGAGGGTACTATATTTGTTCCAAATGCTCCCGATAAGCATACCAGAGTTTTTGTTTTGGGAGCTAGGGGGGGTGCTTCATAGGTTCCTCTGGCAGGGGAAGAGGCCAGAATCCCAAGGACTACCCTAACGTTACCAGTGGAGATGGGAGAGGTTGGCCTTCCCGAGGTACGGCTCTATTATAAGGCGGCCCAGCTTAGAATTCTGATTCCCCACCTGAGGTCTCAGGTTGACCAACAATGGGTGGCAATGGATAACTTTCACCTAAGCCCAGCCACGGTTGGGGAATGGTTTTGGGTACCCAGGAACAAACTGCCACAGAGAATCCATGATCACCCCATTTAGAGGGCGGACATGAAGAGGGTCACTACGTGGCTGTCTCCTTTGGGTCACCGCTGGGTACCGGGAGTTAGAGACATCATATCCAACCCTAGAAGGTTTCAGGGATGGTTTGAGGCCGTCCTAGAGAGTATAGGGCAGCTTTTCATGGGGGGCACTTTCATCGCCATCGCGGACCTAGAGGACGCCCTGGCCATAGGCAAACTTTCAGTATTTCTGTTCTTGGAGCTAAAAGGGTCCCTCACGGATCTGGATGTCATGGACAAGACTGGTAGAGCTCACCCCGTTTGAGAAGTTATTGGATAGGTGCATGACCCTGCGTGGGTTAATATCAGCCATGTATGGGGCCCTGGTTGGGGTCGGGGTTGGAGGTGGGGACACGGAGCACTTGAGAGGGCGATGGGAGAGGGACTTGGGTGTAGAAGTAGATGAGACCCTCTGGAATAGGCTTTGCAGGGGTGTTACTAAGACATCATTATATTGCCAGTATAGGCAGCACACGATTAAGCTCCTCCATAGGGGGCAGTTTGAACCTGTCAGACTGTCAAATATCTTCCCTGATACTAGTCCCTTGTGCTGAAGGGGTTGCAAAGGGAGAGCTGATCGTTGGCATATGTGGTGGGCTCCAAGATGCAGTTTTTCTGGGACGAGGTCCTTGGATGGATTACAGACCTAGAAGGGATATGCAGAGATTAAAAAAAAAACCCTGTTGGTTTTGTTTGGGATGGAAGCGGCGGATGGGCAATACTCCAGGTGCCCAAAAATGGCAGCATCCTTACTGCTGGCCGCCAGGGCATGCATTGCTACCAAATGGAAAAACAAATGCATAACTAGTAAGAGAGTGGGCCAATGTGGCCAAAAGCATTTACACAATGGAAAGAATCACAGCGGGACTCCATGGAAGGCCGGGGCCGATAGAGATGGAGTGAGACCCCTTTATTGCCAGATATGACTCCAGACTCGCAGCCGGGGTAAAGGGAGATGGAACTCACTGGGGAAGGTGTCAAGGTATGGAGGTGAAGAAATGAAGAGGTGCAATGGAGGAGTGCCGGTGCCGTTCAAAGGGTGATCTTGGAGTAATGAGGACGAGTGGACTGTGGGGCCTAAAAGTAGTCGGTTCACCAGACAATGGCCCTTGAACCTGAACATTGAAGGAATAGGCTGTACCAGGGGGTGGTTGGGGAAGGGGGTATTTGTGGGGTATTCTAGTTGTTGTTTTTTCCTCTTTTCTTTTGAAGCACTAATGTTGTAATATCACATTCTCTTGCAAAACAAAATAAAACCAAATGTGCAAAAAATAAATTGGTGATGAATTGAATCCCTTTGGGAACTTCTTGGGGAGGGCTAGCTGCTCCATGTGCCTATAAGTTGAAGCAGGAAAGTAGCAGCCCTATGTACCAGTCTCCATCCAACAAGATGTTTTCCGCACCTGAAGGCTCTTGACCTAGTACGTAGTAGCTGGTTGCTCGGAGTACTCTGCCCAGAGCCTTCCTTAAGTTGTAGAAATCATTCAACTCTAGTGAGTTTGTCCCATTTTACATAATTGCTATTAATTTACTGCTTGGCCTGTTTAGGACCTTTTATCAACTCAAACACTGCAACAATCTTATTTTATCCATGCAAGAAGTTATCAGGGCTGCACTGATCTAGTCCAGGCCAGCGTTTTTTGACGGCGCTACTGCAAGTCACACTTTTAATCAATCTTGTAGATAGACTGTGTATAGTGGCTACTTGTCCTTGGATCATATTGTCTACACCTGAGACACCATCAGTTTCCCCTTGTTCAGGATGTGCATTTTTTTCTATATATCACTGTGTACCATTATTCACTCCTGACCGCCTTCAAAATATGTCCACCTCGGTGCCACAACTATCGGATACTTTGGTATAATACTCCCCCAGACTTGTGGGTAGGTGTGCACACTTTTGGGAGGATGGAAAGAGATTGTCAGGAATTGCTATATTTGTTTTCATATTGTGTATTTATATGTGTATTGTGATAAATCTGGGCAATTGGTCCCTTCCCAGGTGTGAGCCGCACCCTTTGAGGGTAGGACGGTGAGCCCGCTAAGCAAGACCGTTCCCGGGAACTCCCTACAAAGAACACTGTCTATATGGGAATAGAAAAGACTGATATTATTGCTGTGGATTGGCATACCCAACATACTAACATTACTCCCAGATATTTGGTAGACTGCAATGCTGGGATCCTTGGGAAGTCAACCTCTGATGCAGATCAGCATGCCCTGTGGAAATATGGTGGCAAGAATAAAGAGACGAAACTGGAATGGAGGAGGCAGAATCCTACCCAGAGGCTAGCCTCTTATGTGGGAACGTCCTAGGGAGGCAGAGCCCGCTAAACTGCAGAGCTAGCGGTAGCCTGGAGAGGGAGCAGACCTAGAGAGACATGCTGGAAGGCTGGCATTGAGAAGGGCGTTGGTGCCGAAACTGAGACCGAGACTGACACGGCAGAGAGACCGTCTCGCCTGGTGGTGTTAACCAATGCCGAGACCAGACTGCAATGGAGCAACTAAGTCCCTGATCTCTGTACAAGAAGTGTAACCACTGTCGAGCTGGGCAGACAAAGGGAAGCTAGCACTCCCGAGAAGGTAAAGCCAGGGAGAGGGATGGACGGTTATGTCCCAGAGTTAAGCAAATCCAAAAGCTAAAGGGGCTTAATTAAACAGAGCAAAATCAAAAGGGTTACGGGATCCCGATGGACATGTGCAGATGCCCAAGGGAAGACCCTGTTGAGTTGGAAAAATAGGGGAACCTGAAGGCTTTCGGGAGCCCTAGAAAAATAAGTAACATTTTTCAACACTTGGAAAAACAAGGTATCTGGATGGTTCAATTACTCAATCCTAAAGCAAGAACGATTTGAAAGACAATGTCCAAGTTTGTGGAATTGCACTAAGAGAATCATTTCTCCTTTTCAGGAACTGGAACCATTGGATTTCTGTGAAGACTTAAAACTTGTTATATGGAACCTGAAGAGAGGACTGGAACCCTTATTTGATAAATGATTGAAAACCAACATTAGACTGATGAAACAGTACTTGGGAGACACCCAAGTAGCTTTGACCAGAAGAAGCCTGAGGAGAAAGGCTACTGCTATGGTTAATCTTTGTTGTTTTTTTCTTAAGTGGTAGGGCCAGATAAGAGTTGGGGTTGGGACTGAGGACTAATTTTGATTTGGACAATTGACGATCAGCCTTAATTTAGTTCTTAGGCGGCGAAAATCCCTCATAGCAATAGGGGAAGATAGGCATTTTTCTCTTTATTTCAAATAAACACCCTTGAAATTTTATGCCCTAGTCTGACTTTTTCTGGTTCATTACAGTCCATACATAATTGTTAACAGTTCTACTATCCAGATATAGAAAAGGACTTCTTTGCTCATGCTCTTCAGGGTTAGTTGCTGGCTCGGGGCTTGACTAAATATTGATTATATTTTCGGACAGCAATTGTAGTAGATTTCTGCCTCCTACCAGAACAACGGGTATGTCCGCGTTTGTTCCATCTACCTGGAACAGGAACTGCTGTGTACATCACTTTCACTCCAAGAGCTCTATCCCCTTTACCATGTGGTTGTGCAGACTCCATCCACGTGGAAGCAGTAGCACCATACAACACTCTTTACCAATGAAATCCTATCAAAGGCATACTCAGTTAGCTGGAACTCATACCCCAGAGACAGTTATGTGGGGGCTGTTTCCTGATGTATCAATCCGCATTAACATCTGCTACATTCCTTTCCATTGATTGATGTGCGATGCTGGCCGATGTTCCTTTAATCAGCAGCGATCAGAACCATTTTCAAAATGTGAGCATCACAACCTTTAGGGATATTTTCCCCCTCCCCACCGAGCTTAGAAATACGTTTGTATTTCGAAAGGTAGTGACTTACAGGTTGGGGACTTTTTTCCCATGTTGTGCATGCCTCCTACCTGCATGCCCATGCGCTGCAATTCAACCGTGGCTTTTGTCTTGGATCCCGCCGATCTCATATTTTTTATTCCAATAAAATTGCGTAAGGAGAGGGGGTTCGGATTCCTCTTTAATTTATAATCTCTTACACACGGATTTTCAGTCTGGTTTATGTAGCAATAAACTGATAGGAAAATGCATAACAAATGAAATTGTTGTCTTGTGTAGGAGCTGACCTAAACAGTGTCATTTTACGGACCACACACAGATTGAATACAATTTGAAGGTCATGCATCCTTGAATAACCACCTCTTATTGTTTACATTTATTTTGCATGTTTTTAAATATGCTTGAGTGCATGCTTGACCCAAAATATCCAGTGTGTACAGTTCTTCGTTGGTGGCAGTTAACTCAGGGGCGTACAATGGTTTTGGCAGTTACATTTGGATATTTATCTCCTCTTTCTACAGTGGATATGGCTGTGCAGACCACTACTACGAGTCTGATACACTACTACATTCGTTCCAAGTTCTGGCTCAGCTCCTGCAAATGCCTGTTACCCAAGACATCATATGTGATGTAGGCATGTAAGTATATTTTGCCATTAGTCATTTGGATAAAATCGGATACTTTTAGTTAGCCAATACAGTGTGAATTATGCTTGTTGGCCAATTCAAAGCTAAGGTCTTGAATGTAACGTGACCACGGTTCAGTATGACGACTCTACCTGTGTGAGCTTTGCAATTTGTTGGCGCGCTTGCACTGTTCCCACTAACCTGCTTGGTGAACGCAAGAAAGCATTTTTTCTCGTTAATTTATATATTTTAAGTTTTTCGGAACCCGAAAGTCATACTTTGGCCATCTGTTTCAAAGATTAGCTAAATGTACAGTTGAAACGGTGCAGTACCAGGGTGGCGCATTGCTTAGAACAGTTAAAAGAAGGGAGAACCTCACTGGCATGGGTTACTTTGGTATATGACTGTCCTCTTCATGAGTTGCAACAAGAGTTTAGCATTTGTTCTGGCAACCCTATACTTCCAGTCTTGTTCTGAGTACATATGCCTACACATGGTGTTCACAAATTTCACTTTTGAAAAGCCATCGAAATAATCGCGTTCTTTTTATGAAAATAATTTTAAAATATACCTGAATTATGGCACTAATGTTACGTGAAAATCCTATATTATAAACAATATATTCTTGAAAATCTTAGGAAGTTGACTCGTATGATAGAATTGCTATTACAAGTACAATAAACATGTTTTGTTAAAAAATGCTGTAATGTCCCCTGATTGCTTATAATGACCCTTTATGTGCAACCTTTTTAAAATAACTTCTTAAATCGGCATAGCAGTCTTTACCATCGCCTAATCGCTACTCAACAGTACTGTTCCTGGCGTTCTCACCACTCCCCCCCCCCCCCCATCTCCTCCTTGATACATCATCTCCTGGGTTATTCGAAAGTTTAGCTTTCTTGATTCTTCTGCATTTTAGAATTTTTAAAAAAAATAAAAAAAGAAATTCCTATGCATTTAATTTGACTTTTGATCATGCTATATTTGTCATACTTTTATTTTCAGTAGCTATGTTAGAAAAGCATCTGTGGTTTATTAATGGCTTAATCCCTCACATGTATAAACCGAAAGGCTGGGCACATCCCCTCCCATTGCAACAGGTGCTGAAGCTCAACCTTTTGTGTCTAACTGGCACAATTGCATTTGAGTACTTGCCGGAAATGACAACTATTGAACATAAATGTTAGGAAAAACTGCTAAAACTGATTAATACGTTCCACATACGGACTCTGTCTTCTCTAAACAACCACAGACAAAATTGGTGTGTTTGGCTTCAGTTTGAGCCTGAGGAGTACAGGGACACCACAGTTCAGAGAGGAAGGGCAGCAGAAGACTAAGGTGGTTGTTTCTGGTACGAGGACACAGGAGGCAGTGGCTCATTGTTGGGTGAATCTCATCTGCTGCTGTATTGCCATTTGTGACCAATCCGTAGATATCGTCACTTCTGCCCGAGGGTGAGCCCCTTCCCATGATGCCAGGGAGGTGAGGCCACTAACCGCTAGTCCCGCTGGGGGTGCTACACAGCGGGAGGATCTCATGGGGAGAGACGCACCCCCCCCCCTCTTGGGACCAGGATGACCATTTAGAGAGAATGCAGTACAGCACCTCTCACCCTCCACACACTTCATTTGCCTCCCCATAGTCCATGAGGTACACCTTCTCATCCCTCGCTTCTATATCACACATTTCCATGTATACATGTGGGACTGAATACCCTATAATTACTGAGATGAGAAAGAGTTAGGGATGACTTAATGAAGACCTCCTTGACGTGTACTGAGACAACGACGAGGAGGTGGTGTGAAATAATGAAGAGTCCTCCTAAGAACTTGAATGAGAATTCTGTTATCGGTCATTCAACATAATGAGCGAGGAAGGACGTACCTTTTTATCAGACCCTCCCATGAGGAACAGTGTGCAAGAGGATTGTCTGGTGTGAGAGGATGGAACTCTGCTGACCAGGACGCAAGCAGTGATGCTCGGGCATCTCTATCCGGTCCAACATACGTGGATCAGTGGAAAAACTGGAACAGCCAAGGTTCCTGCAAGCAGAGCGCCTGAACCGCCTGAAGTGCTCCCAAGAGCCGACCTCATAGGATACTTCTGTCTATGGAATATCCCGTCCTGATGAAGGCCACACCACCAGAGCTCATTTTAGCTCACCTTTTGGCCGAAACACTGTCATATTGACTTGTTTTATTGTGTGTGTTGTTGTTCAACCCTACATTGTTTTGACACGTTTGTGCTGTTCAATATGCTATCACCTCACTAAGTCCTCAAGTCTCCTTCGCAAGGACTCCTTAGGGGATGTAGAAGCAATAAAATGATGCTACAAATATTAACGTTTGTTCCCTATAAACTAGGTACTACACGGTTAAAATGTATAAATGCTGATGTATCTTATGTTGCACCAAGTCAAGTGTATCTGGAACACTCACTGCAAACTAATTAAAACCCAATTGCAGTGCACAGAATTGTCCTGTCACATTTGTCTGAAACTACTCGTTGTAGTTGGTGTCCACCACGTGAAGGTGTAACCTGCATAGGAGTGTGTTCATTCTTCTCTCTGCAGTAAGGTCCTTTTTATTAACTGCAGGTTCTTAAAATGGCAATACACTGGTCTTAAAGGGGCCACACCATACAATAGACAATTTAGTTTGGTAATGGCCCAAAATGTCGCCCTCAGAATTCCGACTCCTGAAATTCTGGCTTTTTTTTGTATGACCGCCCCCACTTACACCATATATATACCTTCCAGGCCACTGGTATTCTTCTCCGACCGGTTTCTGTGCCAGTACACGTTATCAGGGAGGCTGTGTTAGCACAGAAACCGGTCGGAGGAGAACACCAGTGGCTTAGAAGGTTGTGCAGGGAACTGGAGTGCGCCCCTTTCCTCGTCTTGCCATTTTTCCCGGATTTTGAAGGGTGGAATCTTCAAGACCTGACAGGGTGCTGCACCAGGGTGATACATGCCCGGCTTTGGAGTGCCTCACTGCAGGCTACTCTTCACCCCCCCACCCCCCTTTCTCCATTGTGGGATTGGGCGTGAGCTTTTTCCTTGCTAACCTGATGACTACATCTACCAGAAGCCCTTGCAGCAGAAATCATCACTGATTATCATCACCTGCACTTGCTGTGAGCTGAAAGTTAAGACAGCCTCCCTGATGATGTGTATTAGCACAGAAACCGGTCGGAGGAGAACACCAGTGGCTTAGAAGGTTGTGCAGGGAACTGGAGTGCGCCCCTTTCCTCGTTTTGCCATATATATATATATATATATATATATATATATATATATATATATATATATATATAATAAAATCAGGTCTGTCTTAAGAGCCTTACACCATGATGGGGTTGGGCAGCTGCAGGTGGAGACAAGTGAGATTGGAATGGGGTTCACTGAGTTCTACCAAGACCTTCACAGACAACAAAGGGATAGCTTGGATGAGGAGTTTCAAGCCTTCATGGGGGGGTCACTGTGAGGGGTCAGAAATGCGAGACAGGTTTATTTTTCTCAAAGTTTGCCAGTTTATTAAAATAAAAAGGGTGAGCTAAATGCCTATCTTTCCCTATCCTAAAGAGAATGCCTCTACCTAGCTCAAAATAAAGTTGGCCTAGTGTCCAAAATTCATCTGACCCTCACACTAATACATGCAACATGAATGAATAAGGAATATTTGCCTCTCTTCTGTTCAACACACCAGTGTAAAAGTTCAAACTTGGTTTTTAGAAAGTACCCCTTGTGACCAGGGTTGGGCTCCCTTTCCCTGGTTCAAGTCGAGAATGCCTTTAGACAAGTTCTGATTTTACAAGGATTTGTTCTGTTCAATACACAATGTCTCTTCCATCCACTGTCTTTCCACTTTTTAAAGCAAAATGTATTTTTCTATGAACACTTGTTAAAAAACTAAAGCAATAGTTATATTCCTGTTACGCTCACCTGGTATCCACAGGGATGCCACCCAGCCGGGTTACTCGCTGGTATGCTTCTCAGCTTTGCCCTGATGTGGTCTGCGGGGAAGGTTCTGCCTTGTGGTAGAATTAGGCGTGCTCTCCGGCCTGCCTTCTTTGCGGGGGCGCGTTGTCTTTTATGGACGAGTGCGGTCCAGTTACTTCACTGACGCCGACCCGTTTGATATTGTTCAGGTAGGTCTTATTGCTGTTCTTTAGTTTTGTTGCTATCCTGCATGCCTTTCTTTGTTTAAAATGTCTTTTTTTTTCCTCCCTTAGGTATGCAGAGCTTCAGCACGGCGACCTGGTTTGGTTGAGCCCCGCTTGTAAATGATGGCGCATTACGAGCACTATGGTATGGTAAGTAAGCGCTATGCGCAGCGCTGCGAAGTCTTGCCTTTGCTAACCTGTGTTTTCCTTCCTTGTAGGTCGCAGTGTTCTTCAGCACGGGTGGAATGTCCGGAGTGGTGCCAGCCGAGAGGCGACCAGCCAGGTAAGCCTTTTCAGCAGTTTGTAATGTGTAAATGTCTCTACTGCTTTCTTTAATGTTGCCTCTATCTTCCTCTTTCAGGTCATTCTGTCTGGGAAGCGTGCAGATTCGAGGAAGCTGTTCTCAGTAGCTGCGAGTGTTTAAAGATGAAGACTGCAGGCAAGATGCTGCTGCTAATGATGTTCCTTTTGTTTCCTTGCAAGTTCTGCTTCTCTGAGGTTCGAGGGAATAGCTGGACATGGTGAGCGTCACGTTGCAAGCTGCAAAGTAACGCGAAGCGTGTTGTCTTGCTCGGTTGTGTTTTAAATAGCCCCAACAAAATATTCCAGGTAAAGTAGTCCCTAGGCTGCCACACCCAAAACACTAGACCACATAGCTTGGTTCTTAGGAAACAAGCTATGTGGATGCCTCCGTGTTGGCTGACAATACAATAAAGTAGTTCTCAAGCACATTGTTTTTCATGGTGTATGAGCCTAGCGCCTTACGTGCCAGGACTGGCCCCATGAGGGCTTTTAAAGAGGATGCCAGGCTCTAGAGGCCCGAGTCCTGACTCCACCTGGCCAATGGGTTTGCCAGAGGGGGTTTTGGGCGAGGGTTGTGACACTTCCACAATGTCCTTCTTGATAAGGTAAATAACTCTTTCACAAAACACCAGTTCATAAACCAATGCAATTGTCTTCCTTCACAACAAATGTCTTTCTCAGGTTCAAAGTAAATCTTAATTCATCAGAAGTATTCTACCAATGCAATGCTTTTATCAGGATGACACAACCATTACTTTTATTAAGGAGGCAGCACTTTGTATAAATGAGGTAGTTATCAATGTTTCTCTGCAAGGTTTGTTTTTTTTGTTGTTTTTTTTTAACCCCAACCACATTTCTTTCATTCGACTGTTTCTTTCCTGGTCTACTCGCCTGACAGGACTAAAGTGGTCCCTTTCCTAGTTCACTCTGCTGCCAGAAAGAAACCTCCTACAACTACAGGTGATCTCTCATTGGCAATATGGGATACAGGTTTTCCCCAAACTGGCCTTTCATAAATGGAGAATTGTGCACTTTTTGCAGTCTTATCAGTTTATGCTTCTTCTTTTAGATAGCCCCTTGGCTGTTGGCAATGCAGGTTACAGTTTTCCCCAAATTGACTTCTCATGAACGGAGAATTGCATCCTTCTTGCACTTTCACAGCTTGCCAATTCAGGAATTTGATTAGGCATACATCCAACTCTTTGCCACCCCCTCCTTATGCCACTGTTCTTGGACTGCCTGTAACTCAATGGCGGGAGCCGTAAACACTATGAAGCGCCCCGGTGCCCTGCGTCTCTTCTGAGTCTCGCCGGTTACTGTTGCTGGCGTCAGCGTCCTCTCCAGGTGCTGCGCGGCCCAGCGGTTCTCCTTTCAGGCGTCTCGAGAGCCTCTTCGGTTCTCTCGATGTCTGGGACTCTCTCTATCTGGGACCCTCAGTTGCTCCATCTTCAGCAAGCGCGGCTCTCCCGACCTCCCAGTCTCCTTGCACGCGTTCGTATCCGCTTCCTCACCTCTCTGCACACCTGATGCTCTACATGCAACCAAAGCCGTAACCTGCACGCAACCAAAGCCGCAGCCTGTAAGAGTAAAGTCTCTCCTGCTCCTTCTTCTTCCACCTCCTACACCCAGCTATGGTCTTAGCCCCGGCAAAAGTGGCTTGAGCCCCCAGTAGGGACCCCCCCCATCAGGCAACCGTTACCCCCAAGTAGACAACTACTGGGGGCACATGAGGGCAAAATAGCTGAGGTTTTTGACCTTTTGTGGTGAGGTTACGGCGAACAATGCAGTCTCTGAAAGTGAAAGCTCCTCACACCAGGGCCAGGACAGGCAGAGATGGGGAAAAAGTAGAGACAAGGCCCGGCAAAAGAGGGACTGAGGTGCCAAACAGAAGAGGAAAGGAGACCAACCCGCACCCACGGCGTGAATGATCGGCCCACAGAGGAGGAAGGGGAGGTGGTGGTGCCCCCCCACAAATCCACCAGCCGGGTGGCCGGCATGCGTCAGAGCCGGGCCGCCTGGGTGAGGGTCACCCTCTGATGCGTGTGGTGACAACATTGGGGCTGGCTCAGCACTGAGGAAGATGGTGGCTGAGCGGGGCTGCGGCGGCAGGAAAGAAAGGAAGTGAGGAGCCCCGCCCCAACCACTGATCCCGGCCCGAGGAGAGGCACTCCACGTTTGTGGGGGCCCCAGAGCAAGGACTGGATCCGGAGGGCACAGTGACCGCGGCAGCAACGGAGCATGGGTAAGAGTGGGGGGCGGGCCCATCCCGCTGCATAACTCCAAAGGTGGGAGGTCTTGCAGGGACCCAGCTACTGGGAATAAAACAGGGGTCATTCCCTCTCCCCTAGAACAAAAAACAAAACAAACAAGTCCAGTGGATCCTGCAAGTGGTGGGGGGGAACTGAAGCAGGCATTGTGTGAAGCTGATGCGCAGTGCAAAGGATGAGCCAGCTGGATTGAGCCTCAGGGGAGCAGCAGGCTTGAAACATAGCACAGGTAGCCCTCAGCCGGTGCCTTTGCTGGGCGGTCTGGGGCACGCTCCCGACCCCCAAACACAAGCCCAGGGCACATCACTGAGGGCAAGGTAAGTGGAGAGAAGGCAGAACCCATGCCAGCCTGTAGTAGGTGGCAGAGGTGAGGGCCCCCAGGCTCTTGTGCCCGCCTCTTGGAGGAACTACCGCAAGGTACCGGCCCGCAGCGAAAAAGCCTCAACACGGATTGGGAGGGTGAGGAAACAGCGGGAATGAAGGATCATACTGGAGTTCAGCCACCCCACCCCCAACCTGCACTCCTAGTGAAGTTCAAGTGTGAATAGGCTGACCTGACTGAGGAGTCTGCTGCAGGAGGTCCGAGATCTGAGGAGAGTGTACAGGGGCAGGATAAAACCAGCTCCCAGAAAAATGGAGGAAGGAGGGTCATTGCACGGGCCCCCCCAGGGCCCCCCCACCCTACCGAACAATACGATCTTCCAGCGACCTGGTCGCCTGTACAGCTGCAAGGACAACACCGAAGGAGAGTGTGAGCCCACGGAATCAGGGACAGCGAATCCCAACACCAAGAAGCGAGACACAACAAGAGGGGACGGGCGCGGTGCCATCACCCCCTCTTGAACCCTTAGGACGCCTGAATTGCATATGGACTGCAGGGCAAAATTAGAGATATTTGAGTACCGGAGATCCACAGAGGAGAAAACCAATTCCAACCTCGACATGTCAGAGGCAGGGAGCGACGCTATGTCCACCAAAAGAAATATCGTCTCTCTCCTGGAGGAGATCAGAGGAATGAGGGCGGACATTGGCAGAAAAGTGGCCAGAATAATTGTGAGAATAGACAACATGGACGAGAGACTACAGGTGGTGGAACATAATCAGACATCCCTCGATACCTTGGAAATTCAGATGGACATTAGGATAGCGTAGTTGGAGAGGAGCGAGGGTGAGGTTGCTCTAAAGAGTGTGAAATGGAGAAGGACTTGAGGAGAATCATACATGAGGTGGTGAAAACGCTGTTTGGCGATGATAACTTGGATGAGCCCAAGCTAGAAAGGGTTCATGGAGCGGGCACTACAGGGAGGGACCCATGCTCGGTGCTTGCGTGCTTCCACAACTACCCAGACAAGCACAAAATCCTCAAAGGCACCGGAGGCAAGACTCTAGAGGTCAAGGGTACTTCCCTCCTTGCAAACCTCTCCAATCTCGCCACCTTTCTTCTTAAGTTAAACTGCCATCTTGGAACTGCTGCTTCCTTGTGTGCTTTTTCTCGCTCAGAGTGTGCTTTCGTGCTCCGCCTTTTATCCGTGTGGGGAAGTGTGTCGGGTGTGTAATGATCGGTAATTGCCTGAATTTACCTGACCATGGTGTTGGGACATGTCAGGTATACCGCTCTAGTGTTAGTCCGTTGTCGCTCACAATGAACTGTCTATGAGAAAGTGTTCATGTCTGGAAAGGGCCGGAGCTGGGGAGTTTGAGCTTCTAGGTATCCTACCTTGTAGGATGGGGAAGAGGTGTTACAGGCAAGGGGAGACCGCATCTCATCCTTCGGTGTCCCACTTCCACTCCCCGAAGACCCATCATCCGGGTCATCCTCCCGCACTGGTCCACCCCCAGGAACTGGTTCCAATAGCGATGGCTGTGTCCTGACCACCTGGATGACAGATCCCCGGGGACTAGTGGGTGAGACACCTTGAGGTTTCTCAGAGTTCCCTGGGTTTCTTCATCAGAGGGACTTTTACAATGACTGCATGCCATTAGATATCGGGGAATTTCGGGACTGTCATCCTCACAAGAAGATGAATACTGCGTCTCTCCCAAAGGTGACACCACTACTCCCTGACAGCCATCTACTCCCATGTGATACTCCCTCATGGTACCACCCAAAGGTTGAGGTCACTATTTATGGAGGTGAATGACATAAATGTTGTTTATTTTCTGGTCAAATTTTATTGGAAATATACCAACATTTTACAGATTTTATGATTTTACTATACGACGACAGTTTTACCCCCTAACATTAATCAGATTATTCTACAGCATTTTAAGATGGATGGTATATCAATTGAAGGAGGGAACATTTGTGATTTTATGTAGTGATTTTATGTAATGTGTTTTTACACTATTTTTAATTATGCCTCGTTTTTATTCATGTTATGCACTGTACGATGTTTTATGTTGCATATACAAGGCTTTATTGCCACATGTATATTTACACAAATCATGTATTTTGAACTTGCCTACACATACCCTGGTCAAGCATAGCATCACTTTGTGTTCCCGATTCTATTCAGAAGAAAAACAATCACACTGCGTGGAACGTTAAGGCTTGCTGTGTGAGCACTGTTGATTGACTGCATACAATTGTGTAATATCAGACTTAGAGTGCCTCATTTGACTGAGATATGAGCTATTTCCGTGATGCATGTTATTGGACAGCATGATGACAAGTGGGGCTATCTAAACAGCGAATATTACTTTTAGGAAAAATTAGTGCAAGGTTATCCACTATGTATTGCATTTTTTAAGTTAAACCCATTCCATTCTTGTTTGGCCAGCCTGTAATCACAAACAAATTAGAGGGGATTCTGGTGTATATTAGGAATTGAGGGAATTGGTCCGGAAAGTATGCAAAAAATTGCAGTGATGTGAACATAAATGCTGCACCCATTCTCCTACTGTCTTCATTCCTCCTTAAGAGATACCCTGCGTAGATTTAGGAAGCTCTTTATTCTGGGTTATGTAGGGGCTCGGTCATATTAATGGTGGTAGATTTCTGATTGGCCCTGTTTTGGGAGTTTTGTTAGTCCTAGGCTGGGATTCTGTGAGGACTCTGCAGGATTCCTCACACCACCTAGTCGTAAGGTAATCAGATGAGCAACAGGAACGTTTGGATGCAGATTTAACAGGGGAGGAGATAGAAATGTCCATTGGTCAACTTAAAGGGGGTGGGAGTGTAATCAAGAGCCAAACTGCCTGTCTGGGGAATTGTGGAAGAAGTGAAATGGGAAAGTGGTGGTTCTCCAGCATGGGGTCTGGCATGGATTCACATGCTCATGAATATTCCCCGTCGTCAGGCTGGGAATCCTCGGTAAAGAAAAAACCAGTATCAGTTTCGTTTCTGATCTGTCTTTCGTAGTAATAACCAATCACTGGTCTCTGCGTCATACTGACCACAGCCAATGACTGCCCTCTACCTAAGCACCGCCTCTGGCAGCCATCTTCAAATTTTTACCGCACATTCATGTGTTGGGATCCTCGTGCTATTGCTCTCGAGCGTTAGTGCTATTTTTTCACGTTTTTTCTCAAAAACTTTGTTTTTTTTCGGTCAAAATGCCTCAAGCTCCACCGACTCTCCATCCGATCAACGGGGACCCGTGTCGGATTCGTCTGCGCCCCTCAAGGGTGAAGATTTCGTCGAGCTACGTTTTTGGAGGACTCCAGAAGCTTCTCAGGCCCGGACATGGCCCTGGAGAAGGGAAGCTCGACGCCCGCAAAGCTGTTCATGGTCTGCCCTGGATGCCAGCTGCAGAACGTCTTTAAGGAGGACGAACACTCCTTTTGTCTCTACTGCTTACATGAGGACAAGACACACGTGGAGAAGGACTGTGCGTTTTGCGGCAATATGTCGGAGCGGACCATGAAGGACCGCCATCAACGCCTCGCCAACTGGCTGGAAGGGAAGAGCCCGTCAGGCGAGAAGAAGAGGAAGAAATCCGAGCGGTCTTCTAAGACCTTTGAGGACGCCCCGGCGACGGGGGTCCAACACAAGGCCAAGCACCGCGAGTCCGCTGGCACCGGGAGCGCCGAACGGTCGGGCTCTACGGGCGCCAGGCAGGGCGCACCCTTCCCGGCACCTTCAGCCACGAGCCAACGCTCTGAGTCGGGTAAGAGGAAGGGCGAGCACCCGGCGAGGCTCCTGGAGAGGCCCCGGTCGAGCTCGAAGGCCCCATCGGAGGGGGAGCGAGGCAGTGTCCCCCCCCCTCAAGGATAAGGCGGTGAGCGCACCTAAGGTGGTGAAGGCCTTAATCCATCCGGCCAAGCCCTCTATCGATACTGTCGCGGCGGCCCTGGCTCAGCCTGTGGAGGCTACACCAGTGGTGGCGATCTCGGGGCTCAGAGTCTCCCTGCCACCTCGGAGGGAGTCCTCTTTTGTGCCCATCGATAGGACCCCCGCGAAATCCCCGGCGGGGAAGAAAAAGGGGGGGCAGGGCGTCGTCGTAGATTCGGCTCCAACCTCGGAGGAAGAGCTGATCGAGGTCTTAAGCCACGGCCTTGGCGTGGATGAAGACCGGCCCGTCGGGATGGATCCCGACGCAGGTGACGACGACATCGTCGAGGGTGCCGACGGGGCCCCTGATCGCCCGTCGGATTCCCCTCTGCCAGCGCCGCAAGACAACTCGGCGGCCATTTTGTTGGCTATACAGTCCTTATGCTCAGAGTTAAGGACGAGACTACCGTTGCCGACGGAGGAACCTCTCCCGTCGGGGGATCCTGAACCGGGACCTTCGTGTGTTCCCCCGCCCAAGAAAAGAAGGATTCACCCTCCACCTCCTTTTCAGCCGTCGCGACCCGTCCAGCCCTCCTCCCCGTCCACCCGAGGGGATGATACGGGGACTGACACGGCTGCGACGGGTACGGACGACGAGGTATACGACGAGGATCTGCCGTCGTCACCTCCCACCAGGGCTTCTCCGCCCGACGAGATTGGATCGTTAACTCCATGATCGCCAGGGCATCCGAGCTTTTCCAACTCTGCCCTGAGGAGAAGAAAAAGGAAGGATTCCTTTATCAACGGCGCGAGGCCAAGAGGAAGACAGTCCTCGCGGTGCCTCTACTGGACGACATTTGGGATGAGGGCCTCGCCCTCCTCAAGAACCCTTCCACGACGCCAGCTAGAAGAGACCGGTACGAGAAGAAGTACCGGGTCCCGGACGCGGCCCCCCTGTGCCTCCGGGCGCAGCCTACCCCGGACTCCGTCGTCTCCGCGGCGGCCAGGAAGAAAGCGGGGGGGGTGCGGCCTCCACATCGACTTCCCCACCGGACGGCGAGGGAAAGAAATTGGACGCTATGGGACGCAGGGTCATCTCGTCTGCAGCGACGACGATTAAAGCGGCCAACGCCTTGGCTATCGTGGCCCGCTACGACAGGGAGCTATGGTACAAACTGGCTCCCCTGCTGGACTTCCTACCGGACGACAAGAGGGGCGGATGCCCTGGAGATCCTACAGGAAGGTGAGGTGGCATCGGACCACGCCATCACTATTGCGACGGACATCGCCGACACTGGGTTTCGCCAGTTGGGCAACGGCGAGTGGCTTAGGCGGCGTGGATGGCTCAAGGCTACGGACTTCCGTCAAGACGTACAGACCAGAGTCCTGGACATGCCGTTCGATGGGAACAACCTGTTTGGGAAAACAGTGGACGATTCCCTTCAGGCCATTAAAGCGGACACTGAGATGGCCCGGGCCCTTGGGGTTCTGCAGCAACGACGGACGCCCTTTTGGAGCAGCGGAGGCAAGGGCGCCTCCAAAGGTTCCGGCGGCGGTTTCTCCACCTACCGTCAAGCGGCCCGCTCGTCGTCTCAGGAGGCCTACAGAGGACGAGGCAAGTCTGGCGGACCCCGCCGTTGTCGCCAAGGAGGTCAAGGCGGCAAAGCCTCGTCGAAACGGGATTGAACCGGCCGTGGGGTCGGGCCCCCGCCGAAGCACCCCGGTGGGAGGCCGGCTGGCGAGCTTCGTCAGCGTGTGGGAGTCCATCTCCACCCACCGTTGGGTGCTGGACGCCTTAGCCCGGGGCCACGCGCTCGAGTTTCAAAGAAGGTGCCCGCGCGTCCCCCCCGTGGCCAGGAAAGAGCTTCACGTCCCTCAGCTTCTCCTGGAGGTAAAGGCGATGCTCAGGAAGGGCGCCATCGAACTCGTCCCAAAGAGGCTTCGGGGCTCCGGAGTTTACTCGAGATACTTCCTCGTGAAGAAGAAGACGGGAGGATGGCGCCCCATCCTAGACGTGCGACGTCTGAACAAGTTCATCAAGGCGCAGAAGTTCCGGATGGTCACCCTCCAGCACGTCCTGGGTCAGCTGGAGGAAGGAGACTTCCTGTCGTCGTTGGATTTGGAGGATGCCTACTTCCATATTCCCATCCTAAAGGGGCACCGAAAATTCCTCAGGTTTGTGGTCCAAGGGCGTCACTACCAGTTCAAAGCCCTCCCCTTCGGACTACGGTCGGCACCCAGGGTATTCACCAAGTGCCTCGCACCAGTGGCGGCGCAGCTGCGCCGCGAGGGGATCCACGTCTACCCCTACCTGGACGACTGGCTCATCCGAGCCAAGACGAGGGAGCTCGCCGTGGAGCACACGGCAAGGACCGTCCAACTTCTCACGGACCTGGGATTCTCCGTGAACTACGCCAAGTCCCACCTGGTACCTGCGCAAAACGCACTGTTTCTGGGAGCGAAGCTCGACAAAGTGTCCCTTCTGGCCTCCCCGTCGGAGGAAAGGACCAGGTCCATCCTGGGCAAGGTACAGCGGATGTTGGTTTCCGACGCGGCCAAGGTGAGGTCCATCAAGTCCCTCCTCGGAATGATGTCTTCTTGCATCTACCTCATTCCCATGTGCAGGCTCCGGATGCGCCCATTGCAGGAGTTCCTGGACGCGCGCTGGATCCAAACGACGGGCGGCTTCGAGGAGAGGATCACACTCGACGAGAGTTTCCGCCGAGCGGTCCGGTGGTGGGGCACCCGCGCGCATCTGACGGCGGGCATGGACTTCCAGACCCCAGACCACCAGGAGACAGTGACCACGGATGCCTCCCTGGAAGGGTGGGGAGCGCACACCGAAAATCTGCACGCGAGAGGCCTTTGGCTCCCGACGGAGAAGTCCCTTCCTTCCGTCCCTCAAGGGCAAGGTGGTGAGGATCTTCACCGACAACACCACCACCATGTTTTACATCAGGAAACAGGGCGGAACCAGGTCCCCAGCACTGTCCAAGGAGGCGCAGGACCTGTGGCATTGGGCCGTCGCCCAAAGGATGTTTCTGGTGCCGTTTCATCTGGCAGGGATAAAAAACACCATCGCCGACTCACTTAGCAGGGAGCTGCGCTCGTGCCACGAGTGGGAACTACGGCAGGATCTAGTGGATCGCCTCTTCCGACGGTGGGGCACACCCCAGATCGACCTGTTCGCGACAACGACGAACTCCAAGTGGCGGAGGTTCGCCAGCAGGTTTCCCCAGGCGAGGAGCATGGGCGATGCTTTCTCGTTCCCCTGGGAGGGCCTGTTCCTCTACGCGTTCCCTCCTTTGCCACTGCTAATCCGGCTCGTCAACCAGCTCAAGAGGTCACGGTGCAGGATGAACCTCGTCGCACCTGCGTGGCCGAGGCAGATATGGTTCCCGGACCTTCTGGACTTGTCAGCGTCCCCGCCAATCAAGCTGCCGGTGGACGCGGATCTACTCTCCAGGGAAGGAGGCGCCATCCTCCACCACGACCCGAAATCGCTGAACTTGCAGGCCTGGCTCCTGCAGCGCTAGAGTTTGGAGGATACGACATACCGGCCGACTGCAGAGAGGTTCTTGCAAAGGCCAGGGCGTCCTCGACTCTTAAATGCTACGGACACAAATGGAAGAGGTTCTCTGTCTGGTGCCACGCACAGAAGATCAACCCTCTACGGATTACGGCTCCCCAGGTACTGCCGTACCTGCTGACGCTGGCCAAAGCTGGACTGGCACACGCGTCCATCAAGATTCATCTTGCTGCGATCTCCCGATACACCAGAACCACGGGCCGGACGTCCTTGTGGTCTCATCGTCTGGTGAAAGAGTTCATGAAGGGACTGTTCAGATCGTTCCCGCCGGTGAAGGCGCCGGCCCCGGCGTGGGAGCTCAACGTGGTGCTGACCAAGCTCATGGGACCTCCGTTCGAGCCTCTGCACTTGGCCCCGTTGAAGTTTTTGTCGTGGAAAACAGCGTTTCTTGTGGCCATCACCTCCGCACGACGGGTGGGAGAGATCCAGGCCCTTTCCTGCAAGGCCCCGTACTTGACTTTTCACGACACGAGGGTAGTGCTCAGGACGCACCCCTCCTTCATGCCCAAGGTACCGTCGGACTTCCATCTCAATTAACCCTTGGTGTTGCCTGTGTTCTTCCCGTCGCCTTCGTCGCCGGCTGAGAGGACTTTGCACTCGCTGGATGTGGCTAGAGCGCTGAAGTTCTACGTGGACCGCACAAAGTGTTTTCGGAAGACGTCACAACTCTTTGTGAACTTTGGACCTGTCAGTCAGGGGAAGGCTCTCTCGAAGGCTTCCATTTCCAGAGGGCTCTCCGGCTGTATCATGTACTGTCATCGGTTGGCAAACCGACCGCTGCCTGGCCGTCCGAGAGCCCATTCCACCAGAGCGATCGCAGCTACCACGGCGTTCCTTTCTGGTGTGCCCCTGCTGGACATATGCAGGGCTGCTACGTGGAGGTCGACGCACACCTTCACGAAATTCTACTGCGTCGATCGGGATTCCAGGGAGGAGTGCAGGGTCGGCCAAGCAGTGCTGCGCAACCTGTTCGCCTGAGGTGAGCCTGGTGAGGAGGTAAGATGCTTAATGTTGAGTTTGATGTAATGCTTAATGTTGAGCCTTTGCCACCTCCCGTGGTTGTGCATGTGTGTACTGCTATGTATTCTTTATTCATGAGCATGTGAATCCATGCCAGACCACATGCTGGAGAAGGAACAAGTTACTTACCTGTAACTGTTGTTCTCCAGCATGGGTCTGGCATGGATTCACATGCGAACCCTCCCGCCTTCCCCTCTGCGGCTCTTGACTTGGTCATACTGCCACTTCACGTGCTTCCAAATCTGAAGATGGCTGCCAGAGGCGGTGCTTAGGTAGAGGGCAGTCATTGGCTGTTGTCAGTATGACGCAGAGACCAGTGATTGGTTATTACTTCGAAAGACAGATCAGAAACGAAACTGATACTGGTTTTTTCTTTACCGAGGATTCCCAGCCTGACGACGGGGAATATTCATGAGCATGTGAATCCAAGCCAGACCCATGCTGGAGAACAACAGTTACAGGTAAGTAACTTGTTCCATCCCTTAAGATAGAGTAAGGAGAGGGGTATGCTTTCTCACAACTGTTTCAAAGCCACTATTGTGCTAAATCCTAAGGAGGGCAAACTACTGGACGACCCTGATACATACTGCCCTATATCCCTCATGAATGTAGGAACCAGGCTTCTTACGAGAGAACTGGCAAAGCAGTTGTTAAAGAACATCAAGGATTTAGCACATTAACACTAGTGTGGTTTCTTCCTGGGGTGCTCTACAAGATCAAATGTGACAGGGTTGTTAGTTACACTGGGATTACAAGACAGACTGAATGGACCGGTGAGCACCCTTTCCTTGAACTCCCACAGAGCTGTAGTGGAGGGGTGGGAAGGCCCCCAATGTAAAATCAAGAGGTCTGATTATAGGGATTTTCCCCACTACCAAGAAACGGAAAAGTCCAGAAATGTGAGAAAACCACTGCTTTATTAACTCTATCTCGTAAAACAGGGACAGTAATGGACATCTCAGGATTTCCAATGCTCTCGACTAATTACAGGCTTGTCAACAGTTCATAAAGGGTTATGATGTCAGAGATGACAAGTTATTCTACAAAACCAAAGGTAGAATGTGGTTGGTTAGTGGGGTAAACTGCATATAGCATTCATATGGGGTTAGTGTTCTGATTGGTTGCACATTATTTGGTGGCTCCATCTGCGGCCACCTCCTAAATGTTACAAATCAAGACATGCCAGGTTAGTATATTCTAACTGGTCAGTGCAAAAAGTGTGAACTGGTACGCAAGTAGAGTAGGAATTGGTCAGTCAGGGTCTTCTCAGCCTTGATGCCTTGGAAGGTTATGAGCCCATGAGCAACAATTCAAAGTGATGAGGACTGCTCCACAGGTGCTGTCTATACCAATAAGATTACCATTTCTTATCCTCTAAGCCTTGAGTCAGGACATTTCGCTTTCATCTTAGTATTACTTTGTGTATTCTTTCCTAAAATGGATGGATGGGAGCGACGGTCTGTCTGGCTCGAATGAATAGGCTTTGTCTCTCAGTCTCAGATCATGTGTACAGACCACAGGCTTCATTTTCCTGCTCAACATTTATAAGGATTTTTAGCTTTTGTAAATGCAGGTGTCATACCTTCCCTGTCCTCGGAAGACTTGTTCAAGCTACCTTTCGGTCGCGTTCAGTCTGATGTGATGTGTCTGTCCTTCCAGCAACATTTGTTTCTTTATGAATCCAAGAAGACTGCTTCTTACGTCTGCCCTTGTTTGTACCTTCGGGTGCCGATGTGAAACTCTCCCTCCCTTGATAGCCATGGCAAAAATATGTATCCCGGCTGCATGAGAAGTCTGGTCTACGTTTTCCTGCTCAATCAGCGAGTCTGGGCTCTCCCTGCGTCCTCGAGCATTCCCAGTTCTTTCCATCCACTTCAATGTGGCTGCACCTTCCATTTTGATTTGTATGGCTACTTATGTTAACTGTGTTCTGCATTGTGCAATCCTCATGTTTATTTTTGTACGCCTTGTGTTCTAGAATAGCAAAAGAGTAGATGTCCTCTATCCTAGTGGGTCAAAGCATGTTCATTTGCAATGTGGCCTATTATCCGTGTAGCTTTGTGATGAATGAGTATATGCTGTGTGTCTAATACATATGCATCTTGGTCCTAGCTGTGACATCATTGGCTCCCTGCATGGTCACAGTCAGTCCAATGGCTCCTTCGTCTGGTTGTCTGAGTGAAGAGCGTTTCTCTCACCTGTGGTCAGTGGTGATGGGAGGTAGGCGGTCAAACGATGTACATCTTTCATTCCTGTTACGCCGAGACGAGGGAGGAACTGGCTCAACGAGAGCCACATTCATCTTCCTCTCTTTAAAGCCTTTGATTCAACAGAATGGAGTTGCATGTTTAAGGTGAAGAAAATGGGCTTTGGGGTACAGTTTCTCGGATGGGTGAAAGTGTTGTAATGGTAACCAAAAGGAACGGGTGAATATGAATAGTTTTCCCTCTGAATGATTAATAGTTCACAAGGCTTGAGCCTGGCGAACCCTTTTCCCTGCTTCCTTTTGTGTTGGAGTTCAAGCCATTCGCAGAGTGGATCAGGAAGGAGCTAATGTTAAAAGGGTTCCAATGGATATAGGGGATTGGGGGCGGGGGGGGGGGAGCACATTTCTCTATATGTGGACAATGTTATTTTATTTTGGGGGCCACTCAGCGTCTGGTCCCATGGTGACAAACATGTTTGCGGAGGTCAAACGTCATGCAGGCTTCCGAATCAAATAGGAGAAGTCTGTCCAGTACTGAGTTAAGGGAGGGGGCGCCATTCTGAGGGATCCCTGCAGCAAATGGCAGGGGAGAACTTAAAGTTTGTAGGGTTGTATATTTTGATGGATGAGGCAAAGTTCAGAAAATGCTGTTTAGTCCTGGCAATCGCACAGTTCTTCTCCAATGTGTCGCAATGGGCACTCCTGAAGGGCAGAATGATAAGACGATCTCCGTTCTGTGATTTTTATATCTGGTACACAATTCCATCCAATCATGGAGTAGGATATTAGGCCTGTGGCATCACTACTTCGGTCATTTATATGGCTCGACAAGAATCCCCAAATTGACATCAGTGCTCAGTGTGGGAGAGTGGTGTTGGCTTCCCCAGCCTGCATTTTTATTACTGGGCTTTGTAGCTTGTGGTTATTACTAACTGATGTTTTGGAAGAGGTGGGGGGGGGGGAGTACAAGTGTAGAGCCGGAATTGGCAGCAATGGGTTTATAGAAAAGCGAGAGGCTGCTACATGAAAGGAAACGCAGGATAAAGATAATCCCGCTCACAAATGCATTTGGGCTAGAAGGACTCCCTTCCCCTGGACTGTCTTCAATTGGTTTCACACTTTCACAGTGCCATGGGAATGACTCCCTTCTCATTGCCTTCTTTGGCTTTGTTCTTACACTCTCTTGGCTTTTTAATCACAGTTCACAACACCAGGGGGAATGGTTCCCTTTCCCTGGACTTTCTCAGGCTTCATATTGCAGTTCACAACAGTAGGTGGAATGTCTGCCTTTGTTGTATTTGTGTTTCTTTACCATGGTTTCACTCCTCACCCCTCCTCGGTATTCTTGGAGTTTTCCACAGCTCCCTTACGCTGTCACCAACCTTCGGAGCAACCCAGATACCTTTTGGGTTCTGCTGACTTCCTCCGGTTGGTCTGGGGCTCTCCGAGCTTCGGTCTTCCCCGGCTTCTCTGGCTTTCCGACGGGCTGCAGCGTTCCCACAGCACACCTCTTCCTTCCCTGTGCATGTTAGGGCTTGCGTGCACGACAGAGGTTCTTCTCGTGCCCGGACCTTCTCCTGGCCTGGCCTGGCTTCTGTCCCGATCTTCCTCACTGGAGCGAACAGGGACGTCTGTTCCCTCGCTCCTGCCGCATTCACTGGCTTCTTCCCGGTGTTCTGTCGAACCCCTACCTTACTCTCGGTTACTCAAGGAAGAGCTTCTCTCTTTGATAAACGCAAATGGAAGTGTGGACTACAGAGGGTTGAGGGAAGAGATAGGATGATGTTGGTGGTGGTTGGAGGTGAAGAAGGGTTTGCATACCATGTTTCCCTTGGATGGTCATTCTTGCCCCTTCTGGGGAAGTTTCTCCCGATGAGATCCTCCCGCTGAGTACCACCCCCAGGGGGACGATTGGGTAGCAGACACACCATCCTGACTTCATGGGAAGGGACTCCCCCTCAGGGATAAGTGACGATATCCAAGGATTCGTCAAAGATGGAATTGCGGCTTGGGCAGGTGGCAGAATTCCTAGCATTTTAGCCACTAGAGCTAAATATGATTTGGAAGACAATTGGTGTAAAGAAGACTTCTGTATTCTATACTTCTGTATTCCATTGAAGCAGTATTTCAGTCCGACCTCAGGCATAGATGGTCAAGACCCGGACTATAAACAGTAAACAGAAAGAGGATTCAACTTGGGAACCCTCCCGTCCCCTGCACACTTTCAAATGTTTGGATTAATCCAATACAGTTGTTTAAACTGCGTTATATGCATTGTACATACATTTGTTTCTAACATATATGGTCAGACACAGGAGTGTGAGATAAAAAAATATATATCTTTATAGTCAGGCTGTATTGTTTTCAGCAAGAATTATAGTTCAGACAAAGATTATTTACAGTGCATAGAAACAGTATCAATAGATAAAGCTCAAATTGAAGAAAAATGGAGTCCAAATTGATTAGCGACGCGTTTCGAGGAAGTTCTCCTCTTCTTCATAAGGCCACACTTGGACTCTTAATGTAAAAGGAAAGCATAAATTCAGTAAGGAAAATTTTGTAAGCACAATGCATAGACTGTTCATGTCATATTAAATGTATACAGTTAAAAAATAAATGGCATTAATTGTATTTAGAACATTAATCTGTCCCTAAAAAATAGGGAATTGAAACAATGTAACATGTTCTAATATGCATTGTAATTCAAGCAACATTATAAGATTAACTAGGTTGCCCCTGCTCGAGAGAGGGGCTGAAGGTCTACTGAAGCATCTTTTCCTGCAAAGTTAACTGTATAACGTCCATCATACTGTAATTTAGTAGAGTACTACCTCTAATGGGATCTATCACGTGGATGGTGAAACATAAGCTAAAGAAAATTAAATATGTAGGTAAAACAACACACAGATAGTTCTTAGGTTATATCAATCTAATATGGAAGAAATACAAAAATCGTTACCTCTGTGAGTAGAAAGTGCCGGAAACAGAGAACCGGACGGAGTGGTGAAAATAGATAGACAGTCTTCGTACATCAGTTAGTTCCTTAAAACATGGCTAATTCCCAAAAAGATACCAGAAATCTAAAGAAAACAAAGCCTGATCAATGCCAAGCTCAATGTTCAAACGTAACAGTCATAGATGTGAGTTAAAAGCCAAAGAAAACGAATGGATTAATGATAAAACACATCAATATCTCACTAATTCCCATCCGATTACACCAGTCTTTTATGGGCTCCCTAAGATTCACAAAGATAAACAAAATCCACCCCTCAGACCGATTGTTGCTGGGACAGAAAGTATCTTCGACCCACTGGCAGTCTACATTGACAGATTACTACATTGTTTCAATTCCCTATTTTTTAGGGACAGATTAATGTTCTAAATACAATTAATGCCATTTATTTTTTAACTGTATACATTTAATATGACATGAACAGTCTATGCATTGTGCTTACAAAATTTTCCTTACTGAATTTATGCTTTCCTTTTACATTAAGAGTCCAAGTGTGGCCTTATGAAGAAGAGGAGAACTTCCTCGAAACGCGTCGCTAATCAATTTGGACTCCATTTTTCTTCAATTTGAGCTTTATCTATTGATACTGTTTCTATGCACTGTAAATAATCTTTGTCTGAACTATAATTCTTGCTGAAAACAATACAGCCTGACTATAAAGATATATATTTTTTTATCTCACACTCCTGTGTCTGACCATATATGTTAGAAACAAATGTATGTACAATGCATATAACGCAGTTTAAACAACTGTATTGGATTAATCCAAACATTTGAAAGTGTGCAGGGGACGGGAGGGTTCCCAAGTTGAATCCTCTTTCTGTTTACTGTTTATTGTCGGGGTCTTGTGCCATGACCTCAGTTTTCCCCCCCGCACCTAAAAGTTTATACAACATAATCCTCGAATCTCTTTACTAATTTTACTTACTATAGGTGTGCGCTTCTATCTAAACCCTTCCCAAGACCCGGACTATGCCCACTTCACCATTGATGGTAATGACATCAAAGTAGCTAAGGAGGTGAATACCCTAGGTTTCTACCTAGATGCCACCCTTAACTTTACCAAACAAGTCAACTCCCTGGCATCTGCTACTGCATATATGTGTAAATTAATCAGAGCAGGTAAACAATTTCTCTCCACAAACAGCTGCCTAATTCTCTCTAGAGCCCTCATACTCTATAAATTGGATTATTGTAATGCCTTGTACATTGGTGCGAGTAAACACATCATCCAAAAAATACAGGTACTCCAGAATAATGATTTGAGCGCAGCACTCAAGATAAATAGAAAGGAACACATTTTCTCCACCAGGAGAAAATACAAATGGCTATCTACCTTCGACAAAATCCTACTCAAAATTGACACCCTTACCTATAAATGTCTAAATAATAAAGCACCGCCATATTTAACTGATAGGATTATCAGAAAAACATCCCACAGACCGACTAGATCAGCTAACTCCAACTGCCTCCTTGTACCACGCTTTAAACTTTCCACCATTGGAGGATCCAGCTTCCCAGTTAAGGCAGCTTAACTGTGGAACTCCCTGCCTCCTTGCCTAAGAGTATCAAACCTTTGCCAAATTTAGACAGAGACAGAACATGACTGACTGGCTGAAAGAAAACGACAAGTAAATTACCATGCTATAGCCATACCATAGCTGCCTCTACTACATAGATGCCATCCTTAGTATTTTGCTAACTATGTACTCGACTGTTAATGCTCTTCCGTACTATACATTTTTCTGTATATTGATTTGTTTACTGTGTGTTAGTCCTCATTGGACACTTACTCTGTATATTAATTCCTATTACTCTGTACTTATTCTTTCATGTAATTTACGCAGTCCCTATGATCGCTGATGTACTTCATGTATCTATGTAACTAAACTGAACACATTCTTATGTCTTGCGCCCTGATGCCCCATGGTCTGGCGCGCACTATAAATAAAACGAACAAACAAGAGATGTTGCATCCTACTAGATGTGGGCAGGACATGGTTGGGCTGCATGGTGCAGTGGTCAGAGGACTCAGGGGTTCATTGTGGGAGATGGGCGGGCAGGGAGGTGGTGATGGGCGGCCAGGGAGGTAGTGATGGGCAGAGAAGGGATGTGCTGGGCGAGGCATTTATTTCTTGTAGTGGGGCTCGTAGAAATGGGAAACTTATTGGTGCTATTTTTGTGGTCATTGGAGGATTGTGTGAGTAAAGGGGTGTGTATGGAATTGGGGAATGGGAGGTTGGCCTTTGCAGGGGCTGAGATGGGTGTGGGAGGTTGGGTGTTGTAGGCCTGTGACGGCTCAAGCTTATGAGCAGTGGGTACTGTGGCTGGAGCAGAGGGTGGTAGGAAGTGAGTGTGGACTGCAATGTGGGGGAGTGCATTTTAGGTGGATAACCTGTTTAGGGATTGGGGACACATCTTCATACTTAGGGCAGATCCCCTGCTTAGAGTTCAGGGGCACATCGGCACAATTAAGGTGGAGCATATGATTGGGGATAGGGGTCACATCTACACCAGTCATAATACACTTACCTTCTAGAAGTGTGGCAGACTCGGAACGGGACTCCAGTAGACTGACTAGTCATCAGGAATGAAGGCCATGGTTGTAAGGCTATGGGAGGGGCCAAGGAGGCCTTCTGCTGGATCACAGGGCTTTGGTGGATGCTATGGGGCAGTTGGATAAACCGGCACCAAGGTGGGTTGCACTGGGCAGCAGATGCCGTTAGTGGCAGACTCGGGTGCACAGTGACCTTAGAAGGGGCAGGGTTGTTGAATGTTGAGGCCTCAGCGTCCCAAGCAGATCTAGTTCAGACGTTTTGGAGGCTTGGCTGATAGCCAATGTGGTCCAAGGGTGCATGCGCGATGTCAGGCATGCAAGGTGGCTCAGTGAGGCAATTTGCTGGCAGAAGTTAGAGAGGAACGGTGCCTTCTGCGCCCTGAGAGGCAGAAGCCTTTCTTCTGGGCCGGCTTCGCCTGCCGAGTTGTAGGCACTTCTTGTAGAATAATGGGGACAGCTAGTGTTATCTATTAATGAAGTAAATCCCTCTTTTGCTCATAGACTATGGGTTGTGATCTTACCTCAACTGTAATAAGCAAATGGAGAAGCATTGGCATGTGCTTTCAATAAATTGCAATAGAATAGATGCACTAGGTGGCTTTAATAGGCCAAGAGTGGTGGGTGTGTGGGGTTAAATGTCGGTGGGTGAAAAATGTTTTATTTGTTAGAATGAAAATTGCAGAGTATTTAAGTTTTAATGTCAGCAAGCGTGTTTCAGTGCAGGTACTGATTGGATATATATCACGATTTACGGAAGAGCCTTTCTATGCTGGGCCATTATGATTTATTGTTTGTATTGCGCAACACGCCTGAAGGCCTCAGTGCGCATAAAGACAAGATCTGGTCAGAGGTTGAAAGGAGGACAGAGCCGTGGGTTAAATCGATAGAAAGAATGAACTAATCATTAGAGTTAAAGAGATGTGTTTAAGGCTCTCTTAAAACTAGAGGTACTGGTAAGATTCCCTAGATCCGGGGAAAGAGAATTCCATAAATGTGGGTGAATACTTGATCACCAAAGTTCTTCAAATTGTGTCTTGGTACAAAAGTTTGTTCGCCCTACTAGAGCGAAGAATGCGCCCAGTTGTTACCTTACACAACCCGTTCTTAAAGTACCTAGGAGCCTTGTCAGTCATACATTTGTATGTTAGAGTGAGCATTTTATGTGAGATGCGTTTGCTAACTGGAAGCCAATTCAGTGCTCTCCTTGAATCCGAGACATGAGGCCTCATTAAGAGGTTACCGGCAAACTTGCATTACCATTTCTGCTGCCTGACATCCCGGTGTTACCAGGATATAAAAGGCAGTGGCGGTACGGTAAGTTCCCATATGCATGGAGGTTAACCGTGCCGGTGCTTCCGCTAATTTTCTGCCGGTAGGGGCCTGAGCTACCGGCAGGTCACTGCACCCTCCTCGGCAATAACACCTATTAGTACCCGACGAGGGTGTGGTTTCGGTCTCCCAGCCAATGGGGAGGGTTAGAACGGGGGCTTTTTCACATGGCAAAGCCCCTGCTCCGAGCCTCCTCTGAGCTGGTGGCCGCCATCCACCCCTGCTGGATAATCGGGTAAGTGTTCCCCTGCACCCCATCCCACACCCCTTTTCTACATATTTAGCCCCTTCCCACACTTGCCCCACTTATATTGTGTTGCTCTCCCTCGCCGGTGCCGGGAACAGTAGTGTTCCCAGCATGTCCCCGACACGCGACTAGCTGCCATGGGAAGGGAGATGTAGTTCCCTACTCCCCGATCCATGGCAGCCATTTTATTTTGTAGGTCATTTAAAGTTGAGATACAGCGTACATGTCGTTTTTCAACTTTAAAAAAAAACTATTAGTACCGAGATACAACGTGCGAGGGTACCAATAGCACTACAACCCTCACAGGGGGGCGTTACCGGGGCAGGTAATGCGCCAGGCTATTGTTAAAGCCCTCGCTTTGCTCAGGCTTCTAAATAGCCCAGGGCGCTACTTAGCCCGGTAGTGCCCCTCCGGTAATGCCCCTCCTGCTCGGGTAATATTCTTTGCTGTAAATTCTGCTAATCCACTATTTGCCTATTTAAAAATGCATGCACACAGAAGGTCCGTGGCCCAAGCTCCATGTGCAAGATCATTGGCTGCAGTTCAGGAGATAAAGATGCTATTTGGCACAGTGCTGCTCCGCCTTGGGTTCAGCTAACATAGCTACCAAAAATATATACTCCCTCGAACCTTTCACCCTAATGAATCCAAAGACATCAATCCCATGTTAGAAACATTTACCATTACAGCAAGGAGTCCACCCTGTCCCCAAATTGGTATTTAATCGTGTATGCTCATTAGGCTAAACCAAGGATGAGAAGGATTAGGTTTAAACATATTTATCCGAGTGAGGCAGTGAACATTGTTAAGACAATCTGTTAGCCAGGACTGTGCATTTTCTTCCTCTCACCACTTGCATATTGTAATAAAGGTCCCAGTCTGGCTGTTAGGAAAAGGGATGGGTGTAGGGGGTGGGGGATTAATCGGGGTTGGATACCTCTACCCTCCAAGTGACCCAGGCTTGTGTGGGGAGGATGTTCTGGTCTACACAACCCTGCCGTGGTTGCATGGCAGTGACTTGTCACTTGGTTCTTATAACAGGCTTTGCTCTGTTAAGGGACTCAAAGATATGCAGACAGACTGCTGTTCAGCAGGGAGCCCCTGGAGCCTCTTCCGTGGGGAAACAATGGAGACAAGAACGTATTAAGCTGGTTTTTGCTAGCCCTGTTTGTTGGCGCCAGGACTCGCAAGCACCAATTTGAGGATGACGTCGAAAACAGGTATTGGTTCATGCAGATGCAAGCAGAAGGTCCCATAGTGCAATCACAGAACTACCCACATATCCTAACAAACAACCCCTGAATATATTACACATACCTGAGAACCATCCCAGAGTGGAGGCCCAAGTATTCAGGAACTGGCCCCTTTAAAAGGGGTGTTGAGGTGGGAGGAGTTTCAATAATGAGACTGGTTTAATGGACAGGAAAGGGGAGATGAGAGAGAGAGAGAAAAAAAACACACACAGGTGGGGGAGCTACAGCACAAATCAGGAAGAGGTGGAGGGATGTCAGAAAAAGGAGAAGAAACACCAGAAAGAAGTGGAGAGACAGCCAGAGAAACAGAGGAAGAGAAGAGGTGGAGGGAGCAAATAGGCGGGAGGATCTGAAATACCATTGGGGAGTAGTGAGTCAGCTAGGAAGTATGCTGACAAGTCAAGAGGTGTAGCTGAGACAGAGAAGGTATAGCCTAAGTGGGCATGTGAAGAAGCGACAAGAAGATCACAAGAGCTCGCAGTGAGGAGCCACATAGTAATGAAAGAAGATCAAGAACCCATGAGGGTCCTAGAGAAACGCGATCACAGCAGAGCTGCAAGGACCGCAGTAACGTCCTTTCACCAAAATGCCAGGGGTAGCGGACGTGACATCACAAGACCCTTGATCTCTGATGACATCACAGGAAGTGATGTCATTTGACCCCTCCCCCCACCACCTCACGGAAAATGATGGCACCTTACCTTTCACCCCTTGACAAAACAGGAAGTGGTATTGCATAGCATTGTTCCTTAGTACACTATGAACAATATGGTTACGATATCACTTTAATATGATATAAATTTCATTTAAAAATGGATCATCATATATAGTTAATATCAGTGTGTATAGGCCCATATTACCAAAAACTGTGAATGTAAGCAGACGTCCAAGGCCAAATTATGCCATGCAATGGAAAGAAATGCATGAGGCTGTTGCATGAAATGAAAGAATGTGTGTCACATATTCAACCCTTAGAAACCGAGCCAGAACCATGTAAATCTACAGTCATCCCCTGACAGGATATGCAATAAATAATAATAAAGATTTCAGCAGGTTCTATATATTTACAGGCATTGGAAGTTTTCAGAAGCATTTTCCTTTGTTAGACAGTTCTCACATATTGACTGTGTCAGAGAGAGACCCTCATTCGTTTCCTCCCCTAATTTCACTCTAATTCCTCTACCCGAGGGCCACGTCTGGCACTGGGCCCATGGTTAGTGCCACCCCGGAGATTCTCCCTGGTGTGCCCTTTCTCCACAGGAGATATGAAATTCTAGGTTGTCTGCCTCACTCTGCCCCTGGCCTTTTTCGGCAAATGGAGACTTGCATTTGTTCACCTGCTTAATGCAGTTTTTAGATTTGGTAACCATAGATACCCCGGACCTGTGCAGCCGCTTCCCACCACACCTTTGTTTATATTATGATTATGTATATGTTAACAAAATCCACAACTCGTGTACGGCCTGCTCCCTAAACATGTCAAACGCTTCGGAGCGTGCTGTTTTACAGAGGAGATGCCTGCAATTAGCTGCTTCAGTACCTGGTATTGACAGACTCTGAATGCAGTCTAGGAATGCAGTTGTGTAAAGGTGAAAGATTTGAGGGAGTTGTGAGATGCGACACCCCATTACATGCAGAGCTGAGCGAAAGCGGGGAAGCTTCCGCACTCCACAAGGTTCAGTACCCTAAAGAACTGCCTCTAGCCCGCAAATGTCTCAGTGGGTTGAGTGAATGCAGATACAAACTGCGTTGGATATGTTCTTTGTACAGGGCCATATAAATAACAATTCATCAAATGCCGTGGAGAGGATTAACCAGGCAACGGGGAAAATAACTTTAAAAGAGCAATTTACGTGTTTTAAAACGCACAAAGACGGCTTGTGAATAAGCACTGTTTACGCAATTAACATTTGATGCGTCCACTGCCCCCTTGGCTATATGATCCCTCCAGATACTGGCTCATTGGTCCGTTTCCTGGAAGACCGCCCTAAAAGGAGCCAAGGGAAATATGCATAGTTTTTTTAAAAAAAACTTTCTTTTTGGTTTGCAAATCACATCACAATCGCTTCAACTTCCCTCTAGTAGAGGTACACATATCTAAACAATGATTCTCTCCCCTCCACTCCCATTTTATACACCAGGAATGCATGTTTTAGTAGTAGCATGTGGGAGTACAGGATGACAAGTTTTATATATGGTTCAGTCACTATCTGAGTCTTCCGAACCTGGTGGGGTAATTCCGAGGTAAGATCTGAACAGTGTCCAAATGTCTTTAGCTCTGCATGGTGGGGGGACCAGCCCTATATATGTTTCTTCGCATTCGTTGACACATGTCAAAGCTGTAAGGAATTGTTCTGCGCACTGGGCGTGGCTACTCTTCAATTTTTGTAAAATACATTTCTTAGCCACTACACATGCAATATTGAACAGTCTCTTAGCTTTTTCTGGGACATTTCCTATGTCGCCGAACAGGTATTTTTGGGGATTGAGCTGCGCTGGAATTTGTGTTATATCTTCCAAGATGTTTGCTTCTTCACGCCAGAACCCTGTTATCTTACATTTAGGACAGTTTGTGGTTATGGAGTCATGAAATGTTGCCATTTTGACTGGGGTATAATGGAGCTTATTTAGTATTTTGAACTGTACGAGTCTGAGCCCCGCATTGAACAAGAATTTATTTGTAAGGAGAAAATATCTGGCCCATTTCCCTTCTTCTATTGTTATGCCCATGTCCTCTTCGCAAGAAGCCTTTATGGTGTTTGACAATTTCGTGTGGGTTTGGACTAAGTTGTATAATGTGGCTTTCATTGTGATTTCATATTTCGGGATCCAAGCATTCTGTATACTGATGTCGTATGTAGGTTCAATGCCCGGGAAGTTCCATAACGGAGCCTGTGAATCGTAGGGTGTATCTATGCGGAGCCGCTTACTGATTGCAGCCCATGCTGCTATTGTACAGGATGCTGGATCAAATGTGCAGTCATCTTTATGAGATTTCGCAAATATAATGGATCTCAGGTCCGTTGGCCGGACCGAGTGTCCTTCTATGGGGACATGTGGTGTTTCTTCTGCAGGGTTCTGCCAGTATTTAGCATATTGTGCCTGTGCCACTTGGTAGTACAACTCAAAATCGGGTGCGGCAAGGCTCCCCATTTTGTAGGGTTCCACCAGTCTTTCCCATTTCAGTCTGTTGACTCCCCCATTCCATATGTAGGCGGTCGCCATGGACCATAAGTTTTCAAAGAAAGGTTTGCCTGGTCCTATGGGGACGTTGTTGAAAACGTACAGGAGCTTGGGGAGCACTACCATTTTGAGTACCGCGATTCGACCAGCATGTGATATGGGAAGTCTGGTCCAAATTTGGAGTTTGGTATGGATCGTCTGCAATGCGGATTCATAGTTCTCTACATATAGTGACGTTTTGTCTCAAGAGACCAGGATTCCCAAGTATCTCATCTCAGACCGTATGTGTGTGTAGGGCAGATAGGGCCTGTGTCAGCGGAAAAATTTCAGACTTGGCAGTGTTAATTTTGTAGCCTGAGTGTGCAGTAAAGTCTTCTATCACTGCCAATGTGGGCTCTAGGTTCTTCTCTGGCTCTCGTATGTACAATAGTGCATCATCTGCATATAATGAGATGGATTGATAAATGCCGGCCATCTTCATGCCCCTCAGTTCTTTTTCCAGTCTGCTTGCAGCTGCCATTGGTTCAATCGTGAGGGCAAAGAGGATGGGAGAGAAGGGACAGCCCTGTCTGGTGCCTCTGTGTAAAGTGAGATGAGTGGAGAGGGTATGGATTGTTGGGACCCTAGCTTTAGGCGAGGTGTAGAGCAACCTGAAAGCCGAATTTATTGAGAACCTCGAACATGTATCTCCACGAGATGGAATCGAACGCTTTCTCAGCGTCCAGTGAAATAGCCACATCCTGTGCGTCCAGCTTAATCTGCGCCATAATACTAAACAGTCTAAGCAAGTTTAAGGCTGTGGACCTCGTTGGAATAAAGCCACATTCTCCAGCATGGTGTCTGGCATGGATTCACATGCTCTTGAATATTCCCTGTCGTCAGGCTGGGAATCCTCGGTAAAGAAAAAATCGGTATCAGTTTCGTTTCTGATCTGTCTTTCTTAGTGGTAACCAATCACTGATCTCTGGGTCATGCTGCCCCCAGCTAATGACTGCCATCTCCATAAGCCCCTCCCCTGGCACCCATCCTCAGATTTTTACCGCACGTTCAAGTGTTGGAAGTCCTCATGCTTTAGCTCTCGAGCTTTTACTGCGTTTTCGCGCTTTTTCAGGAGATTTTCTCATTTTTTTCAGTTTAATCGAGCCTCAAGCTCCACCGTTTCTACTTCCGATGACGGGGACCCATTTCGGAATTCTTCTACGCCCCTCAAGGGTGAAGTTTTCGTCGAGTTACGTTTATTGGAGGATTCCAGAAGATCTGAGGCCTACCTCAACGGACATGGCCCAGGACAAGGGAAGCTCGACTCCCAGATCCAAGCTGTTCAGGAGCTGCTCGGGATGCGGATTGCAAAATGTTTTCAAGAAGGACGAGCATTCGAGATGTCTCTACTGCCTTCATGAGGACAAGACACACGTGGAGAAGGACTGTGCGTTCTGCAAGAACCTGTCGGAACGGACCAAGCAAGATCGTCGTTCCCGCCTCGCCGCCTGGCTGGAGAAAGGCACAGCAGGTGAGAAGGCGAAGAAAAAGTCTGAGCGGTCTTCCAAGTCCTGTGAGGGCGCCCCGGCGATGGGGGCCCAACAGAAGGCCAAGCACCGTGAGTCCGCGGGCACTGGGAGCGCCGAAAGGTTGGAATCTTCGGCTGCCAAGCAGGGCGCGACTTCCCTGGCACTATCAACCATGAGCCAGCGCTCTGGTTCGGGGAAGAGGAAGTCCGAGAACCCGGGCAAGTTTCTGGAGAGGCCCTGGTCGATCTCGAAGGGAGCCGAGGGGGAGCGAGGCGATGACCCTCCCCCCAAAGCGAAGGCCCAGGATGCACCTAAGGTGGTGAGGGCCTTGATCCAACCGGCAAAGGCCTCTATCGAGGTTGTCGCAGGGGCCCTGGCGAAGCCGGCAGAGACTATGCCAGTGGAGGCGGCCTCGGGGCCCAGAGTTTCCCTGCCACCGCGGAGGAATCCTCTTTCCAGCCCATCGTTAAGACCCCCGTGAAGACCCCGGTGGAAAAAGAGGGGGGTGGTGGCCATTACGGACTCGGATTCAGCCTCCGAGGAGGATCTGGTGGAAACCGTGAAAGGCCTCAACGAGAGGTTCGAGAAGGTTCGATCCAAGGGGAAGGATCCTGCTGATGTGATCGAAGATAGCGACGACGAGGGCCCAGTGGAGCAGCCATCCCGCCCGTCGCAGCCATTGCCCGAGCCCCAGGATAGCTTGGCGCCATTCTGTTGGCGATCCAATCCTTATGTACTGAGATAAGGACGAGGTTACCACGGACCCCGACGGAGGATCCAGAACCAGGACCGTCGGGAAGCCCTCCGAACAAGTGGAGGAGAGTCCACCCCGCACCGCCCTTCATGCCTGCAAGGCCTGTGGACCCCTCATCCCCCTCGCCGGACCCTCGGGACGATACGGCGACGGATACAGCGACGGGGACGGACGACGGTGGCGATGATACAACAGACATTCCTTCATCACCCCCCCCACTCGGGCCTCTCTGCCCGACGAAATTGGCTCTTTCCACGCCATGATAGCCAGGGCATCCGAGCTCTTCCAGCTCTGCCCTGAGGAACAGAAAAAGGAAGGCTTTCTTTACCAACGACGGGAGGCCAAGAGAAAGACGGTCCTCGCAGTACCGTTGCTCGACGACATCTGGGATGAAGGGCTGGCTATCCTGAAGAACCCTTCCACGACACCCGCCAAAAGGGACAGGTACGAGAAGAAGTACCGGGTCCCCGACGCCGCCCCCTTGTGCCTCTGGGCCCAGCCTGCGCCAGACTCGGTCGTCTCGGCAGCGGCCAAGAAGAAAGCGGCGGGTGCGGCGGCTTCAACTTCCACTTCCCCGCCGGACAGCGAGGGCAAGAAGTTGGACTCCATGGGACGACGAGTCATCTCGTCGGCGGCGACGACGATTAAGGCGGCCAATGCCTTAGCGATTGTGGCCCATTAAGACAGGGAGCTTTGATTCAAGATAGCTCCCCTGCTAGACTTCCTACCGGACGACAAGAGGGCCGAGGCCCTACAGATTCTGCAGGAAGGTGAGGTGGCGTTGGATCACGCCATAACGGTGGCAACGGACATTGCCGATACCGGATTTCGCCAGCTGGGCAACAGGGTTTGCCTTCGACGAGGAGGATGGCTCAAGGCGACCGACTTTCGCCAGGACGTCCAGACCAGAGAGTTGGACATGCCGTTCAACGGCAACAACCTGTTTGGGAAGACGGTGGATGAGTCCCTCCAGGCCATCAAGACCGACACAGAGACAGCCCGAGCCCTAGGAGTCCTTCAGCAATGGCGGCCCTTTCGGAGCTCAAGGAGGCAGACAGGGAGCCTCCAAGGGATCCAGCGGTGGCTCTTCTTCGTATCGCCAGGCGGCCCGCTCCACGTCCCAGGAGGCCTACAGAGGTCGCGGCAAGCAAGGAGGGTCTCGCCGCCGTCGTCAAGGAGGCCAAGGCGGCAAGGCCTCTTCCAAGCAGGACTGAACCGGCCGTAGCATCGGGCCCCCACGAAGCACCCCGGTGGGAGGCCGGCTGACGAAGTTCGTCAGCGTGTGGGAGTCCATCTCCACCGACCGTTAGGTGCTGGACACCCTGGCCCGCGGACACTTGCTAGAATTTCAAAAGAAGTGTCCTCGCATTCCTCCCGTGGCCAGGAAGGATATTCGCGTCCCTCAACTGCTGTTGGAGGTAAGGGCGATGCTCAAGAAAGGTGCCATGGAGTTCGTCCCAAAGAGGCTCCGGAGTATACTCAAGGTACTTCCTCGTCAGAAAGAAGACAGGCGGTTGGCGCCCCATCCTGGACCTGCAACGGTTAAACAAGTACATCAAGGCACAGAAATTCAGGATGGTCACCCTCCAGCACGTGCTGGGACAGCTGGAGGAGGGCGACTTCCTATTGTCGTTGGACCTGGAGGATGCTTACTTCCACATCCCCATTCTAAAAGGACACAAAGTTCCTCAGATTCGTAGTCCATGGGCGTCACTACCAATTCAGAGCCCTGCCGTTCGGATTAAAGTCGACACCCAGGGTGTTCACCAAGTGCCTCGCACCAGTGGCGGCGCGGCTGCGCCTGCAGGCGATCTACATCTACCCCTACCTGGATGGCTGGCTAATCCGTGCAAGTTCAAGAGAACTCGCCGTCGAACACACAGCGAGGACTGTCCGCCTGCTCACGGAACTGGGATTTGCCATCAACTACCCCAAATCCCACCTGGTTCCGTCGCAGGTGGCACTGTTTCTGGGAGCGAAGCTCGATACAGTGGAGCGATTGGCATCTCCGTCGGAAGAAAGGACAAAGGTCATTTTGGGCAAGGTGCAGCGCCTGTTAGCCACGGATGTGGCCAGGTTGAGGTCCATCAAGTCCCTCCTCGGGATGCTGTCCTCATGCATCTACCTTGTGCCCCTTTGCAGACTTCGGATGCGTCCGCTACAAGAGTTCCTCGACGCCCGCTGGATTCAAATGGCGGGCAGCTTCGAAGACAGGATCCCGCTTGACGAGGAGTTCCGTCGGGCGATTCTATGGTGGGGTACCCGTGCACACCTCACGGCAGGCACAGACTTTCAGACCCCAGCATATCAGGAGACGGTGACGACGGACGCCTCCCTGGAGGGGTGGGGTGCCCACACCGGAGATCTCCACGCAAGAGGCCTCTGGCTCCCGGAGGAGAGGTCTCTCCACATCAACATCCTGGAGCTACGAGTCGTGTTCTGGGCGCTTAAATCGTTCCTTCCGTCCCTCATGGACAAAGTGGTGAGGATCTTCACCGACAACACCACCACAATGTTCTACATCCGGAAGCAGGGAGGCACTAGATCCACAGCCCAATCCAAGGAGGCCCAGGATCTGTGGTACTGGGCTATCGCCCAGGGGATGTTTCTGGTTCCCTTCCTACTTGCAGGAATAAAAAACACCATTGCCGACTCACTCAGCAGGGAGCTGCGCTCGTCGTGCCACGAGTGGGAACTACGCCAGGACCAGGTGGATCGGCTCTTTCAACGATGGGGCAAACCCCAAATCGACCTGTTCGCGACGGCAACGAACTCCAAGTGCCAGAGGTTCGCCAGCAGGTTCACACAGCTGAGGAGCATGGGCGATGCTTTCTCGTTCCCTTGGGACGGCCTGTTCCTGTACGCGTTCCCTCCGTTGCCATTGCTGCTCCGTCTCATCAACCAGCTCAAGAGGTCCAGGTGCAGGATGATCCTCGTCGCACCGGCGTGGCCGAGACAGATCTGGTTCCCGGACCTTCTGGACTTGTCAGCGTCCCCACCTATCAAGCTGGTGACGGACGCGGATCTTCTCTCCAGAGAAGGAGGCGCCATTCTTCATCACGACCCGGAGTCGCTGAACTTGCAGGCTTGGCTCCTGCAGCACTAGAGTTTGGAGGATACGATATCCCGGCTGACTGCAGAGAGTTTCTTGCAAAAGCCAGGGCGTCCTCAACTCTCAAGTGCTATGGACATAAGTGGAAGAGGTTCTCTGTCTGGGGCCGTGCACAGAAGATTAACCATCTGGGGATTACGGCCCCTCAAGTATTGGCGTACCTACTGTCGCTGGCCAAAGCTGGACTGGCTCACGCCTCCATCAAGATAAATCTGGCTGCCATCTCCCGATACAGGACGGGCGTCCTTGTTGTCTCATCGCCTGGTGAAGGAATTTATGAAGGGACTATTCCGATCGTTCCTGCCGGTGAAGGCCCCTGCCCCGGCGTGGGAGCTCAACGTGGTGCTGACCAGGCTCATGGGGGGGCCCCATTCGAGCCTATGCATTCGGCGCCGTTGAAGTTCCTGTCGTGGAAGACAGCATTTCTCGTGGCCATCACCTCCGCACGACGAGTGGGAGAGATCCAGGCCCTATTTTGCAAGCCTCCATACTTGACTTTTCACGACACGAAGGTGGTGTTGAGGACGCACCCCTCTTTATGCCCAAGGTGCCGTCGGACTTCCACCTCAACAAGCCCTTGGTGTTGCCAGTTTTCTTCCTGTCGCCTTTGTCGCAGGCCGAGAGGACTCTGCACTCGCTGGACGTAGCTAGAGCGCTGAAGTTCTACGTGGACCGCACAAAGAGTTTTCGGAAGACATCACAGCTGTTTGTGAACTTTGGACCTGTGAATCAAGGGAAGGCTCTCTCGAAGGCTTCCATTTCCAGATGGCTCTCCGGCTGCATCATGCTCTGTCACTGGTTGGCAAGCCGACCACTGCCCGGCCCCTCCGAGAGCCCATTCGACCAGAGCGATCGCTGCTATCATGGCGTGCCCGTCTGGTGTGCCCCTGCTGGACATCTGCAGGGTTGCTACGTGGAGGTCGACGCACACCTTCACAGGATTCTACTGCGTCGATCGGGACTCCAGGGAGGAGTCCAGGGTCGGCCAAGCAGTGCTGCGCAACCTGTTCGCTTAAGGTGAGCCTGGTGAGAAGGTAAGAGATGCTTAATGTTGAGCCTGTTGCCAACTCCCGTGGTTGTGCATGTGTATACTGCTATGTATTCTTATATTCATGAGCATGTGAATCCATGCCAGACCCCATGCTGGAGAAGGAACAAGTTACTTGCCTGTAACTTGTTCTCCAGCCTGGGTCTGGCATGGATTCACATGCAAACCCTCCCTCCTTCCCCTCTACGGCTCTTCACTTGGTCATACTGCCACCTTACGTGCTACCAAATCTGAGGATGGCTGCCAGGGGAGGGGCTTAGGTAGAGGGCAGTCATTGGCTGGGGGCAGTATGACCCAGAGATCAGTGATTGGTTACTACTAAGAAAGACAGATCAGAAACGAAACTGATACTGATTTTTTCTTTACCGAGGATTCCCAGCCTGACGACGGGTAATATTCATGAGCATGTGAATCCATGCCAGAAACATGCTGGAGAACAGTTACAGGTAAGTAACTTGTTCCTTGGTCATGGTGTATTAGGGTGGTAATTTTGGGCAGTAATCTAGTAGCAAGTACTTTGGCGTATATCTTCGCGTCTGTGTTTATTGGGGAAAGTGGGCGATACGAGGAGCGTTCATGGGCAGGCCATCTAGGCTTCAGCAAGACTGTTATGACTGCATCTGTCATTGTATCTGGGAGTGAGCCAGAGCTCAAGGCTTCCTCCCATACATGGGTTAATATTGGGAAAAGTATTGCGGCATATGTTTTCTACATGTCAGAGCTCAGGCCATCTGGGCCTGGGGTTTTGCCTGCTGCCAGTGACTTAATCGCTTCAGCGATCTCTTCGGTAGTTATTTTCTGCTCAAGGGCCCAGTTGTCCTCTGGTGAAAGTCTAGGGAGATCGATCTTGCTCAAGTATGTCTTCATGCTTTCCTGCGTGCGTGTATCGTGGTTTGCGTACAGGTTAGTGTATTCAGCAAATTCGGCATTCATTTCTTCTTCTGCGTGCAAGGCCACTCCCCTATCTGTCAAGATGTTTGTGATAGGGGTATGATTGTGCTCATTTCCTAATAGACGTGCCAGGTGGTTGCCTGCTCTATTTCCTTCGCCATACCTACGCGCCCTGATTGGAATGGACATGTATTGTTGTTCTTGGGTTGCTAAATCATTGAATTTTTGAAGGTGTGCATTGATATCAGCGAGTGTGTGTTTGTTATTGGTTGCACTATAATCAGTTTCAAGTGTTTTCAGGTATGTTTCAGTTTTATCCAATTCGGATCTGACATTCTTAAGGAGACCAGTAGTTTTAGAAATTAGATTGCCCCTCACCCATACTTTGAATGTTTCCCATATGATGGACCATTTGTCCACTGACTCTTCATTTAATTGAAAGAATTCCTCCATTTCAGTATATAGTGATTGTACAACATTCGGGTACTTCAGGATATTTGGGGGCATTCTCCAACGCTGAGTTGGTCGTTTTATGTTCTGTAATGATACCTCGAGTGTGACCGTGGAATGGTCCGAGAGTGTGCGGGCAAGTATTTCACAGCGCACTACCGAGTTAAGCAGGGGAGAGGAAATGAACCAAAAGTCTATTCTGGATTCTGTGTCATGTACCGATGAATAAAAAGCATATTGTCGATCAGTTGGATGTGTCCCTCTCCAGGCATCGATCAGGGCCAAATCCTGTAGGGCTTGGTGTATGATAGTGGCCGATCTAGTGAGGGACCTTTTGTCTATTGGAAGACCTATCTAATGAGACATCTAGGATAGTGTTAAAGTCTCCACCCCACAGCACCCACGCATCCGCCGTTGAACCTATTTCGTCAAGGAGGTGAACATAAAATTCGGGTTCATCGAAGTTCGCACCATAGGTGTTGACCAGTACCAGTTTCTCACCTGACACAGTGCCCAACACCACAACATATCTACCCAGCGGATCTGTTTTACTTTTTTCAGGGGCAAACCCTAACGAGGGGTGTATCAACGTGAGGACACCTCTGTCCTGTGATGAGTATTCGGTATAATACCTGTTATTGCCCCACTGTCTCAAAACACTTTCACTGGTTCCCCGCAACGCATGGGTCTCCTGGAGCATGGCTATGTGCGGGCAGAGTCTATTAATGTATTCCCCCACTTTGCTGGCTTTTGCCCTGTTGTTCAGACCCCGGATATTCCAGGTAAGCATTTTGAGTGTTAACCCGGTGGGTGCCTGTGTTTTCTGTGCCATATCAGGGTATTCCAATCAGTCCTGGGAGGGTAGGGTGTCTCAGTAGGGGGATCAGCGTGTGATACTGTGATTGCATTTTTTACAATAAACAAACCAGTTAATTTCTTCTCAAGGTGCCCAACTGGGGCTCTCAACATGAGTGACCATGTTTCTGGCCAGCAAAACAGTCCTAAGTTCCGTGTCCCCACCCTCACCCCCACCATCGGACCCAACTTGATTATGATCCCTTGTTACAACTCGTGAAGGGGGACGAGTGCTACAATGCCGCTTCCATAGTCGAGCGCATCTCATCCAGCTTTCTTCTAATGTTTGAAAAACTGTGATATCCCCTTCTGCTACTTCAACCACTTAAGATCAGTGAAAGGGTGACAGAAGGAGTTAAACAAGAACAAAAAGGAGGCAAAGTGCTGTAGTCGATCAATGGACAAGTGTGAGAGCTATACTGGCTGTTGTAGGTCATTTTGGTCGAGTTCGTCTTTCCAGGTGGAAGGGGGACGGAGGCCTCCACATAGGCCAGTGCCGCTGCCGGATAATCAAAGAAGTGCGCCCGTCCGCCGTGTTGTATGCGCAACCTTGCTGGGAACAAAAGGGCATACGGCACCTGTCTTAATCGCAGCTGACGCTTGATGGACTCATAGGATTGTGTTTGGGTTTGGACTCCCGCTGAGAAATGGGGTATAGGTGTATATTGTCGTTGCCGTGTTTCAGGGGACCCTTTTCCCTTGCCAGTTTAAAAGCAGCGTCTCTGTCCCTATAATTCAATAGCTTGACGATGATCGTGCGGGGGGGAGCCCCCAGCTTGGGTGGTGGGGAAAGAGTGCGGTGTGCCCGTTCAACCAAGAATTGAGGGGAGAATGAGTCGGCGCCCAGGAGAGTCTTCAAGAGAGTTTCAATTTGGGTTTCCATCGAGCCTTTGCAAAAGGATTCTGGTAGGCCGACTATGCGTATGTTGTTCCTTCTCGACCTCGACTCCAAGTCATCACACTTATCACAGAGCTTGTTCATTTCCCCTTTCAGGAGGGCAAGGTCATGAGTATTTTGATGAGTTGAGTCTTCGTTTGCACTGATTCTGTTTTCGGCGTCAGTGATTCTGGCACTTTCTTTGTCTACTCAGGCTTTGAGGGAACCTATTGTTGAGACAATGTCATCTGATTTAACATTAATTGCCAGGAACCCGTTTTGTACCGTTGTTAGGAGGTGGCCAAACCTGGATTCCTCTGTAGTCGAGGACGTGGCGGCTGACGTTGGGTCGGGTCCTCCAGGTTGTTTGTGAATTTGTAAAGGAATCCATCGGCCCGGTCTTCCTACTTTTAACTACGTTTTTTCCAGGCATTGCCGGGAAATTCGCTTTGGTTGTTCTGGTTAAGGTGATGGGCGTGGATGTCCGCTTGGATTAGGATCCTTTTGTATCAGGATTCAGGACTACGCCTGTGTCAACCAAAAGGTGGTATGATCTCAGAGTCAACTATTGCAGGATTCTAGTTCTTGCTTCCTACCCGTCCCTTTACTCTTCAACAGGACGTCCAGAGCAATTTGGACAGCAGGATCGGATGTGCTGCGGAGTGCTTGCTCTTTTGTATTAGCCAGCGTTAGGTGTTCGTTGCGATGGTTCCATCAATGTTCTCCGGAATGGACTGTGTCCTCCCACGTGTCTGTGTATTATCAGGATTGCGTTGACAGGGAAGAGGCAGCAATTCTCTCGCAAATTGGGTTTAAGGGCGAATTGCCTTCTGATTGTGCGGTCTGCGGGGGTGGGGTGTGTCGGGTGTGTTCTTAGGTAGCAGGTTCCAGTGGGACCAGCGAGCAAGAGTAAGTTTCGCCCCTGCGGATGTGTTGGCCAAGAGGGGCACCGTGTCCTGGACCGAATGCACTGGGTACCTGCTTCGTATTGCTGCTTCAGATTACAATGGACCTGATCGAGCCAAAGGGGAGGCCGTACGATATTTTCTCCGCCTCTCCCCAGTTAAATTGATGAAGCGGCTTGCTCCTGGGCAGTATCGTGCCCTGCAGGCACTGTTTGCCCCGGATTTCGAAGATGCGTGCCTGTTTAGTGCATTGTACAGGTACCCCCTGTGGGGATGCGCATCGGCACCCGCAGAGAGTGATGGGTGCACCTGGGATTGGGGGCACCAAGAGCCGACGCATCGGACCGGCCGCTCCTCTCGCGGCGGTCGCCTGCGCCGGTAGCGGGGAAGCCCGAACTGATGCTCAGGGACGCGGCGTGTCACCGCTGCACTTACCTGCCGGAGGGCGGGCCGTTGCTCGGGGACGCGGCGCGTCGCTGCCGCACTCGCCTGTTGGAGGTCCCAGACCCAGGGACGGGAGGGGAGCGAAGACCCTCCATGACAAGGAGGGGGGGCCACCAGCCCTTCAGCGTGCCGCGGATCGTGGCTGGAAGACACCCAGAGCCAGGCCCCACCCATACCCAACGCGACCACGTTTTTGGTCACGTGATTGCCTCAGCAGTTCCCTGTGGCATGGATGGGATCACGCAGGCACGGCAGCCTTTATGGGAGGTGGGTCAACACGGCAGCAGCCAATAGGATGTCGGCTGGTCAGGGCTGATGGCGATTGGTGGGGGCTTGATTCTAAGGTAGTCCATAAAACCCACCAAAAGAAACTGACGAGGCTCTCTCATTTTACAGGGAAGAGAAGAAGAGGAGGAACGAGGACCAGAGTGGTGGGCCTATCCAGACACCAGGGTATAGAATAAGCTTGAGGACTGCCTCACCGTATTCTGAATGGATCAAACACTGGTGAAGTGAACCAGAGGACAATATACTTTGTTTTATTAAGGACCCTTTATCCAGTTGGAATAAATATCATTTTCAGCACCTGCCTGTCTCCTGAAGGTTATTTCCCACACCCCCCACATCCAAAGGCGACTTTCTCCCTTGACCCCTTGTCTGCCAGCCCGTGTGTATTGCCAACAATGTCCATCAAGACGGGTCCAGGTAGTTTGTTTCAATTATTAGCCCCAGGGCGCCGTTCCGCACAGAGCCGCGCGTGTTACGCACGCAAATGTAATCACCTCATTTGTCTTTATGTGCGGCCGCCCGGGGGAATAAAGTCGGGTCAGCTGCGTTCTGGGCTCTGTAGTCGCTGGCTGCACGACGGGCCGTATCCCACTATTGATGAGGGTTTATGTGGCCGGCGCCGCTCCAGGCCGCGCAGGGGGCGCAGGCACCGTTGCGTACCGGAAGACGGACCAGGATAGAGTATGTGCTATTCGTTTAGTGCGCGGGGCAAGGTAGCGCTATTCCTACCAGAGAGGTCCCTGTCCTCGTCGCGCCTACCATGTCTGCTGTCTGCCGGTGACTTAGGCAACTTGGATCACTGGTGCCACCGCCTTCAGCTCGCACCTCCCGCAGAGCTTGTCCCGCCCACAGAGAGGCCCGTGCACCGCCAGGAGCTGTGGCTCCTGCGTTTAAACCTTTGGAGCTGTGAAGCGGCCCGGGGCTTCCCGTCCGCGACCCCGTCTGTTTTTGGACATACAGGGTCTGTTTTCTCCCGTTCTTTTTGCAGATAGGTCCAGGATGAGTCCTGCGATCGACACAGCTGATTTTATAGCTGGGGGTGTGGGAGAAGAAGTTGTAGGATATTTTTGTAAAGGATTTCACGGCCGAGAGGAGCTCCACCCTTAGACGGCATCCTATTGCGCAACAGCGCCCCTCTCTCATAGTTTTTTAACACTAATACAGCACCTGGTAGATGCAGCAACCCTACAATGCACAGATTTACCATAAATGTCAATCTCTGTGCTGGCGGAAATGGGGGGCTGGGGCGGTGAGCCTGCCTGCGGCTCCGTTGTGGACTGCAGACTGCAGTGCACATCTCGCATCACCAGGGGGGCAGTGCAGTGCGCAACCCTCCCAGCCTGCTGCAGCAGTTCCTGGTCAGAAGCCGGTGTGGCTTTGGGCATTTGGAGAACAAAAAAAAAATGTTTTTATTAATAATAAATAAACAAATAAAGACACACATTAGGAAATAAACATACAGTTAGGGGATCTACATTGCAGGATCTACCTTGCTCCTGCATTTCGGGGCTAGGCCCCCCCTGTGTGGTACGTTGCAGTTGTGTGGGGGGTGCTCAGGGATATAGATATATATTCACTGAAACACTTTGTTAAAGAGATGTTATGGTTAAATTGAGTAATGTTAAACCTGGAATAAATAGCTAATAATTCAAGACATACTACATCCATGTGTTAGTACAAACAATACATAAGAAGACCCACAATGCATACAAAGGTCATCTTTAATGTCTTGGGTGTTAGTCTTAGCAGTGCACAGTGGTGGCGCGAGTTATGGTTGCTTAGCTTGCCCTAACTGGCAAATTTAATTTAGGAGGTTTTTCGGTTTTTACTACAATGTCCCTTTAACAAAGATTTTTCATTGAATTTCAAAGGTTTTTATTAGTGCAACTTAACCATAACCTCCCTTTTAACAAAGTTTTTTCAGTGAATTTCATGGGTTTCTACCAGTGCTCGCTAATTTCCTACAACTTACTAATATCATATTTACCACAATATAGCAACATTTTTGTCCAATGTACAAAAATTCACCTTACAACTCTGCCATTTCCCACCTACTAGAATCATTTCTAACACTTTTTCCACTGTTTTTGCATTCGGCGACGTCTGCGAATGTCTGACATCGCGGACTTCCGGACCGTGTCACGTGACCTCATGTGCGGCATGATGACATGTCCGCGATCGGGTCTGTGCTTCGCAGACAGTTTGGAACTGCATTTTCAGCTGATCTAGCAATTTTCAAGCTCAAAATGTACCCTTGCACAACTCCTACACCTATTGTTACTCATTATCCATTAACAATCTAGCACAGAGCACATACTTGGAAGAATTATCAAAACTGCTATTTATCCTAAAAATGGCATCTGCTATTGCCATCCGCCGCCTCAAGAGCCACCACATGCTGGAGGACCTACACAACAAAAAAGCACAGTACTTCCAAAGACAATGAAGAGGACCAAGAAGATGAGGTACAGGAAGTGCCTACCTCTAGCACCCTGAGAGAATCATGGGTGTGGCAGTTCTTTGCCACTGTTGGGAATGTACCAAAGGCTAAGGCTACCAAAGTCAAATGCACTGAGTGCAGTGTTGTACTCAGTTGCGGACTACCTGGACAGTACTTTTACGGGACTTTTACGTGACCACCACCATGCGCCGCCACACCAAATCCAACCACTGCAATGCTCTCAGAAAGGTTGTTCCTTTCTTAGCAAGTAGTAGGCTGTCTTCCTCCACCTCATCTTCCTCAACCAATACTATAACCACACAGCCTATTTCTGTGGAACACAAAATCCTACCAGCTACCTTTACAAGCGATAACTATTGATCCATATCTTTCAAAGACAGCAGTACTCTGTGTATATACTGCAACACACCACTATGCAGGGGAGAGCAATTTCAAAGTGATTTTGAAGCTGTAATCAACGAGCATGAGAAACACTGCCTCCTACCTTACACGCAACATCTTCCCCTGTCTACCTGCCCCTTCATATTAGTGCTCGGTGCCTTTTCCCTCTTTTCCCTCCCCACCTTACTCAACAAAAAAGGTTCCTTTAGGAAGCACCTTTCACAATTAAAAAATAGAACTAAAAAAAATATCTTATATACTCCATATACTTTACATTTCTTAGTAAAGTAGATGGATTCAATAAGATTTTCCAACATTTCCATTGGCATTTTGTGTTCTGCTAATGGGAATAATGTAGTGTTTATCCCCCATTCTAGGGGCTGGAGTAAGATATAACGGCCCGGCAGCCCAAATTATCATCCCAAGTTAAGTGAGGGTGGATAACGAGGGTTCAGGACTGTTATCCCCTGTTCCAGCTCCTGCAACCGGGGATGAAGGCCATTAGCACCACAAGTTGGCAAAGCGGTAACTCCGGGTGCTAAAAAAAACTGTTTTTTTTCTTCCTACAGTGGGGCGCACGCGGTTTCCTGCTGTAGAAAATCCTTTTCCAAGATGGCCACCGTGGAAAGGGAAGGCAGGGCTCCGTACTGGGCCCCTCTTCCCTTTCCATGGCGGCCTGCGGGAAGCAAAGAGAAGCAAATGTGGCAGTAGGTAAGTAGGGGATAAAAAAAATGGGACGGAGGCTGGGGAGGCAGATGGCGATGGGAAGAGCTGGGCCGCCGCGCGGCTTCGAATGCAGGCTTGTACTTGCGGTTCCTAGCCACGTGATTGGCTAGCTCCCCCGGCCAGAGTGCTAATGTACAATTCTATATTAAAGAAAAATATAAAACTACAGAAACAATTTTCTGTCCCAAATGCTATTCTCTAGCATACAATAAGGAACATAATCGATGGACCCTTACAACTATCCACGGTTTCCACAGTCCCCTTTTCACGCCATGGATCATTAAAAGACCCGGATGGCACGTGCACACCATCGCACAGGGCAGCCCTTCTACCTTTTTTAATTTTATATTTGTAACACTCCCTCAATGCTGGCTTTTAATCAGTCACACATCCATCCACCATCACTCCCAAAAACTGTACATATAACCCAATGACCATATTAAGCTTCCACACACCAACTGCAACTTAACAATCTTTTACAAATCTTTTGAATCTACATTTCCCTTACTTATACAACACCCATTTTACACAATCCTCCTATAAATGCACATATGCATTGTGCAGTGAGAGAAGTGCATAAATGGAACGGGCGGTACAGATGGGCAAATGCTCATGAGAACCGAGGAGGGAAATACCAAGGTATGCCAAGGTAGAACGCCACTGGGTAACTACTGGAGCGGAGGAGTCCCAAACGTGGGATGCATCTTAACCATAACATCCTTTTAACAACGTTTTTTTCTGTTAATTTAATAGGTTTTTATAAGTACAAATTTTCATGGTGTTAAATCCCTATATATGTTATTAATAATTCCTCTTTTCATATATATGAAAGAACTATGAACCTCCTTTAGGATGCATATTTTTTGCAACACATACTTATGTCTGTCTTTATGAGCAGCGCAAGCTGGGGATGGAAATCATCGTTCAATTGCCTACCGCATAAGGCTCCACCATGACCCCAGCCAAACCAAACCACCCCTATTATTTACTGCACCTACCCTGCATCCTAGCTCAGTGGCCAATATACCCTAATAATGTAACCAATGACCTGTGCTCATGGCTTGCAACCATGGCCAGTCTCCAAATCCATAGGGCATAGGCTTTGGCCATGCCACATTCCCTAATGAGCAAATCAGAGTACACATTTGGATTTGCTGAGGACCAGGCCCACTACCCAGACACCAAATGCATATCACTAGTTTTTCTACTTAAATTCTTACACTTTCGAAAAATAAAACACAAGACCTAACAGCTTTCAGGTGTTTGCTAATGCTCGTCGTGCAGGTTTGTTGTAATCTAGACCACCACTTCAGGCTGTAACTATTTTTTCCCATTCAAACCTACCACTTTGGCAATACTGCATGCCCCATCAAGCAAATTACAGAACACATTTCTCCTTGCTGATGGCCAGGCCTGTTGCCCATACACCAATGTTCTATCACTGTGTTGTGTATGTACGTTTTACCGTTAAAAAAAGTCACATTTGCAAAACCATGCTTTCCAGTTCTTGCTGACCCTCTTCGTGCATATTTTCTGCAATCCCATCCAGCACTTCAACCTCTACCCACGAGCATATTTCTTTTCACTTTCAAACCCATGCCAATTTTGAAAAACTTTACCACATAGCCGGTCCCAGGTGGCCATGCCCTCTTAACCCCATTGCTGGTCCATCATAGTCCTGGCCAGTAGCCAGATTGTAAAACCATGACCCAGACAATCTGGCCACTGCCCATGGCCTCAGGCTATATACCTCAGTCACCAAAGGTATATCACTATTTTCTGTACCTAAATTATGACACTTTTCAAAAAATGAAATGGAGACATTTGCAAAACCATGTTTTCAGGTCTATGCCAATGCTCCTTACACAAGTTTTCTGCAAATCTGGCCACGTTTCATTTTTTCAAAAGTGTCAAAATGTCCGTACATACAATAGTTATATAACTTAGCCCCCACTTGACAAAAATCCATTCAGACTTTACACACACATTCAAGATTGGATCTATAAGCTTTCATAAAAGGTTTGTCCACATTCGTCAAACGGCAACAAAGTTATAAGCCATATCAAAATGTTGAGGCCCCCCTCTAATTTTACCCTCTTTTGACAAAGTCCCACTAAACTTTGCAAAAACATGAATATCTAGATCTAACATCTTTTTGCAAACTTTTGTGCAGATTCGTCAAATGGCACCACATTTACAAGCCTTTACAATATGTTGGGACCCCCCTCTAATTGTGTTCCACCTTGACAAAACAGCACCACATGTTGCAAAACCATTGAGAATCAGGTCTAGAATTGAATTCCAAAATGGCATGCAGTTTCATTGAGTGGCGCCAAAGTCATAAGCCATCCAAAAACTGTACTGCTTACTGGGGCATGCAGCATCGCCGAAGCCCTAGGCTTGAATGAGAAAGAATATTCTACTTGTGGCTACAGCTTGAAATGTTGGAGTGGAGTACAACAAAGCTGCAGGAGGAGTATCAGCAAGGACCTGAAAGCATGCTTTTGCACATTTGTCTTGTATTTTATTTTTCCAAAGTGTCTAAATGTAAGTATAACAAATAGTTATATAACTTTAGTTCATGGGCAGTGGGCTTGGCTATCGGCCAGGACAAATGCCTATTCTGATTTACTTTTTGGGGCAAGAGGAAAATAAGTCTGGAAAATATATTTGGGGTTATTTTGTGGATGAAAGAGGGCTTGGAAAGGGTGGGGGGAGTGGAAAAAAGTTGATATAGAGCTCTTTTTATAGGTGAAAAAAAGCTGTGTAGGTGATGGCATGTGTGCTGTGAATTTTTGTGTCTGTGTTTGTTATTGGGGTTGGGGGGTGGTTGGGGATCTGGGTGAGTTTTGTTGTTCAAAGGTGTATTGTACATACTTGTTAAATGGTTTTAATTATATTGCAATGGTTGTGGTCAGATTCTAGGGGGGCAGGGCCGTAGGCTGTGCCCCCAAGAATATGGCCAGTGGCCACATTCACTGTAGTAATATGTGTATTGTTATTAAAGGTAGTATACAGGGAGTATACCATATTTGTAATAGGTGTAATTATGTAATGGAAGTGTATATGGCATTTTTGATTGTAGTACAATTGACTATAGTGCTTATTGATCTGTCCTCCGCCTTTGACACAGTGAACCATTCTATCTTTATTGAGCGCCTCTGATACCTTTCGGATCACAGACCGGGCACTGGACTGGCTGACCTCTTTCCTGACTAACTGCCCTTTAAAGCTGCAACTGGGCCGTTTGTCCTGCACCACCTCACTTTCTACCTGCAGCATCTCCCAGGGTTCTATCCTATCAGTGTTGCTTTTTTATATGTATCCCTCTGGCTCCCCTCTCCTGCTCTTTCTCTCCTAATTTGCAGTTTTATGGTGATGATGCACAACTTTGCTTGAAACCTTCCTCTACTACTTTCTTATCTGCCTCTCTGATCCCTGATGGTCTATCCCTATCCAGGCATGGTGTGCGGCTAAGGATCTCTGCATGAATGCCAGTACGACAGATTTTTATTATTGAGATACTTGTGCCCTGTTTCCTTCCTACTTTCTGGCTGCTGTCCTTGGGCTCTATATCCTCACCATTCTGTGAGGCCAGAAAATGTGGGATTATCTTTAACTGCTCTCTATCCTTGACTCCTCACACGTTGGACCTTTTGAAGAAGGGCATTTTGAGCTTCACCTCTTTGCAGGAATTCTGTGTTTCTTTACATTCCCTTACAAGGCGAATGTTTCGAGAGCCTTGGCCTTCTGTAGGCTGCACTACTGTAACAGCCTCTTTGTCAAACCTCCCCCTTTCTTCTGTACGGACCCTTTAGCTAATCTAGAGTACGGCTGTAACAGTTAGGCTTGGCCTGAAGGCTAGTGCTTGTATTTTCGCAGCCCTACAATTTCTACACTGGCTTCTGGTGGCATTAAGGTTGAAATTGAAGACCCTCCGCATCATCCACAAGGCCTTCTGGGGCCTGGGATCACGCTATTTCCAATGTTCTGCCCCTAAATTTACTCCTGCTAGAGCCTTCTGCTTCTTAAGTCCAATTGCCTGTTTGTGAAACGCTTCTCCAGACAGAGAGAGGAGGTAAATCTCTCTGTTAGCTGGTGCCTTTCTTTGGAACAGTGTTCCTGCCCATTTTAGACTTTAAGCCAGACTTTAAGTTCCGGAAACTTTTAAAAACTGTGCTTCTGTCTTCCTCTTTCCTTTTCTCGTTTCTTTGCTAACTTCTCCCACTGAGACTGGTGGCCTGGTGCCTCATTAACTTTATAGGTTCAAGGCACTATACCTAGTTGAGACAAGTACCTCCCCCTCTTCAGCCCCCACTTCAGCACTGCCCTTGCTGGTCAACTGTCTGGAGGCTGTGCACCCCACTGGCCAAGCAGTTAGGTATTGGCCTCCCAATTTGGCACCCATTGGCTCTTCCTTCCTGGCCTTCCACGAGTACTTGCTCATCCCTACTCCCCCTTTCATTAATACACTTATGTATATGTGCATTTATAGCAGTACTGTGTAGAATGTATTTCTTTAAGTTAAGGAAATGCAGATGGAACATATTTGTAGAACATTAAGTGACAGTTGGTGTGTGGAAGTTTAATATGTTCATAGGGTTACATGTAGAGTTTTTGGAAGTAATTGGTGGATGGATCTGTGACTGATCGAAAGCAGGCAATGAGGGAGTGTTGGCAACATAAAAGTGAAAAGGGTAGAAGGGCTGTCTTGTGTGCATGTGCTATGGTTACATGTCTTTATACAGTATATCGAATGCCCATATATCTAAACTTTTACCTTGAAAACCATTATATTGAATTATAATTTTTTTTGTTTTTATGGAGGGGGTCCACCCCCAGACCTCTGTTTCCCACCCCTAAAAACCCATCGCGACCATTTCCCAAAAATATTTAACCATTTACCCCACCCTAAATGCATTCAATATAACGGTTTTCAAGGTAAAAGTTTCGATATAAATGTCATTCAATATAAAATATTCTGTATAAACACTGTATACCATGTGCTATCTGGGTGTTTCAGTTATGCCTGGTCTGGAAAGGGGACTGCAGAGACGGCGGATAGTTATGAAGGTCCATTGATTATCATCATTGTTGTGTGCTTGAGAAAAGTATTTGGGACAGAAAATTGTTTCTGTGCTTTTTTCTTTTTCTGTAGAATACAATTGTCAATTACTTACTTTAGCATAGTATAACATGCTAATGGAAATGCTGGAGAATCTTATTGAGACGAACTACTTTATGGAAAAATGTAGATGGGCACTATGAGCTTATTTTTTTACTTCTATTTTTGAACCGTGAAATGTGGTTCCTAAAGGAACCTTTTTTTGTGTTTTTTATTTTGTTTTTTAAAAAGAAATTGTTTTGCAGGAGAGGTTAGGAAGTAAGGGAAGGGACACCGACCACAGATACAAAGAGGCAGGTGGACAGGGGAGGGGTGTGTGTTAATTTTAAGGTAGGGGGCAGTTTTGCTCATGCTCCTTGATTACAGCCTTGAAAGCACTTCGAAATTGCTCCCCTCTGCAGAGTGGTATGTTGCAGTACATACACAGTACTGTTATTTTGGAAAAATATGGATGAAAAGCTTCTTTTATGGCTTGCAAGGTAGCTGGTGGGATTGTATGGCCTGTGTGGTGGTAGTATTGGTTGAGGAAAATAAGGTAGAGGAAGACTGCCTACTACTTCCTGAGAAAGGAACAGCCTTTCTCAGAGCAACCTGGTGGTTAGATTTAGTGTGGCGGTACATGGAGGTGTCCCGTAGGCGTATTGGCCAGGTTGTGTGCGACTGAGTACAGCGTTGCACTTGGTGCATTTCACCTTGGTAGCCTTAGCCTTTGGTACTCCCCCCAACGGTGGTAAAGAACTGCCACACCCATGCTTGTTTCTGGGTGCTAGAGGTAGCCATTTACTCTACTTCATCTTCCTGGTCCTCTTGATTGTTTTATGCATGATTGCGCATCTTCTGTTGTGTAGGCCCTCCAGCTGGTGTTGGTGATGGCTCCTGGGGAGAAGGGGTGGCAATATCTGATGCCATTTTTGAAGATAAATAACAGTTCTGCTAATATTCTTTGAAGGATATGCTTTCTCCTGGATTGCAGATGGAGAAGAATAAGTCTTGGAGCGGTGCAAGGGTAAACATTCACTTTAAAACTTCCCAGATCAGCTAAAAATACAATTCGAGGGGATTGGGTCCTCCGACGTATTCCATATCTATGACAGTGATCACAACTTCTGTGCTGCTTTGGAAAATGTCCTGCGTTGATGACATCGATACGCTGTCCTTGAGGGCCTCCATTGAGCCGACGTCACCGGATGTTATAAGTAGGACGCCCGTTGCCTCAGTTCCGATTTGTCCGCGAACGAGTTCGCTTCGGAGATCTCGCCGCGCCTCGGTTCTTCTGAGTTCTGTTCTTTCGGTTCCTCGAACCTGTTCGTTGTGCATATTTCGATGGCTTCTTCTTCCACCCTGCAGCCGGGTTTTAAGAAGTGTCAGGACTGCGGGTCCAAGATGTCATTGACGGATTCACATAACGCCTGTCTCTGGTGCCTCGGGGAGGACCATGACATGGATAACTGTGTAGACTGCCAGTCGTTTACATCGAAGGCCTTGCAGAAGCGTAAGAAGAAGCTTTCTGTAGGTAAGGTGGCCAAGCCCCAGAAGTCGAGATCCACTGGGCTTTCGACTGACGATTCGAGGGACGACTCTCCGCATTGTTGACATAAGTCCGGGTGAGGTCTCGGTCCAGGAGTAGGTCCCGCCATTCCTCTGCCTCTTCGAGGCACTCACGGAAGCACCACCATCGGTCGCCTTCCCCGTCCTCGTCCGAGGACTCCGCCTGTCAGCGGATAACTTGTCCCAACAAATATTCCACTCCTGCAGAATGGGATTAATTTCAGCAGGAGATGTTGGTGATTTTTCAGTCGCAGGGCTCCGGTCCGTCCGCGCCATCGAAAGACGCCGGCCGTGACCGTGCTAGAGACGCCACTCGCACGCCTTCGGGCTCGAGCTGTCGTTGCGATCACTGGGCACATTCGAGGTCTCGGTCGGACAAGGATGGTCGCTCTAGACATGCCCGTTCCAGGTCCCGGTCCTCGACGCCCTCGAGACAGTCGGAGCCTGTGAGGTCTTCGAAGAAGACATCGATGCCTTCGGCGCCGAGGTCGTCGAGGGACTCTCTCGAGGCTCCGCCTCCGAGGAAGCCGTCGACGCCATCGGCGCTCAGGTTGTCGAAGGACACGCTCAGGGCTCTGCCCTCGAGGACTGTGTCGAAGCCGTCGGCACCACGCTTGACGCTGATTCCCACGACGCCTTTCCTTGTCGGATGTACCCCATGGCACGGTGGAACCCCCTAGAAAAGCTCTGGCCAAGGCTAAGAATGTCTATGTCCTTTTTTCTGTGCCCTCATTCCAGCCTCTGGATTATATTTCTGAGGTGGATGAAGGGTCTGAGGATGGTATGGATCCTGAGGAGGTACCTGACGAGATTTTGTCTGGTCATAGCCAGATCGAAAACCTGCTTCAGTCGTTGCACGACGCCAGTGGACTGGACACCTCTCCGGAGGTGGAGTTCTGTAGGCCTGAGCCTGGCACCCATGCCGAGTCCTCGTACCGGCGCCTTATGTCGAGGGTCCCGGAATACTTGGGGTGGTCGGTGCCACCAGTGGATTTTCTGCAGGATGACCTGATGGATATCCTCCACCAAGGTCCACCAACTGACCCAGTACTGCCATTCCATATGGCCTTTCAGACAAGGGTGGCAGCAGCTTGGACTGCTCCGGAGAGTCTCCTGGCAGTGAGCAAGTCTTTGCCGCGAAAATACCGCCCAGCCAGTAGCGACCCCTGCTACTTGACCACGCACCCCGCTCCGGAGAGTTTGGTGGTGCAGGCGGCTACGGCTCCAGCGAAGCAGTCGTCATACCCTACCATCCCTCCTGATAGGGACGACAAGCCTTTTGATGGCTGGGCGAAGAAAGTGTTTTCTTCAGGGGGTATGGCTTTACAGGCAGCCAACTCCGTGTGCCCATTGTCACATGCACACTCTATGGAACTGTATTTCGTTAGCGGCTGAACATATTCCCAAAGGGGAGGAACGGGATAGTTTTCTTGCTATTGTGCAAGATGGCAAGGATGCCATGTGTGAGTCCAGTGAGTTCAGTCGGGTCTGGACATGTCAGATTGTGTCAGCCGGTCCATGGTGGCGAGCACCGTAATATGCGGGTTTGCGTGGCTGTGGAAGTCGGGGTTTGTTCCAGATGTGCAAGCCCGGCTCCTCAACATGCCCTTTGATGGTGAACCTCTTTTTTGCAGCAAGGCTGACGAGAGCCTTGAGAGCCTTGAGAGGTTGCAGACCTCTAAAGCTGCAGCGAAGTCGTTGAGCGCTGTAGTTCGCCAACCTCTGCCTTTTCGTCCTAGGGGACAGCAATGGAGGGGAGGTTCCTTTCGATGTTACTCATCCTTTGGTAAATCGAGAGGAGCTGCAAGTCAAAGGGGCCACCATAGGAGTACAAGAGGTGGAAAACAGGGTACTCGAGGTGCTAAAGCCGCTCGGGCAGTTGCCCCTTTGCCCTCGGGCACTGCCGCAGCCGCTTCAGCTCAGTCATGAGGCCATGTCCCATGGTTCGCCGGTTGGGGGAAGGCTGGCGCAGCATCTTGTAGAGTAGCGTGCCATTACTTCAGATGTGTGGGTTCTGGAGATCCTAGCCCACGGCTACTGTCTTCCTTTCCGGCAGAGGCCTCACGACAATCCACCAGGGAATCTCTCTTTGAAAAGTCCGGATCCGCTCCTTACGCAGGAAATACAATCCCTGCTGGAGAAAGGTGCCATAGAACTGGTGCCTGTAGCGGAGAGGAACAAGGGATGGTATTCCCCTTATTTTTTGATTTCGAAGAAAAACCTGGCATTGAGACCCATCATGGACTTGCACGGTTTGAATAAGCTCCTCAGGAAGGACAAATTCAAGATGTTTACTCTTTCTCAAGTCCTCCAGGCCCTTTAACTTCAGGACTGGTTGGTGTCTCTCGACCTCAAGGATGCTTACTTTCATTTGCCGATTCATCCCAAGCACAAGAAGTACCTGAGGTTCACGGTTGGCGACTCGCACTTTCAGGTTCGGGTCCTGCCGTTTGGATTGACCTCCGCACCGAGGGTCTTCACGAAGCTCATGGTGGTGGTGGCAGCTTATCTTCTGAAAGGAGGGATTCACATCTACCCATACCTGGACGATTGGTTGATCGGGGCGCGCTCTCCCGAGCAAGTCCTGGATCATCTGTCCGTCACCTGCCGCTCCCTTCACAAGCTGGGCTTCTCCCTCAACTTAAAGAAGTCCCACTTGACGCCAACTCAGCGGTTCCAGTACATCGGAGCAGCGCTCAACACATCACTGGGGCAGTGTTTTCCTCCCCAGGTGAGGGCTCATCACATTCAGCAGATGGTGCACAAGTTTCAGCATGCCCAGAGTCTACCGGCGTTAGAATTCTTGAGGATGCTCAGCCTCATGGCATCCTGCCTTCTTCTGGTGCCAGAGGCCAGGTTGCGCATGAGATCTCTTCAATGGGCTTTCAGGATGTAGTGGTCACAGTCCTCCGGCAGGATGTCGGACGCCGTTCAGGTGCCGTCCTCAGTCGCCCAGGACCTTCTGTGGTGGGCCGTCGATGGCAATCTGATGAGGGAGGGGGGCTCCATTTTGGCTACTCTGGCCGGAGGTGACGATCGTGACGGACGCATCCCTCACGGGATGGGGAGCTCATGCCAACGAGTTGACAGTCAGCGGTCGTTGGTCTCCATCGGAGTCCAGACTCCATATCAATCTGTTGGAGCTGAGGGCCGTCAGGCTTGCCCTGAAGGCTTTTCTGCTGACTGTAAAAGGAAAGAATGTCCTGATTCTGACGGACAACGGATCTCTTCGCCTCCAGTGTCAACTGGAAGTGCGAGAGGTTCTGCTCGTGGGAATTTCCTCCGAGAGGAGCCTTAGGAGACGCATTTGTGATGGAATGGTCCTTCCCACTGCTGTACGCATTTCCTCCTGTCCCCGTCATCCCGCAAGTGCTGCGGAGGTTCACTTCCCGGATGATCCTCATTGCTCCGGCATGGGTCCGGAGAACATGGTACCCGGACCTTCTCGACTTGTCCACCTGCCCTCCACGTCGTCTTCCCTACCAAGACGATCTGCTCTCACGGGAGGGGGGTCGGGTTCTCCATCCAGATGTCAGATCCCTCAACCTTCACGCTTGGCTTCTGAAAGGTTGAGGTATAAGGATTGGGACCTCCCTGAGGACGTGATGGAGGTGTTGCTTTCGGCCAGACGGCCTGCAACCAAGTCCCTGTACCATTGCCGTTGGAGAAAGTTCTGCGACTGGTGCAGCGTTAAGAATGTGGATCCTTTTTCATGTGACACTCCTGTGGTTCTGTCTTTTTTGCTTTAATTAGCCCACAAGGGCCTGCAAGTGGGTACCATTAAAGGTTATCTGGCGGCGCTGTCCATATTTAAGCGCTCGTCAGAGGAGTATTCTTATTTCAAAATTCCTTTAATTTCTCAGTTTCTCAAAGGGCTCAGTAATGTGTTTCCGCCATCACCTTTCCAGGTGCCTGGTTGGGATTTGAACCTTGTTCTAAAATTCCTAATGGGTGCTCCATTTGAGCCTTTACATTCTTGTCCTCTGAGACGGTTAACCCTTAAAACTGTATTTTTAGTCAGTTAAGCCACCCTTCACTGTGTTTCATAAGGACAGGGTTGTCCTTAGAGTTCGTCCTTCCTTTCTTCCAAAGGTCGTCTAGGAATTTCATTTGTGCCAGAAGGTCATTCTTCCGGCATTATATCCTCCTCCGCATCCTGGTAAGGAAGAGGAGAGGCTCCATAGGTTCGCTCCTAGGAGAGCTTTAAGTTTCTACATTTCATGCATGTGTCGGGTCTGAGTGGACGATCAGCTCTTTATAGGTTACGCTGGAAGGCGTTTGGGACAATCTGTTACTAAGCAGACTTGGTCTAGATGGATTATCTTGGCAATTTCTGAATGTTACCGCTTGGTGGGTAAGGACCCTCCGGTTGGCTTATGGCCCATTCTACTAGGGGTATAGCTGCCTCTTCTGCCCTGAAGAGGGGCGTTCCTATTTGAAACATCTGTGAAGCAGCCACTTGGGCTTCGGTCCATACTTTTGTACGACACTACTCCCTAGATTCCATCCATGGGCAGGATCTGGCCTTTGGCAAGGCGGTCCTTTAGTCTGCAATTTGATTGGACATTCTAAATTTCTATATTCTATATTCTTAAATTCTTTTTCCCCCCTCCATACGTTGGTACTGCTTTGGGAGTCTGTCATAAATATGGAATACGATGGAGGACCCAATCACCTCGAAGAACAAGTTACTCTCTTACCTGGTAACGTTCTTTCGATCGGATGGTCCGACGACGTATTTCATATTGCTCCCTCCCTACCTGCCCCCCTACAGAATTTCTTATGTGATTGCAGCTTACTTTTTTGCAAGGCTTTCTGTGGTCATACTGGCAGTAGTTTGGTGCCACACATTCTGGGGGAAAAAACTACAACTGAGGCTACGGGCGTCGTGCGTCCTACCTATAACATCCGGTGACGGCGGCTCGACGGAGGCCCTTGAGGACAGCATATCAACGTCATCGATGCAGGACGCAGACGCCGAAAATATTCCGAAGCAGCACAGCTGTGGTGATTACTGTCATAGAGATAGAATCCGTCGTCGGACCATCCCATCGAAAGAACGTTACCAGGTAAGAGAGTAACTTGTTCTTCCAAACTGTTTGCGAAGCACGGACTCATTTGAAATGGGGACGTGTTGGTGGACACGTACACATGCCGCACCCGTGCGTGTGGTCACGTGACACTGTCTGGAAAGTCTGCAGTGACGTCAGATGTTTGCGAACGATTGGCGAACACAAAAACGGTGGAAAAAGTTGCAAAAACTGTACAGAGGTGTTAAATGTATGCCAGCAGGTGGGTAAAGCTTTGTACATTGGTTGAAAATGCAGCTATATTGGGGGTACATATTATATTAGGAAGTTATAGCGTTGGGGTGCATTGGTAAAAACCCATGACTTTCATTGAAAAAACTCTGTTAAGGGTACGTTATGGTTACAAGTAAAACTGAAAAACCCTTAGAAGTCGCCAGTTATGGTAAGCTAACTAACCATATCTCCCGCCACCGCCGTGCACTGATAAGACTAACACTCAGGACATCAAAGATGGCATCACAAATGTCATTGATGACCTCACATATCTAGGCCACTTGTTTTTGTTCACTGACATATCTAGGCCTGGTGGTTTTCTTCACTGACGGTAATAATTTTAAAATCGAAAAGATGCTTTATATCTAGTTGTTAACCTTGCCCTATGTTGATAAAGTACTTTCCTTACGGTTTGAATTCAGCTCATGTTGCACATACATGGAGAAATAAGCACGCCTCAAACACACAATTAATTTGTTTACATGATAATACACTCTAATCTTATTGTCATTTTCTAGTGATACTCTCTTTCCTTCTTACTGGAGTTTCACTGTATGTGCCTCAGATTGCAATGCATTGTATCTCTTAATATGTATTGTTTGTACTAACACAAGTCTTTAGTAAGTCTTGTATTGTTAGCTATTAATTTCAAGTTTAAAATTAGACAAAATTCTGATAGCCTTGCATTCAATATTTTAATGACTGATATTACCAGATTACAAATACTATACTTCTGTAGTGCACGCTGCACCCATTTTCTATGTATATGTATCATTAGGTTGTTTTATTAACAAGAACATTTTCTTTAAAGGAGTACATTTTTTAATACATTAAATAGTTCCTGAGAGGTCCCCGATCATCCATGATACGTTGCTAACAACATTGTACACACAATCCCTTCAACCGACTTTTTATCAGAGTTAAATTGATATGTGATGTCATCAATGAGATTTGTGATGTCCTCTTTGTCCTATGTGTTAATCTTAACAGTGCACGGTGGTGGCGCAAGTTATGGTTGCTTATCTTACCATAACTGGCGAATTACAAGGGTTTTCCGGTTTACTTGTAACCATAATGTCCCTTTAACAGAGCTTTTTCAGTGAATACATACACTGAAAAAACTTTGTTCACCTTCTCCCAACCAATCATCCTCATCAAATTCCCTCAATTTAAATAAAAGACGCCATGATGAAACCTCACTCCCTTACTTCCCTCATGAACATTGTACAGAAATGCTCCCATATGTTTAAAAGCCCAATTATGGGTCTGTGGACAGCGCGACTCTTCAGGGTGCCTGCACTCGAAATGCAGGTGCCGCCTGGATATGAGCGATGTCAGCCCATGTCAGTTTTTCATGACGCACCTTTAAATAGCCCCCGGATACAGCACCTAGCCAGACATGTCTGCACCCAAAATGGATGTGCTCCCGGACACAGCGCCTGTCCGGACATGTCAACTCTAATGTGGCACACTTCCAATTAGTCGGGGACACCCCCCTGTCCTGAGAACACTGGCACGCATGCGCACCTCGTCTCCCTGTGCCCCCAGACATTGCGCCTGTCCGCTCTCGTGTGGCGCACTTTTAATTAGTACGGGGAACACCACACCTGTCCTGCGAACACTTGCGCGCATGCGCACTTCGTCACCCGCCCTATCTGTGTCTGCGGACAGCCATCATGCCCCGGAAGTCCGGGGACGTCCTCATGTGACCCAGCCCATGCGGCGTGAAGGAAGTGCTCACGGACTGTGTCCGTACCCCCGGACAGTTTTAAAACTGCATTTCTGGCCAATCCAGGGTGTTTCAAGCTGAAACTTTACCCTTACAGAGCTCCTAGACCGTGTCTTAGTTGATCTGGCAACATTTTTATAACTTTTTAAGTCCCTATTTGTGGCTAGATAGTCCCCGAACAGTAGCAGTGTCCCCGGACAGCTCCTCTGAAAGAACCCACGCATTACTTTTCCTCATTCTCAATCTGGTTGTCCAGGAGAGAGCATTTGTGAAGCACAAGCTCTGCAGAACTTTCAAAAGTTAATCCAGTGGCATCCACTTTGGCCATCTGCTCCCCAACCTCCCCCACCACCACCATCTGGAAGGCCTCAAGAGGGGAACAGGCACAGACATACGGAAGAGAAACAAGAGGAAAATGAAGTTGAGGTACAGGAAGTCCCTCTCTTCAGCTCCCGTCGTGAGTCCTGGGTGTGGCAAATTTTCACCACCGTAGGAGGTGTACCAAAGGCTCGGGCACACAAGGTTCGAAGCACTGAGTGTAAGATTGTACTCCCTACGGGACCACCTCCATGCGGCCCAAGGCAAGTTGAACCACAAGGGGGCAGTGAGAAAGGTGGTACCTTTTGAAGGGAGAAGTAGGCTGAGGCCCTCTACCCCATCTTCGTCTGCTCCAGTCGACACAAGAGGTACTTCTGTGGGGCAGAAGATCCCAGATCCCAGCGGCTGCCTCGCAGGCCATACAAAACACTGTTGACCCTTACCTTTCAAGAGTCACAGTGCTATGTATGTACTCCTCTCTGTAGAAGGGGAGCAGTTTCAGGGTGCTTTCGAGGCTGTGGTCAAGTAGCACAAGAAACACTGCCCCCAACCTGATTAAGGCCTGCCCAACATCTTCCTCTCTCCACCTGCCCCTCCGTCCCTTTGGTTGGTGCCCCTTCCCTCCCCTGTGCCTCTCCTGAAAACCAAAAAACACCCAAAAAAATACAAAATCACAAAAAAAAGGTTCCTTTAGGAGCCACCTTTCACAGTTGGAAAAAAGAACTAACTAAAAAGTTACAGGCCCTCTACATAGCCTGTAGAGTCTGCAGACAGCGCAGTAATCCATGGACATTGCAAAAATTCCAGGCATTTGGAATACTGAAAGCGGAACCAGGTACCCGCAGCTCTACATCGACGTCGCGATCGAGGAAACAGCCAGAACTTTGCAGCGTTTTCCCGCGAGCGAACGCTGAAGAAACCATTCCCTTCGCGTCCTCTAGGGTAACATCTAGAAGACTACCGGAAAACAAGCGCTATCTACTCTGGTCTCTACCACTCTAAGGAAGAACCCTAATATACCTACAGACGCCCTACCGAATTCAAAGTTGATTTCCCCTGAAAAATTTCGGGACACGCCCAAACTGGTCCATTCGAGAATCCAGTACAAGCTTGAAGACTTTTACCACACAGTCAAGAGCATATCTATCTGCAAACACCAGGACCAAGATCATCTTCTTTCATTGTTCCTAAGAATTTATTGTCAAGGTCGAAGTGACATAGTATAGTCAAGTTCCTCCTGAAGAAAGTTCTATAATGAATGTACAGAACTGAAACATGTCGAGGCAAAATACTAGTAACAAACAGTACTAGTTATATGTGGTTTTTCTCAACTGTTTTTTAAACCCGGCGAGGGATTAATATTTCACTTGTATATGTCATTACAATCTTTTCAAGTGTTAAAATTCGAAGTCATAGTGACATTGGAGTGTGATCAACTATTAATGATACTAGTAAAGTAACTATTATTATGTGCACTTTGTTCTTGTCTTTTAACAAATAGGTTCTCACTTTTTAGATATTTTTTATATAATGATTCAATAAAAATATTTTTGATATATCTTTTATAGTTCTGGTGATTATCAGTGGGTTGTTCTAGAGAAATTAGGACGTTTACTTTGTTGTTCTCTATAATTTAGTCTTAATATACCCCTAACTGACAAAGTATAAAAATAAGGGGGTTTCCCTTCTTTATACGATTGTGGTGCCATCAAACCATTGTAATTTGTTTACATGGGAAAATGCTGGCTCTTAAAAGAAACTTTTCTTAGTATTTTTAATTTTTATATTGTTTTTATTTTTAAAATATACAAAAAACATTTTACTAACTTAACTATTTCTTTAAACTTTCACAAAAAGTAGGCATTTTTTCAGTGTTTCGAATTCTTTTTTTGCACCTACTAAAAGAACTTTGTATATTTATAAAAACTGCTTTAAAGCATTATGAATGTTTACCGAAAAATCTCATTACCCCCACATCAGTAAGATGTACTCCATGTCTCTGGAAAATGTTGGCACTGTCAAATTTAATATTCTCATTATGGAAAGACGTCATGCCAACATCTTTCAAAAATGCACACACAGCCTTATTGATGTTGCACCTCGCTTTCTCCATTTCTGGACCAAATGAACTTGAGCGCATCCACATCAGTCTCTGGGCAATGCAAGAAAAAATCATTCTTGAATTGGGGAACGTTTCCTTCAACTTTCCGAATGTCTCCTTCCAGTCACATACTCTTAACTGTTCCCTCCACAATGAACAATGATAATGTCCGGATGTTTCAATTCTACCAAATTTGCACAAAATGGGAGCAAGTCAACCCACTTCATACCTCGCACTCCATACCAGAACACTTCCAATTCAGAGAATCCAAGATTTTGGGCTATTCCACAGTGCTTAACATACACCTTCAACCAATGGACCCTCGAGTCCCCCAAAATCCACACAGTCTGCCTTCTAAAAGACATTGCCATAGCCATTTTCAGTCCCCTCATAACTCCTACTAGCAAAACTCCTACCCTCTCTTCCTCTACACCACACGCAGGAAACCTGACTGGCTGATCGTCGGATGTCCACGGACACCGACTACTGTCCGCGGCCTCCGCTGTCCCATTTCCATGCCAGGCAACCCCAAAAGACCCGGATGTGGCACGTGCGACATGTCGTTCAATTGAACGGGGTAGGGTAGGAAATTAAACCAGCTCATTTCACAACGCGACTGCACATCTCGCGTCGACGTTCTCTGTGCCCCAGCTAATGACGTTTCTCAGGACCCCTCTTTCCTCAATAAGTATAAACAGACCGCTTCTCATCAGACAACATCAGAGTTGCTTTTTTTTGTATAGCCTGTGACTCGTTTCTTCTCTGTTCAGCTATCTTCGTTGCTCAGAGCCCGTGCGAACAGATACTTGTACTAGCATTACAATCTATTTTAATTTTGTCATATAATGGCAACAATACAGCCCTACCAGTACGAGCCAGAGTATTCTGATGCTGAATTAGTTGATTGAGAAAGATGCAGAAATGATGGGGCATCAGACGACAGTTAGGAAGACGAATCACTGGATCCTGAGCCAGAGCCTTGTCGCATGGAAGACGTTTCCACTTGGTGTACCTGCATTCGGTGTGAGGTCATGCCAACCAAGGAGGAGAACTAGTCTGCCCCAGTCCTTGTGTGTGAGAGGAGCTGCAGCAACGACCTGCGTTTTGTTACTGTTTTATTACACTGCGTATGCCCTTTAAACTTTCTGACTGGAACTCAGGACTCCACCTTAAAAGGTGTAGGCGTGCGCAGAGTGCCACGCGGAGTCCCGAGGAGAGTCCCAGTCTGCCCCAGTACACTCCAGGTAGCCTGTGCAGGGCATGGTTGGCCCTTCCACCCGACAACGCACGCTGCTCGAAAGGCGCGTGGCTACAGGCAAAGTGAACGAATGTGGCATGGAAAGTTCCTCGGCAACGAGCAGCAAGGTAAGCGGGGCTGCGACAAATGAAATACTGCATATGGAAGCCTTGAAACTGACCTCAGCAGAATGTGTTCCTACGCTACAATTCTTAGCTAAAATGATTGCTGTTGATAATGAAACACAGGCAGCAGCACGTGTATGCCCACAAACTTTATCAGCCATGTCACAAGTTGAGCCGTCAATAGAAGATCCAAACAACGGGCGTATTGCAATATCTGAGGTCGCTCCTTTACCGGATGACGAATCTGATGAAAGTTACAAATCCGATGCACGAGCGGCAAATGCGAAAACATTAGTATCCAAGGATTTAGATGGTAACATTGCCTATCGTAGTCTAGCAGATCAAGAAGTCAATTTCACTCGTGTATCGGAGCTAAAAGACGACTTTGGAGGAAACAATATAGAAATAAATACGGCATTGTTTCTTTCGCCGTTTGACGTAACAGACCATGAGCTTCTCCAAATACAAGTCTCTGCTGACTCTGTGCGACTGAACACGTTTGTGTTCAATCCCCCACTTTCCACAAGTGATGACTGTTTTCCATTACAACGTGTGCACAAGAGTCCATGCAGATATCCCGACTCTGAAAGTGAGTTGCTCTATACTCCAAAACCCAACGTTTTGCTTCATGAAATAACAACTATGAAGCCTATAATGCCGCTGTTAGACAAAAATCTGCTGCATTGCTTTATTTGGGAACGAGACAAAAACAAAAGGAGTAGAGCTCTCAAAAAAGTCATCTAATGAATTAACTGCAGTTAAAGGGGACATGCAAGACAAAATGAGACACATTTCTGTGCACAAAAGCTCCATGTTGACTGGATCTCCTCTGCACTCTTAACAGTTCAACTGGTTTGCCTGCTCGCACCGTTTCGCAACCTTTGTGTGTGTCACTCTTGCAGATAAACGATTAGCAGTGAATGGTTTAACAGTCCCAGCTCAATTGAATAAACTGTCAGGACATGACCTAGCAGTCCGCAAAGCACACCTAGCTGAGCATCTGTCAGCTGATTATCAACAATTAAAGGATAAGCTAATCAACAGTTTTAGCTCTAAATCTGTGAAAAAGCCCCAATCAGTCGAAAATTACAACTGCTGAAGACGAGCTGCAAAAGTCCCAACATTCAATTTCACACTTGCAAACAAAGACCCAGACAAGTACACCTCTTATGAAGGGGGTCGACATTGAAAGACCAAGCTTCATTGTGCAGCAAGGCCACTTTATCAGACGTGCTTTCCACAGGTTTGGCAGATAAGTGTCTCCCAACCGCATATTGACACAAGTACGAGCTCCAACATTGGCCAGACACAGCCTTGTCCCGATTCTCTTCAAACACATGACCATGACATGGAGCGCACTAATAAAGCAAATTTATCAGTGGCTGCAGGCATTCAACCGACTGATAATGTCACAATAATGTGCTTACAGCAACCTCTCTAGCATTAACTTGTTTTACGAAACTGTATGAGTCTTTAAATGACTCTATAAAAGATCAAGGTTCACAACTTTCTACCATCCTGATAAAATTGGAGAAACTCGAACAATATAACAATACTCTACAGACCCGTACCGAAAGAGAAGCAGAAGTATCGTCACAATGGCATTACCGGCTGGGTGACCTTGCGTCTAGTGCTCACACCGATAATGCAACTCTCATGAATGCAGTCCTTGAATGTATGAAATGGCTGAGGCACAATGACAATAAGGAAAGTGGGCATTTTGGAACACATCCCACTAAACCTACTTCCCGGTCATCAACCTCTGTCAAAAGCATGGGATCACAAACGTCGTCTGTAAAAGTACTGAGTGAAATACCAAATGTGCTAAACTCTGATATAGCCGTGAACCCTGCTCCCAGTCGGAAGACGCAAATTGAAGCTCCCGCCGAAAATGTTCCTGCCATTTTGGTGAATTCTGTATCACTCTTGAATGACTGTCCAAGCACTAGCATTAGTGCCTCGGGAGACATTTCGGTAACACTCTAATCCAGCGCACAAGCTGTCTATTAAAGAGAGTATGCCTAGTAAGTCAAAGCAACTATCTTTTGGAATTTTTATCGGGTCCGCTAAGAATCTACCTGAAAAGAGTTTTGCTTCAAATAAACCTAAATCAGCACAACTAACATCTAAGACCACAAGACTAGGCGCAAAGCGTAAGTCAGCTAATACCAAACAATTTGTAAGAAATGTACCTACTCCTCAAAAATTGGGGCTATTTGATCGAAACAAAAATAAGAAAATACAAAAGATACAACAAAAGCCAAATGCGGTGTTAACTAAAATGCCAAAAGCAGTTGACCAGAAAACTGCAACTAAAACACAAAGCTCAAGGAAAAGAGCCCGAACTGATTCTGAATCAGACACTAGTCAGGTGCAAGATGAATCAATCAATTTATGTGACCTTTCAACTTACTCCATTGAGTCAGCTACTTCTATGAGTTCTAATGGCGGCAGAGGGTCCCAGCATTTGGCCCGAGGGCTTTTAGAGATTAGCAGGATCACGCGTGGTAGGCCTAAAACCTGGAACATGAAGATTTAGCCCCTTCAAAAGGGTATAGGGTAATAAAAGCGCTGCAAAAATGTCACTGGTAAAAAAATTGCGGCAAAAATGCTGTGGTTTGAACCAGTAAAGGGGTACGGGAGCGGGGGTGTCCCCCGCTCCCCTTAAATGGTATAATGGGTTTGGGGAATGCGGGGGTGTCCCCCCTTATCCTTTACTTGATTGTGGCGCAAAAAGTCACTGCATTTTTGCCGCAATATTTTGTAAGCACGCCCATTTTTCCACGATTTTATGACCTGGAACCTTCAAAAGCACTTGATCGCAGAATAGTGAAAGCATTGACTGATGTCCAGACTCTTAGTGCCAAAAATGTGATAACAGGCCCTGCGGAAAGGCAGGAGCAAGTTAGATCCTCACAAAGCCATAAATTCAATCCTAAAATGACTTCGGCCCAAATGAAGAATCAAGGTGATCTCAAAAATAGTATGAGGTCAAGGTCCCCTGTTAATAAAAAAACAAAGACCTGGAAGATCAGAGTCGAAAATCTCTTTCCGGATGACAAAGACATCAATTTGAACAGAAGAAACATGATGCATCTACTCCACACAATACCATCACTTCGGACAATCACCTCGGATGATATTGTCATCGTTGAATATATCTCAGAGGATGTTGCCGACAGAATATTTTTGCACATAAAATCGAATGCGGTAGAAAAAAGAGCTCTACTTGCTGCAAAGGATGAGTTACTATCTTATGGGTTTGACATCCAGGTAGAAAATCAACAATCCGACTGGCGCGAAGCAAGTAATTTGTCGTCTGCAAGTGCAAAATCTTCAAATGAATGTAGAAGAGATGTTTTAAGGCAATACTTTAAAATGAAATTGCCTAATTCATCCAAAGAAGCGCGGTACCAACAAAGTAATGACAATAACTCGAGAGGTAGCGCCAACTTTAGACAGACCTCATAACTAGCACTTCACAGTGGAGAGGAATCGTGTGGTTTAATCTCATGGAATACCAGAGGTTTTAATCATCTGTTCCAAGAGTGGTCTTTGTCCCTGGGAAAAAAAAATTGTAATACTTCTTCAAGAAACTTGGTTGCGTGAAACCCGAATAAAAGGCGGCTATACTATACTGCTAAATGCATCTGGTAAAAACAGGCTGGGCCGTCCTTTTTTGGGGTTAATAACTCTAGTGAACAATGCCTATGGATAAAAGGTTCTCGAAATATATAATCCGAACATCTATGTGCACGGAACTTTGCTGGTTCTGGACTTAGAAACAAAAGAGGAAGTGAAATGTTTGCTACTGATAAAACATATATTGGAACCCTGTCACAATATCTACAGCGCAATTTATCAATTCTGTCACAACGATCATCAATCAGTGTTTAATAACACTCTCAAACCTTGTCATAATAATTTGTGGAGACTTCAATTATTCCTGAAATGAAGATCAGCAAATAAGTTCATCCGTTGTCCCCACAAGATTGTCAACAGGTGACCGTTGGAGTCCAGCCCTAAAAGCAAGAAATTGTGAAATGATTAATGGCAGAGTACAAAGTGACATTCCACCCGGTTTCACATGGCAGAGAGGAAGCTGTAAGAAAACACTAGACTACTTATGGACCAGCTCTTCATATTGGTCGAAAAATTGAACGTTTAGACATATACAAGTCATCTAAAAGCGATCATCATGCTTTGGAGTTGGCCTTGCTAATGGCAAGGTATGGTACAAAACTAATGTATAACTGTCCACTTGATATAAATCAAGGAGCGAACAGACTTAGAATAAACAACCAACAAATTCAGATGCTGAGCAAAAACTTAAAGAATTCGACCAATGCCACAGCCAAAAGACTAAACTTCTCTCCTCCGATTCAACAATTTTGTACCAAAAAACACCAGCAAAGGAACACCTGTCAAACTAACAAATATGCATTCAGTGTGCTGGTGAGCACTGAGAAAAAACTATTGGCCAAAGACATGAGATTGCTGAAAAAGTAGAGGCAGTGATAGGGTGTTCAAAATCAGAAAGCGCAAGTTGAAATATCGAAATTGGCTCAAATCATTCAAATTTATTAAGAGATTAAGAATGAGCCGAACTCATGTTGAAGCTGATTATACAGCATAAAGTAAAAGATTTTTGGACAATTCTGAACACAGGATCACTATGCCAAGAGGCAAGATTAGTGAATGGAATTTCTGCATCTGTCTGGGAAGATCACTTCAACCTAGTATTTAATGGCAAATTGAGACAAAATGAGCAAATAACTCTGGACTGTCCATTACCCTGGGATTTAATTGAATCAAAAGATAACATTCTGACACTGATACAACTACTAAAAAAAACACGTGCGGCAGGCCCCGATGGTTTGTCAAACATGATGCTAAAGGAAAAAAAGGAACTTTGGGCCGACTTCATCGAGAACCTTTTCCAACTGTTATCAAACTCATAAAGCATCCCAACATCATGGACAACATCAGTTATTGTGCCAATTATCAAGAAGGGCAATAGGGGCGATCCGAACAACTGTCCCCCTATTTCCCTTCTGGACACCATAGGAAAAATATTCGCAACCTGTTTACAACAAAAGTTAACGTCTTGGGCACAAGCCAGTGGCCTAATGGATTGTCGACAAACAGTTTTCACCAAAGACACAGGAACCAAGTTGAATTTGCTGATATTAAATTCATTAAAACTTGACGCACTGAAACATAGCAAGAAACTGTTTATAGCCTTTATAGGCATGTGTCAAGCTTTTGACACTATCAACCGTGGCAAATTATGGACGAAACTACATTCTTGGTCCTGCCCACCAGCCCTGCTTCAACCACTGATTGCACTGCATAATGATACTTCCACAAGAGTACGCTTGGATGCATCTGGCTATTTGACAAATGAAATAAAACATAAAAAGGGGGTGTCCATTGGCTGCCCTACTGTTTAAACTATTCATTTCAGATATCTCAAGCACTCAAGAAAACACTAATCGCTTTCCACCTAAATTGAATGGGCAAGAGATCAGCTGGGCATATTATGCAGACGATATCGTGCTGTTTGATCTAAGCCAAATTGGTCTGCAATGACTTTTGCCCAACTTAGTCGCATATTTTCAGGAAAACGACCTTGCTATAAATACGAAGAAATCCACAATTATGGCAACTGGATCAGGACGAAGAAATCCAAAATTATGGAAATTGGATCAGGACCTAAAAAGAAATCCAACCAATTTAAGTGGGCTGCAGCAGGCGACACAATCAAGACTATCAGCAATCCGATATCTGGGTGTGCATATAAATAGCTCGATCTGTGAATCAGCTTGGGTGGCAGAGTTGAAACATCGTATGTCCATACTGACAATGCAAGGCCAAAAGCTACATTTTGAATACAGTAAATTCACACTCCAACCTCTACGGACTTTCTATACACAGAAAGTAATTCCTATAATAACGTATGGGGCAGAAGCCGGATGGGACATTGATAGCCGAATTTTTGCTGTCTTGGAAGGCCAATTTTGGAAGAAAATTCTGCGACTTCAAGCAGTACCTCAATTGTTGCAATAAGATATGAACTGGGCCTGAAGCCACTATACGGTACTATCCAATGGAAATCTATTCAAGCCTTACGAAAATGCAGCTATTAAATATAGGCCCAGCGTATAAGATTTTTGAATCAACACCTAAGAATCCACACGCAGGAATTCTTTTGACTTGGGCAAAGAAATCTTAGAAATAGCTGATATTCCATGGCAAGCGGTAATAGCAATGCCTCAACTTGCAAAGAAAAAACGAAGGCAATGGAATTGGATCTCGAATGCAGAACAGCGTTCGTCAATGTCCTCATCCTTGAACTTAGGTTTATCTTGTAACTGCCTAGACAAAATTCCAAGATATCTATTAAGATTTCCCTCCAGATGGCATCGGAATAAGTTTCTGAGGCTACGCCTGAACGTTTATAAAACCAAAGAAGTTCTTTGGAGAAGACCAGACCTGAAGACCTCTGACGATCTTTGTCGATTCTGTACAAAGGAAATATAATCATTAAAAGATCTAATTATGGATTGTCCTACAATAACAACTCAACGGTTATGTTTTTTAGGCAAATTTGCACCACCTGACATCAATTTGGATGAGTGGTGGTAGAGGCTGCTGACTGGAAATAATTTGATGTTAACTTGTGCAGTGATTGATTTTCTGGAAAAACGTCTGGAGTAGTGAGATGTTTCTTAATTGATTTGAATCACATTGCTTGCAGTACTCCAACAAAAGAACAATTGTGGCCGCCCAACACTGACTAAGCTCCATTTTAATAAATCATAAGATGGGCGCGCAGGAAGTCGCTACAAATCATTAATGGCTAGCCTATGTGTTTGGTTGGACCTAAATGTTTGCTCCCTCCCCTATCAACGGCAGTTCGCACCTGTGGAGGTGTGCTGCCAAGGGGGCTGGTAGGGATGGGAACGGCCAAGGTGTCAAACACCCTGTAGACTTCAAAGATATCTTCCACACAGGGGCCGCGCCCCTGCAATCTACATAAGTGTGTCTCCCTTCAGCAGTGTTCCGGGCCTTGTCTGCATGCCTCTTCCACATCCACCCCTCCCTCCCCCGCTATCAACGGCAGTTCGCACCTGTGGAGTTCGAACCTGTGGCCGTGCCCTCCCAAGGGGACTGGCAGGGTGGCAACGGACAAGGTGTCAAACACCATGTACACTTCAAAGGTATCTTCCACACAGGGGCCATTGTTCACATGGCCTATCCAACCCAGTGTCTCCAGGCTTCCCTGAAGTAGACCATGCCAGAAACAATTCACACATTCACATACACACCCACTTTTCAAATCCTTTATAAACCCCATGATATTTATCTGGCGAACATCTCTGAGCACTGGAAGTCAACTCTTGATCGTGCTACCTGTGAAAATCTGTGAGTAAGCACTGGGAGTAAACTCTTGATCATGCTACCTGTCCTACTACCAACTCCCCTGCTTGCTGAATTTAATTGTGTCACCTATAACTTCACTATATTCATCTCTTTCTGATCCCAAAATCTCTGTCTATTTCAACCAAATGTACCCAGTAGTGTAATGTTCATTCATCTCAATGACTTTACCATTGTCTAATGTTTCAAGTGTTCTGATCTCGATACATAGCAAATTTCATCATTCTCAATTGTAATAGAATTGCATCTTTCTCAGACCATGTCTATAAGCATGTTTCCTTTTGATGCATGAAAGTACATTCAACGATAGAGTAACATTTTACGATTTGCGTCATATTAATCAATTTTGTATGTATGTCAATTCTGTATGTATTTAGTATTCAACTACGCTACACAGGTTTTGCTTCTTTGACCAAAACAAACGTTGCATAGAAAAGTGTGATATAATTCCATCAATCTCATGTAGTCAGTAACATTTTTTTGTAATTATTTATACTTTTTTTAGACAGATCTTATCGATTTTTCAAGAATGCTTGCTTGTATGGTTTTGGGTTGCCGTTCTAGGTGCCATGTCAAAAGTCAGGGCACAATCCTGCATTCATTCCCGAAGGATATGGATTTAATAAGAAAATGGGTTCGACATTGGGGTTTTGCGGCGGATGGGATTGAAAGTAGAGCCCAGGCTGTCTTGGGAGACTTGAGGGCCAATCGATTCCGCATCTGCAGCCTGCACTTTACCCAGGATATGTACGGCCAATCGACGAACACAAAAAAGGGTCAACCCAGAATGTTTTGTAAATTGCTTTCAAATGCAATTCCAACTCTATTGATGCACATTCTGCCTCTGGCAAGTCCCGGATGATGAATTAGCTGTAGGCGATGGGGTACTGAACAGGTAACTCCATGAACGGATTGGTGCTTTCGGTGTAAATGTGTCTTACTAAAGTTTGCATATTTATCAGATTGTATTACATTTTAACTATAGCACATTTTACTACACATCTGTCCATGGTTTATGGAGACTCAAATGAAGTAATTGTCACTGTGGAAAATAATGCCATAGTGCCCTTCACAAGAAGCATAATGTTTTCATAATCGGTTGCTTGACATGTCCATTTTTTTAGGAAAGCATACTGAGTGAAGCACAGACCCTCGCAAGTGACGAAACCACCGACATGTCGGTATACTAATAGTGAGCCCGAAAGACTTGCAAAAGTTTATATTGTCGACAGTTGCATTTTCCAACATATCTAATGCAAATCTAATTTTCCCTTTTACCACTTCATGTCAATGCACTGAAAATGAAGGAGCAAGGTTGTGCATCCATTTCTTTTCATGAGTCAACAACAACTTCAAGCGCCTATCAGGTAATTTTATTTCACTTTTCACTTAGGAGAATGTATTATGCTTGGAATTTCAAATAATATGAAATCGTTTATGTATCCTGTCGGTTGTTTACACTAGGTGTCATTTTTGGGTTTCTCTTTAGATGTACCGTTGTCTGCATCCCATTGTCACTGTTCCGTTTCACTGTTTTCAACAGTACTAAAACAGGTATTGTGTTACAGAGGGATGCTGGTACTTCGACTATGATTGCATCAACCTTTTCAGCTGGCCCAGAGTATGAGGTATGCGTACTTGCAGTTCCCTTGAATGAAAGGAATTAAATCCTACATAGGGTTCTATTAGACAGACACTCGCATCTTCACTCGGGAGGGAGCAGGAGCTCCGGTCTACTGCAGGAGCAGTGGCCTACATCCACCATCCAAGTGCAGGACAGCAATAAGGTATGGCATCCAAGTTAAGAAGCAAACTCAAAATGCTTTTTTAAATGGTTATTCTGAGCGCACTAGGTGCGGTAACCAGGAGCAGCATTTCTACTCGATAATGCTGTAAATAGAAACGCGCACATTTCACTTGATGCGCATTGCAGCCCAAGCTGCATCTACCCTTCAAGCTGTGCCTCCGCCATTACAGCACACGAGTTTAAGCAACTCCAAGATGGCCGCACGGGCCATTTGATTCCTTCCTTGCACCCACTTCCTCAGTAGACGGGAGGCGCCTGCTGATTGGCCCTAGCAGCCTACTTCCCATCAATCCCGTGCCGGAAGGCGTAAGCCGGCCCTTCCTGGAAAGGCCCTGAGGGCAAGGCCAACAACTGTCCAGAGACTGTCCTGAGCTGGCCAGAGCCCAGGGCCATACCCCCTGCTAGTTTGAGGCTGTGAGTAACTTATATTTGCCTTAAGCTATACTACCTGCTCTATCCTCCCAAACGGCTCTCCTCATTGCCTTTCTAGCACATGTCATGTGTTGCAGTCACTGCACGGGACGTTCAGGTTGCCTAAACTGCCACAACATTGCGCCTCCATAGCATGCCTTATGTTCACCACACCCCGATGAGCATCACTACTATGCTTATTATGCCCTCTCACCCTCTGACAATGTACATTGTTGTGCTTTTTTTTTTTCTTTGCTCATACACTTTGATCTTGTGTCCCACTGCATTTTAAGTTCATCCTGCTAAATTCGAATCTAGGTACCCTGATTTATGCATTTAAATTGTGTCCCATTGCATTATTAGCCAGTGCCTTTTTGGCTCCTCCTGCTAAATTCGAATCTAGGTACCCCGGATTTATGCATTTAACTTGTGTCCCATTGCATTATCAGCCAGTGCCTTTTTGGCTCCTCCTGCTAAATTTGAATCCAGGTACCCCTGATTCATGCATTTAATTTGTGTCCCATTGCATTGTTAATGCTTCGAATCATGTTTGCATGATTTGATCTACACCCGCACCCACGATAACTGCCACATCTGTGTCCACATACTTAGACCCTAGTTTTCTTGGTGCTACTTATACCCAGGTGTTCATGGTTCACCTTATTGTGTTGTGCCTTATGGTCGCTAACGGACCACTTTGCCTGTGTTATGCCTTATGGTCACTAACAGACCACTTTCACTGTGTTGTGCCTTATGGTTGCTAACGGACCACTTTAACTGTGTTGTGCCTTATGGTCGCTAACGGACCACTTTAACTGTGTTGTGCCTTATGGTCGCTAACGGACCACTTTGCCTGCGTTGTGCCTTATGGTCGCTAACGGACCGCCTTGATTGTGTTGTGCCCTATCATCATTAACAGACCATGAACTCTAGCTCATACTGTGTTTCGTGAATATCATGCCCTTTATCACTAGGCGCAGCCCTGGCTTCAACTAGCCACTTGCACTACACATTGCGTCACCCTAGCCAGACATCTTAGCGAAATAAGGGAAGTAAATTGCATCAGTGAACCACACCAACTACCTTGTGCAGAAACTTGACCTCCCTGACCCTCCTAGTTACAATCATGACCTTTGCTACCTTCAGCACTCGTCCCCCCACAGACAGAAACCTGAGACTCAGGGCAAGGCTACCTTGCATATACAAACCTAAAAGAAACAGTACCAACAATACTGCTAGATTCCCATCTATACAGACACACATGGATAAGCAAACTCTAGCTACGACACCTTTAACTCCAACCCCAACTCCTACTAACCTCCACCAAAAGAAACGGCGGAGTCAAAATAAGCATACAGATACACTTGCAAGTCATCCTATTCCCAATAACACCCTAACTCTTACTGGATCCCTTATCAATGCCAGATCCATGGTAGCCCATGCAATTGAAATTGCTGACATACTAAACAACAGTAGCATTGACTTCCTTGCCGTAACAGAAACCTGGCTCCATGAGGCAGCAGGACCCTCACTGATGTTAGCCATACCTGACAACTACCAGATCCATAGAGTAGACAGGCCCAATGCTAAAAGCGGTGGCCTAGCAATCATCGCGAAAACCACTTTGCCTATCAGACTTACCACCTCACACCCCTGTGCTTCCTGCAAAGTACTCTCAGCAAAAATGCAACTCTCTAATAACCGCACGCTAACCATTCACTTGATCTACAGGCCCCCAGGGAACCTTTGAAGATGACCTTACCACCCTCATAGCGAACAATACCCAAAATCATTCGCAAACGCTGCTGCTGGGCGACTTTAACATCGGCTTCAATGAATGAGCCAGACAATAAAAATGCCCTCTCTATAACAGCTATCCTAAATGACCAAGCCCTTACCCAAAAAGTTCTCTCCCCCACACATGCTAAAGGCAGAACCCTTGACTGGGTATCAGAACTTAACTGCAACATAGTCAACACTGCCATCACCCCTCAACTATGGACTGACCACTCTCTAATAAATTTCACTGCCACACTTGACCTCCCCAGTCCTAAAACTATCAAAATGATACCGCCACTCCCTACCAGAAGTAAAAAAGATATTACTACAGAAAAACTCACCCCCCTCCTCCTGCCCACTATTAACGGTCTGAAGGACAACACTGACCCAGACACACTAGTAGACACCTTTAACAAAGCTATGTCTCACGCACTAGACACCATTGCACCTGCAAAACTACGCAAAGCTAAGCAAGAAGCCCACCTCAATGCCTGGTTCATCCCCCAGCTTAAGGACCTTAGAAAGCAGAAACGAAAATTCCAAACTATCTGGCGTAATTCGCCCACCGACGACAACAAAGCTAAGCTAACCCAAGTTACAAAGCATTACAAGTCAGAAATTATCAACACTATAAAAAACATATTCAATGACAGAATTACCAATGCCAAATCGAATACCAAGGAACTTTTTGCCATCCTCTGGGAAATGGAATCCCCTATCCAACCAACCGACACGGTCCCAAAGGACAAGATATGGTGCACTAATATACAGAATGCCCTATCAAACAAAATCTCCACCCTCCAACTTAAAATAATGAATAAAAAAGACACCCTCTCTCCTACTGATCAACAAGTGCCTCTAGTAACTGAACCTATTACTATCCCCCCTTTTAGCTTTAAACCCATCTCCATCATCGACACTGAAAAGGCTATCCTCTCACTGAAGCCCTCCAACTGTAAGGGCGACAGCTGCCCAGCTCAAATAATAAAGGACGCTGCCAGAGACTTAGCCCCTTTCATCTCGAAGCTTATCAACTCATCCTTCAAATCCAACACAGTGCCAGCCAACTTAAAAGAATCCTGGGTCCTCCCCCTTCTCAAAAAACAAACCCTCGATCCATCTATCCCGACTAACTATAGGCCTATCACCACGGTACCCTTCCTACTAAAAATTATCGACAGAGTAGCCTATCTCCAAATTCAAGAGTACCTAGAAGCTAATCATCTACTAGGCTCGCGTCAATCGGGGTCCGCCCTCTCCATGGCACGGAAACAGCCCTGATAGATCTTAAAACTAAAATGGAGGAATTTAAGGATAATGGGAAAACAGCGCTGCTACTTTTACTGGACTTGTCAGCAGCTTTTGATCTGGTGGATCATGCAGTCTTATACAACCACCTCAAGCTGGCTGCCAACTTCACAGGAGATGCTATAGCATGGGTCCAATCCTTTCTAGCCAACCGGACCATGAGTGTTCTCCTCTTCCACTTGTGCCGATCCCATCCAAATCACATGTGGAGTCCCACAGGGCTCCTGTGTCTCACCCACTATGTACAACATCTTCACCAAGCCATTGTTCGACAAGTTGGACAGACTGGGCGTCACCTACACTAATAACGCAGATGACACCCAGATCCTCATACCCCTTTCGGGCAACTATGAAGTGGACTTGGCTCTGGTGAATAAAATTTACATCCTCATTCAAGCATGGATGGCCACACATGGCTTCTGCCTGAACGACGATAAAACTGAAATCCTGCTCCTCGGTTCAGACCACAACTTATCCAAACTCACCCCGGACTATGCCTCATTTAACATCGATAACAATACTATTAAGGTTATGCGCGAGGTCAAAACTTTAGGTTTTTACCTCGACTCAGCTCTCACCCTCAAAAAGCAAGTGAACTCCCTCGCCTCCTCAACCATTTAGACGTGCAAACTCATCCGTGCCGCCAGACCCTTCCTGTCCAGTGCCAGCTGCCTCACCTTGGCCAATGCCCTTGTCATGTCCAGACTGGACTATTGCAACGCCTTATACTCAGGTGCTAACAAGTCGGTCACTGACAAACTCCAGAGATTACAAAATAACGCTCTTAGAGCAGCTCTGAACATCCCACGTAGAGAGCATATCTCCAAACACCGGACAGAAGCCCACTGGCTAAGGATAAAGGACAGAATCCTCCTTAAAACTATTTCCCTCACTTCTAAATGCCTCAACAATCAAGCACCCCCCTACCTAGCGGAAAGAATCAATTGGAGACCCTCTAACCGACTGATGAGATCTGCCAACACCTTCCTACTGGAATTCCCTAGATTCAAACTTACCACAGCGGGCGGAGCGAGCTTCCCAGTTAGAGCTGCACAATCATGGAACACACTCCCATCCGACCTTAGATGCCCTTTACCTTACACAAGATTCAGATCCTACGCTCTCAAATGGCTGCACAACAACGACATGCAACGATCCTCATCCTAGCGGAAACGTTACAACCTGTTAAAATGTTATTCTTATGCTCTTCACCCTTGTTATTCTATATGTATTGTCTCACCTATTGTAAGCGACCACTGTTTTTCTGTAATAGCCTGTGTCAGGCATTGTAACTAAGTTTTGAGTCCTCTTATATTGCTGCGCCCAGATGCCCACGGGCTTGGAGCGCATTACCAAATAAATAAACAAACAAACAAACAGTGACATTCATTTAAACATGCAGTGTGTCAAACTTTTCTGATTTCATTTGTAACGTTACAATTCCTCCCTAATGCAGAATACATTGCAAAATGTTTGAGGGCAACATTACAATCGGTATGTTTTGCAAAGTGATCTGTGATCAAGTACACTTGCCATCAATCAGGTGAAATTCGAAATGTATATTTCGAGGGGATTGTGTCCTCCGACGTATTCCATATCTATGACATGTAATCACCACATCTGTGCTGCTTCGGAAACTTTTTTCTGCGTCCTGCGTCGATGACGTCGATGCGCCGTCGTCGAGGACCTCCTCCGACGTCATCCGATGTGATAAGTGGGACGCACGCCGCCCGTAGCCTCAGTCCCTTTTTATTTCCTCGAACGTGTTGCTTCGTGATTCTCGGTTCACGCCTCGACTCTTTGGAGTTCTGTTCTTCTCGGTTCTTCGAACCTGTTCGTTTTGTGACAATCCTTCGTGTGAAGATGTCTTCTACTTCCTCTTCGAACCCGCGTCCGGGTTTCAAGAAGTGCGGGGGGTGTGGGTCCAAGATGTCTGTGACGGACTCGCACGACGCCTGCCTCTGGTGCCTCGGGGAGGTCCACGACACGGATGACTGTATAGACTGCCAGTCGCTCACGTCCAAAGCCTTACGCGAACGTAAGAAGAAGTTGTCGGTAGGTCGGGTGTCCAAGCCCCGGAAGTCGAAATCTGCGGGGCTTTCGACGGCTGATTCAAAGGGGTGACTCTCCGCGTCATCATCGGAAGTCTCGTGGGTCTCCTTCTAGGAGTCGGTCTCGCCACTCCTCAGCCTCTTCGAGGCATTCTCGGAAGCGCCGACACCGGTCGTCTTCCAGGTCCTTTTCGGAGGACTCTGCCCGGCACGTCGCTTACCCCACCAGCCGTGCGACGCCGGAGGAATGGGCTTCCTTCGGGAAGAAAATGCTGGCGATTCTTGAGTCGCAGGGTACTAAGCCGTCCGCGCCCCCGAGTGGGGTCGGTCGTGAGAGGTCGAGAGACACCGCTCGCAAGAGTGGTCGGCACGAGTTACGGGAGAGGTCCCGTTCGGACAAGGAGACTCGTTCTCGACGTACCCGTTCCAGGTCCCGGTCCTCGACGCGTTCGAGACCGTGTGCACATGTGAGGTCTTCGAGGAAGACATCGACGTCTGAGGCGTCGAGGGCGTCGACAGGCTTTCTCGAGGCTCCGGCTCCGAGGAAGTCGTTGAAGCCGTCGACGCTCAGGTCGTCGAGGGACACGCTCGGGGCTCCGGCCTCGAGGGCTGTGTCGACGCCGCCGATGCTGGAGGCGCTGCATCTGACGTCGACGCCGATTTCCTCGACGTCGACGCCGATCCTCTCGACGCTGGCGCCGATTCGCTCTACGCCATTGACGCCTTTCGTGTCGGTGGTACCCTGTGGCACGGGTGAACCCCCTAGGAAGGCTCTGGTTAAGAGAAAGCACTCTCGGGTGCCTTCTTTTTACCACCTGGACTATATTTCAGAGGCGGATGAGGATTCTGATGGCCTGGTTCCTAGTCAGGTTCCAGATGAAATTGTCTTGGGCCATAGTCAGTTTGACGATTTGAGACAGTCACTGCATGATGCCAGTGGACTGGACACCTCTCCGGAGGTGGAGTTTTGTAGGCCTGAGCCTGGCTCTCATGCCGATTCCTCGTACCGGGGCCTTATGGCTAGGGTTTCTGATGGGATGGTCTGCTCCCCCAGGGGAGTTTGTGCAGGATGATCTGACGGACATCCTTGATGTTGGTCCCCCAACTGATCCGGTACTGCCATTCCATATGGCTTTACAGAGAAGGGTGGCGGCGGCTTGGACTGCTCCGGAGAGTCTCCCGGCGGTGGGCAGATCCTTGTCGCGAAAATACCATCCAGCCAGTAGCGACCCCTGCTACTTGACCAGGCACCCCACTCCGGAGAGTTTGGTGGTGCAGGCGGCCACGGCCCCGGCAAAGCAGGCGTCGTACCCTACCATCCCTCCTGATAGGGACGACAAACGTTTTGATGGCTGGGCGAAGAAAGTGTTTTCTCCTGGTGGTATGGCGCTTCAGGCGGCCAACTCCATTTGTGCCTTGTCTCGTTTCACACACACTCTGTGGAACTGTGTTGCGTTAGCGGCTGAACATATTCCCGAAGGGGACGAACGGGATGGTTTCCTTGCTATGGTCCAGGATGGTAAGGATGCCATGTGTGAGTCCGTTCAGTCGGGTTTGAATGTGTCAGTAGGTCCATGGCGGCGAGGAAGGTGATACGCAGGTTTGCGTGGTTGCGGAAGTCGGGGTTTGCTCCTGATGTGCAGTCCCGGCTCCAAAACATGCCCTTTGACGGTGAACACCTTTTTGGCAGCAAGGCTGACGAGAGCCTTGAGAGGTTGCAGACCTCAAAAGCTGCAGCGAAGTCGTTGGGCGCTGCAGTTCGCCAACCTCTGCATTTTCGTCCTAGGGGACAGCAGTGGAGGGGTGGTTCCTTTCGCTATTACTCGTCCTTCAGTAAAGCGAGAGGAGCTGGCAGTCGAAGAGGCCAATGCAGGGGTACCAGAGGTGGACGACAGGGTACCCGTGGTGGCAAGGCTGCTCGGGCAGTTGCCTCTTTGCCCTCAGGTAACGCCGCAGCCGCTCCCACTCAGTCATGAGGCCATGTCCCATGGTTCGCCGGTTGGGGGAAGGCTGGTGCAGCATCTTGTACAGTACCAAGCCATTACTTCAGATGTGTGGGTTCTGGAGATCATAACCCACGGCTACTGTCTTCCTTTTTGGCACAGGCCTCGCGACAATCCACCGGGGAACCTCCCTTTGCAGAGTCCGGATCCGCTCCTTGCGCAGGAAATTCAAGCCCTGCTGGAGAAAGGCGCCATGGAACTGGTGCCTGTAGCGGAGAGGAACAAGGGAAGGTATTCCCCTTATTTTTTGATTTCGAAGAAAGACGGAGGATTGAGACCCATCATGGACTTGCGCGGTTTGAACAACTCCTCAGGAAGGACAAGTTCAAGATGGTTACTCTCTCTCAAGTCCTCCAGGCCCTTCAGCTTCAGGACTGGTTGGTGTCACTCGACCTCAAGGATGCTTACTTCCATGTGCCGATCCATCCCAAGCACAAGAAGTGCCTGAGGTTCGCGGTTGGCGACTCGCACTTTCAGTTTCGAGTCCTGCCGTTCGGATTGACCTCCGCCCGAGGGTTTTCACCAAGCCCATGGTGGTGGTGGCAGCGCATCTCAGGCAAAGGGGGATTCACGTCTACCCCTACCTGGACGATTGGTTGATCAGGGGGAGCTCTCCCGAGCAAGTCCTGGATCATCTGTCCGTCACCTGCCACTCCCTTCACAGGCTGGGCTTCTCCCTCAATTTAAAGAAGTCCCATTTGACGCCAACGCAGCGGCTCCAGTACATCGGAGCAGTGCTCGACACTTCCCTGGGGCAGTGTTTTCCTCCCCAGGTGAGGGCTCTTCACATTCAGCAGATGGTGCACAAGTTTCAGCATGCCCAGACACTCCCAGCGTTCGAGTTCTTGAGGTTGCTCGGCCTCATGGCATCCTGCATTCTTCTGGTGCCAGAGGCTCGCCTGCGGATGAGATCTTTGCAGTGGGCACTCAAGACGCAATGGTCTCAGTCCTCCGGCAGGATGTCGGACCCGGTTCAGGTGCCGCCCTCGGTTGCCCGGGATCTTCTGTGGTGGGCTGTCGAAGGCAACTTGATGAAGGGGGCTCCATTTTGGCTTCCCTGGCCGGAGGTGACGATCGTGACGGATGCATCCCTCACGGGATGGGGAGCTCATGCCAACGGGCTGACAGTCAGCGGTCGTTGGTCTCCGTTGGAGTCCAGACTCCATATCAATCTGTTGGAGCTGAGGGCCGTCAGGCTAGCCCTGAAGGCTTTTCTGCCGACTGTGCGAGGAAAGAGTGTCCTGATCCTGACGGGCAACACAGTGGCCATGCACTACCTCAACAAAAAAGGGTGGGGCATGGTCACTTCCTCTGTGCAGGGAGGCGATGCAGCTCCAGTTCTGGGCCATCCAGCAGGAAGTTTCGATCTCGGCAGTTCATCTGGCCGGAGACGAAAACGTGACGGTGGACGCTCTGAGCAGGCAGAGCACGATCTCTCAGGAGTGGGAGTTGGCTCAGGAGATTCTCCTGGAGATCTTCGCCCTTTGGGGGACCCCTCAAGTGGATCTCTTCGCCTCCAGTGTCAACCGGAAGTGCGAAAGGTTTTGCTCACGGGAATTTCCTCCAAAAGGAGCCTTAGGAGACGCGTTCGTGGTGGAGTGGTCATTCCCGCTGCTGTACGCGTTTCCTCCAGTCCCCGTCATCCCGCAAGTGCTGCGGAGGTTACGGAAGTTCGGTTCCCGGATGATCCTCATTGCTCCGGCGTGGGCTCGGAGGACGTGGTACCCGGACCTTCTCGACTTGTCCATCTGCCCTCCACGTCGTCTTCCCTACCGAGACGATCTGCTCTCACGGGAGGGGGGTCAGGTTCTCCATCCAGAGGTCAGATCCCTCAACCTCCACGCTTGGCTTCTGAAAGGTTGAGGTATAAGGATTGGGACCTCCCTGAAGACGTGATGGAGGTGTTGCTTTCGGCCCGAAGGCCAGCAACAAAGTCTCTGTACCGTTGCCGTTGGCGTAAGTTCTGCGACTGGTGCCGAGTTCAGAATGTGGATCCTTTTGCATGTGACATCCCCATGGTTCTGTCCTTTTTACTTTCTTTGGCCCACAGGGGCTTGCAAGTGGGTACCATTAAAGGTTACCTGGCGGCGCTGTCCATCTTTAAGCGCTTGTCTGAAGAGTGTTCTTACTTTAAAATCCCTTTAATTTCACAGTTTCTGAAAGGGCTCACTAATGTGTTCCCTCCGTCACCTTTCCTGGTGCCTGGTTGGGATTTAAACCTTGTTCTTAAGTTCCTTATGGGTGCTCCGTTTGAGCCTTTACATTCTTGCCCTTTGAGGCTGTTAACTCTGAAAACTGTGTTTTTAGTTGCGGTTACTTCTGCTCGCAGAGTGAGCGAGTTACAGGCACTTTCAGTTAAGCCACCCTTCACTGTATTTCACAAGGACAGGGTTGTCCTTAGAGTTCATCCTTCTTTTCTTCCGAAGGTAGTGACAGAATTTCATTTGGCCCAGAAGGTTGTTGTTCCGGCATTCTATCCTCCTCCGCATCCTGGTAAGGAAGAGGAGAGGCTCCATAGGCTTGATCCTAGGAGAGCTTTAAGCTTTTATGTTTCACGCATGTCCCGGGTCAGAGTGGACGATCAACTCTTTATTGGTTACGCTGGAAAGCGTTTAGGGCAAGCTGTGACGAAACAGACGTTGTCTCGCTGGATTATTTTGGCCATCTCGGAGTGCTACCGCTTGGCGGGTAAGGACCCACCGGCTGGCTTGCGGGCCCATTCTAGGGGTATGGCTGCATCTACTGCCCTGCAGAGGGGTGTTCCTATTCGCAACATCTGTGATGCAGCCACCTGGGCTTCAGTACATACATTTGTACGTCACTATTCCCTCGATTCCATCCGAGCACAGGATCTGGCCTTTGGCAAGGCGGTCCTTTGCTCTGCTATTTGATTGGCTATTCTAAATTTTGATTCTAAATTCTTTCCCTCCTCCTTGCTCTGGTACTGCTTTGGGAGTCTGTCATAGATATGGAATACGTCGGAGGACCCAATCCCCTCGAAGAACAAGTTACTTTCTTACCTGGTAACGTTCTTTCGATGGGATGGTCCGACGACATATTCCGTATCGCTCCCGCCCTGCCTTCCCCGCTGAAGAATTTCTTTGCGATTGCAGCTTACGTTCCGCAAGGCTTTGTGTCTGACTGGCAGTTGACTAGTGTCACACGTTCTGGGGGAAAAAACTACAACTGAGGCTACGGGCGTTGTGCGTCCTACTTATCACATCGGATGACGTCAGAGGAGGTCCTCGACGACGGCGCATCGACGTCCTCGACGCAGGACGCAGAAGCCGAAAAAAGTTTCCGAAGCAGCACAGCTGTGGTGATTACATGTCATAGATATGGAATACGTCGTCAGACCATCCCATCCAAAGAACGTTACCAGGTAAGAAAGTAACTTGTTCTTTGACTAAATGACATACACTGTTTGTGAGGGTATGTGTGTAAGCGATGTGTGTGATGAAAGATTTTAATTTCCAATACGATTGACTTTTCTATATTTAATGAATATTCTGTTCAAGGAATGTGGAGAAGGTGTGGAATTAGAAGAGGAGGCACATGGATCAGAGGTGGTGGATCAGCTTGCTGGTGAGGTTGTTACAGACAAGACCACGGTTTCACAGAAAATCAAGAAAACAAGGGTAACAAACAATTTGGTTTTCTAGAAGTGCTTTGGGCTGGTATTTTCTTAATAACATGTTTTTGTATTTAAAGTGCTATCTACTGTATGTGTTCTATACATTGAACATGATTTCACAACCCAGCTCCTAGAGGCCCAGAAGGAAAAGAAGTATGAAGGCACAGACAACAAATGAAACCAAAGATGTCGCTTGCCAAACAGATTTCACCATGAATCAACTACTATTTGAGGCGCTGCATTGTCCAGTCAATAAGCAGACTTGTGATGCTTATGCCCAATGGCCTGAAACCGAATGCAATGTGATCAGCAAAGCCAGCAAAGGGTTCTTGGACAATTGCTACAATGTGAGAAGTTGACAAGATGAAACTGAATATAATGAAGATGCTTTGGAATTCCTCGCTGACCACTTGGCACAATCTACACCCGCAAAAAAAGGTCTACCCAATGAACCTTCGACGTTGATGGTTTATCCAATTAGTGAGCAAATGACACAAGCTGAACTAACAGACTGAATCTTCAACGCAATTGACCGACGAACTTGCCAAACATCTCGACTACAGTTTGTCTAGTTTGGGCGATTTGTCCACCACTGTTGAGTCACAAACCACATTCATGCAGGGCGATTGGCTAATAAAGGAGCCTAAATACATTGTATTCGACAGCTGCCTGTTAGAGATTATACTGATGCTGAAATGTGTCCATCCAGTGACGGGGGAGGGGTGGGGAAATATGCAGGGAGCCATTTGTGAATGTGACTCGTGTATTACAAGGCACTAACTTGAAAATCCAAGCCACCTGTGACCACCTTCATGATTCCTTTTCATGGTCCGCTCAACCGATGCTGGGCAAAGTACCAGCTGGAAATCTACTGCATTGAGCAGCGTTACTTTTCAGTGGCTCGACTTTTAGTAAGTTGTCCAGTTTCTGTCAATTTGTGGGAGTTCAGTTCCTTGCTAAAACGCAGTACTACAAATATCAAAGAGAATTCTTATTCCCCGCTATTAGTCAAACCTGGAAAATTGAACAAATGTCAATTGAAAGCTTATTCTCTGGCAAACTGTTCAGGCTAGCTGGCGACGGACAGTGACAGCACTGGATTTTCAGCAAAGTACTGCACATACCACTTTCAAGACATGGAAACTAAAAGAATTGTGAGTTTGGAAATGGTGCAGATGTCCCAATGTAAATCCTCTGTGGCCATGGAGAAACATGGTTTTATAAAATCCCTCGAACATCTTCAATCGAGGGGAATGCAAATAGACCTCATAGCCACGGACAGGCATGTCTAAATAGCCAAGGCCATGCGAGAGCAGTTTCCAAACATTCGTCATCAATTTGATGTATGGCATTTGCCAAATCAGTCATAAAAAAAATTACAGCTCCTGGTTATAAAGAAGGGTTCGGAAAATATTTTACAGTGGTCTGTCTTTCAGCAACCATCTTTGGTGGAGCTCCAAAACGTCTGATGGGTCTGTGGAAATTCTACTTGAAAAATGGTGCTTATTGATGCACCATTGTTCCAACGTTCACTCATGCAAGAAAAACCAACAGTTTCACCAATGTGCACATGGACCTTTATCAGAGGAGCAGGAACACAAGAAGAAGTGGTTGGTTCCATCTTCACCTCCTCACTATGCTCTTGAGAAGATCGTCTTTGATAAAACTCTTTTAAGAGACCTAAAGGGACTCGCAGAATTCTGTCACACCAGAGATTTGGAGGTGTTTCACAATATGTGCCTAAAGTACAGACCCAAAAGGTTGCATTTCCACATAGACTGGATGCAAGCTAGGACATTATTAGTCGTATTAGCGCATAAAGAGAACCTTCATAGAGAACAATCGAGAACTTCAGGAAACTTTGGGATGCTTCATTACACAATGGCCTTTGCAAAAGGATCAAAAAATGGGTTGCCAAGCCAATATACCAGGAAATGGAATTCGATTTTTTGAAAGATCTCACTTTGACTGTGTTGGCCATGCATACTCATGGAATTGAACCATGATTTTGTTCCTATGACACATACATTGCCACAAAACATCTTAAACGAGCCCTGTCCACCTAAAGTTGATCTCGTTGAACAGTTGACTTCCCGGTATAAATGATTTGCATCGGTGTTCGTACATAAACAATGGAATGCTATTAAACTCGAATTTCAAAGCTATTAAAAGATTTAAGAAGTATTTAATTATGCACATTTAATCCGGTTTATGATTCATTGATTTATATCTCGAACAATAACATGCATGCCTGTGTTTGCTTGGGGTCTGTAAAGCTTGACATAGGTGGCCATAGCGTCCAAATTGTCTTTTCAAATGTATGCCGTTTGTCAATTTTTTGTTGTTGCAAGAAGTGCCCGTTTTAGGATGCCATACAGTGTAACTCTGGGTCAGATGGATATCAGCATGAACTGAACTGCGGGGTCTGAGCTGGTGGGCTCAGGCATGGTGGGGTGTAGGTTGTTAGTGCACTGAAGTTCAGTGGAGATGACTGGGCACTTGGATTTATGACTTATCAGTGTCTCATGTTATCCGCAGAGCACATTCCTCCATGAGAATAGGGCACGCGCAGATGTGGTGAGGACATGGGGTGTGCTGGCTCAGCTAGGCACTGGGGATGCGAGAGCTGCATTTGTACAAAGAGAGATGGATTTCCGGGCATAGTATGAAGAGGTAATTGGCCCCCATGTTCTATTGTGTTCCCCCACTTGCCCCTGTGTGCCCCTACTGGCCCCCAGGTTCAATTGTGTGCCCCCTCTTGCCCCTGTGTGCCCCCACTTGCCCCGTGTTCAATTATGTGCCCCCACTTCCCACCGTGCCTCAAACCACCCCTTTATCCCCCTGTGTGCCCCCACTGGCCCCCATGTTCAATTGTGTGCCCCCACTTGTCCCTGTGTGCTCCCACTTGTCCCTGTGTGCCCCCGCTGGCCCCTGTGTTCACCTGTGTGCCCCCACTCCCCCCTTGTCCTCCTGTGTCCCCCCACTGGCCCCTGTGTTCATCTGTGTGCCCCCACTGGCCCTTGTGTCCACTTGTGTGCCACTTTTGGACCAGAGTCCTTCTGGCAGCCTTCTTGGCCTCCTCTCCCCCCCACCTTTTCACCTTCATTTATCTTGACACTTACTCTTATCATTGTCCCTAACCTTTGATAATAGCTTGTCTGCCCCTCCCCTTTCCCTCCTCGTCTTTCTCCTCCCTCTCCCTCCAGTACTATCTGATCAATCTCCAACCCTTTAGATAGTCATTTGTTTTGTTCCTCTCGTCTTCCCTTCTCTCCCTTACCCACACATTCCCTCCCCCCTCCTCTTGTCACACTTGCACTGCAACAATTGTCGTCAGACATAGTAATGTTACTGCTAGTATTGTCTTTTTTTTTCCTCCCCTTTTCCCCCCTTATTGTTCCATGCACTTGTACTATCTGTTAGTTATTCTCACATTCTGATTTGTTTAAAGGACCTGTAAGAATGTAACTGTATTGTCCCATGTTCCCTCCCTCCTTGAAGAGCTTTGAAACACGTGTATAGGCGCTATACAAATAAACAATCAAAATCAATCAAACATCAAATCAATCAATTGGGCCGATTTGAAAATGGTTTCCTATTTATCTGTTTTACTTACCCTAACTGTAACTGTTTTCCCAAAAAAACAAAATCACTACCCATATTGATGGGTTAAAAAGAATTCACAATAGCTCGGCATTGGTGGATGCCAGCAAACAATTAGTTTATTTTTCAAACATAATTCAAATGCCACGTTGATCGGCCGGCGGGCTAATCGCTCCCATGGAGTGACGGTCACTTCGTTTGATGTAGCTTATGTGTAGTTCACACCGACGCATCTTGCACAGTATGTTTTTGATTTGTGGCTTTCCATCACAAAATCGAACTTACCATACACGCCCCGTAGAGGGTTCAATTGTTCTTCGACCTTGGAAGAAAGGCAGGATTCGCTGTGGATTGAAGGACGGAAGTTGTGGAACTTGACATTGGAACATTTATTTTCATTCTATGAAAACCATTCTTCTGAGCGGACACTCTGCGCTACGCAGAGAGAATGGATATAACAAATATCATGTAAGTTTGACTAAAGCAGAGTTTGTAGATGAACGAGTAAAGGCTTCATTTTCTGACGGTATTGCATGCTTACATTGTTATGGTTTGATGGTTGGGGCATATTGTGACGACACACAAACACAACCTGTATGCAGGATAGTCCTATCTAAACCATTTCGTCTCATGGCATATCAGTGTGTGCTATTAACGTTGTATTATTGGGTATCAGGGGCCCCTCTCTAGAAAGAACATGGCATGATAACCAGTTATGTATTTTTTGACACTTTGAGTGTCCACAGCCATCGCCTTTAGCTCAATGTACCTTTCACAGATGGGTAATAACCATTTGCATATTTGTCTTTATCCCAGACACATGGGCAGTCCAGCACAGAAATGCTATGGCAATTCCCTTCTCAACTAGAGTACCTACAGCAACCCCATACTCGTTTCTCAGCCTTGTTGTGCCTCATCAGTGAGGTGGAGCTGTGCCTCTCTGAGCACAGTGCACATGGAGTCCACGCCTGGGTTCCCCCAGGTTCCACCAACCCCAAGTTTGTTGCTAAAATTCCGTTATAATGCCGTCTATGAGTTGTTCGAATTTTTCCCTCAGCTTCCGCATCCCATTGGGAGCTAAACATACTCCACAGCGCTAACCTCTCAAGCACATCGTAGAATCCAACTTTCTCCAATGTTTTCTATGTGTTTCCATTGTTTGTGGTTTGTGTTGGTTATTAGGTTGCACCAGGTGCAGAATTACAGGGTAAATGGATAAATTTGAATAAAGAACGGCTACTGAAATATATTTTTATTCTGTTTTCTACACAGCTACATTCTTCCTTTCTGCGAATGTCATAGTTTCCAGAAGCCGAGTGACGGTTTCTTCAACCAGCAGTGGCACATGCACCTAAATGGATGGATGTTCATTACGCTGATGTGGGACGATCGCCCGGCACTGATATGCCCTTTGGCCGTACCAGCTACAAGGAGCAACCTGTCATTGTTTACGGTGGTCTAGCAAGTAGCTGATGCTGAAGCCTTGCGAATCAAGGTGCATCAAATGCGTATCTTCTCCCGAAAGGAACACTGTGTGCCTCATTTATAAAGTTTTGACATTCAAAAATTGGTAATAAATGGAAATCTGCGGATGTTCTCGGAGCGTTTTTTGTGAAATAAAAGAACATTATAAATTGCAGAGTATTGGTGTTTCCTTTAAAAGCAGTGGTATCTATTCCGATTTGGGATGCACTGTGCTGTGATTGTTGAATTTTCGGGTTCTCCGTCAACTGACGTTAAGACGTAGGTGATGATTGGGCGTGTTTGGCTACTCTGCCCACTAATGTCATTAAAGTAGGTGGAGAATATCGCTAGGAATAGTGATGTCAGCTTCAGGGGTGGGTGATATTATTTGGTGCCGCAGGGGTACTCGAACTTAAGCCGATCGATCAACGGATAAGATTATCACAAGATGGCCGTGCCCGACTCGTTGATTTCGCACTTGTAAAAGTGCGGAAAACTTAGGTTGGATGCATAGGATTTTTTTATTTTACAATCTATCAACGTATGCTTATAATGAGTTGTCCGAACGATCGGGACAATAACATTTTTGAGCGCACTATTCCTTTAAGCTTTAGTCATGGCTCTGAAAAGAACCGTTTTTTGCAGGGGGTGGGTTTGTAAACAAACACATTTTTTTTCCTTTTTTGTGCTTTTATGTTTCCTTACAGGAACCTCTTCAATGCATTCCTTACTTTGTAAAGGAAAATTGCATTTCCAATATTTGTGAAGTGAATTCCACCCCGAAAAAGAAATTCACACTCTGAGAATTGATTATCATTCTCAAAAGATCGCATTCCGGAACCATACAAAAAAGCAGATACACCTTTATTGACAATCTGTCTTGATTGTTCAATTTGGGGACTGAAAATGTGTGTTGGACATCTCCATCTGATTTACTTCCGAAAAAATTATCTGAGCAGCAGGAAACCGTTGCATTAGGCTTTTAAAAAAATCCTTCAGTGCAACTTGCAAAGACACTGGAGTCACAAACCCCAAACTGCCCCCTCAACGATGGACAATCACAACATCTGGACTTCTAAAATGAGCCATACTCCCACAGAATGAAAGGAAGCTTGTCCAGTTTGAGCCACAAACTGCATGCCAGGAAACTTCCACTTCTGCCAATCCAATATTTCCAATGATGCCATGATTCTCAGCATATACCTTCAATGACTGAAGAGTCCCCCAGAATCCACAGTCTGCCTTCTCAAACACATAGCCATAGCCATAGCCATTATCACTGCTCTCACAACTCCGGGAGATAAAACTCCTACTACCCTCTCTTCCTGTACACCTCGCCCAGCAAACCTGATTGGCTACTCCCCACAGTCCCCTTTCCATGCCAGTCATCCACAAAAGACCCGGATGTGGCACATGCCGTCCGCATTCTACTGCGGTGTCCACGTACCCCGTAGCACAGGGGCAGCCCTTCTACCCTTTCCACGTTCATGTTCTCAACCCTCCCTCATTGGCTGCTTTCAAAGAGTCACACATCCATCCACCAATCGCATCCAAAACCTCTACACCTAACCCTGTTATCTCACTTCAACACTTCAGATGTGCACTTGAACTCTGAGTACATATCTCCTGTTAATTAAAGACATCTGCATCAAAAACTACTGTGCAACTGTCCAAGATTTCTATTTCCAGATTCAACAAGATCTGTGTCTAACAAAACATAGTATAGGGATGCTTATATTTAAAAAAAAAAGTTTTCTTCAACTCTTTCACAAATATATGGTTCCTGCTACTTACCCTGCTTCTCAATCAACATATTCTCTTTTGCAACCACTCTACCAAATGTCATTTATTGCATCGTTCAGCACACTTACTTACAATGCTGTACATTAAACAATCTTTCTTTTTAAAAGCATTTCCATGAATCTTGCAAAATGCATATTTGCATTTATAGCAGTACGGTGTGCTACTTTAAAAAAAAAATTAAAAGCAGCTTGAAAAGATGGCACGTGCTAAGGGGAAGTTTAATATGTTGCAAGTACATTCATGCCAACCAACATAACTAATTCCAATCAATAGGTGATTATGAAATCATGTATTTTTTCTCTGCATTCAGGGACTTGTAATACCACTTCTGCCATTACACATTTTGGATTACAACTCCCAGATTATAAACAAACATAGCTATGTCGACAAGCAAAATAAACAGGCTACACTAGACGATTCAAAAGTATAAACTTTATATGGAATGGAAAATGCTGTGCATTTAAAAGAAATTCTTTTTAGGACCATTTCAATTAAAAATGAAAAATGCATATATGCATTTCTAACAGCACTATGTATAACTTCTCTAGAAAAGAAACCAAACGATGTCCACAACATTTTTAAGTGCCACTTAGTGTGTGTATGTTTAATATCTTGACAGAATATGCATATTTGCTAACACGGCCCATTCCAATCTACAGGTGTTTACCCAGTCCTATTTTTTTCGCTACATTCTGGGACTTGTAGTCCAACCTATATCATGAAAAAACTGCATCTACAACTCCCAGAATGCAAAGCAAAAAACAGTACTTGATAAGCACCTACATATTGCAACAGATCATGTTTGCAAGTATCCATCCACTGCCAACATATTAAACCTCCACACACCAAGTGCCCCTTAAACATGTTATACAAATCTTTAACTTCCACTTTCTTTTACAAAACAGTTACACACAATGCTGCTATAAATGCTCATATGCATTTTATTATCACCTTTCATACAAATGCTCCTAAAAACAAACCTTTTTACACAATCATCGTTTTCCATTTTTCACTCCATATTAATGTCACACTTTCCAACCTCACTCATTACAACCCTTACACTGCCACCATTCTCAACCTGCTTACACATACTGCTAAAGTATCTATATGCGATACTTCACCGTACATATAAAGTACTCTTCTTTTCCAACCTCTACTATAAGCCACCACACACTGTAACAACATTCCACGATTACATTACCATTAGGCCACAGTTTATTATACTGCAACACATAAATACATTGCACAACAAACACAGCACTTCTTTCATTAAACTCAGCAGCATTAAAGTAACCTACACATACATCTTTTCCTTACACCCATTGTTTCCCTTTCCTTCTAATCTACAAAACTGCACTACTCGTGCTTCAATTGTTTTAACATTGTTAACATACTTCACTAGACTATCCAAAACACAACTTTATTAACTCTTATTTCCCAACAGCTCCTCCTATGTTCATAAATAACCTCTCTTACTAAAATTACTTCACCATTAGCATATATACCCACTAACTTTCTTTTACAATTATAGGAAAAAAGAAAATGACTGAAGACACCAACCAGAAGATTACTCTTCACATCCTACAAAGTAAGTACATTACTATACTATTCTCTTTATTATGGTACCAATGTACCTTTGCTTGATATTGGCCTACAGTTTTCCTTTCAAATCATCAACATTTATTTCACTCTTACTCATTACATTTCAGTATGCACACTCTGTCCATTCTCATCTAAAGAACATCATTATAACCCCCACCACCCTCCTCAAAGCATCATTATGCCCCTACCTATTTATTCACGACACCACTCTTACTCACTACCCCAAGCCCTTCACACCTCTGCAAACAGTTACTCTTACAACCTTCCCACCCACAACTATCATCCCATTACCCAATCACACAGCCCTGTATTCATCTCTACCATCACATTCACACACCTATTCACAATGCATCCATATATATTTCACAACTTTCAAACCCACACTTTATTTTTTTTCCAACAGATAGAACAGAATGCCTACTAAAAAGCACCTCCATAGAAAACAAAGACAAAATGGAGCAGATAAGAATAAAAGCAAGCCATATAGTCATCCATCTCTAAAACAATTTATAGAAAATATTCAAACAAAACTGCTAATGACACTCAACAAAACAAATCCAGCAACCACTAAAAAAAGTAAAGCCCCTCTTCCAAAACCTAAACAAAAGCACATGAACAAATAAACCTAACCCTATGTCTAACAATGGTAACATAGCCCCACTAAAGCATTCCAAAAACATTATTTTACAAAAATGTTTCCACCGTGAGTACTTCACAATGTTATGAAAACAGCTGAAAAGTCACGCTCTACCGTTAACAATTACTGCAAAAGACTAATCCGTGAAGCTCTAATTGACAGCGCATTTCTGCTAAAAAGAAAATTGTTTATATTAATTTAAACAACATGAAACCACTAACTAAATTAATCAGTAAATTGCAAAAAGTACTACATGCGCAAGGTCACTATAGATACCTTTTCAAACTTCTGTGCAGGTGAATAGATTCACACAAGCAGCACAGAACCATATTTCAATGAAGAGGTTTAAACACGAACAAAAAAAACAATTGCCATACACCATAATGGCCGAGGGTATGAAATGGTAGGAGACACCATTATGACACAAGAAAAGCTTATAGAAAAAACATCCCCTACAAACTTTCAACAAACTGTTCCTTTCATTCGAACAATCTGTCCAGTGTACAAATGGGCATGCATCTCAATGTGTAACGTACGCCAACAACCATTCAAATCTTTACAACAATCCCTGAATCAATGTGAAAAACTAAATGACAAAAGTAGAATGCAAAACTTTACAAACCATGGACTCCTGTCCAGTGCTCAACTACACTGGACTGCGAGAACATTTATTAGCCTGCATTTTGGGAACTGCTTGCAAAAGCACCTTCCCAAACATCAAAATGTTAGCTACACACCATTCCACTATACGGAATCTTGTGCACAGACTATACTATGCTAAAAGTCCTGCTTTACAACTGCAACATTTAAATAACGTACTCCTACATGGAACAGCCAAAGAACTCTTTCAACAAATACAGCAAATCCGAAGTAAATATTTTGGAACTGAAGATCACTTAGAAAATTCAGTAACTTTAGAAAACATGAGTGAAAACTTTAATAAACACCAACCTCCTAACACACACATACAAAAAAGAATAGCAAAGTTTCAAAACACATCTGCTGATATAACAGACCAAGTATGTGTCTGTTGTCTCAGAACCTTTTATAAAAAGAGCACAAAAATAGTAGATATGGCCTACAAAATAGAGAACAATGGGGAACCCCAACGTTTCCAATTAGCTTTGTTTAACAGAAATTAAATACAAAATAACTGACCCCTCAATAGTTTGCACGTACTGCAATACAAAGCTTGACAATAACCAAATGCCATCACGTGCTGTTACTAATAACTTAGAAATATTTCCACTTCCAAAGGCTCTCCAATAACTTAACTTATATGAGAGCATTATAATCCAAACAGTACACCCATTTCAAGCTATAATACTTCTTCAACCCAAAACAGCCAAGTTACCTCCTTCTGAGTTACTAAAAAGGCATTTGTGGCAAAGTAGTACATTTGCCATTAGATATTAAAGAAAATATACAAGCTCTGACAATATGATGGCCAATAGATCAATCTTTCATTATCCTAGTTAATGGTGTACCAACAAAAGATAAAAGAATTTGCAACAACTAGTCAACTTAAACAAGGTTAAATAAGCCCAACAATATCTTAAAGAAAACAATGAATACTTCAAAGATATAAACATAGAGGAGAACTTAAGAGCAACCACCCAATTATTGAGGATTCACCACCAACTGACCAATTTGAACGTGTACATCCTATTACTGCAGCCACCATTTTGGATCAGTATGCAGTTTGCCCACTGCACTCTAAAGACACCATAGAGGATGCATTAGAAACATCAAATGTGTCAAGCCAAAGGATCTCCGATGAGCATATGGGAGAAAAGTGTTGAAGCACATTCTTTTCCTCTACTCTTTCTTACAGGAAAAGGAGTAAGCTATAATGAAAGACCCACACAAATTAGTGCATCAGAATATCACTCTTTGCAAATGTATTATGCGTTTTGTCTAAATCTGGTGTCTTCAGAATACATTTTCCACCTCCTGTTTGAAAGTGACCTAGCAACCCTGTTATTGAGTTGCACACACATTAAAATCAGGCTTCAATTTTTCAAAGAGCCAGTTACCCAACTACTTTAAAAGATAAAAGACAAAGATGAAGTTTTGCAGTCAAGTATCACAAATCTCTTGGCAAACATGCGTGGTACCAAAGAATACTGCCTCTGATATCACGGTGACGCACGTTGTATGCGAAGGAACCTAGGCCCACCCACATGGTTTGTTACATTAAGTTGTGCAGAATATTCATGGCATGACTTCAATGACTTCTTATGCATAGCAAACCAAAATAAAGAAGGAATAGATAAAAATAAAACACCAGGCGAACTCTGTTCCCTTGGCCTGTCAATGTGTCGAGGTACTTTCACAATTGCTTTATTGCCATGCTGCACTTCATCTGCAATAAAAGTACCCCTCTGCTCTGAGAAGTAGGACACTACTTTTGGAGAAAAGATTGATTTAGAGGAGCACCACAAACCAACATGCTTTTGTGGATAAAAGATGCTCCGAAATTTGGTCATGACAGTGATGCCACCGTTTTAATGTTTATAGAAAAATAAATAACCTGCAACATCCCTTCAGAAACCATACATGTTGACCTACATACACAAATCTTACGCTTCCAAAAACATACATGTGGCAAATACTGCCGATGGAGATGTATAAACAAAGGGAAATAATATACCAAATGTTGCTTGGGCTTCCCTAGACCAGTTTGAGCAAAAGGACAAGTAAACAGCTTCATGTCCTCTGTTAGACACAGTGTAAAAGGTAAATCGCCTAAAAACACATATAACATCAAAAGGGACAAAGCATAGTATATCCATGATTACAATGGTATCATTGCCCTCTTGTGGAATGCAAATATAGACATACAATACATTGCAGACAATTCCACTGCTGTTGTAAGATATGTTGCAAGGTATGTATCAGCCTATCTCACCAAAGCTGAGAAAACAAAGCTAAAAGACCTCTGGGATGACATTTCATCTGATAAAACACTGTCACAAAAATTGTACATCTTTGGTGTAAAAATGCTCTCCCATCGAGAATGCGGGTGCTACGAAGGTGCAGATCGTTTAACATGTACAGCCTTATGGCATATCTGAACACATTGTCTGGCTAAGCCTTGGCCCAGTACTCAAATCCTTCCAAGAGATAGAAACACTAGCCACAAATGTACCCAACAGCCAGGACATTTTAAAAAACAATTTACTCAACACATACTAGCCAAACAGAAGTACTGCTTTGGAAAACAAATGGTTCTTAGAGTCACTTATATTCTTGCGCCTCAGAAACTTATCATTGGTGTTCTATTTCAATAATGACCGCTTGGTACACGTTTTAATTAGGTGTTCTTTAATTGTTGTCTTCAATTTTTGTCTTTTGTCTTGAATATCTAAAGCATGATGTTGCATCACATCATAAGGTTTTGTTCCCCTTCACAAGCATTGCAATTCCCTCGACATGTGTTTCTCTAAAACAATCAGATGGCTCATCAGGAGGGTTGATCTAACATTCATCTAGATATATTCAACAACAAAAATAATATACAAGTTTAACATCACTTAATTACTATAGCTTACTAAGCAAATGTACAATTGTTCTTGATTCAGAAGAGGCTGATATTTGTTGTGTTCAATTGAATGAACGCTAAGTATTTGAGTTTTGGCAGTTTTCCAAAATGCAGTCAATCTCACAACAATAATGCTTATATTTTACTACTCACATATTACGTTGTTGTCCTTTCAATTGTGTTTCGATTAATGTCGTTTTGATTTGTTGCATTTGGTGTCTGATATTGGCTTGCCAATGATGGGGTGGTTCCCATCAAAAACTAAACATCTTGATGTCAGGGAATATCTGGTTTTACTTGTCAATATCACAACAATGTTTTAAAAAGGATTCTACATTCAAGCTAGATCAATTCTAGTTACTATGAGATTTTTGCTCGTTTACATTGAAAATGTAGCTTTCCTGACTTTAGTCAATTTGTGCTCCTTTCGGTAGAAACTGACTTTGTTGTGTTACCCGTGGCTTTTTTGCAGCAAATTGAAGATGGCCGCCTATTTAAGACATGTGATCATGCTACACGTTATTTGCAACGTCGCTGCATCATCGTGTCATCCGCCATCTTGGGGTGGTCAGTCTCGAAGATTGAATCTATTCTGTTATGCTGGTTGATGTTGCCCACTTGTGGTGTGTTGGAGTTGGCTTAAATTGCCAGATTACATGGGTTCAATTGTTGTGGGTCAACTGCCTTATGTGTTCATTGTAAAGGATGATTACAAACTTTATAATTCTGTTGCACTTAGAATTATTTGCCTCCGTTCTGGAAAAAAGAAAAGAAAATCAACTTGGTACTTTGCCTTACGTGAACATAAAACATTTAAAAATTAGTATTTTGAAATCATAAATGTTCATAAATAATAGGTTCATTTCAGTGTCCGAATTTAAACCAGTAAAGCAACAGTCTGCTATATATATCCATCTTGCCTCACGTTGTCTTAGTATTTTCTCCAGATTTCCTCCTCTGGGTGGCAAACAAAGTTTTTCTATTCCAAAGAAATTAACGAGTTCAATTTTTTCTTGGCCATGTTATTGATGAAAGTGTTGTGCCAGTGGGCACTTAGTGTCTTTGTGTTTTAGGGTCCTCAAATGTTATGCAATCCTTATTTTTAGTGGATGAATCGTACTGCCTATGTACAATCTTTGACAGGTACTTTGAATTCCATACATTATATATTTAGAGTTGCAGTTTATAAATTCTCTGATTTGTATATTCTTTCCCATTTGGCAGTGTTATTGTGGTTTTCCCATTTTCGGAAAAACAACGCTCTGTGCAGGTTCCACATTTGTAGTTACCTTTCAGATTGATGGAATTCCAAAGTTGTGGTTTCCCTCCATTTGTTTTCTTTAGTTGAAAGTGAGAAGGACATACTAGATTTTTCAAATGTTTCGCTTTGCGAAATGCTTTGCATGGAGTGTCATTCAGATGATCTGTAAGATCTTCATCAGCTTTTAATATTGACCAATGCTGAGATAGAATGTTTCTAAGACGATGTGCTTCCGAATTGTACATAGTGATAAATCTGACTGGATTTGGAGTTTCAGATCTAAATTTTGCTTTATTTTGCAGTAATTCTTTTCTTGTTCTGTGCATAGTTATTTGGTATGCTTTGTCTAAATCTTTGATGTCATAACCTCTGGCTTGAAATTTTTGTTTTGCTTGTGCTGTGTTTCTCCAACTCCTTGTGTTGGGTACAATTCCTTTTTATTCTTAAAAATTCTCCATAGGGTATATTTGCCTTTATATGTTGAGGATGGTTGATTGTAGCGTGTAAAGTACCATTTCCATCTGTGGGTTTCACCTAGAGGGTTGACTGGATGGTGTTATTTTCAATGTAGAGCTCCAAATTCAGGAATTGGATTCTGTTTGTGTTTTCTTGCATAGTAATTTTCAGATTATACTTGTTATTGTTCAGATATATGTGATGTTCTTCCCGACTCTTTTTTTGAACCATTCCAGATAAACAAAGTTTGGTCTATGAATCTGGCCCAATATATGATGCTGTTTTGATCTGTGAAGAATGGGTGTTGCCAGGCATGGTCAAGTTCATAATGGCCCATGTATAAGCTGGCGTACGCTGGAGCAAATGTAGCTCCCATGGCAGTTTCCTTGCTTTTACTTAAATATTTGATTATTGAACATGAAAATGTTATTATGAAGTGTGAAGTTTAGCATTTCTATTATCATTAGGTTCTAATGGTGGTAGGATATTGACCGGGTTTTCAAAAAATGGTAGGTAGTGTTGATGCCTTTAGTATGTAGGATACTGGTGTACAGAGATGTTACGTCGAATGTGACCGGTTTCAAATTTGGCTCCCAGTTGATGGATTCTAACTGCTGTATCACGTGTTTTTTGTCCTGTATGAAAGAAGCTAATCCAGATGTGAGCGGTTGAAGATGCTTATCAATTTATTCCGATATTGGTTCAGTTAATGAACCTATTCCATTTATGATTGGTCTTGTTGATGGTAAATTCTTGAAGGTCTTGTCTATTTTTGGGATAAAATAGATAGTTTCTATAATAGGATGTTGATTTTTCATAAAGTCAGACTCGTCTTCAGATAGTAGGCCTTGATTGTGCCAATAAGTATTCATAATGTGCCATTCTTCAATAAGAGTAATAAGAGTGGCAGTGGATTTTGGAATAGTTTCTCGTAGCAGCTTGTCATTTAGATGCTGATTTGCCATAGTAATATAGTCTCCTGTTTTTAGGAGTACTATTTTGCCCCCTTTGTCGGCTTGTTTGATGTTTATTTCCTTATTCTTGTATAGCCACAGATTCCTGATAGGTCAGGTTATATTTGATAGGTTTTCGTTTGGATCCAAATGGGTATAGTTTTCTCAGATCATTTCCGACTACTTTCTGAAAAATGTCAATGGCATTTTCCATGGTTAAGTGAGGATTAAACTTTGACTTGGGTTTTAGGGTTGTCTCGAATGCCAATCCTATGTCCAACCTTAAATCTGAGGCATGGGCCTGGGGCGGCGGATGCTGATGGGTGTGCGAGCATGGGGGGGGGGGGTTGGGATGGAAGAGGGCTGGGAGCGTGATGATTGGGACGGTAGGGGGAAGGCGGATGGGGTTGGGGCAGCAGTGAAGAGGCGGCATGGTAGGAAATACTTGCAGAAGAGTGCAGGGGGTAGGAGGAGGACACTCTGCCCGGAGGATGGCAGTGACCGGTGAAGTTACAGGACGGCCTCCCCACCCAACAAGGTTGAACGCGGAGGGCATGGCATGGCCCCCGTGGAGGAGGAGGAGGATGAAGGAGAGGACTTTAGAGTGATCCCTCTGGCTATAGGAAGCGGGCAGCCTAGAGGGTGCGGTTCAGGCCCTAGCACGACTAAACGCTGGGCAGAGGAGGGAATGCCTCGCCCGAGGAGAGCAGCGGAGTAGGAAGGGGTTGCTGCGGCCCAGCCGAGAAGACGACACAGGAGCATTAGGGTGGATGCCGCGTACTGGCCCGAGGAGGATCTGCCCGGCATGTGCAGGCATACGCAACATGAATGTTAAATGGCTGGGGAGGATGAAGAGAGTGAGGAGGATTGGTTAATATGGGAGGAAAGGGGCCAATGCGAGTGTGTTGAAAGAGAAAGGGGACGACGTGAGAGGTTTGAGGGGGAGGGCGGGGCTTGGGATAAGGAGAATGGGGAGAATGCGGGGAAGATTGGCTGGAGACTCTGCTGATGTTTTTTTGTCCCTGCAGTAGGAGCGCGCTGAGGAAAGAAATGAGGAGTAGTGGTGTGGAGGCCAGGATGACGCTGCTGGGTAAAGACAGGGAGGCAAGAGGTGAGCAGGGCAGGGAATGGTCTGTGGCATGTGTCAGGTTGGGGGCTAGGTGGGGGGGGCACAAAAAGGGCAGGTCGGATGGAAGATGCGGGTTTGACGGCAGAGGCCTTGGTGAGGGCAGATGGGAGAGGTGTAGCCTCGGTGGAAGTACAGATGGATAAGGTCCCGGATCCTGTGTCGCAGGGCGTGGTACAGGGGAGAGCGCAAAGATGGCTTAAAAGCTACCCTACATGGGTATTACAAAGCCGTTGGGGGCGCATTTCACGGCGGCTACAAAGAAGAAAATTTGAGTGGGAGAGTTTGTAGACTTTTTTTAAGCTTTCACATGCGAGGTGAGAGCTAAAGAGGGGTCAAAGGAAGAGGAGCAGGAGCTGACGGCAAGACCGTAGGAACTGCGCCCCAACACTTCATACAGCGAGCAGTTTACCCATGCCTTATCAGCCCTTTCTTGGTCACCCTGCCCTCGATGGGGTGGGGGGAGGAGGCAGGGGACAACCGTTAGCGGCATTTTGGGCCTTTAATAAAGAGGGTTGCTCTAGGCCGGTGTGTAAATTCAGACATAAATGCAGCAGAGGACAGCATCGTGTTACACAATGATTTGCGTCAGGAGAGAGAGAGGGAGAGGGAGAGGTGAGGGGCGAGGGATTGTGGGGAAAGGCCTGTACTCTAGTTAAGGTGGATGTGCTGGAGGAATGGCTCAGTTTATACCCGGATAGGAAAGGGGCAAGTATTTGGGTGCGATTTGTCCGCGAGGTTTTTAAGGTGGGATACCAGGGGCTGAGGATGCGGCGGTGGGTGGAAAACCTGAAGAATTTGCAGGTGGTAAGGGCAAAGCTGCAAAAGGAGGTGGCTGGGCCATTTCGGATTTGCTAGATGATCTAGTGGTGTCCCTCCGTAGGTTGTGCCTAAAAAAAATAATAAAAAAAAAATATATTATTACAATAAAAGTAGGCAGTGAGTTCAGGTTGATTACCCACTTATGGCCAGAGGGCATGGCCGTGAATGATTTCATTGCCCTGGAGGATTGCAGCGTGTCCTATGCACGTGTGGATCAGGCAGTGGGTTTGAAGAAAGGGTGGGCTTTTCATTTGTTACCGGTGCATCTGGTGGATTTCTGGTTGCTAGGGTTGAAGTTTGAGGTCAAATTTACATGGAAAAGAATTGCCGATGGGCTGCGCAGTGCCATGTGCATTATTTCAGCATTTTAGCTCCTTTCTGTAGCGGATTTTCACTTGGTTCTGGTTTTGGGGGAGTTTTGCACTGTTTGGATGATTTCTTGTTGATTAGTTTGGCGGGCGAAGAGGAGTTGGTGTGTACTGGAGGGGCAGATGGTGAGCGGAGAGGTGGCCTGAGTAGTGGAAGAGGAGGGGGGGCATAGCTGTCCTGGAATTGTTCCTGTTGCTACTGGTGTTAGACTTTTGGGGCATAGAGTTGTGGAATAATAAAGTGAATTTCAACATGGATAACAAAGCAGTGGCCAACGTTGTGAACAAGCAGTCAGCCGGAGACCAGAGGGTGGCTAGGCTAATGAGTGAATTTGTGCTGAGGTGCCTGAAATGCAATGTGGTGTTTAGGGCGACAAGCGTACCAGCTAAGGATAAAGTCATCGCTGATGCATTATCTCATTTTCAGTGGCAGAGATTCCGTGGGCTGGTACCGGAAGAAGAGGTGGAAGGGGACTGGGTCCCGTAGAAGTTGTGGCAGCTAGGAGATTGAGAGCCCTGCATTTAGATGGTTCATTGGCCCAAGCATCGCGGGGTGCATACAGGAGAGCATGGTTGGAGTTTTTGAAGGAGGGAGCACGCATTTGGAAGGGTATGGAGGATACGGAGGAGAGGGGGAGGGAGGATGTGATCGACTTTATATTGAGCTGTGTGGGGAAGGGTTGGTTCAGGGCAATGATGGCGGGAAAGCTGGTGGGCATTGCTTTTTATGGGAAGTGGTTCTGGGGTTTTCAGCCTAGTTGGGGGGTGGGTGGGGGAAATGGCACGTAGGATGTTGGAAGGATGGGCAAGGGAAAAGGGGAGGGGGAAGGATGGCAGGAGGCCAGTGTCGACGGTCCTAGTAAGGATTCTAACTGATCCGACCGCGGCTGAATTTGCCGCGCCGGAACTTTCACATGAGAAAGGTGCGAACTACCAAGTTTGCATCGTTCTCATGCGAACACACTTACATACTCACACACAACAGACCCATAACACACCCCCCACCCACACCCTCAGCACACCCCCACCGACACCCCCAACATAAACAAACCCCACTTACCTTCTTCTTCACGCTGGGTTCCTGCGGCGCCAGTTCCCTTTCACTTCCGTGATCGGGAACCGGCGCTGCAGGGTCCTTTTCCTTTATTTTTTATTTTTTTAAAAAACGGAACGCTGCAGGCTGTCCCCCGCAACCCCCACTCACTATACCATAAAGTATAGTGAGCGGGGCGATGCGGGAGACACCCCTGCAGCCCCCGTTTATTTTACAATGCTACCACCAAAGATTCGAACGGTTGGTGTTCAAACTTTGGTGGTAGCATTTTTAGATCTAATGGTTCATGCGAACCATTAGATTCGGTCAAAACGACCAAAACCCTATTAAGTCGTTTGTCCCAGGTTCTGGAGGACATATGCTGGTCGCTGCGGGAAAGAGACATGTTTTCGGCGTGTTTTATGTGGTTGTTTTGCGGCATTTTGGGTGAGAGATGGTACTAAGGGGGCGAGGGGAGGGAGGCCTGATGTGGAGGGATGTATGCCTGTCGGAAGAGAGCGTGGTTATCAAAATTTGCAAATCAGTGACGGATCAGTTAGGCAAGGGTTTCTTGGGTGCATTTGGATAAGGGGTAGTAGGGAGTTGTCCGGTGAGGGCGAGACTACTGTGGCAGGAGAGATGTAAGGGAAGGTTTGGTTTTTCAGCATGAGAACGGGGACTGGGTGACCACTGCTCAGGTTTTGGGGGTGATGAAGAGGGCTCTGTTGGCGGTGGGCAAGAAGGCAGAATATTCTGGGACTTTTTCCTTTTAGGATGGGGGCGGAGTCCAAAGGAAGCAGGCTGGGGTTGTCCGAAGAGAAGGTAAAGCACTTGGGGCGCTGGAGATCGGCAAAATATAAGGTGTATATCAGAGATCTGGGAAAGGGCGCTCCTAGGGAACAAATGGCTGGTGTAGGGGGGGGTCATCAGAGAAAGGCCCATTGTCTTTTTCCATTGGTGATTTGGCTCGGAGGAGTGGTGAACTGCCTCCGATATGGATATGCGGACACTGCATAGTGAAACGGGCAGGGAAAGATGCGGCAAGAAGGGTTTTTGGTACCCAGTTAGGGTGTAGTTATGATTTGGTTTAGTTTTTTTTTTTTTTTAAACTTTCTTTATTGGCATTTTCAACATAACATACAGTGAGGCCATGCGCTGACCAAAACTTGAGATCCGCTCCCTCCCCCTGCCCCCCCTCCATGCCCTTTGAAATGGCAAAGTCTTTAAGCCAAAACGGTTATCAGTGTGGCGCCGCCTCAGAAGTTGTAGCCTTATGTAGCTCGCTAACGACACGTCGCTGCGATGGAGATGTTGGTTGTGAGTCTAGTGCGTCTGTTGTTGACAACAAGAAGGCGATGTATGGACCCCAGATATCTGGGGGGCGTGAGTGGAGCGGAAGAGTCTTGATGAAGTCCGTCTCTACGTCCTGGCAGTATGTGATGTCCTTAAGCCAGAGTCGGGAGCTTGGTGGGGGGCCCCTGCCAAAGGTGTATACAACTCTCCTTCGAGCTAGGATAAACAAAAGGTCTGTCAGTTTCCCAACAGCCTTCGGCAGCGATTGGGTCAAGCCTAGCATTGCCATCTTTGGGTCCATGTCGAGGTCCGTTCGTATTATTGCTGATATTTTCTCAAAGATTGCGTTCCAGAAGGTGGCCACAGGAGGGCAGGACCAAGCTGCAACGCTCACCTGGCTCCCACGGAGGCGCTGGTCTGGTCTGGGTTGCTGTGGCCTCTTCAAGCGTGATGCGCAGAATTCGGACCTCCGATTGAACAGGACCCCCAAATCTTGCTTGTCGGGCCTGTAGGATTATCCTTCTGCAGATGAGAAAGGGGATTAACTTTCTGCCGAATAGTGTGCTTGCTCCCCCCTTCCTCCCTTCGTTCTTCTCTGATTCCTCCAAAACCCCCGGTTTAAGCTCACCTTATGGTTTGGAAGGATGAACTCTCCATCCTGCTTCTGGTGCAGGGGCGCGCGTTCGTCCAGTTACTTCACTGGTTTTCAGATTGGCGCTGGCACATCTACTTGACTTTTCTGAGCAATACGGCGTAAGTATGAAGATGCAAAAGTTCAAATGTGAGCCTCCTTTTATGTTGTCTTTTCTGTCCTTTATTTCAGGTGCAGAACAAAGGCGATGCGTTGAGGGGTTAAATTGCCGGTGGTAAAATCAGGTGAGTTAGTGATGAGGGCGACCCCTCTAAATGTCTTTATAATTCCCCAGTAATGTCTTTTGTCCTTTCCCCATAGGGGCCGGGGTGCGGTACCTGCCAAAGATGCGGCGCCGACCCGAGATGTGGAATGATTCACCAAGAAAAGCCGGTAAGTAATATGGCTGAAAATGTCCTTTCCCCATAGGGGCCGGGGTGCGGAACCTGCCAAAGATGCGGCGCCGACCTGAGATGTGGAATGGTTCACCAAGAAAAGCCGGTAAGTAACATGGCTGAAAATCCGGCTTTCCTCTTGTGTTCCCTTGCTCACCTTTTGTCTCTTCTTCTCTCCCCTAGGTGCAGAGATGTGGCGACCGGTGCTGAGAGCCGCGATGGAGCCGGGCGGCGTCTCGGGAACAGGTGAGTGAAGCGCGGCGCTGCAGCGAGCAACGCGGTGCTTTTAAATGGAAGTCTTCCTTCAGGAATGCTGGCGTGAAGATTCTGGATGCAGGTAAGAAGGTTGAATAGGTTCTTGGTTTTCACCTTTCTCTTCTCTTATTCCCTTACAGGTGTTCCAGGTTCGAGGCGGGCGTGGCTGGAGTCCAGGTGCAGGAGCAGACACGGTGAGCGTTCAGCTGCTGGGATGCAGAACAACGCGAAGCACGTGTGGCTGTCCGGGCGTGGCTTAAATAGCTTTGGAAGAAGTTCCAGGTGAGTATTCTTCCACAGCCCCACCCAAGTAACAAAATAGTTCCATCAGAAAAATAGTTCCTCCTAAGCCTCATTTGGCTTGGTTCTTCATGCAGCATGGTTTGCATCAGGTGAGTGTGCAGCATGGTCTGCTTTAGGTAAGTGCACCAAACATTTCCCCTTATGAGCCTGGCGCTTATGGTGCCAGGACTGATGTCCAACATGAGCCTGGCGCCAACGGCGCCAGGACAGAGTCCAAAGAGCCCCTATAAAGGGCCGCTGGGCTTTTACCCAGGGGCATGATGCCTGCTCCCGGGGGTGCTGGGCCTGGCCTGGCCTGGCGCTCCGGGGGTAGGCATCATGACACAAGCCAGGTGGAGGAAGTCTGCCATCGACTCTCCGCATCTATGACACTCTGCAGATATTGTCTCTCTTTGAGCATGGAGTCACCTGGGAGTATGATACATTTGGTGGAGAAAGTTGAAGTGAATCAGCTTAAATCTCTGGCTTATCGTGACCTTCTGCGTGGAATTGAGTATGTAGGTCCATTCTCCGTCTGAGATTGTGGTCTCTAGCGCCTTTTCCCATCTTTTCTTTGCTTTCAAGCAAGGTGGTTTCTGTTCGCTAAGGAGGGCTTTGTAGATATTCAACACCAGGTGCCCTTCTCCTTGGGCTTGGATTGTGTTATGCAACAGCGGCCATTCGGGTGGATGTTCCGGAAAGGATGGGATTGCCGCCTGCAGCGAGTGTCGTAGTCTTAGGTAAATGAAGGTGACAAGGGTATTGTTGTTTCCCCTTTCTCGTGCTTGTTGCAGGGTCAGGAAGGTTCCCTCTGGGAAGAGATCATGCGTGGAATTTAACTGGAGCTTTGCTGTCCATAGTAAGAATACTTTCGAGGGGATTGAGTCCTCCGACGTATTCCATATCTATGACAGTAATCACTGCAGCTGTGCTGCTTCGAACATTTTCGGCTCCTGCGTCGATGCGCCGTCCTCGAGGACCTCCTCCGACGGCCGACGTCACCCGACGCCCGTAGCCTCAGTTCTATTTTTTTCGCGAATGTGTTTGCTTCGTGAATCTCGGTACGCCTCGACTCTTTTGGAGTTTCTGTTGGTCATCTCGGTTCTTCGAACCTGTTCATTTGTGAAGTTATTCTTCGTGAAGATGTCTACCTAGTCTTCCACACCGCGTCCGGGCTTTAAGAAGTGCGGGGACTGTGGGTCCAAGATGTCGGTCATAGACTCGCACGACGCCTGCCTCTGGTGCCTCGGGGAGGCCCATGACACGGATGACTGTGTCGACTGCCAGACGCTCACGTCGAAAGCCTTGCGGGAGCGCAAGAAGTAGTTAACGGTAGGTAAGGTGTCCAAGCCCCGGAAGTCTCTTCGTCGTCGTCGGAAGTCCAGTGGGTCTCGGGCCCGGAGTCAGTCTCGCCACACCTCTGCCTCTTCGAGGAACTCCCGGAAGCGCCATCATCGGTCGCCTTCCCCGTCCTCATCCGAGGACTCCGCCTGTGGCGGGTCACTTACCCCACCAAGCATGCGACACTGGGGGAATGGGCTTCCTTCGGGAAGAAAATGTTGGCGATTCTCGAATCGCAGGGCACTGGTCCGTCTGCGCCTCCGAGTGGGGTCGGTCGTGATCAGCCGAGAGACGCTGCTCGCACGCCTTCGGGCTGGGGTGGTCGTCACAGTTCGCGGGAAAGGTCCTGCTCGGACAAGGGGAATCGTTCTCGGCATGCCCGGTCCAGGTCCCGGTCCTCGACGCGCTCGAGACCGCATGAACCTGTGAGGTCTTCGAGGAAGACATCGACGCCTTTGGCACCGAGGTCGTCGCTGGACTCTCTCAAACTCTCTCAAAGCTCCGCCTCCGAGGAAGTCGTCGATGCGGAAGTCGGGGTTTGCTCCTGATGTGCAGGCCCGGCTCCTCGACATGCCCTTTGACGGTGAACATCTTTTTGGCAGCAAGGCTGACGAGAGCCTTGAGAGGTTGCAGACCTCCAAAGCTGCAGCGAAGTCGTTGGGCACTGCAGTTCGACAACCTCTGCCTTTTTGTCCTAGGGGACAGCAATGGAGGGGAGGTTCCTTTCATTATTACTCCTCCTTTGGTAAAGCGAGAGGAGCTGCCAGTCAAAGGGGCCACCGTAGGAGTGCCAGAGGTGGAAAACAAGGTACTCGAGGTGCCAAGGCCGCTTGGGCTGTTACCTCGTTGCCCTCAGGCAACGCCGTAGCCGCTTCAGCTCAGTCATGAGGCCATGTTCCATGGTTTGCCGGTTGGGGGAAGGCTGGAGCAGCATTTTGCAGAGTGGCGCGCCATTACTTCAGATGTGTGGGGTTCTGGAGATCATAACACACGGCTACTGTCTTCCTTTCTGGCAGAGGCCTCGAGACAATCCACCGGGGAATCTCTCTTTGAAGAGTTCGGATCCGCTCCTTGCGCAGGAAATTCAATCCCTGCTGGAGAAAGGCGCCATAAAACTGGTGCCTGTAGCAGAGAGGAACAAGGGATGATATTCCCCTTATTTTTGAAAGAAAGACAGGGGATTGAGACCCATCATGGACTTGCGGGGTTTGAACAAACTCCTCAGGAAGGACAAGTCCAAGAAGGTGACTCTCTCTCAAGTCCTCTAGGCCCTTCAACTTCAGGACTGGTTGGTGTCTCTCGACCTCAGGAACGCTTATTTTCATGTGCCGATCCAACCAAAGCACAAGAAGTACCTGAGGTTTGCGCTTGGCGACTCGCACTTTCAGTTTCGGGTCCTGCTGTTCGGATTGACCTCCGCCCTGAGGGTCTTCACCAAGCTCATGGTAGTGGTGGCAGCGCACCTCAGGAAAGGGGGGATTCATGTGTACCCCTACCTGGACGATTGGTTGATCAGGGCGCGCTCTCCCGAGCAAAGTCCTGGATCATCTGTCTATCATCTGCCACTCCCTCCACACGCTGGGCTTCTCCCAAAACTTAAAGAAGTCCCATTTGACACCAACTCAGAAGCTCCAGTACATCAGAGCAGTGCTCGACACGTCCCTGGGGCAGTGTTTTCCTCCCCAGGTGATGGCTCATCACATTCAGCAGATGGTGCACAAGTTTCAACTTGCTCAGACTCTCCCAGCGTTTGAGTTCTTGAGACTGCTCGGCCTCATGGCATCCTGCATTCTTCTGGTGCCAGAGGCCAGGTTGCGGATGAGATCCTTGCAATGGGCACTCAAGCTGCAGTGGTCTCAGTCCTCTGGCAGGATGTCGGACCCTGTTCAGGTGCCGTCTTCGGTCACCCAGGACCTTCTGTGGTGGGCCAACGAAGGCAATCTGATGGGGGGCTCCATTTTGGCTGCTCTGGCCAGAGGTGACGAATGTGACGGACGCATCTCTCACGGGATGGAGAGCTCATGCCAACGAGTTGACAGTCAGCGGTCGTTGGTCTCCGTCGGAGTCCAGACTCCATATCAATCTGTTGGAGCTGAGGGCCGTCAGGCTAGCATTGAAGGCTTTTCTACAGACTATGCAAGGAAAGAATGTCCTGATCCTGACGGACAACACGGTGGCCATGCACTACCTCAACAAAAAGTGGGGGGCAGGGTCACTTCCTCTGTGCAGGGAGGTGATGCAGCTCTAGTTCTGGGCAATCCAGCAGGAAGTTTCGATCTCGGCAGTTTATCTGACAGGAGACGAAAACGAGACGGCGGACGCTCTGAGCAGGCAGAGCGCGATCTCTCACTAGTGGGAGTTGGCTCAGGAGATTCTCCTGGAGATCTTCGTCCTTTGGGAGACCACTCAAGTGGATCTCTTCACCTCCAGTGTCAACCGGAAGTGCGAGAGTTTCTGCTTGCGGGAATTTCCTCCAAACAGAGCCTTAGGAGACGCGTTCTTGGTGGAGTGGTCCTTCCCACTGCTGTACGCGTTTCCTCCAGTCCCCGTCATCCCGCAAGTACTGCGGAGGTTACGGAGGTTCGGATCCCGGATGATCCTCATTGCTCTGGCATGGGCCCGGAGGACGTGGTACCCAGACCTTCTCGACTTGCCCATCTGCCCTCCACGTCGTTTTCCCTACCGAGACGATCTGCTCTCACGGGAGGGGGTGGTCAGGTTCTCCATCCAGAGGTCAGGTCCCTCAACCTTCACACCTGGTTTCTGAAAGGTTGAGGTATAAGGATTGGGACCTCCCTGAAGACGTGATGGAGGTGTTGCTTTCAGCCAGAAGGCCCGCAACAAAGTCCCTGTACCGTTGCCGCTGGAGAAAGTTGTGTGACTGGTGCAGGGTTAAGAATGTGGATCCTTTTGCATGCGACATTCCCATGGTTTTGTCTTTTTTGCTTTCTTGGCCCACAGGGGCCTTCAAGTGGGTACCATTAAAGGTTACCTGGTGGCGCTGTCCATATTTAAGCGCTCGTCTGAAGTCTTCTTATTTTAAAATTACTTTAATTTCTCAGTTTCTGAAAGGGCTCACTGTGTTCCCTCCGTCACCTTTCCAGGTGCCAGGTTGGGATTTGAACCTTGTTCTCAAGTTTCTGATGGGTGCTCTGTTTGAGCCTTTGCATTCATGCCCTTTGAGACTGTTAACTCTGAAAACTGTATTTTTAGTTGTGGTCACTTCCGCTCGCAGAGTGAGTGAGTTACAGGCACTTTCAGTTAAGCTACCCTTCACTGTGTTTCACAAGGACAGGGTTGTCCTTAGAGTTAGTCCTTCTTTTCTTCCGAAGGTGGTGTCGGAATTTAATTTAGGCCAGAAGGTTGTTCTTCCGGCATTTTATCCTCCTCCACATCCTGGTAAGGAAGAGGAGAGGCTCCATAGGCTTGATCCTAGGAGAGCATTAAGCTTTTATATTTCACGCATGTCCCGGGTCAGAGTGGACGATCAGCTCTTTATTGGTTACGCTGGAAAGCGTTTGGGACGGGCTGTGACGAAACAGACTATCTCGCTGGATTATTTTGGCTATCCACCGGTCGGCTTACAGGCCCATTCTACCAGGGTATGGCTGCCTCTACTGCCCTGCAGAGGGGTGTCCTATTCGCAACATCTGTGATGCAGCCACCTGGGCTTCGGTACATACTTTTGTACCTTTTGTACGTCACTTTTCCCTCGATTCCATCCGGGGGCAGGATCTGGCCTTTGGCATGGCAGTCCTTTACTGCGCAATTTGATTGAACATGCTAAATTTCTGTTTTCTAAATTCTTTTCCCACCTCCTTGCATTGGTACTGCTTTGGGAGTCTGTCATAGATATGGAAAACGTCGGAGGACCCAATCCCCTCGAAGAACAAGTTACTCTCTTACCTGGTAACGTTCTTTCGATGGGATGGTCCGACGACGTATTCCATATCGCTCCCTCCCTACCTTCTGTATTGCTCTCCCCTAAAAAGTGCACGGAAGAACTATAAATCACCAATTCAATTATAGAGCAAATACTTCAACCCATAAACAGACAGACGGTAACTCACAGCCACGCACTCTTTAGAAGATAATCAGCTCTTTACGGCTATTTATTCAAAGATTACAAGTATATAGAAATAACTCATAAAACTAATATGGACATAGATCACAGAAGAAGTAAAGAAGTCAAAAAGAAATACATCACTGTGAGCGTAATATAATTCCTCATCCCGTCCAGAAGCGGCTGGAAGACCCCGGGGACAGCCAGGCCGAGAGTGCCACAGCTCACAGGAAGGCCAGACGGAGCGTCCTTCTCTGGCTGAAGTCTCACCTGACCCCCTCCGGGTTTCCACATATATAGACACTCCACAAAGGGGAGTTAATTCTCAAACCTTCTGGAAATTGCACCTGCGCAGTTGAGGAACAGCCGTCCGTTGCCAGCTGGGTCAATCGAGAGCTCCCCCCAACGAACGCAGGGCCTCCCTGCTCTAAAAAAACGCTCCATGGAGAACAGTAGCAAGCCATAACAACGTTGGCTTTCCCAGCAGAAATGGCCTTGACTGCATACCAAGTTTGAAAAAGCATGTTTGTCTCAGCACTGTGAATCTAACACTTCAGCAAAATGTGTGCAGCCTTTCACTGCAGAGTAAAGTAAATATCCAACATGGCTCCGAGCGCTCCCAGAATGCATTGCGCGCCCACGCCATTTTGAATCCAGCATAAATCAAGCATAACACCTTCCCCACTACAGAATTTCTTATGCGATTGCAGCTTATGTTTCCGCAAGGCTTTGTGTGTCAGACTGGCAGAAGACTGGGGGCACACGTTCTGGGAAAAAACTACAACTGAGGCTACGGGCGTCGTGCCTCCTACTTATCACATCGTGTGACATCGGCCGTTGAAGGAGGTCCTCGAGGACGGCGCATCGACGTCATCGAAGCAGGACGCAGACGCCGAAAATGTTCCGAAGCAGCACAGCTATGGTGATTACTGTCATAGATATGGAATACGTCGTCGGACCATCCCATCGAAAGAACGTTACCAGGTAAGAGAGTAACTTGTTCTTCTCGGACGTGACGGGGATTCCCGGAATGTGTTTGATTGGGAGAAGCGGGGAGAATCTGGTTATGACATCGTTTTTCTGAGCAATCTTTCGCCAAATTGAATATGTGGTGGCGACAGGGTTCATTGATTGTTGGCTGACTGAGAATTGGCCAGAAATGATGGCGCGAAGAAGGTGTGGAGTCGCAAGTGCCCTTTCAATTTGGACATGGGGCATTATAAACTGCGTTGCATACCAATGGCTCAGGAATTGTGCTTGGGCAGCCGAATAGTAATATTCAAAATCTGGGAGGGCCATACCTCCCTGCCGCTTTGGTAGAGTTAGTGTAGTATATGCGACTCTCGCTACTTTACAAGCCCAGATGAGGTTGAGGGTCATGCTTTTAATGCGCTGCAGGATCCTCTGGGGAAGGAAGCAGCAAAGGGATATTTGTAAATAGATACAGAAGTTTTGGCAGGATGATCATTTTTACCAAGGATACTCTGCCCCAGAGGGTCAGCGGTAGTGACCTCCACCTGTCGATCTTGGATTGAATGGAGGCGAATGTGGCCTCTTAGTTGTCATGTATGATGTCTTCTTTCAGTCTGGACATGTAGATGCCAAGGTATCTTACGCCTGAGTGTTGCCATTGAAAACCAAAGTCATCTGTGAATTTGACGGTAGCGTCGGTGAGTGGAAGAATGATTGATTTGGTATTGTTAATTCTTAATCCAGAGAAGCGGCCGAATCGGATCACTGCTCTCATCACGGGATTCAAGTTCTCGTCAGCATTCCGGAGAAACAGGGCCACGTCATCTGCGTACAAGGAGATGATCATCTTATGGGGGCCGAATGAGAGGCCTCTGTGGAGGTGATGCAGACATAGATCAGATGCCAGGGGTTCCATTACAAGAGCAAATAGCATTGCGGTGAGCAGTCAGTCTTGTCTGGTCCCTCTTTTTAGTTGAATGTCAGCTGAATGCAGACCTCCTAATATGATGTTAGATGTTGTTTTTTTGTAGAGCACTCAGATCAGGCGTATGAAGCGTTTACCCTGTCTAGTAATACCGCAACCGCTTGACTCCCCGGGTCGAGTGCTTCTATTGCTCCGAACATTCTTCTTATCCCATAGGAGGTGCTCCTTCCAGGGATGAAGCCTGCTTGATCGACCAGGACCATGGCGGGGATCAGGGGTAGTAGCCTCTTCTTTAGGATTTTTGCGTAGGTTATATTATAAGGATTTATCAATGATATGGGTCTGTATGAACCACATTGGGTTGGATCTTTACCGGGTTTATGCAGGAGTATGATATTAGCCATATATAGGGTTGGCGGCAGTTGTTCGTTGGCCAGGGCTTCGTCGTACACCTGTAGGAGTAGCGGGGCGAGGAGGTCTGCGTAAGATTTATAAAATTTGCTGGACAAGCCATCTGGCCCAGGTGCTTTCGTGTGGGGTAGTGCTTTGATAGCCTCGAGGATCTCGTCAGTGGTGATGGGGGCATTCAAAAGTTCTCTGGGCTCCGAGTCGACCCATAAGAGTTCTACTGTATTTAGGTATTGCGTCAGCTCGGTCGTGCTTATGGAGTAATTTGAGTCGTACAGATTTTGATAAAAGCTGCAAAAGGCTTCGACGATGTCGGTTGCAGAATAAATGGTGTTACTAGAGTGATCTGTTACTGCTTCAATTGACGTGGGTGTTCTGTCGGCTGCTACAAGTCTCGCCAGGAGGGCACCGGGTTGTGGCCCCTCAACGCATTGGTGATTTTTGTGGTGTCGATCCAAGAATTTCACCTCTCTTTCGGCCGTGTTCCTGAAGGTCTCCAGTTCTGTTTTGATCTCCACGAGGACCTGTGGGTTGTTGTCCACCAGGAGAGAACTCTCGAGGTCTTTGAGACGGGTTTTGCTGGATTTTAGTTCTCTTCGTATTTGTTTTAGGATTCCGCATTCTTTTGCTGTGCAGACTATCCTGATGAAGCACTTCATGGACTCCCACAGAGTCGCGGCTCAGGATACTGATCCTTGGTTGATGTCTAATAAGGATTTTATTTCAGATCGGAGTTTGTCTGCAAAAACGGTGTCTTGTAGCGCTCTGGGTTTGAATCTCCAATGTGGGGTGGTTTTGATTGCCTGCGAGGTGGTGCATTCTAAGGACACCATGGAGTGATCCGAAAGTGCTCGTGGGTGAATGTGGCACTCTCCCCATTGCAGGCGGCTGTGTGTGGACACTAGGAGGTAATCTATTCTTGAGCTGGTTTTATGCACCCAGGAGTGGAAGGTAAAGTCTCTGGTGTTGGGGTGCTTGAGTCTCCAGACATCAACGGGGTGGTAGGCGCTGCATATTTCTTTAATTTGCATGCTTGCTTTGGATGGGGCCGCTGTCGGATTGTGCGACTTGTCTTTAGCAGGATTGAGTGTTGTGTTAATATCTCCTCACCATATGATCGTGGAGTGCCCTATTGAGTTAGTTGGGTCATTACCCATTCAAAGTTGTTGGGGCTGTCAGTGTTTGGCCTGTATGAGTTTACCAGCGTGATGTCCTCTCCGTCGATCGTTCCATGTATTAGTAGCGAGCTGCCCTCTGTGTCTTTTTTTTCTGAAATTAGTCTGAAGTTTATAGTTTTATTGATGAGGATCGCCACTCCTCTGGCGTACGACGAGAATGATGTAAAGTAGCAGTGGCAACCCCAGTCTTTAGCCCAAGGGCGTTCAGTTGCCGGGCATATGTGGGTCTCTTGGATCAGAGCTACATCGACCCTGTGTCGGCGTAAGTATTGAGTCATTTTTTTCACTTTGGCTGGCTGGTTTCCCCCTTTGATGTTCCACGTGGCTACGGTGAAAGTGCTAACTTTTGGTTTCTTTTAGCCAACTGTTTCTGGTGATCTGCCACCAAAAGGCGTAGGCGGCACGTAGTGGTGAGGGGGTGCGGGCTGAAGCGTGGTCTCCTCGTGGGCGGCGCATGTGGGTAGCCTCGAAGTTGGTGTAACTTGTTAACCCCCAACTGGCGTGTATCTCCCTCCCAATTCTCACGAGCAACTCCCAATTCGCTCGTCGTTATGACCCAACTTTGTAACGTGGAACTAATAAACTTAAACATTGCTGTGCTAGGGCGCTAGGATCTTCCCAAGTCACACGGCCGTGGGGTGTTCAGACCCTTATGGTATGTTCCGGTGGAATGTTCTTTCACTTTGTGTGGTATTCTGTTGCCTCGTGTTGCCTATGGTGGGTTCCGTTGGGCCCTTTCTCTCTGTGCACGCGGTTGATTGTTCTCTGCTGGGCCACAACCAGCTTGGTCTAGGTAAGAGTTCACCTCTTCGGGGGTCTGAAAAAACTGGGTCCTGCCCTGGTGTTGTACTCTTAGACAAGCAGCATCGAATACAGGATTTGGTTGGATCGGAGTCTCAGCTTGATGTTGGTGAAGGACCTTCTTTTGGCTTGGATGGCTGGCGAGAAGTCAGGATAGAAGTGTACTATATCGGCATCATGTTGTAGCTTGCCTTTCTCCCTAGCCATACGAAGGATCGCGTCTCTATCCTTATAGTTAAGGAGTTTTGCAATTATTGGTCTAGGAGGTGCTCCGACAATGGGTTTCGCTGCCGGTATTCTGTGGGCCCTTTCCATGACAAACAAATGCGAGAGTGCCTCTGGGCCAAAGAGGGATCTGCACATCTCTTCAACGTGGTCTTCCATTTTGCCTTGGAGTTGTTTCTCCCTTACGCCAACTATCCTGATGTTGTTCCTCCTAGAGCGCCCTTCGAGGTTTTCATTTCATGCATTGGCTGTTTTCATCTGTGCTTCGAGGGTCGACACTCTGGTGGTCAGGGATATCATTCCGTCATCGAGGTTGGATATTCGCTGCTCTGCCTCATCCAGACGCTCGCTGTGGTTGTCAAGTCTATTGTACCTGGTCCACCTTGGATGAGGGGTCGTCCAGCTTGCTATCCAGGTTGCTGATTCCGTTTTTCAATTCGAGGAGCAGTGCTCTGATGTCAAGTGCATGGGGCTCGCACTCTGTTTGGTTAGGCAACGGTGGAGGGGATTCAGGTTCCCTGCTGTGTCTGGGTGTTTTAGACGAGGCGCCCCCTTCAAAGTTGAATTTGCGCTGTGAGTTGTCGGATTTCCCCATTTCGAGTTTGTGTGCGCAGTGCGGGTGTTGTTCCGCCGATTCGTCCTGCTGGCGAGCTAGGATATTGGTGCAGGGTGCTGGTTCTAGGAGATCGTGCTGTTTTTTTGCGGGGGTGTGTGCTGCTGGGGAGTTTTCAGGGTTGCTGTGTAGCCTGGCTTAGTTGAGTGGCACACGTCCCGTGATTCTAGGCAAGAGACCCGACAAGTGCCTGATGGATTGGAGTGGAGCTAGCGCCTCTGATTACTGGTGTAGCTTGTTGTTGCATAGGGTAGTTTTACTATTTTGTTTCTTGGCCAGTTGACAGAGGTAGGAGAGTGGCGAGCCGACTTGGAGAGGCTGTGCCAGCTGTGGAAGGCGCAAGTCCTGCCCTTTCCAGCCCCCTTGCTGCAAAGTAAATGCCCCTTGCGTTGGGCCGTATGAAAAGGGTATCTCGGGCGGGTCTGGCCCTTCATCTTGGGTGTCCAGATGATCGTGCACCTGGACACCGATAGACTGTGTCTCTAAAGAGCCTGGCGAGCCCCCCTATCCCGCTGCAGGCGCTGTACCTGTAAATTCTGATCTTCTCACGCAGCGGCTTGGGAGCCCCGCTGTCCTCCGATCTGTTGGTTCGGGGCCTCCGACGGTGGGTTACACCGCGTTTCTGCAGCGGCGCTGGGTGGGGGCGCAGGGGGCCCACCGATCCCTCCCCTTCTAGCTTGGCGCCCGCGGCTGTTGGGGGCCACCGCTGGGCCGGAGAGTTGCAACGCCAGCGGTGTCCGGCCGTGGGGATACCCGGCGCCAAGCCCAGACGTCCTCCACCACACCGGGGGGCCCTCCCTCAGGCGACACTGCACTGTGCTCAAGCGGGGAGGCAGCAAAGTCCTCTCGCCGGCCCAACCCCTTCTACAAGCCGTAATACGCTGCGGGGCCTCGGGGGTCTGGGCCCGCGGAACTGGGCTGATGTCTTTGTTCCACCCGCGGCCAGGCCGCGTCTTCAAGGGCCGTCCCCCGCAGCGGATGGCGGTGACGCCTGGGTGCTCCTGAACCGCCAGGGACCGACCAGGGCTGCCTCAGCTCTCCTCCGCTCGAGGGCCCGCCGTTGTACTTGTGGTGGCTGCTGGTGTCTCACCGGCAGATCGGGCGAAGGTGGGCGCCGGCGGGCCTCCAGGCCTTTCTCCCAGTCCAGAGGCGCCGGAACGTGCCGGTCAGGATTTCAGATGTGTAGAGCGCTGGGAGTCGCCGGTTTTCTGCTGGATTGACACCCGGTGCTTTGTGGCAACGTCAGCTACTATTACAGAGTGGTGTTCCACCGGGAGAGACAGGATTGATCAGGATTTTGAAGGGCCGTGTGGGAGCTCACAAGGGAGCAGCCATCTTGTTCGGGTCTCTAGCGCCCTCTGATTTGGCTTTGTTGAGATGGTCTGGCGTGGGGAGCTCGGGTGGGACCAACTGTTGCCTTTGCTGGTGTTTATGAGGGAGCTTCACAGGGTGCCGGCGGCAATGGTGTTACATGCGGGGAGAACGATCTGGTTAGGGAGACAGGTGTGGCGCTGTTAAAGAAGATGAAGATGAAGAGGGACCTTTGTTGGTTGAGAGAGATCTGGCATGGGGTTGTTTTGGTTAGGACAGTTTATGCCAAAGAGGGTATGGAGGAGGGGAGCTGTGAACTAGGGGGCGGTGGAACTCACGAGGAAGAAGATTAACAGGGAGATGTTGAAGTCCTGCAGGTCTGCGAGGGGAGGAGAGGGGTTGCAGATGCTCGGGATTAAGGTTTTTGACCAAGTCAAAAGGTTCATGGCGGAATTGATTGTAGTCAATTCTGCCGCAAATCTGTTTGACCTTCGGTGAAACAACCCAAATCTCTTTGCCGCAAGCAGCCTCATACTAATCCTCCTTCCCCTATTTACCTTCTCACAAGCCGCCAGTGTTTCACCTATAGCCCTGCAGCGTAATTTCCGTCCCTTTAATGCACGTCAGAGCTGACGCTGCAAGGTCCCTTTTTCTTTGTTTTTTTAGTCCCCCCCGCTTCCAATGTCAAGGAAGCAGGGGACACCACTGCAGCCCCCGCTCCTCATGTTTTGTATTTTGGGCTTCTGACAAATTGTACTCCCAGAATTCGGTCAAACCGTCTATACAGATATTTTTTGCGAATTGGGTGTTACCAATGCCCGAGCACCCAGAGATCAAATAGTAGGCTTTTCATTTGTTTCGGGAGGATCGAGTTCATTTGTCAATTATGGGGCACCAGTACTATCTGATGGGAGTTAGGTTAGGGGTGAAAGATAACATAAAGTGGTGGAGGTAGAAGGGAATGGGGGGGCAAAAAGAACACTCCAGGGAAGGGTTTTTCTGGTGATGGGGACATGGCCCTTTGGAGGATGGTTGGGGAAGAAAAAAGTGGTAGTAGCATAGTAATGCAAGGGGGTGGCGCTGTTTGCCCGAAAATGCTATCCCTGGGGGTACAAAGAGGGGGAAGAGGTATTAAAGGAGGGCAGTGGCCTCGAGGAGAAGATGGGGGGGGGTAAGGGGGGAGAGAAAGCGGGAATTAATGTTGAGAGGAATTGTGGGGAGGGAACAAGAGGCAGGAAGTGATGAATTGTTTAATTGTTTTGGTGATTGTAAGGTGATCTGTAGTCAGGGAGTCAGGTTGGTGTGTATTTGTAAGAAGTGACCTGTCACATTAAACCAACCTTTTCCATTTCAAGCGAGTCTGGGATTTTTTTGCAGTGAGCCCAGAGGGGGGCCCCGGTTTGGACATGCAAGCGTTTCCTCCCGGGGTGTTTCTGGGTGCTGAGCTGGCCTGGGGATAGTGAACCCCCTTTCCTGGGGGGTTTTAAAGGGGCAGGGAAGGTTTGGGAGCAAGCAACGGTTAGTGGCGTTTCACATGTCCCCCACCCTCCCGCCCTTTAATTTGGTCCCACTAAGGGAGGTCCCGGGGGCAGGGAGGTTTTTTCAAGTTCCCCTTTTGTTTTTCGGGATGATGTTGGAGGATGTGGGGTAGCCTATTATATGGGGGTGATGGCGTTGGTGTGATAGGCCCGTGCAGTTAAGAGTTGGGCAATGTTTCTGTTAACTGGTTCACGTTCGTGCTGATGTGGCAGGTCTGCCTGGCTGCTGGACACAGAGTAGGTTGGAGGAAGCTTGGTGTTGAGGGGAGCATGGTGGGGGGTGGGTAACTAGGGGGCAAGGGGTTGCCAGGACATGGCCGTTTGGATGATGGATGGGGAAAGAAAAAAACAGGTGGAAACGTGGTAAAGGAGTGAGGTGGAGCAGTTTGCACTAACAGGCTAGCCCGGGTGGTACAAAGAGTGGAAAGAGGTATTTAAGGAGGGGCGTGGCCTCGGTGAGAAGATGCAGGAGAAAGCGTGAATGAAGGTTGAGAGGAATTGAGGGAGAGGGGAGGGAGCAAGAGCCAGAAAGTGATGAATTGTTTAATTGTTTTGGTGATTGTTAGTTGATCTGTAGTCTGTAAGGTCAGGGAGCCAGGTTAGAGTGTTTTTGTAAGCTGTCGCCTGTCACATTAAAGCAACCTTTTCCACTTCAAGCAAGTCGGGGATTTTTGTGCAGTGAGCCCACAAATTTAACCATTTGTACATGTACTGTGACAAGGGGGGCAGGGGATGAAATAAATTGGAGCGCTAAACCAACTACTTGGCACATTCTAGGTTAAGCAATAATCACAGATGGCACACTGCCTCCTTGTGCATTCCCATTATATAGATTCTATGCATAGAACATGTGTGCTTGCACGGATGCGCAGTGAGATGGTGCAGACTGTGCGGGGACTGTCCTCGGCGCCACCTTGTGTGCACGTTTGTAAAAATGAGAAATAAAGTGTAATCACTGGGCTGTGGAAAGCTGCTGGCTTCGGGGATTGCACGGCGATGATCTCACAATCATTGCAGAGATTTTGAGAGTGAGACTAAAAATAGCCTGACCTGAAAAGGAGAGGGGCTGCGGGGCTGCACAGTTGTTTGGGTCTGGCCCGAGTGCTTCAATAATAATATGGAGCGCTGATGGTGTTTAGCTTTCTTTATTCCTTTACATGCATGAACTGACTTCCCCTTGCCTGACCCTCCCAGCTCCCATGTGCCCTCCCTTGTCCAGTGTCCTCCCACTCAAAGGAGCCGCTATCCATTCTGTCCACATCTCCCCCTACTTATGATGCTTCTCGGGTTCACATTTGTTCGATGAGCCGTGAGGGATTCCGAATGATCCGATGGGGGTGCCCGGTGGATTAGCAAGTCTCTCCTGATCGATCGCGCTTCATCGGTCTCTTCCAGGTCCCCCGCTGATGGTTCTGCCAATCTCTCTTCTGGTATTCATCATCTTTGTCTGTTCTTCGTCTCCTCTTGGTGGTACTGTGGTTTCAGCATCCGATACGTGCAGTCTGCGGAAGGAGGCATACCGGGTTATGTCATATCTGTCCCTTGCTGCAGTGACCATAGACCCTTTGATTTCAAGTTACTTGAAAGGGTTCGGGGTCGGCCCACTCCCTCTCTCAATTATGTCGTTGGCCGGGAGTAGCTGCAGCTCTCTGGACACTTGCGCTTGCAGGTGGAATCCTAATCTGCGTGGGTGTTGGGGCACCAGGGTCACTGTCTGGTCCGCGTGGAGTGTTATTACTGAGTCCTTGAGCATGCCCACTACCTCAAACAGTGCCAGAAATTGTGTTTTTATGTGCTGGATTGTCACAATGTTCACATCGCTCTCTCTGGCCGAAGGGTGAGGGTTCTTGCAGTGTGTGAGAAACCAGAAGGCGATCTCACAGCCACTCCCCAGGGATTCTTCTACTCAGGTTGCCAGGGAAGGGCCATCGCTTTTGGATCCCAACACTGGGGGAAGAGGATCACTTGGATGGAGGGTCCTTGGGGTTTGGGGAGAGGGTGCTGGACAGCGAGACATGGTATCCCCCCTTCCTGAACACTGATTAGCCCTCCCTTCCCTCAGCCTTCATGGGCTACTTCCACTCATGCCCTTGTATCCCCTGAAAGTGTCCACCCAGTACTGAGAAGAGGAAGAAACGATTGGGAGTAGTGCACACTTCCTATTACAAATACTAGTCTTGGGACAAAGAAGAGAGGTATGAAGGCATCCAGCAGTGAAGGTCAGGCATGTCCCATTGATTTGGGTTCATTATGGTCAGGCAAGGTAAGCCAATGACTCATACCTGAGGCCCTTTTAATAGGGCTCAGGTGTATGAAGGGAGGAAAGCAGAGTAATTGAAGGAAGAAAAACGGGCGTGTCGGAACAAGACCAGGAAGTTCGCGAGACCTGGAGTGAGTGGCTCATTTGGTGGTTGAAGGACCGGGAGCCTTCGAATTGGAAGACGGGCAGCCGGAGCTGCCAACCAGCTGAGGAACAGAGAGGACGCTGTTCACGTCCACACCAAAGCCCGGGTGCAGTTGGGGCGTGGAAATAGCCGGGAGCAGAGGGGACGCGGTCTGCCTCCATTGCGATACAACTAGGATGCCGGCGTGGCTTTCCGGCTACGGAGAAGGTGAGCGGGAGCAGTGGGAACCGCCGTTGGGGAGACACGAAGAGCCGGTGAGTGTCAGAGGACACTGGAGGACCGGAGTGCTCCCAGAGAACCGTAGGCAGGTAACAGTCCATGAGTATAAGTGGGTGCAAACTATATTGAATACCAAACTGAATGGAAATGATTTGAGTAAGACCATGTTATAGTGAAAACAATGAAAATGTGAAGTTAAACTGACATATTGAATGTGAGATTGTATATAAAAAGCACTGTGAGCAGAACTAAAGCATATGGAAAATTGAATAATCACTTAAATATTCTAACTACAAATGTGAGAAAGAATTATAAATCTGTGGCAAGGCAAAGACTGATGCTGAAGAGTGTTACACTAACAAAAAGGAATACAAGTGTGAGAAATCAGAAGTTCAAAGCAGAAGAGCATGCGAGGGGACAGATCTAAGGGGGGACTTATGGTTGCGCAACCTGTAATTGGTGCACAGTGTGATCTGACAACTGCGCCTAGACCAAGTTCCCTACTGTGAACATCACAGACATCCTGAATCAAGCCAAGGAGAAGCATAGGGTTCCTGGTTCTGTGACCTGTGATGGGTGGACTGTGAAAACTGCGCCGAGACTAGGGAGCTGATGATGACAAGCAAGGGACTTTGTGAGTACGCCACATAGAACTGTAAAATAAATGGTAAAGCAAGCCAGAAGGCGGGTCAAGTGGACATATTGTTTTCTTGTATTGAACATTGAGCGAGTGAAATCAGTATAAGTGCTACAGTGAAAACTTGGGGAAGGGAACCCTGAGACTCGAAGGAACTGAGAAACGCTGTCCTCGCCTAGGAGGGAGTCAGCGGGTAGAGGTTTCTTATCATCCGATAGAGATTTGCATTCATCACGTTGACTGGCCCCAGTGTCCACAATGAATTGATGATTCAGCCCTCCTACCTGGATGGTCTCTCTTTGGGCTGTGCCATCACCTGCCTCTGCACTTATTAAGCACACATACTCCCTGCTGTATTGGTCAATGTGGACATAGTCCTCTGAGCATATGCGTCATCTTCTTGCTCCCCTGGTGGGTTCTCATACGGGTCTCTCATATATCCAGGGTCATATGTTTTGTGGTAACTTGTATGTGGCTTTATGGGGTTTTGCGGGTAGCCTAGCTCCCTGTGGTACTGTGGCTGCATTTGCATCGCTCGGATGAACCTGCTCTGGGGCTGAGGTGGTGGTATGGGCCTCCCTGGCGGTGGTCTCTGGACGGCATGCTCGGGATACATTCTGGTGTTAAATCCCCAGGTCGGTTCCTCGCGCCCACCGGTCCTCCTGGCATGGGGTTACTGTCATTTGTGAGGGTTGTGACTTTTCCTTGCACATCGCCTGTTAGTGGTTTTCCCAGCCACCTCAGACACATTGGACCTAAGGCTGGGCACTATCCCTGATGGGGAAATTCAAATCCACATCTGTAGCATTGTTTTTCTTGTTAATATCTTTGATATGGACCAACTTGTCCCGCCCTGCTCGGACCACTTTGGCTCCTGAAACCTGCAGTCGGTGCTTTTTGTATTAGTCATGCTGTCCGCCTTCTTGGGGTTCTCCATGGCGGTGGTTTAAACATCTACCCTCTCGGAGACCCTGGCCAGATCCAGAATTCCTGGCAGCGACAAGGGTTTTTTCAACAAGTATTTTCAAAATATTGATGAAGTGCACTCCTCTATTATTCTGTGTTGGATGGCCTCATAGTCTGCGAACTTCTCAGTCACAATACATAATCTGTTTTTTGGAGTCAGAATACGAACTTCCCTATTGTCTCATGGGGCAGTTGGGCGCAATGATTGAAAGAGTACCTTTTATATTCTCGGTTGGACAGCACTACCAGGTTTCTGTTCACTGCTGCAGTCGGCATAGTGTAGACTGTTCGCTCTCATGGAGGGATTGTCTTTATGATGCTTTTTATTTCTTTCCCTGCCACGTTGGTAAACCTGTCCGCTATGTTGGGTGAGCCTTGGACACCCACCGCCTTTATAAAGTCATAAAATTCCTCCATCCATTCCTCCCACCTTTGCCTTGGTCATGTTGAGGTTGTAATGAAAATGGTCCTGTCTCCTTAAGAATGTTGCTCTTGATGACCTGCATGCCATGATGCCAGCTAGCGCCCCTACCTGCGCCCGAGGGTCTGTGGCTGCTTATGCATTGTCCACCATCTTGTCTCATGGGTTGGCACCTGTTTACCTCCTTGGTGTCTGTCTCTTTTGTTTGTGGGTACGTCCTCTTTCCTTTCCCCTCTCACCTGTCACCAATGGGTGCTCTGCACTTTTCTTGTTGTTTGTTGCTGCCTCTGAGGTCTGTGTCCTTGTTATTTCCCAATGTGATGTATGTGATGTTGTCCACCTTGATGTGTGCAGGTCTTGTGTCCTTTTGCTGTCCCTTTTATCATTTGATATCCCCATGGTTGCTTAGGCTTTCGCTCCTTTATGTCATTTTCCAATGTGGGTCTTTCCACTCCTCTAACACTGTTTGTCCTTTTCTTTTTGCTTGTGTGTGTCCTTGTGTTTGCTTACTCCACTTTTCCTCACTGATAGTCCCTTTTCTTTTTCTCAGCCCACTCCCTGTGACACTTTCTTTTTTTCTGTGTGGTTGCTTCACTCCCCTTGTCCCCACTTCTTGGCCTTAATTTTTCTTCAGGCCCACTCCCTGAGCTTAGTACTCTTCACTGTGCCCCTCCTTGGAACAGGATATGTAGTCGGGGGTCTGTTTTGACAGTGTGTGCACTGCAGTCTGGATTGATTTTTATAGATGTGCCTTTCTATTTTTTCTTACTTCACATCTCGTGTCAATGGGATGTACTTTTCACCGCTCTGTGAACCTCTGTGGCACTTCCCAGGTCTCAGTGGGGCTTCGTTCTTCAATGGCAGCTCTGGAAGTACTTGCGTGACGTTGCTTTTGGCCCTCGCCTGTCTCTCTGCAGTTCAGCAAGCATTCTCCTCACCTCACTGCTGGTCCCACTGTGGCCGTGCCATCTCCGTGCAGCGTTGTTCCTCCTCTGGAGCTCTGGTGTCAGAGCCCACCGCACGGCAGAAAGCCCTTGTTGCTGGCTGCAGACCGACACTGCTTGTTCCTCTCGTTCCAAGATTACAGGTTTAGCCCTGCTTTCAAACGTGGGCCGCCTCATCGCAAGTTGTTGGGGCCTGGCCATGATTGCTTCAATATTGATACGGAGCGCGGATGATTAACTTTCGTTATTCCTTTGCATGCATGTACGGACTTCCCCTTGCCTGGCTCTCCCCTTCCTCCACGCTCCCACGTGCCCTCCTTGCCTAATGTCTTCCCACTTATTGAAGCTATCAGTTCTGTCCACAACTGTCAGCAATAGGAGGGCACTGGCACAGTACCTATGTTCCAAGAGAGCAGGACAGGAACGAGCACCCAATATGCCACCCAACATCATACATGCCAACATCCTCGACCACCTTGGAGGGAGATTTCTAAACGGAAAGCGGGAGACATGAATTTTCCCACAGGATTGCAGTGGGCATTTAATTATTTTAAACGGGAGTAAGTAAAAAAAATTGCAATATTTTTCATCAAAAATTCGCGAGTCTCACGCCTAAATTAGGAGGGTTGGCATGTATGCAACGTTGCAAGGCCAAATGGCGTCATCAACTGTCTTAATATACCATGCTTTGAGATTAATAGATGTTCATTTTTTTCGCAGAAAACTCACATAAAACAATTTGAGCTCTGTTGTTCATATTGTATGGTTTTAGTGTCCTGCTATATGCAAATATGCACAATTCAGAAAATATAATGAGCGCATGTTTTTTTTAACACTTTGCAAATATGCTGCATTTCAGATGTAAGTGAAATCAGGGATGACCGAGGCATGCTTGGCAGGCAGTGTTCGAAGTGTACGAAAAGAAGTAGTGAAACTATGCTCCCTGCTGGCCACCTCTGCTCCCCACAAACCCCACCGCCAAGCCCCCTCCCACGCACAATACAAACACTCAAACCAATGCGCCTGCGGTTTAAGGGAATGTTCAGTGCAGTGCACTGAAGTGCAAGTTTCAACTTATTCCTACACTTTTATTATCAAACTAAACCATTCCGGAATGGTTTCTTTTTAAAATAAAAATATAGGAAAAGTAAAATGTAATTTTAACAAGCATTGGCAATGCCAATAGGTTTGGTGTTTACTGAAGTTATTTGCATTTTGTATTTATAGGTACTAGGGTGCAAGGAGGAGACGGGCAAAGTTTCAAAGGAGGATGCGATAAGGGGCGTGGCTGCGCAAGAGTATGAGAAGGAAGAAGAATAGAGCATTAGCCCGATATGAAATAACTGTAGCAGGGAAAGGGTAGGAAGGAAATGGAGAGGGAGAGAGGGGGGGAAGGAAACGCAGAGGGAGGGAGGGAGGAAGGAAGGCAGGCAGGAAGAAGGGAAGGAAGGGAGAGTGAGGGGGAAGGAAGAGGGAAGGAAGAGGGCAAAAGAGAGATAGAGGGGTAGGAAGGAAGAAAGAGTGGACGGAAGGAAGAGAACGAGAGAAGAGGGGAGGGAAAAGAAAGGCAATTCAATAATTTCTTTTCTATTGACATTACACTTCTCAAGCGAGACAGCACGCCGTGTACAGGACATAAAGGACAACGTAATTATGTCTACAGTAAAGCTCATAAAATATACATTTGATTACTGGGTGCAGCATGAACAAAGTGGAACATAATTACGCTGTGTGTTGTTGGCTGCTGGTGAGTTGTCTGCTGTGACTCTTTGAGAGGCAGGGCAGGCTACTGCAGGGCCAGGGACCTGGGCAGAGAGCACTTCTGAGTCACCCCGCCACGAAGCACAGCAGTATCCACCAGTGCGGTTCAATCCTGAGCCATGTGGGTCTGTCTTGGACACAAAGCGCGTTACATCGACCTGGGAGTACTAGAAACGGCGCCTCTTTAAGCAGCAATGACGCTTACTAAAACAAACTCCACCATGCCTTCAGAGTGCACCTACCTGAAATTAGAGAGCGTGTCCACAACTTTAGTTTTAAAAATCTGAGACACAGCAAATTGTCAATGTGTCATACAGTGGGACAGATTTAGATTTGGAAATATGCTATTTTTTGTTCACTGCCCTTTCTTCTAATTCCTGGTAGCTAAGATTTCCAGAAAAGAAAGAATGTCTCAGAAGTTTGTGAAACAACCCCTAGACATTTTAGTTCGAATACATATTTAAACCTTAAAATGCTCTTTCCAAAAATAACTCCAATAAATATGCCAGTAAAAGGCACAGATGTGGCCAGTCGTAAAAATTCAGATGAACGTTTTCCTTGATTTCAGATAAAAATCCCCCAATAAACACGCACAGATGCAATCCCTATTTGTTGTTTTGTTAAACTAGGCCATGTGGAACCAGACCTTAAAGCAAGCAGGTAAAACCTAACGATGTGGCCTATTGCTGCCAAAATGCATTTACCCATGTTCCGGTGACATTTCAGAAAACTAATGACGACAAGGAGCTGTTTTAAGTTTTTATTGTTTTGTCAGGAGTGCCTTTTACAATTACAGATGAGGTTCCCATAATAGTCAAAAAGACTAAAACGATGTACGCATTTGTTGTGGTCCTCTCCGTGCATCCTGTGCAGTTCCCTCACTCGCCTCCTTCGTGTTTTATGACGGAGACGAGGGCCAGCGTTGACGTCTCCCGCACTGTGCCAGGATTTAAGTTACTATGGTTTACGGAAAAGGGGGAGGGTCTTGTTTTGTTGTGCTGTAATTATTTCTGAATTTTCAAATGCTGGCAGACTTATGGAAAGTGGTTTGTCTGAATAACGTGACACCAGATTTCCATACAAGCGAAGGTGTTGTGGCACATGCAATGAACATGCATAGGCTGGTAACTTGTAACAGGGGCTTTGCCAACTTGCATATAAACATATATTGTCTCTTACTGTCCTTTATGCTGGTAAGTAGTCATCTGAATGTGATGGTGCCTGCTGTGCAGATGGGCTAGCTGCAGGTTAATGCTGGGCCAGTATTTCAAAAAAGGTTTTGAATGCTGGGCCAGTGTCAGGAGGAGCGCCGGGGCTGCCGTAGCATCTTTTTCGCTCCCCGTGCTCTGCACTGCGCTTTGTGGGAAGCTGGGAAGTCGCTGTCTCGCGTCTTCTTGCGAGAAGTCGGCTGTGACTTCTCGCGGACTGAGCAACTCTACAGAAGGCTTTAAAGGGTAATGTGTTAAACTTAGTGGTTCACTCGGCTTCTGCTTAATTAGGAGCATGTGTAATGTCTCAACAGCTGCAGCAGGACGGTAAATGGCTACTGCAAGTGTCCTTATTGCCAAAACGCACAGTGATTGCAGGGTGGAAAGCGGGGGAATGTTACAGAAAAGATTAAATGCACAGCACCCCTCGTTTGATGTATTACAAATTCCATTACGTCTTTTTGAAGGCGCGATTCCTTGTATGTCTTTCAAGTTGCAAAAACAAAGCATAAAATAAAGCAAAAAACAATTGCACATGATAACTCATGGTGCGCTCGTTTTAAACAAGGACTGACGGAAAGAAGTGGGGCACTGCATGATTCAGTGAAAGAAAATGGCTGCCTTGTGGCAAAAAGCACATTAGTACATGGACATTTTCAGAGACATTTTGCAACAAAACCTATCTATAATAGCAGGGGAGTTGCTAGGACTGGAAAAGACCCGGGGCTACGCTGATGTGGTAACTGTTGGGACTGGGGGCTAGCTAGTCTTTTGGCTGTAGCTCCTGAGATAATAGTAACTTTTTTATTTTTAATAAAAAAGAAATACAAATCTAGTACATAAATTAAGAGCTCTAGTACATAGTTTTTAAAGCATCAAACAAGTCAAATAACTGTTTAAAAACATGAATATATTAACAGCTGCATCAGCTAGCGACCCCCTGCAGCAAGCCGAGAGAGAGCAGAAGGTCAACAGAAGCAAGGGAAATCCCCTGTGCATAGCACAACGAAAGAAGGCAGGGCTGTTGCCAAACACGTAGCCCGCGTAAGCCAGATCAGCTCTGACACAGAGAGAGAAATGCTACGAGGTCTGTGTGAGAAACCAGAGGAAATTCCAACCCGGTGGAAGAGAGATCGGTGGTGGCGTGACCACAAAGCTCATGTGGTGGGCAGCGCACCAGCTCAACAACATCAATACCATCTGCAGGTGTAAGCAACTCTCGACTCGAGTAACGGCATTGGTGACCTCAACTGACGGACAACTGGATGCAGAAGAAAGCGACACCCTGGAAGTAAACCGCAGAGCAACAAGGACATTGAGAGAAACTCCAAAGTCCAGCAGGTGGCAACAACATTACCCAGAAGATAGCAGGTAATAAAGTGAATGGGAATATCGGGAGGTCTGCAGAGACTTGCAAGTTAAACGAAACTCATCCCAGTATTAATGGGACAAGGTTTGGAGGCAATCTTTTGAACCAGATCTATATGAAGGAGATAAAGAAATAAGCAAAGCAAAGAGTGGGAGAGAAATAAAATTGAAAGCTTGTCACCTTGGAATAAAGGGGAGAGTTACCATATATATGAGGATAAGAAAGAGACTATACCAGAGAAAGCCATTTTGAGAGTACCAACCTGTAAGCACAGGAAGCAGGGGCTGGGGCCCGAAACCGGTCAGGAAAGTCCTGAGACAACACTGAGGAGTCTGGAACCCACAAAAAGGAGAGAGCAAGTGCACAGTAAGTCACGGACCCTGGGACAAGCTAGAGGGGTCTGGAACCCACTTGAGAGAGGGAGACGTGCACAAGTAGTGAAGATAAGGGGTCGAGGATTCACTGCCAGAAGAAGGAATTTTTTCTGGAATCAGAAGATCTGCAGTCAACTCTGGCAGGCTAGTGAAGCAGACTTGGCATTACATTTGTGTACTGGAGGAAAAGAATGGGAGAAGAGACTCCACCTGACATTTGAGAACTGTGTTTATGAAAGAAGAACCTCTACAGTCAGGTCTGGCAGGAGAGTATACCAGACCGTAGGTTACGTTTCTGAATTGGAGGTAGAGGAGAGAAGTGAGCCCCTTTTTCATACTTGGAAGTTGTGTTTTGTAAAATACGACAAACTGTGGAAAAGAAGAGGAGGGTAAACGATTCTCCATTATTCCTGCTGTGTTCGTGTTAACTTTTGGTAGAGCATTCAACATTAAGAACTTTTGAGTCAAAGGGAACACTCATTGTGCCTTTTCACCAAGAACTGAACATTTGGCCTGATATCCAGATCGGAAGGAACCTCCTTCTGGATGTATGAGACACCCACTTTTCCTTAATTAACATGGAGTGTAAAGGACGGTAATCTGTTTTGGCACAGGACGGTGGACATATTATTTGACTGGACATCTTGACAGAATCATTAGTTTTTGTTGAGTAGGGCAACTCCTGATAGAAAATAGAACCAGATCAGTTTTCCCTTCTTCTTTTACCTCTTTGAATAAAAGTATTTGCCAACAAACATGCCCCCGCTGTGTCAGACCCGTACTTCTGCACCCTTACAGGAGAAGGAAAACTATCAGTCCCCAAGATGAGCTATAGAACTTGATCAAGCTGATAACAAAAGTCTTATCTGCACATAGCTTATCGAGTGGGCCAATATAATCAAGAGAATGGCTGTGAATAAACAGAGCAACCAGGAGAAGGGAGTCCTTCTCCTGGCCTTAGTTGGTTATAATAGTGGTGGGGTCAAACAGGTTACATTTGGACAGCGGATAGTCTTGGACATTCACCTTGACTGACGAGCACCTTAGTTAGAATTTAGGCAGGGAAATGGGGGGTGCTGTTGCGCACGCACGTGATGGTTGCCTAGGCTGTAGAGCTCCGTGCCGTCTACAATCCTTTTGTTGGAAATATCCTGCTTCAGGGCCACCCAGGCCAGCAACTCAGTCCGATTCTGGTGTAAGAAGTGGGGGGACTATCCGCCCGAAAGAGCAGACTGATCCGCTACTTCCAGGCTGAGATATCCGTTCCGTGAGAGTGGAGCGGTGGAGCAGAATCTCGCTGGCCGACAGCGGGCACCGAGGCAACATCAATTTATCCTGTGGCAGGAGCGGTGCCCCTGGGCCTTGAGGAGGGAGGAGCCTCCACTGCCTCCATCTAAATGTGGATTTCCTCCCCTTCTCATGCCTTGGTGCTTTGCTGGCGCACCTTCTATTCCACGAGACTGTGATTTTTGGGGCTGACGGAGAGACACCTAGCAGGGACACAGAGGTGTCCTGACTGCCGCCAGTGTGAGCAAACATCCGGAGACCCAGTGTGGGTGGGGTGGGACCGGAACAACGAGTACAGTGTTCGACTGTGCAAGACTGGGAGGGCGGCTGTGGGCGGCCGAACCCCTGCTGCTCGGGCAGATAACGCCACTCGACCCTTGTGGAGTCCCGGGCCATCCCACTATCCTGTGGTGACTCCGCTCTGCGGGTGAACAAATCCAAGTTAAATACGTTCGGCCTGCAGTGTGGAGCCCTTCTGCTCCTGATCCTAACTCGACCTGCAGCCTGGGGTGACCGGGGCTGATCCTGAGGTTGTGATCAGGGATAGGACCTGCCCCCCTGAGCGAGATCTCTCTGGTCCAATCGCTCTTGGGATGCTGCAGAGTCCCCCCTGGTGCCTTGTATGGTGCGTGTCAACTGAACTATCCCTAATCTATCCGGAACACGGACAGAATACGGTCCTGAGTGTAGGCGGTTGACCGACACCCTGGACGCGGGCCCTGTATGTGGATGGATGCTCTGAACCATGTGGCCACGTCCAGACACATCAGGTAAGCAGAGACTCCCGCTGATGCCCGCTATGAGCATACACGCACCCTGATGCGTGGCCAGCACCCTGGATTCCTGTTGCCTCAAGAGACCACAAAACTGTATCCCACCAAGTGATATACTGTCTGTACCAACATCATTATAGACACACGTGTGGGGGACTGCAGTATACCTCCCTCCCTGGGTAGATGCGACCGCTGGGCCTCACTGTCGACCTCACTTTACAGCTTGTTGGCGGGCTGGGCCGCAACGAGTGCAAGCATCATTGTGCCACTGGATCTGCGACATTGGAGGTGGGGAGCTGAGCCGTTGGAGCCACATGCTGATGCCGACATTACAGAGGTGACGCGGGGAAGCTACCTACAGGTTAACGACGAGGCACTACGGACGAGGAAGCCTGCAGATAATGCAGTGCTCTCAAGGTCTGGGCCAAATGTTAGCATACCGCGTGCATATCTACTTGTGATGCCCATCCAGATCGCATGAACTACCAGACCTACCACTCGTAGCCCCACCTGGGAGGTATTAAACCGGTGTACACAACCCGTTAAGGCACTGATGATGCTATTCTACGTGGGGGGTACAGTCCATTCTACTAAAGCTGTTGTTTGCTGAACATTCCTATTTTGACACACTGCTCAGCGAGGTATACCGAAATACACCGCCTGGAATACAGATCATGAAAGTGCTGCAGTTGCACCAAGTGCGGCCTTATAAACAATAGTTGGTAACCCCCAGCGCCTAAGTCCTGCATGGATTGTAGTCCGCGCTCTGGTTTCCTCTGAGCTGACAGTTCTGTACTTTCGTCTTGTCTCACTCCATGACAGCTGCTGCAATTATTGATTGATACCACAGGGTCTGATCCACACACTAAGCCCTATGCATGCGCAGTGACTTAATATTGTATCCATCTTATGTGAGACACTCATCAGTGGAGAAGCTGGCCAACTACCAAGGAAACTGCCTTTAAGGGCTCAGGGACTGATTGGTGGATTGTGATACCCATTTGGGGCGCTGATAGATATACATCGGTGTCGCGAAGCGTATTCAGCTCTATAACACCCCTTTGGTCATTGCACAAGGCTACCTGTTCCATCTTACTGTGTACTGGATAACTCCAGCGCTTTCACCCCCTGACTATGAGAAAGGGCGCCAGTGCCAGGAAGAAGAAAATGGGGCCAATGGATTCATTCACGAATAATCAGGCCACGGCTGTACTGCCACCAATGCCCTTGCGACCTTCCAACACTTTCCACAAGTAGCTCCAGAGACGACCACCTCCTGGCTACCATGCAGAGTGGTTCCCTATCAGTAAATGTAAAACTTAATGACATTGTCTCCACCATCGGATCTTTGAAGGCTCGCCTGGGCAAGGACAACACCCGTGTGGCAGAGGTCGAGGCCAGGATAAGTACCAATGAAGATTCCATAGGTCAAAACACACGAGACATTAACTTGCTGAGATGGCCAAAATGCGTGGCAAATTTGATGACCTAGAATCCAGGGCCCGCAGGAACAATATCCGTTTTGTGGGCGTGGCAGAATCCTAGCGCAAGGGCCCTATGGAATTACATGTAGAGGCTCTCTTGAAATCCCTATTTGGTGACACGGACCATTTCCTTGTAGAACGAGCCCATCGTACATTGGCCCCTGTGCCTAAACCCGGTGCCCCTCCCCGTACCATGATTGCCAAGTTACTTAACTACAGGGATAGAGATGCAGTTCTCAGCCTGGCAAGAGAGATGGGGCCTTTGCGCCAAGATGGGGACAATATACACATATATTCGGACTTTGCTGCTGGAGTACAGGCCCAGAGGAGGTCATACGAATCAGTCAAACGACAACTGTGACTGAGGCAAGTTCCATCCGCACTGATCTTCCCGGCGAATCTTCGGATTCAGCATGGGGGCGGGGCTCATTTGTTTAAATATCCTGCAGCAGCAATGGACTATATTGAGTCTTCAATTCCACTACCACCACGGGAACGTGGGCCGGACCAAAATAGGCCCCCACAACCTGAGGCAGATCGGAGAGATCCGGCAGACTGATTGATGTTGAGTACAATATCCTTTTTCTGCAATGGAAACTAAGTGTCTGGGTGGCACTGAAATAGAACTGTTAAGTTGTACCAGACAGAGCGTATCCAGCTGTGGCAGTTGTGAGCCGGAAACATACGTGCCTCCAGATGGTTCTGCAAGTTCATACAGGGATGTCATCATCGAGTTGGAATTGATGGTGTGGGAGGGGGCATGGGGCAGGGTTCACAAAGTTTCATCCCTGGCACTATGCTGGGGTCAATTGGGGACGTTAAAAGTTTGAAAACGGAGTCATGTTATCACATATAGTGCCCAGCCAGGAGGGTAGCAGCATATGTGACTAAACACAACCCACAAATACTGATGCTCCAGGAGACACACTCCCTTAAAAATGCAAATGTTAAGTTCAACGCACGCTGGGGTCCCCTTTGATACTACACAGACTATTCAGCACAATCCAGGGGGGTTCTTACCTTGATTCATTCATCTTTGGGGTTCCGATACTTGAATAGTAAAATAGACACTCTTGGTAGATTTGTGTTGGTGTGGGGCGAGGTTGCGGGTCGTCACATTTTACTGGTCAACACATATGGACCGAATGTGGACGATCCTGAGTTCTACAGTACTGTTCTGGATATGCTCACCCCACTAGATGAGACTCTAGTGATATGGGGTGGTGACTTCAACACTATTCTTGATGCAACGTTAGATAGGGCTGCCACCAGCCTGCAACAGTTTATGGTACAAACTCCTCTGATTGACACCTGGCGCATGCTTTACCATTCGGATAGACGGTATACGTACTATTCGTCGATCGACGACTCCGAACCTCAATTTGACTACTGGCTCCTCACCTCATCTCTTTCAGATGCGGTGACGGCTTGCAATATCCATCCCCGTACCCTTTCGGACCACTCACCAGTTTCCCTCTGCTTAGTACTGCGTGATCTCCCCCCACGCACCAAGCGCTGGAGGATGACCCCTAACATTCTTAAGGATCCTAATTTTTGCGAATGCCTTCTTGTAGAGATAGAGGAATTCTTTGAGATTAATGTAGGCTCTGTGCGGTCACATGCAACATTGTGGGAAACATTTAAGGTGTGGATCCGGGCATTCTGATGGCTAAGACCACTGGACTCTACTGGTGTCAGTCGGACAGGAACTAGGCCAAATGGAGTCCCAACTGTCGAGACTTGAGCAAGATTACAGCTCCACCCATAATAAAGATATCCTTGCTGATATTCATAGATTGCTTGGGGAATTTCATAAGTTTGCAGACAGAGAGGTACAATATATGGCAAACCCTGTCAAAGCCCGTAGATACGGCGAAAGCAACAAAGCTGTTAAGTTTTTGGCTAATTTGCTTAAAATGGATAATCCTTATAACCCTATCACCCGTATCCAGAATATACAAGGGGACATAAATGCTACATTCTCTCAGTTTTATGGGACACTATACTCTAATTGAGATGAAAGATCTGCTGCGGAGACAACCAAGTTTTTACGAGGGCTGAAACTCCCTGTCCTTTCTCCCGATATCCGTTCTATACTAGATTTGCCCGTCACACTAGACGAGATAGCGAATGCCATTAAGGCCTTAAGATCTGGGAAAGTTCCCGGCTCAGACAGCCTGGGGGCTGAACTTTATAAGTCGTTTCAAGAGAAATTGGCCCCCATCCTGTTGAAGGTGTGGGAGGAGGCAATGGAACAGGGCTCACTCCCGGACTTCATGCGTGAGGCCATAATGACATGTCGTCATACAGGCCTCTTTCCCTGATTAATACTGATGCCAACATTTTTGCCAAGATTCTTGCCACTAGACTCCTCCCACACATGCCCACCTTGGTTAATCCTGACCAGTCGGGATTCATCCCTCTGCGGTCTACAGCCCTGAATCTCTGTAGACTGTTTGGGATGATGTCACCAATTAATCCCAATGCGAACGCAGCAATTGCTGCACTCAACGCTGAGAAGGCTTTTGACTCGGTATCTTGGTCTTATTTATTCTTGGTGCTTGAACGATTCGGATTGGGGACGTATTTCATCAAATGCGTCCGCATACTCTACACCGACCCGGGAACAAGGGTCCTCACTAACCACAATCTATCCTCCCTTTTTTCCCTTGACAGAGGCACTAGGCAGGGTTGTCCTTTCTCCCCCATATTGTCTGCCCTCACTATTGAGCCTATCGCGGAGTTTGTCCGGAAGAAGCATGCACACAGAGGCATTAGAATGACCGGTCCTCCGCGGATAATACCCTTTTTATGCAGACAACACTTTGCTGTACGTACGAGACCCTGAGGTTAACCTTCAGCCAATCATGTCTGATATCCACAAATTTGCAAGCTACTCCGGACATAAGATTAATGTTTCTAAATCTGAACTGTTCCCACTTACCCCTGCCACGGGATAATTATTTGGTGTCAGTGGATTTAAATGGTCCCTGGTGCGGGCCCGCTACCTGGGTATAGTTGTGTCCAGAAACAAACACATGCTAAATGCAGATAATTATGAGGAATACTTGCAGACACTTACAGCCAAACTTAATTTGTGGTCTAAACTCCCGATATCCCTATATGGCAGAGTCACGCTTTTAAAAATGATTGTTCTCCCCAAGCTACTATATTATTTCTGTAATGTCCCCTTCTGACCAGGGAAGGCTTTCTTTAAGAAGCTCCAATCTTTAGCCACTTCGTTTCTATGGGGTGGAGGCACAGCGAGGATGAAGTGGGTCAAGATGGTGGAACCATATTCGAGCTGTGGCATAGCAGCACCAGACTTTGAATTATTATACTATTTGGTGGCCCAAGCCCAATTTGCCAAAGACTGGTTCGACCCTGATGATACGGCCACCCATATTCCCATTGAGAAATGTGCAGCCTCCCCGGCTGACCTGCGATCTGTCCTCGTTAGCCCCAGCCACAGAGACCCTTGTAAATTCAACCCCGTGATTACTGCAGCTCATGCATGTTCCAAGATATATGGAAGAATTGGAGTTGCGGTTCCCTATGACCCCGAGGTTCCACTGTAGCACTTTCCTGGAATCTCCACCACTTTTGACTAAACAGCACAAATGACATGGGACCCGTCCACACAACTGTAAATGCCTGATAAGTTCCAGAGGGTACCTATGTAAATCTGGAAGATTTCGTAAACACTGTGGGGAGTGGACAACTCTGGCAACTCAAGTACTACCGTATAAGGGCCGCCTTTGCTGCAAAGTGGCCAACGTTCCCCATTGAACCAGCCACGCATGAATGTACACGGGCCATGACAACGACCACAGGGGGAAGGAAGGGAATCTCAAATCTATATTCTCTAGTGCAGTCGCACTCCGGCTCCTTGAATGTTATTAAAGCAATTTGGGAAGCAGACCTGGGAGTAACGGTGAGTGAGGAACAATGCCTTAGATATTGTCAATTTACCAAGTCTGTGTCTCTGAACTCTGGCCTACAGCTGATACAATTTAAGATTCTTAACCAACTACACTACACCTCTGCAAAACTCGCTAAGATTGTGGTAGACTGCACGGGAGTGTTTGAAATGTGGCGCACCGAATGCGGGCGCATTCAATATGTATTGGGAATGTCCTCTTATAACTACATTCTGGAGCTCAGTCGCAGATATTCTTGAAAAGGTCATGTCAATCCATCACTATCCCCCTTGAAATATTTGTTTGGGGATATTGGCAAGGTGGCTGAAACTACCAGATGTTTATTTAATGTGACTTGTGTTGTAGCAAAACATTGCATATTGAAATGTTGGAAATCTGTAAATGCACCCTGTATAGATGATGTTCTTCAAGATCTCACACTAGTTAATGAATCTGAGGAGCAATATGTACTAACTGTAATATCGACGTGTCGCCCCAAGGACATTTGGGCTCTGTTTAGACATGATCTGTGTAACATGCTATCTGATGGTGATTCTTCCTCCTTATCTACGCCTTGACCTACCACCCCTTCTTTTAAGTATATGCTATCATCACTCTGTTGTATTGATTGTGATGTACCTGTGATATGTTGGCGCTATGACGACTCTCAATAAAACAAAGTTTGGAAAAAGAAATTAGGCAGGCAACACCCTGTAGTTATAAAAGAGAGAGACCTAATTTTATGTTAAATAAACAATATAGTCAAAATGTCTATACAGCGTACGTGTCCTTCTTCTGATACTCCACAATTGACATGTTTTCATATCCAGAAAGAGAATGCGCTGGCCATTTATCAAAAGCGACCTCTCGTGACCGGTGTCGGCATCTTCATTTACAAATTGATGAACAGCCCTTTGTGTGTAACTTTAATGAAATATTTAATTATTTAAAAAAAATCTATGATGCATCAACACAAAATGTGTTGCAGATTGTAGATTGAAGATATGTCTTTTCACCATGAATAAAATCCTTGTGGGTATTGTAGGGGAGGAGTGGTCCAAGGGACCCCCCTGGCCTACATCTCCACCCCAGGTGAGGGCCATGGCTCATCGGGTGCCCCCTCCTTACCACCCGGGCCCAGGTGGTGGATGGCTCACCTGCTGAAGACATTGCCCACACGTATTGAATTTAGCTAGGCCTCAGAAACCATTTTGTCTAATAAAGATGGTGTGAGCGCAGTGCACTGTAGCGCAGCCCCCACCCTCGGAGAGTTTCCATTATCCCTGTTGCCGCAGCACCCTGGCAGATCCGCTGTGAGCACGTTCCCACGAACAGGACTGACATGAGCTAGCATAAGATACTGACACTGTAACATTTCACCGTCTGCAGTGTATCACTGCTCCCAGAATGACCCAGGCAGCGAGGCCTGGGTGATGGGAAGATTTGTAAAACGGCCATCCTATGAAAGCAGAAAGGTACCCAAATATGAATGTCTTCTAGCATGAACAGCCTTTCCATACAACCACGTTTACTAACGAAACCTGTAAAATTGTGTATGACACCAGCCATGAAGGACCCACACCCCTACAGGGGTGTGCAAATGATAAAAGCATTCCGGGGGAGTGTTCCTTATATGTATCATTGAAGACCGTACACCCCGCGGTCCCGCGCCATAACTGAACTAATGCTGCTAGAGTACACAAGAGAAGGAATGTAACCATACAGGGGGCACCTGTGAAGGGTGTGCGAGGATGCACTCGTCACGCGTGGATGTTTAAAGCCCCTTGCGTGCCACCACCGTCACATACGGTGGCGGTTCATTTTCTATGTACTACACCAACCGCAATGCTACCTCACTTACTGCAAGATGTATATGCATATAGCTAAGTACTGCCATTGTTGAGACATAGTGTACGAATAAGGAGCTCAGACTGGATATAATTGAAACGCCTCTAGCGAAATTAAATGTATGTTTTCAAGTAATTCAAACAAATATTATAAAGTGTTCTAATGATTGTGATGTTTTCGCCTCCAAAAACCGGCAACACGCGAGGAAGATACCTTTGTAAATATGTGCAAGGCCATTTCCCCTCCCACCCTGCGGAGACTGCCAAACATGAGAAAAGAGGCCCGCGCCGCGCTGCCCCACCTCCCCCAACTAGACTGGAGCCGCTTCAAAGATGTGTAGCCCCCTCTGCAGCACCCAAGGCCACGGGCCTCCACCTGCATTATTTACAGCACAGCAGTAAACCTCTGCCTGAACCCACACTTCCAAGGGCGCCCCCTCGTAAACCCCACAACCCACCAGATCATCCTAGACATATGGCCCTGTGCAATCAGGACACCCAACACTGTGGCAACACACAGCGGCACATTTATAACCACATCTAACAAGACAGGGAGGCTTGTACCGTCCGTCCCATGCCCTGAAGCTTAGCCCCTCAACCTATGACTCCGGTCAACAGAACGCTGGTAACCATGCCCTGATGAATGACCATTAGACCCCTCACAAGGTGCATTCCTCCTGTGTTGCATTAACCTGTAGAATAACCTATTGGAAGATTTACTAAAGAAGATAATATTGCAATGACTGAATGACTGCGGTGTGCATGGCCTAGGGCAAATAAGTCAGGAAAAGACATTCATCTCTGACACTGGCCGCAATGGCACAACACCGCCGCCCGGATGAACTCTGCCAACCTGCCAGGCCCAGCCCAACCCACGAGGCTGACCAGTGACGTTCTCCAGCCACGGCCAACCACATCGCAGAGGCACCTATAGTTAGTCATCGCCACCCAATCCCATTGCATTTGTGCCCCCTATAGTATGTAGGTTCTTATGATGTTTTTTGTAAATATATACGCCTGTCTTTGCTATTGTCAGACAGAGCGCTCTCGGAGTTTGCAGAGTTCTTTGCATGCCATATTCTGATTGATAAACTCCCATTTAAGCTCACCCGCACTCTGTCTTGGCCTTATTCCCTACTTGGGAGAGTCCTTCATTGTCTCTCATTGCGGGGAGGATCGTGCTGGCTGGGGACGCTTGCCTTCAGTGGTGACCCCGAAAGCGTGATAATTACTATTATTCTTCCCGACTTAACATTACCATCCCCTTTTGGCACGAGAATCTCCGGTCGAAAAGGGATATGCACGGTGAGCCGGCTCCGGGAGGCTGGCCGCCAACGGCGACCGGTACACTAAGAAGTGCGCACTCAAAAGAGAGAGGGTACGGGATCCCAGTTGAAAAATCCCCTTTGAGTACCGCTCGCCGGAGCCGGGGCTGACTGTTGAGCTGACAGCGACACTGCCTGGACGGACCCAGTTTCGGAGACTATTGGTTCAAGACGGGCACGTGAGTATTGAGTGCGAGCGACTGTAAAGGGAGTGGGGGAAGAAGTGTAGGACAGAGGACGAAGAGGGGGTACGCAGATCTACTAAAGGTCATCCAAAAATTTTCCTTGCTTTTTCTTTGCATATGGCCATTAGGATTAAGAGGTGAATAAGAGATAAAAGTGACGGGAACCTAGCTCCGAAAGGGGGTGGAAGGCGGCGCCGCATAGTGCTATCTTGACTAGTACTGGGAATATATGAAGAAGTGGAATATAAGATAAAAAGTGTCCAGCAAAAGGGGGCGCTGAGAATATATTAGTGACCGCTATTACTTCTTTCTTTTCTTTTCTTTAAGGGTTAGGGGGAAAACAAAAGTGAGATTAGTACAAAACTTAGAGAGAAAGTAAGAGGGAGAGAGTCCTACTATAAGAGGGAAGAGCAGACCAATCTATATATATGCGCATCCATTTATCCGAATAAGAAGGATAGGGACAGCTGGCTAGGGAGGAAAGGGAGGGCAGCTTGAATTGTGAACGGAGTGTTACCAGGAGGTGTGTGCACCTCGTATGTGTCAGACGACAAGTTGATGTTGTAAGCGTGTAAAATGGCTATAAATGTATAGAAATGGAATGGTCATGGTAAGTGTGACCGGATAGAACTTTTTTGAAGAGAAAAACGACAAGGTGGAGTGAGTGTGTGCCTATTTGATTTCCGGGTTAATGTTGTTGAAATAACTTATGGTTTGCTCTTGTATGTGCCCCCCAAAGAGAAGAGAATAGAGAGTGTGTACAGCCAGTTTTGTATTGCGCAGGCAGGGGGCAGAACACAACGGAGCCCATCATTGAATGTGAGGTAAAAGACGAAAACAATATTGGTAAGAGGTTTACATTGTAATTGTGGACACACAGATAGAAATAAGTACTAGGAAAATACACATGATGGGGGCCGAAACACCCTTATCACATATCTGTAAGAATCTACCAGGCTACGCGGAGCAAATTAAGAAATATCATGACCAATGGATAACCGAGTTGAAGGGAGAAGCGTTGCCCCAGATATGGCCCGAGGGAGGGTCGTTTGATAAAAGTGTTCTGGATATGGTGGCCACATGCATTTGTTTGAAGTATAAGGGGAAGCAGTTGCAAAATAGGAGAGAAGTACTAGATCTCTGGAGGTTATTTGAAGAGATACCACCGCCTAAAGCGCCGGCATTAAATCCTGACCTCCCGTCCACCACCGACAATCCACTGATGATACAGAAAGATGTTAAAGAATTGTCAAGTGTAGCGCCACCAACGGAGGTAATAAGTTTGTACCCGATATTAAACAAGCCTGTGCCCGCAGAAGGGTACAGTGACCCCACTTACGTGCCTCCCCCGACAACTACTACACCCCGCCGGCCCACGGCGCCTCCGCCATATGAAAGTACAAGGGAGAGAGCCCAGGCAGGTACACAAAGGGTGGACATAGAGAAGCTCACAGATGATTTACAATCAAGACTTTCGATAGCAAAAGATGAGCTCTCGAGGATAAAAGACATATGTGAACAAACAGCACTTAACGCGGCCAGATCAGGGCGCACGTCTAGAGCACCAGGTGAGAATAGAAAACCTGAAGACGGGTGGAAAAAGGGCGAGATACTGTTCAGAATTGAAGAAGAACCGACACGAATAATAGAAGTAGGGACACAAGAGGGAGATGTTAATAATGAGGAAAGGCCTATGGGGGACAGAGAGGAATTACTATGTGATATAAGGGATGATTTAGAAGAAAGCGACAGGTTGAGTATGGCAATGGGAGGGGGAAGCGAAGGGGGGATGGCACATGTTCAATGAGAACATTAGATGACGAGTGGACGGGGCGATTAAGGAACAGGGTGGGGAAAATGGCCTCACTGGGAACATCAGGGGCCAAAACAGGTCCAGATATAACGACAAAAGGAAGGCTACAGCTCCCATTGATACATAGGGGAGGAGGAAGGCCGAATTATATCCCATGGGCTCAGATGGATAAAGCCAATTTATTAAAGCTATTGCCCCCATTATCAGGAGGGGCAAGTAAGTGGATATACGCCTTTGAGAAGCACACTGCCGGAGTACCCCTAGCAATACGAGATGTGAAAAGCTTGCTTGTATCAGCAGTGGGGGATCAGGCTGAGAGAGTATGGGTCAAGGCTGGTTTCCCGGGAGTAACATTAGAGTGCGACCGCCATGACGGAGCCTCCTTTACCACAGTGCGTGCAAGGGTGTGGGATGCCTTGCGACAAACGTTTCCAGACACGCCAGACTTACAGTCAGTAATGCAATGTACTATGAATGAGGGGGAGGAGGCTATGGATTACATTTTTCGGGTCCAAGAGATGTGGAGAGCAGAAACGGGCACGCCCTGGTATCAATCGACATCTCTATTTTATTTCATTATAAAAAGAGGGCTCCCCAAAGAAGTGCAAAAAGCGCTCGACAAAATAGCAGGTATTGAAGCGAAGGGATGGCCTGAGATTCAGAGCATAATAGTGCACCATTGTAAGAGAATAAAGGAGAGGGAGAAGGAGGTGGCGCAGAAGAGATTGGCAGACGAAGCAAAACTAGTGCAGACAAAGTTGGTGAAGGTCGCAGCGGCTGTAGCCGCGCTCCCCCACAGCAGGGAGGGAGATGAGGAGGAGGAGGGGCTGATAGCAATACAAGGAAGGGTGGCAACTAATTGGGTTGGAGCAGGACAGCGGCAGTGGAACGAGCAGGAACAAGGTGGAGGTCCGCAGTGGCAAGAGTGGACCCCTCGAGGGGGACGAGGTGGGTACAGGGACCGAAGAGGAGGTGGGCAGGGTTACGGGGGAATGGGAGGAAACGGATGGCAGGGCCCTAGAGGTGCACAAGGGACTTGCTGGAACCGCGGAAGATGGGGGCATTACTCTCGGGAGTGCAGAGCCAGACCCAACAACGGGTTCCAAGAGGTAGAACAGTATGGCCACCCCCACCCGGGGAGCCCATATGGCCTCCCAATGGGACAACAACAACAACTTAGAAACCCAGGCCAAGGTAATAATGAGCAGCAACAAGGGCACCAGTATAGAACACAGAACCACCCACAAAATAATGACAATATGCAGTACACACCAGGCAACCCTTTCGCGACAACAGCAAACGGGGCCCCCGCACCAGCACCCTACAACGGCATGTCGGTGGTTTCAGGAAGTGTCATTAATCAGGGGGGGCGATGAGACACCCCGCATAGGACAGCCCACAGAGAACACTTGCGTGTCCAGTTCTATCTACCACCTACAATGCAGCAGAGGAACCATTAGTAGGGGCGCAGATAGGAGACAAGCAGTTCATATTCATGGTTGATTCGGGAGCGGAGAAATCATGTATCGGGGAGGGCCGATTCCCGTTATCTAACAGGAAGTTAGAGACGCAGGGGTTCTCTGGGGCTGTAATTGAAGTTCCTTACACAGAAGCATTGGATGTAACAGTGGGGGGTAAAACTGTAAAGACACCCTTACTGTATTACGAACACTCACCAATAAATTTATTAGGGAGGGATCTCCTTAGTAAACTTAATATGACGATATCATTTACTGAGAGAGGAATAGTGTGTTCTACGCCCGGGATATGCCCCTTGCGTGCGATGTTAGTAGTGCAAGCCTACACAACCACACAAGAAGTACGAGGGTTGCCGGAAAATGAGGAAATGTTTATTGAAGGGCTAAAGGCATTGGCCCTCATAATTCCAGAGCTAAGACAAATGGAGTGGAGGATTCCAGCGGAGTTCCTCTTCCGCCCCATAGTGTGCCCCGATACCGCACCAGGATCAGTGGTATCATTAGACTTGCACGCTGTACAAGTATCAGCGAAAAGGATCGCTGTGATTGGAGTGGATAGGAAAGGATGTGAGTGGCGTACAGTGCTGTGTACAAATGCCAACATCGCTCTACGAGAATTAACAGATGAGGATCTTTTTTCAGACACAGAAGGGGATGGTGAGATAGTAATGGAAATAGCGATGCCCTGTGACATTTTGATTCAAACTAGGGAAACCCCCGTCCAACTGATGGCAGTGGTAGGAGCACCGCCGTCCTTTTTTGATGCTGACATGAGGCTCGTACCAAACAATTTGTGGACAACAGGACCCCATGATGTAGGGCTGTTGCATGGAGTACAACCTTTGGTAATAAAGGTAAAGCAAGGGGCAATTTTACCCCGAGTGAAACAGTATCCATTGTCCCGTGAGGCTGAGGAAGGGATAAAAGAGACCATAAATGCACTACTAGCGCAAGGGATAATAGTGCATTCAACCTCCCCATGTAACACATGCATTTATCCAATCAAAAAAGCAAAAGGAGGGTCTTGGAGGATGATACAGGATTTACGCCCCCTAAATGATGTAATTCAGAAAGAGTTCCCTTTGGTCCCGAACCCTGCATCCATATTATGCAGCATCCCAAAACTGGCATCACATTTCACAGTAGTAGACTTGAAAAACGCATTTTTCTCAATACCCCTGGCTGAAGAGAGTAGATACCTTACAGCATTCACACTGGGGGGCAAAAGGTATGAACACTGCAGACTACCACAGGGATACTGTGAGAGCCCGAGCATATTTAACCGCATATTGCATGAAGACTTGGGAAACCTATCAGTTGAGAGTACAATCATTCAGTACGTAGACGATTTACTAGTGTGTGCACAAGATGAAGAAACATGTAGAAAGGATTCAACAACACTCTTGACACTTCTGGCCAACAAGGGGTACAAGGTAGATAAGCAGAAACTACAGTACTGCCTGACAGAGGTCTTATACTTGGGACAGCTGATATCAAAGGATGGAAAAAGAATAATTCCCGACAGGGTAGAAGCGATAAGGTCAGTAGCGGAACCCACAACAGTGAAAGAGATGCAGAAATTCTTGGGAATGTGCAACTATTGCCGAGCATGGATATTAGATTATGCAGCATACACAAGACCCCTACTACACGGACTCAAAGAAGCACAACAAGAAAATAAAAAGATCGAATGGTCAGAAGAAATGAGCAGGTCATTCAAATCACTAAAAAGCTTAATTTCAAGCGCCCCAGTACTAGCCAACCCTGACTATGGACGCAAATTTTTCTTATTCTCACACTGCAAGGGAACACTCATGACAGCTGTTCTGACACAAAAGACGTCCCTAGGACACAAGCCCTTGGCGTACTATAGTGGTACTTTGGATGCCGTAATGCAAGGCCATTTCGCGTGCGAACAATCACTCGCTGCAGCCGCGTTCACGATTGAGAAAAGTGCCACAATAGTAATGGGTTGCCCAGTAACATTGTTCGTGGAACATTCATTATTTGCAATACTTGAGAGGTCAAAAAGCACACTGACAACGCAGCGGGCCACAGCCTATGAAATAATATTGTCCAGCACAAACATTCATGTGGTCAGATGTAAAACAGTAAACCCAGCGACATTCATTACAGAAGCATGCACACTAGAGGACATGCAGGATCACGATTGCGCGACCTACACAGGAGAAAAAGGGGAGGACACAGTGGTGTGTGAGAACGCTCTGAGTGAGGGGGAAGTGTACTTCGTGGATGGGTCTGCATCGATTGATGTGGACACGGGAGAAAAGCATGTTGGTATGGCAGTGGTGAGATTAGAAGACGGTGAGTATGAAACATTAGTGCAGTACCGCCTACCTTCACATTACTCCGCACAAGCAGCAGAACTGATTGCGCTCATAGAAGCACTACATGCAGCAAAGGGGTGCGCAGTGACAATATACACAGACTCAGCTTACATGACGACGACAGTACATGGAGGTCTAGCGAGATGGGGGCGGAGGGGATTTCGACGGGCAGACGGAACACCAGTACAGCATGCAGAATTATTGAAAGAGTTAATTGAGGCCCTACAAAACCCTACTGCAGTAGCAATAGTTAAGTGCCAAGCACATACATCCAACACAGACGTTGTGTCTTTAGGGAACGCGGCAGCGGACGCTGCCGCCAAGGAGGCTTCCTATTTTCAGAAATATGAAGCAGGTGAGTACATGCTGCAGCACAAAACAAACGAAGAACCCCCAGAAGGGTATAACATGATGCCCATATCACAAATGCTAGAATTACAGGAAGGAGCTAGTGAAGACGAAAAATTGATGTGGACTAAACGAGGGTGCAGCAAGTCGGGAACAGACTTACTATGGCGGCAAAATAACTCGGGGAAGGTGGTAATGCCAATACAGTTACTAGAAATTGCGTTTCAACAACTACACTTCCCTGCACATAATACCAAACAGCACATTGCAGCAGAAATACAAGAAGAATGGTTCGTGCCCTGTCTCCAGGAGCACGTATCTCGATTAGCAATGGAATGCACGACATGTCAGATCTACAATTCAGGAATGACATTATGCACGCTCAGGGGAACAATTCCTAAACCCATTGGCCCATTCAGAGAACTGCATATTGATTATGCGGACATGGGGGAGAGGTGTAATGGAGCATGGTACATGATCGTGGTTGTATGCCCATTCTCAAGGTGGGTGGAAGCAGGACCATGTGCACGACCTGATGCCAAAAGCGCTGCAAAGTTCCTAGTGAGGGAAGTGTTCCCGCGCTGGGGAATTTGTGACGTGGTTCGCTCAGACAACGGCACTCACTTTGTGAATGAACTCTTCAAGGAAGTGACTACATTATTGGGAATAAAACATAAATTGTGTTCGATTTATCATCCTCAAAGTAATGGCGTAGTGGAAAAGATGAACGGACTGTTGAAGGGCAGGTTATCAAAACTATGCTTTTCATTGAAGAAGAGTTGGATCTACTGTCTGCCCCTTGCACTATTCGAACTGAGAAATCAGCCAAGTAAAGATCACCATTTGTCCCCGCACAAAATCGTGACTGGAAGACGAACGCACACAGCACACTCTCCACTGCGCGAACACTCAGATGCACACAGAAGCGCCACAATATTAGGAGAGGAATTCACAGACTATTTGAAAAAATTAACAAGGGCAGCGCGCGCAATATCAAAGCAGCTCACCCCACCCTTCACCAGAGAGGAGGGGAACATAACAGGGTCTGTCACAGAGCCCGAGCAACAGCTACAGCTAATGCCAGGAGAATTAATTTATGTCAGGAGTTTTGTGCGTCGATGGACTGCACCACGGTTCCACGGCCCATACGAAGTAGTGTTCTGCACGCCCACAGCTGTAAAAGTGAAGGGCTTAAGGTACTGGATACACTTGACAGATGTGCGAAGAGCATATACTAATGTGAAAGAGGAGGCAGATGAGGAAGCACAGACAACAGCAACCGATGCAAATGAACAGAATGTCTGAATATTACCTTGTGTATGTGCGTCAGCAATGAACGTGAATGGGAAAGTGACTGATAAAGTATACTTGCATTCTCTTTTATATATATATTACAAAAAAAAGAAGAAAAAAAAAGGGGGAAAGAGAATTTTTCTTTTGGGAATTATATGTAATTAATGAAGTGATCAAATTATAACATGTCGACACCCTTGTCTGTGATTACACTTCCCTGCAACCCTACCCGCTTCCAATACCCGTCAATATATATATTGGCACCAATGGTGCCAACAAAACGTTTACATGCATGCACTTAATGCACTTTTATATCTCAAACAGGAACTACCATGGCATCTAACAGGCAGCCTGCAACGGATAGAATTAGTAGAATGAGAGAGTTAATAAATGAGAGATGCAGATATTCGTATGAGTGCGGATTGTCTGTGTGTATTACGATGTTTTTTATGCTAATGTTTGGTCTGGTTACGTATTGGTTTGTAGATGAACGAGGGGGGTGGGATGAACAGCACTGGGATTAACAGCACCACTGGAACCAATGTAAATGCAAGTGTCAATATGAGGGAAGGTGATTTTATGGTATGGGATGGAACTAAACTTGTATGGGGTTATCACACCACACCATCCAATGCTGTCATATCAGGTAAGAAAGAGCCACAGGGTGGAATGCAAAATAACAGTGTCTCCACCAGTGATGTATAGGTATCATGCTCGCAGTTTAAATGACCGAAACCCGTCTGCCATATCATGGTTGTATGTTACCCCCACCAGTCACCCTGCCCCCGTCTTAAAAAACAACCTGCAAGATAAACTCAGGGACGAAAAGGAAAAGATGCTAGCAGCACACAAAATATTATACGATGAATGGGCAAAGGGGGGCGGGAATGAGAAAGGGGGGTCTATTTTTTCCCTCGCCCAGGAGGCTGGGAAGTACATGAGGAACAAGAATAACAGACGGAAAAGGGAAACCGGGAGGAGGAAGTATGATGAGTACTATGGGTTAGGATTAGATAAAATGGAAGACCCACGACACTCCCACCAGACAAATAAGTGGTATGCAGATATGAGTGCCACCGCAAAACAAACAACAAATGAGAGCTGTTATGTCTGCTCCCTTATTCCCCATGCTTCAGGTACACCCAAAGTTTTGTTACCCAAAGAGTTGCCAATCATAGATGCCCAATGTCTCCTTCATCTCACGTTATGCAGGATTAAGAACACCTTCCAGGCACATGAAGTTATTTTTAAAATGCTACAGAACGAGAAAACTTGCTACCCAAAACCGGTAGGGGTGGTATGTCTGGAAGAACCATTTTTTGTAATACAGGGGACACTTTTCTCAGACAACAAGTGGAAGGATGAAGAAGTAACATGTAAAGCTGAAGCATTGAGAGGAGTGGCACCAGAGAAGCTGCAGTGGATAAAAGAAACATGCACACCAGTATGGAAGGAACACATTTCAAAACTACCTTGGGTAACAGCCATTGAAAAACCCTTCAAACTGCAGAGCGAAATAGACTATGAACTATGTTTCAAAGGAGAGGGGAAAACCACCTTGGGAACAAACAGGAACTGTAACAAGACCCTCACCATCCCAGATCTGAAAAAAGGGACAGCGGCCCTAATGGACACGTATTGGGTATGCGGCAGTCAGGCATACCTGCACCTTCCCCCGTCCTGGAGTGGCTGCTGCTCAATGGCCACGCTGCACTCAGCCCTAATGGTAATACCAGAAAGCCACATCGATGGAAGTAAAAGGACACAGGCACGCATACAACAAAGTGCAGCCCAGCCAACTGCGGAGTCACAGATGTATGTCTTGTCTTCCGGAAACAAGGGAGACGTGCTGGCCCTTAACAGAAGAGCATCAAATTACATATCAAAGGCATCATCAGAACTGTTGGCTCAGATCCCAGACAGATACCGATTGTTCAGCTCAGCAGAAACATTCTTTGCCTCACTCATCTCGAGCGTCCAAGCAAGGGCAAACGCAAAATGGCTCCAGATAACACGTTGGGAACTGATTCAGCTGGCCAACGACACGGAAGAAGGGTTCAACGTAATCAAGGTGGAACTAAGGGCTCTACGGCTGATGACAATGCAAATCAGGTATGTCTTGGACCTGTTGACGGCGATGGATGGAGGTGTTTGCCGAAAAATCGGAAGTGCCTGCTGCACTTTCGTACCTTCTGAAGATGCAGAAAACGGCTCCCTGTCCCATGTGATCGAAGCAGTACACAACCTAGGAGAAAAAATGAAAATGGAAGGTGGAGCAGAAGACAGCACGTGGTTCGACAACATTTTCTCCTGGGTCCCCTCATGGCTTGGAACAACTGTGAAATTTTTGATGCCAGCTGTGGTGTTCCTCCTTTTTATTTTTTGCCTGTGCCAGGTGGGTCTTCGATGTTGTGCTAACGCAGTACCTAATGGTGCAATGATGATGGTGACAATGGGCAATACCCGTGGGGCACTGCATAACATGAAGGAAGTGCAGGTACAAACAGGAACGGATAACACACCAAGATATCAGCTGGTGCCTATCTATCACGACAAAGATATCATAGATAAAGCATGGCACACCACCATTAGAGAGCCCCGTGTACTAGAATGGTACCAAGAGGTGTGGGTAGATCTGGCGGGAGATGGTGGATGTATATACCTGACTTGTACCCCAGATGAATATGCCAGAAGAGGGGAAAGCTTACCGGGGGTGTGTAGAGCATGGATGCCCATAAAAGGCACACCTGCATGGGATGAGGCAGTAATGGATGAAGCAGAATGCAGAAGGCTGGAAGAGTTGAAGTATTCGTTACTTGAGTAACGAAAGGGGGGAAATGTAGGGGAGGAGTGGTCCAAGGGACCCCCCTGGCCTACATCTCCACCCCAGGTGAGGGCCACGGCTCATCGGGTGCCCCCTCCTTCCACCCGGGCCCAGGTGGTGGATGGCTCACCTGCTGAAGACATTGCCCACACGTATTGAATTTAGCTAGGCCTCAGAAACCATTTTGTCTAATAAAGATGGTGTGAGTGCAGTGCACTGTAGCGCAGCCCCCACCCTCGGAGAGTTTCCATTATCCCTGTTGCCGCAGCACCCTGGCAGATCCGCTGTGAGCACGTTCCCACGAACAGGACGGACATGAGCTAGCATAAGATACTGACACTGTAACATTTCACCGTCCGCAGTGTATCACTGCTCCCAGAATGACCCAGGCAGCGAGGCTTGGGTGATGGGAAGATTTATAAACGGCCATCCTATGAAAGCAGAAAGGTACCCAAATATGAATGTCTTCTAGCATGAACAGCCTTTCCATACAACCACGTTTACTAACGAAACCTGTAAAATTGTGTATGACACCAGCCATGAAGGGCCCACACCCCTACAGGGGTGTGCAAATGATAAAAGCATTCCGGGGGAGTGTTCCTTATATGTATCATTGAAGACCGTACACCCCGCGGTCCCGCGCCATAACTGAACTAATGCTGCTAGAGTACACACGAGAACTAATGTAACCATACAGGGGGCACCTGTGAAGGGTGTGCGAGAATGCACTCGTCACGCGTGGATGTTTAAAGCCCCTTGCGTGCCACCACCGTCACATACGGTGGCGGTTCATTTTCTATGTACTACACCAACCGCAATGCTACCTCACTTACTGCAAGATGTATATGCATATAGCTAAGTACTGCCATTGTTGAGACATAGTGTACGAATAAGGTGCTCAGACTGGATATAATTGAAACGCCTCTAGCGAAATGAAATGTATGTTTTCAAGTAATTCAAACAAATATTATAAAGTGTTCTAATGATTGTAATGTTTTCGCCTCCAAAAACTGGCAACACGCGAGGAAGATACCTTTGTAAATATGTGCAAGGCCATTTCCCCTCCCACCCTGCGGAGACTGCCAAACATGAGAACAGAAGCCCGCCGCCGCGCTGCCCCACCTCCCCAAACTAGACTGGAGCCGCTTCAAAGATGTGTAGCCCCCTCTGCAGCACCCAAGGCCACGGGCCTCCACCTGCATTATTTACAGCACAGCAGTAAACCTCTGCCTGAACCCACACTTCCAAGGGTGCCCCCTCGTAAACCCCACAACCCACCAGATCATCCTAGACTTATGGCCCTGTGCAATCAGGACACCCAACACTGTGGCAACACACAGCGGCACATTTATAACCACATCTAACAAGACAGGGAGGCTTGTACCGTCCGTCCCATGCCCTGAAGCTTAGCCCCTCAACCTATGACTCCGGTCAACAGAACGCTGGTAACCATGCCCTGATGAATGACCATTAGACCCCTCACAAGGTGCATTCCTCCTGTGTTGCATTAACCTGTAGAATAACCTATTGGAAGATTTAGTAAAGAAGATAATATTGCAATGACTGAATGACTGCGATGTGCATGGCCTAGGGCAAATAAGTCAGGAAAAGACATTCATCTCTGACACTGGCCGCAATGGCACAACAACACCGCCCGGATGAACTCTGCCAACCTGCCAGGCCCAGCCCAACCCACGAGGCTGACCAGTGACGTTCTCCAGCCACGGCCAACCATATCGCAGAGGCACCTATAGTTAGTCATCGCCACCCAATCCCATTGCATTTGTGCCCCCTATAGTATGTAGGTTCTTATGACGTTTTTTGTAAATATATACGCCTGTCTTGGCTATTGTCAGACAGAGCGCTCTCGGAGTTTGCAGAGTTCTTTGTATGCCATATTCTGATTGATAAACTCCCATTTAAGCTCACCCGCACTCTGTCTTGGCCTTATTTCCTACTTGGGAGTCCTTCATTGTCTCTCATTATGGTGAGGATCATACTGGCTGGGGATGCTTGCCTTCAGTATCATGGAAACATTAGGAGATAATTCGGAAAAACACTTCTCTTGAAATATTTATCACACATCCATCTTTTGCATATGTGATAGTGCACACCGATCTACAGAATCTCAGTTTTTATTAATTGCACACATTCAAATAAAATGTTAGACCACAAAATTGCCATTTTTACATTAGGAGTGAGCTATACCCCTCAGTTTACAATAATGGGACGGGGGAAGCCACACCTTTGTCACAGGCTCATAGGAGGAGTTAGAGCTATATAATTGGATTCACACAGAATGAGAAGATTTTTAGCTAATAAAGTTCTGAGCTTCTTCCAGCTTTTAGCTTGCGTTTCAGCCCCTTCCCCCAAGTTCAAAACGATTCCACACAAAAAGGTCCCCAAGTTCAACACAGTCAGTTCCCTTTACTTTCAATAAGTGTTCCAAATCAACGTTGCAACCTTCCAGGCTTTTCAATGGTTCACTTAACTTGTTCTCATCAATACTTGACAGTCACAACAGCTTCAGAAACTTTAACTTTCCTTGGTTCACACCAAGTAGTTGTTACTCGGACTAGGCACAGTTGTTGGACCACACGGTCCACCCACTGCAGGTTACACAACTGATAACCCATGGCACTGTTACGCTCACCTGGTCTCTGCGGAGGCATTGGGGCATGGTTGCAGCCCTCCCTGAGCTTGAATCACCCCCCTTCAGGCCTCTCTCTCAGTAGAAAAGCTGTGAGCGGTGGTACGTGGTAATACTGGTCCTGCGTGGAGATAATAGTGTGTGAGTGCGCCAATCTGTGATTGTTGTACCTCCTGAACCCTTCACCCCAAAGTACAGTTTCTGTGAGCATAAGCCGGCCCATAAAGCTCACCTGTGAATTATGGAAGATAAGCTCTCCGTCCTGCTACTTCTTGCAGGGGCGCGTCGAATGGGATCTAGTTCCTTCATTGATCCCTGATAAGGATTAGTCCAGTCCAGCTGTGACTATGCTTCTCCTTATGATTGGTAAGTATTTCTTGAGCCTTGAGCTCTTGTGATGCTGTGCGTTCTGTTTATTGTCTTTATATGTTGCTCCTATTTATGCCCGCAATAATGTCTCTCTTCTGTTTTCTTCCATTAGATGGAAATGCAGCTGTGAGACGCGGCCGGATGGAAGATGGATGCTACCGCAGTGTTCGACAGCAGGCAAGTGATGGTTTAATGAAAAGCGCGAAGTATGACTAAGCACAACTTTAAACTGACTGTTTTTTAGATGTCTAACCTTGTGTTCTGTTTTTCTTTGCAGGCGCTGCTGTCGACGATGGAGCGTGTCGTGCTGCAGTGCCAAGATGAAGATTTCGGCGTTCTGGAAAGTGTAAAGATGAATACTTGGTTCGCCGAAACGATGTACAGGTAAGAACAGCTTCCCCCAGTTGGTAAGTATGCTGGCAGGAAGCAGGATCTTCAAAGGTAACTCGGACCTCAGGCGACGGTGAGCGTTGCGCTGCTTGCAAGTGCAGAATAACGCGAAGCGTCTGTCTTGAGGATCGGGGCAGCTTATATAGCTGAGATCGTGGGCACGCCCATCAGGGCCGGTTTACCAGCCACGCCGTGCCACTCCTAGAGAGTGAGCACGTGCAAAGGCAATCCATTAGCAGCCACACCCAAGAATACACTTGGGGCTGCTTAATGGATGGAATGTTCAAGGTTAATGCAACCTGCTTAACAGATGGAATGTTCAAGGTTAATGCATCTGAATTGCTATGTCCATAATAAAAGCTTTTTTGTGTTAAATGGATGTTCTTGTTTACTTTTGTTCATGAGCCTTGCACCAAAGGCACCAGGACAGTGTCAACCCAGGTCTCCTGTGCATGCGACCCCTGCATGCCTGTTCCCCTGATTTCATGACCATGACAGGCACCTTGTTATTTTCACTTGTTTTCACTGGACTTCCTTGCCAACACAGGCTCCCTCTTTGAACGTGTGTCAATTGTCCACTTTGCAGTTCTTTTTATCAGCAGCAGCTTCCTGCCTCTCCCACAACATGAAGGGAAATGTCTAAGGTGAGTCTGATTACCCCTCTTTCCATTGCCCAGCGGTTTGAGTGAGGAGGGATTACAAACAAAACAAATACAGTTTGATATTATGTCTACAAAACATCGTAGAACCCAACACAGAAAGGCTAATCAAAAAACTAAATTTTATTAAATGTTGTATGTGATTAAATGTCACGAAATGCCACGAACACAAAGAAATTTCATTGTTGTAAACGGACCTTATTAAAAACCTTTTTTTTTGTACAGGAAAAAACATTGCACATAGTACACCCATAATGATGGGGTGTAGGCAAAACAAGCTATAAACATTTGTAACCACTTTGTTTGCATCAAAATCCCACAAACAATTTTCATTGGTATCTCAGATAAATGTCGACATGTTTCGGCCTTTTTATATTTTGGACACTATCTCTAGTGTCTTTTGTTCTTTCTTTTGGGCCATCTTCAGGATACAATTTCTTCCAGAAAGGTCAAAATTGACTATATACCCCATTTGATGTTCAGCGTGGTTTCTATAAAAACAATAAACACATATACAACGTGTGAGGCCAGTCATTGTTATCAGGGGTTCAAGATAAACACAGATACATATTTAGGCGTATATTCCAAAAGATACAATACCAGGAGTAACACAAATAAACCAGACAAACAAAACCGACATCACTTCCACAACAGTGCAACACACCAGGCAATGTAAGAAAACCTGTCGTTACTACAGATTGATATTTCTTTCCAAAGCTACTTGATAGCAGTTCCTGCTTAATCTAGAGGATACCTTTACTTGTTTCATCTTTATCTAAACATTTTCTTTTATCTCTACGACAAGTTTATATTACATTAGACATACTTATTGTCTAGAGTCAGTTTTGAAATGAAGAATGAGTAAAATGGCACTTGCTCTCGTTTGATAATATGAAACATAAGTACATCTATTTGTTACCCAAAACCCTGACAGGTTAAAAGAGGATTTCTAGAGGAAGTCTCTTAAAAAAATGTTGTTGAACTACAACACACAGAAGCCCTTAGCTCTAGTGATGAACATGTTGAAAAGCAAAGTTGGAAAAACAATACCACAGACGAGGTCACTTACTTCTTAATGGAACGCCTAGATAGTGCGTTGTTATGAAGGCAACTCATTTATTAATGGGACCAACCAAACGAGGCTAATTGCAATCTGAGGTCAAAACGCAGTCGATGGCTGGTGCCTCAGTAGCTAAAGTGAAACAGGATGAAATCACTTACATGTCACAAAATGCCTGTGCATTCAGACAAGTCACAACACAAATAATACAGGATTGCCAGCTTGTTTAGCTAAACCTACAGTGTGGGCTGAGTATCGTAAATCAGAAGTATTCCGAAAGGATAGGAGGACCATATGAGACTGGCAGTACTTCAAGGCAGACAGAGAGAACCGGTCTAGGCGGATGTAAGGCACTCTGTGAGAAGAAATTAAAAGGTTGCAAAATCTTGCTACACCAAAAACTGTCACGTAACATATAAGTTTACGGTTCACAGTTGGCAATCTATAGAAACTCCCACTCAGCGTTGTATCAAAGCTTGGGGGGCAATTTACCAGAGTGCTTTAAAAGTTAAAGCCCATCAGGGGAAGCCAATCCTAAAAACGGGTATTGGACTTGAAAATCCCGGATGTTACATTTTCAAAGGCGATACAAGTTGGCACACACAGGTCAACCCGAGGCGCACACGTAAGGACTGAATGTGAACCCTAACGGAATAGAAAAGAAACAGGGGGAAAAAAACGTATTACAGAACGCCCCATAGATCTGTAAATGTTGCAGAGAAACACAGCGTTTCTGCACAAGGCAACATATGTTTGAAAAAATTAGGAAGGGTTGAATGCACAAAGTATCTTACCTCACAGTGAATGTAGCTCGTCTCGCGCCGCCGTAAGAAAAATAAAGCGGAACGGGGCTGCGGTTTTAACAAAGAAGGGTGATCACATGACACCAGAAGTGCGTTCAATTACGCATGTCTGCGGGCACCGAAGACGGAATGGCGTCACCAATACTGAAGGGCTGCTGGGTTACTTTAAAAGCTCACGATGTGTAGTGGAAATACTGTATATCTCAGAAGAGACCCGTCCACTCAAAAAGCTTATTTTGTCAAAAAACCATTACTTGAGATAGGACTGAATAATACAATTAAAAAAGTTCCAAAATAGGAAGGAGTAAAAATAAACATAGTAACATGTGGAAGGAGAGCTTGTACAACACAATATGTTGTGCATTAGTTGAAAGGAAGTTTATACAGCACCCGGGCATGTCAAGGAGAACAGCTAGGAACTGGAAAAGACAGTTATAGCAGCGTGTTCCATTCAACCGATGAGTTTAAACCCTATTTGGTTGTTTTTAGGGTATAGATCATCGTTGCTGACAATGGGACAGTTTTGTTTCTCTATTGCCCCCTCTTGGAGTACTTGCAATTCTTTCAAACACAAACCAGAACAGTTCTGTATATTTGTGTTTTTTTTAATTCATAGTGAGCTACTAAAGGTTTATTGGCCACTTTGTTTTTTAGACAAGATCTGTGTTCACAGATGCGTTGTCTAATTGGCCTTGTCGTTTTTCCCATGCATAGTAAAGAGAAGGGACACTTAATGCCATACACCACCCAGTTGGTGGCACAGTTGGAAAAACTCTGTAATTGCCACAGTTTGCTATTTAGTTTGATGGAAGAGATATTTTTGGTGAGTACGCAGACGGAACATTGTCTGCATTTAAAATGGCCTATTACACAGGGAAGATTCATAGTGTGGGCTGTTGCGCGATATGCTGTTTGATCGGGTATGTGTGTACCAGCATGTCCCTGTAATTCTTCTGCCTTTTGAAGGCGAATCTCGGGGTGGCTGGGTTGAAATCTGTGGTTTTAAGTATATGCCAGTTCTTTTTAACTATTCTTCTAAGGTCATTGCTAATAGGGCTATACGTCGTGACACAAGTGATTTTGCCATCTTTGGTTTTCCTATCTGGGAAAAGGCATCTTTCCCGGTTGGCTTGTTGGGCTCGTTTAAAGGCCTCGTGGACAATTCGACTTGGGTAGCCACAGGCTTTTAGCCGACGTTTCAGATTCTTACCTTCATTGATAAAGTCATTCATTGACGAGCAGTTCCGTCTGATCCTTAAAAATTGGCCAATTGGTAGGTTGTCTCAGAGGCCTAAAGGATGGAAGCTGTTATATTTCAATAGCGTGTTTTTATCAGTGGGTTTGCAGAACAAGGTCGTGATCAGCTGTCCCGAGGGACTTCTTTTGATGGGAAGGTCTAAGAAGGGGATTTGCTAAAGATCCACAGACATGGTGAATTGTATAGATCTGTTTTGATCATTGAGCCACTTGAAAAAGAGTAGTAAACTAGCTTTGTCACCTCTCCAAAACATCAGAACATTGTCAATGTAATGTAACCATTTGATCACTTTATCTTTGAACAGATTATTCTCATGGTAAATGGAGGCCACCTCAAACGAGTCCATGAATACATTTGCTAAATCAGGGGCGAAGGTCACGCCCATGCTGGTGCCGTGGATCTGTTGAAAGAAAGAACCATCGTACAGGAAAGAAAATTTGGTCAGAGCAAGGCAGATACATTCTAGAATAAAATTGGTTGGCACTGCTTCCCGAGTTGTTGTACGTTTGTTCAAAAATGATTCCATCACATTCAGGGACACTGCGCGTGGAATACTGGTGTACAGGGCTGTAACATCAAGAGTAACAAGTAGATCTTAGTCTATTACTAGATCTGTTTGAAGGTTGATCATACTGGTAGTGTCTTTAACAAAAGATTTCATCAACCTGACAAAAGGAATAAGAAACCAATCTGTATAAATGGAAAGTGGTTCAAGTATGGAGTTTAAAGCAGACAAAATGGGTCTGCCTGTGGGCTTCATGGTGTTCCTATGGATTTTGGGTAACAACTAGAAAGCAGGAATAGAGGGATTCTTGTTAATCAAAAAACTCTGTTCATCCAAAGTAATCCACCATTCTCCCACAACATGCCTTTCACACTAATCACTTTGTGGGGTGCTTTCCTGGTCACTACCTTGCTTTCACACTTCACAACAGTGCTTATCATTTGCTTTTCAATTGTTTCTTAAGCCCTTGTCACTGGCTTTCATTTGGTTCTTACTTTCACATTGTCCATCATTGTTTTTATATTTGCTTTCACTGTATTCAAAAATGCATCCGACGTTCAGTTGCTTGTGCGGTTCTTTCATGTACTTTGCTTAACTTTTCTTTAGTTCGGTATTCAATAAGGCAGTTCGGTGTTCAATAATGGATAATATACATTGCAGCTTTCTTCGGTCTCCTGACCCTCGTATCATGAGTTTTTATCTGACCGGCATCTTTGTGCCCAAGCCCAGCACCTGGAGTGCTACTTTGTGACTATTCCCTTTTTGTCACTCACCAGTCTCCTGCAGCTCTTTCAGATGCCTCCGGCTTTCTCCTCTGTGGCTTCTTGATCCCAGTTCACTCGCCGGGGAGCTCTGACAAGCAGTGTTTGTCACTTCCGAACATTCCTGCTGCACTTGGCGGCTCTGAGTCTTTAGCGTCCCCCAGCTCTGGTGGGGGACACACAGCACTGGATTCTGCACGGCTCCTGACTGTCTCACAAGCTGCTCAGACTGCGGCATACTTCTTGCTCTCCTGCAGTGCTCGGTAACCTCTCTACCAGCACCTCTCCAGCTTGCTCTATACCGCTTTGCTGCGTTCCCACCGGGCAGCTGTCTCTGTGGGATATATTGACCCACTCAACAGTATTTCCCCACATCACCAAGCTGCATTTGCGCAGAAACAGCAAAATAGCTGTGCTGGCTCCTGTGAGCACCATGGCCTAAAAACTGTGTTTTGCAGCAACAAAAAGGTGGCTGCACCATTTTGCCAAGCACATATGGGGCAGGATGGAACAAGGGGACACACTAAGGGAACGTGCCAGTGTGTTCTTACCTGTACAAAAGAAATCGAGTGAAAAGGCAGCACTGCTTTGCTGAAAGCCCAAGATCTCCAGTAAAAAAGAAACTTTTCACCTTTAAAATAATGCTGCTGACACTATTTCCGACTGTTCTCCCTTAAATAACTGTGATTAATAAGGCCCTGCCATGCCTAGTATCTCATTGTGCCTCAGCAGAACCAGGCATGATTTCTGAATGACCGGCCCTGTCGAACCAACTTTGAGAAAAATCAACAAGGAGCTTCACTTTTCCCACAAGGGAAAACACGTTCAATACTTTACAAATGTATCAAAGCTCAGTAGTTCAAAAGAGACTCCAGCTATCTGAGCCATGTCAGTTTCAATGCATCTGTGCTTCAAATAAACTGCTGCCTAGAAGAAAATAAGTATGGCTGCAAGGCAATATTGGGAAGTCAAATGACAAAATCGAATTTGAAAGGAAATGCTAGCAGTTTTCACCACATGTGTAAAAATGGGCTTTGCAAAATTAAAGGAGAAAAATGCCTGTTTAAAAAGTAAACTGTTGAATGAAAGCCTGCCTTATCTAGCAATGTCTAGGGGTTATTGCTGGTGATAATACACACATGGGCTATTTTATTCAACAGGCTTGTTTTAATTTAGGACCAAATATCAGAAAATAAAGGTTTTAAACCGCCTTGGCTGGATTTGCAAGCTGTCAAAAACAGGTTATTCCGGTTGGCAGAGTTAAAGCTTCCCCCTAGGACGGGAGCCACCATAAACTTCCAGGACACGAAAGTGATAATTGCTAGCTTGAAAAACTTTGAATGGACCAAGACAAAGAAAGTTCACAGGCTGGGACAATAGAAGTTCTGGGACACTAACCTGTGAAGTGGAGGGGGGGCCATAAAACCTTCAATCAAACTGGGAACCCCCACCCCACACAGGGCTGAAGTGACAGTTGGTGGCAGCTGAAGAAAGAAAAAAAATGTCCAGGGACAAAGGACTGCCATTTGCTTCCAAAGACTATTTTATAAATAAACTTTAAAGACTTTTATCTCTACAGCAAGAATTTCTAAAACTGTTATGGTTTAAATATGATTTTATGGGCTTTCAATGAAAACATGGTAGAATTCACTGACCCTTTGGGAATATAAATGGCAAAGTATTGCAGAGTACAAGAAATGTATCCATGTTGCCAATGCAAATTTTTAGTACATACATCCCTTATGATAAGCCACACCCATGTATAAAGTTATAGAATTTTGAGTAATATATATCCCATTGAAAAGCGCGAAATACTGGTAGAAGGGCGAAACAAGGTGTCACAAACTGGAGGATTGGACTGCTATGTGCTGCATAAAATATGTAACCTGCTTATGTAAGTGTTTAGATGTTTCCACTGTGCGAAGGTGCCGTTTAGGGCAAAAATGGATTTTAAGTAAAGTAATTGTGGGAGGTTTTGGACATTGTAAAGATCACATCATAAATCTGAAGACTATCACCCTTGTCCAATCCCTTTGTTAGAGGCGTGTTTAGTTAAGCCTGCCACAGCCATATACTTTGATGTCACTATGCATTATAAATAAGAGCCCCTGCCAAGACTCTAGGGACACACTGTTCCTGATTTTCCTGCACCGGCGTCCTGTTCCATTCATCTAGATTCCAAATCCCAACTACAAGGCCAAAGCATTGCTGACCATATTCCAGGGCCCACTGCAAAACCCAAGCAGTGCTGATCCTATTCCCAGCAAGGCCTCAATTCTGAAAACCCATTTATCTCCTATTAAAAAGGGGAAATCTGTTGGGAAGCATGCTGAACCAGCCTGGTTTACTGCCCCCTAACTCCATGCCCACTGCCATCCTGCCATCCAGCTGACCTTTAGTATCCAGTGACCAGAATTGCCATTCCAGTACAGTGCCATCCAGTGACAAGAACTGGCTAGCTGTTTGCCAGGCGTGCCGCTGTGTGGTGACCATAACCTATTGAGGGTCCAAAATCGCAAAACTAAAAGGTGGACTGCGAGTATAAATCACCATCCCATAGAAATCCATAGTATACCTTGTCTTGCCTTGGTCCTTATTGCACTCTCTAAGTCATCCTATCCTTATGAAACTGTAAGACTCATTCTTGCAACCCTGCCCTTGATTTCTAGTGCTGGCGCCATCTCTTTAGTAATTTTGTCTTGTGTAATCCTAAGCCATTAGTCCTATTTCGAGTGATCGGACTGCTTTCCGCCTCGGTTGGGTGCTGGGGTGATAGGGTTGAAATCGTGAATCAACCCTGGTTCTTACTGTGTCCCCCTTTGGTGGGCTAGCCTGAATACTCTAGTTTAAAGTGAAACTGTTCTTGTCACAACTGATTTCCTTTCCTATTTCACGGCTTCATTTTGCTCAAAGCACACCTTTTTATATCTTGTATTACTCCTCCAATTTACCAGCTAGAGAGTATATCCCTGGGATATACATCTATCCCCCAGCCCAAATCTGTGTATTTCACCCGTTTATTAAAAACCGTTTGGGTAATTTCAGGTGGGAATTGAAAAGAATTGCAAAGTTTCCAACATGTCATTTTGCTATCTGTTTTAAACTTTCCACTCATTTTCGAACTGTATGCTCTTGGTAATCCATTCTTTGTGATTATTAGTGCCTTTGCATTGTTGCTTTAGTGAGGAATTATATTTGCTTCATGGTTTTTAACACACATTCATTACTTATTTGTCCATTTCCGAGTGTCATTTCAAGGGGTTTAAATCCACTCAGAATTGATTTGTGGGTTAAGGGAACATTGCAGGGGGAAATTCGAATTTGGGTGCTATCTTTCCTAAACCAAAAAGTGCTCCTATTCCGCAGTGCTGTGTCTATGTTCCACTAGCAGGTTAAACCCAGTGCATTGCTCACATTCTCATTGTATTTATCACCCCATTGGTGATTGCTGCCCCATATAAAAAGTGTATGATTTCTTTTGAATTTTAAAATAAATAAATATTGTATTTTACCAACCAGTCTGGTTCATGGTCCATTGTGACCCGGGGTATTTGAAAAGGGAGTGTGATATGAGTGGTGTACCAACTCAATATTGAATCTATATAATATAAAGAGATAAGCATTTCAGTTGTGCGCTGCATACTAGGCTGAGACCAAGGTGTGTGTGGCCTGATTGAAATCCTTAACATCTCGCCCCAGGCAGCCCTCTTTATATACACCTGTCATGATGCCTACCCCCGGGCATCAGGACCAAGCCCATCACCTCCGGGAGCAGGCATCCAGATTCTTATTAAAACCCCAACAGCCCCGGCTGGGGGCTGTTTGGGTTCAGTCCTGGCGCCTTAGGCGCCAGGCTCATCATAGAAATCAGTCCTGGCGCCATAGGCGCCAGGCTCATAGACTTTACTTACCTGATGCAGACCATGCTGCAAGTGAGACCAAGCCAACGAGCGGCCTGGATGGGACTATTTTATTACAGGGACTATGGTTCTGGGGAACTTCTTACCTCGAACTACTTTAGAGGCTATTTAAACCACGCCCGAACAGCAGCACATGCTTCGTGTTATTCTGCATCCAGCAGCGTAATGCTCACCGTGCCTGCAGTCAGCATCCCGTCTTCTGCCACGCCCGCCTCGAATCAGGAGCTCCTAAAACAAAGAGGAAAGAAAAGGACAAGGTTAGAAAAAAAATTATTTTCAAATTCGTCACCTGATTCCAGATCCATCTCGCCTCCGGACCTGGAAAGAACATCATTTCAGTACGCGTCGCATCTCCAGCTGCAGCGCCGCGCCATACTCGCCAGTCCTCGCAGCATCTTTCGATTCGGCGCTGCCTCCATCATTTCTTCGCCGAACTCCGGCACCTGGGGGACAAAAGAAAACAAGGTGAGCCGAGAAAACCAACAAATATAACTCTTATCACCATAGACTTATCTGATTTACCACCGGAGGCATTATTCTATAATTCTCCACATCTTCATGTGCCGCACCTGCAAAGAGAGAAAACACAACACGTTCAACACGTGCAACATTTACAAGACAGCGTTGGGTAATACAGACTATTACCTGAGCGCCACCAGCTACCATGAGAGCATCTTCTCACAAACTCAGCTGCAAGACAAGGAAGGAAGGGGGAAACGAGTGAATATCGGACATATTGAACTCTATGAACTTCATACTTACTGGTCCTCGCCAGGAATCTCAGAGTCAATACTCTCCGGAACTCTCCCACGCCTTCAAACCAGTGAACTAACTGGCATCAACGTGCCCCTGCAATCCATGCAGGATGGAGAGCTCATCTTTCAAGAGTATAAGGTGAGATTGCTGAGAGGGCACTTCGGAGGTGATTAGTGAGGAGGACTGTGGGGGGTGCCATCACTTGAATCCACGGGTGGCTAAATCCCTCTCTCCACTTGCAGGAGAATACTTCTACGGGTCAAGCAGACAAGATTAGGAGGGCCAGTCCAGTCAGTCATCTCTGCACTACGCATCACGTTGGTGGAGACCGCAGCCGTCCGGGTCCGACCGACGCCCCTGTGGGAGCCAGGTGAGCGTAAAAACACCTGTAGCCTTTAAACTGGCTGCAGGTGCAAGTACTTTGTCTGACCCCAATTAGTGGGACATGCCTGACCATGGTAGTAGTGTTTTGTAGTCCTCTTCATCTCAGTACCAGAGTGGTGCACACCAATAGATGATCCTCCTTCGCATGTCCACCCCCAGGGTCAGGATCCAAAAGCGATGGCCTTTCCTGGCCTCCTGAGAAGAGGATCCAAGGGGAGTAGATGGGAGGATGCCCTCAGGTTCCTCACACTTGCCTGATATACTCTCCTGCTACGGCCTTTCTCAGGTGGGCTCTGTGCACCCCTCCAAAATTGATAGTCTCTTGTTTCTTCCTGGTATGTTATCCTGCCAGGGTTTCTTTTACATGTGTATTTCATACACTCACAAACTTGAAGGTCTTGTGTTTTTCTTCCTTTCTCTCTATCAAAAAAATACTTTTTCACTCTTTACTGCTTCATAAGGGCTTATTCGGTTTTGGCACTGCTGCCAATACTCACCGGCGTCCCCACTTCCTCTTGGTGGACTGGCCGGCTTTGGCTGGCATATTACCCGTCTCGTATGGTAAGCCGCCAGCGGTTGTTTGGCATGTCCTCTTCTGTTGCTGTATCCACTTCTTCGCTTCTCTGTATCCTGGAGTCCATGCTGGGTGTAAAGCTCACCTGATTCCCGCAGAGGCGCCGGTCTTGACTGGGTGAATGCCGTATCTTCAAAGGTGATGTGTAACACACGGTTGGCTCTTTGGGCTGGACCTCTGTGCACTGTATGTCTGACTCGAAGAGTAAGATGTCTGCAGATAGAAAATATGGGATTAATGAACTGGGGTTATTGGGTGCCTCTCTCCTCTTCCCTTTCTCTTCTCCTGTAGAACCCCAAAGGTTAACACCCTCACCTTAGGTAAGTGAACGCCGAGCTCTCCATCTGCCTCGGGGCAGGGTGCCGTAACCAGTTTCTTCACTGGATAAGGGTGCAGGCCTCTTGACCTCAGAGGACTGCTGTCCGTCGTTAACTGCACGAACGGTAAGTTCTGGGCACTTCAAATGTCTTAAAAGTCTTTTGTAATGATATCTCTTGTTTTGCAGGGTTCCGGCGATGGCGGATGGCGGGCTGATGAGAGTTGAGGATCGAACCCGCGTGAGGAATAGAAGCGCCTGGAAGCACCTAAGTAAGCGCTTGTAGCCTGCTTCACGATGCGCACTAACTGTCCCTTTTATCTTGAATGTACAAGTTCGGAGCTTTAGAGAAGCTGAAGGGTGCTGGAATACCCACTGGATTCGGCGTGGGAAGGAGTAATGGCACGTGAGTAATAAAGTTGCCCAATGTCTTTTAAACGCACCTTCTTTTGTCTTTCAGATGCGGGATGCAGCGCCGAAGGCCTCCGGAGCGTGCGAAGAGCTGGTAAGCTTTTGTCTTTCAGATGCCGGAATGCAGTGCGAAGACCTCCGGAGCATGCGAAGAGTAGGTAAGCCTTTGTCTTTCAGATGCCGGAATGCAGCGCGAGGCGTTGGTGACAGCCGATGGACCAGGTAAGAGATGCGCTGCCACTGAAGACCGTAGTGCTAACCTGTTCTTTCTTTGTCTTTACAGGTGCTGCTGAAGACTGGATTCCAGGATGGTAAGCCTTTGTTCCCTTAGGCCCAGGATCAGAAGCAGAAGACACGATGAGCGTTCTGCTGCAGAGAATGCAGAATAACGCAAAGCAAGATTCATCCATCGGATGTGGTTTAAATAGCCTGCTGTAGTGCTTAGGTGTCTCCTTCCACAGCCACGCCTAAGAAAAGAGTTCCTGCTTTCCAGAAGAGTTCCAGTGTTCTGAACCTAGGGAGTGGCTCCTGCCCCACCCAACAGGAAAAGTAGTCCCAAACAGAAGAGGATCAGGGGTTCAACTGGCAGGTAAGTAAGCAGCATGGTCTGCTGCAGGTAAGTCCACCCAAGCATTATGAGCCCGGCGCTTCCAGCGCTGGGACTGGGCATCTTTATGAGCCTGGTGCCACTGGCGCCAGGACAGGGTCCAAAAGGTCCCAATTGGGACTGGCTGGCACTCGGAACCGGGGTTATGGGTCTGCTTCCAAGGGAGTCGGGCAAGTCCTGATCTTTTGGAAGCAGAGATCATGACACTGGGCTCTTCTGCTTCATGTCTCCAGGCTCTGGTAAAACAAAGGCTGCCTCCGAACACCTGGGTACGCCGGGGAGCCCTCGGTTGGCTTCTGGCGTACCCGCAGCGTGTTTCTTCTCGTGGTCCGCTTACCTGTCTTCGGTTCCCGAGCCGGTCAGTTCCAAGGCCTTCTCTCCAGCCTCACGGTCTCTCTGCTCTTTCCGAGAAGCAGCTTTCTCTCCCTAGCAACTCCCGTCAGTCAGCAGCTCCACTTGTTGAAATCTCCCAGTAAAAGATATGCGCTCCCAATGACTAGAGCACATCCTGTGTTCCTGGCCTTCATCAATCTGCATTTCTCCATTGATCTTCCTCGTTGCAGTTTTCTGGTAGTTATGGGAATGTGAGTCTATTTTTGAATTTTTATAGGTAAAGTCTGGAAAATTATTCTTTAAAGGTAAGTCAGTTGGAGATGACTTCTAGGTAGAGGATGAGAAGGGGTTTTCATTAATTTTAGAGGGCAGGTCAGATTGTGAGCATTTGCATACAGCTCTTATTTTATTTATTTATTTATTGGTTTTCACCGCGCCGAAGCCCGCAGGCATCAGGGCGCAACCGAGGATACAAGACGAACAAGACAAAAACTCTTAGGGAAAGGTCATAAAAAGGTGTTCAGCATCTTTCCTAGGTGGATGAGGGGAGGTGTTACAGTATGCCATTAAGGCATTAGGCAGGGATGGGGTATCCTTAAAAGGAGGATACAGTGTCTCATCCGATGGTGCCATGCTCCCAGAGGTTGTCTCCCCCCCCCCCCCCCCCCCATGTGATCCTCCCTCATGTAGCTGCCTACAAGGTCAGGATCAGGTTGGTTACAGCTGTTATCCCATGGCCACATGGGGAGAGGTCACCACCGGGAAAAGAGTAATGCCACCATCGGTTTCATCACAATACTCTCATCGAGAATTGGACTCATTTTGACTCCCTAAAAATAAGTTTACTCACAACTTTATAAAATGGTGAGTAAAATACTCTGTGTTACAAATCATATCTGGAGCACTGCGTTCGACCCACCCCACAACCCCCTCTGGGGACAAGAAATGCTGAAGTATGAATTCCAGTTCACCTCCCCTCACTGCAAAGTCCCACGCATTTGTTGGTTATATGGGAACTGAGCAGGGTAGCAGTAGCACTGTGCAGGGCCCCTTTAAGGTGAGGATTTGGTCTCTGACCTATATGTTTTGCAGCCTTATTGTGAAACCACAAACCAATGGGATCGTCCCCTCCACTAAGGAGGGTTTTAAATACACCTGCAAATTTTGAGAAGGGCGGACCAGCCGAGGTGTGAGCTGCCGTGCAAAGGAGGAAGTCCCACATTCTCAGGAGGCGGCGAACAGGAGAGCCACATAGTCGGCATGTTCAGTGAAGACGGCGATTAATCTAATGATGCAATCACTTCTTTCCGGGGGGTAGCCTCTCCTTATGTGGCCAGGGGACAGCAACCACTACCTGATCCTGACCTTGGGGGCAGCTATTTGAGGATGTATCACATGGGGCAGGCTGGCGTAATCAGATGAGACATGGTATCCCCTTTCCGCTTCAGAGACGCCCCATTCAGTCCTCAGGCCTTAATGGCATACTGTGGTAAGCCTCCCCGCCCCCCACATCCCACAAGACTTGCTGATGACCTCCAACCATGCCCTGTAATGACAAAGACTGATTAATGTAGGAGTCCTTTAAAAATACCTGGACGAGGAGGAGGAAGGGAGTTATGAAGATCACCAGGGTAGGGAAGCCCAGTCTGCACTCTAGTTGTTGGAAGGAGTGGCACTGTGGTGGGAACTTTAAATCTCCAACAGCTGATGAGGGGGTGAGAGAAACTGACAGGAGCGGGCGTCTCCTGTTGGATGGAGAAACGGCTCAGCTAGAGCCCAGCTACGGGGAGAGGGGAGCAGCTGGAGCGTTTCCCACCAAGAAGCAGTAGAGCCGGAGCGTTGTCAGCGCAGTAATAGAACGCTTCCTCAAGACTGCGGAAGTCAAACGAAGAGCAGAGAAGGGCGGTGACGCTCTCCATACCTACCGGAGTGCTGCAGCAACCACGGAAGCCCACAAAGGACGCCGCACATAACCAGTGAGCCCACGTGGGAAAGGTGGGACGCTGAGGCACTACACAGCAAGTACTACCGCGCACTGTGGGAAAGTACCGCTGCAGACATAGTAAACGTGATTAAGAAAGGGTAGCTGACTAATTGGATATCAGAAACATGGCAAAGGATGAAGCCTGCAATTAAATATAAGTCTAAAACCCATAATTATGAATCAAGTGTACTCTGTAAGAAAGTAATGGCAGGGGAGTATACCAGGCAAAGCCAATTGCGTGAAACAAACTGTACGGAAGACCCATACCCTTGGGATTAGGAATTGAATGTACTGTATAAAAAAGCATCCTGGTAGGGGAAAATACCAGGCAAAGTCAATTGAGTGAAACATGTCTTAATGAAGACTCATACCCTTGGAATTGTGCAAGTATGTGAAGTGAATTGCAAATATCAGGAAGAAAAAGTTATCTTCTTGAGTTATAAAGAATTGGATTACATTTTGGAACTTTTGTTTTTGCTGAAAAGAAACATGGGGAAGGAAGACATTCCCAGAACGTGTATACCATCTAAGTGGAAGACTTTTTGTTGGAATCTTATATTTTGTTGAACTTGAACATTTGGGCACTTTTCAAGCCAAAGACATTTCCGTTAGCACCTTAGAGTTAATTTTAGTATGTGAGGGCCAGAATAGGATTTCAGACGCTTGACATTTTGCTTTGGACATCTTGACATCAGACAGACCCTTAGTTTTGGTTGAGGTAGGAAAATACCTCTTAGAGCAGGGACAGCAAGGTATTTTACAATCCTCTTATTATTTGAATAAAAGACTATAACGGTCAACATGACTCCTCTGTGTCTGCTTCTCATTCCTGGTTCATCAGATATGGTGTCGGGTGCACGATTCTGACTCGGCTGATGCAAACTGGAGGACCCATCAGAATTCCACAGTAGATCTCCCAACTGTTATTTTCTATGATCTTAATTATCCATTTTAGTATATATTGTTTTTTTAATAATATTGAGCTCCTTTTAAAACATTAACTGAATAGTAGGTTTGTCTAGATTTGACATTTCCAATGTATTGTTTCTGGGAGTGTGTAGCTTGAACGCTGCACTTGTTCCTTTCTTTGAAAGTGTAACCTCGATCCTTATTGAATTACGACTCCTATGAGAACTGTAGTTCCTGTTGGTATATTTTATCCAACGGGCGCGGCACTGCCGGCGCAACGTCAAGCCGGTCTGTGTGTATGCAGAAACGCTTGCCAGTTCCCGTGCGGTAAGTTGTTGGTTAGTTACGTTCCATCTTTATTAATCCGACGATTTTCTCGACCTGTACCTATATTCGGACCATTTTAGGAAGCACAACGAGCTACCTTTATTCTAGAGAATATTGCTGTCCCTTAGGGACACTAAACAAGGCACCCTTTTGCTCTGTACATTGAACAAAATATGAGGTGCTAAAATCCTGCTGGATCGACCTACGCCAGTTACTGACGATGCAGTCACGACTTATACACTGGCTTTAATCAACGCTAGGCCAGCAATTAAGAATGCTGTTGTAATACATGATTATATTCAAGCTCATGACATTGCCATTTTTATGATCACCGAGTCCTGGTTTACATCATCCTGTCTATCGCAGCTTCACTCTCTGGTACCAGATAATTACTTAACAGGGAACAACAGAAGGGAGGCAGAGTTGACATTATATATAGAGACACTATAGAAATTCAAAATATTTGTACATTGAGTTGGAATAGTGCCTCTCTGGTATTGGCCTGCTCCTGTCAGTTTACTCCTAATGACTTTTTTAAATACATTGTGCTACAGACCCCCTGGATAAGCCATGTGACACTAGGGATAGTTACCTATGGGTTGAAGCAATTAATTACTCAAATCTTATCATATTGGGAGATTTAAGTATATAGTGTATGAACCAGATGAAAGTGACTGTAAACATTTAAATGACATTCTGGACTTGCACAATCTTTGTATTCTTGCAGATCTCCCCACTCATAAAAGTGAACACTGTCTAGATCCTATATTGTTTAGAGGGCTCAAACTGCCGGGTGTGGATAAGGAACCTGTGAGCTGGTCAGACCATTTCATGATTCATTTTACACGGACAAAGGAGTTGACTACTGCTAGAAGTAAAGCTACCTTTATCTCAGAACCTCGCCGTCGGAAAAAAGATTTGGATTGTATCCCCGACAGCGACCTTTTGAGCGATATATCTATTACATATGATGCTATGGCTGGGGTTGATGCTTATACAAACTTGATAAGACAACTGCAAGCTAACTGTGACACCATTGCCCCAGCACAAAATACTAAAATTAAACCTAGAAAAAGGAATCAGTGGTTAATGACAAATTAAAGCTCTGTCAGAGCCTATATCGGAAAACTGTAAAAAGTGGCTCATGACTAGAGCCACTGCAGACCACATAAAAGCTAAATGTGCCTTAAACTTTAAGGATGAGATTGCGCTGGTGAAAGCACTGAGTCTACAAAAACAAATACATTATGCAGCAAATAGACCTGAGGAATTATTTATGGTCATTAGGAATTTTTCAAGTCCAATCTACATAAACACCTGCATGCCACCAACTCAGAAGATGGCTAATGATTTTAACACCTTTTTTCATAATAAAATAGACCAGATTAGACTGAATATTGACGCCCAATAGATCCCTTCTCGGATGAGTTGGATGTTGTAGTTGGAAAAAAAAGCATGCTTCTCTGAGTTTAATTTCTCATTGGTGGGAAAAGAAACCATTGAGAAACTACTTTCTCATCTTAAACCCACTAACCTTACGTATGATCCAATTCCAGCATATTTGGCAAAACAACATGTGCGGACACTTTGTGAACCCATTCAGATGTTTGTGAATGCATCACTTGGCCTAGGTTTTGTGCCAGAGGAATTACAGTAATCTTATTTGACACATTTGTTGAAAAAGCCCACTCTGGACCATAAAGTTCTCGCCAACTATCGCCCCATTGCAGGGCTGCTATGGCCAGCAAACATTCTTGAGATAGTTGTCACCATGCAACTTCAAGACCATTTGGAAGAAAATAACATCTTGGATCCTTACCAGTCTGGCTTTAGGCCAGGCCATGGTATGGAGACTGCCCTACTAACGGTCTGGGAGGACCTTCTCGAAAATGCAGAAAAGGGGGACATCAGCATGCTTATCATGCTTGACCTGTCAGCAGCTTTTGACGCTCTGGACTTTGATATACCTAGTTCTAGACTAACCTCACTGACACAGGTACCGGAAAAAAGAATTTATTTATTTAGAATACTTATAATGCCCCGGAGCCCTCAGGCAATTGAATGGTGCAATTAATTTCTAACCAACCGAATTCAACAAGTGAAAGCAGGCCGGTACCTCTCTCCGAAACATTGACAGTATCTTGTGGCGTGCCACAGGGGTCATCTCTGTCACCCATATTGTTTAACCTGTATATCTGCCCACTGTTAAATATTTTCGCTCAGTTTGACTTACGGTATCATTCATATGCAGACAACACCCAGATCTGTCTGTTTTTAAAACAGCCTTTAGAGGCAGCGGAGCGTGTTGTGAAGTGCGCAGAAAGAATCTGCTCATCGTTGCTTGAGAATAAACTTCAGCCAAATCCAACTGACGGAAATTATTGTATTTGGTTCCAAAAATAAACTGGCACATCTTTTTCCGATAATCCCCTGCCCTACATTTTTTCGGAATTGCTCCACATACACAGAATCTGTAAAGAACGTAGGATGCATTTGGCAGTCCAGCTTTGGTCAAATTTTCAGGTGAATCAGATAATTAAGTCTCTATATTTCCAAATGAAGCTTCTAAAACCTATTCTTCCTTTTTATATCTGAGCATGATCGATCGACACAGTCTAAAATATCAACTACAGCCACTTCAAGTGGCCCAAAACTCAGCAGCATGCTTAATTTGCTACCATGGAAATCATCAGTCTCTGAGTTTCGTAGAAGTCTTCACTGTTTGCCGGTCCAGCAGCATACTCACTTTAAGCTGCTGTGCCTCGTTTTTAGATGCATTTGTGGCCTGGCTCTAGCATATTTAACATACAAAATGATGATCTATAATCCCACATGCCCCCTGCGATCTATGTTTCAAGGATTTATGGTAATCCCCCTCCCTTCTAAAACCGCTTGCTGGGGGGATAGACATTTTTCAGTGGCAGGTCCCCGTGCCTGGAACTCACTCCTGCTCTATTTGCGACAGATCGATTCCCTGGCTATTTTTAGGAAGCAACTGAAAACTCATTTATTTGTTAAAAGCTGTTGTACTCCTTTCTTCCTCTTTACATAATAAGATCTGCCTGTTCCTAGATGCAGCTCGCTGCTTGGTTCCCAAGGGATTTGCACGATACAAATTCCAAATCAAATCAATCAAATACAGGGAGAATAGTTCATAATTGAAATGGCCGCAGATGAGATGATCTTTAATGTCAAACAGATCATAGTGAACAAATATCTCCTCCCCATTGGACGTCCATGGCTTCTTTTCCATGGGTGTCCTCTGTCAGATGCTTTAAAACTATCAGACGACGCCATCAAGCCCAATCGTAAAATGAACCTTGTGATCAAGACAGTATAGACCTCCTGCCAGTAACTTTGTTTGGGATTAAACCAAGTTTGAGGAGACTTGTTAAAATCTCTATAGAGAGAACATCCTGAGGACTCTTTACAGTTAGGTGTTACATCAGAACAAGTGGCCCAGGTGGAAATAGAGACTCTTCAAAAACCCAAAGAGACATTTTTGTTTTCTTTTTCATTAGATCAAGCAGAAGATCCCTCTGGAAAAACATATCTTTGGACCTTTGAAAAGGAAATTGGTTTCTCAGACGGAGAGCCCCTTAAGTCCCGAACTCTAGCTGAGGATTATCTGACTAGACCTGTCATGAACCCCGAAATTGCCACTCTAGCACATTTATTAACCCAAATTACAGCTCACCAGATCCAAGCTGAGTTGCGGTTTCAGGCTGGACTGGATCAGATTGTTGCCACCCAACGAAGACCTATTTTGCCCCATAGTGTGTTCCAACCTTATAGAGATGGGGAAGGCTTAAGAAATGTTTTCCTTAATTTCAAAAGGTTGGCACATCAGTTTTGTTGGGCGGAGGGTTGGGGGGTAATTTAAAGACCTGTTATTTAGGCCCACTATTGAAAGGGGAGTTACAAACTTCCTACCAACTTTTAAATCCCTTAGGCACAGCAACATTTAGTGAGATCAGGCAGGGACTATTAAAAAAAGGATTGGTCAAATAGATCATTTCTATAAACAAACATTTCGAGAGATTAGGTAAGGACCTGGGGAGTCAACTATTGAATTGGCGGCCTGAGTGCAAAACACCATCTCATTGGGATTAGGAAAGAAAACTCTACCAGAAGTAATTGAAATCTTGACCTTGTAGAAGTACATCAATTCCCTACCACGTTTTCTGGTGGGGGCAGTCCTTCCATAAAATAAACCCACAATGGCCATAGTGATGAAAATAGCCCGAAAGTATGTGGAGGCTAGTTGACATGTAAGATCAGTCCACAGAAATGAGGAAGCCAAGACATATTCTTAAGACTTCCCCCATCTACTATATAATTCAGGAGGGAAACAAAATGAGGAATAAAATTCAGGATACCCTAAATAAACCAAGAGTAAAAGATCTTGAAAAGGGAGCCGGGAGAAATGTACTCGGTAAAGACAGAGAAGAAAAGAGAAGAAACAGTGGGGGAGAAAACACTGAGCTTCGCTCACCGGCTCCACGAACACTGCGGTTGCGGGCTGCTGCAACTTCCCCACTTTTGCTTCTTCTTCTACGGCTTTAGGAACACTTGGGACCCACGCCCCTCTGTAGCACGGGTGTCTCTGGTCCGGCCACACCAACTTGGAGTCTCCTGCACTCCTTTGTGCCTCAGCTTGCTTCTTGCTACGGGCCTCGGGCTTCCGCAAGGCTCTGCAATCACAGCCACTAGGAGCAAGTGTGAAGACCTTCACTTTCAGCACGTCTCTCTGTGCAGCCACGGCAAAGCAGGGTTTGTTAACACAGGACCGTTTCAGAACTTGAAGGTGAAATCTGCTCTCTCCATGTCCCGGCGTCCCTTAAGTGATCACACTTCCTCATGGACTGCCAGCCCCATGCTCATCTCCTTCTGCTACTGCTAGCCTTCTAGATCCTGCTCCAGCTCCTCTCCCTGCTCCTTCTTCCTTCCCCATCCTGCTGCAGCCTTTTATGCCTCTTCGGTGGGGCAATTGAATTCAGGTGCAGGCTGTTAGTGTTAATTGTCTGACCCTGGCAAAGGCTGTTAGGCCTGATTGCGTGTCCCCTACTTCTATATGCCTTTTCAGCCCTCTTCTTCGTCTCAGTCCCTATGGGATTGTGGGACACGTAGTTCACTTTTATCAAAGTTAGGTTTTTCCACTTCTTGTACCTTTTTAAGGGTAGATTTCATTCCCTTAGTATTTTCAACAGAGGTTTTATAGGCTTTGTTATTAAAGGAAGAAGGTGTAGAGAAGGCAACATTTCTTCCATTCCTTGTAGTATACCTTTGGTATTGAGGAGGGTATTTGTTTTTAGGGTTACAAAAGATTTGCTCTTTTGGTATAATTGGTTTGGATGTTACACCTTAGGTTTTACCACCTTAGTTTTAACAGGAGGTTGAGAGATATTAAAATGACAGTAAATCATAACCTCTTCTGGTATAGTGGTAAGGGTACCCCTTTCAGAGGAAAAATACTGTGTCTCATCCCACTGAATCTCCTCACTACCCTCAGCCCCATCTGCGCCCAGATGATCCTTCCGCAGTACACATACCCCCATGATTGGGTTCAGGAGGTGTCTGCCTGCTCCTGGCCACCTGGGAGGAGACTTTAGGCAGGGTTTTAGTGAGGGATACACTGGATTCTTCACAGGTTCTCTTGCATTTTGGGCTTGCCGTTTCCTGCAGGGGACTCGAGGTGCTGGGAACGTCTCAGTGCGATGTATGCATGCACCCAGTTTCTCGCTCTGTCATGTATGCAGGAGTTCTTTTCCCTTGCTGGTTCTTGAACACTGCAGGTTTGCATAATTCCCTCTTACTTGTAATGTTTAGTAATTGCTCTAGTTCCCAAGTAGTAAGTGAACACTGTGGATCTCATTATTCCAGCTGGTTAATGCCTCTGGTTGTTGGTTAAAAGGGACCCTAAATAGGTATTCCTGGGTGATGTAGTCGTCATAGTCTTGATTCATTAATGTGTTTCTCAGTGGGATATTAGTGCATTTCTGGGGAGAAGTGGGCCAGCGGGATCCCTCCCTAAACACGCTCTGGGAGGCACGTTGAGTAGCAGGTGGACCAGTCCAGTGCCTGGGGCTCGATTTCCCCACATAACAGAATTGGCAGCTCCACCATACTCTGTTACTGTTACCACCACATAACTGCTGTGGAACTTTAGGTGGGGTTATTCCCCGCTGTTTAATCTCTTAGGACTTTTTGTGGTTTGGAGGAATTACCACTAGTGGTCAGTCTTCCTTTGTGTGTGCTTAAAGTGCAGGAAATCCTTCCAGCCAAGAGTTGTGAAGGCATTACCTCAACTTTTCTTAGAAAGGCATTATATAGCGGTGCAGTAAAAGTTGGAGCAATTCCTGTTACCAACCCTTTTGCCTTATTTAAGGTATATGCTATTGGGTTGCCCCTACGGCACCCAGTACCAGGGTGCCTCTCAAACATCTCACTTTTGTCCTAGGGTATTTCTATTACCATACATTAGTTTTATGGAGTAGGTTTGTGGCAACTATTCTTTTGTTTTGGCTACACAACGGTGCAAGCTATTTTCTAGAGGCGCAGCTGTGTGCATCTGCAGGAGATCCTGCCCCCCCCACCTCCCACGTATTGGAGACATGAGGTCATGCCGTACCTAACACCAACCATAATACCAGTACCGCAGAGAGTGTTTGAAATAAGATACCCATTGAGACAACCCTACCTAATGTACTCTCAACGTGATGATAACCTGCAGGAGGAAAACCCCGAAGGAGTATGAAAAGGACCTAAGGAATTAATTGATGATGTCATAAAGAAGTGTGCACAATGTCTCAAGATAAGTTATAAGTCCTAAAGGACAAATGATGACGCAAGAGGTCAAATGAACTACTGACGTAGACAAAAAGAAACCTATGCAATAACCAAGATGTTGAAGACAACAGAAGCTAAATGCATGTACAGACGCTGAAACTCAAGATAGATTAAGTCATCATAGAAGCTTGCTATAAGTAGTGAATAGAATGCAGGTGAAGCCGCCATTTTACAGAAACTGGACATTGGTATCATGAATTTAGTAAGCCAGAATCCAGGAAGCGGGAATGGAAAACTCTGTCGCAGCAAGAATAATAGGCTCATGGAGCTGCATGGCGAGGCTGTCTGGCCAGGTGTCAAGACTGAAGCAACGAAGGTCAGCTATCTGTTCTGGAAAGGAGCGAGCGTGCAGTTGATGAATCTTCCCTTGTTAGGTGCAAGAAAGAACACCAATGATGCCAAGTTTGAATTCATTTAGAGCATTTAAAACCTACAAAATGGACCAAACCATGGTGTCCTGTCACGTGAGCCAAGGATGGAAATAGAGCTCGGACCTGAAGTCCCAGACACTGTAGCGAGTGCTCGCCCTACCGTGCATGCCCAAAGATGAGAAGTCACAACAAGGCCAAGTACAAAGACCGTTTTATGTCAGACGGCATGGGTGCGATGCGAGATGCTGTGTTAATTGGGTGGTGGGGTCAGTTCATGCCCTATCTCTTCACACCTGGGTCTGGGCTTACGTGCTGCTAAATGAACCGAATGTTCCAGACATGGCACAAGCGTGCCAACCAATTGCCTTAGTCCTTACAATGAAGGAGACCAATGAGAAACTGTGTATCTAATGTTTCGGAAATTACATGTTTTTATAGTAGGCATAAATTGTCCAACTGATAGCAAGCAGCCAATAACAATCCTAGCTCCTATAGAAAAGTATATTTGGATGTCTGCCTTAACCAATACCGACCATTGATAGGTTGTTTACTATTGCAACGTAGTATGGTGTCACTCTGATGCATATTTCATATAAAAAAACATATTTTGTGTAGAAATCATTGAGTCTGAGCGTACATCTATTCATGTTCGTTCTAACCTCCCAGTTTAAGATATTGTTAATAAAACAGTACTTTGCCATCTTCTGGAGTTGGTTCCGTTATTTGGATTCAGAATTATTCTGGTGTAATCCCATCCATTCGATATGCACGTTCCTAAGGGCCATATGCTCAATTTAACATCATAAGTCCAGCGATGTGCATTTCGGTATCCATTGGGGTACCAATGAGATTTTTTAAATCCCGCTCTCTGCCATTTTGTGTATTAGGTCTCCCTTTGTTCAAGGCAACCACAAGGAAGGGTCAAAATGGCCTTCCAACCACGTTGGCTCTTTGTGAGCCCACATAGCAGCCTCCATATTGGTTCTAGCTGGTCTAGACCAGTATAGGTCCTTCTCACTTCCTGTGGGAATAGTCTAAGCTGAATGGCAGTCTTTTTCAATTTAAACTTTGTTTATTAAGGACTTGGTGAGCAATCAGCGGAAAATACACAACAGCAGTGTCATACATCATGAGGTACAATTAGCATATTATCATAAGGCACAATATATTGGCAAGCAGACATGAAATGCTCCACTGGAAAGTTCAGGGCTCTGCTTTCTTTGCTAAATAAACTTGAAAGTCAAGTAGTCAGCATGGGGGTTACTTCCAAATCCAACACATCAGGACAGCGCTCTTAACTAACAGAAGCCCCAAGTTAAGGAATCTTCTCTGTACTATGGACATCTTTCCTGTGCAACCCAACAAGCACTCTCGCGCTGTGAGGTGGAGCTGCAGGTTTAGTAGGTCTTCAAGATCCCTGCATACCTCGGACCAATACCCACCGCGGGGCGCCGAAAGGTCAGGCTCTTCGGCTGCCAAGCAGGGCGCGACTTCCCCGGCACGATCAAACACGAGCCAGCGCTCTGGTTCGGGGAAGAGGAAGTCCGAGAACCCGGGTAAGCTTCTGGAGAGGCCCCGGTCGATCTCGAAGGGAGCCGAGGGGGAGCGAGGCGATGACCCTCCCCCCAAACTGAAGGCCCAGGACGCACCTAAGGTGGTGAAGGCCTTGATCCATCCGGCAAAGGCCTCTATCGAGGTTGTCGCAGCGGCCCTGGCGAAGCCGGCAGAGACTACGCCAGTGGAGGAGGCCTCGGGGCCTAGAGTTTCCCTGCCACCGCGGAGGGAATCCTCTTTCCAGCCCATCGTTAAGACCGCCGTGAAGACCCCGGTGGACAAAGAGGGGGGGGCGGTGGCCATTATGGACTCAGATTCAGCCTCCGAGGAGGATCTGGTGGAAACCGTGAAAGGCCTCAACGAGAGGTTCGAAGGCCTCAACGAGAGGTTTGAGAAGGTTCGATCCCAGGGGAAGGTTCCTGCTGATGTGATCGAAGATAGCGACGATGGCAACGACGAGGGCCCAGTGGAGCAGCCATCCCGCCCGTCGCAGTCATTGCCCGAGCCCCAGAATAGCTCGGCGGCCATTTTGTTGGCGATCCAATCCTTATTTACTGAGATAAGGACGAGGTTACCACGGACCCCGACGGAGGATCCAGAACCAGGACCGTCGGGAAGCCCTACGAACAAGCGGAGGAGAGTCCAACCCGCACTGCCCTTCGTGCCCACGAGGCCTGTGGACCCCTCATTCCCCTCGCCGGACCATCAGGATGATACGGCGATGGATACAGCGACGGGGACGGACGACGACGGCGGCGATGATACAACGGACATTCCTTCATCACCCCCCCCTCGGGAATCTCCACCCGATGAAATTGGCTCTTTCCATTCCATGATAGCCAGGGCATCCGAGCTCTTCCAGCTCTGCCCTGAGGAACAGAAAAGGAAGGCTTTCTTTACCAACGACGGGAGGCCAAGAGAAAGACGGTCCTCGCGGTACCATTGCTAGACGACATCTGGGACGAGGGGCTGGCTATCCTGAAGAACCCTTCCACGACACCCGCCAAAAGGGACAGGTATGAGAAGAAGTACTGGGTCCCCGATGCCGCCCTCTTGTGCCTCAGGGTCCAGCCTACGCCGGACTCGGTCGTCTCGGCAGGGGCCAAGAAGAAAGCGTCGGGTGCGGCGGCTTCAACTTCCACTTCCCCGCCGGACAGCGAGGGCAAGAAGTTGGACTCCATGGGACGACGAGTCATCTCGTCGGCGGCGACGACGATTAAGGCGGCCAATGCCTTAGCGATTGTGGCCCGTTACGACCGGGAACTTTGGTTCAAGATAGCTAGACTTCCTACCGGACGACAAGAGGGCAGAGGCTGCAGGAAGGTGAGGTGGCGTCGGATCACGCTATAATGTTGGCAACGGACATTGCCGATACTGGATTTCGCCAGCTGGGCAACAGTGTTTGCCTTCGACGACGAGGATGGCTCAAGGCGACATATTTTCGCCAGGACGTCCAGACCAGAGTATTTGGACATGCCGTTCGACGGCAACAAACCGGTTTGGGAAGACGGTGGATGAGTCCCTCCAGGCCATCAAGACTGACACAGAGACAGCCCGAGCCCTAGGAGTCCTTCAGCAACGGCAGCCATTTCGGAGCTCCAGAGGCAGACAGGGAGCCTCCAAGCGATCCATCGGTGGCTCTTCTACGGAACGCCAGGCGACCTGCTCCTCGTCCCAAGAGGCCTACAGAGGCCGCGGCAAGGAAGGAGGGTCTCGCTCCGTCGTCAAGGAGGCCAAGGCGGCAAGGCCTCTTCCAAGCAAGACTGAACCGGCCGTAGCGTCGGGCCCCCACCGAAGCACCCCGGTGGGAGGCTGGCTGACGAAGTTCATCAGCGTGTGGGAGTCCATCTCCACCGACCGTTGGGTGCTGGACACCCTGGCCCGCGGACACTCGCTAGAATTTCAAAGGAAGTGTCCTCGCATTCCTCCCGTGGCCAGGAAGGAGAATCACATCCCTCAACTGCTGTTGGAGGTAAGGGCGATGCTCAAGAAAGGTGCCATCGAGCTCGTCCCCAAGAGGCTCCGGGGCATACTCAAGGTACTTCCTCGTCAGAAAGAAGACAGGCGGTTGGCGCCCCATCCTGGACCTGCGTCGGTTAAACAAGTACATCAAGGCACAGAAATTCAGGATGGTCACCCTCCAGCACGTGCTGGGACAGCAGGAGGAGGGCGACTTCCTATCGTCGTCGGACCTGGAGGATGCTTACTTCCACATCCCCATTCTAAAAGGACACAAAGTTCCTAAGATTCTTAGTCCAGGGGCGTCACTACCAATTCAGAGCCCTGCCGTTCGGATTGAAGTCGGCACCCAGGGTGTTCACCAAGTGCCTCGCACCAGTGGCGGCGCGGCTGCGCCTGCATGGGATCCACGTCTACCCCTACCTGGACGACTGGCTGATCCGTGCAAGGTCAAGAGAACTCGCCGTCGAACACACGGCGAGGACCGTCCGCCTGCTCACGGAAATGGGATTCGCCATCAACTACCCCAAATCCCACCTGGTTCCTTCGCAGGTGGCACTGTTTTTGGGAGCGGAGCTCGATACTGTGGAGCGATTGGCATCTCTGTCGGAAGAAAGGACAAAGGCCATTTTGGGCATGGTGCAGCGCCTGTTAGCCACGGACGTGGCCAGGGTAAGGTCCATCAAGTCCCTCCTCGGGATGATGTCCTCATGCATCTACCTTGTGCCCCTTTGCAGACTTCGGATGCGTCCGCTACAAGAGTTCCTCGACGCCCGCTGGATTCATGCGGCGGGCAGCTTCGAAGACAGGATCCCGCTCGACGAGGAGTTCCGTCGGGCGATTCTATGGTGGGGTACCCGTGCGCACCTCACGGCAGGCACAGACTTTCAGACCCCGGCCTATCAGGAGATGGCGACAACGGACACCTCCCTGGAGGGATGGGGGGCCCACACCGGAGATCTCCACGCAAGAGGCCTCTGGCTCCCAGAGGAGAGGTCTCTCCACATCAACATCCTAGAGCTACGAGCCGTGTTCTGGGCGCTCAAATCGTTCCTTCCGCCCCTCAAGGACAAAGTGGTGAGGATCTTCACCGACAACACCACCACGATGTTCTACATCCGGAAGCAGGGAGGCACCAGATCCCCAGCCCTATCCAAGGAGGCCCAGGATCTGTGGCACTGGGCCGTCGCCCAGGGGATGTTTCTGGTTCCCTTCCACCTGGCAGGAATAAAAAACACCATTGTCGACTCACTCAGCAGGGAGCTGCGCTCATGCCACGAGTGGGAACTATGCCAGGACCAGGTGGATCGGCTCTTTCAACGATGGGGCAAACCCCAGATCGAACTGTTCGCGACGGCGACGAACTCCAAGTGCCAGAGTTTCGCCAGCAGGTTCACACAGCCGAGGAGCATGGGCGATGCTTTCTCGTTCCCTTGGGACGGCCTGTTCCTGTACGCGTTCCCTCCGTTGTTGCCGTTGCTGCTCAGTCTCATCAACCAGCTCAAGAGGTCCAGGTGCAGGATGATCCTCGTTGCACCGGCGTGGCCGAGGCAGATCTGGTTCCCGGACCTTCTGGACTTGTCAACGTCCCCACCTATCAAGCTGGCAACGGACACGGATCTTCTCTCCAGAGAAGGATGTGCCATTCTTCATCACGACACGGAGTTGCTGAACTTGCAGGCTTGGCTCCTGCAGCACTAGAGTTTGGAGGATACAATATCCCGGCTGACTGCAGAGAGGTTCTTGCAAAAGCCAGGGCGTCCTCAACTTTCAAGTGCTATGGACATAAATGGAAGAGGTTCTCTGTCTGGTGGCGTGCACCGAAGATTAACCCTCTGCGGATTACGGCCCCTGAAGTATTGCCGTACCTACTGTCGCTGGCCAAAGCTGGACTGGCTCACGCCTCTATCAAGATACTTCTGGCTGCCATCTCCCGATACACCAGAACTAGAGGACGGGCGTCCTTGTGGTCTCATCACCAGGTGAAGGAATTTATGAAGGGACTATTCCAATCGTTCCCAACGGTGAAGGCCCCTGCCCAGGCGTGGGAGCTCAACTTGATGCTGACCAGGCTCATGGGGGCCCCATTCGAGCCTATGCATTCGGCACCGTTGAAGTTCCTGTCGTGGAAGACAGCATTTCTCGTGGCCATCACCTCCGCACGACGAGTGGGAGTGATCCAGGCCCTATCTTTCAAGCCTCCATACTTGACTTTTCACGACACGAGGGTGGTGCTGAGGACGCACCCCTCCTTTATGCCCAAGGTGCCGTCGGACTTCCACCACAACAAGCCCTTGGTGTTGCCAGTTTTCTTCCTGTCGCCTTCGTCGAAGGCCGAGAGGACTCTGCACTCGCTGGACGTAACTAGAGCGCTGAAGTTCTGCGTGGACCGCACAAAGAGTTTTCGGAAGACATCACAGCTGTTTGTGAACTTTGGACCTGTGAATCAAGGGAAGGCTCTCTCGAAGGCTTCCATTTCCAGATGGCTCTCCGGCTGCATAATGCACTGTCACCGGTTGGCAAACCGACCACTGCCCGGCCGTCCGAGAGCCCATTGGACCAGAGCGATCGCTGCTACCACAGCGTTCCTGTCTGGTGTGCCCCTGCTGGACATGTGCAGGGCTGCTACGTGGAGGTCGACACACACCTTCACACGATTATACTGCGGCGATCGGGACTCCAGGGAGGAGTCCAGGGTCGGCCAAGCAGTGCTGCACAACCTGTCCGCTTAAGGTGAGCCTGGTGAGGTGGTAAGAGATGCTTAATGTTGAGTTGTATTGCTTAATGTTGAGCCTGTTGCCACCTCCTGTGGTTGTGCATGTGTATACTGCTATGTATTCTTGTATTCATGAGCATGTGATTCCATGCCAGACCCTATGCTGGAGAAGGAATAAGTTACTTACCTGTAACTGTTGTTCTCCAGCATGTGTCTGGCCTGGATTCACATGCGAACCTTCCCTCCTTCCCCTCTGCGGCTCTTCACTTGGTCATACTGCCACTTTACGTGCTACCAAATCTTAGGATGGCTGCCAGGAGAGGGGCTTAGGGAGAGGGCAGTCATTGGCTGGGGGCAGTATGACCAAGAGATCAGTGATTGGTTACTACTAAGAAAGACAGATCAGAAACGAAACTGATACTGATTTTTTTCTTTACCGAGGATTCCCAGCCTGACGACGGGGAATATTCATGAGCATGTGAATCCATGCCAGACCCATGCTGGAGAACAACAGTTACAGGTAAATAACTTGTTCCTTGTTGCTGCTTCATGCAGAGACTGTTGGAGCACTTCCTCAAGGAATTGTAGCCTATGGGGATCCTGAACGTTCTGGAATTCCTTATAGAGTTCAGAGCACAAGCCATCAAACACCTGTGCTTTACCGTTGGGAAGTTCTATAATAGCTAATTTAATCTCCTTGGCCGTTATCAGGATTTCTAATGCCTTGCTGGCCTCTCTGGATAGTAGTGTCGTTGGTACCCCTCCTAGATTGTGCGCTAACTCCAAGTGAGTAGTGGTTCCCTTCAACTGATCTAAGGCTGAGGAAAACTGGTAAAATACATCATTGGTGTCCTCATCCGTGGCTGCAGACCCATCTTGCCTTCTAATGTATGGGATGTGTGTATGACCTCTGCCTCTGACCTAATCACATGAGCCAACATGCAGCCGTGCCTATCTACCTCCCCATACCTTCCCCATGCTATTGGCCAATCCAGGTGTAGTAGTTCCCTTCCCACAGCGTGGGACATCAATCTTGAAGTCTTGCCTTAGCTCAGTGGTGGGGGACCAAGCATATTGCTGCTGTAAAGTCGAGAGTTTAGATTCTCAAGCATCTAACTGGCCCCTAATGCTCTTACGAACCCCGAATTCAGTAGACTTCGTCATTCCATGGAGTATGCTTTGAAGGCCTGCCACAGTGTTGCCGCCCAAAGTTAGTATCAAAATACGAAGATAGGTGTTCATGTAGGTTGAAGGAAAACACTGCCGGTTTACAACACTTGCATTCCACCTGTGTTGGACAACTGTAAAGACAACAAAATGGGAGAGTGGTCTGACGAGGATTGTGGGAGTGTAGTACACCTTGCAACCCCATTGAGTAATGCTTTAATTGGATTCCCCAGCCCCTGAACATTCCAACTGAGGAGAGTGACAGTGTGTCTGAACTCGCCCGTCTGTGCCATAATGCATATTTGTATCTTTATGGGAAGAGCCTGTGGTGACATCGCAAACCTTCCAAAAGCAGCCCCCACCAAGTGCAGTTTAACCATGCCCACCCCCAAAACCGCCCTAACCTCAGCAGTGCATTGCCCACCCCCAAACTCGACGAAAATGCAACATATGCGCTTGCACCGGGTACAACCATTTCCACGCTGATTGGGCTTAAGATGATCCATCCCAAGAGCATGGGTACAAGGATCAAAGCTGCACACACTAGCCCGCATTAGCCTATATTATCATTAACTCGTAGGTAGCTCAGTAACAGACATTGGGGGTCATTCCGAGGTTGGAGGTAAGGGATTACCGGCGCCTGTAAGGGCACCGATGGCAGTAATCCCTTACCTCCGTATTCCGAGTTCCCTTTGCGGGTCCCTCTTTACCTCCTGCTTTTAGCAGGAGTAAATTACGGGACCCGCAAAGTGACCTTGGAGTAAATTACGGCGCCGTAATTTACGGTGCCGTAATTACCTCCTTCCCCATTCCCATTGAGCCCTATGGGGGCAGAAATGGGGTTGGGGGTGGGCTATGGTGAATGGGGAATTACCAGTCCATCCAACCTTGGAATGGACCGTTAATTACTCCATTCACCATGCCGGTATTTCATGGAGTAAATAGCTCCATGGTTGCCAACCATGGAGCGATTTACTCCATGGTGTAGTCCTAACTCGGAATGAGGGCCATTATATCATAAAACCATTCAAATACTCAGGGTGCCGCTGGCCTGGGAAGCAGGCAGAGGAATATGCAACTCAATGAAGGACATGGCCTTTCGGGCATCGTGAAAAAGTGGGCTCTGTTATTGAATTGAATCTTCAGCCGTGCCGGGAATAGCATCGCCTAGGGCACGTTTCTCTCTTACCAATTTCTTCATGCCCATAAAGGTGCATTGTTCCTGCTGCACAGCAATCGTCAAATCGGGATAAAAATGTGAACAGTTATAGAACCAAGCCTGAGCTCTCTTTTGTCCCTGGTTGTATGCAGTATAAGGTCCCTCTCTGTAGTTCAAAATATGTGCAATAATCGGCCTGTGGTAGTCTCCAGGTATAGGCTTCATAGCCAGCGCTCTGTGAGCTTGTTCAACTGTGCAATGAGGTGGCCAGCAAGTGTTGTCCAAAAGCTCACGGAACAAGTCCTCCATTGCCGACAGCATATTCCTACGAAGTGCTTCTTTCGGTACCCCAATAATGGACTCCAGGTCTTGGCACTTTGCTTGCATCTGCTTTATACCCCTGGTCAAAGCGGAGACGGCTGTCTGTAGTCCTACAACAGTATCTTTGGTCACACTTATTCTTTCTCTGCCTTTGTGATGCACTGCATCTCCTTATCCGGATGGGTGCGAAGGGATGACACATTGGCAGCGATGCCTTTTTACTTTTACATTCACAGAAGCAAAACCCTGTTGCATTATTTCCAGCATACACTGTTGATCTGTGGCCGTGGAATAGGTAGAGCCTGAAAAGATCACTAGTGTCTGGTTATTATCTGCGCTGGCATCAGATGGTCGCGGGGTAGGTTTTGCAAATCTATCCATTCCACCCCCTTTCTTGCTGCTTGTGCCTTTGGTCATGCCGGATATTGTGAGTCTCAAGATAGGGCAGAGAAATAGGGCGAGCCCTGTGGGGCAACACGTGTATGTCTCCCCACACAGACACACGGAGCACCCACTGCACACGCCGCTGCCCATCTCACCCCCTCCCCCCTCAGTTGCAGTGAGACTGGTCGCCTATATCCCAGCCCAGGCAGCAAATGTTGTTTACTCACATAAGGCAGTAGATATGACCGCGAAGCAGACCCCAATAGTGCACGGATCCAGCAAATAACACAGCAAGCCCCAGCTAGCCACAAGCTACAGCTGCTATGACCGTGTGACCGGGCCTACTTAACAGAATACTTGTCAAGGTGCCTGTCAATGCTCAATGGTTCAGAAAAGGATGTTTGGGTCTGGAAGAGAATAAACCTTGGGTTGGTACTTGCTGGTTTAGGCCCCTTTTTTGTGGCATTCGGAAACCCTGGGCAGCAGTCCGGCCTGGATAATGGGCAGGACGTCACCGTTGTTGTATTTCAAATGGGCCCTGTAACATAAGCACGGTACCTGAGGAATGACACACAGACACGTCTTACTGCTATGAAATCCCAGTGGTGACTGCTCGCAAGGGCTCCCCTTTATTCTCTGCGCATGCGCAGCCCTCGTTCTAGCTCGTGCATGCGTGCAGGGATTATCATGGCTCTGTAACATTCCTCCTTTTCCATAAAGAACAGACAGAGTGGTAACATGAATAACATTTAGCGGCCCAACGGGGCTGCCACATTTAGTGCAAAACACAGTCAGCATGGGGACCCAACGTGGGTCAATACCGTCCTCCCTGGGACTCGGGGATCTGGGTCCATTATGAAGTTGCGGAACCTGGCTGGGCATTTGCAACCCTCCTAACTTGGATACCTCCGGCTGTCGCTCTGGAACGGATGTGGAGAGTCTGCAGGTATCTGGTTACCTCCATCCTCGCTGTCCCTGGGTGCATGGCTGGCATCCGGAGTCGCTGGTTCACTTTCTGTAGGACTCTCTCCTGCTGGATGGGCCTCCACTTTCTTGAAGTAGCATGCGTTCCTGGTAACCGTTCCTCTTCGATCGGCGGCCGTCACCATCGATTCATTTGCATGTGTTATGCCCATGGGGTTGGGCTCATTTGTTAGGGATAACTTTCTCTCTGGATGGCAGTTGCGCACTAGTACTGTATCCCCCACTGCAATGTTGGGCTGCTGGAGATGTCTCCTGGCGTTTTCGCGCTCGTTGTGCGCCTGTCATTCCGCAAGTGTCCTACGGTCATCGATGGTACCCGGGTCTCACCCTTCCATATCTGATATTAGTCCTCTGGGACACCGCTTGAAAAGGGCCTCTGCTGGGGCCACCCCAGTAGATTGATGGGGAGTGGCACGATAATCACGGTGGAATTGGAATAGGTTCTTTCGTAGTTCCCCCTCCTTGACTCTGGGAGATCCTGAATACTTTGTTTAGCGTGCGCATAAACCGCTCGGCTTCTACGTTGGCCCTTGGCCAGAGTGGTGTCACCTTGCGGTGCTTTATTCCACATTCCTCCATGTATTGTGCAAATTGCTGTCCTTGAAAAGGGGGTCCATTGTCTGAGCATAGTTCAAGGCAGAACCCATGGATGGCCAAGATTCGTACCAGTGCTTGAATGGTGTGATCACTGGCGGTGGTCTCAACCAGTTCTATTTTTGGGTATCGCGACCATTGGTCGATTACTGCCAGAAAGTAGGTGCCTCTCCCTGTAGAGCCAAAATCTGCATGTACTGTTCCCCATGGTCTGTCACTTCTTCCCATCGACTCTATGCAGGGTTCGCTCGCTGCCGGGCTAGCAGCTTAGCACCAGATGCACTGTTGTACATACTCGTCCACCCGATGTTCCAGGTCTGGGAACCACACCTTGGCTCTCAGACGAGCTTTAGTTTTGGCTGTGCCCTGTTGACAACTTCAACACCCTCTCCACCTGCATCTGCGGTATGACGATCTGCCGTCCTCCTAACAGTAACCCTTCCTCTGAAATGGACAGCTCGTTGCGGGAGTGCCACAGCGCCTGTAGGTCCTGTTGGGTGCCTTTCTCTCTGCGTGCTACGTTCGCCAGCACCATCTTCCAGTCTCAACTGGGCATTGCAGTCTTTATGAGCTGAAAACACTCATCCACCGTAGATGCGTCTACGAGGTCTGGCAAGGTTAATGCTATGGGCATGGCGGCCTCCACCATTTGACGGCTACTTCGGCACAATCTTTTTTGGCTGGCCCTTCCTGCGCATGGCCACCTCTGGGGTGCCAGGACAGGTAGTCTGCCGGGTTATTCGTGCCTGGCCTGTATTGAAGCTTCACTCCGTATTCCATCAGGGATAACATCCACCTTTCAATCCGTAGGGGAGGTTTGGATGATGCCCCTGCCATGATGGGGATCAAAGGCTTATGGTCCGTAATGACCGACATTGGCTTGCCCAATATGTATAAGTGAAAATGTTTGCACCCCCACAGAATGGCCAGCGCCTCTCTATCTGTGAATACCTCTATTCCGTATCAGTCAGGGCCTTGCTGGCGAACGCTATCGGCCGCATCTGTCCCTGCGTATCCGGCTGCAACAGCACTGCTCCCAGTCCTACTGGACTGGCATCAACGACCAGTTCAGATTCCTTCTTGGGATCGAAATATGCCATTGTTTCTTCCCTGCTTAGTGTTGCTTTGATGGTGTTAAACACCTTCTGCTCCCGGGCGGATGTTAGGGAGAATTCTCTGTTTAGGCTGAATTTCCCTACCTAGTGAGTCCCCCAGCAGCTTTGCTGGATTTCTGGGGTTTAATTTTTTTCTCCTGCCAAGAGTGAGACTCTTTTACCCTCACTCTTGGACATGTTGAAGTGTGTTTTCTTGGTTAAACCTTGTGTTGAATGGGCTATGGGGTCTTTTACTCCATAGGGCCTCATGTATTTTTGTGATGTGGGTCACACAGCACCCTCTGTGCCGTGACCCAGGGGTGTCCTAGGGACTCCCCAACATAGACTCCATACCCTGGGACTGACTACTGTCTCCCAGGGCATGTAAAGTCACCAAAGACTTTGCTAGTCTTGAATCCTGAACAGAACCAGTACAAACCATCATATTGTGGACGTACTGGCTGGGGCAATTCGATTGCCCCAGGGTCTGTTAGTCGAGGGGGCACGTCTCCGTCCCCCCTGATCGAGTTTTGGCTGGTGGCAGTGGAAACTACTTTTTATATTCGACCGCGAATATTTCCCTATGAGATTTCCCATTGTTTTAGGCTAACACATTTAATTATTTATTTACGGTAGCCTTAAACATACCGCCGGTTTATATATTTATTTTTATAACTCCGGTTGGGACTTTTTGCCAAAACTTGATTCTAAAATGGCGTTGGTGTTCGCCTCTGTAACTCTGACCCAAAGTGGAGCCCTTTGTTCCACTTTTGGCGGGCTTCTCCACAGAAGCCCTCCAAAGTGGTGCCACTCTGTCTGGGATACTTAGGAGGGGTGGAGGGGGATTTAGGCACCCTGGACTGAGTTACCTTGGTAACTCAAGTCGCACTCCGTCCTGATTGGCCCAAGTGGTGAGCCGCCCGGCTCACCACTTAGCATGTTTGAGTGACAGCTAGGCTGGGTGAATGGGGGCTTGCTGCATAAAAGCAGGGCTTTGGGGACTGGGACTTCAGAAGTCGCCACAGGACCAAGAATCCGACGAGGGAAGAGCTGAGCCGACCTGCTTCGACGACACCACCCGGTGGAGCCCTGCTGAACCGTCTCACCACTTTTTCCCGACGACCGAGGAGAACTCTTAACGGAGTGGCTCCTTCCCTTGACTGGTGGGGACAACCAGTTTTCGCCTTCTTTCCGTTCTTTGAGGTATCTCGTGGCCGCCTTGCCTGTGCCAAGCACCCCGGCATCCGGAATACCACACTTTACCCCCATACCGCGAAAGTCGGTACCAACCCTTTAACCGGAGGACTCCGCGGCTGGTTTCTTCCCGGGCAGTGCTACGACCTTTCTCTTCTGCTCTTCAGCGAGATATTCTTCTCCCCTGACCGACGTCGAGCCTTGCTGTCACTGCCTGGAACAACTGCCCCCGCTGGAGGATCCTTTCCGCTTAAGGTACTGTGTTCCGCCTGGCTTCCCTTGCCACCGACTGTACGGGGTAGATTTAGTCCCCGGCTTTCGAACCTGGGAGTGCCTGGGACACTTTGGCTAAACTTTCTGAGCCACTCTAAACTCTTTTTGACTCCTTGCAAGACTTTGAATCTCTAACTAACAGTGTGATCTTGGGCACATTTTCGCTCCGGCTACTCTAAGAGTGGGCCCTGCCTAGTGACTTTTGCTCACCTGTGACCTTGTGCTTCTTTGAGCCTATTGCAAGTGTTCTGGACCTTAGAGTGGTGTGTTTAACCCATTTCTGCTTTTTCTCTCCCTTTCTTGGAAACTACTAGAGTGTCATCTAACGTTAAGCACTCACCTCTGTTTTAATTAAGTGGTGTTAACCTAGAGTTGTCTAGATAGGAGAAAGGATTGAATCTACTTTCATTATAACTGTGTTTGAAGTGTTTATTATATTTTGCTAGAGTGTTTTTAACCTATGTGTAGTTTAAATAAATAACTATATACTTTTGAAACCAAGCTCTGGTCAGTGTTTGCTTGTGCTATTGTGTTTTGGTACATATTGTGTATACTTTGCATACTGCCTAACTCTTCTTGAGAGAAGTCTGACTGCTCAGCCACAGCTACCAGGTAAATCTGGGTGGTACAGACTGCTACCAAAGGGGTTTACTGCTCTACCTGTAGCCTTAAATCTTTTGCAGTGTTCCCCAAGGGAACTGCACAGGTTTCTGCCTAACACTGGTGTACAGCGGTGGGATTTGTATTGAGTATACATTTTATTGTGCTTTAGATACCTTAGTGCAACTAACCACAAAGCTTAGCACTGAAAAAGTAAAACCTCTAACATGTCAGTTATAGAAAGCTATAGTCAAGAGTCCCTTGCAGCCAAAACTGCTGATTGTTTAAGAGTGCTCTGTAAACATAAGGATCTCCTGACTAAGGGCAAGAAAATGGAGCTGATTGAAAGATTGTTAGCTAACCAAAGTCTGGGTGATGGTTCAGAGGAACCTACCACTCCAGCAACTGTAGATGACAGTGTTGAAATTAACATGGAGCAAAATGTTGATGATTCTGAGGAAGAGTCAGAAGAGGAGGGTGAGGCTGTTGTAACTGTCCCCCCTAGGCCTCTGCCTGCTCTACCTGCTGTGCCTACTGGACCTTTACCAGGTCCCACATTTAGTCCTCAGTACTTTGAACTGGAGAAAATGAAGCTAGAATTGGAGTATAAGAAACTTAATGCTCAAACTGACAAAGAACTAAGGCTAAGGGAAATGGAGCTCAAGTATGACTTAGAAATGAAGAAATTATCTGTTGAGAATGTTTCTCTCTCTGGCTCCTCTAGAAGTTCCAGTCCTAAAAGACCCCGGATGCCTAAAGAATTGGTTGGTATGTATGAGCCTAAGTTGGATGTGTTGGATTGGTTGTCTCTGTTTGAATATAATCATGGGCTCCAGAACATCACAGGAAATGACTTACTCACCTGGTTGTTCTCTAGGCTTCCCCCTGTTGCAACTGATGTGGTAATGGAGATGGGGGAGGAGGATAGGAAGGACTATGAATGTGTGAAACTAGCTTTGATAGCTAGGTTTGGGAAGACCCCTTCCCAGTATCTTAAGAGGTTTAGGAGCCTCAAAAAGCATGATGGTACCCCTTGGGCTACCTGGGTGAATGAATGTTTGAAAAACTTAGAGGGATGGATTAAGGGTTACAAGGTGAACACTTATGAAGGTATGAAGAATTTGTTTATGTTGGAGACTATTTATGATGCCTGCTCTCCTGAGCTCAGACAACACTTGGCTGATTCCAGGGAATTAGATTCCCGGAAACTAGCTAAGGCTGCTGACTTGTGGGTTGCCAACAGGGCCACTCACAAGGATTCTGGGGTAACTCAGAAGAAGGATGGGGAAAAACAGTCTAAGAAGGACTCCAAAGAGAATTCTAATACTACAAATTCCAAAGAGGGCCCCAAACAAAACTATAAGGGTAAGCCACAAGGGAAACCAAATCAGGCTAGTGTACCTTCTGGTCCCAGACCAGAAGGAGGTCAGAACAAGCCTCCATTCCAGCGAGCCTTTGGCTCATGCTTTGTTTGTAAGGCTACTGACCATGTGAAAGGAGATCCCAGATGTAAGGGTAAACCTTCAGGGGTCCAGCTTGCCTCCTTAGCCTTCGCTCCAGAAGAGGAAGTACATATGGCAAGTGGAAACTTTCTATTACTAGCTGATGAACCCACTGGAGTCTCAGCTAGTGTTTCTTTAGTCTCTCTGGGGTTGTGGGAGCAACAGAATTTAGATGTCTATAACTCTATCCCAGATAATACTAAAGAGTATTATAAGGACAGTGTCCAGGTGAATGGTCAGGAGACTCCTGCCATTAGGGACACTGGAGCCAGCATAACTGTGGTGGATGAATCATTTTTCAAGGCAGAGGATGTTGCTAAGGCACCCAAATGCCTCACCAAGTTAGCTGGTGGGCCTGTGCAGATGTGTCCCCAGTTACCAGTTCTCATCCAATGTAATGATATGGCTGTAAAAATACCTGTCAGTGTACAATGTGAAGTGCCAGGTAGGGTTCTGTTGGGTAATGACCTCAAAGCTCTTGGAGTTGTATCTCATACCCCCAGACCTCCTAGCAAAAGGTTTCAGGAACTCACAAAACCTGCAAGGGAGAAAACCCTGAGAGGGTTATCTCAGGAGATGATGACAGAAATCACTCCTCTACCACTGGAGCAACTTACTGCAGTAACTACCAGATCAGGAGCAAAGGGGCAACCCAAGACTCCTAGGAAAAAGCCAGCAGCAAGCACTCCAGTGCTTCCAACAAGGACTTCCCCTAGGTTGTCCAAAGTTACACCTGTAACTCCCCCTCCAGCTGAGGCTGAGAGGGAGGTACAACCCTGTGTGGTTGAGCTAGACTCTGAGGAAGAGCTAGAAGGAGGCCCCAACCTTATTGGAGATTTGGACCCTGAGGACCATCCTGAGCTGCAGTCTTTACTGGCAGAAGGTGGGCCTAGCAGGGCAGCTTTTCGTAAGGGGCAAAGAGAATGTCCAACTCTGGAAGGTCTCCGCCACCAGGCAGCTTCTCAAGCTGATGGGCAAGAGCCTGGGAAGTATAGGTTGCACTGGGAAGATGGCCTCTTCTACAGTGAACCCACTGAGTCTGAACCTGGAGACTACAAACGCCTTGTAGTCCCACAAGAAAACAGACAACAGTTCTTACAACTAGCCCATGAGATACCTTTGGCTGGCCACTTGAGTTTCAAGAAGACCAAGGAAAGGCTCTCACTCTACTTTTATTGGCCAAAGATGGGGGCTGAAGTAGATAGATATTGTAAGAGCTGCCATACCTGCCAGACTTCTGGTAAGGTTGGTTCCAAGAATGTGGCACCTTTAGTGCCTCTCCCAGTTGTGGGAGTCCCATTTGAGAGGGTAGGGATTGACATTGTTGGTCCCCTTGATCCTCCAACCTCCTCAGGCAACAGGTTTATCCTTGTTGTAGTAGACCATGCTACTAGATACCCTGAGGCCATTCCTATGAGGACTGTTACAGCTCCGGCTGTGGCTAAGGCCCTCCTTGGTATTTTTACCAGGGTTGGGTTTCCTAAGGAGGTAATCTCTGACAGGGGGTCAAACTTTATGTCCCACTACATGAAGGCCATGTGGAAAACCTGTGGAGTTACCTACAAGTTCTCAACCGCCTACCACCCTCAGACAAACGGGTTGGTTGAAAGGTTTAACCGAACCATGAAGAGCATGATAGGTGCTTTGGAAGAACCCCTTAAGAAAAAGTGGGACCTTCTACTGCCATGCCTTCTCTTTGCTTATAGAGAAGTCCCTCAGGAGGGAGTAGGTTATTCTCCCTTTGAGCTTCTCTATGGCCATCCAGTCAGAGGTCCATTGGCCCTGATTAAGGAGGGGTTGGAAGGTGCTCCTCCCCTCAAGCCAGTCAGAGTGACTGACTATGTGATAGGTCTCCGGAGGAGAATGTCACACATGATGGCAGAAGCAAGTGACAACTTGAAAGCAGGTCAAGCCCTGGTCAAACATTGGCACGACCAGAAGGCTAACATGGTTGAGTTTACTCAAGACCAGCTAGTTCTAGTTATGCTCCCAACAAGGCAGAGGGCCTTGCAAGACAAATGGATGGGACCCTTCAAGGTTGTGGGAAAACTTGGAGAGGTCAACTATCTGGTGGATCTGGGCAGACCCAGGGAAGCTCCTAGAGTCTTCCACACCAACCGACTAAAAGCATACATCTCCAGACCTGATGTAGGAGCCTTGCTCCTAGCTTCAGCTGCAGAGGAGGAAGAGAGTGAATCTCTCCCTGATCTCCTCAGAGGTGTACCTTTAGATGAAAAAGTTGAAGGAGTCAATCTCTCTTCAGACCTGACACCTGAGCAACAAGAGGAGTGCAAATCTATGTTAAATCAGTTTGCCTCCCTGTTCTCACTGTCACCAGGCTTGACCCCTTGGGGCCAGCATGAGATACTCACTGGTGACTGTCTGCCAGTCAAAAGCAGAGGATACAGAATGTCAGAACATATCAGAGCCCACATCAAAGGAGAGGTCAAGAAGATGCTTGATCTCGGGGTAATAGAGCCCTCTACTAGTCCATGGTCTAGCCCAGTTGTGTTAGTACCAAAGGCAGGATCCAAAGACTTGAGATTCTGTGTGGACTATAGAGCTCTAAATGCAGTCACCAAGACTGATGCCCACCCTTTGCCCAGGACAGATGAGTTGGTGGATAAACTTGGTGCAGCCAAGTACCTCAGCACATTTGACCTGACGTCAGGCTATTGGCAAATAGCCCTGACAGACCATGCCAAGGAGAAAACTGCATTTTCAACCCCAGTTGGCTTGTACCAGTTTAAGGTCATGCCTTTTGGACTGAAAAATGCACCTGCCACATTCCAAAGGATGGTGAACCAAGTTCTGGCTGGGATGGAAGATTTCTGCATGGCATACTTGGATGACATTGCAGTCTTCAGCCACTCCTGGGAAGAACATGTGAACCACCTAGGACATGTGTTGCAGGCTCTGGAACAGGCCCATTTGACAATCAAAGCCAGTAAGTGCCAGATTGGTCAAAGTAAAGTGGTCTACCTTGGACATGAGGTAGGAGGTGGAGAAATAAGGCCTTTGCCCAGCAAGATTGAAGCTGTGCAAAATTGGACAACACCAACTACTCAAACCCAAGTGAGAGCTTTTCTAGGCCTCACTGGGTATTACAGGAATTTCATTGAGAACTATGGGACCATAGCTTCTCCACTGAATGTAATCTCCTCTCCCAAATTCCCTAAAAAGGTAAAATGGAATGAGGAGTGCAATCAGGCCTTTGAAAAACTGAAGAGAGCTCTTTGCCAGGCTCCAGTATTGAGAGCTCCTGACTACCACCAACCTTTCATTGTACAAACTGATGCTTCCAATGTAGGTATAGGTGCAGTTCTAAGCCAACTGGATGAGAAGGGTAGGGAGCACCCCATTTGCTTCATCAGTAGGAAACTGAAGGATCCTGAGACAAGGTGGGCAACTATCGAAAGAGAATGCTTTGCTATTGTGTGGGCACTGAAGAAGTTTAGGCCATACTTGTATGGTTCTACTTTTGTTATTCAGACTGACCACCAACCCTTGAGATGGTTAATGCAAGTGAAAGGGGAAAATCCAAAACTATTGAGATGGTCAATCTGCCTGCAAGGGTTTGATTTCACCATTGAGCACAGGTCAGGGTGTCACCATCAAAATGCTGATGGACTCTCTAGGATGTATATCATCGACTAGAGGTATGAGGTTCATCCAGGAGTGGATTAAATCCTCCTGTCCCTTAGTCTGGGGGGGGCGAGTGTTAGGGAGAATTCTCTGTTTAGGCTGAATTTCCCTACCTAGTGAGTCCCCCAGCAGCTTTGCTGGATTTCTGGGGTTTAATTTTTTTCTCCTGCCAAGAGTGAGACTCTTTTACCCTCACTCTTGGACATGTTGAAGTGTGTTTTCTTGGTTAAACCTTGTGTTGAATGGGCTATGGGGTCTTTTACTCCATAGGGCCTCATGTATTTTTGTGATGTGGGTCACACAGCACCCTCTGTGCCGTGACCCAGGGGTGTCCTAGGGACTCCCCAACATAGACTCCATACCCTGGGACTGACTACTGTCTCCCAGGGCATGTAAAGTCACCAAAGACTTTGCTAGTCTTGAATCCTGAACAGAACCAGTACAAACCATCATATTGTGGACGTACTGGCTGGGGCAATTCGATTGCCCCAGGGTCTGTTAGTCGAGGGGGCACGTCTCCGTCCCCCCTGATCGAGTTTTGGCTGGTGGCAGTGGAAACTACTTTTTATATTCGACCGCGAATATTTCCCTATGAGATTTCCCATTGTTTTAGGCTAACACATTTAATTATTTATTTACGGTAGCCTTAAACATACCGCCGGTTTATATATTTATTTTTATAACTCCGGTTGGGACTTTTTGCCAAAACTTGATTCTAAAATGGCGTTGGTGTTCGCCTCTGTAACTCTGACCCAAAGTGGAGCCCTTTGTTCCACTTTTGGCGGGCTTCTCCACAGAAGCCCTCCAAAGTGGTGCCACTCTGTCTGGGATACTTAGGAGGGGTGGAGGGGGATTTAGGCACCCTGGACTGAGTTACCTTGGTAACTCAAGTCGCACTCCGTCCTGATTGGCCCAAGTGGTGAGCCGCCCGGCTCACCACTTAGCATGTTTGAGTGACAGCTAGGCTGGGTGAATGGGGGCTTGCTGCATAAAAGCAGGGCTTTGGGGACTGGGACTTCAGAAGTCGCCACAGGACCAAGAATCCGACGAGGGAAGAGCTGAGCCGACCTGCTTCGACGACACCACCCGGTGGAGCCCTGCTGAACCGTCTCACCACTTTTTCCCGACGACCGAGGAGAACTCTTAACGGAGTGGCTCCTTCCCTTGACTGGTGGGGACAACCAGTTTTCGCCTTCTTTCCGTTCTTTGAGGTATCTCGTGGCCGCCTTGCCTGTGCCAAGCACCCCGGCATCCGGAATACCACACTTTACCCCCATACCGCGAAAGTCGGTACCAACCCTTTAACCGGAGGACTCCGCGGCTGGTTTCTTCCCGGGCAGTGCTACGACCTTTCTCTTCTGCTCTTCAGCGAGATATTCTTCTCCCCTGACCGACGTCGAGCCTTGCTGTCACTGCCTGGAACAACTGCCCCCGCTGGAGGATCCTTTCCGCTTAAGGTACTGTGTTCCGCCTGGCTTCCCTTGCCACCGACTGTACGGGGTAGATTTAGTCCCCGGCTTTCGAACCTGGGAGTGCCTGGGACACTTTGGCTAAACTTTCTGAGCCACTCTAAACTCTTTTTGACTCCTTGCAAGACTTTGAATCTCTAACTAACAGTGTGATCTTGGGCACATTTTCGCTCCGGCTACTCTAAGAGTGGGCCCTGCCTAGTGACTTTTGCTCACCTGTGACCTTGTGCTTCTTTGAGCCTATTGCAAGTGTTCTGGACCTTAGAGTGGTGTGTTTAACCCATTTCTGCTTTTTCTCTCCCTTTCTTGGAAACTACTAGAGTGTCATCTAACGTTAAGCACTCACCTCTGTTTTAATTAAGTGGTGTTAACCTAGAGTTGTCTAGATAGGAGAAAGGATTGAATCTACTTTCATTATAACTGTGTTTGAAGTGTTTATTATATTTTGCTAGAGTGTTTTTAACCTATGTGTAGTTTAAATAAATAACTATATACTTTTGAAACCAAGCTCTGGTCAGTGTTTGCTTGTGCTATTGTGTTTTGGTACATATTGTGTATACTTTGCATACTGCCTAACTCTTCTTGAGAGAAGTCTGACTGCTCAGCCACAGCTACCAGGTAAATCTGGGTGGTACAGACTGCTACCAAAGGGGTTTACTGCTCTACCTGTAGCCTTAAATCTTTTGCAGTGTTCCCCAAGGGAACTGCACAGGTTTCTGCCTAACAGCGGACCACCCCCAGGTGGCCTTGTTTCTCGTGAGGGCCCTCAGCGGCACGGAGAGGGAGTCCAGGTCCCGGATTAAAAACCTTCCACAGTAGTTTACCATCCCCAGAAAGCTTTGAACGTCTGAAGGGGATTCAGGGGGGGGGCTGCCTCTCTAATATCTCGTACCCTCTCCGGGTCAGGGGAAGTGCCTCCTGCGTGAAACACAGATCCGAAGATTTCAATCTTTTCACATGCTCTGCCTCTGAGGACGCGTATACACGGAGGTCATCGCTTAAATTTAGCACACCTTTTAGGCTTGCAAGGGCCCCTCTGATCACGTTTTGAATAACTTCTGCAGCCGAAGAAATCCCAAAACTCAATCTCTTGTATTGGTAGAGGCCCTCATGCGTGGTGAAGGTTGTAATGTACCAGGATTCAGGGTGCAGCTCGAGCTGGTGACACCCCGAGCAAAGGTCCAGTTTTGAAAATACCTTGGCACCCTGAAGCTCCCCCACCACATCGTCAAATGTCAGGATCAAGTGACGTTCTCGTTTAATGGCTATGTTGGGGAGCCGCATGTCCACGCAGATACGCACTGCCCCAGGTTGTTTGGGTTTGGAGGCCAATACTACCGGGGACACCCATGTGGTGAGGCCTTCCACCTTCTCGATTATGTCCATATCCATGAGATTTTTCAGTTCTTGTTCCACCTGTGCCCTCAGGTGAAACGGGATCCTACGAAGTTTTAGGGCAGTTGGTCTCACCGATTCATCAATATGCAAAAATATGGGTTCTCCGCGCAGTTTCGCTACCCCTTTGAACAAGTCAGCATATCGCTCTGTGATGTTGTGGATGTCAGACAGGTATACTGACATGGCAAAATGTACACTGTTCAGGGCTTCGGATTCCGCAAAGCTTAACAGAGAATGTGGGCTGACCTCGGACACGAAAAACTTAGCTTTGCAGGAGTGTTGGCCATGGGTGACTGACGTGGTGAATGCACCTTTTAGGGGAAGGGGTTCACTGCCTCCGAAGGTGTATATCCTGGCCTTAGTTTCGTCGAGCACCGGTGGACCTGGCAGCGCCTCATAATGTCTGGTGGCCATGACACACACGCAAGCTCCTGTGTCTATCAGCACCGGTGTTGGGGTCTCATTAATTTCAATGTGTGGGTTGCCATCTCTTTCTAGAGCCAAAGTCAGTGTTCAAGATGAAAAAAACTTCTTCGTCGTCCTCTTCTTCCTCAGCTAGGTCAAGCTCTTGCATCCCTTGTTCAATGGCAGCCACACTTTTTTGTTTTCGTGGGCTACTTCTGCTGACTCGCTGGTCCTCGCGAGACAGCCACTGGGTTGGCTGCCCTACATACTCTGGCAAAGTGTCCAGTAGTGCCACAGCGTCCACACACCCTTGATATTGCTGGACAGACACTGGCATGCAGAAGGTTGTAGCTGCAGTATTGACAGAGTTGTGGCTGCTCAGGCTTCTAAAAATGCTCTGGTTTTCTTTGGGTTCATCACAGCCTTTGGGTTGTATTTGTCGCAGAGCGTCCAATGGCCTAGGCCTCCTTGCTTTTCCCTGGACGGACAGCTCCATCCATCTTGGCACCTCTGTTTTCCGCTAGCTCGTATGCCCTGCCCATGTCCAGAATCTGAGGAAGTGTCAAGCCTGGCTCTCGGAGCACCTGGCGTCTGAGTTTCCCCGAGCTGCATCTTTGAATGAGCTGATTGCGCACCATTCCCTCCTCATTTTCCCATCTGCATGTGCTGGCCAGATGGCACAGCCTCTCGCAGAAATGATCTAGGGCTTCCTCACCCGACTGCCTCTCATTGCACATCACAAACCTGGCAAAGTCCTGGTTGGCCAGGGGCAGAAAGTGTTCCTTGAGGGTGTTTTTGACGTCCACATATGTGGTTGCCTGCGAGTTCAGTTATTCAAATATGCAATGGACTTCTGAGCCAGCTCAATACAACAGTGGTGACACCTTGGCAATGTCTTCCGTCTCCCCAGTGGCTCTAAAATGTCTAACTTTTTGACCCATAGGAGCCACTTGGGCCCTAGTTTGGATGGGGGCCCAGACATGTCAAACTCGGGAATGGGTGCTAAAGTACCTTGTCTCTGCAGTGGCTGGGCTTGTGCTCCGGCATCTTCTTGGCCTCAGAGCACATGAGCACCTCTTCCTTTTATAGAGGCTGCAAGTCTGCTCCACACGTGTCCAGTGCACTGCTCCAGGCTGAGGGCACAAGAAAAAATTGACCCCTGTGGTGGGCACCGCTGTCCAGTGGGTCCTCAGTGAGATGTATGAGATAGGGTCTTTAATGTGGATGAAAATAGGGTCTTTGGCCCCTTCCTTGGGCTGAAGGAATTGTCAGTGTGCACCTACTGCACATATATCCACAGCCATCTGTGGTGTGACAGCTGTGGGGATTCCAAAAATGTCAAACCGAGCAGCGCACGAGCAGCCTGTGACGCGCCACAACCGTCGGAGTACAAAAATGGCGGCCAGCGTGTGTAATGGTGTCTAGTGGGCATTGCGAAAATATCACAGCTGTCAACAAAATTATGCCCAGGACATTTCTTCTCCCCACTCAGGGCAGTCATCGTCGCCAATGTTGTATTTCAAATGGGCCCCTCGGGGCTTCCCAGTAACATAAGCACGGTACCAGAGGAATGACACACGGACACGTCTTACTGCTACGGGATCCCAGGGGCGACTGCTTGCACACGGGCTCCCCATTATTCTCTGCGCATGCGCGGCCCTCGTTCTGGCTCGCGCATGCGTGCAGGGTTTATCATCGCCCCGTAACAACCCTGAGTGCTAGTGACACTGCGCTGCAGCTAATTGAACTCCTCGTCGATACGAATGCTGCGCTGCAGCTGTCTGGAGATAGTGCATGAGTTGTGAATGTCACAGCAACATTACCCGCCAGCCCGAGACTCGTTAATACGGATGGCACAGCTTTATTTCTTATACTTGGGTATCTACAAAAGCATAATTCCAAAGAAGACAGCACTTTGTTCTTCGCCTTATGGATGACTGAATGCCACAGAAGGAACACAATTGAAACACCCACCCTCTCAAGGCAGGAGGCATCTCTTGATAGAAACTCGAAGCCAAAGCAATGCAAATTGTCAACTGGTGTTGCCTCCGGGCAGTAGGATGGTAACCGTGTGCTATAGAGCGTTCACTTGCATCGGAAATCTTTGCGTTTCAGTGGAGAATCGGTAACCTGATCCCTTCCTTGCACCAGTTGTGGGCTTGATCTCGTTTGGCAGCGGGGGAGACCTGGAGCACCTCCACTCTGATGATCTGACTGGTCTCCCCTCCGCGTTACTGGCCAGCTCGGGGATTGAGGGCATGCCGAGGGAGGCAAGCTCATGCCCGCAGCGGAGCCTCTCGGCTGCACAGGCCAGTATGTCTTGCTCATCGCAGCTCCGGTCCAGCGGGCACCCCCAGTGCCTATAGTCACCCCAGAGGCAGTGGGCGGCAGCGGTTGGGAGCGGTGCTCCTGTACTTACTTTCAATATGTTTTACCGTTCCTATAATTTTATGTGAAAAAGAAACCATTCTGGAATGGTTTTGTTTTAAAATAAAAGTATAGGAAGAAGTTGAAACGTGCACTTCAGTGCACTGTACTGAAGCCTCCCTTAATAGCAGGCATGCTTGTTTGTGGGTTTGGATTGCACATTGCAGGCGCATGTCGATGGGGTTTGTGGGGAAGGGGGGCAGGCCAACAGGGAGCATAGATCCACTGCTTCTTTTCATGCACTTTGACCACCGCCCAGAGGAGCCAGCAGAGTGCCCGATGGCCACGTGGGGACCTGACACCAGCTGTGTGCACCACAGGGAACCCCTCATGCTGCCAGTGTTCATGCCTATGGCATGCAAATAGGTGCTCCCCGGCCCGTCCTGCCAGCCAGGGAGCACGCCTCAACCAGCGCACTAAGGCGCCATGCAGTGCACAGGCCCGGCGGTCAACCGCAGGCCTCAAGCGTTTTACGATGTTGTTCAGCTCCCCAGACCCTATGGAGACCCACTATAGGATCGGGACTTGCCTTTTGCCAAACAGATGTGTTCGGTATCAGTGGGCTAGTGTTAAAATGGTAGGAACCCACATGCCACGTGGAGCTTATGAGCAATCTGCCATCTTGGCTGGGTGCTCAACAGCGCCCCCGGCTGAATGGCAGTCTTACTAACCAACTAGTATGGTTGGTCATCTGACCCTTTGTCCCCACACCCCTCTAGTAATTGTCTAGGTCCTTTTGCAGTGGTACTTAAGGCTCGGCCTAGTCCCTGACTCTCTCTTGGCTCCGTGTTCTGGAACTTAGAAGGAGCACGTCTGCTGACTCACTGAGGCACTTTTCCCACTGTGTTTGCCATTTTCTAACCCTTGCCTGGTCATATTGGCTAAGTGCAGAAATGTAGACATATCCTAATTTGGGGGTTCCGTTTCCTCGAGGTCCCGTCCGGGCTTCCTGAATTCTCCTGCTGTCTCCCCTTGTGCAGTGGGTTGCGTCTTCTATGCTGAGCTGTTTTCTAAGCAGTTAACCGCAGTTTCCTGACATTTACTGTCTGGGTCTACTGCCTTGGGGCTGGAAGTTGTCTCTGTACCCTGGGCCGGCCTTAAGGGCAGCAGCGCCCTGGGCAAATTGGCACCCCCCTCACCCTGGGTGCCCCGGTTAACTGGGGGCAGGGTCCAAGGGGGGCAGGGCCAGGATGGGCCACTTTTTAATTATTTTTTTTTTAAACCTCCATGCTCTGCCGCGGGTGCATTCAATGTGACAATGACGCGCCTGCCACGCCTTCGTTCCACCACAACAGCTCGGGGGAGCCTTTGAAAGACTCCCCTGAGCTGGCGTGGTGGGGGCTAATGGCGCCTTTTGTCATTAAAGGCGCCTGCGGCCGAGGGGCGCACCCAATGACAATAGGGTGCTGACAACAGCATCCCATTGTCATTAAATGCGCCCACCGCTGCAGGCGCATTTAACAGCAAAAGCCTGCCTGCCACGCCTTCTCCCACTACGCCAGCTCGGGGGAGCCCTTGAAAGACTCCCCCAAGATGGCGTGGTGGGGGCTAATGGCACCATGAGGGGCGTGGCGCCCCGGCCGGTCGCTCGGCTCGTCTCACACCCCCCACAGGCCAGCTTTGTCTGTACGGATGGGGTTGGGGCACCAGCACCCCACCTTGTCTGCTCTTTGGGATGTTGTAGGTTCCCCCAGCTGTTCTTGTTCTGGAATTGTGTTATTCAGTGCTGCCCAATGTTTCCTCTAAGCTGTACGCATGTGCGCTTGCCCAGCTGTCTTCTGGGTGCTGCTCTGATTTAGCAGCACACACAGACAATTCCCACCTTCTCAAGAATTAATAAGACACAAGCCACAGAGGTTAGCTGTCATGATGCCTACCCCCAGGCATCCGGACCAAGCCCATCAGCCCTGGGAGCAGGCATCTAGACATTTAATAAAACCTCAGCAGCCCCGGCTAGGGGCTATCTGGGTTCAGTCCTGGCGCCATAGGCGCCAGGCTCATAGTAGGAATCAGTCCTGGCGCCTAAGGCGCCAGGCTCATAGTCATTACTTATCTCAGGCAGACCATGCTGCAAATGACTCCAATCCAACATGAAGCCTGAAAGGGACTATTTTTCTAGAGGGACTATTTTTTACTCGGGTGTGGTTCTAGGGACTTCTTACCTGGGACTACTTTTGAGGCTATTTAAACCACACCTGACCAGCAACACACGCTTCGCGTTATTCTGCATCCAGCAGCGTAACACTCACCGTGCCTGCAGCCTGCATCCAGTCTTCTGCCACGCCCGCCTCGAATCCGGAGCTCCTAAAACAAAGAGGAAAGAAAGGGACAAGGTTAGAAAAACAAACTTATTTCTATTCCACACCTGATTCTGGATCCATCTTGTCTCCGAACCTGTAAAGAACATCATTTCTGCTTGCGCCGCACCTCCAGCTGCAGCGCCGCGCCATACTCATCAGTCTTCACAGCATCCTTCGAGTCGGCGCTGCCTCCATCATTTGTTCACCGAACTTCGGCACCTAGGAGACAAAAGAAAACCACAAGGTGAGCCGAGGGAACCAACAAATATAATTCTTACCACCATAGACTTACCTGATTTACCACCGGAGGCATCCTTTTGTGACTCTCCATATTTTCATGTGCCGCATCTGTAAAGAGAGACAAAACAACACATTTTCCTCGTGCAACATTTACCGGACAGCGCCGGGTAATACAGACTCTTACCTGAGCGCCACCAGCTGCCACAAGAGCATCTTTTCACGAGCCAGCTGCAAGACAAGAAAGGAAGGGGGGAACAAGAGTGAACATCGGACATATTGAACTCTATGAATTTAATAATTACTGGTCCTCACCAGGAACCTCATAGTCAATACTCTCTGGAACTCTCCCGAGCCTTCAAACCAGTGAAGTAACTGGAATCAACGCGCCCCTGCAAATCCACGCAGGATGGAGAGCTCATCTTTCAAGAATATAAGGTGCGATTGCTGTGAGGGCATTTCGGAGGTGATTAGTTGGGGAGGACTGTGGGGGTGCCATCACTTGACTCCACAAGTGGCTAAATCCATCTCTCCACTTGCAGGAGAATATTTCTACGGGTTAAGCAGACAAGATTAGAAGGGCAGATCCAGCCAGTCATCGCTGCACTACGCATCACGTGGGTGGAGACCACAGCTGTCCGGGTCCGACCGACGCCCCTGTGGGAGCCAGGTGAGCGTAACATTAACTAGACTTGATATTATGGTTTAGCCTACTTACATTACACTAGTATGCACGTGTGACCTTGAACACCTACAAATAAAAAGAGAATGCATCCTGAAGAGGTTGAGGACCAATATGAAAAAGTGGCTCCAGGAAAAGATCTACTTAAAATATGCCTACGCACATTAACCAAATAACCTTCCCTTCCAACCCATGACTCCTATGCTTGACCCTACCACACTTATCCCTTATGGCCCTAGCTTCCAACCCCAGGCCACATTTAGATATTACCAGACAACATTGACTCTGCCTACTTTGGCTCTGTGAAGGATAGTAGCCCTGTACCTACATCAACATGTTTTAAGTTTGTTGTAATATGATTAACGTTCAAGCACCAGAATTTCTGTTACTCATGGTGCCTTAGAAAAAGCATCACCCCCAAAGTTTGACCAAACTAACAGCTCAAATATCGGATACTGACTGTAAGTAAGCAGGCTACTTGAATGTGTAACCTCCTCCTGTGCTTTCTATTATTTGTACATATGTAGCAATATCTCTTTGAAGTGGTACCCTTGCCAGTTAACACAATCGAAAACTCAGATATTAATTTGCCTTCTAGGGAGTAGGTAATTGTCATGCTCAGCACCTCCTACTTTAGCATTGCTAACATTACCCTCTCAGTGGAAAGTAACATAACATTGTAATATCATTTACTTCACCTGCAAGGGATAATGGGTATGGACCATGCCTGGGATTATTTGTACATAGTATATGAGCAACAGATATTCAGACAGCTACAATGCTTTTCACACAATCTGCACGTTTTGCCAAGTTTCCTGAGCTCCATTGGGCATAGACCTTAAATTAAATGGCAACTCTCTGCAATAGAGAAACGGTTTCGCTGAGCACTTGTGTAATTCTACCCATCAATATTACGGTGGGTATGTTGCAAATAATCTTGTATGTACTGCAAAATAATTGTGTACATGCAGATTCATGACATTTTCTTTAACTGCCCATAATACCATGGTGAGGATTTAAATCTATTTAGCTTGCCAAGGATTGCGGGTATGCAAATATCCCAGTATGTGTTTGTACTGCGACAATCCCTCACTTTTTACAGAGCCCTATCGACTAGTATTGGAGGCTGGCACAGGAGCCAGGGAATGGTATGGGGAGACGGGCAGAGCAGAATACTTCTTGGGGGTGAAGAACAATTCAGCAACTTTCAGAAACTGAGTCTGACGTTTAAGCAGTACAGTACAGTGAAGGGAATGTGTTCTTTGTTTGCTAAAGGAAAGGAAACTTTAGTAATAGTCTAGGAAACTGCACCTTCTGATTATTTCTGTGTTCGGCTACTAGTGGCTTTTCAATATAATAGTATGTTCTGCGTTTATTGCTTGCAGCACTCCCATGCATCTGGTTTAACTGATAACACTGAATTACAGGAGAAGGGTAATTCGTTACAGAAGAAGGCACTCAATCTGTTGTACCGCTTAGCATTGCTATTATAAACTTAAAAAGTGAATGTGTGTGATTTTCCTCAATGGGGCTCCATGAGAAACCCCTGTCTCTGTAAGGCTCTTGTTGAACTTTGTCTAATCTGTGTTTAGGAACGGTGCGAAACAATATGTGCTGTATTATGTGCCCTTTTATTTAACTTCCAATGTCAGGGTTACAAGCGGGGCTCTGATAAGATTTTACTGCCTACATGGAATCAAATGATTTTTCAAAGAGCAAAAATGTTGTTAGCTTTGCCAATAGGGATACTTTATACTTACTAAAAGATGTTTGTTCCCCTTAAAATTCCTCTTGAGATCGCTCTGTAATATGATTTGAGTTCTTTCTTATGCCACTGCTCTGCTAGCCGCTGATTTGAAAATATCAGTGGAACTTTGTGGGTAGAAGCACAGGGTAAGCTTCAATATGTTGGCTGTTTCCCCTTTTTGTTGGGCACATGTTCCTGTTTTAGGGAGTAAATATGGGTGGGGTGTGTGTGCCTCTTAGCTGTTGGGCTGATTTTGAGTAGGTGTTGTCAAAGCTCTGTTCATAGGACAGTGTAATGTGGATAGTAAGCAGAGCCACAGGAATTCGGATCATCCTATTCTATTTTGCAGTCATTCTGATGCAATTATCATCCTTGGACCAATTATTAGGGGACTGCTCTCTTGGCCCATTAATTACTTAATTAAATTCCCACATGTACTCCAATTGGCATGTTTTCTGACAAATGCCTTTTAGTTGCCATCTGTAAATATTGTATTCTGTCTGAATTCATTTTCAGGCACATCAGTTATGATAAGTTGTAATACACATGAGGGTTTCCAGTGGCATAAACAACGTTCTGCTTTGTCTCTCTGAGCAGCATTAAGAAATGACTAACCAAAACTAAAACAATTGTTTACACTGAGCTGCAATACCTTTTATGTGCATACACATTTTTCTCTGCACATAAATACTTTTGCTACAGTGGCAGATGCTGTAGTCTTGTGCTGGTTGATCAGCCCTCGTAATCCTCTGTAAAATATTTGTTATTCTAGCCTACATCTTTGGAAAAAGTGCTATAAGATGCACTTTTATGCTGATTTGTAAAGAATGACAGTGGTTGGGAATGGGAAATTCCCTTCCACACTCTCTTCAGAGATGATAGCTCACCAAGTATGCATGCTCACTATCTTGTTCGTCAGTTGCGCACATGGAAATAAATCTGCTCATGAAAGCCAACCGTTTCCGCAGCTAGAGAAAAATAGAGGGATCATTGGCTGCCACGCTGTATTGTCCACTAAGCCACCTGGATGCATCTGTTACGCTCACCTGGCTCCCACAGGGGCGTCAATCTGAACTGGACAGCTGCGGTCTCCACCAATGTGACACGTAGTGCCGAGATGACGGACTGGAGTGGCCCACCTAGCTTCGTTTGCTTGGCCCGTAGGAATATTCTTCTGCAAATGGAGAAAGGGAATTAACCACCCGTGGAGTTGAGCGTTAGCCCCCCCGCCCCACTCTCGGTGTTCTCCCCTCTGATCACTGTTTAAGGTCCCCTCTTATAGTCTCACCTGATGGCTTGGAAAGATGAGCTCTCCATCCTGCATTGAGCGAAGGGGCGCGTAGATAACCAGTTGCTTCACTGGCTCGAAGGAATTGGTGAGTTCCAGAACAATATTGACTCTGAGATTCCCGGCAAGACGCCGTAAGTATGTAGGTCAGAAAAGTTCAAATGTCTGACTTTCACTCTTGTCCGATTCCTTGCAGGTTGCAGCTTGACCCTAGCGAAGAGTTCCTCGTGGCAACCGGTAATATTCAGGTAAGGATTTGTATTATCCAACGCAGTTCGATAAAATAATGTCAATATGTAACCTGTTGCTTTCTCCCTTATTCAGGCGCTGAGAGAAAGTATGAAGTCTCGGGGAATAATGCCTCCAGCAGTAAAATCAGGTAAGTCTATTGTGGTGAGGAGGTTTCCCCTTGTTTGTCCCTTTGTTTCACCTTGCCGTCCTTTTGTTTTCCCCTTAGGGACTGGGGTTCAGTGAAGATGCAGTGGAAGCTGCGCCGACCCGTGAAGAGGAATAGTGCCCCCGGTGGTAAAATCAGGTAAGTCTATGGGGGGTAATTAATATTGCCTCTGTGTATTCCCTTGGCTCACCTTGCTGTTCTTGTCTTCCCCTTAAGTGTCGGAGTGCGGCGGGAACATGCAGGAGGATGCGGTGGAATGTGAAAATGCTGTGAAGGCCGGTGAGTTCAGCGCGGCGCTGCAGCAGGCGAGGCGACGCGCATAAAATAACTTCTTTCTTCCAGCTCGAAGGCGCGATGGATCGGGAATTCAGGTAAGGATTAAAGGTATTGCTCTTGTTATAACCTTTTCTCCTTCTTTCTCCCTTTTTCTAGGAGCTCCAGACTCGAGGCGGGCGTGGCAGAAGACTGGATGCAGACTTGCAGGCACGGTGAGCGTTACGCTGCGGGATGCAGAATAACGCGAAGCGTGTGCTGCTCTTCGGGCGTGGTTTAAATAGCCTCCAAAGTAGTCCCAGGTAAGTATTCCTCCCCAGCCCCACCGAGTAAAAAATAGTCCCTAGGTAAAGTAGTCCCTTCCAAGCCTCTTTTGGCTTGGAGCTCTTGCAGCATGGTCTGCATCAGGTAAGTTTGCAGCATGGTCTGCATCGGGTAAGTTTTAATTTATGAGCCTGGCGCCTATGGCGCCAGGACTGACTCTCCATATGAGCCTGGCGCCATAGACGCCAGGACTGCACCCAAATAGCAGGGGTTGTTGGGCTTGCTTGGGATAACTTGATGCCTGCTTCCGGGGTTGCTGGACTTGGTCCGGGTCCCCAGGGGGTAGGCATCATGACAGCATCTTCATGGGTTCCCTCGTCTTTCTAGAGGATTCTTTGCCAAATTCTTTACTCCAGGCTTGAAGGTCATCTTTATGGGACGGTCGCTTGTTCTTCTTTTCCATTGAAGGTGTCTTCTTTGGTTCAGAGTTAAAGCCCATGCACAATGGATCCTGAAAACGCCATCTACAAAAAAAGCCTGTACTTAAACTGATTGTTTTGCCGTGCTGCAGCCAGTTTTGCGGAAACTGTCCCTGTGAGTACTTACCTCTGAGTCTTGGAGGGGCGATTATTCAAGATATTCACCCTCAGGGGTCCCTCTGATCCGGGGATTGAGATTCTTTGGAGTCAAGTCTTAACCACATTTCCAATTCACTTACGTTGGTTGTCCTGCTGTGCTACATTTTCTTCTGGGGCTCTTCAACTGATCTCTGGATCTCTAGATTGGGTTCTCCTCTGCTACTCCCCGGGGCTGTATGCCATAGAACCCACACCTGTATGGTAAAACAGACTTTATTTCATTTTCCCAATTCAAGTGGATAGCCCACTGGCCTTGTCCCATTGACTTTTAGGGAACTTTCTGCATGCTCTAGAACTCCCCTACAGTGAATATGGGGGTTCTTACCTGCCCCTGGACATTTTCCTCTCCCTAGAATGAGTTCGGTGATCTCCAGACCAAGAACCCTAATTTTCGGACTAGTCTGTTAATTTAAATGTGTTTTAATGTCCTACTCTTCCCTCCTGTAAAAGTGAATGCTTGCTGCACTGTAACTTATTTTAGTTACTGTGTGTCTATTTGTCCTGGGAATGAAACGTACTGGTAGTTGTTTCTAAAATATATCCTTTCTGAAGCCTTGTGCCGTATGTCAAAATTGTTTCCCACCCTCTAGCCCTGCTAATTAACGTGTACATTTGGATTATTTCAATACTATGCCCTAGACAACCCCAGAATTAATGTAGATTTTTGTTGCTGGCCTTAGCGGCCTTTAGATCTAGTTTTCCTGCTAGTAAAAAGGCCTGGTACCCTTTTCTGCCTACCCCTTGTCTATACGTGGTAGGTGCTGATCGCCTGGTCTAGGACCTACCATATATAACAAGGGTGGGTTATGGACACTTTTTGTAGGTGCGCAGGCTCTACCTGCTTTATTAGGTTGAGTGGGTCCCTTGTCCCCTCCCCAACCTCCTTTTCCCCCTTCTGTTATTTTATGTTTGGTGCCTACCTGAGGTAGTGGCATCACAAAAAGACATTGGGACGAGTAAGGCAATTAAGGTTTTTATAATATACTGTGTATTTTTTAATACTGTGGATCATGTGCCAAGTACTTTTTGGACCTAATAAAGATGTCTGTGTATAATAAATGTATATATTTTTCAATATATCAGTGTCTGATATTTTCTAGAGATAAGTGTGTGGACTAATTGTACCTTTTGTATCAGCCTGCTATGCCTACCTGAAAGTTAAGCCTAGTTGCTCTGTCCAAGTTACTTACCTTTTAACAGAGGTTTGGCTTCCCTTTCTTGTTAGTTGTGTTAGCCCCACATTAACGTTAGTAGTTATCGAGTCATTCAGCAACAAAAGGGACTCTGGTAAATTCCTGTCTGTCTACAATAGAATAAAAGTAATTGTGTAAAGTTTGATTTTGTAAACTTTTCAAATAATACTGCTACTTTAATTGTTTCCTTATTCATTTCTGACAAACACAGTAGTAGGACTTGTAGAAAAGGGTAACCGTATGTGCAAACCAATTCCACTCAACCCTCATGTTTGTAATTGCACTCATGGTTTACTTGGTAGCCTGTGAAAGGTCACCAGGGGGCGACATTTTCCCAAATCTGAACTCCCACGAAAATCAAGCACTTTTCCCAAATATTCCAAGCCTGGAGTTAGAATAGTATACAATAGCCGTCCCAGAATATGTGGGGGAAGGCTTTTCGAGATGCTTGGAAAGAAAGCGCCTAACTGGCGACTTTTTTCCAGGGACCATTTTCACATAGAGCCGTTTACTCTGGGTCATTGTCTCCGATTTCTTATTTTTTAGCTGGCTGCAAGGTATTTTATTTGGAAAATCATCATCTCTAACATAAGTCACTCTGCCATACATTCCTACAGCAATGATCCCGACATGTACTCAATGTCTGCAGGCCATGACAGAGAAGTTAACAATTTTAAAATCTCTGCAAAAAGCACTCCCCACTTTTTCGAAGGCTTGGTGACCGTATTCTAACTCCAGCCTTAGGATACTTGGGGAGATATGATCCTGCTCGAAGGTAAGATGTGGGTTAGCACTTGTGCGTGTGCGTGTGCGTGCGTGCGTGCGTGCGTGTGTGTGTGTGTCGGTCGGTCGGTCGGTCGCAGCCATAGTCTCCTCTCCAAATATTCCTTTCCAAAGTCCCAGAAACCATTGGGCAAAAATGTTTTTGTTCCAGCACTCTTTCTCAGGAATGGTGGACTGGCAGCAACAACAGTTTAATACTATGTTATTTTCCTATTCAGTGTAGTTCTAGATTAACGTTGTATATGTTCGTGGCATTAAGAATTGTGTTGTACATATATTGGGGGCAAAACTATGATTTTCTACAATTGTTACCGTACTATCCATGTGTATATCATTAGTTATACAACAGCAGCATTGCTAAGTGTGCGGTGACAACCTGATGCCGTTTTGCTTTAAATTGCAGGCCCGTTATGCACAGAAATGTCCGTTACAACTGCAGAGTGATCTTCTTAAACAGGTAGGTGGTATTCATTGCGGTTTCTGTCTATCTTGTTTGTCGCACACACAAAAAACGATTAACACTGTGAATATCTAATACAGTGCAAACAAATGTGGTCCTTTAGCATAGACTCTTTTGGTAAAAGTATTGAGATGGCTTCAATGTGATATCTTGATGATGTACATCGTGTGTGTAGAGTGGAGATGATGAGTTGGATATTCTGTGCCGTACCGGAGTAGAGTGTTTTAACCTTCCTGTGCCTAGGCCAGTGAACTGTTTTTGTGCTAATGATGCATAAGCTTCTTTCAGGCATGTCCACTACAGCAGATGTGGTTAGTGGAGTTACGTGCTGCTGAGACCTCCAGGGGCTTTTGTTGTTTCTTTCACTGCTGCGAGAATAGATTGTTGTCCGGGGATTGAGATTCTTTGGAGATTTGATGAGGAAAGCTTTCCTGGTATAGGAGTTCACAGGCATTATGTCCGACACAGATGGTTCAAACATGACTGCATACACCTCAAACTCTGAACTAAACACAGCCATACCTCTACTGCACAACAAACCGCATGCACTTTCCTACACCACAACAACGAAGCAAACCACACATAGCCTAACCCAACAGCAGATGGCGGCTACCAACCGAAAAACACACCTATGCTCAGCAAACGGTATCAACTGAACTGAAGCAGCAGACAGCACATTACAGCTCTCTTGCTCTTTCTCCTGCTCTGTCCTATCAATTTACCACCCCTCCCCCTTGCTTTACAGATACTCCAGAGCTCCAAGAAACCACTCAGGTGGCAACAGTGTGTGGTATCAGAACCTTTAATGTAACATCACATATTTCTATGTTGGGACCAGTTGATTATCAGATGTGACCCATTATCATTAACCATGAAATACTGTGAGAAAAAGAAATGTCTGCTAAGCAAGGTCCTCCCATTCCTTCAACCCATGAAATTCCTCCATAAAAAGCCCCCAGATCCTGTAATAATGCACCTTAAAATGCCCAATAAAGAAACAAAGAGGTACCCATGCTTATGACAAACATCGCTCTTGTCATTAGTTAGTTATTTTTTGAAAGGAGAACAAATGTGCTTCAAGAGTCACATAAAACCAAACAAAAAGTCCATTAGGGTGCAAGCTTAATTTAATACAGAGAAAAAGTGTTTTTTGTTTAAATTCTTTGAATTTATAAATCTTTTACATAAACTTGGTAGAAATATTGAAAAAAGAAAAATCATAAGACAAAACATTCGCAATATATAGATGAATCACAAAAAAACAAAAACAGGCCATCATTATAGAACAATTCAAATGCTTTTTGCCAGGTTAGTTGGATAACGCTGCAGGAGGCAGATTGCTGCTGCAGAAAAAGCTACCAGGTTGTATTAAGAATTACCCTGGTAGGTTAGTGAAGGGTATTGACATGGTTAATTAATAAGCATGACCTTTGTTATCTGCCTATGTGTAAGAGAAATCAGAAACCAGTTAGCAATGCTGTTCCTTAGGAAAAGGAACCAAGCACGGAGACACGTATCGGCGTGCCAGTACGTGTGGCATCCGTGGTTGAGCCTTCCTCAGGGCATGTGTGATGGGTCACCCTACAGGGGGCAGAAAATAGAAGAATATTGAACTAAAAACACATTACTGGACATATTCTAAGGTTAAAAACGGAATCATGCTGCTGATCCAAATTGGGGTCCGCAGACTACTCATCCTGTATGAACCTCAGGGACAGGAGGAGTCTGTGGTGCTATTCCCAGAAATCTTGGGATTCTTTCAATACTCGGACTGACATCGGTTATGTTAGACCAAAAGTGTGTTGTGGCAGGCGCTCTAACTCACTGTGGAGTAAATTCAAAAGGAAACGGGAGAGAGGAAACACGGGGAGAGAAGCCTATGTTGTAAACAGGATTGTTGCTAGCACAGATTAAAAGAAACAAATAAGTAAAAGTATTGAAAAACATGATTCAAGCTATAATACCTGTGATGGTATGAGCATAGCAAAATTAATTTCGATGTTGCCAAGGATAAATGGTGGTCAAAGGTGTATTTCCAAAAGGCTCAGCAAGAAATGTGCATCTGAACCGCAAAGGAGACTTTAATCTGGCATAAGGCGAGCCAGGGATATGGAGAAAGGGATAAGAAGGGAATGGGTTACCTCCTCAACTGAATTCTGTCTATTGCATGTCCGCATTGGAAGAACTGGAAAGCATTAAAGCAGGTTGTTAAGCCTGTGTCATGGTGGGCACTTATCTACTCATGCATGTATCCAATACGTGCAAGTAGGAACGGAAAAGGCGCTCTGCATGGTTTCAATTTTCGACATGCACTTTCAAACATCGTGTGGCATCAAATCCTCACAGCATGCCAGGTGCTGTTAGGAAACAGGCAGTAAGAACAAAGGTATTGCTCAAATGTTTCTGAAGAAAAAATGTTTCGTGTTGCGATAGTCGGACATCGTAACCCAAAACCCACTCTGTGGCTAAGAATAGAAAAGAGCTGTGCGATCCGACTGCGCACGTACCTGGAGTTCAGAAGGCGGCTGCTCACCGTCAGGAGTGTGGAAGAATGCTGTGTCAGCGGTATTGACATAGCAACGCCGTGCTTAGATTGATGTCCTAATGTGACGTTGATAACGTACAGCTGCAAGCTGTAGAGGAGAGGAATGTTTCCATAGAAACGGGAACGCTGGTCTCCGTACTGTGGGTGTGTGTCGCAAAAGGGCTGGACTTACTTTGTTATTGGTGCTGGCACCGGGGGGGTGTCCAGACTGAGAGGTGGATTACCATGGAGACGAGAACGCTGGCCTGTGTTCCGGGGCGGTGCGACGTTACAAGGCTGAACTTGGGTGTTTTTTACTAATCGCAACATGAACTGTGCCAAGATTAGAGAAACGGAAATCGCAAGGGAAAGGGGGGCAAATAATGCTGAGTGTGCTGATTGAACAGTGATCATGCCCTAGGAGTTGACAAGCTATAATAGGAAGTAACTTGTAATACAACAGTTTGTTGGATACTGAGGTACATGCAGAGAAAGCGAAGATGCTTGTGTTGGGAATGATTGATGAATCAGCAGTAGTTGGATGCTTTAGGGGGTGGACAAATCTTGACCAATCTTGATGTAAAGAAATATATGTATATATGTGTACGCCATAAACCAATGGGGCAGGGTGCGAGCCGTAGTAGGACCCCAGCTGGCAAGGGTCAAAACAGTAATCGCAGATGGATTTAGGCAGGTTAGATAGGTGGTGTAAATTCTTCGTTCAAACCATTTTGAAAGTAATCAAGCCTCTGTATCCATTTAGCTTCTTTGGACAAGAGGCTCATATGGACGTTAGAGGAGTTTTGGACAATGTCCACAATCCACCAGGTCAAATCGTCCACTGAATGTTGAAAATCCACATAGTGCTTGATGAGCGGTGCACTAAATATTTTGCACCTAATTCTAGATCTGTGCTCACAGATTCTAATGTGGACTGCTCGCATCGTCTGTGTCATGCCGCCTACCCCCGGGGACCCTGACCAAGTCCAGCAACCCCGGAAGCAGGCATCAAGTTATGCTAAGAAAACCCAACAACCCCTGCTAGGGGCTATTTGGGTGCAGTCCTGGCGCCTATGGTGCCAGGCTCATATGGAGAGTCAGTCCTGGCGCCATAGGCGCCAGGCTCATAGATTAAAACTTACCTGATGCAGACCATGCTGCAAGAGCTCCAAGCCAAAGGAGGCTTGGAAGGGACTACTTTACCTAAGGGATTATTTTCTACTCGGATGGGGCTGGGGAGGAATACTTACCTGGGACTACTTTGGAGGCTATTTAAACCACGCCCGAAGAGCAGCACATGCTTCGCGTTATTCTGCATCCCGCAGCGTAACCGTGCCTGCAAGTCTGCATCCAGTCTTCTGCCACGCCCGCCTCGAGTCTGGAGCTCCTAGAAAAAGGGGAGAGAAGAAGAAAAGTTTAGAACAAGAGCAATACCTTTGATCCTTACCTGAATTCCCGATCCATCGCGCCTTCGAGCTGGAAGAAAGAAGTTATTTTATGCGCGTCGCATCGCCTGCAGCAGCGCCGCGCTGAACTCACCAGCCTTAGCAGCATCTTCACATTCCACCACAACCCTCTGCATGCTCCCGCCGCACTCCGGCACCTAAGGGGGAGACGAGAACAGCAAGGTGAGCCAAGGGAATGCACAGAGGCAATATTAGTTACCCCCATAGACTTACCTGATTTACCACCGTGGGTACTATTCCTCTTCACGGGTCGGCGCAGCATCCACTGCATCCTCGCCGAACCCTGGCCCCTAAGGGGAAACAAAAGGACTGCAAGGTGAAACAAAGGGACAAACAAGGGGAAACCTCCTCACCACAATAGACTTACCTGATTTTACCGCCGGAGGCATTATTCCCCCGAGACTTCATATTTTCTCTCAGCGCCTGAATAAGGGAGAAATCAAAAGGTTACATATTGAGATTATTTAATCGAACTGTGTTGGATAATACAGATCCTTACCTGAATATTACCGGTTGCCATGAGGAACTCTTCGCTAGGGTCAAGCTGAAACCTGCAGGGAATCGGACAAGAGTGAAAGTCAGACATTTGAACTCTTACGAACTACATACTTACGGCGGCTCGCTGGAAATCTGAGTCAATATTGTTCTGGAACTCACCAATTCCTTCGAGCCAGTGAAGCAACTGGTTATCAACGCGCTGGTTATCAACGCGCCCCTGCACTCAATGCAGGATGGAGAGCTCATATTTCCAAACCATCAGGTGAGACTATAAGAGGGGACATCAAAGGTGATCAGTGGGGAGAACAGCGGGAGTGGGGGGTAGGGTTAACGCTCAATTCCACGGGTGGTTAATTCCCTTTCTCCATTTGCAGAAGAATATTCCTACGGGCCAAGCAAACAAAGCTAGGTGGGCCAGTCCACTCCGTCATCTCGGCACTACGCGTCACATTGGTGGAGGCTGCAGCTGTCCAGTTCAGATCAACGCCCCTGTGGGAGCCAGGTGAGCGTAACAGTCTGTCCCACATACCTGAGGCCACACGGACACTCTATAATGTATACCACTTGTTTACTCTTACAGTTGGTTAAATTCCGGAGTGTCCATGGCCTCCCATTTACATCAAAGTCTTTAGTCTTGTTTGTAAATCTACAGGCCGTACAATTCCCACAGGGAAAATGTCCGCCCGTGCTCCTTAGGTTCCAAAGGCCTAGTCTGGGAGCTGGTTTCACAAATCTTGAGTGGACCAAATGGTCTTTCAAGTTCTTGGCACGTCTGTATGCAAACCTGGGTAATGGCTCATCTTGGAGGCATAACCGGGTCAGAGGCCAATATTTGGATATAGGTTTGCGTATTGTTTGTGAGTGGGCACTGTGTGTAATGACACAGGTGGTTCTTGTGCGTGGGCTCAGGTTTCTAGGTTCAGGTGTTAACAGAGCATCTGTGTTGTAAAACCTGGAACGCTTTTTAGATTTGGAGATTATGCGATATGGCTAACCTCTCATGGTAAACCTATTGTCCAGATCCTGTGCATGGTGGTAAAATCTTCTAGGTCAGTGCAGTTACGTCTGATTCTTAAGTACTGCCCATATGGAATATTGTCTCTGAGATGTTTGGGATGATCACTAGAGAAATGGATAAGGGTGTTTCTATCGCTGGGTTTTCAGAAAAGGTTGCACTTTATCAAGCCATCTTTTTGTTTGATCTCTAGATCTAAGAAATTAACCTTGATTTCGCTTGATTCCATAGTAAATTGGATATTTTCATTGACATTGTTGAGCCAAATCAAGAAATTCGCCAATTGTCCTTTGAAGCCTCCCAAATGAACAGGATATCATCAATGTATCTCTTCCATTGATGTATGTGAATTCTGAATGGTTTGGTATCCGTGAGGACATTGGTCTCCTCAAACTAAAAGACCGCTAGACTTGGCGCAAAAGTAGCGCCCATTGCTGTTCCTTTTGTTTGGAAATAAAATTGACCATCAAAATGGATTTTACTTAGGGCTAGAGATAGTAGTTCAATATTGAAAGGCTCAGGAACTCTATTCTGCAAGTTGTACTCTATTATTTGTCTCCTCATGCATTCAATCGCCCCATTTTGTGGTAGGCTAGTATATAGTGATTTTATGTCCATGGTCACTAAAAGGTGTGAAGTTTGGTCAAAGGGGAGCCCTTCAAAGACTTGAATGGTATGCATGGTGTCACGCAGGTATGTCGGAGTTAAGGCACTCATTGGCTTTCAGAAGGAGTGTATAACCTTGCAGACTGGTTATAGAGTAGACCCACAACCGGACACAATGGGTCATGCAGGTGGTTTTTCACTATTTTTGTGAATCTTGGGGAGGGCATAGATAGTCGGTACCCTCCCTTGGTTGTTAGTCAGAAATTCACATTTTTTTAAGTGATCCAGTCTCTATCTCTAGCATAACTAGCGATTTCAATGATTTCGCCAGAGATGCTTTTAGACAAATCTTGTCTTATTTTCTTATAGCTTGCTCGGTCTGCAAGGAGGTCGTTATCCATAAGTAGGTATTGAGCGGATGTCATCAGGACAATACCTTAAGATGCCATCATGTCAAGAAATTAGCCACAACAGTGGCTCATGAAGTATACTTCAAAACTGTCAGTCCTGATGATTCCCAATAATACCATCAACTCAGGAAATTCCCAAACCCATGAAATGCTCAGTGAATTGCAAAAAGCCATTGCATGTTTTATGAAGTTCTGTTACACATAACCCTGCTCATGTAATGTGCCATACAGTAACAATAGTGATGTAATACCCCTTAAAATGTGCTTTGCTTCCAAATGTTCTATGCAGTGTAATGAGCCATGAAATATCCCAGAGCGTTCTCTTAGTCCTGAAGATAACATACACATTGCATTAAGTCGTAGAGCCTATTATTTATGACATCCCCAGAAGCATTAAATGTCTCAACACATTCTCTGATTATTTTATGTCTTTCATTTTGTGAAAGGTCAGGCATGAAACACGGACACAGGTGATTTATGGTTTTGGCCATGGATTTTTATTGAACGAAAATGGGTGTGGCCAATGCCTCTCTGTCCCTGCTCTAAGAGGTATTTTCGCTATCTAAAACAAAACAAATGGGTCAGTCTTTTGTCAAGATATCCAAAGCAAACGGTCCTGTGTTGAAAGTACTTTTCAAAGGTATTGTGTCCTCCGACGTATTCCTTACCTTGATAGATTGCATCCCAGCTTGCTGCCTTCGGAAATTTCTTCAGTAGAGGGCACTGCGCGTTGGCGTCCCTCGAGCTGGTGTCCCTCGACAGCCTCTGTCTCGGCTCCGATGTCATGTCGTACATATAAATAGACTTGCGCAGCGACCGTTGCTCAGTTCCATTTTTCCACGCTTCGTTGGCCTCGGAATGGTCTTGCTCAGTTCGTTCTTCAAGAAGATTCAACTTATTCTTCGAAGATATCTTCTTTATTCGAGGGCTTCCTCATCCAAACCGTCGACCCCACAGTCTGGCTTCACAAAGTGTTGTGATTGTGGGAAGAAAATGTCATTGATGGATCCTCACAGGATCTGTTTGTGGTGCCTGGGATCGGAGCATCACTATTCGGAATGCGAGGACTGTATGTCCATGACCGCGAAATCCTTGAAGGAACGTAAGGGGAAGCTAGAAAGAGGTAGGACTCTTAAAACTTCTACTCCCTCTAAAGTTTCTTCGGCGGAGTCGAGACATTCGTCGTCACAGGAAACATTCCCGTTCAAGGTCTCGAAGCGGTTCCCACCAGTCTTCGAGATTGAAACCCTCTAAGAAGAGGCGTCGTAGATCTCCCTCTCCTTCGTCTTCTTCTGTCTCCCCGGAAAAGGTCACCTGCCCCACGAAACACAGCTCTCCAGCTAAGTGGGAGGAATTCCGTAAGAAAATGCTTAGCGTCTTTGAGAAAGCGGCCTCGACCCCCTCGGAGATGGCTAAAGATGATACACTGGGTGAAAGACCCAAAAAAATCAAAACGCTGCGAGTCGTTGCACCCGGCGAAAGAAACTACCCGAGAGCGTCATGAACCCTCGAGTAAAGGCAGTAAGTCTGTGTCATCGACGCCGTCGTCGAAGGTTTCTTCGACTCATAAATCTGCGTCATCGACACCTTTGTCGAAGGGTCCATCGATGCATAAATCGGTTGCATCGACACCGTCTTCGACGCCAATATCGATGCTGATAAAAGACAGACCTACAACTGTCACTACATCTCAGACAGTAGAGGTATCGAGGACCCCGACCATTACCTCGAGGATGCCGTCAACAATTTCGACGACTCTGAGTACTTTTTCTTCTAACTTTTTCGACGCCTTTTTCGAGTTTGTCGAAGCCTTTGACTTCCATGTCGACAAGCTCAACGTTTTTTCAACCAGCGGCAACCAATTTGACCCCCTCTCCTCTAGAAATAGGTTTTAAACCATATCCTAGGTCTGACTACTTTAGAGCTTTGTCCTCTATATATGAGGAAGGGGAGGATTCCGACCATGAGAGACCTTTTGATTTACAAAGGACCACAACACCCATACCAGAGGAATTTATCTCTGAAGAGAACAGGTTAAAAGATCTGCAAGACTCTTTACATGTGGCAAGTGGTTTAGATACTTCTCCTGAAGTAGAGTTTGCTAAACCAGACCCCGGGGAGCATGCTGAGACCCCTTATAGGGTTCTGATGGCTAGAATAATAGAATTCATGGGGTGGTCTACACGTACACCTTCATTTCAGCAGGATGACCTTACTGACATTTTAGTTAAAGGTCCACAGTAAGATCCTGTTGTTCCCTTTCATACTGCTCTGCAAAGGAAGATCTTGGCTAATTGGGAAACTCCTGAAGTTATCCCTGCAGTTAACAAGAAAGTATCTGCCAAATACAGGGTATCTGCTACAGATACTGAATACTTGAGCAAACATCCAACTCCAGAGTTTGGTTGTACAAGCAGCAACTTCATCAAATAGTAGATCTGCATACCTTACTATTCCACAGCACAGGGACGATAAAAGGTTTGATGCCATGTCAAAAAAAGTCTTTTCGACATGTAGCATGGCGCTTAAATCTATTAACGGCACTTGTACGCTTGCAAGATTCAGCCATACACTTTGGGAGTGTGTTTCATCTGCGGCTGACTGTCTCCCAGAAGGAGAGGAAAGGGAAGTATTTTTAAACATCATCAAAGATGGGAAAGATGCAATGTGCAAGTCCCTTCAAACAGGCATTGATTCTGCTGACAGTATCAGCAGGGCCATGGCGGCAAGTACCACAATCCGCAGATTTGCGTGGTTGCGAAGGTCTGGTTTTGCTCCAGATGTACAAGCCAGACTTTTGAACATGCCCTTTGACGGCACTTCTTTATTTGTTAAGAAGGCTGATGACATCCTGGAGAAGTTACAAACATCCAAGGCAGCAGCGTAATCTCTTGGGGCTGCAATCCGACAGACTGTGAATCGCCCCTCAGAAACCTCCTGGAGGGGTAGGTCTTTTCGCTTTTACTCAGCATTCGGAAAAGGCAGAGGACAGCCAGCTCAAAGGGGCCAGAAACGATTCACCCATGGTGGACGGGGAAAAGGTACAAAAACCACAGCAGCAGGTGCCACTTTACCCTCGGCATCCGCGTCAGCCACTTCTAAACCCCTCTGAGGTCTCTCCTCACAAGACACCAGTAGGGGGCAGGTTAACTCAACATCTGGCAGAATGGCAGGCTATTACGTCAGATGCTTGGGCATTGGAAACAGTTGCCCAAGGTTACTGCCTGCCCTTCCTACACACCCCTCAGTCATCCACCGGGGAACAACTCTTTGATGTTTCCAGACCCGCTCCTTTTGCAGGAATGTGTAGACCTGCTAGAGAAAGGTGCCATAGAACCGGTACCTGTAGCGGAGAGGAACAAGGGTTGGTATTCACCCTACTTCCTAGTACCAAAGAAGGACGGAGGACTGAGACCCATCTTTGGACTTGAGGGAATTGAACAAATTCCTCAGGAAAGACAAGTTCCCATATCCTCCAGGCCCTCCAGCTTCAGGACTGGTTGGTATCTCTGGACCTTCGGGATGCTTCTTTCCATGTGCCAATCCATCCCAAACACAGGAAATACCTGAGGTTCACAATTGGCAACTCTCACTATCAATTTCGAGTTCTGCCATTTAGGCTGACCTCCGCCCCGAGGGTCTTCACCAAGCTAATGTCGGTAGTGGCTGCAAGTCTAAGGAGGGAAGGGATCCACGTCTACCCCTACCTGGACGATTGGTTGATCAGAGCAATATCTTCGGAACAAGCTCAGATCCAGCTAGATTGTGTGCCACTTCCTTCACAAGCTGGGCTTCTCCCTCAACTTAAAGAAGTCTCAGATGATACTGTTTCAGAGCATTTCATTGGAGCAGTCCTGGACACTTCTCTGGGGAAAGCCTCGCCACCAGAGGTCAGGGCTCAAGATATTCTACAGATGGTCACCAAGTTTCAAAATGCCCAACGTCTACCGCCTTCGATGTTTTGAGGTTGCTAGGCCTCATGGCATCCTGCATCTTTCTAGTGCCAGAGGCTCACCTGAGAATGAGATCCCTCCAGTGGGTACTAAGAACCCAATGGTCGCAATTCTCAGGAAGAATGTCAGATCTCCTTCAAGTCCCAGACACAGTGGCTCGAGACCTTCAGTGGTGGGCCTGTCGGGAGAACATCTTGAAAGGAGAACACTTTTGGCAACCATGGCCAGAGATAACAGTAGTCACCCATGCCTCACTAACTGGGTGGGGAGCCCATGCCAACGACTTGACCATCAGCGGTCGTTGGTCTCCATCGGAGTCCAGACTACACATCAACCTGTTGGAGCTGAGAGCAATCAGACTAGCGCTGAAGGCTTTTCTGCCGTCTGTACAGGGAAGAATGTCCTAATAATGACAGACAACACAGTGGCCATGCACTACCTCAACAAAGGAGGAGGCGTAGGATCACTGCCACTGTGCAGAGAGGCGATGCAGCTCTGGTTTTGGGCAATTCAAGAAGGAATCTCTCTATCGGCAGTTCACTTAGCCGGAGAGAAGAACTTGACAGCGGACGCTCTGAGCAGGCAGAGCAGTCTCCCACGAGTGGGAGCTAGCTCAGGAAGTCCTTCAAGAGATCTTCGCACTTTGGGGAACCCCTCAAGTGGATCTGTTCCCCACCAGTATCAACAGGAAGTGCAATCAGTTTTGTTCAAGGGAATTTCCCCCGAGAGGAGCTCTAGGGGACGCGTTCGTAGTAGACTGGGAGTTTCCACTTCTATACGCGTTCCCTCCAGTCCCTGTCATTCCTCAGATGATCAGGAGCTTGAGAAGATTCCGGAATCCTATCATCCTAATTGCTCCGGATTGGGCCAGGAGAATGTGGTACCCGGACCTTCTCGACATGTCCATCTGCCCTCCGATTAGTCTTCCGCAAAGAGAGGATCTTCTCTCGCAGAAGGGAGGTCAGGTTCTCTATGCAGACATCAGAACCCTCAATCTTCACGCTTGGTTTCTGAAAGGTTGAGATACAAGGATTGGGACCTCCCGGATGACATCATGGAGGTGTTGCTTTCGGCTAGAAGGCTGGCGACAAAGACTTTATACCGCTGCCGTTGGAATAGATTTTGCAGCTGGTGTAGCGAAAAGAATATCGAACCCTTTTCACGCAGTACACCAATGGTGTTAACTTTTTTGCTCTACTTGGCGAATTCAGGTCTTCAAGTTGGTACAATCAAAGGCTACCTCGCAGCACTGTAAATCTTTAAGCGCACTGCGGAGGAGCCATTGTATTTAAAATTACCCCTAGTAACCCAATTTCTAAAAGGCTTAACTAATGTCTATCGTCCAAAGCCGTTCAAGTTCCCTTGTGGGACTTAAATCTAGTCTTAAATTTTCTGATGGGTACTCCTTTTCAACCACTCCATTCTTGTTCATTAAGATTTCTCACCCTTAAAACAGTCTTCTTAGTGGCTCTAACATCTGCCAGAAGAGTGAGCGAATTACAAGCTCTATCTTGCAAACCTCCTCATACAATTTTTCACAAAGACAAAGTTGTCTTACAAGTGAAGCCTAATTTCCTCCCAAAGGTGGTCTCTGAATTCCACATCACTCAGAAAATAACCTTACCTTCATTCTAGCCTCCTCCCCATCCAGGGAAAGAGGAAGAGAGGCTACATAAGCTGGATCCAAGGCGTGCCTTGAGTTTTTATATCAACAGACTTGCTAGGATAAGGCAAGCCGACCAACTGTTTATAGGTTATGCAGGACACAAATTAGGATTGCCAAAAAACAGACCATTTCAAGATGGATTATTTTAGCCATTCTAGAATGCTACAAATTAGCAGGGAAAGAGCCCTCTCAACATCTTAGGGCTCATTCAACCATGGGTATCGCAGCCTCTTCGGCTCTCCAAAGAGGAGTGCCGATTCGGGACATATGTGTGGCTGCCACATGGTCGTCCGCACATACCTTTACAAAATTCTACAGTCTGGATTCCTCCTCTAGCCAGGAGACAAGATTTGGCAAAGCTGTATTACATTCTGTTCATTCTTAATGGGAAATATTCCGATTGTACTCCTACCTCTTCTTTCACACCACTGCTATGGGAGTCTGTCAAGATAAGGAATACGTCGGAGGACACAATCCCTTCGAAGAACAAGTTACTTCTTACCTTGTAACATTCTTTCGATGGGATGTTCCTCTGACGTATTCCTTATCGCCCCTCCCATCCATCCCCGCAGTAAAACTTCCCTTGTAGTTGCAGCTCCTTCAAGGTCAATAACCAATTCATGCACAGCTAATTTTAAGCTTCAAAACGGAACTGAGCAACGGTCGCTGCGCAAGTCTATTTATACATACAATGACGTCGGCGCCAAGACTGAGGCTGTCGAGGGACACCAGCTCGAGGGACGCCGACGCGCAGCGCCCTCTACTGAAAAAAATTCGGAGGCCAGCAAGCTGGGATCTAATCTATCAAGATAAGGAATACGTCGGAGGAACATCCCATCGAAAGAACGTTACAAGGTAAGAAGTGACCCTCACATTCTAAAAATCAACCATACAGTGAAAAGGGAAATGTCTTTGGCCTTTGAAGGTGTACACCTGTTCAAAAAGGAAAATGCGTAACTCCAACACACAAGTTCCCTGAGTATAAAGTTCACAATTCCAAAGGGTGGTTCCCTTCCCCTAGATTTCTCATCACTCAGCTTTATACTGGTTCCTTAAGTTCCTTTAGATCAAATATAATTAATATACAAAGTATCTTGGCTGACAGTGTGATTGTTGATGGACAACCTGGTGTATTCTCCTGCTAGATTTCTTCTTACTCCTTGATATCTCTCAATCACACTCTTTGGTTACTTCCTGATGCAGTGTATTCATAGATTGACCAATTTGTTCTTACCTGGTATACTATCTTGCCGGGATTCTCTTATATGCAAACACTTCTTTGCTTCATATACAAACACTTATGACTTGTAATCCCTGGTATACTCTCCTGCCAGGCTTTTCTCGTATGCATATGTCTGCACCTTGGGTCTGCCTGGTATACTCTCCTGTCAGGGCTTTCTCATATGCGTATTGCACACACTTGCAAACTTGACAGTTTCTTATATTTATTCTGCTAGTTTATTCTGTTCGTTTAAGAAATATGGCCCTTTTTGTTCCTTCTCATTTGCTTCATTTACTTCTGTTTGCTTTCAATCTCGTTGCCGAAATGCCCTGGTGTTCCCTCTTCCCTCGGTTGGGCTCACCGGTTTGCTGTAGAGGGAATGGCTTCATCAGCGGTGAACCTGCAGCAGCTCATTGGCATCCCACTTCCTTCTTTCGGTCTCGCCGCATCTGCTTTGTGGTTCCTGTGCTTCCCGCAGCCCCTGCATGCCTATTCTGCGCTCCCCTGGGCTGCAACAGCGCGGAGGCTGCTCTTGGGTACAGCTGCATGCCAGGAGGCCGTCCTTCCCTTCTTTGGCATTCCCCCAACGTACCAGTCTCTTAAGTCTGCCTCCTTCGGTTTCTCCCATGAGCTGGTTGGCTCCACGGACCTCACATTCGCCCAGCAGTCACTCGGTCAGCAGCGAGAGGACTTGACCTCTCCAGCCAACTTCTTCCTGTCAGCTGGCTTTGTTGTTTAAATATCCCACCGGCCAATATGCACTTGCAACAACTCGAGTGCGGCTTATGTTCTGGCCCTTCACTGATCTTCATAACTTGGTTCAGCTTCCTTTTGGCAGTACTTCTATTGTTGAAAGAGGGAAGCCAGTTTGTGATCACTTGTAGGCAGAGTCTGGGAAGCTGTTCTCAGTAGTTTTAAATGGCAAGGTTGTTGACTTGTTTGCAGAGTTTGTAGAAGTATTATCAGCAGTTTTGGAGGGCAAGTTAGGTTTTAGATCACTCTGAGGAACTGGATACCGAGTTACCTGGCGAGTGATCTTCACTACTCCCCGTCTCTTCCTCATCTCAGTGGCCCGCATATTCTCCCTTTTGGGAGTTTGGAGATTAGACACACTGACTTAACATAGAGGTGTGGGGTGAGGGCAACAATATGCCATTAAGGCATTGGGACTGAAGAAGCATCCTTTAAGGAGAAAGAAGGTATGTGATTTACTCCACTGATGCCATCGGGTCTCTGTGAGAGTCACTTTCACCCAGGTGGGTCCTTCCTCATATAGCCGCCCCCAGGGGTCAGGATCAGGTAGCGGCTGCCATCGCCTGGCCACATGGGGGGGGGGGGACAGCCCCGGGAAAGGAGTGATGACATCCTTGGATTCATCACAATTTGTAGTGTATGTGCATGTAACCCAAATCTCCTGTGAAGCAACAGAGCACTGCACAGCAAGGGTATGAAATACGGTATACAATAACATCAATATACGTAGACGGATGGAATGTTAAGGGTATTATTGGAAAGACATAGTCTGAAGTAATACAGATGGATACAGAGGAGGCGTATAGGCTGTCGAGGGAATTGTGGACTCAGTCTAGATTATGCTATGAAATGCACATTGAATGCCAGAAACCATGAGCCATCATAAAATGTTAGGCACACTCCACTTCGCCATGAAATGTCACTAACCATTAAATATTTTATTGTTTTTCTGTTTGCCTTGCCATTTTCTAAATAACACCAGGTAATACTAGATGTTACCAAGGAGGCCGGCTCACCCTCCACTCCCCACCCTATCTGAGACTGTGTGATGTGCTCCCAACTGTTTCCTCCTGTGGCTGCGTGTAGATCCCTTGGTGCCAAATTGATGGCCCTCTCCTCCCTTGTTATTAGCTCCCTGCTCCCTTCTTTTTCTGCTTCCCTCACCATGTCCTTCCCCCTTTGCTTGGAAAGTGCTCTGTTGCTTCCCAAAGCTAGGTCTGCGCTCAATAAATACCCTAATAATAATAATGGAAATGGGAGAATACCTCAGTTTCTCTCCTTTCTATTCTCCCACACCTATTGAGCCTTTGACAACAGGAGGTTGGTTTTCACTGTTTTTCCTTTGTCACAATGAGCTCTATTGCAACTCTTTGGTTGACTTTACTGCGATGAAAAATAAAACTACTACTTAGTGTGACAAATCAAGGGTATTCGTTCCTTCTCCCAAGGGGGAGCCTCCCCCCTTTAAGGTTAGGGAGGGGAGAGACTCCCCATTAGGGGACAAGGACGTTCCTGTGAGGTACTCCCTAAACCACATAACATAGTAGCAAATATGGGACTTTTTGTTGCGAAGAATAATGTAATATCTGCATCTTTGGCTGGAAGCAATGCTGAAATAAACCAACCTGAAAAAAAGTCTCATTAAGAAGAGACCTGTACTTAGCTGAGAAAAGTGGAGTGCCATGGAGAACGAGAGATTATCATACGCAGGGGAAGCCCCCTGACGTGATCATGCCTTGGAGAGGCGGTCCTGAGGCGAGCCATAGAGACTGCGACTTTCGAGGAGGCAAAGAGTGCTGGTCTGATACACCAGAGGACCGGCGCATTCCACAAAAGAGGCCTTTGTTGAATAGGAGAGTGGAATCCTGGAACAGCTGGTGGCAGGATCACATCCATATTGTGGTAGGCAGGACTTCAACACCATCAGAGAAGGGAGCGTGAACAGCTGCCTACCGCCAGTGCCCATTTAAGGCAGGCGCAAGGAGGGAAGCCGAGAATGGGATATTGGCAAAACTGAGGAGCAAGAAGGCAACTGGGAGTGCTAACGGCTCCTTAATGTCACCAGCCAAAACAGTAAAAAAACTGTTTCTTTGTGTGCTTGTTCCATGCATTACACTTGAATTTGCGTGTTGAGAACTCAGCTGCATGCGCCATAGCTTTGCATGCTACATAAGGCAACTTCGCCTACTTGAGTTTTCCTCCCTCTCCCTTAAAGGCATGGTCTAGTAAAATTTTTTATTGTCCCTACGGGTCGGCCATGTTTTTTTAAGCCTAAGTGGCTCGATTTTAGAAAACTTTCCTATGGACCTTACCCGAGTTTTCGTCCATTAAACGCATGTGAAAACAAGCACAAGGGAGCCGCCATTTTCTGATAATCCTATCTTTTCCCCGATCGCCCTGGCTGACCTGCTTTTGCGGCACTAAATCAATTCCCCCGCCCCTGAGCCTGACATTATCAAAACATTCATATTCCCCGCCTCTCCCCGTGACATTACTGTGCTGCGTAGGCAAACGCGCCCAGTCGTCTTCTGCGCGACTCCACACAGAACCCGGAAACCAACACAGATCAACTCACAACACAGCGCGCCACAATTCGGAATATGAAACTGTACTTTAAAATGAAACAGCAACACAGTACATTTGGTAAAGTACATTTATTTGACATTAAATGTTTAGAGAATATTCAGCAATTGCCATATGAACTCCGGAAGCCATTTATTTTCTTTTATCTGTATCCGCAAAAACTGTTCCGTTTCATCTTGAGTCACGCGCTGTTCCTTTATGGTACACAGGGTGTTCATTTTCGGAAAAAGAATCACTTTGGAAGCACGGTGAACCGCAAGGCTGTTCCATCAACTAGGCACTAGTCCAGCCTAAAGGTTGATATGTTGCTTCTAGCCACTAGTACAGCGTAACGGCATGTGGGCCCTTGGCGATCGTCCCATAATATGGTGATCGTGCTCCAGTTGTTGACACGAAGCTGCAGGTGTCTGCTGAAGAATCCATCCGCCGGTGTCTCAAACAGATGGCAGTGGCAGAAAGGGATCAAATACCTGTTATGAAAACAAAAACATGATAATTAGTCTCGCTAGCCGAACTTCATTAATATTACTCATTTTATTTATTACGGCCGATCAGAAACTATTTGCTTGCAAGGATAGTTCAATGGAGTATGTTCGTCTCTAAAATCAATGCGAAAAGTAAGGAGATAAATCGAGGCAAACACACAATGATAAACAACAGTTAGTCTACATGCGTGAGGAATTATATGATATGGCATTTGTAACGCGCCTATACTCAAGTGTTTCTAGGCGTGACGAGGCAGGTGGGGAACAAGGGCAGACAGACAACGATCCTACTAGGCCAGGTGTCTTTCTGATCGCGCATGGGGAAGGGCTGTACATGGTTAGTTGAATACAAATTAAATAATAGGGCCAGCTGGTGGCAAGTGCGGAGAAGGGGCTGAAGGATACAGAGACAGTCCCGTAGTGCAGGGAAAAGTGGCTGGGCCAAGGACCGAGATCGGTGAGACCAGTGGACCTGCATGCCCATGTGCCCACTACGAACAGTTTTACTTGCTTTTCCTAGCTCTTCAGTCATTCATTTATTCATGCATCCATTCATTAAATCTTCATTCCGGTATAAAAGCGTGTAAAGATTTACTTACATTATATTTGAAATTTCCATTGTGTTTCTTCGTAATGCAGTCTGTAAAACGGACCGTGCTCTTGACAACGGTTTTTCGTATACTGACCTAAAATTAAACTCGGTCTAGTTTCTGAATTTTCTGCCTTATCGTCTCTTACGTTATTGCGCACTCCCTTCAAATGTAGTTCTTTCGGCATGGTCCCTGTCTCAAGGTCAAAAAACAATAGACCCTTATACTTCCAGTGCGACTTGTGGGCCTCATCTGGGCGCTGTCCTTCGCATTCTTTATTTACAATATCACATAGTATAGGCATCTGTGAGAACTTGAAGTTTAGAATCCGTCTATGTAGTGCGCCTCAATGTGCAAATGCGAACTGGCTTCTCTCCCAAATGCCATGGCCCGCTTGGTTGGCGCGTTCCAAGTGCCCCAATTTTGTCCCCGTTGTCTGCGAGCTTTGCAGCCCAAATTGAGACATTTAATTTTTGGCGGAAGGTCAGGGAAAGTATAAAGTACCACAGGAGTTGAGTTAAAAGTGAGATTTATTGTTTGTTTGTTTGTTTGTTTTATTATTTGCAATACGCAAGCCTCCCCTCCGTTAACAGTGCGCAGCATTTACATTTACATGAGATGAGACATGAGAAAAATATATATATACACATATGTGAGGTGAATAGAGAGAATTCAAAGAGGACACCCAGCTTGTTCGCCATCCATGATGGTGAAGGTAGGGGTTAGGTTTACAGGTACACTGTACAAAAACATTTATTTACAAAAAGACAATCGTATTGCAATTATTTAAACCGGGATTTGTACTTCACAATCAGCTGTGCTTCGGGTGGGCATGGCACAGTCGCAATATTCGGTGGCAATGGATCACTGCTCTGCACAGAAACGTCCAAAATTCCATATCTGTGCTTCTCTAACACAGCAACAATAAGGCCTTTCACAAAGTCGAACTGCATTTCATCATAGACTGGTTTGATCACCCATTGCTTACTTCGTTTTGAAAACACCTTAGTGTAGCGAGGCATCCTTACTTTACCCCTAGTCCTAGATTGTTCATGTCCGACATTGCTGTTATGGGCCAAGACCACTAGTAGAGTGCGATGTTTCATGCCCCGAAAGCTAAAATGCAAGCGCTTTGGCCTGTACTTTAGGCACATATTGTGGAACACCTCCAAATCTCCTGTGTGACAGAATTCTGTCAGTCCTCTCAAATCTCTTGATAGAGTTTTGTCGAAAACAATCTTCTCAATGGCTATGTGTGTCGGTGAAGATGGAATCAACCACTTCTTCTTCCGTGCCTCCTCTGGGGACAAAGGGCCATGTTCACATTGGTGGAAATGTTCATTTGCTGTCCAGCGGTGAACGTTGGTACAGTGGTGCATCAGTGACCGCCATTTTTCAAGTAGTATTTCCACTGACCCCTCACAAGTTTTTGAGCTCCACCAAAGATGGTTGGTGATAGAATGTGACCACTGCAAAATACTTTCAAAACCTTTTTTTTCCCTGCAGCCGAGATTTTCTTATTGATTGATTTAGCAAGATGCCATACGTCAAATTGATGTTTAATATGTGGGAACTGCTCTCTCATTGTCTTGGCAATTGAAACGTGTCTATCCGTGGCTGAGGTCGATGTGCATTCCCCTCGATTGTAGATATTCCACTGATTTTATAAAACCTAGTTTCTCCATGGCCACTGAGGATGTACATTGTGTTACCTGCACGACCACCGAACTCACAGTTTTCTTACTATCCATGTCCTGAAAGTGGTAGGTGCAGTACTTGGCAGAAAATCCAGGGCTGACGCACTGTCCATCGCCGGCTAGCCTGAATCATTTGCCTTCGAATGTACTTGCTAGAGACAATTGTTCAATTTTCCAAGCATCACTAATGGCCGGAAACAGATAATCACGTTTGGTATATGTAGTACAGCGCTTTAGAAATGAAATGGAGTCCCACAAACTGAAAGAAAGCCTCTAACTTTCTAAAACTGGAGCCACTAAAAAGTGATACAGCTGCACACAGTAGATTGCCTGCTGGCAGTTTCCCCAGCATCGGTTGTGCAGACCATGAGAACCTATGATTTAATCTACAGGCGGCATTTATTTTGACGTTACTGCCTTTTATTTGACGAGTCACATTAATCAATGGCTTCCCACATACTTTCCCTCTAATGGAATGCACACATTTCAGCATACTTATAATTTCCATCAAACAACTGTCGAATACAATGTATTTGCTCTCTTTCATTAGACTGTCATCCTGCGTCAACGTTGTTTCGGCCTGTGACGTTGTGGAGATTTCAACACATTTGAAAGTAATATCGCTGATATCAAGTTCTGATGCGTCTATGGATGCTGCGGCTGGTTCATTCTCTCTCATTTCAACATCTATTACTTCAACATTGATGGGAGAACACAACCATGTCGACAGGTTTTTTGGTGCCAAATTTTTGGCGGGTGTAGATTGTGTAAATTGATCTGCAACTACTTCAGAGCTATCTTCAATACATTCAATAACATCTTCTTGTGGTGGTGCGGTTGCACTGTAGCTATGGTCCAATGCAACTTTGCTGTAGTCTCCAAACACAGTTAATTCATGTTCTGGCCATTGGACATGAGCATCTCGAGCCTGAACATGCCTCGCCTCAATTAATAGTTCCTCCATAGTGTACACGGTCTGGCAAGCCACATCTCTCATTCGCTTCACTGTCTGTGTGTGTATAGTTCTGACACCCACGGGTAACTGGAGGAGAGATTGGAAAAGGGATGTTCAATTTAAACACAAGATGGAGTGTAGTAGAATTGACTGGAAAAAAACATAAAATAGTCCCCAGCACAAACATTTTTTTAAAGTTATGAACTGTTTGTAACTAACCTTTTTTTGTTTTTTTTTCTTTGCAACTTTTTTGACTCGACCTTCAACATCTGTAGCTCCGATTTGTTTCCGCATGTCCTCCCTTCCTCTTGCGCTGCAACAACTATATTTTCTGTATCCGCATAGACAGCACAGAATGTGGCTCCATCGTCTCCCTGAAACATAGTACTTTCATTACTATGTATCAAAATATTGTTAGCATAAAACACACGTGAGGACGAACACACAGGTACATCTCAATAGCCAAACACGATTTAAACATTGTGTGCAACAATCAAACGACAAGTATTCGACCTGTGATGATCTATTTCGATGGAACTGTCAGTATCCATACCTCTGGCTTTGCATGGACTGCCATGAATGGTTGTATTGGAGAGGAGGCATCTGCATCTCCCTGAAACACAGTACTTGCATTAGTATGGTTTTCAATATTGGAAACACAACACACATTTGGGGTCGATGGCACAGGTACATATAAAGAGATAACCACAAATGATGCATTGTCCAAAAGAATCAAGGAAAATCCAAATATGATCACATTTCATCGACTTATTTCAAGGATTCCTTTACATCTGCATCATCTAAATGAGATGTTGTGATTGTGGTGGAAGCTCCGTCGTCTCCCTGAAACACAGTACTTGGATTAGTATGGTTTTCAATATTGGAAACATAACACACACTTGGGGTCGAATGCACAGGTACATATAAAGAGATAACCGCAAATGATGCATTGTCCAAAAGGAAAATCTAAATATGATCACATTTCATCGACTTTTCAACAAATTTTTTACATCTGCATCATCTAAATTGGATGTTGTGATTGTAGTGGAAGCTTTGTCGTCTCCCTGAAACACAGCACTTGCGTTAATAGGGAGGAAAGTATGGCAAATGGAATCACGTTATATGATCACGCATGATGGAGCTGTCATTATCCATACCTCGTGCTGCTGAAGAATATCTATGGATGTTGCAAATGTAGTGCGCACTTCCGAAAGCTGTTGCGCCGATTCGTATACTTGAATGTCAGGCTCTGCATCAAGTGCAGGGGTTGACGCTCCATCAACTGCCTGAAACATAGTACTTGCATTAGTGAGGATTACAATTGTGAAAACATAACACACACCTGGGGTCGACAGCACAGGTACATATCAACGGCTAACCACGAATGAAACATTGTGTAGAACAATCAAACGTCAAGAATTCCAGCTCTGATGATGACGCTCGATGGAGCTGTCAGTATCCATACCTCCTGCTGTTGAAAAACATCTAGAAATGTTGTAATTGTGGCGGACGCTTCAGCATCTCCCTGAAAGACAGTACTTGCATTAGTATGGATAACACTAATTAGAACTGAAAACAAACACCAGTGGACGATAACTAAGGTGTATATCAATTGGAAAGCAGTAACCAAACATTCGGTAAAATAATTACACGATAGAATAAAACTATTACTTGACATGCATAAAACAAGTATGTAGCGGATTAGCCTAGTAAGATTACCTGATACGCGCTAGAAGTGGTTGATAACTGCGACCACGTCAAGGATGTAGAATGTTCTTGCTTCAGATTGAAGGGATAGTCAAGAAGTTGTAAAGGTCAATTAATGATTGATAATGAAATGCCAATATTAAAAATAGCCATGTAAACCGACAGAATACTTGAAAAATGCTCAATACAGCACAGTTCCCTGTCCCCATATATATATATATATATATATATACATTGCGTTTGTGGGTTATGAAATCGAAAAAGAATATATTGATAAATGTCATTATTCAAAAAACTATACACTCATATCAATATCGAAATTATTACAAGGGATAGAACACCTACAATATCAATTAATCCATTCGGCTACCTACACACTACCGCAAGGTCTAAAGCTAAATCCGGACACTTGACTCACCGGTGGCGGAATGTGGACGAATAGAGTGGGAATAGCGTTTTCACGCAATTTCCGTGTTGTTCGCCGTTTATTCTTCTTTGTTACCCAAGAAGTTGTGTACATGTCCAAGGAAAAGTGCCGGCTGCTGATGCGGTATCGATCACCCCTCTTGTCCTGTAAGACTTGTTGGACTCTACTTTCCAGCTCATCCAGTGGATATCCGCAATGTCTGACCCATTCTCTTATTCGATCAACAGTTTTCGGGAATACATGCATTGTAGTTCCTTCAGATTTCGCATGGGTCTTCGAAGGGCAACAGCTAATCGAACAGGCAGGCATTGTTGATAAATCTGAAAAGTAAATATCGACATTATTATACAATCTTCAAGAATAAAGATTTGATACAAAAGTAAATGAATCATACAATGATCAATGCAAGGTTTGTTTTGGTCGCAGGAACTATACCAGTTCATTATGTGCGGCTTAGTATTTGCATAAGTTGCAGAAATGTATAATTGATGTGACTGAAATCTAACATGTGACTCGTCCCTTGGATGTTCTGTCTTGCACGAGAAGGAAACATGCTTACATTATAGACTGGACCCCCGAAGGATGCAATTCAATGACAATAGACAAAGATGAAAATAAATAGATCTATTGATAGCATAGCAATGGAAATTCAAGTCAATAGCAATGAGACCAATGAACATAGCACTATTGGGGACTCTACTCGCAAATAGATAGAAATTTAAAAATCTGCGAAATATGACCAGGATACATGGCCTTACCTTGACCAACAAACAGTTGGATTCAGCAAGCAGAGCAGTATGTTGCGGGAGAATAGGTGGATGGCCACAGGTAGCGCACTGATGGGTATGCTCAAAGCGGTCACAGAAGTTCACGGATAGCACGACGACGAGCAGATTAGCATAGATCTCAGTGGTTCCCAGGTAGCACGTTCAGGAGTTGACTTGCAAAGCACAAAGATGTTCTCATGAGACATATCGAGTGGTTTTTAAAGTATTAGAAACTGGGGTGTGTTTGTGAATGAATGACGTATGTATGTCGTGGTATTAGGGGGGCGGCCTGCTTGAAGCTGAGGCCTGCCTGGAGACACGGGGTCTGAGGAGACCATGTGAACAATTGCCCCTTGGCGTGGGACACCTTTTGAAGTGTACATGTAGTTTGGCACCTTGGCCTTTCGCGCCCCTGACAGCCCCCCATGCCAGCGCGCATCCACCGGCGCAAACCGCCTTTGATACAGGGGGGTGGGATGGATGGCCCTGGGGCGTGCAGGTAAGGCACAGGAAGACTGCTGAATGGAGACACACTTATGTGGATTGCAGGGGGGCGGCCTGCCTCAGGGGAGGCCTGCCTGGAGACACGGGGTCTGAGGAGACCATGTGAACAATGGCCCCTTGGCGTGGGACACCTTTTGAAGTGTACATGTAGTTTGGCACCTTGGCCGTTTGAGCCTGTCACAGCCCCCCATGCCAGCGGGCATCCACCGGCGCGAACCGCCTTTGATACAGGGGGGTGGGATGGATGGCCCTGCGGCGTGCAGATAAGGCACAGGAAGACTGCTGAATAGAGACACACTTATGTGGATTGCAGGGGGGCGGCCTGCCTCAGGGGAGGCCTGCCTGGAGACACGGGGTCTGAGGAGACCATGTGAACAATGGCCCCTTGGCGTGGGACACCTTTTGAAGTGTACATGTAGTTTTGCACCTTGGCCTTTCGCGCCCGCCACAGCCCCCCATGCCAGCGGCCATCCACCGGCGCGAACCGCCTTTATATCAATATACAGTATATCGCCTTTATATCAATGATAGTATATCGTTGCTTATCAATAACAAATGCCACATACCGGAGATTCTTGTGAGCACAGACCCACACTTCAACCGGTGTATTATGGTGGTCAAGACCGTATAATCCAATGGTAAATGTGACCAGGATACATGGCCTTACCTTGACCAACAAACAGTTGGATTCAGCAAGCAGAGCAGTATGTTGCGGGAGAATAGGTGGATGGCCACAGGTAGCGCACTGATGGGTATGCTCAAAGCGGTCACAGAAGTTCACGGATAGCACGACGACGAGCAGATTAGCATAGATCTCAGTGGTTCCCAGGTAGCACGTTCAGGAGTTGACTTGCAAAGCACAAAGATGTTCTCATGAGACATATCGAGTGGTTTTTAAAGTATTAGAAACTGGGGTGTGTTTGTGAATGAATGACGTATGTATGTCGTGGTATTAGGGGGGCGGCCTGCTTGAAGCTGAGGCCTGCCTGGAGACACGGGGTCTGAGGAGACCATGTGAACAATTGCCCCTTGGCGTGGGACACCTTTTGAAGTGTACATGTAGTTTGGCACCTTGGCCTTTCGCGCCCCTGACAGCCCCCCATGCCAGCGCGCATCCACCGGCGCAAACCGCCTTTGATACAGGGGGGTGGGATGGATGGCCCTGGGGCGTGCAGGTAAGGCACAGGAAGACTGCTGAATGGAGACACACTTATGTGGATTGCAGGGGGGCGGCCTGCCTCAGGGGAGGCCTGCCTGGAGACACGGGGTCTGAGGAGACCATGTGAACAATGGCCCCTTGGCGTGGGACACCTTTTGAAGTGTACATGTAGTTTGGCACCTTGGCCGTTTGAGCCTGTCACAGCCCCCCATGCCAGCGGGCATCCACCGGCGCGAACCGCCTTTGATACAGGGGGGTGGGATGGATGGCCCTGCGGCGTGCAGATAAGGCACAGGAAGACTGCTGAATAGAGACACACTTATGTGGATTGCAGGGGGGCGGCCTGCCTCAGGGGAGGCCTGCCTGGAGACACGGGGTCTGAGGAGACCATGTGAACAATGGCCCCTTGGCGTGGGACACCTTTTGAAGTGTACATGTAGTTTTGCACCTTGGCCTTTCGCGCCCGCCACAGCCCCCCATGCCAGCGGCCATCCACCGGCGCGAACCGCCTTTATATCAATATACAGTATATCGCCTTTATATCAATGATAGTATATCGTTGCTTATCAATAACAAATGCCACATACCGGAGATTCTTGTGAGCACAGACCCACACTTCAACCGGTGTATTATGGTGGTCAAGACCGTATAATCCAATGGTAAATGTTAGTATAGATATATGTTTGACTTTTATAGAGACATAACCTACTGAAAGACTTTGAACAAGTGTGTTTTAGTGCATGCATTATCGAGAATATGTTATGTTAGCTTAGATAGATAGTGACCACCCTGCTTCACAGCAACCAGACCTTCACCCATTCGGAGCACAGATGTCTGACGTCCATCCTTGAATGGAGACACACTTGATTCATTTAAAAAATCGAGACAACGGTTGTTAAAATATATGTGGTGTTTTATTTTGTATCTTATTTTCATGACACAAAAATACAAGACTTTAAAGATTATACAGGTCAGGTTGCAGCACAGCGAGAGAAAATCCCCTGTACTGATCGCTGTCACTTGGGAACGTTTCTCTAATGGCACGAACGGCACAGGCGGGTATCACTCTTCCAACGCGGTGTCCAAGCCTCCTGTGAAGCCACCATGTAAAGGAACGATAGGCCACCAGCCTGTACCACCTGTGAAAAGGAATGAAACAAACTGTTTTTAATTGACCAAGATAAGTTTAATAAACGTTTGTTGTCAATGTCAATTCTTGTAACTAATGGCATTTTACACGGACAAATGCTATCTAGACAATGCACACTATTGAACGACTTACATGCGTTACAATGATATGCAGATGTAATTTTGGATATAGTAGAAGAACATGAAATAGGAGTGGCATGACAAGCAGAGTATACTTACTCGTTACTCGGATTACGAGGACGAACAGTTGCGCGAAGTTCGTGCATAAGCACCATCATTATTCTCAACACGGCCCGTGCTAGGCAGGCTGCCCTGAAGTCTGGCAGCTCGGTGATGCATTGCGGTCGTGGCTCGCCTTCCGAAATGTAGGCCAGGCATCCCGAGTTTTCTTGGCAGCAGCAGTTCTCGTCCTCAGTTGGCATTAGCTCGCACCGATTGCATGTGCACCAGGTGGAGACGCCGTCCATTCGACTAGGCCCAGGCTCTTCATCTGTTGATTCGTCCTGCCAACTGCCGTCCGAATCCCCATCGTTTTCGCGTGCTTCCCTTTCCAGTAGTTCCTCCTCGGTATACTCGGGCTCGTACATGTAGGGCATTATTGTAGACATTGTGTGTTAAACAAACTAAAATAATTTATAGCGGTGGTACTGGTATCTGTTCACACGGGCTACAAGCGGCGAAGGTAACTGACCAGAGCACTGAAACGAGTCACAGAATACTCAAAGTAACACATAGAGAGGAATGGAATCGAAAATCGGCTGCTGTGTGTTGTGAAACGGTCTGTTTATACTTATTGAGGAGAGAGGCGTCCTGCCATTTCCATGGCGACACGTCATTAGCTGAAGCGCAGCGAATGTTGACACGAGACGTGCTTTGGCGTTGGGAAATGGGCGGTACGAGTCTGCTGATGACAGGCTCAGGGGTGGGGGAATTGATTTAGTGCCGCAAAAGCAGGTCAGCCAGGGCGATCGGGGAAAAGATAGGATTATCAGAAAATGGTTGCTTGTTTTCGCGTGCGTTTAATGGACGAAAACTCGGGTAAGGTCCATAGGAAAGTTTTCTAAAATCGAGCCACTTAGGCTTAAAAAAACATGGCCGACCCGTAGGGACAATAACATTTTTTACTAGACCATGCCTTTAACTGATGGCCCCTGGCCAGCACCTGTTGGCAGGAGAATAATCTTCGACACTCTAAAATAAAAACTGTGTGGGTGTTGTCCACTTCTCCAAAGACAGCAGCAAGCTGAGCCATCTTTTTAAACGCGAAGAACAGAATATCTTTGCAATTGTTCTTACCACAAGACACACAATTGTATGAATTCCTCTCCACAACCACCACTATTAAATTACACTCACTCAGGACACACAAATACTTTTTTTGCACTACTTAAACCCTTCAATATGTTCTCCACTAAACCCGTGCTCCACTATGGATCACAATACATTTATCAAATGCATAAATGTTAAACCATTTCGCCCCACATAACAAAAGTCCTATTCAATAACCTCATTTGTGATGTCACAAACCCTACAGCAAGGCAAAATAAAAAAAACAAAAAATAGTGAACAGCTTACCCTTCAATACAAGTCCTCTTTAAACATTTCACTAACATACTGACACACTTACATAAATAACAATCTGTATCCACCATCCTGTTTTACCTAACAGGGAACCCCAATAACTCTCCAATAATTCTTGTCTTCTTTTATCTACTGTGTCGCCTGTAGAGATCTACCTCCGCAAGGAAAATATCAAGGACTCCAGCTTCCATGATAAGAGCTAGCTATTACTGCCAATCTTACTCGCAGGAAACCCTCACCCATGAGGAAAGCAAAAATGCATATCTCACAGGAAATCCAAAATGTCAAATATTTAACACCAACATTCGATATAAAACGAACATTTGAACACAAACATTAAGCGGAACCTGTCCACACCCTCCCCTTTTTGCCATATTGCACTCCATAATCTGCTTGCAAAAGAACTAACTGATCCATAGCTGTTCCCTCCCCCCCTGTATTTGTCAGATTCCTGGGCTCATACTTACATCTCTGCTGGTCTGCTGCAGCTCTCAGACTCGCAGTCACTCCCCCAGCCTGCCACCACAGCCTGGCACCCACACCTTCTGCTCTCCGTAGCAGGCAGAGAATGTAGGGGAGTAGGGGAGAGACACGATTTATCGCTGAAAGCATAAGCAGCCATCTTTCTGCTACCACTTGAAGTGTAGTTAGGAAAACGGAGAGCCTCAGGGAAAATCCCCTCATGCTCAGAAACGGAGTCGTCCAGAAATGTGACAAATTGCTGCTTTATTTAGTCCAAGCAAGGATACACATACAGATTCTACAGCTCCAAATGCACTCTGAGCTCATTACAGGCGGGCAGTGGGTCTTTGAGAATGTTTTTAAGCTGCACAACCAAAAGATACATTCCTTGCTCTTAGGCGAAATGGGGTTGGGGTGAACAGTATAGGCATAATTACAGTCTATAGGGGACAGATAATTTGATTGGTCTGGCTAGATCTGGTAGCTCCACCTGATACCACCCCCTGTCCCCAGGTCAGTGCCAGCTTGTCACTTTAGGAAATTTACCAGCACATGAGCAAAAAGATTGGGTGGGGAAGTTGAGCTGAGAGCACTGCCTGCTTTCCACTATCGTTTTCACCCCTCTGACTTCCCAGACCTTGAGCAAGGACACTCCATTTTCCATCTTCATGTTGTGTTGCATTTGTTTCATCTTCGGTCTACAATTTGATGGCAACGACCTTATCTGTCTGAATGGGCTTTGTTCCCCAGCTCCAGGTCACCTGTTCAGGGATCGTAAAAAATATTTTTTTCTGCTAGCATTTGAGGGATTTCAGCCTTTTTGTCCTTGTATCTTTTAAACGGACTCTAGCCCTCTTCTCCAGTGTCCATGGCTGAACTGGACATCCTGCCAGGCCTGTTTTTCATTTCTCAGAAAAGTCGGTGTATCAGGTGTCAGGCCTGTGTTTTGAGCTTTCACAATTATTTTCAATGCAGCTGTGGCTTCCATTTTGCTGATAATCACTTTTTCAGTGTCAGCAAGAAAGTCCTTGTGGTGTTTTTCACCTGGCTAATAACTCTGTGAGTGTGTTCAGCCATGTCACCTTTTTAATGATTCAACCGGGTATGGTCTTTGGGGCTGTTTCAGTGGGTGGCATCTGTCATCTTGGGGGTATTCTGAGGGGGGGTGGAGACCCCCTCAACAACCTGTGCAGTGTCAGTACTAGACTGCATGCTTGGAGACGTCCTGCTAGGAGTCTGCAAGTTGCCATTTGGTTGGCCAGAGGGACTCGTGTTGACCAGTGTTGGTACAGGGGCTGCAGCTCCCCGCCCTCACTGCACTTCACACAACAAACCAGCAAACTGCATCACACATTGTTTTGCCCATATCACCGCCCCTGACTGAGTTGCAGCTCCTAATGGGAGTGCTTGTCAACCAGATACAGACCCAGCTGCACACCTACGCCACGCCAGAGGTGCTAAACCCTACCTCCTCGCGCCAAGAAAGAACAAATGAGGATTCACTCCCACGGTGAGAGCAGTGACTGTTCCATGCTGACCCATACTGCGCAAGTTGCATGGCGAATGAAGACGATGGTGTACTGGCTGGTGCTAGGATGCCAAGCCAGTCGATGATCCTTGCACCCTTACAGGAATTTGATGTCTCGAGGGCCCCTTCGGCTTCAGGCCCCAGGTGGCCTGCCTGGGTGAAGCCCCTGAAGCAGTGTCTGGCAGCATCAGGGGAAGATGACGATGATACAAACAAATCAGTGATGTTTTATTCGGCTGGCCCTGTTGTCTGCAACATTTTTGAGACTCTACGACCCCCTGACATGTCATTCAATACAGGTAAGATTTCCATCCTAGAGCACTTTACGCCCATGGCAAATCTTGACTAAGAGAGGTCCTTCATGAGGAATTCTCTGCATAAAGAGGGGGAATTCCTTGACATCTATCACTGCAGGCTACGGCGGATGGCCATGAATTGTGATTGGCTGGATGAAGAACATGAGATGCGTCAACAGATCATTCAGGCATGTTCCTCTGTTAAACTCGGACGACAGATACTGTGTGAACCAGGCATTACTCTGGTCCATATTCTGGAACTTGGGTGCTCCCATGAACTGACTGATGTCAGGGCAGATAGGATGTGTGCCACCATGAAGTCAATCAAGCTGGAAGAACCTTGCCCAGTGGGTCGTCAACAATTCCAGAAAATGGACAAACGCCCTCCATGGAACAAGAAGCAAAGGCGAGGCACAGAGATAACCCTGTGACCCAACTGTGGATATGACTTACCTCACTCCAGTGACTGCCGGCCAAAACGACACACATGTGGGAGATGTGGTGTGATCAACCATTTTGCATGTGTATGCCGTATACCTACACCTTCAACCCACCTGCGGGGACAAGCGAGCCCAAGACAACAATATCAAAGACAGTTGCGGAAGGTCGCGCTGGTTGAACAGTCACCTCCTGAGAATTCCTTTGAGAAGTACAGATAATAGAAGAGGAAACCGATGAAGATGTAGTCCTCATTTCCAGCATGACCGGATAAATGTACAGTCAACATTTGAAACTCCCAGGTTCCAGTGATGATTGATACTGAGGCATCTGTAAGCGTCATGGCTCACAACCATTATCGTGGATTGACAGGTGCTCCGCCTTTGAGGGAGACGCAAGTATGAATTTATACATTCAGGGCAAAATTCCTGCTGCCACTGGAGGGTGTCTTCATCACGCCAGTTTGCTCCGAGGACACCACCATCAGAGCAGCATTCTTTGTCACCAAAGTGAGCAAGGTTACCCTGCTAGGATGTTCTGCGGCAGAGGCTCTGCATATTGTGAACTTTGTGTTCAGGGAATGTACATACAAGATGTTTGATCCTTATTGACTAAATATGCAAAAGTGTTCACAAAGATAGGGAAGTTCACAGGAGAGCCAGTCCGCCTACACATTGACCCAACGGTACAGCTAACAGCATTAAAGCACAGGCATGTGCCGTTTCCCCTGAGGGCAATGGTTGAGAAGGAACTTGAAAACCTAATACACATGGACATTATCGAAGAGGTGGAAGGGCCTACCCTGTGGGTTTCTCCGATTGTGATTGCCAACAAAACAAAATAACCAGACTCAATCCAAATTTGTGTGGACATGCGCCTCCCGAACACAGCTATCAAAAGGGAAAGGCATATCACCCTGACGCTTGATGACATCCTAACAGATATTCAAGGGGCAAATGTTTTCTCGAAACGAGACCTGAGGTTAGGTTACTACCAATTGGTGCTGGACCCCGCTTCACGATACATTGCATTGTTTACTACTCATCTGGGGTTGTATCGGTACAAGCGTCTCAACTACAGGATCTCTTCTGCCACAGACGTTTTTCAAAACAGGATCTGCGGTGCACTGGCTAGACTGAAAGGAGCTATCCGCATCAGTGATGGTATCATGGTTCACTCCAGATCGGAACGGGAACACCTGGGAAGGCTAGGGCATGTCCTGGTGCGCATTCCACAGCTGGGACTCAGGCTGCATGAGGACAAATGCACATTAATGCAAAGGAAAATTGAATTCTTTTGGTTTGTGCTCCAAAAGATGGGATCCCCAGCCCCTCTAAAAAAGTAAGGGACATCCAGGTGGCAGGCCCCCCTTCCAGTGCCTCAGAAGTACGTAGTTTTCTTGGTATGGTCACGTGCTGCGGGAGGTTTATCCGCAACTGGCCACTCCACAATCTTGTGAAGGACTACGTCTGGAGGTGGACCGCCCTCCAGCAAAGCGCATTCGAAGATATTAAAAACATGATTACAGCCGAAGACACAATGGTGTTCTTTGACCCCAACAAGAAGGCAAAGATCATTGTAGACGCGAGCCCGTTTGGCTTAAGGGCGGCACTGACACAACCTGACAACCAAGGGAATGCCCGTCCAGTGGCATTTGCGAGCAGAGCCCTGTCGGCTATGGAACAGAGGTATTTGCGCATAGAACGTGAAGCGCTAGCCGTGCTCTGAGGCTGCAAACATTTTCAGTTGTACGTTACAACAAGTCTGTGACACGGTGGTCACCAACTACAAGCCTCTTCTCCTGATCATGGTGGGCTCGTCCTCCAAACCCCTGGCTCAGATCGAGAGGTGGTTACTTGCCCTGCAGGAGTATGACCTGGAACTAGTGTACTGCCCGGGGAGTGCAAATGCTGCCGATTTCCTTTGCCGACACCCTGTGGAAGCAAAGAAAGTGGGGAAAGACGACTAAGAAAGGGAGATGGAAGAGTTCCTACTTACCCTACTTCCTGCGGCTATGCCCGTATCGATCTCTCTTGAAGAAATACAAGAGGTGTCGGCGAACAACAACTGTTTCCAACTGCTCAAGTCAGCACGGATGCAAGGGAAGTGCAAATTTGTTCTGGACAAGCTGAACAAGCGCACTCATGACGCAAGGAGAACCCCAGAGCAAATGTGGCAGGTGCGATACGAAATGCCATTCATGGACAGTGGTCTCATCCTCAGAGGATCGAAAATGGTCATTCCCTCCAGCCTGGTTACACAGGTGCTAGAATTGGCTCACAAAATACACCAGGGAGTGGCCAAGACCAAAGCCTGGCTCCGGAGGAAATTCTGGTTTCCCGGCCTTGAAGAAAAGGTGGAAGAGTTTGTCTGAGCCTGTGTGTGGTGTCAGGTGGTGTTTCCACACCAAAAGGAGCCCTACATCATATCCATGGACTGGAGCAACGTTCCCTGGTGAACAGTGCACATCCACCTGCCGGGACAATCATTTCATGATGCTCTTTGGTTCCACCTCGCTTGAAGATGTAATAGCAGGTCTCGAGGAGATCTTTGATACCCATGGACTCCCCAATGAAGTGTGCACACATTGGGGCGCCTTTTAAGAGCGGCGGGTTCTCCAAGTACCTCTAGCGCCTAGGGATCTGGCATCGCAAGATCACCCTGGTGTGGCCGAGTGCAAATGGGGAAGCAGAGAGAATGATGAGGACCCTAAATAAGGTATTCCGCATTGCTGATGGAAAGGAGAATGCGAGCGACAAGCTCTATACCAGTTATTGTCGGAATAATGTACCACCCCGCACTGCTCGACTGGAGTATGTAAGAAAGACATGGTATCAAAGTATGACAAGTGATCACAGTTTAAGGGTGTTTATTAAACTGTAAAATGGGTGTGATAATACAGTCCTAGTGGAGTCTAGACAAATATAAAAAGGGCCTATACTAAGAAAACCTATTGCCAATCCGTACTGCTATGCTACAAAAGAGTGTGGGATAATGTTCACAAGAATAGAAAGAAATGTTCAGAAAATGATAAATCGGGGTGTTATGGCTGGGGTCTCCCTTCTCAATGTTTTTAGCACGGGATAAGGCGGGACGAGGTTCCAGTTCCTTTTCTCAATATCAGGGCCTTCTGAGCCCAAGTCTCTTTCATGCAAAGTCTCTTGCTTCAGAGGACCTGATGTATCATAAACAACAAAACAAACCTTCTGTGTGCTAATCCTCACGTCGGGCAATTTACTTTTCACACTTGGATCCCACTCCAATCCTTCTCTTAATGTTAGCCTCCCTCAGTCAGCTCACACCTACCACTCACTGTGGATATCCCTCTGTCTGGTTCATACTTGTCACAATGTTCATGGGTGTAGTACTGTTCACCCTAATTCGCAGGCAGCCCTCAACCGGGTTCACACTTGCCAAAATACACAGTTCACTTCGCTTAACTTCCTCTTGGCATCCCTCAGTCTAGTTCACATTTGCCTCCAAAACGGGCCAAAGATTTTCGACTGTACAAGGGGTTTGGCTTGACCCTCGTATGACCACTTTGACACCTTACACCGGCCTCCCCTAAGGCCTTTTGGTGCTTCTAGTTTCTACAACAACCGAAGACTTTCGAATATGCACAGGATTCAACATTACCCGCTGCTGGACCACTTCGATTTCCCAGTTCACCACATTCTCCTGCTTTAGGAGCTGGGCACTAGTCAGAGTCCTTCGAATGAGCGCCCAAGTAGCATCGGACCACTCCAACTCTAATGCCAATTTTGCTTACAAAAGACCATTCTACATTATTTTTCTTTCTACATACAATGTTGCTCTTCGTAACCTTAAACACAACACATTCCGGTCTGTTATCCGCTCCCTCCGTCTCACCGGCTATACCGAACTCTATTGGCGTCTCCTGCCTCTGCAGTCAAGGACTGTGCCACGATGGCAACCGCTTCTCCCCGCTCTGGCTATCAGTGCGGGAGAGTCCCATGTACCACTGACCTCTTTCGCACCATTCGCCAGCTGTGATTCCTGGTCTTAAGTTTCCCTTCTTGTAGGCTCTGCGGGTCTGGGTTGAAAAGGGCAAGGGTAATTCTCTCCTCGTCGGCTTTTCAGGTCTCACCGCCTTTCTCCTCCGTTTGAACTGCTGTCCTGGAATAACTGCTTCCTCATGCGTTTGGCCTTGTTCTCTGCGTGCTCTTGTGCCCCGCCTTTTATCCCTATGGGGAAACGGAAGAGAAGTCAGGTGTGTGTAGTTATCAATGATTGCCTGCCTCTGCCTCACCCTTGTGTTGGGACATGTCGGGTATACGGCTCTGGCATTAGTCGGTTGTCTTTCATGGTAATTGGTCTGTGCGAAAGTGTTTGCGTCACGAAAAGGGTGGGTTGAGGTTCTAGATATCCTACTGGGTAGGATGGGGAAAAGGTGTCCTAAGGAAGAGGATACAGCTTCTCACCCTTCAGTGTCCCACTTCCACTCCCGAAAACCCTTCATCCAAGTGATCTTCCCGCACTGGTCCACCCCCAGGAACTGGATCCAATAGCGATGCCCGTGTCCTGGCCACCTGGATGACAGATCTCCCGAGGACTAGTGAGTGAGACACCTTCAGGTTTCTGACCGGTACCACCAGCTGAGGCCCTGTTCCAGTGATGCCCACGATGACTGTTGCCAGATCACTAAATCCGTAACCCGGGTCTGATCGATGATGACATGGTGTTGGAGCGAAGAAGGGCAAATGAAAAAGAAAATACCAGGAGTGTGTTACGAGACCAGCACCTGGAAGTAGGTGACAAGGTGCTTATGCAGTCCAGATAACAGAGGGAAAATGTTGCTACCCCATGAGCCTACACCCATAGACGTGGTGATGACCAAAGGTATAATGGCCACTGCCTCGGATGGCCAAAACGGAAGTGGCAAGGAACTAAAGGTTCTTCCGCAAGATTGCCCACCAAATTGGGTAAAGCGGCTGAGACAGCCCTACCAGAGGGAGGAGAACGAGTCCCCGACGGTGGCCAGGCTTCGGGGGGTGATGAGTCAGACATGGGAGGACCGGAGTCCAGTGATGGAGAAGGAGAACCCATAGATCAAAGAGGGTGTACGAGGGGAACATTCTGAAAGAGACAGAGGATACCTGGGTGAGAGATCGTCGCCGGCAACTGGTCTACCTCAAAGACTTTGAAGTTGATATCCCTTGAGGCCAACCCTCATTTGCCTCAGCAGAACTGGCTATCGTGGTGAACGCTGCCCTATAGACCGTGTGATGTCACTTGTTGTGACTGTTGTGAAAATGTTCTGATTGTGTTTGGTTATAAAACGGGAGTGTGGTCGTTCCTTTATGAACCTCGTGACGTGTTAAGTCTCGAGGCCAAGTTAATAAATACGGGACGTCTGGTGCACGAGCAGCAGTGCATCCGGAGACCCGAGCTAAGCCACAGTTGTCCGTGTGAGTTATTGCTGAGGTTGGAGGGGTCCATATAGATACGGCCTCCACCCCACAACAGTAGGAAGTGATTTTCCTTTGGATACATTCTGATTCCTCCAACTTTAAAAATATGTGAGTGATGCAGAGTGCTTTGTAATATGTCTTTTGCCTGACGGTCCGCCAAATGCACACTTCTGACTGACTGCGTACGTTTTTTGTTTCCCCCCGAGTCGTTGTAGTAGTTTGACGTCTACGTTTACATTGTAACTGTTTCAACAGATTTTCTGGGATGTCGATGTAGACACTGTTCGTGTAAATGAGCCTTCACAGGACATGGGATGGCACTGTTTTCTTACTGCTGCATGACATTTTTTACTGGCATTAGTGGGCAAATACAACATGATGATTGTATCAGATTTGGTTGATTTGTATAATGATAATGGTTTATTTTTATAGCACTTTCACCAAAGCACTGTACAGAGAACATATTTATATAAAATGATCACCCAACCAAAGTTGGTACTCGTTTTTCGACCTGCGAAGAATAAAAGTCTGAGTTGGCCTTGCCAGGATTTGCGACCTGCAGATCATACTCAGATTGCAGTAGTGAGAGCTCAACCCACTAAGCTATGTTACGAGCTAGTCAGCAAGGGTATGTTTTCTTACTGTGGCATGGCTTTTTTTTTGTTACTTACATTTAAGGCAGAGCATGTTCTTACCTAGGGATACAGCATATATTGGTAGAGCCAGCATGAACATGTTTTGTTACTTTTACCATGATGCCAGTAATGATACTGTATCATGAGTATTTATTTATGTGGGATTACTGGCACATATAGGTGCACCAGAGTGGGCGGATTTGGGCACAACAGTGGGTAGAGGCATTATGAAAATGTGTTTGAAAGTGCTCCTGTGCATTTTTGATTACTTGGCATTTTTTGACTTTTTTCATGTCTTGTAAACTGCGCGACCTTTGACCTAATGTATCACCGAAAGTGTACTGTAAAATTCACCATGTCAACCCCGTAAAATGTTTTTTTTTTCTGAGAGAGAACCACTCTGAAATTACCCTGGTTGGCTCGCTCCTCCTCGCTGCGCTCTGTAACTCCTACAGATTTGGCCAGGGGCAAAACGAGCCCAGTTCCCTCTTCGGGCTCGCCTTAGGGTGAGCCCTACTACATTAGTTGCAGGCCCCACTTGTTACACAATCCTGGCTACGCTTCTGGTGCGTTGAAAGATGCATCTAATGGGCCAAAGGAAGGCATGGCATATATTCAGCCTCCTGGGCTTCAGGTGGGGGGGGGGGTGGGATGGAATCAAAAGTGAAATGGGTTTAATGGCCACACTGGGTACTGTTGCAGCCCTTCAAGTAAGTCTGTCTTTTACTCCCTAAATTGGGAGCATACTGCCAACAAAAAAGGGGCGCAATATATAAGCAGGCATCTCTCACTTGCACCCCATCATGCATTGTGGAAAGGATTTTTTGTTTTGGATTACATGCAAAATGTTCTTTTAGCAATGCACACCGAGGCAGTTCTGAACAGAAGCTTCAGCAGTGCATGCCACACACAGGCGCTCTTGTATTGTTGTCTGAACTGAGGAGGACCTGTTAGATTATAAAAAAAACTATAAACTTTACATTTATTGTAATTAGTGAGCTTTCAAAACTGCCATCCAGCCCGCCTAAAATGTTGTGGCTGGTTCAGCCCCTGGTGTTAACCTGGCCTTACGTGATTTTGACAATACATTTTGCTTTGCAGGAAAATTCTTCTGATCAGACCGAAAATGGCCTTGGCGAATACAGGGAATTACAGGGAACTGCGCTGGTTCTCCCCATGGAGCAGACCGAGGTAAATAAGTAGAACATTCAGGGGGTAAGGCTGCTGTTGTGAAGCAAGCTTTATTTTAGTGTTGAAGATATCCGGATTTGTCAAGTTCATCTGATAAATCTATTCCAGCAGCAAAAAAGAAGCTGTCTCAGCGACCAAATGGAACCTAAGAAAACACAATTTAAATACATTTAAAAAAATAGGTTAATGTAACTATATGTCTCTTTTTTTAGGCACATTGAGGAATATTTTCTGCCAAGGATGATACAGGAGTTGACCGGCCAGGTCAGTTTCTCAGAAATAATGTGGTGTATATTGGAACTTTTTTTGTGCTGTCCAACCACTTGTCAAAACTCTTTAACTCAAAATTTCAACATGGTGTGTGACAAGCAGCCCTTCCTGATTCTGGGAGTGGGTGGTGGATTAGTCAAGGGGGTTGTTTGTCACTGATGCCTGTGTGATTCTGAGCCGGAGGCGGTGTGGAGGAGGATCCTTGGGCTATCCCTATCATGCCACTGCAGAGTCAGTGAGATTCTCACATTGCAACAGTGGGCATTTGTGCCCCTTTAAGGGTCCTAAGTGCAATCCCTATAGGAAATGTGACCATCCCTCTTCCTGGGTAATAGTGCTGTCCAAAGTATTCAGGACCTATGATTTACAAACAGTACAACAGTTCTGTGATATGTCACGGATGACCTCAAGAACACACCAACGCCCAAAGACCCTTCAAGGGTTTCAATTAAGAACTTGAATAATCACCAGGTAATGACCGTCCCTTATTCTCGTCTTCTCCAGGTTCCCCTTCACTCTAGCCCAGACGGCCCTAAATACCAAGGTGGTAACTCGAGATTTGTAACCCCTGCTGTATAGAATCTAGCTAACTAGAGGTGTTGGTCTAAAGGCCTTACTATTACTCCCTTGAGGGTGTTCTAGGTGGATCCTGATCGGCGGTCTACAAGAATAATGATCACCGAAATTGGTGCCCTCCAATTGTCAAGGACTCATTACGCTGTTCCTCTCACGCTCTTCTTTTTCTCATGATGATGTTCTTTCCTTACTCCCCCTCTCTGTCCTTCCATTGGGGCAATAAGGGGATGGGGGAGCGACAGACGAGGTTGCTATCATAATAGGTCCATGGACAATTCTGATAAGGTAAGTGCATAGAAGAAAGTAAGGGGAGGAGATAGGAAAAGGGAGAGGGGAGGAGAGATCAGAGAGTAAGCAGTCAAAAAGAGTGGAGAAGAAAGAGGGGAGAGCGAATACAATTGCAGAAGTCAGTAGTAACACATAATGTTGCAAGTCTGGATACAAGATGAAGATGGGAACAGCATGATTCAGGGCCACCATGAGTACAAGATGGAAAGGAAGTCCAGCATGAAAGTTGAGAAAGGGTGACGCACCCTGAATCAATGAAGTCTATAGAAGTCAAATCCAGCATTGGCCACTAGATGGTGATGGTGAAACCAGAATGTATCAGGACAGACTCCTGTGTGCAGGAAGGGGGGGGGGGGCACAAGGGAACAACACGGGGGGACCAGAGAGGGTGGGGATGGCCTGCGGGGACAGAGGGTGTAAACACGTGTTTGTGCATGCTTACCTGCTGTCTTAGCAGGGGGTCGGACCCTGGATCCTCCTGGTCCGAACAGGTCTAAACAGGAATTTCCCTTTTCTTTGACTGCCCTTCACTTCGGACGGCCGGCAAGAGACGCCCTTGATCTATTTATTATTTATTTATTTATTACGCGCCGAAGCTCGCAAGCATCAGGGCGCGACGAAAAGACTCCGGGACCAGAGATTCACGGGACAACACAAAAGAAAGGAGAGGGGAAGCAAAAGTAGCGACCCAATGTGATGTAGTAGAAGCCTAGTTATTTGAAGAGAAAGGTCTTCAATTGCTTCCTCAAGAGTTGGATATTGCTTTCCAGTCTAAGGCTGCAAGGCAGTTTATTCCAATGAGAGATCGCCAGGTTAAGAGCAGGAAGGAAGAGGCAGGGCTAAGAAGATGGTCGGGGCTTTCTAGATCCACTTACAACTGGTCCCCAGCTGCAAAGGAAAAGAGGCTGGAGGGCTCCTTAAGTAGGCAAAAGAGTGTCAAGCAGGAAGACACAAGGTGGGTGGGGCTTACTAAGTCGTGAAAAGGAGCAGCAAGCAGGAATGCACCAGGTGGGCGGGGCTTGCTAAGTGGCGAAAAGGAGCAGCAACCAGGAAGGCACCAGGTGGGTGGGGCTTGCTAAGTGGTGAAAAAGAGCGGCAACCAGGAAGGCACCAGGTGGGCAGGGCTTAGACCAGGTGACCTAGATCCACTTACACCTGCTTCCCAGCTGCAAAGGAAAAGAGGCTGGAGGACTTCTTAAGTACGCAAAAGAGCGGCAAGAAGGAAGGCACCAGGTGGGTGGGGTTTGCTAAGTGGTGAAAAAGAGTAGCAAGCAGGAACGCACCAGGTGGGTGGGGCTTGCTAAGTGGTCAAAAGGAGCAGCAAGCAGGAAGGCACCAGGTGGGCAGGGCTTGCTAAGTGGTGAGAAAGAGCGGCAACCAGGAAGGCACCAGGTGGTCGGAGCTTAGGCCAGGTGACCTAGATCCACTTACACCCACTCCCCAGCTGCAACCGAAAAGAGGCTGGAGGGCTCCTTAAGTAGGGAAAAGAGCGGCAAGCAGGAAGGCATCAGATAGGTGGGGCTTGCTAAGTGCCGAACAGGAGCAGCAAGCAGGAAGGCACCAGGTGGGCGGGGCTTGCTTAGTGGTGAAAAAGAGCAGCAAGCAGAAAGGCACCAGGTGGGTGGGGCTTGCTAAGTGGTGAAAAGGAGCGGCAAGCAGGAAGGCACCAGGTGGGCGGGGTTTGCTAAGTGGTGAAAAGGAGCGGCAAGCAGGAAGGCACCAACCAGGTGGGTAGGGCTTGCTAAGTGGTGAAAAGGAGCAGCAAGCAGGAAGGCACCAGGTGGGCGGGGCTTGCTAAGTGGTGAAAAGGAGCGGCAAGCAGGAAGGCACCAGGTGGGTGGGGTTTGCTAAGTGGTGAAAAGGAGCGGCAAGCAGGAAGGCACCGGGTGGGTAGGGCTTGCTAAGTGGTGAAAAGGAGCAGCAAGCAGGAAGGCACCAGGTGGGCGGGGCTTAGTGCAGGTGACCTAGATCTACTTACACCTGCTCCCCAGCTGCAAAGGAAAAGAGGCTGGAGGGCTCCTTAAGTAGGGAAAAGAGTAGTGAGCAGGAAGGCACCAGGTGGGCGGGGCTTGCTAAGTGGTGAAAAAGAGCAGCAACCAGGAAGGCACCAGTTGGTCGGGGCTTAGGCCAGGTGACCTAGATCCACTTACACCTGCTCCCCAGCTGCAAAAGAAAAGAGGCTGGAGGGCTCCTTAAGTAGGGAAAAGAGCGGCAAGCAGGAAGGCACCAGGTGGGTGGGGCTTGCTAAGTGGTGAAAAGGAGTGGCAACCAGGAAGGCACCAGGTGGGCGGGGCTTGCTAAATCGTGAAAAGGAGCGGCAAGCAGGAAGGCATCAGGTGGGCGGGGCTTGCTAAGTGGTGAAAAGGAGCAGTAAGCAGGAAGGCACCAGGTGGGCGGGGCTTAGGCCAGGTGACCTAGATCCACTTACACCTGCTCCCCAGCTGCAAAGGAAAAGTGGCTGGAGGGCTTCTTAAGTAGGGAAAAGAGCGGCAAGCAGGAAGGCACCATCTGGGCGGCGCTTGCTAAGTGGTGAAAAGGAGCAGGAAGGCACCAGATGGTCGGGGCTTAGGCCAGGTGACCTAGATCCACTTACACCTTCTCCCTAGCTGCCTATCTACTCCCTACTACTCTTCTTCCATTACTCTGTAATACTCTCCACTCCTAACTACTCTCAATCCCTCCCTCCATCATAGTCACCCTCCTTTCACTCAGTCACCTCTGTCATCCTCACTTGCTCCCCTACACTCCCAACTAGTCTCACTCACTTTACTCCCTATACACGCATTCCTTAACCCAAGTACCACTTTTCACATCACAGCTGTCCTTATAGTGGCAAGTGTTAGCAGTATTTGGGCAAATCTATCACAGGCGTGCTCTTAGATGGGCACATACTGGCAATATTGTGGTAAAACCATCATGAGTGTCTTCTTACAGTGGCAATACTGGCATTTCTGTCTATAATGTATATGTACAACCGTTCGAACTAATAACATTTATTTTTATTTCTGAATGTTTACAGCATTTCTATTCTTGTGCGGCCTACCTGTTCCCATTTCCTCTCCTTTTTTAGCGCTGAGATACCCTCGAGTGGAAGACATTGTGCCTTATCAATGGCCAGTAATAGTAAATAACTAGCAATTAAAAAGAAACCTATTTATGAAAGAAATTGTTTGGCGCTTACTTGTGGCTTTGCTGCTTTCGATAGTTACTGCTATGTGGGAGTGCAAGTGGGCATTCCTTTCAGCAAAGTTAATTTCTACCATATCTGGTTAGTGTATAGATTTGCAAAAGAAAGTCCCTTATTTTTCATAGTTTTCTCTTACTGCGTGGTTTTGCCTTTTTTAGGAAACCGTGGCTTTTGGGGATGCCGTAATAGCAACGAAGGACACCTGCCTTGGAAGCGAGATTTGTGAGGAGCTGTGGGCTCCCAACAGGTAACTCGCATGCAGCTCCTATAGCAAGCCTATCTAGGTAACCTTTCCTGTGTCGTTCTTTTATCAGTGCTAGATGTGGCAATACAACAAAGCGTTGTGAGAAAGACCGAGGTAGTATGTTATCTGTGCTAGCATTTCTATATGAAGACTGGCTTGTAAACAAAAGCACTTTGGGCTAACCCTAAGTTAGCAAAGGCAATCAAGATGTGGACGTTTGGTGCCATGCAAGATGCTGCACCTCGCTGGTGATGCCCAAAAGGGAAGAAACATGTGTATGCTCTTGGTACTGTTGCCCAGTAGAGGATGGACTGGCATTTCGGCTCTGGATTGTCCTTGTGGGCGGGTCTAGACAGATAGGCAAATTATTATTTCTCCTCTCAAATGGCAGCAGAAAGAGACGTCTAAAAACGATTTGAAGACCCTGCAGGGTATACAACAGCCCCCTAGAACTGGTTATTGGGCCTTGTTCGTTCCCATCCAGGAGCAGAGCCAGCCACCATTTTGGAGGCTTACAGAAATACACTTAAAAGCATGTTCCAAATGATCATACATTGCCACTCAGGATTGCCCACAAACATCAGTATCATGTTTTCATTAAGTGCTCCCATTTACTAGTGTCCGACTTTTAAATGTATGGAGGTACCTTAATAAGCCCATGTTTTGTCACACAACAGGAATCTGCATGTTAAGTAGCATAACATAGCTATATAGTATAAAAATTAAAAAGCCAACAAAAGCTAGTAATTCTAACGCACCTTCATTATTATTATGGTATTTATTGAGCGCAGACCTAGCTTCGAGAACCAACGGACCACTTTACAGAGGTATACAACAATACTGATACACAACGGAGCCTTTTACAGAGGTACACAACGTAGCCTTTTACAGAGGTATACAACTGTACAGATGCATAACGGTGCTCTTTTCAGAGGTAAGAACAGATCTACAGCGGGGGGTAGGGTACAAAGGAGCACAGAGGAGAGTTACAGCTGTACAGGGTGGCGTGGAGGAGAGGCGCGGACAGCATCTAGCGAGTCAGGTGGCGCAGGGGGCAACGTGATGGCCTAGGTGGTGAGAAGGAGAGAATCCTTGAAGAGGTGGGTCTTGAGATATTTTCTGAATTGTAGGAGTGTGGGGGCGTGTCTGATGCTGACAGGGAGGAGGTTACAAAGTCTTGGGGCTTATTTTGTGGTCCTTTCCTTTTTGCAGCAGTGGATTTCAAGTCTGCACGTGTCCTGTCTTTCGGTGCGCTGTCCACCGAAAGACAGATGCTGAGTTTCTCTGCGAGGTAGCTGGGTGACTTGAGGGCAACTGGCTTATATATGATGCATAAAGATTTGAAGGTGATTTGTGTGTGCAGTGGAAGCCAGTGAAGGTCGATAAGGGCCGGGGTGATGTGGTTGTATCTACTCAGACCCTTGATGAGGCATGTGGCCGCATGTAGGACACTTCTCAGGGGCACTAGGGAGGACGACGGGAGCTCTTAGAGTAGGACATTGCCCCCATCCAGGTGGGATAGGACCAGTGCTTGAACCGTGGATCTAAAGCTGCCCGGTGGGAGGAGGCTTGACTTTAAGCAGGAGGCAGAGCTTAATACCAAGCTGTCGAGTTGTCTTAGCTATGTGTGTCTTGAAGGAGAGGTGTTTGTCGATTTGGAACCCGAGGGACTTGATGCAGGAGGTGAGCTCAGGTGTGAAGCCCTCAGTGTTCATGGTTGATGGCCAGGTTGTTAGGGAGAATTCTCTGTTAAGGCTAATTTCCCAAACCTAGTGAGTCCCCCAGCAGCTTTGCTGGACTTTTTGGGTTTATTTTTTTTCTCCTGCTAAGAGTGAGACTCTTTTTCTCCCACTCTTAGACATGATTTGAGATATCCTTTGACTTTGTAATGTGTTTTATGGGCTATGGGGTCTTTTACTCCATAGGGTTTCATGTGGTTTTGGTAAGTGTGTTACACAGCACCCTCAGTGCAGTAACACAGGGGTGTCATAGTGACCCCCAAACATAGACTCCATACCCTGGGACTGACTACTGTCTCCCAGGGCATGTAAAGTCACCACTGACTTTACTAGTCTTAAATTGTGAACAGAACCAGTACAAACCATCAAATTGTGGAAGTACTGGTAGGGGTAATTAGATTGCCCCTGGGTCTGTTTCTCACTGTGCAGTCCCCCCTCGTCGAGTTTCTGGCTGGTGGCTGTGTGTTACCACACAAAATATTCCCAGGAATATTTCCTATGGGATTTTCCCATTCATTTTAAACGCACCACTTTTTTGGTGCAATGTTAAAGATACCGCTGGGTTATTTATTTAATATTTATTCCCCGGTTGGGTCTTTTTGCCAAGACTCGGTTTTAAAATGGCGTTTGTGTTCGCCAGAAGCCTCCAAAAGTGGTGCCACTCTGTCTGGGTCTACAGGATGTGTGGGAGGGGGGGTTTAGGCACCCTGGACTGAGTTGCCTCGGCAACTCAAGTCGCACTCTTGTGTGATTGGCCCAGTGGTGAGCCGCCCGGCTCACCACTTAGCATGTTTGAGTGACGGCTAGGACTGATGAATGGGGGTTTTCTGCATAATAGCAGGGCTTTGGGGACTGGAACTTCAGAAGTCGCCACAGGACCAAAGAACCCGAAGAGGGAGAAGCTGAGCCGACCTGCAACGACGACAACACCAGTGGAGCCCTGCTGAACCATCTCACCACTTCCCAACGACAGAGAAGATCTTCATCCCGGAGAGTCTTCTTCCTCTGAACTGGTGGGGATAACCAGTTCGCCCTCTTTTCGCCTTCCTGGATCGTCTCGTGGTTGAATCGCCCGTGCCAAGCACCCCGGCGGCCGGATAGCCACGCTTCACCATTACCGCGAATAAAAGGGTAGTACCTTTTAACTGGGAAACTCCGCGGCTGGTTTCTTCCCTGGCAGTGCAACGACCTCCAGCTTTCCTCCACGTCGAGATCTTCTTTTCCCCTGGACGAAGCACCGACTTGCACCCGCTGCCAGGAACAACTGCCCCCGCTGGAGCTTTCTTACCATTTCAGGTACTGTGTCCCGCGTGGTCTCCCTTGCAACAGACTGTTCAAGGTGTCCCGTAAATCCTTGACTCTCTATCCTGGGGTGACTTGGGACCTGCTACTAACTTTTTCTGAACTGATCCAACTCTTTTCTGAACTATCTGCAAAGACTTTTTAAAGTATTATTCAACTGTGTGATCTTGGACACATTCCGCCTTGCTCTCTTCAAAAGTGGGCCTGGCCTATGAACTTTCTTGCTCTAACAGTAGACTCTGCCTTTTCTGACTTGCTGTGGTTCTTTTTAAAGTGTTGGTATTGTGTACTTTCCTAATTCTGCCTTTTCCCTCCCTTTTTTAACTAACTTATTGGAGTGCCATCTTAGGTTAAGCGCTCACCTCTGTCTGCAAATAAGTGGTGTTTTAACTAAGACTTGTTCAATAAGTAATCAGGGATGTATATATATTGATAGTGACTGTGCTTGAACTTGCTTGCCATATTAGTGTTAGTGTATTTTACAAGTGTGTTTTTAAATAAATAATTATATACTTTTATACCCAAGCTCTGGTCAGTGTTTGCTTGTGCTACTGTACCACTGTACCCATTTTGTATACTCTATATACTGTCTAACTCTTCTTGAGAGGATTCTGGCTGCTCAGCCACAGCTACCAGGTAAATCTGGGTGGTACAGACTGCTACCAATTGGGTTTACTGCCAACACCTGTAGTCCTAAGCCTTTTGCAGTGGTCCCTAAGGGAACTGCACAGGTTTCTGCCTAACACAGGTCTGTATGTCTGGGTGTTCAGCATTGTTGATGAGGAGTAGGAATTCGGTCTTGGAGGGGTTGAGCTTCAAATATGCACTGGACATCCATGACTGGATCAGCGAGAGGTAGGCTTTGAGCTTGCTGATGTCCTTGATGGAGTCGATCACGAGGTATAGCCGTGTGGTGTCAACCTTTTGGTGGATGTTGTGTGTGGCTTCGAGGGCTCCCAGCAGCTTCATGTATAGAATGAAAATCACTGGCGAGAGGATGGAACCCTGCGGGACTCCATAGGTGATGGGTAGCATTGGCGATCTAGAGGAGTTCATTTGAAGAAATTGCTGCCCATTTGTCATCTAACATCACTGGAGAGAGGCAGATGGTGATGAAATAGCACACTGAAAAGCTTACAAGTGTTATTCTACAGTCTTAGCTTCTTTTAGCTCACCATTTTGCATTCAAGTGGGTCTTCAATTCAGTACTGACTGATTATTTCCCTCTTGATATGAGATAGCTTTATATTGCTCTAGGGTTCTGCAATCTGCTGCTCTTCATATGCTTTGGACTGCTACTCCCACTCACCATTGACTATGCTGGCTAAGTCTGTATAAATTGTAGTCCAAAACTCCTGGAGAGCCAAAGGTTGTAGAACAATAATATAAAGACACAGCCAAGCGGTATGTGCGTGATTAAGTCACCTTTTGTTACTAATGCAGGTTTACTGTTTTATTCATTAGATGAAAGAAATGTACTATGCCACGAAAAAGGTGAGCATGTATTTGATTTATGAATTTAACAAGAAAATATTGTCTAGTCAGCATTACGAAATTTTAAAAAGTGCTTTCTTTGTAATCCAACTTACATTGCATGAAGCAGATTGAAAGCGTAACCTGGGGTTTGTAATGCATATCTCTTATTTACAGAGAAGCTGTAACTGATCAGAAAACAGGGTTGCTCTGACACTTCATTCATCATAGTTTGTGGTGTCTGCTGCAGGACCATATTACAGAATGTAACGAATCCAGGGAATTCATCCCGTCTCCCCAAGGGGTAGCCACCCTCTTTGGGGCTAGGGAGGTGAGCCCTCTACATTTAACAGCCCGTAGGGGACAGGGGAAACGGTATCCCAGTGGGGGTGACTGACCCCTGCCCCCCTTTGAAGATAGGAGATTCCCTGAAAGGGATTTTCGTAATACTCCCTGTTCACAAGACCCCTATATCTTTGTTGGTTATAAAGGACTTAAACTGTGTGATGACTTCAAACTTGCTGTAAGAATGACTGGTGTGGTTTCTAACCCTCTGTGTGCACAGTATTTGCCTGTGATGAGGGAATGCTAGCACAGCCCAATCCCTTTCAGATGGAGAGATAAAGCAACACTCCACATTGGACACAGAGAGAAGAGAAGCCCACAGAGCCAGACAGGCGTGGGACCTGCTCCTGTAAGCAGTGGCAAGAAGAGTAAGAACATATGTCGGGCATGGTGAACAGAGCCATGGCAGAGGTCGCAGATTGCTCACAGCCCTGCCCGAGCAAGATTTGGAAGTACCAGCCCAGATGAACGACGCAGAGCACATGCCACCTGAGAGGCAGAGGTACATATATGCCGGCACCCAGACACCGCCGGAAGCATGTGGGAAGACAGGGTGAGCTCTGCCAGATGGAAGCCAAAGTAGTAGTGCTGGGGTATCTGAACTCCCGACTCTCCTGAGAAGCACCTCCCAAGGGAGAGAGGAATGCAGTGCCTCTAGGGAACTGGTAGAGGGGAGGTGAGACCTAGAGAAACCCAAAGGCAGGTGGAGGAATCCACAACCCCCAAAGTGGCGTGAGAAAACCAAGACCCGTAGGTGAGGTAGAGAAACCAAACCCCAAGATGGGGTGAGAAACCAAAGACCACAAGGCACTGTGAGAGAACGCCGACTCCCACTAGGCAGGGTAAGAGAGACCAAACCGCAAGGTGGGGTGAGAAAAACCAGACCCCCAGGCAGGGTGGCACACCCGAGATGCCATGGTGAGGTGAAGGGAACCGAAACCCAGGGTGGGGTAAACGTGAAGAATGGCGTAGCAGGAGAAACCCCCAGGAACCTTCTGGGAAATGAATACAAGGGGAACATCTGTAGTGGGGGCACAGACTAGATGTTCCCCTGTAAGACAAACATTTATTGGACTGACTTAAACAATACAGACAAGTTGAACATGGGGAGACATTGAGCCTACCGGTATAGACTATGTTCCAGTGCGGGAGGCCCTATTGAGAAAGTCACACCAGGGTGGAGGTCAGAAGCCAACCACCATTCATTTACTTAGGGCCAAGGCCCAAGTGTACCTTGGTTCAGTTTACCCGGTATACTGTAGCCAGTAAGATAACTCAGCATGTTGAGTGCTCACTGCTGTGATTTATAAGTGGTATGCAGGTCGCAGGTTCGAATCCCGGCAAGGCAAACTGACACTCTCATTCTTCCGAGGTCGATAAGAGCACCAACTTTGGTTGGGATGACACATTTATGTAAATCTGTTCAATGTAAAGCGCTTGGGCAGAAGCGCTATATAATTAACAAATCATTATCTGTTTCTTTAATAGTGGTAGGGTCAGAATTTAGGTAAGCATAGGATTCTGGATGGAGGACTTTCTTGTTTTGTAAAGGACATCCTGACGAACAGCCTTTTATACTTTTTTCCTTATATAATAGTGCCAAGAATCCTATACTTTGGGACACAGCAGTTTTTTTTAATACTGAATAAAAGAAGTTTCAAACATAATGCCACCTTGTCCATCTCCTGATTCTGATCTACCGCAGGAAGCACTCTTTCAAATAGTCAGTGTGAAAGACTTAGTAATTGTTTTCAATGTGAGGGATACTGCAAGAGCTGGCTTCTGATAAATTATTAATTTCACCAGTGCTAGTTTACCATACATGTGTCAAATTGTGGGGAACTTCTCCCCTCAAGTACATGGCTAGCATCACACCTGTCCTAAGAAGAGGGGCTCTTGAACATCTGGAAAACCGAACATTGGCTAAAGTCAGTATTTTTGGTAACCTTTGACTTTTCTATTTAAACAAAACATAAAAGAAGAAAACATTGGCTGACTATTTTTGTGTTGTCTAAATAACCTTTGAATTGTTCAGAGTGGAGATCCCAAGGGGATGCGGTCTTCATCAGCAGCCTCACCAAGAGGGATAAAATCCTAAATCTATGTTATATGATAGATAGAAAGAATGACAGATATTAGAGAAAGAGCGAGATTTAAATACCAAAGGGGTAGAATGCCAGCAGATTATGCATGGAGATTCCATCACTGATGTGTGCCTCTAGAATGAGCTATGTTGAAATAAGACGTTAAAGGGTGCTTTATGCAAGGAACTCATGGTGGCAACAGTAAAGACAGACACAAGTGATCACAGTTCAAAGGTGTTTTATTAAACTGTATAAATGGGTTGGAAACAAACACCTAATCTGAAACTTAAATCTAAAATCGGAGCAAGCTACGACCATCCAATAATAATAAGGCAGTCCTAGTGGCGTCTTGTCAAATAAAAGGGCCTATACTAAGAAAAAACCTTTTGCCAATCCTTACGCTAAATACAAACAAAGAGTGTGGAATTGGATTCACAGGAAAGAAAGAAGTGTTCGCAAATAATAAGTCGGGATGCAGTAGTCAAGCTAGCACGAGTTAACAGTTCCGCTTTCAACTATCGGGGCCTTCGGTGGTTAAGTCTCTTTTCTACAAAAAGTCTCTTGCCTCAGAGCATCTGATGTGTTCCAAAATAATGAACAAAAGTTCATTTCTGCTTGCACGTTGGGTGATGCCTTTTCACCCCTGGATCCCCTCTTCCGGGCTGAGACCCCCAAAAAGTTCGTAGTGGTATCTGGACCTTCAGTCTTTCAATCTCCTGCTTCCGAGGGGCTGATATATTCAAAACAAAAGTTATTTTCTACTTGTCTTTAGAATAATGGTTCTTCACCCCTCGGTCCCCCTCTTCTGGGCTCAGTCCCCTCTCGAATGTCAGCCTCCCTCCGTCGGGTTCACTGCGGCTTTCAACACAATCTCTTCTGTGCCATGCCCGAATCTTAATGTCTTTTTAAACAGTACACTGTGGACATCCCTCTGTCGGGTTCACTCTTGTTGACACACTGTACATTGGGACTTCAGACTTCGCCCCCTCTTTATCAGCATCCCTCCATTGGGCTCACTCTTGCCAACTTTTGCAATTCACACAGTGCAGGGTTCACTTCCCTTAGCTTCACCTTCATTTGCTGGTCAAAGATTTTCGACTGTACAGAGGATTTTGCTAGACCCCAGTATGACCACTTCGAACCTCATTTCATGCCGTTCATGGGTGGCGTCTAGGTAGATGCCCAGGGTTTTGGCTGCAGAAGATGTTTTCATCTGGTTGCCGTCAATGTCAAATGCTTTGTAAGCCGGGTCTAAGCTGTGGAGGGTGGGGTGAGAGCCTACAATGAGCATCTCAGGTTTGTCGTCGTTGAGGCATAACTGGTAGTTTATGACATTGTCCAAAACTGGTTGGCAACCTGAGTTGATGGTTGAAGCATCAAGGTGGAAGGAGCCTTAGAGAGGGAGGAGGCATCATTTGTGTAGGATATGCCAAGGGCATCCAGATAATCAAAAAGGGGTGTAGTGTAAATGTTAAACAGGGTTGGGGAGCTGCGGGATCCCTTTGGGACTCCACAGGTTACTGGTGTCGGTGGGGCAGCATGGTTGTCCATGAAGACACAGGAAGATCTGCCTGCCAAAAAGGATCTGATCCAGTCTGTTGCTGCAAGTGAGAAGTTTGCTGTTGTGGCGAGGTGGTTGCAGAGTGTCAGGTAGTCGATGAGGTTGGATGCTGCTGATAGGTCCAGCATGAGGAGCAGGGCGAGTTTGCATGAGTCTATGATCCCTTCTGGTTTTTTTAGATCCAGTAGTGTGGTTTCAGTTCCATGCCTTGGCCGGAAGCCTGATTGGCGGGTTGTCCTCGAGGTATTGTTGGACCGGGGTCTCTGCTGCGCAGTCGAAGATTTTAAGGATGAAGGGTACGGTGGTGATGGGACGGTAGTTGGTGGGGTCAAGGGTATTTTTTTATAGAAGCGGGAGGATCCAGGCTTCTTTCAGGGCAGTTAGCACAGTATTTGTTGCAAATGAGGTGTTGATGGATGTGATGAAGGGAGTCAGCGCCTCGGTACAGGTCTTTTATTTTATTACAGGTCTTTTATTAAATATTTATATTTGTGACTTCGAGTTCCAATGCCGGGTGTAAGTCAAATTGGGAGATGGGTCTGCTGGTAGGGGGAGTGAGGGGGGTGGGGGTGGCTGGAAGGTGGTTTGGCGAGGATGGCCAGTTGCTTGGTACAGATTTTCATCTAGAGGGAGACGATTTTTCCCTGTGAGGACTTCTTGTATCTTTATGCACCAGGTGTCATCTATGATGAGGTCAGTGAGGGGGGTGACTGGCGACTCGAGTTCACGTGAAGAGTTTGCGGATTGTGTATTGTTTATTCTAGCATTGTAGCTGCTGGCTTTGGTGGCGTGAATTTCTCTTTTGTAGTCTTTGACTAGGGAGGTATACTGGGCTTTGGAGACTGTGGCCGGGTGTTTTCTCCATGCCGTTTTGGCAGCGTGTTTCTTGGCGCAAGAGGCAATGGGCTTATGGGTAAACCAGGTGTTCTTTTTTTTTAAAGCTTGCTTTGCTTTGCGCTTTTTAAGCAGGACTAGAGTGTCGACAGCTAGAGTAATGGTGTTGCTGTATAGTTGGATTGCTGGATGGATCGTGAAGGCTGAAGAACAGGAGGCTGCAGCTGGTGGAGCCCGGGGTATCCAGAGGGAAACTGGATGCTGAGACGCTGACCTGTTGCGTCAGAGGGGTTTCAGTGTGGTGAGGGAGCCGTTTCTCCATGGAACCGGTTTGGACTTTGCTGGATCCTATTGGCTGTGCATAAGCCAGTGGTCATTTCTACAGGACGTCCAGGTCCCAGAGGTGCCTGAGGGGCCGGTGGTGAGACCCTGACCTCGACACCTACATCCCGAAGAGACTGCCTATCAGCGCTGTGCTACTCGGTGAGTTTCAAAGACAAGTGGAGAAACTCAGTAGCGTGCAGGAGGCTGGAGCGAGAGCATTTAAAGAGAAACTTGCAGGCCGCACAATAGTGAGAAAGAGATGAAGAAAAAAGGTGCACACGCAGCGCAAAGGAAAGTAAGGAAATAGTGTGAATTGTTAAAAGAACAAAGAAAAGAGAGGGTGCGAGCAGCCCGAAAGAAAAGTGGAAAGGGGTGAGAGAGAGATGGAGAGAGAGAAAGAAAGTAACGAGTGCAAGCAGCATGGCATGACAGAGAAAGCGTGCAAGAGGCAAGGCAGAAGGTGCCAAGGAAAGAGTGCAAGAAGCACGTGAAAGGCAGAAAGTGCCGGAAGAAATGGAAGCAAGATAAAGAGTACAAGGTGAGTGGACCATCTATCACAGTGGTCGTGCATGGGGAGGAGTAAAAGCCCTGCATTTTCGAAAGTCTGATACTGTCCTGTGTTGTCCAAAGGAGGTGTAGAGCGCCAGAAAAGGTGGAAAAGGGGGAGCTACTCTGAGAGCGGAGTGGGATCGAAATTCCCCAAAGTGAAGGAAAGGCTGTTGAAACCTCACCAGAAGGAACTGTGTTTGGAGAGGTGATTTTTTGGTGTTTTTATATATATATTTTTTTTTAACTGTTGAGGGAATCTTTTGAGACAAGAAAGGGCCTAGGTTTGGGGACGGGAATCCTGAGAGGCCTGAAGGAACTGTGAATATTCTTTTGGAACCAGACGGACTTAGGCTTGGGGATGGGAACCCTAAGGGGCCCAGAGACATTGTGAACTGTCAATTTGCTTCAAGAGCCCTACCTGGAAGAACCCAAGAGCACCCCTTTTGAATTGAACTATTTGTGAACTGGTAGAACTAATCCTGACGATAAGGCTATTGAAATCCAGCCTTAATTTGCATTTCTTTTTTAACCACCATTTTTTTTTCTTTTAAGAAGACCCAACATCCCATTTATTTTAAGAGTGAGAGCAAGCATAGGTTTGACACAGACAGACTTTGGGTTTGGATTTACAGACATCGACTTTCCTTAGAAACATCAGTTGAGGGAACAACCCCATTAGAGTTAGGGCCGTTTAGGCATTACACCAACCCTACCAATTTTTATAATAAAGGTTTCCAAACTGTTATCCTTGAGTCTGTGTCTCTCTTGATACCATGCCTGCCTCGCAAAGCTCTCAAGGTCATGATAGGCCTCAGAAATGCAAGAAGTTTAGCTCGATCCCAGACGTTCTGGCGTCCCCACAATGCCTCCCCATCGTTGGCCTAAATTTGTTATCCTCACCCCGTGCACCTCGCAGTACAAATCACAGGACAGTCTGTTTGGGTTCCCCCCTTGGCATCTGCCCCCTCCTGGGGTTGCCTGTTGCAGACACTAATCAATGGACAGTTGAGAGATTTAGGACTTTGGATAGTCAACCTCTGGTAGCTCAAACAGAAGGGCTTGGGGTTTAGGGACGTGGGTGCTCTAAATCTGGGATCCATGTTTTGGCAGCTTCAGACCTCTGCCCTGCTTCTCGTGAGAGGGTCCTTCAAAACCAGGTACAACGTTACCCGTGCTTCGCTGTGCACATTCTTTTCAGATTACATGGGCCGAAATTGTGATACAAGAAAGGGTTCTGTTCTTAATTGATAGAATAACCTACTACGCTATCGCCTGGGGTGGGAATAGGGATGGGGTGGGTATTCTTACTGAGGCCCATAGTTATTCCCTTGTAATGGGTCCTGGCTGTGCAGGCCTAACTTCCAAAATGGCAGTGGTTCAGTAGGCCTTCGCCACTTTGAAAACCTAACATCTACAAACTCTACATTTCCTGCAAGCTTTATTCCTTCTATACACCCCATTCCCCTGCCACCACAACCCATTAGGTGACCGCCCTCTTAGCGTATTGCTCTGTGTCACCTGCCTGGGGAGACAGGGGATCTGGGCATGCATCTCTGCATTCCCCTTTTATTTAATCCTACATTAACTATGCTGCCATTCTCTGTGCTTCCTCATACCTCCAAGTTCCTTCCTTTGGTACCCAAACCCTACATACATCTCTAAATCATTCCCCAGCCTGGGCATATTATTAGGAGGAAGGGGCTAAAGAGGAGCCTACAAGACAATACGCCTTGCTCTGGGGAGGAGGAATAAAGGGTGAGAGGGGCTAATGAGGCAGATTCAGAACATTTGGACCTGCGCTGGGGGAAACTAAGGGACAGGTGCTGGAGAGTTTGAACCCGGTCTGTCTGGGCCCAGAACGTAGAATTGCCACTGCCTACCAAACTCAAGAGTAAGGCAGAGAGGGAGGCTAGATGGGGACAGTAGCCTGGCATCTAATAGGACAGGCTTAGCAATGGCCTTGTATCTAGTGGGACAGAAAGGCCACCAAGGACAAAATTAACACTTGTCCACCAATGACTTGAACCAGAGGGCTCCATGAGAACCCAAGTCAGAAGAGCTCCCCATAAAAGCCAGAGCCTCTGATAGGCCTGTGAAAAGCAACAATTAACATTTCTCGCCAGCAACCACCCAGAGGGCTGGCAATTGCCCAGGGGTGGATGAATATGGCCCTGTAGGGCTACTACAAGGGTGAGCACAGCCCAGGACGGCCAACACTCATGGGTGATTTATGTCAGGTGTAGTAGAAATCATGTCCCCGGGAACTGTGAGATTTGCTGCTCTCCCATTCATTGCATTGATTAGAAGAGCCTAGTTTGACTACTAACTGTGGCACAGTAGAACTATTTGGAGACTCTGCACTATGACCTACCAGGGGCCCAGGCCCAGACTTTACCAGCATCCTGTGCATACGTTTTATCTCTCCTAAACCCTCACGCTCTTTTTAAGATAATTGTATTTATTTGGTTACCATGCACTACCATTGCCTATATTTTGTATGGAATAAATGGATTTGTTAAACCCTCATAAAAGCCTGAAGTCTTCTGCTGTTCCCTCAGAGTGTAACAACGCCCACCCCAACCCTGCCAATCCCCATTCGCTGCCACCCAAGCATGGTGTGAAGTTGAGTCGGGGAAGGGACAACACTGCTAAAGATTAGACAAGCAGGGTTGTTTGCATTAATTTTCCAATAGGATACCATTACATGTTCTTGCACCTTTAAACTAATACACTATGGGTTACTGATTTAACAATAAAACCATGCAATACTAGTGCAATTTCCATGTTTTCGTACAAAAAGAAATACCTTTCTTTCACAGAATGCTTTTATTGATGATGAAGCAGATTTGAAAATATTTTTTGTAGAAAATGTGGAAAAGTAACTCGAGGTGTATTTGGTTTTTTAACAAGCTTTATTTTATTTGCATTTCAACAAGAATAAGCAAGCACTATTAAACATTAGTACCCGGCAGTCTTATCCACGGGATTGCACTGAAAGATGATTGGCTCATTTCCGAGCCCTACCTCAGTGTAATCCCGTGGATGCATGAATGCTGTTTGCGTGCCGGGTACACTCTCTTTTTCAAGGCAACCTTGGAACGGAAGATGGGGCCACACGTAGCCCCTTCTCCCTTTTCCAAGGTGGCCTTTTTTTATTTTTTATTTTGTCCCATTCATTAGTATGGACCAACTTTGCCCAAAATGGCGCCCTGTTGCTCCATACGATTGAAGCAGTATGCACGGTCTAGTGTTCCTAGAACTAGCGCATACTGCAACAAAACCTTTTCAAATGGCAAAGACATGCCGCTTGAAAAGGTTTCGTAAGCCATTAGAGTTCCGGGGCTGCAAACTCGGAAAAACCAGTATCCCCAGCCTGCAGACCCCGGAATGCTAATGGCAATAACCGCCTTGCCAGCAGGTCATTACCGCCTTATGGTAATGCCCCCAGGGCCACCGTTAAGGCCCTTGCTACGCTCGGGCCTGTAACTTGAGGCCCCGGGGGCATTACCATAGGCGGTAATGGCCCGCCGGCTCGGCGGTTATTGCCACATAAGCAACTGCAAATTGCGAATCACAGTCGAAATTCCAATTTAAACAGTTGTGGCCTGTGTGGCATGGGTTCTCTCTCCCGCACATAATTCAAGAAGGGTGCCCATTTGAAAACCTATTTAGGCATGGTATCGGGCACTAGCGCTAAGATTCTTCCATTGTTATAATCTCACATACCTTCACCCACCAATGAGATTATTGGTCCCTCTTGAGTTTTCCCAAATCCAGCATTCAAGGCGTATTTGTAACAGGTTTATGCTTCAAAACAAAAATAAGGTAAAATGCTAAATCCTGATCCTCTTGCACCTTCTTTTAGTACAGCTAGAGCCAGCCTTGTGCTTATACTCCACAGATTAGAAATGTCCCCAAGGTTGACTTTTGTGTCTGAAACACAAATATTTACTTTTAACATGCGATTTACGATTGTGTTACTTCAGTTGCAAAAAGTAAAAACATTCTTGAGTGAATTGATCCTTTATGAAGAAACTGTTAGTTGATAATAAAACTTAACAATTTTAAAGTCTGCAATTGAGTTAGTCTCACTCAAGATCAAAATTTGCCAAGTACGTATACGTTTTTCAAAATGTTTCATTAAATCCAGCTACATGATGAATTTTAGGTTCTGGTATTAGGGGGCTAGTAAAGTGCTGCCGATGAGCCAAAAGTATTGTGATGGGAAGTGACTGTAGGGGAGAGATGAGGTGTGAGGAGGTACACACTTGTGGGCGGTGTTTGGGTATTACACACTCATTGACTGCCCATGGCCATGCGAGTCCCTTGGCTATTCCCACTCACTACCTGCCTCTCCCAAACACATCCCCCTGAGATTTCTTTGTGCCTAGCTTTTATGCTTTCTGATTAGCCTTCTAAAAGGAAATGGCTTAATTGCAGCTAAAAAACAGTTCCTCGTGTAACAAAACTATCTTAACCAAGTTTGCCTCAAGCCAATGGATTTATAAGCGGTATTTGTATTCTTGCTCGAAATGCCTGTAAACAACAATTCATGTTTATGCCAACAGTTTTAGCTTGTGTGTAGGCATTAATAGGTATTTTCCAGGCATTGACATAATATGCTCCGGTACAGGCACCATTGGCTAGCTTTTGTCATCTCGTAGCCAGGTAGTCCCATTATGGCAGTGCCTGGAAAATACAGATCGCATGTCTACACAAAAGCCAACAAATCGTTTAGCTTTGCTAATGCTTGACTTTGTATGATATGGACCAAAAACGGTGCAATCCTGATATTTGAAAGCTATAAATGGGTATAGGTAGTGGCCATAAACAATTTCTTGCTTATGGCAGCCTGGGGTCACTTTTGCAAAACAAATGGTGGAATTCAATTTTTATGGTTCCCATCTTGAGCAACTGTCCAATATAATTCATCACATATCTGTGCCAATAGCTCAGTGCGCACTAACCTGTTTGTCTATTCACATTCCGACAGCCCTCACATAGAAATGGGACTGGATGGGATCGAGATATTCACAAACTCCTCAGGAAGTCACCATGAACTGCGCAAAGCAGACCGAAGAGTTGACTTGGTGAAGTCTACAACAGCCAAGGTGAGTTTTTTTGTGACGTTTCACTATGAGTTACAATGTCACACAAGTGTAGACTCCGTTTGACAAATGAAGATTCATTCAACATCTGTAAAAGGGGAAGGATTCTCTCTTCAAAGTAATATTAATGTAAAGGAAACTTAATATGGTAATGCTGCAAATGGTTTTATCAAAATGTGTGTATGCAGGTTGCAAAATTTCCACTCACGAGTGATAGTTGGACCAGGGTGAGTAAGAATGTATATACATGTGGAAAGCTAGCAACCTAGCAAGTGGACTCCCCAGACTTCTCGAGATTCAATCACCAATTCACCAGCAGTAATCGGCTGATTTGAACGATTGTATTGTAATAGTGCCGACTAGTTGATATGTAGTAGCACCTAACAGTCCCTGCTCTTGTGGGACTTGAGGTTCCGCAGAACAACTTCATGGTACCGAATTGTACATGCCAGAGGGGCGTAACTGGTTTTGCAGAGGGACAGAATGCAGCTTACAAGCCTTCTGTAGTGGGCTGGAGTGTCCAAGGACGATGAGGTATTTTGATGTGTAATTATTGACTTTATTTCCCTATTTTTTTTATTATTGTCAACTCTATTACATTTTTTTAAGTTTACATTACGTAATGTAGGTTACAGAAGCATATTTGTGGCGTAGATTTAATGAAATATAGATGCTGGTGACATAACATCCAGCCCTTGGGTTTAGTTTCAACACAAAGTTCAAAATGTGCTTTTGTAGTTTGCAAAGCAACAAGGTTGCAGGTATGAAGTAGTTTAATACCCTCCTCTTCAAGGAACGTCCCCTCCCTAACACCACTCCACACACCCTCCACTTCCCACCCTACCTGATTCTGGGTGCTCTGCTCCCCACTGTTTCCTTCCCGGTTGCTTGTAGATCCCTTTCTGCCAAATTGCCCGCCTCCCCTCCCATGTTGTTGGCTCCTACACCCTTGTTTCTCTGCTTCCCTCACTGTGTCTTCCACCTATGATTGTAAAGCGCTCCTTTGCTTCCCAAAGCAAGGTCTGCACTAAATAAATACCCTTATAGTAATCATTATAATATGTCTATAGGGCCACTCAGGGCCAACTTAAGTTACAGATAGAGGAAGGAGAAGGGGTGGATTGAGTGACAGCAGCCTCCCCCTGCCCAATATGTAGGTACCCAAGTCCCAAGCCTTTTCCAGGCAATAACTCACTCTTGAAACAGTGGGTGAGGTTGGGGAGTAAACAGGAGCACCTATTATACTGTTTATCCAAGATACATCAGTGACCGCTTTTACTGTTATCACCCTAAACATTTGCTTCTGGCTATCACAGAAACCTGGATCTCCCCTCATGCCTCTTCTACACTAGCAGCACTCCACAATGACCCTGCTTCCTTCTCGCACACTCCCTGACCTCTTGGGAAGTGGCAGTGTAGGCATCCTTATCAATAGGGCCCACAATGCTGCTCCCTTACCTCTGTCTGACATCCTCTTCCTCTTTTGAATATGTATCTAGCTGTTTGTGTAGACTATTTAAATCCCAAAACAGGAAAGAGGTTCACACTATGTAAATTGTACTAGGCCATGGTGCAGCTGTGTTAGATACAATGTTGCAACTAAATATGTGATAAATGTAGTTAGGAGAATTGAAATGATTGTTACTTTGGGTTTTAGTTGGACACATTTTAGAGTCATAGTAGGCTGCAACATGAGCATCAGTAGCATAGCTTCAATGTCATACCATGAGAAGTATGTAGTGGGGAGCTTCATGCATGTGAGAAAGGAGTTAATTGAGGGGGAAACTAACATGTGGGAATTCAATAACGGTTTAGATTGGAGACACATTTAGTGCATTAGAAAATATATGGTTCATTTTGGGAACATGGATATATTGCAGGATTCAAGTTTTACCTACTTGGAATCCTTAGTAGACCAGAGTCCCTGGATTTGCAGGGATGGTTTTTGCTTGGTTTGGAGAGCTGGATGGCTTAGGTCACGGATGGGGGTAGGAAGCAAACCCCAAATGGGCAGTTGTGATAACATTGCACAGGGCTGAAGGCAAGAACAGAATAGAAAGCCATTTGTTCGATTTTTATGGCCGGATTGTGTTCTTAGATGCAAAGTGTAATTTGCCTGGGAGCCTGAAGGTTTGTTTTTTGATGTCCAGAAAGGCCCGATACATGGCAAGTTGAATTGAGAGCTAATGGTTTATGGGCTTTCAGGGAACTAAGCAGAATGTATGTCGACGGCTATATGACTTGAGATGGCAGCACAAATAGGATTACGTGAAAGAATGCAGGAAAAATGGTATGGGGCGCCTGCAGCATCTGGGAGGATGAGGATTTTTACTGCTGCTTCAAAGGAGTACTTATTTATTTCTGTCCCTCCCCTTGCCTTGTTTATGGAAAGCCTTGCACAAACAATATCTGGGTTAATGGGTTTCTGTCACATGGCCTGAATAATAAACTAAGTTGTTCATGGATGATAAATGTATTATGGGAAGTACGTCATAACTGACCATGAAAGAAGATCACATGTCAAAGGGGTTGTACTTTGTGAATAGATCCAATGGGGTTTTAGAGCTAGGGGGATTAAATTACTTTGTATAAGAGTTAAACAGAATATTTTGTGATTATGTAAGTTGTGTGTGTATATAAACTGCAACTTTGTCATTTGGAGGGAATCAGGTTAGATTTCAACTCCAAGGAACTGACTAGCCCTTGGCATGCAATAAAACCTGCTTTTCAGGAACATCCGTACGAACACATGCAAACATTTAAACGTTTGTTGGGAAAAAATTGCTTCAATAATAGAATATCAGTACAATTAGTATTAATATCCACTACCTTGACATGTAGATGCATTTTTATCCAAATGAATAGGTCACTGCTAGGCCTACATTGCCCCTCTTTTGAAGGTTGGATGGCATAACGTGCACAGCCCAGCTGCACTGGAATTATCCTTAGCCAGGTTTCTTGGAGTGAGGAAATATGAAATGAATCTAAAAAATAATGCCAACAAAATCTTCAACCTTTGATTGGATACCTGCTATGGTCCATGAAAGAAATGTTAGTTGTTAGTCTCCTTGGGGTTGCAATTAACGGACAAAACCTTTGCCCCCTTCAACTAATCCAGAATAGGACTTCAAGACATAGCCTTGGCCTCAAGCCGAGGGACTGCATCTCTGTAGCCCTAAAATCTCTCTACTGGCTCTTGGTGGCTGCGAGGATCATGTTCAGGAACCTCTGCATCATCCCTGTAGGACCGCTCTGACGCCCAACGCCACACTTTCCTAGGGCCGTTTGGTACTTGCAGTTTCAAAAACAGGTCCCGGTCAGAGTCTTTTCGAATGAGTGCCCACGTGGCGCTGGACCTCTCTGCACTTGGATCTTAACTGCGCTTTCTTTTAATTTCACAAACACACAAGTTCTTTGTTCATCAGTTCCTTGCATTCATGCTATGTTGCTGATTGCAACCTTGGGCTCAACAGTTTGGTCCGCTATCAGCTCTTTCTGACTCACCGGCTGTGCGCAACCCGTTTGCTTGTTTCACCTCTGGAGTCAAGGACGTTATCACAGTAGCCAGCGTGCCTCCCTGCCTGGATTATCAATGCAGGCCCTTGTGCGCCATTGACATCTGCTACTCCACATGCCAGCTGTACATCCTGGTCTTATGTTTTCTCTTTCGGAGGCTTCACATGTCTCGGTTGAAAAGAGCAAGGGCATCTTCCTCCTTGTCGTCCTTTCATGTTTCATCGCTTTGTGTCTCTGTTTAAACTGCCAGCCTGGATTAGCTGCTTTCTTGTGCTGTTGGCCTTGCTCGAAGTGTGCTTTCGTGATCTGCCTTCTATCCATGTGGGGAAGGTCAAGGGCCGTCAGGTGTGCGTGGTTATTGTCAATTGCCTGACTCTGCCTGACCCGTGTGTTGGGACATATCAGGTAAACAGCTATGGTGTTAGTCTGGAAAGTGTTTGTGTGGGAAAAAGGAGCAGGTAGAGCTTCTAAATATCCTACAGGGTAGGATGGGGAAAAGGTGTTACAGGGAAGGGGATACCACATCTCAACCCTCAGTGTCCCACTTCCACTCCCCCAAGACCGCTCGCCCAGGTGATCCTCACCCTCTGGTCCACCCCAAGGAACTTGATACAATAGCGAAGCCTGTGTCCTGGCCACCTGGACGACAGATCTCAGGGGACTAACGGGTGAGACACCTTCAGGTTTCTCACATAGCTCTTAAACCTAAACGCTGTACATTGTTAATCAGCTGTCAGCAGCATCTTAACCAAATTGGAACTCTTGAAGAAAAATATTCCACCTGGAGTATTCCATGAGGGATCCTGCTGATTCCTGACACCACAGGCCGGCAGACTCCCCAAGCTAGTGGATGATTTGTCCAGAGCTGGTATATGGTGGATACCCAGGTCACTCTTCCGTAGTCATTGCACTAGAGCAAGGGGACAGTCACATGGCCTTACTGAGGACACTGGCCCTTTATGAGTGGCCAGGAGACCACCAGACCCAAAGAGAAATCACAAAAGCAACCCCTCTCCACAGCAGTGGTCGAAGTGAGCAGGAACGGTTGCAAGCAGTGTTCCACTACTTTTACTTTTTACGGTTAACAGCTCAACTATTTTTTTGCAACAATTTTCAACATTCCAGAACTGTTCTTTGTGAAGTTAAAGCACATGTCTCCATTTTACCACCAGATACCAGTTACAGCTAAACTGAAATCCGTTTCAACTGAATTGGCTGTCAACCAGCCTGACTGCAAACCTTGAAAAATGTTTTGCGGTGCTCCCTTCCTTCCCACTCTGTCCCCCACCGGAGTCACAGTTCCACAACATTTTTGGTACACTTCTATCACTGCCCCACAGGCATAGTTCACTCGGGACAGGATGCCCTCAATCTTACTGACTACAATTAGAAAACCATGCTCCCTTTAAGGGACTGGAACTCTGACCACTTCTGGTATCACATAGCATACAAAACAAGAGACATTTCAGTCCTGTGCTAGTCTATTCTGACACAGGGGTGCATCAGGAATCTCTATGGAGCTTGCTTTGTGTGCCTGCACAAATGGCCCAGCTATCTAGAAATCGTCTGCATGGATCACAGCAGAAGCTCGAGAAAAAATTGCAATGCGGACAAGGTTTGCTCAACAAATAGATCACACTATGGGAAAGCAGGAGTGGAAAACCACTTATGATGCACAGGGTTTGCAGATTCGGCTAGCTGTGAAACAGCATGTTGCATGTTATCAGACATGTCAAAGGCCCTAGTCAGATGCAAAATGGTAGACCATCCATTTGAAGGCTTGTCTCACCCTTACAACCCCAGGTGAGCTTTAAGCACAACCAATTTCCATACATCAACAATTTGCAAGTGCAGGTGCAGACCCTTACATGAAGCCCAGAACAAAGGAAGAGATTAGAAGGCTATAAGCTTTTGTTGGTTAGGGTGGCGGCTTGGACAAGGAGCTGAAGGCAGAAGTGTTGAAGCAATTGACCAGAGGCTATAGTGTGGAGAAGAAACAGGGTCTGGATTCAAGGAGATTTTGGAAAAGAGGGACAATAGGAAATGGCTGGAGATGTTGAGGAGGTCGTAGGGCATCATAAGGAGATGGAAGAAGAGATTGAGAAAGAGGCATAGGTGATGGCAGAACATTATAAGAAGGTGGTAGTAAAACTTGAGAAGGAGGTTGCACAACAACATAAGGATCTGGAAGAAGTGGTGGAGACTGAAAAGGTGGTGGGAGATGGTCCAGAAGAAGTCTCTGTTGCTCCACGCCTTTGGAATTCTCTCCCTATCTCTCGACGTCTCTGCTCGGAGTTTCCTCTTTTTAAGACATCTCTCAAAACATTTCTTTTAATCTCCAATTATTAGATTTTCTTAGTTTCCAGCGTCTTCTCTGGTATTTTCCGTGGCTCCTCTCCACTTTCTCTCTCTATCACTTGCTGCGCACTGAGGTCTTTGGGAGAATTGCGCTTTATAAGAATTAACATTAACAAGTGGTGGTAAGAAGAGGATACAGGTCAATAACCTAGGAGGGGTAATTAATGATACCTGGGTAGATTCAGCAAGGTCAGCTTGGCAGACCACCTTTCTGTGGCCATACCCGCTTATAAGAGAAACTTCATCTTTTACAAGAGGTTGGTTGCAGCGACCAAACGACTGCTAATGGCTTTACATGGGGCAACAATAAGAATTTGACAAGAGGAGCAGAAGAAGGGTTCAAAATACCTTAAGCCTGCAACGAGAGTATCAAACAAACGGTTTGATAACCCCTAAAAGCCTGCAACATGATGGACCGTACTAAGGGCCAGGACCCAGGGACTTAACTGAGTTGTACAAATGGTGTAGCTATCGTTCTGCAAAGACGTTGCAAAGTTTTGTGTTTTACCGATACGTTGTTTTTCTTTATTATTGGCATCCATTTTCGTTTTGCATCCCACTCTGCTAGACGATAGTAATTTGTAACTGAGATGAACAGGAGGCATTCATTTGGTGTGAGGTTGAAACTCATACCAGTGTGCAAATAACGCGATATTTGAGGAACAAAGGTCACAGATGTCTTGGGTATTATAATTGAATTCAGACATTAATATATGCAAAAGTATCTATACTACCTCTCACCCAATGCTGAAACCCCCCATGTTTCTACATGTAGCTTTACTTCTCAGATTGTCATGGAGTTGGAGGAGTGAAATTAGCAAGGAAAAGCAAGTGCGATCACTTGTTAGGTTATGTTACCATGTGCAAAAATTCAATATTCCCTCAGTTACTTCTTCCTTATCCACACAGTGATGAAAATATATAGGAAAAACAATTTCTCAGCAGCAGCCCATTACTCCTCACACTCCATTTTATTAACAGGGAGTTGTGCAGCAGTTGTCTATCTTGCTAGTGTAGTTGGGCCTGAACACAACATAACAGTATGTCCTGGCGTCAGCAAGCTGCCTCCCACCTTCTCTTCAAAGCCCTGTTACACTAAGAATGGCTAACCATGGGATCCACAAACAGTTGCCCAGAGCAGCACAAGCCACGAGAATTGGGAACAGCAAGAGCATACTTGCTCTCCAGGAAGACCACCGCAGGCACCAGGATCAGTGCTGCAACTATGAACATACAGTGTCACCTTCAGTTGAATCTCCTGTTTGATCTTTCACCAAGTGCAGTGAACACGGCTGCCAAGTCCACCTGTGCCCACTACATACAAATTGTAAACCACAGTTGACAGAAATGTTACTGGTAATGGGTATCCAGTCTGCTATGCAACATTACTTGCCTCATGTTGGGTTGCTTCAAATGAAGCCCTTCAGGTTTGGGCCATTTTGTGGCTGATTACCTGATGAAGGGCTGGCACCTGATACGCATGGTGTTGACATTACTTGTTCTACCCGCTGGAAACATTCCTCTGTTTTAAATGCCCAATTGCCGAAAAAAAAGGGCTTTGCATGAATTTTCCATTGGATTCATTATGAACTTCGAATCCAATGCAACTTTCTTAACATGAAATTATGTTAATAGTATAAATCATGGCGGAGTTGCGGTGAGTTGCAGTCCTGCAGACAGCTCTCAATGTGTGGCTGCTATCTGCTGCGGAACCTATCGAGCCTGTGCAGTCTTTCTACTGCTTTCATTACTTGTGGGCGGACTGTTTAAAAACCTGTTCTGTCTGCAGAGTTGCAGTGAGTTCCAGTTCCTGCAGTCCCGCAGTCCACCGTCCCCGGCTCCCGCTGATCTAATGGAAGAAGGGCACCTACTCAGAAGTTCAAGACGACGTGAAGAAGAGAGAGCGATGCAAATTGAGGACGTTGTCGTGGAAACGGACACCTCAGACGCTGCTGGCGTGACAAAAGACTTAAATGCGTAAGACATTCAACTGCAGGTAAGCTCGTTTCTGTTAAGTATGCCAGGTTTATGGTGGTAGAGATACCCCAAATTCCAACAGCAGACAGGGAATCCTTATGCAACAACTCCATGGATGATGTGTTTCTAGACAGTGCTAACGTATTGTGCACGATTACCAAACCAAACTTGGAATTCAGTTCAGCAATTGGAAATAAACAGGAATTCTTGTATGACTCCCTTTCCTCACAGACAACTTGCGGGGGTGATCCCAACACGAACACCCTTTATGTGAGACGACAGGTGTAGACCTTATGGTGGGGAACTTTACCTGTGTCCTGGATGTCCCAGTCGGGGACCGATACCTGCTGCCTCTCCCGCAGCACGGCGAGCGGGATCTCGGTTCGAGCCTCCGGGTCATCGTGTAAATCCACTCCGGCGTTCGCTGGAAGGAAGCTCGGCTCTGTGGCATCAACACCCCGGATGACGTAACGAGGGGGGAGGGATTGGACCTAAACCCACTACGCACAGTCTCGGAGTTTGACAGAGGTGTGTGGAATCCCGAGGAAGTCGATCATGCTGACTCTGTTGTACACGCAAAAGATAAAACAACCAAAACCCAAACTGACATCTGTGGGAAAGAGGATGTGGCTCATATTTTCACAGCCAGGCACCTAGTAAAAGGCAAAAGAAAGAAACCTTTGGCCACAAAAAAGAAAAACACTTGCGTGCGACCAAAACCTAAACATTTCCAGACGAAAATTTGCAAAAAAGGCAAAACGAAAACAATAATAAAAAAAGTGGTATCCTTGAAAAGAAATGAAAATGAAGAAAATAAAGTAAATGAGGAAAGCACACGGGAAACTAAGAACATCACCCAGAATGTACGACGTAATAAAGCAACTTCAGAATCACAGAATGAAAAGAAAGGAAAATGACCTCTAAAAAACACTTAATTTCTGCGGATTTAGCGACTTTTTCCCCAAAACAGAATATTGGAAATCAGAACGAAATAGAAACAGAAAAGCTTCCAGTGCATGAAATCTCAGATGCAGACATTTTAGAAAGTAGGGAGATAATACAAAATGTGGAGTTCCTGCTGGGTCAAAACCTCTTTATCCGGAAATAATTTCGAAGGAAAATCTTCCCAGATTTGTGCCACAAATCAACGTTCATACTAACATACAGGTAGTCGAGAAGTCGACTACATTGAATACGATTTGATGAGCTCTCCACAAAGAGCTTTGTTATTTAACCCAAGTGGGTTACCAAAATCAAACACATATAAAGTGCCTCACGAAATATCACTCCAATTTACCCCTTGATATAAGGAACATGATCCATCACTTTGACGAAAACACGCAAAGATTAAACAAAGGCCAATGAGGTGACATCCAATCCACGAGCCATGTGTATCAGCGAGACCAAATGTACAAGAATGTAGAAATCCACCAGGAATTGCTTAGACTGGAGAGGAATTAAGTGGGGTGGTCGGAGACAACCTCCTGGACACTATGGAACCCTTCGAGAAATCAGGGCTAGACTCTGTCACCAGTAACCATAACAACACACCACGTAAAACTCCTATAACAAAAAAGAGAACTTCACTAAAGTTATTGACCAAACAATTACTGATAACTCAAGAAAATTAGACGTTCTATCAATCATATTGAGCGTAAAAATATCTTTTGCTCCGTTCTCCAAATTATATGAGTCAATAAACGAGACGCTAAAGGATCATACCACCATTGTTGCCATGATGCACACCAAACTGGTGTTTTTGGAAGGTTACGTAACAGCCATGGAGAAAAATAATTCCCAGTGCCTTCCTCACCTATGTAAGAAAGATGTGAGCATCCAAACTACAACAAATTCTGAAAGGGTTGGAAAGAAACTGAAAAGGAACAACCACAAATATAAACTTCTGAATCATCTAACCAAATTGAACTTACAGAAGAGCAGTCATCTCGACCAAGACCAATGATAACGTCTAGAATAGTACAAGTAAATAATTGAGAGATAACAAACACGACAGAAGCATTACAGAATACTTGATCTCTGAGAACCTAAAAATGAGCAATCTAGGAGAATCAACAAATACACTATCAATGCAAGATACGAAGACAAAAGAGGTGACGCTAGATGGAGAAAAAATAAACTGAAATCACAATCAAAAAACCACATCGACCAAGAACTCGAAATTTGAGAATGAGTCAGAATGAGCTCATATATAAAGGATCAGACAAATCAAGAACAACCAGAACTGTAGTCATGATAACGACAGATGAGATGGACACTTCAGTAGACTTAACCGAGTTATTACCATATTCTTTTGAGAACTCCATCTGAAATCCCGCCCTCGGCTGAAGGAGAACAGCTCGATGAACATACATTGGCCCGGAGGGGGACCACAGGAAAACTTCAAAATAAACAGTACAATTAATACATGGAAGAAACAACAAAATTGAAGTTGGACCAAAAATCTCCCACCTTCTTAACACTAGCAGAAACAAGAAACAAAATACATAGAAGAAACCAAACATTTATACCACAAGGAAAACTATCGTCCGTGCGGACAGACATCCAAGATGGGATGCATACTACTATAGTGGAAAAAACTATTTGGACATCTATGAAGAGCTAGCTAGCTACAAGAGCCGGAAGAACCAAGATCAAAGTAATCAAAGACTTTGAGTACACATTGCTGAAGAAAGAAGGAAAATAACATCCCCAGGATCAAAGAGGAAAAAGCAAGGAAACACTCAGCTAACCGCGAAAGATCGCAGAATTCAAAACACACTCAACGTAGTAAAAGAACATTCAAATTAGTAAGGATCCTAGGGAAAAAAAGAAAACTGATACTAAATAGGAAAGCAACATTGAATCTACTGCACTGTGTACCAAACATACGGCTAATCAACACGAAAGATATACAAATTGTAGAATTTGGCGAGAAACCCATCACGGATAGCGTATATTTACACATCAGATCAAGGAAATGCTATCGGAGGCAACTTATAACCTTTGTAAATTGGGATTTGATGTGATCTCTGTCAAACAATCATACGTCCTATTTACATCACAAAAAGGACAAAATGCAAGATGGAGGGCGAGAAGGAAATGAAGAAGAAAATAATCACATCACACCTGAAGAAAAGTTGACTGGTGAGCCATCCCATTCAAATCATAAAAAAGACAAAAGACCAGAGGGAAGGCGGGATGAAAGTCCAACAGAAACCGCACACAAAACACTTGAGCAAAAACCAAGCTAGGACAAAGAAAAATCACTGAATGTATACAGAGACCTGACAGTTGTGAGTAGGAAATCTAGGTACCTTTTTAAAAGTTACCTTCAAAACAGATAAAGCTGAAACCCAAAAACACTGGATCGAGATGAACATCAGACGGATAACTGAGAGAAGAACATAGAAAAGAATTGGAGGTGAGTCTCAAAGGTCCAACCAAAACTGCAAAGAGAATAGCCATTCATGAGAAAAACCTAGGAGAAGATCCAAACACAACTGACACAGCCAATTACCAAGGAGTTATCTATGGCTTCATGGAACACTAGGGGGTTCAGCCATTTGACGTCACACAGTGATGTAAACTTAGGCGGTTACGATATAATTTGTCTCCAGGAGACTTGGCTAATCAGAAAACCTTTCCTTGATGGGTATAGCGTAACGGTATCACCAACAGTAAAAGGCCCCAAAGGTCGACCCACCTCAGGACTGTTGATCACCATAAAATAAGGATCAGGAATGTCCATCATAGAAGTTCTTTTCTCTAACTTGTTATTTCTTGCTCTCTTGGGTAATTGGAACAAAACCCAGCAACTAGTTATCATTAATTGCTATTGGAATCCGGGTGTGATTACAGACTTTAACTTCATGGAGACTATTGCATGCATCATTGATGAAGCATTAATCACCACGGATGTGACACATTTGTTAATCTGTGGAGATTTGAATGCTATATGACAAACAAAGAAACCTTTTGATAAGACCGACGAACCAAAGGGAATCGAGAGGAAAACTATGGTCAACACTTATGACTTCCAGAGACATATTCGCCTTGGAACTAACTAACCCCACTACTAAACCCTCAATACCAACTTGGGAAAGAGGAGACGAATCAGCCAACTTAGATCACGTCTATGCCTCCAAAGAGCTATCACAACACATTAAAAAACATGAAATCAGAAGGACAAAAAACAGTGACCACAACTTAATACTTGTCACATTGGGCGGTGGGAAGAAACTCTCATGTCAAGAAATGAGTTTGACTGTAGAAGTAAACAGTAGTGGTAACCGTTTTCAATTAAAAAGCAGATATATCAAGCTTTAAACAGCTGAATACACCTCTGAGATCAACGAATGCTGTGATGAACAGGAGACCGCAGTCGTAGATTATAGACCTCTACTAGAAAACTTTAGCGTTCGTAACACTGGCAGCAAGACAACACAACACACAGCGAGACATGCCTATGACAAACTACTAGTTGACAAACGGAGGGAGCTAAGACAGATCAAGAGAGTTGCTTTCAAATCCAACTCAACTTACTTGAAAGAACAAGCAAAAGCTGCCGGTCGTACATATAAAGATTGGATAGCCAACCGTAGGAAAATGCTGCTCCAGAATGACTAAGCAAATGCTTTGGGTACTGAGCAAAAGAAACTCAAGAGAATTCTGGTCATTGATGAAACAAGCTTCTCTGACTTTGCCTGATACTCAACAGAATTATGTCAGTGAATCAATTTGGAAAGATCACTTCCTTATGTTGTTCAAGGGTCTGAACAAGGTTACCTCCGTGATATCACCTAGGACTCAAAAAGGATGGAGCTTTGAACTTGATCACCGACATTCTTAAGATCAAAAATCTGAACGCATCAAGAGCACATAGCCCAGACAGATTGACTACCCAAATGCTAAATGACCATCCTGTCGACTGGGAAACCTTTATACACAGGATAATTAGAAGGATATCTGAACAACGACAAATACCAGCATCTTGGAAGACAGCGACTAGTGCCAATTTTAAAGAAAGGAAACGGAGAAGATCCAAGAAATTATCGGCCTATCGCGCTGTTAGATGTCGTAGCGAAAATCTTCAGCTCCTTCTTGCTATCAAAGTTCTTATCCTGGGCTAAGGAGAAAGACTGGCTGGATCCTTTCCAGACGGGATTTATTAAAAACGTGGGCACATCAACGAATATCATGATGTTTAGTATTTTAAAATCCCAAAGTCACCAAACCGGGAAAAGGATTTACATCGCCTTTGTTGACCTCATCCAGGCCTTTAATTGGGTCAACAGAGAACATTTATGGCAAAAGCTTCTTGAGATTAATTGTCCATAAGACATCATTGGCCCCTTGGTCTCACTGCATTCTGAAACCTCACTAAGAGTATGTCTGAATCGGGAAGGCTTACTAACCACTCCTATACCAACTTCAAGTGGGGTAAAACAAGGATGCTTCCTTGCACCTGCCATCTATAACTTTTACATCTCAGATATAGTGAACTTTGAACTATCAATTATCTTTTTCTCCATCAATTGGGGACGTAAATGTCACAAGACTGCTGTACGCCGATGACCTTATCATGATCGACCAGATGGCAATTGGGTTGCAGCGTCAGCTGGACAGTCTCCAAAGATAATTATATCAAAACTCATTGGAGATTAACCAAGAGAAAACAAAGGTTATCTGTCTGCAGAGAGTAAAAAATTGAAAAATATACCTAAATGGTACTTGGGCCAAAAGAGGATTGAAGAGGTGGACGTGTTCAAATACCTTGGAGTTAATTTTTTAACAACCGCTCCATTTAAGCTCCAGCTCAAGAAGCCCTAATAGCAAAAACAAAAACATTGGCAACTCAAGCAAGATTGATGGACAGGAAATATGGTTGTTTTTCTATGGTGGCAGTGATTAACTTATACAGAGCAAAGGTCGTACCAACCTTGACCTATTGCACAGAGGTCATGATGTTTATGCCAATAAAAATATGGCCTAGAATAGAAGGAATTTTCTGGCGGAAAGTCTTAAATCTTCCAAACTCAACAGGAACTGCTCAAATTTGTAAAAGACTAAGTATATCATCTCTTGCTGCTACCGTAGAGTGGAATTCCCTGGCTTTGCTTTGCAAAATGCTCAAGCCACCCACTCCCTACATATTTGGCATACTACATGATGAACTGTTGAAAGATAAAAACACCAACTTAACAGTGGTTAAACGACCGAAAGAACACACTGGATGAAATTGGATGTTCAGAACAAGATCTGATCACGAACCCAACTAGAGTAAAAAAGAAGCTCTTGCAGAAGGACTGGATAAATACTCTGGACGCGGTCAGAAACAAATTATCTATGAACACAATGGCCAGCGAATCCAAGTTAAATGATCATTGAAGATATTTAGCCATATTTCCAGACAGATCGTATAGCGATACGTTCATGAGAATGCTCTCCTGGAGACAAATGAAATAAACTAAATTCATGAAAAATCAGATTGTGACGTTTGTCATTTCTGCCAAGGGACGAATGAGGGGGAAACCATTAAACATCTCATGATCTACTGTACAGGGTGGAAAGAGAAAAATAATTAGCTCCTCTGCTAAAGTCATACAAAACGATGGACATCGAAGACTGCTGGAAAATTCTGATAAGTGGTGAAAAGACAGCATGGGTCATAGTTGCGGTGTCAATGATGCGAACTATCATCCAGAAATTGTATTTAACATCAATCGGACAGAAGAACCAGTAATTACAATAATACTAACTATGGGACAGCAAAGGCCAGAACTTTTGCTTTCTTCCTCCTTTTTTCTCTCTTCTTTTACTCCTATTCATTTATGATACTGTGGATGGACTTATATATTCAGGGATTTGGACGTATGGATTCTTTTTACTTGATCAAAAATTGTTAATTCAATTGATTCAAATAAAAAATCATGACTTCTTTTGAGGTATTTTTTTCAATTTACACAACAAGAAGGATTTGTACTGTTGAACTTAAAGGATAGTTCCGGGACTTTTTTTTTATTGTCCCTACGGTTCGGCCATGTGTTTTTAAGCATAAATCGGTAGATCGTAGAAAACTTTCCTATGGACCTTACCCGACTTTTCGTCCATTAACGCACTCAAAATCAGCCGCCATTTTGTGATAATCCTATCACTTGCCGCATCGCCCTGGCTGACCTGCTTTTGCGGCACTAAATCAAATCCCCCGCCCCTGAGCCTGTCATCAGCAGACGCGTACCGCCCATTTCCCAACGCCAAAGCACGTCTCGTGTCAACAATCGCTGCGCCTCAGCTAATGAAGTGTCGCCATGGAAATGGCAGGACGCCTCGTTCCTCATTAAGTATAAACACACCGTTTCACAACACACAGCAGCAGATTTTCGATTCCATTACTCTCTCTGTGTTACTTTGAGTATTCTGTGACTCGTTTCTGTGCTCTGGTCAGCTACCTTCGCCGCTTCTAGGCCTTGTGAACACCTGTACCATCTCTGTAAATTATTTTACTTTCTTTACCACACAATGGCTACAATAATGCCGTATATGTACGAGCCCGAGTACACCGAGGAGGAACTACTGGAAAGGCAAGCACGCGAAAACGATGGGGATTCGGACGGCAGTTGGGAGGACCAGTCAACGGATGAAGAGCCTGGACCATGTCGCATGGACGGCGTCTCCACCTGGTGCACGTGCAATTGGTGCGAGCTAATGCCAACTGAGGAGAACTGCTGCTGCCGTGAAAATTCCAGGTGCTTGGCCTACATTTCGGAAGGCGAGCCAAGTCCGCAATGCATCACCGAGCTGCCAGAGTTCAGGGAAGCCTGCCTCTCACGGACCGTGTTGAGGATGATGATGGTGCTTATGCACGAACTTCGCGGCACTGTTCGTCCGCGTAATCCGAGTAACGAGTACGTATACTCTGGTTGTGATGTCAGTGATGCCACTTGGTTCCATATTGTGCATTTTCTAGATAGAATTTTTTTCAAAGCAGAATGACATTTTTTACCTGAATCGACATTGATAAGAAAGTTTTGTCATTTTAATACAGTTTGCATCTTTCTTTTTCACAGGTGGTACAGGCTGGTGGCCTATCGTTGCTTCACTTGGTGGCTTCACGGGAGGCTCGGACACCGCGTTCGGAGAGTAATACCTGCCTGTGCGGTACTTGCCATTAGACAACATTTCCCCAGCGACAGTGGACAATACCGTGGATTTTCCCTGGATGTGCTGCAACCGGAACTTTACAATGTGTAATGTTTATTATTTATGTTCAATTGAAATTAAGATCTAAAATAAAACCCAACATATATTTTAACAATGGTTGTTACCACACCACTTTGTTCAAGCGTTGGCAATAAAAGGCCGTTGGATTTTATTGATACAAAACATGGTTATAGGTAAATAATCAATATGGTTGATCATAATAAATCATCCTTTTGGGCACCGGGTACAGAGATGACCCCCTCTGGCCCGTGCCGCCTTGCCACCACAGGCCAGCCTGCTGCTGACTAACTGCCTAGGCATCCAGGGTCTCCAGGGTGAACTGCACCCATATATTCTCCTGGGAGGGTGAGGTATTTATAAACTCACCCCCCTGCCTTCCATGTACTAGATCCTGCAGCCTGCCACTTACATGCAGTTAGATGGCCTCTCCTTGGTGAGGCCCTGTGGCAAACGAGTCTTGTCTGCACGACCACCGCCCCAATCCACCCCCTGCCCTATCAAAGGCAGTTTGCACCGGGGAACTTGCGCTGGCAAGTGGAGCTGTCAGGGAGCGATAAAGGCCAAGAGGTGCCAAAGACCATGTACACTTCAAAGTGGTCTATAGAGCATGGGTTGTTGTTCCCATGTCTACCTCCAGACCCCGTGTCTCCTGCCAAGCATCCCCCCTCACGCTGGACGCCCCCCTGCAATCCACATAAGAGTGTCTCCATTCACGAGTCTTCCTGTGTCTTGTCTGCAGGACCACCGCCCCAATCCACCCCCCCGCCCTATCAAAGGCAGTTCGCACCGGGGTACTTGCGCTGGCAAGTGAAGCTGTCAGGGAGCGATAAAGGCCAAGAGGTGCCAAAGACCATGTACACTTCAAAGTGGTCTATAGAGCATGGGTTGTTGTTCCCATGTCTACCTCCAGACCCCGTGTCTCCTGCCAAGCATCCCCCCTCACGCTGGACGCCCCCCTGCAAACCGCATAATGCCACGACATATTCACGTCATTCATTCACAAACACACCCCTGTTTCGAATTCTTTAAAACCCACTTCATATCTCTAATGAGAACTTCTTTGCGCTTTGCTAGTCAACCCGTGAAGGTGCTGGTTATCTGCTCTTCCTCTCTGTGAACTTCCGTGACCACTTCGAGCAAACTCGTCAGTTTGCAACCTGTGAACTGCTCCCTGTTCTACGACAAGAAACTACTCTGATCCCTGCATCTAACTGTTTGTTCGTCAAGGTAAGGCCATGTACCATAATCATTTTGCGTCCAATTTTTTAAAATTATATCTATTTGCTAGTAGTCATCAAATTGCATCCATGTTTTCTTTTCGTTCAAGACAGTACATGCAAGGAACTAGTCACATGTTCTGAGTTTAGTCAAATTATTTTTCTATTTTTTTAAAGTTATTCAAATACTTATCCGCATGTGAATAACGTGTATAGTTCCAACAACCAAAACGAACCTTGCATTGAACCTTTTATGTGTCATTTAATTTTTTAACACATTGGTATTCATAGAGAATTGTTGATCTTTACTTTTCAGAACTTTCCACAATGCCTGCCTGTTACATTGGCGGTTGCCCTTCGAAGACCCATAACAAATCTGAAGGTACTATAATGCATGTTTTCCCTAAGACAATAGATCAGATAAGAGAATGGGTCCGATATTGCGGATATCCACCGTCTGAGCTTGAAAGTAGAGTCCTAGAAGTCTTTGCGGACAAGAGGGGTGATCGATACCGCATCTGCAGCAGGCACTTTAGCTCAGACATGTACTCCACATCATTGCTAATAAAGAAGAACACACCGCGAGCGAAGCGAAAATTGCTCTCAACCGCTATTCCCACTCTATTCGTCCACATCCCTCCACTGGTGAGTCAAGTTTACGGATTTATCTCTTGGCCTTGCGGTAGTGTGTAGCATTAGCTAACAATAATTTCCCCATTTATGTATCCACTCAATATGAAGGCGGAAGATTCTCCATCCGTGTCGTTATTGCAGTCATCAGCCACTTCAAGCGCCTATCGGGTAATCTTACTTAGCTATTCTGCCACTGACTTGTTTTAGGCATGTAAATCAATAGTTTTAATTTATCGTGTGATTATTTTACCTAATGGTACACCCTTGTACTCGTCCTCTAGTCTTTGTTTTCAGTTATAATTATTGTTATCCAAAATAATGCAAGTACTGTCTTTCAGGGAGATGCTGAGGAGTCCAACGCATTGACGACAACCGTTGATGTCACTCAGATGCTCGAGGTACGTTTCCGGACAGTTCCATCGATGGAGATCATCAGATCTTGCATTCTTGTAGCGTGATTGTTACACACAATGTTTCTTTCGTTTTTAGCCATTGATATGTCCTTCTGTCGTCGCCCTCCTATGTGTCTTCTTTTTTCAATATTGTGTTCATTACTAATGAAAGTCCTATGTTTCAGGGAGTCGATGGAGCATTAGTCCAAGAAGAAGGGGAAGCATGCAGTTACGGGTCGGCGCAACAGCTTGCAGAAGTGTGCACCGCAGTTACATCGTCCCTTGATGTTCTTATGCATGTTCTTATGCATTTCGAGGTATGGATACTGACAGTTCGATCAAGCGAAATCATATGACGTGATTACATCCGCTATACTTCCTTCTTTATTAACGCAAGTACTATGTTTCAGGGAGATGACAGAGCTTCTTCTACAAGAAAATCACCCCTAGTAGTTGATGCAGATCTCTGGGTGGTGACACTTCCAACGATCGAGCAAATCGAATCATATTTAGATATCCATTACTTATGTTAGACAACTGATCATTTGTGCAGCTCTATTTAGATGAGCCGTTGACGCCTGCACAAAGTTTATGTTCTTTTTAACAAAATAGAAAACCATACTAATGCAATTACTGTGTTTCAGGGAGTTGCTGAAGCGTCATCTTCAATAATATCATCAATGGAAGTCTATGCGGAGCCCGAGGTATGGATCTTGACAGTTCCATCTAACTAGATCAACAATGCGTGAATAATTGTCGTTTGAATGTTCTACACAAAGCGTTCATTCGTGTTTTGCTATTGAGATGTACGTGGGTATTGGTCCCCAAGCACATTTTGTGTTTTCAATATTATTATACATACTAATGAAAGTTCTATGTTTCAGTGAGTCGATGGAGCGTCAGTGCGTGATGGATGTGCTTATCATGAAAATATAGTCGTTGCAGCGCAAGAGGAAGTGGAGACATGCACACACGAGTCGGAGCAACGGCGTCCTGATGTTGAAGTTCGAGGCAAGAAAGTTTCAAAGAAAAGAAAGCAAAAGAAGGTTAGTGTCCTGGTCACTATATTATGTTGTTTTTCACTGTTAATAGTTCAATACTGTAAGTTGTGTTTAAACTGAACATCCCTTTTCCAATCTGTCCTCTAGTTGCGAGTGGGTGTACGAACTAGATCTACACAGACAGTGAAGCGAACAAGAGATGTTGCTTGTCAAACCTTTTGGCAGGGACTTGAGACTGGAGATGCATCGTGCCAATCGGAAGAATATGAAGTGATTGACAACGGAGCTATACCACCACCAGCCATTGATAGTGAATGTCCTCCTGGTAGTTCGGATGCAGTCGGAGATCAATTCACAGAATCCACACCCGCAAAAACTAAGACCGCGAGAAAGTTGAAGAAATTGTTTTATTCACCCATCGCCGGAGAAGGAACAGATGTTGCAATGGAAGAGAATGAAGTGGACGACAATGAAACACCATCAATATCACTGAACATAGTGGAAGACGATATCAGAGATTCTACCTTTCATGTGAGTGACATGTCCTCAACGTTACAGGCCGAACCAGCTGGGATGCAGAATGACAGTATAAGGAAAGAGGCCAAATTCATTGTATTCGATAGTTGTTTGATTGATATTATTATTCGGATGAAATGTGGGCATTCGGTAGGTGGGGAAGTATGTGGGGAGCCATTGATTAATGTGACTCGTGCTATTCGAGGCACTAACCTTAAAATACATGCCACCTGTACAAAATATCCTTTCTACTTTGTGCAGCGGCTGCACTTTTTAGTGGTTCAAGTTTTAAAAAGTTAGAGTCTTTCTTTCAGTTTGTGGGAATCCATTTCATTGCGAAAACTCAGTTCTACAAATACCAAACCGATTATCTATTTCCAGCCATTAGCGAAGCTTGGAGAATGGAAAAAATGTCTATTGATAGTACATTTGCGGGCAAACGGTTCAGGCTAGCAGGTGATGGACAGTGCGACAGCCCAGGATTTTCAGCCAAGTACTGCACCTACCACTTTCAGGACATGGAAAGTAAGAAAATTGTGAGTTCGGTGGTCGTGCAGGTGTCACAAAGTACATTCTCAGTGGCCATGGAGAAAGTTGGCTTTGTAGCATCATTGCAAGAACTACAATCGCGAGGAATGGTGATCGACCTGATAGCCACGGACAGACACGTTTCAATTGCCAAGACAATGAGGGAAGAGTACAAAAATATAAATCACCAATTTGACGTTTGGCATCTTGCAAAAACAATCAATCAAAAAATTTCGGCTGCAGGTAAAAAAAAAGATATGCAAGGTATTTCACAGTGGTCCAAGTCAATCAGCAACCATCTTTGGTGGAGCTCAAAAACATGTGGAGGGTCGTTGGAAATTCTACTGGAAAAATGGCGGTCAGTAATGCTACACTGTAGCAACGTTCACCGCTGGACCACAAACCAACATTTCCACAATTGTGAACATGTCCATTTGTCCACAGAGGATTCCTTCATCACCCACTCACAAAGCCATTGAAAAGATTGTATTTGATAAAACTATAACAAGAGATTTGAGGGGACTCACGGAATTCTGCCACACAGGAGATTTGGAGGTGTTCCACAATATGTGCCTAAAGTACAGGCCAAAACGATTGCATTTTGGCATGGAGGGCATGATAAATCGGACTCTTCTAGCGGTCTTGGCACATAACCATAATGTTGGCCGTCAACAAAGTAGGACGACCGGAACTTTAGGGACGCTTCGCGACAATAAGGCCTTCACTAAAAGAAGTAAACAATGGGTGATCAAACCAGTGTTTCAGGATATGCAATATGAGTTTATTGAGAGACTTATTGTTGATGTCCTAGATAGGCACATACATGGAGTTGTGAACGAACCTGTGCAGGGGACAACTGCATTGCCACCCAACATTGCCTCTGTTCCATGTCCACCTAAAGCAGAGCTCATTGAGAAATACACATCACGGTTTAAATGATTGTAATTTGATTGTCTGTTCTCTCGAGTCTCCTCATGTTGCAGGCCCATTGAATATGTGTATCTATGTAATGTGTAAATAAAAGTGATTGCTCAGTGTACATGCAATGTGTCTATCCAACCTTGTTCATTTGCACATTAAATTAAACCAAACAGTAATATAAATCATTTTTCAAAAAATATAGAATGTCTCTGTATTTATGGTTCTCTGGGGCTGCAAATGCACGCAGACAAAATGCAAAGATGGAGTGTAAATTTCAAGTCCTGTGAGATGGCCTTACACTGAATGTAGCTAACTAGGAATGTGTGCTCGTTCAAAGTGAAGGTCAGCTGCTTTGATTTTTTGCTGGGTGCCGGAATGGCCCACGACTCAGTATAAGGTTCTATTGTTATTTGACCTTGACAGGCCGGGACCATCCCGAAAGACTTCTTTTTGGGGGTGTGGTGCAATAACGCAAAACGATAATGAATATAATTTCAGAAACGAAAGCCATTTAATGTTCGTTCATTAGAAGAAATAACGTCGGCATAGAAGGAGTGGTATTTCGGGGCTGCCCTACGCACAGACACAATGGAAAATGCAAATATAATGTAAGTAACTCTTTAGATGAGTTTATACCGCAATTTAATTACTATACAGTAGCTTTAAAGACGGGTTAAGTTGTACTTGTTCGTTCTATGTGGCATATTGTTTTGTACCGCGCACTTGAGGAGAACCATCTCCTTTTACGGAAGCACCTCAAAACCTTCCTCTTTGCTTCTGCTTTCTCTCTCCCTCTCCCCTGCTACAACTTGTCCACTGTCTGCGACCTCGGTCCTGGGCCCTTCCACTCTCCACCTGCACTGCCTCCCTGTCAACCCCTGCACTGGGGGACTGTCTCAGTATCCTACAGCCCCCCCCTTGACGTATAATATCCTGTTGCACTGTCCTAGCTATGAAATAATTTCCCGACCTAATATATAAAATGAATAATTTTAATAAAGATCTGATGGTGAGACTAATTTCATTTTTTATGTTTTTAAAACAGGTGCATCCTTTATTATTGTATGTGTCACGAGTACCAGACACCGGCGGATGGCTTCTACAACCGCCAGTTGCTTCTCCGCGTGAACAACGTGACCACCCAGACCATTTTATGGGACGATCGCCAAGTACAAGTATGCCCTTACGCGGTACTAACGGCTAGATGCAACATACAGACTGTTGTGGTGGCATAGTGCCTTGTTGTTGGAACAGCCATGCGATTATCAGTGCGACCGAAGAGCTTATTTTATCGTAAACCAACACCCTGTGTACTGCACACGAACATCGCTTGCCTCAAGACGAACTATTTTGGATCGAGAGCAAAGAAAAATGCAATTCGCTGAATATTCTCTAAACATTTGATGTCCAATAAATGTACTTTACCAAATTTACAATCTTGCGGTTTGATTTAAAAGTACAGTTTCATATTCCGAATTGTGGCGCGCTGTGTTGTGAGCTGATCTGTGTTGGTTTCCGGGTTCTGTGTGGAGTCGCGTAGAAGACGCCTGGGCGCGTTTGCCTACGCAGCACAGTCACGTCACGGAGAGAGGTGGGGAATATGAATGTTTTGATAAAGTCTGTTTCAGGGGCGGGGGATTTGATTCAGTGCTGCAAAAGCAGGTCAGCCAGGGCGATGCGGCAAGTGATAGGATTATCACAAAATGGCGGCTGATTTTGAGTGCGTTAATGGACGAAAAGTCGGGTAAGGTCCATAGGAAAGTTTTCTACGATCTACCGGTTTATGCTTAAAAACACATGGCCGAACCGTAGGGACAATAAAAAAAAAAGTCCCGGAACTATCCTTTAAAATCGGTTACAAGCACGTCAGAACACTTTTTTGTGCAATATGCTGCTTTTGATGTTCTGCGTCAGTCCTGTGCACTTTATGTGCACTGTCTCAAAAGAAAAAGAGAAAAACTAAACAACAAAGCTCTGAATACATTGTTGTGATATTTGAATACAGTGTAGTGCATCTATTTTCCTTGTTTTACACTTTGGCACCGCAGGATCCGGCATATTTCCAGATTTATAGGGAATGCTGTGTGGCACTCCATACCCTCACTCTTGTTTATTGGGTTTTTAAAGTACATAGACAGTTTAACCCATCATCTGGCATTATTATAAGAGAAATAACAAATACAGTAAAGAAAAATGTATTATTTCTGCATGAGTCCATTTTGAATGTACAGGAAAAAAGGAGTGGAGCCAACTGCAGTTTTAGACCTTCAGGAGTATAGTAATCTGAACCAACTTACTCAACCGAGCGAACCACAGGGCCCAACTACTCTGGACAAGTGACTTTCAAAACCAGCTACCTCATTTTGACCCACTGGGAGTGCCTGTGTGACCAGTATCCAATGATTGAGCGTTATCCTGTAGAAGAAACAGTTTATAAGGACCCCACACTTCCTTGGGTCTATTAGAGTGTGGACGTGTATTATATATTAATGTATCATGGCAATGTCTGTCGACCAACCCCCGAGAGAAGCAATGGGATCCGCCATCCAGGATTTAGCCATGCAACATTTTGCCAGGGCCCTTATAAGATCCATGTATCGCCGGACCCCATTAGGAACAGACCCTTTCAAACTTAGCAGACCTATCAGTGGCGATGCCCCGAACTTCAATAATGTATGAGCTTGTCAGGAACACGCCCTCCCAAAATCCAGAAATAGGCTCACATTCCCATCCTAAGTGTAAAATCCCAGTATCAAGGAACCCACATTTTGGACAACAATCTGATTTCTCAAAGTATCTCTTATGTAGGCATCTACAAGTAAAGTATCATTGATGGATGAATTTAAAATGTATCAATTTTAGACTATAACTTAGAGACACTCCTGGCCAACCCTCTAATATATTTTGACTGTGCTGCAGAGATTGGGCCCCCCAAATCGTCCTACCACCGCAACCTGGCCATCTTAAACCACTGTTCCCCTACTGGGATATCGTATGGATCCTCTTCTTTAAATCATTTCAGTTAAGGAGTGCAACATTCTTGGAGCTTGAGGCAACAGGAAAACAATTCCAGCATTCTGTATCAGAGCCTACAGAACTTAAATATTTCCACCAGAGAACTCCAACCTCTCCTGCTCTCTAAATTTCTGCATAGTTATGAAGCGAACTTCAGGAAATAGTTCTCTGACTGAGATTATCGTAACCTCTTCATTAAGTCAGTACAACACCTATGTGCTCTCAAGGGTCTCCTGGAAAAGTGACAAATAGGGAGCAGGGGTGATTACAACCTGTCATGGCCAATCTTGGAAGTAATTTGTAACCAAGCTCTGCGTGTGCATTCCACACTTTCCTTTCTGCATGCCTCAAGGCTGCACTGAGATGACTGTGGTCAGGCAGCAGCTATTGCTCTCTCCAGACTTGCATGCAGCAGGATTGATGCTTCTTCAGAACAGTGTGATAAATAATGTGCCTGAGCAATCAGTAAGTACCTGTATATATCTGGAGCACTAAGCCTCCCTCTCCAATGGCGGCATCCAAATTTTCCATTTGACTCTTGAAACCTTCCCCTCCTAGACAAAAACAGTACACAAACTTTGCAATTTCCGAATAAAAGAGGCAGGTTGGGTCACTGGAATACTAATAAATAAATATAGAAATGTAGGTAAGACCACCATCTTTACCAACAAAAGTCGGACAATTGGTGAAAATGGTAAGCGATTGGATCTGTTCATCGCCTTTTGCACTTGCAACATTACCAGGTTGTAATTCAGTTCAAGAAGTGGCTTCCTATTTCTGGCCACTGTAACACCCAATACCTTTATGTGATATTGTCTCCACTTAGTCAGTAAGACACTCCCAGCGATGAGTATCCTATGTCATAATAAACACCGGTGATTTGGACAAGTTAATGTTCAAGCCCAAAGAGACTCCAAACTCCTTTATGTCACAAATAAACCCTTACAATTTTTCTCTGGGTGTATAACAAATAACATAACCATCATCTGCATACAATGAAATGATCAGCTTGTGTGCATACAACTGTAATCCGTTTTCTAAATGTTCGGATCCATTCCACCATTGGTTCTGTTGCCACTGCAAATAGAAGTGAGGACAGTGGATGGCCATACTGAGTACCAACTCAAACATCGTGTAATCCCTGCTATTCGTGCAGACTCTGTCCAGAGAGGAGAAGTAATGAACCCTAATAATTTTAATGAATTGTTTGCCTAGTTCCAACCTCTTCAGGACAGAGAACAGAAAAGGCCTCTTCAAGAAGTTAAATGCCTTATCTGCATTGAGGATTACAGCTACCACTGCCAGTCGAGGCTGTAGTTGGTCAATCAGGCAGAAAAGCCTTCTCAAATTGAAAGCGGTCCAGTGGCCAGGAATACATTCAGCCTGGTCTTGTTCAGAAATGAAAGGGAAAACAGGCAAGAGTCTGTTTGCTAATATATTGGCGAGGATTTTATTGTGCACTAAGGCGGTTCAAAAGCAGTAGTCGGACACAAGGAGGACATGTTATTTGGGTTTTTAATTACATTTTGTCAGAATTGCCCATCTTTCCCTATTTCTAGAGGGATCACTCAACCTATCTCAATTAACTAAAGGTGCTTGTCTACTGTCAGGAAGTCGAAAGTAATAGTGCTCAGTTTCAAACCTAATTCTACCTTACCCTACCACTATTAATAATAATTTAAATATAGGCCAAAAGCAGGGGTGGTGTGGAGCAGCTTGCCAAGCTGGTGGCTTCTCTTTGTGTTCTGTACGGAGTGGGCAAGAAATACAGCCTTCGCTGAACCTGACACTGCACTTAATTTCTGCAAAATGTCCAGTTAGCAGCAGAGGTGTATCCACACACGGGGGCTGAATACTAGGTCCTTGAGTTGCCTGGGGACAGAGATATGTGCCTGCGCATTGGCACGGCAGAGGAGGCAGCTGCTGAGACGTGGCCTGTGTTGCCTGGGGAGAGGAGGTGCTCCGTGGGACAGTGGAGCACAGCCTGAATCACTGCAGTGATGGTTGTGGTGGGGGGGGGCGTGATGCTGGCGGCTACCTGCCTCAACCACAACCCTGTTGCCACCTTTGGACCCCTTGAGGGCTGCCCGTTCATGTAGCAGCGCCTTCGAAGGTGACACTGGACCTGCCTGCATAGTGCATTTTGTGGAAAGAGAGGTGAGGCCGGCAGTGTCCCTTTTGAAACGATTGTGAGCCTGCTGGGGAACCCTCAGTGGCGGTGTGTGAAGAAGGAGGTGCACTTGGACATTTACTGGGCTACTGTGGCTCTCCTGGGAGGCCCGGGGTGCGAGTGGGGCTGCTCCTGGACACTGGCTTGGCCCCCATATTTTATAGGGCCTTTGCATTGTGGCTGGGGCTCTCGTGGCAAGTTACTGGCCCAATTGTTGATTCGGGCTACTGGACTGAAAGAAACTGTGTGTGCGCCAACTCTGCCTGTGCTGAGAATCATTGGGGTTAAGTGTGCCAGACACTTTTGCTGAACGTTGCGCAGAAAGTTACACTTGGCTTGCCACCCGTGTCCTGCCCCAGCTGTGCTACAGAGTCAGTGCAGGCAATCAGTGGGCGCCTAGGCCACGGGGACTGCATAAAGAGAAGACAATTGGCCTGACATGACGAAAGACAGTGATGACAAGAAAGGCAGGAGTATGGACCGATTTGCCAGAGTGATCGCCCGCTTTGGAGCTTCTAAGCATACAACAACTAATGGACACGATGCAAAAGGGCTTTTGCTCGGTCAATGACAAACTTGATGATATTACATCCAATGTTAGGTCCATCTGCACCCAGATAGAGAAGGAAACGCATGGAATCACTGCGGCGGAGAGCAGAATAAGCACAGCAGAGGATGACCTAGGAGCATTGCATACTACGGTAACTGATCTCACGAAAGACATGAAATTCATAAAAGCCAAATGTGACGATCTGGAATCCAGATCTTGCAGGAACTACCTATGTATCATCGGGATACCCAATGATGCCCTGCGAGGCAGCATGGAGACTGCGGTCGAGGACCTGCTCTGGAAACCTATTGGATGACCCCGAGATGTCGCCACACTTCACTATGAAGCGGGCCCATAAGGCGCTGGTGGCCAGACCCAAACCTGGTTATTACCCACGACCCATTATCACATGCATTCTAAATTACAGGGACAGAGATCGGATTCTTCGCCGAACTAGAGAGATAAAGGATCTACGATTCGAATCGCAGAGTGTCCACATCTACCCAGACTTTCCTATTGCAGTACAGCAGGAAAGTCACACCTTTGACAGGGTTAAGAAATTGCTGAGAAAGAAATGTGCCATACCCAATGCTATTCCGGAAAGGCTTAAGATCCAGCATAATAACAAAACCGATTTCTTTACAATTCCGTCCGCAGCTATATCCTTCATTGAAGCCCAGATTCCACTTAATGCGCCGTGCTCTGGTGGATACGTTTCTGTCATCATGTGGCTGGCTGGCATGTGCTCATTGTAATGCTGTTGTTTACAGTTTCGGCATAGATAATGAGAGTTTTGTTACGACACCAAGTGGTCACCCGCTCCGGACGGAAACAGTGGTCCCCCATGCAAGTCCATTCGTTTGTTGTGATGTTGATGTTTTGTTGTTTAGTGAGAAATGGCACTGCGGGCAGTTGGGGAGCAGTGAGATTTGGGAGGGGCAGGGCTTATAAGGGGTGGCACTTATATAAAATTCACTTGGTGGAGCGGGACACTGCGATTGCACACCCTCCTCCTGATACATCTTACTCATACATTGATGGCACAGGCTGGGGGGCTGAAGCAGACAGTCACGCTCCTTAGTTGGAATGTTCGGGGCTAGTTAACCCGATGAAAGACTGGAAAATTGTGGCATATGCTAACCGACAAGGTGCAAAGATATTGTTTTTGCAGGAGACTCACACCCTGGGTCAGCAGGTGCTTGGCTTTGTGCCAAGTTGGGGACTGCATTGCTACTGCATGTCTTACTCCACAAAATCAATGGGGGTTCTCGTATTAATGCATCGCTCCATGCAGTTTACACACTTGGAGACGAGGATTGATGTTCAGGGTCGTTATGTACTCGTGTATCGTATATTGCATAGAAGGGAGGTACTATTGTCCAATGTGTATGGGCCCAATTTGTATGACCCAGCCTTTTATGAAGAGGTTTTCTGGATCTGTGCCTCATTCCCACAGGCAGATATTTGTGGCTGGGACCTAAATACTATTTTAGACACGACACTAGACCACAACAGCATCTCCACTAAATAATTGACTAAGGCGGCACAGACTAGTCTCACTAATGCGCAGCCACTGGGGATGCTGGGTGTATGGAGGACGGTGCATGCTGCAAGCCAGGGGGTGTTTTACTCTTCGGTTCATGATATGCATTCCTGCATCGATGCATGGTTGATGTCTGCACATTACTTAGTTTATTATTTATAGGGCGCGCCATACCCTGGGGCATCAGGGCGCACAGGACAAGAATATGCTCAACTTAGTTACAGGTACATATTAAGTAGGAACAGTACAAGGTTATCATACAATATACAATATACAGTAGGCATATATATACACGGCCGGATCTAGGTCCAGAAACAAAGTTATACAGGTGTGGGTATACTTGAGGGAGTATACAATAATATATACAGTAATAATATACAGTTACCAGGAACATTCCAATGCAAGAAGAGGCCGATTCAGATAGTCTGGTAAAGAACTTCAGGTTAGTTTGCCAATAGATAAAATGAGGTCAGGGTAGTTAGGTGTCGTTTGCTCTCAGCCAATTGGTCAAGTTCTGCCTGAATTTCACAAAGGGCTGGGGTTCTCTGATGCCATGGGGTAGTGAGTTCCACAACTGCGCTGCCTTGACTGGGAAGCTGTGTCCTCCTATAGTCGCGAGTTTAAGTCGCGGGACTTGTAGGCAATTAGCATTCGCTGTTCTTGTGGGTCTAGTCGAGGTTCTTAGGTGTAGCCTATCCTTGAGGTATGGTGGTGCTTTGTTATTGAGGCACTTGTGGGTGAGGGAGGCAATTTTGAGTTGAATTTTATCCTGAGTGGATAGCCATTTATATTCTCTTCTTACCGAGGATATATGCTCCTTTCTGTTAACGCGGTGGAACACTGTACGATCATAGCATGCACTCTTTCGGACCATGCCCTAGTTATGTTAGCCCTGCGACTGTCTGAAGATGGTGGCTTTCGTCCCCCTGGGAGGTTTAAACGTTCCACCTTACTCGACACAGCCTTCTCATTAAACCTGCTGTGACCTCCTCCTTTGAGAACATCATCGGGTCGGTGTCATCCACATCAACAATTTGGCAGGCATTTAAGGTGTATGTAAGGGAGGTGCCATGGCTACAGAGTTTGGTGTTCTTTGGAACATACGCAGATAATCGGATACTACAGAGGCTGCAGCAGCGATGAATCAAGATGAGTTGCCAGCCAATCTACCTTTGGGCAGTCAATGTGATGAGGTAGCACAGTTAAGGAAGAGACTAGTACAAACAGAACTACATCGTGCTAATATGTTTGAATGTCTAAAAGGGAAAGAATTGCCCCAAGGTCTCATTGTATGTAATGAACCACATTTATTTTTAGACCATGAGAGATTTGAGATAAAGTGGAGTTATATCTTCAACAAATGTGGACGTGATTGGCTGATACTAATCATTGGACACTTCTTGCGCTGTTTCAAACAAATTGAAATAGATTTGAAGAAAAGTGAGGGCTACATAAAGGCATTGTTACCATTAGATGAGTTTAAGATCAAACTAGATAACCATATGAAAGAAATGAATGATTTCAAAGTGGAACCAACGAACGAGCGAGTTCGCAGACTGAAAAAAGATTTTAGTTAATTTACACATGAACATTTTTTCCCATATGTAAAAACAGACTATGTGATGAATTCTAATAACACCTTGACCAATGACTCAAGAAGTAAACGCAGAGTAAGATTTAGGGACACCTCTTATAGTTTCAGTGGAGACAGTACAGGTGAAGATGGAGGGAAAAGCAAATATAGTAATAGAACTGGAGAATCTGGCTATACTAACCCCGGATTTCGTAATAACCATGGAGGTAGAAGAGGTAAGGGGGGGTAACCATCCCTGGCAACAACGTTATCCGTTTTTAGGTCACGGGAACCAGATGCAAGAATGGCTAAACAACCAGATGCAAACGAGGATTTAGTCGATGATAGTTAATCTCGATATCTACAACCCAAGAGAGAACAAGTATTGAATAAAGGTTTGGGTTTTGCAGTCACTAAATACCATGATGGGTATTTATTTCATACAGAATATTTTCAGTTCTTGTGGAAAATACATTTGCAAGAATGTGATGCCTATAACTGTAACAATCATTTCGTTTTAAGAAATCCTTCTACTTTTTGTCCACTGGTGTATACTTGATCCCCTGAATTAATGATGTTTGAGAAAAAAGTTCTGGGTGATCTTAAGAAAATGGAAACCCAATTCTCCTCCAAACATACAAACTTGAGCCGACATGAAATTGGACTTTTCAGCAATTTGGGAGATGATCATTTGTCAGGCTGATAAAGGAGGAGCAATAGTGATCCTTGATCGAGAATTTTACGTCAACGAATGTGAACGATTACTTTCTGACAGCACCAGTTACTGTAAACTGCATTACAATCCATCAATAGAAATGTTAGTTATGATTGAATCAAAAGTACAGAAGGCTGTTGCACTTGAATGGATAGGGAAACAAGAAGCAGACTATCTAGTAAGAAATGGGGCACTTACCCCTATATTCTACATTTTACCCAAGATACATAAGAGTTTAGTTAACCCCCCCCCTGGCCGTCCAGTAGTCTCAGCTGTCTCTTCATTGTTGGAACCATTGGCAAAATGTGCTGATATGTACTTGCGTCCCTTTGTATCAAATATTGACTCTTTTGTATTTCAAACGAGAAGTGTCATTAATAAAATAGAGGGTGTACCATTTAATTCGGCTAGGCAGACGTTGATTGGGTTGGATATCAAATCATTATACACCCGGATCCCCCAACAGACTATCTTAGAAGTGATCAGTGAGGTTTTAGAGGGCAGATTGGATGAAGATCCAGTGTCCAATGAATTTATTATGTGGTGTGTGAGAACGGCTTTGACTTAAAAAAAATATCAAGTTCCAAGATCAATTTTATCAACAGACAGTAGGCACAGCCATGGGTGCAGCTAAGTCGCTCAACTTAGCCAATTTGTATTTCGACTATTTTGTGAAGGGGAGTATATGTAGTGATAAAAATCCCTATAAAATCAACATAGATTTATATATATAGATGATATCCTGATTATTTGGTCTGGCACAGAGCAATTGGCATTGGAGTTTGTGATTTGGTTAAATCAGCAGAATAGATACTTGAAGAGTTCTGTCGAGGGGAATTTCTTGGATATTACGATCTTTAATGCAGAGGGTCGTTTGGTGTTGAGGCCTTACTACAAAACCACAGACAAGAATTCCCTGCTACTTTATCAAAGCCACTATGCAAAACATATTAAGAACAACCTACCATTTGGTCAATTTCTACGTTTGAGACGCAATAGTAGCAGTAGACGACATTACAAAAGTGAAACATTTGAGTCGGAGATTGACAAGAAGAGGATATCCAGAGACATTGGTACACGAGCATCCAATAACAATCTGGAATTGTTACTGGATGAACGTCCCAAAAACAAGGGTGGTGGTAATAAATTGGTGTCTGTTAACACCTATACCAAGTTATCATACAAGATCAAATCATGCATCAAGAACTGGACGAAATGTTTTGATAAAACCCAGAGCCTACCTCTTATAGCATTCAGGAATAGTATGAATATCAGGAACCTGGTGATTCATAATGACATCAATTTTGGTTTGGATAAACCTCGTAGAATTACAGATTTATGGGGTATGAGACTTGTGGTGGGGCACCATACATCTGGTAGTTGTTCAGTATGTGCCTTGACCACCAAATCAGTGTCCGTTGACCTTGGTTTATGTAAAGTATGGACCTTGAAAGATTTCACTAATTGTAACACGGCCAATGTGGTATATGTGATTAAATGTCCTTGTGAGATATTATACGTAGGGAAGGCCAACTGCACATGTAGAACTCGTATTATTGAACATAGGAGCTGTTTGAAAAATCACATTGAGACTGCGCTTTTAGTTAAACATTTTATGGATAAAGGCCATTCCTTCACGGATTTTCAGTAGTCCGTGCTATTGAAAGTGAGTGGCCCCAGAAGAAGTAAGCTACAGCCAGAGGCAGTCCCAGTTAAGAAATAGTGATCATTAGGGTTAAGAACTACTGAAGACTGCCTACTATATATTGATGTCCCTTCATTAAAGTGTTAGTGGAGAAGGAGACAAATATTTGTATGTTTTCACCCCTGAAGAATGTCTGAGAGTTATTAGAAAGGACTGAAACGTTTTGGGTAAAAAAACGTATTAAGATCAGATTGGTAAAAATAGGACATATAGTTCAGGAGGTGTACTTTAGTTCTTGATGTCAGCTGTAGACAGTAGTACCTATTATATGTGGAATGTTTTGATGTGTTAAATTGTATGATCTCCTGTTTTTATATGTTTATAGACGTTGGATGCTGTTTTGAAACCTGTAATTAGGCGTTGAAATTCATGATCTGTTTTATGAAATCTTTTATGTGGATTTTTGTATAATAATAAGTATGTTTTGAAGTATTGTTCATTGTATAGTTTGAATAGGTACCAGTGCAAGAATATTGCCTTTCTGTTTATATTGTATAACTACCTCGGTAGTAGGCAGTGTTTTCACACCATAACGAATTGGGGTGAACCGATGAAATTAAAGAGCTTTAACCCACATCAGAACTCTGTCAAGAAATCAATACCACGTTAGACACTTTTTGAGATTTGGCTTTTACAGAAATGAAATGTATTGACAAACCCAAGCTAGCTAGACTATATGGGGAGGTAGACCGGTCGGGGCGTACACTGCACGGTTGGTAAAGATCGAGTTTGACAAAACACGCATATACCGTATATAAAAAGGCAGGATGGTTTGGTGGCGCAAACGGTGGAAGACATTAACAAAATATTCTATGACTTTTACTGTGTGCTGTACCAGCCGAAGGGCCGAGCTACGGCTGCGGAATCCAAGAACTATTTAAATGCAATACTGACCACTCTGCTTTACAGGGGGTCTAGCAAAGCCCTTGAGGCAGTGCTGATGGCAGAGGAGATAAAGGCAGCCATACTGGATATGCCAAATGGCAAGGCGGCACGCTATAATTGGCTGGGTGCTGAGTTTTATAGAGAATGCTGGGACATTTTGACCCCGGATCTCTTGCAAATGTGGGAGGAGGCGTTGTTACAGGGAATACTGCCAGAGACAGTGTGCAAGTCTATAATAATGCTGCTGCCCAAGCCTGACAAACCAGTAGTGTGGCTCGTATAGGCCACTGTCCCTCATAAACATAGACGCAAAAATGTTTGCCAGTTTGTTGGCGGGCAGATTGTCCCCTCTAATGTCCTGTATGGTTCACCCTGATCTATCCAGGTCCATACATGGCCGCCCCACCGCATTGAATATTAGGTTATACAATATTCTTGCTCGGTTGCCCCCTGACTTTTCTGTGGTAGCTGTATCTCTGGGCATGCAGAAAGCATTTGACAGTCTCATGGCTGTAAATTACAGCTTTGGCCCTCAGTTCATATCATGGATTAACATACTTTATGCAGGTCTGTTTTCCCGGGTCCGCACAAATGGGCAGCTATCCCAGGTGCTCCAACTACGTGGCAGTACCAGACCGGGCAGCCCACTACTGTTTTCCCTTGGGATTGAACCCCTTGTGGATAAGATATGTGCTCAGCATAAAGCTGCGGGGATCCGGTTGGGCAGGAAGGTGGAAGTAATAATGTTATATGCAGATGATATTTTGTTATGTCAGTGATCCTGAAGTAAACCTGGTGGGGATAAAAGAGACTGTGCAGGAGTTTGGAGGGCATTCTGGGTTGCACTTGAGTAATAACAAATCAGAACTTTTCCCACTGACTGATAACACGCTGGCACCTGGCAATACTGCGTGTCTGATATGGGCTGCGTGATCGGTTTCCTATCTGGGTTTATTAATAGCTTGTTCTCCCTCCCTGACAAAGACTTTAAACTATGACAGATATCTAGCGGTTCTGATGGTTAAACTGCGCAAGTGGGGGAACATCCCTATGTCTCTGGCAGGCTGGCTGTCTTTGGCCAGAATGATTGTGCTGCCAAAGCTATTATATATGTTCCACAGCATACCCTTGTGGCCAGGCTGAGCATTCTTCCAAGATCTTAATAAGCTGTGCACCACATTTTTCTGATCGAAAGGCCAGTGCGTTATGAAGTGGGCCCATTTGGCTCGTCTTTATGAGAGTGGGGCACTTAATGCCCCCGATCTGGAGTTGTACTAACTTATGGCGCAAGTGCATTACGCAACCTATTGGGTGGCAGCCAAAAACAGACCTACTGCATGTCCCTTTGGGGAGGGCTTGGGTACACCCTACTCTGTTGATGTCACTTTCGACAGGTATCCCGTACCAACCTACACATCCCTTAGACCCGATGGGAGCGACCTTGGGAGCGTGGGGGAAACTGAATAAGAGGCTAGGTGTCACGTCCCTGTATTATAAGCGGCTCCCATTGTTGGGGGTGGAGGTACTGGCACCCAAAATGGATGGGTGAATGGAGAGGACTTGGGGGATGGGGTGTGGGGGGGGATTGGTATTCTGAGTCTGGGTGATTTGTACAAGGAGGGCTGCTTTGCTGATTGGAATGATTGGAAGCCACATCTGGGTGATAACCCACTGTAAATATTCAATTACCTTTGCATGAAAGCGACATATATGTCTTATTGGCAAACGTTTCCTGAGGAGCCACCCTTGCATGCATGCTTATCGTATATACTACTCCCCACTCTGGGAAAGAAGAGCATTTCCACTCTATATAAGCTGGTTTAAAATATGGACACCCATGCAGGCATGAGGGCCCACGCTAAATGAAGTGTGGATTTTCATGTAGACTTTACAGACCTGCAGTGGAAGGCTATATGCACTTAGACGAAAGGAATGTCTCTGAACTCTAAATATCGTCTAATACACTTTAAGGTCCTTAATAAACTATACTACTCCCCCTCTAGAATTGGGGTCTTTCTCCGTGACAAGGCCGGAGAGTGCCCCAGATGCTGCACGGTGAACGCCACTCTACTGGGTTTATGGTCTTTCCATCTAAAACTTTCCAACAAAAGTTTTTGCATCGAAAACCTAACCATCAAAAATATTTTCATCAAACGCATTTTTTTGTATTTTTTTGGGGTGGGGGGTAGTACCCCACATCCAGTGGAGTAACGTTGCTGAAAATGTTGGGGGGGCATGACATCTGAAGAAAAGGTGCCCCAGCCAAATGAATGGGGACAAAATGGTATGCCATGAAAGTTGGGAGGGGACAAACACCCCTGCCCCCCCCTAAAATTACGTCCATGCCCACATCCCCTTGTTTTCTGCCCTTAAAAACCGAACCCAATGAAAATTAACCCTCAACCCATCACAAATATGCATTCGATGCATATATTAACGATGGATAGGTTTCGATGGAAAAGGTTTTGTTGGAAACCTTTTCGATGGAAACACTAGATGCCACTCTACTGCATATGCAGTAGTCTTGCTTGAAACTGCATGAGTTTTGGTGTTAAGTCATTGCAATTATTCCAGATGTTCTGGGGCAGCAACTGACAACAACAGCACGTGATTGCATATTGGGTTTTACAGGCAAAATGGGCACTACCAAGTGCAGGTTTTTGAATATAGGACTACTTTTGGCCAAACAGGCAATACTGAGAAGGACTTGGAAGGAGCTACCAACAGGAGTGTTTGCAGGATCTTATATTGGCAAATGACAATGCAGAACTCTATATAACCTTACTTCCCAGTGTCAGCAGCCCTAAAGAGTTCCGACTGTATTTGGCAAAAGATGTATGGGTTTAGGCTCATAAGCTACTATTGCACTGTTTTACCGTCTGATTGCTCTTTGCATGGATGTCTGCATATGTCTTGATCAAGCTTATTGCTGTATTACTATTTGCATAATGCCTGTGTCCATGGTGTTGTGTATCCACCAGCAAGTGTTGCAAAAATAAAGATTATAAATCATAATATAGGCCAAAAGAATGTCTGTCTTCTCCTGGTCATTCTTCAAAGAGGCTTACTCTTTGTATGGGCGTCTTATCTCTTTGCCTGGTTGGTGTACCAAGGTCTTTGGATTAGAAGATAGATTGTCTGAAGTTGTTTGATCTACTAGTCTCTTGATATGCGTTTGTTTAGCTATTCCCATATGCATAGTTCTTTTGTACTCTCCTTCTTAACTGGTTTACAGTAGTGTTTCTGGGGATATTTTCCGAGTCTCTGGTTTTCACTTAGATATTGCTTGTATTGGGTGGGGGGGCGCTGTTGAGCAGCCTGCAAAATGGGTGCCTAGTCCAGGAGCTCCGTGGGCCACCGACTTCAATCCACGAGCAACAGCGCAATCCTGCTCTGTGGAACCTCGCAATCCACCTACACGGCATCCTGAGACCGTGGGGCACATACAGACCCAAAAGCGCAGAAAATCGGTGCAGCGGACCCGAGGAACGGCCACCTGTGCTGCCCACCACGCAAGCCAGCGCGGAGGCTACCTCCTGAGCCGCCTGGGATCGAGGTGGCTGCTGTGGCTCCGCACTGTCCCCGGCCTGCAGTGACATGGGGAGCGCTGTCTGCGAGCCCCCTTGATTCGTTGGGGAGAGGAGCGACACCGAGGAGGATCGGCGCTCTGGGCTGCGGAACCGGGCCCTGGGGGCGGGCCATCGACCTCCCAGCTCTGCCGCTGCGGGCTTTGGCCACGGTAGGTGCACCCAGGAGGGGCGCAAGGAGAGGCGCTGCCGCTGTGGTCCGTTAGCCCGGTGGTGGGCCTCCTCAAGGACCGGTGACAGTTGTGGGGCCGTGGGATCTCCTGCCCCCCTCCCTCTTCTGCTGTCCTGCTGAGGCGCTGCGGCTGTCTCCCTCTCCCGGCCCGCCTGCATTCCGGCCCAAGCCGGAGAGTAAAAACTGCTCCGGACATATATTTCTTCCCAGTTTCCGTGGAACACCAGGCCTGGACCCCACAAAGCGCTGCTGGAGTGCCCTGCATGCCTCCGGCCCAGCCAATTATATACTAAACACACGCCGGCTTGGCCAGAGGACAAAAAGGGGAAAAACCTAACTGAAACTATATTATGGGAGTGCCCCTTGACTGTGGAGGGTGCTCCACGCTGATGCATCTCCCTTGAGTGCTGAAACCCCCTTCCGCAGAGCCAAGCCTGCACAGTGGGCCTGGGGGAACAGAGGGCTCGTCCTGCCCCACTTTTCACTCCGGGTATGAAAGGGGGATCTTCACTCTGACCTAAAAGGGCCACCCCAGACCCACCCTACCTTCATCAGTCAGCCCAGCACTTCCAGCAAACTGTGGAGCAACACACCGGCTAGATTGGAGTTTGCGTGGCGGCCCTCTGCCCTCCACCAGCCACTGGGCCCCTTCCACCACAACTTACCCACCGAACCTCCTACAATACCCCCCTTTTTTTTGCTTCTTGGCACATACAGCGACCACACCGACCTCAACCTGCCACGAGTGTGCTCACCCCCCCTGACGGAGCACCCATCCATATTGCCAGGCCTGCACCACCCCGGCGGCAGAGTGTCTGGCACGTAACTGGAGGCATTGGGGGCCTCTTGACTCAGACACTAACCAACCTACCCAACAAAGCGCCACTGCCCATCACTGCAATGTCCAACAGATCACGGGGGACCAACAAGGTCGGAGCTATGGACAAGTTCGCCAAAGCAGCGCTCAGGCCGGAGCAGTGCTCCTCCTCCACAGGACATGAAGATGTGGACATTCCGCCAGATCCCCCCAGCCTGACCTAACAACAATGATGGAGACCATGGCAAAAAATTTCGCAGCCTTCCATCAGAAAGTCGATGATATTAATGCAAATGTGGCCTCTTTGAAATCCAAACTGGACCAACATGGGGCCAGAATCACCAAGGCAGAAACTAGAATTGGTGCCAACGAGGACGGGGTTCATGCCCTACAAAACACGGTCACGGAGCTCATGCGCGACATGAAGCAGGTCAAAGCCAAGTGCGATGACCTAGAATCTAGGTCACGCAGGAACAACATTCCTATTGTGTGTGTTCCCGAATCGGCGCTCAAGGGACGAATGGAACTTGCGGTTGAAAAGCTACTCAAAGACCTACTAGACAACCCTGAGCTGTCCCCCTTTTTTACTGTTGAGTGAGCGCATCGCGCACTGGCGCCCCGTCCCAAGCCCGGTGACTTTCCCAGACCAATAATTGCAAAGCTCCTAAGCTACAAAGACGGTGACCACATACTCCACCTGGCAAGGGAAAAAGGAGAACTAAGCTAGACTCGCAAATCATTAGTATCTTACCAGACTCTTCCATAGGGGTTCAGATGGAGTGACGGCAATTCGGAGGAGTGAAGAAAATGCTCAGAAATAGGAAAATCGAGTATGCAATGCTCTTCCCTGCTCGCCTGAAATTCACTCACTGCAACAAACTCTTCTTCTTCATGGTCCCGGATGAAGCAGTGAAGTTCATAGAGGCACAAATCCCACTAAGGGAACCGGTGGACGAATCGATAGACAACGACTGAGGTGAATGACACTCAACGCTCAAAGGTGGACCGCACTCTGGGTGCAACCTGTTGTCTCCCCCCCCCCTGTCATTCGCCTCTTCCCCCGCTCTACGCCACCTGAGCCATCGGTGCCCTAATGCTATCACTCTTAAGAGCACCATCAGCGGAAGGGGAGAGCAGCCCGAATCCTCTCTATGGCAGCTTTACATGCTGGGGGGGGCACCCCGGCGGACCTGGCTCCCCTGCAGACACTATGCTTGGGCTTCATCTGTTTAGATCTCGATTCTTAAATGAGAAGATTGTTCTTGTAACCTAATGCATCACTAGCCTTTAGCAGATAAATGATGTACCAGCACAACAGCATTAGCAAATGTCGGTCACACGGCAGCCCCCACTGCAGCTGCAATGCCTAACAAGGTGGAATTGTTGAGGTTGAGCCCCTGTTTGGCAGACGGACTAGCGTTGCCGAGTTGGGGATGGCATGCGTTAGTCCGCTCTATGGGTGTGAACTATTACACTGCTGGTTTGGGTCGGGGGGTGGAGAAGTTGGGGAATGTTATATTAAAACCGGCATGAAAGTGGTGGCTGGGTGAGAAATGGGGCGTGGTCACGCTACAGCAGCGCATAGGGCGGAAGGCAGGGACAGATCCTTCAGTTGGGATGTTCCATGATCCCATTTCATGTCTATTTAACTGATGACATGGAACGTCCGGGGGATAACTAACTTCAAGAAGGGCCGCAGGATCACTGCATATGTGCAGCAACACGGGCTCAAGGTACTCCTGCTACAGGAGACGCACGCTCTGAGGCACCTTGCATCAAATCTGGCGCCGTCCGGTGGTCCTAATAGGTTCTATACACAATATTCCACTCAGTCCACGGGAGTGTTGATCTTGATCCACAAATAAGTAAAGTTCACACTCCACATGTCCCACATAGACACGGGGGCAGATACGTGATCCTACACTGTACACTGGCCAACGAAGAATGCTTGCTAGTAAACTCCTATGGCCCGAACATCGACTCCCCTGAATTCATGGACGAGGTGGCCACCCTCCTCATGAGATATGTAGAGGTCCCTGTCATATGGGGGGGGACATGAACCTGATACTGGACAATGTCCTTGATAGAACAGGCACCACCCGCAGAGCCATGTCCCGGGCTGCCAGACGACTCCATACACACATGGCATCCCTGAATTTACATGACGTATGGAGAACACTCAACCCCCACATGAGAGATTATACTTTCCACTCAACAGTACTCCTCTAGGATAGATATGTTTTTAATATCGGGTTGCCTGATAGGCAGGACTGCAGACGTCAAGATACTAGCGCGTACACTCTCAGATCATTCCCCGGTGATGATGCAGATCCATTTCGGGCCCGTCTTCCTTGCCAGCCCCGCCTGGCGCTTCAAGTCTGAAGCTCTGCGCGACAGTGTTCAAAGCGGAGATCCTATCGGATATAAGCACCTTTTTTTGATTGTAACAAATGACAAGACACATCTGAAGGGACCCGTTGGGAAGCATTTAAAGTATATAATAGAGGTATGTGCATCTCAAGGGAAGCGGGGGTGCTAAAAACCATAAGCCACGCCTTACATTGCTCCGAAACAAAGCTCAAAGCACTAGAACGAGAACATGCCACTACACCCACCCCGAATACCCTGGCACAGATTAGATCAGAGCTTGAACTCGGAGTCTCACGCCCTCAGTGAGGTGCGGTACTATGCCCGGCCCCTAGCAGCACGAAAGTACAGTGAGGGGGACAGACCAGGGAGAACCCTGGCCAGGTTGGTGCGTGCAGAGGGAGGCAAGACCAGTATTGATAGTATCATAGACACGCAAGGCACGTGACACTGGTCCGATCAGGGCTTAATTGACACCTTCGCAGACTTTTATGCTAATCTGTATGCCCCCCAGCGGGGACACACTGCCCACGACATGGAAGATTTATATTTCTCAAAGCACCAGAGAACAACTTTATGCCCCGTTCACTCTAGAGGAGATAGTTCAGGCTATCTCAGACCTCCCAAAGGGCAAGGCCCCAGGCCCGAACAGGCTCACTTCGGAGTTCTACCAGGAACACGTGGCCATTCTGGCACCCATACTGCACGAGGTCTGGGCCGAGTTACTCCATTTGGCCGCCCTCCCCCGTTCCTTAAGGGAAGCCCTAATAACTGTCCTTCCCAAGACGGGTAAACCCCTAGATGAATGCGGTTCCTATACGCCCCTATCGCTCATAAATACAGACACAAAAATATTTGCTAAGGTTATAGCGAGCAGGTTCCTCCCAATCATGCCGCACCTGGTCCATGCAGACCAAAGCGGATTTGTCCCCGGCTGCTCAACAGCCCTCAATATTCGCTTACTCTTTAACTTAATGTCCAGAATTGACCCGACGGCTGATGCGGTAGAGGTCACACTGGATGCCCAGAAGGCATTTGACATGGTGTCCTGGCAATATATGTGGGCAGTACTGGAGAAAATGGGGGTGGGGCCAAACATGATATCCTACATCAAACTGCTATACACAGGCCCAGTGGCCAAGGTCCTGGTCAATTCCCTGACATCTCCCCCCTTTATATTGCACAGGGGTACCCGCCAGGGTTGCCCCTTTTCCCCAATTCTATTCGCTCGCCATTGAGCCCATGGCGGACAATGTCAGGGATCGGCACACCTGCAAGGGCATACGCTTACAGGACACATTGGAAATTATTTCATTATACGCTGACGATGTACTCCTGTATGTCAGAAACCCATCTACACATCTAAACCCGATCATCCGCGACATAACCAAAATAGGCACATACTCGGGCTTCACCATTAACTATTCCAAATCGGAGATATTTCCGCTCACCATGGCAACCCAGCAGCGGCATGCGAATTCCCCCTCTGCTGGTCCCCCGGTGGCATTAAATATCTGGGGATTCAAGTATCACTGTCCAAATCCTCCCTGCTGACAGATAATTACGTGACTACGGCGCAGCTCCTAGAATCGAAAATGGAACGATGGCGCAACCTCCCACTATCTCTGGCGGGCAAACTGTCCCTAATAAAAATGATTGCAGTCCCCACGCTCCTTTGTCTTTGCCAATATACCGATATGGCCTGGGAAGCAATACTTCAAGAACTTCCACTCCGCGTGCGCCCAATGCCTCTTGCACTCCGGTGCGGTCTGCAAGAAGTGGCAACACATGACGCTTCCCTATGAAAAGGCGGGCTTCGCGGCCCCAGACTTGATACTGTATTGGATTGCGGCACAGGCCCATCACGCCACACACTGGTACGCACACTTGCAGCCACCCCCACTCGTGAAACTTGAGAAATTGGCAGGGGTTGGAACCAACATTATGTCCCTAATACGTCATCGCACATATCAAACTGATGCCACAGCGGACCCTGTGGCTACAACGATCAGGGCATGGAACAGGTTATTACATTTGCGGCCTGAGCTTTGCCCATACTACAAGTGTCTTCCCATCTGGCAGTTCCCGGGTCTCTCCCCTACACATGACAAACACCTCCTGCAACACTGGTCGGACCTGGGCTATCATGCACTAACAGATCTATACCCGGATGGTAAATTTATCACCCTGCAAACATGGCGCCCCAGACACCCTGGCTCCGTGCTGGAACTGCTGCAATACTTCAGACTAAGAGCGGCACTTCGAGAAATGTGGCCCTTCTATCCAGACGAGCCCCCTGACTCACTTGAGATCCAATACATAGCCAACTCATCAGGCAGTAGGGGCATAACATCGTCTCTATATAAAATGCTGTTGGGAAAATCAGAAGATGCATCCTACAAACCATGGGAGGAGTGGGCGGCGGAGCTGGGATTGTAAATTACCGAAGGTGTGTGGAGCAAAATGTGCTCACACACACTCAGGCCCCCTCATTGCTAGATTGAGGTGTATACAGTACAAACTCCTCAACAGACTTTATTAAACACCACACAAAGTGGCGAAATTCACATGCAACCTGACACACACCTGCCCGCGATGCAGATCTGAAGGGGCAGACCACACCCACATGTTTTGGTCCTGCAATGCGCTTAGTGCATTCTGGATAGCTGTGACGGAAGCCCTCTGAGATAGTTGGGACCCCAGTGGACCTCGACCCATTAGCCTTGCTGTTTGGAATATGGCCTGGGGAGGGCACGAAAAAAATGTCAACATTTTTTAATGTGAGTGCCATAGTGGCCAAAAAATGTATATTGCAATGCTGGAAGCGCCGCTCCCCCCTTACATTCGAGATGTGGTTGAAATCCCTCACTTGGACACAGGCGTGCGAGGAGGAGTACATCGGCTCCCTCCCCACGACATCTCGCCCCAAAAATGTGTGGACTGAGTTTTGCAGATATCTAAATAACAAAGACGAGGTTGAATGGGTATCCAACCCCCCGGCGAACTTGCCAGGTATCCCTGAGTCCGGAGCAACGGACGCTCAATTGGGCGACAGCCCACCCATCCACTGGGAACTGCTTGATGTATTGTACGTTCTTATTGTTAATGTGACACTGTTTCCGCAATGCACGTTGTACCTGTCACTACTTCCTGCCAATAAATAAACGTTTTAAAAAAAAGATATTGCTTGTATCCCTGTGATTCAATCTTTTTGCTATGTACTTTGACGTTGTTCAAATCGCTAGTTCGCCTCTCTGGGTATCCTGACACTATATTTTCTCTTTTAAGGCCTTGTTCCCTACACAGCATTTGTTCTTCAGATTTCTTTCTCTGGAGATTTCCCTCTTCTTTCCAAGGGTAGTTCTTTCCACGTTTTAAAAAGAAAAAACGTTTATTTTTCATAGTTATATTGGAGCGGAACCACGCCATAGACATTACACAAGCACATCTGATAGTTATGATATACATTTGCATATGTGACAGTGTACGTAGTAGGTTATGGTGATATTGGGGGTGTAGTGTCTTCATCGGGTAGAAAGTTACACAGGTATAGCCGGAACGGGGTCCAAATGTCCTTGGGCCGGCAGGTTGAAGGGAAAGTCAATACAAATTGTTCCTCATTTTTGTTCACCATTAACAGATCTTTAAGAAAGTCAGCTTGGCTAGGTCTCCCTGCGGATTTCCAGCATTTCAAGTTACATCGTTTTACAACAACACATGAGATATTAAAAAGTCGCCTTGTGGTTTCTGCCACCTTACCAATATCTCTGCACAGGTATTTTAATGGAGACAGGGATGCAGGGATTGTTGTGATTTCCTCTATGAGTTCTGCAACTTCCCCCCCCAAAATTCCATCAACAAGTGGCACGCCCAGTACATGTGGTATGCGTCTGCATTTGGTGCCGTAGCCTCGAGTTCATAGACACAGTTCTAGTGAGTTGGCAGAATCGGAGCCATAAAGTTTAATTTATTTCAATACCCAGGTCCCGTTCCCAAACCTCTTTAATGGTGTTGCGTGAAGTGGAATGCTTCTGTACCACGGAATATAGCATCGAGACCCCCCCTCCTCTGCCCACCGGCAGATGTCATAGCTCTTATACATTCATGGGTTAGGGGTTCCAAGGGAAATGATGGCTATTTAGCGGCAAATGCAGCCAAGTTCTTTCCACATTTTATCTATTTCCCAACTATCTCTTTTTGTCACGCTCTGTATGGTTTTGTCGCTTTTCCAATGTTCATTTACTGCTTGTCTTTCCAAGTTACGATTTTGAGAGTCTGTTCCCCTCTGTGATGAATCCTGCAGAGTCCTCACAAAGACCCTATGTAAAGTCTCTTCCCAGGTGGCCAGGGAAAGGCAGTCCCTTCCTGACCCTGTGGGTGGTATTAGCTGGGAGGAGAAGGGGAACTGCAGGACTCTGTTGGGAGAACCGCAGTATTTGTCTTCCTCAGTGGTTTTCTTTCCCAATGCCAATTATCTTGATGGTATCGAAAACTGTCATAATCATTTATTGAGAGTAAAATGCGAATCTCATTAACACCTTATGTTATGACAAATCTAAATCTCCTCTAAAGCAGAACCACTCATTATGTTCTTATAATACTTCTTCAGAGGACATAATTAAGGAGAGAAATGAAGTTGATACATTTTAAAAGCACATTCCCATTAAAAGAAATAATTTGAACATGTGGGACTTCAAGTCCCACAATGCCCAAAGTACTAGGACAAAGAAGAGGGATGCAGAGGAACTGGACTGCAAGTTGCAGTCTAATAGTACTAATGACCCACACCTGAGGGAGACTGGGAGGTAAAGAAGGCCCCCTCAGGCGCAGGCCAGAGAGATCCATAGTGGGAGGTTAAGGGATTGCAGTAACTCCACGTTGCAGTTGCAGCAGAAGATAGAGAGCAGGGACGCTGGAGCCACTGTCGTTTGCCGAATGGATGCCGGTTCTGAGAGGGTCTCTAAATCTTAAAGACCTTGAATGCAGAGGTTGCGCAGTGGAAAGCGTTTTGTTTGAAAGCTTTTCCCCTGGAGACCGTGAACGCAAAGGTGGTGCGGCGGGAAGCGTTAAGTTGCTAAGCTTTCCCCCTTTTAGGTTGGGCTCTGGCGGCAGGTGAGCACCGGAGTGTCCCAGGAGCGAAGAGCGCGCCTTTGACGAGCAGTGTGGCCCACGGGAAGCACAACGAAGCAGTTTGCTGGGTCGAACAAAGCAGGGAAGCAGAAGACCAGGAGACAGTACCCAGTGAGTTCACTAGTTTTGTGTGACCCCAGAACTCTCTGTGATCGCCCGCTGGCCTGGTCTAATCATTTTGAATACTGAACTGATACTAAGAAGCTAAGGTGTCAGAATAATATCTACTTTGGGAACAAACAAGAATGATATCATTGTACTTATAAAAGTCATAGCAAGAGAGGGCAAAGTCAAAACAAGTTAATAAGAACCAACAATGGCAAAGCCAAGAGAGGGCTATTAAGAATCAAGTAATTTGCCAACCCTATTGCCAGAGAGTGAATGAAGCAATAGTCTGAACTGACCTGCACAATCATTGTCTAAGCCAAAGACGAACAAGTGGGAAGAACAGCCATTATCAGCACTTGGTTGATATAATAGTGGGAAAACCATAGAAAGCATTCAGGAGGAGAGGAGCATAACCTAAATTGCATCTACCAATCGCAAGTTTGGAACAAACCGCACCAATGTGTTTCATGTCTTCCCCAAAGTAGTAGTCAAAACTGATGTTGTAGAAAGTCAAAAGACTTTGCTAAATTGTTTGAAGTAAACCTTTACCACGGAGTTACTTGCAGTAGTTGGGAGTTTCTTTGAGTCCTGGCAGACCAGTATACCACAGCAAGGGACTTTGTAGTAGACCCGACAGGTGAATGGACCAGGTAGAAGTCATTGAAGTACTGTTTTGTGGTTAAAGATTGTGAAGAAGTGGCAAGACCACTAAAGTACATTGTGAACTGTTTTGGAATCATGCTGACAAGAACACTTTTGTCGATACAGACGAATTGTGGAAGTATACCAGTTTTCTGAAAAAAAGTTGTGTTGCACACTCTGCTATAGAAAGACTTGTTGAACATTTTGAACAGTTGGTCAAGTCCAAGGGAGAGACTTGTTAGAGCAAGAAGAACCCTATTAGAACTCCGTTGCAAGACAGATTTTTCCTATTTTGAACTGTTGATTGAACATCCTATTTGAATCTGGGGAAGGGGAACTCACTCCCCAGGTTACAAGGAGAAACAGTTATCAGGTTTTTAACATAACTGTTATTTGTGTTATATTTGAGTTGCCATACATTACCTTATTAAGTTTGTTTTATGTGTAAATGTAAGGGACGGATTCCTTTTGTTAGAGTGTTTCCTTTAGTTTATTTTGATAGGCATGGGAACCATCATCAGGGTAGGAATAGTGAGTCATTTATCAACCCTTTTGAGTTAATAAAATGGCATCTTATAAAAAACCTTTACCAAGCTGTCTGCCTCACATTTCTGAACCCTCCCACCTCCCACTACTTGGGATTTTTGTGCTCAAAGGCTGTCTGCATACGTGGCTGGTAGGGAGCAGGCGGGCAACGCTCCCAACACCTGGGGTTTCGGTGATGTCGACTGGCCTCTCGCCCACCACGCTATTGATGTGGTCACGCCACCACCTTGTACGGGTTGCAGCTTCCTGTATCGGCAGCAGTTCTCCCGTTGCTGTACTCGTCAGATTTCCGGTATCTCTCTCCTCAGCTTCTCGTCTCTCCTGAAGTAGCGGTTCCTGCAGCTTTGTTCTGCTCCACCTCTGCCAATCGTTAACACATTTCCAATGTCAACACAAGAGACATTTTTCTTTTTCTCAGTATTGCTCTTTTTTCAGATGGTCAGTAGTCCCACATAAGGATGACAGAATAGTCTTTACAGCAGGCAGACCTTATAGGCAGATAGGGTATTGGGTTTAGGGAGTTCATCATTGGAAAGGGAGTCCTTGTCCCCTAAGGGGGAGTCACTCCCATTGAGGTCCCAAGGAGGGTCTTGCAGAGAGTGGACTCACATCACTTAGCCTCAAAGAGGGTGGATCTCCCCTAGGCGAGGAGGGACGAATACCCTTGATTCGTCACAGTACGTTAGGCAGGGAGATGGGCCGATAAGACGCATATGAGTCAGGTGTATTTTCTGACCGCAGGAGAACAGAAATTAGGGATTCCCTCATCGAGGCTGGAAGAATGCCCATCTCTATGGACTCAGAATACATGGCCAATAAGTGCGGTCCCATTGTCTCAGTAAATGTTTTATAGAACTTTGCTGCAATACCGAACAGCGCCCCATCCCCCGGCCCGGGAGCTCGAGTTTAGCCCTCCTTACCCTCTCTTCCGAGATTGGAGTATTACGTATTTCTCTTTACATATTGTCTGCCCAAAGTAAACCTATATAATCTAGGAAGGCTTCCACTTATGTTGTATCAGAAGCTTCAATTTACTGAGATTGAAGTAGAAGTCTTCAATAGAGGTGGCCTAAATTTCCACCTGCGAAGCGAAATGTGTGAAATTCGCACTGAAATCTGCTTCCACCTGTTTCGCAAAATCAGCATTACGGTTCCTCCACCCACCACTGAAGTTCATCCGATTTTGTGCGTAGCATGGTGTTTCATTCCTATCTTGGCATAGTGTAGTGAGACAAGAAACTTTGCAAAGGTCTTTTTTTTTTTAAATCTGTGATGGCCTCACGAAGCAGACCCAGGCAACAGGTTCAAGTCTGGTCCAAAAACTTTTATTAACTAAAAATGTAGAAGTGGAATAAGTTCTATCTTGCCCTATGCTAGGATGGAATTTCCCTACTTAAAGAAATCTAAGGATAGTGTGTGTCAGGAAGTCCAAAGCTAAGGTCTGTCTGTGTCCAAAAGCTACGCTTGCCCTCACATCTCACTTTATACAATGTGTTGGGATGTCAGCATCAAATAAGATAAGCAGTGTTCAAAATAAATGTTCAGAACTTCTTCCAGCTCCTGGCTTTTAATCCGCTTTACATTCCCAAATTCAAAATCGTTAATAAAGCATGGGGGTTCTCTTTCCCAAGAATTCAAATAGTTCATAAGGTGCATGGCTTCCCTTCCCCAAGAGCTCAGTCTTCCAGCTTTTTAAAACAACACCATTCCTTGGGACACTTCCCAGCTTGTTTGATGGTGTCACTTTTCACTAGTTCACATATGCAGTTCAGTTTAATGGTTTCAGAAACACATTAAAGCTCTTGCAAGATAGCCAGCTAAAACACAAGCTTCTTTATGGCTTTTCTATACAGGGGTGCGCTCGGTCTAGGTGCAGTTGTCAGACCACACAGTCCACCCATCACAGGTCACGCAACCAATGCCCCTTACTTGCTGCTTTTACTTCAACACTGAGCCTCTCCCTCAACTTGACTGTGGTGCTTGATTCATTTATATGTCATACTCTCCTGGCTTGGTACTGTGGCTTGGTTTGCCACCATGCACTTTTTATGCGTTCTTGCATTCTCCTGACACTTGCCAATGCTTGCTTTCTCATAACAAACAGTTCCTTGTATTCTCTTAGCTTTGGCCAGTGCTTGTTTGTTCATATAATTCAATTCATTGTGCAGGCAGATTCACAAAAGTTCTTTTGTTCTGTTCGATATTCAAAACTGCTTAAACTTGTTTTCGCTCACATTCGCATTCATAAAATTGCTTGCTTTCTTTCAAATCAATGTTCATTACGTGCCTTGCGTATGTGCCTGCCAACCCAGTGTTCTCCCTTCTAGGTACACTCACCAGTTGGAGCTTACGGCTTTCTTGCGAGGTCCTCTGCTGTTGCGATTTCTCTCCTTCCCAGGCAGTACCTTGCTTAGTCTCCCAGCGGTCGCTGTGGCTTCGCTCACCCACCGATTCTCCTCCTGCAGCTTGGGATTCACACAACCACTTCGCTCGGTCATGCCAGTCTCCCTCTCGCGGTCCACCACCGGCCTCCTGCCTCCCGCTTCGCTTCCCGCTACATAAACTCTGCATCTTCCGAATTGTGTCGAGCGATCGCCTGCCACGTCGCTTGTTCGGAGAGGGCTGCTTTCACCCAGTAGCGCGTAGCCCTGCTTCCACAGCTGACACCATTTCCACACTGATTCCGTCTTTTAAATTTCCTACCACCATGATTGGCCCAAAAAAGACTAGACTACTCACTATTGAAATGGTAGTTCTGCCTTACTCTGGCTGGCCTCCACCTCGTCTCCTTACAGAACTGGTGCCTGTATATGTGTGTGTTAACAAAATGAGGATGCATCTTTCTAGTTAGTCTCTTCTTCATCCCAGTACCAGACTGGGGTTTCTTAGGGAATGTTTTAAGGGAAGAACAGGGAAAGGACTGACAATAGCCTATATATATTTATTATATATATATTATTTTGTATAGCTGCGCTATACAAAATAAACACTTGAGGGATAGAGTGTTCATTAGGGACAGGAAATGGGGGATACCACATCTCACCCAAGGACGTCTCCTCTACCCGTTTGATACCCCCTCGCATATCCACCCCCAGGATAAGGATCCAAGAGCGATGACCTTTCCCTGGCCACTCAAGAAGAGGATACGGGGAAAACGAAGTGAGGACGCCCTCAGGTTCCACACAAATCTGTGCTAGATTTGCACAGCTACAGAAGAAACTTTGTGCTGGTCTTTGCAAACCGTGTTAGTTTTTTTAAAGTTCTTGCTAGGTTTGTACAGCGACACGATAAACTTTGTGTGGGTCTTTTTTTTTTTTTGGATCCATGCTAATTTCAGACAGTGACACGAGAAACTTTGCATTATTTTCCCTATCTGTGTTGGCTTTGTGCAGCAATGCAACAAACTTTGTGCTGTCATTTCTTGATCCGTGCTAGTTTTGTACAGCGACATGAGAAACTATGTACATTTATTTTCGATTTGTGCTAGTTTCATGCAGCGACACGCAAAATTTTGCACTGGTCTTTTCCATTTGTGTTAGGTTCGCGCAGTGGCAAGAGAAACTTTGCATGGCTCTTTTCCATTCGTGCTAGATTTGCGCAGTGATACCAGAAACATTGCACCTCTCTTTTTGATATGCGGGTGTGGCGGAACATCAGATCAGGGCAAAGTGGATAGAAATCTGACAGATTTCGCTTTCATGGCTGGCAGAACAGAGCAATTTCGCCATCCCTAGTCCTGAAAGGCTTCATTAATTTTCTCTTTTTTCCTGACTCGCAAATCTGAGAATTATACTTATTCAATAATTCTGCTCTCTTGCCCCACGTGCCTCCCATGCCAAGGCTCTGCATGGCCTTTCACCGTCCCCATGCTGTCTTGCTTAGCCTCCCTCAGGAGGACTTGTTCTTCTGGAAGTTGTCTATTTTGTCACGAATTTGCAATAGAAAACTAACGTCCTGAGAAGCTTCAAAGTGTCTCTCTTTAGGTCCTTAAATGTTCATTCGTTTTAGGCTAAATCTCCTCTAATAGCCCAGAGAACCCCCACTTCACATTTGATCCACATCCCGTGAATAAACCCTTTGTAGGCCTCCCAGACCACAGATGGAGAGGGAACTGAGCCTGCATCCTGCATTATTCTAAAAACAAACAAAAAAAAGTCCTTAATATCCCTGAGAATGAAATCCTGGAATGATTCGTCCAGCAATGACTGGGGCTTAAACACCCAACCCCTATTCATACTCCATATACGGCAGCCTAAAGGATCCTACTAATGGGAAGTGGTCATATATTGTGTGTGGGAGAATCTCTGAACCAATTAACCAGGGCAGAATCCACTGTAAAGCAAATATCATATAAATCCATGAGGCCTGTGGACATAACAAAAAAGTATACTCTGGGATCAGTGACTGTTCCTCTCTCCACAGATCACAGGGGCATTGTTTATCCATGGCCTGTGCTATCGCTTTGGAAGAGCCAGTGGGGGTTCATCTAACCCCTGATAACTTGGCCAGCCTTTGGTCTCTGACTGTATTAAAATCCCCACCCTACACATATAACGAGTCAAAATATAGGATAAGTTTTGAAAAGAGACCGTAAATTAATTCTGGAGAATTGACATTCGGGGCATAGGAATTTACAAACATCACATGGTGACCAGCAATGTCAGGAACCTTCCCTCCAAGTTATGTTATGTTATGTTAAAGATACTTGTTAAGCGCATTTTCGCCCGAGGGCATCATGGAGCTGGCAGCAAGTAGGCAACCATTTTATAAGGAGAGTTTACATCAAGAGTTTTCAGTGAATAGCGAAAAGTGAGGTGGTCAGCCGTAGAACGAAGAAGGAAAGGGAGTACATTCGAGGCCTTAGCGGCAACAACTGAAAAGGCACTCCCACCCATGCGGGAGAGTCTTGCACGAGGGACAGAAACCAATAGGGCTGACTGAGATCAACGACAGCGAGATGGAACATAATGCAGAAATTTCACTTGTAGGTATTCTGCCCCATTCCATAAAGAGCACAATGAACCATGCACATGGATTTAAACAGAATCCGCTACTCGACAGGCAACCAGTGGAGCTGTCTGAGTAAAGGAGCCATATGGGCCCCTAAAGGGGGATGGAGAATAGCCCTGGCAGCAGCATATTGAAGTAATTGAAGACGGTTGGTGAGAAACTGTGGCTGGGCCAGGTGTAAAGAATTCCAATAGTCCACTGCGCTCAAGACAAGAGCGGCCACCACTGCAGCATGAAACTTAACTGGGATAAACGGAAGAACTTTACGGAGAATACGCAATTTAAAGTGACCAGCCTTACATACCGCCGCCACCTGCTCATCCATTGAAAGAGAAGAGGCAATTTTTACCCTCAGATTCTTAATGGAGGAGCATAGCAGAGGAAAATGGGCCAGAGAAACAGCCACAATTCAGTTGTCCAGAATGAGAGCCGGTTCCAATAAGGACCTCAGTTTTGTTGCCATTTAACTTTAGCCAGTTGGCCGCCATCCAAGACCCCAGGTTCTCAATACACCTCCTAAGCCGAGCCGCTGTCTTGGATCAAGTGAGATCCAGGTGGACCAGAACCTGTGTCGTTGGCATAAGAGTAGTAGCGGAACCCATGGGATAGGATAAGAAGGAGAGACCTGATATAGATATTAAAAAATATAGGTGAAAGCGCGGATCCCTGGGGTACTCCACACGACAACAATACAGGTTTAGAGCGAAAAGGAAATGGTTCTGCTACATATCCTGCAAGTGAAAGTCTAAAGATGTATGGATTAGTATACCAACCCCTCTTGCATGAGAAGAGCAAGATGAAAAATAGCAATGCGGACCCCATCTTGCCCCAACCTTGCGACCCGTGTTGCCCACCAGGCATGTTTCCTGCATCATGGACACATTGATCTTATAAGAAAACCTTCCGGATTTTAATGGGGTGGTTGAGACCTAAAACATTCCACAACAAGACTTTTAAATCCACTCCTTCATGCACTCTTCGCTCAACACGCCATATGGAAAGCATCCGGGCCAGTAAGTTAACTCTGCAAGTGGACGCCTCATGCATTACTTTATTTTCACAATTCACATCCTTTGTAATCTAACACATGTAAACAAGTAAGAAAGCCCCTCCCTCCACCCACACCCGTTCCCCCATTGGGCCGGTGACCATGCCCCACCCTACCGCGTTATTCCTGAAGAATCAACAAAATGATCTCAAACAGCTGTCCAACGTGGAACACACAAAGGGACCTCTGGAGACTCGCAACTCTCGACAATATGAATTAAAAGGTAACAATGCTGTTTCTAATTTAACCCTGCTAGCACTGTGTAGCATATCATTGGACCAACCAGTATAGTTGGATCTTAGGGACAAATCCCCTCATCCTGACACTGTCAGCCTGTACAATTACATTGATGTCAGCCTCCAAGACCCAGAGTGCATTTAATGAATATCCCCTCCAGCTTTGTTCCGGTTTTCAACCATTACTATCACGGTCATCTGGGGCTACTGACTCTTGTGAGAAACCGGAAGGTGTCTCACCCGCTAGTCCCTGGGGGATCTGTCATCCAGGTGGCCAGGACAAGGCTATCGCTATTGGATCCAGTTCCTCGGGGTGGACAAGTGAGGGAGGATCACCTGGATGGGGTGTCCCCTGAGAGTGGGAGTGGACAGATGGGTGAGACGCGGTATCCCCCTTCCTTTGACACCTTTTCCCGCTCCTATCACGTAGGACATTCTTAACCACTGCCCCGCCCCCCCACCTCCTTTTCCAACACAAACACTTTTGCACAACACAAAAACAACGGACTAACACCAGAGCCTTTTACCTGACATATCCCAATACAAGGGTCAGGCAAAGTCGGGCAATTGATCAGAATCGCACACACCTGACGGCCCTTTCCCTTCCCCACACGAATAACCCAGAGAGCACAGTACGAGCACGGCAGACAGCACGACAAGACCGCAAATCAGGCGCGGCAGTTCAAGAGAAGGAGAAGGTGTCAGGAATTGCGAGGGGGGTGAGGCGAGAAGTGACCTTGCCCTTTTTGTCCCAGACTTGCGGAACCTTCGTGGAAGAGAGCTTAAGACTGCGAACAATAGCACAAGTGTCTTGTAGCAGATGTCAACGGTATACAGGGCATGCTTATTCTGATCAGCAGGACAGAGGGAAGCTCCTGTGCCCATGATACCGGCCTTGACTCCAGGAAAGCCAGAAGCCAAGTGGTTCATCACAGCCGGTGAGTCGAGGGGAGAATCGATAAGAACCGGGCTGTGTTGAATGAGAAGCGCAAAGTGGCAAGTTTGAACCAAGTTTAATGCACTGTGCAAAAAACTATTAAAGTGTTAAGGGGAGACCAGCTGCAGAGGGAAAACCGGCACAACGTGGGTGCTAATTCAAGAGACTCTAGTAGGGGAGTCGCCGAAAAGAGGTCAAAGTGGTCATACGGGAGGTCTAGTAAAATCCCTGTACAATTGAAAGACTTTGATCTACAAACTAAGTGAAAGAAAGGGAAGTGAATCCTGCAGTGAGAAGAAACAAGAAACAAAGTGAATTCCAAGAGGGGCAAAGTTTAAAAGTCTCAAGAAACAGTGTGTTGGAACTGCTAAAAAAAAAAGACATTAAGATATGTGGAATACGATACAGGAGGGTCAGCGCCCAGAAGAGGGGGACCCAGAGGTGAAGCCATTACCCTTCGTGAAACTGTGATAAACGATTGAGAACAGTCAGTGCCCAGAAGAGGGGGGGCTCAGGGGTGAACCCATCACCCAGCGAACATCAGAAACAAACTTAATTTGTTAAAGGAACTTTCATTTTGTTATTTGAACATGTCAGGTCCTCGAAGGCAAGAGACTTTCAAGTGAAACAAGACTTGGCCATCGACTACCCTGATAACTGAAAGCTCGAGAGTGTGTCCCGAGAGCTGTCATTGGAACTGTTGTCTCGTGTTGGAGAAACCAGAGACTCTACTGTGCTTCAAGCTCCCATTTTACCCTGTGTCCAAAACGTGGGGAACGGAGACCCAGGCAACCGCATCCTGACATATTATTTGAGAATCCTTCTTTCTTTTCTTGAGAACTGAGAACTATCCCACACCCCTTTTTGTATCAATTGTGAGGTTTGGCAATAGGTTTCTTAGTATAGGCCCTTTTTATTTTGACACAACGCCTCTAGGACTGCCATATTTTTCATTTGATGGTTGACGCTTGCTCCCATCTTAGATATAGGTTTAGATTAGGCGTTTTTCCAACCTGCATACAGCATTCATTGTTCAATAAACACCTTTGAACTGTGATCACTTGTGTCTGTCTTACTTGAGTTCCTCACAGGGTGGACCAGTGCGGGAGGATCACCTGGGTGAGGGGTCCTCAGGGAGTGGGACACCGAGCACTGACCGCGTCTCGCAGCCCGAAGTGTACGAAAAGTAGTAGTGAAACTATGTTCCCTGCTGGCCTGCCCCTGCTCCCCACAAACCCCATTGCCACAACCCCTCCCACACACAATACACCCCCCCCAAACACTTGCACCTGCTGTTTAAGCAAACGTTCAGTGCAGTGCACTAAAAGTGAAGGTTTCAACTTCTTCCTACACTTTTATTTTAAAACAAAACCATTCCGGAACGGTTTCTTTTAAAAATAAAACTATTGGAGCTGTACAAGATAATTTTAAAAAGTATAGGAGCACCGCTCCCGACCGCTGCCGCTCACTCCGACCACTGGACGCGGTATCCCCTTCCCTGTAACACCTTTATCACATCCTACCAGATAGGATACTTAGGAACTCAACCCCCCGCCACGCCCCTTTTCCAACACAAACACTTTCTCATGGACAGCTCAGTTTGAGAGAAAACAGACTAACACATGAGCTGTATAACTGACATGTTCCAATACAATGATCAGGCAGGGCCAGGCAATTACTGATCATTACACACCTGACCTCCATCGCACTTCCACACACAGATAAAAGACGGAGCACGAAAGCACACGAGGAAGCAGCAGTTCCGAGATGGTGGTTTAATACAAGGAGAAAGACGGTAAAACCAAAGAGGGTTGCAAGGAGGAAAGTGCCCTTGACCTTTTCAGAGAAGACTGTTACTTTGGTGAGCCTTCGAGAATAAAAAACATAAGATCCGGAATCAAAACTGAAGAAACCTGCATGGTGTGCTGGAGGCACCTGTGACTCTCCTGCGTCGTTAGCCAAGGCGGGGAGCATCATTTGTTGCCGTGGTACTGTCTTTGGCTCCTACAACAAAGCAGCACCAGTGAATCCAGCACAGCCGGTGAGTTGGGGAGACTGATAACAGACTGGCCTGTGTTGAAGCCAAGGTTGCAAGCGGCAACATTGGATTGAGAAGACTGAAGAGAACAGTGTGCGAAGCGTATGTGCGAAGCGACACAAATATAATTAAAACAGTGACTGAACTTTAAAGATAAGATTGGATACCGTAAACGGAGTGGTCCGGCACCACGCGGGGCCTCAGTCGAAAGTCACTATTAGGTATCCAACCAAAAGGTCACAAAAGCTAAAGGGAAGAAATTGTAAAATCGAAGTGGTCCTGCAATGGGTCAAGCCAAAACCTGTGCACATACAAAAGTTTTCGATGCGGGGACGCGACGCATTCAGAGCTAATCTCATCGGCTCTCGGCGGCCGCTACATTTATCCATCAAAATACTCTCCTTTTGCTGAATATTTTCTCCCCAGCGACGCGGTAGTGGTGGCAGATACTGCTGGGAAGCAGCCGCCGCATCCCTGAAAAGAATCGGTGCGGTGGACGCGGGAATCTGCCTGGACCCTGCAGGCGAGCGAGGCACGGCCATCGAAGTGCAGGCGGACAGACCACCCACCCTCTCCCCCTGCCGAGGCACGGCGAACGCAGGGGATCCTGTGCGAGAAGGCGCATTGGGTACACACTGCCGGACTGTCTCCAGGACTCGCCGACACTGCCAGAGAACCAACGGCGACCCCCTTCACCTCCCCGGCCCTGGGGAATTTTTGGAGTGCGGGACACGAAGTGGCCACAACCTGCGCCATACATAGCGGCTCCCCTCTTGGCCCCGACAGCGCCGCAGATGGTGCGGAGCCCTGCAGCCGCGGAAAGCAGCGGGTGAAACGCTACACCGCATCCCCCCTGCTCGAACTTGGCCTCCATACCCGCCCACGGCTCGGGCCCACATTATCTGCCTTTCCCCTGGAAATCCCCCCCCCCCCACATCAACGAGACTGCAACACCCGGGGTCGAGCGGCAGCGTGGCAAGGAGAGCAGTGAGCTGCGCTCCCCCGCTGAGGGATGATACGCTGCGCACGGACAAACTTATAACAAGGTACGCGGGTGGGTGGGGTGGGAGATTTGCCTTACTTCCCCCTCACGGCCCCTTATGCAAATAGCCAGCTGCAAAGACCACGGAACCCGCGAGGGCCACAGCTGTGCCAAAGATAGGCACGGACCAGCACTATATCAGCGCACGGAAGAGTGTAATGCCCCCCCCCCCCACGAGGCGTATACGCAGCAGAATTGAACTGGGAGGGTGGGGACAGGGGGCACCTCTCCTCACCACCAACTGAGCCGCCCCTTGTCCACGGTGGACCCCCAGACTCTGCGTGAACTGAGAGACTGCCCTGTCTCCCCCTCGGGACCCCCTCTGTGCACCCTAAACCACCGGCAGAACCGCGGGAACCACGGGGGGGCCGCTCTATGTGGCGAAGATAGACTTTGGCCAGCCCCACACCAGCGTATGAACAAGGACACGGTCCTCCCCACGAGGCCTCTTCGCAATTTGGCTAGGATCACAGGAACCACGGGGACCACTCTGTGTCGGGGATAGGCACGTGCCAGTGCCATACCACTGTACGGACAAGGACACAATCCTCCATAAGGGGCCAGGCTACGAGTGGTGGGGCGGAGGGCACTCCTCCCCACAACCAACGGAGACACTCCTGTACTAAGTGGGACCCCCCGGGATTCCCCCCACCGCCCCTTTCCCCCACTAAGTGGCAACCGCAGTCGGTGGAGGCACACCAGAACAACCCCTACGAGGCACTACTACCAGTGAGGCGACCTTCCTTCCCCCCACGGGCTGTCCCCCTCGCGTTGGCTCCCCGCCATTGGAAGTTAGATTGACACTTGCAGCAGCTGCGTTTTTGCCACCCTAAACGTGACCTTTGCATGGATTCGCAGTGAGGACCCTGCGCAGCCTATACACGACCGCCTGATCTATACAGGACCTCTCCCGATCCTGCATTCAACCCCGGTGAGCGGACAAGAAGCACCCGGAACCCTGCCACGCAGGGCAGCTCAATCAAGACATGGGAAAGGAGAAATCCAAGCAGCAAAAGCTACAAAGTAAAATGGACCTCTACACCGTGGGAGCCCCTCCCCAGCGCGAGCTTCAGCCCCCAGAAGAGGCGGGCGCCTCCGGAGAGCCTTGCGACCCCCCGTTCTCTCTGTCAGACCTCATGAAAGCGATTGGGGCCTCGAGGACATCCTTGGAACTCAAAATGGGCGGCCTATCCTCTGAGGTGTCCCTTATACGTCAAGACCTCCGCAACCTGTCGACCAGGGTGGGAGAAGCGGAGCAGAGAGTGTCTGACATGGAAGACACGGTCCACCGACTGGAACAGCAACTCACCGCGATCGCCCAAAAAGTGGCCCAACTGGAAAACCACGCTGAGGATAGTGAGGGGAGGGCGCGGCGCAATAATCTCAGGATCCTGGGAATACCAGAGAAAGAGGAAGGCCCCAGCACATAACTCTTCTTAGAAGATTGGCTCACCCATGTCTTTGCCCCTAAGAAGCCATCTAAATTCTTTTCAGTGGAAAGGGCACACAGAGTCCCCACCAGCCGACCTACACCGGTTGCCCCGCCCAGAACAATGATTGCACGTCTACTGAACTACCGCGACCGGGATGCGATCCTACAAATGGCAAGGGCCTCGGGCCCGATTACATACAACGGCTACAGGGTCGGTTTCAATCCCGATTACACTAAAGAAGTCCAAAAAGCCCGCCAGTCATTTGACTCCGTCAAGAAGAAGCTCCAGTCGCTGTCTATCAAATATGCCCTCTTCTTCCTGGCATTGCTAAAAGTCCAGTATGAGGGCACTACTCACCTGTTTTACAATCCCAAAGATGCATGGGACTGGCTTGAAACTCAAGTACTCACAGACTCCAGAGTGAGGTGTACGCCATCAGGCCTGCCCACACAGCGGCCTCGGCCTGGGAGACCCTCGCCCTCTTGCTCTCCGACCACTGCAGACGACGATGCAATGGGGACCCCTGCGGAAAAGGGATGAAGGCCACGCAACAAGGGGACTAAACTGCTGCTCAATAGAATGGGAGTGCACACTTAGCGGCTGCCGCCCCTTATGCGGCGCGCGCTATCACAGCCCGGGTTATCCCGAAGAAGTTTATCAAGTTATAAGTTTAATGTTTGGGCAACAGGTGCTCCCAGTTGGGGGGGGGAGTACAGGGTGCGGGGGAGTTTAAGGACTGTAAAGAAACAGAATCAAGGGACGAGAAGGCACGATACAGAAAAATGCCGACAAGGAAATCAAGCACTGTCTATGGGCAAGACCGCTGACACAATTATCATACAGGCAGCAGGTACACCAATACGAGACGACCCCTGGATGTCTCCCCCGAAAATACATCACTACACACCTCCCGAAAGTGCGCGACCGCCACTGATCCTCCTAGATGCCCTGATAAGAGACCCATGCAGATAGAACGAACTCCAACAAGGTAACCGTGCTCTCCAGGAACGTTAACGGCCTTGGCTCCAGCATAAAGCGAAGATTGGTGCTCCAGTACCTCAACTGATACTCGCCGGACATTGCTCTTCTGTCTATCTATGCCCCCCCCACGCTTACGAGAGAACTGCTCTCTGAACTACGGAACCTACTACTGGAAGACGAGGCCGATGTATGGGTGATTGGTGGGGACTTTAATGAAGTGATGGACACTGCAGACGATAGATCTCACAGGAGATCTGGAACCCGCCCCGCCTCCACACCACTCGCCATGTTTGCCGAAGCCATGGGAATGACGGACACATGGCGCTCTCTCCATTACGATGAGGCTGGTTTTTCCTTTTTTTCTGGCGTTCACAAGTCGTTCTCCAGGATTGACAATGCCTTCATCCCCCGCAGCATCAATCACAGGCTCCTAGATGCCGAATTCCTCGCAAGGGGTATTTCGGACCACACTCTGCTCCTTCTTAACATGAAGAACTCCTGCCGATGTCCGGATCGTAACTGGCGCCTGAATACATATCACCTACGCCTCCCTGAAATTGCTGAGGAACTGGAAAAGAAGACGGCGGAATATTTGGAAAACAACAAAGGCTCAGTGGACTGCCCGATCTCACTCTGGGAGGCGTACAAGACTGTCCTCCGGGGCGAAGCTATTTCGGAGGTTTCAGCCTACCAACGACGACAAGTAAAAGGATCAAAGAGGCAGAAGCAAGTGTCCTGGAGTGCGAACGGCAAGCCCTATAACACTGCACCCAAGAGACAAAAGAGGCTCTGCTTACAGCACAAGACTCCCTTAGCAACCTGGCTCATTGGCTCAAGACAATGCACAAACAGCCCATCAGCTAGTCTGGAGCCAAATTTATGAACGGGGCGACAAGGCGAATAAAACCTTGGCCTGGTTGGAGAGACGCAAACAGAGCAGGGGACACGTGCGGGCCATTAAGTCTCCAGACGGAACACTCCTCACAGATGACTCTGACATTGTTGAGGCATTTGCCGCCTAGTATAAGAAGCTCTATACCCCACCCGCCGAGAGCCCGCCTTCCGAACCCTCATGCTACCTTGACCAGATAGAGATCCCGAAACTCTCACAGCGCCAAACAGATCTCCTGAACGCTAGAATCACTGTAACCGAGGTGCAAGAGGCGCTTGCACAGCTCCAACCCGGGAAAACCCCGGGCCCCAATGGGTTCCCTACAGAAACATGGAAATGCCTTGGTGGTACACTACCCACCCACATGCACCCTATGTTCCTACGCAGCAAAGAGCTGGGGGCACTCCCCCCGGACCTCAGGAAGGCATGCATAATAGTCAAACCCCCTGAGGAATGTGCCTCCTATCGCCCCATATCCCTGATCAACGGGGAAGCTGAGGTCCTCGCCAGAACACTCGCCAACAGACTACTGCAGGTTATAGAAACCCTCGTCCACCCAGACCAATGTGGATTTATGCCCAATAAGTCCACCCGCATGAACCTACGTAGAGTTCAACTGGCGCTGAGTAGAGCCAAGGAAATACCAGCCACACTTGCCCTCCTGGCGGTGGACTTTGAAAAAGCATTTGACTCTGTGGGGTGGGAGGCTCTGTGGGCAATCGTGGCTCGGATGAACCTGGGGCAAACGTTTATATCATGGGTTAAAATTCTCTATGCACTTCCGGAGGCCATGGTAAGGGCAAACGGCAGGTCTTCTGAATCATTTCCCTTGGGTCGAGGTACGAGACAGAGGTGCCCGCTCTCCCCGCTTCTCTTCCTCCTGGCTATCGAACCACTCGCAAATGAGTTTAGGGCTAACACTAACTGGACAGGATTCGCCTGGCTGGGGGGGGGAGGACCGACTATCTCTCTACGCGGATGACCTCCTCATATACCTCAGTAACCCGTGCACTTCCTGCCCGATTGTCTCCCTCATTCTTAGGGAATACCAAAACTTTGCGGGCCTAAAGGTGAATGAAGCCAAAACCATTTACTTCCCGATACGGGGCGGCGAGTTTGCGATCCCTGAGACCTACCCATATCATGTCTCTATTAGGGAATTTAAAAACCTGGGTATACGGCTCGATCCGACACTTGGTGGGTTCCTTCAACTTAACCTACAACCAGTAATTGACCGGTTCAGTAGAGATACCTCCCACTGGCAATCACTCCCCCTATCATTTATGGGCAGAGCTGCACTATTCAAGATGATGACCCTCCCCAGACTGCTGTACGTACTCCAAAATGCCCCACTTGACATTCCCCGAGACACATTCACACTTATTGACGTACACCTTCGCACGCTGCTGTGGGGTGGGAAGCAACCCAGAATCGCCCTTGATACGCTGCAGCGATCTGTTTGGGAGGGAGGCATTGGTTTACCCTGCATACGCACCTATTATCTTGCAGCACAGATCGGAGTAGTAAACGACTGGATACACGCAGACCCCACACTCCCCCACATCCGCATTGAAATAGAGATCATGACCCCGCTAACCCCACTGCAGATCCTGTATGCCACCCACAACCAACCCCTGATGTTACCCAGAATGACACACCCTATTTGCCAGGCCTGGCGGGAGGCGCACAAACTAATTGGCTGGAAAGGAAAGCCAACACTATCTCAACCCCTATGGCACAACGCGCTCCTCCCGGAAATAGTAAAGATGGGCTCCTTCAATCACTGGCGCGCAAAAGGGATACACACATTGGCGCACGTGATACAAGGGGGTCACATCCTCGACTTCGAGGCCATGCAAGAGCAATTCGACCTCGCACCCATGGACCGGTTTCGACATGCGCAGCTGGCCCACGCCATCCGCACCCAATTCCCTGATAAGACAACTATACCCCCCTGTACTCACATTGAGACCAATATCCTCCCACAATGCATTCCCTCTAAGGTCACTTCCACGCTCTATCAAGCCCTTAACTCCTCCGGGGCTATTCAGCTCGAGGGGCTCAAGGAGAAATGGAAAAGGGATATAGGCCAACTGGAACCAGAAGACTGAGTTGATGCATTAATGTCCCCTAGAGAAATTGGTATAGAATCTAAACTCAGGCTAATACAATTGAGAATCCTTCACTGCTCATACCGTTCACGCACTGCCATGGCCAAATGGGGGGGGGGGGACTGGAAGACGAGACATGCCTTAGATGCAAAACGGAACCTGCCACCTTCTACCATATGATTTGGGACTGCCGGGTGTTACAGATCTTCTGGGAGGGATGTATTAACATGATCTCTGCTACCCTGGCGACACCAATCCCTAGGGATCCCAAAATGATACTATTAGGCATCGGGGGTGAAGTGGACCTCTCAAAATACGAAAAAATGTTTTTGGCGATAGCATTTGGGACAGGCAAAACACTGATCGCGGCTAACTGGGGCTCTGCCGACTCACTATCTCTGAACCGCTGGAGTAATGAGCTGGACAGATGCGCGGCCTCGGAACGCCGGATATATAACGCACGGGGCTGCCCCCGCAAATTCGAAAAAATATGGGGTAAATGGCTTGATGCTCACTGAAGTTCGTTAATGTAAGTAGATATGTACCGCAGTTAGCATTGGTTACCGGCCTCATCCCACAAATGTCTGACGGCTCTCGGCCCTGCAGGGCTCCTCTTGTCCTTGAAATTGCCATACTGCCTTGGTCAAATGTATGCCTATGATTCATGTGTGTTTTGTTGTTGTGTTGTTTAAAACTTAATAAACAGAGTTATAAAAAAAAAGTTTTTAATACTTGAAGTAAATTGAAATTCGTTGAGCCCGGCTCAGGGAGACTAATTGTGTTAAAAGGGATCTGAGCCCGGCTGACAGGGATCCGGATTGAACCATGAGTCACCTGAGAAAGAATATTCTATTAATCTTGTGCAAGAGGATCTGAGCTTGGATGAAGGGGATCCAAAGTGACAAACATTGGGTTAAAGTTATCTGAGCACAGCTGAGGGTGATCCGGTGTGAATAGTGAATCACCTGAATTGAGTATTTGTGGAAATCTGAAGGAGGAAAAGAACTGTAGAAGAAAAGTACTTATTGTTTGTTTTGTTGCATCAGGCCCTCTGCATGAAGGGACTTTGATAGATAAAGAAACTTGGGCACATAAGGCCCTGATGCTAATGCTTGAACTGTATCCTCGTGCTAAAGAAGCCAGAGATTGTGCTACGCTCGAGTGAACTGTCTTGTCCCATGCTGAAAACGTGGGGGAGGCTAACGGTCTGAACATCCTGACATATTATTTTGTGAAAACGTCTTTCTTTTTGCTAACACTGTTTCCCAGACTATTTGTATTTAGAGGTAAGGATTGGCAATATTTTTTTTTTAGTATAGGCCATCTTTATTTTGACACAATATGACTAGCACAGCGTTTTATATTATTTGATGGTCGTAGCATGCTCCCATCCATAGATTTAGGATTAGATAGGCGTTTATCAAACCCTTTTTGAAGTTCAATAAACACCCTTGAACTGTGTTCACTTGTGTCTATCTTACTGTTGATACCATGCCTTCCTTACACTCTCCCCTTCCATTCTTAGGTTGTCCTGTCCTTAGTATCTTGAGAAATTCTTCCGCCTGGGAAAGGGAGGTGAAGAAATGTATCTTACATGCCTGAATTATCAAGACTTTTTTTTTTTTTTTTAAACTTTATTTTTGAACTTTTCATATCATCGGTACACATGTGCGCCAACATGGTGCATCCTCTTAATAACAAAGGAGAGAAAAGAGGGGAAAGCGAAGAGGGGGAAAGGAAGGTGAAAGAAAGAACAAGAGAAAGGAATAATATAACGTTACCCACTAACGAGCTCTCCCGCCAAGGCCGCCCCACCACTCCCGTGTCAACAAAACAAGTATCAATGCGTTCATTGCTTAAAACTGACTCGAGTCAGGTCGAGGTTATACATTAGTTCTTCAGTCACAAAGCCCCATTTCATGCTCCAGTGGTTTCGGAATCAGATGATACAGTACTATTTAGCAGATATGCGATGTATGGTCCCCAGATGTCCGGGGGGCGAGCGTGCAAAGGAAGGGTTCTTATAAATTCACTCTCTACATCCTGACAGTATGTTATGTCTTTCTTCCAGTCTTCGATTTTGGGTAGTGGGCCGCGGCTCCACGCCATGGCGACTCGCCTTCGGGCCAGGACCAGCAGGAGTGACGCTAGTTTACGGGATGCGGGTTGTAGGTGTCTAGTAAGGCCGAGAAGAGCCGCCAATTGCAGCGGGGCCACCCGTTCCCCTATGATGTCTGCAATTATTTGTAAGACTGAGACCCAGAAGCGCTGATTTCCCGGGCAATCCCATGCTAGGTGAAAGAAATCTGCGTGTGGCGCCGTGCACCGGTCGCATTGGGTCGAGGCTTCTGGATGATGCTGGTGCTTCTTAACTGGAGTGTAGTATGTTTGGTGAACAAAGATGAAGTGTATTAGTTTAAAGCGTGTATTTATTGCGACTTTTTGAGTTTGGCGCAGGATATAAGACCAGTCTTCTGCGCTTATTGATGACTGAACGGCAGATTCCCCTTTTTGCTGTGTTTTAGGATTAGGTGTTCCTGTGTCTGCCACGAGGGATTTGTAAAGTAGCGAAACCAGCCTCCCCTCTCCCCGCGCCTGGATGGTGTTGTGTAACAGATCCCACGTGGGGGGTTGTTTTGGGAATGAAGGAAACAGTTTGTGCAGGGTGTAGCGTAGTCTAAAATAAAGGAATATATCCAGGGAGGTGTTCCCCCCCCTGTCCCTGGCCATTTGTGGGGTGAGGAAGGTGCCTTCCGGGAAGAGGTCCCCGAAGGAGTGGACATTTATCTTATCGGCCCAGATTAGGAAAACTTTTTCATTCGTGAGTGGGATGCCCGGGATGTATCTGATGGGTAATAGGGGGGAATATCTTACGGTCACGCCGTATTTGACAGCCATCTTTTTCCAGATTGCATATGTGGACAGAACTGTGTTCAGCGAGTTATGTGGAACTGGGATTTGACTTATAATAATGGCACTGAGCAGGTCTGGTGAGGCTAGGGCGCGTTCCACCTGCACATGTGGGCGTACGAAGTGGGACATATACCAGTAGCTCAAAAAATGAGCTTGGGCTGCCCAATAGTATTTTTCTATGTCTGGCAATGCTAGACCACCCTTTGACGTTGGAAGAACTAGGGTGTTATACGCGACGCGCGCAGGTTTACCTGCCCATAGAAGTTCCAGGACTGCAGATTTGACTTTCAGGAGAAAGGCTTTGGGGAGTAGGAGCGGGATATTAGAGAACAGATACAGGAGCTTAGGGAGTATGACCATTTTCGTCAAGGAGGTTCTGCCCCACAATGTTAACGGAAGCGTCTTCCACCTGTGTATCCGTTCTTGGATGGCGTTCAGCGCGGACACATAGTTATCTCTATATATGTCGTGGTGGTTGCGTGACATATATATCCCCAAGTAGCGCACCCTTGAGTTTTCCCACTTGAAGCCGTGATCGTCTACATATTCGACTGTATTAGGGGTCAGGGGAAACACTACAGATTTGGAGTGGTTAATCGTAAGGCCCGACATTTGGCCAAACTTTATTACTTCACGCATTACTGGATTGAGGTTTTCTTGGGGGTTGCCAATAAACAGTACCACGTCATCGGCGTAGAGGGAGACAATCAGTTTGTGAGGACCTAGTTTAAGACCCCTATGAATTTGACATTCCCGCAGTCGCGACGCCAAGGGTTCCATGATGAGGGCAAAGATCAGGGCAGAGAGTGGACATCCCTGTCTTGTTCCTCGCTCCAGTTCTATGCCCGAGGACCTAGTGTTGCCCAGAGTGATGTAAGACCGGGGGTCGTTGTACAACAGTGACACTAACTTAATGAAGAATTTGCCAAAGCCCATTTGTGTAAGCGTTGCCAGCATGAAAGGCCACTCCACAGAGTCAAACGCTTTCTCAGCGTCAAGAAGCACTGCTATTGCTTGTTGTGTCGGGTCCATGGCCTCGATAACACCGAACAGCCGTCTAATGCCAAAGGTAGTGCTGCGACCCGGAATGAATCCGGCTTGGTCTCCAATTACTAGAGCCGGCATAAGAGGGAGAAGCCGTGATGCGAGAATTTTTGCGAGAATTTTATTGTCCAGGTTGATCAAAGAGATTGGCCTATATGAAGCACATTCGTCTGCGGGCTTACCGGTTTTGTGCAGCACTATTATATTGGCTTCACGCATCGTGGGGGGGAGGCTGTCTCGTTCAACAGATTCCTCGTAGACTTGGAGCAGGAGAGGCGCCAGGATAGCCGCGTGTGCTTTATAGAACTCTCCAGTGAGCCCGTCTGGTCCCGGCGCTTTGGAGCTCGGGAGGGATTTTATTGCGTCCAATATTTCTGTTTTGGTTATTGGTGCGTTCAGTGGTTCTCGTAGGACTGCCTCCACCCAGTACAACTCAGTGTCGTTGAGATACTCTTGTATCGAATTCGAACTCGAGTTACCCCTGGAACTGTACAGGTTCTGATAAAAGTCCCGGAATGTATTGGCGACGTCCTCTTCTGTGTATACCAGCTGCCCGCGTGCGTCTTTAATGCATTCTACCCGGGTTGGGGTTTTGTCTATTGAGAGCAGCCGGGCTAGTAGTGCACCAGGTTTCTGTCCCTCTCCGTATTGACGGTTTTGGTGGGCGCGGCTGAGGAATTTTAGTTCCCTTTCGGCTGTTTCCCTGTACTTCAGGAGTTCTTTTTTCAATTCTGCTTGGAGTTGAGGGTTTGGTGCCGTGGAGGCTCTCAACTCTATCTCCTTTAGACGTCGTTCGCTGTCGGAGAGCTCTCTACGGATTAGCTTTAACATCCCGTTTTCTTTAGATAGGCATATTCCTCGAACGAAGCACTTCAGCGCTTCCCATATAGTGCTGGATGAGTTGACAGATCCTTGATTGATTTCTATGAAGGCTATCATTTCCTGACGTAATTCAGCTGCGAAGCCTGCATCCGAAAGTGAGCCCGGCTTGAATCTCCATCTTAGTCCGGGAACTGTTGTGCCTACTAGGGAGGCCTCAAGCGTGACCATCGAGTGATCGGAGAGAGTGCGTGGTAGGATTTGACTCGTTCCCCATGAGAACGGACAGTGGGTGGATGCCATGATATAATCAATCCGGGAGCTTGTGTTGTGGGCGGATGAGTAGAATGTGAAGTCTCTTGCGTTGCGGTTATGCTGTCTCCATGTGTCCGATAGATCGAACGCATGGCATATCTCTCGGACTTGCATACTGGCTTTGGACAGGTTCCCAGTTGTGTTGTGGGATTTATCAAGTTTGGGGTCAATTGGCGTATTCAGGTCGGCTCCCCATACAATAGTTGCTGTATTGAACTTTCCAAGTTGGGACATCACCCAGTTGAAATTGTCGGGGCCATCAGTGTTTGGAGCGTAGGAGTTCACAATCACTACTTCCCTCCCTGCGATTATCCCTCTCACCAGTAGGGCCCTTCCCTCAGAGTCTTTCTGTGATTCAATTAGGCTAAAGTTAGTCTTTCTATCAATCAGGATTGCAACCCCTCTGGCATAGGACGAGTACGACGAGAAATATCTATGGCACCCCCAGGATTTGGCCCACTGAAGTTCCGTCGCTGGCAGGAGATGGGTCTCTTGGAGTATGGCAATATTGATTTTGTGTCTACGTAGATACTGGAAAATGTTCCTATTCTTCGCTGGTTGGTTACCGCCACGGATGTTCCAGGTGGCTATTTTAAATTTTGTTGCTGACATCTAGGGAGTCAGGTAGGTTCCTGTTCAGTAGGATGTGAGGGTGAGACTGGAATCTTGATCCAAGTAGGAGTTTGAAGGGCTTGTCTTCCGAGTGACTTGTGAGTCGCGGTGCCACTGCCTTGGGATGAGAGTGGGGGGAGGCCTGGGTGTGGTCGAGCAGAAAAAAGTAACTGAAGAACATCAACTTCCCTCCCTTGCGTGGGCAACCCCCAACACGCCCACGATGTGCCCACCCGTGACCATAAAACTACACCCATTGCTGTGCTTAGGGCGCTGGTTGCCGAGCCGGAGGCCGCATGGCCCCGAAATCAATAAATATGGTGTTCTGTGGTGAGTAGTATATATCGTGAAGGTTTCGAAAATGGTTGCTCCGCTCTGCGGTGTCGAGAAAGGGACTCATGTCGGGTTTCTCCTCCTCCGTTCATCCCGTTGTAGATTCGGAGCATTGGCTGCAGGTCTACATCCGGCCCTGTCCAGGTACTCGGCAGCCTCCTCAGGTGTGGTGAAGAAATGCGCCCTCCCGTCATGCTGGATGCGGAGTTTGGCGGGATACAGCATGGAGTAAAGGATGCGATTATCTTGCAGTCTTCGCTTAATTGACGTGAAGGAACGCCTCTGTGCTTGTACTGCCGATGAGAAATCGGGAAAAATTTGGATAGGGTCGCCGTCAAATTGGAGTTTCCCCTTTTCTCTGGCTGCTTTGAGTATTGCATCTCGGTCTTTATAGTTGAGTATCCTAGCTATGATCGGGCGTGGGTTCGCTCCTGGAATAGGTCTGGCTGCAGGAATCCTATGCGCTCTCTCGACTATAAATAGCGAGGAGAGGACCTCCGATCCGAACAGTTCGGTACACATGCGTTCGATATGGTCTTCCATTTTAGTCTGGGTTTGTTGTTCCCGGACCCCGACAATTCTGATGTTGTTTCTCCGGGAGCGGCCCTCTAAGTCTTCATTCTTAGCGGAGACAGCTTTCAGTTGGGATTCTAGCGCAGAGACCCTGGTGGTTAGGGCCGCCGCACCATCGTCGAGATCTGACACACGTTGCTCCACGTTGTCTAATCTATCGGCATGTTGGTCGAGGCGGTGCTGGATACGATCTACTTTGGAAGACAGATTGTCCAGTTTGCTCCCCAGGTTGCCAATTCCGGCTTTCAGGTCCAGGAGAATTTCTTTAATATCGAGGCCGAGGGTCGGGTCCTCGGTGGGTTCCATGACCTTTACCGGGGATGCAGTTCTGCCGTTGGGATCTGTTTGCCTGGTGGAGGAGCTGGCCTCAAAGTTCAGTTTTTTCTGCGACTTGTCTGTTTTCCCCATTGTCTGCGCACGTCCACCTGCCCCCTCCTGGCTGTACGTGTTGCTCGCTCGCTTTGCGCCGACGTTGGTGATGAAGAAGCGTAGTTGCAGAGTTTAGTGTGTATGGGCAGAGTGTGCCCGGACCATGGTGAGCTTGGAGGTCTCCTGCAGCTGTAATGGCCGGGAGCTGGAGCGTGGAGGAAGTGCTGTGGCGCCGCCAGATCGCAAAGGGTATGCCGTTGGGTGTCCAGGCGTGGCCACTGGGGAGTGTTTTAAGAACACTCTGGGCTAGTGTACTGATGCCGCTCGCAGCTGTCCCACCAGTGTAGTTGGTGCTCAAGGCGTCTTTGTGGTAAGCGGCGTAAGCCTGTTCACACTGGTTGGTTCTGTTGTATTGGTTCCGGGGGCTGGGGGCCGGGGAGTGGAAAGACTGGTGTCTGTTGTCGTGGCCCTTCTCCCAGTTTATCTTCGTGCCCCGATGGCCGGGGGGATCTTGCCTGGTCCACCCGCCGGAAAGAGCCGCCAGACGGAAGTGTCTGCCGCCCGGGGGGGGCGCGCATCGGCCGAGGTGCCGCAGGGGTACCGGCGGATCCACCCGCAGGCGATACGACTGGCGCCGGCACCCGCCACCCCACCGCCAGCTCGTGACACGCTGTGCCGGAGGGGTACCTGAATGCGCTGGATGGCGCGCGCCCGGCTGGGCTCCTACCTTCTTCTCCTGCCGGACCACGAGCCATCGCGGGGACGGAGACCGCAGTGTCTCTATGCGCGTCAAGGGCGCGGACGTCAACCCGACTCCTCTCGGCAGCCCGCCGCCGAAAAGACTGGCGCCGCAGTGATCCGCACCGCTGGGGCACCCCTCCTCTGCCCGTCCCGGGAAGCCCGATCCGGCGGGCCGCAGCCAGTTGCCTGGAACTCCGTCGATTTTGGGAGCTTCGGGGCCCGGATGGTTTCAAAATGTGCAGCACGGTGTCCGGAATCAGTGCAGCGTGCTCTGCGTTGAATTTGGGCACCACAGCAGGATGGATGTTTCAGGATATTTTCGGGGCTATGCAGAGCTCCCTAGGAAGCCGCCATCTTGCTCGGCTCGCTAGCGCCCCCTCCAATTATCAAGACTTTAACTGGTTACAGCATGTAGTTTTGAAGCTCCATTTTGCAGGACAAAGCCATCACTCATGTAAAGAATTTTTGCACCAACTGGACAGAGCTTTTGAAGTCCAGGAAAATAAAAATGGGCGACCTCCAATATATTGGCACTCCTTTGTTTTGCACCATCCTCAGAATAGTGCCTGTCTTGATAGTTCAAAAATGTAGCAATGATTTCTTTAGGCAGAACGCCCGGTACTTGTATGGGTGCCAAAGCCTGGTAAGTGTGCTGCCAAATCTGCCAAAAAAGGCAACTGTCATGCAGCATTCTTTTAACAAACACTTAAATATTTGGCATAGCCATGGATTCTGCAATTCCCCAAATTCTGACGTTATTCCTTTATGAACACCCTTCCAGTTTCTCAGCCTTAGTTGAGATGAACGTTAATAGAAACCTCATCTCCGCAACTTCCTTGGACATGCTCCCATTTGCATCCTCTATCAAGGATATGCATTGCTCCGCTTTGTCCAAGTGTTGCCAATGCTGATCCAGCTTTCCCTGCATGTTGTCCACTTTACAGGATAAACAATCTGTTTTACTGCCCACGGTATCAATGCTCGATTTGAGCCCACTTAACATCTATTTCTTCTCTGAATGTACACCCTCCACTTGGGCCACAGTGTTCGCAAGTGAGCCATTTTCCACAGCTGGCAAAGCACCCCTGGCTCATTTCTTAGTGTTGAACCAAACAGTTTCTGTTGATTATTATCTGACTTGCACAGTTTCATAGATACAGAGAGTTTCAAAGAGGTTACTTTGATTTATCTTCCTGTTGTGTTTAGGCAGCAGCACCCAGGCACAGGGTGCCACTAATGCCCTAGACTGACCGGCTGGCTTCCCTGGGCCAGGCTTACCACACAGTCCATTCCGCTAGCAGTCTCGGGGCTCAGGCTCTTCCACCAGAGTTCTCTGCTCAACTCCTCCGTTGCCATCGAGTGCGAAGTCCCGTGGGGGGAACTGGCCAACAAAAAGACCTTGGGCAGGACAATTGCAGCAAGGGCAACCCACCGGTACACTCAGTGCTCCGTGGCCGCTGTAAGAGGCAGACCCGACTCAGGGCATCACCAGGCTGAAGTTCACCACAATCACGTTTTGATTTTGATCTGTTCACCCATCCCGGCTGAGTTGCTCCCCCCTCACCTCTCTGCCACTGTCTGGATTCCTCCTGAACTCTCTTGCAAGCAGTCTCACCACCAGCCTCTGACTTCGGCAGGCCTCTGTGAGCAGCAAGCAGCCATGGGTTTAGCTAGTCCACCCAGTGTCCAGGGAATGAGCTCCTCCCGCGTTCCTTACACTCAGGGTTTCCATGTGCACAACTTGAAAGAAAAAGGAGGATGAGGCTCCCGCAGGGCACTCCAGGATATCTCGGTGCTCCAGCAGAGCGCAGGCTATTGCACCCATCTTGTTTCCTGTCCTCTAGCACCCTTTATATAAGTTCTGGTATCTATCAGTATATGGTGTAGCATACTCTGGTCTAGCACTCTTAGTCAAGTGCACGCTTACTAGAGCCATTCAGCGTTGCTGACAACGGTGACCAGGGACCAAAACAACAATAGATGTATTTTTTTTGTATTCTCATCTTCATTTAATTATTTACAACATAGCAACACAACAGACAAGCTGGGATTAAAACAGAGTATAAATAACCTTATATCAGAAACTTCCTTCATACAGACTATACTTTCTAATTTTTCTTAAAATGACTCGTTCAATCAAGGACGTTTTGCATAGATCTTCAATCCATTTTGCCCATGACGGCAAGGTGGCATTCTTCCAGTCTCTCAGTGTGATCTTTTGGCAGAGAGGGATGCTTGACAAAACCAACATTTCTAGGTGTTCGATAGGTTGTTCAGGAGATCATCTTCCCCCAAAACAATGGTCTGAAAATCAAAATCCAGGTTAGTTAGCAAAACCTTATTCATGGTTTCAGTTACTTTGATCCAAAATGTCCTTATTTTGTAGCATTCCCATACCATGTGCCCAAAGGAGCCCACCGTGTGATCACATCCTCAACAAGCATCTGAGTCGATCATTCCCCTAGCACTCAATTTGGATAGAGTCCAATAGACGACGTTAAGAATTTTAACCTGCCACTCTTTCCCCTAGATTTAATGAGGTCAGCTATATTCCTGCATTGATTATCCCACCTCCCCTCCCCGTCATCTCAGTGCCAATCGAATCTGATCAAAGCCAATTGGCCTTCCTGCACCCATTACATGTCTGTATACATTGGATGCAAAGTGACATTTTTCTTTGAAATCCAACAGGCAGTCATCGAGAGCACCTTTTCCATCAACCTGCACTCCCCGAATCGGTAATATGTCATTACATCACCAGGGTTTATATCGCAGAGTTTTTGCCGCTGCTTTTTGGCTGAAAAAACATCACATTCTTTTCATTTTTTTCTTTGGTGGTTATTTGGGGTGTTCCCCCCCAATTCCCCTTCCCAGTTTTTTAACTACCTATTCCCCACACCCCCTACAACTTATATCCCTTTATCCCCCTCCACCCCCATATTTTTCAATAATTTTTTTGGGCCGAAAATCAGCAAAAAAGAAAATCGGCGTAAAAAACCCTGGCAATGAATGAACATTGTACCCCCTGCCCCCAAAGCGATGTCTTCAATTTCCTGTATTTGCTGTAGTTGCAATTCTGAAGGTTGTTCTATGATGACAGTATAGCAAAGGGGATCCACTTTTTGTCTACAATCAAACCACCAATCCATTGTACACAGTTTAAAAACCAGTTTGGCCAGAAAATAGATTTCCCATCAATCTGTACCCTTTGGATTGAACAATATTGACGATGTTGCTGAAAGGAAAGTGTTTTCATCAGTCAGTTCCCCAAGTTTACGCCAAGATTTCCGTAAGAATTCTGTTGCTGGAGAAGAGACAAATCCTCTGGCAGTCTTAGTCATCAAGAGTGCCTCTGGTACAAGCAGTCTGTTAATGTGGATTTGCGAGAAAGCCAGATGATAGTGCGAAATCTGGAACTCCCAAGCCTCCTTTCTGACACGGGAGTTCTAGTTTCCAAACCTTTAAACCCAGTTGCCTATGCTCTCATAGGAAACTCTGTATCAGGCCTTCTTTTTCAGTAAAAAAGATTCTATGCGAGGATAGAGGTAGTCCTCTTCATCGCATTGACCCACCCCCAAAGAGAGTTTCAATTCTGACCATCTTGCCAAGTCGATTTTCACATTCATTATCAGGCATTTCATTTTCTCATCCATCATAAGTTTGACTACTTTAGTTAACCATACTCCTAAATATCTCATTCTTTCTGGACACCAACGGAATCCATACTTGTTGAACCGTTTAATGTCGCAAGGAGAAGCTGGCATGCCTTCAGGTTTTGTCTGGTTTATTTTGTATCCGGAGAAGGCAGTAAAAACTTCTCTCATATCAAGGCAAGCATGGTTGATTCCAACTCTCACTTCGCCAGTAGCATATCGGCATAATCCAAACATTCTCCAACGCGTCTCCATATTGGACTCCTTGTTTCTCCGCATCAGATCTTCAGCTTACCACCAATGGTTCCATTGCCAGTAACAGTAGTAAAGGCGAGAGGGGACAGCCCTGCCTCGTGCCTCCTTCAATTAAAAAAATATCAGAAGACAGGCCATTCGTAGTAACTGCAGCTGTTCGATTAGGGAATAATAAAGATATCCAGCTCATTATCTCTGCCCCAAAACTGAAACTTTCAAGTAAAGCAAAAATGTCCCACTGTATCCGGTTGAAGGCTTTCTCTGTTTCAAAGGAGAGGAAAACCACTTCTGAAGCTTGTCTCTGCCTTTCCAACAGTGTCAAGATTAGTTTGTGCGTATTGGTAGAGTGGTTCCTCCCCTTGACAAATCCAGATTGATTTGGATTCACCAATTAGAGCAGGGTGTCCTCCACTCGCAAGACTAGTGCTTTGGCAAATATCTTGTTAACTGTGTCTATTAGACTGATGTGTGTATAGCTTGCCATGGAGGTAGGCAATTTCCCTTTTCAGCAACAAAGAAATGTAGGCATGCCGCATAGAGGGAGGAAGCTTCCCTTTCATCTTAGGAGGGTAACGAGGTTTGGCATAATCCTGTAGAACTGTTTCATCATTGTCTAACAGTGCAGTATTCATTTTCTAGTAGCTGGATGTTGGAATTAAAAAAGGACAGAGAAATCTCAATAGAAACAGGTACACGGTCAGATAGGAGTATAGACTCAACATCTGCAATAAGAACAGTGTGAGTACACTGACCAGTAGTCCTGAGCATATCAATGTGAGAGTCAACATTGTGACAACCTGAGTGGAAGGTGAAACATTTATCTGAAGGGTGAGAAAGTCTCCACAAATCTAGAAAGTGGAATTCTTCTAAAAACACTTGCAGTGACCTTTGATTCCCATTTCCCACAAAGCATTTAGAACTACCACTCCTGTCTAAGATGCCACCCACCAGTATATTGCTTTGGCCCATTTTCTGGAAGAATTGGGCTAGTGGTCTAAAATAAGAGCCATCCACCAGTGTTTGGTGCGTAAACATTGCAAACCCCTAAAATGGTATCTTGAATTTGTATAGATACATAAACAATTCTGCCCTCCATATCCTTGTCTGAAGAGGGAATTGACAATAGAAGGCCCTTCCTGATTAAAACACATAACAAATCTGAAGTTTGTGCAACAGGAGGATGAAAAAAACTGAGCCGAACCATCCCTTTTTTGATCCACATTAGTGTCCACTAAGAAGGTCTCTTGCAAAAGGGCCACGTCTGCCTTTGAGTTGTGGAGGTGGCCCAGGACTCTTCTCCTTTTATTTTGATTGTTTATTCCATAATAGATAATTTAAGACTGGGATGAGGGTCACTTTTTTTCAAAAACCTGTTTTAAGAAGAAAGAAATTAAAGCAAGCTATTTTGAAAATGTGACATTGTTTCTTTCTAATGATCACTTCCAATAGATTGTGTAGCTCTAATAAGTCAGCTACACTTGTCTGAAAAGCATATTCCCAAAACCTAGAATAACTATATGTATTTTTTTCTATTAGGTTATCATTCCAAGATGGGCACACTGGTACACTCCTATTGTTCTCTTCTGATATACCCTCCGAGAAAGGGGAAGAGGACAAAAAACTAGTGAGGCTTCTAGCCAAATAACATTTAAGTAACATAAGAATGATCACAGATCTTTATATTTTACACTGTTGCCTAGGTACTAAATAGAAATATGCCTGTGATAAAAGGGTTGTGTGCTTGAATCACTTAATACACAATGCAAATTAGGCTTTGTGCGTCTTTCATTTTTCACAACACTCACCATAACCTCAAAGTGCTTGTACTTATTTGGATAGTCTTTGGAGATGTAAATCAGTCACTCAATTGTGAACCAAGTCCTCTCCCGGGCTGGATCCATTCTCTGTGCTGAATTTTAACCGGCTGCCAGTGTAAGGATGGCTGTGCACATGCTCAGTTCCCAATCCACAGACATCCTAAAATATTGTTTTATACATAGGATATTGTATGTAACTTTGTGTACAGCACTTAAACTTTTACAGTACATAAATAAATACAGTTGCCTGCATAGTAATGATGTATTTGTAGCCTGCCTTTTTATAAATACATTATGAATTTCATTTTATTATCATTTAAAAGTTTCTTTTAACTCGAGATTACGTAAAATTCTATCTGGCTTCCAAATCATCAGAAATATGTACTTACCATGTGTGACTACTGTTAAACCCTTCATAATAACTATTTTTTTTTTATTTGTTGCACATGCAAATATACTTTTTCCTATCAATATATGCATTAGTTCAAAATGATAAAAGTTTTTGTATATGGATAATATAAAGTATCATGAAGTAACGTCATTATAGGCATAAAACATGTGTTGACTTATGAAGAAGAGTATCATTTAAAGACCCAATAAGAAGAGTCTCTGTGAAGCCTGCAGAGTTCAATTGTGCTGATGCACCCAGAGCAGGGTTTGACAGTGTAGAGAATGGATGAGATCACAAGTATGACACTGACAAAATGGGTACAATTTGTAAAACCTTTATGAAATTGTTGGGGTTGGAGAAATTCCTATTCTGCCCTATAACTGAGACTGGCTCAGACCTTTCATCACACAGTTCTCATAGGTCCGCCTCAGCTGGACTCAGACCTCTCACGATAAAGTTCAACACAAACTTGCAAGGGGGTTCCCTTCCCCCAAGCTTATTTCACTTTGGGTCTCCCTCTGTCGGGCTTGGACCACTTTTGGATGTCGAAGACTTTTGAATGTGCGTGGTTTACTTTTCAGACCATTGCAGGACCACATCTACTCAAAGTTTACAGTTCAACTTTCACTCTTCCTTTCTCTAGGAGTTAAACCTTGTTGTTTCACTTTTGCTGTTCTTTCGATTTCCCGCTTTGAACAATTTACTTTTCACAGTGACTTTTGAGTGGGCTACTTCATTTCGCCGGACCACTCCGTTACTTAGTATCTGTGATTTTGTAGCTATCTTTAACTTCAAAGTTCATTCACAGGTCTGCCTTTCCTCATGTCTCACTCACGTGTGCAGCCTTCACTTGTGATAAAATGTTGGAATTTCAAACTTTAACACACACCAGTCTTTCTGTCCGCTTGCCAACTCACCGGCTGTGTGCTTCTTTTTCTTGGTTTTGCAATTCCCAATTCATGAGTCAAGGTTAGTACCACAGACTTTGTCTCGCCTCCCCAACTCTGCCCTTCACCCGGGAGGGTCGCTAGCTTCCTTGAAACACAATGCAGTCTTCACTTGTGGGATCTGGCCTTCTCCACGTGTTTTCCACGGCCTGCCGGCGGCAACCACCTCTGGTAGGGAACTCTTTGGGTTTTCAGCCCACTGCTCTCACCCCTTGGTCCGTCGCTCTGCTCCAGTAGGTTTGCCTTCCTCCCAGAAGTGTTACTCGTTCTCGTTTTCCGTCTTGCTCAGAGTGTGTCTTTGGGTTCTGCCTTTTATTTGTGTGAGGAAAGCTAACTGGTATCAGGTGTATGCACTTTATACTAAGTTTCTGACTTTGCCTGACCCGATTAACAGGACATGTCCAGTACGATGTGAGAGAGTTAGTCTGGATACTCTGTCACTCTCTTCCTCTGCTCAGTGTTTGTGTAAAAATGGGGGGGGGGGGGGGGGAGTTGGGACCTCTGAGCATCCTAACACATAGGATGGTTTGGATATACAAAATAAGTGGGAATATCGTGTCTCACCATCGGCTATCTCACCCCCCACTCCCTGAAGACCCCTCACCCAGGTGATCCTCCCGCACTGGTCCACCCCCAGGGTCTGGATCCAAAGGCGATGGCCATGCCGTGGCCACCTGAGAGAGAGATCCCCTGGGACTAGCGGGTGAGACACCCTTTGTTTTCTCATACGAGTCAGAGAGAACACCAGACACGGCATCCCAAAACAAAAACAAAGAGGTGATGGCTGGAAGGTTTACAATGAATCTTAACCACTGGCATTGCTCTGGGCACCCTCCAGACCATCGTTCTTTGCCTGCCAAGCCATTACAGAAGGGGAAAGACATATGTAAATCAGGCTTGGTCCCACCCCAAAAGGGGCAGTCCAGCCTGAACTGCTAGGTCACATCCCTTCTGCACGAGACCACGAGCATCCCCAAACATGTTTCGGCTTTGTTGGGCCTCATCAGTGAGGAGTACCTTGGGTCTCTAGGCCCAGCAGGCACGGGACCCACGTCTGGGCATACCCGTCCCACTCGGGGTGACAAAGCAAAAACAAAGAGGTGATGGCTGGAAGGTTTAGAATGAATCTTAACCACTGGCATTGCTCTGAGCACCCTCCAGACCATTGTTCTTCGCCTGCCAAGCCATTACAGAAGGGGAAAGACAATATGCAATCAGGCTTGGTCATACCCCAAAAGGGGCAGTCCAGCCCGAACTGCTAGGTCACATCCCTTCTGCACAAGACCACAAGCATCCCCAAACATGTTTCGGCCTTGTTGGGCCTCATCAGTGAGGAGTAGCTTGGGTCTCTAGGCCCAGCAGGCACGGGACCCACGTCTGGGCATACCCGTCCCACTCGGGGTGACAAAGCAAAAACAAAGAGGTGATGGCTGGAAGGTTTAGAACGAATCTTAACCACTGGCATTGCTCTGGGCACCCTCCAGACCATCGTTCTGCGCCTGCCAAGCCATTACAGAAGGGGAAGGACCATATGCAAATCTGGCTTGGTCCCACCCCAAAAGGGGTAGTCCAGCCCCAACTGCTAGGTCACATCCCTTCCGCACGAGACCACAAGCATCCCCCATCCCCTTTTGGGGTGGGGCCAAATCTGATTTGTGGTGGCTACAGTGTAACGGGAGAAGTGCGGCAAGTCGGGCAACCGAGCAAAGAGCCCTGGAACTAGTAGGGAGAAAGAGGCAAACCCCTGAGTGGTGAGAGAATGTAGAAACTCCGGAGAGGGGGAAAGAGAAAGAGGCAAATCCGACATTGTAGGGAGAACGGAAAACCACCGAGTGGGCAGAGAAAAAGAGGCCAACTCCGGTACGGGGTGAGAACAGAGAAGCCCAAGAGTGGGGGGTGAGACTGATGCAAACCCCAGAGTTGGGCCAGCCTGAAAGAAACATAGAGTGGGGAGAAAGAGGAAGTGATGCACCAGAGAGTGGAGAGACTGAACCCCTCCCCCCACACCCACCCCCTTCCCCGAGTGGGAAATGAGAAAGAGAGAACCCTCTGAGTGGGGATGAAAAAGAAAGATGCCCTGCATTGAGAAGAGAACGAAGAAGCCCTGGAATGGAGAGAGCGAAAGAGGCAAACCCCAGATTGGGGAGAGAATGATGAAGCCCCAGAGTGTAGAGCGAGAAAGAGGGAAACTCCGGAATGGAAACAGAACAGAGAAACCCCAGAATGGGGACAGACGAGAGAAACCCCAGGGTGGAGAGAGAGTGAAGGAGACAAACCCTGGAGCGGTGAGAGGACAAAACCCTACAGCGGAGAAAGAGAAAAAGGCATACCCCAGAGTGGGGAGTGAGGTAGAGGAGAGTCCCAGAGTGGAGAAAAAAGGAAGAAATCCCTGAGTGGAGTGTGAGAAGGAGCGCAGCCACAGAGTGGGTAGAAGACTGAGAGAAACCCAGCTTGAGGAGCAAGAAAGATGAAAGTTTCCCCCGAAGGGAGAAAGACTGAGAGTAACCTAGAAGAGATGCAATGAGGCCTGGCTGGAGTCCCAGGATGGCACATAACCATGACACAAACTTTATGCCTGTCACTAAACATAGGCAGGGGCCTATGGTAAAGAGACACAGTTTTGGGGGTCAGAAGTCAGCAGCCAGCGCTTTCAATGGCCTATTTCCAAAATCATGGCTTTAATTTGTTATTTCCTTTCTTATGGTAGGGAAAGAAACTAAGTTACCGTAGAATTCCGGACCGAATGCTTCATTTATGTTTGGCTATCCTGCCGGGAACTTTTTTAATTAGCGTAAGGATTGGAGTTATAGGTTTAGAGAAAGACAAAGTACTTTTTGAAGTTGAAGATGAATAAAAAGAGCCTGAGTCCTCCTTCTCACCTATCGCAGAACACTTTAAACCTTGATTTAAAAAATAGAAATGTTCACTTTCAGGTGCATGTCAAATCACTGTTGCAGAATATTACTTAAGGTAGAAGGGTACACACTTGCCACTTACGTTGTGTAATGTGATTGACATGAGAAAGAGTTTAAGATGATCTAATATCTATTGCTCAGAATTAGCTGAAACTTTTTTTTTTCTTTTGTATTTTTCTTTCTGCAGCATTATGGAAGGAGGTCGAGAGGTTTTAGAGTAACATGTCAATGTAGAGTAAACATCCAAAATGTATTGGATTGTTATTGGCACTTTTGCCTGTGTTCAAGAAAGTGTTTTGCACTTTTGTGTTTCATGTAAAAAGTGATTGACGTGCATTTTTCAGAGGTTTATTTAGTTTGTTAATCAGATGTTAGCATCATCATAGCAAAATTGGAGCTTTAGAAAAAAAATATTCTACATGGAGAATTCCATGAGACGCCCTGCAAATTCTTGACACCATGGACCCGGAGACTCCCCAAGCTAGAGCATGATGGGCTCAGAGGTAGTAAACAGTGGATGCCCTGGTCACACTCCCTTGGTCCCCATCCTATGGCAGGGGAGAGTCACAGGGCCTTACTGACGTGGGCCCTTTAAGAGCAGTCAGGAGACCACCAGGCCCAAAGGGAAGTCACCAAACCAACCCCACCCCACCGGCGTTGGTCACTCGGAACAAGATCCCCTCAATCTTACTTACCACCACAATAAGAAAACCACTCTTCCTTTAAGGGACTGGAACTCTAACCATGTCAATTAGCATACAAAACTAAAGAAATTGCCGTCCTGTTCTAGAGGTTGCTGTGACATCGGGGTGCATCAGGAATCTCTATAGGGCTTGCTGCGGGAGCCTGCACATATGCCCCAGGTATCTAGAAATCATATTTTCTATTTCTCTTTTTATTGTTTAAAGCACGGCCGGCATTTGGGCTGCCATCTTTTTTTTTTTTTTTCTCAAAATATTTTTATTTGCATTTCTTCAAACATGCACATCGGGACTCAACATTGTCCCCTTCAACCCCCATCTTCCCACCCCTCTCCCTCCCAACGGTTTTAACGGCTTTGCTTTGACCCAGCGACCCTTTGATGCGTTTCTCCTAGCCTGCGAACATGTCTAGAATACGGATATTGTGGGGGCACCATTGCAGCATGTAATCACTTTGCAGGAAGTCTATGGCGTCACCCCAATCTGTGGCAAAACTCTATCTGTCTCCTTGAATATTATATGTGATCCTCTCCATTGCTACGTAGGTCCAGATCCTGTGTAGCCACTCCTGTGTGGTTGGAGGAGACTTGTTTCCATTTTTGTGCTATAGCTAGCCACGCTGCAATGAGGAAGCCCATAAAGTTTTGTTTTTGTGTCCTTGTGAGGGATTTGTCTCGGGGGGGGCCCACATGCCGCACATCCATACTTCTTCTCCTAGGTTAGCCGTACCCTTGAAGATTTTCCTGCATCTGTGTTTTCACGTCCCCCCAGTATTGTTGCAGTTCCTTACAGTCCCACCATATGTGTCTCCAATTTTCCATGGAATCACAACCCCCCACCCCCCAGCATTTCCCTTGTGGTGTTGGGAACATTTTTGTGGATTCTCTCCGGCGTATAGTGCCATTGAATCATTACTTTGGTCCAGGCTTCCCTCGTTTGTATCGCCCGTGTCCATTTCGGGATTATTTGTCAACTGTAAATCCATTGATCCCTCGTTATTTGTTTCCTTAGTGTTTTTTCCCACTTTTTCATGTACTGCCAGGTGATGTTTTCTTCTTGGGCATTTAAGAACTTGTAGAGAGAGGAGACAAATTACTTTTCACCCGTTTGAGTCATCATATATGTCCCGAATGGGGTGAGGTCCCTTGTTAGTGCCTTTGTTATTCTTGGCGTTGTGAGCCAATGGTGGAGCTGCTCGTACTGGTATCTGTCCCTATCCGTGAGGCCCAGCAGTTCCTGGCATTCTATGAAGGTCCTGATCTGATGTCCCTCCTGCATATCTCCCACTTTTGTACAGTCCGCTTTGTGCCAATTTTGAAACAATCCTTTCCCCATTCCCAGGGGGAAGTCTGGGTTATCGAAAATTGGTATACAAGGTGCGGGATCTATCATGAGGATTCCCTTCTTGGGTGCTCTGTTCCATACTTCCATGATGGTATTCATGACTTCGCTTAGTTTGATGTTTCGATGTTGATGTTCGGGTTTCCTCCATAGGAGGTGGTGCAGATTTGATCTTGCAACAGCTCTATCCTGTGCCTCCCACCATTTCTCTGAGGTGTCCGTTATCCATTCCTGTATCACCCAAAGTTGTGCCGCCTCGTAGTACTTCTTAAAGTGGGGGAGTGCCATACACCCATCGAGTTTGTGTGCTTTAAGCGCCTGTTGCGACAATCTCGGTGTTTTATCTTGCCATATGTATTTGGTGATTGTTTTGGAGCGTGTCTTAAAAAATGCCGGTGGTGGAATCCGGATGGGGAAGGCTTGGAAGTGGTACAGCAGTCTGGGTAGGATCGTCATTTTGATGACTGTTATTCTGCCCCACCATGAGATTGATAGTGTGTTCCATCTGTTTAAATCGCTTTTTACGTCTTCTAAGAGTTTGGGGTAGTTCCCTTTGTAGAGGGTTTTGATCTCTGGTGTTAACGTTACTCCCAGATATTTCACTCCTTCTTCGGCCGTTTGTAGTTGTAGGTCTCTAGTCGTCTTGTATTTTTCTTCTTTGTCTCCCGCCAAGGCCATTACCGACGATTTCTGCTTATTTATTTTCAGCCCCGAGATCTTCCCATAGTTGTCTATCTGCTGGATGAGGAGGGGGAGCGTGTTGCTTGGGTCCGCCACGGTCATCAACATATCGTCCGCATATGCATATGTCCTCCCATCTCTATGCCCCTTACGTCTGGGGCCGCTCTGATCTTTGCTAGGAGGGGTTGTAGGAAGATTGCGTATAGTAGGGGTGACAGGGGGCATCCTTGTTTTGTGCCCCTTCCTATTCTGATGGGCTCCGATAGTTCCCCGTTAACTGCAATCCTGGCCATCGGTGAGTTGTAATTGGCCCGAATCATGTTTATGAAGGCCTTTCCCATGCCCATTTTCCGTAGTGTAGCAAATAGCATTGTCCATTCTACCCGGTCGAATGCTTTTTCGGCGTCTAACGAGATTATTGCCGAGGGGATTTCCATGATTCCCGTCTTCTCTATGAGGTGTACTATTCATGTAATATTGTTGTGGGTTTTCCTGTTTGGGATGAATCCCGATTGTTCTTGGTGAATTAAATTGGGGAGCAGGGGAGCTAGTCTGTTGGCGAGGACCTTTGTATAGAGTTTGGCATCGACATTGATTAGGGCAATTGGGCGGTATGAGCCTGGTTTTTCTGGATCCTTCCCCTTTTTGTGGAAGACTAGTATTTTTGCTTCGTTCATGGACGCAGGGATGTTGTTTGTAGCCTTGAAAGTGTTGAATAGAGTGGTTAAATATGGAGTTAAGATTTCCGCGTATGTTTTATAGAACACAGCGGTGAAGCCGTCTGGGCCCGGGCTGCCATCTTTTAACAGTAGCACAGTACTCTGAGGTCTGTGCATCAGTATCTGTCCATTGTAATTAGTCCTTCGTCAGGTGTTGTTGAAAGAGCCATGTTTTTAGAGCTTTCTGAAATTGGAGAATTGTTTGGCATTCCAAGCTGACCCCAGGATCGACTTCCAGAGGATGGGTGCATGACAAAGAGGATTGTTTGCGGTTCCTCTCTTTGTGGATGAGTTGTTCTTCAAGCCGGTTGGTCGATTTGCTGCACGAGGTGCATGTATTTTGTATTTTATTGAATTTATATAGCCCTTTAATCCAAAGTGCTTTACATGAGAACAAGTAACATACAGTAAGCATAAGATGACAATTGAACAGTATAAAGAACAATTTACAATATTGCAGAGGTGAGGGAGGAGTAGCGAGGGGCAGAGGTGTGCAAGGGAATAGTAGATGTTAGGGGAGGTACGAGCGGGAGAAAGAGGGGAATGGAAGAATGTGTGAGGAAGAAGGGAGGAAAAAGTAAGACTAGATGGGAGCAGGGGGTAGGGAGGAAGGAGGTAGCTAGGATGGAGGGGTTAAGGAAGAGCAGGAGTAAGAAGTGAGAAGAGAGGGGTAGGGAGAACGAGAGGAAACGTAGTGTCTTAGGGAGGTGAGTGAAAGAGATAAGATTTTAGAGAAGAGCTAAATGAAGGGTAGGAGGAGAGGAGAAGAGCGGATGTGAAGGGGGAGGCGGTTCCAGTGGAAGGGAGCAAGGAGTTGGAAAGAGCAGAAGCGTGAGGGGGCGCAGGGTGATGGTGGTGGAGGAGGAGAGAGTAGGAAAAGATTAGCAGTGCGGAGAGAACGAGAAGGGGTATAGAAAGTAATAAGGGAGGAGAGGGGGGGCGGGGCAAGACCATAGAGGGATTTGAAGGCAAGACAGAGGAACTTGAATTTGAGCTGGGAGTGAAAAGAGAGCCAACCTAGTGAGGTGAGAGAAGAGGAGATGGAATCAAGAAGTGAGAGATGGCATAGGGAGCGGATGGCAGAATGGTAGATATATTTGAGAGGGGAGAGATGAGAGGAGGGGAGTCCAAAGAGAAGGGAGGAAACGTAGAGTCTGGAGAAGATGAAGGAGGTAATTAAAAGTTTAGTAGCTTGAAAGGTAAGGAGGGGTTGAATTTTACGAATGTTGTAGAGGTGAAAGCGACAGGACTTGGCAGTAAGAGAAACGTGGTGAGATAGAGAGAGGCGAGGGTCAATATGAGGACCAAGGTTATGGGCATGGGGAGAGAAGGAGAGCTGGGAGGGGGGGAAAGAGAATGAAAGGGGGAGGGGAGGGAGGAGGAAGAGTGTTAGCAGGGAAGAAAAGGAGTTCAGTTTTTTCAGCATTAAGAGTAAGGAAGTGAGAGGACATCCAGGATTTAATAGCAGAGAGGAAAGAAGATAGTTTATCATGAATGTCAGTAGAGAAATGGGAGAAGGAGAGGAAAAGCTGGGCATCATCCGCGCAGAATGGTGCGAGATACCAAAAGAGGAGATAATAGGAGCTAAGAAGGAGGTGTACAGTGAGAAAAGAAAGGGGCCGAGGACAGAACCTTGGGGAACGCCGTGGTTGAGGGGATAAGTGGGGGAGGTAGAGCCACCCAGGAGACAGAAAAGGTGCGGTTAGAAAGATAAGAGGAGAGCCAATTAAGAACATTGTCCTTGAAGCCAAATGAGGAGAGGAGGATGGTTGACAGTATCAAAAGCGGCGGAAAGGTCAAGGAGAATAAGAACAGAGAAGTGCTTTGAGTAGCGTGCAGAGAAGAGAGAGTTAAGAACAGAGGTGAGGACAGTTTCAGTGGAGTGCAGTGGGCGTAAGCCGGATTGGGTAGAGGGAAGGAGGGAGTGGTTAGAGATGAAGGAAGAGAGTTGAGAATAGACAATGAGTTCGATAAGTTTAGAAAGGAAGGGTAGGAGAGAGATGGGGCGATAATTTGAAGCAAGATGGGGATTAGCAGAAGGTATTTTGACAATAGGGACAATAGGGATGATAGTCACGTGCTTAGAAGGAGAAGGAAAAGTGGAAGTTGAGAGGTTGATGTTGAAGAAGGAGGTGAGATAGGGTATGAGGGGGTAGATTTTAGGGATGAGGGGGGTAGGAATGGGGTCAGAGGGAGAAGCCGTAGGATGAGTGTTGGATAGGAGTAGGGTAACATCAGAATGAGTGACAGGAGAGAAAGAGGACCTAGCAAAGGTACAGGGAGGAGAAGGAGGAGAGTAGGAGGAGGAGTAGGAGAGGATAGTTTGACAGAGATTGAGAACTTTATTAGAAAAGGAGGAGGCAAGGATAGTAGCAGTGAGAGAAGAGGAAATGGAGGGATCAGGGTTAGATGGAGAGAGAAGTCGGGCTAAAGTTTTTGGAAAATGCGGCGAGGGTGAGTGGAATGAGACTGGAGAAGGTCAGAGAAGTAAGTGCGTTTTGCAGAGTTGAGGCATGAGTCGTAGAGGGTATGATTGGAGAAGTATGCAGATTGGTTAGAGGGGGTTGGGTGTTTGAGCCATTGACGTTCAAGGCACTATGTGGAGCTTGTCTGCCGGGTATGCTGGTGTGCTCCTCGTGACTGCTCTGTAGATGATACATGTATCTTGAACAGTATCCTGGCTTGGAGTGGAAGCTAATGTATTTCATGTAAAATGGGGGTAATTCGGTCAAATTTCTGTGCTCTTGTAATAAGATCTGCTGCAGCGTGGTGGACTGCTTTTAGGGGAGCCAAGTGGACAGCTGGGAGCCCTGCCAGGAGAGCATTTCCCTCATCGATGTGTTCGACATCAAGGGCCTGCACTATGGTCTAGAAGACTCGCGGTAGGATGAATGGTTTGATTTTTTTGAAGGGTAGAGATTCTGAGGCAGGCTATTTGGGCCTTCTTGGCTATGTGTTTCTAGAGGCACATGCTACCATGTTGAATGGTGAAGCCTAAGGATTTTGCTGAGTCTAAGAGTTCTGAATCAAATCCTTCTAGGCGCATATCATTGAGCCATTGTTGGACAGGTTGTTTTTTTAGCGGGTGGACCGATGAGGCGAATTTAGCCTTGGATGGGTTTAGAGGTAGGCAGTTTACATCCTCGGGAAGCATGAGGGAAAATGGTAATTTCAGTGCAGGCAAAGTTTGCTCAATTGTCAGACCAGACACTGGGAAAGCAGGCAAGGGAAAACCACTTATGGTGCACCGACCAGGGTTTGCAGAGTTGGCAAGTTCTGAAACGGCATGTCACATGTTATCTGACATGTCAAAGGTTCTAGTGCAATCCAAAATGGTAGACCATCCATTTGAAGGCTTGGCTCAACCGTACAACCCCAGGTGAGCTCATTAAGCACAACCAAACCCCATCCCTCAACAATTTGACAGCCCAGGTGCAGACCCTTACGGGGAGCCAAAATCAAAGGGGGGGCATCAGAAGGTTATATGATTCTATTGGTTAGGGTTGGAGCTTGAAAAAGGAGCTACATGTATTAGTGTTGAAGCAATTTTCAAAAGGATATAGTGGATGCGCTGATGCCAGGAGCCTCTGCGTGATCCTCCCAGGTCACGGTCCCATGAAGTGGTTTGAGCCCCCCTTTTTTTCGTTCCCCCAACCATCCTGCAGAGCCGACAGACTGACCTGGGACCATATACTGCAGCCACAGCTTCAAGCGTGGACAAAATCGACCCCGGAATCGTAAAGAATCAGCCGCCGACCTCTGCTGTGAAAGTGAAAGCTCTGTACTTTGAAGCACGCATTAGGGATGTGGCCTGCAGAAGACCCTGTCCTCCGAGACATCGAAGAAGGTGTGCCGAGGGAGTGTGGGGAGGTAAGCCTGTACCCCTCCTCACTGCAGCAAGCACCCGCTCCGGTGGCAAAGGGAGAAACTACCCCCACTCGTCCAGATAGGCGGCCGACACGAGTGTTGGTGCTGGCCCGCCTGGGGGAGGGGTAGCCTCAGCGAAACACCACAGCTAGGAAGCCGGGAGAGCTCCTGCGTTGGTCTAGGCTTAAGGTGAGAAAAGGTGGGCTGGCGCCTAAATAGGCTGACATCAGAGAACCCAGGAGAGCACCCACAGCTCACGGGGGGTGGGGGTTGCATAGAGACTGCATGCTCTGCATAGCCAGAAATGCCTGGCCTCTGGGAGAGGAGGAGGAGGGCAGGAGCCTTAATAGGACCCGAAGGGGACACCCTTTGGAAAATGCTTGAGGGAGCAGGGGACATCACTGCACTACCCTACCACCCCACTCCCCCCCACGCCTCGGGGCAATAAAGCCCATACAGGGCCCAGGAGAGCAGCACACCCTGTGCTTTGGAGTCACCGGGAGCCAATCCCTACCCCCCCATTCCCCTGGGTGTGGCTTTGCGCCGATGCCCATCCGGGAAGGATTCCAATAGTCTGGTGCAACAGGGGACCATGGAACAGGCAGCCTCCAGGAGCTAGCGGGCAAAAAAGAACTTTGGAAGACTATTCCCTTGTGGCACCAGCTTTGTGAGGGTTGCTGGAGGCAGGGGACTCCCTTGTCCCTCAGAAGGGGAAGAAGTATTGGGTCGGTCCTTGGAGGTGAGGACCCCCGATCTCGGGGCATGTGCTCGCCTCCCAGGCTACGGACAAAAGAGACACCCTCTGACTTGGAGGCATACCTACAGGGGGTGACGCTGAGAGATCACCGACCATCGGCGCCCATTGAGGGCGGTGGGAGACACTCAATAGGAGCATGGCGCGGAACAGCAGGTAACGGTGCATGGAGACAAAGGTGAAGTTGGCCGTCTTTAATTACACACCGGGTGGTTTGGGAGCTGGTGGCACAGCGCAGACTGTCATAGCCCCTGCCCCAGAGGAATCCGCAGCTACGAAAAGGATGTCACTGCATTAATGGAAGAAATCAGGAACATGAGGGCGGACATTGGGGGCCGGGTGGATAAGATCACATAAAGAATAGACAAAATGGAGGAGAGACTGGAGGAAGTCGAGCACAATCAATCCTCTCTCGACACCCTAGAGACACAAATGGATATGTGGAGGTCAGAAATGGAAAGGCGTGAGGAAGGTCAGGATGAAAATGGGTGATTTGGAAAACTGCGAGAGGCGGAACAAGCTTAGGATTTTTGGTATCCCAGATTGAGATGGGGAGATTGAGCTGGACCTGAAGAGAGCGTTACATTAGGTCACGAAATTGGTATTCGAGGATGACACCATTGACAAAGCCGAGATTGAAAGAATTCACTGTGCGTGCGGGGCTGTGGGAGGCCCGAAGTTAGTGCACGCAAGGTTCCATAATTACGCAGACAAAACAAACATTCTGGAAAAAGCAAGGCAGAGAGGTCCGGTCATGTACTGCTCATCCAGAGTGACTATCTTTCAGGACCTGTCTTCCCTGACCCTAACAAGGAGGAGGGTGTGCTTGCCCCTGACGAAATGGCTAAATGAGAAAGGAGTGAGGTATAGGTGGGGTTTCCCGTTCTCCATCTCCTTTGAATTTGATGGACACAAATATAGATTGACAACGGAGGAAGACATTCGGAGGGTCACAGGGGAGATGCTCTGAGAAGCCGACACATCGAAAAATTGTGGCGAGAAGGCTGAAGGGGACAGGCAGTGGCTGATTAAGGGTTCGAGGAGAAGACAGATCCCGGGATCCAGGAAATATAGGAAATTGAACACATTGCCTATCGCAGACACATGATTCATAGTGAGCGGCAGCCAAGGTGGTTATACATGATCAGAGAGGTTCTCTCTGAGACGAACAGGGGTAATGCATGTTCAAGCAGGCCCCCAATGTGTTTTTGTTAATGCAATTTGTTTGAGAAGGGCACTGCCCGGCTGTGAGGTAGACGATAGTCTGGAAAGTTGAGGTTTGGGCAGATGGGACCGGGGCGTGAGGGGGTTAGGAGGCTCAAAGGTAATGTGGTGTTTTGGGTCGTGGGACCGACTGGGATCTGGTTTCAACTGGTGGTTCGGTATTATCCTAGTGACGTTAACCGGGAGGGCTTGGGCGCCCATTAGGGATCTGGGGCGGGGGGGGTCACTAGGGTGTGGGGTACGATACAGATCTTCAAGTTGTGTTGTTTGGTTGGCTTGGGATGGATTTATGTGGCCAGGCCGCCCGGAGTTTCATGGGGACCCGTGCGTGAGGGAATAGCAGGATGGCTGTAGCTTTAGATGGTGCGGGGAGAGGCCACCTGAGGGTGGGGACACTGAATGTAAATGGGAGGAATTCCCCCACAAAAAGGTCTTTAGTGTCTAGGGAATTTCGAAGAGCCGGCCTAGATGTCATGTTTATCCAGGAGACTAAGTACGCTAGGGGGGAGGAACGGAGGATCCCCGGGAGGATACTACTTGGTCAAGAATACTGGGGATCGGGGCTCCTAAGAAAAGCAGGGGTTGGAATCCTTATTGTTAAAGGGCTATGAATGGAGGTTACGAAGGTTTGGGCTGACAAGGAGGGTAGACCACTCTTAGTCTCTGGGATTATTAAAAAGGTGGGATTCACATTTGCTACAATCTACTGCCCAAACCAGGGTCAACAGCAGTTCCTGAAGAAAACTCCCCCGAAGATAATGCTTGAATCCACAGGCCGTATAATATTGGGGGGAGACTTCAATGCTTGGGCCGATTTTAAAACTGGACAGACAGGCCGGAGATGGGGGGGTAATAACACTGTGCCTAAAACGGCCTATGGCGAGATACTTGAAATGTTAGAGGTTTATGGGCTGAGGGACATATGGCGGCACATGCACCCAGAGGAGAGAGTTCATACCTTCTACTCAGCCCCACACAACACTTTTATTCAAATTGATTACATATACCTATCCAGGGGTCTGTGAAGCGAAGCACTGAGCTCTGAGATTTCTCCGATCTCATGGTCAGACCATGACCAGTTATCGGTGGACCTGAACTGGAACGGGATGGTGCCCAGGGGGTCCAAATGGAAATGCAATGAATCACTGTGGAAAGACCCGGTGTCCCATGCCGAATTGGCCAGAGAGATAGAGGAATTTTGTACGAAAAATAACACAGGAGAGGTCTCGAAGAGAACGGTTTGGGTGGTGGTGAAGGCTACATGCAGGGGGATTCTGATCAGAGAAGGGGCCCGGAAGAAACAAGAGTGGACTTTAATATAAAACAGGCTGTGGGCCGAGATTGCGCAGCTAGATAGGAGGGCCAGAGATGCCATGGAGGGGTGGGAGGAGAGGGTTATGGAAGTAAGGGGAAATAGGGAAGAGCTAAGACTACTACAGGAAGTTCAAATAATCAGGAAACTACAGTTCTTGAAACAAAGGTTTTATGAAAAAGGCGATAAAGCGGACACACTCATGGCTACTAGACTGAGGGGACAATGGGGCGATCGTGGGTGAAGGCGATCGATGGGGTTGACATACCACAGGACCATGGGGTGAAAGGGATTCAGGTAGCATTTGCATCCTTTTATTAAAAGCTCTATAAAACTGACTCCAGTCTGGGAACCGATGAAATAACAAAGTATCTGGAGGGAATTCATATGCCCAGGCTCTCCCCTGAGGAGGCCGCGGCAATGGAGGCTCCCATAACAGCTGAGGAAATTAAGAGGGCTGTGCCAAGGGTTCCTTTGTGGGAGGCCCCGGGGGAGGACAGCTTCTCAGCTGGTTTTTATAAGGCTTTTATGACCACCCTCATCCTGTTCATGGTAGTACTGTCTAATGACATCTTGGAGTCAGGGGAAGCCCCAGAATCAGTGATACCCAAGGAGGGCAGGGACCCGCGCCAATGTGTATTTTATCACCCCATCTCTCTCCTAAATATTGACGCTAAAATCTACACATGAGTCATTGCAGCAAGACTCGAACAACACATGCCCAGGTTGATCTATTCCGACCAGGTGGGCTTCATAAAGGGACCTCAGGGTGCGTACACAATCAGGAAGACCCTACATCTGATTCATGAGGCCCAGGGGTTGTGAGGAGACCCTGCTCTCCTTCAGTGGATGCTGAAAAGGCCTTTAACCAGGTCGAGTGGGGCTTCGTTGGGGATGTGTTGGATAGGGTTGGCCTGGGCTCTAGAGGTAGATGGGGTATAATGGCGGTTTACGCTTCCCCCCAGGCTTGTGTCAGAGTTAATGGTGACTATTCCCGCTGGTTTACCCTAAGCAGGGGCATGCGACAGGAGTGTCCACTCTCGCCGATCCTGTTCGTGCTTTCCCTGGAACCATTGGCCCAGAGAATCATAGAAGATCCCTGTGTAGAAGGATTTATGGTGGGGGTGGAGTACAAGGTTGCCTTATACGCAGACAATATGTTATTACATGTGAGCAACCCCCTAGCCTCTATACCAAGGGTGCTCCAGTTGATCGAGCGGTACGGGGTCCTTTTGGGATTTAAGATTAACAGGGCTACATCTGTCCTGTTCCCACTGGACGGGGACGGAGAGATAAATAGGTTCAATCCACTTAGATTACTGGTTAACCTGGGCACACTTAGATATTATTTAAAGCCATCTTCCCCGGACTCATATCCGGGTTCTGGGCAGACATGGAAAGATGAGAAAAACGGACCATATCCTGGCTTGGACACCTCATTGCCCTGAAGATGGTGTGTTTGCCATGTTTTCTTTGCGTGTTTCAAATGCTTCGAATTCGGGACCCAGAGGCCTATTTCAGAGAGATAAAGGGAGCTATGGTGAAATTTCTATGGCATGGGAAAAAGTCGAGGATATCTTTCGAGGACCTCACCTTACCAAAAGACTGGGGAGGGGGGTGTGTCTTCCAAATGTAAAATTGTATTATAAGGCAGCTCAGCTAAGGGTCCTCATACGACATCTTAGAATGCAGAAGGAATACCAATGGGTTGGTCTGGATAATATCCACCTGTCTCCGGCCACTGTGGGGGAGTGGTTGTGGGTTCCCAGATGCAGGCTCCCCCGTGCGATTCGAGACCACCCGATTCTGGGGACAATATGGGAGATGAGGAGACAGGGCGCCGACATGCAGGAGGTAACGACATGGCCTTCTCCTCTGAGCCACTTGTGGGCATCTGTAATACGTGATGCGATCCCAACCCCAGAAAGATTTCAGGCATGGTTCAAGGCAAATCTGGAAAGGGTTGGTCAACTCTGGAGGGACGGGTCTGTTCTTACTTTAATGGACCTGGGAGAACCATTGGGGGTGGGGGAGCCCTTTTGGTATTCTAATACCTCCAGTTAAAAGGGGTGCTTATAGGGGGGAAATGGAGGGACGATATACGGAGAGGTCTTACCCCCTTTGAGAAACTCCTTGATAAAAGAACGGAAATGAAGGGTCTGATTTCAGCTATGTGAAGGGAATTGGTAACTGAAGGGAATAGTTCCACCGTAAAATTAAGACGTAGTTGGTAAAGGGTTATGGGGCGAGAGATGGATACGGAGCTGTGGTCACAACTGTGTAAAGTGGCCCCACAGAGTTAGATTTCTAGCCAATATAAAATGCATGCCTTCAAGCTCCTCCACCATTGGCAATATGATCCCGTTAGGCTCTCAAAGATGTTCCAGGTTGTTAGGCAGAAACCTGTGCAGTTCCCTTAGGGACCACTGCAAAAGGCTTAAGACTACAGGTGTTGGCAGTAAACCCAATTGGTAGCAGTCTGTCTGTACCACCCAGATTTACCTGGTAGCTGTGGCTGAGCAGCCAGACTTCTCTCAAGAAGAGTTAGACAGTATATAGATTATACAAGATAGGTACCAAAATACAGTAGCACAAGCAAACACTGACCAGAGCTTTGGTATCAAGTATATAATTATTTATTTAAACACACACTTAGAAACATTCTAGCACTATTATTATAAGTAAGTTCAAAATCACAGTCACTATTATCATATGTACATCCCTTATTCCTTATTTGACAAGTCTTAGTTAACACCACTTATTTCCAGACAGAGGTGAGCGCTTAACTAAAGATGGCACTCCAATAAGTTTAAGAAAAAGGGAGGGAAGAGGCAGAAATTAGGAACAGCACACAACACAATCCTTCAGAAGCACTTAGCAAGGCAGGAAAGTCAAAGTCTACTTGTGAGCAAAACGTTCAGAGGCCAAGCTCCCTCTTGGAGAGAGTAGAACACCATAGCGCCCAAGATCACACATTTTAAAAGACTTGGAGAGTCTTGCAGAGAGTTCAGAAAGGAATTAGTTCAGTTTAGAAAAGTTCAGTTAGCCAGCTTAGGGACAACCCAAGTGGTAAATTGAGGCTTTAAGAGTCACCCCACACAGACCGTTGCGAGAGAGGCCAGGCGGACACAGTACCTTTAAAGTGGAGAGGATCCTCCAGCGGGGGCAGTTGTTCCTGGCAGCGGGTGCAAGTCGCGGCGTCGTCCAGAGGAAGAGATGATATCGACGTGGAGGAAAGCTGAAGGCTGTTGCACTGCCAGGGAAGAAACCAGTCGCGGAGGTCTCCGGTTAAAAGGTACTACCTTTTATTCACGGTAGTGGATAAAACGTGGTATTCCGGTTGCCGGGGTGCTTGGCACAGGCAAGGCAGCCATGAGATGATCCGGGAAGGCGAAAAGGCAGGCAAACTGGTTATCCCCACCAGTCAAAGGAAGAAGACTCTTCAGATTGAAGATCTCCTCTGTCGTCGGGAAAAGTGGTGAGACGGTTCAGCAGGGCTCCACCGGTGGTGTCGTCGTTGCAGGTCGGCTCAGCTTCTCCCTCTTCGGATTCTTTGGTCCTGTGGCGACGTCTGAAGTCCCAGTCCCCAAAGCCCTGCTTTTATGCAGAAAACCCACATTCATCAGTCCTAGCTGTCACTCAAACATGCTGGGCCAATCACACCAGAGTGCGACTTGAGTTGCCGAGGCAACTCAGTCCAGGGTGCCTAAACCCCCTCCCACACTCCCTGTGGTACCCATACAGAGTGGCACCACTTTTGGAGGCGTCTGTGGAGAAGCCCGCCAAAAAGTGGAACTAAGGGCTCAACTTGGGTTGGAGTCACAGAAGCGAACAGAAACGCCATTTTGGAACCAAGTTTCGGCAAAAAATACCAACCGGTGAATTTATATTAATTTAATAAACCAGCGGTATGTTCGAGGCTATATTAAAAAGTGGTAGCCTCGGACAATGGGAAAATCCCATAGGAATATATTCGCGGTCGAATATAAAAAGTAGTATCCACTGCCACCAGCCAAAACTCAGTCGGGGGGACTGGACAATGCCCCCTCGAACAACCGACCCCGGGGCCATCGAATTGCCCCGACCATTGCGTCCACAATAGAATGGTTTGTACTGGTTCTGTTCACAATTTAAGACTAGTAAAGCCAATGGTACTTTACATGCCCTGGGAGACAGTAGTCAGTCCCAGGGTATGGAGTCTATGGGCCTCATTACATGGTAGGCGGTGGACCAAGGTGCTATTAGCACCTTGGTCCATGACGGTAAAATACCGGCACCGCCTTGGTGGAAAGGGGAATTACCGCCCTATTCCAAGGTTGGCGGGGCGGTAATTCCCCCTTCCACCATTGCCCTTCCCCATTCCCATTTTTGCCCCATAGGGCATATTGGGAATGGGCAAGGTGCTAAATACGTCACCGAAAATTTGCGGTGCCGTAATTGGCACTAAGGTCCCTTAGCAGGTTGGTTTTTAACGCCTGCTAAAAGCAGGCGTTAAAGTACCAACCCGCTAAGGGACCTCGTAGTAAGGCGGTAAGGGTTAACGGTCACCAGTACAATTACCGGTGACCGTTAACCCTTACCGCCTACCGTGTAATGCGGCCCTATGTTTGGGGGTTGCTACGACACCCCTGGGTTACTGCACGGAGGGTGCTGTGTAACCCACATACCAAAAACACATGAAGCCCTATGGGGTAAAGGACCCCATAGCCCATAAAACACATACAAAGTCAAAGGAACACCTCAAATCATGTCTAAGAGTGGGAGAAAAAGAGTCTCACTCTTAGCAGGAGAAAAAAAATAAACCCCAAAAATCCAACAAAGCTGCTGGGGGACTCCCTAGGTTTCGGAAATTAGCCTGAACAGAGAATTCTCCCTAACACTGACGGCGAGCCCCAACTGCTGGCGCCTATGTGGAGACCGAGCCGATTACTGGCATATGTGGTGGGGATGCCCCTGGATAAGTGTTCTGGGACAAGGTGCTGGGTTGTATAAAAGACCTGGAAGGGGTACACAGGGGCAACACACTCTTCCTAATCCTGTTTGACTTGAAGGAATTAGAGGGAGAACTGAGTAGAGTGCGGGGGTTGGCAGTACCCTTACTGCTCGCAGCACGGACCTGCCCTCGGGTATTTATAAAGCGCTAGTGATGAGGTGGAAGTGTGCCCGGACCACAAGCAAGAGAGAATGGCTTAATGTGGCAATGAACATATGCATTATCGAAAGAATCACTGCGGGACTCCATGGGAAGGTTGGAGCGCATGAGAACACCTGGAGGGAATTTATTAACAAATATTGTAACATCTGAGGTAGGGGGAGATCAGACGCAAAGACTAAGGGAAGGTTGATAATCTATATGCCACCAGGAGTTCAAGGATTCGAGAGGACCTCCACCAGCCGGACTCTAACCCATATACGAAAAATGTCTCCTGAGGTGGCCTTGGTTTCGCAGGTAACAAAGGACTTTGTAATCCCGTCAGTAAGACAACAAAAGGTTTTTTTTTTATAGATAGAAGACACCAGTATCTGAGGGAAGGGGATGGGAACCGCGTTGAGGGTGGGGGGGGGGGTGGTTGCTTGCAGGGTTGGTTGTTTTTGTTGTGTGAAAACCTATAATTAAAAAAAAATGTAAAAAAAGGATATAGTGTTGAGAAGAGCGGGAGGTTGGTGAAGAGAAGGGGTCTGTAGAAAAGGGGTATATCCGAAAATTGCAGAAGTTGAGGAGGAAGTAGAGCATGATAAGAAGGTGGACCGCATAAGCAGTAGCAGAACATTTATTTAATGTATTTATTTATCGGGTATTTATAAAGCGCTAATACAGCAAATGGTGTTTCAAGGCGCACAAGACTAAAAAGGAGTTTGGGGGGGACAGGGATGAAATAACAATAATGGTCCTACTAGGCCTTGTGACATTCGGATTGCTGCAACATCCCAAAACACAGGCAGGGGCGCTGTCATGAGTTTGCACCAAGTGTGGTGAACACGGCTGCCAATTTCTTCTGTGGCTACTACATACAAATACCATAGCTGCTGTAAACCACACTTGGTTATTAGGTACTGAGTCTGTTATATCATATTAATCACCTAATGTTTGGTTCCTTCAGAATTACACTCTACACGTTTGGGCTATTTGTTGGCTAGTTACCCGATAAAGGGCTGGCACCCAACTCGTGTGGTGTTGATATTACTTGTTCTAGTCATTGGGGAAAATGACTCCGTTGTTTTAAATGCTCAGCTTCTGCAAAAGGACTTGACATGTATTTTTGCTTGGCTTCATTATGAAATCAAATCAAATCACACCGCCCTGTGTGCCTCTTGACATGAAATGATGTTAATAGTATAAATCATTGACTGCTTTTACAGTATTTTAGTCCATGTACGCAGCAAAAACGATTTGTACTGTTGGACTTTTGGAACGTTTTTTGTGCAAAATGCTGTTTTTTGAAGTTCTGTCCCTGCCCTGTGCTCTTTATGTAGATTAATTCTCAAAAGAAGAAAATAAAAACAGAGAAATTCTAAACGACGAACCTCTGAATACATTGTTTTGATATTTGAATACAGTTAAGTGCATCCGTTTTTATTTTACACCTAACATGGGGTGCGTGGGACTGACTGCAGGTTCTAGTGTAATTCCGCATTAAGAGGGAATGATGTGCAGAGCTCAGTAATATATCACTTGTTTACTGTGTTTTTAAGCACATAGACAACTTAACAATTCTATCAACTGGCATTATTGCAAGAAAAATAAAACACTGAAAAGAAACATTTTATATTTCTGCACGAGTCGATTTTGAATGTACAAGCGAAAAGGAGCAGAGCGAATCTCAGGTAAGTCAACTGCCATGAGTGAAGTAACCTGAACCAGCTTATCCAACCGAACGAATCCGAGGGCCCAACCCCTCGGGACAAAGGACTTTCAAGACCACTTACCTCAGTTTGACCTAGCGGGGGTGCCCGTGTGATTAGTATCCAATGTTTGAGAGTTATCCTGTAAAAGAAATAGTTTATAAGGACCCCACACTCTTTTGGTCTACTCGGGGGTGGCAGTGTATTACAGAATTCACTTTCATATTCATGTATCATGGCAATGTCCTTCAAGGAACCCCGGGCAGAAGGAGCAGGACTCCCAGCCAACCCCCCTCCCCATCCCGCCCCTCCCGTCCAGGCTTTAGACAGGGCCAGTACAAGACCCCAGTGTCTCTAAACACCATTAGGAACAGACCCTTCCCAACCCAGCAGGCCCATCAGGGATGATGCCCGAACTTCAATCCATTCATTCGTGAGGACGTCAGGAACACACCCTCCCGAAAGACAGAAATAGCCTTACATTTCCATTCTAGGGGTAAAAACCCACCATCAAGGAAACCACATCTCGGAGAGCAATCGGATTTGTAAAGGTGTATCTTATTTAGGCATCTTGAGTAAAATGTCTTTGATGGATGAATTTAACATGTATCAAGCTTATACTATAACTTAAAGAGACACTCTTGGTCAACCCTCTAATGTGTTTCCACTGCGCTTTGTAGATTGGGACTCCAACTCCTCCCATCACAACTGTGCCTTCTCGAATCACTCTTCCCCTCCAATACTGCGATATAGGAGGGAGAGGAGGCATCCGTCTCTTCTTCATTCAATCATTTCAGTTAAAGCCGGGAAACTGGATTGTCTTGATGCAGGATATTCCAACGGGGGAAAACGGCAACAGTGAGCCTATCCTGCTCAACGACCCCCCTTGAACAAGTAGTGAAGTGCACTCCCAAACAGGGTGGCAAAGTGGGACTAGTAGCCAACGAGTGCATATGCAGGACTGTTATGTCCAAATACAAGATATTGAAGATCTTAGTCCTTTCACTTTTTGACGTAATTGGAAAGGATGGGTCACGGGACGGGGGTCGGGGGGTGGAGGCAGGCACCCACCAGCTTGCAGGGCGAAAAAGGAGCTTTACATACATCGGCGATGGCCACACCAACCTCCCCCATATCCTGTCCTACCAAAAATGGAGCCAAACCGGTTTGGAAGGGGCACACCATCAATAACCGAGTGAGCAGTAAAAGCACAAGCATTCCGGCTGTGTAAGGGCCAACGTCCCCAAGAGGCTATGAACCCATTCCGACTACACAAAATCCTGCTTCTTCCCCAGAAGGGGGGGAGACCCTTACTCTGAGGGCAGACGGCGCACCTAGGGCCTACACTACAAATTCCGTACCTTTCATCCCCATAGCCAAAACCAGTAAGGTGTTAGCAGGATATGCCACCTGGGGGAATGCGGGGGGGGGGCAGAAATCATTTCCACTCTATCCGAATTGTCCTTAGGGAGCCAAGTGCGGCAGAAGGAATACCGAGCTTTGGCAGGAGTTGCCACCCACCCCCAGCAAATAGTAAGATAGATTAACTCATAGCCCACCCCCTGGTCAAGGTTGATGCCCCTCATGGAAATAAGTTACAATGGCCCGTGCTGGGGAAAAGGTCATTAATTGATTCTTCGTGGCCCAAACATTTGCTGTAAATGGTGTACTAACGGTCCAGTCTCCCTCTCTAGCCTAAGCTCAGAAGCCGCTTGCTGAGAATTGTGACCCTTCTGGGATAGAACACGCTCTAGAGTTACTGCAGTTGATTGATTTCTACATGGATGGAATGTTTAATGTTTTCATATGTGTCATGATGTACCTTTATGTCCCCAGGCCGAATTAAAGTTATTGATAGATTGTTAAGGCGGTAACGTTCTTGATGCCTGAGGGAACACGGGAAAAAAATTCTTGCGTTGTGTTCCGGAGCCCACAGTACAGAAATATGTCCACAAAGAGAATTCCAACCTCCCACGCCCTCTAAATTGCAGCATAGTTACAAAGCAGCCCTCGGGAAATAGTTGTGTGAATGAGAATATCCGTAACCTCCTTGTTACGTCAGTAAAATGTCTGTGCTGTCAAGAACACTCTTGGAACGTGACAACTGGGGAGCAGGGGTGAGTACAAGTTGCCAAGGCCCTTTTGCAACTAAGTCTGTTTGAGGATGGTCATTTCTGCTTGCTTTGAGGCCACTCTGAGATGACGACAGCGTTCAGGCGTGAAGGGGCAGCGCCCTGTCCAGACTCGCATGTGGACGGACTAGTGCTTCTGCATACCAACGTAGACTTACTTACAACGAGGCCGACGGCAGCAAATTTCCAGAGTAGCAGCATTTTATTTTCAATGTACTGGTTGTCATGTTTTAAATACAAAGCCAGTTCGGTTTCTCCGAGTCTGGCTGATTCACGACACTGCGAATAATTGTGAGCTGTTAGCAGTCATCCTGCTCTGACAGCTAAAGTCTTTGATAGCCAAGCTTGTATATATGCTCGATATTTACCAAAGCTTTGTTAGGGTGACTTTAAAAGAACAAAAGAAACGCATACCAAACCCATCGTGCTTTAGGTATTTAGGGATTCAGGCATACAATTATCAAAGAGAGAAATGAGTCATTTTGGTCTTTCTTATCTTCCCAAAATACTCTTTAATATGCAAAACAGCCAAAACCTTATTGGTTTTATTGGTGCCACTAGACTTTATCTTTGGAGCTCTTTCTGATCAATACACAAATACACTGTGTTAAGCAATCACTTTTATATTCAAATACACAACATGCATTTTTTAAACCATTTCAAAAATTAGGGTTTTCCCTTCAGAAAAGTAAAGTTTAAAAATGATGCATCATTTTACAATCTTAAACACCTGCGTATGCTTAAGTCAAGCACAGAGTTCCCACAGGTGGCACTAAAATAATGTTCAAAAGCAAGCACTAATTTCCCTACCCGGCCCCACGTGTCAGGTCTACGGCCGCCCAAAAGGTGCACGCATGAAATAGATATTGGAGAATAAAGATTACCCCTGCTATCTGCGCAGGGAGTATTAATTTTATTAAAGACTAGGAGGCGAGCATTATGCTTCAACTTCTTTAATTCACTACTCTTCAGCAGTTTCAACAAAACTTTAAAACCATAACAAACACTGAAACAGTCTGAACAGACTTTTCCTCTTTTCAGAACTACAACCCCCATAGTCTCTGTAGTCCATCATACTCCAAGCCCAGTCGTAACCACTTCCTATCCCTGGGCTCCTCCTCTCTTTTACTCGCTCTGAAAGTCTTATTGCGAACATCCGCCAAGCCTTGCAACTGGCAATGACTCGAAACACTGCAACCAACTATCGAACTTCTTCGATCTCAGACGACTCCTGTCGCTAACCTCCTATATCAGTTGTTCTTCTGCTCCTCTCCTAGACATAAAAGAAAGCAAAAACATCAGGGTGGCATCCATGTATTGACATTATCATAATATCATCACTTCATGTAATCTCATAATCTCTTATACCATACATGGATTGGGTGGGAATTTAATGCTCGCCTCCTAGTCTTTAATAGAATGAATACTCCCTGCGCAGATAGCGGGGGTAATCTTTATTCTATGACAAGACTGGAGGCGAGCATTATGCTTGTTCAAAGCTTCCCAACACTGTAACTGCTAAATTCTCAGTTGGCTTAAAATAAAATTCTTTAAAAGTTCGATCATTTGACCAGTCTGCTGTTAACATAATATCTCTAAGAGACACCCCAGTCGTAAAGGCTTTAGACGCCATCGCTCCTCGCACTGAATGCGCCCCATACTTCTCCACATCTATACCTGCTGCAAGCATTATCTCCTTAACCCATCTGGCTATCGTGGCTGTGGATACCCCCTTGAAGGGCTTTCTGCGCGCTATCAGCAATTGTTTAGTACTTGCTGCTCTGAATTCCGCTGTCCTACTCTTGTATTCCTTCACGCAGCTTGCTACGCACCATTTCGCTCTGCTTGGGAAATACGGGTAGTGCACTGACGCCGTTCCTGTCTTAGTCCTACCTACAATAGAGAACGTCACCCCTTCTGGGCCAAACGATCTCCTGTCTATATCCAGTGCTCTGACGTCTGACACTCTTTTGCAAGACACTAAGCACAATAGCATCGCTAATTTCCCTGATAACTGTTTCAGCGATAAATATCTGTTGCTGGGCCAACTTTCTAACAGCTTAAGCACCGATAGAACATCCCAGACGGAATTATACCGAGGCTCCGGAGGCACTCTAAATTTCGCTCCTCGGATAAGCCGCACTACCGCTGGGTGCTCGCCCGCTCTTACTCCTTTGATAGGGAGATGTCCCGCGGATATGGCGGACCTGTACACTCCTATGGTCCGGAATGCTTTCCAGTCTTGCAACAAGTGATCTAAAAAGTTCAATATCGCCACTACAGGCGCAGAAACGGGCTGAAAACTTTTCCCTATGCACCAGCTCTTCCACTTGGCCCAAGCCGCGTCGTAGCTCCTCCTAGTGGATGGAGCCCAGGATTCTGCGATGAGCTGTGCAGCTTGAGACGAAATGCCTGGCAACGCCCAGCGTCTCCTGATATCCTGCACGCGACGAGCGGGAGAGTCCCCTTCACTCTCAGAGGGTGATATGACCCAGCTGGGTCCGTGAGCAGGTACTCCCCTTCCGGGAGCATCCTCGGGTAATCTACTAACAGCTCCATGAGAGCTGGGAACCACACTTGCGACTTCCAACACGGCGCTACTAACAGCAATTCCGCCGTCTCCCTCCGACACTTCGCTAAAACTCTGCTCAGCATCATAAACGGGGGAAACGCATAGTGTAGGTCTCCGACCCATTCCTGCAGGAACGCATCTGTCCCTAGAGCTTCCGGGACTAGTCTCCAGCTGTAGTACTCCGCTGTTTGCGCGTTCAATCGCGATGCGAAGAGGTCTATGTGAACTGGTCCCCACCTCTCGGTCATCCACTGAATCACTGCTGGATCCAGCCTCCATCCGCTGGAATCCGTAAGGTACCGAGAGTTCCAGTCCGCTATGACGTTCAGCGTCCCGGGGAGATATTCCGCGGTGACAGACGTCTCCGACTGCAGGCAGTCCTTCGCTAGTTCGGCTAGCATCTTGGATTTCGTGCCGCCCAGGTGGTTTATGTATCGTACCGCTGAAATGTTGTCCATTTTCAGCAGTACACGCAATTTCATTCTCCCTTTCGTAAAGGCTTTGATCGCAAAGGATCCCGCTAGTAACTCCAGGCAGTTTATATGTAAGCGGAGCTCCTCCTCGCTCCATTTCCCTCCTGTCTGTAGGTCCCCGCACCTTGCGCCCCAGCCTAATCGGCTGGCGTCGGACTCTATGACCAGATCCGGTCTGTCTCCGAAAATGGCACAACCATTCCAGGCGTCCATATTCTGCAACCACCACTCTAGTTCTGTCCTGGATTCCTGATCCAGCGGAACTGATTGATGATATCTCAGGCCTTGCTGCAGATGCTTTATCTTTAGCCTTTGCAGTGCGCGATAATGCAGAGGACCTGGAAAAATGGCCTGAATCGAGGCCGCTAAGAGTCCCACGATCCTTGCCAGAGTGCGGAGGGACACTGTCTGGCTCCGCAGACATCCTCTGATCTCCCTTTTGATGTGTAGAAATCAGGACCCGGACCAGGTGGTTAGTTGCTGAAATTGTGCTTTATTCTTGTAACTTAACCAAATGAAATTATAGTCAATTTTTAGTTGCTGAGAGTTACTTCACTTCTCTGGCCGCTTTCCAGGAATATAACCTTCCTTCCTAAGCCTCCTGGGTGTCTGGATAGGCCCACCAGTCGTTCCTTCTCTCTTCGCCCTCTCTGTATGACTAGAAAAGGAAACGACAACGCGTTGATCTGTTCCCAGTCTTTTATGTGTTGTGAGTGACTTGTTTCCCCTCCAATAGGAACCTTCCCCGTCTATCTTGCTTTCTATTGGCTGATCCTGCCACATCCCGCCCCCTTTAAAGGCTGCCGTCTGGGTCCGTGTTTCCTGATTCTCCCGCCTGCCAGGGGAGTCCCATCCACCTTCTTGTCTGTGCCCCGAGGCCCCTCCCCCTCTGGAAGACCTCGGCGTCCCCCCTTCTCCTCCATTGGGGACCACGCTCGCCCGCTCCTGCCGAGCAAACTGCACCTGCAGAGCGGCCCGCCTCGCCTAGCAAGCCGTCTCTCTCTTCTTGTTCGCTCCGGCGGTGAGAGGAACTCGCCAGGGTGCGCGTGTCTCTGCTGCGCGGCTGGCCGCGGTTCCCGTGTCCTCACCGTCTCCAGCCCTGACCCCGGGCCACCACCCGCGAAGGCCGTCACGGCGAACCAAGGTAAGGGTTGGCGGGATGAACGGGTAGCTTCCTCCTCGCGGTCCACTACCACGATGCCAGGTTCTCCCAATTCCCCTCGCCTGACGGGACCCACCTCACAGATGTCGCGGATATTCCGAGCCGGGAGCTCGAGTGTCGCTTTCCTGGTATCCAGGATGAAGCCCAGAAAGTCGAGTCTCTGCGCTGGAATGATGTCTGACTTCTCCTTTTTCACTAAGAACCCTAGTGATGCCAGCAGGTCTAGGACCCACTCCGTCTCATACGTGAGGGCTTCTCGTTCCTCGGCCAGGAGGAGGAGATCAACCTTATTCCTTTCTCCCTTATAGCCGCCGCTACCGGCTTCATTACCTTGGTGAAGGCCCATGGCGCTGACGCAAGCCCGAAGAGCATAGTCTTGAATCGCCAGAGCTGTCCTTTCCAGCGAAAAGCAAGGAAAGTTCTGAACTCCTCCGCCATAGGGATAGTCAGGTAGGCGTCCTTCAGGTCTAGCCTCGTCAGCCAATCCTTTTCCTTGAGCGAATCTCTGAGCTGATGGATGCCTTCCATCTTGAAATGGCGGTATACTATTCACCCGTTCAACTCCTTTAAGTTTATAACTGCCCGCACCTTCTCTTTTCTGTGCACCAGGAACATATTGCTTATGAACTCGGGCTGTCTCGGGCACCATTCTATGGCGTTCTTCGCCGCTAGCAGCTGCAGCTCCTGATCTAGAAGGCTCTGCTCTGCGCGCTCTAAACGCTGCTGATGTGGCCTGCGCTCCTGCACTGGTGTCTGAACGAACTCTAGACGCATGCCCCCAACAGCTTGCAGCACCCAGGCGTCGCTGGAAAGCTCGCGTCAGTTTCTCAAGAACATACTCGTTCTCCCTCCCACTGGAGGGTAATGCGCTGCTCTCACCTTGCGTGAACCCTTGTCCACGTCCGGCTCCTCTTCCTCTACGACCTCTTGGGAAGCGTCCTCTGGACGGGAAGAAGGAGTCCTGCTGCTTATTCTCCCAGTATTGGGCCCTGGGATTCTGAGGTCTTCGTCCTCCTTGGTTGTGACCAGCCGAGCGACCCCTGTGACGACTGGTCCCTCCAAAAACTTGATTGGGGAAAATCTTTCGAAAAGAAGCTTGTGCCTTCTCTAGAGACGCGTAGGTGCCCACAAAGCGCCCCATCTCCTTGCCGAAGGTCTCCCCGAAGAGGAGTCCTTGCGCCGCTTCTCCGGCTTCGTATGACGCTAAATCACTCAGCTTTGCATCTATCTTTAGTAGGAGGCCCCTCCGGCGCTCTGATGCGATGGCGCAGTGTGCGTTGCCTAGGAGGCATACTGCCCTTTGTGTCCAACCTGCTAGGGCATCGTGGTCCACCTTCTCTCCGGTATCTTTGGCTCTCTTGGCCAGGTCCATTATTTTCGCCAGAGGTCCCACCAGGTCTAACACCTTCTCCTGGCAACTCCTCCACGACCTTTCGATGCCCTTCCGCGGGTCTTTGCTAGTTTTTGACACGAAGGTCAACATCTTAGGATCCAGTTCAGGTGTCTCGGCTACCTTCCCTGGGAGATCCGGTCTTGGGCACTCTGCTCGGAGTCTCTGTCGGACTTCTTTGTCCAGCGCTTTCCGCAATCTTTTCGTCATATATTGAGCCACTCTAGGTGAGGGCTGCCAGTCTGAGAATCTCGGGTTCCGGATGCTGTCCGGATCGAACATGTCTTCCTCCACCTCCTCGAGGTGCTTCTCTTTGCGGCTTCTCTTTCCTCCGCTAGGCTTGATCTCTATATCCCCCTCTTTGTCTTGGGAGAGAGATTCGCCTTCCTCCGGCTCTTCCCCTGAGCCTGGGCCGTCTTCTCCATGTTCTTCCTCCCATGGAGCAGGGGTTGTGAGGTCTGGCACAGTCTGGTGCTGCAAAAATGCTTGCCGCAGCTTTGCGAAGGCGTCGACCACCTCCGGGGCCTTACCTTCCGCCCCATCCGAAGGGCCCTGGGGGTCAAGAGGGATTCTCCTCTTTCGGGCCTTAGTACTCCCCAAAGACCCTGCTTCTGAGGGTTCAGCGGGCGTGCTCCCTCCCCGTCCAGCACTGTCTATGGGCTGATGAAACATCGCTTCCAGGGACTCCAGCCTGTCTTGTAGGGGTCTCGCCCCCATAGCCACTGCATCTATAAGCGAGCTTCCTAGCACCTGCTTGAAGCTGGCCGCCAACTCTGACGACTGCTCCTCTTCGCTCCATTCGAAATCGGACATCTTGGGTGGGTGCTGTGTGCCTGAAGTACCTCAAAAAGGTGTCCTGCACGCCCTTTTGCTATCGATGCTCTGAGGGCTGTATGATCGCCCCCTCTGTATTTTTTTTTTTCGAGTTTATTCACTATTTTATATATATATATATATATATATATATATATATATATATATATATATATATATATATATATATATATATATTTTTTTTTTTTTTTTTTTCACGTGTGGCTGTACTGGAAGGGGGGATAGTCTATGTCCACAATCAAGCCTGGTATGGGCTATATTCAGTAGGCCTCTTCCCGAGGCACGTTACCTTGACTTTGTCTCGTCACTATCCGCTTCGAGAGGCTCTTCTCAGCCGAAGCTGCTAGCGAGCCTCTGTTCCTTGGCCGCGAGCTTATCAGCTGCTCACGTGACCGCAACGATGCTCCTTAAGAGGCAGGGCCTCGTTCTTACTACGCGGCTTATGTCTGCCGTATCACCGCCGGGCCCGGCTCCTCGCGTGCACTCCGCTCCGTGTCGCATATAAAAGTGCGACCACGGAAGCGAAAGCACACGCTGACTCCGCCTCCGCGAGGGAGGGGGCCACAAGTGTTCCTTCCCCTCATGCGCTGCTCGCGCTCCGCCTCCCCAAGGGAGGGGGCCGCTATACGGCGCACGCTGCTCTCACTGCAAGGAGCGGGGAACCGGGCCGTATTACGCGCGATCCTCCGATCGCTCTCTAATCCTCTGGCGCGCAATCCTCTGCTCGCCAACTCCTTTCCGTGTTCGCGAGCGATCCCCCAGCGTGCCGGTCATATGGCACGGGGCGCGCGAACCGCGGAAAGCCTGCCCGAACGTCCGGGCACGCTACAACCAAAGTAAAACACTCGGCCACCTCAAAATACGCGCCACCGCGCTAAAACATAAATATTCTGCAATAAAGCTCTGCTGCAATACCACTTTATCAGCATCTATAGTCTCCCCCTCTCGGAGCCCTCTAGCTTGCTATATCTAGCTCTACCAGCGCTGTAAACACAACCTTTCCCACATAAAACAGGGAGGGAACCAAAATAGCACTTATCTGCTTGAAGAGCAGGAAAAGAAGAGGAGGAGCCCAGAGACAGGAAGTGGTTACTACTGGGCTTGGAGTATGATAGACTACAGAGACTATGGGGGTTGTAGTTCTGAAAAGAAGAAAAGTCTGTTCAGACTGTTTCAGTGTTTGTTATGGTTTTGAAGTTTTGTTGAAACTGCTCAAGAGAAGTGAATTAAAGAAGTTGAAGCATAATGCTCGCCTCCAGTCTTGTCATAGAAGTTAAAATTGCAAAGAATAAATCTGAATGCGCAAGTGCATCAAGAAACCTGTGAAAGGATACCCAAAACCATAGAAGAGTGAGAACAAAACTGTGTGCCAAAGGTACACACTGTTTCACAGCTGTAAAGGTGTCCCATAAAGATATTCATTCAGCCATCTTTACAGAAGCTGCTCAGTGCTAAGCAGGCAAACGGTATCCCTGCTGGATTTATCGTGTGTCTTTGACATTCTGCTGCACGCTCAGTAGTACCAGGAGAACCAACTGGAAAGTATGTCACACAATACATAACTGTGATGTTTATAAGTAATCTTTACATTAATTATATTTTAAATACAATGTAGGACTTTTACTCTGAAACATTACTTCAAACAACAGCAGGGCATCTATATCTATACCCACAAATCTCAAAATGTTCCTATTCATTGTACTGTCCAACCAACTCTACGAAATTAACTAACTTTTTAAATTACCTTAAACTCAAGCTGGCAAGACCCATAGCCTAAACCACAATGACAAAGGTAATATTGTGCTGGAACGCCCGACCCATTGCTCAATTTTACTCTTGCAGGGTGGGGTATTTTGAACAATTGCACAAACAACAATTATGTAAACAGTATGCACTACTTTATTTGTCATAAAAGGTGCCTGTACTGGGCAGCTACGAGGAATGCTGTTGCTTCCCACACCTGAATGTTCAGAGTCGCCCTTATCCATTACTCCACCATGAGAATGCACAGCCAAAGATGCCAAGAACCTTCTCCAACTGCCTTTACTCTACTGAGGTGTTTGTCTAGGCAGAGTTTACAAACTTCACTTGTGATTCTTCCATATTTTAATGGCGTTCCAGCCCAAGTGATTGGGGCTACATCGGCTACAGCAAGTAACTTGCATTATTTCCATTTTGCCCCTCTGCTAACACCAGAGATCTAACCATGAGAAGGGGGTTGAGTTCTTTTTATTCAACATTTGTTTAAGATGTGCCTGTACCACTTGCATATATTTCATATGTACACTTTACCATTTGACAAGACTGGATGTAGAAATGTAGTTATGTTGCGTTAATATTACATACTAGTCTATGTGCATCTCCTAGAGGGACAGCAGGCAATTTGTGTGAGAAACCAGATATTGGCAATGCAACCAAAATTCCTTGTTCCAACCTTCTCTCACTTGTGTCCAGTTGGCAGACGGCTTATGTTCTTATTGCTTCCTCTGAAAGATTGTTTTCGGACCTAACAAAATGTAGACAATTAGCTGTAACAATTACCTCTAGTGCACTCAACTGTAGAACACACTATGTTCTGCAAATCTTGGGCATCGGAGATCTGAAAACACTAGTTCAACTAACTTAACATAGACGTTAACAGGCTTAAATTAATATAGAGGAAGCTATAATTTACCAATCCCTGCAACCTTAATTTTAATTGTTATGGAGACAAAATGGGAGTGAAGGGGTGTAGTTTAGACAACGCGGACAGTTTGCTGAAGGGGTGGAACCTGGTTAAGGTGCAGTCTGGCAGAGGAGGAGTACACTTTTGGGTGACACATTCCCTTATTTGGGCCCAGGGCAGCAGAAGGCCTAAATAAGCCACTGCATACAAGTATGACAAATAATGTGCCTGGGTGACCAGGAAGTACCTTTATAAATCTGGAGCCCACATGCCTCCCTCCTGCAGTGGTGCCATCAGAATTTCCATTTGACTCAGATTTCCCCACCCACACGAAACCAGTACACAAACTGTTCAATTTCCCCCCAAAAAATAGGAAGGTGGGGGTCACTGGATTATTAATAAATAAAGAAATGTAGGTTAGACCACCATCTTTACCAACAACATCTGGTGATAATGGCAGGCGATTCCATCTGTCCATCGCCTTTTGCACTTGCAACACTACTAGGTCGTAATTCAGTTCAAGAAGTGACTTCCTATTTCTGGCCATTGTAAGACGCAAATTCCTTTGTGATCTTGTATCCACTTAGTCAGTAAGACTCGGCCATGGATGAGTCCCTTCTGTCAAATTACGCATCTCTGATTTGGACCAATTAATGTTCAAACCCGAATAGTATACGAACTCCTTAATGTCATGTATAATCCCTTTCAACATTTTCCCTGGGTGTTTAACAAATAACATAACATCATCTGCATACAATGAAATGATCAGCTTGTGTGCATACAACTGTAATCCTTTTTCTAAATGTTCTGATCTGATCCATTCTGCCATTGGTTCTGTTGCTGCTGCAAATAGAAGTGGGTATAGCGCTAGCCCTGCTGAATCCCAACTCAAACATCGTGGAGATCCTGCCATTCTTGCACACTCTTACCAAAGAGGAGTACAGAAGACTAATCATTGAAATTAATTGTTCACCCAGTCGCAAACTTTTCAAGACGTAGAACAGAAAAAGCCACTCCACTGAGTCAAATGCCTTCTCGGTATCCAGCTTGACAGCTACCACTGGCAGTTGGGGCTGTCGTTGGTCAATCTGGAATTGAAGGAGGCTGAGCAGATAGGAATGAATCTGGCCTGGTGTTGTTCGGAAAATAAAAGGGAGAAGCGGCAAGAGCCTATTGGCTAAGATCTTGGAAAAGACTTTAACCTCTACGTTGAATAGGGAGATGGATTGATAAGATGCACACAAGTCCGGTGTTATTTCTGACTTCAGGAGTACAGAAATCAGGGCTTCTCTAGTCGAGGCTGGAAGAAAGCCCTTCTCTATGGACTCGGAATACATGGCACTAAGTGCCGCCCCAGTATCTCAATAAATGTTTTATAGAACTCTGCTGGGATACCACACAGAATGCTCACCTTCCTCCTTGTGATCTCTTGTATAGCCCTTCTTACCTCCGCTTCTGGGATTTGAACATTAAGTATTTCTCTTTGCATGGGGGTGTGTGACCTGAGCTCATGCAATGAAGACGTGACTTGCCTGAGCTCCCATTGAGTTCCTGCATTATGATCCTGTTTACGGCACTGAATGGCAAATTATACACTTCTTGCCGACATACTCTGAAGGCAAATGGCTAAACTTTCATCTGTGCCCTTCCAGTGAAAAACAACACACACATCCGAGCTCCAAGCGCAAGGATTCAAGTTTGTGGCCTGAACGACTTGCCGGCGTTGTGTGCGCTGCAGCAGACGTGGCCGTGGGCTAGTGATCCTGCTCCTCTTGTAGGCTTCAGGTGCAGAGAACTTGGGAGTGTACAGGCAGAACAGCTGCTCCAAACCCGACTTGTCCCTGACACCAAAGGCACTTCAGGGTCGCCCCGAGCTTCGGTGATACAGTTACAGGGGAGTGCAGTGGTGCTGTCTGCAGCAGGCGGGAAAGGTGGAGGCTGCCAGGAGATGGGGAGGACAGAGGATGTCCTCTCGTGCCTTTTGGGCGACGCTACTGTGGCCAGCAGAGAAGTCACCTCTACCGGAGGTGAGCACATGGTGCCCTCGGGACCTGGGCGACAGTGACACATGTCTGGAATAGCCGGTTGCAACACCTACTTTACCCGGCTGCAGGGGGATCCAAAGGAAGATCGACAGATTGGCATCCTGAATTTGCTGGGGCACCTTTGGCACCCCACTCGCCTGAGTTCTGAGCTTCGATCTGACCTCTCTGTGATACAGGTGCCAGGAGCGGCTGGAGGAAGTGATCCAGCTGCTCATGCACGTGTAAGGAGCCACGGTGTGGTGTGTGGCTCTGAGGCTGGATTGCATGGCACGGGACCTGTGGGAACCACCGATTACTGGGTGGTAGGTGGCTGAACACCCATGTTTTCAGACTGCATCAATCGTTTTTGAACATGTGCTACTGGGTCCTCCCCATCCCCCTCGGGAGCAGCATGGTCTGCACACGAACTTGCCCTCTTCACATTTTGGGACTGAGGAGGGAGCCGCCATTGGCCTTGGCAGTTGGCCCACAAATTACACACGCCCTGGCAACATCAGGGGCTTGTGAGGAGCCGCCTTCGGGGCCCACACTGGGGAGGTAGTATCCAGGTGTTGGTGATCCCCAGACAGACAAGGGGATACTCTGCAGCTATTGCTGCGCTACATTCCTTCTGCCCCTGCTCACTGAGTACTGATTAGGGGCTACCTGCATGGCCGTTTCACCTTAGACGAATTGCATCTGCATTGCTCTGGGGTGGTTTTATTGGTGCCACTAGACTTTATCTTTGGAGCTCTTTCTGATCAATACACAAATACACTGTGTTAAGCAATCACTTTTATATTCAAATACACAACATGCATTTTTTAAACCATTTCAAAAATTAGGGTTTTCCCTTCAGAAAAGTAAAGTTTAAAAATGATGCATCATTTTACAATCTTAAACACCTGCGTATGCTTAAGTCAAGCACAGAGTTCCCACAGGTGGCACTAAAATAATGTTCAAAAGCAAGCACTAATTTCCCTACCCGGCCCCACGTGTCAGGTCTACGGCCGCCCAAAAGGTGCACGCATGAAATAGATATTGGAGAATAAAGATTACCCCTGCTATCTGCGCAGGGAGTATTAATTTTATTAAAGACTAGGAGGCGAGCATTATGCTTCAACTTCTTTAATTCACTACTCTTCAGCAGTTTCAACAAAACTTTAAAACCATAACAAACACTGAAACAGTCTGAACAGACTTTTCCTCTTTTCAGAACTACAACCCCCATAGTCTCTGTAGTCCATCATACTCCAAGCCCAGTCGTAACCACTTCCTATCCCTGGGCTCCTCCTCTCTTTTACTCGCTCTGAAAGTCTTATTGCGAACATCCGCCAAGCCTTGCAACTGGCAATGACTCGAAACACTGCAACCAACTATCGAACTTCTTCGATCTCAGACGACTCCTGTCGCTAACCTCCTATATCAGTTGTTCTTCTGCTCCTCTCCTAGACATAAAAGAAAGCAAAAACATCAGGGTGGCATCCATGTATTGACATTATCATAATATCATCACTTCATGTAATCTCATAATCTCTTATACCATACATGGATTGGGTGGGAATTTAATGCTCGCCTCCTAGTCTTTAATAGAATGAATACTCCCTGCGCAGATAGCGGGGGTAATCTTTATTCTATGACAAGACTGGAGGCGAGCATTATGCTTGTTCAAAGCTTCCCAACACTGTAACTGCTAAATTCTCAGTTGGCTTAAAATAAAATTCTTTAAAAGTTCGATCATTTGACCAGTCTGCTGTTAACATAATATCTCTAAGAGACACCCCAGTCGTAAAGGCTTTAGACGCCATCGCTCCTCGCACTGAATGCGCCCCATACTTCTCCACATCTATACCTGCTGCAAGCATTATCTCCTTAACCCATCTGGCTATCGTGGCTGTGGATACCCCCTTGAAGGGCTTTCTGCGCGCTATCAGCAATTGTTTAGTACTTGCTGCTCTGAATTCCGCTGTCCTACTCTTGTATTCCTTCACGCAGCTTGCTACGCACCATTTCGCTCTGCTTGGGAAATACGGGTAGTGCACTGACGCCGTTCCTGTCTTAGTCCTACCTACAATAGAGAACGTCACCCCTTCTGGGCCAAACGATCTCCTGTCTATATCCAGTGCTCTGACGTCTGACACTCTTTTGCAAGACACTAAGCACAATAGCATCGCTAATTTCCCTGATAACTGTTTCAGCGATAAATATCTGTTGCTGGGCCAACTTTCTAACAGCTTAAGCACCGATAGAACATCCCAGACGGAATTATACCGAGGCTCCGGAGGCACTCTAAATTTCGCTCCTCGGATAAGCCGCACTACCGCTGGGTGCTCGCCCGCTCTTACTCCTTTGATAGGGAGATGTCCCGCGGATATGGCGGACCTGTACACTCCTATGGTCCGGAATGCTTTCCAGTCTTGCAACAAGTGATCTAAAAAGTTCAATATCGCCACTACAGGCGCAGAAACGGGCTGAAAACTTTTCCCTATGCACCAGCTCTTCCACTTGGCCCAAGCCGCGTCGTAGCTCCTCCTAGTGGATGGAGCCCAGGATTCTGCGATGAGCTGTGCAGCTTGAGACGAAATGCCTGGCAACGCCCAGCGTCTCCTGATATCCTGCACGCGACGAGCGGGAGAGTCCCCTTCACTCTCAGAGGGTGATATGACCCAGCTGGGTCCGTGAGCAGGTACTCCCCTTCCGGGAGCATCCTCGGGTAATCTACTAACAGCTCCATGAGAGCTGGGAACCACACTTGCGACTTCCAACACGGCGCTACTAACAGCAATTCCGCCGTCTCCCTCCGACACTTCGCTAAAACTCTGCTCAGCATCATAAACGGGGGAAACGCATAGTGTAGGTCTCCGACCCATTCCTGCAGGAACGCATCTGTCCCTAGAGCTTCCGGGACTAGTCTCCAGCTGTAGTACTCCGCTGTTTGCGCGTTCAATCGCGATGCGAAGAGGTCTATGTGAACTGGTCCCCACCTCTCGGTCATCCACTGAATCACTGCTGGATCCAGCCTCCATCCGCTGGAATCCGTAAGGTACCGAGAGTTCCAGTCCGCTATGACGTTCAGCGTCCCGGGGAGATATTCCGCGGTGACAGACGTCTCCGACTGCAGGCAGTCCTTCGCTAGTTCGGCTAGCATCTTGGATTTCGTGCCGCCCAGGTGGTTTATGTATCGTACCGCTGAAATGTTGTCCATTTTCAGCAGTACACGCAATTTCATTCTCCCTTTCGTAAAGGCTTTGATCGCAAAGGATCCCGCTAGTAACTCCAGGCAGTTTATATGTAAGCGGAGCTCCTCCTCGCTCCATTTCCCTCCTGTCTGTAGGTCCCCGCACCTTGCGCCCCAGCCTAATCGGCTGGCGTCGGACTCTATGACCAGATCCGGTCTGTCTCCGAAAATGGCACAACCATTCCAGGCGTCCATATTCTGCAACCACCACTCTAGTTCTGTCCTGGATTCCTGATCCAGCGGAACTGATTGATGATATCTCAGGCCTTGCTGCAGATGCTTTATCTTTAGCCTTTGCAGTGCGCGATAATGCAGAGGACCTGGAAAAATGGCCTGAATCGAGGCCGCTAAGAGTCCCACGATCCTTGCCAGAGTGCGGAGGGACACTGTCTGGCTCCGCAGACATCCTCTGATCTCCCTTTTGATGTGTAGAAATCAGGACCCGGACCAGGTGGTTAGTTGCTGAAATTGTGCTTTATTCTTGTAACTTAACCAAATGAAATTATAGTCAATTTTTAGTTGCTGAGAGTTACTTCACTTCTCTGGCCGCTTTCCAGGAATATAACCTTCCTTCCTAAGCCTCCTGGGTGTCTGGATAGGCCCACCAGTCGTTCCTTCTCTCTTCGCCCTCTCTGTATGACTAGAAAAGGAAACGACAACGCGTTGATCTGTTCCCAGTCTTTTATGTGTTGTGAGTGACTTGTTTCCCCTCCAATAGGAACCTTCCCCGTCTATCTTGCTTTCTATTGGCTGATCCTGCCACATCCCGCCCCCTTTAAAGGCTGCCGTCTGGGTCCGTGTTTCCTGATTCTCCCGCCTGCCAGGGGAGTCCCATCCACCTTCTTGTCTGTGCCCCGAGGCCCCTCCCCCTCTGGAAGACCTCGGCGTCCCCCCTTCTCCTCCATTGGGGACCACGCTCGCCCGCTCCTGCCGAGCAAACTGCACCTGCAGAGCGGCCCGCCTCGCCTAGCAAGCCGTCTCTCTCTTCTTGTTCGCTCCGGCGGTGAGAGGAACTCGCCAGGGTGCGCGTGTCTCTGCTGCGCGGCTGGCCGCGGTTCCCGTGTCCTCACCGTCTCCAGCCCTGACCCCGGGCCACCACCCGCGAAGGCCGTCACGGCGAACCAAGGTAAGGGTTGGCGGGATGAACGGGTAGCTTCCTCCTCGCGGTCCACTACCACGATGCCAGGTTCTCCCAATTCCCCTCGCCTGACGGGACCCACCTCACAGATGTCGCGGATATTCCGAGCCGGGAGCTCGAGTGTCGCTTTCCTGGTATCCAGGATGAAGCCCAGAAAGTCGAGTCTCTGCGCTGGAATGATGTCTGACTTCTCCTTTTTCACTAAGAACCCTAGTGATGCCAGCAGGTCTAGGACCCACTCCGTCTCATACGTGAGGGCTTCTCGTTCCTCGGCCAGGAGGAGGAGATCAACCTTATTCCTTTCTCCCTTATAGCCGCCGCTACCGGCTTCATTACCTTGGTGAAGGCCCATGGCGCTGACGCAAGCCCGAAGAGCATAGTCTTGAATCGCCAGAGCTGTCCTTTCCAGCGAAAAGCAAGGAAAGTTCTGAACTCCTCCGCCATAGGGATAGTCAGGTAGGCGTCCTTCAGGTCTAGCCTCGTCAGCCAATCCTTTTCCTTGAGCGAATCTCTGAGCTGATGGATGCCTTCCATCTTGAAATGGCGGTATACTATTCACCCGTTCAACTCCTTTAAGTTTATAACTGCCCGCACCTTCTCTTTTCTGTGCACCAGGAACATATTGCTTATGAACTCGGGCTGTCTCGGGCACCATTCTATGGCGTTCTTCGCCGCTAGCAGCTGCAGCTCCTGATCTAGAAGGCTCTGCTCTGCGCGCTCTAAACGCTGCTGATGTGGCCTGCGCTCCTGCACTGGTGTCTGAACGAACTCTAGACGCATGCCCCCAACAGCTTGCAGCACCCAGGCGTCGCTGGAAAGCTCGCGTCAGTTTCTCAAGAACATACTCGTTCTCCCTCCCACTGGAGGGTAATGCGCTGCTCTCACCTTGCGTGAACCCTTGTCCACGTCCGGCTCCTCTTCCTCTACGACCTCTTGGGAAGCGTCCTCTGGACGGGAAGAAGGAGTCCTGCTGCTTATTCTCCCAGTATTGGGCCCTGGGATTCTGAGGTCTTCGTCCTCCTTGGTTGTGACCAGCCGAGCGACCCCTGTGACGACTGGTCCCTCCAAAAACTTGATTGGGGAAAATCTTTCGAAAAGAAGCTTGTGCCTTCTCTAGAGACGCGTAGGTGCCCACAAAGCGCCCCATCTCCTTGCCGAAGGTCTCCCCGAAGAGGAGTCCTTGCGCCGCTTCTCCGGCTTCGTATGACGCTAAATCACTCAGCTTTGCATCTATCTTTAGTAGGAGGCCCCTCCGGCGCTCTGATGCGATGGCGCAGTGTGCGTTGCCTAGGAGGCATACTGCCCTTTGTGTCCAACCTGCTAGGGCATCGTGGTCCACCTTCTCTCCGGTATCTTTGGCTCTCTTGGCCAGGTCCATTATTTTCGCCAGAGGTCCCACCAGGTCTAACACCTTCTCCTGGCAACTCCTCCACGACCTTTCGATGCCCTTCCGCGGGTCTTTGCTAGTTTTTGACACGAAGGTCAACATCTTAGGATCCAGTTCAGGTGTCTCGGCTACCTTCCCTGGGAGATCCGGTCTTGGGCACTCTGCTCGGAGTCTCTGTCGGACTTCTTTGTCCAGCGCTTTCCGCAATCTTTTCGTCATATATTGAGCCACTCTAGGTGAGGGCTGCCAGTCTGAGAATCTCGGGTTCCGGATGCTGTCCGGATCGAACATGTCTTCCTCCACCTCCTCGAGGTGCTTCTCTTTGCGGCTTCTCTTTCCTCCGCTAGGCTTGATCTCTATATCCCCCTCTTTGTCTTGGGAGAGAGATTCGCCTTCCTCCGGCTCTTCCCCTGAGCCTGGGCCGTCTTCTCCATGTTCTTCCTCCCATGGAGCAGGGGTTGTGAGGTCTGGCACAGTCTGGTGCTGCAAAAATGCTTGCCGCAGCTTTGCGAAGGCGTCGACCACCTCCGGGGCCTTACCTTCCGCCCCATCCGAAGGGCCCTGGGGGTCAAGAGGGATTCTCCTCTTTCGGGCCTTAGTACTCCCCAAAGACCCTGCTTCTGAGGGTTCAGCGGGCGTGCTCCCTCCCCGTCCAGCACTGTCTATGGGCTGATGAAACATCGCTTCCAGGGACTCCAGCCTGTCTTGTAGGGGTCTCGCCCCCATAGCCACTGCATCTATAAGCGAGCTTCCTAGCACCTGCTTGAAGCTGGCCGCCAACTCTGACGACTGCTCCTCTTCGCTCCATTCGAAATCGGACATCTTGGGTGGGTGCTGTGTGCCTGAAGTACCTCAAAAAGGTGTCCTGCACGCCCTTTTGCTATCGATGCTCTGAGGGCTGTATGATCGCCCCCTCTGTATTTTTTTTTTTCGAGTTTATTCACTATTTTATATATATATATATATATATATATATATATATATATATATATATATATATATATATATATATATATTTTTTTTTTTTCACGTGTGGCTGTACTGGAAGGGGGGATAGTCTATGTCCACAATCAAGCCTGGTATGGGCTATATTCAGTAGGCCTCTTCCCGAGGCACGTTACCTTGACTTTGTCTCGTCACTATCCGCTTCGAGAGGCTCTTCTCAGCCGAAGCTGCTAGCGAGCCTCTGTTCCTTGGCCGCGAGCTTATCAGCTGCTCACGTGACCGCAACGATGCTCCTTAAGAGGCAGGGCCTCGTTCTTACTACGCGGCTTATGTCTGCCGTATCACCGCCGGGCCCGGCTCCTCGCGTGCACTCCGCTCCGTGTCGCATATAAAAGTGCGACCACGGAAGCGAAAGCACACGCTGACTCCGCCTCCGCGAGGGAGGGGGCCACAAGTGTTCCTTCCCCTCATGCGCTGCTCGCGCTCCGCCTCCCCAAGGGAGGGGGCCGCTATACGGCGCACGCTGCTCTCACTGCAAGGAGCGGGGAACCGGGCCGTATTACGCGCGATCCTCCGATCGCTCTCTAATCCTCTGGCGCGCAATCCTCTGCTCGCCAACTCCTTTCCGTGTTCGCGAGCGATCCCCCAGCGTGCCGGTCATATGGCACGGGGCGCGCGAACCGCGGAAAGCCTGCCCGAACGTCCGGGCACGCTACAACCAAAGTAAAACACTCGGCCACCTCAAAATACGCGCCACCGCGCTAAAACATAAATATTCTGCAATAAAGCTCTGCTGCAATACCACTTTATCAGCATCTATAGTCTCCCCCTCTCGGAGCCCTCTAGCTTGCTATATCTAGCTCTACCAGCGCTGTAAACACAACCTTTCCCACATAAAACAGGGAGGGAACCAAAATAGCACTTATCTGCTTGAAGAGCAGGAAAAGAAGAGGAGGAGCCCAGAGACAGGAAGTGGTTACTACTGGGCTTGGAGTATGATAGACTACAGAGACTATGGGGGTTGTAGTTCTGAAAAGAAGAAAAGTCTGTTCAGACTGTTTCAGTGTTTGTTATGGTTTTGAAGTTTTGTTGAAACTGCTCAAGAGAAGTGAATTAAAGAAGTTGAAGCATAATGCTCGCCTCCAGTCTTGTCATAGAAGTTAAAATTGCAAAGAATAAATCTGAATGCGCAAGTGCATCAAGAAACCTGTGAAAGGATACCCAAAACCATAGAAGAGTGAGAACAAAACTGTGTGCCAAAGGTACACACTGTTTCACAGCTGTAAAGGTGTCCCATAAAGATATTCATTCAGCCATCTTTACAGAAGCTGCTCAGTGCTAAGCAGGCAAACGGTATCCCTGCTGGATTTATCGTGTGTCTTTGACATTCTGCTGCACGCTCAGTAGTACCAGGAGAACCAACTGGAAAGTATGTCACACAATACATAACTGTGATGTTTATAAGTAATCTTTACATTAATTATATTTTAAATACAATGTAGGACTTTTACTCTGAAACATTACTTCAAACAACAGCAGGGCATCTATATCTATACCCACAAATCTCAAAATGTTCCTATTCATTGTACTGTCCAACCAACTCTACGAAATTAACTAACTTTTTAAATTACCTTAAACTCAAGCTGGCAAGACCCATAGCCTAAACCACAATGACAAAGGTAATATTGTGCTGGAACGCCCGACCCATTGCTCAATTTTACTCTTGCAGGGTGGGGTATTTTGAACAATTGCACAAACAACAATTATGTAAACAGTATGCACTACTTTATTTGTCATAAAAGGTGCCTGTACTGGGCAGCTACGAGGAATGCTGTTGCTTCCCACACCTGAATGTTCAGAGTCGCCCTTATCCATTACTCCACCATGAGAATGCACAGCCAAAGATGCCAAGAACCTTCTCCAACTGCCTTTACTCTACTGAGGTGTTTGTCTAGGCAGAGTTTACAAACTTCACTTGTGATTCTTCCATATTTTAATGGCGTTCCAGCCCAAGTGATTGGGGCTACATCGGCTACAGCAAGTAACTTGCATTATTTCCATTTTGCCCCTCTGCTAACACCAGAGATCTAACCATGAGAAGGGGGTTGAGTTCTTTTTATTCAACATTTGTTTAAGATGTGCCTGTACCACTTGCATATATTTCATATGTACACTTTACCATTTGACAAGACTGGATGTAGAAATGTAGTTATGTTGCGTTAATATTACATACTAGTCTATGTGCATCTCCTAGAGGGACAGCAGGCAATTTGTGTGAGAAACCAGATATTGGCAATGCAACCAAAATTCCTTGTTCCAACCTTCTCTCACTTGTGTCCAGTTGGCAGACGGCTTATGTTCTTATTGCTTCCTCTAAAAGATTGTTTTCGGACCTAACAAAATGTAGACAATTAGCTGTAACAATTACCTCTAGTGCACTCAACTGTAGAACACACTATGTTCTGCAAATCTTGGGCATCGGAGATCTGAAAACACTAATTCAACTAACTTAACATAGACGTTAACAGGCTTAAATTAATATAGAGGAAGCTATAATTTACCAATCCCTGCAACCTTAATTTTAATTGTTATGGAGACAAAATGGGAGTGAAGGGGTGTAGTTTAGACAACGCGGACAGTTTGCTGAAGGGGTGGAACCTGGTTAAGGTGCAGTCTGGCAGAGGAGGAGTACACTTTTGGGTGACACATTCCCTTATTTGGGCCCAGGGCAGCAGAAGGCCTAAATAAGCCACTGCATACAAGTATGACAAATAATGTGCCTGGGTGACCAGGAAGTACCTTTATAAATCTGGAGCCCACATGCCTCCCTCCTGCAGTGGTGCCATCAGAATTTCCATTTGACTCAGATTTCCCCACCCACACGAAACCAGTACACAAACTGTTCAATTTCCCCCCAAAAAATAGGAAGGTGGGGGTCACTGGATTATTAATAAATAAAGAAATGTAGGTTAGACCACCATCTTTACCAACAACATCTGGTGATAATGGCAGGCGATTCCATCTGTCCATCGCCTTTTGCACTTGCAACACTACTAGGTCGTAATTCAGTTCAAGAAGTGACTTCCTATTTCTGGCCATTGTAAGACGCAAATTCCTTTGTGATCTTGTATCCACTTAGTCAGTAAGACTCGGCCATGGATGAGTCCCTTCTGTCAAATTACGCATCTCTGATTTGGACCAATTAATGTTCAAACCCGAATAGTATACGAACTCCTTAATGTCATGTATAATCCCTTTCAACATTTTCCCTGGGTGTTTAACAAATAACATAACATCATCTGCATACAATGAAATGATCAGCTTGTGTGCATACAACTGTAATCCTTTTTCTAAATGTTCTGATCTGATCCATTCTGCCATTGGTTCTGTTGCTGCTGCAAATAGAAGTGGGTATAGCGCTAGCCCTGCTGAATCCCAACTCAAACATCGTGGAGATCCTGCCATTCTTGCACACTCTTACCAAAGAGGAGTACAGAAGACTAATCATTGAAATTAATTGTTCACCCAGTCGCAAACTTTTCAAGACGTAGAACAGAAAAAGCCACTCCACTGAGTCAAATGCCTTCTCGGTATCCAGCTTGACAGCTACCACTGGCAGTTGGGGCTGTCGTTGGTCAATCTGGAATTGAAGGAGGCTGAGCAGATAGGAATGAATCTGGCCTGGTGTTGTTCGGAAAATAAAAGGGAGAAGCGGCAAGAGCCTATTGGCTAAGATCTTGGAAAAGACTTTAACCTCTACGTTGAATAGGGAGATGGATTGATAAGATGCACACAAGTCCGGTGTTATTTCTGACTTCAGGAGTACAGAAATCAGGGCTTCTCTAGTCGAGGCTGGAAGAAAGCCCTTCTCTATGGACTCGGAATACATGGCACTAAGTGCCGCCCCAGTATCTCAATAAATGTTTTATAGAACTCTGCTGGGATACCACACAGAATGCTCACCTTCCTCCTTGTGATCTCTTGTATAGCCCTTCTTACCTCCGCTTCTGGGATTTGAACATTAAGTATTTCTCTTTGCATGGGGGTGTGTGACCTGAGCTCATGCAATGAAGACGTGACTTGCCTGAGCTCCCATTGAGTTCCTGCATTATGATCCTGTTTACGGCACTGAATGGCAAATTATACACTTCTTGCCGACATACTCTGAAGGCAAATGGCTAAACTTTCATCTGTGCCCTTCCAGTGAAAAACAACACACACATCCGAGCTCCAAGCGCAAGGATTCAAGTTTGTGGCCTGAACGACTTGCCGGCGTTGTGTGCGCTGCAGCAGACGTGGCCGTGGGCTAGTGATCCTGCTCCTCTTGTAGGCTTCAGGTGCAGAGAACTTGGGAGTGTACAGGCAGAACAGCTGCTCCAAACCCGACTTGTCCCTGACACCAAAGGCACTTCAGGGTCGCCCCGAGCTTCGGTGATACAGTTACAGGGGAGTGCAGTGGTGCTGTCTGCAGCAGGCGGGAAAGGTGGAGGCTGCCAGGAGATGGGGAGGACAGAGGATGTCCTCTCGTGCCTTTTGGGCGACGCTACTGTGGCCAGCAGAGAAGTCACCTCTACCGGAGGTGAGCACATGGTGCCCTCGGGACCTGGGCGACAGTGACACATGTCTGGAATAGCCGGTTGCAACACCTACTTTACCCGGCTGCAGGGGGATCCAAAGGAAGATCGACAGATTGGCATCCTGAATTTGCTGGGGCACCTTTGGCACCCCACTCGCCTGAGTTCTGAGCTTCGATCTGACCTCTCTGTGATACAGGTGCCAGGAGCGGCTGGAGGAAGTGATCCAGCTGCTCATGCACGTGTAAGGAGCCACGGTGTGGTGTGTGGCTCTGAGGCTGGATTGCATGGCACGGGACCTGTGGGAACCACCGATTACTGGGTGGTAGGTGGCTGAACACCCATGTTTTCAGACTGCATCAATCGTTTTTGAACATGTGCTACTGGGTCCTCCCCATCCCCCTCGGGAGCAGCATGGTCTGCACACGAACTTGCCCTCTTCACATTTTGGGACTGAGGAGGGAGCCGCCATTGGCCTTGGCAGTTGGCCCACAAATTACACACGCCCTGGCAACATCAGGGGCTTGTGAGGAGCCGCCTTCGGGGCCCACACTGGGGAGGTAGTATCCAGGTGTTGGTGATCCCCAGACAGACAAGGGGATACTCTGCAGCTATTGCTGCGCTACATTCCTTCTGCCCCTGCTCACTGAGTACTGATTAGGGGCTACCTGCATGGCCGTTTCACCTTAGACGAATTGCATCTGCATTGCTCTGGGGTGCCACAATCTAGCATCACAGACTTGGATTAATACACACCCCCTGCCATGTCACCCACCAAGAATAAACCCAAAGGCACGATTATGGAATCCTTTGTGAGCCAGCGGAAACCCCGGGACTCGAACCTGGTTTCAGACTCTGTACAAGCAGGGGCCCATGCACCACAATCTGATCCCCAAGAAGACAGGGTACTTGCCGCCATTGCAGCCCTATGATCTGCTCTGGAAAACTGAATTGAGGAGGTGAAAGTGGACGTACAACTCTTTAGGCACTATGTACGGTTGCTTGCAGAAAGAGTGAAAATGACGAAATCGCTCTTAAAGGACACGGTCCCCACCATGGATGATTTGTCTTGACTGATGAAAACCCTGGAATCGAGGAACATTATGTTGGAACGGAGGGCAGAGGACGCTGTGGGCAGGCCTCATAGGAACAACATACGAGGGCTGGGATGCCGGAAGATAGAGGGTCAAGACCCAACTACCTACATCGAGAATTTGCTGTTGCAGAAAGTGGGCCCCAGGAAACTAGCACAAGCTTTCGCTGTCGAACAAGCTCACCTGTCTCTTCAGAAGAGACCCCCACCTGGGTCACACCCCCGGCAAATCATAGCTAGAATTCTAAACTTCAGGGACTGGTAGGTGATTTTCAGTGACAATGGGAAGATACAGAGGGGCAGTTCAATGATCGTCATTCATCCTAACTACACACCCATGGTGCAATAGAAAAGGGACGCATATGTGCCCATCAAGGAAAGGCTCCGCCAACTGGGGCTCAAATACATGCTTATGTACTGTGAGAAATCAGAAGGTGTCTCCTTGACTAGTCCCCGAGATGTGTCATCCAGGTAGCCAGGACACGCCCATTGCTTTTGGATCCAGTTTCTGGGTTGGAGCAGTGCAGGAGGATCACCTGGATGAGGGGTCCTTGGGGAATGGAACACCTATAATCCCTTTGACCCATCCTACCACGTAGGATATCTGGAGACTGTAACCCTTGCACCCCCCAACCTCCCTTCCCTTCACGAACACTGCTACACAGACAGCCCGCTCTGGGAGAAAAGAGACTAGTACCCGAGCAACCTAACAGACATGGCCCAATTACCATGGTCAGGCAGAGTCTGGGGATGCTTGTGGTCTCGTGCAGAAGGGCTATGACCTAGCAGTTCGGGCTGGACTGTCCCTTTTGGGGTGGAACCAAGCCTGCATATGGTCTTTCCCCTTCTGTAATGGCTTGGCAGGCAAAGAACGATGGTCTGGAGGGTTGCCCAGAGCAATGGCAGAAGTTAAGATTAATTCTAAATCTTCCAGCCATCACCTCTTTGTTTTTATAAAGAAACAAATTTGATATTTTAATAACGACATTGCAAATGAAAATCCGATACGAGAACATCAAAGTGGTCATGCAAGGGTCTGAGGACTACTGTAACAGACTCTATCTAAATCTGCCCGCCTCTACTCTCTGCCCTTTGCAACTCATCCAGAATAGGACTACGAGACTTGTCCTTGGCCTCAAGCCCAGGGACCGTATCTCTCCAGGACTGAAATCACTGCACTGGCTCCCAGTGACTGCGAGGATCAAGTTCAAAACCCTCTGCATTGTCCACAAGACCGTCTGGGGCCTTGGGCCAAAATACCTTCAACTCTCTATCCCTAAATATCTTCCTTCTCGAGCTCTTCGCTCATCCGCCTCCAACTCCCTCAGGGTAAGCCGCTTCTCCAAACAACGAGTTGGGGGCAGATCTCTCTCCGCTGCAGGGGCCTTCCTCTGGAACAGCCTTCCTGCCTCCCTGAAACTTGAGGAGAACCATCTCCGGTTCCGGAAGCACCTCAAAACCTTCCTCTTTGCCTCTGCTTTCTCTCCCCCTCTCCCCTGCTAATACTACTGAAACTGCACTGAATCTGCAACTGGGCCACTCATCGTTCTTGGTCCTTCGCCCAGCCACTCTCCCCTGCACTGCCTCCATGGCAACCCCTGCACTACGGGACTGTGTCTGTATCCCTACAGCCCCCCTTCCCAGCACTTGTCTGCACTTACTTCGCACTTGCCACCAGCTGGCCCTTGCTATTTATCCTGTTTGCTGTATGCTATTAACCCTGTACTGCACTTACCCCTCTCCCTTTCCCCCTTGCACTTTTCCCTTTCCCTCTACCCTTTGCACTTGCACGATCTGAATGACACCTGGCCTAGTAGGATCGTTGTCTGTCTCCCCTTGTTCCCCCCCTGCCTCGTCGCGTCTTGAAACACTTGTGTATAGGCGCGTTACAAATGCCATATCATATCATATATCATAATCCTTTGCACAATTAAAAGTCTCCGATATAAGTGAACTACTCATTAAAGTGAACCCTACCAAAGCCCGAGCTGAAGGAGGCCTATTGGGGTTTCAAGTCACAAGTGGGTCGGAGCCCGATCGAGGCAGACCCGTTGAGACATTGTGTAAGAAGAGGCTCCGGGCCCGGCTGAGGGAGACCCAAAGTGAATGTTATACCTGAAAACAAAGTCCTCTCGCCTCAAAAGATCACTGTCCTTTAAGTGTTGTTTTAGTAAAGCTTCAAAGAAAGGGTTCAAACACTGTTTGACAGACGCTCCAAAAAAAATATTAATTTGATTTCAATTATTAGAAAGTCAAGAGTAATTGTCGTATGTTTAGACCCTCGACACGTGTTTCCCCACTTATGATGCAGTGGTTCTTCAGGAGGTGAGCTGTGATTGAAACAATTATATCTGCAACAAATATATACATAGCTTTGTGAACAAAAATAGATAAAAAATAAAGTTTTCAAGACATGATTCTGGTTGTTTGTTGCTCAATAACATCATTTTCGTATGCATGTTCATATTGTGATAATTTCATTATTCTTTAAAATTTCAAATTTGTATTGAAGTCATATGTGTGATAAATCTATTAATTGTCAGGTGCAATATTCAAAATATAACCAACAAAAGTATATATGTATATCTATAAGAAGATTCAAAATAAAGCAAAAGGTGGTTCTTACTGGTCAATTCTTGTTTGCTGTTTCTGCAGATAGATTAACTTGATTTTTGTGCAAATAGAATTCTGATATTATTGAAGAATGTCCTTCATATATGAAACTTAGCAGTCCCTGGTGATAGTAAGATAAAACCTACAGTTTATAATGGAATTCTGGCTGTTGGAATTCAGAGTTTAAACTAATGCTGCCAAGCCTCTTTGTTGTAACTTAGAGTCCCAATTGATTGCGGAAAGGAACATCTAAAGGATACAATTTGAAATTGAGTATCAAGGAAATTTATTAAACCTGATACATTTTTAATATGACTTGAATCATGATTTAATCAGCACTTACTGCGAAAAAATTACATAGCAGGAAAAGAGTTTTTTAAGAACACATCTATCAAAAACAGTTCATTTTATTCAAACGTGCAACCATTCATCCACATACAACCATCATTCGTCAATTCACTCATTCAAAACACCAATGAATAGAAAATCTAAAATCTATTTAAAAAATCATAATTCATCAAGTAATTTTATAGAAAGAATGTGAAATCAATGTAGCCACACTGAATAGAAAAAGTGGCCGACAAAAATGGGATGGGTCCAAGAGATCTTCAACCACGACCTCATTCCAAATTCCTCTCTATATCGCATCATTATAATTGTAAAAATAAAGGTTCTAAGAGTTGAATCCTAGAGTCTAATGTTATTGAAGTTGCAGATTCAAATACCTGGATTTCTCCTTTCGTTGGATGGCACTGGATTCTAGTTTGGAAGGCTGGAGCTGCTCGATCAATAAGCCAAAATGGTCGCTATTTATTTGCGTGCCGCAGCGTGATGACGTCATCTGCGCATTAGCGTAATGGATGTCACCACGCTGCGGACGCCACTTTCAAAGTTTCGATCTGTACTGTTTAATTTTATTGGGCATTATACCTGCTGTAATTTTCTGATCATTTATACAACTTCTATTTGGGCGATTTCTTTGCAATCCTTGTAGAGGGATTGCCCCGGATTTATGAAAATATTATTAGAACTAATTGGCCAATTAGTGTATGCGTGCCGTAGCGTGATGACGTCATCCGCAGGTATAATGCCCAATAAGATTAAACAGTACGGATCGAAACTTTGAAAATGGCGTCCGCAGCGTGGTGACGTCCATTACGCTAACGCGCGGATGACATCATCACACTGCGGCACGCAAATAAATAGCAGCCATTTTGGCTTATTGAATGAGCAGCTCCAGCCTTCCAAACTAGAATCCAGTGCCATCCGACGAAAGGAGAAATCCAGGTATTTGAATCTGCAACTTCAATAACATTAAACTCTAGGATTCAACTCTTAGAACCTTTATTTTTACAATTATAATGCTGCTAGGACTCTAAATTACAACAAACAAAGAGGCTTGCGAGCATTAGTTTAAACTCTGAATTCCAACAGCCAGAATTCCATTATAAACTGTAGGTTTTCTCTTACTATCACCAGGGACTGCTCAGTTTCATACATGAAGGACATTCTTCAATAAGATCAGAATTCTATTTGCATGCACAGAAACCAAGTTAATCTATCTGCAGAAACAGTAAACAAGAATTCACCAGTAAGAACCACCTTTTGCTTTATTTTGAATCTTCTTATAGATATACATATATACTTTTGTTGGTTATATTTTGAATATTGCACCTGACAATAGATTTATCACACATGTGACTTCAATACAAATTTGAAATTTTAAAGAGTAATGAAATTATCACAATATGAACATGCATACTAAAATTATGTTGTTGAGCAAAAACCAACCAGAATCATGTCTTGAAAACTTTATTTTTTATCTATTTTTGTTCACAATGCTATGTATATATTTTTTGCAGATATAATTGTTTCAATCACAGCTCACCTCCTGAAGAACCACTGCATCATAAGTGGGGAAACACGTGTCGAGGGTCTAAACATACGACAATTACTCTTTTGTTTAATTTCTTCTGTGAAAAGAACAGACTTTCTAATAATTGAAATCAAATAAATATTTTTTTTGGAGTGCCTGTCAAACAGCTTTTGAACCCTTTCTTTGAAGCTTTGTTAAAGCTCTCTCCAGCCTTGAGAGCAATCAAACACCCATGTAGGCAGCACCAACAAAATTAAGGTCAACATAGAAATAATTTACATATATCTAGTCACTCGCCTGATTTACTCCATACTAAGGCTGACGTGTTGTTTTGGTAACCCGTGAGATTCTGCGAGAGACTTGTGGAGAATGAGATACTTTATTGCATATTTGATTTTTGAACTGCATCCTGGTGCTCAAAGAAGGTAGAGTGTGTTCCAAGCTCAAGTGTGATGCCTTGTCCAGTGCTGATACGTGGGGAAGAGGAGTTTCACTCATTTGGCCTGACATATTGTTTCTTGAACACTCTTTATTTGGCATACATCATCTTTTCACACCATTTGTATTTAGAAGTAAGGATTGGCAATAGGTTTATTAGTATAGGCCCTTTTTATTTCGACAAGACTCCACTAGGACTGTGTTATTTTTACTCTGATGGTTGTAGCTTGATCCCATCCTTAGATTTAGGGTTAGATAGGCGTTCATCCAACCCATTGAAGTTAAATAAAAACCCTTGAACTGTGATCACTTATGTCTGTCTTCACTGTTTGATACCATGCCTTCCTTACAGTACCCGGCGAGACTAAAAGTGCTGCACAATGGAAAGACACTTTTTTGAAAGGCCACAGGCAGAAAACATGTGGATGAAACACAATAGCCTGAAGGCCAAAGGGGATGCACACGATGAATAGAATAAGGGCTCAGCCCTTTTGAATTATAGCTGTCTGCGGACAGCTCAACCTCTACCTGAATTTGACCATTGTGGGACGCAACCGTTGACAGAATGGACACACTACACTGCAGGTTCTTGAGGAGCATCCGGAAATACTTGTACTGCAGTTCATTGGGCAAATTGGAATAGGGCACACAAGACACAATGCGATGCATTTGCCACAACTGCTTTGCCTACTGCTGAAGATGCGCTGTGCATCAGTGGGAGCGGGCACTGTCGCCCACTCGGTGACAACAGGACGACCCCAATCCAAATGGACGACTGGTATCAGCCTGTTGCAGTTCCACAACCTGGTATCCAATAGCCGTGGACGCTTTGGTGATAAGGGTGTGCCTGAATGGAGTGCTTCTGTTGGGCATTGTTTGCACCGCGCGTTCAGGGGTCTGTTTTTGTTATGTTTTATTTACAGTTTGTCATGAGGCTTGCAATGCATTATCATAGACAGGAGGAGGGCACACGGAGGATGCAATGGTGTGCCCCTTACAATTGTAATGTACTTGTTGGTTGCGAACGAGTGAGTATGATGTATGCGATAAATGTGGGTTTCATTGCGACTAGTATGTTAACTGGTAAAGATAGCCGCATGGGTGCCGATGCGGCAGTGTCAATTACAAGTGGGTTATGACACAAATTAAACTACAGACGTGGAATGTAAGGGGCTTAGGATGCTACATGCACAGGAACAGGGTGAAATCTTACCTACACCGAAGGAAGATATCTATAGCATTACTCCAAGAGACCCACCTATTGGCGGAGGATCAAGATGCTTTTATAAACCGTTGGGGAGGGACTGGTTATGGCTCTACATTAATTCTGTAAGTTTGCTAGGGGAGTACACATATGGAGTCTGCCGTTTCAGTTATTGGACCAAGACAGAGACGGGGAGGGTCGATATTTGATCCTGAGGGGCTATCTTGGTCACAGAGAAATATGCATTATAAATTCATACTTCCCGAACCACCTGCTTGCGGCCCACATTTGTGTATTGTGCAGCCGCATCGTCTCAAGACAGGATTTATTTGTATATGGGGTGGCGACTTCAACTGCGTGTGGGGCATAACACTGGACAGAACCCCCAACCCCCTTGAAGCAGTCCTTCCCCAGCCATCAATGTCCTGAACTCGCACTATCTGAATTGGACTTGGTGGATGTTTGGAGGGAACTGCACCCGGGTGTCAGAGGATACTCCTTTTATTCGTCCCCTTATAAGTTGCACACCAGGATAGATGATATCGTTGTTGGAGTGGGACAACTGGTGGAATTAATCGGTGCAGAATATACGGGCCGCACGATTTCTGACCATTCTCCCCTGTTGGTCATATGGGAGAGCGAAAATCCCTACGCCGACGTGGCACATGCCCACGGAAGCCCTTAAAGATCTTCTTTTTAAGGAACAGCTTGGTCAACTTCCTGAAAGATAAAATTGGTAGTGTAGATAGGTGGGGCATGGTTTGGGAAACCATGAACGGGCAGCATCCACTGTGAAGCAACTATTATGTAGCTCCATGAGGCTGCCCTGTGTCCATAACTAAAAAACATACACTCTCGGATCAGCAGGTGTTCTTCCCGCCACAGATCAGAGAGGGAGTGTGTATCCATGGCATATGCTATCGCTTTGGAAGACCCAGAAGCGGGTTCTTCCAACACCCAAGGACTTATCTAGCCTTTGGTCTCTGACTGCATTAAAATCCCCACCCCCCACGTATAACGAGTCAAAATACAGGGCGAGTTTTGAAGAGGGATCGTAAAAGAATTCTGGTGAATCGATGTTCATTGCATAGGAATTTACAAACGTCACGTGGTGACCAGCAATGTCAACATTGACTATCTGGAATCTTCCCTCCAGGTCCTGCTGCATATCCTGCAAGCGAAATCCTCAATATTTATGGATTAATATAGCAATCCCTCACGCTTGAGAGGGGTAAGATGAGCAGTATCAAAGCAGACCCATCTTGCCCCACCCTTTTGGTCTGTGTTGCCCACCAAGTTCTTCTCCTGCAATATAGCCACATTGATCTTCTGTCGTTCCAGATATAAGAAAACGTTACAGGTTTTAATAGGGTGGTGGAGCCCTCAAAAGTCCTAGGACAAATCTTTTAAATCCTCACCTTCATACACACTTTGCGTAACGCCCCCGGGAAGTAAAGTGCTGCATCCAGGAAATTCGCCATCACATTGACAAATCACTGTCATCTGGGCTAGCAAGTTATCTCTCCTTACCCATCCTTTTTAATCTAACCACCATAAACAAGTAAGAAAGCCCTATCCCTCCACCCAAACCAGCCCCACAATTGGACCAGAGGACCATACCCCACCTATTCCCAAAGTAACAACAACATGATCCCTCAAATAGCATTCCAACGTGGAACACAAAGGAACCCCTGGAGAGCTGCAACTCCTGACAATATGAATAGGGGTAAAAACCCACCATCAAGGAACCCACATTTCGGACAGCAATCGGATTTCTTAAGGTGTATCTTATTTAGGCATTTTGAGTAAAATATCTTTGATGGATGATTTTACCATGTATCAGGCGTGAACTATAACTTAGAGACACTCTTGGTCAACCCTCTAATGTGTTTCCACTGTGCTTTGGAGATTTGGGCTCCAACTCCTCCCACCACAACTATGCTTTCTCAAATCACTCTTCCCCTCCTATACTGCGATATAAGGGGGAGAGGAGACATCTGTCTCTTCTTCATTCAATCATTTCAGTTAAGGCCGGGAAACCTGACTGTCTTGATGTAGGATATTCCAATGGGGAAAAACGGCGACAGTGAGCCTATCACAGCCTATCCTGTTCAACTGCTCCCCTTGAACAAGTAGTAAAGTGCACTCCCAAACAGGCTGGCAAAGTGGGACTAGTAGCCAACGAGTGCATATGCAGGACTGTTATGTCCAAATACAAGATATTAAAGATCTTAGTCCTTTCACTTTTTGACATAATTGGGAAGGGATGGGTCACGGGAGGGGGGGGGGCACAAACCAGCTTGCAGGGCGAAAAAGGAGCTTTACATAAATCGGCGATGGCCAAACCAACCTCCCCCATATCCTTTCCTACCAAAAATAGAGCCAAACCGGTTTGGAAGGGGCACACCATCAATAACAGAGTGAGCAGTAAAAGCACAAGCATTCCGGCTGTGTAAGGGCCCACGTCCCCAAGAGGCTATGAACCCATTGCGACTACACAAAATCCTGCTTCTTCCCCAGAAGCGGCAGACCCTTACTCTGAGGGCAGACACGCACCTAGGGTGAATGCTACAAATGGCGTACCTTTCATCCCCATAGCCAAAACCAGTAAGTTGTTAGCGGGATATGGCACTGGGGGAAATGTGGGAGGGGGGTATAATTTCTACTGTATCCGAATTGTCCTTAGGGAGCCAAGTGCAGTAGAAGGAATGCCGAGCTTTGGCAGGAGTTGCCACCCCCCCACCAAATAGTATGATAGAACTCAGTGCCCACCTACTGGTCAAGGTTGATACCCCTCATGGAAATAGATTACAATGGCCTGTGCTGGGGAAAAGGACATTCAGTGATTCTTCGTGGCCCAAACATTTGCTGTAAATGGTGTACTGATGGTCCAGTCTCCCTCTCTAGCCTAAGCTCAGAAGCCCCTTGCTGAGAATTGTGAACCTTCTGGGATAGAACGGGCTCTAGCGTTACTGTAGTTGATTAATTTCAACATGGATGGAATGTTTAATGTTTTCATATGCGTCATGATGTACCTTTATGTCCCCAGGCCAAATTAAAGTTATTGATTGATTGTTAAGGTGGCTTAGGGCTTGAGGGAACAAGGGAAACATTTCTTGCATTGTGTTCCGGAGCCCACAGTACAGAAATATGTCCACCTGAGAATTCCCACCTCCCACGCCCTCTAAATTGCAGCATAGTTACAAAGCAGCCCTCAGGAAATAGTTGTGTGAATGAGAATATCCGTAACCTCCTTGTTACGTCAGTAACATGTCTGTGCTGTCAAGAGCACTCCTGGAACGTGACAACTGGGGAGCAGGGGTGAGTACAACTTGTCATGGCCCATTTGCAACCAAGTGCGTTTCAGGATGGTCATTTCTGCTTGCCTTGAGGCCAATCTGAGATGACGACACCGTTCAGGCGTGAAGGGGCAGCTATCGCCCTGTCCGCCACCATCGACTTATTTACAACAAGGCTGACGGCAGCAGATTTCCAGAGTAGCGGCATTTTATTTTCAATGTCCTGGTTGTCATGTTTTTTTTTTCAATGTAACATTTTATTGGCATTTATAAACAGAGGCTTCGTTATTCTTTGTGACATGTTTTTGAGTGAAACATAGTAAACAAGAAAAAGAAAACATGCCTCAACTGAGGTAAAAAGAACAAAAAGACAAAACGAAAGGGGAGAAAAGAATGGGGGTGAGTTCCGGGGTGGTCCGGGGGAGGGGTCGCGTCAGTCTCAGATCGAAGTTATAGGGCATGGGTGCTGTGGTTGCGACGGGTAGGCAGCCATGTGCGCCGGTCCAGGGGGCCGCTAGGATGTTAGTCCATTTTAGTTAGCCAGCGGAGCGCTGGAGGATGTCTGCCCACTCCCGGGAATCTTTCCACAAAGTCCAGGAATGGGCCCCAGGTGCTGTGGAACTTGTTTTGGTTGCCCAGGTGGATGGCAGTAATTTTCTCCGCTGCGGCGATGTCCCAGCATTTGACCCACCACACGGGGATTGCTGAGCCTTCCTGAAGTTTCCACAGCTTGGCGTTTGAAATCTTGGCTGTGGTCAGTAGGTTTGTGCAGAGGTCCACCAGGTTGCCGGTCATCGGGAACTGTCCTTCTCCCGTGTCTCCCAGTAGGACAATCCCGGGGTCCCACGGTATTGGTAGGCATGTGATCTGTGAGCTTTGCTCCACGACCTCCCTACAGAACTTCTCTGCCTTCGGGCATTCCCAGAGGAGGTGGAACAACGTTCCTGTGTCCGTGCAGCCCATCCAACAGTGTGGGGGGATAGCAGGGTTGCATTTGTGAAGGATTTCTGGTGTCATGTACCACCTGTAACAGACCTTAATGGCTCCCTCTTTGTTCGTTATGCATTTAGAGGTCTTGTGGGTTCTTCTCCAGATGCGCTCCCAGCTGGTCCTGTCTAGTTCTCGGCCTAGGTCTCTCTCCCACCGTGTCATATAGAGCTCCTTAGAGTCGGGGTCTGCCCTGTCCAGCAGCCTGTACAGGGTGGAGATCTTCCCCCTGGGTGGGGTTGCCGTTAGCGTGAGCTCTAGTGATGACAATTCTCTGTGACCATGTATTCTCATTGAGTCATGTGACAACCAATGACGGAGCTGGGTGTAGTGAAACCTCTTGGTTTCCGGTACCTGGAATTTTCTCTTGCAATCCTCGAAGGTGAGTAGAGAGTCTCCTTTGCAGAAGGCGCCTACGTGCTGCAGGCCACCCGCCTTCCACTTAGAAAAAACATTCTGCCCTTGGCCTGGGTTGAAGTCTGGGTTCTCCCAGATCGCAGAGAGTGGACCCACTGTGCTCCTGCAGCTCACCCTCTTTGCCGCCTGTTTCCAGCTGCTTACCGGTACTGGTGTTTGAGAGGGGCCCGGCGTTAGGGGGATTTTTGGGCCATGTGATATGTGAGAGGGATCCCAGTGGGTATTGGCCCCAGTCCTCCTCCAGCTTTAGCCAGCGGGGCTTGTTGGTACCAGATTGCCACATGAATGCTGCTGAGAGCTGGGCAACTAGGCATTACCTTTCGACCTCAGGGACTCCCAGACCTCCGGACCCGGGGCTCCTAAGTAAGACTTTCTTGGATACTCAAGGCTTCTTGCCTCCCCCCCCAAAACACATTTTAGCATATTTGCTTGCAGTTTCTGTTTGGCTTGTTTGGGTATTGCTACTGGGAGGGCTTGGCAGTGGTAAAGCAGTCTAGGACCAAGTTCATCTTGAGTGCTGCGATTCTTCTTAGCTAGGATATTTCCTGATCTTGCCAGCGGGCCATATCCGACTGTAGGTCCTTCAGCAGGGGCCGGTGGTTTAGTTTGTAGGTGCGTTCTGCTAGCTTCGGTAGGCGGCGGACGCCTAGTTCATTTAAGTGGGATCTGGCCCATGGGATTGGGAGGCAGGCCACTATAGAGTCCAGCGTTGCTCTTGGAATGTTGATGCCCAGTGCGGTGGACTTCGTGAGGTTCATTGAGAACCCTGATGCTGACTTGAAGCTGCTTGGCTCCTCCCATAGCGCAGTGAGGGATGTGCTTGGCTGCGTAAGTGTTACCAGTACATCGACTGCGAATAGGGCCCCTTTGTAGGTATCATCCTTGAATTTGAGGCCCAGGATTGCCAGGTTCTGCCGGATTCTGGAGGTGCACGGCTCCATTGACAGGGCGAAGACAAGGGGCGACAAGGGGCAGACTTGGCGTGTGCCACTAATGATGTCGATTCTTGGGGATCTGGTGCCGTTGATCCTCAAGGTTGTGGTGGGGTAATGATAGTTAGCCATCATCCATTTCAAGAATTTCGGGCCAATTCCGTAGTGACAATGTCTCCCTCATAAAGCCCCAGTCCAGCATGTCGAACGCCTTGTGTGCGTCGAGCGAGGCCACCACTAGCCCTTCTCCATTTCTATTGGCCGTCTCAATGATGTTTAAGGTGCGACTGATGTTGTCCGAGGTATTGCGCCCAGGAATGAGACCCGTTTGGTCCGGGTGAATGAGGTCTGGGAGGAGCCCGCGAGCTTGCGTGCCAGTAACTTCAAGAGGATTTTCGAGTCTACATTCAGTAGAGCAATTGGGCCGAATGACACACAGCGTTCTAGGTATGCTCCTGGTTTTGGAATCAAAACTATGACCGATTACTCCATGGAGGGGGTGGTGGAGCCAGTTTCGAGGAAGGAGTTGAAAAGTGAAGCTAGGTGGGGGGCCAGGATGTGGTTGTATTTCTTGTAAAATGGCGCGGGAAGCCCAACTGGGCCAGGAGCCGTGTTTTTCATGTTTTTTTTTTAAAAATGTGTAATTTTTTTAAAAAACATTTTTATTGAGTTATAAACACAACGAAACAATACAAACCAAGCAAACAGTGCATGTTCCAACAGTTTCATTACACTTTCTTAACTTCTAGCCACTACTTCCCTTATCCCACCCCCTTCTACGAGTCTATTGCTTTAAACCAAGGTTGTCCAACATACGGCCCGCGGGCCACAATACGGCCCTCCAAGCCATTTCATGTGGCCCGCGAGGCTGTACAGACAACATTGAACAAATAAAGAAATAAACTGGGCCGTGGTGGTGGACTGTTACTACCTCTGGTGCCCCCTAAAAGGGGGAGGGGGGGCACCAGAGGCAGTAACAGGCCACGGCCTGGTTTATTTATTTATTTGTTCAATGTTTGTCGGGTCTGTGGACCCGATTAATTTATTTATTTCTACAATGCAGAAATGAATTAATTAATCGGGTCCACGGACCCAACAAACATTGAACAAATGAATAAATAAACCGGGCCGTGGTCTGTAACTGCCTCTGGTGCTTCCAGCACCAGAGGCAGTTACAAGCCACGGCCCGGTTTCAGGGGCGCAGAGTATGCGGGTGCTCCGGCCCCCCCCTCCGGCCTCCCAGGCCGGAGAGAAGAGACGCAGTATGGATGGCCCTTTGTTCCATCCATACTGTGTCTCTCTCTAGCGGCCCGGGTGAAAGCCGGGGAAAAAATGATGTTCAAAAATTGAGGGACAGATGCAAAGCAAGAGGCTCTTGCATTGCATCTGTCCCTCAATTTCTAAAAATCGTTTTGGTTTGGGTATACTTCTACGTCTGTGTGCACGGATGTAGAAGTACACCCAACCCAAAACGATTTTTAGAAATGGAGGCACAGATGCAAAGCAAGTCTGTCCCTCAATTTCTAAAAAACGTTTTGGGTAGGGTGTATTTGTACATTTGTGCACCCCTCCTGGCAAGAGGGGTGCACAAATGTAGAGGTACACCCAACCCAAAACGATTTTTAGAAATGGAGGCACAGATTCAAAGCAAGTCTGTCCCTCAATTTCTAAAAAATCGTTTTGGGTTGGGTGTATTTGTACATCTGTGCACCCCTCTGTGCACCCCTCATGGCAAGAGGGGTGCACAGATGTAGAGGTATAATATACCCAGAGGGATGGAACCTGTGTTGCTCCTTGTCGTCTTGCTTCCAAGGCGAGCACGTTGCCCCTGAGCAATCCTCCCGAGACTCTGAAGATCTGAAGTACATTTAATGATACAGAACCAGAACTATTGAGCAAGTCTAACATCATCTTCATCATCATCAGAATAAATCAACACTGTTGTGGTTATACAAGAGCTAATATATTTAAAGGGATGGAATTACTCCGAATGTAGCAGCACTATTCAATAACCCAAAGTGCTTAAGCATAGTTAATGTGAAAATATGACACTTCTCACCATTGGGACAGTACTGCCTTGGACAGAGTTTCACACTGAAGAAGTGAGCAAGTGATCCGGGGTCTGCAGCCCACACACATGCATGGGATTCCCATGCACCTACTTGCAAGATTTGCACCAAATTAGTGAGATTGTGCTCCAAGGCACACGCACAGTCTTTGCTCTGAGGTTTGACACACTCAGGATGGGATGGCATTTCGTTCTCCTATCCTAGTTGTGTTGCTCTGCCTTTTGAGGGCTACTACAACCTGGATGATTATAGAGGGGTGAAGTAGGGGCAATATTGGCCTACTGGAATGCAACTGGAAGGCTTAAACCTCCTTCTTACTTGCCTTTAGTATATGCAATAGCCAATGTTTCCACTGTTCTGCACCCCCCGTCCCTCTCGCACCAAGTTGGCGACTACGTGCAAATGCGGTCATATAAGTGCTGGTTATGTCACTTCCTATATTTGGGCACCCCCCGGGAAATTCATAAGTCGGCTCCCCTGCCCGATTTATTTATTCGTTCAATGTTTGTCGGGTCCGTGGACACAATTAATTTATTTCTGCAATGTTGGGTCCGACCAATAAACCGGGCCGTGGCGGAGGACTTTTACTGCCTCAGGTGCCCCCTGGAATTGGATTATGCTTCTTTCATTAACACAGAAGTAGTGAATGTGTATTACAGAGATAAGCTGGCATATGTATTGGGCACACTGCACATGCTCAGGCAGCATCAATCATGCTTTGTAGAGGATAATGCTGGCCTAAATTGGGAGCAGCCAGCATAGACATGTTGCTACAGAGGCATATTTTGGGCACAACCAGCATGTCAATGTGTTGGATCAGTGACAGTGCTGTCTTACACTGTGGACACATTGATCATTAAAATGTGTTGCGTTCTACAATGTTCTTGTCTCCTGTTAGTGACATGGAATGTACATGTTCCCCTTTAGAGCTGATTGTAAACTTATGGCTTTTTGGTCACTTTTCCTGCTGTAAAATGCACAATTTCAGCCCCATATTTGGAAAAGAAATCTTGGGGGGAGGCCCCCCCAAACCCTCCCTAGATTGTTATAGCTCCCTCGCTACGCTCGGTCGCCCCCACTATTTCAGAGAAATATCAACACATACACACTGGAAGAAATCACAAGAAACTAACCTTTGATTACTGCCCCCGACAGCAAAGGCCATCTTTGGGACTGCGTGGCTATGCCTGTGATGCTATTGCGTCAAAGGTCACACACCATCGCTTTTGAATATACTGCTTTGGGTCAGGGTGTTCACTTTTGGCTCGCCGGCCCACCGGGTGACAAAAAGTGAATGCTTTGGCCCCATATTCAAAAAGGTTGGATAAGCCTGCTTTAAACATTCAGTTTCTCCATTCTGTGGTACGGTCTCCTCTTCTACAGGCTCCGCCGGGTCACCTATTGACCCAAACAGTTCGGCTATCAATGATTTTCAGGCCATCAGGGACTCAGTCTCCTCCTCCCCCCCTGTGCTACTCGCTTCTTGCCATACCATGGTTTCCGCTTCCACCCATTTTTGCAAATCTCTCCACCACACCTCCACATTTGGCACGTGGCAAGTCTTCCATCCCATGGCAATTCTCCTTTTTGCAAGCACATAAGCCAGATCCCTCAGCTTACTCCCGTGCCTGAGCTTCTGTGGTCTTGGGAACCCCCCCAGCAGGCAGGCCCACACTGTATCCACTACAATCTTCACCCCCTTTTTTCCAGTTTCCCTTTCACTTCCCTCCAGAAACGTTCTATGATCGGGCATGACCAGAACATATGCACCATGCCTGCGTTCTCCTCATCACACTTGGGGCATGCTTGCCGTCCTGCATTTTCAAACCTCGATATCCTCCAAGGCGTCATATATGCCCTATGCGTTATGTACAGTTGAATCTTTTTCAGCCTCGCGTTTCTAGACACCTTCTTATGATACCGCTGCACCCGTTCCCACATCCCGTCTTCCATCGGGGCTCCAACTTCCGTTTCCCAATCTAGTCTCAACTGCGTGACCTCCTTCCCCACTTTAGACATCAGCATTTCATACAATCTGGAAATCTCATGGCCCCCTTCAGCTATGTCGTATATCATATCTATGGTGGCATCTGATTCTTCCTCCAACACAGTTTCAGGCCATGTTCTCTTAATCCTCTGTACCATTCTATAATACGTAATGTACTAGCCCTCGTGCAACCCAGTTTCTTCCCGCAGCCCCTCAAAAGTAATACTAGAGCCCTCCCGCCAAATGTCACCCATTGTTGCCACCCCAGCCGGTTCCCAGTGGTTCCTGAGTATCATTCGTAGCTGCACGTCTGCCCCCGTTAATGCAACCAGTGGTATCTGCGGAGAGCATGGGGACGGGTTCTGCATCATCTGGCATGCCCTGCGCCACACCTTCCACCCCAGTAGCATCATTTTAGGGCGCCCCACCATTTCCGCCCTGGGTACCCACATCATCTCTTTCAAATAAAAAGGTGCACAATCGCACCCAAACAGCCTAAATTCCGAGGTTTCTTCGTCAAAGAGCCATTTAGCGACATATTGTAACTGGCTTGCCACGTAGTACGCCTCATAGTTGGGCAGTTTTATCCCTCCTTTGTCATGGAAGTTCTGTAGCTTCCATAACGCCACTCTATTTTCCGTGCCATGCCACAAAAAGTCCCTACACATGCTATTCAGTTTGGTGAAGAACTTCTTAGGAATCAGGTACGGTATATTCCCGAAGTAGTGTAGGAGCCTTGGCAGAACCACCATCTTTAGCATTGCTCCCCGCCCCATCATCGCCAAGGGTAGCTTTGTCCAAAATTGCATGCACTTCTCAATTTTTTTAATGGCTACTTCTGTGTTGCACCTATGCTCCTCCTCCACGGTGTGGTATATATCTATCCCCAGGTACCGAAATGTGCTAACCGCCCATGGTACTTGCAATACAGGTAGTCGCTCCGATGGAATCCCCATGTACCCCCCTAATGGGAACATGCTGGACTTCTGGAGGTTCACTGCTATACCGGACAGCACAGCGTATCTCTCCAGCACTTCTAAGATGTACTGGAGATTTTCTTCTGGGAATCGCAAGTACAGTAGCATGTCATCTGCATATAGGGAGATCAGATGCCGCTCCCCTTCCACCTCGATGCCTATGGTGTCATATTGCTGCCTCAAATATATTGCTAGAGGTTCCAGGGCCAGTATGTAGAGCATTGGAGAACACGGACATCCCTGTCTAGTACCCCTGCTGAGCTGCCACCTTTCCGATATCACAGATCCTGTCCTAACTCTAGCCAGCGGTTCGCTATATAATATTTTCTCCCACCTTACATATCCAGGCCCTAACCCCTAGTACTTCAGGGCCGCAAGCAGCCATGGCCATTTAACTGAGTCAAAGGCCTTGATTGCATCCAAAGACACAATTGCCATTTCATCATCTCTTTCTCTGCCACACTCAATGTTTCTCTGGATTCGCCTATGATTATTGTTAATATTTCTATGTGGGACATAGCCCGTTTGATCCAGGTGTATTAGTTTGCCAATAACATTCTTCAGTCTATTTGATAAGACAGCAGTTAATATCTTGCTGTCTTGATTCAGCATCGACAAGGGTCTATAGGAATCGCAGCTGTGCCCAGGTTTATTAGGTTTGGTGAGCGGTATTATGACGGCCTCTCTCAGTGACTCCGGTAAGCTTCCCATCTCAAACGCTTCGTTTAACATCTCTGACAGTGGGGGGAGGACCTCTTCCATGTATACTTTGTAAAACTCACTTGGGAGTCCATCTGTCCCTGGGGTTTTACTAGTAGTCAGCTGCTTCACCACCTCCCCTAATTCTTCTAAGGTAATCGGGGTATCTAGTTCCTCTCTCTCCTCCTCGCTTATCTTGGGCAACCCCATGTCCTCAAGCGTTTCTTCCATCATAGCGCGACTGCTCTCCCTGTCGTCTCCGTATAATACCTTATAATAATCCACAAACGCTTAATTAACTCCCTCGTGGGTGTCCTCTACGCTACCGTCTTCTCTTTCTATAGTCCTGATTGTGACTCTGGGGGTCTCACTCTTATATAACCATGCCAAAAGCCTCCCCGGTTTATCACCTCCCGCATGCTGTCTCTCTACGTATTTTTTATAATTGAGGTTACACAATCTATCCCAGTATTCTGCACATTTTTGCTGTAGCATAAGTGTCAATTCTAGCTTCTCTGCTGTATCGTCTTCGCCCCTTAAGGCCTCTTCAAGTTTTTCCTCCGTCTCCTGTAGTTAACCCCACCTTGTAGACCCTTGGATTTTGCTATGCCTACCCCCCTCATGACAACTTTAAAGGCCTCCCATAGTGTTCCCGCCGAATCCACGCTGCCAGTATTTGTTTCAAAATAATTTACAATCTCCTCCCTCAAGTCCTCCCTATAAAAAGGGGTCTCGCAATGCTTCCGCTCGTAGGCGCCATGTCGGGATACTCGCTCTCGGGGGGTGTTAGGGAGAATTCTCTCTTTAGGCTGAATTTCCTAACCTAGTGAGTCCCCCAGCAGCTTTTCTGGATTTCTGGAGTTTGTTTTTTTCCTCCTGCCAAGAGTGAGACTCTTTTTCTCCCATTCTTGGACATGATTCATGGTATTCCTTTGATTGGTAATGTGTTTTATGGGCTATGGGGTCCTTTACTCCCTAGGGTCTCATGTGTTTTTCCTATGTTTGTTACACAGCACCCTCCGTGCAGTAACACAGGGGTGTCATAGTGACACCCCACCATAGACTCCATACCCTGGGACTGACTACTGTCTCCCAGGGCATGCAAAGTCACCATTGGCTTTACTAGTCCCAAATTATTAACAGAAACCAGTACAAATCATTATATTGTGGACGTACTGGTCGGGGCAATTCGATTGCCCCGGGGTCTGTTAGTCGAGGGGGCACGTCTCCGTCCCCCCTGATTGAGTTTTGGCTGGTGGCAGCGGAAACTACTTTTTATATTCGACTGCAAATATTTTCCTATGGGATTTTCCCATTGTTCGAGGCTACCAACTTTAATTATTTAATTCTCATAGCCTCGAACATACCGCCGGTTTATTTAATTAATATTAATTCTCCGGTTGGTATTTTTTGCCAAGACTCGATTCTAAAATGGCGTTTGTGTTCTCTTCTGTGACTCCAACCCAAGTCGAGCCCTTTGTTCCACTTTTTGGCGGGCTTCTCCACAGAAGCCTCCAAAAGTGGTGCCACTCTGTCTGGGTACCACATGGTGTGTGGGAGGGGGTTTAGGCTCCCTGGACCGAGTTACCTTGGTAACTCAGGTCGCACTCTTGTGTGATTGGCCCAAGTTGTGAGCCGGCCGGCTCACCACTTAGCATGTTCGAGTGACAGCTAGGCTGAGTGAATGGGGGTTTTCTGCATAAAAGCAGGGCTTTGGGGACTGGAACTTCAGAAGTCGCCACAGGACCTGAGAATCCGACGAGGGAGAAGCTGAGCCGACCTACCACGACGACACCACCGGTGGAGCCCTGCAGAACCGACTCACCACTTCCCGACGACAGAGAAGATCTCCCGGCTGGAGAGGCTTCTTCCCCTGACTGGTGGGCACAACCAGTTTTCCTTTCTTTCTTCGCACCCCAGCCCGGTTTGTGGTCAAACTGCCCGTGCCAAGCACCCCGGCAGCCGGATAGCCACCTGAGAAACTCCGCGGCTGGTTTCTTCCCTGGCAGTGCAACGGACTCCTGTCTTCCTCCACGACGAGATCCTCTCTTCCCCCGGACGAAGCACCGACTTGCACCCGCTGCCAGGAACAACTGCCCCCGCTGGAGCGTTCTCACCACTTTAAGATACCGTGTCCGCCAGGCCTCCCTTTCTAAAGATTGCTACAAGCTAATAATAACTCCTTAACCTTCTGGACTGGGCTGGCCGCCTTGACCCTCTAACTGGTCCCTTTCTGTGGTCAAACTCCTTTTTGAACCTTTACAAGACCTTTGTGCACTGAAACCGTGTGACCTTGGACACATTTCGTTTGGGTCCTCTGAAGGTGGATCTGGCCTCTTGAACTCTAACTTCACGGTTTTACTTTGCCTTCCTCCCTTGTTGTGTTCTTGAAAAAGTGTTGGGATCTGTTTCAATTTGTTCTCTGCTTTTCTCTCCCTTTTTTAAAACGAACTATTAGAGTGCCATCTACGTTAAGCGCTCACCGCTGTCTGAAAATAAGTGGGGCTTTACTTAAGACTTGTCTAATATTCTTTTAAGGGAGTGTATATCTTTTAGTGACCGTGTTTTTGAATTGCTTATTATTAGTGCCTGTGTGTTTTTCTAGATGTGGTTTTAAATAAATAATTGTATCTCTTTTACACCAAGCCCTGGTCAGTGTTTACTTGTTCTATTGTGTGCTCTTGACCTATTGTGAATACTCTGTATACTGCCTAACTCTTCTTGAGGGAAGTCTGACTGCTCAGCCACAGCTACCAAGTGAATCTGTGTGGTACAGACTGCTACCAAGTGGGTTTACTGCCAAACACCTGTAGTCCTAAATCCAGAGGGAACAGCAAAGGTTTCTGCCTAACAGGGGGCAGTATTGCCATGCGAGAATCAGGGGCGAGTGGTCCGAAAGGACTCTGGCTTTGTACTCTATTTGTGTGATCTCCGCTATCATTTCAGGTGATGTGAAGACCTAATCCAGCCTCGTTGATAACTGCTGTGGGGCAGAATAATGTGAATATTGCCTTTCCTGGGGGTGCCTCACTCTCCATGCATCCTCCAAACCAAAGTCACTCAGCAATGTCTGTAACGCTTTGGCTGCAGGGGCCGGTCTATCCATCTTCCCATCCGATCTGTCTACCCTCGGGTTCAGTACGCAGTTGAAGTCCCCTCCCCAGATCATCGCGCTTCCTACGCATGCGCTCAGATTCGCACTCAATGTTCTAATATACGCCGATGTGTTCTGGTTCGGGGCATACGTGTTAACAATGCTTATCTCCCTGTTCTCCACCAGTCCCCTCAGTATAACCATCCTCCCGTCTGTCTCAGCCACCACTTGCAATCGCTGAAAAGGGACATGTGGCGCCACCCAAATAAGCACTCCCCTCGCATAAGCAGAGTATGATGAGCCCACCAGCACTCCTTTCCACTTCCCAGCAATCGTGTCCATCCTCTCTCGTGTAAGGTGGGTTTCCTGCAGCAATGCAATATCTATTTTCTGCCTGCGCAGGTACAACATAACTTTGTTCCTCTTTAAGTAGCTGTTCCCCGCACGTTCCATGTAAGCATCTTAAGGTCCCCCATGGCCTGTACAAGTTCCGTACCACCCCCCACAGGTGCAGTCTGACTTTAAATTCCAATCCAATCTGTATAGGCTCGTTTCCCGTTCTAAATTCCCCTTAACCAAAAACACCCCAAACTTCCCGTTCCCACTCCCTCCCTCCCCCCGTCCCTTCCCTAACATCACTCCCCTCAACTGTTGCCCAGCTCCATCCCTGGATCTCAGGCTCCCCCGCATCTAGCTCTTTCTGGCTCTCGCCTATACTCAAAGCTCCGCAGGGTGAGGCCGCCCTAGTCGCTAACCTACTACTACTACAACTATAATTCAGGGGTAGGGTGCTTTCATCCTGCCGCTCCTATGTCACTTCAGGTTAACTACACATTGCTACACAATTTGCGTATATGTACACGCTACTATATTCCAGTCCTTCAAGTTCGTTACAGTCAGCGATATCCTATCAAAATATCAGCCTCCTTTAGCCGCGCCCATTAATCTTAATCTTCATCTAGGCACCCCTGGGGTGCTCACTCTACGCCTTAACAGTATGCATACCGTATCCCAGTCACAAATCGTGTCCCTCTTGGGCCTCTTCCGTGTCTCGTTCCGGGTAGCCCTTCAGATCCAGCCACGTCGTTGCTTCTTCCGGAGTATCAAAAAAATACATTTTGCTCTTGTACACCACCTTCAATTTCGCGGGGTACAGAAGCATATATTTTATCCCAGCTGCGCCTAGCCTTCTTTTGATTGCCACATAGCTGTACCGTTGCCTCTGGACCAACATAGTGTAGTCCGGATACGCCGTGATGGTGCTCGAAGCCCTTTTGATTGTTCCACCTTTTCGGAAGTACTTCAGTATCTTTTCGCGATATTTGTAGTTCAATATTTTGGCGATTATCGCCCGGGAAGGGGCCCCTGGCCTCGGCTTCCTCATAAGGGCTCTGTGTGCGCTCCACTGCAAATCCCTGCGAGAGTTTTCCAGCCCCAATTCTTTGTAAGAGTAGGTTCTCCACGTAGTCTGTCGGGTCCTGTCCCTCCTCTCCCTCCGGCAAGCCCACCACGCGGATATTGTTCCTTCATGCTCTCCCTTCCGCTTCCTCCGCTCGAGACTCCAGGTTAGCTACCTGTTGTTTAAGTACATGGATCTCCTTTGCGTTGTTCGTGCTGGTGTCCATATTGGTTTTCACCGCACTTTCCAGGCTGCTCGTTCGTTCCGCCAGCCCCCTGACATCTTGCCTCAGCAGGGTGAATTCTATGCCTACTGCGTCTATTTTAGCCTCCAGGGAAGTGCGCAGGTCTGACATTGCAACCCCCATGAGTCTTTCAGCTCCGTGATGGCCTCTAATATCTTATGGTTTTCAGTCACTGTAGTGCCCTCCGCTGGTTCCATCGAGCCTTTGGGCGCGATGGCCGCAGGAGATTGTGCGTTTTGGCGAAAATATCCATTGTGGGTTGCTTATTCTTGTTCTTGCTCACAGACCCTCGCGCCGTCATTCTGCGGCCTCCGTTATGCTTCTCTGTATCGATTCAGCGTCGGTGTGCCTCCCCAACCGTCCTTTCCACCCTTATCAGCCACTGTAGTACTCTTCAAGCAGCCGCCGTGCACCGTCCGCCGCCGTGCACCGCGGCTTTCTGCTCATTAGTCAGTGCCGAGCCTCGTATTTCGTAGGCGCGCACCTTTCTCCAATATCTTGTCCCGGTGCTCCCAGTCTGGTTCCTCACGGGATTGCTCCGCTCGCACATTTAGCAGTGCGCTGCCTGGGCTCCCGCTGCATGCGAACCGGGACTGCACGACGCTGTGTGCCAGACCCTTACCTCGCACCCTCGCTGTCCCAGGGCTATTGCCTTCCGGGTCAGCACACAGGCCGACGTGACACAATTGCAAGCACACGGCTTACCGCCGCAGGAGTTTCGTTTCGTCTCCGCTCCCCATCATCATTCTTTCCCCACGGCTGCCATCTCTATTCTGCCGCTCCGGGTGCTTCAGTTTAGTTTCCTTTGTTGTCGCCATCTTGTGTAACAATGTACCAAGCAGCAGCCGTCTTCGCCAAGCGATTCCTCCAGAATTCCACACACGATTCACTCGATCTTTATACAGTGTGCAGAGCACACGTTCCCATGCACGTGCTGTCAGCCCTGGATCCAATAGTGCGTTTTTGTAGGTAGTTTTCACGGATCATATGTCGGATGCTCCGGAGCTGCTCAGGAAGCACGTCCTACTCCATGGCTGCCCAAGCCACGCCCCCTTTTCATGGTTTATTTTTTTTTTCATTTATTTATTGACATTAGTTTTGTAAAAGAAAACAAACTTTTTGTCATTCCTAATCCAAAAGCCTCATCTATTTCGCACATATGGAAAACGAATTACAAAGTAAAGGAGTATAAGCAAAAGAGGATGAAAGAGAATAAAGACAGAGAGAGGAGAAGATAGAGGTGGAAAGAGGGAAAATCATTCCTTCACTTCTCTCACAGGCATCATGTGGCAGACTAGCAACTCTAATTTTTAGGAGGATGCTAGGCATGTGTTCTTTTCTTTTCTGCAGTTTATCCTAGCACAGGACTGTCTGGCGATTTCGATAATTGTGATAATACGATGTCCATAAAATTAATAACATCACAGGTTAACTGCACGTTTGTCCCCATTATTAAATAGCTCCACCATTCGGACATGTTTCCATTTTTTGGGGCATATCATTCTAGGTGCAGGGAACGTTGGCCTGCAATCTTCGGACACTCAATTATCAAATGTTTAATTGATTCCACCTCTCTCTGGCAGAAGCGACAAATGTCATTCTTAGTCATTGGGTCTTTTATTTTCATCAGCCGCTCTTGTGTGTGGTAGAGGTTGAGGCGTAATCTTAGAAACTGGTTCCGATGATAGTTTGATGGAAATTTGGCAAGATACTTTGGCAGTACGCCTACTTTTTGCGATGTCAGGCCCAAATCTATCGCAGATGCCAATGAGGCTCGTTTTTCAGCATTGGTAATCCACTTCCATTGTCTGAATTTTTCTTTTGCCAATTGTGGAATCTTTAAGACTAGAGACATTTTTATGTCCGCGTCATCCAGAATAGCCATTAGTTTTTCTTCCCAACTATTTAGTAGGGAGGCAGATACGTCATGACTTTTGTTGTTTAGAATGAGATATGCATTTGTTACGGGAGATAATCTCATTTTCCGAAGAACTGTTATTGATTTCCACAGGACAAGGGAATGTAAAGATTCAAGACCCAGCTCATGTCGTAATGCCACCATTGAGACACACTGTGGGAGTTTGAGAGCTTTGCGCCAAAAGCTCCCTTCTAATCGTGACCAAAAGCTAGCGTTGATGTTCCACCCGGTTTCACTACCAAAACAAACCACTGGGGTCACTTTTTGCTGATAGGTTACTAATGGTTGTAGTGAACATTTTCCATATTTTGCATTCCGTTTTAGTCCTTGCAAAGCAAACATTCTCATGCGAGATGAGACCTCATTGGTCCAGCTCCATTCTCTAATCGAGATGTTAAAGGAGACACCCAAGTATTGAACTGCGTCTGTTCTCATCAGTGTTTCTTTGTATACTTTCCACTGGAAAATCGCTTTCATCGTTTTGGTTTTGTACCCTAGTGCGACGACTTGTGATTTTTTTCGCATTTATAGTAAGCTGATTTGCTGTTAGATAGTTCTGCAGGGCTGATAGTCTTTGTAGGCCTATTTCAGTGCTGTCCAGCAGTACTACATCGTCTGCATAGATTGTGTGGCTTACGTGATTTCCATTTACTTTGGGGGGGGGGAAAGACCGTGTTTTGCAAGTGCTTCAGGAAGATCTGCTATGAAAAGTTTGAACAGCAGGGCTGCAAGAGCACAATCTTCTTTTACACCTTTTGTGGTTTTTATTTCTTCTGATAATTCGCCTTCTGCATTTAAACACACGCGGATGCTGGTGTTAGCGTGTAGTGCCATCAGTGGGGATAATAGCTGATTTGGACAGCCCCATGTCTTCAATTTCTGCCACAAGAGCTGGCGATTGATGCTATCAAAAGCTTGCTTTAGGTCAATGAATGCTAGGAACAATCTTTTTTGTGTTTTATTGCATGCAATTTGACCAAATTTAATAGCATCAGATTAAGTTCCACACCAACTCCTTTGGTGAATCGAGTTTGTCTCGCGTCATAAATCATGGTGTCTTCTGCCCATGTGGAGATTTTTCTTTGGAGGAAGGTGGCAAATATTTTCCCCATAGTGTCTAATAATGCTATGGGACGGTAATTTGCCGGATCATCTCGGTTCCCTCTTTTAAACAGCGGGACTACAATCTCATCGGTCCAGGAATCAGGGATCGTTGTCGTTTGGGCGATGTGATCAAATAATACTTTGATAAATTTTGCCCAATTGTCTTTATTTGCTTTTAGCATATAGTTGGATATCCCGTCTGGTCCAGCTGCTTGCGAGGACTTCAATTTTTGAATTGCGTTCTTAATGTCTTCAACGGATTCAATGGCATCCCAGTTACAAACGTCTAATGTGGGATTGGCAAAGTTGTCAGTGTGATCGTTACTAAATACTGCTGTATAGTGCTTCACCCAGCTGGCGGCGTTCACTCCATTCGCTAGGGAGTTTGTTTGCTTTAGATTACCAGAGTTTATTATTTTCCATATGTTGCAGCTATCTTTTTGTGTCAATAAGCGCAACATCAATTCGGCTTGTTTTTGCCAACGTATGATGTTAAAGGACTTGTGCCAATTTCGATAGCGTTGACGTCTCTAAGCCGTCAGCAGAATTAGATTGTTTCCACCAGCTTTCTTTAACATTTTCAGATCTTTTAATAATGTTTTCTTTGCTTCGCGTAGTTCAGGGCTAAATGGGTGAGTATAGCTTCTAGGCGTCAACTTGTGTGTACTAGTGAATTGTTTTAGTAGAGACGAGTATTCTACATGTGAACTCTGGGAGCAAGTATGACTATAGTCCATTGTCAATTTATCGATCTGCTTGCTGTTTATTCACAGTCGGTTTTGAGCACTGTTGATGTCTAGTTGCGCTGTGTTGTTGGGTTGGCTTCTTTAATATAAGTTCTCCCAAGATAACACGAGCGCATCATGATCACTTGATGTGGATTTTTTTATTATTACATTTGAGATATAGACATGTAGATTTTCAGAGACCCAGATGTAGTCTAGAGTTTTCTTTAGATCTCCTTGATGCCACGTGGCGGCTGCAGGAATGTCGCCTCTGGTGCATCTGTTTGGCATTACACAGTTACGTGTCTTTAGTTCGTAAGCCCATTTGGTGCCTCGATCTGAAAGTTCAGTTGGAATTTGTAGCGTGTCATTGAGGTGACATTCTTTTGTTTTGTTGAACCATGTATAGTTTAAGTCGCCACAAACTAGAATAAATGGCTCTCTGAATGATGCATAACAGCTGTCTATTTGCGATGTTACCGATGCCAGATATTCGGACTCTGAGATCATTACTGGGTTCCCATAGGTGTTTATTAGCAGTAGTTGTTGTTTTTGAAGGTTTCCTAACTGGTTGCCTATGGATATTTGAAGAGTGATCGCCTGTACAAATAGGTTGGGGTTTTGTATTTCAATCACTTCCCAACCTGAGGAGTTCTTTATTATGGACAGTAGACCAGAAAAGGGACGTCCGAATTGATTTTTACGAGCCTCCTTTAAGAAAATTGTGTAGCCATCGCATGAAGGAGTCTTCCGGAGCCACGTTTCTTGCAAGTTTATGAAAACACTTTTTATATCTCGTGGACCTCCTTCCTGAAACAAGTGGGAGAAGCCTTGTGTATTCCATGATGTTAATAATTGGGTCATGTCTCTTGACCCTGTGTCATCCTATACATTTCACGTTTGTTTGTTTCAGCTGGATGCACCGACTGTTTAATTTGTTTCCACAAAACTTCACTTTTGGCATTGTTGGACGTAGGATGTTGACAGTTCTCATTTGTGGAATTGAGGAAAGACTACTACTCTTCAGACATTGATAGATCAAAGCCGAAGAACAATAAGTAATCGTTTGCGTCTAGTAGAGGTCTTGCTACGGTCTTTGACTTCATGGGTAGGATAACCTAGTCAGATCTTGACTCTGTTTTGTATTCCACTATTGCAATGTCGTCTGATCGTATGTTTCGTAGAGCAGGTACATTATGAAGCAACCTCATTACGTTAGTTCAATTTAAATGTACGTCGTTTTTGTCCTCTAAGATGTTTTCAAGTTCCAATTTGCACCAACTTCCATTTACAGGTACTTGTTGCTCAGATCGATTTTGGCTACTGTGTTGCTTTTGATTTTGCGATTGCGTGTTTGTATATTTTGGCTTTAGCTTCAGTCTTGAGTTTACTGGAGCTCCAAAGGATTTACTTTGTGCCTCAAGTCTGTCTTTCGAAATGCCAAGCTGGTCATTTTCACGTCCAAAAGACCGCGATCCAGCTGGCCCCAACGGATAGCCTTCAATCAGAGCAAACTTGTCAGTGATGGCTTGATTTATTCTCTCATCACCCTTCATTACTGGGCCATCGCTTGCAAGTGGTTCGCTTTCTGGTTCCTCATTTTCATCTACTGTGTATGTTGATAGATCACACAGATTGATTGAATCGTTTGCGGAAAGGTGAACTGAAGAGCTCATATCATCACGCCCACGTTTTGTAGCCTTCCCTAAGTTTGTTGCATGTTCTTTCAATTGATTTTTGTTGGTATTTTGCGTTTCTGGCTGTTTAGGCAACATACTGGTTTTTGTGACTTCGGGTCAAATTTCTTATAAATGTTTTCGCGTCATTTGTACGTGTCGTTTTGGAGCTGGGCCTTTCCTTGATGTTTTCACTGTTTTAGCTGGTTTAAGCTTCAGCAACGCTGGGGCCTCTCTCGATTTTATTGATTTAGCTGCTCCAGAGAAGATTCCAAAGGAGACTTTTTTGTCTACTGCTATGGTACTGTTTAGAGGAGCGTTCGATGATAATGACTTCTCGTCATTAAGTAACGTACTGGATTGTACAGGAGGTGCCTCTTTACTTGCCATTGTGTTAGATTGTATGACAATGGGAATGTTCGAGCTCACTGCCATTCTTGCTCCGTTAACCATCGTTGTGTTAGAGTTTGAAGCAGCTACTTTTGCCTTATTTATATAGGTCTTGCCAATGTTTTTCATGTCACCGAGAGACTTTTCTGCCGCTGTTAACTCTGTTGCAGTGAATGGCATCACTAGCTGGTCTAATTGAACATTGCGTGGTTTATTCATGTCCTGATCAGTGTTGTGTTGGTTGCAGGTGCAAGACTCTCTCATTGCGTTCTCTTGGGGCTGCACTGCAACATTGTGCCTAATCCACTTTGTGCATTCAACTAGAGCTTCGGCGAGATCAACTTTTTCGTGTGCCTCCTGTTTAGTTATTTTGTTCAGGCGAGAATGCCACTGATGTGTAGATGCAGCTTCCAAGTCCAAGCGGCTGCTTAAATGCTCATTGAATTTTTCCATTGATGTCAATTTGTTGTTCATATTTGCCAGAATAGAGTTTTGGTCACGCACAGTGTCGTTCAATGACTCGTAAAGTTTCATGAAGGCATTAAGGCGATGGAAGTTGCTGCTAGGACGTTGTTGTGGATCTGGATAGCAGCTACAATGGAGATGTTCCCTTTAGTATTTATTGGGTCATCAGCTTGGTTGCTTGGACATGTCTGAAAAGGTCTACTTCCTGACGGATTATATTCAGCCTCCCTATTTGAATTTCATCAGTGTGAACGTTATCGGTTCTTGGTTTGAGTAGTCCAATTTGCTGGCAATTGTCCGATAAATCTAGATTGATCAAGCCCACTGTGATTGCTGAATCATGTGTGGAGGCTGCGTTATTAGCAGAGTAATTTGGTTCTTTCAGCAGTGTGCTCACTTTTCGGGGTATTGTTTTTCCCTTCTCATGTTTGTTAGTGAAGCTGTCATTTAGACGTTCATGCATGAGGTTAAAGTCAGCTTTTAGGCGAGCCGTCAGCCATGCTTCGCGGGCAGCAACGTTGTGAATTGTGGAGGCACTTGTTTTGAGTGTTGAAAGAGATACCAAAGGGGACGCTGCATTGTCCTTTGTTTTTGATATATCAAGCGTCTGTAATTCTTTGCCGCTTGTGCCTAAATTTCCAGCAGATTCATTTACAAAGCGCGCTGCCTTTGTTTCCTGAGTGTTCAGCTGTATATTGGCATCATGTGTGCCTGGCATCATGTTAGCTGTCTTGATGATTTTTGAACTTTCTTGTTCGTTGGTGGATCATCGTTGCGCAACATCTGTTTGTATCGAAAGATGAGATGGTGTTATGATTGCCTGCAGTGTTGGCGACTTCTGTGTTCCCACTGACGGAGACCGTATCGTCAGCAGGTCGGCATCCGTAATGTCAAACAAAAATGTTTTGTCCAGTGCGTCCAGGTATACAGTAGGCGGAGGTAGCTGCATGCTGTTGTTTAGAAACTCTTCCGAAGGAGAGTTTTGTATCTTTACCCATTGAGTGTTCTATTTCAACAGTCAATGGAGTTCCATTGTTCGACTGTTGTTCAAGGACGATAGGGTGAGATGGGGGGGCAAAGTATACAAGTTTGGCTGGTAAATGTCATTAGCGGCAGCTGCCGCGTCAGCCGTCACGGTATTGTCTTCAGCTGACTTGGCTGACTTGGCTGACTTGGCCGACTTTGCAGGCATGATTACAGGGGTGGAACTTGGCGGCTCAGCGGGGCTCACTGTCGACAAGATGACTTTATTAGGAGTTGCAATTGGTAGCGACTTGTTTATCAGTGGCGGCGCTTCGACAGAAATGCACGGCTCGCTTACCTTTGCTTTTGCTGATTTGGAATGCTGCCTTCTCAGCTGAAGTAGGCGGTTGCGGGTGTGGGGTCCAATACCCGTTAACGTTGCCTCGAAGTCTCTTTGGGGCAGTTCCATCAGTAGACCGCCGACCGCTGATAGACCACCGTACAGGCTGAGGACGGTCTGAGGCAGACTGGGCAGACTGGACTCACTGCCGGACTCTGCGCCGCGCTCCACGCGGTAGATTGGATTATATAGAGGCAGAAAGAGGACTGGCTCGCTGTAGCTGCAGCTCCTCAGCGACGTTCTCACAGACCACACAAGCAGTTTCTGGGCAGACTGGACTCACTGCCGGACTCATGGTTTATAGTGACTTTTTCGACAGTCACTATTTCGAAATACCAATCTGTCGAACCAAAAGTGCCGAAATGTTTTTTTTTAATGGCTTTTTTTTACATCATTTTTTTTTGGGGAGGAGTTCCCAAGCCCCCCTTCTCCCCAAACCCATTTTTTTGTTTTTATAAACATCTTGTTTTTGCTAACTAAACAAAACTAAACCCTATAAAATAAAAAATAAAAAAATTCAAAGAGAAACCATTTTGGCACTTTTGTTTCGACATTTTGACTGGATGCCGTTTTTCATGGAGCGGATAACTTCAGACACCTCCTCCGAAGATATAGGGTCTTCCAGGGTGTCCATCTGTGGGTGGCGGGGTGGCCTTGGGATCGTGCTCAGGTAGGCGGCGTGTGCTGCCGCTTCCGTAGGGTTCCCTGACATTACCTTCCTATGGTGCTCGGTCATGATGGTCATCTTTTCGGCCTCAGAGCAGCGTGGGGTCCCGCCTCGCTCCCTTAGGACTGCAATGTTTTTCCTGGTGTGTACTTTCTTGAGCTTATGTACGAGTAGGCGGTTGGCTTTGTTGCTGTTCAGGTAATAGTACTGCTTCGTGTATGTCAACGCTCGGGCTGTACGGTCTGCCAGGTGCATTTCCAGGGCTACTTTAGCTCTGCGCAGCTCGTTCGATGACCTTGTTGATTGGCGTCATTTGTGCTTTGCCTATTTCGGTGCTAGCTACTTTTCCAATTCTTCTAATTTTAACTGATGCCGGCGCCTGTGTGCTGATGAACAGTTCATGGCGACCCCTCGGATCACTGGCTTCATGGCATCCCACACCATAGCCTCTGTAGGCCCTTTTTCCATGTTCTCCGTGAAGTAGTTAGTGAGGGCTTCCGACAACTCCTGGCTTGTCTGCAATGTCCAGGAGGAGATAGTCCTGCAGCTTCCAGGCTCTGTGTCACGGTGTTGGTAGGCCTTCCGTCTGGAGCTGCGCTATGACTGGGGCATGGTCGGAGATCACTCTCAGGCCGATGTGGATGTTCACGATGCTTGAGAACAGCGAGCTTGAGATGAGTAGAAGGTCTTTCCTGGAGAGACCCCTGTGGACATGCAAAAAGAAAGTGTAGTCGCGACTCTTGTCGTTCGCCAGCCTCCAGGCGTCGATTGTCTGTGTCTCTTAGGAATTCCGCAAACCCCAGTGCCTTTGTGAAGTCTGTTCCAGTGGACGGCAAGGTCTTGTCGATGGTTGGGTCCGGGGTGAGGTTGAAGTCCCCTCCGATCAGTATTTTGCCTTTGGCAAAGGACGATATGACTGGGAGGATCCTACATAGGAAGCGCTCCTGGGCTTAATTTGGGCAGTAGATTGCTATGATGGTTATTGGGAGCTCGACCAGTAGGCCTTTAATCATTAGGAACCTGCCCTCGGGGTCCCGTTTGACCGTGACCTTTGTCAGTGCCGCTGATTGACTGAGCACCACTGCCTCCCCTCCCCTCTCCTGGCCAAAGGATGAAAAGTATCTTTTAGGGAACCTTTGGTATTTGAGTCTCTGTTCGTCTGCGGCTAGGAGGTGGGTTTCTTGTAGGAAGACTACGTCCGCCTCTAGCTGGGTCAGGCGGTGTTCCACGGACTTCCGTTTCCTGGGGTGTCAATCTGGAAAAGTGAATACCCTTCATTTGAATGACAGACGTAACTTGATGGCCGTAGGCCAACCGTTTTATGCACCGAATTATAGAAATATAGACTGTTATGCTTGACCAACAAGCGGCCATTTTAAACGTAGCAGGATCGCCATTTTGCCTGTTAACCATTGCTCATTGCTTTCTGTCTAAAACTGCTTTGCAGCTTGCAATTCTTGCGGTTTCTGCTTACTCTGCTCAACTGTTAACATTGTTGTCTGAATATGAAAGGGCAAGGTCGCGGGACTGAGGAGTTCATTGAAAACTCCTCATGAGTAGCCTAGAAAGGAATGCCCACGCTCCCTCTCTGTAGCCTTGAGGGAGAGCTGCAGGGCATTTAATCACTTCCCAGCTGCCAGCCAGTCTCGTACGATGGTAGAATATGTTAGAATAAAACAGCTAAAGGCTTGAATTATGCTCTTCCTACGGCCCCCCTTCGCAAAACCCTTTAGAGCGTGTCGGCTCCCAGGACACGAATAGTACCTCATAGATAGCAAAGCATGGAATGTGGCTCTTCCCCGTGTGCAGCTTGCTTCCAAGAACAGAACCACCGTGTTCTGTTCAACAACTAAAAGATGCCTCCGCACTTTCTAAATTGCACATTGTTACTAGAATAGACATCGAAAGTGTCATGATTGTCATACCCGTCGGAAATGTCCATCGTCATCCCGAGTTCAAAGGAACTTAATAAAGGAGGGTGTTAAACATGACATAGCTGATTGTATGATATGCATTTTGTATATATGTAACTGATGTACGTAATTCGCTCTCTTGCGTCCCTCGAGGTCTAGGAAACTCACATCGCGTGGCGTGAGACCAGAATTGGCCAATTGGAACTATTTTTGCTTGCAATAAACCCTAGCATTGGGAATTTGAACCTCATGTCTGGCACATCTTTTCGTGTATGGTTATTGCCTTGTTTCCATAGCACGAGGACCCCTAGGGGCCCCTTTCAGGGGGAGTTGAGGCCCTGGACATTCCAGGTGATCATGGTCAGGTTCTTAATGGATGACCCCATTTCGTTGTGGGCGGTTTGCAGCTAGTGGGCACCATCATGCTCTGCTTATTGCCGACCTGTGCGGGCGGCTGCAAGGTGAGCTGGGACCTGTGTTGGGGGGGTTTGTCCCCGCCTCGGTAGCCACCCCTCTGTTCCCCCCATTAAAACAAAACTTGGTCAACTGGGCCAGCCTTCGACCAACGGGGGCTCCGGCTGGGCCAACGCAATCCTTTGAGGATGAGACCCTTAGGCCTCTATTCCATGGCGGTGAAAGCTGTATGTGAGGTTGAAGTGTTGTTTTACAATTCGGTGCGTGTCCAGTGTTAGTGGCTGGCGTCTGGTTTTTGGCGATGCTTGTCGGTTCCGGGGTAACCTGGGTGTCGGTGTCTCCCCAACCTTAGCCGTCGCTGCTTGGGCGCTTGCCTTTGAGTGGGGGACCCCTGATTCTTCGGCGGCGCCTCTCCACCCGGGACCAGGACCGGTTAGAGTTCTTCCGGTCTTCTTGGTCTGAGGGCGCTTCCTCGTTGTTGGTTTCTCCTCCTGCTGCCGGGTTCAGTAGTTTTTCGGCCTCATGTGGTTTGCATATGTGGCGGATGCTCCCATTCCAGGGGAAAATCGGGGCCGTGGGGAAGCCCCAATTGTATGATATGCCCTTTTCCCTCAGTCATTCCGTCACTGGTTTCAGTGCTATCCTTTTCAGGTGTGTGGTGGCGGTGAGATCTTGGTAAAAGGAGATTGAGGTGTCCCTGAACTGTATTCGCGGGGAGCTCCTAGCCTCCCGCATGATCTCCTCCTTGACCTTGAAGTAGTGTACTCTTGCCAGGACGTCCAGCGGGGCTGAGGCGTTGGATTTAACTCTAGTTCTGTGGACCCTGTCGAGCACCAGGGGGGAGTCGTCCGGCAGGGTGATTATGAAGTGGAAAAGATCGTTCACATAATGCTCAAGGTCCGCCTCTGGAATGGATGTGGGGATCCCTCTCAGGCGAATGTTGTTGCAGCGGGAACAGTTCTGAGTCCTCCTGCTTGAGTTTGAGTGCTTCGCAGCAGGCTTCAAGTGCGCTCAGCCTGTCTGCCCCATTCTCAATTTCGTAGCTATGCTTGCACAGGGTGGTTTCCGCCTCCATTGTTCTTGACTCTAGTTCCCTCCACTCTCGTTTCGAGCGCTGTTATGGTGCTCTTTACCTCCTCGGTGCCCTACTGAAATTCTTTGGTCAATGCTGCTAGGAGGTCCTGGAGGTCAGACTTCGTGACCGCCTGTTTCGGGCCTGCCCGGTGGTGGTTCTGCATGCATGCTCCCAGCGTTGGTTTCCCCTGGTTCTAGGCGGTCCCCCCTCCTGGATCTGTCTGTTGCAGGGGTGGATAGGAGAGTAGCTATGTCTGCCTGCTTCGCTGGTTTTTTCGACATGATGGGTGTAGGTCTGTGAGGGGCGGCCAGTGGTTTTCTGGTGGTTGCTGGTGGTTGGATGCTCTGGGTTTTAGGGTGCTGGTGGTGGTCCCAACCTCCGAGGGTGTGAAGGTGCTTTGCTGCGGTGCAAATTGTTCCAGTTGGTGGCTTTGTTCTGGCGGTAACTCCTCACCCCCAGTGGTCTGTCGTGCGGCGGCCTAAATCCCTGCTGAGATAGGGGGACGTGGTGAGGGATGGTTATTTATGGTGTGCAGTGCCCATCCATCTGTCTGCGCTGGCCGTACTTTCCCACGGAGTGTTGCTCCACTGCCCCACAGTGAGAGGTTCCTCCTCCCGACTCTGGTATATGTTCTAGGTCTCAGGACAATGAGCGACCAGTTCTTATCCACTGTAGCAGGCTTGGACTGTGAGGTACCTTCGAGCTGTGTTGCTGCGTCTCACATATCTGTGTAACGTACACCACTGGAGCTGGGGGTAGTTTTTATCTGGGAGTGTCCGGTATAGTTCCTGATGGACTGCAAGGATCTGTGTGTCAGCTCACTGCGCTAGAAGGTTGGTGTACCTTGCTTTCGTTTCCCTGATTTGTGGGCTTGTATGCAGCTGCTTTAACAATTGATTTGTTGTATGCCAGTTCTCTAGAGCACGAGTTTTGGGCTTGACTGAATTACCTTGGTAATGTCAGATTGTCTGCGGGCATTGCGTATGGTGAGCGCCTAACCATAGGAGCCAATTAATCCCTCAAATTGGACTGTAGTCTCCCACGTAGCCCTGTATACGTTTTTCAACAGTGGAAAGCGATGGTTGCTGCAACCCGTGTAGTTGCCCAGAGCGCACACAGGTATTATACTGATCCCAGCGTGTGCGGCAGTCAAGATCAATGTAGAAGGTTGTGGGTTATGGTGGATTTTACGTGTTCAGGTGACAATTAGTGCAGGTTTGCGCACAGGGTTCACTTTAATCTTTGGCAGGCGAACATAGGGCTGGTTTTATTATTATTATTATTATTTTTTATTTTTTAAATAGAAGTTATTATTTTTTTTTTTCAACTCTTTATTTCTCACTTTCAACAATATTCAACAAGCAGTATCATCATCATAAGTCATTGAACTGCAAAATATACAATAGCAGGAAGCAATACAGCAGAATTTCATACCATAACCCCATATCCCACCATATCAAAATGTAAAATTAACTTAAAACCAAACCAGATATATCAAACAAATAACAACAGACAAACAAGACTACACAAAACAACCACATAAACAACACAATCCCCCCCCCCTATATGTAAAGTACCTGAAAGTAAACCATTTCACTCTACTCTATAATTCAACCTAGCATTATCCATAAAGGTCATTAAAACTCTCCCACATTTCATCATAAAGTTCTGCCTTGTTTTGTTTACTAAACATAGTTTTTTCAAATCTTGATAAAGCTCTAACATCCAAAATCTACTCCTCCACTGTCTGCTTTTTTCGTGTCTTCCAGACCTTCAACACTTGTTTAACTGCCACCAACAAAACTTTACGCACCCCGCACAATATCACCCAACTTACATTACGCCCACCACCATACGACAGGAATATAACTGCTAAGGGATTGCGTGGGTAAACAATGTCCCAGACCTGATCAATCCTGTCAATAACCTCCCTCCAAAATCTTACCACTCTTTCACAATGCCACAACATATGTAACAGAGTACCCTGTTCTTTTCCACAACCCCAACACAAATCATCATCAACTAAACCCAATTTGCACATACGTGTTGGAGTCCAATATATTCTGCCCAATATCCTTTGATGTATGTAGCGTAATTGCAAATCCACTTTGGCTGTCATCGGCACTCTCCAAATCTTATCCCATTCTTTTAATGTGAGTTCCCTGCCCAACTCCTCCGTCCACGATAACCTCAACTTTTCCCACGAGTCCAACCATTGCCCATCCAGTTGCATAAACTGCATAAATGTAGACACTTTTTGAAATCCCATTTCCAATATATCAAAATTCTCTGGCTTTTTCAAGAATGGAGCATCCAACATTTCTCTCCGTTCCAAGAGTAAAGCTACCAAAATTTCATATCTTCTCAATTCCCTGTCCCTCAAACCAAATTTCTCAACTAAACTCCCAAAAGGTACCACCCCAGCATCATTCCCCACATCGCCAATAATCAAAACTCCCCTCTGAATCCAACTCTTCCAAGTCAGTACCTTATTATTATACTGCAGACCAGGATTATGCCAAAGTGAAGCCTCTTCATAAAGATATAGTCCCTGACCGGTACCTATAATCCATGACGACAACGCTTCTTTGGTAGCTAACACCGATTTCAAACACCGTACCTTCTTAGGCAACTTTCCAAAAGAAAACAAACCTTTAATATCATAAGGCAAAAACCGCTGCATCTCAATTTGTACCCACCACGGTACCCGGTTCAGGTCTACACCAGTGTAATTAGACACTTTGTTTAACAAAAAAACACTACAGTAGTTTTTCAATACCGGGTACCCAAATCCCCCATCTTTAACTTTCCTGACCATAATGTACCGGGGAATCTTGGCTCTTCCCAAATCCCCACAAAAAATCCTGAAACAATCTATCTACACGTGCCAATGCTCCCTTTGTAAAATGTAAAGGCAGAGATTGAACAACATACAGAATCTTTGGCAGCAAAATCATTTTAATAGCATTAATTTTGCCCCAAAGAGTCAGATTAACACGTCCCCATCGCATAATATCCCGCCTAAGAACCTCAATGATTTTATCCACATTATAACTTACTAACTTTCCAAAATCTTGAGTAATATGAATACCCAAATATTTCACAGTAGAATATTCCCATTTACAATCCCACCCCAGCAGCTGTTCACATCCAGGTGAAGCCCTTACCGGAAATACCACCGTCTTATCCCAGTTGATCCGATACCCAGATAGCTTACTCACCTCTTCAAAGACCTCCCTTAATAGTTGACCCCCTACAACAGGGTCATTCAAGACGACCACCACATCATCCGCATAAGCCAGAGCCTTTACTTCCCCTTCTCCCACTGCAAACCCTCTGATACATCTCATCTGACGTATATATGCCAACAGGGGCTCCAACACTAAATTAAATAACAGTGGCGACAAGGGGCAACCTTGGCGAGTGCCTCTAAACAACGGAAATGACGTAGAAAACCCCCCATTCACCCACACCTTTGCCGAAATGCCATTCTGAAGAGCTTGAATAGCCTTAAGAAAGAAAGGACCAAAACCCAACTTCGACAGCGTATAATTCAGAAAGCCCCAATTCACCCTATCAAAGGCCTTCTCGTTGTCTAAAAAAAATCAACAAAATGTCCTTTATTTCCAAGCCCGGCAAACTCAAAATATCTAACAGTGTTCGAATATTATCATATCCATACCCTTCGCTCCATGAATCCTGTTTGAGAACGCTCCACTAAATCACCCATATATTTTTTAAGCCTTACTGTCAGTATTTTCGTAAAAATCTTCAGGTCTACATTAAGTAAGGAGATAGGCCGATAATTATTGCACTTAGTAATATCCTTTCCAGGTTTCGGGATCACCGTGATGATTGCCTCCTTCATGGAATCACATAACCTCCCCTCCCTCAAAAAACAGTTATATAATTCACACAAACTCGGCGCCAACACTTCACCAAATTTCTGATAAAATTCTACCGTCAAACCATCCATCCCCGGAGATTTACCCTTATTCATTTCCTCAATTACTGACAAAACCTCTAGGATAGTAATCGGTGCCTCCATAAAACATTTACCTTCTTCAGAAAGCACTGGGAGTTCAATTTTACCAAAGAATCTATCAAAATCCCCTATTTGTGGTGCAATATCTTCCGTATACAATTTAGCATAAAAGGAGCGAAAACATTCACCAATTTTACCTTTCTTAATCTCCAAATTTCCAGACGCATCAACAACTTTTTGGACATACACCCTCTCCGAACAACTCTTCAATCTACTTGCCAACAACTTCCCCGCTTTATCCCCCTGCTCCCAGTACTTTTGCTTCATGTAATACAATCCCTTCTCAACTTGTGAGTCCACCTCATTTTTTAGTAATTCCTCGGCATCCAAGATCTTAAGTCTAATATTCTCCTCTCTCGAGAAGCATAATTTCGTTGTAAGTCTCCAAGTTCCTTTTCAAGCTCCACCAGTCTGGCTTCACCCACCCTATGCATTCTTGCAGTCCAGTTCATCAGTTCCCCTCTAATAGAAGCCTTAAAAGCATCCCACACCACCATGCTGTCCGCCGTGCCCTCATTCATCTCAAAGAAATTTGGTATAAAGTTCATTAATGCGTCAGTGGCATCTTGATTTTGTAACACAAAAGGTTTCAACCTCCATCTACTAGGTCCTTGCCTTCCAGCGAGCAACATCAACTTAGCCATTACCATTGAGTGATCCGAAATGTGTCGTTCTCCCATAGACACCTCATTTACATTCTCAATTAAATGTGTGATTGACCCCAAAATGGATAGGTCCTCGATGTGCAAATTTACTGGACAGAAATCAAGTAAGCTATCCGACACCAACATGTAGTCAAGCCTAGAATAAGAATTATGCACTGGTGAATAAAACGAGAACTCCCTATCCCTCCAATGAAAATGTCTCCATGTATCTACTAAATCATATACTTCCAGGAAGTCCCGAAACTCCTTACTTGATTTCTGTCCAGTAAATTTGCACATCGAGGACCTATCCATTTTGGGGTCAATCACACAATTAAAATCCCCTCCCAAAACGATCATTTCACCTCCCATATCACCAAGCATCTTCTTCAGTGAGTCAAAAAAGACCCTATCCCCCGCACATGGCCCATATACTGATCCAACTGTCAACAACATGCCCTCACATTTAAGATCAATAAGTATGATACGTCCTTCACCATCCATACTCACTTTTTCAACACAGGCATCCAATCCTTTTTTCAACAAAATTCCAACACCCCGAGAGTTTTATGACCATATGTCCCGCTCCGTAGCGTAGTGAACACAATAAAATGATGGGAGAATGTGGACACAAGTGTTTGTTCACTTGTGATATGGACAGTGGATCCAGGTAGATTTCAGGCATTCATGGCTGCATGGATTCCTCAGATGTCCGTGCAGTTCGATAGTATGTAGTGCCTACCAGTCTCTCTGAATAGACTGTGCCCTCCCACGTATCACAGCACAACCTATTTCTCACAGGAGACTGATTCGGTCGGGCATGAATGCTGGCCACCTGATAATTGGGCAAGGGATGTCTTCGTTCGCTATGTTTCCCAATGGAGTGTGTATGTTATATGAAGTTATTATATTTAATGGTGTTCCAGGTGCCTTGTTGTTGCGGACGACAGTGGGGTAGACATTAGTGGTATTCAGATACCGCTGGCAGTGGTTCTCACTGGGGAGACATAGAAAAACCAACAAGATCTTCCGCCCAGGGGAGCGTGTCCAAGGTTCCCCCACACTGCATCCACTTCCCAAGCTTATGTCCTTCCAAACCGCACCTTCAGACAGCACATACTGGTTCAGGGCAGCACTCGCCATAAATCAATACGTGGTGCAATCCTCACGGCCGGGTCACACAGTACATAAGGGATGTGATCAGTACAGCGTGGGTAGTAGTTGGGTAAGTGGAGGGCCCACGGTGTACTTAGCTCATTGAGTTGATTGATCCCAGTAAGGTCACCAGATACAGCTGTGGGGTGCGCGGTTCCGGGTCAACACTCAAACATCAGGCCTCCGAAATCCGGCTGCTGCAGCAGGTGGCTTCCCCAAGCCTCAACCCACGTTCGCTCGCCCACCGCCGTAGCAGGCAGCCCACGACGGTCAATGGATACGGCCCGGGAGTCAGCGTCACCCTCACAGGAGTAAGAGGTTAAGGGGAGCAGCGGGTGCCCTCTGACTACATTGTCCGGGCCGTAGGCTCTCACCCTAACCGCCACACCACGCAGCACATCGAGCGCCAGTCTCCGGACCGGCACTGTGGCAGATGAAGAGGATTTCGTGTTCACTGCCGCCTTCCCTCTGTATGGGCACCTGGAGAACTCCGGATCATCTGCTATGCAGGCCGTGTGGGTTTACAGTCGGGAGCCGTAGGGATATATTGCCAGCATGGGTCAGATATTCAGCAATGCAGTTCCGACCGGCTTCTCTGCCCCTTTGCCACCCCTCTTGCCGGGGCTGGTGCTGCCGAGGTTCTGCTGTTCCTGTCCTGCCTTCGCTGTCTGCACGTGCTTCTAATTATTCATTCCTTGCAGACTGTGCGCGGTTTGCACTGCCTTCGTCCGCCGTAGCAGAGGAGCGGTGCCAATCCTCTCTCTCTTCGTGGTTCAGTGTACCTTCATTGCGGCCCGCTGTTGGTTAATCGCCGCTGCGCCACACCTTCCCTCCACTCTTATTAAGCGCCGCTAGCTGTGCGCAGCCTGGTCTTGCCCATTCCCCTATGCCTTCCTGGTCCCAGCCCTTTGTCGCAGGAGCAGGCTTGTGGTCAAACTTGCGCCGCTCAGATGCCTTCCTCAGTGCGCTCTTGTCCCTGTGTGCTTATTTGTCGGCCCACCTTAACCTGGTTGTCACGTTTTAAATACAAAGCCAATTCAGTTTCTCCGAGTCTGGCTGATTCACAACAATACGAATAATTTAATAGAAAGAATAGCAGTCATTCCACTCTGACAGCTAAAGTCTTTGATGGCCAAGCTTGTATATATGCTCGATATTTACGAAAGCTTCATTGTTAGGGTGATTATTAAATAACAAAAGAAACACGTACCAAACCCAGCGTGCTTTAGATATTTAGGGATTCAGTCATACAATTCTCAAAGACAGAAATGAGTCATTTTGGTCTTTCTTATCTTCCCAAAATGCTCTTTAATATGCAAAACAGCCAAAACCTCATTGGTTTTATTGGTGCCACTTCACTGTATCTTGTTCTTTCTGATCAATACACAAATACACTGTGTTAAGCAATCACTTTTATATTCAAATACACAACATGGATTTTTTAAACCATTGCAAAAATTAGGGTTTTCCCTTCAGAAAAGTAAAGTTTAAAAATGATGCATCATTTTACAATGTTAAACGCCTGCATATGCTTAAGTCAAGCACAGAGTTCCCACAGGTGGTACTAAAATAATGTTCAAAAGCAAGTACTAATTTCCCTACCGGCCCCACATGTCAGGTCTGTGGCCGCCCAAAAGGTGCAAGCATGAAATAGATATTGGAGAAGTTAAAATGGCATTGAGTAAATCTGAATGTGCAAGTGCATCAAGAAACCTGTGAAAGGATACCCAAAACCATGGAAGAGTGAGAAAAAAAACTGTGTGCCAAAGGTACACACTGTTTCACTGCTGTAAAGGTGTCCCATAAAGATATTCATTCAGCCATCCTTACAGAAGCTGCTCAGTGCTAAGCAGGCAAATGGCATCCCTGCTGGATTTATCGTGTGTCTTTGACATTCTGCTGCACGCTCAGTACTACAAGGAGAACACACTGCAAAGTAAGTCGCACAATACATAACTGTGATGTTTATAAGTAATCTTTACATTAATTATATTTTAAATACAATGTAGGACTTTTACTCTGAAACATTACTTCAAACAGCAGGCCATCTATATCTATACCCACAAATCTCAAAATGTTCCTATTAATTGTACAGTCCAACCAACTCTACGGAATTAACTAACATTTTAAATTACCTTAAACTCATGCTGACAAGACCCATAGCTTAAACCCCAATGACAAAGGTAATATTGTGCTGGAACGCCCAACCCATTGCTCAATTTTACTCTTGCAGGGTTGGGTATTTTGAACAATTGCACAAACAACAATTATGTAAACAGTATGCACTACTTTATTTGTCATAAAAGGTGCCTGTGAGGGGTGTGGCTTGGAGCTGCTGCGGGTGGCGTGGCTCCTTAGAAGCTCCTGGCTGGCTCCAAACATTGAGCAGTTTCACAGCGGCTCCTCTCCCTTAACCTACATGGACCACACAATCGGAATGAGGAAGGATAGAAGCAGGTCTTGCAAATAAAATGGAACGTTGATCCGCCGGGGCTGAAGAGCAACAGCTGAGCGAAGTTTTGAGATCCGGCGCGAACGTCAAAAAGAAAATGGCAGCCGCGACTATCCGGAGTTCCGAAGACAGTGCATGGAGGGGGAGCCACCACGACCAAGCAGGCAGCTGGACCCGACGTTGAGCCAGCACAGTGGCAACAGCAAGGGGAACTCGGCATTGGTAGACAGGGCCCCCACCAGCATTCAACTCTGTCTGAGGGCAGTGGAAAGTGCCCAGGATCTTCTGTCAGGCTTCACTTGACACTGCGAACTTCGTCCGACCATTCCAAGCTGAAGTGGGATCCCCCCACTGGTAAGACGCCGGAGCGGAGTGCAAGGATCTCGCCACCCCCACCACTCGGTGAATTCCCCAATCAAGGCGGATCGTGAGACAACAGGAGGCGGCTTCAGCACTCACAAGGAGACGCAGCGTGCGGGAGAAACGAGTACTGTGTGAGCCCTCAATACTAGCCACCATATTGAAACCCGGTGAGCCCGGGAACCGGAGCTACGGAGGGGCTGTCTCGGGTGCCGCGCTGCGCCTGGTGGGGGAAGAAGTGCCATCGGGCTTCTACATTTTTCCATTTTTCGTATGGCCATGTAAAGTTACTGGCCCGATAAAAGCTCTGCTACGCCAGCGCACCAGCAACCTTCCCCGCCTGCACTCAGTGTGGGTCCTGTAATTGACGCACAGGACCCCGAAGGTTCTGGTTCATCGAACGAGGCATCGGAATCCGACAACACCAGCCCCATCCGGGTGGATCTTGGCCGGATTGACCGCCAGCAACCACCTGGCCATGGCAGAGCCCATAAGGAATTCAAGCAGCAGCCAACAGCAAGTGGAGGCGATCGGGGATCAAGTGGGCCATAGCACGGCTAGTAGCCCAGTGGCCCCAGTAGTAGAAGGCGACCCCACAAGCATAAACGGCTGAGGGAGTGCAACAACCCCATCGGGACCCTATCACTGGGGCTCACCCCAATCCTGAAACTAAACAACCAAGAGGCGCAAGCTGAAACATTGATCCACCCTCTGCACCACAACAAGGGTACGGTCAGCAAGCATCATCCCCCATTCACTGTAGAGCCCACAGGGCGGTGGCAGGGGGCAGGACCCACCCCGACGGTGCAAAGCTCCCACAGGTGCTACAGATCCGGTCCCGGGGGACCAGGGGAAAGAGGACGACTGACTGGAGTTACCGGAAGCATCACAGTCACAGAGACATCAACCACCCCACACCTGGCCAGAACCAACAGAAGTGATGGCGAAAAGTGGCAAAGCAACCAGGCAAACGGACATTACCGCGCTGATGAGCAGCATCACCCAGGAGAAGGCAAAGAAGGGGGAACCGCAAGGGCAGCAGGCAGCGGACTCCAACACTACCCAGGAATCCCCGGGACCAGACCAACTAGCCACAAGATCAGACCTAAAGGCCCTCCTATCGGCCCTAACAATGGAAATTCAAAAGGGCACAGACAAAGTGATGAAGATCAACTCCCTCGACAAAAGGGTGGAGGCCGTGGAAAGCCGTACAGCAGAGGTGGAAAGCGCCTTATGTGACCAAACCTTCTAATGGGAGAAAGGACAACACAGACTGACAGCCCTAGAAGCACGGTGCGAATCGCTGGAGGTGAAGCAAGAAGACACAGAAAACTGGTCAAGGCGGAACAACATCCACCTCCGGGGGATTGCACTATCTGTTTCAGACTCCGACTTGGAAGGCTACGTACTGGACCTGTTCAGATTCATCATAACACTCCCGGATGAGTCTCCACTGGAAATTGACCGGTTGCACAGAACAACCCCACGTCAATCAACCACATCACTTCCGGACGTCCTAGCCAGGGTCCACTTCTTTAAGGTAACAGAAGAAATTATGAGAGAAGCCAGAGCAACGCAGCAAATCTCCTTCAGGGACTCCAATATCCTTCTATACCAAGATCTAGCAAACTCCACTCTTCAGAAAAGAAAAACCCTCAAGCCTCTAACTGAATAGCTGCGTGAAAAAAAGATTCCATACCACTGGGGCTTCCCAACATCCGTACAATTCACCTGGGAGGGTGCACAGCATCAACTCCACTCCCTAAAAGAAGCCGAACAATTGTGGGCGTCGGGGGAGCAAGCGAGGAATTTGAAACGGAGGCGACCATCCAAAACCCCACCAAAAAACAAGACTCAGCAACGTGGACAAGGGAGAACCGAAGGCGCAGGATCCACGGCCCCCCCGAAGAAAACACAACCCGGACTGAACGCCCACAGAACTTTGAATGCTGATAAAGGTCAGTCTATGGCCCCTGGGGTCCCTAACCACTGAGAGGGTACAGAGGGGGGGAAGGGGGACGCACTCGGAAACTCATCCTTCACTAATTTAGCTCGGGCATGTAGGGGAATGTTGATAGAATAAGGAGGGGCAATGGTCCCCTCAACACTCAGATCAGTCCGGACCGAAACAAATCAAAGCCGATTACTAGTTCCATTCCTCACTGCAAAGGCAAGTCACCACTGTGTTAGACCATTGTCAAGTTGGGCCCGGTTGGCCATTAGTGCTCATGGTTGGAGCACTTCCAGTTGCCCCGTTGGGTAGGAGAATTGCTTTTCTGAGGACTCAAGGGTGGGGGGCGGGTAGGGAAAGGGGGGGGTATGAAGCCAAAGGGGAGGGGGGCACAAGTAGCCGCGCTCCCACAGGTAATGGAAGGTTGCAATGCAATGACACACACAGACATCATCAGCTCAGGCTACCAGAACCACATCGCACAATGTGCTGGAACAGGGGCCGGGAAAACACTTAGCAGAGCGTCATCCACAAAGGAGACTCATGGGGTCGGATAATGAAAGGGAAATTAGAATCCTTGAGTGGAATGTCCAGGGGCTCAATTTCCCGGGGAAGCGCAGGTCAGTGGAACATAAGCTCAATCAACTAGCGGGTGACATAGTCTTCCTCCAGGGGACTCATCTGCTGCAGGACGACGAAAAACATGTCCGATTCAAAAGGTTTAAAAAGGTGTTCTTCGCCACCTCGCGTGGGAAAAAGAGAGGGGTGTCAATCCTATTGAGTGAGAAGGTCCCTCTAACTAGAATCACCTGGCCTACACAAAACAGTTTTACTATAGTAAAAGCAATAAAGCGAATCGAATTGTAGCATACAAGCTGAAAAAGACGCACACTAGGAATAACATATCCTGCCTTAGAGACACGAATGGTCAGCCCCAATACAGGGAGGGGGACAAGATGGAGGTGATGGTGAACCACCACAAAGCCATAATGACAGGCCCACCAACATCCCTTAGTATGCTGCCCAGCTACTTACATACCAGTAAAGCCCAACAACATGAAACGCTATTGAGCACCCTTGACGACCCCATCACTCAGGAAGAAACGGTTAAAGCCATAAAAACTAAGAAAAACTCTGCCCCGGGCCCGGATGGGCTGACCGCAAAATTTTACAAGTGTTTCTTACACATTCTAGCCCCACAACTGACCTCCCTATTTAACTCCTTCCTGAGAACGGGAACCATCACTAAATCGATGGCAGAGTCACTAACGATCCTCTTGCGCAAGCCAGGGAAGGACCCCGAGCTTCCATCCTCTTACAGGCCAATAACCTTAATGAATAATGATGGGAAAATATTTTCGAAAATAAAAGCAACCAGGCTAAAAGACTATCTCCCAAACATAGTAGCCCAAGACCAAATGGGATTCATCCCAGGGAGGGGGACGCATGATAATATTAGGCGCACCATAAACCTCATAGAAAGCGCAAATAAGGTATGTTAGTTATCTCGCTGGACGCCCACACCTTGTGGACTGGGGCTATATTCAGAAAGTTCTACTGCATTGGGCCTAACTTTATTAAATGGATAATGGCTAACTATCAAATCCCCACCACGTAACTGAGGATGAATGGTGCAGATCTGAAATAATAAGCATTGGCAGGGGACCAAGGCAGGGCTGCTCTCTATCGCCGATGATCTTTGCCCTATCCATGGAGCAGTTTGCGAATAGGATCCGGCAAATCCCTGCGTTAAAGGGGCTCAAGGTAGTGATTCAGGAGTATAAAGTAGCACTCTATGCGGACGATGTCCTGGTAACCACAACTAAACCAACCTCCTCCCTGGGACCCCTCTGGGAAGAGATTGAGGAACTCGGCAGGGTATTAGGGTTCAGGGTGAACCTGGATAAGTCGGTAGCAATGGCAATCAACCTCTCCCAAAAACAAAAGGCGGACCTGAGCCCGACACTACCGATCCCCTGGGCAGACTCAGCGATTGAATACCTGGGAGTTCAGATCCCCAGAGAGTCCTCCCGAATATATCAGGCCAACATCCCCCAACTGTTCAGTGAGCTCAACCACGACCTAGAGCTTTGGCAGACCCGGGAAATCTCATGGTTCGGCCGAATAGCTGCGGTAAAGATGAACCTGGTCCCTAGACTACTGTACCATTCTGCTGCACTCCCGGTCAGTATTCCAGAAAAAGAGCTAATTACTCTCCAGAGAAGCATACAAAAATTCATCTGGGCGGGTAAGAAACCCAGAATAGTGAAGAAAATCATGCTTCGGGGCAGAGCTATGGGTGGTCTGGGAGTCCCAGATGTGACTAGATACTCACTGGCTGCACAGCTCTCACACATTTGCATGGTTACGCTCATCTGACCAACCTCTTTGGAGACAAATAGAGGAGGCTTGGTGCCCGGTCCCCCTAGGGGACCTCCCGCACTTGCTGACGATAAAAACCCAGGACAAATTAGGTCCCCTCACAGCGACATTGAACACAGTGCAAAAATAGAGAGCAGCAGCCCGGAAATGAGGCTGTAAAAGCCCGCTATGCCCACAAACTCCACTCTGGAATAACCCCGAATTCACACCTGGAATTCCCCCACATGGTTTTGCAGCATGGCAAGAGGGAGGTTTACGAAAGCTGTCAGACTTTTTAGAGGAGGGCTCCCCACTAACCTTTGAAAAGTGCAAAGACAAATTTGGGGTAACAGAAATAGAAAGATTCCACTACTCTCAATTGCGGCATTGGACCTCACACAAGACAGTGAGGGAAAAGGGGGGAAGAGACCTAACAGCATTAGCACACCCTTGTAGCAGCAAACCTAAAGGGGAAGATATCCGCACTCTACCAACTCCTGGACAAGACAGACCCCTCCAAAAAAGAAAAGTATATGCTGGATTGGGAAAGGGACCTGGGCCGAGTAATAGAAGTGGAAGAATGGGGGGAAAATATGGACAAGGCTACATAAAAGTACACAATGAATCACGAATAAGGAAGGGGGCTATAAGGTCTCCTATAGATACTATACCACGCCAGATCAGTTAAATAGAGCCAACTTGGAAATCCCATCGAATTGCTGGAGGGGCTGTGCGGTCAGGGGCACCCTGTTCCACCTCCTATGGTCCTGCCCAAGAGCGGAAAGGTACTGGGGGGAAGTAATAGGCCACGTTAAAGCAATCACAGGCCTAACAATCCCATGGGATCCTGGAATAATTCTCCTGGGGGATACTGGTGGTGGGGCATTCCCGCTGTCAGGGCAAATGGCTCGACTATGCACACACCTCCTGCTGGCAGCGAACATTGCACTGGCCCATTTATGGAAAGACACAAAGGGCCCATCAATCCCACTATGGTGGTCGAAATGTTGGGAAATTGTAGTGGCAGAAAAGATAACGGCTATACCCGCTGGGAACCTAAACATCTTCCTGAACACATGGGCACCATTTATGGACTACTCTGAAAAATGTCAAGGCCTCACACGAAGGCCCCCACTGACTTGATGGCTACAGGGCTGACAAAGCAGAACACTAACGAAGAGGGCTGGGGGCACCCAAAATCTTTATATCCCGCCCCCTAAATTGGATCTATGGGGCACAACGACCTCCCTGAACGGTCCCCGTTAAAAGATATGGCTGGGGTGCATATAGCTGGGGGGCATGATGACAATTGGAGATATATGCTATGTTGTGACTGCCCTCATGCACTTTAAGATCAACTTGTTTATTGGGGAAAATACTACTGGGGGGGAAACTGTGGTAGGAGCACGCAGCCTACATGGCCTCATGACCTCCATAACACCTGGACAGCATTGGTCACTGAGCCCGACTGCCGCAAATGAAATGGCATTTGAGCTAACCTGTGATGTGAAGCGTAATGTCGCAAATGCACTGTTGTGATGTCATTGTTTATCCAAATGAATTAAATATAATAAATTATTGAATAAAATGTTTTGTTGACAAAAAAAAGGTGCCTGTACTGTGCAGCTACGAGGAATGCTGTTGCTTCCCACACCTGAATGTTCAGAGTCGCCCTTATCCATTACTCCACCATGAGAATGCACTGCCAGAGATGCCAAGAACCTTCAACTGTCTTTACTCTACTGAGGTGTTTGTCTAGGCAGAGTTTACAAACTTCACTTGTGATTCTTCCATATTTTAATGGCGTTCCAGCCCAAGTGATTGGTGCTACATCGGCTACAGCAGATAACTTGCATTATTTCCATTTTGCCCCTCTGCCAACACCAGAGATCTAACCATGAGAAGGGGGTTGTTATTTTTATTCAACATTTGTATAAGATGTGCTTGTACCACTTGCATATATTTCATATTTAAACTTTAACATTTGACAACACTGGATGTGGAAATTTAGTTATGTTGCGATAATATTACATACTAGTCTATGTGCATCTCCTAGAGGGACAGCAGGCAATTTGTGTGAGAAACCAGATATTGGCAATGAAACCAAAATTCCTTGTTCCAACCTTCTCTCACTTGTGTCCAGTTGGCAGACGGCTTATGTTCTTATTGCTTCCTCTAAAAGAATGTTTTCGGACCTAACCAAATGTAGACAATTAGCTGTAACAATTGCCTCTAGTGCACTCAACTGTAGAACACACTATGTTCTGCAAATCTTGGGCATCAGAGATCTGAAAACACTAATTCAACTAACTTAACATAGACGATAACAGGCTTGAATTAACATAGATGAAGCAATAATTTACCAATCCCTGCAACCTTAATTTTAATAGTTATGGAGGCAAAATGGGAGTGAAGGGGTGTAGTTTGGACAACGCAGACAGTTTGCTGAAGGGGCGGAACCTGGTGAAGGTGCAGTCTGGTAGAGGAAGAGTACACTTTTGGGTGACCCATTCCCTTATTTGGGCCCAGGGCAGCAGAAAGCCCAAATACGCCACTGCATACCAGTATGACAAATAATGTGCCTGGGTGACCAGAAAGTACCTGTATAAATCTGGAGCCCACATGCCTCCCTCCTGCAATGGGACCATCAGAATTTTCCATTTGACTCAAATGTCCCCACCCAGATGAAACCAGTACACAAACTTTTCAATTTCCCCGTATAAAATAGGAAGGTGGGGGTCACTGGAATATTAGTAAAGAAATGTAGGTTAGACCACCATCTTGACCAACAAAATCTGGTGATAATGGCAGGCGATTCCATCGGTCCATCGCCTTTTGCACTTGTAACACTACCATGTCGTAATTCAGTTCAAGAAGTGACTTCCTATTTCTCGCCATTGTAAGACCTAAATACCTTTGTGATCTTGTATCCACTTAGTTCGTAAGACTCTCCCAGGGATGAGTCCCTTCTGTCAAATTACACATCTCTGATTTGGACCAATTAATGTTCAAACCCGAATAGTCTCCAAACTCCTTAATGTCATGTATAATCCCTTTCAACATTTTCCCTGGTTGTTTAACAAATAACATAACATCATCTGCATACAATGAAATGATCAGCTTGTGTGCATACAACTGTAATCCTTTTTCTAAATTTTCTAATCTGAACCATTCTGCCATTGGTTCCGTTGCCGCCGCAAATAGAAGTGGGTATAGCGCTAGCCCTGCTGAATCCCAACTCAAACATCGAGCAGAACCTGCCATTCGTGCACACTCTTACCAAAGAGGAGTACAGAAGACTAATCATTGAAATTAATTGTTTGCCCAGTCGCAACCTTTTCAAGACAGAGAACAGAAAGTCACTCCATGGAGTCAAATGCCTTCTCGGCATCAAGCTTGACAGCTACCACTGGCAGCTCGGGCTGTAGTTGGTCAATCTGGAATTGAAGGAGGCTGAGCAGATAGGAATGAATCTGGCCTGGTCTTGTTCGGAAAATAAAAGGGAGAAACGGCAAGAGTCTATTGGCTAAGATCTTGGTAAGGATTTTAACCTCTATGTTGAATAGGGAGATGGGTTGATAAGATGCACACAAGTCTGTTGTTTATTCTGACTTCAGGAGAACAGAAATCAGGGCTTCCCTAGTCGAGGCTGGAAGAAAGCTCTTCTCTGTGGACTCGGAATACATGGCACTAAGTGCAGCCCCAGTCTCTAAATAAATGTTTTATAGAACTCTGCTGGGATACCACGCAGTATGCTCACCTTCCCCCTTGTGATCTCCTGTATAGCCCTCCTTACCTCCGCTTCTGGGATTGGAACAGTAAGTATTTCTCTTTGCATGGCAGGGTGTGTGGCCTGAGCTCATGCAGTGAAGACGTGACTTGCCTGAGCTCCCACTGAGTTCCTGCATTATGATCCTGTTTACGGTGCTGAATGGCAAATTATACACTTCTTGCCGACATACTCTGAAGGCAAATAGCTAAACTTTCATCTGTGCCCTTCCGGTGAAAAACATCACAGACTGCGAGCTCCGAGCGCAAGGATTCCAGGTGGCGACCTGACTGACTTGCCGGCGTTGTGTGTACTGTAGGAGATGTGGCTGTGGGCTAGTGATCCTGCTCCTCTTGAAGGCTTCAGGTGCAGACGACTTGGGAGTGCACTGGCAGAACAGCTGCTCCAAACCCGACTTGTCCCTGACCACAAAGGCACTGCAGGGTCGCCCGAGCGCCGGTGATACATTTACAGGGGAGTGCTGTGGTGCTGTCTGCAGCAGGCGGGAAAGGTGGAGGCTGCCAGGAGATGGGGAGGGCAGAGGACGTCCTCGTGTGCCTTTTGGGCAACGCTACTGTGGCCAGCAGAGAAGGCACCTCTACCAGAGGTGAGCACATGGTGCCCTTGGGACCTAGGGGGCGGTGACGCATGTCTGGAATAGCCGGTTGCAACTCCTACTTTATCCGGCTGCAGGGGGATCCAACGGGAGAACGACAGACTGGCATCCTGAAATTACTGGGGCACCCTTGGCACACCACTCGCCCGAGTTCTGAGCTTCGATCTGACCTCTTTGTGGTACAGGTACCATGAGCGGCTGGAGGAAGTGATCCAGCGGCTCCTGCATATGTAGGGAGCCACGGTGTGGTGCGTGGCTCTGGGTCCAGATTGAATGGCACGAGACCTGAGGGAACCACTGATAACTGTGTGGTAGGTGGCTGAACACCAATGTTTGCAGACTGTGCATCAATCGTTTTTTAACATGTGCTACTGGGTCCTCCCCACCCCGCTCGGGGGCAGCAGGGTCTGCACATGAACTTGCGCTCTTCACATTTTGGGACTGAGGGGGGAGCCTGTATTGGCCTTGGCGGTTGGCCCACAAATTACACACGCCCAGGCAACATCGGGGGCTTGCTGAGGAGCCACCTTCGGAGCACACACTGGGGGAGGTAGTATCCAGGTGTTGGTGCTCCCCAGACAGACAGGGGGATACTGTGCAGCCTTTACATTGCGGCCTAGGTCTTGTTTTTACTAGTGGTAGGTGGCTGGCCTTCACACAGCGTTGCACTGCGGCTATTGCTGCGCTACATTCCTTATGTCCCTGCTCACTGAGTACTGGTTAGGGGCTACCTGCGTGGCCATATCACCTTGCATGATTTGCATCTGCATTGCTCTGGGGTGCCACAAGTTAGCATCAAAGACTTGGATTAATACACACCCCCTGCCATGTCACCCGCCAAGAATAAACCCAAAGGCACAATTATGGAATCCTTTGTGAGCCAGGGGAAACACTGGGACTCGAACCTGGTTACAGACTAGGTACAAGCAGGGGCCCATGCACCACAATATGATCCCCAAGAAGACAAGGTACTGGCCACCATTGCAGCCCTATGATCCGCTCTGGAAAACAGAATTGAGGAGGTGAAAGTGGACGTACAACTCCTTAGGCAGGATGTACGGTTGCTTGCAGAAAGAGTGAAAATGACAAACTCGCTCTTAAAGGACACGGTCGCCACCATGGATGATTTGTCTTGACTGATGAAAATGCTGGAATCAAGGAACATTATGGTGGAACGGAGGGCAGAGGACGCTATGGGCAGGCCTCATAGGAACAACATATGAGTGCTGGGTTGCCGGAAGATACAGAGGGTCAAGACCCAACTACCTACATCGAGAATTTGCTGTTGCAGGAAGTGGGCCCCAGGAAACTATCACAAGCTTTCGCCATCGAACAAGTTCACCTGTCTCTTCAGAAGAGACCCCCACCTGGGTCACACCCCCGGCAAATCATAGCTAGAATTCTAAACTTCAGGGACCAGTAAGTGATTCTCCAATTACGGCGGGAAGATACAAAGGTGCAGTTCAATGATCTTCATTCATCCTAACTACACACCCGTGGTGCAATAGAAAAGAGACGCATATGTGCCCATCAAGGCAAGGTTCGCCAACTGGGGCTCAAATACATGCTTATGTACTGTGAGAAACCAGAAGGTGTCTCCTCGACTAGTCCCCGAGATGTGTCATCCAGGTAGCCAGGACACGCCCATTGCTTTTGGATCCAGTTTCTGGGGGTGGAGCAGTGCAGGAGGCTCACCTGGGTGAGGGGTCCTTGGGGAGTGGGACACCTATAATCCCTTTGACCCATCCTACCAGGTAGGATATCTGGGGACCGTAACCCCCGCACCCCCCAAAATCCCTTCCCTTCATGAACACAGCTACACAGACAGCCCGCTCTGGGATAAATCAGACTAGTACCCGAGCAATCTAACAGACATGACCCAATTACCATGGTCAGGCAGAGTCTGGGGATGCTTGTGGTCTCGTGCAGAAGGGATGTGGCCTAGCAATTCTGGCCGGACTGCCCCTTTTGGGGTGGGACCAAGCCTGGTTTACATATGGTCTTTCCCCTTCTGTAATTGAATAGCGACATTGCAAATGAAAATCCGATACGAGAACATCGAAGTGGTCATGCAAGCGTCTGAGAAAAATCCTTTGCACAATTGAAAGTCTTCGATATAAGTGAACTACTCATTAAAGTGAACCCTACCAAGGCCCGAGCTGAAGGAGGCCTATTGGGGTTGCAAGTCACAAGTGGGTCGGAGCCAGATCGAGGCAGACCCGTTGAGACATTGTGTAAGAAGAGGCTCCGGGCCCAGCTGAGGGAGACCCAAAGTGAATGTTATACCTGAAAACAAAGGACAGTGGTCTTTTGAGGCGAGAGAAATTTAAGTGTTGTTTTGGTAACCAGTGACATTCTGCGAGTGAGAGACTTGTGGAGAATGAGCGACTTTATTGCATAAGGTCCTATTTGATTTTTGAACTGCATCCTGGTGCTCAAAGAAGCTAGAGTGTGTTCCAAGCTCAAGTGTGACGCCTTGTCCAGTGCAGAAACGTGGGGAAGAAGAGCTTATCACTCATCTGTCCTGACATATTGTTTCTTGAACACTCTTTATTTTGCATACATCATTTTTTCACACCATTTGTATTTAGAAGTAAGTATTGGCAATAGGTTTATTAGTATATGCCCTTTTTATTTCGACAAGACTCCACTAGGACTGTGTTATTTTTACTTTGATGGTTGTAGCTTGCTCCCATCCTTAGATTTAGGGTTAAATAGGTGTTCATCCAACCCATTAAAGTTCAATAAAAACCCTTGAACTGTGACCACTTATGTCTGTCTTCACTGTTTGATACCATGCCTTCCTTACAGTACCTGGCGAGACTAAAATTGCTGCACAATGGGAAGGCACTCTTTTTTTTGAAAGCCCCGAGGCGGAAAACATGTGGATGAAACACAATAGCCTGATGGCCAAAGGGGATGCCCACGATGAATAGAATAAGGGCTCAGCCCTTTTGAATTATAGCTGTCTGCGGACAGCTCAATCTCAACTGGAATTTGACCATTGTGGGACGCAACCGTTGACAGAATGGACACACTGCACTGAAGGTTCTTGAGGAGCATCTGGAAATACTTGTACTGCAGTTCATTGGGCAAATTGGAATAGGGCACACACGCCTTGAGACACAATGCGATGCATTTACCACGACTGCTTTGCCTACTGCTGATGATGCGCTGTGCATCAGTGGGAGCGGGCACTGTCACCCACTGGGTAACAATAGGACGATTCCAGTCCAAATGGACGACTGGTACCAGCCTGTTGCAGTTCCACAACCTGGTATCCAATAGCCTTGGAACGCTTTGGTGGTACGGGTGTCCCTGAACGGGGTGCTCCTGTTGGGCATTTTTTGCACCGCGAGTTCGGGGGTCTGTTTTTGTTATGTTTTATTTACAGTTTGTCATGAGGCTTGCAATGCATTATCATAGACAGGAGGAGGGCACACGGAGGTTGCAGTGGTGTGCCCCTTACAATTGCAAAGTACATGTTGGTTGCGGACGACTGAGTGTGATGTATGCAATTAATGCGGGTTTCATTGCGACTAGTATGTTAACTGGTAAAGGTAGCCGCATGGGTGCCGATGCGGCAGTGTCAATTACAATTGGGTTATGACACAAATTAAACTACAGAGGTGGATCGTGGTCAGGGTCTCACCCCCTGCCCCTCAGACCGCCTTGGGACCGGCACACGTCCAAAGGGAATGAGCATCTCTCTGAACTCGGCCAGCAGGTCGCAGTCTGCCTCACTCTGGTTCTCGGGAGACACAGCTCCTCAGCCACGCTGCAGCCCCTCAAACACACCGGGCCAGCCTCTTTGCACGCCGCTCCCTGTCGGACTCTCCAGACATTTTCTGCCTCTTCCCACACCTTGGCTCCTCTGGTCCAGTCAGCATCCCCCACTCGCTCATTGCTTCTGGCAAAACCATACCTTTTTATACTGGTGTAAAGAGTCAATTGGAGTCGGGTGTGCACAGTTGGAATAGAGTGCCTGCCCTTGCCTGGCTCTATTAGTGGGACAACCTGGCTGTATGTTGTAGTAGGGCCTGTTGCTACCCAAAGTTTTTCCTACAGGGTCTCCTCATTGTTCTTAATTGTATCTTCCTCTTCTCAGTGTTTGTTGGATATGGCTATGTGGAAAATTAAAGGTGACTGTAGATTTAGATTTATTTAGTGAAACATTAGTATGTGACTGACAGGAGATATAGGAAACTCCTCTAGCCCTGGTTTTATTTAAAGAGCTAGCTTTCCCTCTCTGTAGGCCACTCTGTACCCCTGACCTACTGACATACGAGCGTGGGACTTGATAGTATTCTCTGTCATGTAGGTGAATGGATATTTCCCTTAAGACCATGTCTTATCTTTTCTCTCACCTAGTTTCCAGTAATAAAATCCTCTCTTGTCCTGTCTTGGATCGGGTTTACTGAGGCCTGGATAAGGGAGGATGGAACCAACATATCCCATAAAAGCTTCTGGGAATCCTGCTTCCCCACTTATCCTGTGGGGATACCGCATCTCTCCTTTGGACGCTCTTCCCGCAGTTCCCAAGGACCCACAGCCCAGGTGATCCTCCCTTGGTTGTTCGGCCCCAGGGTTGGGATCCAAGAGTGATGGCCCTCCCCTGTCCACCTGAGCAGCAGATACCCGGGACTACTTGTGAGAATGCTCTCGGGTTTCTCACACAACCCATTCACATAGTAAGGTTGAAATCTGAGTGGGTCAGTAATTCTGTTTCTAATGGGAGGAACCCATTGGTAGCTAACCAGCGACAATCACAACGTCACTCCTACCATGTTCCTTGATTTTCCCTTGATTTCCTCGAAGATGGGGTGTGTCTGTACCCTTTTTGGAAGTTGTTTGAGGGGAACCCAAAGCCACTACCATATGGTTACCAGAGCCATCCAGATGTTTCCTAGATCAACCCACTGCTTGTCTATATTTCCCTTCTAGGGGTCTACCAGTGCTCGAAGTTGTGCTGCCCTAAAATATTCTTTCAGGTCCGGGAGTCACACACCACCCTTTTCTTTGGGTAACCTCAAAGTTGCATACGTGATTATGGGATTCTTCTCACCCCAGAGAAAGTTACTGAATGTAATCTTAGCTTCCTCAAAGAACAATGCTGGGATCTCAATCAGCGTGGCTTGGAATAGAAATAGTAGCCAGGGGAGGACGTTTATTTTTAAAGTGGTGAGTCGCCCCGGCCAGAGCAACGTTATATTTGTCCATTGTGCTAAATCCTTCCAAATGGATGCAGAACCGGATAATTGGCAGTGGATTGGTAATTAATTTACCTAGTAATAACGGTTCCAAGGTATTTTAGACATTCTGGTTGTACCCGCAGCCCCTGCAGCACAGACAGATGGTCCTTCTCCTCCAGCCAGTCCTTCAAAAGGAGAGTAGTCGATTTTCTTGAAGTTTATTTTAAAGCCTGACCGCTTCCCATTCGCTTCAATAACCTCTATTAGGGCGGGCATAGAGGACTTCAGGTGTGAGATATATGCTGGAATGTCATCTGTAAAAAGGGACAATTTATATTCCCTCCCAAATCTCTCTAATCCCTGGATTTGTCTGTCCCTTCTGATCATCTCTATCAATGGTTCCAGGATTAGCGCAAAAAGTAAGGGGGATAGCGAGCACCCCGGTTACGTTCCCTAACTTATTTAGAATTCCTCGGGGCTATACTGTTAACTATCACTTTTGTCCTTGGTTTGCCGTATAGTGCCATACAATCTAGACATTAACCCACGTTTGTGCAGAACCACTCTTAGGAAAGACCACTCGACCCGATCAGAGGCCTTCTCCGTGTATAGTCAGACCAGGAAGGGCTCACAATCTTTTTCGCTCATTCCCACCATGAGGTCTAATGTTTTTCTTATGTTGTCCGCTCCCTGCCTGCCTCTTATAAAGCCCATTTGGTCCCTGTGTATTAATTTGGGTAGGAACCTCCCCAACTGCTAGCACACTTGTGAAAATCAATTCAATAAGGATACTGGACGATAAGACCCACATTCTAGCTTATCCTTCCCCTCCTTAGATATGATCACTATTCTTGCCTGGGAGACCAATTCTGGGGCCCCCACACCACCCGGATGCTATTAAATAGTTTACAGTGGAATGGTACCAATTCCCCAGCATGCCTTTTGTAAAAAGTTGTGGTGAATCCGCCTGGGCCAGAAGCAGACCCTACCTTCAGCTTTGCAATAGATCATAGCACTTTGTTGCCCTCAATTGGAGCATCCATCTGTGCAGTCTCCTCCTGTGTCAATTCCCCCATCAAAATGTTTCCCGAATATGATTGTGTTTCCAGCATAATCACTCCCTCTTTGGATGTATGTACTTGGTCTTAAAATCGACCAAATGTACTAACAATGTCTTCTGGGTGGGTCAAGATGGTACCGGGACCATCCCTCACCTTATGTACCGCCCTTTCAGCCTATTGACCTCTCAGACGGGCTGCTAATAGCGTGTGGGCTTTGTCCCCTTGCTGCTTTAAATATCGAAGTAGGGTCGAGGCTTTCCCATTCCACATTTCTCTGCTTTCATCTCAGGTTGGTTGTTTCTTGCAATTTTTCAGCCTTTTTTTGTTTCCCTTTTCTAAGTTCCCTTTCCTTTTCCCCCAAAAAGGTGTCTGAGCTCAGTGTCCCTCAAATTCCTGACCATCTTCTTTTTAGCCCCTTCGGATATTAAGAAACCTTTGAAGGTCGCTTTTGCCGCTTTCCATACGGTATGGGTCGGACCTCACCAGTGTCATTTTCTTTGAAAAATGTGCGCATTTCTATCTTGTGTCTCAAAAATGGAAATCCCTAAATAATGTGTCATTACATATTCATTGTTTATCTGGGACCAGTTCCAATGTCCGCTTATCGTCATCGGACCAGGCTACTACTCGAATGTCTGCCCCTCGAAGCATTTTTCCATTGGAGTCTGCTCTAGAACATAGTCTAGTCTTGTGCATGTTTTATGGGGAGGCGAGTAGAAAGGTGTATGACCTTTGGGTAGGATGTATGGCTCTCCATGAGTCAGACAGGTAATGCTTCTACAGGATCAATCTGAAATTATCTTATCTTCTGGACTACACACTAGTCGTGCTGCCCTTTGAGTCTGCTACCATATTAAAGTCCCCCCTCCTCCCCCGCTTTCCAGCCCCCGGAAAGCTAAAAACTGTATCTCAAAAAGAGGCCTGGTGTTGGTTTGGGGCATACATTGAGCATATGGTGACTTCTGGGTGCCCATTTTCCCCTGTTGTGCCAAAAGCCCTCGGTCCATACCTCTCTTGATTCGGTATACAATGCCCAAAGATTTTTTGATCAACAGGCCTACGCTTTCTTTCCTAGCATTGTCTGATGACCAAAAGGAGGTGTCCAAACCCTCTCCCCTAATTTGGTATTCATCCCCTTTTTTAAATGTAGTTTCTTGGCGAAATAGGATATCTAGGCCCAATTGCTTGAATTCTTTAGCTTCCATTGATCTTTTATGTGGTGAGTTCAGGCCTTTAACGTTTACGATCCCTATGTTAATCACATTTGAAGTTGGCATCACTCATTTTCCAAGTACTTGTCCCTAGTTTTCATGTGGCAGCCTTTTAATCAAGGTTGACATATGAACCATTCCCCGGGCTTCCATTTTCACAAGACCCCCCCCACCCCGCCCTATCCATATCTACCCATCCACATGCTGATTCCTCCAACCAATCCTAATCTCCCCCCCTCGTCTCTTGCACTAATGGGGCCTCTCTCCTCATGAGATATGCCCTATTTAACTAGAGCCACCAAAAAAGAGCCCTTCACCCCTTGCTTGCCCTGTTAAACATAAGATGAGAAACCTCATAGAAGCAACATCTCATTCCAAAGCCCAATAGGACCAGTAGGAGACCCATTATGCATTGTCATTTCAGCTCGCCCTCACACAAGTGGCCTTGCCACTATGCCTCTTAACTTAGTATTAGACAGATTGTTACACAGAGAGCGTGTTAAACCCTTAGAGGGTGTTCAGTTTCTGTAATTTCCTGGATCCGCTCTGCCAGCCTCTCCTCGGCTGGTGTTTCAATTCTCTGCCAATCGGTCACGGTGCAGCCTTTACTTCTATGAAACCTGTTTGATCCTCTGTCCGGTGCTTCAGGGCCCGATCCGCCTCTTCTGCTGAAGTTATTTGATAGTCCTCACGGTGGTATTCGAAACATAGTGTGAACGGCAATCCCCCATCTAGATCATATTTCGGGTTCTTGAAGCCATCAAGTCAATGATCTGAAACCCTTGCACTTTGACAATGTTAATGCTGATGGATCCTTGTAAATGCAGACCTGTGAACCTTCAAATATCATTGTACCCGTTTCTCTTGTTTTCACCAAGATCTCCACTTTCTGCTTGAAGTAATGATATTTCCCCGCAATGGACCAGTGGCTACCAGGGCGGCCAGCCCCCCCTGTATATTCTATCAAAGGTAATTTCGGATTTTTGTCAAATAGCACCAATACAAGGTTATTCACTGACATTTCCAGGGTTGCGGCCAACTCTTTCTTTTTGTTGCAGCCCCATGATTCTAATATTGCATCTCCTTTCTCTATTTTCCAAGTCGTCGACTTTCATGGTGAGGTCTGCTTCAAGATCCTGTAGTATAGCATCTAGTTTCTTCTCGATTAAGTCGGCTGACAATTGGTTGGTTTCTGCCGCCTCCATTTCATCCTCAATCTTGTCCACTGTCGCTTTCAGCTCAGTCATGGACGCCTGGATTTTACCCATCATTCACTTAAATTCTTCCAAGAGGAAGTGTATGCCTGCTCTGGTCTATGCTTCATGCATTTCAGTAGTTACATGTGGGGGGTTTGCCTTATGATCCATTCTGGTATCTTTCCTAGTATGGCAGGTTTTCAGGCATGTCAACATTTCTGTGTGTAGTTTGCATTGCGCCAGCATCGCTGTGAGGATTACAATATGACGATGTAGGCTCTACTGTCTTATTCACTCACATTCCCAGCCAAACATTAATAGTACATTGTCAGTCTTATGGGCAATACATTGGCTGTAACTTTATCCCCTCAGGCTTGTTCCGCATATCCCCAGTTGACTCGCCACGATCCTCTGCTCATGTTGTTCTTTAGTATATGGAGAGCAGTGACTGGCGAGTCGCCAACTAAAAGCATTATAATCTGGGCAGGGACGCAGAAGTCCTTTACCGTTCAGGCAAGTGTTTTCCCCTCAATGGCACTTTTCGTGAACAGGGTCATAGCACTGCTTCTTGTGCATGTGTCAGTGGATCAAGGCGTGTGGGGGGCTTGAGCTGCCTATGTAGTCCTAAATATCAGGATTCTGCAAGGGATGCCTCCTCTAATGGAGGCCCAGTGGCCACTGAGTGCTGTCACTGAGTCCCCCGTGGTTAGGCACATACATGGACCACTGCAGATCAAATATCTGTAGTACAGTGCCCGCCACTCGCTCTTGTGTCTGCAGCTCTCAGTCCGCACCTCTATCGGATCTGCTCCGGTGCATGGCTGCCAGTCGGGCCTGAGGGCAGGTCGGCTTCTCCTCCACTCCCGGTGGGCTGCGCTTGTTCAGGCAAGCTCCTCTTCCGGTCCGGGTTGTGCTTCAGCATGCCGGCAGTCCACCGCTCGCACGTGTGGCTGGCCTCAAGGCCGCCGAGATCTTCTCTTGCTCGTTCCTCTGTTTGCCCGGGTTCAAGTTAACAGACCTGCCACCTTCCCTGGGTCTTCCCACGGCTCCGCCGGTGCCTCTGCAATGCTATCCGCTCCTCGGAGGTTTCAGTGTTTACTCATATCAGTGTAAGGGGAGGGAGACAACACTGTCAGTGGCCATGTTGTTTGTGCCCCTTGGTGGTCTCCGATTTTAGTGTTTGTATTGTGTTTCTGTCGAATTGTAATGGCTAAGGCTGTACAATAAAATGTATTGAATTGAAATGTAATATTTTATTTTTGCAAAGGTTTGACCCATTGAAACATGTTTCTATTGAAGTGTATGTTTGATATTACTCATAGAAGTTTAGAGAAGTACTGTAGCATCTGTTTGACACTTTAAATATTCATACTTTATCTGTCATTGTTGTGTGTGATTACCAGAAATTATTTGACAGTGTTCCCCAATTGTTGTTTGCTTTTCAGAACGGTGGCATGTATATCCTTGCTAATCAGAAGGGCTGTGATGGCGACCGTCTCTACTATGATGGGTGTGCTATGATTTCTCTAAACGGGGACATTGTTGCACAGGGGTCCCAATTTTCACTGGATGATGTGGTAAGCTGGTGTTCTTAGCACAGCACTGGCTGATTATATAATAGCATGGGATTACTTTAGTATTTTTGTATATTACGCGTGACTGCCCTTTTGGATTGTTTGAATCTACTATTCAGGTTGCAGAAATGATTGTTGCTGTAGTTGGCAAAATAAGAAGGCATTTTAAACACAATTATCCTTTTTTGATGGGATTTCCCCTGGTGCCACAAGTGTTTTTATTTTTTTATAAACCTCTTTTTGCATGTTAAAAGTGATGAGGGATGACGTTGTGCCTCTTAAGTTCTTTTTGTGAGTGTGACCTCTTACCTTGCTTGTCATGTAGAAATTGTCAGCCTGTCCCAAAAGACACATTGGCCTTTCATATGCATATGATACAGTGCATAGGTTACCTGGGGAACAGTAAGTCCCTGTAGAAAAGCCACAAGGCAAAAAGCTCTTGGACACTGCAACCTGTTGCGACATCCTAAGGACTGAAGGAGTTCTGTTTCTGTAGGCTGGAGGCTACAGCAAGTAGCTGGAGTGGAGGACAGGAGAGGCAGGAGGTAAGGTTCGGACTGGAGACTGAAGGAAAGTCAGAATCGTCAATAGTGATTACACAAACGATACACAGAAGAGGTAAGGAAGGCGAAGGGAAACGGATGCGAAATTAAGGTCTGGAGCGTAGCAGGTATGGCAGCACAAGAACTAAAGAATAGCGGTCTGGAGTGTTTCGATTAATGGGAAAACCCTCCAAGAAGGAGATGCTGCAAAATATGGTGCCTGGTGCAGTTCTGACAGCGACATGATGACTTCAGACAAGGTAAGCAGGTGTTGTGGTGCCACCATCTTGGAATGGGTATGCGATCCATGAGGCACCAGCGTTCTGGAATCTGTGTGCGTTTACCATAAGTCGTAACATCTGTATCCAGAATAGGGTTATTGCAATCTTATCTTGGTATTGGTCTGTTTCTTGGTCAAGGACTATGGGACAATGCAACTGCCTCACAACCTCTACCAGTTAAGCACTGTTGCTGATCCATCATTCCATGGAGTTTTCTCTGCGCTTAAGGCTGATATGTATTCTCCTGCCTAGTGGGTATTTTTTGTTGAATGTTTTCCCTCTCCACCCTCAACCCCCGCTACCTGGATTTTCAACAGTTAATAAAGTCTTATTTATTTGGACTGATGACCTTACAAATCCTACCAGGCTTAGTGCTAGAACCCCAAGTCGGCTTCACTCTCGCTGCGCGAGGGATATTAAGGTGTGCATATATCCCTGAAGTCGGTCTCTTTAACCAGGTTCTCGGCAGGTATTTCACTCTAGCCTTCCCCTTCAACCTGGATTCTCCTAGCCTCTGGCTCAACTGTTTCAGCCATCCCCCCTTTCTCATGCCCTGATTTGAATTTGCCCTCTTGGTTTGGTCAACACCCGTTCTGCTCTTCTGTTTCTCTTCCTTCTTGTTAGTTTCTCAATGTTTTGGTGTGGACAATGCAAATGCTCTCTCCTGCTATAATTCTCCTTGCTGTTTCACCACTCTTTTGAAATGCAATCCTATTACTCACTATACCATGAGGCCTATGCTAGGTGTTGATTGATTGAATTAATGAGGCATCCTATTCACGTCTGTTGCTCCATTAGCTTTCAGCATCATGATTGGACCAGGCCTAATTAATCCCCCTTCCTTCCCATTGCTTTGGCTGGTGTTTTTTTTTGTTGCTGCAGTTGTTGTGCATCTATTCTGAAAGAGGTTCAGTCACCTACCCGCCCCTGTGATCCTGAGTCTTGACATGTTGGGATCCTCATTTCTAACCTAACACAGGAGCTCACGGATTCAGCGCTCTAGCTTATCTTCACTATGTTGAGTTTATCTACACTCTGTTTACTTGGTAAAGGGCTAGTCAGCGTCTTCTGTATGGTTTTTGTTTGGCTCTGGGTTCAGATTCAGACCATAGCTTGCACACTTAGCAGGTGCCAATCACAGGGTGAATAGTGACTTGCTAATGCTGTGTATTGTGAGAAACCTGAAGGTGTCTCACCCGCTAGTCCCCAGGGATCTGACATCCATGTGGCCAGGATACAGCGATTGCTTTTGGATCCAGTTCCTGGGGGTGGACCAGTGCGGGAGGATCACCTTGATGACGGTCTTCGGGGAGTGGAAGTCGGACACCAGATGGTGAGACCCGGTATCCCCTTCCCTGTAAAACCTTTTCCCCATCCCACAAGGTAGGATACCTAGGAGCTCAACCCCCCCACCCCCTTTCTGGACACAAACACTCTCTAACGGACAGCTCACCGTGGGCGGCAACTAACCAACACCTGAGCCATATACTTGACATGCCCCAATACAATGGTCAGTCAAGGTCAGGCAATTACTGATCATTACACACACACACCTGACTTCCATCACACTTCCCCACATGGATAAAAGGCGGAGCGTGAAAGCACACTCTGAGCGAGGCAAAGCACACTAGAAAACAGCAGTTACCAAGATGGCATTTTAATACAAGTAGAAAGACAGTGAGACAAGAGAGGGTTTCAAGTAGGGAAGTGCCCTTGACCTTTAAAGACTGTTACTTTCGTGAACCTTGGAAAGTAAGAAACCTAAGACCAGGAACTAAAGCTGATAAAACCTGCAGGGTGTATCGGAGGTACCCAGGGCTCTCCCGCATCGATAACCAAGGCGGGGAGGAGGGTTGCTGCTGTGGTAGTCCTCGGCTCCTACAACAAAACAGCGTCAGTAAAGACAGCACAGCAGGCGAGTCGGAGAGAGTGATACCAAACCGGCCTGTGTTTTGAACCAAGGTTGCAAGCAGCAACATTGTATGAATAAATCTAAAGAGAACAGTGTATGAGCCGTATGTGACGAGCAATGCAAATATAATTGGAAACCAAAGGAGTGACTGAACTTTGGGAGGCCAAGGAAAGACACCGTAGACTGAGTGGTCTGTGCCACGTGGCTGCTCATTCTAAAGTCTCTGTTACGTATCCAGCTGATGCTAAGTGTGAGAAAAGGGAATCTTGAGATCGGTGTGGTCCTGTAGCGGGTCAAGCTAAACCCTGTGCACATTTGAAAGGCTTTGATAGTTTAATGTACACTGCAATTGGTCCGAGTCTGGCTGAGGGAGACTAATTATGTATAAGAAATGGATCTGAGCCGGGCTGAGGGGGATCCAGGGTGAACCATGAGTCACACGAGAACAAATATTCTCTGAACATTGTAATAAGGGGATCTCTGCCCAGAAGAGGGGGTTCCAACGTTGAACTTTCGTTTTGAATGGGATCTGAGCCTGGCTGAGGGGGATCCAGGGTGAACACCCAAATTGAATACTTGTAAGAAGAAAATAACTTTTGCATCTTGTTTTTGTACATCGGGCTCTCTGAATCAAGAGACTTTTAAGAAGTAAAGAGACTCGGACACAGAAGGTCCTGATTCCGGTAATGGAACTGTATCCTCGTGCCACACAAGCCAGAGTGTGTGCTTTGCTCACTTGAACCGCCTTGTCCCGTACTGAAAACGTGGGGAAGGGAGGCCAACGGCCTGAACATCCTGACATATCATTTTGTGAACACTTCTTTCTTTTTCATGAACATGACCCCACATTATTTGTAATTTAGTGGTAAAGATTGGCAGTACGCCCTCTTTATTTTGACAAGACCCCACTAGGACTGCATTATTATTATTTGATGGTCGTAGCTTGCTCCCATCTGTAGATTTAGTTTTGGATGGGCGTTTGTCACACTCTTGTGAAAGTTCAATAAACACCCTTGAACTGTGGTCACTTGTCTGTCTTACTGTTGATACCATGCCTTCCTTAAGTATGTAAAACAGGAAACATTCCAGTCACAGTGATTCCTGTACTCTTAGCTGTTGCTCTCCCTCATTCACAACTGGTTCGTAATTCTGGTAATGCAGGCAGGCCCAGAAAAGCGTCTCCTAAAAAAATCTCAGTGCCCTGTGTGACCTTTGCACGCTTGATCTGCCCCTATAAATAGACCAACCAAATCACCAACCACTATGCCTTGATTTATAGGGTTTTTTCCCGATATACCAGGTATAATAATGGTATATGCTAGAGCAAATGGAAGAGTGGGTGTTGTGAAACGGGCAAAGGAAGAACTAAGGGTACCAAATTCCCATGAAGGTAATTTTTTCCCTACTTTTGCGTTGTGCTCTCCTTCCTTCCCTAGTTGGGAACTAAGCTGATCATCTTAAAACCCAGAGGAGGGGTGACAGCATATGCCAACTGGTTTCAAACAAAAGGTTTGCAGAAGACCTTCTAACCAAAAGTCACATTCTTTCTAGAAGTAGCGCAGAGAGAATGCTTGCAAAAAGCATGCCGATTTGCCATTGTGGCATCCTTTTAGAATTCCGAGATTGGAACAGGGCTATGGAAAGCCACTGAGGCAATCCTTTTTTTGTAGAATGAACATGATCTCAGGAACAGGAAGGCCTCAATATTCATAGGATCATAACACCTAAAGTTGAATAAGCTCCTTTTCCCAATATTATGATGACTATAAGTAAAATAAAATATGATGTGATTCTTTATAATTTTTAGTTCGTTCAAGTTAAAATGTTAGCATCCTAGCAGCATCTAAATTGTATAGAATGTCTTTCCTGGATGAAGGATGTGGCCAAGGATGGTAGACTAGAAGAGTTATTTCTTGTTTCAGATGGTATGTCTGATAAGGCCTTGGGAACAAAGGAAGGAACCACCCTTAGATCAACTGTATTTTTGTGAAAAAATGAAGTATGGCTCTTTAGAATCTAAAGTGTGAATTTCATGTATTCTCCTGGCAGATCTTATGGCAACAAAATAAAGACTTCCAAATGAGCTGATGCAGATCACATGAGGTTCAAAAGACTTATCCATCAAAGACCCTAGACCCACATTCAAATTACATTGAAGGGATAGTTCCCTAACTGAAAGTTCATTGGTTTATTCTTTAAGGAAAATGTCATCTTGAGTTGTCCAATAAGCAACAATTTCAGAAGCATAGTGCATAGAGGAATCTACTATAATTTTGACTGAGGCCAAGTAGGACCTAAAAGAAATGACATTGTCAAGCATAACAAGAAAAGGATATTTTTCTTTCCTCTAAAGGCCAAAAGCAAGAAGCAAGCCACTTGCTTTTATACTGTTAGGATGTGAATTCCTTTTTAGCCTCATTCATGATCCCAGGATTTTCTTCTGATATCCCAAAATGAGCATAAGTTAACAGTCTGGAATGAAGATCTCATGCTCAGCAATTCTAGAGGGTGGTGATGGTTTATGGAGCTCTTGTGAAAATGAAGATCCAGTAATTGTAGAAGTTCCGGGAACCTGCCTTTTGAGAGTAGGAGGTAGAAAACCAAATGTGACATGGCCATATTGGAAGTATCAGGATCAAAGTGCAACTTTCTTTAACATGAACTTTCTCAAAGCCTTTGAAATCAAAGGAGCGGACGGAAAAGCCTTTTGGGGCTTTTTGGACCAATTCAGGAGAAGAGCATCTCCCAGAAAATGTCAGTTCAGACCCAGCTGTGATGCAAATAGATTAAATTGAGCATTCTGACTAGTTACACAAAGTTACACTTGGGGATGATGTCTTATAGCTGAATATTACTTGGCAACTGAGGAATTGAGTTCCCACTCGGGCAGAGCTGGAGGGAGTGTTCTCAGTGCATTCACTGCCGGATTGCTTTTACCCTCTCTCTCAGTGATTAGCTGTCAGGGAACAATGATGTAGAAGAACCGGATCCCACATGTCAATTGTTAAACTCCAGAGGGGCAGAGATGTTGCCCCCCTCCTGCTTGTTCATGTAGAACATAGCAGTGGCTTGTTGGTGACAACTTGAATCACTTTACATTAGTTTGGAGACATGGCAAGAAGGATTTCAGAGCTAACAGAATTGCTTTTAGTTCAAGATAATTTGTGTTGAATTATTTCCTGAGAATCACATAAAAAATGTGAGATTGTAGGCCTGTACAATGAGCTCCCCATCCAACAAATCAGTTGTCACAGTAAGGTGACGAGGTAGCAGATGGACAGCAGTTCCATTCATAAGATTGAGGCCACCACTGAATCGAATTCAGTACCTTCAAAGTGATTGGAATCTTTATGAACTGAAATTCTTTGGTTTGATCTCAGTTCAAGCAAAGGTGCCATTCAAGTACCTGCATTTTATATTTTTTTAAAGTAACTTCATGGATGCATGGTGTGAGAAACCTGAAGGTACTCTCACATCTACTCCACAGGGATCCTCTGTTCAGGTGCCCAGGGAAGGGCCATCGCTCTTGGATCCCGACCCTGGGGTGGACAAGTGACGGAGGATCACCTGAGTGGAGGGTTCTTGGGAATTGGAGAGATGGCACCTGATGGCGAGACATGGTATCCTCCCTTTCCTATATTGACCGACCCTCCCATACCATGGCCTTTATGGGCTTTTGTCAGTCTCATTCCATCATCCCCAGTAAATTCCCTTTTAGTACTAGGAAGAAGAGGCAACTAGGAGCAATGCAAATTTCCCATTGTGAAAACCAATTTTGGTGCTGTGACGAGGAAGAATGACTTAGATGCATATAGCCATGAATATCATGCATGTCACACTAATGAGTTTAAACAAAGTCAGGCAATTAGGAATTACTTGTTCCTCCTGAAATCCATCAACAGTTAGAAAACCTATAAAAGGTGGCATGCAAAAGGAGGAGAGAGAGATTCGAGAAGCATGAGTGCTGCAGAAGGTGCAGGAGGACTGGAGAACCTGAGAAGTGCTGTGCAGAGGGGACGAGAAGCTGAAGAGCCAAAACACCGACAAGGTTCCTGGGAGTCCCGCCAGGAGTGCAGTGCCAGACTGGGAACCCTTATCAGAGAGCGACCGCTACGAAGAGCAGAGGCAGAGTCTAGCTCGAAGGCCGGGATGTACAAAGGGAAGCACCCAGTGAAGCAGAGTTGCAGTCCGGTAGTGTCAGTGGACACTTTGAATGCCAGTGTACTCCGGTAGGGGCTGTTCAGCCCGAGGTACGCAATCTTGAATGGCGGATGTAATCAAAAGCCGAATGCTTGCAATCTTGAATACCAAACGGAACGAAAAGCGGAACATTTGCAATCTTGAATGCCGAACGTAACAAAAAGCCTGATGCTTATGTATTTTGAAGATCGAACATAACCAGCTTGCTAATATTGATTGCAGAACGTAGCAACAGGGACTATTGAGCCCAAACCATAAGAAGGTGACCAACATTGAATGTTGAACGAGGTGAGAGGGACTATTGAGCCCATACAGTGAACACTTTTATATATTGCTGACTTTGGCAAGAGTGGCTGCATGAACCCGCACAACAGATATTGTATAACACCATCATTGCCAAAGAGACACCTCCACAGTAAAGTGAGAGACTTGAACCTGTGAAACATTTAATATATGGGTGGACCATGTCGTCTGACAACTGCGGCTAGACCAGAAGCCACAAAAAGATTTGACAAGCAACTAAGAGTGTGAACCATTGATGAAGCTAATTAACGGATGGGTCAAGTGGACGCTATAATCTCTCTGGTGAATTTATAAGCCTATGAACATTTGGAAACAAATTAACTGCTGGAAGTGACTCTTGGGGAAGGGAACACTGAGTTAAAATTGGAGCACATTTGTCTTGGGGAAGGGAGTGCCAAGACTACAGTGTTTTTAAAAAAGATATTTTACATCTTTTTATTAAGGATTCAAAAACAGCACACAAGGTATCGTGCACAAGAATAAACTAAATGCAATATAAGATAAAACAGGGCAAACCGCAGAGTGATATTAGAACAAAAGCATATCACGTCAACATTGTGTCAGGAAGAAAACCAGGCAAATGAGTAAAAGAATATTATGCAGATAGCTCAGGATGATAGACCTCGGGGGACTCGGCACCACACAAATCATACAACAGTCAGGGTTGGCCCGGTACGCTCCCATGTCAAGTATCACATACAGAAGTCCACCTCCACCTCAGGGCGGCCTGTCATCAGAGTGGTGAAAAATCGCCTTGAGGTTGGCCTTCCAAGTATTCAGGTTTGTGGTGGGCTCACTCGTATCTACCTGCAGGGCCCTGCACCATTCTCCTGTTTCAGCATTGGACCACTTCAAGAATCCCTTCCATCACTTCTATCCCTTGATAGAATAGTGGCCAATTTTTTTGTTCATTATGAACAATTGATTAGAAAGGAGGGCCGCCTTATGGCCAAAACTTTGTTGAAGGTTGTCAAGAGCTGGGGCAGCAGAAATGGAGAAACCTAAATAGGCCGTACTGGGCAAAGGAAGGAGAACCGCGTTCTCTGCGGGCCATATCAAAGGGACACTTTTCCTGCTGTGACTAAAAACAAGAATTTTGGTTTTCAATGAATTAATATATAGACCATTGTCTTCAGCAAACTTGGGGAAGGAGGCCAGTAGTCTTCTTATGCCCACTCCTGAGTTATCAAACCGTAGCGACTCATCCGCATATGCTAGCCATGGAATTTTAACATTGCCCAGCTTTGGTGGCATGAAGGAGGCAGAGCTTAGGTAGTCATTCAAGTCTGATACGTATACATTGAAAAGGAAAGGTGCCAAGGAACAACCCTGCCATAGGCCAGAAGTAGCCTGAATAGGGGCAGACATAGCACCTTCCCTGTTCAATCAAACCTGTACTCCTGAGTTCTCATGGAGGCCAATGATGAGTTTTAACAAGCCTCTAGGCACTCCCCAACCATCCAACTTCCACCAGGGACTCTTTTGATCAACTCTATCAAAGACCCCGGATAAATCTATTGATGCAACATAGGTTAGGGATGTTTTACTAGACCAGGATAGTTCCTGGATAGCCCTTACGACCAGTCCATTAATGTTGGTAGAGTGGGCTTTCCGAAAGCCATTCTGAAATTCCGAAAGCCTTTTTGTCGAAATGGCCTATTCCTCTAGATGGATTAGTAAGAGGGATGCAAAGATTGTATTGTCCGAATACAAAAGAGAGATGGGTCTATAACTCCTTGGATCGGATCTTGCACCCCTCAGTCTGCATGGATGGAGAAAAAGTATTAAGCTCAATTATACTATTGAACAAAATCACCAGAGCATTCATCCAGTTGAAAGAGCCTTCCCTTAGGGTATTATTAGTTAATCCATTTGGCCAATAGGATCTATTGCTCCCGTTAAGGGCCTGCCAAACGTCCACCAGGGAGAGGTCCTGTAGCATAGTACGTAGGGCCTTGACCGCTGGAGAAGGCTGCGTAAATCTATGATCAGACCTATCCTCTCCAGGGTTCAGTGTACAATTGAAATCGCCCCCACCCCTCAAATCCAAAGGAGACCTCTGGAATGCGCCAGCCTCTCATAAAGGGAGCGGAAGACTGCAGATGCATCATAGTTGGTGGCTTAAGAGTTCACAATGCAAACCTCCCTGTGTTCAATGCAACCATGGATGATCACTAGCCTACCCTGATCATCTGTCTCAGTTTTAATCAATTTTAACTGCACTGTTCCCACAATCCATACCACACCCCCTGACATATGCTGAATATGCAGAGCTATACCCAACATCACCCCACTTAGTAGTAATCTTTGTGAGCATCTCCCCAGACAGATGAGTTTTTTGTAAGAGGGCTATAGAGATTTATTTACTACACAGATGGGAAGCTACCCTGAGCCGCCTCAAATAAGAGGACATGCCCGGACTTTCCAAGATATTACCTTGTGTGTGGCTATTCTCCAAGATGCCCTGGCAACCACCTTCCTCTTGTACCACACCCTTATCTTCCCACCCCACACCCGTCCCGCACCCATAGGCCTTATCTGTCTTAGGCCGAAACACACATTCTTCAACCTCCGCTATAACTGTGCCCAACACTAAAAGCAGAACCTAGAAGAAAAACAAATAACAGCAACCAATGGTATTAGCAAATCGCTCAGCAGCATAATACTGCACAAGTCATCCCACCACCCACAAACAATTGTTGCTGGGGTTCCGCGAGTGCAAGGGAATCCAGAACAATGGAGCACCCCTAGTGCACTCTCACCCTGGGGACTTAAGCTGCCAGTGGCATGTCGGAGAGCATAGACTTCGGTCCAAGTAGTCTCATGTCAAGCTCCCAAGACAACACAGACTATCAATAATGCATAATGCATTACCACACTCTCATAGGGTTCAACCAGAGTGCCATAACTGGCCAAGTTGCACTCCCATGTCCACAGTGTAATAGAAAGAGGTATCCCTCAACTGATACCAGGGTCTTCCGAACTTAAGCATTAGCTTCGCTGGGAAGGTCAAACGGCCATCTGCCCTGGTGGAGCACCTTAAGTTTGGCAGGGAAAATGAGCATGTACTTCAGGCCCAAACTGCAGAGCCTGTCCTTCGTTGAGACGAACATGTTCCTCATGTTCCTCTTCTTTTGCACAAGAGGAGTGTTGTCTGGATATATGGCCAGCAGCGAAGAGTCACACTGAATCTTACCCCCTTCCAAGGAACATGTAAGTATCGTCTTGAGGTCTCGATTATTTACAATCCGCGCAATAATGGGGTGAGGTGGGGTGCCTGGAGATGGGCGACGAGCCAGTGACCTATGTGCTCTCAACAGTGAAGCCCTTAGAGAGCATGCCAGGACCAATTTCTTGCAAATGCAGGTTCTCAATATACAGAGTAGGGTCAGTTGCCTCATTTCCCTCCAGAAGCCCCACTATGCGCACATTATTTCGGCGGGACCTCCCCCCGCGCATCCTTAGGGCATTGCTCCAGGACCTTATGCATGCGTACTAGATCTACTGCTGTTTTCAGCGACTCTGTGGCAGACTTTGTGGACACAAACTGCTCTGCAGTATCTGTCACTCGTGAGGCCAATGAGCGGACATCCTGGCACAAAAGGTTTACATCAATCTTGATTGCGTCCATTTTATATTCAACAGAGATGCGCAGCGCTGCAAGACCCTTGTCTTCCTGGTCTTGTGGTCAAGGGCCACCAGCCTGCAGTGTATCATCAGGTCCCAGGTGGGAGGATCCTTCTGGGTGTCTTCTTCCTCTGATTTCCCTTAGGCTTGGACCTCGCATATCAAGGAAGAGACGGTGCCACCGGGCTCTTGCAAAGCTGGACTGGACGGGGCCACCACCCCCCAAACAACAAGATTTAATAACGTTACGCAGGCAGCAAACTCTGGCACTCAATCGGCACGTCAGAGCAATATCAGACCAGCAATGCTCCTAGGAGGTTGTACGAGGGCGCTTAATCAGGCAATAAGGGATCGTCTAACCAGGAGATAGCAGGAATGCCCAAAGGTGGGCTGAGTTGGCAGGCATGGACAGGTAGACATCCTTCACTGTCGAAGAAGGATCATGAGCACATTATAATACAGTGGATACACTCCAACAAGGGTATCCCATCAGGCAGCCCAGGGCACACCCAGACACCTCAGGCAGCACACCCACTTCACAGCACAAGTCCTATTCAAATCCAGGCCATTGGGGGGGGCCCCAGCATTTAAACGGGCCCATTGGGTTATGGATCAGCTGCTATGCGCATAAGGTATGTAGCTCGGGCACCCCTCTACAGCACTATGGTGTGCAGCCCCTGCTGGATGTACTCCGCTCAGCCAGCACTGTGTCTCCACCTGGGGAGGACCGCTCCATCCAGCACCCTCAACACACCAACAAGAGTGGCTGAAAGGGACGCCCCTCCCAGTCACACAGGCGGCCAGGGCCACCTGCCATTCACCATCAGAGCCTGCAGCACATCGAGAATGCTTGCGCTCCAGGGGTGTCCCCATAACAAACACGCCGCAATCCTACATGGCCAGCACCACACGAGTCAGCCCTCAGCTCCACAAGAGTCAGCCCTCAGCAGGGTGCCCGACCAGGATCCGACGCCGGCTGGAGCCGTCTCAAAGCCAGCAGCTCTGCAATCTCCCCGGGAGCAGGTGCAGGTGCGGAGGTCCCAGCATCAGCCAGCACGAGAGAACCTCCTGCAGTAAGATGAATGGACCAGAGAGCCACAGATTGGGCCCCCAGCAGGGGGTGGGGGGTCGAGTTGTCTGTGCCCAAGACCTTCCACACCAGGCTGTTCCAAATCAGTTAATGAGCGACAGCGTAGCAGATAAAAACTGGATCAGTCTCAGGAGCTTGGTTCAATGCCTCCTCACGGGATCAAGGCAAGCTACGCCGCCCCCAAGACTACAGTGTTGTGTATGAACTTTTGTTGAGTTTGAATTTGGGGAAGGGAGAACCCTTTGACGTGAACTTTGATATTTGCAAATCTGAAGACGGTAATTTCAGAGCTTGCTCAGGCCCTACTTAAAGGAAGTTACATTAGAACTGTGTTGAACTTGAATCGGAGAACTTTAGGGGAACTTACATTTCCACTTCTTAAATATTTGTTTTGGAACACTGACTTTCTGGTTGTGAGCCTTTCCCCACTAGTCTTGTTGTATTTGTATTTTATTTATTTATATAGCGCACCAAGCCCAAGGGCTTCTGGGTGCATTAAGGGCATCTGGAGGCATTAAGGGCATCTGGGCGCATCAAGGGCATCTGGGCGGATTGTAGGTTTTGACACAGACATTTTGCTTTTGGACTTACTGACATAGACATCCTTTAGATTTCTTTAGACAGGGAAGTCCCGCCATAGTATAGGGTTAGTTAGGCTTTACTCCATCCTGATTACTATTAAAGTTTGGTTTAACTATATTTTTGTTGTCTCTGTATCATCTCTCTTGATACCAAGCCTGTCTCGCAATGGGACCATAAGTCCTAAGAGCCCTTGAAACCAACAAGCCGCAGTGTTTACAAGTTTGAAAATGAACTACAGTATCTTGAATATAATCAATCTACGCCTGAGGAGGAAAAGATCTTCCTGACGCTCAATCCAGAATTGCACCTAGAAACTGAAAATTCTGGGTCGAAATCAGTATTGATTTTGACTGTTAACGAGATTCGAGATTGTCAGATATTTTGAAGACTGGGAAGAGTCTGATCCTTGCAAACATACAATAAAGGCATAGGAGCAGTACCCTTTGGAACAGAAAAGTAGATAGTACCAAGACACCTTTTGTAAAGATCTTACGAGTTAAATTCAGGCTAAATGGAAGACATCTAAATTGGTAACAAACTCCATTGATTGTAAAACACAGCTTTTTTCTGTGTTCCTCGTAGATTGGAATATAGAAAAGTGCAACCTGGGGACAGATGGAGCAAAGCCAGTCCTCTTGCTGCCATGCCCCCAGAATGTAAGCCGCAGCAGCACATAAACAGATTCCACTTTTAGAAACTGATTTAAATCATAAAGTTCTAAAATGGGCTTCATACATCCTGATTTCTTTGCGACCAGCAATGACGGGAGTAAAGTCCCTTTTCCCTCCATGGCACAGAGCCGTAATAGTTTCTGTATATCCAGAGAACACTACAGTGATGAATTTTGACATTTTGGAATGGAAGAAGTGGGGATTGACAGCAGCACCAGGGAATAACCCCGATTAACTATCTGAAGGACCCACAGATCCCGAGCTATTTCTGTCTATTGGTTGTAAAAGGACAAGATTCTGCTGCTGACCCATTAAGCACGTTCTTGTTGAAAATTAGCGCTGCTGTTCCCAGTAAGGTGTATTCACAAAAATGTATCTCAGTTTTGGACGGAACCTGTGTCTCTTGGAAAGACCAGAATACGTTCATGTCTTGTCCTTTGCTGATTGTCTAGCTTTATATGTAGGCTTTCTAGATTTTAGAAAACCCCCAATTGAATATGATTTCATCCTCCTCGATGTAATGCTCGCATCTAGAGGTTTGTCCGGTAATTTCCACTAGGTGGCAGCGCTGACATTGCTACACATGGAAATTGATAATTAAATGCAATGTTCGCACTGCCATTTAGTGGACAAGATGATCCAAACTGAAATAGTCCGTATGGTAGGTTTCCCTTAATTATTTATTGTATGGATAATGTATTTTTAAAAAAATAGCAAGAGTTGGATTTGGAATCCCCAATTCTCATTGAGTTAAACATCCAGCTCTTTTTTTATGGTTCCATCATTTATTTAACCATACACGGAGTACACAATCAGAATTTATATTTTTATAAAGGGGTTCATTGCAATCTGTGTGATGAGAAGCTTGATTCCCGGCAAGTCTTTTTTTTTTAGGCCTGCTTTGTTCTTTGCCCTGCATGCGTTTTTGAAAAGTAATTTAGAGGTAAACCTACCTCTCTGCACCATGTGCCTTCCTTTTCGCTGTTGTACAACATGATTTATTTTAACTTTGCTAGTGTATGTCTTCGGGTTCTCTACAAAATGTATTCAAGCTCTTATCTTGGCCCGTATTAGGCAACTGGAGCCCATCAGGTCCTTATATGCTTCTTTGCATTTTTGTATGTGTAGTTCTCCATTTCAGTATAAATTCAGAGGTCCAAGAATGCAAATAGCTAGCAAGGGCTGCACCAACATTATCTGTGATTCGTTCTGCTTAAAAAAATGCATAAGATAGATATATGCAGAAATAAAAGATGCATTTTTGTCTACACTGGAAAAACAAAGTTGTCCATGATTTTTTTGGAGGGAAACAGTGGGTGAGCACTGAAAAACAGAGATTTTAAAAAAAATCGAAAACCCTAGAAAAACATCACCAGACTTGGAAATACATAAACACTTAAACCAGGAAACCTTATTTATAAACCTTGAAACCTAGCGAGTACTTATAAATAATCTTTGTCTCTGTTTTAATCCTACTCAAGGACTTGAGAGTAACAACACCTACATTGCAGTCCTTAGGCACATTGTCAGTATTGGGTGCCAAAAGAGACTATGCCTCAAATGGAAGATTTAAGACCTTTTCTTGGACTTCAGAGTTAATAGGCATGACGTCTCATGTAAATAGCCACATTTACTGCTCTGGAGCCAGTGGCTAGTAGGTCTTGTTCACATTAATTTGCTGTAAAGCAGCTTCCTTGCCTTCAGCCAACCAAAAAGCAAACTCTTCTGCCACATCCACAAGGGAAAAAAATCACAGAAGTTGTCTAAGATGACAAAGTTCTTCAATAGCATGCCAACATTGAAGAAGAATTTAATTGGGCAATGACAGAATAGCATACTGATAGCATTCTATAAGCACAAGTCTCTCGCTGTTTACCTCGCTCAGAAGGGTTATCCCTGGAAGGAGGTGCCAGACTTTTGCCTTTCTCCAGAGCAGACATGTTAACAGCTGACTGAGCTGAAAGAATGTTGTCATATCTGTTTTTCAGACTCAGCAAGTCACCATTTTATTGGTCTTAAAGCGCCTAGTCCCTGTCCGTGGGTGAGCAAAATGTGATCCACCCTGTGTGTCATAACCAGACCATGGTATGTGGGTCAAAATTTTAAAATAGGAGAAAGGAGGGCATGGGGACACCAAGGGGAAGATTGATGACCAGAATGACAAGCTTGGCTTGTCAGTAGGGGGAGCTATACAAGGGAAAGAGTGGTAGTGGTAGCAGGACTATATGTAAAACCTTGTGGGCGTTTAGAAAGGTTAGATTAGGAGAACAGGGAGATAACTCACTTTAATCACCCTTTCTGATGGGTATTAATATTAACATGTGTTGAAGAGGTTTATTAGAATCTAGGTGACCAGAAACTACAAATGGTTCATCCTTGGGAGATTTGTATTTTATATCCAAAGACTTGAAAATATGAGGCTCAGAGAGCTGTATTTGTCCAAATCTGTTAAGATTGTTCCAACAAAGAAGGATCCTGTCCTTAAAATGTCTTCTCTGCTGTGTTTAAATTCAAACTACAAAAAGGCTTTCAATTTGAGGTTTCTGAGGTGGTAACATGTCTAGCGTATGCATATAATTTTCTCTTACAAAGTTAAAATGTTGGATGAGATGCGGGTGCAAGATGTCTTGTCTGGCTCAGTAGCTGTATCTGTGTCGACCCTCAGAACCATATTGATATTGATATTTTATTTCTATCACGCTCGTACACAAGTGGCAGGGAGGCTGTTCCAGAGGAAGACAGAGATCTACCCCCAGCTCGTTTCTTTGGAAAAACGACTGACACTGAGGGAGTTGGAGGTAGAGGAGCAAAGAGCTCGAGCGGGGAGGTATTTGCGGAGGGATAGCTGAAGGTGTTTTGGACCCAGGCCCCAGAAAGCCTTGTGAACAATGCAGAGGGTTTTGAATTTAATCCTTGAATCCACTGGGAGCCAATGGAGAGATTCCAGAGCTGGAGAGATACGATCCCAGGGCTTGAGGCCAAGGAAAAGTCTTGCAGTCCTGTTCTGGATTAGTTGCATAGGGCGGAGGTAGATTTAGAAAGAGGCTGTTACAATAGTCCAACCTAGAGAGAACCAGAGCTTGGGAGACCATTAGCTGGGGGAAGGAGAGGAAAGGCAGAGTACCTCAAAGGAGGTGCAGTAGGGAGTTTGACTTTTTAGAGACCTCAGAGATGTGGGCAGAGAAGGTAAAGTCTGGAGTCAAAGATGACCCCGAGGTTCTTAGCCTCGCAGGTGGGGGCAGGGGAGGGCTTAGAGAAGCCAGCCAGAGAGGGAGGGGAAAGGATGGTGAAGGTGTGCCGATGAGGAGGATCTCGGTCTTACTGGCATTCAGACAAAGATCATTGGCGGCACACCAATCCTTTAATGGCAGTTAGGCAATCGGAGATGAGAGAGGGAGAGGAGGTGGCCGAGGGCAGCCTGAAAATGAGTTGAGTGTCATCAGCGTAGCACTGGAAATTTGAGCAGGAAATGGCAATGCAGTGGCCGAGAGTTGACAGGTATTGGTTGAAAAACCAGGGCGAGAGGTTAGACCCCTGGGAAACACCACAGGTAGAGAGGAAGCTAGATGATAGGAAGGACCCAAGTTGGACCTTAGATTTTTTAGACCTGGTTCTGAACTGTCTGGCGGGACCGGTGCAGCTTCTAATGGTGAAGGATCTCCAATGGGTGTAGGAGCATCCTGTAGAGTATTTACCATATACATCTACCACAGGTGGAAAAGAATAGGAACAAGTGTGGTGGTTGGTGATGCTCTATTTATTGGGCCAGTGCTTGAGGGGACATAGCACATAGTCCCATTGCAAATATCTTAAAGATACAGCTCTCATTTTACGACAAATCTTTTCAGAGCCTGTGTGTGGTACCAGGCATTTCACATCGTGAAGGTGGGATAGCAACATGCCAAACGAATTGCTTCTGGGGTCGATTTTCTCCCTGGTGATCTTCACCTGGGCATTGGCTTTGGAACTAAGGATTTAGCCTTGTTCATGAAGTTGTTTTCCATGTTACTGACCTGGGGTCTTTTCATTACTTGATGCACTGATTGCAACTCTGAACTAACTGAAGACAAGATGGCGGAACTCTGGCAGATCCCTCTTATACAGGCCTCCATGGGTCGCATCACTAAGTGGGTAACTTCGCCTGTCATCAGAGTACCCAACCTTAGACTTTTGTACAGCTTTGGTATGCTTGTGTTTTCCATTTGTTTTTTTGGTAGACTGCTGTGTTTTAGCAATGTGTTGATTTTTATATTGTGTGCCTTAGGTACATAGGGAATGTATTTGGGGATAGGTTGGTGCTTCTGCTTGTTGTTTTTGATTTGAGCTTGAATGTGTGGTGCCAGTTGGTTAGTGGTTGGACTTTGTGACCTAAAATATGCACTCTTTAAAGGCAGGTGGTTGAGATATCTGCTTGAGTAGAGTGATATTTTTGCTGAGTTTTCTGGGTGCATTTTTGGTTGCAGTAGTTTACTCAGTAGCATGCTATTTTTTCATGTGTTGCTTAGCAGGTTCTTTTTTGTAATCTATAAACTGGGCTGGTTGGCGAGTTACTTCTTGGATGAGTAGGTGCATATCATAGCATGTGTATAAACCTCCCTCCCCAAGACAAGGAAGTAGGTTTCTTTTACAGTATTTAAAGTGTTTAAAGCTGCCTTAAGAACCCTTCAAAACGCTGTAAGATTAATTTCATGTCAGACTGTATCCTTTCTCCAGAAAATGGGCACGTTGAGATGTTGGCTATGATGACTCTATACAAGCTATTGCACGGTACGAAATTACGATTGGATGAGTAGGAGTTAAAATCAACTCCTCTGTGTCAGGCATCAATCAATAGGCAGGAGCTACCGCTGGGGATCCAGTAGAGAGTACATGGAGGATTGTAAATCTAACTTCCACATGAGATGCACACTTTAACTTTTTGCACATTGTGTATGATCCATTATATTTAAATGTGTCCTATATGTGTCCGAATTCTGCTTTATATACATTCTCAATCACTCATGCTTGATAGGCACCAGTTGGCCTAGGGAGCCAAAAATAGCTCCTGGTAGTTGTTGGTTTCAAGATAACCAGGCTCTACTGGGACAGGAGCAGGAGCTAACTAGCTCCCAGCAATTTGCAACCCTGCTACTGGTGCTGTGTGTATAGTTTATTTGATTAGTTGGTGCTTACGCTGTATAACAGTTCTCTAGATAAAGATCTATATGAACAATGTGGTGGATAACAGCACTCCTCCCATCCTTACTAGTCACACTGATCTCTGTCATTCTGACGCACCCCTAATGCACCTATCAACCAAGCCAACACCACACCACACCGCAGACAGCAACACACACCACAAATGCCTCACTGATCTACCAACTTTGAATCTCCTCATAAAAACTCACTACCAAATACCCATATAACATATGATTACGTCAGTGTCCTGACAACATCCCAGGAGTTGAAGAGGACCCTTTAGTAATATGAAAGCTGGCCTCGACAGGGCCTGGCCAAGGGCAAGGTAAAAGACTACAACAAAATGAACAAGGGCAGCGGTTGCGTCCTGCTCTCTGCAGGACATCCAGGGAGAGCAGAGTGCTAGAGGAAGTGCCTGACCTGGATGAGTGACTGTTCTAGATAGGTAGGAAAGATTAATACAAATAGTCCACGGTTGTTCCACTAGTTTAATGGTTTATAGGGCCCCAACAGTACCTGTGTCTTACAAGCAACGGCTCATCTATCCAATTGTCGTTTTACCCTGTGTGTGATAGCATTGACCGAACATTCTAAGTTGGAATGCCATCACGTGCACACAGCTTACCACAGTGGCCTTGCCGGTTACCCCAGGTGATGCACCTGCCAGATCTGAGAGGTATGTTAACTGAGAGGTCTGAAAGAGTTGTGACCTGAAAACTGAGAGGTCCAGGAAAAAGCTGAACAGAGGAATCTTGCCTTGGAGACCTGTGTGCACTGTAGTAATGGGAATGAGCTGGGCACATTCACTCTCGAAATGACCTGGGCTCTATAACTAAATTACAAATAACAAGCTTGGAGAAAAATCCTGATACTGTTCGGGGTGTCAAGAGAACCGGAGGGAGACCAGTATTCTGACTGGCAGGAATGCCTCATGCACCATAGTTTATCCTGTTACTACTCCTTTTTGGATTCTTGAGAGAGAACACACTTTAACTTTGTAGATTAGCTTAGAGTCTCTATAGGCTTCATCCCATTACCCATCTTGACAAGAATTAGGTATTTTTAACAATATCCCATATTGGGTGCAACAAGTACACCAATGTATAGTGTACTCTAGTTAACCTGGTCCAGTCCCTCTCTAGGCCAAAAGTAGTTCAAGATGCAGTCCCACCCTCCCAAGAGCTCTGTGACTCCATCTTTACCTTCTTCCTCTCTAAAAAAAAAAACTACCATCCGAGAAAATATTAAGACCGAGACTGCAGCAATTGTGGCCGCCCCAGTTTTTGTGAAGCCCCCCCTCTACTGAAGGTTGTTGGTCGTCCTTTCCCCTCTTCTCCAATGCAGAAGTTTTATCTACGATCCAAAAGCTTAAATCTGCATCCCCTCCAGATGCTATACCACTCGCTCTTTTACAGGAAACGTCCGCTGACCTGATCAATCACATCACGTCAGCAGTCAATAACTCGTTCGCTACAGGAATTATCCCGGACTCTCTTAAACATGCGTTGGTGATCCCCCAGCTCAAGAAGCCTTCTTTGGCTCCTAAAGTGCTGGCCAACTATCGCACGATTTCACTTCTGCCATTTCTGATGAAGGTCTTGTAGGCGCTGGTATCCCCATTGCCTTCCACGTTTTTAGAATCCACTCAGTTCCTTGACTCATTCCAATCGGGCTTTCCGCCTGGTAGAGGTACTGAATCTGTCCTTAATTCGGTGATGGATGACCTTATGTGTCTTGTTGATTAGGGCGGTGTCGGAGCAGTCCTGCTTTTAGATCTGTCGGCTGCGTTCGACACCGTCGATCACTCTCTTCTAATCTCCCGACTCTCTAAAGCCGGTATCTCTGGCCAGGTCCTCAAATGGTTCATTGCCTTCCTGACTGGTCGTTCTCAGTCTGTTTCTTTTCCGCCTTTTTGTTCTGCCCCTGCTTCTCTCTCCTGTGGTGTCCATCAAGGCTCGGCACTTCCCCCTATTTTGTTTAATATCTACATAAAATATTTACTGTTTCTGATCGAATCTCATGGGTTTCGCTTTTACTCTTACGCCGATGACACCCAGATACTGGTCCGTTTGACCTTACAAAACCGGAAACAGCCAACAGGCTAAAAAAGTGCCTGGAGGAGCTGGGTATTTGGATGACGATGAACTGGCTCAAGCTAAACGGTTCTAAAACCGAAGTTCTGGTTGTGGGTACCTCCAACCCTCATGTGTTTTGGATGGCTGATTTCTGGCCCCCTTCGCTAGGCCCGCTCCCGATACCTGTTCTATCTGTCAGGAATTTGGAAGTACGCTTTTCGGCCACTCTGACCATGGATGAGCAGGTTGGAGCAGTTTGCAAATCGGGTCACTTTAAATTCAGGATCCTCTGGAAAGTCCTCCCTTTTATTCCTACGGCTAGCCAAGCACCTGTAGTGGGAGCCCTGGTCCTTAGCATCCTGGACTACTGTAACTCACTATATTTAGCCCAACCCAGCTATCTTATTGGGCGTTTGCAGCTACTCCAGAATGCTGCTGCTCGTTTTATCATTTGCCCGCCTTTTGGAGCCCACATGACGCCGATACTGAGACAACTCCATTGGCTCCCTGTCGCCCAGCGGATCTTGTTTAAATCAATGTGTATGGTCCACCAGGCCTTCTATGGAATGGGAGCAGAATATCTGCAAAACAAATTCACTCCCTATCAACCCACCCACACTCTTCGTTCTTTCACCGCTCGGCGGTTGGCTGTGCTTCGGTTCAGGCTAGCCCGCAAGGTTGACCGTGCCTTCTCTGTTGCCGCTTCAGGAGCATGGAACCGCTTTCCCACTCCACTGCGAGACATATCTGATCACCTATGCTTTTTGGCGAGGACTCAAAACCCTGCCCTCTGGTGTACGTGCACTCACATAAATGCACCTAACATAACATAAAATAACAATGAATACAAATGGCAGCCAATTGGCTACAATTAAATGGCAGTAAGCCAGAGGTGCTGGTGGTTGGTCCCCAGGAGAGAGACCATCTCTGGAACTCTCATTACTGGCCCGAGTCACTTGGTGCCTGCCCACCTCCTTGTGCCTCCGTAAAAAGCCTTGGAGTTAAACTCCTACCTAATGGGTCTCAGGAAGCCCAGATTTCTACCATTTGCAGTGCTGGGTTTGGTAGATTAAAGGTTTTGAGGAAAAGTCTCCCCCTGCTCCCCGCTAAAAATCGGACAACTTTGGTGACATCTACTGTAGCCAGTTCGTTGGCCTATTGTAATGGCATCTGTCTGGGATAACCCAAGTACCAGATTCAGCGGATGCAAGTGTTGCAGAACGCTGCAGCTCGTCTGGCGCTTCGGGTGCCCCGCCTGACTCCCTCTTTGCCCTTGCTACGTTGCCTGCATTGGCTCCCTGTGGCGGCTCGTATTGAGTTAAAGATCTTGGGTGTTATTAACTGAGCCATCCACAATGTGGGCCCTCACTTTTTGAAAAACAAATTGCAAAAATACTGCCCAATGAGAAATCTACGTTCAGATTCTCATCAGCTTCTTATGAGTCCCAAATTCTGTCGGAAACGTCTGGGTGGCCGCTCCTTCTCCTGCTGGCGCCCAGCCTATGGAATGCTCTCCCACTTGACCGAAGAAGTTTGGCTGATTATTTTTCTTTCAGGAAAGCCCTTAAGACACATTTGTTTAATCTTTTCCTCCCGCTCTGCTAGAACATGGGTATCTGAGTACTTTGAGCCTGCCCCCTGTCTCTGCTTAGTGCCTAGATGCCCCTTTTGGGCCTTAGTTGCACTTTATACATTTTAAATAAAATAAAACCCTGCCACACGGCAAAGCTATCACTCCGAAGACACAGATTTTGAGCAGACTGACTGACCAGCCCACATTACCGTGATAAGCTGTAATTACACTATAAAAGACACATTACTCCTTGACTGTCCACACATTTATACTGTGACTTTTTATACTATGTTATGTTTTTGGACATTTTCCACGTGCCCCTCTACTGCTTTTTCCATTCCCAGCACATGCACCAGCCACATCATCCCTTCAATCCCCCACAGGATACTTTTGCCCCTCTGCCTATCTGAATAGACCATTGATTTGGAACATTACAGCAAGTCCTCACTACTGTCCTAGCCCCTGAACACACACACCCTCACTCAATCATGCCCTTTTTGTAAACATCTATGTTATCTCTTTATCCTCTGCACCACACATTCCACAACGCAAGTAGACCATCCCTCCTCGCCACCCAGCTGAAATTACACCTCTGACCTGCACTCGCACGCATAAACTGCAAGAACAGTGTTGACTGCATTCTTACTAATAATCTGGTACATGAGCCACCAAACATTCCTTTTTTCCTGTCAGCAGACACACCACAAACCTTCCCTTTCAACATGCACCTAAACTTCCCTCATTCAAACACATCTTATTGCTCCAAATCCACCACTAAATATAGATGCCCCTCCACATGTGTCATTTCAGACATCCCCCCCCTATTTCTCTTTTCTCCCCATCTGCTCCACCCCCACATCCCACACAGGAATCCTAAGGTCTCACGCTACGTTCGCTGCACAAAATGATGCTCACCCCGTATCCATCTCCTTCCCCAAAGTGCCCCACGTGACCTCTGCACATTGCTCACCTCATTCACTCTTCACCACCCCATCTCCTTAGCCCACCTCTCACATATTTCCCTAGAAGCTCCTGTTACACTAAACCATAGTATCAATGTTCAGCATTCTTGCTCGCCCACTGCTACCTCTGTCTCCTCCGAGCGACAGGCACTTAAACCGTACCACACCACCATATCCCTCATCCTTTATCCCCCATTGCATTACAAGAATAGAGATGCTCATACTTCCCACATCTATCACTGTATCTCCAGTACCACAGAGGCCGCCCTTCCCTAAAGCACTCAGAATAAACCCCTTTTCTTGAGGAACTCTCACTCATCAAATCCACAAACTATGCCTACCCACTTCCAATTAAAATCCACATTCTCAAAATACATTCCAGGCATTTACCCACTATCCTCTTTCCACTCACGGCCACACACCTATACCAAACATGGACTGGAAGCCCATAACTTGATGAGCCTAAACCTACATCAAAATCAAAGGTGCCCACACTCATAAATACCTCTCCAACAGTCCAAGACACCACAGTGTCGAGAAAAAACTGTGCCCCTTGCACGGCATCTTTCATTGCCACCTAGCAACTCGCATCCTCCCAAGACCTCTTCCCCCAGTCCAACCTGCTTTTCAGACAGATACACACATGCACCCGCACAAGGGCATAAAGACCAACAATGCCCCTACTCCAAGAAGCAGTATAGGCAATTCTGACTCAAAATAGGACTTTGAAAAGAGATTTAAACCCTCAAGGGCACACTTCCATAGGTTAACCCACAGTCGACAGAAAACACCCGTCCACTTCTCTATACAGTCATCAGTGAAAATGTATCCAAATAGCAAATTTTGTATTTATTTTATTTATAAAAATCACTGGCTAAGCAATGCATTTTTGGCACAAAATCACATACATAATTTACCATTGATAACAGAGCAAATGACATGGGTGCTTTTCAATGGGTTGAGAGAATGTGACTTGAAGACCAGATGATGCAGGGGAAGGTAGAAACCTAAACTAGGAATGAGGGCAGGACAGTATAACATAGGAACGGGATGGTGGAGAAAGGGCTAAATTAAGGCTGGAGGGGTGAAGAAAAGGTGCTCTGAGGCTGTCCATGAAGGGTAGGGAGAGAGGAAAACAGGGTGATGCAGTAGCATAGAGTGCTACGTAACACGTTCTTCAGAAAAGAGAGCTTTGAGGTTGGATTTAAATAGTGGTTTATTTGGAGTAGTACGGAGAAGGAGAGGAAGAGCATTCCAGAGTAGGAGAGTGAGGAGAGAGAACGGGAGCACAGAGGGCTTGATTGGAGGCAAGGAGGTGAGCTGAGGATGATCTTAACGAGCGAGGAGGAGTGTAGGGAGTGAGATGAGCAATTTGGTTGAGGGTAAGGGTGAGTCCATGGATAGCTTTGAAGATGATGAGAAGAAGTTTATACTTCGCCCTTTGTTTCATAGAAATCCAGCCAATCTGGCGATGGGCAGAGGAGGTAGAGGTTAAGGGAGAAAGGGTGAAAAGTGTGCGGACCGCGAAGTTGACGACTTTGTTCAGAGGTGAAAAAGCATAGTTGGGAAAGCCACAGATTAGACTGCCACAGTAGTCAGATCTAGAAAGGACAGAGGAGGAGATTAGCTGTTTAACATTGTTCAAAGGAAGAAGATGACTGATGTTTGTGATATTGAGGAGGTTGTGTCGGGATGCAGAAGCAGATTTGGAGATGAAGAGCGAGAAATGTTGTGTGTTGGGTCGAAGGTGACACCAAGGTTACAAGTGGAAGCAGAGCAAGGAAGGTAGCCTGGAGAGAAGAGAAGGAGAGGAGGAGAGTTAGAGCTAGCCTGTTTATCTGGGACGTAGAGAACTTCAATCTTATTGAAGTTGAGCATAAGTGAGTAAGACGCCATCCAAAATGTGATGTCGGAAAGACAGTTTGCATTTTCTGAATACAGCTGGTCAGGTAAGAAGTGAAAGGAGAAGATCCATGTCATCAGTGAAGAGGTGATGGGAGAAGCCCTAAGAGATCAGGGTGCCGGGAGCTGAAGTATATTGAGTGAAGAGAAGAGAACCAAGGACAGACCCTTGGGGAGCTCCCTTCCTGGGCAAGCTCCTGGAGAAACTGGCCATCTCCCAGCTTAATCTCCACACTGAATCTGTTGGCTGTCTTCATGACCATCAGTCTGGCTTCAGAGCTGCCAGAAGCACGGAATCTGCTCTCCTGACCAACCTTGGCTCTAACACCCCTTGCGTCCTCGTCCTGCTTGATCTCTCATCTGCCTTTGACACTGTCAACCATGCCATCCTACTCAACCGTCTCCATGATAACCTGGGTATCACTGGTCAGGCTCTGGCGTGGCTGAATTCTTTCCTCTCAGACCGACCAGGTCCAACTTGGGTCCTTCCTCTCCGCTATCTTTTTCTCTACCTGTGGTGTCCCCCAGGGGTCTAACCTCCCTCCCTGGCTGTTCAACCAATACCTGGCACTCCTGGCCCACCGCATCGCTGCTCTCTGCCCCAACTTTCAGTGCTATGCGGATGACACCCAGCTCATCTTCAGGCTACCCTCGGCCACCTCCTCCACTTCCCTCATCTCTGACTGTCTGCTATCCTGGAGTAGTGTGCCGCCAATTACCTCTGCCTTAATGACAGTAAGACTGAGATTCTCCTCATCGGAACACCCGCTCCCTCCTTTCCTGTAGCTCTCTGGCCGGCCTCCCTTGGCCCTCTTCCTGTTCCCACCTGCAAGGCTAAAAGCCTCGGGTCATCTTCGACTCTACACTCTCCTTCTCTCCTCACATCTCTGACATCTCTAAGAAGTCACACTACCAGCTGTACCTCCTCAGAGGTATTCTTCCTTTCCTCTCCTTCCCCCAGACGCTCACAGTCTCCAGAGCTCTGGTTCTTTCTAGGCTGGACTATTGCAATAGTCTTTCTAAAACTGCCTGTTTCTACTCTCCGCCCCCTGCAACTTATCCAGAAGAGGACTGCGAGACTTGTCCTTGGCCTCAAGCCCATGGATTGTATCTCTCCAGGACTGAAATCTCTGCACTGGCTCCCAGTGGTTGCCAGGATTAAGTTCAAAACCCTCTGCTTCGTCCACAAGGCCTTCTGGGGCCTGGGGCCTCAAGACCTTCAACTCTCTCTCCCCAAATACCTTCCTTCTCGAGCTGTTCGCTCATCTACCTCAAACTCCCTCAGGGTCAGTCGCTTCTCCAAGCAACGAGTTGGTGGTAGATGTCTTTCTTCGGCTGGGGCCTCCCTCTGGAACAGCCTCCCTGAAACTTGAGGAGAATCATCTTCCGTTCCAGAAGCACCTCAAAACCTTTCTCTATGCTTCTGCTTTTTCGCCTCCTCTCCCTTGCTGACTTCCTGGCTGTCACTGAATTTTCACTGGTTACCTGGTCACCCCCTGATCTCGGGCCCAGGACCCCTCCCCTGGCAGTCACACTCCTGCTCTGCCCTTGTGGCAACCCCACTTGGTAACTGTTTCTGTATCCCTACAGTCTCACTACCAGCACTTGACACCTGGTGTCGGCACTTATCCTTGCACTTGCCACCTGCTGGCCGTACTTTACTTACTGTTGAATTATTATTATTTTTTTCTTACCCCATGTACTGTACTGTCCTCTCCCCTTTCTCCCTCGCACTTCTCCTCCTTGCCCTTCCCATGCACTTGCGTGATATGAATGACACCTGGCCTAGTAGGATCGTCGTCTGTCCTCCCTCTGTTCCTCCTCCCTTGCCTCATCACGCCTTGAAACACTTGTGTATATATGCGTTATAAATGCCATATCATATCATATCAACAGAAAGGGGATGAGTGGGGGGGGTATAGTTGTTCCGTGACACTTGAAAGTGTCTAGGTGCAAAGTGTGAAGAAAATCAAGTGAGGGTATCATCTCTGATGCTAAGGAGAGGTAATGTAGATAGACGGTCAGAATGGTTGCAAGTTTCAAAGGCAGCAGAAAGGTTGACAAGAATAAGAATCGATGAAAGGGTTTCATGCCGAGCAGAAGAGATGAAGTTGCTGACATTGAGGAGCTGTCTCAGTAGAATGCAGAGGTCGGAAGCCAGATTGTAGAGTGGCATAGAGGCTGTGAGTATCAAGGAAGTCAGTGAGTCAATTGAATACTACTCACTCTAGGATTTTGGAATAGATTGGTAGAAGAGAGACCGGCCGAAAATTGGCAGGACAGTTAGGTTCTACACCAGGATTCTTAAGGAGAAAGATGAGAGTAGCTGTCTTATAGGATGAGGGAAAGTGACATTTTCAATAGAGGAGGTGAAGTGGGGATGCAAGATATAGAGCAACACTGGGAGCTATGTGCTTCACAATGTGTGGGGCCAGTGGGGGCACAGGAAGGATTAGCCTTGAGGAGTATGGCAAGGATCTCATCAGGGTTGGTGGGGGAAAAGAAAGACCTAGTAGCAAGAGAAGGGTAGGAGGGGTGGAGAAAAGTGAGCAGGAGGAGGGGATTGAAGGTAATTAGCGAGGGAATTGTTAATGGAAGAACATTTTGAAGCAAAGTAGAGAGCAAGATCATTTGCAGAAAGAGTAGAGGAGATAAAGGTGAATTTAGGTGGTGAGAGAATTGAGTTGAAAGATTTTTGGAGGCACCTAGGTTTGGAGGATTGAGAAGAAATGAGAGAGAGAGAAAAATCACTTTTGGCTGAGTCAGGAATAGAGGAATAGTTTTGAAGAGCATGAGATGGAGTTGGAGATGAGAGGGAGTGTCTTGACCTTTTGCAAGTACAAAGCTTTTTCTGCATTGTTGTTTTCAGGGTGCGGATGAGAAGTGTAATCCATGCCAGGGAGGGGAAGATTGAGGAGTTAGTGTACTAAGAGGGTAGCGAGAGGAAAAGAGCATAAAGAGCAGTGATAAAGTTAGTGAAGGCTGGATGGAAAGGTGATTTCAGCATAGGAGGAGAAAGAGTGGTGTAGTTCAGGGAGTGTGGAGGAGGGAAAATTGCGCTTAGTAATAGTTGTAGTAGATGGAGAGAGTGAGGAAGAGGCAGTAATGGAGATTGAGGCAAAGACAGTATAGTGATGAGAAGGAGAAGGCACAGTGGATATATTGGAGGCAGATAGTTGAGGTGTGAATAACGTCAAGGGAGTTTCAATTTATTTTCTTTATTAGGGAAATACCTCATAGATGAGGGCTAGTGAGGCATTTTCCAACCCCATTTAATTTAATAAAAGTTTGTGACCAAAATCATGAGTCCTGTGTCCGCGTCTCATTCCTGGTTGTTAACATTTGGTGTTAGGAGTGCGATTGGGCTCAGTTGACACAAACTGGGGATCCCATATACGTAGTAAGCTAGATAATGCAAGCTCTAGCCCCACGGTTGTTACATCTGGAAAATAATTGACTAACATCATATTTTCTACCAGTGGGTCATTTACACGAAGGACAGAGACAGATCAACCCCACAACCACCTAGGCTATAGGATAGGGGTCACCCACCATCTATTGACCTCGCAGGCCATTCTCCCTGTAAGGAAGACTATGGAGGTGAACATTTACCACCTTTTTAGTTCTGGAGATTATATGGTTCAGGTGAGAGAAAAGACAATAGTCTCTTCTGATTTACAGATAAACCTTTCCACTGACTTGCCATTTAGGTTATGTCTACTCTATAAGGGTACCTGGTACAGTCTTGATCACCTAGTGACCATACTATAACAAAAACTAAGATCAAGACCACAAGTGATGGACAGAACTGGTTAGATTTACTTCTAATCCTGCAACTTGACTTTTATGAATACATTATTTTATTTTTCAATATAAATTTCCACCATTCAGTGATACACAACATGAAAAAAAATCTACATGCCATTATTACCTTATGCTTCTGTTACACAAGTATGAGCATACCAAACTTATCATGCATCCCCATTCACAACCACTCTCAACATAGCAATCAATTCCAAACACTATATACAGGCCCTTTAAATTGATGAGGGCTTCACAATGAACACTTTAACATGTTATAATACACCAATTAACTCTTTAACAGTGTATCTATTTCTTAAAAACAAATTGTCCAACAAATTATTTATTCTTCAGTCAAATGCATGATTAGAAGTAAATCTAACCAGTTCTGTTTGTCACTTGCGGTCTTCATTTATGTTATTTGCCATGGAGAAAGACAGTTAAAGATACTACCCCTCATCTCCTGTTCAAACAAACTGAGATTTGGTCTCTTAAATGTTTCTTCAACTCTGATTAAGATCAGAAGGGGCGAGTTGGTGGGAAGTCTAGTGTATGAAATGTGAGGGGTCAGAAATGCGAGGTGGCCAACTTGGTCACGGTTTTTCACAAGTAGGCATTTTATTAACGCAAAAGGGTGTGATAAACGCCTCGCTGTCCCTAACCTAAAGAGCATTTCCCTGACTAAATGAAAACACTCTAATCAAAGGTATCTGTCCCTCACACTTGTACATACATAAAACTCATAAAGTTACAATATGGCAATTCAAGTTTAACAGAAATAAGTTATGTTCAACATGAACCTGATAACTTTATATCCTTGTGGCCTGGGTCAATTCCCCAGGTTCAAAACAGGATTTTCAAGGTTCCAAACCAGAAATGTCTGCCTTTGTATAGCCAAGTTCTATTCATAAAGTTCTTCTTGCTCCAAAAGTCTTTTACTCAACATTTGTTATCTTTCCACAAAATGAAAAGAAAAGTCTTAATCTTCAAACTGATAATCAATACTGCAATAACACTTATCCTTCTTGTAACATAAGCAATTCAACAATTCTCCTTGATTCACATTGGTGCTGTTCATGCCACTGATTTATTTGCCCCAGGCAAGGCAGGTTATGTTCCTCTTTTCCTCCATACCTTTTAGAAGGAAGATTTCTCTCCTGCCACTTTCACTTTCACATCAAACAACTGCTAACAATGGCCCTCATTATGGGTCCGGCAGTAAATGTGTGGTGTTACTGTGATGGCAGTCATACCGTTTCCGCCACCGCGTGGTGGCAAGAACAAGGTAGGATTACGGCTTAGTGGCCGCACGCATCACTATTGCGCGGAACCGGTGCCACCGCCATCACAGAAACACCGGCAGAGACGGATGTACCGCCACAAATGTTGGTGGTGCATCCGCCTCCGCCGTGTGTATGCCGGACATAGCGGCACTGCATACACAAAGCCGGAAACACTGGAACCGGAAATACCATGATCGCCGTAACCGCAAAGAGAGCAGCGGCCAATACAGAAATCACGATCCTCTGCAATACTCCTGTACCAGAAGACATCCAGCAACAGTGAGTGGCCAAACATACAGAGGGACATATCATCAAGAATCCCACAAAACCGTGTGCGCAAGCCCCGCTTCAGTGAAGCAGTGCTCACCCTCCTGGTTGACCACATTGTGGAAAATGCAGGGGAGCTATTCTCAGCTGACCAGCGGCGCAGAACGCCGCTGAGGCGCAAGGCCATATAGGCTGAGTCTGCCCAGAAGGTGACAGGTGTGGGTGTCACAGCCTGTAGAATCGAGGACTGCTATAAGAGATGGGATGACCTCCGCATAAGGGTGCAGAACCTTCTGTCAGCCCACAGACGTCAATGCACTGCAACAAGTGGTGGACCACACTCACCCCTAAATCTGCTCCCATGGGAGGAAAAGCGCAGCAGTGTGCTGCACCTCGAGGGCATCGAGGGAGTTGGTGCAGCGGAGGCAGGAGCTGGGACACCTGACGAGGCTGGTGAGTACAGAAAATGCACAAATATGAAGCTGAATCAAGCTAATCCTGCCCCCCCTCCCATCAATGCACAGAAATACACATATCACAGTTCACATCACCCCAAGCACACCCAGTACTCCCATGCCCCCCCACAGAATACAGTGCAAAGCCAGTCAGATGGCCTGCACCCAGGTATGCCCCATACACACCGACATGACAATGCAGCACACATCAATGCGTGTAACCACAATGTGATGTAGCTCGATGACTGTGTTGCATGTAATTGTACTATACACATCCTGTCAGTCCACTAACAGCATGCCTTTCATTCACCCACAGGAACATCATCTGAGACCGATGGCGGACAACCAGGGGCGTCGAGGGAGATGGGAAGCGCACGTCGACCAGCACAACGTCAGCCAACATCTGATGCAGGCACCTCGGCCATCTGGGAAGTCACGCAGGCAGTGTACACCACGCCCAGGAGACCAACGCCCCTGGGACACAGCAGGCACTCCAGCCCGACAACCCTGCTGCCACTGCAATCCCACAGGGACGTGCACCACCACACCCCCCACCAGGCCGTGTCCCAGAGCACGGACAGCAGTTTAGATGAACTGCTCGTTGAGGCAGCTGGAATTGGCAGTGAGGAGAACCCAAGCACCCTGGAACCACTGGGCACATTCAGCCCCATGAGCCCCAGGAGACCATGTGCTCCCCAACCTCATCATTGCAGGAGATCGGCAGCCGTCTCCAATGGATTGAGGAACGGCAGGACATGCTGGTCGCACTGGTCAAGCAGTATCTCGAGGAGTCTAGGCTGCAACTTGAGGGCAACCAGACCATTAGCCGCCAGGTTGCACGTGCCATTGGGCGTTCTGCCACATCCAACATGCAGATGTCACAGAGGGTCCGTGAGGAAAACAGTGTACAGTCAACCATAGCAGAAACAATGGCGCTGACCCTAAGGCCATCATGACACGCCTACCGCCACATAACCCCACAATGCCCTCCACCAGCACCACACCAACCAGCTCACTTGCAGGCAGCCTCAGTAGGAGGTCCACACAGCTGTCTGGGGCATCTAAGAGGGACATTCATTCGCCCAAGCTTGGCAAGAAGTAGTGCAGTTTGACTGACAATTGTTGCACATGTTGGCATGTTGGGTCTGGGGCCTGGGAGGTGGGTTGGGTACGTTTGGGTGGTGGAGGGGGGGGCATAGTTGGGTTAGGTAGTTGGGACCTGGGAGGGGGGTCCATAGTTGGGATAAGTAGTTGGGGCATGGGAGGTGGGTGGGTAGGTTTGGGAGGTGGATGGTGGTCCATAGTTTGGATAGGTAGTTGGGGCCTGGGAGGTGTGTGGGTATGTCTGGGCGTGTATTGTTGTAGCAACTGTTTAATGTTTCCATCATAATACACTGGGTTGTTAATCAGAATAACAAGTGGACAATGTTCTTCTGTGTGTGAATGAATGCTTTAATGCAAGTGTTCAAAATTACGCATGGGATAATGTGCTCAATGTGCTTGTGATGATTGTTCAAAAAGAATTGTGAATAATGGCTTCCCATGCATGTTGTCCATCCATGGCACTCTGCCCTGCTTGCCCGCCCATCCCATCATCATCGTGGTCATTCTCTTCCTCCTCATCTGCTCGGTCCATGTCCGGGGGCAGTGCAATGTTCCGGCGTATACACATATTGTGCATCATGGCACATGCCAGCACAATTTTGCCATCCTTTACATGGCTATACATCAGTGCCCCGCCGGATCTGCTGAGGCAGCGGAACCTGGCCTTCAGCAGTCCAAAGGTCAGCTGTATGATACCCCTGTACATGTGTGCCCAGTTGCAGGCCTCCTCGTGCCTGTTCATGGTCGTCTGATAGGTGTCATGGCCATGGCGTGAGAGGGTATCCGGTATCACCTGCATGGGAGTGACAGAAAGGTGATCTGATGTTTATGGTGGGAATTTGGTGTTGGCGATGATAGCCTGTACACAGTCTCAAGTATTTTGTCAGCACACAACATAGTACATGCCACAGATTTCAGAATGCAACCTGCTAAATTGTCTTGGATGTACTCTTCAATATTACACACCCGGAAGTGGCACGCAAGTGGGCTGTTTGGCTGGAGAGACCGTGAGACGCAGTTTTCTGTGGATGCCGTAGACGCCCGCATCTTTGGCAAGTGAGTCGGCAAGAGGAAGGACAGAAGGCCTTTTCTGCAGCAAAACGCGCAGGTTACCCTGCGCAGTATTGGGAAGTACTGAAGTATTGGTGTCGAGCGCTGGGACTTGGGGACACATTCTGGGACTTGGGGAACTGTGTTCAGGGGGAGGAGGACTTGGGGACTTATGTGGGTGCCATAAAGACAGGTTGCACCACTGATCTTTGGCATCAACGTGCATATAGCTTCCAGTGCAAACGCACCCGCGCGCGCACCCGGAAGTGGCACGCAAGTGGGCTGTTTGGCTGTTCGGGTGGCGGAGAGGCGGGGAGGCAAGGTGCATATGTTGCTTTGTATGCCGATACTGGTTTCCATTTTGTATAGATATCTGAGAATTATGAAAGAGAAGTCATAACCTTAATGGAGTGGAGTTAAAGGATTGGTTTCTAATTGGCTTTAGCCGAAAGTGCACTGAAAGTGTGGTGGGGTTGCTCAACTTGGTGGCGGGGGGAGGATTAGTTGAGTGTAAACGTGCAGTGATAAAAGTGTTTCTTTTGTTGATTTGACTTTCTCATGCGGAAGGCATGAGGAAAAACAAAAGAGAAATTTACACCTACAAGAGGACTGTACCACTTACCAGGAGAGAATCTAAGTCAGTGGCAGGTTCTTTTGACGATATTCTTACTGCTCCTGTAGTATTAACCCCTGTTAAGGGTACAATAAGTATGGCATGCAGACTCCCCCTGCTCCATCGCCACCATCGCCACCGTCCCCCATGGGAAATGCTGTAATGAATATGGAGGAGGGTGGGGGGGTGGCGGATGAATCTATTCTATTGATTGACTCAGGCGAACCGAGTAAGAGCTTAGAGATTCTTACTGAGACAGAAGATTCTATACATCAGAAGGGTAGTGAACGAAGTCCAGAAATGATTGATATTTCACTCATGGCACTCTCAGTATCCCTTGGGGAGGGAGGCAGACTGGGAACTCTCATCAGCTCAACCTATGAACAGGGAGTCTGAGTTGAGGCCGTCCCAAGGGGACACCCTAAATGGCTCGATACTAAATGAACTTTCATTACATACCATACTCTTAAAACAGCTAATAGCTGCTGTAGAGAGACAAAATTGTTTTGCAGTTAGTGGTGGCATGGCCAACCTGAATCTATTGGACTCGAGAACACAGGCACTAATATCCAATGACCAGCGGGAGGGGTGTGGGGCAATCACACCAGGGGTATTGCTACGGGATGGGCCACCCACCCCCGTGAGACCATCTGAAGAGCCTGAATTGCTAGTGAATGAGGACGATAAAAATGTGGGCTCAAATAATGAGCCTAATATACAAAATAATAACAACAAAAATGAAGACAGGGCACAGAGGCAAATGGCCCATAATTTAAATAAAAATAAAAGTAACACAAAGAAAATTAACATCATGCGTAAAAAGAACACATCAGGCTATAGACGGAAGAATGTCAAAGTTGCCAAAAATAATTGGAGATGGCTGTTAAGAGGGGAGGCAGATGACCTGGATTCTGATATTATTGAGATAGATGAAGGTCCAGCTGTGTTACTATTGAAAGGAACGAGGGGTACGGCTGCACCCGACCAAATATCTGAAAATCTAAAAAATAAGGGCGTCAAGCGCCAGAAGAGGACTACTATAACCAACATCGAGGGTCCAAAGCAGTCGGATCTAAACATCTATTTAACGTCTTCCCTAAACAAGTAAAGCAGCTAGAACCCATTGTATCCTCTAGAGCCTCAATTTCGGCTTTACCCCCAGAGAAAGATGCTTTACCTCAAAGGCAAACAATGACCCATAATGGTCCAATGAGGTTAATATTGGAAGAGAATGGGGACCATAGGGAGGAGATTACCGATTTGCAAGTGGTAGAGGTGCTACACTCTGGTAACCAAGGAGTAAATGAAGTAACAATGCATACTATGATTGTCAACAATAATCCCGAAGCAACAGCACAATGTTTCCAATCTAATGGCCCTGGACGCAATAGATGTTTGCAAACTGATAACAAAGAGGGAAATAATGCTTGCTTAACGGGATCCAAATCCTTCGGGGGCACAGAAACCACAGAAGCTGTGGTAGAAGCTGATTCTCAGGAAGGGATACCGGTGATGGAACGAGTGATCAGAAGGGTCATAAAACTGATGCTGGAAGGTCATGATGACGGTATACGAGGTGAATCTGTTCTTAAAGTAACCCCGTGTCCGACACAGGATTCCAGTGTTCAAAATGAAAATAACAAAATGTGTGTGCCACCGATAGTGGAAAAGGTGCAGGTCACTAAAGAGGACTGCAAAAATGTAAATTTAAAGGCCCCAAATCCAACTCGGGGCCCATTGTAGCACTTGGAGACTGGATTAGTGCTTAGCAGGGGCAACGTTTACTTTTCTCCAAACCCAGCATTGCGAGTCGTGAGGAGGCTCTTGCTGGTACTGGTGCCTGTACTTCCTGGAGGAGGCGGGCCGGAGCGAGTCACGTGACGTATCACGTGACCTTTTCTAACTTTAAAACGCCGAGCCATCCGCCCGAGGGGCGAACGCTGTAGCACTTGGAGACTGGATTAGTGCTTAGCAGGGGCAACGTTTACTTTTCTCCAAACCCAGCATTGCGAGTCGTGAGGAGGCTCTTGCTGGTACTGGTGCCTGTACTTCCTGGAGGAGGCGGGCCGGAGCGAGTCACGTGACGTATCACGTGACCTTTTCTAACTTTAAAACGCTGAGCCATCCGCCCGAGGGGCGAACGCTGTAGCACTTGGAGACTGGATTAGTGCTTAGCAGGGGCAACGTTTACTTTTCTCCAAACCCAGCATTGCGAGTCGTGAGGAGGCTCTTGCTGGTACTGGTGCCTGTACTTCCTGGAGGAGGCGGGCCGGAGCGAGTCACGTGACGTATCACGTGACCTTTTCTAACTTTAAAACGCCGAGCCATCCACCCTCGCGGCGTGAAGCCCTTAGGAGTCAAGCCCGCTGGCTGTTGTGCGGCTGTTGCGCGAATGGTGGCGTGGCAGTATTTGTTAATGGTTAGTAAATAGCATTAGTACATATCTGTAAAGCACACTAGGGACTGTCTTACACATAGTATTGCAGACGAGGCTCCAAAGTGTAACCTGTCTCGTGTTTACACCCTGTTGACATTGTTTGTGCGGTGTGCTCCATTTTACCCCTGTTGGTATCTAGTGGGGCTTCTGTTCATCTAAGTGTACCCTTTACTATTTTCTTTTTTTTTCTTTTTCTTTCTTCATTTATTAATATGACTTCATACACAGCATACAAGCTTACATCAAATATGCCAACTATTACCCCCTTGGTAATGATGCCCCAGCCCCAATCTTCATCGCCCAATTCAGCGAATTCCGTAGCGGCATTACATTCCTTCTTTACAGCTAAGAATGTCACCCCTGCAAAACTGTTTAAAGAAACTTGCTTTGCATTTAACAACATAAATGGCAAAATAAATACCACTCGATTAGAGTGCCCTACCAACACTCTTTCAAGTATGATTTCTACACCTTCCCCTATAACAGTTGGTAAAATTGGTACCCTACAGCATACTCCTCTGAGATGCACTTCCTCCCGCCCAATTTCTGATCGCACAATGCTTGAATCTACTAAATCTTGCCATATGATGCATAATGCGAACATGCCTAGATCGCCACCTGTTTTCTCGCTTTCATTACCTGACGCTCAAATAATTTCCATTCACGGAAGCACCTCAGATTCAAACCTTGGTAATAGTGATTCTGAAAGCATCAGTAGTGTCCCTGATGACATTAGTGCTCTATCTCCTGACATTGCACTACCTTACCTCAAATCATTTGCTCTCCCAACTCCGCGCACTCATAACCCTCATCTAGTTGATAATGCTGCCCAAACCCTTTCTATGATTCATCCCACTTTAACTGCCATCAACACAGCTGTGTACAGTCTGTGTAAACTTTATGAAGCACTAGATAACAAAGTATCTCGACAAACCGCCCAGTTTGAAGACTTGATGCAGTGGCTCTCAATGCAACAACTCACAAAATTAGAGTCCAATAAAGACAAAATAGAGCTGTCACTAGTCATACTGCCCAACAATCCGGAGACAGATTTATCTCCTCATTCACTGACACCCTGTCCATTGCCACTAATTCAAGGCATCATTGGTCGGGACTCAGTGCCTGAAATGCATGACGGCAGCAAGGAGCTGACTCCACAAACAAATGGTGGGCTACCTACAGTCCCAACGGTTTCAAGTTGCGATCCTGTGAGTGACACACAGAGGGTGAATGATGTACAACCATTACCAGTGGAGAATGATGTACAATCATTACCAGTGGAGAAGTCAAAAAAAACAAAGAAAAATATTAAAAAATATAGCATTCATCCAATAAAAAAAACGAAAAACATGATTGGATTCAAACATCAAAAAAACACATTGTCTACCTTTTTTAAAGCTCTTAGTAACAAGCAAACACCTTCCGTAACTTGTGAGCTGGGTGAAGCAAGAACTGCCGTCTCCGTGGACTCTGGAGGGGTAGAGGTAGCAGAGACTCCTCAAGCTCCCTCCCCAACCGACTCAATCATGAACATCCCGTCTGTGCCCTTGTCTCCTTTATCACAATTGGTACAAGTTTTGGGTGTGCTACAAAAAATTCCCATAACCTCATTGATCCCAGACAAAAACATCTCTGTCCAAATCCCTATTACTTCTCATACAGTGCTCTCACAGGCACCACCTAAACCATCAATCAAAAGTGGAGCTGGCTTTATCCCTGCATTTCCTTGTCCACAGCAAACTCTTATTCCTGTACAAAATTCGGCTATTCCTGCAAACCAGTCCAAAATGGTTACTTTTGCACCCCTGCCAAGTGATAAACACAAACAAAATGAAATCAACATGCAGTCCTTGACAGACGAACTAAAAAAGAAAGTTGATGAATACCTTGCTGCAAAGGTGGTTTCTGTTTTTGCACAAACCCAAGGTGATCCTACAAGATCAGTTGAACATTTAAATCAGGCTAATCAAGCACCTGTAAATGCAGCATTTGATGTGGCAAGTCTTTCTGGACAAAGTAAGCCCCCCAACAAAAAAGGGTCCCCGCGCAATAACACCAAGCGCTGGTCCTCTGGGCCACCGAATCCAGGTCATACTCAATGCCATACCTTAATTCTTAAATGTCGAGAAAGCAACAATCAAAAATATGATCTAAATCGGCAAAGTGTACTGAATATCTTTGGTGACACAAAAGAATTATGTAACATCTCTTCGCATGATATTGATAGGGTTGAATTTATTTCTGAAGTATCCCTATCAATAGTTAGACTCTGGATCCCATCTGGTGCAGTGCATCAATTAATATGGCAAAATAAAATGATTCTATTTAACATGGGCTTTTTGCTGGCAGAAGAACCAGAGTCTGCTCACGTGCCTCCAAATAGTCCAGTTATGGCCCCCAAAATATATCAGGGTTCCCGTAGCGAATCAAGAGCATCATGGACCACTGAAAATTCTCGATATTAACCACTAAAAGAAGAAACCCAAACCGCTCTTCTCGTGGCCAGTTGGAATACAAGAGGGCATAAACATCTCCATTCCTCTTTTGGAGAAATGTCACTATTATATCATTTCATCGCTCTACAAGAGGTATGGCTTACCACATTTCCGTTATGGGACAGCTATGAAATGGCCTTAATTCCCGCAGTATTGACTGCAGGTAGACCATCATCGGGTCTACTAGTGGCTGTCAATATTAAATTTGGTTTCTCGATTACGGCATGGGCGTCTGTTGGTGCACATATCCAGCTTGTGAGAATTTGTAATAAAGACACAACTTTTGCCCTATTAAACATCTATCGCAATCCTCTCAGTATGCCGGATGATATATTTTTCGAAGGCTTAAATGATATGCTCGATTTAATCTGTCTTGACAAAACAATCACATATACCATCATACTTGGTGATTTGAACCTCAATTGTTTGAAGGTGGGTGCACAAACACAAAGTGCACGTAAATGGGAGCAGATCATGGCTGAGCGGAACTATCACATGGTGAATGGTACAGTCCAAAATGACGTCCCTCCTCACCACACCTGGCACAGAGGGCTCTCAAATAGTATCATAGACTATATCTATGTTGACATCAAGCTTTTCCAACAAGTAGTTTGTTTTGACATCATAGAGCACCCAAAAAGTGATCATTGCCTTTTGTCTTTACAGTGCATGTTGCAATCCACAATGTCAATTAGACACATACATTATTATGGCACTGTGGGAGTGAACAACTCCCGCACACGCCTCAAGTGGACTGCAAGCTCCCTGAATCAGTTTGAACATCTTGTACTGAACAGGGCCCAACACTGTAGCAGTAATGAATATATCGACCTATTACGTTCATTTGAGAAGACCATAAATATACCCCAGTCAAATAGGATTAAACACCCTCACACATTTGACCCAGTAGTCTGTACAAGAAGGAGAGAATATAGGAGGCTTAAAAGACAAATTTTAATGTCAACTGAAGTTGACAAATGGCAGTCACTGAAATCTGCAAAAAGCCATTATAAAAATTGGATCTGTGGACGCAAGTCCCTGCTATATCAACGAGATAGCGAAGCCATGGCTAGTGCCATGAGCGACAAAAATTCAGCTGGCATGTGGTCGCTTTTGAACAATCAGACTTGTCACCAGCAAGCAGATGCTCAATTGAATGGGGTTGCTGAACACAGGTGGATTAAGCATTTCTTAATATTATATGATGACCCCTGTTACAACCATGTCAACTACTTGCCGGCGCCAACATCTAGCTGGAATTTAAACGTCTCAGTTGAGGCTATTCGTGACATAATCAAAAAATTGAGCTCATCTCGAGCCGAAGGTCCAGATGGGTTGTCAAACCACATGTTCAAAAGCCACCCGGACATATGGTCCAAGATCTTGTCCAGGATTTTCTGCGATATCATTCGCAATCGCATGATCCCAATATCCTGGAAATCATCTATCATAATACCGATCTTTAAAAAAGGCGACCGGTCAATACCTGCCAACTATCGACCGATTGCATTACTAGATGCCCCAGGAAAAATCTTTACCAAACTGGTCCTAGCCGAATTTAACACCTGGACTGGCTTTAATAACCTTAGGGACTCTAATCAAACTGGTTTTATGGTAGGAATGGGGACCAACATCAACCTCATGACCCTGAACGCAATCAAAGCCCAGTGCCAAGAAACAAAACAACAGGTGTTTCTGGCCTTTATTGACCTGAATGCAGCTTTTGATTCGGTGAGTCGTCCTCTACTATTAAACAAGCTCGCTAGAGATGACTGCCCAGCGACCTTATACGACATCATACATTTACTGCACCATGATACGTCAATACGAGTACGTATTACACTTGATGGTCTACTAACAAACAGCATACCGACCTTTCGTGGTTTAAAACAGGGTTGTTCGTTAGCTTCAGCAGTATTTAATTATTTCATCTATGATGTCAAATTTGCATTTTCTACTGTTATATCAGATTCCCCCAGGCTGTGTAATCGAGAAGTTCAATCACTTATGTACGCAGATGATCTAGTACTCATATCCAGAACCCAGGTGGGGTTACAACGACTTCTTGACACGTTCCACCAATATGTCCTAGCTAATGAATTATCTGTCAACACGTCCAAAACCCATATCATTCAATATTCTCCCAAACGTACAGGCCCAGCTTCATATGTGTGGTCCATAGGTAATACCCCACTTAGTCTAGTCCCCAGCTATTGCTATTTAGGCATGATTTTTGAAGGGTTGTTAAAAGCAAATGGGCAGATAGAGAGGATTGAGTCTAAGTTACTTACATCCATCTCCCAAGCTCGTGTTATCATGTACAGATATGGTAAATTCTCCATCCTTCCGGCTTGGCACTATTGGACTAAGAAAGTTGTCCCCACATTACTATATGGCCTGGAAACTCTTCCAGCAGATTCTACCTACAAATTTGATCAATGGGAAGCTAAATACTGGCGTGCAATTCTTCATCTTCCTCAATGTGTCCCCATATCATGGATGAGATATGAGCTTGGTCTAACCTCTCTTGAAGCCCACTATAACTGGCGAATATGCTCATTTTTTGGGAAATGTCTGGTGTCCTCTAATGAAAACGTATTACTAAACACGCTTTCTCGCCTTGTATTTGCGGTAAAAAAATCTAGATATATTTCAGAGTGGCTAATACGAGTATATCAAATAATGATAAAGGCAGACGTCTCACTCGATTTGTTGCTGTTGAACCCTGTAAAAGCCAAATTCAAAATCCACCAAACAGACTGGATTAACACATGTGAATCAACTACTATGTATCGTTCCAGTGATCCAGCCCGCTTTCCTCCAAAAAAACTTAAAACTCTTCCAGCGTACTTAGTACGCTCTCCTGCTCTAAAATATAGAGCAGGAATAATGCGTCTTCGCTTTAATCTATGGGCCACTATGGAAGTCAAGGCTAAACGTAGATTAATTAGTAAAGAACAAAATATCTGTAGATTTTGTCAAGCCTCTTCGCAAGGTGAAACTCTGGCTCACCTATTTACAGAATGCGTACCTCTGAGTGCTAACAGACAAATTGCTTTTGCCAGACATTGTCAATATTTGGGTAATGTTTCACAGGATGAATGCTGGCCAGTCCTGTTGAGCACAAATAACATTGCAATCCAAATAGCAGCTGTTAATTTTCTCATCAGTCTTAAACTAGACAATTGGGATCGAGCTGGCGGTCCGCCGCGAGGCGAGTTACCGCCTGTCCCAGCCCCTGCCTCTCGGCGCCCCCTTGATGCTCTTGACTGAATTTAAACGAGATTTTAATTAAATGTTGCAAATTATAGCTTTTTCAAATCTTTTTAAGTGGTGAATAATGCATACAAAATGTTGCCTTTTAAGATTTTTTATATTGAGCATTGACCAAATGTTGTCTTTTCTATACAATGATCGTTGGAATTTATGTTAAATGTTGTATTTTTGTACTATTTTCTTTCTTGTGTTTGAAAGGTTGATTAAATTCAACCAAATCAATAAAAAAAAAAAAAAAAAGAATGAAGATATTCATAGTGAAGGGGAAGGTCTCAGGAAACCATCTGATATGTTCAGGGATGAGAGAAGTAATCGGGAATGTCATGAGGACTACCGGACTTCCATCCCACCCAGGGGCCATTCTGATATACCACCAATGGGAGCACAATTAGGGGCCATTAACTATCGTCCCTTTAAATGCGCTGAATTCCCGAGCATTTTTCTATACTACTTATTTGACAAGGGGGCCCCCGTTCTCTGAATAGAGCGACGGTTTTGGCCCTGTTTAAGGAGATACCTAATCTCTCACTTATTACAACAGGAGACATCAAGTTGGTGGATTTTGTCCACCCAGGAAGATATGATTATGTAAGGGTTGCGTTCCACTCCAATCTTACTGTTGAGACAGTGTTGAAAGAAAGTAGTATGTTCCATAAAATGGGATACGATCTAGAGAGGGTGCACCCGGAGAGGAGATCTGAGATCCGGGTGGAGAGGGAGCAGCATGGAGAGGAAACTTGGCCTTCCAAATCAATTGAAAGCACTTATGATGAGCCTAACCTTAGATGGTTAGCCATTACATTAAGAGATTCCATATCACAACTTCAGGTCCTGAAACCCAATAGTTAGTAACCATGCAAACTTCCCTCTGATCAGTTGGAACTCGTGGGGGAACTGGTCACTAAGGAACACACTGGAAATATGTGATATATTCAAAGAATGTTTTATTTTTTGTATACAGGAAACATGGTTTATTTCAGAATATGTACTAGATTGTTTTATCATAAATTCTACCCTGGCCAAACAAGGCACAGTAGGAAGACCTGCAGGTGGTCTACTAATAGGAGTAACTACTTCCCTGTTGCCTAAAGTTATAAAATTGGATAGGATCACAGATTGGTGCTTATTACTGTTAATACGGTTTGAAAACAGCACGCCCATTGGGGATAGTGACCTTCTGATTGTCAATGTCTACTGGAATACGAAACTTGACATTGAGGTCGAACTTAAAAAACTGGGGGTACTGATGATGAAATGTCATGAAATTTCAAAAAACTTGGTAACAATAATTGCAGGGGATTTTAATGTAGGAATCGGAAATGAAACTTCACAAACTACATTTGAGGATATCGGAAATTTTAACTGGTCAAAGTGTAATAAAAACATGCAGGGGTATCTCTGGAGGATGTTTATGGAGTCATGGGGTCTGTCAAATACATTGGGTTTCTAGAAAGAGAAAAACCCTTATACTACTTGGTATAGAGGCACGCAAACTAGTGCTATAGATTATATTTTTCTTTCGGACTCGATCATGGGCAAGGTGGAGGAGTTTAAGTTGTTGAAGATCAACTGCAGTGACCATAAGATACTGTATGTACATTTTGAGGGAAAAAGGGACGAGAGTGGTGCACATTGAAACCTAGTGAACCTGGAAATAAACCAACCAAAAAACAGAATAGTGTGGCACAAGACCAATGTAGAAAAAACAAATTCAGTATTTCTTGGAGACTTTAACTCCTCCACCTTGGAAGGAAAGTATATAATGTATTCAAAGGGTTATTTTTCTAGTTATGTGGGCAAGGTAATATCCTGCACGGCAATTCCCATTAATGTAGATCGGGTCCGTACTAGCCATACACATGCTTATGATCCAGTGATAAGAGATTATAAAAATCAGCGACAAAAGGGCCTGAGGCAAGTGGCAAATGCACTGCTTTCACCTGAAAATAAAATGGCATTAAAAAAACAAGTTGCTAACCACTGGAAATGGAAGATTAAGGATCGCAGAGCAAAGCTATATCAATTAGACGGGGAAGGAATGCTGAGTGCACTAAAGGATAATTCCTCTAGATCATTTTGGGCACTGGTCATTGACAAGGCATCCCATAATTGTAAGGCATTAATAAATCCAATCCCCGATCAACAGTGGGGTGGCCACTTTGGTAGCCTTTATCAAATAAAACATAGTACCATGCAAACTCCCATAGCAATATTGAATGTAGATTGGAAAATTGAAATCGCTGAGGAGGATATCGGTGTTTTGATCTCTAGGGCCTCATCATCAAGGGCATCTGGCCTCAATGGCCTTGCTAACATCGTTTTTAAGCAAAACAAACAGCTTTGGACAAAAATATTATTTGTATTGTTTCACGATATTCTCCTGAGTCGCGCTATCCCGTCCTCTTGCCATATTTCTTTTGTGATTCCAGTATATAAAAAGGGTGACCGCTCCAATCCTCTTAACTATCGGCCAATAGCCTTATTGGATACGGATTCAAAGATCTTTTCTGGTATCATATTAAATTATATACGTACATGGATTAACAAAAACAACATACTATCCAAATGACAATTCGGTTTCAGAAAAAATGTGGGGACGGATGCTGGAGGAATCATGCTAACTGTTTTGCAAGAGATGGCATGGAAAAAAGACGCAGCACCTATTTACATCGCGTCTATTGATTTGTCTATGGCATTTGACAAAGTGGATCAAACAGTGTTGTGGGGCAAGTTAAACCATCTGGGAATGCCTCCAATCTTGCTCTCTATTCTAATCAAGCTACATGAAGGGTCCCAACTTCAGGTTCGTTTGAATAATGAGGGTTGCTTATCCATTTTAATTGATGCACCAAATGGGTTATGACAGGGGTGCGTTTTCGCCCCCACAATTTTCAATCTATATGTCTCTGATGTAGGGGAAGGGCTGGAAGAGGTGGCATTTGTATCCCGCGGGTTGAGGGGACAAAAATCTGCTGGACAGCGTACGCAGATGATTTTATGCTCTTCGACCATACTCCCATAGGGTTGCAGCGATTACTCTGTAGATTCAGAGATTATACTGTAGTAAATCATCTACAGATAAATGAGAATAAGACAGTGGTTATTCGACTACATGCGCGCCCCTACTTAATACAACATTCTTGGTTTCTGAACCACATAAAATTGATGGTAAAGCCCTATATACGATATCTGGGGTATCCAATTTTTGGTAACAAACAGAAATCACAATTCAGACAACATATGGACGCAAAAATTATACCCCTAATGATACAATAAAAAAAAATTGATATTACATATGAAAATACTCGGTTTTCCCTGCGGTACGATTTTATAAGCAAAAGATACTACCACAGTTCTGCTACGGGGTGGAATTCTATCCTCGCTGGTTTATGACAGAAATGAATAAATATGAAGGAAGATTCTTAAGAACAATTCTGTCATGTCTACCGAAATGTACGCCGGTGGCAGTTCTACGGTATGAATTAGGCCTAAACTCGATTGCATCTATAGTAATGTGGAAAAAACTCTGTTTAATCAGGAAAATGGTTACAACAACGAGGGGTACATTATATGATCTCCTTGGCTCAGGCATACGCAGTAATAACATAATTTCTGCTTATTTACTAAACCTTAAGGAGGAATGCACAGTATATCTTGAGCACTGGGGCCTATCTTTGGAATTATTAATGTTTAATCCTAATAAGGTCAAAAAAAAGTTTAGAATGGGGGGATTGGGATAGTACAATGTGTTCTGTAGGAGCCAATAGGTTCCAAAAACACATTGTCTCCCATTACAAAAAATTAGGGACAGTGGAATCATACTTAGCACTGTTCCCTGATAAATCATCCAGGCATATCTTTACGCGTTTCAGGTGCAATGCCCTACCGACTAGAGAAATTCTAACTGCCCGCAGCAGAGACCCTGTAAGGGAACTTGGCTGCCGGTTTTGTGAGATATTGGGCGTGGAAGAGACTCTGGAGCATCTGATGATCTATTGCATTGTATTAAGACCTTATTGGATTCATTATTTTAGTAAATTTGTGACTCCTTCACGTCCAATAGATCTGCAATTACTATAGATAAAAATGTTACAAGGAGCAGATAAATCGTTACAAATATCAATTGTAAGGTTTTTAAAACATGTATGCAAATTGGGAATACAAACTTATTTAGCATGTGAGTAATGCTGACCAAATAATTGCATGAGCTGAATGCTAGAAGTTTTTAACTGTAGTTTCTTGATCGTGATGTCTTAAGAGGAGGATATTAAGTATTGAGCGTATTTCGCTTTTTTTTTCTTTTTTTTTCCTTCTTAAGTAATCATGGTAGAGTGTTCATATGTTTTGAGTTATCTTCTTTTAAGTGTTGTATCTGGTTTATGTTTATGCTTCGTAATTATCTACTAATTAAAATTTTTCTATGCTAATGTCTTATGTTTTTTATAATTGTATTTGCTTTTTTTATATCTGTATATTTTGTAAAGGTTATTTTTAACCATATACAAATAAACAAATAAATTATTACACACTTGGCTCACTCATTCCTACTGAGACTGTTTGGCGTGCTCAATGTCTGCATTCATGATACCTTCAAGGCAACTACATGTCTAATTCCTTAAAATTTGCCCAATGCTGTTTGTGTACATATTAGGGGCCTCATGTCTTGTACGGTGCTGTCAAAATCAGTGTTATGCCCCCGCAGCACACAGGAGTGAAGACATTGCTGCGCGGAGCGGGAGAAAAAGGCATTGTGCACATGGGAGCACCTGCTACTTTCTCGCCGGTGCTGATACTCACATTAACATGTTACCACTGCATGGTGTGCCACTACATGGTTCGGGGGAGTTTGCCATTTCACGGGAATCCATATAATGGCTAATGGAAACTGTCATTTACCTATTGCAGCGGTAAACTGGGTGAACTCTGGTGAGTGCCTATTTGAAACCCCCCTCACTACACAGAGGTCCTGCATTGGTTATTCTACTCACCCAACAGCCAGGCGATCTCTCCTATGTAACGTTATGTTATGTTATTTTGCACTTATATAGCGCCTTATATACCATTGGTATGGTCTGAAGGCGCTGGTAGGTTGAACGCCCTTGGGAACCGAAGTTCAGATCAGTAGAGAGAACAGAGAGTCAAAAGGTGCGTGTGAGCACCGGGTATGTGTGCAGCTCGTGCGGTACTCGTGTAATCTCTGGTGGTTTAGAGATCAGGAGAATGTGTTCCTTCTGGCAGGATTTATCCGGAACGGATGTGGCTGGTTAGGCCTGAGGAAAACGCCTGGCTGGGAGTGTGATACCAGCAGTGTTTACATAGAATGATGTGTAGTAAGCGGCGGATGTTGGTATGTGAACAGTTATACCGAATGGTGTCATAGTATCTCTGTGTTCTAGTTGAGTGGTGATGTAAGGAGAGAGTAAGCGTGGTGGTGTGATATGATGGGTTATATGCTCTTTCAATGAGCACACTTCTAAATGCAACTTTCCCAGAGAGGGTACTGGGCGAACTTCTAAATTCAATTTTCCATAGCGAGGCTACTGGGCGAACTTCTAAATACAATTTTCCACAGAGAGGTTTATTGGGCACACTTCTAAATTCAATTTACCAGAGAGGGTATTGGGCAGAGGGCTATTGGGTACACTTCTAAATGCAATTTCACAGAGCGTCTACTGGGCATACTTCTAAATTCAATTTTCTAGAGAGGCTATTGGGCACACTTCTGAATGCAGCTTTCCAGAGTGTCTATTGGATACACTTCTATAATCAACTTTCACCGATGCTATTGGGAACACTTCTAAATGCAACTTTTACAGCGTGGCTATTGGGCACACTTCTAAAAGCAGCTTTCATAGAGGATATTGGGCACACTTTTAAATTCATTTTTCCACAGACAGGCTACTGGGCGCACTATTAAAGTCAATTTTCCAGAGAGGCTATTGGGCACACTTCTGAATTCACAGCGAGGTTATTGGGCACACTTCTAAATGCAACTTTCACAGAGTGGCTATTGGGAACACTACTAAATTCACAGCGAGGTTATTGGGCACACTTCTAAATGAACTTTCCAGAGTGTGTATTGGGCATACTTCTAAATGCAACTTTCACAGAGGGTCTTGGGCATACTTCTAAATGCAGCTTTCACAGAGGGTCTTGGGCACACTTCTAAATTCAAATTTTCCACAGACAGGCTACTGGGCGCACTATTAAAATCAGCTTTCCAGAGAGGCTATTGGGCACACTTCTGAATTCACAGCGAGGTTATTGGGCACACTTCTAAATGAACTTTCCAGAGTGTGTATTGGGCATACTTCTAATTGCAACTTTCACAGAGGGTCTTGGGCACACTTCTAAATTCGATTTACCAGCGAGGCTATTGGGTACATTTCTAAATTCACGCAGAGGCTATAGGGCACACTTTCTAAATGCAACTTTCACGTGCTAACAATCACAGTTCCATCTAGATGCGACGCAGGCCAATATTCACAATTCCATCTAAGAGTGGACATGCTAACATTCACAGTTCCATCTAGATGCGACGCAGGCCAATGTTCACAATTCCATCTAGGAGTGGACATGCTAACATTCATAATTCCATCTCAGTGTGGACATGCTGACATTCACAATTCCATCTGAGTGTGGACATGCTAGTATTATGGCACTCTGTTATTGGTAGGTAAGATAGAGTGACGGGGGTTTTCTGGAGTAGAGTGATTGCTCTATTCCCCACCCATGCCACACTCACGGTTTTTGTTGGTGTCTGTTGGCTTCCTTGGCGTCCCCTGCGGACACCTGCAGACACATCATGGAGCCGCCAATGTAGGAGCCGCCCTTGGCCTTCGGGCCCTTAGCCGCAGGGGGCTGCCGGGCAGAGGGCTGCCCTGGGGATTTCGGATTTGTCTGTCAAGCGGCCAATCACGGTGGGGGGCGGGAAAATAACAATCGGAAAGCTGGTCGGGATCAAGCCAGCCTATCAGGGCTGGTGGGAGGGAGCGAGGGCGGGCGCGAGGGGAGGCAGGAAAGACGCGGGGAAAGACGTGGCCTGCGCTGGGGGGCTCTAAAGGGGTAACAGGCAGTGGATTCAAGGCCTAAGGAGGCTGGGGGGCTCACCCACTCACCTGCACGGCCCGGATGGAAGTGGTGTGCAGGTCGAGGTGGGAGCAACATACGGAAATCAAGACAGCCTATCAGGGCTGGTGGGAGGGAGCGAGGGCGGGCGCAAGGGGAGGCAGGAAAGACGCGGCCTGCGCTGGGGGCTCTAAAGGGGTAACAGGCAGTGGATTCAAGGCCTAAGGAGGCTGGGGAGCTCACCCACTCACCTGCACGGCCCGGGTTGGAAGTAGCATGCAGGTCGTGGTGGGAGCAATATACGGAAATCAAGGCAGCCTATCAGGGCTGGTGGGAGGCAGCGAGGGCGGGCGCAAGGGGAGGCAGGAAAGACGCGGCCTGCGCTGGGGGCTCTAAAGGGGTAACAGGCAGTGGATTCAAGGCCTAAGGAGGCTGGGGGGCTCACCCATTCACCTGCACGGCCCGGATGGAAGTGGCGTGCAGGTCGAGGTGGGAGCAACATACGGAAATCAAGGCAGCCTATCAGGGCTGGTGGGAGGGAGCGAGGGTGGGCGCAAGGGGATGCAGGAAAGATGCGGGGAAAGACGAGGCCTGCGCTGGGGGCTCTAAAGGGGTAAAAGGCAGTGGATTCAAGGCCTAAGGAGGCTGGGGGGCTCACCCACTCACCTGCACGGCCGGCCCGGATGGAAGTGCCATATACCCTGGCAACGTGGAGTTCTGCAAAACCATTGTCTTGTGTGTCGATCCCGAGAAACGTGCACAGCAATGGGTGATGAGTTGTTCTGCATCACAGACCATCTGCACGTTCAGGGAGTGGAATTGTTTCCAATTTCTATGGCAGTCAGCTCCACATGGGTGCAATCTAATGCATCAATGCAATGTGGCATGCCAGCAAGAACATGAAAGGCCACTTTGGTATTGACCTGTGCAGGGGTTCGAGGTAGGGCAATGTGGTCCGACACATGACGCAGCAGCGCATCCAGTACCTGGAACATTATCCTTGAAAAACAGGGTTATTACAGCCCGTGCAGCTCACCAACGGTGTGCTGGTATGTGCCGGTTGCAAGGAAGTGCAGTACCGACACTACCTTCAGCAAGGGTGGGATTGCAGTCCGGATGTTTATGATGCTGCAGATGTCATTGATGAGGGTGACTATTGACATTATGGTGTCCCCGTCAAGCCGATATAAGGTGTGGATTTTGCTTGGGGTCAGGTTCCAGGGCGAGGCCCTGATGCAGGGTATTGGTGGCTGCCTGCGGGGTGGTACCTGCTGCAGAATGTTTGGGATGGTCACCTGGTTCCTCATTTTCCTCCTGTGCCTATGCCTCCTCCTCCTCTGCCTCAGTGCTGCTTCTAACTCCATAGCTGCTTGCAGGTTCACCAGTCCAATTGCTGCTAGACCGACTGCCAGAATAGTTGTGTTGGGAGTAGGGGTGTCACGGTATTCGTTTTATGACTGTACGATAACCTTCTTGCCAAATGACGGTATATCATGGTTATCGCGGTATAGCAGGTAGAGTTAACTGATCTTAACAAATATTTTCTAAAAGGTCATAAATTGACAGATGTATCATCACAAACAAAACCAGGCACCCAGGGCCAGAATTGGGCTTTTCAACATGCTTTCCACTGAAATGCCTTGCTTCCACCAAACACAAACACACGTGTGGAGAGGAGGGGGTGGGGTGGAGGCCTGCTGCAACTGGCAAAGCAAACTGAATAGCTTTTCTTAAGTGGTCATTTAGGCTTTTTGCTTCCCCACTGGCTACTGGTGAAGATGAACATGTTGCCATCTTGATAACCTGCATGCCACAGATCAATGGAGGCTGATGGTAGTATACGCTTGTACACACAACACACAACACACAACACACATACACCACACACCCACACACACTCTCTTTATGTTACAGCCTTTAGTTTACTTGCGGGCCAAAAGGTGTTCAGTAATCACTGACATGTTACCCTTTGGTATGGCAGCAGGGAATACCCACAGAGATGAGTGAATTTCGCATTGCGACTTATTATATGTAAATTCAATGACAGAACCAGGGAAATCCCCCATTGCCATATGTTTAGAGAACATTATCCATTATAAATATATAAACCCCAAAGCCGCCACCCCAAAGTAAACCCTTTTCCTTCTTGGCACTGTATCTATTCTTCCTATTGCTAACATATTGATTTTGTGTAAGGCACGTGTGGTTTATGGAATGGCATTAAAAACTGCTCCAACTGAAACTACTTGGCAGACGGCACATCCAACAGTGCAAAACCAAGACTGCGCAGCAATTGCTTACTGCAGCCTTTCCAAATCAGATTGAAAAGCACACTTAACGGTATGAACGGTATAACGGTATAAACAATGTGACGGTTATTATTGTTCAATTAAGTGGTTCACGGTATCTTTAACGGTATACCGTTATACCGTTACATCCCTAGTTGGGAGGTGGGTTGAGTGTGGGTGTGGTCCATTTGTAGGTTCACAGTGCCCAATGGTGTGCAGCAGGGATACATTTGGCCACTTGGGGCCTGATTCCCAGCATGATTGTGTTTGGAGGTGGGTTGGGTGTGGTCCATTTGTTAGTTCCCAGTGGCCAATGGTGTGCCGCTGGGCTAATTTTGGCCACCTGGGGCTTGATTACCAGAATGGTTGTGTCGGGAGGAGGGTTGGGTGTGGTCCATTTGTCAGTTCCCATTGGCCAATGGTGTGCAGCTGGGCTAATTTTGGCCACCTGTGGCCTGTTGGTGCTCACATGGCACTGTTTAACTCCTGGTCTGCAGTGGCGGTAATACAGGCACAGTGGTCACGGTGCTAATGCCATTTTTATGGCAGTGTTTCCGTGTAGGTGGTACTCCTAATGTACCTGGTATACCGGTGTGCCGGTAATTCAGGGACGTCCGGCAATTCGTCCCAGCTGTTTGCGATTCGTCCCAGCTGTTTGCGGTCACGGTGCTACCGGGTTTGGTAGCACTGGGGGGGTCACTTTGCGGTGACAGTGTTTCTGCCATTGCGGGTCTGAATGTACCTGCCTGAATAGCCACCTGCCGATGGGCACTGGTGGTCATGTGACTGATACATTGGCCCAGATACCCTCTACCCTGTGTGACTGCTGGATTGGCTGATTTCCCTGTTATTACATCACCCAGTGTTGTTCTACCTGCTTCGATCTGCCTGTGACAAGCAGCTAGAGCTCCGTCTTCCTCCTCCCTGGCTCCCGGAATCTTGGTCATTTGTCTCAGATCGGGGTTTCTCCGGTTGGGCCCGCCCCTGGGGGTTCCCCTGCCAAATGTGTTCACCAAAGATATTGTTCTTTCTCATCTTGTGCTAATTATATAAAGCTCCCTTGGGCTGACTACACTCAATCCATCTCTACCCGTGTCCTTCCCAGTGAGATCTTCTTTTATAGGGTGACTGTGGCATTGTGTACCAGTGATGTTCCCCCCCTAGCAGGTGCCCATCACTCCCCCCTTCTTTATTCTCAAAGGTGGTAGGTGCGTCAGCCTATCTGGTGCTGAATTAGCACCTATAATACACCCTCATGGTTGAGTTTCTTGTTCTTCCCACCTCTGACTGAACTTGTATCGTTTTAGTCAGAATGTTTTTTAACTATCTGTTAAATAAAGGGTTTGTGTATCACACATAGCACTTTATTAATACCAATGAGTTTCCGGTTCATTTTTGTTTCTTTGAAACGCGTCGTATGTTGTGATGCCTTCAATAAAGCTGGATATGGAACGAGAATATTGGCCGATGATGGACTGATTTACTTTCGGAGATATGTTCTGGCGTCCTGACCGCTCTGAGTGCCGTCCTCTTGTGGAAAATTGTATTTACTTTTCCTTCTTTCTCAAAAAATAAATAAATATATATATATATATATATATATCCTGCGGTAGCAGGCCTGTAGTTATGGTTAAGTAGCTCAACCTATAGGGAGAGAACTTGTTGGGCGGCTTATAACTTTGTCCCCCCCATGTACAAATCCACAAGAAACTTTGCAAAAAAAGTATATGGCCCCGTCAAACCGATCCTGCGTGCGAAGTTTGGTGAGTTTTGTCAAAGGGGGGAGGGGGGGCAAAGTTATAGGGAGGTCCCAAAATGTGTGGTTTTTACCCAGACACGCAAAGGAAAAAAATGTGCTCACGTCTACAGCCCAAACCACTGAACGGATTTTCACCAAATCTTTGTCAGGAGCGGCAGCTTGGGATCAAAAGCGTGCTTTTGTAAATTTGTTGTAAAACAGTTCAGTAGGGCAAAAGAAATTAGTGATATCTGGGTTTGGTCCACAGACTCACTTTCCTATTCGGCCCTGGAAGGGCTACCGATTTGTCTGGAGGGCGGTGTGATGTCCGCGGACATCGGACATGCCCGCTGATTGGTCAATAGAAAACGTGAGGTGCGTCAGATTTTTGGAAACTGTTGGGGAGAATTCTCTCTTTCGGCTGAATTTCCTAACCTAGTGAGTCCCCCAGCAGCTTTGCTGGATTTTTGGAGTTTGTTTTTTTTCTCCTGCCAAGAGTGAGACTCTTTTTCTCCCACTCTTGGACATGATTTGTGGTGTTCATTTGACTGTTAATGTGTTTTATGGGCTATGGGGTCCTTTACTCCATAGGGTCTCATGTGTTTTTACTATGTATGTTACACAGCACCCTCCGTGCAGTGACACAGGGGTGTCATAGTGACACCCCACCATAGACTCCATACCCTGGGACTGACTACTGTCTCCCAGGGCATGTAAAGTCACCATTGGCTTTACTAGTCCCAAATTATTAACAGAAACCGGTACAAACCATCATATTGTGGACGTACTGGTCGGGGCAATTCGATTGCCCCGGGGTCTGTTAGTCGAGGGGGCACGTCTCCGTCCCCCCTGATCGAGTTTTGGCTGGTGGCAGTAGATACTACTTTGTATATTCGACCGCGAATATATCCCTATGGGATTTTCCCATTGTTCGAGGCTACCAACTTTAATTATTTAATTCTCATAGCCTCGAACATACCGCCGGTTTATTTATTTAATATTAATTCGCCGGTTGGTATTTTTTGCCAGGACTCCATTCTAAAATGGCGTTTGTGTTCTCTTCTGTGACTCCAACCCAAGTCGAGCCCTTTGTTCCACTTTTGGCGGGCTTCTCCACAGAAGCCTCCAAAAGTGGTGCCACTCTGTCTGGGTACCACAGGGGGTGTGGGAGGGGGTTTAGGCACCCTGGACTGAGTTACCTTGGTAACTCAAGTCGCACTCTTGTGTGATTGGCCCAAGTGGTGAGCCGGCTGGCTCACCACTTAGCATGTTCGATTGACAGCTAGGCTGAGTGAATGGGGGTGTGCTGCATAAAAGCAGGGCTTTGGGGACTGGACCTTCAGAAGTCGCCACAGGACCTGAGAATCCGACGAGGGAGAAGCTGAGCCGACCTGCCACGACAACACCACCGGTGGAGCCCTGCGGAACCGACTCACCACTTCCCGACGACAGAGATCATCTCCTGGCTTGAGAGGCTTCTTCCCCTGACTGGTGGGCACAACCAGTTTACCTTCTTTTCCTCGCATCCCAGGACGTTTTGTGGTCAAATTGCCCGTGCCAAGCACCCCGGCAACCGGATAGCCACTTACCACTGGACTGCGAATAAAAGGACCGCTCCTTTTACCTGAGAACTCCGCGGCTGGTTTCTTCCCTGGCAGTGCAACAGACTCCTGTCTTCCTCCCCGACGAGATCCTCTCTTCCCCCGGACGAAGCACCGACTTGCATCCGCTGCCAGGAACAACTGCCCACGCTGGAGTATTCTCACCACTTTAAGGTACCGTGTCCGCCAGGCCTCCCTTTCTAAAGATTTCTACAAGGTAATAATAATCCCTTAACCTTCTGGACTGGGCTGGCCGCCTTGACCATCTAACTGGTCCCTTTCTTTTGGTCCAACTCTTTCTGAACCTTTTCGAGACTTTTGTGCACTTCAACCGTGTGACCTTGGACACATTTCGTTCTGATCCTCTTAAAGTGGATCCGGCCTTCTGAACTCTAACTTGACGGTTTTACTTTGCCTTCCTCTCTTGTTGTGTTCTTGTGAAAGTGTTGGGATCTGTTTCAAATGATACTCTGCTTTTCTCTCCCTTTTAAAACGAATTATTAGAGTGCCATCTGCGTTAAGCACTCACCGCTGTCTGAAAATAAGTGGGACTTTACTTAAGACTTGTCTAATATTCTTCTAAGGGAGTGTATATCTTTTAGTGACCGTGTTTTTGAACTGCTTAACATTAGTGCCTGTGTGTTGTACTAGATGTGGTTTTAAATAAATAATTATATCTCTTTCACACCAAGCTATGGTCAGTGTTTACTTGTTCTACTGTGTTCTTTTGACCTTTTGTGAATACTCTGTATACTGCCTAACTCTTCTTGAGGGAAGTCTGACTGCTCAGCCACAGCTACCAAGTGAATCTGTGTGGTACAGACTGCTACCAAGTGGGTTTACTGCCAAACACCTGTAGTCTTAAATCTTTTGCTGTGGTCCCAGAGGGAACTGCACAGGTTTCTGCCTAACAGAAACGCCTGCCATGTTGGATTCACTGACAGCGCCTGTTGTCCGCGAACATCGCGGTAAAAACATATTAAAAAACAACATTGCACTTGTGAAATTGATGCAACAATCTCTGAGGAGGTGAAGGGTGATGAGGATGGGATGCAATATGGCCTTAAAAGCAGAAAAACAGGGTTTTTCTCCCCTGATGTCCGTGAACAGTTGGAAGTAGTCCTGTGATGTTTGTGAACATCTTTGATGTTCGGGGGCATCTATGTCAGTTTTTGGATGGGTTATAACTTTGGCGCCACTCAATGAAACTGCATGACATTTTGGAATGTTATTCTAGACCGAGTCGGAATGCTTCTGCAAAGTGTGGTGCTGTTTTGTCAAGTGGGAACAAAATTAGAGGGGGGGTCCCAACATATTTGAAAGGCTTACAAAAGTGGTGCCATTTGACAAATCTGCACATGAGTTTGCAAAAAGATTGTAGGCCTAGATATAAATGTTTTTGCAAAGAAAGTTTGGTGGGATTTTCTCAAGATGGTGCAACATTAGAGGAGGGGTCTCAACGTTTTTAGATGGCTTATAACTTGAAAATGCCTGGAAAACACATATTAGGTCATTTGGTGGTGGAAAGACGGGCTGGGAAGGGTGGGTGAGTGGAAAAAAGATTTTTGTAGGTTGAACAAGGCCGGGCAGGTGCCGTAGGTCACCACAGGGTATTTTACGGCCAGCGTTCTGAACGGACAGCTTGGGAAAGACATTTGGGGTTATTTTATGGTTGAAAGAGGGCATAGAAATGGTAGGGAAGTGGAATGAAGGTAATGTAGAGCTGTTTTTATAGGTGAAAAAAGGGGTTGGAAATGCTGCCGGGCCCACGGTCAATTTTGATGTCCACGGACATAATGTCAATTGCAGGGGGTGGGGATGAGGTCCCTTAGTTAACCATGTATGATATGTACTTGTTATGCAGTTAATTGTGTTGTGGTCAGTGAATAGATTCTGAGGGGCATGGCCACAGGCCATGTCCCCCAGAATATGTGCCCTGGGCACAATAACTACAGTAGTAGTATGTGTATTGTAATTATAGGTCATGTAGTAGGAGTAAGGTCCGAATGATCACAGTAGCAAAATGTGTAAAGAAGTAATTGTCTGTAATGTAATGGGTGTATAAAGTGTTTGCAATATGAGGTATTATGAAATTGAGTCATTGGGGGGAAAAACATACTGGAAGAAAAAAAAAGAGCCGAAATACACATTTTAAAACCAGTTACAGGTAAACAGTTGTGACACACTTCTCCAGAATGGGGTCTGGCATGGATTCACATGATCATGAATATTCCCCGTCGCCAGGCTGGGAATCCTTGGTAAAGAAATAACCAATCACTGGTCTCTGGGTCATACTGCCCCCAGCCAATGACTGCCCTCTACCTAAGCCCCTCCTCTGGCAGCCATCCTCAGATTTTTACCACATGTTCAAGTGTTGGGAGTGCTCGTGCTATATAGCTCTCAAGCATTTACAGCGTTTTGCGATTTTTCAAAGAGTTTAATCTCATTTTTTCAGTCAATCAAGCCTCAAGCTTCACCGTTTCTACTTCCGATCAACGGGGACCCATTTCGGAATTTTCAACGCCCCACAAGGGCAAAGTTTTCATCGTGTTCCGCTTCTTGGAGGATTCCAGAAGATCTTGAGGCCTACCCCGTGAACATGGCCCAGGGCAAAGGAAGCACAACGCCCGGATCCAAGCTGTTCAGGAACTGCCCTGGATGCGGATTGCAGAATGTCTTCAAGGAGGACGAGCATTCTAGATGCCTCTACTGCCTTCACAAAGCCAAAACGCACGTGGAGAAGGAATGTGCATTTTGCAAGAACATGTCAGAGCGGACCATGAGGGATCAGCGTATCCGCCTCACCAACTGGCTGAAAGGGAAGAGCCCAGCGGTAGGTGAGAAGAAGAAGAGGTCCGAGCGGTCTTCTAAGTCCTTTGAGGGCGCTCCAGCGACAGGGGCCCAATAAAAGGCAAAGCACCGCAAGTCCGCGGGCACCGGGAGCGCTGACCGGTTGGGCTCCTCGGCTGCCAGGCAGGGCGCACTTTCACCGACGCCATCAACCACGAGCCAACGCTCTGGCTCGGGGAAGAGGAAATCGGAGAACCCGGGTAAGCTTCTGGAGAGGTGCCGGTCGATCCCGACGGAGACAGCTGAGGGGGAGCGAGGCGGGGACCCTCCCCCTAAGGTGAAGGCCTCAAGCACGCCTAAAGTCGTGAAGGCCTTGATTCACCCCGCTAAAGCCTCTATCGAGGGAGTCGTGGCGGCCCTGGCGAAGCCTGTGGAGGCTACCCCAGTGAAGGCGACCTCGGGGCCCAGAGTTTCCCTGCCACCGCGGGGGGAATCCTCTTTTCAACCCCTCCATAAGACCCCTGTGAGAACCCTGGTGGAAAAAGAGGGGGGTGGCCCGGTGGCCATCACGGACACGGATACAGCATCTGAAGAGTAGCTGGCTGGAGTCTTGAAGATCCTGAACAAGAAGTTCGAGGAGGTCCGGTCCCATGGGAGGGATCCCGATGAGGCGGACGAAGAGAGCGACGGTGGTGCCGACGAGGTTCCCGTGGAGGCGGAGGATTCCACTCCCCAACCGTCGCAGCCGGTACCTGGGCCACAGGACAACTCGGGAGAGATCTTGATGTCGATCCAGACCTTATGTACGGAGATAAGAACGAAGTTGCCCATACCCCCAACGGACGATCCAGCGGAGCCTGGCCCGTCGGGAAGCCCTCCAAGCAAGCAGAGGAGCGTTCACCCCCCCCCTGCCCTTCCAGCCTTCGCGGCCCTCACAGCCTTCATCTCCTTTCCCTGATCCTAGGGATGGCACGGGAACAGACGGCCAAGACGGGGGCGGATGACGATGGTGGTGACGACGGGATGGGCCTTCCATCACCACCTCCTCGGGCCTCCCCGCCCGACGAAATTGGCCCCTTCCACGCCATGATCGCCAGGGCACCCAAGCTCTTCCAGCTCTGCCCCGAAGAATAGAAGAAGGAAGGCTTCCTCTATCAACAGCGTGAGGCCAAGAGGGAGACGGTCCTCTTGGTCCCGTTACTTGACGACATCTGGGACGAGGGGCTGTCGCTCCTGAAGAATCCGTCCACGACTCCTGCCAAGAGACACCGGTACGAGAAGCAGTACCGGGTCCTGGATTCCACCCCTTTGTGCCTTACCGGGTCCCGGATTCGGTCTTCTCGCCGGTGGCCAAGAAGAAAGTGGCGGGGGCTACGGCTTCAACTTCAACCTCCCAGCCGGAGAAAGTGGACGCCATGGGACGACAGGTCATCTCGTCGGCGGCGATGATGGTTAAGTGGCCAACGCCCTAGCGATTGTGGCCCGCTACGACAGGGAGCTTTGGTTTAAGATCGCTCCTTTGCTGGACTTCCTCCCAGACGACAAGAGTCGGAGGCCCTGGAGATCCTGCAGGAAGGCGAGGTGGCGTCGGACCACGCCATAACGGTGGCCACGGACATTGCTGACACCGGTTTCCACCAGTTGGGCAACGGTGTTTGTCTTCGACGGCGTGGTTGGCTCAAGGTGACCGATTTCCGCCAGGACGTGCAAACCAGAGTTTTGGACATGCACTTTGACGGGAACAACTTGTTTGGCAAGACAGTGGACGAGTCACTGCAGGCCATCATGGCTGACATGGAGATGCTCGGGCCTTGGGAGTTTTGCAGCAACGACGGCTGCCCTTTCGGAACTCCGGAGGCACACAAGGGGCCTCCAAAGGATTCGGCGGTGGCTCCTCAACGTACCGCCAGACGGCCCGCTCCTCGTCGCAGGAGGCCTACAGAGGACGCGGCAAGTCAGGAGGATCTCGTCGTCGTCTCCAAAGAGGCCAAGGCGGCAAGACTGCTGCCAAGCAGGACTGAACCGGCCGTAGCGTCGTGCCCACACCTGAGCACTCCGGTGGGAGGCCGGCTGGCGAAGTTGGTCAGCGTGTGAGAGTCCATCTCCACCGACGGATGGGTGCTGGATGCCCTGGCCCGCGGACTCACTCTTGAGTTCCTAAAAAAAGTGCCCCTGCATTCCACCCATGGCCAGGAAGGAAAACCAAGTCCCTCAACTGCTGCTGGAAGTAAGGGCGATGCTGAAGAAAGGAGCCATCAAGCTTGTCCCAAAAGGGCTTCAGGGCTCCGGAGTGTACTCACCATACTTCCTCGTAAGAAAGAAGACCGGCGGTTGGCGACCCATCCTGGACCTGCGTCGTTTAAACAAGTACATCTAGGCCCAGAAGTTCGGATGGTCACCCGCCTGCACGTGCTGGGGCAGCTGGAGGAAGGCAACTTCCTATCGTCTCTGGACTTGGAGGATGTCTACTTTCACATCCCCATTCTAAAAGGACATCGAAAGTTTCTCAGATTCATAGTCCAAGGGCGACACTACCAGTTCAAGGCCCTTCCTTTCGGATTGAAGTCGGCGCCCAGAGTATTAACCAAGTGCCTAGCACCAGTGGCAGCGCGGCTGCACCTGCAGGGGATCCACGTCTACCCCTACCTGGACGATTGGCTCATCCGAGCAAAGACAAGAGAACTCGCCGTCGGGCACACAGCAAAGACCATCCAACTGCTCACGGATCTAGGATTTTCCATCAACTTCTCGAAATCCCACATGGTTCAGTCGCAGGTCGCACTGTTTCTGGGAGCCAAGCTCGACACAGTAGCGCGATTGGCCTCTCCGTCGGAGGAAAGGACGAAGGCCATCCTGGGCAAGGTGCAGCGGCTGTTGGCCATGGACGTGGCCAGGGTGAGGTCCATCAAGTCCCTTCTCGGCATGATGTCCTCATGCATCTACCTAGTGCGCTTGTGCAGGCTGCGGATGCGTCCACTGCAAGAGTTCCTCGACGCCCGTTGGATGCAAGTGGCGGGCAGCTTCGAAGACAGGATCTCGCTCAACGAGACCTTCCGCCAAGCGATCCGGTGGTGGGGCACCCCCGTGCATCTGGCAGCAGGTACGGACTTCCAGACCCGCCACTTCAGGAGACGGTGACGACGGATGCCTCCCTGGAGGGATGGGGAGCGCACACCGGAGATCTCCACGCAAGAGGCCTTTGGCTCCCGGAGGAGAGGTCACTACACATCAACGTCCTGGAGCTCCGAGCTGTGTTCTGGGCCCTCAGGTCGTTCCTTCCATCCCTCAAGGGCAAGGTGGTGAGGATCTTCACCGACAACACCACCACGATGGTCTACATCCGGAAGTAGGGAGGCACCAGATCCCCAGCCCTATCTAAGAGCGTTGCCCAGGGGATGTTTCTGGTGCCCTTCCACCTGGCAGGAATAAAGAACACCATCGCCGACTCACTCAGCAGGGAGCTGCGCTCGTGCCACGAGTGGGAACTGCGTCAGGATCAAGTGGATCGGCTATTCCAATGATGAGGCAATCCCCAGATCGACCTATTCGCGACGGCGACGAACACCAAGTGCCGGAGGTTCGCCAGCAGGTTTCCCCAGCCGGGGAACATGGATGATGCCTTCTCATTCCCCTGGGTCGGCCTGTTCCTGTATGCGTTCCCGCCATTGCCGTTGCTGCTGCGACTCATCAACCAACTCAAGCGGTCCCGGTGCAGGATGCTCCTCGTCGCACCGGCGTGGCCAAAACCGATCTGGTTCCCGGACCTTCTGGACATGTCAGCGTCCCCCCCAGTCAAACTGCTGACGGACGCGGATCTCCTTGCCAGAGAAGGAGGTGCCATCCTCCATCACAACCCGGGGTCGCTGAACTTGCAGGCCTGGCTCCTGCAGCACAGAGTTTGGAGGGTACGATATCCCGGCAGACTGCAAGGAGGTGCTTGCAAAGGCCAGGGCGTTCTCAACTCTCAAGTGCTATGGACACAAATGGAAGAGGTTTTCTGTCTGGTGCCGGGCACAGAAGATTAACCCTCTGCGAATTACGGCCCCTCAAGTGCTGCCGTACTTATTGTCGCTGGCCAAGGCGGGGCTGGCCCATGCCTCCATCAAGATCCATCTGGCGGCTATCTCCCGCTATACCAGAACTTCGGGGCGCTCATCCCTGTGGTCCCATCGCCTGGTCAAGGAGTTCATGAAGGGACTGTTCCGATCGTTCCCGCCGGTGAGGGCTCCGGCCCCGGTGTGGGAGCTAAGCATGGTGCTGACGAGGTTCATGGGGCCGCCATTCGAGCCTGTGCATTCGGCGCCGTTGAAGTTCCTGTCGTGGAAAACAGCGTTTCTTGTGGCCATCACCTCCTCACGGCGAGTGGGAGAGATCCAGGCCCTCTCCTGCAAGCCTCCATATCTGACTTTCCACGAGACGAGGGTGGTGCTGAGGACACACCCCTCCTTCATGCCCAAGGTGCCGTCGGACTTCCATCTCAACGAGCCCTTGGTGTTACCTGTTTTCTTCCCGTCGCCTTTGTCGCCGGCCGAGAGGACTTTGCACTCGCTGGATGTAGATAGAGCGCTGAAGTTCTACGTGGACCGCACAAAGAGTTTCCGGAAGACATCACAGCTGTTTGTGAACTTTGGACCTGTGAACCCAGGAAAGGCCCTCTCGAAGGCTTCCATTTCCAGAAGGCTCTCCGGCTGCATCATGCATTGTTACTGGTTGGCAAACCGACCGTTGCCCGGCCGTCCAAGAGCCCATTCGACCAGAGCGATCGCTGCTACCACAGCGTTCCTATCTGGTGTGCCCCTGCTGGATATCTGCAGGGCTGCTACGTGGAGGTTGACGCACACCTTCTCGAGATTCTACTGTGTCGACAGGGATTCCAGAGAGGAGTCCAGAGTCGGCCAGGCAGTGCTGCGCGACCTGTTCGCCTGAAGGTGGGCCTGGTGAGGAGGTAAGAGATGCTTAATGTTGAGTTGATGAAATGCTTAATGTTGAGCCTTGCCACCTCCCGTGGTTGTGCATGTGTGTACTGCTATGTATTCTTGTATTCATGAGCATGTGAATCCATGCCAGACCCCATGCTGGAGTAGGAACAAGTTACTTATCTGTAACTGTTGTTCTCCAGCATGGTTCTGGCATGGATTCACATGCGAACCCTCCCTCCTACCCCTCTGTGGATCTTCACTTGGTCCTACTGCCACTTTACGTGCTACCAAATCTGAGATGGCTGCCAGAGGAGGGGCTTAGGTAGAGAGCAGTCATTGGCTGGGGGCAGTATGACCCAGAGACCAGTGATTGGTTATTAAGAGAAAGACAGTTCAGAAACAAAACTGATACTGATTTTTTCCTTACCGAGGATTCCCAGCCTGACAACGGGGAATATTCATGAGTACGTGAATCCATGCCAGACCCATGCTGAAGAACAACAGTTACAGGTAAGTAACTTGTTCCTTCTGTAAGTGCACTACACATGCAAACGTATACACGTATTGTTACATATTGGTGTGCAATAACGCATGCATTGGTCTATGGCACTTGCCTTACCGTTACATACCCCCCGCCTAGTATCAATGGCAGTTGCCACCTGTGATGGTATGCTTGCAAGGGGGCAGGGTGGATGGAGATGCTGAAGGTGTGGTACACCATGTGCACCAGAAAGGTATCTTATGCGCTGTGACTATTCTGTAAATGGCCACTGCAGTGCCGGTGTCTGCAAACTCTCCTTTGAAGACCTTGTTCCTGCAATGAACATATGTATGAGTCCATTGAATGTTGTCCCAGGCCTGGTGTGCTTGTCGCATTCTCATCGTCCTCTTACTTTTACCTAGAAGCTGAGCGTGTGGAGAACAATGGTACTTTATAGGCTGTACTATTGCAACAGCCTCAAATTACCCATTTTCTTTAATGTCTACAGTCTACAGTACAGCTATGTAAGTGTTATACGGATGACACACTTCCTCTCCTGTCCTACCTTACTTAGGCGCTTCTGTAGGTAGAGAGTGGGGTATGGAGGTTGATTTTCTCAACTTGGGTGGTGAATTCCTCTGGAACAGATTCCCTGCCTCTCTGAAAGTAGAGAAGGAGCACCTCAGGGTCTGCAAGTAATTGATGACTTTCCAATATGCTTTGGCTTTTTGTGTTGCTACTGAAGTTTTCGTTCTGCTGCACTAACTGATTACCTTGCCACCGGTAAACGTTATGGGGACTAGGTTGCCTTATCACCAGTAGCTCCATGCACTGTCTCGGGGCCCACTACGCACTATGGACTGTATCTGCAAGCACCTGCTGTCATGCCTGTTTGCACTTATAACTGGGCACCCCGGCGTCACTTACTGGAGGTTCGTCATTGTACTCTCCCCTTGCATCCCCCTGCCACTTCTGCTCTCCTTTTCTGTTGCACTTGTGTGATATTAATGACAGAAGGCTTAGTAAGATGATTTATTCCGTTTCCTTTTGTTGTTCCCCTGCTTGTCAAGGTGCCTGGAAACACCTGTGTACAGGTGCGTTACAAACGACTTGTATGAAATCATTGTTTTGTTCCCTGGCCCCACCAATGTTTTTTGGTCTTGTGCAGACATGCACATGTTTGTTGTTGTTGCTTTTAGGGACTTTACAAATAATGACGAAATAAATTAATAAACTAAATGAAGGTTGGACACGCTGGAAAGTTGCTACTATGCTAAGTGGCTGCAAATTGTAATAGACAAAGAGTATATGTGCCACAGTGTTAGCCAACCTTGCAGTAACGGGCAAAGGAATTTGTTTTGCCAATGTGCATTGTGAACATGCGACTTTGCACATTTACATTTTACTGCACAGGGCATTGAGGGGTGCGTGCATGAATGCAGAAATGGATATGATTGCGGTAATAGATGTACACAGAAGCTAATAAGCTTGTACTTAACTGTTCATGTTTTTACACTTTTACGTGATGACTGCATTTGCATTTTTGTCAGTGTTGTTCTTTGAAGTTCCAGCAAATATGCTGGACAATGTGTGTGGCCTTGGTAGTGTCTTTAAGGACGACATTGAAGATCTTTGTATTATCGACAAGGCTGTCTGGGCCATGGGAACACATGACTTGCAGAAGTTTCTAGTTGAACAAAATTTAAATTGAATAGGTCCAGATAACGATGTGCTCAAAAAAACACTCATAAAACCTATTTCCCTCTGCATACAGAAAAGAAAAACTCACTCAGTCTACTTCTGAAAAAAGATAGTTTGTTAATCTTTATTACACCTTCTCTCAGGACACTGTGGATATGTGATGTCATGACATAACAGCTGTTCTCGCATGTTTTCATTTATGTATGTGGATGTCAACAACTGTAAATTCAGAATGCATGTAAATTCGACATTGTTGAGACCTGTACATACATGCACTGTCTCTTTTAAAACCAACGTTTAGCGAGTTTGTGGACCTTTTTTTTTTTTTTTTTTTTCTTTTATTTTTATTTGGTTTATTCAAACCTTTAAAAAAAACACACACATTACAATCTTCCAGTCTCTCCTTTCAATTACTAGTTCCCTTCATCAATTTGAAACCTCTTAATTTCACACACATAAGGCAGGTTCCTACTCCGTAACAATTTTCTTACTTTTGTAAACCCAGTTTCTCATTCTCTATATCTAAAATATTTTTCAACAATCGAAGGAAATTTATTAGAGCAAATAAAACTGCTCTGTTGTTCCCCTCAAACAGTGCCTTCCACCAATCCTCTGTATTCATGAATTGATGCTCGTTGATCAGTTTTCCAAATTGTCTTTCTCTTTGGTGTTCAAAAGCAAGACAACTCATGACTAAATGTTTGATGGATTCTTTGCTCTTTTTACAGAATCTGCATACTGGATCAATGTTAGCATACTTTGTCCATGTAGCCAAACGTTCTTTCGTTAAGAACAAATTCATTCTGAATTTCATATACAAAGCTCTTGAGTATTGATCCGGTAAGCAGGTTAGATATGTGTGTCGCTGACCGTAGGCTTTTGCTTCCCCCGGTACCTCACACATTAGAGTTGATTTCGCTCTTAAATCACAGGTTGATATCCAGTCAGTTCTCCAGATTGTCGTTTTAGCCATGACTGGATTCTCTATTAACAATGAGAGATTAATGCCATACTCCTCTAGTAGAGCCTTGCAGAGGACATTCCAATCAAACAAGGTGGAAGTGATTCTGTCTTTGTCAGACTTATGTAGTAATTCAAATTGCGGCACCGGAGTTTTGACCATCGTTTTTCTATATATACTTAGGAGGTTCCATGTAACTCTTGCTTTGATTGATATGAGCCCTAGCTCATACCGTAGGCATGTTGTTGATGTACCCTTTGGAAGCTGCAAGACACGGGACTAGGGATTTCCACAAGTCCTCTGCGCAACCAAATGCGTTTTCTCCGCCGTATATAAGTATAGGTACCGCTTTTTGCTCATAAAATAAGATGACTGGTTTTAACGAAAATTTGCCAAATTTCTTATTAATTAATTGCGCCTGGCACGCCAGCTGCCGACACTTGCTTTTTGCAGCAATGGACCACGGTTCGTCTCTTCTGCTGGCGCTAATTTTCATGCCCAGGTAGGTCGAGCTCTTTACGATTTGTAGGTCCTCATTTGCAATTCGCCAGCAAAATTTTCCTTTTTTACCTTTGTTTCCCTGTAGCTTTTCCAAAATCAGAATTTCACTTTTTTCTTTGTTGATTTTAAGGCCGTTTTCTGTTGTATAATGCTCAAGACAATTGAGTTTTCGCTGGAGCCCAATCGGCGTTAAGTCCACCAAAATGAGATCATCAGCATAGGCCAAATATTCTATTGGGGTTCCATAAAGTTTTGGAGGAAAGGTAACTACACCGTTGAACGCTTGCTTTATATCTGAGATAAAGAGATTGAAAATAATTGCTGCTAATGGGCAGCCTTGCTTCACGCCCTTATATGTAGCAATATCAGCAGACAACGTGCCTTTCTCATCCAACCGAATCTTAATAGAAGTGCCTGTGTGTAACTCACGGATTGCATCCACTAGACTCGAAGGACAGTTCCACCTCTTAAGTTTTTCCCACAGCAGTTCCCTGTCTATGCTGTCAAACGCCTGTGACAGGTCTATTAGTGCCGTGTATATTTTTGTGTATGACTTCAATGCATCCATTTTTAGCAGATTTAGCAGTAGCAAATTTAACCCACATCCTACTCCTTTTACAAAGCCCGCTTGTCTGGGATCTACGTGTTTTGAGGATATGGCCCATTTAAGGAGTTTTTGTTGTAGAAGGCTTGCATAGACTTTCCCCAAAACATCAAGTAGCGCTATAGGCCTATAGTTTCGAGGATTAGTTCGGTCCCCTTTTTTAAAGATAGGTACCACCACCGCATTTTTCCATGACTTCGGGGTTGAACAGTTCTTAATAACCCTTTGGAACAGTGTTACACAGAAGTCTGTCCATAGTTCTGGGTTTTTCTTGAGTGTGAAGTTGGTTAAGCCATCTGGCCCGGGTGCTCTAGAGTCATGCACATTTTTAATTACATTAAGTATGTCAAGACGCTCAAACACCAAATCCCATTTCTTCAGCGCTGTGTATACCCAGACTGTGGAAGATGGATCTTTAGCATATAGATTCGAGTAGAATTCGATCCACTTTTCTTCCAAGACTGCGTTGGCTTGTAGTGCATGTTGAGGCGCCAAGCTGTTGTTTATCAATCTCCAGTACTCAGCCGATTTTTTACCAGACATTTTCTGTAACATAATTTCGGAGTCATTTTGCACCAGAATTGCGGCATGTGATTTGTGCCAATTCCGATATCTTTGTTTAATCATTCGTTTACACTCCATTTTAGTTAAACTGCTTGTGTTTTTTATGGCCCTTAGTTCTTGTCGCATGGCTCTTTTTCGTTGCATAACAGCCATATCAAATTTGTGTTTTGCTCGAAACCCCTTGCGATGTGTGTTACGTTTCTGTTCTTCGTAGTCGCACAGGAGGTCTCGGTATTCAAGAGCTTTTGAGCCATGTTGGAAATTGTGTGTAATGGCAATAACTTCTGTATCCAACAAATTTAAACGAATCCTATTGGAACCAGCAGTAACCGCAAAGCCCCAATTTTCCTTGTTACACGGAAGAGGCAGTTCAAATATGAATTGAACCATATCGTGGTCACTATGCTTCATTTTGATGACTTCCATTTTTTTTGTCCGTTTGTGGATGTTTTCAGAAACGAATATATAGTCAAGTACTGATGCCTGATCAAGTCTTCTCCAAGTAGGGCATGCAGGAATGTCCCCAATAGTGTGGCCGTTGAGCATTGATAGACCACGAAACTCCATTTCTAAGCACCACTGCGCTGCTGTTCTTTCATGTTTGTGCGCCTTCTTGTCTTTTAGCTCGGTTCTATCTCCGTTTTGGGCGCAAATAATATTTAGATCTCCACATACAATTAGGTCCAGTGGCAGCTCCTTTGTTAGGAGATCATCGATCAGTGTTGTAATTTGATCAATAAAAAGTGAGTCGTCCTTGGCCAGATGATTCCAATATATGTTAATGATAAACAGACAAGGTGCCTTACATCCATTTTGGTGTGTAGTGATGGTAACAACCTGGATAAAAGGGGATGGATTAAAAGAGTTCACAATCTGAAGGCCGGATGCTTTTTTTGTGGCCACAAGCAGGCCAGCCATCGGTCTGCCTTTTGCCTGTTTTATGGCTGGATTAAATGCCACCTCAAAGCCTTCCAGCAGCGGAGTTTGCGATAACCAAGTTTCTTGTAAGCATATTATGTCCAATCCACTGGCCCACAATGTTTCAAAGAGGTGCAAGAAGCCGCGGGTATTCCATGAGCCCAGAGTGCATCCTTCAGGGTTCTCTGGTTCCTGGCGTTACTTCTCCGATTGATTATTTATGGTTGCAGCCAACCATGTCCAGTCGTCATCACTGTTGCTTGAACATTCCTGGTTCTTTGTATCAACCCCTGTGCGCTGAGGGCTTGTCATTCCGTTAATCGTTATTCTTATCGGATCCTTTATGTAAGATACCTGATGCGAACCCAACGGCGCCTTGCCAGCTTTGGTTTCAACCCGGTTTATTTCTATTTCTTCAGTCAGAGGATGGTTTGTCGCCGCAACTGTTTGCAAATCTGTCTTGTCTTCGGATGAACCAAACTGTCTGTCTTCTTTGATTTTCGCTATGTCAAACCCCAGTGATATTAATACGGGGCCGGCGTCCAACAGGGCTTCCACTATGAGTTTAGACTCTAGGTGTAAAATCACAGCATCATTTTTTTTCTCGTCGAAAAATTCAACGATTTTTAGATCCGTGGATTCGATTGCTCTTAAACTTGGAATTAAATGGCACAGCCACAACACATTATGTCGATTTAAAATTAAATCGTCAGATGTTTCAATTCGTTCCAAGAGGAGTCGGTGTGGCATTTGAGTTGTGTGTGCTTGTGAGTTCCTTTCCTTGTTGTCGACTTTTGGCGTGTACACATTTTTGTAACTCTGCCTCATTGTTTGCGTCTTTAGATCGATTCCTGTCTTAAGGCATGAAGTTTGTCTATTTCTGTGCGGTATCGGATGACCATTATTCACAGAGAAGATTTCTCTGTTTTGATCTTGCGCGTTAACAGTGTCATGCAACACCTCCCAGTCCTCTTGTGGATTTGGCACCCGGCCTTTGATTTGCGACTTGGCAACAATTAATCTTCGTTTGGCCTCTAGTGTCGTAAATATAGGTTCCAAGTGATTCTTCGCATTTTGTAGCGAGGATAGAGGTTGGAGAAGTTTGCACTTTCTGTGTGGAAGAGTCAAGGAGCTCGCTGTAATTTGATCCTTTGTTACGGCCAGTGTCACCGTATCACATGCTTTTGTGTCATCCTGGATCGCCGGCGCAATAGATCCCTCTGGAGCAATCACAGATTGCATCATGATAGGTGCATCGAGCACACTCGAGGGGTGTGGCGCGGCAGATTCCTTCTCTACCAATTCTTCATCATTATATGTTGAAAGGTTTATTAGGGGATCGGTGCCATCACTGCTGTTACTTATAGATTCTTCTAAGAGGATTGGGCCAGCTGGTACTACGTGTACTCCTTCCTTTGTTCCAGCATTTTCGGCCCCATGGAAGGGTCCGTTAACCGTTACGTTAACTGTTTTAAGATGACGCAGGAATTTTCTTGAGTCAGCATTGCGTTTGGCTTTCCTTTGAGGCTGATTTTTACTTTTTTTAGTCAAGCCGCTCTTAGGCTGTGCACTGCTTGCAGTGGTCTTTTGGGTGTCCAATGGGCCTTTGAAAATGCTATATAATTCGGGCATGGCAATAGCCTCCCCATTGAGGGGCGTAGCTGGCATTTGGGTGCTTGTTGCTTCCCTAATGGCTGGTAGTGTTGAGGTCGATGGCACTTGCGGATTTAAATGAGCCAAATTCGAGGCCGCTTGGGACTCCTTAATAGCGTTTGCGAAACCACTGCTGACCTTGTTTAGTTCTTTTAAAGGCACGTTCACAGGGTGGCAGTCAACTGCAAGTGTGCTATTTGCAGCAGCCACCGATGCTGGTACACCACCAGGATTCTTCAGTGTTTGTAATAAGCGTACCTCGCTGTCAACAGGGCTCAAACGGTTCAGTGCATTTTCCATTTGTGTCGGTGAGCTTAAGGTAGCGTCTTGTGCTGGGCCGGTAAGGTGTTTTTGAGTGTTCCGTGTAGCATTAACACAGGCTTGTTCAGTGAGGCGTTCTACATTTGTTGGATTAGCTGTTTTAGGTAACCGGCCATTAGCTGGACAACCAGTCCCGTCCGTTTGCTGGTCGTTTTTTTTTTTCTGTTGTTGAAAAATCCCCAATGCCTCTTTTGCGACTTCGGCCAGCAATCTTTTATCTAAACTTGCATTTTTGGCATGTTCAACAAGGGTTTCTATGGCCCAGTCGGTTTTTCGATGGATTTCATGAAGCACTTCTTTACAGTGGAAATTTTTGTTTTCCATGCTAAGCAACTTGTTATTTATTGTAGCAACCACTGATGAAAGCTCTTTTATATTCTCGTTAAGATTTTCATACATTTTGATAAATGGAGCCATTGATAATGTCATGGATGAAATTATAGTTGCTTGTAAATCTTTGGCATGGTAAGCAGTGTCCCTCTCTTCTAACACGTTATTAATAGATCGTGGATGTATCCTATCACGATTCACAGGTCTTCTAATCTTTGGGTATGGGCGTTCCATTATCGATGAGTCAGTGGAGTCATCGTCTGTTGAGGAAACAGTAGCGGCTAAGGGTTTAATTGGTTCTGGCTGTGTTGTGTTAGTTTTTAAGAGTGGTGAAGAGAGGTTTAGTGGAATAGTTACCATTTTCAGTTTTTTATTCTGTGAGCAGCTGACGCTAGGTGATATGCTCTCGATTAGCCTCCTACGTTTCAATCCGGAGCTTTCTTCTCGTGATTGTAGTATGGGCTGTGGTATCGTTGGTACTTCATCAACACCCGGACCAATGTTTTCACACTCCGACATGGACACTCCACAATTTGCTAATTTTTTAGAAGCTCTTTCCGCATTAAGGCGTGTGAGGGCGTTTAAAAGTTTGTTAACTACTTCCAAAGAATTTCTTCTTTCCGATCCGGGTTTCAGGTCAATGAAGGGGGTAGGGCGATCTTGATTAGTTGACTCTTGATTTTGATCTTGGCTAACCACCCTTCCCACTCGTGCTGGTGTCACACTCTTTATTAACACAACATCTTCCCCACTTGACTCTGAGACATTTTTACCCTTGAAAACGTCATCGCTGGTATCCTCTGCCGGATGGTTGGTATTGCCAATGAAGGGTGCTGTATCTACAGCACTATAGAACCTAGGCTGTGGGGACATTGGATTTCCAGTGGGATTGGGCGATTGATTAGTGGACAAGTTCAGATATAAAGTCGCACCATCCATGGATATCTGATGCTTGGCCCAGTCACCAGCAAGTACACTGTGTTTACATGGCAATTTGTGAACATCGTCCGTCAAAACCACTAAAGTTGTTTCCGTAGTTGCTTCAGCAGGGGAGCTTGTCTGCTCCATAATCCTTGGATGGGACCCTCCACCTACCGCGTCCACAGCGGTAGGCCCCCCTGCCCCGGCAACATGGTATCTAAGGTAGGATCCTTCTTTATTTATCTCTTCAGCAAGGGTAGCCCCACCACTGTCGCTCATGTCATTTATTGCATGCAGCTCCTCAGGCAGCCAAGTTTCCTGCTCCTGTACGTCCACTGATAACACAGTAGAGGGCAGTGTCTGAGGGCAGATCTCCCGATCCATGACTCGGGCAAGGCAATTAGGTGGTTTCAGTATTGCACAGTGCAAATTACCACTTATTTGTTCCATATGAGGTGAACCTCTAGATGGTGTGGGCGATGGTACTGTAATATTTAGTGGTAGTACCTCAGCTGGGTGGATGACAGTGTTTATTAGCTCAGCAGGCCGCTCCATATTTGATCCTGCTGCACTAGCGTCTTTCTGCTGATCATTTATGTACTGCGGCGGCTCCATGGTCGACGTAGATTCTAATTTGCGCTGGGCACGTGTTTCTCGCATTGTGGGAGCCTGTTTGAAGTTTACTGCAATACTATTTAAGAGCGAATGTTAGCCTTTACAGAAAAATGTATTGTCAGTAGAAGATTAGGACACGTCCACAGCAAGGGCATACACACCAGCTCCCGCTTCCACTTACCAGCGTATATATAAAGGTGGGTGGCCGTGTTGTCCGAGTCAGACGTGGCACGATGTAACTTCTTACCGCAGCCGGCAAGTTCAAGCCTTTTCTCCTCTCAAGATATCTCTAGTCGCACGAAGGTAGTGGAACTTACTGGCATCCGGCAGCCGCACACGCCGAACAGCCTAACAGCACCAGCCCTTCTACCACCAGGGCTTACGCCGCGAGGGTGGTTGGGCCGGCAATTAGTACCCGGCTGTGGTCACGTGATCAGTCACGTGAGCGGTATGAGCCCCGCCTCCTCCAGGAAGCAGGGAGCAGCAAGAGCTCCTGCTCGCAATGCTGCTGGCCACAGATAACAAAGCCTTTTCTTATCAGAACGTTCGCAGCTCAAGGCACACCTTCAGCGTCCACAACTACACGCCACTCGGGCGGTTGGGCCGGCAATTAGTACCCGGCTGTGGTCACGTGATCAGTCACGTGAGCGGTATGAGCCCCGCCTCCTCCAGGAAGCAGGGAGCAGCAAGAGCTCCTGCTCGCAATGCTGCTGGCCACAGATAACAAAGCCTTTTCTTATCAGAACGTTCGCAGCTCAAGGCACACCTTCAGCGTCCACAACTACACCTGTGGACCTTAACTAACAGAATTTCAGTCTGGCATTATTTTAGGCATTCACCCGCTCTGTCTCAATCTAACAGCCGCAGCGGTGGTATATGCGTCATTCCTTTCGTGATTCCTATGGTTACCATTTTTTATACTTTTATCTCTAAATTACCTTTCTGGATTCCTTACACTATGGGGTTCACTGTAAATTGATTACATCCGACGTTGGGCCAAGGGACGCAATGTAATCCAACCGTTCCCGTCCAAACGACTCAAAATGGCCGCCATATAAATAATCTGGGTCCGTAGCAACAGCGTTACCAACGCTATGCTGTTAGGCCCCCACTGAGCCGCGGAGTGACTCAGCACCTCTCGAGCGAGGAACACACTCGTCCAGCTCATCTTTGTGCGAACATCCACACAGGTATGCTCACGCGTGCAGTCAGAGATTTCTTGACGACCCATATGCGTTGCCACAGCTCTGATATGCCGTCCATTCCGCTCTCTCTTTTTTAGATTTCTTCCTAGAAACATCCTGAAATTGTAAACATCAGTAACCACAGGTTTACAAGCCTCGACCACAGAGGTAAGATTCCACCACCACGCATATTGCGGATGGTATATTCTCTGTAAGTGTGATATTTCACATGCATTTAAAGGACTCTGTTAATCAGTATTGAGTGCCCTTTCCCTGCTTTTTGTAACAGGACCACATTGAGATCCTCACTACGCCTAGCAGTTCCTAGAAAATAGTGCCCGTGGAAATAATTACCCACAGGTAAGCTGTGCTCTATTATGCAAAATGTAGAGACCACACAGTACTTGATTAAATCTTCCTAGAGTTATACGTGCTCCCGCACTCTCCTGATAAGACTCTCCCTTTTCCCCTGCAGAATGCACTACATCATGTACAGCATTTTGTTCTGATGAAGACCGTGTACAAGATTGGGCTAAATAGGCTCTCCTAAACGGTTGAAACACCCTGGTGTAGATGCACCCCTAACCACAGTGCATTGCCACTGCTTACCACCAAATAGAACGATTGCTTTTCACAACCTTTGTTTTGTTGTTACTATGTGAAAGTGTTTTTTGTTATATATTGTACTATGTGAATTGTTGTGACAAACAACAACTGTGATAAAGTTTGTCTTACACACAAAAATTGACTGTTATGCCAGAAAACATTTGGCTCTGTGTTGTAAATCCTTTAGTCTGTAAGTTTTTTGATTGAGACATTGTGATGTCATATTATTGAAAGAAATGTTCATTTTATACCAATTTATAAAAATTGAAAACGATTAACAAACAATCTCTTTTCAGAAGTAGACTGAGGTTTTATGAGTGTTTTTTTTAGCACATCTTTATCCGGACCTATTCAATTGTAATTTTGTTCAACTAGTAACCCTACTGGGTAGAATAGGCTCCCAACCAGGAGCCCATTTATTGGATTTGCAGCAGTTTCTGACAAACTGCTTTTCGAATGGATTGTGTCCTCCAACGTATTTCTCATCTTTGATAATCACGTCCAGTTTCGCCTGCATCGAAAAAGAAATTCTCGGCAGAGGGCACCATGCGTCGAAGGCGTTGAGTCAATGTCCCTCTAAGGCCTCTGTCGAGGGTGACGTCATTGGGTGTATAAGTAGCACGCGTGGCGCCCGTTGGCCTCAGTTCCGTTTTTCCGCAAATGTGTTTACTTCGGAGACTTGGCGCGCCTCACTAGTAATTATTTGCTACGCGAATCCTGAAAAAATCGAATTTATCGATGACGCCTCTACCCCGACGACTCCTCGCACGGGCTTCAAGAAGTGTAAGGAGTATGATTCGAAAATGTCGATCACGGATCCCCATCGTTCTTGCCTGTCTTGCTTGGGGCAAGGCCATGACACCGATTCCTGTGAAAAGTGTCAGGCTATGAGGGGAAAACGCTTCGAGAACGAAAGGGGAAGTTACAGGTAGGGAAATTGCCCCGTAAAACTAAAACCGATCGTTCCTTGACCGTCGATTCCGGAGATCGGTCTCCTCGACATAAGAGTGACAAAAAGTGATCGAGGTCCACTAGTGGTTCGCGCCACTCGTCCTTTATGAAGCAATCGAGGAGACGCCGCCATCATTCGCCATCCTCCTCATCGGACGTCGGACGAAGCCCCCAAAAAATGTAAGTGCCCCACCAAACATTCATCATCTGAAGATTGGGCGGCATTCCGCTTGAAAATACTGGAAATATTTGAAAAGGGTAAGCCTCTGTCCACGCCTTATTCGGAAGCCGGCAGAGAGCAGTCCCGTACCGACACTCGCGCACCCTTGAGTCCGACTGGTCGAATGAAGGTTCACAGAGAACCCTCAAGGTCTCCGGGGAGTAAAAGTCACCCGAGACGCTGTCGAATCCTCCACGATCATCGAAGCCAAAATCTTCGAAGAAAGATCTGGTGACGAGGATGCCCCATTTGGCCTTGACTTTGGAACTCCAAATGTACTGGAATGTCTTATTTCGGAAGAGAGCAGGATGAGAGACCATGTTGACACTCTGCATAATGCCAGTGGCATTGATACATCGCCTGAAATGGGGTTTGGTAGGCCAGAGCCAGGAGAGCATGCTGACTCTTCATATCGTCACCTGATGTCGAAGGTGGTGGAATATTTAGGCTGAGCTAGACCTCTGATTCAATTTGTCCAGGATGACCTGATATTCTGGACCAAGATCCACCTACGGACCCAATCTTATCTGTAGCTTTACAAAATAGGGTGGCCAGAAATTGGGAATCCCCGGACATCAACCCTGCAGTGGATAAACCCCTTCCAAGAAAATGCTGCCCTTCCTGTAGCGACCCTGGCTATCTGTCCAAGCACCCCTTTCCCGAGAGTCTGGTGGTCCATGCAGCCACGGCTACATCAAATAAGGCAGCGTACCCTACCATACCTCCTGATAGAGACGACAAGTGTGTGGATGGATGGGCGCGGAAGGTATTTTCAGCTGGGAGCATAGCCCTGAAGTCGGCCAACTCTACATGTGCCTTAGCCACGTTTTCATACACTCTCTGGGAGTGCATATCCATGGCGGCGGAGCACATTCCAGAAGGGGAGGAAAGGGAAGATTTCCTAGCTATCGTCAAGGATGACAAAGAAGCCATGCATGAATCCCTTTAATCTGGATTGGACACTGCCGACAGCATCAGCAGGTCCATGGCTACGAGCATGGTAATGCACAGATTTGCGTGGTTGCGCAAGTCAGGTTTTTCACCCGACGTGCAGGCTCGTCTGCTAAATATGCCATTTGAATTGTCTCACCTATTTGGCAACAAGGCTGACGAGAGCCTTGAGAGGTTGCAGACCTCAAAGGCGGCTGCCAAATCTTATGGGGCCGTTGTTAGGCAACCTCAGCCTTTTCGTTCTTCAGGACAACCATGGAGGGGGCATCCTATTGTTACTACTTGTCATTTGGTAAGGCAAGAGGAATGGCCAGTTAGAGGCCAAAAAAAAACCCTTGTGGTGGATGAGGAAAAAGTGCAAAGCCAGCTCCAGCAACAGCTTCCTGCCATCAGCAGCTACAGCAACTGCATCAAGAATCACTGGTGGGGGGCAGAATGTCTCAGCATTTCAAAGAATGGCGAGCCATTACTTCAGATGCTTGGGCTCTGGAGACAATAGCCCAATGTTACTGCCTTCCATTTATAACGCAGCCTCACAACAATCCACCGGTGAAACACTCTTTGAGGATTCCAGATCTGCTCCTTGTGCAGGAAATAATAACCCTGCTAGAGAAAGGTGCTATAGAACCAGTACCTGTAGAGGGTTGGTATTTCCCATATTTTTTTATCCCCAAAAGGACGTAGGACTGAGACTCATCTTGGACTTGAGATACTTGAACAAGTTCCTCAGGAAGGACAAATTCAAGATGGTCACACTTTCTCAGATCCTTCAGGCCCTCCCGTTACAGGATTGGTTGGTGTCATTGAACCTTCAGGATGCTTATTTTCATGTGCCAATCCATTACAAGCACAGAAAATACCTGAGGTTCGCAGTTGGAGGCTCGCACTATCAGTTTAGAGTCCTACCATTCAGGTTGACCTCCACCCGAGGATCTTCACCAAACTGATGGTGGTGGTGGCAGCGCATCTCAGGAGAGGAGGGATTCATGTCTACCCCTACCTGGACGATTGACTGATCAGGGCATGTGCTCCCTAACAAGCTCTGGATCATATGTCACCTGCCACTCCCTTCACAGACTGGGCTTCTCCCACAATTTCAAGAAGTCACAGATGACACCTTCCCAGCAGCTCCTGTACAGCAGAGCTGTACTAGACACATCCTTGGGAAAGAGCTCGCCACCCAAGGTGATGGCTCAAGATTTTCTTCAGATGGTTACCACATTTCAAACTGCCCAGAATCTTCCGGCCTTCGATTTCTTGAGGTTGCTCGGCCTCATGGCATCCTGCATTTTTCTAGTGCCAGAAGCCCACCTGAGAATGAGATCCCTTCGATGGGCTCTAAGAACACAATGGTCCCAATTCTCAGGAAAGATGTCGGACCAACTTCAGGTTCAAACCAGGGTCTCACAGGATCTTCTGTGGTGGGCCTGCGAAGACGATATTCTGAAGGGAGAACATTTTGGGCAGCCAGTGCCAGAGATTACAGTAGTGACGGACGCCTCACTGACGGGGTGGGGAGCCCATGCCAACGGTCTGACAATAAGTGGTTGTTGGTCTCCATCGGAGTCCAAACTACACATCAACCTTTTGGAGAAGAGGGCAATCAGACTAGTGCTGAAGGACTTTCTGCCCTATGTCGGGGGTAAAGAATGTCCTGATAATGACGGACAACACAGGAGCCATACATTAACTCAACAAGAGAGGAGTGTAGGGTCTCTACCACTGTGCAGAGGGGCAATGCAGCTCTGGCACTGGGCAATTAGAGAAGGAATCTCCCTATCAGCAGTTCACCTAGCCAGGGAGGAGAACCCGACGATGGACGCTCTGAGCAGGCCGACCACAGTCTCCCACGAGTGGGAGCCAGCTCAGAAAGTCCTTCAAGAGATCTTCCCCCTTTGGAGAACCCCTCAGGTAGACCTGTTCACGACCAGAAGCAACTAAAAGTGCGAAAGGTATTGCTCAAGGTAATTTTCTCCAAGAGGAGCTCTAGGAGACTCGTTCGTGGTGGATTGGGATTTTCCACTTCTATACGCGTTCCCCCCGATCCCTGTAATTTCTCATGTAATCAGGAGGTTGAGACGGTTCGGAAGCCGCATGATCCCGATTGCCCCGGATTGGGCTAGGAAAACGTGGTACCCGGACCTTCTGGATATGTCCATCTGTCCTTCGATAAGTCTTCCACAAAGAGAGGATCGTCTCTCGCAAGGGGAGGGACAGGTTCTCCATCCAGAGGTCAACAGTCTTAACCTTCACGCATGGTTTCTGAAAGGTTGAGATACAAGGATTGGGACTTCCCAGATGATGTAATGGAGGTGTTGCTTTTGGCAAGAAGGCCAGCAACAAATTCTCTGTACCGTTGCCGCTGGAACAAATTTTGCAACTGGTGCAGGGAAAAGAATGTTGATCCTTTTCTATGTTCCACTCCGGAAGTGCTTTCCTTTCTCCTTTCATTAGCACAGAAAGGTCTTAATATTGGAACCATTAAAGGTTACCTCGCAGCGCTTTCTATATACAAGCGCTCTTCGTAAGAATGCTCTTACTTCAAAATTCCCTTGGTGATTCAATTTCTGAAAGGGCTCACAAACCTGTTCCCGCCTTCTACTTTTCAGGTTCCAGTTTGGGATCTTAATTTGGTTCTAAAATGTCTGTGTGCCCCATTTGAACCCTTGCACACATGCCCATTGAGGTTATTGACTTTCAAAACCATATTGTTGGTTGCATTGACATCTGCACGTAGAGTGAGCAAGTTGCACAAAGGCCTTCGAGGGACATCGACTCAACGCCACCGACGCATGGCGCCCTCTGCCGAGAATCTTTTTTACAATGCTGGACGTGATTATCAAAGATGAGGAATACGTTGGAGGAACATCCAATCGAAAGAATGTTACCAGTTGGTAAGTAACTTGTTCATCTGCACGATACATTCGATCTTGCCGCTCGAACTCTGTGCTAGGGAATTGTGTTTTATAGCTCAGAGGAGGGGGCACATTACTATTGACGTACAGGGAAATACGTGTATTTGTGTGCACCACGCAAAAGGTTATTTTTTAAATAAAATGGAAATGTATTGTATACAGGCGTGTTGATACTGGTAAAATGGAAGTATATATTGTGATATGTGGTTCACTTGAAATATTTGGTTGTTTTTGTAGTACACTGTTTGCCAGTAATACTGTTAATTGTTGTGGCATGTGTTTCCAGAAATGAAACTGACTCTGCCACGCTCTGAACGCTATGAAGGGTGCCATTGTGATGTGTCCTTCAAAACATTGGACTAAGAATTTGTTGGAGTAAATGTGTCGACAATCCACAAAGAAATGATAAGATTCCCTGTATTAAAAGCAGACATCGGAAAGTTAAGTTTCTATTTTAGAACACTATATTGTGAAGCGGTTGGTCCTCTACAACATCGGAAAAATGCACGGAGCAGGAGTATGTAACTATGTAAAATCAATGGCAATAACACATTTCAGTAAGCAGTTTACAATTAAATATACAAATACATTCTTATTTTGGCTAAAAATTAAAGTTACAAGTAACATATACGACTACTGTTTGCTGCAAATTGAACATTAATCCGGCACAGCGTTCATCATATGGCAGACAGTACACTTTCCACACTTCAATAGCTTTTAGTTAAGTTACATTTGGGGTTTTCTGTGGTTGTCTGCGTAGGTCCCACAGAAAGCCCATTTAGTCCTACTATGGACTACATTCCCCCATAGTGATGACTCTAGAGAGCTTGCATTCTGCAACTTCACAAACTAACACTGTTTATACAATTGGCTTAGAAAACTCTGGTGGTGGAAACAACCAAAAGAGTGTGTTTTGTAATGGTTTTATTTATTTTATTCCAAAATAAACAGATTGATTGGTTGATTGAAGTGGGAAGCGTAACTGCTACACAAGGCTACGCCAGGATACAAAATTCCAGTTTAAGGCAGGCAGAGCACATAATGCCACATTTGCTTCTGTGCTGGACACCCAAGTTTCACTGTCAGCAGAGAAGCTTCAATTAGTACTAAATTGCCCCTCTCATGGTCGCACATAATATAAAATGCTTACTTGAAAGAAACCCCTGCTTCAGGGCACTAGCAGCGCAAAGTCAGACAGTGGGACAACCACTTGCCCACAAGGATCCAAGATGGCGGAAAGCCCTTCTATACGTTTGGTTCAGCCTCCCTACCATTCAGAACTGTTAACTGAACTCAGTGTAAATAATAGCAATATGAAGTCCCCACTCATTCTAAGAAATATGTAAAGGTGCTCACAGGGAGCCCAATCCTGTAGCCGGTTCTACAGGGCTCAAGGCCCACACCCTCAGTCTGTCTGTTTGGAACAGGATGTGGCAAGTGACTGGGGAACACTGAGGAGTCCAGAGTAAGGAGTTTGAAGGAAGTTGAATAAAAGTGAGAGGAAGAGGTTTGAGGCCAGAATGGTAAAAAGAGGTGGGAAGAGAACACCAGGAGGTGGTGAAGTATCAAAAGAAAGTGGGCGAGAACATCAGGAGAAGGAAGTGGAAGCAAAGTACTAGGTTGAGGTGGTAAGAGAATAATAGTTGAAGGAGGTGGAAGAAAAGTATCAGGAGGGTGGCAAGAACCTCAGGTGATAGAGGCAAAGTGCCAAGAGGACAGGGGAAGAGAACATAGTCAGGAGGAGGATAGTGCTCAAAGAAGCGAAGATGGTAAAGGGTGAGGATGTTGGGGAAAGCGTTGAACAATCTGAAAAACCAGAGGCTGAAGGCCACATCTTTGAGAAAGAGAAAATACCTTGTGGTGAACTCTAGGGAATTGTAGGGGATCCTATCCCTTGGCAGAGCCTAAGCCTCCCTGCGAAAGTGCGCTCAACCAGTGGCAAGTGGTGGAGAACAAAAGACACTTAGTATCTTATCCTAAAACAGCAGAGGAAGAAATGAACACAATGAAAGACACAAAGGGGCATGGGTTGGAATCTCTGTAAAACCTACAATGAGAGCCTGAAAGATAAGTGCCTGTAAAGGATTGGGCTCTACCACAGGTGTAAATACTGGGCCTTAGAAAGAGAAAACATATCTTGAACTCTGTTGGTAAAACAGAATACTTAAATACTTAGTTTGGTGGACAGTATCTTTGTATGTCCCATCCAGCCATATGGAACTTGTTATCAGACTGACAATGAAGAATCAGATGTGTCACATTCTGTTTTTTGTCGACGCGGTGCATTTCAGGCAATTTTGTTTTGTAATGCCTCCCTTAAAAAGAATCTGTAATAGCCTTTTTGAGCCAGTCGTTGGATTCCATATTCTCTTTTAATTTTAAATGTATGTGCTGTACTGCAGCTGTTTTTCATGCAAAGAAGATCCACATAGGGAATGTTTTTAATTGATCTGCATGGGCTCTTTCCATAGTAAGCACTACATTTATTGCATTTGGCTTCCTGTACAATATGCAGTGCATATTGTCTATATAATAATCCAATTTGAGAAACATTTTTTGTTTTCAGTTTGCGTAAAGTCCAAGTGCCATCATTGTTTTCAAGATAATGTACATCCTCATTTAAAAGGGACGCTGATCTCTCTACCTTAAGTGATCTTAATTTAGGAATCTATAAATGTGGCTAGAGTACTAGGCAAGGAACAATAACAGATTCAGTATCATTCAAAACACCGTATTAAACTGACCCATGATGATGTTGGAGTGTAGAGCAAATCTGACAGTTTTCACCTTTTTCTGTTTGTGTATATGTTGTAAGGAACACATGGTGGCAACAGTAAATACAGACACAGGTGATCACAGTTCAAGGGTGTTTATTAAACTGTGTGCTTATCTAAACCTAACTCTAAGATGGGAGCAAGCGTCAACCATCACATGAAAAAAAGGGAAGTGGCATTGTGTCAAAATAAAAAAAAAGGGCCTTTACTAAGAAACCTATTGCCAAACCTTACAACTGATATAAAAAGTGTGTGGGATGGTTTTCAAGAAAAGAAAGAAGTGTCCACAAATAGTATGTCAGGATGCGGTAGCTTGGATCTCCCTTCCCCCCCATTTTGAGCATGGTGTAAAGTGGGCTCTTGGAGCAAAGTACACTCTCAAGCTTCCCCAGCATAAGACTACAGTTTCACTTGCAGCTATCAGGGCCGTTGATGGCCAAGTCTCCTTTCACTTGAAAGTCTCTTGCCTTCGAGGACCTGATGTTTTCAAATAACAAAAACAAAAGTTCCTTCAACAAAATGAAAGTTTGTTTCCTGGTTTTACTTAGGGTGAGGATTCTTCACCCCCTGCCCCCCTCTTCCGGACACTGACCCTCTTTACTTTCAGCCTCCCTCCTCCGGGTTCACTATGGCTTATCCTTTATTCACCAATCATAATGTCTTTTTAAACCGTTCCAGTGGGCATCCCTTGGCCGGGTTCACGTTTGTCAACACTGTTTCTTGGGACTTTAGACATTGCCCCTTCCTTGTCAGCATTCCTCTTCCGGTTTCACTCTTGCCAACTTCACATTCACGTTTACTTTCAATGTTAGCGGGATTCACTTCACCTGCTTTGTCATATGCCGGGATTCACTTACCTTGCTTTCTTTATAATTCTTAGGGCAAGGGCTTTCGACTGTACGCAGATTTTGCTTGACCTCCTTTATGACTACTTTTACCTATCTTGGGGGCTCTCCTACGGCCTTCTGGTATCTATAGTTTTAGTCAGAGTGGATGGACAAGGGTTTCTCAGAGCAACACCCACGTGGTGCTGGTCCCCTTCTGCAGCTGGTCTCCCCCTTTTCAATTTTACAGTTCTTTGAACTTCTTTCGTTCTGCCACTTTGCGACACTTCATTCATCACAGCCAGGTTCTTATCGGTTCTCCCCTCGACTCACCGGCTGTGATGAAATGCTTGGCTTTCCTCGTAGCTGGAGTCAAAGCGGTACCATGGAAGCAGGAGTCTCCCTCGCTCCGGCTTATCATTGTCGGCACGCTGCGTGTACCGTTGACATCTACTACAAAACACTTATGTTATTGTCCTTGGTGTTATGATTCCTTCTGCAGAGGTTTTGCATGGTTTTTTGTCGAAAGGGGCAAAGTCGTACATCTCCTCGTCTTCCTGTTGATATTCGCCATCTTTCTCCTCCACTTGAACTGCTGGGTCTGGATAGCTGTCTCATCTTCCGGTGTGCCTTGCTCTCATGCGCCACCTTTCATCCCTGTTGGGAAGAGAAAGGGCCGTCGCCTGTGTGTGATTCTGATCAATTGCCTGACTTTGCCTCACCCTTGTATTGGGACATGTCAGCTAAATGGCTCTGGAACTGCTTCTCACCCATCGGTGTCCTACTCCCACACCCCGAGGACCCACCATCCAGGTGATCCTCCCTCACTGGTCCAACCCCAGGAACTGGATCCAATAGGGATGGCTGTGTCCTGGCCACCTGGATGGCAGATCCCCCGGGACTAGCTACGGGGAGACCTTCAGGTTTCTCACGATGTCCATTGATCAGAAAACCTGCAAGTCAACTTGAATGTGTTCATTTGCAATAGCATATGTGTGTGCACTGCAGCAGCATGACCAGCGCCTGCCTGACTAGCACAAAGTCATTTCTCAACAAATGTTCAGTGACTCTGTTGCAGGCCCTGCAAATTCTTAAAAATCACAGTAGTCCTGCAGGGCGAGTTCCTTAGTTTACTCACTCGACCTAAGAGAAGTGTACTCGCGAAGGTGACAAAATATTTACCAGTGCTTTTTGTTAAATGTTTGGTCTAATGTTACCATCCAAAGGCCAGTCATGCATAGTGAAACTTCTGTTTGCCATTTACGGCAAATTATTGTTTCAGTAAATGACACACAAAAGTTTCAACCATCCCTATGGTTCTCACCCTTCATAAAATCTGCTCGTCAATGTGAGTGGGTTAGTAGATCTAGTGATCCCTGTGTTGGACTGTGTTTCTTGGGTGCATGGTATTTGGGATTGATTCCTTTGTTGTTCTACTCCTGATGCACTTTAATGTTTTTTATTGTAGGTTAGGAAGGATGCTCCTCGGGTTGTAACTTTGGTGACTTGTTCTTTCTGATGTGTAACTGGGAGTGATTAGTCCTTGGAATGTTTGTTTTTGGGCTTTTGGTTGCTTGTGATGTTTGTGATTTGGATACGCTCAAACCTGCTAAGCATGGTTCGAGCAGACCCATACTTTTCTTGGGCAATATCATTCTTGGGTAAGTTAGTGTTCAGAGCATTGTGAGGGGTCAGAAATGCGAGACTGACACAAAGGTAAAGTTTTCTCAAGGTTTGCAATTTGTTCTAAGTAGAAAAGGGGTTTAGGCAGAAACCTGTGCAGTTCCCTTAGGGACCACTGCAAAAGGCTTAAGACTACAGGTGTTGGCAGTAAACCCGATTGGTAGCAGTCTGTGCCACCCAGATTTACCTGGTAGCTGTGGCTGAGCAGCCAGACTTCTCTCAAGAAGAGTTAGACAGTATATAGAGTATACAAGATAGGTACCAAATACAGTAGCACAAGCAAACACTGACCAGAGTTTGGGTATAAAAGTATATAATTATTTATTTAAAAACACACCTTGTAATATACACTAACACTAATATGGCAAGCAAGTTCAAAACACAGTCACTATTAATATATATACATCCCTGATTACTCGTTGAACAAGTCTTAGTTAAAACACCACTTATTTTCAGACAGAGGTGAGCGCTTAACCTAAGATGGCACTCCAATAAGTTAATTAAAAAGGGAGGGAAAAAGGCAGAATTAGGAACATTCACAATACCAACACTTTAGGAGAACCAGAGCAAGTCAGAAAAGGCAGAGTGTACCGAGGAGCAAGAAAGTCATAGGCCAGGCCCACTCTTGAAGAGAGCAAGGCGGAATGTGTCCAAGATCACACAGTTGAATAGTACTTTTTAAGAGTCGCTGCAAAGAGTTCAAAAAGGGTTGGCTCAAGTTAGGAAAAGTTAGTTAGTAGGTCCAAGGTCACCCCAGGATAGAAAGTCAAGGATTTACGGGACACCTTGAACAGTCTGTTGCAAGGGAGACCAGGCGGGACTCAGTACCTGAAATGGTGAGAAAGCTCCAGCGGGGGCAGTTGTTCCTGGCAGCGGGTGCAAGTCAGTGCTTCGTCCAGGGGAAGGGGAGATCTCGACGTGGAGGAAAGCTGGAGATCGTTGCACTGCCAGAGAAGAAACCAGCCGCGGAGTTTCCCAGTTAAATGCTACTACCCTTTTATTCGCGGTAGTGGTGAAGCGTGGCTATCCGGCCGCCGGGGTGCTTGGCATGGGCGATTCGACCACTGGATGATCCAGGAAGGCGAAAAAGAGGGCGAACTGGTTATCCCCACCAGCTCAGAGGAAGAAGACTCTCCGGGATGAAGATCTTCTCTGTCGTTGGGGAAGTGGTGAGACGGTTCAGCAGGGCTCCACCGGTGGTGTCGTCGTTGCAGGTCGGCTCAGCTTCTCCCTCTTCGGATTCTTTGGTCCTGTGGAGACTTCTGAAGTTCCAGTCCCCAAAGCCCTGCTTTTATGCATAAAACCCCCATACATCAGTCCTAGCTGTCACTCAAACATGCAGAGTGGTGAGCCGGGCGGCTCACCACTGGGCCAATCACACAAGAGTGTGACTTGAGTTGCCGAGGTAACTCAGTCCGGGGTGCCTAAACCCCCCTCCCACACATCCTGTAGACCCAGACAGAGTGGCACCACTTTTGGAGGATTCTGTGGAGAAGCCCGCCAAAAAGTGGAACAAAGGGCTTGGGTTGGAGTTACAGAGGCAAACACAAACGCCATTTTAAAACCGAGTCCTGGCAAAAAGAACCAACCGGGGACTAAATATTAAATAAATAACCCAGCGGTATCTTTAACATTGCACCAAAAAGTGGTGCGTTTAAAATGAATGGGAAAATCCCATAGGAAATATTCCAGTGGAATATTTCGCGTGGTAACCACTGCCACCAGCCAGAAACTCGACGAGGGGGGACTGCACAGTGCCCCCTCGAGCAACAGACCCAGGGGCAGTCTAATTACCCCTACCAGTACTTCCACAATATGATGGTTTGTACTGGTTCTGTTCACAATTTAAGACTAGTAAAGTCAATGGTGACTTTACATGCCCTGGGAGACAGTAGTGAGTCCCAGGGTATGGAGTCTGTTTGGGGGTCACTATGACACCCCTGTGTTACTGCACGGAGGGTGCTGTGTAACACACTTAACAAAAACCACATGAAACCCTAGGAAGTAAAAGACCCCATAGCCCATAAAACACATTACAAAGTCAAAGGATATCTCAAATCATGTCTAAGAGTGGGAGAAAAAGAGTCTCGCTCTTAGCAGGAGAAAAAAAGAAACCCCAAAAATCCAGCAAAGCTGCCGGGGGACTCACTAGCTTTGGGAAATTAGCCTTAACAGAGAATTCTCCCTAACACCAGTTTTTCCTTAACTAATGGAGAGGTCCCTACCTAGCAAACTAAAACTAAAGAAAATTGACCTAATGTCCAACATATCTCTGGCCGTCACAATATTACATACAATAAAATGATACAAGGAAAATATGGCTAAAGTTTAGTTAAACAAAAGAGTCGTAATACCAACTCAAACGTTCTTAGAAGCACTTCTTTGCGACAAGGGTGGTATTCCCTTCCCCTGGATCAATTTAGGAATACTTAGAATATAGTTCTATTTCAACAAAGTTCTGTTGAAAGAAATAGAAAAGTATTTTTCAACCAAAGGGTCTTTCTTGGAGAAACAACCAATGTCCTTTTCACCACAGCTTGTTGACAACTCAAACAATTCAATGTCTTCCACAATATTCCTCTTGCAAGGATGATTGACTTTCTCCCGAAAGAATTTGTTCTGTTATCAAATAACACTTTCTTCAAAAGAAACATACTTCTTGTCAAGATAGCGTGTCACTCTTTCTCAATAATTCTTGAAATAAAACTCCTTTGACGGGATAGCAAACAACTTGCCTCAGTGATTATACTGCTTGTCAAAAATTGATAAAAGCACATAAATTCTCTTCTTTCAACAAAAGTTATTTCCACAAATCTTTCTACCACAAAGATATCAAACCATCATTTCTTTCCTGGTCCACTCGCCTGCCAGGACTAACCACTATAAGCCCTTCCTTGTATACTTGCCTGCCAGGAAGAAAACTCCTACCACAAATTTCAAACTCGATGGCTTGATACCAGTATTCTCCACACCTGCCTTTCGGTGTAGTTTCACAATTTCTTGGCTGTTGGCAATGTAAGATATAAGCTTTCCCAAAATGATATGTCTTGTAAGGGGACTTACGCTTTGGTTGCTTTATTAAGGGGTTTTCACAACTTCTTGACTGATTGTAATGCTGGTAATGAGTTTTTACAAGGGGTTGTCTTGATCTTGTCTGCCTGTAGCCTCTTGGCTGTATGTAATTTTAGTAAGAAGCTTCCCCCAATGATTTTGCCCAACGTCTTTTTAGCTTCATTTTCCTTAATTAATTGGTATTCATTAAATACGTTCTGCTTAGATTTGTTTATTGTTCAGTATTCAAAGTTATTGGTTGTGACAGCTTTCGTGCAGAGAGTGCTCCGGGGTCTGCATTCACTCACTGTCAACTCACTGGTTCTTCAAGGCAGCTCTCTTAATGTCAGGCTTCGCAGCAGTGCTTCTGCAGTCAGTCATGCCTTCTCTTCCTCTTCTGCGAGCCTCGAGTAAGATGCACAGTGGTCTCCGGGAGTGAGGACAGCTCCGTTGATCTTCCGCAACTTCCCTCGTCGGTTCCACGCTGCTTCGGGAATGCATCTCCTTCAAAGCTGGGCTTCTTCTTAGTATGCCATATTCTGCTGTGCGCACTCTGCAGCTCTTCTGGCTTTCACCCATTGTGGTGACTACTGCTGGCAGGCCTCTCTCAGTGGCTGCTCCTGCACATTGGATGGCTTGAGCTCCCTCTGCTATGCCTCCTGCGTGACCATGAACTGCTTCTTTCTCTGCTTCATTTTCAATACACAGCTGGGTCTCATACTGGCTTTTAAATATCCTGCTCAGGTGTTTTAATTGGTAACAACTAGACCACACCTTGAAGTATCCATCATTCTGAGTCCTCATTGCCTCTGAGATCCTCTTCCTCGTCTCAGTGCTTTTAGCATTATGGGAACAGGAGTTCATAGGAGAGTGTGTAATATTAAGTTGTTCCACTTTACAATAAACCATTGTCAGTTCAGGAATTGTAGGGAGATGGTGAGAAAAGGGGATCCCCGCTGTCCCCCACATGAGTACCCTCCCCCCGTGATCTTCCCACAAGAAAGCACCCCCAGGGTCAGGATCAGGGACCGGCTCCCTTTCCCTGGCCACAGGAGAGGAAGCCCATACCGGGTTTCTAGTGATGATTTCACTGGGTTCATCACATACCTGTCCCCTAATGTTGCTAGTTTTTACAGCCCCAGTTGGAAATCTAGAAAGGACATCTACATTGCCTTGTTCTTTTCCTTTCCTATGTTCAACAGAAAAACAATAGGGCTGCAAATCCAAAAACCAGTGCATGACTCTGGCATTTGTATCTTTCAAAGGCTAAACCACTTTAGTGGGGCATGAGCTGTAACAAGTTTGATTTTTCTTACCTGTGAGATATTTCTAGTAGATTAAGGGCCACTTAATGACCAAGGCTTCAAGTTCAACAGTTGCATAGCTTTTCTCCCGAGGAAATAGTTTCTGACTGATATATAGGATGGGATGTTCTATACCATCATGATATTGGGAGAATACCACCCCTAGACCCATATTGGGATGCATCAGTCAGTAGAACAAACTCTGTCTGCCACCTTCAAAACAGATTTACCACATAAATGACATTTTAATTTGCCAAAACATATTTGATCTTCTGGGCACCATTTGAGTTTTTGGGGTTCTGCATTTCTAAGCGTATCCGTTAAAAGGGAAATTATAAATGCAAAGTTATGAATGAAGCATCTGTAGTAACCAACCAAACCTGAAAACGCCCTTCATTCTTTCTTGGTTTTAGGAGCCTGAGTTTCTTCAGCTCTAACTTTCTTAGTTTTGGGTTGTACCAATTAATTTCCCACAAAGAAACCTAGATATTTCACTGTGGGATCTAGCTAAATGACATTTCTTTGGATTGACAGCAAGTCCAATTTTTCTCAAAGCCCTAGTTACCATATACAAATGGAACATATGCTCTTGCCATGATTTACTGTTGGTGATATCATCACCATATGCTCCACAAAAAGATGCATACTGTCTAAGAACGTGATTCGTCCATCTCTGGAAGGTGGGAGGGGCTCCATGTAACCCAAAGGGTAAAACATGGAATTGGAATAAACCCATTGGGTTGGAAAAGGCTGTCTTTGGTTTATCGGCATGGCTGACAGGGACTTGCCAATATCCTTTGGTTAAATCTATGGTAGAGAGATATACAGCATCCCCTAGCCTATCAATAAGGTCATCTATCCTAGGCAGCGGATAGCTATCTAATTGTGGCACATTATTAACCTTTCTAAAGTGAATACAAAATCTCCTGGATTGATCAGGTTTAGCGACACAATAGGAGAGGACCAAGGACTTTGTGATGGTTCTATGATGGCAGCCTTCAACATAGCTTCTAATTCTTCCTGAGTGATCTTCTTCCTGCTCTCCGGAATTCTGAAAGGTTTTAGATGTACAATATTTCCTGGAGTGGTGCAAATATAATGATATTCGAGGGGATTGGGTCCTCCGACGTATTCCATATCTATGACAGTAATCACCACAGCTGTGCTGCTTTGGAAAATCTTTTGGCGTCTGCATCCTGCGTCGATGACGACGATACGCCGACGTCGATACGCCATCCTCGAGGACCTCCTCCGACGGCACCAGATGTTATAAGTAGGACGCACGACGCCCGTAGCCTCAGTTCCGTTTTTTCTGTGAACGTGTTCGCTTCGGAGATCTCGCCGCGCCTCGACTCTTTGGAGTTTCTGTTCTTTCGGTTCTTCGAACCTGTTAATTTGTGAAGTGTATCGGGATGTCTTCCTCTTCTTCCACCCCGCGTCCGGGCTTCAAGAAGTGTGGGGACTGCGGGTCCAATATGTCGGTGACGGACTCGCACGACGCCTGCCTCTGGTGCCTCGGGGAGGCCCACGACACGGATGATTGTGTCGACTGCCAGTCGCTGATAAAGGAAAGGAAATATGATAAAGGAAGTCGCTTACATCCAAGGCCTTGCGGGAACGTAAGAAGAAGCTGTCGGTCGGTAAGGTGTCCAAGCCCCGGAAGGCGAGGTCCACTGGGCTTTCGACGGACGATTCGAGGGGCGACTCTCCGCATCGTAGTCGTAAGTCTAGGGGGTCTCGGTCCCGGAGTGGGTCTCGCCACTCCTCTGCCTCTTCGAGGCACTCCCGGAAGCGCCGTCATCGGTCACCTTCCCCGTCCTCATCCAAGGACTCCGCCCGATGGCGGGTTTCGTATCCCACCAAGCGTTCCTCTCCAGAGGAATGGGCTTCCTTCGGGAAGAAAATGTTGGCGATTCTTGAATCGCAGGGCTCCGGTCCGTCTGCGCCTCCGAGAGGGTTTGGTCGTGACCCTATTGGAGACACCGCTCGTACGCCTTCGGGCTTGGGTGGTGGGCACGTTTCGCAGGAGAGGTCCCGCTCGTACAAGGGGAATCGTTCCAGTCATGCCCGTTCCAGGTCCCGGTTCTCGACGCGCTCGAGCCCGTGTGCACCTGTGAAATCTTCAAAGAAGACGTCGATGCCGGTGGCGCTGAGGTCGTCGACGGACTCTCTCGAGGCTCCGTCTCCGAGGAAGTCGTCGACGCCATCGGCGCCCAGGCTGTCGAAGAACCCGCTCAGGGCTCCGCCCTCGAGGCCTGTGTCGAAGCCGTCAATGCTGTGGGCGCCGCGCTAGACATCGACGCCGTTTCACTCGACGCCCTCAATGCCTTTCGAGGCTGTGGTGTCAGAGGTACCGTGTGGCATGGGGGAACCCCCTAGAAAGGCTCTGGCCAAGGCAAAACATGTCTTTCTCCCTTATTCAATGCCCACTTTCCAGCCCATGGAGTATATTTCTGAGGTGGAAGAGGGTTCTGAAGATGGGTTGGTTCCGGACACGGTACCAGATGAGATTCTTTCTGGTCATAGCCAGATTGAGGACTTGTATCAGTCACGGCATGACGCCAGTGGTCTGGACACCTCTCCGGAGGTGGAGTTCTGTAGGCCTGAGCCTGGCACCCATGCCGAGTCATCGTACTGGTGCCTTATGCCGAGGGCCACGGACTACTTGAGGTGGTCGCCGCCCCCAGTTGATTTTGTGCAGGATGACCTGACGGATATCCTCGACCAAGGTCCACCCACTGACCCGGTGCTGCCATTCCATATGGCTCTGCAAAGAAGGGTGGCAGCGGCTTGGACTGCTCCGGAGAGTCTCCCAGCAGTGGGCAAGTCTTTGCCGTGAAAATACCGCCCAGCCAGTAGTGACCCCTGCTACTTGACCATGCACCCCACTCCGGAGAGTTTGGTGGTACAGGCGGCTACGGCCCCAGTAAAGCAGGCGTCGTATCCTACCATTCCTCCTGTTAGGGACGACAAGCGTTTTGATGGCTGGGCGAAGAAAGTGTTTTCTTCAGGGGGTATGGCTCTTCAGGCGGCCAACTCTGTATGTGCCTTGTCATGTTTCACGCACACTCTGTGGAACTGTATTTCCTTAGCGGCTGAACATATTCCCGAAGGGGACGAACGGGATGGTTTTCTTGCTATTATTCAGGATGGCAAGGATGCCATGTGTGAGTCCGTTCAGTCAGGTTTGGACATGGCAGACTGTGTCAGCCGGTCCATGGTGGTGAGCACCGTAATACGCAGGTTTGCATGGTTGAGGAAGTCAGGGTTTGCTCCTGATGTGCAAGCCAGGCTCCTCAACATGCCCTTTGATGGTGAACATCTTTTTGGCAGCAAGGCTGATGAGAGCCTTGAGAGGTTGCACACCTCCAAAGCTGCAGCAAAGTCGTTGGGCGCTGCACTCCGCTAACCTCTGCCTTTTCATCCTAGGGGACAGCAGTGGAGGGGAGGTTCCTTTCGTTATTACTCATCCTTTAGCAAAGCGAGAGGAGCTGCAAGTCAAAGGGGCAACTGTAGGAGTGCCAGAGGTGGAAAACAAGGTACTCGAGGTGCCAAGGCCGCGCGAGCAGTTGCCCCTTTGCCCTCGGGCAACGCTGCAGCCGCCTCTGCTCAGTCATGAGGACCATGCTTCGCCGGTTGGGGGAAGGCTAGCGCAGCATCTTGGAGATTGGCGTGCCATTACTTCAGATGTGTGGGTTCTGGAGATAATAGCCCACGGCTACTGTCTTCCTTTCCGGCAGAGGCCTCACGACAATCCACCACGGAATCTCTCTTTGAAGAGTCTGGATCCGCTCCTTGGCAGGAAATTCAATCCCTGCTGGAGAAAGGCGCCATAGAGCTGGTGCCTGTAGCGGAGAGGAACAAGGGATGGTATTCCCCTTATTTTTTGATTTTGAAGAAAAACGGGGGATTGAGACCCATCATGGACTTGCGCGGTTTGAACAAACTCCTCAGGAAGGACAAGTTCAAGGTGGTTACTCTCTCTCAAGTCCTCCATGCCCTTCAACTTCAGGACTGGTTGGTGTCTCTCGACTTCAAGGACGCTTATTTTCATGTGCCGATCAATCCCAAGCACAAGAAGTACCTGAGGTTCGCGGTTGGCGACTCGCACTTTCAGTTTCGGGTCCTGCCGTTCGGATTTACCTCCGCCTGAGGGTTTTCACCAAGCTCATGGTGGTGGTGGCAGCGTATCTCAGGAAAGGGAGGATTCACGTCAACCCCTAACAGGAAGATTGGTTGATCAGGGCACGCTCTCCCAAGCAAGTCCTGGATCATATGTCCGTCACCTGCTACTCCATTCACAAGCTGGGCTTCTCCCTCAACTTAAAGAAGTCCAATTTGACGCCAACTCAGCGGCTCCAGTACATCGGAGCAGTGCTCGACACGTCCCTGGGGCAGTGTTTTCCTCCCCAGGTGAGGGCTCGCCACATTCAGCAGAAGGTGCTCAAGTTTCAACATGCCCAGAGTCTCCCAGCGTTCGAGTTCTTGAGGTTGCTCGGCCTCATGGCATCCTGCATTCTTCTGGTGCCAGAGGCCAGGTTGCCGATGAGATCTCTGCAATGGGCTCTCAAGCTCTAGTGGTCACAGTCCTCCGGCAGGATGTCGGACCCCATTCAGGTGCCGCCCTCGGTCGCCCAGGACCTTCTGTGGTGGGCCGTGGAAGGCAATCTATGAGGGGGGGGCTCCGTTTTGGCTACCCTGGCCAGAGGTGGCGATCGTGACGGACGCATCCCTCACGGGATGGGGAGCTCATGCTAACGAGTTGACAGTCAGCGGTCGTTGGTCTCTGTCGGAGTCCAGACTCCATATCAGTCTGTTGGAGCTGAGGGCCGTCAGGCTTGCCCTGAAGGCTTTTCTGACAAATGTGCGAGGAAAGAATGTCCTGATTCTGACGGACAACACGGTGGCCATGCACTACCTCAACAAAAAGGGGGGGCAGGGTCACTTCCTCTGTGCAGGGAGGTGATGGAGCTCTGGTTCTGGGCCATCCAGCAGGAAATTTCGATCTCGGCAGTTCATCTGGCCGGAGACGAAAACGAGACGGTGGACGCCCTGAGCAGGCAGAGCACGAACTCTCACAAGATTCTCCTGGAGATATTCGCCCTTTGGGGGACCCCCCAAGTGGATCTCTTCGCCTCCAGTGTCAACCGGAAGTGCGAAAGGTTCTGCTCGCGGGAATTTCCTCGAAGAGGAGCCTTAGGAGATGCGTTCGTGGTGGAGTGGTCATTCCCACTGCTGTACGCGTTTCCTCCAGTCCCCGTCATCCCGCAAGTGCTGCGGAGGTTATGGAGGTTCGGTTCCCGGATGATCCTCATTGCTCCGGCATGGGCCAGGAGGACGTAGTACCGGGACCTTCTGGACTTGTCCATCTGCCCTCCACGTCGTCTTCCCTACTGAGACGATCTGCTCTCGCGGGAGGGGGGTCAGGTTCTCCATCCAGAGGTCAGTTCCCTCAACCTTCACGCTTGGCTTCTGAAAGGGTGAGGTATAAGGATTGGGACCTCCCTGAAGACGTGATGGAGGTGTTTCTTTCGGCCAATGGCCGGCAACAAAGTCCCTGTACCGTTGCCGTTGAAAAAGGATCCACATTCTGAACCCTGCACCAGTCGCAGAACTTTCTCCATGTGACATTCCTGTTGTTCTGTCTTTTTTGCTTTCTTTGGCCTGCTAGGGCCTGCAAGTGGGTACCATTAAAGGTTACCTGGCAGCGCTGTCTATATTTAAGCGCTCATCTGAGGAGTGTTCTTATTTTAAAATCCCTTTAATTTCTCAGTTTCTGAAAGGGCTCACTAATGTGTTCCCTCCGTCACCTTTCCAGGTGCCCGGTTGGGATCTGAACCTTGTTCTTAAGTTTCTAATGGGTGCTCCGTTTGAGCCTTTGCATTCCTGCCCTTTGAGACTGTTAACTCTTAAAACTGTATTTTTAGTTGCGGTCACTTCCGCTCGCAGAGTGAGTGAGTTACAGGCACTTTCAGTTAAGCCACCCTTCACTGTGTTTCACAAGGACAGGGTTGTCCTTAGAGTTCGTCCTTCCTTTCTTCCGAAGATGGTGTCGGAATTTCATTTAAGCAAGAAGGTTATTCTTCCGGCATTTTATCCTCCTCCGCATCCTGGTAAGGACGAGGAGAGGCTCCATAGGCTGGATCCTAGGAGAGCTTTAAGCTTTTATATTTCACGCATGTCCCGGGTCAGAGTGAATGATAAACTCTTTATTGGTTACGCTGGAAGACGTTTGGGACAAGCTGTTACTAAGCAGACTTTGTCTCGATGGATCATCTTGGCAATTTCCGAATGTTACCGCTTTGCGGGTAAGGACCCTCTGGTAGGCTTACGGGCCCATTCTACCAGGGGTATGGCTGCCTCTACTGCCCTGCAGAGGGGTGTTCCTATTCGTAACATCTGTGATGCAGCCACCTGGGTTTCGGTCCATACTTTTGTAAGTCACTACTCCCTCGATTCTATCCGGGGGCAGGATCTGGCCTTTGGCAAGGCGGTCCTTTACTCTGCAATTTGATTGGGCATTCTAAATTTGTATACTCTAAATTCTTTTCTCACCTCCTTACGTTGGTACTGCTTTGAGAGTCTGTAATAGATATGGAATATGTCGGAGGACCCAATCTCCTCGAAGAACAAGTTACTTTCTTACCTGGTAACGTTCTTTCAATGGGATGTTCCGACGACATATTCCAAATCGCTCCCTCCCTGCCTACCCCGCTACAGAATTTCTTATGCGATTGCAGCTTGCGTTTCCGCAAGGCTTTCTGTGGTCATACTGGCAGAAGATTGGTGCCACACGTTCTGGGAAAAAACTACAACTGAGGCTACGGGCGTCATGCGTCCTACTTATAACATCTTGTGACGTCGGCCGTCGAGGAGGTCCTCGAGGACGGCGTATCGACGTCATTGACGCAGGACGCAGACGGCGAAAGATTTTCCGAAGCAGCACATCTGTGGTGATTACTGTCATAGATATGGAATACGTCGTTGGACCATCGCATCGAAAGAACGTTACCAGGTAAGAAAGTAACTTGTTCTACTCACTCAAATCTCCTGTCTCGGTTCTAAATACAACAGGAAATTGTTGTCGGAGATCCATTAGATCTTGTTTTTGATTCTCTGCCAATTCTAAATCTCTTAAGGTGTTGGAATCACTTTCATCTGTTAAAAACTGAATAAGAGTATTGAAGTGTTTGAATAGGGTTTTCTTTCCACTCATTAAGAAGATTAATATGATAGATATGGGTTTTAATCTTTCTGTCGGGTTGTGAAATCCGATAATTAGACGTTCTTGTTTGCTCTATGATCGTGTATAGACCATGCCACCTGGAAAGCATTTGGTTCTCAGAGGGTAGTAAAACCAATACCTTTTGACCTACCGAAAAAGATCTTATTGTTTTCTTTCCAAATTTAATCATTCTTATGTTCTTGCGTTTTAGCCATATTAGTTTGTACTATAGCTTGAACTGCTGCAATATGTTTTTAATCTTTGTGTAGTTTGAGACACTGGTAAAGTGTCTCTCTCTCTCTCTCTCTCTCTCTCTCTCCTTCCAAGTTTCCCTTAACATATCTAGTACATTGCTTGATTCCCTTATATATAAGAGTTCAAATGGGGAGACACCAGTAGATGACTTTGTTGTTTTTCCTATTGGCAAACATGATATCCCAATGTTTTCCATCTGCTTCTACCAATATTTTTAGGATATTTTTCAGTGTTTGATTAAACCGTTCTACCAAACCATCAGTTTGGGGATGGTAAATAGAGGTGCGGAAAGGTTTAATCTGGAGAATATCCTTAACCTCTGCCATGAGTTTACTCATAAATGTGGATCCCTGGTCTGTCAAAATTTCTTTTGAAAATCGAATTCTAGAAAATAAAGGAAGTACTTTTTTTAGTATCTGTTGGGAGGTATTATTCCTTAAAGGAAAGGCTGGGTAACGGGTAGCTTAATCTAGGGTTACCAGGAAATGTCGGTTTCCTAATTTTGAAGTTTCTAAATGGCCCACGATATCCATACCTATTAGAGTAAATGGAACGTCTATATATGGCAAAGGTTGTAACAGAACTGGAGGGGGGATTGGAGTACTTTTTTATTTGTATTTAATTGTATATGGTCAAAAACGTCCTTTTGATTCCAAGATGGCCGCCGCATCCTAAAGGTGTGCGTGCGGAGTGCTCCGATAAATTCTGATACTTACAGAGCACCTATCATGGTAATAGTGCTATCAATAGTACTACTACTGGCAATAAGGATAGAGCCGATTCTAATGTTGTTAGTAGTTTTAACACCACTACTGCTGGTAGTAGCAATAGTGCTTCTACTAGAAGTAACCCTACTACTGACACTGCTGGTATTACTAATTGTACTGGTAGCAGTATTACCACTAGTACATCTCCTGGTAGGAGTAGTAGCACTACTACACCACTACTGCTAATAGCAATATTGTTACTTATAGCAGTTTAAAAAGCTTCTACTATAAATACCATTAGTATCAACTGTAGTAGTATTAGAGCTAGTAACAATTGCAGAAATACCATTACTACCATAATTAGTAGCAGTACTATTATATGACTGCTATTGGCTGTGCTACTCAAAATAATAATGTTACCACTACTACTACTTCTACTGGTTATAATGCTATTGTTACTTAAAGTACTGGTAGCAGTAATATTACTGATACTGGCAGTAGCACTACTGTGGTTGTTATTATTGGTACTAGAGTTGATAGTAGTACTATCAGTTCTTCTAGCACTACTACATCTGCCACTACTATTGGAGTGTAGGGTGAGTAGGCTTAAAACACATGTTGGTGTAAAGTAAAAGAAAATGCAACATTTAACTTTGCCCATTCCCTACTATAATAGATCAACAGACAGCACTTCCTTATCCTCCTCTGATGTCATTTACTCCAAGGTATTAAAGCAGCTCACAAAATGGCAGACAAAATGCCACATCAAGCAAATTTCTTCGAAAATGTGAAAAATATGGTGCTACTGAACATTTTGTTTTGTGGATGGCGTCCAAGATGTGGATGCAGTACCAAGATTTGTTGAAATAGTGTCAGCTGCTTTGCCAGGAAGGGAGGAGGCCAGGAGGGTTTCTAGGTGCCTGTCTTGGCAATATGCTCTGGTGCTGTTGTGGTCTAGGACCTTATCCTGTCCCCCAGTCCCAGCTTACTCTTCTCCTCGCCAAACCAGCAGTCAATTGGTTCTCTGGACCCTGACCCTCAGGCTATCTGTTGCCTAACCTACCTCAGCACCAATCCAGATGTGTGGCAAATTCTACCATTAAGGCAACGCCTGTTGAAGGCCTATTGCGAGGGTGTAGAAGAAGTAGACTGACGAGGAGGAATCATGTTTGGGGCTACAAACTTATATTAGGAATGAAATAACCAAGCTCTCCCTACTTCTAAGGGGCTTGCCCTGCCACAACCTAGGAAACTTTAATGACCAGTCAGAATATCAGTCCAAAAATATGTCCTCCATCCTCTGTCAGAAACCTAGCAATCTAACTCAAACGCTTAAACCAAAGGTCTGTAACAAAAGTAAAATTCCTTCACCAGGAGAATGACTCAGTTTTACTGGTGGCTTGTATCAGTCTTCTCGTAATAGTCATTCTTTCAGTGTTCCTTCAAAACGTCCAAGGGAATGATTCCCTTACGCTGGTTCCTTTATCAATGTTCTCCATGGCGATCCTTCAGCACCTTTACAGAAAGTTTGTATCAGTTGTGAGAAACCTGAAGGTGTCTCCCTGGCTTGTCCCTGGGGATCTGTCATCCAGGTGGCCAGGACACGGCCATCGCTATTGGATTCAGTTCCTAGGGGTGGACTAGTGAGGGAGGATCACCTGGATGAGGTGTTCTTGGGGAGTAGGAGTGGGACAAGACGGGTGAGACGTGGTATCCCCCTTCTTTCAACACCATACCACGTAGGATATTCTAAAACACTGCCCATCCCCTTTTCCCACAAAAAAGCTTTCGCACAAAACGAAAGACAATGGACTAACACCAGAGCCGTTTACCTGACATGTCCCAATACAAGGGTCAGACAAAGACAGGCAATTGACCAGGATCACACATACCTGATTGCACTTTCCCTTCCTCACATGGATAAAAGTGGAGCACAAGACGAGCAAGGCAGACTGCACTACTTGAGAGCTAATTTAGCACGGCAGATGGCGAATCAGAGAGGGTGACAAGGAGAGAAGTAACCTTGTCCTTTCCGATCAAGGCCCGTGAAACCTCCATGGATGGAAACATACGTCCGCAAACAATAGCCAGCGTGTGTTGCAGCAGATGCCTACAGTACGCAAGACCCTCCTCCGCTGATTAAGCCGAGGAAAACGCTGGTCTTGGTGGTACCAACCTTGACTCCAAGGATAAAGAAAGGCAAGCGGTTCATCACAGCCGGTCAGTCGAGGGGAGAATCGATAAGAAACCGACCTGTGTTGAACGAAAAGTAGCCAACCGGTAATTTGAACTTTTAAAGATACGATGGAGGAACGAGGGGCAAACTCAGCAACAGAGGAGGCCAGCACCACGTGGGTGCTCAGGCAAGAAACTCTGGGCGATTACCCAATGCTAGAAACTACCGGAACCAGAAGCCCTTGGGAAAAGGCGAAAAAGAGGTAAAAGTGGTCATACAGGGGTCTTGTAAAATCCTCTGTACTGTCAAAGTCCTTGACCTACAGATGATTGTGAAAGAAAGGGAAATTAATCTCGCTTGATGAAGTGAGCACTTGAACAGGGTGTTGTAGAAGTTAGCAAGAGTGAACCCGGCAGAGGGATGCTAACAAAAAGGGGCAAGTCCAAAGTACAGGGAACTGTTTGTAAAAGTTGGCGAAAGTGAACCTGGAAGAGGGAAGCAGACAATCAGAAACAAAACTTGAAGTACTGTTTAAAAAAGACATTAAGACTTGTGAAAATAAGAAGTATTGGAAGACGAGCAGTGATTTGTCCCCCTTGTCAAGTGGGTCCAAGCCCGGTCGAGGGAGATCCAGAGGTGAAAAGTAATCACCCAAAGTTAATTGAGAAAGGAACTGTTCAAATTATTGAATACGATACGTGAGGGGCCAGCACCCGGAAGAGGGGGATCCAGGGGTGAAGCCATCACCCAACGTGAACTGTGGAAAATAGCTTTGTGTTTATTTGTTGGATATATCAGGCCTTGAAGGCAAGAGACTTTTTAATGAAAAGAGACTTTACCATCAATGAACCTGATAGCTGGAACGGAACTGTCGGCTCGTGCTGAGAAAGCTCAAGCGTGTACTGTGCTAGCTGGAAAGGAACTGTTGGCTCGTGCTGTGAAAGCTTGAGTGTGTTCTCCTCTCCAAGGTCCCACCTTGTCCCATGCTGAAAACGTGGGGAAGGGAGACCCCTGGCAATCACATTCTGTCTTATTATTTGAGAACACTCCTTTCTTTGTTGACACCCTGTCCCGCACTCTTTCTGTAATTAGTGGTAAGGACTTGGCAATAGTTTATTAGTATAGACCCTTTTATTTTGACACAACACCACAGGGACTACCTTATTTTTCATTTGATGGTGGACACTTGCTCCCATCTTAGATTTAGGTTTAGGTTAGGTGTTTTTCCAACCTGCATTCATTGTTCAATAAAGACCCTTGAACTGTGATCACTTGTCTGTCTTTACTGTTGCCACCATGAGCTCCTTACACAGTCCCTTCAACTCTTTCCAGGAAGTAGAAAAGCTCACAGCTTTATCTGTCCTCCCTTTAATGGCTGGATGATAAGTATCTTTTCCAGACTCCTCGGGTTCTTCTTGTAAACCCTTCACAAGTCTACTTGAGCAGTGGTAGTGGTTGGGCAACTGCAACGGGGGAGATGACTCCTGTTGGACTCTGCTGAAGCAGTGGTATTGGCTTGTCCACTGTGACGAGGGAGAAGACCCCTGAGGTACTGTGCTTGAGCAGTGGTATTGGTTTGGCCACTGTGATGAGGGTGATGTCTCCCGATGCACTCAGAGTGAGCTAGGCCTCTTCCCAGACCCCACCCGGTCTTTCCGCCATTCCTGTTACCTGTTGGACCTTGGGGCTATGGCTCTGGTTCTTCCCGGGTGCCTTTCCTCCACCTTCTCGCTTCCTACACAGCTCCTCAACAGACTCGTGGTCTCAGCATAGTTTCTGGACCTGATGGTCCACCTTCCAGCAGTCACGCCACCACCAAGTGAGTCGGCCCCTGCCTGCTCTCAGGACGCTGACCTGTTCTGTTACTTCAAGCCCTTCTTCCTCCCCACTCTCCTCACCTGCGTCTTGGGTTTCCAAATCTCCTGGGCTGAGGTGACGACATGTCGGGTAATCTCTCTCCTTTTTTGGTGGTGTGTGCCTGCCACGAGAGGAAGCCACAGTGACTGCTAACAAACCAGCAGTCCTGAGGCCCCGCTCCCGTGGTCAGGCCAAAAGGGAAAAAGCCGCAACGGCAGAAAAAACCCTTATGCAGCGATGAGGTTCCAGGGAGGTGTGATAAACCAGCTACAGTTGATGGAGCCAGTAGGAGGAGGACCACAGAGGGGTCGGAACCAGGTACCTTAGCGGAAGTGTACCGCAAGAGGCGGCGGCAAGGAAAACAATAGATAGAAGGCGGAAGGAGAAAGTGGGAAGAAGGGCCGCCACGGCGGGATCGAGCGGGCAAGGGAGGACAGCCGGAGGAGAAGGTAAGGGGCTGGAGAAAAGGTAGAGTAACGGAACACAAGAGGAGCGAACCAGCGGGAGAAAAAGCGGCTGAGCGCAAGCCGTAAAAGAGAAAACACTAGCGTATTTCCCAAAGATGAGCGAAAGCCAATACTCGGGGGTTGCAACATCTTGGACAACAACTAGACCTGCAAAGCACGTATGATTAAAAGAATGTGCCGGAGCTAGTGATGTACTTGTCCGCGACGGAGCCGTCAACGCGGAAGTAGCCGCCACTCAGCGTGGTGGATGACAGACGCTCTGGCAATGTCCTGCCTTTCCTCTCTCACTCCCGGAGAACGTGCTTGCTCCGACTGCAGTGTTCTGACTTTGAACTTCTCGGGCTTCGTGTGCGTGCTGCTGGCTTTCGCCATGAGATTCCCCTTGTCTGTTCTTGCTTTCCTTTTTATACTGTTGACAGCGCCCTCGCGTAACTTCAACACCATTTGCGAAAGTCTGTTTGGCACTGTTCATGCCTCCAGAGAGATGCCTCATTACAGTACTTGTCTGACTCTTCATCTGGCCACTCCATATGCCTCGCACATTCTTCTTCGTCTCAGTAGGTCTTATACTTGTCACAGTCATTGGTTTACAGTAGCGTATTGTTCTACTAACAAGGGTGGATGAAAAGGGTGACAATGAGTGTGGGGGTTTATGTACTGTGGTGGTGGTATGGAAGTTTTCCCCAGATGGACATCCATATCCCCAGGAGGGGATACCCTCCCTATGAGGTCCTCCTGCATGTTACCACCCATAGGGGCACTATAGGGTAGTGGCCTCATCTCCTTAGCCTCATAGGAAAGGGACCCCCCTGGCGAGATGCGACAAGAACTAGTGAATCATCACACTATCGATTCCTATACAACATCCAAAACTATTGGCCTTGCCAATTCTTGATTCAGGTGTCACAGATTTGTTTTGGAGTCAAGCACTTAGGAGTCTAATATCAAACAGACTGACATGTTATACATATGACCTTGATATGGTAAGCACTGTCATGGTAACACTATAATGGATACAAATGCGGATTAGTTTGTTTTGTTTTACTCATGACTGTTTAAAGTGTTGTTGTAGGTTAAATGGTAATGTGATCACCTATATTCTCAGGAGGTTCTGACTGCCACCGTGGATCTGGAAGATATCAGAAGTTACAGGGCAGAAATGTCCTCCCGAAGTCTAGCGGTAAGAATTCATGAAGACGACCCAAAATGTAACCATTTACATATGTTTGTACTTCCTTTCATTGAATATGTTTTATTTCAGTCTAGCATTGAAACTGTAATAGGAGCATTTTTTAAAGGAGGGTTTTATTTTGACCTTAACTAAAGATGCCCTTTAACACCAGAAATTGGATGCACGTTTTAAAAAAGTGGCGACTACAGGGAGTACATAGATGTTTAGTATTTGACATTCATGTAAAGAAGTGCTCAACTTTAGTTAAAAGCACAGTGAATGAGACAGCATAGAAAAGAATGTTATAAAAAAATTATACATTTTAGAGGGTGCTACCATATAAAGGATTCTCCACAAGATGTAATTTGTTACGGACAATGCAGGTTTTATAGGCTTTCCTGGATTCTAGATTATCATCAGCTAACTGAATGATAGTGGCAATACAGTCTATATAGTAAGGTACTGAAATCCCACAGCCTCCACTCCTTTTAATCAATCTTCCATTATGTGCCTAATACTGGAGACCAGTCTCTAAGCGCAGGACCGGAATTTTAACCTGTGTTGCTTTGCATTGTCTAGCGTCCAAGACAAGCGCGTTGCCCCCTAGTTATGCTCCTTTAGATTTGAAAAGGGGGTTTTAAAAGAACCTCTGGTCACTACATATTTAGGAATTTGTGATGTATGGAACATGACTACAGCTAAGTACACAGGTCACCAAACTCCTCGTGGGGAGATTCTGCACAGCTTGATGGAGTGGAACATTAAGCCATGTAGCTCAACATGTTCTACACCCTTGTTAATCAGTTCACACTGCTCTTCTCTATGCTCTTCCAACAAAAAGGACTTGCTTCAGACATTGCTAATGTGTTATCTGTTACTATATTGAGTTAATTTTAAGTCTTGTCCCCTTTCCTCCATACTATGAGGATCTCGTCCACAGAAAGGAGGAATGGTTGGAGGCTCTGATGCCTTGAGGCAACTGAGGATGCTTGGGCTCTGAAGAAGCTATGGCGGTTGCGGAGACACCAGCTCAGGAGGGATTATGTTTGAAAATATGTCACTAAAATAAGACTGCATTGCTGACGGCATCAGTCTATATAGTCAAGCCAATAAAAACGGTCCTGGACTCTAGTGGAAGACTGATGAAATTGGCCACTGTCGTGGGTACTGTATTGTAAGAGGAATGGAAAATCCCAAATCAACCCTCTGATCCCCCACCCCCATGTTGTGAGTGGTCAACTCCAAGAGGAAGGGGCCAATGGTTGGAGGTGTGTAGTTACCATCAACAAGTTAGGCTCCCCATGTTACCCTGTGGAGTGGGTGGTCCCCCTTCTCACAGAAGCTGGTCCAGTGCCCTCCACCAACCTTGAATGGGATACAAGGGGTACACCATGGCTTTAATCTTTCTAGGAATACAAATGGGCAACGACCATCAGAGGGGCCTGATGTGGACACGCAACAGGGACTAGTTGGTGCAACTGTTTGGCTAATAGGAGCTATGTTCATGATAATGACGTGTTATTTGTATAGTGCTTTCGCCAAAGTGCTTTACAGAGAACATACTTACATACAATATCACCCAACCGAAGTTGGTACTCATTTATCGTCCTTGGAAGGATGGGTTTCATTTTTGCCTGTGCTCAGCAGATCTATTCACAGCAAATCTAACTCTCCCCACCTGAACATCTTTGACCTTCAGCTCCAGGTCAGTTAGTCTACAGATCATACTTGAAACCTGCACTGCCTGTAATGACAAACCACAGAAGCTTGGGACTCCTTGAAGAGTTGGGAGCGGTCAGAAATGAGAGGTGTACACAAAGTTCTCATTTTCCTGCTCAAAGACATTTTTTAATTAAATAAAAATGAGTTGGAAAACGCATCTCTAGCCCTATTCTAAAGAGGAACTTCCCTACCTTGAAACTATAACTAAGGATCTGTCTGCGTCAGGATGTAAGTAACTGAAAAGCTGTCCTTGTGTCCAAAACATCCTATCCTGATCTAACACTATAAACAACCAACAAAAGGGTGCAAGGAAATGTCTTTAACTTGATGTTGGCAAAAGTGTTCAAAACCAAAAGTATAAGAATAACTCCAACAAAAATATTCTCCAAGGTAAAGACCCTTGGATCCAGAGGATGGTTCCCTTCTCCTGGCTTCTTAAACAGGATGGCGCAAGAAAGGCTCTTTAGCTAGAAGTTCCTTTGTGTCTTTACTGGACTCACAAGTTCCTTTTCAAGCAAAACGTTCTGTAACAGTCTTTCTGTAGAAGATCTTGTAACTTTGCAGATTACTTGGTATGCTCCCCTGCCAGGATTCCTTATACAACTTTCAGCGGACTGGTTTACTCACCTGCCAGGACTTCCCTTTAAGGTTTTCAGATCCCCTGGTATACTCTCCTGGTATACAATTTCAACTTCCTGGTATACGCTCCTGCCACGACTTCTTTTGTGTTTCACAGTTCCTTGATACAACTTCAGTTGCCTGGGGTTTTCACCTGCCAGGGCTTCTTATGCATTTCCCAGTTCTTAGGTTTACCATAAAAGCATATCAAGTGCTCTTTGGTATATATTTATATGTGTGGTAATATTTGCTCAAACATATTTTCTCAATCTTATCCCCCACATTGGTATCTCATGCATCTGTACTTGATTGGGGTTTGCCCTTATACTTTGCCTTGTCTGCATTCAAACATTCTTCTTATTGAATCTTGCCTTTGTACTTCATTCAAACATTCTTCTTATTGAATCTTGCCTTTGTACTTTGCCTTGACTGCATTCAAACAAACGTTGCCTTTTTATATTTTCTGCATTAGCTATCTTCAATCACTTGTCAACATGCTTGTCGGAACGCCCCTGGTTCCCCAGCTGCTTTGGGCAGACTCACTGGTCTCTACCAGCATCTCTGATGCTGCTTGCGGTGGCTTCTTCTCCCGCCTTCCAGTTTGGATTATGCGTACGCTCCTCCAGCATCCGGCATAGCTCTGCGGTCACACGCCAGCTTTCCTTATCGGCCCGGAGTGAACACTGTTGCCTCGTCGAGCAACAGAACCTCCAGGAGCTCCTACACTGCTCCCGGCGTCTCCACAGCCCTTCTTGCTCGTACACAGCATTCCTTTTCCTGTCCTGGCGGCCTTCTCTGCCTCGCCAGCTCCGTCAGTGTGCTTTGCATTCAGGAGCTCCGGCGTGGATGTCAACGTCTCTTCCTACACTGCTTGTCCCTGCAATGCCCCTGCTGCAGCCTGATCAGGAATATCTCTCCCTGGCTTCCCTTTCATTAAGGAGCCTGCATTCAACTTGGGACTGTAGCACCCTGTTAATGCCCAGGGGTTCCCCTTCTTTCTGGAGGGACTAGACTGTTCCTCTTTGATCCTCTCAGCTCACCTTTGGTACTTGGGGATCAAGGGTTCCCCTCTCCTGTGGCCCAAACAGTAGCTAGCAGTTCCTTCTTTTCAGTCCCACACACAAGTTTTGCAGCCAGATTCTCCAGGAAGAGCCTCTCACACGCTTCTGGAGTGTTCTTTCCTTTTTCTATCAGATTTGGCCAATAGGATTTGGCGAAGGAATAGACTGCTGACTAGGGGGAGGGGTCACCATTATTCCTCTCCTCTTCTTCATCCCAATGTTATGGGGATTGTGGGAACAGTAGTCCTTTTCAGAGAATATTGTATAAACATTTGAAATAGATTTCAAAGGCAAACTATGTTCGGAAGAAGAGTATGTGGTACTGAAAAAAGTCTTTCATAATTGTACAGGGCCGTGTTATTGAGAGTTGGCCTTTGGGATGTGACCAATGCTTTCCACTATTCTCTATGGGTGAAAGAGAGAAGATATCACAATGGGGCAATAGATTGTTACACATGGCGGATTCATACTGAAAGGAGTTAAGGGGGATACCGCATCTCATCCAATGGACTCGGTGTATCCCCCTGGAGATTGTCTCCCCCATGTGATCCTCCCTCATACAGCCACCCTAGGGTCAGGATCAGGTAGCCACCGCCATCCCCTGGTGAAGGAAAACCGTGATGATTCATCGGATTCATCACAGAGTGGCACCCAATACACTGCATAAATGTAACTAAAATTAAAGGAGAGGAGACGGGCACTTTATCCCAAGCATTACCTGCCCTTCTAGATAGTCATTGGCCACCCTACAAAAGGGAGTACAATTATAAATGTTTTCAATAATGAATTCATGACTAAGCTTGTTCTAGTCTTTATGGTCCAGCCACCATGTCTTGAATTGAATTTTCTGCTTATTTGAGAGCCGGGCGTGTTTTTGGAGCAGAGATAAAATCGGATTCAACCGGCAAGCTCCAGTCAAGAGAGAACCAGCAGTCATTTGGATGACCACTAATATGCCAATCAGTCAGGGAATAGCTAAAGACAAGAAAGGGCACGAACACAGCTGTCTCCACTGCAACCTGAGAATCAAGGAAAGAATCCATATTTTCAACTCATTTGTCAATCGTGTAGGGACCGCTCTGCCCAGGATATTAATTAATCATTTTTCATTTGGATAGCATCTGAGAAGTCAGCACTTTTAGGAATATATGCAATATATAGGAATGTATGAAAGAAACCTGCACTGCCTTTAAAGAAGGGTGGTGCTCTCTCCTCAGACATAACAGGAGTACGTTATTAGGTAACACATTGTGATCAAGTTGAACGAAAAGCGATAGGCTTGGGGTATAGTTCAGAGCTGAAGTAACCATGTGTGTTTGACATGAGATGCTGACAGTTTTAACATCCATGACTCTTTTTAGTTTGTGGGAACATCTTTTTTCTTTATTTCTTTTGAGTTCAAATTATGATATGTTTATGTTACTAGACGTTCCTAAATATATATAATAATAAAAATGAATAATCCGGCAGTCACATCAAATGTCATTTCGCGTCAGTGAAAGCAAAATAGCATTCTTTAACTCGTGATGTAAGGGTTAAACATGATTCCAGTCTGTTCTTTCCCCTTCTGTTCCCTCCAGCAAGCTGTCCAGGGCAGGCTGACAAATCGGAACACTGTACTCAACAAAATCATAAAAACCTGTAGCGTTAGAGCCTGATGGCATGTCAATGTGCTATTGACACCGGATTATATTGACATCCAAACTAATTTGCAAAAATGAACTCGAGACAACATTACTATTCCACAACAGATACCATTCAATTACGCATTACCCCAGCTTTTTTGCACATTGATGGGTGCTAGCTGTACATCTATTAAAATTGCTCTAAGAAAGTGAATATTTGTGCAAAGAGATGTAATTTTAAAATGTTGGATACATGGTGGGCGATTTAGCTGGGAGGTCTGTGGTTGAATAAAAGGAAAAAGTGAAAATAAACAAATGGCTTAAATTAATTTGCTTTACTGTATATAAACCACTGGTCATAGATTTTAGAGGACTTTACTTCATGGGTAATGATTTCAGAACTTTCTAAAGTGTTTGTGAGCTGTACTGATTGGTCCCGAACATATTTTAGTAACCCCTCCATTTGAAGCAAAGCATTTTGAGTTGAAACAGAAAATTGAATAAATTGCAAACAATAAAAAGATTTTTCACTTAAAACATCTATGGGTTACTGTTTCCTACCCTACAGTGGCTTTACTGTGAGCAACATCAGATTGTCCTGTTTCTTGGGATTCCCTGAGGCTCAGGTAGCAATGTGTTTGACATTGAGATTAGCATGGCTTCACTATGGAAAGGAGTGTGTTGTGGGTATAATAATATAGTAAAAAATGGTGTTGCATGAATGGTCCTGATGCATTGGAATATAGAATAGAGAACTGCAGGTAAAATGGAATGGCAATGGATGGAATGTTGGGGCTTGGATGTTAGGTAACAGTTCAGTATGTTTATGAATAAGGAAGATGACAGACCTGATAAAGAGTACCTGGTATATATTTTAAAGAACATAACATTTGACGACGAGGGGAAACGCAACAAGTAAATAAAAGGCACGGAAGGAATACTGAAACAGAAAAACAAAAAGGAAAAGAAAGATGAAAGAAATGGACATTGAATAAGCGGCAACTTGAAAAGAGGCTGAACAAGTGAAGAAAAACGGTAAGGTGCGCATATGACTGCAAGCGGACAGTAGTCAAAACAGATTAATTGGTTAAAAGGGAAAATTAGGGCTCAGAAGTGAAGCGTGCGTAACGTTAAAAGGGCACTGCATTAAACCAAAAGGCAAACGTACTTGAGGCGTGAGCGCTGAACGAGCTGTGGAGATGCGCGTATCATTGACATTGAAGGAAACATTAGAAGAAAGCACCTAAAGGCATTGAAATAACGTGACGCCATTTTGAATTTTTTTTTTATTCCGAAACGAAAAGCCATTAGCAACCCGGTAAATAGGTTTAGAAATTAATTAAAATTAATGGAATACAGTAAACAAGAATAACGGAGAGCAAGCAATACTATTTCTGCTTATTATAAGCTATGAATGCAACTGATGAAAAAGAAAGGTGAAAAAAAAGAGCAAGCAAGATCATTATAAAAACAAAATAGATGTGGATGGGCAGTCAAGAATTATAAAGAAACAAGGCTTAATGAAATATAGTAAGTTCATATGAAGTAAAGGTAACAGAAGTGAAATAAAACACAAGAAAGAAACAAATCTTCGAATAAACACCACTGAATACTGAAAAATGTAAAATAATAAACAGAATAAGAGTGGAAAGAAGCAAATATGGTCACATGTCAAACTAAATAAAGGAAAAGAATTTGACAAAACAAGAGGCAACTACTTCAAAGGTAAAAACAAACAAAAACTAGACAAACAATAAAATCAGAAGACAAACAATGTCATCTGAAAATGCAAATGGGGATTCAAGCACAAATTCCTCTCAAAGTGCGTCTGGGGTGGCATTGCCCATGAATCCGGTCAGCTATTTGAGACGTCCAAACCCTTTCAGTTTAGAACCTCAAGAGGATCAAGGTCAAAGGTGGCAAGAGTGGTTAGATGAATTTGAGCAGTTCTCAAGAGCAGTTGGAAATCAGAATGCCATAAATAAAGTGGACATATTCATAAATTTGGTTAGCAAAGATCTGAACAGTGTGATCAAAACAGTGCCTCCATAGGAGAAAGTAACATATCAGCTTCTGACAACAGCAATCAGCAGTAGACTAGTAATTCCACCAAACAAAGATTATGAGGGATACATATTCAATCAATGTACCCATGGTCTGAATGAGTCTATTGCACAATTTGCATTAAGATTACAACGAAAGGCGACATATTGTGATTTTGCAAACTACAATGATAATGAAGCAATAATATTGAGAATTATTGAAGGATGTGTGTCATCTCAATTCAGGAAACATCTACTAAATAAACCACCTCCATTAAAAGAAGTACTGGAATTAGCAAGAGTATATGAGAGAGTAGATAATCAGGCGGCGAATGTAGAAAATCCAAAGAAACTGGATACCATTGCTGCTATAGGACAAAATGCACAGTGGCAAAAGAGATTCCAATGTATCATCTGGAGCAGCATCTCGTCAGGATGGGTGGAATGGTTTTCGTAGAAGTTCGTTAGACAATGCTACAGGTGTGGATTTGAATTTCCACACAAAGGTCAATGTCCGACTATAGGTCAGTTGTGTCTGCGATGTGGACAAGAAAATCATTTTCAGACAATGTGCCGAGAAAGAGTGATGACGCCTGCCTATAGGTCTAACACATCAATGATACCGAGCAGGAGATATGATGGTCAAATGACTTTCAATGTAAGACCATTCCCAGAGAAAGAAGTAACGTGATCAAGTGGAATATCTGTAGTGAATCAACAAGCTCAACAGCCAGGATTTGTTAGAGCAGTGGACAATCTACGAGTAGAAACATCTGAGCATAGAAGCCTTGACCACGATTAAGCTGTGAAATTATGCCAAAGTCTGAGTCAAGAAGAAATACAGATTTGGGATCCATATGAAAACCCGCCAGTGGAAGAAGAATATGTAAACAAAGACCAGTATCAGTATCAGGAATATGATAGATACAATAAAGAATATGTAAGACTGATCTATGACAATGGAAATGATAGTGGCCATAAAAGTTACTGTGAACTTGGGTTGACAAGATGCACCAGTATTAACTAGAAATGGTATAACAGTAAATGTAATGATTGAAAGAGCATATGAAGGGATTTCAGCATTATATCCGTTAAGGCCATCAAGGGCTCAAATATTTCAATGGGGTGCTAAACAACCACTGTTATCAAAAGGTCAATTTCAATGTGATTTGATTCATGATGGACAGTGCGTAACATGCATGTTATAAATACCCCAGCCGTGGGTCGATGTCTCATTAGTTGCAAAACTGCTACGGAATTACAGCTAATTGATGTCAAGTATAAGCAGTCAGAATAGATACAAGGGTTTCCATCACAGCATCACAATGTGTGTGTCATGACAAGAGAGACTTTGAATTTGGAAAACATTAAGGAGGAGTTTCGTCAACTATTTCAAGGTTTTGGAAAACTGAAAGACAGTGTGATACAGTTACATATTGATACATCAGTTTGTCCTGATCCTCAGCATCCCAGAAGAATCTGGTTTCATCTGCAAGCCAAAGTATCTCAGGAGTTAAAACAACTGATCGATAATGACATTATTGAGAGAGTTGAAGGAGGACCTACGCCATGGGTATCTCTCTTGGTAGTGGCACCTAAAGCAGATGGTCGTCTTTGTCTATGTGTGGATATGAGAATTCCTAATAAGGCAATACAGAGCGAGCGTCACCCAGGACCCAGTATTGAGGACATGATAATTTGTTTGAATCAGGCCATTAGGTTCTCGAAATTGGATCTGAATCGAGGATATCATCAGCTGGTAATTGATCCAAGTTCAAGGCCCATAACCACTTTTACGACTCATGAGGGATTGTTTTGGTATAAAAGACTGAGTTTTGGAATTTCTTCTGCTGCAGAGATATTTCAAGAAACAATAAGAAGAGTTATTGCACCAGTAAAGCATACATTCAATTATAGCGATGACATACTAGTTTATGGTGTGGATCAGAGTCAACATGAGGCATTGGAGCATGTATGTAGAATCCTTCAGGATAATGGATTGACATTAAATGGTCCAAAGTGTGAAATGAACAAAAATAGTCTACGATTTTTTGGACATATATTCTCAGAAAATGGGATCAAGGCGGACCCCGAGAAAGTGAGCGCTATTTTAGAGCTGGAGACTCCTAAGAATGTGGCAGAAGTGAGATCATTTTTAGGAATGACTGGATACTGTGCCAGGTATTTACCCAACTATGCAACAATGACTGATGCCTTGAGGCAGTTGTTAAAGAAAGATGTGGCGTTTCAGTGGCATGAAGGTTGCAAAGAAAGTTTTGAGTTAATAAAAAAGGAACTAGCCAGTGAAAGGCAGTTGGAATACTTCAATCCAAAATGGGAAACTGAAATCACGGTGGATGCAAGCCTGGTGGGTCTAGGGGCCGTTTTAGCACAAATGGAACCTGGAAAAGAGAAGGTCAGACATATTGTGGCGTGCGCAAGTAGAGCCCTGAGTAAAATTGAACAGGCATATTCACAAGCCGAGAGAGAAAGTTTAGCAGCAGTATGGGCTTGTGAGAAATGTAATAATTTTATGATTGGAAAAGCATTCACATTGATTACAGATCACCAGGCTCTACTGGCTCTATTTGGGAACCCTAGAATTAAGATGCCTCTGAGGATTGAAAGATGGGGAATTCGTTTACAGGAGTATGATTACATCATTCACAAGACGGGAAAAGAATCTAATCCGGCAGATTATTTGTCTAGCCATCCAAAAGAGATGTGTGAAAACAAGATGCAAGAGGAGGTAGAAGAATTGCTGTCATACTTGTCACTAAATGCATTGCCATCTGCTATCACAAAGGAAATATTTGCTAAGAGTAAGGCAGATCCTACGATTCAAGTAGCAATTCAGATTACTAAAGCTGGTAAATGGAAATATTGGAGTAAAGTTCAAGTTACAGAAGAAGGGGTGGACCGCAGAGATCTAGAAAGAATAGCCAGAGTGAGTAGTGAACTGTCAGTAACTGACCAAGGAGTACTGCTGAGAGGCAATAGGTTAGTAGCTCCTAACAGCTTGTGGAAAGCACTTGAAATGCTAGCGCATGAAGGTCACCGGGGAGTTGCGAATACAAAGAAAATTCTTCGAAGCCAAGTATGGTTTCCTTACATGGATGTCATAGTTGATGACACATTACAACACTGTATTGCGTGTCAAGTGACGGCGTCAGGAAAAATACCTGAACCTCTTCAGGTGGTGCCTTTTTGCCTGAAGGGCCATGGAAGAGAGTGGCAATTGACTTCTTTGGCCCGCTTGAAAGAGGATATTTGCTGGTGGTTGTGGATGAGTATTTCCACTGGTTAAGCATATAGCATCTACTGCTTTCCATCATGTTGTAGTAGTTTTGGAAGAGTTATTCAGTGAGTGGGGTGTCCTAAATGTAGTCAAAACTGATAATGGCCCACCATTTCAGGGGCATGATTTCAGCACATTTGGTGTACATCTTGGATTTAGACACCAAAAGATCACTCCACTGTGGCCACAGGCCAATGGTATGGTCGAGAGATTTATGAACACTATAAAGAGAACTAGACAAAAAGCATTTGTGGATAATATATCCATGCCTCAGGCCACATCCCAGATGTTTAGAAGCTATCGAAACACTCCTCATGAAATGACTGGAAATTCACAGTCGGATTTGATGATCCGATATAAGCCTCAAACCAGGCTTCCACAGATGGAGGACTATACTCCTGTGAAAGGTGAGGAAATAAGAGAAAGAGATAGTTGAAAAGGAAAAGAATTAAAGAATGGGCTGATGGCAAAAGGAGATCAAGTGAAAGCAAGTTGAAGGTGGGAGAGTCTGTTCTGGTTCAACAAAGACAACGCAGAAAACTGTATTCCAGGTACCGGCCGGTGCTGTTAACGATTAAGACAATTAAAGGTTCCATGGTGACAGCTGTAGGAGATGACTGTGAGCTAACAAGGAATGCATCATATTTTAGAAGACTGTTCCAAGAGAGTTTGGAGGAAGAAGAGGAAGATGAACCTGTGGCAGAGATGCCTGAAGCGATGGATTTTTCTTTTTCTGATGACATATCTTTTGGGTTGTATGATATTCATGTTCAAAAGAGTTTGGGTTTGTTGGAGTCAGGTGATGTAAATTCTGAGCTACAGGATGTAGTTCCAAGGAGTTGGCCTTGTAGAATGAGTCGAAGACCTGCTCGTCTAATTGAGCGGATAAGCCTGCAATACTGTAAGTACACATTTACTTGTCAATTTGTGTAATTTGTGAAGTTGAACTAAGATGATAAGTAAGGGGGGTTGTTGTGGATATAATAATATAGTACATAAATGGTGTTACATTAATGGTCATGATGCAATGGAATATAGAATAAAGAACTGCAGGTTAGATGGAATGGGAAATGGATGGAATCTTGGGGCTGGGATGTTGGGTAACAGTTCAGTTGGTTTATGAATAAAGAAGATGACAGACCTGATAAAGCGTATCTGGTATATATTTTAAAGAACATAACAGAATGCTACATGTACTACTGCTGCTATGTGGCTATATATGTCATAGGACTACTATTGCCTGTTCTTTACATTAGATAAATATACTGTTTGTCAATAGATTTCATTCCACCGGGTTACTGTCTTTGGTTAAATTAGTCTGTAGTAAATGCATACAGCGGATGGTGATACATCCAGCATCAATCTCCATTATTTACCACTGAAAATAAGATAAGCTCTGAGTGGGTCTTCAAATGGGTTCGAACCAGCTGTTCTAATTGAATTGTAGGTCAGGTGTTTAGCACAATTTATTACCACCCACTCAGGCCAGGACATGGGGAATGAGAAGTTACTTGGGCCCTACCCTGACTACTACAATTAACATCTCTGTTGGCCTTCAGTCTTTTTTCACCCATGGCGATGTATATATTCTGCCAGCAGTATTATACTAAGTTGCGGAAGATCATATCAGTGGCTGGAAGATGTTTGATGACTTTGTTATTGCTTTAGAACAGTGATAATTCCACCCAATTGTATTTGTCTTACTTTACTGTAAAACAGATTTATTTTGCCACTGAGTTTACCACCACAGCAGCAAAATATTTAATTTACCACTAGCAGAATTTTCACTTTAGCAAGACCTGTATGGGTCTACAAGAGCAATTGGTATAAATAATAGTCTCTGCAACAGAAAATATTCCAGAGATAGTATAACACAGAGAAGCAGTGATTGACAGACTGCCACACGATTCATCAAACCCATGAGCACAATTAAAGTGGTTCAAATACAAGGAGTATAGGGTCTGGGGCAATACCAATTTTATCAGCAAGAAAGAGCGGTGGAAGTTCAGGCAGGTCTTAGATACTGGGCAGCAAAAATATTGAGAACTTGACTTAAATAAGATGGATGTTCTCCTCCGGCGAGGCAAGATGATAAAGAGAGAGTAAAAAAAGGAGGAGCCAGTAGGACTGTGTATGGCTTAGCTGATTTTGGGGTCCCAAAACTTTTAGTATAGAAATTGATTTCAGAAAAGACCAGCCTGCCAGGATCAGCCAATTTGGATCGGTTTGATTTACAGAAGCATACCATGAATCAGTGCTTCCCTAAATTGCACACAATTCTAAAAGTATGTAGCAGCAAAGTACTGTTTCCAGGACTTCTTTTCCTAGAATTGTGACCACAAGTTCTCCCCATCTGTTATATAATTTTTGTTGTCTCGAGCAGGCAACCAAGGTGACTCCGTACCACAGAATTAAAGCCGACTTTGCTCTGTCATCCACCAATGATGTCTTCGCTTCCACCACCACACCCATTCAATGGCAATATCATAGCCCAGAAGAAGAGATCAGGTAGGAGAAGAATACTAAATTAAACACAATAACTATTGATGAACATTGCTTCTGGGATGCTGAGAACTCCTTGGAATTGAACATTTGACTGCAGTCTATGAAATCTTGTACCGATTCGCGAAGGCAAGGATGATGTTCGTATCCCTGCACAGTCTAGAGATGCACTCTTTGTAGTCTCTCCATTTTTTTTCTCTCCCACTGAGTGGGCAGGCATTCTCAAGAGTGGGTCTGGAATTATGAAACTGGACCTTTTCTGCATACCAGGCCACCCATTGTTCCATTCTATCTTCAAGAACTTTTTTCCATATTGCTTTTTATTTATATTTGTGTAGTTGATTTTGTATCTGTTAGTTTTTTTTTAACTGAAAAGGAACTGTTTCTAAATTGACTAAAATATGTCCTAAGGAATGATATTTTAAAAAATATTTTGTTTCAAATTCACACTTGAAAAGCATTTTTTAATGAATTATCCATTACCAATTGAGTGAAAAAATTTAAATTTTAAAAACATTTTGATGAGTTTAGCATGCACTAAATTGATAGAAAATTCATTTTAAAAACCAGATGGAGACCTACCACCTTGCTCATGGAAGTATTTTACTTCCGGTCTTATGCGGGGGGACAATTTCCTTCACTCTAGAACCTTCCTCAAACCCCACCTCCTAGCTTTTTCCACTTTTTCTAGCCCCATGTCCTACTGCACTCCATCTTTACCCTTAGACGCCCAAACTCTGTTCTTCAACTCTTTCATTTAAGACCGTAGAAACCTTAATTAAAACATGTTAGCAACTGTAAATGTATGAACAAATTAGGCAAATATTTTATTGAATTCTTACTTGGCATTTGAATCTGAATTCTCTAGAAAACATCTATATAAACTGTTATTTTGAAATGTTTTGGAGACTACTAAAGGGGACATGGCATTTATAAAAAAAAAGTGAAATATATTTCTTACTGTCAATGAATAATCTGCTTCTAATTCCCCAACCAAAACTATCTCCATCTATTATGTATATCTTAGTGAAAATGTTTTAGTTTGTCATCCAGAGAGGCGCAGTTCGAGCAGCACCCCAGTTATCATACCTGATATTCTAAATTTTAAGTACATCTGAGAAACAATGCATTCGCTTCCAGCTCGCTATATTACCAAGATTGCACTAAATTGAGATAGGTCATGAGCCTTGATAAAATGTATCATTACTTGAAACATGGATAAGCAAACATTTAAAAATATATTGCTACAAAGTCAAGAATTTTCGACTATAAAGTTTTTATGGGTATATGAACAATTTCCAACATGCTAATTAAAAGATCCCTTGGATTGTTTAAATCTCTGTGCTTTCAGGTTATTGCTAATACTTGGTGCTCTCAATAGTTTCATTTAAATTCAGTAAGGGTCACCACAATAACAGTCACACAGTCTAAGGTATACATTTTGTGAGCATACTTAAAAAGTAAACCAGTCCATGATTTTATTTCACTTTCGATTGACGGAAGTGCTTCTCCACTGATTATGTCCCACCTGAGAGTAAGGGTAATGCCAATAGCAGTAGTTGTAGCAGAATCCATAGTAGTCCTATTAGTACTTCCAGTAGCCTTAGCAATTGTACTACTACTACTAGTAGTATTAGTAGTTTTAGAATTACCCCTAGTGGAAGTATTAGTATTACTACTGCTACCGCCATTAAAACTATTGTTAAGAAAATATTTGTCTGAACTCAAATTATAAATAATGTAATGTCATAAATTAGATCACATTAGTTGATCCTGTATTGTTCCATTGTGTTTCTACATGACATTATGACGGCACCTGTTTTTCACATTTTCTAGGTTTCACATACGTTGAAGAATACCATTATGATAGCTTAGGTGCACGGTAGTCATAATAAAAGGATATCAGTTGGTTCATTTCGTGTGATCAGCCTTAAAAGTAGTCAGGCAGACTTCTGATTGGCTTAGGGAGATACTTTTTTAATGTTGCCTGGTAGGCAGTGATAAGTATAGAACTGTATATTAAAGATGGGGCCAATGTTACAGATCATATTTTGCTTTGGATTCCTTTGGCTGCCTTTTGTGAAGGCTATCCAAGTGTTGCAAACCTAATGGTTCCATTCGTTTCAGCTATTTCAGACCATTGACAAGTGAGACTCGTCTCCTCGCAAAATTGCATTGGTGGTGGTGGTTTCATTGTTAGTGGCAGCACCAGATCCAGTGACAATAAAGAGCATCGCTCAACAAGAACAGCAATGGGGTGCATCACGAAATGATGGGTTAACAAAGGAATCTCACACTGCAATCTCACACTCCAATAGTTGCACTAAGAGAGGGTTTATTGTACACATTACTAGGGTGGGATTAAATTGAACAAGCCACATTTTCAAAAACAGTGTGGAAGGTCTAAAGGAAACAAACGACTGAAGTGGCAAGTTACACTGATGACTGTGGCCGTAAGTCCCAAAATTGTCTTGTGCAACAGTTCATGGTCTGGGAACCCTTCCTGACAATTATCTTAGTTCTCAACGTTTTGTGGTATCCGGTACCCTTTCAATCAGTTCCTAGGCAGTGGTTGCTGGTTTTGCAGATGACAGGCTTACTTCCTACTACTTATTTAAAAAAAACTTAATTTATTGGTTTTTACATGAAATCTCAAACAGGCCATGCCCCGGCCGCAGTGAAGTTCCTGAAACACCATCTCCCTCCCCACCCTTCTTCTTCTTTGTAGCGAAGTCTAGGCGAAAAAAGTCTGGGTAGCAACCAGGTTCACGTATTCTCGTTAGTCTCTTCTCGATGTGACGGAGAGCGCCGGTTTGAGACCGGGGACGAAGTCTGTGCAGAAGATGTCTGCAGTGGATATCAGATATGATATGTAGGGTCCCCAGATGTCCGGGGGGCAGGCATATAGAGGCAGTGTCTTTATAAAGCATGTTTCTACATCCTGGCAGTAGATCACATTGTTTAGCCAGCGTTGTAGGCTTGGCGGAGGCCAGCGCCCCCAGTTGATTGCAATCCTTTTGCGTGCTAGGACTAGCAGGAGGTTTGTCAGTCTTCGTTCGGCCTCTGGGAGGTGTCTAGTTAGGCCCAGGAGTGCCAAAATGGGTTTGGGTTCCAATTGTGTCCCTATGATGGCTGAGATTTTCTCAAGTACCAGGCTCCAAAACGACGAGATGCTTGGGCATGATCACGCTAGGTGTATGCATAGGAGGCCCCGCAGCGGCTGCATGCTGTCGATATTGTCGAGCGTTGTGCGTGGAGTTTTGCTGGTGTATGGTACACTTGGTGGAGGTAATTGAAGTGAATTTGTTTGTATATTGTATTGATAGCTACTTTCTGGGTGAGTCGCAGTATGTAGTTCCAATAATCATCCGCTATCGTGGTGTCTAGTGTTTTCTCCCATCTCCTTCTGGGGGTTAGCGGGTGGTATTGTCGTTTCGACAAGGAGTGATTTATAGATTTTGGAGACCAGTCGTCCTTCACCTTGAGATTGTATCACCCCGTGGAGAAGGTGCCATGTGGGTGATTGTCGAGGGAAATTGACAAGACTAGTTCGGAGGGCATGACGTAGCCTAAAGTAGATGAACGTGTCTAGGGCATTGTCGCTTCCTTTGACTCGAGCTTGTTGCAGTGACAGAGATGTGCCTTCAATGAAGAGGTTGCTTAGTGTTTTTATTTGCAATTTGTCGGTCCATTGTAGATCTATTTATTCCGTGGTTATGGGTATTCCTGATATGAACCTTGCTGGGATGAGAGAAGAGAATCTGTCTTGCATGTTACTTTTTATGGCCATATTTTTCCAAATAGTGTACGTGGTGAAGACCATATTCATCGGTGTGCGAGGTGCCTGTAATTGGCCGAAGATGACGGCTCTGAGGAGGTAGGGGGTTGCCAGGGCTCTTTCAATCTGGACATGGGGTCTGATAAAGTGTGTGGTGTACCAATGACTGAGGAATTGAGCTTGTGCGGCCCAATAGTAACGTTCTAGGTCAGGGAGAGCGAGTCTGCCTTGCGTCACAGGTTGAATCAGTGTGGTGTAGGCTACTATTGCTACCTTGCCTGCCCATAGTAGGTCGAGGATCCGGCTTCTGATGCACTGAAAGAACCGCTGTGTTAGCACCACTGGGATATTCGTAAATAGGTATAGGCATTTAGGTAGGATGATCATTTTGACCAGAGAATCTTCCCTAAGGCGTGAGCTGGAGGAGTTTCCACCTGTTTACCTTGCTTTGGATCGTTTCCTCTGTTTTCTCATAGTTGTCTTGCATGATGTCTCGTCTGGACCTGGACAGGAAAATGCCTAGATATCTGAATTTCGACTGTTGCTATTGGGAGCCAAAGTCGTCTGTGAATTCTTGAGTGTTGTTGGTCAGGGGAAAGATTATGGATTTCGAGTGGTTAATTTTCAGTCCCGAAAAGTTGCCGAATTTGATCACTGCACGCATCACTGGGTTGAAGTTCTCTGCGGGATTACAAAGGAAGAGGGCAACGTCATTGGCATATAAGGATAGGAACAGCTTGTGTGGGCCTAGGGAGAGACCCCTGTCCATGTGGCGGGAGCAGAGATCAGAGGCTAGGGGTTCCATTACCAGTGCAAATAGTATTGCTGACAGTGTTTGTAAGCAAATATCGGCTGATCATGAGTTTCCCAAGATGATGTTGGACGTCGGGTGTTCATATAGGAGGGCGATTAGTTTGATAAAGTATTTGCCTAGGCCCATGCATTCCATGATGGTGAAAAGGAAAGGCCATTCGACAGAGTCGAAGGCCTTTTCGGCGTCGAGCAGTATCGCTGTCACTTGTCACTCCGGGTCAAGAGCCTCCATCACCCCAAACATCCTTCTTATGCCGAACGATGTATTCCTACCTGGTATAAAGCCTGCTTGGTCAGCTAGCACCATGGCAGGCTTCAGGGGGAGCGCCTTGTTATCAGGATCTTCACCAGTATTTTATTGTGCAGATTTATTAGGGAGATAGGCCTGTATGAGGCGCATTCTTCTTTTGGTTTACCGGGCTTGTGGAGAAGGATTATATTGGCCATATGGTGGTAGCTTACTGGTTGTCAGGGCCTCATCATATACCTGTAGTAGGAGTGGGGCCAGTAGGTGTGCGAACGTTTTGTAGAATTCACCTATTAGGCTGTCTGGGCAAGGAGCCTTTGTGTTAGGTAGTTCTTTAATTGCTTTGAGAATTTCTTCTAGGGCAATAGGCTTGTTGAGTGGTTCTCAGAGCTCGGCGCTCGTCCAATAGAGTTTGATGTTGTCCAGTTATCGGGCCAGGTCAGTTGGGTCGGTGGTGTAGTAAGTATTGTAAAGCTTTTGATAAAACTTGCGAAAGGATTCGACTATTTCTTCTTCTATGTACACCAGATTGCCGTTTTGGTCATAGATCCTTTCGATGAGGGTAGGTTTTCTTTCAGCTGCCACAAGTCTTGCCAGGAGGGTTCCGGGTTTCATTCCTTCACCATACTGGCCTATTTTGTGATTTCTGGCCAGGAATTTCACTTCTCTTTCAGCTGTGACTCTGAAAGTTTCTAGTTCTGCTTTGAGTGCTGCCAGGGATTGAGGGTCAGTTGACGTTCAGTATTCGTGTTCCAGTTCTTTGAGGCAGGCTTCGCTCAAAGTCAGTTCTCTTCTCAATAGCTTCAATATTCCGTTCTCTTTTGCTAGGCATTTCCCCAGACATAGCATTTTAGTGCTTCCCAGAATGTGCCTGCTGATGCAATGGTGCCTTGGTTTATTTCAATAAAGGACAGTAGCTCGGCTCGTAGTTCGTCTGCGAAGACTTGGTCTTGGAGGGCTCCTGGCTTGAATCTCCAGTGAGGTTTGTTTGTACTGCCACTTGGTGTGCTGCATTCAAGGGTTACTGCAGAGTGGTCTGATAGGGTTTTGGGCAGGATTTGGCACTGCCCCCAGTGCAATTGACTGTTTGAGGACATGAGGAGGTAATCGAGTTGCGAGTTAATTTTGTGGAACCCTGAGTGAAGGGTATACTCGCAGGTCTCCCAACGTTTATGCCTCCAAATGTCACTGAGGTTGTAGGCGTCACATATTTCTGCGATTTGCAGACTAGCCTTGGAAGGGGGGGGCGTTTGAGTTATGAGCCTTATCTTTCTTGGGGTCCAACGGTGTGTTTAAGTCGCCTCCGCAGATGATTGTGACTGATCCGGCTGTTTCCAGGTGTGTCATCACCCAGTCATAGTTATTCGGTCCATCAGTGTTTGGTCCGTAGGAGTTCGCAAGGATGATTTCTTTCTTCTCTATGATCCTTTGCACCAGAAGTGTTCTACCCTCCAGGTCTTTTTCTGTTGATATTAGTCTGAACTACTGTCGATTAAGATGGCGACCCCTCTGGCGAAGGAGGAGTAGGGGGCGAAGTACCTTTGGCAGCCCCAGTCCCGGGCCCAGTTATTTTCAGAGCTAGGGAGAAGGTGCGTTTCCTGGATCAGGGCCATGTCTATTTTGTGTCTTTGCAGGAATTTAGTTATTTTACGTGTTGTGGTTGGCTGATTGTCTCCCCTAATATTCCATGTGGCGAGATTGAACTTGTTGGTTGATGAGGCGGTGTCTCATTATTGTTTGTCGGTTGATGGCCTTTTGGCCGTATGATGTGGCGCAAGATAGAGAGTTCTGGTGGGGTCGGGTACTGGGTGAACGGACCACGATCAGTGCATGTTTGGAACTGTAAAACTTCTTTGTGCAACCCCCAAATCGCCCTTGTCCTCCCTCCCTTTTACACGGTCAACCACCAACACGCCCATACTTAAAAAGACCCTCCCCCCAAATTGACCAGCAATTAAGCAGTGCCGAGTTTGGGGTGCTGGCACCCCCCAACTTGCCCATCATAAAAGTCCCCCCCCCAACTGAAGTGCGAGCTGTGCTGCGCTCAGGGCGCCAGTGCCCATCCAAGATGCAAAGCTTCCTGGAAAACAGGAGTCTGAGTGCCTTTGTGTGGTGTTATGACTACTATAGCGCCTGGTGTTGTCAAGTAGTTCGTGATATCACGGCGCTTGTCTTCTGGCTCGGTCCCTCCTGGGTGGTCGCGGGTTATTGTCGAGTGGCCTGCAGCCAAGTCGATCTAGAAAGGGGTTCGCCTCTTCAGGAGATTTAAAGAATTGTGCCTTTCCTTTGTGTTGGACACGGAGTTTAGCTGGAAAAAGCATGGAATAGGTGAGTTGGTTGTCTTGTAAACATCGCTTCACCCCTGTAAAGGATCGCTGTTGTGTTTGGACCGCTGGCAAGAAGTCTGGGTAGAGTTGGATGTCATCTCCATCGAATTGGAGTTCTCCTTTGTCTCTCGCCAGCCGCAAAATTGTGTTACGGTTTTTGAAGTTGAGTACTCTGGCGATAATTGTGCGAGGTGCGGCCCCGGGGGCAGGACGACTGGTTGGTACTCTGTGAGCCCTTTCCACCATGAAAAATTGGGATAGTGCCGCAGCGCCAAACAGTTCTCTACAAAGGTTCTCTACGTACTCTTCCATTCTGATCGGGAGTTGCCTCTCCCTCACGCCCACCAGCCTGATTTTGTTGCAGCGTGAGCGTCCCTGGAGATCCTAATTTTTAGCAGCGACCGCTTTCATCTGGCTTTCTAGTGTCGTGATCCTGGTTGCAAGCAAGGTCGTGGTATCATCAAGGTCGGAGACCCTCTGCTCCACTGAGTCGAGTCTGTCTCTGTGTTTATCGAGGTGATGCTGAACTTGGTCGACTTTGGAGGAGAGTGCATCCAACTTGCTCTCAAGGCTGCCGATGCCAGCTTTTAGCTCTAGAAGGATTTCGCGGATCTCAATCACCGGGGATTGTTCTTTGTCTTGCTCCATCATGGGTTCGGGGGAAGTAGGTTGGGTGTTAGATTTTGGGGTTTTTGCCATGGTGCTTTGATCAAAGTTCAATTTTCTTTGAGACTTATCGGTTTTGGCCATCCTGGGTTGGTTATTAGAGAGTTTGAGGGTATGAGTGATAGATAACGTACTGTTCCACCAAGGGAATGTGGTCACGTGCTTGAAGGGGCTAGGCGGTCTTCCTGATGGAGCCAAGATGTTCGCACGGAGGTGACGATAGTGTCTCCTGCAATCCTGGTTGGGCACCGGTACGCCGGAGTCAGGTTGTGCTTGGCCACTTGGCTGGGCATCGGACACTGTTGTGATCTTTAGGATGGGCGCAGTGGTTGTTACCGACGTCCGCCGTGGCTACGGAGGTCCAAGGATTGGCCGACTGGGGCCGAGTCTGATGTAAGTTGGTTCACTCAGTGAGGTGAATGTTGGCCGCTCTTGTTCTACGTTGTTGCCTTGTGATATTCACGAGTGTATTCCTCGGTTGCCCCGCCCGTGTTTTGGCTCTGAATGTCCAACGAGGTGAGCTGGCCGGGTCCGGTACCGGTTGCAGGCGGGGTTCTTCCGCCCTGGGGGAGGTGCTTGCTGCAATTGTTTGCAGAAGGTTATCTCTCTCCGTGGTGTGTTCCTGTGTCATTACCCAGCTGGCGACTGGACCCTGGATACGTGCGAGGCCAGCCATTGTTTAGTTCGGGTGGCCCACTTTTTATTATCATTGCAATCAGGATGAGCTTGGTGAGTGTGAGGGGTCGATGAGAAGTGTAGCGCTGCTGCGTTTGCTAGTGGGCTGGAAGTTGGATGCGTGGGCGCAAGAGTCAGGCCACTGGACGAGAGGATGTTGTGTGCATCGAGTAGGCAACTGTGGCTCCGTTATTATCTGGCCGAGGAGCTCAATCGGTCTGGCCACGACCATTAAGGATTTGCTGCGATGTTCTGAGGTCTGCGGAGGTTGGGCTGTCGAGACGACTGTTCATGTGGCGGGCAGCCTTAGTGGTGGTTAGTGCGTGGCTGGCCGTTGATGGAGAAGTTTTCTTGACTTGCGTGGCTATAAGCCCACATGTGACCATACCAAGGAGCAATGGCGCAGGGTCATGCACCCTTGCTCACTGCTAGTTGACTAGTGTGGGTGGAGGGCAGTGGGTCAGCCACTCATCAACAGAAGGCCGCAGGGGGAAACCTGGTCGCCAGCTCGCCTCGCGGGGTGATGAACTGTGGAGCCACTGTTGGAGGCAAGTTCCCTTTGTTTGTGCTGGTTAGCAAATCATTTCTTAAATAGACTGTCGAGTTAGCTGCTTGCTGGGTCCTTTTTGCGGGGGGATTTTCTGTGATGCTGTAATACGCAGTGTCAGTCTATTTGTGAAGATGGCCGCCTTTTTCACCACTGTTTTGGAGGGGGGGGGAGCGCCGGGCACGAACATCATCTGGCACTTAGCAGCCGGGGAAGCAGCAGCCGCCAGCCCCATTCCCGCTGTAAGGCAGGGCGATTCCTGGGGGGTGCCTTTCTCAGGAGTCTGAGCCACCTTCACTCTGGGTGTACCGCCCTCTGGTAAGCCTCTGAGGTGGTGCAGTGGCTCTGCTGCTGGATCTGCGGGACCAGGGATCCGGTCTCAGCACGCCCTGTCGCTGCTGGCGAATCCTCTCGGTTCGGGATGCACCACGGCCGGCTGGATGAGGTTTGGCTCTGTTAGAAGTCATTGCGATGTCGGAGCTACGGCGCCTTGGCCGGCGCTCCTGTGGCCTGGTCCGTGCTGGGTCACTGGATTGTGCAGCGCCGTGACCCAGGGAGGGTCGGGCCGTGCTGGTTCCTCTCTGGCAGAGCAGGGATTTACTCTGGAGGTTCCCGGGGGGGAGGGCTCCTCTCAGCTGGTACTCTGTTGCGGGGGGTACCTGCTCTCAAACGGTCTGTCACGCGGATCTCGTACCGGGGGGCTCTCCGAAGCTCTGTAAGTGGCACCTCACGAGTCCTGGGGGCCAGACTCATACATCTGCCGGTACGAATCACACAATAGGCATCGATGGCAAGGATTTATCAGGGAGCTCTGTCGGAGCTCACAGGGGAGCCGCCATCCTGGTTGGCCCTCTAGCGCCCTCTTGGTTAGTGGAGTATGTAGGAAACTGGGTGTTGGGGAGGAGCCACTTCGGAGGGGAGGGTCTTGAAATTCTTCCTGACATGTAAAAGCAAGGGGGTGAGTCTGGGTTGCGTGGTGGAGCTTTCAGAGTGTGGGGGCATAGACGCAGGCCTGTCTTCTGGTTCTTTTCTTCCTGCGCAAGCAAACCTTAAGTCCGCACATGCCCATAATTCTGGTAGATGGTAGGCCTCCGGAGATGCTGAGGTTCTCAGTGAGGTAGCTTGGGTAGTTGAGAGCGACAGTATTGTAGATGATGCAGCAGGATTTGAATGTAATACATGCTTGCAGCAGGATCTTGTGCACTTCGATGAGGTTAGTGGTGATGTGGTTGAATTTCCAGAGTCCTTTAAGTCATGCTGTAGCATGTAGGACACATCTAACGGAGCCCAGGTGGTCCCCGGAAGGCCTTCTGGTAGGGCATTGCCCTATCCAGGTGGGAGAAGACCAAGAATTGAACAGATCTGAAGTCGTTTGCTGGAATTATGAGCTTATTTTTCCCCACAGTAGGGAAAGTTGTTACTAATCCATTTGCGTCTTCCTGGCTAAATGTTCCTTGAAGGAGAGGTGCCTTGCTTTATAGAAAGCAAGGGAATTGGCATAGGTGTTCGTATGGGGTGTGAAGACCTCAACGTTCATAGCGTAAAGCCCGGTCCGGATGTCAGGGTCTTCGATGTTGTTGATCAGCAGTATAAATTCACTCTTGGAGGGTTTGAGCTTCAGGAAAGCAGTAGAGATCCGGGACTGAATCATTGTGAGGCAACCTTGAGCCTGTGGATGCCTTTGATGGGGGATATCTTCAGGAAGATCCGTTTATCAACTGTATATTGGTTGATTTGTATGTTATGTGGAACCAGGAGGGTCTGAGCTGGTCTGTTTCAAGGTTGAAGATTAAGGGGGAGAGGATGGACCGTTGGTGGACTTCACAGGTGATGGCTAGAATTGGTGGTATGGAGGAATCCAATCCATTTGGTTACAGTTCAGTTAAAAAAGTAGGATTTGAACCAGCTGAAGATGTTCACGCTGATGCCCATGCAGCGATGTAGAATGTTGCCGAGTGTCTGGTGGGATACTGTATCTAACGCTGCTTAGAGGTCAAAAACTCAGAGGCAAGAATGGCAATCATCGAGGAGATTAAAAGCATCTTTGATTACCTTCATTGGAACATTTTCCATGCTGGATCTGGGTCTGAAGCCCGATTGATAGGACTGAAGAAGGTTGTTGCTGTCACCTATTGGAAGAGTTGCGTGGCTACCTCTTTCTCAATGATCTTACTTAGGAAGGAAAGATAGGTGATGGGGTGGTAGTTTCTGAGGTTGTCTGGGTCCATTGTTATTTTCTTGAAAAGCAGAAGGATTTGTCTAGACTTGAGGGTCGAGAGGAAGGTGCCTTGTGTAAGGGAGCAGTCGATGATTGCCACGTAAAGGACAAGTGCTTCAATCAGAAGGGCTTGCGTACAAAGCCTGGGTGGATGTCATTTGTGCACAATGCAGCTTTGGGCATGCTAGGTTGGCAGTCATGTCTTTCATGGTGATTGTCTTAAAGGTTGGCAAGGTAGTTGTGGTTTTGCGCAATGGAATTTGTGGTGTGCTGTCAGTTGTGGCATTGGTGTCCATCGGATCATGCTGATCTTGTTGATGAGGAAAGAGTTGATGGCAGTGGCGTTTCGATGGAGTGCGGTACGGTTGGTTTGGGCCGGACAGTCGATGCAATGCTTGCATAGGGCTCTGATTTCATTGTTGGCCTTGGCTGTGATGTTTTAGTAGTAGTTGTCCTTTAGTAAGTGTCCTTGGCAGTGGTGATCACTCCTCTGCATGTAGCACCAAGTTCCTTGAACAGCATAAGGTCGGATGCACTGCAGGATAGTCACCAACTCTGTTCTTGCTTTCTGATGCTTCTTTTGTTGAGGTTGAGTTCTTGAGTGTACCAGGGTGCGGAAGGTTTTGGCTTGAGGGTGTGTTTTTTCACTGGGGCATGCTGGGTGATGTTGGTTGCAAGTCTAGGGTTGAATTTTTTGAGGAGTCACTCTCAGTTGTGACTGATCAGAAAGGTGAGACGGACACAAAGGTATAGTTTTCTCAAAAGTTGCCATTTTTATTAAATAAAAAGGGGTAAGATAAATGCCTACCTTTCCCTATCCTAAAAAGGGTGGCCCTGCCTGGCAAACTCAAACTAAAGAAAAATAACCTAATGTCCAAATGTACCTGACCCTCGCACTTATACACACAACAAAATCATACAAGGGATGTTTGGCAATTGTCAAGTCCAGTTCAACAAACTATTGCAAATTCCAGGGTCTTTGTTAGAGCAGCAAACAGGTTATCTGTGGTCACGAAGACTCCTAAGAACTTGAAATCTGTTTGGACTGCTAGAATAGGACGAGTTAACCAATTGTTTCACTCATAGGATTGTATTTCAAAATAAAGTTTGATTATCAATTCATAAGACATTTGCACCTTTGACAACATGAATTCAGTCACTACATTGAAACACATATGATACAACCAATCTAAAGTGCAATGTGCTCATATGCCACTGTGTTGAATATTTCCAACTTTGAACTACAATTGCCAATTGTGCAAAACGTGTGACTATTTTATAGATCCTACTATAGATATAACTACCCAACATGTTTAGTTCTTTTGCGATTAGAATACATCTATAGAACATCTTCAGGGGTTAATGCACCTTCTAAACACTTCTGTATGTTTCTATGTACTGGGGTGAAAGCTGCACACACACACTTGCCTCTGTTCAATGGCAAGTCCTTAAACCACTGTGCTACTAGGAGCCGTACCGTCTAGACTCGGTACCCTCTCCCAGCAGTTGGAGCGGGTTAACTTCTTTTTCCTATACACAATAGGGGTATTCATTATCCCTCACTATTGCTCCATTGTAACAAGACAGCCTCATATAGTATAGTGCTAGACTTGATAGGCCCTGTCAATCAGCCTTGCAACATGGAGCAGCGTCCTGCTTCTTGCTACTAGCCATCTGTAATTTTCTGTGGACAAATCATATAAAACCTGGGTTACAGGCTATTCCAGTACAGAGGTTCGAACTACAATGCACATGAGCGATGCCTACTTACACATTTGCAGTCTGATCTTGCTCATCTGTGAATTGCAATATGCACCCACAGTCTGCACCTGTAAACATATGTAGAGCAAAGTCTAAGTATCGGTGTGTTGCTATTCTATTGTCCATACTTGGGTGTTGCAGTCACATATATTTGCTACTGCTTACAGAACCTCTTACTTGTGACCCAGCTGTTATGTTCCCAGGTGGATATAGGGTTACACAACTTCGGGTGCCTTGAAGCGGCTTGAAATCTAAAATGGAGTTAACAATGTGTGTTTTCTCGGCTGCGATCCTTTACCCAAATGTTACAACTCTGCACATATCCCGATTCACACTCAGCACACATGTTCTAAAAGCACTTATTCAGGCTCTTTGCATGATATCCATTATGTATCTCCACTCATTACCATAGCTTGGTGCTCCTAACAATATCGTTCTTCAAATACTGAATACTACATTAGAATCTCTCTCTGATGAGTACACAACCTTCTTATGTTTCGCCCTCTCATTTTTACTGATCAGGGATCCAGCTACCTACTTCCCGGAATGAGAGAAACGGCTCGTCTGCTTCCAGTTTCAAACATGGAATCGCAGCTGCAGGTCCTAGCTACCATAGTGTGGATACATTACCCCTGGCAACCATGTCACATGAGCAGGTGCCTCCCTCATGTCTGTGTTCTGGCCGCCATATTGGCGTGGATAGGGTACTATTACTGCACTCCCAGCAGACTTTGATCCACATATTGATGTGGCAGGCCAGCCTAGATTGAGTCTCTTATGCAGACTCGACACATCCCAAAGTTTGTGCAAAATATGTTGCCTCACAGGATTCCAATTTTGGTGTTTTTTAAAATTATTATTATTTGTTTTAATGTTAATAAAAAATTCTGGTGGCAGTGGACGTATTCTACCAACTGTTGTGTATTTTTGTACCACAGGCTATGTCCATAACCTCGGTAGTGCACAATAGGGGCACCCAAGTACCAACTTGGGGTCTCCCTTCTTTTTTCTCCACTCCTACCATGGTTCTTTGTTAGCCCTTCTTCTGCCATTCTGGGAGGGGGAGATATGTGTGTGTGTTTTACCTTTGGCGGGAACCAGAAGGTATCCCCGCCTAGGCTTCAGTATGTCTGGGCAGGCAGGAACCAGGAGAGGAGTGTTCGACACCCCCCTGTCCTTTGTCTGCCAGGGTGCCTGAATACGTCCAGCTCCCACAGGGGGTCTGGCTGTCCTGATTGGACAGCCAAACGCTCTTTTCTGTAAAATGCTGAGAGAGATTGCAGAGGAGTGTGTGTTGGAACTGTGCATGGTGTGGCTTCTGAAGTGAAAAGCAAGTCGATCACTGGAAACAGAAGAAACCAAAGAAGAAGACAACCAGAGACGCCTGCATACCATTTGCAACACTGTGAAGCGAACACTGCTGTCCTGACCCCGTTTTCTATGCAACAGAGGAGCTCCGAAGAGGACAACTCCTTTGTCAGGAATTCAGCAGGACAGTATTGGAGAAATTGGAGAAAATGTCATTCACGTTATCAACAGTGGAATTCAAGATGGCGCCTTCTTGGCATCATCTCGACAAGACACTTGCAGCTCTAGTCTTTTTCCAACATGGCGACCGCACCTTACCGTTCTATATCATTCCTCTCTATGATTGGGTAAGATGATTCGCTTCTGATCGCTGCAAAGAGCCATGCCTGTGTTTTCCTTGCGTTCCAGCTACTTTTCTCTTGCCCAGTTACCTGTCTTCTTCTCGCTTTGCCGCAAATTGACTTACTTTTCCTCCTTTCCTCTTTTCCTCTGCTCCAGTTCCCGTTCTACTTTCTTAACTTCTTCTGCTGCCTTCCTACTTGCATCCTACTCCTGTGTATTTCCGTTTTCCTTACCTTTTTCTTCCGCTATTTTCCTTCCTTTCCTCTCTCCTTTTAACCTTTTTTCCTTCTTTTTTGCACTCTTTTTTTCCATCTGTTTTGTCTACCTTCTGGCACGTTTTTCTGCCGGGCTCCTTCCCGTTCCTGCTCAGTGTCACTCCTGCTACGTGGGTTTCACTCCTGCCTGCTCGTCATTCAGCGGGCTTTCATCTGTTACTCTGCTCCTGGTTCCAAACATCTTCGTCTTCAGTCTACGGAACTTACCTTAGTCTACTGCAATACACGTTGGAGAGTTGGCTGGAAATCACCATCTTCCAGGAATTACTATTGGGTTTTCTTCCCCACAAGAGTTTCCCAAGGGTGCGGCCCACGGGGTGCACTGAGTCTCTGGTCTCTGGACGCCTTGGGGGATGCATTCACTGCCTCTGTACCATCTGCTACCGCATCTGCTGCTAAGGACAATCGTGAGTACTGTTGGATTGTGATAGTAAGCGACACCCAAAGAAGAAAGAAGATGGAGCAGCAGTTGCAACAAGTAATGGCAGTCCTGCAAAGTCTCAATACTGAAGTCCAGACTTTAAAGAATGAAAATACCGTGCTCAGACAAATGGTTGCTAATCAGACAGAAATCCTTCCTGGACCTTTACCTATGGGAAAATACGATGGCAACCCGAAAAATTCCTCGATTCCTGTCTAGTCCAATTCACCCTGAAGACCTTGTTCTTCCCTACTGATCGAGCTAAAGTAATTTTCTTGATATCAAATCTCTCAGGCAGCGCCCTTGCACGGGCTACACCTTTAGTCACCACAAATAATCAGCTCATGGATTCCTATGCAGGATTCATCAACAGTCTTCAAGCCATGTTTGGCAGAAAGGAATTAGTAGTGTCAGCACAGGAGAACCTACTTGATCTTAAACAAGGTAACATGGATCTCCTTACTTTCGTTACCCAATTCAAACAGTTAGCCAATGAAACCGCATGGGCGGATGATGCCCTACGACCATTTTTCACAGGAATCTATGTGAAGAACTTAAGGACGAAGTTTCTAGAGTACCGCAACCTCAGAACCTCTCTGAAATGATTCCTTTAGTACTTCAATTGGACTATCGCATACAAGAGAGAAATCAAGAAAGGCGAAAAGGGAAACCTCGTCCACCTCTGGCAACCTACAAATCCGATACCCCAAAGACCAGCAAAGCTCAGGATTCCGGAGAACCAATGCAATTGGGCATGGCCAGAGGTCCCTTAACCCCAGAAGAAAGACAAAGAAGAAGAACCCTGGGATTATGTATGTATTGCGGCTCTGATAAGCATGAATTGAAGGATTGTCATCTGATTACTTCAAGACGTCAGGGAAACGACAACACCCACCCATGAAGGGAACCATGAGTGGGTCCTTGGTGCAAAGTTCCCAGGAAACTGTGTCAACACACCACAACATGGTGGTGATCGCTGTTACTCTGCGATTCCTTGACAAACAAATCCAACAAATTCCCGCCTTGGTGGACAGTGGTGCGGCAGGATTGTTCATGGACTCCGAATGGGCCTCAAGGAACAATATACCCCATGGTGGTAAAACCTTGAGCCTACCAATAGAAGGAGTGGATGGCTCTCCTTTATCCTCAGGACCGATGAAAGAAAATACAGCCCTTTCACTGTGAAGATTTCTACGCATGGCTTGGCTTGTTAAGCATAATCCGTTTATTAATTGGGCTGCAGGAACCTTGTTTTTGGGTTCTGAACAATGCCTTCATTCCTATCATCCTGATGGGGCAGTGGGTCTGTTTTTTGCTACCACTCTACAGGATAAATCCGTGGGCAAGTCCACCATTTCCAACCTGACTCTCCTACCAGAATACTACCACAAATATCAATCCGTCTTTTCTAATGAGGAATACAAGGAACTACCTCCTCACAGCAAGGATGACTGTTCCATTTTTCTAATACCGGATGCCCAAGTACCCTCTGGTCGCATGTATACCCTTTCCATCCCAGTAAAGGAGGCATTGAAAGAATATCTGCAAACCAACTTGCGTCATGGTCTCATCACTGAGTCTAAAAGCTCGGCGGGAGCCTCTGTTTTTTTTAATCCCTAAAAAAGACTGTAAAGAACTACGGCCTTGCATAGATTACAGAGGCCTCAACAAAATCACCCACAAGGATCGATACCCGCTACCTCTTATACAAGACATTTTGGGGGCAGTAAGAGGTGCTTCCATCTTTACAAAATTGGACCTTAGAGGCGCATATCATTTAATCAGAATAAAGAGCGGTGACGAGTGGAAAACCGCCTTCCGCACGCCTTTTGGGCATTACGAATACCACGTGATGCCTTTTGGGCTAGCCAATGCCCCTTCAGTGTTTCAGCGATTTGTCGATCATATATTCGCAGATTTGCTCCTACATACACTTATTGTTTATCTGGACGACATCCTCATCTTTTCCAACAACCTGCAAGAACACATTATTAATGTAACTGAAGTATTGAAAAGGCTAGAAGAAAACCGGTTGTTTGCCAAAATCGAGAAATGTTCCTTACATTTACCCAGTATACCATATTTGGGTTTCATTCTATCCGCAGAAGGAGCAGCCATGGATCCAAGGAAGGTGGAAGCCGTCTATAAATGGAAACCTCCTCAGAACATTAAAGAGGTGCAGAGGTTTCTAGGGTTCACTAACTTTTATTGTACATTTATTCCACACTTCTCTCGAATTACCAAACCCTTCACTCTTCTTCTCCAAAAAGAAAAGACATTTTCTTGGAACTCTGCAGCTCAAAAGGCTTTTGAAGGACTAAAGACCGCCTTCTCTACAGCACCTATTCTGAGGTTACCCGACCAAACAAAACCCTTTATTTCAGAAACGGACGCTTCTGATTCTGCAATAGGAGGGTTACTGAAGCAAACATCAGAAGAAGGGGTTGAACATCCAGTTGCCTACATGTCCAAATCTCTCAATGAATCAGAACGCAATTATACGGTATTAGAAAAGGAATTGTTAGCTATCAAAAAAGCTTGCCAAGAATGGAGACATCTATTATTGGGGGCTCAGCACCCTGTTCAAATACGTACAGATCATAGGAATCTGAGGGTTCTTCAAAGCATGGAATGTCAAAATAGCCGTCAAGCACGATGGGCGTATTTCTTTCCTCCTATGACTTTATCCTCACCTACATTCCTGGAACCAATAATCAGATCACTGATGCCCTTTCTCGACGTTCCCATAATACACAGCCTTTAACCCCGTAAAAGATGTGGCCACACGCTACTTTCCTCTATTTTGTGTCATCATTTCTGTAAAAGATACGAACCCTGAGTTAGGATTTGCCTCATATGGAAATTAGTGGTCATAACCTGAGAAAGAAAGACAGACTTTTCACGAGAACCAACTGTACATTCCTGATGAATCTTCAAGAAAGAAAGTATTGCTTATGTGTCACGGCCATAAGACCGCTGGACATCGAGGAGTGACCACCACGTTGGAATTAATCAATAGACATTTTTGGTGGCCTGGATTAATCCACGACGTCAAGGATTATGTATCCTCTTGCTCCGTCTGTTTACAATCAAAAGTACGCAGGCAATTGCCCATAGTAAAGTTGGTCCAGCCAAAGCTTCCGACGCGGCCGTGGGAAATCATATCTACAGACTTTATTGTGGAATTACCACCCTCTTCTCACAACACAACCATCATGGTGACCATAGACTCTATAACTAAACTTGTTCATTTTATTCCCATGAATCAATTGCCATCAGCAGCACAAATGGCTTCCTGTTTTCTTCAAATAATCTTTCGACTACACGGATTACCTAACAATATCATATCTGACAGAGGTCCCTAATACATATCCTCTTTTTGGGGAACGCTATACAAAACCTTGGGTATACAACGGAACCTCACCTCCGGATATCACCCATAATCCAACGGACAAACGGAAAGATTAAATAAATCTCTGGAGCAGTATCTACGATGTTTTGTATCAGCAGCACAGGACAATTGGAGCTCACTTTTACCTTATGCAGAATTTGCATATAATAATTCATTTCACACAGCCATACAGATGTCCCCCTTCCTGTGTACTTATGGATTCCAGCCCTCCAGCTTTCCTACAATAACTCCTAATTCTACAAAAGTCCCAGCAGTAGACACTTTGATATCAGATATCCAAGAGGGTCACGCTACCGCTCTTGCAGCCCTTTCTGAAGCCAGAAACAGAGTCAAACAACAAGCTGACAGGAAACGATTGCAGGAACCCATTTGCCAACCCAAAGATCTGGTATGGCTCTCTTCTAAATACCTTCCAAGACATCTTGTACCGTCTAAGCTGTCTCCCATCATTGAGGCCATAGGGAAAGTGGCTTATAGACTACAACTTCCTCTGTCATGGCATCGGATTCATAATGTTTTTCATGTTTCACAACTCAAAACACAAGTAGTAGACAGATTCAACAGGGGTGCAAATCCTAATCCCCCTCCAATTGACACCCAAGAAGGACCGGAATATGAAGTAGCTGCGATATGTGATTCCAGATACCATCATGGAGCACTACAGTACCTCATAGATTGGAAGGGTTACAACCCTTCAGACCGAACCTGGGAACCCGCCTCCTCAGTTCATGCCCCAAGACTAGTAAACAAATTTCATCAATTACATCCCTGGAAACCTGGACCACTGACTCCATGGGGGGGGGGCATACTGTCAGGAATTCAGCACGACAGTATTGGAGAAAATGTCATTCACGTTACGTTATCAACAGTGGAATTCAAGATGGCGCCTTCTTGGCGTCATCTCGACAAGACACTTGCAGCTCTAGTCTTTTTCCAAAATGGCGACCTCATCTTACCATTCTATATCATTCCTCTCTTTGATCGGGTAAGATGTGTCGCTTCTGATTGCTGCACAGAGCCTTGCCTGTGTTTTCCTTGCGTTACAGCTACTTTTCTCTTTCCCAGTTACCCGTCTTCTTCTCGCTTCGCCACGAATTGACTTACTGTTCCTCCTTTCCTCTTTTCCTCTTCTCTGGTTCCCGTCCTACTTTCATACCTTCTTCTGCTTCTGCTACCTTCCTACTTGCATCCACCTCCTGTGTATTTCCGTTTTCCTTACCTTTTTCTTCCACTATTTTCCTTCCATTCCTCTCTCCTTTTAACCTTTTTTCCTTCTTTTTTGCACTCTTTTCCTGTCTGTTTTGTCTACCTTCCGGCATGTTTTTCTGCCGGGCTCCTTACCGTTCCTGCTCAGTGTCACTCCTGCTACGTGGGTTTCACTCCCGCTTGCTCGTCATTCAGCGGGCTTTCATCTGTTACTCCGCTCCTGGTTCCAAACATCTTCGTCTTCAGTCTACAGAACTTATCTTAGTCTACTGCAATACACGTTGGAGAGTTGGCTGGAAATCAACATCTTCCAGGAATTACTATTGGGTTTTCTTCCCCACAAGGGTCTCCCAAGGGTGCGGCCCCCGAGGTGCACTGAGCCCAGTTTATGGTCTCTGGACGCCTTGGGGGACGCATTCACTACCTCTGAACCATCTGCTACCGCATCTGCTGCTAAGGACAATCGTGAGTACTGTTGGATTGTGATATCCTTCCCTTTGGCTGGTGGGCACAACCAGTCCCAAGATGAACTTTGAAAGGAGCCATCTCCCGAGCTCCTGGGAGCTTCCACAGCTGCGGAACCCCAATACCAGGAGACCTGCTGTCCATTTCTAGTGCATTGTTGTGGAAAGGGCTAATCAGTCCGAATCTTTCCTGATCACGTAAGGACACTCCAGAGATCCGATCCAACTCACCCAGACCCCCTCACCAGAGTCCGGGACTGCAGGAAGCGAAGAAGATTGACTGGGCGATTCATGTCCTTTGTTGGTGCTGCAGAAAAGGCGCCAAAACCGCAGAGTAAGCCAAGAAGTTGCAGAAAGTCGTGACACAGGTCCTCCCTCGAGACTGCTGCTGAGAGATCCCGTCCATTGTCCTGCCTTCAGTCACCAGACCAAGGAACCCAAAGGTCGAGTCCAGAGCAGCAACATTGCAAGCATCCAGCATGAAAATGTTCTTCTAACCTAAGGTACTGGGGGAAAAAGGTATTGCTTACCTGATACCAAGATGTTGTTCCAGAGCGTTGGAGTGCATGTAGTGGTGTCCCCAGCAATCCCCTTTTACCTCGGACCCAAGCCTCTGCTTGTATCCCCTTCTCGAGTCAGTTTTAAGGTCTCCCTTGTTAGTTAACTTGCTGCTTCAATAACTCTAGACACTGGAAGAAATCCTCAGGATCTCTTCGTAATTCGCTGCTTGTCAAGACTTCTAGTCCTCTCCGAACTGCCTTTAGCTCGGGTTTTGTTTTCAGACTTAAGACTTACTAGGTGAAGAAACCATCTCTAGAACCTTGAACTAAGCTTATGTTGCACTAACTAACCATTTTCCTCCCTTTAAGTGACTTTACTATATGTGTTTGCCGAGTAAATGTATTACTGTATAAACCGTTGAAAACCACATGAGTGCGCAATAACCGATATTACAATAACATTGTCTTTTCCCTTTCTAATGTTGCTACAAATGTAACCATGAACAAACACAAAAGTGAAAGTGCCCTTTGAAGTGTATTATCAAGTAATCCTAAGTGTTCTAGTATAAACGTCTGAGGTATTCTGGTGGAAATATAATAAATATATACGTTTTATCTAGCTAAGATTCAGTGTACTTGCTTTCAGCTCACATCTTCCTCTTAAGATAAGCCTGAGTGTTCTGCCACTCTAGCAAGGTCCTGAGCTAGTACGGACTGACACTAAGAGTTGGTCATCTAGAAACCACTGGGATAGCTTACTAAAGTCTTACTGTCAGTAGGACTTTAGGACAACTCCCCTAACATGCTGCCATTTCGGTTTCAGTCCTATATCTATCTTTTTGGATCTTTCTGTGGTATCCCAACATTTAGATTTGCCGCTTGGTACATGTCCTCTTGTCTTTTACATACCCCATATAGAAGGTAGACTTATTTGTTTCTGCACCTTAGGGCTAATATCATTCCTCATTATTGGGTCTTTCAGGTTTTTACTCATTTTGAAGGCCATCAGTGGGAGTCTAATAGGGCTCTTTCCATCTTAAAGGATTTTCCATTTTTTTCTGATTGATTTTGTGATTTCATTCGACCGATCTGAATATCTACTCACAACATTTTTTTTTTCAGGAGCACCATTTTGTTTAGTATTGTATTCAAGGATTGCTTCTAGCTCTTTATCAGGATTTTTTAACAAGCGGTTTAGGGTAGCCTCTTTTTCCGAGTTTGTTTTTGAGGGCCTTGGCCTCTATTTCATAATCTTTTTTAACCAAGCTATTCCTTCTTAATTGGAGAAATTGCCCAAATGGCAGGTTCTCTCTGGTATGTTTTGGGTGAAAGCTGTCAAATTTTAACAAAGCATTATTGTCTGTTTTTTGTGATAAGGTTTTACTACCAGTTTTTAATTTGGCTTATCTGCATAGATGGTTATATTAAGGAAATTGATTTCGGAGTTGTTGCAATTCATAGTGAATCGTAAGCCTCTATCTTGACTATTCAGCCGTTTAGTGAATCTAGAAATGTCTTCTTCATTGTTGCCATCCCAAACAATTAAAACACCATCTATGTGCCTTTTCCATAGTTTTATTTTATTTTTGTAAGGATTACGGTCTGCATAAATCTTTAGTATCTTTCAACATTTCTACATAACAGGTTGGCTAGACTTGGTGCTACTGTCGCCCCCATTGCAGTTCCGTGAATTTGTTTATAAAAAGTCTTGAGAAACATCAAATACTTCTGTCAATGTCATCTCCACACACCAGAATATGAATGAGTTGGGGGTATTGTTCGAGGTGCGTTTCAGATGTAGTAGTTCCTCTACCACAAAACCGCATTCGCTCAAGGAATCATCGTGTACAGGGATACAATGTCCAAACTAACTAGAGTATCATCAGTGGGTCGAATGCCATACCTTCCACCAACTTAATGACCGCTGTGGTGTCTTAAACATATTATTTAATTTGTTTGACTAACGGTCTCAAATACACATCTGCGAACTTAGATACTAGGTTTCAGTGTATTTTTGGCAGTGTGTAGAAGAGCAGAACTCTAGGTGTTTCATTTATCAGGAACCTGGCTTCCTGTTTGCATAGTGTAAGGAAGGCGTGGTATCAAAGTAAGACGGACACAAGTGATCACAGTTCAAGGGTGTTTATTAAACTGTAAAAATGGGTGAGATAAATGCCTAATCTAACCTAAATCTAAGATGGGAGCAAGCAACGACCATCAAATAATAATGATACAGTCCTAGTGGAGTCTGGTCAAATAAAAAGGGCCTATACTAAAAATCCTATTGCCAAGCCTTACCGCTACGCTACAAAATAGTGTGAGATAATGTTCACAAGTAAACAAAGAAGTGTTCACAAAATGATAAATCGGGATGTTATGGGTGAGGTCTCCCTTCCCCATGTTTTTAGCACGGGACAAGTAGGGACTCTTGAGCACAATGTTGCGCTCACCTGGCTCCCACAGGGGCGTCCATCTGAACTGGACAGCTGCGGTCTCCACCAATGTGACGCGTAGTGCCGAGATGACGGACTGGACTGGCCCACCTAGCTTCGTTCGCTTGGCCCGTAGGAATATTCTTCTGCAAATGGACAAAGGGAATTAACCACCCGTGGAGTTGAGCGTTAACCCCCTCCCCCCCACTCCCACTGTTCTCCCCACTGATCACCTTAGATGTCCCCTCTTATAGTCTCACCTGATGGTTTGGAAAGATGAGCTCTCCATCCTGCATTGAGCGCAGGGGCGCTTAGATAACCAGTTGCTTCACTGGCTCGAAGGAATTGGTGAGTTCCAGAACAATATTGACTCTGAGATACATGAGTATGTAGTTCGTAAGAGTTCAAATGTCTGACTTTCACTCTTGTCCGATTCCTTGCAGGTTGCAGCTTGACCCTAGCGAAGACTTCCTCGTGGCAACCGGTAATATTCAGGTAAGGATTTGTATTATCCAACACAGTTCGATAAAATAATGTCAATATGTAACCTGTTGGTTTCTCCCTTATTCAGGCGCTGAGAGAAAGTATGAAGTCTCGGGGAATAATGCCTCCGGCGGTAAAATCAGGTAAGTCTATTGTGGTGAGGAGGTTTCCCCTTGTTTGTCTTTGTTTCACCTTGCTGTCCTTTTGTTTCCCCTTAGGGGCCGGGGTTCGGCGAGGATGCAGTGGAAGCTGCGCCGACCCGTGAAGAGGAATAGTCCCCCGGTGGTAAAATCAGGTAAGTCTATGGGGGGTAACTATATTGCCTCTGTGTATTCCTTTGGCTCACCTTGCTGTTCTTGTCTTCCCCTTAGGTGCCGGAGTGCGAAGGGTACATGCAGAAGGATGCGGTGGAATGTGAAGATGCTGCGAAGGCCGGTGAGTTCAGCGCGGCGCTGCAGCAGGCGAGGCGACGCGCATAAAATAACTTCTTTCTTCCAGCTCGAAGGCGCGATGGATCGGGAATTCAGGTAAGGATCAAAGGTATTGCTTGTTCTAACCTTATCTCCTTCTTTCTCCCTTTTTTTAGGAGCTCCAGGCTCGAGGCGGGCGTGGCAGAAGACTGAATGCAGACTTGCAGGCACGGTGAGCGTTACGCTGCTGGATGCAGAATAACGCGAAGCGTGTGCTGCTCTTCGTGCGTGGTTTAAATAGCCTCCAAAGTAGTCCCAGGTAAGTATTCCTCCCCAGTCCCACCCGAGTAAAAAAAATAGTCCCTAGCTAAAGTAGTCCCTTCCAAGCCTCTTTTGGCTTGGAGCTCTTGCAGCATAGTCTGCATGAGGTAAGATTTGCAGCATGGTCTGCATCAGGTAAGTCTTAATCTATGAGCCTGGCTCTCCATATGAGCCTGGCGCCATAGACGCCAGGACTGCACCCAAATAGCCCCTAGCAGGGGTTGTTGGGCTTGCTTGGAATAACTTGATACCTGCTTCCGGGTTGCTGGACTTGGTCTGGTTCCCCGGGGGTGGGCATCATGACACACAACACACTCCTGGGCTTCTCCAGTACGAGGTTACAGTTCCTTTTCCAGTATCAGGGCCTTCTGTGCTTAAGTCTCTTCCCATGTAAAATCTCTTGCTTCAGAGGGCCTGATACGCCAAAACAACAAAACAAGAGTTCCTTCTGGCAATCATCACATTGGGTTATAGCTCTTCGCCCCTGGATCCCCCTCAGCCATGCTCTGATTCTTCAACAAACAGTTTCCCTCAGTTGGGTTTAGACCAACCATTCACAGTGGACATACCTCAGCCATGTTCATGCTTGTCGACAGTGTTCACGGGTGTATCACTTTCCACCCCAATTCGTAGGTATCCCTTAGTTGGGTTCACAGTTCACCTTGGTTTTCTAGCCCACAGTCAGGTTTCCTCTTAAGCCCCCAGTCAGGCTTCATCATCACTATGACTTTGCAGGCATCCTTCGGTCTGGTTCACATGTGCCCCACTAACACAGTGACTTTGTTTAGCTTTTCTTTTCCCCTACAAAAATCGCAAGTCTTAATGTCTTTTTAAACAGTAGCACAATGTTCTGATTAGGTCCCCCTTGTCCGGGCTCAGACCTTCATAGCCCTTTGCCAACTTTAAAGGGCGATCACGTCTCGCCGGGTCACTCTGTTAACCTATGGCAACCACAAGCTTCCTATCATCACAGTTTGCACAGCGTTCCCTTCAGCGGGGCGCAAACACCAATTTTAAACTAACAAAACTTCTGCAAGGTGTCCAGGACTTTTGATTGTACAAGGGGTTTGTCTTGACCCTTGTATGCCTACCTTACCACCTTATTCCGGCCTTCCCTCTGGGCTCTTGGCACTTGTAGTTTTCTTTACTCGTAATGTTCAACACAGTCTCTTTGTTCAGGACAGGGCCACCAGCCAGAGACCTTCGACTGAGGGCCCACGTGATGCTGGACCACTCTGACTCTGGTACCCAGTTTTTTCATAAGCAACCTTTTGTCTAATTTATCTTCTTACGGTGGCTACTGCAACCTTGAACCTAACACAAGCCGGTCGACTATCAGGTGCTTCCTACTCACCGGCTTTGTTGAACTCGCTCTGTTCCTTTTGCCACTGGAGTCAAGAACGGTACCTCAATGGCCACCATGCCTCCCTGCCCTGGCAATTGGTGCAGGGGGGTGCCATGTACCGCTGACATCCGTCGCAAAACACCTGCCAGCTGCAATTCCCGGTCTTGGGTATGTTTCATGGGAGGCTTCGCGAGTCTGGGTTGAAAAGGGCAAGGGCAACTCCCTCCTTGATGTCCTTTCAAGTTTTGCCGCCTTTCTCCTCTGTTTGATCTGCTGTCCTGGAATGGCTGCTTCCTTGTGCGTTCGGGATCGGGGATACTGCGGCTCACCCTTCGGTGTCCCACTTCCGCTCCCTGAAGACCACTCATCCAGGTGATCCTCCCTCACTAGTCCACCCCCAGGAACTGGATCCAAGAGTGATTGCTGTGTCCTGGCCACCTGGATGACAGATCCCCGGGGACTAGTAAGTGAGACACCTTCAGGTTTCTCACATACCCTTCCACTATGTGTGATGGATATGCCTGTTCTTTGTCCAGGTTCTGCTTTAAGACCTGGGAGTGAACAGGGATAAGAGATGTCCAAGAACTCTTGCCTATTCCACTGATTTGGTGTGGTCGGTGTCGTTAGAGGTGTAATGATCTTACTAGTTTCTCCATAGTAGCCTATAAATTGGTTTTTAACGGTCGATTCAGGTCTAATAGGCTCATCATTTTCCCAATCCCATACGGGAGAGTTTTGGGAGTAGTAGTCTGTTTGCCAATAGCTCTGGGGTTGAAAGTCTCCAAATGGAGGTGGAGTTTCCTGCAGGAGAGTAGCAAAGGTAGGAAAATCCTGCCCCAGAATCACTTCTTCGGGGAGCCCAGGGATTATGGCGGTCGATATTTCACAGGGTTTACCCCGGACATTAATGTGTACAGGTATCTTGGGGTACACCTCATTATCTCCATGCACACATGTAACCCTAACGAGGGCCGCATTTTCCAAGTCCTTTGTTGTAACTAAATCGGCCTGTATAACAGTTTGCTTACTACAAGAATCAATTAAGGCCCTTGTGTGTCTCCCATTTATCTAGGCCCTTTCATATGCAAAGTCAGTGGAGGCTTGACATAAACGGATACTAAAGGTCTCTAGCTCCTCTTTGGGTTCGTCACATTCTTCACCGTTTAACCAACCTATTTCCATAGGTGCGTCCCTGAGAATGTTTGACAGTTCCTAGCTACGTGTCCGGTTTCTCTACAAGAAAAACAGGACAGGAGGAGGTGGTCTACTTCCTTTTATTTCCTCTCTTCTGCTTTCATCCTTGGATTTGGGATCTGTTGTTTTAATTTCTATTTTCTCTCGTGTTATCCCTTCTTTAATTCTATACAACCCCCCTGGTTTATCTATTCCTTGTGGTTGAGGTTGGTGGATAGGTTTATGATCCTTCTGTTCCCCCCACCGATGAGCTGAGTTGAATTGTTTAGCTGCATCTGAGTGGTTTTGTGCACTCTCAATGGCCGTGGCCAAGGTAGGTCAATATAACTGTAGAACAGCTTTCTGCAAAAAAGGGGTACGGTGTTAGTGAATTGTTCAAGGGTTAACATCTCTGTCAATTCTTCCAGGGATTTGTTATTAATCCACAGGGCCACTGTATTTTTGACATGTTCACCCATTTCTTAAGGGTGTTTCTCCTGGGTTTAATATAATGGCCCTTAATTTCTGCCTATAAAAATTGAAGGTTTACCCCCTCTTTTTAACAGTCCCTCCTTGATGGATAGAAATGTGGCACCCTGTGCAAGATTAAGTAGTTGATACAAGGTTTGCAGTTCTCCTTTCAACAAAGGGCCCAAGTAGCATCTTTTGAGGTTCTCTTCCCATGCCAGTTGTTCAGCTAGGTGCTCAAAGTTCAAGAAAAAATTCCCTAAATCTTTGCCTTCAAGATATGGTTGAAGTACCCCTTGTGGCAATAAGGCTCTTGCCTGCAATTCGATCAGTTTAGTCAAATGTTCTTGGAGTCTAGCTTCGGCCTCCATCTGATTGACTGCTAACTGGGTGATGACATTGGCTAGGACGGCCATTTCTTCCGGGGGTGTAAGGGTTCCTTAAGTGGATGGTTCAGAATCAGAATAGAAGCAACTCTCGACTCCGTTGGATAAGGTCTCGAAGTCTTCTGATACTTCTGAGTCTGCTGAAGGAAGGGATTTTAGTTGGTTAATCTCTAACCCTGATGGCCCTGTGACAGATGACAATTGGTTGCCAAAGAGAAAAGGTTTGAATGTGGGTTGGGGGGGGGGTGTTGCGTTTAGAGCACTTGGTCTAATAAAAGTAAAGACGGGACAAACTTTTAGTACTATTCAATCCCACTGTTGTATATTCTAATGTGAGAGAGGAAGGGTGTCCAATAATACCTGAATCTTAAAGAACAAATCCTGTTGGCGAGTCGGGATCCGAAGTTGGGAGAACAATACCCCTTTTAGTGTGTATACACGGTCAGAGTAGAGGATTTCAATGATTTTGTTTTCCCCTTCTGGTGGTACAAAAATTATCAGCATGGATTTCAATTTTTATCAGTTGAATCATATCCCACTCCTCTTGACACCCTATGTAAGGAAGGCATGGTATCAAAGTAAGACAGACACAAGTGATCACAGTTCAAGTGTGTTTATTAAAATGTAAAAATGGGTGAGAAAAATGCCTAATCTAACCTAAATCTGAGATGGGAGCAAGCTACGACCATCAAATAATAATAATACAGTCCTAGTGGAGTCTAGTCAAATAAAAAATAACCTATACTAAAAACCTATTGCCAATTCTTACTGCTATGCTAGAAAATAGTGTGGGATGCTGTTCACAAGAAAAGAAAGAAGTGTTCACAAAATAAGTCGGGATGTTATGGCCGGGGTCTCCCTTCCCACGTTTTTAGCACAGGACAATTCGGGACTCTTGAGCACAGCACACTCCTAGTCTTCTCCATTACGAGGTCACAGTTCCTTTTCCAGTATCAGGGCCTTCTGTGGTTAAGTCTCTTCTCATGCAAAGTCTCTTCCTTCAGAGGGCCTGATACGCAAAAACAACAAAACAAAAGTTCCTTCTGGCAATCTTCACGTTGGGCGATTGCCCTTCGCCCTCGGATGCCCCTCAGCCGGGCTCCGATCCTTCAACAAACAAATAGCTTCCCTCAGTCGGGTTTAGACCAATCATTCACTGTGGACATCCTTCATTCGGGTTCATGCTTGTCGACACAATGTTCACGGGTGTATCACTTTCCACCCCAATTCATAGGCATCCCTCACTCAGGTTCACACGTGCCCAAAAACACAGTTCATCTTGGTTTTCTAGCCCCCAGTCAGGTTTCCTCCTAAGCCCCCAGTCAGGCTTCACATAATTCTATCATCACTATGACTTTGCAGGCATCCCTCGGTCGGGTTCGCATTTGCCCCAGTAACACAGTGCCTTTGTTTAGCTTTTCTTTTCTTCTACAATAATCCTAAATCTTAATGTCTTTTTAAACAGTAGCGCAGTGTTCAGATTAGGTCCCCCTTGTCTGGGATCAGACCTTTATAGCCGTTTGCCAACTTTAAAGAGACTTCTGAAAGGCGATCCCGTCTCGCCGGGTCACTCATGTTAGCCTACGGCAAGCGCAGGCTTCCTATCATCACAGTTTGCACGGCGTTCCCCTCAGCGGGGCACAAACACCAGTTTTAAACTAACAACATTTCTGTAATGTGTGAAGGACTTTCGATTGTACAAGGTGTTTTTCTTGACCCTTGTATGCCCACAGTAACACCTTATACCAGCCTTCTCTCTGGCCTCTTGGCACTTGTAGTTTTCTTTACTTGTAATGTTCAACACAATCTTTCTTCAGGAGAGGGCCACCAGCTAGAGACCTTGACTGAGCGCCCACGTGGCGCTGGACCACTCTGACTCTGGTACCCAGTTTGTTAATAAATTACCTTTTGTCTAATTTATCTTCTTACGGTTACTGCTGCAACCTTGAGCGTAACACAAGCCGGTTGACTATCGGGTGCTTCTGACTCAACGGCTGTGTTGAATTCGCTCTGTTCCTTTTGCTGCTGGGAGTCAAGGACAGTACTTTGATGGCCATCACGCCTCCCCGCCATGGCAATCCATGAGGGAGCGTGCTATGTACCGCTGATATCCGTCGCACCTACTATCTATGATTCCCGGTCTTACATATTTTTCATCTGAGGTTTCGCAGGTCTGGGTTGAAAAGGGCAAGGGCAACTCCCTCCTTGATATCCTTTCAGTTCTTGCCGCCTTTCCCCTCAGTTTGAACTGCCGTCCTGGAATGGCTGCTTCCTTGTGCGTGCTGTCATGATGGCTGCTCCCGGGGAGCCAGGCCAGGCCCAGCGTCCCCGGAAGCAGACCTATCACCCACATCACCGGATCCAGCGGACCGCTACTGGGGCCCTTTGGACCACGTCCTGGCGCCTTTGGCGCCAGGCTCATAAAAGGCTTCAGTCCTGGCGCCATAGGCGCCAGGCTCATTTGGTCAAAACATGTCATAATGCTTGGGTGGACTTACCTGAGGCAGACCATGCTGCTTACTCACCCAGAGCAATCTAGTCTGGCTGAGGTCTCCAGCCATTTCGGCTGGGAGGAACTATTTTTCCTCTTCAGGAACTCTTTTTCTTTCCTGGGTGGGGCCGGAGGAAGGATACTCACCTGAAGCACTCCTCTGCTATTTAAACCACGCCCGAAGGAATTCACGTGCTTCGCGTTATTCTGCATCAGCAGCAGGACGCTCACCGAGTCGGCTCCTGCATCCTGGCTCCTGACACGCCCGCAGCTCCTGGAACACCTGAAAGACAAAAGGAGAGAAAAGACAAGCATCCAAAGCTTTACTCACCGGAATCCTGCACTCGGGAAACCTTCTTCCGACAATCCTGCAAAAGAAAAGCACAAGGTTAGCAGCGCACCACAACGCTCGCCGCAGCGCCGCTTTCTCTTACCTTATCGTGGCCGCGTCACGTGCAGAAACGGCTACAAAGCTTGCCGCACCTCGGCACCTGCAAAAAGGGGAAAGACATGATTAGAAGCGCTCCGCTTCACCCAGTGCCACACCTATTCCACTTACCTTTACGAGGCCTTACCACGAACAACAGCGGTTTCGACGCCGGCAGCGAATCGGCTCCTGCAAAAGGGGAGAAGGTGAGCATCGGACTTGATACAGGAGGGAATACTCACCTAAGGACTTACCAGATTTTGGTTGAACTCAATCCTCCATTCGGGTCAGAAGGGCCTTTCTGCCTTTTCTAGACCCCGGCCCCGAAGGGGAAAAGACATTTAATATAATCTAAAGACTACATACTTACGGCAATCCCGAAGTGGGATCGAACAGCCAGAGGAATCGCGCCCACTAAATACCCCAGTGAAGTAACTGGAATCAACGCGCCCCTGCACCAGAAGCAGGAAGGAGGGCTCATCCTTACAGAAAATAAGGTGAGAGCCCACAAAAACCGAACTAGCAACAAGGGGATTTAGAAGGGGGAGATAGGGGGGAGCAGATACTCTTTCCAGCAGATATTAACTCCCTCTTTCCCACCTACAGAAAAATTATCCTATGAGCAGACAGAGGAGATTCGGGGGAGGGCCAGTCCAGTCCATCTTCCGGGCCCTGCGCTTTACTGTAGAAGAATTGGTAGCAGTCCAGAACGGGTCAGCGCCTCTGTGGGAATCAGGTGAGCGTTACACGTTCGGCCTTGCTCAAAGTGTACTATCATGCTTTGCCTTTTATCCCTGTGGGGAAGGGAAAGGGGAGTCAGGTGTATAGTTATCAGCAATTGCCTGACTATGCCTGACCCTTGTGTTGGGACATGTCAGGTAAACAGCTCTGGTGTTTGTTTTTGCTCATGTACTGAGAAAGTGTTTGTGTCGAAAAGGGGCGTGGGGGTTTCTAAATATCGTACTGGGCAGGATAGGGAAAAGGTGTCATAAGGAAGGGGATACTGCGTCTCACCCTTCAGTGTCCCACTTCCGCTCCCGGAAGACCCCCCCCCCCCCATTCCCATTCAGATGATCCTCCCTCACAAGTCCACTCCCAGGAACGGGTTCCAATAGTGACGGTCGTGTCCTGGCCACCTGCATGACAGATCCCCGGGGACTAGTAAGTGAGATACCTTCAGATTTCTCACAATGGCTATGTGGTCTGACAACTGCGCCTAGACCGAGTGCACCCCTCTATGAAAGAGCCACTGAAAGCACCTGTAAAGAAGCTTGTGTTTGAATAGCAAGGAACTCTTGTGTGATCTAAAGTCGGTTCTATGTGGTATTACTGCATATTGAAGACCGAACACAAAAAATATAGTTTATTTTTGTTGTCTTTTTTTGTGCGGTCTCAATGTGTCATAATATCACATTATATGATACCTAACCCACCACCCTTTCCTTCCCCAACCCCACATACCTTCCCACGCAAGTTCTTTGTCAATCGGGGGGGGGGGGGGTTCATCCTCCCAGCCCCTCCTTACCCCCTGTCCCCCTCTCCTCCACCCTTCCCCACCAAAAACCTTTGTCATCACAAACCCACATGCATTCAAACATGCACACCCTTAGTTTCCTGCTCCCTGACCCCTGCCCCCTTCCCAAACATCTCACACACCCAGACACACACACACCCAGACACACACACACCCAGACACACCCAGACACAGACACACCCAGACACAGACACACCCAGACACAGACACACCCAGACACAGACACACCCAGACACAGACACACCCAGACACAGACACACCCAGACACACACTCATCCAGACACACAAAAAAACAGAACACTTACCTGGGCCCCAGCAACTTCCCTCTTCTGGCTCCAGCGTGCCTGTCAGCCGGTGTGCACACTCATGTGTATCGCAGGGGCTGATAGTTGGAGTTAGAAAGACCTCTCAGAGACTGCTCTGAGTGGTCTTTCTTTCTAAATCGTTCTTTGAAAAAATCTATTTTTACAAATTGATTTCTTAACTTAGTACCCTGAAGTCAAAGTACCAAAATATATATATATATGTATATGTATATATGTATATATATGTATATGTATATATATGTATATATGTCCTGGCACCTCTGGTGCGCCAGGCTCATGAGAAGGGTCCATCCATGTGGAGCAGCAAGTCTGGCCTGCTACCAGGCTAGACCTGCACGTGCCTTGTACATTGGGTGTGGCAGGACCTGCCCAGCACCTTCTATCGGGTGTGGCAGGGCGTGTCCAATGGGTGGGGCTAAACAGCCCAAGGCTACTTAAACCTCGCCCATACATGGATCGGGGCTTCGTGTTACTTTGCTTTACAGCAACGTGACGCTCACTGTGATTCTCGCCCACTAGAGAACCTGATGAGCAGCAGCTTACCTTCTGACATGGAGCCAACCTCTTCTGCAAGAACGAAGAACCTGGAAACCAGCAAATACTTACCATTGGATCTGACAACCAGCCGCGACTGCTACGCTGCAAAGAGAGAGAAAAGGAGAAAGGTTAGCATATTGAAACACACGCAGCGCCCAAACCACCCACGCTGCCAGCAAATACTCACCACTGGAACAGACGCCTCGCCGCGACCACTATGCTGCAAAAGAAGAAGGGAGACAGGTTAGCACATCGAAGACACGCGCAGCGCTGAAACCACTCGTGCACCCGCGTGCAGCTCTACATACCTGTACTCGTGTCTTCTGCATACCGCAACGCCATCATCTGCCTACTGCGGTGTCACTCCTCTTCATCGCGGCGTCCCCCTGCATACTGCACAACGATCTCGAAGTTGCAGCAACACCTGGGGAAGAAAAGAAAGACAATATTAACACATGGACAATAGCCAATCATAATGAACAACACGAAAGAAGACTAGAGGAATAAAAGTACAAGGACAATCAACGAAACTGCTAAAGAAAAGAAGTAGAAACCGACCGGACTAAGCCACAGTTGGCCTGGGCACTCATCAACGACCAGTGAGTTAACTGGTTCAACGAAGAATTGCGCCACTGTATGAGCAGCAGGATGGAGAGTTCATCTTTATGAAATATCAGGTGAGCCATCCGGCCCAACCATCCATAAACGTGTACGAACTGGTGTGGCAGGAGAGGGTGTCACAATCTTAGATTTGCCCACAACTCATCATCCTGTCCTGATTTCCTAGGAAAAGTTTCCCGGGAGGTTATCCAGAGCTACCAGGGCAGGGAAGGGAATCCAGAGAAGACCGTCCATCTGAGTGAAGAGGCCCAGCGCCCAACGCCCCCGCAGAGGTGAACGTATCAGAACACAAAGTCTCCTACGAACCTCTGCCTGGGCGTTGTGGTTATGGAAACGTCGGACATGGATCAGTTAGCCCAGTTGCTGGGGGAACTCCGGCCCGAGGTGCACGCCGCCTGACAGGAAACTAACACACTACGGAGAGAGTTAATTGTTAACAAGGAACGCACTGATCTGGCAAAACAAGTACTTCAGACTCAAGCTGGCCAGGCCCTGCTACCCGGAACGGTTCCACCTGCTGTCTCCTCACAAACCACGCTGGTACATGTGGTTCTTCCAGGAGCCGTTCTATTGGGACCACCCAAACGTTATACAGGTGATCCCAGCAAATATGCTGTATTCATGAACCAGTGCCGCTTGCACTTTCTGTGCAGACCAGAAGCCTTCCACAATGATCAGTCCAGGGTAGCGTTCGTACTCTCCTATCTGGGTGGCAGTGCAGCTGATTGGTCTATACTGCTGGTTAATAGGGATGATCCACTGCTCCGGGACTTTGGGGGATTCCAACGGGAATTAGAGAAGTTATTCACTCATCGCACCCGAAGGCAGGCACTAGATAACAAACTACTATGCCTGCGGCAGGGTAATCAAGATCTCCTAACGTATATAGCCACCTTCAACAGATTGGTGGCCGAGACCAATTGGACCAAAGAAAAAAGGACAACATTGTTCTACCGGGGTCTGAGGTGAATTAAAGGATGTACTGGCCCACGTAGTGAACCCACTAGAAGGATGCACAGAGCGCATTGATCTGGCCATGCAGCTAGATCACAGGCTGCTAGACAGAAACACTGACCGAGCATGGTCTGAGGGTTGACCGGTTTACGTACAGCCCAGGGAAACGTCATCAGACAATCTGAACCCCCCGAGTCCATGAAGATAAGGGGGGGTGCGAAGTCCACTCACCAAGGCGGAGAGAGAAAAGAGGAGGCAACAGCAACTCTGTCTGTATTGTGGCAATACAGCCCATTTCCTCTGCGATTGTCCGGTGAAACGACCTAAGAAAATTGTAGGAGCCACAGACGGGGAAGAGGCAAGACCTGAGTCGGAAAACTCCAACGGCCGGCAAGTGTAGGGGTCCACTTGTCGAGCAATGAGAAGGAACCATTACAGACCTCGCACCTGGTCATTCCAGTGATTTTGATCAGCCACAAACAACCGTCTAATCTGCATGCCCTAGAAGCATACATAGACAGTGGAGCAGTTGGCAACTATATTGATCAAGAACTGGCTAAAAGGATAGGCCTCCCCCTTCGCCAGAAGCGAGCTTCGGAAAACATCACGGCAGTGGATGGCTCTCAATTAGCCTCGGGTCCGGTGACGCATTACACCAAACAGGTTACGCTTCTGTGCCAAGATGGCCGCCGGGAAGATATTACCTTCAACCTCATTGGAGCTCCTCAGTTCCAGATGATCTTTGGAATGCCCTGGCTTGAGACCCAATATCCTAGAATCGACTGGCGTACAAGAGTTCTAACCTTCTCTAAGGATTGTGCTGACACCTGTTACAACATGGGGGGTCTCTATTGGCAGGATCAAGGAGATCAATACAGAAAGAAAGGGTCATGTTAGGTTTAACCGGCTCTCTGCCATCAGAATACATGGACTACATGGACGTCTTCCAGAAGGAACAGGGTAATACGCTGCCTCCACACAGGCCATATGACTGCCAGCTAGATCTAGTGCCTGGAGCCCAAGTCCCCTGCAGTCGGATCTATGCCTTGACGAGCAAGTAAACCTCCACTTACGAACTTATCTTGACCAATACCTGGAAAATAGATTTATTCGTCCATCCAAGTCACCTGCGGCCTCGCCCCTCTTCTTCGTGCCTAAGAAGGAGGGGGACCTGAGAACTTGCTTCGATTACCGCTCACTCAACCAAATAATGGTAAAAAAACGGTACCCTCTACCACTCATCCGGGAACTCCTAGACCAAGTTAAGGACGCACAGATTTACTGGACCTTAGAGGAGCCTATCACCTAGTAAGAGTAAAAAAGGGGACGAGTGGAAGACTGCTTTTCACACGAAGTATGGTCTCTTCGAGTACCAGGTCATGCCCTTTGGGCTTTGTAACGCTCTTGCAGCATTTCAGTTTTTTATGAAGTCGTACTTCGGGAACTGCTAGATGTCTGTGCCCTAGTGTATATTGATGACATCTTAATATACTCGGCCAATGAAAAAGACCATGTTGCTCATGTTCTTGCCATTTTGGACAAACTACGGCAACACAGATTATATGCCACACTAGAAAAAATTGTTTTCCACGTCACAGAGGTGGAATTCCTAGGTTTTATGCTTACACCGCGGGGAGTTCGAATGGACACGTGCAAAGTGGAAGCCATCCTTAGCTGGCCCTCACTGACATCCATAAAAGGAGTCCAGAGCGTGTTAGGATTGCCTAACTTCTATCGCCGATTCATCCCAGGATTCTCCCAGATCGTGCACCCAATAACATCTTTACTATGAAAAACAAGAAGTTTAACTGGTCTACAGAAGCTGAAGAAGCCTTTCAGAAATTAAAGCAAGAATTCACCATGGCGCAACTACTACAAGACCCTCGGCCAGACCTCCCATATGTGGTTGAAACAGATGCCTCCAACATTGCGATGGGAGCGGTCTTATATCAACGGAACCCAGATACAGGACAGTTACACCCAGTGGCGTTCTGTCATGATTCATGCCCCTGGTCAACAAGGCCAAACCAGCCTTTCGGCTGGGGCCAGATTACAGGCTTCCATGGTGGCCTCAAGGGAAACAAAACACCATCAGGGACTCTCTTGGAGCCAATCCTGGTGCCTTTGGCACCAGGCTCATACTGTTATGTGAAGGACAACATTTGGATTGGGACTTCAGTTAACATGGAGGCACTCACATAGCTCAGTTCCACAGAACTGAGCTATGCGGTCTAGTGTTTCAGGTGTGGCCGGGCCTGGGACTACTTTACCTGGAACTACTTTACTTGGGCTATATAAGCCACACCCAAACAGCAGCACATGCTTCGCATTATTCTGCAGTTAGCAGCATAACGCTCACCGTGTCCAGTTCTGATCTCGAGTGTTTCTTGCATCCTGCCACGTGCTGAATCCTGTATCTGGAAGAAGACCACCATTATTCAGTGCTTACCTGGAAGTAGCAGCTTGGCTTTGGTCTTGAATCTTCCGTCTTCAAACTACCACCAGCTGCTCCCCTGAATTCACGCGATCCGGGGATACTTCATCACGATGCCGCATCCATCTTCAGAACTCTGCAGCAGCCTGAAAGAGACAAGAGAGACATTATTAGTAATCATTCGCTCACGGCCACGCAAGGACAACGAAAACCACTTACGAGGTGCAGTCTTTTCTTGATCTCGGAACATCACAGCGGCCCGGAACATCATAACGACCTGCAAAGGAAGTGGCGCAGGCACAGCTTGGCAAAAAGAAAAGGCAAGAAGGTGCCGCGCACCGCACATTCACTACCTTTCTGGGATTCTCATCCTATACAGCACGGCAACGCCAAAACTCCAACTCATCTGAGGGAAAGAAATTAGAGACATTAATAACAACAAAAATACTGTACAACAGTAGTACCTACCTCATCAAGCAAATCGGAGTCACAGCAGGCCTGGACCCGAACACGGGGCAACTTTTACGCTCACCTGGTTCCCACGGGGACGTCGATCGGACCCAGACAGCTGCGGTTTCCACCCATGTGATGCGTAGTGCAGAGATGACTGTCTGGACTGGCCCGCCTAATCTCGTCTGCTTGACCCGTAGAAGTATTCTCCTGCAAGTGGAGAAAGGGATTTAGCCACCTGTGGATTTTAGTGATCTGTTCTCGTTCTCCCCACTTGTCACCTCCGATATCCCCTTTTAGTAACCTCACCTTATGTTTTTAAATCATCTCTCCATCCTGCGTGGCATGGAGGGGCGCGTAGATACCAGTTACTTCACTGGTTTGAAGGCACTGGAGAAGTTCCGGAGGAATATTGACTCTGGGGTTTATAAAGTTCAAAGAGTTCAATATGTCCGATGTTCACTCTTGTTCCATTCCCTTGTTGAATTGCAGCTGGGTCCAAAAGAATAGTGCCTGGAGGCAGCTGATGGCATTCAGGTAAGAGTCTGTATTACCCAACACTGTCCGGTAAAAGTTGCAGGAGTTTAACTTGTTTTCTCTCCCTTTATAGGTGCGGCATAGGAAGATGTGGCGTATTAAAGGGTAATGCCTCCGGTGGTAAATCAGGTAAGCCTATGGCGGTAAAAGAGATTGTATTTGTCGGCTCTCTTGGCTCACCTTGTTATTTCTTTTGTTTTCCCCCAGGTGCTGGAGTTCGACGAAGAAAATGATGGAGGCAGCGCCGAGTCGAAAGATACTGTGGACTGGTGAGTATGATGCGGCGCTGCTGCTGGCGATGCAACGCGTGCTGGAATAATGTCCTTTCAAGGCTCGGAGACGTGCTCGATCCGGAACCAGGTAAGGAATTAAAATAATGTCCGTGATCTAAACTTTTCTCCTTCTTTCTCCTTTTTCTAGGAGCTCCGGATCTGAGGCGGGCGTGGCAGAAGACTGGATGCTGACTTGCAGGCACGGTGAGCGTTACGCTGCAAGATGCAGAATAACGCGAAGCGTGTGCTGCTGTTCGGGCGTGGTTTAAATAGCCTCCAAAGTAGTTCCAGGTAAGAAGTTCCCCAGAACCACTCCTGAGTAAAAAATAGTCCCTGTAATAAAATAGTCCCATCCAGGCCTCACGTTGGCTTGGATTCATTTGCAGCATGGTTTGCATAAGGTAAGTAATGTCTATGAGCATGGCACCTATGGCGCCAGGACTGATTTCTAAGATGAGCCTGGTGCCTAAGGCGCCAGGACTGAACCCAAACAGCCCCCAACCGGGGCTGCTGGGGTTTTAACAAGTATCTGGGTGCCTGCTCCCGGAGCTGATGGACTCGATCCGGATGCCCGGGGGTAGGCATCATGACAGCAACGCACCAGTGAAGCAACTAGGTTGCAGAATGCCCACACCTCCAACGCACCCCTGCACATAAATGCAGATCGGAGAGCACACCATACCTAATATTAAGGCGCTCTCCACGTTCAACACATCATCACGGGAGAGGGTTTGAGAGTGCTAATCTTCCAGCCCAGGCTAAGTGGCGTCCCTGTGGATATCAGGTGAGCGTAACAGAACGCAAAGCCTCATATAACTATCCACCTGGGCGTCATGGAAACATCAGAAACTGACCAATGAGCCCAGTTATTGGGGTAGCTAAGTGCTGAAGTACATTCAGCCAGGCAAGAAACCAACGCCCTTCGGAGAGAAATGATAGTTACTAAAGAGCATACTGAGGTATTGAGTAAACAATTACTCCAATCACAGGCAGGAGAGGCCCCCTTACCTGGAAGCGTTCCACCAGTAACAACACCAGCCAATCCGGTACAAATAACTCTTCATGGAACAATTCCTTTAGCTCCACCAGAACGGTTTGCGGGGGATCCAAAGAAGTATGCAACGTTCATGAACCAATGTAGTCTTAATTTCCTTTGTAGACCCGGGGCTTTTCCTAACGACCAGTCACGGGTTGCCTTTTTTTAAATCATATCTGAGTGGCAGTGCTGCAGATTGGTCTGTGCCATTAGTAAGACAGGATGATCCACTGCTACGTGACTTTAGAGATTTTCAGTAGGAAATGGAGAAACTGTTTGCTCAACATACCCAAGGACAAACATTGGATGATGAACTTTTGTCCCTCTGTCAAGGAAACCAAGACTTGTTATCATGTATAACGACCTTTAATAGGTTAGTTGTTGAAACGGGATGGCCTGAAGATAAAAGGACCACATTATTCCACTGGGGTCTACGGGGAGAATTAAAGGACGTCCTAGCACAAGTGGTTAATCCACCAAGAAACTGTGCAGAGTTAATCAATCTTGTTGTTCAGTTAGATCATAGGCTACAGGACCGAAAAGTCGATCGGATGAGTTTGGACACTCGTGCCATGTATGTCCGGTCAAAGGACAATGTCTCACGTTCAGCGGAGAACACTGTAGAACCCATGCAAATCGGAGGGGTACTGTCTCCCTCAACTAAGGCTGAAGGAGACAAAAGGAGGCAACAGCTATTATGTCTGCATCGCCCATGCTCCCTGGCGGGGGAAACCTGCTGGCGAACCTTCGGCACTTGGTGTTCGTCGCCGTCGCGAATAGACCTATCTGGGGATTGCCCCATCATCGGAATAGCAGATCCACTTGATCCTGCCAGAGTTCCCACTCATGGCACGAGTGTAGCTCCCTGCTGAGCGAGTCGGCAATGGTGTTCTTTACTCCTGCCAGGTGGAAGGGTACCAGGAACATCCCGTGGGCAACGGCCCAGTGCCACAGATCCTGCGTTTCCTTGGATAGGGCTGGGGATCTGGTGCCCCCTTGCTTCCGAATGAAGAACATTGTGGTGGTGTTGTCGGTGAAGACCCTCACCACCTTGCCCTTGAGGGACGGGAGGAACGACCTGAGGGCCCAGAACACGGCTCAGAGCTCCAGGACGTTGATGTGTAGTGACCGCTCCTCCGGGAGCCAAAGGCCTCTTGCATGGAGATCTCTGGTGTACGCTCACCATCCTTCCAGGGAGGTGTCCGTCGTCACCGTCTCCTGATGCCCGCCGTCGTCCGTCCCTGTCGTCGCCGTCTCCATTCCCGTCTCATCCCTCGGTGGAGGGGAAGGAGGTGAAGGCTGGAAAGGAGGGGGGAGGATGTATTCGCCTCCTCTTGTTCGGTGGGCTTCCAGGTGGTCCAGGCGCCACTGGATCGTCCACTGAGGGTTCGGGGGGCATCCGTACACAGGGTCTGGATAGCCATCAAGATTGCTCCTGAGTTGTCCTGTGGCATCGGCATCGGTTGCGACGGGAGCGACGGCTGGGGAGTGGGGTCCTCCGTCTCCTCCACAATTCCTCGTCGGCTCCACCGTTACTCTATACATCTGCCTCGTCGGGATCCCTCCCGTAGGACCGGACTTCCTCAAACCTCTTGTCCAGGATCTTTGCGATGCCAGCCAGCTCCTCTTCGGATGTGGTATCTGTGTCCGTTATGGCTACCATGCCCCCCCTCTTTCTCCACCTGGGGTTTCACGGGGGTCTTATTGATAGGCTGAAAAGATGATTCCCTCCAGGGTGGCAGGAAAACTCTAGGCCCGGCAGTCGTCTCCACTCGGGTAGCCTCCACAGGCTTCACAAGGGCTGCCACGACTCCTTCGATCGAGGCCTTAGCTGGGTGAATCAGGGCCTTCGCGACCTTGGGAGCGCCTGAGGTCTTCACCTTGGGGGGAGGGTCGCTGCCTCGCTCCCCCTCGGCTGTCACCGTCGGGATCGACCGGGGCTTCTCCCGAAACTTACCCAGGTTCTCCGACTTCCTCTTCACCGAGCCAGAGCGTTGGCTCGTCGTTGATGGCGTTGGTGACATTGCGCCCTGCCTGGCAGCCAAGGAGCCCGAACCATCAGCACTCCCGGTGCCCGCGGACTTGCAGTGCTTTGCCTTTTGTTGGGCCCCCGTCGCCAGAGCGCCCTCAAAAGTCTTAGAAGACAGCTCGGACTTCTTCCTCTTCTCACCTGCTACTGGGCTCTTCCCCTCAAGCCAGTTGGTGAGTCGAACGCGAGGATCCTTCATTGTCTGTTCGGACATGTTCTTACAAAACGCACAGTCCTTCTCCACGTGCGATTTGTCGTCGTGAAGGCAGTAGAGGCACCGGGAGTGCTCATCTTTCTTGAAGACATTCTGCAATCCGCATCCCGGGCAGCTCCTCAACAGCTTGGATCCAACAGGCGTTGTTTCCTTTGTCTTGGGCCATGACCACGCGGGGTAGGCCCCAAAGATCTTCCGGAATCCTCCAAGAAGTGAAAACTCAACGCAAATTCGCCCTTAAGGCTCAATTAACTGAAAATATAAGAGTAATCTCTTCGAAAAAACGCAAAACGCTGTAAAAGCTTGAGAGCTATAGCACGAGGACTCCCAACACATGAACGTGCTACCAAATCTGAAGATGGCTGTCAGAGGAGGGGCTTAGGTAGAGAGCAGTCATTGGCTGGGGTAAGTATGACCCAGAGACCAGGGATTGGTTATTAGTAGAAAGACAGTTCAGAAACTAAACTGAAACTGATTTTTTCTTTGAGGATTCCCAGCCTGATGACGGGGAATATTCATGAGCATGTGAATCCATGCCAGACCCATGCTGGAGAACAACAGTTACAGGTAAGTAACTTGTTCCTTCCGGTTGGTTTTAGGGATGCCATGGTTAGTAGCTCACAATCCTCAAATAGACAGGTGTGCAAAGAAGTTGGCCTTTTCCGACGACTGTGCTCTCACTTGCTACCACAAAGAAAAGCAGGAAAAAGATTCACAGACATCTGTTCGGGGAACAGCAACAGTAGTACTGAGGGTTAAAGCTACTCTACCAAGCGAATACCAAGATTTTCAAGAGGATTTTCAGAAAGAACAAGCCAATACCATGCAGTCACATAGGCCTTATGATTGTCAAATCGATCTCATACCCAGTGCACAAGTCCCTTGTGGTCGAATCTATGCACTCAGCGAACCAGAAAACCTTCATTTTAAATCTTATCTAGATCTGTACCTGGCTAATGGGTTTATCCGCCCGTCTAAATCACTGTCAGCCAGTCCCTTATTCTTTGTACCAAAGAAGGAAGGGCACTTGAGATCTTGCATCAACTATCACGCACTGTAACAAATCACTGTAAAAAAACGCTATCCACTGCCTCTAATTCCGGAACTGCTAGATCAAGTTAAGGATGCCCAGATCTACACTAAATTGGACCTTAGGGGAGCATACCATCTCGTTCGTGTTAAGGAAGGAGACAAATGGAAAACTGCCTTTCGTACCAAGTATGGCCTGTATTAATATCAGGTAATACCCTTTGGACTTTGCAATGCTCCCGCTGCATTCCAGTATTTTATGAATGATGTCTTACGGGAACTAATCGACAGGTGCGCTTTGGTTTATATTGATGACATCTTAGAATACTCCTCTTCAAAACAAGATCATGTCAAACACGTTCGTTCAGCTCTGGCAAAACTCTGTCAACATCAACTGTATGCTAAACTTGAAAAATGTTCATTTCATGTTACCGAAGTTGAATTCCTCGGTTTTATCCTCACTCTAAAAGGGATCAGGATGGATATGCACAAAGTAGATGCCATTCTTAATTGGCCATCGCCAACTTCATTCAAGGAAATCCAGAGCATGCCGGGCTTTGCAAACTTTTATCGCTGATTCATCCGAGGCTTTTCAAAGATAGTGCACCATATTACACCCAATCACATCATTGTTAAGAAAAAACAATAAGAAATTCCAATGGACAGAAGAAGCAGAAAGGGCTTTTCTAGAACTCAATTTTCTTCCGCCCCAATTCTTCGACACCCTCGCCCAGATCTCCCTTATGTGGTGGAAACGGACGCTTCTAGCATGGCAATGGGAGCAGTTCTTTCACAAAGGGATCCTGATACCGGCCAGCTGCATCCTGTGGCTTTCTGGTCACGCAAATTTACGCCTCCAGAACTCAATTATGCTATCACGGATAAAGAACTCCTAGCTATCAAATCAGCTTTCAAGGCTTGGCGACATTATCTCCTAGGTGCCAGACATACCATCAGTGTGATTACTGATAATCGAAATCTTCAATACTTAAAAACTGCAAAAGCTCAATCTTCACGTCAGCTGCGATCGGCACTTTTCTTTGCAGAATATGACCATGGGATCACATATCGACCGGGAGTCAGAAATGTAAAAGCTGACACTTTATCCCACATGGGTATTGATGAGAAAGTATACAAAACCCCAGATCCAGCAGCTATCATTCCGAATGACAAATTATTAGGCCTGACAACAACATTAACCCAAAGTGAACTCCATAACAACATCCAACTCTTAATGAATCCCGAGACCTTACAAAAATGTAGTACACAAAATGAACATCACATAATTAAGGATCAACTACCATATTTCAAAGATCGGTTATATCTGCCAAGCAAAGAATTACAAGAGCAAGTCATCTCCGGTTATCATGACTCTTTGATGGAAGGTCATCCAGGAATTGCCAAAACCTTAGCCAAAGTAAAAAGAAACTATTGGTGGCCAACATGGCGCAAAGACATTATTCACTTTATCCTTTCCTGTGGTGTGTGCGCACAAAATAAATCTCAAAAGTAAAAACCAGCTTGTCTCCTACAACCCTTGGAAAATCCACCCGCACCTTGGCATACACGTTCTCTCGATTTCATCTCGGATTTACCTCCCAGTCAAGGATTCAACACCATCCTAGTGATTGTAGATTTATTTTCTAAGATGGCACACTTCATTCCATTTAAAGGTCTTCCAAACGCATTCAGCCTGGCGAAGGTGTTTCTGGAACATATAGTACGAATACACGGTTTTCCTTCTGTCCTGATTTCAGATCGTGGTAGTCAATTTGTATCTAGCTTCTGGAAGAAATGCTGTTCAATGGCCCAAATCGATATTCGATTATCCACCAGCCATCATCCCCAAACAGATGGTCAAACGGAAAGGACAAACCAGACACTCGAACAATACCTACGTTGTATGTTACACAATGCTGAAGAAGGTTGGAAGGATTTACTATGGATAGAATATGCCTATAATAATTCCCTGCATACCAGCACGGACAAACTCATTTCTATACCCTATATGGTAGGCATCCACTCACTTCTGTATTAGATGCTCCCATGGCTCTGGAGATGCCAGCGGTGAAAACCTTACATACAACCATTACTCAAGCCTTCAAAGAGGCAACTGGACATTTACTTCAAGCTAAAGAAAGACCAAAGAAATTCTCTGATCAACATCGCAGAAAGGCTCCTGATTACCGAGTTGGAGACAAAGTCTCGTTAGCGTCAAAACATGTGCCAATAAAAGGAACCCAGACCTTTCGTCCACGATATCTAGGACCTTTCACCATTGAGTCTATAATAAACCCAGTAGCTGTTAAACTAACCCTGCCACCAAACATGAAGATCCATCCTGTATTCTATGTATCACTCCTAAAACCTGTGCAACCTGGAACTCGAGTTACAACACCACCAAAACCAGTACTGATAGACGGAGAACCGGAGTTTGAAGTTAAAGATATCCTTGATTCAAAATACACTAGATCTAAACTATATTATTTATTAGATTGGAAAGGATATGGTCCTCAGGACAAAACATGGGAACCAAGTGAGAACATCCATGCACCACGCTTGCTAAAACGTTTCCATCAAAATCATCCAACTAAACCAGGGCCAGGCAGAAGAACTACTGGGAGAGGGGCCTTGGGCGGGAGTTCTGTCATGATTCATGCCCCTGGTCATCATGGCCAAACCAGCCTTTCGGCTGGGGCTAGCTTACAGGCTTCCATGGTGGCCTCAAGGGCCACAAAACACCATCAGGGACTCTCTTGGAGCCAGTCCTGGCGCCTTTGGTGCCAGGCTCATACTATTATGTGAAGGACAAAATTTGGATTGGGACTTCAGTTAACATGGAGGCAATCGCATAGCTCAGTTTCACAGAACTGAGCTATGTGGTCTAGTGTTTCGGGTGTGGCCGGGCCTGGGACTACTTTACCTGGAACTACTTTACTTGGGCTATATAAGCCACACCCAAACAGCAGCACATGCTTCGTGTTATTCTGCAGTTAGCAGCGTAACGCTCACCGTGTGCAGTTCTGATCTCGAGTGTTTCTTGCATCCTGCCACGTGCTGAATCCTGTATCTGGAAGAAGAAGAACACCATTATTCAGCGCTTAGCTGTAAGTCGCAGCCTGACTTTGGTCTTGAATCTTCCATCTTCAAACTACCACCAGCTGCTCACCTGAATTCATGCGATCCGGGATTCTTCATCACAATGCTGCATCCATCTTCAGAACTCTGCAGCGACCTGAAAGAGACAAGAGAGACATTATTAGTGAGCACTCGCTCACGGCCACGCAAGGACAACGAAAACCACTTACCAGGTGCAGTCTCTCCTTGATCTCAGAACATCACAGCGGCCCGGACCATCATAACGACCTGCAAAGGAAGTGGTGCAGGCACAGCTTAGCAAAATGAAAAGGCAAGAAGGTGCTGCGCTCCACGCATTCACTTACCTTGCTGGGATTCTCATCCTATACAGCACGGCAATGCCAAAACTCTCCAACTCATCTGAGGGAAAGAAACTAGAGAGATTAATAACAACAAAAAGACTGTACAACAGTAGTACCTACCTCATCAAGCAAATTGGAGTCACAGCAGGCCTGGACCCGAACACGGGGCAACGCACCAGTGAAGCAACTAGGTCGCAGAACGCCCACACCTCCAACGCGCCCCTGCACAGAGACGCAGGACGGAGAGCACACCATACCTAATATTAAGGTGCTCTCCACGTTCAACACATTATCAAGGGAGAGGGTTCGAGAATGCTAATCTTCCAGCCAGGGCTGAGTGGCGTCCCCGTGGATATCGGGTGAGCGTAACAATTCTGGTTGCGCAAGTTCACTCCACCAGAATTAAATTATGCAGTCACTGACAAGAGGTGTTAGCAATCAAAGCAGCGTTTAAGGCCTGGAGACACTGTCTACTAGGGGCTTAATATACGGTCACTGTAATAACGGATCATCGTAACCTACAATACCTGAAAACAGCCAAGGCACAATCATCCCACCAGCTCAGGTGGGCACTCTTTTTCGCCGAGTATGATTACGTGGAAACCCTCACAGCACCTTCAGCTTTGGACAACCTGAAGACTGAAGTTCAAGATTTTATGAGCAAGGAGAATCAACAAGAATGGATAACAAGAGGAAAGGATCACACTGTTATTGATGGGCTACCTTATTATCAACAGCGCCTCTATGTCCCAAATAAGCATCTACAAACTCAAATAATTAACAGCTACCACGACTCTGTGGTAGAAGGGCATCCTGGCATATCTAAGACCATGGCAAAGGTAAAAAAGGGGTATTGGTGGCCAACCTTGCAAAGAGACGTTATCCAGTTTATCTCAACTTGTGGAGTCTGTGCACAAAACAAAAGCCGGCAGGTCTTCTACACCCACTAGCTGTGCCTCCCACTCCATGGCACACTCTATCGTTAGAATTTATCACAGATCTTTCCCCCCTGTAACGGATACAATACTATCTTGGTGGTGGTGGACCTGTTATCAAAGATGGCCCATTTTATTCCCCTGAAAGGCCTACCAACTGCCTCCACCTTGGCTAAAGTATTTTTGGAACAAATCGTCAGGTTACATGGATTCCCATCAGCCCTAATATTGGATAGAGGGAGTCAGTTTGCCTCCAAATTCTGGAAAAGAAGTTGTGAACTCGCAAAAATCGACCTCCGAATATCCACAAGTCACCATCCACAAACTGACGGACAAACTGAACGAACTAATCAAACACTGGAGGAATACTTGCGGTGCATTATACACCACACCGAAAACACCTCGAAAGATGTGCTGTGGTTAGCTGAATACACTTATAACAATTCCACCCACACCAGCACCGGGCAAAGTCCTTTCTATGTAATGTACGGACAACACCCACGCACATCTGTCTTTGATGCACTGGAAATGCCAGCAGTAGCTAATTTGCACACCACCATCACTCAGGTTCTTAAAGAAGCCACTGAACACCTCAATAAAGCTAAAGAGAGACAAAAGAAATTTGCAGACCAACATCGAAAAGAAGCATCTATCTACAAAACCTGGGATACGGTTTGGTTGGCATCCAGATACATTCCTATAAAAGGACCCAGAACACTCTGTCCAAGGTATTTAGGGCAATACACCATCAAGGCTGTGATTAACCCAGTCGCGATGAAATTAGATCTACCACCCAGTATTCCACGTCTCTCTTCTGAGAGAGCACGCTAATGGGCACTCCACCAAACTCGGTGATCATAAACAACTAGCCGGAATTTGAAGTTAAAGACATTCTGGATTCTAAGATCGTCCGAACTAAACTATTTTACCTTGTGGATTGGAAGGGATACAGACCTCAAGATAGAACCTAGGAACCCAGCAATAACATTCATGCCCCGCGGTTAGTCAGAAGGTTCCATCTCAACCATCCATCCAAGCCAGGACTGGAGAGAGGACCACCCTTGAGAGGGGCCTTGAGGGGGAGTGCTGTCATGGCTACCCAATCAAGGGCACACATGCCCATTCACCTCTATACAAGGGGCTCTTTGAAGGGATCCAGGACCCCTCATGGATCCCAGTGGGTGCTGTCCTGGCACCCCTGTGGCGCCAGGCTCATGAGAACGGTCCAACCATGTGTTACCAGGCCAGACCTACACGTGCCTTGTACATTGGGTGTGGCAGGGCGTTTCCAATGGGCGGTGCTAAACAGCCCAAGGCTATTTAAACCCTGCTCATTAATGGATCGGGGCTTCGCGTTACCTTGCTTTAGAGCAACATAACGCTCACTGTGATCCTCGCCCACTAGAGAACCTGATGAGCAGCAGCTTACCTTCTGACACAGAGCCAACCTCTTCTGCAAGAAAGAAGAACATGGAAATAAGCAAATACCATCGGATCTGACAACCAGCCGTGACCGCTACGCTGCAAAGAGAGAAAAGGAGAAAGGTTAGCATATTGAGACACGCGCAGTGCCCAAACCACCCGCGCTGCCAGAAAATACTCACCACTGGAATAGATGCCTCGCCGCGACCGCTACGCTGCAAAAGAAGAAAGGAGACAGGTTAGCACATCGAAGACACGCGCAGCGCTCAAACCACTCGCGCACCCGTGTGCAGCTCTACATACATGTACTCGTGTCTTCTGCATACCGCTACGCCATCAACTGCCTACTGCAGTGTCACTCCTCTTAATCACGGCGACCCCCTGCATACTGCACAGCGATCTCAAAGTCGCAGCAACACCTGGGGAAGGAAAGAAAGACAATATTAACACATGGACAATAGTCAATCATAATGAACAACATGAAAGAAGACTAGGGGAATAAAAGTACAAGGACAATCAACGAAACTGCTAAAGAAAAGAAGCAGAAACTGACAGGACTATGCCACAGCTGGCCTGGGCAGTCATCATCAATGACCAGTGAGGTAACTGGTCCAATGAAGAATTGCGCCCCTGCATGAACAGCAGGACAGAGAGTTAATCTTTACGAAATATCAGGTGAGACATCCGGCCCAACCATCCTTAAAGGGGATACGAACTGGTGGAGCAGGGGAGGGTGTTGCAACCCTAGATTTGCCCACAACTCATCATCCTTTGCCTATTTCCTAGGAACAGTTCCCAGGGAAGTTATCCAGAGCTACCAGGGCAGGGAAGGGAATCCAGAGAAGACCGTCCATCTGAATGAAGAGGTCCAGCGCCCAACACCCCCGCAAAGACAAGGTGAGCGTAACAGTCATAAAAACTGGGAAGTGTCCCAAGGAATTGTTGTTTTGGAGACTTAAAGACTTGAACTCATGGGGAAAGAAACCCATGTGTTTGTAAACTATCTTGAACTTGGGGAAGGGAACTCTAGTTACAAGACAAGAGCTGGAAGAAGCTCTGAACTTTTATATGAACACTACTTATTTTGTTGCTGACATCCCTACACATTCTATACATTTAGATGTGATGGCAAGTATAGGCTTTGGAAACACAACCATGTGTTTTGGACTTCCTGACACAGACAATCCTTAGTTTCCTTTAGGAAGGGAAATCCCACCTTAACATAGGGCAAGTTAGGCCTTTTTCCATCCAGTTCTTTTATAGACCAAACTTTAATCTGTTGTATGTGTCTGCTCTGTGATGCCTTCACAGCCTTCACATTGCAGGTGATCCAACGCCAACTCCTTGAAGATCATCACTTACTCTGTGTCATGTCAGCCCATATACAAGTTTGCTGATCCACGTCTCAGCCACTGTTATGCGCCCCCTCTCCCAAACTAGTTTGGTACGCTGGGAATTTATGTTGGCCACTATGTTGTCCTACTTGGTATTTACAGAATCAAATCCGCTTTGCATGGCCACCATGAGCGGTTCGTTTTCAGAAGAGGCGCAGTGTCCCCTTCTGCGGAACTAGTAGAGACAGCCACTGTTGTTGTATCTTTAGCAGGTGTGCTAATATAAGAGTCCATTGGCCTGTGCTTTTTACCATCTCCTCTCATCATGTCAGCTGCAGCCTGCTACAACAGTGCCTCTTTGGCAGCCGGGACTCCCGACGCAGCACTTGGTGCTACCAGTCGAGCTCCTGCGCACCTGCACTGATCTCCCTTCAGGCATCAGGTCCCTTGTCAGAGAAAAGGTCCTGTGGGCAACACTGATAGTATTCAGCAGGTAGTCTCTCATCCAGTTCTTTAGCTGTCCCATACTACCAACCACTGAGAGTAATCACCACCAGCCCTCTGCTCCAGGACCTTAGAAAGACTCAATTGCGCAGAGGCTAGTGCTTTCCACTCTCCCAGGCTGTATGTTAAATTGCTCCTCTGTCGCTTTGGCTCCAGGTCTCTGTTTTCTCACCTGCGTCTTGTGGGTTAGGGCCTTAGCAGACCTAGGGACAGGCCAGACATCTCCAGGTGCACTGCCTTTTCCTATCTCAGCTCAGTGGACTGTACAGCCTCGGGGCTTACCGCAAACCTCACAGCCCAGTGCTCGCTGGCACAAGCAGAATGCTCTCAGCATGGTCCGCTCCCAGCACGGCAAGGGTCGCATGGAGCACCCAGTTACATCTGCTCCACTCTGCCAGCGCACCACAAGGCCCAGCACGTGGTCACCTTAACTTCTTTGCTGCTGCCGTGCCACCATCCGCACCAGGCTCTGTGCGACCACCGACCCGGGCCGCCACTGCTGACAGTTCCAACTCCGGCACCGGAAAGTGGGATCCTCAGTTGCGGTCACCGGCTGCAACAATCAGGGCGTGCAACACCGCCTGCACTGGGACGTGCCGTGCAGCAGCCACGTGTCCTCCAGAGAGTTGCTGCACAGTGGGGTCCAGACAGGGCATCAGTGGCTCTTCGCTCCATGGCACCACACTGCTCTCCACTCGGGTCTCGTTGCACAAAACATTAGACAGTTGCACCCAACAGTCTCTGCCACCAGTGCTCTCAAACTGGGGCTTCAAACTGGGGCTTCAAACTGGGACTGATAACTGGGCTCATTGTCGGATTTATTATTTAAGGGATCTTGTCGGGCACCGGAGCTCCAAGACGAATCAGCCATCTTGGTTGCTGCTCAGCAGCGTCCCCTCATTTCCATTTTAAAGGAGGACGATTGAAGTATGCCTGGGAATTCACGGCTAATAGCCCTTCTGGATTCTTCCAGTAAGATTTTCCCTTCTCTGATCCTGGACAAATTAGTGAAGTGGGCTACAAACACCAATATGCAATCAGTCTTCCAAACAGGGTTTAAGAAGGGAGTGGGGACAGATGTGAACGTGCTTATGATCTACATGCTGCACTCTAATGCATGGATCGCCATCGACTGTGGAAAAAGCTGAAGAATATGAACATCCCAAGAGGGTTGCTCTTGCATGCTAACACTTCTGTCCACAGTAGATCTAGTCTGGGATGCCCTTCTACTGACAAAATTAACATCACAGTTGTGTTGTGACATGGGTGTGTACTAGCATCCTGCCTTTTTAACCTCTACATGTGTGATCTGCGGAAAGAGCTGGAGAGTGTTTGATCTTTTCCACCAAAAATTGGGCATCTCCACTTGAAGTAATTGGCTTTTGCAGACAACGGTATCATTCTCGATCACACGAGCATTGGCCTGCAGAGAAGCCTCACAAAAACGGTCAATTTCACCATCAAGAATAATCTGAGGATAAACCTCAAAAAGGCGGCCGCAATGACCCTCCCAAAAATGTCGAACAAGAGGGGGGCCAAGTGGAATATGTATGGGGACCCATACAAACCTGTAATACTATTGTGTCACTGAGATACACAAAAACATCACAAAAATTGGGTACACTAGGGCAAGAGTAATGGGGAAATTACCTGCACTGGTTCCTCAACTCAAGAAAATGAACACCAAATCTTGTAGGTTCATTTTTATTCCACTGTTAAACTAATGAAGGCAAAACAGTCTTCAATCATTGCTATATGGGATTGAACTCATGGATACACAAAGTGAAAAAGAACTCAACCACATAGAGCGCACCATCTGGAAAAGGTACTAAATCTACAGAGTTTTGTCCATGTGGTTACTCTCAGGTTGGAATTGGGTCCAATCGATCCACTCACATGTTTTAACAAGGAGATTGATGATGCGGTCTAAAATTTTAAATCCTGTAAAAGCCACTCTGTATAAGGAATTGGTTTTAATGCTAAGTAATTAGAGGTGTGATACGCTAGATTCCTTCTACAATGCCTGTTTGCATACTTTAGTAGAAATAGGGAGCAATAGAGATCTGCTAACTCTTGAACCTCTGAAGGTAAAACGGAAAGAGTTTGATTGGACTAAACAATGTGACAAGCTAGTGCAATATAGCCTATTAAGGGAATACAAACTTAAAATTAGATACTACGACATACTCCCAGGGTACTTAACGCATTCACCCAGTCCATTCTCTCGACAGGTTTTTTGCACTTTAGATTAAACGAGCTGTGTACACTAGATGTCTGGCCTCCAAATTCCCAGAAATGAACAAATTTGTCATTTGTGTAAAACCGAGGGTACTCTAGAAATGTTGAGGCATTTGTTCTTAAGTTGTGAAGGTACCCTTGATACTCGTAGGAGGTTTCTGGGTCAACTCAAGATAGGTCTCGCCTGCCAGTTGACAAAGTGCTCTATAGGAGGGCACTCAATGGTGAACAACAGAGTGTCTATTTGGTGGTACTGGAGAATTGGGTTTGGAACCTCGTTTTTAAAGTCACAGCGATGGTTAGTTTGCTCTCAAAACTGACGATCGCCGGTAGCCTGCTCCACAACACGCTGCCCAGTTGGGCTTTAGAAGCTATCCAGCTGATCACCCCCTGGATCTACCAGGCCCCGACCCTACACAGAGCTTAACAGCTACCGCACCCGCAGGACACATGGCGCGAGTTATGGTTGATTAGCTTACAATAAATGGCGAATTTCTGGGGTTTTTCGGTTTTACTTGTAACCATAACGTCCCTTTTAACGTTTTTTCATTGAATTTCATAGGTTTTTATTAGTGCAACTTAACCATAACGTCTTTAACCTTTTTCAGAGAATTCATGGGTTTTTACCAGTGAATGCTATTTTACTACAACTTACTAATATCATTCTTGCCCCAATATAGCAAAGTTTTTGTCCAATTTACAACGTTTAAGCTTAAAGCTCTGCCATTTCCCACCTTATAGCAACATTTTTAACACTTATATACTTTTTCCACTGTTTTTTGCTTCCGTCGACGTCCGCGAACCTCTGACGTCATTGTGGACCTTCTGGACAGTGTCATGTGACCATGCTCTTGTGCGTGGCATGATGACTTGTCCATGAACGCGTTTGCACTTCGCGTTCGGGTCCTTGCTTCGAGGACAGTTCGGAACTGCAACTTCTACTGATCTAGGAACTTTCAAGCTCAAAATGTACCCTTGGACAGCTCCTACACCTATTCTTACTCATAATTCATTAACAATCTAGTACAAAGCACACTTAGAAGAATAGTAGCAAAACTGCTATTTATCTTAAGAATGGCATCCGCTATTGCCATCCCTCCTCCCCAAGAGCCACCACCACCAGCTGCAGGACCCACACAACAAAAAATGTGCAGTATTTCCAAAGACAGTGAAGAGGACCAAGAAGATGAGGTAGAGGAAGTGCCTACCTCTTCCACCCAGAGAGAATCATGGGTGTGGCAGTTCTTTACCACTGTTGGGAATGTACCAAAGCCTAAAGCTACAAAGTGAAATGCACTGATTGCAACTTTTGCACTCAGTCGCGGACTACCTGGACATTACTCCTACGGGACCACCTCCATGCACCACCACGCCAAATCCAACTACCGCAATGCTCTGTTAGGGAGAATTCTCTGTTTAGGCTGAATTTCCTAACCTAGTGAGCTTTGCTGGATTTTTGGGGTTTATTTTTTTTCTCCTGCCAAGAGTGAGACTCTTTTACCCTCACTCTTGGACATGATTTGAGTGTGTTTCTTTGACTCTAGATGTGTTTAATGGGCTATGGGGTCTTTTACTCCATAGGGCTTCATGTGTTTTTTGTGATGTGTGTTACACAGCACCCTCAGTGCAGTAACACAGGGGTGTCATAGTGGCCCCCCAGTAGTCTTAAATTCTGAACAGAACCAGTACAAACCATCATATTGTGGACGTACTGGCTGGGGCAATTCGATTGCCCCGGGGTCTGTTAGTCGAGGGGGCACGTCTCCGTCCCCCCTGATCGAGTTTTGGCTGGTGGCAGTGGATACTACTTTTTATATTCAACCGCAAATATTTCTCTATGGGATTTTCCCATTGTTCGAGGCTACTATCTTTATTTATTTAATTACGATAGCCTCGAACATACCGCCGGTTCATTTAATTATTAATTCTCCGGTTGGTATTTTTTGCCAAAACTCGGTTCTAAAATGGCGTTTGTGTTCTCTTATGTGACTCCAACCCAAGTCGAGCCCTTTGTTCCACTTTTTGGCGGGCTTCTCCACAGAAGCCCTCCAAAGTGGTGCCACTCTGTCTGGGGTACTTAGGAGGGTTGGAGGGGGATTTAGGCACCCTGGACTGAGTTGCCTAGGCAACTCAAGTCGCACTCTGTCCTGATTGGCCCAAGTGGGGAGCCGGCCGGCTCACCACTTAGCATGTTTGAGTGACAGCTAGGCTGGGTGAATGGGGGTTTTCTGCATAAAAGCAGTGCTTTGGGGACTGGAACTTGAGAAGTCGCCACAGGACCTAAGAGGGAGAAGCTGAGCCGACCTGCCACGACGACACCACCGGTGGAGCCCTGCTGGACCGTCTCACCACTTTTCCAAACGACAGAGAAGATCTCCCGCCGGAGAGTCTTCTTCCTTTGACTGGTGGGGATAACCAGTTTCGCCGTCTTTTCGCCTTCCCGACGCATCTCGTGGCCGCCTTGCCTGTGCAAAGCAGTACAACGGCCTTCATCTTTCCTCCAAGATCTTCTCTTCCCCTGGACGACGACGAGACTTGCACCCGCTGCCAGGAACAACTGCCACCGCTGGAGGATCCTTCCCACTTAAGGTACCATGTCCCGCCTGGCTTCCCTTGCCACCGAGTGTACGGGGTAGATTTAGCCCCTGGCTTTCGAACCAGGGTTAGCCTGGGACACCCTGGCTAAACTTTTCTGAGCCTCTCTAAACTCTTTTCGAACTCTCTGCAAGACTTTCTAAGCCTATTGTAACTGTGTGATCTTGGGCGCATTTGTGCTCTGCTCTCTCTAAGAGTGGGCCCAGCCTATGGACTTTGGCTCACAAGTGACTTTTTGCTCTTCTGCCTTGCTAACAGTGTTCCTAAATCTTAGAGTTGTGTATCTTTCCATATTCCGTCTTTTCCCCTCCCTTCTTCATGAACTTATTGGAGTGCCATCTATAGTTAAGCGCTCACCTCTGTATGGAAATAAGTGGTGTTAACTAAGACTTATCTGATAAGGAATAAGGGTTGTATATATTTTAATAGTAACTGTGTTTAGAGTGTTTTATAATAAGAGTGCTGGAGTGTTTCAAACAGTGTGTTTTTAAATAAATAATTATATACTTTGATACCAAAGCTCTGGTCAGTGTTTGCTTGTGTTATTGTATCTGAGTGCCTATTGTGTATACTTTACATATCGCCTAACTCTTCTTGAGGGAAGTCTGACTGCTCAGCCACAGCTACCAGGTAAATCTGGGTGGTACAGACTGCTACCAAGTGGGTTTACTGCTAACACCTGTAGTCCTAAATCTTTTGCAGTGTTCCCAAAGGGAACTGCACAGGTTTCTGCCTAACATGCTCTCAGAAAGATTGTTCCTTTTTTAGCAAGTAGTAGGCGGTCTTCCTCCACACCATCCTCAACAAATACTGTAACCACACAGCCTACTTCTGTGGGGCACAATATTCCACCAGCTACCATGCAAGTAATAAAAGAGGCTGTTGATCCATTTCTCTGGAAGAGGACAGTCCTCCGTTTATACTGCAACACACCACTCTGCAGGGGGAAGCATTTTCGATGTCCGTTTGAAGCTATAATGAAGGAGCAGGAGAAACACTGCCCACTACCTTAGAAGTAACACAGGCGCAACATCTTCCCCTGTCCACCTGCCCCTCCATATTAGTGCTCGGTGTGTCTTCCCTCATTTCCTTCCTCACCTTATGTTCTAAACTCTGCTGCAAACATTTTCTTTTTAAAAACAACAAAAGAAAGGTTCCTTTAGGGACCACCTTTCACAGTTAAAAAATATAACTAAAAGAAATCTTAGAGTTTCCATCTACTTTACATTTCTCAGTAAAGTACATAAACTCAATATGTTTTTCCAACATTTCCATTAGCATTTTGTGTTATGCAAATATGAATAATGTGATATTCATCCCCCGTTCCAGGGGCCGGAACGGGGGATAACGGCCCGGCAGCTCAAGTTATTGCCCAAGCGAAGTGTGTCTGTGTGCACCCTGACGCCTGCGGGCTTCGGTGCATTATGAATAAATAAATAAATAACGAGGTCTCCAGACCATTATCCTCCATTGCAGCCCCTGCAATGGGGGATAAAGACCATTAGCACCCCTGGTTCCCAAAGCAGGAACCCGGGGTGCTAAAAAATAGATTTTTCTTCCTGTCCGCTGTAGGAAGGAAAATCCTTTTCCAAGATGGCCACCATGGAAAGAGAAGGCGGGGCTGCGTACAGACCCACACTTCCCTTTTCATGGCAGCCTGCAGAAGGCGAAGTCAGAACCCTATGGCCATATTACCACAAGCACATTTTCTTCCCTTTCAAACATATCCTACTTTCGAATAACTTTACCACATTGCCGGTCCCAGGTGGACATGGCCACTTTAACACCATTTTCCATCCCTCGCGGTCATGGCGAGCAGCCAGATTGTCTGGGTCTTGACCTTACACTATCACCCGGACAATCTGGCCACTGCTGATGGCCACAGGCTATACCTCAGTCACCAAAGGCATATCACTATTTTTTGTACCTACGTTATGACACTTGTCAAAAAATAAAACACGGGCACATTTGCAAAACCATGCTTTAAGATCTTTGCCAATGCTCCTTACACGAGTTTGCTTGAAATCCGCCTATGTTTTTTTTTTCCCATAGTATCAAAATATATGCACATACAATAGTCTATAACTTCGCCCCCACTTGACAAAATCCATTCAGTCTTTACACAATCATTGAAGGTTGGGGTCTATAATCTTTCTGAAAACCTTTGTGCACATTCGTCAAACAGCAATAAAGTTATAAGCCATCTACAAATGTTGAGACCCCCCCCTCTAATTTAGCCCCCTCTTGAGAAAATCCCCCCCAAACTTTACAAAATCATTTATATCTAGAGTTAAAATTGTTTTGCTAATTTCTGTGCAGATTCTTCAAATGACACCACATTGATAAGCTTCTACAATATTTTGGGCCCCCCTCTGAATCTGTTTCCTCTTGACAAAACAGCTCCACAAACCATTCAGAATCAAGTCTAGAATAAAATTCCAAAATTTCATGCAGTTTCATCGAGTGGCGCCAAAGTTATAAGCCATCCGAGTAATGCAGAAATAGGCACAGATGTAATAAAGTGTTTGCGAACATCACAGGGCTACCCCCGAACATCCGGGCTGTTCGCAGACTTTTGGGGTGAAAAACACCCATTTTTTGGCTTCTTATGGCCATATACCATCCTCATCACCCCTTACCTCCCCAGAGATTGTTTGATAAGTTTGACAAGTTTTATATTTTTCTACCGAGAATGTCTGGTAATCAAACATGGCAGGCGTTTCCAAAAATCTGATGCACTTCGCGCTTTTCACCATCTAACCAGGGTGCACGTCCGATGGCTGCTGACATCACGTCGCCTTCTAGGCCAATCGGATGCTCTCCGTGGACCGAACAGGGAAATGGGTCCGCGAAGCAGAGCTAGATATCACACATTTTTGGACCTACTTTTTGGTCATTTAAAAAAAAGACAACTGGACTGATTTACACCAAATTTACAAAAGCACGCTTTCGGGACGAAGCCCCACCGCTCCTGGCGCAAATTTGGTGAAAATCTGTCCTGCGGTTTCAGCTGTAGGCAAAAATGTGTCCATTATGTGTATGGGAAAAAAAATAAATTTTGGGACTCCCCCCTATAACTTTGCCCCCCCTTGACGAAACCTCACAAAACTTGTCAAGAAAATTCAGAGCGGGCCATATACTTTTTTTGCAAAGTGTGGTGAGGATTCGTCCAGGGGGAGCGTAGCCCAAAAAGTGCTCTTCCTATGGGTTTAGCAACTTAACCATAACTACACGGCCGCTACCGCATGCCGCAAAATGTATATCCAGTTTGCTTTACTATTCTGATCATGCCCTCTGGGTGCCTGTTGACCACTTCAAGAAGTAGAAACTTTTGTTGGGCTGTTGAATGACTAGGACTGTGAAAATGTTGAGATGATTTATTTTTCAGTGCAATTTCAAATATAACACTTATCTTCAGTGACTTTATTTTACAGCACGGGTTATCTCCTCCACATAACATCAGCCAAACTGACACTTAATCATGTAAATAACAAAGTTAGTGTTGCATGTAAAATACTAAGGTTTTGAAATATTTTGTTACAGCTACTGCAGGCTAAGCCTGGGCTCCTGCTTTTGTTTAATAACCCAGCCTTCTTTGAGTGCTCATGATGTTGATAAGTTCTGCATGAATTGAGGCATCCCTCACGTTTGTTGTTTTTATAAGCAAGCAGTGGTTCTAAGGCAAATACCACTTTCCGCCAGGGGTGTTGCTAGGTCTGGAAAAGATCTGGGGCTACACTAATTTTGGGACTGTCAGGACTGGGGGCTAGCTAGCCTTTTTGGTTGTAACCCCTGAGCTTCTATCTGGTGCTATAACTAAAAGGCCCGGGGCTATAGCCCCTTCAGCCCACCCTTAGCAACGCCTCTGCTTTCCGCTATTTATCTCAATCAAGAATAGGCTAGCATGTTAAAATGATAGATAGACTTAATCTAATATGCCAGTGGATCATAATTCATTACAAGTACTGGTCTTGTGTTGTTTGCTGCTGTGCACTTAGATGGACATTTTAATTACTGATTGTTGGGTACGATAGGGCTGTAGTCAAATGCTTCTTTTTTTTAAAACGTATATTTATTAGTTTTCAGCACAAAACCGGTCTCAATTACAAATCAAAGGCCGATTGCAGTATAAGTGCTCAATTATATGTTCCCTCTCTCCTGTTCATATGCTTCTTTAAAATGGTTTCTGGATAACTTCTTGCACTGAAGCATTAGCTCAGTCTTGTTGCTTTCTGTAAATAATAGGTTCGCTCTGATATGTTTTTTTAACAAAGGCACTTGAGGGTAAGGAACAGAACGTGTCATAAATGGTGAATGATATGAGTCGTAATGGTATAGGTTGTTTTGCCAGTGATTTAAGGTTTTTCTACTTGATTATTTTTAACAGCGCTGTAGTATCCAAAGATTACATTTCATTTCGACTGATTGTAGCTGTGAATCAAATGGTGGGCTGTAATCTGACCAATGAACTCTGCAAATGAACTTTTTGTTTTAACCCATCAAATAAAAATATCTTTGATGTAAGAGGACCATTCATGTCCCTTCTATAAGCTATTCAGGATTTTTCAAACCATTGTTTTCTCTAAAAAGCTGCAGAAAGAGATTGGCCACGTTATTTTATTTTTTGTTTAAAGCACAGACCTAGCTCTAGAGCAGCAGAGTGCTGTACAGGGTGTGGGCAGCCAGTGTTTGGGCTGGCATCTTTTAACAGTTGTGCAGTACTGTGAGTTGCGGTATGTGCCTCCATTGGGATTAGTCCTTTGTCAGGTTATGGGCATATGTAGTACCCATCACAATATCTTGAGGGTAAATATACTCTTTATGGTCGGTACACAGAAAGGCCGGAGTCCCTGTCTTCCAGATTCTGGGAGCAAAAGTAAGAAAAACCTGAAGTTTAAATCTGGAACAATACATTGACAAATAATTTTGGAGATTTATTCAAAAAATAGCAAGTTTTATTTACAGTTGATTTGATTTGAAGAAAACAATTAAATACTGCATACAGCAGCAAAAATTGTCACTAGAAACGCAACCTGAAAAATGAGTCGTATGGTAGGGGTATTGGTATATAACCATGGTATGTCCAATGATGCCACTATGAATTAGGACTAATAATTCTAATCCTAGTGAGTTGTTTTATCTTTTATGTATGAATGCTCAGTTTAAAGGCCTATCTCATTACTTCCCTATGTCAGCAAGCTGATGGAATGCTTAGTTGCAGAGCAATTACAGATGCATGTGGAATCACAGGTATGGGTGGATACCGCACAAGCAGGCTTTAGCGCAAGTAACAGCATAGAGGCTGTAGTGGTGGCAGCAGTGCATGACCTAAGATGGGCAGTACACTGTGGAGGTGCTGGTATAACAATTTGATTGGATCTCTTGGCACCCTTTGATGCAGTGGACCATGCCAATCTCCTGTTAAGATTAGGCAGCTATGGGGTGAGGGATAGAGCCCTACCGCGGCTGGCTTTGTTGTGATCTGATAGATCGCAAGTGGTGGTATGTCCTCCCCTTTGAATCAGGTATGAAATGAGTTGCTTGTGTGACTATACGCAGATGATTTTTCAAATTGGCAAGGATGATGATCTTCTGGCAAATAGGGTGAAGGTGTCTAGGAGTGTGTCTCGATTCCGCTCTCATTGGAGGACCAGATTCCTCACGTTTACAGCGCTTGCTTCTTTTATCTGCAGACTTTGAAATGTCTGCTGAATTATTTTTCCTTTGCACGTAAAATCGAAATTATGAATGCTTTTATATCGAGTAGGCTTGAGTTTTGTAACACATATCTTGGCCTACCCAAGAATGCTTTATGTAAACTTCAAAGAATGCGAAATACAGCTGCAAGGATGTTTGCGAAAGTAGGACAGAGAGATGTGAGAAACCCAAAGGTGTTTTACCCGCTGGTCCCGGGAGATCTGTCTTCCAGGTGGCCAGGACACAGTCATCGCTATTGGATCCAGTTCCTGGGTGTGGACCAGTGGGGGAGGATCACCTGGGCGAGGGATCTTCAGGGAATGGAAGTGGGACACCGAGGGTTGAGACGCAGTATCCCCTTCACTATAATACCTTTTCCCCATCCTAGTCCGTAGGATATTTAGAAGCTCAACCTCCCCCTTTTCCCACACGAACACTTTCTTACAAAGTAACAGACAACAGCCTAGCACCAGAGCCGTTTACCTGACATATCCAAACATTCGGGTCAGGCAGAGTCAGGCAATTGACAATAACTACGCACACCTGATGGCCCTTTACCTTCCCAACAGGGATAAAAGGAGCACAAAAGCACACTTCCAACAAGGCCGAACACACGAGGAGACAGCTAAAACAAACAGTAGTACAGTACAAAGGGAGGAGAAAAGCAGTGAGACCTGGAAGGATGATGAAGGGGGAACTGCCCTTGCCCTTTTCAACTCAGACCCGCGAAGCCTCCGAAAGGGAAATCATGAGACAGGGAGTTACAGCTGACATACAGAGCAGCAGATGTCAATGGTACACAGGGGCCTCCCGCGTTGACAACGCAGGCAGAGAGGCAAGCTAGCTACCGTGGTACTATCCTTGACTCGAGAGAACAAAGAAGCAAATGGGTTCAGCACAGCCAGTGAGTCGGAGGAAACTGATAGAAAACCGAACTGTGTTGAGCAAGTAGCAACATTTTATTAACACAAGGAATTTACAGAAGTGTATGTTTGAACTTTAAAGAATGCCCAGTTGAGGTCCAGGTGCAGAGGGGTACGGCACTGCATGGGCGCTCATTCGAAAAGGCTCTGACCAGGACATGTTTTTTGAAACTACAAGAACAAGAAGGCCCTAGGAAAAGGTGGCGTGAGGCGTCGGAGTGTTCCTACAAGGGTCACTTCAAATCCCTTGTACAATCAAAAATGTCTGACCCATTGCCAGAGGAAAGCTAGGGGAAGGGAACCCCGCTTTTCACTACGATTGTGAACTGTGATAATTGGCAAATGTCAACCCTTCAGAGGGATGCCGAAAGAAAGTTAGGAGAAAGAAACCCCATTTTCTGATGAACTGAGCAATATATGAACTGTATTAGGAATAGATGAACTGTGTTAAAGGAAGGCCATAGTAAACCCGACAGATGGAGGCCTAAGCTGCAAGAAGGATCTGACCCCGGCAGAGGGAGATCCGAAGGGCGAAGAGCAATCACCCAAAGAACTTTTGTTTATTTGTTTGCCGTTTTACAAAAGGGGTGAAGAATAATACACTCAAGGTCAGTGTGTCAACGCGAGTGAACCCAGTAGAGAGTTGGCCACCTTGTTGTTTGTCTAAACGTACATTAAAGCTCCTAAAGATTCTGAGCGATATCTGAGGGGCCGTAGTGAACCCGACAGAAGGAGGACCAGTTGGCAAAGAGGATCGGAGCCCGACGGAGAGAGGTCTTAGAGGCGAAGAGCAGTCACCCATGGTGCAAGATCACAGAGAACTTTTGTTGGTTATTTTGAATCCGCAAACCTTCTAAGGCAAGAGACTTTTGCAGGAAAGAGACTTAGGCCCTCATTCTGAGTTTGGAGGTAAGTAACGTTCCTTACAGGCATGGCGCAAATAGCGTGTCCTTGCTGTCATCAGTCCGCTAATAGAGGACTATTACGACTTAGCGGCATCAAGCATAGCGCAGATAACACTACCGACATTGTCCAATGCGGCATTAGCAGTGACCGTAAATAGCGGTGACCGTTACTAGCGGTCACAGCTATTTACGGTCACCGATAATAAGCGGAACCGGAAGTAGCGTCATCGCACAGGAATGGGAAGGAGCACCGCGGCCATCTTTAAAAACACAATCCATTGCCATCCTCACCACACAGGACCCCTGGGACTCTGCTGATTTTTGCAAAACATCCACCTCCAACACTACTATGCCTAAGGCCTTGAAGAAGGGAGCTGCCCACCAGCGAAAAGAACGGTTTAATGAGGATGAGCTGCAGGTGCTGGTAGACATACTGCAGGAGCATGCTGCCATAGTGTTCTCTAGCAACATGAAGAGAGTGGCAGTGCTAAAGAAGAAAGACCTGGGCACTTGTTGCCTGAAGGTCAGTGCTGTGGGGAACACCCCATGCACAGTAAGACTGTCTCAAGCGCTGGGACGACCTGCGACTAAGGGTACGCAACATCCTCTCTGTGAACCGCAGCCAGGCCATGGGAACAGGAGGAGGTCTTAGTTCTCCGATAAAGCTCACCCCATGGGAGGATATCTGCGCCAGCATGATAGGGATGGAAGGCATCGAAGGTGTAGGCGAGATGGAGTGTGGCGCCACAACATCGCGCGATGGAGGTGAGTGTCCAGAGTAAATATTGCTATGCCAAATCTGATGAAAGTCAACCAATATGTCAGTTCAAAGAGTCAAGCTATGGTCGCCCACACACACACACTCCCAGCAAAGTAGGCTGATGCATCACAGACACATACAGAGGCCTGGTGCAAGGCACTATCGTACATGACACATACTACACAAAGTAGGAAATGGCACGAGTCACACAGCGTGCATGGCCAAAATAGTATGCGTGTCAGATAGCACTGCTCCAAGGCACGATGAGTGACGCCGACGTATGCCTGCATTAACCACCCATGTATCAAAGAACGTGCTCATCCAAACACAAATGCCTATTACCCACAATTGTGTGGATGAGCAATTGTCCTAATGTATGTATTATGCCTATGAAAACATCACTCATGCCGTCCCTCTCTCCGACCCCCACAGGCACCGACCATGACAGCGATGGGGAGGACGCAACCCCTGCACAGGCCACACACCGGAAGAGGTCTCGGGATGACAGCAACCGCCCTTCAACCTCGAGGGGACAACCCAGGGGGCGCCGTGTACCAACATGAAAGCCACACCAGGCACCCATTGCACCAGTGCCACCAAGGCCCGTGGAGGGCAAAGCACCACCTCCACCCATTGCCCAGCCTGATGATACATGCGAGGCACCACCATCCGAGGAGTCGAGTTTGGCTGGGGAGGTGGCAGCCACGGCACCCCTGGATGTGGAGGACACACAGGAGGACATCTGGGTCCCCATGGAGGACAATATTTCGGATGTGGTCCATACCCCAACTCCACCGGCATCCCCCCAGTATCGTCGCTCGATACAGAGCACGCCCCCACCCCGGAGCATTCTTCTCCTGAGCAGACGGAGGAACACTGCAGTCCAATTTTCAGGGCTAGGGAGGCTGAGCAGGCTGGGCAGGACAGCCAGGGGCCGACTACCTCCACAGGTGCACCCACAGGGCTGCAGCAGCCTGACCTGCTAACTGCCCTTGTGCGGGAGTTCGTCCAGGACAACAGACTGGCCAGGGAGGAATGGCGTCAGGACCTAGCCGCACTAGGCAGGTCCATCACGGACAACACTGCCTCCATGGCGAAATCATTCTCTGGCAACACAAGCTGCCTCTGCGAGGAGGTCTCGGCCCTCTGGCAGGTGTTAGGCCGCATATCGGATGCCATGGAGGCAGGGTAACCCGCTACACAACCACAGCAGGCGGCCACACCGTCTTCCTCCAGTTCAACGCAAACAAGCCCACTCCGCAGATTGGACAGTACCCAGTGTCGGCAAGACATGCTGCCCCCTGGACCACAGAGTGCCAATTAATTGTCAGGGTAGGCTCTGGAGACTCAATGGGACTTGTGTGGGGAGGGAGAGGGGGGAGGGTGTGTGGGGGAGTTGTGGGGGGAGGCGGGAGGGTGGTGGAGGGATTTTTCACTTGCGTTTCCATTGTTACATTTTATACAGCGGTTGTGTGAAAAACAAGACCTGAGTGGACATTCATCATTGCGCATGTGTCATTTATTCAGTTACATTGCATAGTGTAGATGTACCCCCACACCCAGTGCCCTCTGTCCAACCATCATGTCACCCTCTGCTGCCATGTGTCACTAATATTGTGCAATCACTGACTTGCGCACAGCACGTCCCTCCTGTGCATCGGCACTGTGATGATGTCCAGCCACATCGTCTTCTTCCCCTTCATCATCATCAGGTGGTAGCAGTTCAATGTCAGGGGGCAGGGGCACGTTCCGGCGGATGCACATATTGTGCAGCTTGACACATGCCATGATGATCTTGGCCACCTTCTCATGCCTCTAGAGAAGTGCCCCACCCGACCGGCTGAGGCAGCAAAATCGTGCCTTCAACAGGCCAAAGGTCTGCTCGATGTCCACATGGGTACTGGTATGGGAACGATTGTAGTCCTCCTTGTTAGGCAGAATCCTGTGCAGTGCCCTTAGGGACCACTACACACAATTAAGACTACAGGTGGCAATACAAGTTTTACCTTTGGTACAAGCCTATACTACTAAGTTATAGTGGTAGCAGTAGCAGAGCAGCCAGGCTTATCTCAAGAGCATATGAGCAGTAGCAGAGATTACACAAAGGGACCACAAATACTGTGGCTCAAGCCAAACTGACTCAAGGTTTCAGGTAAAAAATATAAGTACATTTATTTTTAAACGATCAGTTATAAACACAACACTTCTATTAAACTTTAAACAAAACCACACGTTAAATATACTACAACTAACCAATTCACTTTGTACAGTATGTCTCAAGGTAAGTACCCTGTGTTTGAATGAACCGGTGTTATGAACAAAACACGATACCGCGGATACGGTTGCGATCACTTTTTGACAGTTCGGTCTACTCAATAAACGCGTATCCGTGACATGAAATGCTACCGGGGCAAAAACACACTTCGCACCTGAGATACCCAAAAAGCACAGGCAATATTTAGGTTAGGCAGGCAATATCGAGAAACACTCAGAAACAGGAGTTCAAAAGTCAAAGGGTCGGAGTCAGGGTTAAGTGACACCGGAGACCTGTTGCCGAAGATCACACCGTTAGACAGTTCACGATTCAGTGTAGCCCAAAAGTACTTGGATATTGTCAATGTTCGGAAGCAAAAGTTATAAGAAGGAGGGAAGACAAGGACGAGCCTTGCGGATGAAGAAAAGGGGGTTCACCCAGTTTCCTCGAGTAGAGCACCCTACCTTATTCCAATTATGCAGCTGGTGCCCTGGCAGTTGTTCCTGTTGGTTTCCTGCAGACCCCACGATTCCTGGAGCTTCGTTGTGAAGGACGACGTCTGAAGGGGGTCTGCACCACACAGGGATGAAGCAGCGACAATGAATAAAAGGTGCGCTCCTTAAAAACAGGAGAGGCTCGGCAGGTGGCTATCCGGACCACTACAGCAGTGTGCAGCGATTTCGACCACGGCGGAGATCTCTGGCTGAAGAAGATGAGCTGGTTATCCCCACCAGGCTCAAGGGAAGAAGACTCCGGACTGGATCGCCTCTTAGTCGTCGAAGGGTAGATAGCTCAGGACTGCAGCAGGGCTTCACCGGGATGGGGTAGTTGCAGCAGCCGTCGTTCTCTCTGCTTCTCTTCGGTTCCTTGTAGTTCCAGAGGTGACTCTGACTTCTAGCCCAAGAGACCTGCCTTTTATGCACAAAACCCCCATTCACACAGCCTGGCTGTCAATCACGCAGCAGGGGCATTGTCCAGCCGGGACAACCACCTCAGCCAATCATGGCAAAGTGCGACTTGGGTTTCCTAGGATACCCTGTGCAGGGGGTGACTACACCCCTCCCTCACATTCAGCCCACCTAGACACCCAGGCGCCTTGAGGAGGGCTTCTCTGCAGAACCCCGCCAAAAGACGTTGAACAAATGAGGCGAACCTAGTTTGCCGCGCAAAGTAAAACACAAGAAGGACTTTAACAAAAAGAAATGGTGAATAAACCCAACCGGAGCCAAAAGAAAGACGATTTGGTCAAGCAGGTTTATGTTCGAGGCTAATATAATAGCCAAGAACAGTACCACGTTTATCTAATATAATCGTGGTAGAAAAGTTAGGGTAGATACCACTGCCACTAGCCAGATTTAAATGTTAAAAGAGCGAAACAATGCTCAGGGAGGTACAGACAGAAAAGAGGTACAGATTAGCCCTTTCCAGTACTCCAAGTAAGATGGGGTGTACTGGGTCTGTGGTAAAAATGACTATGTAAAGTAAATGGCAACTTTACCTTTCTCTGGGGGACAGTAGTCAGCCCAAGTGAAATGGAGTCAGAGGGAAGTCTTAAAGACAATCCTGGGTTACTACACTCAGGGTGCGGTGTAACCCATACAAGAACAGGGGCACCTGGAGTGGTGTGCTCCAGTGCCCAAGATCACACGATGAGTAAAAACACATAGGCCAAAACACATGTAAGAGTGGAAAAAGGATGTACACTCTTACCAGGTGGAAAAAATAAACTCCAGAAATCCAGCAAAGCTGCTGGGGGACTCACTAGGTGAGGGAAATTAGCCCTAGAAGGAGAATTCTCCCTAACACTCCTCGTGCCTGTTCTGTGGGTTGCGGACAGACAGGGGTGAGGAGCCACGGCTTCAAGGGATAGCCACTATCACCTGCATGAGAGGCAATTAAAGGTAAATGTCAGGCGAATAATGGACAGCTGTACTAGTCACACATGCCTGCAGGTTTACGTTGGCCACATGCAAATGTCCCTGGATGTATTGACGCCTTTTTCAGTCCCTCAATGTGTACTTTGCCATGGACTGATGGTGTGGGTTGCATCTTCAAGATGATACATGGTGTGCACCGATGTCTTGTTGCACATGCATTGTGTATGCATACAGCTGCGTTAGTGTCAAATTAGTGAGGTGTTGTGTTCTGCGAGATTTACTTGGAGGGAGCGTTGGCAGTAGTATGTGTAATATTGGTCAATCAGTGCTGATCATTCCCATGGTGACATGCAGCACTCCTGTGAGTGTGCCGGCCCTTTGCCAGACAGTGTATTCCTTAGTAGGTTCAGTTTGATGCACTCACAGGGATGCTTGTCCTGTGTGGTGATATGTTGGGAACAGCAACATAGTGCATATGCACTGCATGGTGCAGGGTGGCGTTATTGAGGGTGAGGGCCGCTGATGAGTGGTGCACGTATTGTGGGATGTGGGGTGGTTTCCTGTTAGTCATGTAGTGATGGGTGTCAACCTTACTTCACTTCCTATGGGATTTGGGTGTGATGTACCGTTTGTGATGCTTTGGGGCACAGTGTTCGGTGATGTGCACATCGTGCAGTGACCACACCAATGACACCATGGTGGTGTGTGCATCTCTCCCCCCATTTCAATGCCATGTGCTGGTCATGCAATTTACCAAGCAGCCAGGCACGTTGTCCAGCATGTCGTTCCATGAGGCGTGGTAGCGTGGAGCATGAGTTGATCTGGGATATCGGGCACAACAATGTGTGATGATCTTGCTGGCCTCGCATACCATCTGCACATTGATGGAGTGGTATTGCTTGCGGTTGCGGTACACCGCCTCCATTTCATGCGGGACCACCAACTCCACGTGGGTGCAGTCGAGTGCACCTACACAATTTGGCTTTTGTTTCAAATATCTCCTGGGGAGTCCGTGATAGGGATATGTAGTCCCTTGTGTGCTTGAGGAGGGCATCCAGCACTTGGTTCAGTATCCGGTACGATAAGGGTTGTGATATGCCATGCATGTACCCCACTGTGTGCTGGTAGGTGCCTGTGGCAAGGAAGTGGAGCACAGACACCACCTTCAATAGAGTGGGAATGGCGGTGCGTATTTCAATGAGGCTCACTATGTTGTCGTGTATCAGGTCCACTATGGTGGTGATGGTGTCCCGGTCCAGACGGTACAGGGTGTGGATCTGCTCAGGAGTTAGGTTGGAAGGACTGGCTGTGAAGCGATGGATTGGGGGCTGCTGGCGTGGTAACGGTGGCTGCACTGGTTGGGCATGCTGGCCCTGTCTCACCGTCCTTCTCTATGGTGGCGGCTATTGTTGTTGTTGATGTTGTGGCAATGCAAGCATGTCCTCCAGCTCCAGTAATGCTACTACTATTGGAATCATCTTGGTGTGGGAGGGGGTGTGGTGTGTGTGCTCCTTTAGTACTGTTCCAGACTCCATTGCCTCCACTTGTGCTGATTGTGTGCACCTGTGGCAGTTGTGAACACTGCTCAGGGCATTTTACAGTAGGGCGAGGATGCCGGTATTTACGGCATACCGGTAACCACTTTTTCCGCCTTCATGAAGCCGTTATTTGCATGTCCACTTCACTTGTGATCTCCTCCAGTTTACGGCATGCCGCTATTGCCGGCATGGTGGGTCGCGTGCCCGCGCCCAGACCGCTATTTACTTTACGATGACGCTAATAGCGGTCGGGCTGGTCAGAATAGCCCGAAGCGGTAAACAATGCCGGTATTCCTTTACCGGCATCGTTGTTCCCTTAGCACAAAGCTAGGAATGACCCCCTTAGCCTCTGAAGGGGCTTGATATCGTTGAACTGAACTGTGAACCTCGTGCTGGCGAGGCCCAGGAGTGTGCTGTGCTCGAGAGTCCTGCCTTGTCCCTTGCCTCAAACTTGGGGAAGGGAGACCGAGCCAAACCATTCTGACTTATCATTTTGTGAACACTTCTTTCCATTTTGGTGAACATTATCCCACACTATTTTGTAATTTAGTAGTAAGGATTGGCAATATTTTTTGTAGTATAGGCCCTTTTTATTTGACAAGACGCCATTAGGGCGGTTCCATGTAATGTCCCTGCAAAAATGTCTCCTGACAAAAAAGTTGCTGTTTTTTGCGGAGACATTATTACATTGAACATGCGGGGGACACCCCGGCAAAGCCTGAATTTCTTTTTTTTTACCATCCCCATACATAATGTCACCATATATAATGTCGCCAATGGCTTTTCCCGGCTACAATTATGGGGACATTATGGTTCGGCACATTATTACCTGATACCACTAGACTGCCTTATTATTATTTGATGGTCATAGCTTTCTCCCATCTTAGATTTAGGTTTAGATTAGGCGTTTATCTCACCCAGTATAAAGTTCAATAAATACCCTTGAACTGTGATCACTTGTGTCAGTCTTTACTGTTGCCACCATGAGTTCCTTACAGAGAGCGTATATCTCTGGTTCTGCGAGCACTCCATTCGCTCCCGGTGGAGAAACAAATACAGTTTAAGACACTGTGCATGGTGCATCGAGCTTTACACAATCAAAATGCTAATTTTATCAGTACTAAACTTTGTCGTTATGTCACCAGGGTGCGCTCTGCCTTCACCAATCTCCTCGTGCTCAAATTTAGATGGATGAAATGGGGAGCCTGCTTGTTTGTTGTTCAGGTTGTCCTTGTTTGGAACTCAAGCCCGATTTAGCTATCCGGGATTGAGAACTTGTTGGACTTTCGCCATGAAGTAAATACCTTCCTGTTTCCACCATGCGTATGAAGGCTGTAAGGGTGTAGGGAATTGGGTCTCTGTTGCTACTTTTTGGGGTCACTCTGTACCCATATGTGAGGTGATTATCTGAGCTTAATAATTGTTGGACCATACCATAACCACCAAAAAAATTTAAAAATATGGTCAGAGACTGATTACCCATCCCTTACTTTTCTGTAATGCCCCAATGGGTGCTGACCGTTTTATTTGTGAATGCAACACAAACAAGTCCCAGTTTCACTGCGCCAAGTATAGCAAAATAAAAATCGGGAGTGATTTGTATGAAAGAACAGCCTTTAAAGTCTAAGGTTTAGTACAAGCAACAGCCTAACACGTGTTTTGAGCCTTCCACGGCTCTTCATCTGAGGCTTAATAGGGATAGAGCCTGAAATTTAAGCTGAAGGGACAATGCCCAAAAAGTACTCTGAAGGCTCCGCAATTGCAGTAAAGCTGGTCGGCTGTTTAGACAGTTTTATTTGTGACAATGCTTATTACTATTTACACATGCAGCTGTAGAGAGAAAAAATGCCATGTGAGGTTATCGTATATCACTAGTTTATTTAGAAAAATAATTACTTGGACGTACAGAGTTTTAAAAAAACTGTTGAGAATCAGCCCAAACTGTATTCGCACAACATCAAACGAAAATATATTTCCACAAATTAAATAAACGGAAATACATATATTCAACAAATACTTCTGCATTTACTGTGTGACTGGGGGTTAGTGTGCAGTGATTATACACAATCCAATAAAATACAGTCTGCAAAAACTATTGAAATTCATTAGCTATTTATGCTCTAATTTAATTGTTTTTTACTCTCTGCAACAAGTTTTAGGTTTGCAAGTTTTCAATCTATTGCTATTGTACAAACATGAGAACCCTGTAAGACACAAAGAGAAACAAAGGACCCTGTGGGATCTACCATCAGTAGTAGGACACTACAGATGCAGTGGAAGCTCAGTGTGCCCACTTAACCCAAAATATGAAAGAAGCTGACCTATATGGCTGGCTTTGTGAATTGAGATCTTTCTCAAATTGCAATTCTAAATGGGTAATCTATGGGACAAAATGTGTAACCTGATCTACATTGGGACAATGAAACAAGAAATAAAACAGCCGATAAGTGAACACTGCTTGTGCAATAAGAGTAAAGTAGAAAACAAACCGATGGTAGCCCATTTTGTCAAATACCAACACAGAACCTGTGGCTCTTTACCCGCCCAGCCCTCTGACTCTTTACCCGCCCAGCCCTCTGACTCTTTACCCGCCCAGCCCTCTGACTCTTTACCCGCCCAGCCCTCTGACTCTTTACCCGCCCAGCCCTCTGACTCTTTACCCGCCCAGCCCTCTGACTCTTTACCCGCCCAGCCCTCTGTCTCTTTCCCTGCCCAGCCCTCTGTCTCTTTCCCTGCCCAGCCCTCTGTCTCTTTCCCTGCCCAGCCCTCTGTCTCTTTCCCTGCCCAGCCCTCTGTCTCTTTCCCTGCCCAGCCCTCTGTCTCTTTCCCTGCCCAGCCCTCTGTCTCTTTCCCTGACCAGCCCTCTGTCTCTTTCCCTGACCAGCCCTCTGTCTCTTTCCCTGCCCATCCCCCTGGCCCTTTTCCCTGCCCATCCCCTGGCCCTTTTCCCTGCCCATCCACATGGCCCTTTTCCCTGCCCATCCCCCTGGCTTTTTTCCCGCCCATCCACATGGCTCTTTTCCCGCCCATCCACATGGCCCTTTTCCCGCCCATCCACATGGCCCTTTTCCCGCCCATCCACATGGCCCTTTTCCCGCCCATCCACATGGCCCTTTCCCTGCCCATCCCTTAGGCTCTTGCTCATCCAAGGCTTTTTTGATTTTGCAGATATTATCAAAATGTAAGTGTCAGATTGGAGTTACATTGCAGCCTTTGTTGGGAAAAATGCCTTGGTGGGAGTATTTATATTTTTGTTTATTCTAGGGGTCTGCAATCTGTGACCCGGCAGATGTTTTGGATCACAACTTCTGTGACCCCTCACCATTGATTATGCTGGTAAAGGCTGATGGAAATTGCAGTCCAAAAACATCTGGAGAGATAAAGGTTGCTGAGGTTTATATAGACATATTTTGCCTTATGTAGAATGGGCATTGCATATACTTATTTAATTTGTGAGCATTATGATTAACTGAGTTGAATGTTTATGCTCTATTGTAAACCTTGATAAATGTGAGGTTGTGTCTATTGAAGCTCTTCTCTCTTTTCAGTCTTGGACCAGCATGCTGGCTGTGGGACTACTTACGGCGGAGTAAACAGGTTGGTCTTTCAGTTGCTGCTGCACATATTTATGCAAAGAATGTTTCCATATTTTCCACTCAGTGGAAACAATATATCAGGATACTTTATTGCAATTTAAGACGTGTCTTACTGTATTCTATAAATGCCCATAATGGAACATAAAGGTTGGAGTCGTCCAATGTTGGCCAACAAGTGGAATATATAGGATATAATGTCCCGAAAGAGAAGTACATGCATGTCAAAAAACAAATAGGTAGATGGTCTAAGTTCTAGGTCTTGTGATGAATCGCACTAGCAACTTTGACAATGAATCCCAAAGTGATAGGTACTTGTGCTCACCCCAACGTTCTGACCTTGTTTTCACACAGGAGTTAGCAAACCCTGTATTCTCCTGTTGGTCTGTGCGGTTTCCTAGGATAGTTCAAGATGGAGTGCCAGAGACGTTTGAGAAAACTACTGTGGTGAGGGAGGTGTGATGATGTCCCTGCCTCACTTTTCTTGTGGGTGGTCAATCCCTACATCAGCTGCCTAAAGATAAACACCTGAACACTTGAGTTCCATTACACTACAGAGTAGTTGGAAGGCAGGGTCAGGATGTGGCAAGCAGAGGAAGGACTGCCCAAAGGTGGTGTGGGCGGGGACACAAGTCAACCACTGAGTCCCACATCTGGGCTGTAAGCCATACTCTGGGATGGAGCATAACTGCCAGTCCCTATTCCATCTACCTAAGGAACGACACACCATAGTTCATTTATACCATAGAGAGGATGGAATGCAGTGCCAAAGCTCTTGAAAAGAAAGGGCATGAGTCAGAATGCTGTGAGAATTGGGAGGAAGGGCTCATTAGAGTCCAAGAACCTGAGTTTTAGCGCTACTCCTCAACAGTCGCAGCAGCTTTCTTTCCTTAAATCCAAAGTATTCCGTCACGTTGTTCACTCTTTTTTGGATTCCTCACTGCTCGATGGTGATCTTAATCCTCAAATGGAAATCTTTAAAAAGGTCTTCTCTCAGACAGTTGGCCTTTTTGCTCCATTTAAATATTTTAACAGCAGAACGCCAAGGGAAACCCCTTTGTATATTCTAAATTTGCATAAATTGCAGTCCTAAGTGAGGAAATGCTGCCAGGATGGCAGAAAAATAAGTCTGTCACTAATCGTGAAGATCTGTCATCTCTAAGGAAGGAGTATAAACTTCATATGACATGTGCTAAGAAGTCTTTCCTTTACTGAGGAAATCAGATTGGCTGCTAACTCCCAAAACATCATATTCCAAACTTTACTACTTCTGGAAAGGAAATCTCTTCCTAGATCCTCTGAACCTATATTAGTTAAATGGTTACAAGAAATTCTTTGTTTCATAACTCAAACTTTAATCAGATACGTACGTCAATTGAAAATTCGGACCATTCTCCTATTGTGGCTTCTCGAAGCCCCACTTATCCGGTAATCCTTTCCAAATTTGAATTCACTCCAGTCTCCGCTGAATATATGTTCCATCAGTTTTGTCCATGCATCCTATGCGTTGTCCAGTTAATCCCTGTCCTGTGATGATAATTCAAGATTCGATCGAAGGTTATTCTTCCATGGCGAATTTTGTCACTACTACTGTTAGGCAGAAACCTGTGCAGTTCCCTGTGGGACCACTGCAAAAGATTTAGGACTACAGGTGTTTGGTAGTAAACCCACTTGGTAGCAGTCTGTACCACACAGATTCACTTGGTAGCTGTGGCTGAGCAGTCAGACTTCCCTCAAGAAGAGTTAGGCAGTATACAGAGTATTCACAATAGGTCAAGAGAACACAGTAGAACAAGTAAACACTGACCAGGGCTTGGTGTAAAAGAGATATAATTATTTATTTAAAACCACATCTAGAAAAACACACAGGCACTAATAGTAAGCAATTCAAAAACACGGTCACTAAAAGATATAGACTCCCTTAAAAGAATATTGGACAAGTCTTAAGTAAAGCTCCACTTATTTTCAGACAGCGGTGAGTGCTTAACGTAGATGGCGCTCTAATAGTTCGTTTTAAAAAGGGAGAGAAAAGCAGAGAATAAATTGAAACAGATCCCAACACTTTTTCACGAACACAACAAGAGAGAAAGGCAAAGTAACACCGTGAATTCAGAGTCAATAGGCTGGATCCGCTTTAAGAGGATCAAAACAAAATGTGTCCAAGGTCACACGCTTGCAGTGCACAAAAGTCTTGTAATGGTTCAAAAAGGAGTTGGATCAGAGAAAGGGACCAGTTAGAGGATCCAGGTGGCCAGCCCAGTCCAGAAGGTTAAGGGGTTATTATTACCTTGTAGCAATCTTTAGAAAGGGAGGCCTGGCGGACACGGTACCTTAAAGTGGTGAGAACGCTCCGGTGGGGGCAGTTGTTCCTGGCAACGGGTGCAAGTCGGTACTTCGTCCGGGGGAAGAGAGGATCTCGTCGTGGAGGAAGACAGGAGTCTGTTGCACTGCCAGGGAAGAAACCAGCTGCAGAGTTTCTCAGGTACAAGGAGCGGTCCGGTGATTCGCGGTTCCGTGGTGAGTGGCTATCCGGCTGCCGGGGTGCTTGGCACGGGCAGTTCAACCACAAACCGGGCTGGGGTGCGAAGAAAGAAAGGTAAACTGGTTGTGCCCACCAGTCAGGGGAAGAAGCCTCTCCAGCCGGGAGATCTTCTCTGTCGTCGGGAAGTGGTGAGTCGGTTCTGCAGGGCTCCACCGGTGGTGTCGTCGTGGTAGGTCGGCTCAACTTCTCCCTCGTCGGATTCTCAGGTCCTGTGGTGACTTCTGAAGTTCCAGTCCCCAAAGCCCTGCTTTTATGCAGCATACCCCCATTCACTCAGCCTAGCTGTCAATCAAACATGCTAAGTGGTGAGCCGGCCGGCTCACCACTTGGGCCAATCACACAAGAGTGCGACTTGAGTTACCAAGGTAACTCAGTCCAGGGTGCCTAAACCCCCTCCCACACCCCCTGTGGTACCCAGACAGAGTGGCACCACTTTTGGAGGCTTCTGTGGAGAAGCCCGCCAAAAAGTGGAACAAAGGGCTCGACTTGGGTTGGAGTCACAGAAGAGAACACAAACGCCATTTTAGAATCGAGTCCTGGCAAAAAATACCAACCGGCGAATTAATATTAAATAAATAAACCGGCGGTCTGTTCGAGGCTATGAGAATTAAATAATTAAAGTTGGTAGCCTCGAACAATGGGAAAATCCCATAGGAAAATATTCGCGGTCGAATATAAAAAGTAGTTTCTACTGCCACCAGCCAAAACTCGATCAGGGGGGATGGAGACGTGCCCCCTCGACTAACAGACCCCGGGGCAATCGAATTGCCCCGACCAGTACGTCCACAATATGATGGTTTGTACTGGTTTCTGTTAATAATTTGGGACTAGTAAAGCCAATGGTGACTTTACATGCCCTGGGAGACAGTAGTCAGTCCCAGGGTATGGAGTCTATGGTGGGGTGTCACTATGACACCCCTGTGTTACTGCACGGAGGGTGCTGTGTAACACGCATAGGAAAAACACATGAGACCCTATGGAGCAAAGGACCCCATAGCCCATAAAACACATTATCAGTCAAAGGAATACCATAAATCATGTCCAAGAGTGGGAGAAAAAGAGTCTCACTCTTGGCAGGAGAAAACAACTAACTCCAGAAATCCAGCAAAGCTGCTGGGGGACTCACTAGGTTAGGAAATTCAGCCTAAAGAGAGAATTCTCCCTAACAACTACCCTTTCGTCTTGCAAAATTCCCCATGCCCTGAAATGCTCCTGGAATACTCTGCTGCTTGAAAAAGGCATCCTGGACCACAACCTATCTGTAGTTATTGCCCATTTGCTACCTGTCCTTTTGAAATGAAGCTTCTGGAAAAGGCTGCAATCTCTCAGCTCCAAGAGTTTATAGAGCACAATAATTTACTAGGGATCCGTCAGTCTAGTTTACGTCCATTTCAAGTTACTGAGAAAGCTTTGCTGAATGTTAGAGAAGGATTTCTATGGAACTTGGATAATAATGCTGCATCCCTGCTGATCATGCTAGGCTTATCTGCGGCATTAGACACTCTGGACCACCAGATCTTTCTTCAGAGATGTATCTATGTGGCCTGAGTGTATGACTCTGCTCTCCGCTGGTTCTCTTCTTTCATCGTGGACAGACAGTACTGTTTAACTATGGGTAACATCTCCACAGTTTTCACCACCACTAAATATGGTGTCCCTCAGGAACCAGCCCTTTCTCCTTTACTTTTTAATACTTATGCCCAGCCGTTTCATGAACTTCTTGCTAGTATGGATGTCGCATTTCACTGTTGTGCTGACGATACCCACCTTTTTTTCAAGCCTACAAGCAGCTCAACACCCGACAACATTGTTGTCCAATATTCTGTCTGAGGTACAGACATGGATAATAAATAATTGTCTGCGTCCCAAAACTACCAAAAAGGAACTCATGATACATCCATGTTTCTCACCACAGTCTTTAATTCCACTAACTACTTGCTTTATCCTTGACTCTGGCACTATCCATATTCTTAACAAGGTCAAATAGCTAGGCATATACTAAGATCCTATGTTAGAGTTCTCAGCTTAGATTAATCAGATAGTAAGCACGACTTCCTACGGGTGGTGGGTGTTCCCTCTGATCCTTCACTCTGGGTGTCTACCTTCAGGTCATCTTCACTCCGATGTCTTCCTGTTCCAGTCACGACTGTAAAAAAAATCCTTGGGGTCATGGTCTGCTCCGCTCTCTCCATTGATCATCAGGTCTCTGCGGTGTGTAAGGTGGGGCATTTCCATTTGAAGATCTTGCAGAAAGATTTCCCGCTCATAACTCTTCAGCTCCGGCCCCCAGTTGTGGCTGCCCTTGTTCTTAGTTGCTTGGACTATTGTAACACGCTCTATCTTGCCCAGCCTAAAGGGTTAGTCCGGCGACTTCAGCGCCTTCAAAATCTTGCAGCCTGAGTTGCCACTGGTTCCCCCTATGGGGCTCACATTACTCTTGTCCTACGGGCATTGCATTGACTACCTGTAGCCCAATGTATTAAATTCAAATCACTTTGCTTGGTTCACTGTGCTCTCCAGGGACACAGGGCTGAATATCTCCAGGACAAACCTGTCCGTTACTTCCATAATCGGGAGCTCCGATCTAGGTCTGCTGGCCTGCTATGTGTTCCTACTTTTCGTCGCACTAGAGTGGGTGGACAGGATTTTTCTGTGGCGGCCGCCCAACTTTGGAACACCCTACCGCCCCCCAGTTAGAAATTTGACTAACCATTTGCAATTTAGGCGATCCTTCAAGACCCTTCTTTTTTAGGCCAGAGTGTACTGCTTCTCCTGTGATATTCCAGCACCAAGATACCCCGGCTGACAGTTGGTTTTATAAGCATTGATAACATAACCTAGTCATCGAAGTTTATTTAGGCAGATTCATACATTTATCTGCCAGGACCATTTGGCAGTAATCGCACGTGTCATAATTGGCTCAAAGCTGGATTACTGCAACTCCCTCTACACTGGTCTACCTAAATCATCTGGTCATAAATGGCAGATTCTCCAAAATAACATTGCAAGAATTGTATTAAACCTTCCCTAATGTGTTTTTAATTGTCCCTATGTTGCAGGATAGCTTTGAGTCCTCTAGTGTGTCTTTAATTGAGCTGTCCTCGTTTAATACCCCCCCCCCCCGTGTCCGGTATCGCTTTCTGCCATGCCCTTGGCACATGTTATTAATGATACCGGTACTGATATTTCCTCTGTGAAAATTGGCCCTATCATGATTAATGAACATGCTATGCCCGTTATTTCTGATGGCCCTTTACCAACGTGTGTAACGCCTTGTGTTCATCTTTAGATTTGTCGAATAGTCTTTTCACTGTTGCTGATTTGGGTTGATGGGGGGGGGGGAATATGGCACACACTACTACAGATGGGACTACTTGTGACCCTGCGTTGGTCTGTTAGGTTGTTTCTGGATTTGGTGGAGCTCTTCCTAAGCAACATAAAATTGCACCCAATATCACTGTCCTTTCTGACCCTTTACTCTGCTGCGTCTATCAAATACTCGGTTGCTGGTGAAATACTGTGTTAGCCGATTAGATTGTTTCTGAAAATCTTCATCTACTCGCTATTACTGAATATTGGTTACACTTGGCTGCCTTGAATGCTCCAGCATTGACTACACCTCAAGGGTGTAAAATCTTCAGTGAAGATCGTATTACTGCTAAGGGAGGGGGTTGTCGCCATTATCTACTGTGACCATTTTTGCATTCATTATACTCGGTCTCTGCTTCCTGATTCTTGTGAAACTCTATATATTAAACTTAAGATCAATGCAAATTCCAACTTGAACATTATTCTGTTGTATCGTGCATCGCAGCCTATGCCTTGTTTTGAATCACAACTGCATTGCTGGCTTTCTTCATGAAACCACATTCTAGGACTCTGGTACTGGGAAACGTTAATAATTAGGCCTATGACACTGCTGACAAAGACTCAATTTCACATAACCTTAAGGGAGAAACGTCTACTTCCTTTAAGGTCACTCTTTTGCCTAAACTTCACTCACTTGATGATATTTATGACGTTAATGACCTTATTACACTTTATGATTCTGCTCTATTGGCTGCTATTGACACCCTCGACCCAAATTGATAGCAATTGTTGTTGAGAGGGGTGCCTGGTTCACTGACGACATTATCCACTTCAAAAATCAAAAGAGGCTACTTGAGAGGAAGTGGCGTAGCTGTCAAAAATAAAGTCCTTTACACTGATGCACTGCGAAATACAAAAAAGCCATCATATCTGCCAGGAAGGCTCATGTTGACTTGTATTAATAACTCCAGATCTGACTCTAGGGAGCTGTTCTGCATTTTGAAAGAACTTGAGGGAAAAGCTCCCACACGTACAAATGTGGAGAAGAATATCGGTGTCAAATCATTCAAGATGCCATGATGGCTAAATTACAAATCATAGTCAGAATATGGAAATTAACAAACAACGAGCAGTCTCACTTCCTCCCGTCCATGAATACCTTAGCAACGTTTCCGAGATCCCCAATTCTGCTTTAGTCACATATCTGAGGACTTAGTTCTTAAGGTTATAAAATCTATGAAACCCACTTTTTTCTAGTGATGTTTCCTGCCTTCGTGATCAAGGATTGTGCTGACTCTTTACTATCTATCATTACTAAGATCATGGATGCCTCCTTTGATGCCTCCATTGGATCCAGTAGTCTCAAGGAAACCTGGATCATGCCTTTACTTAAAAAAGAGTCTCTTGATCCCATCATCTCTTTCCCTTTTCTTCTAAAAATGTTCAGGTACAGCACCATCTTGAAACTTATGGGATCCTTAGTGAAAGGCAGTCTGGTTTCTGTGCATGGCACAGCTCTGAGGCCGCCCTCATTGATCTTAAATCTAATATTACTGGTATTATTGTTGGTGGTCAGACTGCCCGGCAAATGTTGTTGGATCTCTCTGCGGCCCTTGGTCTGATTGACTATGATATCCTGGTTGAACGCCTCCTGGAAGTGGCCAATTTTTCTCCCTTCTCTTCCCTTCTCTTCCTCATGGGACATGTCTTTCTTAACTGACAAATTATCCAGAGTTGTTTCAGGGAATGCTTCTGCACTACCTACCAATTTGAACTGTGGTGTGCCTCAGGGCTATTGCCTGGGCCCCACTTTGTACAATGTTTATACCTGTCCACTTTTTGATTTATTGGATAGTCTCAGTGTCAAATATACTAATTATGCTGATAACACGCAGATACTCCTCCAACTAACGGGTACTTATAATGAAGATTCTAGGACCATTAATTACGTCTATTTGGTTATTGAGGCTTGAAAGGCACAGAATTCCCTGGCACTTAATGATGCTAAACCCGAGTTACTCATTCTGGGGTCTGGGTCCTGCCTCAGGAAACTGCCTGCATCAAGCATGTGACTGCTCGTCGAACACTGCGCTCTAATGACGATTAGCGTCTTGAGACCATTCGCTTTATATTGCAGTGGACCCTATCTATTTTACACTTAGCTTGTTGAGTTTCAGAGATGTTGGTACTGTAGCTTTTTTTATCTTGTTTCCTTTTTAGTTTTGTTTGTGATTCTGTTTTGTTTGCTGTTATATATTTTTAGCACGCTGAGGCCTGGGGTGAGGTGCGCTTTATAAGAAATAAACAATAATAATCGCATATCACTACAGCTAGGCAAAGATCGCATTGGCTTCCTGTGACTGACAGGATTTCTTTCAAGATTATCATACTCGTTCATAAGTGTATTTATTGAAAAGCTCTATGCTATCTTGTGAACAAACTAACCAGCGCCCATAATTAATTGACCACAGTGCGCCTCCACATGTATGCTCCTCCCCCCTGCCAGATTCAGACTTAATTTTGCCTGTGGATGCAACTTCTCAGTGCATGGCTCCAGACTTTGGAATAAGCTTTCCCCGTCTGTTGAATCCAATCGGAGCAAATTTCTGAAAGTCCTAAAAATGAATCTTTTTTCCCTTCACCTGTCTTGCTAAAATTGTCAGCCACATTCCAACTGCTTTCATAATTGCGCTTTCATGGCGCAAGGTTTGAGCTCTTTATAAATATGCGATAAACATAAACCTAAACATTAGGAGTGGCCTGTAGAGGTTAACTTAAGGAAAAGGAGCCTCAAGACTGGAGATGCACCCATGGAGCTAAGAAAGAGCAGGAGATAGAAGGCTGGAGGGGAAGGCACTGAAGGCTGGGGTAGCAAGGAGATAGGAGGCTGCAGAGGGACTCAGGATGCTTGTGTAAAAACAGACCCTGGAGCTGGGAGGAGAAAGATCCAGAATGCTAGGAATGGAAAGACCTAGAGGGTTATGAAAGCTGAGACCCAATGGGCTGGGAAAGGGAGAGGTGGAGAAGGTTGTTGACCCTAGGCCACAAAGGAGGGGTGTGGAAACAAGACTCAAGATAAGACAATGTTTGAAAGTGAATGCAGCAGGCCATAGAGGGAGGGAGGGAGGGAGGGAGGGAGGGAGGGAAGGAAGGAAGGAAGGAAGGAAGGAAGGAAGGAAGGAAGGAAGGAAGGAAGGAAGGAAGGAAGGAAGGAAGGAAGGAAGGAAGGAAGGAAGGAAGGAAGGAAGGAAGGAAGGAAGGAAGGAAGGAAGGAAGGAAGGAAGGAAGGAAGGAAGGAAGGAAGGAAGGAAGGAAGGAAGGAAGGAAGGAAGGAAGGAAGGAAGGAAGGAAGGAAGGAAGGAAGGAAGGAAGGAAGGAAGGAAGGAGAGAGAGAAAAAGAGAGAAAAAGAGAGAAAAAGAGAGAAAAAGAGAGAGCACTCTCATCTACAGAGTTTTCAACAGGCTCCTGTCTGCAGTTGAGACTTGGGAGAGGGATTCACCTCATGGAAGCCAGAAAAAGGGTTCTGAAACCACTTGCCCCAGTGACTATAAGTACACTGGCTATTGTGCTATTTTTGCTGGGAGAGACGTAGATCCAGGCACAGAGCATGGGAAGAATGGCCTCTTTTTTCTGTTTTCCAGAAGCACTACCCACATCCTAGAGAGTATTCATCTTAAACATTTTAGTTTACTTTGAAGGTCCCTGTTTATTATTTTGGCCCCACTTTGTACAGAGTTCATGATAAATCTTTTGTTTGGCATATCCTTTTGTCTGGCCTTTTTGTGTCGATCAATGTCAACCATATGACAGAGACCACGGGATCAAACAGGAGAGAGACTGGGGGCTGACCAGTGCATGAATAAGAATAGGACCCCTAAAATGGTTGCTTAAGCCATGGGTTTTTCCTGTCATGTGAAAGGGCCAAAACAAATGCCTGGCCAGGGAAGGGCTGACGCTCTCAGATCCCAACCCTGTGGGTGAACAAGCGAGGGAGGATCACCTGGATAGGGGAGCCCAGGGTTGTACTCTGGGAAATGCCCCAGGTGAGACGCGGTATATCAACAGAGAAGAAGAGGAGGAGATCCCTGAGTCCTTTGTAGGATACTCCAATTACAAAATCCCTCCTCTCAATGAATCTCCTTTATCCGAAACCAATAACCCATCCATCTTCCGTAAACCCTGTAAGAACCCAAACCCTGATGTCGTGGGAAACGACATCTCCTGGAATTCCTGTCTTTCTGTTACGTGCCCGAATAAATCCCATTCTTTCTTTTCCACCTCCCTCTGATGATTCTTTTTCAAATACCCAGTCTACCATAATCAAACACTGCCATTCCCACAACCCCCCCGGTCCATCTCACGATAATAATCCCGGTCATTCTCTGCTGTTTCACAAACCCTTCCAATCTTCCCTTTCTAAGGTCATCAACCATCCTGATATGAGGGTTGTAATTCCCTAGAGCACCCCTTCCCCAACCTGCCCAGTAGGAAACTCTGACAAGTCAACCCCCTCACCCTCATTTTCCAATACAAACACTTTTACACACCAAAGACAACAGACTAATGTGAAATCTGTTTATCTGAAAGGTTCCGACACAAGGGACAGGCAAAGTCAGGCAATTGATCAGAATCACACACACCTGACAGCCCTTTCCCTTCCCCACAAAGATAAAAGGTGGAGCAAGAGAGCACAATACACAAGCAAGGCAGACCACACGACGAAACAGCTATCAAGACCCGGCAGTTCACGAGGAGGAGAAATGCGACGAATATCGAGAAGCTGGCGAGGAGCGACACGACCTTGCCCTTTTTGATAAAACCCCACAAAACCTCTGCAGAAGGAATCGTAAAACCGAGGCCAATAGCCCAAGTGTGTTGCAGCAGATGTCAATGGTAGACGCAGCATGTCGACGTTGAGACTCCTGCTACCATCGTACCGGCCTTGACTCCAGCTTCAAGAAAAGCCAAGCGGTTCATCCCAGCCGGTGAGTGGAGGGGAGAACCGATAAGAGCCGGACTGTGGTGAATGACTGTCGCAAAGTGGCAACTTGAACCAAGTTCAAAGAACTGTAAAAGTGTTAAGGGGAGACCAGCTGCAGAGGGTACCGGCACCACGTGGTTGCTAACTCGAGAGATACTGGTCTATCCCTGTCTGAGTGAAACAGATAGCATAAGGCCATAGGTGAGCCGTCAAGTTAGGTCCAAGAGGTCATACAGGAGGTCTAGCAAAATCCCCTTACGGTCGAAAGCCTTTGACCTAAGAACTGTAGAGAAAGCAAGGGAAGTGAATCCTGCAAACAATGAGAGCGAAAGTAAATGTGAAGTTGGCAATAGTGAACCTGGACCAGGGATGCCGACGAAGAGGGGGCAAAGTCTAAAGTCCCAAGAAACAGTGTGTGGACAAATGTGAACCCCGGCCGAGGGATGTCCACTCGAACTGTTTCAAAAGACATTAAGAATTAGTGATGAGAAAAGCCATAGTGAACCCAACGGAGGGAGGCTGGAGATTAAGAAGCCATCACACAAGAAAGATTGGTGAATGCTGGAAAAGCCATAGTGAACCCGGTGGAGTGAGGCTGAAAGCAAAGAGCGGTCTGCGCCCGGAAGAGGGAGGCCCAGGGATGAAACCATCACCCGAGAGAAATACAAAGAACAGAACTTTGTGTTTGTTAGTTATTTGAAAACCTCTCAGGCCCTCGGAAACCAGGAGGCACAACCACCGAAGGCCCTGATATGGATAAGAACTGTTTTGGAATGTAAAGCCGGAAGAGGGAAATCCAAGGGGGTGAAAAGCTATCACCCAACCCCCCGAGGAACAAGGGTCAGCGCCCAGAAGAGAGGGACCCAGGGGTGAAGAATCCTCACCCTAAGTAAAACCAGGAAACAAACTTTCATTTTGTTGAAGGAACCTTTGTTTAATTTGAATACGTCAAGCCCTCGAAGGCAACGGACTTTCCAGAGAAACGAGACTTGCCCATCAAGGCTCCTGATAGACTGGAACAGAATTGCTGACTCGTGCTGGGAAGGCTCAAGTGTGTGCTGTGCTCCAAGATCCCACCTTACCCAGTGCTCAAAAGGTGGGTAAGGAGGACCCAGGCTAAACATATCCTGACATATAATTTGTGAACACTTCTTTCCTTCCTTGAAAACTATCCCACACACTTTCTGCATTAGTTGTAAGGTTTGGTAATAGGTTTCTTAGTATAGGCCCTCTTTATTTGGCACAATGCCACTAGGACTGCCTTATTTTCATTTGATGGTCCGCGCTTGCTCCCATCTTAGGTTTAGGTTTAGATTAGGCGTTTTTCCAACCTGCATACAGTTTAATAAACACCCTTGAACTATGATCATTTGTGTCTGTCTTTACTGTTGTCACCATGAGTTCCTTACTGAAGCCAACCTCTATTTGGAAAATGAATAGGAAAGACCAGTGGATCCATAGAAGTTGCCAAATCTCTGACAGACCAGACAAGAAGAACCAGATGTACTCCAACCTTGGAGGCAGACAGATGTATATCTCCCGATCCATACTTATTTGAGACTGCTGATTGGAAGACTAATCCCGAGCCCTGCCTCTTTTGAATTCCGATTGAGAGACTGGACATGTACGTTGCCTATGTCGATTTCTGATGGGAACTTGAACTTGTATCTAGTCCCCTATTGGAATGCCTGAGGTGATGATGAGAAGGGCAACTGATGATGAGAAGGGCAACTGAGAAGCTCCTGATAGTACTCAGTTGTTTGTGGCACCCTGAGTAAGCCAAGAGGTTAGAGAAGTCTTGGTGACACTTTGTTCTAATCCCAAGAGGTACAGAGGTTACTATCAAGCCTCTAAGAGACTGTGAATCTTTGTGTTATCAATAAAGAAACCAAAATACTTTCATATTCTCTGTTCACCAGTCTGCCATCTTCTCTATAACTGGCTGAATTTGTGTGATTAACACCCAACAAACCACTATAGATCAAGACTATGGTGGCATTCGTTGTTCATTTTTCAGTTGTCCATCTCTTAGTTGACAGTGTCCAAGTGCAATGTGCTCGATGCCCCTACAGTAGTTTGGAAGGAATTCTCTCGAGCGCCACCGGTCAATAAAACTATCATAAAATAGATGGCAAACAATAGTCATTCACCTCCCTCAGACAGCATGGCCTTTTTCAAAGTCAGGTCACATGCACAATTGATGCAAAGCTAGTACTTTGCTGGTTGGAATTATGAACAAGACCTATTTTGAAACTATAGTGATTCTAAATCTGGATGTCTGTTTTACAATTTGTGATAGCATGAATATGCCTGTTCTTCTGTTGTGAATATCTAGAGTGCAGTCAGCGCCAAAATAAAATCAAATCAAAAAATAAAATGTGTGCTAACACGTGCTATTCCTTCTAGCATTATGTGTAAAGAAAATACAAAGCATTGGCTCAGTAGGACAAAAAAGTGACATGAACCAGAAAACCAGTCATTGATACACTCACTTGAGTGTATTGGGCAAAACAAGCAGTTTAGTGGTTCATAGGTTGACGTAGGTGGGGAGGGAAAGAGAAGGATGGGGAATAGAGGGGGATATTTGTCAGTCTTGGGCATGATATAATGGACAGAGTTCAAGGGGGAGGAGATATAAAATGTGATGGGAAAACATTTAGGGTCATTTGATATCTAGGATTCCACTTTTATAGCTTTTCCAGCTCAATCTCTCATTCCTTCGGTAGAGACAAACTAAAGCATTGTACTTTGTTGGAGGATTCCCAGTGAGGCATACACGGGTGGTTGCTATTGTTGCAACATTGTGCGATTCAAGAAATGGGGCACATCAAGGCTGCTTTACACTTATTATTGTGGTTTTTAACCATTGGAATCCTAGGATGCTTTCTCTTTTCGGCCTACTGTATAGCATTGGTATTGATGGAATCTTCTGGTGTTGCTTCCCTCTGGAATATGCTGCTGGTTTTCAGGGTCCATAGTCCCAGAGCTATTCCTCCTGTTCCTGCTTATATGGATGCTACTGTGGAAATGACAAAAAGAACAACCTGTGTCCAAAGCCTGGCACTTGAAATCCTTCTTTAGGCTTTTTCCTGCCCCCTGATGTTTTGCTCTAGGGCTTTGTTCCTTCCCTGTGTTAGGATTTGGTGTCTCACCTTTAGGCCCACCCCTTGTAGGTCCATCATTTCCCTTCCAGCTCTCCCTCATCTGGGTTGACCAGCGTTTTGTTGGAGGTAAGTGCCCAGGTTCAGGTCTTCTTTTGGTCGGGGTGTGTTTGTGAGCATGATGATTATTGTGGTACTCTGGGAGGGGGTTCCCCCCCTTGTCTCAATTCGGATCCCTCCTTTGCAGCGGACACAGTGTAGGGCATTCATAAGCCCCAATCACTCCTCACTCACTGCTGTGTACATCCTAGCTGTGTTCGACCTCTCGCCCACAGACTGATGGACTTTGGTGCTCATTGCTGGTCCCTCAACTGGCCTACTTCAGTACACAGGACTCCTTTTGCATTCTGAGGTCTGTTTTCACCCACCCGCCCCCCAACTTGGAAAACGTCCTGTCTGATTGTACCTGTCGGAGGCCGTAGAGCGGGTCCTGACATTTTCCCCAGCCAGAACCCTGATGTTTGGTCAAGGAGCAATATCCAATCTGAACTATTCTATATAGAATTTGTGTAACGCAACTATCACCAGTGGCATCATGGCGCTAGCAAAGAGGGGATAAAGGAAGACCGAAAAGAATATGAATCAGCAAAATAGCAACGTTTTACTTTTTTTTTTTTGTTAGCTCTAAAGAGCTTGAAATCAAAAATAGCCCTTATGAAGAAAGGATGTGAATTCCATAGTGTTGGGCCAGCAACAGAGAAGGCCAGACCACCGCAGCATGCCAGCCGATGCAGGTGAACATTTAGAAGCCTCATGCTGGAGGAGCGTAATGCCCAGAGGGGGCAGTACCTGGACCAGAAAGCAACATTTCCATGTAATGATCCTGGGTTGTGAATGGTTGTGAAATACGTAGAAGGGTTGTAAAGACAGGAACCAACACAGAATGTGCTGATTTCATTGTTGTACCACTGTGCACCAATCATGCACACATGCATGGACAAGTGCAGGACAAGGAATCAACACAACAAGTAGTGCAGCCAACAGGTGGCAAGTGCGAGTGTTAGAAGCGCAGACAACAGGTGTCTAATAAGTGCATGAAAGGGAACTGTAGGATTACAGATACAGACCACAAGTGCAGGGGATGCCAGGAGGCAGTGCGGGTATGCAGCTGGACGGGCAGGGACCTGGGCCCGAATTCAGAGGAGAGCCAAGTGACCAGTGCATCTATCAGACAGGAGATCAGCAGGGGAGAGGAAGAGAGATGGCTGTCATGATGCCTACCCCCGGGGATCCAGATCAAGTCCAACAGCCCCAAAAGCAGGCATCAAGTTATTCCAAGCAAGCCCAACAACCCCTGCTAGGGGCCATTTGGGTACAGTCCTGGCATCTATGGCACCAGGCTCATATGGAGAGTCAGTCCTGGTGCCATAGGCACCAGGCTCATACATTAAAACGTACCTGATGCAGACCATGCTGCAAACTTACCTGATGCAGACCATGCTGCAGAGCCCCAAGCCAAAAGAGGCTTGGAAGGGACTACTTTACCTAGGGACTATTTTTTACTTGGGTGGGGGGGGGGGAGGAATACTTACCTGGGACTACTTTGCAGGCTATTTAAACCACGCCCGAAGAGCAGCACACGCTTCGCGTTATTCTGCATCCAGCAGCGTAAATGCTCACCGTGCCTGAAAGTCTGCATCCAGTCTTCTGCCATGCCCGCCTCGAGTCTGGAGCTCCTAGAAAAAGGGAGAAAGAAGGAGAAAAGGTTAGAACAAGAGCAATACCTTTGATCCTTACCTGAATTCCCGATCCACTGTGCCTTCGAGCTGGAAGAAAGAATTTATTTTATGCGCGAAGCCTCGCCTGCTGCAGCGCCGCGCTGAACTCACCGGCCTTGGCAGCATCTTCACTATTCACTGCATCCTTCTACATGTTCCCGCCGCACTCCGGCACCTAAGGGGAACACAAGAACAGCAAGGTGAGCCAAGGGAATAAACAGAGGCAATATTAGTTACCCCCCCATAGACTTACCTGATTTTACCGCCGGGGGTACTATTGCTCTTCACGGGTCGGCGCAGCCTCCACCGCATCTTCGCCGTACCCCGGCCCCTAAGGGGAAAACAAAAGGACAGCAAGGTGAAACAAAGGGACAAACAAGGGGAATCTTCCTCACCACAATAGACTTACCTAATTTACCACCAGAGGCATTATTCCCCGGGACTTCATCATTTATCTCAGCACCTGAATAAGGGAGAAAGCAACAGGTTACTTACTGACATTATTTTATCGAACTGTGTTGGATAATACAAATCCTTACCTGAATGTTACCGGTTGCCACGAGGATCTCTTCGCTAGGGTCAAGCTGCAACCTGCAAGGAATCTGGCAAGAGTGAAAGTCAGACATTTGAACTCTTACGAACTATATACCAACAGCGTCTTGCCGGAAATCTCAGAGTCAATATTGTTCTGGAAGTCACCTATTCCTTCGAACCAGTGAAGCAACTGGTTATCTATGCGCCCCTGCGTTCACTGCAGGATGGAGAGCTCATCTTTCCAAACCATCAGGTGAGACTATAAGAGGGGACATTAAAGGTGATCAGTAGGGAGAACAGCGGGGGTGGGGGTTAACGCTCAACTCCACGGGTGGTTAATTCCCTTTCTCCATTTGCAGAAGAATACTCCTACGGGCCAAGCAAACGATGCTAGGTGGGCCAGTCCAGTCTGTCATCTCGGCACTACGCATCACATTGGTGGAGACCGCACCTGTCCAGTTCAGATCGACGCCCCTGTGGGAGCCAGGTGAGCCTAACAGTGGCAGAAGCAAAGAGGAAGATCTTGAGGTGCTTACAGAACCGGAGATGGTTCTGCTCAAGTTTCAGAGGGGCAGGGAGGCTGTTCCAGAGGGAGACACCACCTGAAGAAAGAGATCTGCCCCCAACTCGTTGCTTAGAGAAGCAACTGACCCACAAGGAGTTCGAGGTGGAGGAGCAAAGCGCTCCAGTAGGAAGATATATATGTAGAGAGTTGGAGGTATTGCGGTGCCCGGCCCCAGAAAGCCTTGTGGACAATGCAGAGGATCTTGAACTTGATCCTTGCCGCCACTGGGAGCCAATGGAGAGATTTCAGAGCTGGAGAGATAAGATCCCTGGGCTTTAGGCCAATGACAAGTCTTGCCGTCTTGTTCTGGATGAGTTGTAGAGGACGGAGAGTAGAGGCAGGTAGATTTAGAAAGATGTGGTTGCAGTAGTCCAGCATAGAGAGAACCAGAGATCTGGAGACAGTGAGTGAGCTTCTGGGGGAAAGTGAGGAAAGGAAGAATATCTCTGAGGAGGTGCAGCTGGTAGTTTGACTTCTTAGAGACGCCAGCGATAGGAGGAGAGAAGATGTCCCAGAGGTTCTTAGCCTCACAGGCAGGAGCAGGAAGAGGGACCAGAGTGGGCGGCCAGTGAGTGACCGGAAAGGAAGGTGCTTGTGAGCCGACAAGGAGGATCTCTGTTTTACTGGCATTAAGACAGAGACCATTGGCGGCACATCACTCCTGGATTGCGGACAGACAGTCCGGGATGAGAGAGGAAGAAGAGGTGGTTGAGGGGAGCCAGAAAGTGAGCGGAGTGTCATCTGCATAGCACTGAAAGTTGGAGCAGAGAGCAGCCATGCGGTGGGGGAGAGGTGGCAGGTATTGGTTGAACTCCCAGGGAGAAAGATTAGACTCCTGGGGAACACCACAGGTAGAGAGAGAGATTGCGGAGAGGAAGAACTCAAGTTGAACCTGGGAGGGTCAGTGAGAGAGAAAGGAGGTCAGCCAGGCCAGGGTCTGATCAGTGATACCCAGGTTATCACAGATACGGTTGAGCAGGATGGCATGGTTGACAGTATCAAAAGCAGAAGAGAGATTGAGTAGGATTGAGTAGGATGAGGACAGAAGGGTGATTAGTATCAAGGATTGAGAGTAGGTCTTCACAGATTTTCAGGAGAGCAGGTTCCGTGCTTCTGGCAGCTCTGAAGCCAGTCTGATGGTCATGGAGACAACCAACAGATTCAGTGTGAAGGTTAAACTGGGAGCAGCTTTTCCAAGGGTTTGCCCAGAAAAGGAGTAATGGAGAATCTGGGCGATGGTTAGCTGGACAGGAGGGGTTGGCTGAGGGTTTCTTAAGAAGAGGGTGCACAAGAGAGTGCTTCAGGGGGGGTTGTATACGAATTGTTCATTTTACAACTGTTCGAATTACAATTGACCTTTTCACAATTGACCGAATTGTGAAGGTCAATTATAACATATATGCGGGGGGAAACCCCCCGCAACCCCCACCCAACCAAAACCCCATATATATATTTCTGAGGCTTGTGGAATCTGCTTAGATCACATGCTGTGCATAGGCCGACATCTAGTGGAAGCTGCGGAGTATTACAGTTTGTTTTTCGAAAATCGAAAAAGGGCGTCGACACAAGGCGTGCCAGTAATACTATCCCTAGTGTGACGTCCACTGTACCCATGATCCCTCACGCGTCTAGGATCCCCAGATTGTTTTTTTCCGCCATTCTGGTCGGAAGCACTTCATCGGAGTTCCCTGGCTTTGCCATATTTACACTTAAAAATAATTCTAATTTGCCCCATTTTCTCACCCCTACGTCGACCAGCATCTCGACGCCGAACCGGGGAGGAGATCAACGTCGAAACCCGACGGATTGGGCCTTGAGGCTTCCGCCTCGGCTCGGGCCTGGGCCGCTGGCCTCGGCCCTACAGTAGGGAGAGTGGGGGGTGGTACACTTCCACACTCGGTTAGAAACACCTTCTTACCTACACACACTTGCCCGCTGCCCACAGGCGCGTATGGAGGGTACGCCCTTTCAGTTTTGCCCCAAGTGTAATAAAAAATACCCTTGGGTAGATAAGCACGCTACGTGCAACCTTTGCCTGCCCAGAGACCACCCCGAGGCGGGTTGCAGGGCCTGTAGCAGGTTTAAGACAAAAACTCTTAAGGACCGCTCCACCAAGCGTTGGGCCCACCACGCCAAGCTAGCAGCTATGGAGGCGGAGGGTACCTTCAGCGACGGCAGCGACGCCGGACTTTCGGACGGCGAGGGCACCAAGGCGTCGAAAGACAGCCTAACGCACGTCCCCGGCCTCGGAAGGTCGTCCGTCCCAGCGACTATGGGGAAGTCCCCCGGCGACAAGAGCGTTACACATACACACGCTAAACACAAAAAACCCACCCGAGATTCGACGTCGTCGAAACCTCGGAAAGAGGCACAAAAGGAGCGGTCCGAAAGGACGTCCTCTGGGCGGTCCCGGTCGAGGTCGCCGCACGACGTCAGGCAAGCCTCCACACTTGCACATAGTGCCTCGCCCATTAACATCACGGAAGATCACTCGTCCGGAGACAAACACGGCTTCCATCCCCAGCTAGCACCCCAGGGAAAGGGTACATCACTTGGGAGTGAGGAGGGCCCAGTTTCGAAGCCTAGTTCGAAACACAGGGGTTCCACCTCCGATCCTCGACGCCATGCGTCGAAAGATAAGGGAAAGGGTAAACACACTTCCACCCTCGGGGAAGGGGGTAAGCAACAAAGGAAACAACCCTTGCAATCCCCCTCAACAATAGAACTGACTTCCCCGTCCAAGTCTTCTCAGGGACAGTCCATAGAGAGTTCCAGCAGGGTCACCCCAAGCTCAAAACTCTGGTCATGCGAGGACATTGACAGAGTAATGTCAAGGATGTCCTCCTTAGCAAATTTCTTCGAAAGACACCCTGACCAACTACTAACTTTAAACCCTCAGGAATCTCCTCCCTCAGGTTCAAGGGACCCTATCCTTTCAAATAAAAGGCCCCGGGTCGAGACACCAGTAAAGGCTTCAGAACCCTTCGAGGTCCAACCCTATTCTTGCCTTTTCCCTACAGGCCAAGGAGACTCTTCCCTTATAGAGGGCCAGGATTTTGAGACACCAGAAGATCTCGCAGTGTCAGATTATTACGGGGAGGACGAAGACGAGGATGAGCCAGAAAATAGCCCAGATATTTTCAGAATGGACTCACCAGTCGAAAGGGAAGCCCCAGTGTCTGATTCCCCAATAGATAATCAGCCCCTCCTGAATGAACTGCTCTCTCGGGCAGCTAACCACTTCCACATAGACACACAAGGTGTCCAAGAAGAGAGGGACTTCGCGGAGGAACTAATAGGGGAAAGGAAGACAGTAGCCCAGACCATTCCCATCCTGAAATCTATTCAACGCAGAATAGCACCATCCCTTGTCAACCCAAACTTGACAAGACCTGTAAACCCGAGAGTAGAGAAGCTGTTTAAAGCAGCCCAGTCGGACCCTCTATATATTAGAGGCCAACTTAAGCCAGACTCTCTAGTCGTAACTAACACCCGCAAGAGAGCTGGAACCCCATTATCTTCCTCGGAGGCTCCCCCCGACAAAGAAAGTAAGAAACTCTATGGTTTTGGTAGAAAAGTAGCTTCCACGGCAGCCTACCAAACCAGAATCGCGAATTCCACCACACTGTTGGCCAGCTACAACTGCCATCAGTGGGAAGAAGTGGCAGCACTAATAGATTCCGCTCCCGAACCCCTTAAGAGCCAGCTATCTCGCATTTGTGCAGAGGGAAGAAACGTCTCAGGCTGCATTTTAAAAGCAACTTTAGACGCCGCAGACAATGCGGGTAGAATTATAGCAGAGGGGACTGTCATCAAAAGACATGCTTGGTTGAGGCAGTCGGGATTCAGAGCAGAAACACAAGCTGCACTCTTAGACAAACCAGTGGAAAGTGATCTCCTGTTTGGAAAGGCAGTCGAGGACGCACTAAAAAACGCTAAGGAGGAATTCGACACCCTCAAATCCCTTGGCCAGTTAACTACAAAACCACCTAACCAAAGAGGGAACGGCAATTTTCGTCGCCCCCGCGGCCAAAATTCCAATAGAGGAAATAGCTATTCCCACACCCAGGGTACACAGTGGAACACCAACTCACAACAGTCTACCCAGGGGTATGGTAGGGCTAGTAGAAGAGGACGTGGTAGAGGCAGAGGCAGCCCCAGTAAAGGAGGCGGCACGCCTCCACCAAAGCAGTGACGCTCATTTCAGGGTCCCTTCCCATGCAACCCCAGTAGGGGGACGAATATCCAGCTTCACCCAGGCATGGGAAGGGATAACTTCCGACAGATGGGTGCTGTCGACAGTATCCAAGGGGTACTGTATAGAACTACTGCAACGTCCCCGAAACCACCCTCCAAGACAAAAAGTCCACTCTTTAGAACATCAAAAGATCCTCCTCGAGGAAGTCTACAATCTGCTCCTAAAGGACGCGATAGAACTCGTCCCAGGACACCAGGTAAACAAGGGTATCTATTCAACTTACTTCCTTGTGCCAAAGAAAGATTTAACAATGCGCCCAGTATTGGACTTACGGCCTGCCAACAAGTATGTCAAGCCCCAAAAATTCCGTATGACCACGCTACAAGAGGTAATCCCACTCCTAAAAAAGGGGGATTACATGGCAACCTTGGATATGAAAGATGCCTATTTTCATATTTCTATGCTACCGGCGCACAGAAAATACTTGCGCTTCAAGGTGGACAGTCGCCACTACCAATTCAAGGTACTGCCCTTCGGGATAGCTTCAGCACCAAGGGTATTCACCAAGGTACTGGCGGTGGCAGCTGCACACCTACGCAGGGAGGCAATCCCAGTGTACCCTTATCTAGACGACTGGCTCATAACGGGGGAAACCCCAGGAATCTGCAGATCAAACATTCAGAGGACTATCGACCTCCTCCACGAATTAGGCTTCTCTATCAACGAGAAGAAGTCAAGTCTGGTGCCAAGCACCTCAAAACAGTTTCTAGGAGCTTTCCTAGATACTCAGAGAGAATTGACCTTCCCTTCGGAAGAAAGAATTCGGAATATACTTTTTTTTTTTTTACTTCTTTTTATTGGTTTTACAACATAAAAGGAATGGGAGAGAACAGACAAAACAGAAACAAAAGTCACCCTCCCATTTTCCTTTCCCCCTTCCTCCCCCCCTCCCTCTCCCCAAAGGCTGCCGCAGTATGTTCGTGGTCCGTTGCCGCCTCGGGGCCGGCGCCGGCCGTTGTCAAGTTCGTAGCGGAGGGGCCGGTCTCCCGGTGGCCTCCCTCCTTTCCCTGGGAGTTTCCCTTGGTCCTGTCCTTGCATGTGTTTGCTGGTCTTTCCCAGTTGGATTTGCACTGTTCAGAGTCCGCGCTGGTCACGACCTCGTCTCTTTCTTCCCGTTAGTTCTCTTCCTCTGAATTATGTAGTGCCTCCCGACGTGGGCGGTTCAATTTCATCGTTTCCTGAGTCGCCTGGATCGCTATTGTCAGTCGTATCATCCTCGCCTCCGCTGCCAAACAGGTCTTGCACCAGGGAGTTCCATGCTTGTAGACTGGCTCCGCTGTCGCTCTCTCCCCTTTGTGTAGCTCTCGCCCAGACTGCCGTCTCTGCTATTGCCCATTTTTGTAGGTCGGCCCACCATCCTTCCTTCGAGGGGCCTTCGCTCTTGTTCCATGCCATCGCTATGCGGCGTTTCGCTAGTATTGTCATTAAATCCTTCATTTTTGCCACGTGTGTCATCTGCCGTGCCCCCTTGGGAACAGGCCCAATAGGTATGTTGCTGGCGTTCTTGCTGGCATCCGTATGTCTGCTGTCAACGCCTTTTCTCTCACCGTGTTCCAGAAGTCTGCTATTTGCGGGCACGACCAGAACATGTGCACCATGTCGGCCTGTTCGTCTCCGCACCGCGGGCAGCTCCGGGTTTGTCCTTCTCCCATCTTTGACATTCTCTTGGGAGTTAGATATGCTCTATGTACTATGTATATCTGCAGTTGTCTGAACCTGGCGTTTCTGGACACCTTTTTTGTGTACATGAGGACTTTGTTCCATTCCTCGTCTTCGAAGGGTTGTTGCAGTTCCTCTTCCCACTTCATCCGTGCTGTTAGTGTCTTTTTGTTGGTGTGTCCCAGTATTTGCTCATAGAGTCTGGACACCGTATGACCTCCTTCGGATATATCGTACCATGCCTCTAGTACCCCTTCGGTGTCCTCAGGCTCTGGCATAGTGCTCCACCTCTTCTTTATGGTCCGAACTAGGCTATTGTGCAGGATGAATTGGCCCCTGTGTACATCTTGTTCGTCCATCAGGGTCTGGAATTCAGCCCACTGTCCGGCACGCCACAGGTCCCCAATTTGGGCCACACCTTTGTCTTCCCATTGTGCCCTGTACGTGGTCAGGCTGGCCACTCGGGTGTCCACCAGCCCCGCCAGTGGGATATGTCTTGAGCAGGGGTCTCGTATGCCCTGTGTCTTCCAGGCTCTTTTCCATAGTGTTCGGCCTAGTTGGGCTATTTTGGGTAGGTCTTTGGCTTGGGCGGCATTGACCCATAATAATTCTCTCAGGTAATACCTCCGGAGTGTTGGCCCAATAATTATTGCATCTATTGAGGTCTCCTCGCCCAGCCATCGCACCACAAATTGGAGTTGTGCTGCCAAATAGTAATATTCAAAATCTGGGAGTTTGATGCCCCCCCACTCATAGCTTCTCTGTAGTGTGCTTAGTGCCACCCTGTTTCGCCCCCCTCCCCATAGGAAGGTTCTCGCCATAGTGTGTAGGCGCTTGAAGAAGGGCCCTGGTATGTTGTATGGGATGTTCGTGAAGTAATATAAGAGTCGGGGTAGGACTGTCATTTTTAGTAGTGCCGCCCGGCCTATCATGCCCAACGGTAGCGTCTGCCAGAATTTCATAGCCTTTTCAATTTTGTCTAAAGCTACTTGTGTGTTACCTGCGTGTGTTTCCATGGTGTCGTGATAGATGTCCACTCCCAGGTATTTGAAGGTGTTCGGGGCCCATGTGATGCCCAGAGGCGGTAATTGGTCTGACGGCACTGCGCGTAGGCCTGCCAGGGGAAACAGCAAGGATTTTTCTCTGTTGACCACTATTCCAGATAACCTACCAAACGCGCGCAGCGCCTCTAGTAAGTCCTGCAGGTGGGTGCGTGGGTTCTGTATGTAAAGGAGTATATCGTCTGCGTATATGGATATCTGGTGTGTTTCCCCGTCTATCTCTATGCCCGTGTCTTTGTAATCCGTTCTTAGGAATACTGCGAACGGCTCCAGGGCCAGGATATATAACATTGGGGACAGGGGGCATCCCTGTTTTGTGCCTCGCTCTATGCCCCATTCCCTAGAAACTTGTCTACCCGTCTTGACTCTCGCTCTCGGGTCTTTGTATAGTAGTTCTATCCATCTTGTAAACCCTTGTCCAATCCCATAGTGGGTGAGCGTTCCCAGGAGCCAGTCCCATCCCACCGAATCGAATGCTTTGATTGCATCCAGTGAGGCTACAGCACACTCCCCTCCCTCCTGGTTTGTCCTTTCTATAACATAGTGGAGTCTGCGCAGGTTCCAGGACGTGTTCCGTTCTGGCACGTACCCTGTCTGGTCCGTGTGGATCAGGGTGGGTAGCACTCTTTTCAGGCGGTTGGCTAGTGCCGCCGTCAGGATCTTGGAGTCCTGGTTTATTAGGGAAATCGGTCTGTAGGAACCGCATTCAAGGGGGGGCTTGTCTGGTTTAAGGATCGGGATTATTATAGATTCTGACATACTACTCGGGAGTCTTCCTTTCTCGTATGCTTCTTCTAGTGTTTCTAGCAGTCTCGGGACTATGTCATTTTTATATTGTTTGTAAAATTCCCCCGGGAGCCCATCTGGCCCCGGAGATTTCCCTGTCGGGAGCTGGGCGATTACCTCCGTTAGTTCCTCTACAGTGAGAGGGGCGTCTAATATTTGGGCCTGCTCCTCCGTCAATTGTGGGAGTCTAATTTCCGCGAGGGCTTCCTTCAGGTCCCCCTCCTCTGCCTCCTGGACCCTGGAGTATAAGTCCTCGTAAAACTGCGAGAACACCTCGTTTATTCCCTCTTGGGATCTTATCACCTCTCCCTTTCTGTTCTGAATTTCATTAATTGGCTCCCGCTTAGTCTCCTGCTTGGTTAGCCAGGCCAGGAGTCTGCTAGGCTTGTCCCCCTCAGCATGTAGTTTCTGTATATATTTCCCATAGTCTAGCCGTCCCAATCTTTCCCAGGTCTCCACGCACTGTTGTCGCAGGGTGGTGAGGTTCTCTTGTTCCGCCCCCTTCTCCCCCGCTTGTCTCTCAGCCTTCTCGATTCTCCTTTCTAACTCATCTAGTTGTGCTAGGGTTTCTCGTCTGAGACCTCCCATTTTCCCCATCGCCTCCCCTCTGACTACCACCTTGAAGGCCTCCCAGACAGTTCCTGTGCTTTCCACACTACCCTCATTATGTTCAAAATAATCTTCTATTACGCTTTGGATGTGTTCCTGGAAGCCCGCGTCCAATAATGCCTCTGCCCTCAATCTCCATGTTGGTATAGGGGCTCTCCTGTGTGTGTGCGCCCATGTGATCGTCTGGGGGGCGTGGTCAGATAGGGTTCGCGCGTGTATGTGTGCCTCAGTGAATTCCCCCAGTGTCTCCTTGCCCGTAAACAGGTAGTCTATCCGTGTGAATGTCTTGTGTGGGGCACTATAATGCGTGTATCCCCTCTCTTCCCCATGTACCTTCCTCCAGACGTCCCCGAGCCCGAGCCGGTCCAGTATCTGTTGTAGTGCTCTCGCTGGCGGCGCCGCTCTCTTGTGCTTATTGTCCGACCTGTCCAGCCGGGGGTCCAGTGTGCAATTATGGTCGCCTGCCCAAATCATCGTTGCATTCCTGTACGGGGCCAGCCGGGGCGGGAGCGCCCTGAAGAAGGCTGTAGCGTCGTGGTTAGGGGCATAGGTGTTCACGAGGCATATCTCCCGATTTTCTAGCATCCCATGGACTACCAGGATTCTCCCTTCCGCGTCTTTCTCTTGGTTGATGAGCTGGAATGGGACGCCCGGGGCGACCCAGGTTATGACTCCTCTAGCGTAGTTGGAGTATGTTGCACTATACATCTGGCCTCCCCATTTTTTCTTTATTTTGGCCTGTTTTTCCGCCGTCAGGTGCGTCTCTTGCAACAGTGCAATGTGGGTCCTTGTTTTGTTCAACCAGGTATAAATCCTTAGCCTCTTGACATATGCGTTCATCCCCCTGACATTCCACGTGACAATTCTTAAGACATCTTGGTCCTTGTGGGGACTAGCGCTTGCGGCCTGTTCTTTCCCATGGGCTCGCTCAGTGTCTTATTCTCTCGGTGTATTCCTGCCGGGGATCTGTGTCCCTTCTTCTGGCTGTTGAGTTTTGAATCGTCCGTTCGTTTTCTCTCTCGGGTCGTTTCTCTCTCTGTTGGCCGCTCTTTGTTGTGGGCGGTCTTGCCTCGTGCTTTCCGCCAGCTTTTTGTTTGTGGGTACTGTCCCCTGAATTTGTTTTCCTTGCCGATTCTTTGTGTGTGACAACTGTTAGTTCCTCTTCCGCTCTCCTCCTTTCTTTGCGGGCTTTGCCTTAACTTCCCAACTGTTATAACTGTTAACCCAAATAACGTCAACAAACGCCCAGCCTCCCCTCCTCTGCTCGGGCTCCACCGCTTTCCAGGTGCCGCTTTTTCCTCCTCGGCCCTGCCTGTCGCGGCGTAGTGTCTTGAAACTGACACTATAAACATTGTTTTTACTGGGGCTTCTCTGTGGGTCTTGGCGGTTCCCCTTCCCCGAGTCTTGTGCTCCCTTTGTAAGTCTCTTTACTGTGGGCTTTTCAACTTGGAGGCTGTCGGTTGCTCCTTTTCGTTACTTCCCGGTAGGGCATCTCTACCGTCTTGTTCTTGCTCCTGTAGCGTTGGGTGTACTTGTCGTGCCCGGTTCTAGTCTCTATTTTGCCGGGGGTGGTTTCTGTTTCGCTCGTTCCTCTCTGCCGACTGTGGAATCCCACGCTGGTCCATCCACTCCTGGGCGTCGGTCGTTGTCTCGAAGATCTGTGTTTTTCCGTCATGCAGTATTTTTAGTTTGGCTGGATACAGCAGCATGAATTTCACCCCTGCCGCTCGAAGGCGCTCTTTGGTCTGCCAGAACTGGGCTCTCTGCTTTTGCACAAGTACCGTATAGTCTGGATATATCGTTATCCTGGCCCCGTTCCTTGTGATGTTCCCTCCTTCTCTCGAGAAAGTCAGGATTTTTTCCCTGTCCTTAAAGTTCATAATTTTTGCGATCATTGGTCTTGGTGGTGCTCCTGGGCGCGGTCTTCTAGTCAGCGCCCGGTGTGCCCTTTCTACCACGAAGCCTTGGGATAGGGTCTCTGCTCCCACTTCTTGGATCAGGAGGTTCTCTATGTAGTTCGTGGGGTCCCTTCCTTCCTCCCCCTCTGGCAGCCCCACTATTCGTACGTTGTTGCGCCGGGCCCTGCCTTCTGCGTCTTCAGCTCTGCGTTCTAGTATATTAACTCTTTCCAGTGCTTCCGACATTTGTGTTCGCGAGGCGGACACTTCCACTGAGTTGCTCTGTGCTTGTTGTTCCACTGTTGTCATCCTTTCCGCCAGGTTTCTCGTATCTTGTCTAAGGAGTCCCACATCTACCATCACTGCGTCCAACTTGCCTTCTATCGACGTCTTTAACGCCCCTATGGCTTCCAGTATGCTGCTTTCCACTTGCCTGATCTCTCCTTGCGTGGCGTATGACTCCGGCGTGTCTTTCTCCCCAGCCTCTGGCTGCTGGTCGTCGTTCTTCCGGGTGAATGTCTCCATGACTGTTTGTCTCCCTCTGCCGCTTTTAGGCTTGTCTGGCATGTTAGTACCCACTGCTCTTGGCCTGTAGTTGGGCCCTGTTCAGTCAGGTTTCGTTTGTGCTTCAGTGGGTCCTTGCTCAATTCTCACACTCGCTTCCACTCTTTCCTGCGTGTGTTGCCTTTTTAATAAGCGATTTCTCTCTGTGTCTTTACCCTCGTTGTCCGTTTGCCGTGTCTCTCTCCGGTGTTCTCTTCCCTCTCGCTTTTGGGTGGTTGGAGTCTGTGCCTTGCGTGAGGCGGCTCATCCCCCAGTTTCTGCCTGTGTGGGGGGGGTCTGTTTGTGCTGGATGGATTTGTGGTTCGTAGTGACTGTTACGTTCTCTCCCCCGCTTGCTGGTTATCTGTGAGGCAGCTGGTTGGGGTGGTGTCCGGGTCTATGTGTAATTCTTTTGCTCTCCTCGTTACGACGGCGGCTACCTTCTTCTCTTATGTCGTCTCTGTTAGGTCTCGGCTCTCCTGACCTGCCCCGCGGTCTGTCTCTTGTTCCCTGGGCCTGGTTCCTGTGTCTCGGCGTTACCTCCCTTCTCGGGATCTCCCGCTGCTTTGCCGGCTCTTCGCTGCTGCTAGTCACCTCTGCGTCGGCAGGGAAGGGCTCTTCTTCGGTCCGATCTGTGGGCCGCTTCCTGTCCGTGGGTCTCGACGCCTTCTTCCTTCCCAGTTTGGTGTCGCGCTGTTTCTGTAGTGCTGTCTCGGGCTTCTCTTCCTGTTGCTGCCGTCGGTGCCTTGTCTCGCTGCCGGTCGGGTGATGCTCCGATCCTGCTTGGGCTGGGCGTTGATCTGCTGTCTCCCTCGGTTCCGCTCCGGACTGGCAGGTAAGGGCTCTTCTTCAGCGATCCGGTCTGTGGGCCGCCTCGTATTCTTCACTGCTTCTCCTATCGGGTTCCGCTGCTGCTACGCACCTCCGCGTTGGCAGGGGAGGGTTCTTCTGGGTCTAGTCCGTGGGCCGCCTCTCGTTCTCCGCTGTCTCTCCTCTCGAGGTCCCTCGTTTCACTGCTGGGTCTCCGTCGTTGCTGCTCACTTCCGTGTCGGCCAGGAGAGGCTCTTCTGTGGTCCGGCCTATGGATCGCTCTTCGTTCTCCGTTTCCTCTCGTTGTGGGATCCCTCGTTGCTCTGCTGCTGCTCACCTCCGCTTCGGCGTGAGGGAATCTGCCTCGGTTCGGTCTGTGGGCCGCTTTCGATCCGTTCTGCCTCGCCTTCCGGGTTCTCCGGTTATTCTGCTGGGCCTCCGCTGCTTCTACACTCCTCCGCGTCAGGGGAGGGCTCTCTTGGTCCGGTCCACGGGTCGTCTCCCAGTCTCCACCGCCTCGTCTCTCGGGGTCCCACGTCGCTCCGTTGGCTCTCCGCCGTTGACGCTCACCTCCGCTCTTCTGAGGCTCGGTCTATGGGTCGCCCCTCGCTTCCGCTGCCTCACCGCTCAGGTTCTTTCGTTGTTCCGCTAGGCCTCCGCTGCTGCTGCTCGTCTCCGCATCGGCTGGGGAAAGCTGTTCTCCAGCCCCGGTCCGTGGGCCGCTTCCTGTTCTTGAGCCGCGCCGTCTTCACCTTCTCTGGGTCGGTGTCGCGCGGCTATCTCCGCAGTTGGCGTCTCGGGTTTCTGCCACTCTGGTGGTACTTCGGTCCTGCCTGCGCTGGATGTTGATCGGCTATCTCGCCCGGTTCTACTCCTTCCCTTCGGCCTTCTTCGTGTGTTGAGACGCGGGTCTCTTTTTCAGCGTTGCGCGCCCGCCATTTTGTTGGTGTTGCCACGCGTCTCTCCCTCTTCTCGTTTTCGCTCTTCTGGCCTCCGTTTTTCCTCGGGTCTTCTCCCGTGTGTGCCTTGGGTCTTCCGACGCCTTTTCCTGGCGTTTGTTCGGGTTTTTTTGTCCTAATATACGCCTTTCTCAGGATCTTTGGTCGGATCTGGTGGGAGCCTCTCGGAGTCTGCTCACTCTCGCATGGCCGCCAAGCCACGCCCCCTCGAATTCGGAATATACTTCTGCAAATTCCGCATTATCAGTCAGGTCAACAGATAACAGTACGCAAAGCTATGCGGTTACTGGGCATGATGGCGTCATGCATTTACCTGGTCCCCCACGCGCGTCTGCGCATGCGTCCCATGCAGGAATGGTTGGCGAAACAGTGGTCTCAGGCAAGTGGTCAGTGGGACGATCTAGTGGTCGTTTCGCCAACACTCGTACAGAGCCTACACTGGTGGACAAGAGAGAATATCGCAAAGGGGAAACCCTTTTACGATCCCGAAGTACAGGCAGTGGTTACTACAGATGCATGCCTGACTGGGTGGGGAGCTCACCATCTCCACCACACAGCTCAGGGTCTCTGGTCTCACTCAGTAGCCAAGAACCACATCAATCTGCTAGAGCTTCTGGCAGTATTCCGTGCGCTGCAGGCGTTCGAGCCCCATCTACTGAACTTGTCGGTGCAGATCAGGACGGACAGCACGACAGCCATGTTCTATCTGAACAAGCAAGGAGGGACTCGTTCGCCAAATCTGTCCAAGCTTCCCCAGAAAATATGGATATGGGCACTCAGACGGAACATCTTCCTGTCATCGCAACATGTTCCAGGGGAGCTCAATTCCCTAGCGGATGCTCTAAGCAGAGACCCCCTCCCAGAAGAACACGAATGGGTCCTTCACAGAAACGTAGTAGAAAATCTCTTCTCTCAGTGGGGTTTCCCCACTATAGACCTATTCGCCACAAGCGAAAACAAACAATGCCCAGGATTTGCATCCAGGTTCCCCCAAACGGACTCCCAGGGGAATGCCCTGTGGATGAACTGGTCAGGGATGTTTGCGTACGCTTTTCCACCAACTCCTCTCATCAGGAAGGTGGTGTACAAGATGAACAAGGAATCAATGACGCTCATCCTAGTTGCTCCCATGTGGGCGAGACAACCATGGTTTCCACACCTACGCAGGATGGCGGTGTGCGAGCCCATCAGACTCCCAGCCTGGTACAACCTTCTGTCCCAGCAACAAGGTCAAACACTGCATCAGGAACCCAACTCTATGAACCTAGCAGCATGGCTCCTGAAGTCATAGAGTTTGGACATCTCAAATTACCACAGAGGTGTATGGACATTCTAAAAGAGTCCAGGAAACCAAATACAAGACACTGTTACTTTGACAAGTGGAAAAGATTCGTTATCTGGTGCCAGAATAAACAAATCAACCCGGTTGATTGCACTCCTTCCAACGTTGTAACATACATGCTCCACCTGCTGGATGCAGGGTTGGTTTTTAACTCTCTGAAAGTACACCTGGCAGCCCTCTCGGCTTACACCACATCCCATAACAGGGTCTCGTGGTGGAAAGTACCAGTGGTTAAAGCCTTCATGGAAGGAGTAAAGAGACTTCACCCTCCTATTTCGAACCCACCGCCAGGATGGGACCTCAACGTGGTGCTAGCTAAGCTCATGGGACCCCCCTTCTAACCCATGCATAAAAGTAGTCTCAAACACCTGACTTATAAAACGGCCTTCTTAGTAGCCATTACCTCCATAAGAAGGGTCAGTGAAATTCAGGCTCTGTCAGTGCAAGATCCTTTCTTTACTATCCACAAGGACAAACTGGTTTTACGCACACACCCTAGGTTCTCACCTAAATTCATATCCAAGTTCCATGTAAACCAGTCCATCGAGCTTCCGGCTTTCTTCCAAAACCCACAAAGCTCGGCTGAGGTGAAACTACACACCCTAGATGTGCGTAGGGCGGTCTTATACTATGTAAATAAAACCAGACCGCTAAGGAAAACAGATCAACTGTTTGTCTCCGTAGCTACAGGCAGAGAGGGGGATCGCGTCTCTAAGGGCGCTATCTCTAAGTGGATTATCAACTGTATACAGCTGTGTTACTCTCTTTCTAAAAAGACTCTGCCGTTTACACCAAGGGCCCACTCTACTAGAGGCATTGGGGCCACTCTGGCTTTCATTGCAAATGTTCCCCTCGACACCATTTGCAAAGCAGCTACTTGGAGCTCTATTCACACTTTTACTCAGCATTACTGCATTGACACTCATTCCAAGACAGATACACAAGTGGGACAAGCGGTTCTAAGACACCTGTTTGCTCATGACCCTTCTCACATCCCACCTCCTGCTTCTGGTACTGCTCGCTAATCTATGCACAGCATGTGATCTAAGCAGATTCCACAAGCCTCAGAAGGGATACATTACTCACCGTAATCGTATTTCTGATGCTTGTATCTGCTTAGATTCACATGCGACCCACCCTTCCTCCCCTCCGAGAGAAGGCGCATGGTTGCTTGTAGTTCTTACCTTTCTGTCTATCTGCTTGGACTATCTGTACTCACGCTACTCCTCATGCTACCTCATGTCAGGAAAAACACAATCTGGGGATCCTAGACGCGTGAGGGATCATGGGTACAGTGGACGTCACACTAGGGATAGTATTACTGGCACGCCTTGTGTCGACGCCCTTTTTCGATTTTCGAAAAACAAACTGTAATACTCCGCAGCTTCCACTAGATGTCGGCCTATGCACAGCATGTGAATCTAAGCAGATACAAGCATCAGAAATACGATTACGGTGAGTAATGTATCCCATATATATATATCTGTCAATTGTGACCCTTTAAAATCGGTCAATTGTTCATTCGAACATTTGTAAACAAACAATTTGGTGTATACCGCAGGGGGAAGCCAGTGGCGAAAGAGTGGTTCCAAAAGTCGGCCAAGGCTGGAGCGAGGGTTTCAATATGGTCCTTGATGGTTTTGGATGAACAGGGAAGAACCTGTTTTGACGGAACTTTCATAGATCGGATTTGTCTAGAAACGTTGTCAGGGGTGAACAAAGGAAAGGAAGAGCAATGGCCATGGCAGAATTACCTCACGTGGTAATCACCAAAATCACCAAGGAGTCCTATAGACTGCAACATTAGGGATTTACACAACTTTTTAACCATTCATAACCCCATGGTAAGCCCTCTTGACCGAGTTTTGGTAACAGTAAATGGGTTTGGCGGATTTACCGGCAAATTACTGCCAAACACGTAACAATGCCCACTGTCTTGAATAGCTGTGATCACACATTATAGATACATCATGTGTTCAGTTTAGGACCAGCTGAAGATAACAATATCATCCAGATAGGTTGCTGCATATGCTGTGGCTGAAATGTCACTGGGGCCCCATGTATGTCATACGGGAGCACCTTGAATTGATAAAGGCGCTGTGTGTGGTAAAAGGTATTTTGTCCTTGGCTACCCTCCCTAAGGCAATCTGCCAATTCATCTTTGTAAGGTCTATGTGCTGATGAATTGGGCTATTTGGCAGGGCCTAATCTTTCGATAAGTTAGTCAATGCGAGGCATAGGGTAGGATTGTAATTGGACACTACATTGTGCAAAGTCCATGCAGAACCATAGTGATCCATCCCGTTTTTGTACCATTACGATAAGTAAGCACCAGTTGCCATGCAATGCCTCTTGATTCCCACGTCCAGTATTTCAGGGACTTTTTGTTGGACTGCCTTTCATTCAGCTTCTGAAATTCGATAGAGTCTTTATCGTACATGGACTTTTGAGTTTGTCTGATTAGTTTGTTCAATTAGGGCGATTTCGAGGGGATTGGGTCCTCCGACATATTCCATATGTATGACAGGTAATCGCCACAGCTGTGCTGCTTGGGAAAATTTTCAGCGTCTGCGTCGATGACGTCGATACGCTGTCCTCGAGGGCCTCCGTCGAGACAACGTCACCGGATGTTATAAGTGGGACGCACAACGCCCGTAGCCTCAGTTCTGTTTTTTCTGCAAACATGTTCGCTTTGGAGATCTCGGCGCGCCTAGTTTCTTCTGAGTTCTGTTCTTTCGATTCTTCGAACCTGTTTGTTGTGAAGATTTCCATGATGTCTTCGGCTTCTTCCACCCCGCAGTCGGGTTTTAAGAAGTGTCGGGACTGCGGGTCCAAGATGTCGTTGAGGGACTCGCACGACGCCTGCCTCTGGTGCCTCGGTGAGGGCCACGACACGGATGATTGTGTTGACTGCCAGTCGCTTACGTCGAAGGCCTTGCGGGAGCGTAAGAAGAAGCTTTCTGTCGGTAAGGTGGCCAAGCCTCAGAAGTCGAGATCCACGGAGCTTTCGACTGACGTTTCGAGGGGCAACTCTCTGCATCATTGTCGTCAGTCCAGGGGGTCTCGGTCCCGGAGTAGGTCCCGCCTTTCCTCTGCCTCTTCGAGGCACTCACGGAAGCGCTGTCACCGGTTGCCTTCCTCGTCCGAGGGCTGTGCCCGTCGGCGGGTTGCTTGTTCCATCAAGCATTCCACTCCTGCAGAATGGGATTCATTTCGGCAGGAGATGATGGTGATTTTTCAGTCGCAGGGCCTCGTTCCTACCGCGCCGTCGAAAGACGCTGGCCGTGACCGTGCTAAAGCCGCCACTCACATGCCTTCGGGCTCGGGTGGTCGGCGCCGTCATCGAGCACCTTCGAGGTCTCCATCGGACAAGGTGGATCTCTGTAGATGTGCCCGCTTCAGGTCCCGGTCCTTGACGCCCTCGAGACCATCGGAGCCTGTGAGGTCTTCGAAGAAGACATCGACGCCTTCGGCGCCAAGGTCGTCGAGGGACTCTCTCGAGGCTTCGCCTCCGAGGAAGCCGTCAATGACATCGGCGCCCTGGCGGTCGAAGGACACGCTCGGGGCTCCGCCCTCGAGGACTGTGTCGAAGCCGTCGGCACCACGCTCGACGCTGATTCCATCGATGCCCTCGACGCCTTTCGAGGATGCTTTGTCGGAGGTACCCCGTGGCACGGTGGAACCCCCTAGAAAGGCTCTGGCCAAGTCTAAGAATGTCTTTGTCCCTTTTTCTGTGCCCCCATTCCAGCCTCTGGATTATATCTCTAAGGTGGAAGAAGGGTCTGAGGAAGAAGGTTTGGTTCCTTATGAGGTGCGTGGCGAGATTTTGTCTGGTCATAGACAGCTTGAAGACCTGCGTCAGTCGTTGCACGACGCCAGTGGTTTGGACACCTCTCCGGAGGTGGAGTTTGGTATGCCTGAGTCTGGCACCCACGCTGAGTCCTCGTACCGGCGCCTTATGTCGAGGGTAACGGAATACTTGGGGTGGTCTGTGCCCTCAGTGGATTTTCTGCAGGATGACCTGACGGATATCCTTGACAAAGGTCCACCAACTGACCCGGTACTGCCATTCCTTATGGCCTTGCAGAGAAGGGTGGCAGTGGCTTGGACTGCTCCGGAGAGTCTCCCGGCAGTGAGCAAGTCTTTGCCGAAGAAATATCGTCCAGCCAGTAGCGACCCCAGCTACTTGACTACGCATCCCACTCTGGAGAGTTTGGTGGTGCAGGCGGCTACGGCCCCAGCAAAACAGGCGTCGTACCCTTCCATCCCTCCTGATAGGGACAACAAACGTTTTGATGGCTGGGCGAAGAAAGTGTTTTCTTCAGGGGGTGTGGCTTTGCAGGCAGCCAACTCCGTGTGTGCCCTAGCACGTTTCACTCATACTCTGTGGAATTGTGTCTCGTTGGCGGCTGAACACATTCCCGAAGGGGAGGAACAGGATGGCTTTCTTACTCTTGTTCAGCATGGCAAGGATGCCATGTGTGAATCCGTTCGGTCAGGTCTGGACGTGGCAGAATGCGTCAGTCAGTGTATGGAGGCGAGCACCGTAATACGCAGATTTGCGTGGTTGCAGAAGTCGGGGTTTGCTCCTGATGTACAAGCCTGGCTCCTCAACATGCCCTTTGATGGTGAACATCTTTTTGGCAGCAAGGCTGACGAGAGCCTTGAGAGGTTGCAGACCTCCAAAGCTGCAGTGAAGTCATTGAGCGCTGCAGTTCGCCAACCTCTGCCTTTTCGTCCTAGGGGACAACAATGGAGGGGAGGTTCCTTTCGATATTACTCATCTTTGGGTAGATCGAGGGGAGCTGCAAGTCAAAGGGGCAACCGTCGGAGTACCAGAGGTGGAAAACAAGGTACTCGAGGTGCCAAGGCCTCTCGGGCAGTTGCCTCTTTACCCTCAGGCAATGCCGCAGCCGCTTCAGCTCAGTCATGAGGCCATGTCCCATGGTTCGCCGGTTGGGGGAAGACTGGCGCAGCATCTTGTAGAATGGCGTGCCATTACTTCAGATGTGTGGGTTCTGGAGATCATAGCCCACGGCTACTGTCTTCCTTTCCGGCAGAGGCCTCACGACAACCCACCAGGGAATCTCTCTTTGAAGAGTCTGGATCCGCTCCTTGCGCAGGAAATACAATCGCAGCTGGAGAAAGGCACCATAGAACTGGTGCCTGTAGCAGAGAGTAACAGGGGATGGTATTCCCCTTATTTTTTGATTTCCAAGAAGGACGGGGGATTGAGACCCATCATGGACTTGCGCGGTTTGAACAAGCTCCTCAGGAAGGACAAGTTCAAGATAGTTAGTCTTTCTCAAGTCCTCCAGGCCCTTCAACTGCAGGACTGGTTGGTGTCTCTCGACCTCAAGGACGCTTACTTTCATGTGCCGATCCATCCCAAGCACAAGAATTACCTGAGGTTCGTGGTTGGGGACTGGCACTTTGTTTCGGGTCCTGCCATTCGGATTGACCTCCGCCCCGAGGGTCTTCACCAAGCTCATGGTGGTGGTGGCAGCGTATCTCAGGAAAGGGGGCATTCACGTCTACCCATACCTGGACGATTGGTTGATCAGGGCGCGCTCTCCCGAGAAAGTCCTGGATCATCACCTGCCACTCCCTTGACAAGCTGGGCTTCTCCCTCAACTTAAAGAAGTCCCACTTGACGCCAACTCAGCGGCTCCAGTACATTGGAGCAGTGCTCGACATGTCCCTGGGGCAGTGTTTCCCTCCCCAGGTGAGGGTTCATCACATTCAGCAGATGGTGCTCAAGTTTCAACATGCCCAGAGTCTCCCGGCGTTCGAGTTCTTGAGGTTGCTCGGCCTCATGTCATCCTGCATTCTTCTGGTGCCAGAGGCCAGGTTGCGGATGAGATCTCTGCAATGGGCTCTCAAGATGCAGTGGTCACAGTCCTCCGGCAGGATGTCGGACCCCGTTCAGGTGCTGCCCTCGGTCGCCCAGGACCTTCTGTGGTGGGCCGTCGAAGGCAATCTGATGAGGGGGGCTCCATTTTGGCTACCCTGGCCGGAGGTGACGATCGTGACGGACGCATTCCCTCACGGGATGGGGAGCTCATGCCAACGAGTTGACAGTCAGCGGTCGTTGGTCTCCGTCGGAGTCCAGAACCCATATCCATCTGTTGGAGCTGTGGGCCATCAGGCTTGCCCTGAAGGCTTTTCTGCTGACTGTGCGAGGGAAGAATGTCCTGATTCTGATGGACAACACAGTGGCCATGCACTACCTCATCAAAAAGGGGGGGGGGGCAGGGTCACTTCCTCTGTGCAGGGAGGCGATGCAGCTCTTGTTCTGGGCCATCCAGCAGGAAATTTTGATCTAGGCAGTTAATCTGGCTGGAGACGAAAACAAGACGGCGGACGCTCTGAGCAGGCAGACTGTTAGGCAGAAACCTGTGCAGTTCCCTTGGGGAACACTGCAAAAGATTTAAGACTACAGGTAGAGCAGTAAACCCCTTTGGTAGCAGTCTGTACCACCCAGATTTACCTGGTAGCTGTGGCTGAGCAGTCAGACTTCTCTCAAGAAGAGTTAGGCAGTATGCAAAGTATACACAATATGTACCAAAACACAATAGCACAAGCAAACACTGACCAGAGCTTGGTTTCAAAAGTATATAGTTATTTATTTAAACTACACATAGGTTAAAAACACTCTAGCAAAATATAATAAACACTTCAAACACAGTTATAATGAAAGTAGATTCAATCCTTTCTCCTATCTAGACAACTCTAGGTTAACACCACTTAATTAAAACAGAGGTGAGTGCTTAACGTTAGATGACACTCTAGTAGTTTCCAAGAAAGGGAGAGAAAAAGCAGAAATGGGTTAAACACACCACTCTAAGGTCCAGAACACTTGCAATAGGCTCAAAGAAGCACAAGGTCACAGGTGAGCAAAAGTCACTAGGCAGGGCCCACTCTTAGAGTAGCCGGAGCGAAAATGTGCCCAAGATCACACTGTTAGTTAGAGATTCAAAGTCTTGCAAGGAGTCAAAAAGAGTTTAGAGTGGCTCAGAAAGTTTAGCCAAAGTGTCCCAGGCACTCCCAGGTTCGAAAGCCGGGGACTAAATCTACCCCGTACAGTCGGTGGCAAGGGAAGCCAGGCGGAACACAGTACCTTAAGCGGAAAGGATCCTCCAGCGGGGGCAGTTGTTCCAGGCAGTGACAGCAAGGCTCGACGTCGGTCAGGGGAGAAGAATATCTCGCTGAAGAGCAGAAGAGAAAGGTCGTAGCACTGCCCGGGAAGAAACCAGCCGCGGAGTCCTCCGGTTAAAGGGTTGGTACCGACTTTCGCGGTATGGGGGTAAAGTGTGGTATTCCGGATGCCGGGGTGCTTGGCACAGGCAAGGCGGCCACGAGATACCTCAAAGAACGGAAAGAAGGCGAAAACTGGTTGTCCCCACCAGTCAAGGGAAGGAGCCACTCCGTTAAGAGTTCTCCTCGGTCGTCGGGAAAAAGTGGTGAGACGGTTCAGCAGGGCTCCACCGGGTGGTGTCGTCGAAGCAGGTCGGCTCAGCTCTTCCCTCGTCGGATTCTTGGTCCTGTGGCGACTTCTGAAGTCCCAGTCCCCAAAGCCCTGCTTTTATGCAGCAAACCCCCATTCACCCAGCCTAGCTGTCACTCAAACATGCTAAGTGGTGAGCCGGGCGGCTCACCACTTGGGCCAATCAGGACGGAGTGCGACTTGAGTTACCAAGGTAACTCAGTCCAGGGTGCCTAAATCCCCCTCCACCCCTCCTAAGTACCCCAGACAGAGTGGCACCACTTTGGAGGGCTTCTGTGGAGAAGCCCGCCAAAAGTGGAACAAAGGGCTCCACTTTGGGTCAGAGTTACAGAGGTGAACACCAACGCCATTTTAGAATCAAGTTTTGGCAAAAAGTCCCAACCGGAGTTATAAAAATAAATATATAAACCGGCGGTATGTTTAAGGCCACCGTAAATAAATAATTAAATGTGTTAGCCTAAAACAATGGGAAATCCCATAGGGAAATATTCGCGGTCGAATATAAAAAGTAGTTTCCACTGCCACCAGCCAAAACTCGATCAGGGGGGACGGAGACGTGCCCCCTCGACTAACAGACCCTGGGGCAATCGAATTGCCCCAGCCAGTACGTCCACAATATGATGGTTTGTACTGGTTCTGTTCAGGATTCAAGACTAGCAAAGTCTTTGGTGACTTTACATGCCCTGGGAGACAGTAGTCAGTCCCAGGGTATGGAGTCTATGTTGGGGAGTCCCTAGGACACCCCTGGGTCACGGCACAGAGGGTGCTGTGTGACCCACATCACAAAAATACATGAGGCCCTATGGAGTAAAAGACCCCATAGCCCATTCAACACAAGGTTTAACCAAGAAAACACACTTCAACATGTCCAAGAGTGAGGGTAAAAGAGTCTCACTCTTGGCAGGAGAAAAAAATTAAACCCCAGAAATCCAGCAAAGCTGCTGGGGGACTCACTAGGTAGGGAAATTCAGCCTAAACAGAGAATTCTCCCTAACACTCGCCCCCCCCAGACTAAGGGACAGGAGGATTTAATCCACTCCTGGATGAACCTCATACCTCTAGTCGATGATATACATCCTAGAGAGTCCATCAGCATTTTGATGGTGACACCTTGACCTTTGCTTAAGGGAGAACTCAAAGGTTTTCTTTTGCAAGCTAAAGGACCTACAAACCCTTTGAGGAACATCAGTCTTTTTGTTATAGGGGATCTGGTTGACCAGTCCCTCAGAAGTTGGTACAACTTCTGAACCTATGTTAGGCTTTTTCAAGGGGTCCTTATAAAGGATTCCCTTAGATCTAGAGGGGCCTCCAAGGTTCCTCACCACCTCTCTTGTGGGAGCAGGTTGGGTCTTAGGCCTCTTGGTTGGAGGGGTTGGGGTTAGGCAATGTACCTGCTTCCCCTTCCTCTTAGATCTACCCTTACCTATTTTAGGAGTTTCCCCCCTAATATTAGGATTTGAGTTGGGGTCTTCAGTAGAAGGTCCAACAGTCTGAAGGTTTTTGGCCTTAGACTTTTCTTTTCTGGTTTTCCACCAGCACTGAGAATTACCAGTTCTCTCAGGTCCAGATAGGGGCCTAGTTGGTCTATCCCCCTCTTCCTCAGAAGCAGGGGGAGTCAGAGACTCTGAGACTAGGGGAACAATGATGGAGCTTGGTTGGGGCGCCCATGTTCCTAGCATACTATCCTGAAATGTGCCTGGGTTAGAGGTCAACTTACTAACACCAGGACTTGTAGTGGGGTTCTCAGTAGAGGGTCCCACAGGCTTAGAAGGGTCCTTCAAGGTAGCCTTTCTAGCCAATTTGGTTAAGTTCTGCTTCTCCATACTGGGAGGCCTGGGGGTATGTGACACTACTCCTAGAGTTCTTAGGTCATTCCCCAACAGGACCTTCCCAGGTACCTCAGTCTGAACACTGACAGGGATCCTCACTGTCATGTTGTTACACTGAATGAGGGCTGGTAGAATAGGAACCATTTGGACAGGGCCTCCAGACATTTTAGTGGGACCTTTGGGTGCTTTGGCCACATCCTCAGGTTGAAAGAAGCTTTCATCCACTACTGTTCTGCTGGCCCCAGTGTCTCTCCTGGCAGGAGTATCCTGGCCATTGACAAGAACACTGTCCACATAATATACCTTAGAGTTAACAGGTAGGGAGTTATACACAACCCTATTCTGGGGACTAACCAGACCCATAGGCTCTAAGTTTACAGTTGCTTGAAGACCCAAGGGTTCTTCAGCAAAGAGTTCAAAGTGGGCACTAGCCATCTGTACTTCATCCTCAGGAGTGAAGGCTAAGGAGACTGTGCTGATCCCTGCAGGTTTACCCTTGCACTTGGGATCTCCTTTGATATGGTCAGTACCCTGACAGACATAGCATTGTCCAAATGCTCTCTGGAAGGGTGGCTTGTTCTGACCTCCTTCTGGCTTGTGGCCAGAAGGTACAGTAGCCTGACTAGGTTTCCCATGTGGCTTACCCTGGTTATTTTGTGGTTTGGGGCCCTCTTTGGGATAGGAATTATTAGAATTCTCTTTGGAGTCTTTTTTTGGCTGTTTCTCCCCATCCTTCTTCTGAGTTACCCCAGAATCCTTGTGAGTGGCCCTGTTGGCAACCCACAAGTCAGCAGCCTTAGCTAGCTTCCTAGGATCCAATTCCTGTGAATCAGCCAAGTGCTGTCTGAGCTCAGGAGAGCAGGCATCATAAATAGTCTCCAACATAAACAAATTCTTCATACCTTCATAAGTGTTCACCTTGTAACCCTTAATCCATCCCTCTAAGTTTTTCAAACATTCACTCACCCAGGTAGCCCAAGGGGTACCATCATGCTTTTTGAGGCTCCTAAACCTCTTAAGATACTGGGAAGGGGTCTTCCCAAACCTAGCTATCAAAGCTAGTTTCACACATTCATAGTCCTTCCTATCCTCCTCCCCCATCTCCATTACCACATCAGTTGCAACAGGGGGAAGCCTAGAGAACAACCAGGTGAGTAAGTCATTTCCTGTGATGTTCTGGAGCCCATGATTATATTCAAACAGAGACAACCAATCCAACACATCCAACTTAGGCTCATACATACCAACCAATTCTTTAGGCATCCGGGGTCTTTTAGGACTGGAACTTCTAGAGGAGCCAGAGAGAGAAACATTCTCAACAGATAATTTCTTCATTTCTAAGTCATACTTGAGCTCCATTTCCCTTAGCCTTAGTTCTTTGTCAGTTTGAGCATTAAGTTTCTTATACTCCAATTCTAGCTTCATTTTCTCCAGTTCAAAGTACTGAGGACTAAATGTGGGACCTGGTAAAGGTCCAGTAGGCACAGCAGGTAGAGCAGGCAGAGGCCTAGGGGGGACAGTTACAACAGCCTCACCCTCCTCTTCTGACTCTTCCTCAGAATCATCAACATTTTGCTCCATGTTAATTTCAACACTGTCATCTACAGTTGCTGGAGTGGTAGGTTCCTCTGAACCATCACCCAGACTTTGGTTAGCTAACAATCTTTCAATCAGCTCCATTTTCTTGCCCTTAGTCAGGAGATCCTTATGTTTACAGAGCACTCTTAAACAATCAGCAGTTTTGGCTGCAAGGGACTCTTGACTATAGCTTTCTATAACTGACATGTTAGAGGTTTTACTTTTTCAGTGCTAAGCTTTGTGGTTAGTTGCACTAAGGTATCTAAAGCACAATAAAATGTATACTCAATACAAATCCCACCGCTGTACACCAGTGTTAGGCAGAAACCTGTGCAGTTCCCTTGGGGAACACTGCAAAAGATTTAAGACTACAGGTAGAGCAGTAAACCCCTTTGGTAGCAGTCTGTACCACCCAGATTTACCTGGTAGCTGTGGCTGAGCAGTCAGACTTCTCTCAAGAAGAGTTAGGCAGTATGCAAAGTATACACAATATGTACCAAAACACAATAGCACAAGCAAACACTGACCAGAGCTTGGTTTCAAAAGTATATAGTTATTTATTTAAACTACACATAGGTTAAAAACACTCTAGCAAAATATAATAAACACTTCAAACACAGTTATAATGAAAGTAGATTCAATCCTTTCTCCTATCTAGACAACTCTAGGTTAACACCACTTAATTAAAACAGAGGTGAGTGCTTAACGTTAGATGACACTCTAGTAGTTTCCAAGAAAGGGAGAGAAAAAGCAGAAATGGGTTAAACACACCACTCTAAGGTCCAGAACACTTGCAATAGGCTCAAAGAAGCACAAGGTCACAGGTGAGCAAAAGTCACTAGGCAGGGCCCACTCTTAGAGTAGCCGGAGCGAAAATGTGCCCAAGATCACACTGTTAGTTAGAGATTCAAAGTCTTGCAAGGAGTCAAAAAGAGTTTAGAGTGGCTCAGAAAGTTTAGCCAAAGTGTCCCAGGCACTCCCAGGTTCGAAAGCCGGGGACTAAATCTACCCCGTACAGTCGGTGGCAAGGGAAGCCAGGCGGAACACAGTACCTTAAGCGGAAAGGATCCTCCAGCGGGGGCAGTTGTTCCAGGCAGTGACAGCAAGGCTCGACGTCGGTCAGGGGAGAAGAATATCTCGCTGAAGAGCAGAAGAGAAAGGTCGTAGCACTGCCCGGGAAGAAACCAGCCGCGGAGTCCTCCGGTTAAAGGGTTGGTACCGACTTTCGCGGTATGGGGGTAAAGTGTGGTATTCCGGATGCCGGGGTGCTTGGCACAGGCAAGGCGGCCACGAGATACCTCAAAGAACGGAAAGAAGGCGAAAACTGGTTGTCCCCACCAGTCAAGGGAAGGAGCCACTCCGTTAAGAGTTCTCCTCGGTCGTCGGGAAAAAGTGGTGAGACGGTTCAGCAGGGCTCCACCGGGTGGTGTCGTCGAAGCAGGTCGGCTCAGCTCTTCCCTCGTCGGATTCTTGGTCCTGTGGCGACTTCTGAAGTCCCAGTCCCCAAAGCCCTGCTTTTATGCAGCAAACCCCCATTCACCCAGCCTAGCTATCACTCAAACATGCTAAGTGGTGAGCCGGGCGGCTCACCACTTGGGCCAATCAGGACGGAGTGCGACTTGAGTTACCAAGGTAACTCAGTCCAGGGTGCCTAAATCCCCCTCCACCCCTCCTAAGTACCCCAGACAGAGTGGCACCACTTTGGAGGGCTTCTGTGGAGAAGCCCGCCAAAAGTGGAACAAAGGGCTCCACTTTGGGTCAGAGTTACAGAGGTGAACACCAACGCCATTTTAGAATCAAGTTTTGGCAAAAAGTCCCAACCGGAGTTATAAAAATAAATATATAAACCGGCGGTATGTTTAAGGCCACCGTAAATAAATAATTAAATGTGTTAGCCTAAAACAATGGGAAATCCCATAGGGAAATATTCGCGGTCGAATATAAAAAGTAGTTTCCACTGCCACCAGCCAAAACTCGATCAGGGGGGACGGAGACGTGCCCCCTCGACTAACAGACCCTGGGGCAATCGAATTGCCCCAGCCAGTACGTCCACAATATGATGGTTTGTACTGGTTCTGTTCAGGATTCAAGACTAGCAAAGTCTTTGGTGACTTTACATGCCCTGGGAGACAGTAGTCAGTCCCAGGGTATGGAGTCTATGTTGGGGAGTCCCTAGGACACCCCTGGGTCACGGCACAGAGGGTGCTGTGTGACCCACATCACAAAAATACATGAGGCCCTATGGAGTAAAAGACCCCATAGCCCATTCAACACAAGGTTTAACCAAGAAAACACACTTCAACATGTCCAAGAGTGAGGGTAAAAGAGTCTCACTCTTGGCAGGAGAAAAAAATTAAACCCCAGAAATCCAGCAAAGCTGCTGGGGGACTCACTAGGTAGGGAAATTCAGCCTAAACAGAGAATTCTCCCTAACACAGACCGCGATCTCTCAAGAGTGGGAGCTGGCTCAGGAGATTCTCCTGGAGATCTTCGCCCTTTGGGGGACCCCACAAGTGGATCTCTTCGCCTCCAGTGTCAACCGGAAGTGCGAAAGGTTCTGCTTGCGGGAATTTCCTCCAAGAGGAGCCTTAGGAGAAGCGTTTGTGGTGGTGTGGTCCTTCCCACTGCTGTACGCGTTTCCTCCAATCCCCGTCATCCCGCAAGTGCTGCAGAGGTTACGGAGGTTCGGTTCCCGGATGATCCTCATTGCTCCGGCATGGGCCCGGAGAACGTGGTACCCGGACCTTCTCGACTTGTCCAATTTCCCTCCACGTCGTCTTCCATACCGAGACAATCTGCTCTCACGGGAGGGGGGGGTCAGGTTCTCCATCCAGAGATCAGATCCCTCAACCTTCACGCTTCGCTTCTGAAAGGTTGAGGTATAAGGATTGGGACCTCCATGAAGACGTGATGGAGGTGTTGCTTTCGGCCAGACGGCCTGCAACAAAGTCCCTGTACCGTTGCCATTGGAAAAAGTTCTGCGACTGGTGCAGGGTTAAGAATGTGGATCCTTTTTCATGTGACATTCCTGTGGTTCTGTCTTTTTTACTTTCTTTAGCCCTCAAGGGCCTGCAAGTGGGTACCATTAAAGGTTACCTGGTGGCGCTGTCTGTATTTAAGCGCCCGTCTGAGGAGTGTTCTTATTTCAAAATTCCTTTGATTGCTCAGTTTCTGAAAGTGCTCACTAATGTGTTCCCTCCGTCACCTCTCCGGGTACCCGGTTGGGATTTGAACCCGGTTCTAAAATTCCTTATGGGTGCTCCATTTGAGCCTTTATATTCTTGTCCTTTGAGACTGTTAACCCTTAAAACTTTGTTTTTAGTTGCGGTCACTTCTGCTCACAGAGTGAGTGAGTTGCAGACACTTTCTGTTAAGCCACCCTTCACAGTGTTTCATAAGGACAGGGTTGTCCTTAGAGTTCATCTTTCCTTTCTTCCGAAAATTGTCTCGGAATTTCATTTAAGCCAGAAGGTCATTCTTCTGGCATTTTATCCTCCTCCGCATCCTGGTAAGGAAGAGGAGAGGCTCCATAGGTTGGATCCTAGGAGAGCTTTAAGTTTCTACATTTCACGCATGTCCCGGGTCAGAGTGGATGATCAGCTCTTTATAGGTTACGCTGGAAGGCGTTGGGGACAAGCTGTTGCTAAGCAGACTTTGTCTAGATGGATTATCTTGGCAATTTCTGAATGTTGCTTACGGGCCCATTCTACTAGGGGTATGGCTGCCTCTACTGCCCTGCAGAGGGGTGTTCCTATTCATAACATCTGTGAAGCAGCCACATGGGCTACGGTACATACTTTTGTACGTCACTACTCCCTAGATTCTATCCATGGGCAGGATATGGCCTTTGGCAAGGCGGTCCTTTACTCTGCAATTTAATTGGGCATTCTAAATTTCTATATTCTAAATTCTTTCTCCTCCTCCATACGTTGGTACTGCTTTGGGAGTCTGTCATAGATATGGAATACGTCGTCGGACCATCCCATCGAAAGAAGGTTACCAGGTAAGAGAGTAACTTGTTCTTTTCCCAGGAGATGTGAAAAAACATTCTTAAGTGGAGGAAGTCGTTCCAACAGGGTTTTTGTTGGTATGTTGCTGAGGCTTTCCCCATAGTGACATCTTCCAGTGTGGCAAGTCCTCTTACAGGTCCTAAAGTGCAGGGGATAATGCTACTTGAAGATGTTCACATGACAAATGTGTTCCAGTTACTTCTTTCCAGGCTGGGAGATACCATAGGTAACAGGTCCCAGTGCTTCCTGCAAAGGCTTTTGCCAGCATCTTGACTGAATCTCCTCATTCGTGTTGTTAAGGATTTCAATCAGGCGACACACACCTTGGTCTCGGCCTAGTATGTACCGCACAACTGAGATGCTTTTCTCCCTATTTTATGCTGATTCAATTTGAGATGGTACACAACTCGTAGCACACCCCCTTTTCAAATACCCCGGGTCACAATGGACCATGAACCAGGCTGGTTGGTGAAATACAATATTTATTTATTTTAAAATTCAAAAGAAATCATAAACATTTTAATATGGGGCAGCACTCACCAATGGGGTGATATTTACAATGAGGATGTAAGAAATACACTTGGTTTAACCTTCTAGTGGAACCTGTTACGCTCACCTGGTATCCACAGGGACGCCACCCAGCCGGGTTACTCGCTGGTATGCTTCTCAGCTTTGCCCTGATGTGGTCTGCGGGGAAGGTTCTGTCTGAAAATACAGGAGTACTGTGTTCAAGACTGACCGCCTGGGGTAAGTATCCTCCCTCCACCCCTGTATGATTTCAGTCCCTCTGGCACCCTCTCCTCACCTTGTGGTAGAATTAGGCGTGCTCTCCGTCCTGCCTTCTTTGCAGGGGCGCATTGTCTTTCATGGGCGAGTGCGGTCCAGTTACTTCACGGACGCCTGCCCGTTTGTTATTGTTCAGGTAGGTCTTATTGCTGTTCTTTAGTTTTGTTGCTATCCTGCATGCCTTTCTTTGTTTAAACTGTCTCTTTTTTTCTCCCTTAGGTATGCAGAGCTTCAGCGCGGCGAACTGGTTTGGTTGAGCCCCGCTGGTAAATGATGGCGCATTAAGAGCGCTATGACGCGGTAAGTAAGCGCTATGCGCAGCGCTGCAAAATCTTGCCTTTGCTAACCTGTGTTTTCCTTCCTTGTAGGTCGCGGTGTTCTTCAGCGCGAGTAGAATGTCCAGAGTGGTGCCAGCCGAGAGGCGACCAGCCAGGTAAGCCTTTTGAGCAGTTCGTAATTTGTAAATGTCTCTACCGCTTAATGTTGCCTCTATCGTCTTGATTCTTTCAGGTCGTTCTGTCCGGGAGGCGTGCAGATTCGAGGAAGCTGTTCTCAGTAGCTGCGGGTGTTTAAAGATGAAGACTGCAGGTAAGATGCTGCTGCTTATGATGTTCCTTTTGTCTCCTTGCAGGTTCTGCTTCTCCGAGGTTTGAAGGAATAGCTGGACACGGTGAGCGTCACGTTGCAAGCTGCAAAGTAACGCGAAGCATGTTGTCTTGCTCGGGTGTGGTTTAAATAGCCCCAACAAAATAGTCCAGGTAAAGTAGTCCCTAGGCTACCACACCCAAAACACTAGACCACATAACTTGGTTCTTAGAAACCAAGCTATGTGGATGCCTCCATGTTGGCTGACAATACAATAAAGTAGTTCCCAAGCACATTGTTTTTCATGGTGTATGAGCCTGGCGCCATAGGCGCCAGGACTGGCCGCATGAAGGCTTTTGAAGAGGATGCCAGGCTCTAGAGGCCCGAGTCCTGACTCCACCTGGCCAATGGGTTTGCCAGAGGGGGTTTTGGGCGAGGGTCGTGACAGAACCTATACAAACACCAGGGAATAGGAGCCCTTTTTGATTTAGGAAAGATGGCACCCAAGTTAGGATTTCCCCCTGCAATGTTCCCTCAACCCACAAGTAATCAATTCTGAATTGATAGAATGACACAGCAGGTAATCGGGAATAAGATGCCGAAAACGGAACCCAAATCCGACCTTCCCTCACCAAATAAGAGTGGAAAACAGATTTTTTTATTTTTATTTTTTTCCACAATACTTTATTAATTTCCACAAAAAACACAAGTAACAGTAGTAAAAGTAAGCATGTCTCACAGTGAACAGAAAAAAAAACAAAATTTACAGAATAATAAAAACATCATAAATATTCCAGCTCCACAATTAACCAACCCTAGTGAAACGCAATCAGTAAAGTGACAGGAATACATAAAAGACAACACAAACACAAAAGACAGCACAAAGGACACTGTAAATGGATAGAAGAAAAGAAGAGGAGATACAAAATAAATAAATACATAGATAAAAATAAAAAGGGAGGGGGAGAGGAAAACAGATTTTAAACCCCTTGCGATGTTATGAAATGACACTCGGAAATGGACAAATAAATAATTATTGTGCGGTTAAAACTTTAAGGTAAATACAATTTCTAACTAAAGCAACAATGCATAGACACTAACAATCACAAGCAATGGATTACCAAGAGCATATAATTCGAAAATGAGTGGAAAGTTTAAAATGGATTGCAGCAAAATGACACGTGTAAAAGTTGTATTTACTTTCAATTGCCGTGTAAATTCACCCAAACAGTTTTTAATCAAAATGGTGAAATACTCTAATTTGGAGTGCGGTTTTTGGGCTGGGGAATAGATATTTCTGATGTTTGTTAATCTTCTTAGAATCACATGCTGTGCATAGTCTGACATCCAGTGGTCACTGCGGAGTATTGCATTTTGTTTTTCGTAGTCGAAAAGGGGACGTCGACAAGGCGTGTCTGTAACACTATCCCAGTGATGTGCGTTGTACCCACAATCCCTCACGCGTCGAGGTCCCTCAGATTGTTTTTTTCGCCCAGTTATTGGTCGCCTCTATGCGGAGCTCCTCGAGAGACATTGCAAAATCATTTCTTCGACCCTTTGCAGTTTATTATTATTAATATCTAACATATAGATCCCTCCCTCGACGAAGCTGCAAGCTGTTTCTCCGCCGAGCAAGATCTTCGACGGAAGGACGAGCGGAGGAGATCCTTCGGCGTCGCCGAACACGTGGCCTGGCCTCGGCGGCCTTACACAGTAGGGAAAGTGGGGTTGTGTGGTCTTTTCTTTTCTCTCCGAGAATGCCTTTCTCTTTCCCCTCCCTCTCTTTCGAGGTCGTAATCACACTTCTTGCCCTCAGCTATGGAGAGGACGCCCTTTAGGTTTTGCCCACTTTGCAAAGGCAAATATACCTGGAAGGACAAGCACAAACGGTGCAACCGTTGCTTGCCCCTCGATCACAAGGAGGACAGCTGTGTGGCCTGTAAGTTACTTAAGCCCAAAACGATAAAGGACCGTAGGGTCAAAAGGTGGGCGGCCTACGCCATGTCTAGGTCAGATTCCTCGCCCGCTGCCGCCGCCGCCGAATGTGACGAGGACAGTGATTACACGGCCTCCGTAACCGAGGTTGTAGACCTCTCGAGGGAGCGTTTGCGCTCCTCTTCGTCCGTCCCCAGCCCCGACAAGCCCGGCTCATGCCCAGTTTATGGGGATGAACACCCCGGCGACAAGGACGCACACAAGAAATCTCAAAAACACATACCCCACGGCACGCATTCGTCGAAGGCGAAGGCAGCCATAGCGCCAACGGAGGCACCGGGCCCACCGCCGTCTTCCGCCGACCGTAAGGGTCGCCAGCCCTCCCCGCCACCGCTCCCGCAACAGGCGACCGGGCACTCTGGAAATAAGGGCGCTAACCCCAAACCCTCAGGCGGCGACGCGCCTCGTAAGAGTGCGCACGTTGCCAGTAAAGACTCGACGGTACCTAGCGCGACGGCGAGCGATCCCTCGGCAGACAGAATGAACGCCGAAAGCCTTGCGCGTATATCTTCTAAGGACGGCCAGAGACGGACGTCAAGTGACACGCCGAAAACAGCGCACAAGGCCAAAGAAACGCCAAAGGCGCCGGAAAGTAGGCTGGGACAGCTCCCACCATCGACAGAAAGCCCTAGCCTGCCAGAACACTTCTCAGAAGGCGAAGGCACCTTATCTTCGACGCTATGGGACAGATCTAAGCGAATACAAGGAGAAGAGACTCCTTTTTCACTCCCAGACCGCTCTGGCCTACTCAGTGGACCTTAGAGAAGTTCCAGTCCTGTATGGACAAGTTAGACAGATTCATGGCCATTCCAGAAAATAGGACACCTAAAAGACCTAGGGAGGCACTCCTAGAAAGTCCAAGGGCTAAATACCCGAAGTTGTTCTATAACCCCTTTCAGGAGGATATGAACTCTTACGACCTCACCGAGGAGGACACTCACTTCCAGGAGGAGTTCATTAATGATGAAAACCAACAAGAGGGAGAAGGCTTCCATGAGGACACTAACATAAGTGAGGAAGGGTATGAAGTAGACCCATGTGAGGGTGACCCAAATCCCTGGCAGTCACCAACAGGGTCTACAGAGCCAGACATTATAGACATCAGGTCTCCTCAGACCACACCAGTCAGGAACCCTTCGCCTGTTGACGGCCAGCCCACCTTTAATGCGCTGCTGAGGAAGGCAGCAGCACATTTTGAGGTCGAAACTGGGGAGGTCACCCCAGACACTGACTTCGTGGAAAGGATTATCAAAGAAAAACCCCCACCAGCCAAACAATTCCAATACTCGCCTCTGTTAAGAGACGAATCAACCCTTCACTGGCCACCCCTGCACTAGTAAGAGGGGTTAATCCAAGAATCGAAAAATTGTTCTCACCCTCTCAATCAGATCCACTATATATTAAGGGTCACTCAATCCCGGACTCCTTAGTGGTGACTAACACTAGGAAAAGGGCTGGGGTTCCACTGTCTACCAGCGAGGCACCCCCGGATAAAGAGGGGAAAAAGCTTTATGCCCTAACCAAAAGAATTACCACCTCGGCAGGGTTCTCAACTAGAATTGCCAATAATAACACATTGCTGGCAAGCTACGCTGATGCGCAATGGGGAAAGCTTAAGCAGGACATCGAGGAAGACCCTGAACCCCTAAAAACTAGATTGCTGGCTACAGTCAATGAAGGGTCTCTGGTCAACCAATGCATCGTTAAGAATACCCTTGATGCAGCGGAAACAGCTGGCCGCTCTTTGGTACAGGGAATTCTGCTGAAGCGCCACGTCTGGCTTCGCAATTCCGGGTTTAAGGCGGAAACGCAAGCGGCGCTCATTAACAAGCCTATTGAAGAGTCTAACCTCTTTGGAAAGGCTGTGGACGACGCACTGGAAAATGCGAAAAAAGAATTTGATACCATAAAGACCTTGGACCAAATCTCAAAGCCCCCTAACAGGCGGGGATTTGCTAACAAGCGTTCTTTTCGTGGTCAACTCCAGCAACAGAATCAACAACTTCGATATTCTGCCAACAACTACCAAAGTAATAGTGGCCAGTACAATCAGAGAGGTCAACGCTGTGGCAAGAGGAGAGGCCGGGGTTCCACCCCTAGAGGCTCCCAAGCCACCAACACCACCAAGTGACGCGAAGATTCGGGTCCCCTCCCATGCATCGCCGGTCGGAGGCCGGTTAACATCCTTTCTTCCAGCATGGGAGAGAATAACATCAGACCGCTGGGTACTATCCACCGTAGCCCGCGGCTACTGTATAGAGTTCAACAGTTCCCCAACATACAGACCCCCGAGGGGACGACGCATGACACCAGAACACCTCGCCATCCTTCTCCAAGAAGTGGACCAGCTACTGGAAAAAGGGGCTATAGAGGTCGTGCCTCTATCTCAGGTAACGGAAGGTATTTATTCAGTGTACTTCCTTGTACCCAAAAAGGATCTAACCATGCTCCCTGTATTAGATCTGCGCCCAGCGAACAAGTTTGTCAAACCCCAAAAGTTTTGTATGGTGACCTTCCAGGAAATGATCCCACTGCTAACACAGGGAGATTACATGACAACATGACACATGAAAGATGCATACTTTCATATTTTAATGTTGCCAGCGCACAGAAAATACCTAAGGTTGATGATAGAGGGCAAACACTTCCAGTTCAGAGTGCTACCCTTTGGCATAGCATCTGCACCAAGGGTATTCACGAAAGTACTGGCAGTGGCAGCGGCCCACCTGCGCAGGTTATCCATCCCAGTATACCCTTACCTCGACGACTGGCTCATAACAGGGGATTCTTACGAGACATGCTTCTCAAACACCCAAAAGACTGTAGACCTTTTGTTCCAACTGGGCTTCTCCATCCATCAACGAGAAGAAGTCCAGCTTAGACCCCAGCCAAGTCAAACAATTCCTAGGGGCTCTAATTCGAACAAAGGACGGCCTCGTCTTCCCCTCCAACGAGAGGGTCCAAAACATGCTGTTTCAGATCCCCCAATATGTGGCAGGTCGGGAGGTGACGGTGCGCAAAGCGATACGCTTGCTAGGAATGATGGCGTCATGTATTTATTTGGTACCTCATGCGCGCCTGCGCATGCGCCCAATGCAAGAGTGACTCAACAGCCAGTGGTGTCAGGCCAGCGGACAATGGGACGATCTGGTGGTGGTCTCGCAGGCCTTGGTTCTCTCGCTACGGTGGTGGACAAAGGAAAACCTGGTAAGAGGGAAACCATTTGCCACACCCGCAGTGGAAGCCACTCTAACCACAGACGCATCCCTCACAGGATGGGGGGGCTCACCTATCCCATCAGACTGCTCACGGAGTGTGGACTCAGAGCGTACCATCCAAGCACATAAACCTACTGGAGCTACTGGCCGTGTTCAAGGCACTAAAAGCCATCCAGGAACACCTACAAGGGAAGACAGTGATGGTCCTTACGGACAGCACCACAGCCATGTACTACCTCAACAAGCAAGGGGGCACCCACTCTCCAGGACTGTCCAAGCTGTCCCAGAATATCTGGAAGTGGGCTCTCAAACACAACATGTTCCTACTGTCGCAACATGTACCAGGGGAACTCAATCTGCTAGCAGACGAACTCAGCAGAGACTTCCCTCTGCCCTCAGAGTTACGAATGGCAGTTGCACGAAGACATCGTCTTCGACGTCTTCACACAATGGGGATTCCCAGAAATAGACCTGTTCGCAACTCTGGAGAACTCACAATGCCAAGATTACGCCTCCAGGTACCCCCAGAACCAATCCAAGGGGAACGGTCTATCGATTCCATGGTCAGGGAAATTTGCTTACGCCTTCCCCCCCCCCCCCTGACTCCCCTTCTCAACAAGATTGTGCACAAGATGCACCAGGAACAAGTTACCATGATGCTAGTGGCCCCTATGTGGGCCCGGAAGCCATGGTTCGCTCACTTGATGGAGATGTCTCTATCTCCCCCAGTGAAACTTCCCTGCCCGCACAACATGCTGTCACAGGACAAGGGCAGGACACTGCATCCATGCCCTCAGACCATGAACTTAGCAGCCTGGCTCCTGAGATCATAGAATTTGGACACTTACAACTCCCGCAGAGATGCATGGACATCCTCAGGGAGGCTAGAAAGCCTAACACTCGTCACTGTTATTCTAGCAATTGGAAGAGATTTGTCATCTGGTGTAGAGGAAGAAGCATCGACCCAGTTGACTGCTCCCCCACGCACATTGTCCTGTACCTGACCCATTTACTAGACTCTAGAGTCTAGTGTTCAATTTCATTAAAGTCCACCTAGCGGCACTTTCTGCATACACCACTTCCCAGCTTAAAGTGTTGTGGTGGAAAGTCCCAGTTATCAAAGGCTTCATGGAGGGAGTAAAGAGAATACACCCTCCGATAGCAAACCCAGCTCCCGGCTGGGACCTGAATGTGGTACTTACCAGACTCATGGGCTCACCCTTTGAACCCATGCACAAAGCAACTCTTAAAGACCTCACTCTTAAGACCGCTTTCCTAATAGCTATCACCTCCATTAGGAGAGTAAGTGAACTACAGGCTCTTTCTGTTTTAGACCCCTTTGTAGCAGTTCACAAAGATAAAGTGGTTCTACGCATGCACCCAAGGTTTGCACCGAAATTCATCTCAAAATTCCATGTAAACCAGTCAATAGAACTACCAACATTCTTTCAAAACCCTTCCAATTCGGGAGAAAAGAGTCTGCATACACTTGATGTGCGCAGAGCTGTCATGTTCTACATGGAAAGAACCAGACCACTGAGAAAGACTAAATCAGTTCTTTGTCTCGGTGGCAGCAGGAAGAGAAGGAGATGCAGTTTCAAAATCCACTATATCTAGATGGATTGTTCAATGCATCACTCTCTGTTACACTCTTGCTAAGAGAGAACTACCCTTCAAGCCAAGAGCACATTCTACTCGAGACACTGTGGCATCCATAGCATTCATTGCAAATGTTCCCCTTGAGTCCATCTGCAAAGCGGCAACCTGGAGTTCTGTGCACACCTTTAGGAAACACTACTGTCTAGATGCACACTCTAGATCTGACTCCCAGGTGGGACAGGCAGTATTAAGACATCTTTTCTCTACTGTTCCTTCTCATAACCCACCGCCAACTCCGGGTACTGCTCGCTAGTCTATGCACAGCATGTGATTCTAAGCAGATTAACAAATATCAGAAGACAATGCATTACTTACCTTAAAAGCATTTCTGATGGTTGTATCTGCTTAGATTCACATGCGCCCACCCTTCCTCCCCGCTCAGATGGAAGGAACATAGACACCTTTCTACATCTCTCTCTCTTTCTGTACTCACTCACGTATAGAAGGCTCCCTCAGGGCATAAAAAATACAAACAGGGGGACCTCAACGCGTGAGGGATTGTGGCTACAACGCACGTCACTATAGGGATAGTGTTACAGACACGCCTTGTCGACGTCCCCTTTTCGACTACGAAAAACAAAATGCAATACTCCGCAGTGACCACTGGATGTCGGACTATGCACAGCATGTGAATCTAAGCAGATACAACCATCAGAAATGCTTTTACGGTAAGTAATGCATTGTCATATCACAGGTACAACATAGAGGCGAAAATAGGTCTCTAGCTGGTGAATTGAGAGAAATTTGGAAGGTAGAGTGAGGTTCGTTTTTAGGAAAATATAGCAGTGAAAAAGAGAAACTCGGTTTATAAAAGTGAAAGGTAAAGTTTACTTAAACTAGATTTAATGGCTAAGAAAAGAGGAACGCCACCCATGAATATAAAAGTTATGCTGCAGTTGTAACCCTTAAGGCAGTGTACCCCTTTTCTTTAGGGAAAATGTATTTATTTAAACACAATATCGCTAATGATTTATGATCTATGCAAGACAGGAATGAAGAGAAAAGTGGCGCTAACGCTTGGAGTTCAAGGGCAAGATCACAGAGAATTCTGACAGGTTTAACAAGTTACCAGGATAAGGATAGGATGGTTTAGAGATTGGGATAAGGACAATTGTAAGACAAAGCAGACTATGGATTTCTATGAGGTAGGGATGATACTTAGTCCACTTTTAGTTTTGGGAGTTTTGGACCGTCAACAAGTTCTGGTCACTACACGGCAGCATGCCTGGCAAAGGACAGCGGGGCAAAAGACATTTGGGCAGGTCGGGTCACTGGATGGTTATTCTGGTCACTGGATGACACATGTACCTGTGGATGCAATTAGTGGGCAAGCATTTGGTTAGCAGCAGGACAGGCTGGTTCAGGATGCTTCCCAAAGAATACTACAGCTTTTCCCTTTTAAATGGGCGATTAGTGGGTTGATTCTGGATCAATGACCTTACTGGGAATTGGAACAGCACTGCTTGGGTTTTGCAGTGCGCCCTGGAGTAGGGTCAGCAATTATTTGGCCTTGTAGTTGGAATCTGAACTCAGCAGGGTGAATGAAACAGGAACGCCGGCGCAGGAAAATCAGGAAGAGTGTGTGTCTGTCTGTCTAGAGTCTTGTCAGGGACTCCTATTTATAATGCGCAGTGACATCATCCAAGTATATGGCTGGGCAGGCTTAGCTAAGCACACCTCTGATGGGATTGGCCAGGGGTGCTAGTCTCCGCCTCGCTCTCAACTGGTTGGATTTCAAAGCAGGAAAGCAGATTAATGGTGTGAGTTTACAATGTTCAAAAACCTACCAGTTATTTTAGCCAAAATCGATTTTGCCACAACTAGTACATTTATACAGTGGAATCGCTTAGCAAATTATATACACAGGTTACATATTTTGTGTAGAGCATAGCACTCCAACTCTGCAATCCGTGAGACATTGTTTCGTTCTTCTAAGACCTTTTGGTAATTTTGAGTATGAACAATTCAGCCTAAAATTCTATAACTTTATACACATGTGTGGATTAACATAAGGGATGCAAGTATAAAAATGTGCATTGGCATCATGGATACTTTCCTTGTAATCCCCTATTCTTTACCATTTTCATTCCCAAAGGGTCAGTGAATTCTACCATGTCTTAAATGAAAGCCCAAAAAAATCACTTTTAAACTGCGAAATTTTACATTTTTACAAAGTCTTGCTGCAGAGATAAAAGTCTTTACATTTTTATTCATAAATAGTCTTTGGAAGCAAATGGCAGTCCTTTGTCTATCACTTGGCCATTTTTTTCCTTTCTTCAGCTGCCACCAACTGTCCTTTCCTCCAGAGCAAGGTGGGGGTTTCACATCTGGATTGAAGGTTTATTGCCCCCTCCCCCCCACTTCTCACTTCCTTGTCCTGGAAATCCCATTGTCAGTGGGTTCAGCCTAGACTAGATTCTGTCCAACCTAATAATTATCACTGGGGTGTTAGTATCTGCTGAGAGAGGCCTTCCTGTTTGGTAGCATCCCCCCAAACAGAAACCTATTTTTTTTTTGGAACTTGCAAAATCCAGTTTTACTTTCTTATATTTTGTTAAACAAGCCAGTTGAATAAAATAACCCATGTGTGTATTTTCCTCAGCAACAAACCCCTTCACATTGCTAGATAATGGCAGGCTTTTATTCAACAATTTACTTTTAAAAACTGGCCTTTCTCTCTGAATTTGTAAAGCCCATTTTACAAGTGTGGTGAAAAGCTGGCATTTCTTTTTAAATTCGATTTTGCATCTCCCTCTGGATTCCCACACTGTCTTGCAGCTATAGTTTCCTTGTATGCAGGAGTTTTGTTTGAAGCACAGATGTATTGAAATTGACATGACTCAGATAGCTGGAGTTTCTTTGAACTACTGAGTTTTGATACATTGTAAAGAAAATGAACGCGTTTTCCAGTGCGGGAAAAGTGAAGCTCTTTGTTGATTTTCCTCAGAGTTGATTTGACAGGACCTGTCATTCAGAAATCATACCTGTTTGTTCTGAAGCACAGTGAGATATATTGGGCATGGCAGGGCCTTATTAATCACAGTGGTTTAAGGAAAGACAGATGGAAATAGCATCAGAGCAGCATTATTTTTAAAGGTGAAAAAGTTACCTTTTTAATGGGGATTTTGGGCTTTCAGCAAAGCAGTGCTGCTTTTTCGCTTCATTCCATCTGTATATGTCAGAACACACTGGCACGCTCCCTCAGTGTGTCCCCTTGTTCCATCCTGCCCAATGTATGCTTGGCAAGACGGTGCAGGCATCTTTTTGCTGCTGCAAAACGCAGTATTAAGGCCATGGTGCTCACAGGAGCCAGCGCAACATTTTCCTGTTTCTGCACAAATGCAGCTTGGTTTTGCCGAAATTCTGTTCAGTGGGTCAATGTAGCCCACAGATTGCCCTAATTATAATATTGTTCCTGGGTTTTCTCTGTCCTGGTGAGTTTCCAGACTTCAAGCTCTCCTAGGGTGTCGAGATAGTCCTGTAACTCCTGCAGGTACTCAATAAGGGGTTGTTCCTTTCCAGCTTGTACTTTCCAATTCCCTCTGACAAGATCTAATATGGTGCAGGCATTTCCACTGAGTAAGAGTTGGAGTGTGCAATACCCGCCAATAGTTCATTACCGTAGTCTAAGCGGGAATTCACCGTAGCCCCCACCACCATGGTCCTCCTTCAGAATAAATGGTAAAACTTGTTGCAGGAGGAGCAAGATGCCAAAAACAGACTGTGTCTTTGCGCTCACCTGCGCTGCGCACCCAAGGTTTTCCTGCCAGACACACCTCAGGTTTTTAATTTTGCGGACGAACATTACGTCTGCACCCAAGAAATGTGGTAGATCTGGCCCCCTACTCGGCTTGAGGAGGTTTTCTGAGCCAAACAGAGCTACTTCTGTTTTACTAGCATTCAAAGGAAGCTGATTGGCAGACATCAGTGACCTAACCTCCACCAAGCATTGTTCGAACATCTGAAAAGTCTCTTCCACATTCCCCAGTGACTCAGGTGGCCAGAGAAGGGCCCTTGCTCTGGGATACCAACCCTAGGGGTGGACAAGCGAGGGAGAATCACCTGGGGAGGGGAGCTTTGGAGATTATGGGAGGAACGTCCCTGAGCGAGATGCGGTATTCCCCCCTTTCTGACACTCCCCTACCCAACACCCCCTCAGTCATTATGGGATACTGTCAATCAAATCCCATCAAACCCCAGTATACTTCTATAACAACAAGAAAGAAACACGAAAGGAAAATAAAACCATCTTTGTATATTCACCCCTTCACCCTCATAGGGACCCCCATGATTTTGATACATTTCTTCCTGTCAACTACAATTCCCATAATTCCTCCCCACTGCTATTTCCCAAAACCACTGGGATGAAAAAGAGGCAGATGAGTGATGGAGTAATCTCCATCACTCCATATGGACCAATACACCATGAGTTCCTATGGGAGGTCTCCATCTTCTCTAATTAACAAGGTCAGGCAGAGTCAGGCAGGGCTGGACAATTGCTCACACCTGACTCTTATTACTCCTCCCCACCAGTATAAAAGGTGGAGCACTGAGACACACTCTGAGTGAGCTTGGGATGCAGAAGGGGTAGGTGCAGAGAAGCCAGAAACTGATTGGTGGAGCTGGAAGGAACCTAGAAGTCCTGGAGGTAAGATAATTACCCAGACCCTGAGCCTGAGTGTGCAGGGGAGGCTGCAGTGTGGAGTAGAAGCTGTGCCTCCAGGAAACCAAATCCAGGGGCAGCTGGGGTTGCCTGGCAGAACCCCCAGCCTGGGACCACCCACATCAGAGCTCCTCCCCTGGGCGAAACATGGGAGCCCAGGCCTCTGGGGGGCAGGTGGTGAGACCCTGACCCCAGGTAAAGATACCCTTTTGCTCCTGCTGCTCCTAAACCGTGGGAATGCCGTTTTGGGGAGCAAGTGAAGTAGGAGCAAAATAGAGACGGATGCATTCTGGGATAGTCCAAAACTATATATTTTGAGAAACTGTGAGCTAAATGCCCGAGCCCGGCTGAGGTAGGCCTAAACAGGTCCGAGCACTGCTGAGGGAGGCCTACTGTGAATGCTGAACTAAAGTGAAAGACCGGTCCGAGAGCCGGCTGAGGGAGACCTGTGGAAGTGTGAATTGTACATTTTGAGTGAGGAAAAGGGCACGAAGGGGCTGCTTGTCCAGAGAGGGGGCTGACCAGACAAAGGAGTGCGAGAGGTCAGGGTAGTAGGGGAGAGGCTGCAAGTGAGAGCGCCTTATTTGACAGATGCAAGAACTCCAAGAGGCCAAGAAGGTTAGAAGAGCCAGCCCAGTTGGAAAGAGACTATTGTATCCCGTGCCACAAGGCTGACAGCTGCTCTCCCGGGTGAACGGCGGAGTTGGGCAGGTACCAGCAGATTGAGAGAGACACAGCCTTGACTTCAGTTGAAAAGCAGCAAAAGTAGCAAGCCTTCCTTCACAACCGGTGAGTCAAGTGAGAGGATGAAAGCCTGGTTTGTAGTGTGGAGTGCTTGCAACAATTGTGTCAGAAGCTGAAGGCTGCGAGTAATGAAAATGAAATGCAATTAAAGATTAAACAACATATATGAAAGGAATAGATAAGGATATAGACTAACCGAATGATGAGGTGAAGGATGAAAGCCCACTCAAAGGTCTCTGTGAAATGTTCTACGAACTTTGATATGTAAAAAGCAAGACTTGAACCCTACGAGAGAAGTCTTGACAAAGTGCTAGCAAAACCATAGGGGGATGGGAACCCTGAGAAAGTGAGTGATGAAAAGAGGCTTTTTTGGCTTGAGCCCGAGCACGGGGAGCCATTGTTGAACTATTGGTTTTGAGAAGGAGAGGCTTGAGCCTGAGCAAGGGGAGGCGTTGCTGAACTATGACATTGGGCCTCATTACGAGTCCGGCGGTAACCTGCTGTTTCTTCCGGCTCGGTTACCGCCGGACTCGTCTTACCATTCTGCCTCCGTGATTCCCGGAATTACCGGGGCATTACGACCCCGGTGTCCTGGGAATTCCGGAGGCAGAATGTGCCGAATCTCGGATTCCTAGAGAGTGTAGTCTGTCAAAAATGATAGAGTGGTTGATGGTGTCAAATGCTGCCGAGAGGTCAGGAAGAACAAGTGCTGTGCATCCTTCAGAGTCTGCAGAGACTTTAAGGTCATCCCAGATCGAGAGCAGTGTGGTTTATGTTCCCTGGCGCGGGCAGAAGCCTGATTGCGCCAGGTCTAGGAGGTTGTTGGATTTAACTAAACAATTGAGCTGTGAGTATGCAGCACGGTCTATGAGCTTTGCCAAGAATATGGTGTTGGAGTTGGGCCTATAGTTGATTGGTTGGAGAGGATTGAGGGATGCTTTCTTTGGAGGGGGTTTGACATGTGCAGTTTTGAAAGGTTCTGGTAAGACGCCGGAGGTGAGTGATTCATTAATTATGGATCTTTCCACTTCTCCTGCACAAGTGGAGGTGAAGATTTATTTCAACAGAGGCGGAACACTGGCCAAGGGGGAAGCCGGTGGGTCAACTGCTGGATATTAGTTTGATGAATTCCTCAGTCGAGATAGGGTTGAAAGATCAGAAAGAAGGGCTTCCGGCGGGAAGGGTGGAGGATTCTTGGAGAACGGGTGTTGGGCGAGGGGTGTGGTTGGATAGTTTGCCATTAAGGGTGGTCGTTCTGTCTAGGGCTGTATTGTGGAAGTGTTCAGAGAGGGAATAGCATAGCGTTTGCGAGGAGGTGGTGCCGAGAGGGTTCACAAATTCTGTGATGATTCTGTGGAATTCTTCACTGCTGCAGCAGTTTAAGATCTTTTTATTGTAATAGACTTTTGTGGCCTTTGGATCTCTTATTTGTAGTTTTGGTCATGGTGGGCAAACATCGATTTGCTTAGAGGGGTTCTGGAGGATCGCCATTTGCTCTCGAGGGAGCAATTTTGGGTTTTGAACACCTTCAGGTGGGGGGGGGGGCACTTGGTGGTTGGTCCTTTGCATGAGGGAGCAGCATTAGAGAGGGTGAGAGGAAGGAGAGATTCGGTTAGCCAGGAGTCAAAGGACTTGATGTGTACGGGTATAACTGTGGCCGGGAATGCAGGGAGGGTACACAGCAGGGCTTCAGCCAGGTCAGGTAGTACGTTGACCTTGTTCCAGCATTTGAAATCACATTTAGTGACAGGGGGCACCTTCGGAGGCGTGGGCAGTGTGCAGAGATATAAAGGTAAGGCTGAGTGGTCTGTCCATAGGAGTGGTATGGGGTGGAGGCCGAGATGAGGTTGGAGGAACTGAAAATCACATCAAGGGTGTGGCCTGCAATTTGGGAGAGTCCTGTGGCGTGCAGGGTAAGGTTGAGTGACTCTAGACTGTCGACCCAGGGTTGGGTCATGGAGTTGTTGGACATGCCAAACCAGATATTAAAGTACCCCAGTAGGGTGAGTGTAGGGTGGTTAACTAGTGTGGTCGCTAAAGAGTCGCCTTGGCCTGTTAGCGAAATGTCTGTCATATCCTGTTGGCCTGTAGAGGAGTAGGAAGCTGTGTGAGAGATTGGGCAGCAAAGAGAGTTTGACTAGAAGGGATTCGCAGTTAGCTGTGCAGGTCTGAGTTTCACTGAGTGTGATGGGGATGTGAGGTTTGTGGAGGATGTCTATTCCGCATCCTCTGGAAGGTCTGGTGTGGAAGATGAGCAAATAGATGGGAGGGAATGCTTTGTGCGCCATTCGCCTGAAATCGTCTGAGAACCATGTTTTAGTGATGAAGATGTGATCAGGATTGTCAGAGCTAAGGAGGTCAAAGCTCATATGTCTGTTTTCGACCACTGAGCGGGCATTGAATACGAGACAGGTGACTTGGTGGGCGCAGGGGGAGAGGGGTTTCCTAGGGTGTCCTGGCCAGAGTGGACTTGGTTGGTCAAGGTGGCCAGTGGGTTATGTCAGAAACCTGACTGTGTCTCCCTGACTAGTCCCCGGGGATCTGTCATCCAGGTGGCCAAGACACAGCCATCGCTATTGGATCCAGTTCCTGGGGGTGGACCAGTGAGGGAGGATCACCTGGATGGGGGGTCCTCGGGGAGTGGAACTGGGAGACCAACAGGTGAGATGTCATACCCCTTCCCATAGCACCTTTTCCCCATCATACCCCATAGGATATTCCCAAACACTTGCTTCCCTTTTCAGACACACTTTCACACGCCACAGACAACGGACTAACACCCAAGCCGTTCACCTGAGGTCAAGCAAAGTCAGGTAATTGACCTGAATCACACACACCTGACGGCCCTTTCCCTTCCCCACAAGGATAAAAGGTGGAGCATGAAAACACACTATGAGCAAGGCAGACCACACGACGAGACCGCTATCCAGGCACAGCAGTTCAAGAGGAGGAGAAAGACGGTGCATACCGAGAGGGTGACGAGGAGAGAAGCGACCTCGCCCTTTCCGACTAAGGCCCGTGAAACCTCTGCAGAAGGAATCGTATGACCACGAACAATAGCCGACGTGTGATGCAGCATATGCCAACGGTATACAGGACCCTCCCCTGCTGATAACCAAGTCAGGAAGAACCGCTTGTCTCCTTGGTATCAACCTTGACTCCAAAGAGGAAGAAAGCCAGGCGGTTCGTCACAGCTGGTGAGTCGAGAGGAGAGTTGATCAGAAACCGAACTGTGTTGAACGTAAAGTAGCAAACGGCTAATTGAACTTTGAAAGCATGAAGAATGATTGGTGAGAAAAGTGGGAAACCAGCAACAGAGGAGTCCAGCACAACATGGGTGCTCACTCAGGAAAATCTGGGCGATTACCCCGTTGTTGAAACTAATGTTACCAGGAGGCCTTGGGAAAGGCGAGAAGAGGGTGAAAGTGGTCATACTGGGGTCTGGTAAAATCCTCTGTACAGTTAAGTCTTTGACCGGCAGATGATCGTGAATAAGGGAAGTGAATCCCACATAGTAAGAGAGTAAAAGGAACTTTGAGATTGGCAGGAGTGAACCCGACGGAGGGATGCCGATGAAAAGGGGCAAAGTCTAAAGTCCCAAAAGAACAGTGTGTTGACTAGAGTAAACCTGGCAGAGGGTGGTCCACGTTGAATTGTTTGAAAACACAAATATTTGTGAATACCACAGAGGGGTCTGCGCCCGGAAGAAGGGGACCAAAGGGGGAAGAATAGTCACCCAAGTGCAATCCGAAAGAACGTTTTGTTTGATTATTTGAACCATCAGATCCTCAGAAGCATGCAAGACAACCTCTGAGGATCCTGATATTGATAAGAACTTTCTAGGGATCTGCACCCGAAAGGGGGATCCAGAGGTGAAAGACATCACCCAATGTATCTGTGAAAAGGAACTCTTTGTTTATTATTTGAATACATCAGGTCCACTGCAGCAAGATACTTTTTGATAAAAAAGAGACTTAACCAGTGAGTGCCCTGATTGCTGAAAGTGGAACTGTTAGCTCGTGCTGGGAAAGCTCCAGCGTGTGCTGTTTCCCAAGTCCCACCTTGTCCCGGGCTGAAAACGTGGGGAAGGGAGACCTCAAATACCACATCCTGACTTATCATTTGTGAACACTTCCTTCTTTCTTAAAAACATGATCCCACACTTCTTTTTATATTTAGCATAAGGATTGACAATAGGTTGTTCTTAGTATAGGTCCTTTTATTTGACACAACGCCATTAGGACGGCCTTGTTATTATTTGATATTCAAAGCTTGCTACCATCTTAGATTTAGGTTTAGATTAGGCCTTTTTCAAACCTACCTGTACGTTTAATAAACACCCTTTAACTATGATCACCTGTGTCTGTCTATTCTTGATACCATGCCTTCCTTACAGTAGGTATAGTTCGAGGGGATTGTGTCCTCCGATTATTCCACATCTATGACAGTAATCACCACAGCTGTGCTGCTTTGGAAAAATGTCTGCGTCGATACGCTGTCCCTCGAGGGCCTCCGTCGAGCGCCGACGTCACCGGATGTTATATGTAGGATGCACGACGCCCGTAGCCTCAGTTCTGTTTTTTCCGCAAACATGTTTGCTTCGGAATCTCGGCGCGCCTCGGTTCTTCTTCTGTTGAATCGGTTCTTCGTTCTTGGTTTATTGTGAGAATCATGTCTTCGTCTTCTTCTACCCTGAGGTCGGGCTTCAAGAAGTGCCGCGACTGCGGATCCAAGATGTCGCTTACAGACCTGCACGATATCTGCCTGTGGTGCCTCGGCGAGGACCACGGCACCGATGACTGCAATGAATGCCAGTCTTTGGCGTCGAAGAACTTGCGGGAGCGGAAGAAGAAGCTATCTGTAGGTAGGGTTTCCAAACCCCGTAAGTTGAAATCCACTGGGCTTTCGACCGACAATTCGAGGGGCGACTCTCCGCGTCGGCGTAAGTCCAGGGGTCTTCGTCCCGGAGTGGTTCCCGCCATTCCTCTGCCTCTTCTAGGCACTCTCGGAAGTGCCGTCACCGGTCGCATTTCCCGTCCTCGTCCGAGGACTCAGCCAGACGGTGGGTAGCTTGTCCCAACAAGCATTCATCTCTGGTGGAATGGGATGCATTTCGCAAGGAGATGATGGCGATTTATGAATCGCAGGGCTCCATTCCGTCTGTGCCTTCAAGAGAAGCCGGCAAGAAACGCACTAGGGTCACCACTCACATGCCTTTGGGCTTGGGCGGTTGGCGCGATCATCGGGTGCCGTCGAGGTCCCGATCGGACAAGGTAGATCACTCTAGCCATGCCCGCTCCAGGTCCCGGTACTCGTCGCCCTTCGAGACCGTTGGAGCCTGTGAGGCCTTCTAAGAAGGCATCGATGCCGTCGGCGCCATGTCTGTCGAGGGGCTCAATCGAGGCTCCGCCTCCGATGAAGTCATCGACAATGTTGAAGGACACACTCGGGGCTCTGGCCTCGAAGCCGTTGTTGAAGCTGTCGGCGCCTCGCTCGGCGTCGACGCCCTCGATGCCTTTTGAGCAGGCTTTATCGGAGGTGCCCCAGAGACCGGTGGAAACCCTGAGGAAGGCCCTGAGTAAATCAGTGAGGCCTGTGTTTGAACCTTTTTCTGTACCCTCTTCCAGGGATTTATTCCAGCCTTTGGATTACATCTCAGAGGTGGATGAAGGGTCAGATGTGGAGGAGTTTGTTCCTCCTGAGGTTTCTGATGACCTGTTATCTGGTCATAGCCAGATGGAAGACCTGCATCAATCTTTACATGACGCCAGTCGTCTGGACACCTCTCCGGAGTTGAGTTTGGCAGGCCTGTGCCTGGTACACACGCTGTGTCGTCGTATAGGCGTCTCATGTCGAGGGTGACGGAGTGTTAGGGAGAATTCTCATTCTATGGCTAATTTCCCTTACCTATAAAGTCCCCCAGCAGCTTTGCTGGATTTGAAGGGCTTTGTTTCTTTTTACCTGCTAAGATTGAGACTCTTTTTCCCACTCTTAGGCATTTTTCCTGTGTGTGTTCTAGGCTATTTTTGTGTTTAATGCATATGGGATCTTTTCTTAACCCCATAGGAACCGTCTTTATTCACATGTGTTACACAGCACCCTCAGTGCAGTGACACAGGGGTGTCGTAGCGTCCCCCAAACATAGACTCCATACCCTGGGACTGACTACTGTCTCCCAGGGCATGTAAAGTCCCCATTGACTTTACTAGTCAAATCCTATGAACTAAACCAGTACAACCCATCTTATTATGGAGGTACTGGAAGGGGTTAATAGTTTTTCCACCATGTTCATTTTCGAGAGGGTACCGTACAGTCCCTCTCTCAAAAGTTTATGGCTGGTGGCAGTGGTTACTACCATAAATATTCGACCGCGAATATTTCCCTATGGGATTTTCCCATTGTTCGAGGCTACCACTTTTTCTGACAGCCTCTAACATACCGCTGGTGCATTTTAATATTAAAGGAGAGTTCCGGGACTTTTTTTTTATTGTCCCTACGGGTCGGCCATGTGTTTGTAAGCATAAATCGGTAGATCGTAGGAAACTTTCCTATGGACCTTACCCGACTTTTCGCCCCTTATCGCACTCGAAATCAGCCTCCATTTTGTGATAATCCTATCATTCCGCCGCATCGACCTGGCTCACCTGCCTTTGCGGCACTAAATCAAATCCCCCGCCCCTGAGCCTGACATCAGCAGACGCGTACTGCCCATTTCAAGCACGTCTCGTGTCAACAATCGCTGCGCCTCAGCTATTGACGTGTTGCCATGGAAATGGCAGGACGCCTCTTTCCCCAATAAGTATAAACAGACCGTTTCACAACATACAGCAGCAGATTTTCGATTCCATTCCTCTCTCTGTGTTACTTTGAGTATTCTGTGACTCGTTTCAGTGCTCTGGTCAGCTACCTTCGCCGCTTCTAGCCCGTGTGAACAGATACCAGTACCACCGCTATAAATTATTTTACTATCTTTACCGCACAATGGCCACAATAATGCCGTATATGTACGAGCCCGAGTACACCGAGGAAGAACTACTGGAAAGGCAAGCACGCGAAAACGATGGGGATTCGGACGGCAGTTGGGAGGACCAGTCAACGGATGAAGAGCCTGGACCATGTCGCATGGACGGCGTCTCCACCTGGTGCACGTGCAATCGGTGCGAGCTAATGCCAACTGAGGAGGAGAACTGCTGCTGCCGTGAAAATTCCGGGTGCTTGGCCTACATTTCGGAAAGCGAGCAAAGTCAGCAGGAAGGCGAGCAAAGTCCGCAATGCATCACCGAGCTGCCAGAGTTCAGGGAAGCCTGCCTCTCACGGACAGTGTTGAGGATGATGATGGTGCTTATGCACGAACTTCGTGGCACTGTTCGTCCGCGTAATCCGAGTAACGAGTAAGTATACTCTGTTTGTGATGTCAGTGATGCCACCACTATTTCATGGTCGTCTCCCACATATAAAATTACATTTACATATCATTGGAACGCATGTAAATTGGTTCCATATAGTGCATTTTCTAGATATAATTTTTTTCTAAGGAAAATGACATGTGTTACCTGAATCGACATTGATAAGAAAGTTTGGTCAGTTTAATACAGTTTGCATCTTTTTTTTTCACAGGTGGTACAGGCTGGTGGCCTATCGTTGCTTCACTTGGTGGCTTCACGGGAGGCTCGGACACCGCGTTCGGAGAGTAATACCTGCCTGTGCGGTACTTGCCATTAGACAACATTTCCCCAGTGACAGTGGACAATACCGCGGATTTTCCCTCGATGTGCTGCAACCTCAACTTTACAATGTGTAATGTTTATTATTTATGTTTAATTAAAATCTAAAATAAAGCCCAACATATATTTTAACAATGGTTGTTTTGATTTTTTAAATGAATCTAGTGTATATTCTCCTGGGAGGGTGAGGTATTTATAAACTCACCCCCCTGCCTTCCATGTAGTAGATCCTGCAGCCATCCTCTTACATTCAGTTAGATGGCCTCTCCTTGGTGAGGCCCTGCGGCAAACGGGTCTTGTCTGCACGACCACCGCCCCGATCCACCCCCCGCCTTATCAAAGGCAGTTCGCACCGGGGTACTTGAGCTGCTGGCAAGTGGAGCTGTCAGGGAGCGATAAAGGCCAAGAGGTGCCAAAGACCATGTACACTTCAAAGTGGTCTATAGAGCATGGGTTTGTTGTTCCCATGTCTACCTCCAGACCCCGTGTCTCCTGCCAAGCATCCCCCTCACGCTGGACGGCCCCCTGCAATCCACATAAGTGTGTCTCCATTCACGAGTCTTCCTGTGTCTTGTCTGCACGACCACCGCCCCGATCCACCCCCCGCCCTATCAAAGGCAGTTCGCACCGGGGTACTTGAGCTGCTGGCAAGTGGAGCTGTCAGGGAGCGATAAAGGCCAAGAGGTGCCAAAGACCATGTACACTTCAAAGTGGTCTATAGAGCATGGGTTTGTTGTTCCCATGTCTACCTCCAGACCCCGTGTCTCCTGCCAAGCATCCCCCTCACGCTGGACGGCCCCCTGCAATCCACATAAGTGTGTCTCCATTCACGAGTCTTCCTGTGTCTTGTCTGCACGACCACCGCCCCGATCCACCCCCCGCCCTATCAAAGGCAGTTCGCACCGGGGTACTTGAGCTGCTGGCAAGTGGAGCTGTCAGGGAGCGATAAAGGCCAAGAGGTGCCAAAGACCATGTACACTTCAAAGTGGTCTATAGAGCATGGGTTTGTTGTTCCCATGTCTACCTCCAGACCCCGTGTCTCCTGCCAAGCATCCCCCTCACGCTGGACGGCCCCCTGCAATCCACATAATGCCACGACATATACATGTCATTCATTCACAAACACACCCCTGGTTCGAATTCTTTATAACCCACTTCATATTTCTAATGAGAACTTCTTTGCGCTTTGCTAGTCAACCCGTGAAGGTGCTGGTTATCTGCTCTTCGTCTCTGTGAACTTCCGTGACCACTTTGAGCAAACTCGTCAGTTTGCAACCTGTGAACTGCTCCCTGTTCTACGACAAGAAACTACTCTGATCCCTGCATCTAACTGTTTGTTCGTCAAGGTAAGTCCATGTACCATAATCATTTTGCGTCCAATTTTTTAATTTATATCTATTTGCTAGTAGTCATCAAATTGCATCCATGTTTTCTTTTCGTTCACGACAGTACATGCAAGGAACTAGTCACATGTTCTGAGTTTAGTCAAATTACTTTTTCTATTTTTTGAAAGTTATTGAAATACTTATCCGCATGTGAATAACGTGTATAGTTCCAAGAACCAAAACGGACCTTGCATTGAACCTTTTATGTGTCATTTACTGTTTTAACACATTGGTATTCATAGAGAATTGTTGATCTTTACTTTTCAGAACTTTCCATAATGCCTGCCTGTTCCATTGGCGGTTGCCCTTCGAAGACCCATAACAAATCTGAAGGTACTATAATGCATGTTTTCCCTAAGACAATAGATCAGATAAGAGAATGGGTCCGATATTGCGGATATCCAGCCTCTGAGCTAGAAAGTAGAGTCCTAGAAGTCTTTGCGGACAAGAGGGGTGATCGATACCGCATCTGCAGCAGGCACTTTAGCCCAGACATGTACTCCACATCATTGCTAATAAAGAAGAAAACACCGCGAGCGAGGCGAAAATTGCTCTCAACCGCTATTCCCACTCTATTCGTCCACATCCCTCCACTGGTGAGTCAAGTTTACGTATTTATCTCTCGGCCTTGCGGTAGTGTGTAGCATTAGCTAACAATAATTTCCCCATTTATGTATCCACTCAATATGAAGGCGGAATATTCTCCATCCGTGTCGTTATTGCAGTCATCAGCCACTTCAAGCGCCTATCGGGTAATCTTACTTAGCTATTCTGACACTGACTTGTTTTAGGCATGTAAATCAATAGTTTTAATTGATCGTGTAATTATTTTACCTAATGGTACACCCTTGTACTCGTCCTCTAGTCTTTGTTTTCAGTTATAATTATTGTTATCCAAAATAATGCAAGTACTGTCTTTCAGGGAGATGCTGAGGAGTCCAACGCATTGACGACAACCGTAGATGTCACTCAGATGCTCGAGGTACGTTTCCGGACAGTTCCATCGATGGAGATCATCAGATCTTGCATTCTTGTAGCGTGATTGTTACACACAATGTTTCTTTCGTTTTTAGCCATTGATATGTCCTTCTGTCGTCGCCCTCCTATTTGTCTTCTTTTTTCAATATTGTGTTCATTACTAATGAAAGTCCTATGTTTCAGGGAGTCGATGGAGCATTAGTCCAAGTAGAAGGGGGAGCATGCAGTTACGGGTCGGCGCAACAGCTTGCAGAAGTGTGCACCGCAGTTACATCGTCCCTTGATGTTCTTATGCATTTCGAGGTATGGATACTGACAGTTCGATCAAGCGAAATCATATGACGTGATTACATCCGCTATACTTCCTTCTTTATTAACGCAAGTACTATGTTTCAGGGAGATGACGGAGCTTCTTCTACAAGAACATCACCCCTAGTAGTTGATGCAGATCTCTGGGTGGTGACACTTCCAACGATCGAGCAAATCGAATCATATTTACATATCCATTATTTATTTTAGACAACTGATCATTTGTGCAGGTCTATTTAGATGAGCCGTTGACGCCTGCTCAAAGTTTATGTTCTTTTTAACAAAATAGAAAAGCATACTAATGCAATTACTGTGTTTCAGGGAGTTGCTGAAGCGTCATCTTCAATAATATCATCAATGGAAGTCTATGCGGAGCCCGAGGTATGGATCTTGACAGTTCAATCTAACTAGATCAACAATGCGTGAACTATTGTCGTTTGAATGTTCTACACAATGCGTTCATTCGTGTTTTGCTATTGAGATGTACGTATGGGTATTGGTCCCCAAGTACATTTTGTGTTTTCAATATTATTATACATACTAATGAAAGTTCTATGTTTCAGGGAGTCGATGGAGCCTCAGTGAGTGATGGATGTGCTTATCATGAAAATATAGTCGTTGCAGCGCGAGAGGAAGTGGAGACATGCACACACGAGTCGGAGCAACAGCGTCCAGATGTTGAAGTTCGAGGCAAGAAAGTTTCAAAGAAAAGAAAGCAAAAGAAGGTTAGTGTCCTGTTCACTATATTATGTTGTCTTTCACTGTCAATAGTTCAATACTGTAAGTTGTGTTTAAACTGAACATCCCTTTTCTAATCTGTCCTCTAGTTGCGAGTGGGTGTAAGAACTAAATCTACACAGACAGTGAAGCGAACGAGAGATGTTGCTTGTCAAACCTTTTGGCAGGGACTTGAGACTGGAGATGCATCGTGCCAATGGGAAGAATATGAAGTGATTGACAACGGAGCTATACCACCACCAGCCATTGATAGTGAATGTCCTCCTGGTAGTTTGGATGCAGTCGGAGATCAATTCACAGAATCCACACCCGCAAAAAATAAGAGCGCGCGAAAGTTGAAGACATTGTTTTTTTCTCCCATCTCCGGACAAGGAACAGATGTTGCAATGGAAGAGAATGACGTGGACGACAATGAAACACCATCAATATCACTCAGCATAGCGGAAGACGATATCAGAGATTGTACCTTTCATGCGAGTGACATGTCCTCAACGTTACAGGCCGAACCAGCTGGGATGCAGAGTGACAGTATAAGGAAAGAGGCCAAATTCATTGTATTCGATAGCTGTTTGATGGATATTATTATGATGATGAAATGTGGGCATTCGGTTGGTGGGGAAGTATGTGGGGAGCCATTGATTAATGTGACTCGTGCAATTCGAGGCACTAACCTTAAAATACATGCCACCTGTACACAATATCATCCGTTCGCATGGTCTGCACAACCCATGCTGGGGCAACTGCCAGCAGGCAATCTACTTTGTGCAGCGGCCGCACTTTTTAGTGGTTCAAGTTTTAAAAAGTTACAGTATTTCTTTCAGTTTGTGGGAATCCATTTCATTGCGAAAAGTCAGTTCTACAAATACCAAACCGATTATCTATTTCCAGCCATCAGCGAAGCTTGGAGAATGGAAAAAATGTCAATGGAAAGTACATTCGCGGGCAAACGCTTCAGGCTAGCCGGTGATGGACAGTGCGACAGCCCAGGATTTTCAGCCAAGTACTGCACCTACCACTTTCAGGACATGGAAAGTAAGAAAATTGTGAGTTCGGTGGTCGTGCAGGTGTCACAAAGTACATCCTCAGTGGCCATGGAGAAAGTTGGCTTTGTAGCATCATTGCAAGAACTACAATCGCGGGGAATGGTGATCGACCTGATAGCCACGGACAGACACGTTTCAATTGCCAAGACAATGAGAGAAGAGTACAAAAATATAAATCACCAATTTGACGTATGGCATCTTGCAAAAACAATCAATAAAAAATTGTCGGCTGCAGGAAAAAAAAAAGATATGCAAGGTATTTCACAGTGGTCCAAGTCAATCAGCAACCATCTTTGGTGGAGCTCAAAAACATGTGAAGGGTCGTTGGAAATTCTACTGGAAAAATGGCGGTCAGTAATGTTGCACTGTAGCAACGTACATCGATGGTCGACAAATGAGCATTTCCACAAATGTGAACATGGCCATTTGTCCACAGAGGAGGCACGGAAGAAGAAGTGGTTGATTCCTTCATCACCCACTCACAAGGCCATTGAAAAGATTGTATTTGATAAAACTATAACAAGAGATTTGAGGGGACTCACGGAATTCTGCCACACAGGAGATTTGGAGGTGTTCCACAATATGTGCCTAAAGTACAGGCCCAAAAGATTGCATTTTGGCATGGAAGGCATGAAAAATCGGACTCTTCTAGCGGTCTTGGCACATAACCATAATGTTGGCCGTCAACAAAGTAGGACGACCGGAACTTTAGGGACGCTTCGCTACAATAAGGCCTTCACTAAAAGAAGTAAACAATGGGTGATCAAACCAGTGTTTGAGGATATGCAATATGAGTTTATTGAGAGACTTATCGTAGATGTCCTCGATAGGCACATACATGGAGTGGTGAACGAACCTATGCAGGGGACAACTGCATTGCCACCCAACATTGCCTCTGTTCCATGTCCACCTAAAGCAGAGCTCATTGAGAAATACACATCACGGTTTAAATGATTGTAATTTGATTGTCTGTTCTCTCGAGTCTCCTCATGTTGCAGGCCCATTGCAATTAAACCAAACAGTAATATAAATCATTTTTACAAAAATTATAGAATGTTTCCGTATTGCAAAAACATGGCCGACCCATAGGGACAATAAAAAAAAAGGCACGCAGACAAGATGTCCCTAAAACTAACTGCAGCTAACTAGAAATGTGTGCTCGCTCAAAGTGAAGGTCAGCTGCTTTGATGTTTTGCTCGGGTGGCGGAACGGCCCACGACCCAATATAAGGTTCTATTGTGATTTGACCTTGACAGGCCGGGACCATCCTGAAAGACTAAGAAAAGATAATGAATAAAATTTCAGAAACGAAACGATGAGCCACGTTCATTAGAAGAAGTAACGTCGGCAAAGAAGGAGTGGTGTTTCGGGTCTGCCCTACACAGAGACACAATGGAAAATGCAAATATAATGTAAGTAACTTTTGATGAGTTTATACCGCAATTTCATTACTATACAGTGGCTTTAAAGACGGGTTCAGTTGTACTTGTTCGTTCTATGTGGCATATTGTTTTCTACCGCGCACTATCTTGAGGAGAAACATCTGCTTTTACTGAAGCACCTCAAAACCTTCCTCTTTGCTTCTGCTTTCTCTCTCCCTCTCCCCTGCTACAACTGGTCCACTGTCTGCGACCTCAGTCCTGGGCCCTTCCACTCTCCACCTGCACTGCCTCCCTGTCAACCCCTGCACTGGGGGACTGTCTCAGTATCCTACAGCCCCCCCTTCCCAGCACTTGTTCTGCACTTACCTTGCACTTGCCACCAGCTGGCCCTATTTATTTATTATTTTATGCTACTTACCTTGTACTCCACTCCCCCCCCCCTCCATGCCTCGCCACGCCTTTAAACACTTGTGTACACCCAGTAGCGCTGTCCTCGCTATGAAATGAATAATTTTAATAAGGATCTGATGGTGAGACTAATTTCATTTTTTATGTTTTTAGGTACATCATTCACTACTGTCTGTGTCACGAGTACCAGACACCGGCGGACGGCTTCTACAGCCGCCAGTTGCTTCTCCGCGTGAACAACGTTACCACCCTGACCATTTTATGGGACGATCGCCAAGTACAAGTATGCCCTTATGCGGTACTAACGGTTAGATGCAACATACCTACCGTTGTGGTGGCCTAGTGCCTCGTTGTTGGAACAGCCATGCGATTATCAGTGCGACCGAAGAGCTTATTTTTATCGTAAACCAACACCCTGTGTACTGCACACGAACATCGCTTCCCTCAAGACGAACTAATTTGGATCGAGAGCAAAGAAAAATGCAAATCGCTGAATATTCTCTAAACATTTGATGTCCAATAAACGTACTTTGCCAAATGTACAATCTTGCCGTTTGCTTTTAAACCACGGTTTCACATTCCGAATTGTGGCGCTGTATTGTGAGATGCTCTAAGACCCTGTGTACAGCAAAGGACCATCGCGTTCCTCAATACGAACTTTTTGGAACGTGAGCAAATAAAAATGCAAATCGCTGAATATTCTCTAAACATTTGATGTCCAATAAACGTACTTTGCCAAATGTACAATCTTGCGGTTTGATTTCAAAGTACAGTTTCATATTCCGAATTGTGGCGCGCTGTATTGTGAGCTGATCTGTGTTGATTTCCGGGGTCTGTGTGGAGTCGCGTAGAAGACGCCTGGGCGCGTTTGCCTACGCAGCTCAGTCACGTCACGGATAGAGGCGGGGAATATGAATGTTTTGATAAAGTCTGTTTCAGGGGCGGGGGATTTGATTTAGTGCCGCAAAGGCAGGTGAGCCAGGTCGATGCGGCGGAATGATAGGATTATCACAAAATGGAGGCTGATTTCGAGTGCGATAAGGGGCGAAAAGTCGGGTAAGGTCCATAGGAAAGTTTCCTACGATCTACCGATTTATGCTTACAAACACATGGCCGACCCGTAGGGACAATAAAAAAAAAGTCCCGGAACTCTCCTTTAACTTGACTCCAGTAGGTTTTATTTGCCAGAACTTTAATATAACTTCTTTCTCGTGTCTTTCTATGAACTACTAACCCAGGTCGGGAATCCTTAGTTCGTCCTTTTGGCGGGCTTCTGCCGAGAAGCCCTCCTTTCGGCGCCACTGGGTCTGGGGTGGGTCCATTGTGTGGGAGGGGGAGTAGGACCCCTGGACAGTGTTGCCTTCGCAAACCCATGTCACACTCTATCCTGATAGGCTGGAGGGTCTCCTGCCAAGATGACCACTCCACTGTGTGAGTGACAGCTAGGCTGTATGAATGGGGATCTTTTTGCATAAAAGCAGGGTCCTGAAGACTGGAAGGGCAAGACGTCACCACTGGAACTAAGAAGCCGAAGAGGAGAGAAGCCAAAGACCTCTGCAACGACTGAACCACCAGTGAAGCCCTGCTGCAGCATCTCACCACTTTTCTCCACATGACGAGAGAAGATCTTCACCTGCAAGAGCCTTCTTCCCTTGAGCTGGTGGGGCCAACCAGTTTGCCAATCGCCTTCCCGGACCTGCCTTGGTCGAATCTCCCGTACCCTGTACTCTGAGGCCGGATAGCCAGGCACCAGTCCACCCAGACCGCGATTTAAAGGAGCATACTTTTTATTCGTCGGGCAGCACCGTGGCTGGTTTCATCCCTGGGTAGTGCAGTAACTCAAACCTTCCTCCACGAGGAGAGCCTCTCTCCCTCTGCTGGATCACCCGAACTGCAGGAACTACCGGAACAACCACGACCGCAGGAGCCACCTCTTCATTTAAAGGTACATTGTTCCGCCAGGCCGCCCTTTCTTCGCAGTAGCACTAAAGGTGTTTTAAATCCTTTACCTACCTGCTGGGCTGGCCACCCCTCTCTCTTAACATTGTCTTTTCAACTTCTGCATCCACCTTTTCAACTTCGTTAACCGAAGACTTGACTGCAGCTACAAGAACATTTTGCTCCTGGGCCCTTGCCCTGTACCACTGACTCTGGCACAGGCCTACTGACTCTGGCTACATTTGTTAGATCTGCCTTCTTTAGATTGATTCTCATCTAGAACTGTGTGGTGCACCTATTTCTTTTAACTACCCTTTCCTTCCCATTTTTAAACCTTGTGAAATGCCATTTTGCTCAGTTTTCACTCTGGTTCACTTGGTCTACAATTTAACTTGGGAGTGTGTATATTTTTCCTTTTACTTAATTTAACTTGCTTGATGACTGTGATACACGTGTTTAATTAGAAGTGTATAAAATAAATACGTTTTAATACAAAGCTTTGGTCAGTGTTTCCTTGTGCCATAGTACTGAAGGCCCATTGTGTAAACCCTGAATACTGCTCATCTCCCTCTTGAGATAAGTCTGACTGCTCAGCCACAGCTACCACCTAAATCTTTGTGATACAGACTGATACCAAAGGGGATTTATTGCTCTCACCTGTAGTTCTAATCTTGTGTAGTGCTCCCTAAGGGAACTGCACAGGATTCTGCCTAACAGAGTATTTGGGGTGGTCTGATCCACCTGTGAATTTTCTGCAGGATGACCTGACAGATATTTTGGACCAAGGTCCACCCACTGACCCACTGCTGCCATTTCATATGGCCTTACAAAGAAGGGTGGCGGCGGCTTGGACTGCTCAGGAGAGTCTCCCGGCAGTGAATAAGTCGCTACTGAAAAAATACCGTCTAGCTAGTGGCGACCCTGGCTACTTGTCTTTGCACCCCACTCTGGAGAGTTTGGTGGTGCAGGCGGCTACGGCCCCAGCAAAGCAGGCTGCGTACCCTACCATCCCTCCGGATAGAGACGACAAGCGCTTTGACGGTTGGGTGAAGAAAGTGTTTTCATCTGGGGGTATGGCTTTTCTCCTGCAGGCAGGCAGAGCACGGTCTCTCACGAGTGGGAGCTGGCTCAGGAAGTTCTCTTGGAGATCTTCGCCCTTTGGGGGACCCCACAAGTGGATCTCTTCGCCACCAGTGTCAACCGGAAGTGCAAAATATTCTGCTCGCGGGAATTTCCTCTAAGAGGAGCCTTAGGGGACGCATTAGTAGTGGAGTGGTCCTTCCTACTGCTATACGCGTTTCCTCCAGTCCCCGTCATTCCGCAAGAGTTGCGGAGGTTACGGAGGTTCGGTTCCCGAATGATCCTCATTGCTCCGGCATGGGCCTGGAGAGCGTGGTACCCGGACCTTCTCGACATGTCCATCTGCCCTCCCTGCCGTCTTCCCTACCGAGACAATCTGCTCTCACGGGAGGGGGGGTCGGGTTCTCCATCCAGAGGTCAAGTCTCTCAACCTTCATGCTTGGTTTCTGAAAGGTTGAGGTACAAGGATTGGGGCCTCCCTGAAGACGTGATGGAGGTGTTGCTCTCGGCCAGAAGGCCAGCAACAAAATCCCTGTACCGTTGCCGTTGGAGAAAGTTCTGCGACTGGTGCAGGGTACAGAATGTGGATCCTTTTCAGTGTTCAATTCGTGTGGTTCTGTCTTTTTTGCTTTCTTTGGCCCACAAGGGCCTGCAAGTGGGTACCATTAAACGTTACCTGACAGCGCTGTCCATATTTAAGCGCTCGTCTGAGGAGTGTTCTTATTTTAAAATTCCTTTGAATTCTCAGTTTCTTAAAAGGCTGACAATTGTGTTCCCACCGTCTCCTTTCCAGGTATCGGGATGGGATTTGAACCTAGTTCTGAAATTCCTAATGGGTGCTCTGTTTGAGCCCTTACATTCTTGTCCTTTGCGACTGTTGACCTTTAAAACTGTATTTTTGGTTGCGGTTACTTCTGCTCGCAGAGTGAGTGAGTTGCAGGCATTCTCCGCCAAGCCACCTTTCATGGTGTTTCATAAGGACAGGGTTGTCCTTAGGGTTCATCCTTCTTTTCTTCCAAAGGTTGTGTCAGATTTTCATTTGAGCCAGAAGGTAATTCTTCTGGCGTTCTATCCTCTTCCGCATCCTGGTAAGGAAGAGGAGAGGCTCCATAGGCTGGATCCTAGGAGAGCTTTGAGCTTCTATCTTTCATGGATGTCCCGGGTCAGAGTGGACAATCAGCTATTTGTGGGATACGCTGAAAGGCGTTTAGGTCAAGCTGTTTCTAAGCAGACCTTGTCCCGATGGATCATCTTGACAATCTCTGAATGCTACCGTCTTGTCTGTCTGGTAAGGACCCTCCGGTAGGTTTGCGGGCCCATTCTACTAGGGGTGTGGCTGCCTCTACTGCTTTGCAGATGGATGTTCCCATTCATAATATCTGTGAAGCAGCCACATGGGCCTCTGTCCATACTTTTGTAAAACACTACTCCCTGGATTCTATCCATGGGCAAGATTTATCCTTTGGTAAGGCGGTCCTCTATTCTGCAATTTGATTGGGCATTCTAAAATTCTACATTCTTTTCCCACCTCCATACGTTGGTACTGCTTTGGGAGTTGTTAGGCAGAAACCTGTGCAGTTCCCTTAGGGAACACTGCAAAAGATTTAAGACTACAGGTATAGCAGTAAACCCACTTGGTAGCAGTCTGCACCACCCAGATTTACCTGGTAGCTGTGGCTGAGCAGTCAGACTTCCCTCAAGAAGAGTTAGGCAGTATGCAAAGTATACACAATAGGTACTCAAACACAATAGTACAAGCAAACACTGACCAGAGCTTGGTTTCAAAAGTATATAGTTATTTATTTTAAGAACACATAAGTTGAAAACACTCTAGCAATATATAGTAAAACACTTCAAACACAGTTATATGGAAAGCAGTCCCAACCCTTATTCCTAACTAGACAACTCTTGGTTAACACCACATAATTCAAACAGAGGTGAGTGCTTAACGTTAGATGACACTCTAGTGGTTCAAAGAAGGGAGGGAAAAAGAGCAGAATTAGGATAAACACACCACTCTAAGGTCAAGAACACTTTCAGTAGGCTCAAAGAAGCACAAAGTCACAGGTGAGCAAAAGTCACTAGGCAGGGCCCACTCTTAGAGCAGACAGAGCGAAAATGTGCCCAAGATCACACAGTTATTAGGGATTCAGAGTCTTGCAAAAGAGTTCAGAAAGAGTTTAGAGAGGCTTAGAAAGTTTAGCCAGGGTGTCCCAGGCACTCCCAGGTTCGAAAGCCGGGGGCTAAAACTACCCCGTACAGTCGGTGGCAAGGGAAGCCAGGCGGAACACGGTACCTTAAACGGGAAGGATCCTCCAGCGGTGGCAGTTGTTCCAGGCAGTGGCAGCAAGGCTCGACGTCGGTCAGGGAAGACGAAGTTCTCGCTGAAGAGCAGAAGAAGAAGGTCGTTGCACTGCCCGGGAAGAAACCAGCCGCGGAGTCCTCCGGTTAAAGGGTTGTACCGACTTTTGCGGTTGTGGTAAAAGTGTGGTATTCCGGTTGCCGGGGTGCTTGGCACGGGCAAGGCGGCCACGAGATACCTCGAAGAAGCGGAAAGAAGGTGAAAACTGGTTGTCCCCACCAGTCAAGGGAAGGAGCCACTCCGTTAAGAGTTCTCCTCGGTCGTTGGGAAAAGTGGTGAGACGGTTCAGCAGGGCTCCACCGGGTGGTGTCGTCGTAGCAGGTCGGCTCAGCTCTTCCCTCGTCGGATTCTTGGTCCTGTGGCGACTTCTGAAGTTCCAGTCCCCAAAGCCCTGCTTTTATGCAGCAAACCCCCATTCACCCAGCCTAGCTGTCACTCAAACATGCTAAGTGGTGAGCCGGCCGGCTCACCACTTGGGCCAATCAGGACGGAGTGCGACTTGAGTTACCAAGGTAACTCAGTCCAGGGTGCCTAAATCCCCCTCCACCCCTCCTAAGTACCCCAGACAGAGTGGTGGCACCACTTTGGAGGGCTTCTGTGGAGAAGCCCGCCAAAAGTGGAACAAAGGGCTCCACTTTGGGTCAGAGTTACAGAGGCGAACGCCAACGCCATTTTAGAATCAAGTTTTGGCAAAAAATCCCAACCGGAGTTATAATAATAAATATATAAACCGGCGGTATGTTTGAGGCTACCGTAAATAAATAATTAAATGTGTTAGCCTAAAACAATGGGAAATCCCATAGGAAAATATTCGCGGTTGAATATAAAAAGTAGTTTCCACTGCCACCAGCCAAAACTCGATCAGGGGGGTCGGAGACGTGCCCCTTCGACTAACAGACCCTGGGGCAATCGAATTGCCCCAGCCAGTACGTCCACAATATGATGGTTTGTACTGGTTCTGTTCAGGATTTAAGACTAGTAAAGTCTTTGGTGACTTTACATGCCCTGGGAGACAGTAGTCAGTCCCAGGGTATGGAGTCTATGTTGGGGAGTCCCTAGGACACCCCTGGGTTACTGCACAGAGGGTGCTGTGTAACCCACATCACAAAAATACATGAGGCCCTATGGAGTAAAAGACCCCATAGCCCATTCAACACAAGGTTTAACCAAGAAAACACATTTCAAACATTCCCAAGAGTGAGGGTAAAAGAGTCTCACTCTTGGCAGGAGAAAAAAGAAACCCCAGAAATCCAGCAAAGCTGCTGGGGGACTCACTAGGTAGGGAAATTCAGCCTAAACAGAGAATTCTCCCTAACACTCGCCCCCCCCAGACTAAGGGACAGGAGGATTTAATCCACTCCTGGATGAACCTCATACCTCTAGTCGATGATATACATCCTAGAGAGTCCATCAGCATTTTGATGGTGACACCCTGACCTGTGCTCAATGGTGAAATCAAACCCTTGCAGGCAGATTGACCATCTCAATAGTTTTGGATTTTCCCCTTTCATTTGCATTAACCATCTCAAGGGTTGGTGGTCAGTCTGAATAACAAAAGTAGAACCATACAAGTATGGCCTAAACTTCTTCAGTGCCCACACAATAGCAAAGCATTCTCTTTCGATTGTTGCCCACCTTGTCTCAGGATCCTTCAGTTTTCTACTGATGAAGCAAATGGGGTGCTCCCTACCCTTCTCATCCAGTGGCTTAGAACTGCACCTATACCTACATTGGAAGCATCAGTTTGTACAATGAAAGTTTGGTGGTAGTCAGGAGCTCTTAATACTGGAGCTTGGCAAAGAGCTCTCTTCAGTTTTTCAAAGGCCTGATTGCACTCCTCATTCCATTTTACCTTTTTAGGGAATTTAGGAGAGGAGATTACATTCAGTGGAGAAGCTATGGTCCCATAGTTCTCAATGAAATTCCTGTAATACCTAGTGAGGCCTAGGAAGGCTCTCACTTGGGTTTGAGTAGTTGGTGTTGTCCAATTTTGCACAGCTTCAATCTTGCTGAGCAAGGGCCTTATTTCTCCACCTCCTACCTCATGTCCAAGGTAGACCACTTTACTTTGACCAATCTGTCACTTACTGGCTTTGATTGTCAAATGGGCCTGTTCAAGAGCCTGCAACACATGTCCTAGGTGGTTCACATGTTCCTCCCAGGAGTGGCTGAAAACTGCAATTTCATCCAAGTATGCCATGCAGAAATCTTCCATCCCAGCCAGAAATTGGTTCACCATCCTTTGGAATGTGGCAGGTGCATTTTTTAATCCAAAAGGCATGACCTTAAACTGGTACAAGCCAACTGGGGTTGAAAATGCAGTTTTCTCCTTGGCATGGTCTGTCAGGGCTATTTGCCAATAGCCTGACGTAAGGTTAAATGTGCTGAGGTACTTGGCTGCACCAAGTTTATCCACCAACTCATCTGTCCTGGGCAAAGGGTGGGCATCAGTCTTGGTGACTGCATTTAGAGCTCTATAGTCCACACAGAATCTCAAGTCTTTGGATCCTGCCTTTGGTACTAACACAACTGGGCTAGACCATGGACTAGTAGAGGGCTCTATTACCCCGAGATCAAGCATCTTCTTGACCTCTCCTTTGATGTGGGTTCTGATGTGTTCTGACATTCTGTACCCTCTGCTTTTGACTGGCAGACAGTCACCAGTGAGTATATCATGCTGGCCCCAAGGGGTCAAGCCTGGTGACAGTGAGAACAGGGAGGCAAATTGATTTAACATAGATTTGCACTCCTCCTGTTGCTCAGGTGTCAGGTCTGAAGAGAGATTGACTCCTTCAACTTTTTCGTCTAAAGGCACACCTCTGAGGAGATCAGGGAGAGATTCACTCTCTTCTTCCTCTGCAGCTGAAGCTAGAAGCAAGGCTCCTACGTCAGGTCTGGAGATGTATGCTTTTAGTCTGTTGGTGTGGAAGACTCTAGGAGCTTCCCTGGGTCTGCCCAGATCCACCAGATAGTTGACCTCTCCAAGTTTTCCCACAATCTTGAAGGGTCCCATCCATTTGTCTTGCAAGGCCCTCTGCCTTGTTGGGAGCATAACTAGAACTAGCTGGTCTTGAGTAAACTCAACCATGTTAGCCTTCTGGTCATGCCAATGTTTGACCAGAGCTTGACCAGCTTTCAAGTTGTCACTTGCTTCTGCCATCATGTGTGACATTCTCCTCCGGAGACCTATCACATAGTCAGTCACTCTGACTGGCTTGAGGGGAGGAGCACCTTCCAATCCCTCCTTAATCAGGGCCAATGGACCTCTGACCGGATGGCCATAGAGAAGCTCAAAGGGAGAATAACCTACTCCCTCCTGAGGGACTTCTCTATAAGCAAAGAGAAGGCATGGCAGTAGAAGGTCCCACTTCTTTTTAAGGGGTTCCTCTAAAGCACCTATCATGCTCTTCATGGTTCTGTTAAACCTTTCAACCAACCCGTTTGTTTGAGGGTGGTATGCTGTTGAGAACTTGTAAGTAACTCCACAGGTTTTCCACATGGCTTTCATGTAGTGGGACATAAAGTTTGACCCCCTGTCAGAGATTACTTCCTTAGGAAACCCAACCCTGGTAAAAATACCAAGGAGGGCCTTAGCCACAGCCGGAGCCGTAACAGTCCTCATAGGAATTGCCTCAGGGTACCTAGTAGCATGGTCTACTACAACAAGTATAAACCTGTTGCCTGAGGAGGTTGGGGGATCAAGGGGACCAACAATGTCAATCCCTACCATCTCAAATGGGACTCCCACAACTGGGAGAGGCACTAAAGGTGCCACATTCTTGGAACCAACCTTACCAGAAGTCTGGCAGGTATGGCAGCTCTTACAATATCTATCTACTTCAGTCCCCATTTTTGGCCAATAAAAGTAGAGAGAGAGCCTTTCCTTGGTCTTCTTGAAACTCAAGTGACCAGCCAAAGGTATCTCATGGGCTAGTTGTAAGAACTGTTGTCTGTTCTCTTGGGGGACTACAAGGCGCTTGTAGTCTCCAGGTTCAGACTGAGTTGGTTCACTGTAGAAGAGGCCATCTTCCCAGTGTAACCTATACTTCCCAGGCTCTTGCCCATCAGCCTGAGAAGCTGCCTGGTGGCGGAGACCTTCCAGAGTTGGACATTCTCTTTGCCCCTTACGAAAAGCTGCCCTGCTAGGTCCTCCTTCTGCCAGTAAAGACTGCAGCTCAGGATGGTCTTCAGGGTCCAAATCTCCAATAAGGTTTGGGCCTCCTTCTAGCTCTTCCTCAGAGTCTAGCTCAACCACACAGGGTTGTACCTCCCTCTCAGCCTCAGCTGGAGGTGGAGTTACAGGTGTAACTTTGGACAACCTAGGGGAAGTCCTTGTTGGAAGCGCTGGAGTGCTTGCTGCTGGCTTTTTCCTAGGAGTCTTGGGTTGCACCTTTGCTCCTGATCTGGTTGTTACTGCAGTAAGTTGCTCCAGTGGGAGAGGAGTGATTTCTGTCATCATCTCCTGAGATAACCCTCTCAGGGTTTTCTCTCTTGCAGGTTTTGTGAGCTCCTGTAACCTTTTGCTAGGTGGTCTGGGGGTATGGGACACAACTCCAAGAGCTTTGAGGTCATTACCCAACAGAACCCTACCTGGCACTTCACATTGTACACTGACAGGTATTTTCACAGCCATATCATTACATTGGATGAGAACTGGTAACTGGGGACACATCTGCACAGGCCCACCAGCTAACTTGGTGAGGCATTTGGGTGCCTTAGCAACATCCTCTGCCTTGAAAAATGATTCATCCACCACAGTTATGCGGGCTCCAGTGTCCCTAATGGCAGGAGTCTCCTGACCATTCACCTGGACACTGTCCTTATAATACTCTTTAGTATTATCTGGGATAGAGTTATAGACATCTAAGTTCTGTTGTTCCCACAACCCCAGAGAGACTAAAGAAACACTAGCTGAGACTCCAGTGGGTTCATCAGCCAGTAATAGAAAGTTTCCACTTGCCACATGTACTTCCTCTTCTGGAGCGAAGGCTAAGGAGGCAAGCTGGACCCCTGAAGGTTTACCCTTACATCTGGGATCTCCTTTCACATGGTCAGTAGCCTTACAAACAAAGCATGAGCCAAAGGCTTGCTGGAATGGAGGCTTGTTCTGACCTCCTTCTGGTCTGGGACCAGAAGGTACACTAGCCTGATTTGGTTTCCCTTGTGGCTTACCCTTATAGTTTTGTTTGGGGCCCTCTTTGGAATTTGTAGTATTAGAATTCTCTTTGGAGTCCTTTTTAGGCTGTTTCTCCCCATCCTTTTTCTGAGTTACCCCAGAGTCCTTGTGAGTGGCCCGGTTGGCAACCCACAAGTCAGCAGCCTTAGCTAGTTTCCGGGAATCTAATTCCTTGGAATCAGCCAAGTGTTGTCTGAGCTCAGGAGAGCAGGCATCATAAATAGTCTCCAACATAAACAAATTCTTCATACACTCATAAGTGTTCACCTTGTAACCCTTAATCCATCCCTCTAAGTTTTTCAACCCTTCACTCACCCAGGTAGCCCAAGGGGTACCATCATGCTTTTTGAGGCTCCTAAACCTCTTAAGATACTGGGAAGGGGTCTTCCCAAACCTAGCTATCAAAGCTAGTTTCACACATTCATAGTCCTTCTTATCCTCCTCCCCCATCTCCATTACCACATCAGTTGCAACAGGGGGAAGCCTAGAGAACAACCAGGTGAGTAAGTCATTTCCTGTGATGTTCTGGAGCCCATGATTATATTCAAACAGAGACAACCAATCCAACACATCCAACTTAGGCTCATACATACCAACCAATTCTTTAGGCATCCGGGGTCTTTTAGGACTGGAACTTCTAGAGGAGCCAGAGAGAGAAGCATTCTCAACAGACAATTTCTTCATTTCTAGCTCATGCTTGAGCTCCATTTCTCTTAGCCTTAGTTCCTTTTCAGTTTGAGCATTAAGTTTTTTATACTCCAATTCTAGTTTCATTTTCTCTAGTTCATAGTACTGAGGACTAAATGTGGGACCTGGTAAAGGCCCAGTAGGCACAGCAGGTAGAGCAGGCAGAGGCCTAGGGGGGACAGTCACAACAGCCTCACCCTCCTCTTCTGACTCTTCCTCAAAATCATCAACATTTTGTTCTATGTCAATTTCAATACTGTCATCTACATTTGCTGGGGTGGTAGGTTCCTCTGAACCATCACCCAGACTTTGGTTAGCTAACAATCTTTCAATCAGCTCCATTTTCTTGCCCTTAGTCATGAGATCCTTATGTTTACAGAGCACTCTTAAACAATCAGCAGTTTTGGCTGCAAGGGACTCTTGACTATAGCTTTCTATAACTGACATGTTAGAGGATTACTTTTACAGTGCTAAGCTTTGTGGTTAGTTGCACTAAGGTATCTAAAGCACACCAAAATGTATACTCAATACAAATCCCACCGCTGTACACCAGTGTTAGGCAGAAACCTGTGCAGTTCCCTTAGGGAACACTGCAAAAGATTTAAGACTACAGGTATAGCAGTAAACCCACTTGGTAGCAGTCTGCACCACCCAGATTTACCTGGTAGCTGTGGCTGAGCAGTCAGACTTCCCTCAAGAAGAGTTAGGCAGTATGCAAAGTATACACAATAGGTACTCAAACACAATAGTACAAGCAAACACTGACCAGAGCTTGGTTTCAAAAGTATATAGTTATTTATTTTAAGAACACATAAGTTGAAAACACTCTAGCAATATATAGTAAAACACTTCAAACACAGTTATATGGAAAGCAGTCCCAACCCTTATTCCTAACTAGACAACTCTTGGTTAACACCACATAATTCAAACAGAGGTGAGTGCTTAACGTTAGATGACACTCTAGTGGTTCAAAGAAGGGAGGGAAAAAGAGCAGAATTAGGATAAACACACCACTCTAAGGTCAAGAACACTTTCAGTAGGCTCAAAGAAGCACAAAGTCACAGGTGAGCAAAAGTCACTAGGCAGGGCCCACTCTTAGAGCAGACAGAGCGAAAATGTGCCCAAGATCACGCAGTTATTAGGGATTCAGAGTCTTGCAAAAGAGTTCAGAAAGAGTTTAGAGAGGCTTAGAAAGTTTAGCCAGGGTGTCCCAGGCACTCCCAGGTTCGAAAGCCGGGGGCTAAAACTACCCCGTACAGTCGGTGCCAAGGGAAGCCAGGCGGAACACGGTACCTTAAACGGGAAGGATCCTCCAGCGGTGGCAGTTGTTCCAGGCAGTGGCAGCAAGGCTCGACGTCGGTCAGGGAAGAAGAAGTTCTCGCTGAAGAGTAGAAGAAGAAGGTCGTTGCACTGCCCGGGAAGAAACCAGCCGCGGAGTCCTCCGGTTAAAGGGTTGTACCGACTTTCGCGGTTGTGGTAAAAGTGTGGTATTCCGGTTGCCGGGGTGCTTGGCACGGGCAAGGCGGCCACGAGATACCTCGAAGAAGCGGAAAGAAGGTGAAAACTGGTTGTCCCCACCAGTCAAGGGAAGGAGCCACTCCGTTAAGAGTTCTCCTCGGTCGTTGGGAAAAGTGGTGAGACGGTTCAGCAGGGCTCCACCGGGTGGTGTCGTCGTAGCAGGTCGGCTCAGCTCTTCCCTCGTCGGATTCTTGGTCCTGTGGCGACTTCTGAAGTTCCAGTCCCCAAAGCCCTGCTTTTATGCAGCAAACCCCCATTCACCCAGCCTAGCTGTCACTCAAACATGCTAAGTGGTGAGCCGGCCGGCTCACCACTTGGGCCAATCAGGACGGAGTGCGACTTGAGTTACCAAGGTAACTCAGTCCAGGGTGCCTAAATCCCCCTCCACCCCTCCTAAGTACCCCAGACAGAGTGGCACCACTTTGGAGGGCTTCTGTGGAGAAGCCCGCCAAAAGTGGAACAAAGGGCTCTTTGTTTCAGCAGGCCCTTTCTGATTGCGTATGCATTCTCAATTTTGATGTTCTTGAGGGAAGAGTCAATTCTAAAGGCCCTTACCTGTGCCAGTTCATGGGAATTTTCTAGCTCCATAGTCCTGGCAAGGCTGATGCTGGTTCTCTGAGGATCTGCTTACGCAATTTAACTGACTCCCATCCTTGAATTATCTGAGCCCTAACCTTCTCTTTCTCGTCTTGCAGGACTCATGTGAATGTCAATTGTGGAATAGCCTGGCATGAAATGCGTCAAGGGACTCCTCATCCTTCTGTTTTGCGTCCTGTAGGAGGAAATGTTCATAATCTGCATTTACCATGGGACTGAAATAGTTGCTGAGGGCTGCAGTGGCTGCAGCATACCAGTTGTCAACTGGTGTCAGGGTCTTGAATATTCTATGCAATGCAGGCACCTCCGAATTCGACAAAGTGGACTTCTTGGTGCTGTCATTGGGTGCACCTGTTGCGTCCAAATAAGTTTCTAACCTTTCAACCCATAAGGCCCACCTCAGACCCTGTCTAGAAGTATCAAGGTCTGCCCAGATGTGCCCCTGCAGTGCTTGGCTTGACAGCTATCTCCTTTATATGCACTGCTAGCAAACAAAGAGCCACGGCTTGTTTCAAGGTTATTTTCAGCCCCTGTCAGCGCAGCTGGACCACCAAGCCCTTTTGTAGGGCCGTGAGTATCATCTAGGTGGTGACGAGGTGCACAAGCACTCCCCGCTGGAGCTGTAAACTCCAAAAGTGAACACCCACCTGCGATTTTCCAACGTGAATGCTAGTCATCAGGCTCCACACCAAAGTGGTCACACAAGATGGGATGGGAAGGGCGACGCTGCGGGAATGCGCCCAAGCCCGACTGCACTTCGCAGCAGGTGGCAACACCACTGCAGGTCTGTTAATGTTATGTGCCCACAGCACTCATCTGACCTCATCGCCAATGTTATAGCCCTTGCATAACAGGCCTGGGGTCCCAGCTGATCTGGTACATGTGCACAGTAATTATTGACATGAGCACAAGAGCTGGAGACCAGTGTGTTTGTGCAAGGCAGACCGTTCGTCTTACTGACTAGCACGCAGGGTAGTGCAGTGTTTGTTTGACCCACGTGATGATGTGGACACCATGTCACCATAAAGGCGTAGCGCCTATAACAGTGGCGTCTGACCTCTCTCATTAAGATTGCGGGAATTCCACGGTTTGTGGTGGTCCATCCGCTGACCTGCTTTGGTCTGCAAGTCTCCCTATGCGTTCAAGTTTTGTTGTTTCCCCTCCCACGTGGAGAACCTTCAGTCATTGGGCCCGATTGATGCCATGGAACAGACCCTGGCAAGCATACATTTAACAATGTACAGCTTAATTTGGAATGTGTTTCTTTGGCTTCTGTTGTGCTTACTGCATAAAGGACGCGACACTGGATCTGTGGACGTCCTTCACTTTATTCCTCTCCTCTTTATATACACCTTGGAACTAACCTCCATCAGGAAACCACGGCTCCTCCCTTTTCTCCCACTTCCCGCCTGATGCCTCCACATTGTCTTGAAGGCACATAGTCTCGTAACATCACCCCCAGACAAATGTTCTGAGGTCGACTCAGCATTCTTCAACCAGGTGCATGGGTTTTCGTATGGTGCTTTGTGGGCAAGTCCATCCTTCACTCGGCTCTGCGCCCTCTGGGACACAGAGCATGGCTGACAGCATGCTCCTTGCCTCCTCTGGGGGCATCCACAAGTCGTCACAGGGTTCCTTTGCCTCTGGCTCCCTGTCCATGCAGGTGCATCATTTTCCTCGCTCTTGATGAGGTGCTTGACGTGTGAATTATTTCTTGTGATTTCCTGCGTAGTGTTCTTTGCTGTCACCATGGAACCTTTGACGGCTACTACCCTGAAGGGGTTTGGCGAGTATCTCGGATCTGTCTTCCTGGTTGGTGTCTGTTTCCCAGAAGTTCATCGCCTATCAAAAGCTCTTTGGGTGCTGCTCTCCTTCTGACATCTGTGTCATGTTTTGCCCGTTCCTTTCCTCTGGTGTCTCGCGATATGGTTTCTGCGTCGAGTTCCTCTTGATCATCGATGTTTCCCACAAGTCTGGTGTGGACCTTGTACCACATCATCACCTCTGATGGTGGCTTTGTGGGGTGTATTGCGATAGTCCCTGAGCATCCTGCATAGGGCCTGGTTCGGGTTGGTGGCCTCTATGTATGCTCTTTGTATCGTATTTTTGATTGACGCCTAAATCATTCGGCCATTCTATTTGCTTGGGGCCGTCTTGGCTTGATCTTTTGGTGGGTAAATCCCATATGTTTTTCAAATGTGGAGAAATCGTGTCCGTTGAACAGGGACCGTTATCTGACTTAATTGTCCAAGGTATGCCTTATTCACTCAGTACCTCATCAAAAGTAGCTGCTACTTGGGTGTATGCTGTCGTCGCAACCTTCTTCACAATGGGGGACCTGGAGTATTGGTCGATGAAGACTATCAAGTATTCCCAGGACTCTAGGGGTCCTTAGAAGTCGAATGCGACTCAATCCCATGGCGGTTGGGTATGTGTGTTGTCTGTAACGGTGTGGGGGCCTCTGCCTTTGCAGTGCACTGACATGATAGGACGCTCTTCAACCAAGTGTCCACCAATGAGTCCATGAATGGAAATCAGATGTTGCACCAGAGCTGCTTCTTGGTGTTATCGGCTCACCTGTGTCCCTCATTTGTTGTTTTGATGACTTCTGCTATGGGTATTGCTGGAATGACGAGCTTGCCCCTCTCAGTAGTATGCCCGGGTTTTTGACGGCTAGTTCACTGTCCAGTTTTGCTAGTTTCTCGATTTCCTCTTGGCTCACTCCCGGGTGGCTTTTTTTTGGCGCATCGGTAGTCCTTCCACTTGTTGTTACTGGTCAGAGCAATGGCCAAGGCCATGGACGGGCCAGCTGCTGATGAGGTGGCGACAGCCTCTGGTGATAGTGCGGGTGATAATGCATTTTCTGTGACATAGTTGTTGTACTCTGTGTCTCCTTTTCTCCCTGTCGGGTGGCGTGATATGTAATCTGAAGGGTTTTTGTCCCCCCCCTGGTATGAATGATTACATAATCGTACTCTTGTAGACGGATGCCACATCTCACGTTCCTGGCCAGCATCTTTGTGCGAGGGTTCCCAAATAGGAAGAGTGGGGCTTGATGGTCGGTCACCAGGGGGAATTTCTTGCTGATGACAAAGTTGTGAAAGTGCTCATTCGCCCAGACTGCCACAAGACTTTCCTTTTTGGCCTGGGAGTAGGCTGATTCCGTTGGAGACAAGGCTCTGCTCGCAAAAGCGACTATGTGTCTGGGGTGCGTATCTTCTCCACTGGTTTGAATGAGGCTGGCACTGAGTCCCACCGGGCTAGCATCGATGATTATCTCAGTGTGACATGATGGGTCAAATTAGACGAGCTGTTGAGCTTCTACAAGCGATGTTTTGATGCCTTCAAATGCCATTTGGCACTCTGTAGACCAGTTGAAGTCAGTGTCCTTCTGTAGTAGCCTGCATAGGGGCTCAGTGAGCATCACGTAGTGCGGGATCTATCTTGCACAGCACCCGGCCATGCCGAAGGAAAGATCTTGTGTCCGCCACTTGCGTCGTAGCTTGGAGGCTGGTGATGGTTTTCACTTTGTCTCGGTCTGGAGTCATCCCTTTGTCAGAATAGATGTGCCCAAAGAACCTGCATTTTTTCTTTCTGAACCTCTATTTGTTTGGGTTCAGGGTCAAACTCGCAATTTGGAGGGCGGTGCAGGTTTTGAGATGGGCTGCGTCATGTTGTTCTTGTGGCGTGCCAAAGACTAGGATGTCATTGCTGTAGTTTAGTGCCAGTTTTACTATGTGAATCCCTTGCCTGATGGTCTCCTGAAAGATTTCCGCTGCGGAGGAGATGCCAAAGTTCAAACGGCGGTAACAGAAAAGGCCCTCGTGCGTGGCGAATGTGGTAATACTTCTGGACTATGGGTGTAGCTCAAGCTGGTGGTATGCTTGCACGAGATCTAACTTGGAGAAAGTGGTCGCTCTGTTCAGTTGGACTATCATGTCCTCGATAACATGCCCCAGGTGTCGTTCTCTCTGGATAGCGGTGTTAGCCATCCTCATGTCGATGCAGAGTCTGATGCGGATCTCACCCTTGGGGACAATAAGTAGGGGTGACGCCCACAGGGTTGGTCTGGTGGCAGGTTCAATGATTTCCTTATGGATGAGTTGGTCCAGTTCTTGTGAGACCCTGTGCTGAAGGTGGAAATCCACTCTCCTTGGGTGTTCGGGAACAGAGCAGACGTTTTCGTCAACGTGCAGCTTGGCGGGCATCCCCTTTAGTATCCCGAACCCCTTGCATAGGCTAGGAAACCTGGATTGGATAAACTCTTTTGTGATGGTGTTGCCTCCTTCTGTGTTTCTGCAGAGAGCACATATGGATTCTCCGTTGGTCATTGTGGTTGACTGGATCACTTACCCGTCCTTAAATCGGATGTCTTTAAGGCTGAGGCAGCTCGCCGTGTGATAGCTGAGTAGCAGCGGCCTTTCGTGGGACTGCGTGTGACGTGGATGTTGGTGTCAATGGTATTTCCATTGTGCAGCAGTCGTCTTCGGAACAATTTACTGGTAGACACATGGGCCAGATTACAGAAGCTTTGCAGGTAAGGGGCCTATAGACCTCTGTCACGCAGGGCTATATATACTCATTAGTCACTTTGAGATGCAAACTCTGAAATTAAATAGAATATAAAGGTAGTTTACAATTGTTATGTTTTGCCTTGTAAAATGTATGCAGACTATGGGATTTACACACATCAAAAATGATGGATTGGAAAAAATAATGTTGCCTTAATTTAACAATGCAGTCAAAGTGGGGGTCATTTTGATGCCATGAAAGGTCGCAATGTACTGGCTAAAACTATGCGGCCAGATTACAGAAACTTGCCATTGTGCAACTGTTTTCTAATATGGCCCCAATGTTTTTTTTTGCGCTAGGGCAAACTTTGCATAAAGGGCAAATACTGTGCAACTTTGCACTTGTACCTGCGCACAATGTTTGTAATATGGCCGCATGGTTTCTGCAGGTAAATTGCAATAAGAAGGACCCCCACTTTGTCTGCATTAAGTTAAGGCGACTTTATTTTTGGAAATCTATTATTTTCCATGTGTGTTAATCCCATAGTCTGCATACATCTTTACTGGGAAAAACATAGAAATAGGAAATATTGAACTACCTACATATTCTATTACATTTCATAGTTTGTATCACAATGTGACTAATGAGTGTATGTATAGTCCTGCGTGACACAGTTTTATATGTCCCTTGCCGATGCAAGACATTGCTTGGGTGGGGTGTTTACAAATCCATATACAAAACTGGGCACCTAACCATAACCCTATTTTTGTGGACAACTGGGTGGGACATCAGCGTACCAGCAGAAGGGAGTGTCGAAGAGGGATAGGGTGAGATGCAAAAACAAAGATCGGAACGTCCAGAGAATGGGGGGGGGGGGAGCTACTACTGTGACTTGGAATGTAAATGAGCTCAATAAAATGAACAGAAAAAATGGCTACTTCTCAAAAAAATGAAGTGACGTGTGTTGTTTACAAGAAACTCACCTATCACAAGAGGAAGTCATGACGTTGCAGAGGCTGTAGGGGAGCATGGGATAGCATAAATGCTACAACAAGTCCACCTAAGGGTCTAAGTAGCCTAATTGGCAAAAACATGCAACTTTAATGTGGAAAAAGAAATTGGAGCTGGGCAGGGAAGATACCATTCCTTAAAGGGAAGACTGTGAGACCATGAAATGGCAGGGATCAATGTGCTCCTCCCAAACTATAAATCACATGGCAAACTACACAAACTCTCAAACGCTAGCGTGGAGCAAACCAGACAAAATTGATGATTGGCAGGGACTTCACTCTATCCCCTCATGAAACCCTAGACCGAGGTTCCTCAGCACAGAGCAACAGCAAAAGGGACAGACTGGTCTTGAGAGTTTTGCAAAGACACAGGTCTAACCAACATCTGCACTTTGGTGAATTGCTCATAAGAGTCTACATCTACTACTTAGTTGCTCATAACAGCTTCTCCAAAAATGATGTTTTTAATGCTTGAAAAGCATAGCAAATTCAGGTACTGGAGCAAAATTGACTGCATGGGCCTGTAGACCATGCACCAGTAGAACTAATAATGAAAATGGGGGCCAAGGCTAACGAGAGGTATCTGGTAAATTAACATTTCATACCTCAAAGACAAGCTATTTGTGGAAAGATTGAAGCGGGAAATACAATGCTTCACTGCGTTGAATATAGTCACTGCTTCCAAAGTTGGGACATTGCAGCAGGCATTTTATCTTCCATGATAAAATAATCTCTCATTTTTTCCAGAAGAAAAGGAAGAGTAAACAAACTGGAGAAGTTGGAGCTTGATCTGTGAAATGGAGGGAAGGAATACTGTGGGAAGACTTATGTCCCCTGGTTGTCAGCCGACACCTGTTTCGACCCGCTGGTCTTTATCAATGCTGATACGTATTCAAAACCATGTGAAGTGAGCAATTTGTGACATGGATGTGACATACATTGTTTGATGCGTGCACAGTAAGTGGTGTTTGGGTGAGGTCAGGTGTTAACAAAAGGTAATCATTTTAAATTATGGCACATAATTTGGGTGCAATGACAGTCATTTAGGAGCAGAGAAAAAAAGGAAAAAGCACAGATGAAAGGTTAGCAAGAGTCTTGGTTCGTACTGGGTCGGTAAAGTTTGAGGGATAAGGCCTCTTACCTATTGTATGCAGTCTGTTGCCCCCTGTGGGGTCCTGGTAAGTAGTACTGGGTTGCTGTCCTGTACCCAAACACCACTCACTGTGCACTCATCAAACAGTGTATGTCACATCCATGTCACAAATTGCTCACTTCACATGGTTTTGAATACTTATTAGCCTTGATAAAGACCCACGGGTCGAAACACGTGTCGGCTGACAACCAGGCGACATAAGAGCCCCAGATGTACTATATGCATACCAACAAAATGTAGAACAACCCATCACTTGCACAAATAAAAGCGAAAACTGTATGGCAACAACCAGTGTGTAAGAACAATTCTTGGAACCACTTGAGCACGATAGCCAGGAGCACACCCTCCCTTCCGACTTTAATATTAGGTATAACCTTCCTCATGCCCCAAGGGTAAATCACTTTTTTGAAGCACTTCTTATTTCGGTTTTACCCAGTGTGTCCTGGGGCCTTCCCAGCAGCAAGGGGGCATTCTAGATTTGATAGTCTCTGCTGATGGTAGCTTGTTGGTTTTACCGGGACAGCAGGGTCCTTGGTCTGACCATCATTTAGTTCCTTTCTTGGTGTCTGGTGCCCACCTTGTGATTGTGCCATGTCAAGCAGCTGTATTATGGAGAAACTGGTAGGGTGTGGATGTTACACAGATGGTGACACTAGTTAAGGCCAACTGCACCACAGGTTTACCTGTGGATTTTACCACCTTATCCCAGGCGCTTCTTGATGCTGCTAATCGGCTGGCACCACTTAAACATACCCAGGTGCACAAGCATTCCTCCCAGCCGTGGTTCTCTGAGGAACTTAAGGGTGCACAATTGGAGCTAAAGCAAGCTGAACGCAAGTGGCACTCATTTTACAGCCCTAAGGAAAAGGTGACCTCTGGTATACTCTAAGAATTATCGCACAGCTATCCAAGCGGAATTTCTTCACACGAAAGGTTGAAACTGCTTTTAACCGCTCTAGGGAGTTATTTGCGGTAGTTACAGCTTTTTCATCCACAGCGCGGTTTATGCCGGTGGCAACCCCTACTCAGTCTCCTTGTGATGCCCTGGCTAATTACTTTCATACCAAGATTGAGGATATATGTCATATCGGACCACTAGCACTCTGGCCCCGGACAATCTTGATCAGCAGGCTGTTTGAACCTTTCCTGTGCTTTCCAACAAGGCTATTTATATGGCTATACATCAGTTAAAATATGGGACAGCCTCTGACCCTGTTTTTAGTGTCCCGGAGGACATCCTGCCCTAAATGATCTGTTGGGTCACGCAGGCTGTCAATCTATCATGGCAATCCGGATGTATTCCTGGAGAGCTTAAGCAAGCTATTGTGGTTCCATTTAAAAAAAAGCTATCACTGGGCATCTCTGTTAAGGCAATCTTTCATCCTATTTCTTTGCTTTCATTCTTTATGAAACTCTAGAGGCTTTGGTACCTCCACTTCTTTTTTCTTTTCTAGGATCCTCTACTTTGCTTGACCACTTTCAGTCTGGATTCAGGCTTGAGAGAGGCACTGAGTATCTTTGTATTGGTTGCTTATGATCTGGCTAGGCTGGTTGATGGGGGGGGTGGCTGGGGGTGTGAGGGCCTGATGTGGCTCCATCGGTCGGCGGCTTTGGACACTGTCGACCACTACATTATTCTGTAACCCCTGCCCTCAGCTGGCTTCTCCGGTGCTGTCCTGGCCTGGTTTACCTCTTTTCTAACTGGCAGGGGCCAATCACTATCTTTACCTCCTTTTCTTTCCCGTCCATATATGCTATCCTGTGGTGTTCCTCAGGGATCCGCCTTGTCCCTGATGTTATTTAACATCTATGTTCAGTCCTTGGTTGCTCTCATCCACTCTCACAGCTTCAGGTGCTACTCTTACGTGGGCAACACACAGATCCTGGTCCATTTACATCTTAACAAGGCAGAACTGTCGTCCCATTTGTGTGAGTGCCTGTGGGCCGTGAATGGCTGGATGAGCAAAAACTGGCTAAAAACCTAATGGCGATAAGAACGAGGTCCTGGTGGTGGGTGCTTTTTCTGATCTAAGTTCTTGGTCTCCTTTCTGGATGACTAAACTGGGTGACTTTCTTCTTCAGCGTGGGGTCTGGCATGGATTCACATGCTCATGAATATTCCCTGTCAGGCTGGGAATCCTTGGAAAAAGAAAACAGTTTCACTTTCACTTTAAAACTGTATTTCTCCTCTAAACAAATCACTGTCCTCTGAGTCAAACTGCTGCATCCAATGACGGTCCTCTCTCTAAGCCCCGCCTCTGGCAGCCATCTTCAGTTTTCTACCGCACGCTTCAGGTTGGGAGTCCTTGAGTTGCTCTCCAAGTTATTTTTTACTTTTTTCAATGTTTGTTTACGGAAAAGTTATATTTTTGTTCCATTGGATCCCTTGTGCTCCTATCGTCATCGACCGGCACCAGGGATTCATTGTCGTTGAAGTTGCGCGCCCCTCAAGGGCGGTTCTTCGTCAAAGTTTCTGGAAGGCCGACTTGGGGTTTCTTTGCACCCTCCGACCATGACGGAGGAGAAAAAAAGGGAAAGGGCCCTTTTCAGGCCCTGCGCCCAATGCAGGTTAAGGAACGTCTTTGTCGAGGATAAACATCAAAAGTGTCTGTACTGCCTGCACCGGGACCACAGCGAGGATGTGTGTGAGATATGCCTGGGCTTCTTGAAGAAAACAAAGGAAGACCGGTATAGCAGGTTGGCGGCATGGCTCCAGTCGAACAAGGCCCCTGACCCCTCCTCCGAGCAGGGTCATGCCTCACCCAGGACTGGTCGGTCCACAGAGCAGTCTCCCTGCAGGAGGAGGTCGAAGTCCTTCGAGGACGCCCGCCCATGGGCGTCCAAGGCAAGGCCAGACCTGCAAGGACAATTCCACCGGGTTTGACGCTGATGCGGGTGCAAGGTCGGATAGACTGCGACCGCCATCGGCGTCCGCCACCTCAGCCAGCCTGCCACCAGGTTCCTCCTCAAAGAGGAAGTTCTTCACCCTGGCCAAGTTAAAGGACAAATCAGAGAAACAGAGGCTGGAGGAAGAGAAGGTCTCACAGCAGACTCACCCAGAACAGCCAAAGACACTGTTGACCGCTTTGTCGATATCCTCTGCGGCGACCGCTACAGCGGGTGGTACTGACCAGACAAGGGTGGTCCTCTACAGCACAGAGAGTACCCTTGCCTCCCAGGTGCGACACAGCCACCGAGGCAGCAGCAAAGGCTACGGGCACCCCTGAGGTGTGGGGGAGAGGAACCGGTTCACATCCAGGTACACAGCTCTCGGGAGGGTATATAGGGGAGGGGGGTGAGGAGGCCCTAAAGCAGCCCTTCAAGGCTCAATACGATCAGCCAATAGACATCTACTCCACAGACTACGACCAAGCGTCCGTCCACATGGTCATCGAAGGAGGACGGCAGCGCAGGACCTAACACTCCATCATTCCCTCCACAGCTGAGGGACATATCCTGTCAACTCTGCACACCCTAGTGACGGAGATTCAGCAAAGGTTGCCTCCAACACCTGCACCTGTTGTACTGCAGGCCCCTGAACAGCCTCCACGTAAGAAGAGGAAGTATCACCCGATGCCACCTCATCAGCCTCCACTACCACGTCAGGACCAGACTCCACCAGCGGACCTGGGTATGCACACAGACAGTGGTGCGAACACGGCCACAAAGGCCATGGGAACCGTCGAAGATGAGGACTTTGTCTTGGCGGACAACAAATCGCATGCACCTGGATGACCCTCATAGAGGCTCTTCACCAGACGAGGTGGGATCATTCCACTCGATCTCCAGCTGGTGTCAGTGGAAACCAAAATGGAGGGCTCCCTATAGCAGCATGTCATGACCCCTATCCCTGACCCCCTCAGTTGCAACAGCCCCCTGGCAGCAGTGTGGCTACAGCCCCCCACAGCGACTCCAAGGGTCTTAAAAACCCAGCAACAGCAGACATGGAGACAGTCATTATCAAGAATAAGGCAAGCCCACTTTGGGCCTTAATCCAACATGGAGGTCCTTTCTGCAGCTCAGTTCCATGAACTGAAGCATGCAGACTAGTGTTTTGGGTGTTGTCGAATCTTCAGGTGTGGCTGGCTATATAAGCCACACCCGAACTGGAATCCACGTTTCGTGTTATTCTGCACTCCTACAGCGTAACGCTCACCGTGTCCAGCTCCAGCTCATCTGCTCCTCCGGGTGGCTTGAATCTGCAGCATCAACCTGGATTCCACCGGCAGCCTGCAAGAACAAGAACAGTGTTCCTAAGAAACACTTACCTGTGAGTAGCAGCTCCAACGTCCATCTGCGCATCTGTCCGCGCTCGGTGGATCACCCATCTCCGGAGCGCTCTGTAACCTGCAAGAACAAGCCCAGCATTACAAAGGGACAATTACCTGTGAGTAACAGCTCCTGCATCCGTCCGCGCTCGGGGGCCTCGCCATCTCCGGAATGCTGCGCAACCTGCGAAGTAAAGGATAGCATTAACAGCGGGTTTTAACATCGCGCTACGCTATTCTGCAATGGTGACGGAGAAACAAGCAAGGCACCATTAATCACTTACCTGCATACCCGTTCACCGAACAAACTGCGTTCCGGATCATCAGTGCGCCACCTCCTGTGTAAAGGAGAGAAAGGAATACAGGTTAGCATCTGACTCGCGTTGTGCAGCACTGCGCTTCACGCTAAACTACTTACCTCAGCCTTTACCATCAGGCGCTGTGGCTCCGCAACAGCAACAATCCCTGTGGAAGACAGAAAGAGACATTAAGATCAAAAGGAACACCGAAAAGCACAGTGAATGAAAGAAGACAGGAGAGGGAATAAAGACTGAAAGACTCACCTGAGCACATTAAACAAGTCGGTGTCACAGCCGGACTGGACCCGATACAAGGGCACAGGACCAGTGAAGCAACTAGGCCCTCAGAACACCCACAACTAACATGTGTCCCTGCACTGAGACGCAGGACGGAGAGCTTAACGCACAAGAAAATAAGGTGAGGCATAACCCAAGGGGAAGGGACTTGGTTAGTGGGAGGTGGGAACCCCCATCACAGGCTCAGTATCTAAACCCCCATTCTCCAGCATGGGGTCTGGCATGGATTCCCCGTCGTCAGGCTGGGAATCCTCAGTAAAGAAAAAATCAGTTTGTTTCGTTTCTGAACTGTATTTCTACTATTAACCAATCACTGGTGTCTGTGTCATACTGCCCCCAGCCAATGACTGCCTCTACCTAAGTGTTGGGCAGAAACCTGTGCAGTTCCCTCTGGAAGATTTAGGACTACAGGTGTTTGGCAGTAAACCCACTTGGTAGCAGTCTGTACCACACAGATTCACTTGGTAGCTGTGGCTGAGCAGTCAGACTTCCCTCAAGAAGAGTTAGGCAGTATACAGAGTATTCACAATAGGTCAAGAGAACACAATAGAACAAGTAAACACTGACCAGGGCTTGGTGTAAAAGAGATATAATTATTTATTTAAAACCACATCTAGAAAAACACACAGGCACTAATAGTAAGCAATTCAAAAACACGGTCACTAAAAGATATACACTCCATTAAAAGAATATTAGACAAGTCTTAAGTAAAGCCCCACTTATTTTCAGAACGCGGTGAGCGCTTAACGTAGATGGCACTCTAATAATTTGTTTTAAAAAGGGAGAGAAAAACAGAGAATAAATCGAAACAGATCCCAACACTTTTTCACAAACACAACAAGAGAGGAAGGCAAAGTAACACCGTGAATTCAGAGTCAGTAGGCCGGATCCGCTTTAAGAGGATCAAAACGAAATGTGTCCAAGGTCACACGGTTGCAGTGCACAAAAGTCTTGTAACGGTTCAAAAAGGAGTTGGACCAAAGAAAGGGACCAGTTAGAGGGTCAAGGCGGCCAGCCCAGTCCAGAAGGTTAAGGGGTTATTATTACCTGCAATCTTTAGAAAGGGAGGCCTGACGGACACGGTACCTTTAAAGTGGTGAGAACACTCCAGCGGGGGCAGTTGTTCCTGGCAGCGGATGCAAGTCGGTGCTTCGTCCGGGGGAAGAGAGGATCTCGTTGGGGAGGAAGACAGGAGTCCGTTGCACTGCCAGGGAAGAAACCAGCCGCTCAGTTTCTCAGGTACAAGGAGCGGTCCGTTGATTTGCGGTTCAGTGGTAAGTGGCTATCCGGCTGCCGGGGTGCTTGGCACGGGCAGTTCAACCACAAACCGGTCTGGGGTGCGAAGAAAAGAAGGTAAACTGGTTGTGCCCACCAGTCAGGGGAAGAAGCCTCTCCAGCCGGGAGATCTTCTCTGTCGTCGGGAAGTGGTGAGTCAGTTCCGCAGGGCTCCACCGGTGGTGTCGTCGTGGTAGGTCAGCTCAGCTTCTCCCTCGTCGGATTCTCAGGTCCTGTGGTGACTTCTGAAGTTCCAGTCCCCAAAGCCCTGCTTTTATGCAGCATACCCCCATTCACTCAGCCTAGCTGTCAATCAAACATGCGAAGTGGTGAGCCGGCCGGCTCACCACTTGGGCCAATCACACAAGAGTGCGACTTGAGTTACCAAGGTAACTCAGTCCAGGGTGCCTAAACCCCCTCCCACACCCCCTGTGCTACCCAGACAGAGTGGCACCACTTTTGGAGGCTTCTGTGGAGAAGCCCGCCAAAAAGTGGAACAAAGGGCTCGACTTGGGTTGGAGTCACAGAAGAGAACACAAACGCCATTTTAGAATCGAGTCCTGGCAAAAAATACCAACCGGCGAATTAATATTAATTAAATAAACCGGCGGTATGTTCGAGGCTATGAGAATTAAATAAAGTTGGTAGCCTCGAACAATGGGAAAATCCCATAGGGAAATATTTGCGGTCGAATATAAATAGTAGTATCCACTGCCACCAGCCAAAACTCGATCAGGGGGGACGGAGACGGGCCCCCTCGACTAACAGAGCCCGGGGCAATCGAATTGCCCCGACCAGTACGTCCACAATATGATGGTTTGTACTGGTTTCTGTTAATAATTTGGGACTAGTAAAGCCAATGGTGACTTTACATGCCCTGGGAGACAGTAGTCAGTCCCAGGGTATGGAGTCTATGGTGGGGTGTCACTATGACTCCCCTCTGTTACTGCACGGAGGGTGCTGTGTAACACACATAGAAAAAAACACATGAGACCCTATGGAGTAAAGGACACCATAGCCCAGAAAACACATTAACAGTCAAAGGAACACCATAAATCATGTCCAAGAGTGGGAGGGAGAAAAAGAGTCTCACTCTTGGCACGAGAAAAACACAAACTCCAGAAATCCAGCAAAGCTGCTGGGGGACTCACTAGGTTAGGAAATTCAGCCTAAAGAGAGAATTCTCCCTAACACTAAGCCCCTCCTCTGGCAGCCATCGTCAGATTTTTACTGCACGTTCAAGTTTTGGGATCCTTGTGCTATAGCTCTTGAGCTTTTACTGCGTTTTGCTATTTTTCGAAGAGTTTACTCTTATTTTTTCAGTCAATCGAGCCTCAAGCTCCACCCATTCTACTTCCGATCAACGGGGACCCGTTTCGGAATTTTTCTACGCCCCTCAAGGGCGAATTTTCGTCGAGTTTTCGCTTCTTGGAGGATTCCAGAAGATCTTTGAGGCCTACCCCGCGTGGACATGGCCCAGGACAAAGGAAACACGACACCTGGATCCAAACTGTTCAGGAGCTGCGCTGGATGCGGATTACAGAATGTCTTCAAGGAAGATGAGCACACTCAGTGCCTCTACTGCCTTCCCGAAGACAAATCGCACGTGGAGAAGGACTCTGCGTTTTGTAAGAACATGTCCGAGCGGACAATGAGGGATTGTCGTACCTGACTCACCAACTGGCTGGAGGGGAAAAGCCGAGCAGCAGGTGAGAAGAAGTCTGAGCGGTCTTCTAAGGCCTTTGAGGGCGCTCTGCCGACGGGGGCCCAACAAAAGGCAAAGCACTGCGAATCCGTGGGCACCGGGAGCGCCGATGGTTCGGACTCCTTGGCTGCCAGGCAGGGCGCGATGTCAACGATGCCATCAACCACGAGCCAACGCTCTGGCTCGGTGAAGAGGAAGTCTGAGAACCCGGGTAAGCTTCGGGAGAAGCCCTGGTCGATCCCGACGGCGGCAGCCAAGGGGGAGCTAGGCCGCGACCTCTCCCCCACCCCCAAGGTGAAGGCCTCAGGTGCGCCTAAAGTCACGAAGGCCCTGATTCACCCAGCTAGGGCCTCGATCGAAGGAGTCGTTGTGGCCCTGGCAAAGCCTGTGGAGGCTACCCCAGTGGAGACGACCTCTGGGCCTAGAGTTTCCCTGCCAACCGGGATGGAATCCTCTTTTCAGCCTATCGATAAGACCCCAGTGAAACCCCGGGTGGAGAAAGGGGGTGGGGGCACGGTAGCCATAACGGACACAGATACCACCTCTGAAGATGAGCTGGCTGGCGTCGCAAAGATCCTGGACAAGAAGTTCGAGGAAGTCTGGTCCTACGGGAGGGATCCCGACAAGGCAGACGTAGAAAGCGGCGGTGGAGCCGACGAGGAGCCGCGGACCATGGAGGAGACGGAGGACCCTACTCCCTAGCTGAAGCTCCCGTCGCAATCAGTGCCTATGCCACAGGACAACTCAGGAGCAATCTTGATGGCTATCCAGGCACTGTGTACGGAGATAAAGACAAGGTTGCCCTTAACTCCAGCGGAAGATCCAGCGGCGCCTGGACTGTCGGGAAGCCCACCGAACAAGCAGAGGTGAATCCATCCTTCCCCTCCTTTCCAGCCTTCACCTCCTTCCCCTCCATCGAGGGATGAGACGGAAACAGCGACGACGGGACGGATCTTCCATCACCTCCTGCCTGGGCCTCCCTTCCCGACGAAATTGGCTCCTTTCACGACATGATCGCCAGGGCTTCGGAGCTCTTCCAACTTTGTCCTGAAGAAGAGAAGGAGGGTTTCCTCTACCAGCAACGGGAGGCCAAGAGGAAGACCGTCCTCTCAGTACCGTTACTAGATGATCTCTGGGACGAAGGACTGTTGCTTCTTAAGAACCCGTCCATGGCTCCTGCAAAGAGGGACCGGTATGACAAGTGGTACCGGGTCCCAGATTCTGCCCCGATGTGCCTCCAGAGCTCAGCCATCCCCGGATTCGGTGGTCTCCGCAGCGCCCAAGAACAAATCGGCAGGGGCGACGGGATCAACTTCCACTTCCCCACCAGACGGCGAGGAGAAGAAGCTGGACGCCATGGGGCGACGAGTCATCGCGCCAGCGGGGACGACCATCAAAGCGCCCAATGCCCTCGTGATTGTGGCGCGCTACGACAGGGAGCTGTGGTTCAAGATTGCTCTCCTCCTGGACTTCCTCCCAGACGACAAGAGGGCGGAAGCCCTTGAAATCCTGTAGGAAGGCGAGGTGGCTTCGGACCACGCCATCACGGTGGCCACGGACATCGCAGACACCGGCTTTCGCCAGATGGGCAACAGCGTTTGCCTTCGCCGGCACAGTTGGCTTAAGGCCACCAATTTCAGTCAGGACGTGCAGACCAGGGTACTGGACATGCCCTTCGACGGGAACAACCTGTTCAGCAAGGCAGTGGATGAGTCACTGCTGGCCATCAAGGCGGACACAGAGACGGCCCAGGCCTTGGGTTCTCTCTGTCAACGACGGCCGCCCTTTTGGACCCCCAGAGGCTAGTTTCAATGTGCCTCCAAAGGATTTGGTGGCGGTTTCTCGTCGTACCACCTAGCGGCCAGTTCATCGTCGCAGGAGGCCTACAGAGGCCGCAGCAAGGCCGGAGGACGTCGACGTCGCCAAGGAGGCCAAAGCGCCAAGGCCTCGGCGAAGCAAGATTGAACCGGCTGCGGCATCGGGCCCCCACCGAAGCACTCTGGTGGGAGGCAGGCTGGCAAAATTCGTCAGCGTGTGGGAGTCCATCTCCACCGACCGTTGGGTGCTGGACGCGCTGGCCCATGGGCACACTCTGAAATTCCAAAGAAAGGGTCCCCGTCTACCACCCGTGGTCAGGAAGGAAAACCACGTCCCACAGCTACTTCTGGAGGTACGAGCAATACTGAAAAAGGGCGCGATAGAACTCGTCCCGAAGAGGCTCCGGGGCTCCGGAGTGTACTCGCGGTACTTCCTCGTCCGAAAGAAAACTGGCTGTTGGTGACCCATCCTGGACCTTGGTCGTCTAAACAAATACATCAAGTCCCAGAAATTCCGGATGGTCACCATTCAGCACGTGCTGGGACAGCTGGAGGAAGGTGACTTCCTATTGTCGCTGGACTTGGAGGATGCCTACTTCCACATCCCCATTCTCAAAGGACATTGAATCGAAAGTTCCTATGATTCGTGGTCCAGGGGCGACATTATCAGTTCAAGGCCCTTCCCTTCGGATTGAAGTCGGCGCCCAGGGTCTTCACCATGTGCCTGGCACCGGTGGCGGCACGGCTCGTCTACAGGGGATCCATGTTTACTCCTACCTGGACTATTGGCTCATCCGAGCAAGTCAAGGGAACTCGCCGTCAATCACACAGCAAACACCGGCCAACTGCTCACGGATCTGGGATTCTCGATTAACTTTGCGAAATCCCACTTGGTACCGTTGCAAGACGCCCTGTTCCTGGGAGCCAGACTTAACACAGTGGTCGCGATTGGCTTTGCCGTCGGAGGAAAGGACGAAGGCCATCCTGGGCAAGGTATAACTGCTGTTGACCATGGACGTGGCCAGGGTGAGGTCTATCAAGTCCCTACTCGGCATGATGTCCACGTGCATCTACCTCGTGCGCCTATGCAGGTTGCGGATGCGACCACTGCAGGAGTTCCTCGACGCCCGTTGGATGCAAGAGGCGGGCAGCTTCGAAGACGGGACCTCACTCAACGAGACTTTCCGCCAAGCGATTCGGTGGTGGGGCACCCGTGCGCATCTAGCGGCGGGCATGGACTTCTATACCCCAGCACATCAGGAAACAGTGACGATGGATGCCTCCCTGGAAGGATGGGGAGCGCACACTGGAGATCTCCACGCAAGAGGCCTTTGGCTCCCGGAGAAGAGGTCACTACACATCAACGTCCTGGAGCTCCGAGCTGTGTTCTGGGCCCACCGGTCATTCCTCCCATCCCTCAAGGGCAAGGTGGTAAGGGTCTTCACTGACAACACCACCACAATGTTCTACATCAGGAAGCAGGGGGGCACCAGATCCCCAGCCCTATCCAAAGAAGCGCAGGATCTGTGGCACTGGGCAGTTGTCCAAGGGATGTTCCTGGTACCCTTCCATTTGGCAGGAATAAAGAACACCATCGCCGACTCATTCAGCAGGGAGCTGCGCTCGTGCCACGAGTGGGAGCTGTGGCAGGATCAAGTGGATCTCCTATCCCGACGATGGGGCAATCCCCAGTTCAACCTATTTGCGACGGCGACGAATGCCAAGTGCCGAAGGTTCGCCAGCAGGTTTCCCCAGCCGGGAAGCATGGGGGATGCCTTCTCATTCCCCTGGGATGGCCCGTACCTGTATGCGTTCCCCCCGTTGCTGCTGCGACTCATAAGTCAACTCAGACGGTCCCGGTGCAGGATGATCGTCGTCGCACCGGCGTGGCCGAGGCAGATATGGTTCCTGGAACTTCTGGACATGTCAGCGCCCCCCCCCCCCAGTCAAACTACCAACAGACCCAGATCTTCTTGCCAGGGTAGGAGGCGCCATCCTCCATCACGACCCAGGATCGCTGAACCTGCAGGCCTGGCTCCTGCAGCACTAGAGTTCGGAGGGTATGATATCCTGGCAGACTGCAAGGAGGTGCTTGCAAAGGCCAGGGCATCCTCGACTCTCAAGTGCTATGGACACAAAGGGAAGAGGTTGTCTGTCTGGTGCCGTGCACAGAAGATTAACCCTCTGTGGATTACGGCCCCTCAAGTGCTGCCGTACTTGCTATCGCTGGCCAAGGCAGGCTGGTGCATGCCTCCATCAAGATCCATCTGGCGGCTATCTCCCGCTACACCAGAACTCCGGGGCGGTCATCTCTGTGGTCTCATCTCCTGGTAAAGGAGTTCATGAAAGGAATGTTCCGATCGTTCCCGCTGGTGAAGGCTCCGGCCCCGGCATGGGAGCTCAACGTGGTGCTGACCAGGCTCATGGGGCCACCATTCGAGCCTCTGCATTCGGCACCGTTGAAGTTCCTGTCGTGGAAGACAGCGTTTCTTGTGGCCATTGCCTCCGCACGACGAGTGGGAGAGATTTGTATTTGTATTTTATTTATTTGTATAGCGCTCCAGGCCCAGGGGCAACCGGGCGCATCACTTAGTTACAACATAGGAACATCCAGGCCCTCTCCTGTAAACCTCCATACCTGACATTCCACAAGATGAGGGTAGTGCTGAGGATGCACCCCTCCTTCATGCCTAAGGTGCCGTCGGACTTCCATATCAATGAGCCTTTGGTGTTGCCTGTTTTCTTCCCGTCGTCGGCTGTGAGGACTTTACACTCGCTGGATGTGGCTAGAGCGCTGAAGTTCTACGTGGACCACACGAAGAGTCTCCGGAAGACATCACAGCTGTTTGTGAACTTTGGCCCTGTGAACCAAGGGAAGGCCCTCTCGAAGGCTTCCTTTTCCAGATGGCTCTCTGGCTGCATCATGCACTGTCACTGGTTGGCAAACCGACCGTTGCCCGGCCGTCTGAGAGCCCATTCAACCAGAGCGATCACTGCTACCACGGCGTTCTTGTCTGGTGTGCCCCTGCTGGACATCTGCAGGGCTGCTACGTGGAGGTCGACGCACACCTTCACAAGATTCTACTGCGTCGACCGGGATTCCAAGGAGGAGTCCAGAGTCAGCCAGGCAGTGCTGCGCAACCTGTTTGTTTGAAGGTGAGTATGGTGAGAAGGTAAGAGATGCTTAATGTTGAGTTGTTGAAATGCTTGATGTTGTGCCTTGCCACCTCCCATGGTTGTGCATGTGTGTACTGCTATGTATTGTATTCCTGAGCATGTGAATCCATGCCAGACCCCATGCTGGAGAAGGAACAAGTTACTTACCTGTAACTGTTCTCCAGCATGGGTCTGGCATGGATTCTCCTACCCCTCTGCAGCTCTTCTGTTGGTCCTACTGCCACTTTACGTGCTACCACATCTGAAGATGGCTGCCAGAGGAGTGGTTTAGGTAGAGGGCAGTCATTGGCTTAGGGCAATATGACCCAGAGACCAGTGATTGGTTACTAGTAGAAAGACAGTTCAGAAATTAAACTGATGTTTTCTTTACCAAGGATTCCCAGCCTGACGACAGGGAATATTCATGAGCTGGAGAACAGTTACAGGTAAGTAACTTGTTCCTTCTTCTGTCATAGGACCTGTCCACCAGCGAACATACAAACAAGCAGAAAGGGGTCCAGGACAGCACAGCCTCCCATCCAGTATCAAGTGGCGTCCCCGTGGATATCAGGTGAGCGTAACAGAACGCAAAGCCTCCTTAAAAACATCCATCTGGGCGTCACGGAAACATCTGAGACTGATCAACTAGCCCAGTTATTGGGGGAATTACAATCTGAAGTACAATCCGCCTGGCAAGAAACCAATGCTCTTAGAAGGGAGTTGATAGTCGCCAAGGATTGTACTGATGATTTAGCTAGGCAACTACTCCAAGCGCAGGCCGGTCAGGCTCCATTGCCAGGAACTGTTCTGTCGGTTTCCGCCACATCTGTCAATCCTGTGCAAGTGGTCCTCCCCGGGGCGGTTCCTTTGGCCCGCCATAGCATTTAACCGGGGACCCAAAGAGATATGCAGTGTTCATGAACCAGTGCCGCCTCCATTTTCTCTGCAGACCCGAAGCCTTTCCGAATGAACAGTCACAGGTTGCCTTTGTTCTGTCATATCTGAGTGGCAGTGCCGCAGATTGGTCTGTACCATTGGTGAAACAGGATGATCCACTCTTGCGAGATTTCTGAGGGTTCCAACAGGAAATGGAAAAGCTGTTCGCCCGACACGCCCAGGGCCAAGCTCTGGATAACTAACTTCTGTCACTTCACCAGGGCAGCCAAGATGTATTGACGTATATCGCCACCTTTAACGGACTCATAGTGGAAACTGGGTGGCCGGAGGAGAAAAGAACCACGTTATTCCATCGAGGGTTACAGGGGGGAGTTGAGACGTCCTAGCCCAGGTGGTAAACCCACCAAGGGACTGTGCTGAATTCATCAACCTCGTTGTGCAGCTCGACCACAGGCTGCAAGATCGAAAGACAGATCGGGTAAGAACAGATAATTGTACTGTGTATGTACATCCCAAGGAGTATATTTAGGGAGTCTGGTTTTCGGTGATTACCGATTTTCCCCGATATCAAGATCCCGTTAATATTTATTTATTACTCGGGGGACTCCGATAAATCCCGGTAATTCATTAAATTATACTTATTTCCTATGTGCAGGGAACGGGATTCGAAGCTGTGATGTCTTGTATTCAAGCACAAGCTTTGCCAGTTAGCTAACCTAGCAGCTCTATGAAAGAGTTGTATTTAATGCCTTATGTGATTATGCACCATTGCCACCTTGTGGCCGAATGGTGAATTGAGTGCATTTTTGCGAACTGCTTTTTCTTTTTTCCTCTGTCAATTAGTCCCTTATTGTTGCGCTTATTTCTAAATGAGCGCAACAATAAGGGCACTTCAGTTCCCCCTGCAGCTAATTCCAGCCCCTCCCATCACAATGCTGGCAGGAAACTGCTAATGATGGGCCATTTGTCACTGAATGGTTTTGTGCCAGCGTTGTAATGGGGGTGGGAGGTGCAGTGGGGTATGGGGAGTGGGCGTGCATTGTAGGCAGCTTTGCCTCTCTGCAAGTGTGTAAGTGGCATGCCATGGCCAGAGGCAGTTACATGCATCAACCACGGCCTTGTTTATTTATTTGGACAATGCTTGTCGGGTCCGTGGATCCGATTAATTTATTTATTTCTGCAATGTTGGTCCCGACCAACATCGTGGAAATAAATAAATTAATCGGGTCCACGGACCCGAAAAACATTGTCCAAATAAATAAATAAACAAGGCCGTGGCAGAGGAGCAGGACGTGTGCAGGACTGTTACAGCTTCTGGTGCCCCCTGCAAGCGGGCACCAGAGACAGTGACAGGCCTCATCCACGGCCTTGTTTATTTATTTATTTGGACAATATTTGTCAGGTCCGTGGATCCGATTAATTAATTTATTTCTGCAATGTTGGTTCCGACCAACATCGCAGAAATAAATATATTAATCGGGTCCACGGACCCGACAAATATTGTCCAAATAAATAAATAAGGCCGTGGCAGAGGAGCAGGACTGTTACTGCCTCTGGTGTCCCCTGCAAGGGGGCACCAGAGCGGTACACCCCCTTTTGGCGCAGCCATTTCACTGCGGGCTGGTTTGGCGCAGCCAGTTGGCTGCAGCGGCCAGTTCGGCGCACCCATTTTGGCGCGGGAGCCTTTCTGGCGCTGCCGATTTGGCGCGAGGGATGTTTGGACGTGGCTGACCTTGCAGCCACGTCTAAATTCCCTCACGCCAAATTCCAAAGAATAATTATTTTCAAATACAGCAAGTTGGCAGGAAATGTTATCGTATTGCATCTGAAAAGAATTGTGGCTTTGGGTTGATGTAAACAGCAACGCCAAAAGTGGGTGTGCCATTCTTTCTGCTTATATTTCTGTCTTATATATATTTTTTTTAATCAGGCTGTTGCATCATGATGGTTAAATATGCAATTTTGCTGCCTCAGGTACAAGGGCACTTTGGTCTTGTGGTTAAGTTCCAAGCCTCACAATCTTGCAGGCCATGGTTTGTGGCTGAGCTAAAGCTTTTTATTTTATTGTAGTTTCAAAATATCCCATTATTTTTATTTTACGTAGAAAATAAAGAAAGGTCCAGCTCAGCCACAAACCATGGCCTGCAAGATTGTGAGGCTTGGAACTTAACCACAAGACCAAAGTGCCCTTGTGCCCTTGTGCCTGGGGCAGCAAAATTACATATTTAACCGTCATGATGCAACAGTCTGATAAAAAAATAAATAAGAGAAAATGGGTGCACCTAAAAAAATAAATAGGAGAAAATGGGCACATCGAACTGGCCGCCGCGCCAAAGCGGCTGAAGCTCTCGCCAGCTACCACTTCTCTGCTCCACCTCACCTCCCACCACTCCCAGCTACCACCTCTCTCCTCCCAACCTCTGCAAGATGACACCTCTCTCCTCCACCTCTTGCCCGCTACCACTTCTCTTCTCCACTCCCTGTCCGCTACCACTTCTCTTCTCCACCCCCGGCCCACTACCACCTCTCCTCCCTCCCCTCCCAGCTACCACTTCTCTCCTCCACCCCCTGCCAGCTACCACCTCTCTCCTTTCACCATCTGCCCACTACCACCTCTAAACCCTGCCAGCTACCACCTCTCTCCTCCACCCCCTACCAGCTACCACCTCTCCTCCCTCCCCTCCCAGCTACCACTTCTCTGCTCCACCCCCTGCCAGTTACCGCCTCTCCTCCCTCCCCTCCCAGCTACCACTTCTCTCCTCCACCCCCTGCCAGCTACCACCTCTCTCCTCCCACCATCTGCCAACTACCACCTCTCAACCCTGCCAGCTACCACCTCTCTCCTCCACCCCCTGCAAGATGCCACCTCTCTCCTCCACCCCCTGCAAGATGCCACCTCTCTCCTCCACCCTCTGCCCACTACCACCTCTCTCCTGCCACCACCTGCCCACTACCACCTCTCTCCTCCCACCACCTGCCCACTACCACCTCTTTCCCCATCCAAGGGCTTACACCCTCCAGGCACTCGTATTCTTATGAGTGTCATATTTGTAAATTCGATGGAGATATTGGCCTTGTGTTAAGTTCTCTACCCCACAGTCTTGCAGGTCATGGGATATTTTGCAAATACAATAAAATAAAAAGCTTTAGCTCAGCCACGAACCATGGCCTGCAAGATTGTGAGGCTTGTAACTTAACCACAAGACCAAAGTGCCCTTGTGCCTGGAGCAGCAAATTTACATATTTAACCGCCATGATAGAACAGTCTAATAAATAAAAAATAGCATTTATAGTATATCACAATAAAAAAGACTGAACCGTCCAAAATGAGACTTTGAAGAAAATAATAAAAGATAAATAATGCCACCTCTCTCCTTGGCAAAAAACAGTAATGACACCTCTGGAGAAACCTCTGCAAAAAAACAGTAATGAGACTATCCCGCGCGTCCAAACGCCACAGCGCCGAACTGGACACGCCAAAATGGCCGCGCCCAATTGTCTCCTGCGCGGAAGCCCATGTCCAGTGCCAATGTGGAAAGGTCTTTTTTCCCAAATAAGTCTTTACGGGAAAAGAAAAGGGCACGGATGGGCAAAGAGTCCTTGAAGTATTGCATGATTTATTACAATAATTTTGACTTGTAGGAATGCAACAGATTACTGGATTAACATGAAATTGTTTAGAACAACTCGCATTGAGAGATTACCCTACATATGCACGCAATGAAGCAATAAAATAACATTTGTGTTTACACCTGGAAAAACAGTTGTCTGCGATTTTTTGAAAGGGGCAAACGGGAAAACACTGATAAACACAGATTCTGAAATTTTTGAAAACACTGGAAAAACACCCCAGAAGTAAAAAAAAAATAATAATAATAAACCCCTAAAAGAGGAAACCTTAAGTATATTCCACGTGCTTCAGAAAACCCTTCTGAACCCATGCAAATCGGGGGGGTACGCAGTCCATTGACCAGGGCCAAAAGAGACAAAAGAAGGCAACAACAAGTATGCCTGTACCGTGGGAAGTCCAGACATTTCCTTAGGGAATGCCCACTGAAGCCTCCTAGGAGAATGGTCAGTGCTATTGAAAAGGAAGGAGGAGAACATGAGTCGGAAAACTTCCAGACCCGGCAAGCGTAGAAGTCCGTTTGTCGAGTAGAAAGGAAGAGTCACAGACCTTGCACCTTGCCCTGCCTGTGATTTTGATCAGTCACCAACAACCGTCTCGAATGCATGCCGTGGAGGCTTATATAGACAGCAGAGCCATTGGTAACTACATAGACCAAGGCCTGGCAACAAGGATGGGGCTTCCCCTCTGTCAGAAAATGACAACTGAGAAGGTTACCACAGTTGACGGCACAGAGATAGCTTCGGGTCCAGTAATTCAACGCACAGTCAATTAATCCTTCTGTGCCAGGATGGACATCGGGAAGCCATAGCCTTCAACCTTATCAAGGCCCCTCAGTTCCGGGTGATTTTGGGTATACCGTGGTTGGTGGTTCACAATCCTACCATCGACTGGCGTGCAAAGAAATTGACTTTCTCCAATGACTGTGCTCATGCCTGCTGCCAAGTAGAAGTGCCAATGTCTGGTCCGTTAATGCCAGCTCAAGGTAAAGAGGCAGTGGTTCTAGGTGTAAAGAGTACGCTAGCAAGCGAATACCAAGACTTCCAAGATGTTTTCTAGAAGGAGCAGGCCAATACCTTACCCCCTCACAGGCCATATGACTGTCAGATCGACCTTGTACCCGGAGCGCAAATTCCATGTAGTCGCATTTACGCACTCACGGAACCTGAAAAACTCCATCTGAAATCATACCTGGACCAATATCTGGCAAAAGGGTTCATCCGCCCGTCTAAATCCTCGGTTGCGTCACCTTTATTCTTCGTACCCAAGAAGGAGGGAGACTTGAGAACGTGCATCGATTACTGCGCACTAAATCAAGTAACAGTAATGAACCGCTACCCTCTACCTCTGATCCCGGAACTGCTGGACCAAGTCAAAGATGCCCAAATTTACACCAAATTGGACCTCAGGGTAGCATACCATCTCGTACGGGTAAAGAAAGGAGACGATTGGAAGACAGCCTTTCGTACCAAATAACGACTGTACGAATATCAAGTGATACCCTTCGGGCTTTGCAACACTCCCACCGCATTCCAGTACTTAATGAACTTTGTACAGCGAGACTTGATCGACATATGTGCCCTAGTGTACATTGATGACATCTTGGTGTATTTCTCTTCCAAACAAGATCATGTTGGGCACGTACGCTCTGTCCATGCAAAACTCTCTCAGCACCAGCTAAACTTGAGAAATGCTCCTTCCATGTCACTGAAGTCGAGTTCTTGGGTTTCATTCTCACTCCCAGAGGCGTCCGGGTGGATATGCACAAGGTAGATGCCATTCTTAATTGGCCGTCCCCGTCTTCAGTGAAAGGTGTCCAGAGTATGCTCGGTTTTGCGAACTTTTACTGCCGTTTCATTCCGGTTTTCTCACAGATTGTACACCCGATCACTTCTTTGTTACGAAAGAAAAACAAGTATTTCCAATGAACTGAAGAGGCAGAAAAGGCCTTTCAAGAACTTAAGAGGAGGTTTGCCTCAGCCCTAGTTTTACGACACCCTCACCCAGACCTCCCGTATATAGTAGAAACAGACGCCTCCACCATGGCAATGGGGGCAGTTCTTTCCCCAAGAGATCCCGGAATCGGCCAATTACATCCTGTGGCCTTTTGGTTGCGTAAGTTTTCCACACATGAACTTAATTACGCAATAACGGACAAAGAACTCCTATCGATTAAGGCAGCCTTTAAGGCTTGGTGACATTACCTCTTGGGCGCCAGACATACCATCACTGTAATCAATGACCATCGGAACCTACAATACCTCAAGTCGGCAAAAGCTCAATCATCTCTCCAACTCAGGTGGGATTTGTATTTTGCAGAGTATGATTACATAATCCCCTATCGACCCAGAGTTCAGAATGGTAAGGCAGACGCCTTATTTCGCATGGGAGTTGATGAAACTTCTTACTCAACCCCAGACCCTGTGGCCATCATTCCGGGTGACAGACTACTTGGTCTCACCGCCACATTGTCTCAGGATGAACTTCATAAGGAAATTCAGCTCCTAATGAACACTGAGGCATTACAGGATTGGGCCGCTCATGGTGAACATCGCACAATCAAGGATCAACTCCCGTATTTCAGGGGACGTTTATATCTACCAAATAAGGCATTACAAGAACAAGTAATCTCAGGTTATCACGACTCTCTGATGGAAGGACACCCTGGGTTTGCCAAAACGTTAGCCAAGGTGCAGAGATACTATTGGTGGCCAACCTGGCGAAAGGACATCACACAGTTTATTCTATCATGTGGCATTTGTGCACAGAATAAATCCCTGAAGCAAAGGCATCTGGGCCTTCTTCAGCCCTTGGAGGTTCCACCTGCACCCTGGCACACTCTCTCCCTCGATTTCATCACCGACCTACCTCCCTGCCAAGGATTGAACATTATTTTAGTGGTCATGGACCTCTTTTCAAAAATGGCCCATTACATACCACTTAAGGGTCTACCAAATGCATCCAGCCTGGCGAAGGTATTCTTGGAACAAATCGTGCGACTACACGGATTTCCCTCCATCCTGATTTCAGACCGAGGCAGTCAGTTTGTGTCTAATTTCTGGAGGAAGAGTTGTGCAATGGCCCAAATTGATATCCGTCTATCCACCAGTCACCATCCACAAACTGATGGTCAAACAGAGCAGACGAATCAGACATTGGAGCAATACCTAATGTGCATGTTACCTCAGGTTGAAGAAGGTTGGAAGGATGTGCTATGGATAGCCGAATATGCATACAACAATTTGTTATACTCCAGTACAGTACAGAGTCAGTTCTATACCATGTATGGAAGAAATCCACGTACCACGGAGTTGGACGTCCCTACAACTTTGGAAATGCCAGTAGTAAAAACTTTACATACAACTATCACTCAGCCTTTCAAGAAGGCGGCAGAACACTTAATTCAAGCCAAAGAAAGACAAAAAAAGTTCACTGACCAACACCGACGAAGAGCCCCAACCTACCACGTTGGAGATGAAGTCTGGTTAGCGTCTCGACATGTGCCTAGAAGAGGATCTCGAACATTTCGTCCCAGGTACCTAGGACCTTATACCATCAAGGTTATCATAAACCCTGTGGCGGTAAAACTAGCTTTACCATCAAACATGCTGATCCATCCTGCGTTCCACGTCTCACTTCTAAAGCCTGTTCAACCGGGAACCCGGATTAAGACACCACCAAAGCCGGTATTGGTTAGTGGAGAGCCTGAATTCGAAGTTAAAGACATCCTAGACTCAAAAATCAGCAAATCCAAGTTATATTATTTAGTGGACTGGAAAGGGTACGGCCCTCAGGACAGGACATGGGAGCCTAGCGAGCATCTCCATGCACCACGCCTGGTTAAACATTTTCATCTGAATCATCCAACCAAACCTGGGCCAGTCGGAAGGCATACCATGAGAGGGGCCTTGGGGGGGGGGCGAGTGCTGTCATGACCCCTATCCCTGACCCCCTCAGTTACAACAGCCCCCTGGCAGCAGTGAGGCTACAGCCCCCAACAGCGACTCCAAGGGTCTTAAAAACCTAGCAGCAGCAGACATGGAGACAGTCCTGGTGCCTTTGGCGCCAGGCTCATGATCAAGAAATAAGGCAAGCCCACTTTGGGCCTTACTCCAACATGGAGGTCCTTCTTGCAGCTCAGTTCCATGAACTGAAGCATGCAGACTAGTGTTTTGGGTGTGGTCGAATCTTCAGGTGTGGCTGGCTATATAAGCCACACCCGAACTGGAATCCACGCTTCGCGTTATTCTGCACTCCTGCAGCGTAACGCTCACTGTGTCCAGCTCCAGCTCATCAGCTTCTCCCGGCGGCTTGAATCTGCAGCATCAACCTAGATTCCACCGGCAACCTACAAGAACAGCATTACTAAGAAACACTTACCTGTGAGTAGCAGCTCCAACATCAATCCGCACATCAATCCGCGCATCTGTCCGCGCTCGGTGGCTCACCCATCTCCGGAGCGCTCCGCAACCTACAAGAACAGCATTACAAAGGAACAATTACCTGTGAGTAACAGCTCCTGCATCCGTCCGCGCTCGGGGGCCTCGCCATCTCAGTTTCGTTTCTGATCTGTCTTTCTTAGTAGTAACCAATCACTGATCTCTGGGTCATACTGCCCCCAGCCAATGACTTCCCTCTCCCTAAGCCCCTCCCCTGGCAGCCATCTTCAGATTTTTACCGCACGCTCAAGTGTTGGGAGTCCTCGTGTTTAGCTCTCAAGCTTTTTGCTGTGTTTTCGCGCTTTTTCAAAGAGATTTTCTCATTTTTCGGTCAAATAGAGCCTCAAGCTCCACCGTGTCTACATCCGATCAACGGGGACTCGTTTTGGATTTTTCTACGCCCCTCAAGCGTGAAGTTTCCGTCGAGTTACGCTTCTTGGAGGAGTCCAGAAGTTTCTGTGGCCTACCCCGGACATGGCCCAGGAGAAAGGAAGCTCGACGCCCGGAAAGCTGTTCAGGGTTTGCCCTGGATGCCAGCTGCAGAATGTGTTCAAAGAGGATGAACATTCGAAGTACCTCTACTGCCTTCATGAGGACAAAACGCACATGGAGAAGGACTGTGCGTTTTGCGGGAACATGTCGGAACGGACCATCAAGGATCGACATCTTCGTCTCTCCAACTGGCTGGAAGGAAAAAGCCCATCAGGTGAGAAGAAGAAGAAGAAGTCTGAGCGGTCTTCTAAATCCTGTGAGGGTGCCCTGGCGAAAGGGGCGCAACAGAAGGCAAAGCACCACGAGTCCGCAGGCACCGGGAGCGCCGAACAGTCGGGCTCCTCGGCTGCCAGGCAGGACGCATCCTCTCCAGCACCATCAGCCACGAGCCAACGCTCTGGCTCAGGGAAGAGAAAAGCCAAGAACCCGGCAAAGCTTCTGGAGAGGCCCCGGTCGGTCTCAAAGGATCCAGCCGAGGGGGACCGAGGCAGTGACCCTCCCCCCAAGGTGAAGGCCACAGGCCCGCAGAAGGTGGTGAAGGCCTTGATTCACCCGGCTAAGGCCTCTATCGAGGAAGTCGCGGCGCCCCTGGTGCAGCCTGAGGAGGCTATACCAGTGGAGGCAACCTGTGGGCCCAGAGTTTCCCTGCCACCGCGGAGGGAAGCCTCTTTCAGGCCCATCGAGAAGACCCCTGTGAAGACCCCGGCGGAAAAAGAGGGGGGGGGCGGTGGCCATTGTGGACACGGACACAGCCTCCGAGGAGGAACTGGTTGAAGTCTTGAAGGGCCTCAACGAGGGCGTCGAAGAGGCCCGGTCCCACGGGAGGGATCCCGACAAAGAGGACGACGAGAGCGAAGGCGGCACCGGCGAGGTTCCTAGTCAACCGTCGCGCCCATCGCTTCCGGAACCACAGGACAACTCGGCGGCCATTTTGTTGGCAATACAATCCTTATGTTCGGAGATAAGGACGAGATTGCCCCTACCACCGATGGAGGAGCCGGAACCAGGCCCGACGGAGGAGCCAGAGCCAGGCCCGTCAGGAAGCCCCCCAAACAAGAGAAGACAGACCCATCCAGCCCCTCCTTTTCAGCCCTCGCGGCCTGCTCAGCCTTTGCCCACATCCCCCGTACCTGGGGATGACACGGGAACGGACACGGCCACGACTGGTACGGATGACGACGACCGCGACGACGGGTCGGAGCTCCCATCGCCTCCAGCCCGGGCCTCTCAGCCCGACGAGATTGGGTCTTTCCATGCTATGATTGCCAGAGCATCTGAGCTTTTTCAGCTCTGCCCCGAAGAGAAGGAAGGTTTCCTTTACCAACGGCGCGAGGCCAAGAGGAAGACATTCCTCGCCGTGCCTCTGCTGGATGACATCTGGGACGAGGGTCTCACCCTTCTCAAGAACCCGTCTACGACGCCTGCCAAGAGGGATCGGTACGAGAAGAAGTACCGGGTCCCCGACGCGGCACATTTGTACCTTAGGGCGCAACCAACCCCTGACTCGGTCATCTCAGCGGCGGCCAAGAAGAAAGCGGGGGGCATCAGCCTCAACGTCAACTTCCCCACCGGACGGCGAAGGAAAGAAGCTGGATGCAATGGGACGAGTTATCTTGTCGGCGGCAACAACGATTAAGGCGGCCAACGCCCTTGCGATCGTGGCCCGCTACGACAAGGAAGTTATGGTACAAGATCGCCCCCCAGTTGGACTTCCTATCGGACGACAAGAGGGCTGAGGCCCTGGAGATCTTGCAAGAAGGTGAGATGGTGTCAGACCACGCTATAACGGTGGCAACGGACATTGCCGACACCGGTTTCCACCAGCTAGGGAACAGCGTTTGCCTCAGACGACGAGGATGGCTCAAGGCGACGGATATCCGCCAGGACGTACAAGCCAAGGTTTTGGACATGCCGCTCGACAGGAACGATCTGTTTGGGAAAACAGTGGATGAGTCCCTCCAAGCCATCAAGGTGGACACAGAGACAGCTAAGGCCCTAGGAGTTCTCCAGCAACGAAGGCCATCCTTTTGGAAATCTGGAGGCAAGCAGGGTGCCTCCAAGGGATTCGGCGGTGGCTCCTCTACATACCGCCAAGCGGCCCGCTCCTCATCGCAGGAAGCCTATAGAGGACGAGGCAAGCCGGGTGGATCCCGCCGACGTCGCCAGGGAGGCCAAGGCGGCAAGGCGTCCTCCAAGCAAGATTGAACCAACCGTGGCGTGGGGCCCCCACCGAAGCACCCCGGTGGGAGGCCGGCTGGCGAAGTTCATCAGCGTGTGGGAGTCCATCTCCACCAACCGTTGGGTGCTGGATGCCCTGGCCCAGGGGCACGCCCTCGAATTTCTAAGAAAGTGCCCCTGCATTCCTCCCGTAGCCAGGAAAGAAAACCACGTCCCTCAACTACTGTTGGAGGTAAGGGCGATGCTCAAGAAAGGTGCCATCGAGCTCGTCCCAAAGAGGCTCTGGGGCTCCGGAGTATACTCAAGGTACTTCCTCGTGAAAAAGAAGACAGGAGGGAGGCAACCCATCCTAGACCTGCAACGACTGAACAAGTATATCAAGGCACAGAAGTTCCGGATAGTCACCCTCCAGCACGTGCTGGGACAGCTGGAGGAGGGCGATTTCCTGTCGTCGTCGGATTTGGAGGATGCATACTTTCACATTCCCATCATAAAAGGACACCGGAAGTTCCTCAGGTTCGTGGTCCAAGGGCGGCACTACCAGTTCAAGGCCCTCCCGTTCGGATTGAAGTCGGCACCCAGGGTTTTCACCAAGTGCCTCGCTCCAGTGGCGGTGCGGCTGCGCCTGCAGGGGATCCACGTCTACCCCTACCTGGACGATTGGCTCATTCGCGCAAGGACAAGGGAGCTCGCCGTAGAAAACACAGCGAAGACCGTCCAGCTGCTCGTGGACCTGGGGTTCTCCATCAACTTCCCCAAGTCTCACCTGGTCCTCTCTCAAGTTGCACTGTTTCTGGGAGCCAAGCTCAACACAGTGGCATGTCTGGCCTCGCCGTCGGAGGAAAAAACAAAGGCCATCCTAGGCAAGGTGCAGCGTCTGCTGGCCACGGACATGGCCAGGGTGAGGTCCATCAAGTCCCTCCTCGGGATGATGTCCTCTTGCATTTATCACGTGCGCCTGTGCAGGCTTAGGATGCGCCCTCTACAGGAGTTCCTCGACGCCCGCTGGATTCAAGCGACGGGCAGCTTCGAGGACAGGATCGCTCTCAACGAGACCTTCCGACGATGGATCCGGTGGTGGGGCACCCGCACTCATCTAGTGGCGGGGACAGACTTTCAGACCCCAGCCCACCAGGCGACGGTGACGACGGATGCCTCCCTGAAGGGGTGGGGAAGCGCACACCGGAGATCTTCATGTGAGAGGCCTTTGTCTCCCGGAGGAGAAGCCGCTCCACATCAACATTCTGGAGCTCCGGGCAGTGTTCTGGGCCCTCAGTTCCTTTCTCCCGTCCCTCAAGGGCAAGGTGGTGAGGATCTTCACCGACAACACCACCACGATGTTCTACATCCGGAAGCAGGCGGAACCAGATCCCCGGCCCTATCCAAGGAAGCCCAGGATCTGTGGAATTGGGCTGTTGCTCAAGGGATGTTTCTGGTGCCGTTTCATCTGGCAGGGATAAAAAACACCATCGCCGACTCACTCAGCAGAGAGCTGCGCTCGTGCCACGAGTGAGAACTACGCCAGGATCAAGTGGACCGACTCTTTCAGTGATGGGGCAAACCCCAGATCGACCTGTTCGCGACGGCGGCGAACTCCAAGTGCCAGAGGTTCGCCAGCAGGTTCCCCAACCGAGGAGCATGGGCGATGCTTTCTCGTGCCCCTGGGACGGCCTTTTCCTATATGCGTTCCCTCCGTTGCCGCTGCTGCTCCGACTCATCAACCAGCTCACGAGGTCCCGGTGCAGGATGATCCTCGTCGCACCAGCATGGCCGAGGCAGATCTGGTTCCTGGACCTTCTGAACTTGTCAGCGTCCCTACTGGTCAAGCTGCCGACGAACGCAGATATTCTTTACAGAGAAGGAGGCGCCATCCTTCATCACGACCCGGAGTCGCTGAACTTGCAGGCCTGGCTCCTGCAGCACTAGAGTTTGGAGGGTACGATATCCCGGATGACTGCAGAGAGGTTCTTGCAAAGGCCAGGGCGTCCTCAACTCAAGTGCTACGGACATAAGTGGAAGAGGTTCTCTGTCTGGTGCCGTGCACAGAACATTAACCCTCTGCGGATTACGGCCCCTCAAGTACTGCCGTACCTACTGTTGCTGGCCAAGGCTGGACTAGCTCACGCTTCCATCAAGATGCATCTGGCTGCGATCTCCCGATACACCAGAACTACGGGATGGGCGTCCTTGTGGTCTCATCGCATGGTGAAGGAATTTATGAAGGGACTGTTCCGATCGTTCCCGCCGGTGAAGGCTCCTGCCCCGGCGTGGGAACTCGACGTGGTGCTGTCCAGGCTCATGGGGGTGCCATTCGAGCCTCTGCATTCGGCGCCTTTGAAGTTCCTGTCGTGGAAGACAGCATTTCTTGTGGCCATCACCTCCGCACGACGAGTGGGAGAGATCCAGGCCCTATCCTACAAGCCTCCATACTTGACTTTTCACGACACGAGGGTGGTGCTGAGGACACACCCCTCCTTTATGCCCATGGTGCCGTCGGACTTACACCTCAACGAGCCCTTGGTGTTACCAGTTTTCGGCTCGGCAACAGCAACAATCCCTGTGGAAGATAGAAAGAGACATTAAGAGCAAAAGGAACACCGAAAAGCACAGGGAACGAAAGAAGACAGGAGAGGGAATTAAGGCTGAAAGACTCACCTGAGCACATTAAACAAGTCGGTGTCACAGCTGGACTGGACCCGATACAAGGGCACAGGACCAGTGAAGCAACTAGGACCTCGGAACGCCCACAACTAACACACGCCTCTGCACTGAGACGCAGGACGGAGAGCTCAAGAAAATAAGGTGAGGCATAACCCAATGGGAAGGGACTTGGTCAGTGGGAGGTGGGAACCTCCATCACAGGCTCAGTATCTAAACCCCCATTCTCCTGTCATAGGACCTGCCCATCAGCCAACATACAAACAAGCAGAAAGGGGTCCAGGATAGCGCACAGCCTCCCATCCAGTATTGAGTGGCGTCCAAGAGGAAGACGATCATGTTGGTACCTTTTTTGGACGACATTTGGGAGGAAGCCCTGCCCCTCATGAAAACCCATGCATGGCTCCACCCAAACGAGACAGCTTGTAGAAGAAATACAGAGTGCCGGACTCTGCACCCAAATGCTTGAGGTCACAACAGTTGCCGGACACAGTAGTGTCGCCCACTGTAAGAAAATGTTAGCCAATCCGACCTCCGCATCATCAGTCCCTTGTCCGAGGGAAAGATTGCTGCCATGGGGAAGAGAGTCATCTACACGACTGCATCCACGATCAAAGCGGCTAATGCTCTGGCTATCTTGTCCCCATATGACCGTGAGCTTTGGTACAAGCTGGACCCTATCCTGAAATTCCTTCCCGACGACATGAAAACTGATGCTCTCACCCTCTACCAGGAAGGGGTGGTGATGTCAGACCATGCCATTACGGTGTCAGTGGACATCACCGACACAGGCTTCCGACAGATGGGAAACTGTGTTTGCCTTCGTCGGCAGGGATGGTTGAAGGCCACAAACTTTTGCCAGGCCGTTCATGCAAAGGTGCTGGACATGCTTTTCGACAGTGAAACTCTGTTCAGGAAGGCGGTTGACGAATCCCTTCAACACATAGAGATGGACACAGAGACGGCACATTCCCTTGGCACTCTGCAGCAGCATCGCTCATATTTCCGCTCCTCCATGGGAAAATCGAGCAGATCATCCAAGGCATATTCCACATCGTACAGGCAACCTCCCCGATCCTCCACCCAGGAAGTCTACAGAGGTCGCTCCCAGGCCTACAGTAGCAGAGGTCAGTGTCGCCGTTGCCCACAGGGCATGGCGCCGGTGCCCAAGCAAGCGTGAACCAGCCAAGACATCATGCCCACACTTGTGCACCCTGGTGGGGGACGGGCTGACGACACATGCTTGGCCAACTGGAGGAAGGGGATTTTTTTACGTTGTTGGACCTAGAGGATGCATACTTCCATGTCCATATCCACAGGAAACATCAAAAGTTCCTATTGATTGTGGTACAAGGCCAACACTACCAGTTCAAGGCCCTACCGTTCAGCTTAAAGTCAGCCCCAAGGCTATTCCCAGAGTGACAAACTCAAAATGCCAGAGGTTTGCCAGCAGATTCCACCAACCAAAGAGCATGGGGGACACGTTCTCCTTCCTGTCGGAAGTTCTGTTTCTATACACTTCATCTGTTTCCTCTTTTGCTACGTGTGATCAACACATTCAGTGTCCTGCAAGCTGATGCTCATATTCCCGGTGTCACAGAAGCAGATTTGGTATCCGGACCTGCTCAGCCTGCCTTTGTCACCTCCAGTCAAGTTTCCAGTACTTTGAGATCTGCTCACCAGAGAGAGAGGTGCAATCCTTCACCACGACCCAGGATCTCTGAACCTGAAGGCATGGCTACTGCAGCCTTAGAGTTTGGAGGTTATGAGCTGGCAGCGGACTGCAAGGAGGTCCTTGTCAAAGCCAGGGTGTTGTCGACACTAAAGTGCTACGGCCATAAGTGGAAGTGTTTTTCTACATGGTGCCGGTTGCAGAAGATTACCCCTCTGGGGGTCACGGGCCTATAGATTCTTCCATACATGCTTTACTTTTTCAAAAGCTGGTCTGGCTCACGCATCCATCAAGGTACACCTGGCGGCCATCTCACGCTATACCAGACCCCCGCGAAGATCTTCGTTGTGGTCCCACAGATCCGTCAAGGAGTTTCTCAAGGGGCTTTTTTGATCTTTCCCGCTGGTGAAAACGCCTGCCCCGGCATGGGAACTCAATGTAGTCCTGACAAGACTCATGAGGGCACCTTTCGAACCTATCTATCAGGCCCCACTCGAGTTTCTTTCATGGAAGACAGCATTCCTTGTGGCCATCACCTCAGCCAGACGAGTGGTTGAGATGCAAGCACTTTCCTTCAATCAGCCGTATCTGACTTTCCACAAATCGAGGGGGGTGCTGCGTATGCACCTCTCTTTCATGCCAAAGATCCCGTCAGAATTCCACGTCGGTGAGCCTTTGGTGTTGCCTGTTTTCTTCCCAAACCCTTCGTTGCCGGCGGAGAGGACTTTGCATTCGCTGGACTTTGCTCTTGCCTTGAAGTTCTACTTGGCATGGACAAAGAGTTTTCGGAGGACTTCTCAATTGTTTATGAACTTTGAACCTTTGAATCATGGGAAGACCTTGTCCAAGGCTTCCATCTCAAGATGGCTCTCCGGCTGCATCAGGCACTGTCATTGGCTGGCTAACTGGCCTCTGCCGGGCTGTCTGAGAGCCACCTCCACCAGAGAAATTGCTGCAATGACAGCGTTGCTTTCTGGTGTGCCCCCGCTCGACATCTGCAGGGCTGTAACGTTGAGGTCCATGCATACCTTCACAGGGTTCTACTGTGTCGACAGGGATTACAGGGAGGAGTCCAGAGTCAGCCAAGCAGTGCTACGCACCCGGTTCGCTTGATGTGAATCTGTTCCAGTGGTAAGTGTTAGTTGCTTCTGTTGAGCCTTGCCACCTCCTGTGGTTGTGTGTAATGTGTACTGCTGTGTATTCGTTATTCATGAGCATGTGATTCCATGCCAAACCCCCTGCTGGGGAAGGTTTAAGTTACTTACCTGTAACTATTGTTCTCCAGCATTGGTCTCGCATGGATTCACATGCGAACCCTCCCTCTGGCCCCTCAACAGCTCTGCTTGGTCATACTGCCACTTTACATGCTTACCCAATCTGAAGATAGCTGCTGGAGGCGGGGCATAGGGAGAGGACTGTCTGGGTGGGGGCAGTATGATCCAGAGGACAGTGATTGGGTTAGAGGAGAAATACTGTTTCAAAGTGAAAATGTTTTTTCTTTTACTGAGGATTCCCAGCTAGACAACGTGGAATATTCATGAGCATGTGAATCCATGCCAGACCCATGCTAAAGAACAATAGTTACAGGTAAGTAACTTAATCCCTATTCCAGTGACAGTAGTGAAAAATCTTGGGGTCTATCTTTCATCTTCTCTCTTTATGGCTTCTCAGGTGAGCGCATTATGCAAAACAGATCACTTCTTATTGAAGGTGCTTCGCAGGGTCTTGCCTTTTTTGCAGACTCACCTTTATCCAGCAGTAGTTGCTTCTCTTGATACCAGTCGCCTATTTTACTGCAATGCTTTGTATATAGCCCAGCCCATCGGTCTGATCCATCGACTTTTGCTGTTGCAGAATCTTGCTGCTCGGGTGGTCACTGCCACTCCTTATGACTTCCACATTAGTCCAGTTTTGAGATCTCTTCTCTGGCTTGCAGCGGAAAAAAGCATAGTTTTTAAATCCTTGTTTGGGTCACCAGCCCTACTATCAAGTGGGCGCAGACTTTCTGCAGGAAAAGTTTCTTCCCTACATTCCACACAGGGCTCTCTGCTCCAGCAACGATTGTCTGTTGGGTGCGGTTACGAAATTTCATCTGTGTAGGGTTGGAGGCCAGGCTGTTTCGATAGCTGTTAGTAAGCTTTGGAATGATCTCCCGGCTAGCTCGAGACATACCAAAAATCATCTGCAATTCCATTGTCATCTTGTTATTGTTATCACTGTCTATTTGTGTATTTGCATGCGACAAATGCATTTTACATAACATAACATAACATTGGCAGTAACAGTAATTTTGTTCGGCGGAATTGCCACCGTAAATGGGTTCCTTGCAGTAATTCTACAGAGAATCGGCAGAATTACTGTTACCGCCATTAAGAATGGTGGAATTACTAAACAGTAATTCTGCCAAAAATTGGCAGAACTGCCGCCAGGTGGAAACAGCCTCCCTTTGAAAAGGGGAAGCTGATCAGCGGCCATTTTGAAAAACACAATCTACTGAATATCTCTAGTTGCAGCAGCCATCTATGGAAACTGAAAACATCCGCCAGATCAGAGGAGAAATCGAAAAGTTGTGCCCTGGAAATGAGGCAGCGTAAGCCCAGATTGATGGAGGCAGAGTTTATAGTCCGGACCGATAAGGTGGTGGCCAACACTGATGCTTTGTATGGGGCCAGCAGTAGAGAGACCACACAGCAGCATAAATCCACCAGCTGCTCAGAGATCCATGGCAAGGTGGTGGCAGTGGGGACTGTACCCTGAGGGAGAGGATCAGAAGAAAAGGTGGAATTACCTGAATGCCAGGGTGAGTAATCTCCTTGCCCAACACCATAGGGAGACAGCTGCAACAGGAGGAGGGTCTGTGACGCCCCTGGTCCTGACCCCCTGAGAAGAGAATATCCGCACCATCCTCCTGGCCGACTGGATGGAGTAGGAGCAGCTGAGTGCAGAGCTGCCAGCCAACCTGAGACTGGTAAGTGCAATGTGAAACATCGACTCACAACAAAGCACACAAGGACTTCACTGCTCATCAACCTGCCGACTATGGGGCTGGAAATAAAATGCACCTTGGCACACACCAATGAGCAGGCCACCTGCCAACTCACAGACTTGACGTGCTGCGAGAGGACAGTGTGAAATGTACCACATGTGTAATATATAAGTATCCATATGTACCCTGAATGGACTGTTCTACAGGCAATGGGCTTGCAGCATCACCCTCAGACGCAGAGGCATACGCAAACGTGCAATCCTTTGGGTCAGAAAGACATATGTGAGGCATATGCCTCCCATCCCCATCCGCACACAAACAGGTCTCATGAGGGACTGTAGGAATGCTGCACACATCTGTCGAGGCCTGCACAATGAAACGCTGCAACCAGTCTCACCGCCATGATCACCCAATGTGGCCACTACACAATCCCTTCAGGGCCACACCACCTACTGCCTTCAGACAGTCAACATGCATTCACCAGTTGCATGGTACAAAGCCATAAAGTCCCTGGAGTCATATGCGAAACACCTGTTAGGGAGAACTCTCATAAATGGTTGATTTCCTTTACCTACTGAGCCCCTCAGCAGCTTTGCTGGATTTCTAGGATTTATTTTTTTCACCTGGTAAGAGTGTGAGCTTTTTTACCCACTCTTACATGTGTTTTGCTATGTGTGTTTCTACTTTGTGTGATCTTGGGCACTGGAGCCTCACCTACTCCAGTGCACCATATTTTTCATGTGTTACACTGCACCTTCCCACCGACTCCATTTTCTGGGGCTGACTACAGTCCCCCAGAAAAGGGTAAAGTTGCCATTAACTTTACCTTAGTCACTTTAGACCACAGACCCAGTACACCCCATCTTCCATGGAGTATTGGAAAGGGTTAATTCTTATCCCTTTTTGTCTATGCCGCTAGGGGGATTGTTTTGCTCCCTTTACTTTAAGACTTGGCTGGTGGCAGTGGTATCTACCCTAACTTTTCTACCGCTATTATCTTATATAAACGTGGTACTGTTTTAGGCTATTATATTAGCCTCAAACATAAAACCCGCTTGACCGAATACATTTTATTTTGACTCCGGACGGTTTTATTCGCCATTTCTTTTTGTTAAAGTCTTTCTAGTGTTTTACTCTGCGCGCCAAACCAGGTTTGGTCCCTTTGTTCATCGCTTTTTCGCGGGCTTCCACAAAGAAGCCCTCCTTTAGGCGCCTGAGAGTCTGGGTAGGCAGGATATGAGGGAGGGGTTTTAGGACCCCTGCCATGGGTTCCCTTGGTAACCCAAGTCCCACTCCTGTCTGATTGGCTAAGGGGACTGGCCTTGCCAGGCCAGCCACCCTGCTGTGTGATTGACAGCCAGGCTGTATAAATGGGGAAAAACTGCATAAAAAGCAGGTCTCTGGACCTGGAAGAGCAGAGTCACCACTGGAACGAAACAACCAATGAGGAACTGGAAGAAGAGGATCCCTACAATGACTGAACCGCCCGGTGAAGCCCTGCTGCAGGTCCGAATCTCCAGAATCCGATGACAGAGAAGATCCTCCAGGAAACTTCTTCCCTTGAGCTGGTAGGACCAACCAGTTCACCCAAACTGCAAGCCAGGACCCCTCCTCTGGTCGAATTCGCTGTACAGAGCTACAGTGGGCTGGATAGCCAGGAAGGTCGGACCCTGCTTGGGTTCTAAGGAGCGCACCTTTTATTTGTTGCTTTGCTCTGCTGCAGGTTTCTTCCCTGGGTAGTGCAGGACCCTCCAGTCTTCCTACTTCTGATCAGTCCGACAGTCACTTCAGGAACCGTGAGCCTGCAGGAACTACCAGGAACGTCTGCCTCAGCTACAGATCCCTCTCTGTTTTAAGGTACTGTGCAAATACGCTTGTTCGTTTCGTTCAACCGCGGTGAAAGTGTTTGAAATCTTTCTACAATCCGAGGGCTTGTCCTTCTCTTCTCTTTGAACTGACTTTTCTACCAACCAACCTCGTCTGGAAACCGTGCCCCGAACTTTACAGCGAACTACCCTGAACTGTATTATCTTGAGCAAAAGACCTTTGAACCATTGACTTTGACCCTAAGCCTTTTCTATCTGATTTTATCATTGTTTTGTTTGTTTTGTTATTTTTTTTCTGTAGCGCTCTGGACCCGGGAGTAGCAGGGCGCTTAGTACAGGTTACAAGGCACAGCACATAGAACAATTTGAAAACAGTTATATACAGGAAATATAGGCAGTGGGGGTGATAGCACCCAATAATGACATAAGTGAGGCATAAACAATAAGTACAGTTTATAGATAGGTCTAGCTTCAAGGTTGACTTTTTGTCAGAAGCCACCCAATGGCAAGTTTCCTGAATGACTGGAAGGATTTGGATATTTAATATTCAGTGGCAGGGTGTTCCAAAGTTGGGAAGCGAGGACAGGAAAGTTTGAGCCTCCGGCTCTTTTAGAGGTAAATCTAGGTACTGTGAGACATAAGGTATTGGAAGATCTCGTGGTTCTGATGGAGGATTTCATGGTAAATGTGTTAGTCAGGTAGGGAGGTGCTAGGTAGTTGAGAGCTTTGTAGGTGAGGCAGAGTGTTTTTAGATCCATTTTATGTTGGATGGTGAGCCATTTGCATGTGGTTCTAGTGGCAGAGATGTGCTCACGCCTGGGAATGTTTAGCGCTGCCCGTAACACATTATTTTGAAGGACTTGGAGTTTGATTATCGCTTGGTTGGCACCTAAGTAGAGGCTGTTGCAGTAGTCTAGCTTAGATTGTATAAGTGCTCTGGCTAGCGTGAGGCAACTGTTAGGGGAGAGAAATGGTCTACAGGCTCTGATTAGTTTTCCGGTATAGGCAGTGGCAGAGGCGGTCGCGTTAACTTGCTTAGTGAGGTTAATATTGGCATCAAGATAAAAGCCGAGTGTTTTCATGTTTTTGGTGACCGGGATAGTGTTGCCATCAATTATGATGTTAGAGTAATTGGGACTTAGTTTTTGTAAGTTGTTCGGTGAGCCAACAATGAGCAGTTCAGTCTTCTCATCATTCCTTGTAATTTCATCAATCTGACTTTTAAGGTCAACAAGGGCAGTTTCTGTTCTATGATGAGGCCGGAAGCCAGACTGACGCAATCCGAGTAATTGGTTAGTCTCTAGGTAATGCTGAATTTGCAAGTAAGCAACTCTGTCAAGGGTTTTTAACAAGAAGGGAACAGTTGTGATAGGCCTGTAATTTGTAGGGATGGTAGGGTCAAAGGTCTGTTTTTTAGTAGCGGGAGGACCCATGAATGTTTCAGATTGTTGGGTACCGAATTAGTGGAGAATGACACGTTTATGAGCTTAGAAATGAAGGGGGCGAGGTCTCTTGCATCTTTTATGATCTGTGCAGGGCAACTGTCCCCTTTGCAGTTTGATGGTTTGAGGGATGTTATAATTTTTTGCACTTCTAGTATGGTTACATTTTTGAAGGTGAAACCCTGGTTAGTGTTAGGGGGGGTAGGTGGGCTGGGAATAGTGGGGCTAGAGGTGGGGCTACTATTGAAAAGTTGAAGTCTTTTATTTTCGATTTTAGTTTGTAGGCCAGTAATTTTGTTCACAAGGGCATCTTGGATACTAGTGCACCAGAGTTGGTCCTTAACGGACGTGTCCATAGGTGGATTGGGGTTTTCTAACTCCTTCAGGATAGTGAATAATTCTTTGGTACTGGAACTAGCATTACTTATTCTTGTATTGTAGGCTTCCTTTTTAGTGCGAATAATTTCTTTTTTTATAAAGGGAAGATGCATTTATGAGATTGACTTTGTGTTCCTCTGTTGGATTCATTTTCCAAAGGGTTTCCATTTTGGACTTTTTATTTCTTTATATTTTGAGTTCTGGTGTATACCAGGAGTTAAGATGTGCTTTGGGTTTACTTTTGCGTAGTTTTAGAGGGGCAACAAGGTCAATAGCTTTGGTCATGGCGTTGTTGTAGGTGTCTACTAGTGAGTTGAGGTCTGATGTGTTGGGGATCATGTTTAGGGTGGGTAGAACCAGTGGGATGAGGGCTTCGGCGGTGATGTTCCGCTTATTTCTCGTCAGACATGCTGGTACAGGTGGGCGCTGTATGTGGAGAGGGTTATTAGTACTAATGTCAAATGAGAGTAGGAAGTGGTCGGTCCATATAAGTGGTTGGGGGTCCTTACAGATAATGTTGCAGTTGTGGGCAACAAGCCAGTCTAAGGTTCTGCCTTTCTGATGTGTAGGTAAGGTGTTAAGTTGAATGTAGTTGTGTTCGCCAAGTACATTGGCATGGGAAGATGCTGGAGTGTTGTGGGGATCATTGTAGCCCAAGTTAAAGTCACCTAGAATAATATTCTGTGATAGAGGTTTAGATTTTTCAGCTATGCAGGAAGTTATATCTTCCTCGAAGGAACCTATGGGACCAGGGGATCTGTATAATAGTTCCAGGGTGATGGAGTTCTTAGGGGAGGTTTGAATTTTAATGGATAGGTGTTCACAGGAATTTAGGGGAAGGGAGGTCACAGATCTAATGTCAAGCGAGGATTTGAAAATAAGTGCTACACCTCCTCCACAGGCATTAGGTCTGTCAGCCCTGAGGATGGAGTAGTTGTCTGGAACTGCGAGAGATAGAGAGGGGCCTGCTGCGGCATGAAGCCAATTTTCTGTGGTGGCGAGGAAATCCAGGTCTGCTGAGCGGATGATATCTGCAATTTCCGTAGGGTGGGCCCCAAGGGATCTAACATTGAGTAAGACTCCTTTAAGTGGCACAGAGTTTGCAATGGTGTTTTTATTAGTGATTTTAGTAGTGGGAATGTTGGTTATTTTGCTAAGTAGGGTGGGGAGTCTACAACCTAGTCTGTCGTTACGGGTCATGAGGTTGGGGTAGGCTGTAGGGCGATGTTCTAGCACATTGCGTAAGTTCTGGATGTTATCTGAGTGGTCATCTGTGGCGAGGTTAGGTGGAGTGTTACGTAAAGTAACGCTAATTTTAGTACTATGGTCTGTAGGTGGACTGTGGGGGAAAGGAGGTAGGGAGGGTAGGAAGGATGTGGGGCAGGGAATGGGGTGGTGTCTAGGACAGCCAAGCTTGCCAAGTCCATTACTGAGAGGGATAAAACTATTTCTGCTACAAGGCGTGAAATCGGGCAAAATACAGAAAGGGAACATGATGAGTACTAGCCAGGCTGGCATAGTTCAGATATGGATTCAGGTAGTAGCTGGTTAGCAACTATAAGGCACAACACAGTCAGTGTGGTCTGTTAGCGACCATAAGGCACAACACAATCAATGTAGTCTGTTAGCGACCATAAGGCACAACGCAATCAATGTGGTCTGTTAGCGACCATAAGGCACAACACAATCCGTGTGGTCTTAGCGACCATAAGGCACAACGCAATCAATGTGGTCTGTTAGCACCCTAGGGTTTAGCACATAGTGCAGAGGGACAGCATCTAAGTTCAGAGTTGTACCTAAAGCTATAAAACCAAAGGTGTCATATGCGAACACAGTGGTCGTGTGTCAGAGCGCAAAGCTATGAGGCACAAACTTGCAGGTTAGAATGCTGGGTACAATTACTGCATGTGACTGAAAAAAAGCAGTCTAGGTGCTGTTTGCTCGTGGGAGCCCAAGAACTATAGACACGAGAAGAAACAAACATGGTTGAGGTAAAGGTGATGTCGTAGGTAGTTGCACACAGTGTTAAACAACAAAACAGTGACCATCGTAGAGTAAGGCATCCGTAACCGCGGTAGCAGTATATTTAGGTACAGATATCTAGATACCTAGATACCTGGATTCAATTCTAGTCAGAAAAGCAGTAGATTAAGATGCAGAGGGGCACAAATTCAAGTACATAAATCAAGCATACCTAGGTTCGATTTTTGCAGAGGGGGCCTAAAATGCAGTAGTTTAAAAATGCAGAGGGGCGCAGTGCAAATGCATTAGTAACAAGCACACGAATGTGATTTGTCTGTGAGGGGAGGTAATAGAGATGGCCACCAGATTGTAGAGTACATAGGTCCGACTGGAAGTGGTGCACTGTTGCAAATATTATTGTTTTGAGCAACCTTAACGTCCAGTACAGTGACTGGGACACATAGCAGATGACGGTAAGGTAATAAAGGGTGCAGATAGAGTGGATAAGGTAGAAGGCGCAGGTGGAGTAGGTTAGCAGATGAGGATTACTCACAACCTCATAAGAGAGGGGCAGGGGGTGGCCCTGGGCTCTGGTCAGCTCAGGACAGTCTCTGGACAGTTGTTGGCCTTACCCTCAGGGCCTTTCCAGGAAGGGCTGGCTCCCGATAGGCTCCTGATGTTGATGGAGGGGCCAATCACCGACAGGTAGCAAGGTGGTGGAGGGGCTGCAGATGCTGGGCAGTGTAGGAGACGCGGGCGGCCATCTTTAAAATGTGACCACCTCGTGTATTCTAATGGTAGCAAAAGGTGCTGTTGGCATTTACAGCAAGGCTGCACAGCTCAGGTGCAAAACGAATGCCTGTGATTGAAAACTTGCATCCTTTGTGGATAGTTCCACGGCTACCGCGCTTTCCGCGCTAAGAATAGCCAAGAGTTGCCTGCATACCTTTGTATGGTGGACGCCTCGGGCAGATGAAGATGAAACCAACTGTTTCTGCAGTGGTTCGGAGCTCCTGCTCCTGTCCCAGAATGGTGCGAGTGGCTGGGACGTACGGCTGCAGTAGCTGGATCACAGAGCTTTCCACGAAAGTAAGCTCCCGCCTACCCGCTCCCGATAGGCTCCTTGTAGTCTCTCTTGTTCGCTTGCCCTGAGTACTTACCTGTTGGTCTGGATCCATTTCTGTTAACTTTTGTCTTTCCCTCCCTTTTAAATTGCTAGAGTGCCATTTTGCTCCCACGTCATTTTGTGAGCTGAACTTGTCTGGAATGTAAGGGAAGTGGTGTGGTGTATTAAGAGTGATTTTTAGACTGCTTATAATAGTGTAATGTTATACAACTGAAGAGTGAAATAAATGTATATTCTTTTACTTGAAAACCTTCAGTCAGTGTTTGCCTGAATCATCGTAATTGCTGTCCTTTGTGTAACTATTTGATACTGCTCACTTACTCTTGAGATAAGTCTGGCTGCTCCGCTACTGCTACCACTTTAACTGTGTAGTACAGGCTTGTACCAAAGGTGAAATTGTACTGTCACTTGTAGTCTTAATTGTGTGTGGTGTTCCCAAAGGGTACTGCATATAATTCTGCCTAGCACTGGTGTACAGCGGTGAGGATCAAAGTAGAGTGCTGCTATTGCTTTGGATCAGCTAACCACAAGCCTGACATCACTAAAAAGCAATATTAATCATGTCTGATATGGAAAGCCACAGTCAGAAGACCCTACTGAGTTACACTGCTGATTATTTAAGAAGCATGTGTAAAGAAAGGAAACTCTTTGCCAAAGGAAAAAAGTCTGAATTGATTGAATAATTGTTAGAGTCCAAGTCTAGGGAGTGCACCTGGGGCATGCTCAGGCCATGCAGGATGCCATTCAGAGGGTCTTCAAGAAGGGTGTACACCGCTGTGGAGAAATAAATATGAAACACGGACTACCCCTGTCTCCTGTTTTTTAACACAGTATCAACCACACCTTATGACATGTGACTAGACTTGTCCTATTCCAAAAAGTACCCCAGACTCTGGATTCTTTTATCAAACACACATGTTGGTTAATTTATTTTTTGCCAACACTTCTTTGCTTATTATAAACTTTCATACAGAAAAGTATCAAAAACACATTACAAAAAACATTTTTCAAAAGTATTTTTCAAGGGTTACATATATACATTGGCGTTCTTGTTTTGCCATCTGTTCACGAATTGTACAGTTGTAAGCAGGGAAAAAAGCTTTTTCCAAAAGATTTTTTTAAAAATATAGAACAATCAATTTTACAAAATAACATACCGTTAGGATGATGTGTCAACGCGTTTCGGCCTATTTACAAGGAATGAACCCTATCCTCTAGTAGGTTCTTCCGTATGGTTCTGAAGGCCTTCGTCAGGACAGGTGATAATGCTGTTTTATTGTGGCTTTAACCTTCAATAGTTCTTGTTTTTGTAGAATTTAACTAGGATAATTTTCTTAGGCAGGACTCAATAGATGATGCCAATTTACTTGCTATAAGCAACAAGTTTTCAATTATGGCAAGGGTGTCATGATTGGTACACTGGAATACCTACGTTACTATCTGCAGATATTGTTTCCCTGTCTCAGTTTGCAACGAGATGTAGGTTTATTGGTCATACGAGACGCTGAGTCGCATTCAAGCTACACTGTGGAGAGGCAGAGCAGGAGGGTTGCTGATGACATAGCGGCAGTGACAGTAGTGGGCCAAAGGGTGCAGGAGTTGACAGAGTCCATTTCCTTTGGCAATGAGACCTTGCTGAAGGCTGACTCTGACACTCCCAACACATTTGTGGGGTTGAAACGGCCAGCTCCATCTTGGCCACACCCACTGAAGAATCCCTGCCCAGCACCCCTTTAAGGTTCTCCCGGAGGAGACCACCCCCCTCACCAGCTTCAACACAGGGACATGGCAAGTGCCAAATGAGATGGGGGGGCATGCCACAGGCATTGTTTAGGAGATGTGGGTGTTGTGACCAATTGAGGGAATGTGTCACTTCTCCCCAAGGAGGAGGCCCCCCTGTGGGGCTAGGCAGGTGAGCCCGCTCTGCAACACCCTCCCTAAGGGTTGAGGCAAGTGGGACCTCACCAGGAGACACTTCCTCCTTTAGGGACAAGGACTCCCGTTCCCATGAGTGACTCCCTCATGGGCCCCAAGTGATGGCCTATATGGACTTGTATAATAAATCAGAAGGTTATCAGTCTAATGAAGATAATGTGAATCTATTTGGTCAACAACTAGAAGTTGAGGATGTCCCTTTAATGAGAGTCTCCAATGGACTGCACAGAGGAGTCGGAAAAGGGATGAGGGATCAAAGAACCAACGAGACAGGCCAGCAGGTTGAGACAGAGCAGAAGGCCGAGAGAAGCACAGGAAGTCCCCTGTTTATAGCAGAACAGAAGAAGCTGGGGCTGTTGCCAAACGCGGAGCATGCGCAAGCCCAATCAGCTCTGATGCAGTGGGAAATGCTGGGAAGCCTGCGTCTGAAACCTGGGAAGATTGCGAACCGGTGGAACAGAAGAAGTCGGTGGTGGCGTGACCACGATGCAGCCGTGGTGGCCACCTCCCCCGTGCAACGACACTGATACCACCTGCAGGAGTAAGCAACTCCCGACTCGAGTCAGGCCATCAGTGATATCAACCAAGAGATAATGGGATGCTGAAAGTAAGCTGCAGAGATGAAAGGAAGCAGATAGAAATGTCAAAGTGCTGCAGGTACTGACAACGGTCCCCCGGAAGACAGAAGGTAATACGGGGAACGGGACTATCGGGAAGTCTGCAGCGACTCATAAGTTAAACAAAACTCATCCTAGTATTAATATGACAAAGTTTGGAAGCAATTTGTTGAACCAGAACTGTATGGAGGAAGTAATGAGAAATGAGGAAAACACAGACTGGGAGAGAGATAAATTGAGAGTTTGTCACACCGGGAAAATCGGAAAGCCACCACACATCCAAAGGATAAGAAATAGACTATACCAGAGGGAGACATTTGGGCAATACCAACCTGCGAGTGCAAGAAGATATGATATGATATTTTATTTGTATCGCACTCGTACACAAGTGTTTCAAGAAAGAACTTGTACATGAAACAGCACTCTAGGAGTGGGTGAATGGTAATTGGAAGTAAAGCTGACAAGACATCCTAGAGGAGTGTAATATAATAGAGGGTCTGAAACCCTCCTGCAGAGAAAGGAACCTGAACAAAGCTAAAATAACACATAAAGAGGAGACAAGGGAAACTATCAGTCCCCTAGAAGAACTACAGAGCTTGATACAACAGATAACGAAAGACTATCTGCGCATAGCTGGTAGAGTGGACCATAATAATGCAGAGAATCTCTGTGACAAAACGCAGCATCCAGGAGAAGGGAGTCAATCTCCTGGCCTTAGTTAGTTATACTAGTGGTAGAGGTCAGATAGGTTAGATTTGGACAGCGGAGAGACTTGCATTTGGACCTTCACCTGGATAAACAAGTGTCTTAGAAAATAGGCAGGGAACACCCCATAGTTCTAAGGAGAGAGAGACATTATTTTATGTTGAATAAACTACATAGTCAAAATGTCTATACAGCATCCGTGTCCTCCTTCTGATCCTCCCCAGTGGGCAAGGGACAGTTGGGGATGAGGGTGTGGGGAGGGGGATCGTGATGAGGATGAGGGTTTGAGAAGGGGGATGGTGTTGGGGTAGTGTGTGGATATATGGAATAAATCAATGTTGAGTCCAGGTATGTTTCCAGCGCTCATTCAATAGAAGTGATGTATATACATTCAGTGTATGGTCACAGTACTGTGAGGGGTGCATATGTGTGTAATCAAAAATAGTTATCCATTAGGTCCTGGAGGACTATGCGTCCTCCTCTCACCTCTCCATGTATATCCTGAGGTGCACTGATGTCATATGCTACGTATTCATTATCAGAGCCAGGGGGATGGGTGGGGGTGGAGAGTCCTCTTCTGGTGGCAGTGTAATATCCCGTCATATGCACATGTTGTGCAGCGTTGCGCATAGCATGAGGATTTTCCCAACTTTATCATGGCTATGAATGAGTGCACCGCCTGTCCAGTGGAGGCACCTGCATCTTGCCTTTAGCAGTCCAAATGTATGCTCAATGCATGTCCTGGTCCTCCTGTATGCCTCATTATAAGCTTTCTCTTCCAGTGTATCAGGGTTCCTCACATGTGTCATCAACCAGGATAACTGTGGATTGCCCGAGTCAGCTACAACAAATTGAATTGGAAGTACAGTGTTGAACATGACAGTTTGCTAACATTTGTTCTTAATCCATTCTCCATGAGTACCTCTGTGTCGTTTCATTGTCAGATTGCCTACTTACCAACAAGCCAGTGTGACGAATCTGATGATCTCATCCCTTTTTCTTTCCCGACTAAACTGGAACCTGATACCCATATGGGCACTACTGTGATGAGGAAGAACAAGAGTGATCTCAGGGAGGATAACTCCATGCAAACTGAGACAAGGAGGCCCTCTGGGGATGAATGGATCATACAGAGAAGTTCCAGTAAGGGGTCTAGTCTTTGCACAAACCCTGAAATCAAATGGAGGATAAAAACTAAAGACAGGTGTTACTCCTGGAGAAGTAGTTGGAGTAGTAGCAGCAGATGGAGGATCAGAAGTAGCTAGAGCAGTAGTGCAAGCTGGAGAGGTTGTGGAATTAGATTTGCGAGCGAGAAAAGGAGCGAATAAAGGAAACCAAATGAGAAAGCGAAAGTTTGTATTGCCGCCAAGTGGCTGCTGAAGGAAAGAATGAGTCGGCGAGGGAGCACGGAAAACATTCCCCAGGGAAAACCTTTTAACTGGAGCCAACATCGTCCCGAGGGGAGATTTGATATCCTTGCAGGCGCTGCAACCGAGGTACCCTGCGACAGCAGCACATAAATCTCATTGTGACCGACACATCCTAAAAGTTACCAAAGGACGTGTAGTCTGGTTGGAGGACAACCGATACCAAAGAGGAATGCCTGCTGGGAGAGCTGTCCCAAGGGAGAGACGATCCCTGTTTGGAACGGACCGATGAGCGCACGCAGCATCTGCGGCTGGGAGAGTGCCCCCACAGGCGGAGGGCAGACAGTTGCGTGCTGCTAGCCTGATCGGTGTTATCCTGGGGAAAGGCACTGCGGAGGGAGTTCTGGTGGAATAGTGCTGGGTAGGAGAGTGAACCCAGCCTACTGTGAAAGTGACATGGACAAAGAAGCACGCTGGGGATAAGCAAGGTAAATAAAATAAAACGTTGTTTTATTTTCTTCGTTCCAGCATTTGGGCAAAAGTTACAGTTGGCCAGCTGTAAAATGTACAGGCTTGGGCAGGAGAGTGAACCAAAGCTGTGCCTCTTCCTGAAGTTAGACAGAGAAAATATACCTATTATTTATACCTCTTTTACTCATCCCAGTGTTCTGGTAAAATAAAGACCATACGTGGTAGATTAGTAAACCAAGTGTCTCTGAAAATGAAGAATAGCCAATAGAGGAAATCATTCCCTTGGCCTACGCAGAAGCTGGAAGTGACCAAGAAAAAGGAAGTTGTTTTCTTGGCCATAAATTTGTGAACTGTTTGGTTGCTTGTTTATTATTTATATTGTGCACCCCACCCTAAGGTATCTGGGCGCATTACAAGAATATGCATGTTTGTGGTTACAGAAAAGGTAGTACACATAATAATTACATATATAGGAATGTGGCCAAAATGCCACACTACATACTAAAACAGCTACACACTTTAAGCAAGAGGCAAGGTATATACATACAGCAGTAAAGTAATACCGTATAAAGAAGCTGGGGGGAGAAATATACATATGGGTGCGGGAAGGAGGTAGGGTCTAAGCAGGTGTGTCTTTGGAGATCAACCACTTTACAGTGTCTTTTCTGAATTTGTAAAAGGATTGGTCTGTGCGTAGGGTGGGAGGGAGGGAGTTCCAGAGCTGGGCAGCCATCACTGGGAAGCTGTTAACCCCTGCTCTTTTTGCTTTGTGTCTCGGTACCCTTAGGCAGCCGGTGTTGGTGATCCTCGTTGGTCTAGTGGGGTTGTTTTTGACACATTTATCTGCCAAGTATTGGGGGGGGGCAACATTATTAAGGCATTTGAAGGTAAGGGAGGCTGTTTTGAGCTGGATTCTTTCTTGGATGGAGAGCCAGTTGTTGTTCCATCTCATTGTTGAGATATGTTGCTGTCTGAGGATGCCCATGGTGGTTCTTGGGGCATTATTCTGCAAGATTTGTAGTTTATTGATGCTAGATTTACTTGCTCCTAAATAGAGGGCATTGCAACAGTCCATTTTTGATAGAGCTAGTGCACATGCTAGTGCCATACAACGTTCCGGAGAGATAGATGGTTTGCAAGAATGGGTGAGCTTGCAGGTGTATGCAGTTCCACTGACCTGTCTGCTTAGACTCAGGGAAGAGTCTAGGTAAAAACCCAGTGTTTTAACCTCATTGGTCACCTTTATATCATTACCATCAATGTTAAAGAATCGGTATAGTTTACTCAATGTCTTCATGTTAGTGGGGGCGGCTAACAGGAGTAGCTCAGTCTTCTCATCTTTTAGGCGGAGACAGTGAGTAGCCATCCATGCCTGAATAATGAGGTACATTTTGTTGACGAGGGCAAGGTCCGGGTCTTAATCTCTTGACAGGGACAGGAGGATCTGGGTGTCATCTGCATAGTTATTGTAGGTGACACCCATATGGTCCAGATCATCAAATAGGGGTTTGGTGAACACATTGTACATGGTAGGTGATACACATGAACCTTGTAGAACACCACAGGGGATGGGGATGGTGTCAGCTGCTGCAGAGGTAGCGAAGACTCTCATGGATCTATTAAGGAAAGATTTGATCCAAACTGTTGCTTCTGTTGAAAAGTGAGCCGCAGTGGATAGGTGTCTACAAAGCACCTTGTGATCAACCAGATCTAAAGCGGCTGAAAAGTTCAACAAAAGCAAGAGGGCAGATTACCCCTTGTCCATCAGGTCATCGATCTGAATCTTCAGATCTATCAGAGCAGTTTCTGTCCCGTGTTGGGGCCTGATTCCAGATTGTCAGAGCCCAAGTAGCTTGTGGGCCTCAAGGTAGGTTTGAATTTGGTTATAGGCAGCCTTGTCAATGATTTTAAGGAGAAAAGGTACCATGGTGATGGGACGCAAATTAGTGGGGATGCTAGGGTCAAGTGAGTTTTTTTTTTTTGTAGTGGAAGTACCCATGAGTTCTTCAAATTTGTTGGGACGGAGCCTGTGCAAAAGTAGGCATTGATAAGGGTTGGTATGAAGGGGGCCAATTCTTTAGCTGAGTCTTTGATGACAGAGGCTGGACATGTGTCACCTTGGCAATTAGAGGGATTAAGGGAGGCAATGATGTTAATTACTTCTTGTGTGGATACTGAGGTAAATTTGAATCATGGCGGTGGTTTTGGCAAGAAAGGAGTAGGAATGGGCATGGTCTGCTGTGGAATCAGAGACTGTTTTTTAGCTACTATTTTCTTTTGAAGCAGAGGGAATTTATTAGTTAAGGCTTTTTGAATTTTTGTGCACCAGGTCTTATCCTCGTTGCAGTTATCAGTTGAGGGGATGGGAGATTCAAGTTCTCTTAAGATAGTAAATAATTCTCTAGAGCTGGAGCTAGCCTTTTCAATCCTAAAGGTTTATCTTTTTGGTTTCAGAATGTTGTCTTTGTATCTGGCTGAGATTTTTAGCACAATGTCCTTATTGACTGGTGACAGGTTATTTCTCCAGGAAGTTTCGCATTTTCTTTTTTCGTTTCTTAAGGCTTTCAGATTCGGGGTGAACCACTAATTGAGGTGTGCTTTGGGTTTGCTTTTGCGGATTTTCAAGGGGGCAATGTTGTCTAGCGCAATAGTCAAGGTTTTGTTATAAAGGTCCACCAGATCTGATGGGTCGGAGGAGGCAAAGGGGGGGGGCTTAAGTAAGGGTTGGAGGAGAGGCAGAAATGTGTCTGCCGTTATATTCTTTTTGTTTGTGGTAGGCATGGGTGGTGCAATGGGGTGGTCAGAGTTAGGAGGGGCGCAATCTTGAAGGTTAAATGAGAGGAGGGAGTGATCAGTCCAAGATTGAGGCTCAATAGAAGTGATGGTTGGCTGCAGTTAATGTCTGCTATCCAATCAAGGATTCTACCTTTGTTATGTGTAGGCAAAAGGACTCTTTGAGTGAGGCCAAACTCCACTAAGGAGTTGGCAATGGATGTGGCATGAGTGTCAGTCGTGTCATTAAAGCTAAGATTGAGTTCACCTAGCAGGATGCTTTGTTAAGTGGGCTTTGTGTTGGTGGACAGGAATGCATTTATTTCTTCCTCAAAGGATCCCAGCAGTCCGGGAGGTCTGTAAATAAGATGCATTGTTATGGTCCTAGAGTTAGTGAGGGGGAGTTTTACAGTCAATAATTCACAGGAGTTGGTAGGGGTGTGTGATGCGACTCTCAGTTCCAGTGTAGTTTTGGCTATGAAAGCAACCCTGCCACCTCTAGCTGAGTCTCTGTCTGCTCTGAGGACCGTATAGTTAATTGGGGTCGCTAGAAGAAGTGATGGTCCAGCTGCTGCATGTAACCAGGTCTCGGTTATAGCGAGGAAGTCCAGATTCTTTTCTAGGATAAGATCAGCAATGTCCAATGCGTGGGCGACTAAGGACCTGGCATTGATCATAGCTCCAAGGATAGTATTGGGGTTATTGTTGTGGACAGAAGATAAGGGTGTGGCCGTGGCCGGTTTGGTCTTTTTTGAGTGTTTAAGATTAGTTTTGGGCATATGTAGAGGGGAGTTAATGGTGGGCTGTGGGACAGAAGGTATCTTGTAGGATTTACCAAGTCTGTTGCCAAGTCTTGCATTTCGGATCATAGGTGGCATGGTTGATTGTGTGTAAGTCCGGTAGGAATCGTGGAAGGAAGGCTAGAAGATTTAGTAAGTTAAAGTATGTCAAGTGGCAGGCTCTGGATTACCAATGGGTAGTTATTTGTGTCATTAGCTACGGACAGTACGTATGTTCAAGTCAGAGGTGTGGTATGCAGCAGCTTCAAAGGTGGCAGGAAGGAAGTCGGCGTGATTAGTGTAGACCGGTTCAGTGGTGGCAGAAAGTTAGTAGGAGTGAGAAGATTATCAAGGTTCAGGTGATTGGCCATGGTTGTATGCCTCCAGGGTGTGAGGGAGCATATATTATTACTAGTGGGTAGGGATGAAGGTAGGAGGATGCTACCGCTATTGAAGGAGATCAGGGTGAAGGAGGCTCACCAAGATTAGGTTTCTGGTGGGGGCATACATACTCCTGGATAGCCACAGAGAGAGCAGGTGCTGTGGAACTGTGATCGGCATCTAGGAGGTAGAGTCTAGCCAGGCGGTACAATAAGGGTTGCTAAGAAATGTTGCAACTAGGTAGTATTAATGAATAGTCCTAGTGGTACAGTTTTGCATGAATGAAAGTTGGACTTGAATCAGGGTAATTAATACACTTGTCTATGAGCTCCACGAGGGCCAATATAAACAAGAGCAAGGGCAGTATTGTGCAATATACATTTTGGTAACATTCAACAATATGCATTTTGGTGGCATATGAAAAATGCATTTTAGTAGTAGACAGATAGTGGTTATGGGGGAGGCAGTGGCACATGTAATTAATCAATAATAGTAAATAGTGCGAAATCTGTGCCCTAGGGGCAAGGTAACCTGAACAGCGGTATTCAAAAATGTATGTTTTGCTGGGATTTGGGTGATAGGACCAATATATGGCAGGCTAATAGGGTTGTTGTTACAATTGCAGCCGGAAGACAAGGTTCAGGCAGGGTCAGCGACTCTGTGAAGGAGCGTGCGCGGGAGAGAAATGCGAGTGACCAAACGAGGTGGCCCATATGACGGGGTGGGTATAGATAAGTTGTATCGTATGTTAATCCGATACAGTAGGATTGTAGCAAAGTACCTTATGGTTGGTTGTAGGTAGCAACTGGAGCAGGGTGGTGGATATAGAAGCCTCGCCGCCCCGAGGCGAACAGGGGAAAACAGGACCTTTTGCTGGCCTTCTGCTATTGCCTGCCTTTCTGCCTGCCGGTGGAACTGGATTGTTGATGAGTGCCTCAGTAGCTAAGCAATGGGATGAAGCCAGCCTTGTTCTGGCGCTGTGTCGTGCCCGAGATCTTTGGAACAGTCAGGCAATGCTGTGGCAAGGAACAAGGACACAACTCTGCGTACAGGGAGCTAATTGTGCAGATCAATGGCAAAAAAGGTAATAAAGTTGATCGGCGGGCTCAGATTGAGTGAAGCCTCTCCCTGTTTGCTTGCAGCACGGCGATCTCTTGGTTAAAGGCATGGTCTAGTAAAATTTGTTATTGTCCCTACGGGTCGGCCATGTTTTTTTAAGCCTAAGTGGCTCGATTTTAGAAAACTTTCCTATGGACCTTACCCGAGTTTTCGTCCATTAAACGCACGCGAAAACAAGCACCAGGGAGCCGCCATTTTCTGATAATCCTATCTTTTCCCCGATCGCCCTGGCTGACCTGCTTTTGCGGCACTAAATCAATTCCCCCGCCACTGAGCCTGTCATCAGCAGACTCGTACCGCCCATTTCCCAACGCCAAAGCATGTCTCCTATCAACATTCGCTGCGCTTCAGCTAATGACGTGTCGCCATGGAAATGGCAGGACGCCTCTCTCCTCAATAAGTATAAACAGACCGTTTCACAACACACAGCAGCAGATTTTCGATTCCATTCCTCTCTCTGTGTTACTTTGAGTATTCTGTGACTCGTTTCAGTGCTCTGGTCAGCTACCTTCGCCCGTGTGAACAGATACCAGTACCACCGCTATAAATTATTTTAGTTTGTTTAACACACAATGGCTACAATAATGCCCTACATGTACGAGCCTGAGTATACCGAGGAGGAACTACTGGAAAGGGAAGCACGCGAAAACGATGGGGATTCGGACGGCAGTTGGCAGGACGAATCAACAGATGAAGAGCCTGGGCCTAGTCGAATGGACGGCGTCTCCACCTGGTGCACATGCAATCGATGCGAGCTAATGCCAACTGAGGACGAGAACTGCTGCTGCCGAGAAAACTCGGGCTGCCTGGCCTACATTTCGGAAGGCGAGCCACGACCGGAATGCATCACCGAGCTGCCAGACTTCAGGGCAGCCTGCCTCACACGGGCCGTGTTGAGAATAATGATGGTGCTTATGCACGAACTTCGAGCAACTGTTCGTCCTCGTAATCCGAGTAACGAGTAAGTATACTCTGCTTGTCATGCCACTCCTATTTCATGTTCTTCTACTATATCCAAAATTACATCTACATATCATTGTAACGCATGTAAGTCGTTCAATAGTGTGCATTGTCTAGATAGCATTTGTCCGTGTAAAATGCCATTAGTTACAAGAATTGTTATTGACAACAAACGTTTATTAAACTTATCTTGGTCATTTAAAAACAGTTTGTTTCATTCCTTTTCACAGGTGGTACAGGCTGGTGGCCTATCGTTCCTTTACATGGTGGCTTCACGGGAGGCTTGGACACCGCGTTCGAAGAGTGATACCCGCCTGTGCCGTTTGTGCCATTAGAGAAACGTTCCCGAGTGACAGCGGTCAGTACAGGGGATTTTCTCTCACTGTGCTGCAACCTGACCTGTATAATCTTTAAAGTCTTGTATTTTTGTGTCATGAAAATAAGATACAAAATAAAACACCACATATATTTTAACAACGGTTGTCTCGATTTTTTAAATGAATCAAGTGTGTCTCCATTCAAGGATGGACGTCAGACATCTGTGCTCCGAATGGGTGAAGGTCTGGTCGCTGCGAAGCAGGGTGGTCACTATCTATCTAAGCTAACATAACATATTTTCGATAATGCATGCACTAAATAACACTTGTTCAAAGTCTTTCAGTAGGTTATGTCTCTATAAAAGTCACACATATATCTATACTAACAATTACCATTGGATTATACAGGCCTTAGGGTCTTGACCACTATAATACACCGGTTGAAGTGTGGGTCTGTGCTCACATGAATCTCCGGTATGTGGCATTTGTTATTGATAAGCAACGATATACTATCATTGATATAAAGGCGATATACTGTATATTGATATAAAGGCGGTACGCGCCAGTGGATAAGCGCTGGCATGAGGGGCTGTCAGGGGCGCGAAAGGCCAAGGTGCCAAACTACATGTACACTTCAAAAGGTGTCCCACGCCAAGGGGCCATCGGTCACATGGCCTCCTCAGACCCCGTGTCTCCAGCCAGGCCTCCCCTGAGGCAGGCCGTCCCCCTGCAATCCACATAAGTGTGTCTCCATTCAGCAGTCTTCCTGTGCCTTATCTGCACGCCCCAGGGCCATCCATCCTACCCCCCTGTATCAAAGGCGGTTCGCGCCGGTGGATGCGCGCTGGCATGGGGGGCTGTCAGGGGCGCAAAAGGCCAAGGTGCCAAACTACATGTACACTTCAAAAGGTGTCCCACGTCAAGGGGCCATCGGTCACATGGCCTCCTCAGACCCCTTGTCTCCATACAGGCCTCCCCCCTAATACCACGACATACATACGTCATTCATTCACAAACACACCCCAGTTTCTAATACTTTAAAAACCACTCTATATGTCTCATGAGAACATCTTTGTGCTTTGCAAGTCAACTCCTGAACGTGCTACCTGGGAACCACTGAGATCTATGCTAATCTGCTCGTCGTCATGCTAACCGTGAACTTCTGTGACCGCTTCGAGCATACCCATCAGTGCGCTACCTGTGGCCATCCACCTATTCTCCCGCAACATACTGCTCTGCTTGCTGAATCCAACTGTTTGTTGGTCAAGGTAAGGCCATGTATCCTGGTCATATTTCGCAGATTTTTAAATTTCTATCTATTTGCGAGTAGAGTACCCAATAGTGCTATGTTCATTGGTCTCATTGCTATTGACTTGAATTTCCATTGCTATGCTATCAATAGATCTATTTATTTTCATCTTTGTCTATTGCCATTGAATTGCATCCTTCGGGGGTCCAGTCTATAATGTAAGCATGTTTCCTTCTCGTGCAAGACAGAACATCCAAGGGACGAGTCACATGTTCAGATTTCAGTCACATCAATTATACATTTCTGCAACTTATGCAAATACTAAGCCGCACATAATGAACTGGTATAGTTCCTGCGACCAAAACAAACCTTGTATTGATCATTGTATGATTCATTTACTTTTGTATCAAATCTTTATTCTTGAAGATTGTATAATAATGTCGATATTTACTTTTCAGATTTATCAACAATGCCTGCCTGTTCGATTAGCGGTTGCCCTTCGAAGACCCATGCGAAATCTGATGGAACTACAAGGCATGTATTCCCGAAAACTATTGATCGAATAAGAGAATGGGTCAGACATTGCGGATATCCACTGGATGAGCTGGAAAGTATAGTCCAACAAGTCTTACAGGACAAGAGGGGTGATCGATACCGCATCTGCAGCTGGCACTTTTCCTTGGACATGTACACAACTTCTTGGGTAACAAAGAAGAATAAACGGCGAACGACACGTTCCGCCACCGGTGAGTCAAGTGTCCGGATTTAGCTTTAGGCCTTGCGGTAGTGTGTAGGTAGCCGAATGGATTAATTGATATTGTAGGTGTTCTATCCCTTGTAATAATTTCGATATTGATATGAGTGTATAGTTTTTTGAATAATGACATTTATCAATATATTCTTTTTCGATTTCATAACCCACAAACGCAATGTATATATATATGGGGACAGGGAACTGTGCTGTATTGAGCATTTTTCAAGTATTCTGTCGGTTTACATGGCTATTTTTAATATTGGCATTTCATTATCAATCATTAATTGACCTTTACAACTTCTTGACTATCCCTTCAATCTGAAGCAAGAACATTCTACATCCTTGACGTGGTCGCAGTTATCAACCACTTCTAGCGCGTATCAGGTAATCTTACTAGGCTAATCCGCTACATACTTGTTTCATGCATGTCAAGTAATAGTTTTATTCTATTGTGTAATTACTTTACTGAATGTTTGGTTACTGCTTTCCAATTGATATACACCTTAGTTATCGTCCACTGGTGTTTGTTTTCAGTTCTAATTAGTGTTATCCATACTAATGCAAGTACTGTCTTTCAGGGAGATGCTGAAGCGTCCGCCACATCTACAACATTTCTAGATGTTCTTCAACAGCAGGAGGTATGGATACTGACAGCTCCATCGAGCGTCATCATCAGAGCTGGAATTCTTGTTGTTTGATTGTTCTACACAATGTTTCATTCGTGGTTAGCCGTTGATATGTACCTGTGCTGTCGACCCCAGGTGTGTGTTATGTTTTCACAATTGTAATCCTCACTAATGCAAGTACTATGTTTCAGGCAGTTGATGGAGCGTCAACCCCTGCACTTGATGCAGAGCCTGACATTCAAGTATACGAATCGGCGCAACAGCTTTCGGAAGTGCGCACTACATTTGCAACATCCATAGATATTCTTCAGCAGCACGAGGTATGGATAATGACAGCTCCATCATGCGTGATCATATAACGTTATTCCATTTGCTATACTTTGTTCCCTATTAACGCAAGTGCTGTGTTTCAGGGAGACGACGAAGCTTCCACCACAATCACAACATCTTATTTAGATGATGCAGATGTAAAGGAATCGTTGAAATAAGTCGATGAAATGTGATCATATTTGGATTTTCTTTGATTCTTTTGGACAATGCATCATTTGTGGTTATCTCTTTATATGTACCTGTGCTGTCGACCCCAAGTGTGTGTTGTGTTTCCAATATTGAAAAGCATACTAATGCAGGTACTGTGTTTCAGGGAGATGCGGATGCCTCCTCTCCAATACAACCATTCATGGCAGTCCATGCAGAGCCAGAGGTATCACAGGTCGAATACTTGTCGTTTGATTGTTGCACACAATGTTTAAATCGTGTTTGGCTATTGAGATGTACCTGTGTGTTCGTCCTCACGTGTGTTTTATGCTAACAATATTTTGATACATAGTAATGAAAGTACTATGTTTCAGGGAGACGATGGAGCCTCATTCCGTGCTGTCTATGCGGATACAGAAAATATAGTCGTTGCAGCGCAAGAGGAAGGGAGGACATGCGGAAACGAATCGGAGCTACAGCGTGCAGATGTTGAAGGTCGAGTCAAAAAAGTTGCAAAGAAAAAAAAACAAAAAAGGTTAGTTACAAACAGTTCATAACTTTAAAAAAATGTTTGTGCTGGGGACTATTTTATGTTTTTTTCCAGTCAATTCTACTACACTCCATCTTGTGTTTAAACTGAACATCCCTTTTCCAATCTCTCCTCCAGTTACCCGTGGGTGTCAGAACTATACACACACAGACAGTGAAGCGAATGAGAGATGTGGCTTGCCAGACCGTGTACACTTTGGAGGAACGATTAATTGAGGCGAGGCGTGTTCAGGCTCGAGATGCTCATGTCCAATGGCCAGAACATGAATTAACTGTGTTTGGAGACTACAGCAAAGTTGCATTGGACCATAGCTACAGTGCGACCGCACCACCACAAGAAGATGTTATTGAATGTATTGAAGATAGCTCTGAAGTAGTTGCAGATCAATTCACACAATCTACACCCGCCAAAAATTTGCCACCCAAAAACCTGTCGACATTGTTGTGTTCTCCCATCAATGTTGAAGTAATAGATGTCGAAATGACAGAGAATGAACCAGCCGCAGCATCCATAGACGCATCAGAACTTGATATCAGCGATATTACTTTCCAATGTGTTGAAATCTCCACAACGTCACAGGCCGAAACAACGTTGACGCAGGATGACAGTCTAATGAAAGAGAGCAAATACATTGTATTCGACAGTTGTTTGATGGAAATTATAAGTATGCTGAAATGTGTGCATTCCATTAGAGGGAAAGTATGTGGGAAGCCATTGATTAATGTGACTCGTCAAATAAAAGGCAGTAACGTCAAAATAAATGCCGCCTGTAGATTAAATCATAGGTTCTCATGGTCTGCACAACCGATGCTGGGGAAACTGCCAGCAGGCAATCTACTGTGTACAGCTGCATCACTTTTTAGTGGCTCCAGTTTTAGAAAGTTAGAGGCTTTCTTTCAGTTTGTGGGACTCCATTTCATTTCTAAAGCGCTGTACTACATATACCAACGTGATTATCTGATTCCGGCCATTAGTGATGCTTGGAAAATTGAACAATTGTCTCTAGCAAGTACATTCGAAGGCAAACTATTCAGGCTAGCCGGCGATGGACAGTGCGACAGCCCTGGATTTTCTGCCAAGTACTGCACCTACCACTTTCAGGACATGGATAGTAAGAAAATTGTGAGTTCGGTGGTCGTGCAGGTAACACAATGTACATCCTCAGTGGCCATGGAGAAACTAGGTTTTATAAAATCAGTGGAATATCTACAATCGAAGGGAATGCACATCGACCTCATAGCCATGGATAGACACGTTTCAATTGCCAAGACAATGAGAGAGTAGTTCCCACATATTAAACATCAATTTGACGTATGGCATCTTGCTAAATCAATCAATAAGAAAATCTCGGCTGCAGGGAAAATTCTATCACCAACCATCTTTGGTGAAGCTCAAAAACTTGTGAGGGGTCAGTGGAAATACTACTTGAAAAATGGCGGTCACTGATGCACCACTGTACCAACGTTCACCGCTGGACAGCAAATGAACATTTCCACCAATGTGAACATGGCCCTTTGTCCCCAGAGGAGGCACGGAAGAAGAAGTGGTTGATTCCATCTTCACCGACACACAAAGCCATTGAGAAGATTGTTTTCGACAAAACTCTATCAAGAGATTTGAGAGGACTGACAGAATTCCGTCACACAGGAGATTTGGAGGTGTTCCACAATATGTGCCTAAAGTACAGGCCAAAGCGCTTGCATTTTAGCTTTCGGGGCATGAAACATCGCACTCTACTAGCGGTCTTGGCCCATAACAGCAATGTCGGACGTGAACAATCTAGGACTAGGGGTAAAGTAAGGATGCCTCGCTACACTAAGGTGTTTTCAAAACGAAGTAAGCAATGGGTTATCAAACCAGTCTATGATGAAATGCAGTTCGACTTTGTGAAATGCCTTATTGTTGCTGTTAGAGAAGCACAGATATGGAATTTTGGATGTTTCTGTGCAGAGCAGTGATCCATTGCCACCGAACATTGCGACTGTGCCATGCCCACCCGAAGCACAGCTGATTGTGAAGTACAAATCCCGGTTTAAATAATTGCAATACGATTGTCTTTTTGTAAATAAATGTTATTGTACAGTGTACCTGTAAACCTAACCCCTTCCTTCACCATCATGGGTGGCGAACAAGCTGGGTGTCATCTTTGAATTCTCTCTATTCACCTCACATATGTGTATGTATATATTTTTCTCATGTCTCATCTCATGTAAATGTAAATGCTGTGCACTGTTAACGGAGGGGAGGCTTGCGTATTGCAAATAATAAAACAAACAAACAAACAATAAATCTCACTTTTAACTCAACTCCTGTGGTACTTTATACTTTTCCTGACCTTCCGCCAAAAATTAAATGTCTCAATTTGGGCTGCAAAGCCTGCAGACAACGGGGACAAAATTGGTGCACTTAGAACGCGCCAGCCAAGCGGGCCGTGGCATTTGGGAGAGAAGCCAGTTCGCATTTGCACATTGAGGCGCACTACATAGACGGATTCTAAACTTCAAGTTCTCACAGATGCCTATACTACGTGATGTTGCAAATAAAGAATGCGAAGGACAGCGCCCAGATGAGGGCCACAAGTCGCACTGGAAGTATAAGGGTCTATTGTTTTTTGACCTTGAGACAGGGACCATGCCGAAAGAACTACATTTGAAGGGAGTGCGCAATAACGTAAGAGACGATAAGGCAGAACATTCAGAAACTAGACCGAGTTTCAGTTTTAGGTCAGTATACGAAAAATCATTGTCAAGAGCACGGTCCGTTTTATAGACTGCATTACGAAGAGACACAATGGAAATTTCAAATATAATGTAAGTAAATCTTTACACGCTTTTATACCGGAATGAAGATTTAATGAATGGATGCATGAATAAATGAATGAATGAAGAGCTAGGAAAAGCAAGTAAAACTGTTCGTAGTGGGCACATGGGCATGCAGGTCCACTGGTCTCACCGATCTCGGTCCTTGGCCCAGCCACTTTTCCCTGCACTAGGGGACTGTCTCTGTATCCTTCAGCCCCTTCTGCCAGCATTTACCTTGCACTTGCCACCAGCTGGCCCTATTATTTAATTTGTATTCAACTAACCATGTACAGCCCTTCCCCATGCGCGATCAGAAAGACACCTGGCCTAGTAGGATCGTTGTCTGTCTGCCCTTGTTCCCCACCTGCCTCGTCACGCCTAGAAACACTTGAGTATAGGCGCGTTACAAATGCCATATCATATATCATATCATTCCTCACGCATGTAGACTGTCGTTTATCATTGTGTGTTGGCCTCGATTTATCTTGTTACTTTTCGCATTGATTTTAGAGACGAACATGCTCCATTGAACTATCCTTGCAAGCAAATAGTTTCTGATCGGCCGTAATAAATAAAATGAGTAATATTAATGAAGTTCGGCTAGCGAGACTAATTATCATTTTTTTGTTTTCATAACAGGTATTTGATCCCTTTCTGCCACTGCCATCTGTTTGAGACACCGGCGGATGGATTCTTCAGCAGACACCTGCAGCTTCGTGTCAACAACTGGAGCACGATCACCATATTATGGGACGATCGCCAAGGGCCCACATGCCCTTACGCTGTACTAGTGGCTAGAAGCAACATATCAACCTTTAGGCTGGACTAGTGCCTAGTTGATGGAACAGCCTTGCGGTTCACCGTGCTTCCAAAGTGATTCTTTTTACGAAAATGAACACCCTGTGTGCCATAAAGGAACAGCGCGTGACTCAAGATGAAACGGAACAGTTATTGCGGATACAGATAAAAGAAAATAAATGGCTTCCGGAGTTCACATGGCAATTGCTGAATATTCTCTAAACATTTAATGTCAAATAAATGTACTTTACCAAATGTACCGTGTTGCTGTTTCATTTTAAAGTACAGTTTCATATTCCGAATTGTGGCGCGCTGTGTTGTGAGTTGATCTGTGTTGGTTTCCGGGTTCTGTGTGGAGTCGCGCAGAAGACGACTGGGCGCGTTTGCCTACGCAGCACAGTAACGTCACGGGGAGAGGCGGGGAATATGAATGTTTTGATAATGTCAGGCTCAGGGGCGGGGGAATTGATTTAGTGCCGCAAAAGCAGGTCAGCCAGGGCGATCGGGGAAAAGATAGGATTATCAGAAAATGGCGGCTCCCTGGTGCTTGTTTTCGCGTGTGTTTAATGGACGAAAACTCGGGTAAGGTCCATAGGAAAGTTTTCTAAAATCGAGCCACTTAGGCTTAAAAAAACATCGCCGACCCGTAGGGACAATAACATTTTTTACTAGACCATGCCTTTGAGGCTGGAGAGGCTGCAAGCATCGGCGGTCTCGTGGCGGATGCCACACGGTCTCGGTTAAGATGGTGGTGGCTCCCAGAGTGGGATGGTGGGGGCTCCTGCCCTCTCCACCTCGCGGTCACAGTAATTCTGATCTGGAACTTTATATTTGGGGGGGCCACATTTATAATTGGACTTTAGGTTTACCCAAGTGGAAGTTGTTTCTGGGCTACACCTAGATCATTATTTATGCAACACAGAGACTGTTAAAAAGGAACAGAAATAACTGGTTTGAACACCATGGAGTTCTAATTTTGGAACACATTGTTTGTTGTTGGAACATTTCATTTTGCAAGCGACCTGCCAGGAGACATTTTGTGCTCTTTTTCACATTTTCTTGAGTTTAAATGTGAGGGGCAGGTTAGGATTTTGACACAGGACGGAGAACTTTATTTTGGACATTCTGACAAAGACCTCTTAGTGTTGGGGCTTCCGAGGCATTTCCCCAAATCCCTCTTTTCTTTTACTTTCAATTAAAAGTGTATGAAGCAAACAAACACTCCTGTGTCTGTCTCCTAAGTGTGTCCTATGTGTGTGCATGTAAGCTGGTATGGTGCTGTTCCTCAGTAGCATGGTATTGTGGCTGGCACCTGGGAATCGGGCGCAGCAGAGACTGATGATGAGATCTGCATCACATGTCATGTGAATGTTCATGGAATGATACTGTTTTATGGTGCTGATATGCCTGCTCCACTTCGTAGGTGGACACTAATGGCACAAGTGTGCAATCCAGTGCCGCAATTATATTAGGGAACTGGGCAATGGCGTAGAAGCATGCTTTAGGGGCATGCACCTGAGCCTGGGTGATGGGCAGGGAGATGTGCTGATGGGCATGCCTCGGCAGCACATCCAAGTCCTGCTCCAGCACTTTGGAGAATTTTGGCTGTGACATGCCATGCAGCCTCCCAACATTGTGCTTGAATCTGCCTGTGGCACAGAAGTGTACGACGGACACTAGCTTGTCCAGGGCTGGGATTGTAGTTCTGATAGCGATGGTGCTCTGGAGGTCAGTCTCGATCAGGGTCCACAGGTCTGATATTGTGTGCCGGTTCAAGCGAGTGTCACTAATTGTTCATCAGTCGATGTCCAAGGTGAGGGGCGGACCTGTGGTATGCGTGGCCTATGCAGTGCGTGTCTCCTCTGCTTTGTGGTGCCTGTCTCCTTGCCTGCTGCAGCTCAATGTACAGTATCAGGTTGTGGATCCCATAGTTCACGTCTGGTTGTGGCTGCATGTTGCTTGGATGTGTGTTTGGGGAAGGTGTGGGTGTTATGTACTCTTCCTGAGTGGCTTGTGTGCACATGTGGCTTTTTTTCCACCTAATGGTGGAGGTAAATGAAATGTAGTTTTGGAGGAATTACTGCCTGTTTTTGGCAGTAAAACAGCAGTAGATCAGCTTGTATTTCGGTGGAATCACAGCTACTTTTTTACAGTAATTCTGCTGGCGGAATTAGTCCTGGCGGAATAACCACTGCTTTGCTTGGTGCTAATACCGCTGGCGCGGATTCCGCCGGCCGAATTAGTGCAGTTTTCTGTTCTTGTAATTTGGTGGTGTAGTATTAGTGCTGGTATCGGAATTACTGCCAAACTTGTAATAAGGCCCATTGTATCCTAAACTCCGAGGATAAATACCTGCAACTTTTCTTGAGAAAAAAATTGCTCTCAATGAAAAAACTGAGAACCGAAGAGCAGAAAGGTGGGTTCGTCCTGCCGATGGTCAGAAAATATCAATTATGGTTTCTACTTTTGCAGTTTCAATCATTATGGTAACCGTGCACAGATGAGGCCAGTACAGTTTTATGTGGAAGAAGAAGCACTGTCAGAGGGAATTATAGAGTTTCCGAGTCAACCTAAAAGGTAAAGCAAGAACAAGAAAACTACAAACAACCTTGCTAACAAGGAATGTGCTGTGAACCCTGCAGGATATTGAAAACCAATTGCAGGAGACCACGCTCTCACCTGTGCGAACTAATGGAAGGATCAAAGAGAACCTAGTGATCTCAACGTAGCAGAATCGTGGAATAGTATTACTGGGCCAAGCAATGCTTGAAGGCAAGGTGCTCTCCTTTCCAACCCAGGCCATGCACATGTTACCGAGAGATGAAGTTTGGCACTACCTTTAGAGATACCATATCTATAACTCCAGCCTAGAGAGGAAATGTCCTCAAGCATCTGTTCGATGGCATAACTAGAGTAAGTAGCGTTCTCGAGTTAGACATACATACAAAATATTGCAGAAACAGGACATGAGTGGATTTGATAAGAATCTCGAAAGTTCCAGAGTGGACCTGGAAATCGAGATATCATCAGTGTGTTTGGAACTTCTGATGGACGTCCCCAAAGAGAGCATAGCCTTGGCTGCATGCTTGATCTAACAGAAAATATGCTATATAATACATGTACCCCTGAAATGATGTGAAATCTGAACCTGTCTAACGATGACCTATGCTGGAAATGTGGGAAACTGAGACAAACCTACACTCACCTTCTGCTTGAATGCTCTGTAAACAATTTTGGGAAAAAGATACTCGAATGAATTAAAGTAGTGGTTGGTCATTAGTTATGTTAAAATGAGAAGATCTGGATAAAAAATGTGGTAATGGCTGGAAAGAAGTGATGCTATGCCATTGGGAAGAGAGGAAACTCTGAGTGCAGGAGTGGTTAACAGATATGACTCGATTGGAGAAAGTGATGAACAGTCAAGACCAAGTGGAGTTATTTTCAGCAGTTTGGGCAGAATGCTTTGTGTTGTGTGGGTGAAAACCTGAATAAAGGCTGAAAATAAAAATGCAGAATTGGTGTAAAACACTCTCAAAATGCTGCTTAATGGAAACTGATGGAGGTGACTGGATGAAACGACTCCTACATAATAACACCTAGTCATATTTTTTGACATCTTAGTGATGCTTATTGTGTTTCTTTGAATTAAAAACCCTTAATGAAAAAGTGATCATATTTTGGACTAGTTGTTGAATGTTACAAAAGAGAGGGCCGCTTTTTGCCCTGTTTTCTATTCCTAATGGGTGGGATCAACTGGGGTAGGGTACCATAATTCTCCTCCATTCTGCAAAATATCAGTGGACTATCGGACCATGGTTTGAATCACAAATACAATTTTAAAAAAGGAGCTCACGAGGAACAGCGTCAAACTCCATTTTAAAATCTATAACGGCTTTATAGAGTGGCTGCTGTTGTTGGAGCGCCTTAATGCTCGTGAGAGTAATAGTGTTTACAGCCGTCCCATTACCTGGCAGAAACCCCAGTCTGGAACAGATCACGAAACATATTTTTATTCAACACTAAACGTGCAAAAATGTTCCCAGGGCAGTCCAAAAGCGCTATTGGGCGGTAGGCAGCTGGGTCATATAAATATGGGTAGGATGATGGACTTCCTCCATGAATCAGGAATAGCACCTGTTATGAATATTTGATTGAATATCTGGTAAAGGATCCTTGCCCATTCATTTGGCTGATCTTTGAGTGTATCATTGTGAAGACCATCTGGACCTACCACCCTAGAGCGACTCAAATTTTTAATGCACAACTGGATATCATCAATTGAGATGTTTAGTGATCTGTTCCAGACTGGGTTTCTGCCAGGTAATGGGACGGCTGTAAACACTATTACTCTCACAAGCATTATCCAGAAGGCGCTCCAACAACAGCAGCCACTCTATACAGCCTTTATAGATTTTAAAATGGCGTTTGACGGTGTTCCTCGTGGGCTCCTTTTTAAAAATTGATAGTAAAAAAGGTCTGTGGTCCATTGTAAAGTGGCTTATTGACTTACACACAGATACCTCTATTCAAATTAAATTATCTAGCAATGGTCTTTTGTCTGATTCAATCAAGACCGCGTGTGGGTTGAAATAAGGTTGTCTGTTAGCCTCAGCATTATTCACTTTTTTTATTTCAGATATTGGTTTAAACTTTGATAAAACTGTGGCAGATTCACCAAAAATATATGGGGTCAATGTGAAATACCTGCTTTATGCTGATGATATGGTGCTATTCTCCAAGACTCCGAATGGGTTACGTGCACTATTGAGTGCCTTGGACGCATATACAAAGAGGAACTATATCACGTTCAATCTGAGTAATACAAAGATTATGCAATTTCGGCAAAATCAAACAGCGGAATACTATGTATAGATGGCCACTCCAAAAACGTCAACCTCGTTACAGTTTCCTCCTATGTGTACTTGGGAGTCTATATAAGTAATTCAACACAAAAAAGCACGCTAATCACCAGCATATAAAGCAGCAATTAACGACCGCCATTTCGCAAAGTAGACTAATTAGGAGCAAGTATTGCAAATTTTCAATAACTCCATTATTGGTCTATTATGGACAAAAATTCACCCCAGTAATTCTGTATGGCACGGAGGCCGTCTTGGGTAAATCGTATCAATATTGGGCAATCATAGAGGGCTGTTATTGGAAGCGTCCCTTAAAACTTCCATTGTCGGAACCCATTTGTATCCTGAGACACGAGCTAGGACTTCTATCTCTTTACTCAATCTATAAGTGGAAGCTATGCTCGCTATATCGCAAATGTATAATGAGTGTGAATCAACCTGGCCTGTTAGGAAATCCTGATAAGGTGAAAAAACGAGTATGGGAAGACGACTGGATAAAAACTAGGTCTGCATGCTACTTATACCAAAAATTCAAGAATAACCCGTTTGCCTTAAAACAATATGGGGAAACAGAAAGTTATCTAACCATGTTCCCACATTCCTGACAACGGAATGATTACCTAAGATTTAGAATTAATATTTGGCCCACAAAGGAAGTTCTGTGTGCCCACAGAATTATAACAAAAAAATGATGTACGATGTCGGTTTTGTCAACTCGCCACAGAAACAATGAAGCATCTATGTGCTGAATGCCCTATGTTGTTAACGAAACGAATTGTACATTTTGAACATCTGTTTTCTGGGTACATGATTGTGTCTCAAACACGCTGCTGGAATCTGTTATTTCATAGTAATTTAAAAATCGTCAGATATGCCATATTGAATTATCTTTATAGCCTGGGGCTTCAAAGAAAAGTGAGCACATTAAGTTGTATGTAAGGAGCTAACTAGACAAGTTTTAATTCATACATTTGTTACTTATATTTTATATAATTGGTTTTTAAACTATGAATGTTTTATTTGAATTTACAGCAGATCATGTAATATTTTGTATATGTATATGTTTTGTGTTTTAAAACTTGTAATGTAAGATTTTATGTTGAAAAATCAAGCTAACTTGATTAAATCAACTATAATAAAAAAATATTTTAAAAAACGAATGCAATTTGGCAATAGTTTTCCTATTCTTTGCAACATTTCCTCATGTTTACCATTCCAATAGATTCTTGGTCAGTTTGTGCAACCTTTTTCCCCATCTCTCTGTTGGTCATCATCTGAAGATAATCCCCCTGGGGTGAGGTATACACCAGACATCCTAACTAAGCCTGAGATTCATCCGTCATTCCCTGTTGAAAGCCATCATGTGAACTATCATTGCAGTGAGGTGCACACACATTTGTGAATCTAATTAGTGTTTTCGAAGGGATTGTGTCCTCCGACGTATTCCACATCTATGACAGGTAATCACCACAGCTGTGCTGCTTCGGAAATTTTTCCTGCGTCGATGACATCGATACACTTCCTCGGGGGCCTCCGTCGAGCCGACATCACCGGATGTCATAAGTAGAACGCACGATGCCCGTAGCCTCAGTTCCGTTTTTTCTGCGAACGTGTCTGCTTCAGAATCTCGGCACGCCTCGGTTCTTCTACTGTTTGAATCGGTTCTTCGTTCTTGGTTTTTGTGAAGATCATGTCTTCGTCTTCTACCCCGAGGTCGGGCTTCAAGAAGTGCCTCGGCTGTGGTTCCAAGATGTCGCTGGGGACCCGCACAACGTCTGTCTTTGGTGCCTCGGTGCGGACCACGCAACCAATGACTGCAACCAATGCCAGTCTTTGACGTCAAAGGCCTTGCGGGAGCAGAAGAAGCAGCTTTCTGTCGGTAGGGTTTCCAAACCCCGTAAATCGAAGTCCGCTTGGCTTTTGACCGATGATTCGAGGGGTGACTCTCCGTGTCGGCGTAAATCCAGGGGGTCTCGGTCCCGGAGTGGTTCCCTCCATTCCTCTGCCTCTTCTAGGCACTCGCGGAAGCGCCGTCACCGGTCGCCTTCCCTGTCCTTGTGCGAGGACTCCGCCAGACGGCGGGTTGCTTGTCCCACCAAGCATTCATCTCCTGCGGAATGGGATGCATTTCACAAGGAGAAGATGGCGATTTTCGAATCGCAGGGCTCTGTTCCGTCCGCGCCTTCGAAAGAAGCCGGCAGGGAACACACTAGAGCCACCACTCGCACGCCTTCGGGCTCGGGCGGTCGGCGCGATCATCGGGAGCAGTCGAGGTCCCGATCGGACAAGGTGGATTGCTCTAGCCATGCCCGCTCCAGGACCCGGTCCTCGACGCCCTAGAGACCATCTGAGCCTGTGAGGTCTTCTAAGAAGACAACTAGTTGTAAACAGTTGAGCTGTGCCACAACAGAAAAATCAAAGAAAAGTACAGATGTACAGAATTTTTTATGTATGTTCACAGCAGCCTGACACGTGTTTCGAGCATAGCTCTTCATCTGAGGCCAAAATTCCACGAACAGTCAATAAGGTAAAGTCGGCCGTAAAGACCCTTTAACGTAGTTGTGAATCTTAATTAAAGCTGCAGTTGCAGATACGAGATAATTATTGGTACTGCCTTCCGGCACTGGACTGAGTAAAATGGGCTCCCTTTTACTCAGTCCAGTGCTGGAAGGCAGTACCAATTATTATCTCGTATCTGCAACTGCAGCTTTAATCTGGCCGACTTTACCTTATTGACTGTTCTTGGAATTTTGCCCTCAGATGAAGAGCTATGCTCGAAACACGTGTCAGGCTGCTGTGAGCATACATTAAAAATTCTGTACATCTGTACTTTTCTTAGTTCTTAGATTTTTCTGTTGTGGCGCAGCTCAACTGTTTACAACTTGTTGACTTACTTTACATGTGGATGCGAGGCTAGGCATTCACAACTTTAACAGTTGACCGCGGCCGCTTATCAGACTCTGAATTAACGGCATTAGCGCTGGTTCTCTTTGTGGCCCTTCTTGCCCACTACCCTTGGTGTCTTCTAAGAAGACATTGACGCCATCGGCGCCATGTCTGTCAAAGGACACCCTCGGGGCTCTGGCCTTGAAGCCGTTGTCGAAGTCTTCGGCGCCTCACTCGACGCCGATTCCATCAACGCCCTCGACGCCTTTTGTGGAGGCTTTACCGGAGGTACTCTGTGCAACGGTGGAAACTCCGAGGAAGGCCCTGAGGAAGTCAGTGAAGCCTGTATTTGAACCTTTTTCTGTGCCCTCATGCAGGGATTTATTCCAGCCTTTGGACTATATCTCAGAGGTGGATGAAGGGTCTGATGTTGAGGGGTTTGTTCCTCATGTCGTTCCTGATAAACTGTTGTCTGGTCATAGCCAGATGGAAGACCTGCTTCAGTCTTTGCACGACGCCAGTGGTCTGGACACCTCTCCGGAGGTTTAGTTTGGTAGGCCTGAGCCTGGCACTCACGCTGAGTCTTCATACCGGCGTCTCATGTCGAGGGTGACGGAGTACTTGGGGTGGTCTGCTCCAGCAGTGGATTTTCTGCAGGATTACCTGACAGATTGCTTGGACCAAGGTCCATCAACTGACCCGTTACTGCCATTTCATATGGCCTTGCAAAGAAGGGTGGCGGTGAGTCTCCTGGCAGTAAGTAAATAGTTTCCGAAAAAATACCGTCCAGCCAGTGGCGACCCCTGCTACTTTTCATCGCACCCTACTCCGGATAGTTTGGTGGTGCAGGTGGCTACGGCCCCAGCGAAGCAGGCGTCGTACCCTACCATTCCTCCTGATAGGGACGACAAGCGCTTCGACGGTTGGGCGAAGAAAGTATTTTCATCTGGGGGTATGGCTTTAAAGGCAGCCAACTCAGTTTGTGCCTTAGTAAGATTCACTCACACTTTGTGGAATTGTGTTTCTTTGGCGGTTGAACATATTCCGGAAGGAGAGGAACGGGATGGTTTTCTTGCCCTCGTTCGAGATGGCAAGGATGCCATGTGTGACTCCGTTCAGTCGGGTCTGGACATGGCAGATTGTGTCAGCCGGTCCATGGCGGCGAGCACTGTGATGCGGTGGTTTCCGTGGTTGCGGAAGCCGGGGTTTGCTCCTGATGTACAAGCCCAGCTTCTCAACATGCCCTTTGATGGTGAACATCTTTTTGGCAGCAAGGTTGACAAGAGCCTTGAGAGGTTGCAGACCTCCAAAGCTGCAGCAAAGTCGTTGAGCGCTGCAGTTCGCCAACCTCCACCTTTCCGTCCTAGGGGACAGCAATGGAGGGGAGGTTCCTTTCGATACTCCTCGACCTTTGGTAGATCAAGGGGAGCTGCCAGTCATGGGGGCCAACGTAGGAGTACCAGAGGTGAAAAACAAGGTACTCAAGGTGCCAAAGCCGCTCGGGCAGTTGCCTCTTTGCCCCCAGGCACTGCCGCAGCCAGTTCAGCTCAGTCATGAGGCCATGTCCCATGGTTCGCCGGTTGGGGGAAGGCTGGCGCATCTTGTAGAATGGCGTGCCATTACTTCAGATGTGTGGGTTCTGGAAATCATAGCCCACGGCTACTGTCTTCCTTTCCAGCAGAGGCCTCACGACAATCCACCGGGGAAGCTCTCTTTGAAGAGTCTGGATCCTCTCCTTGCCCAGGAAATCAAATCCCTGCTGGAGAAAGGCGCCATAGAACTGGTGCCTGTAGCGGAGAGGAACAAGGGATGGTATTCCCCATATTTTTTTATCCCGAAAAAGGACGGGGGATTGAGACCCATCATGGACTTGCATGGTTTGAACAAGCTCCTCAGGAAGGACAAGTTCAAGATGGTTACTCTCTCTCAAGTCCTCCAGGCTCTTCAACTCCAGGACTGGTTGGTGTCTCTCGACCTCAAGGACGCTTACTTTCATGTGCCGATTCATCCCAAGCACAAGAAGTACCTAAGGTTCGCGGTTGGCGACTCACACTTTCAGTTTCGGGTCCTGCCGTTCGGATAGACCTCCACCCGAGGGTCTTCACCAAAGCTCATGGTGGTGGTGGCAGCGTATCTCAGGAAAGGGGGGATTCACGTCTACCCCTACCTGGACGATTGGTTGATCAGGGCGCGCTCTCCCAAGCAAGTCCTGGATCATCTGTACGTCACCTGCCACTCCCTTCACAGGCTGTGCTTCTCCCTCAACTTGAAGTCACACTTGACACCTACCCAGCAGCTCCAGTATATTGGAGCAGTGCTAGACACATCCCTGGGGCGGTGTTCGCCTCCCCAGGTGAGGGCTCATCACATTCTGCAGATGGTGCACAAGTTGCAACATGCCCAGAGTCTCCCGGCGTTCGAGTTCTTGAGGTTGCTCGGCCTCATGGCATCCTGCATTCTCCTGGTGCCAGAGGCCAGGCTGCGGATGAGATCTCTGCAGTGGGCTCTCTGTTAGGGAGAATTCTCTGTATAGGCTAATTTCCCAAACCTAGTGAGTCCGCCAGCAGCTTTGCTGGATTTTTGGGGTTTAATTATTTCTCCTGCTAAGAGTGAGACTCTTTTTTCTCCCACTCTTAGGCATGATTTGAGAATGTCCTTTGACTTTGTAATGTGTTTTATGGGCTATGGGGTCTTTTACTCCATAGGGCTTCATGTGTTTTTGGTAAGTGTGTTACACAGCACCCTCAGTGCAGTAACACAGGGGTGTCATAGTGCCCCCCAAACATAGACTCCATACCCTGGGACTGACTACTGTCTCCCAGGGAATGTAAAGTCACCATTGACTTAACTAGTCTTAAATTGTGAACAGAACCAGTACAAACCATCATATTGTGGAAGTACTGGTAGGGGTAATTCGATTGCTCCTGGGTCTGTTTTTGAAGGGGGCACTGTCCAGTCTCCCCTTGTCGAGTTTCTGGCTGGTGGCAGTGTTTACCACGCAAAATATTCCACCAGAATATTTCCTATGGGATTTTCCCATTCATTTTAAATGCACCACTTTTTTGGTGCAATGTTAAAGATACCGCCGGGTTATTTATTTAATATTTATTCCCCGGTTGGGTCTTTTTGCCAGGACTCGGTTTTAAAATGGCGTTTGTGTTCGCCTCTGTAACTCCAACCCAAGTCGAGCCCTTTGTTCCACTTTTGGCGGGCTTCTGCACAGAAGCCTCCAAAAGTGGTGCCACTCTGTCTGGGTCTACAGGATGTGTGGGAGGGGGGGGAATAGGCACCCTGGACTGAGTTGCCTCGGCAACTCAAGTCGCACTCTTGTGTGATTGGCCCAGTGGTGAGCCGCCCGGCTCACCACTTGGCATGTTTGAGTGACAGCTAGGACTGATGAATGGGGGTTTTCTGCATAAAGCAGGGCTTTGGGGACTGGAACTTCAGAAGTCACCACAGGACCTAAACAATCCGAAGAGGGAAAAGCTGAGCCGACCTGCAACGACGACACCAGCCCTGCTGAACTGAACTCACCACTTCCCAACGACAGAGAAGATCTTCTTCCAGGTGAGTCTTCTTCCTTTGAGCTGGTGGGGTTAACCAGTTCGCCTTTTTCGCCTTCCTGGATCGTCTCGTGGTCGAATCGCCCGTGCCAAGCACCCCCGCGGCCGGATAGCCACACTTCACCACTACCGCGAATAAAAGGGTGGCACCTTTTAACCGGGAAACTCTGCGGCTGGTTTCTTCCCTGGCAGTGCAACGACTTCCAGCTTTCCTCCACGTCGAGATCTTCCCTTCCCCTGGACGAAGCACCGACTTGCACCCGCTGCCAGGAACAACTGCCCCCGCTGGAGCTTTCTCACCATTTCAGGTACTGTGTCTCGCCTGGTCTCCCTTGCAACAGACTGTCCAAGGTGTCCCGTAAATCCTTGACTCTCTATCCTGGGGTGACCTCGGACCTGTTAACTAACTTTTCTGAACTGATCCAACTCCTTTTTGAACTATCTGCAAAGACTTTTAAAGTGTACTTCAACTGTGTGATCTTAGGCACATTCCGCCTTGCTCTCTGCAAGAGTGGGCCTGGCCTATGAACTTTTTGCTCTACAGTAGACCCTGCCTTTCTTGACTTGCTGTGGTTCTTTAAAAGTGTTGGTATTGTGTGTTTTCCTATGTCTGCGTTTTCTCTCCCTTTTTAAAACTGCCACAGCTACCAGGTAAATCTGGGTGGTACAGACTGCTACCAATTGGGTTTACTCCTAACACCTGTAGTCTTAAACTTTTTGCAGTGGTCCCTAAGGGAACTGCACATGTTTCTGCCTAACACTCTCAAGATGCAGTGGTCGCAGTCCTCCGGCAGGATGTCGGATCCCGTTCAGGTGCCGCCCTTGGTCGCCCAGGATCTTCTGTGGTGGGCCGTCGAAGGCAATCTGTTGAAGGGGGCTCCATTTTGGCTACCCTGGCCGGAGGTAACGATTGTGACGGACGCATCCCTCACAGGATGGGGAGCTCATGCCAACGAGTTGACAGTCAGCGGTCATTGGTCTCCGTCGGAGTCCAGACTCCATATCAATCTGTTGGAGCTGAGGGCCGTCAGGCTAGCCCTGAAGGCTTTTCTGCCGTCTGTGCGGGGGAGGAATGTCCTGATTCGGACAGACAATACAGTGGCCATGCACTCCCTCAACAAAAAGGGGGGGGGGGCAGGGTCTCTCCCTCTGTGCAGAGAGGCGATGCAGCTCTGGTTCTGGGCCATCCAGCAGGAAATTTCGATCTCGGCAGTTTATCTGGCCGGAGACGGAAACGAGGCAGCGGACGCTCAGAGCAGGCAGAGCACAATCTCTCACGAGTGGGAGCTGGCTCAGGAGGTTCTCTTGCAGATCTTCACCCTTTCAGGGACCCCGCAAGTGGATCTCTTCGCCACCAGTGTTAACCGGAAGTGCTAAAGATTCTGCTCGCAGGAATTTCCTCCAAGAGGAGCCTTAGGGGAGGCATTAGTAGTGGAGTGGTCCTTCCCACTGCTGTACGCGTTTCCTCCAGTCCCCGTCATTCCGCAAGTGTTGCGGACGTTACGGAGGTTCGGTTCCCGAATGATCCTCATTGCTCCGGCATGGACCAGGAGAGCGTGGTACCCGGACCTTCTCGATATGTCCATCTGCCCTCCACGCCGTCTTCCCTACCGAAACGATCTGCTCTCACGGGACGGGGGTCAGGTTCTCCATCCAGAGGTCAAGTCTCTCAACCTTCATGCTTGGTTTCTGAAAGGTTGAGGTATAGGGATTGGGACCTCCCTGAAGACGTGATGGATGTGTTGCTTTCGGCCAGAAGGCCCGCAACAAAGTCCCTGTACCGTTGTCGTTGGAGAAAGTTCTGCGACTGGTGCAGGGTAAAGAATGTGGATCCTTTTCATGTGCCATTCCTGTGGTTCTGTCTTTTTTGCTTTCGTTAGCCCACAAGGGCCTACAAGTGGGTACCATTAAGGGTTACCTGATGGCGCTGTCCGTATTTAAGCACTCGTGTGAGGAGTGTTCTTATTTTAAGATTCCTTTGATTTCTCAGTTTCTGAAAGGGCTCACTAATGTGTTTCCACCATCACCTTTCCAGGTGCCTGGTTGGGATTTGAACTTAGTGTTAAAGTTCCTGATGGGAGCTCCGTTTGAGCCCTTACATTCTTGTCCTTTGAGACTGTTGACCTTTAAAACTGTATTTTTGGTTGCGGTTACTTCCGCTCGCAGAGTGAGTGAGTTGCAGGCACTATCCGTCAAGCCACCTTTCACGGTGTTCCATAAGGACAGGGTTGTCCTTAGGGTTAGTCCTTCTTTTCTTCCAAAGGTTGTGTTGGAATTTCATTTGAGCCAGAAGTTCATTCTTCCGGCATTCTATCCTCCTCCGCATCCTGGTAAGGAAGAGGAGAGGCTCCAAAGGTTGGATCCTAGGAGAGCTTTAAGTTTCTACATCTCACGCATGTCCCGGGTCAGCGTGGACGATCAGCTCTTTGTAGGATACGCTGGAATGCGTTTGGGACAAGCTGTTACTAAGTAGACTTTGTCTAGATGGATTATCTTGACAATCTCTGAATGTTACCATTTGGTGGGTAAGGACCCTCCGGTAGGCTTACGGGCCCATTCTACTAGGGGTGTGGCTGCCTCTACTGGTCTGCAGAGGGGTGTTCCCATTCGTAACATTTGTGAAGCAGCCACATGGGCCTCTGTCCATACTTTTGTAAAACACTACTCCCTGGATTCTATCCATGGGCAAGATTTGGCCTTTGGCAAGGCGGTCCTCTATTCTGCAATTTGATTGGGCATTCTAAAATTCGAAATTCTTTTCCCACCTCCATACGTTGGTACTGCTTTGGGAGTCTGTCATAGATGTGGAATGCGTCTGAGGAACATCCCATCGAAAGAACGTTACCAGGTAAGAAAGTAACTTGTTCTTCTGTGATTTCTGGTGTGGCTTAAACCGAGGGCGCAAGAGCTCTTTTGTACCTATGAACTTCACTTCAGAATGTTAGACTTTTTAGACTACTGTCATGGCATTGGTGATGGGGATGGTTTTCAGCAGCATTGTCTTCATTTGTTGATTTTAGTTGGTCCTGGCGTAGGTAATATACAGTAAGAGCTTAAAGAACTCCTGCTTTAGCCACACCCTTTAAGTGTCTAATTCAATGCACAGTTCGTTAAGCAGTAAGAATGAAAGGCGTCCTTCGTTCTGTTCCTCATCACCAGAATACTATCATGTCCAGACCGTCTAAATTACACACATTTTGAACTTGCAAGAAAAAAGTAGAATTGTGCCACTTTTCAAGACTCCAAAAGGTCTGAGATGTGGCTATAAATTGCTCCGTTTGGTGTTCTACCTGCTTTTTCCTCGTTTTAACTAAAGGGCAAACCAAGTCAGTGTTTTGATTCCGCTTACCACAGGCCCATGTTCCTCAGTCTGTCTGGTACAGATGCAATTCAGTGCACAGGGTGGGTGTCCGGTGTGGCCCACTGGCACAGTCTTCACTTTTTTGATCAAAACTCCAACATTTAACTATTACCCAGATGTATTCTTGCATGATGTACTTGGTGCTGTCTGCCTTTGACTGATTTGATGTGATTTTTTTTATTTTTATTCTAGGGAGGATTTCTCCTGCCACTCAGTGGCGGAATTGACAGCTCTTCAACGGCTTGTATTGTGTATTCCATGTGTCACCAGGTCACGCTTGCTGTGAAGAATGGAAGTACGTAATCTTTGTTACTGTTGCATAGAACATGCATTCAAATGTAATGGATGTATATCAAAAAGATACTTGGGCTAGAAGTGCGCCACCACCAAGGGCTGCGCCTCTATGATCCGATAACAATATCTTATTGTGGCCTTTTGTTAGAGGAAGGCCTTCTACAGATTGGTTGAACAGCTGTAGCCCATTAGTGGATATTGAAACATTACCCAGTAGCAACGCGAGAGGATGAACATTATTGTATGGTTGATAATACTCCTGTGCATGGAAAATGTGCTTGTGCGGGTGAGTTACCCTATGTTGGTTCACATCAACACACCTTTTGTGGTGGTAAAAAAGCATTAGCCAGAAGAACCTGACTGAGGGACCAGGTCCTATTTAAGTAACATTCTGTATGCCGAGGGATTTTACCAGGTAGTAGCAGCCCTCAGCCCAAGTTAATTGGCTGAGGAGGGCTTTATTGCTATTGCACCATTCTCCCAATGAAGGTAGTATGTTCAGTTTAAAGCAAGGAAAGACTAAAAGAGAAACCTTGGAATGTTGGGATAGAAAACATATACCAGTCATTCCTTCCCTGTTCCACTTCGCTGTCTATTTATTGTATTTATTTGTTACACGGCCAGACCCGAGGGTATCACGGCATAGTTACAGACCGCTTAGGCATTGGTCATACATTTAAACAGTGTACAGAGGTTATTAACAGACAATAAATTATACAATACGTTCATACAATACGTCTACACTGGAAACACCAGTAGCCCAATGTTCTAACTAAGTAGTAATGCCTTCAGCGGTTGGGTTACTGATCGGTAATGGCCCGTGCTTCGAGTTAATGGGCATCACCATAGATTGTTTTAAAGTTGTGAAATGGCACGGTGGCTATTTCACAAGCTAAAAAAAAAGTACCAAAGAAGATGACCAGCTGAGAAAAGGGTAAAGGGATAAGGAACTACCTGTAATTCTTCCCCATTTCCCTGGCAGCCATGCTCGACACTAAAGAGTGAGGAAGAAGAGCGCCAGGGTGTGGCAGCTAAGTGCTCGAAGGCGTGTAATGTGGGAGAGTTCTGGTTGAGGATGTTTGGGGAGAGCTGGGGTTGAAGCAGTGTGGCGTCGATCAATGCCAGGATAGTGGGCGGGTGTGAGGAAAGCACAGCTTGCTCAAGACGGAGGCGTAGTTCAGTAGTGTCAGTTAACATGCCGAGAGAGCTGATTGGTTCTCAAACCCGCCACAGGTGCTGATATGTAATATGTAAAAAGGTTTTACAATTGCTGCCTGGTGTGCAGGTGATACTTAAATTCTTGAATTGCAATTACTTATCCTATCTCATTGGAGGTGTTCATCTGTTTAGTCTGGTTATATCCATGAGCCCCTTCTAGACATGTATGGTTAGGCCTTTTTATCCCAGCTGAGTTTAGGGAACCCACTTCCTTGAGCAGTGCAAATGGCTATCATTGCCTCTGTGATAGTATATACAGAGATATCCGTCTTGCCGGGATGCCAGAATGACTGTTGATGGCTGTTCCTTACCCGAAACAGTCTGTGTCTCAGGCTGATGGAGCAGACCTGAAAAAGGGACCATGCCTCGTGTGAAAACATGGTTACACTTGGTGTTCTGACCTCTCAAACTGTACTAAAACAGTTGCAAACAATACATTAACAATCTTCCAAATTGAATCATAATGAAACGGGCATATGTACTAACCTAAGGTAGAACAGGGCTTATATAACATTGAAAACACTTTTGTATTGTGATTCTAGAGCTGAATCCTTGTTTGGCTAACATTTCCACTCTTTGAAACACACCTAAGAATCTCCTTCTCACAGGCGTATGTAGGTTTTTACTCTTCATCGGTTGTATTGTTAGAGCAGTAATATGTTTGTTGCGCCTAACCCCATGTGCAGACAGCAACTTGTGATTCGCTACTGACAAGAGGGCAGGCTGGCAGTTGGCTTAATCTTGCTGCAAAGTCAGCTGTGTGATAATGCGCATGTTGGCAGGGTGCGCTTGAGTCTGCTGTACATATTGTATAGACCTTTCTTTGCAGCACCCTGCCCATTCTCTATCCTGCTTGGATCTGTGGTAGTTAGGAACACTTTTTTGGACTTAATTAAAAAAAACCACTAGATTATTCAGGTGTTCGACAGCTTGACTAAAGGAATGTTAATAGTTATTGGTTGCTGAAACCTGCATGCTTTCTGCCCACTAAATCCATCTAATTAATAAAGAGCTAGGCCCACAAAAACCTTCGCAAGCAATCTCTACATGAACTCAAATCCAACCTTGATATGGGCAGCCCATCACGTGGTTATTTAAACCAATCGCCATCTCTTCACTGGCAAGAATCCTTCGCCAACTCCAGTCGTGGGCTTCTCCATCATGTTACTTTCTTCTTTGCAGGCCTCAGCCAGTAGTTTCCAGAGAGCCCATACTACCCACGCAGCCACCTTGCCAGGCATGCAACAGGAGCCCAGTGAAAAGTTGTATGAAAGCAGAGACAGTGCCAAAAGGCAATTCTAGACAGTTGGCATAGGTTCCACGGTGGGTGCCATTTTGGCCCTAAACATCTGCCCCAATGTAAAGGAACAGGGTGTCAAGTGGCATTTTGCTGGGGAAGGACATTGGTGGGAGGTGGTGCCATAAATCATGCAATGAGAGTGCATGATGATGCCTGACTCAATCGTAAATAACCTTAAGGAAACAGCTCTTGCATCACTTTGGGCAGATAGGAACATTTTTTTGTAAAAGTCGGTACCCCTTAAAAGGATTTTCCCAATATATATATATAAATATATTGTATGCTACTCATCACAATCAGCGTTACATTTTAGACTTGTTCCCATGCCTCCTCTATTCTCTACCTGATTATTCTCAAATGGTATAATTTCCGTTGATATGTTGGCTATTTTATATTGCAACCCGTGTGGAGCAGTCTTTCGTTTTTTCATGCATGTTTTGTATCCGGTATTGTACCACATTATAGGTTTGAGTCCCTATGTTTTCATGGAAGGGCTACAGATTAGCTTTGCGTTTCAGATTACAGGGACAATTCCAGCTTAATGGCAGTTTTATGGTTTAATTATGCAAATTGTTTATACTGAATTTTATATCTCCATATACTGGCAGAAGCAAGCAGGTTTTAATGTGGGAAATACCATTTAAGTAATGATACATTGAACAGCGCAGGTGTTCTGATGAGAGTGCTGTTGGAGGATCTGTGAGGTAATAATCCTTGAGTCCACTTAGAAGTACAAGGACACAAACATCATCCTCTTTATCACAAGGAGCCAGTCATAACACATTTTCCTTTATTAAATCCGTCTATCCCAGTCACCTGTCTTGTGTTTCCAACAACATTCATCTCTTACATGTCCTAATCTTGGATTAGGCTTCCTCCTAGAGATTGACTCGATAGTCCCAGAATTATTATTCGGCAATTGACCTACGGTACACTGAATAGGCTTCCCAGGAATAGAAGTCTACGTTTCCTCCAGGATTGCCCGAGCACGCTCTTGAATCCCTAACGCATCCAGCACTACTCAATGTCCAATTTATAAGACTCCAAACAGGCTTAGAATCCCAATGGGTATATAACTTCAAAACATACTTTCCTGCATCAACTCCCTCTAGATGATTATCACTATACAGTGGACTCGCATGCCTCCATACAAATTCAAAGCAGTTCCCTCTTCCAAACACCCTCTCTGTGTCTGCAAACTCCTTCCCCGTTTTCACTTCCTCTTGCTTCACCCAGGCTCGTGCTCTCCTTCCAAGCAGACTGCAGAAGGGTCTAGTTTCCCCAGGCCTGGGCACAATACACCATGGACAAGGCTTCTGTACTTTGAAAAGACTATTGTGGTGTTTTAACATAGTGCAAAACCATTGTAACATAACATAATTAATGCTCCCTGTTTTCTGTTTGGACTGATTTTTAAATATAATTATAGATGGGAAATCAATCTGCATTTTGTTTATATTCATAAAAACCCGAAACAATGGTCTGTCTGCTTGGTTTCGTCGTTTGCCAATCAGGTCTTACAGGTGATAGTTTGAAGCTATTTAAATTGGTTACGCGATTTCTCAGACCAGCAACAATAACAGCAGCAGTAGCTTGCTTTTAATGTAAACATGGACGTCGGTTTGATATGCAAGATCCCAGCTCCATTGTTTGTGGGTTTTTTAACAAAATATTTGTTTTTCATGTGAAATAATATGAACAAATGCTAGTTGCATTTTATTTAACATAATAAATAATAAATGTTGCCAAAAACAAATACAATAGCAAGTAAGTAAATAGTTGATACAGAGAGATATGTCAACAAAATAGCCACAACATGGGGAGCCTTATTTCTGATGCATTTTGTGCCTAGGCAGTGCAGACTTTATGCGATAGGACTGCTGAAGTAAAGGCCCTGGCTGAAACAGGCTAGATTCACTGCTTAATGACAATTGGGAAGTTTCCAAATAAAGGTTCCTGAAATATGTGGTCTACCAGTGAGTGTAGCGAAGCTGAGTTTACGGCATCATGCTTTTGACGAGACAGTTCAACTAAGGAAAAGAACATTACATAGGGATATTAAAACTTTTAATACTTTGCCCCCTCCTCCTCCCAGAACTACTCTGTTGATAGGCAGTTGGAACACACAAGGGTTCATGCACCTCTTTCATGATAAAAGCCGGAACCAAATGCAATATGATATTCTTTGCTTACAATAGACGTGGATGACGACAACCCTTTCAATAGATGCATACACATTGCTTTTGAATCCGGCAAAAAAAGGCCCAAGTGTGAGACCGTCGGTTGGCCTAATTACTATAATTAAAATAGGCCCAGACCTGAGCGTAGTATGTACTAAAAACATAAACTATCATATGCAAATGGTTGTATTAAGGCTGGAGAAAATCTCCGATATAGAAACATCATGGTTGATCATTGTAAATCTTTATTGGAATCCGGCAGATTGGAAAGATGAAGGCTTCATTGAGGATGTAACAAACCTAGTTGATGACTGCAGACTCCAGTATCATGAACCAATGGTGATTTTATGCAGATATCTGAATACAGATTTTACGGCGCAAACCCCCCTCAAACAGAAGAAAAGCAGGAAAAATTATTTTATGAAAAAGCTTTTGAGAGCCACCAAGTGGACGCAAAAACTAGATGAGAGAAATGTCTACCTTTTGAATGGCAACTCTCCAGGAGTTATTCCGGCAGCACCTACCTGGAGAAGAGGAGACCAAAAGTCGACCTTGGACTACTTTTTTGTGTCCGCTAACACTTCACCTTGGGTAAAATCCCTAAGGGTAATCCAGACAACTCATAGTGACCATGATATGGTAGAATTGTCCCTGGACATCGATACTGGAAGAAGGAAAGAAGTGTGGCGTCATAACATCGAAGCCTGCCCCAGAAGAAACAGAGAGATTGAAAGCCCAAGATGTACAAGCAATCAGCATCAAATTCAAACAAATATGTGATAGTCCGATTACTAATGTTGCTTACATAGCACTGTTTAGTCATTACCTAAGGTCGCAACCAACAGGTAAAAAAACTCAATCCAGACAAAAACGCGTATATGATGAAGACTGCAACAGAGCTCTCCTTATCAAGAAGCGAAAGCAAAATTACAAAACTTTTATTAGAAGCCATAAAGCGCTTATTACCCAGAGAGATGCAGAACATATGTTAGATATTATGTAATCGAATGACTCAAAGACACTGTGGCTTGCGCTAAACGAAACAACAAATGCCCAGACTGGCCTCATAAATAATGCAGTTCCTGAAGATGCATGGGTGAACTTTTTCAAAACAAAAAAAAGGTGCGCTGAAGAATCAAACATCAGGTAACCTAAACTAACAGAGTGGACTCTTGCGTTTGCCAGAGAAGAAATCGTAGCAATGATTAAAAACCTCAGCAAAACCAGTGCCCCAGGCCCAGACGGAGTGTCGAACCAAATGCTGTAAGGTCTTAAGTAAGAATGGGCTGATTTCTGTTTCTTTTTATTTAAAGCAATCATGACCCAGAAGAATGTTCCAGATTCCAGGAAGACAACCATCATTATACCAATCTATAAAAAGGGCAACAAAATTCATCCAAAGAACTACAGACCAATTACTATAATCGATGTCCTGGGAAAACTATTTGCGGCTCTAATTCTGGTAAAATTGAAAAACTGGGTGAAAGAATCCGGTCACTTTGATTCCAGACAAACTGGATTTGTCAAAGGTGTGGCTGTGATCTCAACCTACTCATCCTGAACATCCTCAAATTAATATCCCTAAAGGAAGGCACACAAATCTATACTGCATCGATTGATCTTGCTCAAGCCTTTGACAGTGTTGACAGGGATCTACTTTGGCTGAAAATGGACAATTGGGGCTGCCCAGAACAGATTCTAGAACCAATCAAAGCTCTATATACAGATGCCTCTATACAGGTTCGACTGAACAAGGAAGTCATTCATTGCAGACTTCAAAGAAACAATGTCAGACGAAAGCTCTCATCCGCCAAGAATAAACGGGAAACCAGTGGGATGGATGCTCTACGCTGATGACCTCATAATATTAGATTTGACACCAATCAGCCTTCAAAGAAAACTGAATCTTCTTCAGCTCTATGTTAAATAAAATGCATTACAAATAAATGCCACAAACTCTGCAGTAAAGGTGCTTCAAAGAACAAGAGGTATACAGAAAATAAACAACTTCCATTGGCATTTTATCAATGAACCTTTAGCGTGAGTGGACTGCATGAGATATTTAGGGGTCAAAATAAATCAGAGCTCATGCGATAAGCCATGCATAGACGACCTGGGAACAAAAACCAAGAATCTCACTGTTCAAGGAGCCATAATACAAAAAAAGTTATGGAATATTGTCACTGATTCCCTTTTTAAAATCTTACAAACAGAGCCATGCCGATCCTAACATATGGAGCTGAGACCTCTCTGTGCTACACCTGGAAAGAATGGTCTCTGCTCAAAGGCATGTTCTGGAGGAAAGTTCTGTGAGTGCCCAACCGTGTACCAATTATCATACGACACAAACTGGGGCTAGTCTCAATCTATACAATAGTGGTGTGGAAAGCTTTGTCATTATACCGCAAGCTTAACATGCAAAATGGCCCAAGCCAATTTCAGATCGTGTAACCTGATAAGCAAGGAAAATGGATTGGGTTCAAGAAACTTGGTACTCACAGTGCCAAGCGATCTTGGACGAAGCAAACATATCAGTAGAGATGCTTGTACAGAATCCTGATGCAGCAAAAAAGAAACTCTGGCTCTGGGACTGGTCCCAAACACAAACAGATAAACTGCAGTACAAGCTGTATGAAAATACTACTGAAGAATCCAGACCTGTAAATGTACTCCCGAAGTATCTGTCGAAATTCCCCAGCGCTCGCCACCACAATATTCTGCAGCGAATTTGATTAAACATATTTCCGACCAATCAAATTCTCAATGAAAGGAATGTATGTCCTGATAGATCTGACAATTGTAGGTGGTGCAAAACATCAGCAGAAACCTTAAAACACCTTGTATGGAGTTGTCCAGGACTTACATCTGTAAGAAAAACTTACCTTGGCACACTAATAAATGAAAAACCATCCTGGAGTGCATCTGACTGGTTGACCATAATGTGCCGAATAGATAACCTTAAAACATCATTTGTTGATGAATTATCATCAGGTTTATTGATTAATTATTTTCCAAGACCACTTAAAAAATAATACTGTTCTCTCCTTTCTTGCGATCTTTTATTTATCCTTTTCTTTTTCTATTTTATTTATGATAAATTGTATTATATGTTGACTGGTACATGTTTGGTAAAGGTTTGTAACATGCCATATGCCAATAAAAATTTAAAAAACAACAATTAAACTGCTTGAAATGAATCCTGAGAAATTGGAAAAAATAAGATTACACAAACAAAAGTATAACAATTGGTTAAAGACCCACATGTGTACTTACTCTCACAATGAGATGTGGAGCTTATGTTGGAAGCCTTCCTTAAAAACAAAAGTATTAACTTTGGGTCATACATACCAAACGAGGCTTATCAATGGGTCATCTAGTCCAACCCAATATCTGAGTAGTGCTGGGTGCCTTGTACAAATCACAGATAAACTCTGTGATAAAGGGACTGGCCCTTTGTATGTTGCATGTATCATCTAACACATGCCTCTGACAAGGTGAATGGTTCACAGCTATGACTTAAGTTGAATAATTGGTAGTTACCAGATAATTTATTAACTATACTGATACATCTGCACAATGAAACTAACCCTAGAGTTGAAATGAATCTGCAAGGGACACTATATAGTAAAATGCAAACTTGCAAGGGATTGATACAGGGGTGTGTATTGTCGTTGTGCTTATTTAATCTCTATGCCTCAGACATGGGTGAATATTTAAACAAAGTGGCCTTCGCATCTCCTTAGATAGCTGGATGTAAAGTTGCTTGGATCACCTACTCCGGTGATTCACATAGATCATAAGGCCTGCAACGTCTTATTGATGGATTTCAGTCTGTGGCGAGTCAGAAGAAGGGCATGGACTCTCTGAGGCCATGGTGTCTGATAGGTTTATCCTTTTACTTTAATAAACTATCTTTTCCTATCACTACGGGTGTTCTCTACCTATGTTATTAACTAAGGTTTTCGTTTCGTGACAGGAATAGGTCAATGTCCAAAACTACCCTTGCTGACCCTACCACTGTGAAATGTAACTTAGGTCAGGGGAATAACTCCCTTCTCCTGAGGGTACTTCTATTACCACTCTTTAATACAAAATCTGCAAATAGTCTCTTGTGACTTCTTGGATTTGTCTCTTAAGTGCCTCAATTGGGTTATTGGCTTTCTCTCCTCTTACGAGATCCCTCTTGGCGATCTCTTATTAGATCTATGTTCTTGGTTGTGGATCTCAGTATATCCTTGAAAGTCAATATTGCTTTGTTGGGCTTTCCCTCGTGGAAAATAACAGTTCTGTTGGTTTTGATTTACTTTACTTGGTATGTGGTTCAATTGCCTAGTTCCTGTAATCTCTGTCTTATATATGTTTTTCTCTTGAATATTATATTGTTCTTGTACATTCTTCTTTTTTCTCATTCAGCTTTTTCTCTAGAATCAAACATGTGTCCTTCATTTGTTTCAAGTAAAACACTGTTTCATAATTTCTACTGAGACGAGTTAGCTGTGCGGTATAATGATTCCCTGGGGTCTTCCAGGGGGCTTCCTGTTCTCCCCGTTTCCCTTGTTCTAGAGCGAGAACGTCTTTGGGAGCCTTCTTCGTCGGAGACCCTCTCTCTGCTCATGAACCGTCAACACCGTCTCTTCTCTGGCGTTGCTCTCCTTGTGCTTTCCCGTTTCCTTGCGGTGTCCTGGTCCTGCCGTTGCGTGACCGGACACCATGTAGGCTTCTGTTGCTGGTGGTATCTGCAATGGTTTGTGGTCCACCACAGATTCTCCTTTGTGATCTCGCCACCACCTTCTCCTGGGCTCCTGCCCTGTTGGTTTCTTGTGCTTCGGGTTCACCATAGCTCTGGCGTCCCGGTCTGCAATGTAAAGTAAGTTTGAAACTTGCAGGCATTCTAGTTTTCGTCTTCTCCATGTGTTGCATCTTGGGCCTTCCCCGGCTTGCGTATGCAATCCTCTCTCTCTCTCTCCTTATCGTTTGACTCTCCCTCTGAATGCATGTTTTTCCATGTACTCATCTCAGTAGATTGGGCATTCTGATTTAAAGGGATGTGATCTTTTCCCATGAGAGAACAATATCTATTAGGAGTTTCTTTGTCCCAGTCATGATACTTCAGAGTTTCTGGTATCTTGATAGATCCCATGTAGGCCACAATATGCTTTGATGAATCCAGTGGAGTCATCAAGGATTCCCCGCTGGAAATCTCATCCCATGTGGGCAGGGGAAGGCAGCCGCTACCTGATCCTGACCCGGTGGGCGGCTTTATGAGGGAGGATCACGTGGGAGGGGCCAACCACCAGGGAGATGTTATGACTTCATCGGCTAAAACACAGTATCCCCCCTTTCCCATGAGGAAGACTCTGACACCCAGCACCTTAATGGCCTATTGTCATCTAGCAGTTTCCCCTTGAAAAAGAAATCAAGAAATCCTTTCTTTACGACATGTTAGTTTGTCCCCCAACTTTAGCCCAAACCACCACAACTCACACATCACTTTCTAGTTCTAATTTGCCTTATTGTAAAAGCCCTGAGAAAAACCATTTGGGAGTTAAAAGCCCAACGCCATTCATGGACTCCAACTCCCATAATCACTCAGGAACTAAGACGAGGAGGAGCATGAAAGAGTTCTTGCAGAGTGACAGATGCTCCAATACAACATGCAGACTAGTTGTTTTTCAAAACTTACCTTGCGCCAGACATTTAAAGATGGTGACTGCACTAAGAAAACGAGCAGTGCATGAGAGGATGGAGAATTCCAGGCGGAAGCTCGCAAACGCGAGACACACAGAGAAGGTTACCATGACAGAAGGATGGATGCGGCAGCCAAGCAGGAAAAGCTACTGCGCAGAAGCTTCTGGGTGTCGGGCCGCTCTTTAAAGCAGCAATCGTCAGGCTTGATCGATAGAGGAAGCCAGTGTGTGACTGCAGAGCTGCAGCAAACGCTGGAGTGACCGCCTCTGACTCCAGGGTGGAAAGCAAATGAAGCAGATGTTCAACAAAGGAGCGTCCAGAGTCGGAGATGCTGGAAGACCCCAGTGAGCATACCCAAAGCAGCTGGGGTCCCTGGGACATTCCGACAAGCGTGCCAGTCGCATTTGATGAATATGAAATTGTTAACGATGGAAAGAGCATAAGAAGAATATTTAAAAGCAGTCAAGATAAAGTATTAATGCAATACACAACACAAAGAATGTTTGTATGCAGACAAGACACAGTACCAAGAGAAATCCCAATCCAGTAAAGGCGCATGAGATGCCAGTGTGGAGGAGAAGTTTGAGCAAGTGCTACCAAAGGCACATATACCAAGTACCTCACAGTATAGGCCATTTTTGTATAACCAAGGAATAGTGAATCAATTAATAGAAGTCCTGGCAGGCAAGGACAACAGGCAGTTGAAGCTATTTAAATATTCCTGGCAGGAGAGTATACCAGAGAATCTGAAAGCATCTATAAAAGAAAACCTGGCAGGCGAGTGCACCAGGTAATTAAGATTGATTGAAGGAATTATAAAAGAAATCCTGGAAGGAGCGTATACCAGGTGGATGAGATTGAGTGAAGATTCCTGTAAGAGGAGCACACCAGGCAATCTACAAAATTAATTAAAACCTGCAAATTAACAAGGGGGGTCCTGGGAGTCCCTCTGCCAGACATTAGTCCTGGTTACAAGAGACTTACCCAGAGTCTTTAGCTCACTATCTTTCACAGAGAAGAAATATTATTTCTTCTCTGTGAAGATAGTCCTGGTTACAAGAGACTTACCCAGAGTCCTTGGCTCACTATCTTTCACAGAGAAGAAATATCATTTCTTCTCTGTGAAAGATAGTGAGCTAAAGACTCTGGGTAAGTCTCTTGTAACCAGGACTCGTGTCTGGCAGAGAGTCTCCCAGGACCCCCCTTGTTATTTGCATATTTCATGTAACTTTGGGTCTCACCCTAAATTACTAGGGGAATCCAGACGTGGACCCCTTGCTCACTATTCTTAGAGAGGCACAGCTACACCCTACTGATGAGGTTCAACCAGACCGAAACATGTGTCTGGGGTTGCTGTTGGTACTCTTGTTCAGAGGAGAATTGCCTAGCATTTCGGTGCTGGACTACCCCAGGGCAGGACACAGACTGATATGTTTGGGATATTTCTTCTCTGTGAAAGATAGTGAGCTAAAGACTCTGGCTAAGGCTCTTGTAACCAGGACTCATGTCTGGCAGAGAGTCTCCCAAGACCCCCCTTGTTATTTAAAGGAAAACCTTACAGAAAGGCTGTTGCAAAACTTTACTACCTTGGGGAAAATGTTTGTTGGAGTCACTATTACATTATTCATTTAGAACACTTTTGCTAAAATCAAGAAAAAAGACATTTCTTTGCACCCTTTCTTGTTTTGTTTTAGTGTGAGGGTAAGGATAGGACATTTTGGACACAAGGACACTGTTCAGTTATTGACATAGACTGATCCTTCGTTTTAAATTTCAGATAGGGAAACTCCTCTTAGAATAGAGCCACTTACATTTTTGTTTCAATAATGTCTTTGCTTAGAAATATATCTACCTTGTGTTTGGCTCTCATTGCTGACTCCTTGCAATGCACAGCTGGAGGGAGTTCCTCACATGAATTGGAGTCTTTGTCCCCAAAGGGGGAGTCTCTCCTGGTGAGGTTTCCACTTCCCCCTAACTCTAGGAGGGTATTGCAGACAAGGCTCACCTCCCAAGCCTTAAGCGGGGGTCGCTTTTGGGGAGAAGGAATGAATTCCCTCAATTCATCACAAGTCCTATACCGATGACAAAGAACTAAAAATGAACTCCACTAAAACAAACTTATTGTGCTTTTCCAGCTTGAAAAAGGGACTGTGCTAATTGGGAGATCAGAAACTGGACGTCGTAAGGGAAATACAAATATTTGGGTTTTTATTTAACTAGTAAAGCCTGCAGGTCTGCACTGACCCATGGACTAGACATGATAGCAGAACAATTTGGAGCTCAGATGGAATATATTGGCAGGAAATATTATAGATTTTCACTAACACCACTAATCAAGTATTATCGTGCTAAAGTGATACCAGCTGTTATCTATGGCGTTGAGATATTCACCTTGGCAGACCATATAAATCAGCTCCTCTAGAAAGAAAAATATGGCATAAGGCACTCATGCTGCCAAACTTTGTGCCCATTATAATCCTAAGGTACGTACTGGAACATCCCTCCATGTACGCTTTTCATCTATGGAGGGTCATACTCTTCTTCAGGAATATTATTATATCTACTGAAATGTCACAATATTATGACCTGTTACTGCAGATGGAGAATCCTAACGCAGGCATCATGAAACCTTTTAAAGAAAAATGTTGTAAAATTCTAGATATTTTAAAAATGACGAGATATGACCTGGCTTTAAATCCGATCACAGTTAAGGTAAGATTATGAGTAGGATTGATACAACACCTGTGACACAAGAGATCAGTATAAACTTCACAAAGATATTGCAATAGAAAATAAGAAATATGGTGTTATTTCCATATATTTGGAGACATTTTTGGATGCTCGCTATAGGAACATGCTCCTGAGATTTAGATTCAATCTTATATTGACGAGAGAAATAACATGCATCAGGAACACATTTGAACCACAATATAAAACCCTCAGATATTGTGCAAATACATAGGAAGTTGAGAGTCTGTATCGGAAGCGTTGCTAGAGGGGTTGATGGGGGGGGGCTATAGCCGTGGGTCTTTGAAACAAAGTTGCTGGAAAAGTTATACACCCCTTTTGAATGTTCCTGTGATGTGAATGTGGTTGAGTGTGACCAACAATGTGAAGTTGAATTGTTATATGCAAGGTTCTATGCAAGACATATTATAACAGTTTGAGGATTTGCAGGTTTTAGGTTGTGACCTAGGAGAACGCTATGGTCCCCATGTTTTATGAGAACAGTGCAATGAAATGTTTTAGGTCACTGCAGTGTGTTTTAAAAAATATATGCTGGGGCATTATGTCTTAGTTCATTTATTCATGACATTTAGTAATTGAAGTTCCACGTGGTGGCTAGCATGCCTTGGATGTTTTGAGTATGGGTGAGAATAGTAACCCATTGATGATTGTTTGTGTAAGGTGTGAGTTGCATGCCGTTTAAGTTTTGAGTATGGGTGAGAATAGTAGCCCTTTGATGTTGAGTATGGTGGACTTAACCGGTGTGGGGCAGGTCCGTGTCCGCATGCTGTTTGTAGTACTGTTGTGGTTGGGATGCCTCCACATTCAGTTTGTTTGTTGTTGGCAGTTTACAGTATCCAGTGGGAAAAGACTGTTGGTGGTTTGCTTTACGGGTGTGGTAGTAAGTATCCAGGTACAGTGGTAAGTGATCTGGATGGAGACATGTTGGTATTGAGATGGTTAGAGCCTGTGTCACAGGCAAGGCCCCTAGTGATTTGGGGTGAGAGAGTTAGCCCCGCCATCTCAATGTAAGTTTGTAATCTATTGTTTTTTCAAATTGTTGACATTGAGAATGCCAATAAACTCTTTGCGTTTCTCGTGAGAATGCAGCAACATATTATTTTCTTTCTATCTGGTCGCTGTTTGTAGTGAATGGTTGGATTCTTTTTCAGAACTTGGACATCTGATGGCTCAGTTTGTATGGCCAGCAAACCGGGGTCTGCAAGGGTTTTTCTTATGACTGGAAGCCTGCCGTGCATGGTCGTTTCCAGGGTGCCTTTGTAGTGTGTTTGGGTCTGTGTATGTGTGCGTGGGGGTGTTGCACGTCCGGTCGTTCCTGGTTAGATCTGGAGGTTAGCTAGGTCCTCGTTTTGGTGCATTGGTAGCATGTGCCAGTCCATATAGGAACAGCATGTGCTTGGGGGTGGCAGTATCAAGATCCACGAGTGGCAGTTGTGGATAGAAGGTGTTTTGTGTCCGTTAGGGTTTCTGGTTGTGTGGTTTCGTGGCCCATGTGGGGCAGGTAGTGGTCAAATGTTGCAGGTTTGAGGCTCTCCAGTGGCAGCGGTGGGCGGAAGGTGGCCAGTGTTTTGGGGGTTTAGTTGGTCGTTTTGTTGGTGTGTTCCTGTTGCCAGTGGGTTAGATACACCTGTTTGAATAACCATTTCTAGTCTGCGGAAATGGGTTGAGTGCTTGTTGTTGGTGTATAGTGATGGTGTGTTGTGGTATGTGTCTGGTTGTGTGGAAGGAAGGGAGGTGTTATGATTGGTGTTCCTATGATTCGTTTACCTCCTTGCTTAATCCTTCTCTCTGAATGCATGGTGGGTGACTGTAGGTATGAGGTCATGAATGGAATGCCAGGAGAGTGACTGGAATGTTGAGTGTGAATGTGATTCCACCCAGGGCAGTGGGTAATGATGTAGCCTGGGTTGTGGTAGCCAGTCGGCTCCCCTCTGACTGTAGATCCTATCCTCCTTGTGTACATGATGTGACCTGTTTGACATTGAAACCTGATTAAAGCTACTTGAAGATCTGACAGCTTGACTATCTAAGTATCCTTTACAGGCTAGCATAACACAGTCCTAGTGGCATCTTGTCAAATAAAGGGCCTATACTAAAAGAAAACTATTGCCAATCCTTACAACTAAATACAAAGAGAGTGTGGGATAGGGTTCATAAGAAAGAAATAAGTGTTCACAAAATGATAAGTCAGGATGTGGTAGCCACGTTTTGAGCATGGGACGAGCTTTCCCATCACAAGAGTACAGTTCTGTTCTCCAGTATCAGGATCTTTGTTGGGTAAGTCTTTTATGCAAAAAAAGTCTCTTGCCTTCAAGGACCTGATGTGTTCAAAATACACAAAATGTTCCTTTCTGTATGTACGTTGGGTGATGACTTTTCACCCCTGGATCCCCCTCTTCCGGGTTCAGACCCTTCTTGTATGTTAGCCCCCCCTCCGTCAGGTTCACTATGGCTCTTATTCCAAAAGATTTCACTTATTGTATTTACAGGTCTTTGGGTGATGGCTTTTCACCCTTGGATCCCCCTCTTCTGGGCTTTTATTCACAAGTCTTAATGTCCTTTTAGACAATCCACTGTGGACATCCCTCTGTCGAGTTCACTCTTGTCAACACAATGTTCATTGGGGCATCCCTCAGTCTGGTTCACGTTTGCCAGCCACACAGTTCCTTCTACTTTCTCACCATGCAGGATTCACTTCCCTTAGTCTTCCAATTACTTGTCGGTCAAAGACTTTCAACTATACAGGGGGTTTTGCTAGACCCCTGTATGACCACTCTGACCTTTTCCTTGCGGATCCCATAAGGCCTTCTGGTATCGGTAGTTTCAACAATAGGGGAATCAACCAGAGTCTCTCGAGTGAGCACCCATGTGGTGCCGGACCCCTCAGCAGCTGGGTTTCCCCCGAGGTGTTAACAGTTCTTTGATTTTTCCCTTAATTTTCCATTCACAACTTTCATTCAACACAGTGCGGTTTCTGATCAGTTCTTCATTCTACTCACTGGCTGTGATGAACCGCTTGACTTTTCTTGTCTTTGGGGTCCAGGACAGTACCACGGTAGCAAGCGTCTCTCACTGTCCTGGTTAACAGTGTTAGGAGGGCTCCGTTTCCCGTTGACATCTGCTGTACCACACTCTGGATATTGTTTGCGGTCTTGTGATTTCTTTCACGGTGGCTTCATCGGTCTGGCTCGAAAAGGGCAAGGTCACTTCCCTCCTTGTCCCCCCTTCGGTTCTCACTGCCTTTCTCCTCATCTTGAACTGCCGCCCTGGTATAGCCGTCTCTTCGTGCGGCCTGCCTTGATCGTCATGTGCACTTTATCCCAATGGGGATGTAAGTGATTTCAACCCGGCCTCCACCTAAGTCAATGCCTAGCATGTGATGCACAGTTGGAACCCTTAATTATATATATTTTTATGTATAAAAGTTATTTTATTTCTGAATGATGTACCCTTATATCACGCCCCTCTCTTTGAATCCCCCCCTCCCCCGGTCTCACTGAACCAAGGAGCAGGTTGTTTTGCAAAGTTAAAAGATTTATTTTTATGAATTTGAACAATATCTAGATATCACACTATTAATATTTATACAATGATCACCAGTGGGTGATATCACAATCAACAATCCCTTTAATCAGTAGGAGTATGGATGAGAAGAATAATGTAGCATAGATTAAAACTTTGTGTGGGTTCAATGAAATGCAATGATTGGAAATTAATGCAGCACAGAAATAATACTTTTGTGTGTTCAATCAAATGCAATGTAATCACTCTTTCCCCATAATACTACTCAATCCCCCCTAATATGCAATATAGAGATGGAAGGGGAGAAAACAGGTTTCAGGAATATACAACCTCAACCAATGCAGTTTCAATCCCATTTCCCCCCAGCAGGCATAGAGAGAAACAGGAATGATTTCAAAACAGGTCAAATGCTTTTAAATGTGGCTTGTAATGAATGGGAAAAACACTGAAAATGGATTTAATTCTCTAAATTGGATTCAAAACTAGTGGGAGCCGCTTTGGATAGCGTCAGGTAAACACTAGCAATGATGTTTGAATGACTAGCAGATTGGAAACTGAATTCTGAGGTAGGATGCAAGAAATAGCTATTTTACATGTGATGAAATTGAGCCAAATGCACAATCGCGGCAACATTTTCAGCGCACGAGAAACGCGATTACAGAAAAACCATAAGGAGTTGGAATGCGGTTTTAGATTCGTTTGAAAGCTGAGGATGTTAGCTTCAATTTGTCTAATGGGACAGCCACCAGAACAGCGGCGCCTCTGCTCTGACTTTTGCCCGCCAAGACACTTGTCTTTTTTCAGCAAAAATATTAGCGCAAAGATGATATTATCACTACAATTATCAAAGAACTATATGGGTGAGGGAAAGATTCAGAAAAGACAAAAGAGATTCTACAATGCAGTTCTGGATATGATGGAATGGGTTAGATAGGATTACTTAAGGATAAGAGATTGGCTATGGTAATTCTATGCTATAGATACTCACAACTATGGTTTGGAATAGGCCCGTCAAAGATCTGGTAAAAGGTTTTGGACTGGAATCTGCTAGCCCACCAGACAGGATTTAGGCACACAGTTCTGCACTAAGCACGGCACTCCGGTCTCTGCACGGCCTCCAAACTGGATCTGACGGGTTGGTTCTGGAGTTGTAGCTCTTCTCTACTGGTTTGGATCTCTGGGTTCTGGCAAGAGTTCTTGGCTAGAAGCAGAAACAGCACAGCCAGGCTGTTCAAATTTCAAGATTTTAAAGGCCAAGCTGAGAAAGGTTCAGCTTTGGAATTGGGCCTTCTGCTTTCAGAGTTCTGGAGTCTTGGATCTGGGTTCTCCTGCAGAGCGCTTCGCCAGTAAATCAGTTGATGGGTGAATGTCTGTGTCTCTAGGTCCTGAACTGTCCCTATTTATGTATTTCCCAAAGGGGTGGGTAGGCTGAATATACTAAGCCCACCCGCTAGAAATCCGATTGTTGAGAGTATTTCCCCTCTCCTGATTTGAGAAGTGTCATAGTGATGCTGCAATTTACAATCCAGGGAAAAACCTCCCCTTTGTTTCTACACAGAAAATCTATTTTTCATGTAAAAACATATTTACAATATCACCAACTTGCTAATAATACACATTCACATCACAGATTTAATAGAGCATGTATCCGTCCGAGTCCCATCTTCTTGAGAGTTTTGGTTTAAAAATGTTTAAAATGGTCTTTTCTAAAATACAATTTACATTTTCAACAAATATACACAGATTTCTTCATTCCAGTCTTTTTAAAACATGGAAATTGAATTGTAACAACCTATATGGCTTTTGATGGCAAGTCTCTTTTCCACAATTTGATTTTAAGACACAAGTTTTAAGCTGACCGCATAAGTAAATGACAGCTTGGACACAGGCGAGCGGCGGTACTGCGCCCATATCTGACATATTTTTCCCAGGCAAGCACCTTTTGAATGTGGATTTTTTTATGATGAAAGGTGCTTCTCCTGACATTGTGCTTATGGGGATTCCTTAAATAAGGTGATGGTGAACACCCCACAAGGATGTTGGATCTTCTCTGCTGTTTGGGAACCATGATTTTGCACTTTCAACAGCTAAGAAAAAACAGATTTTAAAGCACTTCTGGATTTTCCTGGCAATGCAGCACTGCCTTTTCAAGCAGTTCTATTTCACTCTGTGGGCAGCTCAATGAGAGGTGTTGGCAGTATGGTCTCCTGTTTTACCACTGACATAGGCAAAAATAGATTTGGCAGCCTATTTTTCAGATTTCCCTGTGCACTTATCAGCGATTTTTAGCGCATAAGGCTTTTTGGCGGCCATTCTGTTGTTTTTGATGAAAGCAGCACACAGTGATGTTGCGGGGCAGAGCCAGTGCGTCAGAACATCCCACAGGGAAGAGAAAGGACCATCAGGTGTGTGTTATTAGTGGTAATTGCCTGACTTTGATTGACCCTTGTGGCAGAACATGTCGGGTAAACTGCTTTGTTTTTGTCCGTTGTCTGTCACGGTGTGAGAAAGTGTTTGTGTCAAAAAAGGGGGGTGGTACAGTTTCCAAGTATCGTACGGTGAAGGATGGGGGAAAAGGTGTTATATGGAATTGTAGCCCTCGTACTAGGGTGGTTGGTAAACTCAGAAGGGTGAGATTGGTAAAGTTTATGAAACAAACGGGAATGACTGGGATTATTATCGTGAAATGAACAGGGGGATTGTGGGAACGGTAGTGTTTTGTTAAAGTGGACTGGGAATTCTGAAAGAATAATCAGAGGGCTGTGGAGAAGAATATTTGGGTGTATTCGGGTAGAAAAGAGGAAAACAGGGATTCTGGGAATTGTGGTTTTCGAGTGCAACAGGGTTTGGGCTCCTAGGGGATTTACCAGATATGGAGGGGTTGTTGGATTTGAATTAGGAAGATTCTTTGGGTGGAAGGGAGGTAGATGTGGAATAACTACAAAAGCCTTGGGGACTTTGTCCTCCTTACCTTCGTCCCTGGTGTAGTACTGCGTCTCCCCTGGGGTATTTACCTGAGCATAACCCTGGGATCCCCTACCCAGGTGATCCTCCCTCGCTTTATCTGCCCCCAGGGTTGGGATCTGAGAGCGCCAGCCCTTCCCTGGCCACCTGAATAAAGAATTCTCGAGGTCTACTTGGGAGAATACCCTCAGGTTTTTTACAATACTCTATGACGCACACTCCTATAACACGTGCTCCTATGACTTGCGCTGCTATACGATGCCCTCCTAAAACACACACTCCTATAATACATGCTTTGATGATGAGCACACCTGTTAAGTACGCGCCACTACCCATAGCAGGTGGATTTATGACGCATGTTTTTGTGACACATGATATGATAAGTCATTTATAACGCGCTTGTACACAAGTGTTTCTAGGCGTGACAAGACAAGGTAGGGAAGACAGAGAGAGGACAAAACAATCTTACTAGGCCTTGTGTCATTCGGATTGTGCAAGTGCAGAGGGAGAGGAGGAGTGCCAGGGGGAGAGAGGGAAACGTGCAGTCAGGGCAACATTTCTCTGGGTATGCACAGCCAAGGCAGCCAGTGCTGAGTAAGTGCAATGAGGCAGGGAATGGTAGGGTTACAGATACAGCCCCTAACTGTGTGGTTGGCCTGGGGGCAGTGCAGGGGTAGCCTGGTACCCAATTGAGGTATTGAGGATGGCCAGGCAGCCTGTCAGCGCAGCAGACAGGTAGGTTAGCAGGTAAGTCAATATAGCATGCATAAAGAATGAAAACATGTAATATGTGCTAAATTAAATGTAGTAAATAATGCAGATTGTAAATATTAATAAAAGCATCACAATGTAATAAGCATTAAAACATATATAAAAACAGTTTGAATTTTATTAAAAACAAATATTCATACAACACATTACATTACTTTCACCATAAAAGCATTTTCGAGCAAAATCAAAATATTGCAAAACAAAAACAGGGTAAGTTAAGGTTATCAGGATATTTGATTTTAACATATCTGTTTTAATGTATTAATATTATGTTACCTTTACGTTATTATTTGTGATGTAGTGTAGGGAAGGCATTGTATCACAATTATGACACTGACACAATGGGTACAATTTGTAAAACCTTTATTGAAATCAGTTGGGCTGGAGCAATTCCTACTTTGCCCTATAACTAAGATGGGAGTAGTCTCAACCATCAAATAATAAATAATGCAGTCCTAGTGGAGTCTGTCAAATCAAAATTGCCTATGCTAACAAAACCTAATGCCCGCCCTATCTCTTTTACAAAATAAGTGTAAAAGGGAGAAATGTATGCAAAAGCAAAAATCAGTGTTCAAATGAATAAATGTGGTTGAACCAGCTCTCCTCTCCACGTTAAACCTCACGTGGTAAGGTGGTCCCTGTAGGCAGGATGACACACTCTGACTCGGCTTCTAACACAACAAACAAACAGTTCAAAACATGGATCGAGGCCAGTCTGGCCTTCGAGGTTAAAGTCTCTTTTCCGGACTTCAAAATTATAGTTTCAACCAAAGAGTTTACAAATGTCCCCCTCTGTCGGGCTCAGACCTTTCACTACACAGTTCACGTAGGACCACGTCTGTCGGGCTCAGACCTTTCACGACACAGTTCAACACAAACTTGCATGGGGGCTCCTTCCCCAAGCTTATTATACTACGGGTCTCCCTCAGTTGGGCTCGGAACACTTTCGGATGTCGGAGACTTTTGAATGTGCGTGGTGTTTGTTACAGAGCACCGCAGGACCACTTCGACTTAAAGTTCACGGTTTAACTTTCACTCTCCCCTTCTCTAGGAATCAATCTTTTTTATTTCACTTTTGCTGTTCATTCACTTTATCGCTTCAAACAATGTACCTTTCACTGAGACTTTCGAGTGGGCTACTTCTTTACGCCGGAACACTCTGTTATTTATTATCGCTGATTTCGCAGCTGTCTTTACTTCAAAGTTTATTCATAGGTCTTTCTTTCCTTTTTAAGCAGTGCTGTACCCAAACAGAGCCAGAGGTACCTCTGATTTGAATGACGAAAGTTAGTAGAGCTTCTTGTGGCTATAATAGTTCAATTCTATATACTGAGCTATACATGGACTTTTTAGTTTTGGCTATAAAGTGGTGCTTCAGCGCCATCTATAAGCCAAAACCATTGTTGTGGGAGATATGGCACGTTAGGAGGGACACATAACTTGTAAGTGTTTTCTGGTTATATAGTCACCCATTGACTGCCGAGGGCCATACTTATACCTATGGCCATTTCTGCCCAAGATCTGCCCTTCCCCGCTTAAAACACATCCCTTGGGATTTCTTTGAGCTATCGTTATCAAACAGTAACATCAACCTTTGACCTTCCAGTATTGTTTCTAAGCGGTCTGCTGAGAGTTAATGGCTTAATTGTAGCTGTGAAATGTGTTACTAGTGTAATAGAAATTTCCTAACCAAGCGTGCCTGTAGCCCCTTGATTTAGATCTGTTCCTTCCACTCAAGTCCTGCTAAAAACAAGCACCGATAAAGCCACCAGTTTTATCTGATTTTCTCATGCTACTCACTTCTGATATGTGGCAGTATGAGAGCTTTAAACTAATGTTGTTTAATTTCACTATTGTAAATGGCAGATGTCCACCTTACAATGTGCTGGTCCAGACATGTTTTCTGGTGTATTTTGATTTCTGAAATGCTCATGAGTAGCATGAAACTGGTGGTGCCCATTGCACACCATCATTACATTTTATTTATTGATTGTATTGTTTACATCTTATCATTCATTGAGTGGCCATAACTTTGTTTCACAATAAATCTGCTGTATCAATAAAATATGAAAATGACTTAACTTCGTTACCCGAATATATTAAGTAATTATTGGTCCAAATGTTTTGTGGAAGATGGGTAAGAAAAGCCCTAATATTGATTTTTGAAAGAGAATGATTTGTTTGTAACTATTGTTGTAACTGTGCTGATGGAGACATTTGCACAGTGGCACTATTTAAAAGGTAGATACTTCACGTCCTTGATTATTTCATAACTTAATGCAAATGTGTTTACTGCGTGTATTGATCTCCATTCCTAGTTTGCCTAAGCTTAAAGGCACCTTTCTGTCTGAACTTCTATTTGAGTGCCTACCTGTCATCACCTGCCTACATCTACCTTGCTCTGCTTGCACACCTCATCTCCTCCTTCTCTTCCAACTTCCAGTGTTATGCTGACGACACACAGCTCTATTTCAAACTCCCTGCCGAACCTCTTGCACCCTTCATCATCCCTTACTGCCGATCTGCCATCCAGTCCTGGTGCACCGCCAATGATCTCTTCCCTCAACGCCTGTAAAACTGAGATCCTCCCATAGGGACCTCTGTATCAGTCATCCCTTCACTCTGGCCTTCCTCTTTGGGCGCCCCCCTGCATCCTCTTCTGAAGCCAGAAACCGTGGAGTCATCTGCGACTCATCTCTCTGCTTCCTCCCTCACACTCAGGACATTGCCAGGAAGTCCAACTTTCAGCTCTTCCTTCTCAAAGGAATTTTAACTTTTCTCACTTCCCCTCAGAGGCTCAATATAACCCAAGCCCTAGTTCTCTATAGGCTTGACTTTTGCAATAGCCTTCTCCTGAATCTAACATCCTCCACTCTGCGACCCCTCCAGCTAATCCAGGATAGAGGAGCGAGAATTATCCTTGGCCTTAAGCCTAGGGACTGCATCTCTCCTGCACTAAAATGTTTTCAATGGCTCCCGGTTGCTGCACAAATTAAATTCAAAACCCACTGCATCATTCACAAGGTGGTCTGGGCCCGGGGACCACACTGTCTTCCACTTTATCTTACTAAATACTAACCCTCTAGACCACTACGCTCCTCTGGCTCTAACTCTCTGTGTGTAAAGCGTTTTGCTAAAAAGAGGGCAGGTGGTAGTTTGCTTTCCTCAGCTGGCTGCCTCCTATGGAACAGCCACCCCCTCCCATTGCGCCTTGAGCAGGATCTTCTTAAATTCCGGAAGATCCTTAAGACTCTCCTCTTTACCTCCTCCTTCCCTTCTCTCTCCTCTGCTAATCCCACAGTTGCTGCGATTGGCGTCATGGGCCCTTATGCATCCTCGGGGCCCTGACCTCCCGCACCCAATCAGACCAGCTCCTGTCTATCTGCACTTGCAATTACACTCTCCACCCTGGTGGCTTGCACTTACACCCCTCGCGGCTCCGGGCTGTGTAGCAGTCAACATTACTAGCCCTTAATCTGTGGCTCACCCGTGAGCTCAGACTCCACAGCACTGACCCCCTGCCTTCTTCCTTGCTGCACTTGCACGTTCTGAATACTCACAAGCTGTAGCAGGTTCATCCCGTTCCTCCCCACCCCCCGACTGCTCTTATGTATTGTGTTTTTAATGTACTTTAATGTATTTCCCATTCCTGCTCCCTCCCTCGCCCTCTGGGCACTTTGAAACAGTATTGTTATTGTATATGCGCCTAACAAGCAAGCAAGCAAACAATTAATTAAATAAATAAATATACTTGCATTTCCCATGACTTTTCCTGAAATATTTACAGCGACTCTTTTTTTTTTTTGTTCCGTTTGCCCCGTTTTAGAAAGTGGAGGGGGAAATGGCTAGGGGCAGATCACAATATTCCACCTTGACCATTGCTTTGCAGACAGAGGCAAATCAAAATGCTTTTTTGAAGTACGTTTGAGTGCACTGATATTGCAGTGCGAGCTCAAATGTTTAACTCTCCTTAAGTGGCAAGGAGGCAGGAATATCAGATCTCTCAAGTTTCCCCTGGCCATTTGTGAGGTGTGAGAACGACCTCCATTCCTGTTTTTGCTTGCAATTCTGGGACTTGTATTTTTCATACATTTTTTTTAATGGGAGTTGGCAATTAAGTGGCCCTTTCAGCACTGGCCATAAGCCACAACTATTGGCATGAGAAGTGAAGCTATAAGTGTTTGGATTTTAATACACCCATTGACCACCCATCACTATTCTCAACCACTACCTGTTCTTCCCCATCAAAAATATTCTTCACCCAGTGTCTCTTTGAGCAAGCGCTCTACTTTTAAAGGGAAGCCTATGTTATTTCTAAGTAGTTTTCTTTTAGATTATGGATTTTTTGCAACTATAAATCTGATCCAGGTGTAATAAAAATGTCTCAACCAAATTGCTTCCAGACACTTGATTTATAATCATTTAGTGCATATTTGCATCTGTTCTTTGCACTGAATGCGTGTCCAGGGGAAACTTAAATTCGTGTAAAAAAACCAGCATTGTCATTGGGCATTAGATGGGCATTTGCCAGACACTGTCACATTATGGTTCTAACACCATTTGCCAGCTGTTACCATTGTATGGCCAGACATTGTCATGGCATAGCTGTGCCTAGATAAATGTCTCTCCCATGCCTACCTAAAAAGCCAAAGCTGCTGGCTTTGCTAATGCTTGTTGTAACATGCCTTTACATTCGTTATTATAATATTTCTGATTCTAGAAACATGTCTTCTTTTCTCTTTTCTCCCATAGACCAGCAAGTGCTAGATGATGTTCGCCGCTTAGTGAATCACAACACCTATACTCCTCAGGACCCCAGAGAGTTCTGCAAGCGTGTCTTCACTACATGCTATATGGCAAGTGAAAACTCCTCAGAGGACACCTGCAAAATGGCCAGACAGTTAGCAAAACAAATCGGCAGGTACCGTACCATAAGAAATGTTTGTGGTGATAGTACAGTTTAACGCACAGCAGGAACAGAAAAATCACTTTCCTCTCCTCCAGATGTCCTGTAGAGGAGCTGGAAACAAACCCATGCTACACATGTGCTATCAGACTTATGCGTATGCACTTTGTACGGAAAGGGATTTAGGAATCCTGCCATAAATAATTTAACATTTCTTCCAGTAGTAAATAAAATCACCTTTTACAGGCGGGGGGAAACTGGTGTCCGGAGATAAAGTCCACTCTGTGGGGTTGCATTTGGTCAGTTCTTTTACTGCTGGCAATAAATGCAGGGCTACAACAACCCACATTACAGAATATTTGCTAATTAGCACCCAATATGAGATCAGATAAATTAATTGGAGCATTTCTTGTTTAGGGGGCTATATCCCATAACCTATATATTAAGTACTGCAGTATTTTTAACTGCACATGGCAGGGGTCTAGATTTTGAGGTTGGGGAACCTGCTTTGGGAATTTGGGATGAAAAGGATTTTTCTTAGAAAAAGAAAGAAATGGTTCTCATTTAGTCAGTATTTTCAGGCAATTAAAAACATCTTCTCATTAAAACCTATGTATTTTTGTTGTGATGCATATTTTGGGTTCAATAACTGGACTAAATGAAAAGGTGAATGTGTATTGCTGCAGGTACCGCAATACTAGAGGCCCTCTGGGTGACACGGGGTGCTGACCCCTCAACACAGCAGTGCAAAAGTGGCAACAATTGGGCGACACTTGCCCATCTCTCCTCCCTTTTCTTTGCTGGAAGGATTCACCGGCTTTAGGGAGTACATCACACCGGAGTGCCGATTATGTGGGGGGTTATCTGTCGGTGAATGTTTATCCCAGAAGATATTTGTTAAGCCTCTGGAAATTCCTGGCAACAAATAGATGTGGGGTTACCCTTGTCACCAAATACCACTGCCTATATATTTTATGTCAGTGGATAGTCTATACAGCCAATGGTGATGACTGCCTGAGAGAGGAGTAACCTTGGTGCATTGATCATTTACCATCTGAAGTATGTGGTTTAAGTAATGAGGCGTCTTTTTCTTTTTGTTCAAAACCAAGTAAGTTGCTTTCTTTAAGTAACCCTCGAGTGCTCTGTTTGTTCCTTTTGATGCTTGCGCACTGGGGTAGCCTGTGCCTACTGACCGCGTGCCATCATTGTGCATTCACTGTAACCAAAGACTGTGAATTGTTAGTAGTGAAAAGTATGACGTGTATGTATTCATGTATTATGTGTTGTGATTAAAGGTTTGGTTTCATGCACCTAGCATGGGACGTCTCCGGATAGTAACACATATCATAGCAAAATATAAAGCAAAATCGGTGCTAGGGTTACATAGCTGTGGGAGTAGGTACATGCATCAAGCTTATGGTAGTGAAAGCCTTAGAGTTTGCGAGTAATCCGTTTACGGAAGCTTTTGAAGACCGACTTACTGGTATCTGTAAAAATGTCTTTGACTCCCATCAGTCGTTATTCGGGTTTTTAAAACCCTAATGCATGCAACCTGTTGGTGCAGAACTTGTCACGACATTTATAATAAAGTCCAGCATGAAACATACCCATGATATTCTCTCTTTTTGCTGCCTCCCACACAGTTATATTCCCCTTCCACCAAGATACCCCCCCAGGGAACAGTCTATAGTTAATTCCACCTGGAAATCGTAGGGGAAAGTATTAGTGCGAGAAAACCCTGGCAAAATCAACCTCAGGGGGTGTTTGCAGGAAATATGGGCGCTAGTGCCCAGGCTCAATTCATGAATCCGCATGCAGGGTGGGAGTCTTGTACAAACTCCCTTGGGCTGCACATTCCCCAGCTTACATTGCAGAACAGAACCTGGTGAAAAACAGGTGCCAGCCAGGGAAGGAACACAGAGTGCGCATGCGTCATGCGAGTGTGTCGCTGTCAAGCAAGCAAACGTTCTGGCAGCCGTGGCTGGCAGAATGCTGTACACTGGTGGCTCATCCCAAGATGGCAGACAGTTTGATAAAACCCTCAGACTGCAGGGGCCGAGACATGGGCCGAGTTACATTATTAACAAAACTGCACCGACTGAACACAGTTCGGGAAACAGGACATGCACATAGGGAGGAGGTGGAAATATTAGGCATCTACTAATCACAGATACACATTACTGGTAAAAGAAAGCCTCCAATCTAAGCCCTTGTTGGAACACTTGGTGGCCAAGCCATCATATAAAAAGGAGCCTAAGCCACCAGACTGTGAGGGAGTTGAGATACTGCCCCAGAGAGTTGGTGTGACTTCATTGAAAGGAGCAGGAAAAGCAGGAGAGAACAGGAGGTGTCCAATGTGGTGTCACGTGCCCAGATACTTCCGGGTCACGTGGCACCCGGAAATAAAGGAATCACCGGAACTGCCGCTAGGACGGCAGTCCGGGTTTATGCACCTTCCAGAGTGGTCGTGTTGCATTATTGCTGCGCTGCGCCGACCCCGGGGGCTCTCTTGGCCCAACGCTCCCTGCAAGCCTTCCATCGTATCCTGGCCTGCAGTGTACCTCACTTCCAAGATATATAGACCATGCTGAAAAGGGAGCTCAAGCTTGCTTAGGTCTTGGAGCAAGAAACTGGCAGGAGCCACAGGAAATTGAAGTGAGAGTGAGAGGAAAAAGAGCGAGAGAGAAAAAGAGTTGCTTGTTGGGGGCGATATTGCAGATTTTGGTCGGCAAATCCACCAAAGAGAGGGAGAAGCCACGACTGTTAAAAGCTGGTAGAGTCTCTACAAGGCACAGGCCTAGGAGATCAGGTCTTGGGCTGGGGGCGGGCATAATTACTGCAGCCTGAGCTGAATAGGGGAGAGAAAGTTCAACCCAAGCATCCCCCACTGCAAGAGCCGAAAATCAGCACAGGCTTGCTTCTGTAAAACTCTAAAGAAATCACTAGGGGATGGGGGAGGGACGGCCGGTCTGGAAGGCTTTGCTTCTGTTGGAGTGTCAGAAAGCTACAGAGACCTAGGGGACTGCACACCATTGTACCATATTTTCAAGGCTAAGCCAATCAGTGTGCTGGGGCACGTACAATCACTCTGATACCAAGTGTATTGAAGAACTCTTTTGTGAGAGCTGACACACCGGACCTGTGTGGAATGCAATAAGGTTGGGGCATTGGACTAAGGACACTAGATCCTTGCAACCCTCCACCAAATTTGCGTTACTCCTCCATCATGGCCATGCAACCAAAAATCTCCCTTTTCCAGTGATCTCCTATTCCGCTAAGTATTTCTCCACACCCCCACCCCCCTTGAAGAGAACAAATGCATTTTTTGAGCTAATCTTGGTTGTTGTGTGCTCAGCGGTATCTGACTTTTGACTACACTTGGTACAAAATCAAAACATGTTAATCATATGAGCTTTTGTGCAGAATATCAATTTACATGTTATACTTGGAACATTTCAACGTCCATACAAAATCTCTGTATTTTGTAATTGTAATATGTACCATCACTGTACAGTGGCCTACAATTAAATCCCACTGTTTGACTGAAGTGTGAGTTATTGTTTTGTTAAGGGATTGGCCACGTACTAAATAAGACATGAGATATAAAATGATGGGTCGATTTCAGACAGACTCTACAACGATGGGGAAAGGGGTCAACCTGCCAAGTAGCTTTACTTATTCAAGGCACTCATTGAGCACTCTCTGCATCAATGCGTTGCTGTGGTAAATACTACTCACCCATGCTGCTTTGGTTAGCATTCAGTCTGCTCTTAAGCCCTTCCCTTGCAACATTAACATATTTGCATGCACAATAAAGAAATATTTGATGGCAGCAAAAGAGGGAAACAAAATATAATTGCTCTGGTGGTCTGTGGGAGGCCTAACGTCGGCACTGTGACTGATGGGAGGCGTGTCTTCAGATTTCCATTAGGCATTCATTTTAATCCTAATGGTGCTTTTTTACTTCTCAGTTAATGCCTGCTGCCCCCACCCCCACCTGAAATTCAGGTGACAAACTGTGGGGGAAAACTAATGATTTCCCCCGAAGCAAACATTAGGTTGAAGAGCATTGATTGGCGCTGTAGCGTGTCCAGATGGTGTGCTTTTACAGCAACCACCTAAGACACAATGAAGAGTTTGGCAGAGTTACAATAGATGGATCCCAGCGCACAGTGGTAGAAAATTGACATTTACATTTTAACTAAGGGACAAAGACAGCAGATGGAGTCTGTAAAGACGGACATAAAATCAAAAACTTGGCAGAGTTCAAGAAGAAACAACCTTACCATTAAGTCACATACCTGGCGATATCCTGAGTCATTGAGGCTGCTGTTAAACACTTTCCCGCACTGGAAATGCAGGTGACCGAGTCAGGTGGTGGGGATGGATGAGCAGTGGCTAGCCACACAATTTAAGGAGAGTGTTTTATACTCTAGCAAATTGCATGAGCTGAGAAAAACATAAAATAGTCATTATCAGCTGACGAACATTGGGTGGGGAAAAAAGTATTTTGTGCATGTGGACTAAACTAGCCACTGTGAAATACTGTTTTTCAGATGATCTCAACCTCAAAACTAATAGCGGGTGCAAAAGCATTGGTTGACGGAAGGGGACCGAACTGAGGAATTTTGGTTTTATGTCAATGCCTTTCTACAATACGAGTCACTACTGTAAAGAAGACATGGTATCACAAATATGACACTGACGCGAGATATAATTTCAAAACCTTTATTAGATTTGTGGGGTTTACAAAAACTCCTACTTTATCCTATAGCTGTGATGGGAGTAGTCTCTACCATCGAATAATAAAGAAAACACAGTCCTAGTCAGTCTCTGTCAAATCAAAATGGCCTATACTAACAAAACCTAATGCCTGCCCTATCTCTTATACAAAAAGTGTGTAATGTGGGATAAGTATGCAAAGAAAAGTCAGTGTTATAACATAGAATCAAGATGGCTTAGTAAGCTCTTCTTCCCACGTTGGACAGCATGGAATAAGGCAGCATCCCATGAGCATGATGACACACTCTGGCTCAGGTTATCAAGAAGCAGTTCAAAACATGGGTTGAGGCCACTTGGCCTTCCATGTTGAAGTCACTGGTTTTCCAGTGCATCAAAGTTCTTTCACAGTTGAATACAAAGTTCACATAGGTCTCCCTCTGTTCAGGTTTTGACCTCTTAAGGCAGAAAGTTCACATAGGTCTCCCTCTGTCAGGCTTGGACCTCTCAAAGCATAAGGTTCACATAGGTTTCCCTCTGTCAAGCTCAGACCTCTCAATAAATCATAGTTCAACAAAAAGTTCACATAGGTCTCCCTCTGTTCAGGTTTTGACCTCTTAAGGCAGAAAGTTCACATAGGTCTCCCTCTGTCAGGCTTGGACCTCTCAAAGCATAAGGTTCACATAGGTTTCCCTCTGTCAAGCTCAGACCTCTCAATAAATCATAGTTCAACAAAAAGTTCACATAGGTCTCCCTCTGTCGGAGTCCGACCTCTGAAAGCAAAAAGTACCTGATTCAACATAGATCTCCCTCAGCCGGGCTCGGAACTCGCAATCACAGCACTTCCAGGGGTTCCCTTCCCCTAACTTATTTCACATTCCAGGTCTCCCTCAGTCTGGCTCAGACCTTTCACCGATGTCGAATATTTTTGATTGTGCAAAGCTTTACTATGGACCTCTGCAGGACCACTTTGACTACCACTCTCCTTTTGTTGTTTGCCATAGTGTCTCTTGGTCTTGGTAGTTCTGTCCCATAAGCAAAAAGTTCAAAGAAATGTTCCTCCTCAAGCATTCACCTTTTCACTTCCTATTTTGCCAGGGTTAATCTTGACCATTATGCATTTCAGAGTTCATTCATTTTGCAGCTTCAATTCAGGAGTCAAAGTTAATACTACAGGCTTGGCCTCAAACTCTGTCGTTCACCCTGGAGGTTTGCTGGTGTCCTTGAAACACAATGCAGTCTTCTTGTCTGGGATTTGGCTCTCTCATGTTTTTTTCGGAGGCAACAACCTCCTGCAGGGAACTTCAGGGTTTCCCAACCCTTTGTTCTGGTACCTCGATCGGTCGTTCTGCTCCAGTGGGTTCACTTTTGCCCCAGAAGTTCTGATCCTTCTCGTGTTCCACCCTGCTCCAATTCTCATGGGTCTCCTTCAGTCTGGCTTGGACTCCTCCTTTAGCTTCTCACACAGGTCTCCCTCAGTCAGGCTTGGACCCTCTCGCTTTCTACAAAAGTGCAATATTAAAAAAAGTCTCTGGACTTCAAGGGCCACAATGCATCAGGCTCTATTTCGCTCCTACTTCGCCAGCTCCCCAAAACGGCATTCTGCAGGTTCTGGGAGTTGTGGGGATTCCAATGGGGCGTTTCTGGGGTCAGGGTCATCCCACCTGCCCCTCAGAGGCCTGGGTTTAAGGTTACACCCAGGGGATGAGCTTTGGCTTGGGTCCTGTCAAATAGCTCCAGATACCCCTGTTCTGGCTGCATGGAAGCACAGCTCCCTTGCCACACTACAGCCTCTCCTGCACTCACAGGCCCAGTCACTTGACAGCCTGTCCCTCTCAGGGTTCCCTCCCAGGGTCTCTGCAGCTTCTCCTTGGCTCCTCTGGGAAGCACAATCCTGTCAGCCTGCCCAGCTCATTCAAAGTGTGCCTGTGTCCTCTGCCTTTTATACTGACTGCAAGGCTTAACAGGTTTCTGGTGGGAATGATTGTGGAGGGAGGCCTGACCTTGCCTGGCCTCATTATCAGGACAAAATGGTGACTGCCCAAAGGAATCCCTGGTGTATTGGCTCATTAAAGGGGGCATATGTATTGTTGTGGGTGAATGGGTTTTGGGCGATAATATCCCATGAGGGGGATGTCAGATAGGCATGTATTGGAACAGGGGTATACCATGTCTTCCCCAAAGGTATTCTTTCCACAGTCTCCAAGGGTCCCTTTCCCAGGTGATCCTACATCGCTTGTCTGCCTCTAGGGTTGGGATCCAAGAGCGATTGCCCTTCCCTGGCCACCTGACTCACGGATCCCCGGGAATAGCATGGGAGAAATGCCTCAGGTTTCTCACACTACCCAGCATTGGTAGTCTGGAAGGGATTGAACTGGGGGCATATTTAATATCTTTGTAATCTTACTAATAATGATATTCCTAGGATTCAATCAGTTCCACAAGGCCAACCACTTTGTACATGAATATGAAGGGCAGGCTCTAAGTATTTACTCAGTACAGTATGTCTTCTTGATGATGATCTGACTTTGTGGAAGAACCAGTTAACTTACCAGACAAACAAGGAAAAACATTATTAATGGTGTGCATCAGTGAGAAACATTTAGAATACCCACCTTATTAAGATGTACTATAATTAACTAGCAGAGTAAAATGATACTAATGTTAAGAACATTGTTGTTGCAATTACTGTCAGTTGAAAGACGACGAGACCCATACTCAATTTGGTGGAGAATTGACAGCCCAGACTGCTGCTGTACTTGTGTAGGGAAGGGGGTCACACAAGGCAGACACAACTCAGCCCCTGCTAAATAGTTGTGAAAACAGGCTCATCTGATCAGTATTTTAATCCTGCATTCATCTGTTCCAGGTACTATGTATTGTGTGCTATTGGTATGTGTCCATTTAGAACTGTTAATGTTGAGTGAGAATCAGAGTGAATGCAAGGGGTCTAGAGTTCTGCATTTGGGCAGTTGGCCCAAACATATTTACTGAAGATGAATGTGTGCAACTGTGCCCCTAACATACTGTGGATAATTGGTCAAATGTGAAACCAACGTGATGGGTCCAGTTAAGATACATGCATGAGCAGTTGACCAAATAAATGTGAAAAGGGTAATGACCAGTTGGCTCAAATATATGTTGAAAAAAATGAATTAAAGATTAGAGTGATTTGGCTTCCTTGTAAATAAGGATAGTCAGACTCTGTGTTTTCTGAGTGAGTGGTATTATACTTGGTCTGTGTCTTTTCACTGTAGTTAGTGGGTAGGTGTGGGTCAGATGTATGTTGTCCCTGTTCTCTGTTAACTGGTGTTGGCATGTTAGGTAAGATTTTCATATCAATGATAAATCTTCCTTATCTGTGTCATCCCCAGTACTTTTTGCTTCAACTAGGTAACTATTTTACCTTGCCCCTAGATGAAGGGGAATCGTTTTCCCCTCTCCCCTAGTCTTTTACTCTTCTTATGGGTGACCTTTTTATGTCTCTCCATAGTGTATGGTTGAAGTTATAGCTTCCTACAACTTTTGGGCTTAGACTGGATTGCCTCGTTGGGCCCCCCTGTTAATTTCTCTTTGCTGTACTTGTGTGAACTCCAGGTCCCAAGTAGTAAAGAGGGATTTTCATCTCCCTTTACATTTTATATAGTGAGCCAGTACACCCCACCTTATGTGGAGTGTTGGGGGGATACAACGTATCCCCTTTCTCACTTACCCGCTAACGATTTATTGCAATTGCGAATTTTACATGAATGGCTGGTGGCAGTGGTTTTACCTTAATTACTTTTAGTGTTTATTACTTACAGGTTGTTAATTCAGCCTCCTTAATGCACAGAAGTGCCACACTTGTTTCTAAAATGTTGGGTTCCTTCTTTTTTTGCCAATTCTTGTGTGCCTACTGTTTCTGAGGCCTTCCCCTGCCATTCTAGGTGGGAACAACCTCAGTGGCTATTTTGTCTTTGGTGGGAATCCTGTGGATTCCCCGCCCATGCTCCAGAGTGTCTGGAAAGGTAGGAAGCGAGGGAGGAGTCTATAACTCTGCAGCCCTTTGTCTTCCACCTTGCCTGAAAGGGAACAACTCCCAGTGGGGGAAAGTGGGGGCAGGCTGTCCTGTTTGGACAGCCAGGCCGCCCCTTTCTGTAAAATGCGGGGAGAGAATGCAGAGGTTGTGTTGTAGTTTGTGATAAAAACTCCAAAACTGAAAGCAGCTGATAAGTCGACCACTGGAACCAAAAATGAAGAGGATGATGAAGGAAACGCGGCTTAGACAATTTCCAGTGACCTGAGAGCCTGGTGTGTTGTAGCCCTTCCTTCCACTCGACCTGGGGATCCCAAAATGTGCAACCCTGAGCCTTGTGCGAACCACTAGACTCTGGAAGACCTGCATTTTGAGACATCCCACGTCATGCTGTGAACTTGCAGGGCTGCACAACCCCAATACCCTGGGACCTTGAGCCATTGTGGATGCATGCGGTGCAGGGTCTTCTGAATTCTGAATCTTGCTGAAACTTTGTGGGCATCCTGCTGGACCTCCAGAGATGTGAATCGAGTCCGAAAAGTCCTTTCACCAGAGAGCTGGACCATGCAAACGATGAGAATCAGTGATATTCTGTCTTCTTCTATGCTCCTGAAAAGGCGCGTCCAGCCACGAAGAACCCTTGCCTGAAGCCTTCTGTGTCGATCTCCCCTGAAAAGCCCATCCAGGATCCTGTCTTCTGTCCTCCTGACAAGGAATGCAGTGCCTGGGTTTTTGGCTACAGATCCTGAAGTCCTCCTGCTGCAAAATCCTCTTATGTGCTGAGGTCATGTGCTGGCTTGGGTATTTACGTACCCCTTGTAGTTTTGGGGTGTTTTCTGTGATTGGGAGGCCTCTCGTCCAGGCCTGCTGCTGGAATCCTCCTAGGGTATCTTCTCCGAGGTCCCTGGACCCTTGACTAACTCTAAAGTAGAATACTTACTTGTTTGAACAGTCTTCCTCTGGAACTCTGAACGTGGCCTGCAACTGAGCCCTATCTCACCCTGCCTACATCTGGGTCCACTAGGGTCCCTCTTTAATGTACTAGAATTGGGAAGGGCTAGGTCATTTAAAGGGTCTACCTTGAAACGTAGAACAAGTGTTGAAAAGTGTACTTACTTGTAAAAAAGTTAGTTGGTAACTTTAAACTCTAAGATTAAATAGTTACAAAATGTTATTACTTATCTTAGATATGTTCTGCCATTCTCAAAAGTGCACATTGGATTGGCGTACCTTGAATAAGCTGTGTGCCTTTTTAAATAGGTATTCTCAAAGTCTTACTTTCCTTAGGAACTGTCTCATCAATCTAACAGAAAATGGATAGAAGGTTACTTCCCTGTGAATTGGCTTCCCCTCTTCCCAAAAGTAATGCTGCTGGTTTCACTTTATTATTCCAGTTAGGATAATTGTATGAGTGTCCCTAATTGGGTCTTGCTTCCCCTGACTTGCTGTTAGCCTGTCCAGAATAAGTCTGCCTAGGTCATACGGTTCCATGTAATAATGTCGCCACAAAAATATCGCCGAAAAATGGTCGTTTTTTGTGGCGACCAAATATGGTCACCCAAATAATATTGCCACGACATTTTCCCGGCGATAGTATTTACGGCGACCATATATGTGGCGATATTAATACCTGATACCGGTCATACCTACCTTTTAGGTTGCTAGTAGCTCTGTACAAAAGCATATAGAGGTTTTGCTTACCTTGCATAGCTGTGTGCCATCCACAAATAAATTAAGAAGATATTGCTTCCCTTAGTCTGTGAACTGAAAAGTAACTGTATGTCATGATCTCTGCTTCCAAAAGGTCAGGGTTTTCCCAACTCCCTTGGAAGCAGATCCATAACCCAGGTTCCGAGTGCCAACCAGTCCCAATTGGGACCTTTTGGACCCAGTCCTGGCGCCAGTGGCACCAGGCTCATAAATATGCCCAGTCCCAGCGCTGGAAGCGCCGGGCTCATAATGCTTGGGTGGACTTACCTGCAGCAGACCATGCTGCTTACTTGCCTGCCAGTTGAGCCTCTGATCCTCTTCTGTTTGGAACTACTTTTCCTGTTGGGTGGGGCAGGAGCCACTCCCTAGATTCAGAACACTGGAACTCTTCTGGAAAGCAGGAACTCTTTTCTTACCTAGACGTGGCTGTGGAAGGAGACACCTAAGCACTACAGGAGGCTATTTAAACCACACCCGATGGATGAATCTTGCTTTGCGTTATTCTGCATCCTCTGCAGCAGAACGCTCATCGTGTCTTCTGCATCTGATCCTGGCCCAAGGAAAAAGGCTTACCTTCCTGAATCCAGTCTTCAGCAACACCTATAAAGACAAGAAAGAACAGGTTAGCATTACGGTCTTCAGTGACAGCTCTTCACTTACCTGGTCCATCGGCTGTCACCAACGCCTCGCGCTGCATTCCGGCATCTGAAAGACAAAGGCTTACCTACTCTTCGTGCGCTCCGGAGGTCTTCACACTGCATTCCGGCATCTGAAAGACAAAGGCTTACCTACTCTTCGTGCGCTCCGGAGGCCTTCGGCGCTGCATCCCGCATCTGAACGACAAAACAAGGTGCGTTTAAAGACATTGGGGAACTTTAATACTCACGTGCCATTACTCCTTTCCACATCTAACCCAGTGGGTATTCCGGCACCCTACAGCCGCTCCGAACTTGTACCTGCAAAATAAAAAGACAGTTAGAGCGCATCGTGAAGCAGGCAACACGCGCTTATTTACGTGCTTCCAGGCGCTTCTATTCATCACACGGGCTCCATCTTCAACTCACTTCAGCCCGTCATCCGCCATCGCCGGAACCCTGCAAAACAAGAAACATCATTACTAAAGACTTTAAAGACATTAGAATTACTCAAAACTTACCGTTCGTGCAGTAAACGACGGACAGCAGTCCTCTGAAGTCAAGAGGCCTGCTCCCCTTATCCAGTGAAGAAACTGGTTACAGCACCCTGCCCCGAGGCAGATGGAGAGCACGGCGTTCACTTACCTAAGGTGAGAGCGTTAACCTTTGGGGTTCTACAGGAGAAGAGAAAGGGAAGAAGAGAGAGACATTCAATAACTCAGTTCCTTAATCCCATATTTTCTATCTGCAGACATCTTACCCTTCGAGTCAGACATACAGTGCACAGAGGTCCAGCCCAAAGAGCCAGCCGTGTGTTACACATCACCTTTGAAGATACGGTATACGCCCAGTCAAGACCGGCGCCTCTACGGGAATCAGGTGAGCGTTACACTGTAATTGAATATTACAACCGAAGGTCCAACTCCCCTAGAATAACTGGGTTATCCTGAATCAGAGTTATAGGTGCTTTACTGTTCCTGGAATAAGTGTTCCACTATTCTGTAAAGTATATTGTCCAGTTGACTTAATATGTGATTTCCTACTGAGCTTCACGGTCCAACAGTTAGGGTACTACCCTTGTATTACTGTAAGTAATCCAAAAGTAACTATTGGTTTTGACTTCCCTAGAACTACTGATAGGTGTTCCAAATAGGGTTATATGCTTTGGTCTGTGCACCTTCAAGCATAGGTTTGTGTTTTTATAATTGTGGTTATATATAATGTTATAGTACTTATTTCCCCCAAGATTTATCTAGGCCTACTTATATTTAAATAAACCATTTATTTGTGCAATACATAGTGCTTCACTGTTTCTTTGGACCATATGTATATTACAATTTCTTTGTACCGATTCTACAGCCCTCTCTCCATCCTGATACAAGCATGGCTGCTCTGTTTACGCTACCCTGAACTCAGGTGGTACAGCCTTATACTAAGGGTGGAGTCTTGTACTGTCTCGGTTGAATGGGTTTAATAAGCCCTTACAGGCATATGGCTTTTAAGTTCTATTTACACTTGGTTGTTTTTATGATGGTAGTGTGTCTGCTGTCCTCTCGTTCTCCGCCTTATCATCTGTCTGTAGTGGATGACTTAGATGTGTCTTGTGCGAGAATGTGTGGGAGTGTATAGTGATGGGTGAGTCTTTTGAAGAAAGGGAGGTGTGTGGTATCTGACTTCTCTCTCCCTTCCTTGAGTATTTGTATTCTTTTCTGTGTGATCCCAGAGTGAGTGAGGTCAGCTGTGGAATGTGTCTATGTAGAGGAATGGAATGTATGTATGTAGCGGAATGTCCCTGCCCTCGGTGTTCCACCAGTGACAGTTAGACGAGTTACCTGGGTGGTGGGCATCAGAGGATCTCTGTCTCTACATGTATGTACTTTAATGTAATCTACCTAAATACTTAATAAAGGACTTTAGATAAACTTACCAGAGACTCAAGCTTCACCTTCATTACTTCAAAGGCCCTTAATGAGATTGTGCGGCTGCGACAAAGAAATGGGTGGGACATTGGAGAGTAGACATCAGTCCCCTGCTCATGGAGAGCGATTCAAGTCCCACACCCAGCTCCATTGACCCATCCCTTGGTGGAAGCTCTGGGGCCGTGCCCAGCATCAAATGTGCCAGCCTCCTGCCACCACCAGGGCCTTTGATGTGGGAGCTCCTCGGTCTGGAGACTCAGATAGATGGGTCTCCTAAGGAAGTCGAGAATAAAGAATAGAACCAGGAAGGTAGCCAGGAGAAAACAATACTTTCAGCCAAGGAAATGCCTGCCACGTTCATGAAATACCGGGAGGGAGCAAGGATTGTATGTTTTTTATGTTTTTTTTTTTAAACTATGTAGCCTTTGCTTTGAAATGCAAGAGAAGATATCCTGTCGTTTGTGTTGCCCCTCATCTATTTTGGGAGCGCGTATCTGGGAACGCAACCCTTTTTGCTTCAATTCTGCATCCGAAAGAATCCCAACAAACCCCCTTTAGAGACTTTTGTATACATACTGTTTCCCAGGATCCAGAGGCGGCTCACTGAACTGGCATATGTGACCCCTCCAACCCTGGAATGTTGCCTAGACTTTTCACCTGAAGATGGGGAAAGAAGGAGCGAAAAGTGGAGGAAGGGTCAAGAGACTTTGTTAGGATTAAGTGCTGCATATCTTTGATCATCCTTAATGAAGCACTGATAAAGATTTGAGAGAGAGAGAGAGAGAGAGAGAGTTTTTTTTTTGTTGGTCCCACTCGGCTCTGTGACATGGAGCAAGAGAATGAGTTTGTTGGCACACCTATGCACCTGACGGAGCAGATCATATAAAATGTGCATTGGTTGTGGAGTACTAGGCAGAGACTCGAGGTTTGTGTAATAATTTGGAGATTTGGTTGTAGGAACCAACTTCTAGAATAAAGATTCTGGAAGCTTGCCTGTGGGCCTTGGAATCTAAATTTGGCTCCTTCTCATTTGTACTAGTATCTGAACAATCAGGAAAGAAGGGCTTAGACCATAGGATTAAAATGTGAATATTTGAGCAAAGAAATTACCTGAAACTATTTTATGAGGAAAGGAAAGGTGAGCAAATTAAAACATGTGCGATTACTGTGAGACAGATATGGTATCAAGAGAGACACAGTCTCAAATGTTTCAAAGCCTTTATTTACTAAAGTTCCTGGGTTTGTGTAATGCCTAACTGGCCCTAACACTAAAGGGATGGTTCCCTTAAATGATGTTTCCAAGGGTCGTCAAAGTCTGGAAGTCCAAAATAAAAATCTGTATGTGTCTAAACCTATGCTTGCCCTCACTCTCTGACAAAAATCTGTTAGGAGGTCTTTCAAAAGCAAGAAAACGTGGTGGTTCAACAAAAATATGAAACGAAGATTGGTTTCAGTTGGTCTTCTCACCAGATATAGGTTGGAGTGCAATCAAAAGGGACTGTTCATAGGACCTTCTCCATAGTTCAAACAATGTCATTGTCTTTAATGCCTTGGGGTACCCTTCCCCAAGCTTTAGCCCTTCCAAGTTCAAAACATAACAAAAAGAAAACAGTTCTGCACTTCGATAGGCCTCTTAGGGTTCCCTTTCCCAAGTTTAGGCCTCCATTTAAGTTCAAATACAAAAGCAATTCTTGGGCCTCTCACACAAGTTCAGCTCTTAGGCTTCTCAGAGTTCCCTTCCCCAAGCACAGGCCCCTCTTGAGTTACAAAATACAAGTTCAGTTGGTCAGAATGTACCTTTCTTTCATAAACAGTTCTTTCAAAGGGTTAGCATCAGAGACTTTCAACAACGCAAGGTTATTTGCTCCACCTAAGCGTGACTACTCCGAGCTTTAACCCCTCTTTTATTTCCTGCTCTTAACCTCTTGCCTTCAGGGGCTTTCTGCACCCCTTCTTGTTCCCCTGTGTTTTCTTCTTTCGCGTGCCCACTGCCACCTTTCTTTCCTTCTCCTGCACACTTACACCGTCCTCTCCTTCGTGTGCCCACTGGCACCTACCTTATCTTCCTCTGTGCACACTTGCACTCTCTTTGTCCTTTTTGTGTCACTGGCACTTTCTCCAGCTTTCCTGTGCACACTTGCATTCTCTTTACCTTTCTGTGCCCACTGGTACCTTTTCGTGCTTTCCTATCCACACTTGCACTCTGCCAGGTTAATTGCGCCCTTGTCTCTCGTTTTTGGGTCGTTCGTGCCCTCTTTATTACAGTACTTTCACTTTGTGCCCCTTACACGCTCTGCTTTTCTTGCTTTCTCTTACTTTCTCTTGATTTTGTCACTCTTCTTCCAATCTATATTGCTTTACTAGTTTCCTTGAATTTTTTCCTCTTTTCTGCTCTGTCTCTTTATGCATTCCTTTTGTCCACTGCGCTTCAGTCAGCCACATGCTCCTGAGTCTCCCTCTCTTTCACGAGACTCACCCGGGCAGCAGCGCAATGACAAGCGGTCCCTTCTGGTTGTGCGGGCCTGAGGTTAGGGTCTCACCACCTGCCCCTCAGACGTCCTTGGGGCCAGCACAGGTCCCACTGGAACGAGCAATGTTCCGACCACCAATAGCAGCCTTCTGGGTGCTTCGCTCCAGCTCTCTGGAAACACGGCTCCCTAGCCACGCTGCAGCCCCTCGCAAACACTGGGCCAGAGTCTCGGCACAACACTCTCCTCTGAGCCGTCGATCCTTCTGCTCTCTGCTCCTTGGCTTCTCTGGTCCAAACAACATCCCCAGCTTGCTCTCTCATCTGTGTAGAACCACGCCTTTTATAATTAGAAAAACAGTCAAGTGGAGTCAGGTGTGAGTAATAATTAGTACATGCCTGACTCTGCCTGACTCGATCAGTGGGACTACTTAATTTCTTTCTACAGCCAGTTTCCCTTACACTACCCATGTTATTCCTATGAGAAATCTTCACTACTCCTGGTTGCATCTTCCTCGTCCCAGTATCTGTTGGAAATGTCAAGGGGCTGATGGAAAGGTTTTGGGGGATAGATCTATTTCCCACTATTCTATCAGGGAATCGACAATGGACATACGAAAAACCTTTAGCCTGGTTTTCGCTCAACTGAAGTGTATTTGTAATAAGATTCCTTTTTTAGATCTGTGGTCCTGATTAGTACTCCAGTCACCACAAAGCTTATTGTTAAAAAAGAAAAGAGTGAACATAAGGAGGGGCTTGCTTACAATGTGTCACATCTAGATATGGGTAGATCTTAAGATCTCTCTGTCCCCAGTTTAATTATACCCAGCACATCCTTTTTGACATTCCTCTAAGCCACCTGTTAGCATTATGGATGTGTCCGTTCCATTATGGATGGTTGCCCCCTTCCATATTCCTGATGGTTGATTATACAAGCCTGAGTTTTGATGGCATTCCCTGTGGTTTAAATAGGTATTGGGTGTATGGATATTAACATCATACTCCTAGCTTGGCTTTAGTTGGTTTCTCTTCCCTCCCACCTTGGGCAATTTACTCGACTCCCTACCCCCCCTTGGTTGGGTCATTAATGACAGGATTAGATTTGAGGAAAATGAGACCTGGATTAGGGTGATGGGAATCAACGTATCACATGAAGGCATCCGGGACTTCCTCCTCCTCTTCGGTCGCCCTATCAGAATACCAGGTCTCGCATGTGGATACCACACTCCCAATCCCCAAGGACCCTCCACCCAGGTGATCCTCCGCCGCTTGTCCACCCCCAGGTTCTGGATCCAACAGTGATGGCCATCCCCTGGCCCCCTGAGCAGAAGATCCAGGGGAAGAAAGAGCGAGAATACCCTTAGGTTTCTCACATTACACTAATGTAATACACTGATGACAATGTCGGTATGGCACTATATAAAAGATTTCTGAGGAAAAGACGACCTAAATCTCTGATACTGTTTTTAGTTTCTGTAAGGAGAAGCAATTTCACTCTGGCAGATGGAATGAACAGTATTCAGGCAGGGAAAGACAGGAAAGTATTGGTATGTCAGCAAGTTAGATATCTGATAAGACGATCAGCAGTGGGAAGTGTGGATTCGGATGGAGGAATTGAGAAAGGTGGGTGTCAGCGTTCGACTTAAGTTCCCAGAGACACTGAAGTGTATTTGTAATAAGATTCCTTTTTTAGATCTGGTGGGCAGCAGATACATTTGTGGTCCTGATTAGTACTCCAGTCACCACAAAGCTTATTGTTAAAAAAGAAAAGAGTGAACATAAGGAGGGGCTTGCTTACAATGTGTCACATCTAGATATGGGTAGATCTCTCTGTCCCCAGTTTAATTATACCCAGCACATCCTTTTTGACATTCCTCTAAGCCACCTGTTAGCATTATGGATGTGTCCGTTCTCATCCTCTACTAGTGTTGACCAAGGGCCTGAATAAGAGTTTGGCGGTAGTGGTAAAACATCCAATACTTTTGATTAGCAAATGTTTTACTACCCTGCTGAAATCTGAGTTTTGTTATCGAAACTCATATTCCCACCTGATTTAAGATCTGCATGACTTGGAATCATGCAACCTTTCAGTGTCCCAGTATTTACTGCATTTGGTAACATTAAAAGAGTTGGTCTGTATTACTGAGTGTAAAACTGCCAAACCTAATCAGGTTTTATGTGGGAACTGTTTTGGTAATGGCCCTACCTATGTCAGGGCAGTACAATATGATGACACACAAATTTGGAAGGTTGCCTGCAGGTGGGAAGAGGGTGTGTTTGGCTGAAGTGATTGATGCCAAGTCTATATACTCACAAAACGCACGGGGTCAAGTCAAACTATTCCTATTGCTGAGGATATACAGCTTACCCACCAAACACAAAAAAGAAAGGAAAACCCTCTTCCCATTTGATACCTATTTAGCATTAGAGCCAATTTCCACAAGTAAAAACTAGTTTCAAAGTCATTTCATGACAATGCATTCATTTATTTGTTCATACATTAATAACACGTTTTTACAAAGCACATTTCATCAATATTTTACGACAAGCCACAAAAAATGGTTAAAATTTAGATACCTTGTAAACCGAATACCACACTGCCACATCATACCAATCATTCTCTCTACTCTGCATTCCTACTGTGCTGTTTGGAAATATTGTAATGGGGTCAATCAATTGACTTAAAGTGAAAAGTACTATAAACAACGTAAATACACAATGTATTCCTTTTGATGGACCGTATCCCTTCAATTATGAATAGAAAGCTGGCCTCCCCAATTCAAACAGTTATATCATCCATTTGGGACTTTATATACTAATTTCTTCTGCACATAATCTATTTTAAAACCTGTCTAATACTGTTTGGAATTGCCTTAATCCCAGCTGTTACTAACTTGACATTCTCTCTTGAAAAATGCACTTGGATCAATACTTTTATGTTGACAAGAACGTGTTAATTTATAGCTATAATTGAAAGTTGACAACGATGAAATCCTGTTTTATGCCACTTCTGTGTTTCCACAATGAGAATCTTTATGTCCAATGAGTTAGTACATCTTCCTGCTCTCTCAACCCCATGCTCTACGATGATGATGTATTCTAGCTATACTGACAATTAGTTACTCAGGGATTTATTCCATCCTGTTTCAAAACTGGCATGATCACTTAATTATTTAAGAAGGCATCTTTAGATCCTGAGATCTTCAGCAACTATCGACTGAATACTAATCAGCGTTTTTGGCAAGATTTTAGAAAAAGCTGTATTGAATCAACAGCTTGCATGCACTGACAGTTTCCATGCCATGCTTTATACTAGTCAGGGTTAGCTTTATACTAGTCAGGGTTATATAGCAGTAAATCGGGAACAATCCAGGATATGGATAACATTTTGCAGATATGAGAGCGGCTTGTCTTTTATTGTTGCTTGATTTATTTGTGGCCTTTATTACTGCTATCCATGAGTCTCTTGGCTCGATCTTGGCTGCCCATATGAAGATTGGAGTGCAATTGTTGGAGTAGTTCTTTTGCTTTCTAATAAATAGATCTCAAGCTGTTCAGATTGGGCCAATCTGCTCCTCCCCTTTACCTGCCCATGTGGTGTCCCCCTGGATTAGATTATTTCACTTCTTTTGTTTAATCTTCATGTAGAACCTTGAGGAGACATTGGGCCTCATTACGAGTTTGGTGGTAGCCATGCCGGAAAAACCGGCAGGCTGCCGCCAGACTCGTAGTGCATTACTGCCTCTGTGATTGCCGGAATCACCGGGGCATTACAACCTTGGTGACCTGGTAATTCCGGAGGCGGAATTCCTTTAATCCCCATTCCCATGCCATGGGGATGGGGGCAATGGAAACACTGGTTCCGTCTATGACAGAGCCGGTGTTTCCGTTTCTGTCTGCAGGCGGGTGGCGTTAATCCTGCCAGGTCAGACCTGGCGGGAGTGTCACCTCCTGCCTGCAGAACTCGTAATCTGCCGGTCCGGAAACAACGCTGGTGCTGGATTTACCGCCACCGTTGTTTCCTGACCGGCAGGCTTGTAAGGAGGCCCATTGTCTTAAAACATCAGATTGGCGTTCATCAATATGCAGAGGATGACCCAACTCTTGACTCTGATGTCGTCAATGTAACGCTCACCTGATTCCCGTAGAGGCGCCGGTCTTGACTGGGCGTATACCGTATCTTCAAAGGTGATGTGTAACACACGGCTGGCTCTTTGGGCTGGACCTCTGTGCACTGTATGTCTGACTCGAAGGGTAAGATGTCTGCAGATAGAAAATATGGGATTAAGGAACTGGGTTATTGAATGTCTCTCTCTTCTTCCCTTTCTCTTCTCCTGTAGAACCCCAAAGGTTAACGCTCTCACCTTAGGTAAGTGAACGCCGTGCTCTCCATCTGCCTCGGGGCAGGGTGCTGTGACCAGTTTCTTCACTGGATAAGGGGAGCAGGCCTCTTGACTTCAGAGGACTGCTGTCCGTCGTTTACTGCACGAACGGTAAGTTTCGAGTAATTCTAATGTCTTTAAAGTCTTTAGTAATGATGTTTCTTGTTTTGCAGGGTTCCGGCGATGGCGGATGACGGGCTGAAGTGAGTTGAAGATGGAGCCCGTGTGATGAATAGAAGCGCCTGGAAGCACGTAAGTAAGCGCTTGTTGCCTGCTTCACGATGCGCTCTAACTGTCTTTTTATTTTGCAGGTACAAGTTCGGAGCGGCTGCACGGTGCCGGAATACCCACTGGGTTAGATGTGGAAAGGAGTAATGGCACGTAAGTATTAAAGTTCCCCAATGTCTTTAAACGCACCTTGTTTTGTCTTTCAGATGCGGGATGCAGCGCCGAAGGCCTCCGGAGCGTGCGAAGAGTTGGTAAGCTTTTGTCTTTCAGATGCCGGAATGCAGTGTGAAGACCTCCGGAGCGCACGAAGAGTAGGTAAGCCTTTGTCTTTCAGATGCCGGAATGCAGCGCGAGGCGTTGGTGACAGCCGATGGACCAGGTAAGTGAAGAGCTGTCACTGAAGACCGTAATGCTAACCTGTTCTTTCTTGTCTTTATAGGTGTTGCTGAAGACTGGATTCAGGAAGGTAAGCCTTTTTCCTTGGGCCAGGATCAGATGCAGAAGACACGATGAGCGTTCTGCTGCAGAGGATGCAGAATAACGCAAAGCAAGATTCATCCATCGGGTGTGGTTTAAATAGCCTCCTGTAGTGCTTAGGTGTCTCCTTCCACAGCCACGTCTAGGTAAGAAAAGAGTTCCTGCTTTCCAGAAGAGTTCCAGTGTTCTGAATCTAGGGAGTGGCTCCTGCCCCACCCAACAGGAAAAGTAGTTCCAAACAGAAGAGGATCAGAGGCTCAACTGGCAGGCAAGTAAGCAGCATGGTCTGCTGCAGGTAAGTCCACCCAAGCATTATGAGCCCGGCGCTTCCAGCGCTGGGACTGGGCATATTTATGAGCCTGGTGCCACTGGCGCCAGGACTGGGTCCAAAAGGTCCCAATTGGGACTGGTTGGCACTCGGAACCTGGGTTATGGATCTGCTTCCAAGGGAGTTGGGAAAACCCTGACCTTTTGGAAGCAGAGATCATGACAGTACCCCCCCTCAAGGCCCCTCCCAAACCGGGCTTCTCCGGGGGTTTTGGCTTGTCAGGAAATGTTCGGTGAAATCTTTTGATTAGGCGAGGAGCGTGGACATATTCAGCAGGTTCCCAGGATCTCTCTTGGGGGCCGTAGCCTTTCCAGTCAATTAGGTAAAATAGTTCAGATTTGGAGATCTTGGAGTCCAGAATGCTTTTGACTTCAAACTCGAGTTCTCCATCAACTAGGATAGGTTTTGGAGATTTAGTTAGTCGGGTTTGAGGTTGCACGGGTTTTAATAGAGAGACGTGGAAGACCGGATGTATCTTCATGTGCGGGGGCAAGTCCAACTTGACCGCTACTGGGTTTACTATGGTAGTGATGGAATAGGGACCAAGGTATCTTGGGTTGAATGTGCGTGGCCCTTTTAGAGGTAGATATTTGGTGGATAACCAGACTTGATCCCCTACTTGATATTGAGGGGCTTCCTTCCGATGTTGATCTGCTCCTTTCTTGTATTGTTCTTTAGCCCTTTGAAGGTGAGAAACAGCTTCCTTAAAGGCTTGGGTGATTGTAGAATGCAGGTAGTCTACTGCTGGTGTTTCAAGATCTTGGAGGGGATCCAACTCCGAGGTTCGAGGGTGACTGCCGTACAAAAGAAAAAACGGGGTTTTCCCAGTTCCCGAATGGACAGAGTTATTGTAGACATATTCGGCTATCCAAAGGATGTCTTTCCAAGTTTTTTCAGTTTGTTGCAGCATGCAGCGTAAATACTGTTCCAGAGTTTGATTGGTCCTCTCGGTTTGTCCGTCGGTCTGAGGGTGGTGACTGGTCGATAGTCTCACATCAATTTGAGCCGACCGACAGCAACTTCGCCAAAAATGAGAAATAAATTGACTACCTCGATCCGAAATTAGAACCGAAGGAAAACCGTGCAGTCGGACGATGTTTTCGAGAAATTCTCGGGCCAGAGTTGCTGCTGTTGGCAAGCCTTTGAGCGGAATGAAATGCGCCATCTTGGAGAATAAGTCCACGATTACTAGAATCGTATTGTATCCGGAGCATGGAGGTAGATCGCTGATGAAGTCCATAGAAAGCGTATACCAAGGGCGAGGTGGGATGTCAATAGGGCGTAAGAGGCCTGCTGGTCTTTCCTTTTGACTCTTGTTTTGGGCGCATACTCCACAGGACATTATAAAGTCTCTGATATCTTTTTTCCAAGACGGCCACCAGAAGTAGCGCTTGATCTTTTCTGAGGTCTTGGCCATACCGGGATGTCCTTCCATTAAAGAATCGTGATAATAAGAGATTACTTTTTTCTGTAAATCTGTGCTGGGTAGGTATAATCGTTCTTGGAAATACAATAAGTTGTCCTTTACTGCAAAGTCCTTTCCCTGCAGATGCCAATTCTGTATGTCTGCTGGAGTTACAAGTTGCCTGGCTTTATCCTTAACTTCCTCTATGGATTCTGTGGCGATTACACCCAGAATTCTTTGTTCGGGAATGATTGGTACAGGTTTAGGGTTGATCAAGTGTTCTTCCACTCCCATCCGAGAAAGGGCATCAGCTTTACCGTTCTTTGTACCAGGTCGATAAGTAATTATGAAGTCAAACTCGGCAAAGAATAATGCCCAACGGAGTTGTCTAGAGGATTGGGCTTTTGCGGTTTTCAAATATTGCAGGTTTCGGTGATCCGTAATCACAGTAACGGTGTGTCGGGCCCCCAGCAGATAATGCCGCCAAGCCTTAAAGGCAGACTTGATAGCCAGAAGTTCCTTGTCAGTAATCGTGTAATTGATTTCAGGAGGTGAGAATTTGCGGGACCAAAATGCCACGGGATGCAACTGATTGGTTACCGGGTCCTTTTGTGATAGAACTGCCCCCATGGCAAGGCTTGAAGCATCAGTTTCCACGATGTAGGGGAGTTCGGGGCGAGGGTGTTTTAAGATTGGTGCAGAGATAAATTTAGTCTTCAAATCCAGGAAAGCTTGTTCCGCCTCGGTAGACCATTCAAAACGTTTGTTTTTCTTTAACAAGGCAGTGATGGGCTGGACTATTCGAGAGAATTCGGGGATAAACCTGCGGTAAAAGTTAGCGAAGCCTAACATGCTTTGCACACCTTTTACGGAGGATGGTGATGGCCATTTGAGAACTGCATCGACCTTCTTTGAATCCATACGCACTCCGCCAGGTGATAATATGAATCCCAAGAATTCAACTTCAGTCACGTTGAAAACACATTTTTCCAACTTAGCGAAAAGTTTGTGTTGACGCAATCTTTCGAGGACCATTTTCACGTGTTTCCGATGTTCAGATTCCGATGAAGAATAAACGAGGATGTCGTCAATGTAAACAACAACACACACATCTATGAGCTCTCTGAGGACATCGTTCATAAAATATTGAAAGGCGGCCGGGGCATTGCAAAGTCCGAAGGGCATGACCTGATATTCAAATAGCCCATACTTGGTGCGGAAGGCCGTCTTCCATTCATCGCCCTCTTTTACTCGTACCAAGTGGTAAGCTCCTCTAAGATCCAGCTTTGTATATATGCATGCTTTTCTGACTTGGTCCAGGAGTTCAGGGATCAAAGGTAACGGATATCTATTCTTAACGGTGATCTGGTTCAGGGAGCGATAATCTATACAAGTTCTAAGGTCTCCTTCCTTTTTTGGAACGAAGAACAAAGCTGAAGAAGCAGGGGACTTGGAAGGACGAATAAACCCATTTGCCAGGTATTGATCCAGGTATTGTCGAAGGTGAAGGTTCTCAGGCTCGGTGAGGGCATAAATTCTACTACAAGGAGGAGTAGATCCAGGTATCAGGTCTATCTGGCAGTCATAAGACCTATGAGGAGGTAGAGAGTTAGCCTGATCCTTCCGGAAAACATCTTGGTATTCTAGGTATTCGGGAGGTGACTGGGGAGTCTCTGAAGAAATTGCTGCCAGTGCAACACCAGGTGGAGGGTGACAAGTAGAGACACATTCTGGAAACTGGACCGTTCTTGCTCGCCAATCGATCAGAGGATTGTGTTTCTCTAACCAAGGTATTCCTAGAATAATCTGAAACTGAGGGGCCTTGATCACATCGAACACGATCTTCTCATGGTGTCCATCTTGACTTACTAGCGTCACCTCTTGAGTGGTATGCGTTACTGGCCCGGAGGCTATCTCCGTACCATCCACCGTAGTAATGACGTCCTTTACAGCCTTGGGACAAAGAGTTAGATTCATCCTCAAAACCATTTCATGATCCACATAATTGCCGATGGCACCGCTGTCGACGTAAGCTTCAATTGCATGTAATCGATCCGGATTATCAGGGCTAATGAGGACCATAGGTATCACGAAATGCGAGGTCACGGAACTGGTTTTCACGCTCGGCAAGAGGACCTCTATTCTTGTCGGGCGAGGTCGTTTCCCTGCTCAGAGTTTGTAACTTTGGTAACTGCAGCTCCTACTGCCTTCTTGGCAGGTTTCACCGGACAGTCTCGAAGAAAGTGCCCTGAGTTTCCGCAATAGAGGCATAATTGCAACTGTTTTCTCCTTTCCCGCTCCTTTTGTGTTAGAGGACCTTTCAGACCCCCTATTTGCATGGGTTCCCCGGAGTCTACTCCTTTGGAAGGAGTTGGCGGTTTGGAAAATACTCGAGCATCAAACTTGGAACGATCGGCCTTCCTGTTCTGCAGTCTGTGATCTATTTGAACGACTAAGTCTATATAGTCCGAACAATCTTGTGGGGGATTCACTACTTGGGCTAACACATCTTTGAGCTCTCCACGTAGACCTCTATAAAACAGCGTAATCCTTTTGTCCTCAGGCCATTGAGTTTCCACTATCAGTCTGTTGAAAGACGCAATATAAGCCAAAAGGTCTTGATTACCTTGTCGCAACGAAAGAAGCTCATTGTCCAAGGCCTGCCCCTGTGAATGTCTTGCGAACAGTTTTTCCATACTGAGCTGAAAAGCTTGAAAATCATGGAGGACCGGATCATCTTGATTTACTAGAGGGATCGACCAGTCTGCCGCATTGCCACTAAGGTACGAAAGCACGAAAGCTACTTTAGCTTGATCAGTTGGAAAGGCTGCTGGCCGGCATAAGAAATGCAACCGGCACTGATTGATAAATACTGCAAACCTCTTTGGGTCACCAGAAAATCGTTCGGGCGGAGCCAGAGGTACATTCCCAGGTAGGTTGATCTGCACTGGATTCATAGAGGATGTAGAAGGAAGATTTCCCCCAGATGCGGGTAACGGGGTCTGTCCGGCTTGTGACTGTAGCAATTGTCTAGCGAGATCATCTGTTCGCTCCTTGGAAATAATCAGTTCCCTTCTTAGAGCGTTCGTTTCCTGACGGGCTGCATGCACTTCTGCCCTTAGTTCCCCAAGTAACTGGGCTAGCTGGTCGGTATCCGAGGTTTCCATAGCGCCTGGACGGGAGTTTTGTGGTAGGCTTTGCGTTCTGTAACGCTCACCTGATTCCCATAGAGGCGCCGGTCTTGACTGGGCGTATACCGTATCTTCAAAGGTGATGTGTAACACACGGCTGGCTCTTTGGGCTGGACCTCTGTGCACTGTATGTCTGACTCGAAGGGTAAGATGTCTGCAGATAGAAAATATGGGATTAAGGAACTGGGTTATTGAATGTCTCTCTCTTCTTCCCTTTCTCTTTTCCTGTAGAACCCCAAAGGTTAACGCTCTCACCTTAGGTAAGTGAACGCCGTGCTCTCCATCTGCCTCGGGGCAGGGTGCTGTAACCAGTTTCTTCACTGGATAAGGGGAGCAGGCCTCTTGACTTCAGAGGACTGCTGTCCGTCGTTTACTGCACGAACGGTAAGTTTCGAGTAATTCTAATGTCTTTAAAGTCTTTAGTAATGATGTTTCTTGTTTTGCAGGGTTCCGGCGATGGCGGATGACGGGCTGAAGTGAGTTGAAGATGGAGCCCGTGTGATGAATAGAAGCGCCTGGAAGCACGTAAGTAAGCGCTTGTTGCCTGCTTCACGATGCGCTCTAACTGTCTTTTTATTTTGCAGGTACAAGTTCGGAGCGGCTGCAGGGTGCCGGAATACCCACTGGGTTAGATGTGGAAAGGAGTAATGGCACGTGAGTATTAAAGTTCCCCAATGTCTTTAAACGCACCTTGTTTTGTCTTTCAGATGCGGGATGCAGCGCCGAAGGCCTCCGGAGCGTGCGAAGAGTTGGTAAGCTTTTGTCTTTCAGATGCCGGAATGCAGTGTGAAGACCTCCGGAGTGCACGAAGAGTAGGTAAGCCTTTGTCTTTCAGATGCCGGAATGCAGCGCGAGGCGTTGGTGACAGCCGATGGACCAGGTAAGTGAAGAGCTGTCACTGAAGACCGTAATGCTAACCTGTTCTTTCTTGTCTTTATAGGTGTTGCTGAAGACTGGATTCGGGAAGGTAAGCCTTTTTCCTTAGGCCCAGGATCAGATGCAGTAGACACGATGAGCGTTCTGCTGCAGAGGATGCAGAATAACGCAAAGCAAGATTCATCCATCGGGTGTGGTTTAAATAGCCTCCTGTAGTGCTTAGGTGTCTCCTTCCACAGCCACGCCTAGGTAAGAAAAGAGTTCCTGCTTTCCAGAAGAGTTCCAGTGTTCTGAATCTAGGGAGTGGCTCCTGCCCCACCCAACAGGAAAAGTAGTTCCAAACAGAAGAGGATCAGAGGCTCAACTGGCAGGCAAGTAAGCAGCATGGTCTGCTGCAGGTAAGTCCACCCAAGCATTATGAGCCCGGCGCTTCCAGCGCTGGGACTGGGCATATTTATGAGCCTGGTGCCACTGGCGCCAGGACTGGGTCCAAAAGGTCCCAATTGGGACTGGTTGGCACTCGGAACCTGGGTTATGGATCTGCTTCCAAGGGAGTTGGGAAAACCCTGACCTTTTGGAAGCAGAGATCATGACAGTCAATCAACAATATTAGGAAATAAAAACCTGCATATCTGAAATTGAGAAATGGATTGCTACTGCTAATCTTATATTAAACTTTTCTAGGACCTAGTTCATTCTGTTTACTCCTTAGAACAGGGAAGATACTGTCATTCTTCAGTTTATTTGTTGGCTAAAGATGGCTTTTCATCACTCATTGCCTCATCGGTCAAATTGCTTAACTTTTGGCTTGATAAAAACTCGAATTTACGGAACCTGCTGTTAAAAAGGCTCAACCCACTAATTTTCAACTCGCGCTGCTTAAGAAAATGACACGCATCAAATCTTCAATAGCACATTTTTTTGGAACTGTGATGCAATCTATAGCCCTGACGCATATCGGTGTAGGGAATGCTATTCTCATGGGAGCTTCAAAATGTGCCCTATGTCTTCAAAGATCTGTACTTCATGCTGCTGCCAGACTTGTATCAGGGAAAAGGAAGTACAATGATATTCCCCTGTTCTAGCCAGCTTGGACTGAGTTACCTTAATGAGAGCATTAACATTTCCTTTATTTTCTATAAGGCAAGTTATATGAGAGCATTAACATTTCCTTTATTTCCTATAAGGCAATCATCTTATGAAAACCTCTGTACATGACCAATCAAACATCTGATTGCTAGCAGTTCTAGATTGATTAGGAGCAAGGGCCTTCTGCGTCTAAACGGCCTTAAAGTCTCTTACCCACGCTGTCAGAGATTCTGCTCCTTGGTCGCTTTAGAAGCGGTGGCGCCTCCTACGCAGCAACATTCTGGCATAGACCATTGCTTTTTTGTCGGTCTAGTCTTCCAGCAAGATGGCACTCGCAACAGGCACCATCACAGAGTCTACTGATGTATACCATGTCGGACACGATTAACCTCGCGTCTCAATGCAGGTAATCTCCCTGTTCTGATGCTGTCTCTCTGGTCTTCCTTGCTGATTTCCCAGCGCTCCACTAGCCTTCTTATCTGGTTCCTGTTCCCTAATTTTCCCTCCTCCTTTGGCTCCTTTCATTGCAGAGTTCATGGTCGCTTCCTGCCCAGTTCCTTAGGCTGCTCTCCTCGATCCTCTTCAGTCCTTGATCTGCCCACTGCGTTATTCCGTTCGGTCTACCATTTCATCCATCACCAGTTGCAGCAGCCTTCTTGGACTACCACCTGGCGACTACACTACGGACTGCTCTTCAGAGGGTCTTTTCAGGCCTGCCTTTTTCCCTCTGGGGCTCTTCGTCAGGGTTTCTCTCCTGACTTCCCAGTTCAGTTCTGGGGTCAGAGGAGTGATAGAAGGCGCTATGTTCCTTTATCCGTCTCATTCCCTGCAATCAAGATTGATTGGCGAGTAGGGCAAATAATCTGACACACGCACACTGTAAAAGAAATCTTGTCTATCTGTATTCTACATTTCTGGAACTCTTCTCCAGACGAACTCCATCTGGCCCCATCCCTGATCCTTTTTTGATGGTTTTCAATTATTTTCTCATTAACTTTAGTTACATATTATGTCACTGTAGCAGTATTGTTCTTCACTATTCATATTTTGTCATGTTATCTCAACTGTACAAAGCTCCGATGCCTCCAGGCAAGGTTTGCATACTACACCATTTTTAAAAGACCTGTTCTGATCTTGTTTGAATTGGGCTATGACCCTTCCTATGGTTGTCATTCTTCTATCTTTGGCGTATTTGCTAATACTTAAAAGTGTTTAAAAAAAATATAGAAATTAAAAAATTGTATCATAGAATATTATCAACTGCCTTAATGAAAAAGGCTGATAATATGTGTAAGAGGAAAGGACTGTCATGAAGGTGACAGACCAAGAAACCATGCCAAGATAGAAATATGTCTTAAACAAATATTTATTTGGAGGGGGGCTCTGGATAACCAAACCAATAAATAGTGAACTAGTAACAGAACGTACAAATTGACTGAGATTTCTCCATTAATAAGGCAATCAAAAATCTGGGCTTCAATCTGTCCTGTGTCTCTGTGGCCCTTTTGCTTATGGTTTCTTTCCACAGTTCATTTCTGGGTTCTCCGAGTTCCTACCTCCTCATGTCTGTCTGCCCCGTGTGTTTTAGTTCCAGGTTTAACAGTGTTCTTGCACCCTTTGATGGTCTCATCAAGGTCCCTCTGCTCTGGGTTTTTTAGTAATGGTTAAAGGAGTGCCCAAACTGTTTGATATTTTCAGTGCCCCTCTTCCACCTGGATTGTTAGACCTGGATTTATTGGGATCCAGCAGCCTCTGATGATCCCTTCAGGTGCCCCATTAGCCTGATTACCAATCCCAGGTTTAAGAGTTTCTCATACCCTGTGGTGGTCTCCTCAGTGTCTCTCTCTATGTACCTCACCTCTGTCTGATCTCTTCTATAAGGGAGTCCTTTCAAAAGTCTTTGTCACCTCTTTCGCTCAGCGTCTAGGATCCTACCCTCAACCCCAAATCAATACTCCTGTTCGTGTCCTGCTCTTCCTTGATGCCATGCCACGCCACTTGCTCGTACCTCCTCCTACTGTGGGACCATCCCCTTCAGTTTGGGGCTCTACCGCCACCCCCTGAATTGGGCAAAACATGAAAGCATGAGCCTTCCTGGTTTTACTGGCCATGGTCTAGCCCTTTTTCTTCTATACCCTCCATAGGTTTTCCATCCTCCTCCTCCTCGTATCTCCTCCCCACCTCCTCGTGATGATCTCCAACCTTCTCTGGGTGATTTTCACCAAAGCCTCCTGTTGTTTTTCAACTTCTTCCTTAATCACTGCTTGCGACTCCTTCAGATGTTGCCATGTGTACGGTAGGCCCAAAAATTGATAGGAACAAATAATCCAAGGAATTCATGATAGAGCGCACATTTTGCAAGAAAACCAGATTTTATTACATGCAAATACAACCAGGAGGGTCTGTCAGCTGTGTAGAACTGAAAAACTGAAAACACGCTTGGCACGCCCATATTGCTTAAATAGTTCATAGACGAAGACCGCAAAATTAACATGTCTAACAAGTATCAAATACAGATTAATACAGCATTCTTTATTGGCTAACCCCTATATTAGAACCTTAACACAACCTATCACTCCAACCCATTGGTTAGTAAGCTATCCGTGACCATATGAGTACAGCCCCCTGTGAATGACCGAAACATGCAGTCAGCGAAAAATACTCTGTTTTGATTGGCTAAACAGCATCACTGCTGCAATCATTGCCTTTTCTTATTGGCCATAACAACGTCAGGTAACTCATGACGTACATACCCCCGGAAACCAACCAATCATGTTGGATGTGTGAACAGTGTGACCAGCATATTGGACACAACAACATCCTTTCCTGTGTGCTCAAACTCTTGGCAAAAATAGGACAATTCCCAGACCCTTGTGGTAGCTTATTCTGCAACACTTTTTGCAACTTCCATTCCGAAACATGTTGCTTTTCCTAGTGCACATCCTCCTACCTGTGAACTAGATGACTTCATGTAGCTCTACTCTTTGGAAATTAATTTCTCTGATTTATTTATGCTACCAGGCCTTCCTGCTACGGACCCAGTCATCCTGAATCCCCAAGGGGGCAGTGTGACTACAACTTGATTCAGTATTCTGGCAAAAACAATCCAATATTTTGGTAATATCTCAACACAAGACCTTGTTCCCACCGTATCTGCCCTTCACAATCTTTATTCTAATCTAACGTCAGGAGCAAAACTGTTATAATGCATTCTACTCAAAACCCCTATGAACTGCTGGATCCTGCAACACAAATTAATATCTGCCCTGCACTTCCCCTTCCTCCAGGGACTTTGGTCATCTGAACACTCGCTGGGGAAAACAGGAATACAGCCTAATTAAACAGGACAGAAGCTCAGAAATGCAGCCTTGTTTCCTGAATGACAGAAAACTGCCAACACTTCACAGGGACTAGTTCAAAAAATGGTGGGGCTCCGGCTAAGGTGGGAGTTGGCCCTTATGCTAGAAATGATTCATATCTTCCTTACTACCTGGCACTTTGGCCACACACTCGACAATTAACAAAAGCTTTCCCAAGTACAAAGGGACACAATCTAATTCTCTTGAATGTAGCAAAGACATAATCGAATTTAATAATGCTGGCTAGGAAACCTTTATAGACACATAGGCCTAAATGCTAAGTGTAATGGACAGTGTATTTTGCTGCCACTCATTCTACTGTGTAATGCTCTGTAGTGTGTGTAAAAAACGAAGTGAAATTCACACGTGGACAGAACCGCTAAGCAAATGTCAGTACTGACACTAAAAATGACTAGCTCTCCATGTTAATACAATTTACGCAGCCTGTACTTCTTTGCACGTTTTGGACATTGCACCTGCGTGCCAACTTTCCCCCTTTAGACAATCCCAGACAGAAACAATGGGAAGAGTATTTGCAATAGGTGGCTCCAGACCAATTCGTCTATGGAAGTGCGAATATAACACTTTCTCCAGCATGGGGTCTGGCATGGATTCACATGCTCATGATTTTTACCGCACGTTCATGTGTTGGGATCCTCGTGCTATTGCTCTCGAGCGTTAGTGCTATTTTTTCACGTTTTTTCTCAAAAACTTCGTTTTTTCGGTCAGAAGAGCCTCAAGCTCCACCGATTCGCCATCCGATCAACGGGGACCCGTGTCGGATTCGCCTGCGCCCCTCAAGGGTGAAGATTTCGTCGAGCTACGCTTTTGGAGGACTCCAGAAGTTTCTCAGGCCCGGTCATGGCCCAGGAGAAGGGGAGCTCGACGCCCGTAAAGCTGTTCAGGGTCTGCCCTGGATGTCAGCTGCAGAACGTCTTCAAGGAGGACGAACACTCTTTTTGTCTTTACTGCCTACATGAGGACAAGACGCACGTGGAGAAGGACTGTGCGTGTTGCGGCAACATGTCGGAGCGGACCATGAAGGACCGCCATCAACGTCTCGCCAACTGGCTGGAAGGGAAGAGCCCATCCGGCGAGAAGAAGAGGAAGAAAGCCGAGCGGTCTTCTAAGACCTTTGAGGACGCCCCGGCGACGGGGGTCCAACATAAGGCCAAGCACCGCGAGTCCGCTGGCACCGGGAGCGCCGAACGGTTGGGCTCTACGGGCGCCAGGCAGGGCGCACCCTCCCCGGCACCATCAACCACGAGCCAACGCTCTGGGTCGGGTAAGAGGAAGGCCGAGCACCCGGCGAAGCTCCTGGAGAGGCCCCGGTCGAGCTCGAAGGCGGAGGGGGAGCGAAGCAGTGTCCCCCCCCTCAAGGATAAGGCGGTGAGCGCACCTAGGGTGGTGAAGGCCTTAATCCATCCGGCCAAGCCCTCTATCGAAACTGTCGCGGCGGCCCTGGCTCAGCCTGTGGAGGCTACACCAGTGGTGGCGACCTCGGGGCTCAGAGTCTCCCTGCCACCTCAGAGGGAGTCCTCTTTTGTGCCCATCGATAGGACCCCCGTGAAATCCCCCGTGGGGAAGAAAAAGGGGGGGCAGGGCGTCGTCGTAGATTCGGCCTCAACCTCGAAGGAGGAGCTGGTCGAAGTCTTAAGCCACGGCCTCGGCGTGGAAGAAGACCGGCCCGTCGGGATGGATCCCGACGCAGGTGACGACGACATCGTCGAGGGTACCGACGGGGCCCCTGATCGCCCGTCGGATTCCCCTCTGCCAGCGCCGCGAGACAACTCGGCGGCCATTTTGTCGGCTATACAGTCCTTATGCTCAGAGATAAGGACGAGACTACCGTTGCCGACGGAACCTCTCCCGTCGGGCGACCCAGAACCGGGACCTTCTGGTGTTCCCCCTACCAAGAAAAGAAGGATCCACCCTCCGCCTCCTTTTCAGCCGTCGCGCCCCTTCCAGCCCTCCTCCCCGTCCACCCGAGGGGATGATACGGGGACTGACACGGCAGCGACGGGTACGGACGACGAGGTATACGACGAGGATGTACCGTCGTCGCCTCCCACCAGGGCTTCTCCGCCCGACGAGATTGGATCGTTCCACTCCATGATCACCAGGGCATCCGAGCTTTTCCAACTCTGCCCTGAGGAGAAGAAGAAGGAGGGTTTCCTTTATCAGCGGCGCGAGGCCAAGAGGAAGACGGTCCTCTCAGTGCCTCTATTGGACGACATTTGGGATGAGGGCCTCACCCTCCTCAAGAACCCTTCCACGACGCCAGCTAGAAGAGACCGGTACGAGAAGAAGTACCGGGTCCCGGACACGGCCCCCCTGTGCCTCCGGGCGCAGCCTACCCCGGACTCCGTCGTCTCCGCGGCGGCCAGGAAAAAAGCGGGGGGGGGGTGCGGCCTCCACATCGACTTCCCCACCGGACGGCGAGGGAAAGAAATTGGACGCTATGGGACGCAGAGTCATCTCGTCTGCGGCGACGACGATTAAAGCGCCCAACGCCTTGGCTATCGTGGCCCGCTACGACAGGGAGCTCTGGTACAAACTGGCTCCCCTACTGGACTTCTTGCCGGACGACAAGAGGGCAGAGGCCCTGGAGATACTGCAGGAAGGTGAGGTGGCTTCGGACCACGCCATTACCGTTGCGACGGACATCGCCGACACTGGGTTCCGCCAGTTGGGCAACGGCGTTTGCCTTAGGCGGCGTGGATGGCTCAAGGCTACGGACTTCCGTCAAGACGTTCAGACCAGAGTCCTGGACATGCCCTTCGATGGGAACAACCTGTTTGGGAAAACAGTGGACGATTCCCTTCAGGCCATTAAAGCGGACACCGAGACGGCCCGGGCCCTTGGAGTTCTGCAACAACGACGGACGCCCTTTTGGAGCAGCGGAGGCAAGGGCGCCTCCAAAAGTTCCGGCGGCGGTTTCTCCACCTACCGTCAAGCGGCCCGCTCGTCGCCTCAGGAGGCCTACAGAGGACGAGGCAAGTCTGGCGGACCCCGCCGTCGTCGCCAAGGAGGTCAAGGCGGCAAAGCCTCGTCGAAGCAGGATTGAACCGACCGTGGGGTCGGGCCCCCACCGAAGCACCTCGGTGGGAGGCCGGCTGGCGAGCTTCGTCAGCGTGTGGGAGTCCATCTCCACCGACCGTTGGGTGCTGGACGCCTTGGCCCGGGGCCACGCGCTCGAGTTTCAAAGAAGGTGTCCGCGCGTCCCCCCCGTGGCCAGGAAAGAACTTCACGTCCCTCAACTTCACCTGGAGGTAAAGGCGATGCTCAGGAAGGGCGCCATCGAACTCGTCCCAAAGAGGCTTCGGGGCTCCGGAGTTTACTCGAGATATTTCCTCGTGAAGAAGAAGATGGGGGGATGGCGCCCCATCCTGGACCTGCGACGTCTGAACAAGTTCATCAAGGCGCAAAAGTTCCGGATGGTCACCCTCCAGCACGTCCTGGGTCAGCTGGAGGAAGGAGACTTCCTGTCGTCGTTGGATTTGGAGGATGCCTACTTCCATATTCCCATCCTAAAGGGGCACCGAAAATTCCTCAGGTTTGTGGTCCAAGGGCGTCACTACCAGTTCAAAGCCCTCCCCTTCGGACCCAGGGTATTCACCAAGTGCCTTGCACCGGTGGCGGCGCAGCTGCACCGCGAGGGGATCCACGTCTACCCCTACCTGGACGACTGGCTCATCCGAGCCAAGACGAGGGAGCTCGCCGTGGATCACACGGCAAGGACCGTCCGACTTCTCATGGACCTGGGATTCTCCGTGAACTACGCCAAGTCTCACCTGGTACCCGCGCAAAACGCACTGTTTCTGGGAGCGAAGCTCGACACAGTGTCTCTTCTGGCCTCCCCGTCGGAGGAAAGGACCAGGTCCATCCTGGGCAAGGTACAGCGGATCTTGGTTTCCGACGCGGCCAAGGTGAGGTCCATCAAGTCCCTCCTCGGAATGATGTCTTCCTGCATCTACCTCATTCCCATGTGCAGGCTCCGGATGCGCCCGTTGCAGGAGTTCCGGGACGCGCGCTGGATTCAGACGACGGGCAGCTTCGAGGAGAGGATCACACTCGACGAGAGTTTCCGCCGAGCGGTCCGGTGGTGGGGCAACCGCACGCATCTGACGGCGGGCATGGACTTCCAGACCCCAGACCACCAGGAGACAGTGACCACCGATGCCTCCCTGGAAGGGTGGGGAGCGCACACCGAAAATCTGCACGCGAGAGTCCTTTGGATCCCGACGGAGAAGTCCCTCCATATCAACGTCCTGGAGCTCCGTGCAGTGTTCTGGGCCCTCAGGTCCTTCCTTCCGTCCCTCAAGGGCAAGGTGGTGAGGATCTTCACCGACAACACCACCACCATGTTTTACATCAGGAAACAGGGCGGAACCAGGTCCCCAGCGCTGTCCAAGGAGGCGCAGGACCTGTGGCATTGGGCCGTCGCCCAAAGGATGTTTCTGGTGCCGTTTCATCTGGCAGGGATAAAAAACACCATCGCCGACTCACTCAGCAGGGAGCTGCGCTCGTGCCACGAGTGGGAACTACGGCAGGATCTAGTGGATCGCCTCTTCCGACGGTGGGGCACACCCCAGATGGACCTGTTCGCGACGGCGACGAACTCCAAGTGCCGGAGGTTCGCCAGCAGGTTTCCCCAGGCGAGGAGCATGGGCGATGCCTTCTCGTTCCCCTGGGAGGGCCTGTTCCTCTACGCGTTCCCTCCTTTGCCACTGCTAATCCGGCTCGTCAACCAGCTCAAGAGGTCACGGTGCAGGATGATCCTCGTCGCACCTGCGTGGCCGAGGCAGATATGGTTCCCGGACCTTCTGGACTTGTCAGCGTCCCCGCCAATCAAGCTGCCGGTGGACGCGGATCTTCTCTCCAGGGAAGGAGGCGCCATCCTCCACCACGACCCGAAATCGCTGAACTTGCAGGCCTGGCTCCTGCAGCGCTAGAGTTTGGAGGATACGACATACCGGCCGACTGCAGAGAGGTTCTTGCAAAGGCCAGGGCGTCCTCGACTCTTAAATGCTACGGACACAAATGGAAGAGGTTCTCTGTCTGGTGCCACGCACAGAAGATTAACCCTCTACGGATTACGGCTCCCCAGGTACTGCCGTACCTGCTGACGCTGGCCAAAGCTGGACTGGCACACGCGTCCATCAAGATTCATCTTGCTGCGATCTCCCGATACACCAGAACCACGGGCCGGACGTCCTTGTGGTCTCATCGTCTGGTGAAAGAGTTCATGAAGGGACTGTTCAGATCGTTCCCGCCGGTGAAGGCTCCGGCCCCGGCGTGGGAGCTCAACGAGGTGCTGACCGAGCTCATGGGACCTCCGTTCGAGCCTCTGCACTCGGCCCCGTTGAAGTTTCTGTCGTGGAAAACAGCGTTTCTTGTGTCCATCACCTCCGCACGACGGGTGGGAGAGATCCAGGCCCTTTCCTGCAAGGCCCCGTACTTGACTTTTCACGACACGAGGGTAGTGCTCAGGACGCACCCCTCCTTCATGCCCAAGGTACCGTCGGACTTCCATCTCAACGAACCCTTGGTGTTGCCTGTGTTCTTCCCATCGCCTTCGTCGCCGGCTGAGAGGACTTTGCACTCGCTGGATGTGGCTAGAGCGCTGAAGTTCTACGTGGACCGCACGAAGTGTTTTCGGAAGACGTCACAACTCTTTGTGAACTTTGGACCTGTCAATCAGGGGAAGGCTCTCTCGAAGGCTTCCATTTCCAGATGGCTCTCCGGCTGTATCATGTACTGTCATCGGTTGGCAAACCGACCGCTGCCTGGCCGTCCGAGAGCCCATTCCACCAGAGCGATCGCAGCTACCACGGCGTTCCTTTCTGGTGTGCCCCTGCTGGACATATGCAGGGCTGCTACGTGGAGGTCGACGCACACCTTCACAAAATTCTACTGCGTCGATCGGGATTCCAGGGAGGAGTCCAGGGTCGGCCAAGCAGTGCTGCGCAACCTGTTCGCCTGAGGTGAGCCTGGTGAGGAGGTAAGATGCTTAATGTTGAGTTTGATGTACTGCTTAATGTTGAGCCTTTGCCACCTCCCGTGGTTGTGCATGTGTGTACTGCTATGTATTCTTTATTCATGAGCATGTGAATCCATGCCAGACCCCATGCTGGAGAAGGAACAAGTTACTTACCTGTAACTGTTGTTCTCCAGCATGGGTCTGGCATGGATTCACATGCGAACCCTCCCGCCTACCCCTCTGCGGCTCTTCACTTGGTCATACTGCCACTTCACGTGCTTCCAAATCTGAAGATGGCTGCCAGAGGCGGTGCTTAGGTAGAGGGCAGTCATTGGCTGTGGTCAGTATGACGCAGAGACCAGTGATTGGTTATTACTACGAAAGACAGATCAGAAACGAAACTGATACTGGTTTTTTCTTTACCGAGGATTCCCAGCCTGACGACGGGGAATATTCATGAGCATGTGAATCCATGCCAGACCCATGCTGGAGAACAACAGTTACAGGTAAGTAACTTGTTCCTTCTCTACGATTGTATACTATTTAACAGATGCATGCTCAATCAAAGAAGGGAAGGGGGTGGGGGCAGGGTTGGATGTCTTATGTTGTGATGGACATACCCTGAAACAAACTATCCAATATACGACCCGAATATATGTCGATATAATGTACATTGTTTTTTTCATGCAATTATAGGATGGTAATGGTGTTATATGTTACATGTGTTCCACCTTGTTTGTTTACTTTGTCAAAACCAGTAAAGCCAAATTAAAAAAAAAAAAATGGAAAGGGCAGTTAGGCGAGAAAAAGGGTGGCACAATATGCATTCTCTAAAACGAGCCTGCATGGTGTGTAAGGGAGGCATGGTATCAAAGTAAGATAGACACAAGTGACCACAGTTCAAGGGTGTTTATTGAAATTTATCAAGGGTCTGATAAACGCCTATCTAAACCTAAATCCCAGATGGGAGCAAGTTACGACCATCAAATAATAATAATAATGCAGTCCTAGTGGAGTCTTGTGAACATTAAAAGGGCCTATACTAAAATACCTATTGTCAATCCTTACAGCTAAATTACAAATGTTCATGAAATGTTCATGAAAAAGAAAGAAGTTGTTCACAAAATGATAAATTGTTCAGGCCGTTGGCCTCCCTTCCCCACATCGTTCAGCACGGGACAAGGTGGTTCACTCGAGCATAGCGTACTCTGGGCTTCTGCGCACGAGGACACAGTTCCATTACAAGCATCAGGACCTTCTATGCGCAAGTCTCTTAGGTTATCAAAAGTCTCTTGATTGAGAGGGCCTCAAGTATCAAACAAACAAAAAGTTCCTTTCCAAGTATTTACAAAAGGGTGATTCACTTCTCACCCTGGATCCCCCTCAGCTGGGCTCAGATCCCTTTTGCTTCCAAAATCCCTTCTCAGGTGACTCACAGTTCACCCCGGATTTTGGATCCCTTTTCCACAATTAGTCTCCCTCAGCCGGGTTCGGACCAATTACAGCTCGTATGTCTTTTCTTGGGTGACTCAAGGTTCACCCGGATGCCCCTCAGTCAGGCTCAGATCCCCTTTTCACGATTGATCTCCCTCAGCCGAGCTCGAACCAATTACAGTTCGTATTAGCTATCAAAAAAAAAAAAGAAGACTTTCAAATGTGCACATGGTTTGGCTTGACCCATTGCAAGAGCACTTTGATGTTACATTTCACAATTGTATACTCTCAGTTCGATACCTAACAGAGCCCTTCGAGTGAGCACCCAAGTGGTGCCGTACCACTCTGGATATGGCATCTTAGATTGCCACCCAAAGTTCAATCACAAACTTTAATTACTTCTTCAGTTCCAATTATATGTGCATCGCTCATCGCCAAAGCTTCACACTCAGGTTTCTTTATACAATGTTGCCGTTTGCAACCTTGGTTCTAACACAGACTTGTCTGCTATCAGTCTCCCCGACTCACCGGCTGTGCCGACTTTACTGGAGTGGCTTTGTTGTCGGAGCCAAGGACAGTACCACAGCGACAATTGCTCCTCCCCGCCTCGGCTATCGATGCGGGAGAGCCCCGGGCACATTCAACACACAATTCAGTTTCATTGACTAATCTGCTTGCTTCCTTCTGCTTGTCAAAATCTGTCTCGGATACCCATATTTTACACACATTACGCAATCTCTCTCTGCTGATGGCATACTCTTCTGGCATACACGTCGGGCAGCAGCACTCCGGGAAGCGTGAATAGCATGGGTATACAATGGAAGCTTTCAAGACAGTGATAAAGGGAGAGGGAAGAGAGAGGATGGGTTACACCAAGAAAGGCTCAATGAGGGAATCGCACTGACAACGAGAAGGAGATGGCGATAGCGGAACAGAGGCAGATGGAGGAAGGGGGTCATTGGGGGACGCTGATACAGTTTAAACAGTGCTGCATGGTGCACTGGGATAGGCTAGGCACGTTTGATTACGCAAGATATACAGAGAAATTACATGAGGGGGCAATAAACCAGGGAGGTAACTCGCATGGCTGTGTCATGGACATGAGGAAAGGGGAATGTTCCGCGCAATTGAGGATGATGACAGGATTACCCGGAGGACACAATTCGTCATAAATGCAGGGTTCGCTAAGTACTAGGAGACCCTGTATTGCCAGGAGGAGGGGGGTATTTGTGATGAAATGGAGGAAGTACTGTCGCAAATCGTGCTGCCCCGCTTTGATGTGATGCAAGCAGAAACGCTAGATGCCCCACTGACAGCAGAGTAATTACAAGATGCCATTAGGGCTGGTCACTGGCAAAATAGCAGGGGCAGATGGGCTGCCAGGGGAATTTTATAAAAAAAGCTGCTGGTGCACAGACAGCTGGAGATGTTTGAGGAAGCCTATGAAAAGGGAGAATTTCCGCAGAGCTTAGGGGAATCCATAATTGTACCAATCCTGAAATCTGGGGTGGCGACTCTGAAATGTGGCTCTTATCGGCCACTCTCCAAGTTTAACTCAGATTGCAAAATCCTTACAGCAGTCTTGGCAAATAGACTCCCGAAGGCGATAGGGGCGCTGATGCACCCGGATCAAACTGGATACGTCCCGGGCAGGTGCACGTCCTGGAACATGAGAAGATTGCATCACTTGGTAGACTGCACCTATCGAAAGGGCGAGTAATGCACTGTGGCCTCCCTGGACGCTGTGAAAGTGTTTGACTTTGTCAAGTGGGGACTGGCTGTAGGGAACACTGGGGAATTTTGGCATAGGACCGGGTTTCCTAAAATGGGTACGAGTAGTCTATACAACGCCAACGGTGAGGGTACTGTGAAAAACACATGGTGACAACAAGTAAGACAGATATAAGTGATCACAGTTCAAGGGTGTTTATTGAACAATGAATGCTGTATGCAGGTTGGAAAAATGTCTAATCTAAACCTATATCTAAGATGGGAGCAAGAGTCGACCATCAAATGAATAATAAGGCAGTCCTAGTGGCGTGTTAAAATAAAAAGGTCCTATACTAAGAAACCTATTGCCAAACCTCACACTAACACCAAAAAGTGTGTGGGATAATTCTCAAGAAAAGAAAGAAGTGTTCTCAAAAGATAAGTCCGGATGCGGTAGCCTGGGTCTCCCTTCCGTACGTTTTGGACACAGGGTACGATGGGATGTTGGAGCACATTACAGTCTCAAGCTTCTGCTGCACAAGACAACAGTTATAATGGCAGCTCTCAGGACACACTGTCAAGCTTTTCTAGCACGAGAGGACAGTTCAGTTTTTAACTCTTGTGCTTTCAACTATCAGGGCCGTTGATGGCCAAGTCTCGTTTCACTTGAAAGTCTCTTGCCTTCGAGGACCTGACGTGTTCAAATAACAAAAACAAAAGTTCCTTTAACAGATGAAAAGTTTGTTTCCAATATTCGCTGGGTGATGGGTTCACCCCTGGCTCCCTCTCTTCTGGGCGCTGACCCTTCTCAATTTGTTTACCATAGTTCATGTAGGGTGATGGCTTCGCCCCTGGGTCCCCCTCTTCTGGGTGCTGACCCTTCTCAATTGTATTTCACAAATGTTTATGTCTGTTCTCTTCTTACTTGAAGTTTGGATGATGGCATCACCCCTGGATCTTCCTCCGTCGGGCTCAGACCCCTCTTGACTGTTAGTACTCGGGTGATAGCTTCACCCCTGGATTCCCCTCTGCCGGGCTCTGACCCCTCTCGAGTCTTAGCTTTCCCTCACTGGGTTTACTGTGGCTCACCCCTGGGTCCCCGTCTTCTGGGCGCTGACACCTCTTTACTCTCAATAGTCTCTTTTTACACCATTCAATGTTCGTGGAATTCACCTCCCTTTCTATCACAGTCCTTGTAGATCAAAGTCTTTCGATTGTACAGGGATTTTGTTTGACCCTCTGTATGACCACTTTGATCTATTTCGCAGAAGTCTGACACCAATAAGTGTATACTTACTGTTCGTATGTTTGAGGGTCTATGCCATTTCTTCTTGGGTGCATGGCCGAAGAACATGCACCCAAGAGTCTGTACACTGGTTCAAGTTCTGTAATAGTATTTGTACTACAGTGTAAAGGGCTTTAGGTGGCTGGATTATTGAATTGTAGAGTGTGTTGACTGGTTGTATGTACTGGAGTACTATGTGTACAGAAGTGGATAGGGTTTCAAGTGTATGCTTTGTGGTTGTGTTGTGGTAAGTGGGCAGATGTCTGTGTGCATGGCTGTATTATGCTGCAGTGGTTGTGGCCAGGGCCTAGAGTCTTGGGTGCATGGCCAGAGGCTGTAGGTATTTGTAGTTTCACTCAGATGGGGATCGACCAGAGTCTCTTGAGTTAGCACCCACGTGGTGGCGGTTTCCCCCTTTAGCTGGTCTCCCCTTTGCACTTTTTACAGTTCATTCATAGTTTCTTAAATTTGGTTCAAACTTGCCACTTTGCCATTCTCTCTCTCTCGACACAGCCTGGTTCTTATTGATGCTCCCCTCGACTCACCGGCTGTGATGAACCGCTTGGCCTGGGGCTTTTCTGGAGTCAAGACCAGTACCACTGGCGTGGGAGCTTCCCTCACTCCTTCTTTTCAGCATAGGCTTGCCCCGTCTACCATTGACATCTGCTGCAAGACACTTGTGCTATTGTTCGTGGTATTAAGCTCTCTTCCACAAAGGTTCCGCAGGTCTGGTATGAAAGGGCAAGGCCACTTCTCTCCTCTCCACCCTCTTGATGCTAGCCGCCTTTCTCTTTCTCTTGAACTTCCGTGCCTGCTTAGCCATCTCGTCGTGCTGACTGCCATGCTTGCCTTGCTCGTATTGTGCCCTCCTGCTCCACCTTTTATCCCTGTGGGGAAAAGAATGGGTTGTCAGGTGTGTGTGATTTAAGTCAATTGCCTGACTTTGCCTGACCCTTGTGTCGGGACATGTCAGGTAAACAGTTTTCTTACAAGACTGTTGTGTAAAGGGTCTGGTTGGCTCTAGGATTGGAACCTGCCCATGCTAAGCACCATTTATAGGTTGGAAGGTTTGTTCTGGTGTCCCAAGATCACAGGAGTGGTTAGGGGTTTAGCCAGGACCCCAATTTGGTGCGTATGAGAGGTGGGTTTACTCCTGGTTATCTTGTCTGATTTTCAGTATCAATAATCCTTCTAACACGGTAGTTAGTGCGATACAGGTTCGCTTTTATTGATGGTTTTTGAAAGATTCCTCTTGATACAATGATTAGTGTGTAGACACTGTTATGGCATTTTGTGCCTTGGTGCGGTCAGCCGACACGTGTTTCTACCCATAAGGGTCTTTCTCAAGGCAGGTATGTCTTGCTATGATCCCTAGGTGGGGTTCTTATTGTGTTGTGGGTGGCTGTCCTTATGGCAGTCTAGCTCCTATTGGGCTCTTCGTCAGAGTAGTGTCTGTGATGAGTTGCTCCCTGCGGCTTCAGTAGTGTTGTGTAAAGGTGTTCGTATCGGAAAGGGGGGAAGTTGGAGAATTCCAGTATCCTACAGGGTAAGATGGGGAAGGTTTGCGAAATAGACAAGAATGGCCGGGATGGAGAACAGACCATAGGTGATTGTTGTAACGGTAGTATTCTGTCATAGTAGTTTGGGTTTTTGGAAGATGACAGAGGGATGGGATTGGGTAGGGTTTGTGGGGTAAGCGGGGATAGCTGGGTTTGTGACGTGAACAAAGGGGATTGTGGGAATCGTAGCATTTTGTCTGATCCAGTTGGGAATGTGGAAAATAATAATCAGAAGGATGGGGAAACAAATGACTAAGTCTTCAGATAGGGAACAGAATAACAGGGTTTTTGGAAAAAATGGTTTCTGAAGGCAGCAGGGTGTGTAATTGATTCATCAGAGGCAGAGGGGATGATGGATTCTTGAAAAGGAAGTTGAACGGATGGAATGGAGGTCGAGTTGATACAGCCCACGAAAGCTTTGGGGACCTATTCTTCCTCATCCCTTTCTCCGGTGTAATACTGCGTCTCACTTGGGGCAACCTCCCGAGCATAACCCCCAGTTCCCCCATCAAGGTGATTCCCTTTTGCTCTTTCGCCCCCATGGCTGGAATCTGAGCTTGTCAAGCTTCCTTTGGCCACGTGAATGAGGGCTTCTTGAGGCTCGCTTGGGAGATTACCCTCAGGTTTTTCACAGTACCGACAGGGAAACATGTCTTGAATAGTTGGGAACTGAGAAAGGGAATGAGAGAGGGGTTTGCCCCTTGTCCCCATGTTCATCCTGGCTCTAGAGCTGCTGGCAGGGTTCCTCAGAACTGCAGAATATGTAGAGGCGGGCATCACAGTGAAGGGGGTGAAACATGTCATATCGTTGAATGCAGACGACATGCTGATTTATCTGAGTAGGCCGGCGGATAACCTCCCTCTTGTGTTAGGTGTCCTAGATAGACATGCAGCGCTCTCTAGAATACGGATCAGCCATGAAAAATCTTGCTGGTTCGCGATGGGCGGCCTGATGGACCATGACGAAGGACAGCTGCCGGTACTAGGGTTGAGGTGGTGGTGGTCTTTGCGGACATTTAAATATCTGGGGGTGAACATCTCGCATAACCTGGTAGATGCCCATGAGCAAAACATGCAAAGGGAAATGGAGGGTCTCGAAAGGACCATGCAATTCTGGAAAAAACTGATGCCGTCAATGGCAGGTAGAGCTGCACTGATGAAGATGGTGGCGCTCCCGCGCATACTGTATCTACCTGATGAATGTCCCATACGACATTCCTAGTAAGTTCTTCTGGAGAGTGGAGAGTGTCACTTGGGAATTCTTATGGGGTGGCGGGAGAAACAGGATTGCGCTGAGCACGCCTCAGAGGGACTAGGGTGTCTGACTTTGCCCTATACTATATATCGGGACAGCTGCAGTTTGTTATTGATTGGCTGGTGGATGATACATCGCTGGGCATGAAGCTCCTGCAGCCTTGGGTGAAACCCTAGAACTTAAAAGAGGTCCTTTGGGTATAGGAAGGGAATTTACTGCAGAAACTGTACTTACTAACCCATGGTAGGAAGCTGTGGAGAAGAGCTTGCAAACTAATAGGTGTCAGAGACCCCTACTCCCCACACATTCCGTTGCTAGCGATAGCTGGTGGAGACCGAGAGGTGAGGAAGACCATCAGGACACAATGGGAGGGCAGAGGGGTGGCCACGATCGGGGACCTACTGCAGGAAGGGAAGCTAATGGACTTTGAGATGCTAACTCAAGAGAGTGGTGTTCACACAGGGCAATTTCTGATGTATATGCGGTTGGCTCGGAAAGTCTTGAGGAAATGGCCTGAGGTGCAAACTGTTATTGACCATGATAGGACACTGGAGACTATATATGGTATGTCAGAAGGGGGACATGTAGTGTCTCGACTGTATGAGTTATTGCTAGGCCGGTGGGGACCACAGATTTACGAGCATGCATGGGATGGGAGACAGACCTAGGCAGGACGTTTACTGATGCGGATTAGTCGAGGGTCCTTCTCTACACAAGGAGGGTCTCGAGGAACGCTAGGTTCAAGCTTGTGCAGTTGTATCAAACACACTGCGCGTACATGACACCACATAGAATATCTTTCCTCCCTGAGGCGAGCAGGCAGGGCTGCCCCAGCTGTGTTGGGGAGGGGGCGGGAATGCTTCACATGTTTTGGACCTGCCCTGTGATCAGAACATTCTGGATGTCAGTTGCGGACAGGGTGGTCATGGGAAGAGTTGAGATGCATGAGTGGTCACCCAAGGCTTGCTTGCTGGGCTTGTTTCCCCAGGGGAGGAAAAGGAGTGAACAGGAAAAGGGTGCTGCGCACTTGGCAAGGATGAAGGATCTAATTTGTATGTTGGCTAAGCGCATGATAGCCATGGCCTGGAAACTGACGGATGGTCCTAATATTAATGCATGGTGGGGAGACCTACAAATATAGGCAATGGCAGAGACAAGAAGGGAGTGAAGATGTGATGTCTTGGAATATGCTCACCCAGGCGATGTTTAGTACCCCAATGGAACACAATGTGCGTGTAGAGGGGGCTCACCTCCCAATTGATCATCATGGGGATGGAAATGGTGGATTGCCCAACTGACGTCCCCCTGTGGAGAAAGCCGGATGCATTGTGGGTGAGCACTGGGGAGACTGAGAGAATAAAGGGAACTATGACTGCTATGTTGGGCACCCAGATATAGGCTGCTTTATAAACATCCTGAGAAGTCTCGACAAACCTGGTGGACTTGCCACCCTATCATGGGAGAGAGACTTGTTTGGGCCACCTGAGGCGACACTGTTATTGATATAAGACTTCCCACATGACATTTGAACTTGGATAGCTGAAGAACAATTTGCTAACATGCTTAATGAGACAAGTGGTTAACCATGTGATGCGTTCTTGCACCCTGGGACATTGGGGAGATAGGGGATTGGGTGGGGAGGGGGGGGGGGAGTGTTGATTGTATTTCATTCTGTAAAAATCAATAAAAGAAATGAATTTAAAAAAAATGTTAATTGCACTATGGAGTACCTACCATTGTATTTTCCCATGAATATTCTTTTTTAAATGATATGATAGGTTATTTGTAACGCGCTTAATACCCAAAGGTTTCTAAGCGCGGACCCGGGGATCGAACCTGTGTTTATCCGTGTCGTCTTGTTTCCAAGGGGAGCACTTTGCTTATGAGCTATCCTCCCGGGACAAAGATATATTTATTTATTTTCATCTTGGCATTGAAAAGCTTGCATTTCAGTTTCAGGAAAATGGGGCACTCCTTAAGCAGGGCTGGGCCGTACTGGAACTGAGGATGTATTTTACTGCTGTACGATTAAAACATCTAAGCGATCTGAGCAATACTAAGTTATCTGGGAAGCATCATATATTGTGATGAATCCTGCAGAGTCATCACTGATCCCCAACCCAGAGTCTCCTCCCATGTGGCCAGGGGAAAGCAGTCCCTACCTGACTCTGGGGGTGGTAATATGAGGGAGGATCATATGGGAGGAGATGGTTGCCAGGGAGATGTGATGACTTCTGTAGGAGAGGTGCTGTATTCTTCTCTGTGTGAAGAGGAAAACCTCATAATCCCTAAATACTTGATGGCATGTTGTCATTTTGCAAATCCTTCCCAAGTTAAAACCCAAACCACTGTGTATGAAAAACTTCCCCAGCAAAATAACATTTACCCCTCGGTAAACGGTACAATGTTGTTTCATCGCCTGCTGTTACATTGCCAGGCTTTTAAACGTGCACATTACATCGTATGTGCTCATCGATTTTTTTAGGTGGGTGAGGAGGTGGGAAAGGGCAAATAAGGGTTTGGGTGGTAGGCAATAGTAAAAAATAAGTGTGGGTGGGGAGTTTGGGGGGACCCCCCCCCGAATAAAACAATGAGCACATTCGATGGAATGTGCACGTTTAAAAGCCTGGCGATGTAAAAGCAGGCGATGAAATCACATGGAACCCGGTAAACATCCCTTGATTGTAAAGATCTTTATCTGGATAGGAGTTCTGAGCAAAACATCACTACACATAATGTTTAGAAACCCTCTCCGGATTCTCACAATCTCTATTCTAACAAATATTTAAAACCATACGCCTTGCAAAGGCTAGAACACATATGTACTCCAATTTTTCATATCAACTGGGGTACTGAGATGAAGAACAACAACAACAAGAACAAGGAGTCAATTGGGAGGAAATGTGACTTTAAGCATGAAATTGCAGACTAGTTGTCCATAACTGAATCAGCTTCACGGGACATTTAAACCTGAAGGTTAACTGCAGCTTGTGGATTGAGAAGGAAGCAATGAGAGATGTAGAAGAGTACGTGGAGCGGCAAACGAGACTGGTAGCCGAGGCAGTCTAGAGGAAATGAGCCACAGGGAGACGGGTAAACATTTGCCTGCAGCAGGTTGGCAGCGTTCTAAACCAGAAAAGAGAGACTCTGGTACAGAGAAGGTGAAGGAAGCACAGCACAGCAGGGTCAGGGGAGACAAGGCCCAGCAGAGCCATGCAGGTTCTGGCAGCAAACGCTGACCCAGGAACCAAAGAAACATCTCTTCAGATGGGGAAGCCGGCCCTGCGATAGTCTCTTGCAGCAACAGCACGGTATACTGGTGAGTCAGCCTGAGAGAGAGAGGGACCCCAAGACTTGCGAAAATGTGAAGGAGTATTTGAAGGATTTTTTTTTATATCGACCGAAGCGAATTAAAAAGAGAAGGCGCAAACATGGTGCAATTCTCCTGCCATTTGGGGGAAACTGGGAACCAGCATTGTCATAAGGCAAAAGACATTGTGAGAAAGATAAGGAGACAAAAGTTGTGCAGTTCTCCTGGCATGAGATGTCAATTGGGGGAAATATGGAACAAGCATTGGCAAGAACCAAGAGAGATTAAAAGAAAGGTTGACAGACAGAGCTTGAGCAACCCCTCATAAATGAAAGTTCTGCATGAGGGACATTGGGGCAAGTAACTACTGAGTTGTTACTGAATGAATATGATTATGCAATAACTAAGGTGGAATGAAGCTTACAGAAAGTCCTGATAAGAGTATAAGGTAAGGATCCTTTTTTGGAAAGAGATACCTGGCAGGAGAGTATATCAGGAGTTGTGTGTCAATCAAAAAGGAGATATTCCTGGAAGGAGAGTAAACCAGGATATCAAAGGATTGAGTTGAGAAATTCCTGGCAGGGGACCAGGAAAGGAATAATAGTGTAAAAGAGAGACCTTATTGTTATAAACTGTGTTCTATAAAAGAGACATTTGGTTTTGCCATCCTATGAAAGGTGTTCTGTGGAAAAGATATATGTTTTGCTATTCTGACAGCAGTATTCTATGGATGAGACATTTTTGCTTTGCTAATCCAAGGAAGACATTTTTTTTGTCACAGACATTTTCATTAATTTGGAAAGGACATTTTTGGAACAACATATTTCCAATAGACTTTTGAATTAGTCTAGTGGGAGGGAGCCAACCCCGGAACATAATAATTGCTTTGCTGGAATTAGATATTTGATTTTTCACATTTTTTATTTAAGTTGGAACCAGAGACACTTAGCCTATACATATTTGTGTATATCTTAGTGTGAGGGTCAGATATAATTTGGACACAAGGTCAACTTGTGTTAGTTTTGTAGGTAGGTACATTCTCATTAGGATAGGGACAAATAGGCCCTTATCCCACCCTTTTTGTTTTAATAAACATGTAAAATGTTTAGAGCCCTACAACTTTATGTCCGTCTCTCATGTCTGACCTCTCACAACATATATTATCTTTTCTGACACGGTAGGCCCAAGCAGCTTTGTGAAATGTAGCCTTAAGAATGCCACCACCAAATGTGATCAGGGATTATCTGGATGCTTTCCATTAAGAAGAATCTGCATAGGGCTTTTATTTTTATTTCTGAATTCCCGTTCTTGTCCGTATCCATAAATGTAGTGATGGTGAAGCTTTAGCCTAGTTTCATGTTTCTCTTCAGAAGTGTGCCAGTGCCAACTGGCATGCCTCATTTCTTTCTTATAAGCAAGTCTGTTAATAGGAACCTCTGCGGTTTCACACAGTACACTGAGGAAAATTAATAATACCACATTGATACATATGTGATGCTTTTTTCTGTTTTCTTAGTTGTCATTTGAATGTGAATATTGACGGGGCAGTGAAGGCTGTGACAGGCATTTTCACCATGGTAACTGGGATGACCCCGCAGTTTCGTGTGCACGGGGGGAGCAGCAGAGAGAATCTGGCACTGCAGAACATACAGGTATAATCGCAGATGTCTCCGCTTGACAATGTTTGCATGCATAACTCTGGCTTTTAGATGATTTTTCAGTAACGTACCTCTACATGAGTAAAACTGGTATTTGAATGATTTCTCAGCACACTTTAGTATTTTTTATTAGTACCCGACGAGGGTCAATCAGATTGTAACAATCAATCTGATTGTCCCTTGTCGGGGCTTTAGCCGAACGGGTATCCCTCTCCAGACATTCCTTTCCTTTGTTTCGCCAGCGGGGGGTGTGGCATCCACTTAGCCAGTGAGGAGGCTCAGAACGGGGTAATCCCCGCTCCGAGCCATCACATGGCTGGAGGCTGCCATTTTCCCCTGTCGGGGATTCAGGTATGTGTCCTCCCCCTTATCCCCCCCAATCCAAATAATCCCCTCCCCGCCCTCCCAACCCCACTTAGCTTCTTTTTGGTTCTTTTCGGGATTGAACGCGCTGGGGACACTTCTGTCCCCAGCGCGTCCGCTCCCAATCCGTGACAGGCCGTCATGGAAAGGAAGAAGGGACTACACGTAGTCCCTTCTTCCTTTCCATGGCAGCCATTTTATTGTTTTTTTTCTATTTGTTTCACTATGGGTGTGACTCGGTAATGCCCCTGTAGCTTGGGGCTTATTGCTTAATTAGTAACCGGTGAGGGTCAGATTGTAACAATCAATCTGATTGGCCCTTGCCAGGGCTTTACCCGACCGGAATCCCTATACCGACGTTCCTTTCCTTTTTGTCCCCGACGGGGGTTGTGGCAGTCACTCAGCTATTAAGGAGGCTCGGAACGGTGTAGCCACTCGGCCAATTAGTGACATCTAGAAAAGCGGATTCCTTGTGGAATAAATATACCTAAGAAGAATAGTACTAACTGCTTTAGTGCTAAAGCAATTCCCTCTTAAACGCTGGATAAGTTAATGAGTGAGCACATTAAGCACATAAACTGTCACGTCCTTAGGGGTCATAGTGAAAGCTAAGGATGCGTACTTTCAAGTTCTTCAACGTGTCAAAGGAGTTTTATTCAGTTATGATGCAAAGCATAAACTATAGTGCTTGTGCTGTCTCTGCCAAAATAATACGGTAAGTAGAAGGCAGCAGCGAGGTCCAGATTGGCAGAGCTGTGCTCGATAGTCTAATGTATATGCACTTTCCAGACATGCTTTTGAAAAGGTGTGGGAACCACACTAAACGGGCTCAATTTAAAGTTGTTAAAAGCTCACAGGGGGGAAAAGATAAGTCTCTATTTTATGCAGGATTTATAGACCTAAGTGCAGCCTTTCAATGTATTGATAGGCAAAAGCTATGGAACAAGATGTGGGAATGGGGCGTTCTCCGCGGGACCATTAAAAAATACTTTTCCTGTTGCACACGGAAACCGAAATGCATGTTCAGCTCAACTCAAATGGTGCCTATTCCTGCAAAGTAACAACTGCGATTGGCTTAAGACAAGGGTCTGTTTTAGCAGCCACTGTTTTCAATAGCTAATTGTCTGATTATGGATTAAGTGGAGCCTCTAGCAAAGGCCCACACTTTTCCTCCTAAACTGGGCAATGTACATATGAATGCACTGATCTTTGATGATGAAATAGTCATCTTTGATTGCATGCTGATTGGGTTACAGCACGCGTTCGTAGAAGCAAATCACTATGTCAAAGAAACATTTAAAAGAGAAACTATAACTGGTACATTGCAGATAATAAATAAGTTGTAGCCCAACATCTTATCTTCTTGGTTTCCCAATTTACAGCAAAATGGGATCTCAACTGAATTTAGCCAGATTGCGGATTAAGGCAGCAGTGCTGCTCAGCCAAATGTAAAAAAATAACAAAAGCAAATATGGAACCTATTCGTTAATTCCCTTAATCGACTTCTACTTATTGAAAATATCAACAGGCCTTACGTACGGCCTAGAAATAACTGACTCCATTTGTGAAAAAGACCTCATCAGATGGGAGGGCCATATTTGGAAAAAAGAAATTGAGTTAACCATTGAGTATTCCGATGACATTGAAAAGTCCAGTCTGGAAATGGGGGTGGAATCTTTACAATCGGTGGTGAAAGCTAAAATATGAATGATGCTACAGAAGATCCTTAATCCGGCAAAAAGAAAATTATATGTTATCATAAAGACAATCATGTAAAAATGGTAATCGATAAGCTTAATGTTCTGGACCCAGGATAATAGTATTATATATAAATATATATTTAGAAATCCTTGGTGGAAATATAGACCTCCTCTGGAATAACCCTGGGAATGTCAAAAAGATGGCAAAATGATATTATTGGACTAGGCAGCATGATGACCTAAACAAGTATGGGCAATATAAGCAGCATAAATGTATATTTAGGAAATATAAAACTTTACAGCGGTACCTGGTACATTGTCCCGATACAAGGCTCCAGGACTCCTATGTGCGCATTCGGTGTAAGGTTTTTCCTACACTAGAGTGCTGTGGCCCTAAAAGAGGTTTAACATATAGAAAATGTACACTCTGCAAAGTCCCAGAGCAGCTTCAACTTATTAAACATCTAACTAGGGAATGTGGAGGTACTTAAGATTTACGTAGGAAGCACCTAAGCAGGTATAATTATGATATTGAGGAATTGGATTCCTTAAGATTTGGGTATAGGCTACTGAATTGCAAAAGTATTTCTATTTTGATCATCTTACATAAATTCCTAATTGATTTAGGCCATTTCCCCGGGGAGAATCTGAATACTTTTTATTGTTGCTAATGTATTCAAATTTTGAATCTGCAGTATTTTTTATACTGTTTTTTGGTCTATGCACTTTACCTCAATGTTCCTTTTTGCTGTGGTTATATTTTAAATTGCTGCTATTTGAAACACCAATTCAGAAGTTTTAATATGGTATTTTGAATATATAATAACTGTATTAGTGATTGTCATAAATGATTTGATGACTTGTTTTATATTTTGAAGTATACATATTTTAATTTAAATCAAATATACTTAATTAAAAAATCAAATACTAATTTGATTTTATAGTAGCTAATATAGTAACTTAGATATGTTCCTCAGTTCACTAAAAATATAATTGTAGCCCCTCTTACATGTAGTAATGCTGTAAAGCTACAGGGTAGACTATTAAAAGGATAGAGTGATATTTATTGGTCTTGAGATCCTAGGAACACTCCCGTGATTGTTCATAGTGAAGAGTTAATAACCAGCTTCATTAATCGCAATTGACAATCAGTGCTTGAATTTCAAGAATTTAGGTGTATTCATGTACATAGCTGTCTTAGGGTCCAGAATCCGGGGCCCCACTGCGCAACCGGAAGTCAGGCGACAGCGCCTGTGGATGTGTTGTCTTCATCTCAGGAGGGCATGTTTTTTTACCTTAATCATTCCGGAGTAAGTGGGCAGCAAGTGGGGCATGTGGTCAGCCCCTGCTTTGAGCAGGCACTGACTCGAGTAGAGGGTCAAGCCAGAGGCCCTTTTTTGATCGGGCCAGCCCAAGCCCGCTGGGCTCATCTAGCTCTATACGATGCAGGTCGGTAACATCCATTGTAGGCAGGACACCTTGCACCCCATTGGTTTCCATTGCACTGTTTGAAAGCCATCAACATTAAACCAGTGAGTGGGGAAAAAGGGATGGTGCAGAAATAGGTAATTGATATTTCAACATCACTCTTTGCACAGGTAGACACAAGGTTTTTTGAATTTACTGAAAATATAGTTCTTGAGCTATAGGAGCACACCCCTGTGCATCTTCCTAGATTCTAACGTGTGGCTGCTATACATAAGGTATTTGAGTGAATGTGTACGCATTCCCAAAGGTGTTCTGGATTGGAGAGCACGAATGGGAATGGGAGTGTAAAACAAATCTATAAGTGTGATCGACAAACTGTGCCACAACATTGCTGACTGGACGCTGATTAGGAAATAAATATTAGGTTAACAGAAAGCATCTATGGGGGTGTGGCTAGCGAGCCATGTAGGAGGCAGAGCTGACCTGGAGCTCCCGAGGATCCAAATATTATCCTGGTAATGCCCATCTTCAGAGCTACCAAAAACATGTAAAAAAACAAGCAAATGGATCGGAAATGACACTGCATAGAATGGTACGCCTGGCAGCTGCAACATTGTTATACCGGCGAAACTGAGCGCATAGTGGGAACGAATTTTAACAAAGAGCACAGCAACAAAATGGCTGCTTGCAACAACAAAGGGCTCGAGAGACCGAGAGCCTTGAAATGATGCGGACACTGACCCACACAGGAGCCATTACAGATTACCCCCCGGGAAGTGCATAACTGCCGGCAAGAGGCGGGGCACGCTGGCAAATTAAAGATGCCAGCCCCGCGAATGTGCAGACCGGGGCCCCATATGCGGTTGCTCCGATCCTGGGCACCCGATCTGCACTGAAAGGAGAGCCGCGGTGCCAAAGCAGGGGCATGAAGTGAGGCGAGCACACGCAGAGGGCTGGGACTCTGTCTGCCCCCCAGCTGAGCTGAAGGCAGCATAAGGGCGGGCCGGAACGAGGACCGGCCACACTCACTGCAGAGGAAGCCCCCGCCCGGCCACACCCAAGAACGGGCTGCGGCACAGAGGAGGAGCCCACAGACAAGGCGGCAGAAGGAGCACTGATCAGCACTGGAAGAACGGGACCTCCGGCAATCCGTGGTGCGCCGCTGCAGCAAAGAGCACGATACCAGGAGAGGCGGACACAACAATATTACAGCTCAGCCACATGTATATAAGCGCAGGAGCGTATGCTGACTCCACAAAGAGGCGGGCCATATTAAAGGGAAGCCCAAGGGTAAAATACCAGAAAAGACACTGCATGAGAAACAGTGGGCACAGAAGCACCTACAGATAAGGCACAGCTAGGGGCCCTCATAAATATGAGACAAGGCTGTGGTGAAACGGACATTAAGATATAAAGGGAACATCAGTGCCAGTATAACGCGCAAGGAGACCACAGAACACAGCGCCCCAAACCGCCTGAGGCTCACCATCCTTACGGGCAGGCAAGACCACAGTGCCAGGGGAACAAGGGACATAGGGGGAAAAGACCCCAATAGAGTGGGGTGAGCGAAGAAACCAACAAGAGACTGAAGCAAGGAGCGGGTAATAAGAGGCGAGAGGGACACTTTGGTGCCCCAAACCTGGGGAGATTCATCGCGCCAAGGCAGAAGACACCCCCCGTACAACCCCTGGCACCGGCAAGAGAGAGGGTGCAAACGCAAAGAACACAAGCCCTATTCACCCAGACTCGTGGCGAAAGGACACAAGAGATGGCAACTATGCAACCCAAATCGAAGGGGAAACAGCCCACAATGGAGGATTTCCCCAAAACCCAATACATAACGGAAGGTGCCAGGAACAAGAAGAGGAGTGCACTGGGAGACGCATCGCCAACACGTGGAGATCGACAGATACTGGAAGCAATCACAGACCTGAAAGCAACATGGGAAATCAAACGAGAGGCGGCCATGTCTACTCTCGCAACATCGCTGGAGGCCAAAATCAACGCCGTCCAGGATAATGGGAGACCTTAAGATAGTAACCTGGAACGTCAGAGGACTCAACAGCTACCTGAAGAGAAATAAGGTAATGATGTATCTGAGAAGGCAAAAAGTAAACATAGCCTTATTGCCAGAAACCCACCTCACCAGAGAGAAACATGGGGTGGTAAAGAAAAAATGGAGAGGGACCACTATAGGAGCAGCATATTCGGCATATGCCAGAGGAGTAATCATATGGGTGGCGCCGCATGTGCCCTTCCAAATGTTACAGGCCACAGCGGAGCCGGATGGGAGGATGGTAGTGATGCGGGGGCTGCTGGAAAATGGAGAACTGTGCATCATAAACACAAATGCCCCTAACCAAGACACAGTGGCCTATTTCAAGACCCTTTATAGTAAAATTAGCCCCCACATGAGAAGCACGGTTATATGGGGCGTGGGGGGCTTCAATTGCACGCTGAACCCCAAAATAGACAGATCAGATACGAAACTAGATAAACCCGCCCCCGCAGCGAAAACGCTACAAGCCCTGCTGAGAGACTTTATGCTGGAAGACATATAGAGGCAGCAGCACCCGTCTGATAGGCACTATTCACACTACACAACCTGTACACGAGACTGGATTACATGTTCGCCACCCCAGAACTTGTTGGGGAAATGACGGGCTCAGAATATAAGGCGAGGATATTATTGGACCACTCCCCTCTGGTCCTGACGTGGCGACATCAGCCCCCCAGAGCCAGATTCCGACATGGAGGCTTAGAGCCGAGGCATTGAAGGATACCGCATTCCGAGAGGACCTAAGAGAGGAGATAACTGTGTATTTTGGAAAATAATACAGGGAGTGTGGAGTCAGAGGGTACCCTTTGGGAGGCCTTTAAAGTGGTAGTAAGGGGGGTGGCCATATCCAAATCTAGAGGGCTCCAAGGGGGTATAGTGCGAGAGTTACAGGAGACAAAAAAGAAACTAGAAGCAATTATGAAGAGATGGGGTACCTCACAGGAGGACGCCGAACAAGTGAGCCAATTACAACAGGTTTGCGGTGGGCTCTGGGAAAGGTTATATAACCTGAATTACAAAAAATACATTGAAAGACAACACGTAGGGGGGAGACAAACCGGGGAGGTTGCTCACATGGCTATACAAGAATGAGACACCAAGATTAGCGAATAGAGAGATAACGGGAGAAGGGGGCCAAGTCTGGAACACCCAGGAGAGCGTGAACAAGGGATTCCTTAGATTCTATGAAGACCTCCATGAAGATGCAGGAGAGACTGCAGAGCAGGAGACTCAGGAGACGCTAGAAGACACAGGACTACCCAAATTGAAGACGGGGAGAACCTGGATGCCCCAATCACAATAGAGGAATTAGAGACAATGGTAATACATCTGCCCATGAGCAAAGCCCCTGGGACAGACGGGCTCCCTAGCGAATTCTATAAAACATATAGACAAGAAGTGCTCCCCCTGCTATTGGCAATGCTAAATGAGGCCTTCGAGAAAGGGAGATTGCCGGAATCTCTGAGGGAGGCGGTAATCATTCCACTCCTCCATATCATTATCTATGCTAAACCAGGACAGTAAAATTCTCACGGCTGTGCTGGCGAACAGACTGAAGCGGGTAATAAATGAACTAATAGACCCCGATCAAACCGGATATGTCCCAGGTAGAAGCATATCCGATAACCACAGGAGGCTCCAACACATCATAGAATAGCCAGAGGGTGATCCAAGTGAAATAGCAGTAGTCTCGCTAGATGCAGTGAAAGCCTTTGACTCTGTAAGATGGCCCTGGATGATGGCGGTCCTAAAAGAATACGGAATGGAACCAGGGTACTTGCAGTGGGTGAAAATGGTTTATAGGTCCCCAACAGCAAGGGTCAAAACGGGAGCGATAATTTCAGAGAAATGGCAACTTAGCAGAGGCACGAGACAGGGCTGTCCATGGTCCCCGATGGTGTACATCCTTGCCCTAGAACCACTAGCGATTTGTGTAAGACAGCAGTACGAAGAAATAGGGGTTCACACTAAAGGGGGACCGGACCGCATTTGATATCATTGTATGTGGATGATATGCTGCTATACCTGTGGTACCCAGAGGAAAACGTGCAATACATCTTGGAGGTGATGGAGCGCCACGCGACTCTTTCGGGTATAGCGGTGAACCCCAAAGAATCATGCATGTTCCCCTTGGGAAGGTAAGGAGGAGTTCCACAGGAGAACTTACCTATCTTGCAGATTTCCTGGCAGACCAGAACATTCAGATACTTGGGGATTAACATATATCACACAATTGTCGACGAGCACAAACACAACACGGAAAGGGCAGTAGAAGGAATCAAGAATAGCATGGGGTTCTGGGCAAAGCTTCCCCTAGCCATGGTGGGAAGGGCGGCCTTGCTCAAGATGGTAGTCCTACCTAGGCTATTACATTAGTTTGCAAATATCCCACACATGTTGCCCAAGCGCTTTTTTGAATTAAAATCCAGAGTCTATGTAGGGGCTTCCTGTGGCACAACTCCAGAAACAGAGTAGCTCTATTGAAATTACAGAATACGTATGACAGAGGGGGTATGAACCTGCCAAACATTGAGATATACCACTTGGCGGGGCTGCTACAATATGTTGCTAAGTGGTTGTCAGAAGACGAGACAGCAGAATCTAGATTGTTGACGGGTGAATGCGACCCTTATTTCTTAAAAGAATTGATATGGCTGCTCAAACCGGGTTGCACGGGTGACCAAAATTGCTGGAACTGGGCTGGAAGATATGGCACAAAGCGTGTCGAGTAATTGGGAAACCCAACCCCATGTTCCCCGCAGGCGCCACTCGTTACCATCGGTTAGCATTGCCAATCGGTAGGCCTGCCGCTTGATCTTCCCCTTCACCTGCCTCCTCCTATGCAGAGGAGTTTATCCCTTGTCACATTCTACAATGTTATATAGTGAATCCTACAGCATATGGCACTGCTTTCTAAGCCCAGGACCAGGTGGGACTTGTAAAAGACAGCTCTAGTGAAGGTCCTGGTGCCCACCTTGGTCACATTTATACTATTGAGTAGTCCCTGTTCTGAAAAGGAATTCAAGCTCAACAATGATATCCTAAATCTCAGTGCATTTAATATAGGAAATGGGAGCTGATTCCCCACTACAAGTGTTTTCTCAATCGGGGAGCAGTACATTTCGACAACAAGCAAAGTACCATAAGCAGGATGAATGAGAAGATTCTCTGATTTGGAAGATATTGCAGCTTGAACCTTTTATAAAAGTTAATCTGATAACCTCAAGAGAGAGCAACATGTAACATTTCCGGATGAAGAGAGACCCAGAGTGTCGCATTTATTGATGGACCAAGAAGCGTCATACCAATCGTCACATTTATGCTTCTCCACCTGCTGCCTTCTGAACCAGTGTGTTAAGAGAATTTGAGAATGCAAAGTCACAGTACGTTTATAGGTTCTATATTGGATTCTGTGACAAATCCCAGGGTATTGTCTCTGTTTCCATGGAGGAGGCCCCTTTCCATGAGGCCAGGGAGGTGAGTCCACAGGAACCCATGATAGTCCCTGTGGGGGTGGTACTCAGCGGGTGGATCTCATGGGGAGGGAGAGCCTTCATGGGACCAGTGATGATGGTCCTGGGAGAAAGCGGTATTCACTTGACGCTTTTCTGCCCCCACTCTTCTTATCCCCCATTCAGGCCCTTCTGGTATCCCACATCTCTATATGTTATAGTCATGTAGTAAGTCTTGTTGACAATACTTGGAGGAGGAAGAGGGAGACTTACCCAAACTTAATACCAAATACCATTGAGAGGAAAAAGAGGGAACAGGGAAGCAAAGGCACACCGCAGAACCAATACACGCGTTACACCTCTCAAGAGGCAGCCCAATCATAAAAAGGAAAGGACTCATGCTGAGCCAGCCCTGTAGTAGCAGGGAACGAGACGCTTGTTCCGTGGCAGAGGACCCGAAGGTCGGAAACAGATGCACGGAGAGTCGCGAGGGCCCAGCATGGCGGACCTGGCCATTGCCAGCGAAAAAGGAAGCCAGACTGGTAGAATTTTTCAACTTTTTAAAGGTATATTGCTTTAAATCTTTGTTTAAATCAAACATCAGAGACAGAAGATGTTATGTGGCTGTTATGTACATATGAAGTGTGAATGTGTTCTGCCTAGGATTTCTGACAAGAAGGGGTTTTTGGGTTTTACAACTGGAGGGATTTGTATAATGACGACATGCCATCAGAAATTTAGGAATAATAGGGTCTTCACATGGAAGGGAGGAATACCACATCCCTCCTGATGGGGTCACCACATCTCCCCGACAGCCATCTCCTCCCATGTGATTTTCCCTCATAATACCACCCCCAGTGTGAGGATGAGGTAGCGGCTGCCTTCTCTGGCAACATGATATGATATGGCATTTATAACGCGCCTATTCACAAGTGTTTCAAGGCGCGACTCGGCAAGGGAGGGGGAACAGAGGGAAGACTGAGACGGCGATCCTACTAGGCCAAGTGTCATTCAGATAGTGCAAGTGCTGAGGAAGTGGGAGGAGGAGAAGTGCTGAGTGGGGACAATGCAGTACAATGGGTAATAGAATAAATAAAACAATAAGAGATGGCCAGTTGGTGGCAAGTGCACGGATAAGGGCAGACATCAGGTGTCAAGTGCTGGTGGGGGACTGTAGGAATACAGAAACAGTCCCCAAGCGCAGGGGTTGCCAGGGAGGTAGTGCAGGTGTGTAACTGGCGGTGGGGGGGGGGACCTGGGCCCGAGATCAGAGGGTGGCCAGGTTACCAGTACAGTTTCAACCAGGAATTCAGCAGGAGGGAGGAGGAGAGAAAGCAGAAGCAAAGTAGAAGGTTTTGGGAGGGGATCTCAGACTGGAGATCAGCGATGAGTCCACAGGATTCATCACACTCCTGACCAGGAAGGGAAGAACCTCGGCTGGCAAGCACTTCATTAGCACAGCAGCCTCCACTATCAAGACCACCAACGCCCTCACCATCCTGTCTTGGTACGACAGTGAGCTGCGGTACAAGTTCGGGCCCCTCCTGGATGACCTCCATGATGATGCAAAGCAATTAGAGCTGCAGAGTCCTCTTTTTTAGGGGGCTGTGTGGCTGAGGACTACTATAGACACATGGGTGAAGAAAATGCCACAAAAACAGCTACCCGCCTACACACGTACTAGGTGTGACTGGTTGCAAACTGTGCTACCTTTCATGTCGGTTGAATAATTACGACAGAAGTAATAGAGATATACATCTTTTAATTTATAGAAAACACTCAATAAGATTTATATTTAAAAAGAGACAAAAATGCATTTTGTTTGTACATAACTTGCACATATAATGGAAATCAATATTTTCAACCAAAAACAATTTTTTTTAACTTAACACAATCATCTTGTACTGGTGATGTTGTGAGGTTAGTAAAAATGTGAGGTGAACATCTTGTTGTTGAATTAAACCTCGGAAAACAATTTGTTTGTCCTTGACTCTGTCCATGATGACAAGAAGGTACAGGCCTTGGACCTATTCCAGGAAGAAGAGGTGACTTCAGACCACTCCATCACAGTCGCGCTTGACATAGTGGACTCAGGGTTCTGCCAGATGGGGAATGGTGTGGCTCTGTTGGCCAGGGTTGGCTGTAAGCCACAATTTTCCACACAGGCGTACAGACTAAGGTCGTCAATATGCCGTTTGACAGGGACAACCTGTTGGAAAGGTGGTGGGTGACACTCTCCAGGCCATCAAAACTGACAGAGAGACCGTGTGCTCTCTGGGGAACCTGCAGCAGAGAAGGTCGTCTTTTCGATCCCCGAAGGGAGTGTCCAGATCCTCCAAGGGGTACAATACCCCCTATTGTCATCCCTCCCACTCCACCACCCAGGAGGTCTACAGGGTTCGCTCACAGGCATACGGCAGTGGTGGATCACATCATTGTTGTCCACTGTCCAGGACACAGACGCCTAAGCAGGCCTTAACCGGCCAAGGACCCGCACCCCAGTGTGAGGCCGAGTATTGATTTTTGTCGATCAGTGGTGAAAGATCTCCATGGACAAATGGATGCTGGATGTTCTTCAGAAGGGGCAAGCTTTAGAATTTCAAAACGGGTGCCCCCTGTTCCTCCTGTTGCATGTCAAGAACTTGACATGGCTGAACTGCTACAGGAGGTTCAGGTCATGTAACGAAAAAGGGGCAATAAAACCAGCCCTTAGCGCCTCTGCGGCTCAGAGTGTACTGCAGATACGTTCTGGTAAGGAAGAAGTCAGGAGGGTGGCGACCGATCCTAGACTTGCAATGCCTAAATAAGTATTTAAAGTCTGTGAGACAGGCATGGTATCCAGAGAGACATGTACTCAAAGGTGTTAGTTTCAAAACCTTTATTTACCAAGGTTCCTGAGTTGGTGTAATGCCTAACTGAGTACTAGAAGGAGGGTAGAGCACTAGAATGTACAGACCACTTTGCTGATCATGGTAGTTAGGAGTGGGTCCTGCTGCTGGTGTGGGGTTCTTGTGAGATGGTCCTCCTCCATTTCAGTGAGTTAACAGTGGGTTTGATGTAAGAGCCCTGTCCACCATGGTGCTGGAGTGATGATAATGTGGTTTTTTTTAGACTTCACTTTTGTTGTCATGCAATAAATGAGTTTGGTCACTTGTTGCTAGAGTATAACTGTGATTTATTACACACTTAAAGCAGACACGTGTTTCGACCCGACATGTGTCTTTTTCAAGGTGTGTGTGAAAAAGTAGAGGTGGAATAAAGCTCTTGATTAAGAGCTCATGTTGAGTAACCTGGCAGGCCTGTGGGGCCTCTGCACAAAGACGAGCCCAAACTCTAAAGGGTTGGTTCCCTTAACTGATGTTTCTAAAGGCCGTGGATGTCTGATAGTCCAAAATAATTCTGTCTGTGCTTGCCCTCACTCTTTACAAAAATATGAAAGGAAGTCTTTAAAAAGTAAAGAAAACAGTGGTGCAACAGAAAATAGGAAACCAAGGTTGGTTTCAGGTAGTCTTCTCACCAGGTGTAGTTTGGTCAATATCACAAAAAGGAATTCACTCAAAAAGGGCTGTTGGTAAGCCCTCCACAGAGCCCTTGCAATATTTTCAAATACCTTCACTGTTCCTTGGGGTTCCATTCCCCAAGCTTCAACTTGTCCAAGTTCCAAACACCACAAAAGAAATATAACAATTCCTTTTGAAACTTCTCAAGGTTCCCTTCCCCAAGCTTCAATCCTTTCAATACTGCAAAACAATAAGTCTCCAACTTGGTTGGGCCTCTCAGGGTTCCCTTCCCCAAGCTTAGGCCCCTTTTTGGTTTCAAATCAAGTTCAGCTTGTCAGTATGTACCTTTCTTTTTTTGCACAGTTCTTTCACACACGCTTCACCTGTGGGGTACAATCAGAGATTTTTCGAAACCGTCTGGTTCTTTGCTCCTCCTAGCTGTGACCACACTGACCTGTAACCTCTCTTTATTCCTTGCTCTTTCTTTTAAGCTTTGCACCATCAGGTGCTGCTTCCTCTACCCCTTCTTGTTCTCCTTTTCTTCTTCCTTGTGCACGCTTTCACCTTCCATTTGCGGCTCCTTTTTTTTCCACTCTTGCACCTTCCTTTGCTTTCTCATTGTGCCTTTTCTGCACCTCACATAATTTCTTGTCTCTTAACGTGCACCCTAGCACCTGTCCATTTCTTTCTTGTGTTTCCTGCACATTTGACACACTGTCCTCGTTTTACCATGCACACTTTGCACTCTTTAAAAGTCTTTATTCCACTTTGCTGTTCTTCAGCACCCTTAGCGCAACGTCCTTCTTTCTCTTCTGTGCTGCTAGCACAACTTCCTTATTTCTATTTCTCCTATTCTCTTTCACTTTACTGTTCTTCAGCGCTGCTAGCACAACTTCCTTCTTTCTCTTCCGTGCCGCTAGCGCAACCTCCTTATTTCTATGTCTCTTATTCTGATTATTTTGTACACTTTCTGTCCCTTGTACACTTTATCTCATTTTCCACTCCGTGCTGCTTTAAAAGGGTTTGTTGCTCGGGGGAGGTGCTGTGACGCGGCGCGCAAGATGGCCGCAGCCTGAAAGCGCTCCGGTGGAGGTTACGATATACGGACAGAATGAAGCCCTTTAATCGATGCACCCAGTCGCGTTCCTGAGTCTAAGCTGCGGCGGAAGGTACCTCGTTTCATCGGGAGCGGTGGCGGCTCCGGAGGTCCGGTGGTTTCCACATTTGCCTTGGGCTCGGGTGCTCTGGACCATTGGGCCCTGTGATCCTTGACGCGCAGCCCATCCCCCAGCGCTAATGGCTGTGGCGCGGACCTGTGCACTGGACGCCGTTGGTCGGGCCCGACCAGACGTCTACCTGGGTTCGGCATCGGCTTGCACAAGTGGCACCTGGGCTGAATGTGGATCCTGGATAGCCTAGAGTCCCCTGCCCCGGCCTCGCCGTGTTACCTGTCACGCATTCGGATCTGGGAGGCTCTGGGCAGCGGAGCGCTGTCAGTCCCACCTGTGGAACGCTGGAACACGCCGCTTGGAGGAGTACGTCGGCGAGATACTCTGGAGTGCTGGATGGAGTCCGGGGAGGAGGATTCGGTGTGAAACAGCGATTTTGCCGGCAGCTGTGTTCCCCCTCTCGTGGGCTCGCTCCTGGATGCGAAATCCTACCTGCTTCTAGAGGTTTGCCATGGTGGCCTGGGGCCTCTCTCTGCGCTGAGGTGGCTCTGTTCTCGGTCTCGCGGGCCTGGGGCCGCGTCCGTCTTTGCCGGAGCTCATACCTCCAACCGGGTTCCGAGGTGGATCTGCCTTCCGGGTCCCTACTGGAAGACCTCCCTTCTTCTGCATTCCGGGCTGGAGGGGCTGTTGGATGGATCTCTATTGCGGCTCTCTGTGGGCTCTGCTCTTGGGACACTCTTCAGGTACGGTGCCCCCGACATTGGCGGTGAGTCGGGGGAGGAGTGTCATGACCCTTGCCCCTGGCCCTCACTGGCAAGTCAGCCTTCCAGTTAGGGCCAGGTCAAAGGCCTTAAAAACTCATCCAAGACTCTCTTGGAGTCAGTCGTGGTGCCTTTGGCACCAGGCTCATAACCATCATGAAGGTCAACATTAGAATGGGACTATTTACTTGGGACTATTTAACTTGGGGGAGGGTCCAGCCAACATGGAGACACACACATAGCTCAGTTACAAGGAACTGAGCTATGCGGTCTAGTCTTTTGGTTGTGGCAGGCCTGGGACTACTTTACCTGGACTACTTTGGGTGTGGCAGGTCTGGGACTATTTTACCTGGACTACTTTACCTGAGACTATTTAAACTGCACCCAAACAGCAGAACATGCTTTGCGTTATTCTGCTGTGGGCAGCGTAACGCTCACTGTGTCCAGTTCTTTGATGCCTGCAGAGAGAGAAAGAACACTACGAAACTTACCTGGAGCAGTATCCTGTCTTCAATCCATCGCTGACTTCAATTCCACTCACCTGAAGGTACGAACTCCATCATCCGGCACCGCATGCATCTTGGAACACCATAACCTGGAAAGAGGAGAAAGAAAGACAGCATTAGTAAGCGTTTACTCATGTTTCCTCCCGAATGAAGAAAGCCATACAATTCTTATCTGGGTAGCCACGAGGAGCAGGACAGAGAATCCACCTTTTACAATATTAAGGTGAGGAGAAGGCCCAAGGGGGAGGAAGGAGTTGAGGCCAAGGAAGGTGGGAAAACATAAAGACAATCTGGTATTGAATTCAGCTCTCCTATATTGCAGACCCATCTTTAGCCAGAGGCCTTACCAAGGGACCGGGAGAGGGTTCGAGAGTGCAAATCATCGAACCAGGGCTGGGTGGCGTCCCCGTGGATACCAGGTGAGCATAACAAGGAGCCTCATTTGGGCCTGGGCCTGCACTCTGGGACCCCTGGAGGGTTATCTGCCCCACGGGTGCTGCTGGAGTCCGCTCCCATGGTGGTACCGGGTGGTGGCCGCACTCCTGTTCTGAATCTGCCCTAACTGGTGCCGGCACCTGGTCGGGGGCGCCGTGTGGAGGCCTGGGCTGAGATCCGGGAGCCTTGGTCTGAGTGACGGGCGCTCTGGGCAGAGCGTGGCGCTGCAGTCCAGTTGTGGCCGCTCACGCCCGCCCGGGTCCCCTTGACGGCTCGATATCGCCCAGCCAGCGGCCCTTCTCACTTTACTTCAGTGCCTACTTATGGAGCGCAACAGGGGGAGGACTAAGCCAGGGGTGGCAGGGATTCATCTGGAGCAGACATATTAATCTACCCCACGGTCCCTCACCTTAAAGTTGGCACTTAAACGCTAGCATATTCCTTGTGGTGTCTGCCTGGCATGGGTAACCAGAAAAGCAATCTAGAATGGAGCAATTTGCTAGGCTGGACCGTGTCCCACCACAGCAGGAGCCGAGCTCGGGCTCCTCTCAGATTGACATTGGGGCTCTCAATCAAACCCTGTTAGCACTGAAGGGGAGTACAGACAGTCTCGGGGCAAAAATTGACGCTTTATCTTGCAAGGTGGACATATAGGCGGTCCAGATTGGCAAGCTGTATAGCCGAATGTCCGAAGCGGAACATACAATCGGGGATGGCGAGGACAAAATTGCATCGCCCCAGCGGGAGATCACCTCCCTCCAACAAACGGTGCGGAAAGTCATTGCCAAGAACGAAGATCTTGAAGGGAGATCTAGGCGGAACAACATAAGGATTACGGGGGTGGCAGAATCCACCCAGATAGACAATATGGAACCGTTTGTTGCAAAGCTATTGATGGAGATCCTCGACAATCCGCCGGTCACTAATCATTTCATAGTGGAGCGAGCTCACCGATCATTGGCGAGCCGGCCGCCCCTGGGCGCTCCCGAGAGGGCCATCATTGGCCGCATTTTCAACTATAGAGACCGGGACACGCTGCTGAGGGCAGCGAGAGAGAAGATAACTCTGAGATGGGGTTCCGCAACAATACGTTTATTTCCAGACTTCAGTCAGCAAGTACAGGACCAAAGGAAACTGTTTCAAAATGCTAAGAACATTCTAGGGATAAAGGCTGTGCGCTATGCAATGCTGTACCCCGTGAAGCTCAGGGTGGTGCATAATGGCAAAACACTGTTCTTCACTTCCTCAGATGCGGCAGACAGATTTGCTACTTAAATTCTGGGTCCAGATGAATCCCCCCGGTGTTCCCCCTGATCCGGGTGCTGGGTGTAATGTTTCACTATCTCGTATGGTTTGGGGCCCTCACAGGGCCGTATCTTTTGTCTGTTTCAGTTTTCTTGATGAAGATGAAGGGCTAATATGGCAATTGAATCTTCTTCAGTGGATATGGTATAGCCTCCGGACAGAAGAAGCTACAGCGGCCGCCAGCACCCCCCATGCACAGCGGCACTGCTTTCTTGCTTGGTGTGTTTGGTATAGGGTTTTTGAGTGGGGGTGGGATGTTTTAGCCGGTAGATTGGGGTTTCTGGCGTTGGAGGGGTGGCGGGGGGAGTTCCAGTTCTGAGGGTATTGATTGTTGTACGAGATATACTATTAGATTTTATGTGGGGGTGGGTACTCTCTTCCATGTCATTGAAATGATTTGCACCTTGGGATTCCATTTTGTGTCAACTATGTTCAGAATATACCACTGACAAACTAGCTGCCTCCATTCACAGTCCTAGTTCCCACATGACGTAACTCGGCTCCGAGGGGCTGATGCCCTCCATCACAACACTCACTGTGGTCACATGGAATATCCGGGGGTTCACTAACGGGAAGAAGACACGCCTCATTACAAACTACGTGAGGAGCCATCGCGCGAATGTGTTGTGTCCAGGAAACTCACTTGGGGCTGGAGCATAAATTACCGGCGTTGGCGGGCTGGGGAATACATAGATATGCCTCGTCCTACTCTACATATTCCAAGGGAGTGGCAATTTACATTCACCGTTCACTAAACTTTAAACTGCATAAAACACTCACGGATGCAGAGGGTCATTTTGTCCTGGTGGCCAGGGAAATTGCGGGATGGTCCGTCCTATTTGTAAACATTTATGGTCCCAACTATGATTGGCAGGAATTCTTTCAAAATTGCGCAATGCACTTATGTACGTTTCCGGGGTATGCGGTGGGCGGGGGATTTTAATGTGCCTCTGTCTCTGACGCACGATAGGTCTTCCTCAATGCAGACATCCCTCTCTCGTGCGGCTACCAAATGGTCCTCCATTGCTTCAGACTACTCCCTGGTCGACGTCTGTTGCCTTCAACACCCGGACAGCCGGGAATTCACCTGTTATTCGAGTGTGCACGGGAGCTCCACCAGAACAGATTACATGTTCTTGTCCCCTGAACTGTCCCGTGGTTCCTCCAAATCTATGATACTACCCCGCACCCTGTTCGATCACTCCCATCTCCTAGACAATTCGGTGGTCCATCCGTCCCCCCTAGACAACGTCGGTGGAGATTTAGAGCTCAAGCCCTGGAGGACCTAGTTTTCCGTGAGGATATCCACCAGGCCATTTCTGAATTCTTTCAAATAGACGCTGACTCCGTTCCGGACCCTAGGGTGGTCTGGGAAACGTTTAAAGTGTTCATTCGGGGTTGGTGTATTTCTCTGGAGGGGGGAATCCTAGGGTGTATTCGTAGGGCCATTTCATCAAAGGAAAAGGAATTGAAGGAGCTGGAGTTGTGCCTGACCCAGAGAATAATTCCCCTGAAACCCTGGATAGCATTGAGGCCAAGAAACGTGAGATACGCCTTTTTATGGCCGATGAGGACATATTTTTGGGAGACCCGATCATAGCTGCCAGATATGTGGAGGGGGATCGTCCGAGCAGAACACTGGCTTGGGCTATTAGGAAGGAACGTCACCTACAACCTATAGTAGAAATCGAGACTGCAGGGGGTGAACCCACTAGATATATCGGGAGGATAAACGAAACATTTCGGCAGTACTATCATACGCTGTATACTTCCAAGTCTACAGCGTCCCATGACGACATCGCACGGTACCTAGATAGGGTCGCGTTGGGATGGCTGGATCCGGAAGTGGGGGCGTTGCTGAATGTCCCTCCTACAGACGAAGATTTTCTTAAAGTTATTCAATCTCTTCCTAACGGTAAAGCCCTGGGGACTGATGGCATCACCGCCGAGCTGTATAAGGCATTTCCATCACTAATAGTCCCGCGTAACATGTTCGAAGCATCCACTTCGTCCGGGGTCCTCCTCGAGACCACTAGGACGGCTTTGGTGACTGTCCTGCTTAAACCGGACAAGGATTCCAGACATTGTGCATCGTATAGGCCCCTGTCGTTGGTGAATACCTATAACAAGATCATTGCCAAACTGTTAGCAGATAGGCTTTTACCCCTCATGCCAGCCCTGGTTCTTCTGGACCAGGCTGGTTTCATACTGGGCCGTTGTACACAGAATAACTTACGTAGACTGTTCACTCTGATGCACAATGTTAACCCTGAGGTCCCTATAGCAGTGGCAGCACTCGATGCGGAAAAGGCATTCGACTCGGTCGAGTGGCCCTTTCTGTTTGAGGTCCTCCGGCGGGCAGATATAGGTACCATGTTCTTACAGTGGATCCACTTGTTGTACACAGCCCACGGGCCTTGGTGTATGGTATCCAATCCGACCCCATTCATCCAACACGGGGCACCAGGCAGGGCTGTCACTTTACCCCTATCCTATTTGCTCTGGCCATTGAGCCAGTAGCCTGCGCTCTTAGGGAATATCACGCCCATAGGGGGGTTAAACTTCGCTCCCATACTTCTATTGTCTCATTATATGTGGACGATATGTTAATCTACATAAAAAAAACTGCAGACTAATCTGAACCCCGTGGTAGAAGAGGTCTCTGACTTTGGGGCTTTATCTGGCCTCTGTATCAATTGGACCAAATCTGAGGTGCTTCCGCTCACCCTCTGTGTTTCTCCCCAAGACGTTGGGAACTCCTTTGCGTGGCGTCCGCAAAGCATCCGCTATTTGGGCATTTGTGTGTCCACATCTCACGCAAGCCTCTGCGAGGAGAATTATCTCTCCGCCTTGCAACTCTTGGACCACAGAGTGGACACTTTGGTGCGCCTTCCCAATTCTCAGGCTGCTCGCATTTCCCTCTCTAAGATAGTGGTCCTGCCTAAATTGTTATATGTGTTTAATAATGTCCAGATTTGGCCTCCTGCATCCTTTTGGCGACATGTTAAGAGTATGATGACCAAACTAATATGGGCTGGGAAACATTCTCCCGTCTCCTTGGAAACTCTATCGTCCTTACGCCCAGGGTGGGATGGATGTACCTGATCTCTACTTATATTATCTGATCGTGCAGGCGCAGTACGCCGTGTGGTGGTGGCCCACCTCGGACGATCTACCGCATTCCCGCTTGGAGAGGGCCATTGTGTATCCTGATGATCCTAGGGGTCTCCAATGGGCCTCACGGGAGAAATGTCCTAGAACTGAATTTCAACCTGTTGGCACCACTATTAGAGCTTGGCATCGACTTGCGGTGTGGGCCGGTCTGACCCAGTGGTACTCCCCCGCGATGGCCATATTCCATGTCCGGGGTATTCCACTCACACACCAGACAATTTTTATACAACACTTTTCTAACCTCCAGATTCATACACTGGGTGATGTCGCGCCGGATGGTAAATTTCTACTTTGCGAGGTCCTCAAGGCGAGGGGCACTTGGAACCCTATAACACAGCTTTTATTTTCCAACTGAGGGAAGTGTTGAGAACCAGGTGGAGTTATTTTCCGAACTCCCCGCACCCCTCTCCCCTCATTTCCTATACCACTGCTCCGGCATCCACTAAGAAGCTTGTCTCAACCTTGTACGGTATGGCTCGGGCGATCAAGACCTCACCTCACACCTGCTATAGGGGTAGTTGGGAGGACACCCTGGGAAAAACATTGCCTGAAGAGCAGTGGAGCCTGATTTACGCCCAAACCAAGTCCATGTCTGTCAATAGTAGATTTCGTTTGATCCACTTTAAATTTAGATTGCACAAAATGTATCCACTCCAGCCCCCGGAATGTATAAGGGGATGTCAAACCTCTGCCGATTTCCTCCACGTTGCGTGGCTGTGCCCCCAGGTCTTCGCTCTATGGTCGAGCATAGCTGAAGCAGTGTCTAGTATGATCGACATCCCTATCCCACTCACCCTGAATGCTGGCTATTAGCACTGGTGGACTTTGGTTCCTTCTGCCAGAATCGCCTTGTAAGCATGGCTTTGGTGGTCGCAAGGTCACTAGTGGCACGCAAGTCGGGAGCCCCGGCACAACCCTCTTTCCACCATTGGCTCAACCTCATGGCTTGCTGTGAACGCTGAGAGACTCAATACAACCTGACGCTTCCTTCCAACAGCAAACGTAAAGACTAGTGGGGCCCCTTCAGGAGCTATATGGCCAGGGAAGAGGATCCAGAAATGGCCTCAGACGTGTAGTCCCTGTGAGGTCTGCCTGGAGTGCTCCCCACTCTCCATGGACTGATTCGTATACTCAGGAAAGAAGTAATGGTTGGGATTCAGTTAGTGCTGAAACTGGGGGTTGGGGGGGATTTTTTTTTCCTTTCTCTTGGTGCTAAAGTAATCTGCTAATAATATGCTTGGGAGAGGGTGGGGGGGGTTGAGTCACAGGGGGGTTCATTTCCCTGTGAGTCTAGTTGAGGTTTTTTCCACTTTTTGTGTATGCACAGTGTATTTTGGAAAATCCAAATAAAGACAGTTTAAAAAAAAAAAAAAGGGTGTCTTGCTCCGCTTCAGTGAAACGCACGCTGTTGAGTTTCTCTCTCTCTCACTCACTGGGCAGCGTTGCATTGACAAGCGGTTCCTCTGGATACACTGGGTTGAGGTCAGGGTCTCACCACCTGCCCCTCAGGAACCCTTGGGACTGGCACACACGTCCGAAGGGAATGAGCATCCTATTCAACGCCACCAGTGTTACAAGCTGCCTTGCTCCGGCTCCTTGGAGGCACGGCTCCCTAGCCCCACTGCAGCGCCTCACAAACACTAAGCCAGCGTCTTGGCATGCTGTTCTCCTTCAGGCTTTAACTCCTGCTGCTCTATGCTCCTTGGCTTCTGGAGTCCAAACAGCTCTCCTTCTTGTGAAAAACCTCACCTTTTATAGTTGAAAAAACAGTGGAGTGGTCATTATGAAATGCCTGTTCCTGCCTGACTTCATTAGTGGGACGGCTTGAGTTGGTTCTGTAGTAGGTTTCCCTTACTTTCCTCATGTTGTTTCTATGGGTAATCTTCACCGCTCCCGGTTGCCTCTTCCTCGTCCCAGTATTGGTTGGAAATGGAGAGTGGGTGCTGGAAGGATTTTGAAGGATAGATCTATTTCACGATACTCTATCAGGGAAATGACAATGGACATAGGGAAAACCTCTAGTCTGGTTTCCCTCCAGGGCATGGTTGCCCCCTTCCATATTACTGATGGTTGATTATGTAAACATGAGTCTTGATGGTATTCCCTGTGATCTAGATTGTTAGAGGATGAATGGATATTAATATCAGACTTATGTCTTTGTTTTTGTTGGTTTTTCTTCCTTCCACACCTTGGGCAATTGACTCTTTCCTTCCTCCCCTTTGGGTCATGGATGACGGGATTGGAATTAGGGAAAATGAGACCTGGATTAGGGTGATGGGAATCAATGTATCCCATTAAGGCTTCCGGGACTTCCTCCTCCTTGCCTGCCATACCTTTGAGATACCGCGCCTCACCTGGGGTACTTCCACGAGGACAACCCCAGGCTCCTCAACCCAGGTGATCCTCCCTCGCTCATCCAGCCCCAGAGTTGGGATCCCAGAGCGATGGCCCTCCCCTGGCCACCTGAGGATTCTCAGGGTCTACATTCATCAATACCCCTAGATTTCTCAGCAGTCCCAAAAATTCAGGATGGTCACGTTGTAGCACGTTCTCGACCAGCTGAAAGAAGGGGATTTTCTGGCGACTCTTGACCTGGAGGACTCATACATCCACATCCCCATTTATCGCAAACAGCAGAGGTTCCTGCGTTTGTTGTCCAAGGGCGGCATTACCAATTCAAGGCCCTTCCCTTCGGCCTGAAATCGGCTCCAAGGGTAATCACCAAATGCTTGGCTCCAGTAGCTGCACATCTATGCAGCAAGGGAATCCATGTCTACAATAACATGGATGATTGGCTCTTCTGGACCCACTCCCAGGCGCTGACAACCCAGCACACGGTCAAAGACACACAGCATCTGACTTTGCTTGGATTCTCCATCAATTATCCAACGTCCTGCATGGTGCCATCTCAGGCACTGCTCCTGGGTGCCTTGCTCAACAAAATCTCGTGTCTGGCAACCCCTTCGGAGGAGAGGATGAAATGCATCCCAGAGAAGGTTCAGCGAATGTCCACAGTGTGCTTTGCAACATTCCAGTCCATCAAATCCCTGTTGGGCATGATGTCCTGCATCCATCGGGTTCCCTGTTGCAGGGTCCAAATGCGGCCCCCTCAGGAATTCCTAGACGCCAGGTGGTAGCAGGTCACAGGCACATAGACAGATAAAATTGCCCTCAATCAGGCATTCCAAAAACTCTTCAATGCTGGTCAGTTCAGCCATATCTCACTCAAAGAGCCCCCTTCCAGATGCCTCTGTACCAGGCTACAGTCGCTACTGACGCCTCTCTGGAGGGTAGGGGGGGCTCACACAGGACATTCTTACGCCAGTGGCCTCTGGCTGTGGAGGAGAAGGACTTCCAAATAAATGTCCTGGATCTGCAGACTGGCCTCAAGTCGTTACAGCCTCAGCTACAGGGGAAGGTGGTGCGGATGTTCACGGACAACACCACCACCATGTTTTACATCAGGAAACAGGGTGGGAGGCACTCCCCCGCTCTCTCCCTAGAAGCCCAGGCCATGTGGCACTGGGCCATTCTTCAGAACATGTTCCTCATCCCCTTTCATGTGGCAGAAGTCTATCACGGACCCTCTCAGCAGGGAGCTGTGGTCCTGTCACGAGTGGGAGCTTCAGCAAGCGCAGGCATCTCGCTTCTTCAGCGCGTGGGTGCTTACCCAGATCAGGCATTCGTGACAACTGCCAACTCCAAGTGCTGGAAGTTTGCCAGCAGATATCCTCAGACGAGGAGTCTGTGCGATGCCTTCGCATTCCCCTGGGATGGGCTTTTCCTGGATGCTTTCCTTCAGATTCTGCTACTGTTATCAACACACTCAGGCGTTGCCACTGCACGATGATCCTCATTGCACCGGCTTGGCCGAGGCAGATCTGGAAATTGGACCTTCTCCATCTCAGTGGTCCCGGCCTTCCAGCTGCCTAAACTTCGCAACCTCTGCTCCAGAGAAGAAAGCTAAATCCTCTTCTTCTCTGCATTGTCTCTGCATTGTCTTGTTACAGGCACAACTGGAAGTGTTTCACAGTGTGGTGCCAGCTGCGGAAAATCATGCCGCTGCAGGTAACGGCTCTGCAGCTCCTTCCATACCTGCTCTCGCTGGAAAAAGCTGGCCTGGCTCCCGCCTCCATCAAGGTTCATCTGGCTGCCATATCCCGGTACACACGGGCTCCCGGCAAGTTCTACCTGTTGTCGCACAGGCTCATCAAGAAGTTCCTCTAAGTTCTCTTCTGGACTTTTCCACTGGTGAGAGCTCCTGCCCTGGATTAGGAGCTGAACTTGGTCCTGTCTAAGCTCATGGGGCCTCTATTTGAATCAATGCATCATGCCCCTTTGAAGTTTCTATCGTGTAAGACTGCTTTCCTGGTGGTGATCTCCCCGGCCAGACAAGTCACAGAGATTTAGGCCCTCTCCTGCAAGCCGCCGTACTTGTCCTGGCATGCTACTGAGGTGGTGCTTCGGGCTCATCCCATCTTCATGCCAAAGGTTCCTTCAGACTTTCATCTCAACAAGCCTTTGGTTCTGCCAGTTATTTGTATGAACCCTTCTACGCCTGCTCAAAGGGTATTGCATTTGCTGGAGGTTGATCGTGTCCTCACGTTCTTCGTGGCACGCACTAAAGACTTTCGGAAAACGTCTCTGCTTTTTGTCCCTCTCTCTAAGGCTTCCATATCCAGGTGGCTCTCCGGCTGCATCATGTACTGTTATCATCTGGCCAACAGACCACTTCCAGGCCGGCCGAGAGCCCACTCCACCAGAGTCATCACAGCAACAACAGAGCTTCTCTCTGGTGTTCCTCCGCTCGACATCTGCAGGGCTGCCATGTGGAGATCTACCCACACCTTCACGAGATTCGAATGCGTCGACAGGGATTCCATGGCGGAGTCCCGGGTCTGCAAAGCGGTGCTGTGCAACCTGTTTGTTTGAGGTGAGTCTGTTCCAGGGGTAAGTGAATTGCTTCTGTGAGCCTTGGGATCTACTGTGTTTGTGTATATGTACTGCTGTGTAATCGTATTCATGAGCATGTTAATCCATGCAAGACTCCATGCTGGAAAAGGTACACGTTACTTACCTGTAACTCTTGTTCTCCAGCACAGGTCTTGCATGAATTCACAAGCAAACCCTCCCTCCTTCCCCTCTCTGGCTCATCTTGGTTCATACTGCCACTTTGTGTGTGCTTGCAAATCGGAAGATGTCCACCAGCGGTGAAGCATAGGAGGATGAGTGCCATTGGCTGGGGGGTAGTATGATCAAATTGACACTGATGGGCTATAGAGCAGACATACAGTTTTAAGTTTAAAGCTGAACTGAGGATTCACAGCCTGACGACGGGGAATATTCATGAGCATGTGAATTCATGCAATATCAGTGCTGGAGAACAAGAGTTACAGGTAAGTAAGTTGTACCTTCTTTTCACAAAGAACTGTACCTGGAGTCTACATCCAGAATGCAAGGGGCCTCCTTCTGGATTTATGAGGCATCCAGTTTTCATTTGTTAATTTTTAAGTGTAAGGGACGGGAAAAGGTTTAGACACAGGACGATTGACATTTACTTTACGGACATCCTGACTGGGTCCTTAGTATTTTTGTTTAGGTAGGGCAACCAATCATAGAAAGTAGGGCAGGATAGGCATTTCTTTTTTCTTTATTACTTTAAATAAAAGTCTGTACCAACCAATATGCCACCTCTGTGTCAGACTTGTACTTCTATACCCATAGACATAACACTTCTGTTTCTTAAAGATGGTTGTGACTCCTCCAATAAAGACTCCTGTTTGTCCGGATTTTAAATCTTTCCCCATCCCAAGAAGGGGAGAAGTGGCAACACCCATGACCATACAATATCAACTTAAGGGGTCAGGTTTCTTTTAAGATTAGAAGTTCCTTGACCTAATAGAGGAGTGCTAGAGACTGCCTACCCTTCAAATGACGGTAATGTTAAGGTAGGTATCCCAGATATATCTTTTTAGTAGGAATAAATGTTTTTAAAAAATATTTCTAGTTAAGACACTCAGTGGTAAGTATAATTTGTGCGCAATGCATACGTACACAAGTAACAATGACAAGGCTTCAGTGTATGCGCTACTTGTCACCAGAATATTTATAAATATGTTCAGCTCAGGACCTCTGTATCTCCATTGAGGGATTTGTGAGCGATACACTGGGAGTGACTTTGTTCTGCCACAGTTCCCCAGAAATGACATACCCTCACTGAAGTGTGTGCTCCCAGCCCCAAGGTACTTCCTAGAAGGATAGATGTTGCAAACAACACAAGTCTTCGCAAACCTTCTGATCTCTGGCATGGACTCTATTTAAATGACCTTCACTGTTGGCAAGATTTTCTTTTATTAAATTGTTCCCTCTATTTCTTCAGCCTCACAGAACTACTGCTGGTCTCTCTGGATTTCTTTCCCTTCTGCCTTCACTTTTGTTTTGTTCTCTACCCCCACTCCATGTGGTATAGGGCTCCTTTTGCAATGTTGTTTTTGGTGCACTGGGTAGCCCATGACTCTACCAGTGCAGGAGTAGTCCTCCCCTTTTGATGTTTGTTATTACCCCTGCATCACAAGCCATCTTACATGGAGTGGTGTGGGGATACTTTTTTTTGTGTCACCATTTCTTTGTCCTAAGTAACATTTGTGTTGCCTTCCAACCATCCTCTTAGCAGGACCATACGCTCAAACGTTATTCTCCCCAGGTTTTAAGTCATGTTCAGGATCGGTGTCTATTGTTACTTTGCAAGGTGGGGAAGGGTCCCTTTTCTCCACATTCCTTCAGCGGCATGGCTGTTTCTGTGCAGGCTCTGTGAGGCTGACTGTCCATCCTTATTGGAGGGCTGTTGTCGCACGAGCCTGAATCCTGGATAGGAGACGAGCTAGACCCAGGAACAGACTTGGCCACTGGAGCTGAAGAGATTTGAAGAAGACATTGACTGAGGGATGCCAGAGGACTGACACAGGAACCAGCATTGGGTCAGCTAACTCTCCTGCAGTGCGGACCTCAACCTTCTGAGGTCCCTTAAATCTCTTGAACCACATCCCTCCCAATTGGATTTGCATTGGTCGCAAAGTCCTGCTTACCTTACTATTCAGGGTTGGGCCAGGGCAGTCGTGGCCAAGCCAATACTTCTGGAGGTCATCCTCTTAGACCAGAGGGGTGGTAGCTGTTTCCCAGAACTCTCAAATTGGACTTAAGATCCTTAAGTTCTTTTTTTTGCTTACTACCTTTGCTCTGCGCTATCTGTCTTCATTGCCCTGCATTACCCAGCTAAGCGGGATCTCCTGGGCTACTCACCGTAGACACTACCTACACTATTGGGACACCTAAAATCTCCCAGAAACTGTGTAGGCTAGGGATGGATAAGTATATGTTGCTATAGTGTCTTATAGGTATAAGGCCTATGTTCTGATTTATATGCCATCTAATGCTCTAATTTGGTCTATGCATTCTATTATTTAATAACTGCGTGTGATATAAAAGTAGTTTGTAACCCATAGTGGATTATCCAACAGTGAGCAATATATATGTACATTGATATTTTGACCTACCTTTTAATATTTAAAGTGTGCCGTAATTTAGTATTTTAATAAATGTGTTATTTGTCTACACATCTATGTGGGTCTTTTTATTTACAATTTCTATTTTGTGTTAACTGTACTACGCAACCGTGCTTTCTTCCTCTTATTGCTTGATCTATGCTTCTTGAGTGGTTTAGCTCCATTTGGGCTATGAACTAAGGGCACAGAAGGAGGAGAATAACATACAGGCGGCATGGTCATTGGCATAAACTTTTATTATACAAAAATTTAATGTAAACCTACCTCTCCCTAACTCTATGAAGGGTGTCCGTACCTCAACTGAAATACTATGGATCCTGGACTAATGTTCAAGCAACAGAAATGACCACAGTATTGTGTCAGAAATCCTACATTTATCCCTTACACTTATAAGTAAACTAATAAAGTAACAATTCTTCTTGGTCCAGATGAATGACTGCCTTCGTCTGGACAGCAAAGCAGAGTTCCGAAAGGGTTTTGAAACCTGAGCGAATGGGTCACTTCCCCAGGTTGTGGTCATTTTTCAAGCACAAATAAGTTCCCGTTTATAACGTTCAAAGGTAGTAGAGATCTCAGTTTAAACTTAAAAGGTAAAGAGCCAGCTAAAAACATCAAAATCCATTATTTGCCATAGTACTTTCTTCACTATTGGGTTCCTGGCGAAAGCCTCCCTTCTCCAGGTATCTTGACACAAAGCCAGGGGGGAATGATTCCATTCCCCTGGACTCTTTTCACTTGATTCTACAAGTGAATCCCTTTCCCTGGCCTTCCTCAGGTTTTGTTCTTATAGTTAACAACACCAGGTGGGATGTCTCCCTTCCCCTGGCCTTTCTCAGGCATTACTTTACACAGTTCACAATACCAGGGGGAATGTCTCCCTTCCCCTGTCCTTCTCCTTTCTCTGGTTTGGCGCACTTGGTTCACTCTCCTGCCAAGCATTGCCGGGAGGAAGACACCTCGATTTTTGCATGTGGGTCTTGGACTACGCTTCCTCTTCCATTTCATTCTGTGCAACTTTACTCCTCCCGCCAAGTATGGTCAGAAGGAAGATACCTCATTTCAGCATGTGGGTCCCAGACCCTGTTTTCTCTTCCTTTCTTATTTCTCTAGCAGACCAGGTTTCCTATCCTGCCGAGTAGTGCTACTATGAAGATGACTGATGGTGATCTTCGTTATTGGGTGTGGGTCCCAGACTCGTCTTTCTTGGTTTCTTTCTTGGGTGTTTGGGAAATAAGCTTTGTTCCCAAGGGTTTCCTTTCTCTTCCTGATTGGCCAGGTCAGAGTATCCCAGTGCTCCCTTCTGCCCCTATCAACTGCCCTGGTCACCCCTGTACCTTTAGAGTCTTTCTTGGTAGGTTTTGGTCAGTCTCAGGGTCTTTCAACTTCGGTTTCGGGCTTCCACAGTCTTCTCCACTTCTGCAGCGTGCTGCTGCAGTTGGTCCCCGACTGCGAGTGCATCTCCTCTCGACTGCACTGTCTCTTGGCTACGCCCACCTGGACTGCTTCTTCTCCCTCTGGCTCGGGTGGTCCTTCCACATTGGACCTATTGGGAGCACCTCTGTAGACCTGATCTGGCCCTGGTTCTGCATCCCCTTCTGTTCGCTGACATCTTGAGCGTTCCCCACACACACGGTTCCTCCAGGGAAGGCTTCTCGCTCTTCCTGGTTTCCCTCTTTTATTTTCTTTTGTTGGCCAATAGGAATTCATTAAACACTAGACTGCACAATAGTGTTTTGAGGAGTGCCCTTCATACCTCTGCACTTCCTCCTCGTCACAATACTTGGTATAGGCATCCTACTGGGGTAGTCTCTACTCTTCCACCTCTCAGTAGTTGTTAAGGGAGTCATCCTAGGTAGCCCCTACTGTTCCTCATCTCAGAGAATCATATTTTACTGGTCATACCCAAGTACATAGGGTGGATGGGCATGGTATTGTGGTCTACCCCAGGTGTAGGCAGAAGAGGGGGTCATACTGCGTTCTCCATAGATGTCTGTCCTTGATCCCAGTGAGGGAGCCCCCCCCCCCAATGAGATTCTCCCACTGTGTACTACCAGGACGTGGACTATCGGGTAAGAGCCTCACCTCCCTGGCCTCGTGGGAAGGGGCCTCTCCTCGGGGAGAAGGTACAACATCTACAGATTTGTCACAGTTGGCTTTTCCAAGTCCTATTCCAGGTAGCCTAGATAGTGCCTTTTCATAAACCCATCTAACATTCATCCTGCAAAAACTGCCTAAAAAAACGGTGAATTTGGAACTATGATAATCCCAGTGATTAACCTTGGAGGCATGAACCAAGGCTTGGTGTTAGTGTAAACGCAGCAAGAAACAAGGCCCTAATAGCCAGCTCTCCTGCGCGGTAAGCAATTTTCTGAATCGTTTGTGGGAGGGGGGTAAGGTTTGATACACAGGATACTGACACTCAGTGCCCCAGATAAGATTTTGAAGCGTGAGTGTTTTACTGTCTACATTGGGAGTAAAATTATTTTTTTATGGAGTTAAAAAGTAAGCGCCTAAGTGGAGTGTCTAATAAGTTTGTAAAAAATGTTTTACCTGTAAAAAAGAAATACTTTGTAATAAATATTTCTTTGTGTTGCATTTTATGCACATTACCAATATACCTATTTACCTCTTCAGATCAGGCAGTGAAAGAGTTCCTTCCTGTGACACTGTTTTTACTACTGGCCCCAACATATTCATGCAGCTGCTAAGTGTCTAGTTCCTATTTGTCAACATGTGTGCACCAATACAGAGGGGCATGCCAGGCTACCAACCCACTGAGCTTTAACCATTGACTGCACATGACTGCAATTTGTGCCACACAGTCGCCAGCACTATTAGTCGGGCAAAGGGTAACGTGGCATACAGAGAACAGGACAGTTACCAGGCAACAGCATCACAAAAGATGAAAAGGCAAGAGAAGGTATCACTTTTACTCTTTTTTTCTGTGCATAGATGCTCAATGTTCCACTTGGTGTCTATAGAGTCAGATGCTATTGATAACGAGGTTGATGTGCATAAAAAAGCAATGAAATATATGGTGTTTGATTTCAAAACACAGCAACTTGGTTTTGTAATTGTGATCGACATTTGTAAATCACACATCTGCCATGGGTGGTGCACACATCACCTCAATGAACCAAGGGGAGTTGCACCTACAACCCCAAATATATTGACACTTAGATGAGCATCAGTGGTGGGAACAGAAATGGGATGTGAAATTCAGCCTAGATATGGCACAGGTGTGCTAGAAAATATTAGGGCCGTGGTACTTATTTACAAATTAAGCACTGGTGCTATATAGTGGTGAGATTAACTTGAAACTAAATTTAAATTGTTTACTGTTCTGAACTGTCTTGTTGTGGTAATGTTAGACACTTGTAAAGTGGAGACATAGATTATTACTCGGTGTACTAGTGTGTTTCAGGACACAGGAATGCAAGCTTAACCTTTAACTAACACTAAGATTTACTTCTAGTGAGAGATTTAAGCTAATCAATATTAACAAAGAACGTTATTAACAGGAGAAAAGAAGATGACATTTCATGAAATCTATTCAAGGAGACTATGAATTATCTGTTAGCAGTTCAAAAATCAATACGCCATTATGAAGAGCAAGTCCCCACAATGTGTGTATTGGACTCTGCAATAGTACAAATAGACAATTTGTCAGAACATGTATCTACATCTGATTTCTAATGGAATGTGTCCTCCCACATATTCCTCATCATTCTGCAGAAGCAGCAAACTTGAGAAATGTTTTCACCTCCATGGGGCACCATGCGGCTTCAGTGTCTAGGCGTCTTCCCAGTCCTCTGCATCGGGACCGGACACAAGGTCGATATAAATAGCGGGCACTTCACCCTGGGACCTCAGTTTCTTTTTCCACATGCTCAGCACACTTATTCGGAACACTTTACACCTCAGAAAAGAAAATATTCACACATACTCGCTTGTTGATATGTCGACGCCAAATCCTTATGACTTAAAGCGCTGTCATGTAAGTTGATGACACTGATGATGCTGAAGGAGATAGTCAGAACTGATGCTCAGTCGATCATCCTTGAAATCTCTTAGCACCATCCGCTCGGAGAAAAGACTTCCCAGGGAAAGGAAACTGAATTGACCGATCGATCTCCCCAAAAAACCAAGAGGAGATCGAGACAACCTAGAAAGAGGTTGCACGCCCACATTGATTCTCATCACTAATTATTTTCTTCAAAGAAGAGAAAATGAAGGCACTCTTTGTCTGAGTCTTCCCTGGAAAGACAAGTAAGGATCCCATCTAAATCTGCCCAGGCAGAGAAATGAGAGCAGTTTAAATTAAAGAAGCTCGAAAGCAACCCCTTTTGACCTCCTCTTTGGAGTTGAAGGCAAGAAATGATTCAGAGCCCACAGCACTTGACAAAGCCTTCAGGGACTCTAGCAAAGTCTTGTCCTGTGGGACAAAAAGCTTATGTATCAAGTCAATACAGAGAACAGTCAGAAAACCCATGTTGTCTTTGAAGGATGCAGCTGTTTCAACGCTCTTTGACACCGCTCTGGCATTTTCCTCAAACGGTCCCTCAGCGGCAAGTGTTGAGGATTCTGCAGCAATGAGATATATTCTGAGGTCTAGTAATGACTTTGTCTTCCTTCGAGGGGCTATTTGACGAAGACGGAGACCAAGTTCTGTTTGGATTGGAACACTTATACCTTACCAACACTCCCGACAAACCTTTCTCAGAGGAAGCAATGAGTCGAGATTTGGCCAATGTCCTCCAGGAGGCAAGAGGGTCAGACACTTCTCCTGAGGAAGATTTGTATCAACATGACCCTGATGCTATCCTCCTCGTTTGTGGCCCTCAATCAAATATGGCAGAGCATGATCTGACACATTTTATATAAAGGACAACTTAAGGAACCAATTCTTCCTGTTCATGTAGCCTCAAATGACCCCTTTTATGGAGATATGGCAAACGCCCTCTTGGTGCCAGCAGTGAGAGGGGACCTGACCAAGAAGTACAGGACAGCGTCTTTCGACCCTGACTACCTGGCAAAACCCTCTAGCCCAGAAAGTCTGATAATCCACACGGCCATGGGGTCTAAATCAGCAGCCTACACTTTTTTGCCACCAAACGGATGACAAAAAGCTGATGATTGGGCAGAAAGGTTTTTGCTTCAGGATGGATTGCTTTAAAAGCAGTGCATTGTCTAAATACACTCACTCTTTGTGGCCTGTCATTGAACACGGGGCAGATGATATTCCAGAGAGTGAGAAAGGGGAAGGGTTCCTAAACATTGTCATAGATTGTGAGGAGACAATGTGCCAGGCCCTACAATCTGGTTTGCACACTTTAGATTGTTTAAGCAGAGCGCTGTTTACCTGCTCAGTGCTACCGTGCTTTTCATGGCTCAAAGTCTGGATTTGCACCAGATGTTCAAGCTTTATATGTCTTTTGTGAAGGCCTTAACCTTTTTCGGCCCAAGGTCGATGACGATCTGGAAAAATTGCATGTTTCGAAGGCAGCAGCAAAATCCTTGGGAGCCCCACTTTGCCAACAGACCACTCAGTATGGACCCTCAGTATGGAAAACATGGCCTTCTTGCTATTATGGCTCTTTTGGCCAAAGAGGTCAACCCCCGACAAGGCTGCTGAGATTTTTCAAATCCCCAAACGGTAGGGGAGGAAAGACCATGCAGGCTTCCATGTCTTCTGTCCCATCTGGATCAGTTGCGACAGCAACACCTCTCTGAACGCTCCTCACATACCAGTTAATAGGGAGGATGTCTGACAAAGAATTCTGTAGAATGGTACATTACTACGGATGTGTGGGTAAGACAGGTAGTCTCACAAGGGTACTGTCTCCCTTTTATCAGACATCTGTCTACCTGCACTCTCCCCATCCTGAACCACCATCCTCTGGATTCGCTGTTCCAACAGAAGATTTTTTCCCGGCTTGAGAAAGGCACAGTAGAGACAGAGCCTCTAGCAGAGAGGAACCAGGCATGGTATTCCTACTAGTTCTTAGTACCAAAGGACGACAGAAACCCATTTTGGACCCGAGGCGTTCAGGAAAAGACTCATTCAAGATGGTAATTGTAAGGGTGCAGAAGTAAGAGATCAACACAATGGTGGCAAGTTTATTGCTATAAACTTTTATTAAAGAAATTAAGGTTGGGGAGTAATACAAATAAGAGGGGATTCCCTGCCTCAAAGTGTGGGGTACGGCGCACTGCAGTTTAGTGTATTGTGAGGGTCTCCAGTTCTTGGATGTTTAATCTTCCTTTTGCTAGACCTGTTTGTCTGGTTTATTCGCGACACGCTAATTGTTCTTCGCTCCGCTGGGCTAATGTTTGACCCATGGCTGTTTTATAATGCCCACTATTAGAGTGCATGTTTCAAAAAGGAAGGCTTGTTTATCAACTGAGTCTCTTCCTCAGTCTAATGGTCCTGAAACAGACATCTCTCCTACGTGTTTAGTTGTGGGCAGTAACCGTGTGCTGGAGATCATGGCAAGGAGTGCCAGTGACAAACTTGATATTGGAGATGAAAGATGCTGCTTTCCAGAAGGGCCCTGTTGGTCTGTTAGACGAAGTATCTGTCCCTAGTCAATCTGGTAATTGTATACAAACTCCCTAAACTATGAGGGAGGTGTTAACAATCGGCACTGAAAAGCATGGACAATGTGATTGCTGTAGCTCTTGCACAGTCCTGCCCTTAAAATAAGGAGTCGCTTGTTGGTTCTAGTAGATATGTGAACTGGCATTTACAGAATGAATCCGTGCAAAGCTAATCTGGATTTCTGTGCTGGGGTGGATTCCTTTGATGAAATCACTTCACATGCCCCCCCCCCCCGCCCCTGACCGCATGGATAAAGCATGTCAATGTGAGGGATATAGCATGTCATAACAACATGACTATAAATACCAGTTTGTCAACCATTGCAAGGAAGACCTGTGTACTTAAGTGTGACTTAATTTGCCATGATGCTGGCTCTGCTGGGGCAGTGGCTTCGGTAATTGGTTTGGGAGTTTTGTACCCGCTCAAAAGACTAGAAAGCTGGCTAATCCTTTACCCAGACTGGCTATGTCCCCTCACGTTAGAGATATCTGTATTAAGAAGTCTAGGACGCCAGTTATAACTGATATTTCTCAAAGAGCGCTTATTATGGATTGTAGGAATATTGTTAATACCAATGTTTATAAACCAGAGAGGGCTGAAATCAGACGGGCACTTAGAAATAAGGTATTTCCTTGTTTACACACTAAAGTAAGCCATGGCTGTGTTAGAGGACGGGACTTCAAACCTTTGCGAAGGTTGCATATCAAGGACTGGTGTACCAGGAACAACACACTGTATTGTTATAGGATGTGGCCAGAGCAGTATTTCTTCATTATTTAGTTTATGTCCCATCACACATTCTAACTTTATACTTAAGATAATGGATAGAATTGCCACTCTGCAACTACAAGAATATGTAGAGCAACAGGAAGTATTACACCCACAACAATCAGGTTTTATGGCTTCTCATAGCACTGAGACTGCTATGTTGGACCGCCAGAACCATATGCTATGGTTGATGGACAAAGGAAAAACAGGGATTTTGATGCTGCTGGATATAACTGCAGCGTTCAATCTTGTTGATCATGAATTGTTAGCAGAGGCACTGAGAGTTAATGTTGGTTGTTCCAAAGTAGCACTAAGGTGGCTAGTGTCCTTTCTAACCGACCGCCAAGTGAAAGTACATTGGGGGAATAATTTCTCGACCCCATGGCAATCATTTTCAGAGTCCATCAAGGTGCGAGTCTCTCACCTATGTTGTTCAATATTTATATGCGTAGTCTGTGCGATATCTTGGTGAAAGCTGGAGTGTTTTTCACGAATTATGCGGACGACACGCAGTTGGTTATTGAAATAAAAGGAACATATATTGAGGATAGTGAGAAGATCGCATCTGTCTATAGGGAAATAAACGAGTGGATGCAGAGGAACTGGATGTGCCTTAATGACACTAAAACAGAACTTATGTTATTTGGGCACAGTAGCTCTCTCGACAAACTGGGTACGGAGTACGGGACTTTCAGGATAATTGAAGCCAAAATACAGATATCAAACCGGGTAAAAACCTTGGGAATGATGGTAAACTCCTCATTGAATGCGGAAGCATAGGTCAACTACCTACAAAAAAACTCAGCTTACCATCTACGGCTAATGAAGGCCATTAGCCCTTTCCTGGATGAAGGCAACATAGCCACAATAGGCAGGGCTATTGTGCTATCAAGATTGGATTATGGCAATGCTCTTCTTGTTGGATCAATGGCAAAAGACTTAGGGAGATGTCAAGTTTTAGAAAATAATGCTGTAAGAATCGTAAACAAGCTAAGAAGATGCGATCACATCACCTCAGCTAGACAATCGCTACATTGGCTTAGAGTTGAGGAGAGAATTAAGTTTAGGACTATGACACTTGTTCACAAGTGTCTTTTTGGTAAAGCTCCCAGATAGCTAAAAAAAACGATTTGAACGGTACATTCCTCAGAGACGGCTCAGATCAGAAGGCAAAGGACTGCTCAAAGTGCCTAAATATAAGCTTAAGAGAGGGTTGGGCAGATCATTTGTAGTGCTTGCGCCACATTTGTGGAACAGTCTTCCCCAAGTTCTAAGATTGGAAGAAAATCACTTAAAATTTAGGAAAACCTTGAAAACTTTCTTCTTTAAGTGAGTTACTTCTCACTTGTCTGGACTATTCTACCATTAATGAGTTAGAACTGGTAGATTCTGTGGCTGTGAAGTGATGCATCACTGTTTATTGAATGGTTTTGATGGTCAAAGCGCCCTGATGCCCTCGGGCTGCCGGCGCTATAGAAGCAGACACATAACATAACAATTGTAAAAACCTGACCAACATGGTCCCTTCAGAGTCATACAGGGACCAGACCACCACCCCCTACCAGTTCCTCCCAGCATTCCTTGCCAGCACTTGCCCTCTGGCTCCCTTTTCCGCACTATCTCAACCCAGTCCTCCTGTCCACTGCACTTTTCGTCTTTCCCCTTGCACTCGCTACCTTGGCCTAATAGCACGTGCCCCCTCCCCACCCGTTGAGGCTCCCCCCTTTGCACTTATCACCTTGTCATGCACTTGCACGGTAGGATTGTCACAAGGCCAATATAACAGTTTCTTTGTTCTAGTTGTTGTTTTTGTTATGATATCCCATGTCCCCCCAACTTCCTTCTTGTCTTATGGCGACTGGAAACACTTGTGTATAGGCGCCATACAAATGTCCAATGAAATAAAAAAAATAATTCGAGGGGATTGGTTCCTCTGACGTATTCCATATCTGACAGGTAATCACCACAGCTGTGCTGCTTCAGAAAATTTTCGGTGTCTGACGTTGATGCGCTGTCCTCGAGGGCCTCTGTCGAGCCGACCTCACCGGATGTTATAAGTAGGATGCACGACACCCGTAGCCTCAGTTCCGTTTTTTCTGCGAACGTGTTCGCTTCGGAGATCTCAGCACGCCTCGTTTCTTCTGAGTTATATTCTCTCGGTCTTCGACCTTGTTCGTTTTGTGAAGTTCATCATGTCTTCATCATCTTCTACCCAGCGGCTGGGTTTCAAGAAGTGTCGGGACTGCGGTTCCAAGATGTCGCTTACAGACCCGCACGATGCCTGCCTCTGGTGCCTCGGTGAGGACCACGCCACGGATGATTGTGACGATTGCCAGTCGTCAACATCGAAGGCCTTGCGGGAGCGGAAGAAGCAGCTTTCTGTCGGTAGGGTTTCCAAGCCCCTAAAGTCGAAATCCGCTGGGCTTTCGACCGACGATTCAAGAGGCGACTCTCCGCGTCGTAGGCGTAAGTCCAGGGGGTCTCGGTCCCAGAGTGGTTCCCGCCATTCCTCTGCCTCTTCGAGGCACTCGCGGAAGCACCGTCACCGGTCGCCTTCCCCGTCCTCGTCCGAGAACTCCGCCCGTCGGCGGGTTGCTGGTCCCAACAAGCACTCTACTCCTGCAGAATGAGATGCCTTTCGCATGGAGATGATGGCGATTTTTAAATCGCAGGGCTCAGTTCCGTCCGCGCCTTCGAAAGAAGTCGGCAGGGAATGTACTAGGGCCACCGCTCGCTCGCACGCCTTCGGGCTCGGGTGGTCGGCGCGATCATCGGGCCCCTTTGAGGTCACGATCGGACAAGGTGGATCGCTCTAGTCATGCCCGCTCCAGGTCCCTGTCCTCGACGCCCTCGAGACCGTCAGAACCTGTGAGGTCTTCGAAGAAGACATCAACGCCATCGGCACCATGTCCGTCGAAGGACTCTCTCAAGGCTCCACCTCCGAGGAAATCATCAACGCCATTGGCGCCGAGGCTGTTGAAGGACACGCTCGGGGCTCCGCCTTCAAGGCCTGTGTCGAAGCCATCGGCACCACGCTCGACGTCGATTCTGTCGACGCCCTCGACGCCTTTCGAGGATGCTTTATCGGAGGTGCCCCGTGCATCGGTGGAAACCCAGAGGAAGGCCCTAAAAAAGTTGGTGAGACCTATCTTTGATCCTTTTTCTGTGCCCCCCTCCAGGTATTTATTCCAGCCTCTGAAATATATTTCTGAGGTGGAGGAAGGGTCTGAGGAAGGTTTGGTTCCGGATGAGGTCCCTGACAAGATTTTGTCTGGTCATAGCCAGATTGAAGACTTGCGTCAGTCTTTGCACGACGCCAGTGGTCTTGATACCTCCCCGGAGGTTGAGTTTGGCAGGCCTGAGCCTGGTACGCATCGGCTGATGTCGAGGGTGACAGAGTATTTGGGGTGGTCTGCGCCACCAGTAGATTTTCTGCAGGATGACCGGACCGATATCTTCGACCAAGGTCCACCAACTGACCCGGTACTGCCATTCCATATGGCCTTGCAACGAAGGGTGAGGCGGCGGCTTGGACTGCTCCGGAGAGTCTCCCGGCAGTGGGTAAGTCGTTGCCGAAAAAGTACCGCCCAGCCAGTAGGGACCCCGGCTACTTGTCCATGCACCCTACTCGGGAGAGTTCGGTGGTACAGGCGGCTACAGCCCCAGCAAAACAGGCGTCGTACCCTACCATCCCTCCTGATGGGGACGACACGTTTTGACGGTTGGGTGAAGAAAGTGTTTTCTTCAGGGGGTATGGCTTTGAAAGCAGCCAACTCTGTGTGTGCCTTAGCACGTTTCACTCACACTCTGGAATTGTTTCATTGGCAGCTGAACATATTCCCGAAGGGGAGGAACGGGATGGCGTTCAGTCGGGTCTGGACGTGGCAGACTGTGTCAGCCGGTCTATGGCGGCAAGCACCGTGATGCGCCGATTTGCGTGGTTGCGGAAGTCAGGGTTTGCTCCGCATGTACAAGCCCGGCTTCTCAACATGCCCTTTGATGGCCATCTTTTTGGCAGCAATCTGACGAGAGCCTTGAGAGGTTGCAGACCTCCAAAGCTGCGCTGCAGTTCGCCAACCTCCGCCTTTTCGTCCTAGGGGACAGCAATGGAGGGGAGGTTCCTTTCGATACTACTCTTCCTTTGGTAGATTGAGGGGAGCTGCAAGTCAAAGGGGCCAATGTAGGAGTACCAGAGGTGGAAAACAAGGTACTTGAGGTGTAAAGGTGGCTCAGGCAGTTGCCTCTTTGTCCTCAAGGCACTGCCGCAGCCTCTTCAGCTCAGTCATAAAGCCATGTCCCATAGTTCGGCGGTTGGGGGAAGGCTGGCACAGCATCTTGCAGAATGGCGTGCCATTACTTCAGATGTGTGGGTTCTGGAGTTCATAGCCCACGGCTACTGTCCTCCTTTCCGGCTGAGGCCTCACGGCAATCCACAAGGGAATGATATGATATGATATGGTATTTGTAACGCGCCTATACACAAGAGAATCTCTCTTTGAAGAGTCCGGATCCACTCCTTGCACAGGAAATCAAATCCCTGCTGGAGAAAGGCGCCATATAACTGGTGCCTGGAGCTGAGAGGAACAAGGGATGGTATTCCCCTTATTTTTTGATTTCGAATAAAGACGGGGGATTGAGACCCATCATGGACTTGCGTGGTTTGAACAAGCTCCTCAGGAAGGACAAGTTCAAGATGGTTACTCTCTCTCAAGTCCTCCAGGCCCTTCAACTTCAGGACTGGTTGGTGTCTCTAGACCTCAAGGATGCTTACTTTCATGTGCCGATTCATCCCAAGCACAAGAAGTATCTGAGGTTCGCGGTTGGCGACTCGCACTTTCAATTTCGGGTCCTGCCGTTTGGATTGACCTCCGCCCTGAGGGTTTTCACCAAGCTCATGGTGGTGGTGGCAGCGTATCTCAGGAAAGGGGGGATTCACGTCTGCCCCTACCTGGACGATTGGTTGATCAGGGCGCGCTCTCCCGAGCAAGTCCTGGATCATCTGTCAGTCACCTGCCACTCCATTCACAGGCTGGGCTTCTCCCTCAACGTAAAGAAGTCCCACTTGACGCCACCCCAACGGCTCTAGTACATCGGAGCAGTGCTTGACACATCCCTGGGGCAGTGTTTCCCTCCCCAGGTGATGCCCAGAGTCTCCCGTTGTTCGAATTCTTGAGGTTGCTAGGCGTCTTGGCATCCTGCATTCTTCTGGTGCCAGAGGCCAGGCTGCGGATGAGATCTTTGCAGTGGGCTCTCAAGATGCACTGGTCACAATCCTCCGGCAGGATGTTGTATTGCTCTCCTCTGTGCACGGAACTACCATAAATCACCAATGCAATTATAGAGCAAATACTTCAACCCAAAAACAGACACAATAATTCACAGCCACGCACACTTTAGAAGATAATCAGCTCTTTACGGCTATTTATTCAAAGCTTTGTCAGAGTCCCTTAGGCAAATACTCCTTGTTGACACGTCGTGAAGTAAATAGTTCTTCCTATCAATGTGATTCTCAGGGGTACAAGAGAACAGACTGAGAAACTAATTGATCGGAAGATGTTGTAGAGTCGTTGGAATCGCAACTGCTTCACGAGAATGAGGACATCCAGGTTACTTTCAACCACTGCAGAAAAGTACAACTGATTACCAACCAATATGACTTCTCTATGAAAGAATTACAATATTCAAAAGACTAACCTGCAGAGAAACGGGGCATTAACCAGATAAGTTCCATACAAAGTAATCCTCAAGATTGTTGAGTTCTGGAGACCATAAGAAAAGAAAAGGTAACAAGAGATACAGAGAATGGCAAGAAAAGTAAGGCTTCTTACCAGGGTTCTCCGGACATGGAGGTTTCAGGCGAGTACTTGTCCTTGTCGTCTCTGAGGAGTCCACTCCAGTTCAATTAGTGTGAAAATCGCCAATCACCTGTCCCGACGGCACGAGGACGCCTATGGTGCCAAGGCAGTCTCTAGTCCAGCACCTCAGCCTATACCCGCCGGCACGAGGACGCCTAAAAGTGCTCAGGAAGTCTCTGGTCCTGCACCCAAACCTGTGCCCGCCGGCACGAGGACGCCTAAGAACAACACGGAGAGTGGACAGGGGTACAAGAGAAATAGGGGAGAAATGAGAAAGCAAGTAATGAGAAAGCAAGTACAAGTCCCAGAAAAAGGAGAACCAGCAGAAAATATCAAAAGGGAAAAGGTCTCCCAACCTCCGAGGTCCAAACTCAACCTAAACAAAATCACTGGGCAAGAATATCCAAGAACGATCCGAGGTCAATATCCAAGAACGATTTGAAGAGGCAATCCGAGAGAATATCCAAAAACGTAATCCAAGGTCAAACACCAAAAAATCCAAACATGAACAAATGCAGCTGTCGAAATACGATCAGAAGCAGCGACTGGAGGGCGATGGAGAGTTAAGTACCATACTACCGGCAATAAGATGGTCACGTGACCCAGTGCGTGAAGAATCACGTGGGAGACGACGCGCCCACTGCCGTAATCTCCATGGTAACTTCCACACAAAGCGTCGGAAACACGGTTTCCGACGAACGCGTCTGTACCGGGCAGATCGTGGACAAGACAACGCCGCCCCGTCTTTCATCAGATAACAACAACCGCTGCTGCCTACGAGAGGACAAGGTAACGGGAGGGATGCCGGGAAACCGGGACCGTTTTCTGACAAGCTTACAGGTACATAGAAATAACTCATACAACTAACATGGACATAGATCACAGAAAACATAAAGAAGTCAAAGAAAGAATACATCACCGTGGGAGTAACTTAATGAAACCTCATCTCGCCAGAAGCGGCTGAAAAACCCCGATAACAGCCAGGCCGAGAGCACAACAGCCCACAGGAGTGTCGGACCGAAGCGTCCCCCCTCCGACTGAGGTCTTTGTGCTTATCCCGTCTGACCGTTGAGGGTTTCCGCATATATGCCCTCCTCAACAAAGGGTGGCAACTTCTCGAACCTTCTGGCAATGCGCTTGAGCATTGATGGGTGACCGTTGGTTGCCAGCTGGGTCAACCGAAAGTAACCTCAAGGAGCAAAGCGCTTCCCTCTCCTAAACGCCCCGGGAAACAATTCCATAACTCATCTCAAAACCTTGGCGCAGGCATAGCAAACCAAAACAAACTTCGCTATCAGGTACCAGCCGGCACCTGCGGATCTTAGCTTTCCCGGTGCTGTGTCCTTGGCTAAGAAGGCCTGCATTCCAAGCCCAGCAACGAATAACGTTGAAAACATGTGGTTTCGCAAAGCAAGTGTAGCTTTCCACTGAGGCATGGATAAATATCCATTATGGCTCTGAGTTCCCCCAGAATGCACTGCGCACCAGCGCCATGTTTTAGCTCAATCATCACAGATGTCAGATCCCATTCAGGTGCTGCCTTCGGTCACCCAGGATCTCCTGTGGTGGGACGTCGAAAGCAATCTGATGAAGGGGGCTCCATTTTGGCTTCCCTGGCCAGAGGTGACGATCGTGACAGATGCATCCCTCACGGGATGGGGAGCTCATGCCAACAAGTTGACAGTCAGCGATCGTTGGTCTCCGTCAGAGTCCAGACTCCATATCAATCTGTTGGAGCTGAGGGCCGTCAGGCTTGCCCTGAAGGCTTTTCTGCTGACTGTGCGAGGGAAGAATGTCCTGATTCTGACGGACAACACAGTGGCCATGCACTACCTCAACAAAAAGGGGGGGTCAGGGTCACTTCCTCTGTGCAGAGAGGCAATGCAGCTCTGGTTCTGGGCCATTCAGCAGGAAATTTCGATCTCTGCAGTTCATCCGGCCGGAGACGAAAACGATGACGGCGGACGCTCTGAGCAGGCAGAGCACGATCTCACGAGTGGGAGCTGGCTCATGAGATTCTCCTGGAGATCTTCGCCCTTTGGGGAACCCCACAAGTGGATCTCTTTGCCACCAGTGTCAACCGGAAGTGCGGAAGGTTCTGCTCACGGGAATTTCCTCCAAGAGGAGCCTTAGGGGACGCGTTCATGGTGGAGTGGTCCTTCCCACTGCTGTACACGTTTCCTCCAGTCCCCGTCATTCTGCAGGTGCTACGGAGGTTACAGAGGTTCGGTTCCCGGATGATCCTCATTGCTATGGCATGCACACGGAGAACGTGGTACCTGGACCTTCTCGACTTGTCTATCTGCCCTCCACGTCATCTTCCTTACCGAGAAAATCTGCTCTCACGGGAGGGGGGGTCAGGTTCTCCATCTGCATTACTCTGTGCCTCTTCTTTGTCTGTTTTCAAGTTCCAATGCTCATATGGGCAGTCCCTATTCTTCCTTTTCTCAGTGTATGGTAGGGAGTTGGTATATTCTACCTTGCAATAATACATAGAGGAAGGATGGACAGGGTTGCCCTGAATAGTGTTGGAGGGTAAGGGAGTGGACACAGGGTTATTTATATACCGCGTTCTCCCTTTAAAGTCGCCCCTCGTCCCATAAGAGATTTCTCCTCCCATGTGATCCCCCCTCAGTGTTCCATTCCCAGGGGGACTATTGGACTGTGGCTGCACTTCCCTGACCCCATGGGAAGGGTCCCCCCTATGGGTGAAGGAACTGGATCCAAGGATTCATCACATAATACTCTTGCAGATCCTCCAGGCTCCAAAGCTGCAGGATTGGTTGGTGTCATTGGATCTTCAGGACACCTACTTCATGTGCAGATTTATCTCAAGCACAGGAGGTACCCGGGGTTCGTGATCGTTAGCTCACACTAACAGTTCTGGGTACTGCCATTCAAGCTCACCTCCGCCCAAGGGTCTTCACAAAGTTATTGGTGGTGGTTGCATCCATCCAATGAAGGGGGGGGGGGGGGTCCATGTCTTCCCTTACGCAGACAAAAGCCTAAACTGGGCACACATTCGGAGGAGCAAGCCAAAGAGCACCTCGATCACGTCTGTCCCTTCCTACACAACCTGTGCTTCTCCCTTAACTTCAAGTAGTTCCTGATGACGCCCTCAAAAATGCTCAAATTTATTGGGGCCATCCTGGAATCTTCCTTAAGAAAGGCATCCCACACACCAGGACCGAGCTTTGAACATCCAGCAGATGGTCACCAAATTCCAAAATGGCCACACCCTACCGGCCCTCGACTTTTATGGTTGTCATGCATTTTTGTGGAGCCAAAGCCAGACTGAGGATGAGATCACTTCGGTGGGCTCTCAGATTTCAGTGGTCACAGTTCTCAGGCAGACTGTCTACAAGCCCCAATCGGTATACACGCATTTCGTCGACCACTTTTTCATCGTGGGACTTTTCATCGCCGACCCTTTCATCGCCAACATTTTTTTTTAACATTTTTTTTAGGGGGGAGGTGTTTGTGTGGGTTGGGGTATGATTATTTAAGTAAGGGGCGGGTTTGGGGGGGCACAGCCCCCCCATAAATAAAATAAAAAAATAAAATAAAAATGTTGGCGATGAAAGGGTCGGTGATGAAAAGTCCCACGGTGAAAAAGTGGACGAAATAACGTAGTACCCCCCCCAATCAGTGTCTCCCTGGACATCCTGTGGTGGTCCCCCAGAGAGAACGTGATGGCAGGAGAACCTTTATGGCAACCTTGGCCAGAGTTAGATGCTTCACTGTAGGGCTGGGGTGATAACCTGAGAGAGCTCACGGTGAGAAGATTGTGGTTCCCAGCAGAGAAGAAACTCCACATAAACGTTTTGGCGCTGAGGGCGATCAGATTGTTGCTTATGGCGTTTTTGTGTTCCATACAGGGTAAAACAGTCCTGCCCATGATGGACAGTACAGTTGCCAAGTTTGCATGCATTACCTTAACAAAAGAGGAGGCGTATGGTCACTACCACTTTGCCGGGTGGCAATGGAGCTCTGGTTTTGGGCATTGCAAAGCCTAATCTCCAAGTCAGCGATTCACATGGCCAGGAAGGAGAACATAATGGTGGACACAGTGAGCAGGCAGGGCTTGGTCTCCCATGAATTGGAGCTGTGACAGGAAGTCCTTGCAGAGATCTTCAATCTCAGGGGACCGCCCCAAGTAAATCTGTTCACATCCAGCTCCAACAGGAAGTGTGAACTGTTCTGCTCAGGAAATGTCCCCTGAGAGAAGCACTGCGGGATGGGTTCGTGGTGGTCTGGGATTTTTCACTTCTATACGTGTTACCACTGATTCCTGTCAGACCACATGTTATAAGGAGTTTCAGCGCAACCATGATCTGATAGCTCCAGACTGGGCCAGGAGGATGTGGTACCATCTGCTCCCTGTGACATCTTCCAAAGAGGGTGGACCAGAAGTGGCGGTCTGATCCTCCATTTATTTATTTTTATTATTTTATTGCTTTATTATAACACTCTAAAAACCCGAGTTTGGTTTCTAAGTGCGGATCCAGGATTCAAACCTCTGTTGCTCTGCGTGGTCTTGCTTCCATGACCAGCACGTTCTCCCTGTGCTATCTTCCGTTCTATCCGAATGTCAGCTCTCAATCGCCATGTCTGGCTACTGAGAGGATTGGGTACAGTGATTGGAACCTCCCAGAAGACGTCATGGAGGTATTGCTCTCAGTTAGAAGGCCACCATTGAAGGCTCTTTAACACTGCCAATGAACAGAATTTTGAAGCTGGTGCAGGGCTAAAGATTTGGATCCTCTCTCACGCACCGTTGTTGCAGTGCTTCTTCTGTTGCACCTAGCACGACAGGGATTTCTGTGGCTATTGCCAAGGGGTAACTAGCAGTGCTTTACATTTTAAATGGCACATCAGATTAAGGCTCTTATTTCAATATCCCTTTGGTCATTTAATTGTTGAACGTACTAGTAAATACCTTTCCCCCCACCCTCCTTTGTGGTGCCTCCATGAGACTTAGATTTGGTATTAATGTTCCTAATGGGAGCCTTGTTCAAAACGATGCACTCTTGCCCTGTCAGGCTATTTTTCTAGAAGAAAGCTTGCTCTTTGCAATTAACTCGGCATGCAGAGTGAGCGAGCTCCAGACGCTCTCATGCAAACAATCTTTTACTATCTTTTCTAAGAACAAGGTGACATTGTAAGTCCACCCATCCTTGCTTCCTAAGGTGTGGTGTGCAAGTTGTATCTGGCACAAAAGATTCACTTACCAGCTTTTTACCCTCCTCCTCAGCCTTCTAGGAAGTGGTGCGATTACATAGATTAGACCAAAAAAAGGCTGTAAATTGCTATATATTTAAAGCTAACCACTTATAGACAAGGAACCAATTATTTGTAGTTTTTGTTGGCCCAAGGTTGGGAACGTCAATAACTAAAACTGTATTGCGATGTATTGTGTTGGCTATTTCTGAATTCTACAATATAGATGACAAGACCATTCCAGAAGGGCTGAGGGCACACATTCCTAGAGGAATAGCAGCCTCGTCCTCATTTCATAGAGTAGTCCCGACTCACACCTGTTTGCTAAGCACATCAGCTGACCAGGATGCCCAATTCGTCAGAGCAGTCTTACACAAGGCTCGAAAATAGAAATAGAAAGGGAGCCTCCCTCTTTGCCTCCTCCTAGGAAGCAACTACTGCTATCAGAGCCTAAGAGGAGGAATCTGTGGGGGCCCAAAATCCATTAGTAGAACAAATTATTTACCCCTAATGTTCTTTCTGATGGATGTTCCCCCCACGGATTCCTCATTGCCTTCCCAAACTGTCACTCAAACTGAGCTTGTTTGCCCCTTTTTAAGGCTCTCCTTCACTGCCATCATTGCCATGACGATTACAATGTGAATCAGTCCTTTTAATGAGTATGACACAGTTCCGCAGCGTGGCTATGGATAGGGAAAAATAAGAAAACTGGGGGCATGGGGCGCAGTACCGGCTAATTTTGTCAACTTTGACATTATGTCCGTTCCCGATGTCGAGCAGTCTCGAAGCTGCATGGCACACCTGGGAGGTGAAAACATTTTCCGAAGTTTGCTGTTGACGTAGAATGATATGTAAGATGAGTAATCTGTGAGGGGAACATCCATTAGAAAGCACATTACCAGGGTAAGTAATTAGTTCTTCTATTTTTCTAAATGCTAAGAGGCACATCTATGTGACTTAACTATACAATTGTATACATAATCTTCTATTAGCAAAAAACACTTCAGGGAACAAGAAACCTAACAATCCAGGTATCACGAGGGCATGTGAATGTTACTTGCTGAAATAATGCATAATTATTGATATATGCATCCTCTACTGTTGTATTTCATGCAGGTACCACTCTGCCACCCTTTTCTCCATACTGCATTGAGTAACCTGCCTCCCTCAGGGATGTGGAGGAATGTTGTCACTTGTGGGACGATCCATGCCTCATAGTTAACTCATTTGTAGGGAAAAGGGATAAAATGATACAAGTTATTGACAGAAACTTTAAACTTTACCTTTATCAGAAGTCCCAATGTAGGATTGGAGAGCACTAACAGGGCTCATAATAACAGATAGGTTAATTGTTCTTGGGTGCTCCCAATTATCCCATTCCTTGTTAATGAGGAACTTCACACGTTTGTATTTGGGCGGGCGGGAATGCTCAACATATTCTTAATGTCAGTGACTAGCACTCAAAGGATGAAACATCTCAATTGCCCTTCCATGCAGGCTCGGATACGAATGGTCTTTGCCTACCTCTTTGCTCAACTGAGCCTCTGGACCCGTGGCATTCCTGGAGGACTTCTGGTACTGGGATCGGCCAACGTAGATGAAAGGTGGGTATGGTGCCAATGGGGAAGAGACATAAGTATGCTACCTATTGATATTTGTACACATTTCAGTCGTCATTGTTTACTTGGATTGTCATAGGTCAGGCTGTTTTGCTGATAAAGCACAAGGTTTCCAGTCGGGCTACCTGATTTCAAGACACTGCATGATGCTGCCAGTTTGCGACCTGCAACATTTAAACTGAGTCAGACACTTTAGCAACAACGTGTTTGTATTGATTTCTCTTTAGTTTCCTTTCCATATTGTCAAGATACATAATCTGATTATGTACTGAATTAAAATACCCTAAACCTCTTTAGAATCTTAGTGTCCTGTGATGGGAGCATAGAGAAATGCTGAGGCAGTCTATGGTTTGAATTGCACACTAATCCTGCCCAGTAGGTTATGCTCATAAGGCAGATGACTAATACAAGAGGACTGTCTTCTTATTCCCTGTTTTTATCTGTTTCCTGTTGAAGTACTTTAGGGTTACTTGGGGAGTATGAGCACTTTCCCCTTGGGCATTCATTTTCTCAGCGTCCAGAGTAAAGGACCGAGCTAAGGGATGATGCCAATATCTTTCTCTGTTTCATTCTTTGTTCCTTGTTAGCCCGTTTGTCACTGGATGCCACAAACCTGCCTCAAAGCATACAAAAAACATTCAAATTAAACTCCAACGCAGCACTTCACTAAAACAATGACTCCTGCATTTTTCTCAAATACCACTCTGCACCTGTGCACACACACATAAAATCCATCAGTTAATTAGCACACACTCCCCTGACTTTCTAACAGAGACATGGCTCAAACTCCTCCACCGCCACACAGCTATTATCCCTGACCTGCTGTCCATGCACTTTCTCATCCACCACAGAGACAGCCCACACAAACAAGGTGGTGGCATTGCCATCGTTTATAAATACACACTCAAACTTGGCAACCCCACGCACACCCCTATACTTGATTTGAAGCTCTGTGTCGCCGGCACCACTCATCACATCCACACCCCACATTTATATGCCTCTTTTACCCTTGCCCAAAAAGATCTCAACTTCCACACGGACTTAACTTCTAACAACCACAGCCCCCCCTGCACCAGTATTTACATTGGTGATTTCAACAGTTAGTTCCCATCCATACAGCAACCTCATACTAAACAATATCCTCACTCCACTCACCCCCTATGACCTCACACAACTCAATAACTCGTCACCTAACCCACATATACATTTGGCATCACCCTTGACCTTTTGATTTCAAGTCTCTGTGGAAAATCGATTCCCCTTTGTGTTCCTCTTCACACTCGCTCTACCACACAAGATGCCACCATCTGCCACACATACCTCTGCTTCTCAGCCAGAAAAACGAAACACATTACAGAAACAGACACAGCCTTAACACCACTCCTATCACCCGCACTCATTCCCCTTCACCCATCTCTCTATTCTGCTCAACAATTACAACACCGTTGAGGACTCCAATATGCAGCTAAGGGAGAGGGCCAGCTTGATTAATAAGATGATATCCACTCAAGATATTTACCACCCCATGAAAACCGGATCTTTATCTGAGACACACCAGTAGTAATGATTTTGATGATTAATATGTACATTGTTGGAGATTGTAGTACTTTAGCCATAAGGTGAAACTACAGGTGTAAAATGGGAAACGTAGTACCACAGGAAAACAGGTATGGTTGAGTGTTGGAGTAATATCAAGACATATTGGTTTAAGAGGTGGTCAATTTTTGGAAATGATTGAGACTTTTTTTACGGGAATGGTAGACACAGCTACAGTATTTGCTTTATGCATTTAAGTAAACAGAGAAACTGTTGTCACAACTGTCGGACAATGGTGTATGTATATGAAATTGTTTGATAAAGAGATGTAAAAAAAGACATTTACAACCCAAAAACTCAAAATAGATTCCCTCAGTTCGCAAAAACCCTGAAACCATAAACCATGGTTCAACAGTTCCCTCCTCTCTATCAAGCAGCAAGAAGAATGCATAGAGAGAGTCTGGCTAAATATCCCAAACCCCTCAAACACTGCCACAACAAATACAAGCTATGAGCAATGCCAAAGCCACCCACTACCTCCAAGGACTCCAATCTTCCAATGTGATGAATTGCCATTTGACAAGGGGTTAGAAGCCCTAGATGTTTTAATTTTTATTAATTAATATTATGCTGGTAATTACATCTCAGAAAGGGGGAGTCTGCTAACCAGATCCCCCTTTCATAGGCTCGATGCCAAAAGCATAGTAACTTATGTGCTCTGCTGGATCAGTCTCCTGATCTGCAGTGCCTGCTCTCCCCTGGGACAGAGCAGGGTCAGACTTCACAGGTGGCATTTCGACAGCTGCTGAGACAGCCAAGTCACTCCAACACAGAAGTTGTTTTGAAACCAGATGAGGAATTACTCTTCTGGTAGCAGTTTTTTTTAAACATAAAGCCATACCTTAGTTTAGGGTATGGTGGATAGTAATTCACATAACTTACGGTGAAAATAACCACCTCTAGCTCCAACACTTTAACAATTCACCTTATCTACAGACCCCCAGGTCCTATTAGATGCTTCGAGGAAGATATCATGACCTTAATGTCAGGCTCAAAACTCACCTCCCAAATACTTTTGCTAGGTGATTTCAACCTGGCCTTCCTTGATCCCAACAACCAAAATGCCAAGACGCTAGCTGAGACACTTACTGAACTAGGGCTCATCAAAAGTGTCAACTCGCCTACCCATGGGAAAGGCAGAATACTAGACTGGGTTGCAGATTTAAATTGCAAAACTGTAATTACATCTGTTGAACCTCAGTCATGGACGGACCGTTACTTAGTCTTGTTCACAACCCTTGCCAAACGATCAGTATCTAAGCCTACACTGATAGCCCCACCGCTTCCGACAATGAACAAACGGAACATCACAGTGGATAAACTTATGCCTTTTCTGCTTCCCACCCTGAACTCCGCCTCAGAGTCTCTAGACCCGGCTGCATTAGTAGACCTTTACAACTCTGCCATCACACAAGCATTAGACAGCATCGCTCCTCTTAAATTGCGAAAAGGGAAACCAAGAGCTCACCTTAACTCTTGGTTTACACCCCAGCTAAAGCTCTTTGAGCAGAGAAAAGAAAAATGGAAGTTCTGTGGAAAAACTTGCCATCTAAACAAAACTTGACTGCCATATCCACGAAGTACAAATTGGAAATACTACTAACTAAATGTGAAACATACGACGACAGGATTAACAAAGCCAGCTCCAGTACTAAGGAACTCTTTGTGATCCTGAGGGGAAAAGGAATCCCCTATTGCTCCTGAGGATGTGTGCACTAAGGATAAAGTATGGTGTACCAATATCAAAAATGCTCTAGCTAATAAAATTACTACCCTCCAATACAAAATTGCAGCTAAGAGACTTAACCTAACTAAACAAGAGACGTATGACAACCTACAAAAATGCACTCCAAAACCCCTTACAAGAATTCAAATTTTCTCAAGTCACTAACCAAGAGGTGGAAAAGATCATCGCCTCACTTAAACCTTCGAGATGCCAGGGAGACCTATGCCCAGCTCAAATCATCAAAGAGGCTGCTAGAGACTTGGCGCCATTCATTAACAAACTAATAAATGCCTCATTCTCCAGCATGGGGTGTGACATGGATTCACATGCTCATGAATATTCCCTGTCGTCAGGCTGGGAATCCTCGGTAAAGAAAAAATCAGTATCAGTTTCGTTTCTGATCTGTCTTTCTTAGTAGTAACCAATCACTGATCTCTGGGTCATACTGCCCCCAGCCAATGACTGCCCTCTCCCTAAGCCCCGCCCCTGGCAGCCATCCTCAGATTTTTACCGCACGCTCATGTGTTGGGAGTCCTCGTGTTTAGCTCTCGAGTTTTTTTACTGCGTTTTCATGCTTTTTCTGGAGAATTTCTCATTTTTTCGGTTTAATCGAGCCTTAAGCTCCACTGTTTCTACATCCGATAACGGGGACCCGTTTCGGAATTCTTCTACGCCCCTCAAGGGTGAAGTTTTCATTGAGTTTACACTTCTTGGAGGATTCCGGAAGATCTGCGGCCTACCTCAACGGACATGGACCAGGACAAGGGGAGCTCGACGTCCGGATCCAAGCTGTTCAGGAACGGCCCTGGATGCGGATTATATAACGTTTTCAAGGAGGACGAGCATTCGCGATGTCTCTACTGCCTCCATGGGGACAAGACGCACGTGGAGAAAGACTGTGCGTTCTGCAAGAACCTTTCGGAATGGACCAAACAAGATCGTCATTCCTGCCTCGCCACCTGGCTGGAGAAGGGCACAGCAAGTGAGAAGGCGAAGAAGAAGTCTGAGCGGGCTTCTAAGTCCTTTGAGGGCGCACCGGCGACGGGGGCCCAACAGAAGGCCAAGCACTGCGAGTCCGCAGGCTCCGGGAGCGCCGAAAGGTCGGGCTCTTCAGTTGCCAAGCAGGGCGCTACTTCCCCGGCACGTTCGACCACGAGCCAGCGCTCTGTTTCGGGGAAGAGGAAGTCCGAGAAACCGGGTAGGCCGCTGCAGCGGACCCGGTCGATCTCGAAGGGGGATCGAGGCGCTGGCCCTCCCCCCAAGGCGAAGGCCCAGGACACACCTAAGGTGGTAAGGGCTTTGATCCACCCGGCTAAGGCCTCTACCGAAAGTGGTCGCTGCGACCCTGGCGGAGCCGGCTGAGACTACGCCAATGGAAACGGCCTCTGGGCCCAGAGTATCCCTGCCGCCGCAGAGGGAATCCTCTTTCCAGCCCATCGCTAAGACCCCGGCTGAAAAAGAGGGGGGGTAGGGGCGGTGGCCATTACAGACTCGGAATCAGCCTCTGAGGAGGAACTGGTGGAGACCGAGAAGGGCCTCAACAAAAGGTCCATAGACCTCAACGAGAGGTTCATAAACCTCAACGAGAGGTTCGAGAAGGTTTGATCCCAGGGGGCGGTCCCTGCTGACGTGATCGAAGATAGCGAAGATAACGACGAACGGGGCCCAGTCGAGCGGCCATCCCGTCCATCGCAGCCATTGCCTGAGCCCCAGGATAGCTCGGCGGCCATTTTGTTGGCAATCCAGGACGAGATTACCACGCACCCCAATGGAGGAGCCAGAACCAGGCCCGTCGGGAAGCCCTCCGAACAAGCGGAGGAGAGTCCACCCCACTCCGCTCTTCATGCCTGCGAGACCGGTGGACCCCTCATCCCCCTCGCCGGACCCTAGAGAGGATACGGCGACGGGGACGGACGATGACGGCGGCGATGACACAGTGGACTTCCCGTCATCACCCCTCCCTCCCCCCACGGGCGTCCCCAGCCAACGGGGTTGGCTCTTTCCACGCCATGATAACCAGGGCATCCGAGCTCTTCCAGCTCTGCCCTGAAGAACAGAAAAAGGAGGGGTTTCTGTACCAACGACGAGAGGCTAAGAGGAAGACGGTCCTTGCGGTGCCTTTACTCGACGACATCTGGGACGAGGGGCTTTCTGTCCTCAAGAACCCTGCCACGACACCCGCCAAGAGGGACAGGTACAAGAATAAGTACTGAGTCCCCGATGCCGCCCCCTTGTGCCTCAGGGCCCAGCCCACGCCGGACTCGGTCATCTCGGCAGCAGCTAAGAAGAAGGCAGTGGGCGCGGGGGCTTCAACTTCCACTTCCCCGCCGGACAGCGAGGGCAAGAAGTTGGACTCTATGGGACGACGAGTCATCTTGTCGGCGGCGACGACGATTAAGGCGGCCAATGCCTTAGCGATCGTGGCCCGCTACGACAGGGAGCTCTGGTTCAAGATAGCTCCCCTGCTAGATTTCCTGCCGGATGACAAAAGGGCGGAGGCCCTAGAAATTCTGCAGGAGGGTGAGGTGGCGTCGGATCACGCCATAACGGTGGCAACGGACATTGCCGATAATGGATTTCGCCAACTGGGCAACAGAGTTTGCCTCCGACAACGAGGATGGCTCAAGGCGACAGACTTTCGCCAGGACATCCAGACCAGAGTGTTGGACATGCCGTTCGACGGCAACAACCTCTTTGGTAAGGCAGTGGATGAGTCTCTGCAGGCCATCAAGACTGACTCGGAGACGGCCCGGGCCCTTGGGGTGCTTCAGCAGCGACTGCCCTTTCGGAGCCCCGTAGGCAGACAGAGTGCCTCCAAAGGATCCAGCGGTGGCTCCTCCACTTACTGGCAGGCTGCCCGCTCCTCTTCCCAGGAGGCCTTCAGAGGTCGCGGCAAGCAAGGGGGTTCCCGCCGTCGTCGCCAAGGAGGCCAAGGCAGCAAGGGCGCTTCCAAGCAAGACTGACCCGGCCGAGTTGTCGGGCCCCCACCGAAGCACCCCGGTGGGCGGCCGGCTGACGAAGTTCGTCAGTGTGGGAGTCCATCTCCACCGATCGTTGGGTGTTGGACACCCTGGCCAACGGGCACTCGCTGGAGTTCCTAAAGAAGTGCCCTCGCATTCCTCCCGTGGCCAGGAAGGAGAATCACATCCCTCAACTGCTGTTGGAAGTAAAGGCGATGCTCAAGAAGGGTGTCATCGAGCTCGTCCCCAGCAGGCTCCGGGGCTCCAGAGTGTACTCAAGGTACTTCCTCGTCAGAAAGAAGACAGGCGGTTGGCGCCCCATCCTGGACCTGCGTCGGTTAAACAAATACATCAAGGTGCAGAAATTCAGGATGGTCACCCTCCAGCACGTGCTGGGACAGCTGGAGGAAGGCGACTTCCTATCGTCGTTGGACCTGGAGGATGCTTACTTCCACATCCCCATTCTAAAAAGGCACAGGAAGTTCCTCAGGTTCGTGGTTCAGGTACGCCACTACCAATTCAGAGCCCTACCGTTCGGATTAAAGTCGGCACCCAGGGTTTTCACCAAGTGCCTGGCACCAGTGGCGGCGCGGCTGCGCCTGCAGGGGGTCCACGTCTACCCCTACCCGGACGACTGGCTAATCCAGGCAAGGTCAAGGGAACTCACCGTCAATCATACGGCGAGGAACGTCCGGTTGCTCACGGAGCTGGGGTTCACCATCAACTACCCCAAATCCCGCCTGGTTCCATCGCAAGTAGCACTGTTTTTGGGAGCGAAGCTCGATACAGTGGAGCAATTGGCCTCCCCTTCAGAGGAGAGGACCAAGACCATCCTGGGCAAGGTGCAGCGCCTGTTAGCCATGGACGTGGCCAGGGTGAGGTCCATCAAGTCCCTTCTCGGGATGATGTCTTCATGCATCTACCTTGTGCCCCTTTGCAGACTTCGGATGCATCCGCTCCAGGAGTTCCTCGACGCCTGCTGGTTTCAGGCGAGGGGCTGCTTCGAGGACAGGATCCCTCTTGACGAGGAGTTCCGTCGGGCGATCCTATGGTGGGGCACCCGGGCTCACCTCACTACGGGCACGGACTTTCAAACCCCAGCGTTTCAGGAGACGGTGACTACGGACGCTTCTCTGGAGGGTTGGGGGGCCCACACCGGAGATCTCCACGCAAGAGGCCTTTGGCTCCCGGAGGAGAGGTCTCTTCACATCAACATCTTGGATCTCCGAGCGGTGTTCTGGGCGCTCAAGTCGTTCCTCCCGTCCCTCAAGGACAAAGTGGTGAGGATCTTCACCGACAACACCACCACGATGTTCTACATACGGAAGCAGGGGGGCACCAGATCCCCAGCCCTATCCAAGGAGGCCCAGGATCTGTGGCACTGGGCCGTCGCCCAGTGTATGTTTCTGGTTCCCTTCCACCTGGCAGGAATAAAAAACACCATCGCCGACTCACTCAGCAGGGAGCTGCGCTCGTGCCACAAGTGGGAACTGCGCCAGGATCAAGTGGATCGACTCTTCCAACGATGGGGCAAACCCCAGATCGACCTGTTCGCGACGGCGACAAACTCCAAGTTCCAGAGGTTCGCCAGCAGGTTCCCACAGCCGAGGAGCATGGGCGATGCTTTCACGTTCCCTTGGGACGGCCTGTTTCTATACGCGTTCCCTCCATTGCCGTTGCTGCTCCGCCTCATCAACCAGCTCAAGAAGTCTGGTTCCCGGACCTTCTGGACTTGTCAACGTCCCGCCAGTCAGGCTGCCGGCGGACGTGGATCTTCTCTCCAGAGAAGGAGGTGCCATTCTCCACCACGACCCACAGTCGCTGAACTTGCAGGCCTGGCTCCTGCAGCACTAGAGTTTGGAGGGTACGATATCCCGGCCGATTGCAGAGAGGTTCTTGCAAAGGCCAGGGCGTCCTGAACTCTCAAGTGTTACGGTCATAAATGGAAGAGGTTCGCTGTCTGGTGCCGTGCACAGAAGATTAACCCTCTGCGAATTACGGCCCCTCAAGTGCTGCCGTACCTGCTGTCACTGGCCAAGGCTGGACTGGCTCACGCCTCCATCAAAATACATCTGGCTGCCATCTCCCGATATACCAGGACGACGGGACGGGCGTCCTTGTGGTCTCATCGCCTGGTGAAGGAGTTTATGAAGGGACTATTCCGATCATTCCCTCTGGTGAAGGCTCCTGCCCCGGCGTGGGAGCTTAATATGGTGCTGACCAGGCTCATGGGGACCCCATTCGCGCCTATGCATTCGGCGCCTTTGAAGTTCCTGTCATGGAAGACAGCGTTCCTCGTGGCCATCACCTCTGCACGACGAGTGGGAGAGATTCAGGCCCTATCTTACAAGCCTCCATACTTGACTTTTCATGACACGAGGGTGGTGCTGAGGACGCACCCCTCCTTCATGCCCAAGGTGCCGTTGGACTTCCACCTCAACGAGCCCTTGGTGTTACCAGTTTTCTTTCCGTCGCCTTCGACGCCGGCCGAGAGGACTTTGCACTCGCTGGATGTAGCTAGAGCGCTGAAGGTCTACGTGGACCGCACAAAGAGTTTTCGGAAGACGTCGCAGGTGTTTGTGAACTTTGGGTCTGTGAATCAAGGGAAGGCTCTCTCGAAGACTTCCATTTCCAGATGGCTCTCCGGCTGCATCATGCATTGTCACTGGTTGGCAAACCGACCGCTGCCCGGCCGTCCGAGAGCCCATTCGACCAGAGCGATCGCTGCTACCACGGCGTTCCTGTCTGGTGTGCCCCTGCTGGACATCTGCAGGGCTGCTACGTGGAGGTCGACGCACACCTTCACAAGATTCTACTGCGTCGAACGGGACTCCAGGGAGGAGTCCAGGGTCGGCCAAGCAGTGCTGCGCAACCTGTTCGCTTAAGGTGAGCCTGGTGAGGAGGTAAGAGATGCTTAATGTTGAGTTGTTGTATTGCTTAATGTTGAGCCTGTTGCCACCTCCCGTGGTTGTGCATGTGTATACTGCTATGTATTTTTTTATTCATGAGCATGTGAATCCATGCCAGACCCCATGCTGGAGAAGGAAAGAGATACTTACCTGTAACTGTTGTTTTCCAGCATGGGTCTGGCATGGATTCACATGCGAACCCTCCCACCTACCCCTCTGCGGCTCTTCACTTGGTCATACTGCCACTTGGCGTGCTACCAAATCTGAGGATGGCTGCCAGGGGTGGGGTTTAGGGAGAGGGCAGTCATTGGCTGGGGGCAGTATGACCCAGAGATCAGTGATTGGTTACTACTAAGAAAGACAGATCAGAAACTAAACTGATACTGATTTTTTCTTTACCAAGGATTCCCAGCCTGACGACGGGGAATATTCATGAGCATGTGAATCCATGCCAGACCCATGCTGGAGAACAACAGTTACAGGTAAGTAACTTGTTCCTTCTGTGACTCAAATATACCAAATAATCTCAAGGATGCGTGGGTACTACCTTTACTAAAGAAAGCCTCACTGGACCCAACCATCCCCACCAACTACAAGTCTATCACCACTGTCCCATTTTTACTCAAAATAGTAGATAAAGCTGCATACCTCTTAGATCCAGCTGTACCTAGAGTCTAATAAACTCTTAGGACTAAGACAATCGGGGTTCAGACCACTTTACGGCACAGAAACTGCCCTGATCGACTTGAAAATGCAAATTGATATTCTTAAAGACAACAGACAATGCGCCTTACTTCTCCTACTGGATCTATCGGCTGCGTTTGATATGGTTGCTCACAAAGTATTGTGCAAACACCTATCTACGGCCGCCAACCTTTCGCAAAAAGACACTGATTGGATTCAATCCTTTCTTAACAACAGGTCAATGAGAGTCTTCTCTCCTTCGGCCTCCGCTGACCCCTCTCCCATTACATGCGGCGTACCACAAGGATCTTGTGTCTCACCGACCATGTACAATATATTCATGAAGCCACTTTTTGATTATCTGGATCATCTGGGTGTCACCTACACTAACTATGCTGATGACACCCAGATACTCCTACCCCTTTCGGGTGATTATGGCACAGACTTGGCCTTAGTCAACAAAATATATTCGATCATTCATGCATGGGTGGCAGCCCACGGCATATGCCTGAATGATGACAAAACAGAGATCTTGATTCTAGGAGCCCCAGCCAACTTGAACAAACTTGTAAGTCCATACACCTCATTCAATATTGATGGCATTAACATCAAAGTCGCTAATGAGACTAAAATGTTAGGATTTTACCTGGATTCAGCATTAAACCTTGGGAGTCAAGTTAATGCCACGGCTTCGGCTACGGCGTACAGTTGCATACTGATATAGGCTTGCAAACCCTTCTTATCGACCAACAGATGCATGACTCTAGCAAGGGCCTTAATCTTGTCTAGACTTGATTATTGCAGTGCCCTATATGCAGGGGCCAATAAACAGATTCTCAACAAACTACAAACTTTGCAAAATAATGCATTAAGAACTGCATTAAGCATTCTGAGGAGACCTCACATCTCCGAAGTAAGAAGAAATCATAACTGGCTTTCTATCAAGGATAGGATCCAGTTCCAAATAGTTTCCATCACACATAAATGTCCAAATAATGCTGCTCCACAGTACCTAAGAGACAAAATCACCAAATAAACAAACTTCTTCACGACCCACAAGGACGGCAAAATTGTATTGTAGCCCCAAGATTTAACTTGAAAAAGGCTGGAGGTAGCAGTTTTCCAGTTCAAGCTGCCCAATAGTGGACTTCCCTTCCCATTCACCTGTGAATGGATCAAACCTTCCAACACTTCAGGAAAAACACTAAAGACTGGCTAGTGTCAAAAACAGATGACGCCTCCAAGTTACTACTTGCTGTTGACCCCCTATGGAGTACCTACTTTGCCCTGTACTGTTGCCTTGTGTGCTCTTTATGTATGTCAACCATTGTAACCTACTTGATTGCTTTTGCCTTACGGTGTAACACTTGTAATTTACATGCAATGCCCCCAGATTGCCCCCCCCCCGCACCCACCCGGGGTCGGTGCGCAATATAGATAAATAAACTATATGAAGCCACATCTGATTTATATCATACATGTGTCAACACTGTAGTCCAAGGCCAGCTGTGCAAGGATTGTGTGTATTCTCGTCACCCTGCAAATTCCCTTTGACCCCAGATTTATTACCCAGAGTGCTGCATCTCACTATCTTTGCATATTTTGTGTTTATTCCACATGGATGGGCATTTTGTAGTCTTTTTCTATTTAGTTATTATATTGCATATGGTACATTTTAAGCATATATATTTCGTAAATAACCTTGATTGGACATTCATTTATTTTGGACTGTTGTACTTTGCTGTTTGGGTTGCTACTGTTTCATATTCACACCCCTCTTAAGAGTAAAGCCTTCCCCAGGTCCTGGTTACCACAAAAGGCGAAGGAGGTATATCTCTTTTTTATTTTTTTTTACTTTCTTTATTGGTTGATTCACATCTCAAGACAAATAACCATACATTATGAAGTTGGAGTACCATAGCCAGAGCAAAGTTCATACAGTATACTGGCAGGCAGACAACGTGTTAACTCTGATTACAAGTGACAATCAAAGGCAAGGCAGTTACACAGGTCACAATTTAGTACAATGGATCACACTACTCTTTGGAACAGGAGCTGGGCTACTACTCACTGCTCGGCTCTCATATCCTAAGTGTCCAGTTGTGGGCATTGAGATAGCAAATAGGCCGCAAACGTACTCCACATATTCTTGGGTGTATTCAGTGAACCGCACTAATAACCATATTCTTTGTCCGTTTTGCTGAGCCAAACCAGATCTTTAAGTCAAGTGCCCATCACCGGAGGGAATGGGCTAGTCCATTTAATCAAAATACATTGCCTGGCAACCATCATACATGTCGTGAGCAATTTCCAATTCTTTTTAGGGAGTCCAGGCAGCCAGCCGAACATACAGCACAGCAATTCACATGGTATGGTGCGCCCCAACATTTTAGAGGTTCTCTCGCCCACCCCTTCCCAGAAGGTTCTCAGCCTAGTACATGCCCATATCACGTGGAGGAAGTCAGCAGCTACTCGCCTTAGTCCCATCAAACACATGCATACGAGCTGGAGAGAAGTACACCCTGTGCAATGTTTTGAGCTGAGTCCGCTGTAATCGGGTACTGAATGCCCCACTGTGTGTGTGCTCACAGAGCATTGCCCACTGCTTGTGCGTAAAGGGAACCCCCACATCGTCCTCGCTTTTCTCTTTACACTTTAGGTCTTCCATGGGGGAGTCGCGTTGGATTAACCTATATAGTGCAGAGACGACGCCTCTGCTCGCATGCAAGCACTTGATAAACTTCATGAGTGGAGTTGCCGGCGGCATCCCCGGGATTGATGGGGACCACTCTCTAAAAGCGGCTTGCGTCCTAAAGTATTGCAGTCTACACCGGAAACCCTCTCCCATCTTTTTAGAAAATAGCTCCCGGGTAACGAATGCCCCGTTTGGGCACAGGTCCACCATGCGGTTAATCCGTGCCCACCTCCACTCCTGAATTATGGCTTTGTCGCATGTTGGTGGTAAACTCTCTATGTTCCACAATAATAGGCCTGGATCAAAGGGGATGTCTCCCCGCAATCACTTCAGAACTCTGTTCCATGCATGCAACGTGCACGGCACAGGATCAAATTTACATTTATCTGTCACCGTCATGGAAATGAAGCCCCCCCTGTAAAGAGAAGAGGCGCACAGAGCATCTTTCAATGTGCACGTGGGGATAGAATGGGGCCCCCGGCATCCACAGGGATACAAAGTATAGCTGCGCTGCTAGGAAATAAAACTCTACATCCGCTGCGCCGACAGCCCCTCTGTCCCAGGGTAGGACCAATGTCTCCCAGCTGATTCAAGAGTTTCATGGGGGGGGTACCAAGCTAGCTTAACCAGCTGGGCCTTAACCTCCGCAAAGAAGCTGACCCTCGGCCATACCGGGACATTCTGGAAGAAATATAGTAGTATGGGGACCACTATCATTTTGACTACCGCTATCCTACCCAGTAGTGAGAGAGGAAGTCCTTAGTCTTCAGGGCGTTCAGGTACCCCACGTGGTTGTCTGCCATAAGCGTTTGAGCGTCCCTACTCACCTGCACCCCCAGATATGTAATGACTGCTTCCACCTGTACGTTTCAGTATTCGCAGGTTTAATCATAGCCTCATTTAGTGGGAATAAAATAGATTTGGACCACTTTATCCTAAGACCCGAAGCCTGCCCGAACCTCGCAACCTCCTGCGATAGTGGCCTCAAATTGGTCATAGTGTCCTTGAAGTATAGAATTGCATCGTCCGCGTACAGTGACACCAGTTCCCTAGTCCCACCCATAGACAAGCCCCTTGCCTCATGAAACATCCGCAGTCGGGCTGCCAGTGCCTCAGTCGCAACTGCAAAGAGTAGGGTCGATAGTGTACAGCCCTGCCTGGTCCTCCCAACCAGGTCAAAAGCCTGGGATCGTGTTCCGCTGTTCCCAATTCGGGCGTTTTCCCCTGCATACAGCAACCGCACCGCCGATAGATAGTACTCTGGGACTCCCATCTGGAAAAACACCTGAAATGGGTAGCTCCACTCAATGGAGTCAACCGCTTTCTCCATGTCGAGCAGAGCCGCCACTGCCGGCACCTTGGATCAATCTGGGCTTAAATCACAAACAACCTGCGCAAATTTAATGAAGTCGACCTCCCGGGAATAAAAACCGACTGGTCTACATATATGATGCTCGCTGTATACGGGAGCAACCGGTCTGCCAAGACCTTTGCAAACATTTTAGTATCAGGGTTCAACAAGGAGTTTGGGTGATAAAAGGAGCATTCTAGGGGGCCCTTCTCAAGATTCAGGATCAGTGTGATCACTGCGATCACTTCTTCATGCATCGTTGGGGGAGCAGTCCCACCCTCATACCCTCCTCCCACACCAACGGCAGATGCTGAGCCACCTCAGGGCCCAACTCCTTGTAGAACTCAGCTGCTATCCTTTCAGTGCCAGGCACCTTTGAGGAGGGCAGAGCACGCATCGTGAAGAGGATCTCATTAAGCGCAATGGGCCTAGCTAGTGCGTCCACCGCCTCCCCACTCAGCACCAGGAGGGATGCATATCCCTCCAACTCTGCTGTTGGCATCAACCCTCTTGACGCATATAGTCTCTGATAATACCGGAGAAAGGGGTCGAATATGGCCTCCGGCCTCAACGCCACTTCACCCTCCGCCGTCCACACTACAGTGATATCTGTAATCCCCATTTTGTGCTGCAAGCTGTTTGCCCGGCCTGCCCTCCTCGCCGTATCTACGGGCCATTGTTGGGCATGCCAGGTATTTAACCTCACGCTCTTCAAGGTTATTAAAGTGGTCCAGTGCTTCCCTCAATTTGACCATGGAGTCAGTCTCAGCTACCTCGCTCTCGTGTATCTTGATTTTGAGCTCTGTTTCAGTTAGTTGCCTGAGGATCGTTTTCAACACCTCCAGTTCCAGAGATAGGCAACCCCCCCGTAAGAGCACCTTAAACGTCTCCAATATGGAGCTCATCTTAGATACTGAACCCGTGTTCTCACTAAAATATGACTTGACCAGGCTTGCTTTTAAATAGTAGGTCCGATAATGCCGATTCTTTAAATCTCCAAAAATGGCGAGAGGCGCCCTCCCTTTCCGGGGTCAGAGACCAGAGGAAGAGCGAGTAGTCAGTTTGCATTCTGGGCAGGAGTATGCAGGCAGCTGTTCTATGTACCAGGGAAGGGCTCGCGAGGAAATAGTCCAGGCGTGAAGAGGACCCATGCACCATTGAGTGAAATGAGTACTCCCTCCCCTCTGGCCGGAGTAGCCTTCACACATCTTCCAGCTCTAGCTCCCGCATGCAGTGCAGCACCGCTTCCGCTGCTCTAGTGCGTGGGCATGAACCCCCCTCCGATCTGTCCCTTCTCGGGTCTAGTATGACGTTGAGGTCATGTCCCACGCAATGATAGTATGGAGGAACTTGTGACATCTACTCAGTATGGTGTCAAATAAATTGGGATTTTCCACGTTGGGGCCATATATGTTGACAAATGTAACAAGTGTAGATCCCCAGAACCATGAAACAATCACAAACCTCCCGTTTGGGTCGATTACAGCTTCTGTGGCATGGAATCGAAGGGACTTGTGCACCAGTATCATGACCCCCGCTGAATATGAAGAGTAGGAGGTATAGTGTTTGCAGTCTCCTCAATATTTGGCAACCCCTTCATTCCCCTTTCTGACCAAGTGGGTTTCTTGCAGAAGGGCCACCTTGGCCCCGTACCTTTCACAGTATTGGATCATTTAGCAAGTCTTGCACGGGTTACGTCTGCGTACGTTCCAACTGATCACCTTACAAGCCGCCATTGGTCCAAAGACTAATTGGATACCCCAGCCTTGCCCACATGTTCATTTGAGCCGCACTACAGCTACTGTCTGACTCCTGGAGATGTGAATCATTTTGAATTAAGAATACCCAACTTTCTCCCCAACTTTCCTCCCTACCCCCACCCACCACACCCCATTGAACCCCAATCAGGCACACCCCCACAAACACTGCCCATCCCCAACTTGCAGTGGTTCGTAACCCCCACCCATCTACCCCCTGCAACCAAGCTACCATGAGTCACAGCCCGGGGGCGCCAGACTCTGCTGCCCTAGTGACATCTCACTGCCTCTGACCTCAAGGAGAGGCCTTTACCAACGTAACCTTGCTTAGCATCTGGACTGATATGTTATTTAATGAAGCATTCATGTATAATACCCACCAGGGAGAAGACTTTTAACCACGGGTCAATCCGACCTAATCCACAGCCAACGAGAGCCCCATAACTACTCCCACACAAGCATGCAAGCCTGGCTTCAGGCATTGTTTGTTTCTCCGGCAACGTCTCAAGGAAATCCTGCACCGTTTCCGGTTCCGTGAAAAAGTGTGTCTGACCATACTGGACTTGTAGTTTGGATGGGTACAGCATGGCATACTGCATCCCTCGGTCGCAGAGTGCCCTTTTTGCCGCTAGGAAGGAGATGCAGGCCTTCTAGACAGACTGGGTAAAGTCCGGATAGAAAGACACTCTGGCATTCTCACAGGTGAGGTCCCCCAGCTCCCGGCCTCTGCAGAGTATGGTGTCCCGGTCTCTATAGTTCAACAGGTGCGCAATAATCGGGAGGGGGCTTTGACCGGGTCTAGGGGTCATCTGCGATACCGGGTGCATCCTCACCCAGGAGCTTGGTGGACAGCGGGGGCACCTGCAGGAACTCCCTAATTAATTTTCCCATAAAGACTTCTATATTCTGCTGCGGGACAGACTCTGGGACCCCCACCACCCGGATGTTGTTCCTCCTCGATCCCGCCTCCAGATCCTCATTTTTATCCTTGATGACCTTGACCTCCCTCTGCAACGATCGGAGTGCTTGCATCACTTCTCCGTTGTTATCCTCCTGTGACCCCACATGGTGTGCCACTTCAGCTACCCGTCCGCTCTCCTTCTCAATGCGCTCTTGCATCCTGTCGACCTTATATGCCATCCCATCAAGTTTGGTATTGATGGACGCAAAGCCTGACCGCATCTCCGCCAGCACTAGGCCAAGTTCTGATGACGGAGTATTCCCATTTGCCCTCTCCTGGGGCTCATCCTGGCTTGGGGGTTGGTGGGGGCGGGAGTGGTCTGACAGGGGCATCTCGAGGTACCAGCATCTTCTTGTTCGCCTTGCTCAGTCTTTCCTTCTGGGAGAAAGTCGAGCAGGATTGCCGCGTGTTCCCCTTAGCCATATAATCCCCCTTTACATTGCCTTTCGGTGTTCCAATGTGGGGGTTATTCTGCCCTTGTCTTCCGATGGGGGCGTCCCCTTGCTTTAGGCTCCTAATCCCCACACACAAAGCCGGCCCCGCCCACCCCTGTTGCAGATTGTGTGGTAGGGTGGAAGACATTGCCTCAAGGTGTGCACCTGAGTGTGGCTCTTGAGATCCTATGGCGCCTCAGTAGGGGTGGGGTCCGAGAGCAGGGCCTGGGCACATGCCTTAATATGGATGCAGGCCCTGTGGTCGTAAAGGTAAACTCTGCGTACCTCTCTACCCCCTCGACGGATTCAGCATGCTTAGTCTCGTGCCTGATTCCGTCTAGTTGGGGTTGCCCCCACCCTCGTCGGGAGTCTCCTCCAGATCCTACCAAGTCTGGCATGGGGTGACAGCTCATTACCATGTGGGGGGCTCAGCCCTGCCCGCGAATAGTTCAATCACCTTACTGTCCTGTCATGTGGCTTCCATGTTGGGATTCCCCTTGCTGAAGCCGTGCTGCTGGATTTAATCAGTATCGTTTCTCCCGATAGCCCTCTCAGTTGAGGTTTTGGGGTGAGGAAACCCACTTGCAGTCAGGCGCTGCGAGTGCCGTGCCAGCCAGGGCACCACCAGAGCTCACCCACCTTTTATGCTGCCAGCCATGACCAGACCAGTCTCTTTGCTGTGCTTTGTCTGTAAGAAATAAGTGCTAGCACTCAGTATTCCCTGGGCTCCCCGGTTCCAGTGCAGCCCAGAACACCCCTGCAACCGGGCCGGGGTGGGTGTGTAAACCTCATTGATGGACCCCGCCTTTTCCCCCAAGGCTCTTTTCATGCTCCGGTCCATGGGCGGGACCTCTTCCAGATCCCACTCGCCGTCCTCTCTCCCTCACCGGAGGCCACACAGTCCGCACGTGGGCATGGGAGGCAGTGACCCTGTCCAGTCACCACCGCTGAAGGGGGGAAGACCCCACCTCAGGGATCCCGCCACTGCTTGCCCAGCGAGCCTACGGCACTCTCCATTACCTCTTCAAGGGCCCGAGGGCCGGCAGCCTAGTGCCGCCCTCTGCGCCTTTCGTACTGCTCCCCGTCGGGGGTTCTCTGCGCCTTCCTCTGTGCTTCAGCTGGGAGTAAGGCCTGACTTGCCCTATGCTAAAGTGGGATTTCACTACGTAAAGAAAACAACAAAGGATAGTGTACTTCGGGAAGTCCAAATTAAGTCAATCTGTGTCCAAAACCTATACTTGCCCTCACATTAAATGCATACAATGTGTCCGGATGTCGGCATCAAAAATTAACAGTGTGCAAAAATAAAGTTCTGAGCTTCTTCCCACTCTTGGCTTGTAATCAGTTTCCCTTGCCCAAGTTTTACACAGTTCACAAAGTATCGGGGTTCCCTTCCCCAAGAGTTCAAATCTTCCAGCTTTTAAAAACACAATTCCTTGGGACACTTCTCAACTCTCTTGTCATCAGTTCTTTTCACTGGTTCACCAAAAAAGCTCAGTCCCTTGACTTCAAAACCACTTAAACATCTGTGACAAAATACAAGCTTCCTTATAGTTACTTTACTTGGATTTTTCAAAAAGAGGGCCACTCGGTCTAGGCACAGTTCTCGGACCACACGGTCCACCCATAACAGGTTACGCACCAATGACCTTTCTCATCTGCTTTTCATCGACCAATGTCCACTGCTTTCCCTGGACTGTGAAGAGTGTTCCTTTTAATCAGGATTATTGTCTTCCAACACTTTATCGTGGCTAGTTTGCCCACCATTTACTTTGTTACACGTTATGTACTCTTCTGGCTCTTGCCAATACAGATTTCTCTTAATCTGCAGTTCCTTGACCACTTGGTTTGTGTCAATGCTTGTTCCTCTTCTCATACCCTTCGTGGGGCTCTACTTGCTTTACCAACACTTGTATTTCTACCAATTTACTCTGTAGTATTTGCCACTTGTTCAACCTTGCTTTTATTCCCTTAAAAACCTGCTCATTACTTGCTTTGGCTCTGTGCGGCATTCAGAAATGCGTATTCGATCATGGTCATTACCTGCTATGACTGTGCAGTGTTCAGAAATGCTTATGTTTTTCAGTTCATTCGGTATTCAAAAATCATCTGTTTCAGCCCTGAAACCAATTTCAGTTTGTTCGAGATTTATAGCACTTGTTTCAGCATTCAAAAGTGCTTGTGGCAATTTCCAATTCGTTCGATATTCAAGAAATGCTTAGTGCAGGTTCTCCGAGAGCCCCGTTAGGAGTGTTTCCTGTTTACACTCACTGGCTTCAGGAGGCAGCTCCGGTCGGCTTTGTTCCTTTCGTTGTTCTGTGTTCAGCTTCCACTGTCTCCGCTCTTCCCTCGCAGAGGTCGAAGAGACCACCACTCGCTCTCCTGGAGTTCCAAAGTAACCAGAGTGCTTAGGCACCCCACAGCTCCTGCATGGAGGGTGTGCAGGACTTCCCATCCTTCTCTGGGCCGGCCTCCGCCCAGCGTACCAAGTCCTTGCTCGACATGGCTTCCAGCACCTGTGTGTCCTGCTCCTCTCTCTCCGGTCCAACTCTCTCCAGCAATAGCCAGCTCCACACTCCAGCCTGCTGTTTCTTTCCTTGTTCTCGTGTACAGCCTGCATTTTTATATCGTTGGGCTTGCTAAGTGATCAGAGGTGAAGGTCATTTAGTCCAATTGCCTGAACATAGTTAAAGGGACATGCTTGGCTGCTCCATCTGAACTCCTCCATAGCCCTCTTCTTCGTCTCAGTACCAGAGTGGTGTTTGTGGAGGGTTGCATTATATAAATGAGGATGTGTCCTCCCAGATGGTCTCTTCTTCGTCTCAGTGTTTAAGTGGTATTTCTGGGGGACATTTTGTAGGGGATGAAATGGGAAAGGATGACAGTAACCTACAAAGGCTGTTGGAACAGAAGGTTCATTTTTAAAAGGGAATGGGGGATACCATGTCTCACCTAAGGACATCAGTTCCCTCCACCCAAGTGATCCTCCCTCGCATATCCACCCCCATTTTATTTATTTATTTTATTTATTTCATATGGTTATGCGCCCAAACTCTTGGGTATCACAGCATAGGTTACACGATTACTTAATACTTAGTTAGCACATATTGGCATATTTGTTAAAATACAGACATTGTTTCTTTATGCGATTTACGCAAAAGCATTTCCATAGTGTTACATAGCTAAGCAAGGCTTCACCGAAGGCATAGTGGTACAAGTTTACATTCTTCCAATTTGTGTATACATTCACAGTTGGTTGTTGTGTTGGAGGTTATGAGGCTTATTTAGAATGCATTAAACCACCAAGTTTTGAGGACTTATTTGAATTTAGGGAAGGATGGCTCATTTGAGATGCAGGCTGTGAGCGAGTTCTAGATTCTGGGGGCTGCTACTGGGAAGCTAGAATGACCTGTTCTTATGTTTTTGAAACGGGGGATGCATAATAGTGTATCTGTGTTCGATCTAAGTGTTCTGGCTGAGATTCTGCGGGTTAGGCATTGGTTGAGGTAACTTGGTGCTATGCCTGCTACGCATTTGTGTGCTATAGTGAGGGTGTTATGTAAAATCCTACCTTGTATGGGTAACCAGTGGGCCTCTCTTCGATGTTGCAAAATATTGTCTCTTTTTTATGCCTCGTGTTGCTCGGAGGGCTTTGTTCTGAATTAGTTGCATTTTGTTTAGGTTTTTTTTGAGGTCCAGAGTAATAGTATGTTGCAATAGTCAATTATTTCCAGTATGAGGGCTCTGGCGAGGGTAATGCAATTTTGGGGTGTGAGAAAGGGTCTGCTTAGGGCTATATGTTGGGCCGTGTATGCTGTGGAAGATGAGAGCGCGCTAATGTGTTTGTACATAGTAAGGGTGGAGTCTAGATAGACCCCTAAAGTTTTAACTTGTTTGGAGATATTGATTGGTGTGCCGTCAATGACTATGGCTGAATGCTGTGGGTGTAGTTTGCTTAGTCGGTCTGGGGATCCTACTATGAGAATCTCTGTCTTTTCTCCATTGAGGCAGAGGCTATTTGTCCCCATCCAATTCTGAATGATGGAGTAAATATTGTTTATGGTGATTGTGACCTGTTTGAGGTTACCTGAGATGGGGATGAGTATTTGAGTGTCATCCGCAAAGTTGGTATGTATTACTCCCATGCCATCAAGTGCTGCAACAAACCTTGGGGGGACTTCCAATGGGACTTTGATTGGCTCTGCTGCAACGTCACCTATAGCTATTCACGATGTGCAGTCTGCGAGGAATTATTTGATCCGACCTTTTGAGTGGTTTGGGGCATTAACAATTGGCGAGAATTGCATTTCTAGGAATGCATTGTGGAAGGCAGTGGCCTTGAGGTTGGAGGTATCGTTAAACCCTAAATTGATGTTTCCCAGGAGAATGTATTTGGTATTAGGCTCAAGAGAGAGGGAAATGAGGAGAGATAGGTTGGTATCTGGATTACTGGTAGAGTTTGGGGCTCTGTATACTATTAGAAAGTTGATGGTGGTTCTTCGGGTCAGTGGCTAATTTGACAGCTAGTAGTTCATACCCTGGTAGAGTTTCAGCTTTGCATGGTCTAAACTGGAGGGAGGATTTTGAGATGATGGCTACTCCTCCACCTGTAGTGACTTGGCGATCGGCTCTAAATACTGTGCAGTCAGGTGGAATGGTGAGGGTGAGTAATGGGCCTGAAGCTGAGTGCAGCTACGGTTCCGTTTGGACTAGAAAATAAGGTTCATATTCGAGGAGGAGTTCATGTATGTCGATGGCATGTGCTCCTAGCGATCTTACATTGATCAATGCTCCTTTCAATGGTGGTGAGTTCAGGTTGGGGGTGGGTTTTTGTGATATGGGTGCTGGTGAGTGTACTTGTGGTGGGAGTGCAGTGGAGTGGTGCCTTTCGCGTTGATTGCAATTGGATTTTGCAGAGGCTGGTGTGCTGGGATTCATGGTTTTGAGGGTATTGTTAGTTTGGAGAATGTCAACGTTATTAGTGTGTTGTGGGGTGTTGTGTTTTAAGACAGTCCGGGAGGAGAGTCTTATTTTTCTCAGGGTGCCTAGTATGGGCTTCTGGGCTTCGTAAATTCAAGGGCGCTATGAGTTCTTTTGGAAAGTCTGACTTGGCGTGGTGGACCTATGATGGGTTTACTGGTGGGTGTTTTGGCTGTGGCGGTGGGTATAGATGCAAAGGCTGCTGCAATGGGTAGAAATGGGGTGGGACATGGTAGTGGATGGTGTCTGGGACAATATAGGCATGTCTAGGCCTACTTGTATGAAGTTGCCTCTAGAGCATAGGCTAGAGTCTAGGTCGTAAGTGACCCCCATGGACGGGATCCAAAAGCGATGACCTTTCTCTGGTCACCTGAGAGGAGAATTCTGGGGGAAAAGTGAGGATGTCCTCATGTTCCTCACTCTACCCACTTACTCGAACTCTTCAAAAACAGAATACCTCTTCATCTGCCCACCCAAGGCACAAACTTGACCTCACCCCTTGGATCAAAGGCATTGCCACAGACAAACCCCACATATCCCTCTCCACAGCTGTCAAATCCCTAGGCTTTACCATTAGTCCCCACCTCTGCTTTACACACTCTCACCAAAGCATGCAATATACAGCTGCGCCTCCTAGGCAAGATAAAACACATTCTTCCCCTTGACAACTTCCACACCGACTTACATACTACAATCCAAACATTGGTTCTGTCGAAGCTGGACTACAGCAATTCTCTCCTCACAGGACTGGTTTCCAGTGCCCCAGAGAATTGCCTTCAAAGGACTCTGCATTGTATTCAAAGCAATTCACTGCAAAACCTCATCTTACCTTCACAGCAAATTGAAACCCATCACCCACACAAACGCCAGAGAAGCTAGCTAGCATCTTCTACACATTCTACTTTGCAGAATAACATGCACACAAAAACAAGCATTCACTGAGTGGTCCCCCAGAGCATGGAATACCCTACCACTTCATATCTGCACTGCGCCATTCATAATTTTCTGAAAGAGCCTCAAAACATACCATTTTCCCCACATATAGTCCAGCCCCTCCACCTCCCCTGCTACTGCCTGGCTATCCTAATCTTCATATCCTATCCTGAAAACATTTAGTAACTTCTGTTTCACCTCCCACCGTTTGAATCTTTGAACCTTATAAGGTTCTACGATACCCTCTGGGTAAGTCCAGCGCTGAAAAAATTCAAATATAATGAAACGCAGAGGCCCCCAAAATCTGACATCAATATAGATGATAAAGCAGATGGGGGTTCACATTTTAGATTTGTGTGTCCTTTGATTGCATCATGTTTGTTGCTGATGCAAGTAACTCTATTAAGTCTATTAAAGGTTTACTTCTTGAATCCTGCTGCCTTCTTCAGAGAGCAATCCAATAGCAAAATAGCCAAAGAATGACAAATGCTGGTCTTGTCTTGCTATTAATGTACTCTTCTAAATCTGGCTTGGGGGTTTTTGTGCTTGTCTTTTTCCTTAAAGTGTACCTGAAAAGGTACTTCAAAGGACTCCATACACATAGTGATAGTGTTCCTGGATTTGCTGAACCCCCCAAGAGAAAGCTGACTGTAGGTGCTAAGACTGGTCTCCTTTTGTTCTGCATGCCAGAACCTTCTACAGCTGGCAGGTATTCAGGACAACCCTACGGTTTATGTTAAATCTGATCACTTGGCACACACTTGAACTACCTGTTTTACATGCTCTTTTATAGTTTAGTTTATTTAACTAAGACTTACAAAGATTATTATTATTGTTATGATGCTATGTATTTGATATTGCCCTAAAATGGTGAATTGAGATGAGAGGATGGAAAAGTCTATAGTGTATGTAATTGTGCTTTAACATTTACTCCGGCGCTCCTGAGTGAGCAGAAGGTGTATTTGAGGACAGAAAGGGAGTCTGAACTAAAACCTTCCGCCATAGACAGAAACATCAAACCATGGATTTGTGTTCTGTGACTTTTTCCACGTAGTGTGCTGATGCTGAGATCATTATCTGAAAGGCACTGTACAAATCTTGCCCTTTTTCGTTCTTGTTTGTCTGTTGTGCAGCCTCCGAGGATACTTGACCAAGTACGACTGTTCCAGTGCGGATCTGAACCCCATCGGAGGGATCAGCAAGACAGATCTCAAGAGCTTCATAGAGTACTGCATGGAACATTTCCAGCTCTCTGCCCTTGGGAGGTGAGGTACAACCTGGCTGTGATTGTTAAGAAAGAGCACTGTTAAGGATGTCAACTTTAAAGCCTTTAATATTAATTATGCCATTGAATGATCATTTATATTGTGCACAACACAAACTGGGCCAGTTCTTGGTGCTTATATAATAGTTATTCTTAGGACCCAAATGTTCCTTTTAGGTATTATTAGTACCCAAATAATTGCCACTCATTCATTATACGTTTATTTCAGATAACAATGCATATCCATAAAAACATCAGTTTACAATTACATGGTAAAATTCCATATGATGTCAATAGTGGGAATAATTGAAAGGCATCAGAGAACAGAGTTCTACCAGACCCACTAATTATTTTAAAATCAGACGAATTCTAATGAAACAGTGGAGATCGTGGTTTCATGTTGCCAAATACTCGATGAGTGGATGTATTGTATTGTATTTTATTGTGTATACAATACAGTACATCCACTCATTGCATCAAAGTTTGAATGGTCGAATGACTGGTATGGTTCAAACATGTAACCGTCTGGTTAAAGCCAGATCCCTACAGTGGGTGCTACATCCACCAGGTGATCTTATCAACCCATAAAATCATTTGTCCTGATCCTGGCTCGGTTCTGAGGGATGGTTTAATAGCCCATGACAATGAAATGTATGTGTAGAAAGGTACTATGTAGCATCACAGAGGGACCTGGTGCTAGTGCTGAGAGACCCAGAAGAAGGACCTACATTTTTAGCTTGCATAACATTTGCGGCCATTGATTAACAATGGTGATAAACCAAAGGATCTTGGATACGGGGACTGCGATATCAAACATGTATACAAAATGATAAATAAGAAAAATGATCCAAATAATGCAATTTTTTACTTAAAAAAACAAATTTTAATTTCTGTATTTTATTGGAGTATTATGACACAGTTCAATGCGAGCAAATCGTTCAGTCATACTTTCCCTTCCCACACCGAGCTAACTCTAGGATGAACCAATCGGGCACACATCAATGGATGAATGGGGATGACAGAGAAAGTGCTTGGCCTAAAAGGTGGACCTGAAACTAAATGGGTTTGAAGTGCAGGATGAAGAAATGGTCCCACAATCCCCATTCCTCAACCTTAAGCAAAGGTTGTGCCCAGACTTGATGTACCCACGGCAATGAGAAGAGCACATCAGAGAGTAAACGTTGTCAAAAGTAATGAGTAATTAGGAGGAGGAGCTAATGAGGAGCAGTCAGGAGTTGAAGAGAACATCAGAGAGGAGAGAAAGTGTCAAAAGTAACACAAGATAGTCAGGGAGGAGGGGAGAACTCAAGAGAAAGGAGAAGCAGAGTTAAAGAAGGTGGATGAGTAGACAGAAAAAGAGACGACCCGAGGAGGAAGTAGTAGAGACCCTTAAAGAGAGAGAGCGTAGGAGGTGAAAGAGAATGCGAAACATCAAACAGAAAAGGAGAAGCGAGAGGAATACAGAATCAGATGGTGAGAAAAGAGGAGAACCTAGAGTAATAAGGAAGTGGGGGTGATCAAAGAATTGAAAGAGGAATGGTTGAAAGTCACGACCCAAGCCTCCAGAGTAGCTCCTGGTTTGGTTGGGGAACAGTAACCAAAGAGGTCTCGGATAGTCTGCCACCAGGTTAAACCTAACAAACCCAGGGCCTACCATTGTTGAATTATTTTTTTGGTATTTATAGGTTAAACTAGGGTAACATGAGCAATATCATTCCACCTGATAAACAGTTCTACCCCAAAATTCCGGCAGTAAACAGACAATGTTTTTCCCAAAATCCAAAATATATTTAGAGAAATAGAATAATTTTGAACAAAGGCAATCTCCAGTTTTACCCCGGAAATCACCACACTGGTATAGGCTCCAAAAAGCAAATAGTCAGCCAAATGAATTTAACTGCCTACATGAATCTCAGTATAGGCAGTCATTCAAGTATTCACTCTGTTATATGGTGCGGATTTACTAAGCCAAAAAGGTGCAAGTAGAAAAAATTACTTGGGTATTTACTTAAGCTACTTATTTGGCTTCGTAAACTAGCCCCACATATATATTTATATTGGGCCGATTTTCTAAAATCAAAAAATAGTGTAAGTAAAACTAAATTTACTAAGCAAAAAAAAGGTTTAAGTAAAAAATGACTTTGGACACTTAACTTAAGATACTTGTATATAGATTTCTGTGACTTGTGGATCTGCTTAGAATCACATGCTTTGCATAGGCCGACATCTAGTGGTAGATGCAGAGTATTGCATGACTTGTTTTTGAAATTCGAAAAGGGATGTCGACAGGACGTGTTTGTAATACTATCCTTAGTATAACGTGTACTGCATGGTCCTTCACCCGTCGAGATCCTCAGATTGTTTTTTCTTTCCACCATGTTGTTCGGTCGCTCTATACAGAGTTCCCGGCTTACTAGTATTTACTAATAGTTGATATTTATAATTGTATATCCCTTTCTACGTATTCATTCATCGTTCAACACTCAACTCATGCTGCAGAACTTAGCAATATTGCTAGCAGGATTTGAAGCAGCTGACAATGGTTCTCGACGTATTTCAGCTCCTCGCTGGCTTCGGCCTAGACTAGACTTTCAGCTTGTACAGTAGGGAGAGTGAGGGCAATTCACAACTTCTTTTGGAGAATTTTTATATCTATATTTCCCTTTTACACACTTGGTCTAGCTACCGCTTTTTCCAAATATAAATGTTGCCTTTCCTGTAGTAGGAAATACCTGTGGAAGGACAAGCATAGCGTGTGCAACCACTGTCTTCCCAGGGATCACTCCGTAAAGCACTGCTCTGCGTGCAAGTACTTTTGTCCGAAGACTTTGAAAAACAGACACACTTAACAGTGGATAGCCTACTCCATGCAAGCCAAGGCCTTATTAGACAGCCCCACTGGCACGGAAGAGTCAGAGGAAGAGCAGAGTAGCTGCAGTGCATAACGTGACACAGAAGAACCAATGGGATCAGTGGAATGTTGCGTACCAGTACACTGCTCCGAAGGGCAGGCCGTCAGTCCTGTTGTGGAGACCACATCCAGGGAGAAAGGCACACAAAAAGGAACACACAAACATAAGCAAGGGGGAGTTCACAAAGATTCTAAACACACAACCCCCAGCCACACTTCAACAAACCTGTCAAAACATGGCCACAGAGTATCTAGAGACCCATTGAGTGCTTCTAGTTCGACGTGTCTTCAGTCTGCTTTGCCCATGTTAATACGTTCGCTGCAAGACTTACAAAGAAAACAGACGTGAATCGATCCCACTACCGCACATAAAAAGATCGACGCTTTCAGTTTCAACAACGCCTGTTGCGAAACAGGCACCGAAACACTGTCTGTACCATCGAGGCAGTCTGGTAGTGCAGATACTCATAAACTACCGCCTCCTAAAAAAACGTTCTAAACAAAACATAAACAGCTGTCAAAACAGTTACACACTTTTTCCAAAGAAACACACTACACTCCAGTCCCGTCCCTCTTGCTCAAGGCTTTACATAGGGATTCCCCTTTCTAATGATCCTGAGACAATAGTTTTTCCATTAAAACATACACCAAGATCAGGTACATGGACTAAAGACCGTTTCGAAGAAACAATGGATAAAGTTTCTTCTTTTGCAGATTATTTGGAACGGTACCCTATCAAACAAAAATACATTGACATGGGTGAGGGAGAATCTGCTAAGTCTCTGTGTTGCTCTCCTCTGAAAAGTGCACGGAACTACCATAAATCACCAATGCAATTATAGAGCAAATACTTCAACCCAAAAACAGACACAATAATTCACAGCCACGCCCACTTTAGAAGATAATCAGCTCTTTACGGCTATTTATTCAAAGCTTACAGGTACATAGAAATAACTCATACAACTAACATGGACATAGATCACAGAAAACATAAAGAAGTCAAAGAAAGAATACATCACCGTGGGCGTAACTTAATGAAACTTCATCTCGCCAGAAGCGGCTGAAAGACCCCGATAACAGCCAGGCCGAGAGCACAACAGCCCACAGGAGTGTCGGACTGAAGCGTCCCCCCTCCGACTGAGGTCTTTGTGCTTATCCCGTCTGACCTTTGAGGGCTTCCGCATATATGCCCTCCTCAACAAGGGGTGGTAACTTCTCGAACCTTCTGGCAATGCGCTTGCGCATTGATGGGTGACCGTTGGTTGCCAGCTGGGTCAACCGACAGTAACCTCAAGGAGCAAAGCACTTCTCTCTCCTAAACGCCCCAGAAAACAATTCCATAACTCATCTCAAAACCTTGGCGCAGGCATAGCAAACCAAAACAAACTTCGCTATCAGGTACCAGCCGCCACCTGCGGATCTTAGCTTTCCCAGCGCCGTGTCCTTGGCTGAGGGAGAAGGCCTGCATTTCAAGCCCAGAAGCGAATAACGTTGAAAACATGTTGCTTCGCAAAGCAAGTGTAGCTTTCCACTGAGGCATGGATAAATATCCATTATGGCTCTGAGTGCTCCCAGAATGCACTGCGCACCAGCGCCATGTTTTAGCTCAACCATCACAGTCTCCCAGATTAAATAGGGAACCTTCTTCACAATCTCAAATTATTATTCATATTGATGAAGATGATGGAGATGTGGTATTTTTTAACACTCAAGGGACTCTGGATGATGATCCCACTGACGAGCCTAATGACGAGCCAGATAATTACTTGTTACCGTCACCTGATGTTCAAGATGAACCAGTCGCATATTCCCTTATATATGACCAATTCCACTATAAAGATCTGCTTATAAAAGCTGCAGACCATTTTAAAATACGAACTCATGAAGCTGTAGAGGATACTGATTTTGTCGATGATATCCTTAATGTAAAAAGGTCTGTTGGGCACTTTATTCCTTTGTTACAATCTGTAACGAAACTCATCAAGCCTTTGTTAGTAACCCCCTCACTGACTGGAGCACTGCTCCTACTGACCCCTTGTATATCAAGGGCCACCTTCAACCCTATTCACTGGTGGTGACAACCACATGGAAAAGGGCTGGCACACCACTAGCATTAGCTGAAGCTCCTCCAGAAAAAGAGATCAAGAAGCTGTACACGGGTAAACAAGGGTCAACGTTTGCAGCATACCAAGTCAGGATTGCTAACAATACTACTTTATTAGCAAGCTAAAACAGAGCTCAGTGGGATATTGTCCAGGAACAACTAGACTGCGTTCCATAACGCCTCCACTCTCCGGTTTTAAAAACTGTGTCAGAAGGCAAACTAGTTACCAACAACATTATTAAAAATACCTTATACGGCGCAGAGACAGCAGGCTGAGTCGTAGCACACTCTTGGCTGCTTAATTCTGCCTTCAAGCTAGAAACTCAGGCAACTTTAATAAACATGCCCATAGAGAGCAATGTATTGTTTGGAAAGGCAGTTGATGCTCTAGAAAATGCCAAAAAAGAGCATGACACTTTAAAAACATTAGGGCAGATTTCAAATAAGCCTTATGTTTAGCGTGGAGTTTTTAACACACTCTGTTACTTTTGAGGGCAAGGCTGCCCGCAAACATTCCAGTCAGCATACAATTGGTGATCTACATCTTCTCCAGCATGGGGTCTGGCATGGATTCATATGCTCATGAATATTCCCCGTCATCAAGCTGGGAATCCTCGGTAAAGAAAAAATCAGTTTCAGTTTAGTTTCTGAACTGTCTTTCTACTAATAACCAATCACTGGTCTGTGGGTCATACTGCCCCCAGCCAATGACTGCCCTCTACCTAAGCCCCTCCTCTGGCAGCCATCTTCAGATTTTTACCGCACGTTCAAGTGTTGGGAGTCCTTGTGCGATAGTTCTCGAGCTTTTACTGCGTTTTGCTTTTTTCCTAAGAGTTTACTTGTATTTTTCGGTCAATTCAAGCCTCACGCTCCACCGATTCTTCTTCCGATCAACGGGGACCCGTTTCTGAATTTTTCTACGCCCCTCAAGGGTGAATTTCCGTAGAGTTTTCTCTTCTTGGAGGATTCCGGAAGATCTTTGAGGCCTACCTCGTGTGGACATGGCCCAGGACAAAGGAGACACGACGCTCGTTGGATCCAAGCTGTTTAGGATCTGCCCAGGATGTGGATTACAGAATGTCTTCAAGGAGGATGAGCACTCCCGGTGCCTCCACTGCCTTCACGACGATAAATCGCACATGGAAGAGGACTGCGCGTTCTGTAAGAACATGTCCGTCCGGACATTCAAGGGCTGTCAGACTCGACTCACTAACTGGCTGGAGGGGAAGAGCCCAGCAGCAGGTGAGAAGAAGTCGTCTGAGTGGTCTTCTAAGACCTTTGAGGGTGCTCTGGCGACGGGGGCCCAACAAAAGGCAAAGCACTGCCAGTCCGCGGGCACCGGGAGCACAGTTGGTTCGGGCTCCTCGGGTGCCAGGCAGGGCACAATGTCGCAGACGCCATCATGCACGAGCCAACGCTCTGGCTCGGGGAAAAGGAAGTCAGAGAACCCGGGTAATCTTTGGGAGAAGCCCCGGTCGATCCCGACGGAGAAAGACAAGGGGGGCGAGGCGGTGACCCTCCCCTGAAGGTAAAGGCCCCAGACGCGCCTACGGTCGTGAAGGCCCTGATTCACCTGGCGAAGGAGTCGTGGCGGCCCTGGCGAAGCCTGTAGAGGCTACCCGAATAGAGATGACTTTCCAGCCTAGAGTTTACCTGCCACCCCAGAGGGATCATCTTTCCAGCCTATCCAGAAGACCCCCGTGAAACCCCAGGACGAGAAAGAGGGGGGGGGCACAGTAGCCATAACGGACATCCCGAGGGATCCCGACCGAGGCGGACGAAGAGAGCAACGGTGGGCCCGACGAGGAGCAGCGAGCCACAGAGGTCCCCGCGCCCCAGCTGTCGCTCCCGTCGCAACCAATGCCTATGCCACAGGACAACTCGGGAGCAATCTTGATGGCTATCCAGACCCTGTGTACGGAGATAAGGACAAGGTGGCCCTTACCCCCAGCGGACGATCCAGCGGCGCCTGGACCATCGGGGAGCCCACCGAACAAGTGGAGGTGAATCCCTTCCAGCCTTCACCTCCATCCCCCTCCACCGAAAGATGAGACGGGAACAGAGACAGCGATGACGGGGACGGACGACGACGGTGGTGACGGGACGGATCTCCCATCACCCCCTGCCCGGGCCCCCTCAACCCTCCCCGATGAAATTGGCTCCTTTCATGCCATGATCGCCAGGGCATCAGAGCTTTTCTAGCTTTGCCCCGAAGAGCAGAAGGAGGGTTTCCTCTACCAACGACGGGAGGCCAAGAGGAAGCCCGTTCTCTGTCCCGTTACTGGACGACATCTGGGACGAAAGACTATCATTGCTGAAGAACCCGTCACGGCTCCTGCGAAGAGGGACCGGTACGAGAAGAAGTGCCGGGTACCAGACTCCGCCAGGCAGCCCAATCCTCATCGCAGGAAGCCTACAGAGGCCGCAGCAAGGCCGGAGGACATCGTCGTCGTCGCCAAGGAGGCCAAGGTGGCAAGGCCTCAGCGAAGCAAGACTGATCCGGCCGTGACATCGGGGCCCCCACCCGAGCACCCCGGTGGGAGGCTGGCTGGCAAATTTCATCAGCATGTGGGAGTCCATCTCCACCGACCGTTGGGTGCTAGATGCTCTGGCCCACGGGCACACTCTGGAATTCCAAAGAAAGTGTCCCTGTCTACCACCCGTGGCCAGGAAGGAAAACCACGTGCCACAGCTGCTTCTGGAGGTACGAGCAATGCTAAAAAAGGGCGTGATAGAACTCTCCCCGAAGAGGCTCCGGGGCTCCGGAGTATACTCCCAATACTTCCTCATCCTAAAGAAGACTGGAGCTGGCGGCCCATCCTAGACCTTCGCCGTCTCACCAAATACATCAACTCCCAGAAGTTACGGATTGGTCACCCTTCAGCACGTGCTGGGACAGCTGGAGGAGGGCGACTTCCTGTCGTCGCTGGACTTGGAGGAGGCCTACTTCCACATCCCCATACATAAAGGACATCGAAAGTTCCTACGATTCGTGGTCCAATGGCGACACTACCAGTTCAAGGCCCTGCCTTGCGGGTTGAAGTCGGCGCCAAGGGTCTTCACCAAGTGCCTGGCTCCGGTCACAGCGTGGCCGCGCCTGCAGGGAATCCACGTATACCCCTACACGGATGATTTGCTCATCCGAGCAAAGTTGAGGAAACTCGCCGTCTATCACACAGCGAAGACCGTCCGCCTGCTCACGGATCTGGGATTCTCGATCAACTTCGCGAAATCCCAATTGGTACCGCCGCAAGATGTTCTGTTCCTGGGAGCCAGACTCGACACAGTGGCGCAGTTGGCTTCACCGTCGGAGAAAAGGACGAAGGCCATCCTGGGCCAGGTACAACGGTTGTTGACCATGGAGGTGGCTAGGGTGAGGGTGAGATCCATCAAGTCCCTGCTTAGCATGATGTCATCGTGCATCTACCTCGTGCGCCTATGCAGGTTGCCGATGCGCCCACTGCAGGAGTTCCTCGACGTCCGTTGGATGCAAGCGGCGGGCAGCTTTGAAGACGAGATCTCCCTCAACGAGATGTTCCGTCAAGTGATCCGGTGGTGGGACTCCCGCGCGCACCTCGCGGCGGGCATGGACTTCCAGACCCCAGCGCATCAGTAGATGGTGACGACGGACGCCTCCCTGGTGGGATGGGGAGCGCACACCGGAGATCTCCACGCAAGAGGCCTTTGGTTCCCGGAGGAGAGGTCCCTGCACATCAACGTCCTGGAGGTCTGGCCCGTGTTCTGGGCCCTCAGGTCTTTCCTTCTGTCCCTCAAGGGCAAAGTGGTGCATATCTTCACTGACGACACCACCACGATGTTCTACATCCAGAAGCAGGGGGGCACCAGATCCCCAGCCCTATCCAAGGAGGCGCAGGATCTGTGGCACTGGGCCGTTGACCAGGGGATGTTCCTGGTACCTTTTAATCTGGCTGGAGTGAAAAACACAGTCGCCAACTCACTCAGCAGGGAGCAGCGCTCTTGCCTCGAGTGGGAGCTTCGGCAGGATCAAGTGGACCTCCTATTCCGACAATGGGGCAGTCCCCAGATCGACCTGTTCGTGACAGCCGCGAACACCAAGTGCGGGAGGTTCGCCAGCAGGTTGCCCCAGCCGGGGAGCATGGGATATGCATTCTCCTTCCCTTGGGATGGCCTGTTCCTACGCGTTCCCACCGTTGCCGTTGCTTCTGCGACTCATCGACGATCCTTGTCGAAACCAGCATGGCCGAGGCAGGTATGGTTCCCGGAACTTCTGGACTTGTCAGCACTCCCCGTCGACCCCCCCTAGTCAAACTGCCGACGGACGCGGATCTTCTCACCAGGGAAGTAGGTGCCATCCTACACCACTACCTGTAATCGCTGAACCTGCAGGCCTGGCTCCTGCAGCACTAGAGTTCAGAGGCTACGATATCCTGGCGGACTGCAAGGAGGTACTTGCAAAGGCCAAGGCGTCCTCGACTCTTAGGTGCTATGGACATAAGTGGAAGAGGTTCTCTGTCTGGTGCCGTGCACAGAAGATCAACCCTCTACGGATTACGGCCCCTCAAGTGCTGCTGTACTTGCTGTTGCTGGCCAAGGCGGGGCTGGCGCTTGCCTCCATCAAGATCCACCTGGCGGCTATCTCCCGCTACACCAGAACTCCGGGGCGGTCGTCGCTGTGGTCTCACCTCCTGGTGAAGGAGTTCATGAAAGGACTGTACCACTTGTTTCCGCCGGTGAAGGCCTGGTGTGGGAGCTCAACGTGGTGCTGACCAGGCTCATGGGTCTTCCATTCGAGCCCTTGCATTCGGCACTGCTGAAGTTCCTATCGTGGAAGAAAGCATTTCTTGTGTCCATCACCTCCGCACGACGAGTGGCAGAGATCCAGGCCCTCTCCTGTAAACTTCCATACCCGACATTCCAGGAGATGAGGGTAGTGCTGAGGGCGCACCCCTCCTTCATGCCCAAGGTGCCGTCGCACTTCCATCTCAATGAGCTCTTGATGTTACCTGTTTTCTTCCCGTCGCCTTCGTCGCCGGCTGAGAGGCTGGATGTGGCTAGAGCGCTGAATTTCTATGTGTACCGCACGAAGAGTCTTCGGAAGACATCACAGCTGTTTGTGAACTTTGGACCTGTGAACCAAGGGAAGGCCCTCTGGAAGGCTTCCATTTCCAGATGGCTCTCCGGCTGCATCATGCACTGTCACCGGTAGGCAAACCGACTGTTGCCCGGCCGTCCGAGAGCCCTTTCAACCAGAGCAGTCGCTGCTACCACAGCATTCCTGTCTGGTGTGCCTCTACTGGACATCTGCAGGGCTGCTACGTGGAGGTCGACACACACCTTCACGAGATTCTACTGCGTCGACTGGGATTCCAGGGAGGAGTCCAGAGTCGGCTAGGCAGTGCTGCGCAACCTGTTCGCTTGAAGGTGTTCCTGGTGAGGAGGTAAGAGATACTTTAATGTTGAGTTGTTGAAATGCTTAATGTTGAGCCTTGTCACCTCCCGTGGTTGTGCACGTTTGTACTGCTATGTATTCTTGTATTCATGAGCATGTGAATCCATGCCAGACCCCATGCTGGAGAAGGAACAAGTTACTTACCTGTAACTGTTGTTCTCCAGCATGGGTCTGGCATGGATTCACCGACCCCTCTGTGGCTCTTCTTTTGGTCCTACTGCCACTTTACATGCTACAAAATCTGAAGATGGCTGCCAGAGGAGGGTCTTGGGTAGAGGGCAGTCATTGGCTGGGGGCAGTATGACCCAGAGACCAGTGATTGGTTATTAGTAGAAAGACAGTTCAGAAATGAAACTGAAACTGATTTTTTTTTACCGAGTATTCCCAGCCTGACGACAGGGAATATTCATGAGCATGTGAATCCATGCCAGACCCATGCTGGAGAACAACAGTTACAGGTAAGTAACTTGTTCCTTCCCCATGGTATTCCTTTCAATCAAAGACCACCCTTTTTCAATCCTACTTTCAAAGGGGTTATAAACAAGGAAGAGGTCATTGTATGGGTGCAGCCACAAGAGGCTCCTCAGACCCTACAAAACAATGACATGCTCATTCAGGTTCCCTCCCATGTTTCCCCGTTAGGGCGTTGCATTTCTTAATTCACCCGCCGCGCATGGGAGGAAATCACAACAGGACAGTGGTTGCTGTCAACTGTGCCCAACGGCTGCTCCATTGAGTTTCTACAAAAGCCTTGCTACCATTCGCCAAGACACAGGAAAATGTCAAAGGAGCACCAGCTAATTCTCCAAGCCGAAATGCAGTCTCTGCTGCGGAAGTGAGCAATAGAGTTGTCTCTCCTCATGGGGTAAACAAGGGTATTTATTCAACATACTTCCTTGTACAAAAGAAAGATTTAACTATGCGTCCTGTGTTAGACCTGCGGCCTATGAACACGTATGACAAACTTCAGAAATTTCAGATGACAACCGTTCAGGAAGTAATCCCACTTTTTAAAATTTTTTTAAAAAGGGGGGATTCGAATGTATTTGGGCTTCTAGATAGGAAACACCCACTACCAATTCTAAGTGCTTCCCTTTGCCATAGCCTCAGTGCTAAGGGTATTCACCTAGGTACTAGCAGTTCTGGCAGTGCATTTACGCAGACAATCCATCCCTGTATACTCTTTTGTGTATAGACTCATTATAAATGCCATATCATATTGCGTTATAAATGCCATATCATATCTAGATGACTGGCACACAACAGGAGCCGCACCTCAAATTTGTTGCAAGCACACTTAAGCCACAATCAACCTTTGATTTCAGTTGGGATTCTCAATCAACAAAAACAAATTAAAAGTCTCGTCTCCAGTCAAGTAAAACAATTCCTGGGTGCATTAATTCGAACAGAAGACATTCTTTGCCTCCAACGAAAGATTCCAAAACATGCTGTTTCAAATTCCTCATTATGTGACCGGTCATCAGATAACTGTGCAAAAAGCAATGCACCTTCTCAGCATGAATGCTTCCTGCACCTTTCTTGTGCCCTATGCAAGGTGGCCCCATCGCCCAATGCAAGAGTGGCTAGCGAAACAGTGGTCCGAAGCAAGCATTCACTGGAACGGATCTAGTGGTAATTTTGCAATGTCTAGTTCATGCATTGCAGTGGTGGTCAAGGGAAAACATGCTAAAAGGAAATCCCTTTCTCAACCCTGCAGTAGAGGCCGTTCTAACAACAGATGCAGCACTATGTATACACTTGCACTAGTAGAACTGCCGCCAGGCCTAGTCCGCTAGCTACTTTTTTGTTAGATCATTCGGAAACCTCAAGGCCTAAGAATGACTACTGTATTCCCTTGTTCCCTTCCTGTCTTGAAGCACTTCACATGTGTATAAGGGCTGTTCAAATAAACAGTTACACTTCAGGATGGGGAGCAAATTATCTCCATCAAACTGTGCACCGCATGTGGACACAATCGATGTCAAAGAAGCATATCAACCTTCTAGAATTACTGGCAGTTTTCAAAGCCCTACTATTGTTTCAATATCAGTTAGCAGGGAAAATAGTCCTAGTTCTCACAGGCCGCACTTCTGCCATGTTTTGCATAAACAAACAAGGCCGGACGCGCTCACTTATTCTGTCCAAACTAGCCTAAAAGATTTGGAACTGGTCTCTCAATCAAAACATATTGCTCCTGTCACATGTTCCTGGGGAACACAACTGTCTAGCAGATGAGTTGAGCTGGGACATTCAGCTTCCCTCAGAACACGAGTGGCAGTTACACACAGACATTTTACACAGCGTCTTCAAAGAAGGGGAACCACCAAACATGGATCTCATCACAAGACAATGCACAATGCCACTATTATGCATCCAGGTTTGCCCAAACAGGATCTAAAGACTCTGCACCCGTGGATCAGTTGGTCAGGGAGACTTGCGTGCACTTTTTCCCCAACACCACTGCTCAACAAGATAATCCACAAGATGCACCAGGAACATACCACAATTATCCTAATAGCTCCAATGTGGGCCTGCCAAACTTGGTTCTCACACCTTCTCAAAATGTCACTTTGCCCACCAGTCAAACTACAGAGACCCTACAACATGTTATCCCAACATCAGGGGACAACACTCCTGCTGTGTCCTTCTGTGTCCTCCAACACTGAACTTACCAGCTTGGCTCCGGAGGTCATAGTTTGGTCACTCGAACTTACCTCAGCGATGCATGGACATCTTAAAGGAGGCAAGGAAGCCAAACATTAGACCTTGTTATTTAAACAAGTAGAAGCGCTTTGTCTTGTGGTGCAGAAAGCAAACTGTCAACCCCAATGACTGTTCACCTTCTAATTTCATACACTATGTACTGTATTTGTTATATTCAGGGTTAGTCTTTAATTCTATTAAAGTCCACTTAGCTGCACTCTCAGCATATTCCAACCCACAAAGTAAGGTTTCTTAATCGAAGGTTCCTGTGGTTGAAGTTTTCATGAAAGGTGCAAAAGGTTATATCCCCCAATTTCAATTCCACCCGCAGGGTGGGACTTAAATGTCATTCTTACCAAGCTTATCTGGCCCACTTTTGAACCTATGCATAACGCTAGTCTTAACCATCTCACCTTCAATACTGCTTTTCTTGTAGCCATTAGCTCAATAAGAAGTGTCAGTGAAGTGCAAATGTACTTTAAAATGTCATGTAAATGAATGAAAAGAGCTTCCAGCATTCTTTCAAAATCCACGGAATGTGGCAGAGAGATCGCCTCCATTCACTTGATGTCAGGAGAGCAGTGATGTATTACCTAGACCGAACAAAGCCAATAAGGAAAACAGATACATTCTTGGTTCCTTAGCTGCTGGTAGAGACGTGGATTCTGTCTCTATATCAGCAATTGATAGGTGGATTGTGCATTGTATTCAACTCTGCTATTACCTCTCAAAGAAGACATTACCATTCACCCCCGGAGCACACTCAACTCGAGGTACTGGGGCTTCTCTAGCATTCATTGTAAATGTACTCTTAGAAGCAATTTGCAAAGCAGCTACATGGTGTTCTGTTCACACAACACTACTGTGTGGATAGTCATACAAGAGCAGATTGCCAAGTGGGTCAAGTGATGTTAAGGCATCTCTTTGCCTCTGTACCTTCTAATAACCTACCTCCGTCTCCAGGTACTGATCACTAGTCTATGCACTTCATGTGATTCTAAGCAGATTCAAAAGCCTCAGAAGCAAATATGACCTACCTGTAATCGTCTTACTCATGCTTCCCGTTCCCTTTCCTCCATCCTTGTGGGCGTCCCCCAACATGACAACGGTACCGGAACCTTTGGCAGGGAAGAATGGAGCTTCTCCTTTAAATTTAGTATAGCATGTGGGGGTGGGGTCTCCTGCATGGGAACTCCTCACTGAGGCCCCGCCATCCAGCACCTCACCCCAGTGCCTTTTTCGGCATGGATGGTGTCTGGCCTGGCAGCCAGCGCTGGGACTTTTTTAACTTTGTTTGCTCCCCCTTCTTTGTTTTTCAATTGATATTAATATTTTATTTGTATCGTGCTTGTGCACAAGTGCTTCAGAGTGCGGCAAGGGAGGGGAACAAAGGAGAACAAGGACAACGATCTTACTAGGCCCAGTGACATTGAGAACGCGCAAGTTCATGGGAAAAGGAGAGGGGTAAGTGCAAGGGAGGCGTAAGAGGTGGAGAGTGCTGGGCAAAAATAAAAAGAAGTAAATTAATACAACATGAATAAATAAATAACAAAGGCAACAAACTGTGGTGGTGCGGCCAGCAAATGCTAGGAATAAGGCAACAGACAAGTGTGTCTGAATAAGTGCAGAAGAAGAAAAAAGAAGGTGGGGGGGGACTGTAGGGTTACAGATACAGACCCCAGTGCAAGGGATTACCCGGAGGCAGAGCAGGTGAGTGGCAGGGTGAGAAGGAACAGACCAACATGGGAGAGGAAGAGAGAAGGCAGAAGCAAAGAGGAAGGTCTTGAGGTGCTTCTGGAACCGCAGGTGGGTCTCCTTAAGTTTTAGAGTGGCAGGGAGGCTGTTCCAGAGGGAGGCCTCAGCCGAAGACAGAGGTCTACCCCCAGCTAGTTTCTTAGAAAAATGGCTGACCCTGAGGGAGTTAGAGGTGGAGGAGTGAAGAGCTCGAGAGCGAAGGTATTTACGGAGGGAAAGTGGAAGGTATTTTGGACCCAGGCCCCAGAAAGCCTTGTGGACAATGCAGTGGGTCTTGGGTTTAATCCTTGCAGCCACTGGGAGCCAGTGAAGAGATTTCAGAGCTGGAGAGATACGATCCCAGGGCTTGAGGCCAACTTAAAGTCTCGCAGTCCTGTTCTGGATAAGTTGCAAAGGGCGGAGAGTAGAGGCAGGTAGATTTAGAAAGAGGCTGTTGCAATAGTCCAACCTTGAGAGAACCAGGGCTCGAGAGACAGTAAGCTTCTGGGCGAAGGAGAGGAAAGGCAGAATATCCCTGAGGAGGTGCAGTAGGAAGTTTGACTTTTTTGAGATATCAGAGATGTGGGCAGAGAAGGAAAGCGTGGAGTCGAAGATTACCCCAAATTTCTTGGCCTCATAGGTGGGGGTAGAAGGAGGGCCAAGGGAGGCTGGCCAGAGAATGACAGGAAAGGAGGGTGAAGGTGTGCCGATGAGGAGGATCTCAGTCTTGCTGGCATTCAGGCAGAGATCATTGGCGGCATGCCAATCCTGAATGGCAGATAGGTAGTCGGAAATGAGAGAAGGAGAAGAGGTGGCAGAGGGACGCCTGAAAATAGTGTCATAAGCATAGCACTGGACATTTGTTTTCTTTTTTTTCTTTCAATTGTGCATACTTTACATGGTCAGTCTCACAAACTGTTATTGATGCGAAAACCGTGCCTGCATAGCATAGACTCACATATGGGCAATGTGCAAAGCTATGTGCATGCTTTTAACATCAGCACAGAGGGCTTAAACCATCCATCAATATATACATCAGTATCATTACAAATATACATGTTTGCAAATCCAATCTCTTAACAAATGCAACTGTGTTCTATTACAAATACTGAATTGCCAGGGTGCATCACCAAAGGAGCTGTGCTCTACAATCATAATATCATTGTTACCCCTGCTCACTGGGTGCTTGCACGGCCAGAAAGATTAACATATGAGTCATCTATTTATGTGACATTGTGCCATTCAATGTTCTCACTGAGACCTCTGATATGACTTTTAGGGCCTCATCACGAGTCTGGCGGTAACCCTTAAATGCGAGGGTAGTGCTATTACCGCCGCATTTAAGGGTCCGCCAGATCATGGCTTTGGCGGATTTCCCCCCAGCTGTAAGCTGGGGGGAAATCTGCAGCAAAATTGCCGATTTTCAGCACGTTTACCACCAGCGGGAAATCCGCCAGCGGTAATAGTGCGAAATTTCCCCATTGGGCCCAATGGGGAATGAGGAATTCCCGAATGGGCCCAATGGGGAATGGGCAATAACCCTTCCGCCAAACCCGTGATCCGGCGCTAATAGCGCCGGGGGTTTGGCGGTAGGGCTATTAGCGCCAGCGCTAATAGCGCCGGCGTTACTGCCCAACTGGTGATGAGGCCCTTAGTCATAAAAATAGGCTTTTGTTCCAGATTCAACAGCTTTTTATTGACATCCTCCCTCGATTTGCCTTTGATTTTTTTCAGAATAATCCATTCAGTGTTGGTAAAGGTGTGTCCTTTATCCATAAAATGTTTAACTAGCTAAGCTAATTCAATTTTATTTTTTAAATAACTTCTATGTTCAATCATTCTTTTTTTTTTTTACTTTATTTTCCATTTCCAACAATAGAAAAACATAGTATATACAAAATAACAATGATTAGGTCGCTAGCAAGTTTGCATAGAACATCGTATAAGAGACATCAATCAAGGAAACGGTCACAAATCTATAAAAACATGTTGATCTCAACAAATTTCAACACATACCACAAAAGAATTGCAATCAACAACCTCACATACATAACCACAAAAGTCTACATAAAACAGAACACAAACACCCACCCCCCACAACATATGAAGTAGACGAGAAATAATCTGAATACATTTTTTCGAATTAATCAAAATTCACCCATAAAGATCAATGAAATTCCCCATTGTTCATCATAGCACGTTTCTTTGTGTAACTTACAAAGCATAGTCGTCTCGTAATCAAACTTGCACATCAAAAATCCAGTCCTCCACTAGTGGCTTCTTCCTCGTCTTCCAGACCTTCAATATCTGGTTAGTAGCCACTAACAAAACTTTAGTAATCCAACACAATGTTACCCAATCAATTTTATAATCATTGCTTGGTAATTGTAGAATAATTGCAGATGGGTTTGTAGGAAATGTAATATCCCAAACCCGGGCAATCCCATCAATCACATCACTCCAAAGGTTCCTCACCCTCTCACAGCTCCACGACATGTGAAGCAACGTACCTCTCACTTTTCCACAACCCCAACAACTATCACAATCGGTCATACCTAAGGCACACATGCGAGCTGGGGTCCAATAGATTCTACCCAAAATCCTCTGATGAATGTAGCGTAGCTGCAAATCCGCTTTAGCCCTTACTGTAACTCTCCAGACCTTTTCCCATTCAACTAATGTCAATTCGCTACCCAGCTCCTCTGTCTATGCCAATCTCAATTTTTCCCACAAGTCAGTCCACTGCACATCCAACTGCATAGCTCTCAAAATATGACACTTTTTGCGATCCACAGTTCAGTATATTGAAGATGTCAGGTTCCCGCAATAGCGGAGCGTCCATCATTCGAATCCTTTCAGACATCAAACCCATCAAATCGCCATATCTCCTTAACTCTGTTTTGTAATCAAAATTTTTCTACTAGCCTTTCAAAGGGGACCATTCCATCTTTACCCCAAATGTCACCAACCTTTAAAATACCCCAGCTAATCCAACTTCTCCAATTCAAAGGTCTATTATTAATCTGCAGACCAGGGTTATGCCAAGCGAGGCTTCTTTGTAAATGAATAACCCTTGCTCATTTCCCACTATTAGTGACATCAATGCCTCTTTCAATAAACGTACTTTCCCCTGTAACTTTCCAAACAAATATAAACACTTAATGTCATACAGCAAGATATTTTGCACTTCAATCTGTACCCACCAAGGCATCTGGTTCAGATCTCCAACAGAATTGCTGGACACCTTTTTCAAGAGGAAACCATTACTATAGTTCTTAAGGATTGGATATCCAAAGCCTCCATCCTTGACACTGCGAATGATAATGTAACGTGGAATTTTAGCCTTTTTCCCACCACTCCCCAAAGTAAATCTTGAAATAATCTATCTAACTACTGCAACACCTTCCTTGTGAAAAGTAAGGGCAATGACTGGATAACATACAGGACTTTCGGTAATAAAATCATTTTGATTGCATTAACTTTAGCCCAAATGGTCATTGTGAAACGTTTCCACCTTCTAATATCCATCCGAAGGACCTCTATAATTCTATCTACATTATAATTGACCAATTTTCCTACATCACGAATAATGTGTATACCTAAATATTTTACACTCACATTTTCCCATTTACAATCCCAACCTAACAGCTGTTCTTGCCTAGGTGAGCTTCTTACTGGAAACACCTCAGTCTTTCCCCAATTAATCCGATAATCTGACAATTTACCTACTTCTTCAAATATACTCTTCAACAAAACACCTCCCTCAGCAGGATTACTCAAAATAACTACATCATCATCAGCATAAGACAAAACCTTGACTTCTCCATCCCCCACACACAAACCTTTAATTCCTCTATGCTGTTGAATATATGCCGACAAAGGTTCTAACACCAAATTAAATAACAGGGTGGACAAAGGACAACCTTGTCGCGTGCCCCTAAACAATTGTAACGACCCTGAAAATCCACCATTCACCCACACTTTAGCCGTTATCTCCGTCTGCAAAGACTGAACAGCCCTAACAAACAGAGGCCCAAACCCCAATTTCGACAGTGTGTAATTTAAGAACCTCCAGTTCACCCTATCGAATGCTTTTCCAGCATCTAAAAATATAAGTAAAACATCTTTGGTCACAGAACCTGGCAAATCCAAAACATCCAACAACGTTCTGATATTGTCATACCCATATCGATTCTTCATAAATCCTGTCTGAGCTCGTTCTATTAAATCCCCCATATATTAAGTCGAACAGTCTGAATCCTAGTGAAAATGTTCATATAAACATTAAACAAGGAAATAGGTCTATAATTACAGCATCTAGTTGCATCTTTCCCTGGTTTCGGAATCACTGCATTAATGTCTACCTTCCTCAGAGACAACAGGAAGAACAATCTTCTAAAAAAATGTATATAACTCTTCCATCTGTGGGACCACATCCTCTTTATACAGGTCTGCATAAAATAAGCAAAAGCATTCACCAATGTCATCCTTTTTGACCAGTATCTCACCACGGTCATTCACAATTTTCTGGATATACATCCTCTCAGTATAACTCTTTAGTTTATTAGCCAAAATGTTTCCCCCACGATCCCCTCTTCCCAATATTTTTGTTTCATATAATACAATCCTTTTTCAGCCTGCAAATTCAACTCACATTGTAACTTTTCCTTATCAACTGTCATTCTAGCCCTTATTTTCTCATTATTTGTCAACACATAGGTTCTCTGTAATTTACTGAGTTCCTCTTCCAGGTCTTTCAATTTAGCATCCTCAAACGTCTGAACACTAGCAGTCCAATCCATTAGTTCTCCCATAATGGAAGCCTTAAAGGAATCCCATACTACCATACTATCCGCTGATCTGTCGTTTTCTTGAAAATAAGTCAGAATTAACATTTTTAATGCTACCAAAACATCCCCATTTTTCAACACAAACGGTTTCAGCCTCATCTATAAACACCTTTCCGTTCAGAAACAATTGATAACCTTGTAGTAACCATAGAATGGTCTGAAAGGTATCGTTCCCTTATCCTCGCCTCCAAAACCGTCTCAGCTAAATTATCTGACATAAGGATATAGTCAAGTCTCGAATATGAGTCGTGTACCGACGAGTAAAATGAAAATTCCCTATCATTCCAATATGAATTCCTCCAAACATCAACCAAATCAAAGATTCCCATAAAATCTTGGAACTCCATACTTGATGACTGACCCGTGAAGCTACATGACAAAGACCTATCCATTACAGGATCTAGCACACAATTAAAATCACCTCCAATGATGATTGACTCCCCTCCCATGTCACACAATATCTCCTTTAAAGACTCAAAAAACGGTCTCTCTCCTGCACTGGGACCATAAACCGATCCAATTGTTAACATTTTGCCCTCACATTTTAAATCCAGCAAGATAATACGTGCTTTTGGGTCCATACTTACCTTATCAATACATCCATTAAAACCTTTTCTCAACATAATTCCTACCCTTCTGGAATTAGATGTGTAGCTATTCAATAACACCTTTGCATATTTAGCATTAGCCAATAAATTCCCAGTACCATCTATTACGTGTGTTTTCTGAAATTTGAGCAGAAAATGGCAATGTGGTGGGCGAGAGTTGCCAGTATTGGTTAAAGAGCCAGGGTGAGAGATTGGTCCCCTGGGGAACACCGCAGGTAGAGAGAGAGAGATAGAGGAAAGGAAGGACCCAAGTTGGACCTGGGAGGGTCGATCTGAGAGGAAAGAGGTCAGCCAGGCCAGAGTCTGATCGGTGATGCCCAGGTTGTCAAGGACACAGTTGAGCAGGATGGGATGGTTAACAGTGTCGAAGGCGGAAGAGAGATCGAGTAGGATGAGAATGGAGGGAATGTTAGAGTCAAGGTTGGAGAGCAGATCTTCACAGATGTTCAGGAGAGCAAGAGCTGAAGCCAGACTGGTCATCGTGGAGACAGCCAACAGAATCAGAAAGGATGCTAAGATGAAATAGACAGCCTTTCCAGGAGAATGCCCAGAAAAGGAGTAATGGAAATTGGGCGATAATTAGCCGAGCAAGAAGGGTCAGCCCTGCGTTTCTTGAGAAGAGGATGCACAAGAGAGTGCTTGAGAGGATAGGGGAAGGCTCCTGAGGCAAAGGAGAGGTTGCAGAAATCGGCCAGGGCAGGAGCGAAGGTGTCAATGGGGTCCTTTATGGTTTTAGAAGAACAGGGATGAACCTGTTTTGACGAGACTTTCATAGATTGGATTTGTCTAGCGACTTCATCAGGGGAGAAAAGAGGAAAGGAAGAGAAAGAGGGTGGCGGGGTGACTGAAGGAGGGTCATAGTTCAGAGGAGAGAGGAGATGAAGGGGAGGGAAGGAGAGGGTGGACAGGTTGTCCTGGGTTTTTGAGACGAACTGAGAGGCAAGGGCTGTGCAAAAGGCCTGGGAGGTGACAGGGGTAGAGACTGCAGCAGGGTTGGCTAGCTCCTTGCAGATTTTAAAGAGTTCGGCCGAGTTTTTAGATGCCGCAGAGACATGGGATTGGATGTGGGCTCTCTTTTTAGTGTGGCAGAGAGTGGGTATTGTCTTTGTAGCAGGCGACATGTCAATTTGTCAGAGGATGAAAAAGAAGCCCTCAATTTCGTCTCAGCCGCGCTACACTTACGCTTAAGTGTAGCTAGGTCCGAGTCGTACCAAGGATTGCACTTGACTTTGGGCTTCAAGGGATCATCATGACCGGGGCAAGAGCATCAAGAGTACCGGAAATAGAGGTGTAGAGCATGGATAGGGCTGTGTCAGGATGTGAATCATCCAGAGGTGGAGGGGGAGAAAGAAGGTGGCGGCGTAAGCCTCCAGTGACACACGCTTCATGGGACGGAGGTCCAAGAAAGTAGGTGGCAGTGTTGGGGTAGACCTTGCCTGGGGGGAGAAAGTGAGAGATGAGAGGAGGGAGTGATCGCTCCAGGAGAGGGGAGTGGTCAGAGGGATGGAGGGGGGGGGGGGCAGAGGAGATCAAGACATGAAGTGTGTGCCCTGCAGAGTGAGTTGGGCCAGAGGGGAGGCTAGAAAGGGAGAGGGAGTCACAGAGGTCACGGAAAAGTACAGAGGAGGAACAAGGAGTGTCAAGATGGATATTGAGGTCACCAAGAAGGAGGAGTTGAGAGTTTGAGGCCAGGAGGGAGGAGGAGACGTCCACCCACTCAGAGAGGAAAGAGGTGATCTGTCCAGGTGGCCGGTCGATAGTAGCCATGGTGATGGAGTGGCTAGGAGAGAGAGAGCCTGCAGACAAGTCATTCGAAAGAGGAGTAAGTCTGCGTGGGAATGATGGAGGCAGGAATCCACTCAGGAAAGATCAGGGCTACACCACCTCCTGGCCGGGTGTATCCACATGCAGAGAGGATCTTGTAGCCATCAGGGGGAGGAGAGTGTCAAAGCTCATGACAGAGCTGACGGTGAACCATGTCTCGGTAAAACCGAGGACATCAAGGTCTAATTCTTCTGTGGTTTACAGTGCAGCATGCCTGCCTCAAGATGAGGCGCCTCAGCTCCACCTGGCGGCCAATTGGGCTCAGGAGATGGAGTCTCAGTCGGACAGGCTCCCAATACCACCGCTGCCCTTGCCCGATCTTCACTGGTGGTTGATGTATGACAATGTTGCTGTGGGCGCCCCCTTTACCCAACCAGAGCTTTCCCATGTGATTATGCTGACTCCCCTCTTTCGGGCTGTGCGGGCTACTCTGGAGCTCTACGCAATTCATGGTGCATGGTACAGGGTGGAAGACCTCCTGCATTTAAATCTGCTCGAGCTAAGGGCAGTGGGTCTGGCCCTCAAGGCATTTCTGCCCCTTATCAGGGACAGGTCGGTGCTGGTCAGGATGGACATCTCCACAACAATGTTTTAGTTTTACCTGAACAAGCAGTGTAGCACCCGTCCCCCCCTTCTCCTCTGAATGGAGGCGGTTTTGATTTGGGAATGGGCCCTGATGGAGGGAATTTGGATTTCGGCAGTCCACCTCCCATGGGACAGCAATGCGGAAGTGGACCTGCTGAGCTGCTTGGGGTTCAACACCTACAAGTGGGAGTTGCACACAGAATCCTTGTTGCACCTGTTCCAACTGTGGGGGTACACAGACCTGGACTTTTTCGCATCTCCTCGAAATTCCAAGTGTCCCCAGTTTGCTTCATGGGCAAGACCGGGTCGGGTTGTCTCTGGGAGATGCCTTCCAGATATGTTGGCACTGCTGCAGGAGTTATGCTTCCCCCCCCTCCTCCAACGGACCCTCTGCAAGTTCGAGGACTAAGTGGGCTACAGCCTCATCCGGGTTGCCCCCCACTGGGCTTCGAGAGCCTGGTTTTCGGATCCCCTGTAGTTGTGGTCCTAGGGGCCGAATGCCTTTTGATCCCCAGCAGAGGCTTTCTGACATAGTAGGGTGGTGCAGTGGAACATCCGGACCTGGCCAGGCTGGCTCAGGCGGCCTGGTTCCTGACAAGCTGAGGCTTCAGTATGCACGGTTTTTGGATGACAACTGGTACATTGTTCAACCGGCCCGGCAGCCCTCTACTCAGTCCCAGTATAAGAGCAAATGGACTTGGTTCTGCCATTGGGCTCATGTCAAGGGTTTGGATACTGTCAACTGTCCGCCGGACGATGTACTGGCTTTTTCAGTGCACCTGGCTCATTTTGGAGCGCAGGTGGATACTTGCCTGATTTATTTGGTGGCCATCTGAGCGTACAAGAACTCCCCAGTTCATGTGTTTTCGGAAGTTAACCCGGTGTTTAAGGCCCACCTCAAGGGGTTGTCTAGGCTTTTTCCTCCAGTGCATAGACCGCACACGGGCTGTGGACATATGGCTGATGACACTAAAGACAGTTTTGTTGGCGGCTCTCACCTCATACACGTAGGTTCAGCGAGCTGTAGGCGGTGCCTTCATGCAAGCCTTTCACCACGTTTCACAATGACAAGGCCATCTTGCGCACTCCCCCAAACCTCTTGCCTAAGGTGGTGTTTCCATTTAATCTGAATCAAAAGATTTATCTCCCGGTGTTCTTCCCGAACCCTCAAAGGGTCTCTGCATTCCCTGGACCTCAAGAGGGTCCTCAAGTTTTATCTCTCTCTCACGAAATTCTACAGGAAGTCTGAGGCACTGTTTGTCCCTTTCAGGGGCTCCTCCCCCGGCTCTCAAGCTTCCAAGACTCTATCGCTCGTTGAATGGTTCAGGCCATTTCAGAGGTGTATACGGCCATGGGCAAACCAGTGCCAGAGGTGATCCATGCCTATGAGGTGAGGACTAAGGCCATGGCTATCGCGTTTCAGAGACATGCTTCTTGGGATGTCCTAAGCAGGGCGGTACTTGGGCCTACCCGTTGGCTTTCTGCAGGCACTATTCCCAGGACACCAGCTCTAGACGCGATGCAGAGTTTGGTCAGGCGGTTCTGAAGAACCTGTTTGGATCAATCTAGGCATATGGCAGGTTGTTGCGGCTCCACCCTAATGGGCTTGTTCGGTGAAATTGCCCACAAGGATGGAGGAAAGGGGACGTGACGTATGAGTAATTAAAGTTACTCACTGTAGTGACTAGAGTACTCAAAGTCCATAGTCCTTTTTCCTCCCTATGTCCCACCCACCTTCCCCCACTTGTATGCTAGAGGCTAATATGTAATAATCGTAGCCAGGTATCTAAGCGTCCGATGTGTTCAAAGGGGACTGAGGTGAGGTGCCGGAGGGCGGGGCCTCAGCAGGGCGTTCCCATGCCTGAGGCAGCACCCCCGCATGCTATAAATTTAAAGGGGAAGTTCAATTTTTCCCTGCCAAAAGTTCCGGTACCGTCCCCATGTTGGGGGACACCCAAGGATGGAGGCAAGGGGACTATGGACTATGAGTGCTCTAGTCACTATGGTGAGTAAATTTTGATGCTTATATCTGCTTAGATTCATCTACGATTTCATCAAAGATTTTAACACCTACCTTGCCCATGATCTCCACCTTCTCTCCTAACTTCCAATGTTATGCGGACGACACGCAGATCTCCTTCAAGCTTCCCTCCACTGCCTCCTATTCTTCCTCTCTCATTCCTGACTGTCTGCTATTCAGACATGGTACTCTGCTAACGATCTGTGCCTTAATGCCAGTAAGACTGGGATCCTGCTTCCTCCTTACCTCCTACACTCTGACTGCCCTCCATGGGCCCCCTCCACTATCCCTCCCGTGAGGCAAAAAACCTTGGTGACATCTTGGACTCCTCTATCTCCTTCTTTCCTCACATCACAGACCTTGCCAAGAAGGCCCACTTTCAGCTGAACCTCCTCAGAGGCATTCCCCCTTTTCTCACTTTCCCCCAGAATGTCAATGTCTCTAGAGCTCCGGTCCTCTCCAGGCTGTATTACTGCAACAGCCTCTTCCTTAATCTGCCTAACTCCTCCCTTTGCCCCCTTCAACGGATCCAGAATTGGACTGTGAGACTTACCTGAAGCCCAGGGACCACATATCTCCAGCCCTGAAATCTCTCCACTGGCTCCCAGTTGTTGGAAGGCTCAAGTTCAAGACCCTCTGCATCATCGACAAGGCTTTCTGGGGCCTGGGACCCCGCTACATCCAACTCCTTCTCCCGAAATACCTACCCGCTAGAGCCTGTAGGTCTTCTAGTTCCGACTCTCTGCAGATCAGACGCTTTTCCAAGCAGAGAGTGGGGGTAGATCTCTCTCCTTCGCAGGTTCCTCCCTCTAGAATGGCCTACCTGCCCCTCTCAGACTTGAGCCGGACCTCCTTCGGTTCTGGAAGCGTCTCAAGACCGCCTGTTCTCCTCCTCCTTACCACTCCCCCTATTCTGCTAATGTCCCACTCTTCCTCTTTTTGACTGGCTGCCTGGTTCTTTAAGATTCTTACAGGGCAACAGGCCCGCCTCAACCAATCTACCCCTGCACTTGGTCTCCCCTGACTCCCCCTAACCTGCACTTGCCCTTCTGGGCTCCCTCCCCCTGCACTAGCTTGGCTGGGCCTGCACCCCATTGAGCCCTCCTGCCCTGTCCCTCGCACTTAGCACATGGACCTCTTTTCCCTGCACTCTCTGCTTTCTCCTGGCACTTGCCCACCTGGCACTTCTTGTTACTGCACTTGCACAATCTGAATGGCACAAGGCCTCAAAGGACCATTTTCGTTTTTGATCATTTTTGTTATTCACCCCTGCCCCCCCACCCCCACCTTGCCTTGTTGCTCCTTGAATCACCTGTTGCTGTATAGGCACATTATAATTAAATAAAATAAATACATACATAACAACATACACATTATTTCACCATCCTACACTCGTGAAGGACCATAGGTACAGTGCACGTCCCACTAGGGATAGTATTACAAATACGCCGTGTCAACGTCCCTTTCTGAATTTCAAAAACAAGTCATGCAATGCACCTACCACTAGATGTCGGCCTATGCAAAGCATATGCATCTAAGCAAATACAAGCATCAGAAAGACGATTAGAGGTATGTAACATTTGTCTCATATATGTATTTGTTAAACCAACAAAAACTTAGTCTACAAACAAAAGAAATCATAACATTAAGGTAACAACATGTTTGTTTCACCTTGTTTTTATGTTTGCACCCCGATGCCTGCTGGCTTTTCGGCGCAATATAAACCAATAAAGAAATAAGAAAAATATATTCAATTAAATCAAATATGGTAACCTTAACTCACCCAGTTTTTGTTTTATAACATTTAGCTGGGTTGTAACATTTTTTACATTGAAGGTGATGTAATTTGTCTCAGAAATATTTGTCTGTGTTTGATAAAAATGTGAAATCGTTTTTTTATCGCTTTTTGTTAATGTGCGTTACATTTGGGCTGCTTTTGCAACTATATACATTTTGCATTATTTAGTACTTTTGTTTTAGTAGAAATTGGATGTTTGTATTTGTGTTTATGAAAAGTATGAGTATTATAATTTAAATGTTACTATGTAAATTGTATAAATTGAGTATTTGTAATTTGTTGAAATACATGTTTTTCGAAAGTGTTTATTACATTGAATTTTTGTTTAGTGTATCTTTTATGTTTGTGTACTGTATGTTGTATTTTATGTTAATTTATATGCAATTTTTAAATGTAATTTGGCTATTTTTTTTAAATATAAATTATAAAATTGAAATGTTTATATATTGTTTTTTTACTGAGATGTTAACGTTAATTTTTGATGTAGTATATGAGCTGAGTATTTTATGATTAAATAGAAGTGTTTATGAATTATATGTATATATCTTTTTAATTATGGGTTTTTGTGAATTATAAAAATATGGTATTGTTTGATGTATTAGCGGTGTACATGGAAGATGATTTGTTTGTAAGGATGTACTTTTATTTATTATATAATAGTTGATGTTTTTATGTTTATGGGTGAGTTAAGATTACCATGATATTTGATCTAAATATATTTTTTAATCTATTGTGTGAGAAACCAAAGGTGTCTCACCCACTAGTCCCCTGGCATCTGTCATCCAGGTGGCCAGTAGACAGCCATCGCTTTTGGATCCAGTTCCTGGGGTGGACTAGTGCGGGAGGATCACCTGGGTGAGGGGTCTTCGGGGAGTGGGACACCGGATGGTGAGACGCATTATCCCCTTCCCTGTAACACCTTTACCCCATCCTACCAGGGAGGATATTTAGGAACTCTATCCCCCCCCCCCTATTACAACACAAACACTTTCTCATGGACAGCCTGCTATGAGAGAAAACAGACTATCAACCGAGCAGTATACCTGACGTGTCCCAATAAAATGGTCAGGCGAGGTCAGGCAGTTTCTGGCCATCACACACACCTGACTTCCATTAAGCTTCTCCACACGGATAAAAGGCGGAGCACAAGAGCATACTCTGAGCGAGGTGAAGCACACCTGGAAACGGCAGTTTTGAGACAGCAGATGAATGAGAGAGAAAAGACCGCAAAACAGAAGGGCATCACAAGGGTGGGAGACCAATTGAAGATTTTGTGTCAAAGTGGGTCTGAGCCCTGCGGACGGGGACCTGTGGTGAACAGTGAATCACACGAGAATTTGCATATGTTAAATCCTAAGGGAAAAGGAACTTTAATGTTTGTCGTGTTGCAAAAGGTATTAGTGCTATTACCTGCTTCAGAGAACAAACTAATGTCCAAGTGGCATGGACCATATGAGGTATTAGAATACATGGGACCTTGTAACTATAAGATTTCCCAACCTGGTTGCCACCTTAAAACACAAGTCTACCACATTCATCTTCTAAATGAATGTAAGGAAGTTCCTTCAGAATCGAATGCAACCATTTTGTCCAGTTTATTACCAGAGGATTCGGATAACACTGTGCCAATACCACCCGACTTGATTAACAACCAAAAACAAGATCTGTATGATCTCATAAGACAGTTTACTGATGTTTTTAGAGAAGAGCCAGGGAGAGTGAAGGATATTTATCATCGCATCTGCACTCCAGAAGGCAACGTGGTACATTTAAAACCTTACCAACTACCTGAATCCCAAAAAGAAACCATTGTTCAGGAAGTAAAGCAGATGCTTGAGGCTAATATTATTGAACCATTTACTAGCCGCTGGTCCTCCCCTATCATATTGGTGGCAAAGCCTGATGGGAGTTGGAGGTTTTGCATCGACTTTAGAAAGGTAAATGCCATATCTGCCTTTTATACTTACCCAATGCCACGTATTGACAATCTTATTGACCGGTTTGGTAATGTTGTCTATTTCTCTACTATAGACCTTATGAAAGGTTATCGGCAGGTCCCATTATATGGACCTGACAAGGAAAAAACTGCTTTTGCCACTCCCATAGGCCTATTTCAATTTTAAGTATAACCATTCGGTCTACATGGAGCTCCCGCAACATTTCAGTGATTAATGGATACGTTTCTACAGCCTTAATAAAGCTTTTGCAGAGCCTATATAGAGGATATTGTGAAACACAGTAGAACTTGGGCAGATCATTTGTACTACCTTTATACTGTCATGCGAGTACTAAGGAAAGCAGGTCCTAACTGCGAACTCCTGAAAATGCAAATTAGCTCAATCTGCAGTTAAATAACAAGGTTTTTCGTGGGTGATGGCACAGTTCACCCCCAGCAAGAAAAGGTTCCAGCGTTTCTTGACACCCGTATGCCAAAAACAAAAAAAGACCTAAGAGACTTTCTGGGATTAATCGAATACTCCCGCCAGCGTATTCCACATTTTTCAAGCAAGACCTCCCGACTCACTGACAAACTGAAGAATGCGGAAACACAAAAGATCAGGTGGGATGAGGTAGATGAGATTTTTTGCACCACTCTTAAGCAAACCATGTGCCAAAGCCCCATTCTAAAAGTAGCAGATTTTTCTAAGGAATTTTTCTTTGATGGATCTAAGGGCCGTCCTTTCTCAAAATCGTGATGGGCTAGAACACCCTATATTATACATCAGCTGGATATAATTTCCTAGGGAAAAGAACTTCTCGAGCTTGAGGAACTGGCTATTAAATGGGCTGTCCTACATCTAAAATACTATCTGTTAGGCCACAAATTCAGACTGATCACGGACCACTCGCCCATAGTTTGGATCAGGGCCTCCTCCCATCTACTCTTCTTGGGTCTTCCTCTCAGGTGGTCAGGGAAGGGTCATCACTTTTGGATCCCGACCATGTGGGTGGATATGTGAGGGAGGTTCACCTGGGTGGAGGGACTTTGGGGAGTGGAGGAAAGATGCCTTTAGGTGAGTCATCGTATCCCCGTTCCTTTGTCAGAATACACCCTACCCTCCCCCTATCTTTGTAGCTTATTACCAGTCTTCCCCAATGTCTCACACACCAACTGTCTCACATTCATATTCCTTTAAGACTGGGATGAGGAAGAGGCAACTAGGAGTAATGCACACTTCCATCTGTGCCCACCACTTTGGTACTGGTATGAGGAAGAGGACTGTGGAACAACACTATAACGGTCAGGCATGTTCCAGTGACAGAAGTAATTATGATCAGGCAAAGGACTTGCACCTGCAGCCAATTGAGAGGGTACAGGTGCATATAAAAAGGAGAGACCCACCTGCAGAGGGGGGAACCACCTGGGAAGCGAGATTGATGTGGAGCAGGCTGCTGAGGGACCGGTGAACAGGACGCAGACCCCCTTGACCCTAAGAATTACAGGCCGATCGCCAACACCCAATTCCTGGCGAAACTCATTGACCACACTGCGTACTCTCAGCTCAACCATTTCATAGAATCCAACAAACTACTAGACCCCGCTCAATCAGGCTTCAGACCGCGCCATGGAAGAGAAACCACCCTGATCTCGATCTGGGGCGATCTCAAGATCTCGGCAGACGCAGAGGGTTGCGCAGCGCAGATTCTCCTTGATCTGTCAGCAGCCTTTACAACGTTAACCATTCTATCCCCCTTGACCGTCTCCACTGCATGGGAATCCGAGGCTCAGCACTCAAACGGATTGCCTCCTTCCTCCGCAACAGGAAACAAATCGCTTTCCTCTCCCCTTTTGTCATAACCGATTGCGCCGTGAACTCTGGAGTAACCCAAGTCGCCTGCCTCTCTGCTCTCCTTTTCAACCTCTATCTGACCCCTCTACCAGGAATCATCCAAGCTCCCAACCTTACCTGCTACAACTATGCTGACAATACCCAAATTACCCTAAGTATTCCCGAAACAAGCTCCAACCCACGTCCCGACCTTGAAGATTGCCTAAGAGATATCAACTGATGAATGACAAAAAAACCACCTCTTTCTGAACCCAGATAAAACTGAGATCATGGTGTGCAGCAATATTGCCCTTCACCCGCATCCACTCCCATGGCCTGCCTGCCTTGGCACCCTCCCTCCGAAATAGTAAAAAACCTTGGCTGCACTATGGACTCGGGCCTAACCCTCTCCCGTCAGATCAATAATGTATCAAAACCCTGTCACTACCACCTCAAACTCCTAAAACGCATTTTCCCTTACCTCACCTATCGCAACATACTCGCTACTATTATGTCCATTGTTATGTCGAGACTGGACTATGCCAACTCCTTATACCTAGGTGCCCCAGCTTACCAACTTAACAAACTCCAGAGAGCCCAAAACACTGCCGCCAGACTCCTTCTGGCTCTGGGACACAGGGATCACATCTCCCCCACTCTCCACACCCTTACCATGGGGCGAAGGCCCCTTTTCAAAATCCTATGCATCACCCACCGAGCAGTGCACAAGGCCGGCCCAGCAAACCTACAAAAGAAGATTAAAACCTACCACCCATCACGCACCCTAAGATCCAGCACTGCCCTCTTACTAGTGATTCCAGCCTCCAATTCAACCAGGATTGGAGAGTCTGCCTTCTCAACCTTGGCTCCAACTCTGTGGAGCTCAATCCCTCCACATATTCGACACAACCAAGACTGCATGGGCTTCCGCAAAGCTCTAAAAACCAGGCTCTTTCCATAGACCTGAATAGGACCATGTAGGGCCGCTGAAACCCAACATCATCATGGACCATGACTACAATGACATTACATTGGAAAATAATTACTGCCTGCAGACAGCTGTTTGGGAGATACCGAGTGAAGAGACCACAGAAAATGACCAATAAGTCAACAAGACAGAATTAGGAAATGGATACCACAGATGGCACCCTTCACGTCCTGCAGGCTCCAAGATATGTAACTGCTAACTCTCTGCTTCCCGAGTCTACTACTCAGGCCTAGCAGCCTCTTGCGCCATCAAGTTGATAATACCCTTTCGCTCCATACCCTGCCCCAAATACTTACCTAAGATACAATCCAACCTAGGTGCTAAAACACCCAAACTCTACAATGCCTCTGTCAAGTCTATCCTCTAGCGCCACTGCCTTGATGTTACTACATTGGTGCGAAATATCCCCTGTCGTATAACCAAATATCCTGCCTAGACCTACCTGCAACCCACCATAAACCACAACCAGAGACTGGGAAAATGGGCTCGGTGTGACTACGTTGGTGCGAGAGAGCTCCGGTCCTATAACCAAATATACTGCCAAATCTTACCCTGCAACCCACCATAAGCCATAACCAGTGACCCAAAACTGGGCCCCTAAGATGCATAGCGCTAGGCCTAAGAATAATGACCCTCTGACTGAGCAATCATATCTTACTCTGCTTCTAGCTGTGAATCTACCTCAGTGTACCACTACCGCAAAACGTGGGGATGACCACTACCAGCTCATCCAGATCCAGATTGTAATCCTGGAACAGTGGGCTCGTAAGAATAAACCATCCGCTCCAGACACTTACCTCTCCTACCACTATGCTCACTCTCTACTTTACACCAACACTCAGTAGAGCGCAGCTATAACCCTCTATCACATTGCTCACATACAAACAATACTCCACGAACACCTCAAATTCCTATTAGAATGCAGCTATACCCCATGAAACAATTGGCCTAGCTGCACACATAGAAATCCTACACAGGCCGAATGCCGCCAAAATGCAGGCTCGGAGACCAACCGCCTCACTGCATACATTTGACTGATCTCTCACTACCACCGCACCAAGTGTTAGTATGCAGCCACCATCACGCAATCACACTGGCTGCACACATAGCAAGTGCACCCAAGCACTGTTTTCTATCTGCTTCCTCGATTGACCTGGACTGCGGTCCCCAAGAGCGTTAAACCCACAGGTGCTTTGAGATCATACCAATGATATATAGGGCACTATATAAATGCCAAATAATAACAATAACAGGTGATCCTCCCTCGCTTCTCCGCCTGCAAGGCCGGGATCCAATAGCGATGGGCTTTCCCTGGCCACCTGTGTCGAGAATCCAAGGGGTTGAGAAGTGAGAATAGCCTCAGGTTTCTCACACACCATTAACCTCCCTTTCCTGTTTGTGTTGTCAAGTGGTCCATGGTAATTATATTGGATTAACTTCTATCTGGAGTAACGGTATTCATCCCATCTTGACTACAACTTGTTAACAATACCTGTTAAGTGAGTCTCTGCCAGCTTCTTCTCAAACTGAAATTTATCAAAGGTCTTTGCTTTCCACTAAGTACTGTCCTTTCCTTAGGTATTGAATATGGTGGCCTTTCTTGTAACCATCAGGATTTTCCTGGGTGCATTTCTATGCAAGTGCTACTCTTTAGGTGGGTCTTATTCCATTTACTTACATTTAGTTCGCTCCTGACTCTTCTTAGTGTTCCTTATTTTTTCCTTACAGCTTGACAAAATTCTGTTTCTCATTTTCGCTCTTTCGTCTGAAACACGGGTTCCTCTGGTTGGCTATAATAAGGGAGCCTGAGTTTTAGAAGAAAGGTCACCCTCTGTGAAGGTGGCCCTGATTAGGGTTGGATTGTCAACTAAATCCTGATAGAATAGGAAGACTTAAAGCATAAAGATGGATAGGACCTCTGAAACTCTGTTTTGTTTCAGTTGGTTACTGACCTGCGTAACGATATGACAGCGACTCATTCCTCTATCCATTAAAGGATTGATACTTTACAGAGCACAGTGCATCCTTTGCCTCCTAATGAGTTTGCAGGAACTTCTGTGGGTGCTCCATCACCACGAGCGCCACCACCTAACACTAGCCTGTCTTGTTACCTTCTCAGTTTCCATTGGCCCTCAAGGAACGGTTCCTCAGAGATCCAAAGATCTACCGTGCATTCATCAACCAATGCAAATTGCAGTTTCTGTGCCGTCCTTCTGCTTTTCCAGATGCTACCACCAAGGCACTGTTTGTCCTCCCACATTTAGGCGGTATCACAGCAGCATGAGCGAATCCCTTATTAGAAGCCAATAGCCCTGTATTGTATGATTTTGATGCTCTTTTAGTGGCTATGAATCATGTTTTTGATGCACGTTACAGGGCTAAAGCCACTGATTTATAATTTCTTGATCTAAAACAAAGGAACCTCCCCTCTTTTGACAAATCTAGTTTGCTTTAACTAGCTTCCTGCAGAGACCACTTGGCTGAAGGACAAAAAAGCTGCCATCTTTTATAACGTATTATCAGAAGAGCTTTAAGACGTTTTAGCTACTGTTTGTGAGAACCTGAAGGTGTCCCACCCGCTAGTCCCCAAGATCTGTCGTCCAGGTGGCCAGGACACGGCCATCGCTATTGGATCCAGTTCCTGGGGGTGGACCAGTGGGGGAGGATCACCTGGGCGAGGGATATTCGGGTAATGGAAGTGAGACGCGGTACCCCATTCCCTGTAACACCTTTTCCCCATCCTAACCTGTAGAATATTTAGAAGCTCTACCCCCCCCCCCTCCTTTCCGACACAAACACTTTCTTACACCATAACAGACAATGGACCAACACCAGAGCTTTTTACCTGAAATGTACCAACACACAAGTCAGGCAATTGACAATAAACACGCATACCTGATGGCCCTTTACCTTCCCCGCAGGGATAAAAGGCGGAGCACGAGAACACACTACGAGCAAGGCCGAACACACAAGACTACAGCTATACCGGACCAGCAGTTCAAATGGAGGAGAAATATCGGCGAGACCTGGAAGGACGACGAAGGGGGCCCTTGCCCTTTTCAACTCAGACCTGCGAAGCCTCCGAAAGGGAATGCATTAGACGGGGGTTACAGCTGGCATGTAGAGGAGCAGTTGTCAACGGTGCACAGGGGCCTCACGCATTGATTGCACAGGCGTGCTGGCTACCGTGGTACCGTCCTTGACTCCAGAGGTAAGACCAGCCAACGGGTTCAAGACAGCCGATGAGTCAGAGAAAGCTGACGGCAGACTGGCTTGTGTTGAGCACATAGTTGCAAGTGGCAACATTGGATGAATGCAAGAACCAAAGTGCTTGTGTGTGGTTGAACCTTTGTAAAAGCCCAGAGAAGGGCTAGCTTCAGAGTGGTCAGGCGCTGTAGGAGTGCTCATTCGAAGGACTCTTGCTGGCCCCTGTTGTGATGAAAACTGCAAGTACCATAAGGCCCTAGGAATGGGCGACGTGAGATGTCAGAGTAGTCCTACAAAGGTCATGTCACATCCTTTGTATGATCAAAAGTCTCTGACCCATCGCCCAAGGTACAAGGTTAAAGAAGAAACTTTTTGTTTGTTGTTTTGAACCCACAGGCCTTCTAAGGCAAGAGACTTTGAAGAAAGCGATTTAGCCCCTGAAGGTTCTAATATCGTTGAACCTGAATTGTAAGCCTCGTGCTGTTAGAGGCCCAGGAGTGTGCTGTGCTCAGGAATTCCGCCTTGTCCTGTGCTTGAAACGTGGGGAAGGGAGACCCAGCCATACCATCCTGACTTATTTTGCGAACACTTCTTTCTTTTCTGGTGAACATTATCCCACACTCTTTTTTGTAACTTAGTGGTAAGGATTGGCAATATTTTATTTTTTGTATAGGCCCTTTTTATTTGACAAGACGCTACTCGCACTGCCTAATTATTATTTGATGGTCGTAGCGTGCTCCCATCTTAGATTTAGGTTAGGCGTTTATCACACCCATTATAAAGTTCAATAAACACCCTTGAACTGTGATCTCTTGTGTCTGTCTTTACTGTTGCCACAATGGGTTCCTTATATGTTCCAGTTGTGCCATCAGGGTTTCATGAATTAATAGACATGATGTTGCAGATAGATGCTCGCAGAGCTGATAGGAATGGCAAGAAGCGGTAGCCTCAGTTACTTCTTGTCAAGTTAGTGCAGAATCAGAACCAATGCAGATTGGTGTGTTTGGGGCCCCTTAACCACAGCTGAATGAGAACATAGACGAAAAGCTAATCTATGCATGTACTGTGTGTCCTCTGATAATTTCTTATGCAATTGACCCAAGCGTCCGATACGTAAACAGGGAAATGCTAAAACTCACCTGTAGTTGGAGTCCCTCGGCCGAGTAAGTTAAGTCTCGACTCCCTTATTAGAAATCAGTTGACACCTGTTTACCTCCCTGTTTATTTTGAAATGTCAGCTAAAGCCCCACGTCTAGCTTGTGCACTGATCGACTTAGAGGCAACTGGCACCTATATGGATGTTCATTACGCCGGCCAAACTGAGTTTCCAAGTGTACCATAGACTCACCCAGAAGTGATCAAAGCAGTAGATGGTACAGCTCTATTGTCTAGCTTGATAGAGGAACAAACCCAGATGTTACTTATGTCCACAATCTCTGGGCATCAAGAACGATTATCCTTCAATTTGATTGCAGCACCTCAGTTCGGAAAAATTCTTGGCATACCCTTGTTACACTTACATAACACACATATTGATTGGACGACACAAGATGTTATGTTTTTCTCAGACTATTATGAGAAACATTGCATGGAGCAGCCCGACTGGGTTTTGTCTACTCCGTGTTCTGCCATGCTGTCTGCCATTCCTATTGTTTGTGATGTACCTATAGACAGTATTCCCGATTTATATTGTGACTATTCCAATGTTTTCAATAAGGGAAAGGTGGAACAGCTGCCACCTTTTAGACCCTTTGATTGGTCAATTGATCTAATCCCTGTGTAAAAGGTGCCCTGTAGTCCTGTCTATTCCATGACTACAAAAGATGATGAAATCCTGCGGAACTATCTGGACAAGGCCCTGGCTAACGAGTTTATTAGGCCCTCTACATCTCCTGCGGCTTCGCCACTTCTTCTTTTTTTTACGAAGAAGGAAGGGGACCTGAGGACCGGCATTGATTGTATGTTTCTCAATGCCATCACTATTAAAAATAAGTACCCATTGCCTCTTATAAATGTTTTGTTGGATCAACTAGGCTCTTCAGTTATTTTGACGAGACTGGATCTTAGAGGGACTTTTAACTTGGTCAGAATCTGTGAGGGTGACGAATGGAAAATGGACTTTAAGACCCATGTCGGACTATTTGAGCATCTAGTGATGCCGTTCGGGCTCTGCAAAGCCCGACACACTTTTCAATTCTTCATGAACGGCGTCTTCCATGATATGTTAGATATGTATGTCATCATATACTTAGATGACATCCTGATTTATTCCGGTACCTATGATCAACATGTAGCGCATGTCTGTTCAGTTCTCCAGAGGCAGCGGGACAATTCCTTATATGCTAAATCTGAGAATGTGTCTTCAATACCAATGAGGTGGAGTTTTTTTGGATATATCTTCACAGATTCGGGGGTACAGATGAATACTGCGAAAGTGAAAGCTGTTTTAGATTGTCCGGTTCCATCCTCTCTGAAGGTTTTGCAGTCATTTTTCTTTGTATTTGTATTTATTGATTTATAAAGCGCCTTACACCAAGGCGCTGTACAGTGGAACAACTTAATACATAAAAACATAAACAATATAACGGTGGAAGCAAAATTACAATATGAATCATTCAACAAAACAGTGAAAAGAGCAATTAACTGAAGGGGAAAGGGGGAATAGGGGAGTGGGACTAGGTGGGTGGGGTGGTGATGAGTTGGAGGAGGGAAAGGGAAGGGAGAGAGAGGGGAGGTTGGAGAGGGGAGAGAGATAGTCAAGGGGAAAGAATACGGAGGGAGGGGATGCAGAGGGGGGAGGGGGTTTCAAGGAGGAGAATGGAGGTGGAGAGATTTAAGGGAAGTGCGGAATGAGGAGAAGGTCGGGGTGGAGCGGATTGCGAGAGGAAGGGAGTTCCAGTGCAGAAGCGCTAGGAGTTGGAAGGAGCGGAAACGGGAGGAGGCACAGGGGGGGTGGAGGTACAGTGAGAAGGAAATGGTCAGCGGATCGAAGGGAACGGGAGGGGGAGTAGAAAGAGAGAAGGGAGGAGAGATAAGAGGGGAGCGAGACCATAGAGGGATTTGAAGACAAGGCAGAGAAAGTGAAATTTAAGTTGGGAGTGAAATGGTAGCCAGCCAAGGTAAGAGAGAGAAGTAGAGATGGAGTCACGGGAGGTAAGGAGACATAGGGTACGAACAGCAGAGTGGTAGATGTTTTGCCAACTTCTATCAGAGGTTTATACACTCTTTTTCTTTTATCGTTTGTAGTGGAAGCTGACGCTTCTGGGATAGGCATTGGAGTAATCCTGTCACAAACCTGCCGAAGCACTGGTAAACAGCACCCGTTAAACATGACCCGGGCAAACCCGTTGGATTACTACAGCCCTTGCCGGTACCGATAAAACCTTGGTATATGATTTCCATAGACTTTATTGTTGAACTAACCCTCATTCTTGGTTATGATACCATTTAGGCAGTTGTTGATATTTTTCACTAAAATTGCCTTATTTGTCCCTTGCTTGGGCATGCCATTGGCCACTGTGTTAGCTGATCTATTTCTGAAACATGTCTTCTTGTTATTTGGTTTGCCATCCATCATAATCACTGACGGAGGCACACAATTCACCTCTCCTTTTTGGACCGCTCTAACAACTGCCTTTGGTATTGAGGATAAGTTATCTAGTGCTTGCCATTCGCAGACCGATAGGCAGACGGAGAGGTTGAACACTACCCTGGAAAAGTATTTGCTCTGTCTCTGTGTACAATACCAAGACAATCCGCTAGCAGCGGTACTGGCTGCGAGGTTTGCATATAACAATTCTTTATAAACTTTCGTTGGTTCATCTCCCTTCTATGCCATGTATGGCCAACATCCCTGATCTATACCCGTAGATCCGGCCATGCCAGAGAACATTCCTGCTGCACAAACCTCTATAAGGGATCTGACTCAAGTTCATGAAGAAGTTAAATCACATTTGGAACAAGCTCAGATAGCTTCTAAAGGACATGCTGATGCCTGTTGTGGGTCCTTTCCTGAATATTAAACTGGAAGGAAAGTCTGGTTGTTTACCAAAAACCTGCAAATTCCTGGTAAACGCAAGTTGCAACACCAGTTTATAGAATCTTATGTCATCAGTCGAATCATTAATACTGTGGCCGTACATTTGGACCTCCCTGCTCAATGGCATTTTCATCCCGTATTACATGTTTCCTTGCTTAAACCATATTCCTAAGAACGCTAGGCTGTCCCCAAGGCCATCACAGATTGAGGTCAAAGGTGTTAATGAATACTGTGAGAAACCTGGTGGTACTCCCATGCCTATTCCCCTGGGATACTCTGCTCAGATGGCCAGAGAAGGGCCATTGTTTTTGGATCCCAAGCCTGGGGGTGGACAAACGAGGGAGGATCATCTAAGTGGAGGTTCTTCAGGGTTTGGAGATGGAGTGCTGACTGATGAGACATGGTATTCCCCTTTTCCTGAAACCAACCTCCCTTACACCCCCTCTGCCTTGTTGGCCCCATGCAACAACCTACACTTCCCCATTAGGACAGTAAAAGGATTAAGAAAAGACACACTGCCCCCTTAAGATCCATCTCACCCAGATAATTGGGTAATGGAAGGTCAGGCAGGCTCTACAATGACCACACACCTGCATCCTGTTAATCTGCTGCAGGTGTATAAAAGGTGGGGCGTTCAGCAGTAGCAGTTGGAGACACAGCCACAGGGAGGCTGCTTGGCTGAGTCCAACAGGGGATCCCTGACTTGCAAAGAACTAGTGTTCTGGAGGGGAGCAGCAAGGAGGCAGAGAGAAAAGCAGCTGGAGGAGACTGATGAGGCGGCACACTAGCCTGTGGCAGAGCAGAGGCTCTGGCGTGAAGAGGCAAGGGAGCCATGTCTCCAGGGAGCCAGGGTGGGTGAAAAGGGAAGGCCGTGGACAGGGCCGACATCCCCTTACGTAAGCCGGGCATGCTTGTTCTCCTGCCATGGCCAGGAGTGTCTGAGGAGCAGGTGGTAAGACCCTGACCTCAGCTGCATTGTTCGGGAAGCAGTGAGATCACTGCAAGTGAGTCTGAAGGACAGGGAGACTCGTAATGAGATGCACGCGGCTAAAAACTAGGTAGCGAGTGTAAGCGAAATGAAAGGAAATCCATTAATGCAGTCCTCCACGATTGTAAGAGAATCGGATAATGCGGACTGGGAAAGAAGAAACACAGAGTATCTGAATGAAGGCGCGGGAAGGGAAACCCTATTGTCAAGGCCTTCAGAGTGAAAGTACTGTATGTGGCAAGACACATAAATAGAACCTGTGTGATCCAAAGTTGCTGAGTGGTTGAGTAAGGAACATTACATTGTCGAAAGTCTCTGTGAACTGAAAGAAGGAAATTGACATCCAGAGGGGAGCTGTGTGAGATATGAAGTGCGAACAAAGTGGCACTGGTAATCTAGAAACACAGAGAGCCGTCAGAAGGCTGTACACGAGAAAGGAACACTTTTAAAGTGCCAGAGCAAGTAAAGCCAAGCCTAATAAACTAAGTGAACTGATAAGGAAGGGGCAGAGCTAGAAGCCCCAAGCCCTCGGTTTCGTGACCTGTAAACAGTCTGACAACTGCGCCCAGACCAGGGGGAGCCTGAAAGTGGAACACACACGTTGGGAAGGGAACACCAGAAGTGTTTGTGAATATCTACAACAGCTACACCTAAGAGCTAAGACTTTGGGAAGGGAACTCTGAGTCTAAAAGGTACTGTGGAAATTAAGGGTAAAGACAAAATGCTGCTTTCTGAGTTCAGGCAATAGAAGCCTAAGACGTTAGCTGAACATTTGTTCTTTGTGCATCTGAGAAAACCAAATGGGAAGATTGTGAAGCTGAGCATAGCAAGAACTGTGAGCTGTTAAGGTACTGTGACATTTACTTGAAATGAATCCTGAAACCTTGTGGAGCTTTAGTACCTGAGTGTCTGAGTGTCTGGAACCTGGAGAGACATTGGCAAATGATTTTGGAACACTTATTTAGTTTGAACATTCCATCACATTGTTAGTACAAGAGGTAAGGGCAAGTATAGGTTGTGACACAGACAGCACATTTTACTTTGGACTTTTAGACACAGACTGGACTTGGATATATCAGATGAGGAAAGTCCCCTCTTAAGAGTTAGGGCAAATAACCGTTACTCCTATTGTGAAGGTTTTCCAACTGAATCTCTTGCATCTGTGTCCAACTGTTGATACTGTGTCTGTCTCACAATACAAAGTACATGCCGTCTTGGATTCCAGAATATGCAATGGTAAGACATACTATTACATAGATTGGAAAGGGTGTGGCCGAGAATCGCGTACCTGGGAACCTACAGAGAATATCCATGCCCTTGCTAACTGGCCCAATTTCATGCTTCTCAGGGAGTGCTTTGTCCTTTGGGGAAGGATACTGTCAGGAATCCATACCTTGCCCGCTCTGCACGGCTTCCATGGCGGTCGTCATGGAGACTGGCACAAGTCAAGTGCACATTTGCGCCCATTGGTGACGGTGACATCCTGCAGCATTTGTTGTCAGTGTTCCCGAAGGAAAGTAAGTCAGGCATGCACCTGCAGCTTACTATTAAGTAAGCACTTGAGTTTTCTCACTTAAAAGGTAATTGATTTTTCTGTGTTTCTGACCTTGGCTTCTGCATCCTAACCTTGTTGCTGGATTTCCCCATACTGGTGCTGCTGTTTGATATTGGTTACCGAACTCTGCCATGTGTGCATACCAACCTGATTTTTAGGACTTTTCCAGGTCTCTTCTTCGACACTGAAAATTCCCTGTTGGACTTTCTGCTTCATTGACTATTGTGCTTCTTCCTGGAGGTGTTTTGATGGATGCTCTGCTGTGTGTCAAGTAATTGGACTGGACCCATTGCGACGGTCTCCACTAGAGCGCCCTTGTGCCATCCGGGGTCAGGTCCCACAAACACCACTAACCTCCCTTTCCTGTCCATACTCTCAAGCGGTCCATGGTAATTATTCTGGGTTAACATCTACCTGGAGTAACAGTATCCATCCCATCTTGACTACAACTTATTACCAGCACCTTTTAGGTGAGTCTCTGCAAGCTTCTTCTCACTCTAAAATGTATCAAAGGTCATTGTTTTCCGCTGTCCAGTTTTCCTTATTTTCTCCTTAGAGCTTGGTGAAATTCTGTTGCTCCTGTTCGTCCTTTCATCTGAAACACGGGTTCCTCTGGTTGGTTATAGGGGAGCTTGAGTTTCAGAAGAAAGCTCGCCCTTGGGGGAGGAGACCCTGATTAGGGTTGGATTGTCAACCAAATCCTGATAAAATGTTTAAGGAATTAAAACCTTTTTTTCTAGAGATTGAATAAGAGGTTTTCCAAGATCTCCCCCATTAATCAGTTTACTTGGAGCATTAAACCATTCAAGAAAGTGTTAATCTCTCCACCAATTCAGTCTAGCGTACACTACCATGTATGGGCCTCATCAGGAGTCTGGCGGCATCCTGGCGGTAATACCGCCGGCATACTGCCAGCACAAACATCATTAGCGCTACTGCGTACGGCGCTTTTAGTGCCAGATCACGAGTAGCAGTAAAGCGATATGTTCCCATTCCTCATTGGGTCCATTGGACTCAATGGGTTTGGGGGTCGCTATCGCCACCAGCGGTTATTGCGCCAGCGATAATAGCGCCAGAAACGTGCAGTAAGGGGATATTTTTACCTCCGGCAAAAAAGCTGGAGGTAAAAACCCCCACTTACCACCGACTCATGATTGGGCCAACTTTTAAATGCGGTGGGAAAGGAGCTGCTGTGAAGGAGTAATTGGTTACCTGAACGCTTGCGCCTGTGTTTTTCTGGCTATCCCCGAAAGCAGCACTGCGAGCGCTGCTCTTGCTGCCTGGCCGCTTCCTCAAGGGGGCAGAGCTTAGCCGCAATACGTGACGTATCACGTGACTTTCACCAACCTGAAATTGCCGGCCCAGTCACCCTTGCGGCGTTAAGCCCTGGAGGCAGTAAGGGCTGGAGCTGCTGTTTTGCTGTTTGGCTGTGACCTGTGACTGTGCCCATGCAATAGCCCTGTGAGTATCATAGACTGTGGCTATAAATTTCTACTCCTTTTGTGTGAACTCTAACCAGTATTCAGGGTAAGGGGGGAGAGACAGACTCTGGCAGCTCCTCAAGCCTTCCTTACCCTGATACTGAGTGCAGCCTCAGTCGTCTCTTGATTTCCTGGAATGATTAGCCAGCCTATGACTTTTAATATAACACTCTAGGGGCCTATTTTTGGAGTTTAACAAAGGACCCATATTATTCTGTGTTTTACATTTAATTTGTATTTGAGGTACTGTTGCGTGTCTTTTTGCCGCTCCCCCTATTCAGTGCATTTTAAGAATTACTGTTTGCTACTTCACTGTTCTTAGTATCTGTGATCTTTTCTCCCTGTGATATTTATTCTAATATTAATTTATAATCTTTAGCATCAAAGCATTCTCTGAGCCACCTTGCTGTCTCTCTTCCAGTTTTCCAGCCTTTTATCCCTCCAGGCACTCTCATTGCTTGGATGACACGTAAGGGACTCAGGAGCCAGGCCACTATGGAGGCTTATTTTGACTCTACCCTTCCTCCTGAGGTGGCTCCTGTCCCTACTATGTGAGACTCTACCCCATCTATGAACCCTATTACTACCCCTCCGGGTAAGCCACAACATACATTAGTAGAGAACCCCCTGGTCAGCCCCTGGTCAGCTGATCAGCTCTCTACAAAAAAGTGTGGCCCAAGCCCAAATCCATTCAAACGATAGGTCTGCTGTACTCAATCTGATGGGCATCGTTCCACGTACCCCAATCAATAATAGCTGCATCTTTTTTGGAAAACAAGATATCTCCATAAATGCACAGGAAGAACGATTAGCAGCTACCATAGCTCTGAATTTGGAGGATGCTGGCTCCCGATCTAGGGCACGGGAGGGTATGGAGCATCTGAATAATAGTATGGTGAACAATATACACCTAACCCCCGCCCAATTACAACCTAGGTTGCCACTGCCTATACCAATGATGGATGCCCCTGACAGGAACTCTATAGAACCTCCTGTCCTATCTAAAGAGGTGATTGTTCTACAACCCCCCCATTGGAGGACTATAGGAACCCGGGTGGTCCTTCTGTCAAGTTAACACCGGAGGTACCCTCCTCTTATGGGGAGGCCAATTACACTTCCTCTATTCATTTTAATCTTATTGCTAACTCTGTACCTGCTCCTCTTACCTCGACAGTGAAACCCACTGTTTTCAAAACTCCACTCTCAAAATCTTTTCTTCATACACCCAAAACAAAACCTAGTATGGGTAAACCTATTCAAGGGAAAACATCTCCAATTTCTTTGGTAAAAGGACTGCCACTAGTACTCTCATTAAACCTCCACTTTCAGTCCTAACAGTGGCTTCCTTGGATCTTACGCAATGCGGTGGGAAAAGCGTTACCGCCACATTTAAGGGCTAAGGCTGAACTTGTGATGAGGCCCTTAGTGTGATCTGATACAACAGCCATTAGAATAAGGGCCGTTGTATGACAGAAAAGAGGCAGTGACACGTTCATTACCAGTGGCTTATTTTTCACTTCACTTACCCACTACATAAAGGAATTACATGGCTCGGGAAAGGGAACTTTTAGCAATCAAAGAGGTTATCTTGGCATGGAGACACTAATTTGAAGGAAGGAACACAGAAACCCATACAAATCTAGTCCAATTGTTAGAATTTACAGAACTTACAGCACCAGAAAACCATCTGTTTCCCTAATCAAAGACTAGCCGGATGGCTTTTGTGTTTTTCACACTTCATATTTGTGTTATCATATGTACCAGGGACACCTTGTGCAAATGCCCCTGCATTATCATGCTGATACAATGGAACAAAAACTGAAAGGCCTCCTTTGTTATTTTCTCCACGACAAGTATTGGTTAGAATCAGCAGCTGGAAGAGTTAAGGGCCATTTATCAAGAACATAAAACAGACTCGGCACAGAGGAGAAAAAAACAAACCTACAATTGATGGCAGGACTATGGTTTAAGGATTATCTATGAGTTGCCTTGAACACTCCACAACAGGAGATGCTGGTGAAGATGTGTCATGACTCCCTGAACGCCAGGAATGGAAGCCTCAGAAAAAGATTGGTATATTTGCAAAGGTATCTGGAATCAAACAGAGGATCACTGGACACATCCAAGATTCCCTGAACTGTGCCCAGATAAAGGAAAATCACCAGAAGGCCCTTGGTAACTAACTCACTCTACCTACCCTAAGAGCCCTGTCAACATTTAATTACTTAAATGCTTACTAGTTGTCATGCTATTTGACTAAGTTAGCGCAGTTTATCACAAGCCTTATGGTTCTCACAGTGATGAAATTGATTAATGTTTTCTGCAACACTTTAGATGACATGGAATATAACAAAAAATAATCATGGATTGGGGAAGCCCACTTACCAACAGATTCTGGAACGTTATGTGTATATATTTTTTTGCAAGTGGCAATTGCTTATTGTCTGTGGTATCACTCTCCGACTAATGGACAATTGGAGCATATTAAGTTGTTTTTATCAACTAACATCGAGATTGTGTGGCTTTACTAAGTACAGCAGAGTTTGCGTAAAACAGTTATTACCATACATTCCTTGTTATAACACCATTCTTCTGCACCTATGTGCCACATCCAAAAGGTATCCCTATTAACTTGATCCTAGTCACAGTACCTACTACCCAGGAAGGAATAAAGATACTACAAGAGCCTCAGAAGGAAGCTTTTTGTGTTAGATCAAAAAGTAGATACAAACAACAAACATTGTGGAAGGCACTAGAGAATAAGGACTATTAAGTAAGCAATACTGTAGTTTTCCACACAGCATCTTCAGTTACCACATTCTTGCAAGAAATCCATACCTTGCTTTATGGAACTTTTTAGAATCAAAAAATGAATCCCTTAACTTTTATACCACCTGGCCATGTATACTTACTGGAAAGCATATGTAGCATTTCATGTATTTTTACTGAAATCTGCTTCCCCAAATCATTCTTGCTCAGAAGAGGCAACCAATGATGTGCAGGAATGTAGGATATCCCGAATATGCAACTCTGGTGTAAAGAAAGGGACCTTGGAATTTCTAGTGTATTAAGGCTATGGTCCTGAAAATAGGTTTTGGGAAGCACCTGATTTGTATCTGTGCCTTGCTTGATTAAATAGTGCTTAACTATAAGACCGGGAAGTGCTGGGGCTGGGTAGTGGGAAGCTAGCAGACAAACTGGGAAGCTAGTAGACAAACTTCTAGAAGGAAGGCTAAAGTCATGACCATCACAGCACTCCAAAAGCCTCCCCCAGAACAAGGTTCACAAGGGACAGACTCCAATAGGGTTATCTGTTTACCCTCACACTATGTGCGCTGGCTTAGGCCATATAGGACTCCATGGTAATTATGGGGCAGATGAAGGACTCTTAGGGCTGGAGACTTCACTGTGAGAGATAGTAACTGACTATAGGGAACATGGCACCAGGTGCACCACTCAGGCACTGAGAAATCTCAGGAGAGCATGTGCAAGATATCAAGATATTAAAGGAGATGGGATGAGACTTCTGCTAGATCTGCTATTCCCTTGATTATTGACCTGTAACCAGCCGAACGCCAGAAATACTAAACCACCCATAAGATAGTGGAGGAAACAATAAAACCATTTAACAAATTGCTCATAATGACGATGTTGCAGCAGAAAGCCCAGAGACATACTGTTTGCACTGCAAGCACAGGGGGACACTTGGTGAGCCTTTTATCCTGCATGGTAGAAGGTTGTGAACGTGTTGTGCTGAGCAAGTCATGAAGTTGTGAGGCATTGCTCAGGCAGCATTACAAGCTTGTCCACCTGCCTCATTCTTGGGAACAGAACCCAATAGGTTGCACGAAAAGGGAAGTGTGATTAGTAGGAGTAACTGGGACAGAGGCAACCTCTGAAAAAAGATTTAAATTTGCCACAAGGACTTTAATAACTTTGGTCAGAACTACTATTAAGATGGATTTTCAAGATCAACCCTGTAGGTGGATTCTGAGAGGCCAACCTATTACGGTGAATGGGAAAGACACTGATGTCTAGACAAGCTCTGTCAAGGTAGAGTAGCAGAGCAGTTAGGCTTGGACTCAGGAGGGTGTGAGAGTGCTTTAGGGCTACAATGAGACACGCACCCAGAGCTCGCTCAAATAATTACAGTTAGACAGAAGAGTACAAAAATATACTATTATTTATTAGGCCTTTAAGATACACTCCAAACAATTGAAAACTTCAGGTAAGAGTTATCACACAGCCATTATCATATACGTGTATATATTCACCATTGGGGGTTTCTACTAACAACACCAACACATTACCTTTTGAAACTGTTATGTGATACCGAAGTTAAAAGCAACACTGTAAATAACTGTGTGTGGAAAAGCAAGTGAAAATCGGAGATATCGTAAATGTCAGAACCAGTCAAGACAGTTAAGTAAAATGTGTAGAATACCTTACTGATAAACCTAGGACTTAATAAATCCAGCCCTGATAGGGAATGAGGCCTAGTTCCCAAAAGTCATTAGTTCCACAAGTCAGACTGTTAACGGAGGTTTAATATTGCATTTGCAATAGCCAATTTTTTTTCTCCAAAACTTAAGGAAAGGTCATAGGTTTTTCCACCACTCTAGGGATGCACTGGGGGGGATCCTTGACCAGACCACCACTGATCATAGTAGGGAGAGAATGGGCGAGGACTTTTTGCCCATACAACTCTATGGTGGAGGGGTAGGAATATGTATGCCAAATAACCCCTCTTACTCTGATTTGATTTTTTTTTTTAAGCAACCACTTCAGGGATTCCTGAATCTGCTGGGCACACTTACTTCTAGGCTTTGTCTGGTCCAGATCAGTCCAGGAAGCACAGGTGCAAAGGTCACTTTCGTGTCTGGATTGGGACCAGCTGATCCACGGTTCCAGGCTCTGGTGATACAGTTCTTAGGACTGGACAGCTGGACACCATTGGCACTATAGGATGCAGACCTCCACGGGACAGGCGTCCTCCGGAGACCTCCAGGACACGAAGAAGATGGGATTCATTGGGAATCGCCATGGTCAGGTGACGGCATGCGATCTTCGTAGTAGGAACAAAGAAGCAGGCCCTCAACAGCTTCTCTTTGGTCAGGAAGGCTGAACCACAGGAGTATTCATCTTGTCACACAAGCTGGAGATCAACGAAGTTCCAAGGATGCCCTCGGAAGAAAGGTGGGCATAAGAGAAATCTAATCAGTCCAATGGATGGTCCAATGACACTTCCAAAGGCCCAGCAGGCACATATCCTCGAGCAAGGCTTGGGACAGGTTGTTCCCAACAGTTCAGGGGTCGAAGCACCGACAAGGGCCTTCTTGAGATCAAAAGAGAGAAGGCGGCTTCTGTGACTTGGATGGAGGCAATGCTGGTCAGCTGCAACAGCCGTCCATGGATCTTCAGTAGGCTGCCCTTCTTCATAGGGGTCTTTGGATCCAACAATGATTTGTTGAATGGCTGCAGGAGTCCTCCGTTTATCCAGAATTTGGACTTGAGTTGCCACCAGTTCCACCACTGGAAAGGATCTGCACCATTCAAACTGGAAGAGGATGTCCAGTCATGGGCAGATTCTGGCCAACATATCTGCCCAGCACCAGACACACTCTGGCTTGGATGTAGACTGGAGTCAGACAGACCCAACCCCCAAATCCAGCCACACACACAGACCACCACTTTGCCTGGGCAAGGAGGATTGCCCAGAAAAGGGCTTTCTATATATGGCAATCCTGGACCTGAGAGGGGCAGGAAGAAGGCCAGGGTACAAAATGGCTAAAGGGCAGGTGAAAATCTTGTGGCACGGCTATTGTAGAGTATATGGTACTCGTTATGGCCTAAGGCAGTAAAATGCAAAAGTGCACAAGTCAAAGATTAAAAACAAAGTAGAAAAATATCCTCTGCCACCATCCCATCCTGGCCAAAATGTATTTGTAGTCACAAAATTACAACAACAAAAAGTTATAAAGATACAAAGGGCCTCATCACGAGTCTGGCAGTAACCCTTAACTGCATCGGTAGTGCTATTACCGCTGCATTTAAGGGTCGCCAGATCATGGCTTTTGCGATTTCCCCCCAGCTCTGAGCTGGGGGGAAATCTGCAGCAAAATTGCCGATTTTCAGCGCGATTACCGCCGGCGGGAAATCCGCTGGCAGTAATAGCGGGAATTTTCCCCATTGGGCCCAAAGGGGAATGAGGAATTCCTGAATGGGCCCAATTGGGAATGGGCAATAACCCTTCTGCCAAACCCGTGATCCGACACTAATGGCGCCGGGGGGTTTGGTGGTAGGGCTATTAGCGCCGGCGCTAATAGCGCCGGCGTTACCGCCCAACTCGTGATGAGGCCCAAAGTATCCTAATTGCACTTCACTTTAAGGTAGAAAGGGACTTCCAGCACATAGTCTTAGGGATTGATCATTTTCCCCTTAACAGTGAGTAAAAAAACAAGGGAGGTAAAGCAAAGGATTTTACTCACCTACAAAAAGTTCGGTAAGCGAGCAGGCAGTAGCAAAAAGATAGGGTGTCCCATAGACATCTTTGGGAGGAAAGCAGCAAAAAAAAAGGAAAAGAGTCTGGAATTTAAAGCCCCCAAAACAGAGAGCCTAGAGTAAAAATTTAAGCAATCTCCCGCAGTCGGAGATGAAATGGAGCAGGCTGCTGCAAGAGAGGGAATCATCGGGAACCCGCAGAATGGAGCAGTTCTTAGGAGGAATGAACAGCGGATGCTGAAGCCTAAGAGCACAAGCGAATTACTAAAGCTGTCGACATGCCACGGCAGTGTCATCCTGCAGAATACATCCGGCGACAGACACATGGTCCAAGAAAAGTCACACGATCTCCTGACAAAGCCAAGAGGCCAAGGGGAGCCTTTTTCAAAATAGTTTTTGTATCCTGATAAGCCAACATACCAGCGAATCGTTAGTGAATCAATTGTATCCTGTCAAAACCAAGGGTCCAGTGAAGTGTCTGAAACAACTTTTGTATCCTGACAAAGCATGAGGCAAGACTAGCAATGCTCTTTGAAATATTTGTTGAACGCAACCACAAGGCTGTGAAAATCCTTGGATCGAGTGCAGAGGTTCTTGCCATGCCTGATGGCCAATCCTGAGAAGAGTACTACAGAGGTTAGTGGCAGGCCTCTGGAAAACTGAGCCAATATATTTATTTTTAGATCCAAAGAAAGAAAAATAGTCTAAAAAGGCTTGTATATTTGTCAGTTTGTCACAGCTGCGACGATCTATCTTAATGTTGTTTAGTGAGTGGGTGTTGTATGATCGGTGTGAATTACTACACAATTTACACCCGATTCATACTAGGGTTTCTCTTGTCTGCTAAGAGAATCTTAGACAGGGGTTGAGGTATTATGTCAAGGTTATGACCCAGCCAGTAAATACCCCGAGATCAGGGGTGTCAGGCAGTTTGTCACTAAGTGTGCTATAGGGGAACCATGCTTCCAGACAGATTTTCTTTTTAAAAGTGTACATTGTGCTGGCTGTTGAGCTAGCTGGTGGTGCAAGGACCGTAATGTCACCAGAGGGTAGGGGGACAGAGGCTGATAGGATAGTAATACAAAACACCAAACTGCATACTTGAAATAAAGAGGGGGAAAGGTACCAGTGGTTGTGCATATATATGTAGCCATGCAAAAAAAGTAATTGAATGTACCCGTGTTTCATTTGCAGTATTTTGGTGGCTCCACCTACGGCAGAGTTGGAGCCCCTGGCTGATGGACTGGTGTCTCAAACAGACGAGGTAATGACTGCTGACTTGCAAACTGCTGTGGATATCACCTGACTTTTCAAAGTCAATCTTTCTTTGTGGGCAAATGTGAGGGAAGATGGAGGAGAAGAACAATTGAGTCAAACGTTGCCCACCTCCTCCAAAGCTATTTGTATCGACAGGCAATGCTATTTTACTTTAATTCCTGATGGACCCTTTGGAATGTGTTTACTCTAGGGATAGTACCCACATAGCATCAGTAGCTTTTTTGAGATATTTAGAGTTGTGCTCGAACATTTTTCAGTGTTTCCTTACCAATAAATATGCTAATGTTCCTCCATCCGGAATGAATAAACACAAATGTTTTGCATGAATATTAATTGTGGACACCTGACTGCCTGACTGAAACAGCCTCGGAAAATTAAATTGTACTTAAGTGCACACAAACTAGGCAATAATATATTGATTTGTGATGTTTTAGTGAATATCTGTTTAACTTAATTCTAATACTCTTAATTCCTGTCCCGTAGCCTCCATACTGTATGGGCGTCCGTCGCAAGGGAAGGGTGACAGAACCTTTTTCACCAGAAAAAACCTTCTTCTTTAAATTTAGAGGCATGCAGGGGTATGGCCCTGGGTGCATGCGCTCGCCTGACTCCGCCCACTGCCGCCACTCCTCAGTCCCCTTTTCCGCGTCAACGGGAACAGGCCGATTTCACCAGCGCTCCTGGGTTTGGCTTCGGGAATGTAATACCACAGGCTCTTCCCTGGATATTCTTCTATCTTGTCTTTTCTTTTTTCTTCTAGATACTTGGTCTTCTGACGCCACGCTCCTTCCCGGGGCATGTCGACTTCAACGGGTTTCAGCAGGTGTCCAGCCTGCAAGGGGCTCTTCCCAACATCAGACCCCCACGCCCTTTGCCTCCGCTGCCTTGGCCCCGACCACGGCTGGGAAGGTTGCTCCGCGTGCGACTCCTTGACACATCGCGCATTGAAGAACAGGCTAGCTAGGTGGAGGGAGCTCTTCCAAACGTCACCTCCAGAGGACCTAAAGGACTTCATCAAGCTTCGTTCAAGACAAAGGCAAGACCATTATTCAACATAGCACCCCGCAAGGGCGATTCCTTCCCGAGGAAACGCCTGACCGGGAGGGGCCTGTCAGGCTCTAGCACCAGCACACGTACCAAAGCTAGTCCAGCTACCAGCCTCACGGCCGAGGGGTCTCCGGGTCCTTCCGGTATCGGTCCTGAGGGACCGCAAGCTTCTTATCCCGGTGTTACTCCCGAGGGGCAACGCCCAAATACTGGCATCATGTTCAAGGGGACGCCTTCACGCCGCACTACTGGCAGTTCTGATGAGGGCAATACGCCTTCCAGGCCCCGGCCTGAGGTGTGGGATAGGCCTTACGTTCCAACACCAAGCGTCTTGGACGGGGCTGGTTCCAGCGAGCTAGGCACCACGACTTCGGCATATGGAACGCAGCTCAACAAAATGGCTGCCGCGCCAGACAAAATGGCTGCTCGTCCGATACCTCCTCTAGCAAAGCGGGTCGAGGAACTAGTCACAAGGTGGGACTGGTGTCAACCAGGTACGTGGCCTACTGCTTATCCATCAGGAGCGCAGGGCAGGTTCCCCCTGCACCACAGACAGAGTGTGCCTCGGCTCCAGCAGCCTGCAGCCACTCCATCAATATCTCCTGCCACCTCGTCAGCTTCCGAAGACAGGTTGTTCTGGCTCTGATGCGAACGCCCCAGATGGGGTCTATCCTTCGGGATGGTATCAGGAACGTGCTCCCCCAGGTCACCCCACCGGTACCCATAGTCATTCCTCCAATGGCTCCGGTACCTCAGGCCCCAGCACTGCCTGGCTGCCTTTGCCGCGGTCCCCCCCTGCCTCCGTCACAATAGGCGATTCCACAACAGCCTCTGCAGCAGCCCCTGGCTCCGGTTTCCACACCGCAGCCCTCGGTGCCCACTACCCCTCCGCCAGCTCTGGATTCTCCTCTCACACAGGCGGACACAGACGAGGAGGAAGACCCCGACACGCCATCTTCAGCGAAGGCCTTCCATATACGTGTTGCGGTCCTGGCAGAGTACTTGGGCCTCCCTCAGCCCAAGGTAGAGCAGCCTGAGGAGGGGGTCCTGGCAGAAATCCTCACCCTAAGGCCCCCTCCAAGACAGGGATCCCGATGCAGAAGGACGTTGTTGCCCTGGCCAAGAAGGGGTGACTCAAGCCGTACTCGGCCCAACCTGTCAATCGGTGCCCCGACGCCAAGTACAGGTAGCTAGAGGGGGATACACTCTTGCTTTCGGCTCATCCACAGCGCACTCCTCAGTGATCGCTGCAGCGTCATTCTATTCTAACCCTCAGTCGTCCTCGGCCACCTCGTCCTCGGCGCTGCTAGGCAAGGAGGAGAAGACCCTGGAGGCGTACAGGGAAAAAACTGTACTCCAACGCCTCCCTGCACCTGCATGAAGCCAATGCTGATTCCATGCTGGTAGCTGCTAACCAAAGGCTCTGGCAGGAAATCGCGGACTTACTCCCAGAACTCCCGCCCCAAAGTCAGGCTCGCTTCAAAGCGGGATTAGGAGAAGCCAGGCTGGTAGCGTCCAACATCATGGAGTCCACAGTGGCCCATATCGATACCTCTGGCCGGTCCATCTGCATCGCCACGGACATGAGAAGGATGGCCTGGCTCTGGGCTACTAAGTTCAACCCGGACATCCAGGAACGCATATTGGACCTTCCATTAGAGGGTAGTGACCTCTTCCACTCATCCACGGGTGAAGAATTAGATAAGAACAGCTCACAGACCGCTAAGTCTTTATTCTTACGAAGACCACGCCCAAGGCGTACACCCAATCCAATCCACACTCCAACAATGGGCGGGTGTCTGAAGGGTTCCGAGGCTTCCAAGAACGGAGGTCCAGACAATGTGACCGTTCCCCGAGTCAGCATCGGAAGAAACAACAAAAGAGGGGGGCAGGGGGGTTTTCCAATACCCCCCCCTCCTCCTCAGCAGCCTCAGAGGGTTAAAAGGCATGACACGCCCCTCCGGGTCAACGTGTCTCCGGTGGGAGGCAGGCTTGCCTCTCACGTGCAATTTTGGCGCCAACATTTTTTTAACCCGTGGATCCTATCTGTAGTCTCCACGGGGTACCGCCTACTGGTTCCTCCCTCTCCTCCCTCTTCCCCTCCTCTTCCACAGATTAGGACAGCAACTCTGTTGGCGGAGGTCCTGTCGCTCGTCGTGAGCCAGGCAGTGGAAGAAGTCCCAGCCTCCCAGAGAGGATTGGGCTTCTATTCCAGGATTTTCACCATACAGAAGAAGAACCAGGCTGGCCTGAGAGTTGTGTTGGACCTTTCCGCCCTCAACCTCTCCCTACCGCTACAAGAATTCAAGATGGTTACGCCAGCTCTCATTGTGGAGACACTGAACTGGGGAGACAGTATGTCCTCCCTGGACTGAAGGACGCGTATCTACATTTCCTTTCGAAGGACAAGATCACGGCCATCAAGAGAGCTACTACTCACTTCTTCTCCAGGACTGTGACCTCTGCCAGGTGGTACCAACACCTACTGGGCATTATGGTGGCGGTCCTTCGGACCATCCCCCACACGAGACTCAGGATGAGGAGACTGCAGCTGCACTTCGCAGCGTCCTGGAATCAGGACAGGGGCTAACAATTGGAGCCTGTGGACATTCCCACGTCTCTCCATCCGGTCCTCCTCTGGTGGTCCTCAGACCTCAACCTACGGCGGGGCAGGCCCTTCAGGCAGCCTTTCCCTCAGGTCACTGTCACAACAGAGTCTTCCCTGGAGGACTGGGGAGCCACTCTGGACAACCACAGTGTCCATGGAGTCGGCAGGAGGTTCACATCAACTGGCTAGAGTTGAAGGCCATATGGCTGGCCCTCAAAGCCTTGCTCCCTCTCACAGAGGTCAAGACAGTACTTATTCAGATGGACAACTCGACCAGCATGTACTATGTGAATAAGCAAGGGGTACCAGATCCCCTCCACTGTGCAACCTCGTGATCAGCATGTGGGAATGGGCCCTGGAAAACATCTACCTCATGGGTGTTCACCTCCCGGGGGAGGCCAACCTGGAGGCGGACAGACTCAGCAGACTGGGAGCAGACAATTACGAGTGGCAATTGAACGACTTGGTACTAGAGGAAATCTTCCTCAGATGTTGGCATCCACAAGTGGATCTGTTTGCCTCCCACGACAACAAGAAATGCCAGCAGTTTGCCTCCCGGCAGGGGCAGGGCCGTGACTCCCTGGGCGATGCATTCCAGCTACAATGGATCAACATGAGGGCTTACGCCTTCCCGCCCGCCCCCCCCTGGTGCACAGGGTGATCTGCAGGATAAAGCAATCATCTCACCTCAGCATCATTTTTATAGCTCCCTGGTGGCAGGCAAGACCATGTTTCTCCGAGCTGCTCGGCCTATCGGACAGGCCTCCCATTCACCTACCGCTGGGCCAGGCTCCCCTTCACACTCAGCAGTGGAGCAGGGTTCTGAACGCTGCTCCCCACAAACTAGCCCTTGCAGCGTGGTTCCTGAGCAAGTAATTTTGAAACACCTGAACCTATCGCAGGTTAACCTGGAGATCATACAGGGCGCCAGAAGCAAGGCTACCAGGAGATGGTACAAGAGCAAATGGTCTAGATTCTGTCATTGGGCCAGCACTAAAGAGATCGATCCTTTCAAATGCTCCTTGGATGATGTCCTCTCTTTTTCGGCACACCTCGCACACTCCGAGTGCAAGTCGACACATGCTGCACTTACCTGGCGGCCATAGGTGCCATTCGGAGGAGGTTTTCTTTTCCTCCTCCAATCCTGTGGTCACACGACACTTGGCTGTCCTCCACAGACTCTACCCACCCATAAAGAGGCTGCATCCAGTCTCGGACCTCAATGTGGTGTTGGGTGCATTGGCCCACAAACCATTTGAGCCGATGGCGTCTGTGGACATCTGGATGGTAACCCTAAAGACAGCTCTTCTCGTGGGCCTCACCTCAGCTCGCAGGGTCAGCGAGATCCAGGCCCTCGTGGCCTCGGAGCCCTACACCACTTTTCACAAGGATAAGGTGGTCCTCCGGACACACCCTGCTTTACTACCCAAGGTCTCATCCGCCTTCCATCTTAACGAGGAGATTGTTCTACCTGCTTTCTTCTCAGATCCCAAGGACGAACCTCAGAGAGTCTTGCATCATCTCGATGTCAAACGCGCTCTGAAGTATTACTTGGACAGGACCAAGGATTTCCGCAAGTCGGATGCCTTGTCACCTTCGGAGACACAAGGCCAGGTTATCGGGTTTCCAAGGCTTGCATCTCTAGGTGGATGGTCACGGCCATCACAGAGACCTATGAGGGACAGAACAAGCCAGTTCTGGCCAATTTGCATGCCCATGCTATCAGGGCCAAGAGCACAGCTATTGCCTTCCAACGCCATGTGCCGTTGCATGTCCTCAATAGGGAAGCCACCTGGGCCACCCCCTCTGCTTTTTGCAATCACTACTTTCTGGACGTCGTCTCTAGGTCAGACGCGGCTTTCGATCAGGTGGTTTTGAGAAACCTGTTTGCTTAAGGAGGGTCTCCTCTCCACCATAGGGCTACACTCAGTTGTAATTGCCCATACAGTATGGAGGAAATTAAGAGTAATTAATAGTTTCTCACCGTAGTGACTAACATACTCTTAGTCCATAGTCCCCTTTCCTCCATACGTCCCACCACCCCCCCCCATAATAATACCTGTGTCATTATGCAATGTTGCATATTGTCGACGCGTCAATGGGGACTGAGGAGTGGCAGCTGTGGGCGGAGTCAGGCGAGTGCATGCTCCCAGGGCCGTGCCCTCGCACGTCTCCAAATTTAAAGGGGAAGAAGGTTTTTTCTGGTGAAAATGGTTCTTTCTCCTAGAGTATGGAGGAAAGGGGACTATGGACTAAGAGTACGTTAGTCACTACGGTGAGTAATTATTCATATTTTTCACATATTCATGATAATGTGACACTACAAGAAATATGTAAAACAATCCAAGGACTTTAATAACATTGTGCCATTTTTGCATTAACAAAACACAACATTACTAAGTAGATTTTTCTTAGGGCGGGTGGTAAGAAAAATAACTTCTCAGACCTTAGTGAAGAACTCAACCACTCAATGCTTGGAGAGTGGCTTGGTTGCACCCCGATTACAGGATTGAACTTTGCAGCAGTCCCACCCTTCATTTGTTGGTTGTGGGTTTCTAGGCAGTACAGTCACCTTAATTGTCATTTGTAAAATGTAAAACGTGAATGTCAAAGGTTTCAAGAGATGTGGTATTTAGTTAGACTTTTTGGGTAGGCTGTGTAACTATAATCCTAATTAAAAAAAAATTAAAAAACTGTAATCCTAATAAATAGCACAAATTCTCTCATCCTATGGTAGAAAAGTGGACAATCCAAAACTCAGATTCCTCAGTCTAGGTCCCTATAAGAGAGTCTGCACATCTTTCTGTACAAGTAGAAGGACACATGTTACACCTTCTAGAGAGCAGGAAGCAGGAAGTACTTGTCTTTTCTTTCTTTCTTTGTCTGTTACAGCAGCCTGTTGTGAGCACGCCAGTGGCCTGGCATTGTCAGCAAGAGGTAAGAGCCCCTTGACAGTGGAAAAGAGGCTACTGACACGGGAAATGAGATCTTCATTTCCAACCCCTTCCACTGTGCCTTTCCAACCCCTTCCCCTGTGCCGGAATGATTGTTCCTTATGCCCTGCATTGAAAAAATACTCGCCAGGGTTCTCTTCTTTCCAGAGCATCTGCCACTGATGATGAGAGGGGCCCCCACAGAGGAGAAACCACCAACAACAGAAGAATGAATGGATGGTATGAAAAGCAAATGTTAGCTCTTCGAGGAAAAAAGAGGAAGTTGGGCAGACATCGAAGAGTGCCAGAGGCAGCAGCACTTGAGGACTGAAGGAGATAGGAGCTGCATCTATACGCAACACCATAGGGAAGCTTGCGGAACGGTCGGAAGAAACCAGCGCGCTCCCAGATATGCACATCAACCTCCTCAACCACCCGCCCTCCTTAAAGACTCATACCTGCACTGACGTCCCAAAAGGTGAACCAGAGTCCAAGCATAATTATTGACCCTCCTTTTCCACTGGCTACAGTACGCGAAGAACCCATGAGGAAAGAGTGGGTGGGGCATAAACCGCTATTTAAAACAAGACATCCTATACAAACACCTCCTGGGGAAAAGAGCAAGCCAGATTGGCTAGAGAAAAAGGACCAATCCCTGGGGGAAATGGGGAATAGAGCTGGATCTGGAAGTAAGAAATGTGGGTTACCCAAGTGACATCAGTAGTGGAGGTGTACCATGGGGCTAGCATGAGGATGTGGCATCATATGGATGAGATTCGTGGAGCAGATGAGGCACAGGCTTGGGAGTGATAGTCGCTCTGCTGTGTGTGTGAGGGTGGGTGGGTGGGTGTGTGCTTGCGCATGTGTGGCTGTGTGTGATGAGGCTGGTACATAGTGTAAAGAAGGTGGTTGAAAAGTGGTGAGGGAAGAGGAGTAGAAGTAGTGTGGGAGAAGTAGAAGTGTGTGAGGAGGAGGGGTAGTAGTGTGGGAGGAGCAGTAGTGTAGGAGGAGGAGTGGTAGTAGAGTGGGAGAAGAGGGAGAAAAGTTAACATTAAAAGCTGGAGGCAGGGAAAGGCTGAGTGAAACATCGGAGGGTCAACATTTTTGAGTCGAGTAGAGGAGGCAGGTAGAGTAGAGGTGTAAGGTTAACGGTGAGCGTGAGTTGAACCAAGTAAATCATACAAAGAAATTGCAAGGCCTCATTAGAATATTAACCCGTGGCGAGAGTAGGGAAAGTTAGGATGTCCCCAAGGGAGTCAGTGAGCCTAAATTTAGAGAGATAGAGGGACGGCCCTAGGGCCCAACGGTTCAATAAAAACCATTGAACTTTGTGTGTGACTCAAAGTGTTCTATTTTGTGTGTGCCATTTGTGACAGTGTCAGAAGTGAGGTTTGTTAAACCCGAACACAGAGGTGGGCCTTTCCCAAAGGAACATGGGCACACCCGCGGACTCTGCAAATTCTTGGGTAACTACAGGAACTAGATCCTGGACCAAGAGATATGGGAAATCCAAGTTGGGCTAAATTCCCTAATCTTATATCCAACATCTGTGGGGACCAAGCCAAGACTCGTACCCAATTAGTGCAAAGCATCCGGAGTGAGGGAAAGACCACCCTGGTGGAGGGGTCTGAGCTTGTTTGTTGGGCCGGATACGAGAGAGCCAAGCAAGAACTAGCCAGTGGGAGGAAGCCAAGCTAGCGAAGTGATCTACAAACTTGTCTATGAGACAGTTCCTTCAGAAAGTGGAGGGACACAGCAGATTTGGCCGAGGAAGAAGATATACTATTTCCCCTTCATGTTTGGTAGACAGCCCAGTCCTGCGAAACCCCAACCAGCCAAAGATAAAGGGCACGTTAAGGGCCCTGGTCGAAGGCCAGCTTTACATCAGCCGTCAACACCATGAGACGTTGGCGGCATTGCAGGGTATAATGGCAGAGGTTGGAGCAGCCGGCGGTACCACCAGTGAGCCTACAAAAACTTGGCCCAGTGAAGGATCTTTCCATCTTTTTTTTTCTTCAAATTCGAGCGAGTGGCTGAACCAGCAGGCTGGCAGCATGACTGATGGCCCAGCTAGATCGCCCTGCTGATAATTGGGGAATTGCAAAGGTCTCTCATGCTTTAACCCAGACGGAAGAACCCCCTATGAGTAATTGAAGCAAGGAATATTAGAATGGTTGGGACAGGAGCAGGAGCACTATTGAATGTGGTTGAGACTGTTCCGGGTTCGACGAGGGAAAATACAGAGGCAGATATCCTACCATGTTCTAGACCTCCTGAACAAATGGTTGGCCAGTGAAACTTTTGAAGAAGTAAAAGAGATACTAATGCTAGAGCAATTTTTCGACTCCATAATCCTGTAATTTAAGTAATTTGGCAACTAAATGAGCTCATTCTCGAGGAAGCAATACAAACCTCTAAAGTGCAACATAGAGCCATGCATGCCAGAGAATTTATGCCGGCCCCAAAAAGACAAGCCGACTCATGGCAAGCCCGGTGGGGAAGAGACGAGCCTCCGCTCTCCAGATGACAGACTTAACCAATGTCTTAATTCATAGACTATAAACTCAGACCAGCAACTCTAGTAGATATATGGAAAGTAGGGCTGACATCACGTCCTGAGCCCATCACTGAGCCTGAAACCAGGACACTTGGCCTGATTTTTGCATGGACAAGCCCAAAAGAGAGCTGATGGAGATTGACTCCTTCAGAGCAGATAACACCCAAGCCCGGAACTAGAAGATTCAGAAAGAGGGTTAAAAAATGAATCCGGGCACGAATATCTTGACGATCTGTTTCACAAAGAAGAGGCGGAACCACAACAGCCTGGGCAGTTTGTACCACTGGTGAGAGCAATCAAAAATTCACTCTCCCTGTTGAAGTCCAGGGCCTCCTGGGGAAAAAAGCACTCCTGGATTCTGGGACTGATTACACTGCAGGAAATGAAGCTGGGGACCCCGTTCAGGTCATATTTGTTTGTGAGAACATCTATCTCTGTAGCAACTCTGACCCTACGCATACTTAACTGTACAGTCCAGATTTCAATGACCATATTGCCTGGACTCCAGGAAGAAGTCCTCCTTGGTACAGAGTTTCCCTTTGTTGATCACTGTCTAATGTTATGTTATGTTATTTTGCATTTATATAGCGCCTTACATACCATTGGTATGGTCTGAAGGCGCTGGTAGGTTGAACGCCCTTGGGAGCCGAAGTTCAGATCAGTAGAGAGAGTAGAGAGAGTCAAAGGTGCGTTTGAGCACCAGATATGTGTGCAGCTGGTGCGGTATTCGTGTAATAGCTGCTTCTTAGCGGTAGGTGTGGTGGTTGAGAGATCAGAAGTATGTGTTCGTTCTGGCAGGATTTATCCAGACCGAATGTGGCTGCGTTAGGCCTGAGGAGAACGCCTGGCTGGGGGGTGTGTAACCAGCAGTGTTTACTTAGTGATGGGGAGTGTGCAGCGGATGTTAGTATGAGAACAGTTATACCGAATGGTGTAATGGTATCTCTGTGTTCTAGTTGAGTGGTGGTGTAAAGAAGAGAGTAAGAGTGGTGGTATGATATGATGGGTTATATGCTCTTTCATACGTTCCCTGCACTCCAAACTATACTATATATGTCACGCAATTCTATGCGCTCCAGTCCGTTCCATGCACTCCTGTCCACTCCATGCACCCCAGTCTGCTCCACACGCTCCGGTCCGCTCGATGCACTTACGCACTCCAGTCTGCCCCACGCACTCCAGTCCGCCCCGCGTGCTCCGGTCCGCCCTACGCACTCCAGTCTGCCCCACGCACGCACTCCAGTCTGCCCCACGCACGCACTCCAGTCTGCCATGCGCACTCCTGTCCGCCACGCGCACTCCTGTCCGCCACATGCACTCCTGTCCGCCACACGCACTCCTGTCCGCCACACGCACTCCTATCCGCCCCACACACTCAAATCCACTCTATTTACTCTGATATGTTCCGTGTATTCTAATTTGTTTTATGCACTCCATCCACATATTTCACCCGTACCATTCCGTGTATTCTAAGTTGTTTTATGCACTCCATCCACATATTTCACCCATACCATCTTCATACTTCATCCTTTCCATCCACCTATTTCACACGTTTCATCCACGTACGGCACCCGTTCTGTCCACATACGTCCCCCATTCTGTCCACATACGTCCCCCATTCTGTCCATACGTCCCCCATTCTGTCCATACGTCCCCCGTTCTGTCCACATACGTCCCCCGTTCTGTCCACATACGTCCCCCGTTCTGTCCACATACGTCCCCCGTTCTGTCCACATACGTCCCCCGTTCCATCCACATAGGGCACCCATTCCATCCACGTACGGCACCCGTTCCATCCATATATGTGATCAATTCTTTTCACATATATCACTCGTTCTATTCATATGGAATCCATCTACATACTTCATTCGTTCCGTGCGCTCTACGCATTCAGCAGCTCTACGTACTCGTCCGTTCTACGCACTCATCCGCACTGCATGCATTATGCACTCATTCGTTCTACGTACTCGTCCACTCTACGCAACTCGTCCGCTATAGGCACTCGTCCGCTCTAGGCACTCGTCCGCTTTATGGCCTCATACGCTCTATGCAGTCACCTGTTTTACTCACTCACCCGCTCTGCGTACTCACCCGCTCTACGCACTTATCCGCCTCTACGCACTCATCCGCTCTACGTACCCCTCTTTTCATATGCACTAATTCGCTCATATGCACTCGTCTGCTCTATACACTTGTCGGCTCTATCCACTAGTCTGTTCTATGCAATCATCCACTCTACACATTCTTCCACTCTGCTCATCCATCCCGCTCAGCTCATCCATCCGCTCCCCGCACTCATCCATTCTACGCACTCATCCGCTCGGCATGCATTCCGCACTCATCCGTTCTACATACTTATCCGTTCTACGCAACTCATCCGGGCCATGTAACTCATCCGCTCTAGGCATTTGTCCGCTTTATGCCCTTGCATGCTCTACACATTCACCCATCTCCCCGCACTCACCATCTCCCCGCACTCACATCTCCCCCATCTCCCCGCACTCACCCGCTCCCCGCACTCACCCGCCCCCCCGCACTCATCCGCTCCCTGCACTCATCCGCTCTATACACTCGTTCTTTCCACGCAAAGTCATTCACTCATACGTAGTAATCCGTTCTATATATTCATCCGCTCTCTACACTCATTCACCCTATACCCTCATCCGCTCTATACCCTAATCCGCTCTATACACTCATCCGCTCTATACACTCATCCGCTCTATACATTCATCAGGTCTGCACATTCATCTGCTCCAGCGATCTACACACTCTCCGCACTTCGGTACTCATCCGCTATCCACAATCATCCGCTCTACATACTCATCCGCTCTACACACTCATCCGGTTTACGCTCATCCGTTCTGCACGTTCATCTGTTGTACGCACTCCTGCATTCTACTCCCTTCTCTGTATTTACGCACTCGTCCGCTCTACATGCTCGTCCGCTCTACACACCCAACCGCTCTACACGTGTTAGGCAGAAACCTGTGCAGTTCCCTTAGGGACCACTGCAAAAGGCTTAAGACTACAGGTGTTGGCAGTAAACCCAATTGGTAGCAGTCTGTACCACCCAGATTTACCTGGTAGCTGTGGCTGAGCAGCCAGACTTCTCTCAAGAAGAGTTAGACAGTATATAGAGTATACAAGATAGGTTCTAAAATACAGTAGCACAAGCAAACACTGACCAGAGCTTTGGTATCAAAGTATATAATTATTTATTTAAAGACACACTTATAGAAACATTCCAGCACTATTATTGTAAGCAAGTTCAAAACACAGTCACTATTAATATATATACATCCCTTATTCCTTATTAGGCAAGTCTTAGTTAACACCACTTATTTTCAGACAGAGGTGAGCACTTAACTGAAGATGGCACTCCAATAAGTTATCAAAAAAGGGAGGGAAAAGGCAGAAATTAGAAAAGCACACAACACTAATACGTTAGAAGCACCCAGCAAGGCAGGAAAGTCAAAGTCTACTTGTGAGCAAAAAGTTCAGAGGCCAGGCTCCCTCTTAGAGAGAGCAGAGCACCAATGCGCCCAAGATCACACAGTTTAAGAGGTTTGAAAGTCTTGCAGAGAGTTCACAATGGAATTAGTTCAGCTCAGAAAAGTTCAGTTAACCAGCCTAGGGTCAGCCCAGGTAGTAAGTCGAGGATTTAATAGACACCCCGTACCGACCGTTGCAAGGGAGGCTAGGCGGGCACAATACCTTTAAGATGGAGAGGATCCTCCAGTGGGGGCAGTTGTTCCTGGCAGCGGGTGCAAGTCGCGGTGTCGTCCAGAGGAAGAGAACATCTCGACGTGGAGGAAAGCTGAAGGTCGTTGCACTGCCAGGGAAGAAACCAGCCGCGGAGTTCTCCGGTTAAAAGGTACTACCCTTTAATTCGCGGTAGTGGGAAATCGTGGTATCCCGGTTGCCGGAGTGCTTGGCACAGGCAAGGCGGCCACGAGATGATCCGGGAAGGCGAAAAGGCGTGCAAACTGGTTATCCCCACCCGTCAAAGGAAGAAGACTCTTTGGAATGAAGATCTCCTCTGTCGTCGGGAAAAGTGGTGAGACGGTTCAGCAGGGCTCCACCGGTGGTGGCGTCGTTGCAGGTCGGCTCAGCTTCTCCCTCTTCGGATTCTTTGGTCCTGTGGCGACTTCTCAAGTTCCAGTCCCCAAAGCCCTGCTTTTATGCAGAAAACCCCCATTCATCAGTACTAGCTGTCACTCAAACATGCTAAGTGGTGAGCCGGGCGGCTCACCACTGGGCCAATCATACAAGAGTGCGACTTGAGTTGCCGAGACAACTCAGTCCAGGGTGCCTAAACCCCCCTCCCACACATCCTGTAGACCCAGACAGAGTGGCACCACTTTTGGAGGCTTCTATGGAGAAGCCCGCCAAAAAGTGGAACAAAGGGCTCGACTTGGGTTGGAGTTACAGAGGCGAACACAAACACCATTTTAAAACCGAGTTCTGGCAAAAAGACCCAACCGGGGAATAAATATTAAATAAATAACCCGGCGGTATCTTTAACATTGCACCAAAAAGTGGTGCGTTTAAAATGAATGGGAAAATCCCATAGGAAATATTCTGGTGGAATATTTCACGCGGTAACCACTGCCACCAGCCAGAAACTCGACGAGGGGGGACTGCACAGTGCCCCCTCGAAAAACAGACCCAGGGGCAATCTAATTACCCCTACCAGTACTTCCACAATATGATGGTTTGTACTGGTTCTGTCTCCAATTTAAGACTAGTAAAGTCAATGGTGACTTTACATGCCCTGGGAGACAGTAGTCAGTCCCAGGGTATGGAGTCTATGTTTGGGGGTCACTATGACACCCCTGTGTTACTGCACCGAGGGTGCTGTGTAACACACTTAGCAAAAACTACATGAAACCCTATGGAGTAAACGACCCCATAGCTCATAAAACAAATTACAAAGTCAAAGGATATCTCAAATCATGTCTAAGAGAGGGAGAAAAAGAGTCTCACTCTTAGCAGGAAAAAAAAATAAACCCCAAAAATCCAGCAAAGCTGCTGGGGGACTCACTAGCTTTGGGAAATTAGCCTTAACAGAGAATTCTCCCTAACAACACATTCATCCGTTCCACACGCGTCATCCATTCTAACTATTTCATCCACGCCATTCCCTTCGTTCATTCCTCATGCATTATATCCATTTCATTAGTTTAAATCTCCTTACTGTTTCCGCATGATTTATTCTTATTATCCACTTCACTGCTTTGATCTACTTTACTCGTTTAATTCTGTTTGTCCTTTTAGTTTATATTAGGGGTTATTAGCTGTCAATTTATCGCATCAGGTAGTTTGTTGGATTGGGGTCATTGAGATGCTGTTAGTCTGTTTGGGTTAGTTTGCGTACGTGTTGGTTTTAGGGGAAGAGCCAGGTTTTCAGTAGTTTGTGGAAAGACGTTAAATCCTCAGTTAGGCGGATGTGGGGTGGGAGTGAGTTCCACTAACGTGGGGGCCAAGGCTGAGAATGATGATCCGCCTAACCTGACTGAGTTTGTCTTAGGTATGACTAGGAGGCCGGCTGAGCTTGATCTTAGGGTGCGTGGAGGGTGATAGGGTTTTAGCTTGTCTTGAAGATATTGAGGTCCGGTTTTACGCAATGCTCAATGGGAGATGCATAAGGTTTTTAAAGTCACCCTTCGGGCTACTGGAAGCCAGTGCAGCGTTTTAAGGGCTGGGGAGATGTGGTCTCTTGGGCCGAGCGCAAGTAGCATTTTGGCTGCAGCGTTTTGTGCCCTTTGGAGTATATTCAGTTGGTACGAGTGGACTCCGAGGTATAGGGGGTTTGCGTAGTCCAGTCTTGATATAACGATTGATTGGACCGCAGAGAGTCTGTTGGGGAAGGCGAGATATGGAAAGATGCGCCTAAGGGTTTTAAGGTGGTAGTGGCGAGAGTGTTCGGTCAGAGTCAAGGGTGCATCCAAGATTTTTCACTGAGTTGGAGGGGGTCGGTGAGTTGCCCATGGCGGATGGCCAGGGTAGTGGGTGCGGAAGAAGTTCAGAGTTGCCACATACCATGATTTCCGTTTTGGAGGGGTTTAACAAGAGGTGGCTTTGGGTCATCCAGAGCTCTATGTCAAGGAGGAAGGAGGTCAGGTCAGGTCGGGATTTGGGTTTTGAGTTCAGGAGTTTTAGAATTAGTTGAGTGTCGTCGGCGTAGTTCTAACACAGGATCTTGTGTGAACTAATTATTGGTGGGAGGGTGATCAAGTAGAGATTGAACAGGAGGGCAGATAGGCATGCTCCTTGTGGGACTCCGTGTCGACTGGTAGGGCTTGGGAGGAATAGGTGGAGAGTATCGTTATTTGGTACCTATCTTTGAGGAATGAAGCTATCCATTTAAGAGCGGTTCCACAAATTCCTAGGGAGTGGAGGCGGTCCAGGAGGATTGGGTGATTGATTGTGTCAAAGGCGGCGGATGGGTCAAGAAGGATTAATGCGGCGCATCCCGCAGAGTCTGCCGTCATGTTAAGGTCATCCCAGATTGAGGTTAGGGTGGTTTCAGTTCCATGACGGGCTCTGAAACCTGATTGTGGGGGGTCTAGGAGATTGTTGGTTTCGACAAAGGCATTTAGTTGGGAGAAGGCGGTTCGGTCAATGAGTTTGGCAAGGAACCTGGTGTTTGAGATGGGGTGGTAGTTTTTGGGCTCGAGAGGGTCGAGGGAAGGTTTTTTTATTAGAGATTTGACATGAACCGTTTTGAATGCGTCGGGAAAGATACCAGAGGAAAGGGAGTCATTTATGATGGATCATGCGTGTTCTCCTGCGCAGGTTGAAGCAAACATTTCTTTGAGGGTTGTGGCCGGGCAAGGGTCCAGTGGAGAGCCAGATGGTTTGCGGGCAGATAGAAGTTTGAGAAATTGGTCTGGTGATATTGGACTAAAGGATTCGAACGTTGGTTGCGTAGTGGTCGCAGGTGGTGGGCTGGCCGGTATGGGGGGAGTATTGCCTGGTGGATGTAAGAGAGCCAGTTTGGTGGCTAGAGCATTTGTTCTTTCGAGAGCCGTGGTGTAAAAGTAGAGAGAGAGTGAGTCGCACAGTGATTGTGAGGGGGTCGGGACGGTCGTGGTGCATGCCGGTTTGGTGAATTCGGAGATGATTTTGTGAAGTTCTTTGCTGGGGTTTTAGCAGTTTAGGATTCGGGAGTTGTAGTGGGCTTTTTTTGCTTTCCGGATTTCGGCCTTGTACTGATGAAGGAGGGTGGGATGATTTGGGAATGGGGGAGTTGGGAGGGAAAGCAGACCGGGGAGTGGGGGCAGTCTACGGTGGTCGTTTCCGACAAACTCTGGTGGAGTGAGTGCACTCATGATTAGTACGAGCTATTAGGTGTAGTTTCAAGTGCAACTTATAATTTATTGGACTTTATAAGTTTGGCTATATCACTGGGTGAGATTAGTCTTGGTTTGAGGGTTCCACTAAGCCGGGTGATATTATTCACTTATTCTAGGTTTTAGTGTACTAGTTTTACTAGGTTGCAGATATTAGGACATTTTGAAGTGTAGCTAGACCTTAGGATATGCTGATTAGGCGGCCTATTTAGTTGCAGCTACAGCACAGTTACGCTGTTGGGTAGGCTTTCTTCGAGTAAGCTGGAATACAGGTAAGCTATTATGGAGAAATTGAATGTAGCAACACCCCAGGTATGGTTTTAGTTGGACTTTTAGGTGCAGTTTAGGAGGGCTTTCTAATTGTAGTTCTAAATTCAGTGGGGGCACGCTATTAGGCACACTTCTAGTTTCAAGCAAGGGGCTCTATTAGGCTCACTTCTAAATTTGAGTTTTGTACAGATAGAATATTAGGAATGCTTCTATATTCAGCTAATAACTCAATGCTTCTGGGCATACTATTGCACAGAGAGGGATATTATGTACACAGAGATGGTATTAGGCACACTTCCAAGTTCAATTTTCACAGAGAGGGTATTAGGAATACTTCTGAATTCAACTAGGGCGCGTTATTAGGCACACTTCTAAATTTGGTGTGCTATTAGGTCCACTTATAAGTTTAGCTTTGCACAGAGAGGATATTTAGGGACACTTCTAACTTCACTTTGGGCTGAGGGGATATTTAGGCACGCTTCTAAAATAGAGTTTTGCACAGAGACGCTTTTAGGCACACTTCTAGATTCAACTGTACACAGAGATGATATTAGGCCTACTTCTAGATTCAATTTTGTATAGAGGGGATATTAGATTATTAGGCACAGTTCTAAATTCTACATTACACAGATATGCTATTAGGTATACTTCTAAGTTAGACTTTGCACAGAAGCGATATTTAGGCACGCTTCAACTAGGGCACGCTAATAGGCACACTTCTCAATTCGACTTTATACAGGGAGGGTATTAGGCATAATTCTAAAATCAAGTTTGCACAGAGAGGTTATTAGGGAGATTAGTCGGTTCAACCAGGCACGCTATTAGACTATTAGGATATTGGGCACACTTCTAAATTCAATTTACACAGAGAGGCTATTGGGCCCCCTTCTACATTTAACTTTCACACAGAAGCTATTGGGCACACTTCTAGATTCAGCTTTCACAGAGAGGCTATTGGGCGCGCTTCTAAATTCAACTTTCACGGAGAGTCTATTGGGCACACTTCTAAATTCAACTTTCACAGAGAGGCTATTGGGCGCACTTCTAAATTCAACATCTAAATGCACTTCTGAATTCAGCTTTCACATAGAATCTATTGGGCACACTTCTAAATTCAACTTTCACAGAGAGGCTATTGGGCACACTTCTAGATTCAACTTTTCACAGAGAGGCTATTGGGCGCACTTCTAAATTCAACTTCTAAATGCACTTCTAGATTCAACTTTCACATAGAAGCTATTGGGCACACTTCTAAATTCAGCTTTTCAAAGAGGGGATATCGGGCATATTTTGAAGACAACTGAGAATTCCTGGTTTGTAAAATCAACTATGTCACAAATGCAAGGGTACCATAGTATGGCGATTTTTACAATGGTTTAGGGTATGAGGTTGAGTGATAGGGTAGTATGGTGTGAAGTAGTTGCTTCAGTCGCTGCCCTTGCCACACTTACTTATTGTTGTCTTCTTGCTTCTCCTGCTGATACCTGCAGATACGATCTGGAGTCGTCTCTGCAGGAGCCGTCCTTTGCCTCGGGTCCTTAGCCGATGGGCTGCCGGGCAGAGGGCTGCCCTGGGAGGACTGGCAATGAGTGCAGGTCTTCTTGTCAGGACCAATTACGGGTGGGGGGTGGTGAGGTGGGAGGGCGAGGGAAGACCAGGAAGGGGAGGCTGGGCAGCGCAGGGGGACACAGGGTTGGGGGCACTTTTTAACCAAAAAAACCAACAAAAGGGGGGTCGCTTACGGATGGCACACTCACCTTCTCCTTAGATGGGAAATGGGAGCAGGTGCTACGAGCGGTCGCTAGACCAATGTTCACAGATGGATAAAGCCAGTCAGGGGTGCGGGGCGGGCTGGGAAGCGAGAGGGCGAGGGAAGACCAGGAAGGGGAGGCTGGGCAGCGTGGGGGGGACACAGGGCTTGGGGGCACTTTTTAACCAAAAAAAAACAACAAAAGGGGGGTCGCTTACGGATGGCACACTCACCTGCTTCTTAGATGGGAAATGGGAGCAGGTGCTACGAGCGGGTCGCTAGACCAACGCTCACAGATGGAAACAGCCAATCAGGGGTGGGAGGCGGGAGGGCGAGGGAAGCCCAGGAAGGGGAGGCTGGGCAGCGCGGGGGGACACAGGGCTTGGTGGCACTTTTTAACCAAAAAAAACAACAAAAGGGGGGTCGTTTACGGATGGCACACTCACCTGCTCCTTAGATGGGAAAATCATCGAACATTAAATGTGATGAAATCCTGTGGAGTTATCACTGGCCCCCGGTCTATCTAAGATCTCCTCCCATGTGGCCACGGAAAGGCAGCCGCTACCTGATCCTAACCCTGGGGGGGGTATCAGGAGGAAGGATCACATGGGAGGAGATAGCTGTCAGGGGGAAGTGGTGACTGCTTTAGGAGAGATGCAGTATTCACCCACTGAGGATGACTATCTTCTAATTCACAATACCTGATGGCATGTTGTCATTGTTCAATTCCCTCTCATAAAAACATCCAGAGAAGACGTTATGACAAGTCTTGTAATCATACTACATTCATCCTTTGGGAGTTCAGCACTTAAACACATCACCCTTTCTTTGTTATGAAACTATCTCAAATAAAGGTCCTACTACAAAGGATAGATCACAAACCTTTATTCCATTTCTCAAATGTGACAACTCTCAGTTTGTAAAATAATCTGAATGGAATACGTCTAAAAAGGTTAATACCATTAAGGACTTCAAGGTCCAGAATGCCTGTGATACTGGGACGAGGAAGAAGGGCTCAGAGGTAGTAAATATTCAAAGTGCAACTAATCTCAATGAGCGGTCTAGTTGCTACAAAGCTAAACATCTCAGCGGGACATTTAAAAGGAGAAATTAAATGCAGCTGTAAGAAGACGGTGGGAACTGCGTGGCTGCAGCGGACCGGTGTGCACAGGCCGCCGTGAGCGTAGAAGCAAGCCCAGCTGATGCCAATGCGAATAGTAAGACCGGAGGAACTTGTAGAGTGTTCGCAGTGGGAAGCGGGATCAGAAGAGGGCAGCCAACTGACAGGGAGACGTGCTCCCGGTCAGGCAAACGTTATTCTGAAGTGTGTGGTGAAGCAGAGAACTGCTGAAGCCTCGGAAGTAGGAGGAGCAGTCTGCTGAAGCCAGGAGATGCTGTCAGGAGTGTGGGCAAACCACAAGCTAAGAGTAGACGCTGAGTCAAACCGATGAGTTGGCATTGTTGCATAGGTGACCCCAGGGCGCTCCTAAGAGACTATATAATAATTAGACAATTTTGAATACTGAACAAAGAAAGTAAAATGACGGCAGTTCCCTTAGGGACCACTGCAAAAGATTTAAGACTACAGGTGTTGGCAGTAAACCCACTTGGTAGCAGTCTGCACCACCCAGATTTACCTGGTAGCTGTGGCTGAGCAGTCAGACTTCCCTCAAGAAGAGTTAGGCAGTATGCAAAGTATACACAATAGGCACTCGGGTACAATAATACAAGCAAACACTAACCAGAGCTTTGGTATCAAAGTATATAATTATTTATTTAAAAACACATGGTTTGAAACACTCCAGCACTCTTATTGTAAAATATTCTAAACACAGTTACTATTGTAATATATACACCCCTTTTTCCTTATCAGATAAGTCACTGTAAAACACCACTTATTTTCATACAGAGGTGAGCGCTTAACTAGATGGCACTCCAATAAGTTTGTGAGAAAGGGAGGGAAAAAGACAGAATATGGAAAGGTACACCACTCTAAGATTCAGGAACACTATTAGCAAGGCAGAAGAGCAAAAGTCACTGGTGAGCCAAAGTCCAAAGGCTGGGCCCACTCTTAGAGAGAGCCGAGCACAAATGTGCCCAAGATCACACAGTTACACTAGGCTTTGAAAGTCTTGCAGAGGGTTCAAAAAGAGTTTAGAGAGGCTTAGGAAAGTTTAGCCAGAGTGTCCCAGGCTAACCCAGGTTCGAAAGCCGGGGGCTAAATCTACCCCGTACAGTCGGTAGCAAGGGAAGCCAGGCGGGACACGGTACCTTAAGTGGGAAGGATCCTCCAGCGGTGGCAGTTGTTCCTGGTAGTGGGTGCAAGTTGCGTCGTCGTCCAGGGGAAGAGAAGATCTCGACTTGGAGGAAAGATGAAGGTCGTTGCACTACCAGGGAAGAAACCAGCCGTGGAGTTTTCCGGTTAAAGATGGTACCTTTGTTTCGCGGTCGTGGTAAAACGTGGTATCCCGGTTGCCGGGGTGCTTGGCACAGGCAAGGCGGCCACGAGGTACGTCGGGAAGGCGAAAAGATGGTGAAACTGGTTATCCCCACCAGTCAAAGGAAGAAGACTCTCCGGTGGGAGATCTCCTCTGTCATTGGGAAAAAGTGGTGAGACGGTCCAGCAGGGCTCCACCGGTGGTGGTGTCGTGGCAGGTCGGCTCAGCTTCTCCCTCGTCGGATTCTTAGGTCCTGTGGCGACTTCTGAAGTTCCAGTCCCCAAAGCCCTGCTTTTATGCAGCAAACCCCCATTCGCTCAGCCTAGCTGTCACTCAAACATGCTAAGTGGTGAGCCGGCCGGCTCACCACTTGGGCCAATCAGGATGGAGTGCAACTTGAGTTGCCTAGATAACTCAGTCCAGGGTGCCTAAATTCCCCTCCACCCCTCCTAAGTACCCCAGACAGAGTGGCACCACTTTGGAAGGCTTCTGTGGAGAAGCCCGCCAAAAAGTGGAACAAAGGGCTCGGCTTGGGTTGGAGTCACTGAAGAGAACACAAACGCCATTTTAGAATCAAGTTTTGGGAAAAAATACCAACCGGAGAATTAATATTAATTAAATAAACCGGCGGTGTTCAAGGCTACCGTAAATAATTAAATAAAGATAGTAGCCTAAAACAATGGGAAATCCCATAGGAAAATATTTGCAGGTTGAATATTAAAAGTAGTATCCACTGCCAACAGCCAAAACTCGATCAGGGGGGACGGAGACGTGCCCCCTCGACTAACAGACCCTGGGGCAATCGAATTGCCCCAGCCAGTACGTCCACAATATGATGGTTTGTACTGGTTCTGTTCAGAATTTAAGACTAGTAAAGTCAATGGTGACTTTACATGCCCTGGGAGACAGTAGTCAGTCCCAGGGTATGGAGTCTCTACTGGGGGGTCACTATGACACCCCTGTGTCACTGCACTGAGGGTGCTGTGTAACACACATCACAAAAACACATGAAGCCCTATGGGGTAAAAGACCCCATAGCCCATTAAACACATCTAGATCTAAAGAAACACACTCAAACCATGTCCAAGGGTGAGGGTAAAAGAGTCTCACTCTTGGCAGGAGAAAAAAATAAACCCCAAAAATCCAGCAAAGCTGCTGGGGGACTCACTAGGTTAGGAAATTCAGCCTAAACGGAGAATTCTCCCTAACAGGCAGGCCGGGTATGATTCCACTTGTATGAGATAGCTAATAAGAGGAAACCTATAACCCAAATTGCCAACAGCCAAGAGGCTGTTTGGAAGCAGCATATGAGAATCAAGGGTGTAATTCCTCTTTTGTGGGCTACAAATTGGGGGAAATCTACAACCCGCATTACCCAAAGCCAAGAGGCTGTAAAGAAGCAGCATATGAGAAACAACGGTGTAATTCCTCTTTCTTTTGTGGGACACCAAATAAGGGAAACATAAAACCCACACTACCTACAGCCAAGAGGCTGTACAGAAGCCACAAAGAAACAAAAAGGGTTTCAGTCCTCTTTGTTGGGATATCAAAGGAGCAAGGTTTGGAACCCGAATTGCCAAGAGTCAAGAGACTATAAAGAAGGCAACCATTGTTCAGCTCTCCATTCATGTGATGTTGGTGTGGAGAGACGGGAGAACAAATATTGCCACTGTGAACAATTGTAGAAGTAAGAGTTTTATCCTGGCAGGCGAGTAAACCAGGAAAGGGATCTATAGTGGTTAGTCCTGGCAGATGACTGGACCAGGAAAGAAGATAATGTGAAACATTCCATTGGTGACAAAAAGGTGTGGCAGAAAGAACGTATTACTTCAATAATAATTTCTTTACAGACTTTTCAAGAAGAATTTGTTTTGCTATCCTGACATGAGTATTCAGTTAGAGGAAAAGAATAATGTGTTAATGATTTCTCTGTATCTTGAAGAGAACAATTGTCTTGAGTTATAAACTGCTGTTTGGCGAGAGAGGCATTGGTCTTGAGCAAAAATGATATTGTGGAACATATTAAATACTTTAAAGAGGAAGAAAAGTATTCTGGAAAGATGGTTGCCTTAATCAAGAGAAAAGTGGGAAGAACAACAAGTACTTTGTTTTGGAAACCGATATTAATGAAGAGATATTTTTCTTTACCCAGGGCAAAGTCATATTGGAAGAAAAGGAAATTTTGTGTTGTATCAAAAAGGAACTTTGTTCAATCAGAACTGTTCTTTGGTTGTTCCTGCATTGAGCCAGGGGAAGGGAGCACAACCCTGGTCCCAAGGAATATGTTTGAACATTTGCACTGATGTGTTGAATTGCAAATATCCAAACATCTCTTGTACTATTTTATTGTTTGTATTAGAGTGAGGGTCAGAAGCTTTTGGCTATTAGGTCACCCTTCTTTAGTATAGTTTGCCAGATAATAGTGTTCTCTTTCGGATAGCGAAAGATAGGAGTTTCTCATCCTTTTTTGTTTAATAAAATAGCACATTTTCTGAGAAACCTATACGTTTATGTATGCCTCACATTTCTGACCTCCCCACACTGAGGGCAATTCTGGACTCATGTGACTCCACTCGAGGGTGGGGGAATGAGGCAACAAGCAAATGGGGACAATATGGTGAGTGTAGAGAACCAGAAAGAGTGGGACATACTGAAATGTTTCAAGGGTGTTTATTAAAATCAAAAGATAATGCCTATCTAGACTTACCGCTACGAGGGACGTACCCTGCTTAGTAAACCAAAACTAATGGTGCTGTCAAATGTCTCAAAAGAAACAGTCCTTAGTCCAAATCCTTTTCAGCTAACTGGCCCTACCACTTAAGAAAACTTAACAAAAAGGAGGCTGGAGAAATAGCCTCTGTTTGTCTTCTGCCTGCCCAACACTTGGATCTCTTTTCCAAGAAGCAGGTTTTAAAGGTTTGTTAAAGTTCATCAATTCCTTTTCGTACAATCCTCAGCCTTTCTGCCGGTTCTGTATGCCACGATGTTTCAGTCTTTATATATAGTCCATATGGTTTCCTTTTCCTCAGGAAAGGCGAGATATTCTTTATACAGCTCCACCCTTTCCCACTTGATGTTTGAATGTGTCCTTGTCTTGTTTGCTAACAATTGAACCCTCCAGGTTCTCTCTTCCCAGTTCTTTTCACCAGGCTTCTTGGACTCCTCAAAGTCCTCTGGTCCTCTGACATGCTTGTTTTCATCTCATCTTTGGTAGGGCGTTTGCCCACTTGGGTTTATATGGTTCCTGTAACCTTTGTGGCTTTCCCTGCCTTGCATAGTGAAGTCTTTTGGTTTCTCCCAGCTTACCAAAACCCTCTGGTCCTCGGATAATCTTGCTTTATCTCTATTCAGGTTTATCTGGCTCTCGTAACCCTTATGGCTTACCCATCCTCGGATCTTGTTTCCAGGACTCCCCAAAGTCCTTTGGCCCTCTGAACCTGTGTACCCAACACTAGGCCCTTTAAGACGAGGTAGCAATACTTTCAGATGGATGGGGATGCAGAATATACTCAAACATCAATAATCAGGACGACTCAGGAAGTTGGCAAAATAAGTCTGTTTTACTATCAGTTGTCTAAAACGGGGAGTACAACGAACATCAACGAGCACACTTGATCTTCTCACTCGGCGCATTTCATAAAAAATGTATCTTATATACTAATAACTCATCATCATTGACGTCAATCTACACGGCAAACTACAAAAACATACTTGAGAGAGTGATAGGCTTAGAGGGAACATCTAGGTATACGTTCCATACTTGTTAGGGAGAGTGATTGGGTTTCTAACATCAAGTGGGCAACTAAACCCTCCACTAATACAAGACACTATGAACACCATCAAATACACAACGTCCCATTGGTTATATAAACTATAGGGCTCTCTATTACGTGGCCCTCTATAATTGGTTGGCACCCTCGTACCCCTCATTAATATTCCACACAGGCTAGCAGCACGCAGGCTGGCACCCAGGTGCTGGTGGGCTGGTCTTGACCATAGCTTCCCACCTAAATAGCCTGTCCTCTATCATCACTCTTGCTGTCTGCCAGTCAATTAGCCTTTGAACATTGGCCTTGGAAATGTTCTCTGTTCCTGAGACTAAAATGGAGTACAGGCATACTTTGTCTCTTGGTTTCGATGCAGCTCAACAACCCAGTGTCTATTTTAATCCGACCATGTGACTGGAGACCATGTTTCAGAGCATTTTGATGTATTAAACACTATTAAATGAAGAACCTCTGACGTCTTCAATGTTCTTGCACCTCACCTCAGAAAGGAGTTTGTTCTTTTAACACGTTTTGTAACTTCTGCATGAACATCCAGGCTCACGGTGGCCTTGACTTCCTGGTGCTGGGCCAGCCAAGCCTTTCTTGGATTCACCTCCGGTATTAGCAAATTTTCCAACTGTGCCATACTGAAAAAAGCCTATTGGTTCACCGAGTCCAGACTCTGCTAAAGTGCGTTGTGAAACATCCATAGTCCATACATTCCTATGCATATACATTGGCGCATCGCCGCACTCTTTTTACTACGTAGCCAGCCTCAAGAATATTTTGTCTACTTGTGTTACTGTGGCTGTACAATTGTAAAATTACTTGGTATCTTCTTCATTATTTCTGTAGCATGAGCATCTTCATCTGGAGCCCGAAATGTTGCTCATCTTTAACACCTCCTCCTTTGATTCTGTAGAATGTCTATACTCTTCAATCTCTTCTTCAGGGGGCATTAGCTCTGCTCTGTATGACGTCACCAGTCTTCTTTCTTGCTCGTCTTTCCCACTTCCTCCGGGAATTCGTTCATATGGCCATCATATATTTGTGAGTGCATATATGGGTTTCTCAATGGGAACCTTACTTCCGTGTTTCTTTGCTGTGTAGGTATTTTCACTGGTACTGCACGTGTCTCACACTCTGGCTTCCAACATATAGGCAGCATGGGGGCAGAGCTTTGAGTGGGGGTACGTGGCTACACCTCTGTCAGGCTTGCTTCAGCAGGGCCTCAATACGGCACCTGCCCGTTCGGGTTTTCCAGTCTCCCATAACCCATGTAGTTCTCCAGCCTTGCATGCCAATGTCTTTCGGTTTCCCAGGGCTTCCCAAAGCCCTTTGGCCCTCTTATAGGCTTACTTTATCTCTTTTCTGGTTTGTCTGGCTCCCGTAACTCTTGTGCCCTTCCCAGCTTTGATTCTCACAGTTCGCCCCTCTCGACTGTGTTATCTTTTGTTCACTTCCCTTCCGCTGCTCAGCTTGGCTGCTAATGCTCCTCTCGTGCAGAGCTTGGAGATTTGGTCTCTGCGCTGCACTCTGGTTGCCCCAAGTCTACCACAGCTTCCTTCCTTGTGGTCGCACCATCAGGCAAGACGGTTGATTTACCGTCCCTGACTCCTTCCTGACCCAGGGCTCTTTGACGGTCAGGACGCCAGCCCTCCAGCGTATTGTGAGCATTTTGTTCACTCTCCATGTTATCGCTGGCTCCACGGTCTAGCGTTGCTCAGCCTCTCCAGGACGTCTTTCCATCAGAGGCTCGCCTCTGCATAGGATTCTCTCCTCCTCGTTACCTGTGGTTTTATGTATGTCATCAGAAACAAAAGGGGTGTGTCTTTCCTCTTTCACTGAGTTCAGACGAGATTCAGCATTATCTGAAGCCAAAGAGATTGAAGAAATGTCAGTATTCGGTGAATTCAAGTCGGGGTTAACAGTCTTTCCGATTCACATGTCGGCAGATAATGTACTATGGATTGGGAGCTACTGATCAGAATAGGAATCCTTGTCTTAGAGAGCGTAGCCACTCCCAGAGAAGTCCCACTTGTCCAGACCCATGGGAGGGTCTTGCTGAGCGGGCTCACCTCCCTAGCCTCAAAGGTGGTGGCTCCCCTCTGGGGAGAAGGGACTAATTGTCCTGCTTCGTCACAGGAGCCGGAGGAAAGGGTACAGGTATGAGACAAGGTCAGTACACTGGCCTTGTCAACAAGGGCTGAGAGCCCCTTGATCAGAAAAGAGGTTACTGATGCAGGGAAATGAGATCTTAATTCCCAACACCCTCCCCTGTGCCGAAATGCTTCTATGCAGACGACTTGTTCGTTATGCCATGCCTTGACAAAATACTTTCCAGTGTTCTTCTGTTCTTTCTAGAACCTCTGCCACCAACAACAAGAGAGTGGCCCCACAGAGTAGAAACCAGCCAAGGAATAAGGAAGAGATGGAACGGTAAACAAAAGGTAGTCGTCGAGGAAAAAAGAGGAAGTCAGGCAGACACCGAAGAGCACCAGAGGTAGCAGCGCTGCAGGACTGATGGAGAGAGGACCTGTGTCTATACGCAGCATTGTAGGGAGGCTCACGTAATGGTCAGAAGAAGATGGCAATCTCACACACATGCACACCAACCCCCTGGACCACCAGGTGAATGATAGGAGGCCTCACCCACCCTCTCTAAAGACACCTGCACAGGCCCCCGTAAGTGGGACCAGAGCCCAAGCATGATTATTAACCTTCCTTGGCCTCCAGATGTAGCATGCAAAGAACCCATGTGGAGAAAGTGGGCTGGGCTTAGACCATTATGCGAAACAAGAAGCCCTACACACATGGCCCCTGGAGAAACGAGAAAGCCATATTGGCTACGTAAATTGGACCAATCCCTGGGTAAGGGGTGGATTTAGAGCCGGGACTGCAAGAAGGAAGTGTGGATACCCATGGTGAGGTAAATGGTGGAGGTGGACCAGGACCAAGAGACCAACAGGAGGAAGGAGGAAGCAGGAAGCATCGGCATGTGGAGGAGATTTGTGAAGCAGGTGAGGCATTGGCTTAGGAGTGATAGTGGTTCTGCAGTGTGTGTGTGTGTCTGTGTGTGTGAGAGATAGAAAGGGAGAGTGTAAGGAGTGAATGTGTGAAGGCTGGTACAGATTGCAAGGAGGATGATTGAGAAGTGTGGTGTGGGAGGGAAGGGGTAGAAGCAGTGTGGTAGCAGTAGTATCGGAGAGTAGTACTGTGGGAGGAGGAGGAGTAGTAGCAGTAGTAGTATAGGTGGAGTAGTAATAGTGTCGATGGAGGAGCAGTAGTGTGGGTGTAGGAGTAGTAGTGCACGCAGGAGTGGTAGGAGTAGTAGTGGGGAAGGAGAAGTGTTAACATCAAAGGGCAGAGGCAGGAGAAATCCAGAGTGATACGTCAGAGGGACAGACAGTTGGTGGGGAGGAGTTGAAAGGATGCAGGTAGAGTAGAAGTGTACGGTAAGAAAGGGTGTGAGTGGAAGCAAGTAAACCATACAGAGTAAATGCAGGCCCCCCCCCCATTGGAATACTAACCTGTGGCAAGAATAGGAAAAATTAGAGAGGCAGTGAGTCTGCATTTAGGGAGCCACCACTAGTCTAAGACAGAAATCATATTGTAGAAGGATTCATTAGAACCCTTGGATCCATTCAACAACCACTACGTGAGGGTACCATACAGTTAATGGAACCTGTAATAGCCTTCCTCAATCATCTGATATATTAAGGGTCCAGCTGATTTCCTGGCTATGTATATGGGTATCTTGCCTTGTATGAAGCACTGATCACTAGAGGCATCTTGGTGCTGCTAGGTACCAAAAATCACTGTGGAAAAACCAGGCCCGCGCCCTGCAGTATTGCAGATGGTATTCAGTGTTAACTTGGGTCTGGCTGCGAAAAGCTCTGATGGCTAGGGACCCATCCTATAAGGAAAAGGAATACTTAACACAGCGGCATTCTAGAAGTACAATTACTTGTCTGTTTTTTGTTTTGTTTCGATCATCTGATAACACTAGCCTCTCTTGTTTAACTCTCCTCTTTTCGTTTGCTTTGCAGGCAGACATGGGTATGACCTATGAGGAGCTCTCAGTCTATGGAAAGCTAAGAAAGATTTCCAGAACTGGACCGTACAGCATGTTCTGCAAACTTATAAACATGTGGTCGAAGATCTGTTCTCCAAGACAGGTAAGAGGTGCCGGTTCTATCAGAAACATTTTCAGAATCTCTGTTGCAGATTATAGATCGCAGTTTGGAAATTGCGCTTTAAGGCATCATGAAGAATTTTGACAGGGTTAGTCTCTACTGAATAATATGTACTGCTTGATTCAAGTGGTTGTACAAAATAAAAAGGAACATCCATTATAACTTTCACAAGATTAACTATACCTTCGGATTCCTTTTTGGATCATCACTGATTGGCAAAAGAGCATCGTTTCTTTGCTCCAGATTTTTTCTACTACCTTAATTAGCATTGTAATATAGGAAGGAATTAACTTATTTGTACAAAGTGCATATTGCATCCCTGAAAGGGCACCTTGGTGAAAAGAAGATTCTGTAGCAACACCAGTGAGTATAATGCTCATTTTTCATTACTTTGACTGTTGAACCGTCTAAACAATCAAACATATAAAACTGCTTACATTTGTTCGTTTCCCTTGAAACCTGTAATTTTGAGAAGCTGTGAAAGGTCTCTCTCCTAATCAATTCACCCTCTTGCTTCCTCACATCTTATAACCTGCCTGTCCTCTTTCTTCGCTGCTCTTTGGCAGTTAAGTATTCCTTTTCAGAGTTCTCCTTCTATGCATATTTGAATATACTGATTTGTAAATTATTTTGCAATGTTGCTAGAGAAATGTGATTATACTGAAAGGTGGATACTTTGGGCCCCATTACAAGTATGGCGGTAATTGGTAAAATTGGCGGTAACTATAAAAAAACAGCAGGATAATCCACCAGTGTTCCAGGGACAAAAAAACTGTATGAGGTCCAGTAGTGCCAAAAAACAGAAACAAAAACCAAGTTCAATAAATCCAAGGGTAATCCATAAGGAAATCCAATATGGCAATCCAGGGTTCAAAAAGGCCAGAATTCAAGGATGCAGGGCAGGAAGCACGAACAAGGAAAAGCCACACGCCACAAAAGCTGAGAAGCACTGCTCCTCTGTTTGCTGGCACCTTAAATACTGTGATGTTTTCCCAGGCTGCAGCGTACCAGTGTCATGCGACTGGCCCGTGATCATGTGATCATTCTATCCCTGCGTTGTGGGCATGTTGGCTGCTGTCGCTGGACTGTGCCGGCTAGTTGCCATGGTAACTGCCAACAGCGCTGCAGTAAGCAGGTTCACCGCAGGAGAGTGAAAGCAGAGCCGAGGTATTAGCGAAGTGCCTGCCAATTGCCCATTTCCCCAACCCAATTGCGTCATTGGATTGCACCCATGTGGCATTGGTACCCCACAGGCAACAGAACAGGAATACCGCAACCGGAAAGAATACCATTCGATGAATGTGCAGATGACCTGCAATGCCGACCTCACAATCAGTCACTGCTGTGCCCAATATCGTGGGGCCACACATGACTCACTGATTCTGTGCAACAGCACCCTACCTGCATACATGGAGAGGCACAGAGAACAGCACACCTGGCTTCTGGGTAAGTAGCACTCAGACCTGACTGCCAAAAGCACTGACACACACCTGAGGTACGTAAGCAGTAGTAAAGAACTGCAAGACCCATGATGCAACAGCACGAATACACAGACCAGGCCAAGCACCCTGACTGACCCACCCAGGACACAGACTTGAACCATGTCACAACATAGGGCATCCAGCCATGCAAGGCAGCACCACGCAATCAGGGCTACGTACAACCCATGTAAGCATTGCCATGTACCCTACATGGCGTACTGCGACACCATAGTTGAACAGTGCATTGCCAATGTCACAGCAGTACCAGACACCACATGACTGCTGACTCCCACAACGTGAATGACTGCAAGTGAACCTTGTAGCCCAAGTTCCATCACCCTCGATGCACACAAGTTGCACCGTGCCCATCCACTGAGTCATGCACATAGGGGTATACACGTCAGTACCATTAACTTGTTCCCCGGCCCACACACCGCCATGTCTTACACAGTCCATTCATGTTTTTCAGGTGATGCTGGATACCCACAGTTGCTATTGCTAATGACCTGTGAAACACCCTGAAACACCACAGGAGATTGGCTACAATGAGGCACAGAGGAGAACAAGGTCATGCATCGAGCGGACATTGGGCCTTCTGAAACCAAGGTTCAGGTGTCTACATTGCACAGGCAGTGCACTGATGTACAGCCCCGAATAAGTTGGCAAAATCATAGTGGTCTGCACCATGCTGCACATGTGCATATGTAAGAATTTTGAAATGCCCGCAGATGAGGACAATGTACCCCCCAACCACTCTCTGATGAGGAAGATGCTGAAGGAGTGAACAGGGCACCACAGGCCATACGTGGGGATGTACGGGAAGGGCAGATGGTCTGCCCAGGAGCTTATGGATACTTTTTATTTACTCCAGAAACATGCCGCACAAACATGCAATCAATACATACGTCTGAATTACATTGAATTAAAACCCTCAAACTGATCATGATTCAAATGTGTTTATTTCTGGCAACACGGGAACCCCAACCCCAACACTAGCTATCGCCCTCTGCCCCAACACCAACTCCCAGCCCGAAGAACTACTTCCAATAGCGCTTGCGCTTCTCTCCCTTGTCTGCAGGCCTAGCAGCATTTGAGCCACGCAGTTGTGAGCGCCTGGGCGGGGTGCTCGCCAATGACCCCTCAGTAGGGGTAGCAGACTTAACTCCCCTGCACACTCCCCCGTAGCTGGTCCATGCTGAGGGGTATGAATGGCTCTGGCCATGGACTCATGGGATGAGGACAATTGTTCAGCAAGCTCATGCACCCTCTGGCTTGTGAGGCACAGGCTTGCATTGCATGTTACTGTGCTCCTGCAAAGACGGTCAATGGACCTCGACAACCGTCTCAAGGCCCCTTGGATGCAATCACGCCTGGCCTCAGCATGCCTCAAGTGTTCCTGTTTGATGACATGCATCACCACCTGCCTCTGTTCCATCTGGTCCCGACGGTCCCAGATGGCCTTCAGTGTGGGGCCAGGCACTGCCTGTGGTGAATTTCCTCTGACATGTTCCTCATGCTGCCCTTGATGGCAAGCATTCCCGGCCTGCTCCTCAGATGACTCCTCCCCATAGCGTAGGGCATGGCGGGATGCACAATGTGATGGTGGTGTATGCAGTGGGGAGAGGCTGCGCTGTGGGGAAGACCTGGGTGGAAAATGGCAAACGGGGGGAATGTAGCTGGCTGGATGTAGGGAGGCAGGTTGGTGCAAGTGTCGTGGAGGGGCCAGCCTTCTCAGTGGTTTGCTTGGGTGTCTTGTGTTCCTGTTGGGGCAAATTGACATGTGCATTACCACATTGCTGCTGAGGTGCATTGCAAATCAACATTCACTGTCACTTGTACTATGTCCTCAATGTGTGTTGGCCTCCTGAGGGGCTGGTATCGCGTGTCACCACTGACTACATGGCATACATTGCATCGGGCCGGCCAGGTGTGGGTTAGCCAGCTCTATTTGGTTGTGCATCCATGGGATGTGTTGGGCTACAGGCTGTAATGCCCAGTGGTATATCAGGACTGTTGGTGACAGGTATCCAGTGGTGCAGTCAGGTGGGTGCAGTGCATTTGGTTGTGTGGGTCAGGTGGCCATCTTTTCAGATATGTACTCCTCAATGTGTATCTACATGGAGCATTGTAGTGGATGGGCTAGTGGCTGTGACGCAACTATTTACTGTTGTGCATCCATAGACATGGACATGCCGTAGGTTTGCACGGTGGCTATGTTGCCTGTGCATGGGTGTCATGTTAGGGGGTCCTGTACCCACTGAATCCTGACATTGTCGTCTTATGCCTCACATGGATGGTGATTACTTGCTGGGGTTCATGTCGCTTGCTTTCATGGCAGTGTGGGTGGTCGTGGATACCTGTAGGGTTGTCCATTTGTGGGAGCAAATGTCACTGTGGTGCTCGCCAGATTCAGCTTGGCTGCTGGCTCCTAGCTCAGCGGTGCCCACACCCTTGATTCCCGACCGTGTACAGGATGCCACTGATCATGTCCACCCATGGTGACAGTTGCAAGGGTTCCACTGACCCACTTGCATTGGCAAATGTCTCCCGGTGGTGGATGGATATGCGGCTCCTGGCCTTGAGGTAATTCCACCTCTTTTTCATTTCTTTCACCTCACGTTGGACATGGCCTACGGCCACCACCTTGTCCCGGATTTCCGCTCATATGTTGTTCTTGCACTGTTGGCTGGTCTTCCTGTGCAATGCCCCATACGGCTCCTCGGAGTGGACAACCACTTTCTTGGCTAACACTGTGAGCTTCTGCTCTGTGAATTTAGGCTTCTGCTGCCTCATATCAGACACACTGCCTTTGCCCTTTCCTGATGACATGTTTGTCCTTGAATGGGTCTCTGGATGGCACTCCTATCCCGAGATATCCAATGGATTGTGATTTCCAAAATGGCCACTGCAGTGTTCCTTATATAGCATTGATGAAATTCCGCAGACCGCCATGGCGGTAACGGTAATTGTGCCGATTTTTTGCAGAATGTCATTGTTCCACAGGTTGTTCGGTGGTAACTCCACTGGGCAGAATTACTGTTACCGCCATTGGTGTGTGTGCCCCCCTCCCGGTAGGTTGTGATTCAGCAAAAATTCTGCTGATGCACACGGTGGTAACGCTAATAACGCCACGGTAGTGTTATCAACGATTTTGAGTCAGACTCGTAATGAGGCCCTTTATTTTTGGCAACTGCCTTGCATTAGGTTTTGTTCATAGTGCTTCAATCCATTGCATGCTGATTTGGCAAAACCTCTCCAAGAAAGCTGAGGGTCGCTGACACATAGAGCGGATCTGCGTGCGTGGAGATAGGAAGTTACACAGCATGTTTCATCTGCAGGCTTTTCCACGTGATCCAACATGCTTAGAGCCCCATGAGACAAACAGCGCCCACATTGAGAGGTCTCCGACAGGCTCTGCAACGCTAGGCATCAGTCAACAGATGCCCACCAGTGCAACCAACAGTGTTAAGACCATGGGCAGACCAGGCGGAGCGATAGTGTCAATCACACAAAAGAGCCAAGCAGCCAATATAATTAGAGTAAAGGGCTATTGAGATGTGAGCTTCACGGAGCAGATTTGTCTGCATTCAATGATTCATTTGTCAGTTACCAGTTGATTTGTGGATCACAAATTCACAATAGGCAGCAACCAAAATATGCAGCAATCATTTATTGTAGTGTTGATTTACCACTGCACAGGACTTGAAGCCCAAAAGTCCAGTAAATCCAGTCAAAGTTCCTCCACCTCCCCCTGTAGAATCGCCCAGGAGCTAGAAGTGTGCAGGGTACACACAGGGAGGGCACACTAGCATCAGTTTCGAATAATGATCCTGGAGGAAGTGTGCAATTATGAGGTGGAGCTCCTTGATTATGGGGAAGAGGCATATTATACTGATCAGGACCAATGTTAAATGAGTGTTGGGGTCTACTTCAGAGTGTAAGTGGTGGAAGGAATAATGCCTATGCAAAAAAGGTTGGAGGCCTTAGAATCCCATCTTGGTCACAAAGGGGAGATGATCACTGAAGAGAAGAAAGTTTGTCTGGTCAAGGGGACATCAATAGCAGGCCTGCCAAGCTCAGAGTTTTGAGGGGAGTGAAGGGTGCCAATGGAAGAAATTCTCTTCTACCCGCCACCTATTTCTGGGGCAAGTGAACAAGCGGAAGGAACTCCTTCCAGGGGCAGAATGTGCCCTTATTAAGCTGAGGGAAACTCTTTATGGAGTGCTGATCATAGCCCAACTTCATGCTGCCAACCCAGGGAAGAGTAATACGTGGGCTTCAGCATCCTCTGCCTAATGCTGTCGGACCACACCCCTGAGGGCTAGATTTCCTCTTTGGAGGAGGAAGAGGAAAGGACGGAAAAGTAGGGAAGGCACTCTAGGGAAAAGAGCATGAAGGACACGGTAGACAAGTCTCCTAACATTGGGAATTCTGGAGGGATGTTCTTCCCAGACAGTGTCTGGCACCCCAGGTCTTTTAACTGGGCACCCTGTCCTAAGGTTGCACAATACTTGAAGTCAAGTCTTTGCAAACCCTTAGTAAAGGAAATAAGGTGTTTAGTGATGGCAGAGTGTCCTAGGCGGAGCTCAAGGGCAAAATAGTGGCCACTCGAGTTAGAGCCCCTTATGATCAGCTTCATGACAAAGAGCAGAAGGATTTAAAGTTAGGCATGGACAGCGCTTGGCAGGGTCGTTGCAGTGAGTTACTGGACCTGGCAGGTCCATTATTGAAGATAATGGATTTAGCATAAAGGGTCAGATACATGAGTTTCGGTAGAAACAACAGCATTGGGAAAATGGGCCATTGAATACAAATTATGTAATTTCCTAAGAATGCAGGAGGAGCTTATTACTTAAAATAGACTCATAATTGGTGTAAGGGTGCAGAAGGAGGAGACTGACACAGGTGGCATGATGTTTGGCATAAACCTTTATTATACCAAAAAATAAAGAGAAAACCTAGCTTACCCTGATTCAACTAAAAACTAAGGGTTTCGTCAGAATGTCTGCAAATCAATAGTTCCCTGTCCGGTGTCAAAAACCCTGCTTCTGTCCCTTGCACGTAATTCTAAACTAAAAAGGCAGTGGATCTTCTTAGTCCAGAGGAATGCCACCCTTTTTGTGCACAGTGGTCCACAGTTCTAACTGTGGTGAAGAGTCTGTGGGGAATGTCTCCCTTCTCCAGGTCTCAATTCTTTTTGCAAGCACAACACAAAGTTTCAATTTACAATGCTAAACAGCAGTAAGGTTCTCAGTTCAAGTTCACAAGGTGAAGTTCCGGCTAAAACATCAATATTCCTTATTGTCCATAGTTTCTTTACTATTGGGTTCCTGGAGAATGTCTCCCCTCTCCAGGTGTTTTTTTCTCCAAGGTTTCACAATGCGGAATGCCTCCCTTTTCCTAGTATCTTGCTAGTTAAACACAGCCACGGGGAATGACTCTCTTCCCCTGATTCCGGTCACCGGGAGAATGACTCCCTTCTCCTGGTAACCTTTCAATTGCCAGCACAGTTCTAGATCACCAGGGGGAATGACTCCCTTACCCTAGCCTCTCTCTCACTTCAGTGCTTCAAACACAGTTCTTAACTTCTCTTCTTTATTGGGGGTAACTTGGTTTCTTCTTTTTACCAAGTACTGCGACAAGTAAGAAGACTCGTGCTCTGTGTGGATTTCAGGTCTCAGACCATGGTTTCTCTTGCTGTTATTTGGCCCACTTGGTTCACTCTCCTGGGACAACTAGGAAGACACCTCACTTCCTGGTTTGAGTCCCAGACCCCTGGTTCTCTCTTTTAAACTCTCCAGCCAAGTATGGATGCAAGGGGAGATGCCCTGCTTCTCGGTGGGGGTCCCTGACCCCTATTTCTCTCCTCCTTATGCTCGACCCCCTTGGCTTGTCTTCTCGGCAAGTACTGATGTGAGCAAGATGGCTCACTTCTCGTTCTGGGTCCCAGACCCCTCTCTGGTGGCCAGTGGCTTTCGTGACTCCACTGGGCTGAGGAAGCACTCCTCTGCTGTAGAGCCTTCTTGCCCCCTGCCCCGTGTCCCTATCAGGCTTCCTGATTACCCCTGTGCCTGCTACTGGGGTTGGTTAGCTCTCCGGTCCTTCCGGGGATCAGGCGTCCTCACTATAGCACCAGCGTTCCTTCTCGTCAGCTGTTCAGGTATGCAGTTCTCTGCTCTGCTTCCAGATTCCTGTGGCCGCACCACCAGATAATCCCCCACAGCTGCTTGCCTCGGTCTGCCACTCTGTCTGGTTTTCTTTCATGAACGCGATTTGAAACTCACAGGTTTGTCGCATGCCGAAGGAGAAGGCAGCAAGTCCCTTTTCAGTTTTCTTTTTATTTTGGAATCTCCCCCTGGCGCAGCGTCCACACCTGCAGTGAGAAACTACAAGTCAATCCTTACTTCTCCTAGGGACCGCCTCGACCCAATGCTAGGGTCAGGCAAATCCCTAGCACTCTTAAGGATCTTCTTCGTCCCAATACCTTCTACTTTACAGATATTACAGAAGCACATAGACCTAGTCTGTTCATGTGAGTGTGTGTTAACAGAGGGGTCTAATGACTCAGGGAGTATGTAGAGTATGGGTGGAGGGTGTATATGCCGCATTAGCCTGAGAAGTTCTCCGTTGTCCCCAGAGGGGAGGGCTCCTCCCATGATATCCTCCCACTGAGTACCAACCCTAAGGGGACTAGCGGGTAGAGGCCTCATCACCCTGGACTCATCTCCAGATCCGTCACACTGGGTAATCTTGCTGCTTTTTGGTGACACATCAGCCAATGAAATGGGGGAAAATGTGTAGATATACAAGTGGCCCCAGACAAGTTTCTGGCCAGTATCAAGAAGATTTTCCCATCAAGAGTTTTTGGCAGGAACGGCTCTGGCAGCAGCCGTTCAGCTGGTAATTTTCTGCCACAACAAAGGTTCCAGACTGGCCATGGAGTGCCACAGTGCTGGAAGAAACCCACTCATCAGTCGCAGGAGGAGTGGGGGTGTGGGGTGAGGTGGCATGTCACTGGAGAAGTGTGATTGGTTAGGCAGCCATTACATCAGATGAGCCAACAAGTGAGAGTTTATCCTCCAGTGGGAGGCAGAATAGCATTGTTTCTTAAAATAGGCAGTTGCTTTCAGGAGATGCATGGGTATTGCAGACAGATATGAGGTTTCAGCTAGAATTCTGGTTAACTCCCAGGTAAGCAAGACGTCCTACCCCTATTCGAATGTCTGCAGAGGAAGCAGCAATTATAGGAGGTGGGGGGAGAGATCTCACACAAAAGTGAGCAATAGAACAAATGTCCTAATGCAATGATAGCTTTCTTAGCAACATGTTTATAACGCACAGAAAAGAGAAGGGGAGGCCATCAGAAATCCCTCAGATATGAATTAAGGATTGTAATATTGCCATTTGTGAGGGTTCAGCAATGTGAGACGGACAACTGTTGGATGATTGTTCAAAACATGCCATTTTATTAGGATAAAAATTCAATCAAAATGTCTCACTATCCCGACTCTGATGAGGATTTCCCTACCTAACCAATCTAAAGGGAAACACTCTAACACACAAAGTCTGACCCTCACACTAAACATCAAATACATAGGAAAATATATGGCATTTCAAATTGGCATCAACAATAATATTCACAGTGTCTTGATAACCTTTTAACAACCTGGATGAACTCCCTTCCCCAGGATGCAAGGTGTATTCAGCTTCAATGTTCATCAAATAAAATATAAGGAATTCCACATAAGTAGCAAAGTCTTAATTAATTTCTTGAAGTCTCAATATTAAGGTAGAGATCTGTCAACCACAGTTCCAAGAACAAAAGTTATTCTTCTTGGTGAAATAAAGTCTTTCCACTTCCTCAGAATAGCATCAATGTTATTCTCAGCCACGATGCCCTCTTACCACTTCCAGTTATCCAAGAAGACTTGACACAGTTAAAAAAGGAATAGAACTAGAATGCTAGTGCAACACAAGTCTTAGCTAACAGTATTATTCGTCTATTCAGATTAGTATTCACAATAGGTATATTTGTCAGGATGACTTTGCAGTTCTGCTCTTTCTACTTAAACAACTTCACTTCTACTCAAGTTTACCATGAGGACATTCGCCTTTACTCATAGCATTTCACATTACTTGTACCACTGAAGTCTTGCATCTACTGACAACCAGATATACCACCACAGCTTCAGTACTTTGTATTTCAAGACAGACTTTGACCACATTCACTTTAAGGCACTGCAACATCTTCAACCAGGAAAGGAACTCTTCTTCTGAATGCCTCTCTGCAAGAGGGATAGCCTCTTTGCCTCTCTTGTCTGTCTGGCACCACAATAACAACCCAAGATTGCCTTTTGGACCCACCTTACTCCTTCTATACCAGACTCTGGCAACATAGGTTGTGTCAACTTCTAATAATGTTCATTAGCCACAAGGTTTCCCTTCCCCAGCTTGGCTTTCACCTCTTTGCCAACTGTTAACCAATTAATTACCCAGAAGCCTTGGTGCCACTCTCTTGGCTTCAGCTAATGCTTGCACGCTTGTAACTTGGGCAAGGTTGAACTCCTATTGGGCTCACAGTAATTGTTAGACTGTTTTCTGGTTTTGAGAAAAGGCAGTTTTCAATCTCAATGAGGGAATACTCTTGGCTTGGGCAACGCTTGCCCTCTCCAACTGCAGTTACAATGTTTACACACTTAAGTTCTTTTAGGAACAATGGTTGTTCATAAGAACAAAGAAGTAAAGTTCACTCTTCAATTGGAAAACAAAATTTGGCAGACGTGACCACCTCTCAAGTTCTACAAGTTTTAAATGAAATAATTGGTTTTACACCAACTTTTTAAATTGATGTCTTCTAAAAGGAAAATGTATATATTTTTTTCTGTATGTTTTTTTATGTGTACATGATTTTACTTTTTGTTTAAATTTACATTTTAAGCCATAACATAAAAAACATTGTATTTTATTGATTAGTGTCTGCAAGGGTGAACCTCTGTGTTTTGTTCACTAGGTGGCAGAAAAGGTTAAACATTTTTTCAGAAGCTATTCAATCAACAGACACAAAATGACTACTCTCACGCCTTCCTATCATGCCGAAAACTACAGCCCGGATGACAACAGGTTTGATCTTCGCCCCTTCCTGTACAACTCTGCCTGGCCGTGGCAGTTCGCGTGCATAGATGAGCAGGTAATAGACCCTTTTTGGTGCTTATTTTGGGTTCGTAAAGCATGGCTTTTTTTGTTGCTTACAGCTCTCATTTTCACAGTGATCTCTCCCTCTCCCGCTGGTATCTTCTTTCGTCTTTTTATCATGTTTATCTATCACAGTGTTTCGTATCTCAGTATGTGCTATGCTTCCTACCTCTTTATAGAGCTGTAATCTGTGTATCGGTTTTCTCCTCTCGTCCCTTCTCTCTCCCTCTGTTTTTCTTACGGACACGTTCTTCTCTCTCCTCCTATATCCGAATACATAGCTCTCTCTCGTGTGCTTGTCCTCTCACCCTGCGTTTCACTATTCCACTTTCTTTCGCTTGGGAGGGGGGCCTGATGGGACGCTCTCTTCGGTAGAGCCGGATCACCTACTTGCCAGTTCTTGTTGGCATTGACACTGCTGTGGCTATAAAGCAAACCCTCTAGATACCTGGCATAAAGTGCAGATGCATATGCAGTGGTGGCGCAACTCCCTTGCGCAGATCGGGCTCTAGTCCCCCCCACCCCCTCCTCGAAATTTTGGGCTATGCTGACTCGACCTGGCCGACCTAAAGAGCAGGACAGAACAGGACACAGACGTGTTATAAAGGCCTGCAATTACTAATGTAAAGCCTTTCATATGCATACATGTTTGTTTATTAATTTGTAGGGCTGGGCGCAACAGAATACAAAGGATACTTATAGCTTAGTTACATAGTAGAGACAGGTAAAGTAGGGTACATACAAACATTGTGTAATCAGGTGGTCAAGTGAGATTAATATATACATAATTACATAGTCAGGATAAAGTACAGTAAGGAGCCAGATCCAGGGGTACAAGCAAGCGCAGGTTCAGAGGCTAGTGCAAGTAGGTTAGTTGTAATGCATGCTTAGGCAATTGAAATCGTGATGTGGGGTTAGTACGTGCATGCCAGGGGAGTGATTGGAAAAGTGGGGGGACAGGAGACCGCTCATTCTCACAGCAGTTCTTATGGGAGTTCTTAAGTGTGTAGTTTCAGATGTGAATAGTAGACTTAACTGCTTGTAACATTGACGCTTCACCAGATTAGTAAAATACCCTTACACAAGTATGTTTGCCCCGCCCCACAGTCTCTGAATTTAGCGCCTCTCCTAACATTTGAAGGGTTAGCCTCCCCAAAATGTTATCCTACGTGCACCCCTGTGCCGCTAACACATTGGCGCAGAGTTTGTTTTTGGGCCCATGGCACGCTCTCCTGCCACGCAGGCTGCTACTCCACCTATAGTGTTCCTTACAATTCCTGGGAGGACCCCGGTACCATGGATCCAGTCTATGCCGATTTTTGACAATTATGTGGCAGCAATAGGAGCAGGGGCGGAACCAGCCTGAACATGTTGGGGGTGCTGAATGATGCATTGGAAAGTTGTTAGTGAGTGGGGGCCATTGTTGCACAGTGGGCCCCTCACCACATGCTCTGAGCCTAGGAAGCTGCATAGCTAATACGCCTTCCTTTGACCCATAAAATCAGTGGTGGACAGTGGTCGAAGTGGGCGGGAGGAGTTGAGAGCGGTGCTCCTCTGCTTTTATTTATTTCCGTTTTACTGTTCCTATACTTTTACTTTGAAAAGAAACAGTTTCAGAAGGGTTTCGTTTAATTACAAAAAAAGTGTAGGAAGCAGTTGAAACTTGCACTTAAGTGCACTGCACTGAACGTTCCCCTAAACAGCAGGCACGTTTGTTTAGGGTTTGTATTGTGCGATGAAGGGGGCGTGGTGATGGGGTTTGTGGGGAGCAGAGCAGGCCAGCAGGGATCATAGTTCCACTACTCCCTTTCGTATACTTCGACCACTGGTGGTGGAAGTGGTAAAAAGGAACTAGTGGTACTGTGGCTGAATCCAAAAAGCAGGGAGAGGGTTGGTGTGGCAGATGGGTAGCACAGGAGGCGTGGGGTGATTGGGGGAGGGACAGGGCAGGGCACGTCAGGGTTTGACCTTTGGTTTCCAATTCGATGTATCTTTTTCTATTGTTGCCAGACTCAGTGGCTCAACATCATTTAGAATATCAGGCTCTAGGCCCCCGTCCACCCCTGAAATTTGGACTATGTTGACTTGGCCCTGCTGACCGACAGACCCATGGCCATAGAGAACAGGACACAGACATTAAACGGTGCCTGGGCTTCCCGGTTAATAAAGGCCCTGCAATTACTAATGTAAAGCATTTAATTGTTGGCACCTGCATTCATATGCATACATTTTTAGGCAATTGAGATGGGGTGGTAGTACTTGTATATCAGGGGAGTGATTCCAAGTGTGGGCGGGAGACATCTCATTGTCACATCAGTCCTTAAGTGTGTGGCTTCAGACGTGAAGGAGAGAGTTAACTGCTTGTAACATTGAGACTGCGCTAGAATGGTCTCATTAGAATGTATACACTAGCTAGATACCACCTGCCAAGTAAGTTTGCTCCTCCCCCACAGCTTCTGACTTAAGCGCATCTCCCAAGGCTCCCTGTCAAGGAGCGGATTGTCTTTAAAACTCTCGCCCTCACGCACAAATGCGTCCATAACATGGCCCCCCGTACCTTTCTCAAAGAATAGCCAAACCTATCACAGCCAGACCCACAAGAACTGCTTACACCAACCGACTCTCCACCCCTAAGACCTGAAGGATTCGAGCAGGAGGTGCCAGCTTCCCTTTCATGGCCGCTACCCACTGAAACACGTTACCTCCTCACATTAGAAGCATTGAGTCGCACTTAGCCTTCCGGAACGCGATAAAAACTATGCTGTTCGTATAAACTTAGCCCCCCAATGCTTCCACCTAGGCTGCATGCTTCTACCATCTATGTGATGTAATCATAAATGTTTCTGCATGACTTACTAAACCTGTAACCAATTATGGATGTAACCTTCTAAAATTTGCACTGTCATGCTCACTTCTCATTGCTTCTAAATGTAACTAAGCAATGTTCCTGTGATATAACTAAGAAAGTATCCTTGTAATGTTACTAAAAAAGCACTCTTGTAATGCAACTAAGAAAGTATTCTTGCAACAGCGCCACGATGCCCGAGGGCTGCTGTGCGCTTTACAAATGTAAAAAAGAAATAAACATTTGAAGGGTTAGCCTCTCCCCTGCCCACTCCCCGAACCTCCCTCCCCCTGAAATCTTTGTATAGGTGCACCCCTAGCCAGACTGCACATTGGCTGGAATAATAAAGTAATGGCACTATATTCGTCCCTGACAAAATTATAAAACCAATATATTCATAAATAGAAATCTTTGATACAACTCTGCATGCAAATTATACCGGATACTATTTGACACACATTTTTACTTATGCATTACTGTTATGTACACTAAAACACACAATTACAAATATAGTTGAAACTCTGGCAATAAAATGTGAACAGTATAGGGTTCTATACATTGTCAGTTGGTAAAATGTAATGTTCCTACATGAATAGTATAGGAAGTTAATCCTCTATGACAGCTGACAGTTTAATGTTCATTTTTAATTACTGTATTTCATCTCTTAATGAATACTTATATTTGTACGTAACAATAATTGAGCAAAACAGAAATGCATTACGTTGACCAAGCCCATACCCGTACCTTGATTTGATATGATTTCATTTAGGTCTTATAAAGCGCAGAACGCCCATAGGCCTCAGTGTGCAACATAAAACATACAACACAAAGACCAGCACAAAAAAAAGGAATAAAATAAAAAAAATCGTAAACAGAACATCCTGTAGAAATGCAAAGTAGCAGGAATAAAGTTGCAGGCAACAATTGGCAAATCCCATGGGTGCACTAGGTGTATCGATTCCCGATAGTCACCTCATAAGTGTAAGATTACATATTATCCAGTTTCTTGCATAGGCTAAAGAACAATGGGAGCTTGCTTTGGCCACACCCTATAATGATACAATCTGAATTACTCTTAGTCCAACCGATGTTAACTTGCACCCTACTCTGGAACCTCAAGTCTTGGGTTCTAATATAGTTTTGCCCCATTCTTTGACACAACCATGCCAGGACTTTGTTCCTGGGCACCTCCCTTGGCTCAGGATCCCACAATTTCTCCACATTTGTAATTAAACTCAATACACTTTGTATTTGCGAGTAATCATTTGACTGCAGTCGCTTCAATTGAATCCAAACATTGGCAAACACAACAGATTTGTATGCATGGAATATGCATTTGCCAGGCGCTGTTATACAGGGACTACCTGACCAGATGATGCAACAGCAGGAACATGGTGTGATTATCTAGGCATATGAGTGTCTGGCATATACATATCTAATACCTATACACCACCCAAAACGGCTGGCGTTGTCAATGTTTGTTTATACGGGACCACAGTATATAACGTATATAAATCAAATAGTTGGAGGCATGCTTGTTTAAGAAATGTTTATTAAACCTGTTGCTGCAATTAAGCCATTAACTCTTATCTCTCAGCAGACTACTTAAAAACAACACTGACAGGACAGAGTTTGATGTTACTGCTTGATAGAGCAGGAAGATGTCTTTTAGGTGGTTAGGGAAGAGCCGGTAATTATTATTATAATTATAGTTGTTCTTTTACAGGTGGGTTGGGAGGAGCCGGTAGTGGGAATGGCCATGCGGACCAAAATGTCCTTGGGCAGTCAATGTGTTGTAAATAACTTAACCACACCCTCAAATTCTGTGTCCCTCCTCACATGTCCTCTCCTTCCCAGCTTTACTCGAATGGAATACTTTCGGCTTATGATCACCACCTAATAGCCAAAGCTTAAAATGGACTGAAGTAAAACTATGCTACATGCAAAGCTCTGTGGTTGGGTGTCTCTATGGTTGTCACCTCTCTGTTCCTTGACTGTTCTGGTGAGTCACTCTCCTCTGGTCCTTGGCTTCCTCGGGAGCTGCTTCTCTGGTCCACCCCTTGTCTGGCCTTTGATTCTTTGGTGAGATGCTGTCAAAAACAAACTGAAGGAGAAGGCTTCCATTATCTGTGTGCTGTTTCTGTTTGAAGTGCACTTTGAAAGCCTCAAATTCCCACTCTTGCATGGTGTCTTCATGCACTCAAGTGTGCCATTGATTTGAGAAAGATATGGTAACAATAGCCGCTTCAAAATCACTCCACTTCCCACCCTAACTGAACATATATAGCGGCACACAACCTGTGCAACAAAAAAACATAGCTTACAAAATAGAACATGCACTATCTGGATGCACGTATATGCATTTCCGTAAACACCAAACTAACCCACCACAGAACCCCCACACTCCCTAAGCACCACTCTGACAGACCCAGAGACAACTGCTCCAGAGAGCTAAAATAATATATGAAAAATACACTGCATAGAGCCGCATTTTCAGTTCTGCACACTTCAACATTGTAACAAAGCAATCTTGCCCTGATTTCCCGCTACTGCATCAGTCTGCAACTTCACTGCTTGAGATACTGAAGCTTCTAGAAACTGAGAAAAGGGCTGCAGGTGTGCTACAAAAGATGCAATAAAATAGCATAACAGGACATAGCAAATAATGTCACTCATTCTCCTGTGGGGGTAGTAGTTTACATGGCCCAAGCCACTTCTGTGAGTGGCAGCAACAGGGGAGAAAATTCATGTTGGCTCTGCCACAGTTGGTGTACCACTGACTGGCTGCTAAGACTATACATTTGCTTTTCAAATCAAGGGTTTTATGTGATTAATCCTACAGAGTCATCACAGAATCCTAGCCTAAAGTCTCCTCCCATGTGGCCAGGGAAATGCAGATGCTACCTGATCCTAAGCCTGGGGGTGGTATCAGGGGGCAAGATCACATGGGAGGAGAAGGCTGTCAAGGGAATGCAGTGACTCAGTCAGGAGAGACTCGGTATTCATGTTCTTCTGAGCATGAGGTTTTTCTAATGCGTAAATATTTAATGCATGTTGTCACCATAGGGCCTCCCCTCCCAGAACTACCCAAGGTACCAAGTATAAGAACCTTCTTTGTAAACAGGCAAATGATGTATATAACAATCAGGGAATTAATGCTACTACTTTTTGTAGTAATGATTATCTATGGTGTTTAGGTTATGAACCCAAGAGAAATCCCATGCTTCCTTTAAAACTTTCCCTGGATATCCATCATGTAAATCCCCTGCACAAAATGGATTACATGTTGCTAAAATAACTTAGAACTTTATGGACTACAAGTCCCATATGTTATGCTCACCTGGTCTCTGCGGAGGCGTTGGGGCACTGTTGCAGCCCTCTCTGGACTTGAATCACCTCCCTTAAGGCGTCTCCCTTAGTAGAAAAGCTGTGAGCGGTGGTACATGGTGAGACTGCTCCTGCGTGGAGATGTGTGTGAGTGCGCCAATCTATGATTGTTGTTCCTTTCAAACCCTTCACCCTGAAGTACGGTTTCTGTGAGCATACGCCAGCCCATAAAGCTCACCTGTGAATTATGGAAGATAAGCTCCCCGTCCTGCTACTCTGGCAGGGGCGCGTCAAATGGGATCTAGTTCCTTCACTGATCCCTGATAAGGATTAGTCCAGTCCAGCTGCGACTGTGCTTCTCCTTAAGACTGGTAAGTCCTTTCTTGAGCTCTTGTGATGCTGTTCTTTCTGTTTAATGTTGTTATATGTTGCTCCTAATTATGCCCGCAATAATGTCTCTCTTCTGTTTTCTTCCCTTAGATGGAAACGCGGTCTAGATGCAGCTGTGAGACGTCAGACGCGGCCGGAGGGAAGACGGAGGCTACCGCAATTTTCGACAGCATGTAAGCGAAGGTTAAAGGTAAAGCGCGAGGTGTGGCGAAGCGCAACCTTAAACTGACTGTTTTTTCAATGTCTAACCTTGTCTTCTGTTTCTCCTTGCAGGCACTGCTGCCGAAAATGGAGCGTGTGGTGCTGCGGTGCCAAGATGAAGATTTCGGCATTCCGGATAGTGTAAAGATGAATACTTGGCTCGCCGAAGAGATGTACCGGTAAGAACAGCTTCCCCCAGTTGGTAAGTATGCTGGCAGGAAGCAGGACGTCCAGGAAGCAGGATCTTCAAAGGTAAGTCTGACCTCAGGCGACGGTGAGCGTTACGCTGCTTGCAAGTGCAGAATAACGTGAAGCACTGGCCTTAAGGATGAGCAGCTTATATAGCTGAGCTTCTGAAGCCACGCCCACCAGGTTCAGCCTGCCTGCCACACCCGAAGGCAATCCATTAGTAGGCACACCCAAGGATACACTTGGGGCTGCTTAATTAATGGACTGTTCAGGTTAATGCATTCTGCTAATGGATGGAATGTTCAAGGTTAATGCATCTGGAGTGCTATGTCCATAATAAAGGCTTTAGGTGTCAAATGGATGTTCTTGTTTACCTTTGTTCATGGACCTGGCGCCAAAGGCACCAGGACAGTGTCCACCCAGGTCTCCTGTGCATGCTACCCCTGCATGCCTGTGCCCCTGACTTCATGACCATGACAGCATAATGCTCTTTGTACTGAGATGAGGAAGAGGGGCCTAGAATTGCACAACTGAAAAGTGCAGTCTAGTTGTTATACTTATCCACTCCTGAGTGGGACCTTTAAACATTTAAAGGCCTTTCAGGTGTGGACCATTGAGGAGGGGCAGTAGAAGCAGCAGAATAAGGCAGAGGTTGGAGCTGATGCATTGCCAGTAGAGGGACGCAGTGCAGGTAACTTGCCGGAGTTTGGGGGTCCAGCCAAATGCAGAGGACGCGCAGCGGGAAGCGGTGTAGAGGCTGCCTGTCCCAAAAGATAGATAAGCTCTCCTTGTCCTGCATCTCACTCCGGTGCAAAGTCTACACCGGAGCACGTGTGGAGCAGCAGGTTCTCCACTGAAAGACAACGCAAGCGGAAGAAGGCTGACCGGAGCTGTCAAATGTCCGGAAGATCCCAATGTGTGAAGCAGAAGCAACCAGTCCAAGAGGTGGTCATAATTGAACAGAGTTAAAGCAATATCTCAAAGGGGAGACATCAAACGAGAGAACATTGCAATATGTGATGCGAAAGCCAAGAGGTGGTAATAATTAAACAGAGTGAATGCAACCTCCCCAGAGAGAGATGTTGGACAAGAGAATATTGTAGCCCGTATTGCCAACAGCCAATAGGTTGTGTAGCAAGAAATCGGAGTCCGAAGGAGAAAAGCCCCCAATGTAGACAGGATCAAGGGGTAGAGAACTGTAACCTGCATTGCCTATGGCACACACATCAATGTGAGAATCATTGTCTTTTTGGACAACATAAATTCAAAAGAAGTTGTAAGCCAATTGTTACAATTTACCCAAGAAGCAGTTGTTGGTTCAACTTTCCCCATTAAAGAGTTAAGTGTGGAACGGTTGGAGCAAAGCTCACCAGGGAGTACACATTGCAGTAGTAGGAGCTTTATCCTGGCAGGTGAGTATACCAGGAAAGGGACAAATAGTGGTTAGTCCTGTCAGGTGAGTGGACCACAAAGAAGATATGAAGTACTGTGACTGTGGTAGAAGGTTGTGGTGGAAAAGAGGGGGAAATTCCACTATCGTGTTTTGATGATCTATCATATAACCCATCCTGACGAAATTATTGCTTATGAAGAACTGCAGTATGCTAGAAGGTGATTGGTCCTTTTGAGAAAGGAACTTTTTTCCGTTGCCATTTCAATTTGATGTACGAAGATGTACGAAGAAAGAGGTTGTGAAAACTTTAACTACTGTCTTAAGAGTGAAGGATATACTGGATGAAAAGAACCGTGTATTCTACTTGGAGTGGAACTTGGCTTTTGAATATAACTTTCTTCCAATTGAACTTTGATATGAAACATCCTGGATTGATCATGGGGAAGGGGAACCAATCCTGGTCACAAGGATTCCTGTTTTCTTTGTTTGAATTTATTTGAGGAAACAGCCAAATGAACCTTGTATTATTTTTGCTGTATGTATTAGTGTGAGGGATAGACATTTTCCGGACACTAGGCCACTTTCATCTAGTTTTGATTTGTTAGGTTAGGGAAAGTTAGGTGTTTGTCTCACCCTTTAATATTTAATAACTGGCTACTTATGAGCAAACTCCACCTATGTGGCTGTCTCCCATATCTGATTCCTCACATATAGGACTGAGGGCGGGCCAGTGCACTAAGAGTGACATTCTGTGCAATGGCTTTGAGGTCCAATGACGGAGAAGCACAAGGGTGCACTATTTTATTCCTACTCATTAAATCTGTTGCATTGTAAGGGTGTCATTTTTACAGATCACATTATTTCTTTCTTTTTGTATAAGTGTGTCATAGTTTACAATGAAAGTTTTCAAACAAATTTAAAAGAGAAGAGAATATAATATACAAACAGTAAACATATGACATCACTATCAACCAAATACTTAAAATCGAATCTGTTACATTTATAAAGTGTGTGTGTGTGCTTTTACGAGTGTCTTTAAAAATTCCACCATACTTTGTAATGATCTAATTAATTGTGTTTAAAAACCTTTCATAACAATATACATAAGTACTAAAACCACAATCAATTGGATAACTAAAAAACGAAAAGGTTTCATTTTTAAAAAAGCCTGTGCTTTTACGGACATCAAAGTCATCCTTGTCTTACTTTATAGTGATCAAATTAATGACATTTAAAGACCTCAATAATGTAATGGATAAAGGTAATTAATTCCCTGATACTATGCGCTTCCTGCATGCTGGCCTGCATGTTCACCCAAACAGTGTTGTCAATACATTTCTCCAAAGTCTGGCGTCTTAAGAGCTGAAGGGAGGGGTATTCAATGACCAAATGATCCAAATTCACCAAAGGATTTGCAGGAATTCTTAGATATGAGCCATCTGCTTCTTATATGGTTAATTTCCCCTGTTGGCAGCACGTTTATTCTAAATCTCAAAAACTGTACTCGCTAATATGCGTTTTGTATACTGGTCATGTACTTTGGGATGGTGCGCAGGGTTGTTGAATCCCAAAAAAGGTGTTTGTATAATTAAGATTTTGATATCCCCTCCCCGGTCTCGGGACCAATCCTAATTGAAAAGACACTTTTATCAGCTCGGTGGGATTATCGATCAATAAAGATGTTAATTGTGTGTTCAAATTAAGGACGTTCCCGACCTTTGATTTTAAATAATACATAGGGGAATTTCTCTTGTTTGTCTGCATTTGACGGCAAAGATCTTTGTAAGTGAATACCTTGGGGGAACAAGTAGATTTCTATATAATTGTAGCAATCTCCATTGGTACCAGCCTGTTGGGGACATCAGCCATAGTTTGTGTTTTAAGACTGTAGTTGGTATTGTAAGGGTGCACAAGTAGACTCGGGACACAAAGGTGGCATGCTTGTTGGCATAAACCTTTATTTAACAGAAAATAAGGAAGAACCCTATCTGCCCCTATAACTAAGTGGGATTTCCCTGCCTCAACCAAAACTAAGAATGATTTCAGAATGTCAGTCAAAAGTAAATATTCCACTGTCCTGTTTCCCAAACCTATTTCTGTCCCTTACATTTCAAACTATAAAACAGGTTTCATCCTAACTCCAGAAGGGTGGCTCCCTCCTTCTGGATGGCTATAGGCAGTTTGTAAATGATGGTAGAATATCCTCCTTCCCCTGGCCGACACTAAGCCTTTCTTTATAGTGCCATAGTGCCACACCAAACGGGGGCAAGGTGGGTAGGTCTCCTTTCCCAGGCCTTCCAAACAACTTTTTACAGTTCCACCAAGATGGGAAAAGTGTCTCCCTTCCCCAAGCCTCTTCCAGGGTCTCTTTCAACAGTAGCAATTATATCTGGATTTTTGCCGGTGGATGTATCTTTCCTCCTCTGGTCTTCTCACAGCCCATGTCAAAGGATATCTCTCTCTCTCTACCCCTGGTCTTCTCCTGACTTTGATTAACAAATTTCCCTTGTTTCTGTTGGTGGTCTTCTGATCTTTGCCAAAGGATATCTCTCTTTCTCTGGAATTCTCTTCTCGTTATGTGGGTACCAGATCCCTTTATCAAGTTTAAAATGTCTCTTGCTGAAGCCTCGTTCACTATCCTGCCAGGCATTATCTTGTACATATAACTTTCCAAACTTCTCGACATTCGGGTTCCAGATCCATATCTCTCTTCGGATTTCTTTGGGGTGCTCTCTCACCCATTATGTTTTTGCTTCTCGGTTTGGTCCCATTGGGACAAGGACGCTGGTTCTGCACTTCCTCCTGACAATAGCCTCTAGGAGTCTAGGGTTTCCCAGTGCCTTCCCTGACCCCCTCCGCGTACCTTCAGTGGATTGTCTTTCTCCCGCAGATTCCTCATCTTGATAGATATCCATCATCCAACTCTGCTGGTCGGAAACCTTTCGCCAGGGAGCGTAGTGGACCTCGACTCTGACGTCAATCCATCTTGCTCAGCACTCGATCGCCGGCTCCAGATATAGCATGTGTATATATAGCACGTCACTACGCCCCATGCTTCAGTTCCTTTTTTCTGTGCACTTGCACGCTGCATCGGGAACACAACTTCGAGTTTTCTCTGTTTTTTAAAACATTGTCGTTTTCCCCCCAGAAAACCTTGATGCATTGTCGTCTCACCGGATTTCATGCTTCAAGTGATGCCACGATTGCAAGGCCAAAATGTCCGTAACCGACCCCCACAACGTGTGTCTGCATTGTCCTGGTGTTGGTCATGACACCGAGTCCTTCGCGTCATGCTCACAAATGCAGCCAAAATCCCAGGAAACTGGCCTTGGTTTCACCGTCTGCAAAATCTATGACGCGGTCTATCATCCGTCTTCCGAGGCCGAGACGGATGATCCCACCCACGAGAAGCGGAAAGAAAAACATTGCAAAAAGACCAAGAAACAATCCCATTGCATTAGCCATTCGCCATCGTCTTCCTCACGGAAAAAGAAACTGCACCACCTTCATCAGCGCGAGTGCAGTTTGTTGTGGGAACGAGGTAAGCCCTTGACGGCGCCAACCACATGAGAAGAGTGGGAAAGTTTTAAAACTTCTATGCTTGAAATGTTTAGACAACAAACTGCTGTAGGGGTGACTCCAGTCCCCGACCAGCAAGCTTTGGTGGTGAAAGTGGTGCTCGGTGCTCCAGACCCGAAGCCAGCCACTTCGATGTCGGCAATGTCGAAAACGCCTTCGGGCGCCACGCCTACTAGGCATAAATCACTGGAAGGCCGTAAGACTGAGGCCGGCATCCATCGTCATCCGAACGTCCCTCGGCACCGAAAGAACCATCGGCATCGAACGCCGCCTTGGCTTCATAACCTATTCAGTTGGAAGTCAAGCCCTTGGCGCCGACAGCCGGTAATGGTTTGTTTGTACCACTGTTAAGAGCGAGGTTCTTCGACTTGTTGAAGTGCATTTTTGGCATCGATGACCCCAATTGTCAAGTCGACCCCGTTTACATGGGAGCCAGTGGCATTGATTATTTTGACAACCAGGCCGATTTATTGCCCATGGCTCAAGGCCTACAGGACGCTAGTGGCCTAGATACTTCCCCAGACCTTGAGTTGCAGCAGCAAAGCCATCCCTATACTCATGCTAATTTCAAGTTCAAGGCTCTGGTTGACAGGGTTGTTGACACCCTTGGGTTGAAGTCATCTGCCGCACCTCTTCAAGAGTATGAGCTCACTGATATCTTAGACGAGGGTTTCACAGTTGAGCATAACATGCCATTTAACCCAGCCATTGTGGAACCGTTATCCTCCTTATGGCAGCACCCATGCACTATTCCCCTGTAAACGCCAATTTTACGGGGAAGTTTAGGCTGGCAAGAGGAGACCAGTCTTTTCTTGCCACACACCCTTCCCTGGAAGGGCTGGTTATTCAGGCAACCACTATTTCCACCAGACCAGCACTATCCACTTCCAATCTGCCTCCGTACTGAGGGGGAAAGAAATCTGATGCATTGGCCAGAAAGGTGTTCACCTCTGGCAGCATGGCACTCAAAGCCACAAACATAGCCTGCGGATTCACAAAATATTCCTTCTGCTTGTGGAAAGCTGTGGAACATGCTGCTGAATACGTCCCTGAGGGTGCCATGCGGGATGGATTTTTACATCTGGTGGAGGGTGGGAAGGAGGTAGCCAAGCAGTCATTGCAAATGGGCCTGGACGTAGCAGACTGTTGGCCGATCAATGGTTTCAGCAGTGGTGATGAGGAGGTAAACCTACCTGAAAACATCAGGCTTCTCCCCGAATGTACAGAACAAGCTGCTGGGCATGCCCTTTGAGGGAGACATGCTTTTCGGCCATGAAAGCTGGCGAATACTTGGAGAAGTTTAAAGAATCCAAGTTGGCTGATAAATCACTGGGCCTAGCGGCGCAGCTGGCCAAACCTGCCTTCAGCTTTGCATGCAGAGGCAGGGGTTATAGGCGTTACATACCCTATGGAAGGAAGGTGCAGCTCCTGCAAGCCAGGCAAATGCTGGAAATGCTGGCTGGGGCACTGCATGCATGTATGTGCGAGGGGATGCTCCTGCGCCTCCTCGGACATACTGGCAGAACAATCTGGAGCGGGGCATTTTAGCAACCACGCGCAGGCCCCTGCAGAAGGTACGTTTATGGCGATTTATTTTTTATTTAAATGTGTATGGATGTGTGTATGCTTGTGTTATAGGACTGTGGTGGGAGCAGGATGGGCGGCAGCCCTGGGATAGTGGTGGGAGTAGGGTGGGGAGAGCCCAGGGTCTGTACTGGGAGTAGGGTGCAGTGATGGCACGCAAAAGCTCATAGCGATTTCTACATACTGTCTATCTGGCACTTTTGGGGGGGCCCGGCCTGCCCAAACTTTGCTCAGGGGGGGCCCAGGCCAAAAAAGTTTGAAGACCACTGCCTTACAGACACGTTATTTTGTTTCTTTTTTTAATATTTTTTTCTTACTTTACTCCTACAACCATTACAGAACCTTCTCCAAAGCAAGCCTCACATTCCAAAAGAACATGGCATTTCCCAAAGAAGATAACGCAACACCATCTGCTTCAAAATAAGCCGCATTACTGGGAACAATGTTCTCGTGTCTGCAGAAAAACATACCAGCAGGTAACATCAAAGCATGCATACCGCGATTGATGTTACACCTCCCAATACTTTGATCAGGACAGAAAACAGAACTATTGTCCCATTTTCCTCTAGGCAGTAACCCAGAAAAAATTAATTTCGCAGTTGGAAAGATGTTCATGACTGCTTCAACCAACTGTTCCAAATCTTTCAACAAAGTACGTGACCTCACGTAGCCCAAATGGCAAACACTGTAGTGCAAAAGTACCACATGAGGAGTTGTCATTGTACGCATCTCGGTGCAAACAAAAGTGCTGCAACATTGCGATCAGTCTCAGCGCTCCACACCATCTCCACTCCTCTCACATCAAAATGATGTGCCACATGCCTACTTTCGGCATAGAGCTGTAAACCTTGGACAAAAATATCTCCAAGGACCAAAACCCTGACCCTCTGCGCCTCTGCCATCTTCAGTATACGCACCGTCTTTCGATACAAAGGAACAATGTGAACATCTGATTGGCTGATGCCCACAGTCCCCTTTCCATGCTGGATTTGCTGTAGAAACCTGTATGTGACACGCCCTACCCGCGGACAAGCATTGTGTACGTGCAGCACGTAACTCTTAGCCAGTCCTTCTACCCTTTTCACATCACTTGCGATTCCATTTCCTCATTGGACACAGCTAACCAGTCACACACCATCCACCAATCACATTAACCACCAATCACATTAACCATCCCTACATCTAACTCCGTCATCAAAATTTCGCACTTCAAATGTACTATTGATCACTCTGAATGCAAGTCGCATATCATTGCAAAGCACCTACTTCAAAAACAACTGTGCAAGTGTTGCGGATTTCTATGTACAGCTCCATCCATGCGCATATGCATGTGTATAAACTACAGGTATGCATATTTTACTCAAAGAACATGTGCAACCCTTATGATTTCATTTAAACAAATTAATGCCACTAAATCTGCATAGCCAATACATAACAACGGTTGCCCTTTAAGTACAAGATGTCCGATGTTTCATTGACAAACCGCACTACTTCTTATTGTCTCCCGCATAACCTATACATACGTTAGAACCCTCCCTGTTCAGTGGGAAACTCGATTTCCCATTAGAAAATGGTACAATTTTTTACGGTGTACCGCCTACATAAATGCTACTTCCAATGCGATTTTATGAGAAAAAGTAAACGCTCCCGATTGCTGTTGTGACATCTCCCTTCGAGGGTCTCCTGATTTTTCGAAATCGTACTTATGATATGAAAGTACAGATTTTTTTCCCCATTTACTGTAATGACCTATCGCTTACAAACCTCTCTGCTATAGGTAACACAGCTTAAAAGAAACAAGCCATTTTCGTAACCTAAAAATTGTACGCATTTCTGAAGCACGTGCAACTGACATACTGCAAGTAACATAGAAAGGCAGCACATAGTGAAGTGAAATGCACACATGCATTGTGTTGAAATATCAAAGGAGAATACTCCTATGAAAAATACAAAATTAACATGTACAGTAACATCACAACTTTAAACAAACAAAGTTACTAACTTATTTTTACAATCGCAGTGAAGACTACTCTCCTGAAAATCAACAGCATCTACACTGCAAATGACATACCCGAAGAAACCTGGTCATTCTGCAAAAAAAGTAAGTACAATACGACCTTCATATTGTAACTATTCCTCAAACAGACTGTGTGGGTTATGTATTTAATTTGCGCACCAAAGCAAACAGTGATTTTCAACCATTCTACCCACAATCACCATTTATTAAACAAAGAATAACAGGCAGAATGACTCACAAATCCCCGCATGTTTGGAACTCAAATAACATACAGATCCCTTAGAATTTTAGTACTAGAAAACAAATAGCTGTTTCAATTTTATGCCAGTACGTTCACTATTAATGCTTCTCCTCACCACTACCCCGCTTTCTACTCTCATCTGAAGCACATTGTAGTAGTATGCAAACAGAAAAATAGCCTTCCCAAATCATTGGAAGAGGCCAATGCACATTCACACACCACCACAAAGAGCTTGTCCATCAAACTCATGCATGCATGCACACAGCACACATACATTGTACAACAGACCAAACCATGCCTTCTTTTTTTCAACAGACCCCAAAAAATGCCTACCAAAAAGCAAGTCCGTAGAAAGGAACGCAGAAGTAGAGCAAATAAAAATAAAAGTTTCCAACCTAAGCATCCATCTGTAGCAGAGTTTGTAGAGAACGTTGGAACAAAACATATAATAGTCATTTAGCAAATCAAAGCAAGCTTCAACTACCGAAACTTTACCTCCTCCAACAAAATGTGGCACCAAGCACAAAACTCTTCACAAAAAATCGGCTACCAGTACTGCTAACAATGCTCCTATTAATCCTGATATAGAAACAAGAACCTATAGTTAAAAAAATATTTTTGCAAAAATGTTTCACCACAGAGTCCTTCAGAATCTAATAAGAAGAGGACTGAAATCATCCTCACCCCTTAAAACCTACTGTAGAAATATAATCCTACAAGCTCTCGTGGACAGTGCAATCATTCTCAAAAGGAAGTTGTTTATATAAGTGTTAAATAGAATGAAACCACTAACAAAACTAAGTACCAAACTGCAAAAGAAACTTATCAATAAACAGAATGTGAACAAAAATAACGTCTTACATATTTGTGGAGGTGAAAGGAGTCACACAACAACCACAGAACCATATTTGAATGAAAAAGCATACAAACGAAATCAAACAAACACAAATGCCATCCATAGCAGTGGACGAGGGTATGAAAAAATCAATATTAGCATCATGGAACAAGAAACACTGCTTACAAAAGTATCCCCTGAAAACTCAGAATTACCTCTCGATTCGACCGAAGCAGACCGTCCAGTATACAAATGGCTGTGCATGTCAATGTGTGCCATTCCTAAAAAATCTTTCAAATCTTTACGTCAGTTCCTCAATCAGTATGTGAAAGGTAAAGACAAAATTAAAATGAAAGTGCTGCAAAATATGGATATCTGTCCAGTTCGCAAATACACAGGACTACAAGGACATTCATTAGCCTGCATTTCTGGACCTATTTGCAAAAGCACCTTCCATGATATCAAAAGGATATCAATACATCATTCAAATGTAAGAAATCTAGTGTATAAAATATACTATGCTAAAACTCCAGCTTCAGAATTAGCCAATCTAAATAACACTACACCCATGGTACACCCAAATATCTACAAGAAGAAATTGACCTTATCCAGAAAAAATATTTTGGAAGTCAAAGTCACTTACAAAATGCAATAGTTTTAGAACAGACTACGAACATTTCTGCACATAGCAACCTTCTATTACACACATACAAAAAAGAAATACTAAAATTTAAAAGTGCATCAGCTGAAATACCAAACCATGTGTGTGTGTGTGTTGCCGCAGAACGTTTTACAAAAGGAACACAAAAAATATAGACATAGGATACAAAATAGAAGACAATGACGATTCCAAATGATTTGAATTAGCTCTCTACCTTATAGCCGAAAACAAATATCAAATAAGTGAACCCCTAATATGTTGTAGTTACTGCACTACAAAACTAGACAACAACCAAAGTCCTTCACGTGCTATCACAAATAATTTGGAATTGTTCCCACTACCAAAAACACTGCAACAACCCAATTTGTACGAGAGCATCATAATTCAAACAGTTCACCTATTTCAAGCAATTATAAACCTTCACCCAAAAACAGAAACATTACCTCCCTCTGAATTGGTGAAAGGCATTCGTGGCAAAGTAGTTTATTTGCCATTAGATTTTACAGAAAATGTACACACTGTATGAGTGCAACGTTCAATAGAGCATTCTTTAATTGTCTTGGCAAATGGTGTGCCAACAAAAGACAAAATTTGGTAACAACTGGTGGACTTACATAAAGTTAGACAAGCCTTGCAATATCTAAAAGACAATAACAAATACTACAAGGAAATACATATTGAAGAAAGCTTAAGGGAAACAACTGAAATAATTGAAAAGTCATCAGAAACTGGACAATTCGAACTTCTGGATCCTGCTGCAAATCCCTTCACAACTGACACATAGTGACCTGCACGGGCAGATTTTACAATTTCAAAGACACAAATGTGGCAAATATTGTCGGCGCAAATACAAAAACAAAGGGAAATACTACACCAAATGCCGGTTTGGTTTCCCTAGACCAGTTACAGAAACAGGTGAAGTGAACAACTTCATGTCTTCAGTTCGACACAGTGTGAAAGGTAAATCACCTAAGAACACGTACTACATAAAAAGAACCGAAGAATGTAAATATATCAATGATTACAATGCAATCATTGCCCTCTTATGAAATGCAAACATAGATGTGCAGTACATTGCAGACAATTCCGCTGCAGTTGCACGATATGTAACAGCCTACTTAACAAAAGCAGAAAAAACAGAGCTTCAAGACCTCTGGGATGACTTATCATCAGACAAAACACTATCTCAGAAATTGTACAGCCTAGGCATAAAAATTCTCTCTCTGGCGTCTATGAAGCGGCAGATCGTTTAACTGGTACTGCTTTGTACGGAAAATCAGACAACCTAGTATGGCTAAGTCTTGGTCCTGCTAAATCTAGAAAAAGAGTTCTGAAATCATATGAGGACAAAGAAACAATTGCCAGAAAGGATCCCAACAGCCAAGACATTTTAAAAAACAATTTACTGGACACATACTATCCGAACAGGAGTAGCACTTTGGAAAGCATGTGTCTATACCACATAGCTCAAAGCTTTGCATACAAAAACAATATAAAACCTGATGAAAGCAAAGGCAGATATAGAGTCACAGATTGTGAAGGCAGCTTAGTGAAACATAAAAAACGAAGCTTACTTAATCATGTTAAATTGTCATTAAAAACTCCTCAACAGAAAGAACTATATTACATGTCTCTGCTACAACTTTTTAAACCATGGAGAAAAGAGGAAGAGATACTAGATAACTATGACTGCTATGAAGATACTTTCAAAGCAAATGAAAGCACTATCACTGATGTGAACTTCACACAGTACAAAGCAATGTTGCACAATGAACAGCAACACAAAGAAGAACTTCAGGCCCAACTAGATAAGGGCTCTTCCGACAGTAGTCAACCTTCTATAACAGGAAGTCAAAAACCACTAGGACAGCCAGTAATAGCAAATGAGGCATAATTAGCTATGACAGAAGTGGAAAACACCATGAGTCACTATCAAAAAAATATAGAAGACTTAATAGTACAACAAGCAAAACTTAACAAAGATCAGCACACCATTTTTGAAGACGTAGCAAAACAAATTGCACATGGTGTACAACACGAAAATAAAGAATGTACCTGCCAAAATTACAAACCAATACTGCTGTACGTCAGTGGTGAAGCTGGGTCAGGAAAAACATTCTTAATCAAAATCATCAGCAAGTTCCTTCAGCAATTGACAAACAACAAACTGTCAGCTGTTGTAACTGCCCCCACAGGTTTAGCTGCCTACAACACAGGTGGTGTCACTTTACACCGATTACTACTTCTTCCAGTAGAACACCAAACTAGACTACTACAAACTTTCTGCAGAAGCTGCAATGGAACTACGCAGAGTATTAAAGCAAATGAAAATGCTACTAATAGATGAAGTGAGCATGGTCTCCAACCTAATGTTGGCTTTGATTCACCTCAGATTGCAAGAAGTACTTAAAACAAACTACGAAGAACTCTTTGCAGGGAAACACATTATCGTTTTCGGAGATCTACAATTGACACCAGTGAAAGGTGAACCTATTTTTAAAAGTGTAGGACACAAACTCTGCTGTAAAACTGTTGGCAGCATAGGAAATGTCAACCTTTGGCAACATTTCCAATACAGAGAATTAACAGAAAACATGCAGCAATCTGCAGATCTCACTTATGCCAACATCCTAAAAAGTATTAGAGTTGGTGTACTATCTAAGGAAGCACAAGCAATATTGAAAAACCGGCACATTCATGCACTTTATGGCGATAATGCATGTGCTACTGATGTTATGGAACAATTAGCGCACAAAAATGTCAATTGTATGGCCTTAATGCCAACTCTTGCAAGATGTGTCAAATTCAATGAAACAATGTTAAATAAAGAAATGCAACCAATAATTGAAATTTGCGCCACAGACAAACTAGACGTACATGACATGACACTACCCATGTGTGAGCAACCCACAACAAGACTAAGTAGTTTTGAAAATTCAATATCCAACACAGCTGGGTTGGAAAAAGTATTAAAATTATCCTTAAATTGTAGAATAATGCTTAAACGTAACCTTGACGTGGAGCAAGGGCTAGTCAATGGGGCACTGCGTACAGTTGTTGGCTTTCAATCATACCCATGTGACAACAACATTCAGTTTGTCAATATTCGCTTTGACAAACTTTCAGAAGTGAAAAGGATAGGGCGCTCAACTGCTCGATTCCTTCTGTTCAAAGACATGTATGTATGTAGAGGACAATTTTCTCTAACTCTTGCATATGCAGTCACCATTCATAAATCCCAAGGTCTTACCCTAGACAAAGCATTGATAGATGTAGGAAACACAGTCTTTAAAGAAGGCATGAGCTACGCAGCACTATCATGCTTACGTACACTTGACGGTCTATTTCGAATCAACTTTGATGCAAGTAAAGTGACCGCTGACATTCCTTGCATTTTAGAATACAATAGACTGCGTTCAATGTACACCCCCCATCTGAAACAATATCCTGTTCCAGAGAAATTAAAACGTGGTAAAAGAAAACTAATTCAATCAGAAAAGCAACAGAATCTGACAGCAAATCCTTCAAAGAAAACAAAAGAAGGAAAAGGTTCATCAATTACCACAAGCAAAGAAGAACCTATTAGGGAAAGCAAACCAGGTACTTCTTCAAAGAAGGAAGAGAAACTCAGAAAAAAGCACTCTGATATGGAACTAGCTGGTCCATTCAAATTTTCAAATGAAACTGGTGTAAGTTGCTATGCAAATGTAGCCATGAATATTCTATTTCAATTGCCACCAATTGTTAACAATATTTACTTACACAGTACAGACCAATTGTGCTTGCAAATGTTAGTCCTTCATAGAAACGCAACAAACAATCCTGACAACACATACAGTGTTTACGGAATAAGACAAGAATTGGACTACTGTGCTGGAATGGTCAGATTCACTATAAACACACAAGAAGATCCACAAGAATTCCTAATGTACTTACTACAAGTACTGAAAAACAAAAGCATACCTATAAATAAAATCTACCAGATTTCATACATGTGGAAACATACATGCACTCTCTGTAGCAATGTCATACAGGAACAAATCCAAAATGAGCGATTTGTGTATGCATCCATACCTAATTGTGAGTCCATTCCATTTCAGCAACTGGTACAGAATGCATGTACTATGTGAAATTCAGACAATCGCTCCACTTTACTGATACAAACGCATAGTAAGTACATAATACTTATGTTGCTACGTTATAATGCAGACGGTACGAAAAACAACTGCAAGCTGACTGGATTCACACACGGTCAAGTGTCACTTGGAAAGAAAACCTTTACAACAGTAGGTATAATCTACCATGCAGGAGCTACAACCAATGCAGGTTACTACACTGCATACATTAAAAAGAAATGTGGATGGGTGGAATGTAATGATAGCACCATTACTCTAAAGCAGAGATTGCCTGCTAATCTTACAAATGCATATTTAATCTTCTTAAAGCCAAAATATAGTGACTAATGTGTATTTCAACATTACAAAAAATGAAGTGAAAGCCTACATACAGTTAGAATACGTCAACAGGTATCTAACTGCCCAAGAGTGTATAACAACAACACAGATAAATTAATACCACAGAAGCATAACAACAAATTCACAGTTAGAATATGCCAACTGGTATCTAACTGCTGTTAAAAATAGCAACAAGGTAACAAACATAACATTAATCACAAAGAACAAGGACACACTCAAAGAAAGCAAAGAAATAGTTTGTAGCATAGCAATTAAAGTTTTTTTTTAATCAGACAAGGATTTTTTTACCCCGACCCAAGGATTTCAAAGACAAACACAGAAACTGAGCAAAATGCACAGTACACTGATTTGTAAACTAAATATGAGGGTAAAAAAAGCTAAACTGTCTATTATGCAATGTAATAAGTCTTCATAAAATGCAAACACTAATATGCTTTTTTCTTTTATCACAGAAATTAAAAAAGTCTAGGTCCGCCAAGTACTGCAGTCACGTAAAACATATTTGGATTCTGCACAAATTAAACAGTAAGTATAATTACAGTAATTTCATACATATGCGAATCAACACCACGGCTAATCTATAGCAGTAATATGGTGCAGTGTCTGTAGGCTGGGCCTAGCATCTTTGATGTATAACCTACCACCTACGCCCTTCGGCCAAGCAGCCCACACTATAGGTCCTACCCACAACCATCGCTACATATCAAAACCATGGTGCTTCTAATTTCACTACTTCTAAGTTTAGTTTTGGGTGCATGGTCTGCAGCCATGCAACCAAGACACTAGAACATGCACACAACAACAGCACCGCACCACACCCATGTTCACTTATAACCTCACTGCTTATCACTTCAGTCTTGGCTGCATGGCCTTTGGCCATGCACCCAAGACTCTGGGTCCTGGCCGAAACGGCAAAGCATATCGCAACCATTGTGGCTTCAATTTCACTACTTAGAAAGTTGGTTTTGGCCACTGCACTATGTAAAAGCCATGTTGGCTTATAACTTTACAGTTGACAAGTGTGTTCTCAGGTGCATGGCCGAAGGCCATGCACCGAACACTGCAGATCCTCCCCACAACCACCTGAGTGATGTGTGGTAGTACGGTTGTATCGATAGTTGTGGTATGCTTCAGTGGGTCTGGCCAGAGGCTAGACTGCTACCTGTATGTCCATAGATATTACAATGTATGGGTGTGCAGTGGCTTATACCTCCAGTGTTTATAACTTTTTTCTGTACACACTCCCCACAACCACCTAATCAATATTCAATACTACAGGTGTATCCATGGATTTGACATGCTGCGGTGGTTGTGGCCAGGGCCTACAGTCTTGGAAGTATGTCCTTCGGCCTACAACCTACGGCCATGCATCCAAGACTCTAGGCCCTGGCCACAACCACTGCAGCATGTCACACCCATGGCGGCGTACTAATCAGTAGCACACCCATAGGAAAAAATAATGTAATAACGACATGTACTCAAATTCAATATTCGCTAACACCATGTGTGTCCTTAGAACAGTTTCAAGGTGCCTATGCGCAGCACGGACTGAAATAGTACCCCTATTAAAACCCTCATTTTCTGTGAGTGATGTGCAATACTACAGGCATATCTGTAGCTGTGATATGCAGCAGTTGTGACCAGGGCCTAAAGTCTTAGATGTATGTCCATACATATTTCAATGTATGGGTGTGAAGTGGCTTATAGCTCCAGTGCGTATAACTTTGTTCTTGGGTGCATGCCCTTCGGCAACACAGCCAAGTCTCTACACACTCATCAACCATTTGACCCATAAGCAATACTACAGTTATATCAATTTCTGTAATATGATGGGGTGGTTGTGGCCAGGGCCTAGAGTCTTGGAAGTATGGCCTATGGCCTACGGGCTACTGCCATGCACCCAAGACTCTAGGCCCTGGCCACAACCACCGCAGCATGTCACACCCATGGCAGTGTACTAATCAATAGCACACCCATAGGAAAAAATAATGTAATAAAGACATGTACTCAATTTCAATGTTCGCTAACACCACGCGTGTCCTTGGAACAGTTTGAAGGTGCCTGTGCGCAGCATGGACTGAAATAGTATCCCTATTACAACCCTCATTTTCTGTACACACAAACATGCTGAACAAGGCGTACATAGAGAATACATCATTAACACCTACCGCCTGAACAAATACGTTTTTTCACCCATCTCTTACTGTGTGAACCCTCCCAAGCACTATGACACAGCAAAATAGGTTTCGGAATAGCATGTTGCTGCTGGTCGCCGCTGGATGCGACCTCGGCGCATCTAAGATGTTGGGCGCATCCAAACAATCTGACGCACAACACGTCTCACTGCAGCCAATCGGCAGAGACGTCGCGTGTCTGCGGTCATGACGCCAGCCCCTTGGCCAATCGGTATCTTGTCCGCATAGCGAACAGGGAAGTGAGACCGCGGAGTGGACATAGATATCACACATTTTTTTAGACCTACTTTTTGGTCGTTTTAAAGAAAAGTAGTGGACGGATTGTCACCAAATGTACAAAAGCACGCTTTCGGGACCAAGCTCCTGCTCCTACCGCAAATTTGGTGAAAATCTGTCCAGCGGTTTAGGCTGTAGACGTGTGCAAAATTTTTCCCCCATTCAGTCTATGGGAAAAAAAGACGTTTTGGGACCCCCCGATAACTCCGCCCCCCCCCCCCCCCCCGGACCAAACATCACCAAACTTTGCAAAGAAATTCAGAGTAGCCCATATACTACTTCTGCAAAGCTTGGTGATGATTCGTCCAGGGGGAGCGGAGTTATAAGCTGCCCAAAAAGTGCTCTTCCTATGGAAACATCAACTTAACCATAACTACACGACCTCTACCGTGGCCGTGTAATATATATATTGTTATTTTGCATTTATATAGCGCCTTATATACCATTGGTATGGTCTGAAGGCGCTGGTAGGTTGAACGCCCTTGGGTACCGAAGTTCGGGTCAGTGGAGAGGTTAGAGAGAGTCCAAAGGTGCGTGTGCGCACCAGGTATGTGTGCAGCTGGTGCGGGATTCATGTGGTAGCTGCTTCTTAGCGGTAGGTGTGGTGGTTGAGAGATCAGGAGTATGTGTTCGGTCTGGCCGGAGTTATCCAGACCGAGTGTGGCGGCGTTAGGCCTGAGGAGAAACGTCTGGCTGGGGGTGTGAAACCAGCCATGTTTACTTAGAGTGATGGGGGGTGAGCGGCAGATGTTGATATGAGAACAGTTATACCGAATGGTGTCATAGTATCTCTGTGTTATAGTTGAATGGTGGTGTAAGGAGAGAGTAAGCGTGAGGTGTGATATGAAGTATGCTCTTTCAAAAGTTCCTTGCATTCCAAAGCAAAATATGCACGTCACGCAATTCTGAGCGGTCAGGTCTGTTCTATGTGTTTTGTTTCTCATCCGCTCTATGCACTGTTCATCCACTCAACGTGCTCATCCGTACAGCATACTCATCCGTTTAGCATAACCATGCGCTCTATATATCCATCCAGTCCATACACTCATTTGTTCCGTGCGTTCATCCGCTCCACAGACTCATCTGCCACTCATCAGCTCCACACTCATCCGCTCCACATACTCGTCCGCGTACACTTGTCCGCTCTATGTACTCGTCTGCTCTATGTACTCATCCGTTCCGTGTACACTCGTTCGCTCCACACACTTGTTAGCTCCACACACTCGTTCGCTCCACATACTCGTTCGCTCTCCACACACTCGTTTGCTCTCCACACACTCGTTCGCTCTCCACCCACTCGTTCGCTCTCCACCCACTCGTTCGCTCTCCACCCACTCGTTCGCTCTCCACCTACTCGTTCGCTCTCCACCTACTCGTTCGCTCTCCACCTACTCGTTCGCTCTCCACCTACTCGTTCGCTCTCCACCTACTCGTTCGCTCTCCACCTACTCGTTCGCTCTCCACCTACTCGGCCGCTCTCCACACACTCGGCCGCTCTCCACACACTCGGCCGCTCTCCACACACTCGGCCGCTCTCCACACACTCGGCCGCTCTCCTCGCTCGGCCGCTCTCCTCGCTCGGCCGCTCTCCTCGCTCGGCCGCTCTCCTCGCTCAGCCGCTCTCCTCGCTCAGCCGCTCTCCTCGCTCAGCCGCTCCCCACGCTCAGCCGCTCCCCACGCTCAGCCGCTCCTCCGCTCTCCACGGTCCTCTGCTCTCCATGGTCCTCTGCTCTGCACACTCTTCCGCTCTCCACGCTCCTCCCCTCTCTACACTCAACCGCTCTCTACACTCAAGCGCTCTCTACACTCAACCGCTCTTCACATTCATCCGTCTTCCACATTGATTTGCTCTTCCACATTGATTTGCTCTTCATATTCGTCCGCTCTTTACACTCAACCGACCTCCACACTCATCCGCCCTCCACATTCATCCGCCAGCAGCGTTCAACCTCCACGCTCATCCTCACTCATCTATACTCATTTGGTCTCCCCACTCAGCCCTCTAACCCTCCGCACTCATCCGCCCTCCTCATTCATTCGCTCTCGACACTCATCCGCTCTTGACACTCATCCGCTCTCCATACTCATCCGCTTTCTACACTCATCCGCTTTCTACACTCATCCGCTTTCTACACTCATCCGCTCTTTACACTCATCCGTTATATAATTATGTTACCTGCCATTTATATAGCGCCTTATGTATCATTGGTATGACCTCAAAGCGCTGGTAGGTTGAACGCCCTCGGGAACCGCAGTTCAAGTCAGTAGAGAGAGAGAGTGTAGTATGGTGCGTGGGCGCACCGGATATGTGTGCAGCTGGTGTGGTTGTTGCATGATAGCTGCTTCCTAGCAGTAGGTGTGGTGCTGAGGAAATCAGTTGGATGTGTTCAGTTTGGAGGGTGGACACCCAGACTGAGTTCTGGCTGCGTTAGGCCTGAGGAGACGCCTAAGCTAGCCGGTATGTGATCAGCTAGCTGTGTTTTATTGGGATGATGAGGTGTTCATGGGGTCATGTTAGTATGAAAACAGCTAGGCCAAATGTGTCATAGCATAGCTGTGTTCTAGTTGAAGGATGGTGTATAGGAGAGAGTAAGCGTAGTAGTGTGATATGGTGGTTATCAATAAAGCGCCTGCGACCAAGCACAAGAGCAGGACCGGGGCATACATAGCAGCATATGTATATAAAGCGACGGGATGGATAGGGTAAACATGTGACACAAAGTGAAACCACTCACTCAGCATCAACCAGCCCCTAAAGCTGCTTCCAAACTGGTTCCCCTGCCACATCCTTCCTCATGGCAGTCCACAAAGCAAGTGGAAAATGGCTGCTGGAGTCAAAGCACATATATATATATATATATACATATATACATATATATATATATATATATATATATATATATATATATATATATATATATATATATATATATTAGCCATGTAGTTATGGTTAAGTTGCTGTTTCCATAGGAAGAGCACTTTTTGGGCTGCTTATAACTTTGCTTCCCGTGGACGAATCCTCACCATACTTTGCAAAACAAGTATATGGCCCACTCTTTTTTTGCAAAGTTTGGTGAGGTTTGGTCCAGGGGGGGCAAAGTTATAGGGGGGGTCCCAAAACTTCTTTTTTTTCCCATAGACATAATGGGGAAAAAACTTTGCTCACGCCTACAGCCCAAACCGCTGGACGGATTTACACCAAATTTGCGGCAGGAGCGGCGGCTTGGTCCCGAAAGCATGCTTTTTTTTTATTTGGTGTAAATCCGTCCAGTAGTTTTTTTAAAAATGACAAAAATGTAAGTGAAAAAAATGAGTGATATCTATGTCCGCTTTGTGGACACACTTCCCCGTTAGCTCCGCGGACATGACAGGCATTGGGCAAGCGGCTTGCGTGATGTCCGCGGACATGTGACACGCTCTCTCATTGGCTGCGGTAAAGCGTGCAGTGTGTCGTATTTTCAGATACGCCTACCATCTTTGTTTATCCCATCGAGAGGCTTTGTTAACAGGAGCGGGATCTGACGCCTGCACAGTAAGTGTCTCCCTCCTGTTCCCCCACCCCCCGCTCATGCCCCGCTTCTCCACTCATGCCCTGCGTCTCTCTCCTGTTCTCCCCCACCCCCCCTGCTCATGCCCCGTGTCTTCCTCCTGTTCCCCCACCCCCGCTCATGCGCCGTGTCTTCCTCCTGCTCTCCCCACCCCCGCTCATGCCCCGTGTCTCTCTCCTGTTCCTTTCACCCCCCGCTCATGCCCCGTGTCTCTCTCCTGTTCCCCCACCCCCCGCTCATGCCCCATGTCTTCCTCCTGTACCCCCTCACCCCCCGCTCCTGCCCCGTGTCTCTCTCCTGTTCCCCCCACCCCCCGCGCGTGCCCCGTGTCTTCCTCCTGTTCCCCCCCACCCCCTGCTCCTGCCCCGTGTCTCTCTCCTGTTGCCCTCCACCCCCGCGTCTCTCTCCTGTTCCCCCCATGTCATGATGCCTACCCCCGAGCATCCGGACCAGGCCCATCAGTCCCGGAGCAGGCATCCAGATGCTTAGAAAAAGCCCAGCAGCCCCGGCTAGGGGCTATCTGGGTTCAGTCCTGGCGCCGTAGGCACCAGGCTCATAGAAGGGGTCAGTCCTGGCGCCTTAGGCGCCAGGCTCATATGCTTACACTTACCTCATGCAGACCATGCTGCTAAGAATCCAAGCCAACGTGAAGCCTGAAGGGAACTACTTTACTTCAGGGACTATTTTCTTACTCAGGTGTGGTCTTGGGGGAACTTCTTACCTGGGACTACTTTGAAGGCTATTTAAACCACGCCCGAAGAGCAGCACACGCTTCGTGTTATTCTGCATCCAGCAGCGTAACGCTCACCGTGCCTGCAAGTCAGCATCTAGCCTTCTGCCACGCCCACCTCGAGTCTGGAGCTCCTGCAAAAAAGGGGAAGAAGGAGGAAAGATTAGAACAAGAACATTACTTCTATTCCTCACCTTATTCCGGATCCATTGCGCCTTCAAACTAGGAAAGAGACGTTTATTCGATACACGTCGCATCCCCGCTGTAGCGCCGCGCTATTCTCACCAGCCTTCGCAGCACCACCACGATCCGGAGCAGTCTCCATTTCATCTTCGCCGAACTCCGGCACCTAAGGGGAACAAAAGAACAGCAAGGTAAGCCGTGAGAATAAACAAAGACAATCTGTTTTACCACCATAGACTTACCTGATTTTACCACCGGAGGCATTATTCATCAAGACATAATTTCTCATGCCGCACCTGTAAAAGGAGGGAAAGCAACAGATTAAACTCAGATATCTTTTACCGGTCAGTGTTGGGTAATACAGACTCTTACCTGAACGCTACCAGCTGCCACGAGACAATCTTCTCTTGGGTCAAGCTGCAAGACAAAAGGAATCGGACAAGAGTGAATATCAGACATTTTGAACTCTTACGAACTATATACTTACGGTTCCTCGCCAGGGACCCCAGAGTCAATATTGGTCTGGAACTCTCCCAACTCCTTCGGACCAGTGAAGTAACTGGTTATCTACGCGCCCCTGCATTCCATGCAGGATGGAGAGGTCATCTTTTATAAACATAAGGTGAGACTATGAAAGGAGATATCGGAGGTGATTAGTGGGAAGAACAGTGGGGTGTTATCACTCAAATCCACGGGTGGCTAATTCCCTTTAACCACTTTCAGGAAAATACTTCTACGGATCAAGCAGACAAAATTAGGCAGGCCAGTCCAATCTGTCATCTCTGCACTATGCGTCAATTTGGTGGAGACCGCAGCTGTCCAGTTCCGATCAACGCCCCTGTGGGAGCCAGGTGAGCGTAACAGAATGCGAAGCCTCCCTACAAATTCCCACCCGAGCATTATGGAGACCTCTGAAACTGACCAACTGGCCCAATTATTAGTGGAACTTAGGGCTGAAGTACATTCCGCCCGCCAAGAAACTAATGCCCTCAGGAGAGAACTGATTGTATCAAAGGAGCGCACTGATGACCTTGCTAGACAACTACTGCAAAGCCAGGCTGGGCAAACACCCCTACCTGGACTCAGGGGAAACCCAACTCCTGTTTCATCAAGCAACCCTGTGCAAGTAATTCTACCAGGAACTATTACTTTAGCTCCACCCGAACGCTTTGCTGGAGACCCCAAAAGGTTTGCAGTGTTTATGAACCAATGCTGCCTGCACTTTTTATGCAGACCTGGAGCCTTTCCAAACGACCAAGCCAAAGTAGCCTTTGTACTGTCATACCTCAGTGGCAGCGCAGCTGATTGGTCAATTCCACTAGTCAACCAGGATGACACTCTTCTTCAGGATTTTCAGGGTTTTCAAATGAGCATGGAAAGACTATTTGCCTGACATTCACAGGGACAGGCCCTGGATAACGAACTCTTGTCCCTGCGACAGGGTAACCAGGATCTGCTAACCTATATCGCCACCTTCAAGAGGTTGGTGGTGGAAACCGGATGGCCCGAGGTAAAACGAATTACATTATTCCATCGTGGGCTGCGAGGAGAACTCAAAGATGTTTTGGCCAAGTTGTGAACCCACCTCAGGATTGCGCTGAATATATAGATTTAGTGGTCCAGATAGATCACCGACTTCAAAATAGAAAGGCTGATTGAGCTAGGTTCGAGAATCGAGTGTTGGTTTAACCCAACGTTACCTCCAAAGGAACAGATGCACCAGAACCCATGCAGATCGGGGGGGGTTAAAGGACCTTTAACTCAGAAGGAAGGAGAAAAGAGACGGCAATTGCACTTGTGTCTGTACTGTGGAACCTCGGGACACCCAAAAAGGTGGTAGGAGTTGCAGACAAAAGCCATACAGAGACTGATTCGGGAAACGACCACGCCCGACAAGCATAGAGGTCCGCTTGCCGAGCTTAAAGAAGGACACTCAGACCTCGCACCTAATCATACCAATGGTCCTTATTGATCCAAGGCAGCCATCACGTATGCACACAGTAAGAGCGTACATTGATAGTGGGGCCATAGGAAACTACATGGACCACGAACTGGCTTCAAGGATGAACTTATCTCTTTGCAAAAGGACCACTACAGACGTCATCACTACCGTCGATGGAACTGAAATTGCCTGTGGGCCAGCAACTCATTCCACTACAGAAATCACACTGTTTGGTCAAGATGGGCATCGAGAAAGCATTGTTTGACCTAATCAAGGCTCCGCAATTCCAAATAATTTTGGGAATGCCATGGTTGGAAACACATAATCCTTGTATCGAATGGCGAGAGAAGAGAGTGACCTTCCCAGATTGTGCACACACCTGTTACCTGGAAAAAACCTTGAACAAAGGCCTGGCCACATTCACTAATCCAGTCCTGCAGTTACCTCAGGAATATCAAGAATTCCAGGATGTTTTTCAGAAAGAACAGGCAAACACCTTACCACCTCACAGATCTTACGATTGTCAAATCGATCTCTTACCCGGTGCACAACCCCCATGCAGCAGGATCTACGCCCTTACGGAGCCCGAAAACCTTCACCTACGGGAATACTTGGACCAATATCTTGCTAACGGCTTCATTCGCCCATCCAAGTCTCCTGCATCCTCAGCTCTATTCTTTGTGCCTAAAAAGGAAGGTGACCTTAGAACGTGTATAGATTACCGCGCATTAAACCAAATTACGGTAAAAAACCTATACCCATTGCCTCTGATCCCCGAATTACTGGACCAAGTTAAGGATGCTTGTATCTACACTAAGTTAGATCTCCGAGGGGCATATCATCTGATACGTGTGAAGAAAGGCGATGAATGGAAGACTGCCTTTCGCTCCAAGTACGGATTATTCGAATATCAGGTGATGCCTTTCGGGTTGTGCAATGCACCTGCAGCCTTCCAGTATTTTATGAACAATGTCTTTCGTGAACTCATTGACGTCTGTGTTGTCGTATACATAGACGATATTCTAGTGTACTCCTCCTCAAAATCAGACCATGTTAAGCACGTTCGTGCAGTCCTTGAGAAATTACGCCAGCACAAGTTATATGCAAAATTGGAAAAATTTGTCTTTCACTCTACAGAAGTCGAATTTCTTGGATTTATCCTGACCCCCAAAAGGAGTCCGAATGGACTCTCGGAAGGTGGACGCCATTCTCAAATGGCCATCACCCAGTTCAGTCAAAGGAGTACAAAGCATGCTTGGCTTCGCTAATTTCTACCGAAGATTTATCCCTGAATTCTCACATATTGTACATCCCATCACAGCACTCTTGCAAAAGAACAAGCGCTTCTTGTGGACCGAAGAAGCTGAAAGAGCCTTCCAAGATCTAAAATTGAAATTCACGTCTGCACCTGTCTTAAAGCACCCACGCCCGAGCTTCCATACGTAGTTGAAACGGATGCATCCAGTTTAGCCATGGGAGCTGTCCTGTCTCAGAAGGATCCTGAAACCGGCTGACTTCATCCAGTAGCATTCTGGTCTAGAAAATTCTCGGCGCCCGAATTAAACTATGCAGTTACTGATAAAGAGTTATTGGCTATCAAATCTGCCTTCAAGGCTTGGCAGCAATATCTTCTCAGCACCAGGCATACCATCACTGTAATCACCGATCACAGGAATTTGCAATATTTGAAGACAGCCAAGGCCCAATCATCACGTCAACTTAGGTGGGCATTATTCTTTGCAGAATTTGATTTCGTGATCACTTATCGACCAGGTTGTAAAAATGGCAAGGCAGATGCCTTATCCCGAATAGGAATGGGAGAAGCATACTCAAACCCAGAACCAGTACCCATAATTTCAGAAGAAAGAATTCTTGGCATAACTACTCTACAGACTCTAGAAGATATTCATCTAGAAATCAAGCAACTTTTCAATCCAGCAGCCCCACAGGACTGGGTAAAGAAAGGCCAAGATTATTCAGTCACCAATGACCTACCTTACTATCAAGGTCGTCTGTTCATACCACACAAGGAACTACAAGAATTGGTTATCTCCAATTATCACGATGCGCTGATTGAAGGACATCCAGGAGTCGCAAAAACTGAAGCTAAAATTAAGAGACAATTTTGGTGGCCCACCTGTCGAAAAGACGTAAAGTCATTTGTACTGTCTTGTGGGATCTGTGCCCAAAACAAAAGCCTGAAGAAAAGACCAGCCGGTCTTCTACAACCTTTAGATATTCCACCTACACCATGGCACACTTTGTCCCTAGACTTCATTACTGATCTGCCTCCATGTAGTGGATTTAACACCATTCTAGTTGTATTGGATCTTTTTTCCAAGATGGCCCACTTTATTCCTTTGAAGGAATTACCTTCCGCTTCAACTTTGGCCAAGGAATTTCTTGAAAATATTGTTCGACTACATGGATTCCCTTCCGTATTGGTCTCAGACCGAGGTAGTCAATTCATTTCGCAATTTTGGAGGAAATTCTGTCAATTAGCGCAAATCGACGTGAGGTTATCTACCAGTCACCATCCCCAGACCGATGGTCAGACAGAGAACCAACCAGACTCTTGAGCAATACCTACGTTACATGCTACAATAAACCAAAGGCAATTAATTGGAAGGATATTTTATGGATTTCCGAATACGCATACAACAACTCTGTACATTCAGGAACCGGACAAAGCCCCTTTTATACTATATATGGGCATCATCCTCGAACTTCAGAACTCGATTCGCCCCAACACCTAGAAATGCCCGCGGTGAATCATCTACACTCTACTATTACACAAGCCTTCAAGGAGGCAACAGAACATTTAAGACAAGCAAAAGAAAAATACAAAATAAATGCTGACCAACATAGGAGTGATGCTCCACAATACCAGATTGGGGATCAAGTTTGGCTGGCTACAAAACACATTCCCCTAAAAGGAGCTCAGACCTTTGACCCTAGATATTTGGGACCTTACACTATTAAGGCCATTATCAACCCGGTGGCCGTCAAATTGGAATTACCTTCTAACATGCAAATCCATCCCGTCTTTCATGTTTCACTTCTGAAACCAGTTCAACCCGGGACAAGATTAACCAAACCACCTGACCCCATCCTAATAGATGGGGAACCTGAATTTGAAGTTAAAAATATCCTGGACTCTAAGATGGTGAACTCAAGACTTTTTTATTTAATTGACTGGAAAGGTTACGGACCACAAGAAAGGTCATGGGAGCCTAGAAACCACGTTCATGCACCTCGATTGGTGAAAAAATTCCATCGGAACTTCCCAGACAAACCAGTGCCAAGAGGAAGAACGACCTTAGGAGGGGCCTTGGGGGGGGGTGGGGGGAGTGCTGTCATGATGCCTATCCCCAGGCATCCGGACCAGGCCCATCGGTCCTGGGAGCAGGCATCCAGATGCTTAGAAAAAGCCCAGCAGCCCCGGCTAGGGGCTATCTGGGTTCAGTGCTGGCGCCGTAGGCACCAGGCTCATAGAAGGGGTCAGTAGTGGCGCCTTAGGCACCAGGCTCATATGCTTACACTTACCTCATGCAGACCATGCTGCTAAGAATCCAAGCCAATGTGAAGCCTGAAGGGAACTACTTTACTTCAGGGACTATTTTCTTACTCGGGTGTGGTCTTGGGGGAACTTCTTACCTGGGACTACTTTGAAGGCTATTCAAACCACGTCCGAAGAGCAGCACACGCTTCGCGTTATTCTGCATCCAGCAGCGTAACACTCACTGTGCCTGCAAGTCAGCATCCGGCCTTCTGCCACGACCACCTCGAGTCTGGAGCTCCTAGAAAAAAGGGGAAGAAGGAGGAAATATTAGAACAAGAAAATTACTTCTATTTCTCACCTGATTCCGGATCCATTGTGCCTTCAAACAAGGAAGGAGACGTTTATTCGATATGCGTTGCATCCCCGCTGTAGCGCTGCGCTATTCTCACAAGCCTTCGCAGCACCTCCACGGTCCAGCGCAGTCTCCATCACATCTTCGCCGAACTCCGGCACCTAAGGGGAACAAAAGAACAGCAAGGTAAGCCGTGAGAATAAACAAAGACAATCTGTTTTACCACCATAGACTTACCTGATTTTACCGCCGGAGGCATTATTCATCAAGACGTCATAATTTCTCACGCCGCACCTGTAAAAGGAGGGAAAGCAACAGATTAAACTCAGATATCATTTACTGGACAGTGTTGGGTAATAAAGTCTCTTACCTGAACACTACCAGCTGCCACGAGGCGATCTTCTCTTGGGTCAAGCTGCAAGACAAAAGGAATCGGACAAGAGTGAATATCAGACATTTTGACCTCAGAGTCAATATTGGTCTGGAACTCTCCCAAATCCTTCGGACCAGTGAAGCAACTGGTTATCTATGCGCCCCTGCATTCCACGCAGGATGGAGAGGTCATCATTTATAAACATAAGGTGAGACTAGAAAGGAGATATCGGAGGTGAATAGTGAGAAGAACAGTGGGGTGTTATCACTCAAATCCACGGGTGGCTAATTCCCTTTAACCACTTTCAGGAAAATACGTCTACGGATCAAGCAGACGAAATTAGGCGGGCCAGTCCAATCTGTCATCTCTGCACTACGCGTCACGTTGGTGGAGACCGCATCTGTCCAGTTCTGATCAAGGCCCCTGTGGGAGCCAGGTGAGCGTAACACCCCACCCCCCGCTCATGCCCGTGTCTCCCTCCTGTAACCCCTACCCCCCGCTCATGCCCCGTGTCTCTCTCCTGTTCCTCCCACCCCCACTCATGCCCCGTGTCTCTCTCCTGTTGCCCCCCAGCCCCCGCTCATGCCCCGTGTCTCTCTCCTGTTGCCCCCCGCTCATGCCCCGTGTCTCTCTCCTGTTGCCCCCACCCCCTGCTCATGCCCCGTGTCTTCCTCCTGTTCCCACCCACCCTCCGCTCATGCCCCGTGTCTCTCTTCTCTTCCCCCCACCACCCGCTCACGCCCCTTGTCTTCCTCCTGTTCCCCCCCAGCCCCTGGTCATGCCCCTTGTCTCTCTCCTGTTCCCCCCCACCCCCTGCCTCATGCCGCGTGTCTCTCTCCTGTTCCCTCCCACCCCCCGCTCATGCCCTGTGTCTCTCTCCTGTTGCCTCCACCCCACGCTCATGCCCCATGTCTCTCTCCTGTACCCCCAACCCCCGCTCATGCCCCGTGTCTTTCTTCTGTTCCCCCACCCCCCTCTCATGCCCCGTGTCTCTCTCCTGTTTCCCCCAACCCCCAGCTCATGTCCTGTGTCTCCCTCCTGCTCCCCCCACCCCCAGCTCATGCCCGCTGTCTCCCTCCTGTACCCCCCAGCCCCGCTCATGCCCTGTCTCTCTCCTGTTCTCCCCACCCCCCCGCACATGCCCCGTGTCTCCCTCCTGTACCCCCCATCCCCGCTAATGCCCCGTGTCTTCCTCCTGTTCCCCCCACCCCCCGCTCCTGCCCCGTATCTACCTCCTGTTCCCCCCACCCCTCGCTCATGCCCCGTGTCTCTCTCCTGTTGCCCCCCACCCCTGCGTCTCTCTCCTGTTACCCCCCCCCCCCGGTCATGCCCCGTGTCTCTCTCCTGTTGCCCCCCCACCCCCGGTCATGCCCCGTGTCTCTCTCCTGTTCCCCCCAACCCCCGCTCATGCCCCGTGTCTTTCTCCTGTTCCCCCCACCCCCCGCTCATGTCCCGTGTCTACCCCCTGTTCCCCCCACCCCCGCTCATGCCCCGTGTCTCTCTCCTGTTGCCCCCCACCCCCACATCTCTCTCCTGTTACCCCCAACCCCGCTCATGCCCTGTGTCTCCCTGCTGTTCCCCCCACCCCCTGCTCATGTGCCGTGTCTCCCTCCGGTTCCCCCCACCCCCTGCTCATGCCCCGTGTCTCTCTCCTGTTCCCCCTCACCCCCCGCTCATCCTCGTGTCTCTCTCCTGTTCCCCCCCACCCCCGCTCATGCCCCGTGTCTCCCTCCAGTTCCCCCCCGGCTCATGCCCCGTGTCTCTCTCCTGTTCACCCCCGCTCATGCCCCGTGTCTCTCTCCTGATCCCCCCCCACCCCCCGCTCATGCCCCTTGTCTCTCTCCTGTTCTCCTCCATCCCCCACTCATGCCCTGTGTCTTTCTCCTGTTCCCACCCCGTCCCCCCGGTCATGCCCTGTGTCTCTCTCCTGGTCCCCACCACCCCCCGCCGATGCCCTGTTGTGTTCTCTTTATACACCCGCCTTCCCTTTCCATGGTGTCCATCTTGGTAAAAGATTTTCCTTCCTACACCGGGACGCCGCAGGCGTTCCGGTTTGGGAAGGAAAATCTTTCTTTTACCACCCCGGGTTCGCACTTTGAGAACCTAGGATGCTAGTGGTCTTCATCCATTGAAAAGGCCGTTATGGTAAGTTGCACTAATAAAAAACTATGAAATTCAATGAAAAAACGTTGTTAAAGGGACATTATGGTAAAGTTGCACTAATAAAAACCTATGAAATTCTGTGAAAAAACTTTGTTAAAGGGATGTTATGGTTCCAAGTAAAACCGAAAAACCCTTGAAATCCGCCAGTTATGGTAAGCTAAGCAACCATAACTCGCGCCACCACTGTGCACTGCTAAGACTAACACCCAGGAGATCAAAAATGACATCACAAATGTCATTGATAACATCACTGATGACATCACATGTCTGTCTCCCTCTTTTTTCCTTCACTTACATATCTAGGCCACATGGTTTTCTTCAGTAACAGTCATGAACTAAAAATTGTAAACGTACTATATTTGTAGACTTATCCTTCAAGTATGTTCTTACAGTAATTCCCTTAGGGTCCAGTCATACCATATGAAACATATACATAGGGGAAGACACAAGCTTGAAAGACAGCAATCCTTTCTGTGCATTAAAATAATCAGTAGAGTTATCAGCACTTTCTCATAGTTCTGTTGTTTTTTTATTACTATACTTTCCCTGTATATGCTCATATTTGTATACATTGTACTCATACTAATTTCCTTAGCGTCCAGTCACATTATGTGATACATATACATAGGGTAAATAGCAGCTTTGAAACAGAGCAATCATTTATTAGCATAACAATAATCAGTTATAGTTATGAATTGTTTCTGCTGCTACTTCTGCTTTTTTGCTTACTTCACTTTCCCTGTATATACCCATATTTGTATGTGTTATTGTGTCTTTATGTTTTGTCTGTAATAATGCAATTATATAATACGTGGGCTTTATTAGCTACTTATTACAAATTTCACAGTACACAAAACTCTAATAAGAAAACAGTTATCATTTCATTATTTAACATATCAACATTATGAATATTATACCTTTATGTATGCCGCACACAATGCCTGTTTCTGCATGAGTAGCTTACTATACTGTAAAGAACTTCACAATCGAATGCTATTTATATCAATGCATTGTTTAATGCACTACGTAGCACATGATATTTATTCCAATGATCGTTGACACTTTTTTCTCAACATTATAATAAGAATACCTTTTACAGACATTTCATGAAAAGTAAATGCACATGTGATGTCATCAATGACATTTGTGATGTCATCTTTGATATCCTGGGTGTTAGTCTTAGCAGTGCACGGTGGTGGCGCGAGTTATGGTTGCTTAGCTTACCCTAACTGGCGAATTTCAAGGGTTTTTCGGTTTTGCTTGGGACCATAACGTCCCTTTAACAAAGTATTTTCACTGAATATATATATATATATATATATATATATATATATTATACACAGTAGTGGCCGTGTAGTTTGTTTGTTTGTTTGTTTGTTTATTATTTATAGCGCGCGCCAGACCCGAGGGTAACCGGGCGCGTTGTTCAAGGATACTTTAAACTTTACAGGTTACGCATGTTTACAAGTAGTGGTTATACGTCGTAGAAGTTACATAATGCAGGACAGTAAGGAGAATATACATTGTGCATAATATATACATATAACATAATATATACAGGAAATATGCAGTAGGAAGATAGAGAGTATATAACTATGTACATAGTACGTTTGTAGAACAGTGGATATATTGGTGTAGGGCAGGACTATCGGTCATTTTCTTTGATCCAATTGATACAGTTAGATCTGAAGAGAGCGTAGGATTGGGTAGATCTCAGGCCAGGCGGGAGGGAGTTCCAAAGCTGGGCAGCTTTGACCGGGAAGCTGTTTCCTCCGGCCGTACTTAGTTTAAATGGGGGTATCACTAACTGGTTAGAGTATGCTTCTCTGGTGGGTCTAGTGGAGATTTTTCTGTTGAATCTAGCAACTAGGTATTTGGGTGCTAGATGGTTGATACTTTTGAAAGTTAGAGAAGCTGTCTTGAGTTTGATTTTGTCCGCTGTGGAGAGCCAGTTGGATTGTCTTCTAGCCTCTGAAATATGCTCCCTTCTTGGAATTCCTAAGGCAGCTCTAAGAGCATTGTTCTGTAGTGTTTGAATCTTATGCAGCGTATGTTTATTGGCCCCTATATATAGTGCGTTGCAATAGTCCAATTTCGACCGCACTAATGCTCGAGCAAGGGTTAGGCAGTTGGCAGTGGATAGGTATGGTTTTGCGGCTCTAATCAACTTGCAGGTATATGCGGTGCTGGATGCCATTGCGCTCACCTGTTTGGTTAGGGAGAGGTGGGAATCAAGGTAAAACCCTAATGTTTTTACCTCTTTTGCCACCTTGATAGTGTTACCGTCTATGACGAAGGAGGAGTATTCTTCTTTTAATCTATTGAAGTTTTGTGTGTTCCCCAGTATGATGAGTTCCGTTTTGTCATCATTCAGGCATAGTCCGTGTGTGGCCATCCATGCCTGAATGATGAGATAAATCTTGTTCACCAAGGCCAAATCTTGTTCATAATCCCCTGAAAGTGGTAAGAGAATCTGAGTGTCATCCGCATAGTTAGTGTAGGTGACACCCAGATTATCCAGATCATCGAACAAGGGCTTCGTGAAGATGTTGTACATAGTAGGGGAGACACAAGAACCTTGTGGGACTCCACATGTGATGGATACAGGGTCAGCAGCAGCAGAAGTAGAGAAGACTCTCATAGTTCTACCGGTTAGGAATGATTTGATCCATGCGATGGCATGTGTGGAGAAATGGGCAGCTGTTTCTAGGTGGGTGCAGAGCACATCATGATCCACCAGGTCGAAGGCTGCAGAGAGGTCCAGTAAGAGGAGTAGGGCCATCTTTCCGGAGTCTCTCAGCTCATCGACCTGAATTTTAAGATCAATGAGCGCGGTTTCAGTTCCGTGCTGAGGTCTGAAGCCTGATTGTCTTGTGCCTAAAAGGTGGTGCAGCTCCAGGTGTTTTTGTATCTGCAGGTAGGCTACCCTGTCTAGGATTTTTAACAAGAAGGGTACCGTTGTGATGGGCCTGTAGTTAGTCGGGATGGATGGGTCCAATGTTTGTTTTTTTAGGAGGGGGAGGACCCAAGATTGCTTGAGGTTATCTGGTACAGTGCCTGATGCAAAGGAGGCATTAATAAGTTTAGAAATGAATGGGGAGAGGTCTCTGGCCGCGTCTTTTATTAGTTGGGCTGGGCATAGGTCGCCTCGGCAATTGGATGGCTTGAGTGAAAGTATTATCTTTTCGGTTTCAAGTGTAGTTACTTTCGAGAAGTTAAATTTATGGTCTAGTTTAGTGCTGATTGGTGGTTTGCCTCTTAGGTTAGTTGAGGGTGGAATATTCTGTTTCTTTATCACAATTTTTGTTTGGAGTGTGGCAATTTTGTCGTTTAGTGCTTTTTGGATGTTCGAGCACCATATTTTGTTTTTGCCACAGTTATCATGGACAGGAATAGGGTTTTCTAGTTCCTTTAGTATAAGGAATAGTTCTTTCGTTCCAGATTTGGCCTGCAGTATTCTGTTGTTGAAATTCTCTCTTTTTGCTTTCTTTATTTCATTTTTGTAAATCTTGGAGGCATTGATGAGAGTAATTTTATTTGTCTCTGTTGGGGTTAGTCGCCAAGCAGATTCGCATTTACGTTTTTCAAGTCTTAGAGATTTGAGGTGAGGAGTGAACCAGGTATTTAGGTGGGCTCTGGGCTTGCTCTTTCTCAGTTTCAGTGGGGCAATAGTATCTAAAGCTGTAGCCATGGAAGAGTTGAATTCGTTTACTAGTGAAGAAGTGTCCAATAAGTCAGGTAGAGAGTTTAGTCTGGGGAGGATGAGTGGTAGCAGTTTTTCTGTAGTTATAAGTTTTTTGTTTCTGGTTGGCAAGGGGGGAGCCAGAGCAGTTTCAATGGGTAGGGCCAAGTTAACATTTAGGAGGAAAGTTATCAGTGCATGATCAGTCCAGATTTGTGGAGTGATATCGACAATCGTTGTATTGCAGTTATAGTCAGCAACCCAGTCAAGTATACGGCCTTTTTCGTGTGTTGGTTGTAGGATTTTTTGAGAGAAGCCTAGTTCTGAGATGACATTAGTGACATTAGTTGCTTGCAGGTCTTTAGGGTCATTGTAGCCTAGGTTTAGGTCTCCCAGAAGGATGGCTTGGGATGAAGTTTTTAGGTTGTTTGAGAGGATCGTGGAAATGTCCTCCTCGAACGTGCCAATAGGGCCTGGTGGTCTATAGATAAGGTGAATAGTAATAGTTTGAGAGGGAGATGCGAGGAGTTTAGCCGTTAATGATTCGCAGGAATTAGTCGCTGAACTTGATTCAGTTTTTAGGGTGAGATTATTTTTAGCAATGATAGCTAGGCCACCTCCTCGAGAGTTGACTCTGTCTTCTCTAAGTATGGTGTAATTATGGGGTAAGGCAAGCATTAGGGCAGGTCCTGCAGCTTGGTGCAGCCAAGTTTCTGTTATGGCGAGGATGTCATAGTTTCCTATTTGAATGAGATCCGCAATTTCGGTAGCGTGTGCTATTAGTGACCTGGCATTAATAAGGGCGCACTTCAGTTGGATGTTCGGCTTTGCTGTGGCCTGTGTGGCATTACTTTTCTTTTTAGGTATGCTATTATTAGCATTGGGCTGCTTATTTGGGCGGTTATTGCGATGGAGGTCAATTTTTATAGGAGGAGTGTTTCGGATGTTAGTGTTACTTCTATGCAAGAGGTATTGTGTCTAGCTAATGGTTCGTAAATTTTAGGTAGTCTTGAACGTAGTTTTGCGTTTCTACTTGCAATATCACAGGGAAGGTATGTTAGCGATTGGTGGGTAATAAGTGAATGTGAAAGTTGATGGCTGGGCTCTAGGGGGGGAGTTAAGAGTCCTTCATCCACGGGCGGTATGCCCTGTAGTGTAGGCCTCGGATGGTGGTTTACTTTAGGCATTGTGGTCCAAAAGGCTGACAGGTAAATAAAAGTTAGTATCATTATGACCTGGTTTTAGGCGCGGGCAGTTGGTTTGCAAGAGTCAGGTACCTCTAGGCTAGACGGAGCAATCATATGTAGGCTAAATGCAGTCAGAGACAGGCTAAGTCCTAGGCGACCATAGGGCACAACACAGTTCAAATGTGGTCTGGGGGCGACCATAGGGCACAGCACAGTTCAAATGTGGTCTGGGGGCGACCATAGGGCACAACACAGTTCAAATGTGGTCTGGGGGCGACCATAGGGCACAGCACAGTTCAAATGTGGTCTGGGGGCGACCATAGGGCACAACCATAGGGCACAGCACAGTTCAAATGTGGTCTGGGGGCGACCATAGGGCACAGCACAGTTCAAATGTGGTCTGGGGGCGACCATAGGGCACAACACAGTTCAAATGTGGTCTGGGGGCGACCATAGGGCACAGCACAGTTCAAATGTGGTCTGGGGGCGACCATAGGGCACAACACAACTCATATGCAATGGGGTTGTATGTTGGCTGGAGTACATCAAAGTATTTGAGTGCGAGGCTGGATGTGGATGGCAAGAGGGTGGCAAGGTGGGTATGGAGTAAGGCAATGAGCATGAGAGTGAGACAGAGGCTGACGGGCCTTGATTGTCACAGGAGAGTACAAGGCGCATGCATGTGCACGTTGCCTAGGGCCTTTATGGGGCAACTCGGAGCATATGTGTGCCTTTATACCACAATGAAGCAAATTCGCGGCTGGATGACCAACACAAAAACATAGATAAGAATAGCGCAATGTGGCCGCGCTTACCAAGTATTTGATCCCGGAAGGTTTCCTAGCCAGGTCCGCTGCTTCTGCAGTGTCATGAGCTCCTGCTCAGCCGCTGCGTTCCCCGGTGTAAGCCCATGTATTGTCCTGGGGCATCAGGGGGTCGTGAGTGTATGGTATGGGAACTCACCACGCGCCGTAAGCGGCGAACAGGGCCTTAGAATGGCCTTTGAATGTGGCCGGCTCTTCCGCCTGTCGGCGGATGTTGTATGCTAAGAAGCATGGTTGCTTATGGTTAAGTTGCTGTTTCCATAGGAAGAGCACGTTTTGGCTGGCTTATAACTCCGCTCCCCCTGGACGAATCCTCACCAAACTTTGCAAAAAAAGTTTATTGGCCACTCTGAATTGTTTTGCAAAGTTCAGTGATGTTTTCACAAAATTTGCGGCAGGTATAGGGGCTTAGTCCAGAAAGCGTGCTTTTGTAAATTTGCGGACAATCCGTCCAGTATTTTTCTTTAAAACGACCAAAAAGTATGTCTCAAATTAGTGATATCTATGTCCGCTCCGCGGTCACACTTCCCTGTTCGCTCCGCGGACAAGATAACGATTGGCTAATGGGCTCGCATCATGACCGCAGACACGCGACGTCTCTGCCGATTGGCTGCTGCGAGACGTGTTCTGCGTCAGATTGTTTGGCTGCGCCTGACATCTTGGATCCGCCGATAGCAGTGTACACATGCTATATTTATAAAACTCTTTTTTTTCTGTGTCACAGAGCGTTGGGACAGGTTCAGACAGTAAGACATGGGTGATCAATGCATTTGTTCTGGGGGACGGTCTTCGCAATGTATTTTCTATGGCCCTGGCCACAACCACCACAGCATGTCACACCCATGGATACACCCGTAGTATTGCGTATCGATTGCTAAGTTGTGGGGAGTGTGTGCAGTCTTTGGTGCATGGGCAAAGGCCATGCACCCAACAACAAAGTTATAAGTACTGGACGTGCAAGCCACTGCACACCCATCCCATGTAATAACTATGGACATACAGCAAGGAGTGAAGCCTCTGGCCAGAAGCAGTGAAGGATACCACACTTATAGAAAACCCCCCACTACCACACATCACTGAGGTGGTTGTGGGGAGACCCTGCACTCTTGGGTGCATGACCAAAGGCCATGCACCCAATAACAAAGTTACAACCTCTTCATGGTTTATTTTCTATGGCCACCTTGTACGCACAGAAAATGAGGGTTCCAATAAGGCAGTATTTCAGTCCATGCAGTGCACAGGAAACTTGTAACTGTTGTAAGGACACGCGTGGTGTTAGGGAACATTGAAATTGCCAACATGCCGTAATTGCATTACTTTTTCATATGGGTATTGTATTCATTAGTATGCCGCCATGGGTGTCGCATGCTACGATGGTTGTGGCCAGGGCCTAGAGTCTTGGAAGCATGGCCGTCAGCCGAAGGCCGAAGGCCTTACTTCCAAAACTCTAGGCCCTGGCAACAAACACTGCAGCATGTCACACCCATGGATACACCCATAGTAATGCGTATCGATTGCCTGGTTGTGGGGAGTGTGTGCAGTCTTGGGTGCATGGCCAAAGGCCATGCACCCAACAACAAAGCTATAACCTCTTCACTTACAAGCCCACATGGGTTTTATCTAGTGCAGTGGTTTTGGCCAAGATGTGTACTTTTGGGTGCATGGTTGCAGGCTGTATGCCATACACCCAAGCATGCACCCAAAAGGAAACTTGTAAGCACTGGAGTTAAAAGCCACTTCACAATATATTGAAATGTATGGACATACACCTAAGATTTTAGGCCCTGCCCACAAACAGTGCAGCATTTCAGAGCTACAGAGACACCTCTAGTATTCAACATCAGTCAGGTGGCTGTGGGGAGGGTCTGCAGTCATGAGTGCATGGCCGCAGGCCATGCACCAAACGGAACAGTTATATGTAGTGTACTTACAAGGCTCAATGCGTGTGATATGGTGTGGTAGTGCATCACTCAGGCGGCTGTGGGGAGGGGCTGCAATCATGGGTGCATAGCTAAAGGCCATGCCCCCAAAAGCACATTTGTATGTAGTGTAGTTATATGCCACAATGGATGTCATATGGTGTGGTAGTAGTGGCCAGGATGCAGTAATAAGCACTGCAGTTGTAAGCAACTGTCCATTTTATATACTGTACACCCATACATTGATAATTCTATGGCCTCAAACTCACGTAAAGCACCATATCACAGCTATTGGTACACTTGTACTATGCAACATCATTAAGATGGTTGTGGGGAGGGCGTAGCATTTTAAGAGCATGGACAAAGGCCATGCTCCCAAAACCAACTTTGTACATAGTGCAATGACAAGCCACAATGGTTCCGATATGCTGTGGTGTTTCTGGCCAGGACCCAGAGTCTTCACTGCATGCCCAAAGGCCATGCACCCAAGACTGAAGTCATAAGCAGTGGAGTTGTAAGTGAATATGGGTGTGGTGTAATGCGCTAGTGTGTGCACGCCCTAATGTCTTGGCTGCATGGCTGCAGACGATGGTCCCAAAAGTAAATTTATAAGTAGCTAATTTACAAGGACCATGGTTTCGATATGCAGGAATGGTTGTGGCTAGGAACTATACTCTTTGTACCTTGGTCGTAAGGTGTAGGTCGTAGGTTACACCCCGAAGATGCAAGGGCCAGCCTACAGCCACTGCAGCATATTACTACCATAGATTAGACATGTAGATTTGCATGTGTAGAAAATGACTGTCAATATACTTACTCCTTACTTTGTTCAGAATCCACATATATTTTTTAAATGCCTTTCATACTTGGCGGAAGTATCCCTTTTTTAATTTCTGTGATAAAAGAAAAAGGTATGTTAGTGTTTGCATTTTATGAAAAACTTACCACTTTGCATAATAGCCAGTTTACCTTTTTTTTTACCCTCATATTTAGTTTACAAACCAGTGTACTGTGCATTGTGCTCAGTTTCTGTGTTTGCTTTTCTAATCGTTGGGTCTGGGGAAAAAAATCCTTGTCGGATTAAAAAAAAACTTCATTTGCTATGGTACTGACTACTTCCTTGTTTCCATTAAGTGTTTCCTTCATCTTTCTGATTAATGTTATGTTTGTTGCCTTCCCGCCGATTTTTAACAGTTAGATACCTGTAGGCATATTCTAACTGTGCATTTGTTCCTACAAATCTGTGATATGCATTTATGTGTGTCGTTGTTACATCCTCTTGGGCAGTTAGATACCTGTTGGCGTTTCTAACTGTTTGTAGTCTTTCACATAATTTTTTGGCAATCTTTAAGTACACATTATTTATGAAATTTTGGTTTTAAGAAGATTAAATATGCATTTGTAAGATTAGCTGGCAATCTCTGCTTTAGAGTAATGGTGCTATCATTACATTAGAACCAACCACATTTCTTTTTAATGTATGCAGTGTAGTGACCTGCATTGGTTGTAGCTCCTGCATGGTAGATTATACCTATTGTTGTAAAGGTTTTCTTTCCAAGTGACACTTGACCGTGTGTGAATCCAGTCAGTTTGCAGTTGTTTTTGGTACCATCTGCATTATAACGTAGAAGCATAAGTATTATGTAGGCACTATGTGATTGTATAAGTAAGGTGGAGCCTTGTCTGAATTGCAAATAGTACATAATCTGCAATGTTTTCCATTCTGTACAAGTTGCTGAAATGGAATGCTTTCACAATGTGGTATGGAAACATACACAAATCGGTCATTTGGGATTTCTTCCTGTTTCACATTGCTACCGAGAGTGCATGTATGTTTCCACATGTACGAAATCTGGAAGATTTAATTTACAGGTATGCTTTTGTTTTCCAATACTAATAGCAAGTACATTAGAAATTCTTGTGGATCTTCTTGTGAGTTCACAGTGAATCTCACCTTTCCAGCACAGTCGTCCAATTCTTGCCGTATTCCATGGACACAGTATGTGTTGTCAGGATTGCTTGTTGCATTTCTATGAAGCACTAACATTTGCAAACACAATTGGTCTGTACTGTGCAAGTAAATATTGTGAACAATTGGTGGCAATTGAAATAGAATATTCATTGCTACATTTGCATAGCAATTAACCCCACTTTCATTTGCAAATTTGAATGGACCAGCTAGTTCTGTATCGGAGTGCATTTTTCAGAATTTCTGTTCCTTCTTTGAGGACATCCCTGGTTTACATTCCCTAATAGGTTCTTCTTTGTTTGTGGTAATTGCTGAAACTTTAGCTTCTTTTCTTTTCTTTGAGGAATTTGCTGTTGGATTCTGTTGCATTTTTGTTTTATTTAGTTTCCTTTTACCACGTTTTACTTTATCTGGAACAGGATATTGTTTCAGATGAGGGGTGTACAGTGAACGCAGTCTATTGTATTCTAGAATGCAAGGAATATCAGCTTTGACTTTACTTGCATCAAAGTTAATTAGCAGTAGACCGTCAAGTGTACGTAAGCGTGATAATGCTACGTAGCTCATGCCTTCCTTAAAGACTGTGTTTCCTATATCTGTCAATGCTTTTAGGGCACCTCTGAAACTATCACACCTGCAACCTTTAATTTGGGGTGAAGATTCCTAGATGGGGCAGGCCTGTATTCAGTGCTCCCCAAATAAAACCATAAAAGTTCTTTTTTGGTATAGACCACCGGATCCAGCACAGGCCTTTTTGGAAAAACTAGAGGTATTTTTGGCAGATATGGGGAGTAAGCATAAGGAGTTGTTAAGTCTGGGGGATTTTAACATATGGGCGGAAGATATGACCATGGTAGATGGGAGAAATTTAAGGGAGATCCTGGAGGCACATACCGTGGAACTCCTGGCATCATCCCCGTCACATTGTCTGGGTCATTGCCTCAATGTTTTATTATATCGAGGAAAAGTAATTAAATATTTAGAGACAATCCCAATATCCTGGACAGATCATTATGCCAGAGTATTTGAAATAAGAGTGCATAAAAAACTTTTGGATTTACATATGGAAAATCAGAGGAAGCAGTTCCGTAGACCAAAAGACATGTTGAAAATCTCAGGGGAAATACTGAAACATGCGCTTGCACAGATTGAGGATACTCTCCCATGTGAGGAATTCTTCAATAGAGGAACAGAAATGATGACTAGGATATGTAACGAGCAGGCCCGTTTCCAACAAGAAAAGCTGAGGAAATTCACTAATCCCTGGTTCTCACCTGACCTGACTAAGTTAAGGGGACAGGTGAGATCCTTCGAAATAAAATGGAGAAAAAAAACGCACAGTGTATCTTGGAACAGGTTAAGGGCCATAGACAAATTCATAGGAGAGCAGTGTTTGAAGCTAAAACTGAATTTATATCCAAAAAAATTGATAAGGTGATGAATAGACCACTTGAACTGTATGCAGCAATCTCCCAGTTAGCGAATCCTGGGTGTGCATCAGCGGCGCCAGAAGCCTCACAAGCTCAGGCAGATGCATTTAATCACTATTTTGTAAATAAAATAGAATTAATAGAAGAGAATATCTGGGGTATTAAGTTACCAGATCCCCAAGAGGACCTGGAAATAACCGAGGCGATGAGCTTACAGCACATAGCACATAACGAGATTGGACTGGGCAAAAATGCTTTCACATTCACAGAAGTCTCGGAGGAAAGGATTTGTCTTCTCCTCTCCGCCTTGAAGCCTACTAATGATACGCTCTTTGCTATTCCATCATCAGTAGCGAGACGAATAGCCCCAGACATTGCCCCTTTCATTACAAAGTTTGTTAATAAATCACTTACATCAGGGGTAGTACCTTCAGTGTTAAAAAAGTCGGTGGTAACACCGCTGTTAAAAAAAGCGAATCTAGATCCAAACATCTTTCAGAACTACAGGCCAGTAGCAGGACTACAATGGCCTTCTAAGATTCTGGAAAAAGTGGTGGCCACTGAACTGCAGACTCAGTATTACAAAGCTGTGGAGTCCTTCAGGGACCCTCACTTTCCGCACTGCTTTTTAATCTGTATGTAAAACTGCTTATGGATATCTTAAGAAAGCACTGTATACAGTTTCACTCTTACGCGGATGGTACCCAGGTGTTCCCGAGAGTACAGAATCAATAGGAAACTTATGAGAGAGTAGAACAGTGTCTACAAGAGATACAGAGCTGGAAGTGCGCAAACCAGCTATTGCTGAACGCCAGCAAAACTGAAGTAGCTGTTTTTGCCTCAAAATATAATTTACAGAAGGAGAAACTGCATCCCCCCTGCCTCTTGGGGACGCAGCTGAATTTCTCCCAAAAAATTAAGAACTTGGGCTGTATCTGGGAAGATAATATGGAAAGTGGAGCTCAGGTGAGTGCAAAGGTGCAGGCAGCTTATTACTCATTGCGGATGCTGAGACACATTCTACCTTTTATTTGCGAACGAGGACAGAGCGGTCATTACCGGTACTCTGGTTAACTCGAAGCTAGACTATGGCAACGCATTATTGTCCGGTATTCCAGCCTACCAATTGCGGAGGTTGCAGCTGGCCCAAAATGCAGTAGTTGGACTGGTGCACAAGGCAAAAAATCAGATTCAATCTCTACCTTGAGGAAAGCCCTGCACTGGTTGCCTGTAAAAGAGAGAATAGAGTTTAAGATCCTCTGTCTGTTCTATAAGGGCGTGAATAAGATAGGACCAGCATACCTATCAGACAAAATCAGAAGGTATATTCCTACCCGACAGTTGCGCTCAGCAGACCAAAATCGGCTCTGTATACCAAACACCAAAGGTGTGAAGAAAGGGGATCGTAGAGTCTCTGTCTATAGGCCCAGAGCGTGGAACAAATTACCTAGAGAAATTTGTGATATTAAAAGCCTCTCGGTTTTACGGAGAGCTGTAAAAACGTATTTGTTCTGCTAGGCCTCTGACAGAGTAATTGTGCTAGTTATCCTCCTAAGATTCAGTGGATCATTCATAGATATATGTTCAATTGAAACATCTGCACCCAGTTACGATTCAGTTCGTCAGGTGCGCGATACAAATACCACAATACAATACAATGCTTTATCTAGGGTAAGACCTTGGGATTTATGAATGGTAACTGCATATGCAAGAGTTAGAGAAAATTGCTCTCTACGTACATACATGTCTTTGAAGAGAATGAATCGAGCAATTGAGCGCCCTATCCTTTTCACTTCTGAAAAAGTATCAAAGCGAATATTGACAAACTGAATGTTGCTGTCACGTGGGTATGATTGAAAGCCAACAACTGTACCTAGTGCTCCATTAACTAGCCCTTGCTTGATGTCAAGGTTACGTTTAAGCATTACTCTACAATTTAAGGATAATTTTAATATTTTTTCCAGCCCAGCTGTGTTGGAGATTGAATTTTCAAAACTATTTAGTCTTGTTGTGGCTTGCTCACACATGGGTACTGTCATACCATGTACGTCTAGTTTGTCTGTGGCGCTAATTTCCATTATTGGTTGCATATCTTTATTTAACATTGTTTCATTGAATTTGAAACAGCTTGCAAGAGTTGGCATTGGGCCATACAATTGACATGTTTGTGCGCTATTTGTTCCATAACATCAGTTGCACATGTATTATCGCCATAAAGTGCATGAATGTGCTGGTTTTTCAGTACTTCTTGCAATCTGAGGTGAATCAAAGCCAACATTAGGTTGGAGACCATGCTCACTTCATCTATCAGTAGCATTTTCATTTGTTTTAATACTCTGCATAATTCCATTGCAGCTTCTGCAGAAAGTTTGTAGTAGTCTAATTTATTTTGATGCTCTACTGGAAGCAGTAGTAATCGGTGTAAAGTGACACTGCCTATGTTGTAGGCAGCTAAACCTATGGGGGCCGTTACAACAGCTGACAGTTTGTTGTTTGTCAATTGTTGAAGGAACTTGCTGATGATTTTGATTAAGAATGTTTTCCCTGATCCAGCTTCACCACTCACGTACAGCAGTATAGGTTTGTAATTTTGGCAGGTACATTCTTTATTTTCGTGTTGTGCACCATGTACAATTTGTTTTGTAACATCTTCAAAAATGGTTCGCTGATCTTTGTTAAGTTTTGCTTGTTGTACATTTAAGTCTTCTGTATCTTCTTCATACTGATACATGGTGTTTTCTACTTCTGCCATAGCTACTTCAGCCTCGTTTGCTATTAGTGGTTGTCCTAGTGGTTCTTGACTTCCTGTTACAGAGGGTTGACTGCCGGCAGTGTCCTTATCTAGTTGGGCCTGAAGTTCTTCTTCCTCTTACTGCTCATTGTGTAACATTGTTTTGTACTGCGTAAAGTTCACATCGGCGCTTTCATTTGCTTTGAAAGCATCTTCATAGCAGTGATAGTTTTCTAGTATGTCTTCCTCTTTTCTCCATGGTTTGAAAAGTTGTAACAGAGACATGTAATATAGTTCTTTCTATTGAGGAGTTTTTAATGACAATTTTGCATGATTAATTAAGCTTCGTTTGGTAAGTGTCACTAAGCTCCCATCACAATCAGTCACTGTATATCTGTGTTTGCTTTCATCGGGTTTTACATTATTTTTGTATGCAAAGTTTTGAGCTATGTGGTATAGACACATGCTTTCCAAAGGGCTACTCCTGTTCAGATAGTATGTGTCCAGTAAATAGTTTTTTAGAATGTCTTGGCTGTTGGGATCATTTCTGGCAATTGTTTCTATGTCCTCATATGATTTCAGCACTCTTTTTTCTAAATTTTGCAGGACCAAGACTTAGCCATACTATGTTGTTGGATTTTCCATACAAAGCAGTACCGGTTAAACGATCTGCTGCTTCATAGGCACCACATTCTCTATGAGAGAGCATTTTTATGCCTAGGCTGTACAATTTCTGTGATAATGTTTTGTCTGATGCTAGGTCATCCCAGAGGTCTTGAAGCTCTGTTTTTTCTGCTTTTGTTAAGTAGGCTGTAACATATTGTGCAACAGCAGTTGAATTGTCTGCAATGTACTGCACATCTATGTTTGCATTCCATAAGAGGGCAATGATTGCATTGTAATCATTGATATATTTTGATTCTTCCCTTCTTTTTATGTAATACGTGTTCTTAGGTTATTTACCTTTAACACTATGTCGAACTGAAGACATGAAGTTGTCTACTTCACCTGTTTCTGTAACTGGTCTAGGGAAACCAAACCGGCATTTGGTGTAGTATTTCCCTTTGTTTTTGTATTTGCGCCGACAATATTTGCCACATTTGTGTCTTTGGAATTGTAAAATCTGCCCATGCAGCTCACTATGTGTCTGTTGTGAAGGGATTTCACAAGTGACATATTTTTGGATAAACTGCAAAACAGTGCTATCACTGTTGTCACCAAATTTCGGTGCACCTTTGATCCATAACAGCATGTGAATATGTGGTGCTCCTCTCGCTTGATATTCTTTTCTCCAAAAGAAGTGTTGCACTTCTCCAAGTGGAGGAACAGTTTTATTGCAAATAAAGTGTAGCATGGCAAGGAAACGATGATGGAAATATCTTGACACATTAACTGGATCTGTAGAGCAAGGTTCTCCAGGTGTTAATATATCTATGTTGTTTTTGTTGCTGTTTGCTATGCGTAGGAACTCATGTAAATCTTCCCATTTATATTCTGCACAAGTTAGCGTAACTAACCAAGTTGGTGGTCCAAGGTCTCTGACCATACAGCGCACACCTCCATGCCGTCGGAACCAGTATTCCTTTGTACCACACATGTTTGCAAAGAAATTTGTTATACTTGGTTGTAAAACCTCATCTTTTTCCTGTACTTTTTGTATTAACTGCGTAGCTGACATATTTTGAAAGTGGGTTCCAGATTTAAAAATGTGTGCAACTCCGTAACATAGTGTTGCTAATTCACTTTCATAGAGTAGGTGGAATATGTATTCCACATTTTGTCTAAATCTGGGATCTTGCGAATACATTCGTAAAGAGCGGTAGTCTGATGCCCCAATCTGAGTGGGTCTATCATCGTATCTTCCACCTTTGCCAGTAGGAAATAGCAGTGGAAAAGCACGTGCTTCTATACTTTTCTCCCATATACTTATTGGTGACCCTTTGGTTTTGTCGCATTTGGTAAGTTTCTAGTGCATCCTCTATGCTTTCATTGGAATGCAATGGATGAATTGTGTAATGGTCCAAAAGAGTGGATGCTGTAGCAGGATCCAGAAGTTCGAATTGTCCAGTTTCTGATGGCTCTTGAATTATTTCAGTTGTTTCCCTTAAGCTTTCATCAATATTTATTTCCTTGTAGTACTCGTTATTGTCTTTTAGATATTGCAATGCTTGTCTAACTTCATTTAAGTCCATCAGTTTTTGCCAAATTCGTTTGTCCTTTGTTGGTACACCATTTACCAAGACTATTAACGAATGCTTTATTGAACGTTGCACTCCTAGAGCGTGTACATTTTCCGTTAGATCTAATGGCAAATAAACTACTTTGCCACGAAGGCCTTTCACCCATTCAGAGGAAGGTAATTTTTGGATGAAGGCGTATAATTGCTTGAAATGGGTGAACAGGATTTTTGGTTGTGGGAACAATTCCAAATTATTTGTAATAGCACGTGAAGGAGTGTGGTTGTTGTCTAATTTTGTACTACATTAACTGCAACATATTAGGCGTTCAGTTAGTTCATATTTGTTTTCTGCTAAAAGGTAGAAAGCTAATTCAAACCATTTAGAATCTTCATTGTCTTCTATTTTGTATGCTATGTCTATATTTTTTATTATCCTTTTGTAAAACGTTCTGCGGCAACACACACACACACACATGGTTTGGTACTTCAGCCGATGACCTTTTAAATTTTACTATTTCTTTTCTGTATGTGTGTGATAGAAGGTTGCTATGTGCAGAATTGTTGCTACTATGTTCTAAAACTATTGCATTTTGTAAGTGGCTTTCACTTCCAAAATACTTTCTCTGAATACGGTCAATTTCTTGTAAGTATTTGGGTGTATCATGTAGAAGAGTGTTATTTAAAATGCCTAATTCTGAAGCTGGACTTTTTGCATTTGAATGATTTCTTACATTTCTTACATTTGAATGATGTATTGATGTCCTTTTGATATCATGGAAGGTGCTTTTGCAATTAGGCCCAGAAATGCAGGCTAATGAATGTCCTTGTAGTCCTGTGTATATGCGCACTGGACAAATATGTCGTAAATCTCCCCCCGTCTCACCTGTGATCGGGATCTCCCTTGTTCGGCCGCAGGACTCTTCCTGTGGATGGTTCGGGTCTTGAATAGGCTCGCCCGAGCCTCGTCAGGTTGCAGGACGCGTTCAGAGTTCCGGGAAGTTCGTGGTTCCAGGGTATCCAGGATTAGCGAAGAACGAGTAAGTAGGGGGGGAAATCCAGGAACTGGATAAAGGCAAGGAAGGAAGTAAGAGGATCAAAGGAAATCAATGTAGAGAGTAAGCACACGTCGGGTCACTACCGAAGATAGCGTTGAGACGCGCGGACCCGCAGGGGCGTGACCAATTTATAGTACGTGCCACGACGTGAAAGCTAGTGCGTAGCACGGAGCTTGGTACGGCCATGTTGGGAGGAAGGAGTAGTACAAGCCCTTCGTGACAATGACCATGAGGTCCAGAAGGGGCAATTTCGCCGGGTCATGACAGCATGCCCCCTCCGAAGACTGGTTCCTCCAGGCTTGCCTGGGTGAATAAGATGGAATCTTCTGAGCAAACGAGGGGTCTTTAAATTAGAAACTGGTTCCCATGTTCTCTCGCTAGGGGGGTAGCCTTTCCACTCGACCAGATATTGTAGTCGACCCCTCCTATACCTGGAATCACATATCCTGGACACCTCATATTCCAACTGGTCGTCCACAACAACAGGTGTGGGTTTGAAGGGTTTTCGAGTAGAACTAACGTAGGGTTTCAACAGGAAGTATGGAAGACTGGATGTATCTTTTTCCAGGAATCCGGGAGCTTAAGTCAGAAGGAGACAGGATTGATGATCTCCTTTATAGAAAATGGACCATAATAGCGAGGAGCTAATTTGTTTGGTCGTAGATGTCGAGGTAAAATTTTCGAGGCTAACCAGACTTGATCGCCAACTGAATAGGAAGGTGATGGTCTTCTCTTAGAGTCCGCATATCTTTTGGTTCGAGTCTGGGCCTGTTCTAACTGATCCTTTGCCTCTCTTTGTAAGTCGATCAGCGTCTGAATCCAAGAGTCAAGGGTAGGTACCAGAGTAGATTCGGGAAGAACTGATGGTAAAACAGACGGGTGATAACCTTGACTGCAATAGAAAGGGCTGATCTTGAGAGCTGAATGATCTGAGTTATTGTAGGAGAATTCGGCTAAAGGTATAAGGAGAGACCAATCGTCTTGAACCTTGGTGGCAAAACAACGAAGATATTGTTCCAGGGTTTGATTTACTCGTTCCGTTGCCCCATTGGTTGTGGATGATAGCCTGAAGAAAGGGCACGTTGGATTCCTAGAACACGACAGAGATGTTTCCAGAATTGTGAAATATACTAAGGTCCCCGATCCGAAATAATCTTGGAAGGAAGGCCATGAAGACGAAAAATATGTTCCAGGAAAATTCCAGCAAGTTCTGAGGAAGATGGTAGTTTATACAATGGTGTAAAATGAGCTAGATGAGTGAACAAGTCAATGGTTACCATGATGGTTGTATATCCTCGGGAAGGTGGTAATTCAACAATGAAGTCAGTGGCAATAACTTCCCAGGGTCTGGTTGGCAACGTAGGTTGTAGAAGCAGACCCGCCGGCCTCTGATTATCGTATTTGTTCTGACTACAAATAGCACAGGTCTTGATGTATTGAACTACACTGGACTTCATCCCTGGCCACCAGAACTGTCTTTGTATAAGACGGAAGGTGTTGGTTACTCCTCGATGGCCGGAGTGAAGACTATCATGGCAAAGATTCATTGCCTTCTGTTGAAGTTCTTTTGTCGGAATGACCACTGAATTTTTCTTGAATAAATATCCTTCCTTGATTGTCAGACGCCAGGGATTTTTCTTTGATATGTCCTTCCAGAGTTCAGATAATTGAGTCTGTGCTCTGATTTCTTCCAGGAGATTGATCGCTTGAGCTACAAAGATTGTGGGTGGAAACATTTTTGGATAGATCTTATCCTCCAAGGGAACGTAGTCGGGACGCGAGAAAGGGCATCGGCAATCAAGTTTTGCGATCCAGGAACATGTGAAATTTGAAATTGATATTGAGCAAAGAAGTAGGCCCATCGAGCTTGTCTACTGATCCTGCACTCCATGGATTGTAGGACCTGAAGATTTCGGTGATCAGTACAGACTTGAACTGGATATTTAGCACCCAGGAGTAAATGTCTCCATTCAGTGAAGGCATGACGAATAGCCAATAACTCCTTCTCCAGAACTGAGTAGTGAGTCTCGCTGGTGGTCAGGGTTCGTGAGAGATAAGCAATGGGATGTTCCAACTTATCGGATTCTTGTTTTAAAACTGCTCCTATGGCTTAATTGGAGGCATCAGTTTCCACTAGAAAAGGACGATTTATGTCAGGTTGGGCCAGGATGGGGGCCTGAGTGAATTCTTCTTTCAAGCGTTGGAATGCCTTGTCTTGTGGTACAGACCAGTTAAATGGAACGTCTTTCTTCAGGAGATTAACAATGGGTTGAACAATCTTGGAAAAGGTGGGAATAAATTTCCGGTAGAAGTTGGCAAGCCCCAGGAAGGATTGTATTTGCTTAACAGATGTTGGGGCGGGCCAAGCCAGTATGGCCTTCACCTTTGAAGGGTCCATACTAATTCCTTCTGAACTGAGGACAAATCCCAGATAGTGAACTGATGTAACATGAAACAAACATTTTTCTGGTTTGGCTAAGAGTTGATTTTCACGGAGACGTTGAAGTACTGCTTTTACATGTTCTTCATGTTTCAAGGAGTTCTTGGAGAAGATGAATATGTCATCCAAGTAGATGATAACATTGAGAAATAACATGTCAGAGAACACCCTATCCATAAAACGCTGGAAGACTGCGGGAGCATTAGTCAGACCAAAGGGCATGACTAGGTATTCAAAGTGACCAAAGGGTGTTCTAAAGGCTGTTTTCCATTTGTCTCCTTCCCGGATACGGATCAAATGGTAAGCACCTCGGAGATCCAGTTTTGTGAATATCACTGCACCTCTCACAGCTTCAAGGATATCCGAGATCAGGGGTAGTGGGTATCTGTCTTTCAGGGTGTATTGATTTAGGCCCCGATAGTCCAGGCAAGGTCTGAGCTCTTTGGTATCCTTTTTTGGAACGAAGAACAATGAAGCACCAGCTGGTGATTTTGAAGGTCTTATGGTGCCGTTCTCAAGGTTAGTGTCTAGGTATGCCAGGAGGGCTCTCTTTTCGGGATCTGAAAGGATAAACATCCTGCCAAAGGGAATCACTGCTGAGGGTTCAGTATCTATGGCACAGTCTTCGGGTCTATGTGGAGGTAAGGCTTGAACAATGGCAGTAGAGAATACATCAGCATACCCTTGATAGATCTCTGGAACTTGTATAATATTGGAAACCATGAGTGGTGTCTCTGGACACCTTGGTAGACTTATAGGAGCTGTGACTGAGGTATCCAGGTTTAAACAATGGTTCATACAGAACTCCGAGCCCAGGAATAAGGATCCGGCCGTCCAGTTAATATATGGATTGTGCCTTTGTAACCAGGGCATGCTCAGAACCAAGGGGTAATGGGCTGATTTTATAATGTCAAACACAATCCTTTCTTGATGATGATTTATGGAAAGATGGATCTCCCTTGTTTGCAGACTTATGGGTCTGGAGGAAAGAGGTCTTCCGTCAATTGCTTCCACTGGCTGTGAAAAACTTCTTGCTTCATATGGAATGTTATGACTTCTGACCCAATCTTGATCAATGAAGACTCCCATTGCTCCGCAATCCACCAAGGCCAGTATGGGGTAGACCTTGTCCTTGGATGGCGATAAAAAGGCCTGTAATATCACCAATTTGTTTTGTCCAGGAGAGTTCAAGTATGGAATTGATGGTAGTATTGATTTTCTCATACCCTCGTCCACTGCTATGGATGGCAATTGTGTTTGTTTGATTTTGTTTGTATGCTTCTTCATTAAAATATGGTTCTGTGGTTGTTGGTTGACTCCATTCACCACCATAAACATTTAAGAAATTATTTTTGTTCACATTCCGTTTATTGCTGAGTTTCTTTTGTAGTTTGGTACTTAGTTTTGATAGTGCTTTCATTCTATTTAACACTAATATAAGCAACTTCCTTTTGAGAAGGATTGCACTGTCCACGAGAGCTTGTAGGAACTTTCTACGGTAGGTTTTAAGGGGTGAGGATGATTTCGGTCCTCTTCTTAGTAGATTCTGAAGGACTCTGTGACGAAACATTTTTGATAAAATACTTTTTTTACTATGGGTTCTTGTTACACTATCAGGATTAGTAGGAGCATTATTAGCTGTACTGGTAGCCGATTTGTTGCCAACATTTTTGTGTTTTGTGACACATTTTGATGGAGGAGATAAAGTTTCGGTAGTTGAAATTTCCTTTGTTTTGCTAACCGACTGCATTAGCTGGTTTGTTCCAACATTCTCTACAAACTCTACAACAGATGGATGCTTTGATTGGGCACTTTTATTTTTATTTGCTCTACTTCTGCGTTCCTTTCTAGAGAGTTGTTTTTTGGTAGGCATTCTTTGGTGTCTGTTGAAAAAAAGAAGGCATACTTTGGTCTGTTGTACAATGTATGTGTGCTGTGTGCATGCTTGCATGAGTCTGATGGGGAAGCTCTTTGTCATGGTGTGTGAATGTGCATTGGACTCTTGCAATTATTTGGTAAGGCTATTTTACTGTTTGTATAGTACTACAATGTGCTTCAGATGAGAGTACAAAGTGGGCTAGTGGTGACGAGAAGCATTATTAATAAATGAAATGCAATAAACTTGCAACAGCAACTTCTTTTCTAAATCTAACCTTCTAAGGCTTAGGTGTGTTATTTGAGTTCCAAACACACAAGGACTTGTGAGCCATTCTGCCTGTTATTCTTTGTTCAATAAATGGATATTTGTAGGTAGAATGGTTCAGAAATCAATGCTTGCTTTGGTGCCCAAATTAAACAAATAACCCACGCAGCCTCTTTGAGGAGTAGTTACAATATAAAGGTAGTACTGTACTTTTTTTTGCAAAATGACCAGGTTTCTTCAGATATGTCGTCTGCAGTGTTTATGCTGTTGATTCTCAAGAGAGTAGTCTTCACTGCGATTCAAAAAATAAAATGAATTACTTTGTGTGTTTACAGCAGTGCTGATACTGCACACATTAATTGTGCATCTTTCGTCAGAGCATTCTCCTTTCATATTTCAACCCAGTGCATGTGTGCAGTTCACTTAACTCTGTGCAGCCTTTGCATGGTATTTGCAATATGTTACTTCAAAATTGCTTACATTTTTAAGGTTATGAAAATTCCTTGTTTTTTACAAGGTGTACTATCTATAGGAGAGAGGTTTGTAAGCGATGGGGCATAGTAGTAGATGGGAAAAAAATGTCTACTTGCAATTTAAAAGCACAATGGTGAAAAATCGGGAGACCCTCAGAGGGAGATGTCACCACAGCAATCGGGAAAGCTTACTTTTGTCATACGATTATATTGCAAGTAGCATTACTGTAGGCCGTACACAGTACACAACTCCGACATTTTCTAATAAAAAATCGAGTTTTGCCCTAAATAGGCATGCTTGCAACGTATCTCTAGGTTATGCGGAAGACAGTAAGAAGTTGTGCGGTTTGTCAATGATAAATCGGACATCTTGCACTTAAAAGGGGGAGCGTTGGTATGTATTGCCTATGCAAATTTAGCGGCATTAATTTGTTTAAATTAAATCATAAGGGTTGCACATGTTCTCTGATTAAAATATACATACCTGTACTCGATACTCATGCATGTGCGCATGCATGGAGCTGTACGTAGAAATTCACAACACTTGCACAGTAGCTTCTGAAGTAGGTGCTTTGCAATGATATCCGACTTCCATTCAGAATTATCAACAGTAATTTTGAAGTCCGCAATGTTGATGACGGAGTTAGATTTAGCGATGTTCAATGTGATTGGTGGATGGTTGTGTGACTGCTTAGTTGTGTCCAATGAGGGACTCGATTTGCTACCGCTGTGGAAAGGGTGAAAGGACTAGGTAAGAGTTATGTGCCACACGTAGGCAAAGCTTGTCCGCTGGTAGGGTGTGTCACATACAGGTTTCTACAGCAAATCCTGCATGGAAAGGGGGCTGAAGGCATCAGCCAATCAGATGTTCACATTACTCTTTTGTGTTGAAAGACGGTGCATACACTGAAGATGGCAGAGGTGGAGAGGGTCAGGGTTTTGGTGCTTGGAGACATTTTTGTCCATGGCTTACAACATTATGCAGAGAGTAGGCATGTGGCACACCATTTCAATGTGAGAGGAGTGGAGGTGGTGTGGAACGCTGAGACTGATGCCAATGTTGCAGCAATTCTGCAAGTTTGCAGAGACAAATACGTACAGTGACCTTTCCTCATTTGGTAATTTTGCACTACGGTGCTTGCCATTTGGGCTACGTGACTGCACGTACTTTGTTGGCAGATTTAGGACAGTGGGTTCAAGCGCTCATGAACATCTTACCAACTGCGAAAGTCATTTTTTCTGGTTTACTCCCTAGAGTAAAATGGAACAACAATTATTTTTTCTGTCCAGATCAAAATATTGGGAGGTGTATCATTAATCGCGGGATGCATGCTTTTATGTTACGCGCTGGTATGTTTTTCTGCAGCCACGAAAACTTAGTAATGCAGATTATTTTGAAGCAGATGGTATTGCGCTATCTTCTATGGGAAATGCAATGTTCTTTTGGAACGTAAGGCTTGCTTTAGAGAAGGTTCTGTAATGGTTGTAGGCATAAAGTAAGGACAAAAAATACAAAAACATAAACAAAATAACAGATGTCTGTAAGGTATCTGCCCAAAAACAAAACAAAAAAACAGCTCTTTTCAGAGCCCACCTTAAAGGGGAAAAATGGGAATAATACTTTGATGTACCGTCATCACGATCTGATCCTATACATGTCCGCTGACATGGCGGTAGTTTGCAGCTAGCGCATATCACCAATGGGGATTCTGGAGTGGAGACGCATGCAAATGAAAATGAGCGGAGCTAGGGATTGGTCAATAAAGTTCAGTGGGTGTGTTCTGAACGGCGAGATTTATTAAAACCGTCTTCTGCGTCACAGGAGACCACAGACATGGCTTTGCGTGCTCGCAAACATATTATCTGGATTTTGGGAGACTCATGGATACATTGGTTGAAGGTGCATGCAGAAAGCTGCAGTTTGTCTGCAGATCTCGGATTTCCTCATGTGGAAGTGCACTGGTATGGCGTGTGTGGCATGAGGTGGCTGGACTTGGTACCTCTCTGTGTTACTTTACTGACAGAGCGTCCTCCAGATATACTTATCATTCATTGCGGAGGAAACAGTTTAGGCCATGTCTCTGAAATTTCTTTGCAATTTGCAATGAAGGAAGGACTTGCGAAGCTCATGGTCATGTTTCCAAATTGTCAAATACTTTTTTCCCGTATTGCACAAAGACAAATATGGCTGCATTCTTCTGCTTTTGTTCCACAAATGGAGAAAGCGAGACGCAATGTGAATAAGACTGTTTGTGCCTTTTTAAGAGATGTTGGCATGTCCTCATTCCACAATTAAAACATTTTGTTTCGCAGTTCTTTCATTTTCCGCAGAGATGGAGTCCATCTCACATATGCTGGCAATCAGATTTTTCTTTGCAATGTACAAAATGCATTGCAACCTTTTTTGGATTCACAGTAACCTATGTGACAATCTGTTTTCTCCAATCCACAGTTTTTGACCCACACAATACACCACCGAAAGGCTCTTTTCAGAGTCATCACTTACTCCCAGCGTACACTTTGTGTTTGCTCCACTTGCACCCTCCTTTTTTTTTTCCTACGACTGTCCACGAACTTTTACACAACTCCGCGGGGGTCTATAACGGTCACTTCATAGTTCTATTGTTAAACTGAGAAAGGCGGCTCTGAAAAGAGCCTTTTCTGTAATTTTTGTTGTTTTCACGTTTATTGCTTCTCAGCACACGACACACTAGGAGAGAAGGCCAAGGGAGGGTAAGGAAGGGACACCAGCCACGGGGATAAGAAAGGGCAAGTGGACAGAGAAAGATATAGGGTCAGCTTCACTTGGGTAAGGAGCAAATCTTCTGGGGCTCCGTGACCGTAGCCTCAAAAGCACTTCGAAAACTCTTCCCCCTGCAGAGTACTACGTCACAATACATACACACTGTTGTCACCTTTGAAAGGTAAGGGTTAACAGCATTGCGAATGGCTTGTGAGGCAGCTGGAGGGAGGCGCTCCCCCACAGGAGTGTCTCTTGTGGTGGGAGGATCGGACACGGAGGATGGTGTGGAGGAACTCAATCGACTACGCTCTTCACATGGCACCACCTTGCGAATGTTGGCAGTGTGGAACGAAGTGAGGTGTTGCTTCATGGTTGTCGTACCAATGCTGTACGCACCAAATCTCCCGTGACTCAGCACCACCTGGCACTCGTTACACCACACCAGGTTCGCACGTGCTTTTGGTATGTTCCCATAAATGGAAAACAACCGCCACACCCACGACTCCCGGCGAGTGCTCGTAGTGCAGAGTTCCTCCACCTCATTCTCTTCCTCCTCTTGTTCCTCGCTCTCTACATCCTCATCCGTATATCTCTCTGCAGGCCCTTGGGGAGGTGGTGGTGGTGGCGGGTTTGGGGAGGTGCAGAGGCTAATGAACCAATAGCAGCCATGGAAGCCATACCGATTACTTTCCTTATGGTCAGTACAGCAGTAAAGGCAGTACACCTCAATGTGCTATAGCTAGAAGGACAATGAAGATGCGCTCGGGGTGTGGCCATTTATAGGGTTAGAGGGATGTGCCTCGTGACCGTCTTCATCACTGCAAAGCGGTACGAAAATTTTACACAAGTCCTCAGGCAAGCTATTGTCTGGGTTATGTGAAATCATATTTTTACACGCTACAATATTTTGCCTTGTGTCTACAAGTTCTTATGTACTACTGCAGAAGCACACAAACTGCGCAAATTAGTCCACACACTCAGCGTGGGTGTGGTCACATGATGACGTCTTGAACACATCCGCGACAGAAATGGGAGTCCGCTGGACAGCAAACAGTGTTCGGGTTCTCAAACTAATTCAAAGTGCGATACAAGTGAGACGGACAGTTAGGGACAGGCGTGATGTTCACTATACTTACGGTTGTACTGCGCATGTGCATACATGATCTGCTCACTGTACGGACAGGTCCAGTGTCCTTAAGACAACTCCATTTTGTTTGACTACGAACTTGCTAGCCTCCGCGCCTGTTCTTCGGACACCACCATTTTGGCTGCGGACGATACAGACAGGTATACTGTCCTTAAAACACTCCCATTTTGCTCATTTACAGCCATCCCGGACACCTGGTGGGTGTGTTATACAAACAGGTTTGATCTCGTTTGTAAGCGGCAAAGCGAGGTATCATGTCCTTAGGACGCCCCTTTCTGTTTATGTACGCACAACTTGAACAGATGTTGCGGTCAAACATCAACTCCATCTTACTTGACATTAGCAAGGGTAGGTGTACTGCCTTTACAACACCCACATTCCATTCCTTACGGATAGGTGGAACAGGCGCGCTGTTCGCAAACATTTTAAGTCTTTTTAAAAAAAAAAAAAATTCCCTGAAAATCTAGAACTACTATATAAAAAAATCACACACACACACACACACCCCCCCCCCACCCCTCCCCTCCCCCCGTCAAAACGTCTATTTTCTTCTTGAAGGTTTGGGGATGGTTCACTGGGGAATGGAGAAGCGGGGCAGGTACAGGTGGGACAATGGTAACGTACTTTTCCTCTCACACAGTCCTCCACACACTCCCTTAAACTTTTAAAATTGTCATTCAGTACATCCATTTTATGCTCAATCCTTTTCATCCTGTCTTCTGTCTCGCTTGTTGGCCTTACTTCTTTTCTTTCCTGGTCTGTACGAAAAAAATATACATATGTTAAATGCCTATAAAATACTGATCATTATTTTGCATATGCAGAGCAGTGTGTACCATGATTGTCGCTGTCTTCAGACATTTCCCCATGTGGAAAATTCTCCTCCAGCCACTCCAAAGTACTAGCCATTTCTGCGTCAAAACAACAGAAAGAAATGATTATTTCTGCACCACATACCAAAAAAATTACACACACATACAAAAAAATGACTTTCACTCACTATTTTGATGTAATTTCCCTTCGTCCTACTGCGTCCGTCCACTGTCGGTCCAGGCTGCAGAGTTTCTGTGAAGTGATGACGATGGAGGCATCCTTTTTTTTTTATAGTACCCTCCATTTCATTCTACATGGTTATTAAATGTGCCGTTTTCATTTCACACCTTTAGGTTTCCATATTTACTTATTACTACTTATAATGTCTTTATGTCCTTCTTCTACGTTGCAGATTTTTTGTGTAAGACAATAGTACATTTTCATATACCCCCTGCATCTTTGGGTAATGTTGATCCCATCCGCCCCCGTCCACAAACAGGCACTCAGTCCGTCCCTTTCTAACATCAATAGGGAGGGGGTTCTGTATGTTCTATGTAAATGTATATCAAGTACGTACATTATTCTACTTATCTCCCATAATCACATGATGACAGTGTATATTCAGCACAACAACTTCATTGACACAATGTTATGATTAAGTTCCCCTTCCAAAAACCTGTAAAATTCACTACAAAAAAACTTTAAGGGGACGTTATGGTTAAATTGCCCTACCAAAAACCTGTGTACTTAACTAAAAAAAAAATTCTACCTCCCCATTATGGTTTAATTTAAAACCAAAAACCCCTGAAATTCGCCAGTTATGGTAAACTAGGCCCCCATACCTGCCATCACCACTGTGCACTGCTAACTTTCATGTTCTGGGTGTTTGTGTTAGCAGTGCACAGTGGTGATGGCAGGTATGGGGGCTTAGTTTACCATAACTGGCGAATTACAGAGGTTTTTCGGTTTTAATTTGAACCATAATGGGGAGGTAGATATATAGATATATATATATAGATATATATAGATATAGATATATATAGATATATATATATGGGTAATTGTTTTCTCTTTCTAAAAAGACCACCACACAGACCCTCACTGCCCCCAGTACATCCAGGACAGGAACTCCAGGAAGATCCGAGAGCCCTGATGTCGAAGAGAAATTCTCTACGCTCTCAAATTTCAGGACTGGCTGGTGTCAATAGACCTGCAGGATGCTTATTTCCATGTGCAATACTCCAAAAGCACAGGAAGTTCCTAAGGTTCCTCATATGGGACAATCACTATCAGTTCCCGGTGCTGCCCTTTGGGTTGACCTCCGCTCTAAGGGTCTTCACCAAGCTCATGGTGGTATTCGCGGCTCACCTTAGGAGATCCGGGGTTCATGTATCCCCATTGCTGGACGACTGGCTGATCCGGTGGAAGTCGGCAGGTCAAATTTTGTCTCATCTGTAAGACACCTGCCTATGACTGTACAGGCTGGGCTACTCCCTGAACTTGAAGTCCCATTTCACACCAGTTCAGCGGCCCCAGTTTATCGGAGCAGTTCTAGACACTCTGGAAGGGAAGGCTTTCCCTCCAGAAAAGAGAGTCTGCAACATAGCCCAGATGGTGCATTTGTTTCAGAACCAGGCCACCCTACCAGCAGCTTTGTTGTTTCTCCTTTTGGGTCTCATGGCCTCCTCTATTTGTCTAGTTCCAGAGGCCAGGCTGTGCATGAGATCCCTTCAGTGGCTGCGGAGGGACCAGTGGTCTCAGTATCTGGGAGCACACACGGATCGCCTCTGTGTCCAGCCTCGAAACACTTGTGTATAGGCGCGTTATAAATGCCATATTATAACATATCATATATCATATCATAGCCAGGTAGTCAGCGAACTGGCTGGTGGAACACACGCAGAACTTTCATGGCGAGGGAACCGTTTTGGCCTCCTTGGCGTCAGGTCCGAGTGGTCACGGTGCATCTCTGAAGGGTTGGGTCCCCCACTGCAAGGATTTGCAGCTGAGCAGCTTCTGGCCTTCATCAGAAGCCAGGTGGCACATCAACAGGCTGGAGTTGTGGGCCATCAGTTTAGCCTTGAGGGCTTTTGCCTCATCTCTCAGAGGGAACCATGTCCTAGTCCTGACGGACAACATAGTGGCCATACACTATCTCAACAAGCAGAGTGGTGTGCACTCCTGCCTCCTCTGCACAGAGGTGATACAGCTGTGGTTCTGGTTACGGGAGAACCAAATCACGCTCTTGGCAATTAATCTGCTGGACAAAGAACAACTTGGCGGATGCTCTGAGCAGGCAGAGCACGGTCTCGCACGAGTGGGAAGTGTGCCAGTAAGTCCTAGAGGAGGTCTTCCCTCTCTGGGGAACCCCAGCAGTGGATCTGTTTGCCACTTCCAAAAGGAAGTGCGATTAGTTTTGCTCGAGGGAATTCCCAGCAAATGGCACTCTGGGTGACGTGTTTCTAGTGGATTGGACCTTCCCTCTCCACTATGCCTTTCCACCCGATTCCCGTCATCCCTTAGGTTCTCAGGAGGTAGAAGAGATTTCGAGAGACCATGATCTTTATCGCCTCCAATTGGATGAGGAAGACGTGGTACTTGGATCTCTCGGATCTGGTCACCTGTCCGCCTCACCCGTTGCCTTGGCGACCGGATCTCCTGATCCAGTCGGAGGGTTGAGTTCTTCACCAGACCCCAGATTCCCTCAACCTAGATGCGAGAGAGGATGAGGTATGATGACTGGGACCTCTCAAAGGAGGTACTTGAGGTGTTGCTGGCTGCACAGAGGCCTTCTACAAGATCTATGTTTGCGTTGTGTGAAACCTGAAGGTGTTCTCCCTGGCTTGTCCCTGGAGGTCTGTCATCCAGGTGGCCAGGACAAGGCCATCGCTATTGGATCCAGTTCCTGGTTGTGAACCAGTGAGGGAGGATCACCTGGGTGGGGGGTGCTCGGAGAGTGGGAATGGGACACTGACGGGTGAGACACAGTATCCGCCTTCCTTTTCCCCATCCTCTTAAGTAGGACCTTCCAAACCACTGCCCCCCCTTTTCCAACACGAACCCTTTCACACAACACAAAGGACAACAGACTAACATTAGAGCCGTTTACCTGACATGTCCCAATGCAAGGGTTATGCAAAGTCAGGCAATTGATCAGAATCACACACACCTGACGGCCCTTTCCTTGCCCCACAGGGATAAAAGGTGGAGCCAGAGAGCACAGTTACAAGCAAGGCAAGAAAGGCGAGCACGGCAGACAGCACGAGGAAACGCAGCAGTTCAAAAGAAGGAGAGAGGCGGGGGAAGCAAGGGGTGGCGAGTAGAGAAGTGACCTTGCCCTTTTTGTCCCAGACGCATGGAACCTTCGTCGAGGAATCTAAGACCGCAGACAGTAGCCTCAGTGTCATGCTGCAGATGTCAACGGTACGCAGGGCCAGCCTATGTTGATAAGGCTAGCAGAGGAGGCTCCCGCGCCAGTGGTACCAGCCTTGTCTCCACAGAAGCAAAAACCAAGCGGTACAACACAGCCGGTCAGCCGGTCAGTCGAGAGGAGAACCGATAAGAGCCATGCTGTGTTGAATGAGAATCACAAAGTGGCAAGTTTGAGCATATTTCACTGAACTGTGATTGAATTGTAAAAGGTGGTTAAGGGGAGACCAGCTGAAGAGGGAAACTGGCACCACCTAGGTGCTAACTCGAGAAGCGCTGGTTACTCCGGGCTAGGAAAGAACTGCAGAAACCAGAAGGCCATAAGAAGGCCGCCAAAGGAACTCTAAGTCATCATACGTGAGGGTCGAGCAAAAGTCCTGTACATTCGAAATACTTTGATTCGTGAATTGGCATGAAAGCAAGGGAAGTGAATCCTGTATGGTAAATAAGAAAAGGGGCGTGACTCCCGCAAACATTTGAAACCAGTAGAAAGTACAGAGCAGGGTCAGAGCCCAGACGATAGAGATCCTTGGTGAAGCTGTCACTCAAGGGCTGGCAGTCGAGAGAGACCCGAGCCCGAACGAGGGAGATCTAAGGAGTGAAGCGATCACCCAAAGTTTAATGAGAAAAGAATAAGAGACGCAAAGAAATAAGATTGAGAAAGGGTCAGCCCAGAAAAGGGGGACCCATGGGTGAAACCGTCACCCTATCTGAACTTCAGATTTCAATTGAGAAGGGTCAGCCCAGAAGAGGGGGACCCAGGGGTGAACCCATCACCCAGTGAATGTTGGGAACAAACTTTCATTTGTTAAATGAACTTTTGTTTTTGTTGTTTGAATGGATCAGGCCCCGAAGGCCAGAGACTTTCAGAGGAAACAAGACTTAGCCATCGACGGTCGTGGGAAAGGCCATTGGAACTATCGTCTCATGCCGGAGAAGCCTGAGACTGTACTGTGCTCCAAGCTCCCATCTTATACTGTGTCTAAAACGTGGGGAAGGGAGACCCAAGCCACCACATCCTGACTTATCATTTAAGAACACTTCTTTCTTTTCTTGAGAACTATCCTACACGCTTTTCTGTATTAGTTGTAAGGTTTGGCAATAGGTTTCTTAGAATAGGCCCACTTATTATTTGATACAACACCACTAGGATTGCCTTATTTTTCATTTGATGGCCGACACTTACTCCCATCTTAGATTTAGGTTTAGATTAGGCGTTTTTCCAACCTGCATACAGCATTTCATTGTTCAATAAACACCCTTGAACTGTGATCGCTTGTGTCTGTCTTACTTGTTGTCACCATGAGTTCCTTGCAGCGTGCAGGTGGATAAGATTTGAGGTGTGGTGCAGGGAACGTGAGATTGACCCTATCTCTTGCCCCACCACAGTGATGGAGTTCCTTCTGTCACTGGCCTCGTCGGGACTTCAGGTTACCACAGTGAAAGGGTGTTTGGCGGACCGGTCTATGTTCAAGAGGTCCCCTGACCAAGGTTCCTTCTTTACTATTCTGGTCATGGCCCAATTCCTGAAGGGCCTTCTCAATAAGTTTCCGCCAAACCCTTTTATCGTCCCAGATTGGGATCTTAATCTGGTGGTTTTGACCTACCTGATGGTGGCTGCAGTTGAGCCTATGCACTCATGTTCTTTTCGGCTGTTATCCCTTAAGACAGCCTTCTTGGTTGCAATCACATCTGCCAGGAGGGCTAGTGAGCTGCAAGCTTTGTGCTGCAAACCTCCTTTCTTTTCTAAGGTTCTTTTGTGAGAAAGTCTCTCTCAAAGTCAGGCCCGGGTTCCTTCCTAAGGTGGTTTCAGAGTTTCACCAGTCTGAGTCTATAGATTTGCCTGTCTTTTACCCTCCCCCTTATCCCTCGAAAGAGGAGGAGCGGTTCCACCGCCTTGATCCCAAGAGAGCGTTAAGCTTCTATGTTGCTCGAACATCTGAGTTTCGCAGGTCAGACCAGTTGTTCGTGGCCCATTCCTTTTCTCAATATGTCAAGCAGCCACTTGGTCATCCTTACATACCTTCACCAAGCACTAGGCCTTGGATGTTGCACAGGAAGCTGATGCACGGTTTGGTAGGGAGTCCCACAGAATATACTTGTTTAAAACTTTCTGCCCTCCTCCTCTGAGGAATCTGCGGCAGAAAGGCAATCCATTGAAGGAGAAATTACTCACTGTAATGATCTTTCTATGGATTCTTCTCCCGCAGATTCCTCATCGACCCTCCCATCCATACCCGCTCAGAATGTTCTGTGGCTTGTCGCTTCTGTCTAAACGAGAAGACATCTGGTGATGGCTCTTAGATGGCTGCCTCTCTCTCCTTCAATAAAAAAAAAATATATATTTATACTGGTTTTCAATCATTGTTGTGTGGGATCACCCTGTTGGGATATATCCTTTTTTTTAAAAAATATTTTTTATTTTTTATAACCAACACACCAAACATTACAACTTAGAGGACATTTACATTCAAGTCTGTTGCGATATAGTCATACATCAAACATTAAGGTCCTCCCCCACCCTCCCCTTTACCTCGAGCCCCTATTTCCCTGCCGCCCACCAGAATATCTCATTGTGCTCTCACATCTCCTGCGCAGAGTCCCTTTTGGGACCCGCCTTGGGGTTGCCTGCTAGTGTAGACACCAGTTGCCTCCATTTAATCAAGGGTCCCACTTCTTCCTCCCCACCCCTGCTGATTGCATCATACCAGACTGTTGTTTGTGCGTCCGTCCACCACGCCTCTATTCTGGGGCGCTGGGCGGCCTTCCAGCACATTGCGATTCTTTATTTGGCCAGAATGTAGGCTAGATCCTTCATTTTACTAACATGCTTCAGGTTACGCGGTCTGGCGAACACCCCCAGCAAACATGCCCATACTGATTCCACCTCCAATGTGATCGCTTTCTCTGCCAGGCACAACTTGATCTCTGTCCAAAATCTGCCCACCTCCGGGCAAGCCCAGAACATATGTATTGGCCCCGCTTACCGCCTCTCCGCATCGTGGACACTTTTGCGCCGCTGGGTTCCCAAACTGGGCAATCCTACCGGGGGTCATATATGCCCTATGGGTAATATAGAGTTGTATCTGCTGAAGCCTTGCATTGCGAGACACCTTCTTGTGGTACCTCTGAACTCTGTCCCATTGTCCATCTAGTAGGGGTTCTCCCACCTCATCCTCCCACTCCCGTCTCAATTGCAACACCTTCTTACCCACCCTGGACATCAGTAATTCGTATATGCAGGGCACTTCATGCCCACCCTCCGAGATATCATACATTTCCTCGATAGCCATATCTGGTTGCTCTGATAACTCTTCCACAGACCATCTGTCCAACACCAGTCTAATAATTCTAGTATGGGTAATATGTTGACCTGCATGCACCCCGGTGTCTTCCATCAGCCTACTGAAATCTAGTGCCTCGCCCTCTTGCCATACATCCCCGAGGGTCACAAGTCCCGTTGATTCCCAGTATTTACAGACGGCTATTATCAATTGCGGGTCCTCTCCGCATACCGCTACCAGCGGCACCTGCGGGGAGCACGGGGTCGGGATTCCCACCAGCTGCCACGTTTTGTTCCAGATTTCCCAACCCAGTGTTAGGAGCTTTGCCCTTCCTTGCACCTTAGCTTTGGGCACCACACCACCTCGCTCAAAAAATAAGGGGCCGAGTCCTTATACAGCAGCCTGGTGTCCGCAGACTCTTCCTCGGACAGCCACCTGGTCACGTACTGAAATTGTCCTGCCAGATAATACAGCTCAAAGTTCGGTAAATGTATGCCCCCTTTGTCGCTCGGGTTTTGTAACTTCCATAAAGCCACCCTGTTTCTGGTATTCTGCCAGATGAAGCCCCTGCATAAACTGTGGAGTTTCCCAAAAAAACGTCTGGGGAGCATACATGGAATATTCACAAAGAAGTGCAACAGTCTCGGCAGGACCACCATCTTAAGCAGCGCCGCCCTACCCATCATGGCTAAGGGGAGCCCAGACCAGAACCCCCCATACTGTTCTTAATACCTGCTACTGCCCGCTCCGTGTGTGTTTGTGTTCGTCCTCCACCGAGTGGTATATATCAATGCCTAGATACCTAAAGGTCCTGGTCTGCCAGGGTATCGGCAAGACCGGCAAGTCTTCCACTGGAACCCTTCTATATCTTCCGAAGGGGAACAAACTCGATTTCTTGGGGTTCACCGCTATGCCCGAGAGGGTGGTATAATGTTCCATCACAAATTCCAAGTTTTCCTCTGGGAAGCGCAGGTATAACAGGATGTCATCTGCATACAGCGAGGTGAGGTGCATCCCTCCTTTTGTGGGGATGCCAATCTCCCCATACTGTTGTCTGAGGCAGATTGCCAGCGGTTCCAGAGCAAGGATATACAACATGGGCGACCATGGACAACCCTGTCTCGTGCCCCTGCTGAGCTGCCATTTGTCCGAGATCATGGCGCCAGTTTTAACCATAGCGATTGGAGAGCTATAAATCATTTTGACCCACCTCAGGTACCCCAACCCCATGCCATACGCCCTCAGCGCCGCCAGCAGTCACGGCCACCTCACTGAATCAAAGGCCTTAATTGCATCCAACAAGAATCTCCATTTCGCCCGGGTCTTTCTCAGTTTGCTCGATTATGTGGTGGAGTGTCCTATGGTTGTCTGTTATATTCCTTCCTGGTAGGTACCCTGTTTGATCGGTGTGGACCAGTTTCCCTGTGACACGTTTAAGCCTGTTTGCTAACACGGCAGTAAGGATCTTGCTATCCTGGTTAAGCATGGACAAGGGTTGGTAAGATCCGCAATCCGAGCCTGGTTTGCCTGGTTTCAAGAGTGGGATTATTACCGCCTCCCACAGGGACATCGGCAACTCCCCTTGTTCATACGCCTCGTTTAACATGGCGAGCAGCGGGGGGGGAGCACCTCCTGCTTGTATGTTTTATAAAATTCACTCAGAAGCCCATCTGACCCTGGGGCCTTACACGTGGGTAGGTGCTGTACCACCATCTCTAGTTCTTCAAGAGTGATTGGGGCATCTAAGTCCTCCCGCTCCTGATCACTAAGCTTGGGCAGGCCTATATCCTCCAGGGTTTCCTGAGTCTCTCGCCCCATCTCCTCCCCTGTGTCCTTGTATAAGCACCTGTAGAATCTGAGAAATCCCTCATTGACTCCTTCTTGGGTATCCCAGGTCTGACCATCTTCGTCCTTTATCTCCCTAATCACTGAACGTGGCGTTTCATTGTTGTAAAGCCACGCTAGCAACCTGCCCGGTTTATCTCCTCCCGCATGTTGGCTCAATGTACTTTTTGTAATTTAATTTGCAGAGCCTGTCCCAATGCCCACTGCTAGCCTGCTGGAGTAGGGCCACCCTCGCCGTATCTTCCTGTGAGGTACATCCCATCCGTGTTATCTCTTCAAGCTCCCTCTCTGTCTCCTGTAGCTCCCGCTCTATGCCCCTTGGAGCCCTCTAGACTTAGATATGGCCACGCCCCGACCACTACTTTAAACGCCTCCCATAGGGTGCCCTCCGACTGCACACTGCCAGTGTTAATATCAAAATATTCAGTTATGGCCTCCCTTAGGTCCTCTCGAAATCCCGAATCTTGCAAAGCCTCAGCTCAGAGTTTCCACGTAGGGATTCTCGCCCTGGGGGGCCGATGCCTCCACTCCACCACCAGGGGGGAGTGGTCCGAGAGCACTCTGGTCTTGTATTCCGAACCTGTCATTTCCCCGGCTATTCCCGAGGACACAAACATGTAATCCAATCTAGTGTACAAGTTATGGGGGGCCGAATAGGGTGAGTACTGCCTGTCCCCCGGGTGCAGCAACCTCCAAATGTCATCTAGATCAAAATCCCGCAGTAGGGCCGTTAGTGCCTTCGCCGCTTGGGTGGGTCTCTCAAATTTCTTATCGGACCTGTCCATCTTTGGATCTATTGTACAGTTAAAGTCACCTCCCCAGATGGTAGCGCAGCCCATTAGGGGGCTAATTTTGTCATATAGGGCCCTGTAATAGGCCGCTGTGTCTTGATTGGGAGCATATGTGTTCACGATATTGACCTCCCTATTCTCCAACTTCTCCTGCACCACTAGCATTCTCCCATTTGGCTCTGGCGTGGATTGAAGCAGCTGGAAAGGTACATGAGGTGCTACCCACGTGACCACCCCCCTTGCATATGCCGAGTATGTAGCTCCTGAGGTGGTTCCCCTCCACTTTCTCTTGACCACCTCTAATTTGTCCCTAGTAAGATGGGTCTCCTGTAGTAATGCTATATCGACTTTAAGCCATCTCAGATACATCATTACTTTGTTCCTTTTCATGTAGCTGTTGAGACCTCTTAGGTTCCAAGTTACAATCCGGAGGCTATCCATAGCCGTGTGAAAAATGTAGCGCCTCCCCCCCCCCCCCCCCCCCGGGTCACCGTTCCAGTCCCGGCCAGCATGAAATTGGGCTCGTTCCCCACCCTCCTCCAACTTGGGCTCTCCAACTAGCCCGCTCCCCGCCCCCCTCTCAACTATTCCCCACTGTACACTTCCCCTTCCCTCCCGCCCCCAACCCCACCCAAACTAATGCCCAGCTCCATCCCTGGATCTCAGGCTCCCCCGCGTTTGGTCCCACCTCGAAATGCCGAGGTTGGGAACCCGGCAGGGTGTCACCAATATTAGGTGACCTAACTAATATACTACCTATTGGGGTCAAGAGTGCTTCTCACTCGTCTCCTGATGATTACCGTGGTACATTGTGCATCCCCCATATCAAAATAAAGTACTTCGCCCCTGAGAGTCAACAAATCGCTACTCTATATTATAATCAAGTCCCAGAGTCACAATATGTACAGCACCTCGGTCCCATGATCGGGCCTCACTCGTCCGTATCGTCCTTCTTGCGGCCGTCCGCACCCTCTTGGGATATATCCTTGTTCCGTTTTCTACCAGCTGATTAGCCTCCTCCTGTGGTTTTTCCTTCTGCAGTGTACATGCACGGGGGGAAAAAGGGAGGAACTGAAGCATGGGGCATAGTGATATATAGACGCCTGACGTCATTTCCGGAGCCTACAATTGAGAGCCAAACAAGACGGATAGACCATCGACGGCCAAGTCCAGGTCCACTACGCCCGCCCCCTGGTGAAAGGTTTCCGAGCAGCAGAGCTGGATGATGGATATCTATCAAGATGAGGAATCTGCAGGAGAAGAATCCATCGAAAGATCATTACGGTGAGTATTCCTCCTTCTAACATGGTCCGTGAGGGTCCCGGTCCTCAGCAACACCGACAAGCTTCTCTGGCTTCCCCTGGGCTCTCGCTGTCTGCTCTCTGCTTTCGGCAGCTCCGCCATCCTGGTTTGTCGATGCACATCTGGTCTCACCTGGACCACTTGGATGGCTTCCTTCCTGCTACTGAACGTCAGGTTTCCTAGCATTCAGATGAGCCCTCGGTCCGTTCAGCCTCCTCAGATGTTGTTTCCCTTCTTCTGGCACCCAGGTCTGCACTCATTCTCCCTGCGTGGCTTTGGTCTCCTGCTCGATGCTCCTAGGGGGCAGGGGCAGGACTGACGCTGAGAAGAGTCCTTCATTGGTTTTTATGGTAAGCCGTCTTTTGAATTCCAGATAACTAGTATGTTGGTTTCGGTTTTACGTAGTGCTCTTCATTGCCCTGCTCTTCTTTGTGTCCGTATTCCTGGAGCCACCTATTCTCACTCTTCCTCGTCACAGAACTGTCTTCTTGATCGACAGGGTTACTATGCATGAAGTAACTAACAGAAGAAAGAAACATAGAAGGTGCTTGAGCCCTATCAGGGATGTTGGGTGAGCAATGGATGGTGGCATGGGGGTTAATCTACTGCGTTCTCCCATGATAGTCTTTCCTTCTCTTACAGAGTGGTTCCCCTCCCAAGAGATCCTCCTGCTGAGTACCACCCCCAGGGGGACTATCGGGTAGCAGCCTCACCTCCTTGGCCCCATTGGAAGGGTCTCCCTCCGGGGGAGAAGTGACGACATCAAGGGATTTTTCAGAGTATACAATTAGGTAACACCAAAACCCCTTTCCACAGTATTCCTTCTATCTTCTTAAAATCTATACTTCCTGAGAGGTAATGAATTTCAATCCTGTACATAATAGATGGCACAACTTTCCCTTTGTAAAAGTCTATTAGCGGTTGAAAAGAAAAAAGACTATATCGATAATTTATTTTTAAATTTTTTTTTATTACTTGTATATAATCAAAATAAGATTTTTACAAGGACTCAAAAACATTTCGGTAGCACGAAAGAAAAAGAAAAGTTCATGATAGACATCACCAAGGGGACAAGAACAAAACAGTGCTTCCACCAAAAGGGATGTACGAAAGTCAGATGGCAGTGTTCGATTTGATTTTTTCGATCGCTAAATTCAAAAGTTTAGCAGACGCCGTGTTCCATCGTGTCTTGTCCCGAGTGATTAAACGATTCCACCAGATTTCTTCATTACCCGCAAACAAATTTACAGTCAGAGGGCTGAAAAAGGCGATCCTTGCTTGTTGCACGGCAGCACAGCGCATTAGCAGATGCCTGATGGATTCTGTTTCTTCAGGGTTTTTACACAGTCTACAGGCTTTTACCATAGATCCTGTTCTGATCGCAAGAATTTCCTGCGTCGCCAGAACGTTGAGGCGGGCTTTTAAAAAGATTCTCATCAATTATTTATTAGGATATCTCTTACAATATGTCATTGGTTCTTTCAGTTTGTTAATGGTCGTTGGAAGATGGGCTAGAAGTTTGTTGCATGCTGTTTTTTCCATAGTCAGAATCCAGTCTGTACATTGCATTTTGGATTTGATCCTAGCAGGATTATTCTTTAGATCTTCCTTGCTGCATGCAATTTCCTGTAGTTTCAGGTTTTGATCCTGAGCCCATTTGGTCATGGTCCGGTTATTGCCCTTTTCAATCTCTTCCCCGATCATGCGATAGATTTCAAGGCTCTCTGGATGAATGACTTTCCTGTAAAGTTGTAGTGAGGAGATATCCACCACAGCTTTTAGGGAGACAAGGCCAAGTTCCCGTCGTATCGGAGCTACAGCGGTGGAATTGGGTAAGCCCAGGACGGATCTCCAGATAAATCCTTCGAGTTTAAGCCAAATGCCCGGAGGAATAGACGGGGTAGCATCCATGCCATATGTCAGCGAGGGAATGATCTCGATAATTAATCTATTTCTTTTGTTATACGAAACCTTTTATTTTCTCTACCAAATCCAACATTAGTAATTCCTTTTTCGGATTAGATCTCAAATGAAATCCTAGGTAGGTCAGCTCTTTGGGGTTTGCAGTGTATGGTCACCTGCTCTTCATGTGAAACCATGTTTCTTGAAGGTGTTTCTTGTAAATCTTATGATTTTAGTTTTGCGTTTAGTTGAAGATCATCATCAGTGGTATACTGCACAAAGGAGTTTATCAGGCGCTGAAGGCACATCTCTGTATAATCCATTAACACACCATTGGCATAAGTGAGCCAACACATTTTTGTCACTCCTACAATGGGGGAGCAAATGCTACTCTTGAGAGCGATTCTCCCATGTCAGATACGTAAAGGTTGAACAAGCAGGGGGCCAATAAACATCCTTGTCGCAGACCGTTGGATGTGTCTACTTTGATTGTCTGTGCAAATTCAACCTAATTCTTAATCTCGTCCGTCTGTGGATGTGCATGAGAATGTTCAAAAGGCCTACTTATAAACCCTTTTGTTCTAGTTTTTGCCATAATGAGTCCCTGTTTACCATGTCAAATGCTAGAGACACGTCAATGCAAGCCATGTAAAAAGGCATCCCGTTTTTGGATGTGGCTGTTTGGGCCAAGATGTTAATGACAAACCCACTCAAGGAGGTGAATATGCCCTTTTTGAATCCTGTTTGATATTTAGCCAGACGCTTGGAGTCAATTGCCCAACCTCCAGTTCTCTTAACACCAAAGCTGCAAACAGTTTTCTGCCTGCGACTAGTATTGCAATTGTTCTCCAGCATGGGGTCTGGCATGGATTCACATGCTCATGAATATTCCCCGTCGTCAGGCTGGGAATCCTCGGTAAAGAAAAAAATCAGTTTCAGTTTAGTTTCTGAACTGTCTTTCTACTAGTAACCAAACACTGGTCTCTGGTTCATACTGCCCCCAGCCAATGACTGCCCTCTACCTAAGCCCCTCCTCTGGCATCCATCTTCAGATTTTTACGTCACGGTCAAGTGTTGGGAGTCCTCGTGCTTTAGCTCTCGAGCTTTTACTGCGTTTTGCATTTTTTCGAAGAGTTTACTCATATTTTCGGTCAATCGAACTTCAAGCTCCACCGATTCTACTTCCGATCAACAGGGACCCGTTTTCGGAATTTTCTATGCCCCTCAAGGGCACCTTTTCGTCGAGTTTCCACTTCTCGGAGGATTCCAGAAGATCTTTGAGGCCTACCCCGCGTGGTCATGGCCCAGGACAAAGGAAGCATGACACCTGTTGGACCCAAGCTTTTCAGGAGCTGCCCAGGATGTGGGCTACAGAACGTCTTTAAGAAGAATGAGCACTCTCAGTGCCTCTACTGCCTTCACAACGACATATCGCACGTGGAGAAGGACTGTGCGTTTTATACAAACATGTCCGAACAGTCAATGAGGGATCATCGTACTCTACTCGCCAACTGGCTGGAGGGGAAGAGCCCAGCAGCAGGTGAGAAGAAGAAAGTCAGAGTGGTCTTCTAAGACCTTTGAGAGCGCTCCGGCGATGGGGGCCCAACATAAGGCAAAGCACTGCGAGTCCGCGGGCACTGGGAGCACCGATCGGTCGGGCTCCTCGGCTGCCAGGCAGGGCCATTATCACTGATGCCATCAACCACGAGCCAACGCTCTGGCTCGGGAAGAGGAAGCCGGAGAACCCGGATAAGCTTCGGGAGAAGTCCCGGTCAATCCTGACGGAGAGAGCCGAGGGAGAGCGAGGCAGTGATCCTCCCCCCAAGGTGTCGGCCTCAGGCACGCCCAAAGTCGCGAAGGCCCTGATTCACTCAGCTAAGGCCTCGATCGAAGGAGTTGTGGCGGCCCTGGCGAAGCCTGCGGAGGCTATCCCAGTGGAGACGACTTCCGGGCATAGAGTTTCCCTGCCACCGCGGAGGGAATCCTCTATTCAGCCTATCGATAAGACCCCTGTGAAACCCCGGGCAGAGAAAGAAGGGGGGGGGGCGTAGCCATTACGGACAGAGATACCACCTCTGAAGATGAGCTGGCTGGCGTCGCAAAGATCCTGGATAAGAAGTTCGAGGAGATCCGGTCCTACGGGAGAGATCCCGACGAGGCGGACGAAGAAAGCGACAGCGGTGCCGACGAGGAACCGCGGGCCGCGGAGGGGACGGAGGATCCTACTCCCCAACCATCGCTCCTGTCGCAACCGGTGCCTATGCCACAAGACAACTCAGGAGCGATCTTGATGGCTATTCAGGCTTTGTGTACGGAGATAAGGGCAAGGTTGCCCTTACCCCCAGCAGACGATCCAGCGGAGCCTGGACCGTCGGGGAGCCCACTGAGCAAGCGGAGGAGAACTCATCCCCCTCCTCCTTTCCAGCCTTCACAGCCTTCACCTCCTTCCCCTCCTCCGAGGGATGAGACGGGAACAGAGACGGCGACGACGGGGATGGATGCCGACGGTGGTGACGACGGAATGGACCTTCCATCACCACCCGCTCGGGCCTCCCCTCCCGATGAAATTGGCTCCTTCCACGCCATGATCGCCAGGGCATCTGAGCTCTTCCAGCTCTGCCCCGAAGAACAGAAGAAGGAAGGTTTCCTCTCCCAACTGCGGGAGGCCAAGAGGAAGACTGTCCTCTCAGTCCCGTTACTGGACGACATCTGGGACGAGGGGCTGGCGCTCCTGAAGAACGCGTCCACGGCTCCTGCTAAGAGAGACCGGTACGAGAAGAAGTACTGGGTTCTGGACTCCGCCCCCATGTGCCTCAGGGCACAGCCGTCCCCGGATTCAGTAGCTCCGCGGCGGCCAAGAAGAAAGCGGCGGGGGCGAAGGATTCAACTTCCCCGCCGGACGGCGAGGGGAAGAAACTGGACGCCATGGTACGACGGGTCATCTCATCGGCGGCGACGACTATTAAAGCGGCCAACGCCTTGCGATTGTGGCATGCTACGAGAGGGAGCTGTGGTTTAAGATCGCTCCGCTGCTGGACTTCCTCCCGGACGACAAGAGGGCTGGGGCCCTGGAAATCCTACAGGAAGGCAAGGTGGCTTCGGCCCACGCCATTACGGTGGCCACGGACATCGCTGACACCGGCTTTCGCCAGATGGGCAACAGCGTTTGTGTTCGCCGGAATGGCTGGCTCAAGGCCACCGACTTCTGCCAGGACATGCAGCCCAGGGTTCTGGACATGCCCTTCGACAGGAACAACCTGTTCGGCAAGACAGTGGACGAGTCACTGCAGGCCATCAAGGTGGACAACGAGACGGCTCAGGCCTTGGGTGTTCTTCAACAACGACGGCCGTCCTATTGGAACTCCGGAGGCAAGCAAGGCGCCCCCAAAGGATTCGGCAGCGGTTCCTCGTCGTACCGCCGAGCGGCCCGCTTCTCGTCGCAGGAAGCCTACAGACGACGCGGCAAGACAGGAGGATCATGTCGTTGTCGCCAAGGCGGCAAGACCGAGGCCAAGCAGGACTTTCAGCGTGTGGAAGTCCATCTCCAACGATCGTTGGGTGCTAGATGCCCTGGCCCGCGGGCACACTCTGGAGTTTCGGAGAAGGTGTCCCCGTATACCACCCATGGCCAGGAAGGAAAACCATGTCCCACAACTACTTCTGGAGATACGAGCGATGCTAAGAAAGGGAGCCATAGAACTCATCCCAAAAAGGCTCCGGGGCTCCGGAGTATACTCGTGGTACTTCCTCGTCTGGAAGAAGACCGGCGGTTGGCGACCCATCCTGGACCTTCGTCGTCTAAACAAGTACATCAAGTCTCTGAAATTCCGGATGTCACCCTCCAGCACGTGCTGGGACAGCTGGTGGAAGGCGATTTCCTATCGTCGCTGGACTTGGAGAATGCCTACTTCCACATCCCCATTCTAAAGGGACATTGCAAATTCCTACGATTCGTGGTCCAGAGGTGGCACTACCAGTTCAAAGCCCTTCCCTTCGGATTGAAGTCGGCGCCCAGGGTATTCACCAAGTGCCTGGCACCAGTGGCGGTATGGCTGCGCCTGCAGGGGATACACGTAGACCCCTACCTGGACGATTGGCTCATCCGAGCAATGTCAAGAGAACTCGCCGTCGATCACACAGCAAAGACCGTCCAACTGCTCACGGATCTGGGATTCTCAATCAACTTTGCGAAATCGCATTTGGTACCGTTGCAAGTCGCCCTGTTCCTGGCAGCCAGACTCGACACAGTGGCGTGATTGGCTTCACCGTCGGAGGAGAGGACGAAGGCCATCCTGGGCAAGGTAAAACGTCTGTTGACCATGTACGTGGCCAGGGTGAGGTCCATCAAGTCCCTACTCGGCATGATGTCCTCGTGCATCTACCTCCTGCGCCTATGCAGGCTGCGGATGCGACCACTGCAGGAGTTCCTCGACGCCCGTTGGATGCAAGCGGCGGGCAGTTTCGAAGACAGGATCTCACTCAACGAAACATTCCGCCAAGCGATCCGGTGGTGGGGCACCCGCTTGCATCTAGCGGCGAGCATTGACTTCCAGACCTTGGCACATCAGGAAACGGTGACGACGGATGCCTCCCTGAAGGGATGGGGAGCGCACACCGGAGATATCCACGCAAGAGGCCTTTGGCACCCGGAGGAGAGGTCACTACACATCAATGGTCAATGTCGTGGAGCTCCGGGCCGTGTTCTGGATCCCTCAGGGCGTTCCTTCTGTCCCACAAGGGCAAGGTGGTAAGGGTCTTCACCGACAACACCACCACAATGTTCTACATCCGGAAGCAGGGGGGCACCAGATCCCCAGCCCTATCCAAGGAAGCACAGGATCTGTGGAACTGGGCCGTCGCCAAAGGGATGTTTCTGGTACTCTTCCATCTGGCCGGAATAAAGAACACCATCGCCGACACTCAGCAGGGAGCTGCGCTCGTGCCACGAGTGGGAGCTGTGGCAGGATCAAGTGGATCTCCCATTCCGACGATGGGGCAATCTCCAGATCAACCTATTTGCGACACCGATGAACGCCAAGTGCCGGAGGTTCGCCAGCAGGTTTCCCCCGCTGGGGAACATGGGCAATGCCTTCTCATTCCCCTGGGACTGCCTGTTCCTGTATGCGTTCCCACCGTTGCCGTTGCTGCTGCGACTCATCAGTCAACTCAGACGGTCCTGGTGCAAGATTATCCTCGTCGCACCGGCGTGGCCGAGGCAGATTTGGTTCCCGGACCTTCTGGACATGTCAGCGTCCCCCCAGTCAAAATGCTGACGGACGCGGATCTTCTCCCCAGAGAAGGAGGTGCCATCCTCCACCACGACCCGGGGTCGTTGAACTTACAGGCCTGGCTCCTGCAGCACTAGAGTTCGGAGGGTACGATATCCCGGCGGACTGCAAGGAGGTGCTTGCGAAGGCCATGGCGTCCTCGACTCTAAAGTGCTATGGACACAAATAGAACAGGTTCTCTGTCTGGTGCCGTGCACAGAAGATTAACGCTCTGCGTATTACGGCCCCCCCAAGTATTGCCATACTTGCTATCGCTGGCCAAGGCGGGGCTGGCGCATGCCTCCATCAAGATCCATCTGGCGGCTATCTCCCGATACACCAGAACTCTGGGGCGGTCGTCGCTGTGGTCTCACCTCCTGGTGAAGGAGTTCATGAAAGGACTGTTCCTATCGTTCCCACCGGTGAAGGCCCCGGCCCCGGCGTGGGAGCTCAACATGGTGCTGACCAGGCTCATGGGGCTGCCATTCGAGTCACTGCATTCGGCACCGTTGAAGTTCCTGTCGTGGAAGACAGCGTTTCTTGTGGCCATCACCTCCGCACGACGAGTGGGAGAGATCCAGGCCCTCTCCTGTAAACCTCCATACCTGAATTTCCACGAGACGAGGGTGGTGCTGAGGATGCCTCCCTCCTTCATGCTCAAGGTGCCGTCGGACTTCCATCTCAACAAGCCCTTGGTGTTACCTGTTTTCTTAACGTCACCTGCGTCGCCGGCCGAGAGGACTTTGAACTCGCTGGATGTAGCTAGAGCGCTGAAGTTCTAGGTGGACCACACGAAGAGCCTTCGGAAGACATCACAACTGTTTGTGAATTTTGGATCTGTGAACCAAGGGAAGGCCCTCTCGAAGGCTTCCATTTACAGGTGGCACTCCGGCTGCATCATGCACGGTCACCGGTTGGCAAATCGACCGTTGCCCGGCCGTTCGAGAGCCCATTCAACCAGAGCGATCGCTGCTACCACAGTGTTACTGTCTGGTGTGCCCCTGCTGGACATCTGCAGGGCTGTTAGGTCGAGGTCGATGCACACCTTCACGAGATTCTACTGCATCGACCGCGATTCCAGGGAGGAGTCCAGGGTCGGCCAGACAGTGCTGCGCAACCTGTTCGCCTGAAGGTGGGCCTGGTGAGGAGATAAGAGTTGCTTAATGTTGAGTTGATGAAATGCTTAATGTTGAGCCTTGCCACCTCCCGTGGTTTTGCATGTGTGTACTGCTATGTATTCTTGTATTCATGAGCATGTGAATCCATGCCAGACCCCATGCTGGAGAAGGAACAAGTTACTTACCTGTAACTGTTGTTCTCCAGCATGGGTCTGGCATGGATTCACATGCAAACCCTCCCTCCTACCCCTCTGCGGCTCTTCTTTTGGTCCTACTGCCACTTTACGTGCTACCAAATCTGAAGATGGCTGCCAGAGGAGGGGCTTAGGTAGAGGGCAGGTATTGGCTGGGGGCAGTATGATCCAGAGACCTGTGATTGGTTACTAGTAGAAAGACAGTTCAGAAACAAAACTGATTTTTTCTTTACCGTGGATTCCCAGCCTGACGACAGGGAATATTCATGAGCATGAGAATCCATGCCAGACCCATGCTGGAGAACAACAGTTACAGGTAAGTAACTTGTTCTGTCTATAATCTGATGGGCAGTCTTTATTCCCTTTCTTATATATTGCAATTATGTAGGATCATTTCCATGTCTCAGGTGTTCTACGCCTGCCCGATGTCTGGTGCTTTCTTAAACACATAGTTACTGAGTCCGTGGACAAGAAGGCTTTATTATTAAGTGTTCTGATAGATTCTATTTCATAATTAGGTTTCCATGATTCCTTTCCAATTATTATTTGCGGCGGTTAGGCCGTTCAATTCTTTTCTGATGAAGGTAGAAAAGTAATTAATCTGAAGGGTTTAGCTGCTATCCACCACGTTGGTATTATTGTAGAATATAGTCAGATGAGAGTTAAACCTGATTACATTACTTGAGTTTTAATTTTTACTGCCAAAATCCCATAATATTTGCCAGTAATGTTTACGAGCTCCCCAATTAAATTAGTTTTGATGGAAATATTGAAACCAAGTGGCTAATTGCTGGATGGTTTTAAAACCATCTATTATTATTAATGAAACTAGCCATACTTCCTGTTGCTGTATGATGGAATTTTGGCTTAATTTATAGTACAACAAATTATGTAATTAGACAATAAGCCCTGAGCTTGCGGGCAATTACCACATTACCTTAGTTACAGGCCCGAGCGTAGCAAAGGCCTTAACAAAGGCCACAGTGGCATTAATTTATGTGGTAATGGCCTGCAAGTGAGGGGTTTATTGCCTAATTACATCATTTGGAGTTGTGCTCTAAAGTAAGCCAAAATTCCCTCATACAGCAACAGGAATTATAGCTAGTTTCATTAATAATAATAGATGGTTCTAAAACCATCCAGCAATTAGACCGTTAGACCGGGGTACTAAAGGCATTTTTTGTTCTGTTCCAAAACGCTCTGGTGTTTCGGAACAGAAAAAGACAATTCAAACAAATGGCAGCTGGGGAAGGAAAAACAAAGTCTGTATTCCTTTTCCATGGCGAAAATAAGTGAAAAAAAGTAAATGAACAAATGGCCATCATGGAAAGGGAGAAGGGACACGTAGTCACCACGCCTACCAGCTCCCAACAAAGCAGGCCAAGGTGTCGATCCCTGCGCCTGTTGGGAGTCACTGAAAAAGGGCAGGTCCTTGAAAACAGACCACAGAAGTGACTCAGTATCAGACTTTCTGTAACACTACTGCAACCTAGGGGGTGTTTTGGGGAGGGTGTGTTTGGGAGGGTTAGTTGGGAAGGGGTAGGTGGGTAGGGGGTGGTGGGGAGGGTTTGTTGGAGAGGTGGGTGGTAGGCCACACGTTAGTTGTTTGTTCATTCCTAAATACACTCAGCAAAGGAATTCACGTCTGGACATTCAGTTTGGGAAGTGGTGTGCTTTATTATTGCACTACATCATATGCAGTGTGTGCCATGGGTTGTGTGCACGTGCTCTGTGCTCAAAAGTATCCCTGACATCCCTGTGATGGTGTTGCTGCATGTCACTAGATGAATCCCGGTCGCTATCGTCATAAGGGTCCGCTGGAGTCATGTCCATATCCCGGGGTAGGGGTATATTGTGCCTGATGCACATATTGTGCAACATAGCACAGGCCAGGACGATCTTCCCCACCTTCACTGGCCTGTATGTTAGTGCCCCTCCGGAGCAGTGAAGGCAACGAAAAACATGCCTTCAACAGTCCAAAGGTCTGCTCAATTGTTGTTAGTGTTCGGATGTGAGCCAGATTGTATGCTATTTCCTGGTGAGTCTGGGGATCTCACAGGGGTCATCAGCCGTGGTAGTAAAGGATAATCAGAATCATCTGTATGGAATGGGACACAGTGAGGGCCATTAGATTCAAGTGACTGGGCAGTTCATACATAAAGGGATGTGAGCGAGTGACACATGCATATGGGTCTGTGCACTTGTGGGCCCTCATTCACCTTGATGCAACCTGTGACAGGCAATGCCGGTCAGGTCATATGTAGGGTCTGACTCCCAGGGATGGATTGGTGGTGGTGGGTGGGGCTGAGTTGGGATGTGTTAGGACATGGCAGTGATGCATTCTGGTACTTGTAGTGCATTGTAAGTGCCTGTCAGTATGTGTCCAGATTGTGATGGTGTGTCCATATGTTGACACATGTGGTAGATGCCAGTCATGGCTAACCACTTGTGCGTGCCGATTATGTCCCTGCATTGGCATGGTGGCTGTGGACCATACACTGTTGCCAGTGAATGTCGCCCCTCCCCCAGCCCTGGTGCTCATGCAAAGGGGTGTGTGTGTGTTGATGCTTCTCCCCCAATGGCCAGGTCCGCTGCACCCCATAACACGCCATGTACCCAGGCAGGGTGCTATTCCGCAGGACCATGGAGTCATGGTTTGATCCCGGGAAGCGGACGCAGCAGTGTGTGTGATTGTCAGGCCCGCATCAGCGACAACGTGCACATTCAATGAGTGTTCTGTTACGCTTACCTGGCTCCCACAGAGGCGTCGATCTGAACTGGACAGCTGCAGTCTCCACCAATGTGACGCGTAGGGCCGAGATGACGGACTGGACTGGCCCACCTAGCTTCGTTTGCTTGGCCCGTAGGAATATTCTTCTGCAAATGGAGAAAGGGAATTAACCACCCGTGGAGTTGAGCGTAAATCCCCCCACCCCTGTTGTTCTCCCCACAGATCACCTTTGATGTCCCCTCTTAGTCTCACCTGATGGTTTGAAAAGTTGAGCTCTCCATCCACATTGAGCGCAGGGGCGCGTTGATAACCAGTTGCTTCACTGACTCGAAGGAATTGGTGAGTTCCAGAACAATATTGACTCCGAAAAGTATGTAGTTCGTAAGAGTTCACATGTCTGACTTTCACTCTTGTCCGATTCCTTGTAGTTTGCAGCTTGACTCCAGCGAAGAGTTCCTCGTGGTAGCTGACGAAGTTCAGGTAAAGATTTGACTTATCCTACACAGTTCAATAAAGTAAAGGCCAGAATGTAACCTGTTGCTTGCTCCCTTATTCAGGTGTGGAGAGAAAATATGAAGTTCGGGGAATAATGCCTCTGGCGGTAAAATTAGGTAAGTCTATTGCAGTGAGAAGAGTTCCCCTTGTTTATCCCTTTGTCTCACCTTGTTGTCCTTTTGTTCCCCTTAGGGGCCGGGGTACGGCGAGGATGCAATGGAGACTGCGCCGACCCGTGAAGAGGAATAGTACCCCCGGCAGTAATCAGGTAAGTCTATGGGGGGTAGTTACAATTGCCTCTGTTTATTCCCTTGGCTCACCTTTGCTGTTCTTGTGTTCCCCTTAGGGGCGTGGTGGATCCGGAATTCAGGTAAGGATCGATGGTTTTGCTCTTATTCTAACCTTTTCTCCTTCTGTTCCTCCTTTTTTCTAGGAGCTGCAGACTCGAGACGGGCGTGGCAGAAGACTGGATGCAGGCTTGCAGACACTGTGAGCGTTACGCTGCTGGATGCAGAATAATGCGAAGCGTGTGCTGCTCTTTGGGCGTGGTTTAAATAGCCTCCAAAGTAGTCCCAGCTAAGTATTCCTCCCCAGCCCCACCCAAGTAAAAAAATAGTCCCTAGGTAAAATAGCCCCTTCCAAGCCTCATTTGGCTTGGAGCTCTGCAGCATGGTCTGCATCAGGTAAGCTTGCAGCATGGTCTGCATCAGGTAAGTTCTACTCTGAGCCTGGCGCCATAGGCGCCAGGACTGACTCTCCATATGAGCCTGGCGCCATAGGCGCCAGGACCGCACCCAAACAGCCCCTAGCAGGGGTTTTTGGGCTTGCTCAAAATAACTTGATGCCTGCTTCCGGGGTTGCTGGACCTGGTCTGGTTCCCCGGGGGTAGGCGTCATGACAGGTACAGCTTTCGGTTTCTATACACCTCCTCTTATGGCGTGGGCAGCCACAAGCTCTATATGTGGGCAGTTCACTGCTGCCAATACATTAAGCATTCCTGCAAGTGCATGGAAGCAGACTGTGATGCCGTTGATCTGTGCCTGTGTGGTTGGTAGGGCGATGTGCTGGGACACATGGCACATAAGGGCATCCAGGACCTGCACCAACACAGTTGAAAAGGCTGGCTGTGAGATGCCATGCAGCTCGCCATGAGTGCTGAAATGTGCCTGTGGCAAGAAAATGCAGCACTGACACCACCTTCAACAGGGGGGTATGGCAGTCTGAAAGCCTATGAGGCTCTGGATGTCATCCTGGATGAGCTCCACAAGCTCCAGGATGGTCTCCCTGTTCAGGTGGTATAATGTGTGGAATTGCCTGTCAGTCAGTGCTCGGGGGTGGTCCTTGTGCAGGGTATAATTGCACGGCACCGGGGTGCAACTTGCATGCCATTGTACATCTGCAATCTCCTTCTCATCCTCTTCCGCCACTGCCTGTTGCAGCTCCTGCTCATAAAGCTGCACTCCTGCATGCAGCACCTCCAGGTCCACGACTACTGCTACGAGAGGCAGCATGGTTGTGTTGGGAAGTGTGTGTGGTGTAAGTGTGGTCCTTTTCAGCAGTCCCTATTCTCATTGTGTAGAGGTGGGTGCATTGAGTGCACCTGAGGCCTGTTACTGCACACCTGGGCCTTGTTACCACCTGCTCTGCTGTGCCGGTTTTTCTGGCACAGCTTTCCCAGTGGCACCAGCATTTTTGTGCCGGTGTTTCCGGAAAAAAAAGCGCTGTCCTAATACTGCCTTATTTCCAGGGTGCTGGTGTTTCCGGCAGTGCTTCTGGAAGGGCCCGCTGTTCGGTCCACTGTGTTACCGCCAACGGTAGCACAGTGGATGCTGTTACCAACACCGTTGTTACCAGCATTCACTCTCGTAGTGCTGCAGTCTGGAAAGGGTGCCAGTAATCAGAATTACCGGCATGTTGTTTCCAGACAACCACACTTGTAAGGAGGCCCAATGTATTTCAAAAAGCGGTAAAGAGTCGATTTCAAAGGGAATGTGGTTCTTCAGAAGATAACTGCAAGGAGCCAACGAAACAGCAGGTGACTTTAAAGTCCAAGCAGACTCTTGGATCAGAGAGATGCTCATCGTTCAGACCAGCCATTCCAAGACACTAGAAAAAAAATGTATTCAGGAGAAGGTCCGTTCACTCAACAAAGCACTCCAAATTGAAAGGTCTTTTGAGGAATTGGCCAGAAGAAAAGGCAGGTCACTGATACAAAATGGTCTACCAGCCATGCGACTGAAAGGTGGCAAATTAGTCATACAAAAAAGATGTAGTGTTACTGCAGTGGCAGTGAAACTTACATGGCCAGTAGGATGCACAGAGTCTGCCATCTGTGGACGGTTTGGACATTTCGCTTAAATATTTGATATCACACTGTGGCAATCAGTTACCACTATAGCCAATGCTCCTATAACTATGACAATGCCTTCAGCAATAAAAGGAAACCGCATTGGCCATCGGCTCAGGGAGCAAGAAAAGATCAAAATGCAATTGCGTTGTCCTTGTGGATGGAAATGAAGTGGGCATTATGGTCGACTTGGTATAAGATCTCAGTCATTCCAGTATTGACCTGCAAGGGGTTGTGTTACAAGGTCAAAGCTATGGTGAGAAGAGGGAACTTTATATCCAAAACATAAGGGGGATATCTGTGAAACACTTGGGCTATGCACCATGGATTTCAAAGATTTTACAACCACAACGAATGTCCAATTTGCAAAAAATGAACCAACGATTCTGGAATGGCATAGTCAGGCCAAACTGATCATTGTGCTGTATAGAGCAAAGAACAAGTGCTCTTCTTAAACATGTCAAGGTGGGAAGTTGTAGATAATTCCACAAGGACTTATTCCCTCGAATGTTATGGTGTGTCAAGTTGCCAGTTAATTACAAGGTTATAGCTGTACCAGCAAAGGACCATGTGAGACAGGCATGGTATCAAGAGAGACACAGACTCAAAGATGTTAGTTTCAAAACCATTATTCACTTAAGTTCCAGGGTTGGAGTAACGCCTAACTGGCCCTAACAATAAAGGATGGTTCCCTTAACTGATGTTTCTAGGGGCTGTCGGAGTCTTAAAGTCCAAAGTCAAATTCTGTCTGTGTCTAAACCTATGCTTGACCTCACTCTTTGACAAAATGTGTTAGGAAGTCTCTTAAAAGAAACAAATAGTGGTTCAACAGAAAACCAAGGTTGGTTTCAGGTTGTCTTCTCACCAGGTGTACGTTGATCAGTTTCACAAAAATGTGTTAAATCAAAACAGGGCTGTTCATAAACCTTCTTCACCAAGCCCTTGAAATACTTCGAAATACCTTCAATGTCTTTGGGTTCATTGAGGTTCCGTTCCCCAAGTTTCAACGTGTTCAAGTTCCAAACCCCACAAAATAAATATAACACAGTTCCTATTGAAGCTCCTCTGGGTTCCCTTCCCCAAGCTCAGGCCCCTTTCAGTTTCCAACATAAATTCAGTTTTGTCAGGATGCACTTTGCTTTCTTTGTTGGGCCTCTCAGGGGTCCCTTCCCCAATCTTAGGCCCTTTTCAGTTTCAAATACAAGTTCAACTTGTTAGGATGTACCTTATGTAAAGACTGGAGGGGGGTTGTCTGTACTCCTGCCCTCTATATGGCAGAGTAGAAGCACAGAGCACCCAAGCCATGTTTCTCTATTGTTGGTAGCAGTCGACGAGCAATCAAGGCTTAGCTCTCAGGAGGTGATGTGGGCTGGTTCCTAAGTACAGTGTAGTCCCCAAGCCCCCACAAAGGAATGTTCACACACTATGTTGGTGATAACACAGTTCTTTATATAAATAGGGTTGAAGTTATATACACATACAGTAACACACTTTGTGCTCAGGCAATTCTATAATGAAAAATGTACAATTTCTATGTGGTACAACATTTACTCTTTGACTCCATTAAAATGCACCAACTGAGGACAGTTTCATGTCATAAAAATCAATAGCAAAAGGTATCAACCATAGACCTGCTTGGAAAACAAGTTGTTGAACAATGGGCAGAATACTGGGTCCCTAAGAAAGACACAGTTCTATGTGAGAGTCCCGCCACCTGGGCAACCTGTAAATAATATATTGACAAGCCCATTTAGTTCTGTCTAGCAGAGTATTATTTCCTGTTACAAAGGTTCCACCACCCCAATTTACCTGGTTTAGTAGAGTTCGATGACGGGTCATCAACGGATCCCTCTTGAGTGAACTCCCTTTAAGGCAGGAGTAACAGATCGTCAAGATTTCTCAAAGAAAGGGGTGAACAATGTTGTTGAGACAGCAGCTTCGGTCCTTGCGGTGCTAGTCAACGATCGGTCATGGACGTGTTGCAAAGATGAGGCATGCAGTGCACCTCAGAGATGATAGTTTGTTGCCGCAAAGAGTTAATGAAGAATGTAGGCCAAGCAAGGGCGTCGAGTCATTGGTGTTTGGCGTCGGTGATCGGGACTCGACCACAGCTGGCTTTCGGATATTCATCCGCGTCTTTGAGGACTTTGGGTGGCGGGAATCCCACCAGCGGATTCTCCTTGGTTCGTCGGCGACCTTGACTTTCTCCTGCGGGACAAAGAGGTCGACGGTGATGAGCAAAGGAGTCCTTGATTCAAATGTCTTAGGCAATGGAGCATTGCCGCTCCGGTCGATGCTGATGGTCGTCGACGGCGATGGACTTCAATGTCCGGGTGCTTCGCTTCAGATTCCTCTGCGGTCCACGTCTCCAGTCGGCAGCCTTTCGAGGACCGACTTCCAGGAAGGTTAGCCAGTGCACTATGTTCCCTCATAGCTCAGGAAGAGGTCTCCTAGCCACGTCCCCTCCTGGATCAGTCCTCGACGACATGACAGCTTTCAGATTGTGTTGAAGGAAAGCAGCAGCAATTCTTTTTCTTCCGGCTTGGCATCCAGAGTAAGCATCAAGTTTTGACTTCAGCTTCTGAATGATTCTAGTCAGTGAGAGGTCCCCAGATACTGTTCTCTCTCCCATTCTCACTGCTGAGCCAGGCCCAGGCAGCCATATCATTCACAAGGGCATTCAGGAGGCAGGCAGCCAATCAGGCTCACAGTACATTCAGGCCATTCTTCTCCATCCAGACACTCACAACACGGAATGTGGATTGGGACAAGCACCCAGCCATTCAGCACTCCACACTGCATTCATACTAGTTTCGAGCAGGGCTGTCTCAGTCATTGTGTCATACACCAGGAACCAGACACCCATAACATGAAATGTATATTGGTCACACACTCCATTCACCCAGGTCCCACCCACAACAAACAGTCATTGGGAAGACTCCAGCCAGTCTGGCCTGGACTACCCCACAATACCATATATGGAACTTCCACCCAACAGCCAGTCAGGGTTTCCCAGGACTTTGGGAAAACAAGGTAACAGGCAATAGAAAGCAAGAAGCCACAGGGGCCATCTTACTTCTATCAGGAATCAACTGATTCCAGTGGCAGAGCCTGGGTATCCCCAAATGGAGGATACTCAGAGCATCTGTCAAATTCAGAATGGAGCTTCCACCAACCCATACCCTGCTCTGTGGGCCACACACAGGTGGCCAAAAACCTAGACTTGGGGTACAGGGTTGTACCCCCATCCATGGGTGCCATAAGGGTATCCCAAGGGTCTGTTCCCCAAGACCAAAAAGAGGAAGAGCTGCACTGCCAGGAGTCCCAGATGGACTCCTGTGCAGAAAATAACATGGAACACACAAGATAAAAGGAGCACAGGCCAAGGACATGGAGGCCCTGTCCCTCCAATGCATTTCCAGCATCACTCCTTTCCTCTTAAACACAGTTCTTTCATACACACTTCAGTTGTGGGGCACAATCGGAGACTTTTTCGAAACCGCCTGGTTCTTTGCTTGTCCTAGGCATGACCACTGCAATTTGTAACCCCACTCTTTATTCCTTGATCTTTCATTCATAAGCCTTTCACCTTCAGGTGCTTCCTGCACCCCTTCTTGTTCTCCTTTGTGTCTTCTGCATTCTTTCTTGTGCACACTTACATCTTCCTTGCTTTCTTGTACCCTTCTTGCTTTCTCGTGCACACTTGCACTGCCTCCCGCTTGCTTTCACCTTTTCCGTGCCCCTGGCACCTTCCTTTTCCTTCCTGTGCCTCTTGCATGTTTCTGTTTTCCTTTCGGTGCTCAATTGCACCCTCCTTTTCATTGAGGGTTACTTGCACCCTTTTCCCACACCTTTCTGTCCTCCCGATGCTCATTTGCACCTTTCCTTTTCTTTCTGCTCTCTCAGCGCTTCTTTATACACTTTCTGCTTTTCACTTTCACTTTTGTGTCTTTCACACTCTTTTCCGATCGCTTTCAGCTTCAAAACCTTCTTACCTTCTGTCGCTTTCTTTTTACTCTGTGCCACTTAATATTCTGTGCCTTTCTCCTGCTACAGTCACACGCACGTGCCTGAGTTTCATTCTCACTGCTTTCACGAAACTCACCAGGCAGTGTCACGTTGACCGGCGGTCTCTTCAGGATACACGCAGTTCCCGAGGGAACAAGCACTTACCTGGACCCCGCCAGCCGGGTGCAGGCAGCCTCACTCCGGCTCCTTGGAGACACAGCTCAGTCGCCACGCTGCAGCCCCTCACAGACACCGGGCCAGCATATCGACATGCCATTCTCCTCCAGCCCTCCGTTCCTGTCAGTCTCTGCTCCTTGGCTGCTCTGGTCCAGACAGCATCCCCAGCTCGCTCACTTTCTTGAAAAAGACCACACCTTTTATAGTTGTGAAAAGTCAAGTGGAGTCAGGTTTGAGTGATAATTAGTAAATGCCTGACTTTGCTTGACTCTGTCAGTGGGACAGTTAAAGTTCTTTCTATAGTCGGTTTCCCTTACTTACCCCATGTTGTTTCTATGAGTAATCTTTACTGCTCTTAGTTGCCTCCTCCTCGTCTTAATATTTGTTGGAAATGGGGAGGGGGAGAAGGTATGAGATTGAAAATACCACATGAAGGCTGATGGAGAGTGGGTCGGGGTATTACTTGGACTGGGGGAATACCATGTCTCGGCTTTGGACATTCCCCTCCCAATCCTTTGGTGACCCTCCAATCAGGTGATCCTCCCTAACTTGTCCACCACCAGGGTCCGGATCCAAAAGCTATGGCCCTTCGCTGGCTACCTGAATTGTAGATCCAGAGGGTGTAGGTGGGAGAATACTGTCAGGTTTGTCACAACCGACATACATTGAAAGACCATCAACAAGATGATGGTACCATTGAAATAGCTGAGTCCATTCTTGCTCATAGAAAACCTCTTTGAACATGCTCCAGAATGAATTTCGGACAAGGTTTCCATTATTCCCTGTTCCACCTGCTACGTTTCCATTACTCCATGCTATTATGACTGCACAGGGTGAGTGCCGCTGAACCACCATAATATACAATCAGCTTGACTGATGGGACTGATATAGCAGGTTCCTCTATGCGCAGGTGGGAGGAAAGCTTGGATCGAGAGATACACGACAATGAGGGGTTATACAATGCGGATCATAGCAAAAAGGTCTAATTGAATGTCGGATATTAGTTGATTCATTTTAAATTTGTGCACCAAGTATATCATATGCCTCAAAAACTACACAGGTTTCATCCCACTGTAACACATTAATGTACATTAAAGGCCTGATGGTGATTTTGTCCACTTGGCAAGTATTTGTAGTGTTCACCCAGATTTCCAGAGAAAATGTCGAGTTAAATTCCATGCTGGCCCCTTTGGGTTCCACAGATCCATTCCCAGAGTTGCTCAAAAGGTGATTGATCTAATGGCGGTCCTTGCCGAAAGGCATGTGGCGATGATATGCTACGGGTCAAAAGCCCCTAGCTTCAAGGAATGGATGGCGGATATAGCATATCGTCTGATATGGAGGTTTCTTGTATACGCACTTGGCTGCACTCTGTGTGACCCTTGGATATATGGGCCCCATACCAATGCTATCTACTCTGAACCACGAGAGTCCTTACTGAAAGTCCTGATGTGATGGAATGCTTGGCTGGGGAATGATGGACTACCAATCTTTGTATTTTACCTGATTTGTTCGTGAACTGTGTATTTTACCACCAACACTGTATTGTTTAATTGTTATTGTTGATTATAACATTGGGAAAACCCATAAATAAAACATTTTTTTTAAACTCTTGTATCAAGCTTCACCACCTATGTGTGGATTTATGTACCCTCAATAGGGACATAGTCATGTACAGTAATCGACTACCAAGCATATCAGATTTGATACTTTGCTTTAAGATGCCAGAATATACTCTGACCTTGACTTGTGCAGCATACCCCCAGATAAACCTGCACGATTAATCTACATCATTAACTGCACTTATTACCCTTTTTGACACTATAAAATACACTTGCATTCCTTTCAGCCTATTTTTACCTGGCATTTTTTTTCCGGCGAGTGATGGACTTACTCTTATACAACACTCGGAATGTCACCAACTTTCAACATCAGCTGAGTTTAACAATCCCATATTTAGAAGGTCCTCTAAAGACTTCAGACGGCAGGAATCCACCCATGGAAAGAGAAATGCATATTCCAAACACTCTGCAGAATACCTTGACTATGCCATGTCAGCTTATGGTGTCAAACACAAACTTGTTTCTCAGTCTATCCGAGTATTATACAGAAATCGTCCCAACGTTCTCTCAGAAAATTGAACCTTTGAGATTGCTGTTGATGACAGGAACAGATTTAGAGTGGTCACCGGTCCAAAGAGCCGCTTTTGACAAAGCACATTCATACATATCTAAAGCCCTCTGATTCGAATCTGGATACATTAATCGCTGTTGATGCCAGGGCCTATGGTTTGGGAGCCGCATTGACCCAAAGGGTGGCACTGGGCAGAGAATGTAGTGGCATTTGCCTTGAAGATGCTCTCTGTCTGAAAGCAACTACTCACTGATCAAAAAAGAGATGTTGCCATGCTGCTGGGCCCCTAAATGGTTTAGGTCATATGTATTGGGCAGACCACTAACCGTTGGTGCATATATTGAGCCTAGGGGGTTCCAAGTCCTCCACTCCTAGCCTGGCCAGACTCACCGCCAAACTACAAGAATACACCTTTTACATTCAGCTTGTGCTGTGATGGAAGAATTGCCAGGCTGATTGCATGTTGTTTGTCTTGCATAAAGAATCGAATATGTCTACATTCTAAATCTGCAGTATCAACCACAACAGGCGTATTTGGAGGAGGGCCACAAGCACTCGGTGAAGTCGAATGGACGGCAATAATGTTACAAGATGAAGTTCTCAAGATAATACAACACTATATAGGGCCTCATTCTGAGTTTGATGGTGAGTCTGCGGTCCGTTCGCTGAATTACTGCCAAACTTGATTATCGTTACCGCCACTTGGTCGTGTGGGTTTAACACAAGATTACAAGTGGTGGTAATTCCCCATTTTTGGAGTCCATAGGACTACATGGGGATTTTTGATGGATTTACCGTTGGCGCAATTATCGTGCAGTAAATCTGCTGGATGTTGCCAGTGAAGTGGCAGATTCACCTCCAGCTTTTTGCTGGAGCTAAATCCTCCACTTTGCCTGCAAATTTATAAATTGGCGGTGCATGAAAAATTGTGGTCATTTTGTTACCGCCAAAAAAAGTGTCCCTTTGTTATCAATGTCTGGCCTGCCAAAAGGACTCTGGCCATACTGTTAAGTGTCACCAGAATGAACAGTGACAAAATCAGTAATGTTTAGGGGGTACAAACCGATTCTACCAATTACAATTCATCTATTCCTCATTGAAAAGAGCCATCCTGGATATTTAGGGATCCTTCCGACCAGATCTGCGTGTCTGGGAGGCTTATTGGTGTCCCCAGATGGATGAAAATATTGAGACACCCATTGTACACTGTCAGGAAATTGACAAAAATGTGCATATATGGAAAACTGCACTATATAATATATCAATGCGATCAACTTTATGTGAGAAAATAGGAGGTAGGTTTCAGGGGCCCACTGGACAACATGGAACAGGATCCTAGATATGGAATAACTCTAGTTGATTACCTCTCCAAATGGATAGAGCTCCACTCTGTTCTCAGTATCACCACTGCCATGGTGATAATGGCACTGCAAAATATATTCATATTCTACACCAATCAAACCGTATAGAATGTGTTCTATAAAGGGTTGGAGAAAGATAAAGTATTAAATACACTAACATGTATACTGAATAGTATTCTCTCTCTTGTCCTGGCATCCAATTCAAACCGGAGCAGGTCAAAACCTGCTTCATTGTATCACATTGTTTATATACCATTCCAAGATGGACTCCTGTTACCCCATGACTGATGTCATGATGTCACGCTGGACTTGGTGCGATGTCACTACGCACTTTTTGCAGCTATCCTCGCATCCTATTAAACAACATAAAGTATTCAATTAAAATGTTGTATCCCAACTTTGCTAATGAAACAGTTGTCTCATTTTTTATATACTATTCAAAGATGGCCACCCATTGCGCCTCCATGGCGCCACAACAACACCTTACGTCACTATGCCGCGACTGGCAGCCATCATTACATCACATTTAGCAACATCAAACATTAAATCCTATAGTGACATAATGCTGTTGATGAAACAGTTCATCCATGGTCTGAAATATTTTTATGTGACTTTATACTTATACAGTGACTCAAGATTTCTATAATTTCTAGAATATCACCATTCTATTTTGGTCGATATTTATTAATGGCATTAACATGGTATTTTCCAGCCCATATCTCGTATATATCCATGTTTCTCAACAATCAATACAAGTGTTGTAAATATCCCAACAATATTAATAAAATAAGCAGTATCATTTTCTCACAAGAAACAGGATAGATCCCATTCCATATTCATACCTTTCGGTACCAAGGCTTGCATTCTCCTGATCCAATAAATGTATCTTTGTAGCATCAGATTATTCAAATTGGCACCTCTTTCAGGGAGAATCACCTGTTCAAGAATATCCAATTGCATTTGTGCCATTGTATGATGCTTGTCAATAAAATGTATAACTACCAGTGATTTCTCATTACATGTGCGGATAATAGATTTATACTTCGTCCACCTTATCATATATTGAAGAATGATTCAATCGAATTATTTCACCAGTGTATGGATGACTAATCATATTGCCACCTATGGTATTCTGGCAGTGTTGGCAATTGTGACATGGTTATGTGCCTTTCTTTGATTGCTCACAGTCAATTCATGTGTATAGGCTGCTGTTACTAGCATATTCCTAAAGGAGTGATTATTCCTATATGTAAATACCAGTAATTCTTGAAACAACTCATTCAATTTAGGGTCTAGTTTCAAACTTCCCCAATTTTTCTTAATCACTCTATTTTGATTTCTCTACTTTTTAATGTCTATGTAGTAACATCGATTAGCTGGTTAATTTCTTTAGTCTCCTTATTTTCAAGCAACTGTGATCTAGACAGGCTTTGTGTTCTTAGTTTTGGCTTTTAGGTGGCGCTGAAAGCGCTAACTTTAAGCCGAAACTATTGTCAGTGAAATGAGAGCTTTAACATAAAAGCTTCACATAGGGGATTTGAATAAGCATCTCTAATGCTTTTTAATGCCTATGACAAATGAGGATGAATTTGTGTTGTTTGGCTATGTGTCCATCCCATTTAATGCCCATCTCCACCAAATCTATATGATTTTCCTCCCATTCCCACCCATCTCCACCTTAAACAACACCCCTTTTTGTACTCTTTACCTCCATTTGTATTGTGTTGAATTTGACTGCCATACTTTCAAAATGGCGGGCGACATGTGTTAATGTTAATTAAGTTATTTGACTTGATTGACGCTTTAAAACATATTTACTGTAGCTTTTAAGTAATGTTACATATTTTAATGTATGTTGTACTAAAAATAAACAAGTTACTGTTATAGATACGTTTTGTTCTAAAATGTTCATGTACTCGAGTGTGGGTGTCTAGTGTTTTCTGCTGTAATTAGTACCTGATTGGATATGGTGCATGTTAGTGATGTCAGAAGGATGTGATTGGTTCTGCAGTATGTGATTATTTTTTTTGGCACGGTAGTAATTTTTTATTCAGCCTTAAAGTCTTCCCCACTAACATTTATGAATGGAGGGCTCCCACACTGCTCCACGTCTGCACTCTGCAGTTCAGACCCCTTCCTCACCTTGAGGGAATCACCTTCCAGTCAGCATACCTGCCTAGTCTCAGGGTTTTTACGCTCTTCCCCGGGTCTTCACGGAACAACATAGTCTCTGAGATTTCCGGCCAAGCCACAGTGGAAGATGTTGGGGAAGTGTGCTTCACTGGTGTGTGAGTATCGGCAGAATCGCTGGGAAAGTGGCAGGAAGTGAGGAGGGGGGATGAAAAACATAACTCTTTAATTGCGTGTGCCTGCCTGCTGCTGGCTGTTGTGTGGCCGCCCGTGCCTCGGGCCTTTCTGCATGCACTCGTGCACTCACGCATACAGGAACACACGGGACACGGTGTTGGCCGGTTAGCGTCCCGGCGGCAACTGCCCGCACGGGCGCACTTTATTTTCCACCGCGCATGCGCGTAGCCGGAACGAGGCTCGCGCATGCGCATGCCGTGACTCGCACGTCACATCCCTTTTTTTCTTTAACGAAAACACAACCCAACATACCTTGAAATAACCGTTCAAACTTCGAACACCCAAACATTTTCTTTCTCTCAATGAACGCCTCCCCCTGCCTCGGCTCAGTCTCCCGAGTCCAGGACATAGTCCTTGAGGTATGAGGGCGGTCTGCGACCCCTCCGCACAGGGTACCTTGACATCTCTGGCACAGTTCCACTGAGACCATCCTCAGCTGGGCCGGCATCCCTCTGACCGTCTTCCACTGGACCATCTGGGGTTTCCTCGGAAGCCCTGCTCTCGCTCTGCTCACTCGTCTCTGATGAAGTGTCAACTTTCTTAAAGAATGACCTGTTGCAAGTGACTGTGCCGCGTGCACAGGCTGCCGTCACCATGGTCCCTTTTACGTGTGTGACCTTCCACGGGTGGGGTTCATAGGGCAGTGATAGCTTGCCCTCAAGGTGGCGGTTACAGACTAGCACCGCATCCCCTACACATATTTCTTTGTCTTGCAGACCCCTCCTTTAACTTTCTCGCTGGTTCCGTGCTATGCGATCCTCTCTTACTTTCTCATTGTCAATGACGCCTGGCCCGCGGCCATCCATTTCTGGTATCATGCCTCTGGGGCAGCGTCCAAACAGTGCTTCTGCGGGGGCTACCCCCGTTGACTGGTGCGGGGTGGTCCGGTACTCTTAGGAATTCTACGAGCTTCTTCGGAAGGTCTTCCCCCCCATGAGCGGAAATTCTTAGCACTTTGTTCAATGTGCGCATTAACCTTTCGGCTTCCCCATTGGCGCAAGGCCACAGAGGGGATACTCTCGTGGTGGATGCCTCTGTCCTTGAGATATTGGGCGAAAATACTGCTGGTGAACGGGGGTCCATTGTCAGAGCATATTATTTCCAGGAACCCATGTGTCACAAACATTTTGTCCAGAGCCCTAGTGGTGTATTCGGTTGCCGTGTGTTCCACCACCTCCACCTCCGGGTATCGCGACCATTGGTCCACGACTACTAAGTAATACATGCCCCGACCAGTCGACCCAAAACCCACGTGGACAGTTCCCCAGGGCTTTTCGCTCCGTTCCATTGACCTAATCGGTGGGGCCTTGTCCCCTGGAGCTGCTGCTTCACACGGCAGACACCTTCCCACAAAGCGCTCAACCATCCCTTCAAGATCAGGGAACCACACCTTTGGACGGAGCCTCGCTTTGGTCTTGACGACCCCTTGGTGCCCAATGTGTGCTAATTCCAGGACGCGATTCCTCAGAGCTTGCGGGAGCACAATTTGTCTCCCTCTCAGCAGCAGTCCGTCATCTGAAATAGACAACTCATCCCTCACCTTCCAGAGCGCCTGAAGGTCCTTTTGTGCTTCTAACTGCTGCCTGGAGTTGTCCCTTAGCACAGCTTTCTAGTCACCACTCCTCACTGCCGCCTTGATGATGTGGAACACCTCATCCTTGGATGACTCTGTTGCGATGGTGAGTCTCGACAGCGCCACTGGCAACGCACCTTCCATGACGTGGCAGAGTAGTCCCTGGCAGTCCGACACTTCCTCATTCGTGTCCCCACTCACCCTGTTGGGGTGACGCGACAGGTAGTCCGCCGGGTTGTTGGTACCTGGCCTGTACACGAGCCTCACCCCATACTCCATCAGGGCCAGCATCCAACGCTCAATTCTGGGAAGCAGCTTGGACGACACTCCCGCCAGGATAGGCAGTAACGGCTTATGATCAGTCACGACCACTACTGGCTTGCCCAGAATGTAAAGCCGAAAGTGGCGACAGCCCCATAGGATAGCTAGAGCCTCTCTTTCAATTTGCGAGTAGCGCTTCTCAGCGTCAGAGAGCGCTTTGCTCGCGTAAGCGATGGGTCGCATCTCCCCTCTTTTGTCTGGCTGTAGTAGTACTGCTCCAACACCCACGGGATTAGCATCTACAACAATTTCAGATTCAACCGATGGGTTGAAATACGCCATGGTGTCACTATCCGACAGGGCATTCTTGAGGAGCTGAAAGGCTTCTTGCTCCTTTCTCTCCCATGCCCATACGGCTTTGTTCCTGGTCAATGCCCTGAGGGGTTCCGACAAGGAGGCCAAACCTCTGATGAAGCGCCCGCAGTAATTTACCATCCCCAGGAAACTCCTCACCTCGGTAGGGGATTGGGGCGCAGCGGCCTCACGAATGTCCTTAATCTTCGCCGGATCCGGTGACACCACTGGTGTGAAAGATGAATCCAAAGAACCCAATTCTGTCTTTGAAAAACTTGCATTTTTCACGATGTAAGGTGAGTCCTAAATCATCCAACCTCTTTAGTGTGCACTCCAACCTCTTCATGTGCTCAGACTCAGATCTGCGAACACTAGAATGTCATCACTCATGTTCAAAACGCCTTTAAGGCCCGCCAGCGCCCCCCTGATGGTGTTCTGGAAGACTTCGGCAGCAGATGAAATGCCGAAGCTCAGGCGCTTAAACTGGTATAGGCCTTCATGCGTCGTGAACGTCGTAATAAATCTGGAGTCTGGGTGGAGCTCAAGCTGATGGTAGCCTGCTCGCAAATCTAACTTCGAGAACACTCTTGCGCCCTGTAGTTCCCCTATGATGTTGTCAAGAGTGGGTGTGATGTGTCTCTCCCTCTTGATAGCAGCGTTTGGGGAGGCGCATATCTACGCATATGCGTACCGCTCCAGGCTGCTTCGGCTTGGGGGCTACCACAATGGGCGAGACCCAGGGCGTAGGGCCTTCCACCCTCTCGATGATGTCCATCTGCACAAGCGTACGAAGCTCCTCTTCAACCTTTTCTCGGAGGTGAAACGGGATTCTGCGATGCTTGAGAGCTGTAGGTCTGATGGTGTCATCTATGTGTAGACGTACCGGAGGAGCCTTCAATTTCCCCACCCCTTTTAAAATACCTGGGAATTTGCCCAGTAACTGCTCAATGTCCACTTGATAAACTTCCCACACAAAATGCACCAGGTCGAGGGCCTCAGAAGTCGCACAACTGAGTAGAGAGTGAGGGCTCACGTCTGTGACAAAAAAACGGGCTTTGATGGTCTTGCCTCCTCTGGACACAGGTGCCACGAAAACGCCCTTGATAGGGAGCGGTGTATCTCCGCCGAACGTGAATATTTTCGCCGTTGAAGCGTCCAGCGCCGGTGGACCCGGTATGGACTGGTAGTGATCGGACGCCAGCACACACACCGAGGCTCCCGTATCCACCAGTACTTGTGTCGGCACCCCTTGAATGTCCACAACACACTTCGGTTGCCTCTTCTTTTTCGCCCCCGTGGCCAAGCTTGAAATGAAGAACACCTCATCCTCCTCATCTTCTTCCTCCTCGGCCATGTTGAGCCTCTGCATTTCCTGGTCTAGCACGGCAACGCTCCTTTGTCTCCTTGAATTTCCGCCAAACGCCCTGGCGGGGCCCCTCTGTACAGTCAACGGGGCGGGAGCACGACACATCCGGGCATAATGACCAGGACTGTTGCATCTGCCGCATGTTCTCAACTTGGCCGGACATTCTTCAGAGTGTGGTAGGTCATATCCACAATATTTGCGCACAGACATCGCCCCTTGCACCGACCCAGTGTCCTGGCACCTTTGGCCCCACTTAGCTTTCGACGCCAACTGTTTCCCAATGGCAAATGCCTCTTCCGATTTTCTCGGGCGCACTGCTGCATCCATTTTGGCACCCCTTGATTCCGCCAGCTCATAAGTCCTACCGCTGTCCAAAATCTGTTGTAGAATCCAACCCGGCTCCCTCAACACTTGCCTGCGTAACTTGCCTGAGCCACAGCCTTGGAGGACCTGATTCCAGATCATGGATTCCTCGTTGTCCCACCGACAAGTTGTAGCCATTTGACGCAGGCGAGCGCAGAATTGATCAAGTGACTCCTCTTCCCGCTGCTTTTCACCGCAAAACAGGAATCTCTCGTAGTCCACGTTGGACAACGGAATGAAGTAGTTCTCAAGAGCAGCTTTGACGGCGTCATAGGTGATTACCTGTAGATTCAGGGACTCATAAATGCGTAATACGTCCATGCCCGCCGAGTACAAAAGGGTGGCTCTTTTTGCGTCGTCGTTGGTTTCCCCCGTCGCAGTAAAGTACATGTCTAATTTCTTATTCCACAACAGCCACCTCGGGCCTAGTTTGGAGGGGGGGCCCGTCGTGTCAAATTCTTGCATGGGTAGTAACGCCCCTTGTTGCCTCCTTACCACCACTCTCGCTGTTTCTGGCTCACCGTCGCTTTCTGTCATGTTCGCAGGTCGCACAGGCACCTCGTGGTGGATTAGAGGCCGCAAACCTGACTTAGGTGACTAGTGGACGTACCTTGGATCACTGCGCAGTCCTTGAACCTCCGAGTGGACGAGGGTCTTCCCTTGTGCCTGTATTTTCTACCAGTTGCCCCTTGTGTGGTGGCAACTAGTTAAGGTGCAGTCCTCCTGTATGGTGGAGACTGCAGATTTTCCAAAAATTATTGTTCTCAGAAGATTTTCAGGTATAAGCAGCGCACAAGCACCTTTTCAGGCCGCTACTGCTGTCTACCATGCGTGAAAACACCTCCGTTGTGTTCGCGCCGGGTTCGTAACGTACCGCTGTACGGCGTTATGATGATGAAAACATTCGGCGGCGTGTTACTCCACGCCCCGCTTGCATCCCGCCTCGTCGCCGTGATGTTGTGTGGCCGCCCGTGCCTCGGGCCTTTCTGCTTGCACTCGTGCACTCACTCACGCATACAGGAACACATGGGACACGGTGTTGGCCGGTTAGCGTCCCGGCGGCAACTGCCCGCACGGGCTCCACTTTATTTTCCACTGCGCATGCGCATAGCCGGAACGAGGCTCGCGCATGCCGTGACTCGCACGTCACACTGGCAACTGCAGCCGCTCTTTAAACAATTCACGCTGGACAGAGAGGTGAAAATGTGAGGATTATACATTCCGAGGCCCGCCAATTTGAGAAGCCCGGCTGTCCCAATTCCTCCTGGAGACTCATTTCTTTTAATTGCTTTCTTCAAAGACTATATTTAAAAGACAATCAAATTCATGCTAAAATCTGTAGATGCACGGCGCACAAAAATCACTTTGCACGTTTAGAAGATACACGTTTAACTCAACACTGCCAACACTGCCACCCAGTGGTGGATTATACGCACAACAAATTCTTTTCATTACTAAAGAATGAAAAGCCTACATAGTGATTTCATTCTGAAGCGATATCGTAATCAGTTCCATTTAATGAAGCTGCATGTCGTTCCCTTACAAATGTTGCAGACTTCCCAATTGTGATAGCTGAAAAACACCACAGGTTGATTCTCCACTACTGCGTAACGTAGATGACTAAAATGTTCCTTTCTGGTTTTTCTTGAGACTTGTGAAATGTTGGTGGGTTGCAGTAGCTTGGCAATTTCTGTGAATACAAACGCCTGCTCAATGCTAGCAAGGCTGGGCCACAGTCTTTTTACAGCTCTGGGGCGGGGGACCAAAAACGGGCGAGGACTAGATATCGACGAGCGGCACATGCGAGCTGCCTTTGGCAGGAGGGCCTCTCTGATGAGGATGTTTTACTTATCTGGTATTGACGCAACAGCACAGGCGCAATGCAGCACATACAAGAGGGGCTGCTGAGTGTGACTGTTATGTATTTCCTTCTCCACTGGGGCCACCAGCTATACACGACTTCAGGGGGTGGTGAGGTGCACCCAGGCCTGGACTGGCCCACCAGTAGTTTCCCCGGTAAGGCACGGGCACATAAGGCCTCTTTTCTTGGGGGAAGGATACATATATGATGAATGTATGGGCGGGCGCAGCTGCAAGTCCATCATGAAATCATGTTTGCTTCATTATATTTATGATTGCAAATTACAATGTGCGTTTTGTTGTAATGTGTGCTTTTGCTCTGTAACTGTACTTAAATGACTCTCTCTGAGAGACTGGGAGTCATTGTTCGTGTCGTGAAAACCTTTTTCTTATTGTGAGGGTTTGCCGTTTGTCAGGGTAGCCAGGCTGTGGTGAGTGGTTCACTGACTGGGAACGGGGGCGGGGGTGGAACAGGAGTCTGGCGGCAAATGCAAAGTGACGCATCATTTACTTAAGACTGACATTTCCTTTGGGGTTAAAATATAACTAAAATGGCATGGCCTCAGCTTGTGTTTTTTCTGTGACAAAAACCTACATACATATATGACAACATTATCGATGGCATTGGGAAAAACAATCCGGATTTAACTTTGCATTCTGAGACTTGTCCATGGGTTTAATTGGAAAGCCAATTGGAAAGCCAAGGACTAGAAGCCCATGAATATAAAGTCTATAAAGTTAAAACCAGGATGGAATGGATAATGTTTGGCATCTATGCAGATAAACCAATGAAGGGGGCATGTGATCTGCAGATTAGAGGCTTATTGCCCTCTGCACAGCAGAACAAATAAAGTAAGCCGAAACCTAAATGCCCACTTAAAACCTGTCAAACTTTGTCAGCCATTGGACTCCCCATCCTCCCCCACAAGATATTGGGACCTACTTCATTTAAGAAATGTTCTCTTACCACCATTTCTGTGCAAAACAAAATTCTACAACTGCAGGAAGTCCTGCGCCCTTCCCTCTGGAGGGTTGACTACGTGATCTGCAACGTGCTGTAGGGTAAACTGGTAAATTATATTAACTCCTATTATAAGGAGTTTCGAAACAGTTGGGTGGCAGCAGATATGTTTTTATTTACGTTCCCTGCCACCGTTATTTGTACTCCACTGCCTCTAAAACTTTCCACTGTTCCTCATGTATGTTTGGGCCCATCCTCACGTTCCTATCTCTGGCTGCACTGGTTTCCTGCACTGGCAATCCTTATGCTGCTTGGGATTGTGCACCGATTTTCTCCAAAATTAGCTGATTTGTCTCTGTTGGGTTGTCTGCACCTTCCAAAACCAAGGACAAGCTTTAGTAATCATCATTACTCATGGTCCCATTGTTCCTCGTTAAGGTACTTATTGAATGAGATCCTACTTCTGACAGAACACCTTTTCTTTTCTATAGCCCCTCTCTATCGCAGCCCAGGGTATAAAGGACCTGACATGTTATATAATCCCCCAGCCTATAACAAAGGAGCCAGGGCGATCTTGCCACCAGGGAAGGAAAGGGGAGCAGAGGGTTGGTATTACGACGAGGAAGACTAGGAGTAATGAAGATTAACGTAAGTGATCAGAGCATTACCACTGTCCCTCTTCCTAATCAGAGTACTTACTGAAGGGATCCAAAGATTGGACAGGCACAATATACTTGCACCACAAAGGAATTACTTCCCGCTTGCACAGTGGAAGCACTGGCCATTCCATGGGGAATCTCATATGCAACCCGCCCTCCGACCCCCAAGGAAAGAAAAGGGGAAAGAAAGGGGAGTGTGGAGGACATCCCTCACAGTAACCAACTGCAGAGGGGCAAAAAGGCAGGCTCTATGGATACATGTATCCGGGCAGCTCTACAGACTACTTTAGGTATGGCAAGGGCCCTTGCAGACCACACACAGGCACTGCCAGAAAATCACAGAACTCTGAGGGGGAAAAGGCATTCCCAGGGCAACTTCTAACTCGAGTCCCTGCAAGCAAACATAGCAAGACATGGGCCCAGTGTTCCCTTTTGCATAAAAGGGCAACAACTGTAACTCTATGATCTGCACCTGGGACACCTTATCCGATATTACCTCTCCAGCTACTGGCCTGCACTAGTCAGAGTGTGGGTCTGTCCAACTGTTGGACTGTAAAAAGGCTGCTAGCATCCTGGGGTGTTGACTGAGCACCCGGACAGGCCCCCTCAGGGGCTAGGGTGACTGATCCTCACTCCCCCTTATCCCCCCCACAAAGGGAGCAATGGTCACCAAGGAGAGTAAACCCCCTAAACAAGGGGCTGTGACAAAGACCACCTATGCAAAGACAGTGCTCCAAAAATAACCAGTAATCCTGTCCTCCAGCCTACACACCCTATAGAGGCATCTGAGGTGGGTTAAAGAAGCGGATACCTAAAGTGAGAAGAACCATATTCAGACCCACATCCACAACTTCTTACATGTCACCCAAGCAGATCCTACTCGCTACTACAGAACCCAAAAGATCCAAGGTTTGGAGAAAAAGATGGCCTAGCAGGGGTGGACTGGCCTATAGGGAACTGTGCATTCTGGGCCTCATTTGTGCTGTATTTCCAAATGTTCTCATAGAAGGATTGGGCTTGCTGAAAATGTGTAATGTGGGGCCACTTGGAGAATTATTTCCTGGGCCTCTTTTGGTTCCCAGTCCACCCCTGGGTGCTCCCTTTTACCATGCAGATGAGGAGTGCCAGTATTTCTCTTTTCTTCTGCGCTCTGGCTAGCTGGGTGGAGAGCAACCAAGAAGTCATGAACCAAGCTATCTGTCACTGGGACTCCATTGCACAGGGCACCAGCAGTCGGCAGTTGCCACTTGACTTCACCCCTGCGATGTGGGGTGCGGAGCACCCAGTAAAGTGGAGTGGCACAGCTTCTGCTGCAGGCTCTTTCCTATCTACTTGCAGGGAAATGCCGGGTTGGACATATGACTGCTTTGCTTAGATGTAAAAACTACAGGAGCGCTGAAGGCGTTGAGGGGGCTGGGGCAAACCACTAACTCCACACAACTCCCTGGAGGGAGCACAGGTAAAATGACAAAAACTCATGGCCCTTTCCTTCTTTTTAATTACTGGGCTGGCTATTTGCATTCTTTTTCACCCAGGCCACTATGGGCGCATGATCTTGGACCTAAGCAGTCCCCTTCTTTCTCTCTGGTGGTGCATGAGCATGGTAGGCAAACGCAGCAGGCAGCCACAGGGGAAACGGTGTTTCTCCAGCATGGGGTCTGGCATGGATTCACATGCTCATGAATATTCCCCGTCGTCAGGCTGGGAATCCTCGGTAAAGAAAAAACCAGTATCAGTTTCGTTTCTGATCTGTCTTTCGTAGTAATAACCAATCACTGGTCTCTGCGTCATACTGACCACAGCCAATGACTGCCCTCTACCTAAGCACCGCCTCTGGCAGCCATCTTCAGATTTTTACCGCACGTTCATGTGTTGGGATCCTCGTGCTATTGCTCTCGAGCGTTAGTGCTATTTTTTCGCGCTTTTTCACAAAAACTTCGATTCTTTCGGTCAAAAGAGCCTCAAGCTCCACCGATCCTACATCCGATCAACGGGGACCCGTGTCGGATTCATCTGTGCCCCTCAAGGGTGAAGATTTCGTCGAGCTACACTTCGGAGGACTCCAGAAGCTTCTCAGGCCCGGTCTCGGAGATGGCCCAGGAGAAGGGAAGCTCGACGCCCGGAAAGCTGTTCAGGGCCTGCCCTGGATGCCAGCTGCAGAACGTCTTCAAGGAGGACGAACACTCTTTCTGCCTTTACTGCCTTCATGGGGACAAGACGCACGTGGAGAAGGACTGTGCGTTTTGCGGCAACATGTCGGAACGGACCATGAAGGACCGCCATCAACGTCTCGCCAGCTGGCTGGAGGGTAAGAGCCCGTCTGGCGAGAAGAAGAAGAAATCTGAGCGGTCTTCTAAGACCTTTGAGGGCGCCCCGGCGACGGGGGCCCAACATAAGGCCAAGCACCGCGAGTCCGCTGGCACCGGGAGCGCCGAACGGTCGGGCTCTACGGGCGCCAGGCAGGGCGCACCCTCCCCGGCACCATCAACCACGAGCCAACGCTCTGGGTCGGGTAAGAGGAAGGCCGAGCACCCGGCGAAGCTCCTGGAGAGACCCCGGTCGAGCTCTAAGGCAGAGGAGGAGCGTGGCAGTGCCCCCTCCCTCAAGGATAAGGCGGTGAGCGCACCTAAGGTGGTGAAGGCCTTGATCCATTCGACCAAGCCCTCTATCGAAACGGTCGCGGCGGCCCTGGCCCAGCCTGTGGAGGCTGCACCAGTGGTGGCGGCCTCGGGGCCCAGAATCTCCCTGCCTCCTCGGGGGAGTCTTCTTTTGTGCCCATCGATAGGACCCCCGTGAAACCCTCCGTGGGGAAGAAGGGGGGGCAGGGCGTCGTCGTAGATTCGGCCTCAACCTCAGAAGAGGAACTGATCGAGGTCTTAAGCCACGGCCTAGGCGTGGAACAAGACCAGCCCGTCGGAATGGGCCCCGACGCAGGTGACGACGACGACATCGTCGAGGATACCGACGGGGCCCCTGATCGCCCGTCGGATTCCCCTCTGCCAGCGCCGCAAGACAACTCAGCGGCCATTTTGTTGGCTATACAGTCCTTATGCTCCGAGATAAGGACGAGACTACCGTTACCGACGGAGGAACCTCTCCCGTCGGGGGATCCAGAACCGGGACCTTCTGGTGTTCCCCCTACCAAGAAAAGAAGGATCCATCCACCGCCTCCTTTTCAACCGTCGCGCCCCGTCCAGCCCTCCTCCCCGTCCACCCGAGGGGATGATACGGGGACTGACACGGCAGCGACGGGTACGGACGACGAGGCATACGACGAGGATTTTCCGTCGTCGCCTCCCACCAGGGCTTCTCCGCCCGACGAGATTGGATCGTTCCACTCAATGATCGCCAGGGCATCCGAGCTTTTCCAACTCTGCCCTGAGGAGAAGAAAAAGGAAGGCTTCCTTTACCAACGGCGCGAGACCAAGAGGAAGACGGTCCTCGCAGTGCCTCTGTTGGACGACATTTGGGATGAGGGCCTTTCCCTCCTCAAGAACCCTTCCACGACGCCAGCGAAAAGAGACCGGTACGAGAAAAAGTACCGGGTCCCGGACTCGGCCCCCCTATGCCTCCGGGCGCAGCCTACCCCGGACTCCGTCGTCTCCGCGGCAGCCAGGAAGAAAGCGGGGGGGGTGCGGCCTCCACGTCGACTTCCCCGCCGGACGGCGAGGGAAAGAAATTGGATGCCATGGGACGCAGAGTCATCTCGTCGGCGGCGACGACGATTAAAGCGGCCAACGCCTTGGCTATCGTGGCCCGCTACGACAGGGAACTCTGGTACAAGATAGCTCCCCTGCTGGATTTTCTGCCGGACGACAAGAGGGCGGAGGCCCTTGAGATCCTGCAGGAAGGTGAGGTGGCCTCGGACCACGCCATCACCGTGGCGACGGACATCGCCGACACTGGGTTCCGCCAGATGGGCAACGGCGTTTGCCTTCGACGTCGCGGATGGCTCAAGGCTACGGACTTTCGGCAGGACGTCCAGACCAGGGTCCTGGACATGCCCTTCGACGGGAACAACCTGTTTGGGAAGACAGTGGACGATTCCCTTCAGGCCATCAAGGCGGATACTGAGACGGCCCGGGCCCTTGGAGTACTGCAGCAACGGCGGACGCCCTTTCGGAGCGGCGGAGGCAAGGGCGCCTCCAAAGGTTCCGGCGGCGGTTTCGCTTCCTACCGTCAAGCGGCCCGCTCGTCGTCGCAAGAGGCCTACAGAGGACGAGGCAAGTCTGGCGGACCCCGCCGTCGTCGCCAAGGAGGACAAGGCGGCAAGGCCGCGTCCAAGCAGGATTGAACCGGCCGTGGGGTCGGGCCCCCACCGAAGCACCCCGGTGGGAGGCCGGCTGGCGGGCTTCGTCAGCGTGTGGGAGTCCATCTCCACCGACCGTTGGGTGCTGGACGCCCTGGCCCGGGGCCACGCGCTCGAGTTTCAAAGAAGGTGCCCGCGCGTCCCCCCCGTGGCCAGGAAAGAACTTCACGTCCCTCAACTTCTCCTGGAGGTAAAGGCGATGCTCAGAAAGGGCGCCATCGAACTCGTCCCAAAGAGGCTTCGGGGCTCCGGAGTCTACTCGCGTTACTTCCTCGTGAAGAAGAAGACGGGAGGATGGCGCCCCATCCTGGACCTGCGACGCCTGAACAAGTTCATCAAGGCGCAGAAGTTCCGGATGGTCACCCTCCAGCACGTCCTGGGTCAGCTGGAGGAAGGAGACTTCCTATCGTCGTTGGATTTGGAGGATGCCTACTTCCACATTCCCATCCTAAAGGGTCACCGAAAATTCCTCAGATTCGTGGTCCAAGGGCGTCATTACCAGTTCAAAGCCCTTCCCTTCGGACTGCGGTCGGCACCCAGGGTTTTCACCAAGTGCCTCGCACCGGTGGCGGCGCAGCTGCGCCGCGAGGGGATTCACGTCTACCCCTACCTGGACGACTGGCTCATCCGCGCCAAGACGAGGGAGCTCGCCGTGGTCCACACGGCAAGGACCGTCCAACTCCTCACGGACCTGGGATTCTCCGTGAACTACGCCAAATCCCACCTGGTGCCCGCGCAAGTCGCACTGTTTCTGGGAGCGAGGCTCGACACAGTGTCCCTTCTGGCCTCCCCGTCGGAGGAGAGGACCAGGACCATCTTGGGCAAGGTGCAACGGATGTTGGTGGCCGACGCGGCCAAGGTGAGGTCCATCAAGTCCCTCCTCGGGATGATGTCTTCCTGCATCTACCTCATTCCCATGTGCAGGCTCCGGATGCGCCCGTTGCAAGAGTTCCTGGATGCGCGCTGGATCCAGACGACGGGCAGCTTCGAGGAAAGGATCAAGCTCGACGAGAGTTTCCGACGAGCGATACGGTGGTGGGGCACCCGCGCGCATCTGACGGCGGGCATGGACTTCCAGACCCCAGCCCACCAGGTGACTGTGACCACGGATGCCTCCCTAGAAGGGTGGGGAGCGCACACCGAAAGTCTGCACGCAAGGGGACTCTGGCTCCCGACGGAGAAGTCCCTGCATATCAACGTCCTGGAGCTCCGTGCAGTGTTTTGGGCCCTCAGGTCCTTCCTTCCGTCCCTCAAGGGCAAGGTGGTGAGGATCTTCACCGACAACACCACCACCATGTTTTACATCAGGAAACAGGGCGGAACCAGGTCCCCAGCGCTGTCCAAGGAGGCGCAGGACCTGTGGCATTGGGCCGTCGCCCAAGGGATTCTTCTGGTGCCGTTTCATCTGGCAGGGATAAAAAACACCATCGCCGACTCACTCAGCAGGGAGCTGCGCTCGTGCCACGAGTGGGAACTACGGCAGGATCTGGTGGATCGCCTCTTCCGACGGTGGGGCACACCCCAGATCGACCTGTTCGCGACGGCGACGAACACCAAGTGCCGGAGGTTCGCCAGCAGGTTTCCCCAGACGAGGAGCATGGGCGATGCTTTCTCGTTCCCCTGGGAGGGCCTGTTCCTCTACGCGTTCCCTCCCTTGCCTCTGCTAATCCGGCTCGTCAACCAGCTCAAGAGGTCACGGTGCAGGATGATCCTCGTCGCACCTGCGTGGCCGAGGCAGATATGGTTCCCGGACCTTCTGGACTTGTCGGCGTCCCCGCCAATCAAGCTGCCGGCGGACGCGGATCTACTCTCCAGGGAAGGAGGCGCCATCCTCCACCACGACCCGAGGTCGCTGAACTTGCAGGCCTGGCTCCTGCAGCGCTAGAGTTTGGAGGATACGACATACCGGCCGATTGCAGAGAGGTTCTTGCAAAGGCCAGGGCGTCCTCGACTCTTAAATGCTACGGACACAAATGGAAGAGGTTCTCTGTCTGGTGCCACGCACAGAAGATTAACCCTCTACGGATTACGGCTCCCCAAGTGCTGCCGTACCTGCTGACGCTGGCCAAAGCTGGTCTGGCACACGCGTCCATCAAGATTCATCTTGCTGCGATCTCCCGATACACCAGAACCACGGGCCGGACGTCCTTGTGGTCTCATCGTCTGGTGAAAGAGTTCATGAAGGGACTGTTCAGATCGTTCCCGCCGGTGAAGGCTCCGGCCCCGGCGTGGGAGCTCAACGTGGTGCTGACCAAACTCATGGGACCTCCGTTCGAGCCTCTGCACTCGGCCCCGTTGAAGTTTCTATCGTGGAAAACAGCTTTTCTCGTGGCCATCACCTCCGCACGACGAGTGGGAGAGATCCAGGCCCTTTCCTGCAAGGCCCCGTACTTGACTTTCCACGACACGAGGGTAGTGCTCAGGACGCACCCCTCCTTCATGCCCAAGGTACCGTCGGACTTTCATCTCAACGAACCCTTGGTGTTACCTGTGTTCTTCCCGTCGCCTTCGTCGCCGGCTGAGAGGACTTTGCACTCGCTGGATGTAGCTAGAGCGCTGAAGTTCTACGTGGACCGCACGAAAGGTTTTCGGAAGACGTCACAACTCTTTGTGAACTTTGGACCTGTCAATCAGGGGAAGGCTCTCTCGAAGGCTTCCATCTCCAGATGGCTCTCCGGCTGTATCATGTACTGTCACCGGTTGGCAAACCGACCGCTGCCTGGCCGTCCGAGAGCCCATTCCACCAGAGCGATCGCAGCTACCACGGCGTTCCTATCTGGTGTGCCCCTGCTGGACATATGCAGGGCTGCTACGTGGAGGTCGACGCACACCTTCACGAAATTCTACTGCGTCGACCGGGATTCCAGGGAGGAGTCCAGGGTCGGCCAAGCAGTGCTGCGCAACCTGTTCGCCTGAGGTGAGCCTGGTGAGGAGGTAAGATGCTTAATGTTGAGTTGATGTGATGCTTAATGTTGAGCCTTCGCCACCTCCCGTGGTTGTGCATGTGTGTACTGCTATGTATTCTTTATTCATGAGCATGTGAATCCATGCCAGACCCCATGCTGGAGAAGGAACAAGTTACTTACCTGTAACTGTTGTTCTCCAGCATGGGTCTGGCATGGATTCACATGCGAACCCTCCCGCCTACCCCTCTGCGGCTCTTCACTTGGTCATACTGCCACTTCACGTGCTTCCAAATCTGAAGATGGCTGCCAGAGGCGGTGCTTAGGTAGAGGGCAGTCATTGGCTGTGGTCAGTATGACGCAGAGACCAGTGATTGGTTATTACTACGAAAGACAGATCAGAAACGAAACTGATACTGGTTTTTTCTTTACCGAGGATTCCCAGCCTGACGACGGGGAATATTCATGAGCATGTGAATCCATGCCAGACCCATGCTGGAGAACAACAGTTACAGGTAAGTAACTTGTTCCTATTGAGGGCTACAGAACAAGAAACGCCCCTTCTTGCCTGGTGCCAGAGTGCTGAAATCATCCAGGGCTGGGAGGAGGCAGCAAATGTGGGTGCCCCTTTTGGTTCTTTCATGTTATTCATAGGTGGGACAAGTCTGAGACAGTGCCAGGGGCCCACAGCAGACAGGTTTATTTTTGTCTTCAACCGGACTGCTGTCGGAGGGTGGACGAGGATTTCAGGGCCAACACGCAGGCAGCAGCAGACGTGGTGTGTGCCCCACTCTCTTCTCTGTCCCAGGAAGGGGCATGTCCACAAAAAACGAGTGGCTCGCAGCAGCTAAAGAGCCAATAAAGGGGATTTACAGCAGGCCTTCAGGGCCACCACACAGGTGTGATGTTTATTTAAACATCATTCAGGAAGATTGTTACCACATGTTTCTCAGTTTCAAATGGTATGGCGCAGCGCGTCGCAGCATGAAAGAAAACACAACCGTTTAGTTCGGTTTACTCATCCGGACTGACTTCCTGACGTCAGTTCCGTTTGACTCTTTATTTTCCTATTTCCTTGTTTCTCTTGTCACGTGACCGGATATTCTCGGCACGTGACACCACATTCCTCTCCAACTTGGAAAATGTTTTAAACAGTACTTATCAATAACCAAACTGAACAAGTATAGTCTATTCTAGTCTCTCAGCTTTATCTGGGCAGGCTCATCTGCTGGTAGATCCCATCTACCACATAATCTTGTAGGCGGGATGATGGTTTTGGTCTTTCCCTCAGGTGGTGTCGGGGGTTGCATCTTTCTGGGTTGTCTGCCAGTGAGCTCTCAGGATGGACTTCCTCTTCTTGCCGACTGGGAGTCTTCAGTTCTTTTAGTGTCTCATAGAGTCCAGGTGTTGATTGGTTCACCGTCCGGTAGGGTGATTGACCAAGCACCCGGTAGGGCGATCTAGATTCTTCCCTCGTGGCTTCCTGATTTTCTTCCCACAGTTCAGGTGGTATCTTCCTAAAGGGAGAAATGTTTCTTGTCACTGTCTCGCTTCCTCGAGTGGCTGTGATCATACTGTGATTCGCAGCACTGACCGTCCAGGGCTGGTATTCTAAATTAAGAGAAATCTTCTTGGGGGTGTCACGGTTCTTGATGATGACAGTGTCTCCAGGTATTAGTTCCCGGTGGATGGCTCATCGTGAAACACTCTCTTGTTCATTTCGTTTCACTCTCCTGGCATTAATGGCTGGAAGATCTGGTTCAGGCGCTACCCATCGGGGATGTATAGGAAGTTCTGCTTGTATGGGTACTCAAAACATGAGCGCTGCAGGGCTGATCCCTGTCGAAGAATGTGAGGTCTGTCTGTGGGTTCTCAGAAATCGATATACTGCTTTTAACCATGAATGTCCTTTTTCCTTAGCGATACAGATAACTTTGTTGAGTGACCCCATAAATCGTTCAATGTCACCATTTGCCTGTGGCCATCCTGGGGTGATTCGTTTGTGTCGTATGTTGAGATCTTGAAAAGATTTGCGTAGTTCTTGGCTAGTAAAAGGCGGCTGTTTGTCACTTTTGATTTCTGGTGGAATCTCATGTATTGCAAACACTTTCTCCAGTGCGAGAGTCATGGTTTCAGCATCAGTGGACCTCACGTGTTCAACTTCCGGGTATCTGCTGAATTAATAGATTAAAACAAGAAGATAACCCTCTCCGGCAATAGTGCAAAAATCAATACTTGCAGCTTCCCATCGTTTACTACTTCTTGGGGCACTGATAATAGGTTCTGGGTTTTCCATCTTCTGGGTAGGCTGGCAGGTTGCACAAGATCTCACCAGCTCCATCACTCTCTGTTGTATGTTAGCCATCCACATCCTGGATTTCAAATATGCTGTTGTTTTCATGATTCCTTGGTGCCTGCTGTGGGCTAGTCTGAGGGCTCTCTCTTCTAGTGACGTGGGTAGTACAATGCAATGGCCCTTTAGTATTACTCCTTCTGGGGCTACAGTAAGTTTGTGATGTATTTTGAAGAGGGATTGAAGTATGACCTGGGCCCTGCCGTACGCTGAGCCATAGAGGCAAGGAAGTTCTTCCAATTCCCTGACTGAATAGCTGCTGTGGTGTGAGTTAAGATAGTGTCGGTCTCACTTTCGTTGGCTATCTCTTGCAATGTCAATGCTCTTGGTCAGGCGCAGGCTACAACATGGCACACATGTTCTTCTGTCTCTCTTGCGTGGTGTTCTTCTGTAACAGGTCGTGGGTGGCGAGATGGATAATCCGCTGGATTATCTGTCCCTGGTCGGTACTCCACTTCTATGTTGTATGGCTGGAGTTGAAGCATCCATTTTTCAATGCGTGCTGGTGGATGAGGTGCTGAACCTCTGAAAATTGGTATAAGTGGTTTGTGATCTGAGAATACTTTTGTTCGCTTGCTCGGCAGGTATACTTTGAAGTGTCTGCATCCCCATAGAATAGCTAGCGCCTCTTTCTCTATGTGTGCATAATTCTGTTCCGTTTTTGTCAGCGCACGACTGCCAAAAGCAATTGGGTAGACGTTTCCATCGTTGTCAGTCTGGGTAAGCACAGCTCCTAGGCCAACTGGACTAGCGTCGACTAGAAGTTCTGTATGCCTTTTGATGTCAAAGAAAGCCATTGTTGTGGATGCAGATAAATTGTCCTTGATTTGCTGGAACGCTTGTTGGTGAGCAGGCAGCCATTCCCACTTTTGATCCTTCTTGGTTAGTTCACGGAGAGGGCTTGCAATGGTGGCGAGATCTGGAATAAATCTCGCACAGGATGTCGCCATTCCCATAAAACTCCTTACCTCAGTAACTGATGTGGGAGGTCTGATGGTTTTAATGTCATTGACTTTGGCAGGATCTGGCGATACTCCTTTTGCGTTGAAAATGTACCCGAAGAAGTTTAGTTCTTCTTTTCCAAATTCACAGTTTTCGGCATTCAGAGTCAATCTGGATTCTTCTAATCTGCGTAGAACTGCTGCAAGGCGTTTAAGGTGTTCACCTTCATTGGACGCATACACAATGATGTCATCACTGATCTTCATCGTCCCTTCCAAACTGGTGAGAACTTTTCTAATCTCATGCTGGATTACCCCAGCAGCTGATGATATTCCGAAATTTAGCCGCTTGTAGCGTCGTAGTCCGAGGTGGGAGTCAAATGTAGTGATGTATCTCTACTCCTTGGCTAACTTAAGTTGATGGTATCCAGACCTAAGGTCAAGTTTGCTGAAAATAGTTGCTCCCGTTAAGTCAACAATAAGTTCATCTATGGTCGGTGTAATGTGGCGTTCTCTTCCGATAGCTGCATTAGGGAGCCGCAAATCAATGCAGATCCGTACTGCGTTTGGTGGTTTAGGTTTTTTCGCGACTACCATGGGAGATACCCACGGCGTTGGCCCAGATGTTTTCTCGATGATGCCTGCTGCTTCTAGTTTGTCTAATTCTTTCCTTAGAGCTTCCCTCATGTGAAGTACTCAGCAGTCGTGTACTGCTTTTGGTTCAATGGTGGGGTCAATGTGGAGTTTAATTGACCTGCCCTTTAAACGTCCAATGCCTTGGAATACCTTGTGGTGTTGTTTTAGCAATTCATCAATTTCTCTGCACTGAATGTTGAAAGCAAAATTGATTAATTTGAGTTTCTCAGCGGTTCTGCAATTTAGCAATGTTTCACAGCCAGCATCGATGACGTAGCGTCGTGCTCGACACATGGCACTATTATGGGCGAAATCAGATTTGAACGACCCTTGTACTGGCAGAGGTTTCTTGCAGCCATATGCGTACAGTCTGACCTTCCTTTCTTGGAGTTTAGGCTTTGGGTGAAGTTTGTTAAATGCTGATACTGGCATTACATTGACTGTTGCACCTGTGTCTATGACTACACGTAGTGGTTCTCCATCAGAAATGACAGTGCATGATGACTGTTGCACCTGTGTCTATGACTACACGTAGTGGTTCTCCATCAGAAATGACAGTGCATGATGGTCTTTTCCGTTGTCTAGACCGTTGCGGCTCTACAGGTGAGATGAGGTGTACACAGTGTATTTGTTTACTGGGTTTTTTCCTTCTGTCATGGTCCTTTCTATCTGGGGATGTACTGTCCTCACTTTCTTCACTTTCACTTGTGTCCGGTAATCGCTGGGAGTGATCTACTGCTCTTGCCCTTCCTTTCCTTCCTGGTTGTCGAGTTGTTTCTCTGGGGCCGAATTTCTTCTGCCGTTCATGAGTTTGCCACGGTGCTTGTTCTCAATCACTTTTGTTCGGTGGGTTTAAACAGACAGCTGTGTAGTGGTTGAGGTGGTTGCATTTTCGGCATGTCGATCCCCATTCTGGGCAAGACTTCCCCCTTGTGCCATGGGCCCCCGCACCATTTACATGCTTTGTCTCTCCCTTGTGACGTTTGTGTTCTTGGAGTCTTCTTTCTTCGCTAACTCTGTTCTCTGGTGTTTTGGGTTCTCGATATAGCAGCAACCTCTTCCGTTGGTTTTGGGTTGTCAAGCGGGAGTTTTTGGATGGCCGCTTCAATGACTGCCACTTAGTCTTCTGTTTGTTCGCACAGGCGTACCATTTCTAAGATTCGGGACAGGCTTATGTTTCTCTCCGACAGGATGGCCCTTCTCAATTTTTCAGATGAAATTCCATTTATAATTTGAAGACGGATAGCAAATTCTTCGTTGGGAAATTCACAGCCAACTGCCATTTCACGTAAGCGTGCATGGAATTGGTCTACTGTCTCATTTTCACGCTGTCTCGCCATACAGAAATGAAAGCGTTCATAGTCTGGATTGAGTTCCAGCTTAAACATGTTGGTGAGAGCATTCTTTGCAGCATCGTAGTTGTTTTCATCTCCATGGTCTGGGATTGCGTTGAACAAACGTAGTGCTGCTGCTCCAATGTTGAGTAGAAGAAATATGCGTTTTTTCTTGCTTAAAGTGATTTCTCTTGCATCCAAATGCATTTCAAATTGTTGTAACCAGATTTCCCATCGAATAGCTGCTCCCGTGGTGAATGGGTCAAACGGTGGCATGAGGGTGGTCAATGCTGGGTCTGGTTGATCTGTGTTAGCATTTCTTCTTGTTGGTAGGCTCGTACCAGTCCTCGCAGGGCTTGTTTCATTGCTGGACATGGTTGGCGCTGTGATGTTTCACAAACTGAGTTTTTATTTGGATGAATCAAAAATAAAAATGAAGGAAATAAGTTATAAAAAAAACACGTGCCCCAAACTAGTTTGGTTTCAATGACCAATATACAGAGTTGCTGTTTTAGTTTGTTCACAATGTTCCTTTGATAGCTTTACATCTTTTTTTTTTTCTTCTTTTGGTTAGTGATATTTGTGATCCTTATTTATTGCTGTCTCTGTGTCTGTATTTTCAAAGGTTGTCGTGTTGAAAAACAAAAACATGTTGATTTGTGCTTTCCTTTTTCTATTAACGACTTCTCAACGTTGAGGTTGCTGAGATGGGGCTCTGTTTCTTCTGAGCGTGTAAACAGAACGTTGGGGCACTACAACAATGCACTGTACAATGCGCACGTTTCCTCCGTTAGTTATTGAGCCGTATAACGGAATATTAAGAGCACTAAATTGAGGCTCTGTATATGCGCGCATTTTCCTCCGTTAATTATTATGCTGTGAAAAGGAATGTTGGGGGCACGACAACGAGGCTCTGCATACGCGCCTTTTCAATCCGTTATGGGCCTCTCACCTCACTTTCTTCTTACTTCGTGGATGTCGCGGTCCACATTAATTTCACATTTGGGCTCTCCCCATCCTTCGTCGCCAGTGTGATGTTTATGTAAACATCATTCGGGAAGATCGTTACCACATGTTTCTCAGTTTCAAATGTTATGGGGCAGCGCGTCGCAGCATAAAAGAAAACAAGACCGTTTAGTTCCGTTTACTCATCCAGACTGACTTACTGACGTCAGTTCCGGTTGACTCTTTATTTTCCTATTTCCTTGTTTCTCTTGTCACGTGACCGGCTATTCTCGGCACGTGACACCACAACAGGCAGCACTAGACATGGCGCGTGCCCCACTCTCTCCTCTGTCCCAGGAAGGGGCATGGCCTCAAAAACGAGTGGCTCGCAGCAGCTAAAGAGCCAATAAAGGGGCCTTACAGCAGGCCTTCAGTGACAGTAACATGACCAGCAGTTGAAAACAGCCCTCCTCGATGCATTCACTATCGGGCTCTTCTCTCTGTTTTGGTGTGACTTTTTTTAATGCAGCCTCAGGGTACATAATTGTAGAAGGGCTGCAGGGGGTTGACAGTGAAATAGTTTTCCTTCTAAGTTTTCACAGATGTCCCCCTGCTAGGATTCACCAAGGGTGGTCATTTGGGGACAAATGGCCATTCAGATAAGTAATACGTGTTTTAAAATGGTGTCAGTGTTTACATTTAAAGAGGATACAATAATGTACACATTGCTGATTGTATTTACACAATGAAACACTACTTATACACATACATTCAGGATGTTTTGCACATTTAGATTTCCACTGTACAAAATAAAACATGTTTTACAAAAAAATGTGTCTGTGTCTGACATTATTTAGTGGCAGAGTGTTGAGTCCTTTCAGACATGTGAACCACACTAGGGAGGACATTCGTGACCCCTAGATTTATCTGGGGTTCCTCCTTGATACATCCAGATAGGCATTTGAAATAAAGGCTAATAACGTCACTCACAATAACGTGTGAAAGTCTGAACTATAAAAAGGTGAAAGCAGTTTTTTTTTCTCGCTGCTATTGGGACAATGAATAACATTTGAGAAGAAATAATCTCTAATCATATCACTAACTTGTTAACGGATGTATAGTTGCGTAATGTGAGAGAAAATGACACAGGAATGCCGGAGTAAATTGTGGGTATTATTTTATTTCCGTGTTTGATTGTATCCTAAGAAATACAATGTAGCAACTGTTGTATCCCATCTAATGACGTGCTTCGAAGAATAACTGGAGCAACTAAGACCTCAGTCTCAAAAAAACCTTGCATGCACCTGCAGGGCTGGACTGAGAGCCAAAAGGAGCCCTGGAAATGTTTTTCAAATTGGGCCCATAGTAACATATAACAGAAGCTTAGTAACACATTCTTTACTTTTATCCCACTCAAAAGAGGCTCAGGGTGCAGAGACCTACTGGCAAATCTCCAGAATCCCCTGTAGGCCAGTCCACCAGTTACAACCATGGTGTCTTAATATTTAAAATAAACATATTGTGAAATCTGCAGGGACGTGGGACATCAAACAGTTATACAGATTCTCCACCTGAAATACTTTGGGAATCGTGGAGTGCTCTGTGTTGTTCACAGCATCTAATTTACACCAAATAAAAAATTATAACTGTTTTAAGATGCAGACTGTGGAATACGGAAAGCTTTTTTGTCAAATTGTCGCTTGCGCCACAAAATTGCAGAAACCATTGTTAGAGAAGAGAGAGGGAATATGGGTTCTAAACTGAGAATATCTGTTTGGCATAGCTCGGGCAATGCCACGGCATGAAACTACCAAATTACTAAAATCTCTTTTTACCAAACTCCTCCTCCGTACTACCCAATGAGAAGTGTGTAACATGTTGCACTATGTAACTTCTGTGCCTGGAACAAATGTAGAGCACCTAATGCGGACTGGTAACAAGATGCATCTTCCATTAGATGTGCATGTTTGGAAGCACATATTAACAGAAAGAGAGGTCACTTGAAGAAAGCCAGTGGAGTGTCGATTAGCTCTTAAATAAAGAAGAAACTCACCATCATTGATGCATCCTTTCAATGCGACGAGCTGGACAACGCTGGGGCCCCACTGCGTACTGGCGTTGTGGACCTACTGTTAACCTGAGCTGTGCTTGCTATACCTCTGCAAAAGTCCTTCTCACTTCAAGTAAGGAGTGTCCTGCTTTGCAACCTGTGTTCTGCCCTGTGGACCCTACACTGTGGGAATCCTGCTAACTGCCTTGTGTTGAAGGATCCTGTGCGAAGGTGCTTTATTTATATCGGCGCCCGTGGAGGGAGGGCCGGAGCAAAGCCAGTGGAACAGGGACTGCTTCGTTCGTACTGTGCTTCATTAATATTGGCGCCTGTGGCGAATCAAGAGAGGGGCCTGTGCAAAGCAAAACAGGGGAAAAGCATGGTTATTGATTCTACCTGGGATCAAGTGTGCACTGGGTGACTGTGCAAAGCAACACAGTGGAAAAGCACTGTTATTGATTCTACCTTGGATCAAGTGTGCACGGGGTGCTTTGAGTGCTTACCGTGTATACACTTTGCATGCTGACCATGTATACTCTGAAGCTTGGATACTGGCCCTCCTTGAGAGATTGTTTAAGCAAGCCAACGTCCCTGACATATAGGTCAACTTTATTGGTATTTGAATAACATAACATGACACTGTATATCTGTGATGACAATTGCATATAATGTCTACATACTGCATTTTCATTCCAATAGCTGTGTGGTGTATTGTCAGCATTTTACTTCAGCATTTACTTCGTGGATGAAGGATATTTTTGAGAGGTTGTTTTTCTTATTGTTGATATTGCAGATTTGAAAGTGATAATTTGGTGGCAATATCTGATTTCATTGTGGATGCGTGTTGTTGGTGACAAATGTTTCCAACCTTAATGTTTATTATTTCGAAGATTCTATTTCATATGAGGCAATATTTGCTTCAATGCAAATGTGGAAGAGTATCGCTGGTAAGAAGTCCTTCCAATATTAATGTTTATTAACAGTTGAATTCTATTGCAGGTTATGGGACACATTTATAATTAAGGAGCTCTTTGGTAGTATATAATCACACCTACCTTGTCACTTGCTATATACACATCCTCCTCCTGTTAATTATCAACCAGAACTACCTGTTATATATGTAAATTGGATTTCCTTTCCACACCTGAGACTACATACCTGATTGGTGCACAATTACATTTTAGAAGTACGTTTGTGTGCAACATTTTATAAGCATACCACTATTAATTGACAAACATGCAAGGGGTACCACCACCCAATTATTTCTTAGAGAACAAACGTGATCCCAGTATTCCTTGGAAGAGGTGTAAGAAGCGTTTTGAGCTTTGTATTGGCTGTTCATGGGCTGAATTTTGCTAGTGAGATAAAGAAATGTTTGTTACATTGCCTGGAAAATTATGGGCAGGAGCAATTCGAGTATCTTCCTCAATTATCCTTTGATGAGTCCAAAGGCCTATCAGAATATGATAAATGCATATTGATGTTGGACAAACATTATGAGAAATCCATAAGCATCATACTAGAAAGACAAATACTTTGGGAAAAGAAAACAGACAACAGTCTGTAGAGCAACATGATACTGCTTTGAGGGGTTTAGCTACTATTGGAACCTCTCTCAATAAGAGACTCTGTGACCAGTTTATGTTAGAGTGGGCTGAAAGTGAAGTATGTGAGGGCTCATGATCTGAAAGCAAGCCTCCCCTTGAAGAGGTACTTAGAGTTGCGAAGGAGGTTGAACACACCCACAATTGTATAAGAGAATTGGAAAAGAGATCTGAAGTTGATACCAAGAAAAGTGATGATGCACAGGTCATGGATGTTCTAACTGTACAAAGCAAGAAAGCAGATAAGAAACAGTCTGTTTAAAAAAAGCAAAGCAAAAACCAGATAAGAAAAAGTCTGTTAAAAAAAAGCAAAGCAAGAAACCAGATAAGAAAAAGTCTGTTAAAAAAAGAAAGCATGTAGATTTAAAGAAAAGAGAGAATGGGAGGATAGAAATAAATGGTCCCGTTGTGATAGTATTTACCACTTTACCAATAGTGACAAATGTCCTGCTGTCAAGGCCATTTCTAAGAAATGTAATAGGAAGGGTAATTTCACAAACCGTTTCAGAACAAAGAAAGAGAATGTAGAGTGTTTTGTCACACTATGTGATGACTCAGAAGCTGGGTCGGATTGGCCCCTCTGCCTTTCGGCCGTGGCCAGACCAAAATCGTCCCTGGAGAGTAGGGACCAGTTTCTGCCCATGCCTGGGCCAGTTTCAAGAAAAAAGTTCCAACATTTTTTTCATTTTTTTTCAATTTTTATTTTTTTTCCAAAACGCTTTTCATCCTTCTTAGGTCGATAAATGAGTACCAACACAGGTTGGGTGATATTGTATGCATATTTGTTCTATAAAAAAGAGCTTAAGCGTAAGTGCTCTACAATAGCATATCATTTGGCCTTGGACATCTGCTTGGATTCACAGTAATTTAGTGTACGTATGAACAATGCCATTTGATGCTACTTCGTGTTTTGTCAAGGGGTGAAAGGTCGTGTTTCATCGCTTCCAGGGATGTCACTTTGGGGTGGGGTCAAATGACATCACTTCCGGCGATGTCATCAGAGGTCAAGGGTTGTGAGGCGAGGGGTGGGCCACTTTTTTTGGGGTGACTGGGCCTATTTCTTGTCCCAGCCTGACTCTGCTCAGAAGAATGTGCTTATATTGTGTAGGAAGTAGAAATATATAACAATGTACAATGAAAAGATATACACATTTAGATGCAAAGCATCTAGACCAGCAACAAAAAAACTATTGAACAAATGGCCTGAATTTCTAAGACGCATGAAGATGCTGATGCAGAAAAACCCATGTCGACAGTAAAAAATAATGGTGTGGAATTTGAAATGGTGATAGATTCGGGTGCTAAATTCACATTAATGCTGAAGAAAATTATGAAAGCAAATTACTCAAAGTTCATCTCTACGGGGTGGATATAAAGCCAGTAGCATATGGTGGGAAAGAAATTGAGATATTAGGTTGGTTTTGGTCCACCATATAATTTAAAGATAGAATGGCCAAAGGAAATGTATACATATCGAATAATCATACTCTTCCGTTGTTGAGTTGGCCTTATCAAAAGAGACTTAGAATAAAGTTAGACCCCAGTGCTGAAGAGATGGTTTATGCAGTTGATTGAATAATTGAGGGTGTATCCTCAATTGGTGATTTGATGAACGTTGAATCTCATTAGGTTTTTAGAGACAAATTAGGTTGTTTTAAAAATGGCATGCACAAAATTAGGATAAAATCAAACTCCCTTCCGGTAGTACCAAAGGTTAGACCTATTCCCATAAATCTTAGACAGAAAGTCAAAGATGAACTTGAAGAAATAGAGAAGAATGGTGCCATTGAGAGGACTGAGTCCTCTGAATGGGTCTAGCCCCTGGTGGTTGTACACAAACCCAATGGAAAACTAAGACTTTGTATCGATTTGAGGTCAGTGAATTGCTCAGTTATAGCTGATAGGCATCCATTACCAACGATTACGGAAATGTTAGGCACAATAAAAGGGGCCAAAATCATGAGCACTCTAGATTTGAGATCTGCCTACCATCAAATAGTTCTTCATCCGGATTCCAGGAATGTCACTACATTCATTACACCTGAGGGTCTATTCCAGTGTAAACGCATGCCCTTTAGCTTAGTGTCTGCTGCTACGGTCTTCCACAGGGTGATGTATCAAATGTTAAGTGACATCCGGGGGGGTTCTATGTTTTCAAGATGATGTACTAGTTTATGTCAATTCCAGGAAGAGCATGTTAAGAGATTAAAGAAATTACTTGATATTTTCCTGGAACATGGTTTGACTCTTAGCAAAGATAAGTGTATGATTCATAAACCACAATTCACTATTTAGGCCATGACATTTCTGAAAATGGTATAAGACCCAAATTGGAACTTGTGAATAATATTTTGGGTTTCCCCAGTCCCACGGATAAGGCACAGGTAATTTCCTTTTTGGGAATGGCAGAGTATTACTCAAAATGTAGTCTAGGTTTAATCACACAATCCGTGAATATGAGGAAATTAGTGAAGAAAGGTGCCAAATTCCTATGGGATCATACTTGTGAAACTGAATTTGAGGCTATCAAGGAAGCTTTGAATAAAGCCCCAACACTCAGCAGCTATGATCCCAGTAGATCTATAGTAGCAACAGATGCCAGTAGTCAAGGTTTAGGAGCTGTGCCAACACATGTGTTTAAGGGTAAGTAATCTACTGTGTCTTTTGCTTCGCAAGTGTTAAAAGAACCAGAGAATAATTATTCAACAATTGAGGGCGAGTTGTTGGCAGTCAAACAGGCATAGATAAGTTTCAGCCATTTTCTTGGGGCATGAAATGTACACTTTGCTCGGACCATAACCCATTAAAAGACATTTTAACCACCAGAGGTCTAGACAAAGGTATCCTCCAGGATTAGGAAGTGGGTGGCCATCCTGCAGGATTATTTATGGGAGGTGGAGTATGTACCAGGAGTGCAAAACAAAGCTGCAGATTGTCTTGATTGACCGATGTGGTTGAGGAACAAGATGCAGATGAAGACCTAGATGATCAAGTGCTAGTAATTGAAGTGAATCAGGATGTGGTGTTGGAGGAAGAATGGCGGGAAGCCATGTTAGAAGATGAGCTATTGAGGGATACTAAAACATGTATTGCATGTGGAATGAAAAGCAACAAAATGAGGAGAGCTTTTATACCCAATGCCATGAGACTAGTATTTGATGAACGGAGCTGAAAGGGAGATATGTTGATGAGGGAAAGACAAGCTAGTTCCTCCTCAAGGTGTGAGAATCAAAATACTGGCTAGAACACATGAAGGCCATCCGGGTATGACAAAGACTAAGCAGTTGTTGAGACAAGGTTATTGGTGGCCAGGCATGGATGAACAAGTGGAGAGGTTGGTGGGAGAATTCCATATCCATGAAGAGTCTTGCAAAACCTCTGTTACAAGGGTGGAGCCAATGACTTTAACGTCCATTCCTGAAATCCCATGGGAGTGGATAGGTGTGGACATTGTGGGACCGGTATGATGTCAAACAGGTTTAAAGTACTGTATTGTATTAGTTGAGATGTTGTCTCATTGGGTGGAGACATCATTGGTACAACATATTTGTACAAGAGACTTTGTACAATTCATAGATGAGCTATTCAAAATGGAAGGATATCCGTCAAGTATCATTACAGATAATGGTGTGCAATTGATGTCAGAGGAGATGGAAACATTTTAAAAAAAACAATGGGATTCAGCATATGGCAAGTTCTATCTATCATCCCGAAACCAATGGGATAGTAGAAAGGTTTAATCATGTCATCAAGGATAGCATCAGAGGGGCCATTGCTGTGGGGAGAGATTGGAGGAAAGCTGCAGATGAAGTATTAGTGTACTCCTCATTCCACTACAGGCATTTCACCTTTTGAGATGCTATGGGGCAGGAAGCCCAATACAAGAGTTTGTCCTCCTTGGCTTAGGGGAGCGGGGGTGAGACGCATTGATTTACAGAACATTAGAAATAGCATTAGTAAGAAACAATGACAGGATAAGAGGTGTTTTGATGTTCCTAAAGCTGTGAAAGAGAGGAAGTTTGTAGTGGGTGATGAATGATTATTAAACTGTCTCGAGGGAGGAAAGAAGATGTGGTGAGTTGGTCAGAACCAATCAAAGTGATAAAGGTGCTGCTTCTTTGGAAGCACAGAGTAACAGAAAGAGGACTGACTTGAAAGAAGCGAGTGGGGCCTATATAAGCTCTAAAATAAAGAAAGAAACTCACCTGTCTCCTCTATCCTTTCAATGTTCCCTAAAAATATTTGCTCCAATCACCCGCTTTGTAAGATGCAAGTCAGGTGCTGGCTTTCCATTTCCCAGATGCTCAGTGATTTCAAATGTCACCAACCCCTACCCACCTTAACACCCTACCCCCTCACTCTCTACCCACACCAACCCTCTCTACCATCACCCACCCAAATCTCACTCAATCTAACCCTACCCTGTCTACTGCCACCTGCCCACATTAGCCCCAATCTCGCTAGCCCCCACCCACCAACCCTACCCCCGCTCTCTACCCCACCCACCCAATCCCCACCATCTGTACCTTCACCCAATCTCCACTCTCTACCCCCACCCACCCTATCCCCACTCTCGGCCAACACCTGCTCTCTACCCCCACCCACCCTACCACTCTCTATACCCCAACCCACCCTAGCCACACACTCTACCCCACCCACCCAAACCTAACCCCCACTCTCTACCCTAACCCAACCCTCTCTACCCCCACTCTCTCTACTCTCACCCCCACCTCCAGTCTCTACCAACCCCCAATCTCTCCACCCCAACCACCTTGCCCCCACTATTTACCCCCACCTAACCTACCCCAAAGTCTTTCCCCAATACCCACCCATCCTAACCCCACACACCCCCACCCTACACCCACTGTCTCGACCTCCACACACCCACCCTAACCCCACACTCTCTAACCCCACACAACCTCCCCGCTCTCACCAACCCCACCAAACCTACCCCAACTCTCACTGCACCCACCCACCTGACACAATCCCCATGCTCTCTACCCCCACTCACCCAAATCATTCTACAACCCACCCACCCCATTCTTTAATCTATCTCATCCTTCATCTCGAACTCCCACCTTATTTCTTACCTTCTCACTCTCAACCTTTCTCTCTCATATTTATATGATATGATATTTTATTTATATCGCACTCGTACACAAGTGTTTCAGAGCGCGACCAGGCAAAAGGGGAGGGGAACAAGCGGGAACAAAAAGGGGGTAGCGCATAGAAGGGGGGGTGAAAGTGCAGAGCCGAGGAGAGAAAACCAGAAATAAATAAATGGCGATTAAAAACCCTGGTAGTGCAACCAGCAAGTGAAAGTTGGTCAGATAATGTATATCTGATAAGTGCAGAAGAAAAGTGGGAGGGGACTGTATGGGTACAGATACAGAACCCTAGTGCAGGAGGTGGCCTGGAGGCAGTGCAGGAGGGTGGCAGGGTGAGCAGGTACCTGGGTCCGGATGACAGAGGGTGGCCAGGTGCACAATGCCAAGAGAAGAAACAGATCAACAGGGGAGAAGGGGGGAAAAGGAAGAGGCAAAGAGGAAGGTCTTGAGATGCTTCCGGAATCAGAGGTGGTTTTCCTCTTGTTTCTTTACAAAAGACTAACCCTGAGGGAGTTAGAAGTAGAGGAGCAAAGGGCTCGAGAGGGGAGATGTTTACAGAGGGATAGTTGAAGTTATTTTGGACCCAGACCCTAGAAAGCCTTTGTGGACAATGCAGCGGGTTTTAAATTGAATCCTTGCATCCACCAATGAAGGGATTTCAGGGCGGGAGAGATTCGATCCCAGATTCGATCCCAGAGCTTGAGGCCAAGGACAAGTCTCGCAATCATGTTCTGAATTAGTTGTAAAGGGGCGGAGAGTGGAGGCAGGTCAATTTAGAAAGAGGCTGTTACAGTAATCCAGTCTGGAGAGAACCAGAGCTTGGGAAACAGTGAGCTTTTGAGGGAAGGAGAGGGAAGGCAGAGTAGCTCTCAGGAGATGCAATAAAAAGTTTGACTTTTTGGAGACGTCCGAGATGTGTGAGGAGAAGGAGAGTGTAGAGTCAAAGATAACTTTAAGATAAGGTTCTTGGCCACACAGGTGGGAGTAGGAGGGTCAAGGGAGGCAGGCCAGAGAGTGAGAGGAAGGGATGGAGATAGTGTTCCAATAAAGAGGATCTCAGTCTTGTTGGCATTGAGACATAAATCGTTGGTGGCACACCAATTTTGAATGGCGATTAGACAATCAGAGATGAGGGAAGGAGAGGAGGAGGCTGAAGGAAGCCTGAAAATGAGTTGGGTGTCGTCAGCATAGCATTGGAAAGGTGAGCAGAAATGGGAGATGCAGTAGGCGAGACTTGCCAGGTATTGGTTGAAAAGCCAGGGTGAGAGGTTAGACACCTGGGGGGCACCACATGTGGAGAGGGAAATTGAAGATAGAAAGGACCAGAGTTGTACCTGGGCGGGTCGATCAGAGAGAAAAGAGGTCAGCCAGGCCAGAGCCTGATCGGTGATACCCAGGTTGTCACAGAGACGATTGAGCAGGGTGGTATGGTTGGCCCGGTCGAACGCAGAGGAGAGATCAAGTAAGATGAGGACAGTGGGAATGTTAGAATCGAGGTTAGAGAGCAGGTCTTCACGGGTGTTCAGGAGAGCAGTTTCTGTGCTTCTGGCAGATCTGAAGCGAGATTGGTGGTCATGGAGGGAGTCAACCGAGTCGGAATGAAGGTTAAGCTGAGGGATGGCCAGCTTTTCCAGGAGCTTTCCCAAAAAGGGAAATTGGGCAGTAGTTTGCCGGACATGATGGGTCAGCCGTGGATTTCCTGATGAGAGGATGCACAAGGGAGTGCTTAAGAGGGGAGGGGAGGGGAAGAGCCAGAGGCAAATGAGAGGTTGCAGAAATCGGCAAGAGCCGGAGCAAGGGTGTCAATGTGGTCCTTAATGGTTTTAAAGAAACAGGGATGGACCTGTTTTGATGAGGTTTTCATAGATCAGACTTGTCTAGCTACCTCATTGGTGGAGTAAAGAGGAAAGAAGGAGAAGAGGGAGGGGGAGTAACTGAATGAGGGTCAGTGAGACGAGGAGGAGGGGGAGAGGAGGAAAGGGGTGGAAAGGATGTCTTTGGTTTTGGAGATTAAGTGAGAGGCAAGGGCATTGCAGCGAAGGCCTCAACTGACACACGCTTCATGGGACAAATATCTGAGAAGGTGGGAGGCAATCTAGGAGAGGACTCGGCTTGGGGGGAGATGGAGAGATGGGAGGAGAGGAGGCAGTGATCACTCCAGGAGAGAGGAGTGATAAGAGGGTTAGAGAGGTGGCGGCCAGATGAGATCAGGACATCAAGTGTGTGCCCAGCAGAGTAAGTCAGGCCGGAAGGAAGGATAGAGAGGGGAGAGTGAGTCGCAGAGGTCGCGCAAGAATGCACATAAGGGATAGGTAGAATCAAGATGAATTTTGAGGTCACCTAGAAGAAGAAGTTGAGTGGTTGAGGCCAAGAGGGAGGAGGAGAGGTCAGCCCACTCTGAGAGAAAAGCGTGATTTGACCAGGGGGCCGGTAGAGGGTAACAACTGTAAGAGAGTGGCTAGGAGAGAGAGAGAGCCTGCAGACTAGGCATTCAAAAGAGGAGTAAGCTTGAGTGTGAATGAGAGAGGCAGGGATCCACTCAGGGAAGATCAGGGCTGCACCCCCACCCGGGCTGGTTGGGGCTGAGAGGATCTTGTAGCCGTCGGGGAGGAGAGTGTCAAAACTAGTGACAGAGCTGGCCGTGAACCATGTCTTGCTGAGACCAAGGACATTGAGGTTAAGTTCTTCAAGAAGGTGACAAATGTCAGAGGAGTGTTTAACAGCCAATCGAGAATTGAGAGTGGCAAAATGGAGAAGGTTGCCAGCCTTAAAGACCTTTCGGGGAGGGGTACAGGTCGGAGGTGTGGTAGGAGCTAGAGAAGGAGCATCGTCATTGATGACCCCCTTTCTCAATCGTTTCCTCCCTTGCTCCATTCCTCTTCCTTCTCATTCTCTTGCACTCCCGCACCCCTTGTCACATCCTCCTTTGAAACTTTGCATGCTCCTCCTTGCACCTTGGTGCCTGTAAATGCAAATAGCAAAGAGCAGCAATAAACGCCAAAACTATTGGCTTTGCCAATGCGTGTTTCTAATGCCACAGTTAAATCCTTCTTGTATTTTCAGACTCAGAATTTCTTTTTTACGTCAGTGCTTTTTTGGTCGAATTCAGGGATCAGAAATGTTTCTTCTATAACGCAGAAATTAACTAAATGGAATACTTTCTATAGTCCTACATGGGTGGAAAATCGTAGCTAGAAGTTAACTATTCCTATCAGTTGGTTTAGAGTAAACCGTGTTTTCTAATTCCTCATTTTGACAATATGTTTCCATATAAAAAATGTAATTCTTGTTTCCCTATGCTGGCATTTAAATTGTATCCTTGTATGTAGCTGGTTAACATATTCAAAAAAGTCTTGAAGTGAATCTGAAGACGCACTCCAAATTCCAAACATATTGTCTCTATTTCTCGTGTAACTCTTTAAATATGTTTTCCATGGGTCTTTTCACAGAATATTCTCAGTCTCAAAAGGATACATACATAACATTTATTAGCATACAAGGGCCATAGCTGACCCCATGGAAGTTCTTGATATTTGAAGGAAAAATTGATCCTCATATCTGAAGAATTTGTTCATCCATATAATCTTTAAGAGAGTTGGAACACAAATTCTGTCAGCTAAACAGTTCTGTCCTTAAAAGTAACCATTCCATAGATGTCAGACCGTCCTCATGTTTTATGTTAGTACACAGACCTACTACATCCATTGTAAATGGTATATCTAGCCCACTTTGAAATTAGATTCTTTTAATCACTTTAAAAAATGCATTGTGTATTTGACATATGTCTCACTTGATTGTATAATAGATATATTGTGATAAAGCTACATGTATACTGTTAATTGGGGCTATTGTTCATCTACCTGATGGTTTATGTAGTGTTGTATTTTTGGCAAAATGTAGAAAACGAGTGTAATATGATGCAAAAAATATGCAGGATTCGAACTGTATATTCCCCTGCTCTTCGAACTGTATATTCTCCTGCTCTGGTCAAAAAATTAATTAATTTTGGAACAAATAATCATGCTCAATCCTGCAACATATGTCTGGGTAAAGAAACCTGAGCCTGTGAGGTCCAATATGTTAAACGTATTGGACTAATAACTCCTTGACAACAATGTGCATGGGAAGGATATGTAGTGATCCATAATGAAGTGTTCATTACAAGGTATTAATTGAAGTTAGGGTACACAAAAGAAACCTGAATCTTATGACAATAAAGCAAATTCATGCAGAAACCATCTGCCTAAAAAAACAACTTGATATCTATGCAGAGAACATCTGCCTAAAATTATAACAACTAACAGCTGACACGTGTTTCGACATTGGTCTTTTTCAAGGCTGTGCCTAGGTTGAATAGAATAATCCGGGTTCGAAATTGAGGGAAGCTGGGAGCTATTTAGTTCCTGCTTCTGGCATAGTAGAGCCTGGTTAACTTGAAACCAATGGCTACCAGGAGCTACTTTTGGCTCCCACGGCCAACTGTTGCCTTCCAAACATGTAAATGTGATATTAACTTTGAGTATTTGAGAATGCCAATAAAGAAGAATTCGAACACCTCTAATATACATTTAGACACAATGGTTCATAAAAAATTGACACAAAGTAAAAGGGGCATCTCTGGTAGCTCCGAGTATATCCAAATTGTAGTCGAGAATAAGATCATGTCAATGATTGTCTGTTTTGACTTTTGAGCAGTTATTAATCAGAAAAGCACAAATAAGAATGAGTACCATGCAATTTGAAAAGAAAAAGGGCATCATCTGCTGATAGTTGAATAAATGTATTCATTAGACGCTCCAAAAAAGTAGGACTCAAGATGTCAATAGCCTGGGGATTAATGAAGGTGGTGTGCGCTTCTCATAACATGTTTAGTACTAAGTGTCTTAAGTCTTCAAGGAGAATCCATAATTCTTGTTTAGATGTTGTAGAGAGAGAGAAGAATAGCTTGCCTTAGCTCACATCGGTGGGGGATGAGGTCATGGCACAGGAAGCAGGGTGGCTGGCCCTGGGCCCAGATGGGCTCCAGGCCAGCACAGATAGGCCGTCTCTGCCACAGCAATGGTGCACCCACTGTGTCTTCTAGCTGCACGGGCCAGCCAAGGTTCTCCCCATATACCAGTTTAAGCCTGACATGCGACACCTAGTGTCCAAACAGAGATGATGAGGATTGCGCTAAATCTTGGCTCTGACCACACCAGTCATATGACTGCTATGCTCTTGTTACATAAGAATGCTGACTCTCCACCATATTCCAGGCACTCTCCACAAGCAGAATTGGTCATACAAGGAACAACAGAAATGTAATGGTTGATTTGAAATATGAAGGGAAGTTGCTTACTATTGGCTCTGTTTATGGTCCATATGGTAATAGTGGTAAAGTCTTTGCGAATCTGGAAACAATGTTACGTGACATGAGAGGAGAATCGGTTATCTTGGGAGGGGACTTTAATTGCATATTCGATTATAAAAGGGATAGATTTTTCTGGACAAAAATCAAGCAACGAATTTAATGACTTTATAGATATCTATGACCTTGTAGACACTTGGAGGATCTTACATCCAACAGAATTAGATTTTTCTTTTTATTCCCCGGTACATGATTCATTTTCGAGACTGGATCATGTGTTGGTTTCTGATGCATTAGTGCAATCTGTGGTGGAAGCAAGTATGGGGGAACATAATATATCTGATCACTCAATGGTGAGTATTAGGTTACATTTTGAAGGCGGGAATCGTGGAAAGTGTAGGTGGAGATTTAAGACTTTTGTCTTAAAAGATGAGCAAGCTTCCAAAGCATTGTGTGATTCGATTAATTATTGTATTGATAATAAAGGTTTGTCAGATAGTCTGATGGTTTGGGACTCCTTTAAAGCTTTCATTAGAGGGGAATTGATGTGCTGGACTGCTAGGGCGAGAAAAAAAAAAGGAAACAAAGTTATTAGAACTTGAGACTAACATGGGAAATCTAAAACAGAGGTATGCTTTATCGTATAGTAATAAGGATAGGATGGAGTTGAATGTTGTTAAGAATGCCCTGAAACTAGAGATGGAATCTCAAATGGAGAAAGGTTTGTTTCATATGAGACAAAGGTATTGGGAAGGAGGAGATCGGAGAGGGAAACTGTTGGCAAACAAACTGAAGGGTTTATTGGAAAGGTCACATTTGCGTAAAATAGATAAGGGCACCCAAGGTGTGGTGGTAACGAGTAAAGAGATAGGTGAATGCTTTCGATTGTTTTATACGGAATTGTACACTGATGAGCTTACCCCACAATTGCAAGATCTAGATGAATGTTTTGGAAAAATTGATGTTCCAGCTTTGTCTGAGGAAGGTAGAACTTTGCTTGATGCACCTACTGCTGTATCAGAAGTATTGTTGGCAATTGATGGTTTACAAGATGGAAAATCTCCAGGTATAGATGGGTTGTCTACTGAATTTTATAAATGTTTTGATGTGCAGCTAACACCGGAATTGTGTGAGTTGTATAATCGATTCATGATGGAGGGTATTTTGTGTCAGTCAATGAGGGAAGCTGTTGTAACAGTTGTTCCAAAACCAGGGAGGATGCGGCTCATTGCTGCAATTATAGTCCTATCTCATTACTAAATGTGGATATGAAGATTTTTTCTAAGATATTGGAAAATAGGCTAGATAAACACATGGGAGGTCTGATTGATAGGGCACAGGTGGGTTTTATGAGACAAAGACATGGATATGACAATATTAGGACTCTTAGATATTATGCATTTGCCGGAATCTGCAGTTAGTGAGACTTTGTTAATTTTTTTGATGCCGAAAAGGCTTTTGACAGAGTTAATTGGTCATTTCTAAATTATACTCTTGTGAAGATGGGATTTGGGCCACTATTTATCAATGCTATTGGGGCTCTGAAATCGGATTTATCGGCCAGGGTCTGGGTGAATGGAGGATTTTCTGATCCCTTTCGATTATTTAGAGGTACAAAACAAGGATGTCCTTTGTCTCCTTTCCTTTTTAATTTGGTTCTAGAGCCCTTGTTGGCCTGTATCAGACAGAATGGTGAAATTAAAGGGTTGTGTGTAGGGGGTGGAGGAATTAAAGTCTTAGCATATGCGGATGATCTGGTGGTAATACTGAATAACCTGAGGGAAGGTGGGCCTATTTTGAAGAATATGATTGACGAGGTAGGGAAGTTGTCCGGTTATAAAATCAATTGGGGGATAATTGTAGTCTTTCCAATGAGTGTTACTCTTAATTGTGATCGGTTATTGGGATGGGATTGTAAATGGGAAAGGGATTGTGTCAAGTATCTAGGTATTTATCTGGTTGAGTATAATGTGAATAAAATAATAGAGGTTCTCCAAAGAGACATCAGGAAGTGGCGTTGTGCTATCTTAAGTATCTGGGCAAAAGTTAATGCAATTAAAATGATGCTGCTTCCTAAGGTTTTGTATCTCATACAATCAATTCCACTGCAGTTCACAAAGAAAATATTAGGGAGTATTGATAAAGTCTTGCCAGAATTTTTATGGGGTGCTGGAAAAAGAGCTAGGATTCCACGTTATATTATGACTCGAAAGGTTTGTGATGGTGGGCTTGGTTATCCTATCCTGGGGAGCTATTGTAAAGGATTTCTACTTAAATTGTTTATTTTCTCAAATGATGATTGGGACTTAGCGCCTTGGTGGGTGCGAATTGAGGAGGGAACAGGGAAGGTATAGGTTATCGAGGGATTTGCTTTCTGAGCGGCGACAGATGTTAGGTTCAAGATTTGCGCAGAAACCGGAGGTATCTGAATTGTTTGCTGCGATGCAACAGAAGGTTTCGGATATCATGAATTTTATACCTTTAGAGCGCGCTTGGTTGGCCTCATGGGAGAGGCTGAGACTGAAATGGTCTGAGGAGTTGGGCAATGATATTTCGGTGGAAGAGTGGGAACAAATCTGGAAGGTACCGGTTAAAGGGAAATTGACTTAAACGTATGTTATATTCATCAGAGGGTGTTGGATAAGATTTATTGGACTCCACTTCGTATGTATGATCTGGGATCGATGGGAGATGTTTGCTAGGGGTGCCGGAAGGAGAAGGGTTCTCTGTTGCACATGTTGTGGTACAGTGATAGGGTGAAGGACCATTGGAAAGAGGTGTTGGACAGGATTGATGCGATTTGCACTATCAATTTTCCGCGGAACCCTTTGTCTGTGCTTCTGCTATCTCCAAGATGTGGGCGCAGTATTGCTTATGTAACTAGAAATTGGATTAATAAATGCTTACTGGTAGCTGTCAGACAGGTGTTGAAGGTCTGGAAAACGAGGAAGAAACCTCTTGTGGAGGGTTGGTTATGTGATATGAGGATTTTTTCAAGGTATGAGAAATGTTTATTTTATAGGCAGCTAAAAGATACAGTATATGAAGAAATTTGGGGACCTTTCAATAATTTCTATGGAGTGGATGATTTTATGTCTTGGTATGAGTTTAATGGGTTTATTTTTTCAAGTAATGGGGGCTTGGGATGTGAGAGTGTGTTTTATGTATTGTCCTTTGTCCTGATTTGTCTTGTTTTATTGTTGATCTGTATTGTTTCATGGTACTTTAGAGAATCTAAGCTTGGTATTTATATATGATTTAAAATTAATATGTTGGTTCTTTACTTTGCTTTGTTGTTGCATGTGTTTTGTTTTCTTTTTGTATTTTAACTGTAATCATTCATTCTCAGGAATCAATGCATGGTTGTAATATATTTTGTGGAAATTATAAATAGTGTTTTAAAAAAAAAAGAAATGTATACAAATTAAGAAACTAAAATAACAGACTAAATCGAAATGGGAAAGAAATGATGGCCAGGCAAGGAACAAAGAAAGGGAAAATAATCAAATGAGCTCAATAAAATAAAAAACAGTTCTGCAAGTACTGACACACATACCCATCGGTGGTTTAGAGCTTCATTCATCATGCATTCAATCAAGTGCCAAAAACTGTGACTAAAAAGCACCCATAAGAATCTATCTGGAGCAGGAAACTGATAGTCCAATAGTTGACACAGAAAATATGCATTGTTTGGACATTGCTACTATGTCACCAGGCAGAGGGCCAGACTCACGAGAACACCCTTGCAGAGGAATTGGAGAAGCAAACCTTTTGACATAGACCATGTTCGAAGGACTTCCATGTATGCATGTTGGACAATGCATATGTTAATATTGAAACAAAAGGATGTATAGGGCAGCCTTCAGAACGATTAGAGCAAATTCTCCTTCACTCTTGCAGTGATGAAGAGCACCATGAGCAAGGTGGGGCGTGAAGGCTTATGCACTCTCCCCTTCGCTCCCCACTGATGGGCCTTGCTTACTCACCTACCAGTTCCTGTTTATGCAATTGTGCCTATTGTATGTAATAAAGCAAAACCCCATATATCTAGCTCCAGGACCTGAATTCCACATGCACACAGTTACCACGCTCTCCTGCTTGGCCCCCTCCCTGGTTATCTTTCTCTTTCACTCTCAATCTGGATCTCTGTCTGTCTCTCTTCCTTAACTCTTAATCTGACTTCTCTCTCCTGCTCTCTTTTCTCCTCTCACTCTATCTCTCCCTCTTTCTCTGACCCACTTTTTCTCCCTGTACCTTTCATCTGCCTCTCTTTTTCTCTCTCTGCCCCTCACTCTCTACCTGGATCTCCTCTGTTTCTGTCTGTTTCCTTTCCTGTCTCTTTGCGTCTCTTGCTCAGTCTTCTCTCTCTCTTTCTCTCCTTCTTTCTTTAACTGTTACCGCTAGCGTTCACCTCTCGCTCTGTCTCTATCTCATTTTGCACATAATGGACGAGATTGTTATTTTTCATAGGCAGGGTAAGATTTATATTGACATCCATGCAGTTCATGTTTATTTCACTTACTACAGCTAAACTTAAGAGAGCGGCTACAGATAGTTAACAGCAATCCTTAATGTAATTCGAAATGTAAGGGCCCGGTCAATATTAAGTATCTGCATTATGGGTGGGTGTACTGAACTTGGGCTTCAAGAAGATATTCAGCAGAATGCCGGCTGCAAAACCTGCATGCCAGTGGCCTAATACTTTTATGCTACTTGACTCCAGCTGAATGCCTGTCTCCACATTTGAATTTATGCAACAACCCAGAGAAAGAAAGATAGTGCGGATTGCAAATGTATCGGGAATTAAAAATTTAACCTCATTCATGAATGTAAGACCAAAGTGTCTGTGTGATGGAGAAAGGGGGTGGCTAGGATAAGTGAGGGGTGAGCATTGTGTTTTTCAATAGGAAAGGTCTGTGCAGAAACAAATAATTCACAGGTATTGGAGTTGGAGACCAGTAGAGTTGCGCTAAAGTCAGTCATGTTGTGAAATCTCTCTGGTTCCCCTGTGGGCTAGTTTGCCTGAGGGAGTATTGGGTGATAGGTGTGATGACACTGAGAGCCATGCTGTGTTGTTGAAATTGGTAGGAGAAGTGGTGCGAGTGAGAGGGCCAGGTGGACGGGGGAGTGTCAGGGTTTTACAGTACCCTGTAGGATAGACCACAACAGTGGCAGGGGTTGTCCACCCATGTATGTAAAGATGAAAATGAAGCAATTAACAAATAACTAGTTGGTCCCTTTGTTTTCACTGACAGGTTCACAAACTGGAAAACAAAGAAGAGCTGTCTGCAGAGGAAGAAGTAGATTGAATATAATTTGCAGTTTGAAGTCTCCCAGTCAACATGCCTCTGCACTGATCTTCCACTTGTGATTCTACCTAATAAAAATGTAATACCACCTCGCTTTGGCCTACAGTCATTTCTTGCAAGACACAAAGCTTGACTCAGGGTGTAAGTATGATGTGTAGATGCTGCCTCTATGATGTCCAAGGACCAGAACTCCATGGTGAAGCGCTAGAAGAGCTGGTTGAGAAAAGTGAATTGTACAATCACTGTTCGATTGTTAAGAGCGGGTACACTGGATTTCTTTAAGAATGGTAAAGCTAAGTCATATAAGAGGTTGTAACACAATGCATTGAGCCTCGTGCACTCAGACAGCACACAAATTCATACCCAGAAGCATGGTCGAAAACAAGCAAGAATAAAGTTAATTTAAAGATTCGACCAACTATATGTTTGGCACAAACTATACCAGGACTGTAATAATAAGAAAAACACAGATGCGGCAAAAAGCAATTAAAAAATAAGAACACAGATATAGGAGAGGCCACCTACTAGATGCATTTCTTTGTTAGACTAATCACTGGAGCAAATGATTACAAATACAAGCCCAGATGTGACACTGCTTAATTACAATCATTGAGATATAGGTTTTCTCACAGTAATGCACATAAATGTGATCTTTGAACCTATAGACAACTGAAAGGGAAAATTAGATGTTCATAACTGGGCTGCGTATATATAAGTTAAATTAGCAATTTACATTCTTTTTCCAAGACATAGGACTTTTTTCCCTTGGTCCCTCACTATTACAAATAAACCATGGAATCTATTTGGATGTTTATGACTGTGCTCCGCTTTCTACCTAATGATCATAGACTGCATGCATATTCAACATGACAACTCAATGAACAGTCTATATGAATAAATATCACGTTTATTAGTTATCTGCTATACTTAGCATATCACTTGTTGACATGTGTTTCGAGCCATAAGGCTCTTCATCAGGGCATGGCATTTTTGCGGTGTGTAACAAAATGTCCTTAATACAGTTTTCAACACAATATTCTTCATTCTTTTTAGCATTCACTTATGCAGTTCTACCATTTTAATGCCACAGGTCTACAAAGACACAATCTGAAAATAAAACAAAAAGTAGCCATAATTAAAAAACAATTCCAATAAGAAACATATAAGAACATATTGAAATCCAACTGAATAGGTCCAAAGTAAGTGTTTATAGAGCATATTTCGAATGGATTGTGTCCTCCAACATATTCCTCATCTATGACATGTAATAGCCACAGCTGTTGCCTACGAACACCGTTGGAGCAGGAGCTCCGGTGCGCTGCGGGAACAGCATCGAGCACCCTTCCCCAACCTAGCTGCATGAGGTAAGCCCACTGGCTACTTACCCGACCAAAGCGTGATTTGTATAATCTGGATTATTCTTAGCGCTTAATGCGTGGTAATGACCCCCACTACCAGATGTTGTATGCAAGTCTACTTGCTTCCTTTATTTTGCTCATCCGAAAGCCAATCTGCCCGTAAGCATCATTCTTCCATTAGCCAACACGTGGCATCACCCGCTTCAAGGTGGCGGCTCTTCGTTTATCTATCTGCAGCCACAGCCAGAAGCTGCACTGACCGCCGTCCCATTGGCTGAGGCTCCCTTCTTGTGCACCAATCCGTGACCGGAGGCGCGAGCTGGCCCACCTCCAGTAAGGCCCACATCGGCAAGGCTGGTGCCTCTCCAAGCCTGTCCTGCCGTCTGCCAGGAACCCTGCCCAATTGAGGCTCCCTTCAGGGGCGATCCGAACTCCAAGGTACTGTGCTCACTTCCCCATGCTGGAATCCCCCGCCCGCCCTTCCAAGCCGAGTAAAGAGAGCTAAACACTCTGCATATTGTGTTAATGACGGCCGGGGCTGACAGAATTGCTCTGCAATGATTCTGATTGGTGTACCGCCCTCAACTCCTGTGATTCCCATAAATGTTCTAAATGCCAACACTTATGTACCTCTTGCGTCCGAGCGAACTACTAAGTCTTTACAGATAGACTATTTCCAATTTAGCAACTGCAGCCCAATTGTGCCCATTTTGTCCTAGCATTTGCAGCCTATTATGCCTATTTCGAATTTAGCAACTGCAGCCCAATGTGCCCATTTTGTTTTTGCATTTGCAGCCTATTGTGCCTATTTCGAATTTAGTAACCACAGCCTATTTGTGACCTTGCTGTTTCTGGCATTGCAGCCCAAATCCAGCTTGCTACTCATTATGCATCAGCACCTCGTCCTGCTTAACACCACCTGACTACTTCCACATTAACTGACCAGGGCTTCACCCGCCACATCATGGAACCCACTCCCTCCAAAGGGAGAACCCTTGATTGGCTAGCTGAATCTAACTGCTGCATCATCCTCAAGGACAACACACCTTCTGCATGGTAAGATCATCACACATTCCTCTTCAATCTTAAAACCTCTGACCAATGCCCCAAACAAGAACATGCCCCAGCCACCCAGATCAGAAACAAAAGAGACATTACTAAGGCTAAACTACGCCCCCTTATCCTCCCGCTATTAAACAACATTGCATCTTCATGCACGGATCCCACTGCATTAGTTGACACCTTCAACCAGTCCATGCTTAAAGCACTGGGCGTCATTGCCCCAATCAAATCAAGGAAACCCAAACCCCGAGCACACCTCAACTCGTGGTTCACCCCTCACCTAAGAGAACTCTGTAAAGTAAAACGTGCTGCCGAATCCCGTTGGAAAAGCCACCACTCCGACGCCAACAAAGACACTTAACCATTGCCTCCCTTAACTACAAAGAAGCCATCTTCCAGGCAAAGAAAGACACCTACAACGGCCACATCATGAAAGCCAAATCCAACACCAAAGAGCTCTTCAAGATCCTCAAAGAACTTGAATCTCCCGCAACTCCTGCGGATACATGTAGTAAGAACAGCCCGTGGTGCACAAACATACAAGCTGCCCTTCTTGGTAACATTACCACGGTCCAGGCCAAAATTAATGCCAAACAATCTTGCCTCCGGACTGATAACCAGCCCTCTCCTCCCACTTGCACCACCTCCCCCGGCTCTACTCACAAGGCCTTCAGCTTCACAGCCCTCAGTACATCCGAGGTTGAAAACATCATCAACAAGCTTAAACCGACCAACTGCCAAGGCGACCTCTGTCCCGCCTCAACTATTAAGGAAGTGGCACACGAACTAGCCCCTTTTATCAACACCTTCATCAACACATCCTTCAAAACAGGCATTGTCCCTAACAATCTAAAAGATGCATGGGTCATCCCCTTACTCAAAAAGCCCACTCTCGACCCGAGTACACCTACCAACTACAGGCCCATTACTATGGTTCCCTTACTGCTTAAAATCCTTGATCGGGCGGCATACCTCCAGATTCAGGAATACCTCGAATCCAATAAACTCCTTGGTCTCAGGCAATCAGGCTTCAGGCCCAGGCATGGGACAGAAACGGCCCTCATTGATTTGAAAACACAAATTGAGGACCTTAAAAACAAACAAAGGGAAACTGGCACTGCTGCTCCTATTAGACCTATCTGCAGCCTTCGACCTTGTCAACCACCGCATCCTCGGTCAACAACTCTCGTCAGCCGCCAATTTTTCAGATGCTGCCACCTCTTGGATCAGATCATTCCTTGACAATAGATCTATGCAAGTCTTCTCCCTCTTTGCGGCCGCTGAATCCTCACCCGTTCCTTGCGGCGTGCCTCAGGGCCCCTATGTATCCTCCACACTTTAAAACGTGTTCACCAAACCTCTCTTTGATATTCTTGACTATCTGGGTGTCGCCTACACAAATTATGCCGATGACACCCAGATACTCATCCCTATCACTGGAGACTATTTGGCTGACACCAAATCATTGAATGATGTCTACCTGGTCATACAAGCCTGGATGGCTCAACATGAGCTATGTCTTAATGATGATAAGACTGAGCTCCTCATCCTTGGCTCACATCACCACCTCAGCAAACCTGATCCTGCTTTCAAGTCTTTCATCATTGACGGCAACACCATCAAGGTCTCTAATGACACCAAAACCTTAGGTATCTACCTTGATTCCACCCCATCTCTCTCCAGACAAACCAACTCAGTTACATCTGCCTCTGCCTACACGTGCAAACTGATTACCGCTTGTTGCCCCTTTCTCTCCACGGCTAACTGCATTATCTTAGCCAGAACTCTTGTCATGTCCAAGATCGACTACAGCAACGCTCTCTATTTGGGAACCAGTCAACGGAACCTAAACAATCTGCAGGTCACCCAGAACAATGCCATCAGAGCAGCCCTTAATATTCCTAGAAACAACCACATTTCAGACACCAGACGCAACATGGGCTGGCTCTCAGTAGCCCAAAGAATCTCACTAAAAACCCTGACACTCACCCATAAGTGTCTCTCTAACCAGGCTCCCACATACCTATCCAATCGATTTACACCCCGCACCTCCATTCGCCCCTGCAGAGATCTGCCCAAGCCAACTGTCTCACCCTCCCCAGTTTCAAATGACAAAGCGGGCGGTTGCAGCTTCCCGGTACTAGCAACCAAATTATGGAACTCACTGCCCTCCACACTCAGGTCCGAACCCTCCCTGCATGCCTTCAAATGTAAAACTAAACTGTGGCTTCAGGATAGTGACAATTAGCAGCGGCCCTGATTCATCTCTGTATTTACGTGCTAATGTAAACCTTGTATGCATATGACCTGTATATACCTCCTATTTTAAATTTTGTAAATAGTGATTATATATCTCTCTTGTACTTTGATGCACTACATGTCGTTTTATTTTATTATATCTTTGTAACCTAACCTAAGATATGCGCCCAGATGCCCGAGGGCCAGGCACGCTTTACAAATAAAGAAATTCAAATTCTATGTTGCTTCGTACATTTTTCGGCAGAGGGCGCCCTGTGTCGATGGCGTCGCGTCAATGTCCCTCGAAGGTCTCTGTCGAGGGTGACATCATCGGATGTTATAAGTAGCACGCACGGTGCCCGTAGCCTCAGTTCTGTTTTTTCCGCGAACGTGTTTGCTTCGTAAAGCTCGGCGCGCCTCGTGGTTACTGTTACGTTACCATATCATGTCTTCTTCTACACTGACGACCCCACGGTCTGGCTTCAAGAAATATCGGCCATCAATGAGGTCGGAGCCATCGACGCCATCTGGGCCGAATTTACCTGTGGGGGTCCCTGTGACTGTGGACCCTCTGAGGAAAGCTACTTCTAAGTCTCTGAAGACTGTTACAGAGAAAAGGTGTACTCCTCTCCCAAGGAACGACTTCTTTAAGTCTCTCCAGGACATTTATGAGGACAAAGAAAGGTCAGAGGAGGATGTTGGGCCTTTTAGTCTTCCATATGGGACTCCTGGTGTTCCGAAGGGTCTCATTTCTGAAGAGAGTCGGATGGAGGATCTGTGTCAGTCCTTGCATGATGCCAGTGGCCTTGACACGTCCCCTGAGATGGGCTTTGGTAGGCCCGATCTGGGGGATCATGCTGACTCTTCTTATCGAAGATTGATGTGGAGAGTTGTGGAGTAACTGGGCTGGAGTAGGCCTCCGGTACAGTTTGATCAAGATGATCTTACATATATTCTGGATCAGGGTCGGTCCACTGACCCGGTATTGCCATTTCATACGGCATTGCAAAAGAGGGTGGCTGCTATTTGGAAATACTGCCCATCCTGTAGCGACCCCAGCTACCTGTCCACACACCCCACTCCGGAGAGTTTGGTGGTTCAGGCGGCTATGGCCCCCTTGAAGCAGGCAGTGTACCCTACCATCCCTCCCGATAGGGACGATAAGCACATGGATGGATGGACACGCAAGGTATTTTCTGCTGGGAAGTTGGTGTTGAAGTCAGCCAACTCAATCTGTGCCTTAGCTAAGTTTTCACACACTTTGTGGAATTGCATCTCTTTAGCGGCTGAGCATATTCCCGAAGGGGAAGAAAGGGATGGCTTTCTAGCTATTGTGAAGGATGGCAAGGATGCCATGTGTGAACACCTTCAGTTTGGGTTGGACACAGCGGATAGTGTCAGCAGGTCCATGGCCACGAGCACCGAGATGCGCAGATTTGCGTGGTTGCAGAAGTCGGGGATTGCACCAGATGTGCAGGCTCGTCTTCTCAACATGCCCTTTGACGAGTCACATCTGTTTGGCAGCAAGGCTGACGAGAGCTTTAAGTTGCAGACCTCCAAAGCTGCTGCCAAGTCTTAGGGTGCAGCTGTATGACAACCTCCACATTTTGATCCTAAGGGACAGCAGTGGAGGGGTTCCTTTCGCTACTGCTCCTCATTTGGAAGGGCGATAGGGATGGCCAGTCAGAGGGGCCAACTTAAGTTTCCTCATGGTGGACGAGGTAGAGGTGCCAAGGCAGCTCAAGCAGCAGACTCTTTGCCATCAGGCGATGCCTCAGCCGCTTCAAAACCGCTCTGAGGCCTTGTCTCATTGTTCACCTGTGGGGGGCAGGCTGTCTCAGCATCTAGAAGAGTGGCAAGCCATTACTTCGGATGCGTGGGCTCAGGAAACGATAGCCCATGGCTACTGCCTTCCTTTTCTAAAACGGCCTCACAACAGTCCGCCGGGGAAACACTCTTTCTGCTCCTTGTGCAGAAGATTTTGACCCTGCTAGAGAAAGTCGCTATAGAACCAGTGCCTGTGGCGGAGAGGAACAAGGGTTGGTATGCCCCATATGTTTTGCTTCCCAAGAAGGACGGAGGACTGAGACCCATCTTGTTCTCTGAGAGGAGTTTTAGGAGACGTGTTCATCATGGATTGGTTGTTCCAGTTCTGTACATGTTTACTCCGAACCCCATCATTTCTCATGTTCTCAGGAGGTTACGATGGTTCGGGACCCGCATGATCCTCATTGCTCCGGATTGGGCCAGGAGAGTGTGGTACCCGGACCTTTTAGACATGTCCATCTGTACTCCAATACGTCTTCCCTAAAGAGAGGATCTTCTCTCGCGAGAGGAAGGTCGGGTTCTCCAGCTAGACGCTCAACCTTCATGCATGGTTTCTGAACGGTTGAGATATAAGGATTGGGAGCTCTCGGATGACCTGATGGAGGTGTTGCTTTCAGCCAGGCGGCCATCAACAAAGTCCCTGTACCATTTGTTGGCGTACGTTTTACGATTGGTGCAGAGGAAAGAATGTTGATCCTTTTCAGTGCTCAATTCCGGAGATTCTCTCCTTCTTGCTTTCTTTGGCCCACAGGGGTCTTCAGGTGGGAACCATTAAAGGTTACCTGGCAGTGCTTTCTATCTTAAAGCACTCGTCCAAGGAATGCTCTTATTTTAAGATTCCACTCATCACTCAGTTTCTGAAAGGGCTCACAAATGTGTCTCGCCATCGCCTTTTCAGGTGCCGGTCTGGGACCTTAATTTGGTCTTAAAGTTTCTGATGGGTGCTCCGTTTGAACCTTTGCACTCTTGTCCGTTGAGATTGTTGACATTAAGACTGTTTTCTTGGTTGCAATTACCTCTGCAGGAAGAGTGAGCGAGTTGCACGTTTACTTTCGTCCGTCCTTCCTACCTAAGGTAGTGTCAGAATTTCATTTAAGTCAGAAGGTGGTGCTAACCCGCCTTCTATCCTCCTCCCCCTAGTAAGGATGAGGAGAGACTCCATAGGTTGGATCCTACGAGGGCATTGAGCTTTTATCTTTCTAGAATGTCCATGGTTAGAGTGGACGACCCGCTCTTTGTGGGGTATACTGGACACCGATTAGGCCAGGCTGTTTCTAAGCAGACCTTGTCTAGATGCATCATCCTCACTATTTCAGAATGCTACAGGTTGGCTGGCAAGGAACCTCCTGTGGGCTTGCGGGCTAATTCCACCAGGGGCATGGCTACATCAACAGCCCTGCAGAGGGTTGTACCGGTAAAGAACATCTGTGATGCTACAACATGGTCCTCCATACACACGTTTGTTAAGCATTATTCCCTGGATACTTCGCATGCTCAGGATGTTGCCTTTGGTACGGCAGTGCTTTACTCTGCCATTTCATTGGGTATGTCTAAATTCTTCTCCCTCCTCCACTCATGGATACTGCTTTGGGAGTCTGTAATAGATGAGGAATATTTTGGAGGAAACAATCCATTCAAAGAACAAGTTACTTACCAACCGGTAACGTTCTTTCGACTGGATGTTCCTCCAACGTATTCCTCATCGCCCTCCCAGCCTACCCCTCTCAAGAATTTCCCATACCATTACAGCTTTCTTCCAACAAGGCTAAGTGCGGTCAATGCTGTATAATAGGCACGTGTGCCACACATTGTGAGGGGGAAAAACAAGAACTTAGGCTACGGGTGCTGTGCGTGCTACTTATAACCTCCAATGATGTCATCCTCGACAGAGTCCTTCGAGGGACATCGACCCATCGACGAAGGGCGCCCTCTGCCGAAAGAATTCCAATCCAGCACAGCTGTGGACATTACATGTCATAGATGAGGAATACTTTGGAGGAGCATCCAGTTGAAAGAACATTTCCAGTTGGTAAGTAACTTGTTCTACTAATTGTGATATTCATTATCCATGCGCTTTTGTCTTTTGTCACAGCACTTGCAGAGGTTCCCTTCCCCAAGCTTTATTCACATTCGTTAGGGGTTACCTTCCCCTAACTTATCACACTTTCAGTCTACCTCAGTCGGGCTCGGACCTTTCACTGATGTCGAAGTCTTTTGAATGTGCGAAGCTTTTACTATAGACCTCTGCAGGACCACTTTGACTTTCTCTTTAGCTCACACTCATGTGTTATTTGCCCCAGTGTCTCTTGGCATTGGTAGTTCACTACCATAAACACAAATGTTCATAGAAATCTTTTTCTTAAAGTAGTTTGTTCAGTTTGCTGCTGTATAACAAGATATGACATATTTCACAGAGACTTTTAAGTGGGCTACTGCCTGTTGCCGGAACACTCCGTTACTCTGTATCACTGGCTTCACAGTTATTGGTGATTTAAAGTTCACCACAGGTCTGCCTTCTTTCATGTCTGATCAGCACACACACAGCTTTCAATCGTGAGATATACTGTTGCAACATCAATCTTTCCTTAACACACACTGGCCTTTCATGTCGTTCGCTAACTCACCGGCTGTGTGTATCCCTTTCTTGTCTTTGCAGCTTTAATTCATGAGTCCAGGTTAATACCACAGGCTTAGCCTTGCCTCCCCGACTCTGTCATTTACCCGGGAGGGTCGCTGGCATCATTGAAACACAATGCAGTATTCTTGTCTGGGATTTGGCCTTTTCCGTGTATCTTTCACGGCTCTTCAGAGGCAACAACCTTCTGCCGGGATCGCCTGGGTTTCCCTACCCTTTTCTCTCGTCCCTTGATTGGTCGTTCTGCTCCAGTGGGTTCACCTTCGCCCCAGAAGATCTGCTTCTTCTGGTGTTCCACCGCTCAGGGTGTGTCTCTATGTTCTGCCTTTTATCCATGTGGGGAGAGCTAATGGGTATCAGATGTATACGATTAACGATTAAAGTCAAGTGCCTTACCAGATTAGCGGGACATGTCCAATGAGATATGTAAGGGGTAGCCTCTTTAGTCTGTCGCCCTCTTCCTCGGCCCAGTGTTTGTGCAGAAAAGGTGGGGGGAGTTGGGACATTGGAGAATCCTATAAAATAGGATGAGGCATGGGTATGGGAAAGGGGGGGGGTACCGCGTCTCATCATCAGTTGCCTCACCCCCACTCCCTGAAACTCACCCACCCAGGTTATCTTACCGCACTGGTCCACCACCAGGGTCTGGATCCAAAGGCGATGGGCGTTCCCTGGCCACCTTTGGTTTTTTCACAACAGAGAGTCAGATCTACATGTAATCTGTAGAGCCCACCCCTCCACCTCCATCCTATTGGAAGAACAGTAAGAAGACACTGCATGACACCAGGTATCATCCCAATACTGCATCCAAGATATGAGACACGTTATGTGCTCAGACAACCTTATCGAATGTACCCTCAAACTGAAGTGGTAGAAGGAAGTCTGCAGACACCACTGAACATGGAGTAGCTGTACGTGAAATCTGACAGGTGTTAAGTGACGTCATACAGAGAAGAGATGAGGACGCACTGAAAAGATATACAAATACTTAAGATGTGACTGAAGTGACAAAGTGAACACATATATGCGAATACGAAGAAATCATATAAATTGAGAAGACAAGTGAGAAGAGATGCAGTAGATGAATATATGCACAAATGCAAGGTAGATAAGACCTATAGGAGCTTGCTAAATGAAGAAAATATAACCCTGGTAAAGCAGCCATGTTGAGAAAATGGACATCAGTCTTGTACAAAAGTAAGCGAGAAGCCTGAAGGCGAGACACCAAGGCTGCAAAGCTGACAGGCACTGGAATACAAATTCATGCAAAAACAAAGAATATTAGTTTGGCTAAGGATCAAGCATGCCACAGAAAGAGGCAACTGCAAAGCAAGAAAGGAGTTGGAGAGGATAAGCCATGTACATAGGACATATTTCTCTTAGATTAAGCAAAGGAGTGAACATTTGTGAGTGCCAAGTATTGTATGATTAAAGATGCAGAAAGCATATGTAAGTAGGAGCAACCAAGTCTCCAGAGGCTGAGAAGAGCAATAATACAGAGTATAATTGAATTAAATAGCACTACATAGAAGGACAACGTGAACAAAATCATGGTCTCCTCACATGTGGTGCAAGATCAGGAGATAAAGCCTTTTCATCAGTTTCCAGACGAAGATAGCAATATACCTTCACTCCCTTTAAATGTCAGAGGAAGTGAACAGCCAGCAAGGTCAACTACAAAGAAGCAGCCCTGGTTAAAGTCTAACTGATGAGAGATGGTAGGCCAATTAGCCAAGTGGGCAGTTGTCAGACATTGTTCCCCGCACCTGGGTTTCGTTTTGCCTACGTGCCGCTAACGAGCCGAATGTCCAAGGTTGAAGGAGAGTGCCAACCAATCACGAGGGCCAATGCAATGTTGAACTATCTATTGCTGCAGAAGCCAATCCACTGCTGTTATTCTGGTATTATCTGTATTTTACATAATTAGGGGTTGTTCCAGGCATGCCTACTCGATAAGGGCCAGTCAATGATTTTACTAACACCTAAATAAGCTATAGGTATATGTTCCCTTAACAAATCCCCCTGCCCGATAGGTTTTTACTATTTGCTACGTAGGATGGCGTCATAGCTGACGTACATCGATGTATAACGCCTTTGTCTAATTTAAATGAATGTGTGTGCTGTAGTTTGTTTTGCACGCCAGGTTTCCCTACTTTATTGAGCTGATAAAAAAGTAGTATTTGCCATATTCTTTGAGTCTGTCTGTTTATTTGGGCCCATTAACACGTAATCCTATTCAGCACTTTGAATGCTATGGGTGCTACTTCACATTTGTCCTTAAGCCATGCACTACTAATCACATTCTGTACTGGTTGGTTATAATTTCTGCTTTAGCCGTTCTGCTTTTCTAAAAATAATTGTGAGCACCTGGTCTACACATTTTTCTATACTTACATCCAGAATTGGAGTCTGCTAATGCTTTGCTAATATATTGTGAGGCCATTTTGTGTGAGCTGAATATTCCATGACAGTGTACCTTATCTCTCATTTGTTAATCAATATCCTTTTTTGGGGAATCAGTTAGCCCTGTATGTTAAGCTTCTTAACTTCTGTAATTGGTCTCTTTATGAACTTCAATGCATATTCCCCATCATTAAATCTCTCATTAGTGGTAGCTTTCTCTACCTCAAAGACCTTGTCATTATTGCAGTTTCTTCAAGCTCTTACTAATTCTCCTTTGGGTACATTTTTGTTGGTGCTGCGCCTGTGTCCACTGCTGGCATGTAATAGATAATTAACCTTTGCATGCTTTCTAAACATTCTGGTTATTTTATTGGTTATGGTCTTCGTTTGTGTATCTAAAAATGTGAGCTATTTTTTGACTCAAAGTAAAGGGAAGTGAACTATTATCTCATAGAATAGCAGTAAAGTCTTCCAGCTCTTGTTGATTCTTTCCAAATGATTAATTTATAGTTGATATAGCTTTTCCATAAATGGCTATGTTTTGTCAAATTAGATCGATTCGGAGCAAGGTCATGACATTCGTCAAATTGTCCCTTAAATAAGTAAGGCAGGGTGGGGGCATACTTTGCTGCCATGGCCACCCTTAGTTTATGTTGGTAGTATTCTCCATTAAATACAAAAGAATGTGGTAAAGATGAAATTCAACATTTCCTTTAACTTATCTTAATCCATGTAAAACGATACTGATTTCTGCTTTAGCCAAAATTCTAGTGTGCATATGGCCAAGTCATGTTGAATTGATGTATACAGGGCCTTTACGTCTGATGTCACCAGCCAGTATGTGTCTTTCCATTCAATATTATCTAATTCATTAAGGATTTCCATAGAATCTTTCGTATATGAGTCCGTTTTTTAAATGTATTCCCTCCGCTGTGTATGAATGTATTCTGACATTGGTTCTGTTACCCAGACCATTTCACTCATTATGGGTCTCATATCTGGTATTTTATCAAACCGTTTATGGATTTGGCGTAAGAAATTCATTGTTGGCATTCTAGCACTACTACATTAAAAGAAAAGCCTTCTCACCTTGGGTAAGAAGTCCTACCTCAATCCATTGCCTCTGGTTGTTTTTAACCGATAATGTGGGGTTTGATGGTAACCGTAGGTAGTACCCAGGGGTCCTAAGGTGTGATAATGCCACCTCAATATAATCAACTTTATTTATCCTGACTAGATTTCTACCTTCACCTGCTTCTTTCTCTTTTAAGGCAGTATTACGTTTGAATTGTCTTTCCTTTGTCCTGTTTTTGTTCTAATTCTGTACTATCATCTGTACAAAATGTGTCACTATAGTTGGAATTTGCACATATTGGATTAGATTTTGATTTATTTTTCAAGTCACTTGAGCACGTATTCTCTCATAGTCAATATCTAGTTGGTTGAAATGTGCCTTAACTTCATTCCCTTCTTCTGAAGATATCAGCAGTCTGATATGTGTTAAATATCCCATTGTCAAGTGATGACATGTCTCACACCTCTACTACTGGTGTAGGTGTGTCTCTAACAAATGTATATGTCAATCTATGTATTAGTGCTGCTCAAAGCTCTAAATGGTGAAAACGACAATACTTTGTTCAAAATCTGTTGTTCATATTTATCGATTTAAGAACAATGGGCTTCATTATATGTTTGCCGATCCGGAAACAAGGGTGCCGGTAAGCTCACCGACACCCTTGTATCCAGACCGGCAAACTTCAAGTCTGCCTGGCAGAGCTGCTGTGCCTGACAAGTCTGGCCCTACCGGGCACATCAGCCACAGTAGGCAGACTTGTCACGGGAGCACCGGCACCGTTCTTAACAGTGCCGGTGCTCTCGTGTCCCCACACCCATAGGACTCTATGTGAATGGGGATTAACAAATGTACCAGTGCCTGACTTCCCGGCTGCTGGACTTGTAATAGCCCGGTGGCATCGAGAAGTCAGGCGGCGATAAATTATTACGTGTCCAGCTGCAACCCGCCAGTAGCCCCGGCAGGGTTACCACCGGACCCGTAACAAGGCCCAATATCTTTTTCTGTTTTAGTTCCCTGTTTCAATTCCTTCATCTTGTTCTGCTGTTGTACTCTTCTTTTCCTTTGTTTGGCTGATCACTTACTTCTGGTTCGTCTCGACTTGTAGGAGCTAAAGTACTGTTTACCCTTGCAGGTTCCTGAAATGTATGTTTTTTCTGTAGTGAAGAGTTGTACCCTCTTATATTCACCCTCTTATACGTTTTCATTTCAGCTATAACATTTTACTTTTTTGCTTTGGAGGTTCTGTGGAAGTACTAATATTACCAGTACCTACCCTACTGTTTTCATATTAACTGTCTTCATCTGAACTCTGTGGTGTACACAGCAAAGTGAGTGATGTGAGCGGTTTGGCAGTGTTTCCTGATTCTGAGCAAGGAGAGCGAGCAGGCATTTGTGTGGACACCTATTCCAGGAAGAAGAATGAATTGCTGGACCCCCTGCTCATGCACGCACGCTCACAGTGAGCCAAGTGAGCGGTTAGGCGGCTTTGGAAGAAGACGTTTTAGCGGGCTGAAAATAGCTCAATCAATAAGGCAGCACCACACTGTATGGGACATTGCTTAAGATTTTAATCAGCCCGGTTTTTTACAGCCAGTTTGGCTGGCTGACTGTTGGTATAATCAATAATCATCCGAACAATCCTGTGTGAGATCAGCTGTGGCTGCGGAAGGACTATCGTGTGAGTGTGACTGTGGGACCTCTCCTTGTGAGTGCTGCACGCTGTACCTTCATTCAGAACCCAGAGGCGCGGTTGTGCTACTGCTTTATCAGTTGCCGCTCAAAACAGCTGGGTTTGGTACAGGTCTGAACTCTGCGGTCAACTAGTTCCATCCTTAAGTACCCGGTCAATGCTGCATGTCTAAACTGCACAGCGGGAGAAACTGGGAAAGGGAAAGGGGGGAGAGAAGTCAAGCTCGTACAGTGACCACGCAACAGGTGTTCGATCCACCTAATATCGTATCGAGCAGAACATCAATTGAACCAATGTTGGTTGAGGAAATATCAACGAGCCCAAGTGCCCAAAAACTGCTACAGAATTCATCAGACCCAGTGGAGCAGCACCCTATGGCGGCTCAAGAATCCAAGAGCACCCAAGGGGAACATGGAGCTCCAATCTGGGAGGAGGGGTTTGGGGCTGGGTGGTCTCCCAGGATGGAAATGGGTCGGGAGCAGCCCTAAAAAATATCAGAGAGGAAAGTAGGCAAAAGAACGCAGTTTCCGAGCTCTGCCTCCACCCATAAAGGAGTTGCTGTTGCTCGTCCCCCGCAGCACCAAAAACAGTTTCAAAGTTGCAGCAGGAAATCATCTTGCAGAGAAGGCCCTCTGAACAGGTTCAAGACTCAGCAACTGGACCGACAACAGTGTGCACCATTGTGCAGGTTCACCAAGAACATACGGACCAATATGATTATAAACCCTTCTTATTTGGTAATAAGTCTCAGAAAAACATGAAGGACTTATTCATTAAATTGGGAGCTAAATCAACTATGGCAAGGGAATGGCCCCATGATGGGGGTCTCAGATCAAAGCCTGTTGGAAGCGTACTGCTCGCCGGAGGATGACACAAAGAATACAGCCTCAGTATGTCATAATGAGGAGGGGGAGGTCAGTGACATTAACCAGGCTGATGGTTCTGGCATTGATTTGCAGGCCAACCCAGCCTGATTTCTCACTGAGCACCTTACATTTGACTCAATGGAAGATTGAAATAAGCAGAAGCAGAAGTCGCTACATGAAACATTAAAGAAAATGGACGAAATATCGGCCCTGAATATAGTGTTGAGTTCGTTTGTAAACGTATACGAAAATATAAAAGACTCTGTATCAACCACAAACTTCCAATCCTCGGAAATAAAACTGGCTTTAGAAATGATGAATGAGGTGCTGGGAAAACATTGCTCCAGCCAATTACTTTTCAAGGCCAAAATCGCTGCGTCCCTAGGAGACCTTAATCAGGAGGTCTCATCTATGATGGGCAAATATAAAAGACTCTGTATCAACCACAAACTTCCAATCCTCGGAAATAAAACTGGCTTTAGAAATGATGAATGAGGTGCTGGGAAAACATTGCTCCAGCCAATTACTTTTCAAGGCCAAAATCGCTGCTTCCCTAGGAGACCTTAATCAGGAGTATCATCTATGATGGGCAAACAGCTGTCTTCAATTAGTCAATTACTGGATTTGCAGCAGGCCAGTGAGGAACACAAGAGGGACCAACTGGCGGCTCAACCTGAAGGATCGGATAATTCTGACCAGGGAAAACTATGTGCGTTCCTTGTATATACAGCTGCGTACTAACACGCTGACGGTAGCTTCTTTCACGGCTAAATGGAAGGTTAACAATGGCTCTTCTTGTGCTCCCTGTGGTGCAGCGATTGAATCCATTGTGCACTTCATGTTCTTTTGTGCCTGGTATAACGGCAAGGAACCGGCTGCTGTCTTTTCTGTGTCAAAATTCTTGCACAGGGCCTGGCTGAGAAGATCTAAGCTGTAGCGGGCTCGCTTCTATTCTACTTTTGAGGTGTAGCCCAAGTCTCCTGTGTGTAGGCTGCCAACCTCTTGTTGTTGCTGCTGATATCTGTCTATTAATGTGTTCCTGAATGTGATTGATGTGGTTTTAGAGTTATGATGACTTTTAGTGTTTATTTTCCCTTTCCCTTTATTTTTATATTTTATTCGGGATGGATGGGTTTTAACGATATGATGATTTTAGCTGTGTATTATGAACTGTATTCTGTTTTATACTTTTATGGCTCTTACTGCTGAATAAAGTTGTGTTTCACCATCATCATTAATAAAAAAAGGCTCTGGGAGAGAAAATAGATCAGCTAGCTGCCCAATTACAAAACATCAAAACCAAATCCTGCAAATTCTCACTGAAACCAATGCTCACATTCTATAGGGGTAGAATCATCCCCACCCTTTTGTATGGGTTGGACATAGAAACACAAGCTTGGGACCTTGACTGGGACTATTGCGAGGGAAGACTGTGGAAGAAGGCTTTGAGGCTCCCTCTGTCCCTGCCAATAGCTGCCCTGCGACATGAACTGGGTTTAAAATCCCTGAGGTTAAGCTTAGAATGGAAACTACTGCAGCTATATAGACTGATCAAATGGCCGCAAGATAATACTCTGTATATGGACTTAGCCCAAGGAGAACGAGAGGGTCATCTATCTTCATTAAACAACTGCAGGCAATGGTAGGCTTGATCCTACAACGATTGCAAAAACCATTATGGACCTGAACCTGAACTTGAGGGCCTGTAAACAAGCTGTCTCTGAAATGGATTGGATCATAACTACGGATGACATGAGAAATTTAAAACTGCATTGCAGTCCTTCTATTTTGGATAAAAGCATTTTACAGATAGTCGAGGCACAGATACCATATTAAGATTTCGATTAAATCTGCGCCCTTCGGGAGAAATTTGGCAAGCAGGCAATCTGTTAGACCATTGAGAAATGTTTGCCCATTGTGTAACCTATGTGTATGCCAATCTCTGTACCATATATTAATAGAGTGTGAGGGAACACGAGACTTGAGAATTTAAATGTGACCACTGGGCTGGTTAGATTCCCGAGATTGTTAGCATCGCCTATCCTCTAGACACTAAATGTTCCTGTCTCGGGAACTATATAAACTACTTAAGACTCTGAAATGGTGTGGAATATTTTGTTTTATGAAAAATGTATAAATGAACTATATTCCATTTTATGTACTTTGTGAAAAGTCTGATAATTGACTGTAGCACAATAATAACTGTTTTAAAAAGAACTCTGTGGTGTTGATGTTGGTGTGGCAGTCTGCGTACCCTGCCTTGAGCTGGTTCCCCAATCATATCTATTTTGAAATGTATAGACTGTACCTTGTCTGTAATTCCTCTAATTATGAAATAGGAATTTATTCACCTTAACTTAATCTTGATGTTTAGCAAATATCCTGTTAAGTATATCAACATTTTTCGAAGTGGGATCTGGTTTGTTCATTTCTTCAATTTCTTTAATTAATGTGTTTTACATCGTTTTCAGTTCTTGTGTGCACCTTGTCACCATGCTCTTTTAACATTCTTAACATCATGGAACTGATATATAAATGTTTATCCCGTTTAAGTTCTTTGTTGTCATTTTCATCATAATCAGGAAAATTACAAAGCCTAAGTCTTTTGGGTATCCTGTCCTACTCTAAATACTTTTCAAATGTTGATTCCGCCCAAAAAGTGTCAATTTGTTGTATTAGTTTCTCATATGTTTTACCCCTTCAGATTGAGATGTTGCTAAGGTAGGCTCCCAAAGCGTAATTATGCATAGTTTACCAGTTAGACATGTTGGATTAAAAAATCTGCAACCAACCACAGAGACCACACCAATGTCACCAAAGGTTTACTTCAGTAGTACCAGAGAAGGCAGGCGAGCAATTTCAGCCACAAAAGTGGGTAATTTATGACGAAATGATGCATAGATGCAATAGTATTTCAGTGTTTCAATCGGGCCATGACATAGTTTAGACTGAAAGTCAGCAAGAGAGACACATGTATCTCTGGGAACAAATCACAGAGGGTGAGGAATGCTTCAGGGTCTGCTCATGCATATGAATACTTATTTGGGTGGAGATCTGGGATCTGGAGATCTGGGAGTCCAAGAGCCTCACAGCGCCATTGTTATGTTATTTTGCATTTGTATAGCGCATTTTACTACTGTTATGATTCCAAAGCACTGTGGGTTGAACACCCTTGGGGACCGCAATCCAGGTCAGTAGAGAGAGTAGTGTAGTGCAACGTGCTTGGGTGCACTCAGTATGCGTGCAACCAGAGTGCAATAGATGGTGTGTAACTGCATAATAGAGCTAGTTGTGATGCGGTGGTTGTGTAAGATCAGTAGAATGTGTGCAGCAAGACCAATGGACTGTGGTATCTGCATTCTGACGTTATGTGTGCAGCTAGGCCACATTTCGAGGGGTATAGCTGCGTTCTAAAGACTGTTGACGCAATTGTGGAGGTGTGTAAGTATGTGTGCAGCTAAGCCGAATTAATCGAGGGGTGTAGCTGCGTTCTATTGTTTGTTGGTGCAGAGGCAAGACTTGGCATAGTGGTGTGTTCAATTGTCTGCATGTTTTTAGGGGGACCTTGTTCCTTTTCAGTTTCCAGTGCCTGTCGAGGGGCGTGGTAGCTCCTTGTTTCTTGACGGATCAGATTGTTTTGGCGAAGACTGATGGGTGGTGACAGGCAGATCTGTCCCAAAACTCATGTTGTTAGTGCATAGGTGCTAGCAGCGTCCTTGGTCGGGCAAATTACCACATAGAATCCCTGATGGATAGCTCTGCTAGGACATTCCAAGAAAGTTGGGATTGTCCAAGAGTAAATGCTAGAACATTCCTTGCTTTATAACTCTCCACAGGGATTTCCAGGTATGTAGGATTAGCAAGCAAGGTGATTTCCTGCATTGATAGCGTAGTGCATGTTTGCAGGGCAATAATCAAGTTCGTAAGTGCTATTAGTGCTTGGGTTGTTAATTCTGCTAGATAGATTACCAGTGTGTGGTTCTGCTGTAATCCATGTGCGTAGAATTAGCAGGCAAGTGCCTTCTTTGATTGATTGTGTAGTGTATGATTGCATAGTCTTGATCAGGCTCATGAATGTTATTGGTTCTTGGGTTTTGGGTCTAGCACAATACAATCGCCCCTGATTACTTGTGATAGATTGCTTTAGACCTCACAGCGTACACAATTCTTGCGGATGATATGTCAGGTACAGACTTCTGTCACTGTCCCACTACGATTCGGGTTCCAAGACTGGGCAAAGCTCTAGGCAGTGGAATTAGATAGCGTCAAGCCTGATGGTATCATTATCCCCAGTTACCAGTATATTGTGGACCACGCATTGACAGTTGTACGGACTGGGTCAAATGAGGAAGAGTTTTCATAATTAACAGCGAAAATATTAGAGCGGAGATGTTAGGGACATTCTCTGGACCTCTTGATCCATACATGTGCCAGTTTGAAAACAAATTCACACCAATAAGAAGCAAACTTGGCCTGAGCCACCAAAGTACAATACAAAATCTAGGGTGAAAATACTACCCATAGAATTATACTTAACCATGCCAATTCACTTAAATACATCATTTCCCATCGCATAAACAAAGATGAACGCCACGCCATGAAAAAGAAATGCAGACTTGCCTGAAATAACTAAGAAACTCAGCCTCCCTGAAGATTGATGAAGTCATGAAAACGTGCGTTAGGAGGAGAAGCTAAAGACAGGTAACAGAGCGCCTGCCTTTACATCTTTAACCAAAAATCAAAGAAGGCACTGCCAGGCATATAACAAAAACATTTCCGCACATAACAATTTAATCTCATGGTTCTCTGATAGCCATAAACCTCAATGGTTGCTTTCATGTCGGATAAGAGCCTCAAGCAGCTCGATGGATAAAGGAATGTAAGGGTGAAAGTGGGCATCAGTGGCGAGTGCCCCTTCCCAAAGATCTAGGATGAGGGAGGAGCCCATTGGTATGCATCCTGGCTAAGGGATAGGAGTAAAGCCATTTTCTACTGCTAAGAAAGTATGGTCCGAAGTTAGTGTCAATGTGGTGAAAAAGGAAGCCCATTAAACTGAATGAAACACTTTTACGGTGCTCTGCCAACCCTTCTGTTTTTGGGTCAATTCGGGAATTGAAGCAAAACAGACCTCTGAAGTTAAGAGCCCCCCACCTCTGACGAATAAAGCAATACTGATCAACATGGACAAAGTGGACATACATGGCCACAAACTTGTGGCAGTCTTTCCAGCAAACATTTTTGCATCAACATTTGTTAATGACAATAGGCAATATGAAGCACAATCCATTAGGATTCAACAACAATGCAATGATGGGTTTCTGAAGGGACGATGGTAGCCAGCTACACTCTAAAGACTCCTGCCATACTGTAAATAAATGAGGCACCAACATCTGTATTTATTGTGAAAATCTGCCACCAAAACCCAGAGAATTGCCCATAGGGACACAGTCTGTAGCCATGGAGGGAGTTTCCAAAATCAGTTCCTCCTCTAGAGCAAGAGTATGCAAAGGAATAGTTGCAAGATAGGAAACCACTGCATTTAAGTTAAGTGCATTGCGATTATACTAGCGTGTGGTGTAAAAGTCAACACAACCAGTATTTATGTCTCTAGATCGGAAGAGGAGGCCACAAACCCAGGCCTCAATGGACCAGATTTAGTTTCAGCCACATTCCTTGCATACAATTCTAATCAAAAGTACATCCATGTCCATCAGCCTCATCATACCGGCGGGCCATGACGCATCGCACAAGGAGTACCTCGCGATCCGCTAAGGATCGAAATGCTAGCAGCTTCTTCTCTCTGATAGTGACAGTGATGCAGCATACAGTAATTCTAATTTGAATAGATTCCTTCCACCTATGGATTTCTCATCTCGTATAATCTATCTCTTGGCTTCAGGGACCGCTGGGGCTGTAATGCCCCGGTAATTCCCCAAAGCTAGGCGCCGGAAAAAATGCAGAACTCTGGTGGAAGCGTGCCGTTCTTACCGTCACGGCTACCTCCGGGTTGTAATTACCCCCAATGTCTCTATGCACTCCGTACTGGAAATGACGTTGAGGCCAATGATGCTCCCCAACCCATGTCCTTAATTAATTTTTTCCACGCGCTCTGCTGACTTCAGGTACATGCTTCGTTATAGGTTTTGTTGGTTTCACGCCATGTCAAATCCCTCTGAAACCTGGGGTTTCAAGCATTGCGCCAACTGTGGACTATAAATGTCCTTTTCCAACCCCCACAGAATTTGTCTCTAGAGTCTTGGGGAAGATGAAGACATGTAGGACTGGGGGTGGTCAGTTGATTCACGCTTAGGCGCTTCAGTAGTGGGTTGCAAAGCTGTTTACCATCAGGAAAAAGACATGAAACTGGTTGGTTCAAGGGTACACGGTGGGGAGTGAATACGGAAGAATGTTCCCAGTTAAAGAAAGATGAGCATCTCAAGAGATACCGCAAACCCAGCAGTTCCTCTTTCTACCATTCATTGTCTTCCAAGGAGTCACAGCTCACAGAAATCCTGTGAAGATGTATCCACAGAGGTACCCTTTCGAACTCCATCTTCCACCTAGTAGGAATGGGAGATATTTAAGCTTAAGATGCTTGACATCTTTGCCAAGGCCCTGGCACCGACATCTTTGACCTTGGCACCATCAGGTTCCACCACGCTCAGATGAGTTGGCAGAGTACCTGCAGGGTACCACGATCGTACAACTTTTGGATGGCCATTGTTCCCCCGGCAAAGACACGTCACTGCACCGAAACGCTCTGCCTGCTGATATTGGTCGTCCTTCTTCAATGCTGACTGGCGGATCTGAGACACCTCGAGAATATGGTCCCATTCCCATTGAAGCATTCAAGATAAAGATGGGGGACATCTTTAATGAGGGTGATCCCATCCCTTTTGGCTGGAACCTTTATGCCCCAGAGAGGTCAGGGATTTCCCTGAGGAGTTGTATAGGGAAGATGGTGATTTGCTGGACCTTGCCACAAATCTGCAAGAAGCAATTGAGTTAGACACATCTCTGAATTTGGAGATGTTACCTACACCAACTCCAGGTTAACCTCAGGCTTCCTTCCAACGAGGTGGTGGAGACCTTAGAGTTGTTCAACCCCTTCCTGACAAAAGGTCCAATTAAAGCTTACTGGCATTCTAGGCAAAGAACCACAGAGGGAGACATTTGCTGCCCATCAACAAAGCAAAGGAGGTGCATGTATTGGAGTTGTGGTCTTATCCATCTTCAGTCCCAACTGTGGACCAAGGGGCTAGTGAAGAAAGACAAATCAGCGCCCTTAGATCTGTCTTTTCTTTCTTCACACACACCGCCACTGTGATTGAGGCTGCCGTGGCGAACCTGAAGACTTGCCTTGCCTCCTACCAGAGAGAGCAAGAGGCTGGATGACTGTGATAGAAGAGTTTTAGGTTCTGGCAGTCTGGGTTTGAATTTCATAAATGCCTCAAGTGCCCTAGCAAAATTATCTTTTGACTTTTGGTTGGCATGCTTGGGGGTGGCTGAATATTTGTCAGCTGAAGAGGTGAGAGAGGGATCTGAGGCTATAGTTAAGGATGGTAAAGAGATGTCCTACCAAATTCGGCTGACTGCGTGGCATGTTCTATGGCAACGTGGATAGTGTTGAGGAGGTACTCATGGATGAGGATTTATCCGGAATGTTCAGGCTAAGCTCCTGGACATGCTGTTTGATGACAATGACTTCTTTGGGGCAAAGACTGATGAATTCCTCCAGAGGTTCCAATCCTCAAAGACAACTGCCAAGTCCTTGGGTCTGTCATTCAGTAGCAACAGCCCACGGCCCCCCTACAAGAGTTGCAGGGGCTTTCTACCCTTCCCTTCCTATGTCCACATAGGCAGGGGCCATGCTCGCATGAGCAAGCAACAGCTGTAGTGCCGTCCAGCCATATGTAGAAGCTGCAGTACATTTTGCAGACGTTTGTCGGCCTCAGCTGTGCCCTCTGCAACCCCAGGTGCGAATTCCTGGTGAACGAGACTTCCACCACTTCACCCCTATGGGGGCAGAAGAATCTCCCTGTTCAGCACGGAATGGTGTCTCATCACATCTGATAACTAGGCCTTAAAGGTTGTTCACCAGGAATATTACCTCCGGGTCATCCTGCCTCCAGCCAAAGCTTGCCTCTCGACCCTCTACTGTTGGAGGAGGTTTGCCAGCCTCTGGAGAAAGGTGTCATAAATGTGCCCTACTCAGAATGAGGCATGGGCTTGTGCTCAGTCTATTTTCTGGTACCGAAGATGGGGCTTGCTCGTATACTAGATCTGCAGCGCTTGAAACTTTACCTGCGCAACAACACGTTCAAGATGGTCACTCTGACTGAAAACCTCTAAGTCGTAGACCCGCAGGACTGATTGGTATCACTGGATCTCCAAGAAGCCTACTTCCCTGTGCTGGTTCATCTGAAACATAGGAAGTACCTGAGATTTGTGGTGGGGTATTGCCACTACCAGGACAGGATCATGCCATTCGGCCTGTCTTTGGCACCCACCATCTTCACCAAGCTGTAGGCAGTGTTGGCTGCTTGCCTCAGGAAAGCAAGCATTAATGTCTTCCCCTACCCAGACAACTGGCTTGTCCAGGCTCACTCCCATGACCTGCAATAGTTCATCTGTTGGGATTCAAGACGTCCCGGTTGTCACTGTCCCAGACGCTCAGTCTTTTGGGTGCTGGGCACTCTCCTGGCCAAGGCCTTCCTGCGCAAGGACTGAGTGACAAACATCTCCAGTTGGTTTATGTCCTGCAATCACAGGCATGAGTTCTGATATTTGCCTTCATGCACTTGCTGGGTCTCATGGCCTCCTGCATTCTTGTAGTACTAGAGGCCCGGGTGTGCATGTTGTCGCTCCAGTGGCTTCTCAGTTGTCAGTGGTCTCAGTTTCATGGGCACACATCAGAATGTCCACAAGTCTTGGTGAGAGTATCCAAGAATCTTGCATGGTGGTCCCTACGAAACAACCTGTTGAAGGGAGCACTGCTGCAACAAAACTGGCCCCAAATAAGAATAATCTCATATGCATCCTTGAAAGACTGGGGTTCTCACATGCAAGACCTGATGGTGAGCGGCATGTGGTCTCCATCGGTATTACAAAAGCACGTCAACCTGCTAGAATTGAGAACCAACAGGCTGGCCATGTTCCCTTTCCTTCCTTCAGTGCAGGACAAGACAGCGCTTATTCTGATGGACACCAGCGTGATATGATAGGTTATTTATAACGTGCTTAATACCCAGAGGTTTCTAAGCGCGGACCTGGGGATCGAACCCGTGTTGCTCTGTATCGTCTTGCTTCCAAGGCAAGCACGTTGCTGCTGAGCTATCCTCCCGAAACACTACACTACATCTAGAGAGGTGGTGTAGGGACCTTGCCTCTGTGCAGAAAAGCAATGGGACTGTGATTTTGGGGTCCAGAGAACGATGTGTCAGCAGATCATTTCACTGGGACAGTGAATGGCATTACAGATGCCTTGTCAGGTCCCAAGTACGTTCCTTGCAGAAGCAGGATGCACCAGTACCGTTCATCCTGTCAAGGGTACACCAGCCAAGCAGGAAGTGAGGTACTACGTGGCTCGCAAACCCCCTGGGAAAGCGCGTTTGGGTGTTTTATTGAATGGATAGTGGAAGTTAGGGTAACCGGATAAAGGGTTAAGGAGAGGTATTGGATAGGTGGGGGAAAGTAGGGAAATTCTTGATAGTTCTTTTCTTTTCTCCTTGGCTCACACGTGTCACAATCACACAACCCTGTGGGTTACACATACATACAACATGCATGGTACAGCAACTTGTTTCCTCACCAGTTTGTTGTACTTTTGGTTACATCACCAGAAGCTAATTCCTACCCACCCTTGCTTATGATATTACATGCAACATCAGAAAGCTTCACCCTTTCACTTCATGCATTACACATGTTAGTACATTAGTGACTTGGGGATTGTGTGGCCTTTGCATTAGTCAATTGTAATTTGGTCACAATATAGGAACACGTGGCTTATCTGTGGTTCTCTTGCTGCAGGCTTGAAGTGCTGTGTGACTGGCAAAATCTGTAGCCCAGGAGCGATATTCACAGACTCTTCAAAGAAGAAATGATCGTATCAGTAACATGACATTACATACATTGAACACTGCATTTGCTATTCAGATCCTCAAACTCTGGGCTACGTGTCCGCTCTTCAGACAAACTTACGGTGAGCACCAAGAGCGTTACTGATCTGATCGCTGAGGTGGGACAAGGATGCCCCAGTCGGTCGAGTAAGGGCACAGGACTCTAACCTGCTCAGGAGATTGAGTACCCTGCTAGGCCTTGCACTGCATCTTCAGAGAAGCGAGCTCGGGGTGGCTAGGGTCACGTCTGCTCGCCCCAAGCTCTGATAGCAAGTGCCTTGTTTAGAGCACGGCTGGTATTATAAAGCTCAGCCACACCCTAACATGGCCACCGTGCCTGATGGGAACTGTACTTCCCAGCCTGCATTCCAACACAGGGTTCTCATAGCTCTCAACTCACACGCTTTTGGAGGGTGTCACTCATCCTTGTAAACAGCTGACTCACCCACCAAGCCTCCTGCACGCCCATTCGTTTCAATGGGCCTCTCACCCGCCAAAAATAAAATCGGGTGTTTTCACCCAATTTTGCGACACAAATGGTTGAGAGCTATGGGATCTGCACCAGTTTTATAAGGGGCACAATAAGGTGCACCTTGTAACGGCTTGTGCCTGGCCAGGGTGGGAGTGCCGAAGAGCCCCCACAAAGGCATATTATGGGAATCAATGTTTGTGGGCCCATTACTGCAGCTATATTGCTGCACGTTTTCTGCACTCCTTGGTTGGCCTGATGGTAATCCCCCCAACCCCATTCCTGGGTAGGCACTGGGACAGGGCTTGCGTGAATAAGTGGCATGGACCTCTCATAACAAGCAGGGAGCATGGGCGTTCTCTTCTGGTTCCATTACCGATCTTCAGGACCAAAACCCACCCAGTCCAACAAATACCATACTGTTCCCCCTCACTCTTAGCCTTCAGTTTAGGACAGCCTTCACTTGATATTAAGGATGGTTGTCTATCAGCATATGGAGAGGCCGTTGGGAGCACATATTTGCAGGTGCGGGTTTCAGAACTGTAACATGGATCACTCAGGTGGATGGGTAGTGTGGTGGTAACTTCAATTGTACAGTCAATGGGCTTAGTACCTCCACAATGGTAAAGGTGCCTATGTACCATGGTTGCAGTTTTTTGAGACCTCGCCATTGCAGGTTGCGCATTGAGAGCTGTGCCTTGTCACCCATCCTTTATTCTGGAGCTGGTCGTCGTCTTCTGTCAGCGAACCTTTTGGACGTGTGTTTGGCATGATTTAAGTTTGTCTTGGCATTTTTGAGTTTCTCCTGTAACTATGCATGATAGGTACTAATCATTGTTATACTAGTAAGTGAGGATGCCAGCATTTGGATCGCTCGCAGGAGCGTTTGTGTGATTACATATTATGGTAGCATACCCAATGAGCTGTGATCCTGATTGTTATACACACATTCTGTGGTCGATAACACATGGTATCAGGAACACATAGGTTGCATTATAAAGCACTGCAAATAATTGTATTCAATGCGTATTTCGTGCCACACGCCAAAAAACCATAACACAAAGATACGTCCGAGGAGCAAGATATAATGTTAAAAGAGTTTTTTACAAATTAAGTTAGACAGGGAATCACGCATAGTGTGAATGGTAGACTATTCCAAACATTAGGTGCCCAAGCATCAGATCTTGTACCTCTAAATCTCTTCAATTTAAAGCATGGCTGGGAAAGCTTGTTGATATCAATTGAACGCAGCAGTCTGTTACCTGGGGCATCTTTTAGGCGGTCTGATAAATAGTATCGTATCGTTTCCGGTCTGACATTTATGGGTCAGCGTGAGAATTTTATGCGAGATTCTCTGCTTAACCAGCCGCCAGGGGAGGGCAATACTACACCATTTTGGGTTATCTAAAGAATTTTTCGGTTCTTCAGTGAGGTGCCTGCCAACAAGCTGTTACAGTAATCCAGCTTAGAGTTAATAAGAGCACAGGCCACAAGTGATATATTTTTCTCTGATAAGTAGGGACTGATCTGTTTCAAGAGCTTGATAGTAAATGCGCAAGAGGACCGCAAGTGTGAAATATGACTGATCCTGGAGAGGTGAAAATCTAAATATACTCCTAATGGTTTGACATTGGAATCAACAGGGAGGGTACAGAGTGATGAATCAGCAATGACTCCCCCCGCAAACCTGGCCTGGGACCCTTCTCATGTGGCCAGGGTCAGGCAGACACTTCCTGAACCTGGGGGTAGTGTTCTGCGGGAGAATCACATGGGGGGCAGTCAGGAAGACTGGGAAACCCCTTTTTTTAACTTTCCCCACAATCCCACACTTCTAATGGCTTATTGCCAAGTAGAAGAAATAAAAATAAATAATGATGTTAGTTGGGACTACAAGTCACAGAATCTCCTAAGTACTCGGACGAGGAAGAGGGCTGAAGAGCAATGTTGCAGGAGTAGTCAGCCTGCTAAGCCTAGTGACCCACACCTGAGGGAAGTAGAGAGGCTTAAAATGTCCCCTCAGGTGCAGGCCATGAGCTGCAGATGAAGCTGTAGCAGTCACAGCAGTAGCAGCAGCAGCAGAAGCATAGAACAGTGTTGGCAATCCAAGCAGAAGTGGGTGAGACGAAGAGATACCGGGACTTTGACCAAGCAGATTTCAGCTGCCTGTCCTGAGAGGGAAAGGTGAAGCCTGTTTCCCCAAGATCTGAGGTACAGAGGTTGCGCAGCGTAAGGCGTGAAGACTGCTTTCCCACATGTGAACATATATCCAAGTAGAATCACGAAAGTTATATTCAAGTGACGGTTGATTGTCATACAATGAAAAGTCTGAAAAGTAGCACTAGCGTATAAGCAAACATTAATTTCACTTGCGTAAGAATAAAATGCTTTAAATATGTTGATTGGATACTAAAACTCTTGAAAACAAATGAAAGACTGGTTGTGTGTGCCTAAAAGTGATTCTAAGGTAAAGGTTAACCTAACAACCAGTTGTGAAGCAGTTGAAAAGAATGTGACACTGAACTTAAGTGACTGAACATTATTAATTGTGAGTTCAGGGAACAAGCATTGCGCTAGTCAATGAGTGGTGCAAACATTGCCCAAGGCAAAGAGAGATACAAGCATTGCCAGAGCCACAGGTTGGTCAGATATTGTCTAAAGCTAAAAGACTAGCAGCACAGCATGCAGTTAAGCTACTCTTGTTGGCAGGAAACCAAGAGGTGAATGCAAGGCTGTAAAAAGGTGAATCGTGTTGATAATTCCCTAAAGGTTGATGTAACTCACATTGCCAAAGCCATAAGGAATGGGTGCAATTATATCCTTAAGGGCTTTTTTGGTTGTTGATGTGGAAGAAAGACAAGAGCGGCAAAGAGGCTGCCCTTCTGAAAAGTGAAGGTTCTGAAGAAGAGTGTCTTACCTACATGAAGGTGCTAAGGAACTCTAATGTGACTGTTGTCTTTTCTGGAACACTGCTAAAAGTTACAAAGGTACACACTGTTTGTTGTTTTGTTGTCAGTAGATTTAAAACTTCCAAGCCCAGTTGAATGTGGAACCACTTAGGGCAGGCGAGTAGATCTGTATGGTGAACACTTGCAGAGGTTGAACTGGTATGAGAGTTCCCCGGGTAGAAGCAGTGGTGCTATGAAGCCATCCTTACAAAGATATAAATAGTGCTACAAAATGCTGTGAAGAGAGACTTACGAGTGCTGTCAAGAAGCAGTGATTATTTTACCTTGCCAAGAGATGTGTTTCTGTGACTCTGACATGGAACTGTATTTCTTCTTTGAAATTTCTAAATTGTGGTAATGAATTATGATTATAAAATCATTGATGCTATTTGATGAAGAGGAAATTATTACTCAAGGAAGGACAGAAATATTTCTGTTGGTTGAACATTGACCTTTCTTTTGACACAGTGAAGGAGCTAAGAAATGAATTGGTTACCAGGAGAGACGCTAAATATATTAGAAACACAATTGTTGACATTATTGTGAACTGCCATATATTTTCTCGTGTATGTTATGTTTAAGTGTGAGGGTCAGATATACTGTGTTAGAGTGTCTCCTTTAGTTTTGATAGGCAGGGAAATCCTCGCCAGGGTAGGGATATTGAGGTGTTTGACGCAATTTCTGGTTTAATAAAATGGCATATTTTGAGAAATCATCCAAAACTTGTCCACCTCGCATTTCTGACCCTCACAACAGTGAGCAATCTTAAATTGACTACACTGGGGCTCCAACCTTTTTTAGCCGCGGACCTGACCCTACAATTAAGAATTCAGTCTTGTTATCATTCAAGGCCAACAAATTGGTGGCCATCCAAGACTGAATCATGTAGATCCAATTGATGGCTTCAACATCCTGTCCATAATCACCCAAAAGTTCAAGAATTATTTGTATGTCATCTGCGTAGTTCGTATATCTGACATTAGAGCCATCCAGCAGATTAAAGAGAGGAGGTTTGTATATGTTACAGTGTCGGGAATAAACAAGAGCCAGGACATGCTTTAAATTCTCTGGCTTCAAATCTGCAGACCGGGGACCAAGAAAAGACCCAATCCATGTTGCTGCACTGTCTGAGCAGTTCACGATTTTACTAAGCTTATTGATGAACAGGGACTAATTACTTTTAAAATGTCTTCTAAATCTACTATTCTGAAAGCAAAGGATAATAGGTCGCCTACCCCTACCTTAAGACCCTGAGTCACACCAGGTTAGATCCAAGGTAATCTCATGTAATTTTAGGATTACTCATACCACATGTGATTATCAAAAATGTTTTCTTTTTATTGTTCAGACAACACATGCCTAAAATAAAACAGGCGTGCAAGCGCCTAAATCTGTAAAAACACACTGTGCTAGTCACTTACAATCTAACTGGTGTAGACACACCAGACCTTTCAAACATGGAGAAAGGTAACGAGAAAAACAGTGTATATTACTGCAAGCATGGACACATGTAGTTTCAGGGAAGAATCAAGATACATTAGAGTCTCCCAACTGTGATGTATACCTCAAAGGTTTGTTGACCAGAGCGGGTCTGCTAGTTCTGTGCTTTATTTATTAACCGCTCTGTGCTGATTTACCTGCGTTGATATAGGGTGACTGAGAGTTGCTCAATACATATCAGCTACCCTTTATGCAATTTACTGAAAATGAGAGATAGGAATCAAGAAAGTGAAAAAGTTCCTATTAGCAAGTCGACATATGTTTCCGCCTTTGTGACTCATACGGAACTCTTTCTTGGTGCCGTTGGTTCTGATGGTAATAGTGGCCGTCTTCAGGACAGAAACAATTTTGTTGTTTTCAGTAATAGATACTTTCCCATTAATAGAACATCTAAAATGAAATGTATAAAAAAAAAAAAGTGTTTTACTGAGAGCATTTTATCAGCCAAAGCTAAAAACGGTGGTAACTAACAGTATTCAAACCATTGTTTCTTGGACTAACCTTAGTGTTTCTCAATTTCTTTGGGACGTATATGGTAACTTTATCGGCATTTTCATCCGGCTCCTAAACGGATGCCACGCATTCAATTTATTTTCATGCACTGTATTTGTAGAAATACATACAGTCATCAATATTTCCTTTGTGCTACTTAGTCACTTGAATATTTGCCAGTTAGTAACACTAACTAGTTAAAAATACCTTTAGTGGCTAAACTTGTGACGAACTGGTGAAGGCAAAAAACCACTCAGCGTGGTTCACGGTGGTGCTGTGTTCACACTGTTGCCACTTTCATCTGTTGATATGGATGAGCAGCGGCTGTGAAAAGTAACAGGGTCAGTCATTACTCGTTGCACTAAGTAAATTCTAATTCTTAGTTTGTTCTTGTTTAATTAATTCATAATTTACCCGTCTATAAAAGGCTGAACCTTTCATAATTATTAAAGCATTCTGCTCAAAATTGCATTTGTCTTGTTGAGATATTTGGGTTGCAAAACATGGCATTTAAAACTACGTGTAAAACATGGCATTTTAAACTACGTGCTTTGGATTGCAAAACATGGCATTTTAAGCTACGTGCAAGACAAGTGTATAGCCCCAAAATGTGTTCGTACTCATGTCTATAAAGGGTTGTGGATGACAGCTATTGGGTTATTACGTGCTGAGTAAATATAGGTAGATAAGCCAACCTAGTGCCTTATGGGCATTGAAGTCTATAGCGAGTTGTCAAGGAACCGCGATTGATTTACTAAAGCACAAATTCCAGCTATGGAAATGCTGCGTTGCAGATCTATGTCTAGTCAATAATCGCCCAGTGCCTTCCTAGTTCTGAAGCATCTCATACAGTGACTGACTCCGCCTGTGTTTCCACGCATTGTCAAATGCACGAAAGGAAATGGTTTGGATAACTTGTGCTATATGCACCATTCTTACGTGTCTTAACTCACCTTCAAAAGGGGGCCATTCAAACTCCTTGCGCTCGTATAAGTCAGGAGTGTTCTGTTTCACCGGAAAACATTTCTTGCCGGCTAAGTGTGTTACTTAAACGAACGTCGTGATCACGTGCTGTAGAGTCACGCGCACGTTCCAAAAAAAGGGTTTTACAAACACGGATTTACTCGCCACTTCTCAAACCTAATGCTGTTATTTAAATAAACCGCCACGAGAGCCAGGGTCACACTAACGATTGTCGTTTCAAAAGACCACTTTAGGGCTGCGTGTTCTGTGTATGAGGTATTCCAGACGGTTACCCTGCTGCTGGGAAATGTAGTTTGCATAAGTAATATACTCTATGTGTCAATGTAAGCAAAAAGAGAAATTCACACAGTCACATTGTACAAAACAAGGAGATAGATATTGGCTTTCCCTGCAGGTATTTAACTAGTACATAAAATGAAAGATCTTCAACATAATTTTTGTGCGAGTCCATACATAACATGTAGTCACATAACATTGACAAATTAGTATTTTGTCCAGGTCTAATTGCAGTGCACAGTCACCGGAAATAGATTGTTTCAAAGGTCATAAACCCAGAACACTTGGCTTGTACATGATATACGGAACCATCAACCTTGTATATGTACAAAATCTTAGATGGTGTATAATCCGTTAATATTTACATAATTATACACAGACAGTTATATTCAAACAGTTTACTGTAGAGAACATTGCCCCAAGGTGCGCCTTTTCTAGTTTCTGTACCATCAAATTGAGTAAAATTGTACTGAGTTGGACATGGAAGGAAGACAGATGTCATAATGCCCTTCATAAAGCATTAGTTCCTTCTTTCACAGAACTGTATTCCATTCTACAGCTACAGCTACATTTAAGCCTCCTCTTACTGAATTGGTTTCATAAATCCAGCATTGTTCACACCTGGTTAAAGCCAAATCCCGGTCACCACCTCTTATAGTTTGTTTAACCACCTGTAGGACACACCAGAGCATCTCTGTCGGTTTGTGCTGTTTTTGTACATAGTGAGCCACCAACGGTTTGTTCTCTATTTGATCTCTTATACATGATTTATGTTCGCAAATTCGTTGTCTAACCTGCCTTTTTGTTTTGCCATAGTTCAGCCCCTTGTGAGGAGTTTTCTACTATGAGACTCTCGGCTTTGAACGACATATGTAACAAAATAGCTCCACAAAAACCTAAAGCCAAGAAAGTTTCTCAACCTTGGTTTTCAGCTAATTTATGAGAACTACACAGGTCTGTTGGCAGAACTAATCAGACGTGGTTTAAAAAGTCTACTTTAGAAAATCAAATTCAAGCTAAAAATGCTCTGTTAGAATATAAATTGGCCATTTTGCGGCCAAGAAAGATTTTTTGGGGAAAAAATTACAATCTGCCAGTAATCAACCGAGAGAAATGTTTTCCATCATATCTAGGTTCTGTAATCCAGATTGTAAAAATTCAGTACCTGATCTCACAGAAGCACGAGCTAATCTGTTGAACTCCTTCTTTATAGACAAGATCAAAAAAATAAGGATAGACATTGAACAGACTATTCATACAAACCCATTGATATGCGCTACAGATTCTGTGGTATCTAAATCTATCAGTCTTCAAGATCAGATGTCTTCATCTGTGTTTGAATTTCACCCAGTTACTGAAAAAGATATCAACTTATTACCACCCTTAAACCCACTATCGACTCTCTCTCTCCTTTACCAGTTTATGTAGCAAAAAAATGGGCACAGAGTTAACCCCATTTATCACGACTTTTGTTAACAAGTCTTTGCTAACAGGGATCGTCTCGGAGAGCCTAAAGCTATCCATAGTTTCACCTCTACTAAAAAAAACATTATTGGACGCAGAGGTTCTGCAAAATTATCGTCCTATTGCAGGTCTGTCCTGGCCAGCTAAAATTCTTGAGAAGGTGGTTACTAACCAGCTCCAGGAGTTTGTTGAACATGAATTATTGCTAGATAAACTCCAATCAGAATTCCGACCAAAATTCGGAACCGAGACAGCCCTCCTAGTAGTACAGGATGAATTACTGAAGGCTGCGGACCAGGGGGAGCTCACACTTTTGGTGATGCTGGATCTGTGCGCGGCTTTTGATACAGTGAATCACGAAATCCTTTTAGAACGACTACAGAAGGTAGGAAGAGTTTCAGATTCTGCATTGAACTGGTTCAAGACTTTTCTGACTAATCGTCAGCAGCGTGTGAGACTGGGAGAGTTCTTGTCGAACCTCATTTGTTTAAGTTGTGGAGTCCCACAGGGATCCTCTTTGTCCCCGTTACTGTTTAATTTATATATCCAACCCCTTTTGGAAATTCTTAGACAGTATGGATTGGATTTCCATTCTTATGCCGATGCTACCCAGATATACCTGCAAATTATTAATTTTCAAGAAGCGTTTAGCAAACTGGAGCAATGTCTGACAGAGGTAAGCAGCTGGATGTCAAAGAACTATTTACAGCTTAATGCTGCTAATACCGAACTCCTATTATTCAGTCCTAAACATTTGCTGACAGCTGCTAAAAAACTACCTGTACCAACACTAAAATCTGGGATGCATGTGGCAAGAAGACCTGGGGAGTGAAATACAGGTGGGAGCTAAGACTAAAGCAGTCTATTTCATCCTGAGAATTCTACGCCAAGCTCTTCCTTATATCCCTAATGAGGCTCATGCCGCTGTGGTAGGGGCACTAACTAGCGCCCACCTTGACTATTGTAACAGTCAATTGATGGTCATCCCCTCCAAACAACTTCAGCGACTTCAGAGAGCCCAGAATGCGGCCATTAGATTGATATTTAAATTGGGCAAATTTACTCATGTATCATCTTACCGGAGAGAGCTACACTGGCTCGTAATTGCTGACCGCATCAAATTTAAAACGGCCTGCATTATTTTCAAATGCATTAATGGCATTGCCCCTCTGTATTTGAGAGAGCTAATTCAGCCTTAACACCCAGTAAGACAACTACGCTCTAGTGACAGTCATCTTCTGGTTATTCCCCATTCAATCTGTACCTCTGGAGGTGACAGAAGATTCTCGGTTTTTGGTCCTAGGTTGTGGAATTCTTTACCCTTTCAACTTAGGACCATGAGCTCTCTTCTGCAATTCTGCCGAGCACTGAAAACCTTTCTATTTAGGTAGATAGCCCTGTTTTCTTGGAGGTCCTGTTTCAATTGAAATATTCTACTTTTGCTGTTGTCACCTGCGCCAAAATACGATTAAGTTCGTCACGTGCGCGTTACAAATGTACAAAATCAAAATCAAATCATGACTTCCAAGTGGACTGTTAACTTCAATGTGTTCCTGGAGCTGAAGATAAACTTTCCTGTACAGGATCTTCAAGATGGACGGGACGTTCGTTACGGTACGATAATTGCTGATCACCGCAGGGTCCTGGGTTTCCTTCTTTAATAAAGGTATGATCCATTCTTCCTTCAAGCTATTAGGTACACATGATGCTGAATAAGAGGTATTCACAATTTTAGTGATCCAAGGGATGAGGGTGTCTAACAAATCCTTGATCATAATACTGGACAAATATCCCCCTTAAAAGTTATGGGTTTCAATCTCTTTACAATATCATATACCTCACTCTTAGAAACCTGTTCGAAAGAGAACTTCGGCAGGTTGAGGTTAGTCATGGTATTTAAAAGGTCACGATCTATGTTCGTAGGAAGGGAAGTGGGCTATAAACATAGTTGTCATTTTTTGATGACCTGGTGGTGCACGGTATGACGTCCTTTCAACGCCTGCATTTCCATCCCCTGGCATTTTAATGTTCATATTACAACGCTTACTATGACCACTTTGCTTACTTGTACCTGAGTCAGATGCCAATCTGCAACCTTGCACTACATGGATTAGGTAGTATTCGGCTACTCCAAGCAGGCCGCACTGTCCACTGCTAGATTTCGACCCTAGACAGGACACACACTGCACCTTACCCCCCTCACACAATGTTCCTCCCGGGCCTTTACTCTATACTACTGAGAACCATTCTCCACATCACCAAGTCTGCATGCCTGCCCAGCTCACCCCTTAACCTGACCAGCCTAGGCACCGCATCACCCACCCTCACAGAGCCCAGCACCACAATCATGCTTACCCTACTCGCCCCCCCATGCCTTTCGGACAGGCTGACCAGATTACGATCCAGACTTCCCAAAATACACGAGCCTAGAGCCAGGGACTCCACACAATCCATACTCACACACCGAACATCCATTAGCTCCTGCGCTAACCTTACGCTAAAAAAACCCGAACCTAAACCCATCAACTCCACTACAACCAACAATAGAGCGCTCAGCACAGCTCCCACCCCCACCCCTGCCAAAGCCAAAACCCTACCTATAAAAGGTGCCCTCATCAACGCACGCTCCATGATTGCCCATGCCACGGACATCGCTGATCTCATTTTAGCTGAAGATCTAGACTTCCTAGCCATAACAGAGTCCTGGCTTCATGCAGCCGCAGGCCCAGCCCTTTCGCTAGCCATCCCCACTGACTACACCATCATCCGAGCGGACAGATCTGAAGCTAAAGGCGGTGGTTTGGCCATCATTGCCAAGACCCACCTTAACATCAGACTCAACTCCGCCACACACCACCCATCATGTGAATCACTTACAGCCAAACTACCCATCGCTAACTCCCAAACAATATCCATTCACTTACTATACAGACCGCCCGGACCCCTGGGATCTTTCGAGGAAGACCTCAATGCCATCCTTACCGACAACCTAAAAAATTCCTCACAATGCCTTCTCTTAGGAGACTTCAATTTAGGCTACAAAGACCCCAAAGACAATCAAGCCACTCTCATCAGTAACACCCTGTCTGAACTAGGCTTCACACAAAAAGTAACCAGCCCCACCCATAACAAAGGGAGAACCCTTGATTGGATAGCAGACTATAACTGTGCCGTATCGATCACTAACAACACTCCCCAATCCTGGACCGACCACCACCTCCTCTCCTTCTCACTTGAGGCCTCAAGCCCTACAACCAACATGGCACTAGCCCCAGCCATCCACACGAGAAGCAAAAAAAATATTACAGTAGAAAAACTGATCCCACTCATTCTTCCTACACTAAGCCAACTCCAAGACTCTAATCCCTATGACCTCGTAGAAGGCTATAACAACACCATGCGCATAGCCTTAGACGCCATTGCACCATTGAAACTTAGAAAATCCAAACCAAAAAAGCACCTCAACCAATGGTTCTCCAGCCATCTTAAAACCCTTAGATTGGAAAAGAGTAAACTGGAACAAGTCTGGAGACAATCTCCGACTGACCACAACAAACTATTGCTTAACAAAATAACGGCCAACTATAAAAAAGAAATCATAGCGGCCAAACAAGAATCCTATAACCAGAGAATCTCCCAATCCAACTCCAGCTCCAGAGAATTATTTACTATCCTGAAAGAATTGGAAACCCTGGTAACAATCCCAGATACTTGCGTTAAAAACAAACAATGGTGCACCAGTGTCCAAAATGCACTAAACAACAAAGTCACTGGCCTTCAAACAAAAATTAAAAATAAGAAAGACTCCCTCACCAATCTTACCAACCCCATCAACGCCCACTCGAGCCCTCCACCCTCACACCACACACCTAACACTGCTCGCTTCAGCTTTTCCAAAGTCTCTTCCCTCGAAGTAGAAAAAATAATTCTTGGCCTTAAACCCTCCAACTGCAAAGGTGACCTCTGCCCCCCACAAATCATTAAAGACGCGGCACGAGACCTCTCGCCATTCATCACCAGACTCATCAATGCCTCTTTTTCCTCAGGAACAGTCCCCAGTAACCTTAAAGAGTCCTGGGTCCTCCCTCTCCTCAAAAAACCCTCCCTTGACCCGTCCATCCCAACCAACTACAGACCGATTACCACCGTCCCATTCCTGCTCAAGATACTAGACAAGACAGCATACCAACAAATTCAAAAGTATCTTGAAACAAACCACCTTCTAGGTATAAGACAATCCGGCTTCAGACCCCAACATGGAACTGAAACAGCCCTGATAGATCTGAAAGCCCAAATAGACGACCTTAGAGATAACGGGAAAACTGCATTACTACTCCTGCTAGACCTCTCTGCGGCGTTTGACCTAGTTGACCATAAAATCCTATGTAATCATTTAGACTCAGCTGCCCACTTTTCAAAGAAGCCATCAGTTGGATTGAGTCATTCCTCAACAACAGATCCATGCGAGTCTTCTCCTCCTCTGCCGCCGCCGAACCCATCCCCATTACATGTGGAGTCCCACAGGGCTCGTGCATCTCCCCCACTCTGTACAACGTGTTCACAAAGCCCCTGTTTGATGATCTAGATGGCCTGGGTATCACCTACACTAACTATGCCGATGATACACAGATCCTCATCCCGTTGACGGGAGATTACAACCAGGATTTGGCCTTGGTGAACAGGGTGTATCTCATCATCCAGGCATGGATGGCTTCGCACAGTCTATGCCTGAATGATGACAAAACTGAACTCATCATCCTTGGATCTACGTCCAACCTAACCAAACTCGACCACAATTATGCCAACTTCATCATAGATGGGAACCTAATCAAGGTTTCGAAAGAAGTATAAACCCTAGGAATATACCTCGACTCCTCCCTAACCTTCCACAAACAGGTTAGCTCGATGGCATCCTCTACAGCCTACACATGTAAGCTCATAAGAGCAGCCAAACCCTTCCTCTCCACCCACAGCTGCACTACACTAGCCAGAGCATTGGTATTATCCAAACTGGACTATTGTAACGCCCTCTACATAGGAGCCACCAAACAAATCACCAACAAAATTCAGACGCTACAAAACAACGCCCTTAGGGCAGCACTCAATATTCCCAGGAGGGAACACATTTCCAATATCAGGAAATCCCACAACTGGCTCAGCACAACAGACAAAATCCTGCTTAAAGTAGCATCGCTCACCCACAAATGCCTGAATAATGCTGCCCCACGCTATCTGGCAGACAGAATATGCAAACACAGCCCCATCAGACCCACCAGAACCTCCAATGCTAATCTGCTCACCGTCCCCAGGTTTAAACGCACTAAAATGGGTGGCAACAGCTTCCAGGTGAAAGCACCTCAACACTGGAACTCCCTACCACCATCGCTCAGAACTCCCCAACCTTACTCACTTTTTAGACGCAACTACATCCATTGGTTAAAGAACACGAACCACTAACACCTCTAACACCACACGGCTGCTCTCCGCGCTGCATGCTTTAAGAGAATCTGTAAATTTGTAATACTAAACTTGTATATATTTGTAATTCTTTAAATACATCTACTGCATTCTCTCCTGCCAAACTGTACACATGTTCCTTCATCGTCACACTGTAATTATGTAATGTAAAGTATAATTATGTAATGTAAAGTATAAGCATCCTGTAACCAAGCTTTGAATCACCTTGCTGCTCATGCGCCCTCATACCCTCGGGTCTGGTGCGCAATACAAATGAATAAACTAAACAACAAATAACTAGCATTTTTGTTGGAATGTACAAGTTAAAATGACAGGGGATGAAATGGCAGGTGATGAAATGACATGAACTGTCAATTTCACTATCCAACAATATTTCCCCCGACTCCTCACCTGTATCGGCGGGACTGATGGCTGGATTTCTTTTCCTTCTGTAGTCCTTCTTTTGATGAAGGTAAGGTCTACCACGAGAAGCCACCACCCTGAGTACTTATGGGACAAGTAGTCCAGTGGCGTAGCTCCCGGGATAGCCGGAAAGGGGAAAAAGCCTAATCGGCATAAAAAACCCCTGACAACAGAGAGTAACTGTCCACTGGTTTGCAGAATCCTTCCTGTCTTTGGACTCCTGATGACACAATAGTGTGGACAAGGCTGAAGTGATGTTGCAGGCGTAGAAACAAAGTAATATGCAGTTGTGAGTCGGGCCATGATATGACAAATGACAGAAACGTCCAATGACAAGGTAAGGGAGATGGGAAAGTAGAAAGTGCTAGCAGTAAGGAAACGAGCGGACGCCAGCGAAGGGAAAGTGGATAGAGAGGACCAGAAAGCAAGCGCTGCGCAAAGAAGCGGCAGCCCGAGAGGGTCAAAAAGGCAAACAGAATGTCTGAAATAAGATAAAACAATACAGAGATGAAAGGGCATCAACAATGGCACAGAAAAAAGCAGACACCAAAGCCAGAGAGTGAGTCCAAAGGAGGGAAGGGCCAGTGAAGGCGAAAAACTGAAGAGGAATGGGAGGATAGCAAAGAAGGGCTCACCTGAACCAAGAGAAAACCTGGTAGTGTTGGACCCAAAAAGAAAGCAGCACAAACGGGTTAGAACTCACCGGCCGTCGGAAAGCACAGAGTAAAATACTTCCCTGGTGGTGGCCATATTGAAAAACAACTAGACCGCAGACCATGTTCAAAGAAGAGCGTGATGGCTCGTTAATGGTGTCTAGCGCCATCTGTCCCACAACGACCAGGAACGGCGGAGCGTGACAGTATGCCCCCCTTTAGCCCTGGGCTTGCCTGGTTTCCCAGGGTGAACTCAATGGAATCTCTGAATAAGAATGGAGGCATGTACAAAAGATTGAGGTTCCCAAGAATCTTCAGTATCAGGGTACCCCTTCCAGTGAACCAAATACTCCACACGTCCCTTGTGATATCTTGAGTCTTGAATCTGTGAGACCTCATTCTCTTCCAGGTTGTCATCCTGACCGTGAGGCTTATTTCGCACAGGCCAAGTAGTGGTTCTTGCTTCTGCTGGACGGAGCAAAGATGAGTGAAACACCAGATGAATCCGACTGAGGCTGGCTGTAAACTTGAGACGGTAAGTAACTGGGTTAATACATGCGCTGATCTCGTAGGGTCCCAAGTACTAGGAGAGAGTTTGGATGGACGTACCCAGCGAGGGAGGTACTTAGTGGAAAGCCATAGTCTTGTTCCTGCTTCCCAAAGGATGCCCAGGGACCGCTTGCGATCGGCTTGTCTTTTATTGACACGCTGAGTGTTTTGAAGGTTGTTTTTGGCAATCCAATGAGCTTCAGATATAGTTGTTAAGAGTTTCAAGGCATGGGATGTTGGACGGATGAGAGAATAAAGGTAAGAGACTGCAAGGATGTAGGCCATAAGTACAATAGAATGGACTCATGCCCGTGGCGGAATGGATAGAGTTGTTATATGAGAATGCTGCTATTGGCAGCAAGGCGACCCAGTTATCCTGTTGAGAATTGATATAACATCGGAGGTACTGTTCTAAAGTGCCATTGAGACGTTCAGCCTGTCCGTTGGATTGGGGATGGAATCCACAAGAGAGTGCTCTCTCAATACCCACTCTGTAACACAAGGCTGTCCGAAATCGTGCAGTAAATTGACTACCCCTATCCGATACCACCTTGTCTGGTAAACCATGCAAACGATAATGTCACGTATGAAAACCTTGGCTGTCTCAGATGCTGATGGCATTCTGACCAAAGGGGAGAAATGCGCTAATTTGGTGTAGTAATCGACTGTTAACATAATGCAGGAACAACCCTCGGATGTTGGCAATTCCACTATGAAATCCGTGGAGATATGTCTCCAAGGCCTAGAGGGTGGGGTGGCCTGTTCAAGTAGTCCGATGGGTCGTTGAGTCCGGTTCTTGCTTCTAGCACACACTGAACAGGTGTCATATACTTTTTGACGTTGGCTGCCATACCTGACAAGAAAAAGGAGGGAGACACAAGGTCCTGGGTTCCTTTAGTTCCTCTATGACCCGCGGATACATGATCATGACACCAGGATAACACCTTATGTTGGAGATTAAGATCTGGAAGAAATAGTTTCTGGTTAATGAAAACAAGGCCCCCTCTCTCCTCCATGTATGGGAGTAACCGACTGGGAATTGTGTGTCTGGAGCGTACAGTCGCTTCTTTAACCTCCTTAACGAAAGAGGATTCTTGATAGATGATCCTATTCCTGGGAAACAATGGTTCAGGAGGGTTTTCGGATACGGAATCAGGAGCGTCTCTCCGTCAAAGAGCATCCGCAAGAATGTTTTGGGAGCCAGGGAGGTACGTTATCTTGAAGGCATACTGAGAAAAGAAATGTGCCCACCTAGCTTGTCTAGAATTTACACAGTGCATTCGCTGTAGAGTCTTCAGATTTTTGTGATCAGTCCAGATAACAAACAGGTAAGAACATCCTTGGAGCAGATGCCTCCATTCCTCACATGCTCTCTTCATGGCTAGGAGCTCTTTTTCAATAACGGAGTAATTACATTCACTGGGAGTGAGTGTCTTAGACAAATATCCTATGGGATGCTCCCTTCCTTCGAATTCCTGTAAAAGGACTGCTCCTATTGCCCTGGCAGACGCATCTGCTTCAACGATGAATATTTTAGTTTGATCCGGTTGCCGAAGAATGAGGGCTGAAAAGAACAGATCTTTAAGACACAGGATCGCCCTGTCTGCTTTGTCGGTCCATCTGAATGGTCCAGCAGATTTCTTCAACAGCCCGGACAGAGGCAGCATTATTTCAGAAAAATGGGGTATAAACCTGCGATAAAAATTCGCTAAACCCAGAAACCTCTGTACTCCTTTAACCAAGGACAGAGCTGGCCAGTCCTTGACTGCATCAACCTTTCGGGGGTCCATCATAATGCCGTCACCGGAAAGAATGAATCCCAAATATGGGACTGAAGATACTCGAAAAAGTCATTTCTCGGGTTTGATGAGTAGATGATGTGCTTGAAGACGGGCCAGAATGGATCGGAGGTGACCAGTATGATCCAGGGCAGAAGAGGACAAGGCAAGGATGTCATCTAAGTAAACTATAACGGTGTGGAAGAGCATATCAGAGAACATGCGATCCATGAAATGTTGGAAGATGGAAGGAGCGTTCACAAGGCCAAAGGGCATAACCCGATACTCAAAGTGGCTGAAAGGAGTCCGGAAGGCCGTCTTCCACTCATTGCCCTCATTGATGCGAAGAAGATGGTAAGCACTCTGTAAATCCAATTTGGAAAAAATGTTGGCTCCCTGTACAGCCTCAAGAATGTCAGAGATGACGTGCATGGGGATAACGATCTCTGATGGTAACCTTATTGAGTCCCCTGTAATCGTTGCACGGTCGAAGCTCAGTCGAATCTTTATTTGGTATGAAAAATAAGGAAGCTCCCGCAGGAGACCGAGAAGGCTGAATAAGACCGTTCTCTAGATGGGAATCGAGGTAAACTCGTACTGCTTCCTTCTCTACGATGGACAGAGAGAACATCCGACCAAACAGAACCAGGGCATCCGGGACCAAGTTAATGTAGCAATCTTCTGGTCTGTGGGGAGGTAAATCACGTTGACCCTTGTGAACAAACACTTGTTGGAATTCCTTCAAATCTGAAGTTATGCAATGTACTGTGCGTGAAGTCGAGGAAGGACTAGACATTGTTGTAACCACTTGATGATTTGGTTCAGGCAGGCAATGTTGTTTGCAAAAGGTAGACTGGAAGTCCAAAACATTATTAGACCTGTTAATCGAAGGATTGTGCTTCCTTAACCAAGCAATTCCCAAAATGACAGCGGAAATGGGCAGTTCTAATGATGTCAAAAGACATCATCTCAGAGTGTTGCATGATATTGACCTGTAGTGGTTCAGTAGTGTGGGTAATGGGTCCGGAGCTGAGCGGAGTGCCATCTACCTCCTCTACCTTTTGATCTTCCTTCTTCTCAACTCGCTGAATGCCAACCTTGTCGTCCCAAATGGTGTCGATAAACTTTCCTGCAGATCTGCAATCAATCAAGGCAAGAGTTTCAATCTTCATACCTAAACATAGGGACTGTTTAGTGAACCTCGGGTGCCCGTCCCTCCTAGGACCTCGGTCGACCGTTTCCCTGACGCCTAGGAGGAACCTCAGGGCAATCCCTAAGAAAGTGACTGGAGGTGCGACAATACAAACACAAACCTCCATCCCTTCTTCGTTTTCGCTCCTCCAGAGTGAGTGGTGCTTAAGTTATTGCGATTTGCATTGGCTCATCCTTAGGTTGCTTTGATCCAGTTGTTGGAGGAGCCGCTGGTAGACTAGGTAAGGAAAAATAACCTCTTCCCTTCTTTCTTTCTGTCTTCCTCTCACCCATACGGTAGTCAATCTGTAAGACCGCAGAAAACAATTCCAAGAGTGTAGAGGGGTGAGGAATCCATGCCAACTCATTCTTGAGTTCCTCACGTAACCCATGACGGAAAATCGTGAATTGAGCCTGTTCAGGCCAACCGGTCTCTGTTGCCAAACGCTTGAACAGTGTGATGTAGGAAAGATGATCTGAAGATCCCTGTTGAATGTCTAATAGATCTTCACAAGCACTAAAGCTTATCCCAGGACGTTCAAAAGTCTGTTTCAAGGAAAGCCCCATAATCCTGCAATAAAGAGTCATTACGTGTCACCAAAGGAGTAGCCCATGCCAAAGCATTGCCTGAAAGATTAGAAACCATGAAGCACACACAAGCATGTTTTGAAGTGTAGGTTTGAGATCAGAAAGCAAAATGCACTGAACATGCTTCCAAGAATTCTTTCAGCTTCTTGGGTGCCCCGTCATATTTCTGTGAGGAAAGGGGCATGGGAGGCAGGTCAGGTGTAGGAGTATCTCTAGCTGCTACCAGTTGTCGGAGGGTGTTGTTTTCTGCTTTCAGATTCTGTACTTCCAGAGTCAGATTTTGGACTGCAGCAACCACTTCTTGTAGCTGTTCCAAAGTAGCCATGTTGACCGTGGGAGATTCTGGGCATTTCAAACTGTCAATTTCACATCCGACAATACTTCCCCCGACTCCTCATCTGTACCGGCGGGACTGATGGCTGGATTTCTGTTCCTTCTGTAGTCCTTCTTGAGATGAAGTAAGGTCTACCACGAGAAGCCTCCACTGTGAGTACTTATGGGACAAGTAGTCCAGTGGCGGAGCTCCCAGGATAGCCGGAAAGGGAAAAAGCCTAACCGGCATAAAAAAAAACCTGACAATGAGAGTAACTGTCCACTGGTTTGCAGAATCCTTCCTGTCTTTGGACTCCTGATGACACAACAGTAGGCGGTAATCCAATAGTGTGGACAAGGCTGAAGTGATGTTGCAGGCGTAGAAACAAAGTAATATGCAGTTGTGAGTCGGCCATGATATGACAAATGACAGAGACGTCCAATGACAAGGTAAGGGAGACGTGAAAGCGCTAGCAGTAAGGAAACGAGCGGACGCCAGCGAAGGGAAAGTGGATAGAGAGGAACAGAAAGCAAGCGCTACACAAAGAAGTGGCGCCCCGAGAGGATCAAAAAGGTGGACAAAATGTCCGAAATAAGGTAAAAAAATCAGAGATGAAAGGGCGTCAACAATGGCACAGAAAAAGGTGGACGCCAAAGCCAGAGAGCGAGTCCAAAGGGGGGGAAGGGCCAGTGAAGGCGAAAAACAGAAGAGGAATGGGAGGATAGCAAAGAAGGTCTCCCCTGAGTCAAGAGAAAACCTGGGAGCGTTGGACCCAAAAAGAAAGCAGCACAAACGGGTTGAAACGCACCGCCTGTCGGAAAGCACAGAGTAAAATACTTCCCCGGCAGCGGCCATATTGAAAAACAACTAGACCGCAGACCATGTTCAAAGAAGAGCGTGAAGGTCCCTTAATGGCGTCTAGAGCGCCATCTGTCCCACAACCGCCAGAAACGGTGGAGCGTGACATGCACGTATATTTTTCTCATTAATTCATTTTGAATATTCTGACAGAGTCACTTTTTATGAGGTCAGTGATGGACATTTTATTTCTGTTCAAGTTCTTTCAAAATAGAGAAAAGTTCCCTTGAACTTGATTTGGCACTTACTATTCTGGTGTTATAATCTGCCTGTTTAGCCAGGAGAATGGCTTTTTTATGTGGCTTGCTGTCGCTACCTTATAAGCAGGTTTGGTCTTGATGCACTGGTCTCTATGCAAGCTACGCTCACAGGCTCTCTTAATCTTCCTGTGCAGGATAACTTCATCGCTGAACCAGGTTTTTTTGTTGTCAATTTTGATAGCCTGCAGTGCTTTTGGTGCCATGGTGTCTATGGCTGTAGATGTCTACAGGATCTCCTTGACTAATCCACAAGTAGCAGATGTAGGGCCCAGACTGGCAAACGCAGGTTTAATGAAGGCTTCAGATGTGACTTAAAATTCCTCATCTTTTATTTTTCCAGCCTCGGATTAACATCCACCCGCTGTAATCCTTCCGGAAGCTGTAGGTCAAATAAGATCAAAATATGTTGAGACCATGCGCAAGTGGTAGACAGGATTGAGCAATTCACGATTCACAGGATCCCGTCACTCCTCCCCAGAGGCTAGCCCTTCCCTGTGAGGCTAGGGAGGTGAGGCTGCTACCCAAAAGTCGTGCTAGGGGTGGTAACATGCAGGAGGACCTCATAGTGAGAGACTCATACGGACACCCATACTGTGAATTACCTGCCTAAATCCTCTCCCTTACAACCTATGACCCTGATTAAACCATCTAATAACCATCCAGAGAGTACTGCTGTGTGCTGTTGTAAGGTTTCTTCTGTATACCACCTACAAGATCCAATATAACTGTAACAAAGTAGATGCAGGGAAACGTGAAGAATAACCTTAGGAGGAATAGCCAAAAGACTGCGACAAGGTGGATTCAAGGAAGCATGAAGAGGACCTTAAAACAACTGGAAAGAGACTTTGACATTACGCTGGGACAGCCCTGCTGTATAAAGTACAGCTTGAAGGACGACTCAGTCACTCAGGGGACAGGCAGCTGGCCTGCGGCCGCAGCGAGAGAAGCTGGCATCCTGAGATGCTGACCCGGGACACCGACCCAGGAGATTTTAATTCAGAGAAGAGGACTTACAAAGAGACAGTCCACAAGAGAGAGAACCTCGAGCAGCAGGCGGAGAGGCTCTCTGGGAGTGGATCCAACTCCAACATCCACTGTAAGGATGTTGATAATTGCGCGACCTCCGGGAGGTGGACCGAGTGGTCCAGAAACTGCAACCAGGCCCCCGCAAGCAGAACAGTGCCACAGAGCTGCACCAAAACAGGAACCAAGGATGAAAGACACGCAGAAGATGCATGTGTGTGAGAAGCCGACCTGAGACCCCAGGAAGAAATGAAGGCACCCCCTGACCACAGCCAAGGTGACGGGAGTTGCGGGAGACCCGGTGGGGCCCAGGGGAATGTTCAAGTCAGACCACGAGACAAGTGTTATTCGGGAGTGATCTCCCCCATCACAGTGATATGTGAGGGGTCAGAAATGTGAGACAGACAACTTGATAAAGGTTTTTCAGAAGAAGCCATTTTATCAACTTAAAAGCGTGGGATAAACGCTTCGCTTTCCCTAACCTAACCTGGGTTTCCCTACCTATGAAACTAAAACTAAAGGAAAACACTCTAATACAAAAAGCATCTGTCCCTCACACGTATGCCTGCAACAAAAACATTTGTATGTATTTATATGGCTGTTCAGATTCAACAAAATAATAAATAGAACCAAATATTGTTATCACCAGGGTCAGATCCCCTTTCCCAGGATCAAGGTAAAATTTCCAACATAAAAGTTCCAATGGATAAAGTTTACTCCAATAATCCGGTTCTACTTCAAAATGTAGCACACAAAGTTTCCTACCATTAGCCAAGTTCTGTTTCCAACATAAAGTGTCTTCACTCTTCCAGTGAATATTTCAATATTACTTTTCTTCTCTTGAGAAAGACAACTACTAAACACTTCTTCTTTATACACATTGGGCCTCATTACAAGTAAGCCGGTCCGGAAACCACGGTGGCGGTAAATCCGCCACCACAGTTGTTTCCGGACCGGCTGATTCTGAGTCATGCAGGCGGGAGGTGTCACCCCGCCATGTCTGACCTGGCGGGAGTAACACCACCTGCCTGCAGGCAGACATGGAAACACTGGCTCTGTCATAAACTGAACCAGTGTTTCCATGGTCCCCACCCCCTTCCATGTAGTCCTATAGGACTCCATGGGAATGGGGATTTACAGAATTCTGCCTCCAGAATTACCGGGTCACCGGGGTTGTAATGCCCCGGAGATTTCGGCAATCACAGAGGCGAAATGATATTACGGGTCTGGCGGCAGCCTGCCGGTTTTTCCGGCACGGCTACCGCCAGACTCGTAATGAGGCCCAATGTTTTCGGCAGGATGGTTTCACCACAGTTCATCAAACACATTAGTGGCCTTGCCACTTTCTCTCCACCACAACCTTTCACCACAATGCAGTACTTCAAGGTCTTCTTCCTGGTTCACTAACCTGTTAGTACTACCACTAACAATCCCTTTCATGGTGTACTCTCCTGCCAGGATAAATCTCCCAACACTACTACAAGTACTCTGCAGTGTGGTTTACTTCAAACATCAGTAAAGTCTTTGACTTTCAATAATTGTAAAATTCACAACTTCTTCCATAATGATACAACAGTCAGAGGCCAACTCACTGGTCTCTCCCTGCGCGTCTGTGTATCCTGCTGCTGCTGTCACTTCTTTGCTCATTGGATTTAGAGCTTCCAACAGCTCCGGTTGCAGTGCCTTGACTCGTCCCTTCCTGAACAGTCCACGTTGCTCCTCACGCTCCCCGGTCCTCACCAGCCACCGGAGCCAAGCACAAGGTGCGGAGAGCGCTTCTCTCCCACAGGATCACCTTCAATGGCAGCGCTTCATGCTGCACGACCTCTGCAATTTGGGCTTTTTCTTCTTACGACTCTCTCAGCACCATCAACCGTTGCAGACACGACAGTGGTCCGGGCGTCCTATGCTCTCTGCCCCTGCTGCATACACGGCTACTGATAACTTCTGCTACTACTACTACTGCTGGTACTTCTCTCCACCTGCACCTGAGGGTGATTTAAATAGTTAAAATTCACACTCAGTTGTAGGTTGTCCTCGTCCCAGTACCTATGGCATTATGGGACTTGAAGTCCCCAATGTTCTTATTCTTCTTTCTATCACATGTTACAGCTTTAACTTTACCTAACTCACCCCGTTTATCAAACATACCTCTATATAAGGATTTTAAAGACATTAATGGGTGGTTCTTAATTTCACAACTCAACCCAAAGGGGAAATCACATTTCTCAGAAATAATGGTATTGCTGTTCTGATCCTTACATGTCATATTCTTATGCTGACCATAAGGATTTTCATTACTAAGATTGTGGGTACCTTTGGGAAGGGGAACCTTACTATAACAGCAAGCCATTAGGTATTCTGGCATCATGTATAGTTCACCCTCCGAAGAAGATGAGTACTGTGTCCCTCCTAGCAGAGCCCTCCTATTCCCTTGGGGGCCTACTCCTTACAGGTTATTCACTCGGCTGCTGCCACCCCCAGGGTCAGGTAGCAGCTGCCTTCCCCTGGCCACATGGGAGGAGACTTTAGGCAGGGATTCTGTGAGGACTCTGCAGGATTCATCACATATACCCAGAGAGCCAACAGTCAAATGTTATTCTGGAGTAGTCTCTTTCGTCACAGTGATCCACAAAAGACCAAGAGTCCAGTATCCTAAATGTCAGGAGTGCCTCGGGGGTGAACTTCATAGTCAAAATAGGAAATCTAACTTGCAGGAAAGATATAAAAAGGACCAATAGCTATTCAGGGACTATCTCTCCTGTAGTCAAGATACAAGTAACCCTAAGAGAGTATCAACAGTAAGATGAAGAATTGAGAAAAGATTAACCCAGTTTTTCATTAATCCTTCCGAGGAAGTGAAAGGACTTCTAAAAATGTGTTCAAGAGAATATCAAGTTACAATCTTGAAAACTTCCCCAGGTAGACCAGGAGAAAGGGAGTCATTCTCCTGGTCCAAGTGCTTTTGATAACGGACCCTTTCACAAGAGACTGCTATTGAATCAACCAAATCTGGATGGTTTCACCAGGAGAAAGGAGTCATTCTCCTGGTGTTTTTGTGAAGAACAACCTGGAGCATTGAGCATTTTAGTTTTTAGTGGTAGGGATAGAGTAGTTGACTTGGACCGAGGATGGTACCTTTTTGTTGTGACGGACATTCTGACGAGCACACAAATATTTTCTGTTGCGGCAGTAACAACCCCTCTAGAGATAGGGAAATACAGGTTTACTTTCTTTGAGTTATTAATACACGTTTGTAGCCAAAATGAGAACACCATGCCAGCCTCCTTACTCCATCACGCCACATGTGGTGTCAGAAATGGGATCATGCCGAACTGATATAAACTGCGGATCCCTAAAATTTAGCAAACTGAGTGCTAAAGCCCCTAACCCAATGGTTGGCACTTCCAAAACCATTGGTTTCAATCTGCATAGCAGTAGTGGCATTAGTATAGAGGCAGGAGAACTTCAATGAATTCCCACAGCATTAATTCTGTCTCCCCCAAAAGGCATGTATATTGGATTAGTTTCCAAGTCACGGTTGGCGTGGAAACACGGCCTAGATGGTATGGAGTAATAGACCATGACTACCGAGGAGATATAAAGATCCAGATGCATAATAATGGGAAGCAAACATATGTAAAAACAGGTGAGAAAATTGGTCTAGGGATTTTGGAAAGTGCTGTCTTTTCCAAACCCCTTTTCAAGCGAAAGAACTCGCTGTAACGCTCACCTGATTCCCGTAGAGGCGCCGGTCTTGACTGGGCGTATACCGTATCTTCAAAGGTGATGTGTAACACACGGCTGGCTCTTTGGGCTGGACCTCTGTGCACTGTATGTCTGACTCGAAGGGTAAGATGTCTTAGGTAAGTGAACACCGTGCTCTCCATCTGCCTCGGGGCATGGTGCTGTAACCAGTTTCTTCACTGGATAAGGGGAGCAGGCCTCTTGACTTCAGAGGACTGCTGTCTGTCGTTTACTTCACGAACGGTAAGTTTCGAGTAATTCTAATGTCTTTAAAGTCTTTAGTAATGATGTCTCTTGTTTTGCAGGGTTCCGGCGATGGTGGATGACGGGCTGAAGTGAGTTGAAGATGGAGCCCGTGTGATGAATAGAAGCGCCTGGAAGCACGTAAGTAAGCGCTTGTTGCCTGCTTCACGATGCGCTCTAACTGTCTTTTTATTTTGCAGGTACAAGTTCGGAGCGGCTGCAGGGTGCCGGAATACCCACTGGGTTAGATGTGGAAAGGAGTAATGGCACGTGAGTATTAAAAGTTCCCCAATGTCTTTAAACGCACCTTGTTTTGTCTTTCAGATGTGGGATGCAGCGCCGAAGGCCTCCAGAGCGTGCGAAGAGTTGGTAAGCTTTTGTCTTTCAGATGCCGGAATGCAGTGTGAAGACCTCCGGAGCGCACGAAGGATAGGTAAGCCTTTGTCTTTCAGATGTCGGAATGCAGCGCGAGGCGTTGGTGACAGCCGATGGACCAGGTAAGTGAAGAGCTGTCACTGAAGACCGTAATGCTAACCTGTTCTTTCTTGTCTTTATAGGTGTTGCTGAAGACTGGATTCAGGATGGTAAGCCTTTTTTCCTTAGGCCCAGGATCAGATGCAGAAGACACGATGAGCGTTCTGCTGCAGAGGATGCAGAATAACGCAAAGCAAGATTCATCCATCGGGTGTGGTTTAAATAGCCTCCTGTAGTGCTTAGGTGTCTCCTTCCACAGCCACGCCTAGGTAAGAAAAGAGTTCCTGCTTTCCAGAAGAGTTCCAGTGTTCTGAACCTAGGGAGTGGCTCCTGCCCCACCCAACAGGAAAAGTAGTTCCAAACAGAAGAGGATCAGAGGCTCAACTGGCAGGCAAGTAAGCAGCATGGTCTGCTGCAGGTAAGTCCACCCAAGCATTATGAGCCCGGCGCTTCCAGCGCTGGGACTGGGCATATTTATGAGCCTGGTGCCACTGGCGCCAGGACTGGGTCCAAAAGGTCCCAATTGGGACTGGTTGGCACTCGGAACCTGGGTTATGGATCTGCTTCCAAGGGAGTTGGGAAAACCCTGACCTTTTGGAAGCAGAGATCATGACACTCGCGGAGAGAGATACAAAAGGGTTTGGCGAAGCCAACATACCCATTCTCGAAACATCATAACCCTTAAAGAAAAATTACCTCGGAAACAACTGGAGGGATAGTTGCAGAAAAAGAGATAATTCCAGATTTGGGCTCTGTGCATCGCAATTCCCTATCCTGATGGAAGCTTTTTCAAAATTCATCTCAGAAGTTGAGAGCAGGACACAAAAGGGGCCTTTCCTTTTCGTCAAACGGACTATTATATTGAGGCGATATGACGGATGAGGGGTTATCTAGAACTCAGTTGATGGTCCCTCGTAGCCACTGGAGTATAGTTCTAGAGATGGCCCATGCCCATTTAACGTTAGGACATTTGGGGGTGAAAGAAACACAAGGTCAGATCCTTCCCTGCTTTTCCTGGCCAGGGGTTCCTACTGATATTAAGATCTTTGTTACACCATGTGCCTTGTGCCAAAAGACAGCTGCCCATTCTGTACCGTTGGCTCCGTTACAACCTCTTCCAATTATTTAGGTACCTTTCTCAAGAATTGGGATGGATATTCTGGGTCCATTGGAGCCTTCAAGACTTGGGAACAAATACATACTAGTTATTGTAGATAATGCTGCACATCATCTTGAAGCTTTCCCCATGAACAAAAACACCTCCAAAAGGATTCTGAAACACCTACTTCCCTTCTTATCTCAAGTGGTGTTTCCTAAGGAGATTTTAATGGATCAAGGCAGCAGTTTTTTATGTCCAAGCTGATGGCGGAAGTTAAAGAAATGCTTCCAATAAAGACCTTGTGTAATTCTGTATACCACCCAAAAATGGATCGATTAGTGGAGCACTTTAACCAGACTTTAAAAAACATCCTTAAAACGCTGGTTGAGGCTGATGGGCTCCATTGGGATATGATGATCTCTTGGGCTCTATTCGCCATCCGAAAATCCCTGCAGGCTTCCCTAGTTTTCTCTCTCTTTGAGCTTCTCTATGAATGCAATCCAAGAGATGTCTTGGCTATGCTTCGGCAGACCAGGGAAGAAGCAGCCCTCCCCAAGTCCCAAACCGCTCAATGCCTGAAAGGACACATGGCTATTGTAAGAGAGTTAGTAATTAAACATCTTGGACAAGCCCAAGAATATCAGATGGCTCAATGCAATCAGAAGGCCCTGCATCAATCCTTTTTGGTAGGATAGAAGGTACTTGTACTTTTGCCTACCTCAGAACATAAAATGTTTTCAAGGTGGAATGGCCCCTTTAAGATACTGGAAAAGATGGTGCCATACAATTATCGAGTGGCAGAGCCGGATAGGAAATCACAAATCCAGGTTTATCATGTAAGAAGGAGTGTAGGGTGGATCCTTTAGAGACCTCTTCAGTTGTGATGGCCACTTTGTTAACTGAGAGACCCTGAGAACATAATCTAATCTCCCTGGATTTAATTCTTCACCAACAACAAGACAGCCAGGATTTATTAGCCCAATTTCTGGATGTCTTTAATAGTGGACCCGGGAGAGTATGGGATTTCATGCATTATATTCGCACTCATCCAGGAAATGTGGTTCATTTGAAACCTTACAGGATTCCCCTGGTGAGAAAGTATGTCATCCTTCAGTAAGTGGAGAAGATGTTGGAGGTGGATATTATAGAGCTGCCCGAAAGCCTCTGGTCCTCGTCAATAGTCCTTGTTGCTAAACCAGATCAGTTGTGCAGATGTTGTATAGACTTTAGAAAGTTGAAAGTTGAATTCTATCTCCCAGTTTGACAGTTATCCTATGCACAGGAATGACCCTCTAATTGACACTGGGACCAGCTGTCTATATTTCCACGATTGATTTGACAAAGGGCTATTTGCAGGTCCCAATAAACGCCTCTGATAGAGAAAAGTTGTCTTTCTTCACTCCCTGCGGAATATTTAATCCATTCATTCATTTCGTCATTTGTTATAGCGCGTTTGTACATAATTATGGTCCCAGACCGCTTTTGGTTAAACGCAGAGTCCAAAACATTCCGAGAAGTTGGGAGGTGCTATTATGTGTGTGTGCATTTCAGCCATTAAAGTCATGTGAGGGTGGCCAGGACCCTGCTAGTCACCCATGTCTAAATGGAGTGTGTATGGGCGCAGTCGAGTTATACTATGGACTAAAAGGGGGATTGTGTTTAAGGAGATAAAGGGTTATGTGGGAAGCTACAGTTTGAAGTCTTGCCATTAAAAGTAGCTTCCTTCTTATAGCAGAGGTGATGTGCAATAGTGTTTGTGTTATGTTGGTGCATGGTGTGTGGAGTGAGACTGTGCCTTCCACTAAGTTGCAAAGGTGTGGTGTGCGAGAGGGGAGGTTAGCTGTACAAACATCTACTTCCTGGGTTTCATCTATGTGCAAGGAGCAGTGCTACGTTTCACGGGCGTTCTAAGTGCCAGATGAATGGATAGTACTGAACCCTCTGAGAGGTTGCCATCCCAACCTCCTTCTAATGTGTCCACATTTCACCTCCTGTGCTTTAGAGTAACATGCAGTGCCGACCATGAGCGGGGTCCAGAGTGCCTGATTGTCCTCCTATGGGATGTTCAGCTTAATTTTTCCAAAGGTGCATTTTAAGGGTGATGCATTGCCCACTCTGTAAGCCCATATGAGTGCAATACCTGGTCCACTGTCAGGATTCCTTCCAGGTGCGAGTTGTTGGAGTGACTACCAGAGTTCTCCATGTGTGCTTGGTCTCACACAAGGAAGGTTGGGTGTTGGAGCAAAGCGGTTAAATGGAAAGAAGAGGCTAGTAACTGATAGAGTGGCAGGTGGGGAGTGTGTGGGGGTGGGGGCAGTGGGGGGACTGCAGGATGAAACTTGTGTGTGAGAGGCAGGCAGTGGGTGTGGAGAGGTGGGGGTAATCAGGAAGTTGGGGTGAACAGCCAGGTTTTGAGGTTTTTCCAGAAGGGCAGGTCATCCTCTATGAGGCGGAGCATGAGGGAGAGGGAGTTTCAGAAAGTGGGTACAAGAACAGAGAACCAGGCACCTCCTAGTCTGAAGAACTTGAAAGGAGGGAATACCAGGAGGTGTGCGGATCCTGGTCTTGAGAATTCTGGTTGGACAGTAGCGAGTGAGTTTGTTTTGCAGGAATTCCATGCCTTTCTTGTGAATTGTGTGGTAAGTAATGCACATAGCTTTGAAGCCTGTTGGCTGATTGGCAGCCAGTGGAGTGTCCTGCATGCAGGCAAGATGTTTTTCCTGGGTGGGGGGAGTGTGAGGAGGAGCCTTGCTGCACAGTTTTGAATCTGTTGGAGATTTCTCAGTCGGTATGTAGGCACCCCTAGGTAGAGGGAGTTAGTCTTGGCACGAGAGGATGATGACCATGACTACGGCAACCATATGGGGGTAGGAGAGATGAGGAAAAATCTGCTTGAGGATGCAGAGGTGGAAGATGCAAGATCTGGAGACTGCATTGATGTGACGGGAGATGGTCAGTGCATCCTAGGTTTGTTTTTGACAGGGGATGTAGTGGGGGCGGATCCTAATGAATACAGGCAAGGGATAGGTTGGGGAAGGAGAGTTGTTTTGCCACAGATTAGGATTTTGGTTTTCGCCAGGATTGAGGAGCAGGTGATTGTTCGTCTTCCAGAGGTCAATGTCTGAGAGGCAAGATGCCAGGTCTGGGTGGGGAAAGGGGGGGAATTGGTAATCTTGAGGATGATCTGGGTGTTGTTAGCATAGTTGTAACAGGTGAGAGTGTGGGAATGGATGAGCTTGGAGGGGGGCATGAAAGGTAGAGGTTGAAGAGGAGGGGGGAGATGGAGGCTCCCTGGGGGACCCTGTGGGGACTGGGCGAGGGGCAGAGGAGGAAGATTGGAGAGAGACAATGTGGGGGCGTCCTGAGAGGAAAGAGGAGATCCATCTGAGGGAGGAGTCTACTATGCCTAAGTCAAAGAGTCTGTTTGTGAAGATTGAGTGGTTAATCGTGTCCTAGGCTGCTGAGAGGTCCAAAAGGATGAGAGCAGCGCAGCCCTCAGAGTCTGCTGTTCTTTTCAGGTCATCCCATATAGAGATCAGGGAGGATTCAGGTCCATGGAGGGGTCTGAAGCCGGACTGGGCAGGGTCGAGAAGGCTGTGGACCTCGAAGAGGCTGAGCTGGGAGTATGCTGAGTGATCTACTAATTTGGCTATGACGCAGTTGTTGGAGATGGAGAGGTAATTGGATGGGCGGAGGGGGTCAAGCAAGGGTTTTTTTGTTAGTGGTTTGACGTTAGAGGTTTTGTGTGCTGGTGGGAAGACCTGCTTTTAGTGAGTGGTTGATTATAGATCTGGCGAGGGAGCCTACACAGGTGGAGAAGATGTTTTATGAGGAGGGCTGGAGGGCAGGGGTCTCCCGGGGAACTTGAGGGGAGGCTATTGGAGTGAATCCTTGAGAACTCAGGATAGGAGATTTCAGAAAAGGAGCTGAAGAGGGTGCGGGTTGTGAGCTGCTGAAGGGGGGCTGTCAGTATAGGGGCAGAAGGGGTTGATCATTTAGCATGGATGGTGAGGTTCCTTTCAATGGCTATGTTGAAGTAATGGTTGGAAAGGGTGTCACACAGTGCCTGGGAGACAGGGGGCAGGGAGAAATAGCAGAGGGGGGTCTTGCACTCAGAGGTGATCTTGTGGAGTTCTTTTCTTTGCATGGGTGATGTGGGAGGTATAGAAGGCATGTTTGGCCTATCTAATTTTGAATCTGTAGGCTCTCGTATGTCTAGCCAGAGTGGCTTTGTTTTGAGGGGGTGGAGGGATGGTTGGTCTGCCAGTGTCATTCCAGATGATGGTTGAGGGTTTTGAGGAATTTGATGCAAGGGCTGAAACATCTGGGGGAATGACCTGTGCGTTGGGACAGAGGTTTTGTGGGGGCTAAATAGGCAGAGCGTCAGAGAGCCATTGGTCAAAAAGGTCAGTGGGGTTCCTCCTTGGAGGGTGAGATTGGGACAGAAGGAGAGTAGGGCAGAGGAAAGGTCAGGCAGATGTGCAGATGTTACCTTGTTCCAAAGCGGAATCCTGGGAGAAGCGGCGGGAGGCAGGGAGGGAAAGGGGGGACACGAGTCGGTGTTTAAAGGAGGATAGCAGAGTGATCAGTCCAGATGAGGGGGCAGGTGAGGGGGGAGGAGATCAGGTTGGACGAGCTGAACACTACATCTAAGGTGCGACCTGTAATGTGGGTGGGGCCTGATATGAGTTGGGTCAGATTGAGAGCTTCCATGTTGTCAATGAGATTATGGGTCATTGGGCTGGAGGGGGTGCTGAACCAGGTGTGACAAGAACAGTGACAGTTGGGTGAGAGAGCAGTATGGCCGATACAGAGTCACTCAGGGAGTCTTCGAAGGTTCTGTTACAACCTGGGGGGTCTGTAAAGGAGGAGGAAGTTGAGGGGGAAAGGAGGAGTGGATTGGAATTTGACTAGCAGGGATTTGCTGTCATCATTGCTGGGTTGTTCCTCAACCTGTAAGGGTGTGAAGTGAGGTTTGTGGAAGATGGCTATACCACCTGCTCTGCTGGCTCTGTTGTGGGTGATCAAGAAGCAGCCTGGGGGGAAGGCCTTGGGTGCAGAGTGGGGTCGTCAGAGAATCGGGTATCAGTGATGAAATGGATGTTGGGGTTTTCTTCAGAGATAAGGTCAAAAATCATATGTTGGTTTCTAGTGGCTGATCTGCCGTTGATGAGGATGCAAGAGAGGCTGAGGGGGCAATGTTCTGTACAGGAGGGGTGGTGTTAAGGAGGGGGATGCTTTGGGTGGGGCATTGGTGGGGTAAGAAGGCGGCAAGGAAGAAACCGGGGAGAGGACGAGAAGATGGACAGGGTTGGGCATGGGGGTGTTAGAGTGTAGCAGAGTGGGGAAGAAGAGGGTTTCAGGGGCGGGGGGGAGAGGAGTAGAGCTTGTGGGTGCTGTGAGTAGAGTCTTTTGCACCTCAGCCGATGGGGGGGGGCTGCCAGATGTGTGTGGGTGGGGGTGTGGGGTTCTGCAGAGTCCGAGGTTTTGACCAAGGGTGTGCTGGCTTTGCTTAATGAACCAAAGGTTGTTTGCCTAGGTGGGAGAGAGGGGGGATGGTGGAGGGGGCAGGGATGGACAGTAGAGAGTAAAACAGGGACACAGCGGTTTATTGGGGGAGAGGGAAAGAGTATGGCAATGGTTGGGTAGAGTGTGGAGAGGGTAGGGGTGTAGGTGAAGAGGAGGAGCAGGACCCGAGGGGTAGGGTGTGGCGGCTGCAGAAGCAGGATCGTATGATCCTGGGCTGGCAGATAGGTGCCAGGGGTATGTGGGTGATGGTGGGAGGGTCAGATGATGGCAAAGAATTGGCCATGGCTGTGCGGGCTGCACTGAGGGAAGGGAAAGTTGAGTGTTGGGTAGATTGTCAATCAAAGAGCTATTGGCAGGCCTCCCTAAACCCCTCCGACAGAGAAAAAAATAGCTTTCTCCACTCCCTGTGGATTATTTCAATTTAACATCCTCACTTTTGGACTGCATGGGGCCGCGGCAACGTTTCAAAGGCTGATGGACAAGGCATTGCGACCGTTTTCCCACTTCTGCAGTGCATACCTAGATTATATATTGAACCATAGTCGAATCTGGGAGGTACATCTTTTCAACCTGTATGAGGTCATAGGAGCCCTTAGGAAAGGCAGACTGACAGCCAACCCCATACAATGCCACCTGGCTCAGTCAGCCGTAAAGTATCTTGGGTTCTTTGTGGGAAATGGGCTAGTACAACCCCCAACTAGAAAAAGTCAATGCTGTTCGGGTAACACTTCCCCCCCAAGACAAAGAGAGATCTCCTGGCATTTTTTGGGGGACACTGGCTATAGACGATATATGCCCCAATAATTGACTATAACATCTTGTCTAATGGATATGTTGAACAATGCAGAGCCCAAAAAGTTGTGCAGGGGGAAACAAGACCAGGTACGTTTTGACACCTTAAAACACATCCTCTATACTGAACCAATACTTAAAGTTCCCAATTTCAACAAAGAATTCATATACAGAAGGATGCATCCAAAGTGGGTCATGGGGCTGTTTTTGCCCAAGAATATGATGGGATAGAACATCCTGTTCAATATATAAGCCGAAAACTGTTCCCTATGCAAAAGAACTATGCCACTATTGAGCTAGAGGCCCTTGCCATCAAAAGAGCCATATGGTATTTACAATACTATCTAACTGGTCGTTAATTTAGGTTGATTACTGACCATTCTCCCTAACTTGGCTTAGCCTAAAGAAGGACCCAAATCCCTGCATAATGCGCTGGTTCTCAGATCTCCAACCCTTTTTTACTTTATTGAACATAGAAAAGGCAAAGGACAGGGGAATATAGACTGCCTATCCAGGTTTCCCTTTGAGGAAGATGGGGGAACCGAAACCCTTAGGGGAAGGGTTTGTGACCATTCACAGGATCTCGTCACTTCTCCCAAGAAGGGAGCCCTTCCCTGTGAGGCCACGGCAGTGAGGCTGCTACCCAGAGGTTCCCCTAAGGGTGGTAAAGAATGTGAGAGTACCTCATAGGGAGTGACTGCCCTGATGAGGATAAGGACTCCCATACCCCATACTGTGAATAACCTCCCTAAACCCTTTCCCTTACAACACATGACCCTGGTTAAACCATCTAATAACCATCCTGAGAGTACTACTGTGTGCTGTTGTAAGGTTTCTTCTGTATCACCTACAAGATCCAATATAACTGTGAGGAAGAAGATGCAGTGAAACATGAAGAATAGCCTCAGGATGAATAGCCAAAAGACTGATGAGGTGGCATCAAGGAAGCATGAAAAGGTCCTCGAAACAACTGCAAAGAGACTTTGGCGTTACGCTGGGCAGTCCCAGCTGTATAAAGTAAAGATTGAAGAAGGACTCAGTGACTTGGTGTACAGCAGCTGGCCAGCAGTCGCAGCAAGGGAAACTCGCATCCTGAGACACCGACCCGGGAGATTTGAATTCAGAGAAGAGGATTTACCAAGAGGCATTCGCCCCTCGACAGAGAGAGAACCTCGAGCAGCAGGCGGAGAGGCTCTCTGTGAGTCAGGACGGACCCGACTCTAGCATCCACTTTAAGGATGTTGGTGGTTGCAGAACCTCTGGGAGGTGGACTGAGTGATCCAGTAACTGCGCCCAGACCACCTCAAGCAGAACGGTGCTGTGGAGCAGCACCAAAACAGGAACTGAGGAAGAAAGACACGCAGAAGATGTGTGTGAGGGAGAAGTCAACCAGAGACTCCAGGAAGAACCAGAGATGCACTCTGTCAAAGCCAAGGTAATGGGAGTTGCACGAAACCTGGGTGGGGTCTGGTGGAATGTTCAAGTCAGATAAAGAGTCATGTGTTATTCAGGAGTGATCTCCCCTGATCCTCTTTGTAGTCAGGATACAAGTAGCCCTAAGAGGGTATCAACAATAAGAATAATTATTGACAAAAGATTAACCCAGTTATTCATTAATTCTTGGGAGGAAGTGAAAGGACAGAAAAAAATGTGTGCAAGAGAATATGAAGGAAAAATCTTGAAAACATCCCCAGGTAGACCAGGAGAAGGACGTTATTCTCCAGGTGCATTTGTTAAGAAGAACTTGGAACTTTAAGTGTTTTAGTTCTTTGTGGCAGAGATAGAGTAGTTGGCTTGGTCAGAGGGCGGTACCTATTTGTTTTGACAGACTTTCTGACGAGCATCCAATTATTTTCTGTTGAGGCAGGGACAACACCTCTAGAGATAGGGAAAGACAGGTTTACTTTCTTTTAGCTTTTAATAAACGTTTGTAGCCAACATGAGGAACACTGTGTCAGCCTCTTTACTCCATCATGCCACAGGACCCAGTCTATAGTGTTACCCTCTGTGTGTGTAGGTACACTAGAATGTTGAACATAAAATATTGCCTCAAAGGCGCGTGTTAAGGAGGTAGCCTCTGGGTCCCTATCATTAGAGGCCCACAGATTAAAATCACCCAACAGTACCATATGTGAAGCTGGTTTCAATGAGTCGTTGACTAAAGCAAGAAGTTGTTCTTCAAATTGAAGCATTTTTTGGGGGAGGCCTGTAGAGTATTAAAAAAACTATAGTATTATGATCCACATTCAGCTTAATTAAGACATATTCCAATGCAATGGTGTTAGCGGAACCTCAATACCAGTTTCCAGGTATTTTTGTTGCAAATAGACTGCCAGGAGTTCTAATGCTAGTATATAAAGCATAGGTGACAATGGGCACGCCTGTGAGTACCTCTCTGTATATTGACAAAAGGACCCTGGCTAATGAGCCAGCGGTGTGGGCTGCACTCCAAATGGCCAAAGAAATGCGTAGTCCTTGCCTTCTTTTATTGTGACAATTTACAGTGATATGTATATTTCACACCAATTTTCCATAGCAAGTGTGCAAGGCCAACCCTTGAAACTGCAGCCTCTTAACGTTGGATCTAAATATCATATACCAGCCATTCTCAAAAATACAAAATCGAATCAACTTGTAGCAGTGTCTCTCCACCTATAATCCACTTAAACCCACCTTTGTTCTTCCTTCGTTTGGCTGTCGGGGTTAAGATTTTAGATTTCTTGATTTTCACTCTCAGCTCTTTTTCAGCTACATATTTCATAAATTGATTTAGCCTTCGATGCAAAACTATTGGAGTTTGATCAATAATGACCAAGTCGTCGGCATACAAGATCCATGGGATATATAACAGTTATGTATTTTCAGAGGGAAAGCTGTTATGGAATTCAGGGACTCACCCAGGTGCAACATATACAAGTTAAACAATGCAGGGGCCAGAGGGCATCCTTGCTTTACTCCCCTTGTTTAAATTTTTTAGAGAGGTCACCCTGCATTGTCATTCTAACCTGTATTGAGGTCTCCGAATATGGTGCTCTAATTTCCTCCAGTAAATCTCGGGGACATTCACTGCTTCTGAGTTTTTCCCCATAATCTCTCTCTGTTGACACTGTCGAATGCCTGTTGCAGGTCAATAAAGGCCAACTAATTATTTAACCTATTCTTAATTGCGCTTAGTTTCAAAAGGAAGATATTTAATTTAGTCACTACCCCCTTAACAAAACCCGTTTGTCGGGGGGCCAAATTTCCAGTTGTAATAGCCTAAGCATTCAAGTCACATAGCGGCACAGACTTGAACATTTTTCCCAAGATGTCTAATGGGGCAATAATAGTGTGATAGTTTCTTGGATCTTCTTTGTCACCCTTCTTAAAAATCGGAACTATTATAGCTGTTTTCCATGAGCTGGGAATTTTTCTGGTCGCCATAATCTAATTAAAGACCAGAACAATACATTCGGCCCATGGTCCTATAGCTTCTTGCAGCATGTGATTAGTAAGCCCTTCTGGGCCGGGTACTGATGAGGAGTTTATTTTTCTAATCAACCCCTCTATGTACTCTTTGTTGAAATCAATGGCCCATTTTTTTTACTCTAATTACCTTAGTTCTGTTGCACTTTATCTCTGCAAACACTGTTGTGAAGTGCTTTATCCATGCAACTTCAGTGACCTGGGTCAAAAGTAATGCAGATTGCAACCTGCCATCATTGTTTATCAATTCCCATAGGATTTTAGTATTGTTTTTACAAACAGTTTGCAGCATATGTTCTGCGTCATGTTGTGATCTCAGTGCTCTAGATGCTTTTAACCAATTTATGTACTGTTGTTTTCGCTTTTTCACTAAGGGACCACAAACACTGCCTTCCGCTCGTTAAAGCTTCCTTAAATCTTAGTGGAATAACTTCCTTGCCTCCACCACCTCTTTGTTATAGATGTGCATGGGTTTAAAGTCTGGCCTTCCATGGTTCTGTCTAACCTCTAAAACATTTGCTAGCAGCCATACATATTTGGTCCCCCCTTAGTGTCACACAGAAGTTTACACCATTTCGCTGTGATAGTTGGTGCATCCCGGGGCTTTGTCCTCAAACTATTCCTTCTTGTGAGATCTGTATCATAGGCTCTGATGTAGGCTTTACGTCATGGCTCGCCTCACATCTTATTTCCTGTAGACTGTGGTCACCGGTTGACATTGACACCACCAGAAACAGGTCCACTAAGTGTAAAATGTTGGCAGAAACAAAACAATATTTTAGGCAGGCTTTCTGCTCCCACTGGTCCAGGTAGAATTTCCAGGGATATCACCCTTTGTTTGCCAGTTAGCATGTGTAAACCTCTGCTGGACACTTCCTCAAGCATGTTACAGCCCTTTTATCGAGTACAAGCTTGTTCACGAGCTTGCCCTGTTTGTCTAGGTATCTCACGTTTAGATCCCCACAAATAATAATATATGGGTCTTTCGGGGTAATATATGTATCATCCATCAACCTCATTACAGATTCAATAAAGACATCTTCCCCACCGATAGCCACACTCCAGTATAGGTTAAATATCACAAGCAAAGTCTTGTCATCTCAATCTATCTTGTTTCTCCCGAGGATCAGCATTTGAGTAAAAAGGTTGGGGTTAGCCACCTCTCTTACTACAAGCCCATTGCCAATGTATATGAGTGTCAGTAGACCAGAATATGGTGTTCCAACCAGTGCTTTTTTTGCTTGATTCAAATAGCAAACAAATCCATCATAGATTTGTTTAGATCTCAACCACATCTCTTGGAGGCATAGAAAGTCATAAAATGCCAGACCTAGATAAACAAAGTCTCTCTATTTCCATGATCCTATTCGATGTCAAGGGACTTTGTCCTCTGTTTGGCTTTAATTATCTCTAGGTGCTGCCAACGACCCAGCCAACCATGACCAATCGTGCTTGTCCGAGTGTGATAGTCCTGTTTCTTGTGCTTCTCAGATGGATGTGGTTGGTCTTTTGTACAATCGACCCTCACTCTTATTAGTAGTTATTTTTTATTATTCTCCTTGACAGGCTCATTTCCCTGTGTGTTATTTGGTTTAGGTGAATATCAAGCCCCCTCCTTTCTAGATCCCTTGTGATGAATCGAGTTATCACCATCATCGGTTTTACCGGGTAGCTCTTTATGATCTCTCAAATCAAACCCCAGCGGTAGGAGGTCCAAGCATGCTTCTATTAAGTTAGACTTCACCAGGGCGGAGTTTAAATGGAGGATTACCCAATCTAGTCATTTTTTCATTCACAAATTGCACGACACAAATATCGTCTGAATTAATGTATCTTAGTTTCAGGATGTGGTGCATCAATTTAGGATGTTTTTTTGGTTAAGAATCAAGTTATCGTCCATGGGTAGCACACACTCTAATGTAATTATCATTGACCAATGGCAGAGTGAAGTATTGGCGAACGCTTCTTACTTTTATTTATTTATTTTATTTATATAGGGCACAGACAGAGACCGAGGGCATGGGGGGGCTCAACAGGATGCACGTACATAACAGAAAAAAGAAGAAAAAGAGACAGCTGGGATCATTCTAAAAAAGGGGATTCAGCAAAAAAGAGCTGTTTTCAAGCCCCTTTTAAAGATGGAGAGGGATGTGCATGCTCATAGGTTGAGAGGAAGCTCATTCCATAACCTCGGGCTGCATGCGGAAATGACCCTCCTGTCACACAGGAACGTTTGGACCATCGCGCCACCAAAAGAGAGGTGTTGTTCGAGCGCAATATCCTGTGAGCAGGCAACCTTAGATGTTTGGCAAGATATTCTGGACCCAAGCCATAAAGGCATTGGTGTGTTATGCAATGCATGCGGAACAGGACATGGCTATTCACTGGCAGCCAGTGTAGTGCCCTTCTGACTAAGGAGACATGGTCCTCCCTGCCCAGACCCGTCACAATATGCACAGCATTATTCTGAAGAACCTGTAGTCGGGACAATTCCCCTTTGGCTACCCATAGCAGAAAGCTGGCACAATAGTCCAGCTTGGTCCCTATGATAGCGCACGCAATCATGGCACAGTTGGCGCTGGTCAAAAAGGGCCAAAGCTGGGCTAAAGGTTTAAGGTAGTAGGAGGTACAGGAGATTAGAATGCTCACATGTTCTTTCATGGACACGTTCTGATCAAGAGTAACTCCCAAAGTCCTGACCTTGTGCTGTGTTTTAATCGGACAGCCTGCCAGCCAGAAACTCCTCAATCTGTAACTGTGCCAGTTTGTCAAGTATCATCAACAAATAAGGAACAATAGTAACAGGCTGGTAATTTCCCGGCACCTTCTGGCCCAGGGTACGTGTTTTAAATAGTGGATAAATCCGGGCCTTTTTGATGTTAGTAGGGACATTACTTTCTTTAAAACTAAAGGTTTATGGATTTAGTAAGGAGAGGGGCAAGTTGGTTACCACATTCTTTAACTATTGAGGCGGGACAGACATCACTCTTACAGTTAGTTGATTTGAATTGACTGAGTACCTCACTGAGGTATTGCTCAGTAATGGGTTGAAATTCAAATTTAGGAAAGTCCATATTGGAACATGCCGGTGGGGGAGTCACATTAGCTCTAATTTCAATTTTGTTGGTCATTGCCTGCTGGATGGATGTACACCAGCTAGAGTCTTTAACCACCTGTGAAGGAACTGGGCAGGGATGCTCCAGTTCTTTGAGAATTATAAATAATTCCCCTGAACTGGAGGCTGCTCTAGAGATTCTTTGGTCGTAATAGCATTGTTTTTGCATTCATAACGGCCTTTTTGTATGCTTTTGTCAAGTTCGAGTAGAGAATTTTGTCTTCTGCTGAATGGGATTTTTCCCAACATTTTCTGTTAGGTCTGTCTTTAGACAGATCTTTTTTCAATGGGGCAAGATGGTTAGTAGCTCTTTCAAGAGTATCACAATAAGCCTTTGCAAGCTCTTCTGCAGTGTTCAGTGAATCTAAGTTGTTAATGGTGGCAGCTATAAAAGGGGCCATAGTGTCCGGGGTCAGTTTGCGCAGGTTTCTATAAGTCACCCAGTTCTTCTGATTTATTTTTCTGGTAACTAGGAAGAGACATACTCCATTCTAGGAGATAATGATCAGACAAGGGACAGGGATTACTCACCAAGTTGTTAATGGAAAGATTCTGGGTGAGCACCCAATCCATGATTCTGCCCTTAACATGGGTTGGCATCCTGACATGTTGAGTGAAGCCTAGATCACAGAATGTTTTGTTGACTAATGTTGATTGAGAATCGGATGTGTCCTCATAGTGCAGATTAATATTGCCCAAAATAAATGTTTTGGATTTAGGTTTAGGGCTGGCTACAATTGGGTCACTGAGATTAATCAGAAAATCTTGCACACTCTGAGGTGGCCTATAGATGAGAAAGCTATTTACTGTCTAGTTAGGGTTTATTTGTAACTTAGCCCATATAGTTCACAATCTGCCAAGCAGATGTTATCAATTTTCCTGATTTGTAGAGAGTTATGATATAATAGTGCTACTCCTCTACCAATCACCTTGCCACAAACTGTTCTCAGAATATTGAACTCTGTGGGTAGGGCGAGTGTTAATGCGGGCCGGCAGCCTCATGTAGCCAAGATTCTGTGATAGCACAGAGGTTAATTTTGTGATTGTTAATGTAGGTGGCTACATGCACTCAGTGTTTAATAAGAGATCTTTTGCTTCAATTTATCCCTGGATATTGGGTTAGCTTTCCCAATCAAGGCCAGCCTTTTCTCTTCAAGCGTCTGAAAGGTCAGAGTATGATCACGTTTTCCCCCACCATCTCCCTGATTGCCTTGGTGTGCAGTGGAGAGGAGCAGAGCGTGGTCTGGAGATGTTTTCTCATTATAATCCATAACATCAGGCTCTGTGAATCCAGATTCTTCCAGGACTTTGTCCCCTTTGTGGATGGACATTTCTTTCATCAAGTCGCTTAGGCATGACTTCTCAAATGTGAGCATCTCTTGGCGTTCATTGTCTTGCTCATTTCGAATAAGAACAGGAGCCACTCCATGGTTAGTGCTCAGCAACAGCATAGTTGAGCTACTTCGGTCTGTCCTCTGTCGATGGTGGTCCAGGAACCATAGCAGAGGGGTCTTTAAGTTTCTCAAAAATGCCTTTGACCTGTTGGATTTAGGTCTATGCCCAACTTGTATGTTTTTAGACTTTTTGTTGTTGTGTTTCCTTTGACTTTACAGTAGGGGGATTAATGCGTGTCTGTTTTTGAAAAATTGCAAAGGCTTTGATGTGAGGATTCTTGGGCTTCTCAGGTGTCGCTTTATCATCGCGTTGAGATCTGTGCTAGGGCATGCGTTTGTTATTAGGCCTTGTGACCCTCTGTCATTTGAGTGAGGCTTGTCACAGGTTTTTTCACAGGCCACCACTATACAACCTTTCTCTTGATTTCCTGGAGCCCAACAGTTTCCACACCATTATGGATAAGAAACCAAACAGCTTTGTTATGGTGTCTTTCAAGTGCCCACCATCTTTAGATTGTTTATACTGGGCTTGTAAGAGTGGCACTAATTTCTCCTGGCGCAATACTTGACTGGAGAGCAAAATCACATCAGCAATCACCATACCCATCAGAGAGTTTGGCACGGCGAAAATGCGATCTAAGGAGTAACACTCCTTCAAAGGGTCAAAATAGTCACTTACGTCCGGGCAGGGTTCCATGCTCACTTGAATATCCTCGACATCCCTTTGTTCATGGAGCCAACCATTAGTTCCAGAGGTGAGCTGACCACTAGCACAGTTGCCCTGCACCTCGCTCTGCAACTTACTCAGTGGAGAACTGGGAGGCAGTGGTTTGGGGCTTGTGTTATTAATTGTAGTTTCACCATAGGTCATGGTCCCAATTCCCTCCACCCGCTCAAGATCGATCCACAAGGGAGTTTCCTTGCCCCTCCTCCCGATCTGCTATATTGGTACAGGTGTCAATAAAGGTGTCAGATTGAAATCATTGAACAGCATATTAGTCCCTGTAGCACCGTCAATGGTGTCAATAGTCAAAGCAGGTAAAGCTCCTATAGGGGGATGAACACTCACCTTGATAGTTTGCATTGGGCACGGCAGAGTTACATCCTGTAACCACAATTGTTGACGTGTACAAGGTCTGCCGGGAGACATAATCTGACAAGGTCGGGCGGGAAGGTGTCTGCAGCTCCTCCAAGCTTTCTGTCTACTCCTACTGTCACCACATGTGAGTTCTAAGTCGTTGTTCTAAGTTGTTGTGTTTTGTCAAAGTGTCCCTTGGAAGATGGATCACGCCAAATGGCACTAATGTAGTGGCTCAGTAACGTAGGTTGAAAGCGTTCATCCATGAGAACACAGACCACTCTGTTTCATTCCACGGAGATAGGGTTTTTTCTTTAGAAGGCCCCTCCCTCGGCAACGGAAATGATTGGCAGACTGCCACGAACAGCTAGCAGCTGAACAAACGCTCTGCAAGCTTTTCACACAGTATACACAGAACACTCTGGTCAGTAGCAGAAGAAGCAGCAGAGCACGAGGCTGGCAGTTCACTAGGAAGTGTGACCACAGAAGGGACAACAGAGCAAGAGAAGAGCAGATTCCACCTGCATGCTCTGAGTTGATCTTGTGCTCAGAAACCCTGTTTGGCTGTGGCAGCATTGGAAGAGACTGGGAGAAACTAGCAGTCTTTCCAGGTCCCCCGAATGCTGTGAATGCAGAGCTTAGGTTGTGCACCCACCCGGGGCCTGTGTGCAGAAGCAATCCGAGGGAAGCTGGAGAAAGGAATACTCTCCATTGTTGAGGCCAGATCGGCGACACCCGTGCTGCAGAGGGGTGTGGGTCCCAAGAGTGCCCATAGCAGAATGAAGAAAGTCGGGAAGTGGAAGCAGCCCACACTCGCTGTGACTCTAGGGCCGGTGAATAAAGATCTGTACTCCAAGGCACATGAAACTCCTTGCCAGTTGATGTTCACGTTAAGTAGAAGTGAATAAAGTTGTTTGGGATCGTGAGAAGCCAATTATTACGAAGGGAATTGTATTTCGCTCTTATCCACACATGTTAAAGCGCTTGCATAGAAAGAAAACCTTTCTTTTTACCTCTGTGCATTTAAACTTTTACCTCCTATTAAGAGGGAGAACGTTACTGGTAGCATTTAAAGAAGTAGAAGCTGGCTTTCCCAAGTGTTACAAGACTGTTCAACAGCAAAGAGAGGTTGCGTGTTTGAAACTGTGTTTTGCGATTCATGTTAAAGCAGAATGCTGCACAAACAAAAGGAAACACACGTCTTTAAGTGAGAGTGCAACACCAAAGAGAGATTGCGTGTACCTAAATTAATTTCTAAAGTGAAACCAAACTCATTTAACATTCAGAACAATTATCAAGTAGTTGAAAAAGTTGCTGAACACCAGACAAGGACAAGCATTACCCAAGCCAGTAGGCAGATCCTTTCAATTAAGACCTGAACACCCATGCTTTGAAGTTGGTGAAGCTGTTGTAAACCCAGAGTCCTCTGATACAAGGGTGACAAGGTTATCCAAGGCTGGAAGAATGGCAATACAGCTTTGAGGTAACTAGTGGAAGCCAGAAGGTGTGTATAAAGCTGGTTGCTTGTTGAAAGAAGTAATTAAGAATATGTGAACCTGAGAGTGTTGAAACTGAGAGAGAGATGCAGTCTAGAAGCCAAGACAGATTTTGTGGTAGCTGTAAGGCAGACAGAAGAGGCAAAGAGTCTGCCCTTTTCTAATGATACAGGAAAGAAGAGTGCCCGTAGAGGTCGAAGTATCTTGTCTAAGTTGCCTATATATTTTTAAAACAATCACATTGCAGCAGAAGCAGTAGAACTGTGGTTGTCTGTAATGTTGTCAGAACATTTCTATTTGGATGTTTTTGAAGTAGTAGTAGATGGTGAGGCAAATCAGTCTGTCTTCACAGTATCATTGGCAGAAGGGAGTTGCCAAGGAGAATGTAACCCCCTTAAAAGAAGCATCCTACGAGAGGAACAAAACAAGGCTGCCTGCTTTCCCCACTTCTGTATGCAATCTTTTTAGAACCCCTACTAATGAAGATTAGAGAATCCACGCACATTAAAGGGATAGACATGGCAGGGTCGCAACATAAGGCGATTGCATACGCAGATGATATGTTAATCGCTTTAGAAGACCCGGACAGAACTCTGGCGGCGGTAGTGGGAGAGCTGGAGGATTTCGGGGCCATCTCTTGTCTAAAAATTAACAGGAACAAATCAGAAATCTTAATGCTGGCGGGGGACTGGGACAAAATAGAGAAGGAAGCTAACACGTTGGACATTAAAATCGCAAAGGAAGGCATCAAATACCTGGGAATTACTCTAACAAGTGAGGTGGAGCAGTTTTATGGGGGGAACTATCCGCACATGCTCGCAAGCATTCATAGAGATCTGGAAAGATGGAATCCGTTAATGATTTCTTGGTGGGGCAGAATCCAATCGGTTAAGATGACCATCCTCCCAAAGCTTCTTTACTACTTCCAGGCCATTCCGGTGGGGGTCCCCAGAACCTTTTTCAAGTCATTAGCAAAAGTGATTTCTTCCCATGTATGGAAAGGGAAAACCCTGAGATTATCCAGAGCGATTTTAACCGCACCAACCAAGGAGGGTGGTCTTGCGCTGCCCCACTTCCAGAGATATTTCCAGGCAGCGCAGCTAAAAGTACTCCGGGAATGGCTGGGTGATAACCCGCAACCGCTATGGGCAAAGCAAGACAGGGCGGTAGCTAGAACCCCGCTGGTGGAGCTACTCTGGAGGCAGAAGCAGTACAGGCACCCCAACATAGGGATTAGCGAAACACTGAGAACAATGATGGAAGCGTGGGACAGTCAAACACGGAGAGGTATAATGACCACCACCCTGGGCCCGTTCACCCCCTTATGGCAGAACCCGCAGTTCCCACCGGGTATGGAGCAGGGGGCATATGAAAGGTGGGAGGAGGCTGGAATAACAAAAATTGGAGAAATGTTCCTTGATAACGAAATTAGACCTCTCGAACTGTGCTACCCTCATACAGCACTCTCCAAACAGGATAAATACAGATATGAGCAACTTAAACATTGGCTAAAGACCCCTGAAATAACAAAGGCAGCAACGAGGGCCCTTACTTCGTTTGAGAAATACGTCATAACCAACTCAGGTGCAAAGAGATGGGTGTCGACTTTATACTCCTTCATAAACACACAGGAGGAAGAGGTCAAATGGGCATACATGACTAAATGGAGTAGAACATTGGGGGAGGAACCAACAAGAGAACAATGGGTGGACTTATGGACACTGATTCCCAAGTTGACTAGATCAGCACAGGCTAGAGAAATGTGGATCAAAATTATCACACAATGGCACTACACCCATGAGAGACTACATTCAATGTTCCCGAAAACATCAAACAGATGCTGGAGGGGCTGTGGAGAGGAGGGAACGTGAAAGCACATTTGGTGGAACTGTAAAGAGATTGTGCCCTTCTGGGAGGAAGTGAAGGGAGAGATGGGGAAAATGTTCAGAGATGTGGGACAACTGGGAGAGGAGGTATGGATGTGTGGTATAAGGGACGAAAGGGCAAGGAAGTACAAAAAAGAACAATGGAGAAGCTTCATGGGACTGCTCATAGCGGCATGGTCTACAATAGCCCAAAATTGGAAAAAGAAAGACACCCCTCTGACATATACGTGGCTACAAAAAGTATGGGCACAATTGGCGATGGAAAAAGTTACCCACACAATCCAAGGAACGAGGGACAGGTTTGCAGAAGAGTGGGGTGATGTGTTAGAGTATCTCCAATCAGACTTTATGAAACAATGGTGCCCACACAACATTAAAGTGACGGACATCTTTAATGCATAATTTAACCCTGAAAGAAGATCATGCTTGCCCTAAGGGGAGGGTGGGAGGAGTTGGGGGGTGGGGGTGTTATTTGTTTGTTATGAGTTGATATGTGAAAATTAATAAAAACATTTTTTTAAAAAAAGCATCCTGACAAGTTATATTAAAGACACTGCAGAGGATACAGAAGAAGACGTATTGTCAAAGCAGAAGTTGTACTTTTGTTTTGAACTTATCAACTCCATCCTGGAAAGAGGGTATCCAGGATTGCCATTGGTGCTGTTTTCTTTATGGAACTTGGGAAGGGAACTTTTCAACAAACAAAGGAATGTTTAACAGTGGGTTTTAGTTTGATTGAACTTTTATTTCTTTGGAACTTTTCAAGAACTGATTTAAGACTTTATTTTTCCTTGGAAGAAATTGACTTTGGACATTCCTGGGGAACGAGATATACCCAGGACAAGTAGAAGTCATCCAAGACACTGGTTATCTGGTAAACTTTCATTTATGTTGTAAATGCTTCGTTTTAAGTGTTATTCTGTTTAGTATGAGGGCCAGTTTTGTTTATGCTATGTGATTTTCCCTTGGGTCCTAGACTAGGTAGGGAATCCCCTGGTAAAGTAGGCTTAGTTAACCCTTTAAGTGCCAAGGACGAGGTATCTCGTCCTTGGGATTACCTCCCCAGTGCCAAGGACGAGATAGCTCTCTTTACAATTTTTGTTTATAATAAAATGTTCAGCACTGAGAAAACTACAAGCAGTTGTCCGCCTCCCATTACTGACTGCTCACAATACGCTCGGTCTGGCCCCCAGTTTCCGGTTTGTAGCTTGTTGAAGGCATACTTCCACCCAACTTGCTTTGCAGAATGTTTGCCACTATCTAGATGTGAACTGGCACCCTCGATCCAAGACAAATGAAATGGGCCATTTTCTTGAGCGCATCTATCACCACCGGGATAGCCGTGTGTCCTTGGACTTCCGGGAGGTCTGTGATTTAATCCATTGTAACCATTTACTAGAGTGCGGGTGGTGTTTCCATCAGCCTGATAAATCCAGCGGGTGTGTCATGGGAGAATTTGGCATACGTGCACACTTCACAGGAACATACATAGCTCCTGACCGACTGTCCCATGGAGGGCCACCAAAAATATATATTTTTTACTAATGCTAAGGTCTTTTTAACTTTGGGGTGCCTTGTTAGCAGGGAATCGTAACACCAGTGGAGAGCCAAGTTTTGCAATTCTGTTGTAGGGCCTTGACAAGTGTACAAAAAGAATTTGGCCTCTGAGAGAATGGTCCCTGTCAAGAAGTTCTGGAGGAGCTTTTCTCCCATTCGGGCACTCCTCAGGTGGACCTCTTCTCTTGAAGTGTGAACAGGAAGTGCAAAATGTTCTGCTCCACGGAATATCCTTGACAGGGAGCTCTAGGGGATACATTGATGGACGAGTGGATGTTCAACCTCCACTATGCTTTTCACCAAATCCCTGTCATCCTGATAATTGTCAGGAGGCTTCGCCTGTTAGGATCTGCATTGATTTTGACTGCTCCAGACTGGACACAGAGAATGTGGTACCCAGAGTTGCTGGACTGGTCCATCCACCCTGGCTGGTGACTTCCACAGAGACTGGATCTCGACTGGGTCAGGGTCGTGGCCCTGTCAATGGGGGGCGGGGCTTCTAAACCTGGTGCAAGACGTTCAATAAGAGAAAAAACAGAGCCAGCTCTGCCCCAGATATGTGAAATGGGAGAAAATAAATGAGGTGCCTTGGATGTTATTAGTGGTGCCATTTTGTCGCATAATGCCTTCTGCTACTCCTTCTGGCCTGTGTTCTTTTTTACATTTCAGAATTGCCACTCCCAGAATACCCCTGGGAGCAAGCAAGAAAACCTGCATCAGGATCAAATAAAGGGGCAAACAGAAGCACTGCAACTAAGACGCACTATGAGTCTTCACCACATCCCAACAGTGACCAGCACCTCAGAACAGCACAGAACTCACAACGTCAACAGAAAATGTACTTCTAGACACCCAGCATGCCAGAGAAACAGCAGGGAAGCCATCAGAGATTGACATCGAAACTAAGCTGGAAAAGGGGTACGGGCTTAGAGGGTTTCTTAAAGCCTCTATGTACTGTAATCCAACAACCCCTGGGTAAAAGACAGGCAATGATTGGTCTTGCGAGGTAGGTGAGCACTGCAGCCAATGGAAGGGGGAGAGTGACACAGATTCACCAGCACCACATTATAAAAGGAGGCAGAAGGAGCGGCATAGTATGAGTTGTTTGGGTGAGATCAGAAGAGGTGAATGTGTGCCGGGAGACCTGGCGCAGCGCAGACGGAGGACTTAAGTGCTAGAGAGCTGGTGGCAGAAGTTGAGCAGAGTGCATGTGAGGTAGAGTGGTACCAGTTGTGTGCGGGTAGTGCAGTGTTGTGTAATGTAGTAAAAAGCGGAGTGGGCTGTACAGAATTTGAGTGAGAGAGAAAGATGGAGATAGCGTGGGAGGAGTAGAAGAGAATGGGGTAGTCATTAGATTGCGAGGGAGTGTTAGAGAGTAAGGATAGAAAAGTGTGTTAGGAGCAGGGTGCAGGAGAGAGGGGGTGAGAATGTGTGTATAGTGGGAGAGTGAACAGAGCACTGTAACCCTGGAAGGGAGAGAATGACACCATAACTCTGAGTTCTTGTGAAAAAAGATGTGTGGTGCAGAGAGGGGAGAGTATTAGTAGTGTGGAGAGTGTAGTAGTAATAACACAGAGAGGAGAGTAGGAGTAGTGCAAAGAGAGCAGTAGTGAGGAGAGATCTGAGTAGTAGTGCGAACAGAGTTGTACTAGTGAGGAGAGAGCAGTAGTAGTGCAGAGAGGGGAGAGTAGGAGTAGTGCAGAGAGGAGTAATAGTGCAGGGAAACAGCAGCTCCAGGAGGCAGACTCGTGGGGGTGGCAGTCCGGAAACAATTTGTTTCCGGACTGCCACACCCATAATGAGGCCCATTGTTATCTGAAGCTGGAAGTGTTGCAATACAGCTTCAAGGTAACTACTGGAACCAAGATGGTGTACAAAGCTGGAGAAGGGAGCTGGGTGCTTGTAAAAAGACTAAACAAATAACCTGTAGTGCTGAGACTGTTGATGTAGGGAGAGAGTCAGTCTGGAAGCAGAGGCAGGTTATTCTTGTGGCAGAAAGGCCATATGGAGAGGCAAAGAGGCTGCCCTTTTCTTGGAGCATAGGAAAGAAGAGTGTCTTGCCTACCTGTATAGGTTGAAATATCTTGTCTTTAAAATGCCTAATCATTCTCATTTATAAATCTGAAGTAGAAGTACCAGAACCGAAGTTGGCTGAAGTAGTGTCATACTGTGGAACCAAGGAGTCGGTTTCCCCGTGGAAGGGTGGTTGTTAAGAGGAGAACAACAACCCAAGAAGAAGCATCCTGACAATTATACCAGAGGTGTTGCAGAGTGTTGCAGAGGTTACAAACACTTGTAGAATTATAGAAGGAGTGGCTAATCTATTTTCTGAACTGTGGTAAACAATCTTGGAAGGAAGACATCCAGGATTACCAATGATGCTGTTTTCTTGGCTACATTTGGAAAGGGATCTTTTCAACTGAAAGCTGGAGAACTGCTAAGAGTGGACTTTGTTTGATGAACCTTTATTTAATTTGGAATTTACAAGAACTGGTTCAATACTTTATTCTTCTGCTTGAACATTTGGAGAAATTGACTTTGAACAATCCTGGGGAAAGGATTTACCCAGGACAGGTGAAGGTCATCCAAATGGATGGTTATCTGTTAGGAGTGATTCCCTTAGTTCTTAGACTAGGTAGGGAACACTCTAAGAGAGAAGGTTTAACAAGGATTTATTTGCATCTTTTTCTTTTAATAAAAATGTTCATGTCTGAGAAACATACAAGCAGTTGTCCGCCTCACATTGTTGCCCCCTAACAGAAGTCATTTAGGAAGGCAGAGGTAGGTATTAGAAAGAGAGATACATTGCAGAGAGAATTTGGAAGGAGAGAAGGTGGGTGAAGTAGGGGAGGAATAGTTTCCATACACAAACCCACAGAATTAACATCATTGAGATGTATGGCCAGAGATTAGTGTGATGAATCTGAAGGAATCATCACTTCTTTCCCAGCAGTGACCTCTCCCTGTGTGTGCAAGAGACCGCAACCGCAGTCTGGTCCTGAACCTGGGGCTAACTTTATGCAGGAGGATTGTCTAACGGATGGTGATGCTCAAGGGAGGGAGAAGACATCGTTGGAGGAAAGTACATACCAACCCTTCCCTTGTACGGATGTTTATTCTCTTTCGCCAAAACCCATAGGCCAATCTTTACAATCCAAAATCCCTTCCCAAATTTCACATATCAATCTTATAGGACTGACTTGCCTTTTAAAGCCCCTAGGAAAGGTCACCCTGGATTGTTGTACAATTTATCAGACATGGACTATAATTCCCAGAAACAAGGAAGAGAGAAGGAATTAGAAAGATGTCTAAGACCAGCAAACCAACTAAGCGGTGTAGTTGTTGGGGACTAAATCATCTGCCCGGGAAGTTTAAATCACCACTAGCTAAAGGTATGAAGAGTGAAGGTGTGCAGATATTTCTTCCAGCCTGTGTCTGGGAAGTTGAAGAGCGGTATGGGCACAGTAACAGCGTCGACCAAAGCAGATACAACAGAGACCGGAGAGTGCTGTCCAAAGCCGTGAGCCTGAAGGCTCTAGGTTTGTGGTGAGAGACAAACCCAGTCAGAGAGTGAAAGCTGGTGATCATTGCCGACGAGCAAGAGAGTCGCAAAGTGGTGCCATTACCGAGGCTCTACCATTTCACGCCATCAGAGAGACACCAAGCTGAGAGGACCACTTAAGATCCTGTGAAGTAGCCAGCGAGCATGGACAAAGCTTAACAAACAGTGAGCCCGCTTTGGATGGGATGGGACATCGGGAAGAGAGCTGTATAACGAGGGAGAGCCCAAATAATCAGTGAAGCCCCTTTGAAGAGGGGTGAAACACTGAGAGAACTGCCTCTGGGTCTGAGAGGGACCGGGGGAAGGGGAAGAACCCCATGTGATCCAGATTCACACTGTGTAAACTTCCCTAAAGGGAAAGAAAGGGAAGCTGGATCTGATTTTAAATATGAAAGCATAAAGGGAAGAATAATATGCCTAGTGTTGATAAACATTAAAGAGCCCTGGCAGAGAGACGTACCAGGCGCATTGGAAGTGGAATGGTACAAAGGAAGACACATATGCCTTGATCCCTTGTGGTACATTTAACTGGAAAAGTCCTGGCAAAAGAGGATACCAGGCAATTACAAGTGCATGAAGATACGACGTCCTGGCTGGAGAGTATACCAGGCATAGCATAGAAAGGTGCCTAAGTAGCCCTGGCAGGAGACCGGTCTGGGCTTACTTTCATTTCATTCAGTTCAGCAGCATTGCACAGAGTTCCGCAATTGCAAAGCAGTGAGAGAGTGCATCTGGCACTGGCCACGATATACTTAATTGGTTAGGCTAGCTCTTGAAACTTTCAGCCTCAGATGAAGAGTCGGTGATGACTCGGAACACGTGTCCGGCTACTTCGTTATTAAACTCATTGGACTCATGAGAAATCCCTCCTTCTTTGAATTACTTGGAACACCTGTCACTATTGCACTGTTCAGCGCAGTGAGACTGAGAACTGTCTGTGTTCATTTAGGTTCTTAACTGTGGGTGGCATCTGGCAGTGCTCCCACACCCCTCAGCCACCTGCAGCTTTAGTGCTTCCCTAATTTCTTCAGTGTACAAGCGCTGTGGACTTTGACTTGTTCTGCCAAACCTGTGTGTTTCCTTATATATCATCAGAGTTTGCTCGTAATTCAAGAGTTAACGGTATGGAAGCCAATAGCTTACCATATGTGTATTGAAATGTTGGCAATACTTCTTACTAGCTGGTAATGTCCTAAGGTCTACAATTAATGTACACGTGTACAGAATAAATGTTTGTCAGACACAACAAAATTATTTAAGTCATATTATTCTTGTTGTTTACTCATTCTGAGGGATGAGGAATATCACAATTGTAAATAATGACTTCATGTTTTGCATAAAATCAAACATCTGCAAAATCATCTATCTGTTTTGTGTACTTCTGTGGAACTGTCATAAATGATATTAAAAAAAGAAGAACGGAAATAGGCTGCTCAGAACATTTTACAGACAATATATACACGGGTATATCTGTAGAATAGAAGAGTTTCACATAACCACAATATATGGTACCAAAAATAGTTGTTCATTGAGAATTCAAAACTTCATACGTACAGAAATATGTGTGACAAGGTGCTCCCATTTATACCATGTATCAATGTAAAAAGGCAATAAATCGACCTGTTTCTGACATGTACTTCACCTTGAAATCTGATGTAGGTGACATACATTTTGTGTCTTACATCCATCTCAGGAAGTGGTATTTTACGTCATCCGGTGTCTAAGAACAACCAGTCGGATGTGACATTGGACACATATTGTTATATTCACATAAAACAATTTCATTTGAACTCTTAATTCATTCCTTCCAACCTGATCGGGACAGTGAGCTAAAGACTTGATTGAGTCTCTCCCAGGGACCATCCACCCAAGAACAGGTAAATGGGCTGTGTTTGTGCTGGTAGAAAGACTCCCAGAACCCCCTTTGTTTAGCATATTAAGTAACTTTGAGTCTCACCCTAAATTACCAGGGGAATGCAGACGTGGACCCCTTGCTCACTGTTTTCAGAGAGGCACAGCTCCACCTCACTGATGATGCCCAACAAGGCTGAAACACATGTATGGGGTTGCTGTTGGTACTCTTGTTCAGAGGAGAATTGCCTAGCATTTTGGTGCTGGACTACCACTGGTCAGAACAAGACTGATATGCAGGGATATTTCTCCTCTGTGAAAGGGACAGTGAGCTAAAGACTTGGTTGAGACTCTCCCGGGGGCCATGCACCCAAGAACAGGTCAATGGGCTGTGTTCGTGCTGGTAGAGAGACTCCTAGAACCTCCTTTGTTTTGCATATTAAGTAACTTTGGGTCTCACCCTAAGTTACATGGGGAATCCAAACATGGACCCCTTGCTCACTGTTTTCAGAGAGGCACAGCTCCATCTCACTGATGATCCCCAACAAGGCTGAAACACATGTATAGGGTTGCTGTTGGGTCTCTTGTTCAGAGGATAATTGCCTAGCATTTCGGTGCTGGACTGCCCCTGGGCAGGACAAAGACTGATATGCAGGGATATTTCTCCTCTGTGAAAGGGACAGTGAGCTAAAGACTTGGTTGAGACTCTCCCGGGGGCCATCCACCCAAGAACAGGTCAATGGGCTGTGTTTGTGCTGGTAGCGAGACTCCCAGAACCCCCTTTGTTTTACATATTAAGTAACTTTGGGTCTCACGCTAAGTTACCAGGGGAATCCAGACGTGCACCCCTTCCTCACTGGTCTCAGAGAGGCACAGCTCCACCTCAATGATGATGCCCAACGAGGCTGAAACACATGTATGGGGTTCTTGTTGGTACTCTTGTTCAGAGGAGAATTGCCTAGCATTTCGGTGGTGGACTGCCCCTGGGCAGGACAAAGATTGATATGCAGGGATATTTCTCCTCTGTGAAAGGGACAGTGAGCTAAAGACTTGGTTGAGACTCTCCCGGGGGCCATCCACCCAAGAACAGGTCAATGGGCTGTGTTTGTGCTGGTAGCGAGACTCCCAGAACCCCCTTTGTTTTACATATTGAGTAACTTTGGGTCTCACCCTAAGTTACCAGGGGAATCCAGACGTGCACCCCTTCCTCACTGTTCTCAGAGAGGCACAGCGCCACCTCACTGATGATGCCCAACGAGGCTGAAACACATGTATGGGGTTGCTGTTGGTACTCTTGTTCAGAGGAGAATTGCCTAGCATTTTGGTGCTGGACTACCACTGGTCAGAACAAGACTGATATGCAGGGATATTTCTCCTCTGTGAAAGGGACAGTGAGCTAAAGACTTGGTTGAGACTCTCCCGGGGGCCATCCACCCAAGAACAGGTCAATGGGCTGTGTTCGTGCTGGTAGAGAGACTCCTAGAACCTCCTTTGTTTTGCATATTAAGTAACTTTAGGTCTCACCCTAAGTTACATGGGGAATCCAAACATGGACCCCTTGCTCACTGTTTTCAGAGAGGCACAGCTCCACCTCACTGATGATGCCCAACAAGGCTGAAACACATGTATGGGGTTGCTGTTGGTACTCTTGTTCAGAGGATAATTGCCTAGCATTTCGGTGCTGGACTGCCCCTGGGCAGGACAAAGACTGATATGCAGGGATATTTCTCCTCTGTGAAAGGGACAGTGAGCTAAAGACTTGGTTGAGACTCTCCCGGGGGCCATCCACCCAAGAACAGGTCAATGGGCTGTGTTTGTGCTGGTAGCGAGACTCCCAGAACCCCCTTTGTTTTACATATTAAGTAACTTTGGGTCTCACCCTAAGTTACCAGGGGAATCCAGACGTGCACCCCTTCCTCACTGGTCTCAGAGAGGCACAGCTCCACCTCACTGATGATGCCCAACGAGGCTGAAACACATGTATGGGGTTCTTGTTGGTACTCTTGTTCAGAGGAGAATTGCCTAGCATTTCGGTGCTGGACTGCCCCTGGGCAGGACAAAGATTGATATGCAGGGATATTTCTCCTCTGTGAAAGGGACAGTGAGCTAAAGACTTGGTTGAGACTCTCCCGGGGGCCATCCACCCAAGAACAGGTCAATGGGCTGTGTTTGTGCTGGTAGCGAGACTCCCAGAACCCCCTTTGTTTTACATATTGAGTAACTTTGGGTCTCACCCTAAGTTACCAGGGGAAGGGAATCCAGACGTGGACCCCTTGCTCACTGGTCTCAGAGAGGCACAGCTCCACCTCACTGATGATGCCCAACGAGGCTGAAACACATGTACGGGGTTCTTGTTGGTACTCTTGTTCAGAGGAGAAATGCCTAGCATTTCGGTGCTGGACTGCCCCTGGGCAGGACAAAGATTGATATGCAGGGATATTTCTCCTCTGTGAAAGGGACAGTGAGCTAAAGACTTGGTTGAGACCCTCCCGGGGGCCATCCACCCAAGAACAGGTCAATGGGCTGTGTTTGTGCTGGTAGCGAGACTCACAGAACCCCCTTTGTTTTACATATTAAGTAACTTTGGGTCTCACCCTAAGTTACCAGGGGAATCCAGACGTGCACCCCTTGCTCACTGTTCTCAGAGAGGAACAGCTCCACCTCACTGATGATGCCCAACAAGGCTGAAACACGTGTATGGGGTTGCTGTTGGTACTCTTGTTCAGAGGAGAATTGCCTAGCATTTTGGTGCTGGACTACCACTGGTCAGAACAAGACTGATATGCAGGGATATTTCTCCTCTGTGAAAGGGACAGTGAGCTAAAGACTTGGTTGAGACTCTCCCGGGGGCCATGCACCCAAGAACAGGTCAATGGGCTGTGTTCGTGCTGGTAGAGAGACTCCTAGAACCTCCTTTGTTTTGCATATTAAGTAACTTTGGGTCTCACCCTAAATTACATGGGGAATCCAAACATGGACCCCTTGCTCACTGTTTTCAGAGAGGCACAGCTCCATCTCACTGATGATCCCCAACAAGGCTGAAACACATGTATAGGGTTGCTGTTGGGTCTCTTGTTCAGAGGATAATTGCCTAGCATTTCGGTGCTGGACTGCCCCTGGGCAGGACAAAGACTGATATGCAGGGATATTTCTCCTCTGTGAAAGGGACAGTGAGCTAAAGACTTGGTTGAGACTCTCCCGGGGGCCATCCACCCAAGAACAGGTCAATGGGCTGTGTTTGTGCTGGTAGCGAGACTCCCAGAACCCCCTTTGTTTTACATATTAAGTAACTTTGGGTCTCACGCTAAGTTACCAGGGGAATCCAGACGTGCACCCCTTCCTCACTGGTCTCAGAGAGGCACAGCTCCACCTCAATGATGATGCCCAACGAGGCTGAAACACATGTATGGGGTTCTTGTTGGTACTCTTGTTCAGAGGAGAATTGCCTAGCATTTCGGTGGTGGACTGCCCCTGGGCAGGACAAAGATTGATATGCAGGGATATTTCTCCTCTGTGAAAGGGACAGTGAGCTAAAGACTTGGTTGAGACTCTCCCGGGGGCCATCCACCCAAGAACAGGTCAATGGGCTGTGTTTGTGCTGGTAGCGAGACTCCCAGAACCCCCTTTGTTTTACATATTGAGTAACTTTGGGTCTCACCCTAGGTTACCAGGGGAATCCAGACGTGCACCCCTTCCTCACTGTTCTCAGAGAGGCACAGCGCCACCTCACTGATGATGCCCAACGAGGCTGAAACACATGTATGGGGTTGCTGTTGGTACTCTTGTTCAGAGGAGAATTGCCTAGCATTTTGGTGCTGGACTACCACTGGTCAGAACAAGACTGATATGCAGGGATATTTCTCCTCTGTGAAAGGGACAGTGAGCTAAAGACTTGGTTGAGACTCTCCCGGGGGCCATCCACCCAAGAACAGGTCAATGGGCTGTGTTCGTGCTGGTAGAGAGACTCCTAGAACCTCCTTTGTTTTGCATATTAAGTAACTTTGGGTCTCACCCTAAGTTACATGGGGAATCCAAACATGGACCCCTTGCTCACTGTTTTCAGAGAGGCACAGCTCCACCTCACTGATGATGCCCAACAAGGCTGAAACACATGTATGGGGTTGCTGTTGGTACTCTTGTTCAGAGGATAATTGCCTAGCATTTCGGTGCTGGACTGCCCCTGGGCAGGACAAAGACTGATATGCAGGGATATTTCTCCTCTGTGAAAGGGACAGTGAGCTAAAGACTTGGTTGAGACTCTCCCGGGGGCCATCCACCCAAGAACAGGTCAATGGGCTGTGTTTGTGCTGGTAGCGAGACTCCCAGAACCCCCTTTGTTTTACATATTAAGTAACTTTGGGTCTCACCCTAAGTTACCAGGGGAATCCAGACGTGCACCCCTTGCTCACTGTTCTCAGAGAGGAACAGCTCCACCTCACTGATGATGCCCAACAAGGCTGAAACACGTGTATGGGGTTGCTGTTGGTACTCTTGTTCAGAGGAGAATTGCCTAGCATTTTGGTGCTGGACTACCACTGGTCAGAACAAGACTGATATGCAGGGATATTTCTCCTCTGTGAAAGGGACAGTGAGCTAAAGACTTGGTTGAGACTCTCCCGGGGGCCATGCACCCAAGAACAGGTCAATGGGCTGTGTTCGTGCTGGTAGAGAGACTCCTAGAACCTCCTTTGTTTTGCATATTAAGTAACTTTGGGTCTCACCCTAAGTTACATGGGGAATCCAAACATGGACCCCTTGCTCACTGTTTTCAGAGAGGCACAGCTCCATCTCACTGATGATCCCCAACAAGGCTGAAACACATGTATAGGGTTGCTGTTGGGTCTCTTGTTCAGAGGATAATTGCCTAGCATTTCGGTGCTGGACTGCCCCTGGGCAGGACAAAGACTGATATGCAGGGATATTTCTCCTCTGTGAAAGGGACAGTGAGCTAAAGACTTGGTTGAGACTCTCCCGGGGGCCATCCACCCAAGAACAGGTCAATGGGCTGTGTTTGTGCTGGTAGCGAGACTCCCAGAACCCCCTTTGTTTTACATATTAAGTAACTTTGGGTCTCACGCTAAGTTACCAGGGGAATCCAGACGTGCACCCCTTCCTCACTGGTCTCAGAGAGGCACAGCTCCACCTCAATGATGATGCCCAACGAGGCTGAAACACATGTATGGGGTTCTTGTTGGTACTCTTGTTCAGAGGAGAATTGCCTAGCATTTCGGTGGTGGACTGCCCCTGGGCAGGACAAAGATTGATATGCAGGGATATTTCTCCTCTGTGAAAGGGACAGTGAGCTAAAGACTTGGTTGAGACTCTCCCGGGGGCCATCCACCCAAGAACAGGTCAATGGGCTGTGTTTGTGCTGGTAGCGAGACTCCCAGAACCCCCTTTGTTTTACATATTGAGTAACTTTGGGTCTCACCCTAAGTTACCAGGGGAATCCAGACGTGCACCCCTTCCTCACTGTTCTCAGAGAGGCACAGCGCCACCTCACTGATGATGCCCAACGAGGCTGAAACACATGTATGGGGTTGCTGTTGGTACTCTTGTTCAGAGGAGAATTGCCTAGCATTTTGGTGCTGGACTACCACTGGTCAGAACAAGACTGATATGCAGGGATATTTCTCCTCTGTGAAAGGGACAGTGAGCTAAAGACTTGGTTGAGACTCTCCCGGGGGCCATCCACCCAAGAACAGGTCAATGGGCTGTGTTCGTGCTGGTAGAGAGACTCCTAGAACCTCCTTTGTTTTGCATATTAAGTAACTTTGGGTCTCACCCTAAGTTACATGGGGAATCCAAACATGGACCCCTTGCTCACTGTTTTCAGAGAGGCACAGCTCCACCTCACTGATGATGCCCAACAAGGCTGAAACACATGTATGGGGTTGCTGTTGGTACTCTTGTTCAGAGGATAATTGCCTAGCATTTCGGTGCTGGACTGCCCCTGGGCAGGACAAAGACTGATATGCAGGGATATTTCTCCTCTGTGAAAGGGACAGTGAGCTAAAGACTTGGTTGAGACTCTCCCGGGGGCCATCCACCCAAGAACAGGTCAATGGGCTGTGTTTGTGCTGGTAGCGAGACTCCCAGAACCCCCTTTGTTTTACATATTAAGTAACTTTGGGTCTCACCCTAAGTTACCAGGGGAATCCAGACGTGCACCCCTTCCTCACTGGTCTCAGAGAGGCACAGCTCCACCTCACTGATGATGCCCAACGAGGCTGAAACACATGTATGGGGTTCTTGTTGGTACTCTTGTTCAGAGGAGAATTGCCTAGCATTTCGGTGCTGGACTGCCCCTGGGCAGGACAAAGATTGATATGCAGGGATATTTCTCCTCTGTGAAAGGGACAGTGAGCTAAAGACTTGGTTGAGACTCTCCCGGGGGCCATCCACCCAAGAACAGGTCAATGGGCTGTGTTTGTGCTGGTAGCGAGACTCCCAGAACCCCCTTTGTTTTACATATTGAGTAACTTTGGGTCTCACCCTAAGTTACCAGGGGAAGGGAATCCAGACGTGGACCCCTTGCTCACTGGTCTCAGAGAGGCACAGCTCCACCTCACTGATGATGCCCAACGAGGCTGAAACACATGTACGGGGTTCTTGTTGGTACTCTTGTTCAGAGGAGAAATGCCTAGCATTTCGGTGCTGGACTGCCCCTGGGCAGGACAAAGATTGATATGCAGGGATATTTCTCCTCTGTGAAAGGGACAGTGAGCTAAAGACTTGGTTGAGACCCTCCCGGGGGCCATCCACCCAAGAACAGGTCAATGGGCTGTGTTTGTGCTGGTAGCGAGACTCACAGAACCCCCTTTGTTTTACATATTAAGTAACTTTGGGTCTCACCCTAAGTTACCAGGGGAATCCAGACGTGCACCCCTTGCTCACTGTTCTCAGAGAGGAACAGCTCCACCTCACTGATGATGCCCAACAAGGCTGAAACACGTGTATGGGGTTGCTGTTGGTACTCTTGTTCAGAGGAGAATTGCCTAGCATTTTGGTGCTGGACTGCCCCTGGGCAGGACAAAGACTGGTATGCAGGGATATTTCTCCTCTGTGAAAGGGACAGTAAGCTAAAGACTTGGTTGAGACTCTCCCGGGGGCCATCCACCCAAGAAGAGGTCAATGGGCTGTGTTCGTTCTGGTAGAGAGACTCCCAGAACCCCCTTTGTTTTCCCATGTTAAGTAGTCTGAGTTGTTGTTCATTCAATAGCTGATCAAAAATGTTGACCAGTAGAGTAAACCAGGCAACCACAACGGTGAAGATACAAGAAGCCCTGGCAGGAGAGTATACTTGGAAATTTGCAAATGCATGGAACCAAGAGGTCCTAAGCAAGGATTTTAGGACTGGGAGGACCTGGCCACAGAACCTTGAAGTGAATGGCACTTTAGAACTGTGTATCAGTAATCGTGCCAATGTGGGCCCAACAAAACACAAGGAATTGTTGTATACGGAACGGTTTGTGATAAAGAGCAGTCCAGGGAAAAAGAGTCACCCTCTGGAACAATGATTCTTTATCTGTGAATAACTTTTTGAGTTCATTTACTTATTCTTGTTTCACAAACACTTCTACGCCGAAGCACCAGAATTGTTTATATTAAAGACCAATCCAGGGGAAGAGAGTCATCCTCTAAAACAAGGCTTCTTTATCTCTGAAGAACTTTTGAGTTTATTGAATTTGGCATAAACCTCCTTAGTGAGTGTAAAACCAGTACAGTCAAACAAGACTGGATTGTGCCTAGAAAGCTGAAGAGGATCAACTCAGAGTCCATGAAGGACTGGATCAACCCAAAAATTCAGACGACTGTCTCGTCCTTGGAGAATGTGGATGACCTTACCGATTCTCTTGTGGATGCTCTTAATAATGCGATTGACACACTAGCTTAGGTAAAAAAACAGGAAGGTTTCCACTCACCCTCACAACACTTGGTTTTCAGACGGTCTTAAATCTTTAAGAGTGGCAAAACGGAAAGAATTCTATCAGTGGAAAAAAACTCAGGCGGAAGAAGATAGGCTCGCCTATCAGGAGGCGGCCAGGACATTTAAATGTGCTAAATTCATTACTTGTATGCTACAAGGTTTTGCAACTACCTCATTTCTGGAGCTATCCCTGATATATATGTATTCAATATTTTAAATACCAAATGTGTAATTTTTGTGTTATATTAAAAACTGACTTTTTCAGAAAAAAATGATAAAATCAGTTTTACATCAACCCAGTTTCATTTTGATGAATAGAATGAATATGCCTGTTATTTATGTGCTCCGGTAAACATAACTCTGCTCTTTTGGCTCTGTTCCAATGAACACCCCCCTGCTTTTTGTCACTCTTCCAATAAACACTGGGCATTCTACATTTTAAATTAAACTAGCTGATATACCTGGCGTTGCCCGGGATTTTATTTTTGTATAGGTTGTGCTTGTTAGAAATACCTTACGGTAGCTTTATGCTTTTCAGAATGGCTCTATAGGAAAGGTAAAAAGAAATGTTTATGACAATTTTCAATTATTTCTCATTTTAAAAATGTTTTCTCATAAAGACTACACAACACAATATAGTGTTCTTCTTAAAAAGTCATTCCGAAATGTATAATTGTACGTGAGAACAACACAGAGATTTCTGAGCAGCATGATGGGTGACATGATGCCGACGGTGACAACAACTATGGACCTAAAGTTCAATATTACTAAAGTACATGTTCATTGTAAGGCTTGTTTGTAAACATCTTGTGTTTCTCTTCCCGGTGAACACTGTTGCTTCAATTACATTGGGCAGCTATTTTTTAACCCATAGTTTTGTGCCATTACACAGCCTAGGTGGGTCGAGATTGCGAAGCAGCATGATGGGTGAACCAACTTTCAGTCGAGTGAGTTGAGGAATTCTGTTGGATAGTTTACAGCTTCCTCAGCATCAACCACTGTATCGATTGAGTTGTACTCAGTAACTGTGACTGGAAGCATATCCTGATTCTGATCCTAGGACCTGGACCTAGGGTTTTGTTCCTCGTGTCGGGACTAGTCCTTCTACGACCAGATTGATGTTTCGCTGATTTCAGGCAACCGTCTCATGTGTGAATGTGCTGAAATATGGGGAAAGGGGTGGGGGGTCCAAATGTCATGTAGCCAGTAATGTCCGGAGGGTCCAAACAGGTAACTATGCAAAATTCGGTGTGCAGATTGGTGCAACGATGTGGAATTGTATAAGAAACAATGCTTTGCCACAAATCCTGCCACAAGCAAATTTTGAATTTTATATGTAGATATTATCAGTAAATTTTTTATCAAATGATTCACAAGACACCATTTGCAGGACCAAACATTACTATGCAGATCAATCATACTCTTATATAGACCACTAACAATCCTATATGGACCACCTACATTCTTGTATGAACTGCTGGCACATGACCAGTCTCTTACCCCTGTGTACCACCTGTCATAACCAATTAGCAGACTTCTATGGTGAAAAGTAGTGTACAACCTATATTACTCTCCTGGAACCAGCTATAATGTTGTTCTACAAGATGTTATAAACCCTAATCCTGAGATTGCTCAGGGAGAGATCCTCAAATAAACCCCAAACTCCTCTGTAGTGCCCAGAATGAAGTGAGCAGTGAAGAAAACCAGATGCACCTATGGTGCAAAGTGAGGTATCCATATGTCGAAGATACAGTGCATCTTGTATTAAAGCTTATCTCTTTGCCCCACCAGAGCCTCATGGAAAGAATCGAAGACTGAGTTAGGAGAAGGGAAACTGGATTCCCCACACTTGGACACAAGTATGATACAATTCAAATTGGGATTTGAACAAAGCAATACCCTCAAGGACAAATGTTAGGGGACAGTCTAGCCCAAATTTGAGTAAAGCAGGAGCCCTGGATGAAGGCGACATCACAAATTCTGGTTAAAGTGTTACATTTTTTCTAGTTACCAGTAAGGTTGAACTTGTAAATGGTTATAAAATGTCTGTTTAGGAAGAACATGTTAATGCAAAATAAATTACATATAGTACATCAACTGCTTGCCAGAATTAAAATGTCAGATTTTCGTCAGGTTAATCAATCAAAGAGGTTTCTTTTCCATAAATTGAATGCACTTAAGAAACACATATGAAAATGAATACTGTTTAATTACATTTACCTGTCAGTTGAAAATAGTTCAAGCCTGCTTTGATGAAGTCCCTTGCCTGGCTCTTGGGGTAGAGTACAGGGTAATCACAGGGGGTGGGCACTGTCACTTGCTACGCAAGGATGTTATGGGGAGGACCTCCTGATCTATTCCACCAAATCCTGGTTGTCTTCCAAGGTATTGTGATTTTAGCCAAGAGATATCCATATCCACTTTAAAGAGCTTCCACGTGTGAGTATTATAGCCAACATTCAAGCACCGCTAGCATCCTAGAAAGGGCATTACTGGGATCACCATGGAAAGAGGGTCAGCATAGTCTTGACCACCAAGATTTTACTGACGTACGAATGCCTGTGGTAAAAGTCATGCAGCCTTGGTGTATGTTTGGGCCGCATCTCTGCAAGCCTAAAGGCGGGGGTTATCTGAGTGAATGTAAGCCCACTAACAATGACTGTTGACCCCAACAGCTGTAAGGCATAATCATGGCATGCACCCGAGCTCAGTTAAGCACAGCGGTCCCTCGGGGCAGGGCTATATAATCCATGAGCTCTGTGAGAGGCATATGAGTGTTTCGGGAAGGAGATGGTGCTTTGGGAAAGAGTTGTAGGTGGATGAAGGTCGAAGTGAAGGAGGCTGGGAACTGAACAGAGATGGCTAGGAGGAAGAAGAGTGCACTGGAGAACTAAGAGGAGGAAGATCAGAATGAGGGTTCTGGCTGGAGGAAGAGCTCAGGAGGGACAGAGGAAAACATAGAGGGGTATGAGGCAACATGAATAGGGAACAGAAGAGTATACTCAGGTGTTCAGGGGAGGTTTCCGGTGGAGTACATTTAGCAGGAGAAGTTACCACGAGGAAAGAGGAGAAGTACATTGTGAAGTCGATAGGAGGAGAGAATAGGGGAGTTGGGGGAGGAAAAAAGCATGAAGGTGGCTGAAGGGAAATCAGAGGGGAGGAGAAAAACTGTAAAGATGGTGGCATAGAGGAGAAGGAGCAAGCACTCTTCAAGCCTGAGAAGAAAAGATTAATGAAGGAGCAAGTTACATGTACATGGCCAGGCATCGAGGAGGCACAGGAGGAGGGGGAGGAGTAAGCCAGTGTAAAGAAGCAGGAACAGGCACGCGAAAAAGCCTTTCGAAGATATTTAAAGAGTGGTGTTGGTATGGGCATGTGGCACAGGAGGGGTGAAGAAGAGACAGTAGAGTTCTCCTTAGACATGAGCCCAATGAGACTTGTCGAGGAGGTAGAAAAGGACGGAATGTTGGAGGATTTGACCAAGTCCCGGAGTTAGGAACGGGAAAAGGTACCCTGACCCAACCTGTAGAACATTCCAGCTGACCAGCCTCCTGATGGAAGCTTTGGGGCTCATCATAGTAAGTATCAACCAGTTCTATCTTCTGTCATTACCCTGGCCTAGTGTGACAGATCGCGTTGTTTTAAACTCTGGATTCAACACGTAGTGTGTCCGTCCTTAGTTTTACGCCGCCATATGCAAGTAAAATGGGCTTAGGTTTCGGCGCTTTAATTGATTTGACAGTACGTTCCGTCGCTAAGACGTACACGTCATCATGCGAGTTCATTCCCGTTCCTCTAAATGGCCGCGTTTCCGTACATCGGGATTCCGCACCGCTCCAGTTTATGGTTCTAATGGGGAGCTTGTTCGTGCGTTTTCCGCCGCAGGTTGAATCTAAGTACTCCTCCTCTTTTTGTGCAGAGCTACTCCCTTTGAGTCCATTCGGGATGTCATTTCTTTTCACTGACCTTTGTATTTACGGCAGTGTTTGAGCTTCAATACCACATTTTAGTACTTTTGCACTTTGAAGGTAGTGTGAGTTGCAGCTCACGTGCGATTTTGTTCCCGGTTGCGCGACAGAATTAAGTAAATCTTTACCATGGAGATGGCACTCATATAGTTATGAAGTAGTGGTCCAGGCCACGTATGGACTGCCTTTTCTTTCATTCAGATCGCGTGGACACCTGTACCCAATTACGTATGGATAAACCCAGCCAAAGATTTCACAGCCCCTGTCGATGCAGGTGTACTTTAGGTGTATATTTATGCACCTAGTCGGTTCCCTCTTTCCACCAATGAGGTGAGTGTTTCTAGGCACCACTTGTTATTTACATCTTTTGTATTGGTGGTTGAGCCTCGAATTTAATTCTTTCTTTCTTGGTGTTAGACAATTTATGTTTTGGTTAATGGTAGGAGTCGACACGCTTCTGACTGTTGCCAGCGTTTTTAACTGTTTTTTGCCATGGAAGTATATGACCAGAGATGCAAGGTTCGTGTTCATCCCTAGTTGGTGCCTCATGGGCCACAGTGGTAGTTTTGTTCACCTAGTGGTGTCTTCCTCCTTTTCAGCCTTGCCTGGTGTTAATTCTTCTCCACCACTAGACGCAGATTTCTCATGGGCTTCACAAACCCCTTCGCTCTGGGTAATGAGGGTCACTGGCCCTCATTACGACCCTGGCGGAAAGTGACTGACATGACCGCCATAGCGTAAATAGCGTTTCCGCCACGGCACGACGGAGGAAAGTGCGGCCAATTCCGACCCATCGGGCACGAGCATCACGCCATGGCGGAAGTGCAAAGTCCGCGATGGCGGAAATGACCCCAAAACGCCCCTTACCGCCGTCGTACTTCGCCCTAGGTGCAATTCCGCCACCCATCCAAGCGGACACCGTAATGAGCGGTCAGCGCAAAATACGGTCACCGTAAATATACGGAAACGGAAGTAAAAACATGGGGCCGGAACGGGAAACTGCACGCCGCACACCTATAAATAGACAATCCCAACACAACCATTAAAAATCCGACCCTGAGACACATCCCAACCCGTTAGCCACCCCAGGTAAAATAATAAATATGGGCAAAGTAGCAAAAAAAGCGTGCGACCGCAAGCGGCAGGTCCACTTCTCCCACGAGGAACTCACCGTGCTCACTGAGACCCTCCAGGAGAATGCTGCCGTCGTCTTCTCCACGCAAATGACCAGGACGGCACTTGCGAACAAGAAGGCTATATGGGCCCTGGTGGCACAGCGGGTAAGTGCGGTGGGGATCGCACCCCGCAACCCACAGCAATGCAGAAAGCGATGGGACGACCTACGGATACGCGTCCGGAGCATACTCTCTGCCAACCGGAACATTGCCACAGCTACCGGGGGAGGATCGGAATCACCCATCAAGTTGACCCCCTGGGAAGAAATCTGTGCCTCCACCATTGGAATGGAGAGCATAGAGGGAGTCGGAGGGATGGAGAAAGGAGTGCAGACATCCGAAGAATCAGGTAGGTGGCCCAAATTAAACTATGCCAAATCCACATTTACCAACCATGTGAAGTACCACGTGTCCCCATAGTGCAACAGAAACACATGTCCAGGAGAACGACCACATACATAGCCATGACAGCGACCCTTAAAAGCCAGATTAAAGAAATAAATAATTAAAAATCCAACAAACACACTCTACATGTGCACCATGCACACCCTAACTGCAGACTGCAAAATAACTGCATCCCCAATCCACACAGAAATGAGACCACCCCCAAGGCCCTGACCCAAATCACCCCCAGGTACCACCCCAATGCATGTGATGCAATTGCCATTCCAATACCACAGACCCATGAATAACGCTCGCCCTCCTTTACTCCACCACAGGGTCCGATTCCAACGACGAGCTCCAGGACACCCCTACCAGCACACCTGCAAAGAGGGCCAAGACCAACGGCCAAAGACCCTCCACCTCAGCTGCACGGATCAAGACACGGCAGCTGCACAAATCGAGTGGCAGCACACTGGAGGGGACTCCAACAGGCACCCCAGCAGCCAGCATGTCCACAACATCAGCACCACAGGTACCCCCAATGGATGCCACAGAAGGCACTGCTTCTGGTGGCAGCAGCACCCCAGGTGACACTGCATACATGCCAGCATGCTCCGACACAGAAAACGGTGCTGTCGAAGCAGGACACAGCCATGACCTGTCACAATCCCCCTGTTTGTTCCATCCCGTACACCATGAGGAAACCACGCAGGGGTACCCACAAGACGACGACTGGCCAACCCCCACAAGGCCTGTTGCAAGGCAACATGAGGCGTCCAGCCCCTCTGTGACACCACCGCAAATGGGCATGGCCCAGCAGAGGCAACAGTCACTCGAGCAGATGGTAGAGCAACAGCAGCAACTGGCCACGCTCCTCAAGGAGCATGCTGCTGAATGTGGGGGTACCAAGGCAGCCATTGAAACCTCTACTGAGACACTTAGGGCAGAAATGGAGAGAAGTACCGAGAGCCTGAGGGCAGAAATGCAGAGAAGCACCGAGAGCCTGAGGGGGGAACTGCATGCGACGTCCAAAGACGTATGTGGTGAACTTGCCGCTGTGCGCCGTGTGCTCACTGAGCTCTCACAAACCCTCAGGGACATGCATGGACGTGAGCAGGCAGAGACATCATCCGTTGCAAGTTCCGTCCAGGGCAGCCCCCAACGTAGATCTGGGAGGACCCGCCGCTCCACAGGCAGGGGTGCCCCTGATACCCGGAAAGGGGGCTTGCAATAGCGTCTGCCCTCTGACATTGAGCGCCATTGGACACTGGTGTGTGTGGGGGGGGGTAGGAGGGTGGAGGGGGTGTGTTGTGCTTCATCGGGTGGCGGGTCGATTGGGTGTGTAATGTCATTTCACATCTGCAATACAAATCTTCACATCCATCAAATGAGTAGCGTGGACATTGATCTCTGTGTACGAGGCCTACCTTGGCGTACAGTCCACATTGTGCATGTTCCAGACACACACAGCGCCACAAGTCCCGTGTCCATGTAACAGCCACCAGGCGTGAGTGCTAGAAGCATACATCTATGAGATTTTGACGGATCTCACGGGCCTCCTGTGCCTCGTGGACCCCTTGAGGTGCTGCCACATCCCCACCCTCATCATGACCATCTTCAGGTGCTAGCAGTTCTGCGTCGGGGGGCATGGCCACATTCCTACGTACGCACATGTTGTGTAGCATGACACATGCCATGACCATCTTTGCCACCTTCTCATGGCGGTACAGGAGTGCCCCGCCAGACCTGCTGAGGCAGCGGAAACGACCCTTCAGTAGGCCGAATGCCTGTTCTATGACCACACGGGTACGTGAGTGGGCATGGTTGTAGTCCTCCTCATGCTGGTCCCGTGGGTTCCGGATTGGTGTAAGGAGCCATCTCCTCAGTGGATACCCGCCATCACCTGCATGTGGACAACAAAGGATGTTTGTGGAATGTCATTACTACGTACGCATCCCCCCCCTTCCTGCCAGGTCACTCACGCATCACCTACCCCACATAAACATGCATTTAATGAGACTCACCAAGTAGCCAGGATCGGCGCCCTGCGTGTCGCTCCATGTAGCGTGGTATTCTAGAGTTCCGCAAGACCATAGAATCATGTGTTGATCCTGGAAATCGGGCAGAACAATGTGTCAAGATCCTGTTGGAGTCACACACCATTTGTACATTGATAGAATGATATTGCTTCCGGTTGCGGTACTGGGCCTCCATGGCATGTGGGACAACCAATTCCACATGGGTGCAGTCGATGGCACCAATGCAACCCAGTATGCCGCCAAGTGCATGGAATCCCACTTTTGTGTTTGTAAGCTCTTGCTCCGTGCGTGGTAAAGTGATGTAGTCGTCTGAGTGCTTCAGGAGGGCATCAAGTACTTGGAATAGTGTCCGTGAGAATAGTGGCTGTGAAATGCCATGCAACTGTCCGACTGTGTGCTGGTAGGTGCCTGTGGCCAGGAAGTGTAGTACAGACACCACCTTCAGTAGGGGTGGGATGGCGGTTGGGCTATCTATCATGCTGACAAGGTCAGCGTGTGTCATGTCGACAATGGCGGTTATGGTGTCCCGGTCCAAACGGTAGAGGGTGTGGATCTGCTCAGCTGTGAGGTTGAACGGATTAGCTCGGAGGCGTGGGATTGCGGGCTGTCTGCGTGGTGGTAGTGGCTGTGCTGGTGGGGCTTGCTGGCCATGCCTTGCCCTCCTCCTCCTCCTCCTCCTCCTGCGTCTCCTCTGTGCGGCCGCTTGTTGTAGTAGTTGGCGTTCGTCTTCTTCTAGTTGGAGTACTTGCAGTGCAATCAGGTTCCCCAGGCCCAAAATCGCTAGTCCTGCCGGTAGCATTCTGGAGTGGGTGTGGTTGTGGGAGGGGGTTGGGTGTGCAATTTATGTGTTTACAGGCTGTATTGCCTTCACCTGTGGTGATTCATTCCACCTGTGTCAGCAGCAATGCCTTTCGTGCGAGCACGTCCCGCACACGACGCTGCAATTAGACGCATAGCATCTTGCTTTTGCATTCATGTTCTTAATCCCGATGGCAGTGGAATATTGGTTTATACGCTAATTCTGCTATGGTCACATTGTTGCACATACTACATTTGCATTTGCGAGCAGACTTCTGAAGGGTCGGTGGAATGTAGTGCCCGATCAGCGGTGGACCCTCATGCAGCACTGCACCGACGTTAACCGACGGCGGGGAGTCCCGTCAGTGATTGTGGCCAGTTACCATTTTCACACACAGCCGCACTGCATAGATGTATTTGTGGATGCAAGCGTTCACAGCTGCCTTTTGAACGTGATGTTGCAAATTAGGAATTCGAAGGGCAGCGCTTTCGGTTTTCGACTAGTGGCGTGGAGACGCCCACAGGTCTGACTGGAAAAGTAACGTTCTATTGTTGAATGTCCTTGGGACAGGGCCCATGACGGGAATGCAATGAATGATATGATTTGAATGGGATGCGCTATAGCGTAGTGGACGATAAGGCAGGACGTTCCCAAATACATGTGACTTCACTACACAAGGAATCCGGCCAGGAGCACAGTGGATTTTGAAGGCTGCATTACGCACAGACTCAATGGAAATTTCGAATGTGATGTGAGTGAATATTCAGGCGTCTTCATAACGGGATGAGGGAATGATGAATGGATGCATGGACAGTTAATTTAAATGGGAGTCTGCCATGTACATGGCTATTTGGAATCTATCCCCTTCCCCTGCGCTATGTGATGCAAGGCTGCCATGGTGGGACGATCGTCTGTCTGCCCTTGTTGTACCCTCCCTGTCTCGACGCGCCTTCAATCACTTGTGTCTATGCACGTTGATGATCCCATCTGATGCATCCTGTTCTGACAGGCGCATGCACACAGACACTCGTTTGTAATGGAGTATTCACATCGATTTGGGTCGTTATGATTCGCTAGTGGTTTTTGGGTGCAATTGGTCCTTATGAGTGGGCTAACATGCATGTGGTTGTAGGTTTGGTGTGTTGAATGATGTGAGTGATACATAAGAAGTTCGGATGCCCATTCTATCTTCTTTTTTCTTTTGGGTGACAGGTATCTCCTCCCCTTCTGCCGCTGCCATCTGTACGCCACTCCTGCAGATGGCTTCTACAGTCGACACCTGCATCTTCGAGTTAATCAGTGGAGCACCATTACGATCTTATGGGACGATCGCCAATGGCCCACATGCCCTTACGCAGTACTTGTGGCTAGGTGCAGCATACCTAGCTTCCAGCTGGACTAGTGCCTACCTCATGGGACGGCCCTGCGGTCCTAGGCGCTTCCATGTTGCCTTTTTGGAGGTTGATGTTGCCCCTGTGTGCCATGAGGGTACAGGGCGTCACACTTGGGGTAGCTGGTCATTTATTGCGGATGCAGCCCACAGTAATGCTGATCATTTGTGAGTTCCTGTTCTAATGGCTGTATGGCCTTGGTGATTTCGATGTGCATTAAATTTGTATTCAGATGTTAACCGTGTAGCGTTATTCTTTGCTAGTAATGTGGCATATTCCGTTTTGTGGCGCGATGTTTTGTGAGGTGTTCTGCATTGGGTTCCGGCTCCTGGGTACAGTTGTGTGGTACCTGCTTATGCTGATGGTCGGTTTGACTACTGGCATGTGTACAGGGCTGGTGCAGTCTCCCTCACGTTGCTGCTTTGGATGTTGATTTGCACTGGTGGCAGGCGATGGGGGACAGTTGTTGTTTTGTGTCATGATGGTATCTTCAGTTCATTTTGGTGTACTTGCACCTTCAGATGCCTGTGCTGCATCGGTACGGCAATGGTGTGTTGCCAATTGTGGGTGGCCACTCACAGGGCACTTGGGGCCCCTGCATGCATTTGTTCGTTGGCATGCTTGGGTGACTTGTGCATTTCACTGGTTGCATGGTGTGACTGCATTGCGCCTACGAGGAGTTGTGCAATGTGGGCAGGGAGTGGAGTACAGGCACTCAGTAGGGCCATTTACGGTTGGTTCGCGCCGTATTTCTCACCATGGCGGAATGGTACTTTCCGCCATGCTTGATGGCGTAAAGTACATGTACGCTAGGGTCGGAATTCGCGTACCGTTGCGACATGGAGGTAATTACGGTTTTGCAAGGCGCGCGTGCGCGTACTTGGTGCAGTTAGCGTTGGCGTTCACTGCGGTGTCGCTAATGGCATCGTACTTTACGGTGACGGGTCATGATCGCAACGGGCGCTATTCGATGGCGGTATTACATTTCCGCCATCGTTTTTCCTATTCCGCCAGGGTCGTAATGAGGGCCACTGTCTTTAAATTGTTCTTGGACGTCTACTCTTGAAACTTGTATCTAGAAAATGTTCTGTAATTGTTCGAATTTGCATGCCGCAGGGCCATGTATAGGGATTGGCATTTTGCTGTCCCTTTGTCTTTCATGTTGCCAATATAGGTTAGTGCACTAATGGTGTGCACATTCATTTTGCAGTACATTGTAATGGTTTTCCTGATGAATATGTTGACCTAATCATCTCTACACGTTGAAACCGGTCGAGAAGAAAAGTGTGGATGCCATCAGTTGGACTATGTTGTTTCGATCCACCTCACCAGATCACATGTTGCACAATTACTGTGATCCTCAACATTGAATGTATAAGAAATAGGGTTGTTTGTGGTGGTAATTAGGCTGTTCCACCACAGAATGTCCCACTATTTCTGTATTTGTTTTAGTGGCTTGTGGATGAATGTGTGGCACTGAATGTTGATGAATGAGTGAATGGCTCACTGAGAATGAAGTAGAATCGTATGGGTTTTTATGGCTTTTTATGTATTTTCATGTTTCCCTGCACGCAAATGAAATTTGAAGTGCTTATTAATATATGATTAACTCATTTTCTATAAACTTTGTATCATGCTAAATACATTTTTGATACTTTATTAAGAAATAACGTCCTCTTGACATCTTTCAGTATACTCTAGTGTGCAAGTGAAAAAAGGTTTCCTCGAAATTTGAGGACAAAAAAAAGAGGACACAAACATACAGAGAGAGGAGCCTCAAAAAAATTATGGGGCAATATCAGACAATCCCTTCCTGGATAATTGTCAGGGGGTCCTTGTCGCTTTTAAGGACATGTTCTATCAGCCTCAACTGGAGTGCTCCATTCAGGAGGAATTGTTGCACTATGTTCCAGGAACAGGGGATTTCCATATGTACACTACAGGATTTAAGCAGCTTGCCCAGGACACAGTTTGGCCTGAGGAAGCTTGTTTTACCTTATACAGGTGAGGGCTGAATGACAGCTTGAAAGACGAATTTGCTTGGATACCCAGTTTGTGCTCCTTCAAAGCACTGATCACAATGGTTTACCAGGTCAACTAGCAGTTACAAGAACAGGGACTAGAGCACAAAAGGCTGTGTTCCGGCTTCATGTGACACTTCAAGTACAGTAAGGGCCAATGCGGAAGACCCCAGAGGTTCTGAACCCCTGCAGATGGGAGCTGCACGAGGCACATTATTAGACGATGAATGCCAAAGACATCGCTCCAAGGGCCTTTGCATGTATTGTGAGTCCCCCGGTCACTTGGTTAGAGAGTGCCTGTAAGGCCCACCAAGGAGGGTGGGAAACACCAGTTCTCGACTTTAAGGAGAACAAGGATCAGTGAGAACCTAGGCAGTCCCACAAAGGAAATCATGTTGACCATTGACAGCTCAGGGAAACCAATCACTGCCTTATTAGTTATCCAAATAACCATATGGCTCATGTCAAAAGTCCCTGCATTTGTGGATTGTGGAGGAGCAGGATTGTTCATGGAGCATACTTGCGACCTTCAGCATGGACTACCATGTTGCATGGAACCTGAAGCTCAACCTATTGAAGCAGTTGATAGAAGGCCGTTGGCTTGCAGTCCAGTCATTTAGAATAATGACCAGAGGCGTTGCTAGAGGAGATTTCGGGGAGTTATAGCCCTAGGTCTTTTGGTGTAGCCCCGGATAGAAGCTCAGGGGCTACAACCAAAAGTCTGGTTAACCCTGAGTCGCAACAGTTCCGACATTAGCATAGCCAACAATCTTTTCCAGACCTAGCAACATCCCTGTTTCATGGATCTAGAGATTTAGGCTGAACAGTTCAGTGAAGTTTGTAAGCACTAACCTGTTGCAGATGCAACCATAAGGTGACTGTGAGAAATCCCCCTGGAAGTCCTGTCCACCCGTCCTGGGAAATGGGATTAGGAAAGACAAAATTCCCATAGAAACCTTCTGGGGAATAAATCCCTGATGGCTGGAGAATTTATGTCCGATCTACCGGGTCTTCAACTAGGTCTGGAGTAACGGCTCTCTCTTGCTGTTGCAGGTGGGGTAAGTATGAGGAGATGGCTGTGCTGCAAGGGGAGGAAGAATCAGGTAAGTAAAGGTTTCGGATACCAGGAGGACTAAGACTCAAGACTAGGGGGCTAATACGTAAAGTGCCTTCAAGTGGATTAAATGAAAGATCACCCGTGAGGTCTGAAGAAAGGGCTCTCTGCGTGGTAGGAAGGGAAAAGAGATTTGATGGAGGATTCCAATAGGATAGGCTTACAAACATTGAAGAGTGTAGTGAGCGCACCTGGTAGGACTGTAGCGAGTTCACAGTGTGTGTATTAGCTGATGGGTGTGGCTTACAGAGGTCCAGTGTCTGAGAGGAGGAGTCTCTGCGCTATCGGGAAGAATGGAATATGTGAGCAAATGACCAGGAGAGTAATTGCCTGAATGCGGGAGGTAAATTGCTTACGCACCAGTCTCAGCTCGAAAGTGATTGCGGCTGAAACGATTGTCGGGAGGGAGGACGGGGAAACAAGAGTGGATGGCTCCTAAAAGGGAGAAAGACAGAGTAAGCATGTATCCTAATGTGGAAACATAGCTCAACAAGATGTAGAAGAGCATGGAAACTCACAAAGTGTCTGCGTGGGAGAGTAACGATGCGCAGCATCCTGGGTCGTCGCTGAAGATATCCAGAGTCAGAGACAGCCGTGGGTGGAGACCGGAAGGGAGCTTGCGAGTTCATGACAACTGGAACATTAGATGACAATTCAAGCACCATCTTGCGGAAAAATCGAATAACTGAACTGATTCTTCTCCATTTGCTCCTCAATGACCACGACCGTACGTGGGATGTGACACCCTGATACCGACAATATCATCATGAAAGTTTCCAGACACATGGAAAGCATATTCTCTGACCATCTACAGGTAGCCTACTTCCCAGATATCATGGGCTACCCTGTCTATGCCTCCATGATCTGTTCATAAAGAGGAAGTCTGGACTCTGTACTGTGGTTCAAATACTGCATTTCCACTTGCTTATCTTCCTCAGCAGAGCGTGTATACAGTGTGGAGAAACAAGCCTTGGAGCTCGGACCTCAGGTCTCGTTGCTGTGCACAGTCTCCCACCAAGATTATGGAGTACAAGGACTTTTTTGCAAAAGACCATGACAAAGTCCTGCCTCCCCGCCCCATCATGCTTTCGGCTAAGCAATTGAACTGCTGCCAAATACCACCATACGCTTTAGCCAAATCTACTCTATCTCCTTCTGAGAAAAAGCTCTCCAAGAGTACTATGGCGAGTCAGAAGAAGGACACAGGGCCCCATTACAAGTGTGCCGGTCCTGTAAAAATGTTGAAATAAATGCCAGTAATATCTGATGTGGCATTTTTACCAGACCGGCAAACCCATTCCATGGAGTCCTTGCGGCCTCCACAGAAGGGGAGAACGTATTGCCGTTGTCAGCACACATAACATCCCGGTAACACCGGGATATCAGGCGCCGGTAACGGTAAATTGAGTTTGGTGGTACCCCGCCGGTACTTCTGGCGGTGTACCAGCAAAATCGGGAGGAGGATCACTGACACTCAGAGGACATGGTTTATAATCTTTTATTTAAATTAAGAATTACAAAGCCTAAATCTCCCTATTACTATGGGTGGTGACCGGACACCCTGTAGATTTTCCTTCTTGGTGAAGTTAACTGGACCCCGGCCCACCACAGACCTTCCTCTGCAGTGTTGCCACCACCTGTATGCAGGCTTCTGTCTCGTGAGATTCTCGCACACCGGTTCGCTGTGCTTCTGGCGTTCCACCCAGTAACACTAAGCAAGTTTGATACTCACAAGCTTCTTCGTGTCTGCTTCCTGCAGGTGTCACATAGCTTGGGGCCTTCCTGGGCTGACGTCTGTGTGCCTCTCGCTCTCTGCTTCATCAAAGGTACGTTAATCAACATACTCGTCCCAGTGGATTGGGTATTTTCAATTTAAGGTACATATTCTTTTTCAGTAAGATCAATACTTCTCTGAAGAGTTTCCTCATCCCAGTTCTGACGTGAAAAGAGTTCTGATATGGCAGAGCATTCCATTTATGCCATAGTATGTATCATTTTAGGGAGTTCCTCATGGGAATGGGAGTCCTTATCCCCTAAGGGGGAGTCTCTCCTGGTGAGGTCCAAATTGTTTCAACCCCTAGGGGAGGGTGTTGCGAGGCAGGCTCACCTCTCTAGCCTCACAGGTAGGGAGGGCTTCCCTTGGGAAGAAGAGATGAATTCCCTCGATTCATCACATACATTCGCTCTTATCTCTATTGCTTCCCCTTCTTAATTTTTAAGGTGGCTGTTTCATCTTGATGTTTGAATATGTAGTCCCGTTATCCCTGGGTTTGAGAATCTGGCGTCTCCCCAATTCCAATGGGGTTATCTGAAAGTTTGATGGAAGGCTACCAAAATTGCAAAGGAGTATATGTAATATTTGGTTGTTGAGCTTCTACCGGCGGTAACTGTTGGAAAATCTGTGCCTATAATTACTTCCTGGGGTAATTCTGGTACCACTGCTGTTTTCATAGTCATTGGTCGATTTCTGTCAGGGATAAAAGGTACTGTGATTAATCTGATGTCATCATTTCTTTCCCAGAGGCAGTGTGAGTCAGAAGTGCACGATGGACACAAAAGGATAGTTTTCTCAGAATTTGCTATTTTATTAAATAAAAAGGGGTAAGATTAACACCTATCTTTCCCTAACCTAACAAAGATGTCCCTGCCTAGTAAACTAAACCTAAAGAAAAATGATCCAGTGTCCAAAAAGTCTCTAACCTTCACACTTATACTCACAACAAAATTATACAAGGAATATTTGTCTGTTTTCAGTTCAACAAAACAGTATTCCAGTTTAGACTTAAAGGTTTCGAAAAGTACTCCTTGTGACCAGGGTTGAACTCCCTTCCCTTGGATCAATTCAGGAATACCTTGAGCAAAGTTCCGATTCAACAAGTTCTGTGCAATGTAGCATAAAATGTCTTTTCCATCAACTACATCCTCCCCCTTTGTAAAGCAAATGTCTCTTTCACAAGGGTTGGCTAACAAATCCAAAAACAACTGTTGGTTTCCACAGTATCCTTCTTAGTGAGGCAAATGTCTCTTTCCCAAAACACAAGTTCATGAAACTAAATTATTGTTCTCTTCAGAATGCCAATCAATTATCAGCATATCACAATTTATTCAAATAAAACACTTTTGTCAGGATAGCACACAACTACTTTTGATGAGGTAACACTTTATCAATAGGCTGATAAGAGTTAATAATATCTTTCCACCACACCTTTTTTCCACAAACATACTTCTTCAAATGATCTTCTTCTTTCCTGGTACACTTGCCTGCCAGGAATAACTACTATGGTCCCTTTCCTGGTGTACTTGCCTGTCAGGAAGACTAGTCGTACAAGTGCAATCACTCTTAGTGGCACTATTTGTTCCAAGATTCCCCACACCGGTATTTCTTGTGAGGAGTAATGAACAATGGCTGCCTCTTCTTATTGTGTCCCGACTCTTGGCAATGTGGGTACCAGTTTTCCCCAAACTGGAAACTCAAGATAGGATTATTCTCAGGTAGCTTCTTATCCAGTTCTTGGTAGCCTTTTGGCTGTTGGGAATGTGGGTTACAAATGTCCCCCTGTTGGTATCCCATATAAGGAGAGTTGTGCCCTTGTCGCCCGTGTATGGTCTCTTCACAGCCTCTTGGCTGTTGGCAGTGAGGGTTATAGGTTTCCACCAATTGGTATCCCTTGTCAGGGGAGTTAATGCCCTTGTCACCTCTTTAATGTTTTTTTACTTATTATGTTTTCAAAATTATAGTTTGTTAACAAATTTCCTTTTCGGTGGGCCCCGGGGTCAGCATTAGTATCGATCCAACTTTCCTCTTCGTGGTCGGCTGTTGCGGCGGACTTCCTGCCCATGCTGTCTCCAGCTCTTGCATATCTTCGGTGGACCACGTGGCTCTTCCCTGGAGCTTTGACAGGTCCAACGATCTTCTGCAGCTTGTGTCATGAACCGCCAAATTCGTCCATTCTGGACTTCATGGTCCATGATGCACCGCGGTATGAACTCTGTGATCCTTCCAACATGGCCGACAGTTCCGAAACGCTGCACACCAGCCCTTGTGCATCACGTTCGACTTCCTAGAAAACAGCCACGCCCCCGCAGCTGTGCGCGTCTCAACGCTACTGCTTGGAGTAGTTAGACGTGTGTTGTCGGGGTCCGCTTCCGCGCTCTTTTGATTCCTTTTTTCCCTTCTTCCTATTCCTGGACCCCCGTTCGTTTCCTTCCTTACCTCTTATCCGTGGCTTATTCCTGGATTAATCCTGTGCTCGGTCCTACAGCGCTTCGGTTCGCTCTGAGCCTGGAACTCTATCTCCCTCCTGGCTTCACGTCCTGGATACTGAACGCTACCCGGCGTAGGACAGCCAGAGAACTCACGCTGGAATCCGAAGACCCGGTGCCCAGACCTATTCAAGTCTCAGACAGTACGAAAGAAGGAAGCCACTTCCAAGAAGGTCGCAAGTAAAGAGAAACAGGTGAGAAGGGGAGAAACTTGTGACAGATTGAGACGCCTCAAGCCTGATACAAAAGCAGATATGGAATCCGCAGTTCAAGACCTTATGAGAGGTATGCAAGAATTAACCACTGAAGTCCAAAACCTCAAGGCTGAGAATGCGGCATTAAAGCAGTTAGTCTTAGCTCGTGACTCTGCAGCCAAGGAAATGGTCCTGGTAGGGGGAGTAGTGGACAAATATGACGGATCATCAAAAACCCTACGTGCCTTCCTTGATTCTTGTTTAGTACATTTCACCTTCAAACCGTACTATTTTTCCACTCCACGAGCAAAGGTCGGATTCATGATATCTCATCTCACGGGTAATGCCTTAACCTGGGCAACTCCCTTAGTCAATACGGGTGATCCTCTCCTGGATGATTACGATGGGTTTGTGGAAGCCCTTAAGGCCATGTTTGATCGTCCAGAACTCGTTTATAGTGCACAAGAAAGAATGCTTGAATTCCAACAAGGTACTCAGGATATGCTCACTTATGTGACTCGCTTTAAACAGCTAGTAAAAGAAGCCGATTGGTCCAAAGAAGCCAGCTTCACCCTCTTTCAAAGAGGTTTAAATGGTGTGATAAAGGACGAATTAGCTAGAGTAGCTCGCCCGAGTTCCTTCCAAGCTCTCATGGACCTCTCCCTACAGATTGATTTCCGGATCCAGGAAAGAAAGGCAGAGAAAAGGAAGTCTAAGTCAACATCCCCAAAGGCAGCCACAGGTTATACCTGCCCAAAGGAAACAGCTGCTTCGCAAGCCTCAGATCCAGTACCCATGCAACTAGGCGCCTTCTGAGGACCAATTTCACCCCAAGAAAGGATCCGTCGGATTAATACAGGACTGTGCATGTATTGTGCCCCTGATAAAAACCTTATAAGAGAATGTCCTATAGCGCCACCTCGGCGTTCGGGAAACGCCAGCTCCCGATCCTAAGCAGAGCACAGCTTCGGGAGAAAGAGGTCTGCTCCTCATCTATTCCTTCCTTGAAATCTCCAGCACAGAACACTATAGTGATTCTACAGACATTCGTGTCACCTACCAATGAGGATTCCTACCCCATCCTGGCCCTAGTAGACTGCGGTGCCATGGACATTTTCCTAGATCATGATTGGGTTGTCAACCATCACATTCCTCGAGAAACCAAAGAGGTGGTACAACCTGTTGAAGCCATTGATGGCAGACTCTTGTCTTCTGGACACATAACTCACCAAACCAATGACTTACTACTTTCAATAAACAACCATCAGGAAATACGTAGATTGACATCATAAAATCTGCCCACTACCCCATGGTTTTAGGCATGCCTTGGCAACAGAAGCACAATCCATACACGCAATTGGGCAGCAGGGTCCTTGTTTCATGGTTCAGAACATTGCATGTCCCATTGTTTATCTCTTGCCACATTGCAAGGTCCTTCAGCGGACTTCCAGGAGCAAAAGCAACCATCCGTAACTGTATCCAACATTATTCAAATTCCTCAGGCGTACCAAACATACTCAGATGTGTTTTCAACAGACATTGTTCAAGCTCTCCCACCTCATAGACCAGAGGATTGTGCCATTGATACGGACCCAACTGTGGGGATTTCTTCAGGGAGAATGTTCCTTTTATCTGAACCAGAAAAGAAAGCTCTCCGAGAATATCTGGACACCAATTTGACAAATGGTACTATCCGACCTTCCAAATCCCCAGCCGGTGCTTGCCTCTTCTTCGTTCCTAAAAACTTCGACCTTGTCTGGATTACCGTGGCCTCAACCAATGCACACTCAAGGACCGCTATCCGCTACCACTTATTTCGGACATTTTGGAGGCAGAGAGGGGTGCTGTCATTTTCACTAAACTTGATCTCAGGGGTGCTTACCATCTCATTCGCATAAGGGAAGGTAATGAGTGGAAAACGGCCTTCAGAACTCCCTTTGGCCACTTTGAGTATCTGGTAATGCCCTTTGGTCTCGCCAATGCCCCCGCAGTTTTTCAACGTTTCATGGATCGGGTATTTTCTGACATGCTGTTCCTTTTTGTCATTGTGTATCTGGACGATATACTAATTTACTCCAATGAACCCCAGGCCCATCAAGAACATGTAAAAGCAGTTTTACAACGCCTTTGTGAACACAAGCTCCTGGCCAAGCCTGAAAAATGCCTTTTCCATGTATCAACCGTTCATTATCTTGGATTTGTACTTAGTTCCAAAGGTATCGGAATGGACCCTTCCAAGGTTGATTCCATCCTGTCTTGGCCCGCTTCCATTACTGTAAAACAGATGCAATCCTTCCTGGGACTTGCTAATTTTTACAGAAAATTCATACCTGCGTTTTCTGACATAGTACATCCCATTGTAACACTCTTAAAGAAGGACATTCCGTTTCAATGCTCCACGGCTCAAGAGACGGCCTTTCAACAACTGAAACAGGGATTCACTCGAGCTCCAATTCTAGCTCAACCTGATATAGATCGACCCTTCTTGGTGGAAACAGACGCATCCGACTATGCCATTGGAGCAGTCTTGAAACAAGAACTTAAGGACAAGATGGAGCATCCTATTGCATAAAGATTCCTTTTTTCCCTTCTTCCTATTCCTGTACCCCCGTTCGTTTCCTTCCTTACCTCTTATCCATGGTTTGTTCCTGGATTAATCCTGTGCTCGGTCCTACGGCACTTCGGTTTGCTCCGAGCCTCGAACTCTATCTCCCTCCTGGCTCCACGTCCTGGATTCTGAATGCTACCCGGCGAAGGACAGCCAGAGAACTCACGCTGGAATCCGAAGACCCGCACCCAGGCCTATACAAGTCTCAGACAGTACGAAAGAAGGAAGCCACTTCCAAGAAGGTCGCAAGTAAAGAGAAACAGGTGAGAAGGGGAGAAACATGTGGCAGCTTGTCGCACTCCAAAACACCATACGCTGAGGGTTCTATATCATTTCATCGCAGGATGTTTTTTCACAGGTTTTTTTACAGCAGATTTTTCAATGAAAAAACTCATTGAATTTTGTATTTTTTATTTTTGGAGGGTTATCCCCCAAAACCCCCCATCCACTTTTATTTTTTATAGCATCCTGAACACCCACTCCCCAAATATATATTATTCCAACCCCCCTAAAAAATTAGATGAGTTTTTTCATGAAAAAATGTGTGGTAAAAAACCCAATGAAAAAACATCCCACGATGAAAGGACATTATACCACTCTGAGTTGGGAGCATGTCTCCCCCTTAGCTGTGCTTCTAAAGTCCATAGTGTATTGTACAGCAGCAACCTTAGTTTGTTCTATTTTACAACAAGCCATCAATGCTTTAGGAAGAATAGTGGAATCAGAAGGTAAAACTGTCACCAATTTCCCTTGATATGAGTCCCCTCCAATGTGATCCTCCCACAAATACCGCCCCTAGAGTCAGGATCAGGTACCAGCTGCCTTTCCCTGGCTATATGAGAGGAGGCCCATAGAAGGTTTTTAGTGATCGTCTCACTTGATTCATCACAGTAACCTCTTCTCATGTGGCCAGGGGACGGAAGTTGCTATCTGATCCCGACCTCGGGGGTGGATATGCGAGGGAGGATCACATGAGGGGAGGCCACCCTCAGAGGGATGGACAGAATCATCAGATGAGACATGGTATCTCCCTTTCTTTTTAGGGATATCCCCTCCATTTCCCATGCCTTAATGGCATATTGTGAGCACCCCCTTCCACATCCTGCAAATGATGCTGACAGAACGTATGAACATTTTTCACCTAGTAAAACAACATGTACTGAGACGAGGAAGAGGACTGCCATGAGAAAGAGTGTGACCCATAATGCACACTCTAGTGTTTTGAACAATGTGATTGGTCCAAGACCTTTGTCAGCCTGGAGGCAGGAGTTTAAATCAGCTGCACCGAGAAAATGGAGAAACCTTCCTTTTCCAAGCTTCGGCTTGGAGAACAATGAGAGAAGCAGGTTGCAGTGCAGAGCAGATGGTGCCCCAGCCTGGGAGCAAACACCGAAGCCAGGCGAGTGGAGACGGCGAGAGAGGGAGCCGACCCGAGCACTCATGGCCACTCGGGCAGAACAGGAAGCCGACAGGACCGAGAGGCATGGCTGCAGAGCACTCCCGGTGAGAGGAGAGGTGAGCTCCAGACCGGCCGCATAGTCAAGCAGTGCCAGTTGAGTGTTGAATCACCAGATGAAGAAGAAGAAAGTTGCGGTAGGAACTGGAAGCCAGGCCGGGATTCATTCCGTTGCAAGGAGCGAGAACGCTCTGTGCCGCTGATTGGGGAAAGCCGCTTGAGTACATACCGAGTCTAGTACCTGAATGTGCACGATTGGAGTAAGAGAATGCATATGTTGTCGGTGAACTCAGAGGGGAGAAGGGGACGCTGACACTGAGGCAAAGAGACTCTGAAAAAGTGAATTTGTTGCCAAGAGTGGGGAAGAGAGTTATGCTAATTGGAATCAGTGTCATCCTCATTGTTACATTACTTTGCCATTAAGTTACTTGGGGAAGACCCATGCCCCTTCTTATGAATGAGAAAGAGAGATTGCAACATAAAGTCCTGACAGGAGAGTATACCAAGCAATTGCGGATCCGGCATTCGCACCCAGAAGGAATTGTATAAGAGAACCTGTAAGAAGAGTATACCAGGTGTTTTTTGCGAGTCTGGGACCCGCACCCAAATTGTGTTATCTTGGAAAGAGAATCCTAAGGAAGGCTCATGCCCTTAAGATTGGAATTGTATTGAATGTGGAAAAATAACTTGACTATTCTTTGAACCTTTGTTTTGGTGGAGCGAATCCTGGTGAAGGGTGTCATTCCCTTTGGAAATGTGAACATTATCCATTTGGAACATTTATTGGAGATATGCCTTTTGTTGAACCTGAACATTTGCACACTTTCTAAACAGAAGACAATACCCTTCACACCTTAGCATCAGTTTTAGAATGCAAGGGCTAAGCTAGGATTTCAGACACAAGACATTTTTGCTTTGGGCATCTTGACACTTGACAGGCCCCTAGTTTTGGTTGAGGTAGGGAAATACCTCATCGATCAGGGCTAGTGAGGCATTTTCTTTTTTTTTTTTTAAACTTTGGTTTTTATTGGCATTTTGTGAGACAAAGAACAAAAAAGGAAAATATTGCATAAACCTCAAACCCCCCTTAACTTAAACCCCCCCTCCCCCATGTCCGATTCAAACTTAAAGGGATGGTCTAGTAAACATTTTTATTTAAAAAATAGATAGGCCACATAAAAAAAAAATACTAGCATCCTCCGTTTTAAAACTTCCTATGTAAAATTTTGAGCTATTCAAGCTCAAAATTCGAAAAAGCAAGCACAGGGGCGCAGCCATTTTGTGAAATGGAGGCCCTCCTGTGCTGGCTTTTGCTTTTGCGGCACTAATGAAGGAAAAGCCAGCCAGCTGTAGTAAACAAAGGCTACCGCTGGGTGGCTTTCCCTTCATTAGTGCTGTAGGCGGAGGACGGGGACCGGAGACCAGAGCAGGAAAGCTGCAGCTGAATCTCGGTAAGTGCTATTTATTTTTTGTACAAAAAATAAGCACTAGCTGCGGTTTTTTTTCTAAGTTTTCCGGGCTGGAGGAGTCCGGAAAACTTAAAAATAAAACCGCAGCTTTAAAAATGTTGTATTTATGTTTGCGGTCGCTTTTGAAGCGACCGCAAACATAAATACAACGTTATTGTGTTGGAAAACGCTGCGGTTTTTCTTTCCAAGTTTCTCAGGCTCCTCCGGCTCGGAGGAGCCTGAGAAACTTGGAAAGAAAAACCGCAGCGTTTTCCAACACAACCGCGTGTGTTTCTGCCTGCTGTGGCTATCACTTTGGGTCTCCGGTGCTCCCAGGGGAGCACCGGAGACCCAAAGTGAAAGCCACAGCAGGCAGAAACACACGCAGTTATGTTTACATGCCGCGTAGTGTTTCTACCTGCAGCTGATTTCCCATTTGGGGCTCTCGGGCTCCCCGTGGGGAGCCCGAGAGCCCCAAATGGGAAATGCTAAATGCTGCATTGTCTGCCTAAATCTGCTTTCCCATTTGGGGCTCTCAGGCTCCCTCGGAGAAGCCTGAGAAACTTGGAAAGAAAAACCGCAGCGTTTTCCAACACAACCTCGTGTGTTTCTGCCTGCTGTGGCTATCACTTTGGGTCTCCGGTGCTCCCAGGGGAGCACCGGAGACCCAAAGTGAAAGCCACAGCAGGCAGAAACACACGCGGTTATGTTTACATGCCGCATAGTGTTTCTACCTGCAGCTGATTTCCCATTTGGGGCTCTCGGGCTCCGCGGGAGCCCGAGAGCCCCAAATGGGAAATGCTAAATGCTGCGTTGTCTGCCTAAATCTGCTTTCCCATTTGGGGCTCTCGGGCTCCCGGGGAGCCCGAGATGCCCAAATGGGAAAGCAGATTCAGGTAGAAACAAGGTGGTTGTTTTCCGCAATGCCACGTTGTTTCTGCCTGAATCTGCTTTTCCATTTGGGGCTCTCGGGCTCCCCGTGGGGAGCCCGAGAGCCCCAAATGGTAAAGCAGATTCAGGCAGACACAACGCGGTTGTTTTCCGCAATGCCGCGTTGTTTCTGCCTGAATCTATTTTTTAAATAAACATTTTTACTAGACCATCCCTTTAACAGCAGTAAAGAGACCAAACTTTCATAACATTTCCTCAGTCTTTGAGGCAATGCGACATGTGACCAACTCTGTAGCTGGCTTGTGGCCGATGTCGCCCCGGGTCATGGGATCCCCCCACTGGATGTAGTCCTTCTCAATGATGATCACACCCGAGCATCCGGGGGCACGATCCTGGAACTAATGGACGTCCCATCCCCATGTCTGCTGGACCCCATACCAGTCAGCGAGGAATGAGCATGAGTCATGGTTCACCAAGGCAGTCAGTTTGTCCATCAAGAACATGTTCTTGAGTTTTTTCAACCAATCCTCCTTAGACGGTGTTTCCAGGCTCTTCCACCTCTGGGCCAGGGCCACTCTGCCCGCTCTCAACATAGTTTCCCACATCCTTGGGTGCCTGTGCAGATCAGCCTTCTCCGAGGGGAGGCCCAGCAGCATGGTCAGCGGGTTGAGGGGTAGGGGGTCCTCCGTTACCTCTGCTATCCAATCTCTGACGGATTCCCAGTAGGTCTGCACTTTCGGGCATAGCCACCACATGTGACCTCTAGTCCCTACCTGGCCACAGCCCCTCGGCCATTCTGGTGACACCCCTGTGAACATTTTCGAGAGTTTTGCTGGATCTCTGTGCCACCCCTGCAGGATTTTGAAGTTGTGTTCCATGTCCGAGGTGAAGAGATTGCCATGAAACGATATCCTAAAAATGCGAGCCCAGGCATCCTCTGATATCTCCTCCCCCGCCAGACCATTCCAAAACCCACGGAAGCCTCTCCTAGCCTGAAGGTTATGGGTGTTTAGAATTGCATATATACAGGAAACCGCACCCTTTCTAGAGGTTGCTAAGTCCAGGAGTTTCTCGAATGGAGTTAGTTGTCTCCGCAGCTTTGATCCCCATGCTGGGTCGTTGAGAATGCCCTTAAGACGAAGGTATTCGAAGATGAAGAGGGTCCCGCCTCCCAGGCCATCCCTGAGGTCCTCATAACTCAGGAATTCACCCTCCCTGAATAGCTGGCCCGCCCATTCCAGGCCCTCATCAGACCAACTCTGGGATTGTCTAAACCCTCTGTTGCCCAGATTCAGGGGGGGCCCCCACAAGGAGGTCATAGGGGATGGCCAGGAGGAAAGGTGGGCCGTCCGGGGACACTCCTTCCAGATCTCCCAAAGACCACCCAGGGTCGGGTGGGCCAGTACTTGTTTCGGAATTGACTTGCGAGGGGCCCACAGGAGGTCTCGGACCTTGAGGGGGTGGACGTCCATGTCCTCCAAATATGACCTGGTCAAGGGGTCCAGTACCGGGTCCACCAGGCGCATTGGAAGGAGAACGGACTTAGTTGTGTTAATTTCTAGGCCTGAAAAACACCCAAAGGAGCTAACCAGGGACAGGAGGGGAGGGATCGAAGAAACCGGGTCCACCAGGTAGGCCAGGATGTCATCGGCAAACAGGGAGAGCTTGAATTCCACCTCTCCCCTTCTGATACCCCTGATGTCCGGGTGGGATCTAACCGCTATGGCCAAAGCCTCCATCGTGAGGATATATAGCAGGGGGGAGAGAGGGCAGCCCTGTCTAGTCCCTCGGGTGAGAGGAAAGGATTCTGACAGCAATCCGTTCACCTGGACCCTTGCGGTAGGGGCTCTATAGAGGGCGACCACCCAACTCAGGATGTGTGTCCCGAAGCCCATTCGCTGGAGGAGGGTCATGTATCTCCACTCTACTCTGTCGAAAGCTTTTTCCGAATCCAGGGACAGGATGCATGCATCAAGATTTGAGTTTTGTGCAAAATGTATCAGGTCTATTGTTTTGCGGATATTGTCCGACCATTGTCTGCCCCTAATGAAACCCACCTGGTCCCCGTGGACTAGCTTCTGCATTATCCCCTCCATCCGCCTACCCACCACCTTGGCCAAGATCTTGACATCGATGTTGAGCAATAATATGGGCCGGCAGGACGAACATTCCCTCGGGTCTTTTCCTTCCTTGGGTAGGACCACTATGATGGCTCCCATCATGGAGTCGGGGAGGGTGCCCCCTTCCAAAACCGAGTTGAAAACTTTTGCCAGGTAGGGAGACAGGGAGGAGCGAAACCTCTTATAAAAATAGACCGAAAAGCCGTCTTCCCCCGGGGAGGTCCCCACCTTCATCCCGCTGATCGCCTTCTCCACCTCTTCCTCGGTCACCCGCCCCTCCAGCCCCTCTGCCAGCTCCCGGGGAAGGGACGGTATCTGTATGGAGTCGAGAAACTCCTCAATCTGGGCATCGCCACCGTCATATTCCGAGGCGCATAACGACTCGTAGTACTGGCGGAAAGCTTCACTTATATGGGGGGTGTCATAGCCTAGTGTTCCCCTGTTGTCCCTCACCTCTTTCACCATCCTGCTTCTCTGAACCTCCCTCAGTTTCCAGGCCAGGATCCTATCCGCTTTGTCCCCCTTCTCGTAGTATTTCTGTCTGACCATTTGGAGGCTCCTCTCTGTTTTATGGAGGAGCAGATCTTTTAATTGGAGTCTGTAGTCCTCCAGGGTGGCCACGCGGTCTCGATCTAGGGTCTGTACCGGGGAACCCCCCGGTTGAAGGCACGCTATTTTTTCCCTCAAAGTCCTCTCCTGGGTCTCCCTTTCCCTCTTCTGATGCGAAACCATTTTAATGAGTACTCCTCTTAGGGTCGCCTTGAAGGCGTCCCAGAGGAAGTGCGTGCCCACCTCCCTGTTATCGTTGAGCTAAAAAAACTCTGAAATGGCATCCAGGACGGCCTGGGCGTGTACCTCATCTCTAAGTATGGCGTCATTACATCTCCAGCGTCCCCTCCGTTCTCTACACCAGTCCCCTGCCAAGGTGACTCTGACCAAGTCGTGATCCATCCAGGGCACGGGGTCTATCCTGTAACCCGCTACGTGTGGGCGGAGCACCTCGTCCGCAAGAATATAGTCTATCCTGGAGAAGGCTTTGTGAGTGGAGGAATAGTATGAAAAAGAGGGAGTCCCCGTTCGGGGGGTGGGCATCGTGTCCACCAGGCACAGGCCCTCGGTCACCCTCTGAAAGCAACGTGACATGGCGTCTCCTGCGGGTCTGGGGTTTGAAGCTCCCACCCTCTGTCTATCTCTGGATGGGTCGAGGACCATATTAAAATCACCTCCCACCACCAATGGGCCTTGGACAAAAGTTTTCAGCCTTTCCCCCACTCCCTCCCAGAATTGGGCCTGGCTCTCGTTTGGAGCGTATACTACTTCCAAGGTTATGGGCGCGCCCTGTAGGGAGCCCCGCACCAAGAGATAGCGGCCTTCGGGGTCCCTGAGGATGGCGTCTTTCTCGAATTCCAACCCCCTAGCGATCAGAATTGCAACCCCTCTTTTCTTCCCTTTGTGGGATGCACAAAAAATTTCCTCGATACCACCCCCACGCATCCTGGGCTCTCTCCCCCTCGCCCAGTGCGTCTCCTGCACGAAGAGTAGGTCCAGCTTGGCCCTCCTAAACTCTCTGCTGATTAGGGATCTTTTCGTAGGGGTGTTCAGGCCCCGCACATTCAGGGTTCCGACCCCTAGGGCTGGTCGGTCGTCAGCCATAATCGCTGTCACCTTCCCCCTTGGTCACTGATGTCGCATGGTCGCTCCCTCCCTGCATTCTGTGTTTCCTTGTTTGGACATTTTTGAAACCTTTCCCCAACTTACCCCCAAACCATTCCCCCCCCCCGAAACCCCCAACTTGTGAACTAACCCCCACCCCCCTCCCCGGCGTCCAGCCCTGTAGTCCCTCCATTCCTGGGTTCTTGGCTGGACCACCAGCCGGTTCCCTATGGCCAGGCGTCAATAACAAAGCACGCTACCATGAGCCCCCCCCCCATCTCGCCCCCCCCCGAACTCCCCGGCTTGGGCATTGCTTGAGGGGGAACTAGAAATGTCTTCCCCTCCCGATTGTCTGGGTCCGATCTATGAGTGTACCGAGCTGTACCCCCCGCCCCGTTGGCGACCGTCCCCTGGGCCCGGGATGGTATTTCTCACAGTGCCCATGTTTGTGATCCCCCCGATACCCCCTTATAGTTGCAGTTTGAGGGGGTGCAGCGAGCGAGGCGTCCCCAGAGTCTTCCAGTTGTCTGTTCCCGATGGTCATCGTGGGGTCGCTGGTGTCACCCCTCCGAATCGGCTCGATCTTCCTCCATCGGTGTCGGTGGTGTGTTCAATTTCTTGAACTTCCTAGCACCGGTTTTCCTCCTTCTGGGGTTAGACTGGCCGGGGGTGCCCCTGCTGAGCGCTTCTGGGCCTACCGGCCCCCTCCTGGGGGCGGGTTCACCCACGTAGTCCTGGATAGCACCCTTGATGTCCTCTTCCGTTACCTGAGTTGTGCGTTGGCCTGAGTATTCAAAAGACAGGGAGAAAGGATATCCCCATCTGTAACAAACGCCCTTCTCTTTCAGTTGTTGTGTCAGGGGGCGGCACATTCTTCGTTTGGCAAGGGTGTAAGCTAAGAGATCTTGAAAAATAGAGATTTGGGCACCGTTGTAAGTTATTGTCCCCGCCTTCCTCGCAGCCTCCTGAACTTTGGGTTTTTCGGTGTGCAAAGGACTGGTAGGGGGTGGTCTGTACTTCTGCTCTCTATATGGTAGAGGGGAGGCACAGAGGACCCCAGCCTAGATTCTCTATTCGGTAGCTATGGTCGAGCAATCAAGGCCTAGCTTCTCAGGAGGTGATGCAGGCTGGTTCTTAAGTACAGTGTAGTCCCCAAGCCCCCCACAAAGGAATGACCACACACTGTATTGGTTAGAACACAGTGTTTATATAATCAATATTCAAGGTTATGTACACTTATCATAATAACTCACTTTGTACTTAGGAAAATCAACAATGGCAAATATATACAATTCTAAAGTGGTACCACCCTTTGTATTAGATCTCATTAAAGTGCATCAACAATACTGTAACAATGTCACACAGATCAATAGAGTGAAACCAGCAATAGAGAGAGGAGAGAAAATAAGATGGTTGAGCAATAGGCAGAATACTGGCCCCTACCACTAGACACAGTTCTGTGTGGAGATCCCCCCACCTGGGCAACCTGTAAAATAAAGATATAGCACAAGCCCAGTCCATATATTGTTCTGCAAGTCTTATTCCCTCCTATAATGTTTTTACCCCCCCAATGTACCTGGTGGAGGCGAGTTCTTCGAAGAGGCATCGACAGATCCTTCTTGAGCGACCCCCTTTCAAGTGGGAGTCACGGATCGTCGAGAGGCGTTGAGAAGCGTAGAGGAACTCGGCGTTCGGCGGCGGGGAATCGACAGCCCTTCTTGAATGCCTTCCCTTTCAAGCGGGAGACACGGGGCGTCGAACGTCCGTCGAGGAACTCGGCGTTCGGCGTTGGGGAATCGACGGCCCTTCTTGAATGCCTTCCCTTTCAAGCGGGAGACACGGGGCGTTGAACGTCCGACAACAAACAGGGTAGAACGGCGTCGATGAGGCGGCAGCTTCGATCCAAGCAGTGCTAGTCGGCGTCGGAGCGTCGGCGTCCTGCAAGGAAGAGGCGTGCGGGGCACCTTGATGACAATTGTTCTGGACTGCAAAGATTGTGGAGACGGGGGCCCAGCAAGGGCGTCGAGTCGTTCGAGTCTTTGTGGTCTTCGGGTGGCGGGAAACCCACCGGCAGGTTTCTCCTCGGCGCGTTGGTCGTCCTCGACTTTCTCCGGCAGGATAAAGCGGTCGACGATGCGGGCGAGGGAGTCCTTCGATTCGAATGTTCTTAGGCAAAGGAGCTGGCGGCTCCGGTCGGCGGCACGGCGTCAAGTGGCCCCCACGGCTGGGCAACACAACTTCGACGGGCCTCCAGCGGTTACACAAACCTGCGAACCCTGGTCGACGGCAATGGACTTCGACAGCGGCGATGTCCGGGTGCTTCACTTCGATCTCCTCGGCGGTCCTGTCTCGGGTCGGCAGCCTTTCGAGGGTCTGACTTCCAGGGCGCTTCGGCGAAGATGGAGCGGTGCTCGATGGTCCCTCGGAGCACGGGAAGAGGGCGCCTTACCAGGTCCTCTCTCGGGTCAGTCTTCGACGATTTCGGCAGCCTTCGGATCGGTCGAAGCAAATGCAGCAGCAAGTCTTCTTCTTCCAGGTGGACGTCGAGGATCAGCAGTTCCAGTTACTCTTAGAGTGGAGACTCAGCTCAGAACGCTTCTGAACAATTACCAGTGGTGAGAGGTCCCCAGATATACTATTCTGTCTCTCATCCACACTGCTGGCACACACTCAGCAGCCAATCATACAGAAGGGCATTCATGCAGTCAGTCAGCCAATCAGGCACACAGTGCATTCAGGCCACACTCCTCCCTTTCAGACACTCACAACAAGGAATGTGGATTGGGACAAGTACCCAGCCATTCAACACTACACACTGCATTCAGGCCAGTTTCGGGCAGGGCTGTCTCAGTCTTTGTCTCTCATGCCAGAAACCAGACAACCACAACAAGGAGTGTATATTGGTCACACACTCCATTCACCCAGGTCCCACCCACAGGAGGTACCCACAACATACAGTCACTGGGAAGGCTCCAGTCAGTCTAGCTGGGCTTTCACAACAACACCATATATGGAACTTCCACCCAACAGCCAGTCAGGGGGAAGGGATAGAGTCAGGGCTTCCCAGGACTTTGGGAAAACAAGGTAACAGGCAATAGAAAGCAAGAGGCCACAGGGGCCATCTTGTTTCCTATCAGGAATCAACTGATCCCAATGGCAGGGCCTGGGTATCCCAAAATGGAGGACACCCAGAGCACCTGTCAAATTCAGCATGGAGCTGCCACCAGCCCATACCCTGCTCTGTGGGCCACCCACAGGTGCCCAAAAACATACACTAGGGGCACAGGGTTGTACCCCTACCCATGGGTGCCATAAGGGTATCCCATGGGTCTGTTCACCAAACCAAAAGAGAGAGCTGCACTGCCAGGAGTCCCACATGGACTCCTGGGCAGAAAACACGACAGAACACACGATAAAAACAGTAAAGGACAACGATTCAGAGGCCCTGTCCCTCTGATGCATTTCCAGCATCACAGTCGCCCCCCCAGACTGAGGTGGAGGGTGTCTAATCTCCCACGGGATAGACACCCTCATCCAGACGGTCAACATACCTTCTGGAAAGGCCATCTGCATTATCGTGACTCTTCCCTGGTCTGTGCTCTATGGTGAAGTCTAGCCCTTGCAGGCTAATGGACCACCTGAGCAATTTCGGATTCTCACCCTTCATTTGCATAAGCCACTCCAGGGGCTTATGATCTGTTTGGACCTTGAAGGTAGACCCCGTAAGGTAGGGCCTAAAACGCCTAAGGCTCCAAACTATGCTAAAACACTCCTTTTCAACAGTAGCCCACCTAAGTTCTCTACCCTTGAGTTGTCTACTGATGAATATGATAGGATGTTCTCTCTCTTTGTCATCTAACTGGGACAAGGCAGCTCCAATTCCGGTGTCGCAGGCATCCGTCTGGACGATAAAGGGTCGGCTGTAGTCAGGCGCACACAACACAGGTGCCCTACACAGACTTTCTTTCAGGCCATCAAAGGCCCTCTGACAGTCTTCGGTCCAATTAACCTTCCTAGGCTGTTTGGGTGAAGTTAGAGCTGTCAGGGGTGCAGCTATGGTTCCATAGTCTGCCATGAAATTGCGATAGTACCCAGTGAGGCCCAAAAAGGCTCTCACCTGGGTTTGAGTAGTGGGAGTCTCCCAGTTCTGTACATCCTGTACTTTACTGGAGAGAGGTTGGATTTGACCCCCTCCTACCTCATGACCAAGATAGGTAACTTTCCCCTGAGCTATCTGGCACTTGGTGGCCTTGATAGTGAGGTTAGCCCTTTCAAGGCCTGCAACACCTTATCCAGATGTGTCAAATGCTCTTTCCAGGTGGAACTGTAGACGGCAATGTCGTCTAAGTAAGCCACACAAAAGGCTTCCAGCCCACTGAGCGCATGGTTGACCAATCTCTGGAAGGTGGCAGGGGCATTCTTCAACCCAAAAGGCATGACCCTAAACTGCTAGAGTCCCTCAGGTGTTGAGAAGGCCGTCTTTTCCTTGGCATGGTCCGTCAGAGCTATTTGCCAATAGCCTGAGGTAAGGACAAAGGTGCTCACAAATTTGGCAGCACCTATGGTGTCCACGAGCTCATCAGCCCTGGGCAATGGGTGCGCGTCAGTTTTGGTGACGGCATTGACTCCTCGGTAGTCCACACAGAACCTCCAATCCTTGGTACCCGCCTGGGAACTTGCCTTGGGGACAAGGACCACTGGACTGGACCAGGGACTGGTTGAGGGTTCAATAACACCCAGATCCAACATCTTGGCGACCTCAGCCTGGATGTGGTTCTAGATGGTATCTGACATACGGTAGCACCTGCTTTTGACAGGCACACTGTCACCAGTGTCAATTTCATGCCTACACCACGGTGTAAGGCCTGGTGTCAGTGAAAACAAAGAGGCATACTGTTGGAGCAAAGCCCTGCAGGCCCTCTGAAGCTCTGTTGTCAAATCCGGAGAGAGATGTACTCCCTCCATTGAGCCATCCTGAGGGTTGCTATGCAGCAAATCAGGAAGGGGCTCACTCTCATCCTCTTCTTGCCCTGAAGCTAGCAAGAGACATGAGACTTCTGCTCGCCGGTGGAAAGGCTTGAGCCTGTTGACATGGAATACCTGAGGGGCTACCCCAGAGGCTCCCATGTCAACCAGATAATTGACTTCGCCCATCTTGGAGATGATCCGGAAGGGTCCAGTCCACTTGTCTGCCAAAGCTCTAGGCTTGGTAGGCTCCATCACAAGGATTTCCTGTCCCGGAGTCCAATCCACTTCCGAGGCTTTAAGGTCATGCCAGTACTTATTCAATTCCTGGCTGGCCTTGAGATTTGCTGTTGCCTGACCCATCATCTGTGTCATCCTCCGTCTGAGGCCTAACACATAGTCCCCCACTTGCTTGGCGGGACCTGGAGGGGTGGCTTCCAAGCCTTCTCTGATCAAGGCGAGGGGCCCCCTCACGGGATGTCCAAAGAGTAACTCAAAGGGGCTGAAACCAACACCCTCTTGAGTTACCTCTCTGTAAGCAAACAGCAGGCATGGCAGGAGGAGATCCCATTTCCTCCTTAGGGGTTCTTCCAAAGCCCCTAGCATGCCCTTGAGAGTTTTATTAAATCTCTCAACCAGACCATTGGTCTGGGGGTGGTAAGAGGTGGAGAACTTGTAGGTTACCCCGCACTCTTTCCACATGGTTTTCATGTAACTAGACATGAAGTTGGATCCTCTGTCAGAGACAACCTCCTTGGGGAATACAACACTGGTGAAAATGCCCAGGAGAGCCCTGGCAACCACCTTGTCAGTAACAGTCCGAAGGGGTATTGCCTCAGGGTACCTGGTGGCATGATCTACCAAGACCAGGATGAACCGATGTCGACCTGAAGTGGGAGGGTCAAGGGGACCGACGATGTCGATGCCCACCCTCTCAAATGGTGTGCCAACCACTGGCAATGGCTGCAGTGGGGCAATGACACTGCCTCCAGTCTTGCAAGGAGCTCACCCTCCCAATAAATCCGGAACGTCCTAGGCACTTCTCCTTGTGCCTGGGACAGGGCCTGTTTCCTCAGTCCCTCGAGAGAGTGGCACTCTCTCTGTCCCTTACAGAAGTCTGCCCGGGAGGGTCCCCCTTCAGCTAACAAGCATTGAAGGTCGGGATGATCCTCCGGGTTGAGAACCTCTCCCACAGGAGAGTCTTCTGTCTCTTCTCCCACAGGAGTTGAGTTTGGGTTTTCCACTGGACCCAGCCCGTCCGGAGCATGGATCCCAATGGGTGCTGTCGGAACAGCAGGAAGAGAAGGTGTTCCCTCCACAGAGGTGGCCTTCTTGGTCTTCCTTCTTCTTGCCTTAAGCCTCGCCTTTGGCTCGGGTACCTGACTCACAGCCAGACCCGGTGTCACCTGTGTCCTAGTGACTGCAGCAGCAGTCATGGGAAGACCATCCGAGATCAACCCCAACTCTACTAGATAATTTCCTAACAGAATGTTAGCAGGGACATTGTCCTGAACCAGGACAGGAAGCTTTGCTGTCTTGTCTCCAATCATGAGTGTGACTAAGGCTACAGGCGATAATTTGGGAGGCCCACCAGCTAACCTGGTGGTTCTCAGAGGAGCACCTTCATAGTCCTCTGGCTTGAGCAGGGTCCTGTCCACCACTGTCATGCTTGCCCCAGTGTCTCTCAAACCAGTAGAAGGCTGGCCATTCAAGAGGACACTTCTCAAAAACCTACGGGTGTTCTGTGGGATAGTTGCCAGTACTTCTGCATACTGGTCCCAGGCCCCAAGGGACACTAAGGAAATCTCTACCGGAGCACCAAATGTGATCCCGGTAGAGGAGGGGAGGACAGTGGCCTCCACCTCAGACACGGGGTAAGGGTAGGTCAGGCTGACAGCCTGTACTCCAAGTGCCTTACCTTTACACTTGGAGTCACCCCTTCTGTGATCCAGAGCCCCACAGTCCCAACAAGTGCCAGGAGTGCGGGGTACGGTACTGGAACCACTGGGAGCCTGCTTTGCAGCAGGTGGACCACTACTCTTATTCCCACCCACAGATGACTTATCCCCACTAGATTTTTGGGTCTTGGGAGAGGAAGGTTTAGGTTTACCCGACTGTGACTGCTTGTGGGACTCCTCAGCTTTCTGAGAGGCCCCCTTTTCTTTGTCCTTGTCCTTCCCACTGGAGTCCTTAGGGGACACCCGGTGGGAGACCCACTTGTCAGCCAACCTAGCCAGCTTAAAGGGGTCCGAATTGTTCTGGTCAGCCACATACTGACGCAGCTCTGGTGAACAGGCTTCAGAAAAATGCTCAAAAAACAAGAGGTGGGACAATTCAACAAAAGTCTTAACCTTGTATCCATCAATCCACCCCATCATGTTCATGTGCGCAGCACTCACCCAGTCAACCCAAGACACATTCTCTCTTTTCTTAAAATCCCTGAACCTTTTAAGGTATTGGGTAGGTGTCTTGCCAAACTTGGCAATCAAAGCAGACTTCATACACTCATACTGACCCCTTTCTTCCACACTCAGCTTCAGAATACAGTCATATCCAGTTTGAGGCACTCTGCTTAACAAACACTTAGCCCAATCTCTTTTATCAACATCATGAATCGCACAAGCCATTTCAAATGCTTCAATCCATTGGAGGATATCTGAACCCTCCACAAATACACCAACCAAATCTTTCATAAACTTGGTGGCTGGGGACCTGACACTCTCACTGGTTTTAGCTGAAGTCTCCACTCTAGCTTTCTCTAGCTGGATTCTCTGACATTCAGTGTCCTGGCTCTTGAGTTCAAGGTCCTTATTTCTGAGTTCAAGATCCCTATTCTTGAGCTCCACTTGTTGAGCCAACTCCTCTTTCTTAAGTTCAGCATCTATTTCCAACTTGCGGTATTCAAAGGCCAATTTCATCCTTAATAACTCAAGCTCCAAGGAATTGCTGGGGTTTGGAACAGAGGCAGCAGGAATGGCGGCATTCCCAGAAACAGATTCAGCAGAAACCCCAGGGGCAGAGTCCTCATTGGTTGCATTCCCCCCCTCATCAAGAGTTTCACCAAGGACTGGTAGGGGGTGGTCTGTACTTCTGCTCTCTATATGGTAGAGGGGAGGCACAGAGGACCCCAGCCTAGATTCTCTATTCGGTAGCTATGGCCGAGCAATCAAGGCCTAGCTTCTCAGGAGGTGATGCAGGCTGGTTCTTAAGTACAGTGTAGTCCCCAAGCCCCCCACAAAGGAATGACCACACACTGTATTGGTTAGAACACAGTCTTTATATAATCAATATTCAAGGTTATGTACACTTATCATAATAACTCACTTTGTACTTATGAAAATCAACAATGGCAAATATATACAATTCTAAAGTGGTACCACCCTTTCTATTAGATCTCATTAAAGTGCATCAACAATACTGTAACAATGTCACACAGATCAATAGAGTGAAACCAGCAATAGAGAGAGGAGAGAAAATAAGATGGTTGAGCAATAGGCAGAATACTGGCCCCTACCACTAGACACAGTTCTGTGTGGAGATCCCCCCACCTGGGCATCCTGTAAAATAAAGATATAACACAAGCCCACCCATATATTGTTCTGCAAGTCTTATTCCCTCCTATAATGTTTTTACCCCCCCAATGTACCTGGTGGAGTTGAGTTCTTCGAAGAGGCGTCGACAGATCCTTCTTGAGCGACCCCCTGTCAAGCGGGCGTCACGGATCGTCGAGAGGCGTCGAGAAGCGTTGAGGAACTCGGCGTTCGGCGGCGGGAAATCGATGGCCCTTCTTGAATGCCTTCCCTTTCAAGCAGGAGACACGGGGCGTCTAACGTCCGTCGAGGAACTCGGCGTTCGGCGTCGGGGAATCGACGGCCCTTCTTGAATGCCTTCCCTTTCAAGCGGGAGACACGGGGCGTCGAACGTCCGACCACAAACAGGGTAGAACGGCGTCGATGAGGCGGCAGCTTCGATCCAATCGGTGCTCGTCGGCGTCGGAGCGTCGGCGTCCTGCAAGGAAGAGGCGTGCGGGGCACCTCGATGACAATTGTTCTGGACCGCAAAGATTGTGGAGACGGGGGCCCAGCAAGGGCGTCGAGTCGTTCGAGTCTTTGTGGTCTTCGGGTGGCGGGAAACCCACCGGCAGGTTTCTCCTCGGCGCGTTGGTCGTCCTCGACTTTCTCCGGCAGGATAAAGCGGTCCACGATGCGGGCGAGGGAGTCCTTCGATTTGAATGTTCTTAGGCAAAGGAGCGGGCGGCTCCGGTCGTCGGTGGCACGGCGTCAAGTGGTCCCCACGGCTGGGCAACACAACTTCGACGGGCCTCCAGCGGTTACACAAACCTGCAAACCCTGGTCGACGGCAATGGACTTCGACAGCGGCGATGTCCGGGTGCTTCACTTCGATCTCCTCGGCGGTCCCGTCTCGGGTCGGCAGCCTTTCGAGGGTCTGACTTCCAGGGCGCTTCGGCGAAGATGGAGCGGTGCTCGATGGTCCCTCGGAGCACGGGAAGAGGGCGCCTTACCAGGTCCTCTCTCGGGTCAGTCTTCGATGATTTCGGCAGCCTTCGGATCGGTCGAAGCAAATGCAGCAGCAAGTCTTCTTCTTCCAGCTGGACGTCGAGGATCAGCAGTTCCAGTTACTCTTAGAGTGGAGACTCAGCTCAGAACGCTTCTGAACAATTACCAGTGGTGAGAGGTCCCCAGATATACTATTCTGTCTCTCATCCACACTGCTGGCACACACTCAGCAGCCAATCATACAGAAGGGCATTCATGCAGTCAGTCAGCCAATCAGGCACACAGTGCATTCAGGCCACACTCCTCCCTTTCAGACACTCACAACAAGGAATGTGGATTGGGACAAGTACCCAGCCATTCAACACTACACACTGCATTCAGGCCAGTTTCGGGCAGGGCTGTCTCAGTCTTTGTCTCTCATGCCAGAAACCAGACAACCACAACAAGGAGTGTATATTGGTCACACACTCCATTCACCCAGGTCCCACCCACAGGAGGTACCCACAACATACAGTCACTGGGAAGGCTCCAGTCAGTCTAGCTGGGCTTTCACAACAACACCATATATGGAACTTCCACCCAACAGCCAGTCAGGGGGAAGGGATAGAGTCAGGGCTTCCCAGGACTTTGGGAAAACAAGGTAACAGGCAATAGAAAGCAAGAGGCCACAGGGGCCATCTTGTTTCCTATCAGGAATCAACTGATCCCAATGGCAGGGCCTGGGTATCCCAAAATGGAGGACACCCAGAGCACCTGTCAAATTCAGCATGGAGCTGCCACCAGCCCATACCCTGCTCTGTGGGCCACCCACAGGTGCCCAAAAACATACACTAGGGGCACAGGGTTGTACCCCTACCCATGGGTGCCATAAGGGTATCCCATGGGTCTGTTCACCAAACCAAAAGAGAGAGCTGCACTGCCAGGAGTCCCACATGGACTCCTGGGCAGAAAACACGACAGAACACATGATAAAAACAGTAAAGGACAAGGATTCAGAGGCCCTGTCCCTCTGATGCATTTCCAGCATCACACGGTGTAATAGTGAAAACGGGCCAGAACCGATCTGGGGCTCCCCGACCTTCCCCCTGCCCTGTGCACCCGGTCAAACGTGAGTTCCGTTGTAATTTCTTCTGCGAACAGGAGAGTGATAATGTCTCTCATCATTCGTGTCAACTCCCTCTCCGTTTCGCCCTCCGTTTCCGGGATCCCAAAGAACCTAAGATTGTTCTGTCTCTCCCTATTTTCATAGTCGTCCATTAACCTGGCTCTCATTTCATCCCTCTTTTCCAGAGCCGCGAGCTGTTTGCCAAATTGGACTTCCAGAGACGTAGAGGACGATTGATAGTTTTCCACTTGTAGGACCCTGTCCTCGATTTTGTCGACTCTTTGGTCCAATTTCTCGAACTTCTGGGCGATATCCGATCTCATTTCTCTAATCTCCTGGAGGATGGAGGCGAAACCTCTTTCCATCGTCATTGCGGGCTGGCCAGCGGGTTCAGGGTGGGCCATGGTTCCGGAGAGAGTAGGGACCTCGGTAGTGATCTCTGTTTCTTGGAAGCGAAACGTTTGTAGGGTCTTCTTCCAGCTCATGGGGTGTTGCTGGTCCCCTGTCGCGGGGTCCCCTGCGGTCCGGGGGGTATCTGGGGGGAGAGCCGTGTCGCCCCAGGGCCAGACAGGTTCACGTTTCACCAGTGGGGTTTGTAGACAGTGAATTATCCCGTGCTGGGGGTGGAGCAGCCCACCAGGCGGGCACTCGCCCCGCCAACCGAGGTTGGGGGCCTCTCACCTGGGTTGCGGGCTGCCTGCTGGTTCAGGGTAAGCCGTGGGCCCGATGAAGTTGAGAAAGCCAAAGGCGCTCTTCAGTTCGCGAGAGCTGGAACTCGTGGGGTTTTCCTTCTGTCCGTGAGGGCGTGCTGACCACCAGCTGCGTGGTCTGTTGCGGCCTAACGGGCCCTTGAGGGTGTGCTGCGCTGTCCCGTGGTCGTATCGTTGCGCGTTTCTCAGGTGGGGGTTGCAGGAGCGAGTTTTGACCCCTTTGGGGGGGTGGGATGGCCCCTCAGGCGGGCACACGCCCCACCGTTGCAGGCGGGGGCCTCTCACTTGGGCTGCCGAGTCGCTGTCGTCTCCCGGGGTCAACCGTCGTCTAGCAGATCCTCGTTCCGGGGCCCGGCCCAGGGCCTCCCCCCGCCGTGCCCACGGCCGTGGGGGACCTCGCCATCGTCTCTCCGGTCGGAGGTCGCTGTCGTGGCTCTGGGTGGGACCCAGGCTGGGGCAGCTTCTGGCGGCCTCCTCTCTTGGGCCTCCTCCGGCGTTGTCTTCCCGGGCCGCCGCGCCGTGGGGCCCGGAGCAGGGCCAGAAAGAAGTCTGTTTCCTCTGTCCGGGGAGCGCTACCCCTCCGACACTCGCTTTCCACCACCGGGGCCAGGGGTGGCCCAGATCGTCACCCCGACCTTCTCGTTGCGGAGGGCTCCTTCACATCCAGCGCCGTCGCCTGCCTAGTCGCGCGCCGTCACTCCCAGATCTCCGGTTCCACTCGGAGTTGGAGGTCCGTTCCTTCGAGCGGGGGCGTCACGGGGGGTTCACCAGCTCCTGCCACCCGGTGTGCTCGCTCGGGGGAGTCTCGGGGGGGGCTCAATCCCCTGAAAAGGCCCAGCCTCGGAGGGAACTCCGCAGTCAGGCAGCCATTGCCTGTGCGCCCCCTGGTGGCCTTCGTGAGGCATTTTCTAACCCCTTTATTGTTTAATAAAGGTTTATGCCAATCACCATGAGTCCTCTATGTTTGAGTCTCATTCCTGGTTCCTCACAGTACCTTTGGGTAGGTGTCCACATCTCCATGGACAGAAGTTATTTTTACATGTCGACTACATTGCATATCCTTGGGATATACAAGGTCGCCATTTGTTTTACTCCTGGAATCTGAGTTCATTAGTCCATATTCCATTAATCTGAACGTTATCATGGGTTTTAAGAGGTTTGGGTTGACGATAGTACTTTTTGGAATTATCAGTCTCTAAGCCTGATACTTCATTCTCTTCTTACCGTGGTTTGGCCGTTAGTCACCCTACTTCCATGGGCTCTTCTATTTGCGCTTTATAGTAAGATGAATGTGAAACAAATTGAACAAAACATAACAGTGTATGAAAAACACCAACAAGTGTGTACCTTACAATCATTACAAAGTTGGGAACTTGTGGGGACAGCTAAATTAAAAAGCACACATGCTCACATAGAAGAAAAAAACTTCTACTTCTAATATGTACTTTCTCCTTACTGGTATTTTCTCGGGTCAGACATTTTTCAGGTCTTGCCCACTTTTCTGATGGTACGAACTTGGGTGGCGATTTTCTTTATTGCCTTCTCCCGGTTTCCCTATGTATTTTAGATATTTGGAGGCTTCTGAATGGGCTTGGACTATTTGAATGGCCGTCTCCAATGATGGTTTATGGTGTTGTAAAATACATAGTTTTAAAGCTGGGGTAGGGCATCAAAAAACTGTTCTAAGGCTAAGGCCTCAAGTACCTCGGCTAGTGTTTTCCTTCCCAACTACTGCATAAGGGCATTTTGGATGTGTCCCACTAACTCTAGTGGAGTTTTGTTGCCCAAAAGATGGATCTCTCAGAACTTTAATGGATAAAAACTCTGTCTGTCCTACCAGTTCTAGTAGGTCTTTCTTTATTTCAGGAAATAGGGTAGTCCCCAGAAGATTAATACTCTGATAGGAGGCTTGTCGGTTCCCTTTTCGCAGTGGGGCCAGATAACACGTTTTTACTCACTCATCCCACATGAATGGTAGCCAACCTCTCAAAATGTATAAAGAACGCTCCAAGATCTACTCCATCTTGCTAAGGTTGTAATATGCCATGGGGACCTTTGTGGTTTTGTGGGCCCACCTTATAAATTCTAATCCTTGTTGGAGGCATTAATCTGCCTGTATTTGATGGGCTACTAGGTGCTCCAGTAGATCAGGTTGATCTTCAGACCCCAAACTTTGGGAATCTCTGCTCTCTGCCACCTCCCAGCTGTCCCAATTTACACTGATCTCATTGTTATCCTCTATCCCCCTCCTACATCTGAATCATCAGTTAATTCCAAATTCAGGGGAGTAGGGTTAACCGGGACAGTGGTTTTCATTTTCCCTAATATGGGTTTTATACCTAATAGTCCAATAGGTGCAGGATTGTCACACCCTCTCTTGGGGGATCTTCACTCTCTTAGATTAGCTTCACTCAGTGTAAGGAGAGGAGTCACTTCCGTGACTCATTCAAACTGGGCTCACCCTTTCTTGCCTCTTGCCCTCCAGAAGCAGTAAGGCTGCCCACAGTGCCTTCGTCACTGGAGAACTTTAGGTTGCCTAGCCCCTTACACAGGCAGCACAGCCTGCCTTTCTTCCAGCTCCTCTGGGATCCTGGATCGGAGGGATGGGGTTTCTCTCTCTCACCTCTTTATATATATATATATATATATATATATATATATATATATATATATATATATATATATATATATATATATATGATATGGTTACAGAATTTTCCCAGAGTTTAAGGGGCAGATATCAGAATATATATATATATATATATATTCTGATATCTGCCCCTTAAACTGCCCCAGAGTTTAAGGGGCAGATATCAGAATGAATATATATATATATATATATATATATCTGATATCTGCCCCTTAAACTCTGGGAAAATTATGAAACCATATCAAAATCCAGGGAAACGGAAAATGAAGAGAATAAGAAAATCTAAAGACAAGATTGGGCAAAACCTTTCTTTTGAAGCCAACACTGACATATCCTCCCCTCCCTATACTTCCCAGGTTGTTGTGAAAACCAGCAGTTCCATTCCTGGCTATCCTTATCTGACATGGCATTCCCCCAGCACCAGTAATAACCCAACCCACTCTCAGCCTTCATGGGGTACTTTCCATCTCACCCCATCTCCCCCTCCCCATTTCCAACAAATACTGAGACGAGGAAGAGGCAACTAAAAGCAGTAAAGATTACCCATAGAAAGAACATGGGGAAAGTAAAGGAAACCTACTTTGAAAAACCAGAGGGTCTCTCACCGTCTAGTCCCCGGGATCTCTTGGTCAGGTGGCCAGGGTATGGCCATCACCTTTGGATCCAGACCCTGAGGGTAGACCAGTGCTGAAGGATCACCTGCGTGAGGGGTCCTCGGAGAGTGGGGGTGAGATACCCAATGGTGAGATGCGGTATCCTTCCCCCATCCTATTTTTTATGATATTTTGATTTTCCAGCTCCCCCCTTTCCTTCACAAACACTGAGCCGAGGAAGAGGAGGTCTGAGCGAAGAAAGACTAACACTCAAACATGACACATGACATGTTCCGTTAGTACTGTCAGGCAATTGGGCACAATTACATACACCTGATACCAATTGATGTTCCCCACATGGATAAAAGGTGGAGCACTGGGACACACACTGAGCAAGGCAAAGCACAAGAAGGAGCACTTCTTCCGGGGCAGCAGCGAAGCAGGTGGAGCAGGACGGCAAACCGAGAAGCAGAATCAAGGAGTGGAGAGACCTTGGGGGTCCCGGTGAAAGATCGTTACCTACAAAGAATGTTGAAGGCTGCACAAGTGAGCCCGACGAAAGAGAACCGTGAATCCGGTATTGTGTGCAAAAGATACCAGCAGCCCTCCCGGGTGAGTGACCGAGTTGGGGAGTTGAAACAGCAGCTGTGGTATAAACTCTAGCTTCTAGATCAAAGACGCGAGGACATAGAAACTAGCACTGCCACTGAGTTAAGAAAGCTGTGAAAGGCTGCTCTATGTTGAAGATAAAATATACAAGCGGCAACAGTGTATCACAAGAATGAATGTTGCGCGTAGACTGAGAAGATGCAAGTGAAAGTAAAATGTGATTAAGCTGCCAGAGTATTGCTGAAATTTGAATCGAACAAGTGAGACATGGGGAGATAACAGAGTGGTCCGGCATAGCGAAAGGGTCCAATCGAAGGTGTCTGTTTAAATGTGCATAGTGGTATAAGCAGAAAAGTGAAAAGACGAGAAACCCATGAATGACAAATGTATCTGACATCAGTGGGAAAATGAATACGAAGAGTGAAATGTAATCGTGGTCGTGCTGAGGTATTTGTAAAAACCCCTTGCACATTCGAAAGTCTACAATGTAATTGTGATTTGGAAGGTCCGAGCCCCCCCAGGCAGATGAGGAGCAGTTGCAAGTGGATCTAGGTCACCTGGCCTAAGCCCTGCCCCCCTGGTGCCTTCCTGCCTGCTGCTCTTTTTCACCACTTAGCAAGCCCCGCCCACCTGGTGCCTTCCTGCCTGCCGCTTTTTTCACCTTTTAGCAAGCCCCGCCCACCTGGTGCCTTCCTGTCTGCTGTTCTTTTTCACCACTTAAGGAGCCCTCCAGCCTCTTTTCCTTTGCAGATGGGGAGCAGATGTAAGTGGATCTAGGTCACCTGGCCTAAGCCCCGCCCACCTGGTGCCTTCCTGCCTGCCGCTCTTTTTCACCACTTAAGGAGCCCTCCAGCCTCTTTTCCTTTGCAGATGGGGACCAGGTGCAAGTGGATCTAGGTCACCTGGCCTAAGCCCCGCCCACCTGGTGCCTTCCTGCCTGCCGCTCTTTTTCACCACTTAAGGACCCCTCCAGCCTCTTTTCCTTTGCAGATGGGGAGCAGGTTCAAGTGGATCTAGGTCACCTGGCCTAAGCCCCGCCCACCTGGTGCCTTCCTGCATGGCGCTCTTTTTCACCACTTAAGGAGCCCCTCAACCTCTTTTCCTTTGTAGATGGGGAGCAGGTGCAAGTGGATCTAGGTCACCTGGCCTAAGCCCCGCCCACCTTCTTAGCCCTGCCTCTTCCTTCCTGCTCTTAACTATTAGATCAAGGTCATCTCTCTCCCGGGCGTCCGATGTGAAGGGCAGACGAAGAAAAGGGCAATTCCTGTTTGGACCTGTTCGGACCAGGAGGGCCCAGGGCCCGACCCCCTGCTCAGACAGCATGTAAGCATGCACCAACATGTGTTACTCCCTCTGTCCCCACAGGCCATCCCCACCCCCTCCAGTCCCCCTGTGATGTTCCCTTGTGCCCCCATCATTCTCGCACACAGGTGTTGCCTGTTTTGCTTGATTCTTCTACCCAGCTCCCCCCTCACCTTCCTCAAGCCTACTTCTGCAGGAGTCTGTCCTGATAAATTCTGGTTTCACCATCACTGTCTTGTGGCCAATGCTGGATTTGACCTTTACGGACTCCATTCATTCATGGTGCGTCACCCTTTCTTAACTCTCATGCTGGACTTCCTTTGCATCATTGTGGCCCCGAATCATGGTGTTCCCATCTACATCTTGTATCCTGGCTGGCAACATTATGTGTTACTACTGACTTCTGCAATTGTATTCGCTCTCCCCTCTTGCTTCTCCACTCTTTTGACTGCTAACTCTTTTCTCTCCTGCTTTCCCTTCTCCCTTTTCCTATCTCCTCCTCTTACTTTCTTCTATGCACTTACTCTATCAGAATTGTCCCTGGACCTTGTATGATAGCAACCTCATCTGTCTCCTCCCCCCTCCCATTAGTTGCCCTCCCCCCCCCTCCAGCACTATCTGAAATGTCATCAGGCCTAGTACGGTAGTTTAATAGTCCAGAAGAAAACACTGAGACCCATTTACCTGTGTCCTTCATACAGAAGGTAACCAGTGAAGTAACCAGTGAAAACCTCTCGAAAAACCCAGTATCAAATGTCACCCCAGGGCCCGAACCCCAGGAACAAACGGATATGCGCAACCTGGGCACATGGTGGGGTTGCGACTCGAACCCGAGATTGTGTTTCAAGAATGCACTGAGGAGCAAAGGCCAAGCTTTTGCAAAGAGCCGGGGACAGGATCAAACAGACAATAAACAGACTACACAGGAGTAGGCTGACAGGATGGCAGAAACGCCATGCTCCCAGGAGTCGGCAGCCCCGCTGTGGGAGGACTGCGGAAGGCCACGCTCACATGAGTTGGCAGCCCCGCTGCAGGAAGTCAGCGAAACGCCGCACTCACATGGGTTGGCAGCCCCACTGCAGGAAGACAGCGAAACGCTGCGCTCACATGAGTCAGCAGTCAGCTACAAAAGGGCAGCGGACCAGTAACTAAGAACGGGACCCAATCGAACCACCCCCTAATAAAAACACCCGAGGCAGGCAACCTCGTAGAGACACATGCAAACGAACAACCTTACCTGGGTCGCTGGGTCTCAGCAAGGGCACGACTGGGCCAGAGAATGGGAGTCTGATCCAAACAGCATTTTCCTCCACAACGGCTCAAGAGGAAGTGGGCGGGGCTTGGAGGGCTATTTATAACCTAGGGAGTAAAACAGATCCTGATTGGCTAATGTCCACATGTGTATTTAAACCAGAGTCAGAAGGGATGTGTGCTCATTCTTGGTTTTGTTGCAGAGCCAACCAGACGTGGAGACAGGAGCTACGGGAGGTGTATGGGCCTATGAGGACTAAAAGGAGAAGACTATCCAGAGGTCCTTACTTCATTCCCTGCGAAGAACCAGGAAAAAGAAACAGCAAGAGAAGGAAGAATTAGAGAGAATCGTTCTGTGCAATTTATTTTTCTTCATTATATTCTACCACATCTTATTTTTGACTTTGAGCTGTGAGTCAAATAAAGACAACATTTCTTTCAATTGAACCGCCTGTCTGCCTTCTTGTCACAGGTAGTCAGTCACCTGTCTGTTTCCATTTCCTTCCCACTCTCCCCCTCCCTTCCTTATCTATGGGCCTCATTACGAGTCCGGCGGTAACCGAGGCGGTAAAACTGCCTGGTTACCGCCGGACTCGTATTACCTTTCCAGGGCATTACAACCCCGGTTTTCCAGGAATCACGGAGGCGGAATGGTGTTAATCCCCATTCCCATTGAGTCCTGTGGGACTCAATGGGAATGGGGATCATGGAAACACCGGCACCTCGTAATGCTGCCGGTGTTTCCTCGTCCGCCTGCAGGAGTCGGAATCAGGCGGTCCGGAAACAACGGTGGCGGCAGGTTTACCACCTCCGTTATTTCCGGACCGCCTGATTTGTAATGAGGCCCTATGTCTCAGCTCTTGCACTATCTGAAATGTCGTCAGGCCGAGTACGATAGTTAATTTCACATCCTTACTGTTCATGGCCTGTAAGAATGTCATTGTATTCCCCTTGTTCCCTCCCTTGCCTTGAAGCGCTTTGAAACACATTGTGTATAGGCACTCTATAAATAAACTATCATATCATATCACCGAGGGAGACTTGTAGCGAACTGTGAGTAATTGTGATTTGGAAGATACGAGCCCGACAGAGGGAGACCTGTAGGGAACTGTGAGAAACTGTGATCGGAAGGTCCAAGCCCGACAGAGGGAGACCTATGTGAACTATAAAGCCTGAGGTTTGTGAACTATGAATCCTGGAGGAAAGGAACTTTTGTTTTGCTAAACGAACTCAAGGCATCCTGCGAATAAGAAACTTTGTGCGACCAAGAGACTTTTTTCCATGGAAGGCCCTGGCCAGCGTCCTGAGCTGCATCCGTGTGCCTAAAGCCAGAGTGTATTCTAAGACCTGAGCGTGCCTCCTTACCCGTGCTATAAAGATGGGGAAGGGATCAGTTATCTTTACATATTGTTTTAAATACTGCTTTTTCCTTTGCATATACATCTTTCCCTATACACATATAGTAAGGGCAGGCAATAGGTGTTTTAGTATAGGCCATTTTTGTTTTGACTGACATATGACTAGGACTGTGTGTTTTTACTTTGATGGTTCAGAGTACTCCCATCTTTAGCTATATGGCAAGCTAGGAGTTTTTCAGCCCCCCCCCTTTAAAGTTACAATAAAGGTTTTTTAACTTGCCAATCTTGTGTCTATGTCTATTTCTGATACCATGCCACACGTACACTACCATAGAAAGAGCTCAAGTTGTCCTACTAATAGAGTCAGGCAGAATCAGGCCTTTCATAATGACCACTCACACCTGACTCCACTTGACTATTTTCTTCCACTATAAAAGGTGTGGTTTCACACAGCGGAATGGGCGAGGTGGGGAGGCATACAGAACCAGAGAAGCCAAGGAGCTGGGAGCTGCAGAAATAAGGATCCGGAGGAGAACAGTGTGTAGCGATGCTGGCCCTGTGTTTTTGAAGAGCTGCAGCGTGGCTAGGGAGCTGGGTCTCCAGAGAGCTGGAGCGAGGCAGCCGGTATCCCGCTGGCAGTGTCCCTGTAATTGTTCATTCATTTGGGTCGTGTGCCGGGCCCAAGCATGTCTAAGGAGCAGGTGGTGAGACCCTGACCTCGATCCAAAGCATCCAGGAGAGGCTGCTCGCCAGCACTACGCTACCTGGTGAGTTTCGCATGTGAGAGAGAGCAACTCAGGAGCGTGCGGGTGGCTGGAGCAGGAAAGGGAGAAAATTAAGATTTGTAAAGCACAGAGTGAAAAGCGAGAAGGACAGTTCAAAGAAAGAGAAAGTAAGAAGAAAGGAACAAGGAAAGAAGGAGAAAGCACGCTAGTGGCACAGAAGGGAAAAAAGGCACACTAGCAGCATAGAAATAAAAGTTAAGTCCAGAGTAAAAGAAATGGGTGCAAATGACCCGGAGAGGAGGAAACAATGGAGGTGTGCAGGGAAGAGTGAAAGCAGGGTGCAAGAGGCATGATAGGAAAAGGACAGGTGCAAGTGTGCACAGCAAAAGGAGGGGAGCGTGCAAGAGGCACAACACTGAGAAAGTAAAGTAAAGGAAGGTGCAAGTGTGCACTGTCGTGTAAAAAGGAAGACAGAGAGAAAAACAAATACGGGACACGTGTGCACGACAAAGTAAAAGGAACACAGATAGATGAAAGGGGTGCAGGAAGAACCTGAAGATAAAAAGCACAAAGGAAAGCAAGTGTAAGAAACAAAGAAAGGGAAAAAGGATCAGAGCGGTCGCACTTAGGAAGAGCAAAGAGTCTGGCATTTTCGAAAGCCTCTGATTGTATCCTATGAAAGGATTGCATGTGAGAGAAACTGTATATAAGAAAAAGGTACATCCTGACAAGTTGAACTGGTATCTGAAACTGAAAGGGGCCTAAGCTTGGGGAAGGGAACCCTGAGAGGCTTAACAAAGAAAGCCAAGTGCATTTGGACAAAACTGAATTTGTGTTGGAAGTTGGAAAGGACCTGAGGTTGGGCAAGTGAACCCTGAGATGCCCAACCAAGTTGGAGACTTATTGTTTTCTTTTGTTGAAAGGATTGAAGCTTGGGGAAGGGAACCCTGAGATGCTTGAAAAGGAACTGTGTTATATTTATTTTGTGGTGTTTGGCCCTTATTCAAGTTGAAGCTTGGGTAAGGGAACACAAAGGAGTCCAAAAGTCACTGAAGGTATTTGAAACCACTGTAAGGGCTTTTTGGAAAAGGTCTTACAGACAGCCCTTTTTGATTCAACTCATTTTTGTGACATTGACCAAACTACACCTGGTGTAAAGACTACCTGAAACCAACTTTGGTTTGCAATTTTCTGTTGAACCACTATTTTCCTTTTTAAAGACTTCCTGTCACATTTTTATAAAGAGTGAGGGAAAGCATAGGTTTAGACACAGATAGACTTTTATTTTGGGCTATTAAACTTTAATGGCTATTAGAAACATCAGTTAAGGGAACCATCCCTTAAGAGTTAGGCCCAGTCAGGCATTACACCAACCCAGGAACCTTAGTAAATAAAGGTTTTAAAACAAACACCTTTGAGTCTATGTCTCTTTTGATACCATACCTGGCTCACATACTATATCACTGAGAAGAAGAAGATGCAAAAAGAGGTACAACAATATACTCCATGGAGATGTCCCACTAACAAGGTCAGGCAAAGTCGGGCACTTGAAGTTGACTACACTGACTTGCAGCCTGTTGCCACCCCCAAGGAGTATAAAAGAAGCAAGCTCAGTAGGTAAGATGGCCAAGTAGGGAGAGGAACTGAGGCTGCCCAGGACCAGCTGGAGGAGAGCGGGATATCGAGACGCAGAAGGTCTGCAAGGTGAAGCAGGAGAGGAACGCGTGGTGAGCGAGCCGTGTCTCCAAGAAGCCAGGCGAGTCCATGGAAGGGAGCCAGGAGGCTTGCTAATCCCTTTTGAAATTGGTAACCAGCAATACTCCTTCCCCATGGCCAGCAAAGGAGCCAAGGAGTGTTGAGGGGCAGGCGGTGAGAGCTTGATTTCAGACGGCAAAGACATTGATAAAGAAAACACAATCGATGAGTGAAGCACAATGAGAACCCAGTGTGTGAATTCAAAAGGATACAACGTGGCAGAGTGGTCACGTGTATGATTACAAGTTCTTGAAAGACTCTGAGTAAAGAAAGGAAGTGTCTACAAATAAGGGAGCTGTACACAGACACGAAGTGTGTGAACGAAATAGAGATCCTTAAGAGGGGAGCTGTGCGAGAAATTAAGTGGAATCAACATTCTCAAAACTAATGGAAAAGTATTGACATTGAAGGTACGCATGCATATGTAACGTTGTGCTCACACTTGGAGTTTGTACTAATCACCATATGCGTTAAATGAATGTACTTTTTGCTAAAAGAAGAGGCCTTCTCTTTTATACGGCGGCGTTTAAGACCTGCTGACCCGGCAAGAACTTGTTTTTAACAGAAGAATTGTGTTTGGTCACTGTATGTCGAAGCATGCTGAGCCTGCTAAAACTATCTGCAGAATACGGGTGGGGGAAGGAATGAGTAAGCATGGCCTCGAGCACAGAGATATGGGCACAAAAGGGCACGAAAGAATGTGAAGACCGGGATAACAGGAAACCACGATAGACCACGATAGCAAATGTGCAATGGTTGTTCGTTAAACTCCAACTGGATACTTCAGATAAACTCCAACTGGAGATCCGCCCTGGGGTGGACGTGTGCTATGTGCAAGGCAATGTAAACAGAAAAGTATAAAAGAGCACGATGTGTAGAGGAAGGCGCGGCACTTCGACGACTTGCTTAGCGAGACGTTTGAACTTGCGGCCCATTGGCGAATGCTTGTGCATTAATAAAGTAATGTTTACTTGGCTCTTTTCTGTCTGAGTTATTGCAGGGTCCCTCATTGTACTGGTTATGGTGACGGCGAGAAATCGCACCCACAATTTTGGTGTCAGAAGTGGGATGCGAAGGAGCGACAGTCCGTCACTGGGTGAGGAACGCCGCGGCGGAACCGGAGAAGGAATTGATCACGGGGCCCCAACAACTGAATCCGCACCTTTGATTGCAACCAACGCATCATCCTTGTTTTTCCGGCTCCGTCGGCGGTGGAACAGCAGGCTGTCGCCCTTCGGGTCCGGAACACTCTGGCGGGACCCTTAAGGTAAGTGGTATGGATGGATGCATGATGGAATAAGGAAATAACGATTTAGGGTTTATGAAGAGGACGGTGGTATGTCCGTCTATGTAATAATAATGATGAAACGGTGATGTATTGATATTGGTATGGCGATATATGTCAGGAGGATGTACTGTTAATGTTAGCCTATTAATGCACATTTGGGAAAGGTGAGTGTTTTTAGGCAATTGCGGTATACCAACAAAATGGGTCAAGCGGCTTCCAGCAAGAGTGGTATAGGCAAGAGACACTATGCCCCTCTTGAAGGAACCCCTGCATTTGATATGTTGATTAAACATGGATTGAATTCAACATTGTTCTTAAGGGAGTGGTCTGAATATACAAAAGATTCGATTGAGCATAAATGGCCAGACACCGGGTCCTTTGATGTGGACCGCATATCCAAAGTAGAAATAGAATTAGTAAAAAGACGGGTCAGACCCGCACAGTTTGAGGCTATACGACTATGGAGGGTGGAAGCAATGCGCAGGCGCAATGCTCAGAACAAACAAAAGGCAAAGGGGCAGAAGAGAACAGTAAATCAAAAATTACGTGACCTAGAGATAAAAGAGAAGGATGAGAAACTAGACCAGTTGGATAGACGTATGATGATTAAGAATAGCGGGGGTATGTATCCTGCCTTGCCGGCGCCTCGGTATGAAGATGTGATAGGACTAGAAGCAGAACAAACAACGACTGAATTGTTATTTCCAGGGGCTACGGCTCCTCCGAGAGAAGGTGAGGGTGAGAGGGCGGAATTCCCAATGAAGTATGGAGACCCAGATAGGTTGATAGACCATAGGAGAACGACTACTGTAGAAAAGGATAGAGATGGAGACTTGCAAATCCTTATGACCGGGCTGTATGGCACACCCCTCAATGACAGCCTACGGGACCAATTGGGGCGTTTGACACCTTTGGAATTTAGGACAGTGGCCACTAAACTATGTACCTTTCATGAGGGTAACTGTAAATTGAGAGGACAGAGTACTGCGGATCTGCCCTCAGCATATCAGGACGCTGTCGCGTTACTACCAGTGACTGCGTCCAGTGTTCAGTTATGGGGATGTATGTCCGACATAATAGCGGAAGTCATAAGGGGCGGTGTTGAATGGGAGAAGGAAAAGAGGGCATGGGAAAGAGAGGTGAGGGAAAGAGAGGCTAAACTCAAAGATGCAGACCAGGCGGGCCAAAACGTAGCTAATCGTATGATAGCATCCATACACTCGCAGTCCATGTCCACCCTGGTGAGTCTGATGGAGGGCCTTGGCTGGCCTATACAAGTAAACGTAATTAAATATCTTCTTATTAGGGTGGATGATATAGAAGAGGAAAAGGAGCCTAGATATGTGTCCCAGTGGAATAGGATTAAGACGGAATTGGATAAGAAACTGCTACCTAATATAAGAGTGGATGATTCTGGGGCGGAAGAATGGAGAATGGCTAAGGTGGAGAAACTGTTAAAAGATTATAAAAAAATAAAAGAGAAAAACCTTAGTCACCAGTCCTCTGCTTCATCACCAGTGCAGGCCCTTGTAAGTGAACAAACAAACACGGAAAAGTTACTATCAATGCCAATGAGAGAGTGTCAACCCACCATAGATGCAGTTACTGGTAACATGATGCGCACCTATGTGTATGTCCCCTTATCTCGAATAGAATTGATGCATATCACCAAGTCCATCCCCGACCCCCGTATAGACCCGGCAGGATTCTACAAAGAAGTAGGAAAGCTATTCAGACCCGGGTTATTTACTGTAGAGGATGTAGATAACATATTGTTAGCTATTGTCCCAGAGGAAATATGGACCCCCTTTTGTGCCAAAGACAATGATACAATAAAATGGAAAGATGTAATGGAGGCGAGTAAAATAGGAAACTGCATGAGGAATATCCCGAACCCCTAAGGGGGCATGGCATGGCAGTCCTGAGGGCTCTAGAAAAGGTATTACCCCCATTTGATGTGAATGTGGAGAAACTGTCTGCTGTGATACAGGGCGCAAGTGAGGAAGTAGCACAGTACTTCCTGCGTTACGAAGCAGCATTTAAAGCACACAGTGGGCTAGAGATAGGGTCTGAGACGGGCCAACGGTACTTTGCCATAAACTTTATAGAAGGGCTCCACGGGCCAATCCAGGAGAACATTAGGAAGGCAGAAAGTACGTGGATGACTAGAAACCCCTGGGATCTCCTCGAAATGGCTAGGTATTATGAAAGAGGGGAAAGAGTAAAGGGACAACAAAAGGCACGACAAGAGAAGGATCTAAAAACCAAAGTGTTGATGCAACAGTTGCATCAAGGGCCCAAGGCAGGTATAACTACAATAATAATGGCCCGTCACAGGGCTATAGTAGCAACATGATAGGGGGCCAAGGGACAGGTAGAGGTACAGTGCAAGGAGGTGCGCTATATGGGAGGAGGGATGGGCTACCCCAAGATGTATGTGCCTTCTGCAAGAGACCCGGACACTGGAAATCCCAGTGTCCCCAGAGTGGTGGGAGAGGAAGGGGCGTACGGCCCCCTTCACAGACAACATTTGCCCCAGGAAATAGGACTGGTGGGTACGGCAACCAAGACAATAGAATGTTTAAACCCCCTCAACCCAATGCCTTTGACGGACAAGCAAGAAGGGATGTTCCCTGGCCGGCCCCGCCTCCCCCCAATCTACTGTATCAGCCACGACAAACAACACAAGTACAAGGTGTATGCCAGGGCGAAGGATGTGGGGAAGGGGTATACTATAATGACGACTTCCAGGATAACACAAGTGATATGTCCTGGGGAGGCCGAAATGAGACAGCGGGAGTGGTACAAGTACCTATAGATCAGAGGGGGCCTTATGCCTCCATTAGGATCGGCCCCCACCGAAACTTGAGATGTCTGGTAGACACGGGAGCTGGAAACAGTTCCGTGAATATCAGAGCCGTCCCTGCTGTCCCATTATCGGATAAAATCAAGGTATCAGTTGGATTTGGGGGAAATCCAATAAAGACTCCTGTAAGTGAAATAGTAGAAGCGGAACTTCATGGGGTAAAATGGGAGAATGGGTGGCTATTGACCAATCACTGCCCAGAAAACTTGTTAGGTATTGATGCATTAAAGACACTAGGGGCCACAATATATTGCTCCCCTCAGGGGGTGAGAATGACTATAAGCAAACCTATGGGTATGATAGGAGTAACGCAAACCCTGCCCCCGGAACTCCAAGACATCCCGAATGAACTATGGGCCACTCATGGGAATGATGTAGGGGTGTTGGATGTTTCCCCAGTAGTAATCAAACTAAAGCCCGGTGCCAGGTTGCCCAGGATAAAACAATATCGCATATCACACGAGGGAGAGCAGGCACTATATCAAATAGTACAGGATATGATACGGTTAGGGGTGGTAGAGCCAACAAATGATAGCCCTTGTAACTCTCCGATCCTTCCAGTACACAAGAAAGGTGATGAAGCCGTACCCTATCGTTTCATTATTGATTTGAGGGAGATAAACAAAATAGTAAAACCCAGATATCCAGTTGTCCCTAATATTGCAAGTGTACTCACTTTAATTCCCAAAACAGCGAAATGGTTTACGGTAATTGATTTGAAAAATGCCTTCTTCAGCATTCCTATTGCCGAAGCAAGCAGGTACCTGTTTAGTTTCACTCTTCGAGATAGACAGTACCAATTTACTAGAGCCCCGCAGGGATATACAGAAAGTCCCGCCATATTCAGCCAAGCACTAAAAACACAGATGGATAACCTAGCCCTACCCGCTAACACTGCTCTGATACAATATGTTGATGATTTGCTATTATGTGCAGCCACCGAAGAGGAATGCCATTATGTAACCAGATTGGTGCTAATGCACTTAGCAGAGAATAAGCACAAGGTAACCCTAGCCAAAATGCAGTATGTAAAACAAAATGTCCATTATTTAGGCTTTGAGTTGTCCGAAGAGGGGCGAACTCTGTCTACTGATCGCATTGCTTTGATACAGTCCATAAAAGGCCCCGACACAGCAAAAGGTCTCCGAAGGATAATTGGTGTTTTATCCTATTGTAGGCACTGGATTCCTGAATTCTCTGTATTGATCCAGCCCATGCTAAAAGCCTTAAAAGAAGTACAAGAAAACGGACCATTAGAATGGACACCTGAGATGGAAAAAGCCCTGACAGCTATGAAAGATGTTCTATGCCACGCACCGGCCTTAGGCACACCTGATTATACCAAGAGATTTTGCCTTTTCGTTGATGAACAGGAAGGTTGCGCTGTGTCAGTCTTAACGCAGGAACAAGGGGGTAAACAGAGACCATGTGCATATTTCTCCAGTGCTCTGGACTCAGTAGCTCGAGGCCTACCCCCATGCATGAGAGCAGTGGCCGCAGCAGCGGCAGCCCTAAAACAAAGTGCAGGTATCATCCTAGGGAGCGAAGTGACAGTAAAAGTACCACATGCGGTGGACGTTCTCCTGAATAGAGTGCATACACAGCATTTGACCACAGCTAGACTCACACAGTATGAGATGATTCTGTTTGCCAGTAGTGTAAAAATCGAACGATGTAACACTTTGAATCCAGCGACACTGCTTCCTTTGCCCGTCTCACCTAATGACATTAGGCATGATTGTGTGATCCAAATGGAAGAACACACTAAGGGTAGAGCAGACCTGCAAGACACCCCGCTGGTTGATAATGAGGGTATATTATTCTGTGATGGTGTCTGTTTCAAACTGCCAAATGGGGAGACAACAGCAGGGTATGCTGTAACCACAGGGGAGCGGTTGATTGAGAGTGGGAAAGTGTGTGAAAAATCGGCCCAGGCAGCAGAATTGATTGCGCTAACGAGAGCATTAGTGTTAAGCAGCGGTATGAAAGTGACAATTTATACTGATTCAGCCTACGCTCATGGGGTGGTTTCCAGTTTTGGTAAACTCTGGGGAGAGCGTGGGTTTTTAACCTCCCAAGGTGATACTATTAAACATGCCCAATTGATTGCTGAATTATTACAAGCCCTTACGTTGCCCAAGATGGTGGCCATAGTGAAATGCCCAGCGCATAAAAGGACTCTAGATTATGTCACGCAAGGAAACTCCTTAGCCGACCAGATGGCTAAACTAGCTGCCACAAGGGATACACGGTGGGAGGCCCGACAACTCATAGTGGGGAGGGATGTGACTATGGAAGGGACGAAGGAGCGCGTAAAGGAAATCCAAGCAGATGCAACCATTGAAGAAAGACTATCTTGGCACAAGGATGATCAATACGAGGAGACGGTAGATGGGCTATGGGCACATACCAATACGAATACTTGGGTACTACCTGATGCATACTTACCTGTGATAGTGAGTGTGGCTCATGGTCCAACTCACGTTAACGCAAGGACTATGGAAGAAGTTTTGAGTGCTGTGTGGTACAACAAAAGATTGGGAATGTATTGTCGTCAATGGGCAAAACAATGTGAAATATGTGTTCTATACAATGTGGGGAAAGGTGTACCAGCCCCGGCGGGCCACAGTAAGTTAACCACCTGTCCTTTTGAGGTGGTGTATATGGACTTTATACTGCTGGAGCCTGTAAATAAACATTCCTACTGTTTGGTGATGAGATGTGGGTTCTCAGGATGGGTGGAAGCATATCCCCTGCGGGACAATAGTGCCACCTCCACAGCACAATGCATATTGAAACACTGGGTGCCCTTGTATACGGTCCCCAGATATCTATGGTCTGACAATGGGACTCATTTTACTGGTGAAGTAGTACGCAAGGTTTGCAAGGCCCTTGGTATTGATCAACGCTTCCATGCAGTTTTTCATCCTCAATCAGCTGGGATTATAGAGGGCACAAATAAGGTACTGAAGAACAAACTGGCAAAGGCTTGTGCTGAAACGGGACTGAAATGGCCGGATGCATTGCCTATTGCATTATTGAGTATGCGTACTTTGCCTAAGCGTACACATGGTTTATCTCCTTTCGAAATTGTTATGGGGCGTCCACCAAGTATTGGGACCCCCATATCACCTAAGAGATTGTCTGAGCAAGCATGGCCTGCATTACAACAGTACTGTATTGGGTTAACTAATAGACTGATTTCTATTAATGCACAGGTGAACGCAGTAGCTCCATCTCCTCTGATAGGAGAAGGTCACGACGTGCAGCCCGGTGACTGGGTTGTTATAAAAGCCTTCGATCGCACCAGCGGACTGCAACCCAGATGGAAGGGCCCGTTTCAAGTGCTCCTCGCGACACAAACTGCGGTAAAAGTTGATGGCAAATCGCACTGGTACCACGTGAATCACGTCAAGAAGACGCTTCCACTACTGATTCCTCCAGAAAAGGGAACCAACCAACCCTGTGGAAACAGAGAAATTGACATGAGGCCGGGAAGCCCAAATGGAAACACACCAACACAGGTTACAAAGGACCATATAAAGCGCTTTATTTCAAAGTTACAAAGTTACCAAGTTATCAAAGTCAATTGACATGCGAATAGCTATTCGGCTCTCTGACTAACACACGAACCTTCAACGTTAGGTTCGCACTGAAAGTGGGAGAGAGCGATCATCGGGATGCTTGGGTTTTTATACATTTAGTACTGCATTGGCCAGCCCTCTTACAAGTTAACCATTTCTGGAACCATGGCTAGGGTTCGTAGCCAGGTCGAACATGCAATTTACATACATTAGATCAGTTCCGCTGATACAGTTACATATTTACACAAAGGTTGAACAGAGGACAGGGTCTTAGTTCATGACCCTAACAAGTAGCCTGCGGACATATTATTCATTCACGTGTGCGGAGGTCACCATGGCCGGAGTCTTACTCGCAATGTCGTTCGGCCTCCATTTTGTGGTTCGAGGTGACTTCCACACTGCAAGAATACCTAAAATGGCGGCTAGATACAAGATGGCGGCTTACACAATACATTAAGGTCAAGACCTTGCCGCGGAACCTATGTTTACGATATTCTTTAGACAGCTTGGCGTAGGCCAACATACATTTAAACGATGCGGTTGGGGTCACAATATTATATCGATTTCCACAGACCCTCCTTTTGGCCTATGCCAAGTGCTAAAACATAATTTTCTAATACTTTTGAAAATACTTGAAGGCATTATCATCCATAGGTTCCGCATCATTGTCTGAAATATCAATAGCCATAAGGTCGTTCGTAAGAACTTCTTGCAACATGAACTCTTTAGATGCTGTCTTCGGAGTGTATATCTTTCGCCCTATTGCGCTCACTACCTGGGCACAACATCCCCCCATCATTCCGCATATACTTGGGAGGCATTGAAAACAACAGCAAAGAAATAACAGAGTCCCTAAAATACCTAAAATGACAGAAAGCACCTTCCACCCCCAAGATCGCAGAGAATCCCAAAACCAAGTACTAAGGCTCCAGTCTCCTACAGGGATATGGACTTCAGAACTAAGAGTGTGTAAATTCTGAATTGCTTTAAATATTGTTGGTGAAGAATCTGGTACGAAAACGCAACAAGCGGACCCCACTAATTTACATACTCCACCTCGTTCGGCTAAAATGACATCTAATGCCATTCGATTTTGCAGTGCTACCAATCTTATCGCCTTTTGCTCTAAGGTCATATTGTAAAGTATGTCCGTGGTCCGGTTGATCGTTTTCTCCAATACCCTAGCTAATCCCCTAATGTTTTCTGAATTTGCTATTTGTCCCCAAAAGGGGACTACTGATTTGGCTATATCCCCGAACACTTGTCCGGGGGTATCTCCATCACTATCTCGTCGCGGGCGAGCCTTGGATACCTCTAAGGTACTGGCTATAAACACACCTGGTAACAATATCCCTAAATAACAAGTCCCCTGCCAATCCTTAGGCAACCAGGGAAAAGCTAAACTACCACAAACAAAATAAACGGGTCCCCCTACATACAAAGGCCTATTTTCCCCAGTCAAATTTACAATATGTATACAAGGCTCAAAATCTCCCATTGGCCTAGTGCCATTCCTTTGTACACAGAAAGGGACAGAATCAGGATTGTGATTTACAGAATAAGAAGGAGGCATGGCATCCTTATTGCCTATCGGAGCCATCTTGAAAGAAACTAGATTTTGGAAAGGAAAGGAAAGTTTATCAGACGGCCTAATAGAAGCGATATTAGGTCTACTCCTATTTGCGAAAAGAGAACATCCCAGGGGAGTCAATTCACGTCTCTCAAATTCATTCAAATTAGTGCCATCGAAGTTCCCTGAGATGCTATCATTCCATCGGGCAAAGAAAAGTGCTCTAAGAGAGGCATAGCAGGAAGTCGTTAGAGGTAAGGGATGTATATACCATCCCAGTCCCTTGTTCCCATGTTGTGGCAAATGCGTGCAAATCCAACAATTACTCTTATTAAAAATAGCATGCGTAGCATTCATCACTATCATCAGAGTGTTATTATGATATTTCTGTCTATGCCGAGAGTCCCTAGGGGACAGAGTGTGAAGGTGTACAGAGGGAGTCAAAACAGTTGGTACAATTTCGGTCGGTAACAGAGGCTTCAAAGGATAAATCTCTTCAAAGTACCAAAGTCCGACGGCAGCAGTTGCAAAACTAACAATAATCAGAACAAGAACACAACAGTACGTTTTCAGGGCCCAGGCACATTGTCCATTGTTCGAACTGGTCACCTCCTTATCAAATAGTTCTATACGAGGAGCAGTGGTGAAGGCGGCAGGCATCATGGTAGTCCCGGTCGACGGCCCCAATGTTCGTTGCTGGCGGCACTTCGGCCGCGCGACTTCTTAGTCCTTCCCAACCCTAGCCAACAGAACCCTCCTTTTCTGTGTTCCAAGAAAGGAAAAGGCAATAGTATTCCAATCACTCCTTTTTTCTTCCAGATGCACGATACCCGTGCAACGATTTTATTTTCGTGGTCGAAGGTTGTACCTGATGGTACCCAAGTTTTCCGAATCCAAAGGCAAAGTATCGTCGCTCCCTGAGGGGAGCGTCACGTCGGTGGCGACGGAAGTCGCAGGACTTGAAACCAGAGTTTCCGGAAGTGATTGATCAAGGGAGTGCGGAGACAAAATGGACGGCTTCCCGAGCTCCTCAGGCTCAGAGAACTTCTCCGACGCACTCACAACGCTGCCTGCTACTCCGAAATCAGAGAGTGTAGCACCAGCGAGGGGTTCTGTTTCTTCTGTAACGTGTGGCGTCGGGTGAGGGATCTTTTTGATGTGCGTTGCATGAATCCAGTTCTTCTTTCCTGCCACCCGCACTGCCGTCCTGGTGACCAATAGAACCTGGTAGGGTCCCCGCCAGCGAGGCGCGAGACAGGAAGACCTTTCGTAGGCCTTTACCAGGATCCAGCTGCCGGGCAATATATCGTGTCCTGGGCCCGTAAACCGTACAGGTAAGGCGGCCTTCACCTGGTGATAGATGAAATACAGGTTTTTAGTCAATTGATTACAATAATCTACAAGCAATACATTCTCCACATCCCTCAGGGCTTTAGGTTTAGGGAGGCCCCAAATATTAGCAGGCCTTCCCATCACTACTTCAAATGAAGAAAGCCCAGTTCTAGTCTGGGGTGTGGTGCGCATAGCTAACAATACAATAGGTAAAGCATCTGGCCATTTTAATTTAGTCTCCGCACATGTTTTTGCAAGTTTGTTTTTCAAAATACCGTTGTGTCTTTCTACCAACCCCGCACTTTGAGGGTGCCTAGCTGAATGAAAACGTTTCTCAATCCCTAAGGCAACACATATTTGCAATATTACAGCTGCGATGAAATGTGGGCCATTATCCGACCAGATTATCCTCGGGAGCCCAAATCGAGGAAAATATTCTTTCACCAAGATCTTTGCGGTGGTCATGGCGGTAGCATCTTTGGCAGGGAAAGCCTCGACCCACTTGCTAAAAGCACAAATAATAACAAGAACATATTTCAAGTTATTACAACGTTCCATTTCAATGAAATCAAGGTGAATGGTTTCAAAAGGGACAGAGGGGGGCCCGAAACTTCCCCTTGGAGTCACTGTCCCTTTACCCACATTGTGTTGTAGGCAAATCATACAATTTTTAACATATCTTTTTGCAGTTTCCAAAATTTTATCATTCACCCAAACCTGCTGTAATATTTTCGCAATTTGCTGGGCACACACATGTGTTGGACCGTGTGCCATTGTGACCATTGCTAATACATAAGAATCAGGAAGCAACCATTTCCCGTCAGATGTGTCCACCCAACACCCTTCATCATCCAATTTCCCCATGCCTTCAGCCCATTTCCTAGATTCTTCAACAGAGGCATCAGTCTGAATATCTCGCACAGACCCAATGCCTTCATCTATTATACAACCATCTCTCACTTCCCTTGAGGTATACATGTCTGTGCTAAGGTCTGTAGCTGTTTGTCTAGCTATCGAATCTGCAAAAGCATTTCCTTTGCCCACATCATCTATGACCTTGCGATGAGCTGCACATTTCATAATCGCTAGTTGTTTAGGGAGTGAGAGTGCTGAAAGTAACTGTACTATTAAGGGACCATGCTGAATCTTGGTCCCATGTGAGGTCAGGAACCCTCTTTCCGACCACAATTTTCCGAAGTTGTGAGCCACCCCAAAGGCGTACTGACTATCCGTATAAATATTAACTCTATGCCCTTGGGAGAGCTCACAAGCACGGGTCAACGCTATAATCTCTGCGGCCTGCGCAGAGTTATGCGGAATCCTTTTAGTTTCTACGATCTTGTTCAAAGTAGTAACTGCATAAGCAGCTGTAGATGTGCCATTTGGAAGTTTAAAGCAGGAGCCATCACAAAACAGCTCCCCTTCCACATTCTCCAAAGGAGTATCTGAGAGGTCTATTCTGCCCTTTGTTTCTTGTTCGGTGGCGTACAGACAGTCATGTGATCCATCATCGCCGCAAGCAGAAGTTTGCGGGAGAGGCAAAAGTTCAGCCGGATTGAGAACACAACACCTTTTAATTTGGATATGAGGAGCAAATAGAACTAATTCATACCTGGTCAACCGGGCAGAAGTAAGGTGTTGTGTTTGAGTTTTATTCAATAGAATATCAACAGAGTGAGGTACCATCAAAATCAAATCGTGGCCTAGGACCATCCCCTCACTCTGTTTTACAGACGCAGCAGCAGCAGCAACAGCGCGCAGACATCGCGGCAAAGCGCATGCGACAGGATCGAGGGCGGAGGAATAATAGCCACACGGCCTATTCTTCCCTCCATGTTCCTGCGTTAACACAGACAAAGCACATCCATTACATTCATGCACAAACAACACAAAGGCCTTATCGTAATTTGGTGTACCCAGAACCGGTGCTGAACACAGCGCGGCTTTGAGAAGCTCAAATGATCGTTGATGTTCCGATTCCCATGGCAGTGGCAAAGAAATGCCCTTCCTCGTCAAAGCCAACATCGGTTTTACCACTAGGGCAAAATTCGGGATCCACAGTCTACAGTAGGACGCCATCCCTATCAGGGCTCTGACTTCCTTCTGTGTTTTTGGGACAGACATGCCAGAAATGTGTTTTATTCGTTCAGGTGTCAATCTTCTCCCCTCCTTTGACAGGAGGTAGCCTAAATAGGCAACCTCCTGGCAACAATATTGAAATTTCTTAAATGAAGCTTTGTGACCATGTTCAGCTAAATGAACAAGCAACAATATAGTGCCTTCTTTACAAGCTTTCTCAGAGTCTGCAGCTAAGAGCAAATCGTCTACATATTGAAGCAGCGTGCAAGTAGGTGGCAGTTCAAGGGTGTCGAGCTGCTCTTTTAAGGCTCTACTATAGATACTAGGACTTTCAGTATACCCTTGAGGTGCCCTTGTGAATGTAAATGAGCGTCCCCCCAAGGTGAACGCAAACAAATACCTGCTCTCCTTGTGTATCGGAATACTAAAGAAGGCGTTTTTCAAATCTACGACACTGAAGTGCGTAGCCGTAGCAGGGATCATTGTTAAGATTGTTGTTACATCCGGCACGATTGGAAATTGTGGGGCCACTACCCGGTTAATAGCACGAAGGTCTATTATAAACCGATACGGAATTGCATTGTCGCCTTTCTTATATACCGGTAAGATCGGACTATTACATAAGCTACCTGTAATCTCTTCGATCACTCCACGATGTACAAAATCGGAGACAATGCATTTCAGAGCGCGCTCGCCCTCAACTGAAATTTTATATTGCGGAATGCGCGGTAGTTTAACCCCATGTTTCAATACTATCTTAACAGGGTCAATGTGCAATATCCCGACATCATTGTCGTCTATTGCCCACAAATATTCTGGGACGATGCCAAATTCGGGAGGTAGAGGTCGGGTCAAGTATTGGGAGTTAAAAGGTTGCTGTGGTGAAACTGTTAATCTTATTCCGTCAGGGGAACAATGAATCACTGCGTTCAATTTCTTCAACAAATTTAACCCCAGCAAATTTTCTCCGCAGTTTGAAGTAAGAAGGAAAGGGCACTGGTCTGTAAAAGGGCCCAAAGAAATGGGTACCGGTGCAGAGACCGGACAAACAGTTGGTATACCAGAGAACCCTATAGAAACATTCGTTTGCCCTGACAGGGGAATGTTTGGAACCCGAGAATGGTCAATGGAGCACTTCTGCGCTCCAGTGTCAATCAAGAACTGATGTTTCCTATTCCCCACCAATAATTCAACATAGGGGCCCTTCTGAATAACTGGAATAGGAAAAGGTTCCAAACGCTGCTTCGGGCAATCCTAGTAAGGCAGAACTTCATCAAAGGGAAGTTCCTCAGAAAGATAGACAGCGGAAGGGTGATCAAATATATTTCTTGAGTCCATACTCGAAGTCTGATTTTCCTGTGAAAAAGGTTGCTGGGGATCTCGTAGAAGCTGACCTCTATCAGGGCCCCCTACTCCAGGGCGGCCCCGTGGTCGCCTACCTATACCTCCGAATGTGCCTCCTGACCTCTGACGGAGGGCAGGGCACTGTGCTCGCCAGTGACCTTCCTGGCGGCAATAAGCACACTGATTAATATTTATAGAATTTAGAGGAGTATTTCCTCTTGGAATGTACTGACCTCTAGTTTGTGTCGTACCTCCTCTGGGGTGCCTGACAATTTGCTGCAACAATACCTTAGTCTTTAGGTCACCCCTTCTTTTTTCGATTTTCTCTTTCTCGTTATTAACCCGATTCTCATAATACTGAGCCATATGCAAAACCTCTGACTGAGATTTTGCCTGCCAAGCGCTCTCTGAGGACATGATTTGTGACTGGATGTCGGGCAACAATCCACGCACAAATTTGTCCACAAACAACCTCTTCCCCGACTCTGTACCCAAATCCTGTCCACTGAAGTCGGAGAACACCTGTTCAAACCTATTAAAGAATTCAGTGGTACCTTCAGTTTTTCCTTGGACACAGGCCGTAAGCTTGTCCCAAATAATCCTTTTTTCTGGAATTATAGTTTTCAATTTGGCAACTATTCTATCAGGTAAAGTGAGTATTACCTGAGGTGGCTTCTCACCAGCTGGTCGTTCCCCATCTATTCTAGTTAGATTTACCCATGTATCCCCTAACCCCGGCACATCATCTACCGTCCGTACCTGCTTCCATACATCAACAGGTAAAAGCACTGGAAACAATAGATCCATGTCACTTAAGGTGAACACGGAAGACTGCAAAACGGATTCTATTTCTTTATAAAACCCTGTCGGGTTCTTCCTAATATCAGGGACTGATTGTCTGATCGTGTTCACTTCCTGTCGAGAGAACGGGACGTGAACAAACTGTGATACGTAGTGTGCTGGGATATCCACCGCGGGAGCGCCGGTCGCCGCGTCGGCGGGGATTTCTACTTTTGGGACAAGGGTCGGAGGGACCTCTCTCATAGGCAACTGAGATATAGGGACCTCCGACCGCTTACTGAGTAATAAGGCCAAATCAAGCGCTAAAGCAGCTGTGGAAGTGTCAGGCGAAAAAGCTCTTTTACAAATACCTAATAACTCTGTGGGGCAACCAACCTTCTTTCTTATACATTCTTCCTGCAAGTGCTGTACCATCACTTGAATCACCTTCCTTTGCATTTCTACTGTATATTGACTGTATGTATCGTATACCTCATCCGGCGGTATTGATGAATCCGAGATCCATCGAACCGCATCTCTAGTACAGATCCGTATTTCCTCGGGTGCTGATTTTCGGCACGAAAGGAACCGTTTCTGCATATATATCCTATCGTCCTCATCATCCTCATTTCGTAATCTTTCAAAATCCTGTCTAAACTCAAACAATCTATCAACATGTCCATATACTTTCTGTTCAGTATCCCTTGAGAGTGCCAAAGCGTTCAGATCTCTCACCCCTTTTGGGAGATCCGAAGTCTGCAATCTACCCCACATTACACCTAAATGAATCCCCAGTCCTTCAATAAAAACGTTTTTCTCGGGAAAATCGTGCAAATTAGATAATGTTGAAAATACATCAGTTTGATCACCTTTTTCCATACAATGTTTAGCCCAAGCAAATAGTTCCTGTTTCCTGGCCACAGGAACAGTACTACGAGTCACTATCCTCGACCCTGCACCAGGATCTGATTTAATAAACACAGAACTCCCTGAAATCGAAAGTGTGGGTGAACCTAACATGGGTGCAGGGGAAAGAGGTAAAGTAACAGACGAAATAGACGGAGGAACGACAACTAAGGAACTAGGGGTAGTAGGCTGTGTAAGAGGAGTAGGAATAACGATAGGAGCAATAGCAGGAATGGGAAGAGCGCCCACAACAGGAGCATACGGAGGTGGCGCTGAAGAATCAGGCCTCCGTTCGTTTAATATTTTCTCGATAAACTCCTCGGAAACATGGAAATCTTTAGAAGGATAAATTTTCTGGACTCCGAGCGAAAAAGCTCTGTCCATTTTTTTTTGTTTCATCTAATCGTTTTTCCTTGTCGTATAACAATGCCTTTTCGGCATTCGTTTTATGACGTCGTGCATGTTTATCCCTACTTTTAAGCTGCTGTAATGCTTCCTTTTTCCAATTTTGTAACACATCAAAGGCTGCTGGCCTAGCCTTCTTCTTAAGCAAAATCGACTCTAAGTATTCAATACGGGGGATCTCAAAACTACCATTGATTGGCCACTGAAATTCGGAGGCATTTCTGGTCTGTCTGTGCCAAATGTCATTAAATACAATACTACCAATGCCATACTTACAGTACATAGTACACGCCGGCGACCCCTCCTGTGGTGCCGGACGGCTAAATTCCAAAGATTGTCGATCGCTGCGGAATAGAGCCCTAAAACAGCTAGACAATTTCCCAGGCATTTCTCAAAGAATTGGTGTTACCTGGTCCAATAATTGTGTCTGCAGATACAATACGCCAAATTCAAATTGTCAGGGTTAAATTAAGAGCCGGGTCACGACTACACCTGACCAAACCTAAGGAGGACCGTACGGTTTTCAAAGGACTTCAACTAACAAATCTTACCTGCGTTCAGTGGTTTCGGCAAATCTGCCCGCCTCGGATCTGGACCCTCGTCAAGATGCCGTGTCAGACCGCACGACTATCGCCCAAGGATCGGATCGTGCAGCGCTGCCGAGGTATCGCGTCTCGATCGGTCGGGCCCGCAGAATCACACCGTCCGATCCCGATTCGATAGTCTGCGTCAACCTTCAATGATCCGGCATCAATCTTGAGGGTCCCTATTCGGGCGCCAACTGTGGAAACAGAGAAATTGACATGAGGCCGGGAAGCCCAAATGGAAACACACCAACACAGGTTACAAAGGACCATATAAAGCGCTTTATTTCAAAGTTACAAAGTTACCAAGTTATCAAAGTCAATTGACATGCGAATAGCTATTCGGCTCTCTGACTAACACACGAACCTTCAACGTTAGGTTCGCACTGAAAGTGGGAGAGAGCGATCATCGGGATGCTTGGGTTTTTATACATTTAGTACTGCATTGGCCAGCCCTCTTACAAGTTAACCATTTCTGGAACCATGGCTAGGGTTCGTAGCCAGGTCGAACATGCAATTTACATACATTAGATCAGTTCCGCTGATACAGTTACATATTTACACAAAGGTTGAACAGAGGACAGGGTCTTAGTTCATGACCCTAACAAGTAGCCTGCGGACATATTATTCATTCACGTGTGCGGAGGTCACCATGGCCGGAGTCTTACTCGCAATGTCGTTCGGCCTCCATTTTGTGGTTCGAGGTGACTTCCACACTGCAAGAATACCTAAAATGGCGGCTAGATACAAGATGGCGGCTTACACAATACATTAAGGTCAAGACCTTGCCGCGGAACCTATGTTTACGATATTCTTTAGACAGCTTGGCGTAGGCCAACATACATTTAAACGATGCGGTTGGGGTCACAATATTATATCGATTTCCACAACCCCAGGTTGCAACAGTACTGCCAGACGCCATTAGTAGGTGTGCCCATCGTCTCCGATCCCGTGACGTGTATGTGCCAAGCAACGTGTAAGGACACTGTTTTGAACTTTGATCATTAGGGAGATGAACATTTGGACTCTCTTGTTGGTTTTAGCAGGATTGTGCCTTACTGAAGACAACGGGCTTGTAGCCTGAAGGGCCTCCGGCGTTCCCCTCATGGGACAGGCACTACGAGGCGTGGGACAGATCGGATGAAGGTTTTCAGTGAGACCTACCACTATTAGAGTAATAAGGACACTGGTGCTTTAAATAGGGAATACAGCTATATCGCTAGGTTGCATCTGATACGCATACGTACCTATAATTGAGCCACATACTGAATTATGTCTGCACCCGTATATGCTGGTTTAATCCCTGAGCAGATAAATGTATGCTCCCCAAACACAGAAGGTAAGAGAAAAACACCACTTTGCACCACAAGGAACAAAATCTTATTTTTTGTATGCTCGATAGTAGTATTAATAGCGTTCGCCATATTATTCTGGTATTTGGAACATCCATCTAGATATGAATTAAAGAACTTGTTACCCGTGTCAAACGGAACAGGGAGAATAGATCGGGTCAAGAGCAGGAATCGAGATGCCTATGACCAACACGACCCGGAAGACTATGCTAAAAATGAATATGTGAAGATAATAAACCCAACATATGGGTAGTGAATAAAACTGATTGCTGGATCTGCACCCACATGCCCCGACATAGCAGTGAAGGCATCCCAGTGTACGCGTCGCCAGTTACTGAGGATGCCGGGTGTACATTAATTTACATGCGAATAGTGTCAGCACAGCAATACATGATACCGAATACCGCTTGTTATGTTAGAGGAGAGAACAAAACCCTTCTAATGGAAAAGATACGCTATAAAATCAAAACTGAGGGAATCGGGCTTGCACCTGCTATGGTACAGATAGTAAGAGAACCTCCTCCCCCTATCACCATCACACAAGAGTTTAGGCCAAAGAATATATGTTTTAAGAGAAGCGCAAGAGGTAATCAAAGAATGATCTCGGGGTGCAGTCAAATGGTGAATCTAAATAACTACACGAAGGGATTGTTACAGATAGAAGGACATGCCTACGTCTGTAACAAGAGGGCTTATTTGTGGTTAGCGAAAGATTTTGTTGGGGTATGTTACATAGCCAGAATAATGCCGGCTGTGATGGTATATGCCCCGTCTACTCTGCATAAAGAAATACACAGCAGAAATAAACGAGCAGTAAACCCAAAAATTCCTACGTATCAACCTACAGGATGGGAAACGTTTATAGATCTGATGGGGGCCCTGGTTCCTCCAGCGGGCATCTTTATGAACAGTCAAGAAATCCAAAAGCTAAGCAGGGCCCTTGAGTTCGTAATCGAATAATCCGCATGACCTAATGGAAAACATCACTTATGAAATGAAAGCAATTCGGCTAGTTGGCTCTCCAGAATAGGTATGTCTTAGACATACTCACTGCAGAAAGGGGTGGGGTCTGTTTCATGGTGGGGTCCCAATGTTGTGTTTACATACCAGAAGAAAGTACAGGAATCTTAGATGGAATAAACAAACTACATAAAATAGCGGATAGTATCCACCAGGAGGAAGGGTCAGGAGATAGCTGGTGGATGAAGCTCCTAAAAGAAATCGGGTGGCAGCTCCTTACGCCCATACTGGTTCTAGCGGCAATAGTTGTAGGAATTTGTCTCTGCATCCAATGCTTCCCGGTATGTGTGTCGTGCTGTGTTTCCGTGTGTTCTTCCAGCATAACGCGCCTAAATCCAATGGATAAAAGCCATGTACAACAGGAATTTTTTGACATGGGAGGCCTGGAGAAGATTATGGTACATACATTATGTAATGATGTTGCTTTCCTGCCATCTGCTTATGCTAGGACTGCTTAGATTGATGCTCAAGTGTGAGCAAAGGGTGGATTGAAGGTACGCATGCATATGTAACGTTGTGCTCACACTTGGAGTTTGTACTAATCACCATATGCGTTAAATGAATGTACTTTTTGCTAAAAGAAGAGGCCTTCTCTTTTATACGGCGGCGTTTAAGACCTGCTGACCCGGCAAGAACTTGTTTTTAACAGAAGAATTGTGTTTGGTCACTGTATGTCGAAGCATGCTGAGCCTGCTAAAACTATCTGCAGAATACGGGTGGGGGGAAGGAATGAGTAAGCATGGCCTCGAGCACAGAGATACGGGCACAAAGGGGCACGCAAGAATGTGAAGACTGGGATAACAGGAAACCACGATAGACCACGATAGCAAATGTGCAATGGTTGTTCGTTAAACTCCAACTGGATACTTCAGATAAACTCCAACTGGAGATCCGCCCTGGGGTGGACGTGTGCTATGTGCAAGGCAATGTAAACAGAAAAGTATAAAAGAGCACGATGTGTAGAGGAAGGCGCGGCACTTCGACGACTTGCTTAGCGAGACGTTTGAACTTGCGGCCCATTCGCGAATGCTTGTGCATTAATAAAGTAATGTTTACTTGGCTCTTTTCTGTCTGAGTTATTGCAGGGTCCCTCATTGTACTGGTTATGGTGACGGCGAGAAATCGCACCCACAACATAAAGCAAAGAGCATTGGAAAAGCATTGGGATGGCCAGCAGATGGGAGATTGATCCAGGAGGGATCCACAGAGATCCCACCACAAGAAATAAGCACTGAGGTGGTCTCCAGGCGGGAGATTTTTCCAGGAGGGCAGCAGAGAACCCATCATGAGGTTATAAGCAAAATACATGTGTGAACTTTGTGACAAGTTGGTAACAAATATAGGAGGGGCAGGTGGTGAAGCCCTGACCTCAGATGAAGTTGAAAAATGGAGAAGGAAACTTCGAAAGAAGCTAATTGAACTGTTATGGAACCTTTGTGTTTTACAAGTTGAACATTTGTATTACAGAGAGTGGAACATTGTAAAATCAAAGAGGGACTTGAAACTTAGGCGATGGAAGTCTAAGAAGTCTGTTGAAATGTATGGTTCTCAATGTTTTGAATCCAGGAAATGGGAACCTGTAGAAACCCAAGGAATATTGTGTAAAATTTACTTTGTGATGTCAAGAAGTGTCTGAGCTTGGACAAGGGATGCACGAGAGACCCCTTGTGAGAAAGAAAAGTACTTTGAACTTTTGAATCCTGAAAAGCCTGTTGAACTTTGAGATCCTGAGTGCTTTGAACTTAGAGAAGGGAGCTACAGAAGAACTCCAGTGCCATTCTAATTTTACTTTGAAAACTACTGAGTTTACCCAGTCCCTGACACATTGTTATGATAAAGAAGTGAGGGCAAGTATAGGTTTTGACACAGACAAGATTTTATGTTGGACTAACAGACTTAGAATTCCCTTATCTTACTTTCCTTTAGGGAACATTTCCACCTTAGAGCTAGGGCAAGTTAGGCAATACACCATCCTGACCAGCAAAATAAAGGTTTTGAAACTGTATCACGTGTGTCTGTGTCATCTCTTGATACCATGCACCCCGCCCACCAGCCGGCTACTGATTGGCTGAACTGTCCAGCTTAACCATTGGTTGGAGTAGTGCTTACACCATATCCTTCATGGGTAGGTGATCCCTTATTGGTCAATTTGAATGATAGTTGAGTCAATTAGGAGTCCCAATTAACCCTTTAACTGGCATGGGTTTTTCCCCCCAGTGCCAAGGCTTTTTGGTGATTTCGGTATGTGGCTATTCAAATCCTTGTAACTTTTTTGTTACATGATATATCTAGGCCAAATTTGGCTCCTTTCTTTCCCACATTTAGGTGGTCGTAACGCCACCCAGGAATCCTAACTTGCTGTAGGGGGGTGAGAGAAAATAAGCAAAAAGGGCGAAAATGTTGGGTTTTTAAAAAAAAATGCCAATACAATGATGTACAAAGAAGCCTGGGAACAAGTGGTTTGCTGTGCTGGATTCCCCAATTTCCTGGCTTTCAAGAACAGGTTGAGTGGAAATGAAACAAAAATATTTTGATGTGGTTATCAACTGCTTTGTGAGAGGTAGGCGATTTTGGCCATTTTTGCCAATTGGACATGTATGGACGGAATGGAAGAAAAGGGTAGGAAAGCCTAATTGGAGGACAGAAAGACATATATTTCTGAAAAGTAGACAAAATTCCAAGTTTAGGAAGGGGTGATTTGCGTAGGTCAGCTGTAAAGAGCAGAGGGGGGGTCTGCACTTCCGCTCTCTATATGGTAGAGGGGAGGCACAGAGACCCCTGCCAAGATTCTCTATTACGGTAGCAATGGACGAGCAATCAAGGCCTATCTTCTCGAGAGGTGATGCAAGCTGGTTATTAAGTACACTGTAGTCCCCAAGCACCCACGAAGGAATGTCCACACACTGTATCGGTTAAAACACAGTCTTTATATCATTAATATTCAAAGTCATATACACGATCACGATAACTCACTTTGTGCTCCGAAAATCAACAATGGTAAATATGTACAATTCTAAAGTGGTACCACTAACGTTATTAGATCTTATTAAATTGCATACGGTCAGAATGACACACAGATCAAAAGTAAGACAGGAAGGAAAGCAAGATGGTTGAACAATAGGCAGAGTACTGGTAACTACCGTGAAACACAGCTCTGTGTGGAGATCCCCACCTGGGCAACCTGTAGAAGAAAGATACAAGCCCAGTCCATATATTGTTCACCCTTAGACTTACCGTTAGTTCTGCAACCCCAAAGTACCTTGGTGTTGTAGCGTTCTGCGTCGGGGAAATCGACAACCCTTCTTGAAGGTCCTCCCTTTCAGGCATGAGTCACGGGTCGTCGAAAGTCCGACAGAAAACAGGTCGAGCTACGACAGTGAAGTTGCCACGTTGTTCCTAGCAGTGCTCGTTGACGGGGAAGCGTAAACGTCCTGCAAGGAAGAGGCGTGCGGGGCACCTCGGTGTCGATAGTTCTGGACCGCAAAGAGTTGAAGAACTGTGGCCCAGCAAGGGCGTCGAGTCGTCGGCATCTCTGTGGTCTTTGGGTGGCGGGAAACCCGTCGGTGGATGCTCCTCGGCGCGTCTACGGTCAGGCCTTTCCAGCAAGATACAGCAGCGACAATGCGGACAAGAGCGTCCTTGGATCAATGAAGTTCTTAGGCAACGGGAGCACGGCGGCTCCGGTCGGCGATGGCGGTCGGCGACAGTGGCGGACAACAGTCCGGGCGCTTCTCCTTGGAGTTCCGCAACCAGTCCCCATATCGGGTCGGCAGCCTGTCGAGGGTCTGTCTACCAGGGAGCTTAGGCAAAGATCAGCTGTGCACGATGGTCCCTCGTAGCTCGGGAAGAGGGTGCCTTACCAGATCCTCTCTGGGTCAGTTCTTGAAGCACAGCAGCTTTCAGATTGCAAAGGAGAGCAACAGCAGTTCTTCTCGTCCAGTAGGGCTCAAGGTTAAGCTTCACTCCAGATACTCGTCATAGTGGACTTCAGCTTCTGAACACGATTCCTAGCAGTGAGAGGTCCCCAGATATACTGTTGATCTCCCATTTATTCTGCTGGGTCGCACTCAAGCATCCAATCACGACTACGGGCATTCATACAGGCAGGCATTCAATCAGGCACACAAGGTATTCAGGCCATTCACTTCTCTCCAGACACTCACAAAAAGTTATGTGTATTGGGACAAGTACCGAGCCATTTAAGACTCCAAGCTGAGAAAGCTCCAGCCAGTCTTGTCGGCACTTCCCCACGCTACCATATACAGAACTTCCACCCAACAGCCAGTAAGGGGGAAGGGAAAGAGGCAGAGGGACAGAGACAGAGGCAGGGCCCCCGGGACTTCGGGAAGATCAGGGTAACAGCTGATGGAAGGCAAGAGGCCATGGGGGCCATTTTGTCTCCATCAGGAATCTACCCATTCCAATGATAGGGCCTGGGCATCCCAAAATGGAGGATGCTCAGGGCACCAGTCATTTCAGCACAGAGCTGCCACCAGCCCGTACCCTGCTCTGTGGGTCACACACAGGTGCCCAAAAACATACACTAGTGGCACAGGGTTGTACCCCTACCCATGGGTGCCATAAGGGTATCCCACAGGTCCGTTCACCAAACCAAAAGAAGAGAGAGCTGCACCGCCAGGAGTCCCACATGAACGCCTGCATGGAAAACACAACAGAACACACGATAACAAGCAGTAAAGGCCATGGATACAGAGGCCTTGTCCCTCTGATGCATTTCCATCATCACATCAGGCAACAACTAGGTAGGGGAAAATGCTATAGATTGGGGGAAAAGCGGGAAAATTACCGGAAAAAAGGTATGTGTTGGACATGGTTGGCTTGGTACGGCAATGGATTCTATGAATTTTGAGAAAAGCAATGCTCTGTTACATTCCCCCGACTCTTGCAGCTAGGAAAGCACACATTTTTTGTAGTGTTTTACAAAACAAGCAATACCAGAAGCCAAACACTGAGCCATGGTACACAGGAGTTTTATACTCACGGCCTGAACAGACACACTTAGCATGTGTAAATCGGGAAAACAAATGTGGTGAGGAACAGCAAGCATCCATTTTTTTTTGAAAGAGCACAGGCAGACCTTTTCAAGGGTAGGTGGCTTGTGCAGGTTACAAAAGTGTATGGTGCCTAAAGCAGCGACTAAATGTAGGTCACATTTGGGAAATTAAAGGGTTGTGTGACAAAGGGCACCAGCAAATGCGTCAAAACGTTATGCAAACCACACAAACACAATAAATGTTATACCTTCCTGCGTTCCCACAGGTGTCCTGATGAAAAGGGTACCTCACATGTGTGGGTGCACCTACCTGGGCACCAAGGGGAAAGCCTAAAACACAAGTAACCCCATGTCTGTTTTCACACCTGAATGTCACACTTTCTCCAGACAAGCGCAACATACAGATATGGGCCTCGGGTGTCCAAGCCACCAAGGAAAACAGGGAACCCCATACATTTCCGACAAGAGGACACCCGTGGGAATCCACAGAGGTATGATTTGCACAAATTGGCCCAGAATGTATTACCCAGACACCCCTGCAAAGTCCGAAATGTGCGCAAAAAAACGCATTTTCTGCACATTTCACTCGGCTCACCCATCGAAACACGCCGCCAACAACACATGGCCTACCGTCCCAGGTTCCCACAGGTGTCCCGATGAAAACGGTACCTCACATGTGTGGGTGCACCTACCTGGGCGCCAAGGGGAAAGCCTAAAACACAGGTAACACCAAGTCTGTTTTCACACCTGAATTTCACACTCTCACATCATACAGATATGGGTCTCGGGGTGTCCAAGCCACCAAGGAAAACAGGGAACCCCATGCATTTCCGAAAAGAGGACACCCGTGGGAATCCGCAGAGGTATGATTTGTGCAAATCGGCCCAGAATTTATTACCCAGACACCGCCGCAAAGTCCGAAATGTGGGAAAAAAACGCATTTTCCGCACATTTCACTCAGCACACCCATTGAAACACGCCGCCAACAACACATGGCCTACTGTCCCGCGTTCCCACAGGTGTCCCGATGAAAACGGTACCTCACATGTGTGGGTGCACCTACCTGGGCGCCAAGGGGAAAGCCTAAAACACAGGTAACCCCAAGTCTGTTTCGACACCTGAATATGACACTTTCTCCAGACAGGCACAACATACAGATATGGGCCTCGGGTGTACAAGCCACCAAGGAAAACAGGGAACCCCATGCATTTCCGAAAAGATGACACCCTTGGGAATCCGCAGAGGTATAATTTCCGCAAATCGGCCCAGAATGTATTACCCAGACACCCCCGCAAAGTCTGAAATGTGGGAAAAAAACTCATTTTGTCGCTCATTTCACTCGGCGCACCCATCGAAACACGCCGCCAACAACACATGGCCTACCGTCCCGCGTTCCCACAGGTGTCCCGATGAAAACGGTACCTCACACGTGTGGGTGCATCTACCTGGGTGCCAAGGAGAAAGCCTAAAACACAGGTAACCCCAAGTCTGTTTCGATACCTGAATTTGACACTTTCTCCAGACAAGCACAACATACAGATATGGGCCTCGGGTGTCCAAGCCGCCAAGGAAAACAGGAAACCCCATGCATTTCCGAAAAGAGGACACCCGTGGGAATCCGCAGAGGTATGATTTGCACAAATCGGCCCAGAATGTATTACCAAGAAGCTCCGGCAAAGTCTGAAAAACCCCACATTTTTCACTTTGTCGGGGGTTCTGGGTAAAACATTCTGGTCCGCTTCGCGCAAGTTGGACCTCTGTGGATTCCTACTGGTGTCCTCTTTTCAGAAATGCATGGGGTTCCCAGTTTTCCTTGGTGAATTGGACACCCTATGCCCAAATCTGTAGGTTATCTCCCCAAACTCTTTTGTGGTTATCAGTGGGTTAGCCTTTTCCCGTTGCGGCTAGATTGGTGAACCCACACATGTGAGGTACCATTTTCGTTGGGACACCTGTGGGAACGCGGGAAGGTATGACATGTGTTGTTGGCAGCGTGTTTCGGTGGTAGAGCAGAGTGAAATTTCTGGAAATTATGTTTTTTACCCCCAAATTTGGAATTTGCCAGGGGTTCTGGGTAGTAGATTCTGGGCCGCTTCGCGCAAGTCAGACCTCTGTGCATTCCCACGGGTGTCCTCTTTTGGGAAATGCATGGGGTTCCCTGTTTTCCTTGCTGGCTTCGACACCATAGGCCTAAATCTGTAGGTTGCCCACATGAACAAATTGTGCTGTGGCGAAAGGCTTGGGGTTACCAGTGGGTTACCCTTTTCCTTTTGCGCCCCCAGTAGGTGCACCCACACATGTGAGGTACCTTTTTCGTCGGGACACCCGAGGAATGCGAGAAGGTATGACATCTGTTGTTGGCGACGTGTTTCGGTGAGTGGACACAGGGAAATGTCTCTGAAATTGGCTGGAAATGAAGACAATTCTCAGACATTTCGCTCTGGCCACCCACCGAAACACACCGCCAACAACACATGGCCTACCTTTGCCCCTCTGTGCCAAGCCATGTATAGTAAACAAAGAAAATAATTCAAAATGGCAGGCTGCCCTTTAGCGGGGGCTGAGGGGCCCGCTACACCGCTGTGGAATTTTCTAATGTGAAGGGGGTGCACCTCTCCACCTCACCCCAATTGGAGGGGCGGCGCATCACATGTAGCCATCCCCGGGGGCAGAGAAGGGGGGGCTGTCCTGCACTCCTCCCTGGGCTCAGGCCTCCCTTCCTAGGAGAAGATATCTGGTCCCAGGGATGGCTGCATGACATGGCACCCACTCCGTTGTGGGTGCGGGGGAGGGGTCAACCCCCCATCCCATTAGAAAATTCCCCGTCCCTTTGGGGTGCCCCACACCCCCCCCCTAAAAAGCATTCCACCATTTTCACTTTTTCCCTTTGGTGCAGAGAGGCACATTGATGTGCCAATCTGGCCCCGGGGTGCCCAAACCTTACTGCCCCACCCGCTGGGGGGCCTGTCCCACAATTTTTGGGGGCCCTCTACCTCCGCACCCCAAATGGGTGACGGGGGCACCTCATGCAGGCCTTCCTGGGCCTCATACAAACGGCTGCGTGAGGTACACCCCCCCTCCATTTGGGGTGGGTGGGAGAGGGCCCCCAAAAATTGTGGGACAGGCCCCCCAGTGAGTGGAGCAGTAAGGTTTGGGCACCCCGGGCCAGATTGGCACACCAATGTGCCCGTTTGCGCCAAGGCAAGTTTAGTAAACAATGAAAATAATTAAAAATGGCAGGCTGCCCTTTAGCGGGGGCAGAGGGGCCCCATACACCGCCAGGTAATTTTCTATTATGAAGGGGGGTGCACCTCTCCACCCCCACCCCAATTGGAGGGGTGGCGCATCTCATGTAGCCCTCCCCGGAGTCAGATAAGTGGGGGGGCTGTCCTGCACCTCCTCCCTGGGCTCAGGTGTCCCTTCCTAGGAGCAGATATCTGGTCCCAGGGAGGGCTGCATGACATGGCACCCACTCCATTGCGGGTGGGGGAGACGGGGTCACCACCCCGTCCCATTAGAAAATTCCCCGTCCCTTTGGGGAGCTCCACAGCCCCCCCTAAAATGCGTTCCACCATTTCAATTTTTTTCTTTGTTTACGAAACTTGCCTTGGCGCAGAGGGGCACATTGGTGTGCCAATCTGGCCCCGAGGTGCCCAAACCTTACTTCCCCACCCACTGGGGGGCCTGTCCCACCATTTTTGGGGGCCCTCTCCCGCCTCACCCCAAATGAGTGGTGGGGCAGCCCAAAAATGGTGGGACAGGCCCCCCCCAGTGGGTGGGGCAGTAAGGTTTGGACACCCCAGCGCCAGATTGGCACACAAATGTGCCCCTCTGCGCCAAGGCAAGTTTCGTAAACAAACAAAAAAATGGAAAAGGTACACTACACTTTTAGGGCGGGCTGAGGGGCACCCTAAACCGCCAGGTAATTTTCTAATTTTCTAATGTACTGGGGGGTGACCCTCTACCCCCCACACCAAATGCAGGGGGGTCATCTCATTCAGCCCTCCCTGGGGGCAGATAAGAGGGGGCATCTCATGCAGCCCTCCCTGGAGTCAGATGCCCCTTCCTAGGAGCAGATATCTGCCCCAGGGAGGGCTACAAGGGGTGCCCCCATTTCCCCTTGGGGTGAGGGGGAGAGGGCCACCCCCCATTTCTGTAAAATATATCCCTGGTGGCCCCCCCATCCCACCCAAAATTCCCTTTACTTATTTTAATTTTTTTGGTTTTGCCCCCTTCCCTGGGGGCAGATGATCAGCCATCTGCCCCCATGGGGGGGCCTAACTTGCAGGCCCCATCCTTTGGGGGGCCTGCACACTAATTCCTGGTAGCACCCCCCACCCCCAATTGGGTGGGGGGCCACCTCATGTACTCCTGCCTGGGGCCATAAATCTGCCCCCAGGGAGGGCTACAAGGGGTGCCCCCCCTTTCCACTTGGTGTGGGAGGGGGAGGGCCACCACCATTTCATGGAGGCAAAAAAAATCCCAGGACCCCCACCCCCACACCCCATCCCCGTTCTATTTATTTATTTATTTATTTATTTATGCCCCCCTTCCCTGGGGTCTGATGATCAGCCATCTGCCCCCAGGGTTGTGCACATATGTGCCCCCATGCTTTGGGTTCCGGGGGGAGAGGGCTGCTTACTTCAAGCAGCCCCCCTCCCCCCACGTCACAAACGCTTCCAGGGTGGTCCAGTGGGTTGCTGGTCACGGGACGAGCGATCTGCGCTGATCCGTGACCAGCAATGCATCATATACGTGGTGTCCTTGGAAAGGGGAGGACCTCCCCTTTCCAAGGACACCACTTTTTCCTATATCCATGGTGGCCATAGTTGGCCCCAGGGCCCCAAACCCGCTCCCGCCTCCCCCCATCCCTCGGAATTTTTTACATGTTTTTTTTTCATTTTCACCCCTGGGGGCAGTGATCATCTGCCCCCAGGGGTCTCCAGCGCTGTGGCCCCATGCTTTGGCACTAATGAGGTTAAGTCTCCTATATAAGAGCTCTTCTCTAGTTCATCTGGTTTGCTCCTCATGGGTAGATGGTAGGTATGGTTCTCTGTTTTCCTCTTGCTTTCGGGAAGAAGGTTTTATTTTATTTCCCCATGCCTTTGTGATGTTGTAGATCAGGGGTCTGATTACAACACAAATTACACATTTAATAAACTAAACCCTGCTAATAGAACATCTTAATTTGCAGTACTTAACAGTTATCTAGAGCACGTGCAATTTTAGTAAAACAAATTTACATTGCCTTTAACTTATTTTGACATTAAGTGGTTGTTTAAAGGAAAGTTTGAGGAAATTGAGTGGTCAGTAGGACATTTTTAGACAGATGCGACCAGTCAAGTTGTTCAAAAATATAGTCGGACTTAGTAAACATTACCAGGCCGTCAGGTTCTTGAGCAAAATATTTTCAAGAACTTTAGTGCAAATGTTTGGACAGTAAAATTCATCACAAATGAAGCACTGATTTTCAGGTGTACTTTGGGATTTCTGTTAGGGATTTTCTGGGATTTTAGTGGCAAATGGTGCATTCCTAAGCATACAATATTTTGAAGCCCTCCCAAATGGGTTTCAGGGGAGGGCTTAAGTGTGTGGACCACTGATTCACTCTGAGCATAGAGAAATATGGTAAGGTTAAGGGAGGAAGATTATTTGTGGCTTTTTTCAGATTTGGAGAAAGCATTTGATTTGATTGATAGAATCATACTGTGGTGTAATTTTTTATTGGGGTCCTTAATGGTTTATTAAATCTTATCCAAATGTGATACACAGCCATCTCTGTGTCTGTCCAATATATAGGATTGGGGAATTATATGTTGTTTTTTCCCACAGTAAAAGTCAAAGCAGGGATGTCAGTTGGTCCCTATTTATTCCTTTAAGACTAAGGGCCTCATCACGAGTTGGGCTGTATTCCCGGCTGTAATACCGCTGACTATAATAGCCCTAGCACCGACCGGTCCGGCTGTATTACTGCCGGATCACGAGTTGGGTGTTAACGATAATCCCCATTCCCCATTGGGTCCATTGGATTCAATGGGGCATTTTCAGTGCTAAATATGTGGGCTAATACAGCAGGCGGTAATACAGCCGAAAACAGGGGATTTTCACCTCCAGAGAAAGGCTGGAGGTAAAACAGCCCATTTAGCGCCCAACTCGTGATAGGGCCAGCCCTTAAATGCGGCTGTAATACCGTTACCACTGCATTTAAGGGCTACAGCCCAACTCGTGATGACTCTAGTACTTCTCTTAGAATAGTTAATCCACCCTCTATGAAGGGGACATATTATAGCATGCTTCTTTATGCCGGTGACACTGCTATTTTGGATTTAGAGCTGGTAGGTCTCCAACAGGGCCTGCTATACACAAATTACCATTTTGGTAACTATAGTTTAAAATTAAATATGATAAAAACAAAGATGATGGTGTTCTGGAAAAGGGTGAAGCCTTGTAGCTGTTTTTTAAATGGATGTGGAGATGACGAGGTACTCTCATTTTTATTTGAGCCTTCTGTTCTCAAAGAGTAGTGCTTCGGTCAATAATTTTAAGGAGACAGCTGAAAGGGCATCATTAAGGATTAAAGGGCTGTTTACATTGTTATTTCAAGTTTGGGGCATTCAGATTGGACAAGTGCCTGGAGGTATATAACGCACAGGTCTGCTCCTGATATTTATGGCGGCAAAATCTGGGGTGGTTCAAACTGTAATGTCCAGGAGGAGTTGCAAAATAAATTTCTGTGCCAATACCAGGCTGACCTCAAGGTACACCTGGTAGCACCTTATGAGCTGAATTTGAGGTGTTATTTTAAAGGTGTCGGCCAATTAAGTTTGTTTACTTATTTATTAAAAGCAAATGATTAAGGCCTCCAATGGTAAAAGAAAAACAAAGAAAACACTTGTGGTGCATGGGGATGGACAGGGGTTTTAAGGATGGGGGGTGGGATATAACTACATTTGGCACATTAGGTTGACACAAAATATTTCTTAAAGCAAGAGCCGATGGGGAGAGAAGCAGGTGTCCAAAATATGCATAAGCTGCCTTCTTTAGCTTTATATGCAGACTTACATACATATGGAAGACGGCAAGGAGCAATCTGTGAAATAAGATCCCCAGAATGCAAGATGATGATGCTATTGGTACGTTTAAATGCACCCACCGCTCAATAAATAAAGAAGTGCAGGAGGAAACACAGTGTGCCTGCTAAATGGGAGTTGATGAAGATTCGCCTCATTTTATGTTAATTTGTTGTTGATCAGGTTTTTTTATATAGCTTGTTTGAATATTTTAAAGTTGCCTTTTTATTTTGGGATTGTTCTATAAGAATTTTATGAAATATGATACTTGTGTTTAAATGTTGCTAACTTAATGGAGAAATTAAATGAAATAGATATTGATTGAGTAATACTGGTCATTACATGTAGGCTTTAAAGATCACTTCACTTGGGCTTTGGAGGTTACCTCCTAAGAATTCTTTTTTTTCATGTAATGGCAAATAGTGCATTCTAAAGACAGTGGAGCCTATTACTTTGGTGAAAAAGAGGTTAGGAATAAAAACAGTTATTTTCTGAAGGATTTGGAACCCCAAAGAGATTTTACACAAAACGTAGTGACAAACATTGGTCAAAACTTTGAGCATTTGATGACCGCTTCATAGAGGGGTGTGGTGGTATTAGCTAGGCATTTGTATTAATTAATTGGCTTGTTAATTAACAATAACTTAATTGGAATTGAACATAGGGCAAATTAATAATGGCATTGGCATCAAACACAAACCTTGTAAAGGAAAGTTGGGTACGTGTGCTGCTTATTTGTCCATTATGCTCCTGCTAGTTATAAAGGAACCGAATAGGACCATTTCCTCCAGGACAAAAACAGGGTTCAATTATTTTGCTTATTAATACATTTGTCAGCTGGGCAAAGTATATGAAGATGACAGGGTTTCAACAATGACACTGCTTTAATAAGTAAGGACATTTACTGAAAAATAATTTGCATGGTGGCAACAAACTCAAATGTTGTATCTACAAAAGCAAGCCAACTGGAACCACAGCAGGCTCATTGGCCAACATTCTCACACAGTCCAGTCCAGGACTCTGTCCTGGCTATAATGTTACTGAGGTCTCATCCGTTCATCACCTACTTCTAGGCCTCAACATCATGGCCCAGAGCAACTGTAGAGCAACAATTTAGGGTGCCCAAGCCACATGTTGCTCCCGAGCTACACGTTGGGGACCACTGTTGTAGATGTTATTTTATACATTTAGATAAAATGTACCCACAGTCCTTGTTGGGTAATTGAACCCGGGACTTCTACATGGGCGGAATCTGTGCTACCACAGTGCTATTTCAATGGTGTTGTTATTCAATGGTGAGGGAGGCTGAAGTCTTTTTTTTGCAGCTCAGAAGTGCTTTTTCTCTCTTCATGTTGGCAGCGCGTCTCGCTGTATGTTGACAGCTTCATCAGCTGCTCCTCTCCCTTTGCCGTCATAGGGTTTCAGAGATATGTTATCCGTGTGAGTAGAGGAAAAACCTCAATTTACTGCAGTACACTAACACAGCCAGTATTCCTGACTGCCCCAGGCAGATCATCAATTCTGATTTCATCATAGAGCTACCACCATCAAACAGCTGCACCACGACCATGCTTACCATGGACACTTTCATCAAATTGGCACATGTTACTCCCTATAAATATTATCTGTAAGAAAATAGGAGCTCATTTTTTTTTTACTGAAATTGTTCAGCTAAACAATATCCCTCGAGTCATTATATTAGTTAAGGGGTCACATCACGCTTCACAATTATGGATAGGATTCTGAAAGACTCTGGGTTTTAAGCAAGTGCTTTGTTTGGGTTTCCATCTTGAGGGCAAATGACAAACAGAAAGAGTGAACCAAAAGTTAGAACAGTATCTTCAATGTTTTACAAATGCAGCTAAAGACAATTGGGCATCACTTGTTGCTACTGCAGAGTTTTTCTACAATAATCCAGACCATTCGTCTACTGTAGTGAGCCTGTTTTATTGCACATATGCATATCACCCTTGATCGTTGCCTGCACCCTCTCCTGTAGCCACTTTGGAGTCCATGCTTGTTGAGTTACGGTTAACTGGGAAACTTACATTAGAGAATCTACAAGCCGTCTAGGCCTTTATGAAAAATATGCTGATCATTGAAGGACTGAAGTCCCTGTATACAAGAAATTAGGTAAGGTCCGTCTTTAGGCCCATCATCTGTCCGCTCATCTGACACCATCAAAGCTACTGTGGATGTATTTTGGATCCTTGCAGATACTTGAAAAATAAAATTATGTGGCCTACAAACTTAATTGTCCCCCTTCCAGGAAGTGCATATATCCAGTATATCACCTCACTGATGATCCCCAACAAGGGTGAAACACGTGTATGGGGTTGCTGGTGGTACTCTCGTTCAGATTGGAATTGCCATTGTATTTCGGTGCTGGACTGCCCCTGGGCAGGACAAAGACTGATATGCAAATGGATATTTCCCATCTGTGAAAGGCACAGTGAGTAAAAGCAGTGGCTGCGAACTCTCAAGTGGTTAATAACCACTGAACAGGTTATCATGTCTGTTCTTGCGAGAGAGGGGCGCCCGCTACCTTTGTAAAACAATTTTAAGGAACCTGGGATTGGTAACCCTAGGTCTCCTGGGGGCAACCAGACGTGGTCTCCCTCTCACTGTGCTTAGAGAGGCATCAGCTTCACCTCACTGATGATCCCCAACAAGGGTGAAACACGTGTATGGGGTTGCTGGTGGTACTCTCGTTCAGATTGGAATTGCCATTGTATTTCGGTGCTGGACTGCCCCTGGGCAGGACAAAGACTGATATGCAAATGGATATTTCCCATCTGTGAAAGGCACAGTGAGTAAAAGCAGTGGCTGCGAACTCTCAAGTGGTTAATAACCACTGAACAGGTTATCATGTCTGTTCTTGCGAGAGAGGGGCGCCCGCTACCTTTGTAAAACAATTTTAAGGAACCTGGGATTGGTAACCCTAGGTCTCCTGGGGGCAACCAGACGTGGTCTCCCTCTCACTGTGCTTAGAGAGGCATCAGCTTCACCTCACTGATGATCCCCAACAAGGGTGAAACACGTGTATGGGGTTGCTGGTGGTACTCTCGTTCAGATTGGAATTGCCATTGTATTTCGGTGCTGGACTGCCCCTGGGCAGGACAAAGACTGATATGCAAATGGATATTTCCCATCTGTGAAAGGCACAGTGAGTAAAAGCAGTGGCTGTGAACTCTCAAGTGGTTAATAACCACTGAACAGGTTATCATGTCTGTTCTTGCGAGAGAGGGGCGCCCGCTACCTTTGTAAAACAATTTTAAGGAACCTGGGATTGGTAACCCTAGGTCTCCTGGGGGCAACCAGACGTGGTCTCCCTCTCACTGTGCTTAGAGAGGCATCAGCTTCACCTCACTGATGATCCCCAACAAGGGTGAAACACGTGTATGGGGTTGCTGGTGGTACTCTCGTTCAGATTGGAATTGCCATTGTATTTCGGTGCTGGACTGCCCCTGGGCAGGACAAAGACTGATATGCAAATGGATATTTCCCATCTGTGAAAGGCACAGTGAGTAAAAGCAGTGGCTGCGAACTCTCAAGTGGTTAATAACCACTGAACAGGTTATCATGTCTGTTCTTGCGAGAGAGGGGCGCCCGCTACCTTTGTAAAACAATTTTAAGGAACCTGGGATTGGTAACCCTAGGTCTCCTGGGGGCAACCAGACGTGGTCTCCCTCTCACTGTGCTTAGAGAGGCATCAGCTTCACCTCACTGATGATCCCCAACAAGGGTGAAACACGTGTATGGGGTTGCTGGTGGTACTCTCGTTCAGATTGGAATTGCCATTGTATTTCGGTGCTGGACTGCCCCTGGGCAGGACAAAGACTGATATGCAAATGGATATTTCCCATCTGTGAAAGGCACAGTGAGTAAAAGCAGTGGCTGCGAACTCTCAAGTGGTTAATAACCACTGAACAGGTTATCATGTCTGTTCTTGCGAGAGAGGGGCGCCCGCTACCTTTGTAAAACAATTTTAAGGAACCTGGGATTGGTAACCCTAGGTCTCCTGGGGGCAACCAGACGTGGTCTCCCTCTCACTGTGCTTAGAGAGGCATCAGCTTCACCTCACTGATGATCCCCAACAAGGGTGAAACACGTGTATGGGGTTGCTGGTGGTACTCTCGTTCAGATTGGAATTGCCATTGTATTTCGGTGCTGGACTGCCCCTGGGCAGGACAAAGACTGATATGCAAATGGATATTTCCCATCTGTGAAAGGCACAGTGAGTAAAAGCAGTGGCTGCGAACTCTCAAGTGGTTAATAACCACTGAACAGGTTATCATGTCTGTTCTTGCGAGAGAGGGGCGCCCGCTACCTTTGTAAAACAATTTTAAGGAACCTGGGATTGGTAACCCTAGGTCTCCTGGGGGCAACCAGACGTGGTCTCCCTCTCACTGTACTTAGAGAGGCATCAGCTTCACCTCACTGATGATCCCCAACAAGGGTGAAACACGTGTATGGGGTTGCTGGTGGTACTCTCGTTCAGATTGGAATTGCCATTGTATTTCGGTGCTGGACTGCCCCTGGGCAGGACAAAGACTGATATGCAAATGGATATTTCCCATCTGTGAAAGGCACAGTGAGTAAAAGCAGTGGCTGCGAACTCTCAAGTGGTTAATAACCACTGAACAGGTTATCATGTCTGTTCTTGCGAGAGAGGGGCGCCCGCTACCTTTGTAAAACAATTTTAAGGAACCTGGGATTGGTAACCCTAGGTCTCCTGGGGGCAACCAGACGTGGTCTCCCTCTCACTGTGCTTAGAGAGGCATCAGCTTCACCTCACTGATGATCCCCAACAAGGGTGAAACACGTGTATGGGGTTGCTGGTGGTACTCTCGTTCAGATTGGAATTGCCATTGTATTTCGGTGCTGGACTGCCCCTGGGCAGGACAAAGACTGATATGCAAATGGATATTTCCCATCTGTGAAAGGCACAGTGAGTAAAAGCAGTGGCTGCGAACTCTCAAGTGGTTAATAACCACTGAACAGGTTATCATGTCTGTTCTTGCGAGAGAGGGGCGCCCGCTACCTTTGTAAAACAATTTTAAGGAACCTGGGATTGGTAACCCTAGGTCTCCTGGGGGCAACCAGACGTGGTCTCCCTCTCACTGTGCTTAGAGAGGCATCAGCTTCACCTCACTGATGATCCCCAACAAGGGTGAAACACGTGTATGGGGTTGCTGGTGGTACTCTCGTTCAGATTGGAATTGCCATTGTATTTCGGTGCTGGACTGCCCCTGGGCAGGACAAAGACTGATATGCAAATGGATATTTCCCATCTGTGAAAGGCACAGTGAGTAAAAGCAGTGGCTGCGAACTCTCAAGTGGTTAATAACCACTGAACAGGTTATCATGTCTGTTCTTGCGAGAGAGGGGCGCCCGCTACCTTTGTAAAACAATTTTAAGGAACCTGGGATTGGTAACCCTAGGTCTCCTGGGGGCAACCAGACGTGGTCTCCCTCTCACTGTGCTTAGAGAGGCATCAGCTTCACCTCACTGATGATCCCCAACAAGGGTGAAACACGTGTATGGGGTTGCTGGTGGTACTCTCGTTCAGATTGGAATTGCCATTGTATTTCGGTGCTGGACTGCCCCTGGGCAGGACAAAGACTGATATGCAAATGGATATTTCCCATCTGTGAAAGGCACAGTGAGTAAAAGCAGTGGCTGCGAACTCTCAAGTGGTTAATAACCACTGAACAGGTTATCATGTCTGTTCTTGCGAGAGAGGGGCGCCCGCTACCTTTGTAAAACAATTTTAAGGAACCTGGGATTGGTAACCCTAGGTCTCCTGGGGGCAACCAGACGTGGTCTCCCTCTCACTGTGCTTAGAGAGGCATCAGCTTCACCTCACTGATGATCCCCAACAAGGGTGAAACACGTGTATGGGGTTGCTGGTGGTACTCTCGTTCAGATTGGAATTGCCATTGTATTTCGGTGCTGGACTGCCCCTGGGCAGGACAAAGACTGATATGCAAATGGATATTTCCCATCTGTGAAAGGCACAGTGAGTAAAAGCAGTGGCTGCGAACTCTCAAGTGGTTAATAACCACTGAACAGGTTATCATGTCTGTTCTTGCGAGAGAGGGGCGCCCGCTACCTTTGTAAAACAGTATTTCATATGTCCTTGCTAAAAACCTATTCCACAGGAAGAGTTCCACAGAGAGAACGGGGCTCACCGCCACAGATTGTTCATAATAGTGAGATGCAATATTAAGTGCAGCAAATCTGTGGTTCTCTGTATCATCAGGGTGTATTATAATATTTAGTCGATTGGAAGGGCTATTCTCCCTGTGAAAGGGCTTGGGAGCAACCATAACATGTACACGCACCTATATTGATACAGAAATGTCATTATACCCATCTATGAAAACCTGGAGGCACAAACACTGGGAGGGACATGTTGTCAGGAGCTCACTCAAAACCCCAGCAAGCTGGTCATTGTGACACAACTGGTGCTGTAATCAGTGTTGCTCAACCCAAGATGGCGACAATGCTTTCGTATTCCATAACTTGCTACACGCCTTGCCTGGCCGTATTCAAACGGCTTTGTGAATACGGCATTTTGAGAATAGCTGCTACTTTTCTCTTTAGTATTGACCTGCCGCCTTGTTGCACAACCTTACATTAGCATCCGACCCATCAGCCACCTTAGGGCTGTGTAGGAACTGCAACTCCAACTACCCAGAAGCAGAGCTCCACTGCAGACATGACCCTAGCGTTCTACGACCTCAGCATTAAGCAACATGTTAAAAAGACAACACGTTCCCAGCCATTAGTCAAACCCTGGTATCTCTTTTGGCAACCATAAAGAAATTATATCGTTTGACCAATTCATGTCAATCCTTTCTCATCCAGCCTGGAAAAGAAAATCAGTGATGCAATTTTGGCATTATAAAACGGGGTAAATCATGTATTTGAAGATTTCCCAGAAGAAATCCCTTGTCCTGAAGATGGCTGTGACAACAATCTCCGAAAAGACACCAGAGATAGGGCTTGATCACGAGTTTGGCGATAACCCTTAAATGCGGCAGTAGCGCTATTACTGCCGCATTTAAGGGTCCACCAGATCATGGCTTTGGCAGATTTCCCCCCAGCTACGAGCTGGGGGGAAATCCGCGGAAAAACTGCCGATTTTCGGCACAATTACCGCCGGTGGGAAATCCGCCGGCGGTAATAGCGCAAATTTTCCCCATTGGGCTCAATGGGGAATGAGGAAATCCTCAATGAGCCCAATGGGGAACGGGCAATAACCCTTCCGTCAAACCCGTGATCCGGCGCTAATAGCGCCGGGGGGTTTGGCGGTAGGGCTATTAGCGCCGGCGTTAATAGCGCCGGTGTTATCTCCCAACTCGTGATGAGGCTGATGGTGTCTAATTTACTGTATGGCCGAAACATGTCTAATTTTTCCTTAAAATACTATTAATGATAGTAGTCTGATGAATTAACTTGGTCCAGTATAGTTCATCTAGTGACCTACTGCCCTGTTTTTGTGATTCCTGAAATCTAGGTTTCAGCTTTATATTTGTCTGTAACATTTATGCATTAATTTGTTCAGTCTTTCTTTAGTACTGTTCTTTTAAGATGTGTATTACTAATATTAAAATAAGCTTTATTGTGTTCTAGATATGTTGTACTGTGTTCTTGTCACTCTGTGATCACTATGTCATGTGTATGTTAAACAACTTGTCAAAACCACCCCCATCTCCTCCTTTTAGGCTGGTGTAGAGAGTGGTAATCAATTCTTCCTTTTGTGTTCAGACTATATTTATACTCCCGTTTTGTAATTGATCCCCCTACAACAACAAACTAGGGAGTTTACCTCGTTTTTGTGATACAAATAAAGAACTACACAGGTGACGAGAAAGGGATGTCTAATTTGTATTTATATTTGTATTTTATTTATTTGTAAAGCACAGCCGAGCCCTGAGGCAACTGGGTGCCAGTCTTGCAGGTTACACAGGCATGAATATACAGACATTACATATGGTCGTAGTGAAGGTACACAGATTATAAACAGGTATTTGCAAATAATACATATATACAGGATGTAGCTAGTACAGAAGGTCAGAAGTAATAGATTTACAACAAGCATAAACTCTTAAATAGTGAATAGAGTCTAGAGATTCTTAATGTGATTCAATTTATATAGCAGACGGGTTGAGGTCCTGCTTGAAGAACCAATCTTTAACCTTGATACAGAAACGGGAGAAGGATGGTTCTTCTCTTATTGAGATAGGGAGTGCATTCCATTTTTTTGCAGCAAGGACTGGGAAACGGACTCCACCTGCACGTTGTTGATTAAAACGTGGAATGGTAACACAATGCGACTGCGCAGTTCGCATAGGTCGAGTCAAGGTGTGACATGAGAAAGTGTCAGCCAAATATGTAGGTGCTTGGTTGTAGAGGCACTTGTGGGTGAGTGAGAGTGACTTCAGGTCTATTCTTTGCTTAATATTAAGCCATTGTATGGTCTGTCTGGTGGCCGTAATGTGCTGTTTCCTGGGGATGTTATATGCCGCTCGAATGGCATTATTTTGCATAACTTGTGCCCAGGTAGAGCGCATTGCAATAATCAAGCTTTGATTAGACTAACGCTCTTGCTACTGAGATGCTATTAGTTGTCAGGTAGGGGCGGCAGGCCATAATGAGCTTGCACGTATAAGCTGGGGAGGATGCTAAGGCATTAGTTTGTCTCGTTAGTGTGAGTGCGGAGTCAATATAAATTCCTAAGGTTTTCACATCGTTGGCTACTTTAATAATGTTACCGTCGATATTAAATGCAGTAAATAATATCCCTAGTTTATTAAATTTGGTTGTTGAACCAAGGAGGAGCAGTTTGGTCTTTTTGTCGATAAGACATAGCCTGTGCTTTGCCATCCAAATTTGTATGGAACTGTAGATGTCGTTGAGGGTCTTACTGTCTACAGTGTGGTCACCGGTGATTGGGATGAGTATCTGGGTGTCATCCGCATAGTTAGTATACGTGACACCCTGATAATCCAGTATATCAAAGAGAGACTTGGTGAACACATTGTAGAGAGTTGGGGAAACACAGGATCCTTGTGAAAGCCCACAGGTCACTGGTGTTGGTGATGCTGATGCTGAAGGTGCAAAGACCCTCATGGATCTATTGCTGAGGAATGATTCAATCTATGCGTTTGCTTGGTCTGAGAAGGGTGCAGCAGATGACAGACGTTTGCATAGTATTTTATGGTTCACTAAGTCAAATGCTGCTGATAAGTCAAGTAGTAGGAGTAGGGCAGATTTACCCTTGTCTTTTAGGATTTTAATTTGAGTTTTCAGGTCAATGAGCGTCGTCTCTGTCCTGTGTCTAAGTCTAAATCCTGATTGTCTCAGTCCTTGGCGATTATTAGCTTCCAGGCAATGCTGTATCTGAAGGTAGGCTGCTTTGTCCAGAATTATTAGCAAAAAAGGGACTGTAGTAATGGGTCTGTAGTTTGAGGGATTGTTGGGGTCTATAGAGGGTTTTTTTTTAAAAACGGGAGTACCCAAGCGTCTTTCAGATTATTGAGTACAGTGTTTGAGTCGAATGAAGCATTAATGAAGGGTGTAATGAATGGGGCAAGTGCATTAGCCGCCTCCTTGATAAGCGAGGCAGGACAAGTATCGCCCTGGCAGTGGTTTAAGATTTAGTATAATCGTCTCCACCTCTTTGATGGAGAGAGGTTTAAAATGTAATTGTGGCATGTTCCGTTTGGGGGGAGAAGGCAGGTCCTGTGGAATAACAGTATCAATGAGGTTCTTCTTTGTTTCTATTTTATTTAGAAGCATGGTAATTTTGTCTTGGAGGGCATTCTGTATGTTAGTGCACCATAAGGTGTCTTTCGTACAGATATCGGGTGCATGGGCAGGAGATTCCAATTCTTTCAAGATGTTAAATAATTCCTTCGTACTGGAATTGGCTTTGGAGATACGATCGTTTTTTCGCTTGGAGAATGGCTACTTTGTAATGAATGAGGCTGCATTAAAGTTGTCCTTGTTAGAATCTGAAGGGGAGTTTTTCCATGCAGAATCTGCCGTTCTTTTTGCTTTTCTGAGAGACTTAAGGTGGGGAGCGTACCACTTGTTGATGCAAGCACATGGTTTAGATTTCTGTAGTTTAAGGGGAGCTATAGTGTTGATGGCCTTAACTATGGTTTCATTATACAGGTCAACTAGCACTGTTGGGTCTGAGTGCAGTTTGCCTGGGTGAGTAATAGGTTGTAGTAGAGGTAATAGGTTCTCTAATGTGAGATTATGTTTACTTCTAGTCATCATGGCCGGTTCTTGGGTTTGTGGGGTGGGGAGTACCACCTTGTTAATAGTGAATGTGATTAGGTGATGGTCAGTCCACGCACATGGGGTATTGGAAAGTATATTAGTGCTGCAGTTAAAGTCTGCTAGCCAATCTAACGTTCTTCCTTTATTGTGGGTAGGGTCAGTTATACGATGTGTGAACCCTAGTTCAGAGATAGTGTCCTTAAGGGCAGAGGCTTTTGAATCTTTCCGATCTTGGAAGCCTAAGTTAAAGTCTCCCAGAATAATGACTTGGGAGTTACTTTTAGTGTTGACAGATAACAGGTGTGATGCGTCATTTTCAAAAGGTAGAGGTTGGACCTGGGGGTCGGTAGATCAGATACATGGTAATAGTGGATGTAGTGGATGTGGATAGTTTGATGGATAATAGTTCCGCTGACGGTAAAGGTTGCTTGTTAATCATTCTACAATCAACACACTCCTACCCGCTATTTATGATTCAGAGGTGCTCTATGGATTCTAGCCCTCTTGCCACATTTGAACAAATTGATGCACCATCCATTTTTAGCCTCTTTGCCATGTACTATTGATTCTGCATTGCCCTAGCTAGTTGAATCTGCCTACCATTGATTTTGCATTGCCTTTAGCTAAATTGAATCTGCCTCCCACTGATTTTGCACTGCCTTTAGCTAAATTGAATCTGCCTACCACTGATTTTGCATTGCCTTTAGCTAAATTGAATCTGCCTACCACTGATTGTGCATTGCCTTTAGCTAAATTGAATTTTCCTACCACTGATTTTGCATTGCCTTTAGCTAAATTGAATCTGCCTACCATTGATTCTGCATTGCCCTAGCTAAGTTGAATCTGCCCACTGTTGCAAAGTCTCCCCCCTAGGTGCGTATCTACCATGCTCCTCAGGGCGCTCCTCCTTATACTGTACCACATTCTGCCCTCTGAAGCAACAATTATCACCCAGCTACGGCTGACACACCCTCAGCCATCAGACACCTTGTCTCCCCTTAGTCTTGTCTCCCGGACCCTGCACCTTGCAACCCCCACAATGGACCCCACGACACCCACCATAGGCGTCCTTCACCGTAACACCGACATTAACCCATACCTCAATGACCCAGCCCTCTGGCTGGAACATTTCGCTAACAAACCTACCCCTAACCAACCGTGCTCCGTATCTCTTAGAAACAAAAGATTAGGAACCAGATTCCGCATACGCCCAACCCGTAGTAACTTCCCCAAGCAAATACGACATACACCACCATGCTCACCCAATGCACCAATCAATAGCAAACCCATCTCTACCGAGGCGAAATCCCCGGTTATCAAGGGCGCCGTCATCAACGCCAGATCCCTCCCAGCGCACGCTTTAGATATAGCAGACCTCATCTTCATCTGATCTTGACTTCATCGCCATAGCTGAAACCTGGCTACATGCCGCATCTGGCCCTTCATTGTCCCTTGCCCTTCCACCCGGCTTCAGCATATTGAGATGTGACCGCACCTCGGCCTCCCACTCTAGAGGTGGTGGCCTAGCCATCATACACAAAATCACTCTGGACTTAAGAGAATTGACCAACACTAAACTTGAGTCTGCTGAACTACTATCAGTCAAACTCGCGCTAACACCTAATCAACCAGCCACCCTCCACCTAATCTACAGGCCTCCAGGCCCCGCATCCTCCTTTGTCGGCAAAATATCCACCCTCCTCCTTGACAATGCAAAAACAAACTCACAAATTATCATCCTCGGCGACCTTAACCTGGGACTTGGCGACCCCAAAGATCCTACGGCACTAGATTTGGAAAATGCCCTCTCTAACTCTGGCTTCACCTTGCACATCCAAAAGCCTATGCACTCTAAAGGCAGGACCCTCGACTGGCTAGCCAGCACTAACTGCAATATTAATGTCCTGGCCATTACCCCTTGCCTATGGTCAGACCACCACATTATCACCTTTAATATTGAAGCTTCTCCCCACATCCCGACCTTGATAGCGCCTGCTCTCCCAACCAGAAACAAAAAGGACATAACTAAGGTGAAACTTCTCCCTTTGCTACTCCCTACGCTAAAAACGGCCACTGACACTTGCAATGACCCTACCACCTTAGCTGACATCTATAACCGCAGCATGCTCACAGCCATAGACTCTATGGCCCCCATCAAACTGAGGAAGGCCAAACCACGTGCACATCTGAACTCTTGGTTTACTCCACAGTTAAGAGTACTCTGCAAAACTAAACGCTGTGCCGAGAACCGTTGGAAAAGCCACCCCTCCGACGTGCACAAAGATGACTTTTTCCTGGCATCGCTCACCTACAAAGCAGCCATTATAGAGGCGAAAAAAGAGTCCCTTAATAATCGTATCGTGCAAGCTGACTCCAACGCTAAGGAACTCTTCAAGATCCTAAAAGAGCTCAAAACTCCCATTACCCCCCCTCCCGAAACCTGCATTAAAGACTGCAAATGGTGCGCTAACATTCAGGCACCGTTACTGAATAAAATCACCATGCTTCAATCTAAAGTCACCGCTAAACAAGACAGCCTAAAATTGGATAATCACCCTCCTACCCCAGCTGAGGCCCTCTCCACTGACTTACCCAACCTCAAACGGTTTGCCTTCTCACCGCTCACCACCACGTAGGTGGAAAACATCATCCTGAGGATCAAACCATCCAACTGCCAGGGTGATCCCTGCCCGGCCCCAATTATCAAGGAATCTGCCCACGACCTGGCCCCATTTATCACATCCTTTATCAACGCTTCATTTAAAACAGGAATTATCCCGGACAACCTTAAAGATGCATGGGTGATCCCCCTGCTCAAAAAACCTTCCCTCGACCCTAGCATACCTACCAATTACCGACCAATTACGACTGTACCGTTCCTGCTAAAAATCTTAGACCGTGCAGCATACTTGCAAATCCAAGAGTACCTGGAAGCCAATAATCTTCTAGGTCTTAGACAATCCGGTTTCCGCCCCAAACACGGAACAGAGACAGCTTTACTTGACTTAAAAACTCAAATTGAAGTTCTAAAGGACAATGGCAAACTTGCCTTGCTACTTCTACTCGACCTCTCTGCGGCTTTCGATTTAGTCAATCATCAAATCTTATGCAAGCATCTTCATTCCGCCGCCCACTTCTCGCCATCTGCTGCGGCCTGGATCAAATCATTCTTGAGTAATAGATCTATGCGGGTCTTTTCTCAATCTGCAGCTGCAGATCCCTCTCCCATTCTCTGCGGCGTCCCCCAGGGCTCTTGTGTGTCGCCAACACTCTATAATGTCTTTACAAAACCACTCTTTGATGTACTTGACTATCTGGGTGTCTCCTATACGAATTACGCTGACGACACCCAGATACTCATTCCTATCACTGGAGACTATTTGGCTGACACCAAGGCCCTGAACGAGGTCTACCTGATCATCCAAGCCTGGATGGCACAACACCAATTATGCCTCAACGATGACAAGACTGAGCTCCTCATCTTGGGCACTACGCAACGTCTTAGTAAATTTGAGCCGTCCTACCAATCATTTATCATTGATGGCAACACCATCCAAGTCTCGAAAGACACCCAAACTTTAGGCGTCTACCTTGACGCCACCCTATCCCTATCCCGACGAACCAATGCAGTCAGATCGGCTTCAGCATACACCTGCAAACTCATTGCAGCTTGCAGGCCATTTCTGACAACCCCAAATACGGTCACATTGGCCAGAACTCTCATCATGGCCAAAATCGACTACAGGAGCGCCCTCTACCTAGGAACCAGCCAAGAGAACATAAACAAACTGCAAATCGCCCAGAACAACGCCGTCAGAGCGGCCTTAAACATCCCACGAAACCACCATATCTCCAGATCCAACCTACATTGGCTACCGGTCAAACAGAGAATTTCATTGAAAGCCTTAGGTCTTACCCAGAAAATGCCTAGCCAACCAAGCCCCCCCGTACCTCTGCAACCGGCTATCCCGCCACGCGCCTACCCGCCCTCAAAGAACTGCCCAGACCCACTGTCTAACCATCCCCAGGTTCAAACTACAAAAAGTGGGTGGATCTAGCTTCCCCGTTTTAGCTTCCAAACTCTGGAATGCCCTCCCCCTTACCATCAGATCTGAAGAATGTTTTAGTGCCTTCAAATCCAAAAAGAAATCCTGGCTCTTCAATCAGCCCTGAAACCCGGACCTCTTATGCTCCTGGGAGCCTGTCCCAGGAATACACCTGCCCTAACCTCCACGTTGTAAATATGTATGTTACTGTATGCATTGTATACTTGCACTGTTTCATAAGCTGAATATATATATGCATATGTAACCATGTCTAAAGTTGCGCCCGGATGCCTTTGGGCCTGAAGGTGCGCGTTACAAATAAAACAAATACAAATACAAATTCTTAAGTCTAACGCTGCTTTTATAAATAAATGCTGTGCCTCCTCCTTTCGAGATATTGGCAACTCTATCTGAGCGTATGATAGAGTAATTGTCTGTTATAGCCAGGGTTAGTGAAGCGCCTGATGCTGGATTCAGCCATGTTTCCGTGATGGCAATGAAATCAAGGTCATGGAATGTTATAATGTCAGCTATGTCCAGAGCATGTGCTTGGAGTGAAATTCTAAGCCATAGTAAGGTATGCATACACATATATAAATGCTTACATACATTTATATATGTGTTTGCGTACCTTACTGTGGTTTGTGTACTTTTCAGGCCACGCCCATCATGGAAGCCACGCCCCCAAATAAGGGCCCCCACTCAATTTCTTACCCCACTGAACGCACCGCGTGTTCCTATCATGGTTTTGAGCAGGATACGCATACACTCGATGATGACATCTTATTTTTCTGTGCACTCTCATCAGCCGCCTTTGCATGCGTGATCTAGTATTTGTATCTGTATGTACATCAGGTGTTGCTCAGAGAAAGGAAGCAGAGAAGAGTAACAGTTTGCTGTGAGTCTGGTGCCAAGGAAGTGCAGCCTCCGATAAAATTATTTATTTTTTCTCTGTTGTCTGACTTTCTTTTGGAAAAGGGCAGACAGGAACCCTGCTGGTACATACCAGGAGATCTTTGTGTGACAGTAACCCCTTGCCTGCCAGTTGGTACTCAGCTGTGCTAACTGCAGGTTTGTGTAAAAACACAGGGGGTTATGATGGCACCAATCTAAGTGGGCTGGAAGTAGATGGCCTTTGTTGAATCATTGCTGTCCTTCATGTGACCAATTGACTTCTGCCTTGCAGGAGTTCAAGGATGAGTAGAGGCGAAATTGCCCACTCAGAACTCACACGTTTACAAACTGAGAGCCAACACAATCATAAAGGTAAAACATGCAAAGTTAAGAGATATACCTCATTTGCTTTTTGTGGTAACGTGGGCCCGAGGAAAGGCTATACTCTATAGGGGTGTGTGAATGTGGTTCAGTAGTAACCCAAACTGCATAGTATAACAGTCCAAAATAAAAGAATGTCCAATCAAGGATCTATGAAATATGTACTTTAATCAAGCACACCATATACAATAACAACTAACTAGAAAACAATGTAGAAGGAACACAGAATATGCAAAGATGGAATAGATGCAGCACTCTGGGTAATGAGACAGGGTGTGAAAAGGCAATTAAAAAACACAATGTTCAAAAAGGATCTTTTTGAGGTTTCCAAAAGAGAGTTAAAATGTCCTAGCCGGTCTCTCTGGCCCAGAAATGGACCAAGGGGACAGTTACTAGTCGATAGTACAATTTTGCAGTTCTTGTTGGTCCGGCAGCACCAAACCAGACTTCTTGGAGCTTGTACAAAGATCTGGAACTGCAAAAGGAAGCAACAGAGGCAGGAGTAGACTGGGAACCATAAGATGGATCTCTGATGGCTTCAAGATCATCTCCAAGCCTCAACCTCACCCCACTAGCGGGGGTTGCCCTAATCTTCCCCGAGTGGGTTCCTGCTTCCATATTACCTACCCATCCCTATTTCTCCTTTGAAAGCCTGGTTTGCAAGTTGGTCATCTCTCCCACCGCCACCCTGACCATTGCTACCATTTACCGGCCTCCAGGCACCACCACCCTATTCCTCTCTGAATGGGCTGAATTCTGCTCTTCCTTACTTTCATCCACCTCTAACCTCCTCCTCCTTGGTGATTTCAACATTCAACTGGACTCCCCTGGCTCTGCATCCATTCTATTCACGGACCTCTGCACCTCAGTTTCCCTCTCCATTCTCCCCTCCGGCCCAACCCACTTGGCTGGGCACACTCTGGATGCCCTCATACACTCTGACCTCCCTCTCACCCCCCACTAGTCACCCCTCTCTCCTGGTTAGACCATTCTCTCCTCTCCACCCACCTGGGTCCCTTTGGCCCCCTGACCCCCCCCGCAAAGTCCCAGCAACCTTGTACACTAGCATCCACCCGATGAAACAAGTGGTTGTGACTGCTTCGTCTTCCACCTTCACCCCCCACTGACTCTGCCCTCAGCAACCTCCATCTTTCCATCACCAATACTCTTGACATTCTTGCCCCAGTCATGAGGATCTGCCTGAAACCTGCCTCTAAGCGTAACACCTGGTGCGACAGCGAACTTGCGGCCCTGAAACAAATGTGCAGAGCAGCAGAACGGAAGTGGCTAACCTCAGGCTCATCCTCTGACAAACTGGCCTGCCGCCTGCTCCCAAGGCAAAACAGACTTGCCATCTGCAAAGAAAAGAGCCCACATTCAGGCATGGGTCTCCGGCAAATCTAATAACACGGCTGAACTTTTCAAGATTTGCAGGGAACTAGCCAACCCTTCTGCAGTCTCCTCCTCCCCTTCTCCGTCCCAGGCCCTCTGCAATTCACTGGCCTCACACTTTGCCACTAAAGCTCAGGACATCCTGACCACCCTTTCTACACTCCCTCACAACCCATCCCACACCCACACACCTCCATTCCCCCCTCCCTCCTCCTTCCTCCTTCTCCTCCTTTTCCTGTCACACCTGAAGAGGTTACCAGAGTTGTCCGCTCCATGAAGATCTCTTCTGAACAGTTCGCCTCTGTCTCATCCAGGACCATCAAGGATAACATTGGCTCTCTTGCCCCTGCTCTCGCTGATTTCCGCAATCACTCTTTTGTCACTGGATCTTTCCCCTCCCCACTTAATCACTCACTTGTGCCCTCATGCCTGAAAAAAACACCCTCAGACCCTACTTCCCCTGCCAGCTACTGCCCTATTTCCATCACCCCCCTTCCTGGGTAACCTGCTTGAGAAGCTGGCCTTGCCCGAACTCAACTCTCACAGTAAACTTGTTGGTGGTCTGCACAACCATCAATCTGGTTCCGAGCATCCAGAGGCACGGAAACTGCTCTTTTGAACACCCATGAAGAACTGCTCGCATCTCTGGACTCCAACTCCCCCGCTGTCCTTCTCCTTCTCAATCTCTCCTTTACCTTTGAAACAGTCAAACATTCCATCCTCATACAAAGGCTCCATGATACCCTTGGTATCTCAGAACGGGCACTGGATTGGCTGAGCTCTTTCCTCACTAACCGCTATTCCCAACTCATCCTGGGAACCTTCTCATCTCCTACTTCCCTCTCCACCTCTGGTGTCCTCCAGGGCGTTATACTCTCCCCCTGGCTCTTTAACATCTACCTTGCTCTCCTTGCATGCCTCATCTCCTCCTTCTCCTCCACCTTCCAGTGTTATACAGATGACACACAGTTCTTTTTCAAACTCCCTGCTTACCCTCTTGCACCCTCCATCATCCCTGACTATCTTTCTCCCATCCAGTCCTGGTGTGCCTCAAACGATCTCTTCCTCAATGCCTTTAAAACTGAGATCCTTCCCATCGGGACACCTGCTCCCTCCTTCTTCCCCTCACTCTGGCCTTCCTCATTGGGCTCTCCCCCAGCACCATCAACTGAAGCCAGAAACCTTGGAGTCATCTTCGACTCTTCTCTCTCCTTCCTCCCTAGCACTCAGCACATTGCCAAGAAGTCCCACTTTCAGCTCTTCCTTCTCAAAGGAATTTTACCTTTTCTCACTTTCCGTCAGAAGCTCAATGTAAATGAAGCCCTGGTTCTCTATAGGCTTGACTACTGCACTAGCCTTCTCCTGAATCTACCATCGTCCACTCTGCGACCCCTCCAGCTAATCCACGATAGGGCAGCAAGACTTATCCTTGCCCTTAAGACCAGGGACCGCATTTCTCCTGCACTAAAAAGTCTTCACTGGCTCCCGGTTGCTGCACAGATTAAATGAAAATCCCCATGCATCATTGTCACCACATCACTTACCTGGGGCAGGGGGCGCGCCTGTCGGACCCGGCGCCCCCCATCCTGGCGCTTCTATCCGCGATTTCGGCTGGGAGGACCGCGGTCTTTTGCGGCACTCACCGCTTCCGGGTTTCCCGTGCTTCTGGACTCGCGCATGCGCGGAAGGCCGTGTTTCTCCCTTCGCGCATGCGCCGTCCACAGAGTGCTTGGGAAGCCGCAAGCTTGCTTCCCAAGCCTCGTTTTGGGCACGGCAGCACCCAGGGTCAGCACGGCTTGCGTCCCAAGCCTCCCGGGTGCTGCCGGCCCTATTTAAGGGCCAGTATCTTGATACTCACCGCGTCTCAACGCGGTTTGTTTTCGGATCGCGTCCTCGCCCCTCGCAGCTTCTTGCAGCTACACCTGGCCTGTTTTGCCTGTCTCTTGCTTCCTCCCTGGTTCTCCTTGCTGGTTCCCGTGGGGCTTGCCCCTTTTCCTCTACTCCTTGTTGGTTCCCCCTGGGTTCCCCTAGTCTCCATGGGTTCCCTTTTTTAGGTAGCCTTGGGTTCTGTCCCTGCCCTGCTCCTCTCAGCCATTGCTTCTGGCTCTGCTCTGCCTTTTGCCTGCTGCCATTCCAGGAGTCATTGCTGCACCGTGCTGAGGACTATCTGCCCAAGCATCTGCCTTTTGCCTGCTGCCATTCCAGGAGTCATTGCAGCACCCTGCTGAGGACTATCTGCCCAAGCATCTGCCTTTTGCCTGCTGCCATTTCCAGGAGTCATTGCAGCGCTCTGCTGTGGACATCTTCTCAAGCTTCAGCCTTTTGCCAGTTGCCATTTCTGGGAGTCATTGCTGTAGTATCCAGCTGTGGACAGTCATCTTTGTATCAAGACCTGCCTTCCCTGACAGTGCTTGCACTGTCCCGACGTCACGAAAATCAGGGAAGTGCGCATCCGTGGCGTTGGGAGCCGGTCCACTTCTGACCCTGTTGATTCCAGGGTGAGGCTTGTGCCGGTTTCTCGCGTCACACCTTCTGCATTCATCAGTCGGACAGCCTGGCGACTTCACCACGATCAACATCCGGAAGTTCAGGTATTCAGCGCCCTCAAGACGATTTCCTTAACAATCATCCACAAGGCTGTCTGGGCCTAGGAACCACACTTTCTTCACCTTTATCTCACTAAATACTCCCCCTCTAGACCACTATGTTCCTCTGGCACCAACCACTATGTGTGTAAAGCATTTTGCTAAAGAGAGGCCAGGTGGTCGTTCACTTTCCTCAGCGGGCTCCCTCCTATGGAATAGCCTCCCCCTGCCCCTGCGCAGTGAGCAGGATCTTCTCAAATTCCAGAAGATCCTTAAGACTTTCCTCCTTTCCTCCTCCTTCCCTTCTTCTCTCCTCTGCTAATCCCACAGTTTCTGAATTGGTGTCCTTGGCCCTTATACATCGTCATGGCCGTGACCTCCCTCATACATTCTTCCCAGCTCCTGTCTATCCACAGCACTTGCATCTGCACACCCTCTGCCCTGGAGGTTTGCACGTTCACCTCCCACGGCCCCAGTCCATACAGCACTCAACATTCCTAGCACTTCATCTGTGGCTCACCCATGTGCTTGGACTCCTCATCACTAACCCCCTCTCCCCTCTTCCTTGCTGAACTTGCACGTTCTGAATACTCACAAGACATAGTATGTTCGTCCCTTCTATATCTTTCCCCCCACTGCTCTTAAATTTTGTGTTTTTGATGTACTTCCCACCCTTGCTCCCTTCCTGCTATGTGGGCACTTTGAAACAGTATTTTCTTATTGTATAAGCCCCTAACAAGCAAACAATACATTAATAAAAAAAGAGGCCCTGGATTTCTTTTCAAAACTGGTCCCTAATAATACTGTGCATGTGAAAATAGCATTTTAAATGTGTGTGCTGCATTCAGCAATATCTAAGATTTCTGAGTGCTTTCAGACAAGAGGTCCATGGTTCAGAGGCCCACCAAAGAATCTCATGACTTCCCTGTAGGCCAGTTCACTACTGAGCAGAGGGTCCTGGAGGTTGAAATGTGTCTAACAGGTCTGGAAACACAATTTCAGGCAGTTCCACAGTGAAAAACAATAGGATCCTGACTGTCTTGGCTCACAGGGTGCTGTGAGTCCCAGTCCAGGGGCTAAGGGACATGAGGAGTAATTTCCTCATGCTCCCTCCCAAACACAGCGGAAGGCTGGCACCTTTAAGGAGGAGGGACTCGGGACAATGGGAGGGAGCGGGAGGCGGGAGAAAGGGGAGGGACGGCGGGAAGAGCGGGTCAGTATGTAGGAGGAGTAATAAAGGGAAGGTCGAACAGAATCTGGCTTCTGTGTCAGCTGTGGGAAATGCGTATCGAGGCCTAGTTGAGGCCTAACAATTGGCGACGAAGACTGATGAGTGCACACGCTGTGCAGCAGGTGGCACAGCCTCCACTGCAAAGAGCCCAGCAGAGCTGACCGCGTAAGAGGAGCGATGGGTGTGGAGAGCCCAGCAGAACGACGGGCGAGCAGTGCCCAGCAGAACGAAAGGTGAGCAGTGCCCAGCAGAACGACGGGTGTGCAGTGCCCAGCAGAGCTACGCGTGAAGAGAGCCAGCAAATGCAAAGAAAATGTGTGAAACATGTGTTATGAAAGGAATCAGCTTTATTCTTCTAAGGTAGGCTATGAAGAATGTTGTAGGACAAACCCACTGCCATTTACAGACTTCAGCCAGCCACCTGCTAACCTTCTCAGAACACTTGTGCACATCACTCAATTAACATTCCACTCACGACCACCAGGCATAGCATCACACATTAGCAGCAGCATCGATGTGCAATAAATGGACACATTACAATGCTGCTGCCCTTCATAAGGTTTGCTTATTTACTAGAAAGCCATGAAGCTTCCAAAACCATCATGGCTGCTAGAGACTACTTTCCTGTGAACTGGTAAACTGGCAGTATGGAAGGAGGCCTGCCTGACAGAAGAAAGCTGTATTGCAGATCTTCTTGTTATTCTGCTTCTTTGTAGTTCTTGCATGTATTGTCCCTGTTAGATCTGTCAGGTGAATGCAAGCCTGTGGACTGGACATATGTTCCACTTGGTTCCTTTTCACCATTTAGGGGTATGGCCACTGGGTCAATATGCATCCCTGATGTCTCCAGAAGTGGAGTTAAGGAGGGGACTTGAAATCATGGAGCGGGCTGGCCTTCAATTCTCACTGGGGGCAGTAGGAATGTCATTCCTCTTTAACAAAATATTCAGAAGAAACCTTTGTGCCCGTGTAAATGCAAGCCTCTCCCATATATGTCCCTTTTCAACAGTCATTTGCAAAAAACTGATGGGCCAAAACTGGCCGTGAGGCCGGAAGAATAGACTGATTTAACATTAACATTCTAAACTTCCCACAGTGAAAGGCAGGCAATCAGCAGTTTCCTCTGTTACAAATGTCACAAATCTGTGGGAAAGCTTGTATGATTTGTTTTGAGCTGAATCGATGATTTCATGTATAGGCTCAAGAAATAAAAAATGATAAAATAGTCGTTTTATGCAGTGCACACTTTACCCAAAGTCCAAAAATTGTATTTACAACCACAAAGATATTTACAATTTGTTATGTGTCTCACCTCAACACATGCCTTTAAAGAACCCTTATTTCACCCCCAATTGGAGGTACATTCACTAAAATATAAAGCCACTGAACACAATTATGGGGTTAAGGATCACTATAAGCAAAAGAAATATAACGGCAGATACGATACTTCCATATATCCTACTGTCCTTAAACGTTCTCCCGAATGCTTCTGACCCTAACTTACTAGTCGAGGCTTATAAGAATACTATGTCTAAAGTATTAGACATTATCGCACCTATCAGAATGCGTGGAAGTAAACAGAGTGCACATCTAAATGCCTGGTTTACACCACAACTTAAAGCCCTTAGATTACAAAAAGAAAACTGGAAACTATATGGCGACATACTCCATCTGAAGATAACAAGATGAACCTGACTAAGTTCGCAGACAATTACAAAAAAGAAATGATCTGTACCAAGAAAGATCTATACAACGAAAGAATCACCAAAGTTAGCTCCAATACAAAGGAACTATTTGTGATTCTATGAGAAATGGAAGCTCCCATTCCTCCCACAGACAACGTGGTTAAGGACAAACCCTGGTGCACAAGCATACAGAAAGCCTTAGTAAACAAAATAATGTCACTCCAAAATAAGATTGCTGACAAGAAAGCTACCTTGCCCAATCATGACTGGCAATCTACAAGTACCAATGAATCTCCTATTACACCAGATCAATTCAAATTTTTCTACAGTATCCATCCTTGAAACTGAAAAAATTATCTCCTCCCTGAAACCGTCAAGGTGCCAGGGTGACAACTGTCCCACCCAGATAATCAAAGACGCAGCCAGAGACTTAGCGCCGTTCATATCTAAACTAATTAACACCTCCTTCGCCACTAGTATTGTCCCAAGTTACCTAAAACAGTCCTGGGTCTTACCTCTGCTAAAAAAGCAAACGCTGGACCCATCCATCCCTACTAATAATAGGCCTATTACAACAGTGCCTTGCCTTCTTAAAATACTTGACAAAGTAGCGTATCTTCAAATTCAGAAATATCTTGAAACTAACCATCTCTAAGGTGCACGCCAATCCGGCTTCAGGCCACAACATGGCAATGAAACTGCATTAATCGACTTAAAAACTCAAATTGATGAGCTTAAGGACAAAGGGAAAACTGCCATGTTACTCCTCCTTGACCTGTCGCTCGCCTTTGACCTGGTAGATCACGAAGTTCTGTGCAAACACCTAGCCTTGGCTGCTCACTTCTCAAAGGATGCTATAGCATGGGTCCAATCATTTTTAAATAACAGGACCATGAGAGTTTTCTCACCTTCAGCGTCAGCAGACCCCATCCAGACTACCTGCGCGCGTACCACAAGGATCTTGTGTATCACCAACTATGTACAATATATTTGCAAAGCCTCTGTTTGACAAATTGTACAGTCTGGGTGTCACCTACACTAACTATGCAGATGACACCCAGATCATTATACCCCTTTCGGGCAATTACCTTAAGGACACGGCTTTGGTAAATAAAATGTAGCTCCTCATTAAGGCATGGATGGCATCCCATGGTCTATGCCTGAATGACGAAAAAACGGAGCTCCTGATTCTTGGAACAGCTGCCAACCTACAAAAATTTAATACCAACTATGCCGCCTTCAACATCGATGGAAATATAATTAAGGTAGTAAATGAAGTAAAAACTTTAGGTTTTTACCTCTACTCCACACTAACCCTAAGCAAACAAGTCAACGCCATGGCATCAGCAACAGCCTACACATGTAGGCTAATCAGGGCCTGCAGGCCATTCTTATCCAAACCAATTTGCATCATCCTTGCTAATGCCTTAATTCTCTCGAAATTGGATTATTGTAACGCTCTATACCTTGGTGCAAATAAGTATATTCTGAACAAAATCCAAACCTTACAGAGTAATGCGCTAAGAACTGATCTGAACATTCCCAATAGAGAACATGTATCAGAGCTGAGGAGAGAATATCATTGGCTGAAGATAAATGATAGAATATTGCTTAAAACAGCTTCCCTTACCTACAAGCGCCTTAACAAAGCGGCACCCCCTTACCTAACCGAGAGAATAGTCAGAAAATCCTCCACTCGCCCTTCTAGATCTGCAAACTCATTTTGCCTCAACGTACCAAGATTTAAACTAAAAGAATCTGGTGGTAGTAGCTTCCCAGTTAAAGCTGCACAGACTTGGAACACACTGCCTCTTTCACTCAGAATGGACCAATCCTTCCTCAGCTTTAGACGCAATACCCTGAACTGGTTGCGGCAAACGACATTTGACTTTGCTGTACCCTACTCTGCCTGTAGATATCATGTGCCCTACTATTTTTCACTTACTGTACAACTTTGCATTCTTGCCTGCATAAACCGGTTGTCAGTTTGACGTACTTTGTAACGTAAGCCTAAAATATTCTTGTACTCGTCGCGCCCAGTTACCTCTGGGTCGGGTGCGCATTACAAATAAAACAAACAAACAAACAAACCAGGTAAGCACAGGATGAAATTAGGCAGGCCTTCTAATGTGTTCAAAGACACAATGGTCGAGGGATACCAGCACTGAGGAAGACCTCACAGCCTTCCTAACACACATTCCACTATTCAGCACTTCAGTAAATCCCCTTCAATTTACCGAGAACTAGCGTCATTCATTATGTGCTACAAGCCAGCCAGTTAATTCTGTAGGCCCAATCCACTCACAGAACACACTGTGCACATAACAAGCACTTGAAATTGAAGAGATATTTGAGGAAACTACTGCCGCTGGTTTCAAGAGAGGGACTATTAAATACAAATATACACGTTTTGTTACACTCTACTTTCAAAAATCGCACAAATAATTACACATATTTGGGGACTGCATCCTCTAGAGCCCATACTTTTTCAGCTATCAAGTTTCTGCATCTTGCACATTTCCTCCCCGATGCAGATATGGGTGAGGTAAACACAGTGGCATGCTACCATGACCAGTGAAGAGCTGCTTAATTATGGAGAGTGGTATGTATGCCACACAATTGCAAACTGGCCTAAGCACACGAGGCTGACCTTCAGCCAGTCCATTTTTTTTTAACACTCTGCGTGCTCGGTCTTGCCAACTCACACTAATAACATGAAAACTGAACCAAAAAAAGTCGCAGAACTCTGAGTGATTTTCACTACAAAGCCAGGACTGGCTGAAGGCGACCCTCATGACATGAGGGAAGTTGGAAATTGTTATAATGTCAGAGGGCTTTAATTTCATTTGTAATTGTTTGCTTAGTGAGGCAAACATGCTGCTATATATAGAGTGTGTAAAGAGATGGATGACATTGTCGAGGCAGAAACATCTGCAGGTGTCCATAAATTTCTTAGTTTTGGCTCAGGTAGTGCTTTAGTGCGACTCTGGGTTTTGGCTCATAGGCGCCGCTTTATTACCACCTAGTCTAGTGAATCTACATTGTTTTTGGTTCACTGGTGCGCCACCAACAGTTTTGCCTTGTATCTGGCACTTTAGCGCCATCTATCTGACAAGGCTACATAGATTTTATTCAGATTACCACCACCAATAGTTTTGGCTCACATGTGGAACTTTAGCACCAACTAGTGAGACTGCATTGTTTTGGCTTATAGATGCTGCTTTGATATTGATATTTTATTTGTTTCACGCTCATACACAAGTGATCCAGAGCACGACGAGGCAGGGGTGGGGAACAAGGGAGAACAAAAACAACGATCTTACTAGGCCCAGTGACACTGAGAACTTGCTACTGCTGGGAAGAGGGAAGGGGGAGGGGGAAAAGTGGAAGGTGCTAAGCAGGGAAAGTAATAACAACAAAGTGGTAGTGCAGCCAGCAAGTGGCAAGTGCTGGGTTTAAGGTGCAGACAGGGGGTGTCTGATAAGTGCAGAAAAAAGGGGGGACTGTAGGGTTACAGATACAGACCCAAAGTGCAAGGGTTTCCAGGAGGCAGTTTGGGTGCATGGCAGGGTGAGCAAGTACTTAGGTCCGAAATCAGAGGGTAACCAGATCCACGAAGCGGAACAGATCAACAGGGGAGAAGGGAAGCGAAAGCAGAAGCAAAGAGGAATGTCTTGAGGGGCTTCCGGAACCGGAGATGGTTCACCTCAAGTTTGAGAGTGGCAGGGAGACTGTTCCAGAGGGAGGACAAGTATCGCAGTCTTGTTCTCGAGGAGTTGTAAAGGGTGGAGAGTAGATGCAGGTAGATTTAGAAAGAGGCTGTTGCAGGAATCCAACCTAGAGAGAACCAGGGCTCGAGAGACATTGAGCTTTTGGGGGAAGGAGAGGAAAGGTAGAATACCGCTGGGGAGGTGCAGTTGGAAGTTTGACTTTTTAGAGACATCAGAGATGTGGGCAGAAAAGGAGAGTGTGGAGTCGAAGATGACCCCAAGGTTCTTAGCCTCGCAGGTGGGGTAGGGGAAGGGCCAAGGGAGGCCGGCCAGAGAGTGACAGGAAAGAAGGGTGAGGGTGTACCAATGAGGAGGCTCTCAGTCTTGCTGGCATTCAGGCAGAGATCATTAGCGGCACACCATTCCTGAATAGCAGACAGGCAGTCAGAGATGAGAGAAGGAGAAGAGGTGGCCAAGGGAAGCCTGAAAATGAGTTGAGTGTCATCTGCATAGCACTGAAAATTGGAGCAGAAAACGGCAATGTGATGGGCGAGAGTTGCCAGGTATTGGTTGAAAAGCCAGGGTGAAGGGTTAGAGCCCTGGTGAACACTGCAGGTAGAGAGGGAGATAGAGGAAATGAAGGACCCAAGTTGGACCTGAGAGGGTCCGTCAGAGAGAAAAGAGGTCCACCAGGCCAGAGCCTGATCAGTGATACTCAAGTTGTCATGGAGACGGTTGAGCAGGATGGTATGGTTGACCGTGTCGAAGGCAGAAGAGAGATCGAGTAGGAAGAGGACAGAGGGGATGTTAGAGTCAGGGTTGGAGAGCAGATCTTCACAGATGTTCAGGAGAGCAGTTTCCATGCTTTTGGCAGCTCAAAAGCCAGACTGATGGTCGTGGAGACAGCCAACAGAATCAGAGTGAAGGTTAAGCTGCGAGATGGCAAGCTTTTCCAGGTGTTGACCCAGGAAGGGAGTGATAGAGATCGGGCGATAGCCGGGCAAGAAGGGTCGGCTGTGGGTTTTTTGAGAAGAGTATGCACAAGAGAGTGCTTCAGAGGGGAGGTGAAGGCTCCCCAGGTGAAGGAGAGTAGCCCCACATATGGTATTGGCTTCTGTGCAGCACTAACAAGGCTACATAGTTTTGATCCAGAACTGGCACTTTAGCACCACTATTAGTTTTGGCTCACATCTTATTCGTTAGTACCGCCGTTAGTTGTGTTTCATAGGTATTACATTAGTATCATCTAGTGAGGAAATATTGTTTTTAGTTCGGCCCATAACGGGGTGCTTTTTTCTTTGTATTCTGTCACTTATAGTAATGTATTTATATAGGCAATCGCAAAAAACGACAGGTTCCGGAATGCAAAGAGAAAATCATGAATGACTCATACACTCAATCCTGACAATAAGAACATCCATGACTGTAGACACACAATCCAACCTCCCGTGCATAAGGAATCGCATGTTTTACATTACGAAAGCTAGGCAGTGGCACCTAGAAAGAGGGAAGGGGGGTTCTGGGGGAACGCAAAGCGTTTCCCCCCGGGGTTGTTTTGGGCGCTGCACAGGCCAGGGAGCTGGCCTGCGCATAGTGCGCCGTCAGCGGGGTACAAAAGGGGGCAGGGAAGGTCCGGGAGCAGGTGACTGGTGAGGACGAGCGTTTGTCCAGGTCGCCTGCTCCTGAGCCTTCCCTGCGTGAGACCTTAAGAGTCAGAGTGCTTTGCGGTAGGAGTTAGCTAGGGTATTTTGGTTTAGTAGAAGGGTAGCGAGAGGGTTTCTATATGCATTAAATAGTTTATGCTGGCATATTTGGAGGTACTCTAAATAAAGTACCCCCTCCCCTTACCATGAGTTTTTTTGCCTCGTGTGCGCTGCATACGTTGTAGCGGGGGGTGAGCGGGACCGTGTCGGGTATCTCCGTCGGTGGGACCGGGCTGAGCGCCAGGGCGTTGCTCGACAAGTGTTCCACGCCGAGGGAAGTCCGTTCAGCGTTTGGCCAGGGGACATGAGTAGGTGGGAAGGAGAGCCATCAGGGTGTGGTTGCGGCGGGCGGAGGTTTAGTGAGCCCTGGTGTAGGAGCTCTCTCCTTGTACTACGCGGAAAACACCTGTGCGCTACGTGAAGCGCTTGTGCAGGAGTTTCAGTAGGTTGCTGCATCTCAGTGTAGTAGAGCACAGTGCCTGTCCGGAGCAGCCAGGGGGCAGTTTGGCCACCTTAAGGGGCCAGCACAGCTATTATCCCAGTAATAGAAGGCACAGGCCTGCTTTTCCGCTGTGCCCGCTGTGGGCTGCCCTGATTATCAGTGCAGCTGTATCCTGCCAGCAGGCTGCTCTTGGGCCACTGTAGCTTTGCGGTGCCACGAGCACGGACAGAGGGCAGTGCAGGGTGCCTCGTTGGCAGCACAGGGGGCAGTTTAACAGGTGGGAATAAATACATATATATAAAAAAAAGGTTTCATAAGGGACAGAGGTATTTAATTAGTGCAATATCAGACCAGGTATAAGGCATTTTAGGCAGAATATTTCTAGGATGCAGCTGTAGGTACGGGGGGTTACTTGAGCTTCATTTAAGAAGCCTTTTACTTTCCCTCTGCTAGGAAGTTCACACAGGGAGGAATCTGCTTGGGTGCCAGCGTTATTTGGGAGTAACAATAGGGCACCTGTCACAGTTGAATAAGCGCTGCTGCAGCAGGATGGTGGGGCAGGGGGCAAAGAAGAAGGGGTTGGTCGATGCCCAGGCATTGAGAGAGGCCCTGGAGATTATCAGCAGGGCAACCAAATCCCAGCTTGAGGGGGCGGTGGGTGAAGTTACAGGTGAAAAAGAGGATGGTGGGGGAGGCCACAGCAGAGAGCTGCGGCAGATGGGGCTCTGGCGGCAGTGGTGGCTTGTAGCCCTGCGGCCGGGAGAGGGGAGATTTGGGAGAATGGGGCTAGGAAAAGTAGGAGAGAGATTGCCAGGAGAGCGTCCACGAGGCAGGGGGGAATGGTCAGACACGGTGCTGGGGGAAGTAGAACCGGCGGTGGTCTCGGGTGGAAGGGGTTTGCAGAAGGGTGCAGGGCAGACGGGGGGAATGCTAGGGTTGCCCGGGGTAAGAGAGGGGTGGCGGTGCGGAAGGGTAAGGGAGGAAAAAACCTGCAAAAGAGTGCAGGTGGGCGGAGCAGAGAGCGGTCCCCTTTGAGTAGTGAGGAAAGGGAGAGGTACGGTACGCCCTCCCCGCATGTTATGGTTTCGGACGGAGGGCATAGTACGGCTCCCGCGGTTCCAGAAGAAGAGTCGGGAGAGGGTTTAAGAACAGCCCCTTTGCAGGATTTCCGAGGACAGACTAGAGGGCTCAGCACGGCCTCTAGCACAGAGAACAAAAGGTTGGAGGTAAGGACCTCTCATCCGAGAAGGGAGGACCAGGCAGGGGTTCCCACGGCCCTGCCGAGAAGATGCTGGTGTAGCGGCGAGGTGGACGCCCTGGGCTCACCTGAGGAGGAGCTTACCTGCATGAGCATGCGCTCGCAACAGCCATGGTATTGCATTGGGGTTGATGAAGCGGAAGAGGAGTATGGGGTCAGTGGGAGGATGAGGGGTACAGTAGTTTAGGGAGGAGGGAAAGGGTGAGAAGGGGTATAAGGTGGGAGAGAGAACGCCAAGAGCGAGGGGGCTGGGGTGCATGGAGTCGGGTGGAGACTGGTTGGGCGAGACTGTTGACATGTCCCCGCAGCAGGAGCCCAGTGAGGAAGGAGATAAGGAGCGTTGGAGTGGAGGCCAGGCTGCGGATGGTCGACGACAGGGCAGAAAGAGGTGAGCGGGAAGGGGAATGGTCAGCGGCTTGGTGCAGGGGGGACACAGGGTCAGGAAAGGATGGGGTAGGGGTACAGAGGACAAGGGGTGAGAGGGGCTTATGGGCCACGGGGCTGTGGAGATGGGGAGAGGGGTAGTATCAGTGGAGGTACAGACTGACAAGGAGGTTGAGCCTGTGGCACCCGGGGTGCAGGCCCCGATAGAGAGGGTTGCAGAGGGTGCAGAAAAGACAAAAGAGTTGCCATACATGGGCTTTACAAAGCCATTGGGAGGACATTTGATAGGGTCAACGAAGGATAAGATATGGGCTGGGGAATTTGTGGATGTGTTCAAGCTTCTACATAGGGAGGTGAGAGCAAAGGAGGGGTCTAAGGAGGAGGAGAGGGAGTTGGCCGCACGTCCAAAGGTACCGGTGACAATTGAGAATTGGATGTCGGCTTTCATTATCTACGCGAGCGTCTACTGCGAGAAATTCCCCGAGATGTGTGTGGCACTGTTGAAGTATATGGATGTAATACGGAAGGCATTCACGAGTTTTGGGGGTTTCGCGTGGGTGCGTTATGATGAGGAGTTCAGGGCGAGGATGGCAGACGACAGCCAGGCGGTCTGGAGGGAGATCGACATGGATCTCTGGTTGCAATGGATGGTGCTGACGAGGCCAGCTCCAATTTGACACACGGCAAGTGGTTTACCCTTGCCTTACCAGCCCTTTCTTGGTCGCCCTGCCCCAGAGGGGGTGGGGAGAGGAGGCAGAGGTCAGCCCTCAGCAGCATGCTGGGCCTTTAACAAAGAGGGCTGCACAAGGACAGTGTGTAGGTTCAGACACGAGTGCAGCAGATGTGCAGGGCGGCACCCGATCACACAGTGCTTCCAGCATGGGGACATGAGGAGAGGGCAAGGTACAGGTCGAGGGGTTGTGGGGAAAGGCTTTTACTCCAGTTAAGATGGAGGTTCTGGAGAAGTGGCTTAGTTTTTACCCGGACAGGAAGGGGGGCGAGGATTTTGGGAGAGGGTTTTCGTGAGGGTTTCAGTTTGGGTTATCGGGGCCGAGGGTGCGTCGTTGGGCGTAGTATCTGACATCGGCCAGGTAAAACGTTGAATTGGTAAGGGAGAAGCTGCGCAAGGAGATGGCTGCGGGGAGAGTGGTAGGCCCGTTTGCGGATTTGCCGGGTGACTTAGTAGTGTCCCCGATGAGGGTTGTGCCCAAGAAGGTGCCGGGGGAATTTAGATTAATACATCCGTTATCATGGCCAGAGGACATGTCAGTAAACGATTTTATTACCCCAGAGGAGTGTGGGGTGTCTTATGCGAGCGTGGATCAGGCAGTGCGGCTGGTGAGGAAGGCAGGTTGCGGGGTGTTCATGGCCAAGTACGACATTAAGGTGGCGTTTAGGTTGCTGCCGGTGCACCCGGACGATTTTTGGCTGCTAGGAATGCAATTTGAGGACCGCATTTACATAGACAAGGCCTTGCCTATGGGGTGTGCAATTTCTTGTGTCTTGTTTGAGCGCTTTAGTTCTTTCTTGCAGTGGGTCTTTAAATATAGCTCGGGTGCTGAAAGTGTTTTGCATTACCTGGATGATTTTCTGTTCATTAGTGGGGCGGGGCGAAGAACTGGAATGCAAGAAGATGCTAGAAAAGTTTCAGGCTCTGATGCAGGAGTTGGGGTTTCGTTGGCGGAGGATAAAACGGAGGGTCTGGCAGTGGTGCTGACGTTTTTAGGGATCGAATTGGATTCAGTGACCATGACCTCACACTTGCCGCACGACAAGGTGAGCAGGCTGGTAGGTTTGCTGGAAAATGCGGTAGGTGCTCGGAAGATGACACTGGTGGAGATGCAGAGGATTGTAGGGCATTTGAATTTTGCATGCAGGGTGGTGGTCGCTGGGCGCACTTTTTGTAGGAACATGACATGGCCTATGGTGGGAGCGAAGTGCCCGCATCATCGGGTAAAGGTGTCCGGGGCGGTTCGGGAAGACTGTAGGATTTGGTTGCGTTTTCTTGAAGGTTTTAACGGGGTGTCCATGTGGCTTCAAGGAGATCCTGTGTCATGAGAAGTGCAAATATTTTCAGACGCGGCCGGCATAGGGGGATTTAAAGTTTTCTGAGGGGGCAGATGGTGCACGGAAAAGTGGTCGCCACGATGGCAAAAAGAGGGTAGAAGTATAATTTTTTCCGTTATTGGTAGCGATGGAGTTGTGGGGAAAGGAATTGAGAAACAGGAAAGTAAACTTCAATATTGACAATGAATGCGTGGTTAATGTAGTGAATAGGCAGTCGGCAAAGGACCAGAGGCTGGCAAGGTTAATGAGGGAGTTTGTGTTGTGCTGTATGGAATGGAATGTATTGTTTAGGGCGACACACGTGCCGGGGAAGGATAATGGCATTGCAGAAGCATTATCTTGTTTTCAATGGCAGAGATTTTGTGGACTGGCACCAGGAGCGGAGCAGAGGGGGCAGCGGATCCTGGAAGAGCTGTGGAAGATAGGAAGTTGAGAGGGCTGTCTTTAGTGGAGGGTTCGCTGGCCCCAGCGTCTAGGGCGGCATATAGGAGGGCATGGGCAGAATTCATTTAAAGGGGGAGCGCGTAGCTGGAAGGGTAGGGAGGATGCGGAGAAGCGAAGAAGAGATGATGTTGTCAGTTTCATATTGGGGTGTATGGACAAGGGATGGTTGAAAGCAACAATTGCCGGGAAGCTGGCGGGCATTGCTTTTTATGGGAAGTGGTTTTGGGGTTTTCAGCCTAGCGGTGGGGAAATGGCAAGTAGGATGTTAGAGGACTGGGCGAGGGAGAATAGGAGGGAGAAGGACAGCAGGAGGCCAGTCTCGGCGGCTTTGTTGGTTAGATTATGCCAGGCTTTGGATGGGGTCTGCTGGTTGGCTTGGGAAGGGCCATGTTCTTGGCATGTTTTACTTGGTTGTTTTCCGGGGCAATCAGGGTGTTCAAACTGGTGGGGTGAAAGGAGAGAGGGTGATCTGGAATGGGAGGATGTTTATTTCTCGGAGTTCGGGTTGGATATTAAGATAAGGAGGTCAAAGACGGACCAAAGAGGGAGGGGCTGTTGGGTATTGCTGGGGTGGGGGAAGTAAGGAGCTGTGCCAGGTCAGGATAGGTTTGGCTTGGAAGGAGTTATGTGGGGGGAGAGCGGGTTTGGTTTTCCGGCATGTGGATGGGGCGGTACTGTCGGCAGCTCAAGTGCTGGGAGTATTGAGGAAGGTGTTGGTAGCCGTGGGGGAAAAAGCAGAGGAGTTCGGAACTCATTCTTCAGGATGGGTGCGGCATCTGATGGTAGCCAGTTGCGGTTGTCGGAGGACAAGGTGAAAAGCTTGGGGCGGTGGAGGTCAAGGAACCATAAGGGATATATCAGGGATTTGGGTAAAGGGGCTGTCTGAGAGTGGGCATTGGGCGGCGAAGGGGAGGGCTGGGGGGTTCCGGGAGGTTGAGGAGTGGTAAGTGACAATGTACTTTCTTTTGCAGATGTGGCTCGGAGGATGGGCGAGATGCCGCAGATTTGGATTATTGGTCATTCAATTGAGAACATTTTGCAGTTTGGCAGCGGTGCAGGTTCTGGAACAGAGAGAGAGTCTATGAGGATTTTTCGGTTTTCTGGGAGGATAGCGTTCATTTGTTGGTTTATGGCAACAGTTATTACCTTTTGGATATTTTCCTGCAGGTGCAGGAAATAATAAAGAGTTGGGGGTAGAAGTCAGCAGGGTAGGGGTGTGGCAGAAAGAACACCTCAGGGGAGGGTTTTTCTGATGCCGGGGGACATGGCCCCTTTGGATGAGGGGGGAGGGAAGCACAATGGAGGAATAGCGCAGGAAAGGATGGGGTGGTGCTGTTTGCACGAACGGGCTACCCCGAGGGTACAAAGAGGGGGTCCAGGTATTGAGGATGGAGGGGCATAGCCCCGGGGAGAAGATGGGAGAAAGCAGGAAGGAAGGCTTGAGAAAATGGTAAGGAGACGGTAGGAAGCAGGGGATAGGTAGGGAGGAAGTTGAACTGATTTAGTTATTTCATTGTTGAGGAATTGAAAGTGTTTAATTATTAAATTTGTTTAGCAAGTTGTTAAAAACAGTTATGTTAGTCTGTAAGGCCATGAGAGCCAAGTTAGCATTTATTTTGTGAGCTTTGGCCTGTCACATTAAAGCGACCTTTTCCACTGCAAGCGAGTCTGGGTGTTTTTGTGCAGTAAGCCCAAAGGGGAGCACCGGGGGAACGCAAAGCGTTTCCCCCTGGGGTTGTTTTGGGGGCTGCACAGGCCAGCGAGCTGGCCTGCGCATAGTGCACCGTCAGGGGGTTATAAAATGGGACTGGGAAGGTTCGGGAGCAGGCGACGGTTGAGGACGAGCGTTTGTCCCGGCCCACCCCCTTTTTTAGGGTCCACAGGGGTGCAAATTACTGGGGGAGGAGGATTTTATTGGGACTGTTGTTTTTCCCCTACATTGGGTTTTGTGGGCTTGTGGCGTGAGGTTAAAAGGGCCTGGGGGACTGGTAGTTTTCGTGTGACAGGCCGGGGCGTTTAGTTGGGGGAGTTATGACGTAAGGTTTTTCATTGCTGATGTGACAGATCAGCCTGACCGCAGGTCGTAGGGAGGAGAAGTTTGGTGTAGAGGGGAGTTTGAATGGGTATGAGGTTGCTTGATGCCGGGGGCATGGCCCCTTTGGATGAGGGGGGAGGGAAGCACAATGGGGGAATAGCGCAGGAAAGGATGGGGTGGTGCTGTTTGCACGAACGGGCTACCCTGGGGGTACAAAGAGGGGGAACATGTATTAAGTACGGATCGGCATGGCCCCGGGGAGAAGATGGGAGAAAGAGGGAAGGAAGGCTTGAGAAGCTGGCAAGGAGACAGTAGGGAGCAGGGGATAGGTAGGGAGGAATTTGAACTGATTTAATTATTTAATTGTTGGTGGTATTGAAAGTGTTTAATTATGAAATTTGTTTGGCACGTTGTTAAAAATAGTTTGTTAGTCTGTAAGGCCGGGGAGTCAGCTTAGCGTTTATTTTGTGAGCTTTGGTCTGTCACATTAAAGCGACCTTTTCCACTGAAAGCGAGTTTGGGTGTTTTTGTGCAGTAAGCTCAAAATATCTTCGGTGCTTTACAAGCTGCCATAAATGAATGGACACCTAGAAAGTAAACATATACATTGATAGTCTACTGAATTAAATGGCGAGCACGCATCTGTGACTACAACTCCCAGCAATCCATTTTCCAGGAAGAGGTTGCCAAATAAAGGACGCTTGGTGCAAACAGCATCAGCAGAAAGACGAGTTCCAGGAAACGGACGTTAAAAGTGCTGGCGCGGCTGAACTGCGGTGATAAAGTTTTGTGTTGCTCGCCCTGTAACTTCTGGAGGACCCGGCACTGATCCAGCGTCATAGGCAACGCCTCTTTTAATGCACCCTTTTGCCTTGTTACGGACAATTCCCGAGTTGCATCACCCCTCTCAACTGTATAAGATGAAAAACTCTCTGGAGAAACCTGAAATAAATGTGATGTTCCTTTTATTCCGGATATTTTGTCAGCGCACCGGTTGGTAGGAGATTTTTTTTTAATTGATTTATCTGTTTTTGTGATGGTGGAGCAGAGGACTCGTCGTATGCTGGAAACCGGGAGCCGCAAAACTTGTGTCTAATTTCCCATTTTCGGAGATATTTGGTGCTGAGGGTGAACATGGAGTCCGAACCTCTGCTGACGCCTGCCCTGGGCCGTAGCTGGTGTGCCAGCCCGGACTTCGGATCCCAGGAACGGCCCAGGACCTGCTCCTACTCTACCACTGCCGCAGCCGTAGACTGCCACCTGGAGCCAGGTAATGCCGCACAGCGAGTCAGTGTGCTTGACGTTCAGAAAAGGAGCTGTGCCTGTGATTTTTAAATGAGATGTTCAGTGTTGTCATCCCTGTAAATTTCAGTATGTCTGGTACCAGGTGTATACGGAACATGCCCCACTCCCTTTGGGAGATGGTAGTTGCTGTCTGGGACTTGTAGCCCGAAATGTCCCCATTATAAAATACAAGTCCCAGAATGCAAAGTTATAACCAGGACTGGACCAGCATCATGCACGTATGTTTTGTTTGTACATACATTTTCTATTCTGGTACCATGTGCCTTTGCTTCAAACCTCTCTCTCTTCCCCACCCGGTTTACGTTCTGCACATTAACTAGTAACTGTTCTGCTGCGAGCCAGCAAATGGGCCTATGCTCTGGGTGAACACGGACCCACGCAGACACCGAACTCCTGTTTTGGGGTGTGTTCTGTTGAGTCACTTCTTTGACGTAGAGTAACGCGCCCCATTTATTCAGAGGGCGTGCTGACGCATCAGTCGTGTCCCTAAAGGCACCATCATAACTCCACCCTAAGCTAAGGCTTAGCATAGGCAGACCAAGGCTGGGGGCACCCAGCCGACATGCTGGGGACCCAGCTTACATCTCTGGACAGGGGGTACACTGTCAGACCGTGAGCACAGTCTCTTCCATGGCATGGAGGCACCCAGGCAAACACAAAGGATGGTGCCGGGGTTGCCGGGCAGGGGCAGTGCAGCACCTCAATGCAGAGTTGCCCATCAGGCTCTCGGGAGGGGGGGGGGGGCACGCGGATGCAGAGTTGCCCATCAGGGGCTCTGTGGACATGAGGGGGGGGGTCATCATGGATACTGTTGCCCAGCAGGGGCACTGTCCGAGTGGAGGGTCCTGCAGCAGCAGGCCCTCCGCCTGCTATGCAGCATCATGCTGCAGTAGTAACACACGACAGGCAGGGATCCATTGCATCAACTGACGAGCCAGAAATGGCTCGCCCCTTTTAATACTTTAATATTTTAAGTCACATGGTCACCAACATGTGAGTTTAGCACGAGCCCTGGGAGATGCCATGCTTCCAGGAGGGGTGACACACCACTTCAATGAACAAACATAACATTAACCGTAAATATTCCCCAACATGTCCACTGTGCCAACTCGGTGTCCCTCCATCTTTGAGGCCACTGCTCAACTATACATGACTATACCCTTATCCATTCAATATATTGTACTCGGACAGACTTCCAGAGGCATGCAAGGTAAATCTATCTCCTGACTTGTCAGACTATAATCCGCTGTGTGCCTGGACCGGGGTGACCCTAGTCTGTTAGTCCATTTTCGTCAGCCATCTGAGTGATGGTGGTTGTCTGGCTATGCCTGGAAATTTCTGTACAAAGTCAAAGACTGGGTCCCAGATGTTGTGGAACTTGTTCCTGTTTCCCTGGCGGATGGTGGTGATTTTCTCGGCTGTGGCGATGTCCCAACATTTACCCACCATACCGGGATTGCTGGGCCTTCAGGAGGTTGCCATAGTTTGGCAATTGAGATTTTGGCTGCAGTTAGTAGGTGTGTGCTGAGGACCGCCAAATTGCCGGTCAACGGGAACTGTCCTTCTCCCGTGTCTTGCAGTAGGATAATGCGTGGGTCCCATGGGATCGATAGGCCTGTGATCTGTCAGATTTGTTCCGGGACCTCCCTCCAGAATCTTTCCGCTTTCGGGCATGACCAGAGTAGGTGGAACAGCGAACCTGTGTCTGCGCAGCCTCTCCAGCACTGTGGTGGAATAGCGGGGTTGCATTTGTGTAAGATTTCGGGGGACATGTACCACCTGTAGCAGACCTTGATGGCTCCCTCTTTATTCGTTACACATTTGGAGGCCTTGTGGGTTCTTGCCCAGATGTGGTCCCAGCTGGTCATGTCCAGTTCTCTGCCCAGATCTCTCTCCCACCGCTTCATGTAGGGTTCTTTGGATTCAGGGTTTGACTTGTCCAGTAGCCTGTATAGGGTCGAGATCTTCCCCTTGGGCGGGGTTGTCGTTAATGTGCGTTCCAGTGCAGTGAGTTCTCTGTGTTCGTGCATCCGCATCGTGTCATGGGATAACCAATGTCCGAGTTGGGCGTATCGGAACCTCTCGGCCTCTGGCACCTGGAGTTTCCTTTTGCAGTCCTCAAAAGTAAGTAGGGTGTCCCCTTCGTAGAAGTCCGACACGTGCTTCAGGCCCCCCGCCTTCCATATGGAGAAGGCATTTTGCCCCTGGCCTGGGGTGAAGTCCGGGTTCTCCCAAACTGGAGAGAGCAAGCCTATCGTATTTCTACACTTCCACTTGTTCCTCGTGGTTGATAGTGACCCGGCATTTGGGGGGTATTTAGGCCATTTGATGTGTGGGAGGGATTCTAGTGGGTATTGGCTCCAGTCCTCCTCCAGTTTCAGCCAGCAGGGTTTGCTGTCTCCCTGTTGCCACATGAATGCCGCTGAGAGCTGGGCGGCCAGGCAGTAACTCTTGACCGCGGGGACTCTCATGCCTCCAGACCAGGGGCTTCTGAGCAGGACCTTCCTAGTTACCTGGGGCTTTTTGCCCCCCCAGACAAAGTTTAGCATGTTTGCCTGCAGTTTCTGTTTGGCTTTTTTGGGGAGAGTTACTGGGAGTGCCTGACAGTGATATAGCAGTCTAGGGATCAAATTCATTTTGAGGGTTGTGATCCTCCCCAGCCAGGATATCCCTTGGTCTTGCCATCGGGCCATGTCCGCTTGCAGGTCCTTCAGTAGGGGTGGGAAGTTCAGCTTGTTGGTGCGTTCTGCGTGGCTGGGTAGGCGGATGCCTAGGTAGTTCAGGTGTGATGTGGCCCATGGGATCAGGAGAGTGGATGCTAGGGAGTCCTGTGTTGCTTTCGGGATGTTGATGCTCAGTGCTATGGACTTTTTAGGGTTGATCGAGAACCTGGAGGCTTCTTTGAAGTGGCTCAGCTCTTCCCCAAGTGCTGTCAATGATGTGTCTGGATGCACTAGTGTCAGCAGCACATCATCGGTATACAGGGCCACTTTGTAAGTGTCGTTCTTGAACTTGAGACCTGGATTGCGGGGCTTTGTCGAATCCTGGCCGCAAATGGTTCCATTGATAGGGCAAAGCTGAGGAGTGACAGGGGGCAGTCTTGACGGGTGCCTCTGGTGATCTCGATCCTAGGGGACATGACTCCGTTGATTCTCAGATTTGTGGTGGGGTGCTGATAATTTGCCATTGTCCATATCTGAAATTTTGGGCCCAACCCATAATGTTTCAGTGTTTCTCATATGTAGCCCCAGTCCAGCATGTCAAACGCCTTGTGTGCGTCGAGCAATACCACTGCTAGTTCCCTTCCGGTTCTGTTGGCCGTCTCAATGATGTTTAAGGTGCGTCTGATGTTGTCCATGGTGTTACGTCCCGGAATGAAGCCTGTTTGTTCTGGGTGGATGAGGTCTGGGAGAAGTCCGACGAGCCTACATGCCAGTAGCTTTGAGAAGATTTTGGAGTCCATGTTCATTAAGGCAATGGGGCAGTATGATGAGCAGAGCTGTGGGTTCGCCCCGGGTTTCGGGATCAGGATCGTGATTGATTCTTCCATGGAGGGGGTGGTGGAGCCCGTTTCCAGAAAAGAGTTGAAGAGTGAGGCTAAGTGGGGGGCCAAGATGTGGTTACATTTTTTGTAGAATGGTGCCAGAAGTCCGGTGCCAGGGGCTGTGTTCTTCAATGAACGGATCACTTCCGCCACCTCCTCCGGGGTTATGGGGTCTTCCAGGGAGTCGATCTGCGGATGGCGTGCCAGGCTTGGGACCATTCTCAGGTAGGCGGAGTGTGCAGCTGCCTCTGTGGGCTTCCCTGACATCCCGTTTCTGTGGTGTTCGGTCATGATGGTTAGTTTTGTGGGGTCTGAGCAGCGGGAATCCCGTCTCGGTCCCTAAGGGTTGTGATGTTGTTTCTGGTGTGTACTTTCTTGAGCTTGTGTACTAGCAGGCGGTTGGCTTTGTTGCTGTTCAGGTAGTAGTACTGCTTCGTGTAAGTTAGCGCTCGGGCTGTTCGGTCTGCCAGGTGCATTTCCAGGATTACTTTAGCTTTGCGAAGCTCGTTCCATGACCTTGTCGATTGGCTCTTTTATGGTTTGTTTCCTTCTGAGCCACGTCCCCTTCCAGCACTTCTAGTCTGCGCTGGTGCATGCGCTTGTGTGCCGTTGCGCAGTTTATGGCTATCTTCCGAACCTCTGGTTTCATGGTGTCCCAAACCGTAGCCTCCGTGGGTCCTTTGCCCAAGTTCTCAGCGAATAGTTGATTAAAATGTCTGCTAGTTCCTGGCTGTCTGCTATGTCCGCGAGGAGATAGTCCTGCAGCTTCCAGGTCCTTTGCCATGGTGCTGGAAGACCCTCTGTTTGGAGTTGTGCTATGACTGGGGCATGGTCGGAGATTAGGATATAAGCAATGCAGGGGAATAGCATGCTTGATACAAGTAGGGTCTATCCTGGAGAGGCCTCTGTGGACATGAGAGAAGAAGGTGTAGTTGCAAGCTTTCTCATTCACCAGCCTCTAGGCATCCACTGTTCCCGTCTCTTTCAGAAATTCCGCAAACCCCAGTGCCTTCGAGAAGTCTGTTCCGGAGGGTGGAAGGGGTTTTGTCCATGGTTTGGTCCGGGGTGAGGTTGAAATCGCCTCCGATTAGCAGATTGCCTTCTGCAAAAGATGTTATCACTGGGAGAATCCTGCATAGGAAGCGTTCCTGGGCTTCGTTTGGGCAGTAGATCACTATGATAGTTTTTAGAAGTTCAACCAAGACGCCCAAGATTAGCAAAAACCTTCCCTCGGGGTCCCGCTTGACTGTGACCCTTGATAGGATCGCTGATTGACTGAGCAGGATCGCTACTCTTCTGACCAGAGGATGCAAAATATCTTTTCGGAAATCTTTGGGATTTAACGCGTTGCTCATCCGTTGCCAGGGGGTGGGTTTCTTGTAGGCAGACTACATTTGCCTCCAGTTGGGCTAGGTGGTGTTCCACGGACTTCTGTTGTCTGGAAGAATTTAGGCCCCTGACATTCCAGGTGATCATAGTCGGATTTTTATTTATGGGTGAACCCATTTAGGGATGATCTGGGTGCGGATGGTGGGTGCTGTTAAGCTCTGTCTCTCGCCGGCCCGCTCAGGCGGCCCTTGTTTGCTTTGGGTCCTGTTCTGGTAAGTTATGCCCCATTCGGTCTCCACCCCATTTCCCCTTCTTGTAGAACAAAGCTTGGTTGTTTGGGCCAGCCTTCGACCAACGGGGACTCCGGCTGGTTCAACACATTTTGCTGCGAAGGAGGCCCTTGGGCTTCTGCTGTATGGCGGTGATGGCTGCCTGAAGGATTGGTGTATTACTTTACTTCGGGGGTACTATGTGTAGCTTGCGGTCGCGGCTGTTGTCTGGAATTTGTTGGTGCTTGTTTGGCGCTTTAGCCAACTTTACTTGGGCGTTTACCTCTGAGTGGAGGGCCCCTGATTCTCCTGTGCCGCCTCTCAGTGCGCGACCATGAGTGGTTGGGCTCCTGTGGTTCTTCCTGTTCTGAGGGATCGTCCTCGTTGTTAATTCCATTTCTCGCGTCTGGATTCAGTAGTCTCTCTGCTTCGTGCACTTTGCATATGTGGCGGACACTCCCCTTTCAGGTGAAGACTAGGGCTGTGGGGAAGCCCCAATGGTATGGCATGCCTTTCTCCCTCAGCCATTCTGTGACTAGTTTTAGTGCTTTTCTTTTCAGAAGTGGTCTTGAGGCGAGATCTTGGTATAGGGAGATAGAGGCGTCTCGGAATAGTATTTGCAGGGAGTTTCTTGCCTCCCGCATGATTTCTTCCTTGACTTTGAAATAGTGTAGTCTGACTAGGACATCTGGTGGCGTTGAGGAGTTGGCCCTGACTCTGGTTCGGTGGACTCTGTCGAGCATTAGGGGGGAGTCGTCCGGTAGCGTCAGGATAAAGTGAAAGAGGTTGCTTATGTAATACTCCAACTCCGCCTCCGGTATGGATGTGGGGATACCTCTCAGGTGTATATTATTGCGGCGGGAGCGGTTTTCTGCGTCCTCCTGTTTTAAGTTCAAGAGCTTCAGACCTAGCTTCTAGCATTGCCAGCCTGTCCGCCCCCTTTTCAATCTCGTAGCTGTGTTCGCACACAGATGTTTCAACCTCTGCTGTCCTGGTTTCCAGCTCCCCCACTCTAGCCTCCAGGAGTGTGAGGTGCTCTTCACCTCTTTGGTGCCCCTCTGGAATTCCTTGGTTAATGCTGCCACGAGGTCCAATTTCGTGGTCGTCTGATTTGGGGCTTCCTGATGTGATTCCACTTGTGTGCTCTCTGCAATTGTTTCACCCAATTCTGGGTGGTCTCCTCTTCTGGGTCTATCCGATGCGCAGGTGGCTAGCAGGGTTGCAATGTCAGCTTGCTTAGTTGTCTTTTTGGCCATGGTGGCTTCCGGGGTATCACTTGGACTGGCGTGCGGCGTGTTGGGGGTACCGAGGCGAAGGTTAGTCAGGCGTGCAATTGCTAGGTTGGGGCACTGAGCTGCGTCCGTATGTGCCTGGTTAACTTTTGATGGGACCCTCCACGGGCTGGGGCTCACCGCTATTGGGGGGTAATCTTCCCCTAGGTAGGGCTACGGGGAGGGGGAAGGCCTGGCCCCAGCTTGTGGCTGTCTGTACCTCCGCCTCTCACCTTGCACTGGGTGTACCTCCGCCTCTCACCTTGCACTGGGTGCCGTCCGATCACTGAAGACCCTGGAGGGCAAGTTGGGTGCCGGCCATCTCTTCGGTTTCCACTTCTGCAGCTTCTGCTGCGTTACGATGCGCCACAGTTGGACCCCGTTCCTAGGATGCACTTGGTGCGTCTCTGGCTCGGGCTTAGTGGCTCCCCTGGTTCGTTGGGGCTCGAGGGTCTGGGGGGCCCCTGCACTGGGGTGCAGCATTGAGACCAGTGCAGCCGACTGCTGCGGGCTGAAGGCTGTCGGTGTCCGTCTGCTGTTGCTGTTACATTAGGACACCTTGGCTGGAGCCATCCGCAGCTGGATCCCTCCTCTGCTCGAAAGTGATGTGCCGCAGGCTAGAGGTTCACTCAACCCGGAGGCTGCTTATGGCTCAGAGCACCTCCATTGCTGCTAGGTGGGCTTTGTGGAGCCGCCCGCCATTTTGAGAGCGGGTAATCTTAGCCCCCCAGCGCCGCTTCAAGCCCGTTTCGCCCTCCGTTCCAGGCATCCAGCAGTGCTTGGAATTAGGCTTTCTTGTGCAGAATCGCTTTTGCCATCAGGAACCTCGTCGGGATGCGCTCTAGAATGCCTATCACGGGAGCATTATGTTTGGATGTGTGGCGTAAGCCGGCAGCTCTTATGGAGCTGAACCGACCGTCATGGCTCCAAGCCCCGCCCCTCCAAACTAACACTATCTTAAGTTGAAAAATACAGCATTTCCTCTGTGCGAGATTGTGCGTTCCTGCCTGCCAGCTATGAAGACCTACGACAAAAAACCGGGACCACTACAGTTTCCAATGGGAACATAACCTTGAGAAAGGGGGCCAGAGCACCAAATACCGGGAAAGTCATGGCAAAACTGGCACATCTGGTTACCCTAATACCAGGGGATGGGTCATCCACCTCTTCCTAAAAATTCCCCACCTACTCGATGGCACCACCCATTTTCCACCCACGAATTCCTGGTGGCCGTGTCCTGTCCATCAGATAAGGTATAAATGGACCCTTTTGAATCCCACCACCTGGAATGGACGAGGTTCATATGTTAATGAGAGCTTCACTGCATACATGCTAACCCTCATGATTTAGTTGGGAGACTCCTGATTTTTCAGTGAAAAATACTGCTATTTTTCACGTTCTCCCCCCTCAAAATTCGTTCCCCAATGCATTCCTATGGGGGAATAGTCGTCTCCCGATTTCTCTGAAATCTCTCTCCCAGGTGCATCGGAATGTTGGCATGTATGTCCCTGTGGGACGTCGTGACCTACCAGTACTGAGTCTCCGATCACCAAATGAGGATCTCGCAGCTCCCTTTTTTGGTTTTATTTATCATTCACTCTCCACTGCTTTTCCCCCACCATTTGATCATCAATCCTCATAAAGCGTTCTGCCTCCCCTTTGGCCATACCAGAACAATCTTCCTGTGACCAATACCACAGGCCTGCGTGAACAGCCTGAATCCTTCATCTTGAAATGGGGGGCCATTGTCAGAACAAATTTCAGAGGGGTACCCATGTTTGCCAAAATGTTTTCCATTGCTGGAAGTACATCAGCCAGTGCTATTGAAGGTACAAACTCCACCTCAGGGTATAGATTCCAATGGTCAACCATCACTAAGAAATGATAATCCCGGGTCATGGACCCAAAATCAATGTGTACCTTGTCCCAGGACTTGTAGCTTCTCTCCACACTGACTGGATCGTCGGCGCCCTTTGCTCCGGAGAGGCTGCTTGGCACGATACATTTGACTTGACAAAATCATCGACCAATTCCTCTAGCCACGCGAATCGCACTTTCAGTGGATTGCCTTTCTCCCGCAGATTCCTCATCTTGATAGTCCATTGTCCAGTTCTGCTGCTTGGAAATGTTTCGCCAGGGGGCGTAGTGTACCTCGAATCCGTCTTGCTCGGCTCTCGATTGTCGGCTCCAGAAGTGACATCATGCGTCGTATATATAGCATGGCACTACGCCCCATGCTTCAGTTCCTTGTTTCCATGCACTTGCATGCTGCTTTGGGAACACGACTTTTGAGTTTTGTCCCAGTATCTTGTCGTATCACCGGGTTTCGGGCTTCAAACAATGCCGCGATTGTGAGGCAAAAATGTCTGTAACCGAACCCCACGATGTGTGTCTGTGGTGTCTAGGTGTTGGTCACGACACAGAGGTCTGTGTGTCGTGCTAAAAAAATTCAGCTGAAATCACTATGTGAGAGGGCCGGGAAACTGGCCTTGGGTCGACAGTCTGCAAAAATCTCTGGCGTGGTCTCTCGTCCAGTTTTCCGAGGCCAAGATTGAGGATCCCACCCCTGAGAAGGGGGTGGAAAAGAAGGGGAAAGAAAAACATCACAAAAAGGCCAAGAAACTGTCCCATTCCAGGAGCCATTCCTCGTTGTCTTCCTCATGGAATAAGAAGCGGCATTACCATCAATGGCGCGAGTCCAGCGCGTCGTCTGAATGAGGTAAGCCCTCGGCAGGGCCGACAACTCGGGAAGAATGGGAATTTTTTTTTTTTAAACCTCTAAGCTGCTGTAGGTGGGGCTCCGGCCACTGACCAGCAAGCTTTGGCGGCAAAAGCGGCACTCGGTGCGCCAAGCCAGCCACTCCGTCGTTGTAGTCGAAAACTCCTTTGGGCGTCACGCCTGCTAGGCATAAATGGCTGCAAGGCCAAGGCCCACAGCGTCCATTGGTCTCCTGAGCATCCCTCGTGCGGAAAGAACCATCGGCACCAAAAGCCACTTTGGCTTCGAAGCCTATTCGTCTGCGGTGAAGCCCTCGGTGCCGACAGTTGGTGATGGTTCGTTTTGTACCTTTGTCAAGTCTGGGATTCTTTGACTCATGCTGTCCATTTTCAGCATTAATGACCCGGATGATCAAGGAGTCGACCCCATTTACACAGGAGCCAGTGGTGCCGATTATTTCGACGACCACGCCGATCTTATTGGCCGTGGCACAAGGTCTGCAGGGCGCTAGTGGCCTAGATACTTCCCCGGACCTTGAGTTGCAGCAAAGCCAGCCCTACACTCCTGCTAATTCCAAGTTCAGGGCTCTGGTTCAGAGGGTTGTTGACACCCTTGGCTTTAAGTTGTCTACCATACTGCTTCAAGAGTATGAGCTCACTAATATCTTGGACGAGAGTCCCACAGTTGAGCATAACATGCCATTTAACCCATTCACTGCAGACCCTTTATCCTCCTTATGGCAGCACTATTCTCCCCTGTAAACGCCAATTTTACAGGGACGTATAGACTGGCCAGGGGAGACCCTTCTTTCCTCGCCACACGCCCTTCCCCGGAAGGGCTAGTTATACAGGCTGCCACTACAGACCAGCGGCATCCACTTCCAATCTGCCTCGGGAAAGAAATCGAACGCATTGGCCAGAAAGGTGTTCACCACAAACATAGCCGTTCACCACAAACATAGCCTGCGGATTTGCAAAATGCTCCTTCGACTTGTAGAAAGCTGTGGTACATGCTGCTGAATACATCTCTGAGGGTGCCATGTAGGATGGATTTTTACAGCTGGTGGAGGATGGAAAGGAGGTAGCTAAGCAGTCATTGCAAACTGGCTGGAAGTAGTGGACTGCGTTGGCCGATCAATGGGTTCAGCAGTGGTAATGAGGCGGCAGGCCTACCTGAAACTTCTGGCTTCTCCCTGAATGTTCAGGACCGGCTGTTGGACATGCCCTTTGAGGCAGACATGCTTTTTGGTCAGAAAACTGACTAATCCTTGGAGACATTTAAAAAATCCAAGTTGGGCCTAGCAGCGCAGCCGGCCAAACCTGCCTTTTGATTTGTCTCCAGAGGCAGGGGCTATAGGCGTTACGTACCCTATGGCAGGAAGGCGCAGCTCCTGCAAACCAGACAGGGGTAGAGGTGCTTCTTGCATCCCTCAAGGGGCAGAGGGGCCGCTAGAGGTCAACAAGCAGTGGTGGAGGCACCCACACCCTCTAAGCCGCTTTTGATTTTCCCTCCCACGATGCACTGGTTGGTGGATGGTTGGCAGGGCAGTGGACCCCGTGGCAGGAGATGCCTCTGACGCCTGGGCCTGGCAGTTGATTCAGAGGGGTTATTGTTTGCCCTTTCTAAAAAGACCATCCAATCAGGGGAGGAGCTCCAGGAAGAACTGAGAGCCCTGTTGTCAAAGGGTACAGTGGAAGAGGTACCTTCCGAAACAGAAAGGATCAGGCTGGTATTCCTGGTACCCAAGAAGGGAGGAGGTCTCTGTCCTATTCCGGACCTCAGGGCTCTAAACAAGTTCCTGAGGAAAGACACATTCAGGATGGTGATGAGAGAAATTCTCCACGCTCTTGAATTTCAGGACTGGCTGGTGTCAATAGACCTGCAGGAAACTTATTTCCATGTGCCAGTGCACCAAAAGTACAGGAAGTTCTTAAGGTTCCTCATAGAGGACAAGCAATATCAGTTCAAGGTGCTGCCCTTTGGGTTGACATCCGCTCCAAGGGTCTTCACCAAGGTCATAGCAGTAGTCGTGGCTCGCCTCAGAAGATCTGGGGTCCATGTATTCCCGTACCTGGATGACTGGCTGATCCAGGGAAAGTCGGCAGGGCACGTTTTCTCATCTGGAAGACACCTGCCTACTACTGCACATGCTGGGCTTCTCCCTCAACTTGAAGTCCCATTTTTTTTGCACCAGTTCAGCAGCCCCAATTCATCGGAGCAGTCCTAGACACTTGGGTAGGGAAGGCTTTTCTTCTCAAAGAGTCGGCAACATAACCCAGATGGTGCATTGTTTCAGAACCACGCCACCCTCCCAGCCGCTTTCTTCCTTCCTCCGCCTTTTGGGTCTCATGGCCTCCTGTATTTTTCTAGTGCCAGAGGCTAAGCTGTGCATGAAATCTCTTCAGTGGCTCCTGAGGGACCAGTGGTCTCAGTATCTGGGAGAACTATCGGATCACCTCTGTGTCCAGCCAGGTAGTCCGCAAACTCGGTTGGTGGAACACGCACAGAAATCTTATGGCAAGGAACCCTTCTGGCCTCCTTGGCCTCTGGCCCCATTGGTCATGGTAGCGTCCCTGAAGGGTTGGGGCACCCACTGCAAGGATTTGCACGTGAGCGGCCGATGGTCTCCATCAGAAGCCAGGTGGCACATCAACAGGCTGGAGTTGCGTGCCATCAGGTTAGCCGGGAGGGCTTTTGCCCCATCTCTCAGAGGGAAGCATATCCTCATCCTGACGGACAACACAGTGGCCATGCACTAGCTCCAGCAAGCAGGGTGGTGTGCACACTCGCCCCCTTTGCACAGAGGCGATACAGCTGTGGTTCTGGTTACGGGAGAACCAGATCTCGGTCTCTGCAGTTCATCTGGTGGGGGGAACGGAGAACATCTTGGCGGATGCTCTGAGCAGGCTGAGTACGGTCTCACACAAGTGGGAAGTGTGCCAAGAAGTCCTAGAGGAGGTGTCTGCTCTCTGGGCTACCACAGCAGTTTGTTTGTCACTGAGTCCAACAGGAAGTGCAAGCAGTTTTGCTGGTGGGAATTCCCATTTAAGGGCGCATTGGGGGATGTGTTTCTGGTGGATTGGACCTTCCCTCTCCACAACGCCCCTTCCCCTCACCCCCGATTCCCATCATCCCTTGGGTTCTCAGGAGGTTGAAGAGATTTTGAGCGTGCATGATCGTGATCACCCCGGATTGGGCGAGGAGAACGTGGTACTCTGATCTCTTGGATCTAACCATCTGTCTACCTCACCGGTTGCCTCGGCGTCCAGATCTCCTGACCCAGTCGAAAGTCGAGTGCTCACCCGACCCCAGATTCCCTCAACCTACATGCGTGGCTCTTGTGAGGATGAGGTATGATGACTGGGACCTCTCAGAGGAGGTACTTGAGGTGTTGCTGGCTGCACGCAGACCTTCTCCAAGATCTCTGTACACGTGCAGGTGGAGAAGATTTGAGTTGTGGTGCAGGGAACGCGAGGTTGACCCTTTCTCTTGTCCCACCACCACAGTGCTGGAGTTACTACTGTCACTGGCCTCTTCAGGTTACCACAGTCAAAGGGTATTTGGCAGCCCTGTCTGTGTTCAAGAGGTCCCCAGATCATGGTTCCTTCTTTACTATTCCGGTCATGGCCCAATTCCTGAAGGGCCTTCTCAAGAAGTTTCCACCAACCCCTTCTGTTGTCCCAGATTGGGATCTTAATCTGGTTTTGACCTACTTGATGGCTGCTCATGTACTTTGCAGCTGTTATCCCTTAAGGCAGCCTTCTTGGATGCAAACACATCTGCCAGGAGGGTTAGCGAGCTGCAAGCTTTGTGCTACAAACCTCCTTTTCTAAGGTTCTTTAGTGAGAAAGTCTCTCTCAAAGTCAGGCGCAGGTTCCTTCCTAAGGTGGTTTCAGAGTTTCTGTCCCAGTCTATCGATTTGCCTTTCTTTTACCTTCCTCCACACCCCTTTGAAAGGACACCCACAAGAGAGCATTAAACTTCTATGTTTCGGAAGTCAGACCAGTTCGTGGACCATTCTTTGTCTCGAAAAGGTCTTGCCATAACCAAACAAACCCTGTTACGTTGGGTTATTTTGTGCATGTCCGAGTGTTACCAATTGGCAGGCAGGTAGCTTCCAACAGGCATCAGGGTTCACTCAACCAGAAGGGTTTCGGCCTCTACAGCCCTCCAGAGTGGGGTTCCTGTTGGGGACATATGTCAGGCAGCCACTTGGTCATCCTTACATACATTCACCAAACACTATGCCTTGAATTGTGCACGGGGCGCTAATGCGCGGTTTGGTAGGCCGGTTCTACAGAATCTACTTTTTTAAAACTTTCTGCCCTCCTCCGTTGTTCTAACTGCTAGGAAGTCTATCAAGATGAGGAATCTGCGTGAGAATGGCAATCCATTGAAGGAGAAATTACTTACCGTAGTGATCTTTCATTGGATTTTTCTCCAGCAGATTCCTCATCGACCCTCCCATCCATCCATCGCTCAAAGTTCTGTGGCTTGGCACTTCTGTCCAAATGAGAATACATCTGGTGATGGCTTATATGACTGCTTCTGTCTCATTCAATATAAAAAAAACTAAATTCAACCATTGTTGTGTGGGATCACCGTGTTGGGATGTATCCTTGTTAAATTTGTTTTACCAGCTGATTAGTCTCCTCCTGTGGTTTTGCCTTCTGCAGCGTTCATGCACGGGGTGAAAAAATGAGGAATGGAAGAATGCGGCGTAGGGATGTGCTATATAGAGAGTTGAGACTTTTTGGGGATATATTCCCGCAGAGAGACACTTCCAGGAGCCACCTTGTTTTGTGCATATTAAGTAGCTTCAGGTTTTCACCCTAAGTTACTAGGATAACCCAGACGTGGAGCCCTTGCTCCCTTGTTTTAGAGAGGCCCAGCTCCACCTCACTGACTAGGCCCAACCAGGCCGAAACGTGTGTCTGGAGTTGCTGTTAGTACTCTTGTTCAGAAGAGAAATTCCTGGCATTTCAGTGCTGGTCTGCCTTTGGGTAGGACAAAGACTGTTATGTTGTGGATATTTCTCATCTGTGAAAGGGACGGTGAGCTAAAGAATCTGGTTAAGATGCTCCCAGGATATAGGCCAGCAGAGAGGCACTCCCAGGACCCCCTCCCCCCATTGTTTTGTGCTTTATATACAACACCTGATGTCCTTTCCGGAGCTGACGATAGAGAGCCGAGCAAGACGGATCGATGATCGACATCTAAGTCGAGATCCACTATGCCCCCTGGCAAAATTTCCATGCAGCAGAGCTGGATGATGGCTATCTATCAAGATGAAGAATCTGCAGGAGAAGAATCCATAGAAGGATCATTACGGTGAGTAATTTCTCTTTTGTCGTATTCGTGCTTTGGTCTTGGCTGTCCCTTGGTGCCCATGATGAGCCAGACCAATCACTTCAGGAATCGGTTGAGTGGGGATGACCAGGTGCGATCCTCAAATTAGCAGACCATCAGCCGCGAAGGTCAGTTTGTGTTTTACTTTCCACAGTTGTTCTAGGGTCAACTTTGCCGTTTGTGTGCGTTTGTCCAGATGTGTCAGCACCTGCTTCCAGTCACTACTCGTAATCACTTGTTGCATGATCTTGAAACGCTCGTCTTCTCCTAGTGCTTCTTTTATTTCCTGAATTGACATGGATTAGGGATTACCGCTTCTGTCACCAGGCAGACATGGCACTCTTTCATACATTCTTCTTAAAATGATCATGGGTCACTCTGGGACGCATGTCTAGACAGACAGACAATGTGCTGTCAGCTGTGAGCCCCTCCTTGATTTGACAGAACACTTCCTCTTCAAATGGCGTCCACTGCCATGGAATGTCTTTCTTTGTTAGAGTTTTCAGGGGCTCAGACAGAGTGGCCAAATTCTTAATGAATTGTCCACAGTACGCGACCATCCCTAGGAAACACTGCACTTATTTGCAGGGTTTGGGCATTCTTAATGTCTGATACTTTCCTAGGGTCAGGCGAAAGGTCTTCCTGAAATATATACCCCAAGAACTCAAATTTCCTTTGGAGAAAGACCCATTTCTCTAGCACCTTCCTAGACATTGCAGATGCTCAACCTCACTCTTGGCAAATACCAGTATATCATCACTGATCTTGATGTAACCTGTGAGGTGGCTCCTTCTGGCATTCTGATACACTTCTGCTGTGAATGATATGCTGAAACTTAGTCTCTTATAGCGATACAGTGCTTTATGCTTTGAGTAGTGAAGGTGTAGATGTACCTGGAATCGGGATGGAGAACTATTGATGGTATCCAGCCCTAAGATCTAGTTTGCAGAAGAACGCAGCTCCCTGCAGATCAGACACCACTTCGTCTATTGCAGATGTTCTAAGTCTTCCACGTTTTATGGCCTTATTTGGTAGGTGCATGTCTACGTATAACCGGGCTGAATTTGGTTGCTTGGGTTTTCGGACAACCGCATAGGGGGACGCCCATGGTGTTAGCACCTCCACTCACTCAATAATGTCCAGCTTACTAGCTTATAAATTTCAGCTTCAACTTGCTCTCTCCTATGCTTCAGGGCATTGGCTGGACTGTGCTATCAATGTGCAGGCGAATAGGATCGCCCTTCATGTGCCCAATTCCTGTGACCAGTCAAATGTTTGCACCAATGATTGAATGTCCTTTACGTACACGCCAAACACAAAGTTAACTACTCGTTACACTTCCACAGCTGCGCATCCAAGCAAAGTTTCTTCGCTGACTGCCATCCCATAGAAGCATGTCTTGATCTGCTGATCTTCCTGCCGCACTGTAGTGACAAATATTCTGTTCAGAGGCAGCGGTTTGGTCCCACCGAAAGTGAATATACAAATTTATCTGCAAGCCAGAGGTGGGGGCTGCATTAGTGCTTTATGTGAGACACAGCCATGACATTCACAATCAGCACTGGGGTGTCGGTTCTTTGTGTGCACACAATGTATCTTGGTTGCTGTTGTGTGGTTTCTTCATGTTTTTTTTTTTTTTTTTTCTTCCCTGCAACTAGCACACTTGAAATAGAGAACCCCTTGCCATCATCATCCACTCCCCCCAGACAGCTCTTCATCTTGCTCTGTTGGGTCCACCTGTGCCACTTTCTGCTTTCATTTCTGGAATTTGTGCTTTTGGCTTGCTCTTTCCTCTCGGTTGCATGGGTGGTGCTTCGGCACGACACACCCTCGCAAAGTGATTTTATCTGCCACGTGTGTCTCCTATCGCTGGGTACTCTCACAAGTTAGGCAGATTATAGCCACACTGTGCACACACTATTTATTTTGGTGCGTTTTTCACCTTTGTTCATGGTTCCATTCTTGAATGACCTTGCTGGTTGCTTGGACATCACAAATGCGTCTTCAACATTTTTTTTGCTTTTTTGACATCTGCCAGCTTATGCGACCTTCCCAATTCTAACATATGGGCCAATGTGATGCCTGGATCACAAAATATTTGCTTCCTCAGCTTGACCGGAAAAAAGCCCTGAATCAACTGGCCGGGCACTTCATCCTTTTCATCCAGCAACATGCATGTGCACGCTAGCTGGCAAAGTCTCACGTGGAATGCGCCAAGCGTCTCTTCTTCCTTCTGTTTGGCAGCTCTGAGGCCGAACCATTCATAGTCTACTTTGACCATCATGTAGAGCAAAGCAAAAACAAAGAGGTGATGGCTGGAAGGTTTAGAATGAATCTTAACCACTGGCATTGCTCTGGGCACCCTCCAGACCATCGTTCTTCGCCTGCCAAGCCATTACAGAAGGGGAAAGACCATATGCAAATCAGGCTTGGCCCCACCCCAAGAGGGGTAGTCCAGCCCGAACTGCTAGGTCACATCCCTTCTGCATGAGACCACAAGCATCCCCAAACATGTTTCGGCCTTGTTGGGCCTCTTCAGTGAGGAGTAGCTTGGGTCTCTAGGCCCAGCAGGCACAGGACCCACGTCTGGGCATACCCGTCCCACTCGGGGTGACAAAGCAAAAACAAAGAGCAGCCATCTCACCAGCATAGGATGCACCAGCTGAGCATAATGTTTTGAAAATCTTGTGGACTCTGTGGGATGTATTGACCCACTCCGCTATGCTATGCGGCATCACCCTGCCAGTTATGGTGAAAGAAACTGCAACGATGGCAGCAAAACCCTTGTGCGTGCCAAAAACCTACAAAAACCCTGTGCTTCAGCACACAAAAAGAGGGATGCCCAACCTACCACCCATGAAACATGTGCGGGGAAATAGAGTACACCCTGCAGAAAAGTTGCCAATGGACTCCATGACCAGCAAACGGAGTGCAGAGAGAGAAGCAGCACTATGCAAGTGAAACCCCAAAATGTGCCTACAAATGACATTTTCTTTGTTGCCAAAAACTCCAAAATGCCCATAACACAACACTTCTCAACATGCAAAATCTTGCCTGGTGCTCCTGGTGCTAAAATTCATGTATCTAAAATTCATGTATCTAATGAAACAGTGTGAACATACAAAGTCCCAATGTGAAGAGCAAAACATTCTTCAAACAAACTGTATTGTCTGAAAACTGGCAGCATATGCCAAAATCTGGGTGCAGTACCCGGGGCTATCTGAATGACAGCTGTCAGAGGAGTACTGATGAAACTTTAAAAGGACCTAAAACTAAAAAGTCTGCTGGATTAGCAAACATAAAATAAAAAGGATTGTTGCCAAAAAGGAATACAGATTTTAGTTGTTTTTTCCCACAGATTTTAAGGCCAAGAAAGAAATGTATTTATGTTTGATGTAACAAATTGGTTTTTTGCTGGATTTAAGGAGTTCATTAGCCTGGCTGAAACTGCTAGAACTGGAAAAACAGGCTTTTCTCCCAGAAGGAGGGCCTTCCTCTCAGCAGAAACTCACTGGGTGGTGTTAATTGCGGGTTAGAGCAGAATCTTGTCTACAGAAAGCAAAGGAAAAATGACAAAGCTGCAGCCCAGGAAACTGAAAGTGTGAAGGGGGTCGTAAATGGCCTCTGGAAGGAACAAACATGGAGGGGGATGCCCTGGGCTGTAGGGAGACTGGCCGCCAGGGGGCTCACGGATGCGGTCTTCCTCCATGTGAGCTCTGACCTGCGACCCTCAAAAGTGGCTTGAGCCCCCACTTTTGGCCCCCCACTGCATAACAACAGATCCACGAGTCGGGGGAACCGGACCCCCACATGCTGAGCGAAAATCTGGTGAAAATCGGAGTTCTGTAGCCCGAGTACAGCCTCCGGGATCGTGCCTCCCCCTCCAGGCCCTCAGTGCGACTTCACAACGGGGCACTGAGACCTGCGAAGCTCGGGACTGCTGGCTCCACCCTCTGCTTTCCCGCGGAACCTTCGAGCCACGCAGTGGGCCCCCAAGGCAGTTTCCGCCTCACCGCGCAGCCCCCGGGCACACGTGGACTGAGGAGACCCTCGACGGCAGAGGAGGAGCCGGCCCTTCCCGTGATCCGCGCGGCAAATCCCTTGCGCCAGGCACAGCCTGTGGCCCACCGTGCATAAGAGTGAGTGCCCCCCCCATCCGCTGATGCACTAGCCCATTACAGACGTTGTGCCTGCTCCCCGAGAGGCCTACCCAACCCCGACCTCACGTCCATGCACAGTGGCCCCTTACGAGAGGGAGTGTGCGGTGCAACCTCAGTTATCTGCCCGGAGAGGCTAGTCCCGCCATTTCCTGGAGAATATCCCTCGCCCCTCGTCGGGCTCGGTACGGTGTCGCCAGCCCCATTTCGTCGACAGGGCAAGCCACGTATCACACACCCTGACCAAGAGGATTGCACCCAACGCCTCTGGCTACTGAATCTGGATTTGGACGCTAGCTATGCCTCCCCTATTTAACTCGTCCTCCAAGCTCCCGACATCCGGACAAACCTCACTCCAGCACTGAACCCTGCCACAGGGGGCTGGGCCCCCACTCGTGGGCCGTGTGCCTTCCTCTGTACGTCTCCCAAGAGACACTCCTGGGACCCAGGCACCCGATCAGAGACCCTCCTCCATGCAAACCCAACAAGATCCACGAGTCAACCCGCATTCACTCCGGCACATTGCGGAACCCGCAAAGAACCTGAGGATTGCACGGAACTGAACACAAGGTGACGCATCCGGAGGGTAGGGCCCCTGACCCCAGGGCGTGTGCCTCCTCCCAACGCTGGACTCTCGTTACCCAGGACTTTCCGGAGATTGCCCTGCAACGCTCTCCAGTCCTGGCTCATTGCCTTGGTGTTGAGGGTAGTGCCCCCTTGCACCTACACAACGCATGAGCACCAAATCCAAACAACTAGCCAAATACGCCTACACCCTGCTGCACCCCGAACCTAGAACTGCCTGCACGATGTCAGCGGACCCCTCCGAAACAGAGGCAGTGGCTACCAAGGGGGACATAGCCGCCCTCCTCAGCGAAATCAGAAACATGGGCGCCAACTTGGGTGGCAAGTCGACAAAATGACCCAGAGGGTGGACAATATTGAGGAGAGGCTCAAAAGTGTCAAGAACAACCAAGCCTCAATTGACACACTGGAAACCCAGCTGGACCTCCACATGCGCAATATAGAGAAAAGAGAAGAAGACATGAAGTCTGAAAATAGACGATTTAGAAAACAGGGAGAGGCGTAACAACCTGCGATTATTTATTTATTTATTTATTTATTTATTTATTTATTTATTTTAAGAGAGGAGGACCTTAAACACACCATACATGACATCATTAGAGTCCTAACCGCGGATGACAATATCGATGAACCCACAGTAGAAAGAATACACAGAGCTGGAGGCCCACCAGGGGGTCCAAGATCGGTCCTGGCCAGATTTCATAGATATCAAGACAGAATGAGGATTCTCACTAAAGCCAGGTCAGGCGACACCCTCACCCATGGTGGAGCCCAAATAACCATCTTCCAGGACCTATCCTCGCTCACCTTAGCCCTGCGTTGCCTGTGTGGCCCGCTAACCAGATGGCTCAAAGACCAGGGCACGAGATATAGGTGGGGTTATCCCTTCTCCCTAACGTTCGAACATGGCAGCAGGAAGATAATACTCCGCTCCGAAGAAGAAATTCGGGATTGCATCGCGGATCTCCTAGACACCGGCCCCAAAGAGGGGTCACAAGACGAATCATCATGAGAGGGTGCGCAGCGGGGACCCCGAGGCCCAAGAAGGAAGAAGGTCAAAGGAGCTTGAAAATATAGGCGACCCAACGACACGCCGGAGAATGCCAAATGAAGTGACATGCATGTATCTTCTGACCCGGCGAGGCCTGTTCAAGAATTATGGTCTCGGAGTCCCTCCGTCACGTTGGAGATCGGTCTATCACAGCCAACAGAGCCGGCCTGTGACGAATTTGTCTCCAGACCCGGGACGGATGATTGACTGGCCGCAAGAGAACCGGAAACCGCATGTATCACTACATTTGTTACTCAGTCATAATAGTTGTTGTGTGTTAAGTTGTAATTCAAGTTGACATTTTAAGAGCGGGAGGGGCTCAAACTGTTGGTGAGATGATACTCATGCTGGGGGTCGCGTAGTTATGACCCTCACGGGCGGTCCGATAGTAGGCCGGTTGCAAGCACCTGGCTCGCCTCGGACGCCATCAATCCAAGGTTCAGTTCCTTTTACGGGAGATGTTGTGCGGGAAATAGGAACTGCCGACAACAGGTATTGAGTTCAATGCCCGGGAAGAGGGGAGGGAATCAAACATTTTCTGAAGTCCCATTGGATGTGGGACTATTGTCAAAAGACTTCCACTGCAGCGATTTATGATACGTACACAGGCGTGTGACCAACAAACTCACAAGACTCGCCACTCATTGGTGGACATGACGAATCAGGTGACCGGCATGGCACACTCAGAATTGGCACGCTAAATGTTAAGGGGCTAAATTCCCCTACCAAAAGATCGCTAGTTTCCCCGAGAACTCAAGAGGGCCAATATAGATATACTCTATCTTCAAGAAACTCGATATAGTAAAGGAGAGGAGGGTACTCTACCCCAAATGGGGCACCGAACATTGGGGCTCCGGCCCGCTTAAAAAAGCCGGGGTGGGTGTTCTCGTCAGCAAATCAATCTGATTTGAGCTCTTGAGGTCCTGGTCAGATGTGAGCGGTAGGACGCTGGTGTTAGTTGGCAAGATACAGGACACCATCATCACTCTCGCGTCTATATAAGCGCCCAATACCGGACAGTCCCGGTTCCTTCAACAAGCAATCCCCAAGGTCATGAATGAGGCAGAGGGAGAAGTAATAATAGGAGGTGACCTCAACACGTGGATGGAGCCGGATATGGATAGACAAGCTGGCACCCCGTCCACAACCCCTTCACAGGGCACCGGACACTCCCGGATTGTAGATATGATGGACGCCTACAATCTCACGGATGCCTGGAGATGCATGAATCCAACCCGAACAGCCTTCACATTCTACTCCACGCCTCACGCTACGTTCTCTAGAATTGACTATGTTTACATAACCGCAGCAATTGCCCCAGCAATGACGGCAGCTACCATATCGCCCATTACTTGGTCGGACCATGACATGGTGGTGGTCACTATAGATCAGATCGCTCTCCCTAGGCGGAGTTCCAAATGGCGGTGCAATGAAACACTTTTCAAGGACACAGTCTTTCGGAAGCAGCTGGAGTTGGACACTACTCAATACTTCGAGCAAAACAACGTAGGTGAAACTCCCATCAACATAGTATGGGAGGCGGGTAAGGCCACATGGAGGGGACTTCTCATTAGGGAGGGAGCAGCGAAAAAACGAGAACGCCTACTCATAGAAAACAAATTGCGAAATGAAATCGCCCAACTTGATCTTGCAGCTCAATCGGCGGACTCCGAAAGACCGCAGAGGATCAAACAAGCTAACGCCAAAAGAGAAGAACTGCGGCAGCTGGAAACAAATAGCATCATTCACAAGCTTCAATGCCTGAAGCAAAAACACAATGAGCATGGGAACAAAGCAGGCGCGTTACTCGCAGCAAGACTCCAAGGCCAACGCCGTGAACGATGGGTTCCAACGGTGCACGATACAGATGCACCCGCAGACCATCGTCCCCCCCCCAATATCCCAGAATCCTTCGCCTATTTTTATGGGAGAATCTAGACTTCACAAGATACACCGCACCCAGAGGCGATAACAGACTATCTGACCAAAGTAGCCATGCCGACCCTCCCATCGGAAACAACGCAGGAAACCCCTATCACGGGAGAAGAAATTACGGACGCAATTAAAAGACTTCCAATGGGGAAAGCACCAGGGAACGATGGGTACACCGCAGGGTTTTACAAAACTTTCCAGAATGCACTCTTCCCGTTCATGGTGATCCTCTTTGACAATATCCTCAGCACTGGTGTGGCACCCGACTCCTTTTCTGAAGCCCTAATAACGGTGATCCCCAAAGAAGGAAAGGACCCCAAGCAATGTGCCTCCTACCGCCCGATATCGCTCCTGAATATCGATGCCAAGATTTACACGAGGGTTCTCACCACGAGGCACACATGCCCACAATAATTCACAACAACCAAGTAGGCTTTGTCCTAGGTAGACATGGCGCAGACTCCACCCGCAAGACCCTCCACCTCATACACGAGGCCAGAAACCTGCCAAGCACACCAGCACTGTTTTCGATCGATGCGGAAATAGCGTTCGACAGTCGAATGGCACTTCTTGGAGGCCACGCTGAAACAAATAGACCTGGGACCCATTCTTCGACGAGCAATCAAGGCAGTCTATACAGCCCCAAGAGCCGCTGTAGCGGTGAATGCCCAGTACTCCTGCTGGTTTCCCCTCAGGAGAGGAACGAGACAAGGCTGTCCCCTTTCTGCGATTCTCTTTGCGCTCTCACTAGAACCCCTGGCCTGAGCCCTCAGAGCGGACACTGCCGTTGAAGGAATGCAGGTGAATGGCAGAGAATACAAACTGGCCCTGTATGCAGGCGACATCTTGCTCCACGTGGTAAACCCACTCTCGTCAATCCCAAGGGCGATACGCCTCATTGAGGAATATGGGATACTCTCCGGTTTTAAGATAAATAGATCCAAATCCACTGTTTTCCCGCTCCATGACCCATCCCCAGAGCTGCTACACGACCTTGAATGCCTTGGCCTGATTGTCGGTGGCCCGACAATGTGATACCTGGGAATCAACTTAACAAGAGACCTAACTCGACTCTATGAGGCAAACTTCCCGCAACTTCTAAGCACTCTCAAAACGGATCTTGCGAAATGGAAAACCCTCACAATTTCCTGGATAGGGCGCTTGAACGCAATCAAGATGGTGACCCTCCCACGCTTCCTATATCCCTTCCAGGTCCTCCCCATCACAATCCCGGACCACTTCTTCAAACAGACCAAGAAGGCCATATTGGAATTCCTGTGGGACGGAAAGAAACCCTGGATACCATATGATATCCTGATACTCCCGAAGGAGATGGGTGGAGTGGGCCTCCCGGACATTGAACGGTATTACCAGGCGACCCAACTCGGGATCCTCATCCCACACCTACTTAATAGAAAGGACCTGCAATGGGTCGAACTAGATAATGACATCCTGCTCCATGTTACTCTTGCGGAGTGGCTATGGGTCCCCATAGCAAAACTCATGAAACGCTTACGTGACCACCCAATACTGGGCACCATGTGGAACATCTGGAGGAAGGGGAAAGGGATGACCGGAATCACGACATGGCCTTCTCCACTAAGTCATCTCTGGTCCTCCGGGATCCGAGAGGAAATCCCCAAACACGCCAGATACCAGGCCTGGTTTGATGCCGGACTGGAGAGAGTAGGCCAACTGTGGAGAAACGGGAACTTCATCTCGATCTCGGAACTATAGGAGGCCCTCCAAATCCATCCAATTCCAATCTTTTTGTATCTACGATTAAAAGGGGTCATGTCAAGGAAGGAATGGAAGGAAGCCACACAGCAAGAGCTGTCACCGTTCGAAAAGATACTGGACACGGCCAACTCATCGAAGGGTTTAATAGCGCGTATGTACAGGGCCCTGATCACCAAAGACCAAACTCCAAGTCTTCGCCTCAAAGAGCGATGGGAAAAGGACTTTAATAGAGAATTTGAACAACACGCCTGGGGAAAAAATCTGCGAAACACCAGCTAAAGTATCAATCGCCACCCAGTACAAATTACATGCTCTGAAACTGCTCCATCGATGGCAGTATGATCCTTGCAGACTCTCGAAAATGTTCCAAACGTCTAGCCCAAAATGCTGGAGACACTGCGACATGGACGCCGATTACTGGCACATGTGATGGAAGTGCCCCAAGGTACGCATCTATTGGCAAGAGGTCCTGGGATGGATGAAAACAATTAGATGGCATAGAAAGAGTCCTATCCCCTCTCCTGATCTTATTTGGCCTTGAAGAAGACAGAGTGGTACGCGTAAAAGGGTTGATATCCCCCCTCCTGTTGGCGGCAAGGGCTGCCCTAGTCATCAAATGGAAGTCCCCGCGCCTACCTGACAAAAAAGACTGGCTGCAAATCGCCATGAACATACACACAATGGAGAAAATAACCGTGGCCCTCCATGACAAGGCCGCGCGACAGGAGGAAGCCTGGATGGACTTCACAGAACAATATATCGCAAGTACAGCCGTTACCGACTCGCAGCTCTAACCATAACGCCATTCAACGGCCCATACTCGGAAAAACGAATAGCGATCTACGTACTGCCTAATAGCCATCCCAGTCACAACCTTCACATAGAACCTATTACACCGACGGAGATCAACGTCACACCGCCACTTAAGACAATTTCAGCTGACGCCGACACCCGGAAGTCGTCAAAGAATGGACATGGGGGTGGGGGGGTCAGGGGTTCGTACTATAAATCCATCCAGAGTGGACATGTATGTTACTAGCGGTTTGTTATTGAAGTGGATCGCGATGATCTTGTGATATAACCAAGTTTGCTCAGTTATGTATTCACCTGACTGTTCACTTTTGATGTAAAAACCCAATAAAATTCAAGTTGAGAAAAAAAAAACATGAACAAAGAACACATTTTTAAAAGACTCATAACTTGCTATTCGAAATGGTGAAAAATATAAAAAGGACAGAGTTGTTAATTTAATAATCTGGCTGCACGTGTTAAGAAGCGGTAGAACTGTGTTACATGTTGTGGACAGGAATGGCAATATGTGATTTTATGCAAAATGTATTACTGTTAGAATTGTGAAAATGTACACGCATATGCACATTTGTGGAAATTTGCATATAATTTGGAAATTGTGTTCATAGCGAAAAGGGCAAAATTCTGTAGAAAGTTGAGACAAGATCCCACCGCTGCGGGGTTTTGAGGAATAGCTGCTACGTAAAATATGACATCTTTTGTGTGTGATTTGTATAAAGGTGACCAATGTAGAAATGTATATTTAGTATCAAATCCGATTTTGAGACCAGTGGCTAAAGGGAGGTCTCTGAGGACTGTAAAGCAAATCATTAAATGTGAGATCATCCGGCCTTGATCCAATCACTCAAATTGCATGGTGGAGATGAAGTGTGGTCCTATCCCAGCTCACTGGGGCAAGCTTAGCTAAGCCGGCCCATACACCCCCTTTGTGATGTCATTTTAGAGGATAGAGACGGCTGACAACACATAGGGACTCACAGATCCACTCACTTTCCTGATTCCGGCGAAGCACTCTGATCCAGCATTCTACATCCAGCTTTAATATTCTTCCAGAACCAGATGCAAAATCTCTTGCCAGCAAATGGAGAACTATTGATTTCCAGCAAGTCCCAAATCCTCAAATGTATTCTCTCCACCCAGTAAAGGCTGTGTGGGGGTGAGGAGGCCTTTTGAACCAGTATCCTGAAATTCTCTGGCTCGCCACCACTATGCTTGCCTGAGGAACTCGCAACCCGGCTGATTCAAATACCCACACACTAGGAGGGCAGATCCTGTGAAAATCCGGTGACCGGCATAGCTGATCCAGTACCGTGCCTGATGTGCTATCTTTCCTAGACCAGACCAATCCTATGACCAGAGCTCACGGTCCATTTAATAACTTATCCTGTGAGTATTAATAGGAAGAACTGTGACCCATAGTGTATTTACTTTGCCTTATCCCTATCTCTAACCCATCCTATCTTTCATTCAGAACCGGTATTGTTAGAACCATTTTTGCGCTGACCCTTTTCTCATCTGAAGAAGTCGAGTTTCCTTGGCAGGCGGGTAACCCTGATCAAGTGACTGTAAGGTCCCTCTGTGATATTCGCTTTTTCATAGTCCTCCCCTAGTGTAAGCAAACCCATTTGTCATTTTCAAAAGTGCATTTCTGTATTCCCTTCTCGTGCCTATTTTACAAAAACGACCTTTACTAAAACCTCTATAACTTACTCAGTTTTTGTGATAGAAACGGAAATCAGTGCGTTTCTCCCATTATCGCACAGTGAAAAGTTTGCTGCGAGTTTAAAAATCTGAAAGGTTTACACCTGTAAAAGAGCTTTAAACAGCTTCTTACTTGGACCTTAAGATTTCAATTGTTTTCTGCTGACTAAATCATTGATTGTGAATGTTTGCACCTATTCAAAGCGGCTCCCATCGGAATTTATAACAATTTCAGTATTTTTGAACATATTTGGTGTTTTTGCCCAGTCAATTCTAAAGACAATTGTAAAAGCCATTCGGAGAGCTGAAAAGTCAATTCCGTTTTTCTCTTGTGTTTTATGGGGGAAGGTGGGTCTGATATTCTGTTTGATTTGTGCTATTCTTGAATACCTGCTCTCGCCTCCTATCTCTTTACATTGCCTATTGGGGGTTGAGGGGTGTTGCAGGGGGAACCTTTAACCATGGTGCTATCTGATCTGAACCAACACCAAAGTATTATTTTCTGTGCTGCATTTGTTTTGCTCATTACTTATTCCTAGTGTATTAAAGAGATCCTTCAGTTTTCTGTCAGCCCATTGGTGATTGTTGTTTATCTATTAAAACTTATTGCGATTACATTTTCAATACATAAATAAATATTTACCTTTGCAAACCAGCATGATTCCTGGTTCAGTGTGACCGGGGTGGGGGGGTTCCAGGAGAAGAGTGTGATATGAGTGGTATATTGTTCAGAATATTGAATTTATAGACAAAAGATAAATAAGGGTTTCAGTTGTGCACTACATGCTGGGCTTTGACTTGTGTGTGTGTGCCGGATTGAAATCACTTACAACTGCAGGTCCAGCCGAGTAGAGCAAGGTTGACTGCTTTGCATTATTGTTGAGTTCACCTGTGGCATTGAAATACATGTCTAGCCTCTCAACCCATGAGCAGAGCTAATGATCCCTGTTGTCTGGGAAATCTCCCAGCATCCTGGGCACTCTCGGCCAAGTCTGCCATGATATCCACACAATTAAGAAGTTCACCTCTGACACAGTTCTCTAATTTAGTAGTGCTTTCCATTACCCACTCTCAAAGCCGGATCCCTACTAGCAGTAAAGAGATCGTAAATGAATTATAAAAAAATATATATATATTTGGTCAGGTGTGCTCCCTAGTCCGCAGAGCTGTTCCTAAGGTGCACAAGCACTCCTGCATGGAGCTGCAACCTCAAACTGTGGGCTCATGAATATTTACCCGGCACTTAATGTGAGTCCCATTAGGCATTGGGTGCATTAGGCTGTGAATCTGACCCGACCTGCTGATGCCGTGCCACACCCCGGGTGAGCACGCTCATTCTTGTCGGTCTGTGTTGATGGCACACCGAGATTCAGTATGTGCAGCAACTCTCCAGTCGACTTGCTCACGTGGCGTTGCACATGCCGCACAAGGGATTCAAGGACCCCCTTGACGCCAATGTTGTGCTGTGAGCCAGCACACGGGCCTCTGCTCTGGACCCTCAGTGAACACGGATCCACACAGAAATCGTGTTCCTGTTTCGGGGTCTGCTTTTACTCTGTTGAATCACGTAGCGTGATGCTCCATTTATTTAGAGCGCTTGTTGACATATCCGTCCCATCCCTCTTAAAAGCACCATCACAGTAACCAAATAAAGAACCAGTAACGAAAAAGCTACTCTCACCTGTAAGGGAGGCATGGTATCACACCGACACAAGAGATACAAGGTTCAAGGGTGTTTATTGAATAACAAGGGGAGGGAAAACTCCTATGTGGCCCTATATCTTAAGATGGGAGCAAGCTCTACCATCAAATAATAAAGAACACAGTCCTAGTCATGTCTGTCAAAATAAAGTGGCCTATACTAAATAAACCTATGGCCTTCCCTTACACTATTGCAATAAATGGGTGCATGGAAAAAGGTGTATGTAAAGGAAAATCAGTGCTATAACATAAAAGATCTAGATGGCTGAGTCGGCTCTAATCCCTACGTCGGACAGCACAAAGTAAGGCGGCCCCCGTAGACAGGATGAGACACTCTGGCTCAGGTTCTTAAAACAAAGGCAGTTCAAAATGTGGCTTGAGGCCCGTCTGGCCTTTCACGTTAAAGTCACTTTTCTAGCTTTCCAAAAGTTCTTCCACGGTTCGTGAACTTTTTGTTGAAGGTCTCCTTCCCTTGGGCTCGGACCTCTCAAAGCTTTAACAGTTCACAAAGGTCTCCATCAGCCTGGATCGGACCTCTCAATCACAGCACTTGCAGGGGTCCCTTCCCCAAACTTAATTCAAATTTATTAGGTGTTGCATTCCCCTAACCTATCACACATCCAGTCTCCCTGTCTCCCTCATTCTGGCCTCGGACTGTTACCGATGTCGAAGGCTTTCAAATGTCCAAGGCTTTTACTATAGACCTCCGCAGGACGACTTCGACTTTCTCAAAGTTCACTACAGGTCTCCCTCTACCAGGCTTGGACCTCTCACTTTGCAACTCAACGTGATTCGCTTTCCTTAGGCTTCTCTTGCCTTGAAACCAAACATAGTTCATATCCTTTAGGGTTCCATCAGTACTCGCCCAGCAGAGACTTTCGACTGGGCACTGGCGCTATGCTGGACCACTCTGTTCTTTCGCTCTGTCCTCTCGGGGGGGGTCTCCCTCAGCCGGGCTCAGACCCCTCGTTAAAGTTTCTTACAAGAGTCTCCCTCAGTGAGGTTCAGACCCCTCTTGATTTGCAAAGTTTTAAAGTCTTTGGGCTTCATATCCCAGAATGCACTTTTCTTATTTTGCTCCCGCTTAGTCGGCTACCCTATACAGCATTCCAGGGTTTTGGGAGCTGCAGGAGGTAAAGGGGATAACTTGTTGAGATCAGGGTCATACCACCTGCCCCTGAAAGGCCTGGGTTTTCCTGTTCTGACCAGGGGAGTAGCTCTGGTGTGGGCACTGCCAGGTAACCCCCAGCTGCCCCTGGTTTGGCTTCCTGGAGTTAGAACTCCCGCTCCATACTGCAGCCTCCCCTGTACTCATAAGCCCGCAGTTAGGCAGTCTTTCTTCCTCCAGGCCTAATAGGGTCTCTTCAGCTCGAATTCTCTCCTCTCAGCCTCTGCGTACCATCCAGAATCCCTAGCTTGCTCAAAGTGTGTCTGTGTGTTCCACCTTTTATACTTCCTGGGAGAGGTAAAAGGTTTCAGGTGGGAACCATAGGAATCCCTGGGAACCATAGGAATCCCTGGTGCATTGGATTCTATGGGTAATCTTCATAGCTTCCTCTCACCTCTTCTTCGTCCCAGTGGTTTGGTAAATGGGATTTCTAGAGTGGGGGTAGGAATTTTGGCAGTAGTAGTTTATTTTTCGCAAGATGGTAAAAATATAATCGGAAGAAGGTGAACGACTTTGTTTTTGTGAGAGATAGGGTGTTTGTTCTCCTACGGCTCCCTTTGTTGTGGGTACCTGTTGGAATTGGGGAGGGGCAACGGGACAAGATTTGCAACAACCTAAAAAGGTGGTAGGGGTGTGTTGTGAAGAGGTGGATACCAAGTCTTGCCATCAGATGTCTTGCCCCCCACTCCCAGAGGACCCCTCACCCAGGTGATCCGCCTGCACTTGTCCACCCCCAGGGTCTGGATCCAAAGGCGATGGCAGTGCCCTGGCAACCTGAGCAAGAGATCCCCAGGTTCTAGATAGTGAGACACCCTTTGGTTTTTCACACACCTCACGCAGAAGAACGTGACTATTCTGGGAAAAAGCTGCCATGTCATTGGTATTTAGTTAAGCATGTTTGTGAAGTGTAAGTATGTTGAAGAAGGAAGCTGTCACAGGGGTGGCATGGTTTTGGTAATAGACTTTTATTGCTGTGTGAAAAAAAGATCCTTACTATCCCAAAACCAATACTAAAATGATCTGTCAGAATGTCCGTCAACGTAAATTCCACCATACTCTGTCAAAAACGTACTTATAATCCCTCACACTATATAACTAAAAAGTAAACTTAGCAAAAAGTTCCTTCTTTAAGGAGAATGGCTCCCTTTTCCTCCTTCTTCAGTAATGTTCAAAAGAGTGTTCTCTCAAATCAGTTACCAGGTGGAATGACTCCCTTGCCCTGGCTTGTGGGTTTCACCCAGTCTTTGCACAAGGTCTCCTCCAGATGACTGGCTTCCTTCTCCTGGTGCAGCTTGTCATACTCTTCAATAGAACCAAGGGTAATGACTCCCTTTCCCTGGTATGATTTGACACACTTCACAACAATGCCAGGGGGAATTACTCCCTTTCCATTGCGTCTCTGGTTCAAGACTCAGTTCAGAACCAAGAGAATGCCTCCCTTCACTCGGTATGTGTTGGTACAGTTCAGTGCAAGGCCAGGCCGAACGACTCCTTTCCCCTGGCGTCTTTATGAAAACTCCTGATTTGGTACCAGGAGAATAACTCCCTTCTCCTGGTATGACTTGATATATTTGTTTCTCATTGCTTTCAACTTACTCACACTTAATCACGTTGACTGGTTCTCAAAAAAAGTCCAAGATCTTGTCTTGTGGTCAGTGGTCTTCCTTCTCACACTGTAAGGAGGAATATTTCCTCTGATGCTCTCTGTTTCTAGTTTTGTGTCCCAGACCTTTCTCTGATATTCAGTGGCTTTATGGGCGCCACAGCGACGAGGAAGCATTTACAAGATGCTTCCCACGTCAGCAGTTCCCTTTATATCTCCACCGGTCCTCCCGTGCCCCCTTTTGCCTTCACGCAGGTTTACGTACTACTCCAGTTCCTACAGGGATGGACCTTTTACTCAACTGTTTCCAGGCACCTTCTCCTTTAGCTGGCAGGCTGCACACCGTTCTCACAGATATCCCACCGTTGCTGTCTTGACGTCTTTGTGGGACCCCTCGGTTCACCTGGCCAAGATTACGCCACCGCTCTTCTTTTCAGGATTGGCAGAGGGGTCTGCTCCTGCAGAGTCGCTGATCGACTTTCGCAGCGTCTTGCCGGCGTCTGCTGCTCTGCTTGCGTCTGTCGGTATTCAAATCTCCTTGATTCCTCGGACTCTGAAGACAACGCAGTCAGTCTCCAGTTTGCTTTATGTAGGAATGGTTCCACCTCCTCCTATCGTCAACCCCTGCAGTGCATAATTGCGGGGCGCTCTTCATGATTCCGGTGAGCCACCATGTGGCAGTACTTGAAGGTGTAGTCTTCAGGTGTAACGCTCCCCTGGTATCTACGGGGACGTCACTCAGCCTGTTCTGACCTCTTACGACCTCAAACCCTTCCCTGGAGTCTACTCGACTGGAGACTGGGCCTTATTTAGTGTGCTCTCCGTCCTGCTTTCAGCGCAGGGGCGCGTTGATTGATGCAGGCTCATTGCTGCCTAGTTACTTCACTGGCAAGAGTCCGACAGGTAAGTATGAGTCTTTTGAACAGTTCTCTAACTTCGTTCCTTTCCTTCCTTAGATGATGGCCGGCGTCCGGGGATGGTGACGTGCTGCTGAGATGAGTAGCGCTGAAGGTGAGTGAGAGCGCGATGCAACCCTTTCGTATTTGTATTGAACGGATTTCTTTTTCTGTGTCTTTTAGGTGCCGCAATGTTTTCAGCGTGGATGCCGGTTATGAAGAAGAAATGTGGTGAGTAAGTGCGGTATGCGGCGCCTCTAGATGTATCCACGCTAGCCTGGAGTGTCTTTTCCCTCTTTCAGATGGATGAGAAGTTCTGGAGACAGAGTTCCCCCAGAGCGGCTGGGATTCAGGTAAGTGTTTGAAGCTCGTACAGTCTTTAAAAATAAGCGAAGATTTGCTGAATGCTTACTGATGCCTTTTTTCTGTTCTTTTCCCTTTTCCTTAGGAAGCGGCGTGCCGGGATGGGAATGACGCCTCCGAAGATGCCCGCAGAACAGAAGGAGCGATGAATGATGGGCAGAAGCGCCGAAAGGTAAGGCTGTTCCTAACGGTGTTCTTGTTCTTGCAGGAGCTGAGCGCAGAAGAAAGATGCAGGCCTACTGGAGACCGATCCGAACACAGTGAGTGTCACGCTGCAGGTGCAGAAAACACAAAGCATGTTTCTCAGCCTGGGCGTGGCTTAAATAGTCTCTGGGTATCCCAGGTGTCTCTGGGCTGAACCACACCCAAAAGACTAGACTGCACATGCAGTTCTGGGAACCGAAATATGTGGGGGCATCCATCTTGTCCCCATCAATGCACTACAAGTCCAATCCCCAATGTTATCCTATGGGAGTGAGTGAGTCTGGTGCCACAAGCTCCAAGTCTGACTCCAAGTGGGTCTTTGGAGGGATGGAGAGGCCCTTGAGGGCTATGTAGGTGATCGTAGCCTGGCTCCAGCCTGACATCTTGGAGGGCTGGGGACATGAGGGGCAGGAATCATGACATCAGGCTTTGCCCTAGTCCTTCCTACTAGGTTGGTTTCATCACTATGGCAATAATACATATGCTTGCTCTCTAAATAAGGATTGGAGGTGGAGTATAGGATCAGGGAATGTGTGGGGGTGATGGGGTTTTAAGGGCTGAACCCCAGGTGGTTGTCATTCTCCCCAGAGGGAGGTGTTATTCCCCATGAGGTCCTCCCGCATTAAACCACTATTGAGTAGAGGCTTCACCTCCCTAGCGTCATGAGAAAGGGCTGCTCCTTGGGGAGAAGTGATAACACCTCATAAATTGTTGCAGAAGCTTCTACACCGGATTGTTATTTAACTGGTAGCTTTGAGGAGATTGTGTAGTTCCAATCAGTGCTTATATTTTTCTAAAAAATAGAAGTGCCAAGGCTCAAGTATTTTCTAGCACTCCTATGACTCATTAGGGCAGGCAGCTCCCCCATTTGCCCCCCCCCCATTGTTGCTACCACACAGGACTGCTCCCCAGTCAACATATTTTGGGGTAAAGCTGCAACTGGCTCATTGAGGATGATAGATGCGTTTCCTGTGGAAGATGTGCGCTTTACAGATACCAATCAACATAACAAAAAAAATCATGCTAGTTGTGACTTGAAATAAGATAAGTGTTTAAGTGCTTTTATAAACGCATCATTAACATTTTGCTCGGATTCTAAAATTGGCAAGTGGAACATATTGACCAAACATCTACAGCAAAAAAAGAGCCTTCATGCCGCTTTCCATGGAAAATTGTTAGACATGTGCAGGCAAAATTATTGATGAACTTGTCTGTCACAAGCTGTAGCAAGATCATATTGAATAGGGTGGCACTCTTGATGCAGAGACCCTACCTACACCATTGTTGCTTGTTGTGTGACTACAACAGACTAGTAGTTGGAATAATAAAGTTGCCAAAACACCACATCCTAATCAAACGGAGTCTGAGACAATAAGTACAGTTGCTCAGAAATAAGTGCCAGGACTGAGGCCTGGCAAACACACCCACAAATTAAGCACTGGTACAATGCTCATGCCTTGCACGTGTCCCGCCTCTCTACACAGCTGATGTTTTATCTTGTGTTTAAGATCGGGCTAACACGCTTCTGGCCCTCGTCTTCCTGCCACTGTACCTTGCTCGTCTGTTGCTCCCCCTGCCTTGTGGCTTTTTCCAAGGGCCTCATACCCCTTTCCAACTACTTTGCGCTCTTTCTGGTGATCACCCCCGCTCTTGCTTCAGGATCTCCATGGAACTTCTCTGCTGTGAAGAAAACGCACATTAGTACAAAACTTACCAGGGTAGGCGGATGGAACGGGACATATTTTTCCTGGTTCCCTGCCTGCTGACTTCAAAAGCTGCAGCATCTCTCTTACCCCTGTGTTTGTATGACCTGCACCCTCCAAGCCTCTGTGGCCTGGCCTGGTATGCTCCTGTCACACATTTGCACCAGTGTCCTGCTAACCACCAGCGTCCAGGAAGGTCTCTATGGTCCACCCTGTCTCCCACCCACGTTTTCATTCTGACGCTAAACTTCCTCTTTTCTGAGCCTTTGGGCTGGCGAACCCAGATATGTCCAATGCTTGTCCTCTGGTGCTCGGCTCCTCAAACTGTGTGCCGGATCACAATGGAGTACCTCAAAGTGGTCGTAGGCGCTACATGCAGACAATGCCCTTCAAATTGGTTAACTTCTTTCTTTACCATTTTAATGGGCCTTGTTACCAGTTGGCCAGTGAGGGTAAAATGCAGCGGTAATAACGTATACTGCTGCATTACCGCACCGCTGAACTATGAATTTGGCTCCAGCTATGAGCTTGAGGTAAATCTTCCAACTTTCCGCCAAATTTCGGCAGAATTACTGCTGCAATAAATCTCCTGAAATCCCCCCATGGAGTCCTGTGGACACTAATTAAATGGGGACTAACACTGCCACTTGCAATCCGGCGGCATTACCAGCGGGCGAAGTGGTGGCAGCGGGAATTCTGCTTGGTGGTATCTTGGCAGATTACTGCCGAGATATCACCAAATTTATGAGGCCTAACGACTTAAACTCGTAAAAAAAAAAAAAAAAAGTTCACCTAATGGCTGTTGTGCATGTTGTTGAGAGACTCTATGAAAGAGTATGATCTGAGGGGAGAGTTTTTTTTTCTTCTCATGTTACAAATGTATTCATGCCAAATCAAGGACGTCAATGACAAAAAACAAAATATATCAGTTCATGTCTCATTGTTTTACTCGCTATGAAACACTTTTAGCCAGGAGTTTGCCAGAGAACTTGCATCAGAACTGCGAACGAAATCTCTATATTCTCATATTTGATTTAAAACCCTTTGGGGCGAAACGGGAGATGATCATCGTTCTGTTCTTCTGTTCTTCTTCGCATTAAGTGCACTGGTGGTTGGAGGAAAGGTTGTAGCAAACGTATTGGAACTCTTTTTAATGAAATCATAGACTTATAGACTTGTTAATGTTTAAATAGATTATATAAAAAATGTTTAAAGTGTTCCCGGCACCGAACGAGAGAAACTTATCCAACTCTTTGGACAGATTAAATGGCGTTAAAACAAAGTTGGGTGTATGGCTGTGCTTAATATGTTGGGGCCCTTCCTACGGTTGAGCCCCAGAATGTATTTATGTGCATCCACACCTGACTCGGACTAAGTTCAATTTTATAATGTGACGGTTTGGCAACTTTATTTTTTTGTAACTGTTAGACAGACTTGGTCACAAAGCAATCAACAACGGTGTGTGCCACGCTGGCAGGTGACACGAGTGAGCAGTCGTTCTATTCATGCAAACACACTGCTACTTAACCGACATTTGCACCAAGCAGCTACTGTGATTGGCAGCCCTACTGCAACCGGGTGGGTGGCTCGGGTGTGTGGTGTGGGCTGCATCAGCATCGGGTGTGCCAGATGCAGCTCACTAGTTCAGCAGGCATGCACACGTTTATGTGCCAGCGGCATCATAACACTGGCTTTGCTGCGCCTCTGCAGTCGGGACTCTTCAGTAGGCACGTGCAGGGCCTCGTTAAGGTGGATACTCCCACTTGTATTTCCTCTGGTATGCAGCCAATGTGTGGTGCAGCAATATTCAGACACATGCCTGGCTGCAAACTCACTGGCACGTGACTGCCAACAGGCCTAGGTCACCAGAGCATTTAGTGGGGCCAAATGGCACTCTTCAAAGAGAGGACACCAGCAGGACAGTCACCAGCCAACATCACCACCAGAAGGGTTAGGTTCATGAAAAGGCCACAGCCAAGGAAGAGTGTTTGAGTGCCAAACTAAAGAAGATCTTGTGTTTGACTGGAAAGTGCATTAGGAAAAATCACATTCACTCTTTTCTGACAAACCTGCTCTTCATTGGTGGTGGACCAGTTTTACAACCCTTGTTTGTAAGAACCGAGGTCTAGATTTGCACTATACTCCTGTAATGTTCGCTTTTATAACTAGCACTACATCGTCAAGTTTATCAACCTCAGAAAGGAAAGGTTGTGTCTGCTTTGCTGCGAGTTGTTACTGTGATGTCGTATGAATTGTCTGCAACAAATGCTTAAACGCACTGAGCTATGGTCTGAAAGGTCATGGCACTCGCTGAATTTGCATTTCAACTTTGGTTTTTGTGCATGATCAATATATTCCTCAAAGTAAAAAGAAAACGGTACACCAGTTGTTAGATAGTGAACACAAATGATGTTCTATAGTGATGACTGAACACATTACAGGATTAATAGTTCAAATCTAAGCTTAGTTGTCAACAGCAATGCGGCGTCAGCAGTGGCCGAAGTATACAAAAAGTAGTAGTTCCCTGCTGGATAACCCCCCCCCCCCCAAACCCTATAACCACACCCATCCCACTCGCTATAGAAACCCCATGCCTGGGTTGCGCCTTTTCCTCCATTCCATCTCCATCACTGTGTAAAGGCTGAAAGAAACGACGTAAAAGAAAATGCTAAATGCATTTTAAACGGCCCCCATTACCTTTTATTCACCGTCACCCTCAGAATGCAGCTTTATGTACCCTTCCCTTTCTAATCATCCACCATTCGCACCTCTTGAGGGGGATGCGAAAGATTGCGCCCTTGTGTCCCAGGCACCAGTGAACAAGTAGTCCACAGTTGCAAATGGCAATTCATTCCTTTTGTGTCAGACAGTTTGAGTAGTACACTTGGAGTTTTTTGATAAAATGTGATGTAAATTGTGCCATTTAAAGAATATTTATTCAGGAACGTTGGTCAAAACTACTAGCCGCATAGTGAAGCAACTCGTCAAACTGGACCACATTGGCCAAATAAGTGGCCCACTTTGACCCCAAAAACTGGCCCACACTAGCATTTTTGGTCCGAGCATTTCCCTATAGGTTAGGCGATTCCGAGCCTGGTTTTTCCCCATTTGCATCAGGAGTAAGTTCTGCACTGGCTTGGTTATCTGTTGGCAGTTGCGTGTTGATGGTTTGTTCACATCCTTTATTTTATAGCAATTGGGTATCTGTATTGCGTCTCTTGAGGCCTGGTTCCTGAGGCATTCTGGGGCTGTTGGTTGCCTCGTACGTTACCAGATTCTTGAGACTCATCAGTGAGTTGAGGTTGTTGATTTATGCAGTCTGTTTTCTGATACAAGGAAAATTGTTCGGAGTGTCATTTACTTGAATGGCACCAATGCATGATGTCCTGGAGAGGTATAATCCAGGGGACCAATGAAATCCATGCCCATCTTTTCCTATATTTATCCAGTCTATTCTACTGGCATCATGGGTCTGATATGTGTGATTTATTTATCGCCTTCAAAAAAGCAGCAGATGCTGTTATGTGGTGTCACATGTCCCCACCCAAGCCTGCCACCAGTACCTTCCATGTAAGCAGCGCTTGGTTAGAGTGATGCCTAAATGACTTTCGTGGGCTAACGTCAGCAATGTGTTAATCATTGGCCCCTGGCAATCAGTTTGTTGTTCTGGTGTAGAAGATCGTCTTCCTCCTTGATGACTGAGGCAACTTTGCTGTAGAGTTGCAGACTCGTGCTTTGTGTAAGACTTGGTGAGTTGAAAAATTGTGCTATCCTTTATGCTCTTTCTCCACTCGTCTGCAGAAGGTGCCCTTTGGTCGTTTCTTCTGTTGCATCTTGAATGGTGGGTACCACACTGTAGTTCATATTGCATTCCATGCTACACCTGCTTGCTTGTTTTGCCACCCGGGCACATGTTCTATCTGGAACATTAATTCTTGCATTTGGCTGCCAGTCTGGCTAGGAGGAAGGTGATTTTTATTTATTTTATTTTTTGTTGTAGTTGTGCCACATGGAGCAAAAACATTCACCAATGGCCTATGGCAATTCGTGAGTTGAAATGTTCTACCCAAAATATATTTCTCAAAGTATTTGATTGTATTGGCACGCAACAACTTTTCCTGTTCTATAATATAATGGAGTAGTTCTTGTTGGAGTTAGATAATGCTCTGAACGCGAATGCGACCTCAGTTTGATTATCTGTTCTCTTGTGTGATTGGGGCTAGCTACTTGGCCATACGAATAGGGAGCAAACAATCAAATTGGAAGCTAATAGTCGGCTATAAAAAAAGTCACTCCATCTCTATTCTATACATATACACAGCACACCATTTAATTTATTTTTTGGTTTTAATGTTTTATTTTATAAAAGCAAAGAGAACATAAAATTGTGTCTGTGTGTGTGTCTCTCTCGAAGAAAAAGAGAGAAAAAGCTAATTAAAGATCTAAGGCGGCACTCTCCTGATGAATAAATATCAACCAGATGAAAAAAGCAGGATCTCTGTCATCAGTCCTTTATTTTTAAAAAACGGTGGACAAGCAGTTCGAGAGAGGACCCACAATAATGCGTTTCACCCTTACGGGCTTCCGGCTTCGTCAGATTGTAAACATAGAAAACAGGGTTCTCTTTTAAACATTTTACCAATAAAATTGTCCTTCTTTTCTTACTATTGAGTTGCATATCTAAGACCATTCCTTATTTCCATGGGTGCCATGTTGGAAGTGTCTTTTGTGTTTAGCAAAACCATAGATTGAGCCAAATATGATTACAAAGAATTTGTTTTACTAAAGTGCATCGTCCTTATAAACATCATTGTTACTGCATTGACATTACCAAAGTGCATCGTGCCTGTACACAACCTTGTTGCTGCATTAACATTACTGCTTCCGGTCATTCTATCAGCCAAATTGCTATTTCGTACTGAAAATCAAGAAGCATTTGTATTGCTAAAGTGCATCGTGCTTGTAAACCTCATTGGTATTGCATTGACATTACTAAAGTGCATCGTACCTATATACAACCTTGTTGCTGCATTAACCTTACTGCTTGCGGTCATTCCGTCAGTCAAATTGTTATTGCGTACTGAAGATCAGGATGCTTGATAAATAACATTATCTCAGGATATAATGAAGTTAGAACCAAGCAATCTGGACTAGAGTATCAAGTGCCTTCACAACGACCTTCGTGTAAACTGGTACCCAACCATATGATGATATTGATAAAGTGCATAGTGCTTGCAAAATAAAAGCAATATTACTTCAATATTGATATATCTTAAGGTTGACGTCAAATAGTTCGAACTAAAATGTTGTATGCGTTCACCATATACTGATATTAATAAAGTGCATAGTGCTTTAAAATAACAACAAAGTCACATCAATATTGAAATATCTTTAGTTCTGTGTCATGTGCTTTCACAAGATCTTTTGTGCGAAGAAATACTATCATGTAAGTTGATGTTCATAAAGTGCGTAATGCCCTTAACATTAACATCCCATAATTTGGACTAAAGTGTCGTATGTTTTTACAAACTCTTTTGTGCAAAAGGACGCTTTCACATAAAGCAATATCAATAAAGTGCATAGTGCCTGCAAAATGCATATAATTTGAGCATGCCACAATAGATTTACATATAGTAATGTCCATACAGTGCACAATGGGCCTCATTACGAGTCTGGCGGTAACCGCGGCGGTAAAACCGCCTGGTTACCGCCGGACTCGTATTACCATTCCGCCTCCGTGATTCCCGGAATTACCGGGGCATTACAACCCCGGTTTTCTGGGAATCACGGAGGCGGAATGGTGTAAATCCCCATTCCCATTGAGTCCTATGGGACTCCAATGGGAATCGGGATCATGGAAACACCGGCAGCATCTCGTAATGCTGCCGGTGTTTCCTCGTCCGCCTGCAGGCGGGAGGTGTTAAACCCGCCAGGTCAGACCTGGCGGGAACATCACCTCCCGCCTGCAGGGGTCGGGATCAGGCGGTCCGGAAACAACGGTGGCGGCGGGTTTACCGCCACCGTTATTTCCGGACCGCCAGGGTCGTAATGAGGCCCAATATCTTGAACAATCTCTGTTGGCAACAATTTCACATTTTTTTATTTGTTTAAGGTATAGAAATGTCCTAAAATGCTTAATATTTGCTATTCAATGGCTGTTTAAACTCCATAAACAGAAAGTAAAAAAGGATTAAAAATAAACTGTTCAAAGTTGATAAACCTTTGATTATCTTAAATACTGTGATTAAAAAAAGCTCCTTACATGTTAAAGAACATATGTAAAAAGTATATACCAAAAAAATTATATATATATCCAGAAGAAAACGAGTCTATACCTTAATTAGGCCAAAGTCATTTATTTTGCATATTTGCGAGCTTTCGTGGAATGTCTCCACTTCTCAGGCAGAGATGAAATGAAGCATTTGGAAAACATCACAGCATTACAGCTTTATATATTCATGTAACAAAAGCCAAAAGTACAACAATGAGATAATTGACAGGCAGTGAGCATTGCAAACCAGCAGCAGGGGGGGAGAGAGAAGAGAAAAACCCCACATCCAATGCAGTGTATGGCAGACCAAAATACTTGCAACCACAGCTATTATAAGGAACAAGTGAGCGTTTCAGATGAAATGAGGGGTGTACTGTCCTTAATACATGACCATGCTAGACGTACATGTCCAGGAACAGATCCCAGATTCCTTCAAAACGGTTGAGTTCACCTTTTTTATTTGTAGATTACTTTTGTTAGGGGTGGACCCCCAGGTCCGGCCGAGCCCCTTGGGGGGGGCCTGCTGGAGCGAGTCCGTGGAAGGCCCAATTCCTTCCCTTAGTCCTAATCAAGAACGCCAGGTCCACACAACAGGCAAGGAGTACTGCAGTTTATTATAACAAACAAGCCACAGGGATCACATACATGGAAGGGCATCCACAAAGCTCTCAAAGGACCCTGGCTCGCAGGCCAGTTTTGTTAGCAGTCATGATTGGCGTCATTTTCAGTAACCATCACAAAAACCTATCCCAACTGGGGATAGACTGAGTAGTAGGTCCCATATAGAAACGTAGAGAGGTGCTGTGTTATTGGCCTGTGTAGTGCCAGGTGGTACATTTAGCCATTCCCCAAAAGTTGTTACTGCAAAGTTGTTAGAGTGAGTAATCCCCATAATTGATTGGTGACCTCCACCGTCCACCCCAAGGGTCCGGGGCTGTTGGATGAGCCAGAAACCCCTGAGCATGGGACAAACTTTGTTCCCAGCCACGGAACACCTGTGAGTAGTGCCTTGTGTAATGATGTATCAGCAGGGCGCAACTATGTGTCGGCATCATGGCGGTGTGTAGCCCATAGCCGTAATGAGCGCGCTTTGATTCCCAACGCAGTATGGTAACGTAACTGCAGCAATATGTTGCAGCTATTGTCTGGACGGCGAGACAGGTTGCTCTTCTCAGGCCGTGATCTTGGCAGCACCTCAACTCGGCCTGGTCATGTGAATGGAGACCGTAGTTGTGAGCCCAGGAGCTTTGAATTATTCTGTATTTTGTGGAGTGCTCGCTTCTCCTGTAGCCGGTGTTACTTAAGTTCAGAGTGAAGAATGTCAGTTGCAACATTGCGATCTTGGTGGTGGCTTTGCTGCTGCCACAGTAGTCCTGCTATGCATGATTCCGTGAGGCTTGGGGTCCCGTTTCTAAGCGATCACGGCCTGCTAGATTTATTGAGCCGTGGTCTGGCTTCTACTATAGACACCTTCTAAATAGTCTATAAGTTAGGGTGTTATGGCTGTCTGGTCCCTTTGGTGCTCCTTTCACACCATGGGGTTATTTGCATATGAGCATCTGCAAGCATGTCCATGAACTCTTCTTGCTTCTTGCGTTATCGCGGTGCTGTAGCAGGCCTAATGGCAACATAATAAACGTGCAGGCAGTATGTACATGTCACCGTCTTTTAACTATAGAACTGTATACCAGTATTCTTCCTGTAATTGAATATATGTGAGTGTCCAAGGTGTGCAGATCGCACGTGTGCTTCATGTCTAAAGTGGCTAAGTCGTCATGTGGCTTGGTGTCTTGCTGTTCATTTCAGTCAAGTCTGTCCTTGTAATTGTCTCCAGCTCCATCTTGTGTCTCTTCGTTTACTCTGGGCAGAATTCGCACTGCTGGGTTATAAGATCAGCTGGGCGGGTATCTCTCATGTTAAATGTCCATTGTGGGAGCAGTGGGAATGGGTGCAAGTTCGTATGAGCGACGGCCATATTACAGCAGATTCGTCTTCCGGTTGAAGGGTCTTCCGGGACAGAGGGTATGTTCTGGTTCTCCCACCTCACTTTCTAATATGCCGAGAGCATCAACAGTTCATCAATCTAGTCATCAATGCAGAAGCAATTTGGAGATTTCCAGGCACGCAGGATAATTTTCTTGGCCAGCATGCAAGTTCAGAGGAACCAGGTTTAGTTTGCACAACTCAACTATCCGAACGTCACCAAGAACACGCAGGGAAGCCTTATAGTGAGCCAAAGCCCCAGCCTCTCCGACACACCCCTCCAGAACTCCTTAGTTTTGCATCAGGACCAGATCAAATGACTCCTTTTTTTTTCCTTTCCATTCCTTGCAGTTCCAGCATAGATCGTCTTCCGGGAAACGCCTTGTGAACATTCGCTCAGGAATCCAGTACGTTCTGTAGAGCAACTTAATCTGCAAGGCTTTTAGACCCCAGCCCATACTTGACATGCAAATGCTATTGCAGTGTCTTTTCCAGCAGTTGGGGTACAGGTCCTCACCTAGCTTCCAGGACTATATGGGTACAAGTTCTGTGTCACCCTCATTAACAGAAGCCAAGACCTTATGCAGCATGGCAGCTGGTTGGAACACGTCTGCATATAGCACCAACCGTGTCCAGGCCACATTCTGTCGAAACGGCGGAGATGTGCAATCGAGCTTTCCAGCAATTAGTAGTAGTTTGCCATTTATATAGTGCCTTTTATCCCTTTTTAGTATGGCCTTAATGCTCTTGTTGTGGGAACGCATTTGGGGGAGCGAAGTCCAAGATATGGGAACATTGTCAGCAGGAATAGAATGCATTTGGCCAAGATGGGGAGTTGGGTGGGCTGGCTGAGCTCCAGTAAGTTACCCATGATGGTCGGGAATGCAGTGGGGTGCTAAGAGGTGGTCAAGAGTGCGCAAGTGCAAAAGACTTGTGTCTAGCTGGACCAGCTGTTTGTTGTAGATCATAGTTGCATTCTAATGGCAGAGATGTTGTGGTTTCTGTTTAGTCTGGTATATGGAGGTGTGCGGGAGTGTGGCCGTGCATGCATCTAAAGTTCCATGAGCAATTTTCCTTTTGCTAGGGCTCCCTCACCCTACCTGGTTATCACCATCCACAAAACCAGACCCCGAAAGAGCAAGGTGTTTCATACATCAAAGAACCAGCAAATCAAGTTTTATTCCTACATTCTGAGTAAACCTGTGCTCAAGGCATTGACTTTCTCAGCCACCACAGTCTCCCAAATCTTTACCCAACACATCTGAAGAAAGGGCCCTTCAGGGTTTTTCCAATTACGGGCAACCATAATTTTAGCAGCTGTTAATAGATGAGTTATCCTTCTATTGAGGCCTTCTATCTGCCTGCTATTGAGGCCATCGTCGGGAAGGCTCCATCCCCAATGTGCCCCAATAAGACAATCCCAAGGTCCATCAGAATATCGATGCCAGAGCTATTTTTAATTTGTGCTAGTACCTCCTTCCAAAAGTGTTGGACTTTTCCACACCTATCGCAGAACAACCTCTCCAGCAATTAGGGCAATAGGAGTAGTTTATTTTATTCAGTCTCTCCAGGGTCATATACCACCTATTGCATAATTTCACCACACATTCATGATTTGTCACACATCTCGAACTTCCAAAGATTCGGGTCCAAATGTGGTTCCATACTTCTTCATTCAGTTCCTTCCCTAGGCACTCTTCCCATTCATTTCATGTATCCCTCCTTAAGTGTAGGGGTCAAGTTTATCTAATGACTTACAGAGAGTTGAGATCGTCCCTAAATGTATCCCAGATTTTGTTAGTGCTTGAGATGTAAAATCCCTCCCTGTAGCGTCTGGATGCATTTCCCAAAGCCACAGTTGGATACATCGAAATCTTTGTCTTCTGAAACATACTTTTTTGCCTTGCAAACTTCAAATGTCAGGGGAAGCCCATTCACATATAAATTGCGCTGGTATTGAAGGCCACCATCTCTCCAGGTTCAAAATCTGGTAATATATTTTCCTGGGAGGAAGTATGGATTGTTCCAATTCTGGGATAGCGGGCATCTAGCGGTTTTAATGCCCAATCTATGAATGACTCTCCGCCAACAGTGAATGGTATTCGTCGTAGCAGTTAGTACTGTGAAGTCAGAGTTATGTAGTCTGGTTTTTAGCTGAAAATGGGAGATGGCCATTCAAGACCAGGCTTGCTCGATCTGCTTCCATTTAGGAGCTTCCTCTAATGAATTACAGGTGAACATATGAGAGATTTGCGCTGACATATCTAAAAACATTTGGGAAAACTAGCCCCCTTTTTTTTTACCCCGCTTAGCATTGCTTTGCTTGAAATTTGGGCCCTTTTCCTCCCTTACATGTAGTCCTTCCCTTGAAGTTTCCTCAATTCTATCTCGGGGATTTTAATTGGTAGAGCTAGACATTGGTAGAGTAGTCTTGGGATTAAGTTCCTTTCATGTTTATCCCAGCGATGCAGATCCTTCTAAATAATCGTGGAAAATTACATCTATATAATTGTGAGATCTTATTCGGCATTCAGACCATCAAATATTTTATACAGGTTCTAACCGAGCCAATTGGTCTAATTGTGGTAAACTCCCTTTTTCGTTGCTTCGAAACTAGGAACCCAAGAGCGCTAAATTTTGTATAATTCACCATGAATCCAGAAACTAGACCGAACTGCTCAATCTCGGCCCAAAGTGCTTTTAAGGAGGTGTCAATATGTTGTGAAGTGAGCATTACATCATCAGCAAAAATGGATATTATGTAGGTCCTATCCTTAATGTTTATACCCTGTATCCACTACATAGATGGGGCAAATGGAGAGACAGAGGGCAACCATGTCTTGTTCCCCTAGAAATCCAAATATTTGGTGTCATCACCCCATTTATCCTAATCATCATGGAGGATTGTTGGTAATTAGCTAAAATCCTCTTACTGAAGTTAGGACCAAAACTACAGTGATTCAGTACCATTTTAATATACCCCCAATCTACCACATCGAACACTGCATCTAGAGATGAGCCCCTAATTCAATATTATTGATCGTAGCCATTTTGATAAGATTTAACACTCTCCAAATGTTACCTTGGGCGGCGGTTCTGTTAGTTATGAATCCAGTTTGACCTGGATCCGTTATTATCCTCAGGGCTCCCATTAAACTTTGTGCTAAGATTTTTTTTAATAGATTTGTGCATCATTATTCATGATCATGATGGGCTATCCAAATGGTATTTCCCTGGTTTGGGTATAAGTACCGTTAATGATTCTTCCATTGATGGAGTTATACAAACCGTGAGCAAAAGTGAATTGAACAGTTTAGTCATGTTGGGGATCAGGATATGAGAGTATGTTTTTATAAAATAAGGCAGTGCACCCATCTGGACCTGGTGTAGTAATCTTCAAAGATGTCTTTGCCCATTCTACCTCTGACAGCGAGATGGGGTTTTGCAGGGAGTCCCTTAATCCCCTCGGTAACCGAGGGTGAGTAGGTTTAGTCAAATAATCTGTTTGTTGGGTTACATCAATGGAAGATCCTGTCATAACCTCTTGGAAGTATTCCTGTATTATGTCTATTTTTCCCTTTTCATCATAGTGCAAAGTTCGTCTTTCCCTTATAATTGGTTGAATATTATTTTGGGAGTGTATTTTCTTGAGTTTGTAAACTAGTTGGTTTGCTTTTATTACCATGGGCAAAATAATATTATTTAGTTTTGGCTAGGGCTTGTGCTGACCTATCGTCCAAATGCATCTCCAATTGTGTTCAGGTTCCTTTTTAATTTTTGCTATATCTTACGGGATTGTGTGGGTTTATGCTCCCTCTCTGGTTCCATAATCGATTCTTCCAATCGGGATTGATGTAATGAATTGTTCGAGTGAACCCATAATCTCGCCTCTAATTACTGCTTTCATTGCATCACAGATCGTGGCCAGGGAACAATCCTATGTTGTGTTCTCCTTGAAGTAATTTGTCAGTGCCTCCGAGATCTCTTGACGAACCACTACATCCCTTAGAATCAGGTCTTATAATTTTCATGAACTCCGCAGTGGTTTTGGCATGTTATGCACTCACTCGTGCTATCAGCGAGGCATGATCACATGTGGTGTAATATGACATGCATTACTTACCGTAAAAGCATTTCTGATGATTGTATCTGCTTAGATTCACATGCTTGCATATAGTCAGACATCCATTGGTCACTGCAGAGTATTGCATCTTGTATTTCAAGAATCGAAAGGGGACATCGACATGGGCGCGCCTGTAAAACTATCCCTATCATGACGTGTAGTGTACCCAAAATCCCTCACACGTTGAGGTCCCTCCGATTGTATTTTTTCTGCCGTGAGGGAGCCTTATGACAATCGTGAGTGAAGTACAGAAATAGAGAAGTAGTAAGATGACTATATTCCTTCCTTCCTTCCATCTGAGCGGGGAGGAAGGGTGGGAGCATGTGAATCTAGGCAGATACAATAATCGGAAATGCTTTTACGGTAAGTAATGCATGTCTTCTGATGCTTGTTAATCTCCTTAAAATCACATGCTGTGCATAGACTAGCAAGCAGTACCCGGAGTTGAAGGTGGGTTGTGGGAAGGAACAGTAGTGAAAAGATGTGTTGGTACTGCTGGTCACACTTGAGAACCAGACCTAGAATGAGTGTCTAGGCAATAGTGTTTTGTAAAGGTGTGTACAGAACTCCAGGTTGCTGCTTTGCAAATGGACTCAAGAGGAACATTTGCAGTGAATGCTATGGAGGCCCCAGTGCCTCAGGTAGAATGTGCTCTAGGCTTGAAGGGCAGTTCTCTCTAAGCAAGAGTATAACAAAGTGTGATGCATTTGTCAATCCACTTGGAGATAGTGGATTTGGAGACTGGGTCTCCTTCTCTTTCTGCCGCCACTGAAACGAAAAACTGATTTGTCTTTCTTAGTGGTTGGGTCCTTTCCATGTAAAACTGGACTGCTCTGTGTACATGAAGTATGTGCAGGCTTCTTTCACCCATGTTTGAAGGGTTTTGGAAGAACGTTGGTAGTTCTATGGATTGGTTCACATGGAACTTCGAAATTAATTTAGGAGCAAACCTAGGGTGAGTGCGCAGCACCACCTTGTCTCTGTAAACTGTTACAAAGGGGGTCTAAAACTGAGAGCGCTTGTAGTTCACTTACTCTCCTAATGGAAATAATAGCTATTAAAAAGGCACACTTGTAGGTGAGATCTTTAAGACTCGCTTTATGCATGGGGTTGAAAGGAGAACCCATAAGTCTAGTCGACACGAGATTTAGGTCCTATCCAGGAGCTGGGTTAGAAATGGGGTGGATGAATTCTCTTTACTTCCTCCATGAAAGCCTTAATAACTGGTATCTGTCAAGATCCGAGTCCACCTCCCCTTTCTCCTCACCTGACTCCTCCGAGGTAAATTCGTAAGGATCCGTCTTGGTCTTGCTGGGTTTCTCTTTAGCTCTTGGTCCGTTGCCTTTCTGAGTTCTGGTCTTCTTTTCGTGAAGGTAAGGTCTGGCCCCTCCGGAGGCCACCCTGACAGAGGAGTAGGCCTGTCGCAGGGGAACCCCAGGGGGCCAGCCTCAGCTCTAGGGAAAAAGCCCGTAGGCAGAAAAAACTCTAGTCCATAGGTGGGTTCCGAAGATGGGGTCTTTAGATGGTACAAATCCTTAAGGTTGAATTTCCTGGATATTAGATAAAAGGACGTACTCAGTGTTACTGAAGAAAATGTCAAGACACAGAGTGGAAGGGTCTTAAACCCGGAGCGAGAGATAGGTAAGGAAAGGAGGATCGAATATAGTCTATGAAGGTTAGCTGAGAATATGAGAAGAATATCTTGTCGAGTCAGGAAGAGGAAGGTAGGTATGTTCTGAGTAGCCCAAAACAGCGTAGTGCAATATGACTATGGCGGAGAAGGAAGGAAGAACCCCGCCGGGAAGCAGCACGCCGGGAAGGCAGGGAGGTAGGAGTAAGAGCCCGAAACAGCATAGTGCAATATAACCACGGCGGAGAAGGAAGGAAGAACCCCGCCGGGAAGCAGCACGCCGAGACGGCAAGGAGGTAGGAATTGGTAACGCAGAAGCGGCAAAGCGCAGCGCTTCTGCGCTCGTTAGAGACAGAATATACAAGACTGAAGGGCTGAGAGTGCAGCCGATAGCGGAACCAGCTAGGAAGCTCCTGTTAAAGGACGCGGAGACCCGTGCAAGAAGCACCTCCGTGGCCGGAAAAGGAGGAAGACCAGGCAGCGGTAATGTTAAAAAAAAAAAAAGAAAGTTAGAGCGAAGGGATGAGTGCGAGGAGGAGAGGCACCGTACCAGAGACAGCGGCTGTGACCTCGAAATAAAGTAGAAAGATAGCAAACGCAGGAAAAAAAAGGCAACCGACAGAGATATTAACGCACAGGGAAGGAACAGAAGGTATAATATCAAGGGAATAAACACAGGATGGCAGTAGTCCAAAGTCGGAGCGTTGAGAAAGTAAACAAGCCACAGATACAACGCGCCGAAAAGCGGGCAGAGCATGGTTATATAGGCTCCGGCGCCATGTTGGGTGAGGACTAGACCGTTCACCGTCGGAACCGCCAGCGGTTCCAATGTTTCCAATCCTGGATCCTGACAGTATCTTCCACCACAAAACCTTTTGTTGTGATGTAGTGTAGGCTGAAACAGCAGCTAAGTGAACCTTTAGAGAGTTATAGACCAGGCCTGAGTCAAGTAAATGAGTCTGGTACAAAACCATATGTGTGGGAGAGCAGTCAATAGGATTGATGCTCTTAGAGTTGCAGCAGATGACAAACGGTTTCCATTTACTGGAATAGCAATATCGAGTGTTAGGTTTTCTTGCCTTCCTGATTATGTCCATACGTCTCTGAGGGAGTTGCAGGTGCCCAAACTCTATGACGTCAGGAGCCAACAATGTCTGCAGGGAGGGGTGAAGAGTTGTACGAGCAAGGCAGTTTCATTGGAGGAGATAGAGACATCGTTATCATATGAGCGAACCAGGGTTGGTGGGCCCACATGGGGGCCACCAATATCATTGCGATTGGTTCCTGATGCATCTTGTGCACTATCCTGTTGAGTAATGGGAGTCTGGGGAGGGGGGCAGAGGGGGAAAGCGTAAACAAATTTCCCTGACCATGTTATCCAGTGTTCGTTCCCCTTGGAACGGTTCTGGGGTTCCTGGAGGCGTAATCTTGGCATTGAGCGTTTTCCAGAGTTCTGCGAAGATGTTGGAGACGATATCTTTGTGTAATTGCCATTCGTACTCCACCGATAGTAGGAAATCTCTGCTGAGTACGTCCGCCAGAATATTGAGTTCCCCTGGAACATGTTGTGCTTGACAACGCACTTCCAAATGTTCTGGGGCAGTTGGACAGCCCTGGAGAGTGAGTGCCCCCTTGTTTGTTCAGATAGTACACGGCCGTGGTGCTGTCTGTGAGGGTCAGGACGTCTTGCCCTGCAGTTCTTTCTGGAAAGCTTTAATGCTTTGAACTCTGCTAATAGTTCCAACAGGTTTATGTGGTTGGATGCTATGTCTGACAACCAAACTCTGTGCGCTGTTTGTTGAAGCAGGTGAGCTGTCCACCGTGTGAGGGATGCGTCTGTAGTTAGAGTGGCCTCCACTGCGGGGGTGGTGAAGGATTTTCCCTTAAGAGGTGAGCCACTCCTGCATTCAACGCATGCGCGCGTGAGGAACTAAGTAAATACATGACGCCATAATTCCTAACGGTCGCATAGCCTTGTGTACTGTTACCTCTCGATTGGCTACATATTGAGGGATTTGAAAAAGCATGTTTTGGACCCTCTCGTTGGAGGGGGAAGACGAGGCCGTCCTTTGTTCGAATTAGAGCCCCTAGAAACTGCTTGACCTGACTGGGGTCAATGCTGGGTTTCGTCTCGTTGATGGAGAATCCTAGACTGTATAAAAGATCTATTGTTGTTTGGGAGTTTGATAGGCAGGTCTCCTGTTGTTATGAGCCAGTCGTCAAGGTAAGGATAAACCGGGATGGATTGCCTGTTCAGGTGTGCTGCTGCCACTGCTAGTACCTTTTGTAAATACCCTTGGTGCGGAGGCTATGCCGAAGGGTAGTAGTTTGAATTGATAGTGTTTGTCTTGTATCATGAACCTTAGGTATTTTCTGTGTGCCGGCAACATTGAAATATGAAAGTATGCATCTTACATGTCCAATGTTGCCATGTAATCTCCCTGCGTGAGCAGGGGAATGACCTCCTGCAGGGTGACCATATGAAACTTTTGTGGCTTTACAAATTTATTCGATGAGCTCAGATCTAATAAAGGGGCATTGGTGTGATCATTTTTGGGTACAAGGAAGAACACTGAATAAATACCTTTTGTTTACCTGAGAACGAGGTACTACCTCTATGGCTTCCATTTCTTGTGTCTCGACTTCCTGAGGAAGGATACGCAGTTGGTCTGGCATCAGTCGTCTTGCACGTGGAGGTCAGAACATCGGGGACCGGCTGAACTCTATACAGTACCCGTGGGCCATGGTCTTTAGCACCCACTGGTCTGTAGTTATTCCTTCCTGAAGGAATGATGTTAACTGGCCCCCAACCGGGGAGGCAATGGGAGGGGGCCCGAATCTTCAGGCCATTTTGAACCTGAGGCCGGGGAGCCTCTGGGAGTAGAGTTCAGGCACCTTCCTTTCCCACAACGCTGAACCTTTTGGGGATACAGGGTGGTGTAACCGCTGGTTCCCTGTGGAGAAGACCAATTGTTTCCTGAAGTCTACTGGTGTTGAGGGAAGCGTCAGCCACGAAAAATGGACCCAGATCCTCGTCTTGTGGAGGGTCTTTGTGTGATTTGGTCTAGTGTCTTCAGAGTGTCGGGCTCTTTCTTTGCAGTCTCGAGAGCCTCGTCGACCGCTTTTCCAAATAGGTTGCATGTCATTTTAGGAGGGTGCCCTGAGCCAAAGATTGACCTGCTGTCTCCGCTGAATCCAAAGTGTTCTTAAGTGTGCTTTTGGTTTACTTGTCTGCCCTCGGTTACCGTGGCCAGGAGGCGAGTCCTTAATGGCTCAGGAACCTCCTGCAGGCCTTCCCGTAACAAGGCCCACTGAGCGTCCGCGTAGCTGGCTAACACGGTGGTAATTTTAGCGATGCGTGTAGAAAAAGCAGCTTCTGCGGCCGTGACCCTTCTTCCCATGGCATAGAGCCTTTTACACTCTTTGTCCAGGGGTGCCTCGCCGGTTGACAAGGGAACCACTGCCCTTTTCCTCTTAGTGGTCACCAAAGAGAGTCTCGGGTAGAGTGACCTCTGATATAAAGGGTACCAGAGGGGGAAGGCCGAAAAAAAACAAACAAAAAAAAAGAAAAGCTTTTCTGCTCTTGTGAGTGCAGATGTTGCTATTGAGGGAGAAGGATGCTTTCTAATCGAATTGAGGAGAGGAATAGCCTGGCTGGCCGGTGGCTTCTCTTTAAGAATATCCTCCACAAAGTCAGCATTAGGAACAGCTTCATCGGTGGCGGTTTTGAAATGTTCTGCTGCATTGCGCAAGATGGCGTTAAACGTCATTTGGTTGTCCACTGGAGAGGGCTGTCTAGTAGGAGTAGTCTGTGGAGAATCCAAACACCGGGCATCAGGATCTGGTGAAGGGTTTGGAGACTTCCAAGGTTGAGGGTCACCCATATCTGGGTTTTCCCCCCACCCCTCTATGGGTACATGCATATCCTCGGGATCGATGAAATGATCTACATGCTGAATATCTGCAGGAACTTCCTCCACAGTGAGGTCGTACGTGTACACATCCCCTTCATGAGAGGGGTCGAAGAGTCTTGGAAATTTAGCCACAGGGTCCAGAATGCTTTGTTACCGTGGTCTTTTGGGGGTGGATTGCTCTGATAAGGTAACAAACCTATCAAGCCTTTCCATACAATTTTTACATTTTTCCCTAGTCCAAACAGAAGACCCACAGGGGTCTAGAGGTGGAAAGGGCTCTTGTAAACGATCCTCTGCTGCTAAATGTCGAGATTTTTGTTTCAATGTTGAAGAAATACCCTCTCCTTCCGAAAACTCCTCCTGGGGGACCGACCGAGATGGCGTGTCCCTGTGTTTCTCCTTCGGCTTGGCGGAGGGTTCCGGCATTCCCCTTAGGCTAACTCTAGATTTCGACAGATCTTTGGCCTTTTCCGTAGGCCTTGGAGAATCTTTTGACTGCCGCCTATGAACATCGGCCGAAACCATTCTCGCGATGCTCCCGGCAATGCCCTCTGCGGATGGGAGATGCGTAGCCTTGGCCAGCGGTTGTGTAGTTTTCGGCAGAGCTGGTGGCTTGTCTCCAGTGGCAGACTCCTTTGGCGAAGCCGGGGCCTTGTCGGTGGTGGACGCCTTCTTATGATGCATCTCGACGGAACTTGGAATATTAGGAGTAGCGCCCTGTCGCCAGGTGCATCTGCAGCTTCAGGGAGGGCTGCCGATCGTTATGGTCAGCGGGTACAGCTGGAACATCCGGTGTGCCCATTGGTGCTGTGGTCTCCTTCGACTTTGTCGAAGACCTGCCGGGAGTTGTGTGCTTAGTGATCTGCAAATGTTTGTCTTTGTCGCTGGGGTGTACATTCCCCATAGCAGTGCCTGAGCCGTGCCTGGTGGGGCCGGGGACAGATGACACAGAGCTGGAGCTCCATCGAAAGGTCAACGACCTCCGGGTCGGAGGTATGCTCGTCGCTATTGCCCTTGTCACACTCGACGGTTGCGACAGCGGAAGATGACTCGGCATTCGACATCCCGTAGGCCGCCCACCGCTTCACAGAGCACTCCTTCAATGTTTTAGGACGGAAGCGCTTACAAGCTGCACAAGCAACGGTTACATCGTCGATGCTTATCTCTCCAAGGAAATTTTCCCTTGCAGATCGGGCAAAATCTAAATGGAGTCCTCTCCATAGCTGAGGATAGGGAAAGTGACGAAGACCAAAGAGGAAAGAGGGAGGAAAGGGAAAGGCATTCAGATTGTACAGAAATGTCCACCCCGATCCCGCTCTTCCTACTGTGTAGGCCGTCTGGAAGGCCCAGCCACGTGGTCGGCAGCGCCGACTGGTTCACCGTCCGTCAAAGGTCTGCTGGAGGTTTCGGCAGAGATCCGGAACAGCCGTCAAAGGAAGGACGGTTGGTGCGATCTCAGATATTAATATAATGTATTCAACCAAGGTTCGATGCGACAATTCGTAATGTCTCCGATGAACTCAGCTTAAGGCGACCAGTATGATGGGTGGAAAAAAACAATCTGAGGGACCTCGACGCGTGAGGGATTTTGGGTACACTACACGTCACGATGGGGATAGTGTTACAGGCACGCCCATGTCGATGTCCTCTTTCGATTCTCGAAAGACGAGATGCAATACTCTGCGGTGACCACTGGCCGTCGGACTATATGCACAGCATGTGGTTCTAAGCAGATTAACACGCATCAGAAACATTTCCTCTAGGCATGGGAATAGTGGACCAGAGATCAATATTAAATCTACCCTTGAGAGGCCTCCACGGACATGAGTATAAAAAGAAAAGTTGTGACCCTCCATGTTAGATAATCTCCAAACCTCAACCATACCGAGTTCACTTAATAACCGGGCCAATTTAATTGAATTCTTGTAATTTATAGAAGGGAGGAGTGTTTTCATCGGTATCTGGATCAAGCAATACATTGAAATCCCTGCCAGTGACCTTCACTGAAGGAGACCATTTGCGGGATAAGGGATTTAAAAAATAGATCTTCCACGCTAATTGGATCCGTAAATAGAAATAAAGGTGTATATTAGCCCAAACATTAACCCTTTCAAGAGACTAACTGCCCTGTGGATCCCTCCTAACTGCAATATGTTTAATCTGGACAACCCGGCTCAATAGTATTGTAACTCCCCTTTTTTTTCTCTCTACCAGTAGCAAAGTATCTTCTATTGTACCATTTGTGTATCAGGCGGTGTTCATCAATTTCCAATAATTGTATCTTGTAGACACACTATGTTGGTAGATGGATCTAATAACCTGCACAGGACTGATTTTCCTCTTCATTGGCAAATTTAAACCCTGAACATTCCAGGTAATCATACAGTGTTCTTTCACTTTCTTTTCATTCGCCATATCATGCAGGGTTCCCTTTTATTATTCAGCCAGCTTTCTCCTTGCTTCCCTTATACAGTCAACTTCATGTTTTCAGATATAAATTTTTGTGTCCTAACAGCTGAGTAGTTGTAAGTAATTACAAAATGATTATAACGTTTCCCCCCCTTCTTACAACCCACCACGCAAGACCTCCCTCCCAACAGCCCAACATTCAGAGCAATGATTCGGAATCCACTTGGGGTGGGGGGGGTGTGGGACATGGACTCACCAGCGCGGACTCAAAGCCCACATTTCTTTTAACTATATGGATCCAGCCCCAGATCATCCATTTCCTGCAGCCATGGGTGAATCTTCCCTATTAATCCATAATCGTTAGTCATATACCATTAGATTGAAAGGTCTGTCGGCATAGAAAATAAACGATAGAGGAGACCTCCCCATTCATTTTGGTTTGCCTGCTCCATATTTGCGGCCCAACCCTATAGGCTTCCTTGAATTCCCTGCACGGTACCAGGAAGAAGAGACACCAGAGGGGAAGGCCCTGGTCCCCTACCACTCCTCCCCATCTTTCTCTTCCCACGCATTTGGGTTCAGCAGGTGCTCTCCCGCCTTAATTGATCTTTTCACCCAATTGGTTCCTTTTGCAGCAAAATGTAAAGGAGTAGGTAAGGCCCGTCTGTAAGTGATCTTCTTTTCTTGAAGCCATTCAGTCATGGGTCGCAAAGCCGTCCTTTTGGTCAGTGTGATTGCAGCAAGATCTTGATATAGGGCGATGGAGGCATCCCTGAACTGTACTTTTAATGTGCCTCTAGCCGCTTTCATGATGCGTTCCTTTGTCATGAAGAAATGCACTCTAGCTAGAAAGTCTGGAGGACCCCTTTGCCGCGATTGCGTGCTAGGTTGGGTCCAATGAACCCTGTCCAGTTCCATGTCAGCTTCGTCCACCAGACCAAGTAGGGGACAAACCAGATCCTGTACAAAGTCCCCAAGTCCCTCATCGGAGAGGGATGTTGGAATTCCATGGAGATAACCATTGTTGTGTCGGGAGCTATCCACATCCTTCTGTTTCTCTTCAAGGCTATCGCAACGTGTTTTCAAGGGTTTTAATTTTACAAGCCCATTCACTGACCTTGTACACTTGTTCACAAATGGCGGTCTCTATCTGCGCCACTCTCCCCTCTGTTTATTCTACCAGTTTATTACGGGCAGTAATATTTTGCGAGTTCAGCAGTGCCATTCTGAATCTCCATTTAATATCAGAAAGAAGGCAGTGTAGATAAGATTTTTGTCGCTGCTTGGGAGGCGATTTGACTACTTGAGGGAGAGTGCACAGTATAAAAGGAGGGATGCAATATATGCTTGTTTGGTACCTTTCAGTGTTTTTGCCATGGTTATGGTGGGATGTGCAGTATATATTTGAGGAGATGGGGGGGAGGGGGGGTGAATAATAAGGCGGAAAGTGTGTCATCCACCAATAGTTTCCTTTGATGTGCAGACCCATTGACGAGTGTGTAGAAAAGGTGTAACCATCTCCTCGGGTTGGAAAAATAACTTTTGCCATAGGGTACTATCCAGGCGGGGGTCAGATCATTATCCAACATCTCAGCTTTCCAAGTGACTCCGTCATCCCCATTTCCCCTGATGGGATTGGCAACAAGCACAACATTCTCCGTCTCTGTTAGATGTATTCATTATTATGCCCTAACCCATCTAGGGGATAAGTTAAATCTGTTCCTGGGAATGTTATGGAGTTGTAGTGGCTCTTTCTTACCTCCATGGGTGAGGCTGCATGTGCTTTGCATGCAGCAAATCCCCGAACCGGAGAACTCTTCACGGTCCAAGCACCATGTTAGGGGAGTGTCACATCAGTACAGTCTCTCCTTGCGGCTCCAAAAGCAGAGAGTGCGACCAATGCCATCCCGACTCGACACACCAGCTGGGAGATGAGGGTCTAGCTCAATGGCCCGCTATCACAAACCGCATCCTCTCCACTCCATCTATGGCCATTCAATGATTCTCTTGTAATTACCACCCAGTTGGCATGTGAGAGTGGACTCCATCTTTGGCACTGGCAGGGACACTGGTTTGCCACGGAAAACTGCCTCTAGACCGTTTCGATGGAGATAAAACTTCACACACTGAGTCACTACACCATCATGTGTTAGCTCTTGCAAACTGGGTGTGGAAACCCCTCAGATAAGGGACATCTGGGGCCCAGTTGTCGAGTTTGCACTGGAGGGTATTACGGAGCCATCCACCACATTCCGGCTCCAAGCCACACTCCCCCCCCCCCCCCCCCCATGACCCCAAGTAGAAACTTAATGTGATGGGTCAGACAGGGTTGTCTTCATTTCCCTTACAACACTTGCAACCTGCCTCAGAAGGGTATAGATGACTGCAGAGCTTTGAGCTTCCTCACATGGGTCCAAGGTATTGTGGATTTGCTTGGGTTTCATGGAAGAAGTGTTGTGGTGTTTGGCGTCTCAATCCTTTTTTTCTGGACATTGCAACATGTAACCAAATGAGAAGTTAGCTGGGCAAGCCAGGGTGGTGGGCAGGAGCTACTTGCTTAAGCTACTGCTGCTGCTTCAGTGGACAGTCCAGAATCGGCACACATTTTTTACTCGCCAAGAGTAACATCTCACTAGGCAATAGCTAGTGGCTATTGATTATTTTGCACCCTGTCAAGAATATCTGTTAAGATTGTGTTGAACGTGGTCTGCCACTTGTCAGACCACTCCTAGGAAACTCCTTTTCTGAGGAGGGAACAAAGAGGGTCTGTCATTCTACAAATTTTACTTTGTACTCTGTGAGGCTCATACATGAGTAGAGTATTCATTGTTGAGTGGTGATGGCATAGACTGAGGCTTTTTTTTGTTCTTTTTTTGTCAGATGCCTGCTGCCTATATGGTATAGCTTAGATATTCTACTTCAAGCTGCTCAAACTTATATTTTTGTTTTCTCACCACAAGTCCACTGTCCTTTTATTTTCTGGAACACTCTTGTTAGTGTTTTACAGTGTGAGCCCTTGTTGTGGCTGTAGACTGTAAGGAAGGTATGGTATTGAGAATAGACAGATACAAGTGATCACAGTTCCTGGGTGTTTATTATCGACCAACAGCGTTCGTATTGAGCAGGCTGCAGCGGTTGTGTCCACTCTGAGACAACCAGGCACGAAGTTGCAGAGAGTCTATCTCCGCCCCATACGGCCCCCCTGGACTGTGCAGCCACCCCATCCAGGATCCCTACGCAGCCTGCCACCGCTGCCCTACTAAGAGGACAGTCACTATTAACTAGCACATGAAGTTTGAGCTTGTCCTGAAGAAGATGGTCGATAACCACTAACACACCATCAAAACCGGTCGTCCTGACCTGTTGTGGCTCCACTGCAACTTTTTACGATATCCCCAAGAAAACAGGGGATACCACACGAAATTACACTCAAAACCCAGAAAGCATGGCTTTTGAGCACATCCCATAGTCAGTGGGACTGTGCGTTTTTAGAAAAACTTGATAACGTTTGATGTACATTTTTGGGCAACCACCCATCTGCAAAGGGGTGAATAAATCATAAGGAAATCCCGATGCCTCCATTTTTTGCACTTGTCATCACCAGCCCCTTCGGCTTTGACCACGAGATGTAATCCCTCTCTCCTACTTTATTCTTAACATCGCTGGTTGCCCCACCCTTATCCCCCTTTCTCCCTCTTGACAGGCTGTTGGTTACCTTGCCACTTACGCTAGCAAGATTACCACAGACACACAGTGGAACTCAGTTACCCCCCTCCCCTCCAGACAGGCACTAGATCCATCACCGCCTGTGGTTAGACTACCCACTAGATACCACCCCCCACCCCTCGGTTCCCCACCGGTGGGGTCCGGGTGTCTCAACAGAGGGCCAGATTAGCTTCCTATCGTGTGTCCAACGAGTAGGACCACCTCCTAAACACCACTATCATTTGTTCTGCCTAGCCTTGCAAACTGACAAACTTTTTCCTCAGTGAACCGTTCTTTGTGTACCTGTTTATTAAACTGCAAAAGTAGGTTGGAAAAACGCCCAATCTAAACCTAAATCGAAGATGGGAGCAATCTTCGACCATAAAATAATAAGGCAGTGCTAGTGGTGTTGTGTCAAATAAAATGGCCTACACTAAGAAAAACCTATTGCCAATCCTTCCACTAAATACAAAAAGTGCAGGATAATGTTCTTAAGAAAGAAGGAAGTGTTCATAAATGATGTCAGGATGCGGTATTTGAGGTCTCCCTCCCCCACGTTTTCAGCAGAGACGACAGTTACGGTTTCAGTATCCGGTTCTCCGATAGCCAAGTCTCTTGCTCTATAAAAGGTTTCTTGCCATCGATGGCCTGATACTTTCAAATAATCAAACAAAAAGTTATTTTTGAATTGTACTTGGGGTGACGATTCTTCACCCTTGGGTTCCCCCTTTTCCGGGTGCAGACCCCTCTCGAATATCACCCTACCTCGGTCGGGTTCACTATGGCTTTTAATGCAACTTATTTGGTGACTTTCGTAAAATGTCTTTTGTACAGTTCACTGTGGACATCCCTCTGCCGGGTTCACTCTTGTCGACGCACTGTGTTTCGAGACTTTAGACTTTGTCCGCTCTTGGTATCCCTTGTTCGGGATCGCGTTTGCCAGTCTGTCAAACATACTTTTTCTCATTCAACTCTTACAATGCGGGATTCACTTCCCTTAGTTTCACGATCATCTGCCAGTCAAAGACTTTCGACTGTACCAAGGATTTTACTAGACCTCTGTATGATCACTTTGACCCTCTTCTCGCCTTTCCCAAGGCCTTCTTGTACTAGTAGTTTCAACAATAGGGTAATCGGTCAGAGTTTCTCGAGTGAGCACCCACGTGGTGCCTGTCTCATCTGCAGCTGGCCTTCCCCTTTAGATCAACAGTTCTTTGTACATTTCACAAATCGCCGTTTGCTACTTTTGTTCAACACAGTTTGGTATCCTTTATCAGTCCTCCCCTCGACTCACTGGCTGTGATGAACCACTTGGCTTTCTTCGTATCGGGAGGCCGATACCATAGTAGCAGGTATCACCCTCTCTCCTGCTTATCACTGTAGGCATGCTCTACGTAACATTGACATCTGCTGCAACGCACTTGGGCTATTGTTCGCAGTCTTACAATTTGATCCACTGAGGTCCCACAGGCCATGGTCAGAAAGGACAAGGTTGCTTCTCTCCCTGTCACCCTCTCGATTTGCGCCGTCTTTCCCCTCCTCTTGAACTTCCGTGCCTGGATAGCAACCTCGCCCTGCGGTCTGCCTTGCTCGTAGTGTGCTCTCGTGCTCCACCTTTTAGCCCTGTGGGGAGGGGAAAGGGCCATTGGTTGTGGATTCAGGGCAATTGCCTGACTTTGCCTGACGCTTGTGTTGGGACACGTCAGGTAAACGGCTCTGGTGTTAGTCCATTGTCTGTGGTGTGTGTGAAAGTGTTTGTGTCGGATAAGGGGGGCGCAGTGTTTTGGAATATCCTATGTGGTAGGAGGGGAAAAAGGTGTCGGAAGAAGGGGGATAGCGCGTCTCACCCGTCAGTGTCTCACTTCCACTCCTCCCTCACTGGTCCACCCCCAGGAACTGGATCCAATAGCGATGGCCGTGTCCTGGTCACTTGAATGACCGATCCTTGGGGACTAGTCAGGGAGACACCGTCGGGTTTCTCATAAGACCAAGATGTCTTCCTGGAAGAAGGCGACATTGGGTATGTCACTGAGCCTATAAAATACTGTCTGCTGTTGACAAAGGACATCTTACTGTACTGATACACAGCTTTCAGCACCCTGAAAACGTATGCATGTGTAGGGTGTAGAGGAAAATAATCTGTGCTGTTAAGGTTAGAAAGATCTTGGCTCCCTTAAGGAGCAGAAGAAGGTCTGTGTAATGTTGGGAAGTGGGTAGGAGACCATGAGAGGATGTCGTCATTTCAACTACAGAGGTTGATGTTAGACCATGGCGATTTAGTTTTCTGGCAAGTACCACAGGGCACAGCTATTCTGTGGCTTCAACAGCCTCGTTGATGTTGTGGCGGAGGTCACCAAACAATTTGAGATCTTTTCTAGCTATGTGCGGTGCAGGCCGTACTTTGTTTTACACGAACAACATCTTTACATAAAGTGCTTTTGTATACATACTGCTTGTGTGCACCTGTCACCTTGCCAAATATATTGGCACGTGGAAGAAACATCTGCGTTTAATGCTTGTTGTAGGGACAGAGGACACATTCCTCTGAACAGGGTTGGAGCTGTATTTGGAGCAGTCTGTGGTCATCCCAACCTAGAACAGCTAGCCTTTAACGTAAACCTTAACTTTCCCGACTGCAGAACTGCCTTTACAAATCTGTTTCTACGTCTGTAGTAGATTTTGTAAGTGCCATTGGAGCCAGGGACCGTGTCCGATGGGCGGAGATTGTCCTTGTGATCAGGGAACATTAAAAAGCCCAAGTCTTGCGCCTGGCAATTTTGTGGGTATGTCTTCAATGCTGAAGCGACAAAATGGTTTGCAACGGTGATGGGTACCATCATATGCAGACACTACTAAATGTTCCGTCTGGTCCACCTGTTCGTCTAAGTCTTAATCTTCTGTGCGACACCCACAGCGCTGAAACAACCAGAATGGCACATGGATGTGAAATGTCTGTTATTGTGGACTATCAACATGCCTGGTTTGAGTATCACTATTGTTTAATTTGCAAGGAGGCATTCAAGCTCTCATGAAGAATTTTAGTTGCAATTTTAATCATTTTTAAAAAACTTCTATATAAAAAGATATACACACAATTTGAATATATTCACTTCACCTGCACAAAAGGGTGTGACCAAACCACCCTTTGACTCAAAATTATATATTTTATAACACTGACAAATACCAATTACATGTCTAATGTCCCTTAAATGGGATTATTTTTAAAATAAGATGCACCATTTTAGGTGTTGCACAATCATCTGCTGTGTTGCTCTACATGATCTGTTTCTTGTTCTGGGCCTTGATATGTGCCCTGCAATCATCGGGATCTTAGTGTTGTCATGCTATTGGTAGTTTAGATTGTATCCTTCTTTTGTATTTCTGTGAATTTTCACAATTTGCCTCGTGGCGAAGTCTCTCTGAGAATCCCATTCCTTGTAGAGAACCCATAGTGTGTGTTATTTTTATTTAAGTTATGTCAAAATATACTTGCAACTAGATTCATTTTGACCAACAACCTATAGTGCCAGGAATTGCCTGTATCGAGTCTTTGTGGGCTTCTCTTTTTTAATGTGGCACCTCTACTTTGTAATAACAGGGTCCAAATCGATCACCTGTTGGGATGCATACATTTATCTCCTTCAGTTTTACAGACATATCCAGCTGTGAATCTCTTTCCCTAATACTCTCAATAGAATCGTAGTTATTTCCGTTCAATGAACAAGATACCCGTTATTGTACCACCTACTTTGAGGGGAGAACTGTTGAAAATAGAGTGCGAATGGTGAAGTAATTAAATCGCCCACAATTCCGATATTTACTAACAGTGCAAAGGACACATTAACATTCACCATAATTATTAATTGTATAATCTGGACCTATTAGATGTTGAATAAACGAAGTGCAGTCTCAGAGATTAAGCCCTATGCAGAGCTAAGAATCGAAATCTATTTATAAATGGCACCGGTGGTAGACAAATTATCTATATACATAAAACCCAAGGGTCGAAGCTTTACAGTCCCTTTTTAATGTTTACGTTACCTGCGTCGATTTTTCAACCAGACAAAAAGCTGCTACCTGCGCACATGCACAGTGGCAACATGGAATGAATAGATACTACCATGAGGATCTAGAGAGACACGGCCAGTTAATTCAAGTAAATACATATGTATATATATATACAAATGGCGACTCAAGCACACTATTTCGGTTTGCTAGATTTAGCTTAATAAAAACAAAGATCATCACCTCGAACGACCCACTGTTTAAATATTGTTACAGGAAACTGAAGAAACCTGCATTAAAGACTAATCCATGCCCAGCAGAATCAAATTTATATAGACACAGACCCACAGGTGAGCATGTTAATCTGAAGAGTCCCAATAAGGACAGTCACACACGTTCCTGAGATAAACTTGACAAGGACACATTTATAGGTATCGCTTGGACAGAAATTGGATGAGTGAGATTTTGAAAATAGAGACAACGAAACTCTACCATCTTACAAACTTTTGAATGGTAAGTGCTAACTGATAATTAGAATCGCAGAACGTTCATATATCCAGACATTACCGTTTCACTACAACAAGAAAGGCGCACCTTTGATGGCGTAAAATAATTGTTGAGCAAAATGTGCCATACGCTATGCTGTTTCCGGCAAGACTTGTTGAGTTCCAATAGAACAACAAAGCCTATTGCTTTACAGTTTTGTAAGAAGCCATATCCTTTATTGAAGCTCAAATTCTACTGCGTATATCTCGATCTGAGGCCTCGTCCTCCTCCTGAAGACTACCTGATTGTATTTTGTCATCATGAGGCTAGTTGATACATGTTCATTGTAATGATAACTGTTTAAGGGCTTGACTTCTATTATCAGTGTTATAATGCAACACTGGCTAGTTGCCCGTTGTTGATGGTAACCGTAGTCCCCCTTTTAAGTGCAAAAAATTGGTTTGGTGTTGCTATTGGGGAGGGTGGGTTCAGGCACGGCCACAGTTTGGGGGGCATTGCGGGTGGTAGGGTGGGTACTACAAGGCAGACGTATGGGTAAATTAAAAATGCACTTGGTGAATCACACGGTTGGACATGTTTATCCAGAGTAGCTCTTACTTTGTTCAGTACACTTCACACACTTGGAGACTAGAGTTGACACAGAGAGGGTAGGTATGTCATGGTAAATGGTACTTTGCACAGGAAATACATTCTCCAGATTAATATTTACAGACCTAATGTAGATGACCCAAGCTTTTGCAATACAGTGGTTTGCAATATGTGCTGCATACATGTTGGCAGATATCGAATGTAGGCAGGGTCTAAATACCATATTAGACACAGCAATCAGCCGCACTGGTTCTTCTGGTCGATCATTGACTAACGCGGCACAAGACATTTTTATTAGCATGAAATGCCGGGTCTTTTGGATGTGCTGAGAACATTAGATGGCATGGTCAAGGAATACACATTTTACTCTTCTGTACATGAGATGTACTCGCGAATCGACAAATGGTTGATATCCACTTGCATACATTTCAAGCTGTCTATTGCCTCCATGCATGTCTGGAGTTTCAAAAGTAATACTAACACTTCTTCCACTCGTACGCAAGTGAAACCGCCTGCCTTGAACACTTGAGCACTCCGGAGTCACCATCAACTTGTCAACTCACCGGGTAAGTCGCACGCTTCCGATCCTCTCATCGTTCGAAGGTCTTCTGCTGCAGTGGCTCATCGCGACTCGTCGAACAGTTTCTCCTGCTCCGCCTTCATCTGTGTCACTCGTTACTGAAGCTTCCTTTGCTCCTGACACTCTCTGGTGCATGTCAGCCACCGGAGACCTCTCAAGGGGGGAAAAGCTTCCCTCGCTGCTTTCGCTTTCCGCTGCGCAGCCTCTGCACAGCAGGTGTTCGAAGGGAAAGCGCCCCTTTCGCACACTTCCTGCTGGACGACCACTGCAATTGGGATGGCTGGAGGCATAGACTCTTCCTGCATCAGCCACTGCCTTTGGCTTCAAAGTGGTCCCTGCATCTTCTCTCTCCTGCAGTCCTGTTTTCGCTGCATACAAGGTCTGCACTGCTCTTCTTGCTCGCTCTGACAACAGCTTCCTCCTTCACCTTTTAATTCCTGCACCTGGGGGGGCTTTTTAAGCTCCCAGTCATCCTCTGGTGTGGGCCATTTACATTAATGAATTGATCACTCGTGCACTATTGTTCCTCCATAGCCTTCTTCCTTGTTCCAGTACTTGGGGGAATTGTGGGACTTGAAGTCCCGTAGTGACAGTTTTTTTTCTCGGCTTCGGATTTACAATAAGCCATTAAAATAATGGGGTTTTGAGGAAAGTTGAATGAGGGGTTTCACATTCCTTTGGTCCTGCTTTGCCCCTCTCATTTGATCCTCCCAAAGAACACCACTCCCAGGGCCATGGATCAGAAAGCTTCTGCCTTTCCTTGGCCACATGAGAAGGGTAAGAGTCGGAACCCAATCTAAGGGCCCTCCCGTTCCCTGCGCACCCTTCTGCTAGAAAACAGGCTTTGAGATTCTTCAAACAAAGATATTGAAAGTATACAACATTTTTCAAATCTGAAGCAATATAAAAAAAGTAACGCAAATCTCATCCTTCTTTTTATTCTTTTTTTCATCTTGCTCAACGCGTTTCAGGGAAGCTCGCCCCATTTTCAGGGGCTATATTCAATGTAAACAATAATGAAATTTACTTAAATATTCTGTCTTTAGCTAATAACTTCAGAAACCATCACCATACTCCATAAGTGACAACTTATTGTGTGGCAAGGGTTAACATTCTTCTTTGTGTGTTCTTAAACCAACTCCAAATTGGAAGGGATTTCATGGTTGCCTCTACTTTTGCTAAACTGGGATCATAGCCCCCACAGTGTAAGGGTTTTATAGGTAACTGACATCCAAGACCTAGCAGGCTATACCCAAGTGGTTACATTTATCTTGCGGTGGTATCAAAAAACGTGTCTCAAGCAGAGCCCTTTGTGTGTGCAAAAGTCATCTGTCTACATACCCATTAACAATTTCATGTGCTATAAACTTAACGGTATGTCTCTTTTAACTTCCACTCGTCATCAAAATGTCTTTGTATAAAACTGTGGGGCGACAGTGCAATCCTGTAACTTACATATTACACAGCTCTAGTATCCATTGGTCAGGATGGACTGCCTAGCCTACCTTCGTGGAGTTAACCGCAAGCCCGACCCAAGTAGCTGAAGTATGGTGCTATCTCAGTGAGCTAATGTATGCCATGTCTCGTGTCGACGCTCCAAAGCCTATTAGGAAGTGGCATTCATTATAAATTTGAGTGAAAATGGTTGTCCTGATTTTAGTACATGCGTTTATTAAGTAATACTTAATAAAGCAAGGGAGGTGTGGCAAAAGGATACTACACCAACTTGATCCTAGCAGGCCACAGATCTTACCATAGACTGAAGTTCCCTTTAGCGCTATGGAGCGAAAGCATCCAGGAACATGAACGGATATTTTGTGTGTTGGCCTTGCTCCAAATACTCTTCCCAAACCACACTGATAGCTTTGCTCAATTTTCAATATTCGCTCATTCATGTATCTTCAAACATTTCAAATTCTTGCGCTTCTGTTATTTCCTGATGAACATGCGTCTTAAGGTGAAAACCAAATACAGTCAACTCGGAGCTCGTCACTTCAAAATCTCATCTTATACTTCAATTTTGAGGAAGCATTTTGGCACACTTCCAGAATTAGTAACTCCATTTCAAATCCTAGCACAGCAATATAAACTAGTGTGCTCTTCGTTTCTGGAAGAGGGGGTCACTTGCCAACTTCCTCTTGGTTTTGGGAACAATGCCTGATTTTATAAAATGCCATTTGGTACTGTTTACACTGTTGTTTGGGTAGTTAGCCCACATTCATCACTGCAGTCAATTTGATCCTAGAACCACTGGCCCACAGGGGTAAGGGGTTGTTTGGAGGCTGCTGGGAATTTAGAATGTAATGCAACATGGTATTTTATGATATGATAGGTTATTTATAACGCGCTTAATACCCGGAGGTTTCTAAGCTCGGACCCGGGGATCGTACCTGTGTTGCTTTGCTTCCAAAGTGAGCACGTTGCTGCTGAGCTATCCTCCCGAGAGGGAGGATGCAGTTCTTGGCGTTTATGGGAGAAGGTCGAAAGCACCCAAATGGTGAGTGCTTCTGTGGGGTTTATGGGTTTGGCGGGGTCACTTGTGTTATGGGTTGATCCAGAGTGGAGTATTCGGGATCACCTAGATTACAGCGTTCTGGGTTAGTTTCTGATGTGGCTGGGTGTAGTAGGGCTTTGTCATTGCTCCATTGATGCTGATGTGAAGAGTTTTCCCTGTGTCAGTGTAAATATGTGCGTAGTGTAAGACTAGGAGATTTTAGAGGTGAGTTGGTTTGTCGGAGAGAGGAATAGAGAAATGAGGGGTACATGTAGTGCGGGGGCAAGCGAGTATGAATGCACTGGGCACCATCCAGGAGAGTGATAATTGGGAACCATACAGGGACATAGTGTGGTTTGTTAGATATTTGTGGCAGCATTTAGTTGTATATTTGACCCAATGACTCTGTCCGCCCCCGATAATCCTTTCCATGCGAATTGTGTGTGTTTTTTGTAGTATGTTTGTATACCATGTTGGATTGATTCCATTAAGTTTGTGTAAACGGGGGTGGTTATGGTTTATTAAATGCGTACTTGAGATTTAGCATGTTTCCTGAATGATCGCACCATCAAGCCCTGCTTAGGGGGGGCCACCTGAAATGTAGGGAAACGAAACTTGGAACAATGGATTGCCCTTTCCAGAGGACAGGGGAATGATTGAGCTGCAGGGGAGAGCATACTATACCGAAAAAAACGTTAGAAATGGCCGAAGGGGACAAAAGGAGGCACTGGAGAACGTCTCACTGGGGGTGGGAGGCTATAGCCATGAGCAGCCCCCTGGGACTCAATCAGCAGAAAGGCTGGGCTAAATATGCCAGGAGCGGCATGGCATGGGGGACAGGGTGGGGAAAGATCCCGAGCAGCGTGTGTGGGTAGGCCTGGGCGAGGGCCAAACTACACTATCCAGACACGAAGAAAGCAGTCTCAAGCTGCAAGAGTGAGGCGGCCTGGGAAGACACCACACCCTGATGGCACCATGGCCCTCCCCTGGACCAGATGGGGCTGTCTGGAAGAGATCCAAGCACTGGGTCACATTGGGATGGCGGCCTCTGTGAAGATCTTCTGAATCCAGGTCCTGCTGAGCCAATTGACCCAGGATTAGACTGTGTGGCCTAAGAGGCAGCTGTCCCTTTTGGCTTATTGCACAAAACACCCAGACTCGCTTATAGTGGAAAAGGTTGCTTTAATGTGACAGGCCAAAGCTTACAAATAACCGCTTACCTTGCTCCCATGGCCTTACTGACTAACACAATATTTTAACAACCAATTAATAATTCAACACTTTCATTTTTCCCAACAAATAAATAATTAAATAGTTCCACTTCCTCCCTAACTATCTCTTGGTCCCTACCATCTCCTTACCACTTCTCAAGGCGTCCTGCTTTCTCCCTGGGGGACATGCCCCTCCAGGTTCAATACCTGTTCCCCCGGGGTAGCCCGTTTGTGCAAACAGCACCACCCCATCCTTTCCTGCGCTGTTCCCCCCCCATTGTGCTTCCCTCCCCCCACATCTAAAGGGGCCATGCTCCCGGCAACAGAAAAACCCTCCACTGAGGTGTTCTTTCTGCCCCACCCCCTACCATTTCTTTCTACTTCCAATTCCTTATTATCTCTTCCACCTGCAAGGTCAAATCCGCCAGATAATAACTATTCCCGAAAACTGACAAATGGACACCATCCTCTCTGAAGGTCATGAAGCCTTTACAAACTATTTCATTGTGTTCCAAAACCTTTACCGCCGCTGTGGCACAGAATTTTACCAACTCTCTATTTATTCCCTTCTTTGCCCTCTCTATTGCTCCCTCACTTCACGCTCCCCTCCAAACTCCCACTTAGACCCCCTTTCTCCTCTATCCTATTACCCTGCTGCTCACCCTTGCCCCCACCTTCCTCACCTTCTTATTATGGCCCCATGTTGTACACCCTGCACCAGGGGCCCACGTGTGCCCCCGTCCATGCAGACCCTTTTCCTCATTACTCATCTCCGCCACTGCACTAACTTACTCTTCCAGCACCTTGCATCCGTTACCCCCTTTTTCCAACCTGCACCAGGGGCCCTAGTGCACCCCCGTCCATGCAGTCCCATCTCATCATTTCCCCCTGCTGCACCAGGGGCGCTCCCGCTCCCCCATCCATGCAGTCACCTCTCTTCATTACACCAGCTGCACCAAAGTTCAAATGAGCCAAGTTCCTCCCGTGCTGTGCATACTCAATTCTCACCCTATCCTGTGCCCTGTCTCCTGCGAACTGGGGCTACTACCGCAGGCTCGAAGTTGTGATATTCTCTCAACCTCTGTCAGTCTCTCTGTATTTACTCTGTGCTGCTAATAACCATCTCCCGCCCCCCCTAAAGCTTGCTCACCTTGTCATGTGGCAAGCGTGAGGGCTTTGCCTCCGTTGTCCATGCCCTCCAAATGACTGCCACCACCCCTTACCATTTTCTTAGTTACCCTCCCCCTGCGGCCCTCCCCCACCCTACCTATGGGTCTTCCTCCTCACCCCTCTCCTACCCCCTTGGGATCGCCCCCCAAAACCTCTCAACAAACTTTGTGCCCCCCCTCCTTTCCGATAAACTGAGCCCGACCTACAGGCACCCCCCACTTTAACTGGCATGCAGTCCTCCCCCCCGCCCGCCAACCCCTCCACACCTCCTTGTCCCACTCCTCGTCCTGTTTCACTGTCTCCTGCCTGAAAACAATATGTAATCGGATACCGACCCGCACACCTGCTGCACTCGTGTTTAAATTTGCACATCATCCTCGTGCAGCCTTTTTATTGAAAGCCCAACATGCTGTTGAGGGCTGACCTCTGCCTCCTACCCCGCCCCTTCTGGGGCGGGGTGACCAAGAAAGGGCCGGTAAGGCACGGGTAAGCCACTTGCCGTGTGTACGGTTGGAGCAGGCCTCGTCGGCACCATCCATTGCAACCAGAGATCCATATCTATCTCCCCCCAAACCGCCTGACTGTCCTCTGCCAACCTTGCTCTAAACTCCTCGTCATAACGCGCCCAAGCGAAGCCCCCAAAACCTGTAAATGCCTTTCTAATCACATCTTCTAATCACATCCATGTATTTTAGCAGGGCCATGCATCGCTCCGGAAATTTCTCGTAATAGACAGTGGTGTAATTAATGAATGCCGACGTCCAATTTTCAATTGTCACTGGGACCCTTGGGCGCGAGGCCAGTTCTCTCTCCTCTTCCTTAGCACCCTCCTTTGCTCTCACTTTCCAATAAAACAGCTTAAAAACATCCACAAATTCCCCTGCCTGAATCTTATCCTTAGTCGCTGTCATCAAGTGCGTACCCAAAGGTTTTGTGATGCCCATGTATGATAGTTTTTTCTCCTTGCCCTTCACTTAAACCTCTTTTTCCTTTTGAGCCATTGGCGCTCAAGGTACAGGTTTCAATCACCTTGTCCGTTTGTACCTCCACCGAGCAATTTCCCCTTTCTCTCACCAAGGCTCCAATAGCCTGTACACCAATCTCTCTCCTTAACCCTTGCAATCCAGACCCTTCATTTCCTGCCCTTGTTCTCGTGTCCCCCCCTCTGCCATGCAGTTGACTAGTCCCTTTCCCGCTCACCTCTTTCCGCCCTGCCATCGCCCGTCCGTGGCCTGGCCTCCACTCCGATGCTCCTCATCTCTCTTCTTACTGGGCTCCTGCTGCGGGGACGAAACATGTCCGCAGTCTTCCCCCCAGCCAATTATTCCCCCGACCTCTTGCTCCCCAGCCCCCTTGCTCCCGTCTTTCACAATCCCACCTAAAGCCCCTTCTCTCCTTCCCCTTCCTCCTTACGCCCTATATCCTTCATCCTCCCACTGCCCCACATATTCCTCCATCCCAACTTCATCACTCCTGAAATACCATTGCTGATGCGAGCTCATGCTCGGGTTGAGTAGATCCTCTTCTTGTGAGCCCGGGGCGTCCGCCCCGCCACTCCTTTGGCGTCTTCTCGGAGGGGCCACAGAAACCCCTTCCTGGTCCTCTTCTCTCAGGCGAGGTGTGCACTCCTCCACACTGTGGTCTTCATCGCTAGGGGCCGTGCTGTGCCCTCTAGACTGTCCTTGCGTAGGTAGAGGAGGGGCCGTTCTTAAACCCTCTCCATATTCATCCTCTGCAACATCAGGGGCTGTTCTGTGCCCTCCGACCGAAATTCTCCTAGCTGTGGGGGCCGTTCCGCGCCCCTCCCTAACCTCTCTAATTGACGGGGACCTCCCTCTCCTCCTCCCACCTGCACTCTTCTGCAGGTATTTTCCACCTTTGCCCCTCTGCCCTGTCACCCCTCTCTGCCCCCTGTCACCTCCACCTTCCAGCCCCCCCTGCTAAAACATTTCTTCCCACTCCTAACGTCCCTTACATTCACCTGCTCATTATCCTCCAACCCCCTTTCTAGCCCCTCTCCCATCTGCATTTCACCCCTAGACGCTCTCCTGTCAATCTCCCTTCTCATCTTCCTACCCCTTGACTCCCAAGCCTCCCCTGTGCCTGCCGCGGGGCTACAAGCCACCACAGCCGCGAGAGCCCCATCAGCCGCGTCAGTTTTGGCCTACCTCCAACATCCTCCTCCTCGCCCATAACCTCTACCACTGCCGCCTCAAGCTGGGCCTTGGAGGCCCTACTAATCTCCAATGCTTCCCTCATGTCCACCAGTCCTTTCTTTTTTGACCCCTCTCCCACCATACTTATAAAGCAGAGAACACCCCACTGAGTTCCCTACTAGAACCCGAGCCTTACCCCCTTATAAAGCGCTGGGAACAAAGAGGAACCGGTGCCAATGATACTCTTAACAGTGGCCCCTTGAAAAAAACAACTTACCCAACTAGATAAAGAAAATGAGGGGGAGACAAAGATGGCTTGCCTCGCCCAATATAATGAGATGATAAAGTAAAACTAATTTACTTATTCCTTTCAACAAAACCTAACTGCGCCACAAAGCCCAAAAGAAGGAAAATATCAAAAGAACAGGAAAATGCACTATGGAAACGAAAGGATATATGTCCCTAATTAAGGAAACGTAAATAAAATGTTATGTTCTGTTTTTTTTTCTTTTAAAAATCCTAACTGGAAGAATTTGAAAAGGAGGGGGCCCTAAAAGCTAAATGGGCCGAGAAACCGTAAACCCTAAAAACGAACCCAGAGCAATATAACACTAAAAAGCACACACTGACACCTGTAAGCGTGCCGCTGTCTTTGCATGTCCCTTAATGAAAATTAACTGAAACGTGCGTCCCCTTTAAGGGAATACACCGTCGCCTCTGTTCACAACAGGACACCGCACTGCTGTGCTGGTGCCGGGGATTGAGCACCGAAGAAATAAGCCTGTCACGCGTGGAGGCACACCGCCCAGCCCACAAACCCCCTCCCCAAACCAGAAAACCAACCCGAACGAAGGGAAACAGTACTGCCTGAGCAGGGGAGGCCCTAAGAGACAGTTGCTTCCTCACCCCACCCCCCCACGCACACGCACCGGGACCCCGCCCACTTAATCTGACTAACCCAATACCTACCTCACCTCCTAACACCAACTACTCGGCTCCACGCAGGGAAGGCTTGGGAGCAGGCGACCAGGACTGGTCAAACTCACGTCCCAACCGTCGCCTGCTCCCAAACCTTCCCTGACCCCTTAAATACCTGTAGGGTGCTCTATGCGCAGGCCAGTTCGCTGGCCTGTGCAGCACCAACAATCACCCGGGGGGAAACGCTTTGCTTTCCCCCGGTAACCCCCCTTCCCCATCAGGCCCAGAAGATATGCGCCTGTGCCGTATCAGCGTAAAAAAAAAAAAAGTGGCCTACTCTGCACTGTCCAATGACAAGACTGTGCGGGCCGATGTGCCAGAAGACGTCTGCGCGGCAGTCCAGGTAAAGATGAAGGGATGCCAAATTCCGTGATCCAGTCCCAGGACTGAAGAGTGGGTGACGACTGGGATGTACCTGCCTGCCTGCCAGCCGTGCCCATTTAGTTTGAGCATGCGTTCCCATGTTGCAGCGGTGATGATTTTCGAACTCTTGGAATGTCCTAGAGGGCTGTTTTGGTGTGACTGGCTGCAGCACCCACACCCATGTAATATGATATATGGAGTTTCAGAAATCAACTTTTCTGAATAACTCTTGAACCCTTCCATGAAAATAAATCAGAACATATTTCACAGTGAAACGAAGAGGTAGCTGCCGGTGCATGCAAAATTTCCAACTTTCTCATGAACGACTTCACAGTTTTTAAAAAAAAAAATGTTAATTTGTGTTTTGAACCGCATTTAACATGGGATTCTCCCATAGAAAAAAGCACAAATAGCTCAAAATCGACTACTTTGATTTTCCCAATTGTTGTCATGCAACTAGATTACATTCGTAATCCGTCCACTGAAACAATATTTTGAAAATAGACAGCCAATTTTGAAATATTAACGATTTAAGATTTATGTATATTTTGCATATGTACAGAATGAATGATACAAACTGTACAAAGCGGTGTATGAGTTGCACAGTTCGTAAAATTATGCAATTTTCATCTCATGAAAACCTTTCAATGTCAGGGCTGACTTTGTCAGCTTTCAGGTAAATACAAAATGTACATCGGTCTCTGCATTACGCATGCACGCTCCAGAATGAACAAACAGCTGCCATACAAAATGCCCATACTCTACACATCGGTCTATGTTATACACGCTCGGAATTAATGTACAGCTCCTATAGAAAATGTTCACTGACATGCAGAATGTACATTTTATTTTTGTGGAAGACCTTTCTTCACAAGGCTCGGTCTTGGGTCCTCTCCTCTTTACACGCTACACCTCTGCTCTTGAGGCACTAATCTCCTCCTTTGGGCTCTCGTAGCAACTCTTTGTGGAAGACACCGAAATCTTCTCTTTTCCTGAACTCTCCTCTGATCTCTCTATCAAAATTTCCAACTGTCTCTCTGCCATTTAAATATTGGATGGTTTTGCGCACTCCGATGTGAAACCTGACCAAATCAGAGGTGCTCTTCTTCCCTACCCAATACTCTCTTCCCCTGCCTATCCAGTTCCCATCTGACACTCTCCCCTACAGCTAGAAACCTCAGCGTCCTCTATGACCAATCTCACACCTTCTCTACTTTAATCTCCAAAACTGCAACAGCGGCTGGCCTCACTCCTGAATCTTAGGGAAATCGGGCACCTCCTTCCTTTCAACAACCATCTCTTAACCACTCTTTTCTTCTTTAAACTGGACTAAGCATCCTCTTTGGTCTCTCCAACTAGGCTTTCTGTCCGCTCGACAAGATCATTAACTTTGCAACCAGGACTCTCTTTGAACTCGGTCACGTCACGTATACTTCCTCTTACCATCGCCAGGCTGGATGGCAGACGATGCAGAACAGGGCCAGCTTTAGATTTCTTCTCCAGGTTCACAAATCTATTCACGTTAAGGCACCACCCTCCTCTATCCAACTCTACAAGTCTACCTGCACTTAAAAGACAATCAGCATTTTTATTTATGTATGTCCACCAATGTGTTGTCCCTGGTGTCTGTTCATCTACCTCCCTTCACAACCTGGTCAGAATGTCACTCTGACTTACCCCATTGTAAAAAATCTGATATTGTATCTACTGACGTTCTTTTGTGATCAAAAGATCATTGTTCTCCCTTGTATATAAATAAATGTATGCTACTATATTTATGAAAACTCAAAAGAAGCCTGAACTAACTTTGTCAGTATTCAGGAGATGTAAACCACGTACATGTGCGAACCGTCATTCTTGTAAGTATTGAAGCTTCACATCAAAGTCTAACCTGATTTCACTTATGCACCAAACACCCATATGCCTTACACCACACAGTCTTACGACAGATGTGCTAATGACAATCGCCAAACATGCTAACACACACAAACGCCTTCGACACAAACTCTGATGGTACACGCTCTTAGAACACACAGACATGCGCTAAATGTTCTTACAGCACGGGCTCCTATGACATTCACTTGGAATCAATGTACAGCTTCTATACAAAATCTACAGACCTATGCAGAAGATGTACATGTATGCTACTCTATGTATGATAAGTATTGCATACATGCAGTAAATGTAAAGCTTATGATTCATATGACATGCCTGCATATACTAATACACTCCTACTACATTTACTTATACTACATACACTCACATGCTATACACTGTTTGCGCCTGTCGGGGGGAAAAGAAGATTGCTCACGACTGGTGGATTGCTGAACACTTTATTAATAGAAAGCAGTAATGGCACACACCCAACATCAACGCATAGCCCTATTGCCCTATAGGCCCGACCAAGCCTGGTGGCTCATCCATAATGGGCGAGGCGGCGTTCACCCAGTGGCCCCCTCACCCATTATGGAGGAGCCGAGGAGCCAGCCCAGGATAACACTGAGCCCTTCCTCAGCTGCTTTTTCCAGCTAAGGGAGTGCTCCTGGGCTGGCTGAACTGTCACAGGGAAACACTGTTTCCCTGTGACAGTTCAGTTCACCAGCTGCACATGCTCTCTGAGCCATGCAACGCCGGGGGCATTTTGATTCGCCAGCCTTGCATAGCTCATTGGAAATTCTCGCTTGTGAACTGCATGTCTGTATGTGCGAGGCAGAGCTCCTGCACCACCTCGCACATACGGACAGAGCAACCTGGAGCGGGGCGTTTCAGCACCCATGCGCAGGCTCCTGCACAAGGTACTTTATGTTCATTTATTTTTTATTTAAATGTGTATGGGACAGGGATGGGTTTGTTTTTTTTTTTTTGTTTTTTTTTATTAACTGGATGTCCAGTCAAATCTTAACTGTTTGGCTTTTTACCCATTTTTTGCTCTAAAATGCAACATTTTGACACATATTTAATATGTATGCCCCTTCACAGCTCCCACTGGCCCCGTGACTGTTGGGAACGGGGTGGGGGTATCTCGGGGACTGTGGTGGGAGCAGGATGGGTGGGAGCACTGGGATAGTGGTGGGAGCAGGGTGGGGAGAGCCCAGGGTCTGTGATGGGGTGGGGAGAGCCCAGGGACTGGGTAGGAATGGGATGAGGGAGCCCAGCGACTGTAATGGGAGCAGGTGAGAGACAAGGGACTATACTGGGAGTAGGGTGCGTTGACGGCGCACAATACTTCATAACCATTTGTACATACTGTCCATTTGGCATTTTTGTAGGGGGTCCGGCCTGCCCAAATTTTGCTCATGGGGGGGCCCAGGCCAAAAAAGTTTGAAGACCACTGGCCTAGGGTGACCAGATTTAAAAAGTAAAAAACCGGGACAGGGCAACTAACATAAGAGTAGGACAAACTCTTAAAAGTGGCTGTCCAGGCACTAGACTTCAGTAGCGTTCGGAGGAGAAGGGGGTTTAAGTGTTACTGTTCAAATAAGTACATATTATAATTAATATGTCACAAACTAACAGTACCTTAAGTTGTAAAATGCAGCATTTCTTTTGTGCGAGATTGTGCATTCCTGCCTGACAAAAACTGGGACCACTGCAGTTTCCAATGAAAACATAATCTTGAGAAAGGGGGACAGACCCGAATTCCGGGATGTCTGGTCACCCTACATTAGCCTCATACTTATTACAATGTTTGTCCCTATTGTAGTATCCCCTTCAGTTATTAATTTAGTAATATATAGATTTTAGTTGTAAAATGCAACATATATATTATATATATATTTTTTTTTCTTTATTTTTTTTTTACCCCGCTGTCTGGGTGTATAGGCTCTGATTCACAGAACATTTTCCTATGGGATTGCGCCATTATAAAACACTTCCATGAATCAGGCCCCCAATCCAAAATGCATTTGCGCTGTTTTCATTAAGGCGAGTGCCATTTCATTAATGCAATGCACGAACAGGGCAGGATCTAAAAGGATCGCCAGATCCCTGGTTTCTGTTCCACACAGTTGGGTTATTTCCTGTGGTGTTGAGGGTCCTAAGTTGGATCTGCCGCCTGCAGGCCCACACGCTTTCAATGAGGTGTGTCCCATGAAGAAATGGCAACGGGGGCACCTTTTACTCCTGCCTGGTTGCACCTGCTCTTGGGTCTATGGGTCAATTCATCCCTATGAAGTCTCTGAGCTCGGTTCCTTTTGTTTCTTCCAGATGCAGACGACCTGTACATGAAGCAAGCTGTAGTGTTTATTGAAGACGCAATACAGGTATTTAGTATACATTGTAGTACTCGTATCATTTGTATAATTTGGCGTGTCTGCATATTCTTTGCTGTGTATTTTCTTTACATTTTGTACTATACTTTTGCCTGGTCTGTGATGTTGCTGTACTTTTCGGGAAAACATGTTTTAGTCGAGGAACATCCCAATACCAGCAACTTTCATCCTCTTGAGCGGAGTATGCATAAAGTAAAATAATTCGTCAATCTGGACGAATCTACTAATACCCTTGCGCTGATATTGTGGGGCCGGCGGCGTTTACGTGGCCGGCCTTATAGGTGCTGGGGGGCCCAGCACCATGTTGGTGTGTCGGTGTCACCCAGATTTACTTGGTTGCAGCATGGATGCCAGGGGCACCTCGCATGCCGGCAGCATTCTGGATGGTGGGTGCCTAGGCTTGACCCGGGGCACCAGGCTGGTCTGCAGGGACCTCAGGACCGTGATCACATGGTCTGGGCCTGCAGGCAAAGTGAGAGACGGACACAACAGGTGTTCCATAGTGGGAGTCTGCAGCCGTTCTGTTGCACGTGCCTGCAGGGGCTCCTTTTATTAGCTTGGGCCATGAAAGGGCAATACACGTGACAGGGACACACAACAGCTCTCAGATGCATTTCCTCTCCTAAAACACCCGGGACTATGGTACTGAAACTTTGCAGTGGCGCCAGTGCATTTTTGCACAGGATTGGCATTTAAGCAAAAAATTGCCCTGGTGGAAAAAAAAGTGTTTCAATGCATTTTTGAAGCAGAGCAATGTTTGTCCTCCTGCTAAGATTCCGTATTGGTGCAAGGGCAAACATTACCCAAGTGAAACAATGCGCATTAGACCAAATTTGTTTTTTGTACTATTGTGCAAAATTCAACTTGCACCATTGCAAATCGTCCGTAATGCGGGCGCAGGCAAGTGTTGGGCATTGGCTACTTGGTTAATATCAAGTTATTAGTAATTTAATCTGTACCGTTGGTGTTTATGAAATGGTAATGTTGGCTGATTGTAAGACTATGGATGCTGCTTGTTTGTAATAAAGCATCCTAGGCAAGCCTTATTCAAAATAACTGTAATTTCTACAATTGGTTTATTCAAGGCTCTTTTATATTCTTGCAATGAATTTAAAATTGGTACTCCTTTCGTCATCTTCAGAATGACGATGACCTGCTGCCTGTGAGTTGAATATGCGATATCCCCAATAATGCACAGGTCTCGACAGAAAGCACCTACCTCGCTGATCTATCTTACTGGCATTAATGGTGATTCACCATTCTATGCTTAGTTTCCCACCTTCTGCGCATGTAGTTGTCCTCTGACATTGAGCATTGTAGGCGTGATATCCATGAAAGAGGAGATTCTGCCTCTTTACCATTTGGAAATGGTGGTCAATTTCCAAATCTTGGGGCAACAACTTGCCACTAGTGGGAAGGATCAGGGCTTCTCGTTGTGATTCTGACAAGGAAAAAATAAATGTTTTGATTGAATAGGGGGGGCGTCTAAGCTCTCTCCCTGGCCCTTCAACCACTACATGGCACCTCTTGCCCACTGCATCGCTACCTTCTGCTCTAGCTTTCAGTGTTATGTGGATGACGCCAAGCTCTCTTTCAGGCTCCCCTCAGCCACCGCTGCTTCTGCTCATACCTAGCTGTCTGGCCGTAATTCAGGAATGGTTTGCCCCCTATGATCTCTGCCTTAATACCAGTAAGACTCCGATCCTCCTCATTGGGACCCTCGCTCCCTCATTTCCTCTCTCGCTCTCTGGCTGCTTCCTGCTCCTTCGTGTGAGGCTAAGAAGCTTATTGTCATCTTCGACTCCACCCTCTCCTTCTCTCCTCACATCTCTAAGAAGTCAAACAATCAGCTGCACCTGCTCTGGGGTATTCTTCCCTTTCTAACTTTCCCCTAGAAGCTCACTGTCTGCAGAGCTCTAGTCCTCTCTAGGCTGGACTATTGCAACAGCCTCTTTCTAAATCGTCCTGTCTCGAGTCTTCGACCTTTACAACTTATCCAGAGCAGGACTGCGAGACTTGACCTTGGCCTCAAGCCCAGGAATTGTATCTCTCCAGCTCTGATATCTCTTCACTGGCTCATTGTGACTGCAAGGATCAAGTTCAAGACCCTCTACATCGTCCACAAGACTTTCTGGGGCCTGGGGTCGCTCTACCTCCAACATTTTCTTCCAAAACATCTTTCGTCTCGAGCTCGCCGCTCATCCACCTCCAACTCTCTGAGGGTCAGTGTGATGCTGGAAATGCATCGGAAGGACAGGGCCTCCGTATCCTTGTCCTTTACTGCTTTTTATCGTGTGTTCTGTCGTGTTTTCTGCGCAGGAGTTCATGTGGGACTCCTGGCAGTGCAGCTCTCTTTCTTTTGGTTTGGTGAACGGACCTGTGGGATACCCTTATGGCACCCATGGGTGGGGGGTACAACCCTGTGCCCCTATTGTATGTTTTTGGGCGCCTATGGGTGGCCCACAGAGCAGGGTATGGGCTGGTAGCAGCTCCATGCTGAAATTGACCGCTGCGCGGAGTATCCTCCATTTTGGGATACCCCGGCCCTGTCATTGGGATCCGTTGATTCCTGATGGAAAACAAGATGGCCCCGGTGGCCTCTTGCTTTCTATTACCCATTACCTTGTTTTCCCAAAGTCCTGGGAAGCCCTGACTCTGTCCCTTCCCCCTGACTGGCTGTTGGGTGGAAATGCCATATATGGTGTTGTTGTGAAGGCCCGGCCAGACTAGCTGGAGCCTTCCCGGTGATGTATGTTGTGGGTACCTCCTGTGGGTGGGACCTGGGTGAATAGAGTGTGTGACAAATATGCATTCTGTGTTGTGGGTGTCTAGTATCTGGTGGTTGACACAATGACTGAGACAACCCTGCCCGAAACCGGTATGAATGCGGCTTGGAGTGTTGAATGGCTTGGTACTTGTCCCAATGCACATAACTTGTTTTGAGTGTCTGGAGAGAAGTGAATGGCCTGAATACCTTGTGTGCCTGATTGGCTGCCTGCCTGCATGAATGCCCGTAGTCGTGATTGGATGCTTGAGTGTGACCCAGCTGAATGAATGGGAGATCAACAGTATATCTGGGGACCTCTCACTGCTAGGATTCGTGTTCAGAAGCTGAAGTCCACTACGACGAGTAACTGGATTAACTGACGCTTGACCTTGAAGCCCTGCTGGACGAGAAGAATTGCTGTTGCTCTTCACAATCTGAAAGCTGCTGTGCCTCCAAGGACTGACCCACAGAGGACCTGGTAAGACGCCCTCTTCCCGAGCTACGAGGGACCATCGTGCTCAGCTGATCTTTGCCAACGCTCCCTGGTAGACAGACCTACGACAGGCTGCCGACCCGATACGGGGATTGCTGCGGAACTCCAAGGAGAAGCACTCGGACTGTTGTCCGCCACTGTCGACAACCGCCGTCGCCGACCGGAGCCGCCGTGCTCCTGTTTGCCTAAGAACTTCAATTGATCATCGGACGCTCTCGTCTGCATCGTCATCCGCTTGTCTCCCGCTGGAGAAGGCCCGACCATCGACGCGCCGAGGAGCATCCACCGGTGGGTTTCCCGCCACCTAAAGACCACAGAGATGGCGACGACTCGACGCCCTTGCTGGGCCACTGTTCTTCATCATCTCTTTGCGGTCCAGAACTATTGTCACCGAGGTGCCCCGCACGCCTCTTCCTTGCAGGACGCCAATGCTCTGTCGTCGACGAGCGCCGCTAGGAACGAAGCTGCCACTTCCCTGCCGTAGTTCACCCTGTTCACCGTCGGACGTTCGACGACCCGTGACTCCTGCCTTAAGGGGAGGGCACTCAAGAAGGGCCGTCGATTCCCTGACACCGAACGCCAAGTTCCCCGACACCTCTCGACAATCCGTGGCTCCCGCCTGAAAAGGAGACACTCAAGAAGGATCGGTCGACGCATCGTCGGAGAACTCCTCTCCACCAGGTACATTGGGGGGGGGGTTTAAAACCTTAATAGGAAGGAGTAAGGTTATCGAACATTATATGGACTGGGCTTGTGCTATATATCTTTATTTACCCAGGTGGGGGGGGGATCTCCACACAGAACTGTGCCTAGTGGTAGGGGTCAGTGTTCTGCCTATTGTTCCAACCATCTTACGTTCCTGCCTATCTCTATTGCTGGTTTCCTCGTTATTAATCTGTGTGACATTTTAACCGTACAGTTGATGCACTTTAATGAGATTTGATAACATTGGTGGTACCACTTTAGAATTGTATATATTTATCATTGACTTCAAAGTACAAAGTGCGTTATTGTGATCGTGTACATACCTTTGAATATTAATTATATAAAGACTGTATTTTCAGTAATACAGTGTGTGGACATTCCTTTGTGGGGGTTCGGGGACTGCACTGTACTTAAGAACCCTCCTGCATCACCTCCTGAGAAGCTAGGCCTTTATTGCTCGTCCATTGCTACCTTATAGAGAATCTTGGCTGGGGTCTGCTGTGCCTCTCCTCTACCATATAGAGAGCGGAAGTACAGACACCCCCTACCAGTCTTTACAGTCAGATGCTTCTCCTAGCAGAGAGTTGGGGGCAGATATATCTCCTCGACTGGGGCCTCCTTCGAACAGCCTCTCTGCCTCTCTCAAACTTGAGCAGAACCACCTCCGGTTCCGATAGCAACTCCAGACCTTCTTTTCACTTCTGCTTTCTCTTTCTCCGCCCTGCTGAGAAACCTGACTGCTCCACACACTGGTCACCCTCTAAACTCGGCCCAGGCCCCTGCATATCCAGTTGCCCTCGCACTGCCTCCGGGCTCCCCAGCACTTTTTAAGGGTCTGTATCTGCAACACTACAGTCCCTTCTCTCTGCACTTATTTGTATTTTGTGTTTGTATTTTATTGAATTTATATAGCACTTTAATCCAAAGTGCTTTACATGAGAATAAGAAGAAATGCAACAAGCATAAAATGGTAATTGAATCACAACTCGGAAACAGTATAAGGAACAATTTACATTATTGCTGAGGGAAGGAGGGAGTGGAGAGGGAATGGGAGGGATAAGCAGAGGTTTTAGCAGAAGAAGGGAGGTGAGAGGGTGTGAGGAAGAAGAGAGGGAATAATAAGATGATAAGAGCAGGAGGTAGGCTAAAAGGGAGTAGAGAGGAAGGATAGGGTATAGAGGTAAGGGACTAAGAGGTGAGGCATGGGCGTCGGGAGAAGTAGGAGAGGAAGTAAGAGGTGTTAGGGGGGGAATGGAAAAGATAAGATTTTAGAGAAGAGCGAAAGGAAGAGTAGAAGGGAGAAGAGTGGATGGGTAAGGGGAGGCGGTTCCAGTGGAACAGAGCAAGGAGTTGGAAAGGGCGGAAGAGGGAAGGAGCGCAGGGAGGCAGAGGAGGAGAGAGTAGGAAAAGATCAGCAGAGCAAAGAGAACGAGAAGGGGAGTAGAGAGTAAGAAGGGTGGAAAGCCAAGAGGGACAAGACCATGTTGGGATTTGAAGACACGACAGAGGAACTTGAATTTAAGCTGGAAGTGAAAAGAAAGCCAGCCTAGGGAGGTGAGAGACGAGGAGATGGAGTCAAAAGGTGAGAGAAGGAAGAGGGAGCGGATGGCGGCGTGGTAGACCGATTTTAGTGGTGAGAGGAGGGGAGTCTGAAGAAAAGGGAGGAACAGTAGAAAAGTATGGAGAAGATGAGGGAGTTTAGTAGCATGAAAGGTTAGGAGGGGTCGAATTTTATGAATGTTGTAAAGGTCAAAGCGACAAGACTTGGCAGTTATAGAAATGTGGTGAGATAGGTAGAGGTGAGCGTCGATATGAAGACCAAGGTTACGGGTATGGGGAGAGAAGGAGAATGAAATGAAAGGGGGAGGGAGGAGGAAGAGTGTTGGCAGGGAAGAAAAGGAGTTCCGTTTTTTAGAGGACATCCAGGATTTAATAGCAGAAAGGCAAGAAGAGACTTTATCGTGAATGTCAGGGGAGAAGGAGGAGAAGGCGAGGAAAAGCTGGGTATCATCAGCGTAGAAATGGTGCGAGATACCAAATGAGGAGATGATGGGTGCTAAGAAAGAAGTGTAGAGTGAGAAAAGAAAGGGGCCAAGGACAGATCCTTGGGGGACTCCATGGATGAGAGGTAGAGCCACCCCAGGAGACGGACAAGGTGCGGTTAGAAAGATAGGAGGAGAGCCAGTTGAGGACAGTCTTTTAGGCCAAATGAAGAGAGGGAGTTGAGGAGAAGAGGATGGTTGACAGTATCAAAAGCAGCTGAGATATCAAGGAGAATAAGAATGGAGGAGTGCTTAGAGTAGCGTGCAGAAAGGAGGGAGTTAAGAACAGAGATGAGGGCTGTTTCTGTGGAGTGTAGAGGGCGGAAGCCGGATTGGGTAGAGGGAAGGAGGGAGTGGTTAGAGATAAAGGAAGAGAGTTGAGAATAGACAATGCATTTGAGAAGTTTGGAGAGGAAGGGAAGGAGAAAGAGGGGGATTAGCAGAAGGTTTTTTTTGAGAATAGGGATAATAGTTGCATGTTTAAAAGGAGTAGGAAAAGAGGAAGTCGAGAGGCGGATGTTAAAAAAGGAGGTGAGATATGGTATAAGGAGAGGGTAGATTTTAGGGATGAGGGGGGTAGGAATGGGGTCCGCCGGAGAAGCTGTAGGATGTGTTTTGGCTAGAAGGAGGGAAACTTCAGAATGAGTGACAGGAGTGAAAGAGGACATGGAAGAGGATGGGGGAGGAGGAGGAGGGGAAGAGTAAGAGGAAAGGATAGTTTGACAGAGATTGAGGACTTTGTTAGAAAAAAAGGAGGCAAGATCAGTGGCAGAGAGAGGAGAGGTGATGGAAGGGTCAGGGGTAGCTGGAGAGAGAAGTTGGGATAAAGTTTGAAAGATGCGGCGAGGGTGGGAGGACTGAGACTGGAGGAAGTCAGAGAAGTAGGGGCGTTAATGAGCCACCCGCTGGCTGCATTTGTGAGTTAACTGCAGTCCTCGGCCCCCCCACCCCCTTTAGCACTTCCACCTTTCCATTTTCCCTGCACTTGTGTGATCTGAATGACACAAGGCCTAGTAAGATCGTTATTCTGTCCTCCCTGGTTGCCCCCCCCCCCCTCTTCCTTGTTTTGTGGCGCCTAGAAACACTTGTGTTCAGGCGCGTTATAAATGCCATATCATATATGAAATTCCATGTTGGTTCCGCCACCAATAGGAGCGGTCCATCCCAACTACTAGATGCTCCCTCTGGATAGAAACACTGCCAGTTTTAACTTGTGTCAAGGTTTACTTGCTCTTTAGTCCACAAACCTGTTGACCATACAGCAGCAGCACCTATAAACCAGTTGCTCTTCACCGGTGGTTGTATACGGATACGTTTGGTCTCTTTGGCTAGTGCAGGCATGATTTTTCTCAAATACGTCTCGCAAAGCACCATCGTGCAGTCTCTGGACCCGTGGTTGTGTCTGATTAGAGCTGCTACAAAGACACTCTTCTCGAGCCCTTTCTTCGATGGGGTTCTGCATTAATTCTTGTAGTGGCATCTGATGTGGGTGAAATCACAAAGTAGTGGCGTTAATAATCGCAACAACAATAAAGCAACGCTTGGTGGAATGTCATTCTCAAACACCGGTCACCATCTACCGCAACCTGCCCTTTTCAGTCGCCACAATCCTATGACTGCCCTGCAGCAGAGCAGCAACGTAGAGCTCTCTGCCAGCCGAAGGGGATTGTTCGGTACTTCTAAAGCATGCTGGAGCATGATGACGCCATGGTTGCTTAGAGTATTCAGCGTGAGCATGTAGCGGAGTAGATTAATGAGCAGTTGCAGAGCCAAATATAAAAAAATGTTCCCCTTCTTTTTGAGTGAAACCGCAGGATGAAACGGAGTACTTTAATCCCAGCCACTGGACCCATATTTTATTGTATATGGCCATCGCTGAGCAGAAAGAACCCTTTACACTTTGCAAATGGATCATTGTACAGGCTCCAATGGAAGGTGTTGTACGATTGAAAGGTGCCATGATAGAACAGCTAAAACTATTGACTTGGCCGTGCAAGCCATTGCATAGAAGCAGTTTATTGCTGCGATTAATATTGCGAATCATACTTTAGACCAACTGCCAGTTGTGCAGAGGGATCATGTAGGTCCAGTCCCATAAACCCACTTAAGCGGGTGATTAGTGGGTTTAATGACCTTCACAAGTCCTGCAATTGAGCCAGCAGCAAGAAGTGTTTTTTTTCCCACCGGAGGCGAGGACGTAGCGTTGGAGTAGGAGAGGAGTTCAAGTTAGTTTATATGTTGAAGATATTAGATCGATAATGTGTTGGAGGGCATTTGTTTGATTCTAAGATTTTGGGAGCATGGTTTCAGGAAAGGAATGTATGTCTGTATATGATTTGATGGCACACGGCTATTATGGCTGTTAAGTTCAGATAAAGTTAATGGAGCTAAACATTTTAAATAAAAGTGATCCTGTATACCACATTTCTGTGAGGATTTATGTTTTGCCCTGTGGACTACTCACTGGTTCCACAATCCGTCTCTGCATTACTCTTGGCAGTTGCTCCGTACTACATCTAGAAATGTGCTAATGTGCCAGATGCAGAAATATTAACCAGTCGCCTCCATAAATGTTCCCTGGGCAACCTTTGCTGACCTAGCATCAATGGTGCATTTTAGGTCTGCGGAAGACAAGCCAGAACTATTGTGCAATAGAGGAAAAAAGGGCTTCCACATGCTGTGAAGTAGTCACTTGACACCATCAGATGGTGCACCAGCTGTTTTCATTGGTGAATTGGCATAGGTCCTTCTAATAAAGAGTTCCTTGTGACTGATCAGCTGTTCTGCTGCTTTTAGTGGAGGGGTCTGAGCACAGCTCGGGATGCGCAGTCAATGAAAACTCGAATAACATTTTTGGCTGCAGCCTGTTGGCTGCATGGCTGAGGGTGTTAGCTAGTGCTGGCACCACATACTTCTATGTACTCCGAGCAGTGCACGCAGCAGGAGACCAGGCTCAACTGCAGCAGCGCAATACCAGCAGCAGGGTCTCGGGGAAACCCACTAAGCACATTTTAAGGAATTAAGGAAGACATTTTGCAGGCTCTCACTAAACCTGTTTTTGAGAAGAACCACATACTGAGAAGCTGCTGGAGCTCTGGTTCTGGGTTAGCTCATTTATTAAATGCGTGCAATTGGGTAGCCCCGGTCTCTGCTAGGGCTATGGAGTAGCGTGGCCAAATGTTTGGCAGGACTGTCCCAATTTCATGGGCAGTGTCCTACATCTCACACGTGACCTTTCTGGGACAGGGAAAGTGCTGAATGTGTTCTTCTGAAGTAGGATCAATGCCCAAATTTCACAAGCAAGAGAAGTAAACCATCACCCTTTTTCCGCTTGCATGCAAATCCGCTTCTGTGAGGTTCTGCTTTGTGTCATATAATTTATTTATTTGTTGGTTACTTATAAAACGCCTATACAACAAATCGTGTTTCAAGGCGTCACAAGACAAAAAAGGACGGGGGGGGAGGGTGGGTGGCAGAGGACAGGGAAGAAAACAACAACGGTCCTACTAGGCCTTGTGTCATTCGGATCATGCAAGTGCAGTAAAGCAGTGCAGGGGGAGGAGAATGGAGAGGGGGGGGTGCAGGTCGGGGCGGAAGGGCAATGCTAAGGTCGGAGGGAATTGTGGGGAAGAGTGGAGGCATACAAATGCAGGGGGAAGTGATGAGGAGGGGAAGAAGAGGGTCCCCTGGGCTTGGTAAGTGCTAAGGGGAGGGCAGGTGGGCAAGCGTGTAACCGTTTGTGAAAAGGCCTTCCTCATCACAGGGAGTTCCTTCCCTTCCTAAATTAAGTGTCACACAATAAACTGTTAATGTCAGTTCTTTTCTTCAGCCCTATCGCCAATCCATCTACTACCCCTTGAGCTACCAATGAGCCAAAAACCAGACTGGTGTACATGAAATATATTTATTTGAATTAGATGTTAAGAAAATCGCACTAAAATGTCAAACGCCGCTTTATCCGTGGCACAACACGTTCAACTTCTCTACATAAATATCTCCTACAATTTGTATTTGGAAAACTTAAATCACAATATTTTACTTTATACAAATTTCAAAATAAATGATCATCAACACCGGTCCCTGAATAACATCACTTTACATTTGCAGTGCTGTAAAATTTCGGGTTTCCTGCCCGCTTAAAAGGCTAGCAGTTTAGTTTTACAAATCTGTACAAATGATATGCAAGTTATTATTTCACCCACACTTTTGCTTTAAAATAAATACAGGTTCCTTTAGCAGTTTGTTATCCACACCCCCCTAATTTGGTCTGTGTTGGGGAAGTCAGACAGAAAAATTGGAATGATTTGGGAATTTTGGATTTCAGAACCCCCCCTCCACTTAGACTTGTGCTGGGGAAGCTGAACATGTAGTGTTACCCAATTAAATGACAGTGGGCCTCATCATGGGTTTGGCTTTACCCAGGCGCAAATACCGCTGAGCAGTATTCGCCTTAACGCTGTGAGTTGTGGTGCAAACACCCCCCCCCCCCCATCACAAGTTGGCGGGCACGTGCACACAGATCGGGCGTTAACACTAATAGCATTCGGCGGTAATAGTGGCTGATAACCCCAAAAGGACAGCATATGATATTTTTTACTTATTTGATATGATATTTTATTTATATCGCGCTCGTACACAGGTGTTTCAAAGCGCGACCAGGCGAAGGGAGGGGAACAAGGGGAAAAACAAAAACAACGATCTTACTAGGCCCAGTGACAAGAGAACGTGCAAGTGCATGGGGAAGGGAAAAAGGGGGAAAGTGTATGGAAGGGGGAGACATAGGAAAGTGCGGAGCATAGAGAGCAGAATAAATAATAAGTCAAATAAATAAAGGTGATAAACAGTGGTAGTGCAACCAGTAAGTGGCAAAGTGCTAGGTTAGTCAGATAGGGTATATCTGATAAGTGCAGGAGATGAGAGGAGTGGTTGGGGGACTGTATGGGTACAGATACAGGCCCCAGTGCAAGGGTTGGCCCGGAGGCAGTGCAGGAGGGTGGCAGGGTGAGCAGGTACCTGGGCCACAAGGACAGAGGGTGGCCAGGTGCACAGTGCCGAGAGAGAAAGCAGATCAGCAGGGGAGAAGAGGGGCAAAGGCAGAGGTGAAGACTAAGGTCTTGAGGAGCTTCCAGAAACGAAGATGGTTCTCCTCAAGTTTCAAGGTGGCAGGGAGGCAGTTTCAAAGGGAGGCCCCAGGCGAAGACAGAGATCTACCCCCAGTTCGTTTCTTTGAAAAACGACTGACCCTGAGGGAGTTAGAGGTAGAGGAGCGAAGGGCCCGAGAAGGGAGGTATTTACGGAGGGATAGTTGAAGGTATTTTGGACCCAGGCCCCAGAAAGCCTTGTGGACAATGCAGAGGGTTTTAAATTTAATTCTTGCATCCACTGGGAGCCAATGACGGGATTTCATAGCTGGAGAGATACGATCCCAGGGCTTGAGGCCAAGGACAAGTGTCGCAGTCCTGTTCTGGATTACTTGTAAAGGGCAGAGAGTGGAGGCAGGTAGATTTAGATTTAGCATACATTGCGTTCCCGTCGGCGTCCCGCGCTAATAGCACCACAAGAAATGTGTCACTGCCGGAACGGGAAACAAAGTGGTGGCCATTTTGGAAATAACAATCCATCCAAAATCGGAGCCCTTGGAAGTCATCCACACCAACACACCTCCAAAAATGTCTCGGGAGCGTGTGATGAGTAAGTCTGCCCTGGTCAGGGTGTGCAAACCTATGTTTTTGGACTCAGAATTGTCAATACTGGTGGAAGAGGTAATTTCCCACCAGATGAGCTATATGGCCCCCAACCTAACAAGACGGGACTTTCAGTGGCTTAACCACATCTGGACAGACATCAGTCAGATGGTCACTGTGGTGGGTCGTGTCCCCAGGGATGGAGAGGACTGCCACAAGCGATTCAATGACCTGCAGGTCCGTGTCTGGAGTCTCATGGCACAGCACAGGAGTGAGACCATGGTGACTGGTGGAGGGCCACCACCGGAGCTGACGCCATGGGAGGAACAGTGCACCACACTCATTGACATGTCATCCATTGAGGGAGTGGGAGGAGTGGAGGTAGGCACCGACGCCCATGAGGCTGGAGGTGAGTCACCCCCTCCCCTGCAAATTGCATAATAAATAGGCCACCACTCCATCCCCAGTGTGAATGTCTGACAGCCGGACACTGTGAGTGGGTGCAGTGCATGTGATCGACCACAGCCACCCACGACTGCACCCTTGTACCAGTGCACCTGGGCGACACCAGGGATCCAGAGTAGTGAGTAGAGCAGCCAATGGACACATGCAAGCACCATGGCGCACACACATCCATGGCGTGGGCACAGCAACGTCAGGTGGACATGTGTAATGCCACCCCCCCCCCACTGACTGCGGCATGCCAGCTGTGCATTTGCATCATATTCATGAAAATGCTATCCCAACAATTCCGAAATGCCCCCTCCCCCCCATGTAGTATGCCCCAGCAATACCAACATCGTGAATTCTAAACGGGTCAGGCCCAAGAATTATTGAAACAGTCCTGTATAACCCTCCACCCCTCCCGCTGTAAGCCTTGAAATGCATGAAAATAATTTGAGGTGCCCTGTCCTCATGCCGTAACCTATGATCCCTAGAGGCACGCAGGCATCATCTGAGTGCAACGTGGATGACGAGAAGGCAGGCCCATCCCGACGTCTGCCCAGACGCGCATCCACCAGCACAACCACCCTGCAAAGGGCCCAGCACGATACGCCAAGGCAGAGGGCCCACCCCACCGCACCAGGGGCTCACCACCTCGGTGCCTCCAGGGGCTCACCACCTTGGCACCCAAAGCCACAAGGGGCTCACCACCCCAACGACCCCCAAGGCACTAGAGGCTCAACACCTCGGCGCACACAGGCCTCAAGGGCCGCCTCACCAAGCTCATTCCAAGCCACCGGGGACTCTCGGGATGTTGAAGTTGCCACAAGTGCAACCACCCCAGAGGATGGTGCCTCATCCTGTGAAGAGCAGCATGCTGTACCTGTGTTAATGCGAATCCACAGTCCAGTGTAGCAAATGGACACACCTGAAGGGACTCTTGAGCATGTTGAGATTCCCGTGCACGCCACCCCCCCACCCCCAGTGGTGGATGAGGAAACACCCTCCTATGGGTCACTTGCTGGCAGCCCCACCAGACAGGCCAGCACCACAAGCAACAGCAGCCCCTCTACCCGCGTAGACATGCCAAGCATAGCAGCCCTACATGGGTCACAGGAACAGGTCTAGATGTGATGGAGACACGCTAGATGAGGATCGAGGGCATGGCCAGCGAACACAACTGCCACATCAAGGCCATTAGCAATGCAATTAGGAGGGGCTGCCAAAACCATGGTGCGCAAAGTTGCGGAGGGATGTACTGCAGCACTCATGGGGTTTGGCCAGCGAGTACGTGAATTATGCGAGGTGCAATCTGCGCATGCAGAACGGATGCGTGAGGCAAATGATCTCCTCCGCCAACAGTTGCAGTTGGCTGCATCAGTGCTGTCCAACTCAACAACCCCCCACAGAGGGCTCCCTACAGGGGTCACCCAGGCGTCGGTCACTGCGGCATTCCCAACCGCGCTCGCCTGAAGGTGGAGCACGTGGAAAGCGGCAAAGTCCTTGTTAGATGGACAATGCACTGTTGGCTTGAGGGCTGGGCACATGGACCCATATGCGCTGTGTTGGGGTAGGGGAGGATGTGTGCTGGGGCGTTGGTGAGGGAAGGGGGGATATGTGCTGGGGCGTTGGTGAGGGAAGGGGGGATATGTGCTGGGGAGTTGGTGAGGGAAGGGGGAATGTGTGCTGGGAAGTTGGTGGGGGACGGGATGTGTGCTGGGGATTTGGTGGGGGGGGGGTGTGCTTGGGGGGGTTAGATCCACGCTAATGAAAGCCTGTTCAAACATGACAGAAAGCTTGGACATTCATGATTGTGTACAAGTGTTAAGTGATCTCTGAGACATGTGCCCATCCACCAAATCAGAACATTTTTTTCAATCGACGTTTGTCTGGCCAAACTCCCATCCCTCACCCCATCCCTGTGTGCATTAGCGCTGGCAACGGGCACATGGTCATCGTCACTCCCATCCCCTGGGTGTTGCCCATAAGCATCAGGGGGTAGTAGCACATTTCTACGACAGCAGATGTTGTGCAGCATGGCACAGGTGAGAACAATCTTGGCAACTTTTTCTGGCGCATACATCTGTGCCCCTCCAGTACAGTCCAGGCACCAGAACCGTGCCTTCAACAAACCAAATGTCCTTTCCACACATATGCGGGTACGACTATGGTCATTGTGTTATGCCAGCTCTGCTGGAGTTTGTGGTTTCCACACAGGGGTCATCAGCCATGTGAGCTGCGGATATCCAGAATCGCCTGCATGGGATGAAATGTGTACACGAAGCCTAGGTTGCTTCACTGGTTGTGCAAGGAATAAGTATCGTTACACTATGCACTGTGGTCATCTTTGTGTGCAACGGGGGACATGCAACGTAATTGGCTGATTGGTATACATCCATCATCTTTCAGGACATGCATCATCTGACCAATACATGCACCCTGTGTGATAAGGTGGGCTGTCCTGTGGCAGTTTACATTTGCCTGCACTTGGGATGACTGGACTCACAGCAGTGGATGATGACCTATGTGTATGGCCATGCCTGCCAGCGCTCCCTCGCCACCATTACAGCCCACGAGGAGCCGATTCTTCAAAGATGGCTGCCCTTGCCTCGTCTTGACTGCCTGACTCCCTACCAAGGACCTGCCTGCAACCGGATTGGCTGGCCTAGCGCCTTAGCCAATCCCTGATCACCGGCAGGCGAAGCCGGCCCACATGCACCAAGGCCCACTGTTACAAGGCCAGCACCTGTTTGGTTCCTGTTTGTGCCTGTGTCTGCCGTCAGCCAGACCGCCCACCTGCAACATACAAGGTAACCTAAGTACCTATAGCCATGACTTTGCCACACATACGTTCTCACAAATGATCTTTTAAACAGACTATTCAATGCTGTTACCACAAGTAAAAATAAACACTAGGCTACCTCCCAGCTACTGGTTCTTAAACCACCCAAGTAGCATGTGCCTCTCTACTGCTTACCGGTCACCTGTAGACTTATTTGCTAAAATCGAAATTAGGTGCCCCACTGCCTATGCACCCTGCTTGTGACCTTTGGTTTTGTGCCTAACTGCTAAAATCGAAATTAGGTGCCCCACTGCCTATGCACCCTGCTTGTGACCTTTGGTTTTGTGCCTAACTGCTAAAATCGAATTTAGGTGCCCCACTGCCTATGCACCCTGCTTGTGACCTTTGGTTTTGTGCCTAACTGCTAAAATCGAATTTAGGTGCCCCACTGCCTATGCACCCTGCTTGTGACCTTTGGTTTTGTGCCTAACTGCTAAAATCGAAATTAGGTGCCCCACTGCCTATGCACCCTGCTTGTGACCTTTGGTTTTGTGCCTAACTGCTAAAATCGAAATTAGGTGCCCCACTGCCTATGCACCCTGCTTGTGACCTTTGGTTTTGTGCCTAACTGCTAAAATCGAATTTAGGTGCCCCACTGCCTATGCACCCTGCTTGTGACCTTTGGTTTTGTGCCTAACTGCTAAAATCGAATTTAGGTGCCCCACTGCCTATGCACCCTGCTTGTGACCTTTGGTTTTGTGCCTAACTGCTAAAATCGAAATTAGGTGCCCCACTGCCTATGCACCCTGCTTGTGACCTTTGGTTTTGTGCCTAACTGCTAAAATCGAATTTAGGTGCCCCACTGCCTATGCACCCTGCTTGTGACCTTTGGTTTTGTGCCTAACTGCTAAAATCGAATTTAGGTGCCCCACTGCCTATGCACCCTGCTTGTGACCTTTGGTTTTGTGCCTAACTGCTAAAATCGAATTTAGGTGCCCCACTGCCTATGCACCCCGCTAGCAACACAGGCTTTGTCTGCCTGCGCTGGACTATTGTACCCAGCCCACGTGCCTAAATAGTCCATCAAACCATATCACTGACTACTCAGACCCTACGAATATAATGCTGGCGCTCCTTACCATTATCATGTTCCCCTATTGTTTAGTCCCCAATGCCACACCATGCACAAGAGATCATCTCATCAAGGTTGGCGAAGGACTAGTTAGACTAGGCTGTCCACGCCACTTCCCCATCCCCTGCCCCACCCCCTTCCTCCCCACACACCCCCCTTTCCCCATACCATCCCCTCAGACCCACATTACACCCACCTCCACTAAAAATGGAGTAAACCTAGACCACCCGTGTCTTAGTCCTAACCCGAACCCGGCCATATACAATCACACCACACCTATCAGCACTCATGATACGACCACACCCATCTTGGGTAATGAAAGACTCAATAGACTCATGTCTAGAACTAAAATGCCCCTACTACCCACCCCACTTACTACCATACCCAATACACCTACCAAACTAAACACCACGCCCATTAATCTCCAACACAAAAGCCTCCACAACGCACCACTCAAACACCCATCCAATAACAAAACCACTGATTCTTCCACCATCTTAGACAACACACCACCCCCTGCCCCCTCCTCCACCCTCAAAAGCGCACTCATCAATGCCCGCTCATTAGGTGCCCATGCCATAGACATCCATGACCTTATTGAGGACCAACACCTTGACATGCTGGTGGTCACTGAAACCTGGCTCCATCCAGCAGCAGGACCATCTCTAGCCCTTGCTATTCCCCCTGGATTCAGCATCTTTAGAACAGACAGGTCAAACACCCAAGGAGGTGGAGTTGCAATAATAGCCAAAACCACTCTGGAAATCAGAGCTAGCCCAATAGAACAGATACAAGGCTATGAACTCCTTCTAGTGAAGTACACCTCCAACCCCAAAACTACCACCAATTTGCTAGTGGTATACAGATCACCCAACAAAAATACACACCCTGACTTGGACATACCGCTACTCCTAACGCCCCTCATCAAGCCTAAAACTAAATGCATAGTCCTCGGTGACTTTAATCTAGGTTACGACGACCCCCTGGACTCAGAAGCGTCTACATTCTATACAGCCATGTCAGAAATGCACTTCGCACAACTGATAGATAAACCTACCCACTCAAAAGGAAGAACCCTAGACTGGCTTCTCACGCTCAACTCTCCAATCACCATTGACTCCATCATCCCAGTCAATTGGTCAGACCACTATGTAATTAACTTCACCATAGATAATGACAGTACAGATCACATCACCCCTAAAAAACCAGAAGCATTCGAAACTAGAAATATCAAAAAACTCTCCTCCGACAAACTCACTCCTGTCCTGAGTGCTGCCCTTGCCCTTACGGTTTCAGGCACTAACAACCCTTCCTATCTAGCTGAACAATACCAACAATGCCTTACCCAAACTATTGACCTACTTGCTCCCATCACCACCAAAACCCGTAGACCTGACAAACGTTCCTGTTTTTGGTTTAATGAGGAACTTGTAGCCTTAAGACGCACTAAAAGATCTCTTGAACATCTCCATAAGAAAAACAATACCCCAGAATCGGCACTAGCCTTCGCTGAAGCTAACAAAATATATAAATCAGCTATAATCTCTCAAAAAGCCAATGCCTTCAACCTCCGCATTACTAATGCGTCCTCCGACAGCAAAGAACTGTTTACCATCCTTAGAGAGCTTGAAAACCCCTGTCAAACTTCAGCACCTTCTAACGCTAGCAAAGACTGGTGCACCACTATACAAAGCGCACTCTCATCTAAAATTCTCCTACTACAAAACAAAATTGATAATAAAAAAACGCTCCTAGCTGACAAAACTCCACCCACTATATCAACGACTACACCAAATGCCACTACTGGCCCCCCATTCCAATTTACACCAGTGTCTAACAAAGAAGTACTTGACACCATAATGAAACTCAAAGCTTCCAACTGCAAAGAAGACCAATTCCCCTCCCATCTAGTAAAACTCTGTGCCCCCACCCTCACACCCATAATTACCGAATTCATCAATGCCTCTTTCCTCACAAACACAGTCCCCACCAGTATTAAAAAAGCCTGGGTGACACCTCTCCTAAAAAAACCAACCCTGGACCCCTCAATACCCACTAATTACCGACCTATTACAACGGTCCCATTTCTCCTAAAAATAATTGACAAAATAGCCTATTGCCAAATTCAGAACCATTTGGAACAACATCAACTATTAGGAGACCGCCAGTCAGGATTCCGCCCCAACCATAGCACAGAGACAGCCCTCCTTGATCTGAAGATCCAAATGGATGCCACTAAAGAAGCAGGCAAACTCTGTCTGCTGATGCTCCTGGACCTCTCAGCGGCCTTCGACTTGGTCGACCACGACAAACTCTGCAACACTCTAGCAAACAACTTCAACCTAGCTCAGAGCGCTACCAACTGGATCAAATCATTCTTGGCTGATAGGACCTCCAGAGTGTCCATCGGCAAAGAATCAGCAGACCCAATGCCTGTCCCAGCAGGTGTGCCGCAAGGCTCCTGCCTATCCCCCACACTGTATAATGCCTACACTAAGCTATTATTTGCAGCCCTGGATGCCATGGGTGTCATCTATACTAACTTCGCCGATGACACCCAAATCCTCATTCCTCTCTCAGGCAATCACAAACAAGACTCCCTTTTGGTTAACCAAATCTACTCACTTATCCAAAACTGGATGGCCAATAACAGCCTTTGTCTCAATGACGATAAAACAGAGCTCCTCATACTAGGCTCTTCCAGCAAAATCAACACCCTTGAGCCTGCCTTCAAATCATTCACCATCGATGGAACCACAATCCCTGTTCTTCAACAAGTCAAGACCCTGGGCGTCTACTTAGACGCTACACTATCCATGACTAAACAAGTAAACACATTAGCCTCGTCCACCTCCTACACCTCCAAACTCATCTCCCTTAGCCGTAAATTCCTCTCAGCCAAAAACTGTGTTACACTAGCCAGAGCACTCATACTGTCTAAGCTAGACTATTGTAACATCCTCTTCCTGGGCACGTCCAAAACCAACTTAGCTAAACTCCAACTCATGCAGAACAAAGCCCTTAGAGCAGCCTTAGGCATCAAAAAATCTGAACACATTTCCAACACCAGAAGAGACCACCACTGGCTCCCCATCCAAGCCAGAATTCTATTTAAAACCCTGAGCATCACCTACAAATGCAGGACAAACAAAGCACCCAAATACCTCAACAATACAGTCACAATGAAGCCCCAGACTAGACTTCTCAGGTCCAACAAAAACTCATACCTCGAAACCCCCAGATACAAAAGAGAGAAAGCAGGGGGTAGTAGCTTCAAAACACTGGCACCTAGACACTGGAACGCGCTACCTACCCACATTATGAACGAAACCTCCTACCCTAAATTCAAAAGCTTCCTGAAGACTTGGCTCTTCAATAAGTTCTAACTGAATTAGGGCACTAATCCGCTCCAATTAACTGTACATATCTGACTGCTTTGCATTTTGCTGTATATTCTTGACTGCCTCGCATATTATTGTATATTACTGACTGTTATTCCTGTGTTTTCCTCTGTGTACTCTCTAAGATTGCATTCCCCCGTTGTCTGTAACTACGCCGTGATACCCCCGGGTCTGGGCGTATAACAAATGTAATAAATAAATAAATAAATAAAATAAATAAATGGGACACTCGTGCTCAACAAGTACCGGCATGTTACCACTTGTCCTTTGGTTACGGTGTATTCATGTGCCACAGGTTTGCTCTGCAATGTGCACCATGCCCGTTTTGTGGCCAACTTTCTACATGCACCGCCCCCTGGGTTTGATTGGCAGAGTGGTGCATCCATAAAATCAGGATAAGGCTCCAGTCATGACTGCCTGTCCAGTGCCAGTGTTGATTTGTATTTGGTTGTGGCTGTCTCAGTGGATGGTGCAGCGTTGGCTACATGGCACCAGTTTCTTTTTAACATGCATGTAAATGTGCATTCATGGGTCACTCTCTCAGGGATGTTCATGTTCGGATTTGATCTGGATCATCTACAGTGGTTTCGTGGATGGGTATTGCATTCCTGTGCGGTGCCTTGGGTAAGGTTACTCTTGTATGTCAGGGTGTATAGCAGCACTGCAACACAGACAAGGTGCATTGTGGTTGTTGTGTTCCCATGTGTCACGGTGTTTTGACAAATTTGTGGCCATCACCTTTTGTGGGTTCAGGTGTGGTGGACGTGTGCAGGTGTCATTGTGTGCCACACGTATATGGAACTGGTGCTATGATGGTGCTGGCTGTGGTTCCTGGTGGCATGCAAGGCTTCCTGTGGGTCTGCCCCCGCCTACATTTGTTGTACTTCAGGCATGGTTTGTACTCTTCCTACTATCCATGTGCATTGGGCTCTGTGCCTCTCAATGTGGGCTGGCAGTTTGCTATTGAGCAGCACCATGGAGTCTTGGGTGGATCTTAGCGAGCGCAGCAGTGGCTGATGGTCAGTTCTGGGCTACAGGTCATGTGCACGTTCAGAGAATGGAAATGCTTCTGATTCCTGTAGGCGGCCTCATGGTCCCGGGGTGCTACCAGTGCAACATATGTGCAGTCTAGGGCTGCAATCACGTTCGGGGCTTAGGCAATGGCATAGACCTGTGCCTTGAGTTCATTCACCTGTGCCAGGGTGGTGGGCAATGCAATGTGTTCGTTCACATGGCGCAGCAGTGCATCCAGCACCTGGACGAACTGAATGTGGATTGGGCCATACCATGTATCATGGCAACTGTGTGCTGGAAGCTGCCCGTTCCAAGGTTTTGTAGGACTGACGCCAGCTTCACGAGTGGGGGCACAGCGGTGCAGCTGGCAATCCTGCTACCAATGTCACCTTGGATTGCGGTCAGCAACTGAGTGATGGTAGCCCTGTCCAGCCTGTAATCTGATACCAACCGACCATCAGCCAGGGCCCAGGGTGTTGGCCTGACCCTGGGGATGACTGCCCACCTTGCTGGGGCTGGTCTACTCCTCCTCCTCATTCCCCCCCCACCCCCTGCTCCTTGTACCCTGGGCTGGTTGTCAGTCCTCTGTAGCTCCTGGACAAGCATGTAGAGGTCCATGTCAAGGCTCCCGGCTCCAAATGGCAACATGGTGTGTGGGGCATGGGCGGGTCTTTTGTAGGCCTCTTGTGTGCATTGTTTCCACCTGTGGCTTTGTTACTCTCACCAGTGTTCTTTTACTTCCAGCATTTGGCCGGGGGTATTTTCAATGCTATTGGCACCGGTTTTCCAGCACTAGGAGCGCTGATACTGTACTTGTGATAGGTCTGTAATAGCTCGTTTGATTGTCGGCGCAATTACAGCCGGTGCTAATACCGTTACTGCCAGATTTAAAGGCTACCGCCCAACTCGTAATGAGGCCCAGTCTACAATGTTCATTGCACACTGGGAATGAGCTTTGTTGATTTCAAATTTTAACAAAAATCATCCCATGGGGTTCTGCCAAGGGGAATTTAATCAAATTAATACTTTTAGTTAAATAGGCTAAGTATCTACACAGTTTTGCCCCCCCCCCCTATCTGCTATATAGGGGAAGCATTTAAGGCCAGCGGATCACTGCCACATCTTTTTGGTGGCAAAGGGTTCAATTCTACTTGTATAGAAAACCTTTTTACAGTTCAGGAAAGCCATCTGCATATCAGGACCCGTTGGAAGCACAGGGCCGAGGTCTGGACCCTCCAGTCTCCAGGATTGTCCCCAGCTCTTCTCCATAGAGTCCAGTCAGCTTCTTTTAGGCCTCCCTAGAAATGGACAGCTCCACCCAGATGCAATCTCCTTTTGGAGATTCCTTGTGGCTATCAGATTGTAGGTTTCAGCAGCTCTGGTTCTTCCGTATAGTGCATCCACTTTTATACAGCAGCAATGACACCAGCAAGCTTACAATCTTGAGGAGTACCCTGCCAGAGTTCTCGCAAATAGGATTGGATAGTTATCCTTCTCTCTCCTCCCAGCTGCAGCCCATTTCTAAGGATTGGTTTAGGAGCCTAGAACAGACATATGGCAATTCCCATTTGTAATCGCCATTTGTTCTCGTGTCAAACCTTTGGCAATAACTAGTTATGTATCAATCAAAAACTTTGATGTACTAGTAACTGCCATTTTTGTATATATATATATATTTCTGAGGCTTGTGGTATCTGCTTAGATCACATGCTGTGCATAGGCCGACATCTAGTGGAAGCTGCCGAGTATTACAGTTTGTTTTTCGAAACTCGAAAATGGGCGTCGACACAGGGCGTGCCAGTAATCCTATCCCTAGTGTGACGTCCACTGTACCCAAGATCCCTCAGGCGTCTAGGATCCTCAGATTGTTTTTTTCCGCCATACTGGTCGGAAGCATTTTGCGGAGTCCCCTGGCCTTAGCCATACTTTTGCTAAAATATCGATTAATTTACATCCTTTCCCCATCCCAACGTCGAACTTCGACACTCGACGCCGGCTTGGAGAAGAATACGACCGTCGACTGCTGCACGACGGATTTGGGCCTCGGAGGGCTTCTGGCCTCGCCCCGTGCCTTGGAAGGCCTCTGGCCTCGGCCCTGCAAGTAGGGAGAGTGGGGGGTTGGACATACTCTACACTCTTGGTATATAGGTAAACCTTATACATTTCCTACACTTACCAGCCCGCTGACTCAAGGTGCGTATGGAGGGTACCCCTTTTCAATTCTGCCCCAAGTGCACTCGCAAATACCCTTGGGTCGACAGGCACGCCACATGCAATCTCTGCTTGCTGAGGGACCACCCCGAGGCGAACTGCAGAGTGTGTAGTAGGCTTAAACCTAAGACACTTAAGGACCGTTCGACAAAGCGTTGGGCCCACCACGCCAGGCAGGCGGCCATGGCAGCGGAGGGCGCCTTCAGCGATGGCAGCGACGCCGTGCTTTCGGACGGCGAGGGCATTACGGCGTCGAAAGACAGCCGAGCGCAGGTCCCCGACCTCGGAAGGTCGTCCGACAGGGCGGCTATGGGGAAGACCCCCGGCGACACAAGCGCTTCACACACCACTCACACAAAACACACAAAGTCCAACCGAGACTCGACATCGAGTTCTCGAAAGAGGCAGATACAGAATGGTCCGATTCGGTGTCCTCTGGGCGTTCTCGATCGAGATCGCCACATGACTCCAGGCAATCATCCACTCTTGCCAAGAGTGCCTCGCTCCCTAAGCTAACAGAAGTTCGATCTTCGGAGGATGAAGACGACTTCCACCCCCAGGCCGCTCTCCAGGAGTCGGAGCCCGCAGACAAGATCAGCGCAGCCCCACGTGCGAAGGACAGGGACTCTACCCCCGATCCTCGACGCCAGGCGTTGAAAACCTCCGGAGCCACAAAGGGACAGGGAAAACACTTTTCCACTCACGGGGAGGGGGGAAAACAGCAGAAGAAGCAGCCACTGCACTCTTCCACACCTGTGAAACACCCCACTCCTCCTAAACAGACAGACAAGCCCAAGTCTGCTGCTATTTCTAAAACCAGCAAATCTACTCAGGATAAGTCGCCTAGACTTTCTGAGAGAGTCATTCCCAGTTCCAAAGAATGGTCGAGTGACATAGATAGGGTCATGTCAAGGATGTCTTCTTTGGCAGACTTTTATGATAGAAATCCAGACCATTTCCTTTCATATAATCCACAAGGGGCTACACCCTCAGGCTCTAATGATCCTATCCCCCCGAGTAAGAAGCCCCGGTTTGAGACACCTATGAGGTCTGCGGACCCCTTCGATGTACAACCATACTCACGGCCATACTTGCAGTATCAAGGAGAGACTTCCTTTTGTGAGGACCAAGAATTTGGCATGGTAGAAGAGCAAACCGGGACGGGCTACTATGGGGATGATGAGGACCAAGAAGAGGAAGACCCTGAGACCTACAGAGTAGATTCTCCGGTAGAGAAGGAAGCCCCGGTTACCGACTCCCCTGTCGATAACCAACCCCTCCTGAACGAGGTTCTCACACGAGCAGCAGAACATTTCCATATTGACACCCATGGTGTCCAGGAAGAGAGGGACTTCGCCGAGGAGTTAGTGGGAGAAAGGAGGCCTGTTGCCCAGGCCATCCCTATCCTTAAGTCTATTCAGCGAAGAATAAACCCGTCCCTGGTGAACCCGAACCTCACCAGAGCAGTCAATCCCAGAGTTGAAAAACTTTTCAGGGCAGCCCAGTCTGACCCTCTCTATATAAGAGGACATCTGAAGCCAGACTCCCTGGTTGTCCCCAACACTCGTAAGAGGGCTGGAACACCCTTGTCATCGTCCGAAGCTCCTCCAGACAAGGAGAGGAAAAAACTATATGGTTTCGGCAGGAAAGTAGCCTCAACGTCCGCCTATCGGGCAAGGATTGCAAACTCCACCACCCTGTTGGCCAGCTACAACTGCCATCAGTGGGAAGAAGTCGCGGCACTCATAGCCTCTGCACCAGAACCCTTAAAGGGCCAGTTAGCACGAATTTCTGCAGAGGGTAGAGCCGTTTCTGGTTGCATTTTAAAAGCAACTTTTGACGCTGCGGACAACGCAGGCAGATTGATAGCAGAAGGTACTGTTATCAAGAGGCATGCGTGGTTACGGCAGTCTGGTTTTAAGGCAGAAACCCAGGCATCATTGTTGGACAAACCGGTGGAAGCCGATCTGTTGTTTGGTAAGGCGGTCGAGGACGCGCTAAAGAATGCCAAGGACGAATATGAGACACTCAAGTCCCTTGGCCAGTTAACCAATAAACCCCCTAACCTGAGAGGGAATGGTAATTTTCGTCGCCCACGCGGCCAAAATTCCCAGAGAGGATCAAACTATTTCCAGGGGCAGGGTACACAGTGGAGCAACAACAGCCAACAGTCTACCCAGGGTTACGGCAGGGGTAATAGGAGAGGATGTGGTAAAGGCAGAGGCAGCCCCATTAGAGGAGGCGGCACGCCTCCACCAAAGCAGTGACGCTCAGTTCAGGGTCCATTCTCACGCAACCCCAGTAGGGGGACGCATTTCCAACTTCACCCAGGCTTGGGAAGGGATCACATCAGACAGATGGGTGCTGTCAACAGTATCCGCAGGGTACTGTATAGAACTACTGCAGCGTCCCCGGAACCATCCTCCACGACAAAGAGTACACTCTTTAGAACATCGGAAGATTCTCCTCGAGGAGATCGCCGATCTGCTAGCAAAGGACGCGATAGAACTCGTCCCGGGACACCAGGTAAACAAGGGTATTTATTCAACTTACTTCCTTGTGCCAAAAAAAGATTTGACAATGCGCCTAGTATTGGACTTACAGCCTGCCAACAAGTATGTCAAGCCCCAAAAGTTTCAAATGACTACACTACAAGAGGTAATCCCCCTGCTAAAAAAGGGGGATTACATGGCAACCTTGGATATGAAAGATGCCTATTTTCATATTTCCATGTTCCCAGCGCACAGAAGGTACTTGCGCTTCAAGGTAGACAGTCGGCACTACCAGTTCAAGGTACTGCCCTTCGGGATAGCTTTGGCACCAAGGGTATTCACCAAGGTACTGGCGGTGGCAGCTGCACACCTACGCAGGGAGGCAATCCCGGTGTACCCTTATCTGGACGACTGGCTCATAACTGGGGAAACCCCAGTAATTTGCAGAACAAACATTCAAAGGACTATCGACCTCCTCCACGAATTAGGCTTCTCAATCAACGAGAAAAAGTCAAGCCTGGTGCCAAGCACCTCCAAACAGTTCCTAGGAGCAATCCTAGATACTCAAGAGGGGTTGGCATTTCCTTCAGAGGAAAGAATTCGGAATATACTACTGCAAATTCCGCATTATCAGTCCGGTCACCAAACAACGGTACGCAAAGAAATGCGTTTGCTGGGCATGATGGCGTCATGTATTTACCTGGTCCCCCACGCGCGCCTGCGTCCCATGCAGGAATGGTTGGCGAAACAGTGGTCTCAGGCAAGTGGTCAGTGGGACGATCTAGTGGTCGTTTCGCCAACTCTAGTACAAAGCCTTCACTGGTGGACAAGAGAGAATCTTGCACAGGGGAAACCCTTTTACGACCCCAAAGTACAGGCAGTAGTCACTACCGATGCATGCCTGACGGGGTGGGGAGCTCACCATCTCCACCACACAGCTCAGGGTCGCTGGTCTCCCTCAGTGGCCAAGAACCACATCAACCTGCTAGAGCTTCTGGCAGTATTCAGAGCGCTTCAAGCGTTCGAGCCCTACCTACTAAACCTGTCAGTGCAAATCCGGACGGACAGCACCACAGCCATGTTCTACCTGAACAAGCAAGGAGGGGCTTGTTCGCCAAATCTGTCCAAGCTCGCCCAGAAAATCTGGATATGGGCACTCGGACGGAACATCTTCCTGTCATCACAACATGTTCCAGGGGAGCTCAATTCCCTAGCGGATGCTTTAAGCAGAGACTCCCTCCCAGAGGAACACGAATGGGTTCTACACAGAGAGGTCGAAGAAGATATCTTCTCTCAGTGGGGTTTCCCCACTATAGACCTATTCGCCACAAGCGAAAACAGACAATGCCCAGGATTTGCATCCAGGTTCCCCCAACCAGACTCCCAGGGGAATGCCCTGTGGATGAACTGGTCAGGGATGTTTGCGTACGCTTTTCCACCAACTCCTCTCATCGGGAAGGTGGTCAACAAGATGAACAGAGTCTGACGCTCGTCGTAGTTGCTCCCATGTGGGCAAGACAACCGTGGTTCCCACACCTACGCAGGATGGCGGTGTGCGAGCCCATCAAACTTCCGGCCTGGTACCACCTACTGTCCCAGCACCAAGGTCAAACAGTGCATCAGCAACCCAACTCAATGAACCTGGCAGCATGGCTCCTGAGGTCATAGAGTGTGGACATCTCAATTTACCACAGAGGTGTATGGACATCCTAAAGGAATCTAGGAAACCAAACACAAGGCACTGCTACTTTGACAAGTGGAAGAGATTCGTTATCTGGAGCCAGAGTAGACAAATCAACCCAGTTGATTGCACTCCTTCCACTATTGTTGCATACATGCTCCACCTGCTAGATGCAGGATTGGTTTTTAACTCACTGAAAGTACACCTGGCAGCCCTGTCGGCATACACCACTTCCCATAACAAGGTCTCGTGGTGGAAAGTACCAGCAGTTAAAGCCTTCATGGAAGGAGTAAAGAGACTTCAACCTCCTATTTCAAACCCACCACCAGGGTGGGACTTTAATGTGGTGCTATCTAAACTCATGGGCCCGCCTTTCGATCCCATGCATAAAAGCAGTCTCAAACACCTGACTTATAAAACGGCCTTCTTAGTAGCTATTACTTCTATAAGAAGGGTCAGTGAAATTCAGGCTCTGTCAGTGCAGGATCCCTTCTTTACTGTCCATAAAGACAAACTGGTTTTACGCACACACCCTAGGTTCTCACCTAAGTTTATATCTAAATTCCACGTAAACCAGTCCATCGAGCTTCCGGCTTTCTTCCAGGACCCTCAAAGCTCGGCTGAGGTGAAACTACACACCCTAGATGTGCGTAGGGCGGTCCTCTACTATGTAAATAAAACCAGACCACTAAGGAAAACAGATAAACTGTTTGTCTCCGTAGCTACAGGCAGAGAGGGGGATCGCGTCTCTAAAGGTGCCATCTCAAAATGGATTATTAACTGTATCCAGCTGTGTTACTCACTCTCTGAAAGAACTCTGCCTTTCACGCCAAGAGCCCACTCTACTAGAGGCATTGGGGCCACTCTGGCTTTCATTGCAAATGTACCCCTTGACACCATTTGCAAAGCAGCTTCTTGGAGCTCTATTCACACTTTTACTCAGCATTACTGCATTGACACCCATTCCAAGGCAGATACACAAGTGGGACAAGCGGTTCTAAGACACTTATTTGCTCATGACCCTTCTCACATCCCACCTCCTTCAGGTACTGCTCGCTAATCTATGCACAGCATGTGATCTAAGCAGATTCCACAAGCCTCAGAAGAGATACATTACTCACCGTAATCGTATTTCTGATGCTTGTATCTGCTTAGATTCACATGCGACCCACCCTTCCTCCCCTCTGAGAGAAGGCGCATGGTTGCTTGTAGTCTTACCTTTCTGTCTATCTGCTTGGATTATCTGTACTCGCGCTACTCCTCATGCTACCTCATGTCAGAAAAAATACAATCTGAGGATCCTAGACGCGTGAGGGATCTTGGGTACAGTGGACGTCACACTAGGGATAGTATTACTGGCACACCCTGTGTCGACGCCCATTTTCGAGTTTTGAAAAACAAAATGTAATACTCCGCAGCTTCCACTAGATGTCGGCCTATGCACAGCATGTGAATCTAAGCAGATACAAGCATCAGAAATACGATTACGGTGAGTAAAGATTTATATATATATATATAATATATATATTTTCTGATTCAGCTAATCAGGAGGAATTTAATAAAACGGCCGGGTATGCACCATTTTCAGTGAGATAGGATAGACGCCAAGCCTGCAGACAAGGCAATCGAAGGAAGAGTAGGACTGAGTGTATGATGGTAGCAGGGACCCATTCGGAAAGATCAGGGCCACTCCACCACCACACTCTTTAGGTCTGGACTTAGAGAGGACTTGTAGCCCTCAGGGAGGAGTGTGTCAAAAACAGTAACAAAGCTGGCAGTGAACCACGTCTCAGTGAGACCGACAATGTCAAGGTCAAAGTCTTCAAGGAAGTGACAGATGTCAGAGGAGTGTTTAACGTCAGAGCGAGAGTTGAGGGTAGCTAAGTGAAGCTGGTTGTCATCGTTAAAATGGATTTCTGAAGTCTGACCTGGGGGTCAGAGGTTCAGAAGGCCAGCCTAGTTTCTTGGAACAAGGTAACCTCTGCACAAGCGATACCAATCAGGGTAGCGGACACTTACACATTTACATTACTAAATGTGTCTATATTAAAAATATAGACACATTTATTAGAAGGCCTTTGTAACATAGATCATGGCAGAAGAATCACAGTAACACTAAGTAAACCAACACAACACTCTCAATACAATGTATATACAAGACCATTGGGGTCTAAAGGGGTTAAATGCACAAAATATGTCAGCAACCTAGATGGGGAGGAAACAGGCAGTGCAGATAGTCTTTAGGCCCCTTCGACATCGATAACACACCTAACTAAGAGGCAGTCCAAGCCCTAAAAAGATAGGAGCCTTGTGCTCAATAGTATATGCAATGCAAGTGCATGCAGTTGTTCCAATGGGCAAAAGAGGGACTTTTCAGGGGTCTGTAGCAGCTCTGGAAGGTGGATGAGGCGATGAAGAACAAGTTCCCACTATTCAGGGAAGACCTCGACTTGAAGGTAGAGGCAGTTGCGGGATGGAGTCGCTAGTTCGCACTAGCAGTGGAAAGGAGAGGGGCCCCCAGGGGCCACTCATGCTTAAAAAGGGGCCACTTGGTGCCAGTGGCCACCGGTTAGTGTAAGTATTCACCGGTCCGAGGCACACTTGGACCCAAACTTCGCCCGTTCAGTACACTCTGGTTGCAGGTTCGAATGCGACAAAAAGGACGTCTTTGCGGCTTTCAGTTCCTGAGTTACAGCGATGATTCCCAAACGGGACAGTGGTGATTTCTCTGCTCCAGGTGGATGAATCGACCCAGTTTCACTGTAGCAGGCTTCAGGGGCAAGAGAGTCACAATTGCAGCGTACTTGCCGAAGACGTTGCCGCGGCAGGGCAACACTGTAACCGCGTTTACTCTGGTCCTGGTGCACTCGTCTCACTTCAGACCCGGGAATGCCAAGTGTACGAAATTCAGTGTGAGGGTGCCGTGGACACAGAGCTAGCAGTATACCAAGTCTCGAGGGCCTCCTCGAAACGGCGGCAGTGACAGAGCAAAGCAGCTGGGTAAACTGGTCAGCCCACCGTTTGGCCCAGGGACACTTCCGAGAAAGCTTACTTGCAGTTTTTTTTAATAATATATTTTATTGCATTTTCGCTTCACAATACAAGACATTCAATACACAACCATATATATATTTGTTTTTTTTTTTTAAACAATTTTTATTATTTTAACAAACACACGAAACATTACAACCATTTAGGACGTGCATAGTCTGTATCAAAACATCACATTACACAGTGTCATCTCCCGTCCACCCCCACCCACCCCCCCCCCACCCCCATCCCACAAACTTGAGCCGTCTCCCCCGGGCCATCTACCTGAGCATTTTCAGGTTTCTCAGTATTCGTCAACTCATACGAGTCTTCCGTTTCGTGATTGACCTGTTGGGGGTTTGCCATTGAGGTCACCAATTGCCTCCAGGCTATCGGGGGGCGGGGGCACCTCCTCCTCCTCCTCCCCACCCTCTAGTGATAGCTTCATACCACACCGCAGTTTCTGCTTCTGCCCATTTCAAGAGGTCTGGCCACCATATCTCTAGTCTAGCAATTCTACGCTTGGCTAAGACATAGGCCAGGTCCTTCATCTTGCTGATGTGTTTCGATTCACGTGGTCTGGGGAAACACCCGAGCATGCATGCCCAAGCTGACCTCACGTCAAGTACCACTCCTCCCCTGGCCATTTTCATCTTTATCTCTTCCCAGAATCTCTGCACCTCAGGGCAAGCCCAGAACATGTGCAGCAGCCCTGCCTCCTCCTCCTCCTCACACCTAGGGCATTTCTGTATAGCCGAGCCTCCGAACCTGGCTATTCTTCCGGGGGTCAGATAGGCTCTGTGGGTGACGTACAGCTGGATCTGCTGGAGTCTCGCATTCCGGGACACCTTCTTATGATCTCTGAAATTCCAGTGCCTCCCCCTCCTGCCGTACATCTCCGAGGGTGGCTAAGCCCACCGGTTGCCAGTATCCGCGGTCCCCTTTGAACAGTTGGGAGTCTTCCCCGCATAGCACCGCCAGCGGGACCTGTTGAGAGTGCGGGTCTGGGTCGCCCACAGTCCTCCATGCCCTGCGCCAGACTTCCCAGCCCAACACCAATAGTCTCCCCATCCCCGCCACTTTAGTTTTATGCAGCCACACTGTCTCTCCAAGAAAGTATGGGGCCGAATCACCTTGCAGAAGCCTAGTTTCTGCCGAGTCCTCTGCGGACATCCACCTAGCCACATACAACAGCTGTCCCGCTAAGTAATACAATTCAAAGTTCGGCAGGTTTATGCCTCCCTTGTCACATGTGTTCTGCAGTTTCCACAGGGCCACCCTATTTCTGGAGTTGTGCCATATGAAGCCCCTGCACATGCCATGAAGTCTCACCAAAAAGCGTCTGGGGATCAAGTACGGGACATTCACAAAAAAATGCAGGAGTCTGGGCAAGACCACCATTTTGAGCAGCGCTGCTCTTCCTATCGTAGCCAGGGTTAATCTAGACCAGAACACTATGCTATTTTTAATTCCCTCAATTGCTTTCTCTGTATTGTGTTTGTGCCCTGTCTCTATATTATGGTAAATGTTTTCGCCCAGATATCTGAACTTCTTGGTCTGCCAGGGTACCTGCAGGATGGGTAGCCTTTCCAGTGGGGTGCTCTTATACCTTCCCAAGGGGAACAAACTAGACTTCCCGGGGTTCACCGATATGCCCGAGAGGGTGGCATAGCGATCCATCACCTCCAGCACATATTGTAGATTTTCCTCCGGGTAGTGCAAGTAGAGGAGCATATCATCTGCATACAGTGATACCAGGTGTGTTCCTCCTGTCGTGCAAATCCCCACTTCCCCGTATTGTTGCCTCAGGCAGATTGCCAGAGGCTCTAATGCCAGAATATATAACATGGGCGACAGGGACAACCCTGTCTGGTCCCCCTACTGAGTTGCCATTTATCTGAAATTATAGGTTCTGTTTTAACTCTCACAATCGGGGAGCTATATAAGAGCTGGGGCCACCTGATGTATCCTGGTCCCATCTCATATCCTTTCAAGGTCGCCAGCAACCACGGCCACCGCACTGAATCAAAGGCTTTAACCGCGTCCAGCAACACGATAGCCAGCTCGCCCGAGTCTCCCTCTGTTTGATCAGTGATATGGTGCAGCCGCATGTGGTTGTCTGTGATATTTCTACCGGGGACATAACCTGTTTGATCTGGGTGTATTAACTTGCCAATTACCCTCTTAAGTCTATTGGTCAGCACAGTCGTGAGTATCTTACTATCTTGATTGAGCATAGACAAGGGCCTATAAAACCCACACTCCACCTCCGGCTTGCCCGGTTTTAGAAGCGGGATGATCACTGCCTCTCGAAGGGACGCCGGCAGTTCCCCCTGCTCGTAGGCTTCATTAAACATGGTCAGCAGCGGCTGGAGAGTAGCTCCTGCTTGTATGTTTTATAAAACTCACTGGGTAACAGTCTGACCCGGGTGCTTTACATGTGAGCAGGTGTTGGATCACCGCCTCCAATTCGTCCGAGGTGATGGGGGCTTCTAGTTCTGCGCGTTCCAGGTCATCCAAGATGGGCAAGCCTATATCGCCTATTGTATCCAGTATCTCTTGGCTCATATCTTTTCCTGCGTCCTCATATAATCGTTTATAATATTTGAGGAATTCCTCGTTTACCCCCTCCTGTGTATTACATAATTGACCTTCCACGTCCCTTACCTCTCTGATCACCACGCGGGGGGTCTCATTCCTTTATAGCCATGCCAATAGTCTACCCGGTTTATCCCCCCAAGCATGTAGCCTCTCTGTGTATTTCTTAAAATTTAGCTTGCATAATCTGTCCCAGAGTTCACTACAAGTCATCTGTAAGTCTCTCATCCTGGCGCTGTCCTTTTGGGTGGACCATCCACTCTGTATTAGGCCCTCTAGCTCTTTCAGTTTCCTGCAGTTCCCGTTCAATGCCCCCTTGGAGCCCTTTGGATTTTGATATAGCTACCCCGCGCACCACCACCTTAAATGCCTCCCAAACTGTCCCCACAGAGCGTACACTGCCCGTGTTTATTTCGAAGTATTCCTCGATGGCCTCCCTCAAATACTCTCGAAATCCCGCATCCTGTAGAGCCTCAGCTCTGAGCCTCCACGTCGGGATTCGCGCTCTGGGGGGTTGGTGTCGCCACTCTGACCAAAGGTGAATGGTCGGAAAGTACCCGGGCCTTGTATTCCGCACCCACCATCTCTCCCGCTATCTCGGCGGCGACAAACACATAATCCAGTCTCGTATGAAGGTCATGTGGAGCTGCGTAGTGCGAGTATTGCCTGTCCATTGGGTGCAACCGTCTCCACACATCCTCCAGGCCGAGATCTGTCAGCAGCGTCCTCAGCGCCTTAGCCGCTGGTGCCGGCTTCACTGACTTGTCATCTGACCTATCTATCTTGGGGTTCAGGGTACAATTGAAGTCCCCTCCCCACACCATTGCGCCACCCACCAAGGGGCTAATTTTACTATATAGGGACCTAAAATATGCTGCTGTATCGTGGTTAGGGGCGTACAAATTTAGAATGTTCACTTCTCTGTTCTCCAAGAGCACCACCACCACCACCATTCTACCTTCTGGGTCTATCGTTGAACCAAGCAGCCGAAACGGTATGTGCGGTGCCACCCATGTCAGCACCCCTCTTGCGTATGCCGAATATGTGGCACCTATGACATTACCCTTCCATTTTCTCCTGACCACCTACAACTTCTCCTTGGTGAGGTGGGTCTCCGCATCCTCTTTAGGTACATCATCACTTTATTGCGTTTTAGGTAACTGTTGAGGCCCTGCATGTTCCAGGTCACAACTTTGAGATTACTCGAAGCCATTGACTTGATTCTCTTCCCCTCCCCACTCCCTCTGATATCTACCTCGATGGGCCATTTTCCAACTCATAACCCTCCCAACCACAACAACTTCCCCCAACACCCTTTCCCCAACCTTTCCCCACAGCACACAACCCCCCCCCCTCCCTCCTCCCTTCCCAACCCCAACAAATGCCCAGCTTCATCCCTGGATCTCAGGCCCACCCGCCTTTGGTCCTGTCCCGTAAACCAAGGGCTAGGACCCCGCGGGGTGTCACCGGATTAACAGTGACCTAACTAAGCTTAATGCTATGGGGTTCAAAGGCTGTCTCCCAGGAGCTCACTCTTGCCTAATTGGGAATGTTTGCTACTAGCGGATCTTTCAGGCACATATTTCCTGCAACTCGGACCCCACAAGCTTTATTTAATACTATATTCCAGTCCCAATGTCTTGTGCTGTGTCACTAGGGGTGCCCCAGCTGCATGCTACTTATCTTCTCCTGCTTCTGTCTGGATCCCTGGTTCCTGGGGGCGACCCTGCATGTCCAGCCAGTCCATAGCGTCCTCCGGCGTCTCAAAAAACAGGGTTTTGTTCTTGTGAAACACTTTCAGTTTGGCCGGATAAAGCAGCATATACCTGTGGCCAGCCTCTCTCAACCTCCTCTTCACCAACCCAAAGTTCATCCTGCTGCGCTGCACATGTAAGGTGTAGTCTGGGTACGCTGTGATTTTTGCCGGCCCTCTTTCAATCGTACCTCCCATCCGGAAGAATTCGGAGTATCTTCTCCCGATCCCGGTAGTTTAGAATCTTTGCAATCAGCGGCCGCGGGGGGGATCCCGGGGGTGATCTCCTTGTCAAGCCCCTGTGCGCCCTCTCCACTGCAAACCCCTGGGTCAGTGCTCCGCCAGTTATTTCATGCAGGAGCATGGTTTCCACATATTCCGTCGGGTTCGGCCCTTCCATTCCTTCTGGCAATCCCACAATGCGAATGTTGTTGCGTCTGGCGCGTCCTTCTGCCTCCTCGGCCCTATTCTCCAGGTTGCCCACACGCTGCACTAGGGCATGGAGTTCCGATCCATGGGCGACGCATGCTGCCGTGTTTGGGGCCACCTCCTTTTCCAAGTTTCCTGTGTGCTCTGCTAGCGTCCTCACGTCCTGTCTCAGCAGATTAACCTCTTCTTGGACCGCTCCGATCTTGAGACCCAGTCCCACCTTTAGTTCGTTCATTGCCAAGCCCAGCTTGCTCTCCCAGGCAACTTTCAGGTCCGCAATCGCTGCAAGCACCTCCTGGATCATGCCCGGTGTCTCTGCCACCCCCGCGGTGGTGTTGTCTTTACGTTTGCCCCCTTCTGCACCTGGTGATGTTTTTGCAAAGGCGTCCAGCGTGGGCGGCTTGTTCCTGGGTCTGACAACTTTAGTAGCCATCGTGCTGCGCCGTACGGGCGCGAGCCAGCAGTACCCCCCCACTCACAGCAGCCGACGTGGCTCTCAGTGCTCAATGGCCGCCTCAGCCATATTTAGGTGTATCCTTATCACGCACCACACTTCTGGAGTGGGCTGTGTCCTCCCACATACCTGCGTCCATGTAGTATAGCTCGGCCAGCCCCAGCTGCAATTCTGCCACTGGCCGGTGGTGAAGTGCACACACTGACCTTGTCCTCCTCTGCTCCGGCACTCTGTTGGCCCCCGGACCTACCGGCCTCAGTCTTGTATGAGGTGCTTCCCTCTGGCTCCCTTGCCCCTGTGGATGTGTCTAGTGGCGGGTCTGCCCCCCCTCGTCCTCAGGCCACCTTGTCCAGGTCCCCTCCTGCTAGCGTGTACGTGTATGCAGCAGTTGATGTGTCACGCAGGGGCACGTGCTCGCCGGCCCCCTCTTGGGCCTCATGTACCATAGGCATTCTATGCGCCCAGTGGCTTGGGCGCACCAATTTGCACTCTCCGGCCCGTGCTTGCTCCCCTCTTCCGCTTCAGAGCGGGGGCCGTGAAATGGAGCTGGGGGCTCGAATCCGGCAGCCCGTATCCAGGCCGTTCGCTAGAGCAACCTCCCCAGGCGCCACCGTCTTCGGTCTGGGCCAGCTGTTGCCTCCTCTCAGGATGCCGCAGGGATCGCTCTGCCCGCTCCGGATTACTATCTGGTCCGGTCCCAGCCCTCCGGCGCTCCGGGCTTCCGTGGGGGTCAGCGTGCTGTGTCCGCTCTCTTGTGGGCGCCAGTGGTCCAAGACCGCCGTCCCGCCGGGGGTCCACCCGCTCAGCGCCGCACACGCCTGGTCCCTGTGTTGCCCGCGTTCTTCGGTGCCACTGCTTCCAAGTTTCACCAGCACTCCTCAGTGCTCAGCAGTCGGGGGCAGCGCTGACTCCTACCATGCCATCTCTCGCCGCGGGCTACAGTGCCCGTATCAGGGTCCAGCCGGGTCCGCCAAATGGGCCCGTGTTCAGTGCCTCGGCCGGGCTCAGGCAGCCATTTGGTGCGTCTCCCTCAGCATCAGTGCGCTCCGCCGCTGCTGCATGTCTCATGGGTCCCCTCCAACTTGCCGTGTCTTGTCTCTCTTGGGCGAGTCTCCTCAAGCAGTGCAGTATCACTGCAGGCGCGAGCCCGGCCACTGCCGGAGGCTTTCCTGTTTGCGGCGCCGTGGTCAGTTTATGACCCTTTGTGTGCCGCCGGCCATCTTGTCTTTCTTTACAACGCGGGCACCCAGCTTTCTTCAAGACGCTGCATCTTGCTCATAAAATCACCACTTGCAATCTCCTGATGCCCAGAATATGCTCCAGCTATTCACAAGTCCGTGGGTATGCTGTTAGCAGTCTGGTGTACCTGCAAACCGCATTTCTCTCCTAGGATCGGTGTCGGATCACGGGAGCTCCTCCAGAGCACGTCCTTCTACGCGGCCATCAAGCCACGCCCCCAACCATATAACTTTGCATACAAATGGTGGAGCAGTGCGAGTAGGTACTACATAAATATTTGCGTATTTAGAGACACAGCCAGTATAAGATACAGGTAAAATTAAAACAGCGAGCAGCGACAGATGACGATGTTGTACTCCGAGGCCGCGGAAGACATGCGCCCTCAAGTCGGGTGGTTCGAACTGTACGTGACTTACAATGTCTGTTCCCATTTCCCCCAGATTTTGTCTGCTTTGCCTGGACAGTCTATTGCTTGATAGACTCGGCGTTCCATTGGGATGATGGCATCTACATCTGATATCCATTGATCATAGCTTGGCGCAATATCTGAACCCCACAGCTGTGCAATATTTCTTTTGGCGATTCCTGCGGATGTTGAGAGAAGTAGCTTCTCGAAGCGAGACATGTCTCCTTCCTCTTCAATTCCCAGGAGAAGGAGTTTGGGGTCAGTCGAGATCAGGCGGCACATGACCCTTGAGTCGTTCACTACATTTATGCTAGAAGTGTTGTATTCGTGTACATTGCCATAGGATATGGTAAAAGGTTCCTTCCTCTTGTCGGCAGCGTAGGCATTTGGGGTCGCTTGTTTTACCCCAGTTGTATAAAGCAACTCGGGGATATTACTTGCAGGTTTTGGTTAAGGTGCCAAGAATAGTTGGTCCCACTATTCCACTGGGTCAAAGCGTCTTCGCATACCTTCTAGGATGACCAGATGCAGAGGGGTCCCACGGAACGACAGCGGGCTCAGGGCGCCAAACCTTCCAGCGGTTCCTCGACTCGGCTTCGTAGTTGCGGGATATTTGGATCCTATCCTCTCAAGAGTCGACATGGTAGGGTTTTTTTTTTTTGGCCTCCTCTTATCCAAAGTTCAATTTGCGCCAAAACAGAGGACCCAATGGGAGATCTGCTCACCAACACACACGCCATACATGGACTAATCACAGACCACAGTGTTCCCAGTCATTCATGGCACTCCAGACTCTCTGGCACCCAGGATGTGTATTGGACTCAGACGTTCCAGCCCACATCCTGGAAGCACACGCACAAGGCATGCAGAAGCCCACAAAAGCATTGGGTTCCGCAGGAAAGTGCATGACCAAATAAGGACTGACCCGGGTCGACTCGACCTGGGGAAGGTGAAGGGGCAAGATGGACAAAGAACCTTGTGGCATGGCCATTTTGGAGCCAGGTCACCTATTCGTGTCAAATGCGTTTAACCTGGTTAACATTGCAGGAAAGGGTTAAAACGAATGCCAAAAGATAGCTGCCACCAGTCCTGTCCACGATACATCTTCACAGTTCATAAAAAGTCCAACGAGAGTATCTAAGGCCTTTGTAAAATGACTACATACCCAAGTGTGCTGTATGGTAAGATACATTGCACAATTGTTGCATGTTGCACAAGAGTTGCCACGTTGGAAAAGGACTAAGGGAAACAAAGTCTCCCAGTACTGTTAAGGGTATGTCAGTTTCCCCATAAAAAGTGAACGAAAGCCCAGAGGAGTGCAGCTGAAGGCTGTGCTTCTCTGGCAAAGTCAGTCAATGGTGTCTAAACAGCAGCAAAAAGTTTGGGGGTGTACACATGGAGGGAAAATTACATACAATTATGAAATCTTTCCTAACTGCCATTTTTGAAGATCTTCTGAGGAGGGGTACTGGGCCTAGCAGCACGGCAGGTGCATGTGAGTCAGTTGCATTGGCAGTGGGCTTTCAGTCAGAATATTGAGTTTGACCCCGGCCAAGTCAATCGGAGAAAACGCTATGGAGTAGGTTAGTATGGGTTGAGCTGATGAGTCAGAGATTCTCTAAGGGAAGATCATCTTGCAAAGAACCTGCCATCCAGAAGGCCCTCTTAAACTCTTACCAGGCAACCCAGTCACTCTGCCGGACCAGGTCTGGCTGAGTGCTAGGGCTCAGAGATAGGGAGAGCAGTAATACTACTCAGGAACTCCCATAGCCACAAGTCAACACCCCAGGGAAGGCTTTGGGACAATGACCACTTCAGCCATCCCACTAACATCGCTTGCCGTGCATACAGGGATCACTATCCCAGCTGAAGGGCCACTGCTGCATCAAGGAATACCCCAATTACTTTCAAGACCCAAGTGCAATACACAAACCGTACCCTGAGGTGGGAGCTCCTACCTCAGGCGATTGCTTAATTCCCCCGCTCCCAGAATGGGGACTCTGTGTGGGGGTCCCTTCACTAACCTGCTGAACACATGGGGGCAGCACCGCAGCAGGAAAGGAATTCCAGATTTAGAGAGCGGTCACAACCGTAGCGTCTGGTCAGGAGGAATCCCCTGACCCTCCGACCTAGGTGCTGCCCGCCGGAGTGAGGGACCGCTTTGCTGCATCATAAATGCGGTAAATGGTCAGAGACTGCAGGACCCCAGCAGTGGGGTCAGGCGGCTCAGCACCACGGGAAGGCTGGACCACAGCAGCTGGAGTGGCATGGAGGAATAAAGGGAACAACAAAGTGATTTGGATCCAGCACCTCTACCGATTTCTGCATCACAGTAGTACTCAATAGCCATGCAGGCCTACAGGTCTGCATCAATGTCAACAGCTAATTGTCACCCACTCCAAATCTCAAAAACAGCACAACACTGCCTCCAAGTTCAACAAATTTGCAAAGCAAGGTGGGAATGGGGAAATCCATGAGCCACCATTCACGTTAGCTCAGAGGCCACAGAAATCATCACAATACCAACAAGCCGGCCTCGCTCTGCTCCTTTTCTTGGCAGGTTGAATGAACCAGCCTGCTAACCGCCATCTTGGCTGCATACACATTACAAAAGATAGATTAGAGGTTGATGGTTCACCCACAGAGGTGAATCCTCCATTGAGTAGGCCTATTGGCATATTTAAAGTGTGAATGGTGGGTGATAATTAATGAGAACACAATGCTGCATGCTATGTTAAATAAGGATTCAAGTAGGTGTCGTTTTGTGTTATTTTCTTGTACTTATCCTAACATTCCCCTAAAAGGTACTGGGACAAGGAAGAATAGGAGTTACCTAAATGAACATCCAGATAGCAATACCCTGGAGATAGACGGGGATGCAATATTTTATTGAAAAATCAATCAAAACAACTCAGGTAGTTGGCAAAAGGATAACTGTTTTAATATCAATTATCTAAAACGGGGAGCACAATGGACATCAGCAGACTTCTCTCCACGATCTCAAAGCTTTTCATAAAAAGTCACACTTCATTAATAAAGTTAACCTGCGTATCACTAACGTCATCCTATGTGGCAAAACACAACAACTTATGGGTGAATGTGATAGGGTCTAAACGGAGCATATAGGTATACGATCCTTACTAGTTTAGGCAGTGAAATAAGATGATAGGCTTCAAAACATCAGGTGGGGCAACTAAGCCCTTCCCTACAAATGTGTCACTATGAACGTCACTAAATATACGTCTAATTGGCTACACAACTATAGGACCCTTGAGCATGCGGCCCCTACTATTGGTTACTTTCTAACCTCCGTCAGTACCCTCCCAACCTACGTTAACAGCACGCAGGCTGAGCGTCCAGGTGCAGATAAGCTACTTTTAACCATAGCTTTCCACCAATTAACATGACCATCCATCATCACCTCAGTGGTCTGCTGTCAATTAGGGATTTGAACTCGTCCTTGGAAATGTTCCTTGCTACTGAAGAATTCAGGGGAGTGAAGGTGCACTCTGCCCTCGGGCGTAGATGTGACCATCATGCTCGTCCGACTTCTCCCCCCTCATGACTAAAGACCACGAATGTGAGCTTTCAATGTATGAAAATGCTATTTTCTAATTAGACCCCTGACGTCTTGTTTCAGTCCATGCCTTCTGAACCAGAGCTTCGTTCTTTCCCATGATTGGTATCCAATGTCTGCTCAAGCTAGTCTGATAAGGCCTTGACTTCTTGGCTCATCCAACCTCGCCTTTCTGAGTTTTCACCTGTAATTCACTTGTTTTTCTGACTACGACAAAATGAAAAAAACAACCTTCCTTCTTCTGCGCAGCACTGCTATCGTACGTAGTGGGAACATCCATCTTCTACTGATAATATATATATATATATATATATATATTATGTACATGTTGGCGCATGCCGCACTCTATTTATAATAAAGCTAGCCTCAAGAATACTTCATCTGCTTGTGTTTCTTTGCATATTTACGCGTTTGAAATTTCTTGATGTATTAATTTTGTAGCATGAGTCTCTTCAATTAGGTCCCAAGATGTCATTCATCTCAATGATGCCTTACAGAATTTGTCTACAGCCTCTGGTTTCTGCATCTCTTCCCTGTATACGTCAACTTTGCATTTGTATGACGTCATTATTTCTCTTTGTTTCTTCAATTTGTGCTGCTTACTTCCGGACTATCACTGACAGCCATCATACTGTTTCATATGCGGGTATGGTTGTCTCAATGGGAACCTTGCTTCCAGGATTCTCCTTGGTAGCTGTAATTCAAATGGTTTTGTACGTGTGTCATATTCTGTTTTCCAGCAGATGGGTTATATGGGTGAAGTGATTGCAGTGGGGGTACTTAGCTCCTTCTCTACACTCCCCCTCTGGGCCATTCATCGACCACTCTCCTAGCAGTCTTTACATCTAGGCATCCTTGGCTGAAGAAATGTTTCTTTGGAATCCATATCTTTTATGAATCCTTTCAGGCATCCAGCTCATTTCACATGCTCATCTTTATTCCATGTCATGAGCATACACTGCCCACTTGGACTACAATAGATCCATCTTCCCACATACTCCTTATGGTTCTTTGGATGCAGGAACTTCTTTCCGTCAGCTGTATGGATACTGGCCTTCACAAAGTCTCTGATCTCTTCATCTGTTAGATCTCTGCCTTCCATCCTGATTCAACATCGATCATGATCTTCATCCATATGGCTTTCTTTGCTGTCTTCTTGCATTGTGTGATTATTATCTGGAGCACACAGAATCCCAACAATACTAACACATCCATTGTGGAACCCAAGGAAAAAGGGCTCCAAACCAGCTGTCATCAGCAATATCTTCTACTTCATCAGTCATCTGGACGTGTAGCTTCGTTAGCATTTCTGTGGCCTCAGTCAAAATGCCATTCTCGTCGTCGTGAGAAGGTATGAATGTGCAACATGATTTTCTGATTTTTGCACAAACACCTTTATCCATAGCTGTGATCATGTCCAAGATGTATCTGTTCTGAAGACTCATCAGGCATATGGCTCTCATCTCTTCCCTAATAGCATTGAATCCCTTTATAGTAATGTTGATTGTCTGCAGAAATTCCCATCTGGTTATCTGTAACTACTTAGTATTTGCTCCAACCTGGATTCTTGGCATGAAAATTAACGTGAATATGGACGATGTCTGGCTAAATAATCTGTGTTCATACGGGATAGAGTCAAAGGATTCTATTGATTTGGCAGAAAAGTAAATTCTCTCTCTTCATTCGATGAACCAGTTCCAAAGATCTATTCTTTCTTAGATGAGCATCTGCTTTTGGGAAACTGTCAATATTCAGGTCACTTTTAGAAATCACCAGTGCTGGAACATGAACATTCACCAATGTGCATTTATTTTTTTTTAAACTCATTTTATTGATTCTAATTTAATTGTCATACATTACACCAAATCACGGTGCACAAATAGTTTCCCAACATTTCCCTCCTCCCCAACCCCCCTTCCCTCCCCTTAGAGCCTCACAATACTGCAGCTTCCTCTTACTGTCCCTTGGGCGTCACTCTTCCCTCACCATCCAAGGAGCTGTCCCCTTCCGGTTCCTCCTGAGCAGACCCCGACAACGAGGCAACCAAATACAACCAGGCTGTTAGCGTACCTGCTTCCTCTTCCCCTCCTCTGTCTAACGCTTGTTTCCACACCAGTGTTTCAGCATCCACCCATTTCGGCCTATTGCTTGCCTTCAAGCTCATCACTATCCTGCGTTTCGGCTAGAATATACGCCAGGTCTTTAAGTTTGCTCACAAGTTTGAGTTTGCGCGGTCTAGGAAACCCACCCACCAGGCATGCCCACAGAGTCTACATCCAAGTTTATTCCTTTATCTGCTAAGAGGTGTGCCACCTCCTTCCAATATCTCGCTATTTCAGGCCATGTCCAAAACATATGTACCATCTCTGCATCAACCTCCCCACATTTCGGACATGTCTGTGTTCTGGCGTTGCTGAACCTGGCAATCTTCTTCGGGGTCATATATGCCCTATGGGTAACGTATAACTGAATGTTGCTGTCTCACATTTCTTGACACTTTCGTATGGTATCCTTGCATTCTGACCCATAGACCGTCTCCTATTATTCCCCTGCCCTCCTCCTCCACCTCATCTGGGTCACCTCCTTCCCAACTTTAGACATCATTAGTTCATAGATTCGGGAGACCTCATGACCTCCGTCGGACACATCTTTGGCGGCATCAGGTGGTCGGGTCAGTTCTGCCTCTTACCACATCCCCTTTACCATTCTTACCAGCCTAGTGTATGTAATATATTATCCACTATGAAGACCTGTATCCTCCGTCAGTGTATCATATTCTATTTTCTCCCCTTCTTGCCAAACATCTCCAATGGTTGTTCCTCCCACCGGTTCCCAGTGGTCTCTAATGGTCCTCAATTGCTCATCCACACCCTTCAATGCCACTAGCGGTATCTGTGGGGAGCACAGAAGCGGGTTCCCCATCACTTGGCAGGCTCTTCACCACATATTACTTCCCAGGTCTAAGAATGTGGACCCGTTCCCTTTCGGAGTTTGTGTCAACCACATCCATTCATTCAAAAAGTAAGGTGTACAATCCGCCCTCAACAATTTGGACTCGGGTGTAGGTTCCTCGGATAATCATCTAGCCACATACTGAAGTTTGCCAGCCATGTAGTACACCACAAAATGAGGCAGTCTAATCCCACCTTGCTCGTATGGGTTTTGCAATTTCTACAATGCTATTCTATTTCTAGAAGTGTGCCAAATGAATCCTCTGCATATGTGATGTTATTTTGCATTTGTATAGCGCCTTATGTATCATTGCTTTGATCTCAAAGCGCTGGTAGGTTGAACACCCTCGGGAACCGCAGTTCAAGTCAGTTGAGAGAGAGAGTCGTAAAGTGCGTGGGTGCACCAGGTATGTGTGCAGCTGGTGTGGTTGTTGCATGATAGCTGCTTCTTAGCGGTAGGTGTGGTGCTGAGGAGATCAGTTGAATGTGTTCAGGCTGGAGGGTGGAAATCCAGACTGAGTTCTGGCTGCGTTAGGCCTGAGGAGACGCCTAAGCTAGCCAGTATATGCTGGCTAGCTGTGCTTTATTAGGATGATGGGTAGTTTAATGGGTCATGTTAGTATTAGAACAGCTTTACCGAATGTATCATAGTACTAGTTGAATGGTGGTGTATAGGAGAGAGTAAGCGTAGTAGTGTGATATTGTGGTAATCAGTAAAATGTATGCCACCAGGCACACTCAATGATGTTGGGAATACCTTCTAAATTCAACTCTAATACAGTGACGCTATTGGGGAACACTCAATGATTTTGGGAATAGCGTCTAGATTCAACATTAGCACAGTAACGCTATTAGGGCGCACTTTCTAAGTTCAACTTTAACCCAGTGATGCTGATGGGGCACACTTTGTAGATTCAACGTTAACACAGTGACGCTATTAGGGCACACTCAATGATGTTGGGAATACCGTCTAGATTCAACATTAGCACAGTGACGCCATTAGGGCACACTTTCTAAGTTCAACGTTATCACAGTGATGCTATTATGGTACACTCGGTGATGTTGGGAATACCCTCTAAATTCAACATTAACACAGATGTGGATACCAGGGTTGTCTTGCCCGCATAGGAGCAAATTGGATGAGCGTCGCCTGTTCCTTGTGGATCTTGTTCACCACCTTCCTCAGAGGTGTTTGGGCGGTGGGGCGGTAAACGTAAGCAAATTTCCCTGACCAGTTCATCCATAGGGCGTTCCCCTTGGAGCCTGGCTGGGGAACCTGGACGCGAAGTCTGGCCATTCATTGCCTGTTCTCTCTTGTAGCGAACAATTCTATTTTGGGGAAACTCTGTTGAGCAAAGAAGTGTTCTACGACCCCTGCGTGTAGTGTTCTTCTGGTAGGGTATATCTGCTCATTGAGCCTGCGAGAAAGTTCAGTGTCCATTTCTGAATGTGTTGCTCAAGCCTGGACAGATTTGAAGAACGTGTTCCCCCCCCCCGTTTGTTGATGTAAAACATGGCTGTAGTGCTGTCTGTCAGGATTTGCACAAATTGGTTTGCTAGGTAAGATTTGTACGCCTGAAGGTCTTTGAATACTGCCAGTAGTCCTAGCTGATTGATGTGGTTCTGTGCTGTCGCATGAGACCATACCCCGAGCTGTGTGGTGAAGGTAATGAGCCCCCCACGCAGCAAGTGAGGCATCCGTTGTGACAATCGCTTGTACTTCTGTATCGTAGAAGGGTTTCACCTTCAACAGATTTTCTCTTGTCCACCAGCGAAGTTTTTGTCATAGTCAAACCCTCCAGTTTATATCGATTTTGCGATCCCGCAAAATGCTGCGAAAACTGCAGTTTTGTGCAAAAACTGCAGTTTTTGCAACAAAAAAAACGGCAAAAACTACAATAAAAAAAAATCCTCAGGGTGCCAGATTCTCAAAACTTATCAATGCAAGAAATGAAATGTGCAAACACATCTCGTCACTTGCGGCCAAAAAATGAGCAGCCCAATCCACAAGGGACACTTGAATGGGCACATTTTATTCAAATGTGCCCATTCCGGTGTCCCCCGTGGATTTTATACGCGTGCCCATTCAGATGACCTTTTTCACCTCCTTGAGTAAATCGGGGGGCATTTCTGACCATTTCAAAATGCATCCTAAATTTCCAGGCAAGATGTACTTTTAAATGTGCAGAAATTGTAGGCAACCCTACGCGCACGGGAGGTGGGAGTGCCACTGCATGACAGGGGGCCTCATTACAAGTCTGGCGGTAGCCATGCTGGTAAAAACGGCACGGCTGCCGCTGGAGTAATTTTTTTTGGCAGTCCCTCTGGCCAGGCGCTAGAAAAAAGAAAATCCCCATCGAGTCCCATTGGACTCAGTGGGAATGGGGAGGACGGATGCACCTGCACTGTGTGCAACAGTGCCGGTACATCCATCAAGGTCTGCGAGCGGGTGCCATTCCGCCCACCAGGTCAGACCTGGTAGGCTGAAAGGCACCCGCTCACAGAACTCGTAGTTTGCCGGTCTGGAAACAACGACAGCAGGAATCTTACCGGTACCGTTGTTTCCGGACTGGCAACGTCATAATGACCCCCAGGGTCTTTCTTGACCCAGTCATGTATTTTTTTTTTATTTTTTATTTTTATTTATTTATTTTTTTAAGGTATGAACCGCTGCTATGTCGCTTGCATTTCTGTTCCTCAAACAGGATAGAAATGCGTTTTTTGGGTTGCGTTTTACAGTGGACAAGCTGGGAGGTTGCAGAACACTGTCGGGAGAGCGCTTCTATTCAAGGTACTACCTATTTTGACCGCCAAAAATCGATTGAATGGTACAATTTGACCTATTTCGCCAGTACCATTCGATTGAGTTTTTTTATAAATACCGACCATGTCGAGCAGGGGTGTCACCCGCTCCCTATGCTCAGTATTTTGGCCTTGGTGGTTGCAGGGGTGTCACCCGCTTCCTCAAAATTGTAGGTGGGGGTCTGAAAACAAAAAAAACTAAAAAACGGACCCTGCTGCGTTGGATCCGTCCTGCATTAGAGGGACTGATCTGACACCGCAGTGTTGGAGGGGAAGTGGCAGAGACCAAGCAGTTAAGTAGGGGAGGAGGTGGGTTGGTGGTGACAGGTACATTTGGGTTGTTTGGCTGAAGTGCAAATCTATTCACAGCAAAATGGACTACAGTCAATTACGCCGCAAATAATTAGACTTCGGTCAAACAACCCAGAACCCTATTGAAGGCATCTGGCCAGTGCACAATTTGCACTACAGCTCAGCTCCGTGGAAATGCGCAGATCACGTTTTGAGAATAAGGTGACCTTCTAATATCCAAAAATGGGTCATCTAAAAATAGCATATCCTCGGCTTAAATGTCCCATTTTTTGAGGATCATGGTCAAAATCTACATTTAAAAAAAATGTAAACACTATGAAAGGGAAAGGAGAGAGAGGAAGAGTGATGGGTGAGATGTGACGTGATAGGCAAGAAAGCAGAGTGAGAGCAGTGGGTCAGAGGAGGAAGCAGTGCACAAGAGAGCAGAGGAAGCAGTGATGCAGTGAGCCAGAAATCTGAGAGTGAGCGGAGGTACAGAAAGTAGAGGGAGTGTGTGGTCAGGGGGAGCAGTGAGCCAGAAAGCAGAGAGGAAGCGGTTGGCCGGAAAGAGGCAGTGAGCTGTAGATTGGGGAAAAAAGATGAGTGAAGAGTGCGATAGAATGGGAGAAAGGATGCAAGATGCAGAGGCAGCACAAAAGAATGAAGGACTGTATATTGCGGGAGGAATTGTAGAGTGTAAGGTGTGAGTTGGGAGTATGATTGGAGTTTGGCAGGGGCGAGGGAGTGCAAATTGTGACTTGACAGTGTGACATAGCACGTTAGTATTTGTATGACAGAGCGAGAGGTTCAGGAATGCAAGTTGTAATGGGGAGTTGGTAAGCTGTGTGATGGGTGTTGGTGAGAGGTGTGTGGGTGTTTGGGGGATTGGAGAACATAAAAGGAGAAAGGTTCAGCATTACAACTGATAATGATCAATTTAGTTAATACTATTAAATAGGCATGCACATTAAAACAAAAATGTAGCCAAAACAATAACTGTTCTGCCAAGCCATAGACATCCGGGATTCTTCCTATTAAATTAATACAAAAGATACATAATGACACCCTGACTCTTGTATCCTTGCACTCTGCCTCTTTCCTACAATGTGGCAATCTTACACCCTCCAGATAATACAAAATGTCCCGCAAAGATGGCGCAATAAATAAAGGTTTGTGCTGCAAAATTTCCCATTTCATGCCGCAAAATCTAGGAAGGTCTAACTAGTGTTGGCGAAACTACTCTGAAACTACTCGAAATATACTCTGTACCCTGGTGAAAAACCGCTTAGGTATCAAGTACGGGACATTCCCAAAGAAGTGTAGTAGCCTGGGTAGTACGATGTAGCCTGAGTAGTACGATCATCTTCAATAGTGCCACTCTACCTATCATAGTCAAAGGTAACCGGGCCCAAAATAACATGCTGCTTTCAGTTTGTGTCGCCGCCTTCTCCGTGTTATGTTTATGTTCATCCTCAACTTTGTGATATATATCCACTCCCAGGTACCTAAACTTATCAATTGTCCACTTTATCTGTAACACTGGCAGCTTGTGCCATGGCATTCAAACATATCTACCTAGGGGGAACATCCTAGATTTTTTAGAGTTGATCGTTATGCCAGAGAGTATCGCGTATCGTTCCATTACGTCTAAAATATATTGTAGGTTTTCTTCAGGGTATTTGAAATATAGTAACATATCATCTGCGTACAATATCAGATGCTGGCCTCCTTCCATACTGATTCCCACCTCACCATATTGTTGCCTTAGATAGATATATTGCCAGAGGTTCCAGTGCCAGGATAAAGAGCATCAGGGACCAAGTGCATCCCTGTCTGGTGCCTCTGCTCAGTGTCCACCGTTCCGATGTGATCGATCCTGTTCGGACTCGAGCCACCGGCTCGCTGTATAGAAACTAGGCCCACTTCAAGTACACTGGTCCCATCCCATATTCCTTCAAAACCGCCATCAGCCACGTCCATTTGACCGAGTTGAAAGGCTTTCACTGCATCCAGCGAGACTATTGCTACCTCTTGGGGGCTCCCCTTTGTCCAGTCTGACATGAGGAAGCCTCCTGAGATTGTGGGAGGTACACCTACGTGGGACATACCCCGTCTGATCAGGATGTATACGTTTGTTTATTACTGGCCTTAATCTGTAAGCCATCACTGCGGTGAGTATCTTACTATCCTGGTTGAGCATTGAGAGCGGTCTATAAGATCTGCAGTCTGTGCACGGCTTATCTGGCTTGAGGAGCATAATTATAATCACTTCCCTGAGGGTCTCTGGCAACCTACCTCTGTCAAACGCCTCGTTTAGCATGGCTAACCTTGGTGGAAGCAAATCTGCCCTATATGTTTTATAGAACTCGCTTGGGAGACCATCCGCCCCCGGGCCTTTGTTAGTGGGTAGTGTCCGGATTACGTGCACCAACTCCTCTAGCGTGAGTGGGGCCTCTAAGTTCTCCCTATCCGCTTAGTCAAATCAATCTCAGTCACTGTTTCTAATATGTCAATTTCCTCTTCCCCAGTATTGTTTGCATATAACTTCTGGTAGTATTCATAAATGTTTATTCACCCCTTCTTGAGTTTCCTCCACCAACCCATCCTCTCTTTGCGTTTCCCTGATTGCCTGTCTGGGGGTGTCATTCTTGCATAATCAGGCTAGCATCCTGCCCAGTTTGTCACCCTCTGCATGTTGCCTTTCTATATATTTACAATAGTTCAAGTTGCTTAATCTCTCCCAGAGGCCTTTTCATTTTTCCTGTAGGTGAAGTATGACCTCAGCCTCCCCCGGGGGAACCTATTCCCTCTTGCATTTTAGCTTCGATCTCCTTTTCCGTGTCTTGCAGTTCCCGCACTATGCCACCTTGTAATCCTTTCGATTTGGATATTGCTTCCCCACCCTCACCACCACCTTGAATGCTTGCCAAAGCATGCCAGCTGAACTCGCGCACCCGTGTTACACTCTAAGTATTCCTTTATTACCTCCCTTAACACTGTCTCTCTCAATGCCTCGGCTCTAAGCTTCCATGTCGGGATTCTCGACCTTGGCGGTGAGATCTGCCACGCTACACCAGTGGCGAGTGGTCGGAGAGGACTGCAGTCTTATATTGCACACTCTTCATACCTCCTGTTAATGTGCTGGCAGCAAATATATAGCCCAACCTGGTGTGTAGGTTGTGTGGGGCTGAGTAGTGCGAGTACTCTCTGCATTGAGGATGAAGCATCCGCCACACATCGATCAGTTGGAAATCATTTCAGAGGGCTCCCATGGCCTTTGCCACTGGGGTGGGCTTGACAACTTTCTTAATCTGATCTATCAAGCTTGGGGTCTAGTGTGCAATTGAAGTCCCCTGCCTCCCCCCAAGTATAACTGCTCCCTCCATATATAGGCTGGTCTTTGCATAGAAGTTCCTGAAATATATTGTGGTGTCATTATTCGGGGCATATATGTTGATTATGTTCACCTCTCTGTTTCCCACCAACCCCTTTAGTAATATAATTCTGCCATCCTTCTCTGCATTGTGTTGTAGTTTAAACGGGACTTGTGGTGCTAGCCACGTGATGACCCCTCTAGCATACATGGAATATGTTGCACCTATTGTAGTCCTTTCCGTTTCCTCCTCACCACTTCCAGTTTATCCCTGGTCGGATGGGTTTCTTGTAACAATGCAATGTCTATTTTCTGTCTGTTCAGGTACTTCATGACCTTATTCCGCTTGACATAGCCGTTTCGCCCTCTCACATTCCAGGTCACTATCATCAGGACCCCCATGTCAGCCATTCCTTACTCCACCCGATTCCACTCCGGTCCTCTTCTTTCCAAGTACTGGCTTATGATTGCAGTCTCTACCCCTCCCAACGCCCCAAACACCCCTCGCTCCCTTCACCCGACCCATTACACTTCACTCCCCACCCCCCAAACTGTTGCCCAGCTCCATCCCTGGATCTTAGGCCACCCCACATCTAGTCCTTTCCTCGGGCCTAGCCGATACTCAGAACTCTGCGGGGGGGGGATATCGACCTAGCAGTATCTCAACTGAACGAACTACTGGGGTTGCTAGCGCATTCCTTCGTTAACTCCCAATTAACCTTCTAGGCAGTTTTAGGCTTCCTTCATTTTCATTTCACTCTTAAACTCCCCACGTAGCACACTATAATCTAGTACGTAGTCCATGTAACCAGAACAATCACCCTGCCCATTGGTCTAGTCCTCCTACTTCTCTGCGGATTCGTCATTCACGTCTCCATCCCGTGTCTTGTCTGATCCGCTGTTCTGGCTGGGCAATTCCGCTCGTCCAGCCATGTCGTCGCTTCCTCCGGGTATCGAAGAAATGGGCTCTACTATTGTGTATAACCTTCAGCTTTGCGTGGTAGAGCAGCATGTATTTGTATCCAGCTTCACGTAGCCTCCTCTTAATAGCCACATAGTTCAACCGCTGTGTTTGCACCAAGACGGTGTAGTCTGGGTATGCCGTGATTGTCGCTGATCCTCTGCTTATCGTCCCCCCTTTGTGGAAATGAAATGCTCCAGGAACTTCTCTGTCTTTGTAGTTTAATATTTTTGCAATTAGCGGTCTGGGAGGAGCCCCTGGGCGCGGCCACCTAGTCGGAGCTCTGTGTGCTCTCTCCACTGTAAATCCTTGGGTGAGTGCACCTTCGCTTATCTCCTGCAGCAGCATATTCTCCACATAGTCTGTCGGGTCTGAGCCCTCCTCCCCTTCTGGAAGCCCCACAATGTGAATATTGTTTCTCCATACCCGCCCTTCCGCTTCTTCGGCCCCGTTTTCCAGGTTGCGCACTTTTGTTGCAGGCTAGCAACCTCCTCAGCGTTCTCAGTGCAGACTTTCGTGTTGGTTTTCACATCCGCATCCAACCCACTTGTGCGCTCTGCCAGTTTCTTAACCTCCTGCCGCAGGAGATTGACATCTATGCTAACTACGTCAGTTTTCGCTTGGAGTGAAGTCCTCAGTTCTGCAATGGCCGTATCAATTTTACCTTCCCATGACGTCTTCAGTTCCGCTATGGCGCCTAGGATCTGCTGATCATTCTGCGGGTGGGCTGTCTCCCCTTGTAATTCTGGTTTCTTGGGCCTCACCACTTCTCCTCCTGGGGACGTTTTGGCAAAATCCTCCATCGTTGCCCGTTTCCCTTTTGGTTTGACTCCCTTGTTTGCCATGTCTGCTCCCGGCGGTACCACGCTCTATTCTCTGGCGTCAGGCCTCCGGGTGTCTGGACTGTGCGTTGGGAAAAGGGCGCCACTCATCCAGTGCCCAGTCTCCTTCTCCACTCTTGCGCTACTCTGACCGACTTCGCGGGTCTCTATTCTCCTGTGCTGTTATCGAACATCACCAGAGGCCCGTTCTCCTCAGTCTTCCATGTGCGCTTTCTGTATGCTCCTTTACAGGGCCATGTCTGGTGGTCTCTTGGCTTGGAGTGCCACTTCACTACACACACTTGATGCAGGCCGCCCCGGTCTCACACATGCTTTTTGTGGGGGGCACCTTCCACCACAGGGCTGCTGTATGCCTTTTTTGCAGGGGGGTCTGCTACTGGCAGCCCCAACTGCTGTTGTCCCGGGGCATTCTGCCCAGGCCGGTACCCTACTGCGGGGCCTCGCGTGACTCTGTATTCGAAGAGGGGGTCTTCACTTCTGATCGCTTGCCCCCAGGTCAGGCACCCTGTTCCACATTTAGGGGCCTCTGTTCCATGCAATCACACTTGGTTCACTCCTCAAGCTCCTTGTATCCGGTGCCTGGGCTGTGTGCTGCGAGGTGGGCTCTGCTTGCCCAACTCCCAGTCTCCTCCTTCTCTATGGCTCACCTTTGATTGTCTGCGTCAGATTCTGTTCACCTGCGCTGCATTGTCCAGCTTCGCTGGTGGTCCGTCCTCCGTTTCTCCTTATGCACACTCCCTCTGGATGGATAGCGCAAGTTCACTCCTGTGCAGAGCCAGGTCCTTTGTCGTCTCGGTGTGGTATCTCGCTGCGCGGTGTTCAGCTTGTTATGGATTGCCTCAGTCTTACTTGCCGAGGGGGTGGTGCTTCCTGCCATTGGGCTGCTCTACGTGCCTAGCGGGGGTCCACGGACAGTCTAGGCCGGTGTTATCACAGGGTGCCCTTCTCGAGCTGGCACCTTCTACCAGCCCTGGTAAATATATGCCCGTATTCTCATGCCTTTGGCCTGGGCTCCTTCGTCTACGTTCCGACTGTCCAGGGCCCCCAAACTGCTCAGTCTTTTATCCTTCACCCCTCATCGCACCGTTGCCCCTTGCGCTGCATATCAAATCCCTTGATTCTGTCTGTACTCCAGCTGCCATGCGCCCCTCTGTTTTCCTTCTTGCTCCAGTGCGTTGCGTTGTGGGGGTTATGGCACCATTACCTGGTCCTCCTGGATGCTTTGTTGTACTGTCGGCCGGGCGCCATCTTGAATCTCACTGTGCGTCTTGCAGTGAATTAAGCTTCACAAGCTTCCGATTCCGTTCCGGAATACTTCAAAGGGAGTCCTGTTGATTCAACTCCCACTATGGATCGAAGCCTTGCTTCCAGCATACGCCGTCCCCGACATTCACCTCCTCTCTCTTCTCCGGATAACCTTCTATCATGCGCCTTTGTGTGATATACAAAGTGTCCACTTCTCCCGTTCCGCACCGACTGCCTTTAGATTCAATCCTCGCCGCATTCTAGCTTGCAGGGGCTCGTCTACAGCTCTGTGCCTCATCAAGCCTCAGTGCCATCTTTGCCCCACGGCCACATTGGTCCCCCGGCTCTGTCTATAAACTACTTCCAGCAATCTTCATTTCTAGCGATCTCCGCGCTGCGTGTGCACTGCATATTCATGGGTCCATAACTTCAGTATAAATTGCCGGAGCCTCGTACTCGTATTGTGCTTTATTTCAGCCCGGATCAATGCCGGATCGCGGGAGCCTTTGGGATCTACGTGCTAGCTCATGGCCTCTTAGCCATGCCCTCCCCCCCACCCTCCCAATGTGCATATTCTTCTGCAGTCTTTGGGCAATCTCCTGTATGCTTTTGAGCCGCAAGCCCAATAATGATCCATAACCACTGCTGTTCCAAGATTCATCTTTGGTGCATCAAAGATCCGACTGCAGTTCCCATTCTCTCTGACTTTTCTTGTGCCATTATTTGTGAAGCAAAACTTCAATTTTTCCAATGGTATTATCTGCAAGGGTCCTACTGTCTTCGACCCAGGTCAATAGTTTAGCAAGCTTCAGCAATAACTGTTTGCACCCCACCTAGGCATTCTAAACAGTTGATTCAGGGCGATCATATATCATCCAGGCTCTACAGATTACCACTCCTTCTTCCCATCCATCTGGTGATAACACTGATCCCCAAATCTGCATCAGGCCTCTGTTTTTCCAATGACGGATGTCTTCTGCAGTCTTTCCAAGTCTTTTATTTACTTCCCATCTGATTCCAGCTCCTTTCACTCGAGGTTTTTCATATCTGATCACGTGATTCTTGGTATGAGCTCTGTTTCTTGTCTTTGTATCCTGTACATAATCATCTTCATCTGGATCTGTCCTTTCAGTTGTCCATTGGCGATAGGCATTTTGACCCATGAACTGGCCTCGTGTACGGCAAAGTGCTATGCGTGGTAGACAATGTGCTGTCTGGACATCTATCTCAATTGCTATGAAGAGTTTCGATTTACCCATTTTATAAGGCAGGAGTGCACATACAAAGTATTCCTCCTTTTTGAAGTTCTTCTTCCCACTTCTTCATATGCTGGTACCAAATGTTGTTCCCCAAGTGTGCTGTACTATCCAGGTAATCATTTAGCTCATGATCATCTTCCCTAGCATTTCTCTTAGGTCTCCTCCTTTTCACATGAGCTTCTACAATCATCTCATGAAGTATGCCAGCATAGGTTCTTCCTACTGGACCAATTATAGAAGTATTTGTCCGTGAATTAGGTGCATCTATATGTGCTACCTGAGTAGGAGAACGTTCTAGAAGTTTCATCCTCTCAGCAGGATCTTTAGGCATAAAAATGTCTCACAAAATCTCCATGGGGGACTTCCTTCTAGAAACTAACCTTGGTTCACTTATTTCAAGACTAGGTGCCTTTCTGTTTATCTCTAGGCTAGGAACAATCACATAGGGTCTCGGCTGCCTTGTAATTGCCACGTCTGTATCCTTCTTTTCTTGTACAGGAGGATACACAGGAAATTTCACTTTACTTATGTCTACACAATATGACGGTTGTACTGTGAGTCAGAGCAGTATTACAATGAACAGAATACAGGTGTAAATTGTGCATAGACATGACCACTTAAAGCGACGTCTGTCATGATCTTCCATAATGAAGTTGCTACTGATGCTGCCCATTTTACGTTTAAGGAAAGAAAAAGTATTTTTAATGGGGCAACATCATGCACTTTTCTAAAATCTGCTGAATTTACTCAAAAGTTCCTCGATCAGTTTCAGCAGGCTGACTATACAATAATATACTCAGAATTCCAATAAATGCCACAACTTGGCCTCCGACCGGATGCCATGAAGATTTTCTTTCAGCATGAAACAAAAGTTTCTTGTTTGGAAAATCTTTCTTGATTCTTTCCTTGGAATGTTCTTTCTTTCCTTAAGGTTCCCTCGGCATATGCATTCACTTCGTTGATGATGTATTTCAATATTTCATTGAGAGCAGCATCGTTTCTCGGATCGCTCAAAAATGTTCGGTCATTGGTTTGTCTTCCAACAAGATATGGGCATTCCTATATTAGATAAAGAAACACTTTACTGGCTAGTCTATACACATTATCCGGTGACGGGGGCATTTGTATTCTTCACTCAGAACTCAGGAAGTTGAAGGATCTGCTCAATTATAGCTATGAGCAATTTTCTCACAAAGGGGCCATTTTTTGGGATCTTGCAAGAACAAGTGAACATTGGTAGTTCTCCTTACCAGTGCAGGGTAAGCGCATAAAATTAACACAAAGATGGCAAAAATGATCCGGAAAGCGTTGTCGTTGGACACCACCATATTATCCCAGAAAGGACTTTCAGCAAGGCAGGAATAGGGGACCCCTTCCCTCTTCCCAATGGTGAAAAAGAAACTCCGATGTTGGCGTATCCTTTTCTCAATCAAGGCTTAAGTGTGCCTCAGTCCAATGTCAACAAGTTTCTGTGGCTTGAAAACCATTATTTTTCCTTTTACTCTCTTCCGAAATAAGCCACAGTCCAATGAACTCCTTATTTGTACTTGGTAGCAGCTTCTGCGTCCTTCCTTGTCATAGACATAGTCTGCACATTCTGTGGTTCTTCCCCAATGCTCTCTTCGGGTAGGGGTGAGGGTGATGCGGGCTCTCCAGTGTAGATCTTTACATCTCAGAGGAAAATCCAAGCTCGTCTGCCCTGCACTTTGACGACAGACGGAGTGACATCTTCCACAATGAAAGGGCTGTTGAAACGTGGTTTGTGCCACTTCTGAGTGAAATTGCGAATTAGAACCGCATCTCCAGGAAACAGTTTAGGAAGATACAATTGATCTGCTCCTGTTGCTGTAGCATCTCCTTCTGTGTTCTGCGTTGCCCTACAACCCTTTCGCCTGAGCTGAAATGACAGATACTTGAAGTCATACATGTAAGATAATCACGTAATTCCTTTCCTAACAGTTCTGCTGTTGGCTGGGCATCACTTCAAGTTCTGGATGGAGGTGCGAGGGGTGTCCTCATCCGCCTCCGTGTCACTATCTCGTGATGAGTAAGACCCTGGCTGGTTTCTCAATGCATATGATGCCAGTGGAAGACCATGCAGCCATCCTTTTTTCAGGGTCAATATCAATTTAACTATTCTCTCTTTAAGCCGACCATTGAGTCTCTCACAGGCTCCATTCACTTGCGGGTGATATGCAGATGAAAACCTGTGCTTTATACTAAGCAACAAGCTTATTTGTTCAAAGACTTCATTAACAAAAGGCCATTATCTGAGCTAAATACTTCACATATTCCCCCCCCTACGAAAAACTTCTTGCACTAGAAATGTGGCTGCACAGGTGGCATCTGGGGGTGCACACGGTCCAGCTTCGATCCACCTTGAAAAGGGACATAATACCACTATCGTATATCTCTATCCATTACAGACTTGCAGCATGTCGACATAGTCTATGTGTAAATGCTGAAAGGGACCATTAGGTTTTGAAATGACTCCTCTAATTGTGTGCAATATGTGCCCAGCAGTGAACTTTTGATATATGATACAATTTACTACATAAAATGCAACGTGTTCTACTATATTTGGAACGGACCAATCCTCCGCTATTGTTGCGGCAAGGCTCTCTAGTTGTATGTGCAGGGTAGTGTAGCTGTTTCCAATGCCACCCTTAATAAGGCTACAGGCATCCCTGGTTTACCAGTGCTGTTTTGTTGCCGCAATGCCTATGGGGGGGTTTAATGAACACCCTCTCTGCGTCCACAAGTCTTTCTTCTTGGGGCGCTTCCCCTTGGAGTTACCCCAATTGAGTTCTAGACAGATTGTTATAACCATTTGGTACACTGATCTTCACCACCATATTTTCCTTCACATCTAGCGTATCAAAATACAGGATTACTTCTGTATATGCAATCTGTTTGGCTTCCTTATCTGCTTTTTGATTCCCACGTTAAATAAAATCTGCCCTTTTAGTGTGAGCTACACATTTTACGACTGCAATGGTTACTGGGAGTTGTCGTGCTCGGAGTCTGTCCAATAAAGCTGCGTGCTGCACTGGCGTGCCGTCCGCTCAGAGGTAGCCCCTCCTTTTCCAACCTGCCAATCCTGTGTGCACTGTTGACGTCACATAGGCAGAGTTGCTGTACACTGTTACTTCCTGGCCTGCATGATTCTCAAGCACGACATTCAGCGCTACTAATTCTGCTGCTTGTGCCGAAAAATGAGACGCTAGTCGTGCACTTGACACTACTTCAAACTCTCCATTGGCCGTGTGCTTTCTGACAACGGCACCTGTATATCTCTGTCCATCATTTGGATTGAGTCTAGATGAACCGTCAAAGAGAATCTCCACAGCTGCCAATGCATTTTCCTTCACCCTTGGGAGTTCGTCATAGAAATCTTCATATTTCAAACAATCATGCTCATGCTCGCCCTCTGCCAGTGGTTCAGCTACAAACATGGCAGGCTTCACTATTCTGCACCTGACTATTTTGATCGCTGGATTTCATATGACCACCTCATAAGCAGAAGCTCTTTGAGATATCAACGTACCTTTAGGTTTTTCCAGAATGGCAAACAATGCATGCTCGACAAATAACATTATAGAACATCCCATCACTATGCTGGCAGCCTTCTCAATGGCGCAGGCGGCGGCTGACAAAGATTATTCGCACGGGAAGTGACCCCTCATTACTGGGTCTAGAATCCCACTGTTATACGTTAGGGGCTTATATCCCAATGTAGTTCTCTGCGTGAGTACAGCTGTCATAACAGTGCCATTCATGTACGAAAACAAGAAGAATTCCTCTGCATAATTAGGAATCCCTAGAACTGCAGCTGTACAAATCGCTTTTTTTCAAGTTATCAAAACCTTCCATTGCCTCGTTCCAAACAATTGTTTTCCGATTTACCTGTTCTTTTTTCAGAGCTTGCAACAAGGGCCTCATGTAAGAACTGTAATCAAAGACCCATGCCCTCACGTAATTACATAGTCCTAAAAATCTCTGCCTGTGCTTTACTGTGACTGTTAGTGTTTTTAATATAGTCTCAGCCCTCTCCGGAGTAACCTTCTTTCCTTCATACGAGATTAACTGTCCTATGTACAGCGCTTCGTCCTAACAGTACTGTAACTTTTCCTTTTCAACTTTATATCTTTTGTCTGCAAGAATAATCAATTGAACTGAATCGCGTCTGCGTTTTCTCCTCTGTGTACTACAGACCAATAATTGATCCACGTACTGTAATACAATACTTTCTAAGTCAATATTGCTCAAGTCCATCTGCAGGACTATATTGAAAATCGATGGAGACTCACAATACCCCTGGGGCAGGAGTACTTTTCAGACGGGTTTGTCTGAACATAAATGACGTCTGATCGTGTGAGTCTTTGTGCAATGGGATTGAGAAAAACGCATTTCTCAAATCAATCGCAATGAAATTTCGTGCCTCAACAGGTATGTCACATAAAATTGTTGCCGGATTAGAAACTAGAGGAAACTGTGCCTCTACAATCTGGTTAATCGGTCTTGAATTAAATGCCACAAACCCCCTTTCCTTTTCTTGATCGGATAAACGGCGGTATTGCACAGTGATTCTGACGTTACTAAAATACCCTGTTCTATCATGCCAGATATCGTCTTGAAAATATCTTCATCTGACTCTCGAGACATTGGATACTGTCTTGCTCGAGGAAAAATTGTTCTTGGTTTCAATCTTTACTTCCCCAGGCTCCTTCAACAGGCCTACATCATAGGGGCCTTTTGTCCATAAGGAAACGGGTACCTTCGCCATATCTTCCTCGTAATACTCTGGCCATTTTAGTGCAAACATCATTTTCTAAGGAACTTCTCGTTTAATGGCTTTTACCCAATAAGTAATGCTTATCTCAAAAATCACTAGATCATCAGATAGATAATCTCCAAACATCTCCTCATCAGTGACGTCCGTCAATCTAGAACCCTCTTCAATTGCAATCACTGTGCTCCATCGTCTGCCTTCATGGTTATTCCCATCAAGCAAAGCCATACCTCCTTGCACTATGGCTGCTTGTAATTCAAAAGAAAAGATCCGCCCTTCCTCTTCATCCATAGGTATCTTTGGTCTAAATAGAAATTCATCAGGTATTCTCATAGTTTTGCCCACTAAGCCTGGTCGCCATGTCAACAGAATGCGTACCCCATAGTAAAACACTTCTGGTTCTAATGGCACTCCTCGTATGACGACCTTTCCTGCAAATGCCATAACAAATTTGCTTACATTTAAATGATGCATTCCCGGTGTCGAACACACTATGCCTTCATCAGTAAACAAAATTGTCATATTCAACTTGGTCATTCAGTCTCAACCCAATATATTGACAGGTGTCTGTCTTGAATATAATAATGGTACAGACATGTCACACTCTCCTATAGAGACTGGTAGTGCATCAGTAAAAGGAACCCTACTTGTAGCTGCTGTGAAACCTTGAGTATTCATGGCATTTCCAAACATCGAAAATTTCCCCTTTCTTGTATGTGAGCGCGTCGCCCCTGTGTCGACTAAAAACGAAAAAGATTTGCCTCCTATATTAACGTCAATCCTTGGTTCCTCTTGAGGATTAGGCGGTATAGAACACATCAAGTCTCCCAGTGAGCTGTCCTATTGCGGATAGTCTCATTCCCATACCTGTGAAAGGATTCCCTCCATTGACAATGACACCTCCTATTCCAGGAGTCATTAACTCACCTGTGCTCGTGCTTTGCTGTATTTGCAAAGGGTGACTGCTGTGACTGCCGTTGCAGCAGATTCATTGGCGGCTGCTGTGTTTTGAAATTGTAGCTGTACTCTCGGTACTTGAGTCTGCTGTACTATCTGGTTTTGAGAAAATCCATCTCCATTCTGCTGTGAATATGCAGGCGGGTTTAACATCCCCCCCTCTTGAAAAATTGATTATTCTGTACAAATCCTTGACTTCCAAACATACGTGCAACATGCCTCGTCATTCCACATGTCCAACATACAGGAGGTCTCCTAATCGGTCCTTCTTGCATGCCTTGGTTATCATTCTGCATGTTCTGAAAGCCACTCTGATTATTCTGGAAGTTTCCCTGATTAGTCTGGAAGCCTCTTCCTCAAAAACATCCCCCGTGGTATGAATCCATTATTACCTTGGTCAAACGGTCTTTGATTATTCCCTTGTGGCATATTTGCTGCTTGCTGTGAACCAGATATGTCTCCACTCGTCAGCATTTCCCCTTCAATGGCCTACTTTGAAAGTTTTTTCTGCACTGGTTTTGCCTCTTCGCCTTTCCTAGTATCATCTTTCTTTCGATTATTTTCTTGCAGAAACCTGCAATAATGAGCAATGGTCAGCTGAATCTCAGACCATGGCTTGGCGTCCATTCCCACTAACCTCTTGAGCTGCTTTTGTACCGGGTCTGGCAGCCATTGGCATAATATGATAGAACACAGGTATAGATTTTCCCCAAGCCTCGCGTGTCTCCTAAGCCCATTGCTCTTGGAAATTCTGAATGTAAACAAGCGGATCATCCCCATCTTGCTTCTTTTTCGTCATTATAGCTCCCATATCTGATGTGTCCGGATATAGCACTATAAGGGCTTTCTAAACTGCCGCTCCTTTTTTTTTTATTTATTTTTTTTTTACATCATTAAGTTTTAATTAAACCTTTGATGCAACCATGTATAAAAGACTTTGATAACAATCAAAAACATTCAAATAAAAACAGAAAAAAAATAGCCCTCACAAAACGTAAAGTAACGTAATCACGGGAGGTCAAACAACAAGAAAGAGAAAAAAAAGAAAAAAACAACAAGGAAAAATTGAAGTTTTTGTAATGGAGCTTTTTTAACCTGTCGAAGCAGTTTCTTTGGCCTCCAAATTAGAGAAGAGTATCCTAGTTAGTTGGAGGAACAGCTAGTGATAGAGAGAGGCGACCACCCCATCTAATGCAAGCCCACCAGTCCTCCTGCGATTTTAATGGTGATTCCTCGAGGAATCTCCCCAGGAGTCGATTTCTTATGGAACTTATGGGCTCGCACACTAGTACCAAATGCTGTAAGGTCTCCATATTTTTGTTGCACAATCGACAGGTCGAATTTCGCTCTTCCTGGGCCTTTGTTCTCCTTGCTATGACCTCCCGTGATGGATGTAAATTCAGACGTCTTAAAAAACTTTGTCGCTCCATTTGTGATGGAAATTTAGCCAAGTAAGGCATCACAAAGCCTCTTCTGTAGAACTCCTCAGGTTCATCAGCAAACAGTTTATATGATTTCACTGTCCTCTCGGTCTGGATCCAATCCAAGTCAACTAGTTTACACTTGACCCTCATTGGATTTTCGATGAGTGACTTTCCCGAAAGAGCGACATTGGACAGAATTGCAGAACACAACTCATACCAGGTCTTTAGAATTTCAACCTGCTTCCCTTCTATGGCCTCCTTAATAATGGAAAACCCACTCACTCCTGGTGGTTCAAGACATGTCCTCATGAGTGATGGGGGACTTCCATTCCATCGTGGAGTATAAGGATGTCAGGCCCATTTCCCTCCGTACCCGTTCAATGGGTATTGCATTCGGTAGGGCCAGAACCCTCTTCCAAAATAGGCTTTCCAAGCGATTCCAATTCTTGGGTTCAATGAAGAGGTTAGCCTCTGCCGCATAGGTGAGTATTGGCACCACTTTTAGTTTATAAAAGTCCAAAACTGGTAACAGCGAGAACTTACAATAACGCCCTTTAATGAGAAGCGCTTGAGATGCCAACATTTTGGCTTTGCTTCTGAGATGTTGAATTCCTGGAGCGTCGATCGAGCTGTTATTCAAGGTGGTCCCCAGATATACCATTGAACTAACCACTGGTATTTGTTCACCATTCAGTCGCCATGACCATTTCTTCTGCTTCCTGGCCCTCCTGTTGTCTCCCAAGATCAGTATCTCGGATTTTTTAGCATATGTCTTTAATGCGTTGTCCTGAATGTAGTGTGACAAATCCATCAATTGTCTCTGCAGTCCGATTTCCGTTTGATCCAGCAGTAACAGACCGTCTGCAAAGAGCAGACGACCCGCAGGGTGGCCGGCAATTTTAGGTGGAAAGGATCTAGTTTTTTCAAAAGATTCGGCCATGTCGGATATAAAAAGGCAGAACACTGCTGGCGCCAAACGACAACCCTGCTTTAACCCATTGTCCGAACGATTTTCATCTGATAGTGAACCCTTTCTATCCAGCCTCATTTTAAGACTTGTATTTGTATGCCGTTCTTCCATGGGTTCTGTTAATGCTTGAGGGCAGCCCCATTTCTTTAATTTGTGCCACAGGATTCTGCGATCGACTGAGTCAAACGCCTGTTCCAGGTCGATCGATGCAATGTAAACTGCACAGATCTTTTTCTGGTGGACCAGGCACTTAAGTATGTTTATAATGAAGATGTTTAGGTTCGTGCCAATACCTTTTCGGAAACCCGACTGCCACTGGTCCTGATGGTTTGACTTCGAACTCCATTCATTAAGGTGCCGCAGGATAATTGCTGCGAAAATCTTGCCTATCACATCAAGAACGGTGATAGGCCTGTAATTGCACGGATTGGCCCTATTACCCCTCTTGAAGATAGGAACAACAATGGAGCGGGTCCAGGATGCTAGAATTTTCTTTGCCTTTGTCACCGTTGTGAACAGTTTTAGCATAAAAGATGCCCACCCTGCGAGATCTTTCTTCAGAATCTCATTGGTCAACCCATCCGGGCCTGCTGCCCTCGACACGTTTGAGTTGTGGATTAGGTCGAGTATTTCTTCATAATCAAATTCAAAGTCCCATGGGGCATCTGAGCGAAGTAATGGCTCAATTTGTTCCCCCCCTTTTGATGCGTACAGATGTTTAAAGTGCTCCTCCCACACTTTTGCTGAGACTGAATTTGTAATTTTCGCACCCTCCGGAGTGTTCAATTCATTAATTAGCTTCCAGACTCCTGCTATATTTTTCTGAGTGGCTAGCGTCAGCATTCTTTCACCTTCTCGCTGAAAGATTAACTGTTTGTATTTGTGTAACCAGTTCTTAAAGGTATTTTTAGCTTTTTTAAATTTTGCTAGGTTAAGAGAGGTTTTATTTTTTTTTTCACCAGTCTCCCCAGTTTGTTTACCTCTCGCTTTCTCACAGCAATCTGGTGATTATAGGCGTACTTGGGTGTAAAATCAGGCCTTTTAGACGCTCCCTGTTTTTCGTAGAAAGCTAGTAGAAAGTCAGGATATTGTAAAATACCTCCTGGTACAATGCAGGTCGTGATTCAAGGCCAACAGAGTTGATGTTACAAAGGGCAGATTTCTTTTTTTTATTCGGAGTCGATTTCCTCCTGATGTAACCTCAAGGGTCTGATTTTCATGATAATTGCCCTTTAATGTATTGCTGGTTGCCCAGTCGATACATTTGAGCTCGAGAAGATTATGGTCACTTGAATCCGTTGTTTGCACTTGCAGAGAAATAAATTTAGCCAAAAGATCTTCTGTGGCAAAAAAGTAGTCAATGGTACTTATTTGTGACCCCCGTTTCCATGTTCCAGCAGCTGGTATGTCTCCCTTAAGGTTGCCATTTACCATGTGAATGTTTCTCTCCAATAATTTCTCTATCATGGCCAGACCCCTGCTGACGTTCCCTGTAGGAGCTGTTGGTAACACCTCTATTTTGGCACCTAGCTTATCGAAGCACTCCATGTTGAAGTCTCCACACAGGAGTATGGCCGAGTTAGGCGAGGTAAACCTGGCCTCATCGATAACTCGTAGCATGGTGTTTTTAGTATTTTGCTTCAATCCTGGACGGTTTCTCCAGTATATGTTAATAATTAGGAGCATCTGTTTCTTAGGTTGCCAATTCGAAGAAGTAATTTGAAGTGCAGTAAGTTGGATTTCCGTACTTATATTTGTAGAGCTGGTGACCTTAATGCTGCTTGATTTTTTTTTTATGGCAGTTATGAGTCCTGCCCTCGGGTGACCTTTATCCCCCTTTATCGCTGGATTTATGTATACTTCAAATCCTTCCAAGGTAGGAGACTCCCTCAGCCAGGTTTCCTGGAGACAGATGATGTCATATGTTGTTAGAATAGTTTCACTTCGACCAAACAGGTGCATAAAACCCCTAGTGTTCCAACTGATTATTTTCTTCGTCGCAACGGGGCTGGTAAGGCTCCTATTCTGGCGTTATAGAGGACGTGCCAGGGCTCCAGCAAGCCAACTCCAGTCTTCAACGCACTCCTCCTTTTGTCCCTCCGGTTTCTTCAAGATGACCCTCCTACTACCCTTGTGGAAGCTGATTTTATCTGTTCCTTCCTTAAGGCCGGTTCCCGAGGGATTTGGATCCCCAGATTTTGCTTGATAAACAGCCTTTTCACTTTCATCCACGAACCGGTAAGAAATTTCACTTGACTTTGCAATCTGATTGTCCAGTTCCTTCAGTGGGAATCCATGGGAGTTCAATTTTGTAACTGCTGCTCTGCAATTATTGAACCGTGCTCCATCATGAGCAGATTTAACCGTGGTAACACTAGAATGTCCTGCTCTGGACCAGTCATCAGCTCTTTCCCCAACAATAGCAATCAGGAGACCCTTATTGTCCCCTATAGCTAATGTATTTCCTCCTGTCATTTTTCTCTAGCTCATGTATCCGCTTCCCGACGCCAGACGTTAAACTCGGGAGTTTGCACCTTAAATTATCTGTTACGCTCACCTGGTATCCACAGGGACGCCACCCAGCCGGGTTACTCGCTGGTATGCTTCTCAGCTTTGCCCTGATGTGGTCTGCGGGGAAGGTTCTGCCTGACAATACAGGAGGACTGTGTTCAAGACTGACCGACTGGGGTAAGTATCCTCCCTCCACCCCCGTATGATTTCAGTCCCTCTGGCGCCCTCACTTCACCTTGTGGTAGAATTAGGCGTGCTCTTCGTCCTGCCTTCTTTGCAGGGGTGCGTTGTCTTTCATGGGCGAGTGTGGTCCAGTTACTTCACTGACGCCGGCCCGTTTGATATTGTTCAGGTAGGTCTTATTGCTGTTCTTTAGTTTTGTTGCTATCCTGCATGCCTTTCTTTGTTTAAAATGTCTCTTTTTTTCTCCCTTAGGTATGCGGAGCTTCAGCGCGGCGAACTGGCTTGGTTGAGCCCCGCTGGTAAATATTGACGCATTAAGAGCACTATGATGCGGTAGGTAAGCGCTATGCGCAGCGCTGCAAAGTCTTGCCTTTGCTAACCTGTGTTTTCCTTCCTTGTAGGTCATGGTGTTCTTCAGCACAAGTGGAAAGTCCGGAATGGTGCCAACCGAGAGGCGACCAGCCAGGTAAGCCTTTTGAGCAGTTCGTAATTTGTAAATGTCTCTACTGCTTTCTTTAATGTTGCCTCTATCTTCCTCTTTCAAGTCGTTCTGTCCGGGAGGCGTGCAGATTCGAAGAAAGCTGTTCTCAGTAGCTGTGAGTGTTTAAAGATGAAGACTGCAGGTAAAATGCTGCTGCTAATGATGTTCCTTTTGTCTTGTTGCAGGTTCTGCTTCTCCAAGGTTCGAGGGAATAGCTGGACACGGTGAGTGTCACGTTGCAAGCTGCAAAGTAACGCGAAGCGTGTTGTCTTACTCGGGTGTGGTTTAAATAGCCCCAATAAAATAGTCCAGGAAAAGTAGTCCCTAGGCTACCACACCCAAAACACTAGACCGCTTAGCTTGGTTCTTAGGCACCAAGCTATGTGGATGCCTCCATGTTGGCTGACTATTAAAGTAGTTCCCAAGCAAAGCACATTGTTTATTCATGGTGTATGAGCCTGGCGCCTTAGGCGCCAGGACTGGCTCCATGAGGGCTTTTGAAGAGGATGCCAGGCTCCAGAGGCTCGAGTCCTGACTCCACCTGGCCAATGGGTTTGCCAGAGGGGGTTTTGGGCGAGGGTCGTGACATCCTTATCCATTTGCGGCCATGGTATATACTGTGGTCTTGTTCCTCCCTTCTCCAACAAACGAAACTGTGAAACCCCAAACTCGCATTAGTCAGTCATCGTTTGCCTATCCATAGCCGGAACAATAGTTCCACACCACCTTCTACCTGGTAGTGATCTTAGCCTACTCACATATGGTGGCGAGTCCCCCCTCTGACCATGGGATCTCTCTTTAGGTCGATTAACCGTGTCACATAATCTGACACCCGAGATATAGGGAGGTCTAAATCCGACCATCTTACTTCCTTGTCCATTGACTAACACCTTTCAGGTCCACATATATTGCATTCTTCTCCATAAGCGGATTCTCTATCTTCATCTGACATCTCTTGTCCCCAACTTATGTGACCTCTCTCTTTGTCATCTTTGTTCAGAGTCAGTCTATCTAAAGACGGCTCCTTTTGGTTCATAACTACATTCCTTCCTCATCATACAGCTGCATACTCTCAAGTCGATCATTTTTACCTTTACCCTGCAATGTTTTCTGGGACTTCATGTTATGATAAACTTTATCGATCATCTCTCCAATATTTCTAGAGTCACTCGTCCTCCAGATTTGCTCTGGACAGACCTGCTACGGACTCATGTTCTGGGAAGAACTCTTCTATGTCTTCCCATGACACTACTGGATTAGGATCCATTACCTCCTTTTCCATGCAATCAAGATCGTGTTCTCTCCGTCTTCTTTTGTTCCATTTCATCGTCAAATTCCTTTCGCTTCCTTCTTTCCTTACCCTATCTTCTTCTTTCCTTTTCATGTCCCTTCTCTCATTTGCCCTTCGTGTTCCTTCATCTCTTCGTCTATGCTTTCTTTTATCCCTTAATTTGCTCCTCTTTTTCCCTTCTTTTCCTTTCTTTTCTTTCTTGCTCTTCGAACGCCTTCTGCCTCTTAGAATATTTTCTCTGTTCCTTTGCTTTTTCCTTTTTTCTTAGTTGCGCCTCTTGGTACAACTCTTCCCTTCACTGTCTACCCTTTCTTTATGTTCTATTGTCTTTTAATCTTTCCTTATTCTTTTTATCCTGATAATTTTGATCTTCCCTTTTGACTTTTGTCCTCAATGCTCTTACCATTGAGTTTGAACAAAATCTGACCACCCATCCATTTGTTCTGTATAAGCTCAAACTCAACAGCCTTATCTTTTTCTCCTTTCCATCTCTTTATTTCTCATCCTATATCAAGAGATGTGCTTGGTCGATAACTTCTTTCTTTATCGTGTCTCTCCTTTGTCTCTTGGGACCTTGGATATTACATCTCTCTGTGGTTTTCTTTGGGCCCTCGTCGCTACTTTGCGTATGTGACTCCTATGCCGGGTTGCTGTATCCTGTTGCTGCCTTGAGCTCTCGTAGTGGGCACAGCCCATCATCTTTCGTACTATCGCCGTCTGCTTCAGGCGCGGCGGGTGGAGCAGAAGGCTCTTCACCCCCCCTCTGTACATACATTAAGTATCCAATCTATAGGAGGCAGAATCTTCTCTCTCCTCCTGGTACATCATCCAGCGCTCTAAGCTCGCTAGTCGTTTCTCTAACTTTTTCCGTGTATATGCAGCATGCAAATATGTCATCATGTGCTGCAGGACTGCTTTCAATGGCGATTCTCCTTGTGGCCACGGCATGAACATCTTGTCCGCGGTCCTTTACCCCATTGCACACTATACTGTCTAAGCTAGGGTGCATGTTTTGGCAATTCCTTGCAAAGGTGTGTAAGCGGAGTAATATCCACCATTTTGACCCGTCACTATTTGACCGTCGATACTCACCATTTAATCTTTGCAAATGATGCTAATACTTTAATACAGTCAAACATTATGAGTGAGCACCAATCGTTGCAAGCTCAAAACCTTTTATAAATTGGTTTTTTACTTTAATCTGCTAAAAATATCAACTCAAGTTTGTTAAATATATGCTTAGTTCTTAACAACTCTCGCGTTTTTCATCAACTTCGTTTTTATTGTTTTATCATTTTTTATATAATCACATAAAACAGACAGACAAACACACTCGGCCGGCCACATATACTTCTCGTCTTCCCTCAGACTAATTCTGCCCCTAAAAATACCCCATACGGAGTGTGAACAGACCTCATTAGGTTTGTCTTTAACCAAACCCGTCTCCTTCAGCTTCATCTATGGGATTTTAGGTGCTGTTCCTTCTGTTACGTTCTTTAAAACGCAGGCACTAGTCATACTTCCTTTCGTGGCTCCTCTTCACGATTTTCCCTTAAATTGCTCGCCCCCCCCCCTCAATTCAATTTTTACACAATATTTAACACTACCTCCCTCCGTTACTCATTTTCCCTTTTATCACTTTCTTCACTCACTGCTCATTCACTCTTCTGCCACTGCGCTCAGTTTTCTACTCACCATTCGAATTCTTTGAACTTCTGAATCTCGGGATCACATGTCTCCTCAAAGGTATCTTCAACTTTTTGTCCATTCAGCTTCCTGTAGATGCCGGGAGGGGTTTCTGCATGAAAACAAGGGGACCCGTCTAACCTGGCTTGCAAGACTTTGCGCTTTCTACAGCGAGCATCACGTCCTTTCAGCCGAATGGCACAGATTGTGTGATATTTCTGGGACATCAAAAGCTTGCTTGTCTCGATGGGTTATCTAAGCATCAAATTTCTGCTACCACGTGAACTGGACCTTCCAGCCCTTTAAGATGAGATGGCCATACCCTTGAAATTGATGGGGGTGCAGAATTGTATTCAAGCATCAATAATCGAAACGACTCCGCTAGTTGGCAAAAAGATAACTGTTTTAATATCAATTATCTAAAACAGGGAGTACAACGGACATCAGCAGACGTCTCATCACAATCTTAAAGCTTTTCATAAAAAGTCACACTTTTATAGTAATTTTTCATCATTGATGACGTTAACCTGCGTATCAATAACGTCATCCTACGTGGCAAAACTCAAACTTATGGGTGAATGTGATAGGGTCTAAACGGATCATCTAGGTATACGATCCATTCTCGTTTGGACAGTGAAATAAAGTGATGGGCTTCTAAACATCAGGTGGGGCAACTAAGCCCTTCCCTTAAAATGTGTCACCATGAAAGTCACTAAATATACAACGTGTAATTGGCTACACAACTATAGGACCCTTGATCATGCGTTCCCCTACCATTGGTTACTTTCTAACCTCCGTCAGTACCCTCCCAACCTACGTTAGCAGCATGCAGGCTGAGCAGATAAGCTTGTCTTAACCATAGCTTCCCACCAATTCACATGACCATCATCATCTCAGTGGTCTGTTGTCAATTAGGGCTTTGAACTCGTCCTTGGAAATATTCCTTGCTACTGAAGAATTCAGGGGAGTGAAGGCACACTCTGCCCTCGGGCGTAGGTGTGACCATAATGCTTGTCTGACTTCTCCTCCCCACGTGCCTAAAGACCACGAATTTGAGCTTTCAGTGTATTAAAATGCTATTTTCTAATTGGACCTCTGACGTCTTCTCGTTTCCGTCCACGCCTTCTGAACAGGAGCTTCGTTCTTTCACACAATTTGTATCCAATGTCAGCTCACCCTAGTCTGATAAGGCCTTGACTTCTTGGCTCATCCAACCTCGCCTTTCTGAGTTTTCACCTGTAATTCACTTGTTTTTCTGACTACGACAAAATGAAAAAACAACCTTCCTTCTTCTGCTCAGCACTGCTATCGTACGTAGTGGGTACATCCATCTTCTACTGACTCCATTATATATATATATATATATATATATATATATATATATATATATATATATATATATATATATATATATATATATATATATATATATATATATATATATATATATATATATATATATATATATATATATATATATATATATATATATATATATATATATATATATATATATATATGCGCATGCCGCACTCTATTTACTATTAAGCTAGCCTCACGAATACTTCATCTGCTTTCATTTCTTTGCATATTTACACCTGTGAAATTGCTTGATATCTTCATTACTTTTGTAGCATGAGTCTCTTCATCTTGGTCCCAAAATGTCATTCATCTCGATACTTTCTTGATGCCTTACATAATTTGTCTACAGCCTCTGGTTTCTGCATCTCTTCTCTGTATAAGTCAGCTTTGCATTTGTATGAGGTAATTTCTCTTTGTTTCTTCAATTTGTCCTGCTTTCTTCCGGACTATAACTCGGACAGCCATCATACTGTCTCATATGCGGGTATGGTTGTCTCAGGATTCTCCTTGGTATCTGTAATTCAAATGGTTTTTGTATGTGCGTCATATTCTGTTTTCCATCAGATAGGCAATATGGGCAAAGTGATTGAGGTTTGTGTGTTTATTTTATTTCTATAGCGAACCTGACCCTGAGGTTACTGGGCGCTTTTAGTCACAAGTAGATAGTTACAGACATAGGCAAAGTTGTCAAATTACAATTTGGTCACAGGTAAAAAGTTTCAGACATAAACATTGATTGTAGTTAACGTACAGTTACATGAGAAGAATTACATAGACAAGAGTCCAGGCGAGGTAGATACACCCAATTTACTATTGGTTCTTGCTAAGTAGCCAAGAAATGACATTTCTCCTGAAGTTGGGGAACGGCTGGGGCCTCTTGAGGGCAGGTGGTAGGGTGTTTCACAATTGGGGGTGCCATGACAGGGAAGCTGCTCCCTCCAGATCTTTTTGATTTATATCTCGGAATCCTCAAGCTGGACGTGTTGGAGGATCTAGTGACCTGTTTGGATGATCTAAAAGTGCATTTTTCAGATAGGTAGGGGGGAGCTGTGTGGTTCAGTTTTTTGAAAGTAAGACGCACAGATTTCAACTCAATCTTTTCCCTTATGAAGAGCCATTCTTGTTGCTGAGATGTGCTCTCTTCTTGATATATTTAATGCCACTCCAAGTGCATTATTCTGCATTATTTGTAATTTGTTAATCACACACTTATTCGCACCCAGATATAGACCGTTACAGTAGTCCAATTTGGACAGTATGAGTGCTCTGGCTAGAATAAGGCAAATTTCTGTTGATCATAGTGGCTAGCAAGCCCTTATTGATTTGCCAGTATAGGCATGGGCTGAAGCAGTCATGTTCACTTGTTTGCTTAAGTTGGAAGTAGCGTCTAGATAGAAGCCTAATGTTTTTTCTTCTTTGGCATCTAGAATGTTATTCCCATCTATATTGAATGAGGCATAATTTGGGCTCATCTTCTTAATGTTGGCTGAAGAGCCTACCAAGAGGAGTTCAGTTTTATCGTCATTCAGGCAGAGGCCGTGGGAGGCCACCCATGCCTGAAGGACTATGTAGATTTCGTTCACCAGTTGAACATCTGTGTCGTATGTGCCCGTTAGTGGTAGGAGGATCTGAGTGTCATCAGCGTAGTTCATGTGTATGTGACACCCAGACGGTCCAGATCATCAAACAAAGGCTTTGTAAAAATATTATACAAGGTGGGGGATACACACGAGCCTTGGGGCACTCCACAGGTGATTGGTATGGGGTCAGCTGCTGCAGTCGGTGAGAAGACTTGCATGGTCCTATTGTTTAAGGATTCAATCCAGGTGATGGCTGTCTGGGAAAAGTGGACCGCTGTGGCGAGGTGATCACAAAGTATCTTGTGGTCGACCAAATCAAAGACCACCAACAGGTCCAAGAGGAGTAGAATTTCAAGTTTTCCTTTGTCTTTGAGATCGTCATTCTGGCTCTTTAGGCCAATAAGTGCCGTTTCAGTCCCACGTTGAGGTCTAAAGCCAGACTGCTGAGTCCCTAGTAGCTTGTTGGCCTGAAGGTAGTCTTGGATTTGCAAATATGCGACCCTGTCCAAATTTTGAGCAGAAAAGGGACCGTTGTAATTGGTCTGTAGTTGGTGGGTATGGTTGGATCTAGCGATTTGTTTTTTGAGTAAAGGACGTACCCAAGATTCTTTAAAGTTTTTAGGTACAATGCCGGTTGAAAATGAGACATTCATTAATTTGGTTATGAATGGTGCCAGGTCTCTGGCAGCATCTTTAATAATCTGGTGGGGGTACTTGGCTCCTTCCCTACATCCCTTTCCCAGTACTGATATATGATAGGTTATTTATAACGCACTTAATACCCAGAGGTTTCTAAGCGCGGACCCGGGGATTGAACCTGTGGTGCTCCATATCATCTTGCTTCCAAGGCGAGCACGTTGCTCGTGAGCTATCCTGTGACTAGGACGATCCCCAATAACTCACATGCGAGTTATAAGATCAGTACTGTGACTAGGGAGAAGAATGGAGGAATGAGGATTACATGTAAGAATAACATACAGAAGTCTAGTCTTTCCCAAAAACATATTGGTCAGAACCAGTATAAAAGCAAGAAAAGACTCGAAGTATGAAAGAGGCCCTTCCTGCAGCATTCGTTTGTTGCAGAAGAAGGGACTTTGGACTGCTGTTCCACAGGAGAAGGGGGAACCCTTGCACACCAACACCTTGTGGAGAACTGGGCACTGCTGGGGGGGGGAGGACACCAGGAACCGGTGTGACCCCCAAAAAGGGGGCGAGCTCCTGGGAACCAGCAGTGTGCCAGAGAAAAGCTACAGGCTCCCTCACTGGGGACATGCAGCTGAAAGTGGGAAGTTTAAATTCAATACTGCTGCAGCTGTGGGACACTGGTTGGAGAAGTCTTACTCTCTCTGTCACGACTGAGGGATCACTAGGCTGGTGTGGGGTCTGTGGAGCCAACCAGCTCACCAAAGAAACCGAGGAGAGCCAACTGCAGGAGATGGTATGCAGCAGGGATGCCATGAGAGGAAGAAGAAAGGTCTGCATGTCATTCCTGGCTCCTCAAACGCCATTGCATGGTCATGGAGACATTTGTATGGCAGCTCCCATGTTTCCCACAGGGAGTGGGCAAAACAGTGGGGTGCAAGCCGATTCGGTGACTGTCGAGCTCCGGTCAGGGCAGGATGGATGAATGCTCTGTCACTTAAGAGGCTCCTAAATACAAGGGCTTTCCTCCCAAGTGAATCGTCTCCTGAAAAGTAGAACAAAATCTGGTGCACATAATTGAGGTAAAAAGTTATGAATCTGGAAACTATAGCAAGAACATCTGTTATATCTAAGACAAAAGGGATCACTGGGCTGGTGTGAGGTCCGTGGAGCTAACCGGCTTAGCCGGGCAGATAGTCTAGTGAGTAGAGCACTTGCTTTGACATCTGTGCAGAGCCTGCTGATGCAGGTTCGAATCCTGGGAGGGCCAAACTCAGCCTTTCATCCTTCCGAGGTCGATAAATGAGCACCACATGCCGTGGGTAATAATAAGCAGCGCTCAGATACCTGAGGGTTCATAGCGCTATATAAATGCTAAATTATTATTATTATTGATGCTCTTGCCCCTGTCATGAGGATCCGTTTAAAGTCCAAATCCAAGTGCAATTCCTGGTATGACTCGGCTGAGAGGAAATGGAGGGCTTCCTGTTTATCCTCTGACAAACTGGCCTGTTGCCTGCTACAAAGCCAATACCAACTTTGTTCTCATCAAGAAGAGTCCACATTCAAGCTCGTGTCTCTGCGGCATCTAACAACTCGGCCGAACTCTTTAAAATCTGCAAGGAGCTGGCCAACCCTGCTGCAGTCTCTACCCCTCCTGTTGCCTCCCAGGCTCTTTGCAATTCCCTTGCCTCTAACTTCATTTCAAAAACCCAGGACATTCTGTCCACCCTCTCCACCCCTACCCCACCCCTCCCCACTTCATCTGTGCTTGCTGACCCTCCTTTAGCCACCCCCCACCATTCATCTCTTCCTTTCCTCTTTTCTCCCCTGACGAGGTCGCTAGACAAGTTCCGATCTATGAAAGCCTTGTCACTACAGGTTCATCCTTGTTCTCTAAAACCACTAAGGAACACATTGACACCCTCGCTCCTGCCCTTGCTGATTTTTGCAACCACTCCTTTGCCTCAGGATCCTTCCCCTCCCCTTTGAAGCACTCCCTTGTGCATCCTCTTCTCATGAAACCCAAAGCTGATCTTTCTTGTCCAGCTAACTATCGCCCAATTTCCATTACTCCCTTTCTGGGCAAAGTCCTGGAAAAGTTGGCCATCTCTCAGCTTAACCTTCATTCCAACTCTGTTGGCTGTCTCCATGACCACCAGTCTGGCTTCAGAGCTGCCAGAAGCACGGAAACCTCTCTTCTGAACATCTGTGAAGATCTGCTCTCCAACCTTGACTTTAACATTCCCTCTGTCTTTATCCTCCTCGATCTCTCTTCTGCCTTCGATACGATCAACCATACCATCCTGCTCAACCGTCTCCGTGAAAACCTGGGTATCACTGATCACGCTCTGGCCTGGCTGACCTCTTTCCTCTCAGATCGACCCACCCAGGTCCAACTTGGGTCCTTCCTGTCATCTATCTTCCTCTCTACCTGTGGTGTTCCCCAGGGGTCTAACCTCTCGTCCTGGCTTTTCAACCAATACCTGGCAACTCTCGCCCACGAATTGCCATTTTCTGCTCAAATTTCCATTGCTACGCTGACGACACTCGACTCATTTTCAGGCTGCCCTCTGCCACCTCCTCTCCCTCTCTCATCTCTGATTGCCTAACTGCCATTCAAGATTGGTATTCCGCCAATGATCTTTGTCTGAATGCCAGCAAGACGGAGATCCTTCTAATCGGCACACCTTCACCATACTTCCCCTTACCCTCTAGCCAGCCCTCCTTGGCCCTCCTCCGACCCCCACCTGCGAGGCTAAGAACCTCAGGGTCATCTTTGACTCCACCCTTTCCTTCTCCGCCCACATCTCTGAGCTCTCTAAAAAGTCAAATTTCCTACTGCACCTCCTCAGAGGTACTCTGCCTTTCCTCTCCTTTCCCCAGAAGCTCATGGTATCCCAAGGTCTGGTTCTCTCTAGGTTGGACTATTGTAACAGCCTCTTTCTAAATCTACCTGCCTCTACTCTCCGCCCTCTGCAACTAATCCAGGACAGGACTGTGAGACTTGTCCTTGGCCTCAAGCCCTGGGATCGTATCTCTCCAGCTCTGAAATCTCTCCATTGGCTCCCAGTGGATGCAAGGATTAAATGCAAAACCCTCTGCATTGTCCACAAGGTTTTCTGGGGCCTGGGTCCAAAATACCTTCAGCTATCCCTCCGCAAATTCCTCTTCTTCGAGCTCGTCGCTCCTCTACCTCGAACTCCTTCAGGGTCAGTCGTTTTTCAAAGACACAAGCTGGGGGTAGATCTGTCTTCTGCTGGGGCCTCCCTCTGGAACAGCCTCCCTGCCACTCTAAAACTTGAGGAGAACCATCTCCGGTTCCGGATGCACCTCAAGACCTTCCTCTTTTCTTCTGCCTTCGCTCCCCCTCTCCCCTGCTGATCTGTTCTCTCTTGGCACCATGCACCTGGCCACCCTCTGTCCTCCGGGACCAGGTACCTGCTCCCCCTGCCACCCTCCCGCATTGCCTCCGGGCCACCCCTTGCACTGGGGTCTGTATCTGTACCCATACAGCCCCCCTTTTCTTCCTGAACTTATCAGACCTACCCTGTCTGCTGCCTTAAACCTAGCAAATTGCCGGCTGCATTACCACTGTTTGTTGCCTTTATTATTTATTTATTGTTATTTATCTGTTTCTCCTCTGCTTCTCACTTTCCACTTCTCCCCCTCTCCCATGCACTTTTCCCCCCCTCTCCCATGCACTTGCGTGTTCTCAGTGTCACTGGGCCTAGTAAAATAGCTGTTTTGTTCTCCCCTGTTCCCCTCCCTTGCCTTGTCACACTCTGAAACACTTGTGTACGAGCGCAATAGAAATAAAATGTCAATCCAATTTATTATTATTAGGAGATAAGGTAGGTAGTAAGTATATGCAGTATCAACCTACAAAACCCTCTTGTCAGTTACCAAGTTCCTGGTCTTAACTTGCTTATCGCTTTCTGGCAGGTACACCTTTTCCTAGAAGAGAGGATGGGTTGTTGCAGCAGATGAAGGATTGATGAGGCACAAGGAGGTAGGGCCCTGTCCCCCAACGGGGCACAACTACCGAGGTATTCCAATGTAGAGCAAATCCATAGAGAAAATCCTACTATCAAGGAAGTACATGTAAATTTGGCATCCATAATTCTAAAATCAGTCCATGAACCAAAAGGCCACCAGGGATGCAATGCCAAGGAAGATCCAAAAAAGGAAGGTCGATAACGAAGGCCAGCATTAGTACACAGTTCGATCAGCGAGAAACTCGCCGAATCCAAAAGGGACTTAAGCAGAAGGAGTTTGGAAATAGTCCAAGGTCAGAATTAATGAATCCCATGGGGACAGAACTACCTGCATGGAGAAGTGCCTCTGCTTCTTATCCGTCTCCTTATATACTGCTGGAGCTGTGGCAAAATGGCGCAGCCATGCTCCTTCAAAGTGTTGTCATCCCGTCTATGCTGGCACAGGGAACCACAGGACTTATGGTTCAGTGCACTCTGTGTTTTCCACAGGTGCCAAGACAACCATCTGATGCAATAGCATATGCCCGGGGCTTGCGCTCTGCAGGGCCAGGCCCTGACAGTGGGTTCGTGGTTAGGACTGAATTGAAGAATCCCTGTGCAGTAATTTCATTCTGCTAATCCTGTAGTGCATTGACTGAACAATATGACATTGTAGTTCTAGATGTACAGTACATTCCTCATACTACTTAGATTGTTGTACTTTTTCTTTGTTTTGGGTAGCAGATTTTTGCTGCAGGGAGTGCAGCGTATGCCTGTCTGCTCTTGTCTAATAATGCAAGGGAGGTGAGACATGCCATTGCATTGCACTGTATGACAGAACAGTATCCTTGAGGATATTTTTTGCAGCTGGCACAGACCTCCAACCTTTGGCAATCTTTCCTAATATAAAAATGGAAGATTTGATTTAAAAAAAAAAAAAGTTTCTAAAGAACACTGAGTGCAGAAATGCAGATTAACTTTGTATTTTATATATCTCCATTCCGGAATCCTAAAATAGATGCCCTGTACATGATATTGGGAATGGAAGTCCTATATTGTCTGTCATTTATGGTCTGTAAAGTAAGAATACAGATTGTAGTCTTATAAGTTTGGGTCTGCAACCTGGGACTCTCCAGATGTTTTGGGCTTACATAATAACTCTGTTATGCAGCATCCATGAATCTGCCAATGTGAGCGGTCATGCAACACCAGCCCTGTGCCTCCGAGAACCTGTTGGTAAAATCACCAGCTCGGGTATTCAACTTTTATTGTTGCATTGTACATACTCTACATGGTGAATAAAGACCTGATCTGAAAAAAACACTTGTCTTATTGATACATTTTTAATGTTGTATTTTACATACATGGGAAAAACTTGACTGATCCTCCAAACCTCAATTTCCTTCTGTGACCACAGACGCTGTCTGGGAGCAGTCACCAGATGCTTCCAAGTTCATTGACAACTGTAGCAACTACTTCATTCTTTTTGGGCCTCAGTAACTATCACTTTCATGGGACTCCAACGTTGTTTCAATGGCAGCTGGTTCCAGAGGGGAAAAGTCTATAGTGCTTGGCCCACAATCTTCCACTAACTAGGGTCCTGTTAAAGGGACATCACTAAAGACAATGCCACAGGAGTGGCTTACAGTTGGGTCCAAATGCGGATCTGTGATGTAAGACCATTCTCCAGCATTGGATCTTTCATGGATTCACATGCTTAGAACATTCCCCGTCGTCAGGCTGGGAATCCCCGGTACATTATATAGACCCTTTCCCGTAGGAAAACTTTTCCGACGCTTATGCGTCCTATCCGCCTCGTTTTGTATCATGCGTGCCCGCGCCGTCAGGACGCCATGATATAAATACAGGACCCGCCCCTGCGCTCCCTCAGATTTCAACCGTCTTTCAAAGTAGTGGGATCCTCGTGGTTACTGCTAGTAGAAATTAGGTTGTTTTTCTTTCGCTTCGGCGACGTTAAAGCCTGGAGAGTTATGTCCGGAAAGGCGTTATTTCGCCCTTGTGCGACATGTGGACTCAAAAAAAGTCTATGAAGGTGATGCCCACATGGATTGTATCTACTGTCTCCACCCGCACCACACGGCGGATACATGTGAGATATGCCAGGGTTTCTCCCAAAAAACCCTTAAAGACAGGAAAAGAAGGTTGGTCGATTGGCTTAACGATGGAGCGGGTGCCTATCCGGCATCAGAAGTTGGCTCAACGGCATCCAGGAGCAAGTCGGAGCCTCCTTCGAAGAAGGTACGGCCGGTCGAAAACCGCCCTGAGGACAAGCATACGGGGAAGCATGCTGGGTCTTCCTCATCACACAAAAAGTCCTCCTCCTCATCTTCTAAGACGGAGAGACAAGCGAAGTCAAAATCCTCCTCAGGGGACCGTCCTAGGTCTTCCGTGAGTCGAGACTCTTCAGCCGGGAAGTCGGCATCGAAACCGGCTACGAAGTCTAAAGGCTCGGCGCCGGCTATTTGCTCGTCGACCCCGGTGTCGTTGACGATGCCTATTACTGTTCAGACAGCAGCGGTGGGGATTCCTTCGTCGACGGTGACTCAGTCTATGGCTTGGCAGCCAGAGGTCTATGACCCGGTCCCCCCCGAAGTCTTACTGCAGCCAGACACGGCCTTGTCGGCGTTGTCGGCGGAAGGAGAAGGTGGCATGGTTTTACAGCCGTCGGATTTGGGCTTATGGCCTTCCACTTCGACGACGACGAGTGCGAGTGGGGGTGTGGTCCCTCTATCCTCGACGTTGCTAACCCCCAGACGGTCTTGTCTCTGGATGTACTTAATACCCTGCAGAAGCTCCTGCAGCGTCTGGATACGCAGATCCCTCAACCTGGGACGTCGTCGTCGCTATTTTCTGTACCTTCCGTCGACGAACAAGCTCAAGCAGCTCGCTCGACGACCAAAAGCCCATCGGCCTTCCAGGTGGTGAAGGATCGTCCTCGAGCGCAGGAGGAGGGTGAGCTATCGGAGTCCGATTCTATCCAGGGTGACTCAGGGTCGGACATTTCCCTGTCACCGTCGAGAGACCCAACATGGAATTCAGATGTAGAGGTAGAGTCTACGAGGAGCCAGACACAACCATCTCCTCCGGATGATGTGGGAGCCTTCCACGCAATGATGGGAAAAGCGTGTTCCGAGTTCGGCTTGATTCCTGAGGAGCAAAAGAAAGACTGCTTTCTCTTTGATCATATGGGTCAAAGGAGGAAATCGGTATTTGCCATCCCAATTCTGGACCACGTGTGGCAAGAAGGCCTCAAGACGATGCGCCATCTGTTCTCGGAGCCGGCTATAAAGGGGCGTATTGAGAAAAAGTTTAAAGCTCCGGAGTCCACTCCAAAATGTCTAACCTCACAACCTCTGTCAGACTCTGTGGTGTCGGCGGCAGCGGCTAGGAAGGCCAGAGTTCAGCAAAAATGTTCAACCCCACCAGAAAGCGAAGCTAGGAGGCAGGACGCCTTCGGAAAAAAGGTGCTCTCAGTCGGCGTGACGACGGTAAGAGCAGCCAATTCCTTAGCGATCGTATCACGATATGATAGGGAAATGTGGCACAAACTAGCCCCTATCCTAGAACATCTGCCAGAAGAACACAGAAAAGCAGCCATGTTACTTGTACGAGATGGCGAAGAGGCTTCGAACCACGCAATTAATATTGCAGTTGACCTGGCAGAGTCTGGTTTCAAACAGATCAATCATGGCGTAGTACTTCGTCGACAAGCGTGGCTCAAATGTACTACTTTCCGGCCTGAAGTCCAATACAAAGTCCTCGACATGCCATGTGAAGGAGAACATCTGTTTGGAGAAAAGGTAGATGAAGCCTTGAAGGGGATGAAGGAAGACCCGGATACTGCTAGGTCTCTCGGCGCCCTCCAGACAGGTCGAAATTTTCGCTCTTTTCGCCCCTTCAGGGGTGCTGCTGGAAACTCCCGCTTTGGAGCCTCTAGGGACCGTGGATTTCACAGGCCCTCATACTCTTCACAAGGGTTCAGACGTGCATCCCAGTCGGCACGGAGAGGCAGAGATTATCAAGCCTCCAGACGACGCGGCTCGGGTTCCTCGTCGACGAAGGACAAGCAAACCAGCAACCAATGACGGCCTTCGGAACGCCCTGGGGGGCCGAGTCTCATCATATCGACCAATGGAAATGCATCACCACAGATCGATGGGTTCTGGACACGATTCGCATGGGTCATGCACTACAATTCAAAGACAAGCCTCCACGTCTTCCGCCAGTGTTTTCGGCCCAGCCCCACCTGCGAGTCCTACGACAAGAGGTGGCGCTTCTGCTGCAAAAAGGAGCGGTAGAAAAGGTTCCTGTAGCACAGGAAGGAAAAGGAGTTTATTCCCGGTTCTTCGTTGTCAAGAAGCTGAATGGAAAATGGAGGCCCATTCTCGACCTGAGGGTACTCAACAAATGGCTAAAGAGCCTAAAATTCAAAATGCTAAAGCTCCAGGAGGTTATCAGGTCGGTGCAACCCAAGGATTATCTGTCGTCGCTGGACCTTCAAGACGCCTATTTTCACATCCCAATACGTCCACGACACAGGAGATATTTAAGGTTCGTCGTCGGGCGAAAGCATTTCCAGTTCAAGGTCCTCCCGTTCGGTCTCAAGTCCTCCCCCAGGACGTTCACCAAGTGTTTGGCACCTATAGCAGCCCATTTAAGAAAGGATGGTCACCATGTCTATCCCTATCTAGACGACTGGCTGGTCAGAGGTTTGTCCACGGAACAAACACGAAACAGTCTGGGGGCCACGTTGTCCCTCTTACAGAAACTGGGCTTCGCGATAAACTTCAGCAAATCCTCCATAGAGCCTTCGAGGACCTTGGTCTTTCTAGGAGCGGAGTTTCATACGCACACAAGCCTCGTAAGACCATCCAGCGAGAGAATACAGAAATTACAAAGCAAGGCGTCGGAATGGCAATGCGGTACCAGGGTGTCGGTGCGCAAATACATGTCCCTGCTAGGGACCATGTCATCCTGCATTCCGTTGATAAACAACTGCCGTCTGTTTATGAGGCCTTGCCAGGAATTTCTAGCGGACCGTTGGGCGCAGAGCCAAGGTCGCTGGTCCGACAGACTAGTCGTCGACGAGCAACTAGTACAAGCACTCTGTTGGTGGAGAGTTTCTTCTCATCTAACGAAAGGAATGCCTCTGGTGGAACCGGAGTTCCAGAAGACGGTGGTGACGGATGCATCGTTGAGCGGATGGGGAGCTCATCTGGATACGTTACAGGTACAAGGCCGGTGGTCGTTACAAGAGTCCTCCCTGCATATCAACCTGCTGGAACTCAGAGCAGTGCGATGGGCTCTAAAAGCCTTCCTTCCTCAATTGAGGGACTCGGTGGTACGTGTCATGACGGACAACACAACTATAATGTTTTACTTGAGGAAACAAGGAGGGACACGTTCCAGGTCCCTGTCGACGGAGACACAAAAAATCTGGCATTGGGCCCTGCAACACAACATGCAAATCTTGGCGTTCCACCTGCCAGGCGTGAGAAATGTGGAGGCCGATGCCCTCAGCAGAGAAATGAACGAAGTTCACGAATGGGTGCTGAACGACCAGCAACTACAACACGTATTCAAGAAGTGGGGACACCCTTCCATCGATTTGTTCGCGACGAGGGACAACAGGAAATGCCCGCAGTATGCAAGCAGATGGCCCCAGCAGGGCTCACTGGGGGATGCGTTCTCCTTCCCATGGACGAACAAATTCCTGTATGCATTTCCTCCATTTCCCCTTATCCGGAGGACGTTGCAATGGATCCTCAAGTACCCACGTCGGGTGATTCTGGTGGCCCCGTACTGGGCCAGACAGGTGTGGTTCTCAGACCTGCTGCACCTAGCAGCGGCGGAACCGATGAGGTTCCAGAAGACCCCCAACCTTCTGTCTCGACAGGAGGGTGTTGTTTGGCATCACGACCCGGACAGCCTCAAGTTGACGGCCTGGCTCCTGACTTCGCCGAATTTGGTCGGCTAACGATTCCGGAGGAATGTCAGCGTATTCTGCAAGCGGCAAGAGCACCTTCCACAAACACTTCATACGTGTACAAATGGAGGAGTTTCTGTCAGTGGTGTGCGGATCAACCAGGTTTGGTTCCGCAGTCGATTAAGCCGGAACAGCTCCTTCCATACTTGCTGTTCTTAGCTCAAAAGGGCCTATCAGTATCGTCGATAAGAGTACACCTGGCCGCCATTTCCAGGTTTACACGTCAACGACATTCCGCACCACTATTCAGCGACCGCCTGATTAAGCACTTCCTTAAAGGCTTGTTTCGGAGTTTCCCTCCAGAGAAGAAATTTCCTCCGGCGTGGAGCCTCAATCTGGTGTTAGCGTCTCTTATGAAACCTCCTTTTGAACCAATGTCATCATCGTCTTTAAAGTTTTTGTCGTGGAAATTGGCTTTCCTGGTGCCATCACATCAGCCCGACGTATTTCAGAGATCCAAGCTCTAATGGTAGACCCACCATACTTACGTTTCTTCAAGAACAAGTTGGTCCTAGCCACTAACCCACAGTTCATACCGAAAGCTCCTTCAGTGTTCCATAAACACTCCTCTATTGTCTTACCTACGTTTTTTCCAGAGCCATGCTCGGGAGCGGAGCGCACGTTACACACATTGGACGTAAAAAGGGCTCTCAAGTTTTATCTTCATCGCACGCAACCTTTCAGAGAAACGAGGCGGCAGTTCGTGGCCTATGGTTTGGGTGCTAAAGGCAAAGCCATTTCAAAGCCAGGACTGTCCAGATGGGTGTCATCTACCATTTCGTACTGCCATTCCAAGGCAGGGAAGCCTCTTCTACGACGGCCAAGAGCTCATTCGACTAAAGCGGCGGCATCGTCGACGGCGCTGTGGTCTGGAGTCCCTCTGGGGGACATCTGCATGGCGGCTACCTGGGTGGCTACACACACCTTTACCCGCCATTACTGCCTGTCGCAACAACATGCCGAAGATACCCCGATGGGACAGGCGGTGCTTCGACACCTATTCCAATAAGGTAAGCCCCGGATGAGGGGTTAGATCCTGTTGCAATTATGATTGAATATTGTTCATTCTCTGTGGTAATGATTACTGATGTATACACGACTATAGGGAATGGGCATTGTGAGAAAGTATGTGAGTTTGCATGCACGCCTCCTCTTTCGGGATGGTACTGCTATGTAATCTATTCTAAGCATGTGAATCCATGAAAGATCCAATGCTGGAGAAGGGAATAGTTTCTTACCTGTAACTCCATTTCTCCAGCATTGGTATCTTTCATGGATTCACATGCGCCCGCCTGCCTCCCCTGGACATGCAAACCGGTTCCCCCACTACTTTGGGGGCCGAAATCTGAGGGAGCGCGGGGGCGGGTCCTGTATTTATATCATGGCGTCCTGACGGCGCGGGCACGCATGATACAAAACGAGGCGGATAGGACGCATAAGCGTCGGAAAAGTTTTCCTACGGGAAAGGGTCTATATAATGTACCGGGGATTCCCAGCCTGACGACGGGGAATGTTCTAAGCATGTGAATCCATGAAAGATACCAATGCTTGAGAAATGGAGTTACAGGTAAGAAACTATTCCCGTCTGAGGTGGCACACCTTCGCACCTGACAGCAACTGGGTTGCATTTGTAAATGGCTGGTAGAGAGGAGTTTAGCGAGGGAGGGGCAGCTTGGGCAGAATACAGCTTTTAAACAAGCTGGTTGATTGGTGGTTCATTGAGAAGCATATCCTACAGTGTTTGTGTAGTACTGTGTGCAGTGTAAGGGGTCAAGAGTAAAGACTGGGACACAGTAACAGGTTTCAGATAGAACTTTTATTGTCATAATAGACGGGTTGGAGAAATCCTACCTATACCTAATCCTAAGAGGCGATTCACTGCCTCAACAAAACGAAGGAATGTCTGTGTCAGGATTTTCAACAACAGTGTCCCCTTTCCTATGCCCCAAACCCTAAACTGACCCTTTCATGCTAAACTCGATATTGTGTGCAGTTCATGGATTTCTGTAAGCTATATACTTGTAGCGTTCTTTCAAAGTTCCAAACATAAAGTTTTAAGGTGCAGAAAAGGAAAGAAATAAAGTTTCACCAGGAAAGAGGTCTTCCCTTCCCCCCATGTTTCTTCCATTGTCTTTCCAGTACTTATGGGAAAAAAAGTCAATCATGCTTCACAGGGGGATGAGTCTTCCCCTGCGTTTCTCCTTTCATATAATGTTTTATTTCATATTTTCAAGGGGAACGGCTTCTCCCTTAAGCACACAGTTCTTTGGAATGATTTCAATCTCTCACTCCTTGGATCCAATCATCCTTAAAGGGGTATGGTTAATCCTTTTCCACTGATAAGTCTCTGTTCTTGTTCCGGAATTCCTCTGAGCTTTCTTAATCTTTTTCCTACCCCTGGTGTACTCTCCTGCCAGGGTACTTGCAGCTTTATTCCTTCTGTGGGTTTCAATTATCCTTCAAAGGGGCATGGTTCTTCCCTTGTTGTATTGAAGGTCAGTGTTTCATAATTTCAAGGAGGGGTTTTGACCCCTGACTTTACTCCCTTCTTTTCTTGCTCCTGTTTTACTCTCCTGCCAGGGTATCATACTTGGGTGCGGGTCCCAGACGAGTACAGTACCAGGTTTGCTTTTCTACCAGGCCTTTTTCTGTCTGTTCTTGGGTGTTCGTCACAGATCCACTGTTTGCCTGGTTCACTATCCTGCCAGGGCTTTTCCGTTCTCCATTCACTCTCTCTTGCATCCAGGAAATAATGCTTTTCAAGTACTGGGCCAATTACCCCTTTTTTCTTTTTAAATATGTTTTTTTTGGCATTTCTTTAAACATGAACATCAGGACTTCAACAGTGTCCCATTTCTCCCCCCTCCCGCCTCCCCACTCACCGGTTATATTGTTCTTACTGGCACCACTGCTTCCATTGTTCTGCATCCGTCTTATCCTGTAAACATGTCCAGTATGCATATTTTGTGTGGGCACCACTGCAGCATATAGTCGCTTTGTAGATACTCTATCGCTTCCCCCCAGTCTGTTACGAATCTCTGTCTGTCCCCTTGTATGTTGTATGTGATTCTTGCCATCGCCACGTATGTCCAAATTCTGTGTAGCCATTCTTGATTGGATGGGGGTGTTTTTTGCTTCTGTTTTTGTGCTATTGCTAGCCATGCTGCTATAAGGAAGCCCTTGAAGTTCCTCTTTTGCGTCTTTGTGAGTGTCCTGTCTTGTCGGTTCCACATGCCACACATCCATACTTCCTCTCCTAGGTTTTCTACTCCCTTGAAGGTGTTTTGCATTTGTGTTTTCATCTCCAACCAGAATGGTTGTAGTATCGTGCAGTCCCACCATATGTCTCCAATTTCCTACTGCGTCGCATCCCCTCCAACATTTTTCTTGCGAGGAGGTGAACATTCTGTGAAGTCTTTCCGGGGTGTAGTGCCATTGGATTAACATTTTTGTCCACGCTTCTCTTGTTTGGACAGCTCGTGTCCATTTGGGGATTATTTGCCAGATGTACTTCCATTGATCCCCCGTGATTTGTTTCCCTAGCGTCTTCTCCCATTTCTTCATATACTGCCATTGTATGTCCTCCGCCTGGGTGTTTATGAATTTATACAGGTTGGAGACTAGTTTTCTTTCTCCCGACTGGGTCATCCTATATGTTTCAAATGGGGTTAGGGTCAATGCTTGAGTTATTCTTGGTGTGGTGAGCCAGTGTAGTTGTTCGTATTGGAATCTGTCCTTTTCCGTGAGGCACAGCAGTTTGCGACATTCTGTGTATGTTCTGATCTGTAGGCCATCATACATGTCCTCGTACAATCTGCTTCCCTCCATTTCTGGAAGGCCCCTTTTTCCATGCCCAGAGGAAATTCTGGATTGTCGAGAATTAGTATGAAGGGTGCGGGATCTATTGTGAGTGTTTCTCTCTTGGTTGCTCTGTCCCATATTTCCAAGATTGAGCTCATGATATCGCTTATCCTGACATTTTGGTGTCTGTGCTCGGGTCTGCGCCATAGTAAGTGGCGCATGCTCGATCTTGCGACTGCTCTGTCCTGCGCCTCCCACCATTTCTCTGAAGTGTTTGTGATCCATTCGTTGAGGACCCACAATTGCGCTGCCTTGTAATACTTCCTGAAGTGGGGGAGCGCCATGCCTCCGTCTGATTTATGAGCCGTCAGGGCTTGCTGTGATAGTCTGGGTGACTTATTTTGCCAGATGTATTTTGTTAAGTTTTGGTGAGGGTCTTGAAGAATGTTGCCAGTATCTATACAGGATTTGCCTGGAAGTAGCATAGTAGTCTCGGTAGTGACTGTGATTCTGCCCCACCAGGATATTGCTAACGGATTCCATCTGTCCAGATCTCTTTTCACCTTTTCTATGAGTTTCGTGTAATTCCCTGAGTAGAAATGTTTTATGGTGGATGTTAATGTTACTCCCAGGTATCTCGCCCCGTCCTCCGCATTTTGTAAATTTAGCTCTTCCGTTTTTTTGCAAATCTCTTGATTGTCTCCGGCCAGGACCATTACCAACGTTTTTTGTTTATTTATTTTTAGACCTGATATTGCTCCATAGTCATCTATCAGTTGTATGAGGAGTCTTAGTTGGTTCTGCTGGGTCATCATCATGTCATTCGCATAGGCCGCTGTCTTGTGTGTTTGCCCCCCCATTTCTATGCCCTTGATGTCGGGCGTTGCTCTTATCTTTGCCAAAGGAGGTTCGAGGAAGATTGCGTATAAAAGAGGTGATAGTGGGCAGCCCTGTTTGGTGCCTCTTCCTATTCTGATTGGATCTGAGAGTTCACCGTTTACTGCAATCCTTGCCATCGGTGAGTTGTAGTTGGCTCTGATCATGTTTATGTATGCTTTCCCCATGCCCATTTTTTCTAGCCTTGCAAACAACATAGTCCATTCCACCCTGTCGAAAGCTTTTTTGGCATCTACCGACAATGTTTCTGCGGGGGTGTTTGTGATTCCCACCTTTTCAGTAAGATGTGCGATTCGTCTGATGTTGTCGTGGGTTTTCCTATTTGGGATGAATCCTGATTGTCCTTGGTGTATCCTTTTGGGGAGTAGGGGCGAGAGTCTGTTTGCAAGTATTTTTGTATAGAGTTTTGCATCGATGTTGATTAGGGCTATTAGGCGATAGGAGCCCAGACAATTTTAATATGTTCGTGTTCGAATCAGTCACTTCAGTTCCTTTAATTCGGTTCTCTCGCACTGTCAACAGTACGTGGTATTTGCCCTGAAGCGCCCCGGTATCCCATTTGCACTCGCTGGGTTTACCGGTCTTAACTGTCGGCTTTGGCATTCCTCGCGCCTTTCCATCTTCTCTGCTCTGCCGCCTCGCCCCTCCCCCTACTTTTTTCCCTCTGCGGGGCTCGAACCGAGTCCACCCCCCTTCTGGCATGCCAGCAGACTTTGTCAAAGTCACTGCTGCGTTGTCAGGCCGTGGGGCAGGGATACCGTCTGTGCTGCAGCCTTCACATGGTCAGCTCCCTTTGCAGCCGTGATAGCAGCCGCCACCAGCTCTATCGCCGACAAAGTCTTGGCCTGTGCCAATTGGGCCTGCTTGGGCTGTTTAGCCTTCTCATCTGTCTGCGGCTTCTACGACTTCTCCCGCAATTTAGCCGGGTTAGAGGATTTCCTCTTCAAGGAGGATCTCAATTGCTGACTGGCAATGGAGGCGGAGGGTGACGTTGATCACGCCCTATACAATTTGGGACCTACTTCTGCAGCAACCTCGGTGGATTCAACCTTTCAGTTCTGGGCCTGTTCTTGTGGCCCCCATGGATGAGGTGCACTCAAAGGGCTTAGAAGACCGCTCCTCGGACCGGCTGGTCCTGGATGAGGCATGACCCTGCTCGGGGCACGAGGCAGAGGGCCTGGTATTACACTTCGCCGCCTGTCTACTGTGCCTGTCCCTTGTTATCTTCTTGGAGAATCCGAGGCATATCTCGCAGTCCACCTCCTTGTGGTCCGGATGCAGGCAGTAGAGGCATTGCAGGTGTTTGTCTTCCACAAAGACATTCTTTAGCCCACATTTGGTGCAGGGCTTGAAGAGGGTCCTTCTTTCCTTCTCCATCATAGTCGGAGTGCGCAAAGAAGGCCCAACAGCCTTCCTGAATCTTCAACGATCTTCTACCTTCAGGGGCACTGAATTTCACCGACAATGGATCCCCAGTTTCAGCAGATGGAGAAGAGAGCACACAGGCTTGTTCTAACAAAAATAGAACCCTTTTCTGCTAAAAAAAAGCGTAGAAATAGCTTGTAGAGCAAACTCGAGGACTCGCAACACTGAAGCGTGCGGTAAAAATCTGAAGTTGGCTGCCAGAGGAGGGGCATAGGGAGAGGATTGTCATTGGATGGGGGCAGTTTGACCCAGAAGATAGTGATTGGTTTAAAGGAGAAATACAGTTTGAAAGTGTTTTTTCCTTTTCCGAGGATTCCCAGCCTGACGACGGGGAATATTCTTGAGCATGTGAATACATGCCAGACCTAAGCTGGAGAACAATAGCTAAAGGTAAGTAACTAGTTCCCATTTAGCTATGAAAACCTGGGAATTATCTATCCACATTACATTTCTGTTTGGCTTATTGTAAAGGCCCATAGGTGTCATTGAGAATTACAACTGAAGGATTGTTTGGATCCAGTATTTTCCTGCCTCACTCGAGTTTGCCCTCCCCTTCGTGGTCCTCCCGCAGATAGCCACCTCCAGGGTCAGAGTCGGGTAGATTCTGCCTTTCCTTGGCCATGTATAAGAAGTTTCCCTGCAGGGAATCGGTGATCATATTGCTAGATTTGTCACAGTAGTGTGTTCAAATAAGCCTCATGCATTCAATATGCACTGGAAAACAGGAGGACGATAAATACTGTAAAATAAACTGGTAGCAATAAATACTGCACACATTTGCTGGCACTCCTCTTCTGCCACCAGAGCCTCCCCCCCCCAAATCATAGCATATTAATCATATTAGATCAATCAAAACAAAATGTAATATTTAAGGAACATGTTGGAGGTGTAGCAGATTAAACCCTGGTCCCCGAATCTCCCATAAGCGCATTTGGCAGGCTACACCTACTGCAGCCATGGATGCTTCAGATAGCGTTGAACCTCTGAGTAGCTATGTGCTTGAAAGGAAGCTGTGACATTCATCGCGTTCTGATACATCCAGGGAATTTGTCCCCTCTCACCATGGGGGATCCACCTCCTAGGGAACCAGGCAAGTGGGATCCCAATGGGGGTGACTCACCTTTCGAGGACCAGGAATTCCAAAGCAGGATTTGTACTCCTCCTCATTCACCTACAGAATCCCATTTGTTTGTTGGCTATATGGACATTGAGCAGGGAAATAAATTACACAGCCCTTTTAAAAAGGACTGGTGTGGTTTCTGACCCTTCGTTGCCAAGCTTGCCTGAAGCGCAGAACCAATGGGTTGCCACATCTCATTGCACAGAGCACCATGCAGATCCTGTGAAACGGTCTCAAAGGGGAAGTAAGAGAGCGATATTACTGATAATCTAAATTGAGCAAGAAGGGTTCTATCTGACTAGGGAATCCATTCTCGTGTGACAAATGTCTATAGGGAGATCACCCAAATAGCCTCAGAACACTGTATTTTTGTTAGTTTTGCTGAATTCCTTAATGAATATTCTCTGTGATCTGGGAGCAATTGTAGGATATATCATTATGGAATTTCGCACTGTAGATTGGGCGAATTTGCTTTTTTGGAAAATGTTTTGAAGATCTAGATCTGAATTTGTATTTCTCTCCTATCCCCAGTATCGTTCCATAGACCACCGTGTAGATGCAACCTCTCTGCGGCTGTATCGATGGTATTACTCCGGCATTTACCAGTGGTAAGAATTTAGGATTTGCTGTTACTACTTTTCAAGTGAATTTTCGATTGTGTTAAAAAAAAAATGCTTCCATATCAACTACTAGACAATGCTAAATGTAAGCAAACCAAAGCGCTGAGAACTTTGAATACTTAGGCTAGAAGTGCATGTAAAATTAGTTGTTTTGCCTCCAGACTTGAATAGGTTTAAAAAGTAAATAAATGTTTACTTGCATGTGTCATAACTCCTGTTCTATAAGCGTTCTCAGCAATCTCACTTTCCCGATGTTTCACAACCTAACTCTGGAGAGGATTAGTGGGTAGGCCTTAGGACCCCTATAGGACCCCCATAAGTGACTACCCCTCCCCTCCCCACCCTTCCGTGGCAGTCCTGTGCCCAGGGACGGACATTGAAGGGACAGACATTGGCAGGCATTTCAGAATTCGATTTCTATTCAGTACTACAGCTTGGTGCACTGTGGCAGGAAACTATAACAAATGACATATAGCTGCGTTGTCACTACAATGCTGTTAGTGAGTAACCACCACCATAATGTAAATGCAAGATGGTACCTCCCCCATTGATGCCGGAGCTCTTGGGTCGGCTTTGTTATGCTGCCTACTCTAGTTCCCCAACAACATGGGGTATTTACTAACTTGAAAATTAACTTGTAACTTCATATTTACACCCATGTCTAATATCTTCCCTGCAAACATTGGAAATTCTGATCTGCCAATAGACTGCTCTCCCACAAAGTAAAGCATCCATTCTATAAATTGTCAACTCTGTGTTTCAATGGACCACACGGTTTTATCTATGGTCTCTTTTTCTTCATTCTCAAATGGTTGTGCATTTAGCCCTTTCTGTGCAATTTATTTTGTTCTGTAACAGCAAAATACATACATTGTTCCATTTTGCTCCTCGCACAAGGCGCGAGGGTTCACATGTTTATTCCTTAGCAACTCAAAGAAGCCCTTATAGCGATCCAAAATCCGGCCTTATTAGGCTTCTGACCCCTTACCTTCAAATAAATCTGTCTTAGGTGCATCTCAGTAGTCGTTCATGCCAAGACCACAACTCCATGACTGTATGACTCAAGGAGTCCTAACTAACCCACTGATTGGCAACCCGGTTCTGACTTGACATGCAAACATCTCCACAGGCCCTTACTGTAATCAGTTGCTAGCTAAAATGTAACCCAGAACCCATTTTAAGTTCTGTTTCTGGTAATTTTCTAACAATCATCGTCCTTAGTCCTATATGTCAAGTTTATTTTGACCCAAATTCACCCCCAAATGCTAAATACCAGGCTGCTTGTACAGCGATATCAGTGGTAATCTGCAGATAATTATATGGATGGGTCCGTCGGGGCAATGCTAACAAACCTGTTTAGAAAAACTGAAGGTTGGTTACAGCAGTGAAGTTTTAGGCATACCTACTGTCGCGAATCTGGCGATGCCATCACTCTATTTCCGGGGAAACTCTCCTCCCATATGACCAGGGAAGGGCAGCCACTACCTGATCCCGACCCCAGGGGTAGCTGTTTTAGGGAGGACCATATGGGGGGGGGGCGGGAGTTAGAGTACACACTCCTCATTGGAGGGAAGGAGACTCACTGGCATGAACATAGTACCCCCCTTCCTACTCTGATTATAACACCAACCCTTGAATTCCCAAACCTGTATGGCCTATTGTGATATAGATCCAGTCCATCCACTTTGCGCTGACAGTAGGGCTCTTTCCTATACCTTTTGTAAAAGGACTGGGATGAGGAAGAGCACGAGAACATAAGAGCGCTGAAGGTGCAGAACTAGAGGCACGCTCCTAGTGGTTGGATGGATCCGACGGGTGCCGTGACATTTAAAACCCTGGCACTGCAAGGATGATTGAGAACCATAATACCCGACGTGGGTCGGGAAGCGAGGAAGAAGCCGGCTGTAGCGGGGAGCAGAAGAGCTCCAACTGGTGCTGTCACGAGACGCTCAGAGGTCGAAGGGACACTGCATGGAGGCCTGCAGCAGGAGACACTGTGGAAAGGAGGCCACGTCAGAGTGGGTACTGAAGAGCGGACGAGACGCCAACAAAAGGAGTATGTGCCCCGCGGACGAAACCGAAGAGAGTAGAGAATTCTGGTGCCACCGCAAGAGACCGTTGAGCCCAGAGAGAATTGGGACACCAGGGCAAGTTACAGCATACACTGCATGCTGTGGAAAGACAGTCCTATTTACAAGACTAACCTGCGCAAGGGAGCTAGGACGCTGAGTGCATTACAGAATGAACCCGTCCCACTCAGGATTCTTATCATGAGCAGGTTACTAAAATATCTTCTTGATTCCCCCGTACGGGGTAGGCTGGGCACCAGGGGGGTGTGGTGCGTTATGTTGGCAGAGATCAGATGGTGGAGCGACGGGGCCCCCAACTGAAAGAGGTACAGGTGGGAAGGAGCGTGCATGCGGGCTGACTGATGGATGAAGCTAGTGTGCGAAGGGGGGGGGTGGGTCTGGGGAAAAAAGGATCAGGATGTGGGAGGGAACAACCAGGTTTTCAGGGCTTTCCTAGATGTCCGGTTATCCTCTATGAGAGGGGGGAGGGAACTCCAGAAAGTGGGTGCAAGGACGGAGAAGCAGGCACCTCTTCGTCTGGCGAACCTGATCTGAGGGTTCTGGTGGGGCAGTAGCATGTGAGCTTGTTTTGGAGGAATTCAGGGCCTTTCTTGTTGATGGCGTGGTGGGTAATGCATATGGCTTTGCAGGAGGCCGTTCGGCTGATTGGCAGCCAGTGAAGTATCCTGAGTGCAGCAGAGATGTGTTCTCTGGGGGATAGTGCAAGGACAAGCCTTGCTGCAGAGTTTTGGATCTGTTGAAGCTTTGAGTTGATGTGCAGGTGTGCCTAGGAAGAGGGAGTTGGCGTAGTTTAGGCACGAGAGGATGATGGCCATGATAGTTGAGACTCGATGGGGGTAGGAGAGATATGTAAAGATCCGCTTGAGGATGTGGAGGTAGAAGGTGCATGATCTGGAGACTGTATAGTTGAGGTTTAAATCCTAGCTGAAGGTGCATCCTAGGTTTTTGGCAGAGGGAGATGGAGTGGACTTGAGTTCTAATGAAGGCAGCCAAGAGGTAGGTTGCAAGAGGTAGGTTGGGGAAAGAGCGGTTTTGCAGCAGATGAAGATTTTGGTTTTTCTGGGGTTGTGGAGGAGCTGGTTGTTCGTCATCCATCCATCAATGTCTGAGAGGCAATAGGCCAGATCTGAGTGGGGTGGGGTGGGGTGGAGTGGAGAGGGGTGTTGGGAATCTTGAGGATGTTCTAAGGGTCATTGATCTAGTTGTAAAAGGTAGGTTGAAGAGGAGAGGGAGGCTCCCTGAGGGACTGGGTGGGGGCAGAAGAGAAGGGATGGAGAAAGATGATTTGGAAGTAGTCGGAGAGGAAGGCGGGCGAAGGAGGAAGAAGATCCGTCGGAGGGCAGAGTCCCTGATGTTTAGGTCAAAGAGCTTGTTTTTGAGGATGGAGTGATTGATCGAGGGAAAGGCTGCCGAGCGGTCGAGGAGGATGGGGGGGGGGGGTCTTGCGGGGGCTAAGAGTGATAGAGCCTCTGAGAGCTAATGGTCGAAATTGTCTAAGAAGGGAGTACCTTCTTGGCTGGGAGATTGGGAAGGGAGGAGGATACTTTTGGTGAGATAGTTGCATTGTTCCAGAGCAGGATCCTGGGGGAGTCGGTGGTGTGAGGGGAGGCAGGTATGGGTAGGTGGGTCAGGAGTCAGAGCTGAGAAGATGGTGATCAGTCCAGATGAGGGTGTGTGTGTGAGGGGGGGATGAGATAAAGTTGGATGACGTGCACACTACATCTAAGATGTGACCAGCAATGTGTGTGGGGCTTGATAGGAGTAGGGTGATATTAAGGGCTTCCAAGGTGTCTAGGAGATGACCAGTCATGGGGCTGGAGGGGGGAGTTGTATCCGATGTTTAGTTCACCAAGAAGGGTACGCTTGGAATGAGAGATCATGATGGCTGCTACAGAGTCACTAAGAGTCTGCAAAGGTTCGGTTATAGCCCAGGGGTCTGTAAAGGAGGAAACTGAGGCAGAACGTTGGCATTTGACTATCGGGGTTGTTTCTCGACATGTAAGGGTGTGAGGTGAGGATTGTAGAGGATGGCTATACCATATGCTCAGCTGGGTCTATTGTGTGTGATAAGGGAGTAGTTTGGGTGGGGATGGGGAGTGTGGGGAGCCTCGTGTGCAGAGGGGAGGAAGTAGTCGGAGAACCAGGTTTCAGTGATGAAAAGGATAAGGTAAAAGTGAATGCATGGGGGTGAGGGAGTAGGGGTGTAGCAGAGTGGCGGAAAATGGGGTTGCGGGGAAAGCACAGGGGAGGAGAGTAGGAGTGTTGGCTGCAGATGGACTTTCTTCTGTGCCTGAGCCAATTGGAGGGTGCCAAGGTGTGCGGGTGAGGGAGACTGGTCTGCTGAGTCGGGAGCATTGGCCAAGGCTATGTGGACTGCGTTGAAAGAGATGCAAGTTGAGTGGCTAGCAGGAGGGGTTTGGGCAGGGAGATTGGGGGGCTGGTAGCAGAGGGGAGACATGGGTTGGAGTGGGGGATAATTAGGGTTACCAATGGAGAGGAAGAGAGGATGGACAAGGTTTGTCAGAGAGGGGGTAGGGGTATAGGAGAGAGGAATACAATGGTGTCGTGGGGTGAGAGTGTGGGAGGAGTGCAGTGGGGGCTGCAAATGGATGGTCTTCTGTTTCTGGGCCGGCGGCTGGGTGCCAGAGGTGAGTGAGTGAGTGAAGGTGGGAGGGTCTGCTGAGTGAGTTTTGGCCAAGGCTGTATAGGATGCACTTAGGGAAGTGAAAGTCGAGTGTCGGACAGAAGGGGTTTGGGCAGTGTGAGCAACCAGATGGTGTCTCACCCACTAGTCTCCGGGGATCATCCAGGTGGCCCAGACACGGCCATCGCTTTTGGATCCAGTTCCTGGGGAAGGGTCCAGTGCGGGAGGATCTTGTGGGAGTGGGACACCTGATGGCGAGACGCAGTATCCCTCCCCCTGTAACACCTTTACCCCATCCTCCCAGGTCGGATGCACAGGAACTTTACCACCCTTTCCCTTCTCAAACGCTTCCACATGGACAGCCTGATCTGGGAGAAAACACTTGCACCCGAGCAGTATACCTGACATGTCCCCCTACTATGGTCAGACGAAGTCAGGCAATTACTTACAATCACTCCCACCTGACTTCCATTTAACCTATCCACACGGATAAAAGGCAGAGCACCAGAGCACACTCCGAGTGAGGCAAAGCAGACAAAGGAACAACAGTTTCGAATCGGCAGCTGAATGAGGGGAGAAAAACGGCAAACCAAGAAGGGTTTGCAAGGAGGGAAATACCCTTGACCTTTTTGGCAAGAAACCATTACTTTCAAGAAACCGTTGAGTCTGAAAGCGCAAGGCCAGGAAACCAGAATGAAGAATCCTGCATTGTGTTGGAGATACCGGGGGCCCTCATGTATAAGCGACCATGGCGGGGAGGAGCAGCAGCTGCTGTGCTATCGTCCTTGGCTCCAAGAACGAAGAAGCGCCAAAGAGATCAACACAGCCAGTGATTTGGGAAGACCGATGCAAGACCGGTCTGTGTTGAAGTGAAGGTTGCAAATGGCAGCGCTGGAACGAACATTGTTAAATGCGTGCGATGAAAGCAAGTAAAGCAAAACTGCTGATTAATGTTTGAACTTGAGAAGAAAAGATACAATACAGTTGACGGAGTGATCTGGCACCGTGAATTTGCTCAATCAAAGGTCTCTGTAAGGTATCCCGCCAAGAAGTGGCAGAAACAAAAGTAGAATATTGATCAGGCCATTGTGTGAAATTAATCTAAGTGGTCCTGCGCCAGGTTTAAGAAAAAACCATCGCACATTAAATTCTTTGATTTTGATATCGAAAGTAAACTGTAGAGTGTGAGATTAGATGGATCGAGCCTGAGTGAGGGAGACCAAATGTGAATAATGTGCTAAATGGATCCGTGCCCGAACAAGGGAGATCCATGGTCCGAGTCTGATTGAGGGAGACCAAGTGTTAGCATTGTGGTTAAAAGGGGTTCCAAACGTGAAGGAGGGAGACCCATGTTGAACACTGAAAGCAAGAACGTGTACATGTGAAGATCCTGAGAAGAATGGAACTTTGATATTTGTTTGGTACAACAGGCCCTCTGTAGTAAGAGACTGTTATTGGAAAAGAGGCTTTGGCAGAGTCGCCTGATGCGCTTTGGAATGTATCCTTGTGGCGGAGAAGCCAGACTGTATGCTAAGCTCGAATATGCCGCCTTGCCCCGTGCTGAAAACGTGGGGAAGGGAAGCCAACTGCTCAACCGCCCTGACATATTATTTCTTAAACACTTTTCTTGATTGCAAACACAATTGTTCCACACCCTTTTGTATTCAGAAGTAAATATTGGCAATAGGTTTATTAGTATAGGCTCTTTTTTTTATTTTGACAAACTCGGCTAGGACTGCGTTATTATTTGATGGTCGTAGCTTGCTCTCATCCTCCGATTTAGGTTAGATAGGAGTTCAAACCATTTGAAGTTCAATAAACACCCTTGAAATGTGATCACTTGTGTCTGTTTTCACTGTTTGATACCATGCCTTCCTTACAGCAGGGAGAAAGAGGGTGGAAGGGAAAATAGGGATGGGGGAGAGGGGTGGGCAAGTGTGGAAGAGGGGTTGGACAGGTTTGGGATACTGCCAAAGGACAGAGGTGAGGGGAGGGGTATCCGAGAGGGGGGGTGAGAGAAAGGGGTCTTTCACTGGGGGGAAAGGAGGGGAGTGTGGAGGGAGCTGTCTGAGGTGCGTTGGTGAGGGGGGGTGGAAGGAGAGGAGGAAGGACTGGTGGGAAGAGCTGGTTCCTGATGCTTCGGAGACATCCTCTGTCCAATTGTTTGGGAATTGTTTGGCATGGTGGAGAAGTTGGTTTCGAGTGTGAAATGGATGGGGTGTAAAGGACCGGAGGGGGGTGTCTGTACTTCTGCTCTCTATATGGTAGAGCAGAGGCACAGAGGACCCCAGCCAAGATTCTCTATTATTGGTAACATAGTCGAGCAATCAAGGCGTAGCTTATCAAGAGGTGATGCAGGCTGGTTCTTGAGTACAGTGTAGTCCTCGAACCCCCACAAAGGAATGTCCACACACTGTATTACTGAAAACACAGTCTTTATATAATTAATATTCAAAGGTATGTACACTATCACAACAACGCACTTTGTACTCCCAAATCAACAACGGTAAATATATACAATTCTAAAGCGGTACCACCAATATTATCAGATCTCATTAAAGTGCATCAACTATACTGTTGGAATGTGTCACAGATCAATAACAAGGACACCAGTAATAGAGATAGGAAGGAAAGCAAGATGGTTGACACAATTGGCAGACTACTGGCTTAGCTACCTAGACACAGTTGTGTGTGGAAACCCCCCCCCCCCCCCCCCCACCTGGGCAACCTGTAAAATAAAGATATGTAGCACAAGCCCAGTCCATATATTGCTCAATAGTCTTGTTCTCTCCTATAATGTTTTTACCCCCCCCCCCAATGTACCTGGTGGAGTAGAGTTCTTCGAAGAAGCGTCGATGGATCCTTCTTGAGTGACCCCCTTTCATGCAGGAGTCACGGATCGTCGAGAGGCGTTGAAGAAAGTGAACTTGGCGTCAATGAGAAGTTGGAGGGTGCCAAGGCCACGGCGTCGATCCAGGCGGTGCTCGTCGGCGACGTCCTGCGAGGATGAGGTATGCGGGGCACCTCAGCGATTGATTGTTCAGGACCGCAAAGAGTTTCTGAAAAACTGTGGCCCAGCAAGGGCGTCGAGTCGTCGAAGTCTTTGTGGCCTTCAGGTGGTGGGAAACCCACCGGGGGATTCTCCTCGGCGCATCGGCGACCTCGACTCTCCCCGGCAGGATAAAGCGGTCGTCGGTGCGTACAAGGGTGTTCTTCGATTCAAATGTTCTTGGGCAAAGGAGCGGGTGGCTCTGGTCGTCAGCGGCACGGCGCCAAGCGGTCCCCTCTTCTGGGGCAACACAACTTCAACGGGCCTCCAGCGGTTACACAAACCTGCGAACCCTGGTCGACGGCAATGGACTTCGGCGGCGAAGTCCGGGTACTTCACTTCGATCTCCTTGGCGGTCCCGTCTCCGGTCGGCAGCCTTTCGAGGGTCTGACTCCCAGGGAGCTTCGGCGAAGGTCAGCAGTGCTCGGTGGTCCCTCGGAGCACAGGAAGAGGGTGCCTTACCAGGTCCTCTTTTCGATCAGTCTTTTGACGAATTCGGCAGCTTTCAGATCAGGTCGAAGCAAATGCAACAGCAAGTCTTCTTCCAGCTGGGCATCGAGGATCAGCAGTTCCAGTTACTCTTCAAGTGTAGACAAAGCTTCTGAACAATTTCCAGTGGTGAGAGGTCCCCAGATATTCTATCCTGTCTCTCATCCACACTGCTGGGTCACACGCAGCAGCCAATCATACAGAAGGGCATTCATGCAGTCAGTCAGCCAATCAGGCACACAGTGCATTCAGGCCATACTCCTCCCTCTCAGACACTCACAACAAGGAATGTGTATTGGGACAAGTACCCAGCCATTCAAAACTACACACTGCATTCAGGCCAGTTTTGGGCAGGGCTGCCTCAGTCTTTGCCTCTCATACCAGAGACCAGACAGCCACAACAAGAAGTGCATATTGGTCACACACTCCATTCACCCAGGTCCCACCCACAGGGGGTACCCACAACATACAGTCACTGGGAAGGATCCAGCCAGTCTGGACTGGACTTCACAACACACCATACATGGAACTTCCACCCAACAGCCAGTCAGGGGGAAGGGACAGAGTTAGGGCTTCCCAGGACTTTGGGAAAACAAGGTAACAGGCAATAGAAAGCAAGAGGCCACAGGGGCCATCTTGTTTTCCATCAGGAATCAACTGATTCCAATGGCAGGCCCTGGGTATCCCAAAATGGAGTATACTCGGAGCACCTGTCAAATTCAGCATGGAGCTGACACCCGCCCATACCCTGCTCTGTGGGCCACCCACAGGTGCCCAAAACATACACTAGGGGCACAGGGTTGTACCCCCACTCATGGGTGCCATAAGGGTATTCCATGGTTCTGAACACCAAACCAAAATCAGGAAGAGCTGCACTGCCAGGAGTCCCACTGAAAAAGGACTACAGGACAAGGACAGGGAGGCCCTGTCCCTACAATGCATTTCCAGCATCACATGGGGGTTGTGAGGAGTTAGAAATGCAAGACAGACACAGAGGTAAAGTGTTCTCACATTTTGCCATTTATTCAACATACAAAGGGGTTTTGATCAACAAGTGATTTTCCTTAACCTAATAGAGAGGCCATGACTAGCAAACTAAAACTAAAGGAAAATGACAGTGTCCAAAATATCTCTGACCCTAACACTAATGCACACAATAAAAATGATACAAGGAAAATATGGTTAACTTTAATTCAATGAAAGAAAAGGGTTGTATGTCCAATAATTAACAGCTATGACGCTATCCAATTATTAATTTAAAGTCTCCAGGTAAGCTGCTAACTGGGGCTAGGTCCTGTGACTGGTCAGGACTATGAGTAACTGAAAGAAGATTGCAAGCCCTTAGTTGCGCTTATACCAAAAAAGTGTCTTGATGTAGTCAATGTATGGTAGTAGTATGTCTTTAATTAGACATAGGTGATAGAATACGTGAGTTAAAAAAAAAAAACATGGATTGCTGTTGCTTATTTGCTTCACTGATACATTTTCAAATTGCAATAAAGTCGCTACAGTGAAAGTAGAGCATCAACACTCATAATAGTTGCTTCATTAATGAACTTTCATAATTTCAATTGGTATAATCACCTTGACATTGGTATTTGTATTCATTGGTCAAACAATTTCACGATTCCAGTTGATGAAGTCACCTTGGCCTACCAATTATTGTGCATTGGTTAATATTAGAGCTGTTCAAAAGGATGAATAGATGTGCTGCCGATATATAGCTGGATTAGTACCTCTTTGTGTCTCAGAGATAGATGGATGTACTGCTGTTAACTGATTCAACAAACAGTTTTGTAATTCAAACTCAAATGTTCTTGAAAGCACTCCTTGCTACCAGGGCTGTATTTCCTTCCCCTGGATCAATTCAGGAATACTTTAGATTACAGTTCGGATTCAACAAAGTTCTGTTCAAGGTAAGAGAAAATTCTTTTTCAGCCACTGTGTCTTTCTTGGAGATATAACAAATGTCCTTCCGACCACAGTTGGTTGAAAAATTAAAGCAAACCGATGTCTACCACAATGTTCCTTTTGAAAGGATGATTAACTTTGTTTCAAAAACCACGAGTTCAAAACCAATGCAATTGTTCTATTGCCATATATCACTTACTTCAAAGGAACTACTTCTTGTCAAGATAACACTTCAATCTCTCTCAACACTACTTCTTGAAATAAAATACTTTTGTCAGGATAGCAAAAAAACTTGGCTCAGTGATGCTACTTTTTGTCAAACAAATGGCAAAGTACATGAATTCTCTTCATTCAACAAAAGTTCAGTCCACCCATCTTTTGCCACAGAGATGTCAAACCATCTTCTTTCCTGGTCTACTCACCTGCCAGGACTAACCGCTCAAAGCCCTTTCCTGGTATACTCGCCTGAAAGGAAGAAAGCTCCTACAACTTACTTCAAACTTGATGGTAATATTGATACTCCACACCAGTCTTTGGTATGGTTTCACAGTCTCTTGGCCGTTGGCAATGTGAAATATAAGCTCTCCCAAAAGTATAGCTCTTATAATGGGATGTATGCATTGGTTGCTTTATTAGGGTTTTCTCATAACCTCTTGGCTGATGGTAATGCTGGGTATGTGGTTTTCCAAGTGGTTGTCCTAGTATAGTTTTCTCGTAGCCTCTTGGTTGTGGGTAGTATTGGTTATCAACTTTTGTAGTCTCTTAAAAGAAAAACATTTGACTTTGCCATTAGCTTAGTTTTCTTTAACTATTCGATGTTAAGAAAATAAGCTCTGCTTTGGTTTTTCAATTGTTCAATATTCAAAATTGTTGCATTGTAAGTGCTTTCGTGTAAGGAGCCCCTGGGGTCAGCTTCACACACTGCCAACTCACTGGTTCTCTGCGGCAGATCTTTCTTGCTGTCAGGCTTCACAGCGGTCCTTCTGCTTTCAGCCTGCTTTTTCTCCTGCTTCTGTGAGCCTCGGGTAAGTTGCTCGTCTGTCTTCGGGAGCGATGACCGCGCTGTTGATCTTCCGCGGATTCACCAGTCTGCCACACATTGCTCTGGGGGGCACCTCTCCTTCTCAGCTGTGCTTCTTAGTACGCAGCTTCCTGCTGCGCATACTATGCCATTTTCTGCTTAATTTCACCCTTTGTGGTGACTTCTTTCCATAGCTGCTCCAACACCTCGGATGGCTTCAGCTTCCTCAGCTACACCTCCCGCACAGCCATTCAAAGCTGCTTGACCTTCTTCCTCTGCTTAAGCTTTTATCACTTAATTTCACAGCTGTGCCTCATCTTGGGTTTTAAATAAAGAACAAATTGGCAGAAAAAGTCACAATCCACAGCGCTTGTAAGTATAAATTAGACAGAGGGTCAAGGCTGCAGGTATCTGGGTAGTGTGGATATACTGCCAGTATAATTCCACTGAGGTAAATACAATTGCAACACAAACAAGTCCCAGTTTCACTGCGCCAAGTATAGCAAAATAAAAATCGTGAGTCCAAGTAATTTGTATGAAAGAACAGCCTTTAAAGTCCAAGGTTTAGTACAAGCAAAAGCCTAAAACGTTTTTCGAGCCTTCCACGGCTCTTCATCTGAGGCTATTATTAAACATAGGATACAATAACAAAATGGAGTGTGCAACATTCAATAATATAGTGACACCATACAGTAACATAAGCAGGACAAATAAAGGCATAGCATCCAGGGGAAAAGCAGGGGATGAATGAGCCAAAATTAAATGTATGCAATTTGCAGTGGGGTCATCACTTCCCCTTGATAGCTGTCTCCTCCCATGTGATCCTTCCCCCTGATACCACCCCCCGGGTTAGGATGAGGTAGCGGCTGCCTTCCCCATGCCACATGGGAGGAGACTTTAGGCTGGGGCTTGGTGATGACTCTGCAGGATTCATCACAGGGTGCAGAGACAATTGTGAACACGTTTTGGAAAACAGATTAGAAAGGAGAGCAGGTGCTGAAGAGCAGAGATGGTCGCCCTGCGAACAGTTCTAGAAAAACTATTTGATTCATATGGAGGGCAGGGCCTAAAATGCATAGTGAGACGTAATGTGAACATTTTTAGAAAACCTCTAGATTCAGAAAGGGTATCGGGGGCCTAATATACGTAAACCAAGGTAATGTGAAGACTTTTGGAGAAACGCCTAGATTCAAAGGGATGGCAGAGCCTAAATATGCAGATACAATGAAATGTGAACAGTTTAATTGGATGGTGCGCAGAACCTGGAATGCAGAAGTAAACGCAGTGTGAAGAGAGCTTGCAAAAGCACCAAGAGTTGGAAGTGAAAAGTGCCTATGGGGGCAGAAAAGATCAGGGTGTGGGTGGTGGAATTGGCAAATGGTCACACTTGGGGCATCGCCTGGACTGTTGGGTAGGTGACAGTTGTATTGTGCTGGTGAAGGGGGTGGTGGGTAGCCAGTGGTGGTGAAATGTTGCTACTGTGGAGGCAGTTGTGAGGAGGGTGGGCTGGGAAGAGCGGAGGAAGGGTGAGGGTGTGGAATCTGGGAAAAATAAAGCAAGCAGTGCCGAGGTAATGTTGGAGGTAGAAGAGGGGATACCTGGAAGGCTTGCTGTTAAAGAGTGGGAGGAATTGTCATGCATGTGATTGAGAGTCTGGGACCTGCACCCAATTGTGAATAAACTGTGAGTCAGTAAGAGGAAAGAGAACCTAGTGTGTGAAGTGTGTGAAATCCAGGGGAAGGAAACCATACCCTCTGGACTGGAAGGTTGAAGAAATTGTGAAAGCCAAGGAGAGGAAAACATATCCATTGACTGTGTGAAATCTAGGTCAAGGGAGTCATACCCCCTGTATTGGAAAACTGTATATTTTAAGGAGAGATTTGTGCTTGCGAACTGTATAGATCCAGAGAAACTCAGGGGAAGGTGACCCCACCTTCCCGAGGATTGTGGATCTGTGATTATTTGTTCATTTTTATACCTTTTGGAACTTTGGAAAAAGCTACACAGATGGGCAGTTGAAAGATTATGTCCCTTTACACTTTATTTTGAGTTTAGCATGTAAGGGTCAGGTTATGGTTTGGACAGAGGATGAAGAACTCTTTACTTTTGGACATTCTGACATTTACATCCTCTAGTTTTGTTGAGTCTGAGGAAACCCCTTGTAGCGATGGGCCGAGATAAGGTCTTTCTTCAACCCTCTCTTTTCTTTAAAGGGATGGTCTAGTAAAAAATGTTATTTAAAAAATAGATGGGCAACATAAAAAAAAATACTAGCATTCTCCGTTTTAAAACTTCCTATGTAAAATTTTGAGCTATTCAAGCTCAAAATTCGCAAAAGCAAGCACATGGGCGCATCCATTTTGTGAAATGGAGGCCCTCCTGTGCTGGCTTTTGCTTTTGCGGCACTAATGAAGGAAAAGCCAGCCAGCTGTAGTAAACAAAGGCTACCGCTGGGTGGCTTTCCCTTCATTAGTGCTGTAGGCGGAGGACGGGGACCGGAGACCAGAGCAGGAAAGCTGCAGCTGAATCTCGGTAAGTGCTATTTTAAAAAAAAAAAAAAAAATAAGCACTAGCTGCGTTTTTTTTTCTAAGTTTTCCGGGCTGGAGGAGCCTTAACCGCAGCTTTAAAAACGTTGTATTTATGTTTGCGGTCGCTTTTGAAGCGACCGCAAACATAAATACAACGTTATTGTGTTGGAAAACGCTGCGGTTTTTCTTTCCAAGTTTCTCAGGCTCCTCCGGCTCGGAGGAGCCTGAGAAACTTGGAAAGAAAAACCGCAGCGTTTTACAACACAACCGCGTTGTTTCTGCCTGAATCTGCTTTACCATTTGGGGCTCTCGGGCTCCCCACAAGGAGCCCGAGAGCCCCAAATGGTAAAGCAGATTCAGGCAGAAACAACGCGGCATTGCGGAAAACAACCGCGTTGTTTCTGCCTGAATCTGCTTTCCCATTTGGGAGCCCGAGAGCCCCAAATGGGAAAGCAGATTTAGGCAGACAACGCAGCATTTAGCATTTCCCATTTGGGTCTCTCGGGCTCCCCACGGGGAGCCCGAGAGCCCCAAATGGGAAATCGGCTGCAGGTAGAAACACTACACGGCATGTAAACATAACCGCATGTGTTTCTGCCTGCTGTGGCTTTCACTTTGGGTCTCCGGTGCTCCTGGGAGCACCGGAGACCCAAAGTGATAGCCACAGCAGGCAGAAACGCACGCGGTTGTGTTGGAAAACGCTGCGGTTTTTCTTTCCAAGTTTCTCAGGCTCCTCCGAGCCGGAGGAGCCTGAGAAACTTGGAAAGAAAAACCGCAGCGTTTTCCAACACAATAACGTTGCATTTATGTTTGCGGTCGCTTCAAAAGCGACCGCAAACATACATACAATGTTTTTAAAGCTGCGGTTTTATTTCTAAGTTTTCCGGGCTCCTCCAGCCCGGAAAACTTAGAAAAAAAAACGCAGCTAGTGCTTATTTTAAAAAAATAAATAGCACTTACCGAGATTCAGCTGCAGCTTTCCTGCTCTGGTCTCCGGTCCCCGTCCTCCGCCTACAGCACTAATGAAGGGAAAGCCACCCAGCGGTAGCCTTTGTTTACTACAGCTGGCTGGCTTTTCCTTCATTAGTGCCGCAAAAGCAAAAGCCAGCACAGGAGGGCCTCCATTTCACAAAATGGATGCGCCCATGTGCTTGCTTTTGCGAATTTTGAGCTTGAATAGCTCAAAGTTTTACATAGGAAGTTTTAAAACGGAGAATGCTAGTATTTTTTTTTATGTTGCCTATCTATTTTTTAAATAAAAATTTTTACTGGACCATCCCTTTAATAAAAGTCTGTAGCAACCATCACAATTCCCCTGTGTCTGGGTCTTGCTCCTGGTTCCTCACACTAGCTAACACATCTTTATAGCTGTTGTGAGGTAAAGACAAAACACATACTGATGTCAAACTGGTTTTCTTAAATCTTTAATTTCGAGAGGGTTCTAAAATACCATGAATTATTTTTTTTACTTAGTGGGTGTTAACGCTCACCTGATATCCCCGGGGGTGTCTGGAAGGCTCTGGGATCTGGAACCCTGGAATGTGTAGTTTCCCAGTGCATGAAAAATGAATCTGCAATTACAGAAGGGAGGATATTTGAGAACTGTCTCTAATGGGTGAATCTCCCACCTCCCTCTGACCGATTCCCTTCCCACTGGGTTCTTTTCTCACCTTATTTATTTGTAGGGTGAGCTATCCGTCCTGCGTTTCTTGTGCAGGGGCGCTTGACGTTTGTTGGCAAGCTGCCTGAGTTGCTTCACTGGTGCAGTACGCCTTCCTTGGGCCCAGGCCTGCTGTGACCTCGAATCTGCTAGTAGGCAGGTAGGTTTGTTAATTGTAGGTCTTTGTTCTGTTTATGGTGGGAATTCGTTTGTCTTTATCTCCTTCTTTTCAGGTGCGAAGGTCTTGATGCTGGCGTGTCGGATGGAGAGGCACGTTTCTAGGTAAGAGAGCGCAAAGCGCAGCACCTGTATTGTCTTTCGAAGCTAACCTGTGTTTCCTTCTTCTCCTCACAGGCCGCTGTGATGCTGTGAGTGGATGAGAGCGCAATGAAAAACAGGCCCCTGGAATCCGTTAAAGTAGTACAGTGCTATGCAGTTGTTTAATATTGAAAGCGAACCTGAATATGTCTCTTTTCCTTTGCAGATGTTGCTGTGGTGCTCCGGATGGAAGTGTGGCGTAGTGCGATAGAATTCAAGTAAGACTGATGGAATTCGACGTCTTGGAAACGCGCGTTCTAATATTGTTTTTCCCTTTCTCGTTATTGCAGGTCGCAATGTTCGAACAGCAGCTGTGGTAGCGGTTCGCCGGAAGTCCTTAAGCTAGTAATCACAGGTGAGTGATGCTTCTTCTTCTCTCGGTTTCCACAGATTGCAGCCCAGTTGAGATGCTGAGTGCTGGATGGTGTTTTCTCAGGTAAAACGGAATAATCTTGTTCTTGCAGGATTACAGGAAAATGCTGGGGACCAGGAGCTGGACACGGTGAGCATCACGCTGCTGGTTGCCGAATAACACGAAGCATGTTCTGCAGTCAGGGTGTGGTTTATATAGCCCAGGTAAAGTAGTACCAGGGAAAGTAGTTCCAGGCCTGCCACACCCAAAACACTAGACCGCATGGCTTGGTTCTTAGAACTAGACTGTGTGGGTGCTTCCATGTTGGATTTAAAGGCCCATGTACGGAAATGGGACCTAGTTTGAACAGCCCTTCCTTCCTACATATGAGCCTGGTGCCAAAGGTGCCAGGACTGGCTCCAGGAGCCCTTTCGCAGTGGTTTTAAGGCCCTCAGGGTGCTGGTGGGAGCCTGCTTGTGGCAAAACTTGTGCCCCCTCACTGTGATCATGTTATGTTATTTTGCATTTGTATAGCGCCTTATGTACCATTGGTATGATCTCAAGGCGCTGGTAGGTTGAACGCCCTCGGGAACCGCAGTTCAAGTCAGTTGAGAGATAGAGAGTAAAGTGCGTGGGCGCACCAGGTATGTAAGCAGCCAATGTGGTTGTTGCATGCTAGCTGCTTCTTAGCGGTAGGTGTGGTGCTGAGATCAGTTGAATGTGTTCAGTCTGGAGAGTTGACAACCAGACTGAGTTATGGCTGCGTTAGGCCTGAGGAGACGCCTAAACTAGCCGGTGTGTGCTAGCTAGCTGTGTTTTATTAGGATGATGGGTGGTTTGATGGGTCATGTTAGTATGAGTACAGCTTTACCGAATGTGTCATAGTACTGCTGTGTTCTAGTTGAATGGTGGTGTATAGGAGAGAGTAAGCGTAGTAGTGTGACATTGTGGTAATGTCATGATGCCTACCCCCGGGGATCCAGACCAAGTCCAGCAACCCCGGAAGCAGGCATCAAGTTATCCCAAGCAAGCCTAACAACCCCTGCTAGGGGCTATTTGGGTGCAGTCCTGGCGCCTATGGTGCCAGGCTCATATGGAGAGTCAGTCCTGGCGCCATAGGCACCAGGCTCATAGATTAAAAATTACCTGATGCAGACCATGCTGCAAGAGCTCCAAGCCAAAAGAGGCTTGGAAGGGACTACTTTACCTAGGGATTATTTTTTACTTGGGTGGGGCTGGGAAGGAATACTTGCCTGGGACTACTTTGGAGGCTATTTAAAACACGCCCGAAGAGCAGCACACGCTTCGCGTTATTCTGCATCCAGCAGCGTAACGCTCACTGTGCCTGCAAGTCTGCATCCAGCCTTCTGCCACGCCCGCCTCGAGTTTGGAGCTCCTAGAAAAAGGGAGAAAGAAGGAGAAAAGGTTAAAACAAGAGCAATACCTTTGATCCTTACCTGAATTCCTGATCCATCGCGCCTTCGAGCTGGAAGAAAGAAGTTATTTTATGCGCGTCGCCTCGCCGGCCTTCGCAGCATCTTCACATTCCACCACATCCTCCTGCATGTTCCCGCCGCACTCCGGCACCTAAGGAGAAGACAAGAACAGCAAGGTGAGCCAAGGGAATACACAGAGGAATATTAGTTACCCCCCATAGACTTACCTGATTTTACCACCGGGGGTACTATTCCTCTTCACGGGTCGGCGCAGCCTCCACTGCATCTTTGCCGAACCCCGGCCCCTAAGGGGAAACAAAAGGACAGCAAGGTGAAACAAAGGGACTAACAAGGGGAACCCTCCTCACCACAATAGACTTACCTGATTTTACCGCCGGAGGCATTATTCCCCGATACTTCATACTTTCTCTCAGCACCTAAATAAGGGAGAAAGCAACAGGACACATATTGACATTATTTTATCGAACTGTGTTGGATAATACAAATCCTTACCAGAATATTACCGGTTGCCACGAGGAACTCTTCACAAGGGTCAAGCTGCAACCTGCAAGTAATCGGACAAGAGTGAAAGTCAGGCATTTGAACTCTTATGAACTACATACTTACGTCGTCTTGCCGGGAATCTCGGAGTCAATATTGTTCTGGAACTCACCAATTCCTTCGAGCCAGTGAAGCAACTGGCTATCTACGCGCCCCTGCACTCAATGCAGGATGGAGAGCTCATCTTTTCAAACCATCAGGTGAGACTATAAGAGGGGACATCAAAGGTGATCAGTGGGGTGAACAGAGGGGGTGGGGGGATTTACGCTCAACTCCACGGGTGGTTAATTCCCTTTCTCCATTTGCAGAAGAATATTCCTACGGGCGAAGCAAACTAAGTTAGGTGGGCCTCGGCCCTACGTGTCACATTGGTGAAGACCGCAGCTGTTCAGTTCAGATCGACGCCTCTGTGGGAGCCAGGTGAGCGTAACAGGTAATCAGTGAAGTGAATGCAATCGGGCACAATCTACCTACTAAATTTAACTTTTAACACAGTGACGCTATGAGGGTACATTCAATGTTGTTGGTGATACTACCTTAATTCAACTCTAATACAGTGACTCTAATAGGGGATGCTTCTAGGTTGGACTTTAACACAGTGACGCTATTGGCGCACACTCAATGATGTTGGGAATACCGTCTAGGTTCAACATTAACACAGAGATGCTACAAGGGTGCGCTTTCTAAGTTCAACTTTAACACAGTGACGCTATTAGGTACACTTTCTAGATTCAACTTTGAGATAATGATGCTATTAGGGCACAGACATTGATGTTGGGAATATCTTCTAGATTTAACATTGAGACAGTGACTCTAATTAGGGTATGCTTTCTAAGTTCAACTTTAACACAGCAACGCTATTCTGCATGCTTTCCAAGTTCAACTTTAACACAGTGACGCTATAAGGGCACACTCTCTAGATTCAACCTGAACACAAGGACGCTTTTAGGGCACACCTTTCAAGTTCATCTCTAATACAGTGATGCTATTAGGGCGGGCACACTCTCTAGGTTCAACATTAACACAGTGACGCAATTAGGGCACACTTTTAGATTCAGCTTTCACATGGTGACACTTTCTTGATTCAACTTTAACACACTGATGTCATTGGGCACACTCAATGATGTTGGGAATACTGTCTAGCTTCCAAATTAGCACATTGACGCTATTAGGGCACATGCTATTTATCACAATTGTGTTTAAGTGCGGCACATGTCATCATTCAATTAAACTAAGAGTGGGACATGCCATAAATCACAATCCAACTAAGAGTGGGATATGCCATCATTCACCGTTCAGCCAAGATTGGGACATGCTAACATTCACAATTCCAACCAGGCATTGGATATGCTAACAATCACAATTCCAACCAAGTGTGGGATATGCTATCAATCACAAGAAATCACAATCTGCGAGTTTAATAATGCTATAAGGGCGTGCTTTCTAAGTTCAGCTTTAACACAGTGACGCTATTAGGGCACACCTTTTTGGGCATACTCAATGATGTTGGGAATGCCTTCTAGATTCAACATTAACACAGTGACGCTAATAGGGCACAACTTTCTAAGTTCAACTTTAAGATAATGACACTATTAGGGCACACACATTGATGTTGGGAATATCTTCTAGATTTAACATTGACACAGTGACTCTAATTAGGGTAAGCTTTCTAAGTTCAACTTTAACACAATGACGTCACTAGGGCACGCTTTATGGTTTCAACTTTAACACAGAGACGCCATTAGGGCACAATTTCTAAGTTTAATTCTAAGATAGTGACGCTATTAGGGCATGCTTTCTAAGTTCAACTTTAACACAGCAACGCTATTGGGGCACACCTTCCAAGTTCAGCTCTAACACAGAGACGCTATTAGGGCGGGCACACTCTCTGGATATCATTCACAAGTCTATTCAAGTGCGGGATATGCTATCATTCACAATTCCTTTCAGGTGTGGAACATGCTATAGTTCGCAAGTCTAGCTATCATTTACAGTACCAACTAAGTGAGCTATATGCTACCAGTCATAATTCTGTCTAGATGAGGTACATGATATCATTCATTATTCCATCTAAGTGTGGCTTTTGGTAACATTGTTGCACCTGTCTTAGTGTGAGGCTGGTTAATCTTCATCATTGTCTCTGGGAGTGGAACAAGTTAACATTGGTAAGTATGTTAGCATGTTATGCAGACAACATTTACAGTCCAGCCTTGAATGGTTTTAGCTTGGTGGTCAAATCCCTCTAGGTGTGCATGGTGTGAGTCTATGGAAGTTTACGTTAAGGAAAGATAAGGTAGAGTGGCAGGGGCTTTCTGGAGTAGAGTGATTGCTCTACACCCCACCCATGCCACACTTAGTTTTGTTGGTGTCTGTTCACTGCTGGCTTCACTGGCTTCCCCTGCTGGCACCTGCAGGCACTTTCTGGAGCCGCCATTGCAGGAGCCGCAATTTTGCCTTGGGGTCCTTAGCCGCAGGGGCTGCTGGGCAGAGGGCTGCCCAGGGAAGGTCAGTTATGACCAGGTGAATGTACCAATCTGGGTGGGTTAGAGGGGGGAGAGTGGACTGGGAAAAGGCCAGACACAAACAAAGGACTACACCCCACAGACTTTGGATGTAGCCCAGACCACAAAAACGGCCTCAGAAGCCAAAACAAACACTAGACGGACACCAGATTAGCACACAGTGCTCACGAAAAAATATAAATGGAGAAATGGTTAAGTAAATAAATAGAAAATAAAATTTGAAGAGAGAATTTTTTTAAATTATAATTTGAAAAAAGAAAAACACACCACTCCAAAAGAGTGCATAAAGCAGGCCAAAAACGGATTACAATCATTGTGAAACTACTTGTTCACAATCAACCAGCGCCTAAGGTTGATTTCAGACTGGAGTCCCTGCTACGTCCTTCCACATGGCTCTCCACATGGTCATGACAGCAGGTCCCGCTTAGATTAATTGTGACTCATTTTCTGAACATCTTACATGCAACACGTTTGTGTGGGTAACGTTCCTCCTTAGAATGAGATTCCAGACACTGCTAGAATTGTGAACCCGTTTCTAGTGAGTACTGGTATGTCTTTATGGTGCCAGGTTTATGCCTATGTAAGGTGACTGTCCCAGATATGCATTCAATGCATACTCTTCCTTCAGCTAATAAAGTGTAAATTGGAGATTCACTTTTTTTGAGGGAGAGAAATGCCTGGTGTGGCTTTATTACTCATTTCTTTCTTTGACCACCATCTGATGAAGTCTCTAGGACTTTGAACTTGGATTTTGTGTGATTAGTGGGCAACATAGCTACTGTGATATATAAAGTAGTTTGTCTGGTCAAGCTGCTGAGTACTTGAAAGCAGGCCTTTATGGGCCCAAAGCCTGAGCCCACCTGCTAAGGCCAGATAGAGGGGGGAAACCCTCCCCTCAAGTCCCCACTTTCATAACCATCTCTGGTAACCATCTCTGTCTGGTGCCCAGCCCGCTCCACTTTACTCCCTTCAGCATACTGCAGGGCCCCAATGCCCCACGCTTGCCACCTTGTGGCCAGGCTTGTGCCCCCTTGCGGCCCCAGACCCCCTCGCTCCCTGTGTTCCCCGGCTTCCCTCTTCCCCTCCCTCCGCCCGCCTCCCGGACCTCCCTCCCCCTGTGATTGGCCTCTTGGGCCTTGTACTGAGCGAGGGCCTGCAGCTGCACCTGGGAGAACGCCAATACCAGCACGGCGACCCCTGGTTAGCTGTAGGGCCCCTCTGCCCCACGCTTGCCAGCTTGTAGCCAGGCTCGTGCCCCCTTGCGGCCCCAGACCCCCTCGCTCCCTGTGTTCCCCGGCTTCCAGTCCTCTGCCAGGCTGCCCTGCGGCTAAGGGCCCCAAGGAAAAGGGCGGCTCCTGCACTGGCAGCTCCGAGATGTGACTCTGGGTGTCCGCAAAGGAAGCCAACAGACACCAACAAAACTGGAATTGTGGCATGGGTGGGGTGTAGAGCCATTACTCTACACCAGAAAGCCCTTGCCACTCTACCTTACCTTCCATAATGTAGACTGCTATAGACTTACACCATGCATACTTGGAGAGATTTGTGACCACCAATCCAAATACACTCTTGGGTGAACTGTAAAGGTTGCATTGCATCACACACTAACATACTAGCCACACCAGAGAATGATCAAGATTAGCCTGCATCACTTTTAGACAGCTGTAACAATGTTGGCATGTGCCACACTTAGATGTCATCCTTAACTTAAACTTGCGTTGCATCTAAATAGAAATATGAATGTTAGCATGTGCCACACTTAGATGTCATCCTTAACTTCAGCCCTCATCGCATCTAGATAGAATATGAATGTTAGCATGTGCCACACTTTGATTTGATTGTCTCTTTTGTGTAGTACATTCGAGCGCTTTACACTGCCTAAATATTAATTAAAATCCCTACGTGCCTCTGAAATGAACAGCCACACCATGACTCTGATGGATCAATGATTTCCAGGAGTTGACCTTTGGGTGGTGGATTAGCATTTCAAGGGGACATCCCAAAAGAGCACCTTATGTCTTCAGTGCGTTTTATAAAGAAGCCTGAGCTGCTATGACCATCAATTACGAAAAGGGCAATTATGTTTTGGAAGCACAGAGCTTTAGGTAAAAGGTTGTCAGTAAGATCTGTGTGAGGGGTGACTGCAGATTGTCTTGGAAAGAAAGAAACATGGTGTTCAGAATTTTGCTTGTTGATCTGAGCTATGTACGGCTCAGTGACCAAATATCCTAAAGAGCATTGCTTTGAGGATACCAATATATTGCCACTGAATAGAGATGTTTGGAAGTGTTACTTAAGTTGCTGCTTGCTGTACCGGGGCACAGCCTGCTCCCCATCCCTGCTCTCACCAATGTGGACTGCAATCCAAAGGTGCTACAATCCAATGTCCATGTTGGCAGAACATTGGAGTCCCCAATTTGTTTTGTAAATGGAACAATCAAGTGGTTGGCTTGGCGAACTTGTGTTATTGGAATCCTTTTTTGCATAAAAAGCAAACAATCATATGCTGATGGTTAATTGTATTTTGGGTTATGTAGGGGAGGCAGAGGCGTTGCTAGGGGGGGGCGAAGGGGGCTATAGCCCCTGGTCTTTTGGTTGTAGCCCCGGATAGAATCTCAGGAGCTACAACCAAAAGGCTAGCTAGCCCCCAGTCCCGACAGTTCCGATATTAGCATAGCCCCGGGTCTTTTCCAGACCTAGCAACACCCCTGAGGGGAGAAATGGTATTGCAAGTATGACACTGACTCAATGGGTGCCATTTTGAAAACCTTTATTGAAATTGTTGGGGTTGGAGAAACTCCTGTTTTTCCCTATAGCTTAGATGGGAGTTGTCTTGACCAACAAATAATAAATAAAGCAATCCTAGTGGAGTCTTCAAATCAAAATGGTCTATGATAACAAAACCTAATGCCTGCCCTATCTTTTGTACAAAAAAGTGTAACAAGGAGAAATGAATGCAAAAGGAAAAATCGGTGTTCAAATGAATAAATGTGGTTGAACCAGCTCTCGTTCCCACGTTAGACCTCACGGAGTAAGAATGCCCCTGTAGGCAGGGTGAGACACTCTGGCTCGGTTTCCAACACAATAAATCGTTCCAAAATGTGGATCTTGGCCTATCTGGCCTTCCACGTTTAAGTCTCTTTTCTTGACTTTCAAAATAATGTTTCAACCAAAAGGTTTGCAAAGGTCCCCTCGGGCTCAGATCTTTCACCACACAGATATCGTAGGTTCCCCTCTGCCTGGCTCAGACCTCTCACGATAAAGTTCAACACAAACTTGCAAGCGGGCACCCTTCCCCAAGCTTATTTCTGTTTGGGTCTCCCTCTTTCAGGCTTGGACCACTTTCGAATAAAGTTCAATACAAACTTGCTATGGGGCCGGGGGGCTTCCTTTTGAAAGCTTATTTTACTTCGGGTCTCCCTCTGTCGGGCTCGGACCACTTCGGATGTCAAAGACTTTCGAATGTGCGTGACTTTTTTTTTACAGACCACTGCAGGACCACTTTGGCTCAGTTTACAGTTCAACTTTCACTTTCTCCCTCTCTAGGAGTTAAACTTCTTTTTTTCACTTTTGCTGTTTATACGCTTTATCGCTTCAAACAATTTACTTTTCACCGAGACTTTCGAATGGGCTACTTCCTTTCACCGGACCACTCTGTTACTTAGTATTGATGTCTTAGCAGCTGTCTTTTTACTTCAAAGTTAATTCACATGCCTGCCTTTCCTCGCATTTCATTCACATGCGTGCAGCCTTCACTTGCGATATAATGTTGTTACGTCAAACTTTAACACACACCAGTCTTTCAGGTCGCTTAGCCAACTCACCAGCTGTGTGCGTCTCTTCTTGGTTTTGCGATTCCCAATTCACGAATCAAGGTTAGTACCACAGGCTGGCCTCACCTCCCCAACTCTGCCGTTAACCAAGGAGAGTCGCTGGCGTCCTTAAAACACAATGCAGTCTTCACTTGTAGGATCTGGCCTTCTCCACGTGTCTTTTGCGGCCTGTCGAAGGCAACGACTTCCAGTTGGGAACTGTTGGTGTTTTCGACCCGCTGCTCTTGTCCCTTGGTCCGTCGCTCTGCTCCAGTCGGTTTGCCTTCGTCCCGGAAGCCCTGCTCGTACTCGTGTTCCACCTTGCTCAGGGTGTGTCTTTGGTCAGGTGATCCTCCTGCACTGGTCCATACCCTGGGTCAGGATCCAAAGGCGATGGGTGTGTGTGGGGAGGGGGAAGGGGGAGGAGGGAGGGAGAGGGAGAGGGGGAGGGGGAGGGATATTGATCTCGATCCCCCCCCTGGGGTGATACACCATCTGTTTTCTCAGTGATGCAACCGCTAGTTGTACAATGCCTCATGAAATCGTTGGCGAGTGCCCGTAAGTGTGTATCAACAGGTCTGTCTGATTCACAGATTTGTATATGACTTTATTATCCATATAAATAACAATTGATCTTGCACAGTTGCTGCTCTCAAATTGTTATTCCAAACAGATTTACAAACTACATTGCCACCAAACTATAAATGAACTATGCAGCTTATTCTTTCCTCTTCCTAAAAACCCTTCCCCCATGTCCTGTACACACCCCACGCTCATTCCATCCTGCTCATTTCAAGATTCTTGTTTCTCCCATCCCAGCCATCTCTAACCATTTGACATTTACTTACCAGGTTTGTTTCATGGACTGAATATTTTGGATCCAGTATTTTGGGGTTTCAGGTCAATCTCTTTAAAATTTGGTTGAGTTATGGGAATTGGAGAAAGAGGTGTCCAGTCTCCCAAATTACTGGAGACTGTATGTTCTTGTTCCCAGAGATGGAACCGCCTCTTTTTTAAAAAAAGCTGTTTTTGGTTCAGCCGTAATCTATGGGTTACACATTTTGGTCCTACCATCCCGATTCTGGACAGATCTGGGCTCAGCCAAGTTATTGTAATACATTTCTTATATGCCACAGCTGCAATCCTTAGATATTTGTGAAGAGGGTGGTTAGGTTCTCTATTGTAGAGCCTCAACATTGTTGGAAAAGGGAAGGGATCAGTTGGCCCTCTTATTTCTTTTCATGAATATCAGCTTAAACGTGGGCCGTGAAGGTATGTACTTTTGGGGTACATCTAAAAATTGTGGCTGCCCATCTTTGACAGGCTCCATCATAATCGAGCCTGTGCACCCCTTCAACTTGATCGATTCAGCCAGAGTAACACAAAAGCTGGACACCATTTTCCATTGCAATTCTCTTCATCTTAGGGGTACAGTTGTGTGCGTTTTTGTTTGAAATTTTATTTCATTTGCAACTTACAAGAATTGGTTCAAGACTTTATTCTTTTGTTTGAACATTTGGGGAAATTGACTTTGAACCATCCTGGGGAACTAATTTACCCCATGATAGCTGAAAGTCTTCCAAATTATTGGTTGTTTATTCTTTGCTCATTGATGTTGTTGGTCATTTGCTTTATATGTTTTGTTGTTTAGTGTTAGGGCCAGTTTGTTTCTGTTAGGAGTGATTCCCTTAGGTCTTAGGCTAGGTAGGGAACACCCTTATAGAGTAGGTTTAGCAAGGATTTTTTTTGCATTATTTACTGTTAATAAAATGTCTAACCTTGAGAATCATAGAAGCAGTTGTCCGCCTTGCATTACTGACCCCTCACAATGGCCATTGGGGAGGGAACAGTGAAGAGCCATTGAAAAAGAGGTGGCTGAAACTCTGGTACATAATTCTATTGTGACCTAAAAGGATGAAAGGTGTGGGCTTCTGATGGCACCGGTAAACAATTTGTGCCTACAGTAGACCCAATCGCAATTCTCCTCAACCAAGAAGCCCCTTTGTCTCGTTGAAAATCAGGTCACTGTTTGATCACTGCCTTTTGTAGCGGGATCATCTGAAAAGAACTAAGGCAAAATCAAAGTAAGTAAATGGTGGTATCCACTAAATCTCGGCTCCCTGTAGCCAACCTCCTAAGATGCATCTCGGAAACATAAAAGGCAAAAATGTGTTTCGTATCGAGGTTGGGGGTCAAACAAAGGGGGCTTTAAAAAGTTTTCTGTGTGAAACCAATCTCTCTTAGCGACGTATGTGGAAGTAGATACTGAATCTCCAAAACTCTCTTCTCTCTTGATGCCTTGAGGCTTATGATGGTTAAACCCCCAAATGACTTGCACCGTAGGAAGAAGGGTCTTGAGTTCTGATGCAATCGAAGTGCATTGACCAATGGGAATCTGATAGGAGTGCAGGAAAGAGCAACTCTATCATCCTGGATTGACAGAGACGTGGCTCTTCCTGCAAAAATAGAGATGAGAAACCACATTTGATGGAAACCGTATGATAATCTGAGACCTACTTTTCATGGATAAATATCCAATCTATTAGCAATGTAATTCATGATTGCAATAGATGGTGGAAAAGTGGAAAGGGAGAATGAATTTGCAAAATAGAACCCAATGCCCAAGGATCTTTTAGAAAATTATTAAACCACAATCTTAAGTTGAGTTGATCTCCCAAGCCCAGAAAATAAATAGTCCTCGCTAGGGAAACAAATTTAGCAAAGGACAGCATGGTTTGAAGGAAAATGGCGAATGAAAATGTAACCTTAGTAACAGTGCCATGAAAGAGTTGGTCTCACCTACATAACATTTTGTTGTCCAAAATATATACACAAACAAGGGGGGTTCTGGGAGTTACTCTACTGCTAGTCTATTTCCCGGGTTAGAGTCTCAACTAGAGTGTTTAGTTCACCATCCTTTCTCAGAAGAAACATCCACTACATATCAGTCTTTGTCCTGGCCAAGGGCAGTCCAGCACCAAAATAGCTGGCAATTCTCTTCTGAACAAGAGTACCAACAGCAACCCCAGACACCTGTTTCGGCCTGGTTGGGCCTCGTCAGTCAGTCAATAAGGTGCAGCTGTGCCTCTCTAAGAACAGTGAGCAAGGGTTCCACGTCTGGATTACCCTTGTAACTTGGGGTGAAAACCCAAAGCTACTTAATATGCACAAACAAGGGGGGGGGGTTCTGGGAGTTTCTCTACTATATATATAACCATGAAGGAGCAAAACCCAAATCCTTTATCCCCATTTGAATTGACAAGTGAAGAAGAAAAAAGTAAACTCCTCATCCAAGTAATGTTTGCACACGTTGCAAAAGTCATTGCTCACTTCTTATACAGGTTGCAAACATTGAAAACTAGTAAGAGAAGGACACAAGCATTGGCAATGCCGACAATTTCGGCTTTGGTGTAGGCATGCGAAAGGCACTTGCCAAGCATCGCCGTAGGGGTATTAACTGGCTATTGATGGTAGCGGGTGCAAAATGGTGCAAGTACTTGGGCATCTAATGACAGTGCCCAGTAAATGCCTAATACTTGTACACAAGTCAAAACTGTTAGCTTTTCCAGTACTCGATAGAACTTCAGTGAACGGCATGCAGAGTGCTTCTAAATTGAGTGGCTGAAGCAAGACGAGGTTGAGACATTTTTATTAGACCAGTAATGGATTTATAACTCAAAATAAGTCATGATCTCGAAGAAGACCGCTTTGAAAAAATACTGGCCGGCAGTGTTCCCTTCAAGTTGTGTTGCCCAGCATCCTTTCTGGGTGCCGCTCAGATTTTTAGCAGCGCACACAGACAATTCTCACCTATTCAAAAATATTTAATAAGGCACATGCCACAGCAATTAATTAGCTTTCTCTTAAAATGAGCAACTAGTCTTGATATTCTGCTAATTTGCATTACACTACCATGCAAGGGTGACCGTAAACGCCTAAAATCCCTAACAGCAAAATGCACACGAGGTAAAAAACTAATATGAAAACTGGCTCCATGAACAGAAGAATCTAACCAAGACATTAATTGACATTACCCAAATGTTTTCTTCCCACCCATGACTCCTAAACTTGATTCTACCACACTTTGACCTTATGATTCTAACTTCTGCCACAGAACACATTAAGATGGTACCGGACAACCTTGACTCCTCCTCACTTGGCTCTGCGAAAGGTTAGCAGACTTGTTCCTACACCCACTTGTTTTATGTTTGTTGTAATATGAATAATGTTCACATGCCAGAATTTCTGTTACTCATTGTGCATTACCAAAAGCGTCACCCACACAATACAATCGAACTACCAGCTAAAATAGCAAATACTGAATGTAAGTAAGCAGGCTACCTGGATGTGTAACCTTATGAAGCAGCCCCCTTACAAGTTAACACATTATAAATATAATTTGCCCTGTAAGGATTTTGAGAATACAAATGTAATGCTCATTGTCTCAAACTGTAGCATTAATAACATTGCAATGTTGCTCTCCACTAATAGGGTAATATCATTTACTTTGTCTACAAGGGATAATGGGTATGGACTATGCCTGGGATTACTCGTCCATAGTATCAGGGCACCGGATATTCAGACAGGAGAATGCTTTTCACACAATCTGATTCGTTTCCAATTGTTCAGAGTTCCTTTGGGCATAGACCGTCACACATTATATAGTAATTCGCTGCTATGCACACTGTGTAATCCTACATAATAATATAAGGGTGGGTATGTTGCAAACCATCTTATATGCACTGCAAAAGAATTGCGTACATGCAGCGTCATAACATTCTCAAAATTCGCATATGTTGAGCATTAAATATACCTTGCTTGCAAATTATTGTGGGTCTGCAAATATCCCAGTCAGAGTTTACTGATACAATTCCTCACTTTTTACAGTGCTCTATCAACTTGTATTGTAGGCAGCACAGGGGCCGGTGAAGGGTATGGGTGAAAGAGCACAGGTCTTCAATCCTTGAGGGTGATGAACAAAGCAGCAAATTTCAAAAACCAAGTCAGACGTTTGGGCAGTATACTGAAGGAAATGTGTTGCTTGTTTGCTAAAGGATAAGAAATTCTAGTACCTGTGTAGACAACGCCACCTCCTTTCTTTCTATGCTCAGCTGCTGAGGGCATTTCAATATAACCATCGGCTCTGTATCGTCTCTAGCATCTCCCTGCATCTTATTTAACTCATAACAAAGAATTACAGAAGAGGGATCCATAGTTTCAGAAGAAGGGGCTCAATCTGTTATATCTCTGTAAGCGGAGGCACAGGAATATTTACTCCTCATATTCTGAGGTGCAGTTATTCTGATGCAATTATCATCCTTACACAAATAGTGTGTTCACCTGGCACTTGAATTACTTCATTAAAGTGCCACTTGAACTCCTATCGGCATGTTTGACACATTGCTTTTAATTGCCATTAATCGTCAGCAAATGTTGTATTCTGTCTGAATTTCTTGATAGCCACATCCGTTTACAAGAGATATTTGTATTTTCTAGTACACATGATTTTCCAGTGGCATAAAACGTTTGCAAGGTACTGTGGCAGATGTTGAAGTCTTGGACTGGTTGATGAGTTTTCTGCTTAATCACATATGACATATTCTATTTTAGCCTATGTGGTTGGAAAAAGTGTTGTAAGATTTGTCAAGAATTGCAGTGGCTGGGAAGAGGAAATTCCTTTCCAAACTCTCGTCTGCTATGGTAGTTCACTATATACGCTTGCTTACAAAGTGGCTTACCGCGTTAGTCAGTTGCGTACATGGAAAATAATGTGCGCAAAACAGCAAACCAGTTCCGCACATAGAGAAACATAATTAGAGGGAACATTGCTGGCGGGCACTTTGAGTGCAAGGTTTGATGGTCGGGGTTTGATTTTAAAGCAAGCTCAAAGTGTTCCCATAAGGATGAGTTTTGGGTGGGCAGGGGCAGAACTGGGTGGGAATGGCCATAGGGATTAGCATTGCCATTGGCAGTCAATGGATGGACAAATAACCAAACAACACCTACAAGCTTTATGTCCCTCCTCATATGCCATTTCTTCCTATCTGTAACCTAATGCAATAGTTTTGGCTTATCACTGTCGCAAGCAACATCTAATGGCCCAAACTAAAAAGAGTAACACCAGGTGAAGTAGGAAGTACGATATAAGAATAACTGAGACAAAAATATCTAAGACGAGGGGGGGGGGGACAAATGGGAGGGAATCAGACATGTGAGCAGGAGCCAGGGTTCAAAAATTAAAGTTGCAAGCTGCTTACCAGCCATGTATACAAGTCACTTGCCACCTCAAATCTATGCATACAACACATCATTTCTTACTCTCCAGGGGACAAATGTCACTAGACAAGTGGACATTTTGTACCCTGAGCAGGACAATTTAAAGCCAGATTCCTGATTAAGGACTGAAAAATAACGGTTGTTGAAACATTGATGGACGGAGATAGCATGCAGCACAAGACTTGTGTTATCACTGATCTCTTTACCCTACCAAAAAAGATTAAGGCAGCAAGTTTTGAACTGTTAGTATGAAACGAGACATATTGGTCCCACTTCTCTTAAGGGTCTTTGATGGCATAGCCTTCCTTTCTCTCCCGAGAACTGCCTCCTGGTTTTGTTGAATTGTGTTCTTTCTCTTCTGGCCTTGTTATCAGAATTTAATTTAATACCCGCTTCTGAAACTTTTAAAACCTTTTCTAAACCCACCCTTGATTTATATTACTTGTGTGCAAAAGCTGAAATGCTGAATAAAAATTGGTGTTTCGATAGAAACTTCTGTTATGAGTGCCCTATTTTGTGTGCAGGCTGAAGGTTGATGGTACAAACGTACCACAAAAAATGCTGTACCCGACATGTCCTATGCCGATCTAGCACTCTTTCTCTCTGGCTCTGTGGGCGAGGGACACGCTGTCATGTTGGGCAGGGTGAGGGCTCTTTTTTATTTATTTGTAATGGTTAAAAACCGAATGAGAGCATCATAGGCATCTCTCCACGTGGGGCCCAGCTTTGTATGGCAGGAATTACCTCATAACTCTGAGGGTGGATTGTCCTTTGCATGGGAGGGATGGGGGTTGAGGGTTGTATATATGTTCTACAGAGAGTGGTGGGATTCTGACACACTTTGAAAGATCCAGAGGAACAGGCTGCATTGGTTTTCTACTGTGCGATACGTATTATTGTTTGTGTGCACTATAACAAATGTTTAGGTTGAACAGAATTGCCAACCAATTAGTGGTCAGCACCCAACATTATTAAACATTGCATTAGTGATCATATAAGAAAAACATCATTGGATTTAATCTGAGTGCAACCTTTTTCAAGAAGGAAAACATTCTGAGAGGCAGAATGATATTATTTTGGCAAAAGGAGCTATTAAAATATTAATTGTACTCACATTGTAAATAGTCTCTGCTGTTAATTTCTAATGATCACTCCAGTGTATATAATAATAATTTAGTTTATTGTGATATAATCCAACATTTGTACTTTACACAACATAGCATTCTTAATATATAAAATACAGAAAATGATATATACAAAAGAATACAAATAAATGATGAATACAAAATACAGTCAGTACAGCGCAAGGCAGAGAGCTTTTCCAATTCAATCTATCAAATATAGTCTACTTCCTTCCATGTGCTGCCAATTATATCAGGCAATTCAAGTCATGGGTCAAGTTCATAGAGGGAAGAAAGCAAAAGAGAGGCTCAAAGAGGAAGGGGGAGAAGTGAACATCAGTCTAATTTCAATCTGGAATTTGTGCACTAACCTGCTGCCAGACTGTAAACCAGGCAAGCTGGACTGAAATAGAATGCAAATTCAAACAATAATCCCACAATAATCCCAAAAAGAAGCAGTAGTAATTGCCTCATAGGAATGAACCAGGCTTCTCAGAGTGCACATCTATAGTGGCCGGAATACCGTACATGAGTAAGGATGTGTCGCGCTGACTCCACCTGGTCAGGTTTAGAGCATATTCGACAAGGTAACCTTCAAGCGGGATCCCCACACCGCCATTACTGGCAGTTGATTTGTGCGTAACTTTAAAGTAAACTATCTAACTTCGGGGGCAAGGCAAAGCTGTAGGTAAGGTTGGATCTTGCGAAAGCGGTGCACAACATGTGATGCTGTCTCGTATCCTTTTAACTTTGCCAGATGAATATACTTCTCACACCAGTCCCACCTGTTAAGTTTGTGTTCAAAGGATTTCTTTAAATGGACAAAGCAATAGCCTCTCTTTTTGGCAAATGGCCAGTCAATCTTCACAAATAGGGTTTCGTTCAAGGTCTTAAAATTTAAAATCCTGCAGGGTCCTTTCAGAATCATAGCTATCCCTAACCATTGCCAATAACTTACAGGTGGGATCTGCACAGGATTTTAGATAAAAAGACCCCCTGGCACGAAGAGCCATGTCTCTTAAAGATGTTAGGCCTAATTCTAGCTGAAGATATTCCATGGGGCATGTCAGGCTTAGCCTCGGCACAGTTCGCCAATAGTGACCCTCCAATTTATTCAGCCATGACAGTTCCTGAATAGCAAGTGCTTCGAGGCAGTAGAGGATGGCTGGGATAAAGCATTGTTTGTAAAGCTTAACAATCCCGGCCATACTATACCCCGCAGTGCCTCTGAGTGTTTTATGATGTGTTTTTTTTTTATTGCTGATAATCCGGTCATAGTTAGGCCGAGCCTCAAACTCCATGCCCAAATATGGATAAGATTGGATATATTCTATAGTGCCCAATGAGGTGTCCATTCCAGTTATCCTATCTTATTTCCAGCAATCACCAAGATGTTGTTTTTCCCCAAATTGATGGTCAGACCCAGCCAACTCATTAAGCATGCTTTTTATCCCTGTCATAGTCTTGTCAAGCAGGATCAGGTCATCTGCATAGAGCATGCCCGCGATAGGATGCTTTCCTATCTTAGGGGGGAAATTAGACTTGGAGACCATGCGAGGGAGGAGATCCGCAATACAAAGATTGTAAAGGATGGGGGCTACCACACACCCCTGCTTCACCCCCAGATTTGTATATATTGGGTCAGATACCTCCCCCTCATTATTCAGTCCTAACTTTAGCCGAATTATCACTACATCAGGTTCAAAATATGCAAGAGCCAGCTGGGACAGTTCAAAGCTCTAAGTTTGGCCCACAGTGTCTCCCTATTCACCTGATCGAAGGCGCTTTAGAAATCGATGAAGGCGATATACAAAGTAGCATCCTTTGTGTGGCGTGTGGTGTTAATCAACTGATCCAGCACTCAGATTGTGCGTGGTACCAGAGCCTGGTCTGAAACCTGTTTGCGCAAAATTGAGCACCTGGTTAATCGCAACCCAATTTCCCAACTCCCTCATTACAAATGTCATACAAATCTTGCTAGTAGCGTCCAACATGGACAACAGTCGGTAGTTGGAGAACATTACACTTTTTTTTATTGATCATAGCACATTATCAACACCTAGAATAACACTTTTATTTTCTTTGGGTTATCATTCCACAATGGACCTCCTGGTACACTCCTATTGTACTTTTTCGTATACCCCGAAGAGAAAGTGGAAGATAACAAATGACACCATTAAGGGTTCCTGGCTGCTTTGCTTTGTAAAATCAAATTGCCTATAAGAATTTCCACAGATCTTTAAAAATATGCCAGCGACGAAAACTTTTTTGCTGAATCACTTGAGTACATAATTGCACAGTAGGCTTGGTGCTAATTTCATTTTTCACAACACCCATCCTAACATCAAAGTGTTGTAACCATGCACTATATATAGTGATTAGGGCAGGCTTGGAATTTGGAAGTGATGATAAAATGATCGTGACATCGCTCATTCCATTGCGGTCAGAGTACCTAATTGAATCACAATTTTAAAAAAGTTTGAGGTGACGGGACGCGTACTGCCTTTTTTTTACAGCGTTATTTATATGCAAGATTGAAGAAATAAGTATGTTGGGGAGGATGCTCATTTATACCGTTTCTTTTATTTTCCCTTTTTTTAATAGACATTGGGAACAATTATTTTTACCCAATTATGCAGGATGTGATGGTACTGATCACAGTGGCTAAAACCTATACAGTGGTTTCTCAGGGGCGGGTGGCCTCTAGACACTAGTTTGTTTCTTTGCGTTTATTGGCCTCCTAATGCACTAATATGTATGCATTTATTTTATTTCCCTCTATCCAAAGGATTTTGAATGTAACCATTTTTGTAAGCTTGGCGTTGGCCTTTATTGAAAAGCCCTCCTCCTTGACGACTACCTCAGATGTGCGCTACCGTGGCGTGGCCTGGCAGCCTCCTTGTGGCCTGACAGAGAGCATTGAAATGCTGACTTTCCTGATTTTCCTCGCTGATGTATCCATGAAGGTGAGTGTTGACTGGTTGCTTATGGCCAGAGTCTAGTAAGAATAGAGAGGGGTGCAAAGAAGGGCAAGGGAGACTCTGGTTGGGTACGCCAAAATGCATAGTGCATGCATACTTGAAACTGTACCCTCAGGGCAGGGCTGGGGGTGTCGTGACAAATGAATCCCTGTTATTCCACACTCCTAATATGCCAACGTCAAACAATTGATTGACTGGTGATACCTACACGTATTAACCGTTTCAGAAGTGGACATATGATGTCCTGAAAGTTTGCAAACAAAAATCTTAGTCCAACAAAGTTTTCATGTTTTCAAGATAGACTACTGTAGTTTGCCATTTTGGAGAAAATAAACTGCACTTCAGATTATTCTTTTTGGGTAGGTTTATTTTATTTGCAATCCACACATTCAGGTACCTTGCTATGACAGCTGCCCATGGACGGTTAATGTATAACCCCTGAACCAAGGCTATGGTACACTCTTGACATGGCTCAGTGCTGTCCAGTGGACGCAACAATACTGTAACCGAGAACAACATTTTGTTTCTGAGAAAAAACAATAAAAGTTGGATCTTTTGTTGGTGAATAAAGGAAGCAAACAGTATGGTTAAATTTCATGTAGTAACACTATGCCTAATGTGTGTGTTTATTTCATTACAACCAGTTAATACAAAGTGTGCTGTTTAAAGACAAAAACAGCCTGGTTTGCTTTATTGGCATTTAAGGTACTATTTAGTTGTCTCTCATGTACCCATTGCACAAGGATTTAAGAGCAATGAGTCCCTGAAGATCCTGGACCTCTCAAAGCTGCAAAACGACACCTAAAATTGGTCGCTGCCAGGCCCCATGTTTCAGCCAATAGTGGCCCTGTTCTAACAGACCAGGGTGCTCCAGTTCACTTGTCTCCACTTCCGGATAGCTTGCCGTAGTCTGCAGCTGATGGAGCCCAAATGCGTGTGGCCCTCCTGTCCATTGGTATCGTCATGCTCCGGCCTTCTTGCATTTCCAAGAAGCGGCATTTGCAAAATGTGGAAAACACAGTATGAATAGGTCTCCAGCCATGTAACCTGAGAACAGGGTCCCAACAAAGCTGTTTTCATTGTTCAGTAGTTCATCCACCCGATTGATCTGTGGAAGTTTAATGAAGTCCTAGTCTGCTTCTAAAATAGTGAATCTCTGCCTTTCTTGCATTGGGTGTTGCACTGTGGGACACAGATTATTTATAATCCTTCCAGTGTGCTGTATTTACTTTTGCTGATATGCTTATCTGCTGTCCTTCCTCTTCTCAAAATGAATACATTTGGTCGTACATGTTTCTATAAAGATTCTTTGTTATGCAAGGTACATTGTAACCAGTGCCAGATTTAAGGCAAAGGGCCCCAAGTGGGCAGAGTTGCACAATGATGAACTTTAGGGATGATAAATGATTCATTTTTTGCAAGTTGTGTTTTCTATTTTTTGGGGGTCTGACTCTAGCTAGAGACAGCTGGGCCTCCTCACTAGGTGGGTGGGGGTGTGTGTGCGTGTGTGTGTGTGTGTGTGTGTGTGTGTGTGTGTGTGTGTGTGTGTATATATGTATATATATATATCAGGTTACTTTATTATGTGATTGGCGTACTTTTCAAGGCATTATTAGACAAATAATTATTGACACTTTTGATTACCAAACCTTTAAAATACTGATATGAAGTTGTATACCTGGGAAGATTGTGGCTTTAATTTTCACTTTAGAAATGGTAAAGGAAAAAGTATCACAATGCAAGATAATGGCAACCTGAAAAATCTAGTTAACCCACTGTATTTTCAGTCATTTAAGACCTGTAATAAAAGAAGTTGTGTAATACACTTCGATATTATTTATAATCCATATGCTATTGGTTCTGAAACTGAATTTGAGTTTTGTTTGTTTAGTGCATGGCCCCATATTCCCAGGAACCACCACTCGACATTTCCACATGGCACAACAAGCCCTCTCCCCTGCATTTTCTGGGTGAAAGTCTGCCCTTAAAGGCCTGGATCACAGCTCGTTATTAACCGAGCCCGAGTGAGCGCCACTTTGAAACAACTGCATGCACTTTAGCAATATCTGTAAACGTTGAGCTGGTGGCTGTTATCCATGACTGATAGGTAACCGTCTCATTAGCTTTGGGGTTTATTGTCAGTGGGAGGTCTATGCAAAAACGTCTCTATGAGGCCGATGCAGAGTGTGATGAAAGCAAGCTCGGTGGGCTCATGCGCCCACTCCTCTACAGTACTCCCTGCCTGGACAGTGTGGGAGAATGTGTTTTGGCAAAGATTCGGGAGGGGGATAGAGCAGACTGTAACCTGATGAGCGTTTTGGCATTACAAAGAAATAATGCCAATGGTTGCTGAGGGTACGGCTGGGGGGGAGGGACGAGGGTCCGGGTGAGAGCGGAGATCCAGGTGAGCAGCACCAGAAGCCATGGGTAACGTCCCAGGCTGCCCACCAAGGGTAGCACAGAGCTGTCAAAAGTCCAGCAGCAGCTTGCTGGGGCCCTCCGCCGTGGAGTGCCCCCTGCTGCAGCTGAAGGCGTGCTCCCCCTGTGAGCACATTGGGTGTGCGGGCCCACCAGCACTGTCGGTGGGGGCCTCGTTATGCCACTACTGATGACCTGCCCTGCACAACCCAAGCAAGCATGGTTGCTAGAACCTATCATTTTCAAGTAATGATGTACCCTGAAAGTAAGGCATCATGCGCGGCATGATTAAATAGAAGTGCGCAGGTGCCCTACCGAGACTGAGAAGGGGAGGGGAGGGAGGGGGCATGGCAGAGCACAGGGCCCGCTCGCCATTTGTCTGCCTGGCGGGGCGGGGCATGGCAGAGCACAGGGGCCCGCTCGCCATTTGTCTGCCGGGCGGGGCATGGCAGAGCACAGGGGCCGCTCGCCATTTGTCTGCCTGGCGACCGTTAAATCCGCCTCTGATTGTAACCCAGATTTATTGAACATCAATTCAAGCTTGAAAGAGTTTAATTCAACAAAATATCCTATGAAAAGGCCCAAGTAAGACATTTTAGAAGGATGTTGGCAATTAACAATTCCAATATTAATCAAAGCAGCAAAACAGACCCTTGGAACCTGGACAGCTGTGTTACTTAAGGAAAGGGAATGTAAATGCAGTCAGACATTTGTTCTTGGGTGGGTATGATCTGGGCAGAGCCAGGGAAGCATGGGAGCTCCAGGAGAGGGCAGATCCCTTTCATACAGCAGGAGTAAGGCACCCCGAGAATTGCTGGAACTGTACAAAATCTTTTTCCAAACGAAAAAAATGATACATTGTTCACCATAATATATTTTTCACATTGTCCTGCTGCAGAGAAACCTACATTTGATCAAATATGTATAGGTTGAAGACTGATCCCATGTTACTATGTAAATGGGGATAATGTAACACTAATCTAACACTTGCTAGCTAATACCCATCCCAAAATGTTTTAATCCTTTGATGTTTTACATGTGCACTGTGTAAAAAAAATAAAAATAAAAAACCTGGGGGCGTCCTCACATCTGCTCCCCTTGAGTCTCCTCTTCTTAGGTGGCCAGGGAACTGCCACCGGTTTTGTATTCCTACCCTGGGGAAGGAGAAGCGAGGGAGGATCACCTAGGCGGAGGGTCCTCGGGGATTCGGAGCGGGTTGCTCACAGGCGAGACATGGTATCCTGCTTTCCCTATTTATGGGCTACTGCTAAACCTGTTCTTGTATCTTACGTGTTTTATGGTGGTTCTGCTGGGTTAGGCTGGAACGTAGAATGGTGGTATGGTGGAATGGAAGTGAGGTTCTGGGTAAGGAGTTGAAAGATGCTTGCATGTAGATGGAAACATTGTCAGTAGGGCCTGATACCTTGTTACATGCTTTTTCTTTATTATACAATAAAAACTAACCACTGCGGTTCCCATGTGGTTACTTCAGATGATGATGAAGACGAGGATGGGATGGCGATCCTTGTTGTCGGTGCTTGCTCAGGTTCCGATTCAGCCCCACTCGCACTGCCGGCACATTTCTTTTGCCTGCTCTAGAAGCTGCCAACGAACTACAGTGCTGTTTGACAAGCAAATTGTGATTCAGGAGTACCAGTGTGGTTTCTGCATAAATATGGACATGCGTGGCCCTGTTTTCGTTGAGTTGCACTAAATCCACCCCAGTGTTGGTGCTCGACTCTGCGTGTGTCCATCCTTGATTCAGGAGAGTTTTGGACAGTTATAACAGAGCTAGTACGGCGGCATATGTCTACGTTGCATTGTTTCTTTAAACTGTACATTTTCATAGGACAAAGGAAGTTCAAAGAAACTAAGGCAGCTACAGTTTCACGTGGTACAGCAATAGTCATTACGGCACTCGAATAGCAACATCTAAGCCTGAAGCAGCAACACTTTCACGTGTTACAGCAGTGTTCAGAGATGTATGTTTATTATAACACGTGGAGCAGCAACTGCTGTAATCAATACTTAGAACAGATTGGACATCATCCCATCACATTTGAGTATATACAAATGTTGCAGTTACTCTAAGCACAATGTAAGGTGTAACTATTCATCCTCCTCAGCCGTTTTTGGCAACAGCTGGAGAACCTCCATTCCCATGCAGAGAGTGGAAGCACTATTGGGGAAACTATATGGGCACTATATAATGAAATTTACACAGCAACCAAGAATAAGTTATTACACTACTTGGGTCCTGAAGGGCACAGGATATATAGGGAGTTGCTTCCTCAGAGAGTGAAGGGGAAGGTGATGGAATGGATGAATGAGTTTGTGCTGAAGGTTCTGGACGGTTACTACTATCCAAAGACCAGTGTGGCTGTAAATAGATTATACTTTTACACGTGAAAATAAGAAGTTAGTGGAACTGTGGATGAGTATGTCAGTGCTCTTAAGAAATTGGCTGTGACTTGCAATTTTGGCAGAGGTGTAACACTTGATGATTTGATTCAAGTTAAAATAATTATTCATACTAACAGCAATGTAGTCCAAGATTGATTATGGATGTGTTGTGAACCTTCCCTGGATGGAGCGATGGCAAACGCTAAAAAGGCTGACCACACAGTAACATGCAGCAAGGCCATTAAGGATCGAGAGAAGGATTTGGTGACTAAGCTTGTCAAAGGGAATGTCGTGTAGCCGAAGGAAGTACCTAAGGAAATGAGTCATCAGAGTCAAGGACTGGAAGAGCAAGGAATCTATAAGGCCTTCTGCAGAAAATGTTGGAGATGATAGTGCTAAAAAGGCTTATTTGGGAAAGTATTTCCGATGTGGCAAAAGAGGACATTATGCCAACTCTTGGTTTTGTGCTGCGTTGAACAAAACCTTTTTCTAATTGCAGGATTAGGGGCCCTTTTAGCAAAGTGTGCTGACACAGGAAATTGAATCAAAAGGTTAAATGTGTACAAGGAGGAGATGATGATGATGATGAGGAGGAACAGGAGGTAGAGATAGTCACTATGGTGAGATGTGGCAGCAAAATTATCCCCAAGAGCAAATTGTGCATTGATGGCATTGTTTCTGAGCTAACTGTTCTCCGTACACTATAATAACGAAAGTAAAATGGCAAGATTTGCGTAGAAGGGGATACAACCCTACTTTGAAAAAGCCTGATATTGGAGATCCTGGAGCTTTTGAGGGCTCAGTGTTCAGAATTATGGGCTACAGGCTTGCTTTAATAGAGTTCAACGGCAGATTGGATGAGATTAAGGTATATGTGGCATCTAAAGGGGCGAATGTCTTAGGCTGGGAAGATCAGGCTAAGCTTCAAATGAAATAAAGTCCTGGTTGCCAGGAGCCGATTTCCATAGTTATGGCTAACAATGAGCATGATGAACTTAAATATGTCAGAGGGAAAGAGAAGGAATTATTTTCCAATGTGTTTAAGGAGAATATTGGTAAACGTCAGGGGTATAAACATAAAATACAAGTAAAGGCTGGTATTGAACCTATGTTGTATGCAGTGAGACATATATCCATAACCTTGAGGGAAGATGTAAAGGCAGAGCAAAATAGAATGAAGAGTGAAGGTTAATTGAAGATGTTGATTCTTCTGAATGGGTGTTCCCTATTGTGTTTGCAAAAAAACCTAATGGTAAGGTCAGGATCTGTATGGATTTGAGATATTTGAATAAGGCTATAATTGTAGAGAAGTATCCTTTACCTGTAATCTCTGAAATGTTGAATTAAATTACTGGAGCAGAAATGTTTCCTACGATGGACATTTCTACTACATATTACGAAATACAGTTGCACCAAGATCCGAAGAAGTATACCACGTTCATTATGCCATTTGGCATGTATAGGTATATTAGGATGCCATTTGGGTTGGCTTCAGCTGCCGCTGTACTTCAAAGAATGTCACATTTGTTGGATGGAATGCCTGGTGTGTATGGTTTCCAAGATGACATTTTAGTGTGTGGTCAAGGTACTGAAGAACATGAGAGATTGTGTAAAGTTTTAAAGCAATTGGAAGAGAAAGGAGTTGTGGGATATTTTGACCCACTCAGCTGTGCTATGCTGCATCACTTTGCTGCATTGGTGCAAGAAATAGCACAAAATGGCCGCGCTGACTCCTGTGCGCACCAAGATCTCTAAACTGCGTTTTGTAACAACCAGAAAATGGCTGCACTGCCCTGCCAACACACATTTCAGGTGGGGTGGAACAGAGTACTCACTGCAGGAATGTGCCAGTGTGATCTCCAACGTTTAACATGGAGTGAAGTGAAAGAGGCAGCATTCGTTTGCTGAAAACCCAAAAATGTCACTTTGTCAACCTTACAAAGTGCTGTTTGGCGCTAAATCCATCATTCCTCATGAACCACTGTGATTAAAAAGGCCCTGCAATCCCCAGGATCTTCCTTGTGTCTTAGAGGAACCAGTCCTCATTTGAATGACAGCGCATGTCAAAAGTATCTTTGGAAAACCAACCAGGGACTGTGTTTTCATTTTACACAGGAAACACAGCTAAAACTTTGCAAGTGTATCTAAAGAATCAGCTGTAACAGAGACCCTAAACAGATGCCTGATACATGTATCCATGCTGCAAACAACTCCAGCACTCAAGGAAAGAACTAGCACTCATAGAAAGGGCTGCACCAAGTGTATATTTGCTGCAGATGAAAACCGAATTTAAAGGAATAAGTTAACTGTGCTTTTTCCTGAATGAAGAGCAAAATCGTCTATTTAAAAGTACATTGTTGTGTAAAGTTTTACAAAGGTAGCGGGCGCCCCTCTCTCGCAAGAACAGACATGATAACCTGTTCAGTGGTTATTAACCACTTGAGAGTTCGCAGCCACTGCTTTTACTCACTGTGCCTTTCACAGATGGGAAATATCCATTTGCATATCAGTCTTTGTCCTGCCCAGGGGCAGTCCAGCACCGAAATACAATGGCAATTCCAATCTGAACGAGAGTACCACCAGCAACCCCATACACGTGTTTCACCCTTGTTGGGGATCATCAGTGAGGTGAAGCTGATGCCTCTCTAAGCACAGTGAGAGGGAGACCACGTCTGGTTGCCCCCAGGAGACCTAGGGTTACCAATCCCAGGTTCCTTAAAAAATAGTTTTACAAAGGTAGCGGGCGCCCCTCTCTCGCAAGAACAGACATGATAACCTGTTCAGTGGCTATTAACCACTTGAGAGTTCGCAGCCACTGCTTTTACTCACTGTGCCTTTCACAGATGGGAAATATCCATTTGCATATCAGTCTTTGTCCTGCCCAGGGGCAGTCCAGCACCGAAATACAATGGCAATTCCAATCTGAACGAGAGTACCACCAGCAACCCCATACACGTGTTTCACCCTTGTTGGGGATCATCAGTGAGGTGAAGCTGATGCCTCTCTAAGCACAGTGAGAGGGAGACCACGTCTGGTTGCCCCCAGGAACAGGTTATCATGTCTGTTCTTGCGAGAGAGGGGCGCCCGCTACCTTTGTAAAACTATTTTTTAAGGAACCTGGGATTGGTAACCCTAGGTCTCCTGGGGGCAACCAGACGTGGTCTCCCACTCACTGTGCTTAGAGAGGCATCAGCTTCACCTCACTGATGATCCCCAACAAGGGTGAAACACGTGTATGGGGTTGCTGGTGGTACTCTCGTTCAGATTGGAGTTGCCATTGTATTTCGGTGCTGGACTGCCCCTGGGCAGGACAAAGACTGATATGCAAATGGATATTTCCCATCTGTGAAAGGCACAGTGAGTAAAAGCAGTGGCTGCGAACTCTCAAGTGGTTAATAACCACTGAACAGGTTATCATGTCTGTTCTTGCGAGAGAGGGGCGCCCGCTACCTTTGTAAAACTATTTTTTAAGGAACCTGGGATTGGTAACCCTAGGTCTCCTGGGGGCAACCAGACGTGGTCTCCCTCTCACTGTGCTTAGAGAGGCATCAGCTTCACCTCACTGATGATCCCCAACAAGGGTGAAACACGTGTATGGGGTTGCTGGTGGTACTCTTGTTCAGATTGGAGTTGCCATTGTATTTCGGTGCTGGACTGCCCCTGGGCAGGACAAAGACTGATATGCAAATGGATATTTCCCATCTGTGAAAGGCACAGTGAGTAAAAGCAGTGGCTGCGAACTCTCAAGTGGTTAATAACCACTGAACAGGTTATCATGTCTGTTCTTGCGAGAGAGGGGCGCCCGCTACCTTTGTAAAACTATTTTTTAAGGAACCTGGGATTGGTAACCCTAGGTCTCCTGGGGGCAACCAGACGTGGTCTCCCTCTCACTGTGCTTAGAGAGGCATCAGCTTCACCTCACTGATGATCCCCAACAAGGGTGAAACACGTGTATGGGGTTGCTGGTGGTACTCTCGTTCAGATTGGAGTTGCCATTGTATTTCGGTGCTGGACTGCCCCTGGGCAGGACAAAGACTGATATGCAAATGGATATTTCCCATCTGTGAAAGGCACAGTGAGTAAAAGCAGTGGCTGCGAACTCTCAAGTGGTTAATAACCACTGAACAGGTTATCATGTCTGTTCTTGCGAGAGAGGGGCGCCCGCTACCTTTGTAAAATTGTTGTGTAAAGGCATGCTCCATTTAGAAATGTAAAAAATATTTCTTGCTTGTAAAAGTACTCCTATAAACTGTTTTAATTCCATAGGTTTCAGTCAAGATTTAAAATGAGAAAATAAAAGCTAGACCCAGGCTGAGTTGGCAAACTATACATTAAAAAAGAAACTTGCTCTGCCAGTGCTAGCCCTGAGAAAGGGTGACACCTCAAAAACTGCTGGTACAGGAAAGGCTAATTGCTAGCTTGGAAGCTTTGAATACCCAGGACAAAGGGGACTTCCCAAGTCGACATCAGCCATTCGTCTTGGCTCCAGGCTGAGACAGTGGCAGGCTAAGACTCTCAACTTTCAAGTGGGAGGGGCAGTAAACTTCAGTCAAGAGAGAGGCCCCTCATCCTGCTTCAAAGGAATTGACACTTGCTTACAGTTGGGGAAAAGAAAAAAATAACTGATAACTGACAATAGACTTCCTGTTAGTTTTTAAAAGCCTATTTTGTAACTGAACTTTAAAGACATTTAACTTTGCAGCAAGAATGAGAAAAAATATGAAAGTTGGTCGTTTTTTAAATCAAATGTTATGCTTTTTCACATAACATTTTGTACACACATCCCAGGGGTAAATGCGCATCTGTGTGCAAAGTTGGGAAATTTTAGGCCAAATCTTTCATGGTGAAAATTGCCAAAATGTACCAGAAAGGCTAAACCAGGTCCCACAGACTTGGGGTATGGATTGAAATGTGACCCACACAATATGTAACCTGTGTATCTGATTTTGTCAGAGGTTATAACTGTATAAATATTTTCTGTGATCCAATCACCAGAGAGCAAGGCGGAAACTATGCTCTTGCCCAATCCTAGCATTATGGGTGTGGATAGTAAGCCTGCCCCTGCCGTATACTTCAGTGATGTCATTTGGCAGGATAAATAAGGGAACCTGACAGCACACAAACGCACAGATTCCTGACTTTCTTCTTGACTTCATGTGTGGCGTCCTGTTCCTGATTTCTTCATTCTGCTGGACCCTGCTTCCAGAGTTCATTGTAAAGCGCCAAGGCCTATGCATTGTTGAACACCTCTTCTGCTAGGCCTCATATTCTAAAAATCTCAAAAATCCAAGGGAAACATCTTGATCCAGCTGGCTTGCTACCACTAAATGCATGCCTGCTGCCAACTCGCCATCCCACTGATCTCCAGTAACCAGAAAGGCCAGCTCAGCTGATCCTGTTCTGCCAGAGTTGCCCCGCTGTCCATGGTTAGACCTGATCTGTGTAATGACCAGAACCCTTGATGGTCCAAAATCCTGAATTAAAGTGGACTGTAAGTATTAATAGGAATCATAGCAAACCATAGCATACCTTGCCTTGCATTGTCCTATCTCAATCTCTAAACCATCCTATCCTTACCTTAATCAATTGTAACATTGTCCGAATCCTTATTGCAATCCTGTCTTTCATTTATCTTGCTAAGCGCCATTTCTTTAGTCATTTTTATCTTGTGTAAATCTTAAACTATCAATCCTATTTCGAGTGATCCGACTGATTCTGCTGGGGCGGGCACTGGGGATTTGATGTTGAAGTCATGAATCAACTTCAGAGCTTACTTTGTCCCTCCTTGGTATTCTAGCCGGAATGTTCTAGTCATAGAGTAAAACTATAGTAAATATTTTCTTGTCCAAACTGAGCTTCTCTTCTGTTTTCACTACCCGATTTTTCTAGAAACGCCTCTCATTCAACATTGCATATCCATCAATTTAACATGTGATTTTTGTTCTAAATTATTTTCAAACTTCCATTTATATTCAAAGTGTTTACTTTTGCTTAAACTATAGCTCATGATTGTTAGTATTTTTCAAATGTTGCTCCCATAGAGAGTTGTATTGATTTAAGAATTTTTGCACACATTCATTGTTTTACACAGACATTTCCGAATGTAATTTTAAAAGTGTAAGATTTTAAATCCGTTTTTCTCTCTTGTTTAGGGAGGGAAGGTTGTATTTGAATTCTGTTTATCATTCTTTATTCCTGATTATTTTCTGCTTCCGTATAACTAGTTAGAATTGTTTATTTGTGGGTTGAGGAATATTGCAGGGGGAAATCCTAACGTAAGTGCTACTTTTCCAAACGAGCCAAAAGTGTTGTTTTCTCTGTTTTCTATTTTGTGTTGATAAAGAGTGAATTGAAGTGCATTACCTACCTTACTATCCGTTATTGTCACCACCTTGGTGATTGCTGCTCCCTATTAAAAGTATGTTTGATTTCAATTTTAAATAAATAAATATTATGTTTACCAACCAGCCTGATTCCTGGTCCATTGTGACCTGGGGCATTTGAGAAGGGGTGTGATATGAGTGGTATATCACTCAGAATATTGAACTTATAGACATAATAAAATAAGCATTTCAGCTGTGCGCTGCATACTAGGCTGAGACCAGGGTGTATCGCCAGATTGAAATACTTAACAAATTGACTGTTTAGTATACTAAGTGCAAGTTTGGTAGCCATGAAGTGGGACACGCACTTTCTAAAGGGTGGGTATAAACCTAAATTTAAAGCGATGGAAGCTGTTGATAAAGCACCTTATCCTCGTAGTATACATGAATTGTGTTCTTTTTCTTTAGGATTGGGCGAGTATTGCAGCATCTGTTGAGCATTTTTCTGAAATTACCCAACCATTAAGAGAACTAATGAAGAAGAATGGGAAATTGATTTGTAGTGATGAGCATGAGCGAATTGTGGACACCATAAAGAAATGTATTCTTGAAGCACCTTTAATGGGAGGTTTTGTACCAGGAAGAAAGTCCATCACTGTGGATGGTAGTGGAAAGGGGTTAGGTGCTATCTTGTCTCAAGTTGAAGGGGATCCGGAGAAGATCATGTTTGCCTTGAGAGCCATAAGTGACACAGAGTCCCATTATTATGTGATTGAGAGGGAGTTAGTGGCATGTTGTTGCGACATAGAACATTTCATACAGTATGTGTGGGAGAGAAACATTCCATTAAAACCTTTAATTGAGGTTTTGACAGTTAAAGGTAGGTCCAAAGTTACGCCAAGGATTGTCAAACTAAGTCTGAAGTTGTCGGAATATAATTTTGACAGAATATTTTCAGTGGAAGAGAAATTGCATTGCAAATGTTTAGTCTAGAATGCCATTGCAAGAGGAGGTGGAGGATAAGTTCAAAGGTTATTTCATGGTTAGAGATGAGTTGACGGTTGAAGGAGATTCGGTCTTGAGGGGGAATAAGATGATAACCTACGGTAGTGTTGAGGGGGGAAATTATTATGTTCGCCCATGACGGTCATCTTAGTATGTCAATAACTAAAAGGAAAATTAGAGAAAAATGTTGGTGGCCTGCTAAGGATGCACAAGTAGAGAAATGTTTGTGGTTGTGTTCAGTGTGCAATAATTGTGATAGGAATATGATCACCAAGAAGTCACTGTTAACTCCTATACCGGTTCCTGAAGGACCATAGATGGAATTGGCCATTGATGTGTTAGGTCCTTATGAGGGGCTTAGCTGTGGAAATACGTTCTTATTGGTTTTGATTGACAGATACACTAAATGGCTGGAGGTTGCTTTTGTAGATTGTGTTACGTCCAAAAGAGTTATCGATTTTTATTATCTTTTTTTGGAGAAGATGTTCAGGAGTCCCAAGTGTGATTTTTGAGGGATAATGGGCCACAATTTGGAAGTAAGGAAATGAGTGATTATACTACTAGTATGGGTTTTGAGTGGAAGTTTTCATTGGTATACCACCTAGAGATGAATGGCATGGTGGAAAGGCTGAACAGAGTCATTGGAGATTGTGTACAATTGGCTTTAGCTAATGGATTGGACTGGAAGGGAAATCTGTGTGATTTGTTGTGGAGCGTGAGAATAACACCACATAGTACTACTGGAGTGTCACCGCCTGGTTAATGAGGTACAGAACCTAATTGTAAGTTTATGTCCATTTTGGTTGAATTATGCTTTAGGCAAACCTGTGGTCAATAAGGATTTTGTGGCTAATAGGATGTTGCTAAGTCACTGGAAATCTAAGGAGTATCACAACAAAAGGTTTAAAGGTAGTATTGCTTGGAATCGGGATAATTTCCGGATAGGTGATGTGGTCAGAGGGAGTAAGGGAAGGTTTGGTGGTAAGGGAGCTTCTACATTTCCAATCCTGTGAAGGTCATTGAGTGTTTTAAAAAAGCGATCAGGGTGGAAGGTGGAGCTGTTTTGAATCTCAACATGGTGTTCAAACTGTTGAAAGAAAAGGAAAACAATGATATTGTTGTGAGACAATGGGATCATTGGGATTACCCTGTAAGGGTTAAGAGAAGACAGTGATTATCGTAATCAAGATAGGAATGAGAATGCAGATTTGGATATTCATCCTGTCCACAATGAGCATAAGAAAAGTGCTAGAGGGCGAAGGTTACATAGCAAATTTCAGGAGTTTATAATGTATAAATAATTACTAAAAATGATTATTTTTTTCCCAGCAGGTTAATAACATCTATTTGTTGGAGGGAATATCATCTTAAGGACAGCATTTCTTCAAATGTCGATTTTTGTAGTTTTTTGTTTTATTCCTGTATATATTTTTTTTAAGGATTTGTGCCTCTTTATGCTATATTGTGTATATAGTTATTATTTTCACATGATAAGCAGCATTTCTTTTCATTTGTTAAGGGGAGGGGGACGTGTTACATTTTGTATGGTGGTTCTGCTGACAGAGAAAAGACTGGCCGAACGTACGTGTGCCAAAGGTCGGAATGTAGAATGTTTTTATGGTGGGACGGAATTGAGGTTCTGGGTTAGGAGTTCAAAGATTGCTTGCGAGTAGATAGCAACATTGTCAGTGGGGCCCGGCATCTTGTTACACACTTTTTCTTTATTATACAATAAAGACTACTAACCACTGCGGTTTCCATTGGTTGCTTCACCTCTCCTAGCATTTCCCCACATTTAACCTCTGAAAGTACTGGGATGAGGAAGAGGAGACTGAGAGTAATGAACACTAAACCTTCATTTTACCACTCTGGTACTGGGACAAGGAAGATGCCTGCAGAGTATTGTCAGGCATGCCCCCTTAATCATAGTCTGGCAAGCCCAATTGAGGATCCACACCTGCAACCTGTCAAGTGATTGCAGATGTATAAAGAGAGAGCCAGAGAATAGCAGCGGGAGAAACAGGGAGGCCTCTGGGGGAGAGACCAGCAGGGGACCCTTTTCAGAAGGAGGCAGCTGTGGTGGGACCTGTGGAGGAGCCAGTACTCCAGCCAGCAGCCCAGAGAACCTGTAAAGCCCAAGGCTAATTGGGCCGTTGGGCTGTCACAGGCATGAGAGCCTCTGTGGTGAGGAACCGGCAGCTGGATCTTCGAGCGGGTTGGCGAAAGAAGGATGCCCTCTGCATCTGTGCACAGGCAGCAGAGCTACCGACGTGTCCAAGACGTGCCCCGGTGTGCGAGAAGAGCTTGCAGAAGCTGGCCCACCGACCTACGAAGCCGGGGCATTCCTAGCGGGCTGCAAATAGGTAATGAATTACCGAACCCAATGGAAACTTAAAATTAAGCATATCTAATACCGAACTGAAGGGAAACTTGAAATGAAGCATACCTAATGCATATTGAATACCGAACTGAATGAAACCTTGCAATTAAGCTTATTTTATGCAGAATTGAGTAAAACTGTGTGGGGAAAAGCAAATAGCAGAGGACAGCCAAAGGGAAAGTGCCCATATGAAAGCAACCTATGGAAAAGAGCCCAAGTGTGAAACAGTGCCATAGAAAGGTGGGACATGAACAAGACCACCACAGAGTGAACTTTGAGTACATGTAGTGCGGCAAGGCCAAAGACTGGCAAGAGTTAAGACACGCTATAGCAGAGCCAAGAGGCTAATCAGGAGAAGCCACAAGAGCGTAAACGCTGCACATACAGCCAAGAGGCCAACAAAGAGAAACTACGGGAATGTGACTCTGTACACAGGGACAAGTATAGAAGAACCTGTGTGGGCTGAAGAGCTTAGGGATCCTAGCTTCCCAACCTGTGATGGGTGGACCGTGTGGTCTGACAACTATGCCTAGAATCGTGAGCCGTGAATTGGGAGAACCAAGGACATTGTGAAATAAACCAAGGAGAAGCACTGCAAGTGAACTGGTGATGCAATCCAAAAGGAGGGTCAGGTTGATCTTGAGCTGTGTTTGAAAAGACTGAAACAAGTACAAGTGACTGAGTTAAAGTCTTGGGGAATGCAACCCTGAGACTTGAAGAATTGGAAGTATTATCTTGAATGAAGTGTCAAGACCCTTTTCTTTTGAACTGTGTTGCTTGGAACTTGGGGAAGGGTACCCTGAGGATTGTGTGGAACTGCATTCCCTTGAACGCGAGAAAGGTAATTTTGAGACTTTTGTGGAACTTTCTTGAACTTGGGTGAAAAGGAAGCTAAGAACTGGAAGAAGCTCAGAACCTTGTCTTAATTGCAATTTCTTTCATTATTGACATCCCTACACATTGCGTAGCTTTCGTTGTGAGGGCAAGGATAGGTTTTGGACACAGACTGACTTTTAGGTTGAACACATTCCTTAGTTTTGTTCAGGTAGGGAAATCCCACCTTAGCATAGGGCAAGTTAGGCCTTCTACCATCCTGAAATTTAAGTTAATACACATCTTTTGCTTGAACTTTGTGTGGTATCTGTGTCTTACTTTGTGATGCCTTAAAAGGTATTTCTACCCCTATTCCACTGACCAAGAGAACACAAGTGGATGTTACCAGTATAGAAACACCAGGAAGAGGGTGAAGAAAAGGTTTATGGGTGAGCCTGGTGAGACATCGTATCCCCCTTTCCCTTATGAGAACCAACGTAACTCTCCTCTGGCCTTTATTGGCTATTGTAAAACAACTCCCCTCATTCAACCTACTACAGTACTGGGGCGAGGAAGAGGCGACTAGGAGTAGTGAACACTAGTAACCTATTTCACCAAGACGCCTGCAGAGTTTTGTTATGGTCGGGCATGTCCCTGTAATTAGTCGGGCATGTCCCTGTAATTAGTCGGGCACGTCAAATTGGGAACTCGGTGGTTGCAGGTGTATACGAGGGGAGGAAACTGGCAACACTCAGACCAGTAGGGAAGCCTGTGTGGGAGAGACCAGCAGGGAGTCCTGTTTGCGAGGCAGCAGCCACGGTGGGTCCTGCTGGGAAGCCAGGTCGCTGGCGGACGATCCCAACCAACTGTGGAGCACAGGAACAGGAGGGTTGTAAGAAAACCACAAGTTTGGGAACCTCTGTGGTCTGATACGCAGCCAGAGCTGCGGACAAAGAATAGGAAACCAAGAAGCAATCAGCGTCCATGGAAGAGAAGCCGAGCTGCCGGGAAGAGCAGAAGAGCATCCGAAGCACGAGTGGGGATCTTGAGTAAAAGAAAGCCAGTGGGTGGAGCTGAATATAAGCAGCACAGCTGCCCAGAGGGAACGCCAAGGACCCGTGGGTGAAGGGGGAAAGTCATTCAAACCGGGCCGCTCCTGGGGCTGTGGAGATGCAAGGCAAACGCTGAATAAAGAAAACTGCATGGAACTAATGAAATTAACCAGAGGCCATGGGTTGGGTGAAACTTAAGCGGCAAAGCAAATAATAACATGAATACCGCACTGAATGAAACCTTTGAGTAAAGGTACAACAAGATGAAAAATCAATATAAAATGCAGTGTCTGTTTGAAATCAAAGTAAGCGGCAAGAAACCAAGAGTGGAAGATTGCAAGAGAGCATTGCTTCAAGGTGGTAAGGGAGTAAGATAAACCATTAAGTGAACTTTTGTGCCTGAGTACAGTGTGACAAGGCCAAGGACTGGCCCAGGCTGTGTGACGCTGTGGCAAAGCCAAGAGGCTGACCAGGAGAAGCCAAGTGAATGTGAACATCCACACAGGAGTGAGGGCAGAAGAACCTGTCTGGGTCAAAGACCCTAGGGTTCCTAGTTGCTTGACCTGTAATGGGTGGACTGTGTGGTCTAACAACTGCACTTAGACCAGGGAACACTCAATAGTAAAAGCCAAAGACCTTGTTAAAGCAAACCAAGATGGAGTGAGATGTTTGAATTGTTAAGCTTATCCAGAGGGAAAAGTAAGTTGATTTTGGAGTTGTTTTGAATATTGGAAGAAGGAAGCCAAGCAGAGGTTGGCAAGTTGAAGTATTGGGGAAGGGAACCTTGAGGCTGGATGAACTTTAATGTTGTCTTTAGGACGGAACCCTTGATACTCTTTTCTTTGGAACTGTGTTGCCTTGAACTTGGGGAAGGGAACCACAAGGAATGTGGAACTGTTTTGTACTTCAGGTAATCCAGACTTGTGGAACTTTCTTGAACTTGGGGAAGGGAAGCTAAAAAGGAATCTAGGAGCTGGCTGGAAGAAGCTCAGAACTGTGGGTTGATCACCAACCATTTTTATTGTTGACATCCCTACACAATGTTTAGCCTTCACAACTAAAACAGCTAGTAGTGTATCCATTGTGCACAAACAGAGTGTGCAGTCCAGGATAATAGGCGAGATGCCACTCAGTCAGGTGGTGGGTCGCGGTGCACCATTTGGCCATGATTGGGAACCAAGTCCAGTGGACCGATTTCGTCAAATTCATTGATTGAACAATTTCAATCAGTTATGTATTGTGATGGTTTTTAGTGACTTTCGGTGGCTTTGTAAAGTAGCAAATATTTCCCACTCTTTATATGCATTTATACAGCATCTTTGCCGAGGCGTTTTCCATTGTGATCAAAACATTATTGGGGCAACTAATGATGTTTGAGGAGGAACACGAGTGTAAGTAGGAGCATGGTGAGATGGCAATGATTGTGCAGGAATAGGGTTGGAACTCCCTGCAAAGCCATTCCATGAAGAACTGGTGCGTATCTGCCCCCTGAGCAAAATTTGACCCCGGTTCACCCACTTTTTTTTTAAACATGTTTTTATTCGGTTTTTAACATAACAATTACACCACACAGAGCAACAGGCTCAAATACAATGCTCACCCCTCTCCTTCCCCTGCCCCCCGATTCCTCCCACCACCCCGCTCTGTCCTTCAACTCCCCCCGCCTGCCCATCTGTCATTCAAGCAATCGTGATTATTACATCTCCCTCCTCCCGTTCTTGTGCATTCTCATTAACTTCTATGTTCACAAACAGTGTTACCGTCGGCGCTATCCATCTCTGTAAACGTATTCCGGGCTCCTCTGTTTGCTCTCTTAAGTGCTTTCTCCCACACCCCTGTCTCTGCCGTGCATCACTTCTACAGGTCCCGCCACCATCTGCCTACGCTCGTTGCTCTCGTATCTTTCCATCCCATGGCTATGCTATGCTTCCCTGTAATATATATCAAGTCTCTTAATTTATTCAACGGTTTCTTTCTTATTCCTTTTAAATCGTCCTAGCATGCAGTCTTCCGCCGTTTGGATATCAAGGTCTATACCGCCCTGGGCTACCTTTTAATGCTACTTCTTCCCAAAAACCTTGTACCACCGGGCATCCCCAAAACATGTGTGTGAGCCCCGCCTACTCCCCCTTACACCTGGTGCACACTTGTTTCACAGCCCCTTTGAATGTGGAAACCACAGCCGGTGTAAAATACGCCCTGTGCACAATATACAATTGTAATCTGGCATTTTTGGAGACTTTCTTATGGTATCGCTCAATCCCCCTCCACTCCTCCTCCTCCTCGAATGCCCTCCCCAGTTCCCTCTCCCATTTGCTTCTACCATGCTGTTGGGCCCAAGCAGTACAGCTCAGCAACACATACATTCTGGACACCTTGTGTCCCCCTTCAGCCACTGTAGGAATCATCACATCTGCATTTTCAATTTCCCCCTCCATGTCATAAGGCCATCTTCAGTGGAGTAATCCGAGGACCGTAATGTGTAGTAAGAACTGGTCTGCCTGTATCCCGGACCCCTTCCGCAATTCCTCAAAGGTTTTCCATCTCCCCTCACCCCTCCGATCACCCACCGTAGCTACTCCATACGTCTCCCACCTTGCCTCTATTGTGTTCCTGTCCCCAGCTCTGTATCCCAGCACTGCCACTATTGGTATCTGCGGAGCGAGCGGGTCCGCCATCCCATCCACCCTACAAGCCCTGCGCCAGATCTGAATGCCCAGTTTCACCAGGTAACCGTTCACCATCTGTGTCCCCACAGGGCCCCAGAGGAGCTCTCTCAGGTGCCATCCCTTCAGCGTGGGCTGCAGCAGTGTTGTCTCAATCGTGGATTCATCCGCCAACCATTTCACCACGTGCCGCAGCTGACACGCCAGGAAATACAGCTCAAAATTTGGGACTTGTAGCCCTCCCTGGTCATACGGTCTCTGCAATGTATGACGAGCCACCCTATGCTGCCCATCCTGCCACAGGAACCTTCTGCATAACTTCTCCAGTTCCCATCCTGCCACAGGAACCTTCTGCATAACTTCTCCAGTTCCCTGAAAAAGCGCCCTATGTCATATGGGACATTCCTGAAGCAGTGCATTAGTTGTGGCAACGCCACCATTTTTAGCAGTGCTGCCCTCCCCATCACCGACCTGGGTAGTTTGCTCCAGAACCCCATGGAAACAACTAAACCTGCCTTGGCATGCATTGTGTTATACTCGTGCTCTTGGGAAGGGTCTCAGTGGATGTTAATACCCAGATATCTAAATGGAGTCCTGCACCAGGGTAGGGGGAGAACCGGCAGTGTCTGCTTCCAAGGAGGCAGAGGCCGTCAAAGGGAACAGGCACGATTTCATCTTGTTCACTTTAATACCTGTAAGCTTGCTAGAGTTATCTAGCACCTCCATCATATATGGCAAGTTCACTTCGGGTCTTGCACGTACAATAAAACATCTGCATACATCGATATCACATGTCTGACCCCATCCCATATTCCTTTCTCAAATATGCCATGGGTTCTGCTGCCAGTATGTGTAACCTCAGGGACAACAGGCATCCCTGCATAGCCTCTGTACAGTTGCCAAGCCACTGAGTATCTCTTGCCCGTCTTGAACCTGTCCATTGGTGACGTGTATATTGGGCGCACCCATCGCATGTTCTGTGGACCAAACCCAATTTATTTTTCCATTGTTGCGTATAACCAGTCACAATGCACCAAATCGAATGCCTTAACGGTGTCTAGGGAGGCTACAGCACCTTGGATAGGACTGTCTGTCGTGCTTTAAATCACATGGTGGAGCCACCTCAGGTTTTCCCAGATACTCCTGCCAGGTACATACCCTGTCTGATCTGGTGGATCAGCTTCTGTATCACTCTCCATTGCCTGCCTGCCAGGACTGCGGTTAGGATTTTGCTGTCCTGATTCAATAGGGACAATGGTCTGTAAGATCCACAGTCCGGTACATCCTTGTCTGGTTTAAGCCGCGGCACTATCAGGGCTTCTCTCATACTTGCGGGCAATAACCCAGTCTCAAACGACTCATTGTATACCTTTGTCAACAGCGGCGCCAAAATGTCCACGTACGCCTTGTAGAACTCACCCGGAAGACCATCCGTACCCGGCGCATTCCCTGTAGGTAGAGAAATGATAATGGCCATCACCTACTCTGGTGTTATAGGAGTCTCTAGTGACTCCGCCTGGGAGTCCTCCAGACTGGACAAATCTGCTCGAGTACATCCTGTATTTCTTAGGCCTTGCTTTCCTGGGGCGCTGCATATAATGCTTTGTAGTATTCAGAAAACACACCGTTTATCCCCTCCTGTGTCCCACTTCCTCCATCTTCCCATTTCTGACTAGACAAATAGGAGGCCTAACGGTCTCACGCCTGCACAGCCAAGCCAGCATCTTCCCTGGCTTGTCCCCTGATGCATGGTTCCTCTCCACGTGTTTGGCATAATTCAACTTTCCCAGCCTGTCCCATTGTGAGAGCCCGGTTTTTCTTAGTGATATCATCTCCTCCAGCTGCTGCTGTCCCACCAAGGCCTCGGCCCCCCCCTCCCTCTCCCTCAATGCCCTCTCAGTTTTCTCCAGTTCCCTCATCAGTACCTTTTTGATTACCACTTTATATGCCTCCCAGACTGTGCTCACCTCATTAACGCTGGGTCACCCACTTCTTGTTCGCCGACTCCAAGAAAGAGGCAGACCGACGGGGTGACCAGCAGGTCAGAGCTGTGTGCTGTTAGCACACACACCACCTAAGTCTCTGCCCAGCACCCTGTCTGACCTTTCCTTGCTGCATATTGTTGAATGCACTGAAGAGCGACCCTCGTCTATGACAAGACACTGTATTCTGTTTTTGGTAGTTGTAACAAGCTTGCTGGAGTCACGTGCTCGATTTCATGTTTATTCTCTTCTTGAAGTTGAAAGTTAAACATAACAGGCTACACGAGAAAACGTCTATCCGTCCATTTTATTACTTTTCAGTCACGGACGCCAACTGACATTCTGCATCTCGTCGCAGCATATGTCCCAACTTCACCCTCATTTGGGATGATCAGTGTGGTACTATTTGACAACCTCATGATTAGCGCAACCACCAGCAGTGTTATGCTTGGTTTCAAAACTGCACAAAGAAACCCATCTGCCAGAAATGTTAAGTATAGGCCATTTTAGCCAACAAAAAGCATATGCCACCGTGCCACTCAGTAGGCATGCCTGGAAGTCTACATTTAGTCCAGAGGCACTTGGCAAAGCCTTGTGGGTATTTAAATTTGCTCAAGCTGAAAGGTTCCGAAGGCTCTGTCACATACAAGCCAGTACAGATTTCAGCAGCCAGCTTTAAGTCCCAAAGTTATCTGACGTGTTTGATACATAGACTGATAGAAGCATTGCGTATTGATTCCAAAAAGGAATAGCAAATACAGGAGACTCAAAGTACAAAGGTCGATAAGTAACCTAGATTGGCAAAGAGACAGGTAATGATTATTTTAGGTGTATTATTTAATAAAGTCAAAATGTATGTTAGTCCTATGCCGTCATGCACAGCCGAGGCTGCCCGAACGCAGAGAATGCTCGCTTGAAGCTGTTGGGTAAGGATATACAGTGGTCCAATTCGCATAGCTTCACCTATTGTCACCACTAGAGGGAGCTGTAGGCTTAGGATATATAGTGGTTGTGGTGCTGCCCCTTTAAGGGTCCGCACATGGCAAAGTGACGTTTCACTCCGCCGAGTCCGTATAAATAAACAGGGCGTGTCCCGGCCGCATCAGAGCGACCGGGGAGCCAGAACTAGTAACATTGCCTGCGTGTGAGTGTGTGTCTAGGAGGGGGTTCATGGCAGCATGGGTGTGCACTGGGACGCACATGCAACAGTGTTGATGAGTCGGGATCTGCAACCCGGGCACGGCGGTGAAACCGGTGGTGATTTAATTGATTTTTATGATGATTTCAGCGTTCGAAATGCCGCGGAAGGGGGTGCAGACCACGCTGCTGGCAGCCATTTTGCATAAAGGGTCCAGGATGGTCGCTGCTCGATTCTAGGGTGACGGTCAGCCATCCAAGCTCAATTTGTTGACACTTTAGCGGCGGACAGCTGCTAATAGCACATGAAGTACTTTTTTGGCGCAAATGTGTCACATTTTCCTTCATTTTTGTCAAATGTGAGGCGAGGAGCCCGGGAGGCCTGCTGTTCCTTTGTTGCTTTCCCTGATTCCACCCTACTCCATTTTGGGACAACTGGCTAGCTGATTCCTGTGGCCTGGCTGGCCTATTCATGTGGCTGTGACAACGGCATCTTCCTTCTGGGACTGTCATCAGTTTTCCACCATTTTCATCGTCCGTGGAGGCTCCAGTTCCTTGATGTTGCCCTGCCTCAAGGGGTTAGAAGCCCACATCGCCAGAAGAGGGTGATTGAGTTGCGGCCCTATCTGTGATTTGGGTGGGGTGCGTGTGCGCTCATAGCCATGAACTGTCAGGCTGACCAAGGAGAGCCTTTGCGTGGACCACCGGCCCCGGGGGCCTCAAGCATTGGCCCTGATGAGACCACCAGGGTCGCTGCAGCCAATCCCTGAGTTTGATATCTCGGGTGCCCTGTCCAGCCTGGGGCCCCGATGGGGAAAACGTGGATTGGTCGCCTTGACATGTACTTTAGGGCCACAATGGAAACCAACGATGACAGTAAGCTGGCCACCCTGTTGTACTCCGCTGGGCCTGCGGTGCACAAAGTCTTTGAGTCCCTTTAACCGGCAGACACCTCATATGATGCTGCTAAGGCTGCGCTCCACAACTACTTCCTGCCGCTGGCAAATGTGGACTATGAGCGGTTCGTGATGAGGTTGACCCGTCAGAAGGACGATGAGACTTTGGACAGTTTCTATGGCCGACTGCGCCGGCTGTCAGTGACATGTGCCTGGGACAACCCTAACATGATGGTCAGGGATCAGTTGATCCAGGGGTGTGCATCTGGCAAGCTATACCGCCAGTTGCTGCGGGAGCCAGACATCATCCTGCCACGCATCCTTGAGTTGGAACAAAGCCAGGAAGTTGCTGAGGTGGGAACGTCCAAAATGGAGGCCGGGGTGCGGCCTGGCAAAACAGAAGTAGTATGTGCCATTGGCTGTGGAATGGGTGGGTGAGGTGCCCAAAGATCGGGGGGCAACATCCGGGATCGAGGGGGAAGTTTGGTTGAGTCGTGTGTAATGTGTGGTTATGACCTGCCCTATCCTGCAGAGTGCCTGGCAGCTGGGAAGGCATGCGGCCGGTGTGGTCTGGCTGCTCACTATGCCCGAATGTGTCGAGCTCCCCTGCCTGTGGTGGTGCCGAGAGGTCCGGTCTGGCTATTTTCGGCAGTCTCAGTCCCCCAATGTCACACAGGTGGACCAGGGCGAAGAGGGTGTCCGACTTGAAGATGAGGAGGAGGAACACATTTTCTTTGTGTCTAACACGGGGGTCCTACGCTCAAAGACTAGGCGGCAACCGAGGTGTCTGGTAACCGTGAACAAGTCTCCTGTCCCGGTCGACACTGGGGCTTCTGTAAACGTAATGGCGAGAGAACACTATGATGCCATGGGACCACCACCACCGCAGCTGGCTGCCCCCAAGGCGCGTAGATTCACGTTCGGAGGGTCTCAACCCATTCCGCTGGACGGAGCGTGTGTGGCCGAAGTGGGACATGGGGACTCTCGCATAAGAGCTGGCTTTTATGTAACAATGGTGAGCAGCAGCACCCTCCTGAGTTGTGCGACAGCCGAGGCCCTGGGAATCGTCAGCTTCGCATACTCTGTGTATGTTGAGGACATTCAAATGCTTCTGGACAGGTACTCTGCAGCATCGACGTGTGGCTTTCCACCTGCGGGAGCTGATTGACAAGGAGTTGGACTGTCGGGTCAGCCTCGACATCATCGAGCAGGTTGAAGGCCCAACCCAGTGGGTGTCCCCCATAGTCATTGCTCGGAAGCCAAAGCAACCAGATGCGGTGAGGATCTGCGTGGATATGCGCCTCCCCAATAAGGCCATTGAGAGAGCGGCATCTGACGCCTACCATCAATGATATCATCACTGAACTGCAGGGTGCCCTCTTCTTTTCTAAGCTGGACTTAAGGGCCGGGTACCACCAGGTCGTGCTGCATCCTGAATCAAGTTACATCACAACATTCATCACACATTGTGGTTTGTACTGGTACAAAAGACTGAGCTTTAGGGTGTCCTCGGCTGCGGAAGTGTTTCAAAACATTATCCGTTGTGCCCTGGTGGACCTAGACACCGTCCTCAACATCAGTGATGATATCCTGGTCTTTGTGAAGTCAGAGGCAGACCATCTCCGGAAGCTGGCCAAAACGTTTGAACGGCTCCAGTCACCGGGCCTGACCCTGCACCGCGATTAGAGTGAGTTCCACGGTAAAAGACATCAAGGAGGCACGACCGCCAGAGAACATGTCGGAAGTGAAGAGCTTTCTGGGCATGGTCACGTACTGGGGCCGTTTCATCAGGAACTTGGCCGCTCGGTTGGAGCCTTTGAGAGCCCTCGCAAAGAAAGACCCCATGTGGCAGTGGGAGCCGCTGGAACAGGCAGCATTCGAAGATATCAAGAGTGCTCTCACTGCTAATGACACCATGGCCTTCTTCGACCCGGCCTTGCAGTCGGAGATTGTGGTGGACGGTAGCCCTTATGGCCTGGGGCCGGTTCTGACCCAAGTTGACGCCAGCTCAGGAGTCCGGACGGATGGCTTACGCAAGCAAAGCGCTCTCGGAGACCGAGCAACAATACTCCCAGATCGAGCGGGAGGCCCCGTCTGTACTATGGGGTTGTCGGCACTTCAGGCTATATGTCCTGGGGCGGCCGGTGATGGTGTTGACAGATCATAAGCCCCTGCTGCCCATCCTGGCAGGCTCGTCCTCAAAGCCCCCGGCGAGGATTGAGAGATGGATGTTGGCGCTACTGGAATATGGGGTCTCGCTGGTCTACAGGCTGTGAAGCAATAACGCAGCGGACTACTTGTCGTGCCACCCCAGAGTAGTCCCTGAGGATCAGGAGAACACCTGTGCTGAAGAGGCAGATGCTCATTTCCAGCTAGTGGTGGAGGCAGCTACTCCTAACTCGGTGCAGCTGGCAGACTTAGAAGCAGCAGCTGCCCAGGACAAATGTTTCCTCATCTTGAAGTCTGCCATTCAATAAGGGTCCTGGAGGACTGTGCTGGACAATCTCTCATTTCGGACCCAAGGAGGCCAAAGTTACCCTCAAACAGCTGTGGAAGATGAGGGAGGAGCTGACGTTCTCTGGGAGTGGTCTCCTGCTCAGGGGTGACCGGATCGTGGTCCGCAAGCAAAAATGCATCTGGTCATTGAGTTGGCCCACCAGGGACATCAAGGCGCTGCCAAAACAAAAGCTTGGCTGTGCCAGAAGGTCTGGTTCCCGGAGTTAAAGAGGCAAGTTGAGGAGTTTGTCGCATCGTATGTGGTGCGTCAGGTGGCCTGACCAGCACAATGGGAGCCTGTCATTGAAACCATGCCTCTGGGCACGAAACCATGGCAGGTGGTGCATGCAGATATTGGCTCCATGACCCGCGAGACACACTTCCTTGTCGTGGTGGGCGAATGGACTAGGTACCCAGAGGTGGCGTTCAAGTCTGTGGCCTTTGAGAATGTGGTGATGACGATGGAAAAGATCTTTGCTGCTCATGGCCTCCCCAAGGTGCTGTGCTCGGATAACGGAGCACCCTTCCAGGGGCAGAGCTTTGCCAAGCTAATGGAGGATTATGGCATCCACCACAGGAAGGTAACCCTGCTCTGGCCTAGGGCGAATGGAGAAGCGGAAAGGATGATGAGGACCCTTAATAAAGTGTTCTGCGTCGCTCAAGGGCAGGGCGAGTGCTTGCAGAGGGTGCTGTATCAATTCTTGCACGGGTATCGGACCGCTCCGCACACATCCACCAGGGTCGTGCCAGCAGAAGCCCTGCTTAAGAGGTGCCAAAGAGGACTGCTACCCGAAGTGGGTGAGAAGGTGCCGGTGGTAATTGACGATCAGCAGGTGGAAATGGACAGGAGGCTCTGGACAGAGCAGGAGAACCTCCGGAGGGGACTCACGCCCCAGCAGTTGGCTTCCGGGGATTAGGTGCTAGTAAGAAACGGGCATCCGCACGGGAAGCTGTCACTGACATATGAGCCAGGGCCAATAGATGTGGTGGCAGTGAAGGGGTTGATGGTCACGGCCTTGGATGGAACTGCGTCTGTCACCCGGAATGCCAGCTTCTTAAAGAAACTGGGGGAACCTCGGACGGAGGTGACCCCGGGCAGGACATGATGGAGGTTCCGGATGAGGGCGGGGGTGTGGACTTCCTTCCCGACTCTCTCTGGCCAGAGGGAGCCCTGCCAAAGGAATTACCGTCCAGGAGGCTGGCAGGGCCAGGCCGAGTGCAGGTGCAGGAGTGCCTATCTGGGAGGCGGGCAGGAGGTACCCCCTGAGGACAGGGCGAGAGAAACCTGTCCACCTCAGTTACTATGTCCTGGACACGTGAGTCTGGAGCAACATCTGGGGGGTCCTGCAGTTGGTGTGGGAATCTGGGTGGTTGCCATTAAAGGGGTCATTGAGGGGTGTTCGTTCTGGAGTGTTATTGGCATTTGTAGAAGTGTTTTGTTATATTGGTTTGTTGTTTGTCCACATGGAAAAGGAGGAGTGTGGTGCTGCCCCTTTAAGGGTCAGCACGCGGCAGAGTGACGTTTCACTCCACCGCGTGCGTATGGGGCGACCGGGGAGCCCGAACTAGTAACATCGCCTTGGTGCGAGTGTCTGGGAGGGGGCTCACGGCAGCGTGTGTGTGCGCGCACTGGGACGCACATGCAACAGTGGTCCTACTGTGTCAATGAAAGCCTGCACTTTGGCCTGGGTACACAGCCTATACATTACTATTATACATTTTTAATAGCGTAAAATTAGTGTGGGAGCAACAGGTTGGAAGTATGGTATGAGCGAACGTCATGGAAGTTATGAAATTGGTAGTTGCAAATACATGAGATTGAGGTCTCGGACGGGAAACTGGGAGACATTTTTAAGGTTGTGAGCTGAAAGAATGGACTGCACACAAGGTAGATAGAATATGAGTGAGGACAAGCATAGGGCGAACACACAGGAGAGAGGAATGTTTCGATTTTTTAGGCTAGATGTAGTGGTTTGTATACTTTCCACAGTTGTAAAAACACTGGTACTCCCAGCTATGCAGCGGTACTGAAGTGGTTCATATTGAATCCATGCTGAAGACCTTGAAATGCAGAACATGTGTTTTGTTTTTTTTACACTGCTTTAGTTATTAACTTCCTTATTTCTTTTTCTTTGCAGAGCTATTTAATAGGTTGTGATGAATTCATGAAAAACAAGTGGTTGATGGCGTATATACTGGTGCTTACAGTGTCCTTTGCTGATTGGATGGCTTCGTTGTGCATGCTTTGCAAAGAGGTAAGAGCTATAAACCCTTTTACATGTCCGACTGTCACGAATCCGCATAGTCCTCTTCGGCTCCACTGTACTCGTCAGAAGCTGCCCCACCATGAGGAGTTTCACAAATGTTTACTGTTCAAGTGGAGTGTCATCTAACGAGGTTCTCATGGAGACAGCGCTCCAAACGAGATTGGTCACGATTCTGTACGTCGGATTCCAATTGCCCTGTTTGAAACTGGGATGTCTCCAATGTGGCCATACTTCGGGATGTGATGAGTAACATTTTTCCAAATTCTTTTGTTAACAGCTATTGTGTTTCAAAATTAGAATAATGGAAGATATGGGACCAAATGGGAGTGTTGCCATTCTTCGGTGTTTCATGGAGATTTTTGAAGGAAGAAATGGAGTAGGCGTTGACTTGTTTTTGGCTAAATAGAATGGAGGTTCCCTTAATATTGTTTGTTTTTCCTCTTGCCACCCGTTCCTTTTTTTCCATTTTAATCCACGGAAAGACTGCTGAAGTTTACCTCATGAGTACTCGCTGCATTAAGTCTAAAAAAGTATGTGGGCCACAGCGGGCCTACAGAGGCCTCTTTCAGGGCAAAGTCACTCCTAGGCTTCTTCCAGGATGGGCCTCCTTCTGCAACATGAGGCCGATTGCCTCAGATGGTGGGACCTTTTTTCTTTCTGGTGTCCAACAGTCTTTTTTTTTTTTTCTTGTAAATATTTTATATACATATGAGCTTTTGTACTGTATATGAAATTCTGCAAGCAAATGCAGTCCACTCTATTAATTTCTAATGCCGGTGAATTTAGCCCATTCTTACACTGTCCTTAGCCCACTACACTGTTCACTTAACCCATGAATAGCAAAAATGTACTGTAATGATCTATATCTGTAATGCCAATATATGTAACCGTTATTTGCGTAATGCCAATATTTGTAACCTTTATTTGCCCCTATAATACAAATGCCTCGTAACCACTATGCCTTCTCAGTAACCAGCTTTATGCTAATCTGTAACAGCGCTACGATGCCCCCGGGCTGATGTGTGCTTTAAAAATCTGAATAAATAAATACATTTCTCCATCCTCCTCATGTCTCCTGAATACTCAGTGACACCCCCACACATGATGATCCACCAAGGCTTTCAGACCCTGGCTCATCTTGTGCTGTGACAAAACCCTCCAAACCTGGTGCTCTCTGTCTACGGATTACAAAGTTAAGCTCCAAAACAGTGGAAAAACCACAGAGTTCATAACGCAAGCATGCTTTGAGGAATGTGCCCAGTGCAACAGTTGGAGTGAGGCTGGCTGAGGGGTGATTCTGTCTAATGCATAGCCCTAATCTATTCTGATTTTACCTGTAACCAAGAAAATAAATAAGATGATTTTCCACATAAGTGCCTCTGACTTGGTTCTTAGGTTTGTTCCTCATTAGCACCCTCGGCGGGGGAGCCAGCCAATCGGGAGTCATGGAACGCAGGCGACACTAATAATGTCAGCCCGCTTTCCAAGCCGCCTGATGGCAGGTTCCTTGGGAGTGTTGGGGGGGGTGTTGTAGCAGTATCCTTGTTTTTGAAGCATATCATTAATTTATCCATTGTATTGTCTTATTTATGTAGAAAGGGCTTTTTAAAACCTTACAATATACTTAAATTTCAGGAAACTAAACTAATTGTAAATTGACATGTATTATGTTCCAACTGTCTTATTTCCATTTTGATATTTTATGAAATTGAAAGTTGTGTGATTGTACATGTACTTTTATGGCTGTAGCTGAATTAAAGTTAATTTGAGTTGCAAAAACATTTTCAGAAAAATCGAACAAGGCATAATATATTAAATGTGATCTTTGTTTCTAGAAAATGTTCATTATTTGAATTAATGATTATACTTTAATATACCACCTAATCATGTATCGTACATCACTGATGTCCTCAAGAAATTCACTTCACCAATGGATGGGTCAAGAGATTTTCATGAACCTTTCTCTTGGGTTGATAGTGTGACATAGTTTGGGCTGCTGATTAAGGTAACTAAGGGTTCTTCTAGCTGGTTCCTCAGCCCCCCCACATCCCTCAGGACTCCCGCTACCTTTGCCCAGGCATCCCTAACTCCCAAGTTCTGCTTGAACACTAGATGGGTAACCCTAATATCTAGAGCAGCCTCTCTACCACGGGAGGGCCTAAAGACCAATCCTTCATCTTCTTACTCCCTCCGAAAGGGGTGTCCTACTCTAGCATTACCGACTAGTGACTAGATACTGTCGTCAATTCGAACATACACTCTCTCCCTTTTACTCCTGTTCACTCTTCTCCTTGATCTTGCATCTCCCTGTTCTCTACTTCCCTTCTACTGCTCCCTCTTTGATCTTCCTCCCTCCTGATTTCCCCATCTCCTTTCACCTCATACTCCCTTCCATTCTGCTTCCTTCCTCCACTCAGCTCCTACTCCCCTCCACCCTCCCTTTCCTTCTAGCTCTTTCTCTCCTCCCAACTTTTGCCTCCTCCTGTCGTCTCCCACTTACCTCTAGCATCTACCCTCCCCAGCGTTCTTCCTGTCCTCTCCCAATATCAACCTTCCCTGCTACTCTTGCTCTCTCACCCTTCTCCCCTCTCTTGCATGCCCCTATCGTCTACTACCATTTACTTTCCCAATCATAGCTGCACTTTTTCCAGTAGGAACCCCTCTTACACACAATACCTCACCAGTGCGCGCTGGGTCTGCATACCACTAGTTTCGGGCTGCAGTGAGTACTGAAACACTTGTGTATAGATGCCTTTCATGCCTTGAAACACTTGTGCTTAGGCGCGTTATGAATGCCATATAATATGATATCATATCATACTGTCTTTCTTAGCACGTGGCTGCTACAATCTACCTGGAGGTTGTCCGTTTCCTTCTGTGGCACCAGTTGATTGCTCTGGCAATGCATCTTTGTCTGGTAGTTCTAAAAAGAAACGGGTGTAGCCTGGCCCACAATGGAAGGTGCACGATGTTCAAAGGTGGCACCTGTTAATATATTCAAGCCCCCTCACGCCCAAACTCCCTCAACCCACCAGACGGGGGTCAAGCCCCAACACTGTCACACATGCAATATACTAAACGGTTTACTTTCTAAAAATATATCTAGTAGTATCAATTTCACGTTTACAATATTTGCACAGCCTTTAACTTTTTGGAATACAATGCAAACCTCCTTCACGCACTAATACAGATAACGTGTGTGTGATCCGAAACTTGAAGAAAGAAATATAGCATATTTGAAATTGGTAAGTCAGAAATGTATTGTTGAGCAGAAACATCCAATGAGTCGAAATCTGAGCTTAGACTTGCTTCCAAAGAAAAAATGTATACCTTTTGAATTTTCTTCCTATCTGGGATGATAATCGCAGATCTTCCATTGTATTAAACCTCTTCAGAGTTTCACATATTTCTTTATGGCTATTGTTGGATTAGCAACTAAATCAATACCTTTAAAGTTCTGTTGCAAAGTTTAAATTCTCAATATAAATCTAGTGAACCCTCCCATGTTTTTGTTTTGTTTGTATACTTCTTAATCCAAGTTCCATCCTTAAATTCCACACATTGCTTTACTGTGATGACATCACTTTTTTAATGAGCCGGTTTCTAGATGAATTAACCTATGTATTGTTAAGGTTATAGATGGCAGTTATTTTCAACTCGTGTAATTAATTTCCATGTTTTACTACCCAAAGAAACTTTAAATGTTATAGATAAGGCCTTTGTTTTCAGATATCCATTAAAAAAAAATCTAATTGTACATCTCAATATTTGTATTTATCTACTACTCTTGTGTTTTACCAAATACATTTCTCCACTTTGTTTTTTTACTAAAATAACATTATTGCAATGTTTGCAACGTGTTAGGTTGGGGGAAAGTTCTGTGCCTTTGCTCCATCCCTAAAAGATTCAACCATTAGACTTCACTATTGGTTTATTTCCCAAATGTTTGATATTTAGTGTTTCCAGAAGGGCCAACATACTCCAATTGCAGACATGTGCATATGTGTCTCCCGTGCCATGGCTTTCTCAAGGAAGAGGAATTCCACACAGATAACGGATTGATTTACATTTGTATGCAGTCAGTAAATCTTTATATAGTTTTCTCACAAACATTTATTCATCATTCATAGTGTTGTATTCTTTCTTCAAAAACAGCATCAAAACAATTCTTACTATTTCTTCACAGTAACACGATATCCAAAAATGAATTCACAATTTTCCTTTTTCTTAGCATTATATAGCTAATGCCTGGTTAGTTACTCTGTCAATAATGTTTGGTTTTTAACTAGGTTTTTCATAGTTTGGCACTTCATTTCCTACATTAAATCCAGTCCATACAGACGGTTATATCAGTTTGTCTTGGTAGTCATGGGATGTTAACTTCGTTGGTTGCATTTCTGCTCTGTTTTTCTTGTGGCTCATCAGATTTCTACTTTGATTCCTGCTATGACTGTGCTCACTTGAATCCCCGTTGCTTTTTCATGCACTCGGTAGTGCACGTTTTATTTCTTTTTTCTATTTTACTAGTTATTTAACCTTTAACGTCAGATTTGTGTCTTTCTGGATGGTGGCGTTCCGCATTTGTGCCTGCTTTCACCTACCAACCCACACACTATGATTCTTTATGAACTGACTCAATAGTTAATATCAGTCCAGGTTAGGTGTCTAAAGACAAGCCATACTAATCTAGGAAAGACAGGGAAATGGATATGCCTTGAAACGTGTCTTCCAGGAAAGGATATATATCCATTAAACACATCGTTCTAGTAAACAGCCCTGTTTTAGGATGTTGTTCATAAAGAATTTGTCAGATAACCCTCCTCGCTAGCACCATGGAATTTATTCCCAACTTCTGAATATAATTCAAGATTAGAACTGCCTCAACAATCCCCAATTTGCCAGATTGTACCATAGAGTAGTTCTCTCAGTTTGATTTGATATATTTATTGGATCAAGGAAACTTACACACAGAGGCATTTTCTTTCCTAGATTGTGTTTCATAACCAGATGGTCTATGGCTATAATGTTTTCTATTGTACTTGCCCCTTTAGTAACAGCATTTGATGACATGGTAATGGTTGATGCAAATGGATCCAAGCCATACTTTTTGTTATGTGCTTGCAAGATATTTTTGCAGCTGGTTTGTGTTGCTTCTTCTCAGCTCCATCTTTATTATTACACTGCCAATGTTTGGGAATTATAGTACGTCAAAGTTGTTTGTAAAAATATCTGATCAAACGTCACTCTTCACTTGAATCCTATCAATTGACCGTTCTCAGTTCTGACAGTGCTTGAGCCCAATAATCTCCTCTAGTTACTTTGAATAATTCCACATGGTCCCTTTTTTTGAGAATTTAGATAAGCATTGCCGAGTTATCTATGTACATTCTGAAGAGGCCATTGCTATTGAATTAATATATCTGCAATGTTAAATTTTCCTGAGGATCCCAATCCTGTTAAATATTCTCCAGAAATATTTTAATTTCCTGATGCTGCATTGTGAGAAACCTGAAGGTGTCTGACCTGCTAGCCCCTGGGGATCTGTCATACAGGTCGCCAGGACATGGCCATCCCTTTTGGATCCATTTCCTGGGGATGGACCCGTGCAGGATGATCAGCTGGATTAGGGGTCTTCAGGGAGTGGAAGTGGTAAACCGGAAGGTGAGATGCAGTATCCCCTTCCATGTAACACATTATACCCACCCTACTAGGTAGGCTACTTAGGAACTTAACCCCCCACCCACTTTTCGGACACAACCCCTTTCTCACAGATGTTACGATGGAGTTCTGAACTCTGACCTGGTGGGTACAGGTTCAGAAGGCCAGCAAAGTTTCTTGGTACAGGGTAACCTTCTGGGAAAGCAAGACCAATCAAGGTAGCATTGGCGGCGGTCAAGACTAGGTCTCAGGAGAGGTGAGGGGGACTGAAACACCTCATTGAGCACATAGAGTGCATATCACTCCCAGTCAGGAGTATATATTTCCAAAATACAAATACATTTATTCAAGGCCTTTGAGTTTCAAACACACAGTAATAATCAACAGTAATACTTTTAAACCAACACATTCCTACTAAAATACATATACACAAGACCAAGTGGCCTAAAGGGTTAATGCACCAAATGGGTCCACAACCTAGAAAGCGGAGGAAGCAGGCAGTGCAAAGAGTCTTTAGGCAATTCTGCAGTAATCACAATCCTAACTGAAAGGCAGTCCAGTCCCTAAGAAGAGAGGAACCTATTGCTCAAATGTATTTGCAATGCTGGCGCACGCGGTAGTGCAGATGGGCAAAAACGGGGTCTCTTGTAGGGTCTGTAGCAACTCAGGAAGGTTGGTGAGGTGATGCAGAATAAGTTCCCACTATTTGTGGAGGGGCTCCCCAAGAGGGCAGAACACGTTCCAGGTGTTGGGAATAATTTGATAGCTCAGGCTATCTGTGGAAAGGAGAGGGGCCCCAGGGGCCACGTGTGTAAAAATTGATGGATGCGCTAGGGACCACCAGTAAGGGTTGCAAGTACTCACTGACCCCTGGTGCACTCGGGACCAAACTTCGGCAGTCGAGTCCACTTCGGTTGCAGGTTCAAATGAGGCAATTGTATGGCTCTGTGGCTTTCAGCAGCGAAGTTAAAGCAATGATTCACAAAAGGGACAGTGGCAATTTCTCCACTCCTGGTGGATGTATCGGGCCAGTTTCACTGTAACAGGCTTCAGAGTACAGGGAGCACACCAGCAAGGCACCTGCGAAATTCGTCACCCCGGCTGGGCGACACAGTAACCGCGTGCACTCAGGTTTGGGCGCTCTCCCTTTACTTAAGACCTGGGAACGCCAAGTGTACGAAATTCGGTGTGGCAGTGCCGTGAACACAGAGCTTGCGATGTACCAAGTTTTAAGGGTCTCCTCAAAACAGTGGTGGTGTCGGAGCAAAGGTCCTATGCAAGCTGGTCAGCCCACTGGTTGGCCCAGGGACACTTCCAAGAAGGCTTGCTTGCAGGGTTTGATGAAGGTGCCGAGAATTGTTAGTCCCACTATTCCAATGGGTCGAAGCGTCTTCGCAGACATTCTAGTTCAGATGCAGAGGGGTCTGGCGGGACAACAGCAGGTTCAGGGTGCCTAACCTTCCAGTGAGTCACCAGCGGTTCCTCGACTTGGCTTCTTAGTTTCAGGATGCTTGGATCCTATCCTTCGTTCAGTGAGAACTCAAGAGATCGACATGGTATGGGTGTTTGGAGCCTTCACTTATCTAGAATCTCCTTTGCACCAAAATGAAGAGGACCCAATGGGAGATCTGCTCACATACAGGCACACCATACATGGACCAATCATGGACCACGGTGATCGACTCATTCACAGCACACCAGACTCTCTGGCACCCAGGATGTGTATTGGAACCAGACAGTCCAACCCACATCCTGGAAGCACACACAAGACATTCAGAAGCCGGTGAAAGCTTGGAATTTCGCAGGAGAATGCATGCCCAAATGAGGACTGACCCGGGTCAGCTCAACCTGGTGATGGTGAAGGGGCAAGATGGCCAAAGGACTGGACAAAGAACCTAGTGGCATGGCCATTTTGGAGCCAGGCCACCTTTCTGTGCCAAACGTGGTTTGCATGGCAAGAAAGGGTTAAAAATATATGGAGAATAAAAAGCTGCCACCAGCCCTGTCCAAGGCACACCTGCACATCTCCTAAAAAAAATCCTTCCAGGTTGCCTAGGGCCCTGGGAAATGACAGGAAGACCCAAGTGCACTGTACTGTAAGGTACATTGTGCACTTGTAACATGTTGCATACAAGTTGCAACATTGACAAGGACTAAGGGAAACAGTCTCCTAGTACTGACTGTCTTTAAGGGCATGTCAGTTTCCCCATAACAAAGTGTGCAAAAAGCCCAGGGGAGTGCAGCTGAAGGCTGTGCTCCACTGGCAAAGTCGGACTATGGTGTTAAACCACACGCACACGCGAAAGCACACGAACACACGAAAGCACACTCTGAACAAGGCAAAGCACACACACACACACACGCACACAAGGAAGAAGCAATTCCAAGATGGCAGTTTAATACAAGGAGAAAGACAGTGAGTTCGAAGAGGGTTGCAAGGAGGGAAGTTCCCTTGACCTTTTCAGAGAAAGACTGTTACTTTCGTGAGCATTCAAGAATAAGAAACCTAAGATTTGGGAGGTACCCGGGGCTCTCCCGCGTTGATAGCCAAGGCGGGGAGGATAGTTTGCTGCCGTGGTACTGTCCTTGGCTCCTACAACAAAGCAGCACCAGTAAAGTCAGCATAGCCAGTGAGTTGGGAGACTGATACCGGACCGGCCTGTGTTAAAGCCAAGTTTGTAAGCGGCAACTTTGTATAGAGAAAACTGAAGAGAACAGTGTGAAGTATATGTGACAAGCGAAGGGAATATAATTAAACAGCAGATGAGTTAACATTTGCAGCCAAGACAGATACCATAAACAGAGTGGTCCAGTGCTCATTCAAAGGTCTTTGTTAGGTATCCAACTGAAAGGTGGCAAATGTAAAAAGGAATTGTGAAATTGAAGTGGTCCTGCAATGGGTCAAGCCAAACCCTGTGCACGTTGTTGCTAACTGAAATTGGTCCGAACCCGGCTGAGGGAGACTAATTGTATTAAAAAGGGGATCTGAGCCCGGCTGAGGGGAATCCGCGGTGAACTGTGATTCACTGGAGAGAATATTCTATGAACATTGTGAAAGAGGATCTGAGCCCGGAAGAGGGCGATCCAAAGTGACGATCATTGTAGTAAAGGGATCTGAGCCCGGCTGAGGGTGCTCCGGGGTGAATAGTGAATCACCTGAATTGAGTACTTGTAAAAGAAGATGAACATTTAGTTTGTTTTATCGTATGGGCCCTCTGCATGAAGAGACTTCGAAAGGCGAAGAGACTTGGGCGCATAAGGGCCTGATTCCAATGATTGAACTGTATCCTTGTGCTAAAGAAGCCAGAGATTACGCTACACTCTAGTATACCGCCTTGCCCCGTGCTGAAAACGTGGGGAAGGAAGGCCAACGGCCTGAACATCTCGACATATAATTTTTGTGAACACTTTTTTCTTTTTCATAAACGCTACCCCAACACGATTTGTATTTACAGGTAAGGATTGGCAATAGTTTTGTTTTTATTATAGGTCCTTTTATTTTGACAAGCCACCACTGGGACTGCGTTATTATTATTTGATGGTTGTAGCTTGCTCCCATCAATATATTTAGAATTAGATGGGTGTTTATCATACCCTTGTTGAAGTTCAATAAACATCCTTGGACTGTGGTCACTTGTCCGTCTTACTGTTGATATCATGCCTTCCTTACAGCGTCCATAATCGACCAATTCCCCCAAAACATTTTTTCTAGTTAAAAAATTTGTTTGAGCTTTTTCGCTTCTTGCTATTGTTCTCCTTTTCTTTTCATAAATGTTAATGATTTCTGTATTACTTTTTTTCGTTTAGCCTGGTCTCATGATCATACCATTAATTATAAGGCTAATGCATGTTAGTACTTCCTTTGTTAGTTTAGAATTAAGACAACCTTTCATCAATCTAAGAAGGGGATTCTCATCTGATATCAAGCAATGCAGTTAAAATGATTGTTATCAAAAACCTAAAAAGACCTTCTATTGAAAATCAAACTGTCTGATTTATTTAATTCAGGAATGCAGAGTACCATGTACATTTTTTAATTGTGATAATACATTTTACTGCCCATCGAGGCCTAATAATAATCACACTTGCATTTTAGCTCAAGTTTTAGCAGACAGTGGTCACTTCCAATCATCGGTAGAGACATTTAAAGAACTTAACTGCCAAAAACCTTTTATTGAAATAAGCATGTTGTCCGGTATAGATCTCCAATTATGTTCAACTTATTTTGCGGGAAGCTGGACAGCTGTTTTCAAATAGTCCATTTAAAAAAAAAAATTACAAATATATATATATATATATATATATATATATATTCACTGAAGAAACCTTAGTTAAGGTGCAGTTAAGCTGCACAGATTTAACGCAACTAAACCCTTGAAATTCAGCAGATATGTTGGGATGCCATATCCCATCCCCCATAATCCCATAATGCTATTTTTTATGTCCTTGTGAATTCCTTCTCTTGTAATATGTATGTGTACAAGGGCTTCGCAATGGCAGCGTGGTGAATATGACTTCCCACATCCGCTGAATTTCAAGGTGTTTGCGTTACATCTGTGCAACTTAACTGCACCTTAACTAAGAGTTTTTCAGTGAATTTCAAGGGTTTTGTTATACCATAGTTTTTTTTTATGGGTCACTAGGCTTGGCCTTCAACAGTGTCCACTGTATTTTTTAAAACTGTATGTGTGCCCCCAATATGCTTTTTTTTCTGGATCCACTAGGTGGACACGGCCTTTGGCAGTGGACACTCTATAACTTAAAACACTACTGGGCCACTTGCCATGGCCACTGTACATATTCCCCCCAATGTTTTGGACCCACAAGGTAAACACAGCCTTTGGCCGTGGCTACTCTGTGTTGTTCGGGCCGACTAACCACTAGTCATCATTTGCCATTTTTCTAGACCTAGATTTAACATTTGTTAAAATTGCTTTAGGTTTTACTTTCATCTTTGTACCCTGTTGACTCCTCTTTAGTTGAATTTTTCTTAGCTAAATGTGTTCTTAGATCCCCATTCCAAATAATTGAGGTTAAAACCTTTAGCATAATTGTAATATTGTACATAAAATTCGATGTAAACTCTCCAGTAAAACCACAAACCGAACGGGTAAATCAAATTGCTCTTCTAAACTTTGTATTACAGTTAATGCCTCATTTAATAGTTAACCCACATCAGGGAGCCATCCATTTTTAGTAATGTTCTATAAAGACCTGGAAAGTTTTCTTAGCAGTGATACTTGTACAGCAAAGTCCATTCATTAACAAAATAATTGGTGAGCAGGTGCAAGTGCATCTAGGTCATGTGGCCGAAAACCTTGCCCACCTCTCAATCACTGCAGAACTGTTGGTGCCTTCCTGTTTTGCTGCCCTTATTCCTTACTTAAGCAGCCCTCCAGCCTCTCATCCTTTGCAGTTGGTGAGAAGGTGCAAGTGGATTTAGGTCATTTTGCCTAAGCCCCACCCACTTCTTTGCCATGCCTCTTCCTGTCTGCTTTTAACTCTTAGATCAAGGGCGTCTCTCGTCTGGGCGTCCGAAGTGAAGGGCAGACTAAGAAAAGGGAAATTCCTGTTTGGACCGGGAGGACACAGGACCAGAATCCCTGCTCAGACAAACAGGTAAGCATGCACTACTATGTATTTTCTTCCTCCGTCCCCACAGACCATCCCCAGGCAATGCCAACATCACTGACTTCACCCCTCCTCTAAGGCATGGACTCCGCAATGCAGCACCCTCATCAACAAGACCATCATCACCCCCTCACCGTCCACAACACAAGTTGATGCTCGCCAATGTCCGCTCAGCTATCGCCCATGCAGCAGACATTGATCGCCAACCTCATCATTGCACACAACCTTGATGCCATCTTCATGACTGAGACCTGGCATTCGCCCACATACTAGATGTCCTTGTCCCCGAGGGCAACAACATCCAACACAGAGGCCAGCAAAACAAGACCGGCTGATGCCCCACAGTCATCCACAAGACCTTGTGGTCCTGCACCAGCTTGAAGTCGACAGCATTGACTCCTCAAATTCCTCTCCTGCCACTTCTCACTCACCAACCACCCAAAACCATCACTGGAGACTTTACTGACCTGGTCACCACCATGCCCCTCATGCACGCCAACATCTTCCTAGGCGACTTCAACTTCCCAGGTAACAAGGCCACCAAACCAATGAAGGAAGCTCTCTTCTGCCTTCTCGGCACACTCGCATAGCACATGAAAGACCCAACGCACGCAAAAGATGACCTCCTCAAATAAAGCATCACTGCACTGCCTTACCTCCACTACAGCTCTCCTCTCCCGCTTGACTGGTCTGACCACCTGGCCGTGCCTTTCAACATTCTGCACACTACACCAATCGAGCACTACCAGCAGAAACCCATCAGACCAACCTTGATGTCATTCAAGAACTTCCAGATCGAAGTTCTCATAGAAGACCTAGCCAACCTCCACCTCACATAGAAGGAACCCCCGAACCAAACTGCGACTCTACTGGAAGCGCTCAACGCCACACACTCAGACTCCATCGACCGACAAGTGCCTCTGAAACATCGCACCTGCAAACCCAAACCGTCAGCACCCTGCTACATGCAAGAAGTCAACCTCAGCAAAAGAGTAATCCAGAAACAAGAGAAAAACTGGCACTGCTCCAGGACCACATCCGACCTGGCATTCCTCAAGGAACTTCTAGCAACTCACTGACAGCTAATCAACACAGCCAATGCCTCCTATGAGAACATTATAGCAGAAGCCGATGACAAAAGCAGAGCCCTCTTCAAAGCGGTCAAGCACTGAGTCAACCTACTCCCTGACCTTACCATACCACACTCCTTTGAAAAATCTGCTGCCATCAACACCACCTTCATCGGCAAAATTATCAAGATTCGCCAGGTCATAGACACCAGATCTGCATCCACAGAGCCACCTCACGTTCCTCCTTGTGAAATCTCCCTACTGTGGACAACATTCAGGACACTCCCTACAGAGGACCTGGTAGAAACCCTGGCCACCCTCAAAGCCACATCATATACAGACAACATCCTCCCAGCATCCATCCTCAAGGCCCTCCTGCTCTCCTTCCCTAACCTGGAGATCATCAACACCTCCTGTGAAGGCTTCACTAAGCATACACAGACAAACAGGTCCAAGTTTGGTCTAGAACCTTTTAATTAAAAATGCAGGATGCAATAAGGCTTAACTTGCCCTATGCTAATGTAGGATTTCCCCACCTGCAGTAAACTGAGGGATAGTCTGTGTCAGGAAGTCCAAAGCAAATGTCTGTCTGTGTCCAAAACCTATACTTGCCCTCACGTCGAACGGTATACAATGTGTAGGGATGTGAGCATCAAAATAGGTAGTGTTCAAATAAGAGTTCCAAGCTTCTTTCGGCTCCTGGCTTATAACCAGCTTTCCCTTCCCCAAGTTCAAAATAGTTTACAAGGAACAGGGGTTGCCTTACCCAAAAGTTAAGTTCTTTCAGCTTTTTTAAAACACAATTCCTTGGGATACTTCCCAGCTCTTCTGAAATGGGTATTTTTCACAGAATCAGAAATGCAATTCCGTTCCTTAACTTAAAATCACATAAAAGTACTTGGCAACTCAAACACAAGCTTCTTTGTGGGTACTTTCAGTGGCTTTTCCATATAGGAGTACTCATTCTAGGCGCTGTTGTCGGACCACACGGTCCACCCATTACTGGTCATGCAACCGATACACCTTACTTGCTGCTTTTCCATCAATGCATGGTGTAGGGAAGGCATGGTATCGCAAGTATTGCACTGGCACAATGGAGACAATTTGTAAAACCTTTATTGAAAATGTTTGGGTCAGAGAAACTCCTAATTTGCCCTGAGAAGCACCTGGAAGCACTGCTTTGCCGCTCGTGCTACTCCTTTACCTGCTCATCAGCCTATTATGGATTGTTTAATCAAGCGGTAAAAAGACACTTCTTCTGTTGCTAAAATCATCTTGTATGGACCATTGTACAAGTACTTACACTTTCCTAACTTTTTACATCTAGGAAATCTTTGGACACATTGTTCTAATGAACTTTTACGGACTGTTTGTATTTACAAATGCTTGGCTCCTCCCCTTTTCTTCAACACACATTAAATCTGGCATGAGCACGCACCAGTGAGAGTGAGAAGCACCTGGAAGCACCGCTTTGCCGCTTCGCCGCAGCGACGAAGCAGTGAGAAGTGCTTGCTATTTTGATGCTATTGTTTTACAACATTGTTACACAACATGGTCACAAGAGTGGTGATTGAATAAGGTTGTTGTGTTATTGCATTGCATTAATGCTTATTGGTTTAACTCCTGCATGGCTAAGTTTCTTTTTTGATAACCGGTGAAATTGTTGAAAGCATATTTGAAAGTGTACTTTATTTTTTTAACATATGTTTATACCATTCTACACTTTAAAGTCAAGTATGCCAGACAGGATGAATACACTGCAGAACGTCATATTGAGTGAACGTAATATACCTCGAAGAAAGACCACACTAAAGGTTATTATTGTAACGCCTGTGAACAAACAAACGCCAGTCAATACTGACATTTGTGATTTTTACTCGGCTCGTGCCGGGAGCAGAACAGAGTTCTGCTTGCACCCCCTACCAAAGGATGCAAGCACAAGCCCTGTTGAGGGAACAACAGTTAACCACTTCATGTCACAACCGGCTAACACAGATGCCTCTAACATATTTAAAAGTTCTAAATCACTACAAGTGATTTCAGATCAAACCATATTGAGAGTATCCCATTCAGCTCCATGTCCAGTAGTCAACTTACTAGACCTGACAACGCTAGAGAAAAATCAGGTGATTTCTAATATTTCAATTCATGCGAGTGTGGGATTTCCCACAGCATGAATCAAACCTCTTCCCCCAACTATTACGATAGGTGTTCAACGGATTCCTCTGCACATGCAGCTTCCTATGTACATCCTTGTGGGAAGTATTGACCCACTGCGCTGTGCTATGCGGCATCACTCTGATACTAATGGTGCAAGAAACGGCAACAATGGCGGCAAAACTCTGGTGCGTGCCAAAAACCTACAAAAACTGCATCTAAACACACAAAAAGATGGACGCACAACCTGCCACCCATGGTGCATGTGTGGTGGGATAGAGCACACACTACAGAAAATGTGCCAGTGGGCTCCATGACCAGCAAACAGAGTGCAGAGAGAGAAGCAGCACTTTGCAAATGAAATTCCAAAATTTGCCTATAAATGACATTTGCTTTGTTGCTAAAAACCCCAAAATGCCTATACTCAACACTTTTCAACATTCAAAATCTTTCTTTGTGGTGAAATTCATGTAATCTTATGACGCTTGGTGAATATACAGAGTTCTAAAGTGTGAAGAGCAAAACATTCATCAGACAAACTGGATGGTCTGTAAACTGACAGCCCGTGTCAAAATCTGTGTGCAGTACCTTGGGCAACCTGTGAATGACAGCTGTCAGATGAGCTCCTGATGAAACTTCAAAGTATCTAAACTAAAAGTTTTTGATCCCACAGATTTAACTCTAAGAAAGCAATGTATTTATGTTTGATGCAACAAGTTTGGCTTCTGCTGGATTTTTAATTAAGAATAAATTAGCATGGCTGAGCTGCAACCCTTTTTAAGTGGAAAAACAGGTTTCTCTCAAGGGGAGGGAATATCCTCTCAGCAGAAACTCACTGGTAGATGATAATTGTGTGCTGGGACAGACTCTTCTATACAGAATGAGAATGAACAATAGCAGAGCCTTCAGCCCATGAAACAGAGGTGTGAAAGGGGTCATAAACTGCTCCTGCAAGGAAGTCCCCAAGGGAGGGGGCTGCTCCTGGACTGCAGGGAGAGACAAAGGGACAGACCATTTGCTGTTAAGTATGAACAATGAACAATTTTGAGAGACTCATAACATGTTATTCAAAGTGATGAAAAATATAAAAAGAACAGATCTGCTAGTCTAATTTTTGGCTGTACGTTTCAAGAGGCAATGGAACTGTGTAACATATTCTGGACAGGAATGGCAATATATGTGATTTTATTTCCAGAAAGATTGGAAAATGTGTTCATGGTGAAAAGGACAAAATTCTGTAGAAAGGTCAAACAAGATCCCACAGCTGCAGGATTTTGAGGAACAGCTACTACATAAAATATGGAATCTTTGTGTGTGATTTGTGTAAAGGTGACCAATGTAGAAATATGTATTTAGGATGAAATACGATTTTGAGACCAGTGGTTAAAGGGAGGTCTCAAAGGACTGCAAAGCAAACCATAAAATGTGGCATCATCCGGCTTTGATCCATTCACTCGGATGCAAGGCGGAGATGAGGTCTTGATCCAATCTCAGCTCACAGGGGCCAGCTTAGTTAAGCCGGCCCAAACATCCATTTGGTGATGTCATTTGAAAGGATAAATCGAGACAGCTGACAACACATAGGGACTCACTGATTCACTCACTTTCCTGATTCCGGCGAAGCACTCTGATCCAGCATTCTGCATCCAGCTTTAACATCCTTCCAGATCCAGATGCCAAGACTCTTGCAAGCAGTAGAGAACTATTGACTTTCTGCAAGGCCTAAATCTTCAAACTTATTCTCACAACCCAGTGAAGCACTGTGGTGTGGGAAGGCCTTTTTGAACGAGTATCCTGAAACTCTCTGGCAAGGCTTGCCTGAGGAACTTGCTATCCAGCTGATTGAAATACCCAAAAACAAGGACAGATCCTGTGGAAATCCGGTGACCGGCCTAGCTGATCCAGTCTCGCGCCTGATGTGCTGTCCTTCCTTGACAGATCCAATCCATGACCAGAACTGACGGTCCAATTTAATAACTTATTCTGTGAGTATTAATAGGAAGAACAGTGATATATTATAATTTCTCCAGCATGGGTTCTGGCATGGATTCACATGCTCATGAATATTCCCCGTCGTCAGGCTGGGAATCCTCGGTAAAGAAAAAATCAGTATCAGTTTCGTTTCTGATCTGTCTTTCGTAGTAGTAACCAATCACTGATCTCTGCGTCATACTGACCACAGCCAATGACTGCCCTCTACCTAAGCCCTGCCTCTGGCAGCCATCTTCAGATTTTTGCTGCACGTTCAAGTGTTGGGAGTCCTCGTGCTTAGCTCTCGAGCTTTTACTGCGTGTTTCGCGCTTTTTCAGGTGAATTTTCACATTTTTTCGGTTAATCGAGACTCAAGCTCCACCGTTTCTACTCCCGTTAACGGCTAGCCGTTGCAGGATTTTCCTACGCCCCTCAAGGGTGAAGATTTCATCGAATCAACTTCTTGGAGGATTCCAGAAGATTCGCGGCCTACTTCGAGATGGCCCAGGATGCGAGTTTGTCACCCGGACCCAAGCTGTTTCGCAGCTGCCCTGGATGCGGGCTGCAGAATGTTTTTAAGGAAGACGAACACTTGTGATGCCTCTACTGTCTTCATGGGGACAAGACTCATGTAGAGAAGGACTGCCAGTTCTGCAAGAACTTGTCGGAGCGGACCATGAGGGACCGTCGATCCCGTCTCGCCAGCTGGTTGGAGAAGGGCTCAACGGGTGAGAAGAAGAAGAAAGGGTCCGAGCGGGCTTCTAAGTCCTGTGCCGGCGCCCCGACGACGGGGGCCCAACACCAGGCCAAGCGCCGCGAGTCCGCTGGCTCCGGGAGCGCCGAAAGGTCGGGCTCTTCGGTCGCCAGGCAGGGCGCACCTTCCCCGGCACCGTCAACCATGAGCCACCGAGACCCCGGGTAAGCTTCGGGAGAAGCCCCGTCCGATCTCGGAAGAGGGGGAGCGAGGCGTCGCCCCTCCCCCGAAGGAGAAGGCCCGGGAGGCACCTAAGGTGGTGAAGGCCCCTACCCAGCAGTCAAAGGCCTCTATTCAGGCGATCGCGGCGACTCTGGCCAAGCCGGCAGAGACCCTGCCAGCGGAGACTGCCTCCGGGACTAGAGTTTCCCTGCCGCCAAGGAGGGAATCCTCTTTTCAGCCCATCGTCGTGGCCGCCATGATGGAAGAAGCGAGGGGGGGCACGGTAGCCTCCTCGAGCTCGAAGTCAGCCTCGGAGAAGGAACTGAACGAGGCCGTGAGGAACCTCGAAGTCCAATTCGAGAAGGTTCGATCCTGTAACGAAGATCCTCGGGAGATAACCGAGGAAGATGGCGAGGAAGAGCAGCCTTCCCTTCCGGCCGGAACCTAGGCCTCAGGATGGCTCAGCGGCCATTTTGTCTGCGATCCAGTCCTTATGCTCTGAGATAAGGACAAGATTCCCACGGCCCAGGCCGGAGGACCCGCAGCCTGGCCCGTCGGGAAGTCCTCAGAACAAACGACGGAGGACCCAACCCTCTCCTCCGCTTGCCCCCGTAAGGCCTACAGTCCCCTCCTCACCCTCCCACGAGTCGGGAGATGACGGTGCGTTGGGCTCGACGACGGGTTCTGAGGGTGACGACGACGGAATGGGTCTCCCGTCGCACGGGCCTCGCCGCCCGACGAGATTGGCTCATTCCACGCCATGATTGCCAGGTCGTCCGAATTGTTCTGCTCTGCCCGGAGGAGCAGAAAAAGGAAGGTTTCCTCTATCAGCGCCGGGAGGCCAAGAGGAAGACTGTCATCGCGGTGCCTCTAATCGATGACATCTGGGAGGAGGGCCTGTCGGTTCTCAAAAACCCTGCCATGGCACCAGCCAAACGGGACCGGTACGAGAAGAAGTAAAGGGTCCCCGAAACCGCTCCCCTGTGCCTCAGGGCCCAGCCAACGCCAGACTCGGTCGTCTCGGCAGCGGCGAAGAAGAAAGCGACGGGGTCAGGAGCCTCGACGTCGAATTCCCCGCCGGACGGCGAGGGAAAGAAGTTGGACGCCATGGGGCGGCGGGTCATTTCGTCGGCGGCGACGACGATCAAAGCGGCCAACGCCCTGGTGATCGTGGCCCGTTACGACAAGGAGCTCTGGTTTAAGATGGCCCCCATATTGGACTTCCTGCCGGACGACAAGAGGTTTGAGGCCCTGGAAATACTGCAAGAGGGCGAGGTGGCGTCGGACCACGCCATAACGGTGGCAACCGATATTGCCGATACCGGGTTCCGCCAGCTGGGCAACAGTGTTTGCCTACGACGACGGGGTTGGCTCCGGGCGACCGACTTCCGTCAGGACGTCCAGACCAGGGTGTTGGACATGCCGTTCGACTGCAGCAACTTGTTCGGGAAGGCGGCGGACGAATCCCTCCAAGCCATAAAAACAGACACGGAGACGGCCCGCGCCCTAGGAGCCCTTCAGCAACGACGGCCCTTTCGGAGCTTCAGAGGCAGACAGGGTGCCTCCAAGGGATCCAGCGGTGGCTCGTCGTCCTACCGCCAGGCGGCACGCTCCTCGTCTCAGGAGGCCTACAGGGGTCGCGGCAAGCAGGGAGCACCTCGCCGCCGTCGGCAAGGTGGCCAGGGTGGCAAGGCCACCACCTCCAAGCAGGACTGAACCGGCCGTGGTCTCGGGCCCCCACCGAAGCACCCCGTTGGGAGGCCGGCTGACGAATTTCGTCGGCGTGTGGAAGTCCATTTCCACTGACCGTTGGGTGCTGGATACCCTGGCAAGAGGACACTCTATCGAATTCCTGAAGAAGTGCCCTCACGTTCCACCTGTGGCCAGGAAGGAAAATCGCGTCCCGCAACTGCTGTTGGAAGTACGGGCGATGCTCAGGAAAGGCACCATCGAGCTTGTCCCGAAGAGGCTCCGGGGTGTACTCAAGGTACTTCCTCATCAGGAAGAAGACGGGGGCTGGCGCCCCATCCTGGACCTTCGTCGTTTGAACAAATACATCAGATCACAAAAGTTCAGGATGGTCACCCTCCAGCATGTACTGGGACAGCTGGAGGAAGGCGACTTTCTATCGTCGTTGGATCTGGAGGATGCATACTTCCACGTTCCCATCCTCAAAAGTCACCGAAAGTTCCTCAGGTTCGTCGTCCAGGGACGCCACCACCAATTCAGAGCACTGCCGTTCGGATTGAAGTCGGCCCCCAGGGTCTTTACCAAGTGCCTAGCACCAGTGGCGGCGCGGCTGCGCCTGCAGGGGATTCACGTCTACCCCTACCTGGACGACTGGCTCATCCGCTCAAGGACGAGGGAACTCGCCGTTGAACACACTGCGAGGACCGTCCAGCTACTCACAGACCTGGGATTCGCCATAAACTACCCAAAGTCCCACCTGGTGCCGTCGCAGGTGGCCCTGTTTCTGGGAGCGAAGCTCGATGCAGTGAGGCGCCTGGCGGCCCCGTCGGAAGAACGGACGAAGACCATTCTAGGCAAAGTGCAGCGCCTGCTAGCCACGGACGTGGCCAGGGTGAGGTCCATCAAGTCCCTCCTGGGGATGATGTCCTCTTGCATCTACCTAGTGCGCCTCTGCAGACTACGGATGTGCCCTCTTCAAGAATTTCTCGACGCCCGTTGGATGCAGGCGACGGGCACCTTCGAGGACAGGGTCCCCCTCAACGAGGTGTTCCGGCGGGCGATTCAGTGGTGGGGCGTTCGAGCGCACCTCACGGCGGGCATGGACTTTCAGACGCCGGCGTACCAGGAGACGGTGGCGACGGATGCCTCCCTGGAAGGTTGGGGCGCCCACACCGGAGATCTCCACGCAAGAGGCCTCTTGCTCCCGGAGGAGAGGCTCCTGCACATCAAAGTTCTGGAACTCCGAGCCGTGTTCTGGGCTCTCAAATCGTTCCTCCCGTCGCTCATGGGCAAGGTGGTGCAGATCTTCACGGACAACACCACGACAATGTTTTACATACGGAAGCAGGGAGGCACCAGATCCCCAACCCTATCCAAGGAGGCACAGGATCTGTGGCACTGGGCGGTCGCCCAGGGGATGTTCCTGGTTCCCTTCCACCTGGCAGGAGAAGGCAACACCATCGCCGACTCGCTCAGCAGGGAGCTGCGCGCGTGTCACGAGTGGGAACTGCACCAGGATCAGGTGGATCAACTCTTCCGACGATGGGGCAAACCCCAAATTGACCTGTTCGCAACAGCGACGAACTCGAAGTGCAAGAAGTTCACCAGCAGGTTTCCCCAGCCGAGAAGCATGGGCGATGCGTTCTCGTTCCCCTGGGACGGCCTATACATGTATGCGTTCCCTCCGTTGCCGTTGCTGCTTCGACTCGTCAGCCAGCTCAAGAGGTCCCGGTGCAGGATGATTCTCGTCGCACCGGCGTGGCCGAGGCAGATCTGGTTCCCGGACCTTCTGGCCTTGTCAACGTCCCCTCCCATCAAGCTGTCGGCGGACGCGGACCTTCTCTCCAGAGAAGGAGGCGCCATCTTCCACCACGACCCGGCGTCACTGAACCTGCAGGCTTGGCTCCTGCAGCGCTAGAGTTTGGAGGCTACGATATACCGGCCGATTGCAGAGAGGTTCTTGCAAAGGCCAGGGCATCCTCGACTCTCAAATGCTACGGTCATAAGTGGAAGAGGTTCTCTATCTGGTGCCGAGCACAGAAGATCAACCCCCTACGGATTATGGCAAGTGCTGCCGTACCTGCTATCGCTGGCAAAGGCTGGGCTAGTCCATGCCTCCATTAAGATTCATCTGGCGGCAATCTCCAGATATACCAGAACCACAGGACGGACGTACCTGTGGTCCCATCGACTGGTAAAAGAGTTTATGAAAGGACTGTTCCGGTCGTTCCCGCCGGTGAAGGCCCCGGCCCCGGCGTGGGAACTTAACGTGGTGCTGACCAGGCTCATGGGGCCCCCATTCGAGCCGATGCACTCCGCACCGATGAAGTTTGTGTCGTGGAAGACTGCATTCCTGGTGGCTATTACCTCCGCACGACGAGTGGGAGAGATCCAGGCCCTATCCTGCAAAGCACCGTACTTGACTTTCCGTGCCTCAAGGGTGGTGCTTAGGACGCACCCCTCCTTTATGCCCAAGGTGCCGTCGGACTTCCATCTTAACGAGCCCTTGGTGTTACCTGTTTTCTTCCCGTCTCCTTCGTCGCCGGCCGAGAGGACTTTGCACTCGCTGGATGTGGCTAGAGCGCTGAAGTTCTACATGGACCGCACAAAGAGTTTCCGGAGGACATCACAGCTGTTCGTGAACTTTGGACCTGTGAATCAAGGGAAGGCTCTCTCGAAGTCTTCTATTTCCAGATGGCTCTCCGGCTGCATCATGCACTGCCACCGGTTGGCTAACCGACCGCTGCCAGGCCGTCCGAGAGCCCATTCGACCAGAGCGATCGCTGCTACTACGGCAGTCTTATCTGGTGTGCCCCTGCTGGACATCTGCAGGGCTGCTACGTGGAGGTCGACGCACACCTTCACGAGATTCTACTGCGTCGATCGGGATCCAGGGAGGAGTCCAGGGTCGGCCAAGCAGTGCTGCGCAACCTGTTCGCTTAAGGTGAGCCTGGTGAGGAGGTAAGAGATGCTTAATGTTGAGTTTTTTGTATTGCTTAATGTTGAGCCTTTTGCCACCCCCCGTGGTTGTGCCTGTGTGTACTGCTATTTATTCTTATATTCATGAGCATGTGAATCCATGCCAGACCCCATGCTGGAGAAGGAACAAGTTACTGTCAGGCTCACTCCTGGATTCCGTCAATTTCACCCTTCTTCCCTGAGTGCCCCTCACACCCTCATGCTCATCTGTGGTCTCCTCGTCCGATGTGAGTCCGAATCTCTTTAATCTCAATGCCTCCTCTCTGGAGTGTGGATGAGGTCTGCCTCGAGAGGAAGCCACCCTGCCCCTCTAACACGGGGCCGAGGGGGCCCCTGTACCGGGGCAGACAAGTTAAGGGGAAAAAGCCGATAGGCGCAAAAAACCCCTTCTGAGTTGAAGATGGCAGCAGGATACAAGGTGGGACGGTGTAACTTGAAGGATCCAGCTGATAAGGAAATCCACAGGAAGTGGTGTATGGCGACTGCTCCAGGGGAAAAAACAATAGTACACAGATGGGGTGACTAATGACTGAGCTGAGGGGGAAGGAACCAGGAGAACAGGGGAGAAAGGAAAGAGAGAGCCAAGGTGGAGCGGAGAAGAAGCTCCAACTGAGCGAGGCGTGCCCAGAGCAGCTGAAAGCCAGCAAACAAACAGGAGAAAAAGGAAAGGAAGCGGTGGCAGCCGCGGAGGAAAGGACTGAAGCATACCAACCCGGAAGCCTTACGTGAAAGGTTGCAACGCGCTGGCTTCCGGGTTGGCGCTCGTTAAAAGGACGTCGCTGGTCGGAAGGGCTGGAAGAACTAGACCGCTGCAGAGGAACGCGTGGGCGGCGTGACGGCTAAATCAATGGCCTCTCCACCGCCAGCGTCTCCACAGCTGCCAGCGACTGCCGTGCGTGACAGTATACCCCCCTCCAGACCCGAACCCTCCGGACTTCCCTGGATGTCTCCGGTGAAAACGCCTGACAAGCCTAGGCGCATGTACATACGACCTGGGCTCCCAGGAGTCCTCTGAACTAGGATAGTTCTTCCATGACAACAGGTATTCCAACCTGCCCTTGCGATATCTGGAATCTAAGATGGCAGACACCTCATATTCTTCAGGTATAGACTTGGGATTACTCAATAGCCCTGTAGTCTTATTAACTGGGGTGTCTGGATCAACTGGGCGGAGAAGAGAGGAGTGAAAGACCGGGTGCACCCGAGACATGGACTTGGGAAGTTGCAATTTGAAAGCCACTGGGTTAATCCTCTTGATTATCTTGAAGGGTCCTATAAATCGGGGGGTAAGTTTGGTCAAAAAGTACCCACCTAGGCAAGTATCTAGTAGATAACCAGACCCGATCACCCTCCTTCCAGTCAGGACAGGGTAAACGAGCTTGATCAGATAGGTCCTTATACCTGCGTCTAGCCGAAGCTAAACTCCGTTGAGCTGTAGTGTGGGCTGCAGTTATTTGATCTAGGGTGGATTCGATGGTGGGTATATTAGTAGGTGAGGAAAAAACTGGGAGAATACTACGAGGGTGATAGCCATAAGAACAGAAAAAGGGCTAAGTCCCGTTGCCGAGTGCACAGCGTTATTATATGCAAATTCGGCAGTGGGCACAAGGTTCACCCAATTGTCCTGATTATTATTGACATAACACCTGAGGTATTGCTCGAGAGTGGCATTGAGCCGCTCTGTCTGACCGTTGGTCTGAGGATGGAAGCCTGATGACAAAGCCCTCTCTATCCCTAACCGTTGACACAGGGCACCCCAAAATCGAGATGTATACTGACTACCCCGGTCAGAAATAATCTTGTCAGGAAGTCCGTGGAGTCTGAAAATGTCCCTGAGGAAAACTTCGGCCATCTCGGTGGCAGACGGAACTCCCCGTAGTGCGGAAAAATGGGCCAGCTTGGTGAACGTGTCAATTGTAACCATAAAACAAGTCGACCCCTGGGATTTGGGCAGGTCTACTATAAAGTCAGTGGAAATTTGGGACCATGGCCGGCTTGGCAAGTCCGGCTGTATAAGCAACCCGTAGGGTTTGTGGGTGGAGTTCTTATTCTGGGCGCAAACCACACCATTTTTACAGTGTTGCCTTACATCATGGGAGAGTGAAGGCCAAAAAAAAGATAGAGAAATTAGCTCTAAGGTACCTCGGACTCCCCTGTGCCCTGCGGTTACATGGTTGTGACCCCATTCCAGAACCTTAAGTTGTAAGGACTTAGAGGGGACGTACAAACGCTGCCCCACCAGTAAGAGATCCTCAGACCAATGGATTTGAGAACGTAAGTCACCGGGTACGGTGGTTGTTAAATCAGGTTTAGTTACTGTCTTAATCTCTTGCAGGAACGAGGAAACTATCCCCACGATTCTGTTTCGAGGAAACATAGAGTGGCTAACGGAGGGAGAGTGGTAGTCTGCAGACCGACATCTAGACAGGGCGTCCGCCAAGCTGTTTTGGGTGCCAAGAATGTAGGTAATGATAAAGTCATACTGGCTGAAAAAATGCGCCCAGCGAGCCTGCCCTGAATTGACGCATTCCATATTACGGAGAATCTTCAGATTCTTATGGTCAGTACGTAATGTAAACGGATGTGCTCCGCCTTGCAGCAAGTGTCTCCACTCTTCACAGGCCACCTTGAGAGCCAAAAGTTCTTTTTCAATAGCAGAGTAGTTCTGTTGACTTGTGGAAAGAGTCTTGGAAAGATATGCTACAGGATGTTCCTTGCCATCCTTCAGTTGAAGGAGTACCACACCTAAGGCGCTTGCAGAGGCGTCGGCCTCGACTATAAAAGGCTGGTCTTGATCTGGTTGAGATAGAATAGGAGCGGAGCAGAATCTTCTTTTGAGATCGATTAAAAGCTTGATTAGCTGGTTCCGACCAGAGAAAAGGTTGGGCGTCTTTTTTAAGTAGAGAGGTAATGGGCAGCACAATCTGCGAAAATTGACTGATGAACTTCCTGTAGAAGTTGGCTAGACCCAGGAACCGTTGAACGTCTTTCAGAGAGGTGGGTGTGGGCCAGTCCAGGATGGCAGATACTTTCCTCTGGTCCATGGTGATGCCTTCCTGGGAAAGAATATATCCCAAATATGGAACGGAAGACATATTGAAGAGGCACTTCTCGGGTTTAACTAATAGATGTTGGGACTGTAAACGATGTAGGACCGTCTGGAGATGTAATGTATGTTGAGAGGTGGACTTCAAAAAAACTAAAATGTCATCCAAGTATACTATGACACTGAGGAATAACAGATCAGAAAACAAGCGATCCATAAAACGCTGGAATATGGCAGGAGCGTTAACCAAGCCAAATGGCATCACTCGATACTCGAAAAGGCCAAACTGAGTCCGGAAAGCGGTCTTCCATTCGTCCCCATCCTTTATTCGGAGAAGGTGGTAGGCACTTCGGAGGTCTAACTTAGAGAAGGTGGTGGAACCCTGAACAGCTTCCAATATGTCTGTTATCAAAGGCATTGGATAGCGGTCACGAACCGTGACCTTGTTCAAACCCCGATAGTCAATGCATGGTCTTAACTCAGAGGAATCCCTCTTAGGTATGAAGAATAGAAAGGCTCCAGCCGGAGATTTGGAGGGACGAATGAGGCCATTGGTCAGATGGGAGTCCAAATAATTGCGAAGAGTCCTCTTCTCCAGTAGAGACAAAGAAAACATGCAGCTAAACGGAACCAGGGCATCTGGCACCAGCTCGATGGCACAGTCTTCGGGCCTATGTGGGGGTAACTCTAGGACAAGATTGTCTTTGAAGACTTCTTTGAATTCGGCCAGCTCCGGGGGAACCTTACAAATCTCATTTACTCCTTCTTGTTGGGGAGTAAGAACTTGGACCAATTCTTCTGAAGAATGAAATAAACAATTCTGTTTACAGTATGGGGAGTTAAAGGCCAGGGTGTTCTGCGCCCAATCGATGAGCGGATTATGCCTCCTCAGCCAGGGAATCCCAAGGATTACTGGGAAATGGGCTGCTCGAATCAAGTCGAATTGTATCTGTTCCGAATGCTGGAAAATGCGGACCTTCAAGGATACTGTGGAATGGGTAATGGGCCCCGACGAAAGCGGGGAACCATCTACTCCTTCTACCTTCTGGAACTCTTCCCGTTTTAGCAGAGGGAGACCTTGTTGGTGTGCCCACATAGTATCCATAAATACCCCAGCGGCACCACAATCCAGCAAAGCCATGGTGGTGAGTACTTCTGTCGGCGTTTCCAACTGGATAGGAACGGCCATAAGGCGAGAGTCCAAGGTGGTTGGGTGTGAAGCTACCGTCACAGTGACATAGGGACTAGCGCTCTGACCTCGGTTACTCGTCCCCTTAGTTCCGAGGTTGTTTGTTTCCCGACCGTCTAGGCGGGACTTCTGGACAGTTCCGAAGTAGGTGGGCGCTTGATCCACAATACATGCAGAGGCCAGCATCAACGTCTTCTCTCTTCGGGTCTCAAGGGAGATCTAGTGGACCCCACTTGCATCGGTTCCTCCTTGTTACTGGAGTGAGGCAGGGAGGGCAATGAGTGGGCACTTGGTAGAAAGGGGCCAGGGGCTTTTTGCTTCTTCCTTTCCGCCTTGCGTTCACTGAGGCGATAGTCAATCTGAGTAACAATGGAGAATAAATCAGACAGGGTGGTGGGGCGGGCTATCCTTGCCAGTTCATCCTTTATCTCCTCTTTCAAACCTCAACGGAATATTGTGTACTGGGCCCGTTCTGGCCATCCAGCCTCTGAAGCCAAACGTTTAAAGGTGAAGATATATGTCAGCAAATCACAGGAACCTTGATGCACATCCAAGAGTTCTTCCGCAGCAACATGTATTATCTCAGGTTGTTCAAAAGTCTGGCGCAGTAAGGTCAAAAAGCCCTCATAGTCTCTGATGATAGGATTATTGTTGGTCACTAGAGGGGCGGCCCAAGCTAAGGCATTCCCTGTCAAGTTGGATACCATAAATCCCACCTTGGTGTGATCATTGAGAAACAACTGAGGTCTAAAGGTAAAATAAATGGAGCAGGCTTCGAAAAATTCCTTGAGGCGCTTCGGAGTTCCGTCAAACTTGCCCGAGGATAGGGCCATAGGAGGTAAGTCGGAATCCCTAGTTTCCCGAGTAGAGACCATCTGCCTCAAGACTGCGTTATCAGCCTTCACGTTCTGTAATTCTACGTTCATGGCCTGGACTGCGGCCACTAGTTCTTGTATTTGTTCTGGGGTGGCCATATTCCCTTTTTGGCGTTGCAAACTGTCAGGCTCACTCCTGGATTCCGTCAATTTCACCCTTCTTCCCTGAGTGCCCCTCACACCCTCCTGCTCACCTGTGGTCTCCTCGTCCGATGTGAGTCCTAATCTCTTTAATCTCAATGCCTCCTCTCTGGAGTGTGGATGAGGTCTGCCTCGAGAGGAAGCCACCCTGCCCCTCTAACACGGGGCCGAGGGGGCCCCCGTACCGGGGCAGACCGGTTAAGGGGAAAAAGCCGATAGGCGCAAAAAACCCCTTCTGAGTTGAAGATGGCAGCAGGATACAAGGTGGGACGGGGTAACTTGAAGGATCCAGCTGATATGGAAATCCACAGGAAGTGGTGTATGGCGACTGCTCCAGGGGAGAAAACAATAGTACACAGATGGGGTGACTAATGACTGAGCTGAGGGGGAAGGAACCAGGAGAACAGGGGAGAAAGGAAAGAGAGAGAGAGAGCCAAGGTGGAGCAGAGAAGAAGCTCCAACTGAGCAAGGCGTGCCCAGAGCAACTGAAAGCCAGCAAGCAAACGGGAGAAAAAGGAAAGGAAGCGGCGGCAGCCGCGGAGGAAAGGACTGAAGCGTACCAACCCGGAAGCCTAACGCGAAAGGTTGCAACGCGCTGGCTTCCGGGTTGGCGCTCGTTAAAAGGACGTCGCTGGTCGGAAGGGTTGGAAGAACTAGACCGCTGCCGAGGAACGCGTGGGCGGCGTGACGGCTAAATCAATGGTCGCTCCACCGCCAGCGTCTCCACAGCTGCCAGCGACTGCCGTGCGTGACAGTTACTTACCTGTAACTGTTGTTCTCCAGCATGGGTCTGGGATGGATTCACATGCGAACACTCCCGCCTACCCCTCTGCGGCTCTTCACTTGGTCATACTGCCTCTTCACGTGCTACCAAATCTGAAGATGGCTGCCAGAGGCGGGGCTTAGGTAGAGGGCAGTCATTGGCTGTGGTCAGTATGACGCAGAGATCAGTGATTGGTTACTACTACGAAAGACAGATCAGAAACGAAACTGATACTGATTTTTTCTTTACCGAGGATTCCCAGCCTGACGACGGGGAATATTCATGAGCATGTGAATCCATGCCAGACCCATGCTGGAGAACAACAGTTACAGGTAAGTAACTTGTTCCATATCTGCATTGTATAATCCAAATCTCAAACCCATCCTATCTTTAATTCAGAACCATAGTATTGCTAGAGCTATCTGTGCTGACTCTTTTCTCATCTGTGTTATTAAACCCTAACTTTTTACTGATTTGATTAAGAAAAGTAAATCCCAGGAAGAAGTACAGTATCCACAACAGGCAGGTTATGCTGATCACGTGACGGTAAGATCCATCTGTGGAATTCGCTTTTTCATAGTCATAATCTAGTGTAATTAAACCCATCTGTCATTTTCAAAAGTGCATTTCTGTTTTCCATTCTCGTGCCTATTTAGCAAAAACGTCTCTCATGAAAACCTCTAACTACCTCAGTTTTGATGATAGAAGCAAAATTTCAACTCCTACTTGTACCCAACACCCTTAGTTATCCATAGAACCCAAAACCGCAGTGCAGAACACCCGTTATAGCAAAAATCACGCAAGGAAAAGTTTGCCGCGAATTGAAATTCTGAAAGGTTTTACACGTGTGAATTCGCCTTAAATTGTTTCCTACTTGGACTTTGAGATTTCTAATGTTTTATTTTGACTTAATCATTTTGTGATTGTATGCAAATGTTCAAAGTGGCTCCCATAGGAACTTAAGTATTTTTGACCACATTTGGTAGTGTTTTTACTCGGCCAATTCCAAAGACAATTTAAAAGCCATACTGACAGCTGAAAAGTCAATTCCGTTTTCCTCTTGTGTTTGAAGGGGGAAGGTGGGAGTGAGATTCTTTTTCATTTGTGCTATTCCTGAATACCTGCTCTCTCCTCACATCTATTTAATTACCTATTGGGGGTTGAGGGGTGTTGCAGGGGGGAACCTCTCACCATAGTGCCATCTATACCAAACCAACTCAAACGTATTCTTTCCTGTGCTGCGTTTGTTTTTGTGCTCATTACTTGATTCCTAGTGCGTTAAAGATATTATTCAGTGTTCTGTCATCCCATTGGTGATGGTTGTTACCTATTAAAATATATTGTGATTAACATTCTAAATACATAAATATTTACGTTACCGGGGGGGGGTCTCAGGAGAAGGGTGTGATAGGAGTGGTATTTCATTCAGAATATTGAACTTATAGATAAAAATAAATAAGGGTTTCATTTGCACACTACATGCTGGGCGGGGCTTGGGTGTGTGCCAGATTGAAATCACTTACAGCTTACACCACGTAAGTGTACTACAGCATAATCGGATACACCACAAAAACAGGCGGTCTGGAGTAGTATGCTAGAGATAACCCTAACAGCGGTTAACACAACCATAACAAGCCTATTCAAATTGTTTGAATCCTTAGATTCTAAATTGTCCCAGCAATCGGCCCAAATTCAGCTAATAGCGGACTGGATTTCTCAAGAGATGCTCACTAGAACAAGTAACACAGTTTCAAGTGAAAAAGTCAAAGAGCTATTAGCATCCCCTCCTGCCAAATCACGAACAATCTATTCAGAAAAAAACAACATGCCATTTGCTCTATCTATATTTAACCAAGTAATTTGACCTATAGGCGATTTGTCGCAGAATCACTCAGTGGTGAAAATAGATGACTCGTGGACAAGTGAGGAGCAGAATAAATCCTTGACCTTGTTAAATGTTGAACAGCATACTTTAGACATATTTGAAGTTATGGGCGCTAAAACAAGGAGACCAAGTACACGAAGCTCAAAATTTAAACTATTAAATCAAGAGCAAAAAGAAAATAAAAAAACACGTGAGCTGTGAAGTCGACCAGTATCAAGAGTGCCAAACCATACATACGTGCCATTTGTAAGGCACTAAAGAGCCAGAGAAACGCAATTGGCACCAAAACTTTAGCCAAAAACACACCTTCTAGCAACTCATTGCCACTGATCACCTCTGTAGAACAAAACAGTGCACATTCATTGTTGTATGAACCATTGAATGATTAAATTACTGTAATTGAACAAGATGGATGTAGCCAAGCTGTAAAAATAAATACTCTTAAGGATCTTAATCAAGGCACAGTGCAAAAGAAAGAAAAATAATATTTGGAAATTAAAAAGGCAGTAGATATTTATTTGATGGAACGATTTAAAGATCAAACTCTTAATTCATGTACAAGTGTAGCCAATTGAGAAAGCAGTGTGTCAGAAGTGACAGTAGTGGGCGATGCCCTAACTCATCCGACTTTCAAGGTGTGCAAAAAAATACCTTTGCCAAAATTGCCTGTTAGTGCACTTATACAAACATTAGGTGTAAATAAATCAGAATCATAATCAGTATAATGATACCATCAACCGACAAAAGATGCTTAATCGGGCTGTGACAACCAAATTTAAGTCCCAACACCAAGCTCATTCGTTGATAATGAAATGTCGTGCAGTGCCGAACAACAATTTTATGATCTATGTAGAACTAGCATACTGAATATATTTGCAGAAGTACAAGCACTAGAAGACATCACATCTGTTGATATAGAACAGGTTGAATTTTTAGACGACCTGGATCTATCCATTGTAAGACTATGGCTACCATCAGCCCTATTCTTGAATACAGTGTGGAGAGCAAAAATGGATCTCTTTAGATTGGGATTCATTATTGCACAGAATCCAGAAATGAAACACACGTGCCCAGTTATGAATCAGACTGATCAAATTGTTCTACCTGTGTGCATTCAAGAGTACATCAACAGTCAACACACCAATGGGAACCGGCATAACCACCAGCAGAAAACCCTGTAACAAATATGTTGGCGAGTTGGAACACTCTCTTTCATTCTCACTTGCAGTTTTCTGAAGTTAATCAATTGGAAACATTTGATCATTTAGCCCCGTAAGAGACCTGGCTCACGCTTAACCCAATATGGGATAACCCGGCCATCATTTTATTGCCAGCTAAGTCATCACTTAAAGGCAGAACAACCTTGGGCCTGCTTGTGGCAGTAAAGCAAAGTGCGGATCTAACCATTCTTCCTTGGGCGGCTTCAGACAATTTCATGCAATTGTTCCAAATCAATGGTTATGATTGAAAAATAGCCCTTCTGAACTTATATAGAAATCCTGTAGGCATATCTGATGATAGCTTTTATAAAGCATTAATAGCCTTACTTGATATCATCTCAATGACCCCAGGTGTTTCAACCAACATAATTATGAGTGATCTGAAACGGGACTGTATTAATTCTGGACAAAGGGTAAAACATATTGAGAGTACCAGATGGATAACACACGTGTCCGAACGTAACTTTAGAATGGCCAATGGATGCATTATGGGCAATGTACCACTGCAGAGTACATGGAGGAGACGTAGTTCGCAAAGCATCATTGACTATGTTTTTAGAGGATGGTTTATTTGCAATAGTTGATCCATTTGAGATCATACAGCAACTTCAGAGCGATCATAATATGCTTGCCCTAACCTGGACATGGCCAATCAGCCACAACATTGTGCAAGAAGAATGATATAGGCAACCGTTAATTCTTAATTATGCTAAAACCCGTTTCCGTTGGTGTGATGACAATTGCAATTGCTCAATAATAAACTTTTACAACAGAACTTGTGTCAATCAAATGAGCAATACACTTACATTTTTGACAACTTAAAATGTTCCCTCATGACAGCTCGGCCCAAAGCTTTCCACCTGTCACATTGCTTTGATCCTGAACTGGAGGCCAGGAAGGCTGAATGACGCAGACAAAGAAAAATCATTCTAAAATGATTACCAGCGCAGAGATCTAGAGCTATGAAATCAGCCAAGTGTCGCTATCGCAATTGGACCAGAGGTCGGCGAGCTTGGTGGTTTCAACCTGATAGTGAAGCCATGCTTGAAGCTCAGCATAATAAGAACTCTGCACAGATGTGGCAACTCTTAAATAACACCAAGTCTACTTTACAAAGCTCTAATCGAATAAATGGCATGTCGGAAATTCAGTGGTTGGCACATTATTCTGCCCTAATGAGTACATATCAATTACACAATGTTTGAAATTTGCATTACACAGTTGAAACCATTGACGACCTAATTAAAAAACCGAGTGGATCAAGGGCAATGCGTCCCGATGGTCCCGATGGCCTTAGCAACTATATGTTTAAGGCGGATCCTGGTAATTGGGCTGTCATCTGTATAATATCTTTCGAAATGTCATTACAAAGCAAAGCCTTCCCCTATCATGGTGTAAGTCCCTAACAATCCCAGTCTTTAAAAAACCAACTACAGACCCATAGCCCTCCTGGATGCACCTGGAAAACTTTGCCCATATTGTGTTACGTGACTTTCACATCTGGACTAAGACACACCAGCAGAGGGATCCCAATCAAACAGGGTTTGTAGCAGGGCTGGGCACATGAATAAATATTCTATGCCTTAATGCCATCAAAGCCCAGGCCTACTCGACAAAACAACCAATATACTTTTCATTTATTGACCCTCACTCTGCGTTCGACTTGGTTTCTCGAGTCCTTGTAATCTCCAAACTCAGGAAAGCTGGCTGTCTTTCCACCTTATGCAATATCTATGCTTTTCATTCCAGCACTACTGTGCGAATTAGATTAACCATGGAAGGATTGTTGTCCACATCGATTCGCAGAGCAAGGGGGCTGAAGCAAGGATATATCCTTGCTTCAGCCCTCTTCAATTTTTTTATTCATGATGTTGGGGAAGCATTTGATGAGGTCATCTCTGATTCACCCAAGTTAAATGGCACATCCATACCGGCGTTATTGTACGCCGATGATTTGGTGTTAATTTCTAAAACACCAATCGGCCTTCAAAAACCTTTGAATTGCTTGGCTCGGTACATTGAAGCAAATTAATTAGTGATCAATTAGCACAAAACGCAAGTACTTGCATGTACTGTTTGTAATCCAAGAGGAGGTAATGGTCTGTAAACAATGTTCGACTGGATGTCGTACCCAACTACACTTACTTGAGTATGATTATTTATCAACAAGCACACAACAAAAGTCATCTTGTGAAGTTGGAATGCAAATTGATTACTACCATATCCCAGACAAAGATCATATTACACAAGTATGGTAAATTCTCTCTAATCCCTGCCACAGTGTATTACAAGCAGACAGTCATTCCAACCCTCCTCTATGGCATAGATACATGAGCTATCCTATATACATCGGTCTTTGAAGGATTAGAGGGCAAATTTTGGAGGCGTGTGTTACAACTGCCTCCGTGTATTCCAGTAGCTTTCCTGCGAAATGAACTTCGCCTTGTTTCCTTAAATGCAGCATATAATTGGCGCGTATGTGCCCTATGCAGAACATGTTTAATGTCTCCTAACTCAGAAACATTGCTCAAAACCGCTTCCGATTATGTTTTTCCATCTAAGCATTCTTTTCCTAATTTTTGGTCTATGGGCATTCATAAAATGTTCTCTAATGCAGATATCAACATTGAAACCCTCATTACCAATCCAGACTGTGCAAAAATGAAAATATACTTTGTGGACTGGATAGAAACGAGGAGAATCTGTTTAACGTATAAAAACTTCATAAATAGCCCATTTGGCAAAAAGAAACTTGGGGATAATGAAACCTTACTTAAACAAATCTCCATCCCTATCATCAGATCTACCATACTTCGTTTCAGGTTGAATTTATGGCCAACATGCGAATTGATGGCTGTCCGCAGACTTATGGCACCTGACTTAAATATATGTCGGTTTTGCAAAGATGCAAGACACAAAGAAACTGTGGAACATCTAATAATGTGTTGTACAGCCTTAACAGCAAAAAGAGAAAAATATTTTGTTAACCATTATCAGTCTTTTTAAGGGCAATAAGTCCTACCTTGCGGTGGCAGATGCTCTTTACCACCTCTTCTATGAGCATCAGAATAGCAACAATTCGCTTTCTTCAATCGCTATCACTGAGTGATTAAATAAATGTTTATGCTAGACAAATGTGGCTAAGTATTGGTAGACGGCGTTTTAGCCATGTATAACTTGTACAATTTGTCACAAATACGTACATTTATAGTATGTTTGTTAAAAGGAGACTACATTTTATTGATTGCAATGAAGTTATTTATATATTTTGTAATTATGTCTATGTTCATAAAGGGAATTGGATTGTTCTGGACCGGTGCTATGGAGAGCATTTGAGTGTTCTTGAATATTTGCTGTTCTTTTTATTTTTTTTTGCTTTTTTTGAGTTTTAATTGTTAAATCATTATTTTTAAGTTATTCCTGTTTTTTCATGGTTGTTCTTTTGCTCATCAGGATGTCAATTAGAATCAGATTATTAATTTGAATATTAATCTCTCATTAATTGCTTAATTGTTTAATTTTATCATTTGTTTAATTTTATCAAAGTTTTGTACCATTGAAAAGGTGATTAATTCAGCTAATTCAATTTAAAAAAAAAATGTCCTAATGGTGTCAGCCAAATCAAAATGGCCTATGCTAACTAAACCTAATGCCTGTCATATCTCTTGTACAAAAAGTGTAAAAGCAGAAATGTATGCAAAAGGAAAGATCAAGAATAAAGGTAGTTGAACCAGCTCTCCTTCTCACCTTACACCTCACAGAGTAAGGTTGTCCCTGTAGGCAGGATGACACACTCTAAGCAGTTCCAAACCAAGGATTGAAGCCAGCCTGACCTTCCACCTTAAAGTCTTTTTCTTGACTTTCAAAAATTGTATTTCCAATGTAAAGTTCACAAAGGTCCTCCTCCGATGTGCTCAGACCTTGCATGTCACAATTCAACACAAGCTTTCAAGTGGGCTCCCTTCCCTGAGCTTATTGTACTTCGGGTCTTCCTCTATCGGGCTCGGACCGAAGACCTTCCAATATGTGTGGCGCTTTGTTGACCACCACAGGACCACTTTGACTCAAACTTCACGTTTACTCTCGCTTAACTCACTTTGGCTGTTAGTTGACTTTATTACTTCAAACAATGTACCTTTCACTGAGACTTTTGGATGGGCTCCTTCCTTTCGCCAGACCACTCTGTTACTTAGCATTGCTGATCTTGCAGCTGCCTTTTACTTCAAAGTTTATTCACAGGTCTGCCTTTCTTTGTGTCTCATTCACACGTGTGCAGCCTTCACTTGTGTTATTATAATAATAATAATAAAATATAATGTTGCTACTTCATTCTCTTTAGCCACACACCGGTATCTCAGGTTGATTGCTAACTCACCAGCTGTGTGCGCTTCTTTCTTGTTTTGCTATTTCTAATTCACGAGTCCAGGTTCATACCACAGGCTTGGCCTCGCCTCCCCAATTCTGCCGCTCATCAGGGAGGGTTGCTGGCGTCCTTGAAACACAATGCACTCTTCACTTGTGGAATCTGGCCTTCTCCACGTGTCTTTCACAGTCTGTCGGAGGCAACAACCTCCCGTAGGGAACACTCAGGTTTGTGTCTGCTGCTCTCGTCCCTTGGTCCGTTGCTCATACGCCAGTGGGTGGGCCTTTGTACCGGAAGATCTGCTTGTACTCATGTTCCGAAAACGGGGAGGGGTCCTGCCTGTAAAACATTCCTTTCAATTGCAACTCATCCAGGTGCAGGTTTAGTCAAAAATATACGGCAAACTGGTAGTATACTATTTTGCTACCATGTCACGCTGCTGTGTAAAATACAATTAGACACTCAGTATAGTTAAGGTGGGTCCGTTTTTCTTATTGCTGACACTATTTTTAATTTTTTGTGTGTAAACATAAACATGAAGGACTGTAAACATCGTAAACAAAGGTAAGAAGAAGTTCACAAATCACAGTGCAAGGTGTACCATGGTTCAAGAGGTACAGATAGTTACAATGTCATCTCAACAATGTGAATTAATTAAACAAAAAAGAAAGTTCCCAAAAGGCATTAATTCATGCCGATTGGACATACATTGTAGAACATTGAAAATGCATACAAAGCAAAGTCACAGGTGTCGGAATGGAATAGGTGCACACAAATTTACACCTCACATCGAGAAACAGATGCTGTTAGGTAATGTCTTTGACCGACACTGGGGCTTTGTATAGTTCTTTATCTTTTTGTAAAAATGTAACCTCCTAGTAAAGGTATAATCAATATAGTTCGTCTAGGAGTTTGGACCTTGAGGAGGTCTACTACAGCCAGGCTAAAGGGTGACCTTGTCATGTACCACCTTGCTCAGAGTGTGTCTTTAGGTGTTTGTTTTTTATTTTTGTGAGGAGAGATAACTGTATTGGCTGTATGCATTTAGTGTAAATTGCCTGACTTTGCCTGACCCGATTAACGGGACATGTCCAGTACGATGTGAGAGAGTTAGTCTGGTTTCTCTGTCACCCTCTTTCTCGGGCCCATTGTTTGTGTAAAAAGGGAGGGGGGGTTGGGACTTTGGAAAATCCTACAAAATAGGAAGGGGTAGATGAACAAAAAAGGGGAATACTGCGTCTCTTCAACGGTTGTCTAGCCCCCACCCCCCGAAGACCCCTCACCCAGGTGATACTCCTGCACCGGTCCACCCCCAGGAACTGGATCCAAAAGCGATTGCTGTGTCCTGGCCACCTGGATGACAAGTTCCCGAGGACTAGCAGGTGTTGAAGGAAAGGTACAACACGTTACCAGTAACGCAGATCATGGAAGTGCAAGGAGCTGCACTAAAGGAGGAAAAATAATTTTGGTTGAGAAGGGGGATGTTCCATATCTCTGAAGGAGGCCATGTGGCGGCAAGGAATGACAGGGAAAGTAGGGATGTCATGACATTCTCATTATTTCACACTGCACTAACACAGTTGCACCATGCTAACCACATGGGGAAGGATGTGCTTGCTGCTCATATTGGAGAAGAATGGTTTTGTCCCAACCTGACGGAACATTTGGCAGAATTCATGTCGAATGGCATTGTCTGTAAAAGTTTCACAGCAGGCCATACATTGAAGGTAGGGCGAGGAGTCCTACCTCGCTCAGTGGGTCCATTCTAACACCTTCATGTCGACTATGTTTACATGCACCAAGGGTGCCAGGGCTACGGCTACATGATAGTGGTTGTGTGCCCATTTTCCCGATGGATCGAAGCCGATCCCGGTTTCCATCCTGGTGCCATTAGAGTGTCAAAATTCCTGGTTCAAGAAATGTTCCCATGATGGGGCGTGTGCGAGGTCTTGCGGTCTGACAACAGTCCGCACTTAGCCAAGGAAATGTTCCATCACATCACCACTTTGCTAGGGATCCAACACAAATTCTCCTGTGGGTATCACCCTCAAGAAAACGGAGTGTGCAAGCATCTCAACGGGCTGCTGTAACGCTCACCTGGTATGCACGGGGACGTCGCTCAGCCTGTTCTGACCTCTTACGACCTCAAACCCTTCCCTGGAGTCTACTCGACTGGAGAGTGGGCATGAAACACAGGATTGGTAGAGTTTAACTCCCTATTGTCTCTGTCTGCTTGAACCCCTTCTTCCCCAGGGTCCAACCCTTCCCTTTGATCCACAGCTCACCTTGTTTTCTTGGAAAGTGTGCTCTCCGTCCTGCTTTCAGCGCAGGTGCATGTTGATTGATGCGAGCTCGTTGCTGCCTAGTTACTTCACTGGCAAGAGTCCGACAGTTAAGTATAATGAGACTTTTGAACAGTTCTCTAACTTCGTTCCTTTCCTTCCTTCGATGATGGCCGGCGTCCTGGGATGGCGACGTGTTGCTGAGATGAGTAGCGCTGAAGGCGAGTGAGAGCGCGATGCGACCCTTTCGTATTTGTATTGAACGGAGTTCTTTTTCTGTGTCTTTTAGGTGCCGCGACGTTTTCAGCGTGGATGCCGGTTATGAAGAGGAAATGCGGTGATTAAGCACAGTATGCGTTGCCTCTAGATGTTTCCACGCTAAGCTGGAGTGTCTTTTCTCTCTTGCAGATAAATGAGAAGTTTGGGAGAAAGAGTTCCCCCAGAGTGGCTGGGATTCAGGTAAGCGTTTGAAGCTCGTACAGTCTTTAAAAATAAGCGAAGATTTGCTGAATGCTTACTAATGCCTTTTTGTCTGTTCTTTTCCCTTTTCCTTAGGCAGCGGTGTGCCGGGATGGGAATGACACCGCCGAAGATGCCCGCAGAACAGAAGGAGCGATGAATGATGAGCCGAAGCGCCGCAAGGTAAGGCTGTTCCTAACGGTATTCTTGTAGGAGCTGGGCGCAGAAGAAAGAGACCGATCCAAAACGGTGAGTGTCACGCTGCAGGTGCAGAAAACGCAAAGCATGTTTCTCAGCCTGGGCGTGGTTTAAATAGTCTCTGGGTATCCCAGGTGTCTCTGGGCTGAACCACACCCAAAAGACTAGACTGCACATGCAGTTCTGGGAACCGAAATATGTGGGGGCATCCATCTTGTCCCCATCAATGCACTACAAGTCCAATCCCCAATGTTTTCCTATGGGAGTGAGTGAGTCTGGTGCCACAAGCGCCAAGTCTGACTCCAAGTGGGTCTTTGGAGGGATGGAGAGGCCCTTGAGGGCCATGTAGGTGATCGTGGCCTGGCTCCAGCCTGACATCTTGGAGGGCTGGGGACATGAGGGGCAGGAATCATGACAGCTGCTCAAGAAGAACATAGCCAACATAAAGAAAACGTTGAATAAGAGCTAGCTAGACGGTTTACCCTTTGCTTCATTCACATTGCCCAGCAAACCAGGGTCTGACCACCATTTAACCCCACATGTGGTGGTAACCTGGCGGTGCATGCGACCTCCCCTGACTCCTCCAACTAGGGTGTTAAAGGATGCAGAAAACATTTCTGTATTGGGACAGGAAATGTACGAGTACACTGCTGCCTTGATGGCTTGTGGCTCTTTTATTTCTCCAACTGCAGGCTCAACGGGAGAGGCCCAAAGGAAAGGAGAGCAACAATACAGAAACAAACAAGGAATGACTGAAGCAAGCGCAACTTTATCCTGGAGACAAAGTCCTTTTACGAGATTTTACCAGGACCTGGTTTAAACCTAGATTCACGGGTTGCCACACTATTGGAGAAATAACTGTTGCAGTAAAAGTGCAAGGCAAGAAAGCGTGGAATTACCTGGATGACGTCAAGCCCTGTTGCGCAGCAGCCTCTCCTAGCAACGGCAGTGAAAGGGCCAACGTTCCACAAGAAGAAGAGCAAAAGGATCACCTAGGAGCACCTCAGCCCAGCAAAGGCCAACCTATGCTTACTTGCTCCCGAGCAAGAGAGACCGTGAAAGGACTTCCTACACATCCAGAGTGAGAATACACTGTTCGTTTATTATTTTTCTTTTCGCACACTGAAAGCATTCATCGTGAAAGTTGCGACTGTTAATCCTACATTGTTCCATGCATCCTTCAACCCGCAACATTCCAAGGTCGATTTGTCCTCTTTGTTGGGAGATCCAACCATGTAAGAAGGCCCTCTCCTAGTTAATTTTTCTGTGTTGTCCTGGCCAAACTGTCCCAAGGAAACGCATTGTGTGGGAACAGTTATTTCTTATAGCAGTACAACAACCTCACGACTGCAAAGCTTAAACTTAGAAGTACTAACAACATAATAATGCATTTCAGGTGGTTCATCAGTAGCTTCAAAGCTACACAAGATTCTGAAGAGTAAGTAATGAATGCCATTATTAAAAATGTTATGTTGTCTTGTGTCTTCTTTTCATTTGGTATTTTTGTCCTTATTTTTTGGCAACTCTTTTTATAAAGCTGTGGCCCATACTAACACTACCCCAATCCTGGCAGGTGTGGCTACCATGTCAGTTGGGGAGGTAGGCACTCCCAGATCAGTAAGGAGAGGTAGACAGTGTTCTAGATGTAGGAGGGGTTGATCTCGATCTCACAGATACTGCTAGAGTATCCAATAACATGTTGTCCAAACACATAACTTAAGTAGGTAAACGGACCACTGGAGAGACCTGCTATGTCTGCTCTCTTATTCCATATGCCATGAGCGCCTCCAGAACGTTTGGGGCAACTAACATACTGCCAGCAAGAGCACAGTGCCTTATGGTACCTGTCAATGTGCACCACCCGACGGAGGTTCCAAGGGAAAACAGCAACCTTAAAATGGATGTCTAAAGCTATATTTCCACATGAAGACAGATATATAAAATCACTAGACCTGATGGACAGTTATTGGAAAAAGGACCAGGCTATACAACATAGAACTGAAGGCCCACAGAAAAGGGAGACAAAAACAATAACATTGAAAGAATTATCATGTCCTAAGAAAGGATGAATAGAGCTAGGAGGAGAACCAGGATGCTGAGAAAGACAACAGATGCTTGTGCATATGGCCAGGTATAATTGTTTATTTATACAGCGCTTATACACAGGTGGAACACTTCAAAGTGCTTATACAGCCGAAGGATGGAAAGGAGGAGTAGTGGAGAGCAAGGCGCATAAACTCCTAACTGTTCCAGTTTGTAAGGTCCAAGTAGAAAATGACAAGTGCCTGAAGGAATGGGAAGCATGTGCAAAGTTACTGACCTGGGGGGAGAATGTAGCTAGACCAATGCACTTAATTCTACTGAAAGGAGCAGCATTATGTTTCCAGAATGACGGGACCGTAAAGGTTGGAGAAAATAAGGAATCAGTAAAGGTTCCAGGCATGAAAGTAGGGACAGCAGTATTAATGGACCATTATTGGGCCTGTAGACCCATGGCACACGAGAAGTTGCCACCCAATTGGGGAGGAATATGCTCACTGGTACACATCAACATGCCAGCATTAGTAGTTCCTCAGAAAGACATCAAAACGGATGAATTCCCTAAAATGGACGGTGCAAGATAAAAGAAGAGGTCATTTGAATTAACTAGGGTGAAGAGAGGGAACTACATATTGTCAGCCATGGAAGACTCTCTGGACGACATACCACCTAAGAACAGATTGTTGAGCAGAACAGAAATGTCCTTTGCATCCATCGTACCTGCAGTACAGTCCTACATAAATGCAAAGTGGCTCCAGATTACGAGGTCAGACCGGATGCAAACAATAAACTCAACTGTCGGCAGCTTCAACGCCATGAAAGAAGAGCTCTGAGCAGTAAGGTTGATGGTCCTCTAGAACAGAAGTTCTGGACTTCCCCACAGCAATGAAAGGAGGAGTTTGCACCAAGATCGGATTATCTTGCTGTACGTTCGTCCCAACAAATGATGAAGCAAATGGGACACTAACTGAGGTAGTTACCAGAATACCGCAAATTCATGCCAAAATGGAAAATGAAGCAAAAGGAGCAGGAACAGATGAAGGTTGGCTGTCATACATAGTCTCATGGATACCAACGTGGATGGCCAACGGACTGAAGGTGTTGCCTGCTGTATTCATTTTAGTACTACTGACACTGTGTGTGATCAAGATCTGCATCGCACAATGCCGAAAAAACGACAGACAACTGTAGACATGAAAGTATTAGTTGAAAAAACTTCCGAGGAAGATCTGATAATAGCGACTCGATGTACCCTGAGGAAGTAAATAACAGGGTGTCCACTGTTCCCGACTGGAGTAGTGTTAGAGTATCCCAACAACTACAAAGAATATTGGGGATCCCAACAACTACAGAGAATATTGGGGAAAGTGGGTGTGGTGCAACCAGGAAGGAGATTGCCTTTACGTGACATGTAGTTTAGATAACCATGCAAGATTCTACGGACATCTAGGAGGAGTAAGATTTGACTCTCGAGTGCACAGGTGAATAGGTTTGGAGAAGTGGTCAATTGGGGGGGACCGAAGAGAGGGTGCCTTCAGTGGCCCTTGTCCCCTATGCGCATATGAGCCCAAAGGATGAGAAATGAGAGATGCAGGTCGCTATTTGGCCAACCCCCAGGTGGACTGGTGCATTCAACGGATGTGAGCAGATATTCTTAGACAACCGTTCAAACCCTATCCAACTGATGTCTTTGTGGATACCGGTACCCCATCACTGGACCAGGTTGACTTAATGATAAATATCCAGCCCTGCTGACGTTATTAGTCACAACACCATATAGAAGCATTAGTCACAAAGTAAAGTCGCATCCTTGCATGAAATTACACATACTCGCACATGCATACACCAAGAACATACACACACTGTTCTGTAGATAGAGGACAGATACATATGCATACTGACAGAATCCTTTCCTTTTTTCACTAGCCAAACGCAGAAACGCAAGAAAGCAAAATTCATACGGAGCAAACTTGCAGATGCTTATTGCAACTAACCACATTGAGCTGCAGGAACGTATAAGGAACCTTGAAGGAGCAGAGTACTACTAACCACCAAATAAAATTTTATATATATATATATATATTTCTGAGGCTTGTGGAATCTGCTTAGATCACATGCTGTGCATAGGCCGACATCTAGTGGAAGCTGCAGAGTATTACAGTTTGTTTTTCGAAACTCGAAAATGGGCGTCGACACAGGGCGTGCCAGTAATACTATCCCTAGTGTGACTTCCACTGTACCCAAGATCCCTCACGCGTCTAGGATCCTCAGATTGTTTTTTTCCGCCATACTGGTCGGAAGCATGTTGCGGAGTCCCCTGGCCTTAGCCATACTTTTGCTAAAATATTGATAATTTTACATCCTTTCCCCATCCCAACGTCGAACTTCGACACTCGACGCCGGCTTGGAGAGGAATTCGACCGTCAGCTGCTGCACGACGGATTTGGGCCTCGGAAGGCCTCTGGCCTCGGCCCTGCAAGTAGGGAGAGTGGGGGGTTGGACATACTCTACACTCTTGGTATATAGGTACACCTTATACATTTCCTACACTTACCAGCCCGCTGCCTCAAGGTGCGTATGGAGGGTACCCCTTTTCAATTCTGCCCCAAGTGCAATCGCAAATACCCTTGGGTCGACAGGCACACCACGTGCAATCTCTGCTTGCCGAGGGACCACACCGAGGCGAACTGCAGAGCGTGTAGTAGGTTTAAACCTAAGACACTTAAGGACCGTTCGACGAAGCGTTGGGCCCACCACACCAGGCAGGCGGCCATGGCAGCAGAGGGCGCCTTCAGCGATGCCAGCGACGCCGTGCTTTCGGACGGCGAGGGCATTACGGCGTCTAAAGACAGCCGAGCGCAAGTCGCCGACCTCGGAAGGTCGTCCGACAGGGTGGCTATGGGGAAGACCCCCGGCGGCGACACAAGCGCTTCACACACCACTCACACCAAACACACGAAGTCCAACCGAGACTTGACGACTTCGAGTTCTCGGAAAGAGGCACATAGAGAACGGTCCGAATCGGTGTCCCCTGGGCGTTCTCGATCGAGATCGCTGCATGACTCCAGGCAATCATCCACTCTTGCCAAGAGTGCCTCGCTCCCTAAGCTAACGGAAGTTCGATCGTCGGAGGACGAAGACGACTTCCACCCCCAGGCCGCTCTCCAGGAGTCGGAGCCCGCAGACCAGATCAGCGCGGCCCCACGTTCGAAGGACAGGGACTCTACCCCCGATCCTCGACGCCAGGCGTCGAAAACCTCCGGAACCACAAAGGGACAGGGAAAACACTCTTCCACTCACGGGGAGGGGGGAAAACAGCAGAAGAAGCAGTCACTGCACTCTTCCACACCTGTGAAACACTCCACTCCTCTTAAACAGACAGTCAAGCCCAAGTCTGCTGCTATTTCCAAAACCAGCAAGTCTACTCAGGATAAGTCTCCTAGACTTTTTGCGAGAGTCATTCCCAGTTCCAAAGAATGGTCGAGTGATGACATAGATAGGGTCATGTCAAGGATGTCTTCTTTGGCAGACTTTTATGATAGAAATCCAGACCATTTCCTATCATATAATCCACACCCTCAGGATCTAATTATCCTATCCACCCCGAGTAAGAAGCCCCGGGTTGAGACACCAATGAGGTCTTCGGACCCCTTCGATGTACAACCATATTCACGGCCATTCTCACAGTATCAAGGAGAGACTTCCTTTGGTGAGGACCAAGAATTTGGCATGGTAGAAGAGCAAACTGGGACGGGCTACTATGGGGATGATGAGGACAAAGAGGAGGAAGAGGAAGACCCTGAAACCTACAGAGTAGATTCCCCGGTAGAGAAGGAAGCCCCGGTTACCGACTCCCCTGTCGATAACCATCCCCTCCTGAACGAGGTTCTCGCACGAGCAGCAGAACATATCAATATTGACACCCACGGTGTCCAGGAGGAGAGGGACTTCGCCGAGGAGTTAGTGGGAGAAAGGATGCCTGTTGCCCAGACCATCCCTATCCTTAAGTCTATTCAGCGAAGAATAGACCCGTCCCTGGTGAACCCGAACCTCACCAGAGCAGTCAATCCCAGAGTTGAAAAACTTTTCAGGGCAGCCCAGTCTGACCCTCTCTATATAAGAGAACATCTGAAGCTAGACTCCCTGGTTGTCACTAACACTCGTAAGAGGGCTGGAATACCCTTGTCATCGTCCCAAGCTCCTCCAGACAAGGAGAGCAAAAAACGATATGGTTTCAACAGGAAAGTAGCCTCAACGTCCGCCTATCAAGCAAGGATTGCAAACTCCACCACCCTGTTGGCCAGCTACAACTGCCATCAGTGGGACGAAGTCGCGGCACTCAAAGCCTCTGCACCAGAACTCTTAAAGGGGCAGTTAGCACGAATTTCAGCAGAGGGTAGAGCCGTGTCTGGTTGCATTTTAAAGGCAACTTTTGATGCCGCGGACAACGCAGGCAGATTGATAGCAGAAGGTACTGTTATCAAGAGACATGCGTGGTTACGGCAGTCTGGTTTTAAGGCAGAAACCCAGTCATCATTATTGGACAAACCGATGGAAGCCGATCTGTTGTTTGGTAAGGCGGTCAAGGACGCGCTGAAGAATGCCAAGGACGAATATGAGACTCAAGTCCCTTGGCCAACTAACCAATAAACCCCCTAACCAGAGAGGGAATGGACATTTTCGTCGCCCACGCGGCAAAAATTCCCAGAGAGGATCAAACTATTCCCAGGGGCAGGGTACACAGTGGAACAACAACAGCCAACAGCCTACCCAGGGTTACGGCAGGGGTAATAGGAGAGGACGTGGTAAAGGCAGAGGCAGCCCCAGTAGAGGAGGCGGTACGCCTCCACCAAAGCAGTGACGGTCAGTTCAGGGTCCCTTCTCACGCAACCCCAGTAGGGGGACGCATTTCCAACTTCACCCAGGCTTGGGAAGGGATCACACCAGACAGATGGGTGCTGTCAACAGTATCCGCAGGGTACTGTATAGAACTACTGCAGCGTCCCCGGAACCATCCTCCACGACAAAGAGTACACTCTTTAGAACATCAGAAGATTCTCCTCGAGGAGATTGCCAATCTGCTAGCAAAGGACGCCATAGAACTCGTCCCGGGACACCAGGTAAACAAGGGTATTTATTCAACTTACTATGAATAACTTACTATGTCAAGCCCCAAAAGTTTCGAATGACTACGCTACAAGAGGTAATCCCCCTCCTAAAAAAGGGGGATTACATGGCAACCTTGGATATGAAAGATGCCTATTTTCATATTTCCATGTTCCCAGCGCACAGAAGGTACTTGCGCTTCAAGGTGGACAGTCGGCACTACCAGTTCAAGGTACTGCCCTTCGGGATAGCTTCGGCACCAAAGGTATTCACCAAGGTACTGGCGGTGGCGGCTGCACACCTACGCAGGGAGGCAATCCCGGTGTACCCTTATCTGGACGACTGGCTCATAACGGGGGAAACCCCAGTAATTTGCAGGACAAACATTCAAAGGACTATCGACCTCCTCCACGAATTAGGCTTCTCAATCAACGAGAAAAAGTCAGGCCTGGTGACAAGCACCTCCAAACAGTTCCTAGGAGCAATCCTAGATACTCAAGAGGGGTTGACATTTCCTTCAGAGGAAAGAATTCGGAATACACTACTGCAAATTCCGCAATATCAGTCCAGTCACCAAATAACGGTACGCAAAGCAATGCTTTTGCTGGGCATGATGGCGTCATGTATTTACCTGGTCCCCCACGCGCGCCTGCGCATGCGTCCCATGCAGGAATGGTTGGCGAAACAGTGGTCTCAGGCAAGTGGTCAGTGGGACGATCTAGTGGTTGTTTCGCCAACACTAGTACAAAGCCTTCACTGGTGGACAAGAGAGAATCTTGCACAGGGGAAAACCTTTTACGATCCCGAAGTACAGGCAGTAGTCACTACCGATGCATGCCTGACTGGGTGGGGAGCTCACCATCACCACACAGCTCAGGGTCTCTGGTCTCCCTCAGTGGCCAAGAACCACATCAACCTGCTAGAGCTTCTGGCAGTATTCAGAGCACTTCAAGCGTTTGAGCCCTACCTACTAAACCTGTCAGTGCAAATCCGGACGGACAGCACGACAGCCATGTTCTACCTGAACAAGCAAGGAGGGACTTGTTCGCCAAATCTGTCCAAGCTTGCCCAGAAAATCTGGAAATGGGCACTCAGACGGAACATCTTCCTGTCATCACAACATGTTCCAGGGGAGCTCAATTCCCTAGCGGATGCTCTGAGCAGAGACTCCCTCCCAGAGGAACACGAATGGGTTCTACACAGAGAGGTCATAGAAGATATCTTCTCTCAGTGGGGTTTCCCCCCTATAGACTTATTCGCCACAAGCGAAAACAGACAATGCCCAGGATTTGCATCCAGGTTCCCCCAACCAGACTCCCAGGGGAACGCCCTGTGGTTGAACTGGTCAGGGATGTTTGCGTACGCTTTTCCACCAACTCCTCTCATCAGGAAGGTGGTCAACAAGATGAACAGAGAGTCGATGACACTCGTCCTATTTGCTCCCATGTGGGCAAGACAACCGTGGTTCCCACACTTACGCAGGTTGGTGCTGTGCGAGCCCATCAAACTTCCGGCCTGGTACAACCTACTGTCCCAGCACCAAGGTCAAACAGTGCATCAGCAACCCAACTCAATGAACCTGGCAGCATGGCACCTGAGGTCATAGAGTTTGGACATCTCAATTTACCACAGAGGTGTATGGACATCCTAAAGGAATCTAGGAAACCAAACACAAGGCACTGCTACTTTGACAAGTGGAAGAGATTCGTTATCTGGTGCCAGAGTAAACAAATCAACCCAGTTGATTGCACTCCTTCCACTATTGTTACATACATGCTCCACCTGCTGGATGCAGGACTGGTTTTTAACTCACTGAAAGTACACCTGGCAGCCCTGTCGGCATACACCACTTCACATAACAAGGTCTTGTGGTGGAAAGTACCAGTAGTTAAAGCCTTCATGGAAGGAGTAAAGAGACTTCACCCTCCTATTTCAAACCCACCACCAGGATGGGACCTTAATGTGGTGCTATCTAAGCTCATGGGCCCCCCTTTCGAGCCCATGCATAAAAGCAGTCTCAAACACCTGACTTATAAAACGGCCTTCTTAGTAGCTATTACTTCTATAAGAAGGGTCAGTGAAATTCAGGCTCTGTCAGTGCAGGATCCCTTCTTTACTGTCCATAAAGACAAACTGGTTTTACGCACACACCCTAGGTTCTCACCTAAGTTTATATCTAAATTCCACGTAAACCAGTCCATCGAGCTTCCGGCTTTCTTCCAAAACCCTCAAAGCTAGGCTGAGGTGAAACTACACACCCTAGATGTGCGTAGGGCGGTCCTCTACTATGTAAATAAAACCAGACCGCTAAGGAAAACAGATCAGCTGTTTGTCTCCGTAGCTACAGGCGGAGAGGGGGATCGCGTCTCTAAAGGTGCCATCTCGAAGTGGATCATTAACTGTATCCAGCTGTGTTATTTACTCTCTGAAAAGACTCCGCCTTTCATGCCAAGAGCCCACTCTACAAGAGGCATTGGGGCCACTCTGGCTTTCATTGCAAATGTACCCTTTGACACCATTTGCAAAGCAGCTACTTGGAGCTCTATTCACACTTGTACTCAGCATTACTGCATTGACACCCATTCCAATGCAGATACACAAGTGGGACAAGCGGCTCTAAGACATTTATTTGCTCATGACCCTTCTCACATCCCACCTCCTTCTTCAGGTACTGCTCGCTAATCTATGCACAGCATGTGATCTAAGCAGATTCCACAAGCCTCAGAAGGGATAGATTACTCAACGTAATCGTATTTCTGATGCTTGTTTCTGCTTAGATTCACATGCGACCCACCCTTCCTCCCCTCTGAGAGAAGGCGCATGGTTGCTTGTAGTCTTACCTTTCTATCTATCTGCTTGGATTATCTGTACTCGCGCTACTCCTCATGCTACCTCATGTCAGAAAAAATACAATCTGAGGATCCTAGACGCGTGAGGGATCTTGGGTACAGTGGACATCACACTAGGGATAGTATTACTGGCACGCCCTGTGTCGACGCCCATTTTCGAGTTTCGAAAAACCAACTGTAATACTCTGCAGCTTCCACTAGATGTCGGCCTATGCACAGCATGTGAATCTAAGCAGATACAAGCATCAGAAATACGATTACGGTGAGTAATGTATCCCATATCTCTGTAGTGAATTCACATGAAGCCACAGGCCTCGGAGTAAGGGAAGAAGAGGTGCAGACTCTGCAGCGTAAGGCACACTAGCCAGTGCTCGCAGCCAAGGCAAGGGTGGAGAGGGGACATTCCTTGCTCCCGGGGCAGGGAGTCACCTGCGAAATAACAGAACAAAATCTGCAGTAATTGCAGGCCGAAAAGCTCAGTTCGGATGTCCTCGCCCACGTGACTCAGCCCACCTGAGCCATTTACCCACAGTGGGAAGAGAGGCCGTACCCAGCAGAGACAGACCGAATGGATACATGCGTTGTTCACCAAACATTCCAGTTGGCAGGCACTCTCTCAGGCTAGGTGGCTATGTCTGTGGCAACAATGGAGACAGTCTTTCTCATTACCTTGAAAAGGTACACAGATCGCTGTGAGCAGAACAGGGTCCCAGGCCTGAGGAGACCTGCCATAACCAATCGCGAGGCCCAAATCCTGGGGCGGTGTGTGAGGATGTAAGGGCCAATGGCAGTCCTGCGACCCTGCAACAATGTAATAGGTTTTAGGGAAGTCTCCAGCGAACCGACCTGACATGGGAAGACCAATCTAACAACCCCTATAAGGCATCTCTATTGGTGGTAGGACCAGAGATACTCAATGAGTTCAGTTCTTAGGTTTTTTGGGAAGGGTTGGGAATTGTGACATCATTACTGGACAAAAGCTTGTGACCGAGCTCAGGAGTTGTGATTGCTGGAGATTTTTGTATTTCCTGTATGATCCCTGTTCTTCTGGACAAATAAAAGACAGTTCTGCTTTGCCCGATGGCTGAGTCTTCCATCATTGCCAGGGGAGGGTCCCATGGGCCCTGGGTACTCTGATAATCTGTGATTTTGTGGTGCAAACCCCCAGTCCTCTGGCATACCTTTACACTCCAACTCCAGAAACCCACCCTCCATACAAACGCACCCGTTTCCTTTGTTATCAGTAAGCCTTCTCTTATGTGTAATGTCTGGAACATTTCCAAGTGAGGGCCCCAAACGATACCATTTAACTAGAATAGATGTGCCAATTTCCAAATCCGATAAAGTGAATAGAATAAAGTGCCCTTTTAAAGATGTGTTCATACCCCTGCGGTCTACTAGCTTAACGCTGGAGAGGTGTGCTTTGTAAATGATCAAATGTTCTTTCAGGATGTGAAAAAGAAAGCAACAGTAATATTCTTGTACCTTTTTTAAAATGTTTCTATACGTGTTTGCATGTTTTTAGTTTGCTGCAATGTATGTATTTTGCAAGTACGCTCTATAAGGCAGAATTATTGCAGGCGTTGACATCCACACCTTGCATATTTGTACTAAGTGAAGCCTGGGAAGTGTGCTTACATTGCATGGTGGGTTAAAATCCCTGCTTCACTGTTTAGCCAAAGTGCGTGAACCTGCGCAAATAATTTTAATGCCATTCTGATTTAACTGCACACATTGGATTCTTAATAACTGATTAAATGCATACCATATGAAAAAAGCTGCCCCAACAATGGACACATTTATTAATTTTAGGGACAACATGGTGTATACCCTCATGCTCAGATTAGTAACCCACAACACTGTCGCATACAATTGCATTATTGTTGCATTGCTCCTACCACAGTCCCATATCACTTGATTTGAAAGGCAGATATCTAGTCTCACCAGCCATTCCGTGCACCAGAGATACTTATATAGCTGGGCTGAAGCTGGCGATGTGGCAGGGGAGGTGTTACTGCGAAAGAACCAACATTAATTAGTCACTGAAGTTACTTGGGCCTTCCATTGGTGTATATCAAAGGAGAATAAGGGAAACTCTTTTCTATGTCCTGTAATGATATGGAATCTTGTAGAGCATGCTTTCTGCCATTTTCACGGTTTCTACAAGCTTCAGGAACTGCAAGAGGTATTGTATGGGACTAATTTGGCAGCAAGGAGGAGCAATGTTATGTGTAGATCGGAAAAGATATGGCTCTCTGTTGGATGCACGTTTCGGTTATTTTTTTAGCCTGTCTGTAGCCGTGGTTAATGGGAGCTTCTAGGTGATTTCCAGTAAGTGATCTGTATAATGTGCAGGGAGAGGGGGCCAATGTGAAGGGCGTGTGGGTCTCACCCCCGCACCTGCTGCCAGCGAAGAGAATCTTTTTACCATGCGTTTTCCTCACCTCCATATGCGTGGTATGATCTATTGACACGGCAGTTGCTGGTGTTCATGCTAATGTAGTGCAAAATTAAGAAAAGTGTCCTACAGCATTTCTATGTGCCACATTTTTCTAAAAAATAAAAAAAATGCACAGGCATTGGCAAAACTCAAGCCTGACTTTTCCACTCGGTGACGCCATCAAAATCGGGCCCCAGTTTCAATTCTTGTCTCCTTTTGGGGGAGTGATGTGAACCACGAAGCTCGGCATCGAGCACTTGCTGCAGGAATTTGCGTTCAGCGAGAGGAACAAAGGTTTAAATCCCAGGATGGCCGACTCAGCCCACTTATTGTTCTGAGGTCAATAAATTAAGCCATTGAATTGGTAATGTCGTTCTCGTATGAACCACGATGTAAAAACATTTGATTATGACTGTTTGGCTACAGTTCCATGTGTAAATCGGAGAGATTGCTTTAATTGCACTTTCTCTTTTGGAAACGAGGTTGGCTTCAGTCAGCTTTACCCTGAGCTGCCTGTGCTAGATCATAATCTTTTAAAAGAACTGCATAATTGGGCTCCAGCCAATTTGCGCAAGGCAGACATCGGGCTAGGATCTCGATATTGCTCTTATTTTAAAGCATGCATTTTATTGGGCTTGCTTTCATGATTGTGCCAGTGGCTGTCCTTTAGTTTTTGATTATGTGAATGTAAATGTAATCGTATGTATCGGTAACTTTCAGTCGTGTGAATCCACTGGTAAGTCCCGCATGCACGCAGATGTTAGATTGGATGTTTGCCTGCCAAAGACCATTTAAGCCATTATGTTTTGGGTGGCTGGGAATTCAATTAACAGTCACTAAACCGGCTTTAGCTGTCACGCCATAGTTTATGGGCCTGACTCAGGTTGGTGGGGCACTTTGGTGATGAGTCGAACATACCTTTCAGTGTTATTTAGTTTGGGTTGTTAGGCGGCACGTGCGACACCTAAGAAGCCTTAAATATTGCATTAGAGTACAGCTAGGGAGAAATGGCATATGAGGAGGTATATACATCTTGGAGGTGTTGTTTGATTATATATTGGTTTCCAATATTTCCCCTTAAAACATCACATTCCAGCCACCAATGCTGTTATGGGTTCTATTTTAAGATTGTACCTTCAGGATGTGTGTGTTAATGATGCAATGTTTTTATAGAACCCAGGTCAGCATGAAAATGCAGTGCAGATGGCAAAACCTCTCACTGTGACACACGATGAAACAGTGCCATGCATGTGTGTTACATAACCATCGCAAAGAAGGGCACAGACTACTAACATCACTAACCCAGTGAATGCAGCACTTTAGGACATTTATGCCCCGCCAAGTCACATGAGTTAAATGATGAAGTGTTGCCTGGCCTAAAGTCCATCATTAAGCCTGTCAGGTCAGGTTTGTGAAGCCTCTGTGGTCCAGTTTATGTCTTGGTATCATGGTGCATGCAGTTTTATTTCCATTTAAAAACATGATTTCAGTCCCATAATATAAAGAAATAAAAGTGGCAATGCCATTAGAAAGGCTATGTTTCACGTTTTACAGTAAAAAAAAAGTAATGCATAATAAGCATTCCTTAAAACCCTGTTTGTTTTCTTTAAAACGTCAATTTGCGCACCAGTGCCCCTACAGCCTGCTCATTCCCATGGATAAGTTGGCCCACTGTACGGGTCTTGTGTGGTACATTCGGCCCTCCAGGGAAACAAGTTCTGGACCCCTGTAACTAACCCTACTAAAAACATTCTGATATCCTGCATACTCGCCCGCAAACACCAAACAAAAAAAAAAACACATGCCTCTACTGCAGCAGAAACCTTAAACCACCACAAAATGCACTCGCTGGAACAACCAGGTAAGCACACCACAGAAAACTAAACCAGTTGCACACAAATCATCCCACACACTCTCCTATAACAAACGTGACCTAAGCCATACCAACTAAAAACAAACCCAGGATACAGTGACTGGTTTTTCCGAACTGAAGCTACCAACGGTACATCAAAGCTCTCTAGTGCTTTCCCTCTCTCCCACTAACTAAGCCCTCCCACCTCTCCTTCCTTTTCAGATCCGCCAGTGCGCCTAGAGACCATGACCATGGCAGCGGTGCACAATATAAATCACCATCGCTTAACTTAACATAACATTTGCCCACTTGCCCACCCATTGGCTTTTCTCTGGCCATGGTGATTCCTATGGCCATTACCACCAAGCTCCTGCCCCTCCGACGCCCAAAACACCTTCTTGTGGGAACTATTTGAGCTGCCTTTAATCAAGCTTTACCATTAAACTGTGCTCAAAGTGCCTTTCAGTGTTTTTTCAAAGCAAGTGTTTTTCAAGTCAGAGTTAATTGCCTAATTGGAGTTGTAAACTTACTACTAGGTCTGGCTTCAGCCACTCTATAAGCACTCCGCATGTCTTTCACTGAAGTCCTGTTAATAGCATTGACGCAGCCAACAGTTTTAGCTTTTGTATATTAGGCATTTACCAGGCACTGCTATTCGATGCCCAGGTAAAACATTTTATACCTGCTACCATCAATGGCCAAATAGCACTATGGTTGTGCCTGGCAAGTGCCTTTCCCATGCCTACACAAAGGCCCAAACTGTTGGCATTGCTAATGCTTGTTTCGTTCACTGTGGTATAGCAGCACTACTAGACCGTCATCGGCATCCACTCGGGTCTCCTACTGGTGGTGGTTTTATTGTGAAGGACCATGAGTGTGGATAGGTCTTTTCACCAAATCCACAGGTTTGCCATTATTGCTGCTTCTTTGTAATATTGACGTACACCCTCCAATTGTCTATCCTTGGCATGTCTCTTTCCTATGCCGATGCCACTCCTCCCTGTGGCCTCCTTTCTTCCACCTGACTTCTTCCTCTGCCACTCCATCTCACCAATCGGTCTTCTGAGGTACCCAAGATATGCCACAGACTGTCTGCGTTCGAGAATCAATACTACACATTTATTTTTAGAATGGGAGGTGGGGAGGATGCTATTCTTCATCAGTATTGTGCACGTCCGAAACCTGGGATCCCAAAGTTGACCTCTCAGTTCAAAGAATGAAACCAGAGATCTTGGGTTTATGTTTGATTTATGTATTTACCTGTCGAGAGGCAAATTAATGCGTTGTTCATAGCGGCTGCCCCTCCACCGCATCTATAGCATAAGAATGAGTAGTGCATCATTTATGGCATCTGCCTTTCCCTGCCTCTATACCGCAAGTAGGAGAAACACTATTCACTAAGGCAACCCTACCGACCTTATCCTGGAATAATTGAAGAGATGAATCTGCAAGCTCAAGAAGAAATGAACATGCTGTAACTGAAGATGGCGAGAGCAAGTGACATCACTGTCAAACTGACACGTAGATGCACTAGACATGAAGTAGATATGCACTCACCATGCAGATACATGAACATTAGGTTTAATGTGCATTTAGAGAAGGATATTACCTGCATCATCAGACATTAGCAACATATAATGTTTACGCTGAAATGCAGCACAGAACGATACACATATAAAGCTTGCTAAATGTAGAAATGCAATGGTACAGAGTGGCCTTATTGTATAACATGGACAGCAAAGTCACGTTAGAGTGAATGGGAAGCATTAGAGATGCCTCAAAGCTGCAGAGAGATTCCACTTGCTGAATTAGTTGAAAATACAGATCCATGCAGGCCAAACAGAATCTGCACAACCCCCGCCAAGGTTACTGTGGAAAAGGGAGGTTTGGATAGCTCTGCGGGGAACCGAAGAAAATAATTCCCAAGCGTAAGACACATTTCTCTTAGATCAAGTAAAGGAACAAACCGCATGTGAAAGCCAGGTCACCATTATTTAAAGCTTAATATTGGCTGAAGAATAAGTCTCCAGTGGCCACAGAGGGTAAAGTCACCTGCATAAATATGGGCTAAAATCCTAATAAAAGCAGAGTAGAAATTCAAATCGTGGTCTCCTCACGTGATTTATAGTTGAACAGTGTCTATTCTTCAAACCCAGACACATATGGGCTCATGCCTTTACTCCCCTCAAGTTCTCAACAAAGATGCCAGACAAGGCCAACTTCCAAGCTAAAATCCCTGATTTGTGGCCTAGCAAATCAGAGATGGTGTCTTGTTTAATTGGAAGAAGCAGCTCCTTAATGTCTTCCCCCTTACCACTATTCATGCTTGCGTGCTGATGACCTGCCAAACCTTCAAGGTTGGTGAGACCACTGCTAGTCAATAACAAACTCTCAAAATGATGCTGTTGTTAATTGGTTATTTATAACATGCTTAATACCCAGAGGTTTCTAAGCGCAGACCCGGGGATTGAACCTGCATTGCTCTTCATTGTCTTGCTTCCAAGGTGAGAGTGTTGCCCCTGAGCTATCCTCCCAAGACTAATTTTAATTTAGTTGTGTCTTTTTGACCTTATTCACTGTAGGGGTCGTCCAAGTTGGGGGCATCAGATCATCATGACCAACACCTATGTAACCCATATGTAGACAATTGCCCTGACCAATCCCAAATCCCTGTATGGTTTGGAACCATGATTGGGATGTCCATCGTGATGTATACTCAGGGTAAAACCTTATGTTTTCCATTGGAGAGTTGGAAGCGCTTTGGAGACCTGGGTGCTTATTTCTATCGCTGCTTTATATGGATTGTTAATAAAGCAGAACTTTGCCATTTACCTTGACTATTTCCGTCATTGGGTGCAGGATTTCCTGGCCCGTCTGTTCTGCTAGCACTGGGGTTTCCCAGTCTACCTTTACATACCCTTCTCACCTGCTGGTATCTTCGATAATTTTGAACATTAAATGCCGTTGTTGTAACATTTGACAAGTACCGGCATGAGATAGAAAGGTGATACTGATGGCACGGTGCAAAGTGCCTGAAAGTAAACGCTCTGTGTGTGCTCAAGTGAGCTGGCTTGTCTGTGTGCAGTAGTGTGATGGCTATTACTGGGCCCCGAGCTGATGGTATGCAAAGCTTTTCGAAAATATAGCGGAAAGCACTATTGGAAGTTAAGATCTGAATTCCAGTCCTTGAAGCAAAAATTCAGGACTTTGAAGTATGAAACACTTGCCTCCTGAGAGACAGAGGAAAGGTGTGGTTAATAAATGGACTATGCACACACTGGTCCTTTTTGGGGCACTAAAGGCCCGGTAAACTCGTCAATTAATAAGATGCAGACCCTATTTTAAAGAGCCCTGGGGTAGCTTTGTGCCTCACTGTACAGTTGGGCTATCCAACAGAGTATACATAATGTATTATTTTGATTTGTAACCCACCAAATGCAGAAGTGTATACTGATCAAAGTGCCCGGGAGCAAGGGTGAGGAATGTGTGGTGGGATGGGTTATAGAAGGGAGCGAATGGCTATGGATGAGCTTTTCACAGTGTTTGAATCGCCGGTTTCCAGGACATACAGGCAATAATTTAGGACCTGTAATAAATAGATGTGCTTGATGGTGGTGAAATTAATGTCCTGTCAGACAGACGCCTTTGGGATACGAGTCTCAAATGATCCTTGACTGGAAATGTACTCCTGGAATTCTTCTTGCATTGCTCTCTTTACCCTTCATTGGCAATCTTGATTGAGGTCTGTCAGGTGGTTGCTTCAGTTTCCTCCCAGTTTTAGCTCTGTTGGCGAGATGTATTTGGAGTCCACATGTAGATTAATAGTGCTCCCTATTGGTATTAGGCAAGCAATCATGAAACGTTGTCCAATTTTGTTTGCGGGTAAAGTGTAGCGAAATCTATGGAGTGGGAGCCATCTACGATTTCAAACCTGGAGAGATGGTGTATTGGGTATTTAAGACAAAAACGATGCTAGCTGCTCGATGCCCGATGAGGTTATTTAGTACGTGCAAGTAGAGAGCATAGTCTAGTTTTCTTATGATCACTGCTTTGTTTAGTGAGTAGGTATCTTATTTATTTAGTAGATGGGAGTTTTGATTGAGCTGTCCTTGTTGATTTGCTGAGTAAACGATAGGGGAGTCAAATACTATGGTTTGGGTCAGATGCTTTTCATGCTGTGCCCAGAAGGTCCACGCGCGAGAATTGAAACAAAGTGTATTGGCTCTCATCCAGGCATGAACCAAAACGCCTCCGCTGGGAATCTGAAGGGAGACATTTGGGCTGTTTACTTAGAAAATCATTTGAGTGGCATCAGCATAAAGTTTGAGTCCGTGCAGGTGCTGCATGTAAGTGTCCAAAAAAGAAAGTGGTGAAGAGGATGATCACTGCAGCACCCAACTTATGTGGTTTGGGGCAAGGATGAACTGGTCCAATTTAAGTTTGGTAGATTGGTTGTGAGAGAGGACTTGATCCGTTTGAGGGCACTTTCTTCCATTTCAAAAAGGTTGCTTAGTTTTTCAAATTGGAGTATATGGTCGTCATTGTCATATGCTTCTGTGTCGTCAAATGGGATTAGAACATTGTTGGTTATTATCCATGTGCATCACTATTGTCTGATAAGTACTGTCGACGTAGCACAGGGTGTTCGGGGTATGTACTTTGCCCACTCAATGTTCCAATTCCTAGGAGTCCTCGTACTTTCAAATGCTTGCCAATTTGCCATTACTACTACCACTTCTGCTTGCATAAAATATGTAGTCCCATTCTGTCACAATTCTGTTTGTGCATTTCTTCAATGCATACACGTGTTCCCCTTCTTAAGAGGCCTACTTCATATACAACTCGTCTTTACAAGTCTAGCCTTGGTAAAGGTAAAGGCGGCTGCTGTAGTATACTTTGATGCATATTTTTAAGTTTGATGCACACAATTTGTTTCTCCCAGACCTTCAGGTCTGCAGCACTGCTATTGTTTGAGCACTGCATATCTGCCATTTGGACCCATATCAAGAAAATCAAAGGACTGGAATGCTTCCCAGAGGATTTCTGAGTGTTTTAGAAGTGTTGACTCATCATTTATGCGAATTGCTCATTCGTTTTATCTGGCAGACTTCTTAAGTGGGAGAGATATGCAGATATGCAGAACCCCAGCTTTCTGTGACTCAAGCTTCAAACCACTGATGAGGCACAATGAGGCAACAACAATGTTGAGGTTGCTTGCACTCCTGTGCAAAACAGAAGTGAGGTAACCGTTCTTGCTGGATCGCTGTCGCTAGAGAAGTGTGATCATGTTGGTCCCCTGTAATCAGAAAAAAGGGGTAGGCTGCTACCCAGACTAATTCCCCATCATCAAGAAGCATTGACACCAGCGTTTACATGACATTAATGGTTGGTTTTATCAATGCTTTTTGGGTCACTTTTGAACCTATCTGTGCTTCCTAGCAAACACATCGAATACTGGGACTTTCTTCATTATTTCTTTGATTTCTCTTTGGTCCAACCAAACACGTGATCCTATTTTCCATCTGTGAATTTCTCATTATGAATTTAGAAGAGGCTCTATATAATGTGTTCCTTGTCATTTAAAGAGTGGACTTTATTGTGATGCACACTGTCTTTTTCCAAGTCTTTCTTGAGTAACTGTACCATTTAATTGGGACATGAACGCTGGTGAAACAGCGGTTTTGTGTGAAGTTCCAAAGTGATCCTTTTGCTGTATTGAACTCCATGGGTTTCTTCAATGAAAGATAAACGGGTCTGGTTTTCACTAAACGGCTGAATTGATCGTCTGGGTCTTGCACCCCCTCTCTCCCCAACCTCCCAAGTAACGTATCCTCATATGGGTTAATTGGAATGTTAGCTTGTATTAAATTCACAGAACAACCAGCAAAACAAGCATTGCCAAAATTAGAACTATCTGGCCATGCAAATTAAACGGTAATATATTCCTTGTATACATTCTAGCAATCTAATATGTAATTATGGGCATTTGATAGCTGCGGAGAATGCTCCTCTCCGTTTATAGTTGCATCACAATTACTTCACTCCCATAAGTTGTAAAAAATAATAGTGCACTGGATATTTGTACTGTTGTCGTCGAAAGAAACATTTTTTTAACATTATTTCCCATGCTTTGAATGAAGTACTCAACCACTACATAGAGAACGAAGCGTAACCTCTTAGGGGGAGCCACCCCTAGAACACATGAACCAAGTATAAAAAAGCCCCTCTAAAGAGGACTTCAACAGGTAATGTTTTATATATATAAAAATGTATAATTTCGACTGTCTTCATATAAAAAAAATCTATACAAAAATATGCTAAAACGATTGAAATAGATCATCGAATATCAACGTGGCTTTAATTTATTCTGAACATGGATTGCTTATATCTTAATAACTTCCTACTCTGTCAGCTCATCAATACGCGTTTTCAAAACTCCTTATCATTGCACGTGCCCTACTGGCCATTTGCTTTCTTACATCCACTCTGGTTAACTAATTTTCAAATCTTACATACACATACACCCGACATGTTTTGTTCCTTATACCAAAGTAAAGCACGTTAGCAGGAACATCTTCAGTGGGCTTGCTGACATTGATCAATTCTCATCCATTGAGGTCGAATATCTGTCCATGATTAGCTTTTATTTTATATGCAATCTCAATTTATATGCACAGAAAAACTCCCATAGATCATCAAATCTCATTTTAATTAAAAACACATTGATATCATCTTCCATTTTCTTTTCATAAAGACCACCTGTGAAATAGAAAACTATGTAAGATCACTCGGCATGGAATTTGTATTACTCCATTTTAGTGACTATACTCCCACTGCATTCCTTTCTTCATAACTCTGACCTCCTCATACATTTTGGCTTCCAAAATAGTTTCATCAGTCTTTTTCTTTTTAATGTGCTGCTGAGACTGCAGCACTGTCTGTTAGGCAGAATTGCAGGCAGTACCCCCTGGCAACACCACACACAATTAGCACTACAGGTGTAAGCAAAAATAAACCTTTGGTATAAGTCTGTACCGCACACTTTTGGTAGCGAGCTGAGCAGCCAGGCTAATCTCAAGAGGGAATGTGAGCAGTAGCAGAAGTTGCACAGAAGTATCACAATCACAGTGGTTCAAGTAGACACTTCCACTCAAGGTTTCTTGGTAAAAAGTACTTAAAAATACCTCCTGGGTGATATTGGCAAGGCTTCAGTTAAAGCCCGTAGACTGTTCGCTGTTGGGGGTGCAGTCGCGAAACAGAGTATTCTCAAAAAATGGAAATCGAAGGAACCCCCTACTCATAAAAGCTGGTTACTTGATCTTGTTCATACACAAGAAAGTGAGGAATCGTATGTACAAGGGATTATGTCTACATCTAGACCTAAAGACATATGGGCCCCCTTCAGGACATACATACGTATGATAGAAGAAGAGGAAGGAGCTGATAATACAACAAACTGAACTGTATTATGTCGTATGATAAATCCTATTCTCCAGCATGGGTTCTGGCATGGATTCACATGCTCATGAATATTCCCCATCGTCATTCTGGGAATCTTCGGTAAAGAAAAAATCAGTATCAGTTTCGTTTCTGATCTGTCTTTCTTAGTAGTAACCAATCACTGATATCTGGGTCATACTGCCCCCAGCCAATGACTGCCCTCTCCCTAAGCCCCTCCCCTAGCAGCCATCCTCAGATTTTTACCGCACGCTCAAGTGTTGGGAGTCCTCGTGCTTTAGCTCTCAAGCTTTTTGCTGCGTTTTTGCGCTTTTTCAAAGAGATTTTCTCATTTTTCGTTCAAATAGAGCCTCAAGCTCCACCGTGTCTACATCCGATCAACGGGGACCCGTTTCGGATTTTCTACGCCCCTCAAGGGTGAAGTTTTCGTCGAGTTACGCTTCTTGGAGGAGTCCAGAAGTTTCTGCGGCCTACCCGGACATGGCCCAGGAGAAGGGAAGCTCAACGTCTGGAAAGCTGTTCAGGGTTTGCCCTGGATGCCATCTGCAGAATGTTTTCAAGGAGGACGAGCACTCAATGTCTCCACTGCCTTCATGAGGACAAAATGCACGTGGAGAAGGACTGTTCGTTTTGCGGGAACATGTCGGAACGGACCATCAGGGACCAACACCTTCGTCTCTCCATCTGGCTGGAAGGAAAGAGCCCGTCGGGTGAGAAGAAGAAGAAGTCAGAGCGGTCTTCTAAGTCCTGTGAGGGCGCCCCGTCGAGGGGGGCCCAACAGAAGGCAAAGCACTGCGAGTCCGCGGGCACCAGGAGCGCCGAACGGTCGGGCTCCTCGGCTGCCAGGCAGGTGCATCCTCTCCAGCGCCATCAACCACGAGCCAACGCTCTGGCTCAGGGACGAGGAAAGCCGAGCACCCGGTGAAGCTTCTGGAGAGGCCCCGGTCGATCTCTAAGGATCCAGCCGAGGGGGACCGAGGCGGTGACCCTCCCCCCAAGGTGAAGGCCACAGGCCCGCCGAAGGTGGTGAAGGCCTTGATTCACCCGGCCGAGGCCTCTATCTAGGAAGTCACGGCGGCCCTGGCGCAGCCTGAGGAGGCTACACCAGTGGAGGCGACCTGGGGCCCAGAGTCTCCCTGCCACCGCGGAGGGAAGCCTCTTTCAGGCCCATCGAGAAGACCCCCGTGAAGACCCCGGCGGAAAAAGAGGGGGGGGAGCCGGTGGCCATTGTGGACACAGACACAGCCTCCGAGGGAGAACCGGTTGAAGTCTTGGAGGGCCTCGACGGGGGCGTCGAAGAAGCCCGGTCCCACGGGAGGGATCCTGACGAAGGGGACGACGAGAGCGCCGGCGGCACTGGCGAGGTTCCTAGTCAACCGTCGCTTCCGGAGCCGCATGACAACTCAGTGGCCATTTTGTTGGCAATACAATCCTTATGTCCGGAGATAAGGACGAGATTGCCCCTACCACCGACGGAGGAGACGGAACCAGGCCCGACGGAGGAGCCAGAGCCAGGCCCGTTGGGAAGTCCCCCAAACAAGAGAAGACGGACCCATCCAGCCCCGCCTTTTCAGCCCTCGTGGCCTGTTCAGCCTTTGCCCACGTCCCCTGCACCTTGGGATGACACAGGAACGGCCACGACAGGTACGGATGACGGCGGCGACGACGGGACGGAGCTCCCATCGCCTCCTGCCCGGGCCTCCCTGCCCGACGAGATTGGGTCTTTCCACGCTATGATCGCCAGGGCATCTGAGCTTTTTCAGCTCTGCCCTGAAGAGAAGGAATGTTTCCTTTACCAACGGCGCGAGGCCAAGAGGAAGACAGTCCTCGCTGTGCTTCTGCTGGATGACATCTGGGACGAGGGTCTCGCCCTTCTCAAGAACCCGTCTATGACGCCTGCCAAGAGGGATCGGTACGAGAAGAAGTACCTGGTCCCCGACGTGGCACCTTTGTGCCTTAGGGCACAACTGACCCCTGACTCAGCGGCGGCCAAGAAGAAAGTGGGGGGGGCATCGGCCTTGACGTCAACTTCCCCGCCGGACGGCGAAGGAAAGAAGCTGGATGCAATGGGACGACGAGTTATCTCGTCGGCGGCAACAACGATTAAGGCGGCCAACGCCCTCGCAATCGTGGCCCGCTATGACAGGGAGTTATGGTACAAGATCGCCCCCCCAGATGGACTTCATACCAGACAACAAGAGGGCTGAGGCCCTAGAGATCTTGCAAGAAGGTGAGGTGGCGTCGGACCATGCCATAACGGTGGCAACGGACATTGCCGACACCGGTTTCCGCCAGCTAGGCAACGGCTTTTGCCTCAGATGATGAAGGTGGCTCAAGGCGACGGATTTCCGCCAGGACGTACAAGCCAAGGTTTTGGACATGTCGTTCGACGGGAACAACCTGTTTGGGAAAACAGTGGATGAGTCCCTCCAAGCCATCAAGGCAGACACGGAGACAGCCAAGGCCCTGGGAGTTCTCCAGCAATAAAGGCCGTCCTTTCGGAGCTCCGGAGGCAAGCAGGGTGCCTCCAAGGGATTCGGCGGTGGCTCCTCCTACGTACCGCCAAGCAGCCCGCTCCTCGCCGCAGGAAGCCTATAGAGGACGAGGCAAGTCGGGTGGATCCCGCCGTCGTCGCGAGGGAGGCCAAGGCGTCCTCCAAGCAAGATTGAATCGACCGTGGCGTCGGGCCCCCGCTGAAGCACCCCGGTGGGAGGCCGGCTCGCCAAGTTCGTCAGCGTGTGGGAGTCCATCACCACCGACCGTTGGGTGCTGGACACCCTGGCCCAGGGGCACGCCCTCGAATTTCTAAACGAGTGCCCCCGCATTCCTCCCGTGGCCAGGAAAGCAAACCACGTCCCTCAACTGCTGTTGGAGGTAAGGGCGATGCTCAAGAAAGGTGCCATCGAGCTCGTCCCAAAGAGGCTCCGGGGCTCCGGAGTATACTCAAGGTACTTCCTCGTGAAAAAGACAACAGGAGGGTGGCGACCCATCCTAGACCTGCGACGACTGAACAAGTACATCAAGGCAAAGAAGGATTTGGAGGATGCATACTTTCACATTCCCATTCTAAAAGGGCACCGGAAGTTCCTCAGGTTCGTGGTCCAAGGGCGGCACTACCAGTTCAAGGCCCTCCCGTTGGGATTGAAGTCGGCACCCAGGGTTTTCACTAAGTGCCTCGCTCCAGTGATGGCGCAGCTGCGTCTGCAGGGGATCCACGTCTACCCCTACCTGGACGATTGGCTCATCCGCGCAAGGACAAGGGAGCTCGCCGTAGAACACACAGCGAAGACCGTCCAGCTGCTCATGGACCTGGGGTTCTCCATCAACTTCCCCAAGTCCCACCTGGTCCCCTCTCAAGTCTCACTGTTTCTGGGAGCCAAGCTCGACACAGTGGCGCGTCTGGCCTCGCCGCCGGAGGAAAGGACAAAGGCCATCCTAGGCAAGGTGCAGCGTCTGCTGGCCATGGACGTGGCCAGAGTGAGGTCCATCAAGTCCCTCCTCGGGATGATGTCCTCTTGCATTTATCTTGTGCGCCTGTGCAGGCTTCGGATGAGCCCTCTACAGGAGTTCCTCGACGACCGCTGGATTCAAACGACGGGCAGCTTTGAGGACAGGATCCCTCAACGACACCTTCCGACGAGCGATCTGGTGGTGGGGCACCCGCGCTCATCTAGCGGCAGGGACAGACTTTCAGACCCCAGTCCACCAGGCAACGGTGATGACGGATGCCTCCCTGGATGGGTGGGGAGCCCACACCGGAGATCTTCACACGAGAGGCCTTTGGCTCCCGGAGGAGAAGCCGCTCCACATCAACATCCTGGAGCTCCGGGCAGTGTTCTGGGCCCTCAGGTCCTTTCTCCCGTCCCTCAAGGGCAAGGTGGTGAGGATCTTCACCGACAACACCACCACAATGTTCTACATCCGGAAGCAGGGTGGAACGAGATCCCCGGCCCTATCCAAGGAAGCCCAGGACCTGTGGCATTGGGCCGTTGCTCAAGGGATGTTTCTGGTGCCGTTTCATCTGGCAGGGATAAAAAACACCATCGCCGACTCACTCGGCAGAGAGCTGCGCTCGTGCCACGAGTGGGAACTACACCAGGATCAAGTGGAGCGACTCTTTCAGCGATGGGGCAAACCCCAGATCGACCTGTTCACGACAGCGACGAGCTCAAAGTGCCAGAGGTTCGCCAGCAGGTTTCCCCAACCGAGGAGCATGGGCGATGCTTTCTCGTTCCCCTGGGACGGCCTGTTCCTATATGCGTTTCCTCCGTTGCAGTTGCTGCTCCCACTCATCAACCAGCTCAAGAGGTCCTGGTGCAGAATGATCCTCGTTGCACCGGCGTGGCCGAGACAGATCTGGTTCCCGGACCTTCTGGACTTGTCAGCGTCCCCACCAGTCAAGCTGTCGTCGGACGCAGTTCTTCTCTCCAGAGAAGGAGGCGCCATCCTTCATCACGACCCGGAGTCGCTGAACTTGCAGGCCTGGCTCCTGCAGCACTAGAGTTTGGAAGGTACGATATCCCGGCTGACTGCAGAGAGGTTCTTGCAAAGGCCAGGGCGTCCTCAACTTTCAAGTGCTACGGACATAAGTGGAAGAGGTTCTCTATCTGGTGCCGTGCACAGAAGATTAACCCTCTGCAGATTGCGACCCCTCAAGTACTGCCGTACCTACTGTCGCTGGGACATTTTCCATGTGGAGGCTGTTCAGTCTGCAAATACACCAAGAGAATCGAAGAATTCCAGGTGAGAGGCAGGAAATGGGACATCCGTGCCATGACCAATTGCAAAACTCCTAATGCGATATATTTAAGGCCACATGGGCACTGAATACAGTATGTCGGTCAGACCTCGAGACCTACCCACATACGGATCGTAGAACATAGATCCCGCATTAGGTGTAAGAACATCAACGCGCCACTAGTGTCTCACTATATGGAATATGGCCATTCCCCCGAGGATCTATACTGGTGGATCCTGGAAGCATTTCCAAGACAAAATATTTCAGCATACAGACTTAACCTGGCCGAGGCCAGGTGGATACACCGGCTTGACACCATTGAACAGGGTCTAAATGAAAGTAACCCCTTACGGTGGTGACACTCTTATTCCCCACTCTAGACAGGTGTTTTATTATTTTTTCTCCCATGACTATTGTGCGCCCTAGCCACTCAACACAATCTGAGGGTCGTGGGTATTGCCCTTCTTGGAGTGTTATTTAGTTCTAGGCCTCCGCCTGTCATTGTCTTTGGTTCCACTCGTTCCAATTCTACATCTACATATTTTTACAAAAATCTAGCTGTCCGTGGGTTCCGCACAGGCAGACTAGTATTTATTTCATTTTTGGGTCTCTTGCCAGTTACAACATCTGGCACTGTACCACAACATTAGCATACTTAGTATGGCACTATTAGTGTGCATATCTATCATCCGACCGAAGGTGGGGCCCGTTTAGGGGCTCAATTATACCTCCGTGAGAGAGCACGCATTGGCGCACACGTGATTTCCACATTCATGTGCCATCAGTTGCTCCATGGCGGCTGCTTCCATTTACCAGTCCCATTTCTTTATCCTAACATGGATAGCCTACGCGTTCAATGAGCTTTAGGAAACCGTGAGTCCGTTGAATTCTGTTTATGTATTCCCTTTTGAGGAGGCTTATTTACTGCCAGCCTTTCTAGGTTGTGGACCCCACACCTTTGAACTAACGGCAGGTCCGCTTTGTTCCTCTTTCTCCCCCTGTCTCTCTGTTTTTAGCTTTGGAACGGAGCCGCATACGATCACTTTGGCCGTGTTCACCACTATGACCGCCGGTGGAGGGACATCATCTCAGGATTTGTCCTAGCCCGCGGATTAAGGTAAGCAACCGTGCCCCTTTTTTGGAAACACAGCGGGTGATAGGCCGAGTCCCCTATGTGTCTATCTCCCTTAAGCAGTGGGCCCCAATGGGGGGAGGGGGTCATTACATTTTTAAATTTTTTCATTTGTATATTTACTTTCACTTTTAAATTTCTTTCGCTTATAGACTTGGCGGCCCTTCCTTATTTTACCTTCCCCTTGTCGTCCTTGGGGTAGCGAAACACCTCTTCGAGGTACCATTACATCTCTTGCAGTAAGTGTTGGGCCCACACAGCCCTTTTTGTACCCTGCTGCTGGTGCCTATGGATTGTTTGGCTCTGGGGCCTGGTGTGTTGGGATACTCAGCATGTTGGTATTTGGACACGGCACCTCCCTACGCACCCATCCCTTTTTTGTTTCTTGGGGGGTTTTCATATTATTGATTCCCATTTTTCCCCTCTTCACGTTCTTTGGTGATCGTGTATGTTTTCGTTGTCCCCTTTTGGCCTGGTACCAGGGAAGGGTTCAACGAATGTTTAAATTCATATGTGGGCTTCTTCTATACTGACGTAACCACTTTGGTTAGGCATAGGCTCCCACTTGTACACAGTAGTTTGGTGTTTTGTTGGTGGAGGATTTTGTCTCTTTCCCACACGGTTTAGCATATTTTCTTTTCAGTAGCTGCATTGTTTGGGCTACTAATACGCTTTTATGTGTTAGTAATATAATCATTTATCACATCCACAGAACTCCATTTTCCCTGGGGTCCTGATGAAGGCAGCATAATTGATGTTCGGCCGAAACGTCCTTTGCTTCTCTGCACGTCATCGAGCTATGCTACATGACCTAATAATGCAACTATGGACGTAGACCTGGGATGGGTGTTTTTTGGTCAGGCGCAATTCACTTCGCCATGATGAAGTAATTTTAGAATTTGCATTAGGTGACACTGCTTTATGGAGTATCTCTGTGACTTGTTAGCCAGATAGGGCCAGGAAGACAGCATGTGTGCCCGGTCTCCCCCATCTTAGAGAATTGTGGCTGTGTCACCTTGAACTTTTATGAATTAATCACAATAATGCTATTAGATGCATACTTACACTCTCCACATTAATATATGTTTGCATGTGGTTTGTTTTATTCTGTGAAACGTAGGACTCATGCCTATGTAATAAAATTTAAAATAAAAAAAACTTTTTATATTAAATGAAAATTCTAGTGCACTGTGTATTACATTCTGTGTGGTGATGTGAATAACCTACGGAGTGGGACCCAGTATGAGTTAAGACTGGGCCACTAAATTTGTATTTGTTTTTGAATGGTTCATCCGGGGGACTCCCCAAAGTGTGTTGTACCTACTGTCGCTGGCCAAGGCTGGATTAGCTCACACTTCCATCAAGATACATCTGGCTGCGATCTCCCGATACACCAGAACTACGGGACAGGCGTCCTTGTGGTCTCATTGCCTGGTGAAGGAATTTATGAAGGGACTGTTCCGATCGTTCCCGCCGGTGAAGGCTCCTGCCCAGGCGTGGGAACTCAACGTGGTGCTGTCTAGGCTCATGGGGGTGCCGTTCGAGCCTCTGCATTCGGCGCCGTTGAAGTTCCTGTCGTGGAAGACAGCATTTCTTGTAGCCATCACCTCCGCATGAAGTGTGGGTGAGATCGAGGCCCTATCCTGCAAGCCTCCATACTTGACTTTTCATGACACGAGGGTGGTGCTCAGGACGTACCCCTCATTTATGCCCAAGGTGCTGTCGGACTTCCACCTCAACGAGCCCTGGGTGTTACCAGTGTTCTTCCCGTCGCCTTCGTCGCCGGCCGAGAGGACTTTGCACTCGCTGGATGTGGCTAGAGCGCTGAAGTTTTACGTGGACCGCACAAAGAGTTTTCGGAAGACGTCACAGCTATTTGTGAACTTTGCACCTGTGAACCAAGGGAAGGCTCTCTCGAAGGCTTCCATTTCCAGATGGCTCTCCGGCTGCATCATGCACTGTCACCGGTTGGCAAACCGACCGTTGCCCGGCTGTCCGAGAGCCCATTCGACCAGAGCGATCGCTGCTACCACTGTGTTCTTGTCTGGTGTGCCCCTGCTGGACATCTGCAGGGCTGCTACGTGGAGGTCGACGCACACCTTCACGAGATTCTACTGCGTCGACCTTGATTCCCGGGAGGAGTCCAGAGTCCGCCAAGCAGTGCTATTCCACCTGTTCGCCTGAAGGTGGGCCTGGTGAGGAGGTAAGAGTGCTTAATGTTGAGTTTATTTAATGCTTAATGTTGAGCCTTTGCCACCTCCCGTGGTTGTGCATGTGTGTACTGCTATGTATTCTTATATTCATGAGCATGTGAATCAATGCCAGACCCCATGCTGGAGAAGGAACAAGTTACTTACGTGTAACTGTTGTTCTCCAGCATGGGTCTGGCATGGATTCACATGCGAACCATCCCTCCTACCCCTCTGCGGCTCCTCACTTGGTCATACTGCCACTTTACGTGCTACCAAATCTGAGGATGGCTGCCAGGGGAGGAGCTTTGGGAGAGGGCAGTCATTGGTTGGGGGTAGTATGACCCAGAGATCAGTGATTGGTTACTACTAAGAAAGACAGATCAGAAACGAAACTGATACTGATTTTTTTCTTTACCGAGGATTCCCAGCCTGACGACGGGGAATATTCATGAGCATGTGAATCCATGCCAGACCCATGCTGGAGAACAACAGTTACAGGTAAGTAACTTGTTCCTTCTTCTTATCTGATTTGCTCTTTACGTTCCACCTTTCTAATATTTGAGTTTTTACATTATGCAAATCTGTCCTCTTGCTACAACTATGTATTTTGGTACTCCCTGAGCAAATGTTTCCTGTAGAGTGTCATTGCCAGTGCTAAATAAAGTTTTTAAAATAAATACTTAAACATGTATTTACATAGTTATTTAGAAAACTTTCACTAGTAGAAATCGACTCAATATTAAACACCAATATACTACAAAAACAAACTCTAAGTTATAAAGACAGTTTGCGCTCCCCTGAAAAAGCAGCCAAATAGCACTTCAGTACTTTCAATTAGGAATAAAAAGCATAGGTTTGTACCAAGGGTTAGAAAACACTTCTTTTAGATAATGCAAACGTTCAATGTACCAGGAGGGTCAATCAATTCAATAGGCCAGGCCAAAGTCAATAGCCTATTGTTCTTGGATAGGCTAGCACTGTTCTGGTACAAATGGAGAAGTCTTTGTAAAAGTTTTTAGAAGTAGTTCAGACAAAAAACCAAGTTATGTCGGGTCACAAGCTGATTAGGCCTGCGAGTTGGGAAAGTTTCACAAACTTCCACCGCAAGAGTTGGGATCTCTCAAGCATATGGGACAGTACCTTAAAGTGGAGCAAAAAGTTGCAGCTGAAGACGTTGGTTCCTGGCAGGTGCCTGCAGGTCTCGCTGTTCCTGAGCCTCAGTCGTGGGGACAAGAGGGAGGATGTTGGGGGACTCCTGCACGGGATCGTCATCGGAGCAAACAAAATGGCGTCACTTCAGCTCAAGTAGCTGTGGCTTCCAAACACAAACTGGTGTCCTTCCTCCTGGCTAACCTTGACCAGCTCCGAGAATGGTATCCAGGCGTTTGCTGAGTTGATTGGTCCCACCAACTCAAGGGGAGAAGCCATCCTTGAAGGAGCTTCTCTGTCAATTGGAGATCTAGCAATTCGGGTTGCAGCTTCACTGGGCAAACCAAAGGTCCAGTGGTTGCAGCAGCTGTCCTCTTCCAGCTCGTCTTCGGTTCTTTCGTTCCAGTGGTCGACTCTGCCTTCCAGTCCTGGAGACTCGCCTTTTAAACAGTTTTCTCCCGTTCATTCCAGCCTAGCTGCCACTCACCCAGCAGGGTGGCTGTCCTAGCCGGACACAAGCCAGCCAATCATGCCAGAGTGCATTTGGGTCTCCTAGGAGAGTAAGGACAGGGAGTTTCGGGCACCTCCCTCACTTCCTGCCCACCTCAGACACTCAGACGCCATGGGCGACTTCAGTCCTGAAGCCCACCAAAGGCTCACGAACAAAGGGACCAAACCTGGTCTGGCGTGCAGTGTTGAACACAAGAAGGACCTTTGCACAAAGAAACGGTGAAATAAGATGATCAGAGTCTGTTTTTACAGAGGGGTCTAGGGTGCCATATTGAAAAACATGGCTACCCCGATTTTTAGCTACCGGTGTTCGCGGTTGGGAAAAATCATGGTAGTTTGTTATAAAACCACTGCCACCAGCCATTTCGATAGGAAAGGGTAGCATTTGACTGCTCCAAGAGTGTTTAGACACAGGGGATACTAGGTAACCCATCCAGCATTCCATTGTAAGACGGTGTGTGCTGGGTCTATGAATTTTAAAAGACTAGTAAAGTCAATTTAACTTTACATTCTCTGGGGAACAGTAGTTCATCCCAGAGAAGGTATTGAAACCTTGGGGAGTCCAAGGGACACCCCTGTGCCACATCACTGAAGGTGCTGTGTGACACAACAATAAAAAGATGATGCCTTATGGGGTTTGCTAAAACTTCATAATCAAAGAACACAAGAGTAAAACACACATCAAAATACATGAGAGAGTGGGGAAAAAAGCTCACACTCATTCCAAGGGAAAAAACAAGTCCTCAGAATCCAGCAAAGTTGCTGGGGGGTCTCTAAGATGAAGGAAAATTCTGAGAATTCTCCCTAACACTGTCATTGTGTTCTAAATTAAACCCCCCACAAAATGTGACCTACTTCAGATTCTCACTTAGTTCTCAAGCTGATATGTTGGATAGCCCGGTGTCGTCATTACCTTAGCACCCTACTTGGTGCATGTGTCTAACGGTCCTTTCTGCCTGATTACATTAGCTTGATCAGGCGTTTTATGTCTTTGACAGGCACTTGATCATTCTATATGGCAAAGAGTAAATACAAACCTTTCACTCTCTTTTTCTTAAAGATGACCGTATACCAAGCAACTGTGGTACATTACCTTGTGTGGCTGTCTCTCCCCCAGTGCTTACCTCCTAGTTAACGTTCCTGTCCCATCACGGCACACAGAGCTCCTCCGCTGAATGTGAGGATGCAGTGGACCTGTCTGCTGCTGGAGAATTTAATGTCATGACTTTAGCAAACGCTTCATGGTCCGTTCATCCAATCTAATGTTACTGTTCGAATCTTATACCTTCTTCATGTGAAGTACGTAACGTTTGTACTCGTCAGTGTAACTAATGCACAGTTGCATCTAATCACCATCTCCAATATATTATCTTATCAAGGGTTTGTATCCCTTCACGACTCGTAGTGCCTTTCTGCCTAATATGAGGATGTACTGGATTAGTCTACTACTTAATCAACCTACATCATTTTCAAACGCCTACTGGTCATTTCGTTTATCTAGCACGACTCCTACATTGTGTCCCCATCATGTAAAGTACATGGCTTGTACACTTGTCCCAGTAATTAATACATAATTGTATCTAGTCACCAAGTCCAGTTTATTATTGCCTGCTCCACTCTTTGTTCATTCAAACCCTTCTTCTCACTGTGGGTAATGAAAATGAGTGCCTGCTCCTATTTTTGTCAACATTTCTATCTTTCCCAGTTTTGACTTAATAATGAACGGTCCAGCGAATCTAATGCATGATGTTTCTTTTCTATGAAGTGTGTCACCATAGGGGCTAGACGCTGTTATTATTTTGTTTTTGATGCAACTTTTGTGTTCAGCTATGGGAGTTTTTCACTTTTCTCTTTTACCTATGCACATTTTATGACCAGGACATACATGAAATACCTTACAGAATTAAAACGTTGTCAATTCTGAAATGGAATACCTTTCCTTCATGCGTAACAGGAGGCTGCTCTCCATTTGAAACCACATTGCATGTTGGGTTGTGAAATTACAGGTAAATGCATTGGCTGGGGTGGTTTTAAACTAGAAATTTCAGTATTTTAAACCAGGCTCTCTTTCTATACTTTTTCCCAGATGATGCTGAAACATGCGCCAATTCTTTGTCTTACTTGCATTTTACTCCCGGCTATTTACAAGGAATGGCGTTATTGATTTATCTGAAGTGTTGCTCTGCTTTTCACATTCTCCATATGTCTTTTTTTGCATAATAATTTAGTGCAGTGAGGCAACCCAACTTCTGCTCATGGTTCGAAAAAAGTACACTATAAACACAGCAAGGGACCATTTCAGCTTTTTTGCGCACTGGATCCGCCAGTCTACTCCTTCCTTTCAAATTTTCCCACACAGCACAATCGTCAATATTTGTATTTGTTAACGAGTGGGGCTAAGAGGTCCAGGATTCCTGAGATCCAATGTTGATCTTTTCTGGCATTGCATGCTTTTAGATTGGACTGGAAAACTATATCATTAATGAATAATTTGCCATAATAAGCGGTTCACGCCTTTGTTTTATTGCTGTATGATAACACTTATTGAAATAACACTGGTACGGCCTGCGTGTCTTCTGCTAACTGTTTCAATCCATTGCTTGTGTATTTTGAAGACGTTTTGGGAAATGCACGTATAAACGGGAAATGGTTTAAGAGCGGTTTGTGATCTGATGATTATTTTTCTCCAGAGCATCCGAGTAAGGCGGATCTTCCGGCCCTTCTTTCTTCTGCAGAACTCCTCTTTGATGAAAAAGACACTGAAGTGCATCAAGAGAACACTCCCGGAAATAGCAAGGTAGGTTTGGTTCAACTGGGAAACTGTTGAAGAATCTGGGAGCTTTGCTTTCAGTATTACTGGTATCTTCCAAAAGTAAGTAGTGCACGCACTGTTTGAAGAGCTTTATGCACTGGCTAATGTGTCTGCATCCACATGCCTGCTCTGGAATACACACGTTTTGTGGTAAAAGTCATTATTAGTGCTGTTGCCTGATGGTTGTAGTTGTATTGCTGTGGGTTATGCATTTTTGGGGGATGCCAGTAGGGGTGTGAGGGAGCCCAGTTCGACTTTGGTATGGGAACAAGATTCTGTGAAAGAGTACCACTGGACAGGGGACCGAATCCTCAGATTGGCAGAAGTCCAGCTAAGCCTGATCCACGGCATGTACCCTTCACCTTGAAATACTATGTCCTCCCTTATTATCCTTCCTACTAATTGCCCTCTTCAAGTACACTTGTGCTATCTCTGCCTTTTAATCACGGGCCATTCATTGATGCATGCAATTTTATCTCTCTAATCTTTCAAATGCGACTCAGCATTCCACATATCTTGTAAAATGTAATTCTAGTGCTCCAGTTATGCATAACAATGTGTACTTAAATATCCACAAGATTACATATTTTGACTAGCGTCACAGGATTACTTCACCCTAACCTCTCCTCCCCTGGTCAGTCCATTTGTTGCGGAAGAAGCCCTCCATTTTGGAGAAGTTTCCTTTTATGGTGCTTCATCAATGGACTAAGCACAATTCTCTTTTCAGTATTTTAAAACATTTGTGTTGCAAACGAAATAGTTTGAAACCTATTGGGAATTTTAAGGAAACGGAAGGTGAACATTTTTCTCCACTCACCTATCCCGGCAGCTACAGAGAATGCATAGCAAATCAAACAGGCTTCTCCATAACCAGTCAGTGGCTGTGCGCTTGCTCTGCTCCCTCTGGGCAGCCTAAGGGGCTATTCCCTAGCTAGAGGATGGCTGCCCTAGACAAAGATCAAAAAGCTACTGTCATGTGTTTAAAAAGAAAATTCTACTTAAGAGTGCGCAAAAAAAGAAATGGTGGGTTGGCCTGCCAAAGTGGGTTGCTGTAGTATTTGTAGAAAGAGTGAGGCTGGTGGCGAAAGCCAAGCTACAAGACTGCTCTTTGTTTACGACTCGAGCTTTAAGACTGTACAGGGCTGGCTGTATGAGAAAGATCCAGACGCTTCTCAAACATTGTTCTTGGAGCAAAGGTTATCATACCTGCATCAAGCAATAGTTGCAAGTTCTCTGTTATGGCTCAATTGTGCGTGCCTTTCTTCTGACGAATCCAACGTATGCTCGGATCCCATGTTTCTAGGTAAATATTTAGGTCTAGTATGGTACAAAGGGAAACAGAGCTGGATAGAGTGTGGAAGTGTAAGGCATCACCCATTGTCCTGCTAGGATTAAGTTGGTGGCAGGCTTTTGATTGCAAAAGAGACTTGGGAGACGTCATTTGGGGGTTGCCAGGGGTCGCAGACGTGACGCCTGGGTTGCAGTTTGCAACCCTTGGGGACCCCCTTACATCCCCAATTATTTAAAACATTAAAAACAAATCTTAATACAATGAAACGACACTCCTGGTGTAGTGGGGACCCACAGCCCTCGCAGTGCAGGGGGCCCCACTGTACCAGGTCTGGGAGGTCCCTAGCCCAGTCCTAGCCCCATCAGGGTGATGGCTAGGCCGGGGAGGCACTCGGTGGGGGGGTTGGCGTTGGAGCTGAACGTGCCATGTGGCACATGTCACATTCATCTCCAAACCCTTCTCCTTCAGCTTCTTCGCAGCTCACATATAGGAACCAGGAAGCACTCACAGCTTCCTGTTTGTGAGCAGCACAGGGGAGCGAATGGTGGCCTGGAAGGACAGACTGAATCTGCAAGAAAAAGTTAAGAAGGCTTTAAATAAAAAAAGTATGAAGTGCTTGTCAGATATATGAAAGTGAATTGTAGGTGAATGAGAAGTAAAATGATGTGATTGTTTGTTTATTCACTTTTTATGCGCACCAGACCTGCAGGTAACAGGGCGCAGCAATAAGAAAATGCAAAGCTCACATGGTTACAAAATAGACAATATACAATGATAAAGCTTACATAGTTACATAATATGCAATATACAAATGTACAAGTTAGCAGATATTACTCTTGAGTATTTACAATGAGTCTCAAAGTAGAATAAGTTACACATAGTCTTATAAGCAGTGACGCAGGATTCATTTGGGAATATTGGGCGAGTGCGAGTATGCGCAGTCCGATGCGGATGGTAAAGGATAGGAGACAAGGGGTCAGTAGAGATGAGATGTTTGATTGCGTTTTTTCTGAAGTGTAGGTAAGGTTGGTCTACTCTCAGGTCTTGTGGCAGTAGGTTCCAAGTTTTAGCTGCCTTCACTGGGAAACTATTCCAACCAATCGTGGTAAGTCTGTATCTAGGTATTGCCAGGCAATTGGCATTGCCAATTCTAGTTGGTCTGAGAGATATTCTTCTATGAAGTTTTTCTATAAGGTAGCTAGTAGCAGCGTTATTTAGAGCTTTATGGGTTAGTGATAATGTCTTTAGCTGTATTTTGTTATCAGTAGACAGCCATTTATTTTGGCGTCTTATGGAGAAGATATGGGTTCTTTTGTTTATGCCCAGTGCTGCTCTCAAGGCGTTATTTTGTAATGTTTGTAGCCTCCGGATGGTGATTTTATTAGCACCACTGTATAGGGCATTACAGTAGTCAATTCTGGAGAGTATTAAAGCTCTGGCCAAGATCATGCAGCTGTCTGAGAGGAATGGCTTGCCAGCTCTTATCAGCTTGCAAGTTTAGGCTGTGGTGGAGGCCAGGGTTTTTACCTGTTTATCAAAGGACAAAGTGGAATCAAGGTAGAAACCAAGGGTTTTTACTTCCTTGGAGACTTTGATGATATTCCCGTCGATATTGAATGAGGAAAATTCCTGGCCTTATTTTTTAATGTTGGCATGTGTGCCTATGATTATCAGCTCAGTCTTATCATTGTTCAGGCATAGGCCATGAATGGCCATCCATGCCTGGGTGATAAGATATACCCTGTTCACCAATTCCGTGTCCTTACTATGATCCCCAGAAAGCGGGAGGAGAATCTATGTATCATCTGCATAGTTGGTGTAGGTGATACCCAGATGGTCCAGATAATCAAACAGGGACTTGGTGAAGATGTTGTATAGGGTTGGAGAGACACAAGAGCCCTGAGGAACACCGCACAGGATGGGGTAGGGTCTGTGGCTGCCGATGGAGAGAATACTCTCATGGTTCTCTCGCTCAGGAATTACTCCATCCATCTGATGGCCTCAGAGGAGAAGTGAGCGGCAGAATCCAGATGTCTACAGAGGACCTTGTGGTCCACTAGATCAAATGCAGCTGAGAGATCAAGTAGGAGCAGAAGTACTGTCCTCCCTTTGTGTCTCAGCTCGTCAATTTGGGATTTTAAATCAATTAAGGCGGTTTCCGTTCTGTGTAGTGGGCGGAAGCCAGATTGTCTATCTCCTAGGAGTTCATGTAATTCTAGGTGTTTTTGAATCTGGTTATAAGCAGCTTTGTCCAGTATTTTAAGTAAAAATGGTTACGTGGTGATGGGACGGTAGTTGGTGGGGATGAGAGGATCTACTGTCTGTTTCTCGAGGAGAGGGATCACCCAAGACTGTTTTAGGTTGGCGGGGATGGTGCCTGAGGCAAAGGAGGCATTAATCAGTTTGGCGATAAAGGGAGATAATTCTCTGGCAGCATCTTTTAGTAGTTGTGTTGGGCAGATGTCGCCTTTGCAATTGGAAGGTTTCAGCTAATGGATGATTTTTTCTACTTCCAGGGTAGACATTTTGGTGTAGTGGAATACGTTGTTGTGTGCCGTAGGAGGATTGCTAGGTGGAGGGATTTTGGGCGAGTGCTGTATATTCAGCGTTTCTTTTTTTTTTTTTACTGTATTTTATTTTGGAGCATGTTGATTTTGTTTGCTAGTGCATGTTGGATGTCTGTGCACCAAGACTTATCCTTGGTACAGATATCTGGTATGCTATTGGTTACTCGAGTTCTTTTAATATGGAGAAGAGTTCCTTCATGCTAGAGTTGGATTTGGCTATGCGTTCGTCATAAGAGTTACGTTTTGCCAGGCAAACTTCATTCATATAATGTGAGGAGAGAGGGGTTAATTTAGCCTTGTTGTCATTGTAGGGGCAAAGTCTCCAATTGGTTTCACGTTTTCTTTTCAGGAGACGTAAGTCTCTAAGTTGTGGTGTAAACCATTTCTTTTGGTGGGCTTTAGGTTTGCTGGATCTAAGTTTAAGAGGGGCAATTTTGTCAAATGTAGTGAGCATGATATTGTTAAATTCATGGACTAGGATGCTGGGGATCTAGATTTTCTGACAATGAATTTAGAGTGTTTAGGATAGCAGGGATTAATTTATCTACTGTGATGCTCTTTTTGTTTCTGGTTAAAAATGGTGGCGCTAGTAGAGGGGCCGTGGGAGTGGGTCTACTGGTGGATAAGTTAAAGGACACCAGTGAATGGTCTGTCCAGGGTAGAGGCATGATGGAAGAGATAGTAGCTGTGTAGTTATAATCCGCTATCCAATCTAGGGTTCTCCCCTTCAGCTGAGTGGGTTTGTTAACTTTTTGAGACAAACATAGTGCAAACATGTGTGTTTTTCAATGTTCTGGGTGGGTGTGTGCCTGTGTAGAGAATGCAATGAGTGGATGTAAGAGAAGGTGTGAGTGACTGACTGGTGGGTCAATGAGTATTAATGTGATGGTGTGTTTTTGAATGTTGTGGGTGGGTGTGTGCCTATATGGTGAATGCAGCGTGAATTAATGTATGCGAGAGGGGATGTATGGGTGAGTGACCAGTGGGTGAAAGGTGATAGAGGTGTGCATGTGTGCGTAAGCCCCCAGGAGACTGGCATTTTTGGTGCAGTCAATCTAGCCATCGCTTACTGTGGCATGACACTCGGCATCTTTAAAAAAAGAAAAAAAAAAGCGTGATAAGTAGTGTTACCTTGCTAGACTGATGTTTTGGTTTAGCAGCCTTTATATTTTTTACTTAGCATGTCTTTTTATTAACTGAGCATCTATGATGAATCGGGCATAAGTGTTCTTATGGGTCTAGACTGGCTTAAATTGGAACCAGTTTGGACAGGTTTTCATATTGTTACATGTCCCTTTTAATGGCCAAATCAACGGGAGTATGTTCTTACATAGGAGTTGTGGCATATGTTGGTGGAGCCAGCATGGAAATGAAGGGGCACAGCCAGCATGACAATGTTTTTTATACTGCCATATATTGCAGGTGCCAGCATGATGATGCATTGGGAAATGCCCTGTACGCTTTTGGTGACTTGCATCTATTGTACTTTTTTCATGATTTAGCCTACACTCTACATAACCAATTGTTGCCCTTTGTAAGGAACTCATGGTGGCAACAGTAAAGACAGACACAAGTGGTCACAGTTTAAGGGTGTTCTTTGAACAATGAATGCAGAGTGGCAAAACGCCTAACCTAAATCTAAGTTGGGAGCAAGCGTCGACCATTTATTTGTTCATTTGTAGAGCGCGCCTAACCCAAAGGTATCTGGGCGCATTACTTGAGACGTTACAGCATTGTTAGATTTTCTAAGCATAATAGTGGGTGCCAATGGACTTAAAAAGCCCCTACCGTTTAATGTAATATGATTGGTACACACAAATCTGTGGCACCACACAGCAATTTAAAATAACTGTGTGGTGCCACAGATTTATGTGTGTAGCAATCATATTACATTACACGGTATGGGCTTTTTAAGCCCATTGGCACCCACTATTACGCTTAGAAAATAAAAACTATGGGTGTCTTGGGTATACTGAAAGAACCTTTCCCAGGTATTCTACTCCAGCAAAGATAACATTGTCGGGTGCGCACTCCCCTATGTGCACACAGACCAGTCTAATAGGTTCCTTCTATTGTAGTTGTAGCTGACTCATAGATGCATTTATAAACCTGGAATTTTGTTCGATACTAAATCCTGGTCAATGATTTAATTTTCAGGCCTTGCTCATGCAGCATTTTGCTCCTGGGTAAACCGCAGCGCACACCTCCCCAGGTCAGTGCTTTTTAGCTTGTTTAACACAGCAACACCACAGATAACCAGTACTTATTTGTCTGTTAATATATAGATGTTTCATACACTAGCTGTAGCCTGCGTTAGAGATTTCCGTTACCCTATTACAAGTACTGCATCAAGTATGTTTTACAAATAGACCCCACATCGAACCTGGAAAATTACATTCGCCAAATGTGTGATTGTGGACAAATCACCCCTCCCTCTGTGCATCAGTTCTAATATGTGGCTAAAATGAGTGTGTCTCGAAAACACAGGTGCTAGATGCATATGAAAAATCAGGTCATTTGCCATCCCTTCCTGTGATGTCACTGGGGGGGGGGGCGTAGTAAAATGACATCACTTCCTGTGATGTCAGCAGGAGGGTTAAGGGTCATGTGATGTCACTTCCGCTACCCCAGGCATTTTGGTGAAATGACGTCCCCAAGAAAGGCGCTTTAAGAGGGATTGTTAACATAAAGTATTGGGGCTCACTGTACGGTGCAAGGATTGATCAGTGTCTGTGGAGCCACCCTGTGTACTGGCATAGAATGTTAGCACTTCAAAGTTAAGTGATGTCGCAAATAAATTGCCTCCTTTTGCCAACATGTGCCATCACAAGGGAATGTCGTTTGCTTTTCCGTCAGTCGCCACTTAAAGAAAGTAACTCTTCCTGTATTCACAGTGGAAATATTTGAGTTGGCTAAATACCATGAAATTTGATTTGGTGGCGGTGCAGACAAAAATGGTCTCGAGTAAAGGAAACGTAAAAATGAAAGGTGCCAGGTTATTTCCCAAACTGTAAAAGGAGATAACCATCTCTTGAACTCTTTCAGCGTTTGTTCCATGATGCATTCCTTTCATTTTCACTGCAATATGACTGTACCCAGTGGTAAATATTACCCTCCAAAGTAGACTTCACAAGTAGTTGTCAATTTTGGGAAAACTGGGTTTGATTGGGCGTAGATGGCAGGCAGTACACTAATGCAATTTATTTTTTGGGGGGGTCAGCTTTGGATGGAGTGGACTGAGGTACATGAAAGTAACTCCTTGAGCATGTTCGGGAACAGAGTACATGTTAAATGTTTTTTGGGATGTTTGGCTTAAATTGCCCGGAAATTGACATGAGTTGATATAATTAATTGGCATTTTGGGTGATCATCTTCAGAAATGTTAGTATTGTAAAAAAAATGGGACCCATTTGTGTAGGTTATATTATTGGTTTTTATCTGGAAGCATAGTATGTTGCATCTTCAGAAGTATTAAAAACTAAAAGGGAGATTCCTTTTGGAGTGAAATAAGAATCGAGCGCCTGGATACTCATTTTAGCCTGTGTGTAGGAGTGTAATGCCTTTGGTGCGCAAAAATGCATTAAGATTGAGTAGCAGGAGTATTGAAATTATTATAGCACGCAACTGTGATGTGCAATAGTGACATAGTGGGAACGATCCTGGTTGATGGCCATATGGAGTCAGAATGTAGGCACGTCCATGGATGAGCTGCATGCCTCTTCTGTCAGAAGTGCCTTCTACAAAGGCTTTCAATAAAGCTAGTTGAGTCTTGTGTTCTTCAGAAATATCCAACTACATGTGACGGAGAGCATTTCACTGGGTCCTGGAGGTAATGAGTTCATCATGAGATTCTGCTCTAACCAAGAATATTGCATGTAACCAGGCTTAGGCCTGCTGCGTATCATTATTCCATGATGCAAAAATTTGAGCGTTTGCATTTTTTTCATCAACAGTGTCCTGCTCCTGCTTGCGCTTCACCTCTGCCTTTTTACAATGTTTGGCATGCTGCTCTTTGCCCGGGAAAAGGTAATCAAAATTAATGCATTGGTATGTTTGAAAACTGTCTCATTTCACGTAATCATCCTAAACCTTCAGTTATGCCCCTTAACCTCACATCGCAGTAGCCTTTATTTGTAACCCTCAATTCCTATTTGCTTGACTGTTAATTTGGGGTAACTGGGACAGAAGCATGTGTTTGGCTGTGCAAGTCTGGGCAGCTGCATGTTCATCTCAGACCATGGGCCTCTATCACTCTGTAGTGTGTTTGACGAGTTGAATACCGATGGGTATGGTAAGTTGCCAGCTAGTGCCCGATATCAGATGTCATGAAGGTAAGATAGGGTTTTGTGGTGGATGGCTTTGAAAACCATGCAGAGTCCTTTAAAAGCAATTCTCTGGGGTATGGTGAGCCTGTGGAGCTGGGCAAGGGCTGAGGTGATGTGTGAATGTTTGGGTAGGTGGGGGATGGGTCTGCAGGGGGGCAAGGGCACTGCCGTGGAGTGCAGTGAGGAGCGCATTATCGCAGTAAAGCTTGGAGAGAATCTGTGCTTGTACTGCAGTGCGGAAGTCATCAGAAGGAAGTATGTGTCTGATCTTCTGTAGAAGGTGTCGTTGTAGGTTTCATGTTTGTGTGACAGCAGATGTGGTTTGTGTAGGAAAGGTCTGGTTGATGGTGAAGCCAAGGGATTTAACAGGTATGGAGAGGGTTATGTTTCGGTTGTCGGTGGGTAGTTTTTTGATCCAGGGGGGTGAGTTTGGGTTTGTGTCTAGGGTCGGGAGGGGGGGACAACAGATGAAGATGTATTCTGTTTTGGAATGTTCGAGTTAGAGGGAGTGGATGGCCATCCAGGTGGTGATAGTGGGGAGAGAGAGATTCTGAGGGTGTCGTATGCATATTGGTGGAAGTGGATGTTGTTTAAGGATCTTTTCAAGGGATTAAACTTATAGGTTGAAGAGGAGTGGAGATGGGGAGGAGTTTAGCGGTACACCGTAGTTGACTGGGGTGGGGTTTGATCGTAAGGGGGCATGGAGACAAAGTGTGTCCTGTTAGTGAGCAAGGAGGTGAACTAGTTCAGGATTGAGTTTCATCTTGTGGGTTAGGATATCGAATAGAATGGTGTGGTCGATGGTGTCTAAAGCTGCAGAGAGTTTGCGGAGTAAGGTAAATGCTGTGTGCCCTTTGTCAGTGATGTTGCGGAGGTAAGGGTGGCAGAGCAGAGTGGAGGACTTGCCATATAGTTCAGGTAGTCCGTGAGGGAGTTGCATACTGCAGTGGAAGGGGGTCGTGGGCGGTGGTAGGTGTGGATGGTGGTGTTGAGAGGGATTTGACAATTTTGAATAGTTTGTGTATGATTGGTGATGAATTGGGTTTCTTGGTGGTAATGGGTGACTTTGGCACTGCGTATGGCTGTTTTGTATTTATAGCGGCATTATTCGAGTGGTCTGGTGGAAGGGCAATATTTCTTTTGCCAGGCTCTTTCTTGGTATCTGGTTTACTTCTTGAAATAGAAGAGGCAATTGTTGAACCATGGTTGATGGTAGTGGCTGCAGTGTTTGTGTTTTGAGGGAGGGCAATTTAGTCAAGTGCGTCTGTGGTAATGGTGTTGGAATTGTTGAGGGGAATGGAGGAATGTTTGTTTGGGGACATCCGGGGTGGTATGACTTGCGCTGAAGCTGTGTCTGCAATGTGTTTGATTTGTCTGGTGGGGGGTGGTAGAGAGTGTGAAGGGGATTGCAAAGGGGTCTGACCACAACACCCAGCTTCGATCTTTCATGGAGAGAAACTTTTTGCTAATTAATAGATCCATGGTGTTGCCAGTTGTGTGTGTAGAGTAAGTGATGAGTTGTGTGCAGGTTCTAGGGGGTGAGTGGACTTGAGGATATTCTTTAGTATGGGGTTGCTCCGTGTTGGGCAACTGCCACAGTTGTAGTCCCCAAGGTAGCTCTTGATGCAAGGGGAGCTATGGTGGTTAGTTGTGAAGTCAGTCCAGTCAGTACGGATGTTGGGATTGGGTGTTGGGGGCGGTAAATTAAGTGGATTAGGGTGTGGGGGGGGGTGGGGGGGCGGGGTGTGTGTGTGTGTGTGTGTGTGTGTGTGATGGACGTGAGCAAGTGAGAGAGGACTTCATGGGGGTGGGTGGGAATGCAAATGTGAGTGAATCTTTACATATGATGGCAATGCCACCATTTTGTTTGTTTTGGTGGTCTCTGTGGTGGATGAGATAGTGTGGTGGAAGCATGTCTGGGATAATAGGTGCGTGGTGGAGTTTGAGGAATGTTTCTGTAAGGGAGAGTGTGTCTGGGCAGTGTGCGCTAATGAGTTAATTGACTTCATGTTTTATGACAACCTGTTGCTAACTGGGAATGAAAAAGAAAAAGTTAACTGCAAGGACCCTTAGCCCCTGTTAAGGGCTGACACAGCTAATGGGGAACAAAGAATGAAAAAGGAAAAAGTTGAACCCTTAACTCTCAGTCCTTTGCTTTTGAAACCTGGACTAGTGGACACCCCAAGACAAACGCTTACATTCACAAAGTAGCCCGCTGGTCATTCAGCATGAGATGCACATAAACCGGAAACAGGCAGTCCATTTTGACAGTGAAAGCATCTGGCTTGTTATGTAAATGAATCGCTCTCATTCGATATATAAACTATTCAGTCGGTGAGTAAATCATCCTCATTTGATATAGGGGGGTTCAAATAACACAAATGTGGTTTCCCATCTGCTTTGCATAAAATAAGAGCATTTTCGAAACATGAACATTTCAACAGATATTACAATTTGACAAACATGTTGCTTATAGTGTTTCTAGCAGGACATTCTACTGAGAGCCTAATGCACAATGGGGCTCATTGCTAATTTCATTTGTCACAACATTCATTGTAACAAAATCTCTCCAAATCAGAAGACACATATACTTAGTTGGACTACTCTGTTGATTGGGAAAAAGCTTTGGCTGTTCTGCTTGAACATGGGGGAGGATTTGTTTGCTCATCTCTCGTCTGCAATTATCGACGACCACGAAATTCCTGAAGTATACTTTCAGCCTCCAGACTCTCACTGGGAAATCCTGCCAGCTTCTTATTAGTGATTGTGCATTCAGGCTCCACACGTGCTTACTGGAGAAATCATATTGACTGCGTGTTAGTGGGTGATCTTGTGGTACCCTGACTTGGGAGTGGTTTTCCCAGACTGTTTGGGTTGTGTCCTGGCTACCACTGGTCCACTTAATACTCCGGCTCAGCCTTTCTCTTGTGAAGCTTGCACGCACGCACACGCACACGCACACGCACACACACACACACACACGCACACACACACACACACACACACACATGCTGCCATAATTTCTGGTGCAATAGAGCAGGAGAGAGAGGGCCTAAGAGGGGTTTCTCAGTGGAGAAAAGGCCCGTCTGGAACTGTGCACATGCTACTCACAGAAGTCTGCAATTGCAACACGTTTGCCCTTGTCTCTTTAAAACTCTTATCTCAAAGCATGCCACTCTCACAGCTCCCATTTAGCACCTTAACTGACTACGGCCCTTATTACAAGTCAGGCGTTAAGGGTTTAACGGCGCCGTTGACTCTTAACGCCTGATTAAGAGGTCCCGGGTTTTAACGCCTGCTTTTTGCAGGCGTTAAAACCCATGCTGCAAAGTGACCTTGGTGCTAAGTACGGTGCCGCAATTTGCGGCACCGTACTTAGCACCTTTCCCCATTCCCATTATGCCCTATGGGGCAAAAATGGGAATGGGGAAGGGCGAATGGGGAATTACCGCCCCACTCACCTTGGAATGGGGCGGTAATTCCGCCATCCACCATGCCGGAGTCCGGCATGGACCATGGTGCTAATAGCACCATGGTCCACCGCCTGACTCGTAATGAGGGCCTACATGTAGCTTGAAGGCAACTGGCACTACTCAGGGTCTCCCTTGCATACCATCTGCTGGAGCAAGGCACTTGTTGCAGATTTTTTTCAAATGGTAAGTGGAGTTGAGGCCACCTTCAGGAAGGACATGACAACTGTAGCATTAAAAGTGAGCTCTTAAACACAGTGCATTCATTTTTTATTTCATTTTCTTTTTTATTTTGTTAATGTCCATCATATTCACATAACCGGTTACAAAATTAACTGTAACCACAACACCGGTTACATAGTTGTAATTATACACACATATTCTCATGGAACATTTCGCTTCCCAATGAGTGATGGGACTTGATTCCCCCTTCCCTTCAAGTCTCTTCAATTCTTCCATGCTGCATACACACTACGTATTAATATGCCCACTCAGTTCCGTTCACCACAATGGTCTTAAGTCCGGTGAGGTCATCTACTCATTTAGCATGTATCTTCCCCCTTCCTCATCTGGCTCCCTCTGTTTCCTCAGAATCTCTGCTTCTGCCAAACCCCAGCGCTGGACATCTCTGTCCCAGGCCTGTAATGACGAGTCCGAGGACGCTTCCATGATATTGCAATTCTTCTTTTTGCAAAAATGAACAGGAATTGGACCATTCTCTTCCTCGTTTTATCCCTTTCCCTTTCTGGAATTAATCCCCAAAGGCACATCTCTGGTTTATGCACCCAAGACCCATGTACCAAGGAATTTATTTTGACTAATGTCTCTTCCCATTAAGCTCTAATACTCGGGCATTCCCATATCATGTGCCAGAATCCCACCGTAGCTCCACCTCATCTGGGACCACAATGGGTTATCTGTGGGATTATTGTGTGTAACCATGGTGATTCATGTATACCCTATGTAAATAATTAAATTGGATTTAATGGCTCCTTGTGTTTCTTGGCGATTTCCTTTAACCTGTCCCCATATACGGATCCTTTTCGTCTCTGAGATCCCATAACCTACATCTCTCTTCCATTTAGCTTTAACCACCAGATCTCTCCTCCGTTTCTGTTCCTGAATACCTGTGTACGTTCTTGAGATAACCCACTTCCCTCTGTCAAGTGGCAGCACCAACTGCAATAGTGGGTTAGTTTCCGGCTCCTCTGGGACATCCCCTTCATAGATCGGCCAATCTTTTTACTATCCGTGCATATACGAGGAAAGAGCCCTGCTTCATGTCAAGTTTCCCTCCATCGTTCAAAAGTCAATAATTCCCCTTTCCTGAAAAGGTCTCCTATCGTTAAGCAACCTTTACGATGTCATTTAGCAAGATCCAATCCCTTCAATGCCTCTCAAAGACCGGCATCAAACCCTATTGGGAGTCCTGAACTGTACATTGCAGCCATGTGTAGCTTCTGTGGCAGCTTGCCCCACAACTCTCTCTGAACTTTGCATATATTTTCATTGGTTCCGACAGTAGTTCAATCCCCTCCCTATTTCTCAGAAGTTTGTTCAAGAGCTGCTTTTATAATTTCCTCAGGGAAGTCATCCCAGTGGGCCACGGCCTGCAATTGGGCTGCCATAAAATATTATTTAAAATAAGGAAGGGATAGCATTCCTTCTTAACAGGGCCTATGAAGCGTTTCCAAGGCCGCCCGCATTGACGTGTTCCCCATAGCAGCTCCCTGATCTTGGTGTCTCTGTTTATTGATCTTTTTGCACAACACAAAATCAACAACTTAGAATATTCCAGCGGCAAAACTTTCCCTCCCCATCCCCCACACAATGCACAATTGCTGTTCGGTAACAGAAAAAGTAAAGGGAAACGTCAGCAACGGCGGTTATGCATCAGACCGAGGTCTGGATCTTTCAGATCCCCCCCGCCACCGTTGAAAACAAATAGGCCACATAAGTTCCTGAAATATATGTCCTTTGGCCATGACACTGAGTGTACATGTTCCCAATCGATATCATGACAGTATAACACGTCTGTTTTCCATTGCTCATAGTCAGCAGGACGTCCCCACACCATGGCCACCCTCCTCTTGGCAAGCAACAGCAGTAGACCCAAAAGTTGACTAGCATGTTTCGGGAGAAGTGTCTAGCATCTTGAACTTTTTTTATCCTGTACAGGATATTCACAAAGTATTAAAGTAGCCTTGGTAGTACCACCATCTTACATAGTGTGATGCTTCCCATTAAGGACAATGGTAGTGTGTTCCCAAAGTCCACAGTCCCCTATGCCTACTAATGCTCTTCCCATGTCATAGACAAAGGTGTCTTTCATGTCGTGAAATATTTGCACCCCTAAATAACAGAAGGATTAAAGTTCCCATTCGATCTCCCAAGCAGGAAGTGTTTCCCTTTGCTTTCCCTGTAGCGTGGCTAACTGAAACAGGAGATTTGTCTGTGTTCACTAGGAATCCTGGGAGTTGCCTGAAACTGCTAAATATTCTCATTAATATTGGAATGTCGTACCTCGGGTTGCTCACGTATAACAGAGTGTTGTCTCCATACAAGGAGATGTTAGGTGTTAGTCTGCAAATCTTAACCCCCATTTCTGATATATAGCTCCTAAAATATCCTGCCTGGGGTTCTAATGCCATTGCAAAAAGCATTGGTGAAACCCGGCACCCTTGTCTGGTGCCTCTCTAGTGTCCACCTTGATGAAATCCACCAACCAGTCTTCACTCTCGCCGTGGGGTCTTTGTATGACAGTTTAATCCATCTCTGAATATTTGGCCCCCATCCGAATGCCTGTAACACCCTGAATAGCCAAGGCCATTCTACTGAGTCGAAAGCTTTGGTCCCATCCAAAGCCATTTAAGCCAATTCTTTATTCGTGTCTTCCACTTGTTGCATTGCAAAGTGCAGTCTACTAATGTTCGTTGACTTGTTACTGCCTCCTACAAAACCATATCAGATCTGGGACCACAATAGATAATCGTGAGGCAATCATTTTCCCTAATTATTTTAGCTTCTACATCAATTTGGGAAATCTGTCTGTATGACTCACAGTAATTTGGATCTTTTAGAGGCTTCAATAACACTGTGATTCATGCTGCCTGCATGGTTTCTGGGAGGGTGCATTTTTCATATGCTCCCTCCTAACCCATTTCATTTGATTGATTCGTAAATCGGCATAGGTATGTTAGAATTCTACCAGTAACCCATATGTATCTGAGGATTTATTTCGTTGCATAGATCTTAATGCCAGTCTTGTCATGTCTTTCTCCACCGTTGCTTCCAATTCTGTATTTTATTGTTGTGATAGTCGAGGTAATTGTGCGATCTCTAATAAATCCCCTGCTTCCTTCGCCAGATATGTGCCCTCGCTTGTGTATAACTTTCTGTAATGTGCAAAAAATACATAATTTGTTTCTCTGAGTAGTGCCTCTGCAAGTTCTTTTCCTACCTCTTGTCCGTTTGATAGTGCGTCCTCCAGTTGTTTAATTTCTCATTCTACCCATCCCAAGGACTCATTCATATTCTTTTCCTGTACAGATATAATCCAGTCTAGAATATTAGCCATGTACTGGCGAATAATATGAGTTCCCTCTATCCTCCCCATATGATCCTCGCCATAGTTCCACCAGATCCAGCTCCACCACAACCTTGTTTAATTACCTTGTTGATCTCTGTTTAGTCAAACCTTCCCTAGTGTGGTCTGAATAGCAATTAAAATCCAACAACGCAGGTAGAAATATCTGCCCTTTCTCACCTTGATGGTGCTAATACTCACTGGAAATCTTCCTCGGTCTCTGCGGTAGGTGTATAGGAATTCACTATACAGAAACTTTGACCTTCCAGCTTCACTTTTATCATCAAAGTCTGCCCCTCTGAGTCACCTTTGTCATCTATTTGCATTGGGACCTTCCCTTCTATCCAGATTAAGACCCCCACCCGGCATATGATGAATAAGTGGAGCCCAGTACTGTTCCGCCCCATTTCCTGCAGAGATCTTCCAAATCCGGACTTGTCAGGTGCGTTCCCTGTAATAATGCCACTTGAATCCCATTACGTTGTAGAAATGTCTTCACTTTTAATCTTTTTGCCCTACTCCATAGTACTCGGACATTCCACTTAACTATCTTAAACACAGTTGGCCCTGACGAAGAAATATGTATTATTCTAGAACTCTTTTGGTTTCTCCAATGTCTTACAACTTGTCACATTCTCCCGGTTTCCAATGCTGTGGCCTAAACACATTTATACCTATATCATTCTCAACTGTTAAACCAAACCTGTTCATAAAATTCCCCCTTCCTGTTTGACCCTCTTTCTCCTTCCCTTCGTCCCCCATCCTTAAGTATTTGTTGTACAATCTCAGCATCATTTCCAACTACCCCACCTCCCCTTCTAACCCAGCTGCCTCAGCTCCCACCCCCCTTCCCTTTCTCACTTAACCAGTGTGGACTGTTCTCCTTCTTTTGCAGCGAGTCCGCACTCACCCCTGCTGGGGGAAACCAAAAGGGGCAATGATTTACTGGTCAGGGGTGCAACCATCGCTCTTGACACGGCCTTAGCTTAGACGTGTGTGAGAATACTGCTTCTGCAGTACAGCCTGTCACCCCAAACAAATTTCGTTACCATCACTTGGCAATTTAACAGTGATCCTGTCCAGTTTTACTCTCTGCCTTCTGCTATGATCATTTTACTCCAAGCCTTGCTTCCTCAATAGTTCTTTTACTTTCTCTTCTAGATTTCAGCCAGGCCCAAGCCTTTGACACTGAGAAGTGAGAATTTCCATCTGCTATCACCTTCAATTCTTCCGGTCGAAAACATGATGTATTTTAGGTTAGTCTCGAAGCTTCCTTTTCAGTGCGTCAAATGATATATTCTTTGTTTTTGGACTTTCTTTGTGAAGTCTGGAAATATGAGGATCCTTGCACTGTCCAGTTGGAAGTGGCCAGTTCGTCTTACTTCTTGCAGGATTGCGTTTCGATCTCTAAATTTGAACAATTTAGCTACCAATGCTCGTGGGGGGTGCTCCCGGTAGTGGTGGTCTTCCCAGTACTCTGTGGGCTCTTTCTATTGTAAAGGCCCCTGAGACAAGGTGTATCCAACAGCAGCTTCTCCACAAATAGATCTGCACAATTGCCCTCCTCTCCTTCCGGTACCCTCTTATTACAATATTACATTGTCTGGAACACCCCTCTGCATCCTCTGTTCTTTCTTCGAGGACCCTCGTAGCCCCAACCTGCCCCTTTATTTGGTTTTGCAGTAACGTCAAACTGACTTTGTTCTACTGTCCCCTTTTCATTCACCGTTTTCAAAACTGTGCGCACCAGTGAGACGTTCACTACCGCTACTTTAATTTTCCCTTCCAAGGATTCTCTGGATTGTTGTATTGTTGCCATTAAGCTTTCCATGATGACTGCCTCCACCGTTTGCTCCCTTTCATTACTGTCCACCGCCAGTTTCGTGGCGTGTTTACCATGTCTTAATTTAGACCCTATGTACTGCTCCATCTTCTGTTGTCCTTTCACCATCGTTCTTTCGTCGTTGTGTTCAGTAAAGATGGTATTTCAAATTCCCAAACACACAATATTTTTATTTTATTGCCCCTCCAAGTCTGTCTCTGCCCTCTGCACCAGTCTTGCGGTGCGAGTTATGTATTTTGGTTGTCTGTCGGCTGTTAATCTCTGGGTCTTTACAAGTATTGATATCTATCTCAGCCCTCCTCCTGTGTCTTATGTGGTCTTTCTCTGTTGTTGTTGTTTCCCAAGGTTAACATAAATGTGCACTTCCCCGTTAACTTCCGAATTGGATGTTATCTTGCAGCCCCCTCCAGGCTTTCCAAATTTGCAGAAACTGCCTTCCTTGAAGGTCGGCAGGGTAGAAGTACAGATATCTACTATACACAGAGATCCCCGACGATGGCTTTTCTTGCACAGGTCCTCCTGGTCACTGTAGAGCCCCTATATCTCAGTTGAGGTCATCCGCCTTTGCCACCTCTCACCTTCCATCCACACCACATTGTGGTATGTCCTCCACACATGTAACTCTATTGACTGGTTCACTTACGATGTCCCGCCTCCCTCCGGGCTGTGCAGGCCCCCAGTTCTCCGGCTCCGGCCCACCTTCCTGTTACACTTCTATGTTACCAACAACTCCATTGCTGGGTCCCCACCTGCCGCTGGTATTGTCGATATTTGTGCTGGCCATCTTCCTATGGTCTCCCCTCTCCACAACTGTCATGGTGCATGCTCCAAAACCCCTGGAACTGATGGGCCCACCCCATTCATTGACACCCAATAGGGCTTATCAAGCCCTAAAGGAGCGTCCCAGAATCTCCTGGACTCAGTCCTGGTGCCGTTGGCACCAGGCTCATAAAATGGTTTGAACCATATGGACTACTTACTTAGCCTAATGAGGCTGAGCCTTTCTGCATATCCAGGGCGTGACCGAGGGACTACTTTGAAAGGCAGGGTGTGGTAAAGGGACTATTTGCCTGGAACTACTTGTAAGGCTATTTAAGCCCCACCCTGCAGGCAGAAAACGCTTCGCGTTATTCTGCACTCCTGCAGCGTAACGCTCACCGTATCTGCTCTGTCCTCGAGCTTCTACAGCCATGTCCGTTCTGAGATTTCCATCCATCGGTGCCTGAAAGAAGAAAGAGAGAAGAACAGGTGTTATTACAGCAAAAAAAGGCCTTACCTGCAATTCTCATCCACCGGTCTCGCCTTCAGCTGATCTTCGGATCGCCGTCCTTGTTGGGAAGAGGGCATCTGCACAGGCCTCCAATACTCGCTCGCGCATCTGCATTCCTCTGGAATACGTCGGAGCGGTTCTTCCATCCATCATCCTGCAGCCGCGCCACGCCTGCATAGAAAGAACAGAAAACAGCAGGTTAGTCGCGCACAAAACAAAAACGAACAATTATTCAGCCATCCAGCGCCACTCACCCGCGCTAATACTCACCTGGAGATAACCTGCCCAGCATCCTAGGATAGTTGAATCTTCATCCAAACCTCCGTACCTGCAAGAAAGACAAAACATGTTTAAACCTTGGGAAATAAAGACATTGAGCACCTATACCAAGCATCCATTGGCGTAGAGACTTACCTGCTTAATCCAGATATTCCAGACACAGCAACAGCCACTCTGGAACAGTGAAGTAACTGTGTCCGGGGAAAGACTGAGCTTACTGCGCCCCTGCTGAAGTCAAGCAGGACGGAGAGCCAACCTCACTAAACTCAAAGGTGAGCCAGAAGAGGAGTAGGACATTAGGAGGTTGAAGGAGGTGGGATCAATCCAGCCCCCACTCAAAAGCTAATATCTTGTTTCAACATTGCAGACAAACACCTCCTATGGTGATAACAGGGGAGAGGACATCATCTTACCACCAGAGCTACGCCAGTGCAGACATCATTCGTACGGCTACGTGCTACACCCCCTTGGAGACCAGGTGAGCGTGACAACAACCCTGGAGTCCTCTTCCTCTGGGGCTTGCCTGTCCCTGTCTGCGGCTCGCCCTGCGCACTACCGAGGTATTAGTACATTATATGTCTCCGTTCTCGGAGTCACAGCAGAGGCCTCCTGTGTCTCCACTCGCAGAGTTTCCCAGAGCGGTACTTCTTGCTGGTGTGCCGCTTGCTCCCCAGTTCGCCTGTGGCGGCTCTCCCTTCTGTCTCTCACGACCTCTATGCTCCTCTCTTTGCTTGTGGGTGAATGGTGCCCCCTTTGCTAGGTGTTTCGTTGATTGGAGGGAAACCCTGGTACAGTGCTCCAGGAGCCTCTGAACTGGCAGCTCTGCTGTCAGTGCTTCGCACCCCAGGGCCTGTATTCCCAGCATGTTCCACTGTCCGCAAGACGGCCGTCTCCACCTGAAAGGTGAGCGTTTTCGCTCTTTATGCCTTCATAGCTCTCCTACCAGCGTTGATGGAGCAGATTATGGCCTCCGATTTATTTTATACGCTAGATTGAGGCATTGAAGCATATCAATAGGATCTTTATAGGCTGGCCACAGAGCTCTCTGGGCTCATGTCCACATCGCTCGTCTCCAGGCCATGCCCCTCCAAACACAGTTCATTTATGATGGAGGATGCTGTATATTCCCCTGCAGACGGCAAGTTCTTTTAATAGACCAGGCCCACCTCACCTTCTGATAGACGTTGCTGAATAAATATCCATCACCAGGACTTGTTGACTCATTCCTAGACCAATGGATCTCTTTCATGCCACTATGTCCCTGACCTGTGCAGATGTTTATGGGCATCAGTCCCACGCAGCTGCTGAGTTTTGGGACAGATTGTGCAGTCAGCGCAACAAACCTTCAGGAGTCAGAATTTCATTTTCAGGTGTATGACATGACACTCATTTGGCAACATCCGACACAGACTGGTAGTGCGAGTCTTCTTGAGTGAATAGCAGACTTTAAATTCTGGCTGTAGTGTTTGGACTTGTCCAGCCTAGTTCTAATGCAGTCATATGACTATGCTCCAACATTCAGACTGTTGCACTACACGAACAATGTGATAGATTTGTTGAGTAGTGGCAGTAGTGTTGGTAATGTTATAAGATCACATAAGTCTCGAGAAAGTAACGGTAAAACCTTAGACTGGCAGCTCAGCTTTAAAAACGATCCTGCGATGTCTGGCAGTCACCACCAATTATCCTCATTTGGCACCTTTCAGAAAAACCTCTTTGTCGGTTAACGCAGCCTGTTCCTATGCTGTGGATTTCCTTGAACAGCTCCTCTGGGAAATTGGGCCCCCTGAAAATTTCACAATTTCTGCATGAGAAAATGTTGGCACTAGGATAGTTGTCCTGGTGCTGCCTCGAAGGTCTGAATGCTTTTGTTGGGCTGAACCTGCCACTATTTTGAAAGACATGACCGAACATACCACAACCTGGATGGAAGGACACGGGCAGGTTCTGGGTTCAATCTGAATCATTCATCAGTAGTGACCACTGTAAAATCTGTTGCATTGGGGGCCTCCGCGTGGGCCTTCGATTGACTTTGGGCTCAGGGCTCCCCTTCTCTGGCTTTATGGCGGCAACAGGACACTACTATGCCTGAATGATGACAAGACGGAACTCCTTATTCTAGGCTCTACACCCTACCTCAACAAACTGGGCCACAAATACTCATCGTTCATAATTGATGATAACAAGATCAAAGTAGCTAAGGAGGTTAAAACCCTCGGCTTCTATCTAGATTCCACACTTACCTTCAACAAACAAGTGAATGCAATGGCCTCCGCCACCTCCTACACTTGCAAACTCATTAGGGCAGCCAAACCCTTTCTCTCCCCCACCAACTGTACCACCTTGGCCAGGGCGCTGATCCTGTCAAAGTTGGACTACTGCAACGCTCTATATGTAGGTTGTAACAAATAAATCTCAAATAAAGTCCAAATCCTCCAAAATAATGTGCTTAGAGCTGCCCTAGTATCCCTAAGAAAGCCCATATCTCAGATTCCAGAAGATCTGTCAACTGGCTATCCACCAAGGACAAAATATTCCTTAAATCGGTATCCCTGATTCATAAATGCCCCCTCAATACCTCATCGCCAGATTTACTAGACCCACCCTCTCTCGCCCCTCGAGAACGGCCAATTCCAACCTCCTTCTGGTGCCCAGGTTCAAACGTACAATGTCTGGAGGTAATAGCTTCCCAGTAAAAGCAGTGCAATTCTGGAACTCCCTTCCTCCTACCTGCAGGGAGGACCTACCCTATCACCAGTTCAGAGCCAGGACTATCCACTGGCTCAAATCTCTCGACTCATAATGACCTTCCGATGCCCAGATGCGCCACTACCATGTGGCTCCTTACCTCATTGAATGTAAATATGTATATAGTACAGCCTATAGTGTTTATGTCCTACCCTTCCTATTTGGCGTGAGACTTCCGGCACTGTAACCGCAGCTGGACCTCACCCTACTGTATGTAACTAAGTTTTGCAACCCTCTTGCTGCCTTTGCGCCTGGCTACCCCTGGGTTTGGTGCGCATTATAAATAAATAAATACAAATACAAATACTACTCTGTAGGATCTCCTTGTAGCAGTCTATCTGACTGGTGGGGGTGTACAGCCAGCTCATCTCAGGGTGCTAGAGTAGCAGGGTGCTTTCTTAGATTTTCCACAGGAAATTTGTGTAGCTGTGGTCTCCTTCAGATAGGTCCTCATCACTGTAGTTTGAGGAGTGAACTCTTACTTTACCAATTCCCCCCCTAGCTGAACTCTTCAACCTGTCTTTCGACTATGCTTGCTTTCCCTCTGTTTTCCAAAACAGCCATGGTCACCCCTCTTAAAAAAGCAAGGGGCTTACCTGGACCTACCGGCTTACTTTCACCCTGTGTCTCTCCTTTACTCTAAAGTGCTTAAAAGGGTTGTGATCAACAGTCTTACCAATTTCTTAGACATCCACAGCTTTTGAGACCCCACTACAAGCAGATTTCCGCTCCTGTGAACTCCACAGAAACTGCTTTCATGAATGAGTCCATATTCATCACCTCTGCTAAGCACTCCAACTTATCCTCTGTCCTAATTCTCCTATGACCTTTCTGCTGCCTTTGACCCTGGCGAATACTCTGATCTTCTTAATACTCTTTCTACTTGGGATCCACGATCAAGCTCTTGCCTAGATTGAATCCTACCTTGTACCTCACCAATTCTGTCTCCTGGAGCAACACCTCCTCCCAACTCACTCCTCAAACTGTTTGTGTTTCACAAGGCTCTGTCTTGGGTCTGCTCCTCTTTACACTCTACATCTCTGTTCTTGGGGCACTAATCTCCTCCTTTGGGTTCTCGTACCAACTTTTTGCAGATGACACCCAAATCATCTTCTCTTTTCTTGAACGTTCCTCTGACCTCTGTATCAACATTTCCTACTCTCTCTCTGCCATTAAATATTGGATGGCTTTGCACTCTGAGGTTAAACTACCAAAACAGAGGTGCTCTTCTTAGCTGCCAAAATCTTGCTCTCCTCTCTTCCTCTGCCTATCCAGTTCCCACCTGACACTCTTCCCCAATTTTTCTTCAGCTAGAAACCTCTGCGTCATCTATGACCCTTCTCACGCCTTCTCACTTTCATCTCCAAAACTGGAACAGCAGCTCACCTCAACCTCCTAAATATTAGGAAACTCAGGCACCGCTTTCCTTTCAACACCACCAAGCATCTCTTAACCACTCATCTTCTCTAAACTGGACTACTGTGCCAGCATCCTCTTTGGTCTCACCAACTATGCTTTCTGTCCTCTCGACAAGATCATTAACTTGACGACCGGACTCTTCGAACTTCCTCACTTCACACCTACCTCCTTGTACCATCACCAGGCTGGATGGCTTCCTATGGAAAACCGGGCCAGATTTCAATGTCTTCTTGTGGTTCACAAATCTATCCACAGTAAGGCACCACTGTATTTATCCTCTATCCAACTTTACAAGCCTTCTCATAATCTCTACCATGCCTCCCAGACTATCCTTGTGGCACATCGCCCTCCATGTGCTTCCTCTTGCTTCCACTCCTTCTTCCTCCACTTTCATGGAATTCTCTTCCCCGGACATCTGAGAAACAGTCCACATGGATTTGTTCAAAACCAAACTAACCTCCTTGCCTCTGAGTTACTCTCTTAACCTTCCTCTCATCTGCCTGCTAGTTAACATTTTTCCCTCACCTCTAACCTGCCTCTGTCCCTCACTTCCTCTGCCTCCACTCTAGCACTTCACCCAGCGGGGTGAAATAATGAGCTCCGCTGCCCGTATCACTTACCTGCACTTAGAAATGCCCAATGTTTATTGTTCTTAATGTATATATGTCTGCTAATGTACTGTCCCCGGTGACTGTTCCATTTACTCCTCTCCACAACCTGGTCAGAATGTCCCTCAAAAGCACCTCATTGTAAGAAGCTCACTACTGCTTATCAAATCTGATTTCTTATCTATTGTATGTTCTTTTGTGATCAAAAGAACATTATTCCTCCTGTGTGTGTGTATATATATATATATATATATAACTAAATACATGTTTGAAAGAATGCCCTCTCAGGTCAGTAACATGATCTGTTTAAAGGGAGAGAGACATAGGAACTGCTTAGTAACCTAACATAATTTAATATAAAGTGAAGAATGCACCCATCCAGTGGTTGCCCTGGGTTCGTGGCCTTTGTACAGTGCTCCATTTCTTCCAAGCTATTTTCATACTTTATAAATCCCATGCGTTTAACCAAGTAACGACCAGCATTTCAGCCAATGCCCAGTTTGCTATCTCTCTAGGGTAACTTGGCGAAAGGGCGACTAACCTTCTTCCTTCCTATATTATCCAGCACCCTTTCATAAATCTAACATGGCCCTTGGTGCTGTGTACCACTCAGGGAGGTGGGGAAGGGCTGAGACTTAAATGTGTTTAGACCAGACAAGTGAACATTGAGGGAACAGTTGAATGCCTCTGTACACTACCTACAGTACAGTAAACCGTGACCTGAGATGGAACGGTAGTGGGGGGCACTTGAGGAACAAAATACTTTTTTGTACCGAAAAGGTGGCATTTGCTTGACACTACCTTCCAACAGACTTGGACCAGTCAGACACATTAGGGAGTAAGAGTAGTTTTAAAGCAAAGCGAGAACCAATGGCTAAAGTGTCAGATGATGTACACAGTTGCAATATGTAGATGGCTATAACATGTGTGTACCTGCTCCTTTACCTGAGGAAAGACAACAATATTACTTCTGGGTAGCGTAGATTTGTGAAAGGGTTGTTTAAAAATGAAGTGTCCTACCCATTTGTTCCCCTAAAATGTAAACCTTGCACATTGATGCATTACTATATCCCCATTTATTGCAAAAACCTACAAGAAAAATATTTCATCTTGGCATATTCTGGTGTTTGTGGACAGTTGCTTTTTTAACGTGTACTATTGTCACCTGTTAGCAGGCATGTATTGTAACCAGGGGTGGAATTGGTCCAGAACAAGACTGAGTGGGTTTCTAGCCAAATGTATTACAAGAGCACTATTCTGTCTCAAACCCCACTCCCTGTGGGGCAAAGTCTCAAAAATCTGTCTTCCCAAGCGATTTCTCCTGTGCAAGTGTCCTCATTCTGGATGTGCGCTTCAGATGGCTTGCGGTAAGGGAGGGTGACTAAGTGAATAATTTACAAGCCCTGTGAAGCAACCGGAACAGCCTAAATCTCCCATCCAAAAGTATTGTCCAAATGAGTATGTATGGGTTATAGACATTTTACTGTGAGGGTGGGTGGTGTGACACATTAGTTGAGCCCAGTTTTCATTACTTGCTAAGAAGGATTTCATGCTTGTATCAATATCAGTGTGTGACCTAGTTAAAATATACAATCCTGTGGTCATTTTTGCGTTTCCAAAATGTCCCCCTCCCTCCTCCCAGCTGCACTTAATCTGTTCCTTGAGGAGATTTGTTGCTGCTCATTCCGGCCACATGAAGGAAAAAGGGGAGGGTTTCCCACAGTACATTTTCACGTTTTCCAGCACTGAGTGTAACATGAAAATTATTTTATGAACACAGTGCCAGTGTTCTCGTCTAACCGTCTGAATCCCTGTTTGACTAGGATTCTCTAATCGACAAGGAATGGATGGGATTTTTCCAGAACTTGCCCAATTCCATGACTTCGCTTCTAGTGCTGCTGACTACGGCAAATAACCCTGATGGTGAGTCATGGATTCAGACACAGCCGACACCAGTGTCCCTGTGTCCAGGCAGATGAAAGTGGTCTTAGATGACTCATTTGTTTTTTTTTAGCATATCATTGCTCATGTTTCCAGAAAATGTTTTGCCAGTGTCATTGCAGTACAGGGACAGTTGACATTAACTCTGTGCTTCACCACAACATATTGTATCCTTTGATCAGTTTGTCGCATGTGATCTTTCCTCTCTTTTCACACAGTCATTAAATCTGTAGTGCGCTTCTTTTTTTAATTCTACTTTCATTGAACTGCAATTGGATGTCATTGAAGGAAGTTATTGATGACCTCTCATTTTCTCAATGATAGCTGCTTCTGCTATAGTTTTTGTTTAGAATGCTGCTATTTTAACGAGTAAGTAGCAAATGTTCAGCAGTTATTTAAGCAGATTGGAATATGCTTGGAATGTATTTTAACTAGATCTGTTGTGCTCGACAGATGGGCGTTTACTATTTGATAGCCCCCTTTTATACCTTCCTACCACATCAGTGTTTTAACAGCACATGGTGTTTTATGGGAGGGTCCGTGTTGTGGTTAAATGTGGGGAGGAGATTCTACCTTAGTTGCAGAAGATGCAGCTTCAGTCTGGGGGATTCTAGGCTTGCTTTAAGGACTGATGTGGAGAGGTCAGTGAAGGATTAGCATGCGATTGAGTTGGGTGGTTATTGCTTGCAGTTTTTGGAATACACTTGGATGACATGTTGTGTCCAATCCCGTGGAATAGGGGCATGGCATCTCATGGGTGGGGGTGAGGACAGGAACAGGTCTGACTTTTTATCTTTGAATTGGGTGGAGTCTCAGGTGTGTCATTAGATGTCCAAAGTAGCAATGATAACTGCAAAGGCCTCCTCAGTAGTGTTGCTAGTAGAGGGATTTAGAAGGTTTTTCACTTAGAAATGTTGATCTCACATCACTGTAGGACAGTAATAACTTCAGAAAAGCTCTGGCTGTGGGCCAGTAAATGAGATAGAATGCTGCACTTTGAGAATGAGTAGAGGAGAATGCCAGCTGAAGAGCTTCAAGGAAGTGTCTGATGCATTCCTGCAGGGCCATGCTACTCTGTAGATGGCCCCCAAGCGAGTTAAAAATGTTCTTGCCTTCTCAAACATAATTGTTAACATTTCTTTGAGATTGTATCAATGTCAAGGTTTAGGTAGATACTCTGCACTGAAGAGGTTCAGGTTGAAAATGTGGATCTGAAGGATTGCTAATCAGTTGGGAATCCTTTACAACATTGTCTTTCATTTGCTGGATCTTTTCCCTTGAGTTGCAGATGTGAGCTGTGTTTCTTACATTGCAGAATCCGGTCTGTTCTTCTTTAGTGATTTCAAATGGCTATGCTTATAGTTTTTTTTTGTTAACACAGCTTTGTTTTCTCATCTTTCAGTGAAAACGTGTGGATATAACATGCCAAACCTTTTGCCGATGTGCAAAGTATCAATGTTTCAGTAGATCAAGCCTCATCAAAGCCTGATTTGCATGTTTTTTTCTTTGATTCCTTGCAGTAATGATTCCAGCATATTCTAAAAACCGTGCATACTCCCTCTTCTTCATAGTCTTCACTGTCATAGGTAAGACCATTGCCACTTGTTTAATAAATATTATTGTGGATTTACTTTGTTTTGGATTATTTGTGTAACACATGGTCATTACGTGTCTGGCATCTTTGTGCAGCGGGCTGCAGGGTTGGGTGGTGCTGATCAATATGATGGCTGGGGAGGAGTGCTGTAGGTTGAAAAGACGTGCCTTTCAGGATTGTGGGGATGAACAAGGGAATCGATGAATGAAGATCAAAGTTAAGGAGGACCATTTGCTAGGGCAAATTTCCTTACACCCTGAGTCCGGGTCTTTAGGTATACCTTCCTTACTTGGGTAGCAGGAGTAACCAGAAGTCTCACCAGGCGCTCTACTCGCAGGTAAAGGGCACACTTTTACTAAATAGCCAATGAGAGATTGTCTGCACACATTTTTTATAAAAGTATATTTCTCACATAGGAAAAGCAAAGAGAAAAACACTACACAGGATAGGTAAGAAATCTTTGTATGACAAATATGCAATACAGTATCAGAGTAGTAACATGTTTTCAAGATATACTTAGATTTTAGTAAATCATCTTTTCTAGAGACAAAAATGCAGTTACAGTAAGTAAAACGTGTGGATTATCTAAGGAAGTAGAGTTTGCAAAGAGGCCAAGGGAAGTCAGTTGTGCAGATTTGGGAAGGTGTTTGTGAAAGAATGCCTAAAAGAGCAATTCCTGGTGTTTGGGGCACAGAAGACCCTTTGAGTGAAAGAGAGGACCCCCCAGATGGAGAACCAACTGGAGAAAAGGACTACATAGTGCCAGAGAGTTGGGGAGCAATAACATGGCTCCTAGAAGCAGTTATGCAGCAGGCAGTTATGCAGTTTCCAGGGGCGGTCACTGTGAACCTGTGAACATTATTTGACAACTGAGGGTACCAGCGATGACAAAAAAGGGCAGGAGAGGCCCCAAGACTCTTGGGAAGAATGATTATTGAAGATTGTGTGCCTCCCAGAGGGTCCAAACCAGAGGAGCAGAATGGTGAAAAAGCTGTGGCCTGATCTAGTTCTTGATGCAGGGTTCCTCTGTCCTACTCTGGCGGTGGATTTAGCTTCTTTTGGTTGGCTTGAGAAGACCCTAGTAAAGGACATTTCTTTGAGATTCGCCCACTGAGACACACCAGAGAGAAGCCTGCCACAAGAGGAGGACCGGAAGGAGAATTTGTTAGTGTGGCAGTGTGGCAGCAGACACAAGGCAGCAGAGACCCCTGGAGTTCTGCAGATGGTGGAGATGGAACCAGGGCACTTGCCAGGTGTCCTTGTTTGAAGAAGCTCCAGTCCAGATGGTGTAGAGTATTCAGTGTTCAGCGGGCCTCCTACTTATGGATCTGGCGATGCAGGCACCATCAGGAGCTTCAGGAAATAGGCCATTTGAAGGTGAATGGTGATATTATTGTGCAAACCGGATCAGGGTCAAGGCATGCCACAGCCTGTCCCTTCTGGTTGCCTGGAGAGGTGTAGCTTTGCCGCATGATTTAGTTGGAGCCTCAAAGGTGCTAATGTAGAGCTGTGGGTCCTGCCTAGTGGCAGCAGGACTTCCAGAAGTGCAGGTTCAGAATTCCAGTAGCAGGCAAGATAAGTAGCTAATGGGGGTCTGCTTTTATCACCCTGGGAATGCAGGGAGTGAACACAGCAACCAATCAGACACCAAGCAGCATTCAAATCAAGGTGGCTTGTCAATGGCTTAAATCCCTCGAAGTACGCCCAGACAATTGGGAAGGATACGCACATGCACCCAGTGACAAAATATGGTTACTTCCTCTGAGACTCAACACCGACAAGGGATAGGCATGTTCCCCCTCAGGGCTTCGACCCAAAGCACAGCAATCTTCATTTTGTGAATGGAGGAGTGAATCAAAATGGAGCCCAGCCACGTAAAATGTTTTTCCATGATGTTGAAGCCATATTACACAAAAATAGATTGTCAGAGAGGAGGTATACTCTCTGGGACACTGTGGTTCTTTTGAGGTACCTCTGACTTATGTTCTGTAATGAATCGGAGGATGTCATCACGTTTTCCCCTGGTGGTGGTCTCTTCCCATGTGGCCAGTGGACGGCAGCTGCTACAAGATCCTGACCCTGGGGGCGTCTAAGTAAAAGAATACCACATAGGGGGAGGGGAGACGACCCTCAGGGGAATGACGAGACATCATTAGAGGAAGACACATGTCCCCCTTTTCTTTTCAGGGATACGCCTTCTCTTCCTCATGCCTTAATGGCATATTGTAATCCTCTTCCCCCCTCAAACCACTGTTATACCCACTTCATACAATCCCCGATATTCAACAGGGATTGATGAATTGATAATTGAGATGAGGAAGAGGGGGGGAGCAGTACTGGTTACTCCCAATGAGGTTCATTGTCAGCTTCCTCAACATCAAAATAGAACTACCACTGAAGAACAGGGTCATATAGATGACTAGGACCAACAAACTGAGCAGTCTAGTCATTGGAGGTTGGTTTGAGCTGCCGGGAAGTTAAAATTCCTAACAGCTGACACGATGTGAGGGAGACCCACGGAAGCTGGGTGAAGCCGTGAGCCGCAAGGAAGCCGGACAGCAAGCTATGATGGAGCCCGCTGGTGAAAGCGAATCTCAAGCAGAACCCTGCCGTGCAAACATAAATTGCCTGTGTCAGAGAGGTAGTGGGAGTCGCGCAGAGGAGAACCGAATGCGGCAAAGCTACAGCAACTAACGGGACGCACGTTGAGGCAGCAGGCGGCCCGGCGAAGCAATGCAGAGGCACGAGAGACGTTCCAAGCATCTGATAAACCCAGGGAAGAGAGTGGTTGCTGGGTTGCCTGGGAACGCATGCCACGCTGTGAAAGTGACAGAACGCTGGATGAATCGTGTGAAGGATTTATAGGGATTTTGAACCATACCACAAACTGGTCAATGGACCCATACTTGGAAGGAAAACATATAACAAGTAGCAGTATGAATGTGGAAATTAACATTGACAGCAGCAGTAAGAAACCAACAGTGGGCAAATATCTTGTTTTGGATAAAAGAGAAGACATCAGCATTCACGTACTGGCAGAAAAGCATACGAGGCAGAGTAAAACAATTGGAAAAGACTGTTTGTCAAGTGATTGTTAGATTACACGAAAGTTCTGCAGGAAGTATGCCAGACAAGCTTAAGTGTTGAAACCCTGGCAGGAGAGTATACCAGGGAAACTTAATTGTCTGAAAGACTGTACCCAACACCTGGCCGGAGAATACTCCAGGCAAAGTGAAAGGTGTGTGATGACCAACATTGAAATGGTAATCTCAAGGAGGACCCATGCCCTTGGGATTGAGTTATTTCTTAAAGTGAAGGAAAGACCTGGCAGGGGATACGCCGGGTTGACTTGCGAGTCTGGGACCCACATTCCAATCTGAAGTGGAGGAAAGGGATTGTGAATTGTTTTGCATGGAAGGAGGAATCTGATGAAGGGAGTCATTCCCTGGAATTGTGAATACACCAGGAGGAGGGAGTTACCCGCTTGGGTTACAAGGACCTTGGTTATTCTTTATTTGAACCGTTTTCTCTGTTTCACTGGAGCGAAGAGAACCCTGGGAAGGAGAGCCATTTGTTGCAACTGTGAATATTGTTCACGGGGAACTTTTTGTTGGATTGATACTTTTTGTTGGAGCTGAACATTTTGTGCACTTTAAGGATCAAAGATTATATTCTTACTCCTTTAGCGTTAGGAGTGTGAGGGCTAGGATAGGATTTCAGACACAGGCCGTACTGTTTGATTTGGGGATCTTGACAATGGACAGACCCGTAGTTTGGTTGAGGTATTGAAAATACCTCTTAGCATAGGGATAGTGCAGCATTTTCCAGCCCCTTTTCGTTTAATAAAAGTGTATAACCAAACCCATGAGTCCTCTGTGTCTGTGTCTCATTCCTGGTTTCTTGCAGTTCTTTAGGATTCTTAAGGCAGAGCACAACAATCGGAGCAACTCCATAAGGCTGAGGGTTAAACCTAGATGAGAGGAAAAATAAAGTCCATAACTCTGAAAAGTCAGCCATTAGTACAGGGGGCTACTACATTGGGCAGACGTGGGCTTTCTTCTGAACACGTTTGGACAAAGGACATGGAGGCTGTTCGACGAAGCCGGGGAGCCCGCGAGCTGGAGGTTGGACATCGGAGTGCTGCCTCTCATCTGCCACAGGGGGACAGAAGGATGCCACAAGAAACCGGTGAGTTGTAGAAAGAGAGAATGGGACACCGGGGGCACTTCGGCAATGCTGCCAAAGAAAGACAAAAGTGTATGAAGTGAATAAGGAGGAATATGAAATCTAATATTACCCATAAAAGGGTTCACAGATGAATGTGAGAGAAGATCCAAGTTGTGCAATCGTATAAAGTAAATCAGATGAAAAGCCCTCAAGGAGAGTAAACCAGGTGAAAGCAAGTCTGCAAGTGTGTGGAGTAACTCGCGCGAAAAGCCCTGTTAGGAAAGTATACCAGACAAAGTCAAGTCTACAAAGTAAATCATATAAAGAAGTCCGGGCAGGAGAATACACCAGGCAAAGTCAAGTCTGAAAGTGAAGTTAAACAAAGTGAAAAGAACCTGTCGGGGGAGTACACCAGATATCCTATGAGGTTGGAACTTGCATCCAAGTTGTTTTTTGTATACAAGTATTTTGTTGACCAAAGAGCCCTAAGGACGATTCATGCCCATAGGATTTTGAACTGTCTTGAAGAGAAACCTGGGGAAAAGGAATTTTCCCCTGGAACTGTGACCTGTATCTATTGGGAGATTTTGTGTTGGAGTCATACATTTATTTTGAACTTGACATTTGGGCACTTATAAGGCCAACGACAGTACCGTTGACATATTAGTTTTATGAAATATGAGGGCGAGGGTAGGATTTCCGACACGGGACATTTTGCTTTGGACATCTGGAAACTGGACAAACCTTTAGTTTTGGTTGAGGTAGGGAAACTGCTCCTAGAGTAGTGATAGTGAGGCCTTTTTCCAACCTTTATTTTGAGTAAAACCTTATAGCCAAAACTAGGAGCTCACTGTGTCAGCGTCTCATTCCTGGCTCCTCACATGAGGTATAGACCGTGCATAGCGAGGGAGCACAAAACAACCAATTGGGGTACAGTGTGTTCTCCATCTGACAGCACACTTTCTGTGAAAATTGGTTCAAAAGCCAGACAGTGTGCAATAGATTTTGTAGGGTAACACATGAAAAGAAATCCAATAGATATAGATACAAGTCCCTAACAGTACACAAGAACATTTTCCAACTGGTTTTCATGATGCCTTTGATCACAATATATGCCAGTATAAAACGTGTTCATGCTCTGCCCATACATGTCCATGCAGGCTTCACCAATACATGCCAGTATTTCCGTATATGAACATACTTCTATTGGCTGTGCCAGGAAAAAGTGCAATGCCACAGTAAGAAAATATAACCAGGCTGGCTTCACCAACATAGGCCAGTCTAGCCACATAACACTCAACATGCTGGCTCTAGCCTTGATGCAGAGTAAGAATTGTTCCAGAGTAAGAATTGCTCCTGGGCACAAATGCAACCCAACAAGTACATGCATTCATCCAGCATTCATATACATTCCCTCCGGCACACATCCAGCGGACACATCCAGCATTTATATACTTTCACCCATATGCATTCATTCACATGTTGGCCACAGTCGTGGCCACTATACGTGTAGCCATTAGTAAGTTTCTTCAGGCCCATTTAGAAAGAATATTGATGCATCTAAAAGTATTGAGCCAAGTGCAACGTGTTTATGGAGTTTACATGTATAAATACTGTGCACGTAAAACCAAGATATTCCTACACAACATGAGAAGGAACAGTTTCCCAAATCCCTTTCTTTTACAAATAACAACAAATGTATGGCCAGTATAACAAAGCAAAAGGTAGGCCTTGACCATGTCAAATGGTAAGGTTTATGGCAAGTGGCCTGCAAAGGTCAATCATTAACAGTTTCATGTTGAAAGGACATTGGGTTATCAGGACGAGAGTAGATACGTCGCTGTCCGGACACAAGTTGTAATCTTTCTAATGCATAGGTTTGGAACCTAATTTGCATCAGAATTGGACTAGCATTCCCATGATCCTTCATCATTGCCTATGCTAGCTAATGTTGTTGGGAGCGTGATCCAACAGTTGCAGACCCCTACCTTATTTTATCCGAGAATGTAGATTCTTATGAGCTTGAGCTCCCTTTTGTAGTTATGCTCCGTTATTTACAATGCCTGAACATGTTTTTGGACCATCAAAAAAGACAGCGTATCTTGCATATGTGTTAGAATGCATTCCATCTTCAAATTCAGTACAGAATGTTTAACCATGACCGGTACTTACTAGTGATGTCATTGAAGAGGTCATAAAAGGTTTCAAAAGTGAATTCATATAGGATGTTACCACCGATTTTAATCTGAGATGTCCCAAGTGCACTCTAGTAACCAGTGATGTCATATGAAATGTCATTATTGATGATTGTGATGTCCTCAGTGTGCTTAGGAGCTGTGCAATGGGGGCGGGGGGCTCCTAGTTAAGTTGGGAGAGCTTCCAAGACCTACCAAATTTCAGGGGGCCGGTAAATTAAATTGGCACCTTAACGTCAATTCTACTAAAGTTTCTTTCACTAAATTTTAAGGGTTCTGTTACACTGAAGTTATTCACCGTAACTGTCCCTTAACTAATGTTCTTGTTGAATTTAAAGGGTTTCACTATGCTAGATTTGCCACCAACTGTAGTTCCACATAGTTGGCTTCCGATATAAATGCTGTCCTTTCATTTGTTAGCAATGTTTGTTCTTTAGCTGTACAACATGGGATTTTTCCCAATTGGTGGTCACTCGGGCTACAGTCCATGGGTTGTGGTCAAGGCCATTGACCATGGCCGCCATGCCCCATATTGCCACCAACAATGACCATTGAGAGACTGGTACAAGGAGGAGAATGAAGGGCTGGCATGAGGCATGGGAGAAGGTACTGAGATGACTTGCCACTGCAATGAGGAAGTGAGACTTTGAAGAGGTAGAGGGACTGTTATGTGGAAGAGGCACAGAGATGAGTAATAGAGGCTGGGATCAGTATATTATCAGTTATATAAATAATACATTACAAAGTTATACATGTACCAATCCAAATGAAAACTTAACCCATACCTCTTTTCTTTTTTCCTCCTTAGTTGTTCCCTATATGAAATATTCTATTTAGATTACCATTTTCTATTTGTACATTTATGTATCGAAGAAATATATATCGATCAATATTTCCAACATTGGAATCTTGCCCTTCAGTAGGCATCTCTCTTCAGTTGCCTCTCATGCCACTGTGATAGGAATTAAGATTTTATATAAAATAGTGAATTATGTTCTACCTCACTAATATACCAATATCTGCACAAATCTAGCTCACACCGCACATCCTTTCATGTTATCTTTACATTTACAAACTTTCATTTGCTGTAACTATATTAACTTTGTTAATAAGGTTTATACATGAAGATCAATATTCTCATTCCAACAATTGCGATCTTCACCTGCCCTACTCCTAGAATTGAGACGAAAATGGAGATCTTTGTAAAAATAGTGCATATTTTGTTCCCTCCTTAACTGTATCAGTTTCCCAAGTGACTTAACGCATATCTATTTCATGCTCCTTAAATCTTCTCTTGACCCAATAAATCTTAAATTGCTGTTTTACATATGCACTTAAATACATGGGTCTATCACGATCTTCAGTGCGAACGTACTGTGAAAATGGAGATCTTCATTGTGAAATCACATGAAATGCTTTTCCAATCAAACAATGGCGAATGAAAGCACACATCTGCACCCCGTGCGCTTTTGTGGCACACCTTATTTTTTACTAAACAAGAAGAAATTAAACATTGTTGCCCAATCCCACAACCCCAAAGCACCAAATCGTCCTAGTACTAGAATTCCAAACATGTTGTGTTACTTTAGAAATCAATCCTGCATTTCTTTTCATAACAAATCGGGGGTTGCTTCATAATTCGCTTTAAAATACTTTTCTTCCCCGCACTATAACATACTGTACTTACTACAGCATATTATTTAATACTTTTCAAGTATTTACTCTTGTCTTTTGCCGCACGATCAAAATCAAGATCCAGCATCTCGCAGAATTACTTAAACAAATCTAGACTATTCTGCAACTCCCTAACTCCACATATCTACGTCACTTACCCTGCAAACATCCTCCCCAGCATAAAAACAACCCTACCCCTTACCTCACATTAAGGCAGATTTCTATAAAAAGTCTAATTTCTTTGCTCTCGCTAATTGAGATTTTTTAAATATGGCAGTTTTCCAGAAATCAAAACCATGGGTCCATCAAAGCATCAGAGGAGCTGTATTTGTATTTTCGGGCCCCGACGGTACCCCGTTTTCTGTCCAACTTGTTCCTTATTTGCTGAAAATGCATCCAGTGGTTTTGCCTGTGTGCTTTGGCAAAATTTGCAAATGTTCCCTATTGGAAGCCATTGCAAAAAGTGAAAAACACACTATTTTTTTTTTAACCATTTTTATCTTTTTAACACTACCATATTTTTGCGGCCCTGGGCCAGACAACTCCTTTGGAAAATGCAGATCCACGCTCCGGGTCAAAGGTTATTAGGCAGAATGTTTGCATTTCCTATGCATGAAAGGTTTCCCTTTATAGGGTGATTGCCATATTTTCCATATTAATATTCAGGAAAAAAACATGCCTAACCAATGTCCATTGGTTCCCAGTGTGGTGTTTTTTGGGTTATGTATTCTATGAGTAGAATTGGATTTTCTGGGATATGCTGTACTTCTTTGATAGAATATCATCGACAAAATAAGTAAATGCCTCCCATCCTCCTTCACTGTTATTAGCCATCATGTAATGATACTAGTCTCTGGGTACTTTAAATCTGGCCACAGTCAGTGGAGACTGGTGGTCTCCATTAGGGCTCTTAACCCCTACTGTTTATTCAAGACTTGCCCCACTTGCAGCCGATCTTGCTACAACTAAAACATGGTAAACTCCCCTGTGTTTTATTCATTGAATGAATGAGCAATTCTAAAAGGACCATGTTTGATTTTCATATGCATTTTCTGGAAATGAGAACACTTCATAACTATTGCAAACAAATCAAGCACATCTGTCTACATGTGTATCTATATGTGCACACACCCCAGACTCACCACATACACCAGTATTGCAACGATAATCCTGCAACAAAAGTTATCCAATCTATCAATTACCTCTTCTTTCGAATACTTTACAGTGAACCTGACCAGTTTTCTTTCATTTTTCTCTTGGAAGGAAGTTTGTTCTTGATGAATTTGCTGACTGCCATCATATACAATCAATTCAGAGGTTATCTAGTGGTAAGTTGCCTTAGGTTTTGTTGTCTCGTTAGCGATCCAGTATCTAATGTCCCCTGCTCTGTTAAAATAACGCAGTAACCTAAGGGCATATTAGGGCTTTTGCTTACTCCTCCTCACTTTGGAATATTTTCATTGGTGTATCATAGGAGGCAAATCCTGCTTGTTTTGTGAATGTCTTGGGTACACTTATGCTTAAATTGTGATGATAATAGATGTATTTGTGGTGTGTTTTGCACTGCACACAACACACAGTTATGGAGAAAGGTTACATCAAGTGCACATTCATGGCATTGGCAGAGTTGAATACAAATATGGTAAATTATACACAGGTAATTGTACAGAGAATTCATACTTTTACTTATGGGAGCTAGCAAAAGCTTGTTTGAACAGTCTTTTTAAAACCTTGTGCAATGTCTTGTTTTTGTCATTGCTTCATGCAGCATTTCAACTGTATATAAACCCTCCACTCACAGTTGTTGTAGTCATTTTCTTTAATGTCTTTTTAAGTATTGACCTGGAATGACCTGCGCAGGTTGTACGTAGCCATCAGTCACAAACTTGACTTGCTGTACTATTTTATCGCTCTTGTGAAGATTTCTCTCCCGACCTATGTTACAAGCCAGGAAAAGTCTTTGAAACAGGCAATGCAAATGCCCAATTACTACCTCAGGACACCTATTGGGAACCAGGCTGAATGCCAAAGCCAGATTCTGAGGTGAAATGGGCTTTGTGCATTTTGCCAGTACACCGAAAACCACAAATATGTCTAAAGAAATGGTCATTCGTTTGTAGCAGCAAGCTTCGGAAGCTTAAGATATGTGGATCGCCTGCATCGTTGGTTAAACATTCAATACAAGGGGATTTGATTTTGAAGAAGTGTTTCTACATTTCAGTACCAGGTGATTTCATGTACGCAAAGATTTGATGCATGGAATAGATAACATAGCAGCCATGTAAAATATTGTCAGTGCGTCTGACTTCAAATAAGAAGGCATTCTTCACTGCTACTCTTGATGTTATTCCTCACGAATCTGCATTCAAACCATATGCTCTACCTTAGTTACCATGTTAAAGAGTTAGGAACCATTCTTAACCAACCCCATTTTACATCGTGGCATTTAGGATAGAATCTGTTTAACAAAGGATTTTCAGAAAATCCACCGAGATTACAATAGGTGCCCAGGTCAAAAAGGAGGCCTTCACTTTATGGAGGAATTCTAGAAGGCTTGTTGAGAAAGCAGCGGCTTGAGTTATGAGCCTCATGCCTGCTGATCTGTTATTAAGTTACACTGAAGACTTGCCCCACTTTGGCCAACCCATGAAAAATAATGCCAAGAAGAAAGCTGAGGAGATTCAGACTCCCATCTCCCAAGAAATCCAAGAAAGTGCTTCCAACCCAAGGAGCGGCAAAGGCATAATCATTTCCTAATGCCACTGACATCTATGCCTTGCTTACCAAATATTTAAGTGAGGTGAAGGTAACTCTGTCGAACATGTCTTGATAGGTTAATCAGGAAGGGAAGATGACTGCTGTTGAAAGGTGGTCTGGCAGTTGGAAAGAGGCATTTACAGTAGTTTCAAAATAAGCAATGAAATAATGCTGGAGGTAAAACCTCTTGAGGATCAAAATATGGACTGTAAAATAAGAAGCCATAGCAGGAACCTGCGTATTGCAGGTGTGGAACAAGATTCTGAAGGAATGGATCAGTCTTCTCACTGGATCTCGAGCTCCTAAATGAGTTCCTCTGCCCAGTTATACTCGCCTTCCTGCAATAATGTTGGCTTCATTAGTTGTGTGGCTCTTGGAAAAAAGCCGTCGGGGTTGTTGGTGGGATAGTCAGGACAGATGCAGAAAACATGTGAGTGCAGGTCAGAAGCAGCCATTACCTGTGTGGCGATATGGCTGCTTCTCTGACTCGGAGGGTGGAGAGGAAGAATAAGCTGGGGCAGATTAGCCATGAGGGCATGATTGAGCATGTAGTTGTGGGTTCATTGGAGTAGGGGTGTTGATAGCATTTGGACAAGGTAAATGTCTGTTTTAAGTGTGCTAGACCTTGGGAGTCATATGGGGAATGAATGTTATGTTAGCTGGAAAGATGTTAGTAGTGAGTAGTTAGTGAGTGAAGGAAGGTGGGAAGGAGGAGTGGTATTGGTGCTCAGAGACATTGTCCATTGTGGTGGCTCTGGTGCGTCAGAAGGACGCAGACTTGTAAGACATTTCAAGTGAATATTTATTAAAGAAAAATGATGATGCCTATCTCTCCTTATTTCGATTGTGTGTTCCCTACTTAACAAACTAGCTAAGGTGCTCATCCGGCATCAGGGAATGTCGTAACAGAATATGTCCACTGTTCAAAATAACCATAATTGACCCTACCCCCATCATAGCAACTAAAGGCAGGATAATTGCTCCCTTCTCCTGGAGTTTTGGTTCATGCAAACTTCTGTTCAGTAGCAACTTTTGAAATAGTCTTTTGTGACCTTTGATCAGTTCATACAGACTAATATTTTCTCTAATGTCAAGGATGTCAGTGTGTTTATTCCTTTCTTTATTTCTCTTGCAAAGAGTTATTTCCCCTTCCCAGGGTAATATTATCCAACCTTTGAGTGTCTTTTTGTTCACTTCCTTTGTATGTAGTTCACGACCTTTACTCTCTGTATTGTATTGCTCTTTTAGCATATGTAAGGAATCGGGAGTAAGGCTCAAACACAGTGGCATTGTGGAGATTGTTATAAACCTTTATTAAAGTAAAATGACGGTTGGCGAAAGACCTGTCTCACCCTATCGCTATGAAGGGTTTCCCTGCCTCACCTAAACTAAAGGATGTCAATCTCCGAATGTCCAAAAGTAAAGCATTCTCCGTCCTGTGTCCAAAACCCTAACCTGAACTTTACTTGCTAAACGCAAAATATGTGAAAATTAGATAGTCTCTCGACTGGCCTTTGGTAGCTTTTTTAATAGTTCCAACAAAAAGTTCCAAAAGTGCAAAAAGAAATGAATAATCAAAGTTCCACAATTCTCAGAAAGAAGGGAGGGATTTGGGGATGGGGCAGCGACAGGATCCCCGAGTTTCTCTGGTTCTTTACAGTTCACAATGTCAGTTCTCAGGAGGGCTTCCCTTCCCCATAGTTCCTCAGGCACCTTACAGTTCACAGTGCTGAACGACGTATGGTTCCTCTGGTGATTTTTCCCTCTTTTCCACAATATGCAACGTTCCAGTCCAGGTAGTATGGTTCCCTTCCCCTGAATTTCACACCATTGGGTTCGGGTCCCAGACTCGCAATCAATTCCCCTGGTATACTTTCCTGTATGGGTCCCAGACTCGGAAATCCGGTTGCCTTGTATACTCTCCTGCCAGAACTTTCTCAACATGTAACAGTTTGACTCATTCCAGCACTGAGTCTTTGACCCTCTTTCAACTGCTTCAATTAGCTCCCTTGCTCAGGTGCGTTCCATCCGTATTACTGTCTCTTATCAATGTGCGGTATCTGCCACGAAGCGCCCCAGCGTCCCAATTCCCCATTCTGGGCTCAGCTGCCTCTCGTGGCTGTTTCAGCATTCTCTCCACAGATTCTCCTGCTGCCGGCCTCCAAGCCACTCTTGATACTGCTGATTGGAGCTCTCCTGCTCCCCACTGCAGCTTGCGTCTCCCTCGCTTCTCGATCCACGTCGGGAGTAGTGGATCTCCATCTTCATCGCTTTGCAGGGTTTTTAAACGTCCCGGCACCTATCGGATCCTTCCAACAACTAGAGCGAATCTCTGGTTCTGTGGCTTCAGAGCTCAGCATTGCTCTTGTGCTCTTCTTCGTTCCAGTCCTTTTATTAAAGGTATAGGAAAGAGAGTTATTGTCAGTGCAAATTGGATGTTCTGGTTCTACTTTGCAATAGGCCGTAGGAGATTGGGATTATAGGGGTTGATGTCCTATTGATGGAAAGAGGTTGTTCCTGCTAGTGAATCTCCTTCCATCCCATGAGGGTTGTCCCCCCTGTCCACCCATATGGTCCTCCCTCAGGCAGCCACTCCCAGGGTGAGGATCAGGTAGCGGCTGACTTTCCCTGGCCACATGGGGAGAGAGTTTCCCCAGAGAGGGAGTGATGACATCACTAGATTCATCACACATAGGCATTTGTTAATCTTTCTCTCGTTTCTCTATTATAGTTTCAATCTCTTCCTTAATGACAGCTTTGTTATTTTGACTGTGACGAGTAGGAGTACTCCTAGAATGATTATCATCCAGTTTTCTCCGTTTTAGTGTTATACTCTTAGTATCTTTACTGTGATGGTAGGAATAATCCAATAAAGATTTTCATTCACTTCTATTTCTTCCACTGTTATATTCTCGTTATCTTGACTGGGATAAGTATGAATAGTTTTAGGATTCTCATTCACTGCTCTTTCTTTCACGGTTATCTTCTTGTTCTCTTGACAAGGATGAGTATGAATAGTTCTATAAAGATTTTCTGCCTGCCCCCCACCCCTCACTCCTGTGGCTCCCTGTTACCCGACACTGTCAGGGATTACATCACTGGGGTATCTCTTCGTTCAGGTTTGGCTCTCTCCTTCAGCCATCCGTCTTCTTTCTTCGTTCGCTATCTCATACTGCGTCTCTTCCTTTGGGTTTACCTTTTGATCGAGACGTTGGGCGGTTTCAACTATGTAATGGTTTTGGCGTAGTTGCAAGGACCTCCAGTCCACCACGGATCTTCGTGATCACGCCACCACTTGCTGCTTCTTCAGTTTTCGGCTCGGTAGTCGATCTCTCGTGTGCTTCTCTAGACTTCCCAATCTCTGGCCCTCTCAAACCGACCTACATAGCCGTGAGACTTCCCCGGCACACCTCTGGGTCTCTCTCAGCCAGCTCCGGCCTCTCGTATCCTCTTGCATGCACAAAGTCACATAGGGTCCTCCCCAGCACACCTCTTTGTGTCTCTCTTGGCATCCTGCAAGCTCTCGTATCCTTCATTCATCCTCTTCGTCTCAGTTAAATGTAGTTTGACATTTAAAGGGATATTCACATTTTCCTGTCTACAATAACACATACTTGTTCCTCCTTTATATTGGTCTTGTAGGATATACTTGTAGAAGCAATCTTGGGAGGGGCTTTAGGGAGTTCCTAACAGAAACTGGAGTTCTTGCCCCTAGAGGGGGGGAATCTTCCTGTGAGGTCCCGCTTGCCTCTACCCCTAGAGAGGATGTTGCAGAGCAGGCTCACCTCCCTAGCCTCACAGAGGGAACGGGGCTCCTGCTTGGGGAGGAGTGATGGATTCCTGTGACTCATCACATGGCAGAGTTTTTCCTTTGCTTTGAGGCTTGTGGTCTGAGGAGTGCCATAAGAGAGGAGATGGGCTTTCTGACAAGATAGTTCATTTTGGAGGTAATTCCATATAAATCGTAGTGGTATTGTTGGATGATCTATGCACCTAGACTGTGTATGAGCCGATACTTACATAAAGGAACATTATTTTCCTGGGTTTGTGTTACTCTTGGTTCTTAGTTTTCCAATTCATTTAAATGAAGACCCATTTCTTAACGTTGGGTGGTTCACTTTTGTAAAAATGCTTACATAGGGAATTCAATAGTTTGGCAGCTAGTAGGGAGAATGAGGATCCTTCTTGTTTTTTCCCATTGAAGTCAACTACTAGAACCAGAGTGGTATTACTGGACCTTAAACCATAGATTGTGTGTGATACTGGAATTTCCTTTCGGTGGTAGTTGGGCATGCTCCGTGGTAAGAACAGTGGGTGACACTTTGTGTTTAACGGCCAGCCAGTGGAGCATGTGAAGTACATTTGTTTTGCACTCTTTGCAGCTTTTCTTGAGGTATTCCAGGTGTTCGCCAATAGTTTGTTTGCGTAATCCAGTATAGTTACGACTAGTGATATCCTTTACCCACAGATTAATGAGTGCAGAGTTGGAAAAAACAATTCCCCACAATGGCTCTCACCTGTGGTTAGAGCATGAGACTATTGTCCATCCATTGTGGTTCTGAAGTTCCTTACCATTAAGGGTGGTACCGAGAATGGGACGGTCTCTTCAGGCAAAGTTAAAGAGGTGTAAGAAGGGACCGTACTATAAATCATGAGTTTGTTTGTTTCTTCAGTCTGTTTGCCATCATCCATACATCCACGTGTACAATATGAGACATATATGTAAATAACATGTGGATTCAGTCAAGGATCTGTGAGTGGTGGCTAGACTGAACATGAAGAGGGAGAGAAAATTGCCCAAGAGTTTTTTAGGGAGCTGCTGGACAAGGATGTTGTGACCGGTTCTCATTTACAGAGGCCTCTTTATGGCTGAACCCTGTAATTAAAATGGAAGGTTGTCCATTCTTTAGGCCAAACTAGTACCTTTATGGAGTCGGGACAGTAGGTGATCTGTGTGAAACAAAAAGATTTTTATTATTTAAATCTGAAATTGAAACGTGGCCTCTAGGGATTAACGTTTTGTGAGGAAAGTGTTAAGTAACCTGGACATTGGAGACGTCACTCTCTGTGCAGCACACACGATGTGGGAGACATTAAAAACAATGCACATTAAGTTTGATGCACATGTGAGAAACCTGAAGGGGTCTCCCTAGCTAGACCCCGGGGATCTGTCATCCAAGTCGCCAGGACACGGCCATCGCTATTGGATCCAGTTCCTGGGGGTGGACCAGTGAGGGAGGATCACCTGGGTGGGGGGGTCCTCTGAGAGTAGGAGTGGGACACTGATGGGTGAGACGCGGTATCCCCCTTCCTTTAACACCTTTTGCCCCATCCTCTCACGTAGGATATTCCAAACCACTGCCCCTGCCCCCTTTTTCCAGCACGAACACTTTCGCACAACACAAAGCACAACGGACTAGCACTAGAGCCGTTTACCTTACATGTCCCAATACAAGGGTCGGGCAAAGTCAGGCAATTGATCAGAATCAAACACACCTGATGGCCCTTCCCCACAGGGATAAAAGGTGGAGCCAGAGAGCACAGTACGAGCATGGTGAGCACGGCAGCTTCCCGATGAGACGGCTACCACACTGCAGTTCAAGAGAAGGAGAAAGGTGGCAGGAATTGAGATGATGGCGAGGAGAGAAGCAATCTTGCTTTTTTCATCCCAGGCCACTGGAACATTCAGGGCAGAGGGCTTAAGTCCACGAACAATAGCACAAGTGTGTTGCAGCAGATGTCAACGGTACACAGGGCCAGTCGAAGCCAATAAGCGGGAGCGAGGGAAGTTCCCGCACCCATGGTACCGACGTTGACTCCAGGAAAGCCAAAAGCCAAGTAGTTCATCACAGCCGGTGAGTCAATGGGAGCATCGATAAGAACTGGGCTGTGTTGATTGAGAAGGGCTAAGTGGCAAGTTTGAACCAAGTTTGTGGAAATGTTTAAAGAAATGTTAAATGTGTTAAGGGGAGGCCAGCTGCAGAGGGGAAACCAGCACCATGAGGGTGCTAATTCAAGAGACTCTGGGTGATCCACATCTGAGCGAACTACAGTTACCAGAAGGCCGTAGGAGAGTCGCTGAAGGAGGTCAAAGTGGTCATACGTGAGGTCGAGCAAAATCCCTGTACAATCGAAAGACTTTGATCTACAATGTGATAAAGGAAAGCAAGGGAAGTGAATCCTGCAGTGAGACGAAACAAGGGAAACTAATCCCAAGCCGGGGAAAAGTCTAAAGTCCCAAGAAACGGTGTGTTTGAAACTGTGATAAACAATGGAGAGGGGTTAACGCCCAGAAGAGGAGGACCCAGGGGTGAACCCATCACCGAGCGAACATTGGAAACAAACTTCTTATTTGTTAAAGGAACTTTCGTTTTGGTATATGAACACATCAGGCCCTCGAAGGCAAGAGACTTTCAAAGGAAACGAGACTTGGCCGTCGACAGTCCTGAGGGCTGCCATTAGAACTGTCATCTCGTGCTGGTGAAACCCGAGATTGGCTGTGCTCCAAGCTCCAACCTACCCTGTGCTCAAAACGTGGGGGAAGGGAGACCCAAGCTACAGCACCCTGACTATTATTTGAGAACACTCTTTTTTTTCTTGAGAACTATCCCACACCCCTTTTTTCTATTAGTTGAGAGTGATCAGAGTGTGTCTACTCTGAGCTTACTGCTAACCTGTTTTGGCGATCCTTGCTGCCTGCTGCCTTTCATCAGTGCGAAATTCGTTCAGCTCCTGCTGTGCTCACAGAACTTGACTACTCTCGTGAATACAGACTGGAGTCTGTTTTCGATTGCACTCAAAATCCCAGGAGGAAGAGGAGCCCATACATCTTACTGCCTCGGCAGAGTGAGCAGAGTGTTCTGTGTTCGGTGTGAGGTGGCAAGGTAGACCACAAGTAAGATCTAGCAATAATACCACCCAGAGTTGCCTGCAGAAGTGTCTGCCTTTTGCTGCCCTTGGCTCCGACGGCCTGGAGAATCGGCCACTGGGTGAGCTACAAACTTCTTATTTACATTTGTTTTCTCCTTTTTTTTTTCTTTTACATTCCTTGATAGAAAATGCGTCCTGGTCTTGAACAAGCAGCGGCACACCTTGATCTCTGAAAGTACTTAATCACTGCACTTAATGCTAGGTGTGCTTGGTGTGCTCCGACCGTGGCGGTGCGCCCTCTTGGGGACTGTGGGAATTCTTCCTTTGACCCAGGTAGCATGCGAAGGATCTCCTTCAAGAGTAATTTACTAGTACTTTAACAAGCAACCACAGGCAGGTAGCCCCTGGCCCCGCCCAGCCTCTCATGGAGGACGGAAGACGCTGTCGTTGAACATTGTCTGGCCTCTCATCGAGAATTGAAGCCCTTAACGTCGACCTAAGCTCAGGAGTGTAACTTGTTCCTACAGACTTGCTTGTTCAAAGTGTGCTGCTACGCGAGCGGGAGACTGTGGGGCTTCGCCCTTTGATCCCGCACGCGGTGTGCTGCTCATAGCCCTCAGAGCCTCCTACGTCTACAGGCAACCCCTGGCTGGTTCAGCCTCTACGGCGATTTTGGACTTCTAATACAGATAATTAATGAAGACATCCCTGCCTGTATGCACCTTCATCTAGCCTTACAGATCCTGCACCTACCATAGGGGCATTTTGGTGCGACCTTTGTCAACTGCCCTCTCCGGGTGCAAATGTCTTACTGTTGCAGGCCCTGGGCTGCGACGCCCGGCATCGGTCTCCGTTCTATGGCGGGCTCTGCTGGCCCTGCAGCGAGGTTGAGGAGCCGGCTGCCAGCGGTCCCCACTGCTCGCCTTCCCCCCGGCAGGACAATGTTGAGCAGGTTCAGGAGCATGTGTCTCTTATCACATCATATTGACAACATTAAACCTGACACTTCAACAATCACTCCCACATTGACACAGAACAGGGTGCTCCAACAACCTATATCCTCTGCTGATAATCTTCCTTGTAAATCTCGACGAGCAGCCCTTGTCGACAGTCTACCAGCTCTGACGCAAAAAGAGAAAGCCGCCATAGCTAAGGAAATATGGGGAAAAAACATGTGCAGACTATCAAACCTATGGGAGACGTTCAGAAGAGTCGCAATGCAGCTGAGGCAACCAAAGCTTGTTGATCTCTTCTCAGAGATTGAGGAGCTGATGAATAGTCAAGAAAAAAGAAAGTCTTTCACCCTTCAAATAAATCTAACCATGTAGATATGTGGAATGCCTCAACTCTACGACCCACTACACCATCACGCTCCATGGTTACACACCTAAACTCCCCCCTTAGACATTCACACGATACATGGAATGATCCTCCCAAATTGAAAGAAGAACCTAATCTGTCAAAATGCCAATGCCATACCGGACTCCCGGCGAGACAAGAGTCCATCGCCACAATGATGGTCGATCTACAAAACCTACTGCATAGCAGTTATCTCCCAAGCCCTTATCCCATATATGGAACTACAAGAGGCCAGTGGAGAAGGTCAAAAAGATCAAGCTATGCTACTGGTACTCATCCATTTTAAAACAATATATCTCGAGACCTTTGTAAATACCATCCTTGATCAACTAACAATAGAGGCGGAAACTAGTGCTCAGTGTCAATCGTGCCTATTTGAAATCGCAAGGAAAGATTGCGAAGAGAAAACCACCATGACAACTGCCATCTTAGCTTTACTTTCTAAAGACCAGATATCCCCTATATCAAGTGCACTACCGAATACGGAACAGGGTCTAGTCAACAACTTAACCCATGTTGTTGATGTTGATTCCCTAACTATGAGAAATGGCATAGGAACTGAAAAGTCCACTCCACAATTGCCTCCTGCACCTAATGGAGAAAATATCTGTCCACAGTCTAACATAGAGGATAAAGAACACTTTGCGATATTCGACAATGCTAAGACCAACAAGAAGAATCCCCAACTACAACATGTAACTAAAACAAAGAAAAAAAAAGAGCATTCCTAAGGAACCTCACTACACCAAAACCAAACAAAAAAGGCCAGGCAGAAAAAAAACCTAAACCTATATCTACAGACAAACTTATGGATATTTCAACCCACACTCGCGACCTAAATCAACGAGATATTTCCTCAATCGATTTGGATCCTGAACTTACAACTACGGAACAACAACTAGAGCTATTGTTAAATATCTCCACCTATCCAACAGAAAACCAAGAGTCGCCTAATGACGGTTGTCCTCCCGATAATGATCGATCACTTATCATTGACGGCTATGAAGAGGGCCATACAATACGAAATTAACACGACCTGTCATGCATCGATATATCAGATGATGAGCTAGAAATAACCATCTCAGATTATTCGACACTCTCTGAATATTCTAAAGTGAATTGACCAGTTATCCTCGCACACAGTTGATACATATTGAAGTATAAATGAAGAAACCATTAGGTCTTCCACTACGGCCCACCACCATGCTTTAAAACTCCCAACCTTTGTTGACCCTATGGAGCAGATTCAAAAATCAAAAGTAAGGATTGAACGAATAGAAAGTGGAAAAGACCAATTTACCATCAACAGAACTAATATTTTACGACTTCTACAAGTAGTCCCTTCACTTAAATGGATCAATACGGGACATATTAGATTGGTTGAATTTATCAACGGCGGATATAAAAAAAAAAATCCTAGATGCTACTCCACAACTTCTTACATTGGGATTCACTAGCACGCTGACATTCAGCGTTACCAGATGCTCCTCCCGTAGTGTCTGTGACATTAAACAAGAATGCAGTCCCAGAATAACTAAAGGAAAACACGTGTGGCCTTGCAATGCATACAAAAAGAAATGCCTCCCGACAAGTAACGCCAGAATTTCACCGAAAGATTCTGCCCAACGTCCACTCACAAATTACACAAGACACTTCATCTGGAGAGACCTAGAATGGAGTAATTCATCACAGAACTCCATGATGAAAACACAGATAACCATTAACATCTCAACAAAAAAGTGTTCTCATTGTGTTCCTGGAATACCCGAAGTTCCAATTATCTTTTCCACAACTCTATGGAGAACTTCTCGATACATGACTTGATTTGCCTCCAGGACACATGGCTTTCATCGCCACCAGGGTGAGATGGCTATATCACTGTGATCAATCCTTCCATTTCAAGAGACAAAGGACGTCTCTCATCCGGTCAACTTGCGCTGATTAAGAACGAACCTTCCATACGAATGGCTGAAACCAAAAACCTACATTTGTGGGTATCACTAACGATAGTTGAATACAGTTTAGCATCGCAGATCCCCCACAATGAGAATCGTCCAACACAACTGAAACAGCCCCTTGGGATAGTGGATATATATTGCAATCCCTTAGCAATCCATTCCGATTAATTCATTGACATTGTTTTTTCAACTATTGATGAGGCCATATTTGCTCTTATAACATCCAACTAATAATTTGCACAGACCTAAACATTCACCTTTATGATAACATAAGAAATCCGATACTGGAAAATGGTCTCTCGCCTCGTGTGCCAAAAGTTGGAATAATGAAATGAAAATCGGAAACTTGATGCTGTACAATTCCTCCACAACAGAAGAACGAACATCCAAACTGACATGGTCATCTGGGAAACATTCTGCTATACTGGACTATATTTACATGTCCCAATCACTTATAAACCGAATAAAAAACATACGAAACATCAAATCGTCTAACATCGACCATCACATTATCAGTGTCTAATGGGAAAGTTTGTGTATAAGTGCAGAAACTGTCGGCAATATGGATGGAAACTAACAGTGCTTTGACTAGACTTGGTATTAATCAAATCCCGTCGTGGATTGAATAAAATGAACTACGAATGGATGCTCAGACCATTCTTACAAATCATAACTAAGATCATAACTATGTACCCAAGAAATCCCACCCCCATTTGTTTAACCAACAATTGGTGGAGAAAAAAAGGGAACTACGGAAAGATCTTACACGTCTTAAAAAATTAACCCATCCAAAAGGTATATTGTTGATGAAAAAGGCGAAACAAAGATACATAAATTGGTTAAAGAGTGCCAAATCTCTGTTGATGCAAAATGATGCAGAATCCATACTAAAAATGCTGAAATCGCACAACACTAGAGGCTTATGGAACCTGTTAAATAACCAGATGGCGAGAGAAGAGAAACTGACACAGATCATCCCAGAAGCTGCCTGGATAACCCACTTCGCCTCTATATATACAAGAAAATCGATCGAGAAGTCTCGGACAGCAGCCACAGGTGAAATAAAATGGCCAACTACATGGGAACAAGAGTCAATCTTGACGTTAATTATGAAACTTAACACCTCAATAGCTCCCGGGCCTGACGGCCTATGCAACGCTATAATAAAACAGAATCCAGTGAAATGGGTTACTTTGTGTGCACATCTATTTGCTAACACAGAAGAGTGCAAACAAATTCCCAACTCATAGAGGATAGCAATAATAATACCTATCTATAAAAGTGGAGATCGGAACGACCCTATGAACTACCAACCGATCGCCTTATTAGATCCAATTGGTAAAGTATTTACTACTCTACTCCTAAAAAATCTGACCACCTGGATTCAAACCAACAAACGATTTGACGTTAGACAAACCGATTTAAAAACACAGGAATCGATGTCAATCTGATAAAATTGAATATGCTAAAGTATGAAGCTCTGCTTAAGAAATTCTCCATCTATGCCGCTTTATCGATCTACATGCAGCATTTGATTTGGTCAACAGACAAAAACTATGGCAAAAACTGAGGATGTGGAACTGCCCGTCGTTAATTATGGAGCCTATAAAACAACTGTATAGTAAAACAATCGTCAAGATCAGGCTCTCACAGGAGGGAATGCTATCCGCTCCGATTACCTCCACCAATGGTCTGAAACAGGGCTGCCCCCTTGCAGCTACACTTTTTAATGTGTCCACTTCAGATATTCCTGATGAAAACCAATTTCAAACTGCCAATCCACCGAAACTTAATGGGACTGTCATCCCACATTTACTATATGCAGATGACCTTGTGATTCTAGACAAAACCCCGGTGGGCCTTCAAAGAAGCCTTACACAGTTGGGGCAATATATGAAGACCAATGATCTAGAAATCAATATGAATAAAACAAAAATCATGGCTCTGACAACCATTCGACAAACCAAATCAAAACCATAATCGTTCTACATGGACAACAAAAAATTGGAATGGCAAAAAACAATCAAATATCCGGGCATTCTCCTGAATCAGTCTGAAATAGAGAAAGACTGGATGACACAGCTCAAAACAAAAAACATCCTCCCTAGCGCGTCAAGAATCATTAATACACTCCAAAAGTGGAAAACTCTCACTGAAACCGATTATAACATTCTAATGGCAAAAGGTGCCCGCCATCATCACGTATGGGAGTGAAACGATGATTAACATAGATCAAGATATCTGGGATTCATTAGAAGGCATCTTCTGGCATAAAATCTTAAAGTTCCCTAGCTCATTTCCCGTTGTGAGAATTCTCCATGCGCTTGCCACCCAATCTCTCAAATCCATAGTCACCTGGCAACAACTCGACCTATACAGGAAAATCTCCAACACTAAAGACATTCTGGCTATTGACATCCTTCGCAATAGAGAGAACTCGACCGCGGACAAAATCCTGAATCTATGGAAACACACGATCAAGCAAATAATGAGAGAAAATTAGATAACTGTGGAGACACTCATTAATCGTCCGCAATCAGCAAAGAAACTACTTTGATAGAACTATTGGATAAGGACAATCGATAATAACTATAGAATGAACATCAATTGTGAACTGGACATTCGACCTATTAATCAGCTACCATCATATTTATCTTTATTCCCAGATCGTAACATCAGAGATCAATTCCTCAGATTTCACCTTAATCTTCTACCTACGCGCAAATCACTTGCAATAACAAGACAAATACCTATTTCATCATCCTTTTGTTGTTTCTGTGAGCAAGAAGAAACAGTTGAGACACTTTTTCATATCATAATGGAATTGTCATGACCACTGTGAGGGGGCACAAGTTGTGCCACAAGCAGGTTCCCACCAGAACCCTTAGGGCCTTTAAACCACTGCAAAGGGGCTCCTGGAGCCAGTCTTGGCGCCTTTGGCACCAGGCTCATATGTAGGAAGGAAGGGCTGTTCAAAATAGGTCCCATTTATGTACATGTGCCTTTAAATCCAACATGGAAGCACCCACACAGTCTAGTTCTAAGAACCAAGCCATGCGGTCTAGTGTTTTGGGTGTGGCAGGACTGGAACTACTTTCCCTGGTACTAGAGGGACGCTCACAGTGTCCAGCTCCTGGTCTTCAGCATCTTCCTGTAATCCTGCAAGAACAAGATTATTCTGTCTTACCTGAGAAAACACCATCCAGCACTCAGCATCTCAACTGGGCTGCAATCTGTGGAAACCGAGAGAAGAAGAAACATCACTCACCTGTGAGTACTAATTTAAGGACTTCTGGCGAACCGCTACCACAGCTGCTGTTCGAACATTGTGACCTGCAATAACGAGAAAGGGAAAAACAATATTAGAACGTGCGCTTCCAAAACATCGAATTCCATCAGTCTTACCCGAATTCCATTGCGCTATGCCATGCTTCCATCCGGAGCACCACAGCAACATCTGCAAAGGAAAAGAGACATATTCAGGTTTGCTTTCAATATTAAACAACCGCACAGCGCTGTACTTACCTTAACGGATTTCGAGGACCTGTTTTTCATCGTGCTCTCATCCACTCGCAGCACCAGAGCAGCCTGTGAGGGGAAGAAGAAAACACAGGTTAGCTTTAAGAGACAAAGGCGCTGCGCTTCGCGCTTTCTTACCTAGAAGCCTGCCTCTCCATCCGGCATGCCAGCATCAAGACCTTCGCACCTGAAAAGGAGATAAAGACATTAACAAATTCCCACCATAAACGGAACAAATACTTAGAATTAACAAACCTACCAGCAGATTCAGGGTCACAGCAGGCCTGGGCCCAAAGAAGGCATACTGCACCAATGAAGCAACTCGGGCAGCTTGCCAACAAACGTCAAGCGCCCCTGCACAAGAAACGCAGGACGGATAGCTCACCCTACAAATAACTAATGTGAGAAAAGAACCCAGGGGAAGGGAATTGGTCAGATGCAGGTGGGAGATTCACCCATTAGAGACAGTTATCACAAATCCTCCTTTCTGTAATTGCAGATTCATTATTCAGCACTGGGCAACTACGCATCCAGGGTTCCAGATCTCCAAGCCTTCCAGACGCCCCCGGGGATATCAGTTGAGCGTAACAGGAATGTCCTAAACTAACTGAAAAAAGAAACCTTTTTAGAGAAATGCTCACGAACCCGGGTCAATCTCGAGATCCCCACGATCGATGGGCTCAACTGCTTGCAGGAGTAAATAAGAACGTGACAAGTCACCATCATACAATTTTGGAATAGTATAACCGGAAATTAATAATCTATGAGCATGCCTCACCTTGTCGGCTTTGGGCGATTTTATTCAACAACATACAGAAAAAAAGACAACTGAGTTTTGTGGACACATTTTTGTTACTACTTGGTCTGGACATTTGGTCTTTATTATTTTCCTTTGCTCTTATGACATCTCTTTATTTTTTTATTTTTTTGGTGTTTTTGCGTAAAATAATGTACACTAAAATGCTATTTTGTAATGAAACTATCATTTTAATTTTTAAAAAAACATTGTGAGGTTTGGCAATAGGTTTCTTAGTATAGACCCTTTTGATTTGACACACCACCACAAGGACTGCCTTATTTTTCATTTGATGGTTAGCGCTTGCTCCCATCTTAGATTTATGTTTAGATTAGGCATTTTTCCAACCTGCATACAGCATTTCATTGTTCAATAAAAGCCCTTGAACTGTGATCACTTGTCTGTCTTACTTGTTGTCACAATGAGTTCCTCATATATGGTGTCGGAGGTGGTATGTGACTCAATTGAAACAAATTGGGGAACCCTACAATTTCAAAAGCTTAGTCAGAGAGCTTCCAACCCTTCTATTGCCACCAAGGAATCAATAGGGTTTGATATCTGTAGTAGTACGGAAGCTAGTTTTCCTCCTAGGAAAAGAGGAATGATTCCTACAGATTTAATTTTGATTCTCCCTCTGGGGTGTTACATATGATTATCCCCAAAATCCGGCTTAGCATGGAAGTTCGAGATAGACGTCTTAGCAGGCGTGATCCTGACTTCTGTGGAGACTTGAAGGTTCACTTACAGAATCATGGCAAAGTCCCTTTTGAGGTACGTCGGGGAGACCAAATTGCACAGGGAATTTTGGAGAGTGCTCTATTCCCTCAATGCCAAGAAAGTGAACCAGATGAAACGGACAAAGGTAACATAGGCTTTGGAGAAGCTGATAAATCCCCTACCATTGAAGGAAGGAAAATCGAGGAACCCACCATCTATCCCTACTTAGTCTTTGCACAGCGAAATGATCCAGCCCTCGCTGAAGCTTTTTTACAAGCAATTCCTGAAGAAAAAGGCCTAGAGAAGGGAAGTCCCTTCTTCATCTTAAAACTAGGGTTACTTTACAGAAAAGAAACCTCCTCTCAAGGGTTGATAAAAACCTAACTGGTAATACCTAAAGGTCACAGAAAGGTTGTGCTAGAGATCACAGATTCCCATCTCACATCTCACGGGAGGACATTTGGGCCAAGCTAACACCCAGGTGCATATTAGTGGAAAGTTTTACTGGCCGGGTATCCACGCTGACATCAAACCTTTCATACAAGCTTGCGAGATATGTCTAAAGACCAACCCATATGTTCCATTCCCTACCCCTATGAACCTGTTACCAATTATAGAAGTCCCCTTCTCATGAATTGTCATGGATATAATAGGACCTCTGGAAACATCTAAATTAGTTAACAAGTATGTCCTGGTGATCGTGGATTATGCAACCCGATACCATGAGGCATTCTCAATGTGAAATAATACCATTCAGCAAATCCTGAAACAACATCTACCGTATTTCTCTGGGGTTGGCTTTCCCAAAGAAATACTAACCGCTCACGGTTCAAATTTTATGAGTAAGCTTATGGCTGAAGTCAAAGAGATACTCCATATTACCACCTTTGCAAACTTCTGTGTACCATCCCCAAACCGATGGTCTAGCAGAAAGATTCAATAAGACATTGAAAATAATTCTAAAAACATTGGTAGACAAGGACGGGAAGGACTCGGACCGAATGATCCCATGGGCACTATTTGCAGTGATGAAAAAACAAGCTTCCACAGGTTCTTTTCCCTTTTAAGCTACTCTATGGAAGAGAACCAAGAGATTTCCTAGAAATGCTCCAGGAAACCTGGGAAGAACGCAAGGGGGCCCCCATTTCAATATCTGAAACCGCCACTAGAATGCAAGAACACATTAAATTAGTCTGGAAATTAGTTTGTACTCACATGGGAAAGGTCTAAAGCCAGCAAAATGCCAGTTATGACAAAAAGGTAAATTTAAGATCTTATTCTATTGGACAGAAAGTACTAGTCCTCTTACCCACCTCAGAAAACAAACGTGTCTCCAAGTAGCCACGCATGGACCTTATGTGATAATAGAAAGCACGTATAAAATAGCCCAGCCAGACCGAAAACAAAGTCAACTTATATCACATTAACCTCCTAAAAGAATGGAAAGAAAACTTGTCAGCCACCCATGCCAATGTTCTAGCCTGCCTGGTTCCCGAAGACACAGATAACTTTGACTTAATTCCACCCAAGTTATCTAACCAACAACGAGAAGATATAAAGGACGTAATAGTTTAATTCCCCGATGTATTCTCAGAAAAAACGTGAAGAGTTAAAGGTACATATTATATTCGAACACTTAAAGGCAAAGTAGTTCATCTAAAACCTTCTCTTCTACCAGAGGCGTGTAAACCGGTAGTGATCGAGGAAGTCAACAAAATGTTGAAGGCTAATATCGAACCTTCCTCAAGTCCTTGGTCCTCTCCTATCGTGTTGGTCGCTAAACCCGACAGGTCCTGGAGATTCTGCATTGACTTCTGTCAAGTCAATGACATATCGGACCTTGATGCCTATTCTATGCCCTGCATCAATGACCGAATTGATAAACTAGGAACAGCCACCTATCCATCTACCCTAGATTTAACAAAAAGGGTACTGGCAAGTCCCCGTATATGGACCAGATGAGAACAAAAATGCGTTTTCAACACCCTTTGGGTTATTTCAGTTTGAAGCTCTCCCTTTCAACCTACACGGTGCGTCAGCCACGTTCCAACGTCTTATAGATAACATCCTACAACCTTATTCGGACTTTTGTGGGACTTACATTTACAATCTCGTCATTTATAGTAAGACCTGGGAAGACCATCTTTTCCATCTTCATACCATCATGAAAGTCCTTAGGAATACTGGTCTAACTGCAAATCCAGCTAAATGCAGATTAGCCCAATCCGCCGTGAAATATCTTGGCTTCTTTGTAGGGAACTGTACAGCCCCAACATGAAAAAGTGAAAGCAGTCTTGGATACTCGACTCCCAAGACCAAAAGGGACCCGAGAGCTTGCCTTGGGTTAATAGGATATTAATGTAGGTTTATCCCCAACTATTCGAATAAAACGGCAAGGTTATGATAAGATAGGGCATTTATAACGTGCCTGTACACAAGTGTTTCTAGGCGTGACAAGAGAAGGAGGGGGAAACGAGGGAGGACAAAAGAACGATCATACTAGGCCTTGTGTCATTCAGATCGCGCAATTGCAGGGAAGAGGAACGGGGAGAAGTGCCAGGGGGAGGCAAAGGGGGGAAATGCATTTAACTCACAAGTGCAGCCAGGGGGTGGCACATAAGTGCAGAGAGAAGGGACTGTAGGATTGCAGATACAGACCCTTAAGTGTGGGGAGCCCGGAGGCAGTACAAGGGCAACTGGACCTGCAGGAGCCTGGGCCTGAGTTCAGAGGGTGACCAGTGCGAGGAGCAGTCTGGTGCATCAGCAGGGGAGAGGAAGAGAGAAAGCAGAAGCGGAAGCAAAATGGAAGGTCTTGAGTTGCTTCCGCAGCCGTAGGAGGTTCTGCTCAAGTTTGAGAGAGGCAAGGAGGCTGTTCCAGAGGGAATACCCAGCCGAGGAGATGGATCTGCCCCCAACTCTCTTCTTGGAGAAGCGTCTGATCCTCGGAGTTGGAGGTGGATGAGCGAAGAGCTCGAGAAGGAAGATGTTTTGGAAGAGAAGGTTAGAGGTAGAGCGGTCCCAGGCCCCAGAAAGCCTTGTGGACAATGCAGAGGGTCTTGAAGTTGATCCTTGCAGCCACGAGGAGCCAGTGAAAAGATTTCAGAGCTTGGGAGATATGATCCCTGGGCTTGAGGCCAAGGACAAGTCTCACAGTCCTGTACTAGATAAGTTGTAAAGGTTGAAGAGCAGAGGCAGGAAGATTTAGAAAGAGGCTGTTGCAATAGTGCAGCTTGATAGTTTGACTTCTTGGAGATGTCAGAGATGTGAGGAGAGAAGGAGAGGGTCGAGTCGAAGATGACACCAAGGTTCTTAGCCTCACAGGAAGGAGCAGGAAGAGGGCCCAGAGTGGGCAACTAGAGAGAGAGGGGGGGAAAGGAGGGAGCGGGTGTCCCAATGAGGAGGAGCTCAGTGTTACTGGCATTAAGGCAGAGATCATTGGCGGCACACCATTCCTGAATGGCGGCCAGACAGTCTGGTATGAGCGAAGAAGCAAAAGTGGCTGAGGGGAGCCAGAAAGAGAGTGGAGTGTCATCTGTATAACATTGAAAATTGGAGCAGAAAGTAGTGATGCAGTGGGCAAGAGTTGCCAGGTAGTGGTTGAATAGCCAGGGAGAGAGGTTAGACCCCTGGGGAACACCACAAGTAGAGAGCGAGATAGAAGAGAGGAAAGACCCTGGTTGGACCTGAGATGGTCGGTCAGTGAGGAAAGGAGGTCAACCAAGCCAGGGCCTGATCAGTAATTCCAAGGTTGCACCGTAGACGATTTACCAGGATAGCATGGTTGACCGTATAAAAAGCTGCGGATTGATCAAGGAGAATGAGGAGAGAAGGGAGATTGATTGGAGAGCATGTCTTCACAGGTCTTCAGGAGAGCAGTTTCTGTGCTTCGGGCAACTCTGAAGCCAGACTGGTGGTCATGGAGGCAACCAACAGATGCAGTATGTAGAATAAGCTGGGAGATGGCCAGGTTGACGGATAAGCTTAAAAATGCTGAACCCCAGAAACTTCAGTGGAGCGAGGACGACGAGGAAAGCTATAACATCTTAAAGAAAACACTACACCAAAACCCAATATTAAAGGTAGTCGACTTCTCAAAGGAGTTTGTGTTACAGACGGGCGCCGCCCTTACAGGATTAGGAGCGTTGTTCCGTCCTAAATTTGCAACGGTCTAGAACACCCCATACTATACACCAGTCACAAGTTATTCCCACTTGAGAACAATTACACTGTGGTGGAACTGGCGGTCCTAGCCATCAAGTGGGCCATTATCCATCTCTGGTACTATATATTAGGAAGAAAGTTCACTTTGGTTACCGACCAGTCGCCTTAGTCTGGATTAGCCAACACAGATAGTCCAATTCAATGGTTTCTAGACCTACAACCCTATTGTTTCACAGTGGAGCACTGGAAAGCAAAATACTAGGGAAACATGGATTTTCATTCCCGGTTTCCCTGTGAAACAAATGAGGCATGGAGGAAGGGTATGTGAGAAACCTGAAGGTGTCTTCCTAGCTAGTATCCGGGGATCTGTCATCCAGGTGGCCAGGACAAGGCCATCGCTATTGAATCCAATTCCTGGGGGTTAACCAGTGAGGGAGGATCACCTGGTTGGAGGGGGTCCTCGGGGAGTAGGAGTGGGACACTGACTGGTGAGACGCGGTATCCCCCTTCCTTTAACACCTTTTTCCCCATCCTCTCACGTAGGACTTTCCAAACCACTGCCCCACCCCCTTTTCCAACACTAACACTTTCGCACAACACAAAGGACAATGGACTAACACTAGAGCCGTTTACCTGACATTTCCCAATACAAGGCTCAAGAAAAGTCAGTCAATTGATCAAAATCACACACACCTGATGGCCCTTTCCCTTCCGCGCAGGGATAAAAGGTGGAGCCAGAGAGCACAGTACAAGCAAGGCGAGCACGGCAGACAGCACAATAAGACGGCTACCACGTGGCAGTTCAAGAGAAGGAGAAAGGCGGCAGGAATCGAGAGGGCGGTGAGCAGAGAAGCAGCCTTGCCCTTTTCATCCCAGGCCCGGGGAACCTTCGGGGAAGAGCGCCTAAAACAGCAAACAATAACATGAGTGTCTTGCAGCAGATGTCAACGGTACACAGGGCCAGCCTATGCCGTTAAGCAGGCATGCGGGAAACTCCCACGCCCATGGTACCGACCTTGTCTGCAGGAAAGCCAAAAGCCAAACGGTTCATCACAGCCGTTGAGTCGAGGGGAGCGTCGATAACAACCGGGCTGTGTTGATTAAGAAGCACTAAGTGGCAAGTTTGAACCAAGTTTGAGGAACTATGTAAAGAACTGTAAAAAGTGTTAAGGGGAGGGAAAATCGGCACAACGTGGGTGCTAATTCGAGACACTCTGGTCGATCCCCATCTGTACCACAGGTACCAGAAGGCCGCAGGAGAGTCACTGAAGGAGGTCAAAGTGGTCATACATGAGGTCGAGCAAAATCCCAGTACAATCGAAAGACTTTATTCTACAATCTGATAAAGGAAAGAAAGGCAAGTGAATCCTGCAGTGAGAAGAAACCAGGGAAACTAATCCCAAGAGGGGGGGGAAGCCTAAGGTCCCAAGAAACTGTGTTTGAAACTGTGATAATGTTTACAATATAAGGGGGTGTAGCCCTCTTTTTTGATGAGGGGGGGCCTAAGTCATGAGGGGCTATGGCAATTATGAGAAAGAACAGGGACTTTGGCTACCCCACCTTGTTGACACTGGCCGCGAAAGGATCCAGCACACTTTGAACAGATCACTTCCAGTGGTCTGTACATTAGAGAACACCCACACATTTACAATTTTTATTCATGTGATAAAAAAAAATAGCATAACATAGCTATTATCCAAGACCTTTTGCTTGCCCGTGATTACCGGGGGGTTGTACACTGTTTAAGGGATTTCAAATAAATCTCATACATTGATTTTTGCATTTCATTTTTTGCAGTGTGAGTTAGTACATATTGGTGACTTAGAATGTGGTCAGGTTGACCTCACATCTGTCTAGTCGACACTAAATGGTGTTTCTGGCACAGAGTTGGTAGCTGGTGTTCTGGTGCCGTCTTCAGGACAATTGTAGTGTATTAAGGTAATCGGTAATAAGGTAACTTGTAAGTTACGGGTTGTTCCCTGTAATGTAGTGACCCCCGGGTAGCTCTCTTCTGTGACCTTGTTTCCCATGCCGGCAATAGAAGCTGGACATCATTTAATCTGGTTACACATCTCCAGGGTATATTTGAAGTAGGCATCCAAGTCTCATGTGACCTCTGGGTGCACTAAGCAAAAATATCTCCCTTTTCAGACACAGATATGTGCCTTTCCACATTTTAGGGTGCCTAAAAATCAAAACGTCCGGAATCTGCCTGAAAACCTACTCCAGTATTACACTGTGCATGTTAATAAATAAGGGGCACCATATATTTAGGGGAGGCACTTATTTTCACCTTGCTGTTTTGACTTAAGAGGAGAATTTGTTTGAACTGTTCTTCTTGACAAAGATCTAGCGGCAGGATTAAAAAGCCTTTATTTGGAAAACACTTTCTCAAGCCATAGGTCTTCATTTCCAAACGGGGCTTATTTCTCTGCAATCCCCCTGATTCTTACTTACTTGGCATAGTGGGGTACATCTTTGCAAGGCAAATCAAAGCTCAGGAAACCACTTGCCTCTCTCTGATATGCCTCTTTTCCCCTTCTCTCTCCGCCATTAGGACATAAGGTTTCAGGGTGCTCCTTCATGAAGTATTGTGGACGCATTCTCCTTTAAGAAGAAAGATGTTACAATTGCTTGTTTCAGTAAGAGAAAGGATTTATTCTGATTTTCATTTTCTATTTAATGTATAGTTGGGCTGATATGAACTTAATACTGCAGAAGGTCAACAGTTTAACTCCCCAATTTGGTAGTTCGTACATTGTTTCGCGTTTGCAGATGAGATGGTCTTGGTCAACGTAACGTCTATCGAAAGGCTTGCAAAAAAGTCTCAATGCCTTATCTGTGTATGTGGTGAACAAAGGGCTACATCTAAACTACGACGAGACAAAATGAAGAAAGGAATGGTATTGGGAAATTAGGGTCAAAATCTTTAGAAATGGAGTATAGTGTTACCTGGGTTTTGACATCCCCAGCGGCTAGAAACATTACTTAGATTATTGGTAATATAACAAAATGTGCAATATGATGACAGGAGTACGATCTTTTGATCTACCAGACTGTGCTTTTCCTTCCTCCTGATTGTCAGTCTAGAGGCAAGTTAGTCCAAATGATGTGATATGGTTTGGACATATAGTAGATGTTTGGTAAGCATGTCTCCAAAGATTGGATGGGAAAATCCAAAACTGTGTCCTGATCTAGGAGTTGGGATGACCCTTGCTGCTCTCATTGGTAATGTGTAGGAAGGTTTGTATATGGCTAAAAATCAAGAAGGCAGACACAAATTCCTTACTAGGCCTTCTGAAATCAAGCCTCGTTGGCTGGCATGTGCAAAGTATCATGCAAGCATCAATAAAGGATGGCAGACCTTCTTAAAATTCAGTACAAGGTAGATTGGTCCCTTCTATCGGGGGAATACTTTAGAAGGAATTAAAAGGAAAATGTATTTACTGGACTGGTATTCCAATTTCTGAAAGGAAGGAAAAAAAGGAAGACTTATCAATGCACAAGATTTTTCTGTATATCAGTCTACCCAAAGTTATATTTGCAGATTTCTGAATCGTGACAAAAGGTTGTTCATGTGCTTTAAGTTCAGCGAATTGGAAGCAAGGAAGATTTGGATGCCAGAAACAAAATACGAGGAGAGGGTCTGCAGCTTGTGCAGAGAGTTGTGGTGCATAGAATCTCTAAGAAATCGATTTACTAGCTGTAACTCTACATAAGGACATGGGCAAAGATTGCGTGGTGGCATTGTGTGGGTTCTGAAAACCCACTCTACAGATTTTATATATGAATGGTTATGCGCATTTTAGTAGTATAGCTTGAAGGTTTTCTACTGCTGTTAAATTATTAGTGATATTAAGTAAAGGTTTGTTGTAAACCAATCCTAATTCATAATAAAAATTGCAACTTTAAACATTTGGTAAAAAAAAGTAATTGTGAAAGTGGATAGAATCTAATTTGGCAAGGGAAATTGTGACGTTTGGGAGGTGGAGCAAGGCCTGTGTGAGACTGAGCACACACAAAATTGTTCCCAGGCTGCCACCCCTCAATCTAATCATATTAATTTGTCAATTTCATGATGCTCATTACTCAGAAGTTCAACGAAATAGATAAGATCTACTTGGGGGAATACCAGCTCCAGCCTTGGTAGCTTTGGTAGAGATTTATTGAATATCTTTTTAAATAGCCCAAATTGCAAACAAATGTTTTAGCACTTTCAACTTAACACATATACAAAACTCAATATACAAACCAACATTGTTGCATTTAAACAACCGACATGATTGATATGTTTTACTGTATTCATGTTTACATACGTATAACGCAATTGGCACTATGTCAAATTAAATCCATAAACAATTTTTTTAAACAAAGCCCTGAACTGTCCACCATTCTATAAAAAACACCCGTTGAAAGAATTGATCAACATTGAAATGTTGACTATATTTTCAGGATCTGGGGTTCCTGTTCTGCTACCTCTACTTTTCCTCAGAACAGGATGAGACAGAATTAATAATATAGGCCACGAGGGATAACGGCAAGTTTCTGCCTTAACCCAGTACAATGATGAAACCTTGAATCAAAATAAATATTAATTCAGTCATTAAGTCAGTGTCCATGTAAATAAGGACGCCATCTAATTGAAGTGTACCTAAAAATGTAATTTGGATTATTGAATCTAACATTCTTTGTTCAATACATCTCTACAAAAGCTACTCGGACTGAAGCTAGTAGCTACGAAGATAGGATTTTCTGGTGTGAAATGCTTAATAATGAGTAGTATTAAATACAAAAATGTATGTGATTAGATGCAAGAGGTCCCTCTGGGAGCAATCGTTTGTGCTTAGTATACTTCCTTGCTTCCAGCTGGGAGTAAATGAGTAGACTCTGTGGGAGGCCATGCCTAGCGCCGCCTTCACATTAACGTAGTAGGCTTTTTGACTGACAACCGATTGTCTCTGGCCACATCCTTGTGGGTTGCATTCGGTCATGCTTGTTGGGTATGGCCTTCTTTGGTGACGAGGTGCAGGCGTAATGAAGGACCACGATTAGTGACTTTTATTTTTCTAATTATATCAGAAATCTGTTCAGGCATCACTGCTGAGAAGACGCTTGGGAATAAGAGCAGCTTTTGAGGTCCTTTGTTGTCACAGGGATGTACCCGGACAAATCAACAAGGAGGTTACGGGACAAGCCAGTGATCAAATGTAAGTGCTCCAACTTTTTTACTCCTTCATTGTTCATTCATTTCCTCCTAAATCATTGGGTGCTTCTGCATTTCTATTCTGGTAAAACAATTCATTTGGCACACTTTTAAGTCTTCTTTCTTACTGATTGTTTCACGCATCATTTTCCCCTTGCTACCTTGTTCATTAGGCACTCCTTAATTAGTCTTCCATTTCCTCTGCCACAAATAATTAGCACTCTATTTCTACCTTCTCTTATGAATGGGCGCTACTTCCCTTTTTGCTTTTGGCTCATAGTTGTCACAAGTCACAAATAAGGCAAACTAATGGCATGTCAGTTAAGCGAGCAAACAAGATGCAGAGTTGGCCATATCGGTGGCGATAGCGATGGCAATTTTTATGGATTACTCCCTGCTACTAACGATCCACATGCAGACCACACCCTTATGTCAGTTAGCTGCTGTCCGAGGTGCAGCTGATTGACACCAGAAGAAAGCAGCATTACTTTTTTTTTTTTGCAATTCAAAGTTTTATTTTCAAATAAACAAAAATATAACAACAATTGAATAGATGATATCGACAAGACTTCAAAGCATCTGGTACATATTAACAAGCACAATAACATATCAGATCAAATCAGTACCAAGGTCATTTAAAAAAGATGAGAAATAAAGGAGCAAAGATTAAAGAACCTAAACATAATTATACCCTCAAGCATTGTTATTGGTCAATAAAGCATCATATAATGAGTCAGAGAGTGAACCATGTTGGTATTATAGCTCACAGGCCAGAGACCTTATAGTCCAAATAATTAGGCATACATCACCCATATACCTCAAGGAAACTTCCCCAAATGTCCCAAGATTTCTCAACGTCTCCTGAATCTTTGTAAATGGCCTTCTCATAAGTGGAAACAGTGAGTAGTTCTTCCACCCACTCATCAATGTTAAAGGAGCTGCTTGACTTCCACATTCTCAGTATCATCCTCTTGGCGATCATACACGCAACCAAGTTTTCTTTCCAAAGGTTCACTCATCCAACTGAGATATGTCACCTAAAATCAGAAGGGAGCCAGATAGAGGGATTGTACAGTTCAAAACCAGTCCTAATCTTTCACATACATATTCCCAAAATGTTTTTGTTTTCAGGCAAAACCAAAAAAGTGACTGAGGGAGCCACTTGCACCTTTGCACTTCCAGCAGAGATCATCCGCCAAGAGTTGCCTCTGAAATAACTTAGCTGGTGTCCAGTAGGCTCTAAAGAGAATTTTTGTTTGTGATGCCCTAAGGCTCCAGTCCAAACTCATCAAGCGAATGTTCTCGCAGCAGCGTTGCCAACATCTTTGATCAATGTCCTCTCCTAGCTCTTCTGTCCAGACAATTGGCAATCTTGGATCCCCTTTTCTGCATGCCTTCAAGAATCCATATAATGTGGCAGCTGGGCGGAAAGCACTTGAACATGTCTGCAGTGCCAACCAGGCGACATTTTGAGTTGTCAGTTGAGGTATTTCAAGACAACTTGACACAATAGTTCTCAATGTCCTTTATTCGGCGAATGTACAATCCGCCATGTTATGAGATTGGCAAAGTTGTGTGTATGAGATCCAATTCCCCCCTTCTATAAGATCATGGATGTACTTTATGCCCACCCGGAACCATTCCGGCCCAAAAAAACTTTTTCCCTGACATTTCTCGAGGCCTAGACAGTGTTTGCGAATAAGGACCGATGCTCAGCGTGGGTGCGGTCACATGGTGTTGCGAATGTTCGCTAATGGGACTGCTATCCCTAGGACACCTATAGCACGGGATGCTAAAGTCAACCATTGTGGCTTTAATAAAAACTTTGTGCAACACATTGGACGGAAGACATCATACTATCTGTTATTGAAGTTATCATTAAAGCTCACCGCAGATAAGTCTTTTTTCTATGTCTTTTAGAGTCGAACTAGGTTTCATTGCCAATGTCACTCCTTAATTGAATTTCCTCCATGATTATTTCTTTTTCATTCGATAATTGGCGCTCTCTCGATTCTCAGTGTTGCACTTTATTGTATTGCTCTTTTTCAACCAATGAGCATTCTTTCAGCCTTCTCTCACTGTTTGGCACTCCATTTGTCTAGCATTTGGCTGCGTCAGCCATTTGCTTCTCTTCTCTATTGATTCAGCACTCCTTTATTTTTCTGTCTTTCAAGATCATCGGATGCTTTCCATTTCTCCATCTTGTCTGATAATATGCCCCTCTTTTCTTTCATCTAAAATTATTGAAAACCTGCTGTTATTGCCCTTTTTTGATTTGATTGTACACCTGCTGTCAATGTTATACCCTACTAACTTGAATAGAGAGCTTCCATCAGCAGCACCCTCATATGTATACATCTGCTGTGTATTATACTGCACTTGAGAGCAACCTTTTGTAAATATGGCTTTTTTTATTGGCCCAAATGACCATCTCAACAACACATCTCTCCCAGTTTGGGCACAATTTATCTCTGACGCACTCCTGATCTAGCTTTCCAAAACACTATGATTGTCTCACTATATGCACGCTCTGTCCACCACACACTGATTGACTTTAAGTAGGAGAATGCCCCTAGAGGCACAGGCGTTGAGGCAACTGTCGTTACACGTAATGTTGGTGAACCCAAAGTTGAGCACTCGCCTGGTGTATTGTCACTCGGGTCTTAATCCACCAATGCTTTTTTCTTCATCATTAACTGTAGACACTAAACGTACTGTATTTTATTTTCAATGGTTTTTTTTTCTTCATATTTTTGTTTACGTCAGTTTACGGGGCCATTCTCTATAATGTCATATAAAGTAGTATTTCACTTTTTTTGTACTTTACAATTTATTTTCCCACAATTTATTTTATGGTGCATTCAACTGAACCAACCAGAACCGGATATAGTGAATGCATACCTTTCCGTTTTTTAACCCACAGTACGTCTAAGCATCTGCTTCGTATCACGGATGGCTTTAAGAACACCCCTACTCCAAAAGATGGTTCAAGGGTCTTTATTTTATAAGGGCCAGTATTTTGACTGTAGATGACTGAAATGTGGCACGCTAAAGGCCGTCCCTCTCATCACCAATCTGTTTCCTACCTCCCTAATCCAGGCATCCCTCCACCCCAGGTTGCCTTGTAGACATTTGTAACACCTACTGTCTCCAACTCTGTCTGCAATTATGACCTAAAGGCCTTAGCCTTTTTTATATTCCTCACTATGGGGTTCTTGTAGGGGGTAACTCATCCTAGCGACTCCCCTGGTTGGCATTTCAATAGGGTCTCTTTGGTCTGGTTCATTCCAACTGCCCTGTTCTTTTAATGCTGTGCTTTTACACTCCCTTGCGTTCCACTCCCTGATCTTTCTTCTCTTTTCACTCTCCTATCCCTCTTCCTTCGTGCTGTTTCTCTCCTCCTTTTCCTCCCTCCTTTTTACTTCCTCTCGCTCACTCTGTCCCTCCGATGACCACACCATCTCCTTGCTTCTCCACTGTTAACTGCTGTTTACTTTCTCCTCTGTGCTCTCCTCTTGCCCCCTCTTCTACTCCCTCCTCCCTTCTCCCCTCTCTCCTCTGTGCTCTGATCTCCTTTACTCTGTCCTCCGATCTGATCTCTCCACTCCCACCTCTTATTCACCTCTTTCACTCCCCTTTCCCTCACTTATTCTCCTAATTTACACCCAGCACCACTCGCATGGTCCAACAACCATTCACTCAAGCACAGTCTCACTATACAATCGGGTAACACTCTCTCAAAATCAACCCTGCACCTTTAACAGTCTCCAATATAATCTTCTCAGTGCGCCACTCACTGTCCTTCCTCCGTCTGTTCTCGGAGTCTGGCTCCACTCCACCGGATCTCACTCGAACACCTCTTACTCCTTCTGTCTCTCTCAGGGTTTTTAGACCCCTGACTGCCTGTGTTCTTTTTTTTGCCTCCCCTTCCATACTTTCGCATGTTCACCTGCTTCTTTGAGCCAATCTGGTCTTACTATTTTCCACAGGGTTGTGCAATGGCAGCTGGAAACTTTAAAGCCCCCAATTATCCCAGCGTCTTCTCCATGCGTAGTGCTTAATTCTGTCTCTCCAGTGCAGATTTCAATGGCTGTGCCCTGGTTGCCGTGATGCAGAAAGTCTTTAATGCTGATGTAGTTCACTGGACCATTGCTGGCATTTCCAATTTGTTTGCTAAGCTTACTGTTTCACTCTGCAAAGCGCAAAATACAATTCAGACCAGAATATGGTACGGCAGACATTGGTGATCAACAGTGGTACCTTCCACATGTAAAAAGGCCCATATAGAGGAGTCTGACACAGGTGCCCTTCTAACTCCTCACCCCACCTCTAGGGCAGGACCACCTTTGGTGAAAACCCTTCTAGGCCTCCTGCCCCAAGTTGAGAGGGATCCCTGCTCCCCCTGACAGGTCAAGCCCTTGACCCCGCCACATTCATGTACTGTGTGGCTTAAAGTTCTTTCTTGCGTTGGGTATTTAGAAACCGGTCATTTCAATTGCATTGATAGGCCTTATGGATAAGGCACATGCTTGGGGGAATTCTCAAACGTCTGGAGCTAGGCGATTGCAGTTCAGTTCTCCTGGTTCCTGCTTAAACATTTTGAAAACAGATTTTGTATTAAAGACATTTTCAGTCAGATATAAACATGACACTTGGTTCCTGTGCATGCATTTTATAGTAATCTGGTGCAGCTGAGTTGGGCAGGGCATTGGTAGTTTGGGTGAACTGGTTGAGGCCCAAGTTTCTGTTCTCCTATTCTGAAGTGTGTCCTGTAAGGAAAGCATGGTATCAACATTAAGACAGACACAAGTGACCACAGTTCAAGGGTGTTTATTGAATATCAATTGGGTTTGCAAAACGCCTATCTAATCCTAAATCTAAAGATGGGAGAAAGCTACAACCATCAAATAATAAACGCAGTACTAGTAGAGTCTGTCAAAATAATAGGGCCTATTCTTATAAACATATTGCCAAACCTTACCTCTAAATACAAATAGTGTGGGAAACAATGTTATGCAAAAGAAAAGTGTTCAAGAAATGATATGTCGGGACATCTGAGCCATTAGCTCCCCTTGCCCACGTTTTCAGCACGGGACAAGGCGGCACACTCACGGTTAGCACATTCTTTGATTTCAGCATCAGGGCCTTCCATGTCAAAGTCTCTTTGCCATTTAAAGTCTCTTATTTCAGAGGGCCTGATGCGACAAACATTAAAGTTAATTCCGTTTTAGGATTTCACATGTACACAATTTCTCAGGTGATTCACCTCGGGTCCCCCTCCACCGGGCTCAGACCCACCTTAACACAAAACCTTCTATGTCTCCCTCTGCCGGGCTCAGACCAATTTGTCTACTTTCCACACTTTTTTTATTTTATCATAATCGAAGACTTTCGACTGTGCGTAGGATTTTGCTCGACCCATTGCAGGACCACTTCGATTTACAATTCTTTGCAGACCCATAACTCTTTCAACTTTCACTTCTGTCACTTCTCGGCTGAATACCTTACAGAGACCTTCGATTGAGCACCCACTCATTGCCCCACCACTCTGTCAAAGGTATTGTATCTTGGTTTTAAAGTACAATCAATCATCAGCAGTTCAACTTTACTTGCATCTTTTATCACACGCTTTTAACAATGTTCGTTCCAGTGCTTGCAACCTTGGTTTCAACACTGACTGGTCTTGTATTAGTCTCCTCAGCTCACCTGATGTGTTAATTTCACTGACACTGCTTTGTTCTTGGAGCCAAGGATGGTACCATGGCGGCTGGTGATGCTCCCTGCCTTGGTTATCGATGCGGTAGGGCCCCTGGTATCTCCAACACACAATGTAGGATTCTTCAGCCTGGTTTCCTGGTCTTACTCTTTCTAATCTAGAGAACTCAGGAAAGTAACGGTTCTTTGTTGAAAAGGTCAAGGGAACTTCCCTCCTTGCGATTCCCCTTCTGTTTTGCTGTCTTTCATCTCTCATTCAGCTGCCGCCTCGAAACTGCTGTTTCCTCGTGCACTTTGCCTCCCTCATAGTGTGCTCTCGTGCTCTGCCTTTTATCCATGTGGGGAAGCTTCATGGGAGTCAGGTGTGTGTGATGGTTAGTAATTGCCTGACCATTGTATTGGGACACGCCAGCTACACTGCTTGGGTGTTAGTCGGTTTTCTCCCATAGTGGGCTGTCCGTGTGAAAGTGTTCATGTTGTAAGGGGGGGTTGGAGCTCCTAGGTATCCTAGTAGGAGGGGGTAAAGGTGTTAAAGGGAGGGGATACTGCGTCTCACTATCCAGTGTCCCACTCCCCAAAGAACAATGTATTCCATATATTTCTCAGTTTTGCTGTAAAACAAAGTTTTGGGCACAGCTACATAGAATCTGGGACAAATAGTGTCCTTACTCCTCGTAGGTTGCCCTTGTCTCAGACTCCTTTCCCCCACACATAACCCTGGGTCTTTTCTAAAGAGCATGGTAAGTGTCTGACATGGTCTCCTGCCTAAATCTGGAGACGTGCAGGAAGGTGACTCAGGGGTCCAGGTGCTATCCCGAGCGGGTGAATGTTTGGTCAGGGATTAGTATGGGGAAGATTTCTTGGTCACCATCATGCCTCTGTCCCCAGACTTGGCAGGGAACCGTCCTATGGCCTTAACAGGGTAAACCAGCCACAAGAACTTGGACACCAACCAATCCCCTTGCAAGTGCCTGGCAGATAAAATGGACAAATCCTCCCATCCCTTAATAAAAGCCAAAAGCACATACAAGCCATACTTCGTTATAACCTAATGTCTGGCTTTTCCTTTAAGGGAAAGGGTTCCTTGGGATTGCCAAGATAGTGCATACATAGTTGCTGTTACTGGCTTAACCAGCATATCATTGTGACTGTACTCTGAGGTGTGCAGAAACCATGCCCATTCCTGCAGAGTTCAGTCGGTAACCCTCCGGAGACCGCAAGCCCAACTCTTCAAGCGGCGTTGCAATGCTCAGGGTCCCTGGCTACAAAGACCCTCACTAACCAATATGCACACTAGCCACTCATACGCTACATGTAACCACCCTGAGGTAATGGCGGGCTTAACCTGGATCTTCCCAAACCATGTTGCATTTGCTGGAGCCCTAACACCACCGGCTTGATACGGGCAGCGATGGGGAAAGTTGAAGAGTCCTATCTGAGATCCAGAATGGCCAACAGGCCAGTTATAGGCTTTGTCTTAACCGCCCCTGAACACAAATCAACGCCATATGTTCACCAAGGGCCTAAAGCAACCGCTACACAATCATGCATCACAGATGCAGACCCTCAAATGAAAGCCCGCCCGTAGGACGAAAACAAGTGTAAAAGCAAAGCTGGCAAGTCTAGGGTTGTTTGAGCTGTTTATGGTTGTCGGTTGGAGGACTTTGGAGTGCCTTGCAAAGGCTGTGGAGCAGTAGGTTGGGGTGGGGGGCGGATATGGAGCCAGAAATTAGTAGTGAGGTGTTGAAGAAGTGAAGGTGCTCTTAACTTCGTGGAGGGAGTGCGGGGGTTAGAGGTTCTAGAGCGACGTTTACTACTCGGAGGAGGAGAGGAAGAACTGGAGGCGGTATTAACATTAGGAAGAGGTGTGAAAAGGCTTGAGAACTGAAGTGTTATTTGGAGGAGGTGGAGGAAGTTATGGAGGAGCTGTGTGTCATAGGGGATGGTGGGAAGAGGGAAGCAAAAGTAATAACCCCAGTTAGGGGGGCTGACAACACAGAGGAGGCCAGGATAGTTTGAGGAGGTGGTGAGCAATCCAGCAAGAGCAGGAAGTATCTAGAGGATGGGCCTAGGCACGACCAGACAGTGGGAGGAGGAACAAGATGGGTTACAATCTGTTCAAAGAGGAAAGGAGGTTGGGTCTAGAGTGGTGGTTGGGGACTCCTGCCTCCAACTTGACCATAGGTCTACAGTTCTCTAGGTGAAGCAATATATCCGGGGGAGCAGCAAGAAGAAGACCCAGCTCTGGAAATTTGGAATTAATGAACTGTGGGTACAGCAACCAGGAAAGTCTACATTACGTTAGTTTACAAAGACTGTCACTTCCTGGGAAAAGAGGAGTTGGCCATAAGAGTCAAAGACTTCATTTGGAGATTCCCAAATACTTTCTCATTTGCTCATCTTGAATGTGTTGTACCTACATTACTTGTGTAAACCTCAAAATGAAACCTTCCCGGGCCCAGTTGTTGTATGTCCCACGAGTCCTTCATGACATGAGATACAGTATAAACCTACTATTTAAAAATCATTTCAATATTGCTTTATGGGCTGACCATTTTTAAGCTAGATTTGAATATGGGACTTATTGGTTATATAAATCAAAGTATTCTTTGACAAGTCACATTAAAACACAGAAATTAGCTTCATACAGATTTTTTTTAAACTTTATTTTAACAAATTATCACAGCGAGGCGTTGTTACATTTATTATCATTTCTCCATTCATGGTCTTGCAACAGCTATAGCTTCCTAACCTAATGGGTTGTATACAAATTGTTTGTTTTACAGCTGTTCAAGTTACAATTGACCTTTTCACAATTGACCGAATTGTGAAGGTCAATTGTAACATATATGGAGGGGGAAACCCCCACAACCCCCCACCCAACGCTAAACCCCTCCAAAACCCATATATATATATATATTATATATATATATATATATATATATATATATATATAATATATATATATATATTTCTGAGGCTTGTGGAATCTGCTTAGATCACATGCTGTGCATAGGCCGACATCTAGTGGAAGCTGCAGAGTATTAGTTTGTTTTTCGAAACTCGAAAATGGGCGTCGACACAGGGCGTGCCAGTAATACTATCCCTTGTGTGACGTCCACTGTACCCAAGATCCCTCACGCGTCTAGGATCCTCAGATTGTTTTTTTCCACCATACTGGTCGGAAGCATTTTGCGGAGTCCCCTGGCCTTAGCCATACTTTTGATTAAATTTAAAATAATAATCTATTGACATCCTTCCCCACCCCAACGTCGAACTTCGACACTCGACGCCGGCTGGAGAAGAAATCGACCGTCGGCTGCTGCATGACGGATTTTGGCCTCGGAAGGCCGCTGGCCTCGGCCCGGGCCTTGGAAGGCCTCTGGCCTCGGCCCTGCAAGTAGGGAGAGTGGGGGGTGGTACATACTCTACACTCTTGGTATATAGGTACACCTTATACATTTCCTACACTTAACAACCCGCTGCCTCAAGGTGCGTATGGAGGGTACCCCTTTTCAATTCTGCCCCAAGTGCAATCGCAAATACCCTTGGGTCGACAGGCACGCCACGTGCAATCTCTGCTTGCCGAGGGACCACCCCGAAGCGAACTGCAGAGCGTGTGGCCGGTTTAAACCTAAGACACTTAAGGACCGTTCGACGAAGCGTTGGGCCCACCACGCCAGGCAGGCGGCCATGGCAGCGGAGGGCGCCTTCAGCGACGGCAGCGACGCCGTACTTTCGGACGGCGAGGGCATTACGGCGTCGAAAGACAGCCGAGCGCAGGTCCCTGACCTCGGAAGGTCGTCCGGCAGGGCGGCTATGGGGAAGACCCCCGGCGACACAAGCGCTTCACATACTACACATACTACACACACTAAACACACTAAGTCCAACCGAGACTCGACGACGTCGAGTTCTCGGAAAGAGGCACAAACAGAACGGTCCGATTCGGTGTCCTCTGGGCGCTCTCGATCAAGATCGCCGCATGACTCCAGGCAATCATCCACTCTTGCCAAGAGTGCCTCGCTCCCTAGGCTAACAGAAGTTCGATCGTCGGAGGACGAAGACGACTTCCACCCCCAGGCCGCGCTCCAGGAGTCGGAGCCCGCAGTTAAAGCCAGCGAAGCCCCACGCTCGAAGGACAGGGACACCACCCCCGATCCTCGACGCCTGGCGTCAAAAACCTCCGGAGCCACTAAAGGACAGGGAAAATATTTTTCCACGCACGGGGAGGGGGGAAAACAGCAGAAGAAACAACCTTTGCACTCTTCCACACCTGTGAAACACACCACTCCCCCTAAACAGACAGACAAAACCAGGTCTGCTGATATGTCTAAAACCAGCAAAGCTACTCAAGATAAATCCCATAGACTTGCTGAGAGAGTCATTCCCAGTTCCAAAAAATGGTCCAGTGAAGACATAGATAGGGTCATGTCAAGAATGTCTTCTTTGGCTGATTTTTATGATAAAAATCCAGAACATTTCCTCTCGTATGATCCACAAGGGGCGACACCCTCAGGCTCTACTGATCCTATCCCCCACGAGTAAAAAGCCCTGGTTTGAAACTCCGATGAGGTCAGAACCCTTCGAGGTACAACCATACGCAAGACCATACTCACTGTCTCAAGGAGATGCTTCCTTTGGTGAGGACCAAGAATTTGGTATGGTAGAAGAGCTTACCGGGACGGGCTACTATGGGGATGATGAGGACCAGGAAGAAGAGGAGGAGGACCCGGAAACATACAGAGTAGATTCCCCGGTAGAGAAGGAAGCCCCGGTTACCGACTCCCTGGTCGATAACCAACCCCTCCTAAACGAGGTTCTCGCACGCGCAGCAGAACATTTCCACATTGACACCCACGGTGTCCAGGAGGAAAGGGTCTTCGCAGAAGAGTTAGTGGGAGAAAGGAGGCCTGTTGCCCAGACCATCCCTATCCTTCAGTCCATTCAGCAGAGAATAGATCCGTCCCTGGTGAACCCGAACCTCACCAGAGCAGTCAATCCCAGGGTTGAAAAACTTTTCAAGGCGGCCCAGTCTGACCCTCTCTATATAAGAGGACATCTGAAGCCAGACTCCCTAGTTGTCACCAACACTCGCAAGAGGGCTGGAACACCCTTGTCATCGTCCGAAGCTCCTCCCGACAAGGAGAGCAAAAAACTATACGGTTTCGGCAGGAAAGTAGCCTCAACGTCCGCCTATCAAGCAAGGATTGCAAACTCCACCACCCTGTTGGCCAGCTACAACTGCCATCAGTGGGAAGAAGTCGCGGCACTCATAGCCTCTGCTCCTGAACCTTTAAAGGGCCAGTTAGCTCGGATTTCCGCAGAGGGTAGAGCCATGTCTGGTTGCATTTTGAAAGCAACCTTCGACGCCGCGGACAACGCAGGCAGATTGATAGCGGAAGGCACTGTTATCAAAAGACATGCGTGGTTACGGCAGTCTGGTTTTAAGGCAGAAACCCAGGCATCATTATTGGACAAACCGGTGGAAACCGATCTGTTGTTTGGTAAGGCGGTCGAAGACTCACTGAAGAATGCCAAGGACGAATACGAAACACTCAAGTCCCTTGGCCAGTTAACCAATAAACCCCCTAACCAGAGAGGGAATAGTAATTTTCGTCGCCCACGCGGCCAAAATTCCCAGAGAGGATCTACCTATTCCCAGGCGCAGGGTACACAGTGGAACAACAACAACCAACAGTCTACCCAGGGTTACGGCAGGGGTAATAGGAGAGGTCGTGGTAAAGGCAGAGGCAGCCCCAACAAGGGAGGCGGCACGCCTCCACCAAAGCAGTGACGCTCAGTTCAGGGTCCCTTCTCACGCAACCCCAGTAGGGGGACGCATTTCCAACTTCACCCAGGCGTGGGAAGGGATCACATCAGGCAGATGGGTGCTGTCAACAGTAGCCACAGGATATTGTATAGAACTACTGCAGCGTCCTCGGAACCATCCTCCACGACAAAGAGTACATTCTTTAGAAATTCAGAAGATTCTCCTCGAGGAGATCGCCATTCTGCTAGAAAAGGACGCGATAGAACGCGTCCCAGGACACCAGGTAAACAAGGGTATTTATTCAACTTACTTCCTTGTGCCAAAGAAAGATTTGACAATGCGCCCAGTATTGGACTTACGGCCTGCCAACAAGTATGTCAAGCCCCAAAAATTTCGTATGACCACGCTACAAGAGGTAATCCCCCTCCTAAAAAAAGGGGATTACATGGCAACCTTGGATATGAAAGATGCTTATTTTCATATTTCCATGTTCCCAGCGCACAAAGTATTTGCGCTTCAAGGTGGATAGTCGACACTACCAATTCAAGGTACTGCCCTTCGGGATAGCTTCAGCACCAAGGGTATTCACCAAGGTACTGGCGGTGGTGGCTGCACACCTACGCAGGGAGGCAATCCCAGTGTACCCTTATCTGGACGACTGGCTCATAACGGGGGAAACCCCAGGAATTTGCAGGACAAACATTCAAAGGACTATCGACCTCCTTCACGAGTTAGGCTTCTCAATCAACGAGAAAAAGTCAAGCCTGGTGCCAAGCACCTCAAAACAATTCCTAGGAGCAATCCTAGATACCCAAGAGGGGTTGACCTTTCCTTCAGAAGAAAGAATTCGGAATATACTACTGCAAATTCCGCATTATCAGTCCGGTCAACAAATAACGGTACGCAAAGCAATGCATCTACTGGGCATGATGGCGTCATATATTTACCTGGTCCCCCACGCGCGCCTGCGCATGCGTCCCATGCAGGAATGGTTGGCGAAACAGTGGTCTCAGGCAAGTGGTCAGTGGGACGATCTAGTGGTCGTTTCACCAACACTGGTACAAAGCCTTCACTGGTGGACAAGAGAGAATCTCGCACAGGGGAAGCCCTTTTACGATCCCGAGGTACAGGCAATAGTTACTACAGATGCATGCCTGACGGGGAGCTCACCATCTCCACCACACAGCTCAGGGTATCTGGTCTCACTCAGTGGCCAAGAACCACATCAATCTGCTAGGGCTTCTGGCAGTATTCAGAGCGCTTCAGGCGTTCGAGCCCCACCTACTAAACCTGTCACTGCAAATCCGGACGGACAGCACAACAGCCATGTTCTACCTGAACAAGCAAGGAGGGACTCGCTCGACAAATCTTTCCAAGCTTGCCCAGAAAATCTGGATATGGGCACTCAGACGGAACATCTTCCTGTCATCACAACATGTTCCAGGGGAGCTCAATTCCCTAGCGGATGCTCTGAGCAGAGACTCCCTCCCAGAGGAACACGAATGGGTTCTACACAGAGAGGTCGTAGAAGATATCTTCTCTCAGTGGGGTTTCCCCACTATAGACTTATTCGCCACAAGCGAAAACAGACAATGCCCAGGATTTGCATCCAGGTTTCCCCAACCAGACTCCCAGGGGAACGCCCTGTTGATGAACTGGTCAGGGATGTTTGCGTACGCTTTTCCACCAACTCCTCTCATCAGGAAATTGGTGAACAAGATGAACAGAGAGTCGATGACGCTCGTCCTAGTTGCTCCCATGTGGGCAAGACAACCGTGGTTCCCACACCTACGCAGGATGGCGGTGTTGCGAGCCCATCAAACTTCCAGCCTGGTACAACCTACTGTCCCAGCACCAAGGTCAAACAGTGCACCAACAACCCAACTCAATGAACCTGGCAGCATGGCTCCTGAGGTCATAGAGTTTGGACATCTCAAATTGCCACAGAGGTGGATGGACATCCTAAAGGAATCTAGGAAACCAAACACAAGGCACTGTTACTTTGACAAGTGGAAGAGGTTTGTTATCTGGTGCCAGAGTAGATCAATCAACCCGGTTGATTGCACTCCTTCCACTATTGTTACATACATGCTCCACCTGCTGGATGCAAGATTGGTTTTTAACTCACTGAAAGTACACTTGGCAGCCCTGTCGGCTTACATCACTTCCCATAACAAGGTTTCGTGGTGGAAAGTACCAGTAGTTAAAGCCTTCATGGAAGGAGTAAAGAGACTTCACCCTCCTATTTCAAACCCACCACCAGGGTGGGACCTTAATGTGGTGCTAGCCAAGCTCATGGGCCCCCCTTTCGAACCCATGCATAAAAGCAGTCTCAAACACCTGACTTATAAAACGGCCTTCTTAGTAGCTATTACTTCTATAAGAAGGGTCAGTGAAATTCAGGCTCTGTCAGTGCAGGATACCTTCTTTACTGTCCATAAAGACAAACTGGTTTTACGCACACACCCTAGGTTCTCACCTAAATTTATATCTAAATTCCATGTAAACCAGTCCATCGAGCTTCCAGCTTTCTTCCAGGACCCGCAAAACTCGGCTGAGGTGAAACTACACACCCTAGATGTGCGTAGGGCGGTCCTCTACTATGTAAATAAGACCAGACCGCTAAGAAAAACAGATCAACTGTTTGTCTCCGTAGCTACAGGCAGAGAGGGGGATCGCGTCTCTAAAGGTGCCATCTCGAAGTGGATTATTAACTGTATCCAGCTGTGTTACTCACTCTCTGAAAGAACTCTGCCTTTCACGCCAAGAGCCCACACTACTAGAGGCATTGGGGCCACTCTGGCTTTCATTGCAAATGTACCCCTTGACACCATTTGCAAAGCAGCTACTTGGAGCTCTATTCACACTTTTACTCAGCATTACTGCATTGACACCCATTCCAAGGCAGATACACAAGTGGGACAAGCGGTTCTAAGACACTTATTTGCTCATGACCCTTCTCACATCCCACCTCCTTCAGGTACTGCTCGCTAATCTATGCACAGCATGTGATCTAAGCAGATTCCACAAGCCTCAGAAGGGATACATTACTCACCGTAATCGTATTTCTGATGCTTGTATCTGCTTAGATTCACATGCGACCCACCCTTCCTCCCCTCTGAGAGAAGGCGCATGATTGCTTGTAGTCTTACCTTTCTGTCTATCTGCTTGGGTTATCTGTACTCGCGCTACTCCTCATGCTACCTCATGTCAGAAAAAATAAAATCTGAGGATCCTAGACGCGTGAGGGATCTTGGGTACAGTGGACGTCACACTAGGGATAGTATTACTGGCACGCCCTGTGTCGACGCCCATTTTCGAGTTTCGAAAAACAAACTGTAATACTCCGCAGCTTCCACTAGATGTCGGCCTATGCACAGCATGTGAATCTAAGCAGATACAAGCATCAGAAATACGATTACGGTGAGTAATGTATCATATATATATATATATATATATATGTCAATTGTGACCCTTTAAATTCGGTTAATTGTTCATTCGAACAATTGTAAACAAACAATTTGGGTAATACCATGTAATGTCCCCTTTCCAATTGTCTCCAATATCTTCCCTCTCTCCTTTCTGTCTCATTTCTACCTCTATTTCCTCTGGGTTTCTTAGTAATGTGCCACTCCACAATGTAAATTCTAATAAATTCTCACATTATGCTCACTAGCCTCTCTGAACAGAAACTCAAGGGGCTTTCTCTCTGATGGGTAAAACAGTGATTTTGTTAATGGATTCCAGGCTATATCATGTGTTCACCTCCCTCCTCCCTGTTTCTGTCTCTGTGCCAAGCTATAGTTTCAGCCAGTGCCCATTTCTTGAGAGCCTGTACCCATTTATCTTCGGGCCCCCCTTATCCTTCCATGCTATTGCATTTCTGTGATTTGCCAATTCGAATGACGTCAACACATTTTAATTCATGTTTGTGTTTATTTGCATGCTCTGGATATTTGCCTAATCAACCTACTTATGGTGAGTAAGGGTAGCTTGTTACTTTCAGTTTGGCTAGCTTATTATACACAGCTTCCTCAGAACATTTGGACTATAGGACAGTCCCAGATTGAAATTACTTAAAAGGTCAGAGGATCTAGTACAGACTGTTTTTCAGGACCAAATGCAAAGATGTTTGTGTGAGCTCTTGCCCCACAAGGTGTACCAATTTCATTTGTATTTTGGAATGGCACTTTCATCACCAAGAGGTTTTGAGGTAATTGGAAAGGTATTACAAACACATCTTTCCTTCTCAATGAATTCCACCTCCCTTGCAGCTGGGCAGCTGATGGTAGTTTTTCTTTTTAATTGCTGCTCTCCTAAAGCTGCCTTGCCCTGTACGCTATCACCCATTCACATCAGATTGACTGCTGAGAGCTGCAGTTTTTGGGGTCATCACTCTACATGCTACATTTCAGCCCATGAACACTGCACTGTCTTACCTAGGTAGTGTGAACAGACACCCTCAATATATTTCTCACAGCAGAACATATGAGAGTACTTCCAACATAAGTAAAAGGCATGAGGGAAGTTCTTCTGATGTGACTGTAATCCTTGCTCAGCTGTAAACGAAGGGAGATCTTTCCAGGGGCACCATTACTGCTGGTTCAAGTCTGAAGAAAGAACTTGCCGACAAATTATTTTACCTGAACCAATATGAGACCAAATAGTTCTACAACAAGAAGCCGATCCATGCAATGCAAAAATGATTTCCTTCACTGATGGGTTATCTTTGCAATGTGAGGTGTCTACCAAGTAATAGAAGCCACCTCAGGTGAATTAATGTGTACCCAAAGGCTTTCATGATGTGTGCAGTTGCAAGAATACCCATGCTATCACACTGGTTAAACCTTTTTTTAAGTTTCTTTTTTTACTGAATATATTCACCTCAGTAATACATTCTAACACAAGATTACATTGTATTGAAAAAGCACCCCTTGGCATGAAAGATACGGGGGTTTCATTGTGCTGTTTGGATATTGATTAGACATGCATGAAATGTACCCAGAAATGTACAGTGTCGCTAGTGGGGTTTCTGTTTAAGGACTGCACTAATATTTTTGTCAACATGGGCCACAAGATTGAGGTGTCTTCTCAATATGAGCCTCTTGTCAGAAACTGGACATTTGGACCAAGAAGTACGCAAAGACCAGAGGATCAAAGTTAAAACATTTTATTAGGGACTGTGTACAGGGCAGGGCCAACTGAAATATAAACGGGATCTTTCCCAATGAAAATAATCTAACTGTCTCTTCTTCGTCCAGCGTCTCTTGCAATGGTTTTCCAGTGTCAGGATAGGAGTTGAATATTTCAAGCTGCCGACACTGCTTCAAAGTCTCCAAGGAGTTACTTCACTTCCTCCATCTATTGCAAATCCGCCTAGTTTCAGGCGGCCGGGGACCTGCACCCCAAGACTTAAACCAGTCCTCAATGGATGGATCTTTGTGGGTGATTTAGGGATCTTGTTGGGGTCAGCAAGTAGAGAGGCACAACTCTGTACTAACATTCTTACTTGCTTTGATTCTTTCCACCACCTCTCTGTACTGTCAATAGGCTCCCTGATCCCCGCTGGACCCGCCCACATGCCTAGTAAACCTACCTGGGGCCTGTTGTGGCCCTCTGGAACCTCCTACTTCTTAATAAATCGTTGGTCTCTGGCTTCTTGCCTCTCTTTTCAGTATTGTACTAAGCACGTGACCCGTTTTCTTAATGGTTCTATTTTTCCTCTTCCAAAATTCATCAACCCTTAAATCATCTTCAATCGAATCACCTGAAGTTGCATCACTCCGTTTCCTCACTTTTGTCTACGCCCTCCTCCTGCTGATTTCTCAATGTCTCCTTACTACTACTTTGGCCTTTTGTCAGTGCCTCCCACTCCACTAAAGGTATTACCTTCTCTCGCCCACCTTCTAATATTTCATCCTTCAACTCCACTTCAAGTTTTATTTCCTTCTTTTGTAGTGTTCCTATTTCCCTCTTTAACTCCACGCCTCAGTTGTTTTCCCCCTTTCTGTCCTCAGTTTCTACTACTGATTTCCAACCCTCGCCTGGGTTTACTTCTTCCCTGTTTTCCTCTGTTACCAATATTGACTAGGAATCAACTCCAAATTTTCCTTCCACCCTCACCCAAGTTCATGACGGTTACTGCATTTCTTCAATGAGCCGCCTCTGTCTGTTCCTGGCTCTTTTGTGGTCTCCGACCTCGGCTCTTGCTGCTCCCTCATGGCTGTTTGCTCAGTCGCTCCTGGCATCCCATCCTGACTCCTCCCCATCTCCACGATATGATGCATTAGACTGGTATATGTCCTCCTCTTCTGATCTGTTCCTCCTCCTGCTCTGCAGCATCCTGAAGTGCGAGGAGTTCCTTGTTATGTGGCGCTGATCCCCTTCAGCGGTTATCATGGTCCCTTTTCATATGTGTTATTATTAGAGGATCCTCATTGAAGCTGGCTGTGTGCTTGTGTGTTTGTGGTTGCTTAACCACTACCATGTCCCCTACATCCAGAAGGGACTCCTTTGCTCCTCGCTTGATGTCAGCATTTTGTTTCATCTTGCACAACCCCATCCTGGGCCCTCATGGTGTCATCTTGATATTTCTGTGCGGCCCCCGGGAGGTGTGTTATCCGTGTATGTATGATTCACACAAACATCACCTCCGCAGGGCATTTCCGCTTGGTGCTGTGTGGCGTGTTTCTGCAGTCCCTCAAGAGCTGATAAAGCACTTGTTTATATGGCTGCCATGTGAGATGGGCTATTTGCAAAGCTCTTTTAAGGTTTGACATAAATCTCTCAATTGTCCTATTTGCACGGGCCACAATGGAGTGACCTTCCTGTGTCTGAAACCCATGTATTTTGCGAAAGCCCTGAAGTCCTGATCTGTAAATGGGGTCCGTTGGCCGATGACTGGGATACCATATGCAGCGAATAGTCTGTCCAGCGCTGGTATGACATGAGGGGCTGTCACTATCTGTGCTTCCCAGAATCGTGAATATTTATCCATAGCTGCTACCATGTATTTCCCCCTTCTATAGACCCAAAGAATTCGATGGCAACCTCCTCCCACACTCTTTCCAGAAAGTATGTCATTTGTAAAGGCTCAGGGTGTTTTGCTGGCGTGATGAGGCAACATGTGGGACAGTCGGTGAGTAGTTCCTCCACCTGGGCATCTAACCTTGGAAACAATATTTTCTGCCACAACATACTCTTGGTTGACACAATGCCTCTGTGCCCCTCATGTACCAGTTCCAGCACCCGTCATCGTAGGGCCGTAGGTATGACCAGCTCTTTTCCCTTGAGCAGTAATTCCTCGTCAGATACCGCAAATTCCTCCCTGACCAACAGACAGCTGCCAACATCCTGCTGCACCTCTGCCGATTCTGGTCTTCCTTTTTCTTTGGCCCTGTTCCATTTGCCAACGCGAATCCCTTCCTTCCCAGTCTGGATGGCAGTGTCTTTTTCTGACTCTTGTACAATTTTCAGTGGATCAAGCCCATGGGAACTGCTTGCTGCACTAAGTATCTGATGTACCTCTCAGCCACCAATGGTACAGGTGTATCTGCTCCCTTGGGTGTTGGGGATAAGAAATAGGCCGAATTTTCTTCTTTCCCCGGTCTGTGAATGATGTCAAAGGCATCCTGTAGCTGGTGGCCCCATTGTGCTATGCATGGTGCATTCTTTGCCTGATGATTTCCGTAGAGAAATATTAGGGCTTAGTTGTCGGTTATTATTGTAAATGGTTTTCCATACAGGAACAAATGAACCAGGGACCAGTGAAACGGCGCGTTTCTTGGTAAGTGCCCTCAGGGGTTCACTAATGGTGGCGAATTCATTAATTCATTTTGCGCGATAGTTTGCAAGCCCCAGGAAGGACCTGAGTTCCGATACATTAGTTGGAGTCCTATTTAATGCAGCCATTTTTTCCAGGGTCCGGTGTCATCCCTTTCTCTGAAAATGTGTCAGAAGAATCGTAGAGCTCCTTTTCTGAACTCACTTGTCCATGTTGAGGGTGAGGTTCTCAGCCTCTAGTGCCTTGCATACCCTAGACAGCGTGTCCTCATGCTTTTGCACACTGGTGCCAAAGGTTAAAATATTGTTGCTACCGTTAATGCAATTCAGGATGTGTTTTAGCACATTGTGTATTTTGGCTTGCAATATTTCCACTGCTGAAGACGCACCAAAGCTTAGCCTCTATAAAGACAAAGGTGCTTCACGAATGAAGTGATATAGCGACATTCAGGGCTCCGTACCAACTGGTGGTGACCTTTTTGTAGAGGTCATGTTTTGAGAATACTTTGGTCCTGTTAAGCAAATGTATCAGATTGTTGATGCGAGGGACTTGATGTCGTTCTCGTTATATTGCTTAGTTCGGCCTCCTGCTGTCCATACACAATCTTATGGCCTCTGATCCTTTCTTTGGCACTGGCAGAATGGGGGTTATCCATGGTGTGGGTCCTGCAGCTGGTTCTATTATATCTTGTTCCAATAACTTATGCTCATCTCTGGGGATTCATATATAGTGTTGGGCCACTGGTGGGACACTTTCGTCAATCTGTAGTCAGATTTGTCTGTTTTTTAGCTTCCCTATGGCCTTGAACAACATCTGGAACAGTTGATGTATATTATCCACTGTGTCTATTATTAGGCAAGAGTTAGTGCAGTCCAACTGGTGTGGGACTACACAAGACTTATATGTTGGCATTAGGTAACGCACATTTTAATATAGGCCTGTACTTTGCAAGTTGGTTGTGTGACTGAGCAGCCAGGCTCATCTTAAGATGGGTAATGTGAGCTGTAGAGCGGTGCAATGAAACCAGTAAATACAAGTATCCAATTAAACACTTAGACTGACGGTAAACCTCATAAGGCCTGCGGGCATCTTGATTTATGGCCCCCTAGGCCAGAGAGTTCAAAAATAAAGTGCACCCTTTTCCAGTCATTTCCTATGTAAAACGAAACGCAGCAATACAGAAATGAGAGGCCGACACACCATCATCCTTGTTTATTCAAGAGAACAAATTCACCAAACCAAGTGAAATAATTATATATAGCCATTGCTTAATTTGTACTGTGAAAAATAAATAAGGGCCTTACATTTTGGACAAAAAGTGAATGGCGAAAAGTTGCAGACATGACTTAAGAATATTTCCAACTTCTAAAACCGCAGTGGCTTTTTCTTAAACATGTTTAAAATCTTCTAAAGCCCACAGTATTTACGTTTAATGGGGACAGCATCTGAAATTCAACATAGTGTTTTTTCTTCAGCTGATAGTATTTGATTTTTGATATTGTAGTAATGATACTACATCACAGTTGATATGGAAAAGGGTTTGGGCATAAGTGAAACGGCAGTGTCATTTTTTCTTTATATAAGGCCTTTCAAAATAAAGCACAATCACAGTTCGGCAAACAGTACACTTCTGGCTTGGGGTTATTTTGTCTGCATCCTTGGCCTCTAGTCTTTTCCTTTAACAAACAATAATGTTTTCCTTATATTCCATTGAAATATTATGGTATTTATTCAGAACATTAAGAAATAGAATTAGAAAGTCAGTACATTTCCGATTGCAACTATTCTCTCACTTCACTTTGACATTTTTCTGGCGTAAAAACCAGGCACTACCACCCCTTTAGACAATCCGGCCCACCACAGAAGACTTGCAAATTACATCCGCCTTCCAGCAAAGCCAGCTGTGTACTCCGGACTTACACACTTAAAGTTATATAATACATTAATTATTTATACATAACGATATTCAAAGCATTCTTAAAAAAAAAATAATTAGTTGTAACATTAATCCCAAATTAGAATTCAATTAAAAAAGTGAACAATAAAGCGGGTAATTCATTCATATGTTAAACATGTTCCAGTACCCGGAGGTGACGTCATTTGAGGTCAGTATATTATTTATATAGTATCACCTTTGCAATATTGAGTTTGTCAAGGTAGGAAAGGTTAGGGTTTGATCAGAACAGACTGATAAGTGATGAGAACGGTTGGATTATCCCAGAGGGATGTAGGCAGTCAATTATCCCAGCATTAAAGTGTTCAACATTTAAATCCCTTGACGGAACAAGCACTGCCAAAGTAAATGGACAAAGTCAAAGTTCTAATGCTCTTCTTAGACATTTTTTCTCAAATAGTCACTGTTCAAAAGAGAAATCACAGCAACTCAAGAGGAGTCAGCTTTGGAAAGCACAAGCTGTAAGGCCAATGCAGGTGAGTTGAGGTGAACTTGGTGTAGGGTTAAATCGTACTCCTAAAGATGGTGAGCACCCCAAATGGCAAAAGAATAAAATATCCCAAGCCCCACAGTACCATGAACATGAACAAAGTGTTCCAGCCGGTTTCCTTCATGATGCAATGTAGTAGACCCTTGTTCCTGGTCCTCGGTCGTGGTGACGAAAGGGAGAACGTCTGCTGGGCTTGTGCGGCAGCCCTCGAGAGAGAGGGACTTGGCAGCAATGGCTTTCTGTCGATTCAGCAGCTCTTTGAGGTTTTGGCGCCTTTTTCCCAGTGCCAATGAAGAACGAAAAGCTCTGGTTAGAATTTCCTTGATCCCTTGGTCCTGGATTCTGGTAAGGGGGACACTGGATGCGGATTTCGTGCTTCTGTAGGGTCCTCTGGATGCCCACGAAGATCTGACCAGATTCGGACTTCGGAAGACCATGCACTCACAAGTGGTCAAGGTACCCCGGGTATTGGGCTTCTGCAGCCTTGGAAAGTCTTAGCAAGTCAGTGGTTGCGCCAAAAGAGTTTCTCTCGAGGCTAGTTGGTCTCATCAGCCTATGGGAGGAAGTATTCCTTTACGAGTCTTCCCTGTCGATTCGAAAACAGGGTCAGCACAGCTGCAGGACTTCACCAGGAACTTTGTGGTCCAGGACGGTGCTGCTAGTGTCTTCTCTCGTCTTCTGCTTTTGATATGATATGGCATTTATAACGCACCTATACACAAGTGTTTCAAGGCGGTCCTCCAGTGGTCGACTCTCCTTAGTCCCAAAAACCTCGCTTTTTATGCAAGTTCCCTTTCATTCACAGTTCTAGGCTGTCAATCACACAGCAGGGTGGCTGTCCGGCAAATTGGAACTGGTTTCACTCGGGCACACCTAGAGACAAAGGACATGGAAGTTTTGGGACCCTCCCTCACTTCCTGCCTTTACAGACACACTGGAGCCTGGGCGAGCCAAAGGCAAACTACACAAAGGACTCAAACCTGATGCAAACAGAGTAAAAGCCTAGAAGAAACTAACAAATGTCGAAAAAAGAAGACCGCGCCATTTTGGGAAAATTGTCACGCTTGTGTGCAGCACTGTAGCTGAGGTATCAGCCTGCATAAACATGTCACTAGGTAGTAACCAAGAAACCACTGCCACCAGCCATTCAAGTGAGTTAGTTTAACAAAATGTTACACAAGGAATGGGTTAAAGGAATTACTATGTAACCCTCCAGCACTCCACAAAGGGTGGTGTGTGCTGGACCCATAAAGTAAAAGTAAGTAAAACAGGGCTCATCCTACTAGTCTGGGAACAGTAGTTCACCCAAGAAAATGTAGTTCAACATTAAGAGAAGTCCAATGGACTTCCCAGTTGCACTGCACAAAAGGTGCTGTGTGTCGCAATGCAAAAGCATATGTCTGTGGAGTTTACTACACTCCATAAAACAGTAAGAAACATAGAAGATCATAGTCAGGAAAACACATGAGTGAGTGAGAAAAAGGTCCCACTCACTCGGGAGAAAAAATTAAAAAGCCCTGAATCCAGCAAAAGAGCTGGGGGTCGCTAAGGTTAAAGGGAATGGTCACAGAAAGTAATATTCTCCTTAACATCTATATGCGTGTTGACCATTAGTCTGTAGAGTATGTGAATCATAAATCAAACCCATTTTTGAAACTTAGAATGCACTCTCTCTCGTTTGCCGTCGTGAGCATGCATACTGGGAGTTTCTTTTCTAGTGTCTTATACCGGCATGTCACTTTGAAGACTCATATGTACGGCAGCAGGGTTTTTGATCCATATGGGTAGATGTCGACTTCTGCTGGGCGAAGCATGGGTGTTCGTGGTATGGTTTTGTATACCTGTTCACTTAAGACATTTAGTCGCCTCTCTGTCCACCAGAAATTCTGTCTGTAAGTCATTTATTTGCATAAGTAATGTAGGGCCCTGTTCTGTAGTTTGCTTATTTCCCATCGTGTACAAGTTCCCTTCCCACTTCTGGTTACCTTCTGAGGAGCTGGCCTCGCTCTCCGAAGCCAATTGTTCCACCAAGTACCTGACGTGTCGTCTGGATCTCTGGAGCGGATGGGTCACCGTCGTAAGATATTTCCTTCTGTCTTTCATTCTTCTCTCCTCCCTCGATTCCTCTTCTCGCCGTCCCCATCTCCGTTTCCCATGTTATTGTGCAACTGCGGAGGAACCGCTATTGCTGTTTAAGTGGTACTTTCCTTGTGCATTCCTGGGCCAGTGGTTCTCTCCTCCACATGCCCAGCAAAATTGACTTAGCACTGGGTATGTGCCTTCAGGTGGAAACCCATATCCACACCGCCTCCTCACTCACGGCCACTCCCTGCGGTATGTGCGTATCGTCTCCAGCGGCCTTATCTACGTCTTGCACCGGGTCTGACGCCTTGGTTGATAAAGGACGTGGCCACAGGAGCATATAAACTTCGAATGTATGTATCGCTTCCTGTGGTACAACTCCCTTCCCTATCCTGTCACTTCCGTTTTCCCGTGCTCGCTACCAAGTTGCGTCCCCGGCAAATACTAGACTGAGTGTACGATGCCATACAGCCCTGGTTTTAACTTTGAATCATGACAGAGTCCCAGAATGCAAAGTTAAAACCAGGACTAGACTAGCATCTCCTGCATGGAATGCATAGATTTTAGGTCAGTTACGACTCTAGCCACACCCGAATGTGGAGCTGTTCACCATTTGCATCCCGGGGTACCATCCGGTGTGTGAATATCTTTTTTTACAGTATGTGTGTTTTGGGGGCGGGGGGGGGTGCACAATGGGTCCACACGTTTTGTACGTAAAATAGAAAATAATGGTCGACATAGAAGGAGCAAAGGGATCTTCATTATTTCCATGGCCAGGCTGGCCAGCACTGAGATGACGCAGGACCGAAGGCTGGCGGAGGCTACCCGCTAAGTCTGGTATGGTGGCCTGGGTGCTGGGGTGCAGGCAGGATTTCTGGGGGCATGGGGTTTGAGGGAGCAGGGATGGGAAAGGGACGTGGGGGCTTGAAGAAAAAAAAATGGGCAACAGAGGGGTGCGCACATATGGCTGAGCGAATGACACTTGATTGGTCAGACGCTCTGCCCCAGTCCGACTATTGCTACGTCCTTTACACCTAAAATAACACTACAAGGGCACCCCAACGTACATGGAAGACATTGCTCATGCTCCTCACAAAACTCGGTGCATTAGTAGATTGTGTGGGGATCTTTTCGAGGTTTTCTCTAAAATAATAGTGTGCAGGTGTTTGCGGAAATCATTTTAATCATGTAATTCCATACATTTTGTTTACACAGTTAGGATTCATGTCGAAGCAGGCAGTGGTTGTATATATTTTTTTCAGTTGCAAATATGAATTATCTGTTACTAATACGTTTTTATATAGTGCTTCATGTCGGATTTATCGTGCTTCTATGAACTGTGCCCGAGAGGATAGCTAGGGGGCAACGCGTTTGTCTTGGAAGCAGGCCAACGCCTAGCAACACAGGTCCGAATCCCGGCCTCGCACTAAGAACCCTTCCCCGGTATTAAGCGCGTTATAAAAGAAAAATTAGAACTGTTACAAAAGCTGTTAACACCGAATTTCATGGTTCTCAATGTATCGACCTCAAAAGGATAAGGGGCCGGCTGAGTAGGTCCTGCCGGGGTTGAACTTGCACAGTTCAGAATGACACCCATCTCTGAGGTGAGCTTCAAAACCCATGAGCTATGCACCCGCATATGTTAATAAATAGTTTGGAAGTACTTCTTGCCTTAAATTCATATTTTTGTTTCTCTTCCATGTTGTATTGCCAGGGGGTGTGTCCGGAGTGAGACTTTCTTAAAGGTCTTGGAGAAAGTGAAAATGGACTCGTTCTGCAAGCTTGCCATTATTCAGGTACACTTCAGTTATGGTTTTCTAATTTTCTGGCAATACCCACACCAGCACTCCTCTGCTTTAATTGTAAGATAGCGACACCTGCTGGCTCTGAGAGGGATGTATTACAATTAGTTTCCCCTCTTTAGAAATGTGTATTGTTTTATTTATAGCACTACAACACACGTTCCATACTATTCAGACGATGAACCAACATTTGTCTCATTAATTGCCAGATTTTTAAGTTTTTCAATGTGGACCGCCAACTTTTCAGCTAAGCTGAAGATGCCAAGCAAATGTATATTGTAGTTCATTGTCAAAAGCATGGTGGTTTGATGAGTAACACTAACACGTATATGCGAGAAACAAAGACGGCAGTGATCAGAGCCGTCGGGCCAGGGTGCCTTATAGGAGATTTTAGCAGTTTGTGAATGTACTGTAGTATTTGAAGCGAAGGTGGAACAGGAAATGGGGATGATAAAGGCAGAGAGGGGACGGAGCGGAGGGTATACAGATGGATGCTATATTTACACACGTCATTTATGTACAAGCAGCCTTATCAATATATTCCTTCAAGGGTGCAGATGGTGAGGACTTGGAGGAGGGACATGTGCTGGGATAGTACTTTATGCTAAGGGTAGTAATGCTCTAGCATTCATATGAATGCTATGGCGAGTAAAAATATATTTGGGTGCATATCCGGCGCCACAGCTGTGTTTTACCCACTGAAGTCAATATGCTTTTAAAATTCTGACTAAGCACATGTTTCAGTGTCTTCAAGCGTCTCTCGGTCATTAGAAGTCCTTTGCAAGGGACCAATCAGGGGTGTGAGGAGTGTTAGTATGTGGATAATGGATAGACCTTGAGTTGCCTGTGTGGACCTATGCGGTGCCTCTCCCTTCTCACTCCATTGCGGAAGCTCTGATGTGGCCTGCATGGTGACCCCAGAAAAACATGTATACAGCGTTCAGAACTGTGGGGAGCTGGGAGCTATAAGGTAAAAACAGAAGAGTCTGGTTAGCTTCACATCAAGGGCTACCAGGAGCTACTTTTGGCTCCACAGGCCATCTGATGCCAAACAAACACACCTATGTGAATTTAACGGTGCATTTGGGACAATCTATAAACATTACAACACATCTATACAACATTTAATACATAAGGGGCCATAGATAATTGACAAAATGATATGTTCTCATCTGATGTGGAAGTTAGATTTGCAGACGGCTATGTACTAGCTCTTCGTTCCTCAGTGGTAGCTCCTGGTCACAGTTTAATGCTGAATACCCAGGAGCTGCTTTTAGCTCCTGTTTATTCAATCTTAATTTCTAGCCCCCTGTATGAATAAGGCAGCAGGTAGTCCGTGACCAACTGAAGCAGGAGCCAGAAAGCCAGATTCCTCTCAACATTTATCACTAGACAGCCCATTAAACCCCACCCCACCCCGACATTCTACATATTCGGCTCTCACTTCCATACCTCTTCATGTTCAATTCACATAAACATTCGGCCATTTCCAGAGCAGGTGGAATTTAGCGTTCAGATACATCCTTCACCTCAGAATGAACCATTCTGAATAAAATCGACCCCGGGTACTGTACCTCCAAGCCCCTCCCCCACCACACACACACCAGACATAGATATGTGCACTGTCAACCTCCCCACCCCCTGACATTTCTTTTTTTGGTCCGGGCGTTACACATGTGCTCTGCTATTCTCCCCTTCTGTGCGACTGATTCCACATTATCTAAAACAAATGGCCATTTCACAAAACCCTTTCAAGCCCTTCAAACTTTTCCCAGCTGTTTTAGCTGTGCCTATAATGTAGACCAATTCGAAGAGAGAAGACTGAGTTTTAGATGGACTATGTCTGCCAATTTATGAAGCAGTGGAATGGGTAACTTGGATCTTGAGCCTTATGTTCCTTCAATATTGCTCAATCTTGAAGTCTATATGAAATCCTGATGTAAGAGCAACGATGCATGTTGTGCCAGATAAGATAAAAAAGCACACCATGATGAAAAACAAATTCTGATTTCAAAAAGGAGTACAACACTGAACAGATCAGGAGTCAATTGGGTGGTCGATGTCACACACCACCCCATGCCCAAGATGAGATTCCTCAGCTTGGACAGCCCACCTGTAGGTTGTGCAAAAGGAGCCAAATGTCTCACAAGACGCCACCAATCGAGCCCAGGAACTGCAGATCTCCTTATGTAAAAAATAATAAAAGCACGAATACTGTTCTGATGCCTACACAACTAGACCTACAGCACACTGCAGGATGCATCTAGGTTACCTTCTCTCAGCTAGATATTCCAGCACTAGGACTCACTCCAGTTAGACAACTGGTAACTCTGCTAATCTCGCAATCAATCACTTAAAGCATTGAGGAATAAGCATGGACCAACTGCAGCACACACAATCTCAAGCAATGGCAATATCCCATATCTTGTCCTATATCAGCAAGAGGTCAATCGCTAGAGATCAATGCAGGACTCAACTAGCCTGTGCCCCCCTTTCTTACTCCCCTCATCCTTGCCTGCCCCCGACACATGGCCCTGGTTCTCCCCTGGGTTGATTCACCTGTTTTGCAGAGGATCGGCACGCTTTCTTCTTCTGCGGCCATCCTCATGGGGAAAGAAGACGCGTTCCCTTCCATCCACACTCTTATAGCCAGCTACCTTGTTGTGGCCTTAAATTAGTTTAATTCCTCCCTTGTAAAGCCGCCGCGTGCAGCGTGTGCAGGCCTTCAACTAGCCTCAGCCCCACTTCCTTGTTCCCTTCTCCCTGACCCGTGATTGGCCCTGGTTCCATTTTTTTCAACACTGTAAGGCAGCCCCTGTGGCTAAAGGCCCTGAGGCAAAGGGCACCTCCACTGAAGCAGCACCAGCCTGTGTTCGCCTTTGAAGCATGCAGCGCAGCCGTCAACCAGCAGCGACTGACAAGGTAAGAAAGGTGTGGGCAGGGGGAACAGCTATTACTGCTCCATATTGAACTGTCCCTCCTCTCTTATTGCTCCTATTAGTTAGGTTTATAGTCTGCTGAACGTCACACTTGTTCGTTATCCATATCTGGCACTAGGTGTTTTGTCGTAGGTAGCCTATTTGGGTTTTCCCTCTCTCTAGGAAAGTCGAATCTGTGTCTTTTCGCACTGTTGTTGTGTTAAAAGAAAATGTGCCTTCTCCCTCTATCTAGGATTTTCCCTCTATCCAGAATCCTTGCTTCTAGGTGTATTGGTTTTCTGCTGTTTGATATAACCTAAGCCTTTTCGCTTTCCTGGACACTTGATTGTAGATTGTTGCATTGCTGTGTGGTGTAGTTCGGTGTCTAGCACTGCAGTTCTCCCTCTTCCCTTCTCCCCACCCTTTTCCTTCTGTGCATGCACTCCGTTAATGATGCTCTCCAGCTCCCTTACTGTCTCTAACTGCTACTCGATTACCTATCCTATCCCTCTTTTCAAGTCTGGAAGGAAAAAGTTCAAGAAGGATCTCCTGGTCTCCAATCCATGCCTGCCCATCGCTGACACCTATGTCAACGCCACTTCCAGGCAGACCTTTACCGACAACCTCTTTGTCGTCCCCTCACCGGACCTTTGGATTCCCCATATGGTCTTGGTGCTCTCCGTTTTCTCTTCCTCTCCCATTAATGGTGGCACCCATTGGGAAGTACTCTTGGCATCCTTCTTGTCATTTAGGGCCATCATTAATGTCTACGTAAATGGCACTGTCATGGTCTAGAGTCTCAGCCCAATCTCCTCCTCTTGATGGGCATCTTGCGTCTCTCAAATTACTCCCTTCTCCAGCCACTCCTCCTTCTGCCACTCCTCTGCCACCTGCGACGGGGTGTACCCCTCCTCGGAAGACGTTGAATAGTAGCAACGGGCTGCACTTATCTACCCTCAACTCGCTCTGCCGTCAAACATTCATCTGACATCTCCTTGAAGACCTTGATGTCCTCGCTCTCACGAGACGTAGTTCACTGCCAGCTCTGTCATGTTTTTTTTACACTCTCCACCTGAAGGGCCACAACAGCCTCTCTAAGCCCATGCCTAACCGGTCCAGGTGCAGAGTGGCCCTTATCTTCCCTCAGTGGGCCCCTGCTACTATCATACCCACTCATGTCTACTACTCCTTTGAATGCCTCGTCTGCAGGCTTGGTGTCTGTCCTGTCCTCTCTCTGATTCTGGCCACCATCTACAGGCTCCCTGGCCAGGTCTCCCTCTCCCTCTTCCTCTGAGTGGGCTGACCTCACCTCTTCACACCTGGCCTCCACCTCCAAGCTTCTCCTCCTCGGATTACTTCAATATTCACTTGGGCTCCCCTGATGCGGCCTCTGGGCTCTTAAGCAACCTCTGTGACGCACTGAGCCAGACATACCTTGGATGCTCTTATCTCTGCAGACATCTCCATGTCGACCCCTCTCACTACTCCTCTCTCCTGGTCCGATCATACTCTCCTGTTCTCTCACTTGGACCTCCTTGGTCCCCCGGCTAAGCCCCTGCCCGCACTGCCAGTCTCCTTCTTCGTCATTTGACCGATGAAGCGAGTGCCAGTTGCTGCTTTTGCTGCCATCTTCACTTCTACTCCTTCCACTGACTCTGACTCTCACTCCAACTCGGCCCTTACTAACCTTCAACTCTCCATCTCCAACACCCTGTACATCCTTGGCCCTGTCAGGATCCACATGAAGCCTGCCTCCAAGTGCAACAACTGGTATGATACGGACCTGGCCTCTCTGAAACGCAAGTGCAGAGCAGTTGAGCAGAAGTGGCAGGCTTCGAGCACATCCTCTGACAAACTGGCTTGCCGCCTGCTCCAAAGGCAATACAGACTCCATCTGCTCGTAGAAGAGGGACTATATCCAAACCTGCACCTCTGGGGCTACTAGCACGGCTGAACTTTTCAAAATCTACAAGGGTCTTGCTAATCCTACTGCAGTCTACATTTCCCCCCTGCCTTGCCTGCCCCCCCTGCCTTGCCTGGCCCCCTGCCCTTCACTGGCTCCCTGCCCTTCACTGGCCTCCCACTTCATTACAAAAACTCAGGACATCCACGCCACACTTTTCTCCCTCACCCGCTCTCAGGTCTCCCTTGGCCCCCCCTAGACCCCCCTTCTTACTCTCCTCTTTTTCTCCCATATCACCTGATGAGATTTATAGACCAGTCCGCTCTATGAAAGTCTCATCCAAACAGGTGCTCGCCTGCACCTCCAGAACTATCGAGGACAACATTGTCTCCCTTGCTCTAGCCGTGGCTGTTTTCTGCGATCACTGCAATCACTCCTTTGCCACAGGCTCCTTCCCCTCACTCCTCAAGCTCTCCCTTGTCCACACTCTCCTCAAAAAGCCTTTTTCTGACCACTCCTGTCCGGCTAACTACCACCCTATCTCCATTACCCCCTTCCTGGGCTAACTCTTGGAGAAGTTTGCCATCTCGCAGCTTATCCACCACACTGAATCTGTTGGTTTTCTCCTGACCACCAGTCTAGCTTCAGAACTGCCAGAGGCACCGAAACTGCACTGCTGAACACCCGTGAAGACTTGATCTCTAATCTCAATTCCAACTCTCCTTGTCTTCTCATCCTTCTTGAATTTTGCTGTGCATTTGATACTGTCATTAATGCCACTCTCATAAATTGTCTCGGTGTTACCTGACTGTGGATTGGCTGACTTCCTTCCTCTCTAAATGACTTTCCCAATTCAACTGGACCCTTTTCTCTCCTGCATCTCACTCTCCACCTGTGGAGTCTCTCGGGGCTCTACCTTTTTGCTTTTGCTTTTCAACATGTACCTTGCCCCCCAAGCCCATTTAATCTCTGCCTTTTCTCCTATCTTCCAGTGTGCTATTCAGACAACCCACAACTCTCCCTCAAGCGTCCCTCTTCTGCCTCCTCTTCCTCTCTCATTCCTAACAGTCTGTCTGCTATTCAGGCATGGTGCACTGCTAACAACCTCTGCCGTTATGCCATTGAGACTGAAATTCTTCTCATTGGGACCCATCTCTTCTCCAGGCTGGACTACCTTAAAAGCCTCTTCCTCAACCTGCCCTACTCCTCCCTTTGCCCCCTTCAACTAATCCAGAATAGGATTGTGAGACTTATCCTTGGCCTCAATCCAGGGTCCGCATCTATCCAGCCCTAAAATCTCTCCACTCACGCCCGGTTGCTGCAAGGATCAAGTTCAAGACCCTCTGCATCATCCATAAGGCTTTCTGGGGCCTGGCACCCTGCTACATCCAACTCTCTCTCCCTTAATACCTCCCTGCTAGAGCCCTTCCGTCTTCTAGCTCCAACTCTCTGCAGATCAGACGCTTCTCCAAGCAGAGAGTGGGGGGTGGTGAGGGGTAGATCCCTCTCCACCGCAGGTGCCTCTCTCTGGCATGGCCTCCCTGCCCCTCTCAGACATGAGCCGGATCTCCTTAAGTTCTGGAAGCTTCTCAAGACCCTCCCTTTCTCTTCCTCCTTCCCTCTCCCTCACTAATGTCCCACTCTGCCTCTGGGCAGGCTGCCTGGTTCACTCAGATTCTTACAGGGAACCAGGCCCTCCCTGACCAGTCTACTCCTGCACTTGATCTCCTCTAACCCCCAACCCCGACCCCCATTCTGCACTTGGCCTTCTGGGCCCCTCCCCTGTACTATCCTAGCTGAGCCTGTGCCCCCTGAGCCCTTCCTGTCCCGTTTCCTCGAACTCAGTGCATGGACCTGCTGCCCATGCACTCTCTTCTGGCTCTGTCCACCTGCCTCCCCTGGCACTTGCTTATCCCACAGCACTTCCTTCCTCCCTCCCCTTTCCCCGCACTTCTCTTTACTGCACTTGCACAATCCGAATGTCACAAGGCCTAGTAGGACTGTTTGTTTCCTTTCTTGTCATCCCTGTTCTCCCCCTACCCCTGTATTGTTGCGCCTTGAAACACCTTGTGTATAGGCGCATTATGAAAACCTAATAAAATATAAAGCTCCTCTCACATCCAATTAATATCAAGTGAGAATAGCCCCTCTAGGGCCACCTGCACGTGCATCACAATTTAATACACAGTGCCTCAAATACGACCTATGGAAAGTGGGTGTAACTACAATCATCTCCCACAGTCCATATTTAGACAATATAGTATGACCACAATTCAACGCAAACACAGTAAGGCTGTGCCCGGCAGCTTCTCCAACTATGCACTTGTGGAACGTAGCATCCACGGACACGTCCTCAAATAACCAACTTCCCACCCACTAACCTAATCCTCATTCATCATCCTCATGCTTCTTCTGGCACCTTGCACTCCATACACCAACCTGTAAACACACATTCGGTAGCAGCTTTTCTACTCTATAGTACTGTACCACACAAACCAGATTCTTCCTCTTGTCTCTTATCTCACTACTGTACATCCCAAGACCTATGCTTGCTCTGAGGTTGAATCTCATTTGTACGTAACTTATTGTAACAATACCTCAGGCTCTTAGCTCTTACATGGCAACACAAAATCTCCATGTCCTAAGTCAAATCCCTTAGATTCTGGCGGCCATACAGGTAGGGGGTGATTCTGATCTGCATTCACCAACACATCAGATGTCGCACCATGTCTTTCCCTCTTTTGCCAGTAACACCCCACCCTTCTTGCAGAAGTACATGCTAAGAGGCTGCAGAAATGGGATACACTGTGCTATCCAAGATCCAGTTACAACATCTTGCAATTACCTTTCTGGATCCACCTCAAGACTAGGGCATTTATAGAAAATGGCAAAGCAGTCCCAACCATATCCCACGACCCTACCCATACTGCATGACACCAGCTACTCCGAATATAAATGAGTAAACTGTGCAGATTTGCAGAAATTAAGCTGTCCGCTTTCATAGTGGATTTATTTTTAGGATGTTTTCCTATTTAAACTGGATGTGTTTTTATTTGTTTTATGTACTGTGAGAAACCTGAGGGTATTAAAAAGGGAAGCTAAACCTGCTTGACACGAACATGTGATCCAATGATGTACTCCTATGGGGAAAGAAACCCAAAACAATTTAGCCACAAGTGTTGTGGATATTGGACAAAGGATTCTAAGTCCCTAGTACATTGACATTCAAATGGAACACTTCAAACGTTACTTTGTGAACAAATTCAAGGGTATCAGTATGTCAAAAAAGCTTGACTGACACCATATTAGTGTTCTTTTTCATAGAGTTGTAATTAGTACAAGTTAATTCATAAAAGAATATGCCATTTTAATCAACAAAAAACCGGTGCATAGTTCCACATATGTACATGGATATTCACAGATGTTATTATACAAATGGTTGCAATAGAAACAGTGGTCGTGTTTACATGTCGCACTCCAAAGTTCTTCTCATATGCAAAACAGAATTTACAAAATTGTTGTGTCAAAAACATGACTACATTCACATCTAATAGGCTCCTTGGAATGAAAGTGTTTTGCCGACGCGTTTCGGATTTCCAAGAATCCGTATTCAGGGCTTGGGTGCCTATTATTCCATGAGCTAAAAGGTTTCAGGTATCCATAACGCGGTCTGAGGAAAGAACCTAGGGATGATATATGAAAAGCTCAGTGTCAGGGGGAAACCTGCAATTTTAATGTAGCAGTGTCCGTAGTAAATCAAAAAGATGTAAAAACTGACCTCAGGGCCACATCGGTGGTTTGAAGTGTTTCTCAGGATTGCATAGTGGCTGCAAACAGTCAAAAGCCCGGTAAAAAGAATACCGACTGGGTTGTTATGCCGTTCGTCAGGGACCCGTGTTAGTCCCTAACCACAGCTGTAGCGAAGAGGCAATCTGTAGGAGAAATAAAGTAGAGAGGATGTGTCAGTACTGTAAGTGCCGTGCTATATATAAAGTGTCTGAACACTATACAATTCAGAAAATTGGCCCCTAAGGATATGCCACGTTGGAGTTTCACAACAGGAGTTTGGCATAGCGTGCTCATGTTATGTGTACAACTATAGCGAGGATGGTGAAAACTATCCCGCGACCAGGGAGTGTATGCTACATTGACCGTAGAGTCAAATGTGCGGCATGAAGGGTTTAGATCTCAGGGGATGTGAACTCGATCTTGATGGTGGCGAGTCTGCATACAAGTAAAGTCCACGCACCTTACCTCCGTACTCCGCATCTTCAGACGACTGGAAATCGATGTGAAGGCGCTCAGTCAGAGGATTCAGAGTTTTATTGTAGTCGCTTGGTAACGTGCACACATGCGCAGATGTTCAGAGTGTCACCATCTTGGTGTTGGAGCGTCGTCATGGCAACAACCCACGCTAGAGGCAACATGCTACACTCGCTGCAATGATCAACTAGCTAGTCCCGTTATTCAATGTACCTTACACTGGCTCTGTACCCCCACAGGGACCATAGGTCAGTCATCAAGGGGTCTGCGTGTTCAGGGGTAACAGCGGGAGCGGCGCTGATCCGAACAAAGTCGGTCGGGTGCCCCCTGAGGGTATTCTCGCTCCTCAACACCTGGGATCATCTGCGCAGGTGGCCATGGAAAGGCCATTGCTATTGGATCCCGATCCCAGGGGTGGAGTAGTGAGGGCGGATCACCTGGTTGGAGGTTCCTTTGGCAAGGGGAGCGGCGTGCCCTTGGGCGAGACGTGGTATCCTCCTTTCCCTATTGACAACCAACCCAACCTTTCCCCACCCTTCATCGGCTGTTCTAAGCCAGTTCCCCTCATTTCTCCACAATTGTTAATTGACAGTACTGGGATGAAGAAGAAGCAACTAAGAGCAATGAAGACTATGCTTGGTTACCACTCTGGTTCTGGGACGAGGAAGATGCCTGCTAGGATATGTGAAGGCCAGACATGGCTAATTGAGCATTCACACCTGCAGCCTGTCAAGGAACTGCAGGTGTATAAAAAGAGACCTGCACAGTGGAAGAAAGAGCAACAGGGGCAACGAGAGTAGCAAGAGGAGCAGCGAGGAGGCCAGTGCAAGCAGCAGGAGTGAGACACTGTGGACCAAGTAGAGAGGTGGTCCATGGAAGCGTGGCGGGAAGCGGGCACTCCTGGAGCTGGTTGAGCACTGTGAGAGGAGCCACGCAGGAAGGCTGCCCCTTTTTTCATTGATTGAGGTGCTCGTTCCCCTTTGTGAGAGAACCCACACAGGGGTGTCTGAAGGGCAGGAATTGGGGCCTAAAGCTAAAACCAGAAAGCTGTGTGATCCGTGTTGCAACCAGGGCTGTGAGCAGAAGGCTGTGTGATCTGTGTTGCAATAAGAACTGAGAAAGCGACCAGTAAGTTTCTTATGAATGGGGAAACCCGGTGCCCAAGGGTGTGAACTTTGTAATATGTTGAATACTTTGTATCGGAGTGGTTGCGTGCCTTGAATTAGCATGTTTTCAGAAGTCTCTGATCCTTCCTCGTCAATTACCGAAGAGCAGGGAAAAGCTAAGGATACTTTGTGTCGGAGTCGCGTGTGGCAAGAAACACGTTTTTCGAAGGTCTCCGAACACCAGGTCCTCCAATTAAAGGGAAATAAACGCGTGTTGAACAACAGAAAGCACAAAGGAATAATCAGAAAAGCTAATGAAAATTGAATACCTAACTGAATCAAAACCTTGTTACTTATCAGAAATAAGACATTTTGAAGCCAAACAGAGAACGGAATCTCAAATGTAAACAACATATGGCATATTAAATAAAGGAATTAATGTAACTTTAAAGAGTGACTTTGAGAAACATACAAACAAAAGGTGTTGCAACTTGAACTTTGGGAACTTTAATGAGGAAACCTTGCTTTTTGAACAGTGTTATTGAAAACCTGGTGAGGGGAACCCTGGGTCCTGATTTAGGCTATTTTCATTTAAGTTTACAGAGGATAATTTTGAGACTTTGTTGTGGAACTGTTTCACACTTGGGGAAGGGGGGCTGAAAGATGGCTGCGAGATGGAAGAAGCTCAGAACCTTGGGTTAAATATTGTTTTCATTTTCGTTGCTGACATCCCTACACATTGTATAGAATTAGTTGTGAGGGCAAGTATAGTATAGGGCAGACAGATTCTTCAGTTGAACTCTGACTCAGACTTTCCTTATTTTTCTTTCAGGTAGCATAGAGCAAGTTAGGCCTTTTTCCATGCTGACATAAGTGTTTATTTTGAAATTTGAATCTGTCGTCTGTCCTTCTTCATGATGTATTCACAGTACTCCCTACCACCATGCCTTTATTCAATAATATAAAATAAACATTGTGTATCTACTTACAGAACGTCAAATCCAGCTCATGCGGGGTCATGTCCTCTGATCATTTCCAGAAACTATTTGATGAATTGGACAGAGATGCAGTTAGAGAAGTACGTGTCACTTGCGTTTTATTTCAAAACTCTGATACTTATTTATGTAATTTGTAGCTTGATGGTTTCAATAATGTTCACGTTAGTCTAGCATTTTATTTGTTTTTTATTCAAATTTTTCCAGTTTTACTTAGTTTGATTTTGTTCATTTGTCTGTTGCCGTTGGTCTAATGCAGGGGTCTGCAACCTGTGGCTCTCTGGGTGTTTTGGACTATTACTCCCATGACCTCTCACCCTTGATTGTGATGGCTAGGGCTGCTGTGAGTTGTAGTTCAAGACATCTGGTAAACCAGAGGTTGAAGACCTCTGTTCTTTTGTATTCCCATTTTCTCTGTCTTAACTGGTTAATTCTCACTAGCAGCTATTCAGTCTGAAAGTGAGTGTGAAAGCTTTAGTCCTTGGCAAACGGTGTCTCAATGGAGCACTTGTGGTATTCAGACATTTTAGATGCAATCTTCTGCTACCTCCCTCCAAAAATGATCAAAGCCTGTTTGATCTTGATTCACAATGGGCGACTAGAAAATTATTTAGAATATGTATGAGGGGAGAACTGACTGTAATTTACATCAAGGAAGCTTTCGCTAACAGACGTTAATTTGAGTTCTGCCTTTAGGCAGTGGCGGCTCATGTATAGAGTTCGCTAGAGCACTGCCCTTTAAAGACCTGTGGCATAAAAAAAAATATATAATCGAGAAAGTGCCTTTTGTTCACTCCATAATGCAAATGCACACTACTGGTTTTCCTAATGCTTCCAACGTGCTGCACATGGACATGTGGTGGGACATTGGGCACCCTGACAGTGACTCATGTACAGCGTTCTGAAAGTCATTAGAAAGACCTTACTTGATATTACAGCGTCTATTTCCCTCCATGGGTGTAGGAAATCTGGCACATGCAGGGAAGCAAATGCTTCCTCACTATTCCCTCTCCCTGCCTTTCTCAGGGTGAGGTCAAAATACTGATCCCACCCCAGCTTAATGGCAGAGAAAGGGAGGAGTGAAGGGAGGCTCCTAATCCCTGTACTTAATGCAGCCTGTGCCCGGGGAGAGAAGATATCACCCTGCAGCCCAAAAGTAAGTGTTTAAAAATAATATTTGAATTTAAGCATGCATGCATGTTTCAGTGTATGTGTGTTTGAGAGAGGATGTGTCTGTGTGGATGTGTCTGAAGTTTCTATCGATGTGCTTTACAGGGCAATAACGGCGGTAACCTTTCTGTTTGCTGCTGCATTGTACATTATTTGTAGCTTAGGGGGTCCATGCGGGTGAAGACTAGCTTAAAACCTCTTTATGTGAAACATTCCCTTTTGTAGGTGCGTTGCAACCCATGCTTTTAGGGGTCTGACACTGTTGCTAGGTTTCCACCTGTTATTCCTGCAAACTCTCTCTCTCTGTAACTTGGTGTTGTGTGTTCCACTGAGAGTTTTCCCTCTCGCTCCATGGCTCCTCCCTTTTTGCTCCTGCTGTCTCGGGTTTTGCCCGGGCTCCGGCTGCTTTTCCCCCCTCCTGGTTCCCGGTCTCTTTGTCTCCTGGCGGGGCTTTCCTCGCCCGGCTTCTGCCTTCTGGGGTTTTCCCTTCTGGGTTTGCCCGGCGGCCTCTCTTCCTGTGGGGTCTGTTGGAGTTTATCTGCCATTCTTTCTCCAAGGTCCCAAGGACGTGAAGTGTCAGGAACGGCAAGTGACAGGTAAGTGGCTTTATGTACTTTATTAAGTTACAGCGTATATATATATATATTAATATGGGAACGTTAGATGTATGCTTCAGGCTCCACTAGCTGCCGAGCATCGTTTGTATTTGAATGTTCACTCTCGCTCGCTCCATCCGACGTCTCGCATTGTGACGTGCTTCACTGGAGAACTCCACCATGAGCTCTCACGCCGGGATGAAGTATTGATGATACTACACATCTCCCTTTCTCACATTAATTGACGGCACAAATATTCTAACTATTTACACAAATTTTGAAAGTTAGTGTTTCCACACAAAGTCTTTCAATCCACTAGGATTACGAATGACTCTTCCTCTTTTCGAAGTGCGTGAACTATCTGTTTTCGGTTTTGGCAAGGAAATTACTGATGATTCTTTTGCTCGCATCACATCTCTCTGACATTTCTCAACAACACTAGCATTATTGGCATTCATACTCAATTTAGGTTTCTCACGATCTTCATGCTTAGATGCGTTCATTGTAGGAGTGTCCCACACACATATTCTCTCCATATTCCACACTCTTCCGTCTTCTACCCTCACTGCATGTTTAAACACTTCAATGACTCCAACAGGTTTGGACCATTTGCATGGACCATCTCTTAAAACTGGCGGAAGTTTAATTCTCACTCGTCCTCCAACTTCCAACGGTGGTCTACTCCCCTTATTGCCTACAGATCTATCATGAGCCCTCTTATTCCTCAATTGCATGGTTCTTATGTTCTGACATGCATCTCCGAAATCCTTCCTTATCACAGTCATTCTCTTCAACCAGGATGGTGTTAACCTAGTGTTTGCTTTCCGACCTCTACTCATTTCAAATGGTGACAGGCCAGTCGTGCAGTGCGTTGTAAAACGGTGTGCATTGATCTTTTGTTTAACAGCTTCTTCCCATTTCACACCATTTGCCCAAGCCCATCGCACAGCACCCTTAAGCACTCTATTAAAACGCTCAACCACACCATTGGTTTGCGGGTGATATATAGCACTTTTCTTGTGTACAATGGAATTATCCACACAAAATTTCTGCATTTCTCTTGAACGAAACTGAACACCATTGTCTGTCAGTATACTTTTGGGTAAACCTTCCCTTCCACAGACTTCTTTTAAAAATTCAACCACCATTTTCGCTGTCATACATGGTTTGATTGTGACTTCAACCCATCTAGTCAAAAGGTCAATAATCACTAGACAATATTGTTGTTTACCCTCACTGTAAATGGGACCTACTATATCCATACCAAGGTCTTCCCAAATATTACCTGGGAGTTCAGTCACTACCATGGGGTATTTCTCATTCACACAATTCTTATCACTCTCTTTGCAAAGGATACAATCTCGTATAACTCTTTCAGCCTGCAGGTCGTATCCTGGCCACCAGAATTCGTCCCGTATTCTTCTCTTCGTCTTTACAATTCCTTGATGGCCTTCATGCCCTAACTCAATTATCTTTTGACGTACGCTTACAGGTGGAACAATCCTATCATTTCTCATGATTCTGTCATTCTCCACTTTAAGTTCATTCGCAACTTTCCAATATTCTAATAGTCCATTTTCCTCATATTTTGCTTTTGTTAATGAACCACCATCCAAAATGACACGTCTCAACTTTTTGAATGTGTCATCTGAATCCTCTGCTTCATTCCATTCTTTCTCTGATATAGATAATCCTTCAATATTTAATACAACTTCGGATTCCATATCCTCAACATCATCTACCTCAGAGACATTAGTGAGCCTTGAAAGACAGTCAGCAGCGCGATTTTTCATGCCCGGGACATATTTCACTGTACAATTGTATTCTTGCAGAAGTATGACCCATCTTTTCATACGATTCGAGACATTGTCCAATCCTTTATTCATTATGACATGGACTAATGGCTTGTGATCCGTGCGGAACTCCACCTCTGTGCCCCAGATGAAATTCCGGAATTTTCCTGCAGCCCATTTAATAGCCAACATTTCTTTCTCAATAGCTGCATAAGTTTTCTCGGCTCCTTTCAGCAATCTGGATGCAAAAGCTACTAATCTCTCTTTACCCTCAATTCCTTGCGTCACGACTGCACCAAGACCCACATTACTGGCATCTGTTGTGATAATGGTCTTTTCCCCATTTATGAAATTCTTCAACGACGGAGCTTTGTTCAATTCACGTTTTATCCATGTGAACTCTTCTTCACATTCTGTGTTCCATGTAAACGTTTTCTTCTTCAATACTTCCCGGAGAGGAACAGTGTGCATAGCAAAATTACGCATGAATTTCGAGTAATACTCTGCCATGCCTATAAAAGTACGCACTTCCTCCTTAGACTTTGGCCTTGGCATATTCCCTATCGCATCCAACAGTTGTTTCTTGGGTCTTACTCCCTCAGCCGAAATGGTATGTCCCAAATATTCAATTGTATCACAATTTATCTTGCATTTTTCCTTACTCAAAGTCATGCCAACTTCACATAGTTTCTTGTACACATATTGCAATTTCTCATCATGTGTCTTTTGGTCAACAGCATGTATCAATATATCATCCTGGAAGCATATAATGCCATGTTCTCCTTTGAATAAATTATGCATAATTTTCTGAAAGACAGATGCAGCTGATACAAGCCCAAAAGGTAGTCTCTTGTACTGATATAGGCCGTCAGGTGTGATAAATGCCGTCATACATCTAGATTCTTTGTGTAATTTCACTTGATGGTAGGCTGAGGTCAAATCAAGGGTCGAGAATCGCTTCGAGGGACCAATCGTAGAAACTATTTCTTGAATGTTCGGAAGTGGGTGTCTGTCCGGAATTACACATTTATTCAATTCTCGCATGTCGACGCATATTCTTAATTTCCCAGATTTCTTCCTCAAGACAACTAACGGGGACACCCATTCGCTAGCATCAATGGCTTCTATGATACCTTGCTCACTTAGATTCTTTATCTCTGTCTTTACTTCTTCTCTCATAGAAAGAGGAACATTGCGCATTTTCTGTGCCACTGGAACACATCCTGATTTCATTTTAATTTTATGGGAAAACCCACGTAAACATCCAATCTCATTCTTGAAAACTTTCTTCATCACTCCTTCCATCTCTTTACGTGTTAATTGCTTCTTTGCTATATCACTCTCAATATTCATCACTGATTCATCAGCACTCGCATCCAACTTCACTTTAAGTTTGCTTTGATGGGTCCAGCTTAACAAAGGAATTCTTCCAGTTTTTGTAATGTAAATCTTCCCATTTGCTTTTCTGTTTTTAAACTTGAGCGTGCCCCAAAACCATCCGATGATATCTATTTTTATCCCCCCGTAGGCTCTGGGTCGAATATCGGGTTCATGTAAGTATTCATGTTTCCTTTTGTCCCACATACCTTGTGGTATAAGTGTGTATTTTGCACCGGAATCCACCATCATTCGCATATCTACTCCATCTATGCACACTGTGGCTTTGGGACTCTCCATTTCTTCTTCATGTTCTTCATCCGATATGACAAACACGCACTCTTCATCATCAGCATCACTGTAATTATCACTGCCAATCCAGTTCATAGAGGTATTCGATGCTCTGCAACACTTGGCATAGTGTCCTTTGCCCTTGCACTTGCCACATATGATCTTTAAGGCTGGACATTCCGGATTATCAGCCCAATGGTCAGTGCCGTCACATCTAAAACATCTTCCATCATTCTTTCTTCTTGTATTGGCTCTTTGTCTTCTTGGACTTCTCCTTTTTTCATATGCTCTGGGTCCACCCCTGCTTCTTCTGCTCTCATTCCATGACGACCTGCGATATTTTTCCGGTTTATCCTTACCGCCATTTACTTCCATCACCTGGGCTATAGATTCATTGCTTTTATTTACATTCATATTACTAATGTTCTTTGGGATTTCTTGTTTAATTTCCATAGACTGCATTCTGCTTTCCAGTTCTTGAACACATTTTTCGGTATGTTCTACTTCTTTGGCTATCCTGAGAACTATGTCAAGGGGTGGATCATCTTCAGTCCATAATTTTTCCCTCACTTTGCTGCTTCTGCACTCTAACATGAATTGATCTCGTAGTCTCTCATCCAATTGTGCATTGAAATTGCACGTTCTGGCCAATTTCCTTAAACTGGTTATATACTGTTCAACACTTTCACCCTCTTCTTGAACTTTCTTCCCAAATTTGTACCGTTCCAGGATAGTGCTTATCTTCTTTTCATAATGCTTGCCCATTTTCTTTACTGAACATTCATAGTCATTTAACTCAGCACTTTCTTCAGGTGATAGGTCTGGCAAATCCTCAAATTTCTCTTGGCCAGCTGGCCCTAGACAGTGTAACAAAAGAGATTTTCTCTTTTCTACACTACAATTCTGGCCACACACTACTCCTGCATAGTGTTCGAATGCCTTGATCCACCTTTTCCAGGGTATCGAGGGTTCCCCTACATCTGTTAAAAAAAACAGCCATGAAAGCCATGACGAAAATACTTTGTTTGTTTTATTTTAGAGACTTCAAATTGTGCACAGTAATGGTTGTGCGTTACTGTAATGTCCTTGGAATCCTGTCTGCATCTAAAATTAATTATTCGTGCTCTCCTTGACATGCACTGAGCGTCGTGTTGATTTCACTTGCCACTTTATAACATGTAATGTGCTGAAATGTAGCACTTGCCCCTCTATACCGTGTTATACGGTACTTGTCTCTCGTATGCACACACGACAGTCCGGGTAGATTTACGGCAGAAAATAAAGACCCGGAAACACAATTACACTTACTTGGCTCGGCAGCAGTGCAATTTCGCGGTGGCTGCTACTACGTTCGTGGGAACGGAGCGGCTTGTGGTCTGTAGTGGGCCACTACCACGCTCGGGAAGTAGAGCGGAGCGGCCCGGTTCCTCAGGCTGTAAGGAGACTGTAAACGGGACGCGCAGGTATAAGGAGGCGGTGGAGCCCGAATCCTCGTCGCCACGTGAAGTGTCAGGAACGGCAAGTGACAGGTAAGTGGCTTTATGTACTTTATTAAGTTACAGCGTATATATATATATTAATATGGGAACGTTAGATGTATGCTTCAGGCTCCACTAGCTGCCGAGCATCGTTTGTATTTGAATGTTCACTCTCGCTCCATCCGACGTCTCGCATTGTGACGTGCTTCACTGGAGAACTCCACCACGAGCTCTCACGCCGGGATGAAGTATTGATGATACTACAGGTCTGTTGGAGTTTATCTGCCATTCTTTCTCCAAGGTCCCAAGGCAGTTGTCTGGTCTCTGCTCCGGAATCATCCCAGAATCTTTGCTGTCCTTTGGCAGCTACCTACATTCTTCACAAAGCACTTTACTTACTGCCGCTCCATGGCAGGGATTGTGGCTTATGTTTAGTCATCTCTTTACTGGTATAATTGGAGAGCTCAATTGTATCCATCCAGCCACCCTACTTACTGCTCTTCATGGCTCGGAATTGTGGCTTCTGACCACTCATCACTCTACTGGAATCATTGGAGTCTTCAATTGGATTCTGCTAGCCAAAGGGAAGGATGCCGCTAGTCCGCCAATTGAGTAGGCAGACCTAGCGGGTTCCCCCCGAGACCGGCCTCATCTCTTCAAGGAATGAAGGATGACTCGAAAGAAGAAGGGAAAAGGGAGTCAGATCACAGAAGTCCACACGACCAGTCCAGAAGAATCGGGTGAGGAGTTAGAGGGTCTCTCTGATTCAGGAAGCTCTGACAGACTTGACATATATAAAAGCTGCAACTTTGTTGATCAATGAATGGAACCCTTCATTTTCAGCTTCACAAGGCTGACTAACCCCTTCCAGCCAACAGCATGCAATAAACCTGCTTTTCTGACAAAGTAAATTTACTTTCCGTTGAGGCTGTTTGTTTTGCGTTGGATTTTGGCAACCCACAACAGGCCCTCTGAGCTGGAAGTTTCCTTACCACTCACTCGGTTGCGGCGCATGTCTGCAGTAATCAGTTTCTGTTCACATCAGGAATGATCTGCAGCTGCTATGCTGAGTAAAGGCCTGCATGTTCGTTGATGCAAGGTGCTGAGGCGCAGTTGTGCAGGTCATTTGAAGGGACACCATTTTGGAGTGCTTCGGAGGCCGCATATACTATGTAAGTGCACCTTGTGAGACTACTGAGGGGGAAGAGGGAAACGTCATTTGGGATTATGGAAATGTGTGAGGTTGAATGGAGTCAGAGGTCATTGAGGATGAATGGAGTCAGCAGGTTAATTGAAACCTAATAAAAGTGAAATTTGACTTATGAGTGTGATGGTATGGTGAATTGTTATGTTGTACGTCCTTTTTTCCATTTTTTACTTTATTATTTTTGGTAGTCAAAGCAGAGAGACTAGATCTTCTCGTAGTTCGGGAAAGGCAGTGTTGTAGTAAAAAGCACTGCACTAGTGATAAAGGAGCGAGAGAGAGCAGTGTTGCAGTGGAAAACATTGCTCTCATTTGTGCTTGAGTGAATGAGATTTTAATGAGGAACCCTGGTAATTGTGTTTTATTGATATTTATGCTGTATTATGTGTAAAAGTCTTCATGTGGGTTAGTTTTGTGTAAGGTGATTGTGGTGTGAGTGAGAATGAGGTGAGTGATTATTGAGAAGTTTAAAAGCGTTTGGGAGGAAAGCATTGACTTTTGTTCTGGAATTTTAGTAATTTTTGGAGTGCCGCAGGATCAGTTTTTTGGGTATTGTTAGATGGAGGTTGTTTTGGAGTATGGAGACTTCACTGAATCATATATGCCAAATGCTTCCATGGTACTAGGAAGAGATTCTAAAGTACCACAAACAGTGGGTACAAGAGACTAAAGGTAGGATGTTCAGATCTTGGCTCAAAGGGTGGATGTATGATAAAGGGGTGTTGGAAAATATGTTTGAGGCTTGTGGAATCTGCTTAAATCACATGCTGTGCATAGGCCGACATCTAGTGGAAGCTGCAGAGTATTACAGTTGTTGTTTTCGAAACTCGAAAAGGGACGTCGACAGGGCGTTCCAGTAATACTATCCCTAGTGTGACGTCCACTGTACCCATGATCCGTCACGCGTTGAGGTCCCTCAGTTTGTTTTTTTCACCATTCTATACACGTGTAGCAGAGTTCCTTTTTCGGCGTAAAGCCATTTACTTATTTCAATTACTGATAGTTCACTCTTTCTATCCTTTACTTCACTGACCATCGAAATATAACGCTGGTGAAGACAAAGAGAGTGCCTGTCGAAAGACTACCACAATGGACCATTTGGCCTTGGAAGGCCGCCCCCGGCCTCGGCCCAGACAGTAGGGCGAGAGGGGGGAGGTCATTTTAGGATGTATATGCCCCTTTTCTTACACTACTTTCGCCCAGCTGCCATAGTTTGTAGTTATGGACAAGACCCCCTTTAAATTCTGCCCCAAGTGCAATAGAACATTTCCGTGGGTCGATGAGCATTTCGCCTGTAACTTGTGTCTCCCAAGAGACCACGTAAGGGGTTCAAGCCCAAGACTTTAAAGGACCGATCGACACAACGCTGGGCCCACTACGCCATGCAACTCGAGACCATGGAGGTAGAAGGTGCTTTCAGTGATGGCAGCAGCGCCACAGTTTCGGAGGGCGAGAGGGTTGCTTTGGCTAACCAAGCGCAGGCCCCAGAGGACAGGCCGGCCGTCCTGTTGTGGGGACTACAACTGGTGGCGGAAGCGCAACAATTCCATCCACCACTAAACGCACAACCTCAAGTCGAGACTTGACACATGGGTCGAACGGTAGACGATGCGCGGCACCCAGGATAAGGTCTGTTGAGTCCCTGTTCTCTGGGCACTCTTGCATGAGATCACCACACAACAGGGCCCAACCGTCGAAAGACGGCACGGGTGTTGTGCGTAAAACTCCCTGCAAGGGCCGATTGTCTGCAGACGAGGCCTCGGCTCTACCCACACCCGAAAGTCGACACTCTGCGTCAGGTCAGGTAGTAGGCCCCAAACAGTCGGATAAACATGGCTCTGAGCGCCAGGAGGGGGAAAAAGAGCACAAAAGGAAGTCCTCAAAGACCCCTCATAGGGATAAAACCCCTCATAAGGATAAAACCCCTGATAAGGAAAAAACTCAGAATCTAGGCCCACCCCTCATAAGGATAAACCTCTAGAGACTAGGCCTAAAATATCTGGGGTAATTCCTCCCACAGATGAAGACTCGGGACTTCTTTCCCAACCTTTGGTCATCGCAAGTTCAGCAGAATGGTCATCACAGGACATAGACAGGGACATGAGGAGAGTGTCCTTTATGGCCAATTTCTACGAAAAGGACCCTGCCTACTTCGAGAGGTTCCACTCCATCCCCTCTCCCCCCGCACTACAGCTCCCTCTGGGTCACACGTCTCTGTTAAACCTTCTCAACCCCCTACTAAAAGATCTTGTATCGAAATTCCAGTGCGAAGCAGTCAGAGCTCTATGACCCGGACTCCAAACACGAAGACCTCTCAATTGTAGAGGCAGCTGACCCTCAGTACGAGGATGATACAGCAGACCCTTATTATGGGGACGATGAAGACCAAGAGGCTGACCCAGAAGCCAATATGTATCCTATGGACTCACCTATTGATCAGGATCCTCCTATCACTGATTCTCCTATTGACAACCAACCCCTTCTTAAAGAGGTGCTAGCCAGGGCAGCAGAGCACTTTCAAATAGAGACCCAGGAGGTACAAGAGGATAAGGATTTTGTAGAACAGATCCTTGGGGACAAGAAGACGGTGGCGCAGTTTATTCCACTACTCAAATCAATACAGCGCAAGATACAGTCGTCATTAGAGACCCTTAACCTCACACAGGCTGTAAACCCCCGTATAGAGAAGCTATTTAAACCAGCATCTTCAGACCCACTGTATATTAGAGGGAATCTGAAGCCTGACTCGTTAGTCATAACTACAACTAGGAAGAGAGCGGGCACCCCCCTTGCTTCCTCTGAGGCACCGCCCGATGAGGAAAGCAAGAAGCTTTATACGATGGGTAGAAAGGTCACCTCCTCCTTGGCTTACCAGACCAGAATTGCAAACAATGCAACCCTTGTGGCCAGTTACAACTGCCACAAATGGGAGGAAGTGTCTGCCTTACTGTTGTCTGCCCCGCAGCCACTGAAATCCCAGCGAGCACAGGTGGCTGCAGAAGGGAGAGCAGTGTCAAGCTTGATGATGCTGCAGACAACGCTGGATGGATTATTGCACAGGGTACTGTTATTAAATGTCACGCGTGGCTGCGGCAATCAGGTTTTAGACCAGAAACGTAGGCCACCTTAATTAACATGCCCATCAAACCCAAGGTGCTCTTTGGCAAGGCCGTCGAGGATGCCCTTAAGACAGCTAAAGAGGAGTATGACACACTTAAATCTGTGGGTCAACTCGCCAACAAGCCACCCGGCCAGAGGGGTAATGGCAATTTTCGCTGTTTTCGTGGCCAAGGTTTACAACGGGGGTCCAATTACAATCGGAGCAAAGGAACTCACTGGGGAAATAATCAAGGTCAGTCCTCCCAGAACTATCCTAGAGAACCGCGTAGAGCCAGAGCCCTGGCAGGGGCAACTCCTCTCGAGGGGGTACCCCTCCACAAAAACAGTGACTATCTGATTCAGATGCCCTCCCATGCCTCTCCAGTAGGAGGGCGCATTTCCAGCTTCACCCATGCATGTGAGGGAATCGCCTCAGACAGATGGGTGCTGTCCACAGTAGCAGGCGGATACTGTATAGAGCTCATTCAACTGTCCCAAAACCACCCCCTACGACAAAAAGTCAATATAAAGGAACACTAGCGTATCCTCCTCAAGGAAGTCGCCACACTTCTGCTAAAGGACGACATCGAAATCGTCCTGGCTAACCAGGTAAACAAGGGTATTTATTAAACTTACTTCCTTGTGCCAAAGAAACATCTGTCCATGCACCCAGTATTAGATTTGCACCCTGCAAACAAATATGGAAAGCCACAAAAGTTCTGCATGACTACGCTACAAGAGGTAATCCCTCTACTAAAAAAGGGGGTTTACATGGCAACACTGGATATGAAAGATGCCTATTTTCATATTTCAATGTTCCCAGCGCACAGAAGATTCTTACGTTTCAAGATAGCGAACCAGCACTACCAATTCAAAGTGCTACCCTTCCAAATAGCATCTGCTCCAAGGGTATTCACAAAGGTACTGGCAGTAGTGGCAGCACACCTGCACAGGGAGGCAATCCCAGTGTACCCTTACCTGGACGACTGGCTCATTACAGGGGAGTCCCCCCTAATTTGCAAACAGAACACTCAAAAGACTATCAACCTTCTCTTTCGATTGGGCTTCTCAATAAATGAGAAAAATCAAGCCTAGGGCCAAGCACAACCAAACAGTTCCTAGTAGCTGTCCTAAACACACAAGAGGGGTTGGTCTTTTCGTCAGAGGAAAGAGTCCAAAATATGTGTTGTTGCAAATATCACATTATCAGGCCGGCCGCCAGATAAGGGTGCACAAAGCGATGCGATTGCTAGGCATGATGGAATCTTGCATTTACCTGGTTCCACACGCGCGCCTGTGCATGTGACCCATGCAGGAGTGGTTGGCGAAACAGTGGTCTCAGGCAAGCGGTCAGTGGGACGATCTAGTGGTCGTTTCGCCAACACTGGTACAAAATCTTCGCTGGTGGATGAGAGAAAATCTACTGTAGGGGAAACCCTTCTACGATCCAGAGATACAGGCAATTATGACAACGGATGCCTCTCTTGCTGGGTGGGGGGGCCCCACTACCTTCACCACACAGCTCAGGGTCTGTGGTCTCGCGCGACAGCTCAGAACCACATCAATCTGCCAGAACTTCTGGCAGTGTTCAAGGTCCTTCAGGCGTTCGAACCACACTTAATGAACCAATCTGTGCAGGTCCTTCCAGACAGCACTACAGCAATGTTTTACATAAACAAACAAGGGGGCACACATTCTCTAAATCTGTCCAAACTTGCACAGCAAATCTGGAAATGGGCACTCGACGGAAGATATTCCTATCGTCACAGCATGTTCCAGGAGAACTCGACTCTCTCGCAGACTCATTGAGCAGAGATCCCCTACCAGAAGAACATGAGTGGCAACTTCACGCACAGGTCGTAGAACACCCCTTCTCTCTATGAGGTTTCCCCACAATAGACTTGTTCGCTACAAGCGAAAACAAGTCATGCCCAGACTTCGCGTCCATGTTTCCCCAGCCAGGATCCAAGGAGAACGCCCTATGGATGAACTGGTCAGGGAAATTTGCTTACGCTTTTCCCCAAACACCTCTCATGAGGAAGGTAGTGAACAAGATTCACAAGGAACAGATGACGCTCGTCCTAGTTGCTCCTATATGAGCAAGACCACCCTGGTATCCACATCTGCGCAAACTGGCTATGTGCGATCCTATCAAACTCCTGTGCAACCTCCTCTCCCAGCACGGGGGCCCAACAATGCACCCTTCACCTCACTCAATGAACTTGGCAGCATGGCTCCTGAAGTCCTAGGGTTTGCTCATCTTAACCTGCCTCAAAGATGTATGGACATCTTGAAGGAATCAAGAAAACCTAACACTAGACACTGTTATTTTGACAAGTGGAGAAGATTCGTAATTTGGTGCCAGTCCAAACAAATTAACCACATTGAATGTACTCCTTCCCACATTCTGACACGTATGCTTCACTTGCTGGATGCAGGGTTAGTGTTCAACTCCTTGAAAGTCCACCAGGCGGCTTTGTCAGCTTACACCACTTCCCACAATAAGATCCCATGGTGGAAAGTACCTGTCATCAAAGCATTCATGAAGGGAGTAAAAAGACTCTACCCTCCAATTTCAAACCCGCCGCTAGGATGGAAGCTCAATGTTGTACTCGCTAAACTGATGGGCCCCCCTTTCGAGCCGATGCACAAGTCCAGTCTCAAACACCTGACTTACAAGACTGCCTTTTTAGTGGTTATCACTTCCATAAGAAGAGTTGGTGAAATACAAGGATTGTCAGTGCAGGATCCTTTCTTTGTTGTACACAAAGATAAGCTGGTTTTACGTACTCACCCTAGGTTCTCCCCTAAATTAATCTCCAAATTTCATGTAAACCAGTCTATTGAGTTACCGGCTTTCTTCCAGGAACCCAACATCTCAGCTGAGGTAAAACTCCACACACTGGATGTGAGGAGGGCGGTCATCTACTATGTAGACAAGACCAGACCGCTTAGAAAAACAGATCAACTGTTTGTCTCCATAGCACCAGGCAGAGAAGGTGACCATATTTCAGAAAATGCCATCTCTAGGTGGATAGTCAGATGTATTCAACCGTGCTATTGTCTATCAAATAAGACGCTGCCTTTTACGCCCAGATCTCACTCCACAAGAGGCACAAGAGCCACCCTGGCTTTCGTTGCAAATGTCACTTTAGACAGTATTTGCAAAGCAGCCACATGGAGCTCAATGCATACTTTCACTCAGAACTACTGCATTGACACTCATTCCAAGACAGATACACAAGTGGGACAAGCGGTTCTAAGACATTTCGCTAATCTATGCACAGCATGTGATCTAAGCAGATTCCACAAGCCTCAGAAGGGATACATTACTCACCGTAATCGTATTTCTGATGTTTGTATCTACTTAGATTCATATGTGCCCACCCTTCCTCCCCTCTGAGAGAAAGCGCATGGATGTTAATGAGCTTTTGTCTGATACGTATCTGCTTGGATACAACTGTACTCACGCTACCTCATATCGGACAAATAACAATCTTAGGGACCTTGACGCGTGGGGGATCATGGGTACAGTGGACGTCACACTAGGGATAGTATTACTGGCACACCCGGTCTACGTCCCTTTTCGATTTTCGAAAACAACAACTGCAATACTCTGCATTTTCCACTAGATGTCGGCTTATGCACAGCATGTGAATCTAAGCAGATACTGTGGGATGTATTAACAGATGTATGCCCTGCCCTGTAGCATCACTGTGTCCTGGTGGTGCCAGAATCATCAAAATGGCCGCAAAACCCCAATGCGTGCCAAAACCTATGAAAACTGCGCTCTACAAAGCACAAAAAGATGGCTGCCAAATCTACCATGCATGTTGTCAGTGGTGGAATGGAGGCCTCACTCCTGAAACATGTCATTGGGCTGCCCAACCAGTAAAAATGGAGCCTGCATGAAAAGCAGTGCTTGCTGAAAGAAATCCGGAATCTTGTTTTTAAATCTTTTCTTGGTTGCTGAAAATACAGAATGCTGGTCCAAAACACCCACAAACATCCAATCCTCTTGCTGGGTGTCATATTTTACTGAATTCAAGAAATCATTGTGAAATTGCAATATCCTGGAAAGCTGAATTGGTCATCAAAACACCCACAGCACAAGTTTGCCTGCCTGTGGAATCTGTCAAAATCTGGGCGCAGTACCGGCGGTCGCCTGAATGACTGTTTCAAAAACCTGCATTAAAACTGTAAACTGGTACCATTAAGATCTAATGTTTGAAATCTAAGTGACCTGTTATCGAGAGTTACCTAGGTTGTAACTATTTAGACTTCATTGTTTAGAGTCTGGAATCAGTGTCCTAGATGTTTGTTTTAAAATTACAAGTTTATTTAAACCAAGAAAATGACATTTAATTTAAGCCTGACTCCAAGCCAAACCACAAACAACTTCCCCCATAGGGCAAGGCACCTCCCTTCTGCTCTCTAGACCAGGAACTCCCATTCATGTGATTATTAAGAGTGGAGGAGAACTTGGGCTGTTTTGGGAAGAGCACAAAGGACTTCCTCCAAGGCAAGGAGATGCTAATCAGGAAGGATCGTAAATGGCCTCTGCCAGAAAGAAGGGGGCAGAGATTGCTTCTGAGCTGCAAGAAGGAGGCAGGGACAGACAACCTTTTGTTGATTCACAATGGACAAAAAGCATATTTCTAAAAAGACTGATAAGTTACTGTCTACAATTGTAAAAGATATGTAAACCCCGGACTTCTGAACCTAATTTTTTGCTGCACATTTTAAGAGGAGCCAGAACTCTGTGCTATGTTCTGGGAAGTAACTGTAGAAATTATGGTCTTACTCCAAATGTATCTGTCAAAAGCATGAAACTTCACACGCTTATGCCCATATGCAATGCGCACAGTTGTACAAAATTTTGGATAAACTAGATATTGTGTTCCGGCCCAAAAGGGCAGAATTCTGTCAAAAGCTGACACAAGATCCTACAATGACGGGGCTTGGAAGAGCATTTGCGCCAAAAAATCTGCAGTTCCTAATCTACAGCAGGATGCTGCCTTTATTTTGCAAGCACTGAATGCCATTTGGCCTTTGCTTGATACACGAGGCTCTCTGCCATTCCAAGATGGCCGCCTCGAGTGCCTGCACCTCTTCCACCTATCTGAGCCCGTACCTACCAGCCCTGATTGGCTCCATCTGTTCCTAACAGGCCAATCAGAGAACCGGATAGGTGTGAGCCCGCCTCTGTGTGAAGGCATCGTGTAAAGGCTCAGGTGCTGACCGAGCTGCAGGCTGCACCAAGACACCATACCCCACTACCATTAGCCCTGCTCACCACATACCTACCCTGTCCCTTTGGCTCCTGAACTTACCTAGTGTGCCCACTGGACCTGTCCGTCGCAGCACACCAGACTTCGCTGATATTTCATCACACAGAGGTAACTTATATGTGAACACCGATTACCAATTACTTCTAACTGTGATACCAGTTGGCCCTCTGATAATAACACTTGATAACTGTTCCAAAGTTATGCCGTATACTATCCAAACCCTGCTACCTGCTGCATCACCCTCTGTCAGAGATACTTACTATATGGCCCCACAGCCGCACATGTATATGCAATCATCTGTTACGATTCTACACTTGACAGTATTTAGCTATTTAAATGTACGTTGCATCTTTGAAAGCTGCATCTAGCCTGCCTTTGATAGTTGCACTTTAGCCTGCCACTACACTGTATTCTTGAAAGTTGCATTCAGCCTGCCTTGATAGCGGCATTTATCCTGCAACTAAACCGTATATTTGAAAGTTGCATTTAGCCTACCTCGAAAGTTGCACTTTAGCCTGCCACTACACTGTATTCTTGAAAGCTGCATTTAGCCTGCCACTAAACCGTATATTTGAAAGTTGCATCTAGCCTACCTCGATAGTTGCACTTTAGCCTGCCACTACACTGTATTTTTGAAAGCTGCATTTAACCTGTATCTGATAGCCGCATTTAGCCTACCTTTGATAGTTGCATTTAACCTGCCCTTATTAGGTGCCTTTAGCTTGCCACTACACTGTATCTTGATACTGTAACGTGTTTGTCGTATTCGGCTATCTATGCGGCATCTAGCCTCTGACTGCTGCATACTCATCCTAGTTCAGTTCTGCCACCTGACCTCTACACACCACTTACAATCAACAAAATGTACCTACCAGGCATCTACTCAGTACTGCTGAGAGTCATTCTCTCCCTTATCAACTCCATCAATTATCTAAGCTTCACCCTTTGTGTGGCCCCCATAGACACTACTTCTACACCTTCCAGCATGCCTCACCTCACAACTACTTTGCCTCACTCTTCCAAACCATGCAGCCTCCCCGCGAGAAATACCAGACTACGCGCCAGACTACCCAAATTATATGAGCCTCGAGCCAGAGACACCACCCAGTCTATACCTACTAGCCGCTCCCCAACTATGCATACGACCACTCTCACCAATCTTCCTTTGGAAAGACCCAAGCATAACTCAACTAACACCAGGTCCAAGCATAAGGTGCATAACACAGACCCTAATCCCACTCACACCAAATGTACTGTCTCGCCCATAAGAGGTGCCCTAATCAATGCACGGTCTATAGTAGCCCATGACACAGACCTAGCAGATCCCATTCTAGCAGAAGACCTAGACTTCATAGCTATTACCGAGTCCTGGCTCCATGCAGCCGCAGGCCCAGCCCTCTCGCTAGCCATCCCCAACGACTACACCATCTTCCGAGCGGATAGAACACAATCCGGAGGTGGTGGCCTGGCCATAATTGCCAAAACGCACATTAACATTAGACTTGACTCCTCCAACCACCTCCCATCTTGTGAATCACTCACAGCTAAGCTGCCTACTGCCAACTCCCAAACCATATCCATTCATTTATTCTACAGACTCCCTGGACCCATAGGTTCTTTCGAGGAAGAACTCGCGACTATCCTTACCAACAACCTAAAAAACTCCTCTCAGTGCCTCCTCCTAGGGGACTTCATCTTAGGCCTAAATGACCCTAAAGACCATCAGGTCACCCTCATCAATAATACAATATCAGAACTAGGCTTTACCCAAAGAGTGTTCACCCCCACCCACAATAAAGGGAGAACCCTTGACTGGGTAGTAGACTATAACTGTGTAGCCTCCATCTCAGCTAACGCCCCACAACCATGGTCTGACCACCATCTCCTCTCCTTTGCCCTTGAAGCCCAAAGTCCCATCAACAACAATGTGCTAGCCTCAGCTATCCCTACGAGAAGTAAGAAAAATATCACAGTGGAAAAATTAATCCCACTCATTTTACCGACTCTAACCCAACTCCCAGCCACCTCCACCCCTCATGACTTTGTAGAAGGCTATAACAAAATCATGAGCTCAGCCCTTGACTCTATTGCACTGCTAAGGATTAGAAAATGTAAGCCGAAAAAAAACCTGAACTCCTGGTTCTCCCCTCACCTTAAAGCCCTTAGATTCGAGAAACGCAAAAAGGAACAAGTCTGGAGACAATCTCCCACAGACAACAACAAGCTGATTCTCAATAATATAGCATCCACCTACAAAAAAGAAATCGTAGCCGCCAAACAAGAGTCCTATGACCAGAGAATAACATAAGCTAATTCCAGCATCAAAGAATTATTCGCTATCATTAAAGAACTGGAAACTGGAACACCTGTTCTAACTCCAGACACATGTGTAAAAGACAAACAATGGTGCACTAGTGTCCAAAACGCCCTGTCTAACAAAGTAGCAGGCCTCCAAATTAAAATTTACAAAAAGAAAGATTCCCTAACCAAATTGACAAACTCCTCTAACACCGCCCCATTGCCCACACCCCAACACTCTATGCTAAACAACCCTCTTATCCGCTTCAGCTTCTCCAAAGTCTCCACCCTAGAAGTGGAAAAAATTATTCTCAGCCTTTAACCATCAAACTGCAAGGGTGACCCTTGCCCTTCACAAATCATTAAAGATGCGGCTAGAGACCTCTCTCCATTCATTACCAAACTTATTAACGCCTCCTTCTCTTCAGGTACCATCCCCAGCAACCTTAAAGAGTCCTGGGTCCTCCCCCCCCTTCTCAAAAAACCCTCTCTTGACCCTTCTATACCTACCAACTACAGGCCTATTACCACTGTGCCTTTCTTGCTCAAAATTCTAGACAAGACAGCATACCTACAAATACAAAAATACCTTGAACAAAACCATCTCCTGGGCATCCGGCAATCAGGCTTTAGACCCCAACATGGGACAGAAATGGCCCTTATCGATCTGAAGGCTCAAATTGATACCCTGAGAGATAATGGGAAAACTGCCTTACTGCTCCTCCTAGACCTCTCTGCAGCATTTGATCTCGTAGATCATAAAACTGTATGCAACAATCGGGACTCAGCTGCCCACTTCTCCCACGAAGCCATCGGCTGGATCGAGTCATTCCTAAGCAACAGATCTATGGGTGTCTTCTCCACCTCTGCTGCCATAGATCCCATCCCAATCACTTGCGGAGTCCCTCAGGGATCTTGTGTCTCCCCCACACTGTACAATGTGTTCTCGAAGCCCCTGTTTGATGATCTCGATGGCCTGGGTATCACCTACACTAACCATGCCGATGATGCCCAGATCCTCATCCCGTTGACGGGAGATTACAACCATGATTTGGCCTTGGTGAACAGGGTGTGTGCCTCATCATCCAGGCATGGATGGCTTCTCATAGTCTATGCCTGAATGATAAGACTGAACTCATCATCCTCGGCTCCACTCCCAACGTCACCAAAATGGATCACAAATACACTAGCTGCATCATTGATGGGAACCCAATCATGGTAGCCAAAGAAGTGAAAACTTTAGGAATATACATTGACTCCTCCCTCTCCTTCCACAAACAGGTCAGTTCCATGGCATCCTCCACGACATACACCTGTAAGTTAATAAGAGCAGCCAAACCATTCCTATCCTCACAGAGCTGCATCACTCTAGCAAGAGCCCTTGTATTATCAAAGCTGGACTACTGTAACGCACTCTACGTAGGAGCCAAAAAACAGGTCACCAACAAAATTCAGACGTTGCAAAACAATGCTCTCAGAGCAGCGCTTAGCATCTCTAAGAGAGAACATATTTCCAATATCAGGAGAACTCATAACTGGCTCACCATTACAGACAAAATCCTGCTAAAAGTAGCCTCCCTAACTCATAAATGCCTCAACAATGCTGCCCCCGCTACCTAATTGACATAAAACATAGATACACCCCTACCAGACCCACTAGAACCTCAAATGCAAATCTGCTCACAGTCCCCAGGTTCAAACGAACCAAAATGGGCGGCAACAGTTTTCAGGTGAAAGCAGCCCAACATTGGAACTCCTACCGCCCTCCTTGTTAAGCAGAAACCTGTGCAGTTTCCTCTGGGACCACTGCAAAAGATTTAAGACTATAGGTGTTTGGCAGTAAACCCACTTGGTAGCAGTCTGTACCACACAGGGTCACTTGGTAGCTGTGGCTGAGCAGTCAGACTTCCCTCAAGAAGAGTTAGGCAGTATACCGAGTATTCGCAATAGGTCAAAAGAACATAGTAGAACAAGCAAACACTGACCAGAGCTTGGTGTAAAAGAGATATAATTATTTATTTAAAACCACATCTAATAAAACACACAGGCACTAATATTAAGCAGTTCAAAAACACGGTCACTAAAAGATATACACTCCCTTAAAAGCATATTAGACAAGTCTTAAGTAAAGACCCACTTATTTTCAGACAGCGGTGAGCGCTTAACGCAGATGGCACTCTAATAATTCGTTTTAAAAGGGAGAGAAAAGCAGAATATACTTTAAAACAGATCCCAACACTTTCACAAGAACATAGCAAAAGAGGAAGGCAGAGTCAAACCGTGAAGTTAGAGTTCAGAAAGCCGGATCCACTATGAGAGGATCAGAACGAAATGTGTCCAAGGTCACACGGTTGAAAAAGTGCACGAAAGTCTCAAAGGTTCAGAAAGAGTTGGACCAAAAGAAAGGGACCAGTTAGATGGTCAAGGCGGCCAGCCCAATCCAGAAGGTTAAGGAATTATTACCTTGTAGCAATCTTTAGAAAGGGAGGCCTGGCGGACACGGTACCTTAAAGTGGTGAGAATACTCCAGCGGGGGCAGTTGTTCCTGGCAGCGGATGCAAGTCGGTGCTTCGTCCGGGGGAAGAGAGGATCTCGTCGGAGAGGAAGATAGGAGTCCGTTGCACTGCTAGGGAAGAAACCAGCCGCGGAGTTCTCAGTTAAAAGGAGCGGTCCTTTTGTTCGCGGTCCAGTGGTAAGTGGCTATCCGGTTGCCAGGGTGCTTGGCACTGGCAATTCGACCACAAGACGGCCTGGGGTGCGAAGAGAAGAAGGTAAACTGGTTGTGCCCACCAGTCAGGGGAAGAAGCCTCTCCAGCAGGGAGATCTTCTCGGTCGTCGGGAAGTGGCGAGTCGGTTCCGCAGGGCTCCACCGGTGGTGTCGTGGCAGGTCGGCTCAGCTTCTCCCTCGTCGGATTCTCAGGTCCTGTGGCGACTTCTGAAGTTCCAGTCCCCAAAGCCCTGCTTTTATGCAGCACACCCCCATTCACTCAGCCTAGCTGTCAATCAAACATGCTAAGTGGTGAGCCAGTCGGCTCACCACTTGGGCCAATCACACAAGAGTGCGACTTGAGTTACCAAGGTAACTCAGTCCAGGGTGCCTAAACCCCCTCCCACATCCCCTGTGGTACCCAGACAGAGTGGCACCACTTTTGGAGGCTTCTGTGGAGAAGACCGCCAACAGTGGAACAAAGGGCTCGACTTGGGTTGGAGTCACAGAAGAGAACACAAACGCCATTTTAGAATCGAGTCCTGGCAAAAAATACCAACCGGCGAATTAATATTAAATAAATAAACCGGCGGTATGTTCGAGGCTATGAGAATTAAATAATTAAGTTGGTTGCCTCGAACAATGGGAAAATCGCATAGGGATATATTCGCGGTCGAATATAAAAAAGTAGTATCCACTGCCACCAGCCAAAACTCGATCAGAGGGGACGGAGACGTGCCCCCTCGACTAACAGACCCCGGGGCAATCGAATTGCCCCGACCAGTACGTCCACAATATGATGGTTTGTACTGGTTTCTGTTCATAATTTGGGACTAGTAAAGCCAATGGTGACTTTACATGCCCTGGGAGACAGTCAGTCCCAGGGTATGGAGTCTATGGTGGGGTGTCACTATGACACCCCTGTGTCACTGCACGGAAGGTGCTGTGTAACACACATAGTAAAAACACATGAGACCCTAAGGAGTAAAGGACCCCATAGCCCATAAGGCACATTACCAGTCAAAGGAACACCATAAATCATGTCCAAGAGTGGGAGAAAAAGAGTCTCACTCTTGGCAGGAGAAAAAAACAAACTCCAGAAATCCAGCAAAGCTGCTAGGGGACTCGCTAGGTTAGGAAATTCAGCCTAAACAGAGAATTCTCCCTAACACTCCTTAAGGAGTCCTCAACCCTATACCCACTTCAGACACAACTACATCCAGTGGTTAAAACACAATGACTGCTAATTGACTGCCTAACTTACCATGCTACTTTAAACTATGTAAATATGTATATTCTTAAACTGTATATTACTGCCTTTATTGTAACTGCTCTAACCTATGTACTCACTTTAAATACTGTACAGCACTGTAACCAAGCTGAGAATAATCTTGTCTGCTCCTGCGCCCTCTTACCCTCGGGTCCGGCGCGCAATATAAGTGAATAAACAAACAATATGTGATCTAGATATGTTATTGTTATAAAGTTTGCAAAATTGTAAATATGTATTATACTAAAAGTGGATTTCATGTTCGAAAGCCAAGGGGTGGATTCTCTGACTCATCATCATGGTGACACCCTGTTTTCTCCTCCAATCAAGGGGGAGGGGAGACTCTAGCCTATAGCCAGCCAAGGGGCGTGCTTCGGATAATCAAGCATACACACCCCTTTACCAAATGCATGAAAAGAGACAGCTGAGGACTTGGAAAACACACAGATTCACCCACCAACCGATTGCTGGCAGAGCACCCTGAAAGAGAACCATCTATTTCCTTGCTCCAGACTCCAGAAACCTGGCAAGCAGAAAGGCACATTTCTAAAGCTGAACCATTCTCAGATTGGCCTTAAAATTCTAGAAACCAGAATTTACCCCAGACATCTAAGGGGAACAAAAGAACAGCCGGGCTGTGCTGTAACTGTTTTCCTGCAAAATAATTATTACCAGAACCCAAAGACTCAATACAGTAGTGCCACGCTGTGCCGTGCTGTGACCAGATAGCTGTGAACCAGAGCCATTGCCGACCCAGTCCAGTTCGGTGTGCCCAGCAGCCTGTCCCAGTCCGGTGTGCCCAGCAGAATTTCTGAGCAGAATCCCTGATCTTGACGGACCAGAATTCCCGACGGTTCTGTTCAAACATATATAGTGAGTATCCATAGAATAGGACTGTGTCACTAGCATATGTCATGTCCATAGTAACCCCTATCTAAATCTATCCTATATTGTCTTCTGAACCTGATCATGTTAGGAATACTTTTGAATTGCCAGAACTTTCTTGTGTTAAGTCTCACATTTGTATTTAATTTCAGAAATCATTAGGGTTGTGAACTAATTTGAATCCCAGAAAGAAATTGATTATCCACCACATGAAGGGTCCCTGGCCAGGATTGATGGAGATTCATGTGTGGCATTCTCTTTTTCTCTAGTCATAATCTAGTGTAAAGAAATTCCATTTGTCTTGTTAAAGTGCATTTCCGTTTCCCATTTTTGTGCCTATTTAAAAAAAATGACCTCCACTAAAACATCCATAACTTCTTCAAAATGTAAACGTCTGCTTGTAGCTAACATCCACAGCTTTCCATAGAACCAAAAACCGCATCTCAAATCCATCTAGTTTTCCCGCAATCGCGATTACCGCACACGGAAATGTTTTCCGCGAATGTTCGTTTTGGTAAAATCTTAAACGTGTAAAACAGCTTTTCATTGCACCCGACCTCAAAGTTCAGTTTGCACATTGCTTATTAGTGTCAAATCATTGCTATTGTTTGTCTGAAACCATATAAAGCGGCTCCCATTAGAATTTGAACACTTTCCGTGATTTAAGCCATTTTTAGTGTTTTACCTATTCCATTCAAAACCAACTTTAAAACCATTTTGACAGTTTGCCAATCAATTCTGTTTCTCTTTTGAGTTTTCGGGGGGAAATTGGGATTGACATTGTATTCGAATTCTGCATTCCTAAAACCTGTTCTCTCTCCTCCTATCTCTCTACATTGCATATTGGGGGGGTTGAGGGGTGTGCAGGGGGAAAGAGTAACCACATTGCTATTTGATTTGAACACTCACCCACAAAAGTATTATTGCTGTGCCGCATTGTTTTTGCTCATTATTACTCCTTGTGATTGTGACATCACCCCATTGGTGATCATTGTATTCCCATCAAAAATAGGGTGTTTATATTGTGAATATATAAAGAAATATTTTAACTTTGCAAACCAACCTGATTCCTGGTTCAGTGTGACCGGGGGGGTAGGGGGGGTTCCAAGAGAGGGTTGTGATATAAGTGGTACATTTTTCAGAATAAAAGAACTTTTAGACACAAATAAATAAGGATTTCAGTTGTGTATTACATGCTAGGCTTTGACTTAGGTGAAGTGCCGGATTGAAATCACTTGCAATACAAGCATCAGAAATACGATTATGGTGAGTAATGAATCCCATACCTTTTTTATCAACAAGGTACAAGGGAAAGAAATTGCAAAAAGGGCAGAACATCTTTGATGTTCGAGGAGGCAGAGAAGGCCCCCGGAGATAGGTTTGATTCAATAGGGAAGATGCAGGGAGGCTTGGAGACCCATACCGCCCCGCCACCTTATCGGTGTTTTCCTTTATCGGCCGCTTCCGGATATCCTAATCCCCAGTATGAGCCTCCATTGTCTGTCCTCCACACCAGCAGTTGTGAGGAGGAAACTAACAACACCCCTCCAACAGATAGGCTAGCAGAACGGTTGGGAATGGAAGCAGAAGATGGAATGCCTCCAACGCCCAGGATAGAGGAACGGTTGAGAATGGAGGTAGAAAATCAAGCACATAGAACCCTAGAGAAAGCACTGCAGCAAGCAGAGGAAAAAATTGGCACAATTAAGGCAGCAAAGAAGAGGGGAGCAGGAAGAAGATTGCGAGCAAGTAGCACGGACAGGGTTGGATCATTGGAAGTCGGCACAGTTTCTTTTTGAAGTTGATACTGCGTCATCAAAGATATCATGGTGGACATTACAGAGGGAGGTGTTGCTTTGAAACCAGAACTTGAACCACCAGCAAAAGAACCAGTGTGTCGTGGTAGCGTAGGCTGCAATTCTGTATGCCCAGAAAGGGTAAGGCATATAGTAGCGGTAGAAGAAGAGGAAGAATGGGAAATGGATCGAGAACAGGGAGCAATGCCAGAACCAGCCTTTGGGGAAGTCGCACCATGGGGTTTTAGGACGTGCTGTGTAGCAGGAATTAAGTGTAAGCGGAAAACGGGAAAGAGCCCAACCAGTGTAAAAGGGATGCAGTTCCAGTTACTTTAGAAGGGGTATGGGAAGAGCTCATTCTGCCCCATGGTCATATATGGACCGAAATAATCTAATGCAACCACTTCCCTCGCTCACTGCATGGAAGTGGTTTTACACATTCGAAAAAGTTATATTGGACATCAGAGATATTACAATTTGTTTCACTGCTCTTGTTTGGGAAAAAGCTGATTAAATTTGGGAAAAAGCAGGGTATTCCGAGGTACAGGTAAACACTAGTAATCATGAGGGGTCACCTTTTAATTATTGCAGGGCAAACATTTGGGCAGCTTTCAGAGTCCTGCATCCCGATACGCCAGATATGAACTCAATTAAGGCTAAAACCATGAAGCTGGATGATGATCCCACCGCATACATACAACTGATTCAGGAGATGTGGAAAGCGGAGATAGGGGAGGCATGGGATAAAAATGTGGCCATATTTTATCATATGCTAAAGAAGGAACTCCCCAAGGAGGCATAACATGATTTGGATAGGGATAGAAGCAATATAGTGCATCATTGTAAAGGGACGCAGGAGAAGGAAAAGGAGGCAGCAGAGCAGGCACAGAGAGCCGAGGTGAAGCTGGTTCAAAAGAAACTGGCTAAAATAAGTTTAGATGGGGCAATAATCACAAGTCCCACCGAAGGACAGCAGGGAAAACGGGGACAATTTTTATGTAGTTTTGCACCAGAGTCGATGGATGGGCATACTCCTGATCGGAGGGAAATGGGAGGTTTTCCAAGGGGCAAAGGAGGCTTCCCGATAGGGGGGGAGGTGGTGGATTTGAGGGAATGAGGGCTAGGTTTGGCAGGCAGATGGGAACCCAGTTTAGAGGACCATATGGATTCCAGTGGGAGGATGGGACATTTGTCACGAGACTGTAGAATTGGGCGATCATATTTTTGACCCACGTGTCAATCCCCATAGACTAGCAAGTAGGTTTCCCTCGCAATAGATGCAACGTCCGACCATGCCATATCCCCCAGGTTCTGCACAGTCACAGCAAGCACAGAACCCGGAGCATGAGGATGGGAATACTATGCCCATGGGTACAGTCGCACATTATACTGGAGTGTGCGTTTTGGAGGAAGCCTTTCCCACCCCCCGGGTATGAGCACATACCCTGACTAGGACAGCCCACAGAGAGCTCTGATGTGCCCAGTTCTGTCTGTTACCACTGATCCGGAAGAGGAACCCCAGGTAGGTGTGACTGTAGGTGACCAAACTTTTTCATTCATGGTCGATACAGTGGCAACTAAATCTTGCATCAAGGAAGGTAAGTTTCCCCTTCCAGGAAAAATGATGGCTACACAGGGATTCTCTGGGGTTATCCTGTCGGTTCCCTACACAGAGGATCTACCTATTAAGGTAGGCACAGAGGATGTATCGGCTTCTTTGTTGTATTGTACAGGTAGCCCAGTGAAGCTCTTGGGCAGGGACCTTTTGAGCAATTTGAATATGACGATCTCATTCACAGGAGAAGGTATAGTATGCTGAACTCCAGGTTTGTATCTAGCTAGGACAATGGTGCTTTGCAAGCAGGCTATAGTGACAGTGCTAAAAGGGGGGTGTCTGTACATTCAGATTTGTTCCTCTACGGAGTGATGGTGGTGCTGCGATAGGTGCCTGGGATTCGAAACGGAGCATGGCGGGTACCAGCAGCATTTTTATTCCATCGTGTAGTTCCAGAAGAGGTTGCACCAGGTACGTCTAGAAGCGGTAGTCATCAAAAAGGACAAAGTGGTTCTCTCAGGCACTGGTGAGGAAGGAGAGGAGTAGCGTACAGCTCTGTGCATCGATTCGACACGATCGCTGAGGGGGGTGTCTGATGATCACTTGTTCGAGGATGCAGAGGACACACGAGAGGGTTTTTTGAGAATGGTGCACCTTGCCAGATAATGATGGAGAATAGGGGGCTACCCCAGACTTTGTTAGAACTACATCGCCATATTGGAAGGATGATTTGGAGAAGGTGGCTAGTCACTTGTGGACTAGTAATCCTCATGATGTTGGGTTGCTGAAAAGCATAGGAGAAGTACGGATAAAGTTGAAATCTGGTGTGATAGTGCCATTTGTAAGACAGTACCCCATGTCTAGAGAGGCAGATGAGGGGGATCTATGAGATGGCGTTGTGGAAGCAAGGTATAATCCACCCTTCTGTGTCCCCATGCAACATGGCTATCTATACTGTAAAGAAGGTGAAAAGGGTCCAGTTAGAGGATTCTGCAGGATTTGCATCCTTTTAATAATAATGTTCAGGCTGAGTTCCAAGTAATTCAGAATCCTGCTACTATTTTCTGTAACATCCCTACTTGTTTGACCCACTTTACTATAATTGATCTGCAAAAATTCATTTTTTCTCAGTTCCCTTGCACCCCGATTCTCAGTACCTTACTGCATTTACATATCATGGCCAAAGATTTCAGCGCACCGGCTTATTGTGAATCCCTGAGTATTTTTAATCAGGTGGGTTAGATGATTTAGGGAATTTGTATGGGCCTAGTACAGTGAGTCAGTATGTGGACGATTTGCTAGTCTGTAGCACTTCAGAGGAGCAGTGTTGAGGAGAATCAATAACGCCTCTCACCCTGCTCGTGGAGAAGGGGTACAAGGAGAAATGACAGTATTGCCAGACAGAAGTAGTATACCTGAGGCAAGTAACATTGCTGATGAGGTCATACATGATTGTTCAACCTATGAAGGTGAAGGGGACGAGAGTACAGATGTCAAGGAAGATGCACTAGACGGAGGAGAGGTACTCTTTGTCGACGGTTCATCGACAATTGATGAAGACACTGGAGAGACACTGGTACCGGGCTTGACTCCCATGAAGAAAAGCCAAGCGGATCATCCTAGCCGATTAGTGGAACGGGAAACGATAAAACTGGGCTGTGTTGAGTAAGAATTGCAAAGTGGCAAGGTTTGAAACCAAGTTCGATGAACTAGGAAAGAACTGTAAAGAGTGTAAAAGGGGAGACCAGCTGCAGAGGGAAACTAGTACCACGTGGGTGCTAACTCAAGAGACTCTAGTCGATCCCCTTTTGAGCGATACCAGAAGGCCGCAGGAGGGCCAGCGAAATAGGTCGAAGTGGTCATACAGAGGGTCAAGCAAAATCCCTGTTCAATCGAAAGACTTTGATCTACAAATTGTGTGAAAGAAAGGGAGGTGAATTTCATAAACATTGAACTGGGTCAAAAGGAGAATTGTGAAGGTAAAGAGGGATCAGCGCCCAGAAGAGGGGGACCCAGGGTTGAGCCACTATCACCCTAATCGAGAGACACTGTGAACCTAGTGGACGGAGGCTAACAGTCGAGAGGGGTCAGAGCCCGGCAGAGGGTGGTGACATTTTGGTATCTACTACCCATCTATATCAGAGAGGTGAGGTTTAGTAAATAGACCCCTCCACACAATGATATGATATGATAGGTTATTTATAACGCGCTTAATACCCAGAGGTTTCTAGGCACGGACCCGGGTATCGAACCTGTGTTGCTCTGTGTCATCTTGCTTCCAAGGCGAGCATGTTGCCCTTAAGCTATCCTCCCGGGATCAAGGGTGAAAAGTTGTCACCCTGAAGATTGGTGAAAGTAAAAGCCAGAAGTAAAAGTAAAGAGACGGCAAGAGTGAACCTGGAGGAGGGATGCCTGATGAGAAGGGTCCGAGCCCGACCGAGGGAGATACAGAGGTGAAGCTATCATCCAAAGTTCATAGAGAAAAGAACTGACGCATAATTTGTGGTATACGATACATGAGGGGTGAAGCTACCACCCTACAAGAACAGTGGCTAAGAATTTAGAAGGGTCGGCGCCCAAAAGAGGGGGACCCATGGCTGAAGCAATCACCCTACGTGAACGGTGGTTAACAATTAAGGGTCAGCGCCCAGAAGAAGGGGAGCCAGGGGATGAACCATTATTACCCTAAAGAACTTCCTTTGTTATATGAACTTTTGTTTTTGTTGTTTGAGCACGTCAGTCCCCGAAGGCAAGAGACTTTCAAAGGAAACAAGACTTGGCCATCGACGGTCCTGAGAACTGCCATTGGAACTGTTGTCTCGTGCTGGAGAAGCCCAACACTTTACTATGCCCCAAGCACCCATCGTACCTGTGCTCAAAACGTGGCTAAGGGAGACCCAGACTACCGCACACTGACATTTTATTTGAGAACACTTCTTTCTTTTCTTGAGAACTATCCAACACCCCTTTTTTGTAGTAGGTGTAAGGTTTGGCAATAGGTTTCTTAGTATAGGCCCTTTTGCTTGACACGCCCCAACTAGGACTTCCTTATTTTTCATTTGATGGTTGCCGCTTGCTCCCATCTTAGATTTAGATTGGGCATTTTCCAACCTGCCTACAGAATTTCATTGTTTAATAAACACCCTTGAACTGTGATCACCTATGTCTGACTTACTTTGTTTGTTGCCACCATGAGTTCCCTACAAAGTTGGACACTGAAGGTTGAGATGGAGTATTCCCTTTCCTATAACACCGTTTTCCCATCCTACCAGGTAGGATACCTTTAAGCTCAACCCTTCCACCCCCCTTTTCTGACACAAACACTTTCTCACAGATAGTTAATCGTGAGCAATAACGGACTAACACCAGAGCTGTATACTTTACATATCCCAACACCTTAGGCACGGATGTGACCTAGCCCGAACTGCTAGGTCACATGCCTTCTGCACCATCACCTTTTCCTTTTTGTTAAAGTCACCCCGAGTGGGACGGGTATGTCCAGACGTGGCTCCCGAGTCTGCCGGCCTAGAGACCCAAGCTACTCCTCACTGATGATGCCCAACAAAGCTGAAACATGTCTGGGGATGCTTGTGGTCTCGTGCAGAAGGGATGTGACCTAGCAGTTCGGGCTGGACTGCCCCTTTTGGGGTGCGACCAAGCCTGATTTCAATTTCAACTTCTGTAATGGCTTGGCAGGCTGAAACACAATGGTATGGAGGGTTGCCCAGAGCTGTGCCCGTGGTTATGATTTATTCAAAACCTTCCTGCCATCACCTTTTCGTTTTACTTTGATACCATGCCTTTCTTACTCATGTCATCAGTTAAACACTGGAAACACGTTGAGAACCTTGAAGGGGATATTTCCCCAACCCTCTAGGCCTTTTAGAGAACTTCATATTGACTACGTGGCCATGATAAATGGGTGTAATATTCGTCATTTTATTGTTATAGTTTGTCTATTTTCCTGATGGCTTGAGGCTTGGCCCTGTGCACATGCTGATGCAAAATTAGCAGATACATGCTTAGTGCAGCAGGTATTTCCAAGGTGGGGAATATGTGAGGTCCTGAAATCTAATAATGGGACCCCCTTTTTAAATGAGCTGTTTGCAGAAATTACTATTCTATTGGACATAAAGCCCAGGTTGTGTTTGGTGTATCGTCCACAAGCCAACCGGAGCGCAGGAATGGCCTATTAAAGAACAGTCTAGCTAAGCTGTTTCGATTTGAACAACAATTGGGTGTATTTCCTTCCCCCTGGATCTATTTTACCCCAGAAACCAGCTGGGGAAGGAGCATCACGATCGACTCTTCCATAGCCCTTACAGGTTTGTCTATGCAACTCGCAGCGCTGTGAATGTGGAGGGAAACAAATGCTGGATACACCTGTCCGATGTCCAGAAGGATACCAGCACTCCGCCACCCACATAAGAACAAAGCACCAAGGGAGATCAGTCGATAAATACTTAAGTGAAGTATGCTGTCGGTAAATACTTAAGTTAAGTATGCCATGGAAGGTGTAGCTCATTCCAATTAGGGCTTCTGTGTGAATGACAGACAGTGACTCTTTTGTGAATATTGCAGAGATAGTGGGAAAACATGAGTGCTAGGATGTATATTTTTTGTTTCTCAATTTTTTTCTTCTCTCCTTGTTAAGGTGTGATGAGTAATGTAAATGTTGATAATGTGTCTGCTCTTGTAGGGTTATATGAAATGTTAATGCCCAGGCCTAAAAGTGAGATTGATCATGATTTAATTATAGAAGATGTAGGGGTGGGTCTGGATAGCACTTTGGTTGTGTATGGCTTTGCCGCAGATAATGTGGTATAGTCATATGAGAAGGGTGCAGAGAGAGAGGTCTGCAGATTCTTGTTATAATTGCTCTCGTATCCCCCATGCATCTGGCATTCCCAGAATGTTTATTCCAAGGGAAGTGTCCCCAAAATAGCAGTGTTTGTGCACCTAGGCATATGCAGAATATGACAGCATTTTAAAGGACTGTCGGTCGGGGCATTGATCATATCTGTTGAAAAAGATGAGTGTGCGAAGAAAGAAAAGGGGCACAAAAATGTAAGATGCAACTGGAGAGCACAATTGAAAATCGAAGGTTCTATTTTTTCACATCGATGTGAGCAGGGGGTAATGAGTTGCAGGACGGAAGGAATGAGGGGGCACACCCAAAGTGGCACAGATTAATGACGATTGTACTGAGACATCGAATCTGTATGTGAAATGTGTTACGTGGCTAAAGAGGCCAGAGAAAACTGTTAAGATCCAGTTAGTTGCATGTTTTTCTCAAGGGTGATGGCACTGTGCCTGTCGGCATGACACGACCTGTAGTCGAGTCCTTCGTATCACTGATCTTGCAGGAGGGACATTTGCACTGCTTGATTTTTACTGGTCTTGCCTTTTAAATATCTTCAATTTCCTCCAGCTTGGCATGGAGTGTGCAGTATTGTTACACTACACTCCCCAATCATGGCAGTTCTTGAAGCCCATTTGACAGTCTCAAGTACATTGCCTCAAGCCACCTCTGTGCCTTTTTTGTCTCCTTGCATATTTTTTCATTGAATGTGAATGACTTAAGATTCTGAATGGATATGAGAGAATTGAACTTTTGAGAATCAGTGAAGCAACTATCTGTCGTCAACTCCTTCAGATGCATTAAAGAACATTCCAGATAGGTTCCGGCTCTGCAGCAGAGCCAAAATGGTCTTCGCATCCCTCAGGGCCCCTGGTGCCCAGGCCATCACCAATGCTAAATGTCCGCTGGTCACCAGGTATGAGTTGCTCCTTTTCGTGCACCACTCAGAATTCCCATTCTATAAAGGAAGAAATTGGAGCTTTACGTATTAGGAGAATGAAGAACCGCTATGCTCTTCACCTTCTGACAGCAATGGACGGTGGCGTGTGTCACAAAATAGGGAGCATGTTTTACACATACTCGCCTCCCAATGATTTGGATAATAGAACCCTGTCCCAAACAAGTGGAGCACTAGACAAACTTTGAATGGCCATAGAGAAGAAGGCTGGGATTGAAGACGATACTTGGATAGACTCCTTATTCTCCTGGGTGCCCTCTTGTATGAGCATAACAGTGAAGATACTGATGCTTATTCTCGTCTTTTTGCTTATAGTTTTTGGTTCCTGTCAGGTGCTCTTGCTGTTTTGCCAAGATACATACAACAGCTGCGATGATGTCCGTTACTCCGTTTGTGGGTAGGGCCTCTTCCATCTCTAATCGCATGGGCACACAGACTGAGTTAAGAATGAATCCAGGGTTAATTGGGCCTCCAGGTACTGTTTTGTGTCCTCCAGTGGATTTAGGTAACTATGTAGCCGGTCAGATATCACAGCGAGTAGAGCGCTCGCTTTGACATCTGTGCAGGGCCTGCTGACGCAGGTTTGAATCCCAGCAGGGCCAAACTCAGCCTTTCATCCTTCCGAGGTCGATAAATGAGCACCACACATCATAGGTAAAATTAAGCAGCGCTTTGATGCCTGAGGGTTCATATCGGTATATAAATGCTAAATTATTATCATTATGTGGAGCGTTTGGTAGATTGCGGAAGCAATGATGGGTGGTTGTTTTTGTCCTGTATGCCGGAGGAGTATGCCCGAAGTGGGAAGAGCATGCAGGATGTTTATAGGGTTTGGGTTCCTGAAGATTTTATTAAAGAGCGAGAATTAAATGTATTAGTTCATGTATTAACTACAGGGGGGAATGTTGGGATGCACGTTTAATGTCCCAACGTAGGTGAGAGGTTCACATTGCGCACGCCATATTAGGACTACGGTGTGACTGTTGGATGCAATGTTGACACGATGTTGCAATTTAACATGTGTTCAGTGTAGGTGAATGGATTGGGATGAATGTTACTGTAAGTTTTACTTTGTTTAGTTTGGATACATTTTAGATTTACATCACGTAGCAACATAATAGAAGTCATTGGGACACAATGTAGTTATACAATGTACAACACATTTTGCTTAGAGTGGGTAGCGAGGAGCTTTATGAATGCGAGAAAGAGAAGTCAGCAAGGGTGAAGCCACTGCGAGGGGTGCAGTAGTCCTGAACTATGTAGATGTGGGATTTGATAATGATTTAGATGGGAGATATGTTCTGGGATATTAGAAGAATATGGGGTTTGTTGTGAGTACATGGAAATATCGCAGATCACCGTTCCCTCAGTTTGGTTTGTGGAGGTGAAGTTTGCATGGCCTGAAGGGTTGAAAGACCAGGTCAAGGAAGGAGGAATGAAGCAAACCACATTTGGGCAGCTGGCGATAGCATCAAATGGTTAATGAAGATTAACTTAAGTGCCATTGGGTCGTGGGTTTACATCTAGATGGGTTTGTGGCTATGGGGAACCAATCTTCCTGGGAGCACAGAGTCTTGTTAAGTCTGGCCAAATGCTCAGTCGAATTGGGGTTAGTTAATAAAACACATGGAAGGGTTGCTGGAGGGCAGAGTTTGCCAGTGTTTTATGGGTTTCATTTGGGCTCTTAGGAAAATAAGCAGGCTGTGTGCTGGAGGCTGTATGATGTGAGATGTAGTCTCAACTGAAGTTACGTGAAGCAATGCAAAAGGAGTAAACATGGGGCATCATTGTGTCTGGAATGATAAAATGTTATTGCATGATCAAAAACATGTTTGTGTTCTTACCTCCTCTTATTTGAAGTGTTGCTTGTAAAAGCCTTACACATCACGTACTGGGTTAAAGGTTTCCTACCAAATGGGACAAGTCATACATCGGATTGTTTTTAGATATTAAGGAGATTATGTTTAGCATGTCATGACTTATTATGGAAGCAGGTGGGGAAGGGGATTGTGTTTTGTCAATGTGTCCATGTGGTTTGAGAACTTGGGGGGGTATTGGGTTTCCTTGTACAGAATTAGGCAATGGGATTTTGAGGGATGAATTTGGAACAGAATTTCTGAGGCTTGTGGAATCTGCTTAGATCACATGCTGTGCATAGGCCAACATCTAGTTTGTTTTTCGAAACTCGAAAATGGTTGTCGACACAGGGCGTTCCAGTAATACTATCCCTAGTGTGACGTCCACTGTACCCATGATCCCTCACGCGTCTAGGACCCTCAGATTGTTTTTTTCCGCCATACTGGTCGGAAGCATTCTGCAGAGTTCCCTGGCCTTAGCCATACTTTTGCAAAAATATTGTTACTTCCCGATTTCTCCACCCCAACGTCGAGTCACTGAAATTCCACACTTGACGCCGGCCCGGAGAAAGAATCGACCGTCGAGAGCTGCACAACGGATTTGGGCCTCGGAAGGCCTCTGGCCTCGGCCCTGCAAGTAGGGAGAGTGGGGGGTGGACATACTCTACACTCTTTGGTATATAGGTACATTCTTATATATTCCTACACTTATTAGCCCGCTGCCAGAAGGTGCGTATGGAGGGTACCCCTTTCCAATTTTGCCCCAAGTGCAACCGCAAGTACCCTTGTTTGACGGACACGCCACTTGCAATCTCTGCTTGCCGAGGGACCACCCCGAGGTGAACTGCAGAGCGTGTAGTAGGTTCAAACCGAAAACACTAAAGGACCGTTTGATCAAGCGTTGGGCCCACCACGCCAGGCGTCAAGAGGCCATGGCAGCGGAGGGCGCCTTCAGCGATGGCAGCGACGCCGTGCTTTCGGACGGCGACACAAGCGCTACCCACAGACTTCCACAAAACACATGAAGTCGAACCGAGACTCAACGCGCACCTCGAGTACTTGGAAAGAGGCACATGGAGAACGGTCCGAATCGGTGTCCTCTTGGCATTCTCGATCTAGATCGCCGCATGACTCCAGGCAACCATCCACTGTTGCCAAGAGTGCCTCGCTCCACAAGGTAATGGAGGTTCGATCATCGGAAGACGAAGCCGACCTCTATCCCCAGACCGCACTCCAGGAGTCGGCGTCAGCAGGCCGCGTAACGGCTGTCCCCGAGTCCCAACCTCCACGCTCGAGAGATAGGGACACTACCCCCGAACCTCGGCGCCAGGCGTCGGAAGGCTCCCAAGGGGCGAAAAAACAGGGTAAATACTCTTCCACCCACGGGGAAGGGGGAAAACAACCGAGGAAGCAGTCCCAGCCTCCTTCCACTCCTCAGAAACATTCTACTATCCCAAAGACCCCTGCTCAAACCAGTAGGTCTAGTCAAGATAAAACGGGGAAAGCCCTCCGAGAAAAAATCATTCCCAGTTCAAGAGAATGGTCTAGTGATGAAATAGACAGTCATGTCAAGGATGTCATCATTGGCAGATTTCTACGCCAAGAACCCCGAACACTTTCTCTCTTATACCCCCGACGGGTCAGCACCCTCAGGCTCTAAGGATCCAATACCCCCAAGTAAAAAGGGTTGAAGCACCAACTCAGTTTTCAGACCCCTTCTGTATACAGCCCTATTCTCTATACCAGGGAGATCCATCCTTTTGTGAGGATCCAGATTTGGGCATGTTGAAAGAACAAACTGGGACGGGCTACTATGGGGATGATGAGGACCAACCAGAAACCTACAGGGTAGATTCCCCGGTAGATAAAGAACCCCGGTTACCGACTCCCCTGTCAACAACCAGCCTCTCTTGAATGAAGTTCTGTCCAGAGTGGCAGAACACTTCCACATTGACACCCAAGGTGCTCAAGAAGAGAGGGACTTTGCCGAGGAGTTAGTGGGAGAAAGGAGACCTGTTGACCAGTCCATCCCTATCCTTAAGTCAATCCAAAGAAGAATAGACCCTTCCCTTGTTAATCCCAATCTCATTAGCGCAGTAAACCCCAGAATTGAGAAGCTTTTCAGGGCAGCCCAATCAGACCCACTGTACATAAGGGGGCATCTGAAACCGGACTCCCTGGTAGTTACAAACACCCGTAAGAGGGTGGGAACACCCTTGTCATCGTCCGAAGCTCCTCCCGATAAGGAGAGCAAGAAGATTTATGGCTTGGGCAGGAAGGTAGCCTCCACTTCCGCCTACCAGGCAAGGATTGCCAACTCCACCACCCTGCTGGTGAGTTACAACTGCCACCAGTAGGAAGAAGTCGCGGCACTCATAGATTCCACCCCAGAACCCTTAAAAAGCCAATTGGCACGAGTTTCCGCAGAGGGAAGAGCCGTGTGTGGTTGCATTTTAAAAGCAACCTTTGATGCCGCAGATAACGCCGGCAGATTGATAGCAGAAAGTACTGTTATCAAAAGGCATGCTTGGTTGCGGCAATCTGGATTCAAACCCGAAACCCAAGCATCATTAATAGATAAACCGGTTGAGCCGGATCTATTGTTTGGAAAGGCGGTCGAGGACGCGCTGAAAAATGCCAAGGACGAGTATGAGACGCTCAAATCCCTAGGCCAACTAACCAATAAACCCCCAAACCAAAGGGGGAATGGCAATTTTCGTCACCCATGCGGACAAAATTCCCAGAGAGGATCAAACTATTCCCAGGGGCAGGGTACACCATGGAACAATAACAACCAGCAGTCTACCCAGGGTTATGGCAGGGGTAACAAGAGAGGACGTTGTAAAGGTAGAGGCAGCCCCAGTAGAGGCGGCGGCACGCCTCCACCAAAACAGTGACGCTCCGTTCAGGGTCCCTTCTCACGCATCCCCAGTAGTGGGACGCATTTCCAACTTCACCCAAGCTTGGGAAGGGATCACATCAGACAGATGGGTGCTGCCCACAGTGTCCGCAGGATACTGCATCGAACTGTTAGAGCGTCCCCGAAACCACCCTCCATGACAAAAAATACATTCTTTGGACCACCAGAAGATCCTCCTCAAGGAGATCGTCAATCTTCTAGCAAAGGACGCGATAGAACTCGTCCTGGGACACCAGGTAAACAAGGGTATCTATTCAACTTATTTCCTTGTGCCAAAAAAAGATTTGATAATGCGCCCAGTATTGGACTTACGGCCTGCAAACAAGTATATCAAGCCCCAAAAATTTCGCATGACTACTCTCCAAGAGGTAATCCCCCTCCTAAAAAAAGGGGGAATTACATGGCAATATTGGACATGAAAGATGCCTATTTTCATATTTCCATTTTCCCAGCGCACAGAAAGTACTTGCGCTTCAAGGTGGACAGTCGGCGCTACCAGTTCAAGGTACTGCCCTTCGGGATAGCTTCGGCTCCAAGGGTATTCACCAAGGTACTGGCGGTGGCGGCAGCACACCTACGCAGGGAGGCAATCCTGGTGTACCCTTACTTGGACGACTGGCTCATCACGGGGGAGACCCCAGTAATTTGCAGAACAAACATTCAAAGAACGATCGACCTCCTCTTCGAATTAGGTTTCTCAGTAAACGAGAAGTCAAGTCTGGTGCCAAGCACCTCCAAACAGTTCCTAGGAGCTATCCTAGACACGCAAGAGGGGTTAACCTTTCCATCAGAGGAAAGAATTCGGAATATACTGCTGCAAATTCCGCAATATCAGACCGGTCGCCAGATAACGGTACGCAAAGCAATGCGTTTGCTGGGCATGATGGCGTCATGTATTTACCTGGTCCCCCACGCGCGCCTGCGCATGCGTCCCATGCAGGAATGGTTGGCGAAACAGTGGTCTCAGGCAAGTGGTCAGTGGGACGATCTAGTGGTCATTTCGTCAACACTTGTACAAAGCCTTCACTGGTGGACAAGAGAAAATCTGCCCAAGGGGAAACCCTTTTACGATCCCGAGATACAGGCGGTAGTCACAACCGATGCATGCCTGACAGGGTGGGGAGCTCACCATCTCCACCACACAGCTCAGGGTCTCTGGTCTCACTCTGTGGCCAAGAATCATATCAACCTGCTAGAGCTTCTGGCAGTATTCAGAGGGCTTCAAGCGTTCGAGACCCTACCTGTTGAATCTATCAGTGCAGATCCGAACGGACAGCACTACAGCCATGTTTTACCTGAACAAGCAAGGAGGGACTCGTTCGCCAAATCGGTCCAAGCTTGCCCAGAAAATTTGGATGTGGGCACTCCGACGGAACATCTTCCTGTCATCTCAACATGTTCCAGGGGATCTCAATTCTCTGGTGGATGCTTTGAGCAGGGATCCCCTCCCAGAGGAACACGAATGGTGTCTACACAGAGAAATCGTAGAAGATATCTTCTCTCAGTGGGGTTTCCCCACTATAGACCTATTTGCCGCAAGCGAAAACACAGTGCCCAGGATTTGCATCCAGGTTCCCCCAGCCAGACTCCCAGGGGAACGCTCTGTGGATGAACTGGTCAGGGATGTTTGCGTACGCTTTTCCACCAACAGCACTCACCAGGAAGGTGGTCAACAAGATGAACAGAGAATCGATAACGCTCGTCCTAGTTGCTGCCATGTGGGCGAGACAACCGTGGTTCCCACACTTACGCAGACTAGCGGTGTGCAAACCCATCAAACTCCCGGGCTGGTACAACCTACTGTCCCAGCACCAAGGTCAAACAGTGCATCCTCAACCCAACTCAATGAACCTGGCAGCATGGCTCCTGAGGTCATAGAGTTCGGACATCTCAAATTACCGCAGAGATGTATGGACATCCTAAAAGAATCTAAGAAGCCAAACACGAGGCACTGCTACTTTGACAAATGGAAAGGATTCGTTATCTGGTGCCAGTATAAGCAAATCAACCTGGTTGATTGCACTCCTTCCACAATTGTCACATACATGCTCCACCTGCTGGATGCAGGACTGGTATTTAACTCACTGAAGGTACACCTGGCAGCACTGTCAGCATACACCACGTCCCATAACAAAGTGTTGTGGTGGAAGATACCAGTGGTTAAAGCTTTCATGGAAGGAGTAAAGAGACTTCACCCTCCTATTTCAAACCCACCACCAGGATGGGACCTTAACGTGGTGCTATCTAAACTCATTAGAGCCCATGCATAAAAGCAGTCTCAAACACCTGACTTATAAAACGGCCTTCTTAGTAGCAATTGCGTCTATAAGAAGGGTCAGTGAAATTCAGGCTCTGTCAGTGCAGGATCCATTCTTTACAGTTCATAAAGATAAACTGCTTTTATGTACACACCCTAGGTTCTCGCCTAAGTTTATTTCTAAATTCCATGTGAACCAGTCAATCGAGCTTCCGGCTTTCTTCCAAGACCCACAAAGCTCGGCTGAGGTGAAACTACACATCCTAGATGTGCATAGGGCGATCCTCTACTATGTAAACAAGACCAGACCGCTAAGAAAAACAGACCAGCTGTTTGTCTTCGTAGCTACAGGCAGAGAGGGAGATCGCGTCTCTAACGGTGCCATCTCTAAGTGGATTGTTAACTGTGTCCAGCTGTGTTACTCCCTTAATGAAAAAACTCTGCCTTTCACGCCAAGAGCCCACTCTACAAGAGGCATTACCCCTTGACACCATTTGCAAAGCAGCTACTTTGAGCTCTATTCACACTTTTACTCACCACTACTGCATTGACACCCATTCCAAGACAGAAACTCAAGTGGGATAAGCGGTTCTAAGACATTTATTTGCTCATGACCCTTCTCACATCCCACCTCCTTCTTCTAACACTGCTCGCTAATCTATGCACAGCATGTGATCCAGGCAGATTCCACAAGCCTCAGAAGGGATACATTACTCACCGTAATCGTATTTCTGATGCTTGTATGTGCTTAGATTCACATGCGACCTCTCTGAGAGAAGGCGCATGGATGCTTGTAGTCTTATCTTTCTATCTATCTGCTTGGATTATCTGTACTCGCGCTACTCCTCATGCTACCTCATGTCAGAAAAAATACAATCTGAAGGTCCTAGACGCGTGAGGGATCATGGGTAGAGTGGACGTCACACTAGGGATAGTATTACTGGCACGCCCTGTGTCGATGCCCATTTTCGAGTTTCAAAAAACAAACTGTAAGATTCTGCAGCTTCCACTAAATGTCGGCCTATGCACAGCATGTGAATCTAAGCAGATACAAGCATCAGAAATACGATTACAGTGAGTAATGTATCCCATATGTGATTATGTAAATTGTTCAAATGTGTATAAAAGCTGCAATGCTGTTGAGCACTGGAAGGAACTCTTAGTTTTCAGTTTCAAGAGGCTGCCTACCTCCTTTGGGCCAACGGCATGCAATAAACACGCTTTTCTGACAAAGTGCATTTACTTTCGGTTGGAGCTGTTTTTTTCACATTGGAGTCTCGTTCCTACAGCTTCTATATTTGTTATTTTTGTTATGTTATTTTGCATTTATATAGCGCCTTATATACCATTGGTATGGTCTGAAGGCGCTGGTAGGTTGAACGCCCTTGGGAACCGAAGTTCATATCAGTAGAGAGAGTCAAGAGAGTCAAAAGGTGCGTGTGAGCACCGGGTATGTGTACAGCTTGTGCAGTATCCGTGTAATAGCTGCTTTCTAGCGGTAGGTGTGATGGTTGGGAGGTCAGGAGTATGTGTTAGTTCTGGCAGGATTTATCCAGATCGGATGTGGCTGCGTTAGGCCTGAGAACGCCTCGCTGGGGGGTGTGTAACCAGCAGTGATTACTTAGAGTAATGTGGAGTGAGCGGCGGATGTTGATATGAGAACAGTTATACCGAATGGTGTCATAGTATCTCTGTGTTCTAGTTGAGTGGTGATGTAAGGAGAGAGTAAGCGTGTTGGTGAGATATGAAACTTTCATAGAGGCTATTGGGCACACTTCTAAATTCAACTTTTCACAGATAGGCTATTGGGCACACTTACTTTTCACCGAGAGGCTATTGGGCACACTTCTAAATTCAACTTTCACAGAAGTTATTGGGCACACTTCTAAATGCAACTTTTCACCGAGAGGCTATTGGGCACACTTCTAAATGCAACTTTCACAGGAGTTATTGGGCACACTTCTAAGTTCAGCTTTCACAGAGGCTATTGGGCACACTTCTAAATGCAACTTTCACAGAGAGGCTATTGGGCACACTTTTAAATGCAACTTTCACAGAGAGGTTATTGGGCACACTTCTAAATTCAACTTCTAAGTACGCTTCTAAATCCAACTTTCGCCTGGAAGCTATTGGGCACACTTCAAAAATTCAACTACTAATGCACTTCCAATATCGACTCTCACAGAGAGTCTATGGGGCGCACTTCTAAATTCGACTTCTAAATGCACATCTGAATTCAACTTTCGACAGAGAAGCCATTGGTCAGACTTTGAATTCAGCTTTCACAGAGAGGCTATTGGTCATACTTCTAGATTCAACTTTCACAGGGATGGTATTGGGCACACTTCTAAATTCAACTTTGCACAGAGGTGTTACACAGAGGGGCTATTGGGCACACTTCTAAATTTGATTTTCACAGGAGGCTATTGGGCGCATTTCTAAATACAACGTTCAATGAGCGGTTATTGGGCACGCTTCTAAATTCAATTTTCACAAGGCACGCTATTAGGGACACAGAGGATACTTAGGCACACTTCTAAATTCAACCAGGGCATGCTATCAGGCACACTTCTAGATTCGACCAGGGCACGCTATTTGGCACGCTTCTAAATTCACCGGGCACGCTACTAGGCACACTTCTAAATGCAACTTTACACGCAGAGGATATTCGGCACACTTCGAAATTTATCCAGGGCACGCTATTAGGTGCACTTCTAAAGTCAACTCTACACAGAGAGGCTATTAGGCAGAGTTCTAGATTCAAGTTGGGCACGCTATAAGGCGCACTTCCAAATTCAACTTTACCCAGAGAGGATATTAGGCACACTTCTACATTCAGCCAGGGCCCGCTATTAGCGCAGACGAAACTTGAGAATTCCCTCGAAGTGTGGCACATGCCAACAATCACATCTCCATCTAGATGCGGGGCGAGCCAAAGTTAAGAATCCTATGTGTTGCACATGCCAACAATCACACTTCCACCGAGACGCGACGCCAGCCAGGGCCCAGAACCCTAAGTGTGGTGCACGCCAAGAATAAAGATTTCTATCTAGATGCGACGCAGGCTAAGGTTAAGAAACCTGAGTGAGGCACATGCTAACAGTCACATTTCTATCTAGATCTGACGCATGCTAGGTTCATAATTCTAAGTGTGGTGCATGCTAAGAGTCACATATGCTAACAATCACATTTCTGAAATTCCATCTAGGTGTGGCATATGCTAACAGTCATATTTCTGCCTCGATTCGGCGAAGACTAAACTTGAGAAATGCCATCTAAGTGTGGCATATGCTAACAGTCAAATTTCTGTCTAGATTTGGCGTAAACTAACTTAAGAATTCCATCTAAGTGTGGCACATGCTAACAATCACAGTTCTGTCTAGATTTGGCGCAGACTAAACTTGAGGATTCATCTAGGTGTGGCATATGCTGACAATCACATTTCTGTCTAGATGCAATGCAAGCTAGGGTTCAGAGTTCTAAGTGTGGTGCATGTTAAGAATAACAATTCTATCTAGATGTGACACAAGGTAGAGTTAAGAATCTTGAGTGAGGCACATGCTAACAATCACATTTCTATCTAGATGCGACGCCAGCTAGGGTTCAGAATTCTAAGTGTGGTGCATGTTAAGAATAAAGATTTTTATCTAGATCCGACGCAGGCTAAAGTTCCGTTCCCTACATGTGTGGTACTAGCTAAAATTGACAAGTAAGTTCATGTTCAGAATTCCGTGTGTGGTGCATGCTAAGGATCACATATGCTAACAATCACATTACTGTCTAGATTTGGCGCAGACTAATCTTTCTGGTTCTCTCGGGGTATGGTACTGGTTAACATAATACTGCCGGCCATTGAAAGGTAAGTTAGAGTGGCAGGGGCTTTCTGGAGTAGAGTAATTGCTCTACTCCCCACCCATGCCAACACTTACAGTTTTGTCGGTGTCTGGTGGCTTCATTGCTTCATTGGCTTCCCCTGCTGACACCTGCAGACACTCTCTGGAGCCGCCATTGTAGGAGCCGCCCTTGGCCTTGGTGGCCCTTCGCCGCAGGGGGCTGCCAGGCAGAGGGCTGCCCTGGGAGGGTTTGTGATATGTGGCCCGTGGACCAATCAGGGGGCGAGGGGCGGGTTGGGAGGCGGGATTGGGCCGGGGAAGGCCGGGGAAGGAGGGGGAAGGAGGGGGAAGGAGAAGGAGGAGGAGGAGGAGGAAGGGGACTGGGGCGCCGAGTGCGCAGGAGAAATGCTGTTTTTAAACACTTTTTACAGCGTTTAAGGTAGTTGGGGGGCATCAGGGGCAGGATTCTGGGGGACACTCACCTTGCCCAGCTTGTGAACAATGAAGGTGCCGGCGAGGACGCCAGGCTCCTCGTGGTTGTTTCCATTTGGCCCGTGGACCAATCAGGGGGCGAGGGGCGGGTTGGGAGGCGGGATTGGGCCAGGGAAGGCCGGGGAAGGCCGGGGAAGGAGGGGGGGAAGGAGGGGGAGGAGGAAGGGGACTGGAGCGCCGAGTGCGCAGGAGAAATGCTGTTTTTAAACACTTTTTACAGCATTTAAGGTAGTTGGGGGGCATCTGGGGCAGGATTCTGGGGGACACTCACCTTGCCCAGCTTCTGCACAGTGAAGGTGCTGGAGAGGACGCCAGGCTCCTCGTGGTTGTTTGGAGGGAGGGAGGAACATCCAGGGCACCAAGATTGCTCTTTCATAGACCACTAGGATTGTTCCCTGCCATGTGAGTGGGCCCCTGGTGGTGTGTATCAGGAGATCCTCCCCGGGTCAAAGGTCCTTTGGTTGGGGATGGCACCCTGTCCTCTGAGTCACCACCTTGGGTCCCCAGAACAAGGCAGGGCCGTCATGTCACAGCATGTTTAAATCAAAGCAGCCCTATGCAGAGATCTCGCCTTATATCCCTCCTCTTGTAACTATGTTGTGCAGGGTTTGAAGTCTTCTTATTTCAGATGAGCATTTGTAGAATAAAAAGTGTATACAGGTGTTTACTTGCCTCCTTAACACTGCATTAGTGGGACAATATTGCTCCCATTTAATATCTTTGGGACAAGGCAGATAATCTGCAACTCTATTGAGTGCCCACTGAATATTAATGTAAGGAACTGTGTGCTTTAATACCATTACAGCAAAACAAAACCTGTGCTACCTTGTCTTTTCTAATGACCCTTATGTGATATTGTTTGTTTTATGACATGCCACTTTGATCCAGTAGTTAACACATTCTTTTCATTTTTCATTTCAGCATCCACCTAGGCCAGTGTACCAATCTGTGTTCCTGCAAAAGGTGCAGTCTGCTTGTAGCCACTGTTACTTTGACTATTTGGGGAACCTCGTTGCATTCGCCAACTTAATTTCAATATGTGTGAGTATTTAGATTGGTGGCTAACACTGCAGCCTGTAGGACAACCCAGTTTCTTGTCTTTATACTTTTTCTTGCATGCTTCCCACCTATTGTGGCATATCCTCTGTACAGTGACAATCTTTAGCCTCAGTAATGTGATGTGTGTTGGCAATATAGGCCAGTGTGCCTTTCAGAGAGAAGATTAGGCTGAACCAGCTGTTGTCTTTACAGTTTCTCACTGTCTTAGCATGGTTTGGAAGCCATGATGTAGGAAATGGGGTATGCCTCAGGGCTTGGCGCACTCTGCAAATAAATAAACAAAACTATTGTTTATTCTTGGGGGTTTGAGAATTCAATAATGTTACATATGGGTCTAATGCATTTTATTTGTTTAATCCAAAAATGACCACTGTGCATGTGTGGGGACCAATCCCCTCCAGGGGCGTGTAGGGAAAACAAATCCACCTTAAGACACTAAAAGCAGTTGTTAATAACAGTACAACTGGATTAAAATGTACATTTAATGAAAAACAATGAGAAAAATAAAAATACTGCAAAAATGATTACTCAATGTATGTCACAACATATAAAAGTTACCTAGTACATATAATTACTTTGGTATAGAAGTAGAGTAGTGTTCAACACAAAACAAACTAGCACCATCAAAACAACTAAACTGTCATATATTTACATATCATATGAATGTTCCTGTGGCTATGTGTCTACCAGTGTAGACTCTTTGTAGACTGAATGATGACACTCCAAAGTGCCCTCATGTTTTAATCCCCTATGCTGGTGATGGGGTTTTCTTCAGGGGATAACATTAGAGTATGGTGCAAGGTACCTACAAACAACAAGTTAAACATAGTATGTATAAGGGAAGCAACTTGAATCAAATTTAAATATACAATTGAAAAGGGGGAAAACATCAAAATCAGAAAATCAGAGGCGTTGCTGGGGGGGGGGGGGGCTAAGGGGGCTATATCCCCATGTCTTTTGGTTGTAGCCCTGGATAGAATCTCAGGAGCTACAGCCAAAAGGCTAGCTAGCCCCCAGTCCTGACTGTTCCGACATCAGCATAGCCCTAGGTATTTTCCAGACCTAGCAACACCCCTGATCCAAATAGTTACCGATCTTACCTCACCCTGTGACCCTCAATAACAATAAATAGTCATAGGTGTGAATGAAGCTAATTGAGAAAGTGGTAGCCACCAACCAGTATCAATTATCAAACCAGGTCCTGATAAAACATGAAAGCACTGTTTAAACCTAACAGTGGTGAGATGGAAGAGTAAAAAACACACGGGAAGACACCAAATCTTCCTGTTCATGTGTAGTTTGAGATATGCAAAAATTCATTAATGCACTTACCCACACAAATTGTTGTGTGTAATCAATGGGTAAGATATTTGGGAAGATGATTCTTAATTAACATTGGTGCCTTCAGACTATTGAAAAGCCTCACCATAGTAGACACTGAACCAAAATATATATATATATATATATATATTTATTTATATATATATACATATATATATATATATATATATCAATTAGGTGGATATATTGCTACATGAAAAATAAAACCAACCATGTTGCTAACGTTTGTGACACTCACACAGCTACTGTGTTTGTAATCTCTAACGTCATGTACTGTTTTTCAAGGATATTAATTCCTACAAGTTGCTACAAAATAAAAGAAAAGCTCTGTTCTGATCCACTGGCAAAATCCCAGAAATGAATGATTTGGGCAACCCACGAAACGAGTATGTACATTACTGGGCTCTAGACACTTGAAAGATCGTACCCAATGCCCAAGCTGTGAATTGGCCGTCATGTTGGGAGTGAAGTGTGTGCCATAGTATTGTAAATAGACTGCCGAGCACAAAGTGATCAGAAGCCAAAGGTAATATTCGAACGCTTGTGACTTTGGTATTTGTATGTGGACCAATAATTGTTAAAAACTTGGAAAAGTCTCCAAATTAGAAACGAGGCGGACAAACCGACTCTGAACACAGCCTGATGCACATACAAGGAATATAGGCTACTCACTACTGTAATGCTGCATTCACAATGATCCTTACTATTGCTATAAGAGTACTTCTCATTGACATTTAAAACATGGCAATCTACTTACCATGAATTTCTTTTTTCTCAACTCTGATGGGCCTAAAAGCAAATTAACCGCTAACAGCTCTCCACTCTGTGTGGTGCTAGCTTCAAAACTGCCCTACATTTGCCCAAGATTTTGCACATTTCAAACATCTGCGGTCCTGCAAGGTGGACACTCATTGACAAACCTAAGGTGGCACTTAGTCCACAGCTATACAAGGTGTTTGGTCTAAGCTTTTGCACGCATGTTATGTGCTTTAGGACTACACAATTACTAGTGCAGCGATTTTAATTCTTTACTTGAAAAAGGGTGCAGCCATGGGTGCTGGGTCTTAATGAAAGAATAGAATAAATAAAAATACCAAGTGTATGTAGGACAGGTAAGGGGTTTGCATACCCTCCAGATGTTTTAGACTACAACTCCCATCAGCCCTTGCCAGCACATTCTTTGGTGAGGGATCATGGAGGCCGGAGTCCAAAACATCTGGCCCCTAGAGTAGGTTCTCTTTCCCTATTGACCTCCACATCACATAATTAAAGGCCTGTAACCTTGGGGCCCTCTTTCATAGCTAACTGAGATTCCAACAGTTCATCATGACAATGGCCACTGCTTCCTAACTTAAACTCCTCAATTTGGGAAATTCCGAACCCAACTCGCAGCCGAAACTCTTCCTTGTGATAGGCAAACTCTGTCACGGTCTTAGTTTATTCCTCGGCGTCCCCCTTTACTACTACTTTCCCATGAATCACGTTCTAAATGTTACACCTTCTGTAACCTACAATAACCTACAAATCTCCTTCTCACTCATGCAGGACTGCTCTCCATGCATAACCTCTCTTCCAATTACTACACCTAGTCTACAAATATATCCATGGTCTTGCACCCCCCATCTTTCAAATAAAATTGATCTCTACCCTCCATCTCAAAGCTATGAGATCCCCTACTCCACAAACTTTCTGTCCACAGCCCCCTTTGTCCCACCTCCCATTTCCCCTCCTTCTCTATTCTTTACCCCTTCCACTAAAACACTCCCTCTAGACCTTAAAACCAGACTGCTGGAATTATTTAAGACCCAATTTAAGCTCCACATGCTAGCCGTTAAAGCACCCCACTCCCCAACCCATACTCTCAGCAAGGCTCACTAACTGAACCCATTTCCCAAAGTCACAGGCCCATCCCCTGGAAATGTCACCTTTGTGTAGAAGAGTAGATGTTTACATTTGCAGGAGATCCCACCCCCTACCTCCTTTGTATTGGAGACATGAGACAGTGTCTTGCCTGACACCGGCTATCGTACCAATACTACAGCGAGTATTTGGAAGGGGATATCCATTGAGACCACCCTATCGAATGTACCCTCGAGTTGATGATAACCTACAGGAGGAACTCCCTGAAGAAATATGAGAAAAAGCTAAGAAAATAAACTAATGACATCATAAGGAAGTGTGCACAACATCCCGAGATACTGAATGAAGATGATCTATGGATCCTATAGAGCAACGAATTAAAGCATCAAGTGAACTATCAAAGTGGAAAAGACAAAGATTACACGTTAACAAAGTGCTGCAGAAAACAGAAGTTCAATAAATGTACAGAGGCTGCAACGCAAGATAGATCAAGTCACTGTATAGGCTTGCTATGAGTATTGAATAGAAAGCAGGTAAAGCCGCTATTGTATAGAAACTAGACATTGGTATCATGAAATAGTAAGCCAAAAACTATGGAAGGGGAATGAAAAGCTGTGTTGCAGTAGAATAAACAGGCTACTGAAGCTGCATGGCAAGGATGTCTGGCCTGGAGTCAAGATCCTAGAAATCGAGGTCAGCTATCTACTCTGCAGAGAATGAGTGTGCAGAGGATGAATCCTCTCACATTAAGGTGCAAGAAAGAACACAAACATTGGCAAGTTTTAATTCATTTAAAGCATTTAAAAGCTGCAGAATGGACCAAATAGTGGTCTCTTGTCACATGAGCCAAGGATGTAAATGGAGTTCGAACTGTAGTTCCAGACACGATAGCGAGTGCGCTCACTCCCGTGCATTCTCAGGACGAGAATACTCAGCAAGGCCAAGTACAAAGACCATTTCATGGCAGAAGGCATGGGTGATGAGAGAGGTTGGGCTAATTGGGTGGTGAGTTATCTTCATGTCCTATCTCCCTGCACCTGGGTCCTGGCTTATGTGCTGCTAAAAGCACCGAATGTTCCAGAAATGGCACAAGCGTCCCAACCAATTGTATTAGTCTGTATAATGAAGGACCTTATAGCTTAGACCAATGAAACACGATGTAACTAGTGTTTCTGAAATTACAAGTATGAAGTGGTAGGCATAAATTGTCCACCTGATATCTGTCAGCCAATAACAATCCTAGCTCCTATATGATTGTATGTCTAGATGTTTCCCTTAACCAATCCCGACCCTTGATAGGTTTTTCACTATTGCCACATAGTATGACGTCACTCTGATGCATAATGAAGCATATGACGTGTATTTTTTTGTGGAAATCATTGAGAGACTGAACGTACGTCCATTGATGTTCATTGTAACCTCCCTGTTTTAGATATTTGCTAATAAAACAGTGACTTGCCATCGTAATGAGTTTGTCCGGTTATTTGGACACAGAATTATTCTGGTGTAATCCATCCTTTACCATAGGCACGTTCCAAGGGCCATAAACTCACGTGGTAGCAGCGCGGACGGTTTCAGATCTAAACTTTGTTGACTTCAGAGTTTTGGACGATCGGGCATTCTCCTCCATTAGCTGGAAGATTGTGGAGTTTTCTGTGGAGAGCGGCCGAAAGAAATAAACTTGTAATAAGAATCGAGACGGTGGGCAGGCCCCCCTTTGAAGAAATCCCTGCTCGGTTTCCACGAGCGCTCTGCGGATAGAAGGTGAAGTGGTCGGATTGAAGGAGGAGTTGACACAAGGGGCCACGAGTTGATTAACGGATGTATGTAGAATAAAAGAAATGTCAATATAAAGGGGTGGGATTGTGATATTTTTTGGGTAACAGGAAATTTTGTGTGGATAGAGGAACGCCTTACGAATCCCATTTCAAGGGAGATAGAAGAAGTCTCACATTCCAGTAAGAATATTAAGAGAAAGAATCCATAGAGTCACGACAGCAAGGTGACGTCTTAATGCCCGCACAGGGTAATATAATTGGAGGCGAGGAGAGAATACCTCTTACTATAAATAATTATAGGGACAAGGGAAGGTGATCACCAAAGTTGATATGCATTGGGTTGTTGTTTTAGGCATTATTTGATGTATGAAGTCTCAAAGCAATAAGCTGTGAAGGTTGGAAGCAATGTTTTAAGTAAAAGTGTAGAAAACGATGGGTGCCAATCAGGAGACAGATAGGTTGTTGAAGCAAAAGATGATTTTGCAGCGATTGATTGTGCTTGCTCATATTTATTGTTATAAGATTAAAAGTGTTGAAGCGATAAGCTTTGAAATAGATAGAGGTTTCTTAACGATCTGATAAGTATTGACCATCAATTGCAACTCGTTATTATGGGGCACACTCTTCTTATGCACCTTTGTAAAACATTACCAAGACATGTACCTAAGCTCAAACGGCACAGTGTAAAATTGGTAAAGGGCACAGCTGATGCAATGTTCATGTCATGGCCACAAGGGGAATCATTGTCAAAAGCAGTACTACAACACATGACAACATATGTGCACGTTGCGTACACACGGATGAAATTAGAGAAAACACTGGCAGTTTTAGAACTTTTGAAAATGTACCAAGAGGAGAAGGAAGATCCAGTACAGGAGGAGTGGATGCTTGATCAGCATAAAGGGGAGGTCATTCATCCCTCGGCTCCTCTTACTCCATCCGAGATTAAGATCGTAGATAGTATTGTACCCTTTAAAGGAATTAAAAGCAGCAGAGGACTATAGTAACCCAATATATGAAACCCTCGCTTATAGTAGTGGTGACAGTACAGACGAGAGCAAAAGGAAGGAAGATGCGTATAAGTTCATACGAGATATGGAAGAAAGAGGCGAGAGACCTGATATAGTGACAGAAATAGACAGAGAAATTAAGAGATGGAAAGGAGAGAAGGATAGGGCTGAGGAGGTAACGCTTGTACAAAACAAATGGATGGGAGGACAGATGTTACTCAAGTTAGATGGAAAAAAGCATAGAGGAAGTTTAGGCAAAAGGATGGAACAAGGAAAAAAAAGCAGGGTGCGACGGGAACAGATATATACAGAAGACAAGAAAGACGAAAAGCGGGCCGAGGAATAAAGAAAAATAGAAGAAAGGGATAGAGAAAGAAAGAGAGAGAAGGAAGAGGCACAGATAGTGAAGGGAAAAAGATTACAGAGAAGGAGGGAAGAAGAAAGAAGGCAAGAAGGGAAGAACAAAGGCAAGAAGAAAATAGGGCAAGAAGGGATGCGAGAAGGCGAAGAGAAGTGGATGAAGAAATAAAACCGAATGGAAGACAGCGAGGTCTTGATGCTAGTCTCATTCAACGGGTAAGAACAAACAATTAAATACAGAGGCAATGGGACACGATCAGTGAAGTTTGTCCGATGAGAGAAAAGAGTCAAACACCTAAAGTAGCACAGGAAGAGGAAAGATATGATGCAGAAACTATTGACAAAATATATTGGCAAATAAGGCAGGACAGCGAGTATAGGACTCAAGGGATCGGCAACCAATCCCTGGTAACGAAACCACGGGATGAGGAGGAAAACATGTTCAGTGAGGCACACAGAGCATTGTCTTTGAGTAGAATAAATTTAGATAGAGAAGAGGGGGGACGAAGTTCACACTAGTTTGCGTCTAGCAATGTCGGATGAGGAAAGAGAATCAGGCTGTGAGATGGAGGGAAAGGGTACAGTCCCTCTGGGAAGTCAACAGGTGGATAAAGAGGTAAGATGGTCAGGTCTGGAGCACCCTAAGGAAAGAACACCAGATCCTATGCCATATCCTGAACTTCCCTGAAGACGATTGTGTAGTGATAGAGGAGAATCTCCACCTTAGGTGAGTAGGTTAAGGTTGTTACCAGCACGAAGATGAATAGGGACGATTACCCCTGCATTAGGCAAATGAATACTGGGATCCGATTATGGGATGGGGTTCTCACAGTTCCCCTGGTTAGAGAAAAGGGGAGCAATATCTCAATATATTCCATGTCCTCAGATGGATAAGGATAACTTAAAATGCAAGCTCCCTAGTTTGACTTCAGGGCTGGGAAATGGATATACGAATCGGAGAAAAAAACAAAGAGAAATACGCTGGCCATAGGTGACATAAAAGGTCTATTGGCAGCTATTCTTGGAGAGAGAGCTGACGACATATGGAGGCGAGCGGGATATGCAAGTGTGATTGCACAAAACGCAGTGCATGATGGAGCGCCCTTTGATAATTGCAGAGCAGATGTTTGGAGGGCTCTCTGGGTACCCTATCTTGATACATCAGATATGGGCGCAATTATGATACACAAATGAAAAAAGATGACCCTATTGCTTATATTCAGGATATTCAAGAGAAATGGCAGCTTGAAACACGTGATTCGTGGGAAAAAACAGTGGCGCTATTCTATCATATTCTTTGTCCGGGATTGCCAGAACAGGTACAGAGACATGAAAAAACTAGGAATGGAAGCAAAGCCATGGGCGGGGATACAGTTGACTATTGTGCATCATTGCCTATTATTACAAGAGAAGAACAGAAAGAAAAACGATAACTGAAAGATTGAGGAAGCTGTTAGTTCAGAAGAAATTGTCAAGGTTTGCTATAGAAGGGGCAGTATTGAAAAGCGCAGAAGGAGTGGGAACGCAAGAAATAATGGGTACGCCACAAGTGAATAATGATCAACGCGGGTGTGGATTTTGGCTGCGATGACGGGGTTCCGGAGGATTTCAGGAAGAGGTGGATTTCAGAACACCCAAGTTGGAGGGAACCATTTCACGGGGACAGGAATGAATTTGTACCATCAAGAGGACAGCTCACAGGGTGACTTGATGTGTTCAGTACTATTCGTGACACCAGACCCCCAAGAGGAACCAAGGGTTTATGTGATGATAGGAGGCAAATCCTTTTCTTTTCTTGTAGACACTGGAGTGAGTCGCTCTTGTATAAGGGAGGGAAAATATCCAATGTCAGGTATTGCCATGAATGCTCAAGGATTCTCTGGAGCTACGAATTTAGTTGCTATTACTGATAAATTACCTCTTTCTATAGGGGAATGTGACATGTCTGTCCCCTTGTTATACTTTCAACAAACGCCAGTTAACATTTTGGGTAGGGATTTAATGACGAAACTTAACATGACTATTTTATACAATGATCAAGGAATAATGTGCTCCACTCCAGGAAAACACGATTTAAATGTAGGAAAGTTTATATTAGAATTTACTGGACAAGTGGCTTTATGAGGAGTCCAGGTAGACCCAGAGGTTTTCATGTATTGGATGAACATTTTATTAACATGGCTATCTGGATTAGGAGGGAAGATTGTGAGGATACCTGAGTTTTTATTCAGGCCACAAGTACCTATGAATGAGGAAGAAGGGCAGAAATTGGAAGCAGCTATAGTACGAGGGGAAATAGCGATGCTTGATGCAGTATATGATGAAGGCAGAGCATGGAGGACAGTGATAGCTCTTGATGAAGGATACAGATTGACTGACCTAAAAGATGAAGATAAGTTCAGAGATGAACGTATAGACAATGAGGTAGTGTTTTTCATAAGCATCACATACTGGATAAAGATCGAGTAAGGGGAAATCCCACAGCGAATGGCGATAATGCGGCAACAACCAGCGTTCTTTCAGGAAGACCTAGAAAAGGTGCCAAGTGTGCTTTGGACCACAGGCCCATATGATGTAACCCAAATATAGGAGGAGGAGACCCTGACAAATGCCTGAAAGATCTCAAACCGAGATGGATCTATAAATTGGACAGTGTTTGCAATGGCCTCAATGTAGCAATCGAGTGGAGAGGCCTACTTAACAGATAATGCGTTTTTTCCTTTTCCTTCCATCCTGGTGTGGCACTAGCAGTGACATGATTTTTACTATAGGCATTTGTTTCCATGTGGGTTGGCAGTATACGTGAATTTAGGAGCTTGAACTGTAATATGGAACTGGAACCACACCATAGATTCCCTTTCTCATTTTTGTCTGAAGCACTCCAACCAGGAGTATCATGTTGTTTCACTACACCTAATTGATATCATGTGACCCAACAGTGTTTTGAAGTTTGAGTTTGGTATAATTGATCATTGACCCTGAAAAAGATACAAGCCCCTTTATGAATCTCTATTTATACACCTGAGACACCCCCTTTATAAACCTCTCACCAAAAAGAAAACTGTCCCTCCGATTTGTCTCCCATAGGGAAATATACATGCGACTATTGAGTTGCCTTTAGTGACTAAATTGATCCCAAGACACTAAATCTCGAGACCACACCTGAATGATATCCATTTCCGAATACGGTGAGGTTGGCATGCACATTATATGTATTGGGCCACACGCACCTCCATTAACTATGTAATCTGGTCTATATATACATAATTTTTTCTTAGGAATGCGTTAGTTGTGCAGTACCAGTCACGAAGGAGCGCAAGACGGGGAAACCAAATTTCTTCTATTTTACTATGTAGACATTGTGATAAGTTTGATGTCCACATTAAGAGTTTACATATTGCCCCTTATTCGTCTATCGCTGCAAATTAAACGTTGAGATTAGGTGTCCACTACCAGCGTATTAAGACATCACTGGTTGTTCCAAGAAGGCAGGCACATTAGTTGGGTTCTGCTTCACCGGTCTGCGCATGCGCGGAGGACAGCAGATGGGCAATCACCATAGCAACGGGCGTCGTAATGATCTGAAAGAAAACCCAGAGTTCGGTGCCGCAATCTACATGGACACGGCTACTGAACACAGGATTTTCCGAACAACAGAGGTAAGATTCCCTGCCTCCGCTCATAGCAAAAGGTTGCTACACTACCTAAGAGTTCTCACATATCATCACAACGCGGATTCAAATAGACGTTTTCATCTTTTCCCACAGACTACCCACGGTGCAGCCTCAGAAGCGGTCCCATGAAAGAGATCTCGCAGAGGATACATAACCCGACGCTTTCTCATATATTAACATAATGTGGATGAAAACACAGAAGTCCTCTTCACAGGCTAGCCGCGCTGCAGCCTCAGATGAGGCCCCATTGAAGAAACCTTGCAGAGGAAGCATCTATTTTTCAACCTTCTCTCTAACTTTTGTTAGGGTAAGATAATCATCATTATTAAACACGTATACTAGGACTTCCTGATCCTATTGACAATTAAAATATGGTGGCAACTAAATCTGTCCTTGCCTTCTCTCCACAGGGGCACATTGACCTGCGCTGAGATTATACCCCTAGACACGTTCCGTGCCGGTGTTGGTAAGAGATTTCCCTTTAACGAATCCCTTCCTGTACAGAGACATGTTCTTTAAACACTGACAGATCAAGTTAGTGCCCATTGCTGACCCAACGTGTGCATTTATTCACAGCCTCACATTCATTGTGCTTCAGCCCAGCACAAGAACTTAGACTGTGTGTGCTTCTACTTTCCGTGCATTGTTTCACTGTTTCACACCATGGTAAGTGGAAGCCCCTTTTTTTCAATCTTACCCACACATTGGATCTCAAGCTATTGATCTAGCTTATGTCATCCTTGTCCCGATAAGAGCACTCAAAATATTTCAGTTATCGTTTTCTAGAGACATACCACAGACAATGAGGTACCTTCAGCACAATTCACGTACTGATGAAGCCCGTTAGAGTGAAGCTTCCCAAAACGCAATAGGCTCAACACTTTTGTGTCGACTCTTTTTTGTTTCAATATGGCAACATGCAGAAAAAAACCTTTGTTTAAATTGTATTGTTTCATTGTAACCTTGTCCTAGAAGACGAGGAACTATATGTAAAAATGATCTATGATGGTAACTGTGTGTTTCTTTGTTTTTGAATGCGGAAGGTTCACTACATATGGGTTCACGGTATGTCATGTTTATAAATTGATCTGTAAAACACAAAAATATACTTGTTTGAAAAACTACTGAATGGTCAGTGCATTTTTTTTTTTTTTACTGTGGCTCGGTACAGGATCGCCCTGACCAATTGTTTATATATACCCATATGATGTAGGCCAATTAAAGGGCATAGGAGAGTTTTTAAAATAAAACTCAAGCCAGGAGCAATTTTACCCAGATCAAAACAGTACCCCATGTCTCGAAGCCGATTAGGGAATATTGAAGACTATTTCAGTGCTGATGAATCGGGGAATCCTAGAGCCATCGGAATCCCTGTGCAATACTGCGGTGTAGATGATTAAGAAATCGGAAGGGGGGTTGTGGAGATTTATTCAGGACTTGCACCCTCTTAATCAGATTGTAGAAGCAGAGTTTCCATTAGTTCCTTATCCTGCAACAATATTTTGTAGCATCCCAATTGAAGCTAAGTATTTCACGGTGATCGATTTGAAAAATGTGTTTTTCTTGATCCTATTGCACAAAGCCTCACAGGACCTTACTTCCTTTACATTTAGACAACAAAGACAAACCTACTCGTTTACCCCAAGTATACTGTGAGTCCCCGTCAATCTTTAGTCCTAAAGATGGATCTGGGCAACATCGAACTCAAAAGTGCGGTAATTCAGTACGTAGATGACACATTATTCTGCAGGGAAACTGAGGATGAATGTACTCTGTCCAGTTAATGACTATATTGGCAGATAAGGGATACAAGGTAGACAAGGAGAAATTACAATATTGCCAGGAAGAGGTGTCGTACACAGGTCAGTTAATTTCACACGAAGGAATGAAAGGGACACCTGAAAGAACTAGGGCTGTCATGAAGACGCCAAAACCAAATACAGTGAGGCAAATGCATCAGTTTCTGGGCTTGTGCAATTATTGCAAGGCCTGGGTGTTTGATTACAGCACATATACCAAACCATTTTTGCAAGCACTTAAAGCACAGGTTGGTGAAGAAAAGATAGAATGGACTGAAGAAATGGAGGAAGGATTTGAGGATTAAAAAGAGCAATCTTTACAGCTCCAGTTTTAGGAATTCCCAATTATAGCGAAGAATTGTATTTGTTTTCACACACCAATGGTTCAGTAATGACAGCGGTACTCACAAAAAGAACATCATTAAGGTATAAATATTTACCGTATTCTAGTGAGATTCCGGATCAATGCAATCAATCTTTGGCTGCTGCCGCATTTGCATTGAGAAATCCACAAGTATTACCATGGGCTGTTCTAGGACTCTCTACGTAGAGCACGCCTTATTTGCCATTCTAGAGAAACGCAAGGGTACATTGATGTCACAAAGAGCATCTGCATATGAGGTGATGATCTCTAATCCAGAGATCCAGGTAATGAGGTGTAAAATAGTGAACCCAGCCATATTTGTAGCCAAACCTGTAGCAGAAGATGATCATGTGCATGACTGCTCAAATTCTGTTTAATTGTATGATATACCCCATGTGAAAGAAAATGCTTTAGCAGGAGGGGAAATGTTCTTTATTGACAGTTCTTTGAAAATTGACCAAACTAGTGGGGGAGAGGCATTCAGGCTGCGCAGTTGTAAGACGCAGATTAAATGGTGAATTTAATGTATTGGCGAATGCAAGGCTGTGTCTCTTTTTTTAGCACAAGCGGCAGAATTAGTAGCGCTTATTGTTGCACTAAAAAAACACAAAGGGTAGGAAGTGACGGTGTACAGTGACTCTGCCTAAGTGAAGTCAACCGTACACATAGGGCTGTCATGTTGGAAGAGGAGGGGTTACATCCGCGCAGACGGCACTCCAGTGCAACATGCATCTTTATTGGACAGGCTCATTAAGGCACTACAACTCCCAGTAGCCATAGCAGTAGACAAATGCACAGTAAATACAAAACGAACAGATCCTCTCTTGAGGTAACAAAGCCGCAGACTTGGAAGACAAGAGCCGCATATTCTCCAGAAATGTCCGGTTTCGATACTGAAAATGTTAAAGTAGTATTGCGTAGAAGCTTGCTGCTGCAAGTGGTATTTAATATGCTGTCAATTACACAGCTAATAAAGATACAGGGGAGACCCCCACAAGAAGAGCAGTAGCTATGGTGATGATGGTGTTCTTTATCCCCCACAGAAGCATTATGGAGACAGGACAGCACTGGAAAGCCAATGATGCCAGCAGCATTATTAAAAGTCACACTCAAGCAGTTGCATTACCCCACGCATATAACCAGAGAAAGTCTTGCTGCCACGATTGCAACAAGACTGGTTTGTTCCCAATTTATTGGAACACGTTTCACAGTTCATTGTGAATTGCATTGTGTGTCAGAAGTTCACAGCTGGGCATACACTGAGAACAATCAGAGGGGGTAATACCGCGACCGAATGGTCTGCAGCATTTGCATATAGATAAAGTCGATATGCTGCAGCCATGTAATGGATACAGGTATCTATTAGTAGTGGATCGAAGCCCGTCCGTGTACACACTGTGATGCCACTTGCGCAACGAAGATTCTAGTGCGCAAAGTACTTCCAAGATGGGGTGTGTGCGAAGTATTGTGGTCCGATAATGGACCACATTTTGTCAATGAGCTATTTGAACAAATAGGACTTCCATTGAGTATAAAACACAAGTGTTGTCTGATTATCCTCAAGCAAACGGGATGTGAGCGACTCAATGGCCTCTTAAAAGGATAGCCAAGATCAGATTGACTTTGAAAAAGGGATGGCTATATTGCATACTCCTAGCTTTATGTGCCCTTCGAAATCACCATCTTACGCCCCATGAGTTAGTGACAGGGCGTTGAATGAGGACTCCTATAACGCCCCCATCTAGTGTCAGGAGTGATGCCCAGAGTGTAGCGAAGACTCTAGGTGATGGAATGCACGATTATTTGACATGTATGACTACCAGTGTTTTTCATTGCAGATCAAGTTAAGCATCGGAGGGGGGGGGGGTCAAAGAACACAGGACAGAACAGTAGCCAACCTGAGTGAATTACTGCCACCAACAAAATGTTATGTTGGAGACCAAATCCTTATAAAGAACTTTCCCGGCAGATGGCACAAGCCTAAGTTTGATGGCCCCTTAAGTGTTGAAGAAGTCTCCCCTTCTGCCGTTAAGGTATCAGGAAGAATAGCTTGCTTACATTTAGGAGCCGTAAAATTCTGCAAAGGCAAGACCCTCCCTCCAGCACTTGTTGACCAAGAAGCAAGACAAGAAGAAGAATTTCTGCATGTGCAGACTATCGATAACCAAGAAGGAGGACAATAAAACATTGTGCGATTAAGCACACATTTCATTTGGACTGGAATTCATTGGACTCTCCTTAAACGTGTAGCAGGAAGTGTATGGACTTGCAGAGGATTCCAGAGGTTAAACGTACTTGCTAGAAATGTTTTGAAGAAATAATTATTGCATCAATACTATGCCTGAACGTCAGTTTCTGATTAGAAATTGGAAGAGAGATCAATACCCAGATTCATTTCGAGGAGCATATCTGTTCCAAGGATAATATGATACCCATCGTCAGTGACACACATCGGCTTTTAGTTGCTATTTTTGTGTTTTTATAATTCTGTCTTAACCTGCTCTTGTTAGGAGAGATGTTAACATTCACACTTTTCTTCATGACCCAAAAAATGGTCCAGTTATAAGAAGACTCCTGATTGTGATAATTGAGAAAATTGTGCAGTTACGAATTTAAATTGAATACCTGTATTAAAATGATGTGTGAAGAAGATAATGCGATTATAGAAGAGCATGAGTTCCGCAAGTGTTGGGATGGCACACCAGATGTTTTTCTAGACTTCTATGTCTGATATGGGAAACATTACTCACCGTAATCGTATTTCTGATGCTTGTATCTGCTTTGATTCACATGCTGTGCATAGCCTGCCATCTAGTGGAAGCTGCAGAGTATTAGTTGTTTTCGAAACTCGAAAAGGGACGTCGACAGGGCGTGCCAGTAATACTATCCCTAGTGTGACGTCCACTGTACCCATGATCCCTCACGCATCGAGGTCACTCAGATTGTATTTTTTCTGACATGAGGTAGCATGAGGTGTAGCGTGAGTAGAGCTATATCTAAGCAGATGCTTATCAGACCAGCTCATAAGCATCCATGTGCCTTCTCTCCGAGGGGAGGAAGGGTGGGTCACATGTGAATCTAAGCAGATACAAGCATCAGAAATACGATTACGGTGAGTAATGTATCCCTTCTGAGGCTTGTGGAATCTGCTTAGCTCACATGCTGTGCATAGACTAGCGAGCAGTGGAAGAAGGAGGTGGGATGTGAGAAGGTTTATGCACAGATAAGTGCCTTAGAACTGCTTGTCACACTTGTGTATCTGTCTTGGAATGGGTGTCAATGCAGTAGTGCTGAGTGAAAGTATGTATAGAGCTCCATGTAGCTGCTTTGCAAATACTGTCTAGAGGAACATTTGCAATGAAAGCCAGTGTGGCCCCAGTACCTCTTGTGGAATGGGCCCTGGGCGTAAAAGGCAGTGCCTTAATTGAAAGGGAAAAGCACAGTTGGATACATCTGACTATCCACCTTGAGATGGCGTTTTTAGAGACGCGATCTCCTTCTCTGCCTGTCGCTATGGAGACAAACAGCTGATCTGTTTTTCTTAGCGGTCTGGTCTTGTCTACGTAGTAGAGGACCGCCCTCCTCACATTTAGTATGTGGTGTTTTACCTCAGCAGAGCTTTTGGTTTCTTGGAAGAAAGCCGGTAGTTCGATAGACTGGTTAACGTGGAATTTTGAAATAAACTTAGCTGAGAACCTAGGGTGAGGTTGTAAAACCAGTTTGTCCTTATGTATAATAAAGTATCCTGCACTGACAGAGCTTGGATTTCACTGACCCTTCTTATGGAAGTGATGGCTACTAACAAGGCAGTTTTATAAGTCAAATGTTTGAGACTAGATTTGTGCATGGGCTCAAAAGGGGGGGCCCATGAGCTTAGTAAATACCACATTAAGGTCACAACCTGGTGGTGGGTTTGAAATTGGAGGGTGGAGTCACTTTACCCCTTCCATAAATGCCTTGACCACTGGCACTTTCCACCATGACACCTTGTTCTGAGAAGTGGTGTATGCTGATAAAGCTGCCAGGTGTACTTTAAGTGAGTTGAACACTAACCCTGCATCCAATAGGTGGAGCATGTAGGTGACGACATCAAAAAGAGTACAGTCAACTGGGTTGATTTGCTTATTCTGGCACCAAATAACAAATCGTTTCCATTTATCATAGTAACAGTGCCTTGTGTTCGGTTTTCTTGACTCTTTCAAGATATCCATACATCTCTGGGGTAAATTGAGATGTCCGAACTCTGACTTAAGGAGCCATGCTGCGAAGTTCATTGAGTTGGGTTGAGGATGCACTGTTAGCCCCTCTTGCTGGGAGAGTAGGTCGTACTGGCACTTCACCTCACTGATGAGGCCCAACAAGGATGAAACACTTGTATGGGGTTGCTTTTGGTACTCTTGTTCAGAGAGGAATTGCCATAGCATTTCGGTGCTGGACTGCCCATGTGGGCGGGACAAAGACTGATATGCAAATGGATATTTCCCATCTGTGAAAGGTACAGTGAGCAAAAAGCGTGTGCTGCAAACTCTCATCTCAGCACAGGTTATCATGCCATGTTCTTTCTGGAGAGGAGCGCCTGCTACCTTATTTAAAATACGTACTGGCACGGGAGTTTGATTGGATCGCACACCGCCAGCTTGCGTAGGTGTGGAAACCATGGTTGTCTCGCCCACATAGGAGCAACTAGGATGAGCGTCATCGGTTCCCTGTGGATCTTGTTCACCACCTTCCTCACCAGTGGGGTTGGTGGAAAAGCATAGGCAAACATTCCTGACCAATTCATCCATAGGGCGTTCCCCTTGGAGTCTGGTTGGGGGAACCTGGATGCGAAGTCTGGGCACTAACGATTTTCGCTTGTGGAGAATAAGTCTACAGTTGGAAAACCCCACATGGAAAAGAGGTTCCGTGTAGACGCCACTCGTGTTCTTCTGGCAGGGGGTCTCTGCTCAGCAAGTCTGCTAGAGCGTTGAGTTCCCCTGGAACATGTTGAGATGCCAGGAACATCTTCTGTCTGAGTGCTCATTTACAGATTTTCTGTGCAAGTCTGGATAGATTTGGAGAACGTGCCCCCCCCCCTGTTTGTTGATATAAAACATTGCGGTGGTGCTGTCTGTTAGGATCTGCACCGACAGACCTGTCAAATGGGGTTCGAATGCTTGGAGGGCTTTGAACACTGCTAGAAGTTCCAGCACGTTGATGTGGTTCTGCGCCGTGGGGTGAGACCAGACCCGGAGCTGTGTGGTGCAGGTAGTGCGCTCCCCACCCCGCTAGTGAGGCATCTGTTGTGACTACTGCTTGTATCTGTGAATCATAGAACGGTTTCCCCTTAGTCAGATTCTCTCTCGTCCACCAGGGAAGATTTTGTACTAGTGTTGGCGAAACGACCACTAGATCGTCCCACTGACCGCTTGCCTCAGACCATTGTTTTGCCAACCACTCCTGTATGGGACGCAGGTGCGCGTGGGCAACCAAGTAAATGCAAGATGCCATCATGCCTATTAAACGCATTGCTCTGCATACACTTATCTGGCGGCCGGCCTCATAGTGTGGTATTTGCAGTAACAAGTTCTTTACTCTCTCTTCTGAGGGAAAGACTAACCCTTACTCTGTGTTTAGAATAGCTCCTAAGAACTGTTTGGAGGTGCTGGGCACCAGACTTGACTTTTTCTCGTTGATCGAGAAGCCCAATTGAAAGAGGAGGTTGATTGTTGTCTGAATGTTTTGTCTGCAAATCAGAGGTGATTCCCCTATTATGAGCCAGTCGTCCAAGTAAGGGTACACTGGGATTGCATCCCTGCGCAGGTGCGCTGTCACCACCGCCAGTACCTTGTTGAAAACCCTTGGAGCCGAGGCTATTCCGAAGGGCAGCACCTTGAATTGGTAGTGCTGGTTCGCTATCTTGAAACGCAAGAACCTTCGGTGCGCTGGAAACATTGGAATATGAAAATAGTCATCTTTCATGCCCAATGTTGCCATGTAATCCCCCTTTTTTAGAAGCGGGATTACTTCTTGTAGCGTGGTCATGCAGAACTTTTGTGGCTTGACACACTTGTTTGCAGGCCTTTAAATCTAATACAGGGCGCATTGTTAGATCTTTTTTGGGCACAAGGAAGTAAGTTGAATATATGCCCCTATTTACCTGGTTGGCTGGGACCACTTCTATGGCGTCCTTAAGTTCTGTAATGGCCTGTAGAAGAATCAGTTGTTGATCTTCGAAGTGTACCTTTGGTCTCGGGGGATGATCGCAAGGTGTTTGAAGTTCTACACAGTAGCCCCCTGCTACCGTTGACAGCACCCATCTGTCTGAGGTAATACCCTCCCATGCGTGGGTGAAGTTGGAAATTCGTCCTCCTACTGGAGATGCATGGGAGGGTACCTGGAGCGGAATATCACTTGCTCTGTGGTGGTGGTCCACCTCGAGCTTGGCCTCTGCCCCGAGTACCACAACCTCTTCTTTGTCCTCTTGGGTAGCCCTGAAAGGACTGTCCCTAGTTGGTGTTGTAGGAACCCTGGCCCTAGTTATATCCCGATCCCCTCTGGGAATTCTGTCCACGAAAGCAGGGAAAATTGCTGGTGCCCCTCTGCCCTGTGGGTTTGTTTCGTGAGTTGGCCTAAAGACTTGAGTGTTTCATATACGTCTTTAGCCGTTTTTAGTGCGTCTTCTACTGCCTTGCCAAAGAGCACATCTTTTTCCACTGGCATATTTATTAAAATGGCCTATGTTTCCGGCCTGAAGCACGCTTGCCTTCGCCAATCTGGTCTCTTGATGATAGTGCCCTCAGCGATGATTCTACCCGCGTTGTGTGCTGCATCAGAATTTGACTTTAGAAGACAAGTCCACACCGCTCTACCATCTGCTGCCACCTGAGCTAATTGGGACTTAATCGGGTGCGGATGACAGTAATGCTGAGACCTCATCCCACTTGTGGCAGTTGTAGCTCGCCAGAAGTGTAGCATTATTCAAGATGCGGGTTTGGTAGGCTGCAGAAGAGGCTAATTTCCTGCCCATTGCGTAGATGTTTTTGCTCTCCTTGTCCGGAGGAGCCTCGGAGGAAGCAAGGGGAATGCCTGCCCTTTCGTATGGTAGTGACCAATAGGGAGTCCGGTCTTAACTGGCCTCTTATATAAAGAGGGTCAGAAGGTCCAGGTCTACACATTTTTTCAACACGCGGGTTAACGGCCCGTGTGAGGTTGGGTGCTTCCAAAGAAGGTTGGATTCTGCGTTGTACAGACTTCAAAATTGGAATGAATTGGCCCACTGTCTTTTTATCTCCCAACAATTGCTCAGCAAAGTCTGTCTTCTACCACATCCTGGGTATCTATGCAGAAGTGTTCTGCCGCTTTTGTTAGAACTTCGTTGAGTACGGGTTGCTTATCTATAGGAAAGTCTACTACTCGAGCCTCCCGATTAACGGGTGGATCCAAGGAGTACATGTTGGCCTCCTGGTCTGGGTCTTCATTGTCCCCCTCATAGAATTCGTCTAGCTCGTCATCCATAAGTTGAGGATCAGATGTATCAATAAAGGAAACATCCTCTCCTTCTTCTGAACTAATCTCAGGGTTATACAGGTCTACAACTCTGCCCTGAATTGGGATGTCAGTATGAACCCTCTTAGAAGGAGGTTGAGACACAGGGGGTCTAGAGCTCAAAGGGGCTGATGTAGGTATGTGGACTGAAGGCTTATAAGCTGATCAGGGTGTTTTTGGAAGAAGTTACCAATGAAGGTCATCCTATGCATGACTCTGTCAATGTCCTCGGCTGACCACTCTTTCGAGCTTGGAATGACCATTTCGGGCTCCTAGTCGGGAAGGCCCATGTCTAAATTAGTGGGTGGGATAATCTTAGGTCTAGGGTCTTTGGGCCTAGTGTCTTAATCTTTCCCCTTGGATAGGCTTTCTGTATGGGAGGACTTGTGTCTCATGGTGTTTGTCCCCACCCTGGGTCCCAGAGGAGGCTGACTTCTTGGGCCCTGATGTCTTAGTAACAGAAGAACGTTGAATTTCGTGTGTGGGGGCCGAGGTTTCGTCTGTGGGCGAATGGGCCTCGGATGTTGTTTTCCGCGAAGCACCCTTGCCGTCTTTTGATGTCTTGGCGTCTTTCAATGTTTTACCGTCTTTCGATGCTTTAGCTCTGTCATGCGGCGATCCAGATCTAGATTGCCCAGAGGACAGGGATTGGTCGACCGTTCTCGGAGTGTCGAGCGTTGTCGAGTACTCAAAGAATCTTTTGAGTGTCGACTGGGGGTTGTGTCTTTTGTGGTGTGTGTAGTTGGAGCGCTACCGCCGCCGGGTGTAGTCCCCACAACATGGCCGCCGGCCTGTCCTGTGGGGTCGAGGGCTTGCGCTTGGGTAGCATCCACTACTTTGGTGCCCTCACCGTCCGAAAGTGCGGCGTCGCTGCCATCGCTGAAGGCTCATTCCACTTCCATGGCCTCGAGTTGCTTGGCGTGGTGGGCCCAGCGCTTAGTTGAACGGTCTTTCAATGTCTTAGGCTTGAAGAGCCTACATGCTCGACAAGACGTCTCGCTGTGATCTCTCGGGAGACAGAAGTTACACACAAGATGTTTGTCTACCCAGGGGAATTTACGGTTGCACTTAGGGCAAAACGTAAATGGTGTGTTCTCCATAATATTGGGTAAGGGTGACGGCAGCTGGGCCAACAAAGTGTAGGAAGGGGAGAATATGCATTCTACTAATGGCCTCCTAATAATGGCCTCCCTCCCCCTCTTTCCCTACTGTCTGGGCAACCGAGGCCCGGGCGGCCTTCCAATGCCGTTCGGTCCATCGCAATGATTTTCAACGGTAGTCTTCTTTCCGATTCTTCGGTGTAGTGAAACGAGGTCGAAGAAAGGATAGAAAGAAAAATGTCTTATTTCACAAAGTCAATGGTTAATTTGCCGAAAGGAACTCTGCTATACGTGTCCGTCTAGCATGGCGGGAAAAACAATCTGAGGGACCTCGACGCGTGAGGGATCATGGGTATAGTGGACGTCACACTAGGGATAGTATTACTGGCACGCCCTGTCGACGTCCATTTTCGAGTTTCGAAAACAACTGGAATACTCCGCAGCTTCCACTAGATGGCGGGCTATGCACAGCATGTGATCTAAGCAGATTCCACAAGCCTCAGAAATATATATATGCCCGTGTGTTTTCTTTTTCTTTCTGTAACTTACATTTCGAAGCCTCTATTATCCTATTGGCCCCATTGGAAAAAACACCTATGATTTTTCCTAGTAGGAGTACTAATTATGATCATTTCTTTGACCTCTATTGGCATGTCAGAAGACATAAGAGTGATGCAAAAGAAGATAATGAGGGGATAAATGCATATCTTGATAAAATCAGCTAACCTGGGGAATAATATGTGGTACCAACACATGAAAAAGGTGGGGGAGAGCGCATCTGATGAGAATTGCTACGTCTGCTCTTTCATCCCCTATGCCATGAATACATTAAAAACCATCATTTCAAAGGACATGTCAGCGCAAGATGTGAGGTGCCTCAGTCAACTAGCAGCATGTACTACCAGGGGACAGTTTCAAGGGAACTGGGCAACCTTGTGATGAAGATAGTCCTTTCCATACCAGGATGATTATATCAAGACAACACAAATGGAAAAAGAGCATGCATGGACAGGCAGGATGCTTGTGTATACTGCTGCAGGACAGGATAAGGTGATTGTTGAAGAAACGAAGAGAATGAACTGTTCTGACATGATGGGAAAGACTGGAATGCCTGGATTCGGAGAACGTTCACAGCTGCTAATTTATGGACGAGCGAGTACAACCAAAGGATAAGATGGAGTGATGTCCTGCGCAGCTCAGCTGCTGAGGAAGGAAACGGTACAAGAGGTATCGAAGGTGAATGATGAGTGTCTAAAGTCATGGACCAAATACTCTAAACTGCTGTCATGGGTGGAAGATGAAGCAGACCCAGTGTCTGTAGTCCCACTGGTTAATGCAACACTCTGCTTCCGGAAGCGAGGGAAAAAATGTATTCGGACATAATAAAGCGTGCAAGAATACAATTGAAGTTCCAGGAATGAGGAGAGGGACAGCTGTTTTGATGGATCGATATTGGGCCTGCAGATCTACAGCATATATGAGTGTGTTCCTGCTTACATATCCGTGTTCCAGCATTGGTGATCCCTCAGAGTGATCTGAAAATTGACGAGTTTCCAAAAGTGAACGATCACCTGAGAAGGAGGTCACTAGAACTCTGGCGGATGAAGAGAGGGAATTATTTCTCACAAAAATCACTAACGACTTATGCAACATTCCTGATGAACACAAATTGTTCAGCAGGACTGCAGTGATGTTCACATCTATGTTCATGCCTGGAATCCAAACAGTGGTGAATGCCAAATTGCTGCAGGTCACCAGCCACTATAATAGGATGTAATGCCCTAAAAGAAGAGCTGAGGGCCATAAGGTTGATGACCCTCCAGAACATATATGTCCTCGACATAACAGCAATGAAAGGAGGTGTTTGTGCCAAGATCGGGCCATCATGTTGCACATTTTTACCATCTCGTGACGGAGAGAATGGGACTTTGGCGGAGGCTATATCGATGTTGACAGATCTACGCGTATAAATGGTGGATGAGACAGAGGACATTGGACACGATAGTTAGTTCGCACTACTGTTCTCATGGATTCCATATTGGATGGCAAATCTTTTCAAGTTCCTTGGAGCAATATTGGTAATAATATTTGGATTCTGTATAAGTATAATAATTGGACAGTGTCAGAAAATGGCAAAGAAAACAATGGTAATGAAGATCATGATTGACGCAAAGGATGAACCAGAAAACAAGGTGCTGACCGATAATGCCATCAGAGACTACATAAAAGCAAGTATTGTGGCACTTAAAGGAACAACATTCTGGCATCCAAAGGATCATATGAATTATGTGGGACATTGGGTCTTCTGTACCCCAAATGGACAATGCAGTTAGATGACCTTGAGTGTGGATTAACAAAATAAAACAGCGGGCACCCTTAGGGAGGTGACCGATATGGACGCCCAATAAACCTTTCTTGAAGAGCAAGTACAAAGAAGCAGAAAAACTTGAGGAAGTTGTCAAGGACGTGACCAGAGGGGGGAATGTAGAGGAGCAGATGTATGCATCCGCAGAAGATCCCGCCCCACCTCCTTTGTATTGGAGAGATGAGACCGTGCCTTGCCTGACACCGGCTATTGTACCAATACCGTAGCGCCTATTTGGAAGGAGATAGCCATTGAGACAACCCTATCGAATGTACCTTCGAGTTGATGACAACCTACAGGAGGAACTCCCTGAAGGAATAGGAGAAAGAGCTAAGAAAATTAACTGATGACATCATATGAAAGTGTGCACAACGTCCTGAGGTACTGAATGAAGATGATCTATGGATCCTATAGAGCAAAGGACGAAGTAAAGAACTGAGTGAACTATCAAAGTGGAAAAGACAAAGATTACAAGTTAACAAAGTGCTGCAGAAAACAGAAGTTCAATAAATGTACAGACGCTGAAAAGCAATAAAGATCAAGCTATTGTATAGGCTAGCTAAGAGTAGTGAATAGAATGCAGGCAAAGCCGCCATTGTATAGAAACTGGACATTGGTATCCTGAAATAGCCAAAAACCATGGAAGGGGAATGAAAAGCTGTGTCACATTAGAATAACAGGCTCCTGAAGATGCATGGTGAGGCTGTCTGGCCTGAAGTCATAATCCTAGAAATCTAGGTCCGCTATCTACTCTGCAGAGAATGAGTGTGCAGAGGATGAATCCTCTCACGTTAAAGTGCAAGAAAGAACACAAAGGATGCCAAGTGTTAATTCATTTGAAGAATTTAAAAGCTGCAGAATAGACCAAATCGTGGCCTCTTGTAACGTGAGCCAACAATGGAAATGGTTTGAGTTACAGACATGATAGCGAGTGCCCTCACTCCCGTGCATTATCAGGATGTGAATACTCTGCAAGGCCAAGTACAAAGACAATTTCATGGCAGAAGGCATGTGTAATGAGAGATGTTGGGCTAATTGGGTGGTGATGTATCTGCATGTTCTATTTCCCTGCACCTGGGTCTTGGCTTACGTGCTGCTAAATGAACCGAATGTTCCAGACATGGCACAAGCGTCCCAACCAATTGTATTAGTCAGTATAATGAAGGACCTTATAGTTTAGTAGACCAATGAACACAATGTAACTAGTGTTTCTGAAATGACACGGATGAAGAGGTAGGCATAAGTTGTCCACCTGATATCAGACAGCCAATAACGATCGTAGCTTCTATATGATTGTATATCTAGATGTTTCCCTTAACCAATCCCAACCCTTGATAGTTTTTTCACTATTGCCACGTAGTATGACGTCACTCTGATGCATAATGAAGTATATTTTCTGTGGAAATCATTGAGAGACTGAGCGTACGTCTCTTGATGTTCATTGTAACCTCCCTGTTTTAGATAATTGTTAATAAAACAGTGACTTGCCATATTCTTGAGTTTTTGCGGTTATTTGGACTCCGAATTATTCTGGTGTTATCCCAACCTTTACCATATGCACGTTCCAAGGGCCATAAGCTAATTTCTATGCACAATATTGGCCTGCTCTGGCACTAGAGCATTAATGTATTTCTTAATGTATATTCCCTGGGACTAACCCAAGTCTATCATGTATAACCCTCCATCAATTGGTATTAAGCTCATCCAATCATCCACCCTCATTGGAAAGGCACCCTGCACAGGGACTGCTGCTATCTGGAATGCAACGATGTAGAGCATTTCCATTAAAAATGACCTCCCTAATCTTTAGTACTTTGACAGGTCAAAAGGAGGACGCAGACTTTGTGAACATTTTCAACTGTGCTATGAAATACTAGTCAGAAAGATCTAGCTATCCCTATCGCCATGGGGTGTTCCCTACTGTGACAAATCGTGGAATTCTGTCACTTCTCAGGGGGAGCCTTTCACTGGGAGGCTAGTGTGATGAATCTGATAGACTCATCACTGTTTTCTCAGTGGTGACCTCCACCCAATTGGCCAGGGGACGGCAACCACTACCTGATCTTGACCCTTGGGGCAGCTGTATGAGGAAGGGGGGAGACCATCTCTGGGGAGATACCCTGAATCCATCGGGCGAGACAGTATCCCCCTTTCCCCTTACAGGATGAATCTGCCATTTGTAACAATCTAATGGCCCATTGTGATATTTTCCCTCTTTCACCCATAGAGAATAGTGGAAAGCTTCGGTCACATCCCAAGTTCAAGTCTCAACTAGCCAGCCCTGTAAAATTATGAAAGACACTTTTTCCAGCTCCACATACTCTTCTTGCAAACATAGTTTGACATTCAAACCTATGGCAAACATTTTTACAAGATTGGTTTTAAAAAAGGACTACTGTCCCCACAATCCCCACAACACTGGGACGAAGAGGAGAGGAGTAATAATCACTTCCACTGTTGGCAATATAGTCCTTCCCCGAATCCTATTGGCAAGAGCCAATAAAAAAAGGTAGAAAGACTCAGGAAGTGTGTGTGAGGCCCTTCCTGTATGACCTGGCTGCAGAACTCGTGTGCCAGAAGGGAAGGAACTTTGGACTGCTGTTTGGGCCAGAGAAGAGGGGAAACCCTTGCACCCCAACTGCCAAAGGGGAGCTGGGAGCTGCTGGAGAAGCCAAGAGGACCAGCCTGGCTCCTCCAGAAAGAAGGGGCACTCCTGGACCTTAGCAGAGTGCTACAGCTCAAAGTTAACTGGAAGGTTTCTCACAGAAACGGAAGCCAGGGAGAGGGATTCCCATACATGCTGCAGCAAGAGCAGTGCAGGAGAGGACGGTAACCTCCAGGCATAGGCTCGCGAATGCGAGATACACAAAGAACGTTATCGGGAAGGAGGGACGCTGCAGACAAGCAGGAAAAGCCATGAAGACACGAGGAGCTGAGCAGAAGCTCCTGGTTGTCGGCCTGCTCGTGGAAGCAGCGTTCATCAGTCCAGACCGAAAGAGAAAGCCAACATCTGACCGTGGAGCTGCACACAATGCTGGAGAGACTACCGCTGCCTCCAGGGTAGTAGCCGAATCAAGCAGCTTGTCCACAAAGGCGCAGGCAGAGTCGGAAACTCTGTAAGAGACCAGTGAGTCTACCCAAACAGCTGGGGACCCCAGAGCATTCTGATAAGCACGCCAGCCAGCATTTGATAAATATGAGATTAACTATGAAAAGAGCATGAGAATATTGTAATGCAGCATTAACCCAACAGCCAATAAGAAGAATGTTTGTATGATATGATATGATATGGCATTTGTAACGCGCCTATACACAAGTGTTTCAAGGCGCGAAATGTCCAGACGCGAATATCCAGACAAGACACAGTACCAAGATAACTCAATTCAGTACAGGTGCATGAGATACCAGTGTTGGGGAGAAGTTGAGCAAGTGCTACCATAGAGAAATATACCAGATATGCCATTTATTTATGACCAAGGAACACTGAATCAATTGAGAAGTTCTATCATGCAAGTACACCAGACAGTTGAAGCTATTTGAAGATTCCTGCAGGAGAGTATACCAGGGAATCTGAAAGCAATTCTAAAAGAAATCCTGGCAGGCAAGTATACCAGGTGGATGAGATTGAGTGAAGATTCCTGGCAGGGGAGTACATCAGGCAATTTGCAGAGTTAATGGACATTTTATTGAAAAACTGTTGCAAACCTTGGGATTTGAACAAGAGCTTTGTCAGTCCAGTGAAGAAACAAAGGATTAGTTAAAGTGGATCTTTTAAGAAACCAGAGGAAGGGGACCACCCTCTGGATTCAAGGGTCTCTACATTGGAGAACATTTTTGTTGAAGTTATATTAGGTTTTGGTTTTGAACACTTTTTGTTAACATCAAGAAAGACATTCACTTGCACCCTTTTATTGGTGGTTTATTAGGGCGATGGTCAGGATAGGACGTTTTGGACACAAGGACAGCTTTTCAGTTACTGACTTGCTGGTGTTGACTGATCCTTTTAGTTTTGATTTTTAGGTAGGGAAATTCCTCTTAGGATAGGGCCAGTTAGGCAGTTTCCCAACCCATTTTTGTTTTAATAAATGTCTTTACTTAAGAATATGAATACTGTAAGAAACTCCTGGTGACAACAACTAAGACAGACACAAGTGATCACAATTCAAGGATGTTTTTTGAACAATGAATGCAGGGTGGAAAACACCTAATTTAAACCTAAATCTAAGATGGGAGCAAGAGTCGACCATCAAAAGAAAAATAAGGCAGTCCTAGTGGCATCGAGTCAAATAAAAAAGGCCTCTACTAAGAAACCTATTGCCAAACTGTCAGGTGTATCGACCCACGTTCAAGTTATTATGCTGCAACATTTGGTGCTGTGGGGTTAGAAAATCAAAGATGGCTGAAAAGCCCACACTTGCCCCAGAATCCAGGAAAACGGCGCAGTTTTTGCGTACACCAAAATGGTCGTCTGACCTGCCACCCACCAGTGCGAGCGTGATGGGCCAGAAGCGCCATGAGCGAAATCAGTGCAAAGGAATATGGTGCTGTTCAAAATCTGTTTTAATTAATGTCAAAAATTGCTAAAATCATGGGCACGAAACCACCAGACAAAAATCCAACTTCTGGTTGGGTGTTCTACATTACTCTACTGCAGAATCCACATTAATGCAATGTTAGAAAGGATCATATGATATCAAGTAAAATCCCGTTTTTGAAATGTATTAATTCAAGACAGCTCCCAAAAATGGGTGCAGTACCGGCGCTTGACACTAACCGGCGCTAGCGATATAAACTCTGACAGGAGACCAGTATTTCAGGAGATTCACAGCATCCTAAACTAGCTGAGACTTCAAAGCCTTGCTGGTCCATGGAAAGCCTTCACACCTCAGAACTTCACACAAGAAAGCAGGAAATCACATGTTTCTGTTAACCAAATGGAGGAGGGCACCCTGGACTGATGCCCTGCTAGCAGGAAAAACCAGACAAAGGAGGCCTTCCACTGAATAGGATATGCTGATTTGAGGTGTAATTGTCAACAGTTGCTCTGGGGGAAGGAAAGACATTTGATCTCTGAGTCAAGCCAAGTTCCCGGGGGCGGGGACAAGCAAATGGGTGTACTGAAGGAGAGGCAAATGTATGTTTTATTAAATTGCTTATGAAATATTTTATGAAGCCGACAAAAATGTAAAATTTGGAGATTCTTAATATGAAAAATGTACCTACAATTTGAGACTAAACTCCACTCCGTACGATGTTCTGAGACAGAACCCCACAATTTATTAATGCTGCAGACACTGTACTTACACTAGATAATTGAAAACAGAGAGGGGGTGTACCTCCGGGGAAGATTTGATGAAAAGCCAATATGGCGAAACCCACTAAAAAGTGCAAAATGTTTTCATTTCTGAACCCAAGCTCTTAGAAAGACCAGGGTTGATCAGAGACCTGTCTTAATTCATCTATCATGTGTACATGTATTATGAACAACTTGTGTACCTTGGAAACATGTTTGATTATGAAAAATTGGGTTCTCAGTAAAAGCAAAGGGGCGTTTCTTCAATAGATTGCAAAATGTAGCAACACTCTGACACACAACTCTGTTCTCCAGTGAGAGCACAGAAAATCCTTTAACCTATCAGGATCCTCAGAGGGTTGGGCATAGAAAGTCAGCCTTCCCACCCACTTTAAAAAGACATAAAAAGAGCCACTGAGGCCCAGGTAGACATTAATTTTCCACTTCAAACTGATTTCTTGCAAAGCGCTTTGCCGGGAGACTCCAGACTTCAAATCCAGACAGATCCAGAGACCAGAACTTAGAATTCAGACTCCAGAACTTAAAGCAGAGGGGCCAATCCACAAGCTGAATCCTTTTCAGCAGGCCTCAAAATCTTTTGCAACCTGATATTCAACAGCCGGGCGAGCTGTTTGATTCTGGCTAGAACCCTGTGCCAGTACCCAGAAAGCAGAGCTGTATCCAGAACCGCAGACCAGACCCAGACCAGACCGGTGTGCAGTGCCGATAGAAGACCAGACCGCTGTGCAGTGCCAAGAACTTTTGCCAGACCAGACCAGAGGCCACACTGTGAGCAGAACCAGTGCCAGAGACCATCCGGGGCGAGTGAAGTCTAAACCTGACCATATCTTGACGGCCTATTTCAAAATTACGAGCGAGTATCCTGAGAACTGTGCTGAACCAATCTCTTAGTTTAAAATAATCTAATTCAAACCATTTCAACCTATTTAGAACTGCATAGAAATCGTGTGTCCATTCTGTGATTTCAAACCTGTGAAAGTATCATTTGTCATTTGAATCTTACTTTATTTCTGAGAATCTACCTCCAGTAAATCGTCCGGCTGTCACCTACCCTGAATCTCCTATAGGGAGTTAAAATCAATTTAGCATATTTTTCACTTCATTGCAAATCACATTTAAAAGTATTTCTGCCTGTTTAAAAGCATACCGGTTGTTCTAAGCTTGCTAGGGGGGAACTGAACTGCTTTTGATTGTATTCCTGAAAACTGTTTGCTCTTTTCCATCTCTTTATATTGCATAGGGGGGAGTGAATTGTCAAAAGAAAAAGTGATCATATTATCTCTTGTTGAAACCATATCAGTTTATTTCTGTGCTGCATTCTTTTCCATCATTGCATTTCCTTGAAACCATAAAAGTATTCTCAGCTACCTTATCCTTTCTATACCAACTCCTAAGTAATTAAAAAAATGTGCTAGTGTAATATTATCCATTGTTTTTTTTTTTGTTGATGAAACATTTTTTATTATCATTTAATCACAACAAACAAAACAACCAAGACCAAAAACAAAAAGGGAGGAACAAGAAAAAGACGAAGCAATTACATCCACTTGGCCGGCCCGGCCCACCTTACAATAACTGTCTTGCATCACCATCTTCATGGAGTACAGTCACGAATCACCTTATAAGTGTTCAGGGTGATGTCCACGGAGTTCGTATACCTCAGGACCCTCCCTCCTCCCATGCCGCCCATATTTTGAAGGCCTTATTGTGACAGCCTCTTGCAGTATAGATCCTCCTTTCAATCATACCACATGTGTCCATGTCCAATGCCCATTGCTCCAGTGTCGGAGAGTCCGGGGCTCCCCACTTCTGTGCAAAATTGCGCTTGATTAGGGCTGCTGGCGTATGAAATAGCAATTCTTCCCATTTGTTCAGTTCGTGCTCCCCTGGTGCTCCCAGGATTAGGACCTTCGGGTCCATGTCTATAGTTTTGGAGAGTATCCGAGTCAGCTCCCGACAGCAGGCTTCCCAGAAAGTACAGATCCGGGGACAGGACCACAGGATGTGAAAGAAGGTTCCCTCCTCACTCCCGCACCTGAGGCAGTTCGGGTTCGTTGCTTTCCCCCACCCAAACATAGCAGTTCTGGGATAATACACTCTATGCAGTATTTTCAGTTGCACCAGTCTAAGTCTCGAGGAAATGGTGGCTTCTCGTGGGTGCATTAGTACCCGGATCCATTCCTCGGGGTCGATCTCCCCTACATCCACTTCCCACTTGGCCTTCAGTCTGGTCAGCTCAGGGGTTGCGAAGGAAGTGATGGCGTTGTAAAGAATGGATATGCATTTGGAGGGAATATATTCAGGTAAAATGTTGCGTTCTAGATGCGAACATTCCGCGATATTGTCCTCTGTCGATATATGGACTCTCAGGGCATGGGACATTTGCATATGATGGTATCTCTCATTGTCTGGGAGCTGGAACCTGCATTGTAGGTCCGCGAACGGGGCAAGATTCCCATCTTTCAAGACGCCCCCCACCCTCTGGATCCCGGCCCTCACCCAGCACGGCAAGGGCATTAGCTTCGCATTTTCTTTCAGGTTGGCGTTACGCCACAGGGGTTGCGCCGCTGATAGTCTGTTCCCCCACCCCACAAACTTATGGACGCTCCTCCAGGTGGTAATGATCTGTGCCTTCATTGTTAGTGGGGAAGATCTGGGGGGGGGTTTGGTACAGTAGTTGCAATGGGTCGGTGTCGTGCATAGTTCCTACCTCGGCTTTTATATTGGGTAATTCCCGGTCTCCAAGCAGAAGGTCATTAACTACCACCAATTGGGAGGCCCAGTAATAGGTCTGAAGGCAGGGCACTCCAATTCCACCCTCCCAGATCGACCTCTGGACTGTAGCCAGAGCTATACGTGCTCATCCTCCGCCCCATAGGAGCTCCCTGAGCAGGGTCTCCACCTTGCCAAATTCCGCCCCCGATATCTGTAGCGGGGCGTTTTGAAGGACGTAAAGGAATCGCGGGAGGGCTAACATTTTAAAAAGGGCGGCTCTACCCATGAGGGTCAGGGGGAGAAGCTTCCAGTGTTGTACATCGTTGGAGAATCGATCCATGATCGGTTTGAGATTGTGCATGGTATAACTGGTAAGATCTGTTATCCAGATCCCAAGATATCGAAAGCCAGTTTGTTCTATGTGGTATGGACAGTTACATGGATCAGTCAGACCCCTACCTTTCACCGGGAAGAAGACCGATTTCTTTCAATTGATCCTTAGACCGCTAAATTCCCCGTATTGAACAAGCATCCGGGTCACCACGGGGCAGGTTCGAACAGGATCTCCCAGATAAATCAGGAGGTCATCCGCGTATAGGGATATCCGGTCTTCGTGTCCCTCTGGCCACCTGAATCCTATCCAGTATGTGCTCTGGCAAAGCCATATGGCCAAGGGCTTTATCGCGAGAGCGAAGAGAAGGGGGGTAAGGGGGCACCCCTGTCTTGTACCCCTGCCCAGTCGGAAAGAGCGAGAGGTCCACCCATTCAACCTGACCTCGGCCCGGACATTTGTATACAGCAGTTTCACCCATCCCAGGAATTCCTCCCCGAAGCCCATGCGTTCCATGATCACCCAGAGGCCATCCCATCGGACCGAATCAAAGGCCTTCTCAAAATCAATCGCTAGGAGAGCGAGCGGGTTGTTAATGGTGGGAGCCCTCTCTAACACCAGGTGGAGTCGACGCAGGTTCATACTGGTCGATTTGTGTGGCATGAAGCCACATTGATCCGGGTGTATTAGGGCCTCAGCCACCGGTTGCAACCTGTTGGCTAGGAGTTTGGCAAGGATCTTAGCCTCGGCATTGATTAGCGAGATTGGCCTATAGGAGGTGCACTGGTCCTGGGGCTTATCAGGTTTAGGGATGACCACAATGGTGGCCTTGCAGAGGTCTTGCGGGAGGGTGCCCTGTTCCCGGGCTGTCAAAAACATTTTATGGAGGGAAGATGTAATATTATCCCCTCCCAGCTTCCGGCAAGTTTCAGCTGGGAACCCATTCGGGCCCGGTGTCTTCCCGGTTTGCAATTGCGCTAGTGCTTCCGCCACCTCGGTCTCCGAGAGGGCAGAGTCAAGACTCGCCCTTTCCTGTACTGAGAGAGTTGGGAGTGGTATGTCACTAAGGAGAGTTGGGTCCAGCTGCAGGGTCGGGGCCCGGTAGAGTGTTTCATAGAATTGGGCGAAGGCCTCGGCTATCTCGGCGTCCGATGTGCACTTTTCACCCCTCAAGGTGACAATCTCATGAACGCACTGTTGTCCCTCATCCCTTTTCTCCAGCCAGGCTAGCATTCTGCCGGCTTTGTCCCCATGTTCATATATTCTGGCTCGAGAGTCCCAATGGGCTTGTTTAGCATTATCCAATAAGAGGTTTCGGAGCCGCTCAGTGGCTCGTTTAAGGGAGAGCTGGGTCTGTGGGGATGGGTCAAGAGTGTGATCGCTCTTGCGTCGGGCCAGTTCTCCCTACGCTGCTGCTATGTCTTGGAGTCTCACCCAAGGAGATTATGTTGCCCCACAGGACTGTCTTATAGGCCTCCCATACTACCACTGGGTCCTGTTCTCTGTTATCATTAAGCTCGAAATATTCGGTGGAGACTTCTGAAAGGTGTTCAACTAGCTCGGGGAAGCCCAGATAGTAGTTTTTCAATCTCCAAGTTCTGGGGCGGGGGGGTGACCCTTTGTGCGAATTTCCACAAGTAGCGGTGAGTGGTCTGAAATGCCCCGGGGAAGGAAGTCGGCCGGTCGTGCCCTGTAAAGATCTGTGTGTGGGACAAAGAGATGGTCAATCCTGGAGAGGGAGCCGTGGGCTCCAGAGTGAAAGGAGTACCCCCTGGTGTCCGGGTGTAACTCTTGCCATACATCACCCAAACCCAAAGCAGAAGCAAAGTTATACAGTTTCGTAGAGGTATCTGGGTTGCGGTGTCTAAGGTGAGTACGTTCTGTGGTATTGCACATGACATCATTAAAATCTCCCCCCAGAAACAGCCTATCCGGCTGGTATTTTCCAATGAGGGCCGTCAAATCTACCAGCAGCTCCTGTCCCAACCCAGGTGGGGAGTATACTGAAGCGAAAGCGACCCTCTCCTCCCAAAGCGTTCCCAGAATCAGCACATAGCGGCCCCTAGGGTCACGTTCCAGGCTCTGAATAGCAAAAGGAATGCGCTTGTGTACAAGAATGAGGGTGCCCTTGGATCCCATTGTGTAACCCGCATGGAAGGCCGCCCTGTAATTCGTGCGTTGGAAGTGGGCACAGTTTGACGCCGCAAGGTGCGTTTCGGATAGCAGAGCCACGTCGGGAGAGTGTCTGCTAAGTATTTGCTTAATCAGACGCCTTTTGATCGCGGAACCCATCCCATTTACGTTCCAGGTGAGTACCTTCAAAGATTTGGAGCTTTTTAGTCGGGCTCGACTGGGGTTGTATGGATGCCATCCGATAATCGGGATAAGAAATTGGGCGGGTGATTCACGAGGAGGGTATCCCCATCCGTGGTGGTGTATTGCGGTGTCTGCCCAGGGTCAATGGTATTGTACTGTCTGGACCATCTGTGGCCTCGTCTTCCCATGAACCTCAACAAACCCTGGAGTTTGCGGTAACGCGTTGCTCCCAGGGTAACAAAAAACTCCCTATAACTTTCCCTTCCCACCCCCTCCCCATACTCCACCCCAACACAAAGTACCTGGAGCCCCAACATTGTTGACCCTCAAAAAGAGTGGAGCGTCAACCTTACGAACCCCCGTTTAGAATAATACTAAAGAAATTAGGGGGGGGGGGCGGTAGTCTTATCCCAGGTGCGATGGAGATACACCACCGCTAGCCACAATATTAACGATTTAAACGACCTACAACTGATCGTGGCACCACTCAGCCTAGTCCGTGGTATCAGTTCAGTCTCAGACCCACGAGAATCAGTCCCCGGGTTCCGCCGGTTGGTTCGGTGAGGGTGGTCGGTCGAGCTCCGGTGGGTGTCGTGCCGGTGGCCAGGGATTTCTGTCTCTGTTGGCTCGAGGTGCCGACCAGTCTCCCTCGATATACTGCTCTGCCCAGCGCCAGGCCTCCCCTGGGTCGCTGAAGTGGACCGTTGTGCCCTTGTGATAGATTTTCAGCTGCGCCGGGAAGAGGAGGCCGTATTTGACTCCCATCGTTTGCAACTTCCTTTTGAGTTTATCAAAGGATTGTCGTGCTTTCTGGACCTCCCGCGTGTAATCCGGGAAAAAAGCTATCTTGGATCCGTTAAAGGTGATCAAGCTTTTGGTCCGTGCAAAGTGCAGCAGCGTGCCTCTAGTTCAGTAGCCTTGCTATCACCGTTCGCAGGGGAGCACCGGGCACTGGCCTACCCGTGGGCATTCGGTGGGCCCTCTCTATAGAAAAGAATTTAGAGAAGGATTGCTGGTCGAACAGGTCTATCAGCCACTGCTCCAGAAACAGCTCCATGCAGGGGCCTTCGGCTTTCTCGGGAATACCTAAGATCCGAATGTTGTTGCGCCTGGACCTGCCCTCTCCTTCTTCGACTCTGGCTTCCAGAGTTTTGAGTTTGGCGGTGACCCCTTGAAGCTGTTGTTGCACTGTGTGCAGTCCATCCTCCGTGTTGGAAATACGCTGCTCCGCCTCGCCCATTCCTGCTGACAATTTCTGCAGGTCGTGTCGGAGGAGGGACACGTCCAGGCTGATTCCGTCCATCTTCTGCTCCATCGATGTGCGGGAGTCTGCTATGGCCGCCATAACGTCCCTCAGGGAGAGTCCAGGTGCCGAGTCCTCCTCTACCGACGGCAGCGGTTGGGAGTTGGGGAACTGCGTTGGAGGGATTGAATACTGTTCGATTCTGTTTTGCATGGTGGGCCGTCTAGCTTTGTCCTTCCCCATGTCCGTGATCGGGCACTCACCGCTGTATGCGGGTCTTCGTCGCGGCAACCAAGTGGCGGTGCCCGTCTCTCCTCGTCCATGCGGAGAGGTTCGGTCAACCGATTCCTCCAGACGGGGTCCCATGGGGCCACGCCGTAACTCCCGGCCCCTGCCGGTCCTCCAGAGATCCGTCCCCGACTCCGACTTGCAACCACCTCAGAGTGAGTGGAAGGCCCGGTCCCCGCTCAAAGCGCGCCCAATGCTCCGGCGGCCATCTTGGTTCGTTGTCGGGCCTCTCTGATGTCTCCTTCCCGGGCTCCTACCTCTGCAGCCCCGGCGTGTTTCAGGCTGGAATTCGCCCCAGACGTGCCCTGGGGTATCACGCAGCGGCGATCACATTTTGGGGGTCACCAGATGGTTTTAAGTAGTACAGGATGTTAGGCCACGGCAGCTGTGGGCCACGCCTCTCCCAATATTATCCATTGTTGATCACTGTCATATTCATAAGTGTGCTATCAAATATTCATAAAAGTGTGATATATATTGTTTAATTTTTCAAATAAATCTTTTAATTTGCAAAATAAACCTACTTCTTGGCTCAGTGAGGTCAGGGGGATTCAAAGGGAGGGGCGTTATACAAGGGTTTATCATCCAGATTTATGAACTTGTCATAAAAATATATAAATAAGGGCTTCCCTTGCGCATCCCAGATTAGGCATTGACTTAGTTGGAGTGCTGAATTGAAGTCACCAAACAAAACCTTACAACCAAAACCAAAAAGGGTGTGGGACAGTTTTCAAGAAAAGAAAGAAGTGTTCTCAAATTATATCTCAGGCTGCGGTATCCTGGGTCTCCCTTCCCCATGTTTGAGCACGGGGTAAAGTGGGATCTTGGAGCACATTACTTTCTCGAACTTCCCAGCACGAGATGAAAGTTTGTTTCAGCTATCAGGGCCGTCGATGGCCAAGTATCGTTTCTCTAGAAAGTCTCTTGCCTTTGAGGACCTGACGTATTCAAATAATAAAACAAACAAAAGTTCCTTCAACAACTGAAAGTTTGTAGATTTCTTTTATTTAGAGTGAGGATTTTTCACCCAGTTCAACATGGACATCCCTCTACCGGGTTCACTCTTCAACACATGGTTTCCTGGGACTTTGCCCCTCCTTTACTGGCATCCCTCATTTGGGTTCCCTCCGGCTCTCGATTTAAGGTGATAGTAGCTCACACCTAGGTCCCCTTCTTCTGGGCGCTGACCCCTCTTTACTTTTATCAAAGCTATTTTACACAGAACAATGCTTGTGGGATTCGCTTCACTTGTTTTCTTTCCATGTGGGATTCACTTCCCTTGCTTTTCAACAGTTAGTAGATCAAAGTCTTTTGATTGTACAGGGATTTTGCTAGACCTCCTGTATGACCACTTTGACCTATCATGAGGCCTTTCTACAGACTTCTGGTATCTGTAGTTTCGGTCAGACATGGATTGACCAGAGTCTCTCAAGTTAGCACCCACGTGGTGCCGGTTCACTCTGCAGCTGGTCTGCCCTTTACACTTTTACAGTTCTTTGACCTTAGTTGAATTTACCACTTTGCGATTTTCATTCACCACAGCCTGCCCCTTATCAGTTCTCCCCTCGACTCACCGGCAGTGATGAACCGCTTGGTATTCCATCTTTTGGAGTCCAGGCCCGTACCACAGTGGCAGGAATCTCCCTCATTACTGCTTATCGGCGTAGGCTTGCCCTGTGTACCGTTGACATCTGCTGTAAGACACTTGTGCTACTGTTTGCTGCCTTATGTCCTTTTCCACGAAGGTTGCGCAGGCCTGGGACAAAAAGGGCAAGGTCACTTCTCTCCTCGCCACCCTCTTGTTTCACGCCACCTTTCTCCTTCTCTTGAACTGCTGTGCCTGTTTAGCCATCTCGTCGTGCTGTCTGCCGTGCTCGTCCTGTGCTCTCTTGCTCCACTGTTTATCCCTGAGGGGAAAGGAAAGGGCTGTTGGGTGTATGCAATGCTGATCAATTGCCTGACTCTGCCTGACCCTTGTATTGGGACATGTCCAGGGTCGGATTGGCCGGGCTGAAATCGGCCCTGGGTAGTGGGGGCCGGCTTCTGGCCATGCCTGGGCTGGTTTGGAGACAAAAAAAAGTGAAAAAAATAAGTTTTTTTTTCAATTATTTCTTTTTCACATTTTTTTTTCTTCTAAACCTTTCATCCTTCTTAGGTCAATGAGTACCAACAAAGGGTGGGTGATATTGTATGCATATTTGTTCTATAAAAAAGAGCTTAAGTGTAAGTGCTATACAATAACATATTATGTGGCCTTGGACGTCTGCTTGCATTCAGTGTTTTGACAATATGGATCTATACACACAGATATTAATGATACATATGGTAATCCATTCTTGTATGAAATGTATATTATCTTAGTGAAATCATAACCATATTTTTCGTAGTGTAGTTTACTTAGGAACAATGCTATTTGATGCCACTTCCTGCTTTGTCAAGGGGTGAAAGGTCGTGTTTCATCGCCTCCCGGGTCAAGAGGCGAGGGTTGGGCCACTTTTTTGAGGCGAGGGGTGGGCCACTTTTTTTTGGGTGACCGGCCCTATTTCTTGTCCCAGTCCGACCCTGGACATGTCAAGTAAACAGCTCTGGTGTTACTGTCGTCTTTCGTGTTGTGTGAAAGTGTTCATGTCGGAAAAGGGGGTGGGCAGTGTTTTTGAATGTCCTACGTGAGAGGATGGGGAAAAGGTGTTGAAGGAAGGGGATACTGTGTCTCGCCCGTCGGTCTCCTACTCCCTGAGGACCCCCCCATCCAGGTGATCCACCCTCACTGGTCTACCCCCAGGAAATGGATCCAATAGCGATGGCCGTGTCCTGGTCACCTGGATGACAGACCCCCAGGGACTAGCTAGGGAGACACCTTCAGGTTTCTCAAAATCCCTTGTGTCCAACTCTCATTTCGGACTCCTATGCAATACCCTCCCTAGGGGAAAGATTCAAGGGGGACATTACCGGGAGAGACTCCCCCCTCTGGGGACAAGGACTCCCATTCTTATGAGGAACTCCCTTAGTAAAAGATCACTAACCCACCTTCAATAACATTCTGGGAAGAAAGACATGAAGAACAAATCAGAATCTGTTATTGTCATCCAAATACAGTATTGGTGCCTGTGAAGGAAAAAGTACATGGTACTGGGATGAATAAAACAGATGGAAGAATACAGAGTGCGAGTCAAAAGTACATGGTACTGGGATGAATAAAACTGATGGAAGAATACAGAGTGCGAGTCAAACGGAGAAGGACTTTCACAGTACGCCAGGGAAGTCTCATGACAGCATCATAAAACATGGAGGCAGAGACCTTATGAGCGAGAGAAGCTGAATTTTCAAATCAGCGGACCTATACTCTCTGAAGGAAACTTGGACGCATCGCATCTGATGATGGCGAGAAGCTGAAGTATAGCTTTCAACATGCAGAGTGCGAAGAGATAAGAGAACACAAGGCGTTCTGAGCCTGAGCAGGAGACAAGTGGTGCCATGACTGCAAGCAAGTCATGATGGACTTGGAGGTCCATTAACCATGCCAATACCACTCCCATTGAGGAATCACAGAGTGAACAGACCAAAGAAGGAACAGTGAGACTGTTTGTGACACTACTGAAGAACCGAGAGGCCAACCTGACAACCAAAGGTGAGGATCCCAGCCTTTTAATAACCCTTGTAACGTTATCCCTGAACAAACCAGTTAACTGGGAAAGCGGGAGAACCGGGAGGGGGACCAAAGATCATTACTGGAACACTCCTACTCATCCCAGTCCAGATAAAGTATTAAGTCATTGCGCTAATAAATATATAATGGAACCACTCTGGGATACCGCTTGACACTTTCTTTAAAGATCCTAATGCCCTGTTCGATCAAATTGTATTCGATACCACTGTCACCAACATACTCCTAGCAGGAGACATGAATATACATTGCTTTCTTACAACAAATGGAAGTTTGACATCTACAGCCAAAAGATGGGTCTCTCTGATGGCCGGCAGACAGATGATCATGATAAATGGCACAATACAAAATGATATACCTCCATCAAGGACACGGAGAAGATCTAACCAACAGGCCATTATAGATTACATCTACACGGACCGGTCTTTCTTCTCAAATATTGATACCTTTGAGGTCATTCACCAAAATTCAAGCAACCATGAGCAGCTCCCAATGACCTGGAAATGGCAACCCCCAATAGTCGCTAAACAGCCAGAGAGATATGACACAGAACTGCTGGTAACAGGAGGACGAAACAGACTTCGATGGAATCCGAACAAATTAAAAGAGCTAAACAAAATCATCTCATCTAAGTCAAATTCTTTATCCAGCTTTAATGGCGATTATGTTGTTTCCCTACAATTGTTCAGGGAAACCATTTCCAACAACAGTAAACCAACTTTCAAACACAAACATGTGTTTCATTTTGAAGTTCAGAATCGCAAGAAAGCAATGCGACGGCTATAAGAGTAACCTCAATACTACCGACCCCCATCAAACTGGGTTTATGTCAGGAATCGGAACAACAATAAATCTGATGACAATATCCACAATAAAAATCCCAAATTATTACCCCATAACTGGTTTATATGGTTTATGTGGATTTCAAGGCAGCGTTTGATTCCATTTCGAGAAACAAACTAATGTCAAAACTCAGAGATGCTGGTTGCCCGAATATTGTTTTGGATCTCATTCATCAGCTTCATTCGAATACCACATTACAAGTGAAACTCAATCAGGATAGGATACTTACAGAACCAATAAACACCTACCAGGGCCTCAAACAAGGATGCGTTCTTGCCGTGAACTTATTTAACTTCTTTATAGGAGATGTAAGGAAATCCCTAGCTGATATAAAATCTGATCTATCACGTCTAGGATCTGCACCAATGGCATGGATTTTCTATGCTGATGATCTTGTCCTTCTATCCAAAATGCCAAGAGGTCTGAAAAATCTAATTGATGCCCCTGAAAAATATACAAATGGGAATCATCTTGAAAGAAATGGGAAGAAAACCAAGATTCTATGCTACTACCCCAAAAAAGTGTGAGAAAAACTAACAATAAAATGGATGTTAAACAGTCAAATACTAGAAAAAGTAAACAAATACAAGTAGTTAGGCCTAAACCTAAAAGACAACATTGCAGATCAGTTGTATCTTGATTCAATACGAAACAAACTAACAATTGCAATATCTCAGGCGAGAATAATCAGCAAAAAATATGGGAAATGTACAATTGCACCGGTTATAACATTCTACATCCAAAAAGTAGCACCAACAATCCTTTATGGGGCTGAAACCAAACCACTCAAATCGGAGGTATATTGCCCCAGGATAGAAGGACTATTCTGGAAGCAAGTCCTGATGCTTCCGAACTCACTACCTACAGCCACCCTAAGATTTGAACTAGGTTTACCTTCCGTGTATACCATGTATAACTGGAAAATGTGCTCTCTGCGTTGAAAAATTACTTGAACTATTGAAGCCAAAAACGCTCCAATCCTCACTGAAGGACTACATGAACAGTTCTAAAACATCCATTCCCATCAAAATGGAGAGGTCAAACTCTTACTCTTTGCAACTGCTGGGATTTTGGAAGACCTATTATTGACAAATCCAACTAAGGCTAAAAAACTGTTGTATGAACAGGATTGGATTTGAACTATCGATCTATACAAATCATACAAGATAAACAAAGCAAATCCAATAATTGAGAAAAAAATATCTCAAACAGAAAAGTACTTATTAAAGTTTCTGAGTCCCTTTTTTCAGGCAAGAATTTCTACGCTTTCGCCTCAACTTACATGAGACCGAAGAAATACTGATACGTCGGAAAAAATACTAGAAGAGCAGAATATTTGTCGATTCAACTCTAAACCTCGACGAACTGAAAACCTGCTACACATGATAAACAGAATGTCCAAAACGGACTATTAAGTGATCCAAATATCTTAAGCCATATTTTGGACATTGCAAGATCTTAACTTCAGAAGATCTATGTGAAATAATCCGTCAGACAAACTTAGTAGTGGCACAGATTGCGATGGTAAAATGTATCCTGTCAATGAAACTTGGACAGCAAGGACAAGAAGGACATGAGTAAAATGCTCCTGTTTGAAAAAGTAACATCCCAATCTGAGTCCTTGTAATATGTTAACTGAATGTCCATGTGCTTAATGTTAAAATAAAACTTCCTTTGATTTTCCATATCTCTTCTTTTTATATATTCTCACTTTCTTTTTCCTTGATGCATAGTTTTACTGTTGATAACAAATTACTGTATATGTATTATCTTGTTTTTCTAGAAAACTTGTTAAAGGTAATTTATAACCATATAACAAATTAAAATGCTTGAGCCCTCAATCAAACTCATACTAGTCATGATAAACAGTTGTCTATCCACCTCTGTTACAATTGAGCATCTGGAAACCATGCTAAGCGCTCTGCATAGTGTCCCTGGTCCGCTGTTATCTTCTCTCGTCTTTGGGGACGGTCTTGGGACTCTTACAAGATTGGACTCCTTCTCTGCTCTTGCGGGCAAGCTTTTGCAGGGTTCCGTGTCCGTGGTCCTTGCACAGCTTCAGCTTCTCTCTGACTCCTAATAAGGAGCTGCACCGATTGCAGCAGTCTCCCTCGTGTAGGCTTAGCTTTGTTGCGGGGGCCTACTGCCCACCCTACTTTGCTTAGGGTCACGCCACCACCTCTCTGCTTCTCCGGTACGCTGCTCGTTCAGTGGCTGCTCTTTTTCTTCCCGGCAGGTTTAGATCTTGCAGGCTCCACGTCCTGTGATGGTGCCTCCCCTTTCGTAGGTGTACATCAGCAGGGAACCTACTTGGAGATGTACAGCCCTCTCTCGCGGCGTTCTCCTTCTCTCACTCTTCTCAAGATATGATTGCACTTCTATCCATCCACTCATCCTAGTGGATTGGCTTCTTTACATTAAAGAGATATTTTCTCTTTTTATTGAAGGACAGTATCTTTCAGCATCTTCTTCGGCCTAGTCTTGGTTTTCAACAAGATTTGGTGTTCCCATGTATGCCATTATATTGATGGGTGAAGGGAGTTCCTCACGGGAATGGGAGTACTTGTCCCCAAAGTGGGAGTCTTTCCCGGTAAGGTCCCATCGCTTCGACCCGTAGGGAGGTGGTTGTGGGGCGTGCTCACCTCCGTAGCCTCACAGAGGGGAGGAGGGGGCTCCCCCTTGGAGAGAAGGGACAAATTCCCTCAATTCATCACAGTATATACAAGTACAAATAAAGCTGGAAGCATGGTTTTCTTGAATCTTGTAAAATATGGTTAACAGTATAACTTTCTAGTGTCCCTCAATTATGACTGACCTATAAACCAGTGAAATCACCTGGTTCTTTGGCTCCCTGCAGATTTCTGTCACAGGTGGATTTTTTAGTTCTCACTGCTGCCACCGTATTTCCACGAACGCCACCCAACATTCACTACTCCACCTTCTGTTCATGCAAGAACAGTCTATGCCATAATTTAGTGTCTCTTTGCATTCTACACATTTTCCCTTTTGAGCTCTGCCCATGACCCAATGCAGCTGTCAGCAAACGGCCAGAAACCTGTGGTACAAGCCAAGGTGCAACCCAAGACACACCGCTCTCAAAGATGCAGACAAACACCTATGCATTTCACCCTCAATAGAGATCATCCATGTAGTACAGTCTGACTTCCTTGCGACTGGAGCTTCAGGGTACCCCATCAAACTTAAGGTGGATTTAAAGAAACTTGAAAAGAATCTTCTACGAAAAGAAATCAGGGAATCGTTTGAGTCACAGTGGGGTAAAGTTCTGCACAGCATAGGAAGAATTATTTGTGTCTTCCATTACATTTTGGGTTTACACAATGAGTAAAAGGGAGCTGAGCAAAGTACAAGAAGAAGTTGTGGTTTCTCTTTTTTATATGCGAGCAAGGCTAAAAAGGGAAACTCGGAGAGAGAGCCTAAAAACCTACAAACTGACAAAAAGGGTTCTAGCAGGGATCAGCAAACACTATTGACCAGTAACAGGCTACTCCATAAACATGAACAATTATCCTAAACCAGGGGTCTGCATTATCAGCCCTAGCCATTATAGTCGGTAAAGGATCATGGGACTGTTATTCAAAAACACCTGGAGAGCCAAAGGTTGCAGACACCTGACCTAAACGTACTAAAAATACTCAAAAACTATCCATTTGTAAGCCTGCCATTTTCACTTTTCTCCCAGCAGCCAACCAAAACCACAAAGGATGGAGGAGGCAAGCTGGGCCTGATAAAGGTCTTCAAATCTGCTAAACAAAATGGCTTCAGAACACTGACTGGCTGGTGGAATTTCCTAGAGTCTCTGGCCTCATGATTGGATGCAGGACTCGAACCTAGCTTCGAGACTTCCCACGGGTACAGTTTTTTTTTTTGTGGGGGTCAAGCCCCACAAGTCAGGTAGAGGGGTTCAAATAGGTATTTTAAAGCAATGATTGGGAAAGATACTGGTAAGTTATGGCACTGCGAGTTGGGGGTGAAGATAGAAGTAAAATCAAGACATTAGTGTTACTGTAATGGAGCCAATGGCTAGGACATCTCATTAAATCATTTTTGTAATTTCTATCTTGCAATGGATGTTTTTTCTTTTTCACAGTTTTGGTATGCTGTGGACTTTTCTGTAAATAGATACTGAGCGCATTGTTTGGGACGATATAACTGCTGAATATTCCTATTTCCAAAATGCTCTGGGTGTAGAAATGAAAGCACAGGCGTCCTCCTTTTTAGGCCACCCCCGCCTGCAAATGCAAAGGTACCTTCATGGATTTTGCTGACGCTTTTGTGTCCCCACTTGAATTGCAAACTCTGCACTCTGAGGGAGGGAACCTGCTGTTTGAGATGGATGTTTGTGCTGAATTGCTAATTGACCTGACTAAATAATACTAATTAATAATAAATGGCCCTGATAAATCATACCCCCACGTATCAGGGATATTGTGTGTCCAAAAATGTGGTGAGATGTGTTGCTGAAATGGCTGTTGAGGGGGATTTAAAAATAAAAATGGATGCATACAAATTTCGCTCTCCAATACAGTAGCTTTGTGAACGTCACTTTCCAAGCAAGTTCACTTTACCTATGTTTCACAATATGCCTGCTTATTGTCAACCTGTTGTGAAACATAGGCATCTGATGGGTCTGTTAGAATACAAGGTGCTGCTCGGCACTAAAGCATAATTGTGTTTCCAAGAGTTGCTAATCCATAACGAGTGGCTGCATCTCGAATACTCCATACAATTTATGCCACTGATCTATTTGTGAGCAGCATAGTAAGAACTAACCAAATAAAGTGCACACTATGGCGAACGTCAGATACATTATCCCGGTTATATGTCAGCTACATTGGTAAAGATTTAAATATAGCTGAGGACCATTTGCCCAGAACTATTCACCAAATGAACCACAATTCCTGCACGTTCCCATAGTATTCATTCATATCCACCAGAAGGACAATACATTGTAAATAAATATCCCTTCATGCTACATTATGCTCAGGGCTTTTATATTGCTCCAAACCCATCTTGTCCGGAGATGAGCATAGTGTGCTCCGGCCAGGGTGCCGGGACCTTAGTAAGCAGAGCAAAAGAGTAGGAGATGGTAAGAGAACGGAAAGCTTGTGAAATGCAACGGACTGTGCGATGGGGGACTTAGAGGGGAAAATAAATGGTTTGTCATGGCTTGGGGTGGGGGCATGTAGATCCATTAAGATGGAATATAGAGACTACTTTTCTTTCTACAATCCCAACCTAAATGTGTCTGGCATGAAAATATTGTCAAATTGAAGCAGTGTATGTCGTTAATGCGTAGTGTTTGGCTGTGTGATCGGCTCGAGATATGCTCCAGCCTCCCATTGGCTCATGAAGCATCTATGTGCTCACAGCTGCTGAAATACAGCTCAGCACAGAATGTGGTATTAATGCATGTTTTGGGGATCCAAGAATGAAAACATTTGATCTCAACATTGGTGGTACAGTAGTACGCTCTGGTTCATGATGGCACAAGTCTAAAGTTGTTGGTGTTGGGGCAAACTTCCCAGATAGGGCTTCCTTCATTCAGAAAAGTGAATATTTTAGATGCATAAAATATACAGTTGCTTAGAAGATTGGGAAAACCCCAGGACGCCATAGAAAAACAGCAGAAAATATTGTCCACCTTGACGAACTGTATGTTTTCTTGCCTCCCCATGGAAGAAAAGGTCAGAGAGGAATTACAAATGCAATCTGTATACAAGCAGGGAAAGTGCTTGTTTTCTATGTGATGGTCGGAAATCATATAGTGACAGGCAGCGTGTAGATTTGTGCTGCGATCCCATCTCACATGGAACATTACAGGGCTGTCTACTCTGGGGGTGGGAGAATCTTTACCACTCAAACACGAGCTCAAACACACACATGTTGACCAGATAGACCTACACAGACCAAAGCAAGCAGACAGGTTGATGTGTTCAGAGGCAGATGTTTGGTGACCGATGCAGACACAGATTGGAAATACATCCCTCATCCATCCCTCATCCCCCAAACACCAACGGCTCATAATAGCTAAACAATGGTTTAATCGTGGCTCCACTAGTTGGACCCTCCTTCCAATGTCTCAAAGTGCAGGCGAAGTCAGTGGACAGGACAGATTTACGTCTGGTGTATGCACTTTCATTTGTGCTTCACTCTGCCGTGCAGCGCTGAGAAGGCTCTTTGCAGAAATCTTCAAGTGGGATTAACCTTGCAATGGTGGTAACCAGGTTTACTGGCCAAAGGTGTACCTCCACTGGAACCCGCTCCCTACGGTTGGTGATTGGAGGACACATATGGCTGTTTCCATCTTCGGCACTCTGTGTTTAGGGAATTTGGAGGATGTTTTGGGACTTTTCAAAAATGAATTGGCTTAGAAATATATTTTGGAAAGAACAAAATGTTAATGATGTTGACTTGGAAGTAATGCATCTGTGCTTAGACCTTGGGACTGGGACTATGGAAATGGAGAGGCAGGGAATGCGGTTAATTGCAATTCATAGACTGCCCCAGGAATGCAAATGGATTGGGAGGGCAGAACTTGAGGTGGATTTTAACAGTGCTTTACAATTGTGAATATTTGTTCTCTCTGGATTTTGTACAATTTATTTTTGACGCTACATTGGGCTACCACTAAAAAGACAGTCTGATTTGATATGGAGACAGCCAAAGCGGACAGAGTAAGGCATGCTCCGTACACCAGTTTAATGCATGCCCCAGTGTTTCTGAACGGTATTGTGACCTATCCCAATAAATTTGTGTGGTGGTCAGTCACTCTGGGGAGAAGGTTTGGGGGAGAAGCAGTCCTCTTGGGAGTCTTTTCAAAAGTGATCGCTACAGCACCAACTCCGATCATAGGAAATGGATCACAAGAAGCCAGAGGATGATCAAACACATTTATCTAAAAAATGGGATGAGCAAGTCCACTCTGAATGTGGACACTTGGCCTCAAGGAATATCAGGTTTTGCAGTCTCGGAGAGGCCAAGTAAGACATCTGGGGAAGATCCATGCAGTGGTTGAGTGCAAAACGGTATCTATTTCTTGGGCGTGGTCTTTACAAAGTAAGTACTATGAATATAGATGATGATATGTTGTGGTTTGTTTTCCAATTATAAATTTACTTGCATTTAAGGTTATTGTAGTCTTTTACATTTATTTGTTTAACATTGTTATGGTTTTGTGAAGATATCATTCAAACAACTAGATATATGCAGTAGTTATGCATTCAGACAGCAGAAAAGGCACAGGACTTATGTGTAGATGAGGGGTGCAAAATGGTAAAGAAGCTAAACTGTAACCCCGATGCTGGAGGGGGAGGAACAGAGGAGAGGGGTAGAGAATATAACCTAAATTTAACTTTTTCTTGAAGAAATTAGGTGTAGGAATGTTATAATAGATCAACTCTGACACGTAGTGTGTTGACAAGTGGCAACAACCAAGCATTTCAGAAGGGCACAGGACACTTTCAGGGTTGTTCAACTTGGGGCCTCGAGGGCCGGAATCCTGGCAGGTTTTCAGGATATCCCTCATTAATATTCGTGAGGAGAAATCTGCATACATTTAGAATCACGGTATGTAAATGTATCCAATGAATATTAATGAGGGGTATTCTGAATACTTGGATTGAATACGGCTCTTGAGGCCTGGAGTTGGACAACTATACGTTTATGTGGAGCTAATGGTGAAATGTGTAGGAGAAACACAATGAAGGATTTCTTCACTGGAAGGTAGTTTTTGAATAAACCTGCCTCCCTGCAGTGGAGATGCACTAGCAGGAAGGAGATCCACAGGTGACTGGAAGTGTGTGAAATGCTAGGGCCGTAGGCGGTAATTGGTATGGCTGTGGTTGGCTATTGGGCTTAATGGATTCTTTATCGTTGTCCTTTGCTGGTAATTTCTCATACTTCGATTTGATCTTTTGTATTTCTCACTGAGGTTTGAATTGGCAACTGGGGCCTAGTAAATTAACCATTCCATTATACAGCAGTATTTGATGTGCCAATAACCTACATTTAGCATTCTTACTACATAATGTTTGAGGGTAGGATGCTTATGTACAGCCTGCCCAGACACGCTGGTGGTTGGGGATAGCGGCCCGTTCACTTGCTTAAATACCAGCTATATAGAACTAACAGTGCTAGCAATTAAGATTTGTAAAACAATATCCCTTTTCTTTTCACTTCTATCAGCCTAGTCCTTGAGAAGAGTCCACTTTGTTACCTTTCATCTCTCTGTAACAGCATCTCAACCTGAGGTGCCGTACATAGAAGAGTATATTAAAAGGGGGTTGTGGGGTGTTGGTCTGGTTCAGACCAGTTTACAGAAACTATGATATGCACTGGAATGTTATTGAATTGGCACAGTACTAAATAACACACTGTACGGTTCAATACACATATTTCAAATTTGCGTCACAGGGAAATTGCGATTTGCCCAGGATTGCACCATTTTTTATTGAGTGTCTTAGCCAGGAATAGAACCCTGTAGTTTGTTTTCTGACGTTGGCAACTAAGCCACCAGATCAGACTGCTCTACTCCTTTGACCATGCAGCGACCCAAATCAACATGATTTTTATGATTATGGCCATGATACAAAAGAAGCACATACTAAAAGTGCCCTTGTTTTGTTTCCCTTTCATAGGTAGTCCTGGTAATTGATGCAGATAAGCCTGGGAGTGAACGTGACGATTACTTTTTGGGGGTAAGAGTGCTCCATCTGAATCTTTTTGTAGAGCTCTTGCCCACATCCTGCCCATGCTAACATATTCTCTTTGCTCACTCCAGGCTATAAACTGTTTCTTCATCATTTACTATTGCCTAGAAATGGCATTGAAAATATTCTCGCTGGGTTTCAAGAGCTACACTTCGTACCCAAGCAACATATTTGATGGACTGTTGACTATAGTACTGCTGGTAAGTGGTCTGTGCATAACGCCACCCCACAAGTATATACATGGGACACCCTTATATAAAAACTCTTTGACGCCCCTCTTAATAAACTCTTCTCCCCTAGACATTTATGAAAATCCTCTTTATTCCCGTCTTCAGAATTGGTCCACCTTCAACCTGCATTCCTCTGTTCTGTCCTTATCAGCTTGTTGCTTACGCAAACACCAGGACGTTACCTTTGCATTAATACCAGAAGCACAGAGTGCCATTTCTGTACTCCAATGCAAGTGCCTAGAGACAATTACTATGATCCGGAGTGCTGCAGAAGAATTCAATTTCTCCAGCATGGTGGTCTGGCATTGATTCACATGCTCAGGAATATTCCCCATCAGGCTGGGAATCCTTGGTAAAATAGAAAAGCAGTTTTGCTTTAGCCTGAAACTGCATTTCTCCTCTATAACCTATCACTGTCCTTTGGGTCATGCTGCTCCATCCGACGACAGTCGTTTCCCTAAGATCCAACCCTGGTGGCCATCCTCAGATTTTTACCGCACTTTTCAGTATTGGGAGTCCTCTCATCTTACTCTTTGAGTGATTTTGCTATTGTTTCGTTTTTTCTGATACATTTTTTAGTTCATTCTCAGATACATTTTTTGCTGATTGTTGATTGACTACCGCCAGCGGGGATCCGTTGTTGGCGAAGATCTGCTTTCATCGCCAGTTCTTCACTTCAAGTTGTGGAGGCCCAGGCTTGGGTCTACTTTGCACCTCAACGATGTCTGAGTAGAGGAGTCTCTTCAGAAAACTCTGCGCAAAATATGGACTACGGAATGTCAACATCGAGGATTGTTACCTCAAGTGCCTATATTGGCTGCATCCAGACCACGATGAAATGGATGCGTGATTTGCTGTGGTTTTCCAATGAAGACGAAGGACCGTTACCGCAGGTTGGTGCTGTGGCACAAGTTGGAAAGGCCTCTGACTCGGCCTCCGGGTGCAGTCATTCCACATCCAGGACTGGCCGGTCCCATGTGTGTGCTCCCTCTGAGAAGAGGTCAAGGTCCTTTGAGGAGGCTTCTTCCCTAAGGGTCCAAAAGAAGGCTAACCACCACGCACGCTGCTGATCCCGCTTGGGTCGCTGTGGCTGTGGGACCCAGTTCAGGGAGGACCCGTTCCCAGTCTCCTTCTCCGTGCTTTTCGCAAGGAAGTCTCTGATGCCTTCGAAGCACAGATCCTCTTCTAAGAACAAGACTGCAAAGAAGTCCAGGATCCCGTCGACGACTGCTTCATCATCCAAGACCTCGTCTTTGTCGGCGACTACTGCATCGACAGCTGCCCCATTGATGAACAAGCCCTTATCAATGACCTAGTCTGTGTTCACTTTGTCGACAGTCCCGTTGATGACTCCGTCGACAATCACCACCGTTACTGGGGGACCCGGTGACTGTTATTTCTTTGTTCACTGCAACCGCGACTCCCATGGTGGATCTGCATCCGCGGCCTCCAGCTGCTGCGGCGGTTCCCAACCACAACTGCTACAGAGGTTCCTCCCATGGCTCAGGTGCCCATTGTAGCATCTTTCCTGAAGGATTCGGGTAGGCTAAGGTAGCTGCTACCCCCAATGGACTTTCTGCCCAGGCCTGTGAGGTTGTCGCAGGAGTGCTGGTGCGGTCTCCAAGGATATCCCCTCACATTTTATGAGCTCTGAGAATGAGCACTTACCCGAGGACTGCTTCTCGGATCGTGAGGGAGGCCTTGGCCCCATGTCCCAGGAGGGAGCTCCATTAGAAGCAAATCGACTGTCTGAATCTCAGAGGCATTTCAGTCCAGATCTGTTACTGGCTGCTCCACTTGCACCCCAGCCAGTGCCCATGGACTTGACTTTGGACATTCTTACGAACCACCACACCTTGGTGTCGGAGATACAGGAAAGACTTCCTGCTGCTCCTGTGCCTGGCCCAGTCCACAGTCCTCTTAGGCCACCAACCAGAAGTCCTACCAGGCCGAGTCCTCCTAGGCCGAAGTGTAAGTTGAGCCCAGCCGGGTCGAGGGACCCTTCAGGTCCGAAGCATTAGTTGATGCCACCGCAACAACCCCACCGGGCTTTGAACCCAGTGGTGGAGGAGCCGGCATGCACCGACGCCGGTACTGATACCGATGCTACTGCGACTCAAAGTATGACTACTATGTCCTGGCAGGCGGGAAGCCACTGGGTGCCAATGAGCCACCAGAGGTCTGCTCTTTTCATGCCATGATTTTGAGGGCCTCTGCTCTCTTCCGTTTGGTACCGGAGGAGGAGAAGAAGTAGGGGCTTCTCTTCTTATGTCAGGTGTCCTCACAGAAGACTGTCATGTCATTCCCTCTGCTGGACGATGTCTGGGAGGAAGGTTTGGCCTTGATGAAGACGCCAAGTACCGCTCCCCCCAAGAGAGACTGGCTGGAGAAAAAGTATAGGGTCCTGGATTCAGCCCCCAGGTGCTTGAGAATCGCAGCCTTCTCCAGTGGTGTCTGCTGCCGCACAGAAGCGTGTGTCGAACCCATCATCCCCGTCTATGGTGCCTCTGGACCAGGAGGGGAAGAAGCTTCATGCAGTGGGAAAGCGCATCATTAACACTGCGGCTTCACCCGTCAAGGCCGCCAATGCCCTGCCCATCCTGTCCCGCTACAATGGGGAGCTCTGGTATAAGCTGAGGCCCATTTTGGACTTCCTGCCGGAGGACAAGAAGGTGAAGACCCTGGCCCTGTTTCAGGAAGGTTAGGTGGACTTGGACCACACCATCACGTTGGCGCTGAACATTGTGGATTCCGGGTTCCTCCAGATGTGCAATGGGTTGGCCCTCTGATGCCAAGGCTGGCTGAAGGCCACTAACTTCAGGGCGGATGTCCGGTCCAAGGTTGTGGACATGCCTTTTGATGGGTACAATCTGTTTGGCAAGGCTGTGGACGAGCCACTCCATAGATTAAGACAGATACCGAGATGGCATGCTTGCTAGGGACTCTGCAGTAGGAGAAGTTGTGCTCCTTTTAGGTCATCAAGAGTGAAGTCCAGCAGGTCCTTCAAAGGATATAACACCCCCGATCGTCAGCCAACCCACTCCATAGCCAACGGCAGCAGAGGACAGCACCGCTATCACTCACAGGCCAGGATGCAGACGCCCAAACAGGCCTGAACCGGCCGTGGTTTTGGGCACCTACTTTCATACCCCAGTGGGTGGCTAGCTAGCGAACTTTGTCGCCACGTGGAAGGCCATCTTCATGGACAAATTGGTGCTGGACGTTTTTTCATCAGGGGCATACCCTGGAATCCCAACACAGGTGTCCTTGCATTCCTCCTGTGGCGCTTCAAGGTGTGTTGCTTAATTCAAATTTGGGTGCTTCTGTTTCCCTTGCACCATCTGCATTCAGTGTTGCTGCATCTAAAAATGTTTTTGCTGTGTGTTGCTTAATTCGAATTTGGGTGCTTCTGTTACTCTTGCACCATGCTGCACTGTTTCATTCTTCTTTAGATAAAATCGAACTGTTTACTTGCTGTTACCATTTTTTTTTTATTCGCTTTTTGCTGGGTGCATAACTGTTACTTTACCACTTTTACAAATAGTGCTTGCTGTGAGTACATCCTGCATTAATATCCTACACTTCCTACCTTGTCCTCTGTGCCTCCCCCATCATCCCCCACCACTTGTTTTTCCTCCCCCCTCCTTGTGCCTCAGTACATCAGCTTGGTAAGTGTCCTCCTCACCACTGCAGCTACCATGTCGCTATCTATCTCTCCTATCTTTCTAACTGCTTCTGAATTTCCTATCCCTCTCATATCACTAAATCTAGCTGGAAGAAACTCAAGGACATACTGGGCTCCAGCCCAGGCCTTCCTATTGCAGACACCTATGTAACGGCTTCCGCCAGAGAGACTCTCAGACATCCTTTGTTGTTCCCCTCACCCGACTTGTGGACTCTTCACATGGTCTCTCTCTCTCTCTCTCTCTCTCTCTTTCTCTCTCTTTCTCTCTCTTTCTCTCACTCTTTCTCTTTCTCTCTCCTCTTTCCCCCTCGGGTGGTCCTCTTTGCCATTTCCAGGGTCATCATTAATGTCTATCAGAATAGAACCTTCATAGTTCAGGGTCCTCAACCCAACCTTCTCCTCTTTGACAGGCTCCTGCCTCTCAAACCTTACCTCTCCCCCTGGACAGGCTCCCTTGCCTACTGGGCCTTACTCATCCTCTGCACGGGCTCCCTTTCCTGCTGTGCCTTCCTCCTCCTCTGCAAAGGCTCCCTCGCCTTAACTCACTGTCCCAGCTCCCTTGTCCTCCACTATCCCTCTGGCTCTCTTGCCACCCTTGGGAGTGGGGGAGGCACAGTGTCCTGCGCCCCCCCCCCACAGAAGAGCTTCAAAGATGCCAAGCTGCTCCATATTACCACGCTTAACTCTCACCCTGCTGTCAAACACTCGTCTGACATCTGCAACCTCCTTAAAACTTGTGGATCTTGATGTGCTCGCCATCATGGAAACATGGTTCAAGGACCGTTCTGTCACGAGATTTGATACACTCCTCCCTCCTGAAGGATACAAGATCCTCTCTGTTCCCAGGCCCAAGGGGGCAGGAGGGAGAGTGGCCCTCAACTTCCCAGAATAGATAACTGTGTCCATCATCCTCACTCAGTCCTACTCATCCTTCAAGTGTCTAGTCTGCAGGCTCTCACTCTCTCCTAAATCTTCTCTCCTTATGGCCACCTTCTATCAGCCACCAGGACAGTCCACTCTCTTCCTAGCGGAATGGGCTGGCTGGTCTCTCTACTTTGCTCCTCCTCTCAACTCCTCCTGCTGGGTGATCTCAACATCCATTTGGACGCTCCCGATTCCTCAGGACCCTTCTGCAACCTATTTGATTCTCTCTCCCTCTCTATCTTACCCTCTGGCCCCACCCACACAGCAGGCCACACTTTGGATGCTTTCATCTCTACCGACATCAGTCTCTCTATCCCTCTCACTACTTCTCTCTCTTGGACGGACCGCTCTATTTTCTCATCACACTTGAAGCTCTCCTCTCCGCTTGCATAGGCACACCCAGCATGGTCACTCGGGCTCAAAGTCACCAGACCCATGTAAATAGTGACTGCAGCTGCCTTTGCCTCCACCTACTCTACGCCTCCTACTCCTGCAGCTGACTCCCACCCTGACACAGCCCTCGCTAACTTCAATCTCTCTATCTCTAACACCCTTGATACTCTTGGCCCTTTCATGAGAGTCCAACTGAAGCCTTCCAAAAAGTGCAACTCTTGGTACGACTCCAATCTGGCTGCCCTTAAACGCAAGTGTAGGGCAGCTGAGCAGAAATGGAATTCGTCTGGGGCGGACTCCTTGGCAAACTGGCCTGCTGCCTACTTCAAAGGCAATATCCACACCAAGAAAAGATTCTTTATTCAAGCCTGCATCTCTGTGGCATCATACAACACAGCCACCTCATTCACCAACACCGCTGGAGCCTCCCTTGGCCCCTCCACCACTTCTCCTCTCACTACCATCACACCTGATGAGGTCGCCAGACAAGTCTGGTCTATGAAGGCTTCATCCAAACAGGTGGACCCCTGCCCCTCCAAAACCATTAAAACTCTCGCTCCAGCCTTGGCTGAATCTCTGCAATCTCTTTTGCCGCTGGAGTTTTCCCAACTTGTCTTAAGCTTTCCCTTGTACACCCTCTACTTAAGAAACCCTCTACCGACCCCTCTATTCTGGCAAACTACCACCCTATCTCTATCACCCCTTTTCCTGGGCAAACTCCCGCAGAAGCTGGCTATCTCTCAGCTCGCCGTTCACACTGAACCTGCTGGTTGCTTCCACGACCATCAGTCTGGCTTTATAGCATCCAGAGGCACGGAACATGCTCTTCTGCACACCCGTCGATACCTGCTTTCAAATCTTGACACCAACACTCCCTCTGTCCTCATTCTTCTTGACCTCTCCTCTGCCTTTGACACGGTAAACCACAGCATCCTGATCGCACGTCTGTATGACAACCTGTGACTCACAGGTCAGGCTCTGGCGTGGTTAACCTCCTTCCTTTCCGACCGCCCATCCCAGGTGGAACTTGGGTCCTTTCTCTCTACTATCACTCTTTCAACTAGTGGCATTCCACAGGGTTCTAACCTATCCCCCTGGTTCTTCAATGTCTGCATGGCTGCCCTTTCATGTGTGACTGCCACTTTCATCTCTAACTTCCAGTGTTATGCGGATGACACACAACTCGCCTTCAGGCTACCCTCAGCCACCTCCTCTACCGCGCTCATATCTGACTGTCTGTCCGCAATTCAGTCATCGTGTGCTGCAAATGACCTCTGCCTCAACGCCAGTAAGACTGAACTGGTTCGCATTGGGACTCCTGCTCCCTCTTTCCCACTCTAGTCTGGCTGTCCTCCCTTGGCCCTGCAGCTGCACCCACCTGCGAGGCAAAAAACATTGGGGTCATCTTCGACTCCACGCTCTCCTTCTCCACTCACATTTCGGACATCTCTAAAAAGTCCAACTACCAGCTACACCTCCTCAGAGGTACTTTTCCTTTTCTCGCCTTCACCCAGCGGCTCGATGTCTCAAGAGCCCTGGTTCTCTCAAGGCAGGACTACTGCAACAGCTTCTTTCTCAAACTCCAAGACTCTGCTCTTTGCCGTCTGCAACTCATCCAGAACAGATCCGTGAGACTTATCCTTTGCCTCAAGACCAGGGACCGCATCTCTCCGGCGTTGAAATCCCTCCACTGGCTCCCCGTGGCTGCAAGGATCAAGTTCAAGACCCTCTGCATTGGCCACAAGGCTTTCTGGGGCCTGGGACTTGCCTATCTGCAACGTTGCCTACCTAAATACTGTCCTTCCCGAGCCCTCTGCTCATCGACCTCCAACCTTCAGCGAGTGAGCCGGTTCTCCAAGCATAGATTTGAAGGGAGATCTTTATCCTCTGCACGGGCCTCCCTCTGCAATAGCCTCCCTGTCGCACTCCGTCTTGAGCCTGATCTCCTTAAGTTCCGGAAACTCCTTAAGACATTCCTCTTCTCCTCTTCCTTCTCTCTCCCTCTTAACCGGCTAACCTTTCTCTCCGCTTTATCACTCTCTACCTCCTTTTCCACGCCGCCTGCAGGCTGGCCGCCTGGTTTACCTCAGATTCTCATAGTTCCCTGGCACCTTCGCCAGTCATCTTGCACTTGCCTCCGGGCCTTGCACTTGCCTCATTGTTACTTCACTTGGTCAATGACCCATGAGAGTGGCATCTCTCAGCACTCACCCCAGCTTCTGACTGACTGGGCGCACTTGGTCCCCACCCGTCCCCCCCTCCTGCACCTGTCTGCGCACTTGCACAATTTAAATGCACCATGCCTTGAAGATCATCTATCTGTTTTTCCCTTGTCTCACCTCCTTGCATGGTGGTGCCTCGATGCACTTGGAAAAACTGCAGAAATGCCATCCGACCTATTTGCTGTCATCTACACCGTTAATTGTATTATATGCACTTGTTCCATGCACCCACTCTGCCTATGCAGACTTGTATCGTTCAGAAATTCAAGGGCTCTGAATGTTGTTTTTTTCCCCTTGTTCCCCCCCCTCCCAGAGCGCTTTGAAACACTTGTTTTGTGTATAGGCGCTGTACAAATAAACCATACCAGATCACATGGCCCAACTGCTGCAGGAGGTTCAGGCCATGTTAAGAAAAGGAGCGATGGAGTCCATACCTCAGCGCCTCCAGGGCTCCGGAGTTTACTCCAGATACTTTCTGGTACAGAAAAAGTCAGGAGGGTGCCGGTCAATCCTAGACTTAAGGCAGTCAACAAGTATTAGAAATCCCAAAAGTTCAGGATGGTCCTGTTGCAGCACATGCTCGGGCAGCTGGAGGAGGGGGATTTCCTGGTGACTTTGGACCTGGAGGACACCTACCTTCTTCATGTACCCATTCATCCAAAACATTGAAAGATCCTGCAGTTTGTGGTCCAGGGACAGCACTATCAGTTCAAGGCCCTACCCTTCAGCCTGAACTCTGCACTGAGAGTTTTTAGTGCTTGGCTATGGTGGCGGTGCACGTACGTCTCATGGGCATCCACCTCTACCCTTATCTGGACGACTGGCTCATCCGCTCCCGCATGCTGGCAATCCAGCATACTGCAGACACCATTCGCCTTCTGGCGGAGCTCGGCTTCTCCATCAACTAACTAAAGTCCTGCGTGGAGCCGTTGCGGGAAGCTCTGTTCCTGGGCACCTGTCTCAACACGGTGTCATGCCAGGCTACCCCCTCAGAGGAGAGGGTAATGGCCATCATGGGGAAGGTACAGCACCTGTCGTTGGCGCAATTCATGATGGTGCTAGTCATCAAGTTGCTGTTGGGCATGATGTCCTCCTGCATCCACCTCATTCCATTTTTCAGGCTCTAGATGAGACTGCTTCAAGAGTTCCTGGATGTGCATTGGCTGCAAGTTGCAGGCTCTTGGACGGACAAGATCGCCCTCAACCAGGAGTTCCGGCAAGTGCTTTGGTGGTGTAGCATGCACCCACATCTGACGCAGAGAGCTCCTTTTCAGATCCCACCGTACCAAGCCACAGTCACCACGGATGGTTCCCTGGAAGGGTCGGGGGCCCACACCGGACAGTCGCACGCCAGAGGCCTCTGGCTCCCGAAGAAAAGGACCTTCTCATCAACGTCCTGGAACTCCAGCCAGTCTTCTGGGCCCTCAAATCGTTCCTACCTCAACTGCGTGCGAAGGTGGTGAGAATGTTCGCAGATGACACCAATACCACGTTCTACATCCAGAAACAGGGCGGGATACGCTCCTCGGTGCTCTCCCTGGAGGCCAAGACCCTGCGGCACTGGACAATTCTTCAGGACATGTTACTCACCCCTTTTCACCTGGTGAGCATCAAGAACACCATTGCAGACTCGCTCAGGAGGGAGCTGTGGTCCTGCCACGAGTGGGAACTTCAACAGGAGCAATTATCCTTTCCCATCAGCAAGTGCGGTCAACCCCAAATCAACCTCTTTGTGATGGCGGCCAACTCCAAGTGACAGAGGTTCACCAGCAGGTTCCCTTAGCCAAGTGGTCTGGGGGAGGCCTTCTTGTTCCCGTGGGAGGGGCAATTCCTGTACACCTTCTGTGAGGGGTCAGAAATGTGAGGCGGACGACTTTGTAAAGAGTTTTTAAAATTCGCCATTTTATTAAATCAAAAAGGTTGCATAAACGCCTCACTGTCCCTACTCAAACGAGGATTTCCCTGCTTAAAGTAACTAATGGAAACTCTAACAAAGGATATCTGTCCCTCACACTTATACATTCAACAAATCAATAAGGAAATGCATGGCAGTTCAACACAACAAAACAACATCACAGTTGAACCTGCAATATGCAAAATAAAGGGGGGTCTGGGAGTTGCTCTACCAGCACGAACGCAGCCCAATTACCTGTTCTAGGGTGGATGGCCCCTGGGAGAGTCTCAACCAAGTCTTTAGCTCACTGTCCCTTTCAAAGAGGAGAAATATCCCTGCATATCAGTCTTGGTCCTGCCGAAGGGCCAGTGCGGCACCGAAATAAATGCTAGACAATTCTCCTCTGAACAAGAGTACCAACAGCAACCTCAGACACGTGTTTAGGCCTAGTCGGGCCTCATCAGTGAGGTGGAGCTGTGCCTCTCTAAGAAAGGTGAGCAAGGGGTTCACGTCTGGATTCCTCTGGTAACTTAGGGTGAGACCTAAAGTTACTTAATATGCAAAACAGTGGGTTGCAGGGGTGGGGGAGGGGGTTGCTGTTGGTACTCTTGTTCAGAAGGGAATTGCCCTAGCATTTCGGTGCTGCACTGCCCATGTGGGTGGGACAAAGACTGATATGCAAATGAATATTTCACATCTGTGAAAGGCACAGTGAGCTAAAGTGTGGCTGCAGACTCTAGAGTGGGTACCTTCCCAAAGAACAGGCCATTTTTGCCATGTTCATTCTCATAGTGCACCCATGGCACATTTTTGAAAAAGAACATTTTTTAACCTTCAATATGACGCAGCCCTGGCTTACAATCTTGGTGAATTCCCCTTCCCCAGATTCAACCATGGTTCTTGTTCCTCAGTTAAAATGAAAATAAAGTCCTGGTTGGTAACAAAGTTCTAACACAGTTCTTTGTAACTTCCACTGGACAATATAAAGTTCCAATACTTCAAAATATAGTGTTCTTTCTCTTCTTTGCATAAGAATGAACTTCAAAATAATCTTCTCCACAAGGTAACACAAATTGTCTTTGTCAGGATGATTCTTGCCACAACTGAATGCTTTCAAGAAATGTAACTCCTCCACAGCATGATTCTTCCTTCAGCACCATAAATGATATAACATTGAGCATTAGGACCACTGTTCAGCACTTTTGTCAACTACTACATGGTCTATTCCCATACCAGGCCTACTACTTCAAAGGTTCGCCATCTGGGAATACTCCCCTGCCCAAACAGCTCTTCAGAAATAGAACGTGCTTCAGTGGCAACCTTTAACTTGAACAACTTTGAAACAACTTCAAAATGTTCTTTGGGTAGCAGCATTAACATTTTATCAACCTTTCAGGGAAACAAGATTCACTTTTGGGCTCTTAAGATTCCTCTGCAAATTATTCTTCTCTCCCTCTGAATAACCTTCTTGAGAAGGGCAGCCTCTTTGACACTTTTGTTTCCCCACTGCACCAGTAACCAAATATTGACAAGAATACAGATTTGTTCTGCTTCTTTCATGCCGTTGGCAATGTGTGTTTATATTAGCTCTTATTATATAGTTCATCAAACATAAACCGCAGCCTTCACAAAACCGGGCGTCTTCTATTACTCCCCTTTCGCCGTTGGCAATATCTGTTGGACTTTTATTGCATAGGTTTTAGATTTTCTTGGCTTGGGTAATAGTTCTAGGCATTATCTTTTAACAATGTTGCCTCCCTGGGTTGTTGGACTTTCCATAAACTCACATGCCCAATTTTACATTTACTTGGTTTCTTAATATGCCACTTTTGCTGCGTTTTAATAGTTCGGTATTGAAAAATAGTGTTAACACTTCGTCCAATCATACATGAGTGAAACGGTCTGCCTGCACCACGCAAGCGGTATCGGAGCGTCCCAGAGTCACTATCACACTGTGAATTCACTGGGTAGGTTGCATGCCTCCGATCCTCTTTGTGGTTGCAGGTATTCCACTGCTATGGCTCCCAGGACCCGGCGAACTCTTGTTCTGCCTTCGCCTGTGCCACTTGTTGCTGGAGCCTTCCTGGATCCTGAGAGTGCCTGGTGCACTCCAGCCACCAGAGACCTCTCCAGAAGGAACAATTCCCTCGCTGCTTTCACCTTCTGTTGCGCAACCTTTGCAGAATGGTCTCCAAACAGCCCTTTAATATGAGCAGCAGCACCCTTGAGAGAGATGGGGATGCAGATTCGTACTCTTGCACCAAATAATAATGATAACTCAATAGTTTGACAAAGGGAGTCCATTTAATGACAAGTACAGAAAATGGGGTGTTCAATGAACATCAGCAACCGCTCGATCTTTCTTCTCGCTTAAACTCCAATTAATTTCAGAAAAAATATAACATTTATACCAAAAACTCATAATTTATGCGTAATCTTAAACACCTAACCTGTAACTTGATTGGTTATAGGAAGGTAACTTTAACATAGGTACTATAACTGTATATGGTAACGGGGGGAGGGGATTGGATAATCAATGCCAGGTGGGGCAACTAAGCCCTTCCTTCAAACTGGTCACTGTAAACATCACAAAGTACGACGTCTCATTGGTCCTACTTACTATAGGACCCTAGATTACACGGTCCACTATGATTGGGTTGGCATCAATCCCACTCATATATTTTTCCACTTGCGCTTAGCAGTATGCAGAATAATCAGCCAGGTGCAGGGAGTAAGTCTGCACCCCAGCTTCCCTCCAATTATGTTACAATCATTCATCAACTCAGTGGTTGTGTGTCAATTACTGCTTTGTTAGTTTGGCCTTCAGTCTGCTTCTTGGTCTGAGAAAGTTGAGGAGTATGGGTACGCAGGGCTCCATGTGTAGGTATGAGAGTCTCATCCCTGCCTGCCGGATTTGCCACGTGATTCAGACACAATGAAATTGGCCTCTTCTTCATGCATTTTCCTGTATTTGATTTATTTCTGCCAGTCTTCTACCATCTGTGGCTTATCTCGACTTTTCTGAACAGGAGACTGTTCTTCTTCTCCTTAATTGTATCCATTACAAGCCTATTCCAGCCCGATACGACCTTGGCTTCTTGGCCTGGTTACCTTCAGCTGAGTTTCACTCAGTCTTAATTCTCGATTTGTTTGCTGCAACACTCTCCTCTTGAGACCTTTAGTAACCTTGTTCAATTCTGCTCATGTGCGTAGTGGAATTATACTCATGTATAAAGTGCTTTTGAAGTAGATATATGTATAGTTGGTGCTTGCAGCAAACTATTTAACTACTAAGCATAAGCAAGCTTCACGATTTCTTTGCTTCTTGCGGTTTCCTGCATCTGTACACGTTTAAACTATCTGAATATCTTCATTGTGCATATGGCATAGGTTTCTTCATCTTGACATCAACTGTTTCACATTAGGCTCAAGATGTCACTTATCCATGGCATTTCATCTCTTTGTAAGTATTCTTAGGTCATTATATCTTCTATATGTCATCATCCTCCCTTTCTCCTTTAGGGAATAAATCACCACATAATCCGAGAATAGCTCTGCCGGAACCCTCCACTGTACCTGTGCCAGCACGTTTAGCTGGCTATCAGGAGTCGCAGAAGCCAAAAAAGACAAACCTAAGGTCTGTGCGCCTTAGGAAATCTAATATGCCATCTCTGGAGAATGAAGACACTAAGGCCCTTGTGCTGGACCATCGGAACTTTATTATTTCTAATGTCCCCAGACCAGCTAAGAACGAACCCAGAGACGCACTCCGTAATAAAGTCCTTGCCTGGCTTTGTGTAAGGACGGGACCTGGCGTAGTGAGTTCCTCTGATTTGAAACTCTTGCGCAGAATGGATTTGGCCAATTGGTGTTCCCAAGGGAATAGTGACTGTATTTTGGTGGGATGTGGAGCTGGTACCTCTGAAACTTTGTAAATATCTGCCCATGGGATCTACGAATCTTGAGATTATTGTCTAATCTATTGTTTTTCTACCTCTTAGCAATATCTGATTTGCCTTGTTCCAATGGGTCCTTTACTTTCCCCTTCTATGATCTGTAGTTATTTTAAATTTCCCCCTAATGCTTCTTAATTTACATATTCCCTGATGCTTTTTTTGTGTTTGTTCCTATGTATTTATTTTGTTATTTATTCTTTTATGGTGTTTGTAAGTTTTTGTTTTTGTGTAGCTCTCTGAGGCCTAAGGGTTAGTAGCACTTTATAAGTATCAAATCAAATATGTGCGTCAGTCTGATTTTCTCATGACATCACCATTCGTCTTCCTTTAGTATCTTCTTGGCTTCTTCAGGTATTTCATTCTGACAAACGTCCTTTTGTCTTGTCTGTAGGTATGGTCTTTTCAATGGGTACCCTACTGTCCAGGTTTTCCTGGTTGTTAGTACTTCAATAGGTGCTGTTACTCTGATAGGCACTGGGCAGAGCCCAACTGCAGCTCTCTGCTGGTTTATCTGTTCTCCATATGTCACATATTTTGCCGTGAACGTTCCTGGCACTTCGAAGGGGGTGGCTGGAGTGCGGATGATGCATGGCCCTTCCTCTTCACTACCCCCTGTGGGCGATTCATCGACCACTCTTCGTTCTTTGTCTGTATTCACTTTTCTGTCATCCTCTGGATCTAGACATCTAGGTCTGCAGAAATGTTCTTTTGGGGTCCATATCTTTATCACTCCCTTTAAACATCCTGCTGTTCTTACGTGCTCGTCTTTGTTCCATGTCATTAGTTGACATTCTCCAGTTGGATTGTAATAGATCCATTTTCCCACATATTTTCTATGTTTCTTCGGATACTGAAATTTTGTTCCTTCTAGTGCATACGTGCTGGCCTTCACAAAGTCTCTTATTATTTCGCTAGGTCCCTAGGCTTCCATCCTGACTCAACGTCAGTCATGATTTTCATTCCTATGGCCTTTTTTGCAGTGTTATGGCACTGAGAGATTATTATCTTGATAACAGAGAATCCAAGCAATATCATCACCAACAAAGCTCCTAGGAACTTGAATGCGTCTGCCATCCATTGTGGAACCCATGAAAACAGTGATCCAAACCAACTGCCATCATCAACTCCATCAATCATCTGATTCTGTAGTTTTGTCAGCATACTTATGGTTTCTATTAAGGTTCAATTTTCATCATCGTGAGATGGTATAAATGTGCAACATGATTCTACGATTTGTGCACAAACGCCTCCATCCATAGCTGTGATCATGGCTAGGACATATCTGTTCTGGAGAGTCATTAGTCGAATCGCTCTCAACTCTTCTTTGATTGCATTGAATCCCTTTATGATTGTGTTGATGGTCTGCAGTAGCTCCCATCTGGTTATCTGCAACCATTTAGTATTTGCTCCAATCTGAAATCTTGGCATCAGGATTGTCGGGAACACTGATGAGGTGAAGTGAACAACCTGTGTTAATATGGGATTGCATGAAAGGCTTCTTCTGACTTGCCAGAGAAGTAATTCTCTCTCTTCAGTCGGCTGATCAGTTCCACAGATCTCTTCTTCCTCATGTGAGCAACTGCTTTCGGGAAACTGTCAATATTCAGGTCACCTTTTGATATCACCAACACTGGAACATGGACGTTCACCAATGTGCATATACCTCCCCAATTCTTTGGCAACCTGATGTATGCTTTGGATCCACATGCCCAATAATGATCCATGATCACTGCAGTGCCAGGATTCGTCCACAGTTCTTATTTTCTCCCATTTTTCTTGTACCATTGTTTCTGAAGCACTGTTTGGAATTCCCCAATGGCACTATCTGTAGGGGTCCTCCTCTGTCTTCGACGCATGTTAGAAGTCTTTCCAGTCTCAGCCATACTGGTTTGCATATCCTTTATGCATTTTTAATTTTCTTTATTGTATCCAATGATCATCCATGCTCTGCAGATCACTACTCCTTTCTCCCATCCGTCTGGTGAAAGCACTGTTCTCCAGATTTGCATTTGACCTCTGTTCTTCGAGCTTCTTCTGGAGATTTCCCTTTGACTTCAGATTTTTGTTTGTTTCTCTTCTGATCTCTGCTCCTTTAACTCCAGGCTTTTCTTATCTTATCACAATGTTCTTTGTTTTGCCATTGTTTCTTGTCTGTGTCTTGGACATAATCATCTTCATCTGGATCAGTCGTTTCAGTTGCCCATTTGATTGAAGCATCACTCCCCATGAACTGGCCTCTGGTCGTGCACATTGCTATATGTGACAAGACAGTGGGCTGTCTGCACATCTACTTCAACAGCTATGAAGATTTTTGACTTCCCCATGCTGTAAGGTAGGAGTGCACACACAAAGCATTCTTCCTCTGAAGTAAGTCTTCCAACTTCCTTCATGTGTTGGTACCATATGTTGTTTCCCAAGTGTGCTGTGCTGTCCAAGTAATCGTTCAATTCGTTATTGCCTTCTTGTGTGCTCCTAATTTATAAGATCTTCCTGTAGTTTGCTATAACCACATTCTTAAACAAATTAGTATAGATTCTTGCTGCTGGAGGATTCTCCGGTATCTCCATCAATGATCCAGAGATGTCCTTATGTTGGCTCATTCTTGTACGAGTTTGCGCAATTTGCTTAATCCTTTCAATATACCAACCAGGCATGAAAATGTCTCTTATAATTTCTGCTCTTGTCTTCTCTCCAGGCACTGCCCTAATCTCATGTCTTGCTGGATCAGGTGTGCTTGCAGGTGTTGGCTCCGTTTGCTTATTCTCTAAAGCCTTTTGTCTCTTTAAAAGTTCAGCTTTCTCCATTTGTCTCTCAACTTCTCTTGATGTAGAACTTTCTCGTTGTTGTTTGTCCAAGCTTCCCCAATTCTCTGGAATGTGATTCTGAACTTGTGCGTGTTTCATTATTTATCACATCCATCTTAAGTTCAGTCATTCTGTCATTATTTCTAGGAACTGGAATGACTATGTAAGTTCTGGGTAGCTCTCCAGGTTTCATGCATGCATCATTAGGTCGGTGCACGGGAACCTGAACGCTTGTGCACCAATGAAAAATGCAGTTCTAATCGTCAATGACAGTAATATGATAATGAATACTATGCATATGTAAATAATACATTTGTAAGTTAGTTTACAGCATTTGTTCCTTGGCCAATATGAATGTCTCTCCTCATGAGGGAGGACAACGTTACTGTTCTGATTTACCATCTCGATCATCTAAGGAAACAAAACTAACTCTTTAAATATGCGAAGCATTGCCACTTTATCTGGATTCTGCTGCCCCTGCTTGCAGCTCACAAATGCTGGACTGATTATTATCTTGTCCGAGTGATAGATTGCCTCTTGTCTCTGGAAACCATTCTTTTTCGTTTAATGAAAGTTCCAAATGAGGCGATAAGTACAGCAAGTCTTAATTTATGTGTCCAAAATAGACCAGTTCCTTGTCAATGCCCCTTATCTGTTTCACTCCAGACGACATGTCGTTCCTTTGTCAGCATACACAAAAGTGAAGTCCATGGCAACACCTTCATGCTCTGCCCCTCGAAGGAAAGTTTACAATCTTCTCCGGTGATTCTGCTGATGATTATAAAGTTTGATCTGCGTTATGATACCATGCAGAAGCATACTCATCTGTGTAGAGTTTGCTGGGTCTCTAATGAAAGTGAGGACATCAACACTGGCATGTTTCCCTACAAGTTCTGGAAAGTCTTCAAACAAGCGAAAAAATATGGTCCTAGCTAGTCTGCTGTCTTCTTGTAACAGGGACATTTGTCTTGTCCTCGCTGTATTCCGGAAGCAAAAGAAACTGCTCTGCAATCACTTTGAGCAGCCTCCTTATTGTCTTTTCGTTTTCAGGGTCTTGAAGAAACTCTATTATGCTTGTGATTCTTCCCACCAACGATGGGCATGACCTCAATACTAACTCCAAATAGATCAGAATGTCTTTGCTGAGGTCACTACTGCGTGACACCATGAGTAAGTCCAAATAAGGCTTCTGTATCGAAAGAGTCAGGATACTGTATTCTCTTCCAATTTATGTATCCTCAATCAAAATCTGGCATATCTTTCCTTTTCAAGGCTTCAGTGTGCCTCAGTCCAAAGTCCAAAGCCAACAAGCTATTTTGTGGCTTATACGTGCAATTCTTCTTCTTCACCCTGCAACTAGGATGCACAGAGTGTCTGTTTTTATGTCCCTTTTTTCCCTTATTTTGCTGAAAGGAAGTGTCCAAGCTAAGCCACAACTTGCTCAAAATTTTCTTTGTCTCTGCTTTGCTGGTCATGCGTCCTTCTTCCTCGTCATGGATCACGTCTGCACGTGCTGTGGTTCTTCCCCGTTGTCTGTAGTCTCTACGTGGTGGGGTGCGGGCAGAGGGTCTTCTCCGATTTATGGCTTGATGTCACCCAGAAAGATCCAAGCTCTTCTTCCCTGTAGCTTGACTGCAGAGGGTGTAACGTCCTCCACTCTAAAGGAGCCGTTGAACCTCGGCTCGTCCCACTTTTTTCTTGTGTGGTTTCTCACCAGGACTGTGTCCACAGGGAATATTGGAGGAACGCGTAATTTTGGAACTTCGTCTGTCGTAGTATCTCCTTCTGTGTTCTGTTCTGCCCTGCACCCTTCTTGTCATCGATGCAGCTGTCCTGAAATTACAGTAAGACAAGATGTCATGCAATTCAAGTAGTTTTGCCTTTCCAATCCTAACATTTTTCCTGTTGGGCTGGGCATCAAATCTAGCCCTATTTAGAGGCGTCAATGGCGTGCACATCCTTCTGCCTGTCAAGATTTTGGGCGGCGTGAGATGATAGTCAGAACCAGGCTGGTTTCTGAGTGCATACAGTGCCAGTGGAAGACAGTGTAGCCAATCCCTCCTTCAGAGTAAGCTTCAACTTGGCTATCCTTTCCTTTAACAAGCCATTGAGATTCTGGCATATGCCATTCCCTTCCCTTAAGGATGATACGCTGAATAAATATATATACATACCAAGCAACGAGCTAATCTGTTGAAATACTGCATTAACAAAATGAGGACGATTGTCTGACCTTATGACTTCACACACTCCCCATCTGGAAAACACCTCCCTTACCAAGAATTTGGCCGCACAGGTAGAGTCTGGGTGTGTATATGGACCTGCTTCTATCCATCTAGAGCATGGAATCGCCACAACAATTACATACCTGTACCCATTAACTCCTCTAATCACACGTAGTGTATGCCCAGCCGTGAACTGCTGACAAATTATACAGTTCACCATAACAAATGCAACGTGTTCTGCCAAGTTCGATATGAACCAGTCTTCAGCAATTGTTGCTGCTATGTTCTCCTTTGTCATGTGTGCTGGATAGTGTAACTGTTCCAGTGCTGTCTTTAATAAGGCTATAGGCATCACCGGCTTACCAGTGTGTCTTGACGCCACAAGCTCTCTGAGGGGTCTAAAGAACACCCTTGTCGCTTCCATAGGTTCTTCTCTTCCTGTGGTGCCTCCCCTTGGAGCTCCACTAACTGAGTTTTTGCCAAATTGCTATAGTCTTCAGGATCGCTTCATGCAATAATCATTCTCTCATGCACATCAGTTATTTCCACTCTAATGATTATTTCGTCTTTAGTCGCCACACGCTTGGCTTTAGTGTCTGATGGTTGATTTCCACGTGAGATGAAAATCTGTCCCTTTCGTTTAGGCGGTGCATTTCACGACCGCTATGCCCACTGGGAGCTGTAGTGCCTTAATGAGCCTGTCCAATAAGGCTGTGTGTTGCACTGGCGTGCCGTCCGCTCGGAGGTAGACCCTCCTTTTCCAGCGTGCTAGGCCTGCGGGCACTGACGTCACATAGGCAGAGTCACTGTACACCGTCACTTCCTGGTCTGTGTGACTCTCGAGTGCGAGTATCAATGCCAATAATTCTGCAGCTTTTGCTGAATAGTGTGGGGGTAACCGTGCACTAATGAGTACTCAAATTCCCTATTTTCCATGTGTTTCATCACAGCGGCACCTATATACCTCTGTCCATCATTTTCATCGATCCTCGAACCATCAACGAAGACGATTTCACCTTCAGCCAATGCATTTTCTTTCACTCTGGGAATGTCATCATAGAATTCTTCATAGTTTGCGCAATCATGTATTGGCTCTCTTTCAGTGATGGGCTGTGCTATAAACCTAGCTGGGTTCACTATTTTGGATCCAACTATTTTAATGGTTGGATTTGATATGACCACTTTATAAGCAGAAGCACTCTGAGACGTCAATGTGCCTTTTAGTTTCTCTAAAATGGCAAATTGTCTGTGCTCAACGAACAACGTCATTGGGCATCGCATCACAATGGTTGTAGCCTTTGCTATGGCGAACGCTGCGGCAGCTTAACTTTGTTCGCACGGGAAGTGACCCCTTATCACTGGGTCTAAATGCCCACTGTAGTATGCAAGGGGCTTGTACCCCAACGTGGTTTTCTGTGTGAGTACTGCTGTCTTAACACTGCCATTTGTGTGTGAAAACAGGTAGAACTCCTCTGCATAATTGGGAATCCCTAAAACTGGTGCCGTGCAAATGGCCTTTTTTAGTTCAACAAACCCTTCTTCCATGGTCTTGGTCCACATGATTTTTTCTTTCGTTGCCTGTGCTTTCTTCAAGGCTTGTAACAAGGGTCTGGCATAGGAAATGTAGTCAAATACCCATGCCCTGACATAGTTGCATAATCTGAGAGAACTTTTATCGTGTGTGGTATGGCTGTCTTTGAAACGGTTTCAGCTCTTTCAGGGGTAACCTTTTTCCCCTCATGTGAGATTAGCTGGCCTATATACAGCACTTCTCATTGACAACTTCTTGTCAACTTTATAGCCTTTCTCAGCAAGTATAGTCAATAGCTGAATAGAATCGTGTCTGCACTTTTCCTATGTCGTGCTGCAAATTAGAATGCCATCCACGTTTTGCAAGACAGCACTCTCTAATGCGACATAGCTTAAGTCCATCTGCAGGACTCTTGAAAATTGAAGGAGACTCACAGTACCCTTGAGGCAGCCTTGTGCTTTTCAGACGAACTTGTCTGAATGTAAACAATGTCAAATCTTGTAAGTCTTTGTGCAATGGGATTGATGAAAATGCATTTTTCAAGTCAATCACCGTGAAATACCTTGTTTCAACAGGTATATTACATAGGATCGTGGACGGGTTAGGGACTAGAGGGAACTCGGCCTCGACTATCTAGTTTATCGGGCGTAGATCTTGCACTAGCCTCCAAGACCCCCCTTTCCCTTTTTTCACTGGGTAAATCGAAGTATTGCATGACGACTTGGACGTCACTAAGATGCCCTGCTCCAGCATGGCAGAAATTGTCTTAAAAATCCCTTCATCTGCTTCCCTAGACATGGGATACTGTCGTGCTTTTGGTAAAATTGCTCCTGGTTTCAATTGAATCTTTACTTCTCAGACTCCTTTCAGTAAGCCTACGTCATAAGGGCCTATAGTCCATACAGAGACAGGCACCTTTGCCATGTCGTCATCAAAATATTCAGGACGGTTTTGTGTCGGCATCATTCACTGAGGCACTAGTCTGTTGATCATTTTCACCAAATAGATCAGATTAACCTCACCTGTGATCTCATCTTCACTTGTTTGTTCTTCAAATAGATCCATCCATGACGCAAGTCAATCTATAACCTTCCCCAATGGCGATTATTGCACACCATTGTCTGCCTTCATCATCTCAACCGTCAAGCAGAGCCATCTCTCCTCGCACTATCTGGCCATTTGTATTGTCAAGGGAAATACTTGTCCCTTTTCCTCATGCATAGGTATTCTTGGTCTGAATAAACTCCTCTGGGGTTCTCATGATTTTGTCTGCAAAGCCTGGTAGCCATGACATTAATATGCACACTCCATAAGCGAATATTTCTGGTTACAATGGAATAGCTCTCATAGCCATTTGTCCTGCATATGCTCTAATCATTTTGCATACGTTCAAATAATGCATTACTGGAGTTGAACATACTATGCCCTTCTCCGTGAACGAGATTGTCATGTTTAAATTTGTCATTAGGTCTCGTCCCAATATATTAACCAGGGTTTGCCTTGAATATAGCAGTGGCACATTCATGTCACATTCTCCTATGGAGATTGGAAGTTCTGTTGTAAGTTGTAAAAGGAACGCAACTTGTTGCTCCTGTGAAGCCCTTAGTATTTATGGCGTCGCCGGACAAAGAAAACTTACCTTCACGTATACACGCACCTGTGTCAACTAAGAAAGAATATTCTTTATCCCCTATACAGACATCTACCCTTGGTTGTTCGTGAGGTTTCAGTGTCACTGATAGGATAGAACACATCAGGTCTCTCAGTGAGCTCTCCTAGTCTATATATAATCTTGTCCCATTCTGCGTGAATGGATTTCCCCCGTCACTTGTGGCATTTCTCTTTCCTGAATTCAGTATCTGTCGTGTACCTGGGTTTGTGACAGTTGCATTGGTGACTGTTGAGACTGTCCCTGTGGAAAATGTCACATTCTGGGGTTGCAAACTTTGCTGTACTCCCGGCGCTTGCTGCTGCACTGTGTGATTCTGCGCAACTCCATTTCCACCCTGCTGTGAGAACGCAGATGGATTCACCATTCCTCCTCTCGTGAATTGGTCATTTTGCACCATGCTTTGACTTCTGCATGTGCGTGCCACAGGTCCAAAATGTTGGCAGTGGTCTGATTATTTGCCCATTTTGCATACCCTGGTTTCCATTTTGCATATTTTGAAAACCTCCCTGATTACTCTGCCATCATCTTCCTCGAAGGCCTCTTCGCTTTGGGTAAAGCCTGTTATTTTTTTTATCAAACTGCCTTTGATTATTGATCTGCTGTGTGTAGATCCGTCTGTGTTGGTTATCATTGCCCCTTCAATGGCATACTTTGATAATTTTTTCGTCACCAATTTAGCCTCTTCACCTTTTCATGCAGCATCCTTTTTGCGATTCTTCTCTTGCAGCAGCCTGCAATAGTGCGCAATGGTCAACTGTATTTCAGACCATGGTTTAGCCCCAATCCCTACCAATTTCTTGAGCTGCTTCTGTAACTGTTCTGGCAGCCCTTGGCATAATATATGGTAAAACATGGGTATAGATTTCCCCCAAGATTCACAAGTTTCCAGCACCTAGGCATCTTGGAAACTCTGAATGTAAAGCAAAGGATCATCTGACTCCTTCATCTTGCGTGTCATTATAGCTCCCATATCAGAAGTGTCTGGGTATAGCACTGCAAGCGTTTTCCATACCGCAGTTCTGCAATTGTTAAACAGCGCTCTGTCATACGTGGTATTAACTGTATTCACTCCGGGGTAACCTGCCCGTGTCCACACATCGTCAGCTCTATCACCAAGTATGGCGATTAAAAGACACTTAATATCCCCCATAGCTAATGTGTTGCCTATTGTCATTTTTCCAAACTCATGTATCCATTTTCCGGCTCACGATGTCAACATTGGGCGCTTATTTTTCAGGTTTTCTCTGTCCATGTGAGGCCAGGGTATAAATTGTGGCCTCGTTCCTCCTTTTTCAGTAAAGGGAATTGTGACACATGACACTCCTTTTCCTCTCCTCATTTTTCTGTCTACCACAGGGGTAATATTCCTGCATCGCCGTATACCTGGCAATGTCCTTAGTCTGCTCACATAGGGTGGTGGAGACACACCCCTCTGACCATATGATACTCCTTCATGCCAATCTGATTGTGTGGCTGACTCTGATGTCTTGGGTGCAGACCCACTAGAATCTGACCATCTTATTCCCTTTCGCCTAGATAAGCGTTTTTTGTCTTCTCTCGTCTTCTTTCTTCACATTCTTCTCTTTCTGCGTCCGATATTGTATGTGCCCAACTCGTGCAACTTCTCTCATCCTCCTTATTTCTGGTTAGAGTCAGCCTATCTAATAACGGCTCTTTATTTCTGCTACTTCGGGAGGCTTCCTCACTATCGTACAACTGAGTGCTCTCAAGACGCTCATCTTCTCCTTTCCCTTGGGGTACTTATCTAGCCCCATCTCATCATATATTCTATCGATCGTCTCTCCGATGCTTTTAGTGTCGAAGTCATCTTTGATATTTGCCCTAGACATGCCTTGTACTGAATCGTACTCAGGGAATATCTTCCCAGTCTACTACTGGATTGGGTTTTTTAACCTCTTTCCAGATATTCAAGATCCTGTGCTCTGTCTCTGCTTACGTTCTATGTCGTCATCAAACTCTCTACGCTTCCTCGCATCCTCTCTGGCCCTATCTTCTTCTTGTTTCCTAGCATCTTTGTTCATTTGCCCTTTGCATTTCCTCCTCCCTTTATCTTTTTATTCTCTTCTCCCGTATCTTTTGTTCTTCTTCTTCTATTGTCCTTTGTTCTATTCTATCTCGATAACCAGCTATTCTCTGCTTATGATCGCGTTTTCTTTGCTCTTCTGCCTTTTCCTGTTTTCTGACCTGTTCATCACAATATAACTGCTCTGGTTTCTGTCTATCCTTTTTTTTAGCCCCTCAATCTCTTGATCTGTTTTCCTTTTCCTTTCTTTCTAATTTGTCGCGTTCTCCTTTTTGTCTCATATCCTCAATGCCTTTACCATCGAGTTTCAATAAAATCTGGCCTCCCGTCCATTCGTTCTGTGCGAATGCCATCTGATCAGTCATATCCTCATCTCCTTTCCCTCTCTTCCCGTATCTACAGATGTACTTGCTTGTGTTTGGTCTCCTTTTTCCATTTTGCGCCTCTCCTTGTCTTTGGGACTTTGGAGGTAATATCTCGGTCTCTGGGCTTTCATCACTACTTTGCATGGGTGACTCATATGCTGGGTTGCTATGTCCCGTGGCTGCTTTAAGTTCCCTCAACGCGTATAATCCTTTGTCTTTACTAGCTTCGCTTTTCGCTTTAGATGGGGCGGGTGGCGCGGAAGGCTCTTTACCCCCCTCTGTGCATATATTCAGTATCCATTCTAACGGTGGCTCCTCCTTTTCTTGTTGGTACATCTTCCAAAGTTCTAAACTAGCTATGTGTTTGTCTAGCTTTTTGCCTGCATATGTTTTCGTTCAAATATGTCATGGGCTGTAGGACGATTTTAGATAGCGATCCTCCTTGGGGCCATGGCATAAACATTTTGTCTGCGGTCCCTTTAACCCATTCTGCACTGTACTGTATAAGCTTAGGTGCATGTTTGGGCAGTTGTTTGCACATGTGTGCCAATGGGGCAATATCATCCATGCTTAACCTGTTTATATTATCCTTGTATAACACTTTATTATGCTTTACGTTTCACAAACAAGATCAACAATATGAGCGAGCACCAATCGTCGCAAGCTCCAATCCTGTTATTTTTTTTTAAATGTACTTTTACAAACAACACCCATCAATTCATGCCATGCAACATTTTATCTATTCAATCGCGCAATTTTCATGCTCCTTTTTATTTTTAAAAATGTTTACCTTATGATGTCGTAGAATAAAAAAAAAACACAAAATAGACAAGACAGACTCCGGCCGGCTACATGAATCTCATGCCATCTGCTTCCTCCGATGCATTCTGCCCCTAATTGTATTCCGACATGGAATTTAAGCCCATTTCTTTCAGATCGTCTTTAATCGATTCTGGTCTCCTACGTCATCCTATCAATTCAGGACCTTAAATGAAGGCTTCTTCTAGCGCTCTTTAAAACCCAGGAAAATGGGCGTATACTCTTTACCTTGGTCACTCCCGGTATCCCCTCTCAATTGCTCGGTCACCCTCGAGTCAATATTTTCCCCTTATATATATACATTATAGTTTTACTCTGATGCCATATTTGTCCCGCCTCCCTCCGTTACCTTCCTTTTACTTGTTTTTTAAGGCATGCAACTTTTTGCCAAAGCATTCAGTCTTTTTTCACTCACTGTTCGCATGTTTTTCCTCTCCGGACGCTTGGGATCACCGCCTTCGTTACTGCCTTTCTGTGCTGCTTGTCCGATCAGCTGCTCATAGAAGTGGGAAGGGATTTTTGGGGGAAAGCAATGGTTCCTTCAGACATAACCTGCAGGGTTTTTAATTAAACTAGCCACTATCTACGGGGAGCTTCTGGTTCTTTCAGCCGGATGGCAAAGGACTTGTGATATTGCTGAGGACCCGAAGTTACTTATGTCGATGGTCAATGGGTGTCTTATCTAATCTTAACCATCTAATGTCTGCTACCAAGTGAACTGGATGGACCCCAGCCGGCCCAGAAGAATGGGGGTCTCCAAACAGCCCTTTAAGATGGTCAGCAGCACCCTGGAGATGGGGATGCAGATTCGTACTTTTGCACCAAATAATAATGACAACTCAATAGTTTGGCAAAGGGAGTCCGTTTAATGACAAGTACAGAAAACCGCTCAATCTTCCTTCTCGCTTAAACTCCAATTAATTTCAGAAAAAACACAACAGTTATACCAAAAACTCATCATCATTGACAAGTAATCTTAAAAATGTAACATGCAACTTGATTGGTTATAGGAAGGTAACTTTAATATAGGTGCTATATCTGTATATGGTAACGGGAGAGGGGTTTGGATAATCAATGTCGGATGGGGCAACTAAGCCCTTCCTTCAAACTGGTCACTGTAAACGTCACTAAAAGTATGACGTCTCATTGGTCCTACTTACTATAGGACCCTAGATTACACGGTCCACTATGATTGGGTTGGTATCAATCCCACTCATATTTTTCCACTTGCGCTTAGCAGCATGCAGAATAATCAGCCAGGTGCAGGGAATAAGTCTGCACCCCAGCTTCCCTCCAATTATGTTACAATCCTTCATCACCTCAGTGGTCGTGTGTCAATTACTGCTTTTAGTTTGGCCTTGACTCTGCTTCTTGGTCTGAGAAATTTAAGGAGTATCGGTACGGCAGGGTTCCATGCGTAGGTGTGAGTCTCATCCCTGCCTGCCTTGTCACGTGATTCAGACATCGTGAAATTGGCTTCTTCTTCATGCATTTTTGCGTATTTTATTTATTTCTGCCAGTCTTCTACCATCTGTGGCTTATCTCGACTTTTCTGAACAGTAAACTCTGTTCTTCTTCTACTTAATTGTATCAATTGCTAGCATATTCCAGCCCGATACGACCTTGGCTTCTTTGCCTGGTTACCTTCAGCTGAGTTTCACTCCGTCTTAATTCTCGATTTGTTTGCTGCAACACTCTACTCTTGAGACCTTTTATTAACCTTGTTCAATTCTGCTCATGTGCGTAGTGGAATTATACTCCTGTATAAAGTGCTTTTGAGGTAGATGTATTTATAGTTGGCGCTTGCCGCAATCTATTTTACTACTAAGCATAAGCAAGCTTTACGATTTCTTTGCTTCTTGCTGTTTCCTGCATCTGTACACATTTAAACTAACTGAATATCTTCATTGTGCATATGGCTTAAGTTTCTTCATCTTGACATCAACTGTTTCACCTTAGGCTCAAGATGTCACTTATCCATGGTATTTCGTCTTTGTCAGTATTCTTAGGTCATCATATCTTCTATATGTGCGTCAGTCCGATTTTCTCATGACGTCACCATTCGTCTTCCTTTAGTATCTTCTTGGCTTCTTCATTTAATTCTGACAAATGTCCTTCTGTCTTGTCTGTAGGTCTGGTCTCAATGGGTACCTTATTGTCCAGGTTTTATTGGGTGTTGGTACTTCAATAGGTGCTGTTACTCTGATAGGCACTGGGCAGAGCCCAACTGCAGCTTTCTGCTGGTTTATCTGCTCTTCATACGTCACATATTTGGGCGTAACGTTCCTGGCACTTCGAAGGGGTGGCTGGAGTGCGGATGATTCCTGGCATTTCCTCTTCAGGTCCAGCGTTCCCTCTGTATGCTTTCCACTGCACAACCGCTGCACCTGGTACATGGGGAGACACAGACCCTCGCTGGACCAACCACAGTCTTAGGCTTTCCGACGATCTCGGCGTCTTCTTTCTCCTGTCCCGACCTAAGCTGCATATACGGTCTGCACTGCTTCTTCTGCTCCCACTGCTCTCCTCCTGCTTTTTCACTGCCTGCACCTGAGGGGGACTTTTAAATCTATCAATTAGTTGACCACTCCTGCATTGTTCCTCTTCAGCCCTCTTCCTTGTTCCAGTACATAAGGAACTATGGGACTTGAAGTCCCTAATAACAAAATACGTTTTTCAGACTTCTTTAGTTTTGCAGTTATCCATTAAAAGATTGGGGATTTCAGGAAAAGTTAAATAAGGGGTTTCCCATTCCTCCTGACCTATTCTCTCTCCACCCCCACCCCTGATTAAGTGATCCTCCCACAGAACACCACCCTGAGGGTCGGGTTCAGAAAGCACCTGCCTTTCCCTGGCCACATGAGAAGGGTCCCAGGCTAGGTTTTCTTGGGGAATCATTACTGATTCACCACACTTCCCTCCGATCCCACTCCTGCTATGTGTGATCAACACACTCAATGTAATTGCAGGATGATGCTCATCATTCCAGCATGGCCACAAAAGATCTGGTACCCGGACCTGCTCTGCCGGTCGGTGGCTCTGTCCATCTGACTGCCTCCACTTCCCGATCTTCTTTCCAGAGAAAACCGAACAATACTGCACCAGGACCTGGCATTGCTGAGCCTCACGACTTGGCTCCTGCAGCCCTAGAATTTGGACATTATGCCCTACCACTGGAATGCAAGAAGATACTGGCCAAGGCCAGACCTTCCTCTACGCTGTAGTGCTACAGCCACAATTGGAAATGTTTCTCAGTGTGGTGCAGGACTCAGAGGATTACGCCGCTGCGGGTCACAGCTCTGCAACTCCTTCTGTATCTGCTTTCCCTGGCCAAGGCTGGCCTGGCTGACACCTCGGTCAAGGTGCATCTGGCTGCCATATCCTATTACACCAGGGCTCCAGCTAAGCCATCTCTGTGGTCGCACAGGCTCATCAAGGAGTTCCTTAAAGGCCTCTCTGGGACATTTCCACCAGTGAAGGCTCCTGCTTGAGAGCTCAACATCGTTTTGACTAAGCTCTGGGGGCCCCATTTGAACCAGTGCATCAAGCCCCTTAGAGGTTTCTCTCATGGTAGATGGCTTTCTTAGTGGCCATCGCCTTGGCCAGGTGGATCGGGGGGGATTTAGGCCCTCATGCAAGCAGCTGTACTTGTCTTTCCATGTTACGAGGGTGGTGGTGCCGACCCATCCCACCTTTATGCTGAAGGTTCCTTCAGAATTCCACCTCAACAAGACTTTGGTTCTGCCAGTCTACTTCCCGAATCCTTCTACACCGGCGGAAAGGACATTGCATTTGCTGGACATTGCTTGTGCCTTGAGGTTTTTTGGGGCACGCAAGGACGACTTTCGGAAAACATCCCAACTCTTTGGGAATTTTGGTCCAGTGAATTACGGTACAGCCCTATCAAATGCTTCCATACCCAGGTGGCTCTCCGGCTGTATCATGCACTGTCATCGTCTGGCTAAATGACCTCTCAGCAACAACAGCATTTCTCTCTGGTGTTCCCCTGCTCGACATTTGCAGGGCTGCTACGTGGCGGTCCGCCCACACCTTCACAAGATTCTACTGCATCGACAGGGATTCCAGGGAAGAGTCCTGTGTCGGCCAAGCAGTGCTACGTAACTGGTTTGTTTGAGGTGAGTCTGTTCCAGGGGTAAGTGTATTGCTTCTGTTGAGCCTTGCTACCTCCTGTAGTTGTGTACATGTACTGCTATCTAATTGTATTCCTGAGCATGTGAATCCATGCCAGACCCTGTGCTGTAGAAGGAACAAGTTACTTACCTGTAACTTCTGTTCTCCAGCATGGGTCTGGCATGGATTCACATGCGAACCCTCCCTCCTCCCCTCTGTGGCTCTTCTTGGTTCATACTGCCACTTTATGTTCTCTACCAAATCTGAAGATGGCTAGCAGAGTGGAGCTTAGGGAGACGACTGTCATTGGATGGGGGCAATATGACCCATAGGACGGTGATTGGTTAAAGAGGGGAAATGCAGTTTTCAGGCTAAAGCGAAACTGCTTTTCTTTTTTACAGAGGATTCCCAGCCTGATGACAGGTAATATTCAGGAGCATGTGAATCCATGCTAGATCCATGCTGGAGAACAGGAATTACAGGTAAGTAACGTGTTCCTTTATTTGCATGCTTTTGTAAAGAACTGCATGCCACTGAATGCAGCCATAGAGCGCTTGACAAGTAGATGGGGAAAGCAGGTGGGAGTGTAATTATGTCTGAGAATTAGTTAACAAAGAGTATCTGATTCTTTGTAATCTCGTACTGGAGGATGAAAAAAGCCTTATTGGGGGTAACCAAAGAAATATCTAGCTGATTAGAGGAGCCAGTTGCAGATGTTTGACTGGTTTGAGTAGGAGGAGTTGAAGGGAACGTCAAATGTGCCAATGACTAGGTTTGCAATGGGCAACAGAATTCCTTGTGCCTTTTTGTCTGTAAACCGCGGTGACTCTTCGCGATTTTGAAGAAATTTAGGTAATCTAATTTTAAACTCATGAATGATTAAGATCTGGTTAATGTAGAAAAGGTGGTAACTTAATTTAACATTCTCTGTTTTAACAGTCACTGGGCAAGTATGTTCTCATTTAGAAAAATGCTGAGTTGCAGCTAACGGACATTAGACATTTAGCAAGCTGGAGAGTAATTAGAGTTGCCTAGACTCGAGTACAGATTTCATAGAATTTAGAATTGTTCCTCTTTTTTCTTGTAAGATAGTGTTTTAGAGACTTTGAATGCGGGGTCATTTTAGCATGATGATAATACACCTTACAAATAATGTCCATTGAGTTGGTGGAAGATGGCATTGCTGATTCTCACTCGTAAAGGTGCTTCTGCATTGCTCCTTGCTAGTTAGAGGGACGATTGTTCCACTGCAGCTTAATTACAACTTAACACAACTATTGATGTGTAACGCTGCAGTAAGAGTGTGTGCCTTGGCCGAACATCCCCAACATGTACACTTGCTGATTATTTTATTGTTGGCTCATGCAAGATATTCCATATTGGGTTTTCATTCTTGGCACGGAAGCCGGAACAGACTTTGAGTTTTACCTCCCATGTTGCCATCCTTTCCACATGCCCTCCCCATCAATAATGTTTTACTGCAGCATATTTTAAAGTATGAACATACAGGAACTTAAAAAGATATGTCTGTGGGGAAGTTTGAAATGTGCTCATTGGAAGTGTGTATACTTGAGCCCCAGAAAACTGTGTGCTCTTTAAAATCCCATCATATTTCTTGAGAATTAACTAGAGCTGAAAGATATGCAAAGTTGTATGTACTTGATATTTCTGTGATGGCCACTGAAACTTTAAAAGTATATGAAAGGTTGACTTTTTTCTTCTTATTTGAAGGTCTTGGAGATTGCAACAATTGCACTTTACAGTTTTCCTCACCCTGGCTGGTAGGTGTACTTTATGTAAAAATGCATGTAATCATGGCATGGTTGCGATTTCTACTAAGCAAATGTGTGCTTTAACATGTCTTCGATACACAACAGATCTACTCTATACTTATACTAAGATATCTTTGTATCATGGCTCCTGTTGGTGAGTCGACATTTTTCCTGACAAACTAGAACTGAAGAGGCAGCCCATCTCTTGCAATCAACAATCTTCATGATATGATTGCTCCTCAATGCTCAGACCTTCGTGGATAATGCATTTTAAAAGGGCCATAGGTCTGTATATACGTTTTCGTGCCCAAACATCTCAAACAAAGACTGATGCTGCGAAGCGAAGGGCTGAGGATCACCAGACAGACAATTCAATTGCAAGGCAAAATTTAGGATATTCTCATACAAATTGTGAGCATATAATAAGGGATGCAGCGATTTGAAGGTTTTCATCTCCAGATCACAGCATCTACCATGAAAGGGACACTGCAAACCGGACCACCAGAGCAGCATCAGACTTGCTGGTGAATGGAAAGTAAAATGAGACTGTTCTGCCATTAAAAACTCCCTCATGCTGTTGGGCTTATCTGCTGATTCCTTGCCAGAGACTGGTCAGAGTCTCTGCTGAAACTACATGACAAACCCCAAGAGGCTGGTGGAAGTCTGACTAGTGCTTGCCAGGCAAAACTAGGCTGCTCCTGTTAGTCTCCGAGGAGCGCTTGCTTGCTAGAGCCATGAACAGCTGAAAGTATTGGAGGTATGTTTACCTAAGAAAGCCCAAAGCATGGCAGAAAGACTGGTGAGAAAGTAAGACATCTCAAGAGGTTAATGAGAACTGTGAGAGTGTAGGAGTAAGATTCGGACACAGAGGTGGCCTGTTGATTGGTAAAGACTTTTATTAATAACAGAAATAGAGGGGAGTTGGAGGAAATCCTAACTAACCCTACCTCTAAGAGAGGTTTCCCTGCCTCAACAAAACTAGCTAATGTATCAGAATGTCCAAAGTAAGGTTTGTCATCCTGTATCCATCCCTCATAAGCTAAACTCAACATAAGGTGAAAAGGGAAATGTCCCTTGGCTGTAAGCCTGCTGCCCAGCTTTGCAGTTCAAAACAAAAGTTCCAAAAAGGTGCAGAAAAGCAAGTAAATGTTCCACAAGACTCAAAGGGTTGATTTCCCTTTCCCCGGACTCTTTTTAACTTTATCCAGAATTGTGTCTTGTGTCTTCAATGGTTAAGATAGGTCCTTATCTATCTTGGCAGGCCTGACTCCCAGGCCCAGCAACAAGGAAGCATGGCCTGGACACCTTTTCTAAGCCATCCTGAGGGTCGCAGACCCGGCTCCCAGGTACTGCGATGGGGAAGATTAGCCTGGTACACTGCCTCAACAAAACTAGCTAATGAAAACTGTCTGTCAGAATGTCCCAAAGTAAAGTCTGCCATCCTTTGTCCAAATCCTAACCTATCCCTCACAAACTAAACTCAGTAAAATGTGCGAATGGAAATGGCTATCTGTAACCCAGCTTTGCAGTTCAAAACAAAAGTTCCAAAAAGGTGTAGAAAGCAAAAACAAATGTTACACAAGACTCAAGGGGTTGATTCCCTTCCCCCAGAGTCTCTCCAACCTTCTTAGTAGGCCTGACCCCCAAGCCCTCTGATATGGTAAAATGGCCTGGACCCCTTTCCCAAGTAGTCTTGAGGGTCCCAGACCCTTTATGAGCAGACCCTGCTCTGAGGTACTACGACGAAGAACAACATGTATGCCTTTTCCCAGGCTGTGTTGTGGGTCCCAGATCCTTGCTCAGTACCCCCTTCTTGGTCCACTCTCCTGACAAGTGGGGGCACTTGGCGACCTCTGTCTCACTGCCTCTTCCCTCTAATTTCATGTCCACCCACAGCCTTGGTTTACTCTCCTGCCAAGGTTTCTGAGCACTATTGGTAAGTGTAAAGTTCGTATCCCTTCTTATCGTGATTCGGGATGCTTTCTCCCAATAAGGGTCCCAGACCCCCTTCACTGTGTTGCTGTGCTCGGGCAAGTATTGAGTTATATTAGTCCTCATTTTATTTAAGGATCTTTGCAATCTCTGGGTCTCCCCAACCACAGGCTTGGCCACCCTAATACCTTTCTGGGTCTTGGTGGTTGCCCTCCGGTTGTCTGTGGATCTCCCAGGACCTTCTGTGGTTTCTCCAGCTACCCAGAGCCTTCTCCGGCCTACTGCGAGCCTCTCCAGCAGCCCGACAGTAGGTTTGCTGAGCTCCATCAGCCTTCGTTCCTGGTGAGAGCACTTCCTCCTCTGCGGGAAGCTTTCTGCTTCGTGGGACCATCACGGATGCGCTCCTCTACCCGTCTCGGTCAGCATCTCTGGTCTGACCTTCCTCGCGTAGCTTGCCAGGCTCTGTCTGTGCCGAGAGGTAGAAGATGCCATTGTTCAGTTCCCTCTCTGGTTTTGAATGACAGCAGGCCGATCGGTTTATTCAAGCAACTAGACCGCATGATTTGGTTCTCAGCAGTGATCCTCATTGCTCTTGGCCTCTTGCTCGTGTCGGTACTGTCAATTAGTAATTTGGGTGTTTTTTCCTTTTCAGTGGCTTCTACTTGAGATGTGTGACAAATGTATATTGGGTAGCTGATGGGAGGGTCCAAAGAATACTGTGTTCTTCTAAGGAGGTCACTACTCTCAATGGGATCTTCCCTCCCATGAGATTCTCCTGCTGAGTACCACCCCCAGGTGGACTATCCGGTAGTTCCCTCACCTCCCATGCCTCATGGAAAGGGGCTCTTTCATCGAAAGCAGTGACGACACCTCGGGATTCATCACAGTCATGACAAACTTTGTCACAGTCCCTAGTAAATAATTACATGTGTCACATACTACTAAAATTTAGAACCAGATCCTTCTAAATGTTAATTGAAAGAACCAAAATAATGCATGTGAGCTGAAGCTTTGTTGGCATAACCCCACCCTAATTACTTTGATGTGAGCATGAGCATTCCAGAATATGACAAGTGCCCCCCTTCCATGACGAAGTTCTCTGCACTTCACTTAGCCCCATATATTTACCTGGTGAAGGGTTGTTGGTTTCCTTATGTTGTTAAGAAAAGGAGTGTGAACCCATCCTCCCCTTTGCTAGAGTTCAGCAGTTATGGAAAATGAAATTACATGTATGGTAAGTAAAGTAGTGAGCCACTGGTAACCAAAAGATAGATTCAAACTCATTCTTTATTATATAACACAGAAATGCTGGGTGTGATGCTGGAAATGCCTTATGGAAGGACAGCGTCTCCTGTCCTTGTCCTACCACTTCGCCTGTGTGCGTTTTCTCTGTTTTCTACCACTGTGGTCCCACCTGGACCTCTGGCAGTTCAGCTCTTCATTCTTATTGTGCACCAGTACCCCCAACTGGCCCATAGAGCTGGGGTTTGCCCAATAGCACTTTAAGATAAGATAGCACCCATGAGATGGATGGGGGTGCAGATTAATGCTCAACTACCAAATCAATACTGACAGCTCAACGGGTTGGCAAAGGGAGTCCGTTTAATGACAAGTACAAAAATCGGGGAGTCTCATGAATATCAGCGGATGCGTGATCTTCTCTCTCGCTTCACAACTCCAACAAACTTCATAAAAAACATAACATTTATACTGAAAACTCGTCATCAGTGACGTTTAATGCTTAAAAGTTGGCATGCAATTCTATTGGTTCTAGAAAGGTAACTTTGCTATAGGTACTATATCTGTATATGGTAACGGAGTGAGGGGATTGGATAAACACTGTCAGGTGGGGCATCTAAGCCCTTCCTTCAAAATGGCTACTGTAGACGTCACTAAAAGTATGACGTCTCATTGGTTCTACTAACTATAGGACCCTAGATTACTTGGTCCATTATGACTGAGTTGGCATCAACCCCATTCATACTTTTCCACTTTGCTTAGCAACACGCAGAATGGTCAGCTAGGTGCAGGGTGCCCAGCTCCCCCGGCCTTCGTCCAATTATTGTTACAATCAATCATCACTTTAGTGGCCATGTGTCAATTATTTCACTGTGGTTGGCCTCAAGACTGCATCTCCTGTCTGGAAAAGTTCTGATATCTTCACCTGGCCCACTGCCATGTGTAGTTTTGAAAGTCTGACTTATTCTCGCTTGGCTGGTCACGTGATTCAGACGCCGTGAATTTGCCTCTTCTTCATGTAATTCGTGTATTTGATTTTTATTTTACCCACCACCTGCCTTTGGCTTCTTATCTCGACCTTTAAGAGCAGGAAATTCTGTTCTTTGCTTCATTGATTGTAGCTACTGTTCATCTATTTGAGCTGATATGACCTTGGTTTTCTGGCACGATTTGCCTCTGCTGAGTTTTGTTTCTGCCTTTTATTCTTGATTTGCTAAATATGAAGCTCTCCTCGTGTGGCCTTTAGTAACCTTTGGGTTGATTCTGATTCTTATGCATAGTGGAAGTATACTTATATAGCGTGCTTCTTTTGAGGTAGATATGTATAGGTGGCGCTTGCCGCAATCTGTCTTCTACTAAGGATAGCAAGCTGCACGATTTTCTTATCTTTCTTGTGGTTCCAAGCATATGTACATGCGTAAACTGGTTGAACATCTTCGTCATGCTTACAGCTTAACCTTCTTACATTTGACATTGTCCTTTCACTTTAGGTTCACGATGCCCCTTGTCCATGGCGTTTTCATCTCTTTACACCATTCTCTGGTCGTCATCTCTTCTATATGTGAGTCAGTCTGGGTTCTTGTGTCGTCACCATTCGTCTTCCATTAAGACTTTTTTGGCTTCTTCAGGGATTGTACTCAGACGATCTTCATTTCGTTTCATTTGTTGATATGGTTTTCTCAATGGGTACCTTACTGTCCATGGTTTCTTAGGTATAGGTACTTCAATAGGTGCTGTTCTTCTAATAGGTACTGGACAGAGCCCCGCTGCGGCTCTCTGCTGGTTTATTTGCCCATCATACGTCACATATTTCGGCGTGAACATTCCTGGTACTTCAAAATGGACGGTTGGAGTGCGGGCTGTACTTGGGATCTCCTCTACACTATATTTTGGTGCACATCACCTATGGGATACCCTTATGGCACCCATGGGTTGGGCAACACCCTTGTACCCCTTGTGTGTTTTTGGGCACCTGTGTGTTGCCCACAGAGCAGGGTATGGGCTGGTGGCAGCTACATGCTGGCTTGGCAGTGGTTCTGAGTGTCATCCATTTTTGGGAAACCTAGGCAGTGCCATAGGAATCGATGGATTCCTGTTAGGAGGCAAGTTGGCCCATGTGGCCTTTTGGTTTCTGTTGCCTTTTACCTTGTTTCCCAAGGTCCTGGGAAGCCCTGACTCCTGAATAACTGTTGAGTGGAAACAACCTATATGGCTCTTGGGCTGCCTTGCCTCCTGTCACACTGACTGGAGCCTTCCCAGTTGTTGTGTGTTGTGGGTACACCCTAGGGGTGGGACCTGTGTCAATGGAGTCTGAAGTAAACTCACATTCTCTGTTGTGGGTGTCTGGTTTCTGTGTGTGTGTGTGTGACACAATGAATGAGACAGCCCTGACTGAAACTGACATGAATACAATGTAATGTGCTGAAAGGCTGGGTACTTGACCCAATCCATATTCCTTTGTTATGAGTGTCTGAGTCGAGTGAATGGCTTGAATGCCTGTGAGCCTGATTGGCTGGCTGACTGCATGAATGCCCTACTTTGTGATTGGCTAATTGAGCCTGGCTCAGCCAGAGTGAATGAGGGACAGATGTGTCTATCTGGGGACCTCTCACTTACCAATGTGTTCAGTAGCTGAAGTCGAAGCTTAGCAAGAAGAAGCTGCTCCTTGAACTCCAGCGGGAAGAGAAGTTCATTCATGTTAACAGAGTTTTATTTGAATAAAAAGAAAAAAACGCCTAATTTGCCCTATAGCTATGAGGGAGCTTCCCTGCCTAGAAAAACAAAAGCAAAGGATGCATGTCCAATCCAAAGTAATAAAAAGTCTTCAGTCCGAATCCTAAACAACTAACTGGCCCTAACACTTTAGAAAACACGTAACTAAAAGGAAAAAGGTAAGGCTTGCAGACTAACCTCAGTGGGGCTTCTGCTTGGCCCAAGCTATGTTAGACTTGTTTACAGTCTTCAAAGTTCATTTTTCACTGCAGCATATTTTTCAAAGTCTTTGTATCTGGTTGTGACTTTCAGTCTCTCCTTTTAATAAAGAAGTCGTTTGGTGCAAACATTTTCATCCCTCCAGGATTGCTTGGAAATGAACCCTTTCACTGCTGAGACTCTCCCAAAATTCCTGAGGTCCTCAGATAGGTTGTTTTTCTTTCACCCACGTTATTTCACATAGGGCGACTGTCCCCCCTAGTTTGTCAGACTTGTATTACTTCCATGGCTTTCTCGGCTCTAATTCAAAGTGTTCATGTCCCTTTCTTTTCCCCTTTACTGAGGGTATTCATGCACTCTGGTTTCTCAGATTCCTGGAAGTTTTTATTTTTATTTTTAAATCGGTTTATTAGCATTTAAAAACCGTCAACAGAACCAACATTCTACCCCTCCTCTTGTATCAAATTCATAGCCCTCGCGCCCTCTGTACCAGCCCATTCCATGAGTAACTATACATTTGTACCCCTCCAAACACCAGTTCCTTGTATGAGGTTGTGCAGTGCGTAATGTTATTCTGGCCTGTGGTGCCCTCCCTCTACCAGTCCTGTCATGCCTGTCAGTGGCAGGTTAGTCCTACACATCAGGGTGGGAAATCGTCTGGGAACTTTGCAGGTCATGCAGGATGATCCTCATCTCCTGCCTTTCTCCCCATTTCTTGCACAATCTGCTGTTCCGTTGCAACCCACCTTTGTGCATTGGACTGCCATTGTTCCAACAACGGGCCCTTTGGGCACCTCCATCCACTTCGCTAGCAACAGCAGAAAGACTGCCATTTTCTTCCTATGACCGCTCACCACCCCTAACAGACAAATCTTTATTTTCGTCAGCACACCATGCCAGTAGCTTTGTATTGTTGGGCATGCCCACACCATATGCCAGAAGTCTGCTGAATCCTGCCTACACCTGGGTCATTGATGCAAATGATCGGGTGTCTGGGTCATGTAAACGCAGTGCAGGACATTACATTTGATTAGTTTAGTTTAAATAGGGTGTTTCTGGACACACTATTAATCTACAAGCATATTTTATTCAATAAAAAAAAAAGAATCTAGTTAGTGTGTGTCTCTCATAGCCTATAGTGAGTATAGCGTAAAGCATCGGGGTTGTTGGGTGGGGGACTCTTCTGGAACTGCACTCCACTTGGCCACCAGTATGTTTGTAAGGCTTGCATAATTCAGGAATTGTCCCGTGGGCATCTGGAATTTCTCTGCCCATTCTACAAATTACAGCAAGCCCCCCCCTCAAAGATATCCCCCGATTGTGCGGTACCCTTCCAGGGCGCATTTAGCATCCACTATGTCCCTTCTTATCTCTGCCATTTTAGCTTCCGCCCTCTGGAATATAAGGGCTGTAACTCTTCTCAGACTGTAACTTGGTGCACACCATTTTCCGTGCCTGCCTGACCACCTTACTCAAACAGGATGTCTCCGCCCCTGTTGTCTCTCTCCAGAGAAATCCATCCTTGTGTGATGCTTGTTGGGGCTACCCATCATTATTCATCTGTACCCACGTCCCTTGTGTCCCATATGGTGGCGTGTTGCAGTTGCAATGTTAGGAAATATAACTGAACCAGGGAGGGTTAGTCCCCACGCAACATGCTGAGTGAAGACTTATGGGCCTCCTCAACAATAAGTCAGAAATCCTGCTATCTAATAGTCTAAAAAAGGGAACCTTATTATGAGAACCCTGAAGGTGTCTCTCCCACTACTCCCGTGGGATCATCGAGGTGGCCAGGACATGGCCATTGCTTTTTGATCCAGTTCCTGGGGTTGGGCCAGTGCGGGAGGTTCACCTGGATGAGGGGTCTTCGGGGAGTGGAAGTGGCACACCGGAGGGTGAAACGCACTATCCCCTTCCATATAACACTTTTTACCCACCCTACCAGGTAGGTTACCTCGGAACTCGATCCCTCCCCTGCCCCCTTTCCCGACACAAACACTTTCTCATGGACAGCCCACCGTGAGCGACAACGGACTAACACCAGAGCCGTATACCTGAAATGTCCCTACACCATGGTCGGGCAAGGTCAGGCAATTATGGATCATTACTCACACCTGACTTCATCACACTTCCCCGCGCGGATAAAAGGCGGAGCACGCAAGCACACTTTGAGCGAGGAAAAACACACGAGGAGACATCGGTTCTAAGATGACAGTTTAATACAAGGAGAAAGACTGCAAGACCAGAGAGGGTAACCAGGAGGGAAGTGCCCTTGAACTCTAAAGACGGCTGCTTTTGTGAACCTTGGAATGTATGAAACCGAAGACCAGGAATGAAGACTGGTCACACCTGTGCAGTGTCAGTGGTACCCAGGGCTCTCCCACATCAATAACCCAGGCAGAGAGGAGCGATTTCTGCTATGGTACTGTCCTTGGCTCCTACAAAAAAGCAGCATCAGAAACAACAGCACAGCCAGTTCGTCTGAGAGACTGATACCAAACCAGCTTGTGTTTTGAACCAATGTTGCAAGCGGCCACTTTGTATGAAGAAAACTGTGTGGCATTGGCGATGAGCGACGGAAATATAATTGGAAACTAACAAGAGTAATTGGACTTTGGGAGTTAAAACAAGATGCCATATACAGAGTGGTCTGGCGCCACGTGGGCGTTCATTCAAAAGTCTTAGTTTGATATCTCACTGACGCTGAGTGTAAGAAAAGGAAGATTGAGATCGAAGTTGTCATGCAGCGGGTCAAGCTAAACCCTGTGCGCATTTGAAAGTCTTTGATAGTTTAAGGTACATCGCCATTGGTCTGAGCCCGGCTGAGGGAGACTAATTGAGCGTGATCTGAGCCCGGCAGATGGAGATCGAATCTGGAACCTTTGAGTTAAACGTTTGCTTTCAAAGCATCTGAGCCCAGCTGAGGGGGGTCCAGGGTGAACACCCGAAGTGTGTACATGCGAAATGCTGAAGGGTAAAGAAAGTTTCATTATTGTTTTGTGCCGCAGGCTCTCTGAGTCAAGAGACTTGCAAGAAGTAAAGAGGCTTGGACACAGAAGGTCTTGAACTGTGGAAAGTGAACTGTATCCTCGTGCCGCAGAAGCCAGAGTGTGTACTTTGCTCAAGTGGCCCACCTTGCCCCGTTCTGAAAAAAAACACTTAGCATCCTGACATATCGTTTTGTGAACACTTCTTTCATTTTCATGAACATTACCCTACACTATTTGTAAATTAGTGGTAAGGATTGGCCATTGGTTTTTTAGTATAGGCCCTTTTTATTTGACAAGACTCCACTAGGACTGCATTATTATTATTATTTGATGGTTGTAGCTTGCTCCCATCCGTAGATTTAGGTTTAGATAGGCGTTTGACACCCTTGAAAAAGTTCAATAAACACCCTTGAACTGTGATCCCTTGTGTCTGTCTTATTATTGCCACCGAGCGTTCCTTACACTAGCCATATGTGGGATATTTGCAAGTCTGGGGAGTATCGCCATAAAGAGATCTTGCCCATTAAGGACAGAGGCAGCTTTTTCCCAGAACGCAATCCGGTCTTCTATAATAGTAAGCGTCCTACCCAGGTTGTATTGAAATGTTACCCAGGTTGTATTGAAATGTATCTGCTGTGGAATGGTGGATTTGGATGCCCAAGTAGCGAAAGGAATTTGTGTCTTATCTGAGCCCTACCTCCTTGTAGGTCTTTCATCTCCCTCTCCCTTAGCAAACCCAGTGGGAAGACTAGTTACTTCTCCACGTTAATTTGAAACCCCCATCAGCACCCCAAAATGTTCCAGTACTTCCATCATATATGGAATGTGCAGTGTGAGATCATGAACATAAAGAAGGTTATCATCCGCATACAGTGCGACTACATTTGGTTTTAATTATCCACCATTATCTCTGCATCATGAAATTGTGACCTGAGAATATTCGCCAGGTGTGCCAAGGCTAGGGAAAACAAGATGGTGGATAATGGGCAACCCTGTCAGGTGCCCCTCTTCAATTGCCAACTTTGAGAATCTGGTCGGCCCATCTTTACCTTTGCTGGAGGCTCCCGGTAAAGTAGCTGAATCCATCTTAGCATGTTGGGACCTAGTCCATTCATTTCTGGGACACGGAAGAGCCAGTCCCATTCTACTGAATCAAAGCCTTTAATCGCATGCAAAGAAATTCTTCCTTCGCATCTTATACCTTCTCTATAATGTATTGGAGTCTCCTGAGATTCATCATTGTATTGCTGCCCCACAGAAATCTGCACTGGTCCCGGTGGATCAAGTTTGAGGCCCTTTCAGAAGCTTAGTCGCTAGCACTTTGCCCAGTATCTTGGTATCTCTGTTTAGCAATGAAATCGGGTGGTATGATTCACTCCGCCGCAGTTCTTTCCCCGGTTTTAGTAACACTATGATGATGGCTTCCCTCATAGTTGTTGGGAGACACCCCTTCTTAAAAGTTGTCTTAAAGTTGCTGCAGTCACGGGGACAAGTATGTCAGCATATGTTTTGTAAAATTCCACTGGAAGGCCGTCGCCTATCGATGTTTTCTCATTCCCCAGGGACTCTATTGCCAATTTGATCTCCTCTTCCAACAGGGGTTCTTCTAACACAGAGACTACTGCCTCCCGCAATTTAGGCCAGGACGCTTGCTCCAGCACATCCTCCATGCCGGTAGCACTCGCAGGACTGTTCATAGTATCATCGGAAAACTGTGTTTATGCCTCGCTGTGTCGTGACCAGGGTCCCGTCCCAGGACACAGTCTGAGTTACAGGGTGCTGCAGTTGTTCTGATCTGAGATGCCAAGCCAGGAGTCGCCCTGCCTTGTCTCCTTCCCCTTGAATGCTGGTAGTTTTGTGGGCATAGTTGTGTTTCCCGAGGCTTTCCTGTGCTTGCAGTCGGTGATCTCTTTACTGAATAAGCTCAGCCCCACATAGCAACCCCCAACACCATCTCCCCCTCTGATGTTTTAATTCGGTCTTCCACCCCTTTGAGGGTCCAGGATAATGTAGAGCAGATGCCATGAGTAGCGGCTATGCACTTGCCCCTAATTGTCACTTTGAATGCCTCCAAAAGCGACCCATAGTCGTACACCGATCCTTCATTAAACTCAAAATATTCTTCAGTAGCTTGTCTGATCACCCGTCTATATGTCCTGTCTGTCAGTGCTTCTGCCGTAACCTCCAGGTGGGAAATGAGCGTGGTGCCTTCCCCCAGGTGAACATGGCCTTTATTGGGGCATGATCTGATAAAGTCCTACCCAGATATTTGACCTCCTGGAATTGGGGGAACTGTTCCCTTCCCACTAGGATGTAATCCAGGTGCAAATAGGTGGCGTGCAGGTGAGAATAAAAGGAGTAGCCCTTCTTGTCACCCAGGTTCCCGTAACCTTGATAGCTCTCGGACGTTTTTCAAAATGTTCATATTCCTCTCAATCCCCCTTTCATAGGTTGTTTGAACATCCGGTTTCTCAGGCTCCTGTAATCTGGATAGCTTTCATAGCCGTCACTCACAATGTTCATAACTTGTAGCAGTAGCACGTAAGCTTGTCAGCTTTCCATGCTGCTACTTGGCTCTGTAGCTATGGTCTGAAGTGTGTAGAGGTCATGGACTCGGGCTGCTCCGTACATTCTGGTCTCAGCATCCGGACTTGGCCCACCAACGTTTGCTAGTGGTCGCGCCATCAGATGAAATGGGTGGATTGCTGTCTTGGCTCCCTCGGTCGGGCAGAATGCCAACTCTTATGTTTGGCCCAACGCTTGCTTTGCCCTCATTGCTGCCACTGTATCCACTTCCCAGCGTGGCTCGGCCACTCCAGTACATCAACGATGAGGTGGATCGCCTCTGCGAAGTGGCTCTCTTCTCCATAGGAGTTTCCTCTCTTATACATGTTGCATGAACAAACAGAATGATGTCCTCCTTCGCTGATCATGGCATTCAGGCTATGTTCAGTATTGCCTGTAGCCAATACATGTAAAGAAGGATCTTTGTAATATATAGTCGTTGCAGTAGATATTAGTCTTTTCCACATATGAGTTTTGCACTGGGAGTTCCATTCTGGAATATGGGAGTCCTTGTCCCCAAGAGGGGAGTCGCTCCTAGTGAGGTCCCACTTGCCTAGACCCTTTGGGTGGGTCTTGCATAGCGGGCTCACCTCCCTGGCCTCAGAGGGGGTGGCTCCCCTCTGGGGAAAAGGGACGAATGGTCCAGATTCATCACAATGCAAAATGTGCAGAATGGAATAAACTAGAAAACAGTTTTTTTTTCTGTTAAACACTTGCATTCTAGACTTATGTAGGTACGCACAATAGACGGGTCCCCACTCGTACTCTTCAGGAAGGATCGGAACACCTTGCTCTTCAAACACCTCATTGAGTGCTGACCATGGAGCCTCAAACTGTTTCTCCTCCTCACCATTCTACTAACCTTGCTCTCTCATCCTTGTCTTTCATCCTTCATATCAGATTATTCCTTGTGCTCGGACACTTGTCTAGTGCTCCGTTTCTGACCAGATAGACGCTGCTGTACAGAAAGGCTTATACATGCATAATTTGAGTATTTGGATAATGAAAAATCTCCTTTCGTTATTGTGTACTGGGAAGTTGCGTACATTTTCACTAGTTTTAATATGCCATATGTAGATGTCTTCTCTATTGCAGCGACCAAGCTTTTGCAATGGCAGTGAAATAAATCTGGAAACTGATATTTTTGTATTGACTGTGAAAGCTTGTAGAAAAAAATAATTCTGACATAGCTGTTTGGGCCCCAGTTGCTGACAAACTGAAGCAGACTACATCAAAAACCTATTAATGATCTCTGAAGATGATTACACATGTCCTAAAAAACCTGGGCCAAATCATCTAACTGCACAATATACCACACACCACTTACTGTGCAACAGTCAAAATAAAAGGGGAGCTCAGTACACATGTAAGCAGATGTACTTTCAGCTAGTGGATTCATAAATATTTGCTTGACTGGACTGTTCTGTTTTAGCTGCCAATTTGGTTTTTGCCAAGTGATTTCCTCTTTCTGGGTAATGGGCTTTCTGTACCTCAGTACTGTGTTGGGAGGTAACTGCAGCTTACCAAACGCCACTCGGGCTTCTTGTGGGATATTTTTACCTATGCTGATACGCCTCACTGCACCGCTTTGCCAATGGGGAAAGAAACAGCCAAAAATTGATGCGCTAACCCCTGTGCGTGCAAGAATCTGCAAAACTGCGCATGGTTCATAATCACAAAAGGCTGCACACCTCTGCCACACACAGGTGTAAAAACAGACCTCACTGCAGGAGAATGCCAGTGGGTGCTGTTACATGTAACATGAAGCAAGGCCACAGAGGTGGGCCAAAAACTGAAAATGCCTTTTTAAAATGATGCTTCCCCAACCCATTGCAACCTTCAAAGTGCTGTTTTGGCGCTAAAGTCAGTCATTTTCCAAGTGAACTATTGAAATTAAAAGTGTGCTGAAATCACAGATCATCCCATGTGGCCAGAAAAGCCGGGCCTCACTGACTGACAGCAGCTAAGAAATGTATTTCATGAAAAAGGCAACCCAGCAACATTTCTTTGTTCCACGGGAAAAGTGTGATTAAAAGTGGCAACATATAACAAGTTCAGCTGTGCAGAAAAAACTCCAAGCAAAGGCTGAATACTTATTTCCAGACTGCAGACAATTTCCAGCACTCAAGGACAGAAATGGTGCTGAATAGATGTGTATGCTGCAGTGGAGAAGCTGATGTAAAAGACTCAGTTTAAAAGTGCTTTTTCTCTAAAGAAGTGCAAAATTTGCCTGTTTAAAACATGTTTTTTGTGAAGGGCTTAATTCCTTTAATTGTCAAAATCCCCTATAAACTCTGTTCATTTTATATCTTTTAAATGAAGATTGTAAGTGAATCCTAAAGTAACCAAGTTTAGAGTTAACTGGTTAATTCTGATTGGACAGTGCCCAGCCTGGGAAAGATGACACTTCATGTTGACACTCTGCTGCTACCAGGAAGGCTTAATGGATGCTGGAGGTTCTCGCATATTTAGAACAAAGACTGCATTAGACATTTGTCTTTGGCTGAGCCAAGGACAATGGAAGGCTGGGCACTGATCTCTTCTGGTGAGGGGCAGGAAACTTCCCTCTACACCCCACCCCGATCAAAGGGATTTGACAGCTGTTGTCTGTTGAAAGGAGAGAAAAATAAATGCTGAAACCGCCTTCTGAAATCTGTTGTTTAAAATGCCTATTTGTGATTAAGTTTTGAAAACCTTTAACTTTACCCCAGGAAGGAGGACAAATCTAAAAATTGGTAGTTCTAAATCTAATTTTATGCTCTTTCTGAGGCGACGTTAGTGAAAAGTGTACTACATAAGCAACCAAAGTTACACCAAAACCCTAATTGTGGCAAAACTATTGATGTTGCAAATATGATATTGTATACCCATGTTCTAGGGGTAATCGGCCAGATATGTATTGAATAAGAAATTGTTAGGCCAAACTGTTAAGATTAAAATGGACAAAATTCCACAGAACGACAAAGACAGCTCTCACAGAGATGGGAATTGGACGTAAGGATAACTCACAAAATATATAATGTATGTGTCTGATTTTATTAGGGGGCATAATTATAGAAATGTGCATTTGTGCAAAAGTTAAATAGTGGTTCAAATCAATGTGGGAGTTCCTAAATCACATCATAAAGATGACAGCTCTTTTCTGACTTACAACCAGAACAAGGCAAGGGCCTTTGACCACTCACAGCCGTGGGGGTGTGGTTTGAAATTATGCCCCTACCATAAAATTTGTGATGTCACTTGGCATAATAAATATAGGAACTTCACCACACATACACACACTAATTCCTGACTTCATCCTGATTTCCACGCAGCGCTTTGTTCTGACTTCTTCATCTTGTCCTGATTCCAGAATACTTTGCAAAACCAAGGCCGAGCATTAGCTGAACTCTTCTTCAGCTAGGCCCAAATCCAACCATCCTAAACTTCAGGAAAGAATAATTCTGATCCAGTCTGGCTTGCTACCATTAAGGCTTGCCTGCTGAAACTTGCTAACCCACTAATCTACCGTGTCTAGTGACCAGAAGGGCCAATCTGTCATGATGCCTACCTCTAAGGAGCCAGGCCGGGCCCAGCAACCCCAGAGGCAGACATCATTTTCCCCCAGGGAAGTCTCAGCGGGCCCAAGTCGGGGCCCTTTGGACTCAGTCCTGGCGCCTTAGGCGCCAGGCTCATAGCGGACCCCAGTCCTGGCGCCTTAGGCGCCAGGCTCATAGAAGAGGATATGTGTTTAAGTGCTTGGGTGCACACTTACCTGATGCAGACCTTGCTGCTTCATCCAGGCCCTCTTGAGGCCTGAATGGGACTACTTAACCTGTAGGACTACTTCACCACCCGGGTGTGGTCGGGGAAGGATACATACCTGATTGGTGGAAGGATACATACCAGGAACTTCTTCCAAGGCTATTTAAACCCCACCCGAACAGCCACACATGCTTCGCGTTGTTCTGCACCTAGCAGCTGGACGCTCACCGTGTCAGCTCCTGCATCCTGACTTCAGCCACGCCTGCCAGCACCCTGGAACACCTGCAAGGGGAGAAAGGAAGAGAATAGGAGAAGAAAAGCCCTTACCTGCTAAATCTGCATCCCGGAGTCATTTCTCCAACGGCCCTGAAAAGGAAGACATCATTTTAAAGGCATTTCGTTTCGATCGCTGCAGCGCTGCATTTTACTCACCTTTGCAAGGCGCTTCCATCTTCAGCAGCGATCTTCCGGATTCAGCTACGCCCCGGCGCCTAGAGGAAAAAAGACAAGAACAAAGGTGAGAGGGAGAAAAGGAATAAGGAAAGCTCAGTTTCCTTTTAAGTCTTACCTGTTGGATTATTCCCACTGCATTTCGGGTCCTGCCGCTTCCTGGCATCTCCGGACCCCGGCCCCTATGGGGAAAAAAGACAAAGACATTGGGTGTCTCCTTTACCTGTTTCCGGAGATATTTCTACAACAATGGGTTCGAATAACCCGGTACAAATCAATCTACCTGGACACATGCCTTTGGCCCCGCCGGAACGTTTTGCGGGGGATCCCAAGAAATATGCCGTTTTTATGAACCAATGCCGTTTACACTTTTTATGCAGGCCCGGGGCCTTCCCCAACGACCAGACCAAAGTAGCCTTTGTACTATCTTACCTCAGTGGCTGTGCTGCTGATTGGTCTATTCCATTGGTAAATCAGGATGATCCCATTCTCCGGGATTTCCAGGGCTTCCAGGCCAGCATGGAAAGATTGTTCGCTCGACACTCGCAGGGACAGGCCCTTGACAACGAACTGCTATCCTTACGACAAGGTAATCAGGTTCTTTTGTCCTATATCGCCACCTTTAATAGACTAGTTGTGGAAACCGGATGGCCTGAAAATAAAAGGATCACATTGTTTCATCGAGGCCTGCGCGGAGAGCTTAAAGATGTTATAGCTCAAATAGTAGATCCACCCCAGGCCTGCGCAGACTACATAGACTTAGTGGTTCAACTTGATCACAGACTTCAAAATAGAAAAGCAGATCGGCTCAAGTATGAAACCAGAGTACCTATCAAGACCCACGTTAACTCCAAGAGTACTGACGTTTCCGAACCTATGCAAATTGGCAGTGTTAAAGGACCATTAACGCAGAAGGAATGAGAGAGAAGGCGACAAATGCAACTTTGTCTGTATTGCGGAATCGTGGAGGAGGTATCGTGGAGGGTTGGAAGGGAGTGGGAGGCTTGAGCATTGTTCCACAGTTGGTAATACTCCCTTTTCACGCACAGGAGGGTATCCAACGAGCCAGGGAAGCCAGAATAGAGGGGCCCTTCCTGTCCATCTTCAGAGTTCTGCGCCTTCGACGCCGCGCCTCCGTGGGAACCAGGTGAGCGTTACACAATCCAAATCCAGTCTGAGGTGCAGTTCAAATTGACCAGAACCTCCCAGCTGACCATCCTGCCAGAGGTGCCCTGCTGCCGGTAGACCCGATACGGATGACCAGAACCCTGAAGGTCCAATCTTAATTTACAGTGGACTGCAAGTATAAACAGGAATCATAGTAACCCGTAGTATATATTTGCATTGTCCTATCCCAATCTCAACCATCCCATCTTTAACTTCAGAACCCTAATATTGTCAGAACCATTCTTGCACCGATTTTTCTCATTTGTTTTACAAAGCCATAACCTATTAGTGATTTGGTTAAATAAAGTAATTTCCATACAAAATGGAAACCAGAGTATCACATGTGAAGAGTTACAATCGGCCATGCGTAACTGTGGCGATTCATGGGTGGCATTCTTTTTCATAGTCATTAATATAGTTTAATAAAACCGATCTGTCATTTTTAAAACCGAATTTCTACTTTTCTCTGTTCTATTTTTTCAAAAACGCCTCTCTAAAACTTCCATAACTTCTTCAATTTTATAGCTAGAGACTTTATTTCAACTCTCACTTAAACCTCAGACCCTTGGCTACATCCACAACTAAAAACAGCATATTTTACCCGTTTTTATAAAAAATGGCATAGGGAAATTTTACAGCTAATTTGCATTTTACAAAAGTTTTACACATGTCTTTTTCCATCCAAAGTGTTTAACTTCCATTCCGATCTAAAGTGTGTACTGTTTATCTTGTAGCTCATGGTTGTTAGGGCCTGTTTCGTGTTGCTCTCATAGGAATTTTCATCAATTTAAAACATTTTGCACACTTTTCATTGTTCACAAAGCCATTTCCAACTGTCAGTTTTTAAAAGTATCCAACTTCCAAAAACGTTTTCTCTCTTGTTTGGGGGAGGGAAGATAATATTCCAGCACTGTATTCTGTTCTTTTATTCCTGAATATCTGCTACTCACTTACATCTGTGTAGAATTGCTCATCTGTGAATTAAGAAATTTGCAGGGGGAAAATGTAACCTAAGTGCTATCTTTCACAAGCCCAAACTGTTCTTTTTCCTGTGTTTCTATTCTGTATTGATCCTAGTGAATTCAATTGCTTTACTTATTTTCTGATTTGTATTGTCACCACATGGGAGATTGCTGCCCCATATATATACTGAAGATTTTCCTACCGATCTATCCTCATCGGATGTTGACACTATTGAAAGTGAGGGTGAACAACATCCCTCTAGAAAGCTTAATTTTTTAGAGGAGATGAGACTGTTGGGTATGGAGGGCAGGTTAAACAGCGGAAAGAAAGCCAGAGGCCGAGGAAGAGGAAAACCCCCGGGCCAAAGAGGCCGAAAAAAACAAGGAGGGGAAGGCGTGCCTCTACATCAAAAGTGGACAAGCCGGAGCGATTAATACGCCCTGGAACCAAGAAATAACACTCAAAGAAAGGAACACACTGGATATGTCCATTGTTAACTTGTCCACACATCCCCTTACTGCAGACGAAACCAACATATTACAAAAGGGCCTCAACTTCTGTCCCTCATCACGTTACAACTATGCTGAAACTTGACAAATACATGCGCAAAGTCAGATTAAAGAAATGTTTCGCCATGTATCTGCCGAAACCTAAAACTAATCTCCAGGGGGGCACTGAAGTTTCTATTCAAGACACGCTTATCCTTAGAGATTTGGAACATCAGTACTCTGACAGTAATTCGGTTACTGATGCTTGGGACCAAGAATCTGCCTCCATGTATGTCGATACTTCCTGGCCTGGAAAGACTTTGCTCAAAGTTAAGTCAAGCTTCAATCCAGTATTCAATCCTGGTGGTCATGTCGAGGCCTTCCAGGATTTGGTCATTGATGACTTAAAAAAGATAGGAAGCAACGAGTGACTTATAAATCTAACCTTACAGAATTACAACAAGGCACCATGGAGCGTTTGAGTATGATGACTGACCTTATTATTAAACCATCGGATAAAGTTATGAACATTGTCCTTCTGAATCGCGTGGACTATGTCAAAGAGGCACATAGACAATTGTTGAACAAGGACTGTTATGCCATTTTGCCTGGTGATCCACCAGAAAACATGAGTGACACACTAGGCCATCTTTTACAAACTTGGAAGGAGAAGGATTTATTAGACAAGGATATTTGTTTATACTTACATCCCAAATTCCCTGTGACACCGACTATTTATTTTCTGCCAAAAATTCATAAGAGTCTTATTAGACCTCCTGGCAGACCAATTGTCACACTATGCGGGGCCTTGTTAGAACACACTTCAAGGTTCATAGACGAGACTCTGGTATCATTTGTTACTTCTCTGCCTTCTTACTTGAGGGATACCAAAGACTTTTTGAGTCGCATAGATGGCATTCCATGGGAATCTACCTTCCTACTCACAACACTAGACGTGGTTTCTCTCTACACGTCCATAAGACACAGTGATGGCCTGAAGGCTTGTGAATATTTTTTGCATACACGTTCCTTGAATTATCTTCAACATTCTCAGATGATTCTTGAGATGATTGAACTCTGTCAAAGAGGAAACAATTATTAGTAAGACAAACAGTTCTATATGCAACTTCAGGGGACTGCGATGGGCTCCACTTTTGCTCCCTCCTATGCAAATCTGCTGATGGGTTGGTGGGAGAAATGTGTAGTTTGGCATCCAAGAAACAGTCACTATACATCTAAAATTGCCCTTTGGCTTAAATATATAGATCTACTGAGTGAGGAACTTCTTGAGTGGGGATCTCATAAGGTGTACTCTCGCGACCCGTATGTCAGTGCTTTTAAGGTTAGCAATGGTTGTCTTATTTTATTCTGGTGTCGCAAGGGTGTAGGTCAACACGGAGACATAGAGTCCCTCAACTCCGTTTGCAAAGTAAGCAGTAGTTTGTTTGTGTCTACACCTCTTTGCGCCAAATTTCTGATCTGAATGAATCAAAGTACATAGTCAAGTTTCTTCAAGCATATTTTCTTAATTTATTTGATATATATTCTGCCCATATGGATGACACGTGTTTCGGCGTTTCTTTGGCGCCCTTTTCAAATCCGGGCTGAATGCAAGCGTAACATGTAATAAAACAAAACACAAAATATAACATATGAAATAGCATTTTAGCATATTTTGTAACACATTTAGTAGTTAGAATAGTGACTTAGGCTGTGTAGTATATCCTTTGAGCATTCTCAAATTACATGAACACCTAAAAGTGCAGCACCTCTTAGTTACCTCACATGGTTAAAAATAAATCCATTACAGTGACTATGTTAGTTTTTAAAATGAAATATGTGCAATCTGAAAAAGAAGTAAGTATGGGATGGCATGGACCTAACAATTTTTGGCTGTCAGAAAAGCATGTAAATTTGTTTTCTTACCCTTATTGAATGTAATACGAATCTCCCTTTCCTTATTTCCGGGAATTAGTTTTTAGTTGAAGTGTATCACGGTAGTTCCAGGGTTAAATCCCACCTAAAACAAATTTGGTTATTCTATTATGCTAACATTAGCCTTTTAACCTTCTATCGGATTGATTCTTTGTGCATGATTCCCTTGCATATATTTAGACACATTTTAAACTCTGGTAAGCATGACTAGTAACATCTTTCTCATTGAATTTGCATTGGATGCGGTGTAAGCGTCCAGTGCGTCTGGCTTCAGAGACGCCCGCCATCTTTCTTTTCCGCATGAGAGGCTTTGTCAGGTCAACAGGAGCGTGTCTGTCTCCTGTTCCTCCCACCCCCGCTCATGGCCCGTGTCTGCCCCACCCCCCGCTCATGCCTCGTGTGTCCTTTCTGTCCCCCCCACCACCGCTCATGCCCCGTGTGTCCTTCCTGTCCCCCCAACCCCCACTCATGCTCCGTGTGTCCCCTGTTCCTCCAGCCCCCTGCTCACGCCATCGCACACGGTGGCCAGCGGAGGGCCGAGGAGCGGAATCTGCCGCACGAACTCATGTCCGTGCGGCATGTCCGTGTTTTTGTTTGTCCCCCCCGCTCATGGCCCGTGTGTCTCTCTCCCTCCCCCCCATCCCCGCTCATGCCCCATGTGTCTCTCCCCCACCCCCGCTCATGCCCCGTGTCTCTCCCCCCCACCCCGCTCATGCCCCGTGTCTCCCCCCCACCCCCGCTCATGCCCCGTGTCTCCCCCCACCCCCGCTCATGCCCCGTGTGTCTCTCCCTCCCCCCCACCCCCGCTCATGCCCCGTGTGTGTCTCCCTCCTGTTCATACCTCGTGTCTCTCCCTCCTGCCCACCCCTGCCCCTGCTCATGCCTCGTGTGTCTCTCCCTCCCGCCCACCCCCCGCTCGTGCCTCGTGTGTCTCTCCCTCCCGCCCACCCCCCGCTCGTGCCTCGTGTGTCTCTCCCTCCCGCCCACCCCCCGCTCATGCCTCGTGTGTCTCTCCCTCCCGCCCACCCCCCGCTCATGCCTCGTGTGTCTCTCCCTCCCGCCCACCCCCGCTCATGCCTCGTGTGTCTCTCTCCCTCCCGCCCACTCCCCGCTCATGCCTCGTGTCTCTCTCCCTCCCGCCCACCCCCCGCTCATGCCTCGTGTCTCTCCCTCCCGCCCACCCCCCGCTCATGCCTCGTGTCTGTCTCCTGTTACCCCCCACCCCCTCTCATGCCCCGTGTCTCTCTCCTGTTTCCCCCACCCCCCGGTCATGCCCCGTGTCTCCCTGCTGTTGCCCCCCACACCCCCTCATGCCCCGTGTCTCTCTCCTGTTGCCCCCCACTCCCCTCTCATGCCCCGTGTCTCTCTCCTGTTGCCCCCCACCCCCCGGTCATGCCCCGTGTCTCCCTGCTGTTACCCCCCACACCCCCCCCCGGTCATGCCCCGTGTCTCTCTCCTGTTCCCCCCACCCCCCGCTCATGCCCTGTGTCTCTCTCCTGTTGCCCCCCACCCCCCTGCTCATGCTTCGTGTCTCCCTGCTGTTGCCCCCCACCCCCTCTCATGCCCGTGTCTCTCTCCTGTTGCCCCCACCCTCCGGTCATGCCCCGTGTCTCCCTGGTGTTGCCCCCCACCCCCCTCTCATGCCCCGTGTCTCTCTCCTGTTACCTCCACCCCCCGGTCATGCCCTGTGTCTCCCTCGTGTTCCTCCCACCCCCCGCTCATGCCCTGTGTCTCCCTGCTGTTGCCCCCCCGCTCATGCCCCGTGTCTCTCTCCTGTTCCCCCCCACCCCCCGCTCATGCCCTGTTGTGTTCTCTTTATACACCCCGCCTTCCCTTTCCATGGTGGCCATCTTGGTAAAAGATTTTCCTTCCTGCACCGGGACGCCACAGGCGTGGGTGTTAGTCTTAGCAGTGCACGGTGGTGGCGCGAGTTATGGTTGCTTAGCTTACCATAACTGGCGGATTTCAAGGGTTTTTCAGTTTTACTTGGAACCATAACGTCCCTTTAACAAAGTTTTTTCACTGAATATATATATATATTTGTGTTTAATTTGAATTTTAAAATAAATAAATATGTACCTGTACAAACCAGCCTGATTCCTGGTCCACTGTGACCTGGGGGGTATTTTGAGACGGGTGTGATATAAGTGGTATATCACTCAGAATATTGAACCTATAGACACAATAAATAAGTGTTTCATTTGTGCATTACATGCTAGGCGAGACCCGGGTGTGTGCCTGATTGAAATCCTTAACATTCACAAACCTTTTGTATGTCAAGTTCAATATGCAGTTTAAGCCAGTTATCAGCTCCTTTATGATTAAGAGGGTTTTCCAGATCCTACTCTGGTGAGGGGGTTCTGAGAACCCAATTTAGGGTTGTTGTGACAAGGTTACACTAAGCTTTGACCATGAGCAGTCAGGCTTAGACTTGCCGTGAAGTACTGTTAATGATTACAAAGTCTAGTAAGTATTACAAATCAACACAAATAAGTACAAACAGTACTATTGATTAAACACACAAATATTTGCTTCCAACACACTTTTTTTTTTTTTATTTTAATAATTTTTTTGTTTATTATGGTATGTAGTATACAATCATAAAGTCATAACTTCATAAACATAATGCAGTGAATCCTTAACAATAGTGTAGATTAAACAATGATAAAAGAAAGTGTTCTGAGGGAACAAGTAATTTAGTACACTGTGTATAATTAAGAGTTCAACACATGAGGAACAAAAGTGTCAATGCAATTGAAAACATACACGAAACAACCATAGCACAGAATTGTGCTAAACTTATTATAGAACGATTTCTGCATTATTATGTCTTACGTGGGGGAAGACAAACACAAGACTAACAATAACAAACACGAGATGTGAGGGGGGGGAAAGAGGGGAGGTAGATATCAATGAAGAGAGGCACCTTGGCATATATTGCAATAAATATACAGTTGAGTGATCGGATCAATATTAGCATAGAAAAATCATGGGGGCATCAAATGAGTATGAGATATTTCAGGATGTCACATTCCGTGTGTGGTTACATTAAAGTGATTCAGATAGCGAATGAAAAATGACCATTTAGCATTAAATTTGGGTATAGAATTGAGATGGTTTGCCATGCACATTTCCATTTTTTGCGTGAGACATATATTGTTCCACCAGCTTCTTATAGATAAGGAACGAGAATCTTTCCAATTGGCGGTTATGCACTTCCTAGCCAAACAAATAAAAAGATCATAGAGCTTGGATGCACAAAAGCTTCAAAATTCTACAACATTCTAATATCATCCCTGAAGTTGTGCTCGATACGGCACAAATGGGAAGATGACTTTGGACACATCTTAAACGAACACACATGGTCTAAGCTCTTCTCTAGAATCAAATATATCTCAACATCAGCAAATAACTCCCAACATTTTTTCTTCTTTATACACAGAGCTTTCGTCACACCAACCAAACTATTTCTATCCAATATCAATAAAAATGATAATTGTTGGACATGTGGAGTCACTCCTGCATCGTATGAGCATATGTTCTTCTCATGTCCCTATACCCTTAAGTTCTGGCAACAAGTGTGGAAATACCTTCACTCCATTTTTTTGACTGATATACCACTTTCATTTGTGAATATTGTTTTAGGTAGTCTTGCTATCACCACCCACTTCCAACACACTTCTAGGTAAGCATAATCGCCATGAAACAAATGTACACATCCACAGTTCACGAACACCAAATGCTTTACATGCCACTTCAATATTTACTGCAGTTGGACATATGCATATAGACTGTAAGATTCATAAGTGGGGGAGGGAAAGTATAGAGATCATTTCACAACCCTAAAATGGCTATGATACTCAGAACACACAAGAACAGTGCGTTAGACGTCCATCCCTACCCTTTCAAATAGTTCGTTGTTTAGAGGCAGGTGGCCCAATGAAGCAGGTTTCTATAGACATTTATGTGATTAATCCAATGGAGTCATTACTGTTTCCCTGGCGGTGACTTCCTTCCATGTGTCCAGGGAACGGCAGCTTGTACTTGATCCTGACCATGGGGGTGGCTATATGAGGGATGATCACATTGGGGGCTAAAACCTCTGGAGAGATGTCATGGCTTCATCCAATGACATCCCCCATTGTTCTGGAGGATAACCCTCCCATACCTAATATCCTCCTGGCGTATTGTCATAAATCTCCTCATACTCACATGAAAGGTAGTAAAACCCTCTTTTCAAAACCTATAGGCCAACCTTACAACCCTGATTTGCCTTGTGAAACTTATGAAAACACCTTCTCCAGTTCTACCTACCAATCGTCCAGGACTGACTTGCCCTTGAAAACCATTAAGAATGTTTATCCAAGTTCAGGTGCATAATGTCAAGAATGGACTTCCTTTCCCAAAATTTTCAAAAATTTTGGGATGAGGAAGAGGAACTGAACAATGCAGAGCGGAGAAGGCCATAAGCCCAAGGAGTGCTCTTATTATTACGCATGCACTCCTGTGACTGGGACATTTAAAAAGCAGAAACCTGCTTCTGGTGGGAGAGAGCTGTGCCTCTCTGTGCGGATTCGAGAGGCTGAAGGGCTGAGACAGGTGGTGCAGGAGTGGGGGGGAGGGCAGTCGGGCAGCTCCAGAGCCAGGGAGAAAGAAGCTGCCACGCTAAGAGGACACTGTGCAGGAATGACACAAGCCGCTGACAGACCCCTAGTTGTTTGCAGTTATCAGAAAGTAGCATCTAGCTCACCTGAGCCTGGAGCAAAGCAGATGAGCACAGTGGATCCTGCGAGAGATGGGAAAGTCAAGAGGAAGCGGTGGCAAGAAGGAAGCAACTGAAAGACTGTCACCGGTTGACCACGGGAGAAACCAGGAATGCCAATAAGAACCGGTGAGTGCACCCAGAGACATCTGGGACACAGTTTGTGTATCAGCATCCATGCTGAATGCAAGCAATAGCAGAGAAAGAGAGAGAGCAAGCTTGTTAAAAGGGGAAATGAACTATAGAAGTATGTGAATGTATTGCAGGTTTATGGGAAATATAGACCGGATCATATATTAAGAAGATACATTATCAAACAAACTAATTGTGCAAGTCTGGGAGAGGGTAGGCAGCCCGTGTGAATACAAGAAGCCCTGTCAGGAGAGTATACCATGCAGGTATAAGAAATGTAAAAAAGTAAAAAAGGGTTCTAAGAAGAAATATCAGGACTAGGAAAAGGATTGCGTTAACCAGGAGAGAAGGAGCCAACCCCCTGCCAGGAAAGTATACCAGGTATCCTGAAAGAGACAGAAGTACAACACCACACAGTTGTGTGTGTCAATGTTGTTGCTGGTCAAGAAAGACACTAAGAACAGTAACTTGTGAACATATCAAAAAGTAAAGAAGATTCCAGCGGAAGGGAAAACACTCCCCTCCCCCACGAACACCCAGTGCAAACATCTTTTATCCTTGAACTTTTGTGTTGGAGCTATTTATTCTTCCTTTTTCAACACCTTTTCTAAACCTCACAAGGCTAAAGACATTGGCATCTTCGCCTTAGAATTTAGTTTATAGTGTGAGGGTCAGAATAGAACTTTGGACACTGCAGTTTAATTTTGATCATTCTGACACAGACCGATCCTTAATTTTTGGTCTAGGTAGGGAAATTCCTCTTGGTGCAGTGTCAGAGAGGCATTTTCCCAACCCTTTTTATTTTCAATAAGTATTTAACCAAAATCATAGTACATTTCTGTCCGAGTTTCATTCCTGACTCCTCACATTTAATTTAAAACGTTCCTAGTCACTCTACCCCTACCTACCTTGAAAGTTATTAGTCCTCAAGCTGAAGGGGACCATAGAGAGGACTTTAGAGTCTATGGCTGACTAAAGTAGTTGCTATTTAGGATAGTACTTTGCACCCAGTGCAATTCAGTGGGGCTAGGAGTGCTTGAAGAGAGACCCACTATCTCAACTCGAGCATTCTAACTTGCAAAACTACTGACACCGTGAATAAGGAATCAGTGAGGACAACAGAAATGACCATAGGCTTTGTTGTCGAAAGCTCACTTGTTACGGGTGAGAGGCTTTCATCGATGGCTTGGTCAGGCTGAGAACCTAGGACATGATGAAGACTTCTCTTTTTCGGTACCAACAGCATGGGAGGACCTCCCAGGGCCAGCAGACGTAGGTGCGACTCAGGTTAGACAGGCACTCTGAAGCAATGCAGTCTGACTTTGGTTCAAGCATGCCCTTCTTGATGGTGGCAAGTGGCAGCACCAGGATGGCTAGGTTCCAGTAGAGCAGTCAGGATGCCAGAAAGGTTTCCAGGGACAACACAGCAAGTTGTTCATGCAACAATCCAGTCCAGTCACAGGACAAATGCTGACCCAGTGACACTCTGACCGCGGGAAGGCACCCGTGTTCATGTCTCCCCTGTTGACTTGAAGGCAGTGGTGTGGGGTATGTAATGATTGGCTTTACCACTACTGGCTGCTGCAGCAATCCTCCGGAGGGTCTTTGTTGGTCCTTCAGCTTCAGATGTTTGGATCTTGTAGTCCACCATCTCGAATGGCTTCAGTTCCTCTCCTTTTATTCAGAATTTGGAACCCCAGACAACCAATCGAAGTGACCTGCAGTATTCAAATAGGTAGGTTATGGACAGCCTGCCACCTCGCCAATCTGCCCAGCAACAGGAGAAAATCTTGCTCAGTGTCGATTGGAACCAGACTGTGCCAAACCCAGTTTAAGCCATTTCATGCACAATGCACTGATGTGCGTAGGTTCGGACTGTGGCATAAAATTGTCTAGGGCACCAATGAAAAAATGGGCCAAAAAGTAGGTTTTTTGATAAAAAGTGATGCAAGTCTTGCAATTTTAAAGAATATTTATTTAGCAACAGTGGTCAAAACTACTTTACTTTATTTCATTTATATAGTGCGCCATGGGACCCAAAGGCGTACGGGCGCTTACAAAACAAACATCAAAACATTCAAGAGCCTAAACAAGCTCTTAGGGATGATACATTCAATGTGAGTGAATTTGAATAAAACTTAGAAAATGTCAAATACCAGGTAACAGAGAATCAATAAATCCGTATAATTGAGGAAATATGGGTATGGGGAAACGCAGAGGTGCACCCTAGCATACCTCAGATGATCAAATTACAAGTCGAGGGCCCTCTAGGAAAATATTTACAGCAATTAAGAAACGCAGGTAAGGTGCTGTCCCCGCAACCCACTAAAACACAATCGCTGTTAGGTTGTGAGCACCAATCACTCTGATCCATTCTACGCAGAATGTTTAAGTCAGTGCGTCTGATCACCCTTGGTCCAGTTCTCTGCCGTAGCCAAGCCAGGATCTTATTGCGCAGACCTCTCTTGTCTCTTTTCCATCTATTTTCCGAATGTTGTTTATTTTTATTTTTAAATAACTTTATTGGTTTTTAACAATATAAACAAGACACAGCAATATCAATAAGACATTCTCAGTTGTAGATTTGGTGTCTATCCCCTACTTCCCTCCCTTCCCCAAGACCACGGGCAGTCCATCAGTGACCTTCGTATCAGTTTACGAGCCAGGGCTGTTGCTTCTGTCTGAGGCGCTGTCCGGTGCTTTGGGATGAAGCAACGGTACTGTTAGCGCTACCCAACGCTGTAGTTCTTCCCTAGAGTCTATTCTCTGTTCCTGTATTGCAATTTTCCCATGCTCCGGTCTCGGCAGTTATCCACTTGCTAAGATCTCCCCACCATTGTGCCTCACTAGGGCATTTTGGGCTTTTCCATCCCATGGCTATGCGTCTTTTCGCTGTAATGTATATTAGATCTCTGAGTCAAGACTTGTCTCTGTTAATCTAGATTCCCGTGCATTTGTGGAATCCGTCTAGGGTCTCAAGGATATAAGGCAGGAGGTGTTCGGGATTGTGTAGGTACAGTAGTGTGTTGTCAGCATACATGGAGACAAGGTGGGTCACACTGTCTATTTCGATACCTCCATCTGCGTATTCCTGTCTGAGGTAGGCAGCCAGGGGTTCGGTGGCGGTGATGTATAACATGGGGGGATAGTGGGCATCCCTGTCGGGTGCCTCTTTGGAGGGACCATTTGCTGGAATATGTCTTATTCGTGCGAACCCTGGCAGTTGGATTAGTGTAGACAAGTTGGATCCATTTCAAAAAGACTGGTCCTATCCCCATTTTTACCATGGTGGCATACAGCCACTTCCACCGCACTGAATCAAAAGCTTTGGTAGCGTCTAATGATGCGACGGCGTATTTTTGGGGTCTTAGTTCTGTGCTATATATGACATGGTGTAACCTGCGCAGGTTCTCGGTGCTAGAGCGTCCCGGAACGTAACCTGTTTGGTCTTGATGGATTAATTGGGGAATCACTCTACGCAGTCTATTCGCTAATAGAGCGGTTAAGATTTTACTGTCTACGTTTAACATGGAGAGAGGCCTGTATGAGCCACATTCGGCTCCGTCCTTACCGGGTTTGAGCAGAGGGATGACCACGGCCTCACTCATGGATTCAGGAAGGGTAGCGCATTCGTAGGCCTCGTTAAACTGGGTCAGCAGAGGGGCCAGGGTCTCCTCGTATGATTTGTAAAACTCCCCAGGGAGGCCATCCATGCCTGGGGTTTTTCTGGATGGTAGGGATCTGATCACAACTTTTACTTCATCTGAGGTGATGGGCTCATCTAGGGCCTCTGCTGACTGTGGGTCTAGTTTGGGTAGCTCGATGACGTCAAGGACGTCTTTGATTTCAGTGTCAGTGAGGGGGCGAGGTTTCAGAATGAAGGTTGCGGTAAAACTCGGAGAAGACTGAGCTAATTTCCTCTTGGGTATGTGCTCTGGTGCCGTCAGGCTAGAGTATGTGGCAAATAAGAGTTCGTGGGGTCTCCCTCTTATAAAGCCAGGCTAAGAGTTTCCCGGGTTTGTCACCTAAGTCATGGGTCCTTTTGATGTACTTGGCGTAACTCAATTTCCCCAGGGATTCCCAGTGTGTTAGACAGGTTAGCTTCAGCTCAGTTATTTTCCGCAGGTGGTCTGGGGTTAAGTCGGTTCTGTTCTCTAGTTCCCCCAGCTCCCTTTCAGAGCATTCCAATGAGGTTACGATGGATTTTTGGGCTCCTCCTATAGCTGCAATCATCTCACCCCTCATAACCACCTTGTACGCTTCCCATGCAGTGCTCACGTGTTCAAAACTATTCAAGTTTCTCTGCCAGTATTCCACGGTGCAGTCTTTTATATGCTCCCGAAAGGCTGTATCTACCAGGGCTTTGGCTCTAAGCCTCCAGGTAGGCACTGGGGGTCTGGGTGGGGACACTTCCCAGGTGACGATCAGCGGAGAGTGGTCAGACAGCACTCTCGGCAAGTACTGTGCATCGCTAAACATGACTTGTTGCTCTTGGCTTGCAAGGAGATAATCTAGCCTAGTGTGAATGGAGTGGGGTGGAGAGTAGAAGGAATATTCACGTTGTTCAGGGTGCAATTCCCTCCATAAATCCCGAAGCAGTAGCTGGCAGGTTAGTTTAGATAGTATTTTGGCGGGGACGGTGTTTTTGTTATCTGATCTGTCCTTTAGGGGGTCTAGGGCGCAGTTGTGGTCACCCCCCCCAAATCATAATGTTAGCTCTAAAAGGAGTGAGTGGTGGGTACAGGGAATGGAAGAAAGCTGTTGCGTCGTGGTTAGGTGCATAGGTGCTAATCGGGCATAACTCCCTGTTTTCAACGGTGCCATGTATGAGCGCCATCCTACCCTCACCATCTGTTTTGGTACTTATCAGCCTGAAGGGGATGGTCGGGTCGATCCATATCAGGACCCCCCTGGCGTAGGAGGAGTAAGAGGATCCAATCAGCGTACCCCGCCATGTCTTAGCTAATGTTTCCAGTTTATTCCGGTTTAGATGTCTCTCTTGGAGCATAGCGATCCCAACCTTGCACCGTCTCAGGTATGTATGGATGCGGCGTTGTTTAACGAAGCTGTTCATACCCCTGATGTTCCACGTCATTACCTTAATCTTGTCCGCCATGGGCATGAGGCGGTCTGGCGATGGTTCCCGGCGTCCTTTGAGGTCTAGCTGATGGCTCGTTGTATGTGAAATTTCTCTGTGGTCTTGTTGTTGTTTCCCGTTTCAAAATCCCAACTTTGGTACCAACACCCCTTTTCCCTCCCCCGATAACTGTAAACTCCCCCAACTTTGAACAAGTCCATCGGGGTTTCCCCCGTTATGACAGTCCCGTTTCCGCTCCGTTTGACCACTCATTGGTCTTCGGGTGCCCTACGGGCGGGTGAATGTACCCTAAAGGAACTTCCTGGGGGTAGAGGGACAATTGTGTCCGGTGTCTCGCTGAGAAGGATCATTCCAGCTGTACCAAGGCTTTATCATTCTGCAGTTGGGTTATTGTAGATAGAAGGATTTTCCTGAGCGTAATAGATATGGGCTTAGCGCGGCCTCCGTTTTTTGTCTTCGATGTCTGGAAGTTGCTGTCCATCCATCCAGTCTCGGCCTGTGCCGGTGTGTCGAACAGGTGGGCCTTGTTATTGTGTATAACTTTCAATCTTGAAGGGTATAACAGCATGTAACGCAATCCCGCTGCCTTCAGTCTGGCCTTTGTGTATATGAATTGCGCTCTTTTCATTTGGACCTGGAAGGTATAGTCTGGGTAGATGGCAATATTTGCGGAGTTTTTTTGGATCTGACCCCCTGATCGCGAGACAGCCAAGATGACCTCTCGATCCCTGTATTTGAGTACCTTCGCTATCGTTGGCCTGGGCGGGGTGCCCGGTGGCGGTCTTTTTGCAGGGGACCTTTGGGCCCTTTCCATAGTGAAGCGTTAGGAGAGCTTTTCCGCACCTATTTCCTGCAATAGGAGGTTCTCAACATAATTCATGGGAACCGGGCCTTCAATACCCTTCAGTAATCCCAGGAGGCAAATGTTGTTCCGGCGTGCCTGCCCTTCTGCCTCCTCGGCTCGATCCTCCAGATTCTTGACTTTGTTGAAGTTCATCCACATCATGTAGGACTTGGGTTTTGGCTTCTGCATTTTCTCGGACCTGGGTTTCCAATGTTTCAGTTCTGCTGGCTAAAGAGCGCACATCTTGGCGGAGGAGGCCCAGGTCAGTGGTGATAGCATCTATTTTATTTTCCATTGTGGCTTGGAACAATTTAATAGCTTCAAGGATCTGGGTATTGCTGGGTTCTGTTGTCGCTTCAGTGGAGCCAGATTGTATGGTTTCCGCAGTGGGGCGTTCGGGGCTCGCGGGGCCACTGGCCGTGAAGTTGTCGATGGTGGTCTGGCGCTGCTTGGACCGTGCACCCTTGCCAAACATCTCGCCAGGTGTGGGCGCCCCACCACCCAGGGTGCTGGTAGTGTAGTCCAGTGGTCGTAGGCGAGCGAGTTGGGGCAGTGTAGCGGATCTTTCCAGCCATCATCTCTTTTGTTTTGCTATTGTCACCCCGAGTGGGACGGGCATGCCCAGACGACATGCTGGGCCTAGAGACCCAAGCTACTCCTTACTGATGATGCCCAACAAGGCTGAAACATGTCTGGGGATGCTTGTGGTCTCGTGCAGAAGGGATGTGACCTAGCAGTTCGGGCTGGACTACCTCTTTGGGGTGGGGCCAAGCCTGATTTGCATATGGTCTTTCCCCTTCTGTAATGGCCAGGCGAAGACCGATGGTCTGGAGGGTTGCCCAGAGCAATGCCAGAGGTTAAGATTCGTTCTAAACCTTCCAGCCATCATCTCTTTTGTTTTGCTACTGAGCCGAGCAACGAGCAGGTTTTCAATGTGAGATCTTGTCATTTTAGTGCTTAATTGGAAGGAGGGCGATCGGAGTAGGTCAACAAGAGTGCATCAGTAAATTGGCATTTAAATCATTTAAGGCATCTTAGAAAATGGTTTCTTGAGAAAGGTGAGGTCTGGTACAGACTTGGAGAAGGCGATTGCAACCCTGTAGGTTAGGTTTCCACTGGAGGTGTCAGTTGTAGGGTGAATGTGGTGGGACACTTTACTGTAACTATCCCTGAGGTGACTGTTTTCGATTGTTCTTGACAGGCCCTGGATCGTTGAAGTGAGGGTTGATTTGGCTTGCGCAGCCCTGCAAACTGTTCTTATGGACCAGGTCATCTCCCAGAGCCTTGAATCCATAAGAGCATGTTTAGAAGGGTTTGGTGTTTCTGGTTTCAGGCATAGATTGGTTATAAGCATATTAAAAGGATACATTTTAAGCGATCAAGGACTGCATAAGGGGGGGGCTAGTCTTGTATCAGGCTGGGTACTGAGGAGGGAAGTGAAGCTGGATAGTGCAGGATAGTCTGAGAAAAATGTAGTGCTGTGCATCTGGGAATGCTATCCAGGCGAGACCATTCAATGAACGGTGCAGAAGGTGTCTCCGTAGGTTAATTCCCCTACTCTGGAGATCCTTGTGGTAGCCACGGGTTGAATTTATTTTAAACTCTGTTTAAACTCTTTATTTGTAAATATGCATTGTCAACTGACAGCAGTCACTTCATCAAAAGAAGAGAAAACAAGAACAGCCAATACAAGGCAAGAAAAAAAGGAAAACATCAATAAGAAAACATTAAAAAAAAAAAAACATATTGGCTCGTCACACAGCATCGAAATACGAGTTGGTATTTGTCAGCAGCGTCCCATCTCTGAGGAAGGTGCGCATGGGGGAGGAGCCCAACTGCTTACGACAGTCCCGTGTTCCAATGACTAGGATCATCTCAAGCGTATCGCACAATAGGTCGCGTGTCCATGCGACACGCAGCGACGGGTTCAAAGCAGAAACATTTCTGGAGCAGATTTTATCTTGCCAGACAGGCACTTTTTTTCATCATTCAGAAGTTGGGTAAAGCGTGCCACTAAGGTGTGTGCTATTAAAATATGGAAGGTTCATGGCAGGCATGTACCTCCGTTTGGTCTGGGACATACTAACTCAAATATTGTACGTGCAAGTTTCGGTCGTTAGCCCTTCATAGGTCGCTTACACGAGTTTGTATGTGCTGTGTTACAGTGCAATAAGGAGTGTTTATGGCAGGCCATTATTTCCCAAAATTGCCTGGCAGTCCGGCTCAGTCAGGGAATTGTTATGCGTGTATGATGCAGCGATTCATCCTTCCTTTAGGCTGGTGTTCTTACAGTGTTAGCTGTTGACGTAAGCTCTGTACTGGATAGATCAGTACAAACACATTCTTCAGTGAATGCTTTGCGCAAAGGTTATTTTTTGCCTTCCGAAAATGGAGATGATTTTCTTTTTTGTTTCGGACTAACACAGATGCAACTAATTAGCCCAGGCTGTGTGCAGTACTGTTTGTATTGCACTAATGGTGTCAGAACATGCTCCTTTCACAGAAACGTTCACCAGTCTGCATTTGTCATTAGCTTAATGTGACACTCCTCTTCTGAAGTCCTATGAGTTACCAACATTCCAGCAGCCTGTAATATCCAATAACAAAGTGGGTATCAGACGGCGATAATGCTAATTCCGTTTTGGTGGCATCCTGCCGGAATTACCAGTGGATACAATCAAACTCAGAATGAGGGCCTTAATCTTTCCCTATGCCTCAGATACTAAGCTGCCCTTTATACAACAGGAAGTTAAAAGGGTGCTCGTCAGGGTGTCAGGATCACTAAACATAATGACTTCTCCTGTCCAGAATCCTATTCTAACCTAGTTTCTTTCCCTACTACTCGAATGAAATAACACAAAACAACCAAGACATACTTTTGAGGCATTGCCCAATGAAAGAGTTGACTGCTGGTGACTGTCCCCCTTTCCCTGTGTCTCTTTATCATGCCTATTTATTTTATTATGTTCTACAATTATAAAATAACTTAACATTATTCATTTTATCACAACCCACAAGATGAAAACATGCTAAAATTACATTACATATCTTATAAAAAGCAAATCCTTCTGATACAATCAATATGACACTGTATAATTTGATCAAATTCATTACTCATAAAATTACATCAATCCTTAAGAATACTGCAGTGATTCTAAAAACGCAATTACTGATAGTACTGTAGAGGTAGTCCTTCCTGCCAGGAAATAACTCCAAACCATTTCTTTCTCACCCATGTCTAGTAAATGTTCAAATTTTTAAAACTGGTAATTCATTCTCTTACCCTGGATTGCCGGGGGGCAAGAGGTAAAAAGTTGTTTCAATGATTCTAGTTGACCTTTCCCTGTACAAAATCTACAGTCAGCTTGCTCACGGGATAAAAGACCACATCACGCTTGCACCACTGTTAAAACCAGATTCAACTTGAACCTTAGAAAACGCAGGCTGACACTTTATGCAGATAAATTGACAGATATGGGGCCAGATCCTCAGGTTTTTTATAGTCAAGAACAAGATGTTCCAGGGATTCGTAAGCTTCCATTTCGTCCATGGTAATTGCCCAATCAATCTCACAGAGAACCTGGTTCACTCGCCCCAGACTCTCAACAAGATCATCACATGATAACCCTATTTTCTTGAGCACAATGGAACACTGGCTAGAAAATTCGGGAAAAAAAGCACCCCCTTTCTCAACTAAAATATTCTTTAAATAACTAAAAAGGGAGTTCTTCACTGGTACTAAAATCTCATAAAAGATGGAAAGAAACTTCCACTGAGCCCTGCATTTCAATTAATATAATCCAAGCTCATATCTTATTGCCACTATCGGAACGGAACTTGGTATTCTGAGAGCACGTCTCCAAATAATTCTCCTCCAGAAGGGGCAATAAATCTAGGATACAAATACCATGGATCTCTATTCCATATAAAATCTTAGGGTCTATTTCCCGCCTCATAAAATGTAAGAATGGGAATGACTGAGAACTTTCCAAACCTAGAGTCCACCCTGCTCAGCTGATTGGAGAGTGCATTCACAGGCATTCTTAACAAATCTTTGGTGTGTGACTTGTGTACTTTAGATGTGTTTGGGAAGCCGGGGTAAATAAAACTATCTACTGTTTCTAATCGTTTGGCTTCCACTCGCCAGGTTAAAGCAGCAGTTTTCTTTTTTTTGTGCACTGCATGACCTTTGTGCTAGAAGCATTTACCGTAAGGGAGCTGGCGTTTGCATACCCAGTGAAAGCTGTAAGCAGATGTTGCAGGCCAATCTGTGTACAATCGAACACGAGAAGGAAGTTTGTATATGCTAGTCATATTGGTTTAAGCTTACGTATTTTCAGCATGGAAAATGCAGCAGCTTCAAGACAATCTCCAATGTCCGATAGAGATTAAACAGGCAGGGGGCCAATGTGCAATGCTACATGTTTCACCCAAAAATGTAGGCACATCACGAGACAAGGATCCCCTCTGCCCCCCAATCTAATCTTTTAGATATTCACTATTCTTGGGCACAGATAAAGTTTTGTATAACCAATCTTGAGACACGAGATTATGGTAGTTTGCAAGCATCTTGTTGGCGTGCAATGCTGTACCCGGATTAGAGTAGATCCTATTTCCAGTCTGATTCACCTTTAGGCCCATACACAATCTGGCGCACCCCCATTCATCTTGACAATATCGAAGCTGGTTGATAAGCTGCAATGGTCAACGTATTCTGTTCTAACAAGGTCAAGACATTTGCATTTTTCCAGCAGTGTGGCCTACAAAGATGTAGTCCAAAATAGATGAATTTCCACCATTAAACCAAGTATCATTACTCAGAACATCTCCCAGTATGGACCCATTTAACATGTACAAGCCAAGATCACACAGATTCTTTCACCCTTTATAACCATTCAATTGTTTCCCTGCTTTTAGGGAGAACAATTCCCATTCTGAATCTGGTGAAGGACCGGTTACATTCAAATCCCCTGAGAAAATGATTTTACCACTAGGGAAGGAATCATACCACTCATTTATAGTTGATGTGAGATGGTCCAAAACCCCATCCAAATCTCCAACTCCCTCGTGCCAGTACAAATTCAGTATTAGAAGATCTTGGATTAATGATGACGATAATCTCACATGAGTCGCCAGGATGCCAGAAGATGGTTGACCTGTCCCTACCTGATTTCACCAGGGTTAACAAACCCCATAGGGGGGGACCCATTTCCCCACATTTAGTTTCCTGAGAGCTGACTACAAAACTTTCTAGGGCTGGAATCTTTAAGAGCCAAGTCTCCTGAAGGGAAGCGATTTTGTACAATTTCAGGTAAAGCCTCACATGCAAATTGGTTACCAAGTGTTTGTCCTCTGGTGTTCCAGGCGAGTAACTTCAACAACCCATCCCTACTCTTCATGATTGGAGGATTGATCCAGTCCTACCCTCAGGCACCCTGCACAGAGATCCTACCAACCAGGACCAATCCATCACTTGATCCACTCTATCTGTTCCATTTTTGAGTGCCCGAACGTCTCGGCCCAGACCCTTGCTCACCTCGAACAAGATCATAATCTCTGAGGGCAAACGTTGAATAAGTGATCCCTCCTCATTTTTAGTCTGCCACTCTTGAGAGATATATCTAAACCAAGGGCTTGCACAGTGTGTCTTTCATTCATAATAGAGTTGAGGATTATATTAGAGCCAATGTATATCAGTACTTGATCTGTCGTAAAATGGTCGATTAAATCCATTTGCTCCAGATCTCTAGACATTAGTGCCTGTAGGCTGGAATTTCACCAAAAAGTCTATATTTGTCCTATTTTGGACCGGTTGCCTATTATCCGGGGGAGAACACATTCAATGATTATCTTAGCTACTCGTTCGTTTTATAGATCATTCAAAAACCGCCTCCTCCCATCTCATACATTTTTTCTTAAGGTAGTAGGTCCCACATATCCTAGTGGTTAAAAGGCGCAGTTGTTACTTTCACAGGCTTTCAATCACCTCATGACACTATACATTTGACTAGGGTGTTTCCCCAACCATGCATCTCCTAAACGAGCAGGCTCTTTATTAAATTATCTGGAGTCACCTACTCAAAGTTTCCCTTAGGGAAAGAATCTGTTACAGGAATGGATGCCACTCAGGGGGTGCTCTGGCACCCTTCCCAAGTAAGTTTGTCAGGGGACAATATCTGGCCCATTATTCACGCTCACTCCCCTTAACGTACCCTTAACGTACCAACAGTTAATGCATTTACCCTTTCAGCATCACCCGCCCTGGAACCATCCCAAGTCCTAGGATACATAAATGTCATCTGTAGTGCTACTGGTTTCACCAGACTCAACACTTGTTTCTTCGATTAGAACACAGTCCGCCTGCAAGTCCACCTGAACGTGTGGCTTCCCCTCTTTAGCAGCCACATGCCACATTTGGAATTGCCACCGCCACCTTTTCTAGGATCGCATTTACAGATGGCTGATTGAGCAAGGAATTCACAAATTTCCTCGAGGCCTGCTTATTCAAATTTTGAGATGACTCCTCTAGTACGGACGTTTTAGTCAACTGTATGGCATATTTCACCAGGGAGGTCATTGACAACTCCCTGGGCCAAGGAAAGAGAAGGCTCAATGTATGCGCCATTAAGTGAGGTATCAAGATCTACGATACAGTGCCTGAACACAATCCCTTTGTCTAACTGGTATAGTGTGACCACATACCAAAGTATCACAAATGACACTCAGAACTCTGTCCCCCCGGACATGCTCATCGCCAATGCAAACAAGTTTATCAGCGAAGTCCCCTCCTGAGATGGATATAGATGAAGGACTTTGATGAAATAAAAAGTCCCTCACGTTACTATGCACCTTAATGTTCTAAAATTTAAACAGAAGGGACTCCAGGAGAACAAAATGGTCCTTGTTTCTGCTTTGATTTCCTCGTACAAGGAAACCAATATGCAGAGAACCTGGTTGATGTCAGTCAATATATCGTCTTGCCCAGCACCCAGCCTATGATCCATGTTTCGTAATACTGCAGAAAATCTCCTGGGAGGCACTTGTGTCAGGGTTGACATGAAGGAGGAAATTGAGGAATCTGAATCCTGCTGGCCCAAAATTAGCACATCCGGAGGTGTTTCTGCCATTGGAGAAGTAATCCGGTAAGGTACATATGAAATGAGTGTATCAGATGCCCCCAGGACCTTTTGAACAGATTCAGGAATATCCTGGTAGTGTGGTCCACTGGCAGTCACCACTCCTCCCTGGCAGTACCATCTGGTCTGAGCATGCCATACGGTTATTGATAACCTCTGGTACTGCTGTATTCTCAGGAGTAAGGTTTGAGGTAATGATGTGATTGGGGGGGTGGGTGGGAGTTCATTTTGCAGCCTTGGAACTGGGCTTGAGTTGTCGGTTTATTGTTGCAGGTCAAGCCAGCATTGCAGTATTCCGTGGTGGAAAGAGGTCGCCGCTGTCCACAACACTGTCCACAAGGCAGCACTGATCTGGTAATGTAGTACCCTCCCCCAGTGATGCGGGCAAAGGGAGGCTTACCGCCAAAAACATGTCTTGGTCTGTAATCGGGTTGTGAAGGTCCTGAGAGGTTGTAGCCAAAAGTACACCTTTTTTAGGGCCACTCCTTTAATCATACATATGGCGGTGTAAGGTACTCATGGTGACAACAGTAAAGACAGACACAAGTGATCACAGTTCAAGGGTGTTTATTAAACTGCAAACGCCTAATCTAAACATAAATCTAAGATGGGAGGAAGCTTCCACCATGAAATGAAAAATAAGGCAGTCCTTGTGGCGTCTTGTCAAATCAAAAAGGGCCTATACTAAAAAAAAAAAATACTATTGTCAAACCTTACAACTACATACAAAAGAGAGTGGGGTAGGATTCATAAGAAAGAAAGGAGTGTTCACAAATGTCAGGATGCAATAGTCGTTTTGAGCACGGGACAAGGGGCAACCTTTGAGCACAACACACTTCTCGAGCTTCTGCAGCACGAGACGACAGTTCAGTTCTTAACTTCTTAGGAGCCTCGATGGCCAAGTATCTTTTCACTTGAAAATCTCTTGGCTTCGAGGGTCAGAAAAATAACAAAGTTCCTTTCTTGTGGTAATTAGGGTAATATTGGCTCACCCCCGATTCCCCCTCTTCCAGGCACAGACCCCTCTCGCAATACGGAAGTTAGGGTAATATTAGCTCACTCATGAGTTCCCCTCAGACCCCGCTCGTTTCTCAGCCTCCCTCTGTCTGGTTCACTATGGCTTTTATTTCACACGTGCCGGGGGGGGGGGGACAATCCTCCTCCCCTGGGTTTTCTTGATCTTCTGGTCTGCTGAGTGCCAAAGGGGACAATCCACTTCCCCTGGTCTTTCTCTACAAGACTCAGATCTATTCTTAGCCTCCCACCTTCGGGTTCACTATGGCTCTTTACTCCATGTGTCGCTGGGTGATAGTTTTTCACCCCTGGATACCCCTCTGTCGGGCTCAGATCCCTGTCAACTGTTAACTTCTATTCAATACACTTGTACCTGTTGCAATCACAAGTCCCATTGTCTTTTTAAACAATGAACTGCTGACATCCCTCCGGGTTCTTTCTTGTCACATATAGTTTTTCCACTTTCTTTTCAGACTGGGTTCGTCTCCCATAGCTTTCAATGGTTTACCAGTCAAAGACTGTTGACCGTACAGAGGCTTTTGCTAGACCCCTGTATGACCACTATGACAGATCCCTCTGCAGCTGGTCTTCCCTTTATTGTAACAGTTCTTTGAACTTCCCTTAAATTGCTACTTGCTGCTTTTGTTCAACACAGTTTGTTTCTTATCGGCTCTCCCTTCGACTCACCGGATGTGATGAACTGCTTGGCGGTTCTTGTATCTGGAGTCAAGGACGGTACCATGAATCTCTCTCTGTCCTGCTTATTGGCATAGACATGCCCCGTGAACCATTGGCATCTGCTGAAACGCACGTTAGCTATTGTTCGTGGTCTTATGCTTCCATCCAGGGAGGTTTGACGGGACTAGGTTGGAAAGGTCGCTTCTCTCCTTGTCATCCTCTCGCCTCCTTTCTCCTTCTCTTGAACTGCCGTGCTTGGATAGCTGTGTTGTCGTGCAGTCTACCTTGCTCATATAGTGCTCTCGTGCTCCACCTTTTATCCCTGTGGGGAAAGGAAAGGGCTGTCGGGCGTGTGCGATTCTGGTCAATTGCCTGATCTTGCCTGGCCCTTGTGCTGGGACATGTCAGGTAAACGTGTTTGTTGTCTGTCGTGGTGTGCGAGAGTGTTCGTGTCGGTAAGGGGGGGGCAGTGTTTCTGAATATCGTACATGGTAGGATTAGGGGAAAGGTGTTGAAAGTAGGGGGATACCGCATCTCACACTTTGGTGTCCCACTTCCTCTCCCCGAGGATCCCCCATCCAGGGGATCCTCCCTCACTGGTCCACCTCCAGGAACTGGATCCAATAGCGATGGCCGTGTCCTGGCCACCTGGATGACAGACCCCCAGGGATTAGTCATGGAGACATGTGCTCCCAAACAATGAACCTTTGACTCAATTGTTATTGTTGGTGCTGCTGGGCCCAAGAAACCAAACAACCAAGAAAGCATCACTTTAAACTTTTGACGCAAATACACCCACTATAGAATAGATGTAGGCCAAGTGACCGGGAGCCCATTAGTCTATTCCAGAGATAAAGAGGAAAAAAAGGATCTTAATGTAGCATAAAGGTCCAAAAATGTGTTGAATCACAATCTGTGGGATTCGCCACTACTCTCCGGGGGAGAGCACTTGAATCACCCAAGCTGTACTGGGCTGTATGGGGCTGTACTGGGTGGACAGTAATGCTGAGTTCAACAATCACTGGGCCCCATAAGATCTGCCAGAAGTAAGGAAAAATGCAGATGAAATGGCAGGGTGCGGATGCACTCACTGCCAACGTAACCAGGAGGAAGCGTAGGCACGCAGCAACAGCACCATTCGCCTCTCGTAGGTGACCCCACAACCAAGAGACCAACAGACCACCGACTGAGGTCTGTTTACTGCATCACACTGCAATCTGCCAGCCTGGATGCTCTGCTTATGCCGCACCAGTGCTTAAGTGGTTAGAGGAAGGGACCTCTAGCCGTCAAGTCACATTGCCAAACTTAATGCTTCACACAATCCAAAGCAGCCGCTTCTGATAGCAATCCACTTCACTGCCCTCATGCCCATGCTCACAGTCCCAAGCAGATAGTTCATGTACTGCTGGATTTCTGTCCGGGGATGCCAGCCAGGTCTCCCTATTCCCCTTTCAAATGGTGTCCCCCACAGTATTTCTCCCTTTGGGAGGCTGTCCTCTGAAAGAACCCAGATTGGTGGAACAAACAGTCACTCTCTCTCCCCACTCGGGTTCTTCTCCATTTCACTTCCCACCCTGTGGTCTCTTCCCACTCTCCCCACTCTGGGGCTCTGCTCTTTCACTTTCCCCACTCTGAGGTTTCTCAGTGCTCTACCCACTTGGGCACTTGTCTCTGTCCCTCTTCTCAGTTCTTTCTTCCCACTCTGGGGTTTCTATGTGCTTTCCCGACTCCCAGGGGCATCCCTCTTTCTCTCTTCCACTCTGGGGTTTCTCTGCATCCTCCCCACTTTTGAGTTTGTCTGTGTCTCTTTCCCCACGCTGAGGCTTGCCTCTTTTTCCACATTGAGGCTTCTTGATTCTCTCCACACACTGGGGCTTGTGCCTATGTCTTTTCACACTACCCACCTCCTTTTCTGGCTGTGCCACAGTGTACCTGATTGATATGGGTGGTGTTCCTCGGGTGGGTTGTGTGCTCCGTCCGTCGCTCCTCTCTCCAGAGTCACTTACATGACTCGTCGACTGGACTCTGCATCAGCTGGCAGCTTCTCTTCTTTCCCAATCTGAACGGGGACTACTGTGCGGCTTCTTCTCTGGGCCTTGCCTCAGCCCTCCAAGGTTCTCTGCTCTTGCTCATGTTGCAGCACCAGACCATTCTAGTTACCGGTCCATGAGGTCTTGCTGCACTCAGCAAGTGCACACTGTTGGTTCGGAGGCCTTGTATAGCATTCTTGCACTTGTGCTGGCCACACCTCCCTATGTGTATGCCGTGAAGTAGCTGAACTCTGCGGGAAGTGCCGACACCTTCTTCTGATTGTTCCTCGGGCAACATGCCTAGAGGAGGCTGTACATTTCAACTCTCTTCTGAGTGAAGTTTGGGTCAGAAGCACACCAAATTATTAAAGGGGTCACAAGTTATATACCTTGGCTCCTACAAACCACATAACGGTGTGGGTCCCTGGGTGGGAGGTAGTGTGACTTGTACCCCTCTGAGGTCGTTCTGTTCCCTATGGAGGGGTCACCTCCAGGGGGATCCTGCTTGCCCTGTCCCCTTCGGAGTGTAAAGTGTAGCAGGCTCTCTTCCCCCTTCCCCTTAGACCCAAAGGTGGTGGCTCCCCCTTGGGGAGAGGTGACTATCTTCTCGGAGTCATCAAAGGTCGTACACTGCAATCGGGCTGTATAACCCAGGCTGAGAGGGTTGGCCGCAGAGCCCGGATTATAATGCCATTACCCAAAGGCACAGTGCTATTTACAGATTTACTTTGTCATCATGAGTGTTGCGTCAAAGTAAAAGAATTCCCAAACAAAGCTGGCTCTGTAAGGAGCCCCTCTTCAATTCCCATGGTGGCCAGTTGTTTGAAGGGTGCAGTTTCCGGCGGGCAGCAGAGTGAAGGGGATAAGAGGAACAAAGGACTTGATGGCAGCATGGTTAGTGGGAAGCTGGGCTAGTATCGGTGAGTTATGGCTACGAGCATGCAGGGTGAGTCAGTGGTGAGAGAACGCAGGCTTGTACCAGTGAATAAAACCAGCATTTTCTCGCTGATGATGGGATCAACACCATTACAAGGGTGCTAATGGAAAATAAGTTCAGAACAACGCTTGCTTTATTTGTTCCTACTTTAAAAAAAATATAACTCCTTACGCGTTTAAGACAAATGTAAAATATGTTCACCCTAAAATAATAACTTTTTATGGAGGGAGCACTGTCTGGTAGAAAGGTTCCCTTGAAGGGTGTTGTAATATATCTGTATTGTTATATAATAATATTACTGATCTGATGACAACTGTACTCTTAGCTCACTCTGCTAGCTGGGCATATACTTAAGCAATAAGCCCTGAGCCACTGTGGCATTACCGAGTCAGGTAATGCCGCGGGGCCCATAGTTACAGGCCCAAGCGAAGCAAGTTAAGTGGGGTTGGGAGGGGATTGTTTGGGGTGATGTGTGGGGGGTGGAGGAGAAAATACTTAACCTGAATCCCCGGCAGGGGACGATGGCAGCCTCCAGCGGTGTGGTGGGTCAGAGCTGAGATTACCCTGTCCAGAGCCTCCTCATTGGCTGAGAGGCTGCCACACCCCACTCCCACCTTCCCCCCACTGGGGATGTGAAGGCAGCTTAAGCTTCGAGGGATTCTGCGTCAGGTAAAGCCCCGGCGAGAGCCAAACAGATGGTGTGTAACAACCTGATTGTCTCTCGCCGGGTACGAATAGTGTTTAATACTTCTGATTATATGTTTTATTGTATAGTGCTGGCTGCTGTAATCTTGCAAATGTGTAACTGTGAATGGGGGCTGCTGTTGTTATTGAGCTCAGTGAGACAGATTACCTCCACATCCCTCTTCCTTGTACTTACCAATGAGATGACCAATCACCGGACAGGAACTTTTTTCAAAAGCTGTATATTTATTTTGTATTCCTTGTGCCCTTCCCCCAGGAGTGGCAGGGGTAGAGGGTACATGGCCCTCCCCTTTGCACATACCCTCCTGATTTTGTCCCCGTCCGTGTGGCTTGGGACTGCAGTGGAGGGCCGGTTGGACAGGATCTTCCTCAAGAAGCAAGAAATCAAGCATCCACTGGACAACTCGGGTGTGGGCCCCTAGTATAAATGGAATGGGATACTCGAGGAACAAGAAAGAATTCTACTCCCTGAGCTGCTGGGCTTGGGGGTGCGGGTCAGAGTATATGTCACACCGATAAAGAGGATCTATTCACCCGCCCCCCTCCCCCCCCCAGCGCTGCCTAGCGACTCACCAGAAAGCCGGACTGTGAATGGTTCTGTAATGACGGCAATCCTGGCAGTAACATAAATGTGGCTGTATGTTGTGCATGTGTGCAGGTAAAGGCACAGGCAGAGTCTCTGCTGACAGGCCAGTGCATACCGCAGTAGGATCAGAGCGTGATCAAAGCTCATGCATGCAAGCACAAAATCAAAGGGTAAAAAGTGACAAATGAGGCATGAGACTTCCAGTTTATTCCTCAGTTATCTCCCTAAGGGACAGGATGCATGCGCAAGAGGGGACAATGCTTCTCCCCTTCAAGTTTCAATTGAATCAAATGGCAGGCACTTTGTGAGGAAGACCATAAGGAACATGAAAATTCCCACAAACAGGCAGAGGTAAGAAGAATGGACACAACCTTGACAACATTGCAGTGCTGTGACTGCATCAAAAGAAAAGATAAACAAGAGCCAAAGGGAACATACCTAGACTACGATGCACTCAAAGGCATTGTCTCATATGGCAGAAAAATGGGATTCCCAATGAGGAAGGAGTCTAACACAGGTCTAAACCGTACCAGCAACCATCTAAAATTGGGTTCTCCCTTGTTTCCTGAGTGAAAAACAAGATAAAGAGGGACTGGTGCAAGCCTGAAAAAAATTGTTGATCCCAGATTCCTGAATAACAGCTACCACCTCACAGGCCTGTGAACATAGAGACTTACTGGTGAACCTCATTGAACCCCATCCCATGTCAGCAGGAGGCGGCAGCGGTCCGACACAATGTTCAGAAAAAACCTTCTTTGGGCCCATTTGTCTAAAAGCAACCTTCTACACTCAGGCACTGCTGGCAGATTTCTGTGAGTACTAGAGCACAAATGAAGAAGGGAAAGACCAGTTTTCCATCCTTACCACAATATACGAGCAGGTGCAACTTCGTTCCGTCCTGGCTTTTTACGAGCGAAAGATCATTGGGCCTGGCAACTGGGACAACGATGGAAGGATGAAGATGAATGCACTTTAGCGACTAGCAAATGGAACATTCCCGACAGGATGCCCTCTCAAAATTCTCTTACAAGATTCCAAGCCTTTCGGGCAACAACATGATGAAGGGGTATATTGAGTAGTTAAAGTGAACAAACGATGACGAGGAAGAAAACAAAAACCTTCAGCACGTCTTGTCGGTCACCACAGTGACACAGCCTCTCCAAGTACGATTATCAAGAAACAGATTTGTTCAAGCCTAGAAAGACTAGTACAGCTTGCTCCATGCCACCAACTAAAAGTCAGTGCTCCCGAGTCCTGACTGTCAATATGTATAAGTGGCACTGCCAGTTGGAGGACTATTACCATTGTATGCAAGAGGGTTGGCGGTAGACAACAGAGATAGTTGGGTTCTTATTTTCCTTCATGTCTCCTCTCACCTCCCACCTACTGGCACCAATCACTCTCTTGCCACCCACCAAGTCGAGATGACCAGCACAGAGTATGAGAATAGAGGAGTCAACATACAAGAACACCATCTGCATAGTCGTAAAGAACTAAGTGGGTACAGGATGTTATACGATCATGTTCATGGTACCCAAGACCTGAAGGTTCTGTCTGGTGCTAGACTTAAAGGAGGTCTATGGACATGTGAAAGCATTCCACTTCAAGATGGAGACATTATGAAGGAATGTACCGCTCATCTCCAAGGGGATCTTCCTGACATCCCAAGATCTTCTCAACTCATACCACCTATCTGGGTACAGCATTATTTTTAGATTCTTAGTGGGCTAAGAGCATTACTATTGCGCGGTGCTCAGATATGCCATGAAAATAGTGCACAAGGTGTATTAACCAAAATGTATGCAATGTTAGCTCTTGCAACAAGGCTGAGCATTCTGCCTGTATTTTTATGTTTGACTCATCCAGGCAGTCCTAGAGGATAACCTAGCACACAAAAGGCATGTACTGGGTTGCTATCCATAAGAAGCCAATACTTCTGCAATGCACAGCTGTTTTCCTGGACATTGCAGAAGTACAAGCTTCTTATTTTAATTTTATTTTTTTAAACCTGTATTTTAGATAACATGAAATAAATGCAACAATGCACTTTAAACATAAACATCGCCTTGAGATCCCTGCTCACCCCCCACCAGCCCCCATCGCAGTCCATAAAGGATATTGCGTAGTCAACTAGTCACTTTGCGCGTATTCTATATTCCCCTAGCTGTTGCGCACCCAGCCGTTATGTTGTGGTTCATGGGGTCAGAGCTGGTGATGAGGAAATGTCCGGACTAGACCATAGGAAGGAGATGTATAGGCCCCAAATATCCGGGGGTCGAGCGTGTAGTGGCAGGGTTTTGATGAAATCAGTTTCGACGTCTTGGCAGTAAATTATGTCCTTCAGCCAATTTACCAAGTGGGTGAGGGTCCTCGTCCCCAGGATATTGCGATCCTTCCGCATGCTAGTACCAGCAATAGACTTGCCAGTCTCCGAAACTGCGGATGGTAGATGTCTGGTTAGGCCAAGGAGTGCCACTGAGGGTTTGGGCGACACTGTTGTTCCAATTATTGCTGACAATTTATCGAGGACTTGATCCCAGAATCGGGTTATGGGTGGGCCAGGGCGGCCCAGTAGTAACGCTCTAGATCGGGGAGTGGCAAACCTCCCTTGGCCACTGTTTGGATGAGCATTGTGTATGGTACTCTTGCCCGTTTGCCGGCCCACAGCAACACGGATTAGGCTCCTGATTCGTTTAAGAAAATGTTGGGGCAGTAGGAGAGGGATGTTTGCAAAAAAGTAAAGGAATTTGGGGAGGATCACCATTTTGACCAATGAAACTCAACCCCATAGGGTTAGCGGGAGGAGCTTCCATCTATTTATTCTGTCCCGGAGTGATTTTGCCACTCTTTCCTAGTTATCCTGAAATATATCTTGGTAGGCTCTGGACATTAGCATCCCGAGGTAATGGACCTGCGAGTGTTCCCATTTATAACCAAAAGTGTCCGCTAGTTCCATGGTGTTTGGGGTCAAAGGGAATATGACAGATTTAGTGTGATTAATTTTTAGGATCGAGACCGTGCCGAATTTAATTACCTCTCTCCTGATGGGGTTTAGGTTTTCCCTTGGGTCTCGGATGTAGAGAACCACATCGTCTGCATACAGGGAAATTATTAATTTGTGCGGTCCGAGGGCGAGACCTCTGTGAAGCTGTCTGGACCGGAGCCAAGAGCTTAGGGGTTTCATCACCGAAGCGAATATTAAGGCTGACAACGGGCACCCTTGTCTGGTTCCCCTCTGTAGTTCGATATTAGATTTTTTTTTCTCCCCAGGACAATGTTTGACTGGCGATGGTTATAGAGAAGGGAAATTAATTTGAGGAAGTGGTTTCCTAGGCCCATCCGTCTGAGCACTGCAAAGAGAAAAGGCCACTCGACTGAGTCAAAGGCTTTTTCCGCGTCCAGCAAAACCGCCATCGCCTGATGCGAAGGGTCGAATGCCTCCATGATTCCGAACATCTGTCTTATGCCGAATGTCGTGTTGCGACAGGCACGAAACCAGACTGTCGGCGGGAACTAGGGCGGGCATCAGTTGGAGTAGCCTAGCGGCCAGTACCTTTGCCAGAATCTTATTATCAAGGTTCATCAGAGATATTGGTCTGTATGACGCACACTCATCCTGTTTTGTGTAAAAGGATCACATTGGCCTCTTGAAGGGTTGGTGGTAGTATCCCAGACTCGATTGCCTCCTCGTATACTTTCAGCAGGAGGGGGGCCACCATGGCGGCAAAGGCTTTATAAAATTCGATTGGGGAGTTTTTATTGCTACGATGATTTCTTCTAGTGTAATAAGTCTATTCAGTGGTTCTCTCTGTTCATCGCATACCCAGTATAGTTCAGTGTCTTTGAGGTAGTGGAGGAGGGCTTCCGGGTCGGCAATTTGTTTGGAACTGTAGAGATCCTGATAAAAACTGCAAAAGGAATCCGCTATTTCTTCTGTGTGTACTAGAGTGCCACTTGAGTCCCGTATCCTCTCTACTAGAGTAGGTTTTCCGTCTGCCGCCACCTGACGGGCAAGGAGGGCTCTGGGTTTTTGTCCCTCTTTATATTGGCGAACACGATGGCCCCTTGCCGGGAATTTCAGTTCTCTCTCTGCAGTGGACCTGAACTTTTCTAGCTCTTCCTTGAGGGATCACAGGACGCGGTGCATGTTTGTTCAAGATCTTTCAGTCGGGCTTCGCCGGTGTCGAGTTCTCTCCTGATCGGCCTTAGCATTCCATTTTCTTTTGCGGTGCAGATTCCCCTGACATAGCATTTGAGTGTTTCCCAGAGAGTGCTTGCTGAAGTGACCGAGCCCTGGTTGATTTCCAGAAAGGATACAATTTCTTTCCGCAGTTCGTCTGTGAATACTTGGTCTTGCAGCAACCCTAGTTTAAATCTCCAGTGAGGCCTGCCCTTCTTTCTGTCTGGAGCAATGCATTCGAGAGTGACTGCCGAGTGATCTCGGGAGAATTTGGCAGGGTCCCCATTGGAGCGGGCTCTGGCAGGACACCAGAAGATAATCGAGTCGTGAACTTGTTTTATGTACCCAAGAATGAAACGTGTATGCACAGGTTTCCCAATTGTGTCTCCACATGTCTTTCAGGTCGTACGCTTTACAGATTTCAGTAACTTGGAGGCTTGTTTAAGTAGGGGGGAGTGATTGTGGCTTGTGACTTGTCTTTCTGGGGTATCATAGTTGTATTTAGGTGCCCTCCCCATATAATTGTGGCTGAGACTGCTCCCTCCAGGTGCGTCATCACCCAGTCAGTTATTCGCACTGTCCGTGTTGGGCCCATATGTGTTCACGAAGATATTATCATTCCCTTTCGAAGATCCCCCTCACCATGATCGCTCTGCCTTCAGCATCTCTCGCTGTCTTTATTAGCCTGAAGTTTGATTTTTCTTTTTTTTTTTATCCATCAGGATAGCGACCCCTCTGGCGAAGGAGGAGTAGACGAGAAGTACCTATGGCATCCCCAGTCACAGGCTCAGCGATTTTCAGAATATGGGAGCAGATGGGTCTCCTGGATCAGTGCCACATCGATCTTGTGCCTTCTGAGATATTGTGATATTTTGCATGCTTTGGTCAGAAGGTTGCCCCCCTAATGTTCCAGCTGATTAGCTTGAACATACTGTTTGGTGTGTGTGTTTGAAGCGGATTTGATGATCATCTGAGGCTTTGCTGGGCACTGCAGCGTTGCAGTGGTTTCTTTATCTGGACTCTTTTGGTTGTTGCGGTGTGCATTGGATTCCTGACTATGCTGTGAAGTCGGGTGGCGGGCGGTAGATCTACAATAGGCACGTGTCCCCAACAAATTTCCCATCCCCACATGGACAACCCCCAACATTCGAGTCTGTCGAGGAAAATGTTTGCTTCTTCCGGCTTGGTGAAGAATTGGACTTTCCCATGTTGGATCTGCAATTTTGCTGGGAACAGCATGGAGTAAGATATCTGGTTATCTTGCAATCTTCGTTTTATTCCTGAGAACGACCTTCTCTGAGCTTGAACCGCTGGGGAGAAATCCAGATAGAATTGAATGCTATCGCCGTCGTAATGGAGTTCACCCTTGTCTCTGGCCAAGCGTAGGATCGGATCTCGATCTTTGAAATTTAGGAGTTTGGCAATAATCTGTCGTGGTGTGGCACCTGTTATGGGCCTGCTGGATGGCACTCTATGGGCTCTTTCTATTAAAAACAACTGACAGCGCTGACGCTCCAAACAGCTCTTTGCAGATTTTTTTCACCAGATCTTCCATTTTCATCGAGAGCTGCTGTTCTCTCACTCCCACCAGTCTAATGTTGTTGCGGCGTGAGCGTCCTTCGAGATCTTTGTTCTTGGCATTGATCGTTTTAATTTGCCATTCCAGCACAGTCACTCTTGCTGTTAGTGATGTTGTGCTGTCAGCGAGGTTGGAGACCATTTGTTCCACGGCGTCGATCTGTCTCTGTGCTTATCTATGTGATGCTGTAGTCTATCAACTTTTGATGATAGGGTATTGAGTTTGCAGTCCAAATTGCTGATGCCGGCTTACAGTTCCAGAATAATCTCCTGTATGTTCATGGCCTGAGAGGGTATTTCCTCTTGTTCTATGTCAACCGTCAGGGATTCTGCCTGGCCGTTTGGTTTGGGGGTTTTGACTACCGTGCCCGGTTCAAAGTTCAATTTCCGTTGAGATTTGTCGGATTTACCCATATCGTGTGGCTTGTGTGTGAACTCTGAGCGTGGTCCCTCAGGATTTTGGGGAGTTGCGCACGGGTATGTAGATATTGTCTAGTTCAAGTTGATCAGCCCCCTGTTGAATATTATTGGGAAGGGCTGCTTTGAGTTTTGTTATTTGCTGAGTTTTTGGATGTAACTTCAGTGTTTTTTGCTTTGTCAATACTGGTGTGTGGTCACCCGGGCAGTAAGGAGACAGTTCAGTTTCTCGGCATCGGGCCCCCGGGTAGGGACGTTGTTGGCAAAAGTAGTCTGGTGCACCGGAGGATCGCCCTGGGCGCAGGCTGCTGTTGTATGCCACAGCACCCCAGAGGAGACAGGGGATCGGCTATTTTCCTTGTGAGCGAGTGACTATGATTCCTGGTTAGTGACTCCTAGCCATTTATCCGTGGAGAGTTGATGGTAATGTGTTGCAATGAAGTTATTTGTGGCTGTGGTGTAGGCGCTTACTCCTGCGCCAACAGAGGTTGTGTGCTTATTGCCTGGTAATTGGCACCTTTGGGCCTCAACCGGCTGCTCTTTCTGAATGCTTGTGGTCCAGACTCACTCAGGGCCCTGGTTTTATGGCCGGTGTGTTCCTGGAGGTTTTTGCTGAGCGTTGTATTAGTCACTTGTGAACTACTGATTATGGTGGGGCACGGTGAGGCCCGATGTCAGAGTGGTGCTGTTTTGCAGTATCTCCGTTGGGTGTATATGAGCCTCTCACCGTGTGCAGAGTCGGTGCCCCTGGGGACACGTCCTGTCTGCCGTGTCCCCCTAAGAGGGGCGTCTTATTGATTTCTTGCTTGGGTGCCGAGTGTTCCAATGCCTGGTTGTTCTCGGGAGGTATGTTGGTCCCAGTGTCCCTGTGCCTTGCGCTTCTAAGCAGGAGAGTCTGCGGGTGTCCCCGCTGGCCTCACGCTCTGATGGTCCGGGTGGGGCATAGCAAATTATTCAAGGTGGCGGCCCTGGTGTCTGTAGGGAGTGGACCGTACTGCTGGCCTCGCTTGGATTGCTGGCCTAGCCTTTCTCTCCCCCACGGTGTCGGAGAGGGGGTGGGGGGGTCCAAGGGTTCTCGGGTGCCGATGCCTCCGCTCCTTGTGCTCTCAGCCTCGGCTGCCCGCCGCGGCTCTCTGGTGTCTCCTCTTAGTTTGTCTCGGCACTCCACGGGCTGGGGATCCGGGTGTGTCTCCTCCGCTATATCCGCCTTCCCCGCCCTCAATGCTCCGCAGCTGTCTGGGCCCACGGCGTCACGCTACTCGTGGGAGGGAGTCACCCGAGCTCTGATGCAGCGCTTACCAGGTCCAGGCAATGGGGACAGATCTCGCCTGGCCTCACAGGGCCTCGGCGCCCCGGAACAGCAGCGCGGGACCCTCCTTTGCAGTTCCATCATTTGTTGCGTGTTAGCCACTCTGTAGCACGGGGGGCCGCCGGCTCTCTTTTGCTGATATGTCTCCCTCGACGACTCCAGCCTCTCCGCACCGCTGCTTCTATCGGTGGCATTGTAGACGCTCAAGTTTGCCCTTCTTTGCCGACTGCTCTCGTTTTGCGCCTTCCCAGTTCGTGCTGCGGCTCAGGTCTGCGGTTGTCATCTGCTGGGCTCAGGGAGGCTTCTTTCGCAGCCTCTGCACTAATATTGCCACCCCCAGGGAGTCGCAGGGATTAGCCCACTGTTTCAAACTGCTTTACACTCTGGATAACTTTCACTTTGCAGGATTAATTCGGGAGCTCCGACAGAGCTCACCGAGGAGCCACCATCTTGGTTGGCCCTCTAGCGCCCTCTACGTACAGGCTTCTTATGAACCAGAAGATATCACAGCTGACACCATCTCAGGACCTATTGTTTATGGTTTCCAAATTACCCACGCAAGTGCGAGTGGTGACTACTGGAGGAGTGGGCGTGCTGGTTGGCCGACAAAGCTATTGAGCTTCTGCAGCAAAAATAGGTGACGGAATGACAGTGGCTAAGGGTTCAAGGCTTAACCACACGTGTTGTTGTGGTGCCAGGGCTACACTTGAGACCGCTGTTGGATAACCTACAAATGCTGTTTAAACACACTAATCAGAAGACAAACACTGGTTCTAGTCCCTAGTTTTCTGATGCAGGAACATCTGTGTTGGCTGGCCCCTTCTGACTATGAAGACCTACCTCTCAACTCTCACGCTTTGGGGGATGTCACCCATCATGGAAAAAGTTCACGCACCTGACAACCCCCTAACTTGACCATAAAATTCAATGGGCTCTGACCTACCAAAAAGGTAATCTTCCGTGTTCACTCACCCTGGGGACAGAAAAGGTTGAGAGGTGTGGTTAAGAGACTTTCTAATGAACCCACTCCCAGCCAGGGTAGTCCCAATGGATTTCAGGTGCCTGGAGTGGAGAGCAACACTGGAATCGTTCTACTTCCTTGTCAGAGTACTTCCTAATGAGATGATCCTTTACCAGGGCTTATTTAAAAAGCTGTATTTTTTCTTTGTTCCATATGCCCTGACTTGATGCCCAGCACAATAGCGCACCCAGTCCCCCAATCCTTCTGGCAGATGTAACTGCAGCCCGAGAAACGAAATTCATGGAAACTATCTTAACATCTACACTCGGAATTTGGTTTTCCTGGTTTCCGTGCAGGACCACACATTTGAGCAATGAGTTGCCCTAAATTACCAGTCCCTAATTGAAAGAGCTACCCTTTATTTATTATTATTTATTTTTGTATTTGTAGAGCGCACCTCAGGCCTCGAGGCGCTATGAGAAGGCTTAGGAAGGCTTGATTCAGGGTTACATGAATGCGGCCGCAGCAGAAATACTTGATTGAAGCCACTAAGCTAGCGCGACACGGGTCAGCAAGGTTTTTTTTAATTTTATCTGCGGCAGTGAGGGGCTAGAGGAGGTGAGACTGCTAATAAATAATAGGGTCTTTCTAATCAACTTACAAGTCACTATTGCGGGACAAGTTGGAGTTCAGAAAATTACATTTGTGCTACACATTGTTGGAATGGTACATTTTAGAAACGTGGAAAAAACATGGCACAACATGAAAGAATATGCACTGCATTCACCGTGACATCCAAGGGTACTTTGTCCATTTCAAAAGGAGCGGTGTCTAGAAATACTATTATGAATGATTGTGCTCTAGTAGAATGTTCACTCTCTGGAGGTCACCGTTGTTTGCAACCTGCGTATTCGGTGTAGAATTACCTTTGCCATGATGACACCGCTCTTTATCTGCCTGCGCTGGTGGGGGAGGATACGGGACTGCATAAACATGGTTTTCTACGGTACCCTGGATCTATTTGCAGACTTGTTTGCTTCCATGCATGGATGTCCTCCAGAAGTTAACGTCGCACAGCACGGTGAGAGCACGGGCGCGACCTCCTGTTCCGAGAATACTGCACTGCTTAAACTCTGACGCATGTTGCTTTACGTCGTGGAAAAGGAGTTCTCGTCTGACGCAGCTGAGCTGATGAGATGGAAACCCGCTCTCGCCGGCAGTGAGTCACTCGCGCGCAGTGACGTGTGGCAGGCGTACCATGCGTACCTGTCACCTGGGTGAAACCTGTCGCGCGTTTTATGTTCCAATCAATAAGGTGGTTGTAGAATTCAGTTCATTAAGATTGCTTTCTATAATATTTTGTAAAAGAAAAACTAATCAAACTGATGTAACAGTTGTATATAGTGCTATGTCGCCCCAGAACTGCATCTAAGCACCGAGGATGTGTTTGGAGGATGGGGAAGGCTGGGGGCGGGGAGGAGGGGAGGGCAGTTGGCTTTGGTTGCTTGTTTAGTGTCCAGCAATGGAATGTGACAAATTATAGAAACTACAAAATGAAGAAGTGGCCGGAATTCCCGAGCAACTGTTTGTGACGCTCTGCAACAAACGGTAGCATCCCCCGCGGTCTTGTGGGTAAATTCGTGACACATATATTTCTTGTATGGCACGGAATCGCGTGCATCGTCCCTCGTCCGTCTTTAATTCACCAGGCCACCTTCTTGTAGGGAAAGATAGCAATGACGACCACCATCTGTGGATGCGTAGACAACCCTTTAAAAGGGAGGATTGAAAAAAGGTCGAATAATACTTGCCTCTGTGCCATTACCAGAATCCAGACTATGCATCATCAATCTTAGGAGTAATCTATGCCATGATGGCACGGAGGCTTCTAAGTAAGCAGTGTGTGTGCATCGCAGGCACGATCACACTGAAGGCTTCCTAAGTAAGCAGTGTGTGTGCACCGCAGGCACGATCACATTGGTGCATAGGGCGGTAAGAAAATGCCCGAAATGCAGGAGGCTCATACTAGTGTGGGGTCAGTATTTTTGGCGTAGGTGGGCCACTTTCTTGGCCAAAGTAGGCCAGTTTGCGTTACTTCGCTGTGCAGAAGCTAGTATTTTTGACCAGTGTTACTGAACACATTCTCTTTGAAATGCATTTCGCAGAACATTTTCCCCCCAAACTCCCCTTTGCATACTAATGAAACAGTCTGTCACAAATGGAAAAAATTGCCATTTGAGAGTGTGGGACACCTTTTCATTGGTGCCCGAGCCAGTTCTATGCGCCAGTCCCACCCCGATAGCAGGCTTACGATAAAGTCTGCCCGGAAATTATTTTTAATGTAAGAAAAGAGGAGGGACTAACCTCTGACCTTGGTAGAAGACTTACAGAACAGGATTCGTCCCTGTTGCAGGGGCTCATTAAGGAAGGTGTATGGGAGTAGTAGTTTATTTTTCCACCTAAAGTTTTTGGTACTGCTATTTAAACTAAAGGAAAAATTATGCATAATAGGAAGCCTCTGTGCCATGTCATATAATTTCCTTTTACAACGTGATGAACCAATAACCTTGGGCAAAACTACCAGATACAGGACACCATTTGTTATTCGCCAAGAGTCAATTATCAATAGTCATTGGCTAGTGGCGAGTGCAAATGTGAGGCCTATTTGATGGAACATTGAAAATATTTTCTGGTCTCTTTTTGTTGCATTTATTGGAGAGACTAGAGGGAGAACAGCCATGCTGGAGTTGAAGGTCCACGCTAATCTATGCCCCTCTCAATTGAAAATCAGGTTGGGAAAGTTGGCGGCCACAGGGCTGTCCTACAAGGCTTTAACAGCTTGAACACATCTATTTGAAAGACCTATTTATTTTCATGAAAAGCCCATAAACCTTCACCTGTCCCAATCAAACACAATTTCGGGATCAAGATTAGTCACGGACATGCACCTTTTGTGCACAATATTAGCCATGGCAAGGTTCACTTGTTTAGTTGTGTAATTCTGGGAGGTTTCCATGTTTGGAGCATATGTCAGACATATGAATTGGTGTAAATCTATAGGCTGAGATCTTTGCAGAGTTGCACAACATGTCAAAGAGAAAGTGGGCAAAAAGAAGAGAAAGCGAGCAGGACCTTTATTCTTGTTAGAGGCTCCGGTAGTATTCGCCAGTTGCTGCAGCTTGGGTAGAAGATTCTCCGGCATGCATGTTTCAACAACGTGCTGAAGAATTTGTATATCATCCTTTCTGGATTTGTGAAAACTGGATTGTAATTCTTTCCGTAATGTTGCCATCTCCACCCCCTACCCCACCCATGTCCTTCCTGCCCAAACTTCTTGCTCCCACACCTATGGCTTGCAGCCTTTGGGTCCTCTTTGGTAGCAACCTCAGACTGCAACAATTCATCACTAGCACTGCTACTCGTATTAACTCACTCAGCATTTAGAAAATCCATCTATTGCTTTCTCGTCGCTCTTCGAAAACTCTAATCTTAACCCTTGTGCTCAGCAAACTCAACTGTTGCTCATGCCTTTGCCTTCCTCTCTGTTCAGATAACTGCGTCTCTCTGCTGTACCAACCTGATTATGGGAAGTCCCTCTCTATGGCAAAACTGAGGCTCTCATAGCATAGTTTAAAAGGGGGTTCTTATGGGAATACCCTGTGCAATGCCATTGAGGGATAACTCACCGACTGCCGCCTTCCTTGATGACTTAGAACATTACTCAAGAAACCCAAAATGAGCTGTTTTAAATGCAGCCGACATGAAAAGGTACTTGGAATGTTTGTATATGCCTTAGGTTGGAAGGTTCTTCCCTGAATCATGCACTTTACTAAACTATTAATTAACAGTGTATTTCAGGTAAGAGACCCATAAACCCAACATGAGACAATACCTTGACCATTGGTAGAAGTGCACCAAAAAAGTAGTTTAACGTTGACCTTGGCAGGGGACTGGGAAGGCGGGAGTATGGCACAACACCCATCGATGGCAGGTTGACAGCCAAGCGGTGGAACAGACGACAGGAGGGGGCTCCCTGTATTTGTTTCATTGTTTTTCCTATGCTGGTCTGTGAGTTGGAATAGTTATGTCACCATTATACAATCAATAGCTATTGATATAACTCTGCTGGAACCCATACCTAGTATCTTCATGGACAGACGCTGCTTCAACAGGGGCCTGAAACTAGAAAACCTTGCACATGATATGAAAACATTTTGCTAATTTATTCCGAAGCCTTGCTCCCAAGACAGCGTATTCTTTCTCTTCTGGCAGAGAGGCCTAGGGGGTCATTACGAGTTTGGAGGTAGCCATGGTGCTATTACGTGCAAAGTCGTGCCCAGTGTTGGGGAGAATTCTCTCTTTAGGCTGAATTTCCTAACCTAGTGAGTCCCCCAGCAGCTTTGCTGGATTTCTGGAGTTTGTTTTTTTCTCCTGCCAAGAGTGAGACTCTTTTTCTCTCACTCTTGGACATGATTTATTGGTGTTCCTTTGACTGTTTGTGTTTTATGGGCTATGGGGTCCTTTACCCCATAGGGTCTCATGTGTTTTTACTATGTGTGTTACACAGCACCCTCCGTGCAGTGACACAGGGGTGTCATAGTGACACCCACCATAGACTCCATACCCTGGGACTGACTACTGTCTCCCAGGGCATGTAAAGTCACCATTGGCTTTACTAGTCCCAAATTATGAACAGAAACCAGTACAAACCATCATATTGTGGACGTACTGGTCGGGGCAATTCGATTGCCCCGGGGTCTGTTAGTCGAGGGGGCACGTCTCCGTCCCCCCCAATCGAGTTTTGGCTGGTGGCAGTGGATACTACTTTTTATATTCGACCGCGAATATATCCCTATGGGATTTTCCCATTGTTCGAGGCTACCAACTTTAATTATTTAATTCTCATAGCCTCGAACATACCGCCGGTTTATTTATTTAATAGTAATTCGCCGGTTGGTATTTTTTGCCAGGACTTGACTCGGTGGAGCCCTGTGGAACCGACTCACCACTTCCCGACGACCGAGAAGATCTCCCTGCTGGAGAGGCTTCTTCCCCTGACTTGTGGGCACAACCAGTTTACCTTCTTCTCTTCGCATCCCAGGCTGTCTTGTGGTCGAATTGCCCGTGCCAAGCACCCTGGCAACCGGATAGCCACTTACCACTGGACCGCGAATAAAAGGACCGCTCCTTTTACCTGAGAAACTCCGCGGCTGGTTTCTTCCCTGGCAGTGCAACGGACTCCTGTCTTCCTCCCCGACGAGATCCTCTCTTCCCCGGACGAAGCACCGACTTGCATGCGCTGCCAGGAACAACTGCCCCCGCTGGAGTATTCTCACCACTTTAAGGTACCGTGTCCGCCAGGCCTCCCTTTCTAAAGATTGCTACAAGGTAATAATAATCCCTTAACCTTCTGGACTGGGCTGGCCGCCTTGACCATCTAACTGGTCCCTTTCTTTCGTCCAACTCTTTTTTGGAACCTTTTCAAGACTTTTGTGCACTGCAACCGTGTGACTTTGGACACATTTCGTTCTGATCCTCTTAAAGTGGATCCGGCCTACTGAACTCTAACTTCACGGTTTTACTTTGCCTTCCTCTCTTGTTGTGTTCTTGTAAAAGTGTTGGTATCTGTTTCAATTTATACTTTGCTTTTCTCTCCCTTTTAAAACAAATTATTAGAGTGCCATCTGCGTTAAGCTCTCTCCGCTGTCTGAAAATAAGTGGGGCTTTACTAAAGAATTGTCTAATATTCTTTTAAGGGAGTGTATATCTTTTAGTGACCGTGTTTTTGAACTGCTTAACATTAGTGCCTGTGTGTTTTACTAGATGTGGTTTTAAATAAATATATCTCTTTTACACCAAGCTCTGGTCAGTGTTTACTTGTTCTACTGTGTTCTTCTGACCTATTGTGAATACTCTGTATACTGCCTAACTCTTCTTGAGGGAAGTTTGACTGCTCAGCCACAGCTACCAAGTGAATCTGTGTGGTACAGACTGCTACCAAGTGGGTTTACTGCCAAACACCTGTAGTCTTAAATCTTTTGCAGTGGCCCCAGAGGGCACTGCACAGGCTTCTGCTTAACACCCGGGTCCGGGTCCTCTGAATGGGGATTTACCGGGTCATTCCAACCTTGGAGGACCCGGTAAGTCCCCATTCAAAAAACCCTTCCCCATTCCCATTCGAGCCCCCATAGGGCTCAATGGGAATGGGGAGGGAGCTAATAACGGGCCCGTTAATAATGGGCCTGTTATTAGCTCCCTGGTCCCTTAGCGGCCCCCGCTAAGGGACCTCGGAATGCGGCGGTAAGGGGTTAACGGTAATTCTTACTGGTGCCGTTAACCCCTTACCGCCGCACTCGTAATGAGGCCCCCAGGTATGAATAATCTGTAATCCCCATTTTGGGATTTACTGTGTGATGGTATCCTTAAATTGGCTGCAAATTCCTTTTAAGCAGTTTGGACATCTGTTTTGAGCATCCTATAGATGGCTAATACATTTGAGGTACTCCCCCCGCCAGTCACCATCTCCCCTTGCCCCCCCCCCCCGCTCCTCCCCACCCAGGAGTGCATTACAATAGTCGAGCATCTACTAATGGGTTCTTACCAAAACTGTGCATTGTCCATTTACATGAAGAGAAAAATCTCCATAGACACCATATATTGAGATTGCATTCTTTATGAATGGCACGCATCTTTATCAACTACAATGCCTAAAAATGTAACCTGAAATAACTAACACGTTTTCAAAAATAAATTGGGTCCATATGTGATGTGAGTTGAGATGCCTTCTTAGTATTAGGAGGACCTTCGATATGATCCACTTGGTAAGATGAAGCCTGTTCGATTTCATCCAAGCTTCAATACTGTACGTCGAAACAAATTTCAGTTTAGCTGTGTCAGCTGTAGTGCAGTAAAATGAAGCGGTATGCTTTAATGTCAGAAAGAATAGTTTTGGTATGGTGAAAATGTTGTAAAAAAGTGAACTATTAATCATCTAATATATAAAATGAGTGGCGCTCGTTTCCTGATAGTTCCCCGTTACTTCGACCTCGACCATGCCAAATTATATTCGGTGTGGTAGTAGGATACCCTATGCATAAATAACCTGTCTTCTATCCCTTTAATCAATACAAGACATTTTTCACATATCGTTTGTACATCACAAAATGGAGTACAGAAGATCTTGGCTTAAATGGTTATAGCTTTGAAATGATATGCAGACAAGAGAAGCTCTTTTTATTTAATGGTATATAGCTCAGAAATATGTAGCAGTAAGTTATACAATGTTCGTGACAGAATATCTAAATTGTTCTTTCAGTGGAAACTTAACATATTGTAATCCTTGTCTTGATATTTTTACATGTTCAGTAAGGCACTATTGTAAAATAGTTGTGCCACCACACTGCAGCATGAAAGGGTACAAATACAGGTAACAAAGTGCTTTTGTACCAGCAGTAACAGCAATAGTATATTGTGAGGGGAAAAAGTTGTATCTTCAGGCAGCCTTCGTACATCCAAAGGGAGGGAACTGTAGCCTTACTTTGTGTTTTCACTACCTTATGAGGTGATGTGGTAGGGACATGCAGATTGTAATGCAAATGGGCTTGCTCCCAGACTATGAAGGAGGATTTTGGGACTTTAATCGGTATATCATGTTCATCATAAAGGCTGGAAACGGCCACTTCAGTGTTTCCGGCACGTTTTAAAGGCAGCAGCAAGGCAGCCTGGGAATGAGGCGCCGGGGGAGGCGGATGGGGGTTTTACGGGGGTGCGGGATTCAGCCTCTGGTGTCTCTTGTACACCATTGGTCTCCTGAATTGCTCTGTATAATTTGAGACATAAGGCTTGCTTAGAACTGTACCTGGTCTTCATTTTCGTGTCGCTCCCATCTGATCCTCCATCTTCCTCTGTTTTAGGAAACCGGATATGCTGGGGTTGCTGTCCCTCTGGGAGATGGTGCGGCTCATTAACATGTTCATCGTCTTCAGGTTCCTGCGGATAATCCCAAATATGGCGGTAATGGGAATGTATTCCTTTGCGTTCTTAATGAGGCAGTGGGGTTTTCAGTGTTCCAGGGATGCAGTTTACTTCAATATATGCCTGTATTGATTTATATTTGCATAATGTAGGTGTATTATTGTGTTGAATTTGTAGGCAGTAATATCTGTAAAAACAGGCTGACCATGCTCTGCCATTAATTAATGAAGCCACTCAAATTAATCCCGGTTAACACTAGTCACACACGTTTGGTGTGTAAACTCTATCTATTTCCGGGGTAGGATAGACTATGAGTATAAATGAGATAGAGCTAATGTGACAGGCTATGCTTTGTGCTATAGCAACATACAAGAATCAATTGCAAAAAAGACATAAGTTTATCAGTTTTAAACAATGGTTAAAATTGTATAAAATCAGTAAACACATGAATAAACACATCCGTGCTAGAATTTCTTGTAAAACCAGGTCTATAGGAATACACAACAAAACCCACGACTGGTCGGTGTTCGCGACTCTTGTCAGAGATGCAAGCGTAATATCAGTGCATAAAATAGTCCATAAATTGACAAGTGCTGTTAGTTAGTAACTCTGTAACACTACATAGCTTGTGATCTCAACATGTTTCTGTTCATAGTGTATTGGGTACAGAACATTCTTCAGGAGAGTGGTTTCAAATCAGAATCCTATTCAGCAGATTTGGCTGGGATAGTAGTTGCAACAAGTATAACCTGTCGGGTTAAAGGAAAGGAGAGTAGGGTAAGCCATGAAGGCTTAGATTCTCTCCTAGTTCTATAACTGAAAGATGAAAACCTTTACCAATGGTTGCTATTACCTTGGTCGGTTTCGTGTGGGGGCAAACAACGTCTTGATTCAGTTGTGGAGGGGTTAAGAATAATCCTCTGTTGCCAACTGCAAGAAAAGCATGAGGATAGCCTTTCAATCGCAAATAGTGCTATCATACTCTCTCAGATCATAGCAGGCCTCGGAGGAAGGAGGAGAAGAGGAGACTGTGGTAGGATAGGTGAGGTCTTTGCAGATTTTAAAGATTTCAGCCATGTTGTTAGTGGCTCCAGAGATGTAAGCTTGGACAAGAGCTCTTTTCTTGGAGCAGATTGAAAGGTATTGCCTTTGGAGAAGGCAGCAGGCCAGTTTGTCAGGCAATGAGCTAGATGACTGCCGCTCTGCCGCTTTACACTTCTGTTTCAAGGCTGCTTAGTCAAAGTCGTACCAGGAGTTGCGTTTGGAGGCAGACTCCATGCAGATCCTCATGACGGGGGCAAGGATGTCCAGGGTGTTAGTGATAGTGAGGTGCAAGTTAGATAGGACAGAGTCTGGGGGGTGGGAGGGGGAAGAGTCCAGAGCAGAGGACAAGGAAGGGATAAAGGAAGAAGCAAAGGCAGCCACTGACACGTGCTTCATCGGTCGAATGACGGAGGAGGAGACTGGCAGTGCAGTGGGAGGAGACTGTGGATAGCGGAGGTCAAGGAAGGAAGAGAGGAGGGAGTGCCCAGACCAGGAAAGAGGGGGTATTGAGAGGGGGTGGAAATGGGGATGTCTGTTGAGATGAGGGCGTTTAATATGAATTTAAAATTTGCAATCGCATACAGTGGTACAACACTGTGATACAGTCTGATTGGTTTTGTGCTCGAGAAGAACTACAGAAAGCTACAATAGTTATGACAAACACGCATAGATTTTCATAGATTTAAATCAGTGTACAGTATTCAACAAGAAGATATTTGTTTCGCGTAATTTAAAAATAATTTGTAAAAAAGGAGAGAAAGTTCCCTAATTATGAGTGTTCACAATATGTTGAACACGCTATAGAGGGTACAACTGAAAGCCAACCATCAGCGCTTGATCAGAAAGTCAGTCCTACTTCTCCAGTAAAGGTGTTGAATATAACATTATTCTGTATGTTAGTAAATAGTTTGAAAAGGCTGTTGCTCATGGGTTTCTATATTGGATTCACCCTCTACCCTACATGTTTGTCCTATATTGCTTTTATTGCTGGTCATTCTTCAGGGGCTCAGCTTGTCCAATAAGTCATGTTCTGTACCATTCAACTTTACAAATGTCCTCTGTTGTAAGACTGTTTTCCTCGCGAGTTGAACTACTTGCGTTGTATGTCAAGAAAATCCCATCACCTCTTTCTTTAAAGTGGTTAACATTTTCTTCTCCTCTTAGATGAAGAGGACCATGGCTTTCTTTTATTCATGCATTTGCTTATCATTCTCATGTCTCTAAATAGATCCCATGATTTCCCTCAAAATTAGTCTGTTTGCTAGTTATCATCTAGAATGGACTTGTTCAGGCTCCTTGTTTCACACTTATTGAGTGCTACCTAAACATCAGAACTTATATCTGTAGGACTTTGCTGTCCTTTGTTGTTGTGACAAGACCTTTTGGTCTTGTAAATAGTTAATTCTTTTGGAATCCTGAAATTAGTAATTTGTGTGGCATTCTGGGGTACTATCATATTGGGAATCACCAATTTAGGATTCTAAAGCCAAGAACTGCCTGTCAAATCCTGTTAACGGTATGTTCTTGTGTTATTCAAATTGTTTCAAATGATGTAATAAAAAGGAAGAAATCTATTTCATGTTTTAGGCAAAATGATTGAAATTACATTAAAGGTCACTTTTTCAAGACAGCAGGGTAGAGGTACAGTGGGTGTAAGTTGACTGTTGGCAGTGGACCAGCCTCTGTTCTCAAGGAACATTGGTTACAAAAGTGGGAGGGCAGAGAAGACCGGGACAACGGAGGTCCAGTCCCTGATTCAGTGTCCCCTTTCTGATGGTCATTGGCTGTTTCAAGTTCAAGGTGAAGCAGGCACCTCCTAGCTCTCTACATGTTTCATGTTTAATATGTCTGGGTATACACTAGAAATGGTATGCCACCAAATTGTGGGGCTTGGGTAAAGAAAAATAAAGATAAGCAAAAGTCAAAAGTATTTTTATTCTAGGTTCACAGATCCGGTAACCCAGATATAAAAACATTTAATACAACAAATCAATGAATAAATAAAGGAAATAAAATAAAATGAGCTATAGAAAGGAGGTTTGTAACACTGCAATCAAATGGTCCACCAAACAGTAGGGTCCCATCTCAAGTTGTTTAGTTCTCTTCAGCCCTGCTCCACTAATGTGATATGCTACTGCACTTGTATATCTTTTTGTGGTTGATTTGATTGGGCATCAGTTCTTCATCAGTTGATCTAACCCTGCTAATTCCGAGACCGTCTTAACCAATATTTCCTGATGGAGGGCGCTAGAGAGCCCACCAAGATGGCGGCTCCCTTTTGAGCTCCGCGCCGAGCTCCCATTTAATCCTGGAAAAACTGCTGACTAAAGGACCGAAACCAGCAGATAGTCGATGGAGAACGGTACAACGTGTCCCGCTGATTACACCGGTGTGCACAAATCAATAAACCGAGACAGCTGAGTGGGCGTATTGGCACGAGTCAGCGTGCAAAGAGGAAGGCCAGGACCGGGCCGCTTCGCCTGCCACGTCCCCCGCACTACGCAGCTACCCTGAGGCTCCATGGACCATAACTGTCAGGGAAACACCGAAACGCTGCCTCCAGAACAGTGCAAAGGAAGCTCTGACCACTGGCGGTCCAGGAGCGTAAGACCACGGAAGTGATCCACCCCTATCCGACAGCCCCAGACACCTGGAGAGAGACGCTCACAGTGAACAAGATCAGCAAGGCGGAACACCGGCCCCACGAGACCACTGCCAAGCCGCAGAGATCACCAGGCAATTCGCCGCCTCGACCACAAGATCAACCGTCGGGGCAGCCACCCCACACACAACGAAGCGGTACGCTTCACGGCCACTTGGCAGGCGGCTGGCCGACGCGCGGTGCTGACCTCGCACTGGGAGCTCTGCCGAGTCAAGGGCTGAGAGTGGCATACCCGGACAGCACTGTGACACAGGTAGGAGGCACCAACAACCGCCATCTTCCCCGCCCCGACCGGCGAGCCCCCTCCACCATCCCAGCAACAGATTATCCTGAGCAGGGACCCACCGGCACGATCCCGCCCAAGGAGCCCACAGACACGCCGGCTGCAACGCCGTTCCTACCATCACCCACAGAGCAGCGGTACCCGAACGCACCCCTCCCCGGGGGAGCTTCAAGACTCGGCAACCGAACATCGCAGAGAAAGTCTGCCCAGTGACCGAGCCGTCTTAACCACCTGCTGTACAAGGGCAAACTGTCTGACACCCATTATTCCCCCAAATAATCCCTTCCATGACGCCACCAGCTCTGGCCCCAGGGAATTGGACCAAGGATAGTGGCAAGGTGGTAGCGTGAGAGGGGTTTGCCGGACCCAACTCGCTAAATTCAGTGTTCCTGGACCCACAGCCCCAACATATGCACGCTTCAAAGAAGGTGGCTGTAGTGTGCTGGCACACAATACCCGTAACAAACCTCCTTGGCGCATCACACACCTCCTGAAATATTGTAAAACGGAACACTTAACATGGCGTGTCTGGCAACCAGCAGAAAACAGAATCCCATATGACGCTAGCCCTGAACTGACACCAGAGACCGGTGCCTCTGATTGCCACAAAGCCCAACAACAGTGTGATCCCTGCCGAGGGGCACAGAAACGAGTTGGTGACATCTGGCATATCCAGCATTAATCCACAATCTCAATCAGTACCGACTGGACCATCCCTGTGCAGCCTCCTCTCCGCTACTCCTTCTCCCTCATAGCGAGTCTACCTGCACTGCCGGCGCCCAAGAATGGGTAAAACCGACAAGGCCCAACGGAAGCAGACATTCGAGCCAGGTGCCATAGTTAAAACCCCCTAACAGCCACTGCCAGAGTCCCCTACGGCCACAATGATCCACCAAGCGGATACACCCCAGGTACTAGCACCAGATATCAGAGAAATCCTGCTAGAACTAAAAGCTAGCATTGGCAACCTCGACTACAAATTGGACTCCCTCTCCTCTAAAGTCGACCTCTTACAACATTGCCTTGATAAACATAATGACAGACTAGACGCAGTAGAGCAGCGCTTCTCAGACCTTGACGACAACAGCGTGTTGCTGGGAGCCAGAGTGACGTCGTTGGAAAGTCAAATGAAACTGGTGAATGCCAAAAACGAATATTTAGAGGACAGGGACCGGCGCAACAATATTAGACTGATCAGAGTAAGAGAAAGGCAGATCCCTGGCAAAATGGAAGAATTCATCGAAAATCTGTGCAAAGAACTATTCGGAGCCACCGCACTATCCCAGCTCTTTGTCGTTGAGAGGGCTCACAGGTACCATTCGGTCGACCCGCACCTGGCACTGCTCCGCACCCGATATTTGCCAGGATCCTCAATTTCAAAGACCGCGACCAAATCCTGAAACTAGTGAGAGACAGAGGCGAACTACAATTTGACGGCGACACCATCCAAATCTACCCTGATTTCTCTCAAGCGGTCCAAACATCTCGAAGATCCTTCACTGGAGGGAAACGCTGGCTGCGAGACAGCGAAATGCAATACTCCACGCTATTCCCAACTAAACTGAGAATCCTACACGCCGGAACAACCAAGTTCTTTACATCACCAAAAGAAGCTAACATGTTCCTAGACAGTATCGGCTGTCACCCCGTAAGCAACAATAACACGAGACCGGCAAGACCCGACCGAGCAAGGCGAAACCCACCCCGAGATCCTGGAAAGTCATATCACCCACTCACTGAGCTGCTGGAACTACTCCTCGGGTGAACACGGCAAACGCGTTTTATCCTTATATGATGGGAGCAGGAACTCTTGGATGGGCACTAGCGCCCGTAGCACAGCTCCAAGTTCAATGTTAATTGTTTGTGGAATTGGAGGGGAGGGACTTTTGATGGGCGGTTTGGGTGTCGCCCGTGTGTGGCTGGGGGGGGGATACTGTTCTGGCTACGGCCCAGGCACGGAGGTGGTTACTTCCGGGCCTCCAAGGCGCAACTGGCCAAACACGGCACTCCAGGGAAACCTGGCAGACAGAGCTGCGAAAGTTGTTGGGGAAAAGGAGCAACACCTACACCCATGCCGAAGTTTTGTTCATGGTTAAAGGAGCGATCTGAGAAAAGCACCACAGGCGAAACGACCCACTCTTCGCACGCCACACGATATACTACACAAGGAGATGATGAACACAGCGACTCTGACCGAAAGCCCTCCCGGGCATGTGGCTGGACCCGCCATGAATACACCTGACCGCAGGCCCATTCAAGGTAGCGACTTGGAACGTTAGGGATGGCAACAACCCCACCAAAGCCCGCAGAGTGGTCCATTATCTCAGGAGACACAATGTCGACGTCGCAATGATTCAAGAAAACGCATCTTGCCTCAACATCCGAAAGCAGATGGGCACCCGACTGGGGATGTCATAGATACTTTTCTTCTTGCTCGTCATATGCACGAGGGGTCACCACCCTTATCAGCAAAAGGTCAACATTTAGACTAAAATCAGTAAAAAGCGATGAAGAGGGCAGATCCCTCCTGATACGCGGAGTCCTAGATGGGGTAGATGTGCCCTTCGTGAACTCCTACGGCCCGAATGTAGATGGAGCCAACCGTTTCGACTGGGTCATGACTAGTCTAGCAGACATAGCCCAAACCACGATCATCTGGGGCGGCAATCTAAATACCACACTTAACCCGAGTATTGACAAATCACAGTCAAACAATGCTGCACAATCCAAGGCTAGCTTACAGATACACGAGATATGCAAGGCATTTAACTTTGAGGATGCTTGGAGAGATAGAAATCCTACAACACGCGACTGCACCTTCCTTTCATGGGTACACAACACCAGCACCAGGCTTGACTACCTCTTTGTGTCCAAACGCACTAATATAAGATGGGGGTGGGGGGGGACTGTCAAATACTTACACAAACTCTTTCAGACCATTCCCTGGTCGTTCTTGAGGGCACCCCAGCTGGAAACAGGGGTAACAGACCCCCATGGAGGTTCAAACATGGGGCTCTACAAGATCAGGTGTTCGCCCAGGAACTTCGTGACAAAATAATGTCCTTCGTAGACGTGAATCGAGATTCAGTGGAATTGGCGGGGGACCCTGTGGGAAACCCTCAAAAGCTTTGTAAGGGGAGTGTGCATAGCTAAAGAGCACGGGGTACTGAAGTTGATAAGATCAGACCTGGCAGCTAGTGAAACACGCCTGAAAGATCTTGAACAAGCATACGACACGCAAAAAGACAACCACACCTTGGCCTCCCTTAAAAAAGAACTCAATAACTTCAAAGCTTGCACAGAAAGGGAAGCCAAGTTCCTATCGCAGGGTCACAGAATACATCAGTATGGAGAGGGCCAGAAACTCGTAGCCTTGGTTGCTAGGCTGGTAGCATCAGATAGGAGACCCCCCCAGATAGACTGTATCAAAGAGCCCGACGGTACTCTGGTCCACACCGAGGACAGCATCATGGAGTCCTTTCGAGCCTTCTATCAAGACCTATACAACTTACCAGGCCAGATCCCCTCCTTCACTACCTAAATCAGGTAGAACTCTTCTGGACAAATCAAACTCTGAGAGAGCCACGAAATGCCCCCATCACACTAGACAAGATCGCAGAAACCATAAAAACGCTCCCAAGCTCCAAGGCACCCGGACCGGATGGCCTGACCGGAGAGTTCTATAAAGCATTCAGCACAATCATGGCGCCTCTCGTGCTACAGGTCTTCCAAGAGGTGACTGAAAAGGGCTGCCTCCCTGTGACACTCCGTGAAGCAAACATAATCCTTATACATAAGAACGGCAAACCTCCCGAAGAAAGCCGATCATACAGGCCGATCTCCCTAATCAATCTAGATTATAAAATCCTGGCAAAAATTCTCACAACAAGGCTACTCCATCTAATGCCTGCACTGGTGATAGCAGACCAGGGGGGCTTCATTCCAGGGCGCAACATAACCTTTGGCATAAGATGCCTGTTTGGCGCTATTGAAGCTACCGATCCGTCTGTCCGAGCAGTGGCAGTTCTCCTCGACGCCGAAAAGGCGTTTGACTCTGTTGTCCCTACCTTTTCACAGTTCTGGGGAGAATGGGACTGGGAAATCAATTCCTAAAACTAGTCGCACTCCTGTACGAAAAACCAATGTCAAATATACTCAAGGGAGGGACGAAGTCTGCTAGTATAACGCTGCGAAAAGGAACCAGACAGGGGTGCCCCCTGTCGGCCCTACTATTCGCACTGGCAATGGAACCCCTAGCAGCCAGCCTACGCTCGCGACACCTGCACAGGGGCCTAAATCTTGGCCCACTCAAAATAATTCTATCGCTCTACGCAGATGATGTGGCCCTATTTATACAAGAGCCGTCCGCGAATCTGAACCCCGTAATGCGTGAGGTGATCAGATTTGGGGAACTCTCAGGCCTAAAGATTAACAACACGAAATCCATAGTATTCCCACTAACAGACACCACAAGGGAGTTTGCAGATGACTATGGGCTCAAATGGGAATGGTCAGGGGTAAGGTACCTGGGGATCCAAATGTCAAGAGACCACTGCACCCTTCTACAAGGCAACTACGGGAAAACAGTGAAAACATTACGAGACAAAATCTCTAGATGGAAGCGTCTCCCACTTACACTCGGGGGTCATGTGTCCATAGTCAAGATGGTAGTCGTCCCCAAGCGCCTTTACCTGTTTGCGAATATATTCCCATTGTACTCCCGCTGAAATTCTTTTTTTTTTTTTTATTTTAAATCAAGGCAGGATGACAATTACAAACATTATCGGCAGTGATTATTTAGGCATGTTGATCCCCAGTCCCTTATCCCCCTTTAAGTTTCCTCCCTCCCACCTCCCTCTGGCCCCTCTGTCCCTTAGTCTTTGTAGGCAGAATCTTCCCTCCTGGGCTGTCCAGTCTGCGCCTCAGCGTCTATGTATCTTCCTCAGGGATCTCTTGGTTTTTCAGGATCCAGCGGGCCCGGATAGGTTTATAGGTCAGGGCGGGGAAGCGCTGGTCGTATTCCAGCACTGGGGCCCAAATATTCTGGAAACGATGGAGGGTTCCCGCTTGTGTTGCCGTCAACTTCTCCGCTACCAGAATGTCCCAAACTTTAGTCCACCATTGGGCTATGTGAGGGCCTTCCGGGGCTTTCCAAGCTCGGGCCACCACCGTTTTCCCTGCTAGTAGGCCGTGAGATAGTAGTTTCGATCTGGTCCCGGAGCAGGGTAGATCTCGGGGATTGGAGCTCCCAGCAAGACTGGTTCTGGTTCCAGGGGAATCGTCGTTCCGGTAATTCGTGTGATGGACCCCAGGCATGATTTCCAAAATTGTTGGATCTTTGGGCAAGCCCATCACATATGGAAGAAGGAGCCTGGGTGGCCACATCCTCTCCAACAGGAATGATCCACCTGAGGGTTCATATGGTGAAGTCGGAGGGGCGGATAATACCACCGCAGCGTGATCTTGTACGCACATTCCCTATTGGTAATGCAGGTGGATGGGGTGTGTGTTCTGGTCCATATGTCCACCCAGGTTTGATCCTCTATTGGATGACCCAGGTCCGCCTCCCATTGGGCCATGCAGCGGGTCTTTGTGGTCAGGAAGTCACTTAGGAAGCGCCTGTATAGGGTGGATACTCTGCCGCGGGTTGGAAGGTCTCCCAGAGTGAGTTCTAGGGCAGTAGGAGGGCGTGTCGCTGCTTGCAGAGTTTGGGGGTGTGGGCACCAGTGGCGTAATTGGATACAGGTGAATCTTTCCCTTTGCTGGAGTTGGAATTTCTCCTTGCATTGGGCGAATGTGAGAGGTCTCCCCCATATACAGCTGGTCTATGGTCTGGAGCCTGCCCTTAATCCAGTTACGAAAATTGTGAGGATTCGTTCCAGGTGCAAACGTTGGATTATGGAAGACCGGGGAACGTGGGCTCAGTTCTCTTGGCACTTCCTTTCGTTTTAGCGCCCAGTCCCAGGAGCTAAGGGTGTGTTTGGTTGATAGAAGGAGATCTCCCCATTGTGTCCTGAGGGGGGGGGGCGGGATGTGTTGTAGAAATCGTAAGGGTAGGGGCACTTGTGATTGTTCCAACTCTACCCATCTAGGGCGGTTTGTTGTATTTTGCCATGCCTGAACCTGTGCCAATTGAGCTGCCACTCTGTAGGCCTGCAAGTCTGGGACCCCCAACCCTCCCAGTTTGGAACTCCCCAGCATAGTTCTGAGAGGGATTCTCGCTTTCTTACCTTTCCAAATAAAGTTCAGCATTCTCCTCTGGATCCCTTGAAGAGTTGGTGTGGGGATCGCTACTGGTAGGGAGGCGCAGGCGTATAGGAACCTAGGGAGGAGGTTCATCTTGCATGCAGTGATGCGCCCGAGCAGTGAGATCTCTTGGGTCTCCCAGCGTTTCAAGTCGCCTTCCAATTCTTTAAAGAGTCGGGGGAAATTGGCTTTGTATGTCTCTCTTGGGTCAGCCGGGATGTGGAACCCTAGGTAGGGGATGGCTCTTTTTTCCCATGTTATCGGGCACATCTTAGTCAGTGGTTCCCGTTCTGCTGGGGTGAGGCCGATGCCCAAGGCTGATGATTTGTTGAAGTTTATGGTGAGGCCTGAGACCTCCCCATAGCTGGCGATTTCTCGTATCGCGTGTTTTAGAGATGAGTGGGCCTCCGAGATGTGAGCAGAATGTCGTCCGCGTATAGGGCGATTTTGTGATGCGTGGGGCCACTTGGTATGCCCTTGATTTGGTCGTTTCGCCCGATCTTTTGGGCAAAGGGCTCCATGGTGAGTGCGAAGAGCAAGGGTGACAGCGGACAGCCTTGCCGGGTTCCGCATGATAGGGGGATTGGAGCCGAGCTGTGTCCGTTGATTCTCAGGCTAGTTTTAGGGCTATTATAGTGGCTAGAACCATCGTTTGGAAAGTTGACCCGAAGACGAAGGCCCCTAGGGTGTGTTTCATGAATGTCCAATCCACCTTATCAAATGCCTTAGCTGTGTCGAGAGCCACTAAGACTAGATTTTGGGAGTTCCGGGAGGCAAGGTCCACCAGGTTCAAGGTTCTCCGAATGTTGTCACCTGCTGTCCGGTGTAGGATGAAACCTGCCTGATCGGGGTGAATGATCTTCGGCAAGATGCGATTTAAGCGGGTTGCTAGAATTTTTGAGTATATGTTTGCATCGATGTTTAAAAGTGCGATCGGTCTGTAGGACGTTAAGCTTCTTGGATCTTTTCCAGGTTTGGGCAGGAGGATGGTGGTTGATTCCTGCATCGATGGGGTCACTGATCCCGTTTCCCTGAAGGAGTTGAATAGGGTAACCAGGTGGGGGGTCAGTTGAGCTCTGAATAGTTTGTAAAACCTGGTTGAGAAGCCGTCTGTTTTAAGTGATTTGATGGCCTCCTCAACTTCCACCCCTGTAATGAGCTCCTCCAGTTCGTCTCTCGCTGTGTCGGAGAGACGGGGCACTGCTGCCTGCTGCAGGTATTCCTTCTGTTGTGATAAGTTGCGTGGGGTTGCCTTCATGATTTGGGTCAGATAATCTATTGCGAGTTGTTGCTTTTCGGGCTCTGAGTATAGTGTGACCCCGTTGGGATCACGCAGACCAGTGATCGTGTTAACGCGTCTCCGCTTGGCTAGTTTGGCCACCAGGAACCTGTTTGCCTTGTTACCCTTCGCGTAGTATGACTGTTTGGCCTTCGCCATTAGTTGGGCGGTTTGTTCCGCATAGTGGGCATCCAGTTTTTTCCTCGCCGTGCGAATGATCCGTTGCGTTTTGGGGGACCTGCCTTTCTCCTTGTGGAGCACCTCGGCCTCTCTTAGTTCGCCTGTCTCGGTGGTAGGCCGCTCCTTGGGCAATTAGGGAGCCCCTGATTACTGCCTTCATGGCGTCCCAGTTGTTCGCTAACAAGGTGTCCGAGGCTGGATTTTCGTCAAAGAAATGTCTTATCCCTGTTGCGATCTTGTCTCTGGTAGCCATGTCGTTAAGGATCGGGTCGTATAACGTCCATTTACGTGGGTTATTGAGGTTGGGGTTCTGAACCCAGAGTTCCAGGAGCACTGGGGCGTGGTCGGATATCGCTCTTGTGCCGATGGAGACTTCTTTGACAGAAGGGAAAGTTTGCGGGGAGATCAGGAACAGGTCGATCCTTGAAAAGGTGCGATGGACGAATGAGTAAAAGGAGAAGTCTTTTTCGTTGGGGTGGAACACCCGCCATTAATCTATTATCTCCAGGGACCTGAAGAGCCGGAGGAGGCTGAGTGCTTGGGTGAAGTCGCTTGGAGTCGGGGGGTGTGACCTGTCTTTGGTGGGGTCGGGAACCCCATTGAAGTCCCCTCCGACTATCGTTTGGCCCTCCACAAAGCCAGCGAGAGATGTGCCCAAGGAGTCATAGAAGTGTGATTGTCCAGTGTTAGGGGCGTACATCGAGACGAGGGTATATAGATCTCCCATTAGGAGGCATTTGACCACTGTAAATCGGCCTTCCGGGCAGATTTTCGTTTCCAGAATTTGTGGGTTCGTCTTTCCTAAAGAGGATCGCCGTACCTCCTTTTTTGTTTGTGCCAGAGGCAAAGAATTGGAGCGGGTATAGCCGGGAACGAAGCCGGGTCACGTCTACCGGCAGCAAGTGAGTCTCTTGGAGCATGGCTATCGCTGCGTTTTCGTCCCGGAGTTTCAATAGGATTGCCTTTCGCTTGTTAGGGGTGTTCAGTCCATTAACATTCAGGGAGAGGACCCGAAAAGTTTGGCGGTCCGCTGGAGTCTCTCTCCTTTCCTTGGGTTAGGGGGGGTTGTGGGCTGGTGATTCAGTTGCCATGTGTGTTGGGAAATCCCATAATATCATCCTGCACTTGAGGTTTTAACGCGGAACCCCAACGGGGGGACGCAACTTTAACTGGAGGGTAGACCGACATTGTAAGTACGGGCGTACCCTTGGCCAACAGGGCCAACTGTCCCATCACGTATTGTGTACTCTGGGTTTCCAAGGAACAAAGGATGGAAAGTATCCTTGGAGTGGGTATGAACCATGGGTATGGCCCGTCGCCACTGCCTTCAAGGCTCCTCAGTTCAAGACAAAGGTGGCAGGTCTTAATTTAGGTAAGGGCACTTGTGTCCATGCCAAGTTGCTTTTGGAACCTGGGACCGCAGGAGCGCCCATGTTCATCTCTTTCTGTTGCTCCGCTGGGTTGACGACCATGATGTGCGTTTGGGCTTTGGGGAGGGAGGCAGCCCAGAGTCCTCAGTCCTCTCTGGGTTTGGCGTGGAAGGAACTCAGGGCGAGGCTGGATGCAAGATTCTCTCTGCGTCTTCCAAGTGACTGATCCGGCGTAGGGTGCCTTTATATGTAAACTGCAGAGCCGTCGGAAACAACCACCTGTAACGGACCTGTTGCTCCTGGAGGAACACTGCCAGAGGTCGGAGTGCTCTTCTTTTCTGAAGAGTGAGAGGTCCTGGTATATTTGAAGTGGAGTGCTCTGAAAAGTGATCTCCTCTCCTTGGCGGCTGATCGCTGATATCGCCTCTTTGGTTGTGAAGAAGTGGACCCTGGTAATAACATCTGGGGCGGGTGTCCGAATCTGTCCCTCAGTGCGGGCGGAGTCTGTGGGTCCGGTCTAGCAGGAGCTGAGATTTATCCAGATCCGGGAGTAGGGCCTCGAAGAAGCGTCCCACGTAGTCCGCTAACTTGCTGTCGGGGACAGAGATTGGGATGCCCCGAATGCAGAGGTTGTTGCGACATGCCCTATTTTCAAGGTCTTCATGTTTGAACTCCAGGATCTCGCATTTGTGATGCAGGGAATCAATGGATCTTTGCATTTCCCCCAGCGTGGTAGTGTGATCCTGAGAATGGTCCTCGATTTCTCCGAGCCTCTGTTTGACCTCTGTAACCCTTTGGTCCGTCTGTTCAACTTTGGTGGTAAGTTCTGAGAGGCAGGCGCGGAACTCCGATTTAATGTCTGCCATGAAGGCTATCAGGTCTCCTTTGGTAGCAAGGGTGCCCCTGTCCTCTTGTGGCTTCTGTGGGGTCAGTTTAGGAGGGTCTTGTTTCTTGGGTTTCTCCAGTGCAGTAAACATGGCGGAGATATCTGTGCCCTTGCTCACCTTTGTTTGCCTAGACATGATGATAATGTTGGGCGGTCTTGACTGAAAGAGTAGCAGCGGGGCCCAGGGCAGGGGGAGGCTGCACTCGGGGTGTGTATCGCTCTCAACCCCCTCTCTGGTCCAGGTCTGGGCAAGTGGGCCGGGGCGCCCCAGGAAGCGTTGGTGTGGGGGGGGGTCTCAGTAAGTCAGGAACGGTGCAGGATGGCAGACTGTTGCGTGAGGGGGAGGTATGTCGCTGCGATGAGGCCCACGGGATCAGGGCCTTTCCGGATGAAAGCGGTTATCTCGCAGCCTCCCAGCCCCTCCTCATGTCCCTATCGGTGGTCCTTCGCTGGTGGAGGTCTCAGATCCCTCTGTGAACCTCCCATGTGCGGTTCCGTAATGGCGTCAGCTGTCGCTGAGAGGAGGTCTGGACCCGCTCTACGGAGCGGAGGAGGGGAAAAGCCCTGGAGTGTGCGTCGGGCTCCCAGGCCTCAGCAACCGAGGATGCACTTGTGTGTATTCCGGGCAGTCTTGGTATGAATCGGATGGCTCTGTGCTGGAGTCCGCTCCCCTCCTCCGACTCCCTGGCGCTCTAAAGCCCCGTCACCACCAGGTGCGGAGTGTGTTGCTGGGTTCCAGCTTGGCCGCCATCTTCTTTTCTTCGGCTGGTGACGGGGGAGAGGTTCGGCCGCTAAATTCTGGTAGAACGCCTCCGCGGTCGAAGGTTATGTTTGGGCAGGTTGTGCCATGTCGGTTCCGGTCGCCTTAGATGGCATTGGCGACACGGTAACCCGATTAGAACCGCCGGAAATTGACGGTGGCGGGCATCCCACGGGCGGCCTCAGAGGAGCGAACACATCGATGGCGCTCCAAGCCACGCCTCCCGCTGAAATTCTTAAGTCTACTGTGGAGCATGATACTCAAACTGATTTGGGCCGGCAAGCCTGCAAGGGTGGCCTTCACAACATTGATCAAACCAGTCGCAAAAGGGGGCATGGAGCTCCCGGACCCGGAACTTTATTACTGGGCGGCCTGATGCAGTTTGTAAGCCACTGGTATGCTACACAGTTTATCAGACCCCATGTCCAGGTTGAACGGGCCCTAATGTCCCCTACATGCTACGAGCTGCCATAATCGGCATGATACAGACCCTACCCAAAACCCTAAACCTAGTCCACTCCACATATACTGTGTGGAAAAAAATAGCGGTGAAATACAAAGTCAACATCCGTTACTCCCCGCTCATACCTGCAAAATTCATCCCGGGGGTCCCACTCACTAGTGAATGGGTTTATATCCGCTGGGCCAGTAAATTACAAATCAACAATTTGGGAGATTTGTTCGTTGAGGGGTCCTTCATGACGCTTCAGCAGGCTCGAGAGCGCGGTGCTACCACTGCACTAGACACATTCATCTATTTCAGGCTCCGCCAGTCTATCCAAATGCTTTTCCCCACCTCCCTGACCAACCACAGACATGGCAATTGCTACACAACACAATCCAGGCTCCGGGAGAAGGCAAGCTGGTATTGTGGCTATACAAAAGCCTTGTCAATGACACCCTTGTGAACTCGATGTCTGCGGAACTCCGATGGGAAAGATCCCTCGGAAAAAGCATCCCAGATGAAGACTGGTCATATATCCTCAGACAAAAACAGAAAGTGGCGCTAAACTCACGATTCAGACAAATACATTTTAACTACGTGCATCAAACCTATCATACTCCAACTAGGCTCCATAGACAACGGGCTGAGATCTTAGGATCTTGTGATTGGTGTGGAGCTCAAGATGCCCACTTCTTGCATTTGGCGTGTAACTGCCCTTCAGTAAGTAGATTCTGGGGCGAGGTATGGGAGAAGTTAACTGCAATTGCGGGAGAGACTATTGAACAGGACCCCCCCGATGGCACTACTTGGGCTCACCAGCGGGGTCTCGATGCACACACGAAAATTAGTGCGTCTTCTCTTGGTTCTAGCAAAAAGAGTGGCAATGACCTGGGGAAGAGACCAACCCCCGAGTTCCCAAATGTGGCTGCGAGATATAGCCTACTGCTAAGACACTGAAACAATGTACATTAAAACATTACCCCTTCATGCAAGACCACCCGACATATGGAGCCCCTATGTGAACTACTTAATCTCTTCTGCATCCGGGGCCTCCTCCCCCGCGTCAATCCACTAGTTTTCCTTCCCTAAGTAAATCCGAATGGCCCACGAGATGCTGTGGTCAATCTGACTGTCCTTGTTCATTCAACTGCACATCCTGTTCTACGACTGTGGTGACGGAGGGGGCGGTGAGGGGGGAGACCAATTGGTGCACAGCTCGTTCCCTTGTTTTGTTCTGTTTCCTTTGTATGTTCACTAAAAAACCAAAAATAAAGTTTTTTTAAAAACGAGAAAAAAATAAACAATATTTCCTGATTGTGGTATGGATTGGGCACACATCTAAAAGAATCACCTAATCTTCTTTCAAAAGACAATATGCAAATTTATTAGAACTACCAGCATACCAACTTGCAGTGAATGTAGCCATCGGTATGATAGCTAACCTGAAGTATCTGTTGGTTTTATTCTGTCATTCAGTGTTCACAATATTGGAACAGCACCGTTGTCAATGCATTTTTGAGACCGAGACACTAATATTTTGCAAATGTTTGGCAGATGGTCCAATCCTGTGTAAAGTTACTTAATTTACATCAATTTAAATTATTTACAGAACCTCTTTGTTAATGCCATTGTTGGCAGTTACTATTGGGCGACCATGGATTAAATGCGTATTGTATTTGCACCATTCTCTAATCCACTTGACCAGGCGCATTCCCTCTAGAGCTTGGATGAGTGACATGGATGAGCCTACTGTGTGGTGAATGTTGCACTGATGCTGTCCTTACTGTGCATGTTCTGTCAATAGTTGTTCTGTCCTCCAATTACTTTGTCATCAAGCTACAGATAATTGTTAAAGAAACAAATAGTGTTGTTACCATTTCCTGTTCTCATTTCAGATGATGGCTTTGGTTGCTGGCACTCTGGTGGACTTGGTGAAGAACCTCCGTGCCTTTGCAGGGATCCTAGTGGTAAGTTGAGCTTCTCTAGAATATCTTCTTTTGGACTCTTTTTTTCCTGCCCTTCGTTGGGCTCTGACTAGGTACCAAGGGTAAGAGCAGGAATGGGTTCCTTTGAGGGGCATGTTGAGTTAATCTGATTAAAGAATGTAAAGCTCAGGGAACATGTGTTGTCTTGGAAGCAAGACAACGCAGAGCAACACAGGTTTGAATTCTGCTCCTCTGCTGGTCTCCGGTATTAAGTGTATTGTAAGAGAATAATACATTAATTAAACAGTTCTTCCTTTATGCTGAAGTCCAGCCACACTCCCCCCACCCCCATATGTTTGGGAATGTCCTACAGAGAGTAGGGAAATCCCTAATAAATGATGGATGTGGATATCAAAAAATGTTGATGAAGAGCAATTCCAGATGTGAGGGTAGTCTCAGCCACATAGGTAGGCATGTGCCACCCATTTTAGACAGGATTTTAAATTTTGTGTCACAGTGAAAACTGGCCCCATTTCCCCAGATAATATGTAAAAGAAGTATTGGTCATGGTAGCATCTTTCATTGATATTGAATTTTATTTGTTTGTAGGAGAACACTTCACTTACATCGAATGCCGTCATATTTTGTGTATGTTTTATTAATCAAAATACATAGAAACCTGTTAAAGAAATTGATACTGCCTAACACATGAAAAATCAGCATGGCTGAATTATATCAAGCAAATTAGTCTTGCCAAATGTTCTGAACCGGCGGATGTCTGAGACGCTTCTGATTTCTGGTAGCCGAGCTCTGCATTGTATTGGAGTAGTTTTAGCAGATGTGGTACAGTGCTAAATGAGTCACAAGAAAAAAAACAATCGGTTTCAACTTTTATTCTCAAAATATGTGCACAAACAATTGGGGTTCCCTTCCCATTGTAGGGGTACTCCTTGTACCCTTTCCCTCAACACTGAGGCGGGCTCCCACCTCCCTAGCGGAGGCTCCCTATTCATCAACGGCTTTCTCTAGGATAGGTTTACTACAACCAGGGTCGCCTTAATGGCCCTCCCTGACTCAATTAAGTTTAAAGACCTTAGCCTTTTCCATCGGACTCCCTCATAGGCTTACTATGGGACCTAGCAGGAGTAGTCTGGTTGTCTCGGCACCTTTCTCCTCCCGATGGCTTTCTTAGCCTTCGCCTCACTTGCTTGTCTCTTCTCCCTCTCTCCCTCCTTCCCTCTCCCCCCTTCACCTTCCTTTCCTATGTTCCTCCTTCGCTTCCTCCTTCCCTTCCTCTCTCTCTCCTCTCTCTCTCTCCCTATGTTCCTCTCACTCACCACACTCCATCCCCTGGACTTACCACCCTCTGCCCTGTCTCCTATGTCGACCCTCCAACTGATCTCTCCTGGTCTCTCACTACACTCAGTTACCTGGTTTTATCTCCCGCCCGTCTCCACATGACAACTCCCTTTTGATCCGATCTGCTTCCCTCCAAATCTGCTCTCCCAACACTACCCTGCCTCTCCTCACACCTCCTGCTGTCTGTTGACTCTCCTACACTTACCTCCAACAACTTTCCCACTTACACTCAATCCACCTACCGTACCTCCGAAATTACCTTGACTCACATCCAATTACCAAAATGTCTCTCTGCTCCAGGGCAACTTAAGGCAGACACTTTGTTGCAGTCTGTTTTAGCTGAATATAGAAGACCAGTCTGTCTTTATACTTATGGCAGAAGGAGTTTGCAGCAATAATGAATTAGGGGAGCGCAGTTTTCCCTGCCTTTCTTGGAGTGGGGATTCCCTTGACCACTTGGACATGTCCTAGGGTGCATGAAATGTAGTGTGAGCATGCGTAGACTAGCCTCACCTAAGCCACTTACTTCTTCTGGGAGGTATGTGTGGGATATTTCAACCCATGCCAATTCACCCTATTACACCCCTTTGCCAATGGGGAAAGAAAACTGCCAAAAATTGATGGACTAACCCTTGTGTGCGCCAAATCGGCAGAACTGCGCATGGTTCATATTTGTTTGTTATATTCACTTTTTTTGCGCGCCAAACCCAAGGGTAGCAGGGCGCAGTGGCAAGGAAATGCGAAACTTACAGGTTACATCATAGCATAACGTACAGTAGAGAATACAATAGGTCTCTGGAACACAAATAATTACAAAATATACAACGTTCAAGTAAGGTCAATCAGAGTTGCAGATGTATAGAGTCAAGAATTATTGCAAGTAATTCCAGTAGGGGTAGGTGACACAGGTCAACTGAGGTCAGTCGAGGTGAGGAGTTGAGTGACATTTTTTCTGAAACGAAGATAGGGCAAGTCCACTCTCAAGTCTTGTGGTAGTGAGTTCCAGGTTTTTGCAGCCTTTACCGGGATGCTATTTCCTCCGATTGTAGTGAGTCTAAAGTTCGGTATTGTCAAACAATTAGAATTGACAGCTCTGGTCGGTCTGAGAGATGTTCTCCTGTGGAATTTGTCAATCAGGTATCTAGGGGCGGAGTTATTAAGGGCTTTGTGGGTCAGAGATAACATCTTGAGTTTTATTTTATTCTCTGTGGTCAACCAATTGTGATGGCGTCTGGCGGAGGAGATATGGGATCTTTTGTTTATGCCTAGTGCTGCTCTCAGGGCATTATTTTGTAGTATTTGTAGTCTTTGAGTTATTGTTTTATTAGCTCCGGAATATAGAGCGTTGCAGTAATCAATTCTGGAGAGTATTTAAGCTCTAGCCAGGATTAAGCCACTCTTATTGGAGAGGAATGGTTTACCGGCTCTTATCAGTTTGCACGTGTAGGCTGTGGATGAGGCAAGGGATTTTAGCTGTTTATCAAGCGATAGGGTAGAATCAAGATAGAATCCCAGGGTTTTTACATCCTTGGACACTTGGATGATATTCCCATCTATGTTGAATGAGGAGAATTCCTGGCCTAGTTTTTGATATTGGCTTGGGTGCTCAGGATAATCAACTCTGTCTTATCATCGTTCAGACAGAGGCCATGAGTGGCCATCCATGCCTGGATGATAAGATATACCTTGTTCACCAATTCCGTGTCTATTGCATGATCCCCAGAAAGCGGGAGGAGGATCTGTGTATCATCTGCATAATTAGTGTAGGTGATACCGAGATGGTCCAAATCATCAAACAGGGGCTTGGTGAAGATATTGTATAGAGTTGGGGAGACACAAGAGCCCTGGGGGACACCGCATGAGATGGGGGTGGGATCTGCCGCTGCCGACGGGGAGAAGACTCATCGTTCTTTCACTCAGGAATGACTCGATCCATCTAATGGCTTTCGGGGAGAAATGGGCGGCGGAATCCAGGTGACTACAGAGGACTTTATGATCCACCAAATCAAAGGCAGCTGAGAGGTCCAGGAGTAGCAAAAGTACTGTTCTCCCTTTGTCTCTCAGCTCGTCAATTTGGGATTTCAAGTCAATAAGGGCAGTTTCTGTTCCATGTAGGGGACGGAAGCTCGATTGTGTCTCTCCTAGGAGGTTGTGTAGTTCTAGATGCTTTTGAATTTGGTTGTATGCAGCTTTGTCCAGAATCTTGAGAAGAAACGGTACCGTAGTGATAGGGCGGTAATTAGTGGGGATAAGGGGGGTCTAGTGTCTGCTTTTTAAGGAGGGGGGGGTACCCTGGACTGTTTAAGGTTGGCAGGGATGGTGCAAGAGGCAAAGGAGGCGTAAATCAATTTAGTGATAAAGGGAGAGAATTCTCTGGCAGCGTCTTTTATTAATTGTGCTGGGCAGATGTCTCCTTTACAATTAGATGGTTTAAGCGACAGGATGATTTTTTCTACTTCCAAGGTGGTCATTTTGGAGAAGTGGAAGGTATTACTGTGCGCCATTAAATTATTGGTGTGGGGCATTTTAGGCGAATCGTGAATTTTGAGTACTTCTTTTTTTTGCTGGATTTTATTTTGGAGTGTGATAATTTTATTTGTTAGGGCTTGCTGGATATCTGTGCACCAAGGTTTGTCCTTGGCACAGGCGTCCGGTGTGGCGATAGGAGACTCAAGTTCCTTTAGAATGGAAAAAAGCTCTTTCATACTGGAATTGGATTTGGCTATACGATCATCATACGACAAAAGAGCTGCACACCCTGCGCCACACGGGCAAAGTTGATGTCAAAACAAGAACTCCCTGCAGGAGGATGCCAGTGTTACCTGTCACATGATGTCGAAGGCCACAAAAGTGGGCTAAAATCCGAAAATGCTTTTTTAAGTACAGCTTCCCAATCAACGGCAACCTTCAAAGTGCTGTTTTGGCTCTAAATTCAGTCATTTTCCCAGTGAATTATTGAAAGGAAAAAAGTGCTGAAATCATAGATTCTCCAGTGAAGTCAGAGGAGTCCAGGCCTCACTGACAGCTGCATAAGAACATTAGCTGTCAAAACCAGTTTAAGTGGATTTCTTTTTCCTGAAGAGATTGCAAAATGCGCACACTTAAAGCATGTTTGTCAAGGGCTTAATTCTTTTAAATGTCCAAATCCCTTATAAACAGTGCTTATTTTTATGCGTCAAAGAAAAGACTCTATTGTGAATTTTAAAAGCAACACAGTATTGGAGTTAAGTAACTGCTTAATTCTGATTGGACAGTGGCCAGCCTGGGAAGGTTTGACACTTCAGTTTGACAACCCCTTGCTACAGGAAGGCTAATGGCTGCTTAATGGTTCCCGCATATTGACAAGAAGGACCACAATGAGACTTCATTAGACATTCATCTTGTGGCTGAGCCAAGAACAAAGGACAGGCTCTTCTGGGGAGGGACAGGATGCTTCCCTCTACACCCTATCCTGATCAAAGGGATCTGACAGCTGTTGTTTTTTGAAAGGAGAGAAGAAAAAAAAAACTTTTTGGTGTTTAAATCTGTATTTGTGGTTAAGTTTGAAACTCTTTACTGTGCAACCTAAAGAAGGATAAAGTCTAAAAATTGGTAGATGTTAACCTAATTTTAGGCTTTTGCTTGGAAGACATTGATGAAACCTGTATCACTTAAGGAACCAAAGTTACAAAAAAACCCTCTCATTGTAGCAGAGCTATTAATGTTGCAAGCTTAAGATTGTATTTACAGTATCCACTGATAAGCGCCCAGAGATGTACCGAATTAGAAACTATTAATCCAAACTGTTATGATCAAAATTGATGAAATCCCATAGAATGAGAAAGACAGCTCTCACAGAGATGGGAATTGGACGCCAGGATAAACCATAAAAAATGAAATGCATGTGTCTGATTTTAGTAGAGGTCATAATTGTAAAAATGTGTATTTATGGCAAAGCTAAACTGTGCTCAAAATCAATATGGGAGTTCCTAAATCCCATCGTAAAGATGACAGCTCTATGCTGACTGCCAACCAAAATAAGGCAAGTGCCTGTGGCCACTCCCAGCCGTGGGGGTATGTTTTTGAAATTCTGCCCACACCATAAACTTGGTGATGTAATTTGGTAGTATAAATATAGAAACTACACAACACATAGGACACTGCTTCCAGAACACATCCAGATTTCCACGCAGCACCTTGTTCCAGAACTCTTCATATTGTAGCTGACTCCAGACTTCTTTGAAGATCCAGATTTCTTTGCAGAATCCAGTCTTTAGCATTGCTGAACTCTTTCTAGCTAGACCAATTTCAAACATCCCAAACATGAAGGGATTTAATACTGATCCAGTTTGGCTTGCTACCATAAAGGCTTGCTCGCTGAAACTCGCATCCTGCTAATCTGCTGTGTCCATTGACCAGAAGGGCCCATCCAAATCCAGTTTGAGGTGCAGTCCAAAATTGACCTGACCCGCGCCGCTGATCCAATCCCTCCAGAAGAGCCCTGCTGCTGGTAGACCTGACCCGATCCATGACCAGAACTTTGACTGTCCATTTTAATTACAAGGGGCTGTAAGTATTAATAGGAAGAACAGTGACCCATAGTATATTTGCATTGTCTTATCCCAATCTCAAACCATCCCATCTTTAATTTCAGAACCCTAGTATTGTTGGAACCATTCTTGCACTGATTCTTTCTCCATTGTTTTGCAAAACCATAAGTCATTAGTGATTTTGAATAAAGTAACTCCCAGAAAGGAATTAGAGTATCCACCACGTGAAGGGTTACGCTTGCCACGTAACTGTGAAGATTCCCGGGTGGCATCCTCTTTTCCATAGTCATTAATATAGTGTAATGAAACCAATTTGTCATTTGTAAAACTGAAATGCTGTTTTCATTTTCGCGCCTATTTTGCAAAAACGCCTATCACTAAAACCTCTTTAACTTCTTCAATTTGAAAGATAGAAACTAAACGGGATCCCACTTGAAGGTCTGGGTCTTGTTTGTGATTCCTGAGTTCTCCATAACTGCAGACATTTGTTTATTTGGGATGCTAGCCAGGTCCCCATTACATTTTACCTGTAATCCTAACAAGACTGGTTTTCCCACAAAAAAGTACTTGAACGCAAGACTATCTTCTGGGCTGAATGCTTTCCTTCCATCATTTGTGGATAAGAGATTTTGGGTTACACAGGCCATGCAATTACAATGGTTAATGAGAGCAAGCTGGATCAAGAGCTCTCAAATGGTAGGTTGCTCACAACACTCGGTTCACAGCTCCACTATGTGTGAGTTTGGACAGTTATGGAGTGGTCGCCCAGAGCAGGCTGACATTGCTTGGTTCTCCACGAGCTGGAGCTGGGAAGTCAGATTGTCCACTCATCCTTAAGAGACTGAGTTGCAGTCGTTGAATTGAACTGAGTGATGTATAATGTGCAACCGGGCCGAATAAACCACATCGCGACATAATAAAATCTCACGTATGAGAAATAAGAGCAGCAATATTATGGCATTTTGCAGAATAGATAAGTCTTTAAAGTGTTTCGAAATGAGCAAAGAGCTTCAATCATTTGAATAACTAATGGGAAATTATTCCATAAACAAGGGGCATAAACTAAAAAGCTGCTGTCGCCACTCGTCATTGGCTTTACCATGGGAATCTGAAATAGGAAAGCATATTTAGATCACAGAGAATGAGGTTTATTCCTTTTTTTTTGGGTTACTTGAATGCTAGACAATTAAGAAATGTAAAATCCAACCACAGGATCTTAAAGGATAACTTCTGGCTTAATGTCACCCAGACAGATTGTTGCAAAAAGGAAACCAAATGAAATTGAATGGATTGCTTTGTTTTTAATTTTCTGTAAAAGTTGCAGTTGATGAATTGGAATGGCGGAATACAGAGCTTTTCCATAGTCTAGTTTTAAATTGATTAGTGAAACAACTACAGGAGCATGATCACCCTTAGATTAATACGGGAGAATTTTGCAAAGCTGATGTAGTTTGAAATCACTTGGCTACTTCAGCTTTCTGGACAAACATGGATGGCCAAACTCTTTTTAGTTAATTCCTCTCTGCTGAATTGGTTGGAGATATTAACTAAAAACACACGTGAGGACTGGGGGTGGGTAGCTGACCTGTGACTATACCCTATCGTTTTCACACAAAAAACACAGGTCTGGGGTATTATTAATTTTACTTAGTATTGTCAATATGTACAACCTACTTTGTCCTCCAACCATGCTAACTATTCCCTCCTGCAGTGATTAGGCCCTAAATTGCAGTGGTGTGCCGCTGATCTAGGGTTAGGGGACAGTTGGAAGCGGCTTGCCCTATCGATTTAGGACAATTAATGCGTTCTAAAACACCACATGCACAGGGTACTATGTATTATTGCCCAACACGTGGTGAAGGCCATACAGGATAGTGACAATTCCTTTTATTTATCCTGTTTAACGAGCCCTCCGTAAACGAACCTTTGGAGCCTTGTTTTTAGCTGTGTTTTTTAGTTTAAAGAGCTGTGTGTAACATCTAATCCACACAATAATGTTCCTAAAAGTAGTTACTTTTGTGTTCGAACCACCACAGGAACCCAAAAATGGGCCTACCGGTTTCAGTGGCATATAAAACTGTCACCACTTTCTTCAGGGCCACAGTGCCGAAAAATAGGTACCGTAATAAAGGTTGGGCTTGCGATGGTTACTGTATCTGTATAGGGGAAGAAACAGGGTGGGGTTGTTGGAGAGGTAGGGAAACATGTTCATTACTTTCCTTTTGACACTACATACGTGTTACATTCTATCGCCTGAGAAGTCATGTGGTGCACCCTTACCCCACACTGCAATGTCATATTCTGCCTCTGGTGTATGGGGCATTTACATGCCTCTTCGGGGGCCAGGACTCGGTAGTCTGGGATGCCTGCTAAACAAGTCATAGGTGTTTAGGCATGTTCACGTGATTGAAAGGACATTCATTTTAACTTTCATGTTTTTAAGTTGCGCAAAAACAGTGTTTATGGGTGGGTTGCCATTATAGCGTAAGCGCAGTAAGAAAATAGCTGCCCGCTCCGCTAGATGCTGCAAATCTACCTCTGAGTTGTTGGCGTGGTGTGGAAGGACTAACTCTGCTGTGTCGGTCACGGCTACTGTATGTTCCTCCGGGATCATCTTGCTACTGCGCATGCGTTGATATGATGCTTCACACTGGAGTCATTGGATCCTCCATCTTGGAGTATTCAGTGGCTCCGGTATTCCAAAGATACTCGTGTATCTAATGGATTATGCGTTTGTGCCGCAGAGTATTTGACTGGGTCCCACAAGCTGTATCACGCAGCAAATGTTTAAATACTTCTGAGTGTCCACCCGTACTCGCTGGTTCTAAATCTGCTTGGTGGGGGCGGGGGGTTTAGAACGTATTATTTGTCCCAAATAGATGGGGCAAGCCTCTTCTAACTGTCCCCTAACCCTTGACAAGTGGCACACCACTGCAATCTAGGGCCTAATCACTGCAGTAGGCAAAAGTTAGCACGGTTGGAGGACAACGTAGGTTGTACATACTGACAATACTAAAGTAAAATAAATAATAGCCCAGACCTGTATGGAGATATTCACTCGCACATTTGCCCCTCTCCACAAAGTCCTTATTAAATTCAAAGCATGAGCACAGAATGTTGGCCAGTTTTATTAGCACTCAACTGACCAATCCCGGTTTGGCACTCTACTTTCCTTCACCCAGCCTTTCCTGCTATTGCTGAGATCAGCCCTACTGTGGCTCCTGCTCGCAATTTTAATTCTATCCCTATTGTGACGTCCACTGTACCCATGGTCCTTCACTCGTCGAGGTCCCTTGGATTGTTTTTTTTCTGCCATCGTAGGCGGTCGCATTAAGCAGAGTTAAATTTCGGCTAATGCCCTTTTGCTTATGCAAAGATTAAAATATAGATACTCTTTCTGTCCTTTTTCGCCCGGCGCCATGCTCTTGACACAGTGAAGAATCAAGACAAAGGACAAGCCAATCGTCGGACAAAGTCAATTTTCAACTGATCCCTTTCGGCCGTGGAAGGCCCAACAGGCCTAAGCCCTTACAGTAGGGAGAGTGGGGGCCGGTCATTATACAATGTATTTTCCCAACCCTTCCCTTTATCACCCGACTGCTTTCCCCAAATATGGATAAGACACCCTTCAAATTCTGCCCATCCTGTAATAGAAATTTTCTGTGGATCGATAAACAGAGTTTGTAACTTGTGTCTAAATCGCGACCACGATGAAGGGCACTGGTGAGCTTGTAAGCTCTTTCGACCCAAGACCCTTAAAGATCACAAAACGAAACACTGGGCCCATTACGCAATGACGGCCGAGGCCGCCATGGTCATGGAGGGAGCCTCCAGTGACGGCAGCAACGCCGCCTTTTCGGACAGCGAAGGTGACTGGGAACAGTCACATTCCCAAATGCTAGCCCCCGACCCTGGGAGACAGGCTGGCGGCTCTGTTGTGGGGACTACACCCGGTGGCAAGAGCACTCCCATCTTCCCACACTAAACACAAAACCCACGGCAATGTGTCTGCTCGGCCTGACAAACGCTTAGATTTGGAGTCTAGGGGCAGATCGGTGGATTCCCTGTCCTCTGGGCACTTCAAGTCATGGTCGCCTCATGACAGGCCCCATAAAACAAAAGACACTGCCCATAAAACTTCAACCGAACGCTGAACATCGGCAGATATGGCAGAGGTCCTTCCCAGTGCTGAAATTCAGCGCGTTTCGTCGAATCAGTTGGGGAAGTCTAAGGATTCAGGGTTATCACACCTGATTAAAACCATGTCCTAGAAACCCTTTATTAGAGTTTCTAATTCCAAAAAATCTTCCTCTAAGAGCCCAAATCATAAAGACAAGTCCCAGAAAAACAAGACCCAAAAGGAAAGGTCTCAAAGGGTGGAGGACACTGTAACTGTCCCACAAGAGGAGGGTCCATTAAGTGAGGCCCTACATAATAAAGACCTACCTACACCCCACACGCCTGCAGTACCCTTGCCTGGGGTCATCCCCAGCTTAGCCAGATGGTCAGCAGAAGACATAGATAGTGATGTTTAGAATATCTTTCTTTGCAGATTTCTTTGAAAAGAACCCTAATGCCTTAGAACATTTACAAAATACACCTCCAACTGATGAGGCCTCGAACTCTCAGCCCCGGTCTTTCACTACTCGGCCCCAATCTTTATCTCATCCCACAGCAAAGAGTTCTCACACTGCAGACCTTTATGAAATGCACACAGACACAGAAGGGGATTAGGAGGAGGATCAATATTATGATGGGGATGATCATGATGAGGATAATAATGACGATGAGTCAGAGGTTTATACTAGAGACTCTCCAGTTCCACAAGACTCCCCTTTACCTGATTCCTCAGTGGATAATCAGCCCGTGTTTAATGACCTCTTAATAAAAGCAGCTGAGCACTTCGGGATTGAGATTCACGAAATTCAGCAGGACAAGGATTTTGTCGAGGATATCCTGGGAGACAAAAAAGCTGCTTACCCAGTTTATACCCATCTTAAAGTCAGTTCAAAGGAGGATCCAACCCTCACTTGAAACACCCAATCAAACCAGGGCAGTCAATCCGCGAATAGAGAAACTATTCCGCCTGGCACCATCTGATCCCTTATATATAAGAGGATAGGTTAGGCCGGATTCACTAGTTGTCACAACTACCTGGAAGAGGGCTGGTACACCTTTGGCCACTTCGGAAGCTCCCCCAGACAAGGAGAGCAAGAAGCTCTACACCATGAGTAGGAAGGTGGCAACTTCGGCAGCATTCCAAGCTAGGATCGCCAACAATTCCACACTGTTGGTAGCTATGACTGCAATAAATGGGATGAGATTACGGCCCTTGTTGACTGCTCCACAGCCTCTAAAGACTAAACTTGCCCTTGTAGCAGCTGAAGGCAAAGCTACTGCCAGCAGTCTGTTAAAAAAACAACCTCAACGCCGCAGACAATGCCGGACGCAAAATTGCAGAGGAAACATTGAGGCGTCATGCTTGGCTTCACCAATCTGTTTTTAAGCAAGCTGGAGACACAGGCTACGTTGCTAAACATGTCAGTGGAACTAAATGTACTATTTCGCAAAGCGGTGGAGGATGCTCTGAAGTCGGCCAAAGAAGAGTATGATACTCTCAAAACCCTTGGCCAATTTACCAATAAACAAACTGGGCAAAGAGGCGGAAACAATTTTTGATGTTTTTGCAGACAAAATTCCCAAAGAGGCTCCGGCTATGGACAAAACCAGAATGTGTCATGGAACACCAACCAGAGTCAAGCGTCCCAAGGCTATCCAAGAGGCCAGTGCAGGAACCGCGGCAGGCAGAAGATCCTCCACTTGCAGTGGTGGAAGGATGCCTCCCAAACAGTGACAGCCCACTACTGGTCCCCTCCCATGGCTCCCCAGTAGGGGGACGGATTTCAAACTTCACCCACGCATGGGAAGAAATAACCAAGGACAAGTAGGTGTTATCAACAGTAGCGGAAGGTTATTGCGAGGAGCTTCTAGGAATGCCATCAAACCTCCTTTCGCGCCAATCGAAAACATCAAGAGAAGAAAAACTCATCTTGATAGAAGAATGTCAACGCGCTGCTCCTCAAGGACGCCATTGAGATTGTGCCATGCAAAGAGGTAAACAAGGGTATTTATTCAACATACTTCCTTGTGCCAAAAAAAGATCTTACAATGCGCCCTGCAAACACTTATGTAAACCCACAAATGTTCTGCATGACAATGCTACAAGAAGTAATTCCCCTGCTAAAATGGGGGGATTACATGGCAACATTGGATATGAAAGATGCCGGTTTTCTTATTTCAATGCTCCCACCGCACAGAAAACTCTTGCGGTTCAAAGTAGCAAACCAGCACTAGCAATTCAAGGTGCTTCCCTTTGGAATAGCATCAGCTCCAAGGGTATTCACCAAGGTACTGGCGGTGGTGGCGGTGCACTTGCGCAGGGAAGCAATCCTAGTGTACCCCTACTTGGACGACTGGTGATCACAGGAGAGACTCTTCATCTTTGCAAACTAAATATGCAAGGAACCATAGATCTTCTCTTCAAATTGGGCTTCTCGATAAACGAGAAAAAATAGTCTTGTACCAAACACATAACAAAAACAGTTCTTAGGCATTGTATTAGATACAAGAACAGGCTTAGCCTTCCCATCCATGGAAAGAGTGCAGAAAATGCTTTGGCAAATACCCCAGTATCAAGCCGGTCTCCAGAAAAGCCTACACAAAGTTATGTGTCTGCTAGGCATGATGGCATCGTGCATATATCTAGTCCCACATGCACATCTGTGCATTCGACCAATGCAGGAGTGGTTGGCGAAACAATGGTCTCAGGCAAGTGGTCAGTGGGACAATCTAGTGGACGTTTTGCCAAAACCAGTACAGAGCCTACGCTGGTGGACAAGAGAAAATCTGTGAAAGGGAAAACCCTTCCACGATCCGAAAGCACAAGCAATTGTCACAACAGACGTGTCACTCTCCGGGTGGGGGGCTCACTACCTTCACCCCAAAGCAAATTGTTGTGGATCCAGATCACTGCACAGAACCAGATAAAATGCTTGAAGGGCCTTGAGTACTGCTAGTAGTTCCAGCAGATTGAAGTACAACTGACAAACCAGTCGGTTCAGATTCTGACGGACAGCACAACTGCGATGTTCTACATCAACAAAAAGAGGGGCACACACTCTCCAAATCTGTCCAAGTTGGCACAGAAAATATGGAAATGGGCCCTCAGACAAGGAATATCCCTATCCTCACAACACATTCCAGGGGTACTCAACACTGTAGCAGACTCTCTGAGCAGAGATCCCCTACCAGAAGAACACGAGTGGTAACTAGATTCCGGCATCATAGACCACATCTTCTCTAAATGGGGTTACCCCACAATAGACTTTTTCACTACAGGAGAAAACAAGCAATGCCCAGACTTCGTGTCCAGGATCCCCCAGCCAGACTCCGGGAACACCCTATGATGAACTGGTCAGGGACATTTGCTTACGCTTTTCCCCCGGACTCAATTAATGAGCAGGATAGTGAACAAGATGCACAGAGAACAGATGAAGCTTATCCTAGTTGCTCCTACGTGGGGGAGACAGCCGTGGTATCCACATCTGCGCAAACTGGCGATGTGCGATTCGCATCAAACTCCCATACCTAACCGACCTGTTAACCCAACATGGGGGAACAACAGTGCACCCTCTACCACACTCAATGGACTTGGCAGCATGGCCCCTGAAGTCATAGAGTTCGGACACCTTAATTTACCACATCGTGCATGGATATCCTCAAGGAGGCAAGAAATCCAAATACTAGACCCTGTTATTTCGACAAGTGGAGGAGATGTGGTGCCAGTCTAAACAAATAAACCACATAGAATCTACTCCTTCACACATTCTCAACTATATGCTCTGCTTGGTCCACCTGGCGGCTTTATCAGCTTATACCACCTTTCAGAGTGAGGCATTGTGATGGGAAATTCCAGTCATTAAGGCATTCATAGAATCCATCCTCCTGTTTCTAACCCACCCCCAGGATGGGATCTCAATGTAGTACTAGCAAAGCTCATGGGGCCCCCAATCGAGCCTATGCTTAAGTCAAGCTTTAAACACCTGACATACAAGACTGCCTTCTTAGTGGCTATTACTTCCATAAGAAGAGTTAGTGAGTTACAGGCATTGTCAGTGCAGGACACTTTCTTTATCATACATAAAGATAAATTGGTTTTACATACTCATCCTACGTTCTTCCCCAAATTCATTTCGAAATTCCACGTGAACCAATCTATTGAGCTTCCAGCTTTCTTTCAGAGACCAACTAGCTCAGCTGAGGTAAAACTCCACACACTGGATGTGAGGAGGGCGGTGCTTTACTACGTAAACAAGACCAGACCGCTTTGAAAAACAGATTAACTGTTTGTCTCCATAGCACCAGGCAGAGAAGGAGAATGAATTTCTAAGAATGCCATCTCCAGATGGATAGTAAGATGTATTCAATCGTGCTATTCATTATCAAACAAGACACTGCCTTTTACACCAATAGCTCACTCCACAAGGAGCAATGGAGCTACTCTGGCTTTTATCGCAAATGTCCCATTAGACAGCATTTGCAAAGCAGCTACATGGAGCTCAGTACACTTTTAATCAGCACTACTGCATTGACACACATTCCAAGACAGATACACAGCTTGGACAAGCGGTTCTAAAATATCTATTTGCCGCTACTCCTTCTCATGACCCACTACCTTCTCCTAACACTGCTCCCTAATCTATGCATAGCATGTGATCTAAGCAGATTCCACAAGCCTCAGAACAGATACAATACTCACCATACTCATATTTCTGATGCTTGTATCTGCTTAGATTCACATGTGCCCACCCTTCCTCCCCTGCGAGAAGGTGCATAGATGTTATGAGTTTTCTGCCTATATCTGCTTGGATACAACTGTACTCACACTACACTTCATGCAACCTCATGTCAGAACAAAACAATCTGGACCTCGATGCGTGAAGGACCTTGGGTAAAATGGGCGTCACACTAGGGATAGTATTACTGGCACACCCTGTCGACGTCCCTTTTCGCGTTTCGAAAACAGCTGTAATACCCTGCAGCTTCCACTAGATGTTGGCCTATGCATAGCATGTGAATCTAAGCGGATACAAGCATCAGAAATAAGATTACGGTGCGTAATGTATCCCATTTATATATTTTAAATCGCCAAAATGGCCAGGATGAAAACTGCTGCAGCAAAAATTGCCACAACAAAAAAGCAATAACCGGAACATTGCTCTTGCTGTCCTGGTCAAAAGCCATTAATGTCTATTTTTGATTGCGATATTAAAGGGGTCGTTCGTTCAAACATTGTATTGTTTAAAAAGATTGGACATAATGAAAAATATATATTAAATATTTTACAAAAAAGTTCCTATGTAAAATCTTTGGGAAATCAACTCTTCAAGGTTTTTACTAGGAGGCATCCATTTTGTAGATTTCAGTAGCCTCCTGTGTTAATGTTAAGCTCTTCTCTCCCGTCACAAATCAAGCAAAAAGAAACTACTGGGAGCTTTTGCTTATTACTGCCGGAGAGCAGAGCATGCCTTTTATTGTGGCGACATGCCTCCAGCACATAAAATATAAAAGGAAAGCCACATCAATTATGAAGACTCTGATGCCCGCAGCTCAGCAGAATGTTTATAATTATCGTTTTAAGTTTCCCGGGCTTACCCTCAAAATTAAAAGGAAAGCCACGTCAATTATGAACACTCCGCCACATGGCGGGGTAGCAGAGTCTTCATAATTGCCGGTACTTTTGTTTTAAGTTTCCGGGGAAGCCTGAGAAACTTGAAACAAAAATGACAGCAATTATGAAGACTCCGCTGCACGCCACAATCCTGTATTAATGAACTCTGAGAACCTGACTTCATTAATACAGGATTGGGGTGGCCAACGTGAATGAAAATAGGGGTGGGGGAAGCACTCACCTGGCCAGAATACAGGAACAAGCCTCCAGCTGCAGCCTGCCACCATTCTCTGGTCTCCGGCAGTATTAAGGAAATTCTGCCAGTAGGGGCTTTTGCTTGATTAGTGCCGCGGGAGCAGAGCTTAACATTAACACAGGAGGCTGCTGAAATCAACAAAATGGATGCCTCCAGGGGAATAAAAATCCAGACTTCGAGGCTGATTTCCCAAAAATGTTACATAGGAACTTTTAAAAAAAATATTTTTTATATATATTTTTGTTATGCCCAATCTTTTTCAACTACATTTTTGAGCGAACTACCCCTTTAATAAAATCCACACCTGAAAGATTGCTTTTGGTCTCCATTATGTTGACAATACGAGTGGGCACACTTTAGGCTTTATTTGCCATACATCCATACAGAGTGTTCCAAAAAATAAATTGCTTCGGAGAATGGAATCGTCCTTTCTGCTGCAAATTCTCTAATTTCTTCATGAACCAGTGCATCTGTTAGCCAATTTTATTTCCTGATCTTTTCTCTGACTCTGCATCATGTTGCTATAAAAGGGCTCCTGAATTCTATATCAATAGAATTGAACAATTCAGAATGTCATATACACTTTTTTTGACATGGCAGCCATTCACCCAGAAAGTCGGCTTCCAAGTCCTGCATAGCTTGGGTAGTTTTTTTTTCTGGGTGCATAAGTGCAATGTTCAGAAAATCCTCTTCTAGCAGGGACCCATGCAAATGCTGCTTCTAGATGCAGGTCTGAGCGACTAGTTGACATATGCTACCTTCTTTTGGTAACCAGCACTGTATTTGGCCAGGCATTGCTCAAGAACAGAAAGCTAAGTAGAGTATCTTGCTTCCGTAATCTTACTTCTTGATGCTACATGAAATATCCAAGGAGCCTGAGGAAAAGGGGTCAAGATGTACCTGTAGTTAGAAATTACTCACTCTAGTGACTTTTTTGTACTCGGTCTGGCTTCCTTTTTCAACAACACGCCTATCCAGCTCTGACTGATCCCCCCCACTATTTTCTAGGTTGTACCATTTGTGGGACGAACGCATCAGAGGTATAGAGGCTGGTGTGTGTAGTACTCTTGTGTGGTGGATTTGCACCCACATGCAGACTCGCGTATGCTTTGCACGAAAGGCCTCTTTCTCATTCCTAAGGCTACAGATATACCAGTGGTCTGTAGAACATACGACAAGGATTAGTGGTAAAAGGGTCACTATGCTGAATAACTTGTGCTAATTTAGCCTGGTACGAAGGCAACAAGCCTTAAGCATCCAGTTTGTTTGGGGCTGTGGTCAGTTTAACTAGTCTTGAGGTTATCGTTGTGGTTTCATTTCTTCAGTCTGAGTTTATAGGTTGGATCTTTCTACAGCTGTGTGCTAGTGAATGATTGTTCTCTTTTTGCAGTAGAACGTATGGACCTGAGTGTTCATATTATACATTTGGTGTTATTTTTGTGACTGGTTTTAATTTTTTAGGGCAAAACAATAGGATTTCTTATTTTCTTCTATTTGCTAATTGTATTTTAAGGAAGTATCCAGATCCCTGCACCAATTCTTCCACAAGAAGTGCTTCTTTCTCCTGCGAGCGGCAAAGATGATCCTACCGTTCCTATCATTTGCAAACAAAACAACCACCATCATCGCCCTCGCCATGGCCAGAGTAGACTACGCCAATAGCCTATACTTGGGTATGCCCGAACGACTTCTTAAAAAAAACGACAACGCATACAAAATGCGGCAGCCAGATTACTTCTAAAACTGCCCCGAAAAGAACACATCACACCTGCACTAAAACACTGGATTGGCTACCAATAAAACAACTAATAAAATTCAAAACAATGTGCATCGTGCACATAGCAGTACACAACGAAGACGCTGAGTTCCTGAGAGACAAACTGCACCTACATCAACCAACAAGAACGCTCAGATCAAGCAGTGACATCCGCCTGGAACCGAAACCCTACAATAAAAGAAAACTCGGAGGATCCTCTTTCTCTCACCAGGTGCCAAAAACCTGGAACGACCTACCAAAGTACATGCGTAACACAAGAAACCACCTACTATTCAGGAAACTACTCAAAACCTGGCACTTAACTTCATAACTAGAAGACCGCCCACAGGGACACACACACAACTAAAACAACGAAGAGACAGACCCCAATGCACACTAAGCAAGCAACTGGGAAAAGATCTTAAGGAAGATACTCCATGACAAACCAAACGACTAACCGAGAGACAGCCATGACGGGACCCAAAAGACCAAATACGTAGCAAGACCAAGACGGAAGTACCAGGACGAATCATCAATAGCACACTGTCCCAATCCATAGCCATGTTCCAACAGACCCTTGTCACGATGGATAGCAAGGGAATAGGGAACACCCATCCCTCTGCTCCGAAACCAGTAGATGAGAAATAGACACACCCAAACACACTATACAATGCTCATTAGGATACAGCTGGGAGCGCGCCATGCCATCACACACAAGCAATTACAAAACAATAGCTTTTAAGAAAGACACTCCACGACATACCGAAAGACTAACTGAGAGATGGCCACGACAGGAGGAAAGTAAGACTGAATACATAGGCTGACCAAGATGGAAGTACTAGGACACTTCATTAACAGCACCCTGGCCCTGAACCACTTCAAATTCCAACAGACTAATGTCACAATAGATAGCAAGGGAACAGGGAGCACCCAACCTCGGCTAACACACCGGAGGGAGAGAAATCAGACATACCTATCACACCATACAATGCTAATTAGGATACAGCTGGGACCACACCGCACTATCACACACTACAGTCAGACAGCCTATATGGAATCAGCAACTGCCTCACCCACAGGAATACAGGTCAAACAGAACAAACGTATTAGAACCAATATACAGACCCCACTAACCCAACTTTCAAATCTCTGCATACTTAACCCACCCAAAACTCACACAACCATCTCTCACCCAGCAATCCGCACACTTTACCACACTGCATCAACACACAAACACATAAACAACACCTACAGCACATGAGGTCTGGCCCGATCCGATGCTCGCACCAAAGCTCAGGACACAGTGTATACCAAACTGAAGCCGCCAACAGCACACCACTTCTCCCACTCCCCTACTCCCGCTCCACCCGACTAACCCTCCCCGCCCCCTTCTTATTTACAGATCCGCCAGAGCGCCTGGGGACCAATTCCGTTGGTGACGGGGCGCTATATAAGTACCTTTTCATAACATACCATTGATACTCCTATGCCCTTTGGCCCTTCCTCGCTGCCTTTGGCATGTCGTTTAATTGATTGATTGTTTTAGTAATACAGATTAATTCATAAAGTTCATTCACATCTCACTTTTATGAGCATACCTCACATAGCAGTGAATATGTTAAATCGAATTTATAATTGAGCAGTAACACCAGCATTTATAATCCTTCATGAAAGCTCATTTCTTGGCTAATACATGTAGACCCAAATGAACCTGGTTGGAACCACATTTAAATTCATTGTGATCAAGATATTCTAAGAGCGTGTGGGACAAAATAACTGATATATGGCAACATCTTGAAGGACAGAACTGTATTGGGGATAACCAGGTTTTACAAAGGTTTAGAAAGTGATAATTGGGTGATAATACGGGGGTCTGGGTGGGTTGCCCGGTTTCGGACAAAATGACCGAATACAAAATACTGAATGTGTGATTTGGCCGAATTTCAGCCGTTTGAAAAATCCAATGGGCGAAAAGTTCGACCAAATCACGCATTTGGTGCAAGGGGCTGCAGGGGTGTCCCCCGTACCCTTGCTCACTATATTGTGAGTGGTTGGTGCGGTGTGCATCCCCACAGCTGGCCCCAAAAAAATAAAGGAATGGACCCTTCGGTGTCGGTTCTCGATCACGGAAGTGAAAGGGAACAGGCGTTGCAGGGACACAACTAGACAGAATGTAAGGTAAGTAGGGGGTGGGGTGTGGGTAGGGGTTTGGGAGGAAAGACCGAAGATTATTTCAAAAAAATAATCTTTGTTCTTTTCTCCCTCGAACATTTCTGATTCGGTCTTTCAACCCCAAACCGGGTTGCCCTGGAACTGTGCACAAAGCAGTGGCATCAATAGGGAATTCCTAGCATGTAAAGGGCATGCACAGTTGGAACACAAAATTGGTTATAGTACCATGATACGGTCAAAAGAGAAAGATGTGCCAGATTTTAGCCATGAGATATGGAAAGCTAGAGGGGGTAGTATAGGCTGGCAGCTATTGCTTTGGTTACTAGTCAGTAGGAAGGACAAGAACATGCAGCGAGGCGTGGGCACCTCAGATAATTGGTAAACTGATGCCCCAGAAAGTATTAAATCAAAGCTGTACTTGCACGTGGGGGAAAGAGTTGAGTAAAGGGCCACAAGAGCGGCAGGGATACCTTGGTTGACATTCACAATCTCTACATCTTTGACTAGATTAGACCCCATGTTAATGTTAAAGGATATTTGTACCATGCGCTATCACCACCGGAGTGATCCCCTGGTGCTCTGGCGGATCTGAAACAAAGGGGGGGGTGTAGGTTTAGGCGTGTTAGTAGGACAACATTTGGAGAAGAGCAAGGGATCTGTGAAGTACTGTTGGCAGCTTCAGTTAGATTAACACCGTTCGCCAAGCATATTGGTGTGCGATTCGGTTCTGCATCCGTCGTGTGCTGTTTCGGGGTCTGTGTGGTGTGGTGGTTGTTGCGGTGTGGTAAAGTGCGTGCGGGTTGCTGTGGCTTTAAGAGGTGTGGTTGTGTTTGGTTAGAGTGTGAGAGGTGTGTGAGGAGTGGAGAGGTTTTTTGTAGTTTTTGGGGTTGGTTAGTATCCTTGTTAGGAGAGCTGCATATTTCTTTTTCGTCTCCTTCTTGATTTCGAGACGGTTGTTTCCTTTCGGTGATTAAGTTTCAGCGTGATAAGACTGTCTCATCTGTTATTATGCTAAGTTAGCTACTTTCGTGTTATCCATCTTTTTATTCGGCTAGCCCTTTTATCCCAGTTTCTTTGCTTTAAACTCGTTTTTTGGATTGATTTACTTGCGAGCTACGCCCGTACCCTACGTCGTTTCTGAGTGGACAAGGTTGTTGGTAGTGTTGGGCATGTATGTTAAGTTTCGATCCTCACAGGGGGTTGTGACTTGGGTTCTGTTCCACCTAGTATTGTCTCTCTTGTTTTTGTAGGAGTTTCCCTTTGTCGGTCCTGGGTGTTGAATGTGCCATCATATAGTCTGTCAATCTGTTCTGTGATTCCTGTTTGATTGTTTTAGTATTTGGTTCAGAGGTGTTAAAGAGCCAGGTTTTTAGAAGTTTTCTAAATTTTAGGTGGTCTTTGGGTATATTTCTTTCGGGACGTTCCAGGTTTTTGTGGCTAGATGGGAGAAAGAGGAGCCCCCTAGTTTTTTCTTGACGTATGGTTTTGGTTCCAGGCGAATTTCATTGCTTTTTCTGAGGAGTCTTGTTGGCTTGTAGATTTTTATTTTCTTTTGTAGGAATTCAGCTCCCTGTCCGCCCTGTGTGTTATGCAAAAAATGTTTGGAACGTGATAGGATGTTTGATTGGGAGGCAATGTAGTATTTTTAGTGCTGGAGTGATGTGGTCTCTTCTGGATAGTTTGAGGAGGAGTCTGGCTGCTGCATTTTGGATGTGTTGTAATTTCTTAAGGAGGTATTCCCGCATCCCTACTATCAAAAGTGCCAAAGCAGGAGGACTCTGCTTTCCACACCTAGCTCCCAAACTATGAAACGCCTTTCCCAACGCATTAAGAGCCGAGACCTCCCTCGCAGCGTTCTGTAGAAGTCTCCAAACTACTCTTCAATTAACACTATACCCCACCATCACACCCCTGCTACATCCAGATAATAGATACTTCCAAATAACCAATGTATATTTAGATGAAATGCAATGTAGCTAAGTATCTTCTTCCTGTAACCAGCAATGCTCTTGGTGTGCCGTCTCTGTAACAGCGCCACGATGCCCTAGGGCTGTTGTGTGCTTTATAAATATTAATAAATAAATAAATCTCGAGGTAGACTGTTCACGTTGTCAATTCTCGACATGATGTGGGCGATGATTGTCACTGTTTTGTGGGTGAAGGAGAGGAAGGGTAAGATTCTTTTTTAATTTTTTTTTTTATTTTTTATTGACACTTCAGCTCAATGAGCCCTGAATCCGAACAGACAGGACACCTAACTTCTGTTACAGCAATCAAGTCATAAACTCCAAATTTCCAATTCAAACAATGGTATCCTGAGGACACAGAGAGGCCCCCTTACAACATTTACTGCAATTTCCCTTAAAAAAAATGTGTTACAAGACATAACTTTCATTAAACTGTAATGAGTCCATAAAGTCCACAACAGCAGAGCTCAGTTTAAAGTTTTGGCTAGGATTCTTCTTTTTGCGTGAAGAGGACGAAGCATTTCTTAATTATTGCCTTTACTTGTGGTTCTAATGTTAGGGTGTTGTCCATTAGGACTCCCAGGTTTTTTACTACCTTAGGTGGTGTGGCCGCGGTTCCTATTTCTGTTAGCCAGGGTATATAGGTGGTGTTATCTTGGTTTTTGGATATAACCATGATTTCTGTCCTTCCTGGGTTGATTTTCAAGTTGTTGGCGTTCATCCAGTCAAAGATTTAATTTAGACATTCTACTTTGGTTGAGTATCTTCGATTTTGTAGATGATTTGAGTGTCGTCTGCGTAGTTGTAGCATGTAATGTATTTTTTGAAGATCCTGATTACTGGAGTCTGGTAGATGTTGAAGTATTTTCTGAAGGAGGATCTATTGTAAGGCGACGGCGTCTCTAAGGATATGGAGGACCAGAACAGCATACTTTTTAAAATGACCTACTGTATATGAGCCTGTATGGATCAGATGTAGACCCTATTCTAATTTCTGTAATAGACTCCCTATACTTTAAGAATTTGACGTCTTTTAAATTAAAGGTAACTTATACCTCTGAGAAGGGATTAGCATTGACGCATCTAAGCACCCGGCACAACCCTCTTTTGTATCAATTTGCCCAGAATAATGTGTGTCCTGTATTACATATATTGTTACACCAAACACGTTCAGGCTGCTTTTGACCTATGGCACCAAGTGTGGAGGTGTGGAAATCCTTGTAGAATTGGTATCCACTTGTTTCACTAATAGTCCCATGTAATTCATTCTGATATACAATGCCAATGGTCCCTGGCCATCGAACCTGCTCTAAAATGAAGACAGACCATCAACCTGCCCAATTCAGCATTATTTTAAAAGTTGACCCAAAAGAGACACACTTTGCAAAAATTAGGATTGCAAATAGAATTTTCTTTTAAAACCAAACATATGTCTCTCTTTACACGAAGCAGCACTATCCACCTATTGTACATTGTACGGGCCAATCACTTTATTTTATGTATCTGAAATGTATACACAACCTAATTACTTGACTTTGGTCAAGTTCTTTCTGGTGAACACTCTGACCCCGCACAGTCTTGATCTTTAGAAATCTGTCTAGGCCAAGTGTGGATCCTTACCTCTTTATCCACAACGTAGCTGCAGCGTTCTCGTCTGGTTATTAACACACAACACAAGCTGCGAAGAAGGGTACATGTAAGGGCGGGGATTCTGCTGTTTTTATCAAATGTGCCTCCATGAACGTAGCAAAAAAAATGACAGAGCGACAAAAATCTGATTTATAGTTTTAAAAAGTTTTAGCAAAAGGATACCCAATAGGATATTGGCGAATTGGTAGCTTCTAGAAGACAGTGAAAAGGGTCTAGTGACTCTAGTCGGACTCAGAATGGGCCCAGGAAGTGGGGAGAGGTGGTTGTGGGACACTGGTGAGAGCATGGCGGGGCACCGAGGCAGGGGGTAGAGTGGATCTACGAATAGGTGTTAGGCTCCATTTGGTATCACATAGGATGAGGGAGATGGGACGGGGGAAGGAGGGTTAAGGGGTGATGTGGCAATATGAGGTTTTTTCGGCACTAGAGCAAAGGTATTTTTTGGTGGAAAAGCAACGACCAGTCATTAAATCGGACAACATATTCAACGTGTTGCAACCGTTCAGGTTTGCACCGCTGACTGGGCTCAACAGTAGTTCATTTGAATGTTTTCGTTTGATCAGGTTTAGCTGGTGCTATAGAGCATTAATTAAAGCTGCCTGCAGCTGTTCCATGTGACGCCGCCACACGGATCCAAGCCTGAACGATATGTGCATTCTGGATACATTCGACTGCCAGGAAAATGAGAATTGAGGTGTAGTCTACAGGCTGGCTTTAGGTGAACTATTCAGGAAAGTTGCGATTGAGCTTAATATAATGCATGTAAAGCCAAACGAATGGGGGCATTGTGCATTTGTGTAATGCTGGGTTTCTAATGATGTGTCCATTACGGCAGCTGTGCTCCTGCTAAATGTATTGAGGGAACCCTCTGACGTATGCTCTCCTTCATTCAAGGTGGTGTACTATTCCTTCGCTATCATTGGCATCGAGCTTTTCCAGGGCGCCGTGCAGCCACCAGGAAATAAAAGGTAAGTCGCTAATCGGAAGGGAAGCCATGTTTTATGGCGGTATTACAGCGACACCACAAACGCTTATGTTCGAAGGATGTACACAATGCTAGATGAACCCATGTCTTATTTGGGGGTAGGGGAAATGAAGCAGCAATGCACATGATAAAGTAACACTAGGGGTATTGAATAAGCTGCAAGAGTATCCGTCTTCCAGATGTCCACCATTTGAATCGAGTACTATGTTTTTGTTGAGGAGCATCTACCTTCAATGTAGCGTATCAGGCCGCTTGGAAAGCTTATTTTTCTCTGGTCTGAACTGAGTTTTTCCAACTGTAACCAGGTGTTAGACTCTCCTTCGTTGACCTCCCTGAGCTGCATCTGCAAGCTTATGCAAAACCAAGGAGTACATGTTTGGTTAAGAAAGCTAGAGCACCGTTGTATTACTGCATCTGTGACTTCAATCTCTGCCTCGCTGCTGGTTTGCGTAGAGGTGAATTTTAACAAAGTATGGTAATTGTCCCCGGCAACCAAAGGTAGATGCTGCGTAGTGTGATAGAATCTAACAATACCATGTTTTGGCAATGGCTAATACACTTCCCTGCGTATACCATTGGGCATCATTTCAAGGGTTTGCCCCCTTGATCTAGGGTAATCGGGCACAGCAGAATGTGACCACGTTTGTCATAACTTGGTCTTCCGTTTGCCCCGTGTGATGTTTGAACAGTTTGGAAATTCTTTTTTGTTTTCGTGCTGTATCATTACAACCACTAGAGGGTAGCATTGCTCCATAGAACCAAATTGAATGTTTAAAGTAGTTTAGATTGGCATAAGATTACACAACCTCAGACAGCCTGAAGCTCACTGGTAAGGGTAGTGACAAGTGCATAAGCTTTCCCTTTCCCCGGGGGGCCCTCAGGGTGCTGGGTTCCATACAAGTGCACGACTGGGCGAGGGGCCCTTGGGAGGAGCATTGTACTGAATGTAATGGACATTAATTGGATTTAAATATGCTGTTGGACACACCTTGTTTTTGTAGATTGTTACCTGCAGTGAGTGAAGCTTGTCACAAAGAGTGAAGTGGGGCTGTCTTGGAAAATAGTATTAAGGGTTGGGAGGGAGTGAACAGTTGAGGGCGATTGTATCAACAGCCTGTGCCACGGAAATTCCATTTAAGGTTATGGCAGTAGTTTGGCTGCACAGAATTCAGTCAGGTCCTAACTCCTAGCAATCAATGCCACATTTTTCCAGCAAATGGTTCGTTGGTGTAGAGTGGACGCATGCAGCGTCCTACGTAGATGGTGGATTGCAATGCGATGCGATGCCCCCAGTGGTCAGAAGACGAATCTCTGCATCACTAGCTCCAGCAGATGACCAGGAAGTCTGGACCACCTTGGGTGTGCTTTAAGTGGTATCCAAAATCGAGCCGGGGCTCTTACGGGAGCGTGGCCTGGCAGGGGGTCGGCGTTGCAATTGAGAGGCAACACTTCCCTGACTTGAGTGCCGCCTGCCTGTTAGGCCGCATCCTTTCAGCCACAGCCCATAAGAACCCTGGCTCGATTTTGCAAAAGGACCGTGGCCTAACAGGCTGCATTACAGGTCAGGTGAGTGCTGCTTAATTACGGCTCCGACCCCCTGCCAGGAACTCCTTTGCATCGATCATGATCACCCTCACGTTGAAGTGTGAGGGTGGTGTTGCCTGCCTCTCCATTTTAAAGGGGTGCTTGGTGGGGGGATGTTGGGGGCTGTCCCGGTCCACCGGGCAGCCCCATATTCGTGTCGGGTTGCACCCGACACGACACACTTCAGTGCGGCGATCACGCCGCATACTCAGGGGTGGGGGTTCCGCCCACCCCGCTCCAGATCACCGGAGCGCCTCACCCAGCCGGCTGGCCACCGGCTTACCGCGGCCCCGGCTCTGGGGGCACCCAGGCCGGGGTCGCCTCCCCAACCCGCCTCACATGGTTGGGGGACTCACAGGGACGGCGTTGCCCGGCAGGGGCACCGTCCGGACGGCGTTGCCCGGCAGGGGCACCGTCCTCCAGCTGGGCCCCGACCTTGGGCCCAGCACACGTGGCGAGGCACCCCCCAGGCACCAACACAACACACCACGCGGAGTCAGGTTCACTCGTGACTGCCGAGCCGGAAGCGGCTCGGACCTTTTATTAGGTTGGTCACATGGGTAACCATGTGACCACATACCTCCATGGAACGTACCATGGCCCCTCACAGGGGTGCCATGCAACAGGGGAGGGGTCGACACAAAGGAAGAAAATGCTAGGCTTTTTTTTCTAAAGTCTGAATCTCTTTCGCTTATGCACAAGATCTTCAGGCTTTAGAAAAAATGCCTTGGCTTATTGTGGGCTGGACTTTAGGGAGCCCCGGCAGGGCCCTGTCTCAAACACAATTCTCAGAGACGGCCAGGGTACTGCCCCGGGCTAGTCTAGGCCGACTTAAAACCTTGACCACCTTCCTGGTTTCCCTGCTGTGACACAGCGCTCAGTAGGTTGGTGCAGAGCACAAGCGCTCAAGTCTTTTCTCTATCTTTGTGACTGACTACCAGAATTGCGTCTTGGAACTTCAAAGCCTTGCCAGCAAATTGTATTCTCAGCTAAAAATAAGCAAAGACTCACCCGCAATCAGTTTCGCTAACAATGAATTGCCTTTACTTGCAGCGCTGATATAAATTCAACCACAGACAACCTCACCAGCCAGTGTGGCACCTTTGAGCAGCTGCAGTACTGGCCAAACAACTTTGATGATTTTGCTGTGAGTATGGTCACGTTTGGGTTACTGGTTCTCTTATTTTGTCTTTCAGTATCTTGCTGGCCTGCCCTAATACCCTGTGGCTTCAAAACATGCAGAAGCGGGAGGCCCAGAGTCAGCGTTTTTGTAAAGGGGATACCTGTGCCCTGTCACCAAGTATCCTAGCACAGCACCCACCTAACACACCCTGGGGAAGTCCTTAAACTTTGCTCTTCATTCAGCCTCTCCTTAAGTAACTGTGCCAATGGACATGCCTGTTCTTGGTGAGGGCAACACAACTCCTGTGCCGCAAGTCATGGGTAAATGCCCAGTTAAGAAAACAAAAGGCACTGTACCCGGAAGTAGCAATTCAAAAAGGAATGACTAGCTATGACTGAATTCGCATTTAAATTTAAAGCATGTGACACATGTAAAGTAGAGTGGTCTTGCATATTTCCCTTCTGCCACTTTCGTGGCTTTCCGTTTCATATCCCTGTAAGAGCGCAGGGAGGCTCTAATCGATGCAGAGGCCGATGCGAAAGCATGGTGTGTTTCAGGAGTTCGGAAGAACCGGCTCCTCAGTGCTCGCGGGATCTCCTGCCTTTGAGACATGGGAGTGAATGTGTTTATCAGGATGGGAACATCCAAGATTCAATCGATTCACAAACGCTTGCGATCCGCGGTAGGGCCTAGTGGAAAACATCCATTTGGTTCAGTCTTGGCCCCCGCTGTGTGGAAGTCTCTGCTTACTTGATTTCTCTTCTGCTTTGTTTTTTAATAGTTTAGGTTTGTGAGCAGTGTGCAAATGTGATCTGTGCCTTAAGGCGGGAGGACTCACTCCTGAGGCCCATACGTTGGGTGTCCCCCTCAGAAATCTGTTCAGTGATGATCTGTGCCACTACGTAGGTGCAGTAAAACACAAGTTCTCCCTCACAAATGTGGGCCACGGCATCAGGCATAGCATGCTCAGCTGACCCCAAAAGAAATGGGCACATGCAAAACGCAACACAAGTTGAATACATGACCCGCTGTGCTGAAGCACATAATGCAGATTAATGTTTCGTGAAGGAACTCTGAGCCAGGCACACTACTTCCAATGGGCCGCTTCCACTGGGATCTCATTTTAGGAATGCTGTGGCAATAAGCCCTGAGACAGCGGGCCAATACCGCCCCAGGGGCCCATAGTTACAGGCCCAAGCACAGTGAGGGCCTTAACGAAGGCCCTCTGGGCATTACCACAGGCGGGATTGGGCAGCCATCTCTGGGCTTATTGCCATTAGTATTCCGGGGTCAGCAGGCTCGGGGAAATTAGTTTTCCCCGAGTTTGCAGCCGCGCAACAGTAATGGCTTACAAAACCTTTTCAAGCAGCATGTCTTTGCCGTTTGAAAAGGTTTCGTTGCAGTACGCGCTGGTTCTAGGAACACTACACCGCGCGTACTGCTTCATTAGTACGAAGCAACAGGGCGCCAACTTTGGTAAATAGACTAAGCTTTTTAGGAAGCTCTTTTCACCCACTTCAATCGCCTGTAGGGGGCAACACCTCCGAGCTGTGCGCCATAAAAGGCAGCTGGCCGTGCCTGTATCTTGTACACTTGTTATGCTCCCAATGCTATTCACCACCCCCAAATCTTCTTGCAAAATAGACATTCTTAGTCATTCTCACTTTTAGGTAATCAAAATGATCTACGTCTCTAATTGTTCTACCCTTAAATAGAAAGAAAAGGTTCTTCTACCGCTTTTTATGGCATACCACGGTCAAAGTTCTTGCTAGATTAACACCCATCACCTATTTGCAGTCGCGAATGAGTGATCAGCCAATCAGGTGGTTGGAAAAGCAGTCGAAAACACTGTACTTCCCGCTTTTTCCAGCCACCTGAGGCACTTCCTTGGGAGACACCATCTTGATTGAGTGGAGGCAACACAGTCTTCCTGTTGCTCCCCCATCACCAGTGGTGGAAATGGAAAAAAGTTGGTGGGGGATCCCACAGGGGCGGGGGTGGAGTTTGGGGTTGGGGGAGGTGTCTGAAGTGGCAGGGTTTAGAGGGGGCAGAGCTGTCAGTTGACCTCCGATCAAAGGAAATGTCCAAAATAATACTTTAAATCAACAATATCAAACATTCGGGCACAAAAGGAATGAATGGCCATATGCAACTATGGGCCACTTTTGCATTGGAGCCTAAGACAATTTTATGCCCCAGTCCAACCCTGGCAGCCAGTATGCAGACGCTTAACATTTGCCTACAGCATCACTCACAAACCACACTTTTACTCTGTGCACGAACCTAAACGAGACAAATTACACAGGGTCACCGAGTCAGCACACATTAAAATCTGGCCTCTAAAAATATATAACGTATCTGAGGTGCTGCATTTTATAGAGGTCAGATTTGAATGTGTGCTGGCTTCCGTGTCTCTCTCTGGTGTTTGTTCTTAGTTGGTTATACAAATAAGTGTAAGCAACTAAGAATAAACACCAGCGAGACACAGGAAACAGGTGCACAATGAAAGTTAAAGCACCGAGGGAAGAGTACAAAATAACAAAAATGCTATGTGCAGTGTGCACAGTCCGCTTGCACTGTGGGGCAGATTAGACTCCAAGCCCACCAATGTGGGGGCTCAGAGTTCTAATCTGCCATGTGCGAGCAGAGCACTGTGCACAAACAGTACATGGCAGATTAGATTGTGGGCTCGGCAAGGAGCTGCTCTGCAACCCGCCGTCGCGGGCTCTCTTTTTAAAACATTTTTTTTTTTTTAAGTAACCCAGCGCAGAGCATGGGTTTGTGGGCTGACTGGCCGGATCCCGAGATCCGGCTACACACCTGGTGGCGGATCTCCGTTGGCACAATGACCAGCGCTGCCCATCCCCAAAGACATCTCACACCCTTTCCGCATCCACCTCCATCGCTCCCCACTTACTTGCTGGTCTGGAACGTTATGGTCCAGTCACAGAGCTCCTCCCACCCAAGCCGCCATGGAAATAGAAAATGGACTACGCCCCCTTTCCTATGGGTGTGGCCATCTTATTTTATATTTTTAACAGGCGATAAGGCTTGCGCAATAAGCACGTAGCCCATCGCTTGTAAAAAAAAAAAATGTTTTTGGACCCCGGGGTGCAAATGGCTATCGCCCCCATGTCGGTGGTGCCTACATGGCATGGCCGAGGCTCTTGCTACAATTGGGCCTGCCTAGACTCGGGCTGGCAGGCCGTTATTGACCATGCATGCCCTCGACGAGGGGTTGATTAGTACATTCATTCTAGAAGGATTCTCAACATTGCACTTGTCTGCTGGTCCCCATAGTGTATTGTGAGTTAAGCACAATGTCACTGGTATACAAAATTATACATTTCTTTGTTACCCGTCTTCGAAGCATCACAATCAAACGTTTGCATTTTGATTGCGAAAGAGCTAATATACAGAGAAAACCATGTAGGTGATAAGATACAGCCCTTTCTCACTTCAATATCGACTTTAAATGCTTAAGTGCATTCACCAGTCTGGTCATATCTTACAGTGGCCTTATTTCTGTGATGGTGTTTTTATACAAGTACATATTGGAGCAGGTTTATTTGATGACTCCAATATCAACCATAGTTTGCTCCTTTTAACTATATTAAATTCAGCCTTGAAGTTGATAAAAACAAATCCCAAAACCGATTTTTTTATGAGAACTATTCTTCACTATAAGGGCACAGATGAAGAAATGGCGATCAATCACGCCTCTGTTTTCCCTAAAATCACCTTAAAGCTCCAATATAAACCTATTATCCATAACTCAATACTTTAGAAAAAGTGTTGCTCCAAAAAAGACAGCAAGATGATACCTTAGTTAGAAGACATTTATTTGGAACCTTTCGTAATTTTCAAATGACTTGATCATGCATAGGAATAGAATGATGCTCTTGGAATAGCAGGAAAGCTCAAGGATTCACCTCTGGAATGCCTTATCTGTTCGTGTCTGCTTCAGATGCGTTTCCTTCACAAGGAGCTCTGCACTTCAGAAGCCCCCCCCCCTCCCCCCTGAATGGGGTAGTTTCAGTAGTAGCATGTGCAAACGTAGTGAAGGCCGGTATGCTTTAGACCTAGTCATTTGGGTGTCCATCTCCACTAAGCCTGTTGCCCACCATGTCCATCTACGTTTAAGCTGCGGATAGGAAATGCAGCAAGTCACTTGTTGGACACTTGAATTTAGAATAGGATTCAGGCTGGTGGTCACAATTTCAGTATTGCCCTCCCAGAAGGCCAATAAGGAGGGGGAACGATTAGTTCTGTTTTGGCCCGTTGGTTTGTGAAGGCTGGTGTGAAAAGGATAATGCTGTATTGATTGTGCTTCTCTACATCTGGGTCGGGGAGGGGAAAAATGAAGAAAATGGTTTTGCATGGAACAGGAGAACTAACCAGCACCTGAGAAGCTTATGGGGCAGGGCTTTTAAAGAGCTGTTAGGGCTTGAGCAGGAATGGGTCCAGTAACATAGTGCATCAGAGATGCAGATGGGGCTGGGGATGTGTCAGTAAAGAGCCATAGAAAATGTTATAGGAAAAAACAGGTCTTATCTGTTTTGACCTCTCCTTCTCTATGGGTGCAAAGAAAGGGAATTTGTTATCCGGGATAGTGACTCTTGAAGCCGCAATTTCTATTTAAACCATTTTCAAGTTTATTGAAAGCCTGTATGCATTTGTATATGTTTTTTGCGCATTTTCTGTCCTAAAGTTCACTTTTAGCACTGCAATTTTAAAGTCATCCAGGGTGTGATTTGGTTCCAAAAAGTGCAGACCGATGGCCGTGCCCTTACTTTGTCGCTTAAAGTTTTGTCTGTGTAGATTCATCCACTTATGTAGTTGCTGGCCAGTTTCCTCAACATAGTAGCCCCCCAAGTGACATTTCAAACACATACCCATATAGACTACATGCCAACATTGCTGGACAACAATGTGAAACTTCCTGTGGTGTTGTATTCCTGCCTTGTGTGGGATATCTTGTATCTGGACTGTCAATATGTGGACAGTTCAGGCACCCTTTTGTTATAGCATTGTTTTGTTCCATTTTGTGTGCAATGTGGATGTAACTAACTTTCTTTGAAATTAGCTGACTGTCTGACAGCAAAGAGGGGCATTTCAGAGTAAACCTCACACATGCTATATTTTTCCAGGATGGTATGCAGTTCTTGAGCATTCTTGCAGAGGGATTCCAATTCTGGATTGTATGCGGCAGTCATTGGCGCCTGATTTTGCGCCTACAATAATCTTACAACCTATGTTTAAATTATTTCTAGGAGCTATAAGATTAATGCAGTTTGTAAGGTCCTTTAGAGGTCTGAGATAAATGCCACCTCTTACTGATCTTAACTAGAGGTTACACAAAATAAACTGCAGCACTCCCTTCAAACTAACATTCAAAGCACATCAGGATTATTAATTGGCATCATAATGATCTCTAACCTTATATCAGTCCGACACCAAATGGATAAACACCCACTTGATTGGCCACTTAACCCCATAATTGCTGGCATCCTAAAAATCTAGTATCCCGACAATGAAGGTGCTTCAATGGTGCCTGGGGGCCATTCCGAGTTTGGAGGCAGCCATGGTTCTATTAGCACCATGGCTGCCTCCAAACCCTGGTCCGGGTCCGGTGTCTCTGAATGGGGACTTACCAGGTCATTCCAACCTTGGAGGACCCAGTAAAGCCCCATTCAGAAAACCATTCCCCATTCCCATTTGAGCCCCCATAGGGCTCAATGGGAATGGGGAAGGAGCTAATAACTGGCCCGCAGATTGCGGGCCCGTTATTAGCTCCATGGTCCCTTAACGGGTCCCGCTAAGGACGGCTGGTCAGACCAGCCGTTCCTGGTGGGTCCCGCTAAGGGACCTCGGAATGTGGCAGTAGGGGGTTAACGGCACCGGCATCCTTACCGTTGCCGTTAACCCCCTACCGCCAGGGTCAGAATGACCCCCCATGTCTCTTGTAAACTCATAATATTGAATCATTTAATGTCATTTCTCCTGTCTTGATCCTTAAGTTTTGCTAGCAAACCTGCAATGTTCCAGGAGACCAGAGAGAGCCCTTTATTGTAAGGCTCTATAGACAATTAATGTATTTCTCTCTGTTTGGGTAGGCAGGATTTTGGTGCCAATTGTGCCTAGAACTGTTGGTGTAAAACAGAGTTGGGGGCTTTGTGCAAAATAATATTAACATCAGGGGCAGGTGATTTTACCAAAGGTGCTGCATTTCCCTTACTTGTTGATTAAGGACTCCCTGCAGAGCATTGCAAGGAGACATTCAACTAGATCAGAATTAACTAGAGTAACCTTAATAATGTCATACATTGGATTTCTTAGATCTGAATATCTATAAAAAGACCTAATACCACAACGCACCTTGACATATCTAATCCAGTGGATAACCTTGTTGGTAAGTGTTCGGATGTTATAATGCATTGTTGGGCAGCTTTTTGACCATTGTGATGTGCAAAGTTTTGCTGTCGTCCCCCTGCTTAGAATGAAGTCCCTTATTTTCTCCAGGGTTACCAGAGGGAGCATTGTTAACGTTACTGTATCTGAAGTTCATTTGGTGACCTTTCGCGAGGATCTGATGTAGGGGATACATACAAAAGCTGATCTAATCATGGAGCAGGGAAAAGATTTTTGGACTGTCCAACACTTGCAACATGCTTTTTAAAGATATTATAATCTGGGAGCTCCATTTTATATTGACCATCCTCAAAGAATATGTTATTACTATGTTGTACTTCTATCCCGTGAGCTAATTTACATGTGATATAAGAATAGGAATCTGACATGCAAAATTGACCAAAATCATTGATTTCCATAGTTTGGGTGGACGTATTTCTACTCTTACTTACTTGGTCAGATGCTTTCTTGTTGGCTGCATATTCAGGATCATAGGCAAAGGGGATAAAATTTGTTAAAAAAATCAACCCCTTTAACAACACAAAATGTAACTCCCTCCCCCTCAGTCTCTTCAACTGACACCAAAATAGGAAAGTGAATCAGGCAAATTATGACATGAGTCGGAATGGATTTCAGCCAGCTGTCCAAACTGGTTGCCATGTTCCCTCTGATTAGTTCAGCTAATTTTAAAAGCATTTAAATGAGTTAGGCACACACTCTTACTGGCTTTTACTTAACGGTCATCCAGACTTCTTCTCGAGGTTGAGTGAGGAGGGATCTGGGAGATTCATTGATTTATTAGGATGAAATGGAGGATACATACTGTTCATTGGGTTGCTAGCATCAAGAAATTGAAAATCCACCAATAATGTCTCGATTTCAGTTATCAGTTAATTAACTTCCATTATTTGGCCTCCAGCAGTTGGTCTTTTTGGAAACCGGTTAAACACCCTGATTAAAACAGGCCTCTCTTTACCATGGTTGCAACAAAGCCCAAAAGCCAACGTCAAGAAAAAAAACTCCTTCTAAATATTCTTGTGTTATGTTAGCCAGACTTCTTAAGCACAGTTATGACCCAGGGGTATCTTGGTGCTATAGATTACCTAAGCCAGAACATTGGAGAGAAAAAATGAATAGGCAGGGGAGGAGGAAGGGCTATAAAAAGATGCGTTTTAAGTGCTTTCCGAAAGGCCAAATGATCAACAATGGTACGTAGGGTCTGCTGAAGAAGATTCCACAAATTCGGAGCCGTGACCAAAAACGCTTTCCCCCTCCTCATACAAGAACCACTAACAATTCAACAGAGGACTCTGATCAAACCTTTGCTCCTAAATTGCTAACAGCCAACCGCGCAGTTTAGGCACACGTTTCAGCACTGGCTCCTCTTGAAACCTCTGGCAGCGGTGAACAGGGGAGGCGTGGCCAAAGGCTGCTCATTCCTAATCCCAGAAAGGGCTGGCTTTTGGCCCAGCAGGGACTGCAGGAGGCAGATGTCGGCGTCTGAACCTCATAAGGTGTAGCTTTGGTACTTGACAAGGACATGGACGACTGAAGCTCCTGCCAGTGCATGCCTTCCAAGGCACTTAAGGGGTGTGCCGCAAAACTTCTCACTGCCACAAGGCTGGAAAATTGCCCCCTTCGAAATTTGTTGGTTTTGAACCTTCTTTCAAGTATACCCAAGTCACAGGGGAAGAAGCTCAGGTGTCCCATTCCCATGACAAGGAAAAGACGAAAGATCACCTGAAGGATCCCCTTCCTCAGTGGCTCATCTAATCGGCACTCTTTTTCCTCTTTCTCCAGGAAGAGATACTACCACTCCTGCTTCACAGGCGGTGTTAGACTATGATAAAGCCCCACCTTCCAAACAAGTATTGTTCCCAGCTAGCTAGTCCACGATATAACAGTGGGAAGAGTTCAGGCTTCAGGTGGTAACTGTCTTTACAAGGCTCCAACTCTGGCAACCCTGGCACATGTAATGGAACCAAGCCCCACTGCCCCATCTGAGGCTGGCTGACGCTCCTCTTCAATCCAGAAGCGAATGCCTACTGTCTCTGTTCTGACTTCTATTGTGGGAGCCACACCCCTACAGCGGTGCTTGTATCTGATACTCTGACACGTTTTCTTGGTGTCAGCTGCAACACCACTTGATGCTGACACACCTCTGGGCTTCCAATTAAGCCAACTTTACTCCAAATCAGGCCAAATTGCCAGCGAAGAAGGGACCCTATTTCTTATGTTAGCCTATGGACTCTGGCAAAGTGGAGGATTTTCCAGAGGGATTTTACAGGTAAGAGGATGTCTTAACTTGTCTGGCTGCAGACTTGCACAATACCAGTAGGCTGCAAACATTGCATGAGCTTGATTTCATGCTAACTTCAGAGGCAGCGCTCTGGACCTCTGGAGCAGTCTGCTCCCTTGAAGCCTGTGGTTCAGTATGACCAAACTGCTATCTTGGAACAGTTTCCCTTAAGGCAGACACTTCTATTTAATCCAGCTGTTGCTGAACATCTGAAGGCAGATGCAATGAAGGCCATCTTGACTCTGGGTTTGTACAGAGACCTTGCCAAGGAGTACTGTCCTGCTCCCATGGATCAAGGCTTCTTCTTCCTGCGCCCCGCCCCACCCCAGTGAATCTAAGGGTCCAGACGGCCACTGCATTGTTCAGGTTAAATAAATTCCCATTCTTGACTCCCCCGCCCCCTGTACAGGGAAAGCAAAATGCTGGATAATACGAGCTTCAATGATTTTTCACCAGGCAGTCTGCCACTGCAGGTTGTGAGCATGTCATGCACCATGCCTAAGTACACTCATGCCTCGCAGAATCTTCAGAGATGGAGGGGTTCACCTCTTCGTAGACGGTGGGAGGCTGTGGCATGCAAGATCTTGCAATCAGGCCTGCGCACAGCAGTGTGGCTGTCGTACTTCAGAGGCTTTTTTTCGACTTGGAATATCAGATATTTCCCAGACATCCCGATGAAATGTCAGAATGTACAGTTTGATGGTGACCACAAATTTGGATCCAATGCCTATGAGCCTCTGCGATGTTAAGTCTCCAGGGTCATGGTGAAATCACTTGGCTTGGCTATCTACCGCTTTCTGTCACTTCTTCGAGAGGTAGTATTATCAGCCCCTTTCCTCCTTTTAGCGATGGGGGCATGGGTCAGTTGCCATCTGATGGTAGGATTCGAGGTGCTCAAAGAAACAATATTTTGGCCCCCACAATGCTCTCCTCCCCTGGTTTGATTTTGAGGTATTTGTATAACGCACTTAACAAAATAAATCGTATGTAGCTGCAGATTAAACTAGCATCAAGCCCAGAGTTGAAAAAGACACTGCCACAGGTCAAAACAAACTGAGTGAACTAGATCCATTTTAGTGTGTCTCGCCTAATCCAGTTACTTGAAAAGGTGGGTTTGCAGCACCCTTCGGAACTGATATAGCGATTTAAGGGCCCTGATCTTCAGAGTAAGCCTATTCCATATTTTTGGGCCGTACACTCCGAATCTTCGACAAAGGAATTTCCAACTGCAATTTGTCGCTAGATCGCAACTGACTGGTTGTGTGGTACGTGGATAGGTACAGTGAACATAGGTTGTTTACACACTTATAAACTAAGCACAGAATTTTTAAATCTGTGCAATCCTTAACGGTAAATCAGTGTAAAGATCGGCGAAGATTTGAGATTTGTCCAGTACAGCTTTATGTAGGACTTTGTCCACTGTTATCCAGTGGGGATAGGTTAGCTCTGCATGTCAAGGAGTTGCTGCACACCACCTCGAGTGGTACAGGTCTTGTCCCACAGTTGGAATCCCATTCTTCCATTGCCCCCAACCACCCACCTTCTGGTTTTCCCCTAGCCCAGATAAACTTCTGTTGGAGGAGATTCTCCAGCTTCTGTTGAAGGCTTCAATCGAGCATGTTTGTGCCTTTATTTGTTGGGTGGTGGAGGACGGGGGCCTGACTCTCATCATGGATCTGCAGCTTCAAAATTTGTACCTGTGCGCAGACAAATTCACTATGGTCACCTTGGTCCAGATCCAGTTTCAGGTCCTGCCCTCTGGCCTTTCCCCAACTCCTAAGGTGTTCACCAAGTGTTTGGCTGTGGTGGCCACAGGCCTCGGAAGGGACAGGCTTACATGCCTTTCCCTATCTTGGCAACTGGCTCATTTGACTGCACACTCCAGATCTGGTGTCTGCCCACTTGATCCACATCTGCTATTTACTGCACAGCTGTGAATTGTCCGTGAACAAGAAGTGCCAGGTCATTTCCTCTCCGGCACCACAGTTTATTGGGGAGGTTATGGACATGCACTCAAGTGGGGCCTTTCCTCCTGGGAAAAGTTTGACAAACCTCCTTCAGTGCAAATCTACCAATATTAGCATTGGGTCTCGTCTTCCGCCTTTCTGTGTCATCTACTTATGGGTCTCCTGTACTTGTGTTTTTCCAAAGGCTGTCAGAAAATGAATATCATAATAATAAAGGGGCCTCAGTTTCAGGGTGAAATAACAGACTTTTTTTACAGGTCTTGCAACAAGTAACACATTAATTCTTGGGATGGGCCAGCAGAAGAAAACTGCTTAGGAGGGTGCCATTTTCGGCAGCATTGGCCTCACTTGGCAGTTTGTATGGATACATCACTGGAAAGGCTTGATTGCTCACCTTGGTGTGCTGATGTGAGTGTAATGTGGTCCACCATGAGGGAACTTGTGAACCTCCTGGAACTACAGGATGTCAGACTAGCCCTAGTTGCTTTCCATTTAGCTGCATGCGTCATGTTCAGGTTCTGTTGAACAGTGTGACTATGCATTACCTCAGCAAGAAGAAATGCGTCTGTGATTCTGTGCTCTGGAAAATGACATCTACCTATTGGCAGTCTACCCAGCTGGGAAGGAGAGGACGGTTGTGTAACTTTGAGTGGGTGCTCGTATTTCTCCCTTGAGTGGGACCTATGTAAAGAACTTCTGGGCAATATCTTTGCCTCTTACCAACCCCAGCAAAACAGAAAGGAGATGGCTGGAAGGTTTTGAATTCATCATAACCACGGGCACTGCTCTGGGCAACCCTACAGACCATCATTTCTCAGCCTGCTGGCCATTACAGAAGGGGAAAAACCATATGCAAATCAGGCTTTGTCCTACCCCAAAAGGGGCAGTCCATCCCGAACTGCTAGGTCACATCCCTTCTGCACGAGACCACAAGCATCCCCAGACATGTTTCAGCATTGTTGGGCGTCATCAATGAGGAGTAGCTTGGGTCTCTAGCCCCGGCAGACTCGGGACCCACTTCTGGGCATACCCGTCCCACTCGGGTGGGATCTAACAAAAATTGCTACCACAGCTACCAAGTCCTACAAAACAATGCAGTGAGAATCATTAAGCAAAAAACTGGGAATCCGCACATCAGCGAAGCCAGGAAAGAACTTCACTGGCTAAAAATTGGAGAGAGTCCAATTTAAGTCCCTCACGCTCACACATAGATGTATTTTTGGTAAAGCTCCTGCATATCTGAAAACTAAAATCATTCCATACAAGCCCGCCAGAGAGCTAAGATCAGCCGAACAAGAACTGATTGTGGCAGCTCCTTTCAGACTAAAAAACGGGGCGGGTAAATCCTTCCCTATAACCGTAGCAGGCCTTTGGAACAATCTCCCTGGCCAGATAAGGATGGAAGCTAACTACCAACGCTTTCGTAAAAAACTGAACACCCACATCTTTAAGTAACATGCATAACACAACCTGACCAGTTAAATATTCAGCTCTAATCTCTTGTGCTTCCTGTATTTTGTTTGTCATCCGTCTTTCGTGTTCTTGTCTCTGCGCCTCGACAGCTACCGGCGCAATACAAATAAATAAATAAAATAAATAAATAAATGGCTTGTTCTGGTGGCATGTTATCAGGCATGTCTGCACTCCCCTCTGTGGGGGCATGAAAGACATATTCTTTATACCCCCTCACTACACAGTTCTTGCAGGGACTGAGCAATCCATTTCCACCTCTCCAGTTTGTTGTTCCTGTGTGATATGTCAACCTTGTTTTGATGTTTCTCGTGGCAGGTCTGTTTGAGCCCATGCATTCTTGCCCTTTGAGGTTTCTCTGCCATAAGGTGATTTTCCTGGTTGCCATCACATCCAGTAGCCGCTCTTTAGGTTAAAGCTCCCCATTTGGTCTTCTCCATAGAGAAAGTGACTGAGTGCAAGGCTGTTTCTCCAGCATGGGGTCTGGCATGGATTCACATGCTCATGAATATTCCCCGTCGTCAGGCTGGGAATCCTCGGTAAAGAAAAAACCAGTATCAGTTTCGTTTCTGATCTGTCTTTCGTAGTAATAACCAATCACTGGTCTCTGCGTCATACTGACCACAGCCAATGACTGCCCTCTACCTAAGCACCGCCTCTGGCAGCCATCTTCAGATTTTTACCGCACGTTCATGTGTTGGGATCCTCGTGCGATTGCTCTCGAGCGTTAGTGCTATTTTTTCACGTTTTTTCTCAAAAACTTCGTTTTTTTCGGTCAAAAGAGCCTCAAGCTCCACCGACTCTCCATCCGATCAACGGGGACCCGTGTCGGATTCGTCTGCGCCCCTCAAGGGTGAAGATTTCGTCGAGCTACGCTTTTGGAGGACTACAGAAGCTTCTCAGGCCCGGACATGGCCCAGGAGAAGGGAAGCTCGACGCCCGGAAAGCTGTTCAGGGTCTGCCCTGGATGCCAGCTGCAGAACGTCTTTAAGGAGGACGAACACTCCTTTTGTCTCTACTGCTTACATGAGGACAAGACGCACGTGGAGAAGGACTGTGCGTTTTGCGGCAATATGTCGGAGCGGACCATGAAGGACCGGCATCAACGTCTCGCCAACTGGCTGGAAGGTAAGAGCCCGTCAGGCGAGAAGAAGAGGAAGAAATCCGAGCGGTCTTCTAAGACCTTTGAGGACGCCCCGGCGACGGGGGTCCAACACAAGGCCAAGCACCGCGAGTCCGCTGGCACCGGGAGCGCCGAACGGTCGGGCTCTACGGGCGCCAGGCAGGGCGCACCCTCCCCGGCACCTTCAGCCACGAGCCAACGCTCTGGGTCGGGTAAGAGGAAGGGCGAGCACCCGGCGAAGCTCCTGGAGAGGCCCCGGTCGAGCTCGAAGGCCCCATCGGAGGGGGAGCGAGGCAGTGTCCCCCCCCTCAAGGATAAGGCGGTGAGCGCACCTAAGGTGGTGAAGGCCTTAATCCATCCGGCCAAGCCCTCTATCGATACTGTCGCGGCGGCCCTGGCTCAGCCTGTAGAGGCTACACCAGTGGTGGCGACCTCGGGGCTCAGAGTCTCCCTGCCACCTCGGAGGGAGTCCTCTTTTGTGCCCATCGATAGGACCCCCGTGAAATCCCCGGCGGGGAAGAAAAAGGGGGGGCAGGGCGTCGTCGTAGATTCGGCTTCAACCTCGGAGGAAGAGCTGATCGAGGTCTTAAGCCACGGCCTTGGCGTGGAAGAAGACCGGCCCGTCGGGATGGATCCAGACGCAGGTGACGACGACATCGTCGAGGGTGCCGACGGGGCCCCTGATCGCCCGTCGGATTCCCCTCTGCCAGCGCCGCAAGACAACTCGGCGGCCATTTTGTTGGCTATACAGTCCTTATGCTCAGAGATAAGGACGAGACTACCGTTGCCGACGGTGGAATCTCTCCCATCGGGGGATCCTGAACCGGGACCTTCTGGTGTTCCCCCGCGCAAGAAAAGAAGGATTCACCCTCCGCCTCCTTTTCAGCCGTCGCGCCCCGTCCAGCCCTCCTCCCCGTCCACCCGAGGGGATGATACGGGGACTGACACGGCAGCGACGGGTACGGACGACGAGGTATACGACGAGGATCTACCGTCGTCACCTCCCACCAGGGCTTCTCCGCCCGACAAGATTGGATCGTTCCACTCCATTATCGCCAGGGCATCCGAGCTTTTCCAACTCTGCCCTGAGGAGAAGAAAAAGGAAGGATTCCTTTATCAACGGCGCGAGGCTAAGAGGAAGACGGTCCTCACGGTGCCTCTATTGGACGACATTTGGGATGAGGGCCTCGCCCTCCTCAAGAACCCTTCCACGACGCCAGCTAGAAGAGACCGGTACGAGAAGAAGTACCGGGTCCCGGACGCGGCCCCCCTGTGCCTCCGGGCGCAGCCTACCCCAGACTCCGTCGTCTCCGCGGCGGCCAGGAAGAAAGCGGGGGGGGGGTGCGGCCTCCACATCGACTTCCCCACCGGACGGCGAGGGAAAGAAATTGGACGCTATGGGACACAGGGTCATCTTGTCTGCAGCGACGACGATTAAAGCGGCCAACGCCTTGGCTATCGTGGCTCGCTACGACAGGGAGCTATGGTACAAACTGGCTCGCCTGCTGGACTTCCTACCGGACGACAAGAGGGCGGATGCCCTGGAGATCCTACAGGAAGGTGAGGTGGCGTCGGACCACGCCATCACTATTGCGACGGACATCGCCGACACTGGGTTTCGCCAGTTGGGCAACGGCGTGTGCCTTAGGCGGCGTGGATGGCTCAAGGCTACGGACTTCCGTCAAGACGTACAGACCAGAGTCCTGGACATGCCGTTCGATGAGAACAACCTGTTTGGGAAAACAGTGGACGATTCCCTTCAGGCCATTAAAGCGGACACTGAGACGGCCCGGGCCCTTGGGGTTCTGCAGCAACGACGGACGCCCTTTCGGAGCAGCGGAGGCAAGGGCGCCTCCAAAGGTTCCGGCGGCGGTTTCTCCACCTACCGTCAAGCGGCCCGCTCGTCGTCTCAGGAGGCCTACAGACGACGAGGCAAGTCTGGCGGACCCCGCTGTCATCGCCAAGGAGGTCAAGGCGGCAAAGCCTCGTCGAAACAGGATTGAACCAGCCGTGGGGTCGGGCCCCCACCGAAGCACCCCGGTGGGAGGCCGGCTGGCGAGCTTCGTCAGCGTGTGGGAGTCCATCTCCACCGACCGTTGGGTGCTGGACGCCTTAGCCCGGGGCCACGCGCTCGAGTTTCAAAGAAGGTACCCGCGCGTCCCCCCCGTGGCCAGGAAAGAGCTTCACGTCCCTCAGCTTCTCCTGGAGGTAAAGGCGATGCTCAGGAAGGGCGCCATCGAAATCGTCCCAAAGAGGCTTCGGGGCTCTGGAGTTTACTCGAGATACTTCCTCGTGAAGAAGAAGAGGGGAGGATGGCGCCCCATCCTAGACCTGCGACGTCTGAACAAGTTCATCAAGGCGCAGAAGTTCCGGATGGTCACCCTCCAGCACGTCCTGGGTCAGCTGGAGGAAGGAGACTTCCTGTCGTCGTTGTATTTGGAGGATGCCTACTTCCATATTCCCATCCTAAAAGGGGCACCGAAAATTCCTCAGGTTTGTGGTCCAAGGGCGTCACTACCAGTTCAAAGCCCTCCCCTTCGGACTACGGTCGGCACCCAGGGTATTCACCAAGTGCCTTGCACCGGTGGCGGCGCAGCTGCGCCGCGAGGGGATCCACGTCTACCCCTACCTGGACGACTGGCTCATCCGAGCCAAGACACGGGAGCTCGCCGTGGAGCACACGGCAAGGACCGTCCAACTTCTCACGGACCTGGGATTCTCCGTGAACTACGCCAAGTCCCACCTGGTACCCGCGCAAAACGCACTGTTTCTGGGAGCGAAGCTCGACACAGTGTCCCTTCTGGCCTCCCCGTCGGAGGAAAGGACCAGGTCCATCCTGGGCAAGGTACAGCGGATGTTGGTTTCCGACGCGGCCAAGGTGAGGTCCATCAAGTCCCTCCTCGGAATGATGTCTTCTTGCATCTACCTCATTCCCATGTGCAGGCTCCGGATGCGCCCGTTGCAGGAGTTCCTGGACGCGCGCTGGATCCAAACGACGGGCGGCTTCGAGGAGAGGATCACACTCGACGAGAGTTTCCGCCGAGCGGTCCGGTGGTGGGGCACCCGCGCGCATCTGACGGCGGGCATGGACTTCCAGACCCCAGACCACCAGGAGACAGTGACCACGGATGCCTCCCTGGAAGGGTGGGGAGCGCACACCGAAAATCTGCACGCGAGAGGCCTTTGGCTCCCGACGGAGAAGTCCCTCCATATCAACGTCCTGGAGCTCCGTGCAGTGTTCTGGGCCCTCAGGTCCTTCCTTCCGTCCCTCAAGGGCAAGGTGGTGAGGATCTTCACCGACAACACCACCACCATGTTTTACATCAGGAAACGGGGAGGAACCAGGTCCCCAGCACTGTCCAAGGAGGCGCAGGACCTGTGGCATTGGGCTGTCGCCCAAAGGATGTTTCTGGTGCCGTTTCATCTGGCAGGGATAAAAAAACACCATCGCCGACTCACTCAGCAGGGGCTGCGCTCGTGCCACGAGTGGGAACTACGGCAGGATCTAGCGGATCACCTCTCCCGATGGTGGGGCACACCCCAGATCGACCTGTTCGCGACGGCGACGAACTCCAAGTGCCGGAGGTTCGCCAGCAGGTTTCCCCAGGCGAGGAGCATGGGCGATGCTTTCTCGCTCCCCTGGGAGGGCCTGTTCCTCTACGCGTTCCCTCCTTTGCCACTGCTAATCCGGCTCGTCAACCAGCTCAAGAGGTCACGGTGCAGGATGATCCTCGTCGCACCTGCGTGGCCGAGGCAGATATGGTTCCCGGACCTTCTGGACTTGTCAGCGTCCCCGCCAATCAAGCTGCCGGTGGACGCGGATCTACTCTCCAGGGATGGAGGCGCCATCCTCCACCACGACCCGAAATCGCTGAACTTGCAGGCCTGGCTCCTGCAGCGCTAGAGTTTGGAGGATACGACATACCGGCCGACTGCAGAGAGGTTCTTGCAAAGGCCAGGGCGTCCTCGACTCTTAAATGCTACGGACACAAATGGAAGAGGTTCTCTGTCTGGTGCCACGCACAGAAGATTAACCCTCTACGGATTACGGCTCCCCAGGTACTGCCGTACCTGCTGACGCTGGCCAAAGCTGGACTGGCACACCCGTCCATCAAGATTCATCTTGCTGCGATCTCCCGATACACCAGAACCACGGGGCGGACGTCCTTGTGGTCTCATCGTCTGGTGAAAGAGTTCATGAAGGGACTGTTCAGATCGTTCCCGCCGGTGAAGTCCGGCCCCGGCGTGGGAGCTCAACGTGGTGCTGACCAAGCTCATGGGACCTCCGTTCTAGCCTCTGCACTCGGCCCCGTTGAAGTTTCTGTCGTGGAAAACAGCGTTTCTTGTGGCCATCACCTCCGCACGACGGGTGGGAGAGATCCAGGCCCTTTCCTGCAAGGCCCCGTACTTGACTTTTCACGACACAAGGGTAGTGCTCAGGACGCACCCCTCCTTCATGCCCAAGGTACCGTCGGACTTCCATCTCAACGAACCCTTGGTGTTGCATGTGTTCTTCCCGTCGCCTTCGTCGCCGGCTGAGAGGACTTTGCACTCGCTGGATGTGGCTAGAGCGCTGAAGTTCTACGTGGACCGCACGAAGTGTTTTCGGAAGACGTCACAACTCTTTGTGAACTTTGGACCTGTCAATCAGGGGAAGGCTCTCTCGAAGGCTTCCATTTCCAGATGGCTCTCCGGCTGTATCATGTACTGTCATCGGTTGGCAAACCGACCGCTGCCTGGCCGTCCGAGAGCCCATTCCACCAGAGCGATCGCAGCTACCACGGCGTTCCTTTCTGGTGTGCCCCTGCTGGACATATGCAGGGCTGCTACGTGGAGGTCGACGCACACCTTCACGAAATTCTACTGCGTCGATCGGGATTCCAGGGAGGAGTCCAGGGTCGGCCAAGCAGTGCTGCGCAACCTGTTCGCCTGAGGTGAGCCTGGTGAGGAGGTAAGATGCTTAATGTTGAGTTTGATGTAATGCTTAATGTTGAGCCTTTGCCACCTCCCGTGGTTGTGCATGTGTGTACTGCTATGTATTCTTTATTCATGAGCATGTGAATCCATGCCAGACCCCATGCTGGAGAAGGAACAAGTTACTTACCTGTAACTGTTGTTCTCCAGCATGGGTCTGGCATGGATTCACATGCGAACCCTCCCGCCTACCCCTCTGCGGCTCTTCACTTGGTCATACTGCCACTTCACGTGCTTCCAAATCTGAAGATGGCTGCCAGAGGCGGTGCTTAGGTAGAGGGCAGTCATTGGCTGTGGTCAGTATGACGCAGAGACCAGTGATTGGTTATTACTACGAAAGACAGATCAGAAACGAAACTGATACTGGTTTTTTCTTTACCGAGGATTCCCAGCCTGACGACGGGGAATATTCATGAGCATGTGAATCCATGCCAGACCCATGCTGGAGAACAACAGTTACAGGCAAGTAACTTGTTCCTTATCCTTCCCAAGGTCGTCAGACGTTCACTTGTCATACAAGATCAGTCTTCTTGTCTTCTACCCAGCATTGAATCCTTCTACGACGGAGGAGAGGCTTCATCGTCTAGACCCCAGCAAGTTCTCAGCCTCTCTGTTACTCTGACCAGTTGATTGTTGGTTTTACTGGTGCTCAGTAATAGCCACTAAGAAGACTGTCCAGTGGATCCCACTTTAACTTTCTAAATGCTACGTTCTGGCTGGTAAATGGTGCCTGAGGATCTCTGGGCCCATTTCATCCAGGACCTTCCACCTATGGCTGCATGCATTTTTCAAGCATTACTTCCCATCTGGTTAGGTCAGGACTCATGCTTTGCTTGCATGGTGTTTCAGAGTTTTCTGGTGAAAGTATTCATCCCTGGCTCGCCTCCTTTTCTCTCACCTCTAGGTCCTGTACTGCTTTGCAAGCCTTTTTAAGATCAGTTATCTGTGAGAAGAATGAATTCCAAATTCTTAGTCCATTCTCCCACAGATTCCACTTAGCTCTCCAAACCTACCTGCCGTTGTAATGTCAGCAATTCTGTGGTCCCTCAGCAGCTGAGTTGGAGGAACATTTGGTGCAACTGAAGTTATGGCTAGAGATAGCCCACATCTTTGGGGCATATTCTTCTGCAGAAAATGCATATTTCTTATGAACAAACTTATGAACAAACTTTCAAAAATCTCCTCCAATTTTAGAAATCACCTGTAGATTTTGACATGTTTGACAGTTGCAGATTTCACCCATGTACATTTGGACTTTCCGACTGCAAAAATCTGAATACAAAATTCTGCGGATGTTCACAAAGTTTTCCTTCGATTTGAACTACCTTTAGTTATGGGGCAAAGCTGGCTCCATATATACCACTTCTATCACATCCAGAAGCATGAGCGCAAACCACACAGAGCACAACCAACAGTGCAACACGGTGCATCCTCTGGTGGTTACAAGATCTTTAGAGGCCATACTGATGATAGAGTATACATTTCCAAGATGAGTTATCTGTGTGAGGAAGGACTAATGCATAAGAAAGGACATTGCCAAAGGTAAGTAGCTTGTGCTTCTGTTGTGTTTTTGTGCTCCAGTCACTTGGACATATTTCAGAAATATGTACGTGAAAGACTTTTTGAACTGTAGTGTCACAAAAAGTAAACGTTTAAACAATACATCAGTGAGGCGGGACCTTCATTTAGGAAATGTTGCAGGGGTTTAGTTTACTGATGTGATTCATACAGAAAAGTAACCAGTGCAATAGTAATTGAACTGTTCAAACATTAGATGATTTTGATAGCTGCAAAACAATGTAGTTGACCTGATCCAAGCATCGCCAAAAATCAGTGTGAGGGTTCATTCTCTGCAGGGGGGCAAATTGGGGACAGTAAATTGATCACCTACCACCCAACATTACTTCTGCTTGGCCACTACTGTTTCAACGTTTGAGTACTTGAGAACCTCTAACAGGGAAAGGTTTAAATCCTCTTACCATGAAGATGCTTTGTGTTGGAAGATTTATTTTGAGGGACATAAAAATATCTGTTATGGCAAACAAAAATGGACTTTTCCATATTTTTCTAGTTTGTTATGAAAGTGGTTAAAATGCTCATTACTAATGTTACCCTCTCCCATCCCTCTGATTTTTTCCATCTATTTTAGGCTGCTCTGGTAACACTATGGAATGTGATGGTGGTCAACAATTGGCAAGTTTTCTTGGATGCCTTTTCTAGATACACAACTCCGTAAGTTTTCCCATTCTTCATATTCCTCTGTTCTTAATATATCTGATAACTCCTTTCTAATATTGCTCCACTCGATAACAGTTTTGTCTGGAGCAAAATTGAGTTGGTGTTTGAATGGGTGTGCAAGAAATAGAGTTGGGGACGGAATATGTTTGCAGTAAGCTCCCAGAAGCTTTTTTTTTTTTTAAATTAAAATGGCATTTGCATTGTATGAGTTAACTAGAATCTGGCAGTGCATTTAACACGAAAGGAACCACAGTATTTGGGTGTTCCACTGTAAGCATGGAGTAAAGATCTTCTTTTCAGTGCAATGGTACCTTTCACCCCTTTCACAGTTGATGTGTTGATTCACTGCTAGCTGTGGAAGTTCATCGCAACATAGTGGCCATCTGCACTCAATGCTCTCCCAAGAGCCATCTATAGAGTTTTACTCTGATCGGTCCAGACAGGTACCAGTCTTTTGCAATATCTACAGCTGGTATTACTTTCCTGGCCAATCCTGCGAGTAACCACCAGCGATATCAGATAATGGGTTCTTTGTCTACTCCTCCAATAACCAGAATGTAAAGCAGCAAAATCTTTTTGTAGTTGTATTTATTGAACATTGGGGATCTAATTGCTATCAGAAATGCTACACCTAGAAAGTAATAAGGACAACGGAGGCAGTGCCTGGGTAATGGAGCCTTTACAATACAAATGAGTAATAGATGAGCATATCAGTTGCTGAATATGTAGCTCTAATAGGACACAGGCCGGGATCAGAGACAAACATACATCAATAAGATGCGCGTTATAGGGCTAGTGCCAAATCATGTGAGTAATGTACGTCTTTACATTTTGCACCTAAGTATGTAACATTATCAGGAGGGGTCGACTGGGAAAAGTTCATGAGCAGGGCCACCTGGGTGAGGGGCACCCCTTATTTGGCTAGAAAGGGTAGCTTGGGGCTGATCTTAAATGGCTCCAGTAATAGGCTGGATTTAATGACCAAAGGGTAGCATTCCAGTGGAAGGAGGCCACGCTAAGAGAAGAAGCATAAGGGAGAGCATGGGACTGGAAAGGTTGAGGAGAGTAGAGAGAGATGCAGTCGTTAAAGTAGAAGGGGCAAGACCATGGAATTGTAGACTAGTGGTAGGGGATTGAAGAGAGCATGATTTTGTAGGGGAAGCCATGTAGCCTGATGTCAAAGAGTAGAGGGGTTTGAGACCAAGAGGTAGTGTCGAACATTAGTCCAATTTGTGGAGTACAAAGGTTGTTTTGAGTGTTTTACCAAGTAATGGCCAAGGTCTGGGTCAATTTACTTTATATAGAGAATACTCTTCCCGGCATTGGTGGAAGTTGCTATAGTGAATGGTTGGAGTTTTGGGTCGCTGACAGTGAGGACCTCAGTGCTGCATGCTTTGGGTGATCGAGTGAGGAGATAAAGAGGGAAAGCGATTGAAAAGTGGGGTTGGCATTTAGGAAGGAGAACAATGACTTGTGTCTTGGAGGAGTTTAACATCAGACAGCGTCGAGCAAGACCATCAGATGGGAGGGAAATGTGCAAACGATCTGGGTGTTGTTGGCAATTAAAGTCCCAAGAAAAGATGTGCCTTTCCCGGGAGGAGGTGTAGATAGAAAAGAGGAGGGTGCCGGGGTCTGACCCTTGGGCGAACAGCCACAGGGAAACTCCAGTAGGAAGGAGTTTGTTGGAGGTGGTGTTGGTTCCATGACAAGGATTAGAAGCAGTCAGAGCGGTAAGAAGCCACTCAATCAAGTGAGTCCACAGTGTCAAAGATTGTAGAGATCAAGTAGCATGGGGATGGAGCAGATGGGGGAGTGTTGAGCAGTTAGAAAATCAGAGAGGTGGGTGAGGGTGGTTTCTTGATTGGAATGAAATGCATCAACGAGTAACTGGTGTTTGAGGCAGTTGACAATTCAGTTAAAGACTCCTCTTGCGAGTATTTTAGTGGTGGGGGATTATAGACGTGTCTGTCTAAAGAGGTACTGTTAGTGTCGGCAGTGGCGTTCTTAATTGTGGGCATGGTTACGGCTGTTTTTGTAGCAGGTATGCAAAATACTTGTGAAGAGGGCGACATCTGAGAGGGAGGAGAGGTAAAAGGAGGGGGCGGGTTTAAGCCCTTCAATTGTTTTTGTGCGACAGGCACAATGGGAGCACAGACTGGGTTAGCAGAGCAGACATTTGGTAACAGTTCAGAGAGGTGGAGGGGGATAGTGTGTAATATTGTGGAAAGACTTGGAGTAACAGGAGGTAGACGTTTGGAGATGTTGGGAATGCTAAGACTGTGTACAATTTTTTTTTGGAGGCAAAATAGTTAGCGTAGAGAGGATAGGTAGCATTGTTTTTGAGGGATGGTAGCATAATAATAATGTATAATAATTTGTTTTTTATGTAGCTCTTTAATCTAAAGCGTATAGCCTGGAGGGTCATAGAACGTCTGTGTTTGTGAGCAGAGAATATGTGGTCATTCTAGGAAGAGGATTCGGCAGAGCTGAGTGGTAGTGAGGACAAGGGGAGCGTATTTTTAGGCAGTGAGTTTGGGAGTGATCTTTAACCAGTGATGTAGGTGGAAAACCTATGGTTTATAGACTAGCACATCCACAACTTATTACATTTACTCCCTGGAAACAGGCGAATACTCCCAGCAAAATATAGGACCCTTCAGCATGCTTCCACCCATACAGCTATAGGCGGACATGTTCAGATCAGTCGAATAGCATGTTCGCTAGGGAGGTACAAATGAGTGTGGCTTTAAAATCGTATCCATACCTAAGGAGGCAATACCTGAACGCCCCATTTGTTTCTAGAGGTATACGTTCTGTAGAAGGTATGCTCTTTTGTGTTTGAACTGATGACTTGATAGTTACTTCCTTAGTATCTACGTATCTCTTTAGAGCTTGGTTGAGGTGGTTGAAAGTTTTGAAAACCGCAGCATAAAGGTGCTGATTGATGGGAACAGTCTTAATGTTCTGATGGGATTGCTTTTAAAATGAATTGCTGTATTGATTGTCTATTTATTGTATGTATTGTAAGGGTGCAGAAGTAAGACTCTGACATGGAGGGGGTCATCATGGTTGTTAAAGACTTTTATTAATATGAGAAAAGGAAAAGAAAACCCTATCTCGCTCTAGGTCTGAGAGGGGTCTGCCTACCTCAACAAAAATACTAATTACTAAAAATAATTGGAAGGGGCTTCCCCTACAGAAGCAGTGAAGACACTGTATTTACAAAGATGATTTTATGCTCTATGTGAGAAACCTGAAGATATTCTCCCACCTGCTCCCCCTGGATCTTCCAATCAGGTGGCCAGGGAAGGGCCATCACTTTTGGATATCAACCCTGGGGGTGGACAAGCGAGGGAGGATCATGGGGGATTATGAGGAGAATACCCAAGTGTGAGACATGGGTTTCCCCCTCATCCAATTATATACCAACCCACTCTCCATCAGCCCTAATGGGGTATTTTCAGTCACACCACATCTTTCCCTCCTCATTTACAGCAAGTACTGGGATGAGGAAGAGGTGACTGAGAATAATGAAGATTGCCCATAGAAACAACATAGGAATACAAAGGGAAGCCTACCATGGAACACCTTTGAATTGCCCCACTAATAGTCAGGCAAGGTCAGGCACTTTTCTTCAACTGTGCACACCCGACTCCAATTGACTCTCACCTGCACTATGTAAAGGGTGATTTTAGTCAGCCTCGTTTAGCGATCTGGGGTTTATGGATGGCACAAGGAGGCCAAGGAGCAGAAGGCTGCCAGGAGAGGAGCTCAGAAGTGCGGGATGCCGAGACACTGGCCTGGTGTGTGTGAAGGACTGCAGCGTCGCAAGGGAGACGTGTCTCCAGGGAGATGGGAGCTGGACGGAAGGCAGTCTATCGGCCTTGTTTAGGCCAGTGCTCGTTCCCCTGGGACGTCTGCGGGTTGCAGGTCTGTCTGAGGGGCAGGTAGTGAGACCCTGACCTCGACCCAAACATGACCTGCTCGCCGGTGCTGCACTACTGTTGATGAGTTTTGTGAACTAAAGAGAAACTCTGTAGCGTGCAGGGAGCCGGAGCGTGAGCAGGAGTGCTGTGAAAGGAAGAGTCCGGTGAGCGAAAGTTGAAAAAGAAAGCAAAGTAAAGCGAAAAAAGATAAAGGCAAAGCGAAGCAGGCGAAAACTTGAAAGCAGCAAGAGAAAGAAAGCGGAATGTCAGAAAAAGTGTGCTAGAGCAGCAGAAGTAAAAGCAGATAAGAGGGGGCGCGAGTAACTAAAAAATAAGGAGAGGGGCACAAGCGACCCGAAACAGAGACAGTAAGAAGGAAAATGGACAAGGAAGAGAGGGTGAAAGTAAATTGAACATCAGAAAAGGGTGCAAGCGACCCAAAGGAAACACAGTGGGTGCAAGAGAGCACGGTAAGAAAAAAAGGGGGTGCAAGAGAGCACAGTGAAAAGTAAAGAGAAGTGTGCAAGAGGCACTGACAGGTGGAAAGAAGGTGCAAGTGTGCACGACAGAAAAAGATGTGCAGGGCGCACAATAAAGTAAAGAAAGGACGGGGTGAAAGAGGCACAGAAGAGGAAAAGGTGCCAGAGAATGAGAGGGGTTAATGGTCAGATTGGTCGCACCTGGGAGGAGCAAAGAACCTTGGGTTCTCCAACATCTCTGATACTACCCACATGAAATAACTGTACAGTGAAAGGTACATCCTGACAAGAGAAACTTTTTGTTTGTGTGAAACTTGAGGCCCCTAGACTTGGGGAAGGGAACCCCCCGAGAGGCCTAACAGGAACTGTCTTTTTATTTGGAACTGGAAGGCTCGAAGCTTGGGCAAGGGAACCCCAAGAGACCCATAGACCTCGTGAACTTTATTGATTTGGTGCAAGAGCCCTACGTGGAAGGATCCAAAGGCAACACTTTTGAGTTGAGATATTTTGAACTGGCAGAACAACAGCTATTGGTAAGAGTACCTGAAACCAACTGTGGGTTTCATTTTTCTTTTGAATCACCATTTTTCCTTTGAGAAGATCCCCGATCACATTTAGTTTAACAGTGAGGGCAAACCTATGTTTGGACACAGATGAACTTAGGTTTTGGACTTAAGGATATCTATGGCCCTTATATTCTTCAGTTGAGGGAACAACCCCCTTAGATGTATGGCCAGATAGGCATTACACCAACCCCAATAACTTTGATAATAAAGGTTTTCAAACTGTTGCTTTTGAGTCTGTTTCTCCCGATACCATGCCTGTCTCACATTTGCTGTTTATTTGTATCTGTGATGTAATGTCGATATGATAAATAAAGGAACGATTAGTAGTAAAATTGTATCTGTTTTGGAGTTAAAATATAGGTTTACACCATTCAAACGTTTTACTCCCAAAATAGAGTAACGTACTCCCACTTCAAAACCTCATCTGCAACCATGGCTGCAATACACACAAATGAGGATTGGAGGGAAAGTTGACTCTCCCCCTCCATGTGTGGGGGAGATTCTTAAAACCCTTAAACTTTGTATTTGGTGTTTCAGGAATTAGGTCCTCTGCCTCATCATTGTACGCTCTTTGCAGACTTCTCCCTCATCCTTCAGTGTCTTCCACCACTTAAGGGTGAATGAGTGTATTATTTAATACATTGAATAGATTGCAGAGCTAACTTTCAGAAGGTGCTGGTCAAATCTTAGATGGTGGAGGAAATTATCCAAATCAAAGGGTCTGAATTTTGTGAAAGGTTAACTTTGTAAGGGGACATTCATTTTTATATTTTTTTCAAATAGGAATTTACATTGGACAGAGTGGGGAGGAGGAGCAAAGTTTCCTTGGTTGCAAGGGCCTTAAAGCCCTGAAGAAGATGGCCTCAGTTTTTGTGATATAAAATTGTTGCCGACACTTCTGCTGCTTGGGACAATATAACATCATCTACAATTAAAGATGAATTGAGTTTTCTACTCCCATGTTCTTCACCATGGACAAAAAGTGACGAGGGAACTACAGTAGTTCTGGAGATAGACCTTTCCTTTTAAGACACACTGTGCCTCATTACAAGTATGCCGGTCCGGAAATAGCAGTGCCACCTTTTTCTGGTCCGGCATACTCTGAGTTGCGATGTCGCTAACACTGTCACCGCAAGTGACATACCGTAACCGGCAACACTGTGACCGGAATCTGTGGCAAAACCGCGTCAGCCATGCCTGAGACACCGGCATGGCATTGGTATGTGCACATTCCGAACACCACGTACACGGAAACACTGTCATGGACATGTCGGTAGCACTGTGATTCCCGCGCCCCAAACGCCGGCATTGCGGACCAAGTGTTAACTAGAGTCAGGTGTCCAGAAATAGCCCACAGGTGGCCCAAATCAGCCCATGTGGCCACCATGAGCACTGCAAAACCCAAAAGGACCACTCCCACAGCCGAAACCCCTTCCATTACTACCATGTTTGCAGTAGCAGTACTGGAGGTGGAGGCCCTCGGGCCTACAACTTGAAGAGGCAGAAGATGCGGCAAAGGCACTGGAGGAGGAGGAGGAGGACGACGACGACGACGACTATCATGGCCCTGCAAAACAACAATGGCCAGCAGTTTGCAGCCCTCATGCATAAGGCCCACACTCGTTAACCCCTTAACTGCCAAGGGGTCGTCCCCCCCCGTGCCAAGGTCTTTTTTGGTGATTTCGGTATGTCACCATTCAATCCCTTGTAACTATTGTGTTACATGAGATATCTCTGCTAAATTTGTCAACTTTTCTTCCCACCTGTAGGTGGTCCTAACGCCACCAACAAATCCTAGTTTGCTGTAGGGGGCTGAGAGAAAATAACCAAAAAGGGAGAACATTTTGGGTTTTTTCAATAAATGCCAATAAAATGATGTACAAATAAGCCTGTGGTTTTTTTCCTTGTAAGAGCTAGGAACAAATGGTTTGCTGTGCTGAATTTGCCACCTTCCAGGCTTCCAAGAACAGGTTGAGTGGAAACCAAAAAAACATATTTTGATATGGTTACCAGCAGTTTTGTGAGAGGCGATTTTCGCCTTTTCTTCCAATAGGAAATGTGTGGACGGAATGGAAGAGGAGGTTAGGAAAGCTGAATGGGAAGACAGAAAGGCATACATTTCTGAAAAGTAGACAACATTTCAAGTTTAGGAAGGGGTGATTTGCGCAGGTCATGCAACAACTATGTAGGTTAAAGTTCGATAGTTTGGGGAAAAATTGGGAAAATGACAGATACAAAAGGTATGTGGTGGACATGGGTGGCCCTGTCAGGCAATGGCTTCTGTGAATTTTGAGAAAACCTCAACCAGGCTACATTCCCCGACTCTTCAGTTAGGAAATCAGTACATTTTTTGTGATGTTTCACAAAACGAGCAATAACACAAGGCAAAAACTGAGCCATGTTACACAGGCTTTTTTATGCTTACAGCCTGAACAGACGTACTTGGCATGTGTAAAGTAAGGAAAACAAATGTGGTAAGGAATGGCATGCATACACTTTGTTAAACAGAACAGGTAGACCTTTTGAAGGGTTGGTGACTTGTGCAGGTAACAAAAGTGTATAGTGCCTAAAGCAGCGACTAAATGTAGGTCACATTTGGAAAACGAAAGGGTTGTGTGCCAAAGTGCAGCAGCAAATGTTCGAAAATGGTATGAAAATCACGCACACACAACAAATGTCCTACCTTCTCACGTTCCCAAGTATGTCCCGACAAAAAAAGATACCTCACATGTGTGGGTACACCTACCTGGGCACAAAAGGAAAAGACTTAACCACTGGTAACCGCAAGTGTTTCAGCAGAGCAGACTTTGCAGGAATTTGCTCTTGTGGACAACCTACAGATTTGGGTCTGGGGTGTTGCAGCCACCAAGAAAAACAGGGAATTCCATGCACTTGCGAAAAGAAGACACCCGTGGGAATCCACAGAGGTGTGACTTGCTTGAATCGCCTCAGAATTTATTACACACAATCCCTGGCAAAGTCTGAAATTTGGAGAAAAAAGACATATCCCTCTGCCCACCCACCAAAACACACCGCCAACAACACATGTCCTACCTTCCCGCATTTCCACAGGTGTCCCGGCGAAAACAGCACCTCACATGTGTGGGTGCACCTACCTTGGCGCAAAGGGAAAAGGCTAAACCACTGGTAACCCAAAGTCTTTCGGCTTTGGGAGACGCTGTAATGCAGGCCAGCCAGAATTCCAGGATGGTTGGGGATCATGTACCTGGCCTTGGGCACCCGTCTCAGAGGTGGGATGACCATCCCCAAGTTCAGCGGCAGTCCCAGGAAGCCCTGGCAGGGTCCCCCTCCCTTCCCGGAGGTAAATTCTTTAACGCATCCCAGCCAGAGCTCCAGGATGGTCGTGAGTGATGTCCCTGGCCTTGGGCACCCATCTCTCATGTGGATCGATCATCCCCTAGCCCAGCCTGGAGCTCTGGCTGGTCTGCCTTACCGCCCTTCCCTCTGGGGAAGAACGGGGATGCTGCCGGAACTGCCAATGGACGTGGGGACGGTCGATCCACATGGGAGACACCCACCCAAGGCCAGGGACATCACCCCCCACAAATCCTGGAGCTCTGGCTCGGCTGCGTTACAGAATGGGGACCCTGCAGGGTCTCCCTGGGACTCTGCAGGGGCTCGCGCCGAGTAACGCAGCCCAGCCAGAGCTCCAGGCTGGGCTTGGGGATGGTCGACCCACATGGGAGAGGGGTGCCCAAGGCCAGGGACATCACCCTGACCATCCTGGAGCTCTGGCTGGGCTGCTTTACAGATTTTACCTCCGGGAAGGGATGGGGACCCTCCCCAAGCCCCCTGGGACTGCAGTTTGGCTTGGGGATGGTAGACACACATGTCCATCACCCCTAACTGTCATGGAGTTCTGTCTGGGCTACGTTACAGCTTTCCCCCCGGGGAAGGGATTAGCACACTGTCGGGCCTACCTGGTGGGGAAACGCTGTAACGCAGCCCAGCCAGAACTCCAGGACAGTAAGGAGTGATGTCCCTGACCTTGGGCATTCGTTTCCCATGTAGCTCTACGGTCCTCAAGCCCAGTAGCAGTCCCAGGGAGGCCCGGCAGGGTCTGAGTCCTTTCCCAAAGGGAGAAGCTATAACGCAAGCCAGCCACAGCTCCAGGCTGGTGGGGGGTGATGTTTCTGGCCTTGGATGGCTGTCTCCATGTGGGTCGACCTTCCCCAAGTCCAGCGGTAGTTCTGGGATGCCCCGGCAGGATCCCCATTCCTCCCCGGCCGTGACATCTTTAACGCAGCACAGCCAGAGGTGCAGCCTGGGCTTGCGGACTCTCAACCCACATGGGAGAAAGTCGCTCCCAGGGAAACACCAATGTTACGCTGGCATGGGGGCCCATTTGTGGGCTAACCCTGCAATTGTCTGAGTCTACCAAAATACCTAACCATACGGCCAACTCTCGACCACACCACCCACAATCCAGCCCCAGCCCCACCCACCCCACTGACAATGGGCCCTAACCGTAGAATAATAGTACTCGAAAAACGGTGCAGCTGCTCGCATAGAAAAAGCTGTAAAGGAAACAAAAAACATTTGTGAACTATAGCCAGCCCAGCAAAAACAAATCATAACTACTACTCTCCGATCATGGCCCCCCTTTCAAGCCATCCCTGGTGGTCTACCACCAGTAAAAACACGTGCCCCTTCCTAGGGACAGATTGCACTAGCAATGTGCCCCCAGGGAGGGCTACATGAGACCCCCCCTCCATTTTGGGTGGAGGGGAGAGGGCCACCCCTCTTTCCATTACAAACATCTGTGGTGGTTTAGTTACACCCCCCCCACCCCTAACTCATGTATAATTTTATAATGTTCTTTCTGTTTTGCCCCTTCCGTTGGGGCATATGGGCACATTAGTGTGTCCATCTATGTCCAAGGTGGCCAGAACATACTGCCCCATGCATTGGGGGGGCCATTCCAATGTTTTCTGGTGGCCCTCTCCCCCACTCCCCAAATGGATATGGGGGGCATCTCATGTACTCCTTCCTAGGGGCAGATTGCACTAGCAATCTTCCCCCAGTGAGGGCTACATGAGATGCCCCCCATCCATTTGGGGTGGGGGGGAGAGGGCCACCCCCCTTTCCACTAAAAACATCGATGGTGATTTAGTGGCCCCCATACCCCCACCCAAAACAAGTTATTTTATTTTTCTGCCCTCAGGGTGGGGAAAACGTACTGCCCAGGCTTGGTGGGAGGGGGAGGGGAGGGCTGTGGCAAGATTTCTGATGCCCCACCACCTCAAATGGATGGGGGTATCTCATGTACCCCTTCCTAGGGGCAGATATCTGCCTCCAGGGAGGGCTACGTGATGCGCCCCTCCTTCCACTTGGGGTGGGGGGGGAGAGGGCCAACCCCCTTTTCATTATATCTGATCACTGGTGGTTTAGTGCCCCCCCCTGCCACTCCCTCATCCTCTTTGTTTTCTAATTTTTTAGTTTGTTTTGCTCCTTCTCTAGGGGCAGATGGGCACATGAGTGTGCCCTTCTGCCCCCAGGGGGGGGCAAACCATACTGCCTCAGGCTTGTGGGGAGGGGCTCTGCCAATATTTCCAGTGGCCTCTCCCCCCGACCCCAAATGTATGAGGGGCCTCTCATGTACCCCTTCCCAGGGGCAGAAATCTGCCCCTAGGGAGAGCTACATGAGGTGCGCCCCCATCCACTTAGGGTGTGGGGTAGAGGGCCACCCCCCTTTTCATCATAAAAATAAAATCCTGCTGGTCTAGTGGCCCCCCACCGTAAATCTTATTATTTTTTTTTTTTTATTTTTTTCTGGCCCCTTTCCGTGGGGCAGATGGCCACCAATCTACCCCCAGGGGGGGCAATAAGTGTGGCCCCATGCTTTGGGGGATGGAGGGAGGAGGGCCACTTACATAGTAAGCAGCCCCCTCCCCCCCACTTAACAAACAGATCCCAGGTGGTCTAGTGGCATTGCTGGGCAGTGATCAAGCGATCTGCGCCCGATCCACACTCAGGAATGCTTAAAAAAAGGTGTTGTTGGAAAGGGGAGCCTCCCCAATGTACCTGCCGATTCTGTCACAAAAAACAGCCCTCATCGAGTTCTGGTGATGAGGTATTTGCCGTAGATGAACAGGATAACTATTTTTATATCCTCTCCTGGGAGCCAGACTGTACCTGAAGGAAACCTTAACGTAGCTCCCTCAGGTGTGTACAGGAGCAAGCTGGAGCCATAAAGTACGAGGCACAGGGACTGTGGGGTCATGGAAAACAAAGACAGGGAGGGAGCCTGCAGCACAAATCACAACAGCGATGACCGAGGCATCCGGTGTGGGAAGAAATACAAAATTGCCTTGAGAAAGCTTCAGGCTCTGTTTGGGAGGGTGGAGGTGGGGGTCCCTACCACTGTCTTGCATAGACCTTCTAGAGGTCTTGGGAGGGCCAAACATAATGGTACTGACCTAACGCAGCTGGCCGGTAGATTGGGGAGGGTAGAGGACACAGGATTGTGATAGTCCTCTGTACAGTGACAGGGTCCAAGGGAGAGTGACCAGAGGATCCTGCCCATACTGCACCTGGGTCCAACATCCAATGGCCCTGGGTGGCACTCTGCCCCCAGTCAGCCCTTGGCAGGCCCCAGAACCATTAAAGGGACTTCAGAACACCTCTTGATGTCAAATATTTCTATGTTTTATATGATATATTTCTATAGAGTGTTCTGTTGTCTCTTTAAGGGGGCATGATATGATATGATAGTTTATTTATATAGCGCCTATACACAATGTGTTTCAAAGCGCTTCAAGGCACGGGAGGGAACCAGAGAAAATTCAATGACATTCTCACAGGCCATGAACAGTAAGGATGTGAAATTAACTATCGTACTCGGCCTGACGCCATTTCAGATAGTGCAAGAGCTAAGACATAGTTAAGGAAGGGAGTGGGAGAGTGGAAAGGAAATGGAAACAGACAGGCAACTACCGTACTAGGCCTGATGACATTTCTGGTAGAGCCAGAGAAAACAAAAGGTGAGGGAGCAGGGTGCAGAAAGGGAGGGGAGGAACAAAACAAGCGACTATCATACTAGGCCTGCCGACATTTCAGATAGTGCTGGAGGGCGGGTAGGGAGGAAAAAAAACAGTAATGTGAGGGTGGAGGAAACAGACAAGGTTGCTAACATATTAGGTCCAGGGACAATTCTGATAGAGTAAGTGCATAGAAGAAAGTAAGGGGAGGAGATAGGAAAAGGGAGAAGGGAAAGGAGGAGAGAACAGAGAGTAAGCAGTCAAAAAGAGTGGAGAAGCAAGAGTGGAGAGCGAATACAATTGCAGAAGTCAGTAGTAACACATAATGTTGCAAGCCAGGATTCAAGATGAAGATGGGAACAGCATGATTCGGGGGCCACCATGAGTACAAGATGCAAAGGAAGTCCAGCATGAGTTGAGAGAGTGAAGCACCGTGAATGAATGAAGTCCATAAAAGTCAAATTCAGCATTGGCCACAAGACGGTGATAGTGAAGCCAGAATGTATCAGGACAGACTCCTGCAGAAATAGGCTGGAGGAGATTGAGGGGGAGAAGGGTAGAAGAATCAAGAAAAACAGGCAACACCTGTGTGCGAGAAGGGGGAGCACAAGGGAACATAACAGGGCGACTAGAGGGGGTGGGGATGGCCTGTGGGGACAGAGGGGGTAATACATGTTGGTGCATGCTTACCTGCTGTCTGAGCAGGGGGTCGGGCCCTGGGTCCTCCTGGTCCGAACAGGTCCAAACAGGAATTGCCCTTTTCTTCGTCTGTCCTTCTCTTAGGATGCCTAGGCGAGAGACGCCATTGATCTAATAGTTAAGAGCAGGAAGGAAGAGGCAGGGCTAAGAAGGTGGGTGGTGATTAGGCCAGGTGACCTAGATCTACTTGCACCTGCTCCACATCTGCAAAGGAAAAGAGGCTGTAGGGCTCCTTAAGTAGGGAAACAGAGCGGCATGCAGGAAGGCACCAAGTGGGTGGTGAAAAAGAGTTGTATGCTGTAAAACATCTGACGTTTGTGGTGTGCTTGTCAAGAGACACAGTGATGGGCTACTCCACTGATATCCCCCAGTTTACAACACCATACAGTTTGGTATTTGATTAGTCAGTGTTGTTTTTGAACAAATGGCTTCCAGTCGCATCAGTCGAGTTATGTGGAAGACAGCCTTTTTAGTGGTGGTGGTTATATGTGCTTTCTGGGGGAAATAATTTCAAGGTTTATATGCTAACAAACTATTCACTCTTTTGCATGAAGACTCTGTAATCTCTCCCTATGGTTTTTTAAGCATTTCCTATCAATCAAGAGATTCTTCCTCCCGATACCAAATCCTTCATGGGAGGACCCATTACCTCCTAGAGGTTGTGAGGGTCTGTTGATCTATTTGGAGTACATCCTATTGTTTTTTCATCTGACAGCCTTGCACGCAGAGGCATATACTGGGTGGGGCCTGAGCAGGCCAGGCTCACCAAAAATCTTTAAATTACCACTCAGCGCGCAGTGCTTTGTGGGCATTTACAGATTTCACCCAACAGACCAAGCAGTAGGGGTTGTTGTCTGGCTCCGTCTGATGCGTATGTCACGAAGCAGGAGAGGCTGTCCCTACTTCCTGGTTCCATTGTGTGGGGTGCATTAACCATAGGCTTATGGAGCAGCCGAGGAGATGGTGGTGAGCCTGGAGGGAAACGAAAGGTAAGGGGGTGCGGGGGAAGCTGTTTTTGTATGTGCACGAGCATTGTATGTGTGAATGTATGCGTGCATGTACATGCATGTATGCATGCAAAAGTGTGTCTGTGTGCACACGAATGAATGCAGTGCCAATGTTGTACATGGGTGTGAGCATGCATGTCAGCGCAGTGTGAATGTTCTGGGTGCACGTATGAATGAAAGAGAAGCGTGACTGGTGGGTGAATGTGTGTGTGTGCACGTCTTTTTGTGCGTGTATCTAAGTGTGCAGCGGTGTGTATATATCTCTAGATCTGTGTTTGTGTGTGTAAGCCTGGGTACCAGGAATGGACATGGGTGCATGAAATGTTTTTTTGAAAGGAGCAGGGTATGTTTTACTGGTGTTTTTGAGCAAAGCCAACTTAAGTGTTATGTGAGAGAGAGTTTCGGGAGGGGGGACGGGTACTGCAATGGGACTGGCTCGGTGCTACTGTTGCATGGAATTGTGTACTCTCATTAAGAGCAAAGCCAACATGAGTGTTCCTACATGGGAGAGGGGATGGCATGTTTCCTTACTGTGACACTGCATTGTTTAACTCATATTAAGGTCAAAGGCAACCTGAGAAGTGTTACGTGGGGGTGGTGGGGGCACTTGTACAGCCCGCAAGTCAATGTTTTCTTACTGTGGCATGACATTTTTTACTGGCATTAGAGGGATGAATACAACATGAGGTTTCTTATGGAGGGGGGTCATTTCTGTAGCCCCCAAGGGCATGTTTTCTTACTGTGGCAAAGCCAACAGAAGTATGTTTTTATGTGGGGATACTGGTATATATTGGCAGAGCCAGCATGAACCTGTTTTGTTATAGTATCATTACTGGCATTATGGTCATAGCAAACATGAGTATGTTCTTATGTTGGAATATTGGCATATATACGTGCACCAGAATGTGGATATGTGTGGGCACAGTCAGTATGAAAATGTGTTTTCACAGAGTACTGGTATATAGTGGGCAAATGCATTAGGAAAATGCATTGAACAATTCTCCCATGCATTGTTGGTGACTTGGAATCTAATGGGCTTAATTATGCCTTACCCTACAAATCCGATTGTAAATTGTGTGGCTATTCACCTAATTTATCTCAAGGTGTACTTAAAAATGCACCATTTTAACCCATAATTTAAACATTTTCTTGGGGTTGGGGGGGGCAGCGAGTGGGGAGAGATCTTCCCTTGATTGGTCTGCGCTCCCCTACTACTACTTCAGCCAGGGTTACAACAAGCACCGTCCTTCTTTTGGATCCCCTTAGGTTGGGCCCTACTACATGAACTCCATGCGCCACTTGTTACACAATGCAAGCTACGCCTCTGCTTGCATGGTCCCCTAACCTCCAGGAAGGATGCTTCCAATGCTTCTATTGCCTTTTTAGTAGTATTCTGCATATAATGTTTTTCTCTGCATAGGTGGCTTTCCATCGCTGGGTCTATGCTCTAATGCAGGGGCCTAGAACGCTTGGCTCTCCAGATGTTTTGGACTACACCGCCAATTACTTAGCCAGTATTGTCAATGGTATGGAACTATGGTAGCTTTAGTCCCAAGCATGTGCAGAGCCACTGGTTGCAGACCCCTGCTTCAGTGGGTAATAGCAAAGCAGCACCAGAGGCTTTCAAAAGATATTGTCTTCTAATTGTTAGCTGCAAAGCAGCCACTTATGGTACGTTATGCCACATGCCACCTGTAAGTGCTATATATTGAATGCAAGATCTAAGACAGAGGCTTTTTTTACAGGCAACATTGAGAAACATCTGGCTCCTCATTCTGAGTTTTCTCTTCCCTGTTCTGCCATCCTTGGGAACCTTCCAGTGGATCAGAGGATATATGTTGCGAGTGTGTAGAAGTACATGCCGCTCCCCACAGTGGCCTCTATGCCATGGTAGTTCAATTTAACCAACCAATTTTTAAGGAAAAGGAAGGCAGTTTTGATTTATGGTTCCGTGACCATCTGCCCAGATACCTCTAATATAAATCGGGGCGAAAATGGGAGTGGAGATGATGAAAAAAAAATGTTAAAAAGACAGAACAATGTAAAGCAGGAGAGGTATAAAGTGCATTGGTTGGGAAAGGTAGAGGTTTACAGAAGTCCCTGTGACAATCCTCCAGATGGCGTCACTTCTCCCCAGATGGCAGCCCCTTTCCATAAGGCTAGGGAGGTTTGGTTGCTAACCAGTAGTCCCTTTATGGGTGGTAAAATGCAGGAGGACCTCATGGGGAGGAACTGCCCTCCTGGGGATAAGGATGTGATTTTGGGACACGCCCCCTTTAACTCCCGAACTCACGGGGTAATAACACCCAGACCCTCTCTACTTATGATCCAGTCTGAAACAATGTGTTATTTATTTATTTAGTTCACAGAACTTGTAAAAAGCTTCAGATACAGAATTCATACATTGCTGCCAAAAATGATCAGAAGAAATAAAAACCCAATTGTGTATATAGCGGCCATAATACAAAACATAAGTAGGTTTCATTAGCATGCGACTTGTCCACACATGTCTCACTGTTTCAATAACTTCATGGTTATTACATATCTGACAATGTTGTTGGTCTTTAGTTAGCTCATTTCCATTGGGTACCATGAGTGGCACGCACAGGAAGTTGATTGGTCCTCATAAGTAAGTGAAATGTACATATTCAGGGGTCAGTACAACATATAAGCTATAACTGGGGTCATAGGTAAGTATGATCTATACCTTTTAATGTATTGATAATTATGCAATTCATCAAAGTTTTCCACCCAGTCATGAATGCGCACTTTGTTTAAAGGCGGATTTGATGGATTCATATAAACCGCAGCAGCTCCGCTCAGTGTCCCAACCAAGTTCATAGAAAAGTGTATTGCATGATTGATTAATGTTTTATTGTAAACTGTCAGATAATCTCGCTGTAATGTGTATAGGGACAAAGACAGATCTCAAACACATTACAATCAAGAAGGAAGAGTGCTCGACCAACTGTTGTCAATCGAACTGAGGTTACGCTTGGGCAGTCCCCATTATTTAAACCAACCAGAAAAGAAAGACTTTGGTCTTTTTGGAATGGAACGAGAGGACGAGAAGGTGTAGAGAAAGGATACTGATGTGAAGGGTGTCAGCAGTATTAGTAGAAAGTGGAGAGAGCGTCTTGCAAGTCGGCAGGACATCTATAGTAGTAGTAGTAGTAGTAGTAGTAGAAGGTGGAAACAGGAGGGCGAGCGAGAGACCGAGGAAAGGCAAAACTGGTCCAGCACCATACCAGTCTGGGAGAGGGAGACCGGGTGATACGAAGATGAACCTATCGAGAAAAGGTAGAGTGAAGTCGACAAGACTGAACATGGGACGTCCAGAGAGTATCTTGATATTCGACCGAGAGCCGGCATTTAATCCAAGAGAAAGTGTGGTGGTGCCATGACCTGTGGTGGGTGGACCGTGCAGTCCGGTAATGACACCGAAACCACCAGCACTGGCCTACCAAAGAGCCGTGTAGGCGATTTACACAAGGAACAGCCAGAAATGCACACAATTCGCTACATGCAAGAGCTGCACGGTCGTGTCTGCACCTACACCCGAACTGCCCATAGCCGAGGGCCCCAACGAAAGAAGGAAGAAAGAAAATGTCACAGAGGAGCACCAGGCAGAACCAGTGAAACGTTGCCTGCCCAGAACAGGGAATGGGAGAAAGTCAGGGAGGAATCCATGGAATATGTAAGTGAAAGTCGAAGCACATACAAAAGAGACTTGTTTGGAATCCTGTGCTGGCGCTAAGGCATTTTCCTCCAAAAATCGAAGACGCAGATCCTTTGGAAGTTGTCATTGAGAAGATTAACTCCCGGACCTCGGGGTCTTTGCGAGCATCATTGTCGAGAACAGTATTCTCCTGGTGAACAGCCTTCAAACTGCCAGCCTCTGGGGCACGTGCCTGTGAGCCAGGGGATACCTTTTGTGCACACGACAATGCGCAAGAGGGTGTCTTCCTTTCGTTTTCATCAGCACTGGATCCTGCCAAAAGTCAGTGCCCCTTGAAACCAACGGGACACCCATTTTACCCTAAAAGAGAAGGAAGAGAAGTCTTTGTTCCAACTCAATAAAATAAAATAAAAGAAAATAGAGGGATGAGGAAACCCTTGGAGGGAACTACAAGATTTGTTAAATAAGTTGAAGATAAGATAGCCTGGAAGAGGCTCACAAAAACTGGGCAGCATGCTAGGAGAAGGGGGCCATTCTCTTAACCCCACCTGTGAATCGTGGAACTTTGTTTCTTTTTGTTGTGAACTTGGGAACATCTCCTTTGTTTGTGGATCTTTTCCTGAGCTTAAGAAGGCTGCACCTTGAGGGACTCCTACCCAGGAGAAGGGAGCCATTGTACTGGGTCTTAGAAATAACTATTTTTCTTAAATTGGGATTTGCGTTTAAGTGAAAGGGATAGAACTGTGAATTTTTGATTTGGACTACACAGACTTCCTGACGGCTTGAGTTTTAGTTTGTTTGGGATAGGGAAACCACCTCTAGTGAAGGATAGACCGGATTGTTTTTCCTAAAAATAAGTCTTCAACAATTACTTTACCACCGTTTGGTTTGACTCCTCATTCCATGCCACCCCCTCACACTCAGTTAAAACAAGCCTAGCAAATTCATCAAAGAAAATATCTAGAGATTTTGCTCCTTTTTTCAGGAATAGCGCGTCAGTTTTAGGACCTAGAGCCCTTTTGTAATACATGTACTACTTTCAGTTTCGACAGAGCAAATAGAACTGATAAAGAACCTCAAATGAGGATATTGGAGGGGCTTTACATGAGTGTGGGGCAATGCAGGTGCTCCGATTTGGAAATTGTTTTACTGCTGGATATTCTGCTTCCTGTCCCTTTCTTGTACCAGGATACCTATGCCATGTACTCCAGGAGAAGGTTGGCGGGTGGCAGCATTGATGTTCCTGGAATGCAGAAGTTCTAGCAAATTAATTACTTGTACCAATTCTGTATGTAATTTTGTGTCTAACAAAGTGACATTTAATATACTTTTTTGTTATTCCAGATGGTCAAAGCTTTATTTTGTCGCCTGGTGGCTGATATCATCTGTTATATGGATCAATCTTTTTGTAGCCTTGATACTTGAGGTAAGAATGAACGTTGATACCCTGAACTAAAAATGGAGGATATTAACTGATTGCAATTATTGACTTAATATAAAGGCTAACCTTGTAGCACTGGTGTACCACTGTTTTCCTATTAAATATGTGAAATATTTTGTAGCTCACATTAACGAGCAATTTGCTTCTTTCCTCAATGCTACTATGCCGCACTCTCTCATTTGACTAAGTCTGTCTTTACATCACACATATCCTAATAATGTACAACACATTATTTCAAACACTTGTCCAGCTTTAATAATTCCATGTTTGTGAATCAAGGTACATAGCTATCATCGCAGTTACAATGCTGGTGGAGAAACTTTCTTGCCCCATCTTTTTAGTTGCATCTTAGTGCACTGAATTCTCAAATTCCCCTATTTCGTGAGTTTAACTGAATTCATTTATTCCACTTGTCTCTTAATAGCTTGTTATTATTGTGGCATGTGTCTACTATGTTTGACAAAGTCTCACTACTGCCATCCTGGCCGGTGGCTCATCACTCTGGTCCTTGCTGTACCAAAAGTGTGCATTCTGTGTTTGTCATTCCTACAATTTTGGGTACTTTAAGACATGGATCTTATTTCTCTGTGTGTTATAGCACAATGGGGCAGACGTCCAACTAAATTGTTTTCTGTGTAATAGCAATTGTGAAAAGGTAAATGGTAGAATCTGTAACCATGGTGAATCTCATCCGAGGCGGCTGTGCTCTCTGCTTCAACCATAGCATAGTAATGGAGTTTCTTTCTGGTGGTTGATCTTATATAACCACCCCCATTGACCACCTCATCAAGCATTCCTTATTCACATATCCACCCCTCTATGGTAAGGCTTGCTTATTCGAAGGTGTTGCTATTTATTCTTCAAGTACAATCTGATTGAGTTGTCCATGGAGCTTTGCCTGTGACATGCCAGAATGATTTGGTGTGTGCACATTATTGTTTGCGCTCCAATGTTACAGTACTCTTTGTTGGCCAACATTGCTCGGTGCATCCCATGTTGCACATTTCAGTAGATGATTCTTTGGTGGCCTCCCTTCTCCGTGGTTGCCACATCTTCTCATGTACTGTGCAGTACCTTATCTGTACATCATCTCATGCAGTACAGTTGAGCCTTCTAGGTAGCCAGTATTTCTTGGTTTCTGTACATGAATAAGCCCTAACTCGTCAACGCATGGCATTGAGCTTTCTCGCTATATCATGCAGCAAAATTGGAAGGAGCCTCATTGTTGGAGGCCAGCATTTAAGTATTTGATTTATCCCGTTTTTTTTATCCTAATGAATGAATGGCTGCATCGTCTGGATTCCAATTTAGTTGTAAATAACTTTGATCCTTTACTAATTATCATTTTGTATAGCCGGTGGGGGTATGTTAACACAAGTCCACCATTATTTCATAGCAGTGAAATTGCAGGTCGGTAATATCACATCTCGGTTAGTCAGTCCCCCTCTCCTGTAGCTATCTAAATCCGAAATATTTGGCTATAGAAACACGCATTTTAAAAAAAAAAACTTTTAATTCCTTTCTACACATTGTTGCCTGACTTTGAAACTCTCCCAGCAGTAGTGGCAATCAATTGGCTCTGTATTGCCCCATCTTCAATGTATCGTTATAATCTGCCACCTGCTGCCGCGCCATCTGCATGGAAGCACGTACCCAAGGGCAGGGTCCCTGGGTGCCGCTTTGCTGGTTCAACTTCAAAAAAGTGGTTACTGGCTTTAGGATCCCAGGTTACACCGTGGCATTGAGTTATTTAAAATGTTATATTGCTTTTCCTAAACCTGAATTGAAGTAGTATCCTTAAACTGTTACCACTGAGGTGGCTTTCGAATTCCTAACTTCCAACAGTAGACTGTTTTCTGAATCCCCTGTGCCCTTTTTTTCCAGCAAGGTTAAGCAGATTAGACATGTTTATACTCTGGAAGCAACGTTTTGTGCAGTTCCTGTTAAATCTCTCTTCAGCCTCACATTTGGTGGGGTGCTTAAATTTATTGCAACTTCACAAATGCGTTGCCTTCTAAACAAGGTTTGCCTACCATAAAGAACATATTCCGAGTACTCTTGATGACCATCTCTTAGAACAACCTGTATATTATCTACTCCTTGTGCAAGTGGCCATTTTCTATACGAACCCAACAAAAATGCTTATATTGCCTGAAGTGTTCCAAACCTTATACTCCAGTCTTGCTGCATTGTGCTGTCTCCAGAATACTTTAAGTATTGGCTTAGCTGCTTTTAAAGTATTGAGTAGCTCAAGTGCCCTCTCATTAAGTAATGTAGACTATTCTATCATTCCTGATCCACTCATAATACATAGATTGGGATGCTGTATCTGCTTTATGGGGGGGGGCCCTAGATTTAAGATTCATTTCTATCACACATTGTGTACGCTTGTAGTTTTTCATTCTAATTTAGGAACCCATACATTCGACTCTCTTCTTGAGCAACATCATCTGTAGTTTGAAAATAATCCAAGGAAAATGGATGTTTCACTATGCTGATCTGCTGCAACGCTTACATTTCATGTTTTTCAGATTGTGATATCACTACCTAGCTCTCATTGGAAGATTGCAATGGACCTTAGCTTGATCTATCAAGTTTGGAGTGGTGATTAGCCCCACATACTTATTTCTGGTCACCAAATCTGCAAACAAAGTTCCTTTTCACCTCATCTACACATTGCCCACATCAGTGTATTGCACATGTATGTGACATTTATCGTGTTGCTTGTATACATTTAAACTCCCCAATAATCCTTGGGCTACATTGCAGTTCTAAAATACATATTCAACGTAAAAATAAACGTAACTATTTGTGCCAAAATATTTGTCTTTTTTCTGTTCTAGAATTTTATTCACAAATGGGACCGCAGTCAGCGTCACTCCCTCACTGAGTCGCAGCACTATGAATATCACATGACCGTTCAACTCATGTTCAGGTGTGTGTGCAAATATTTCCTGTTTACTCTCCCTCCTGGTGGCACACACCACCGCACTTATTCCTACTATGCCTTTAACCTACACTTTTCCATTTGCTCCACCTTTCCTTTAATCTTCCCTTGTCACTTTGCCTTTCCTTTCCCCTGGTATTCTTTCCCCCATACAGTCTCTTACACTAGAGCTTTCCTTAACGTTAATTTTACCTGTTGGCTTGTCCGAATTGAGGAGAAGGATGACTGTAGATCATGAATGCATCAGTTGTGAGTCAACTTTGATCTGCTTGTGTGTGCATTGCACACACACACACGGGCTTGTACCGCTGCATGCACGTGTGCAGTTCTGCATGAGCATGCTCCCATATGACCTCTTCACTGACCTCCATGCATGCACCTCCTCCTTGTACATGTTTGTGTATCTGCACCATGTATTTGATCATCTCTGCATGCTCGTACACCCATGTGCAACCTGAAAAACCTGTCTTCTCATACCTGTGCAGGTTCTCGCACACTCATGCATGTGCAAACCTGCACCTGTATGCAGACACATTGGCATGCACTTCTGCATCTTCATGCATACAAACAGAAACTTGTGCTTGGCCCTCTGCATGCACTTCGGCATCTATATTATGCGTTTGCATCACTGTGTAGTCCACTGATACAATGTGACCCTGTGTTGAATTTCAGAGAGTATGTCGCCACCTCTAAATAATGTCAGTTTTCCATTAATTAATCTATTCTTGTTACTTCGCAACATTTTCTGCAGGGAGGCCAAGATTAATCATAAAAATGTTTCTCACAAGAGTCAATTTGAGTGCTCCTTTTGGGGGATAGTTTCCATGTTTTAATGTAGTTTATTGCTGTTCCGTAAGGTGCATGATAGCCAGTATTTAAGACAATGGGATTGAGGCATGAGAGAATATGTAGTTTTTATTTATTAATTTATTTCGTGCATGTATGCAATATATTTTACCCCCAAGCACACTGCATGAGTAAAAGCACTCAACTCAAATAAATGGGCTAGGGGAGTGAACGTTTTTGGTGCTATCTTACCAGTCCTATCTTGTTTAGTTCGCTGGGTTGGGGGCAAAAAAACTTTCATGTGGTTTGATTCTTTTGATAGTCTTACTCTGGTTTCTGGTGGGTAGGAGCCAACTCTTAGATCTATAGCCTCATCTGCCGTCTTGTAAGAGAGAATGCCTTAAGTCTGCATTCCATGCTTCACCTTTGTTCTGTTTCCAGTTAACTAGCCAATAAACAAGCTTGGAATGGAGGTTCTAACTGAACGTTAAAGGCTGCAAAAAGGCTGCATTCCAAGCTTCCCTTTGTGATCTATACACACTGACCAAGGAGGCATGGACAAACTCCAATCGCAAGCCCTTTGCATCAGGTGCAATTATGCGCTAGGCGACCTTCATTCTCTTTGGAGGCCCTTCCCTTTGGCTTGGGACCACTGTGGTAGCAGTAACCTACCACAAAATTGAGCGCTCTAGTGCAAGGCTAGGTGAGGGAGGGGGTGCTCGTTCATATCTCTGGCTGCATACCTGTATCTAAATCAAGTATGAGATGTATATGGCAAAATGTGTATTGAGGGTTTCCGGTTCCCTTATGAATTATGGCACAAACCTTCACACTGATAATATAATGGAGCAAATGGAAAATGTTTCCATTACTCCCTTAATGAAGAACACCTGATGTCTAATTTTTTCGCTTGTGTTCACTTCTAGGGAAGATCTGGAAGAGCCAACTGAGGAAGAGCTTATGGACCGGCTTCATCATCACCCCCACTTGCATCTCTCTCGGTGACATAAAAGAAATATGACCAGCCTTGGTCTGTGTTGCAGGGTCGAGGAACGGGCAGCTGAAGTAAAACCACTTTTAAAGACGGGACATTGCTCTGCCTTCTGGGATATGCAGCCCTTAAAGCTGGACGCAGAGCTAGGGTGGGCTTTTCTCTTGAGCAAAGCGGAAGAGCCTATTATTCTCCTTTGCTGGTGAAAAGGAACACACTTTGAGTTTGCGCAGTGGATTTGTGACCTCCTCGCTTGAACACACTGTTTTAGAGTGCCGACTTCTATATTTCTCCTTTTAGGAGCATCGATTGTTTGCCATGTGCTGCTGCTGCATTTCGTTTGTGAATGCAGTGGTGTTTGGACAGATGCTATGTGTTTTAGGTGTACAAATCAGTTTTAGTTCTATTTTTCTTAAATGTTAAAATCAAGTGCCTCAGTCACTTTTTTAGAAATCTTCTTTGCAACTAGGATTTAAAATCAAGGCTGACTGCTTTAATGGGGTCATAGAGTATTACAATTATACAGCACTTTAATTATGTACATGTTTTATAACCACTTTAAGAAATTATTTTAAGTTCTTTTCGCCACAAGGCGCACTACCAGATGTGCATACACGTGGGATTGAGGGCGAGGCAGCATATGGGAATGGTAGCAATATTGATGGACATTTAAAACTTTTATATATTGTATTTTTAGAAAGGCTTCTTCGACATCAACTATTTCATTTGATGTTTTAAAATCGTACCTGTAGACGTTTCCTGCAGTTGTACGTATGGGCTTGGTTCACCAAAGGTTGCCCGTCATGTTAGGTTTGACATATCCTTGAATTCATTTTAATGTGGAACTGGGATTGGATCCAGGTTAGCCAATCACACCCTCATTGACCTGGGCAGAATGGGTTGCCCCAATTAACCACTATCAAATACCCCTTTCACCATTAATGATGTAATGGGGACTGCGGAAGTTTGGTTATTTTGCAAGAAGTAGGTTCTTATTGAGATGAATAAAATAATAATTGTTTACACGCTTTGTGACAATCTTTCAGCCTCATAATTATTTTGGGTGGTAATGGTGTTCATCTTCTCTTCCCTATTTCTCTGGAACATAAATATCATTAAGGGAGCATATTTGCCCACCAGTTTACACCTTGTGAATTGTTCCTCTAGGGTCACATGTCAAGGTTTTTTCTAGAACTTTCCTCGTGGGAACTATGCTTTGCCCGTTGATCTGCTGTTTTATTAAACCAGGAACAGTGTTCCCTCCTTTGAAAACCACTCTTCAGCCTAGGTTTTGACCCAGTTGCGTCATGCTTACGAAGGTAGTCACCAGTTATAAGCTATGCTGTAAACTGCTCTTTGGCTTGAGTTAAAGGCTTAAACGTTTAATCTCAAAAGCAATCCACAGCTCCAAGCCGTCGAAGAAAAAACCCTCTGCACTTGAATTTAGGTAACAAGTATGGTCATGCTTTATTTGATTACAATGCAAGAAACAAATCTCACATAGTAGCCATGTTTTGCTCAAGAAGCTGCCCTAACCAAGATTCAACAAGCTTTTGGACATTTTCGATCTGAAGGACAACTAAAAAGAAATGTATGGGTGTTAGACATTATAACACTCGAAGATATTGTTACTTTGCAGCGCCCCGTCCTTTGCTCGTATCCATCTATCCTGGTCAAATGACTTGCTTTCCATCACCTTCTTTCCCAACATTCCTGCTTTAGCCATTAACATGGTTCATACTGGAAACATCTACCTACTCGCATACCAATATTTCACGTGCTATATCTTTGTCACGCTTCCTAAAGTAGAGGTTTGCTCTGGAGACCTGCTGCGGCTACTTTCTAAATTTTGTTTTTACACCCCCCCCCACTTTTGTGCTTCTACACACAACCATCACACCTCTGTGTTACCTTATGTTATGAATCTGAGGATGTCATCCCTTCTCCCCTAGGGGGATACCATTTCTTAGGGGCCTGGACGGTTCATCCACAGTACATTAATCCCCTTGTGGGAGGTGCATAGGGGGAGGATCACATGGGAAGGGAAACCGCTCATGCGACTATGGGACGACCATCTTCAACAGATGCAGTATTATATTAGCGCGTAGAAAGTCCTTCACCCCTTCTCAGGGATTACATTTCTCTGTAATGTGTCCTGATAGCACTGATATGTGTTATTGTAAAACCATTCCAACTAATTCATTCGTTCCAACTAAAAATTTAACTAAGAGTGACTTTACATTTGAAACTATGTACTAAGATGAAGAAGAGGACTGCAAGAATGAAGATCACTCGGCTGAACCAAACTGAGCAGTTTAGTTCTTTTAACAGATCTGATTGGTTCAAAACAGCTTCCTTTCCCAATGCAGAAGTTTAAACCTAGCACAGCTGAGAGCCAAAGAAGAATCCGTCTGGGTAGCAGGGACCCGGGAAGCAACAATGACAGCTGGAAAGCAGTGCACGGAGACATGAAACTGACTCCATGGCAAGATGCAGATGAACAACTGAACCAAGAGCATGTCCAAGGGCTACCGGAGCCTTGAGATGGACTACTGACGCCCAGAAAACAGGAACTGAAAACAAAGGTAAGTGGGCTAGTGGGGATTGACAGAGGTTTGGGGGAAGCCGGGTGAAGTACAGAAAGGACCGAATGATGGTCATGAAGTATTGTGGACTAATACACTAAAAGAAATACAGAGGAGAAACGGGGCAGATACCCCGGTCATTAGTAAGTGCATGACAAGTGAATATATGACAAGTGAAAACTTAGCTTGGCAGGAGAGTGAACCAGGCTCTTACAGTCAACAATTGCGGGTCTTGGACCTGCACCTATATAAAGCAGAACGTATAAGGAAGTCAGACTCCATGTGAAAGCAAGATTGGAAACAAGGAACACTAGGTTTGGCTGGAGAGTAAAATTAACAAACCATAGAGTCTGGGACCCGCACCCAAAGGACAGACCAACGATAAAAGGGTTTGGGGCCCTAATCAGAAATAACAGGGGCGGGAGCCCTATACAAGAAGCAAAGACAATATATAAGATAATTGGGTCTTGGTAGGAGAGTATACCAAGACCCCTCAGGACTTGCAAGCCTGGCATTCACACTCAAATAGAAGGTTGGAAGAAAAGGGGTTTAAAAACCTTGAACTGACAAATGTATCTTACTTTTAAAGAAACTCTTGTATTTTGTATCTGAAGAGACTGGAAAACATTTATCCTTCGAATGGATTGTGTCCTCCTATGTATTCCTCATCTTAGATATATCCTTACCTTCAGCTTGCTGCTTCAGAATTGTTTTTTCTCCTTTCCACCAGAGGGTGCTCCACACAGGGCCGCGGCTTCGATGTCCCTCGGCGGCACCTGTCGAACACCGACGTCATCGCCTGTATAAGAGCCTTGAGTGCGCCCGCTGGCTTCAGTTCTGTTTTTCCGTTAGCTTTGCTTCGGATTGTTTCAAACGCTGCTTCAATCTTTTGTGAAGAAAAAGCTGTTGTCTTCTTTGAACCCATCCACGCCGAAGACTGGATTTAAAAAATGTCTGAAGTGTGGAAAGAAAATGTCTGACAGATCCACACAAAAATTGTCTTTGGTGCCTCGGTTCCGACCACTGAATTGAACTGTGGTTCGTGCCAGTCGATGACCCATAAAGCCTTGAAAGAACGCAGAGGTAAACTGGCAATGGGAGAGGGTTCATCGAAGTCTACATCGAAAGGGAAAGACTCGGCCGAGTCTTTGAAAAGTATCATAAAAAGCTTAGGTCGAGGAGTAGATAGAGAAAGTCTTCTTCGTCATCCAAAAAGGCAAAGAAAAGACAGCATCGATCTCCCTCATCCTCCTCGACGTCTTCGGAGGAGGTGATAGCATGCCCATCAAAGCATAACTCCCCGAGTAAATGGGAAGCTTTTCGAGTTTCCATGCTTAAATGCTTAAAATTTTTGAGAACGCGGCCCAGACCCCCTAAAAAAGGCTAAAGAAGACCATGCCCCTACTCACGAAAAAACATGACAGAGGGAGGACCAAAACAAGAAAAGCTGATAGAAAGTCGTCGAGGGTGTCATTGAGTGAATCTTCTCTATCACCTCATGAAAAAGACCTTTCGGTGCATAAATCGAAGGTAGAGGGAAACAAAATGGCATCGAAACATCATACGCCATCGAAGTCGACATCAACGCTATCGGAGACTTCGAAGGCCCTCGAGTCGAAAATTCCTTCAAAGGAAGCTACGTTGAGTTCCCTTTCGAAAACTCTGAAAGCTCCTTCGACAGTTTCCGCAACCCCCTCGACGATTACATCGAGGTCATCGAAGGTTCCCTCGACGACGACGAAGCATGTGTTTACGACATCGGGGCCATTAACGTTTTCGTCGACGCCCAAGCCTTTTATAAGGGAAAAACCCACTTTACCAGAAAAGGTTTTTCAACCTGAGAATAGACATGACTTTTTCAGGACCATGTCATCTATCTATAAGGGAGAATCATCAGAAGAGGAAGAAGTAACCTAGGCTGGTGTTAAATTTGGCACAAGATCTGTTCCAGAGGAATAAATTAATCCTCAATCAAAAATTGAAGATCTACAAGAATGTTTACAGACTGCAAGTGGTCTGGACACTTCTCGAGAGTACGAATTTGACAAGCCAGAATCATCAGAGCAGACTGATGCGGGTTACAGAAAACTCATGAATAGAGTTAGTGTATGGGGTGGGGTAAGAGTTCACCAGTCTGTGAAGATGATGACATGGCTGATATATTATCAGGAACTCTTCAACAAGACCCCATTCTCCCTTTTCATATTGCCTTGCAGAGAAGGGTTAGTTCTGAATGGGGACACCCTAAATCCCGGCAGTTAATAAAAAATGTGTGTCTAAATATAGACCCTGCAATTCTGATCCAGAATACCTGAGTAAACATCCAACTCCAGAAAGTCTGGTAGTACAAGCAGCCACTTCCTCAAGAAATGCTGCATACCCTACAATCCCTCCAGATAGGGACGATAAAAAGGTGGATGCATGGTCTAGGAAGATTTTTACATCGGGGAGTATGGCTTTGAAATCTACTAATGTAACCTGTACCTTGGAAAGGTTCACATATACCCTGTGGGACTGCATGTCAGCGGCAGCTGAACACATCCCAGAAGGTGAAGAGTGTGATGGCTTTCTAGCCATAATAAGGGATGGAAAGGAGGCTTCGGGAGAATGCCTTCAATCAGGTTTGGACACAGCCGCCATAAGAAAACCTCAGCAACGCCCCTACACAGGCTCATCTTCCTGGAGGGGTCGTCCTTTTTGTTATTATTCCTCAATTGGAAAAGGAAGAGGACAGGCCACTCAAAGAGGTCAAAGAAAATTTCCCCAGGGCGAGGAAAAGGTGCTAGATTTGCCCCGGCAGCAGCATCTGTCCCTTCAGCCGCTGCTGCAGCTGCCGCAAAACCACTCTGAGGTTTTGACCCACAAGACCCCGGTGGGAGGCAGAATCTCACAGCATCTAGAAGAATGGCGGGGCATTACTTCAGATGCTTGGCCACTGGAAACAGTATCCCTAGGTTACTGCCTTCCTTTTCTAAAGAAACCTCAGAATCACCCCCCCGGGGTACAACTCTGTCAAACATCCGGATCCGCTGCTGTTGCAGGAAGTTTTAACCCTGCTACAGAAAGGTGCAATAGAACATGTACCTGTAGCGGAGAGGAACAAGGGTTGGTATTCCCCATATTTCCTCATCCCAAAGAAGGACGGAGGACTGAGACCCATCTTGGACTTGACAAACTTGAACAAGTTCCTAAGGAAGGACAAGTTCAAGATGGTCACACACTCTCAGATCCTTCAGGCTCTCCAACTCCAGGATTGGTTGGTATCATTGGACCTTCAGGATGCCTACTTTAATGTGCCAATCCATCTCAAGCACAGAAAGTACCTAAGGTTTGCGATTGGCAAGACTCACTATCAGTTTCGAGTTCTGCTATTCGGGTTAACCTCCGCCCCAAGAGTTTTCACCAAGTTGATGGCGGTGGTGGCAGCGAGTCTCAGGAGAGGGGGGATTCATGTCTACCCCTATCTGGACGATTGGATGATCAGAGCACGTTCCCCAGAGCAGGCCCAGGTTCATTTGTCCAAGACTTGTCACTTCCTTCACAAACTAGGGTTTTCTCTGAATTTAAAAAAGTCAAACATGATACCATCACAGAAACTCCTGTTTATTGGAGCAGTCCTGGATACTTGCTCGGGCAAAGCCTTGCCTCCCGAAGAGAGAGCTCACCACATTCTGCAGATGGTAACAAGATTCCAGAATGCCCAGTATCTCCGGGCCTTCGATTTTCTCAGGTTGCTCGGTCTGATGGCATCCTGCATTTTTCTGGTGCCAGAAGCCAGATTGAGAATGAGAACCTTTCAATGGGCTCTCAGAACTCAATGTCACAATTCTCAGGGGAAATGTCAGATCTGTTGCAGGTTCCAGCCAAAGTAGCACAGGATCTACAATGGTGGGCTTGCAGACGACATATTCTCAGAGGAGAATCTTTTTGGCAACCATGGCTGGAGAGAACAGTAGTGACGGACGCCTCACTCACGGGGTGGGGAGCCCATACCAACGATCTGACAATCCGCGGTCGTTCGTCTCCACCGGAGTCCAAACTACACATCAACCTTTTGGAGTTGAGGGCAATCAGACTAGCGCTGAAGGCCTTCCTGCCCTCTGTACGGGGAAAGAATGTCCTGATAATGACTGACAACACAGTGGCAATGTACTACCTCAACAAGAGAGGAGTGTGGTCACTGCCGCTGTGCAGAGTGGCGATGCATCTCTGGTTCTGGGCAATACAAGAAGGGATCTCTCTTTCGGCAATTCATCTAGCCGGAGAGCAAAACACAGCAGCGGGTGCTCTGAGCAGGCAGAGTACAGTCTCCCACGAGAGGGAACTAGCTCAGGAAGCCCTTCAAGAAATCTTTGCCCTTTGGGGAACCCCGCAGGTGAATCTGTTCGTGACCAGTGTCAACAGGAAGTGCGAACTGTACTGCTTAAGGGAATTTCCCCCGAGAGGAGCTCTAGGCATTCGTAGTGGAATGGGTGTTTCCTCTTCTGTATGCGTTTCCTCCAGTCCCTGTGATCCCTCAGGTAATAAGGAGGTTGAGAAAGTTCAGGAAAACCATGATCCTAATTGCCCCGGATTAGGCCAGGAGAAACGTGGTACCCGGACCTTCTGGACATGTCCATCTGCCCTCCAATACGTCTTCCAAGAAGAAAGGCTCTTCTCTCGCGAGAGGAAGGTCATGTTCTCCATCCGGAGGTCAACACACTCTACCTTCACGCATGGCTTCTGAGAGGTTGAGATACAAGGATTGGGATCTTCCGGATGACGTGATGGAGATTTTGCTTTCGGCCAGAAAGCCAGCAACCAAATCTCTGTATCGGTGTCGTTGGAATACATTCAGTAACTGGTGCAGAGAAAAGAATGTGGACCCATTTCAATGTAATATCCCCACAATTTTATCTTTTCTGTTACATTTAGCTAATCTGGGGCTCCACGTTGGTAAGATAAAAGGATACTTAGCAGCGCTATCCATTTTTAAGCGCTCTTCAGAAGAAGAATCTTACTTCAGGATGCCTTTAATAATTCAATGTTTGAAAGGGTTAAACAATGTATTTCCACCAATACCTTTTCAGCTTCCAGTGTGGGATTTGAACTTAGTGCTAAAATTTCTCACATGTACTCCATTTGAGCCTTTACACTCTTGTCCGCTAAGGCTCCTTACTTTGAGAACAATACTCCTTGTAGCATTGACATCAGCCCGCACGGTAAGTGAGTTGCAGGTGCTTTCTAGTGGTCCTCCTCACACTATCTTTTATAAGGACAAAGTAGTTCTTAAAGTTCAACCATCTTTTTTGCCAAAAATAGATTCGGACTTTCATCTGTCACAACAAATAACTTTACCTACTTTTTACCCTCCTCCTCATGCAAGCAAAGAAGAGGAGCGGCTACATAGACTAGATCCCAGAAGAGCTCTTAGTTTCTACATTTCAAGATTGGCAAAAATACGTTTGTGTGATCAACTTTTTGTGGGGTACACTGGATGCAAATTGGGACTGGCGGTAACCAAACAAACATTATCTAGATGGATAATTTTGGCTATAACAGAATCTTATAGATTGGCTGGGAAAGAACCACCTGATGGATTGAGAGCTCATTCAACCAGGGGCATGGCAACTTCGACAGCACTAAAAAGGGATGTCCCTGTACAAGACTTTTGTGCAGCAGCCACATGGTCATCCATGCATACCTTTATAAAACATTATGCTATGACTCGACTTCTTCTCAAGGAAGTCCGTTTGCTAAATCTGTACTCCATTCTGTACACGATTAGAAAAATTCTGTACTCCCACCTCCGAGACAAAACTGCTTTAGGAGTCTATCTAAGATGAGGAATACGTGGGAGGACACAATCCATTTGAAGAACAAGTTACTTACCAACTGTAACATTCTTTCGATTGGATGTTCCTCCCACGTATTCCTCATCGACCCTCCCAACCAACCCCACAGTACAGTTTATGTGTATTACACTATAAGTTCTTTTAAGGCTTGGGTAAAAAGAGGCATGCCATTAATCAAAATCAATTGACTACAATATATGAAAAAACAGAACTGAAGCCAGCGGGCGCGCTCAAGGCTCTTATACAGGCGATTACGTTGGTGTTCGACGGGTGCCGCCGAGGGACATCGACGCTGCGGCCTCCAGGGGAGCGCCCTCTGGTGGAAAGGAGAAACATTTTTTCCGAAGCAGCAAGCTGAAGGTAAGGATATATCTAAGATGAGGAATATGTGGGAGGAACGTCCAATCGAAAGAACGTTACAGTTGGTAAGTAACTTGTTCTTTTAGGGTAAAGGAGCAACACCCTAATATTGGAACATTATTTTCTTGAACATTGTTGTGATGTCTTTAGAAGGCCAACTGGCTAAGAATATTCATGTTGCCTTGATGAACACTGTTTTTTTGATTTTTTTAAGAGCAAGATCTCCCTTGCACCATTTGTTTAGTTTGTCGTGTGACGGACAGAGATATGGTTTGGAGATATGACTGAGACAGGCTTTATACATTTGGGCATCCTGACTGTTTTCACTAGTTCTGTTGAGGCAGGGAAACTCCTCTTAGATTTTTGGAGAGAGAGGCCTTTTTCCTAACCTTTTGTGATCAATAAAAGTCTATACCCAAAAACACGCCACCCTTATGTCCGAGCCTTACTTCTTGTTCCTCACAGCATTTATTATTTTGTATTTATTATTAAAACATCTGTCCTTCATTGAGCCCATCAAAGAGCCCTTTATTAAACTATCCCTGCCTAAACAGAGTTTGCTAAGCACAGTATGTAATATGTACATCTACAAGTGTTCTATTTTAAAAGGAGCTAAGATCTCTCATTCATCATTAGGGGGATTCCCTTTATCTAAAGGGGCTCCCAATTCCTGAATCTGGTCTGGCTGCAACTGGCCTTCATGGATGTGCATTGACCCTCTGCATCTGCTTCTACAACAATGACAGCAACAGAAAAATAAAACTATGACCCGTATTAATGAAATATGGATGGCCCACATGGGGAGTGGAGTTGCTGACTGTTTTGATAACCTAACGGAGAACATCGCTAGGGGTACACATAGTGACTATTTCTGCAGGCTGCTTAGAAGGCATGTTCTCATAATCGTAAATAATTTTCAAGATATGGGCTTACTTGGATTTTATTTGTTCAGCAGGACAGAAGACTGTGAAGATGGATAGCTCTTACATTTCACAATGGCTATCCAAAGTATGTCCTGTGAAGGCCTCTTGTAGTAAGATACAGACAACAGATTCTGAATTAGAAATACAACACTTTATTAACTTAAAAGTCAGGATGGTAAAAGGCCTATCTTGCCCTATTCTATGGTGGGATTGCCCTACCAAAATAAAATGAAGGAAATCCAGAGTCAACAGGAAGTGTTGCGTCAAACAAGTGACCACTCTGATATAATGTAATCCTCCACAAAGTTTCAGACACTCGCATACCGTGTTTCTCCTTGGATAGAAACTCACTGGTTGCATCCATGGAATTTCCAGAAGCGCAGATCATTCGGCCTCCTGTTTTCTGCTTCAGGACTCCACCTCCTGCCCCTCAGGCCCTCCTGTGTCGGCTTCTGTCCACAGGAGAACGAGCAATGTGAACACCAGAAAAAGGCACAGCCTCTCTGCACGGCTCACTTCCCTGCGTTCGATCGGTTCCACAGAGCCCCAGTTCCCAAACTGCACTTCCATGAACCACCAGCGTGCTCCACAAACACAGCTCTCTGCTGTTTCTCTTGGCCTCTCTGCTGCCGCTTCAACACCACTGCCTCTCTGTGCCTTTTGATTTGAGTGCCTGTAAAAGCAAGAGGAAATGTCAAGGCTCAGTACCACAAAAGGAAATACACCAAACACGGGCTTATAAAGATTCACAGATCTTTAATACTGTACAGTTTACAAAGAACAAAATCAGATAGCTATCTGGCCCTCAGTACATCACAGTGAATACCAACCCTTCAGTGTGAGAAGTGAGAGGTACTGGACATCTAGACATTCAGGCATTTCTAGATTTCAGAAATAACATCCAGCCCCTCTGCAAGTTAACAATCCATGGTCTAGAGTTCGTGCCGAGTTCACTTATGGCTTATACGACAAAATGCACACGGATTATCTTCAGTTTACATACAAACAAGTTACAATGGCAGCAGTGTATTCCCAGGTTTAGCAGTAAGCCTTAGCACATGTCCCTTCACAATGCAGTTCAGCCAGTGTCCACGTTCGATATTTGCATTACATTGTTTCAGTGTATGTTCGCGGATGAGGCTTCTTGGTGCAGACCATCCTAGGACCACAAGTCAGGCATGGGACAAGGTCTCTTTATCCAGTCTAAACATTCGGCCCGCGGACAGTCTAAATATTAACTAAAGTGCAAGGGTCGGGAAGGCTCGGTTACAAGTAGGAAACACAGACCACCATTTTAGAACACAGTTTCTTTTGAACAGAAATCAAAATGGCGGATGATCCCAAAATGGCGGTGAAGTCAATCTAAAATCGGAACATTTAAAATGCGGCTTTCTTTGCAGAGCGACTGGGCTTAGGCCAATATATTTAAGAAAGGAGGCACAATATTATTTCCCATTTAACAAACCCTCCTTTTGGATATACAAAATCCATTGTTTCTTCAAACAAATACTCCAGAGTTTGTTTGCTGGCGATCTCCTGATGTGCGTTTTCTTAGTCCTTCCCTAACCGCAGCCAACAGAATTCCAAACGTACAAAAAGGAACAGGGGCCAAAAGACAAGCCCTCCGATGATTTTTCCTGATGGCACAGCCGAACCATGCAGTAAGTCTAGCTCCGTGGACGCAGATCGTACCTTGTGACTCATGGTACTGCATGATCTGCGAACAACGTGTTGTTGCTTCCTGATGGAAGTGGCAGATCCGTGGCAGACCCTAACAATGATGAAAAAGGATCTGTAGGAGAGTGTGGAGGTAATGCGGCTGTTTCCCCAGTCCCCACGGGCTCAGGGAGAGTCTCCCAAGCACTCTCGATACTGCTCGATGCTACGTGATCGTTTGGAGCAGCGCTGGTAAGGATGTCTGTGTCTTCTGTATCGTGTGGCAAAGGGAAGAGAATCCTCTTGATGTGTGACACGTGGATCCAATGCTTTCGCCCCGACACTCGTACTGCGGTCTGTGTGGCCAATAGAACTTGATGCGGGCCCCACCAACGCGGTGCGAGGCAGGATGCTCTTTCAAATGCTTTGACGAGCATCCACTCCCCAGGTCGGATACTATGACCTGGCCCCTTGTATTTTACAGGGAGGGCTTCTCGCACCTGTTGATAAATCAATTACAGATTTTTAGTTAACTGGCCACAAAAATCTGACACAAGTACATGTTCAATGTCCCGCAAAGATCTCAGCTTAGGCAGATTCCAAACGTTAGCTGGCCTACCCATTACCACCTCAAATGGGGAGAGCCCAGTCTTAGTCTGTGGGGTCGTTCTCATTGATAACACAATCGGTAAGGCGTCCGGCTATTTCAGTTTGGTGCCAGCACACGTCTTAGCGAGCTTGTTCTTTATGATGCCGTTATGTCTCTCTACCAAACCAGCACTCTGAGCATGTCTAGCTGAATGGAACCGTTTATCGATCTGTAATCCCGCGCATATCTGCAAAATTACAGCAGCGATAAAATGTGGACCATTGTCCGACCAGATGACCCTTGGCAAACCAAACCTAGGAAAATATTCCTTAAGCATGGTCTTCGCTGTTGTCATTGCTGTGGCATCTTTAACAGGAAAGGCTTCAACCCATTTACTAAAGGCGCAGATAACAACTAGTACATACTTAAAGTTATTACAATGCTCCATTTCAATGAAATCAAAGTGGATGACCTCAAAGGGGACAGAAGGTGTACCAAAACTACCCCTTGGAGTCGATGTGCCCTTTCCCTTATTATGCTGTAGGCAAATCATGCAACTCTGAACAAAACGTTCAGCTACTTTGGAGATTTTATCATTCACCCAGACATTTTGTAACATTATGGAAACCTTTTGTGCACAGATGTGGGTGGGGCCATGAGCCATAGCGACCATCATTGTAATGTACGCATCTGGCAGCATCCATTTTCCTTCTAACTTGTCCACCTAACACCCCTCATCATCCAATCTTGCCAAACCCTCAGCCCATTTCTTAGATTCCTCTAATGTGGCATCAGCGTGAATACTCTTTACAGATTTGATACCCTCATTAGTGCCTTCCCTTGAAGTATACATTTCTGAATAGAGATCAGTGGCAGTCAGTTTGGCTATCTGGTCAGCGAAAGCGTTCCCACATCATCTATGATTTTCTGATGCGCTGCGCATTTTATGATTGCTAACTGAGTGGGGAGTGCAAACGCTGAGAGTAATCCTACTATCGAGGAGCCGTACTGGATCTTAGTTCCATGTGAGGTCAAGAAACCTCGTTCTGCCCAAAGTCTACTGAAGTTGTGAACCACTCCAAAAGCATACTGACTATCAGTACATATATTTACTCTAGCCCTTCAGAAAGTTCACAAGCTCGGGTCAATGCTATAATCTCTGCAGCCTTTGGTCTCCGCAACCGTGCTCAATGTGGTGATTGCATAAGCATCCGTTGATGTACCATCCGGAAGTTTGAAACAGGAGCTATCACAAAATAGCTCCTCTTGTTGATTGTTCAAAGGAGTGTCTTTCAACTCGATTCTGCCTTTAGTCGCTTGCTCTCTGGTGTAAAGACAGTCATGTGATGCTTCGTCACTGCACGCAATACCTTGCGGGAAAGGTAAAAATTCAGCCGGATTCAGGATGCAACACCTCTGAATTTTAATGTGCGAGCAAACAAGATCAATTTGTATCTCGTTAATCGTGCGGAGGTGAGGTGTTGTGTTTGTTCTTTTTAATAGAACATCTACAGCGTGAGGTACCATCTGGGTTAAAGCATGGCCTAAGACCATACCCTTGCTCTGTTTTACAGATGCAGCAGCGACAGCTCTCAAACATCTTGGCAAAGCGCATGCAACAGGATCAAGGGCGGAAGAAAAGTAGCCGCACGGCCTATTCCTCCCTCCTTGTTCCTGCGCTAATACAGCCAAAGCACATCCATCGCGTTCATGCACATACAACACGAAGGCCTTTTCATAATTTGGTGTGCCCAAAACTGGTGCAGAACACAGTGCAGTCTTGAGCAGATCAAACACTTGCTGGTGTTCCAAGTTCCACGGCAATGGCGAAGAAATGGCCTTCTTTGTCAAAGTCAACATTGGTTTAATCGTTCACGAGAAGTTCGGGATCCACTGTCTACAGTAAGAAGCCATTCCTATTAAGGCTCTGACTTCCTTCTGTGTATTTGGGACAGACATGCTAGAAATTATTTTTATCCGCTCAGGCGTCAACCTTCTTCCCTCCTTTGACAGGAGATGGCCTAAATAGGCGACCTTCTGTCGACAATACTGAAACTTTTTGAGTGAGTGTCCATGTTTTGCTAGGTGAATAAGCAACAACACGGTGCCCTCTTTACAGGCACTCTGAGTCAGCAGCTAAAAGTAGATTGTCTACATATTGAAGCAGTGTACAAGTGGTGGGCAACTCGAGCATGTCAAGCAGCTCTTTCAAAGCCCTACTATAGATACTCAGACTTTCTGTGTAACCTTGCAGCACACGGGTAAATGGAAACGAGCGTCCCCCTATGGTGAACGCGAACAGATATCTGCTATCCTTGTCTATAGGAATGCTGAAGAAAGCATTTTCAAGGTTGACAACACTAAAGTGAGTAGCAAAAGCCGGAATCATGGTTAATATTGTCGTCACATCAGGCACAATAGGAAATTGTGGAGCAACAATCTTGTTGATGGCATGTAAGTCAATGAGGAAACGGAAAGGAATTGCATTATTGCCTTTTTTGTACACAGGCAAAATCGGAGACTATGCACTCCACGATGTACAAAATCGGAGACTATGCATTTCAAAGCTTGCTCACCATCAACTGAAATCTTATACTGAGGAATACGTGGCAACTTTACTCCATGTTTCAAAATGATCTTAACAAGCTCAGTTTGTAGAACACCGACATCATTGTCATCAATTGCCCATAAATACTCTGGAACATCACTAAATTCCGGCGGCAAAGGTCTAATCAAGAACTGAGAGACAGAATGTTGCTGTGGTGAAATCGTCAAACGCACTCCATCCAAATGAACAATGAATTACCGCCTTTAATTCTTTCAACAGATTCAACCCCAACAAATTCTCTCCACAGTTCGTAGTCAAAAGAAATGGACAGTGGTCCGTGAATGGACCCAAAGTAATCAGTACCGGTGAAGAAACCGGACAGATTACTGGCGTACCAGAAAACCCTATAGAAACATTGGTTTGCCCTGACAGTGGAATGTTTGGAACCCGTGAATGGTCAATGGAGCACTTCTGTGCTCCTGTATTTATCAAGAATAGATGTTTCCTATTTCCCACTATCATTTCAACGTAGGGACCTTTCTGATTAACGGGAATAGGCGTTGGTTCCAAACCCTGCTTCGGGCAATCCTAGCGAAACAGAATGTCATCAAAAGGAAGTTCTTCAGAGAGATATGCAGCAGAAGGATGATCAAAAATGTTTCTATTATCCACACTCTGTGCCTGATTATCCTGTGAAAAAGGTTTCGAATTTTGAGAAAACTGACTTCTACCAGGACCGCCCGCCCCAGGGCGGCCTCTGGATCGTCTACCCATGTTACCAAATGCGTTATTTGAACTCTGCTGGATGATCGGGCATTGTGCACGCCAATGACCCTCTTGTCTGCAGTAAGCACACTGGTTCACGTTTACAGGACCCAATGGCGCATTTCCCTGTGGAGCATACTGTCTCCTAAATTGTGAAGTACCCCCTCTATGGCCTCTAACAATTTGCTGTAATAGTACTTTAGTTTTCAGGTCTCCCTTTCTCTTTTAGATTCTCTCCTTTTCGTTATTGACACGGTTCTCATAGTACTGAGCCATATGCAATACTTCAGACTGAGACTTAGCTTGCCAAGCGCTCTCAGAAGACATAATTTGCGACTGGATGTCATGCAGCAATCCACGCACAAACTTGTCTACAAATAATCGTTTCCCAGACCCCGTGCTTAAATCTTGTCCACTGTAATCCGAAAACACTTGTTCAAACTGATTAAAGAATTCAGTAGCACCCTCAGATTTCCCATGGACACAAGCAGTAAGTGGGTCCTAAATAATCCTTCTTTCAGGAATTATGGCTTTTAGTTTTGTGACTATTCTATCAGGAAAAGTCAGTATTACCTGTGGTGGTCTCTCGCCAGCTGGCCTTTCTCTATCTTGTCGAACTATATTAACCCATGTGTCCCCTAACCCTGGTACATCGTCAACAGTCCTTATCTGTTTCCGCAAGTCAACAGGTAGGAGCATGGGAAATAACAAATCAATATCGCTCAGAGTGAATACTGATGACTGCAAGACAGATTCGATCTCTTTATAGAACCCTGTCGGATTCTTTCGAATATCGGGAATGTATTGTTTAATGGCGTTTACTTCCTGTCTTGAGAACGGGACGTGAACTAACTGCGACACATAATATACAGGAATATCCTGAGCAGCAGTACCTGTTGCAGGATTAGCTGGAATCTCGACTTTTGGGACAAATGTCGGCGGAACCACTCTCATAGGCAACTTACTGAGCAACAGAGCTAAATCGAGCACTAAAGCAGCTGAAGGAGTGTTAGACGAAAAAGCTCTCTTGTAGATATTCAATAATTCTGCGGGACAACAAATATTTCTTTTTATACATTCATTCTGCATGTATTCTACCATTACCTTTATCACTTTCCTCTGCATTTCTGGCATATACTGACTATACGTGTCATATACTTCTACGGGAGATATCGACATGTCTGAAATCCACCTGATCGCATCCTTTGTGCAAATTCGTGTTTCCTCACTTATCGACTTACAACAAGGCAGGAACCGTTTCTGTACAAACATAGCATCTAAACTATCACCATCAGTTTCTTCATTCCGTAACCTTTCCAACTCCCTTCTATACTCAAAAACCCTCTCAACGTGCTTATGTACTTTCTCTGCAGTATCTCTTGAATATGCTAAAACATTCAGATCCCTCAACCCTTGTGGGAGATCTATATCATCTAGTCTGTTCCACATTACACATAAATGAATTCCCAACCCTTCAATGAAAACGTTTTTCTCAGGAAAACTTGCAAAATTAGAGTGTGGCAAAAACATCAGATTGTTCACCCTTCTCCATGCATTGTCTAGCCCATGCAGTGAAATCGCGCTTTCTCAGTGTTACAGTGTTACGAGTTACAATCTTTGATTCTGCTCCCTTATCCACTACAAGCGGAACAGAACCACTCGGAAGAGTAGACAAATCTTGTACAATCGGTAACAAAGGTGCTATCACTGGTGCAGAAGCCAAATCTACTAAACCCGTAACAGTAGGCGAAGGTGGAGGAACAAATGTAGAAGCAACGATAGGAGGAGGAGCAACAGCCAGAGGAGGAGGAACATTAAGAACGACGATAGGAGGAGCAGGAACTACTACGGGAGGAGGAACAACAGCAGGAAGAGGCAAAACAGGAATTGGTACATACAGAGGTGGCGCAGTGGCACCAGGCCTTCGTTCATTTAGAAGTTTATCAATTAGTTCATCAGATACATGAAAGTCTTTAGACGGATACATTTTCTGAATATCAAGTGAAAAAGCCCTATCCATTTTTCTAACTGACTCAGACTGTTTATTTTGAACGTATAACAATGCTTTTTCGGCATTGGACATAGGACGGCACGCATGTTGTTCCCTAATTTTAAGTTGCTGCATAGCTTCCTTCTTCCACTTCTGTAATACATCAAATGCTGCAGGTCTTGCCTTTTTCTTTAATAATATACACTAAGTATTCTATACGAGGAATTTTAAAACTACCATTGGTTGGCCACTGAAGTTCGGAAGCATGTCTAGTTTGTGCCAAATATCATTAAACACTATACTACCAATGCCGTGCTTACAGTACATAGTACATGCCGGAGACCCCTCCTGTGGTGCCAGTCGGCCAAATTACAAAGATTGTCTGTCACTGCGGAATAACGCCCTGAAGCCGGCAGACAATTTCTCAGGCATGTCAGATTACTGGTGTTACCTGGTCGATAATTTGTTTTGGGGCATTGCACTTGCGAGTACAATTATCAGGATACTTAAGAATCGGGTCACGACTCACCTGATCAAAGAACTAAGGAAGTCCGATCGGATTTCTAAGGACACAAAGGACCCACGTGGTTGGTGATTTTCGCAAAACTGCCCGCCTCGATATATGGACCCTCGTCAAGATGCTGTTTCGGACCGCGGGCTCACCGTCCAGGGATCGGGTCGTGCAGTACTGTTGAGGTATCGCTTCTCATCCAAGAAAGGGGCCCCCTTTTTCACCGTCCGATCCCGGTCCAATAGCCACGTCAACCTTCAACGAGATGGCATCAATCTTGAGGGTCCCTATTTGGGCGCCATCTGTAAAAGCAATAGGAAATATCGAGGCCGAGTACCACAAAAGGAAATACACCAAACACAGGCTTATAAAGATTCACAGATCTTTAATATTGTACAGTTTACAAAGAACAAAATCAGATAGCTATCTGGCCCTCTGTACAACACAGTGAATACCAGCCCTTCAGTGTGAGAAGTGAGAGGTACTGGACATCTAGACATTCGTGCATTTCTACATTTCAGAAATAACGTCCAGCCCCTCTGCAAGTTGTTAATCCATGGTCTAGAGTTCGTGCCGAGTTCACTTATACGACAATATGCACACGGATTATCTTCACTTTACATACAAACAAGTTACAATGGCAGCAGTGTATTCCCAGGTTTAGCAGTAAGCCTTGGCACATGTCCCTTCACAATGCAGTTCAGCTAGTGTCCACGTTCGATATTTGCATTACATTGTTTCAGTGTATGTTTGCGGATGAGGCTTATTGGTGCAGACAATCCTAGGACCACAAGTCAGGCATGAGACAAGGTCTCTTTACCTAGTCTAAACATTCGGCCCACGGACAGTCTAAATATTGAATAAGGTGCAAGGGTCGGGAAGGCTCGGTTACAAGCTGGAAACACAGTCCACCATTTTAGAACAGAGTTACTTTTTAACAGAAATCAAAATGGCAGATGATCCCAAAATGTCAGCGAAGTCAATCTAAAATCGGAACATTTGAAACGCGGTTTTCTTTGCAGATCGACTGGGTTTAGGCCAATATATATAAGAAAGGAGGCACAATGATTTCCCGTTTAACATGCCTTTTATACACCTGCAGCCCCTTAACAGGCTGCATGTGCGAGTTTCCATTTGGCTTTGCCTGAACATAATCAGAGAGACATGCCTGACCCTGATAGTCCTTAGCATGCATCTTCCTCGTCCAGCTACCAGAGTGTTAAAAGCACCTAGTCTTCATTACTCCTGGTTGCCTCTTCTTCGTCCAAGTACTGTCTATGGTCATGTATGAGGACGTCAGGGAAGCTGACTTACAAAAACCCATGAAGGCTGGGGAGGGGTTGGGTTGGTTGCAAGTAGGGAATGGGAGAAACCATGTCTCTCCCAAAGGCTTCCCATTCCAGTGCCCAAAGACCCTCCACCCAGGTGATCCTCCCTCGCTTGTCGACCCCCAGGCTCAGGATCCAAAAGTGATGGCCTTTCCCTGGCCACCTGCGCAGTGGACCCACGGGGAATAGGAGTGAGAAAACACTCAGGTTTTTCACATTCCTTTGTAAGTTAATAATTTGGCTTGATACAGCAATTTATGGCATCAAGAATTAAATACCTTCCAGAGAAAATCCTCCATCAGACTTTATTTCAAGCAGTCATTTCTTGACCGGTCTGAGTTTCTCCATACATTGAAACTGGGGTGGTACCATGGCCCAGAGCTCCAATGAGTTTCAACTTCATCCAAGCCTATGGCGTGTCCTCTGGGCACTAATAAGTAACCTACTTTGTTTTCCCGGAGTCTGCATCGGCCAGATATCCCGATGGATGATCCAATCGCAGTTACACCCTGCCCAGGAACCATACATGATTCGTTGGGTGGAAGCTGACATTACATGAATTGATCCATATGTATGATGGAATAAACACTGAGAGCACTTACACTGCCTCTTTGAAGAGTTCCAGAGGTTTTGCTAGGGCTGAAGGCAATACAGTACTCAAGAGGTGTTTGTAAGGGCTCTTGGCTAGGACTGATGTGCCATGTCATCATTGACAGTACTGAAGTCCTGCTTGACTATGTCTGTTTTCAGTCCTACAGAAGTGATGTTGAAGATAAAATCTGTTAGCAAATTCTGAGTTATAGAGCCCAAGTCACGTATCCATAGTCCCCCAACCTTGAATTTACATTAGTCACTAGTGCCCCAGTGATAAGACCAAAAACGTTCAAGTTGTCCCAGCCTCTCATAATGTACCTTTGTCACTTGTTGAAAATTCCAGGCCGATAACTGTAGTATTAGCACCATCCCATAAGTAGAATCTTCTAAGTCTCTTCTTAGTTTTTATATTATAACTTTCTGCTGTGCTAAATGAATTGCGGCCCCTTTGTGAACCGAGAATGGATATTATTTCAAAGCTTAACAAGGGAAGGAAAATTGAGATAATTTCTAAAGAGGCATCTAGGATTGTCCATCCGTCTACAGATTATATTTCTCTGGTTGGCGACACTTTCCATACCTGTTGTTTCCCTCATGTAGTGAGGTTCTTAAAGTGTGCAGTGGCTAGGATAGGATACAGTGCATGTTGGGACAGTGTGCTGGGAATACAATATTAGTAGAATCTCAGGACTCTGTTTGGAGAGTGTCATTGCAGAGATTCTCAACAGTAATATCATTATGTACTACATGGTTGACCCTAAAGCAGTTGTGCCCCTGGTCATCTTTTAGCCAAGTGCACCTACTGTGTCCACATCCTCAACAGTGACAATAGCTCATCTACAGTTACCATTCGTAGGAATAACTGCACATGGAGCTGGAGACAACTGAATTACCCAGTGTTGTATTTTCCTTGATCTGAAAAAGAAAGGTTATTTGAACAGTATGCAGTCAGATTGGTTGTGTTTTGGGGCCTTCACCTTTTATGTCCTTCTTTAAGGGGCATAACATGTAAGATTGCAGTAGTGGGGACTGCAAGACTGTCAATAAAACCTGGATAGTTTCTTTTTTTTAACATGTCATTATTTCATTTTCAATTATCAATATAGCAAACAAAACTACACTACCACAGATCCCACTTAAGAAATAAGAATAGTATTTTGCAGGAGCAGTTATCTCCCTCTTCCCAAACACCCCAACGTCACCCCAATCCCCTTATTTGATACTTTTTCCAAGTTTACATAGTTACTTCCCATCCAATGCTTTACAGTGCAATACACTAGTGTATTAATATTGTCCATAGCGTTGCATCTCCGACCCTCAACGGGGGATGTGACAGGTTTGCTAGGATCTCAGCTGGGGCCCACCCATCACAATATGGCAGACCAAATAGTACAGACATCAAGGCTTGTACCCCTCAGTCATGAATCGCATCCCACAGTTCCCATCACTCCCAACAACTGACAATATGCACATAACCACACCACCACCACATCAGAACGCGTGGCCCAGTACCAGAGGCAAAGCATGCATCAGACCCCCTTACATCCCTGGGTATCAGTGGGGGTAGACACTTCCATCTGCACATCACCTTGCAAACGCCACCCACTCCTGAGCAACTTGAGGTCACTGTACACATGCTTCTTTTCCTAAAAAAATTAATTAGAATGAGCCCATCTCCTTAAGTATTGGGAGCATATATACTTTTAAAATAAGACCCAAATAGGCCCCAGTAGTCTATAGGACGGGAGGCTGGAAGCACTAGGGCCCTGTATGTGTCTTCCTGTGTGCTGCACCAGCTGAGCTCCCTTACCCAGTCATCCAGCACAGGGGCCGCAGTGACCGCCATTGCGTTGCCATGCATCTGCTGGCCATTAGGAGCACTATACTCAGGAGTCTGCAATTCCTTTTCTGATTGTCTCGAGTGAGGCCTTTGAGGGACATTGTTAAGATTGATTTCTGACCTCTGACCTGGAGGGGTAGAGGTTCAAAAGGCCAACCTAGTTTCTTGGAACAGGGTAACCTCTGGACAAGCCAGACAAATCAGGGTAGCTATGGCAGGCGGTCAAGACTAAGTCTCAGGAGGGGTGACGGTGAGTGAAGGATCTCAATGAGCACACAGAGCACGGACACTCGCAAATTACTCCAGATAGGTGTTATATCAAAAATATAGACACATTTATTACAAGGCCTTTGTAACACAGACCATAGGAAAAGAATCACAGGAACGCTAAGTAAACCAACACATCACTATCACTACAATGTATATACAAGACCATTGGGGTCCAAAGGGTTAAATGCACGAAATTTGTCAACAACCTAGATGGGAAGGAAACAGGCAGTGCAGAAAGTATTTAGGCCCAGTTCGACATCAACAATGCACCTAACTAAGAGGCAGTCCAAGCCCTAAGAAGAGAGGAGCCTTGTGCTCAAAAGGACATGCAATGCAAGCGCACGCGGTTGTGCCAATGGGCAGAATAGGGTCTCTTCAAGGGTCTCTAGCAGCTCGGGAAGGTGGATGAGGCGATGCAGAAAAAGATTCCACTATTCGAGAAGGACCTCCACTTGAAAGCAGAGGCAGTTTGAGAGTTTGGGATGGAGTCGCTACTTTGCAATAGCAGTGGAAAGGAGAGGGGCCACTTGTGCGTAAAAATGGGCCCTTGCACTAGGGGCCGCTGGTTGGGGTATTGAGTACTCACCGGTCCACGACACAAGTTGACCCAAACTTCGGCAGGTCAGTCCACTTCGCTTGCAAGTTTGAATACGGCAAAAAAGGACGCCTCGGCACCGTTTAGTTCCTGGTATACAGCAATGATTCCCAAACAGGACAGTGGCGATTTCTCCGCTCCGGGTGGATGAATCAATCCAGTTTCACTGCAGCAGGCTTCAGGGGCAAGAGGGTCACAAATGCAGTGGACTTGCATGGCAGGGCAACACGATAACCGCGATTACTCCGGTCCTGGCGCACTCGCCTCACTTCAGACCTGGGAACGCCAAGTGTACGAAATTCGGTGTGAGGGTGCCGCAGACACAGAGCTAGCAGTATACCAAGTGTCGAGGGCCTCCTTGAAACGGCGGCGGTGACAGACCAAAGTAACTGGGTGAGCTGGTCAGTCCACTGGTTGTCCCAGGGACACTTCAGAGAAAGCTTACTTGCAGGGTTTGATGAAGGTGCCGAGAATAGTTGGTGCCCCTATTCCAATGGGTCGAAGCGTCTTCTCAGACCTTCTAGGACGACCAGATGCAGAGGGGTCCCACGGGACGACAGCGGGCTCAGGGTGCCAAACCTTCCAGCGGGTCACCAGCGGTTCCTCGACTCATCTTCGTGTTGCAGGATTCTTGGATCCTATCCTTTGTTCAGTGAGAACTCAGGAGATCGACATGGTAGTGGTGTTTTCAGCCTCCTCTTATCCAAAGTTCCCTTCGCGCCAAAATGGAGAGGACCCAACGGGAGATCTGCTCATAAACACACACTCCATACGTGGACTAATCACAGACCACAGTGGTCCCATGCATTCATGGCACTCCAGATTCTCTGGCACACAGGATGTGTATTGAAGTCGGACATTCCAGCCCACATCCTGAAGGCATACACACCAGGCATGCAGAAGCCCGTGAAAGCATTGGGATTTGTGGGAAGTGCATGACCAAATAAGGCCGGACCCGGGTCGCCTCGACTTGGGGAAGGTGAAGGGGCAAGATGGCCAAAGGACAGGACAAAGAACCTCGTGGCACACGCGGATAACATGGCAGGAAAGGGTTAAAAATAATGCGAAAAGATAGCTGCCACCAGTCCTGTCCATGACACATCTGCACAGTTCATAAAAAGTCCAGCGAGAGTATCTAGGGCCTTTGGAAATTACTATAGACCGAAGGGTGCTGTATGGTAAGATACATTGCACACTTGTTACATGTTGCACAAAAGTTGCAACATGAGGAAAGGACTAAGGGAAACAGTCTCCCAGTAATGATTGTCTTATGGGCATGTCAGTTTCCCCATACAAAATGAGCGAAAGCCCAGAGGAGTGCAGCTGAAGGCTGTGCTTCTCTGACAAAGTCAGTCAATGGTGTCTAAACAGCAGCAAAAAGTTTGGGGGTTGACACATGGGGGGAAATTACATACAGTTATGAAATCTTTCCTAACAGACATTACCAGAATTAGTGATGCTGCTGCCCAGTATCTCGATTTCTGAAAATGTTCCCAAAATTAGGGCACAGCCCCATGCCATGTGCCAAAAGTCTGCATCTTGCGTTTTACATTGAGGGCAGGCGCCTAGAGGTCGGGTCACATTCTATGATTTTCTTATGAATAACGTATGCTTGGGGGATGCATTTAAAATTGAGTAACTTGTGTTTGTAATTGATGGACACTTTCCTCAATTGTTCACATATGTATCGCCAGTCCTCTTCCACAAAGATATGGTCTAGCTTGTTTTCGCATTTCCATCTTACCCCACAAGTACTTCCTTTACGCCACCCCAGCACCTTGTGGTATAGCTTGGATACCGTTTTTTGCGAGTTGGGCATTACACATGATGAATTGCAGCAAATCTGATGCATGTGGCAGCCAGGGAAATGTGTCCAGTACGGCACCCAGCTCCCCCTTAACTCTGTGATATGCCATTTGTAAATTAAACAATTTGCCCCCCTATCTTTAAAGTCGTCGTAATCATCCATCCGCACAATGACTGTTAGCTAATTCCTTGCGCAGACCCAGGTTGAATGTGCATTTAAATCCCCTTATTCTATTAAAGAATACTTCCGATGGTAAGGGCTGAGCCTGCCCATGCCTAGTGTGTAGTACACGCAGTGCTGCATGTACAGTGTTAATCTCCCGCTGTTATGTTTGTTGTTTCCCCGTTAATTCAGCTGTAAGTCTATACCGGGATTCTATGGCTCTCTGTAGCGCCACCTGTTGTGCATAGGCATCGTTCGATACCAGTACTTGGTGTGGATCGTTTGAACCACCGGCTAATAAGTTTCCAGATGGGTAACAGCTAGCGCACCTTCCTTGAACAGGGGTACTTCCCAAGCGACCCTCGCCTGCTTAACCACCCATATGTACCGGATTAAATTAGATTGCATCTTGTAGAAATACATTTTACGAGGCCAGCCGGAGACATTCAGAAATATATACAAGTACTTGGAGAGAACCACCATTTTAACAATAAATATGTGCGACATGAGGGAAATTGGGAGGCTCCTCCACCGAGACAGCTTAGCCTGCATGGTGGTGGACACTGCAAGAGAGTGGTCAGTGTACAGCCTATGTACGTCGGGAGGGACCCAAATCCCTAAATAACTTAACCCATTGGAGCACCATTTGCACCCCCCCAGTCATTGCACACTTGAGGGGTGTTAGATGTTAGTGGCAGCAGATCTGATTTTTCCCTTTTGATCCTTAGACCTGAGAACTCACCAAATTCTATCACTGCTCGAGCTATGGGGTCTGTATTGACTACAGGATCTGAGACGTAAATTAAAAGATCTGCATATAATGAAACCAGAACCAACTGAGTGTGGAACCTGAGACCTGTCTGTATATGCTCTGCAAGTAGCACACATGACAACGGCTCGATAGCCAATGTGAAAAATACAGATGACAGGGGGCATCCCTGCTGTGTCCCTCTATTCAACTCAAATTATGTCAAGACCATGCCATTAACCAGTGATTAACCAGCGGTCTGGCAACTGGTCTAGCATACAGCAGCTTAACCAGGGCAATCTTGTATGTTCTCACTCCCATACGCTGCAGTATGTTAACCAGAAAGTCCCAACTCAAGGAGTCCAATGCTTTCTTAGTTTCTAAGAGCATGGCAACCGCCTGGGAATCTGGGCCTATTTGAGAGAGCACACCAAACAGTTGGTGCAGGTTGAAATGCGTGGAACTAACTTCACTGAATAAAACCACATTGGTCCAGGAGGCCCAGTTTGCTCATCAGAGGGTACAACCGGTTGGCCAGCAACTTGGACAGAATTTTACTGTCAATGTTCAACAATGATAGTGGTCTGTACGAGGCACATAGCTGACCGTCCTTCCCTTGTTTGGGGATTAGTGTTAACACTGTCTCTCTCATCATGGGTGGCAGTGTCTGCTCTCTCAGAGCTTCTTGGTATACCTCAACCAACAGGGGGGCAAGCACTGAACCAAATTTTTTATAAGACTCTTTAGAAATGCCATTGGGTCCCGGAGCCCTTCCTCTCGCCAGATCTTTAATGGCCCTCTGACATCTGCTTCCGTAATGAGGGCATTAAGAGTAATGAACACCACACACTTTCACCACTTCGGTACTGGGATGAGGAAGATGCCTGTAAGGTGGTGTGAAGGCCAGGCCCACTTTAGTACTGGGATGAGGAAGATGCCTGTAAGGTGGTGTGAAGGCCAGGCCCACTTTAGTACTGGGATGAGGAAGATGCCTGTAATGTGGTGTGAATGCCAGGCAGGTCCTCCTAATTATGGTTGGGCACAACTGATTGTGGGAATACACCTGCAACCTGTTGGAGGATTACAGGTGTATAAAAGGAGGAGGAAAAAGCAACACAAAGAGCAGCAGCAGGGAGTCCTGCTTGAGAAGCAGAGAACCATACTGGAAGAGAGGTCTGAGGTGTACAGTACACCGAAATCAACAAGACTGCCAGGAGAGATGACCTGCAACAGCCTGGCGTGGGAGCAAGAGCTTCGTGGAACGGACTGGCAGCAAATACTGGAGACGGCTGGAAAGGCTACCCCTTTCCCTTTTGAGTGAAGTGATTGTTCCCCATTGCTGAGATGCAGGCTCAGGGTGTCAAAGGGGCAGTGTTTGAACCCCAAGCAGCAGACGCTGCAGATCGTGTGTTCCAAGCTGTGAGGACAGCAACTGAAGAGACCAGTGAATTTCTGTAACATGAGAAACCTGGTGCACAAAGCGTGAGTGTATGAACATTTCCATTCGTAATGAAATAAAGTGTAAATCACAGCAGATGGGTCACGTGCGTTGCCAAAGCACTTTGCGAAGGTTTCTTCTCTTAGTCCTTTTTTGTATTGTGAACATCAAAGAGCCAACAATACTTTGTATTGGAGTGGTCTTTTTTTTAAAAAGCAGAACAGTTTCGAAAGCCTCCAAGTATGGGGATGTTCTCTTAAAGTGAAAGACACCAATATTACATAGCGGGCTGAATGAGAACAAGAACGTATGCCACACCAATGTCCAGAGAATGCTGAACGGAACACAAACGTTCTAAGCAGAAAATGCTGCATGATACCTATAGCAGTGAATGGAACTGTGCAATCACTAGAAATCGCTGCATGCTGCATTTTGCACACAACTGTACTTTCCAGGATAAATCAACACAATAACCTGAGTTGGTTGGAACCAACTGAATGTTGGTTCCACTAACTATATGAAATCCTGAAAATAACTTCATTACGTGAAGAAAGAAGTGAACGTACATGGGCCAAAAGAAGGATCAAGAGAATAGCTAAGGCCCTTTTCTGTTGTGTGGTTTGAACTAATGTGGAATACAAGTCTTGGGGAAGGGAACCCTGAGACTTCATTACTTTTTCTTATGAGTTGTAAACTCGGGTGAAATACAAGTCTGGGAACAAGGAGTCCGGAAACTTCATGATTCTTTTGTTTCTGCTTTAAACTGCAACAACTTTGAGACTTTTTGTGGAGCTTTTTTATACTTGGGGAAGGGAGATGAAAGAAAGCTGCGAGCTGGAAGAAGCTCGGATCCTTTGGTTAAACGCTGTTTCCTTTGACTATTACATCCCTACACACTAGTTTGTTGTAGTTGCGAGGGCAACAATATGTTTTGGACACAGGCAGACTTTTAAGTTGAACTCTTAGACTTTGCTTAGTTTCATTTAGGTAGGGAAATCCTACCTTAGCATAGGGCAAGTTAGGCTTTCAACCATTCTGACATTAAAGTTAATAAATATTCTTTAGTTCAACTTGATATATCTTGTCTGTGTCGTACTTCATGATTCCTTCACACGGGCCAGCTTAACTCGCTCTAGGAAATGTTGCAGCCTGTCAATCAGGTAGGCTGCAGATCCCGTGTACAATGAGGAACAGAACTTGACAAATGCTGCCATAATGGAGTCTTGGACCTTACAGCACGCACCGTCCACCTCTATCTCAGTTATCAGCGTTGGTGGGTTCTCAGATCGAATGGCCCATTAGAGGAACCTATCTCCCTTCCCGTACTACCAGGCTGACACCTTGCATCCCCAAAACCTTACCTCTCTATTTGAAGCTTCCCTGAACTCACCCGACCTATCCTTAATTTTAGCCAGCATGTTCCTGGAACGTTCCCTGATCTACTGCGCCTCAAGCTTCTTAAGGGCTATCTCAGTCCCGTCAAAGGTACCTCTCGGGGCCATGAGTAGGCTATCCTCCTTGGAGATACAGATACCCCTCACGTAGGTTTTATGTCTCCCACAGTATAGCCACCTTAGCGACAGAGCCGCTTGTCAGTATCTAAGAATCACCACATGTCATTCTGTAGGTCTGCCCTGAACGCCATATCCTGTAGGAAGTCAAGTTTAAATCTCCAGCCCCTGCCCATCTGGCAAGGATTAGAAACGCAGAAGCCCAATGTAACAGGCGAGTGGTCTGACAGCACACGTGGTAATATATCGCAGTGCACCACCCAGATACTTAGACACCAGCCACTCATCTGTTCAGGACTGAGAGTCCTGTACAGAGGAGTAGAATGTGTATTCACGCTGCACTCCTCCACATATCCAATAGCGTATGCTTATTACATGAACTCAGCAGTGACTTACCAAGCCAGTCAAAGGCCTACATCTATCAGACAATCTATCAAGTGTAAGGTCTGTAACCATGTTCATGTCCCCAGTGATGATCATAGTGTAGTCTGTAAATTCCTGCAGCTTGGAGATGTTGTGAAAGAAATTAGGGTTGTTGAGATTAGGAGCGTATAGATTAACCAGCACTATTCAGTGTCTAAAAATACAGCTCACCAGGATGACAAATCTCCCCTCTGGGTCCAAGATGGTTTTATGGTATTGGAACCCAGTGGTATTCTGAATAATGATTATAACCCTGCAGGAGTGTGTGGGGTGCTGTTTCGAATGAGATCTACCTCTCCAGAACCTTTCGTGGCCAGCATGTGTCAGGTGGGTTTCCTTCAACATGACAATGGAGCTATAATGCCTTCTCAGGTATGGGATTATTTTATGCTGTTTGACTGGGTTATTTATTCCTCTAACAATGCAGGACAGCATTGTTAGACTGTCCATATTGTGTGCTCCACTGCTTGTCATGGTAACCTTCCCCAGCGATCACTTTGAAACAACGGATTTCCTTATCCAACAGCCATCCCTCCCCCTGCATGGTAAAAACAAATTACAAGATCATCGAAAATGTGACATGTAACACTAACAGCCAAAAAAACTCTTGTAATCCCCCCCCCAAATACACCTGCCCCCCCACCCTCATTGGTTTAACTTCAACTTCCAGTGCACCCCCCCAATATCCAAACCGAGAAGCTAACCTTTGGTGACCCAATTGGGTCGCAAACAGGGCTCGCTCTGAGAGGTGCATCTACAAGGAGCCTGCCTGGGGAACCATTCAGAGCATAACATTTCGAATAGGAATCCAAGGAGCCAGTGCTCACTGAAGTAGTCCCTATGGACTTTAAACTCTGTGATATTTAGTGACACTGTGTGCACCCTTCACATAGTGTCGACAAACTTAGAAGCTTCTTCAGTAGCCGTAAAACAGTGCTCTCTTGTGTCCCCATATTATTTTCTGCTTTGCTGGGAACAGCATCTGATACTGCGCATTCCTGGCACACAGTCTGCTGTGACAATTCACACAACCCTGTCACTTCTTCCCAGAGTGAGTCCTTTTCTGTGAGGGTAGGGAGGTGAGCCTGCTACGCAACATTCCCCCCTATGTGGTGGCATTCAGCAGGACTCCTGTTTTGTTAAGGAACTCTCTAAACCCCTCTATGAAGAACCCCATGGACCATCAATGCCTCAGAAGAAACAACCTGAACAGACCACTGCATGCTATTGTGATATAACTTCCAATATTAGAACCCTACACAAATCCACTGGGAAGAGTGGAGGAGTAATGCTGATCACTCCTCTATGGCAAAAAGGGAATATTATGAAGAGTGGGAAATATGGGGTAAGAAAGAATACTCAAGGACAGCGATCATCTGCTGGGGAGGACCCAGCTAAGATGCAAAAAAACCAAAGGACTTGCATTAGGGAAAGGTATTCACCAAGAAGGTGAAGCTTGGGAAGTTCGAACCTGGGAGAGAGAAGCAAGGGCATTCCGGGAGCTACTCGGTTGAGAGGACAAAAAGGGAAAGTGGTGCAGGAGCCATCAGGGAGCAGACTTGTGTGTGTATGTGTGTGTGCACACATGTGGGTGGGTGTGTGTAACATTGCTAGGGGGTAGCATGACCTCAAGGAGGTGGACTGTGTGGTCTGGCAACATGCCGAGACCATACAGGAAGCTACTCTGCAAAGAACGAAAGGAAAACCCTGGAAGTGTTCCTCGAGACGGCGTGATCGAGCCCAACAGGAAGAACCAGTGATGCCAACCCAACAAGCTATAGGTAACTGGAATGGTAGGAGGCCCGGGAGGGGCCACGGGCAGACACTAAACATCAAGGAGTATAACGAATACCGAGAGACTCCTTCTCGTCACATAACATTAAAAGCAACAAAGGGTATGACTAATACAGAGACTCATCCTACTCGTCTCAGTAAGTGTGAAAAAAGCAAAGAGTATAACAAATACCGTGGGACATGGACTCCTTATACTTGTACCAGTACGTGTGAAAGCCGCAGAACATATAACAAATCCCAAGGGACTCGTCATATTCGTCCAAGTAAGTGTGAAAGCAGCAGAGTATATATTGACTTCAGAGGGACTCATTAAATTCTTCCCCGTGATCGCAACAGCAGTCAAGATAGAACAGACTGGTAATACTTGTCTACCAGCAGTCAAGATAGAACATACTGGTAATACTTGTCTCAGTAGTTAGGAAGACCAAGGCAAAGATGAACAGAAGAACCTACATAGTGGTTTCCGAATGGAGAAGTACTTGCAAGACACCGAAGTGGTAAAAGAAACCAGAGACACTGGTCTTTGGAGAGTGATAGACTGTGAAACAAGTACAAGAGAGAGAGATATTGATGTAAAGGAAATCCAGAGGAATACAGGTTAAGCCTTGAGTAGAGAAACTAGGAACTGTAAATAAGACAAGACAGGGGATATCTGAGAGAAGGTGGAAGAGTCCCCTTGAGGAATTAAAGGAACTGATTAACTATGTGTGAGAAACCTGAGGGTATTCTCCCAAGAAGACCTCGAGAATCCTTTATTCAGGTGGCCAGGGAAGGACTGGCGCACTCCAATCCCAACCCTGGGCGGTGGACAAGTGAGGGAGGATAACCTGTGTAGGGGAACCCAGGGTTGTGCTCGGGGGGAGGGGGAACCTCAGGTGAGATGCAGTATGCTATGAGGGAAGAGGACAAAGAGGGCGACATCCTTGAGGTCTTTATGGGCTGTTCCAACGCAACCTCCTTTCGACCCAAAGAATCTCCCTTACCCAAATCTGGAAACCCCTCTTCTGCATCTGGTAAATGCAATAGGAACTCAAACCCTGCAGTACTAGGAAACTGCATCTCCCAGAATACCTGTTTTCCCATTGTGTATCCGAATACTCAGTAATTTTTCTCCATGTCCCTCTGATTATTTCCCAAATTCCCAGTCTACTTTGACAAAACACCACCGCCCCTATTCATTTCCCAAACCCACCCTTCCAAATTCACCTACCCCGTAGGATATCTAGAAACTCTACCATCTATCCCCTCCTTTTCCTACACGAACACGCCCTTACAATGACAAACAGACTATTACTAAAACTGTTTACCTGCCATGTCCTAACCCAAGGGCCGGGCAGAGCCAGGCAATTGACAGTAATAAGGCATACATGACGGGCCATTACCTTTCCCACAGGTATTAAAGGCGGAGCACAAAAACACACTTCGAGCAAGGGCAAATGCACGAGGAAACTGCTACAACAAACAGGCAGTTCAAATGGAGAAGAAAGGCAGTGAGACCTGGAAGGAGGACAAAGGGGGAATTGCCCTTGCCCTTTTCAACTCAGACCCCCGAAGCCTCCAAAAGAGAAAGCACAAGACCGGGAGCTGCAGCTGGCATGTGGGGCAGCAGATGTCAATGATACACAGGCGCCTCCCGCTTTGATAATGCAGCTAGAGAGGGAAGCCTGGTACCATCCTTGACAACAGAGAACCCAATGGGTTAAGCACAGCCTGTGAGCCGAAGGAAGCTGATAGCAAACCGAACTGTGTAGAGCCCAAGGTTACAAGTAGCAATATTTTTTAACGCAAGGAATTCAAAAGAGAAAGAACTTGTGTATGTGTTTGAACTTTAAAGAAAGCCCAGTTGAAATCCAGGTGAAGAGGGTTCCGCTGCCATGGAGGACCCGTTTATAAACTAAAACAACAACAAGGAGGTCCTAGACAAGGGTGGCGTGAGGCGTCAGAGTGGTCCTATAAGGGTTATGTCAAATCCCTTCTACAATTTGAAAGGCTGTAGTGAACCTGACAGAGGGAGGCCTAAGTTGCAAGAATAATCAGAGCCTGCCGTAGGGAGATCCAAAGGGCGAAGAGCAACTGCCCAAGGTACAAGAGTATTGAAGGAACCTTTTTGTTTATCATTGTGAATCAGCAGACCTTCTAAGGAAAGAGATTTTACCAGGAAAGAGACTTGGCCTCTGAAGGTTTTCATATCATTTAACCAGAACTGTGCACCTCTTGCGTACAAGCCCCAGGAGTGTGCTGTGCTCGACAGTCCTGCCTTGTCCCGTGCTTCAAAGGTGGTGAAGGGAGACCCAGCCATACCATCCTGACCTTTTGTTTTGTGAACAATTGTTTCTTTTCTGGTGAACATTATCTCACACTCTTTTTGTAATTTAGCAGAAAGGAATTGGCAATAGTTTTTTTTTTTTTTTTTTTAGTATAGGCCTTTTTTATTTGACAAAATGCCACTAGGACTGCCTTATTATTTGATGGTCTTAGCTTGCTCCCATCTTAGATTTAGGTTTAGATTAGGCATTTACCTCACCCGTTAGAAAGTTCAATAAACACCCTTGAACTGTGGGCACTTGTGTATCTTTACTGTTGCCATAACACAAAAAAGGGGACTAATGGGGTTAATCGCCTGTCGTCACCCCCAGGTTACGTTATCACACAATGAGAACACAGGTTTACACAATTCACGGTTATTTCACAATTTCTACCCTTTGTGTAGCCTCACTCTAGCTTGCCCTCCAACTAAACACTATTGTTTTTCTAACCCAAGCCAGCGCTGGTGGATCGCTTATCTAGGGTGAGGGGATAGTAGAGAAGAAGAACTTGCCCTATGATTAGCTAGTTGTCAAGACGTTCACAAGTTTTTTGCTTTCAAATTTCTTAAGAACACTTAGTTAATGTGTAGGGTCTGCTTCGCAAGTGGAATTCTTCCTAATTTAATATTTTCCCGTTCCACAGTACCACACTTTTGTCTTAAAACAGAAATGGGGCCTTGTTGGCTCCTAATTAAAAATGACTAGAAAAGAAAAAAGGTAAGGATGTCCTTAGTTGGTGTTGCACAGCACACGTCTGCATCCACACTTTCTGGTCCGGTGTGTTTTAACACTCATAACCCACTCTCTAACCACCAGGGAAAGACAGTGAGCAGCTGTAGCACATATATTTCTTTTCATCAAAAATGCCCCTTAGTGATATCTTTTTTATGCACAGAGGTCACCTATAGGTATCTTTACTGTTGCCACCGTGAGTTTCTTACATATGTTACAGGGAACTATCTCAAGATAGGCTATTAAAGCTGAGAAGGCCTGTCCAGGAGAAGGGAGTCATTCTCCTGGAACCCCATTTTATTTTGATAGTTGATAATTAGTCGTAGGTTCAGAGTAGGGTCGTTTTTGAGTGGAGGATGGACTATTTTGATTTGGACGACCTCGGTGACGACGAACACCCTGTTTAAATTCTGATAGGTAGACGAAAAATGTAACCTCTTTGTCCGCCTGCATTGTCTACCCTACCACACTGCTCTTCACATCAAGTAATGTCCGCTTGGCTGTCTGAACTGCCATGCTAAAGTCCAGATATATGAAGATTATAGCGTTATCAAGCCTCAGCTCCCCCTTTTCTCTTGCTGACTTGAGAATGAAGTCTCTATACCTGTAACTTGACACCTTAGCAATGGCAGTGCGAGGAGGAAACCCCGGAGCAGGCCTAGACCCAGACATGTGATGCACTCTTTCAATCAGGAAATGGTCAGAAAAGACTGGATTGCCAAGCATAGGGGGCAGATGCATTTTGAGGAACAACTCAAGTGAGCCCTTTGCCACTGCCTCTGGTACGCCAACAATGCATATGTGACTGTGGCGTGCCCTGGAATCGAGATGGCTGTTCTTATCCTGCGCTGCCTTAATATCCTTTTCCAGACATGCCACCTTACCTTCCAGGATATGCACAGCATCCTCGGCCTGATTGTGGTCTCCACTTCACTCATGCACCCACACAGGAGCTCTATTTTGTGTTGCAAGCTTTCAAGCCTGCCAGTCAGGCCATCCATCTTTTGATATAGTGTGCCCCTCAGTTCCAACATGATGCTTCTCAATTCTACAGTGGGCTGATCCTCAGTGGACCCTGAGTTCCAGTGATCGCTGGGGTTTTCGTTAATTTGGCTGCATCTAGCAAAAGCATCCAGGCAGCTCTGTTTCTTCAAGCTAAACCCTGGCATTTAGTCTACTGAATAGAGGGGCCAGAGCGGTCCCCCAGAGCATAGTGCCACCCACAAGGATATTGCTTTATACACTTCTGATCAGGGACCCTTAGCATGGCAGAATGACTCCCTTCTCTTGTTCCAACAGTTCAATAACTGCTATCTCTTCCTGGTTGACTTCGTCAGCCTCCAAGTTGCTCTTTGGTAACCTTTTGCCTTAGTTTCTAATTCAGCAATTTAGGTGAAAGAACCAGGAGAGTGACTCTCTTCTCCTGGTTCAGTTGGTTCAGCCGTTGGCTAAGTTTGGATAGTTTCCTGCAACCGGTTTTATCCACCTTTGCACTTCTTTCCAGGCTTCTCCTAGGGCTTGATTAAAAGTCAAACACTCCTTTTGTTTCGATAAGTTATTTCTGGTTTTTCTTTCCCCTCCTCTTGTCAGTGAAAACAAGGGGAAATCTTCCCATAGTGTCCTTGATTTCTCCTAACACTGACAAAGGAGATTGTTCTTGTGTCACTGACAAAGGAGATTGTTCTTGTGTCTTGTGCCTGAATGTCTCTTTTGATGATAGTGTTGAGGGAGAGTACTCCCGATATGGTCTTCTCTTTTAGTCTCTTTGACACAACAACTGAGATGAGGAAGATCACCTGTGATGTAATCTTCACACTTGATACTTCTGTCCCAACTCTGGAGATGAGCGAGATTACTCCTGAGGCTTTCTTACCTTTCAATACTTTTGATACAATTACTGAGATGACAACACTCCCAATGTCTTCTTACCATTCGGTACTTCTGGCACAAATACTGAGACAAGGAAGATTACTTCTGATGTCTTTTTTTAGTCAGTACTTTGAGACTGTTACTGAGACGAGGGAGATTTCTCCCAAGACTTTTTTCCCATTTGATACTCTCTATACAGTTACTTTGATAAGGGAGATTACTCCTGATGCCTTCTTTAGCTTCAGCACCCTTCGCCAATCCCCTACACGGTCTCCTGTGACTCCCATTACTTATTCTCTGTTGGAACCACGTTGCTGTTTCTTTATGGGGTGTTGGGTCGATGCGTTCACATGAAACGTTCTCTGATTATCTTTCCGCTCCATGCGGCTGTGTTTGGACCCCGGGGTCTCCGGCCTGATGTCGGCGGCACAGTTAATGGACTGCTGGACTGCTTGGTCCACCTCCTCGAGGTCACACCACGTTGGTCAGCTTCCAGTAAGGCCTGCTCTGCGTCGGCCTGCAAAACACTCCTGCAATCTGCAGTTGGTGTCCTCCCGACTGGAGGATCGCTTCCCCGAAGTAGCTTCTAGCTTCAGGTTTGAATTTACCAGGTCTGCCAGGCTTCATGCCTCCTTTGTTTCTCATGGGGTCCTTTCTCCATTTTTTTCATTCAGCTGGTTCCTCCTCAGTAAAACATCAGTCCTTGGTTTGTGCCCATTGTGTATTCTTCATGCCTCCTTGGGGCCACTTCGTTCTAGTACCGTCTATACTTGGCAAAGGAGAAGTTTGTATAACTCCATGAATCTTCTTTTTCACAGTACTCCTGGAAGATGACTTGAGAGCAGACTGTATGTCCATTTTAGTTTTCCTGATCTTGTTGGTAACCATATTTACGGGATGAAAGGAAGGAGTATGGCTATCCCTTGATGCAATTCCAACAAGGCACGTCTTGGTGCCTTTGCTCTAGCGGCCGCCTTAGCATGCAATGTCCTAACCCCCACGTTAAGAATTATATCTTCTACAGAGGTTTTCAAGAAGAAGCTTAAGACTCTGCTATTTTCTCAAAAGCTCATCAACCCAAATGCCTTTGCACTGCCCCGGGTAGATTCCTCCCCTCAGATGTTCTTTTGTTGTCAATTTTATGTGTGTGAGTCCGCGCCCATCTGCCTTCTGGTACCATGTGCGCGTTACAAATACTAAACACAAATACTAAACATAAACATACACATAAACATAAACAATAGCATACAGTAGTGCTTTCAGATTGTTTCTCAGCAGACTTTATGGGTTTCATGGACTCCTGGGCAAGAGGGTTAGGGAGTTCCATCACGGAACGGGAGTCCTTGTCCCCGTGAGGCAAGTCTCTCCATGTGAAGTCCTGCTTTCAGCCACCCCTAGAGAGAATGTTGCATAATGGGCACTCTTCTATGAGGCTTGATTGTCAGCGACTGCTTTGAACAGGATGTCTAGATTGGCTTTCTGGGAAGGTTCGACAAGCGTGTTGGCCTAAGTGTGCAGAAGGCAGTTAGGTGTGAGCTCTGCCTGATGTTCGGAGGAGGCATGATGTATAGAAACAGGCTGGAATTCTTCACATGAAATGCTGAGCAACAGCAGTGCCAGATATGATGTTGGAAATCAGCGTGCCGACTGTATATAATGGAAACCCTTCAGAGCTGGAGATATCTTTTGCACTTCTCACATAGGGGAGTTGGTGGGGGGTGTGTGATTGCATACCTCGAGTTGCCCTGCTGTCTCCACACTGACCACTTGAGTATATGGTTCAGTGCAGGCAGGTACAAAGGTTCTCATAGCAGTGTTCTTTCTGTTTCTCACCTGCAACAAGGAAGAGGACTTTGTCAATGACTTCACCCGTTAATTAACAGAGTAGGGGTTCTCACTACACGTATAAGGACATGAAGCAGGGGTTTGAGGACTTCCGGATAGAGTAGAAGGAGGGGGGGTGTTCCTGGAGGAGTTCACCTTTATTTGCGACAATTCCCAGTAGCCTCTCCTCTGAGGAGACGCTGTAGGGCAGAGCAAATCTTTCAGGGAGAAATGAAAATGGCGGAAATGTTTCCTTGGCCAGAACTCCCATACTGCCTTAGCTATGCCCATGTCCTACCTCCTTGGCGATAAAGGGCCTCTGCCTTCAAGGGTTTTTCCTTGCCAATTCACTCACTGCAGAGCAGGCTCCATTGAGGTGTTAGGGCTTCAGTCCACCCTTTAGAAACCAACTTTCCCTTAGTTATTGGCGTGTGAAAGTCTCGCTTGAGGCATCACAAAAGGCTTCCTGGGTGAGGCAGAAACCATATGGTGTAATGTCCGAGTGAGGAAAGCTTTCTCAGCAACTGTTGCTTTCATCTAGCTAAAACAATAAGAGTGTGGCAAGTTCGGTAACTTCTAAATCATTAAAATTGGAATTTGCTACTAATTTATTTCTCTTCACATCACAATATTCTCCTTGGGCAGGATATTGATGTATATATATTGATTAAACTGTCCGCTAGTTTGTAAGATCTTAGGAACTTTCTCACCGGGTGTAAGCCTGCAGTGAAAATGGCAATATGTTTTATCGTGTGGATTTAAGAATTGAAATAAATCCCCATTGCTGCAGGGAGAAATTAGGCTCTACAGAATATTTTAATTAATATCCTACTTTATTTGGACCTTTTTTTTTTTTGTAAACAAGTATCGGTCTAGGTGTGCATGATATTGCTCAATATTCTGGGGCCTGGTTCTTGAAGGAAGTTAACTTGAAAAAGGGCTACTAAGTATTTCATGTGCGCCTTTTGTATATGGCCATTCAGCATTTTAGCATCCGGTCCGTCTTAAGACTGTGCACACTGGGAGTGCATATATATATATATATATATATATATATATATATATATATATATATATTACTGAGGCTTGTGGAATCTGCTTGGATCACATGCTGTGCATAGGCCGGCATCTAGTGGAAGCTGCGGAGTATTAGTTTGTTTTTCGAAACTCAAAAATGGGCGTCGACACAGGGCGTGCCAGTAATACTATCCCTAGTGTGACATCCACTGTACCCAAGATCCCTCACGCGTCTAGGATCCTCAGATTGTTTTTTTCCGCCATACTGGTCGGAAGCATTTTGCGGCGTCCCCTGGCCTTAGCCATACTTTTGCTAAAAATAATAATCTATTGACATCCTTCCCCACCCCAACGTCGAACTTCGACACTCGACGCCGGCTGGAGAAGAAATCGACCGTCGGCTGCTGCTCGACAGATTTGGGCCTCGGAAGGCCGCTGGCCTCGGCCCGAGCCTTGGAAGGCCTCTGGCCTCGGCCCTGCAAGTAGGGAGAGTGCGGGGTGGTACATACTCTACACTCTTGGTATATAGGTACACCTTATACATTTCCTACACTTAACAGCCCGCTGCATCAAGGTGCATATGGAGGGTACCCCTTTTCAATTCTGCCCCAAGTGCAATCGCAAATACCCTTGGGTTGACAGGCACGCCACGTGCAATCTCTGCTTGCCGAGGGACCACCCCGAAGCGAACTGCAGAGCGTGTAGTAGGTTTAAACCTAAGACACTTAAGGACCGTTCCACGAAAAGCTGGGCCCACCACGCCAGGCAGGCGGCCATGGCAGCGGAGGGCGCCTTCAGCGACGGCAGCGACGGCGTACTTTCGGACGGCGAGGGCATTACGGCGTCGAAAGACAGCCGAGTGCAGGTCCCCGACCTCGGAAGGTCGTCCGGCAGGGCGGCTATGGGGAAGACCCCCGGCGACACAAGCACTTCACATACTACACACACTAAACACACTAAGTCCAACCGAGACTCGACGACGTCGAGTTCTCGGAAAGAGGCACAAACAGAACGGTCCGATTCGGTGTCCTCTGGGCGCTCTCGATCAAGATCGCTGCATGACTCCAGGCAATCATCCACTCTTGCCAAGAGTGCCTCGCTCCCTAGGCTAACAGAAGTTCGATCGTCGGAAGACGAAGACGACTTCCACCCCCAGGCCGTGCTCCAGGAGTCAGAGCCCGCAGTTAAAACCAGCGAGGCCCCACGCTCGAAGGACAGGGACACCACCCCCAATCCTCAACGCGAGGCGTCGAAAACCTCCGGAGCCACTAAGGGACAGGGAAAACATTTTTCCACTCACGGGGAGGGGGGAAAACAGCAGAAGAAACAACCTTTGCACTCTTCCACACCTGTGAAACACACCACTCCCCCTAAACAGACAGACAAAACCAGGTCTGATGATATGTCTAAAACCAGCAAAGCTACTCAAGATAAATCCCATAGACTTGCCGAGAGGGTCATCCCCAGTTCCAAAAAATGGGCCAGTGATAGGGTCATGTCAAGAATGTCGTCTTTGGCAGATTTTTATGATAAAAATCCTGAACATTTCCTCTCGTATGATCCACAAGGGGCGACACCCTCAGGCTCTACTGATCCTATCCCCCCCGAGTAAAAAGCCCCGGTTTGAAACTCCGATGAGGTCAGAACCCTTCGAGGTACAACCATACGCAAGACCATACTCACTGTATCAAAGAGAGGCTACCTTTGGTGAGGACCAAGAATTTGGTATGGTAGAAGAGCAAAACGGGATTGGCTACTATGGGGATGATGAGGACCAGGAAGAAGAAGAGGAGGACCTGGAAACATACAGAGTAGATTCCCCGGTAGAGAACGAAGCCCCGGTTACCGACTCCCCGGTCGATAACCAACCCCTCTTAAATGAGGTTCTCGCACGCGCAGCAGAACATTTCCACATTGACACCCACGGTGTCCAGGAGGAAAGGGACTTCGCAGAAGAGTTAGTGGGAGAAAGGAGGCCTGTTGCCCAGACCATCCCTATCCTTAAGTCCATTCAGCGGAGAATAGATCCGTCCCTGGTGAACCCGAACCTCACCAGAGCAGTCAATCCCAGGGTTGAAAAACTTTTCAGGGCGGCCCAGTCTGACCCTCTCTATATAAGAGGACATCTGAAGCCAGACTCCCTAGTTGTCACCAACACTCGTAAGAGGGCTGGAACACCCTTGTCATCGTCCGAAGCTCCTCCCGACAAGGAGAGCAAAAAACTATACGGTTTCGGCAGGAAAGTAGCATCAACGTCCGCCTATCAAGCAAGGATTGCAAACTCCACCACCCTGTTGGCCAGCTACAACTGACATCAGTGGGAAGAAGTCACGGCACTCATAGCCTCTGCTCCTGAACCTTTAAAGGGCCAGTTAGCTCGGATTTCCGTAGAGGGTAGAGCCGTGTCTGGTTGCATTTTGAAAGCAACCTTCGACGCCGCGGACAACGCAGGCAGATTGATAGCGGAAGGCACTGTTATCAAAAGACATGCGTGGTTACGGCAGTCTGGTTTTAAGGCAGAAACCCAGGCTTCATTATTAGACAAACCGGTGGAAACCGATCTGTTGTTTGGTAAGGCGGTCGAAGACGCACTGAAGAATGCCAAGGACGAATACGAAACACTCAAGTCCCTTGGCCAGTTAACCAATAAACCCCCTAACCAGAGAGGGAATAGTAATTTTCGTCGCCCACGCGGCCAAAATTCCCAGAGAGGATCTACCTATTCCCAGGGGCAGGGTACACAGTGGAACAGCAACCAACAGTCTACCCAGAGTTACGGCAGGGGTAATAGGAGAGGTCGTGGTAAAGGCAGAGGCAGCCCCAACAAGGGAGGCGGCACGCCTCCACCAAAGCAGTGACGCTCAGTTCAGGGTCCCTTCTCACGCAACCCCAGTAGGGGGACGCATTTCCAACTTCACCCAGGCTTGGGAAGGGATCACATCAGACAGATGGGTGCTGTCAACAGTATGCACAGGATATTGTATAGAACTACTGCAGCGTCCCCGGAACCATCCTCCACGACAAAGAGTACATTCTTTAGAACATCAGAAGATTCTCCTCGAGGAGATCGACATTCTGCTAGAAAAGGACGCGATAGAACTCGTCCCAGGGCACCAGGTAAACAAGGGTATTTATTCAACTTTCTTCCTTGTGCCAAAGAAAGATTTGACAATGCGCCCAGTATTGGATTTACGGCCGGCCAACAAGTATGTCAAGCCCCAAAAATTTCGTATGACCACGCTACAAGAGGTAATCCCCCTCCTAAAAAAGGGGGATTACATGGCAACCTTTGATATGAAAGATACTTATTTTCATATTTCCATGTTCCCAGCGCACAGAAAGTATTTGCGCTTCAAGGTGGACAGTCGACACTACCAATTCAAGGTACTGCCCTTTGGGATAGCTTCGCACCAAGGGTATTCACCAAGGTACTGGCGGTGGTGGCTGCACGCCTACGCAGGGAGGCAATCCCAGTGTACCCTTATCTGGACGACTGGCTCATAACTGGGGAAAACCCAGGAATTTGCAGGACAAACATTCAAAGGACTATCGACCTCCTTCAAGAGTTAGGCTTCTCAATCAATGAGAAAAAGTCAAGCCTGGTGCCAAGCACCTCAAAACAATTCCTAGGAGCAATCCTAGATACCCAAGAGGGGATTACCTTTCCTTCAGAAAGAATTTAGAATATACCACTGCAAATTCTGCATTATCAGTCCGGTCAACAAATAACAGTACGCAAAGCAATGCGTCTACTGGGCATGATGGCGTCATGTATTTACCTGGTCCCCCACGCGCGCCTGCGCATGCGTCCCATGCAGGAATGGTTGGCAAAACAGTGGTCTCAGGCAAGTGGTCAGTGGGACGATCTAGTGGTCGTTTCACCAACACTGGTACAAAACCTTCACTGGTGGACAAGAGAGAATCTCGCACAGGGGAAACCCTTTTACGATCCCGAGGTACAGGCAATAGTCTCTACAGATGCATGACTGACTGGGTGGGGAGCTCACCATCTCCACCACACAGCTCAGGGTCTCTGGTCTCACTCAGTGGCCAAGAACCACATCAACCTGCTAGAGCTTCTGGCAGTATTCAGAGTGCTTCAGGCGTTCGAGCCCCACCTAATAAACCTGTCAGTGCAAATCCGGACGGACAGCACAACAGCCATGTTCTACCTGAACAAGCAAGGAGGGACTCGCTCGCCAAATCTGTCCAAGCTTGCCCAGAAAATCTGGATATGGGCACTCAGACAGAACATCTTCCTGTCATCACAACATGTTCCAGGGGAGCTCAATTCCCTAGCGGATGCTCTGAGCAGAGACTCCCTCCCAGAGGAACACGAATGGGTTCTACACAGAGAGGTTGTAGAAGAGATCTTCTCTCAGTGGGGTTTCCCCACTATAGACTTATTCGCCACAAGCGAAAACAGACAATGCCCAGGATTTGCATCCAGTTTCCCCCAACCAGACTCCCAGGGGAACGCCCTGTGGATGAACTGGTCAGGGATGTTTGCGTACGCTTTTCCGCCAACTCCTCATCAGGAAAGTGGTTAACAAGATGAACAGAGAGTCGATGACGCTCGTCCTAGTTGCTCCCATGTGGGCAAGACAACCGTGGTTTCCACACCTACGCAGGATGGCGGTGTGCGAACCCATCAAACCTCCAGCCTGGTACAACCTACTGTCCCAGCACCAAGGTCAAACAGTGCACCAGCAACCCAACTCAATGAACCTGGCAGCATGGCTCCTGAGGTCATAGTTTGGACATCTCAATTTGCCACAGAGGTGTATGGACATCCTAAAGGAATCTAGGAAACCAAACACAAGGCACTGTTACTTTGACAAGTGGAAGAGGTTCGTTATCTGGTGCCAGAGTAGATCAATCAACCCGGTTGATTACACTCCTTCCACTATTGTTACATACATGCTCCACCTGCTGGATGCAGGATTGGTTTTTAACTCACTGAAAGTACACCTGGCAGCCCTGTCGGATTACACCACTTCCCATAGCAAAGTTTCGTGGTGGAAAGTACCAGTAGTTAAAGCCTTCATGGAAGGAGTAAAGAGACTTCACCCTCCTATTTCAAACCCACCACCAGGGTGGGACCTTAATGTGGTGCTAGCCAAGCTCCTGGGCCCCACTTTCGAACCCATGCATAAAAGCAGTCTCAAACACCTGACTTATAAAACGGCCTTCTTAGTAGCTATTACTTCTATAAGAAGGGTCGGTGAAATTCAGGCTTTGTCACTGCAGGATCCCTTCTTTACTGTCCATAAAGACAAACTGGTTTTACACACACACCCTAGGTTCTCACCTAAATTTATATCAAAATTCCATGTAAACCAGTCCATCGAGCTTCCGGCTTTCTTCCAGGACCCGCAAAGCTCGGCTGAGGTGAAACTACACACCCTAGATGTGAGTAGGGCGGTCCTCTACTATGTAAATAAAACCAGACCGCTAAGAAAAACAGATCAACTGTTTGTCTCCGTAGCTACAGGCAGAGTGGGGGATCGCGTCTCTAAAGGTGCCATCTCGAAGTGGATTATTAACTGTATCCAGCTGTGTTACTCACTCTCTGAAAGAACTCTGCCTTTCACGCCAAGAGCCCACTCTACTAGAGGCATTGGGGCCACTCTGGCTTTCATTGCAAATGTACCCCTTGACACCATTTGCAAAGCAGCTACTTGGAGCTCTATTCACACTTTTACTCAGCATTACTGCATTGACACCCATTCCAAGGCAGATACACAAGTGGGACAAGCGGTTCTAAGACACTTATTTGCTCATGACCCTTCTCACATCCCACCTCCTTCTTCAGGTACTGCTCGCTAATCTATGCACAGCATGTGATCTAAACAGATTCCACAAGCCTCAGAAGGGATACATTACTCACCGTAATCGTATTTCTGATGCTTGTATCTGCTTAGATTCACATGCAACCCACCCTTCCTCCCCTCTGAGAGAAGGCGCATGATTGCTTGTAGTCTTACCTTTGTCTATCTGCTTGGATTATCTGTACTCACGCTCCTCCTCATGCTACCTCATGTCAGAAAAAATACAATCTGAGGATCCTAGACGCGTGACGGATCTTGGGTACAGTGGACGTCACACTAGGGATAGTTTTACTGGCACGCCCTGTGTCGACGCCCATTTTTGAGTTTCGAAAAACAAACTGTAATACTCCGCAGCTTCCACTAGATGTCGGCCTATGCACAGCATGTGAATCTAAGCAGATACAAGCATCAGAAATACGATTACGTTAGTAATGTATCCCATATGTGTATATATATCTGGTATATAGATGTCATTGCTTATGTTGCATACTCTCTGTGCCTGAGGTTGGTTCACATATAATCACTGACATACATTTGTAGCCATAGAGCATATGTAGAAACTGAGCCTCTTCAGTAGAGCACACTTTTTTTTTTACAGAAATAACACCACCTTCTCGTTATCCATTATAAAAGTGAAAAGGGGCAGATAATAGGGGACCAGCGGGAGGCTAAGTGGTGGGGGATTGTGCACTGCCGGCCCCATTACCCCCCCGCCCCACCCCACCCCACCCCCACCACAGCTCTGCCACTGATGGTGAGGGATGCAGACCAAAATTGTAGACTAGAGGATTCGGGGGAAGTCAAACCTCATATGTATGGCTGAGTGTACTGCAGATCATTTGCACGTATGGTATTGTCTGATCTCTTTGCAGTGGATATTTGCGGGTTCGTGCTCGGGGCTAGAAAAAAACACACGGTTATATTGCAGAGTATAACAATAGACAATCCGACACAACCGCTGAAAGGGGACAGGTGGCAATATTCCACCAGACCCTGGCGTCTACCAGCAGTGTAACCTGCCCATTGAGCAATGCAGAAGAATGTGCATGAGCACAGCGAAAGCGGACGAGCCTTTACCCGACTGGCTCACGAGAAGTATAACTTTTTACCGACAGCCAGGTCAAACACACGGCAAGCTGCACGTTTCAGTGTTTGCCTTGCACTTCTCGAGGCCAAAAAGAAATAATTGACTATTCCTTTTGTTTTAGTTGCGGCCCAAGCAGGAAGGTCAGCCTGGCCTCCTTGAGAACTCGGGGCTAGGTTATCGGAATGCTAGGTTCTTTGTGTTCCTCCTGTATTTTGTCTTTTACTTGCTTTTGTGTGGGGCGTTTTATCTTTTCACCTGCTGCCAGCTCGTGGTGCACACGTGGTGGCAGCTGTGCACACTGTTTTGGAGATTGTGACTGACACCCCTGCTTAACATTCCTCTTTCGAGGCAGATACCATTTTAATTCACCACTTCCATCTGTTTGCTCTGCATTATGGCTCCTTCGGAAAAAAAGAAATAGAAGAAATGTGCACGTGCTAATATCCTCTCCATCTGATTGTTCGAGTAAGCCGTGACATTCCCAGACTGCTTTGGGGGCCGTCACCACACACAGAGGCAAACGCTTTGAGCGTGCCCTAAGCAAACATGGCTTCCTCGCAGAGCAGTTCTACCTGAGCAGAAACAAAAGATGGCATTCAGTCTCTATTCAAATGCGCATTGTGCATTCGTGATCTGGGATTTGTATACTCAAGTTTAAGGGCAGAGCTGTTTAAAGAAACGATGAAAGGAGTGAACATGGTTTCTTTAAAAGGATATACAATTAAAAGAAAAATAAAGGCTTAAATCTGCAGACACTAATGGGATAGGACTACAATGGACAGGCCTTGCCATGCACTTGGGAATAATAATAAGCAAGGGTAACGGTGTAGACTATTTGGTGGACCACGTAGCAAGGGAGGGGGTGTGGGGGGGGGGGCCTAAACTCTTTCCTCGTTCTGTTTAAATGGAAAATAAATGAAATAAAGCGGGATGTTTTGCATTTTGTATGTATGTTTACAGACTTTTATAAAAAATCAATACTTAACAGAAGTATTTCCTTATTGCACAACACATTTCCAGATTCAATTTAAGCACCGCCTTATTTTGTAACAAACCGATCAAATTGTGACTTTACTTCCTTATGTTTCTGTAAATATGTTGAAGTCCCCACAGAGGTGGTGCGTGATTATATTGAATTCCACACTGTGAAGATCTTACACATGTTGTGTGCAATGGTGCCATCTTGCCTTTAGTATGATATTTAAATTAGTTGAATGTTAGCTTGAAATGTTGTTCACAGGTTTGATGTTTATTTGATACCAATTGGATCTCATTACAAGTTCAGTGGTAAGGGGGAAAAGTGGCAGTAACGGAATTGCCGCCACTTTACCTATCTGCTGTTATAATGGTTATTGAAAATGGATGCTAATTCTTCTGGTGGAATTAACCCTGTAGATACTAGCACCAGAGGAATAAACATTGAAAACCAGAAATAATTCCACCAGGGCTAAATCCACTGGAGAAATTAGTGCCGGAAACAAAAATGCTAATTCCATCGTATGTTCAGGTTGAAATACTGGACTAAACACTACCAAAAATAGTAGCTAATGGAACCAAAAACAAAAGGTGAAGGTAAATGCATTCAGGTGATGGAAATGATGCCACAGGCACACCCAATTGGCCATGAAAGGGTATGTGAGGCCCATACCTCCTCCAAAGACATTTTCCAACACGTTGCAGCCACTATATGCAGCCACTAGACATAGCAAACCCCAGGCTCTAAGACTTCCTGCTGTACATTAAGCTGAAGAGGCATGCACAGCTGCATCACAGAGTACAACCAGCACACATTTAGAGGAGACACCTTGCAAGGACAGCACCCATTCCTTGGGTTACGCAATCTCCCTGAGCAATACCTGATGAACAGCTGATAACAATTTAGCACCTCAAGAGAGAGACGTTAGCTGAGCTACTCTCCCTGATAAAGGCAAATCTACAAAGAATGATTAACACAAGAACAGCCATCACGCCATTGCTGAATCTTTTGTCTCTGCTGTATGTTTTCACAACAGGCACCTTCCAGCACATTATGAGCATGCAGCATGGCTTGTTGCAGCCCATGTTTTCAATTGTGCTTGTCCAGGTTCTGGACACTAGAGGAGCAGCCGAATGCCTCTGCAGGAAGTCCCGCCCTCCTACTGCCTGTATTTTGGAAGGCTGAAACTGCACCATGTTTGACACCAATAGTTGTGACCATACCACGTAGAGTATTTGAGAAAAGATACCCATTAAGAAAGCCATACCTGATGTACCCCCGTAGAGATGACAATCTCTTGGAGGCGATTCCTGAAGGAATGTGAAGATAAAAGAAGGAGAAGCTGGTGACGTCACAAGAAGTGAGAGTGGCACACTGAGAAGAGTGGCTGAAGAAGAGGATGTATAGACCTTATAGAAACTGATGACGAAATAAGGAATCGCATGAACATCCATATGCAGAAATGAAGATTGTATGCGTAAAGAGCACTGCTGAAAATGCGAGCTGTTTAATACTGTACAGATGCAGCAACGCAAGTAGAACAAGCAATCTTAGAAGCTATCTATGCGTAGTGAATAGACTGCAGATGAAGCCGTCTTTATATAGTGTCTGGACATCAGTGTCACAATTTTAGTAAGTTCAAATCCACAGAGAAAGAAGGATCTTGAGATATGTGTGTTTTGCAGCAAAGAATTAGCTGGAGATCGCAGACTTGAAGGGTGAAGCTGTTTGGCCTGGTGTCAAAGCTAAAGCAGCCAAGAACTAGTTATCTATCCATGAAGAACAGAAACCGTGAGACGTTGAATCATCTCGTGTTAAGGGGCAAAGAAGGAACACCATGAGTGCCAAGTTTATTAAAGACAATGAAATGCTGCAAAACAGGCCGCAATATGGTCTCTTGTCACGTGAGCCAATAATGGAAATAGGAGTTGGGCATGCAGACCAGAACTGTGATAAGCGTGTGCCTGTACTCCCTTGTATTCCCAAGAGAAGAGAATCTCCTGCAAGGCCAAGTTCAAAGGCAGTCTGTATGGCAGAAGACATGGGCGATGCGAGATGAGGGGCTAATTGGGTGGGAAGCAAAAGTCGTGCCCACCTCCCGGCACCTGGGAATGAGCTTATGTGCTGCTAAGGAGCCAAATGTTCCAGACATGGTACAAGCATGCCAACTAGGAATAGAGGGCCCTATAGCGAAGGGCCTCGTAGTTTAAGAGCCAATAGTATTCTGTGTACCTAATAAGTATTGAAGACGACTTGCACTAGGGGTGGGCATACGTTGTCCACCTGACTATAGAGACCCAATCACAACCTGTTCCTATATACAAAGTATACGTAGATGTTCCCCTTGACCCAACCACAACACCCCATAGGTTTCTCTTATTTGCCACTTAGTATGACGTCACTTATGATGGATTTTCAGTACTTAAGTGTATTTATACGTGATTTGCATTGAGAGCTCGAACAAATGTCCGTTGATTACCATTGTAACTCCCTGTTTTAGGAAGTTGATATTAAAAATGTTGCATGAGACTTTTTGCCAACTTCCTGAGTCGGTCTGATTATTTGGTGTAAGAGTTATTCTGCATCCCTTGCATGCATGACACGTTACTGATTAAGGACCTTAAGTTCAACACGCTCATGCAGTATGCAACCGAGCACATCTCCCTGCCCACCACCCATGCACAGGTAAAGGCAACAAAGGCACAGTTGATTATGACATCCCACTTCTCCAACATCAGTGCAGCACTGATGACATTGGTGGCACCCAAAGCATTGGAAGAGGTGTACCGTAAGGGGAAACAGCAACATTCTCTTAAGACACAGGTCACCTGTGATGCAGAGCTCAATGTGACCCATTGCTATGCCCGCTACTCCAGGTTCCACCCATGATGCCATGCTCTTGTGAAACAGTACACTACCAGTATATATGGCGATCCAACGAGGCCAACAGACCTGGATCCTGCGTAAATACAGTCAACATCAAACGCACATTCAGGGTTCACAAGTGCAAAGGGACGAACCGATGAGGGGGTGGAGTTTAACTTATGTGATTGTAATGTAATGCATGCCCTATCACAGCCCTGTGCTAGGACCTGCCCTGTGACCAAGCACATAAGACGCTCTAGTCCACTGGACAAAGCCCTGCAGGATAACATCTGGGCATGAAAGGAATGCAAAAAGCCAAATTAACAATGTCTGAACTACAAGTCTCCTAATGTATAAGAAAGTTATACCTAGACAGGAGACGACACAGTTCTCTGGTGTAAGATGACCGACGTAACACTGACCAGCAGAGATGGCACAAAAAGTGCATCGTATGAAGGAGGATCATGGTCACAAAGTGCACAATATTATCAGAAAGCATATCAAGGCACACGCATGAGTTCACAGTACTGAAGATTCAAAGATAACATGTGATCTATATAAGCAGATCTCGAGAATTGCGACAGAGTAAAAAAAGTTTCGAAATGGAGGATATTAATGACTTAATTGGCAAATCATCTGGTGCTGGGGCCCCCAGATTGAATGGACTAAGCAATTATGTCTTTAAGAATGCAACCAATCTTGGGCACACACACTGTTCTTATTGTTTAAGGATATTCTAATTGAAAAAAGAATATGCAATATTTTGAAATTATCTAACACTATCCCCATAAAAACTTCCTGCTAATTACAGGTAAACAGCCTTACTAGATGCAGAGAGCAAATTATGTTCTTCCTATTTAGTTTTGAGGCGTCTATTGATCTGTCATTAGCATTTTACATGGTTGGCCATGGAGGGGGGACTTGATTTCACTGTGGGGACCTGAAGCCAGGTCCCCACACGGTAATGTACTTCAAATTATTTAAAACGACTTAAAAAACAAGTGTGCACATTTTTGAAACTTTTAAAAAATTGATCTTGTGGGGACCTGTATTTATTTTCGTGTATGTATTCATTTTCTCAGCACTGCCGCCGTAGACCGGAGGCAGTCCTGCAGTCTTCTACACACACTTGGGAATTTAAACACACTTCAGCATTATGATACTTAAACTATTGGTAGACAGGGGAGCATTTTCAAAGGAAAATGTGCTTTGACACTCATTATAGGTTTCAGACGAATACAAAGTTCTATTTAATGTAATTTTCTCCTTTTAATAAAATTAAGTATAAATCAAATGTAGTCTTACTTTTGTCCTTTGTATATGTTCAAAATGTTTAATTGAGCTATTTTAGGCAATAACTACACTATTTGATCTATTATTCATTATTTTAGTGCACAGAATACTTCAACATGACAGTTTGATTGGCTGCGAGTAAAATAAACAAGTCTTTCCTGGCCATGAAATGAATTGTAGCATACATAACTGTTTTCTTTGCCTACTACCTTACAATGTAGAATGTTTCCCTGTAATAAATTAATGGACTGATTCTCAAAGAATCAGATATCACAAAATAGCTCTGGAGATGCAATATCGTTTACAGGACTTATTCACAAAGGTGACTTGGACATTTCATAGGCACTGTACTCTACTGCAAACGATGAACTAGTCAATTCTTTGAGTATACAGCGTTAGCACTAATATACTGAGACGTTCTGAGCACCAACGTGGCTGCTGGTAGTGCAACTCATTATGACGGATGTTAAATGGCATAACGTAGAAAATTCCCCAAAACAAATTTCCATCGCTGTATGAGGCATAGAAACACCAGTGAGACAGCAACAGTTCACACTGCAAGTGCCTTGTTTAGAAGCGTCAGATATGTGTACATTGCCCAGCCCTTTGAGCCTGTCTCAAACAAGCTATGGGTGGAGATGTGGATTTTCCTTGCATTGAAAAATGTGTACTGTTTGTGAATACAAATGTGCTTCCCTTCGTGGAGAAACAGCCTCACTAATCACCAAACATATGCAATTATGCAACATTCAGAGGGGATGAGACTGACATTGAAGTCCCCACAGAGATGGTGCCCTATGATATTTAAGTTCCTGAATGTACGGTGTGTGATAATGTTGAAGTCCCCACAGTAGTGGTGTGCGTTGATTTTGAAGTCCCCACTGGGATGGTGTGTGATGATACTGAAGTCCCCACTGGGATGGTGTGTGATGATTTTGAAATCCCAGGAGGGATGGTGTGTAACAATAGTGAAGTCCCCACTGGGATGGTGCATGATGATACTGAAGTCCCCACTGTGATGGTGCGTGATGATACTGAAGTCCCCACTGGGGTGGTGCGCGATGATACTGAAGTCCCCACTGTGATGGTGCGTGATGATACTGAAGTCCCCACTGGGGTGGTGCGTGATGATACTGAAGTCCCCACTGTGATGGTGCGTGATGATAATGAAGTCCCCACTGGGATGGTGCGTGATGATACTGAAGTCCCCACTGTGATGGTGCGTGATGATACTGAAGTCCCCACTTGGATGGTGCGTGATGATACTGGGGTGGTGCGCGATGATACTGAAGTCCCCACTGTGATGGTGCGTAATGATACTGAAGTTCCCACTGGGATGGTGCGTGATGGTACTGAAGTCCCCACTGGGATAGTGTGTGATGATCTTAAACTCTTCCACAGATGGTGCATGGTAATATAGAAGTGTCCACCGATATGGGTGTCATTATATTGAAGCTGCAATAAAGATGATGTGTCATAATATGGAGGATTCCACAAAGAGGGCGTTGTATGACAATGGCCCAACGTTGATCTGATGGTTCGGATGACTCCACAAGTCTGTTGTGTGAAGATATTGAAGGCTCCACAGGGATGGTGCATGATGATATTGAAGTTCACAAAGGTTCAGAATATCATTATATTGAATCCCCAGAAGGATGAGGAGTTATGTGGTAATTTCCACACAGACGGTGTATGATACACAGATGGTGGTTGATGATATTAATGTCCATACAGTGATAGTGTGTGATGATTAGGATGTTCCCATCAAGATGATATGTAATTCAAAGAATGCAAAGGGAGGTTCTGTTATTATATTGTATTTTTACAGATGATACAGATGTCTCCACAGGAATAGTTTGTGATAATGTTGAGATCCTGCCATGGATAGTCTGAGATTATTGCCCAAATGTGAATGTTTTTCAGTTGTGTTCATGTCTGCATAGGGATGGTATGCAATGACATTTAAGTATTTACAGGAATGATGAATTTTGCCATTGATAATTCCACTTAGATGGTGATATGCGAGTGAGGATGTTGAGGTTCGCATGCAATGTTATAGTATGACTTTGGATGTGTGCTAAACTCTCCTCATGGATTTTCTGTGCTGCTATTGATGTCTCCAAAGCGATTCATTATAATGGTGCTGAATTCCCTCCAGGGTGGTCTTTGGTTATACTGAAAATTCATACCTCAATTGAATATATGATAATACTGTCTAGTGAAGGATCTGATTTTAGTAGACAAAGAATTCCATTTGGCTGCTATACATTGCCCAACAGGTGCGGGTGGGGCAGTCTGATGATATTCAAGACCAGGTCCCTAAAGGGATGGTCTGAGATGACATGTAGCCTGCAAGTGTGTATTATCATTTTGAAGTTACCCCTGGAATATCTTCAGAATGTTTATTTTTAGCTATTTTAGAGCATAGCCGTACACTGTTTGATGTATTATTCATTATTTTAGTGCACATAATATTTCTAAAGTACAGTTTATTGATTGGCTGTAGGTACAATAAACAAGTCATAGTGACTTTCTTTCCTGGCAGTTTTTGAAGTCAAGAGTTAGTTTAGCTGCCTGCTATTCAATACTGGGGAGGTTATGATGAATTGTAGCATGTGTAACCTTTCTTTTCTGCCCGCTATCTTGCAATTTAGAATGTTTCCCTATAATACATTAATGGGCCAATTCACAAAATATCTGATATCACAACATAGCTCTGGGGATGCAATATGTGTACAGGCTTTATTCACAAAGGTGACTTGCACATTTCATAGAGGCTGTGCTCCATTGCAAATGGTGCACTGGTCAGTTCTTTCAGTAAATTCGTATTAGCACTAATCTACTGAGAAGTTCTATGCACCAACATGGCTGCAGGTAGTGCATTTCACTATAATGAAAGTTAAATGACATACCATAGAGAATTCCCCAAAAACAAAAAACACATTTACATCACTGTGTTAGGGATAGAAACACTAGTGGGACAGCAAGAGTTCACACTGCAAATGCCTTTTTTAGAGTGGGCAGATAAGTATGCATTGCACGCACCGTCCTTTGAGCCTGTCCCAAACAGGCTATGGGCGGAGATGTGGTTTTTCCTTGCATTGAAAAGTGTGTACCATTTGTGAATACAAATGTGCTTCCCTTGGTGGAGAAACCGCCCCACTAATCACCAAACATATGCAATTATGCTACATTATTCAGAGGGGACCAGACTGACATAGAAGTCCCCACAGAGATGGTGCCCTATGATATTTATGTTCCCACATGGCTGGTATGTGATAAAGTTGAAGTCCCCACAAAAGTGGTGTGTGTTGATGTTGAAGACCCCACTGGGATGGTGTGTGATAATATTGACATCCCCACTGGGATGGGTTGTGATGATACTGAATTGCCCACTGGGGTGGTGTGTGGTGATTCTGAAATCCCTGCAGGGATGGCGTGTGATGATACTGAAGTCCCCACAGGGATGGTGTGTGGCGATACTGAAATTCCCACTGGGATGGCGTGTGATGATACAGAAGTCACCACAGGGATAGTGTGTCATGATCTGGTGCATAATAATATAGAGGTTTCTGCATTTATGGATGTCATTATGTTGAAGGCACCACAAAGTTGATGTGTCATAATATGTAGGTTCCTCCAAAGATGACAAAGGATGACAATGTCCCAACGTTGATAGTGTGTTATGGTTTGGATGGCTCCGCAAGTCTGTTGTGTGAAGATATTGAATGCTTCACAAAGATTGGGAATATCAGTATATTGAAGCCCCAGAATGATGAGGAGTTATGTGGTAATTTCCACACAGATGGTGTATGATGATTTATGATACACAGATCGTGATTGATGATATTAATGTCCATACAATGATAGTGTGTGATGATTAGGATGTCCCCAATCAAGATGATATGTAATTCAAAGAATTCAAAGGGAGGTTCTGTTATTATATTGTATTTTTACAGATGATACAGATCTCTCCTCAGGAATAGTTTGTGAAAATGTTGAGGTCCTAGCACGGATAGTCTGAGATAAAAGCCCACATAGGGATAGTTTTCGATGGTATAGAAGTCCACATAGGGATGGTGTGCAATGATATTGAATTATTCACAGGAATGATGAATTTTGCCATTGATAATCCAACATGGAGGGTTATATGGGAGTGATGAGGTTGACATTCCCATGCAATGTTATATTATGACTTTGGATGGGTGATAAACTCTCCTATGGATGATCTGTGCTGATATTGATGTCTCAAGCATGATTTTTATAAAGATTGTGAATTCCCTACAGGATGGTCTTTGGTTATATTGAAAAGTCATACCTCGATTTTATGTATAATTATACTGTCTGTTGAAGGATCCTATTTAAGAAGACAAAGAATTACATTTTGTTGGAATATATTGCCCAACTGGTGGGGGTGGAGCAGTCTGATGATTTTCAAGACCAAGTCCCTAAACGGATGGTCTGAGATGACATGTAGTCTGCAAGTGTAAATTATAATTTTTAAGCACCCTCTGGAAAATTGTTTGATCATAATTCTATACAGAGATAATGTCGAGTGATATTGTAGTCCCTACATGGATAGCATGTGATATCGAAGTCCTAGAAGGAATGGTGTGTGATGAAACTGAAGTTCCCACAAATAGGTTATGTAATGTTGAATTTCCCACATATTTTGGTTTTGTGATAATACAGTTTCCATACATAGGCAATGTTGACATATTTATCTGGTTGGTGTGTCCTTATATGAAGTTCCCACAGGGACAATATGTCATGGTATGGATGTGTTCACAAAGATGGTGTATGATAATGTTGAATTTTCTCCAGAGATATCTGATGCTATTAATGTTTTCACAGTGTTGATGCTTGATAATTGTCCTAGCCGGGATGGGTTTTAATTATATGGGAATCAAAACAGAGTGTGTGTGATAAAGCAGACTATTATAGAATATTAAACCTCTCACACATTTGATGTTCATTTATATTAACTATACAATATTGGAATCCCCGCAGCATTGGAATGTGATAACATTGATCTTGTCACAGGGATGTTGTCTCCAAATTGATGATGTTGGGGGGCAGCAAATCCATCACTGGGTTGGTGGGTGTTGATTTAAAGTCCCCCATGTTGTATCTGATGAGTGTGATATATATGGGCTCTAAAGTCCTTACAGAGATGGTATGCAATGATGATAATTACCACATGGTTGGTATATCGTGAGCATGATATGAAATTCCTCAGTGATTGGGTGTCTGATGATACTGAAGTCTCCACAGACTTGGTCTGCTGGTATTTATGTACCCTCAGTGGTGGTGGATTATGATGATGTCAAATTCCAACAGAAATTCTGTGTGCTAATATTAATATTTACATAGTCATGGTGTGGCATGTTTTAGACGTCACCACAGAGATTGTCTATACAGACATGAAAGTCCCTGTATGGACTTCGTCTGATATATGGATTTGCCTAGAGGGTTAGTTGTTATTCTATTGAAAGCCTCTTCAAGATGAAGCATGATTATATTGAAAACCTATGAGGGCTTAAGAAAGATTATACCTAAGGGTATATAATGTTGATGCCAAAATATACCAAACATATCACAAGGATACTCTGGCAATATTTAGGTGGCAAGTACTTAATAATGCCATCACAAATATGAGGTGCTATAACATGGCTATAACATGGAAGTTCCCATAATATGGTCCGGTCAAGTGGCACCGCGAGTAAAGCGCTCGCTTTGACATCTGTGCAGAGCTTGCCAATGCAGGTTTGAATCCCGGCGGGGCCAAACTCAGCCTTTCATCCTTCCGAGGTCGATAAATGAGCACCACACACTGTGGGTAATAATAAACAGCGTTCAGATACCTGAGGGTTCGTAGCGCTATATAAATGCCAAATTATTATTATTAATATGGGACATGATGACATTAGTGGCTCATCATTGATAGTATGTGATGATTCGGAAAGCCCACCAGGGATGGTGTCTAATGATATTGAAGTCCCCACTGGGATAGAGTGGGATAACATTAAAGTCCCCACAGGAATGGTGAATGATGATATTGAAGTTCACATCAGATATGGGATATCATTATGTTGAAGCCCCAGCAATGATGAGGCACCATGTTATCAACGTTCCTATACAGATAATGTATGATGATATTAATCCATTAGTCCATAGACTGATAGTGTGTGCTGATTATGAAGTGAGAATCTCCCTCTGGATCAAGAAGACACCCAGTTTTTCCTTAGTTGGCATAAGGGACGTAAATAGGTTTGGACACAGAATGGTGGACATTTTGCTTTTCACCACATCCTGAGTCCTTAGTGTTTTGTTTGAGCCATGGCAACACCTCATAGAAATAGGGCAAGGTAGATTTTTCCTTTTTGTTTTATAATAAAAGTCGTTGCCCACAAGCAAGCCAACACTGTGTCAGACTCGTACTTCTGCTCCCTTACATTGGTGTGTCATGTGAAATTCCCACTGAAGATTTGTCATGGTATGGATGCAGAACATGATATGTGATGTTTTTAATATCCTCACAATGATGATACATGATGTTTCTACATCACAGCAGGGATGGTTAGATATTAGAGTCTACACAAGGATTTAGGATGATGATACAGACTGACCTAGAATGCTATGGGCCCGATTCATGGAATATTTACCCAGTTCAAAGTGAATTTACACTGCTGAAAAGTGAATTTGCACTTCCGACACAAACCCTGATTCATGGAACTGTGCAAAAATGACTATGCGCTGACTTTGCCCGGACTTTGCCTGGCAAAAATACACTTTGCACAGTTGCATAAATCAGGGTTTGTGTCGGCAGTGCAAAGTCACTTTTCAAAAGTGCACATTCACTTTGAACCAGGCAAATATTCCATGAATCGGACCCTTAATTATTATACTGCAATCCTTACAGGGTCTAAAATAATATTAAAGTTGGCACAAGATTGATGTTCATTTCTGTTAACTATACCAAATGGATGTTTTGTTATGATGTTTGGATCCCCAACAGAGATAATATTTCATTATATTGAAGTTCCCAGAGGGACGATATCTCAAAATGGATGTTGCTTGTTGATAGTAAAAGCATTAGTGGTTTCCAGTCACCTGGCCACGGGGGTCTCCTCCCCAGCAGGGAGAGCTTCCTGGTTCCTGGCATGCGCAGTGGAGATGTGCTCCAAGGCGCCTCCATCTCTGCTGCAAAATAAATAATTATTTCCTTTGTGGCTCGAGGCAGAGGACCTCTGGGGCCAGGCAAATGCAAACTAGTGATGCTGTTACTGTCACCACATCCATGGGGCCTCCATCTCCTGCTGAAAAACTAATAGTTATGTATTTCCTTTGCAGTGCGAGCTGGAGGAGCCAGGGTGCCTCCATCTCGCGCCACAAAATAAATCATTTCTTTCTGAAGTCCTAGATGCATGCACTTGGACATCAGAAAGAAGCAATTTCTTTCTTATGTCCTTCCCCCGGCCCCCAGGACGTGTGGCAAGGGCCCTCCCCCACAACATAGGAGCTGTCCGTTCCCCCACTATGGCAATGACACCACAGGTTAATATGATTACATGTTAAGGGGCAAAGTAGTTCTGTGTTATGTAAAGGCATCATGAATTAAGACACAGATAACAGATTAACTTTTCCAAAATCAATGTTTTGGGAGTAAGCTGCAGCGTAAGCTTCAGTTCTTGGGGTTGCAATTTGTGATGGTGTGCCCGCTGGAGCAGTCTCCTTTCTGTGTTCGTTGGAAGAGGAGCTTTCTTTTTTACAAATACTGACCCCTAGCGTGGAGCCAGTGGAGTAAGCTGTAGTTCCTGGTAGTTTGTGGCTTAGTGGCTCAGCACTGGATCAAGTAACCGTGAGTTAGGGGGAGCAGCCTTGTTGTACTGGAAGTTGTTGATGTTATGTGCCATAAGTTGCCTGCTGTTTTCTTTGATCTCCTTGGTTTCACCCTTTGGATATGAACATTTATGATCTGCGGTCATGTTTGAGCCCCCCGCAGCGGCATTGCTCTGCTCGCTCTACTATTCATGAGAGGATTCTACCTTCCAAACAGGCCCTGTTGTGACACAGCAATTGAAGCAGATGTCTGTTTCCCCAGTGATTCACACTCCATGTGGAACAACATGAGCGCAAGGTCTTTGAGGTCAAAGAGGTCTTTGCTCCTGTTAGAGGCTGCCACGATAGTAAACAGCTTTGGCCTGGTAATCAAATCTCTGGTGTGGTTTAGGGTTTTTGTGTCACCGTTTCTCTAGGGATTTGATTGAGAATTTGTTGGAGGTGAGCTCAGGGGAGTACCAAGGGACGGATGGTTTTGTCTTAGCATGGTTGATTTTTAGGGGGGCATGAGTGTCCAACAACTTCATAGTAGAGTTGTTGAATAGTTCTAGTACGGCCGAGGTATTCCCTGCGGTGGGGAAGTCTGCAGTTTCCTTCTAGCATATTTACCGGGAAGGTTTAGAATGGGTGGTGCTGGGTGAGTGAGCGTTTAGCCTGAACTTTGTGGGCCATAGTCGAATGAGTGATCTATTGTGGGATGTCAGCATTGTCAGACCAGTCTAGTGAGATAGGGTGTGTGCGGGTGATGACAGGGGATGATGTAAAGATTAAGACTTTGATTAGGAGTGAGCCTGTCTGGAAATAATACTGGGAAAAATGCTGGTACCGTTTATTTGACAGACTGTTACATTTGCTTTGTTTGCAAGAGAATCCAGTTGTAATGATTGAGTCAACTTTCTCGCTCGATTAATCTCCATTTGTGCAGATATTTCGGCTATGTTGCATGAGAGTTTGTCCGGGACTGCTAAAGAGTTACGTCTAGGCGATCAAAGTTCTCCGCTAGATTGCACCTCATTTGGAATCGCACATTGTGTTTTCATGCTGGTGAACGTATTACAATTTTCTTGTTCCATCAGCTTGATGGTTGAAAAAGAGTCTTCTTCTATGGTGCCACATTGATGTCTGCAGGGTATCATGTTTACACTATTAGCTTTATTTGCTGTTGTTAAAAAGAGGTTTTCCTCATTAAACCCATTCTGTTGGGAGCTAACCACGATTTCATGCACCGCCGCATCATGTGGGCATTTCTCCTCTGCCTCATTGCATGGAGTTGCTCCTCCCGTCAAACAACTTTTCAGTTCCGACGCCACGCATAATTAAATTGTGCTCGCAGCAACAGTAGTAGTAGAAGTAATAAATGTCAATGGTGGATTGGTGCTTGGAGCAACAGTATATGCAAGTAAAGTGCTTGCCTCAGATTCTGTGTTCGCTCACAAACCTTGAACGGGTTTGGAGGTGGATCGTTCATTACAATTAGAATTTGTGAGCGCACCCATTAAACAAACTTGAACGGGCACATTCTCGTTTCTACATGCGTGGGTCCCTCCTCCCGTGCTCCCTTCACAAGTGTGGTTGTGTATACGTTTATCAGTGGTCTCTCCTGATAAACTGTTAGGCAAGCCAAGGATAGATGTGTAAGACACACTTGCCTCTTTTTCTGCCACGCACAGTGCTCTCGGCTCCACTTAACTCAGCCATGGAGCTCAGTTGTTTCAGTATCCCGAGAGGTGTTTGATGTCTCGTCAGCAGCAGAGCCCTTTTCATACGATCCGATTCAATTTCGGATTGAGCAAACACTATGTTCAGTTTCATAATGGAGGGAAGTGTCTTCCCCCCCGTCAGGTTCCATGTTCCCAGGGAACACAGGAAACACTCCTGACACTCTGCGATGCTCCGCGTTGTGGAGTGAGTTTTTAAAGTATTTTGCTCCTCCTCCTTTCGGTCTGTATTTGTATTTGTATTTATTGATTTATAAAGCGCCGTACACCAAAGCGCTGTGCAATGTAACAACATAATACATAAACTATAAACAATATAACGGTGGAAGCAATTACAATATGAATCAATCAACAAAACAGTGAGAAGAGCAATTAACTGAAGGGAATAGGGAGAAAAGGGAGAAAAGGGGAGTGGGACTGGATGGGGGGGAGTGGTGGAGAAGAGTAGGAGGAGGGAAGGGAAAGGGTGAGAGAGGGGAGGCAGGAGAGGGGAGGATAGTCGGGGGGGAAAGAATAAGGAGGGGGGAGCCGAAGGGGGAAGGGGATTCAAGGAGGAGAATGGAGGAGGACAGATTTAAGGGAAGTGCAGAATGAGGTGAAGGTGAGGGAAGAAGGGATAGCAAGAGGAAGGGAGTTCCAGTGTAGAGGTGCTAGGAGTGGAAACGGGAGGAGGCACAAGGGGACGGATGTACAGTGAGAAGGAAATGGTCAGCGGACCGAAGGGAACGGGAGGGGGAGTAGAAGGAGAGAAGGGTGGAGAGATGAGAGGGAGCAAGACCATGGATTAGATTTGAAGACAAGGCAGAGAAATTGAAATTTAAATTGGGAGTGAAATGGAAGCCAGCCAAGGTAGGAGAGAGAGGTAGAGATGGAGTCATGGGAGGTAAGGAGACAGAGGGTACGAACAGCAGAGTGGTAGATGGATCTAAGAGGGGCAAGATGAGAAGTAGGAAGTCCAAAGAGTAGGGAACAGCAGTAGAAGACGCGGGAGAAGATGAGGGAGGAGATTAAGAGTTTGGTAGTGTGGAAAGTGAGAGAGGGACGGATTTTGAGAATATTGAAGAGGTGGTAGCGACAGGTGCGAGAAGTGAGGGAAATATGTTGGGAGAAGGAGAGAGAGGAGTCAAAGAGAACGCCTAAATTACGAGCTTGGAGAGAGATAGGGAGATTAGAGGGAGGAAAGTGAATGAATGGGGGAGGAGAGAGAGGGGGAAGAGAGTTAGAGGGAAAGAATATGACTTCGGTCTTATCAATGTTAAGAGAGAGAAAGCGGGAAGACATCCAGTTCTTAATGGCAGTAAGGCAGGAAGAGTTTTTGGTGAAGGTCAGTTGAGGAGGAGAAAGAGAGAAAGAGTTGAGTGTCATTGGCATAGAAGTGGTGGGAGATGCCAAGCGAGGAGATAACAGGGGCAATGAGGGAGGTATAAAGAGAGAAGAGGAAAGGACCAAGTAACGAACCTTGGGGTACGCCGTATTCGAGAGGATAGGTAGGAGAGGACCGGCCACCCCAGGAGACAGTAAAGGAGCGGGAAGAGAGGTAAGAGGATAACCAGTTGAGAAAAGAGCCTTTGAAGCCAAAGGAGGAAAGAGTGTGAAGTAGGAGGGGATGATCGACAGTGTGAAAGGCTGCAGAGAGATCGAGGAGAATAAGGATAGAGGATTGCTTGGCATGGCGAGCAGAGAGAAGGGAGTTAAGGATACAGGTGAGAGCAGCTTCAGTGGAATGTTTGGGACAGAAGCCTGATTGGTAGGGTGGTAGGAGAGAGAAATTAGTGACAAAGGATGAGAGCTGAGAGTAGGTAAGGCGCTCAAGAAGCTTGGAGAGGAATGGGAGAAGAGAGATAGGTCTGAAGTTAGAGGTGAGAAGTGGATCAGCAGAAGGTTTCTTCAGAATAGGGATGATCGTAGCATGCTTGAAAACAGTGGGAAAGGTAGCTGAGGAGAGACAGATGTTGAAGAAGGAGGTGAGGTAGGGGATAAGAAGAGGGTAAATCTTAGGGATGACAAGGGAAGGGAGAGGGTCAGTTGGGGCGGACGTGGGTGGGCTTTGGATAGGAGGGTGGAGACTTCGGAAGGGGAGACGAGAGAGAAGATGGACATGCAGGATGAGGGGGGGGGGAGAAGAAGGGAAATCTGAGGGTGTGTGGATTTTTTGCCAAAGGGTAAGAATCTTAGAGGAGAAGAAGTAAGAGGAATCAGAAGGAGAGAGTGTAGAATTGGAGGAGGGATCAGGAGTGGGGGGAGAGAGAAGTCGAGAGAGAGTTTGGAAGATACGGCAAGGTTGAGTGGCTTGAGATTGGAGTAGGCTAGAGTAGTAAGAGGATTTAGCTGAGGCAAGACAAGAGTCGTAGATTGCGTGGTAAGAGAAGTAAGAGGTTTGGTTAGAAATCGAGGGAATTTTGATGTCGGAGAAGGCACCGCATAGAGAGCAGTTGAGGAGTAAGCCAAGGTTGAGAGGGTTTCCGGGTTGGGCGGAAGAGAGAAAGGGGGTAAAGTTGATCAAGGGAGGAGGAAATAGAAGAGGAAAGGGAGGATAGAGCATCATTCGCAGATAATAAGAAGTCTTGGAGAGTTGGAAGAAAAGAAGAGCAAGTGTCAATAAAGAGGGAGGGGTCAAAGTTGCAGAAGTCACGCCGTGAGTAGATTGGAGGGGAGGGGTTAGGAGCAGAGGAGTGTGGGAGAGGAGAAAGGGAGTAAGGCATGATCAGAGAGATAGACAGGAAGAGTAGAGACTGGGGAAGAGGGGTAGGAAGAATTGAATATGAGGTCAAGGGTGGAGCCAGAGGAGTGAGTGGGGGAGGAAGGAAGAGGGGAAAGGAGGTAGGAGTCAAGGATAGAGAAGAGGGGAGAGGATTGAGGGGGAGAAGGGAGATGGAGATTAAAATCGCCAAGCACTGATAGAGAAGAGGGGGAGGGAGAGATAAGCGAGAGGAGGTGATCGAGGTCATCATAGAAGGAAGAAAGAGGGCCAGGGGGAAGATAGATGATCAGGAAAGAAATAGGGTGGGGAGAGGAGAAAGATTTGTAAAGGAATTCAAAGGAAGGGAAAGAAGGGAGAGATGGTGAGGAGGAAGAGGAGATGTACCTGGGGTGGTAGAGGAGGCCAAGGCCTCCGCCACGGCCAGTGGTGCGAGGGGTATGAGAAAAGGAGGAAGAGGAGGTGGTTAAGGAAGCGGGGACAGAAGTGTTATGGGGGGGATCCAGGTTTCAGTTAGGCATAGGAAATGGAGGTTGAGACGATAGAATAGGTCAAGAACTGCTGTGGTTTTGTTGCAGATGGATCTGGCGTTCCAGAGTGCCATGTTCATGTGGCTGGAGTGGCGGGCTGTAGGGGGGTAAAGAAGATTAGGGTGGTGAGAGAGGGTAGGAGTGTGACAGGAGGAGTGTGGGGGGTAGAGGAGAGGGCTAGGCATTAGGAGGGAAAAGGAGAGTAGGAGGGAGAGGAGAAGGTAGGAGTAGCGAAAGAGGGGGGGAAGAAAGGGTGGTGAAAAGGAGATTTGGAAGATTGCATAACACAGGGCTCAGAGATAGGACGAGTAAGGTAGGACCGTTGCTGTAGAGTCTTGTGATGGCGAGAACAGAGACCAGTGTAGCAGTTTCAAGTAGGGACGGTAATCAAAGGACCGAATTAGGAGAGGGATGGGGAGAGGATAGCAGCAGACCAGGAGCAGAATGGAGCGGCACCTGCCACTGTCAGATGAGGGTCAACGGGGGAGGCGCCGGGTCGGAGTGGAAGCACCAGGCAGTAGGCACCAGCTGATGCCAATGGAAATCCCAGGCCCAGCAGTGGCAGATGGAGGACCAGAGCCAGAGTAGGGTCGTAGACAGCAGGCACCCGATGCTGCAGGCAGTACAGGGCTAGAAGGTGACCGCAGGTAGTTGAAGGCAGGCTGGTTAAGAATGGGGTCGTAGACAGCAGGCACCCGATACTGCAGGTAGTCAAGGGCCAGGAGGTGACCACAGGCGGTCGAAGACAGGCTGGTCAAGGGGAACCAGTGTGACAGCACCTAGACCTAAGCAGGTGTCGGTTCATCAATAGGGGCATTGGTGGAGGGCCCAGGCGGTTGGTGTAGGCAGATAGTGGTCACGAAGCTGGGCTGCAGCACCTAGTCTAGAATAGGGAGAGCAGGGGGTACCAGTTCTTAGAAAGGGTCACTGGTGGAAGGGGCCCGGGAGGTTGAGGCAGGCAGACTGATGTCAGGATGATGGGGTGCTGCCCTTGTTCTAGGGTGGGGAGGGCCGAAGGCACCAGGACTAGAGTGAGGGTGGGGGTCAGTGAGGGGTCGGGCTGTTGGGGCGGGCCGACTGATTCCGCAATATTAGGCAGCTGCAACTGGTCTAGAGCGGGGAAGGCCCCAGGCAGAGGTGCCAGGAGCAGTGTGGAGGCACCAACAAAAAAACAGGGGCAATCAAGGAGGATGGGCAGGTACGGCAACCCTTTAAAGCTGCACCGTTCCTGAGTGGGGAGGGCCGCAGGTGGCGGAGGCAGGAGCGGTATGGAGGCACCAGTAGAACACCAGTTGATGAGGTGGATGAGTAGATACCGCGAACCTATTCAACTGCGCCCGCACGTGAGCAGGGAGGGCCGCAGGTGGATGGATAGGGGTAGTAAGGAGGTACTGGTGGGAGATCTCAGGCAGCCGTGGTGGTCAGGCTGAAGCGGCGATTCTCTGAGACTACTCCCGCTCTTGTGTGGGGGGAGGCCGCAGGCGGCACCAGGCGCGGTAGGAAGGCACCAGTGGAGGAATTCGAATAGTCAGAGGATGGTGCAAAGCAGGGATTCTCCGTAACTGCACCCACACTTGAGGCTACTCCCGCTCTTGTGTGGGGGGGGGGGTCGCTGGCAGCACCAGGCGCGGTAGGAAGGCACCAGTGGAGGAATTCAAACAGTCAAAGTGGATGGTGCAAAGCAGGGATCATCCGTAACTGCAACCACACTTGAGCGGGGAGGGCTGCAGGCGGTGGGTCCAGGAGTAGTGTGGGGGCACCAGATGAAGAACACAGTCAGTCAAGGTGGGTGGGCTGAAGCAGCAATGTTCCGTGGGTGAGCCCCCACTAGAGCAGGGAGGGTTGCTGGCGGCATACTGGGGCTGGGATCCTGAGCAGCCACACTGGGAGGACTTCAGACAGCAGAGGCGGTAAGACTGGGGCTGGGATCCTGAGCAGCTAGCCAGGAGGAGCCAGGCTGGTGAAGGCAATCCCACGCAGCCGCGATCGATCTCAGGCGGGGCGGGCCGGTGGTGGCGGTTCAAAGACAGCAAGGAGGCACCCCGAGCAGCCACGACCCTGCCGGGACCCTGAGAGCCAGTGTGGAGGGTGGATGGCCCAGAGACAGAGCGGAGGCAGTCCGAGCAGCCACGACCCAGCTGAGACCCTGAGCAGCTACGCTCGTCTCCGGGCGGTTGAGGACCGCAAGCGAGGCACCAGGACTGAATTCAGGTGCAGGGTGACCGGTATGTGGCTGAGCCCGCTCTAGAGTGAAGAGGGCCGCTGGCGGCGGGACAGAGTCAAGATGGTGGCTTCCCGAGAAGGCACGACCCTGCGGCAAGGCAGGCATCAGGATTGAACTCAGGTGTCGGGTGACACGAGGAGTCGGAAAGGACTCACCGCTGACTCCCGGAGCACTGGAGGAGCCGGGCTGGTGTCGGCGACTGTAAGTGGCTGAGTCCTCTCTTGAACGAGGAGGGCCGCTGGCGGCGGGATGGGATCAAGATGGTGGCACCCTGAACAGCCACAATCCTGCCGGGACCCTGAGAGCCGGAATGGTGGCGGTATGGCACGGAGAGAATAAGGAGGTGTCCAAAGCAGCCACGACCCAGCCGAGACTCCGGGCGGTCGAATAACGCAAGCGAGGCACCAGGATTGCTGCAGGCGCCGGGTGACTCCCGGAGGCAGAAAGAACACACCGCTGTCCCGGCCGTCTGCCGAGCGGGAAGGATCACCGCAGGAGCCGGGCTGGTGGCAGAGCAGGAGGAGGCCTCACCAGGGGCCGATCCAGAAACAGTTGAAGGTGGATCCAATTTTAGTTGAGATCGCAGTCGGAGGGACCCCAGGTGTAGGGTAGCAGGAACGCAGAAAGGTAAGGAGCAGAATTGCTGTTGAAATTGTTTTAATTTAGAATGATTCAGCCTGTTGAGAGGAGGCGCCGGTTCAGGCTGCCGAACTTCTGCACCCCCTGGTGGTTTAGTCTGTAGTAGTAAGCAAGGACAGACTGTAGGCCTTCTCCAAGAAGCACAATCCACACTGGGTAAATGCTGATTCTCTCCACATAGGAAACACTCCTGACACTTTGCCTCATGCCATTCCTGCCTGGCCAGTCCGCATGTTGGATGTAGTAGTCTGGTGCAGGAAGATGTTGAAAAAATGGGCGAAGATTGGGTAAACCGTATTTGGTGATGAACAGGGTGCTAAGGCTGTTGTATAAGATGAAGTCAGCAATCCCAGCGCCGTGAGAGACTGCTGAGTATTGATCAGTATGAGGGGGCAGGTGCGTTTGGTCTGTGTTTTTTAGAAGTGGGACAAGGGCGATATTAATGAGGTTCGCTAGGACAGCTTGGTGGTGGGATAGGCTGTGGGGGGAGGAGACAAATGGTGATATCTTTTTTTGAGTATTAGTAGTAGCAACTGCTTTGTAAGTGAAACGCAGGATAGCGGATCTGCCCCTTGGCCCTATCAGGCCTGCACAGGCACCAACAGTTGAGGTCCTTGTCTTCATTCATCCTTTGCTGAGGACACCTAAAGAGGTCTGGTGAAATATGTGGTGGGTGGAGAAACTGAGTGGCAGGGTCTGGTCACGTGACCATCAGCCTTGCCATTGCTGTCTGCCTGGAACTGCCCTGGAGCCCTTAAGTAGCTGCTTGATGGTGCAAAACAGGTGGTGGGCCCTGGTCATGTGACCAGCAGCCTGCATAATGATGTCTGGCTGGTCCAGGCCTAGAACACTAAAGTAATTGCCTGGAAGCATCCCACCGCTGCCACCAGTGTAAAGACTGGAGGGGGGGTGTCTGTACTTCTGCTCTCTATATGGTAGTGGAGAGGCACAGAGGACCATAGCTACCAAATAGAGAATCTTGGAGGAGGTCCTCTGTGCTTCTCCTCTACCATATAGAGAGCAGAAGTACAGACCGCCCCCTCCAGTCTTTACAAGCTGCCATGTTCAACTTTCAGTCATCTTCCCGGGCTGCCACTTGTCTAGATTCCGGCTTAAATGCCAGTCTCCATGAACAGTTCTGGCAACCACAGCCCACACTCTGAGGCAGGAGGTAGCCAGGAGTATGGCAACATCTATATCCCACTCATTTTTAGTAATGAGGTGTGCAATTGTACTTGGATGGATTTTCACAGTGTTAATTCTACAGGTCACACATTCAGGTACTTCAAGCTGTACCCCATTCAAATCATGCAAAAGGATTCAGCAAAGTAGTGGAGGCCACACAGCCAGTGGTGCAAGGAGACCCAGATGTGAAACTGGGTACCATTACACATGGTCTCTGGGTGCAAAGGGGGCATAATCTGTACTTGCATCCCTAACAAGCCCTTCGATAAGGAGAGGTAAACTAAAAAGAAAAAATCATTGTATGCCTACAGGCCATGTTATATTATGTTATGTTGCATTTATATAGCGCCTTATGTACAATTGGTATGGTCTGAAGGCGCTGGTAGGTTGAACGCCCTTGGGGAACCGAAGTTAAATTCAGTAGAGAGAGTAGAGAGACTTAAAGGTGCGTGTGAGCACCGGATATGTGTGCAGCTGGTGTGGCATTCTTGAAATAGCTGCTTCTTAGCGATAGGTGTGGTGGTTGAGAGGTCAATAGTATATGTTCGTTCTGGCAGGATTTATCCAGACCGATTGTGGCTGTGTTAGGCCTGAGGAGAACGCCTGGCTGGGGGGTGTGTAACCAGCAATGTTTAGTTAGGGTGATGGGGAGTATGAGGCAGATGATGGTATGAGAACAGCTATACCGAATGGTGTCATAGTATCGCTGTGTTCTATTTGAGTGGTGGTGTAAAGAAGAGAGTAAGCGTGGAGATATGAATATGGTGGTTTACTGTAGGTGCTTGAGATCACGCCCACTCCAATAGTTCCATGAACTTCATCCGTTCCATGTACTCCAACTGTTCCGTGCATTACGACCGTTTCAAGCACTCAGACTGTTCCTTTCAAAGCTCTTTCAGACGTTCCGTGTCCTCCAAACCATTCCATGTAAGTCACCCCATTCTGTGCTGTCCAACCCGTTCTATGTACTCGCATCCATTCCATGCACTCTAACCCGTTCCCTGCACTCCCATCCGTTCCATGCACTATGTACTCGCATCCGTTCCATGTACTCCCATCCGTTCCATGCACTCCCATCCGTTCCATGCACTCCCATCCATTCCATGCACTCCCATCCGTTCCATGCACTCCCATCCGTTCCATGCACTCCCATCCGTTCCATGCATCCATTCTTAATCTTTTTTTTCTCCCATGTAGGTCCCTCCTCCCCTCTTTCCCTGCAATCTCGACATGGACTCTTTGATTTACTCCTACCTTTCAGTTCTCCCCCCGCCCTTTTCATCATTGATAAAGTTTAAGTTCTTTCAGGTATGCCATATGAATTTGCTTTCACAGTTTCGCTTTTAATCCCCTTCCTCGGCTCTCCCCTGCCACCCCGAACACCCTCATTGTTCTTCAGCCTGGTGAGGCAAAGATGAGGAGCCTTTCAGAAGAGCAGTAATGTGGCAGCTCCCACCCCCTCTTCCTCCGCACTGGCGGATGTGGGAGCTCTGGAGGGGATCTAGGCCGAACATGAAGCGGACTGTCTGAAAACCACCCAACTACATATCTTTAGGGGGACATAGGGGCACAGCAGTCCTATTGCTGCGGCGGGAGGCTGGTGCCTCGGCTTGCATGGTGGCAGACGCATAAACCTCTGTTGCCCTTAACTTGAAGGGTGTTGCCATTTATGTGTAGTGGGTCTGTCTACTATATGCTCTAGCTCTCTACCGGTTTGTCCCAGAATGTACATGAATGCCTCCACTGCATCCCTATATGTTTGCATTAGCTGCCTTTTAACCTTATGTGACATCTCCTCCATTTGCGGGAACTAAAGGAGACAAACATTTATTGTGCTAAACTCCATTGTAATAAGTGAGAATACACATGCGCAGTAGCAATCGCGTGTCACAGTACGTGATCAAATATATTTGTGTTGTATATACCTAGTGAAATGGCTGGCAGCTAGGCCAGATGGAAGTAAAGGCTGGTTTGGGTCTCATGAGAGTAGGAATGCCACCCATGGGTTGTACACCGGTGCAGCACTGATATTCCCTTCTCTTGGACTTTGAGTAACCTTCTGACCATCTTGGATTTGTTTTCATACAAACCTGAGGCATTCCTGTGTTTCGCTGGATGTCCATGTTAGAGACCGCAGTGCAAGCTATGATTCTTTTTTGCCGGCACAGTGACCACCTCCATGTCTTGATTAGTCTAGCCCCTCATCCCCACAAGAGATGGTGGGATTGAGTTCAGCATTTTACAGCAATAGAAAGGAAATATTCTGCTCATGCGCAGTCAAAATGGAGTTCAAAAGCAAATCGATGTGATCAGCAGGCGGGCTGGAAGGTGTGCTATGTTCTCTAAATCATGAGTGCGTCTTTGGACCACTGGCACCATGGGGTGTCTGATATCCCGGATGGGATATTGCTTTATCCCTCGGATTGATATAAGTTCATGCTAGATGGGTACAATTGTACAGGTTGTGCCCTTTTACCACAATTCATGGACTTTGAAGCACATTCTGAATTTAGAAATGTTGCGGTTTTGCTGCCATCGCCATAACGCTATAAGCTGAGTGGTCACGGTAGGAAAGGGAGTACAGTAATGGTGGCGCCCAGTTAAACCTGCCTGCCAGCCAACCCATCCCACACCACCGGTGTGGCCAACTCCTGAAACTGGAGCAATGCTGGGCGAGCCATCTCCTCGGGTCAGTAGACTATTTTACTCTAGTCTGACGGACATAAAAAACAGACTTCTGCAGGTTCGGCATTGGGGTTCTGCAATACCTGCTAGTAACGGGAACATAGACAGAACCTGCACAATCTGACGGAATGACAGCCTCTTTGATTTCCCAACCATCTTGAGCTAAGTTGCCTATGGGGCATCTTCTTGGCCATTGGAATTTAGCAATCGTAGCTGGTCTACTAACATCCATCTCCCTTCTAGCAATGAGATGAATATCCAGTGAGTGCCATGAAGTGCAAGTACGGTTACCTCAACAGTTAAGTGGGGAGAATGTTATACATTCTTATAATGTATTTGCTTTAGCTATAGTGCTGAAGGCGGACAGCATATTGCAAGAACATTTACGTTTTCCATCGTTTCCTGAAGAGTAAGTGAAGTAAAATGTTTCAAATCCTGGAGGCCAGAACTGAAAAGGGTTGACCACTGTTTATTTTTTTTTATTTACGTTTTGCATTTATAGTGGCGCACAAAGCCTGTGGGCATCTAGGCACTGTTACATACAGTCAATAAAGTAGAACTGTTACATACAAATCAGCATGCATCAAGCCACTCTTAAAAAACACAAGTGGTGACGTAGATGACCTTTCCAACTACAGGCCGATTTCTAAAATCCCCTACCCAGCGAAACTTCTAGAAACCTACATATATAAACTAACCCAAGAACACATAGAAAAACACCACCTGCTGGACCAAGCTCAAATCGGTTTCAGACCAGCGAGAGGAACGGAAACAGCACTACTATCCATCTGGGACGACCTAAAAACTAACGCAGACTCTAACACTACCTCAGCCCTTATTCTGCTCGACCTGTCCGCAGCCTTTGACACAGTTAGCCACGACACCCTGACCAAAAGACTAGAAGACATAGGGATAACAGACACAGCACTACGCTGGACCAAATCATTCCTAGCAGACAGAACAGAAACCGTATGGGTAAAACCTTTCAAATCCACTCCACGAGTTAACGACTGCGGAGTACCACAAGGATCCTCACTATCTCCACTTTATTTCAACATCTATCAGACTCTGGTCATCAGAATCTTCAAAAAATACAACATTACATGTTACAACTACACAAATGACACTCAGATCATATACAAAATCAAAGACGCTGGTGCCGACCATTCAACCCTAACCGACTGTCTAAAAGAAGTCTTTAACTGGATGGATGCCAACAACCTGAAAATCAACCCAGGAAAAACAGAAATCATGATCGTATCCAAAGACCAAGAGAACGAAACCACCATCCCATGGCCTACGGAAATGGGAAATGCACCAACACCATCGAAGGTAGTAAAAAATCTGGGAGTCCTAATGGACAACAAGCTAACCCTGGAACCACAAATAAATGCAACAGTGAAGAAATGCTTTTTCCTCCTCCACACGGCAAGAAGAATTCTACCTTTCCTCTCCTTCACGCACAAATCACTCACTATCGTCGCCCTAATCATGTCTAAAATCGACTATGCAAACAGCCTCCACCTTGGAATACCAGAATACCTCCTGAAGAAACTGCAACGGATCCAAAATGCAGCAGCAAGAATACTCCTCAAACTATCCAGAAGAGACCACATCACTCCAGCCCTAAAAACACTACACTGGCTCCCAGTAAAACATTGCATCATCTTCAAAACAATGTGCATAACGCACAGAGCAATCAGCGGACCAGGAGCAGAATTCCTACAAAAGAAAATAACAGTCTACAAACCAGCGAGACCCCTCCGATCAAGCAACGAAATCCGCCTGGAACTCAAACCATACCATAAGAAAAAACTTGCAGGCACCTCCTTCTACCACTTAGCCGCAAAAACCTGGAACAACATCCCAAAAGAAAAAAGAAGCACTGAAGATCACCTAAAATTCAGGAAATAACTAAACACCTGGCTCTACAACACCACAGACTAAACCAAGAAACCAAAACTGGAAAAAAAGGATGACTAAACCGAAAAGACACGGACATCCCTGACCATCCCTGACCCGAGAGAGTAACGCCCACGGCACCTGGACGGGTGACACCGGATAGACTGGAACACAGGCGGCACGCACGGAGACTGAGTCAACTACCCCAGACAATCCCACCAACACTCTCGCACGCCCTTACTTAATCACCACCAGGTACCACACGGGTGTGGAATTATCGAGATATTGGCAATCACCCCACTACCTGAGAGGTTGTCATTGGCAGGTGCAATGGCCACAGGAGTATGAATGGAAGATAAGGGGAGCTATGAGAGAGCATGTTAGAGGCGGGGGCTAGAGGAGTAAGGAACCTGTTTGCCAGTCAGACCCAGATCTGGACAGAGCCGCAACAAGGGAGACTAAAAAAGCCGAATGCTTCAATTCAGGATAGAGACGCAAACTAACCAACCCTACTAACAATTTCCCTTTCTGCATACACCTCTCAAACTCCAAACCAAACACAACCAAAACCTACAGCACAACAAACCGCACAAACTTCACTACATTACAACAACAAAACAAAAAACACACATAGTCTTGCACAACAGTACACAACGACTAAGGGCCGCTAACACCCCAGGCCCAGCCAACGGACCCACCAGGCTGAGGCCGCCAACAGCACATCACTGCTCTCTTGCACTTTTCCTGCTTCCTCCCACTAACTCAACCTCCCCTCCTCTTTCAGAGCCACCAGAGCGCCAAGGGACCACTCCGGTGGTGATAGTGCGCGTTACAAATGTCCATTAACATTAACATGCACTCCATTTTATGCACTACTCCTTTCATTTGTTCTACCCACGTTATCCTTACTTCACGCATCATCCATCCACATACGTCATCTAATTAACTATTTCCACCCATTTCACTTGTTCCATGCACTTCATTAGTTCCGCCCACTTCGCCGGTTCCAAGCACATCACCCGTTCATTCACATATGTGGGGGACACTTCTAAATTCAGTTTAGTACAGAGGGGCTATTGGGCACATTTCTAAATTCAACTTTCAATGAGAGGCTAATGGGCACACTTCTAAATTCAGTTTAGCACAAAGAGGCTATTGGGCACACTTCTAGATTCAACTTTCACAGAGATGCTATTGGGCACACTTCTAAATTCAGTTTAGTACAGAGGGGCTATTGGGGACATTTCTAAATTCAACTTTCAATGAGAGGCTATTGGGCACACTTCTACATTCGACTTTCACAGAGAGGCTATTGGGCACACCTCTAAATTCAGTTTAGCACAAAGAGGCTATTGGGCACACTTCTAGATTCAACTTTCACAGAAAGGCTAATGGACAAACTTCTAAATTCAGTTTAGCACAGAGAGGCTATTGGCACACTTCTAGATTCAACTTTCACAGAGAGGCTATTGGGCACACTTCTGAATTCAGTTTAGCACAGAGAGGCTATTGGGCACACTTCTAGATTCAACTTTCACAGAGAGGTTATTGGGCATACTTCTAAAATCAACTTTCACAGAGAGGCTAATGTGCACACTTCTAGATTCAACTTTCACAGAGTGGCTGTTGGGCACACTTCTAGATTCAACTTTCACAGAGAGGCTAATGGGCACACATCTAAATTCAGTTTAGCACAGAGAGGCTATTGGGCACACTTCTAGATTCAACTTTCACAGAGAGGCTATTGGGTACACTTCTGAATTCAGTTTAGCACAGAGAGGCTATTGGGCACACTTCTAGATTCAACTTTCACAGAGAGGCTATTGGGCACACTTCTAAATTCAGTTTAGCACAGAGAGGTTATTGGGCACACTTCTAAATTCAAGTTTGCACAGAGGGTATTAGGCAACTTCTAAATTCAACCAGGGCACGCTATTAGGCACACCTCTAAATTCAACTTTGCACGGAGGGGATATTAGGCACACTTCTAAATGCAACTTTGCACAGAGGATATTCAAAATTCAACCAGGGAACGCTATTAGGCACACTTCAAAATTCAACTTTGCACAGAGAGGATAATAGGCACACTTCTATATTCAACTTTCACAGAGAGGCTATTGGGCACACTTCTACCTACAACTTTCACAGAGAGGCTATTGGGCACACTTCTAAATTTAACTTTCACAGAGAGGCTATTGGGCACACTTCTAAATTTAACTTTCACAGGGAGGCTATTGGACACACTTCTATACAACTTTTACAGAGAGGCTATTGGGCACATTTCTAGATACAACTTTCACAGAGAGGCTATTGAGCACACTTCTAAATTTAACTTTCACAGAGAGGCTATTGAGCACACTTCTAAATTTAACTTTCACAGAGAGGCTATTGGGCACACTTCTAGATACAACTTTCACAGAGAGGAATATTAGAGTACACTTTATGAATGCAGTAGTATCATAATGATTCTTTTTTTAATGGAATACAACCATAGTATGTAGATTTTTACAATAGTTTAGCTTCTAGGGTTGAGTGGTAGGGTAGTAAGGCGTGAAGTAATTGCTTCTATTCCCGCCCTTGTCACACTTCCTCATTGTCGGCTTCTTGCTTCTCCTGCTGATACCTCCAGATACACCAGGAGCCTTCACTTCCTTTGCCTTGGGTCCTTAGCCGATGGGCTGCCGGGCAGAGGGCTGCCCAGGGAGGACTGGCGATGAATGTGGGTTGTCCTGACAGGACCAAACGGATTGGGTGGGCGGGGCTGGAGGAGGGCGGGCCAGTTAGCCAATGGGAGGAGGGGGGGCGGGTTGGGAGGCGGGAGGGAGACCAGGAAGTGCCAGCAGGGCTACGTGGCACACGGGTGCTCGGCAAATATTTTTTGGGGAATTTGGCCAAAAATGGGGTCGCTGGGGCATCTGGACTCACCTGCTTCCAAGATGGAAAGTGGAAGCAGGGGGCAGCAAGAGGGTCGCTAGACCTGAGGAAACAACGGGAGAGTTAGCCAATGGGAGGAGGGGGGGGCGGGTTGGGAGGCGGGAGGGAGACCAGGAAGTGCCCGCAGGGCTACGCGGCACACGGGTGCTCGGCAAACATTTCTTTTTGTGAATTTGGCCCAAAATGGGGTTGCTGGGGGCATCTGCACTCACCTGCTTCCAAGATGGAAAGTGGAAGCAGGGGGCAGCAAGAGGGTCGCTAGACCCGAGGAAACACCAGGAGAGTTAGCCAATGGGAGGTTCGGAGGCGGGAGGGAGAGCAGGAAGTGCCCGCAGGGCTACGCGGCACACGGGTGCTCGGCAAACATTTTCTGGGGGGAATTTGGCCCAAAATGGGGTCGCTGGGGCATCTGCACTCACCTGCTTCCAAGATGGAAAGTGGAAGCATGGGGCAGCAAGAGGGTCGCTAGACCCGAGGAAACAACGGGAGAGTTATCCAATGGGAGGAGGGGGGCGGGTTGGGAGGCGGGAGGGAGACCAGGAAGTGCCTGCAGGGCTACGCGGCACACGGGTGCTCAGCAAACATTTTTGGGGGGAATTTGGCCCAAAATGGGGTCGCTGGGACATCTGGACTCACCTGCTTCCAAGATGGAAAGTGTAGTCTTGTGGGAGTGGATTTCTTTTGAGATTTTGTATAATAAACAAGTGCTTATAGGGCATAACCAGGGTGGGAGTACCCTCCAAGTCATCATGAATAAACCACTCATGTAGCTGTTTCTCTAGGTGGAGGGAACACCAAAGGGAGAAATGACTATAAAGATTTGGATATTTGCATTAAAAAGGCATGCTTGTTCAGTATTGGCATTTGCAATACCAGGGATGTACCATACACTACAAAATAAATCATACTGGGTGAAATAAATATTGGAATGAAAGCACTAGGCAGCCAAAACTTTAATTAGCAGATTACCTAATGTTTTGAAAAGCAAGCAGTTATGTTGCCTCTGGTACATTTCTCCATCTTCACCTGACCAGGCTGCAGTTTGGGAATTTTCTCATCTAGTACCCATGTTTCGGCCAGGGAAGTGTGGAAATTTCATATTTGTTGAGGATTAGATGCATTATGCTTTTGGAGGTACAGGTGTATGTAAATGTGCACTTAAGTCAAATTTCATCAAAAATGATGAAGAATCGCCAAGAAGCTCATGCACTTCATGTATTTGGAAAGTAATTCTCAATGAACATACAATGCGGCCTACATACATGCATTGCTTAAAATAATTTTTCGGAACACTCGCATCTTTCTCATCTAAGGTTTGGGATATGATATGATAGAGACCCTGTGTGGGAGATGAGAATGAAAATGGAAAGCAACGCCTGGCATGGCTGTAAACCTTGTAGGCCTGGTTTCTCAGTGATAAATATATAACTTTTTTTTAAAGGTTCTACAAACCAGCAGCTTCCGAAAAACATGCACGTTCACATTTAAGGCGCAGATCTCCCAGTATAGTACTGTATTATTTTTTAAAGTATTTTAGAGAATTATGGTTGCACACGATCGGTAATGCCGGAAATGGATATCAACGTCAATGTTATGATATTGAAGCAACGATTCTTGTGAAGAACTTCACATGCTGTGGAAAGGTAGAAACCTTTCAAAGGCATACTATTTAAAGTTTCATTGGCATCGGTAATGGCTTATGTCCTTCAAATGTAAAACCAACTGAGTTTTTATTTTAAAGTCATTTCTGGGTAAACAGACAAATGCAAATACTACAACATTGCTGTGTCATGAAAAGCAAGCCTCAGATAAAATGTTGCACATGTTTAAACAGCAACGACAAAAAGAAATCACAGACACTTAAGGCAAAAAGACAGATGTGGAAAATATTCTTTAGTGCTCATTGTAGGACCAAACATCTGTATCCATCAATATACAACCTCAGCTCCTGCTTGGGACACACATGATTAACCTATTAGCAGTTAGCAACTATATATACTTGAGAAAAGTATTGTTACTGTTTCGCTCCATGAAGAAAAACGCAGGGAAATTAATTACGTAGTTCACTTGAGAGTGGCACACAAAAAAAGACTACACACGTAGTTCTGTCCTCGCCTGCAAATCCTTCTTCAGCTTTATTGCCTTATAACCAGCTAACTGCTTAACAAGTTCTTCCGACATCTATGCACGGGAAGTACGCAGAGGTCACGGACTTCTGCACCACAGGTGTATGCAGTCATAGCGATTGTACTGTTTCACCTTTAAAGTTACCTCTGAAGTAAACCCAAAGGAAGTTTTCTTTCATTCACATGGAGGGCGTTGTGCTGTGTAGATGAGAGTGGGGGATGAAGCCAAAACTGACTTAAGTACGCACCTTTTGTCATGGAGAACTTGGCTGCTAGAATTCACACCTAAGCTCACTGGTTTCCATGGCAATCGGAATGTATATGCTAAATTCAAGGCACACCCAGCACACCAAAAACAGGCAGAGACACATGGAAGAGTTTAGAAGAGGTTAACTTTTAGCTTAGTTGAAATGTGAAGGCCGTAAAATGACCATGCATCATGGATTTTGGGCACACTGACCCATTTTTCATTATAATTAAATGCTGCTGAGTTAAAGTAACTTTCTGAAAGTCATTCATAAGTCACGTGTTTTAGAATAAGCGTTTAAGCTGTGTATACCAGTGAAAATTCAGTGAAGAGTTGCAGGCAACCATTAGGTAGACGTTATTTAAAGGGGTGACTGGTTATCTGATCATTTTTGCTCGTGTCTGTGGAAAAAGGTAAAAAGCAAATCTAGTGAAAGCTGCCGTCTTTACAAGCTGTGGGGAATGCAAGGCAAACTATATAGAGTATAGAGCCGCGGTGCATTGGTAAACCTGTGTTTGATGCTTGTGTAACGGATAAATACAATAGTAGAGTGACATGTTCAGCTGAGCATTAGTAAAGATAAAGTAGACAATTTAATGATCCAGGTGGTTTAACAGAACTGTGCATGTTCCAAGCAATGCAAATCGTTTCTTTGGCATTGCTGCTCACCATATCAAGTTAATGCCTGCATTTCTCGGCAGAACTTGCAGTCTTCAAATGTGACCATGCATGCACTTATTAAACTGGTGTTCGGCACTTTTGATGGAACACTAACAGCATTTATAAAAGTGCATACTCAGTGACAGACTTGTGTTAATCCACGCATTGTAGTGAAAGGTGCACTTAGAATGTACTAAGGGTGAAAGGATGAAGGTTCACTGCAATATAGGTTTTGACATTATTTGAAAATGCAATCACACCATTTGACAGGTATTATTAGCCTGTGCCCAGGCATTCAAACATATTGTCAGGAATTGACATTGTGTGCCCAGTTACTCACAGTTTGAAATGTATTGCAACATATGTAAAAATGTCCCCATCATCTATGAGGTATTTCCATTAAATTCCCAAGTACATACATCTGAAGTGAGATATTTTTACCATGCTAGGAATTGCCATGATATTACTAGCCGAATCATGTGCAGGGTTTGGCGATCATTAGCACTTTTGTTTATGCCATTGTTCAGGTATCAGCATCTTGGTTTCTTTATTCCCAAAGCTCAGCTAAAGCACACAACTTTTTATTTAACCACCCACCAACGAGGAGTGCCCTGCTCGATTAATAGGTGAAGTTGTGTGAAAGAACAGTGTTTGTTATTTGAGGACAAAGTAACCATAATGGGTCCCATTATACAATGGGTTCCATGCATAAACAGCCCTTCGTGCCATTTGCCCTGCAGCGGGCACATATGGTGATTACAGATGGGAGTGCAAGGAACATATTTTAATACATTTCTGACATTGCCTAACTTTGAGGGTAAGCGTTCTCTGTGGGAGGGCCCCCTCATTTGCCTGGGGGCATACCCCATACAAATGAGGGAATCACATTGTCCCATTGCATGCTTTTCATTATTAAAGCATGCACCTGTGGGTAGCGTCACAATGAGATGCAGGATCTCTCCTCAAATTAGGCATTAGGAGCAGTGAGAGGGTCCCTGCAAAAAGGCAGCACAAGCTTTAGAGATCATTTGAGCACTCTACTGAGGGTTATGTATCCCGCTAGAGGAGAGGAGGGCGCTTCACTGGGCCTGCCTCTTGAGTTTGGTCCTATAGGCGGGAGGTTGTGCAAGCCCTGTGAGAATAGTGAATACAATCATGATAGAGGGTGCTCTCTGGCAACTGGCAAGCCAGAATACAACCAAGATAGAGGGTGTTCACTGGCACAACTGGCAGGTCAGGGGTTGCACCACTTGGTGGTGTGCTGGTGCTACAAGGGATGGCTGGAGGGAGAAAGTCTGAAAAGAAAGATGATCTGCATTTATTTTACTACGAGTCCCGACCGTAAATGAATGCCAGTGTCAGGGGAGTTTTCCTAAAGTCCGCTTGGAGGTTAGACTCTAGAAAATTATCCCTTGCTATACAGCTCCCCAACTCTTAGTATAAGTTAACCCAAAGGATCTTGTAGAATGGCAGAGCAGCCAGGCTTATTTTAGGAGGAGGAGGATGTGAGCTAGAGAAGTACACTAAACCCAGTAAATACAGTAGTAAAATGAAACTCTTATACACTGAAAATTATAATAAAATATAAATGTATTTGATATGTACAAGGCCGGTAAGTAAATACTCTTTTAGACTAATACACATCAGAATTATTCACAGGACTTTTCCTGGGTGACAGCTTCAATGGTAGTTGCTTGCGCTTACAATTACAGGAAAGGACACTAATGACAGTTCTACAGTATTACTTGTAGTGCTGCACACTCACATTTGTTACTGAGAAATGATAGGTTCATTCGTTTAGTAAAGTCAGATCAGACAAAGTCTGTAGGAAGAAAAAGGAGGGTTGATCAATGCTATAGCAACCATTTACTTCCTAGTAACACTTTTCAAGACTTATAATGCTTTGCAAGTCAAATCCCTAACTACTCAAGTGTCCATCAAATTCAGTGTAGGCAGCAGTCAAAAAGGCAAATATCCTCAGGATACTTTAGTCACTTAAATAAAATACTTCAGCAAGATAACACAATGTATAGGGACCCTGCGAAGGACACCCTAAAAGGAGCACAAGCTGGAAATCCTGGGTCAGAGGTATGGGTAGACACCCAAATGTCCAGTCACACTGGAGCAACTCTTCGGCTTGAAGTAAGTTCTACCTTGAGTCCCACCGTATCTTATGTTAGAAGAAGCAAATGCAGCTGGAGGCTTTCCTATGCAGTAGCGACGGATCCAGTCTCCCGATTCCTGGGTTTGGTGACAAAAGGAAGGACTCTGAATGGGATGTCACAGCAGCAGTCATGCAAAAGGACCCTCAGCAAGTATTTCTTTGGTCTCCCATGTCGGTTTGCGGTTTTGGCACCTTTTTATCAGCTCCAACAAAGAACGGTTTTGGCCTGCTTGATCCTCCTCAGTTCTTCAGTCCTGCACCCTGGTGAAGGGACTTGGATGAGTGGGATCATGCCTCTGGAGGTCCAACTAGAGCTCACCAAAGTTCTGAGTGGATTCTTCCACGCAAAGACATTGCACTGCAAATTGGTCAGAGGTCCCCTGGTATTCACGGTATGCAGCCTTGGAAGTTCACAGCACCTTAGGGGATGGCTCGATCTGCAGTTCGTCATGGGGCTGGTTGGTCCCACCAGCCAAAGGTAAGGAATTGTCCCCTTTGGAGATCCTCTGTAAATACGAAAACAGGGTCAGGACAGCAGTGTTCGCTTCACGGTTACTGGAATTGTCTGAAGGCATCTCTGGTCTCTTCAGCTTCAGATCTTCTGTTCCAGTGGTCAACTTGGCTTGTGCCTCAGGAACCTCCCCTTTTATTTAGATTTCCAATTCACTCATCTGCAAACTCTCCCAAATGTTTACAGAAAGGGGCAGGTGGCTGTTCAATCAGGACAGCCACCCTCTCTAGTGGGAACTGGTTCCATCCAGGCACTCTGGCAGACAAAGGACAAAGGACATGGGGCACACACAGACCTACCTCTCTCAGAATGGTATAAAAGGGCTAACAAAGGAGAGCCATACAAGAAAGGAGCCACCATGTTAGAACATAGGTGACCCTTTTGTGCATAACCGAGCCTGTGAATACAGTCTGCAGTAGAATATAGCACAACAGTTGGTAGAACATGTCCACTGCCACCAGCCATAACTTAAGGGTTGTCAAGGTGACTAAAAAAATCACAGGAGCAGAGAGAAGGGGACAATAGGCATCCCCTTAGAACTCCACATAAGGTGGTGTGTGCTAATCTCTCATAAGTTTAAGTTTTAGAAAGGATACAAAGTATCCATCTATCATTAAGAACAGTTGTTTTTAGGGATAGTCACAGAAAATCAAAAAGGAGAACCCAAAGGTTTCCCAGCTACACTGCACATAGGGTTCTGTGTGCTGCAAAAGTGTAACACTTATGCCCTTTAGAGATGTGGAGGAAAACAGGCTGCATAAGTTAAGGTGAACCAAAAGAACAGAGTTCCCAAAAGTCAGAGCAAATAAGGAGAGAAAGAAACATGTCCAGAAGTCCAGCAAAATGTGCTGGGGGTCTCGCTAGGAGAGGGGACTAGGCCGACCAGACTAAGGGAAAGGAGGATCTAATACACTTCTGGATGGATCTCTGGTTCCAGTCAGTCATACTTTCTGGAGAGACCATGAGCATTCTTATGTTGGGTACCAAACCAATGCTCAATGAAACCTTTGATTTTCCCCCTTCATCTGCATGAACCACTTCAAGGGTTGGTGGTCTGTTTGAATCCTGAAAGTAGTTCAATATAGGTATGGCCTAAACTTCTTTAAGGCCCATATTATGGAAAAACATTCATGTTGAATTGTAGCCCACCTGGTTTCCCTATCTTTTAGTTTTCTACTAATAAAGCAGATGGGGTGTTCCCTGCCTTTGATATCAAATTGACTCAAGCCTGTCCCAATCCTTGTATTGGAAGCATCAATCTGGACTAAGAAGGCCTGAGTGTAATCTGGAGCTCTCAGCACTGGAGCTTTATAGAGGGCAACTTTCAGCCCCTGAAATGCCTTCGAACAGTATTCATTCCACTTCACCCTTTCGGGGTATTTAGGAGAAGACACCCTATTCAGAGGATAAAATGTGGTTCCATAATTCTCAATGATGTTCCTGTAATATCCTGTAAGTCCTAAAAAGGCTCTTAGTTGTATTTGAGTAGTAGGGATGGACCAGTCTTGTACAGCTTGTACTTTGATGGGTAAAGGCTTGATCTCACCTCCTCCTACCTCATGCTCAAGATAGACCACCTTACTCTGCCCAACTTGGCACTTGCTTGCCTTGATGGTCAGAGTGGGAAGCTGAAGAGCCTGCAACACCTGTTCAAGATGGATAATATGTTCTTCCCAGGTAGGGCTGAACACTGCTATGTCATCCAAGAATACATTGCAGATGTTCTCTAAGCCATTCAGAACATGATTTACCATTCCCTGAAAAGTGGCAGGTGCATTTTTCAATCCAAAAGGCATGACTAAAACTGGTACAGGCCTTTTGGGGTAGAACATGCCGTTTTCTCCTTGGCATGGTCAGGCATGGCAATTTGCCAATAACCACTTGTCAAGTCAAACATACTGAGGAATGTAGCAGTTTTTGTAACTGAATTCAAGGCACTATGGTCCACACAGAACCAAAGTTCTTCAGTACCTGCTTTTGGCACTAACACAACTGGGCTAGCCCATGGAATTGTGGAGTGTTCAATTACTCCACGGTCAAGCATCTTGTTAACCTCTTCTTTAATGTGATTCCTTGCATGATCTGACATCCTGTAGGCCTTGCTTTTCACAGGTACACTATCACCAGTGTCAATGTCATGCTAGCCCCAAGGGAATAAGCCTGGTGTAAGTGAAAACAGAGAGGCAAACTGAGTTAGCAAAGATTTGCACTCCTCCTGTTGCTGCAGTGTCAAATTGGAAGAGAGTTTAACTCCTTCTATGGAACCATCTGAAGGGTGCCCCTTTAGAAGATATGCGAGAGGCTCACTCTCCTCTTCTTCTTGATCTAAAGCCAGAAGCATAGCTCCTATCTCTGGTCTGTAGACATATGCCTTCACTCGGTTGGTGTGGGGTTGCCCAAGTCCACCAAATAGTTAAGCTATCCAAGCTTGCCTACAACCTTGAAGGGTCCTGTCCACTTGTCCTGCAAAACTCTTTGTCTTACTGGAACCATTATAAAAACTTGCTGTTCTGGAGTAAACTCCACCATGTTGGCTTTCTGGTTATGTCAATGCTACACCAGAGCCTGGCCAGCCTTCAAGTTCTCAGAAGCCTCTGTGATCATGTGTGCCATCCTCTGCCTGAGGCCTAGCACACAGTCAATAATGTGTACTGGCTTTGGAACACTCTCCAGACCTTTTCTTAATCCCGTCCAAAGGGCCTTTGACTGGATGACCATGGAGGAGCTCAATGGGGCTAAAGCCCACTCCTGTTTAAGGCACATCTCTTTAGGCAAAAAGAAGGCATGGCAGTAGAAGGCCCCACTTTCTTCTAAGGGGTTAATCTAATGCACCAATCATGCTCTTCAGTTCTCTACCAATCCATTGGTTTGAAGGTGGTAGGATTTTGAGAATGTGTAGGTGACCCCACATGTTTTCCACATAGCCAGCATGTAGTGGGATTTAAAATGGTACCCCCTGTCGGATACTACCTCCTTGGGAAATCCTACTCTGGTAGAAATACCAAGTAGGCCTTAGCCACTGCCTGAGCAGGAGCAATTTTCATTGGTATGGTCTCAGGGCATCTATTGGCTTGATCTACTACAATTAGTGTAGACCAGTTGCTTGAGGAAGTTGGAGGGTCTAGGGGACCAACAGTGTCAATCCCCACCCTCTGCACAGGAACTCCCATAACTGGGAGGGGCACTAAAGGTGCCACATTCTTGGATCCACTCTTGCCAGACAAATAGCCAGCCAGAGGGACCTCACGAGCTAATTGCAGAAATGTGGATCTCTGTTCCTGGGGTACCACCAGTCTCTTGAGGGCCCCTGGAATAGAGTCCATAGGTTCACTGTAGAGTAAGCCATCCTCCCAGTAGACCCTATGCTTCCCAGGTTCTTGCCCTTCCCTCTGGGAAGCTGCCTGCTTACGCAGACCTTCAAGACAGGGATCCTCTCTGTCCCTGACTGAATTCTGTCCTAGAGGGTCCACCTTCTGAAAGCAAAGTCTGCAGCTCAGGATCGTCTCTACGATCCAGATACTCAAGACAGGGCAGAATCTGCTCCACCTCTGACTCATCAGCAGATGGTTCCTCAGGGGATTCTTCTGTTACCAACTCAGCCTCAGCTGGTGGTGGGGTCACAGGCATGACCTAGAGTTTCTCTTTCACAGGAACTCCTGTTTTGGAGGAAGGTTTGGACTAGAGGCCCTTCTCTCCTTTTCTAGATTTCTCCTTGGTCTCTGTGGGAAGAGCTCTCAAGTCAGCGCCCTTCTCTTCTTAGAAGGGGGCTTTGGTGTGCTGGAAACTAACCACAGGTCCTTCAAGTCATTGCCTAATAGTACCCTTCCAGGCACTTAAGACTGAGCACTTTCAGCGATTCTTACAGTCATCTCATTACACTCAATGATAGCTGGCAGTATTGGACACATTTGGATTGGACCTCCTGCTAACTTGGTACGCCTTTTGGGAGCCTTAGCAACCTCTTCAGGCTGAAAGAATCTTTAATCTACCACAGTTATGGTAGCCCCAGTGTCTCTAATGGCAGCTGTGTCCTGACCACTGATGAGCACAGTGTCTTTATAATACTCTTTAGTATTATCTGGAATGGAATTATAGACCCCTATGTTCTGTTGTTCCCACAGTTCTAGGGATACTAAGGAAACCATGGCTTGAACACCAATGGGTTCTTCAGCCTACGTGGGAAAGCTAGCACCTGTCATTGGAACTTCCACATCATGCGTGAAGGCTAAGGAGAAAGATGGGATCCCTGAAGGTTTACCCTTACATCTGGGATCTCCTGTCAGAAGGTCACCATACCCTCAAACCACACATTTCCCAAAAGTTATTTTGAAGGGGGGCTTCTGGTAGCCACCCTCTGGTTTGGGGCCAGAGGTTTCACTATCCCTATAAGATTGTTTATGGGGGAACTTACCCTTGTTATGTTTGTGACCCTGTTTTGGTGGGGGATTTTTAGAATTATCCTTCTCATCGTTCTTCACCTCCTCTTTCTTGTGAGGAGCCCCAGAATCCTTGTGAGTAGCCCTGGTGGCTACGCACAAGTCGGCAGCTAGTGCTAACTTCTTGGGGTCCAGTTCCTTAGAGTCAGTAAGTTGCTGTCTCAGCATTGTAATAAGGGGAATAAGCGGGAAATTCCCAGAATTCCCATAAGCGGGCCCAGAAAGGGGCTGTGTTGCCTCATTATCACACGCCAGGGCCAACTCTAAAAAGGGCAGTCCTTTAAACAAAGCATAAGAGGGGGGGACGGCACCCTCCCACACGGGCAACCACCATACAAAGGGCCATCCTTGAAGCCCCTCACCCACCAACAAGCCCAGGATGAGAGGATCCCCGGACATAAGGAGAATACTATTTGGAGCAGCCCATGAGTTGGAGCTAGCCCTAGCATACGCGGGCCAGAGGAGGGGGCAAGGCCAATCTGGGGAACACGGTCAACAAAGCCACTGCCAGGTGTTGGAGACAATTACCCTAACACACACCTGGGATCTCCCACTGGGGGGCCCCCTAGAGATGTGGAAGCAGAAGCACAGAGGGAGAAAAGGGAACCCCCACGTGACAGGCCCTGGTCCTACGAAAGGGGGTGGGCCTCCCCCAAAACTACGATCACAATACCTCAAAGGAGGAGGATAAGAAAGGAAGGAATGGAGCATCCCCCACAGTAAGAACACCCTGGCGGAGAACCCCCCACGGATTGACAGAGAGGGCTGGGGTGCAAAGGTGGGCCCTACAACTTGGGGGGGAGGCAGGACTTGGCCACCCCCTCTCCCTGCAGACAAGACGCAACAACGAGACTGGACTGGGTGGTGGCCTCCGAGATGGAGGTAGGGGCGTGTGCCCGCCCAGAGAGGCTTCAGCAGTGAATCCAGCAGAGCCGGACAAGGAGAGGGTCCCCGGCGACTGTCCCTGGGGCGTGTGCCTGCCTTGAGGGAGCCTCCCACAAAACCCAGTGGTACCAGAAGGAAACAGAGGAGGAATAGCCCAGCCTTGCCCGCCCCAGGTGCACCCAGTAGAGACCCCCCACGGGACCCAGCGCAGGAACACAGGAGGAGTACAATAGACCCACGCAGAAGGGGACCAGCGTGACAATATAGCACGTCAAGACCCAAGGACGTCAGCAGGATGACTAGAGGGCCAGACATGGATGGGGTGAGGGCCCCCAGGGTCCGTCCCTGGTGCGTGTGCCCACCCCAAGGGGGCCACCATCGGGAATCACTCATATAGGACAGTCACAGAGGGGTGTTAACCCAACTCTAACCCCCCAGGGGTCACACAGCAGAAGCTGCCACAGGAAATCTACACTGGCCTTAGAAGGGGACGGCAGAACCATCCAGACCAAGACCAACCCTCCCGCAAAGCATACAGGGGGTCATATGAGCTGGAAGGAAGCCCTGCAGGGGTACCGTTTTCGCGAGGCAGGAAGCAATCAGGACAGTCTGGACTAGGAGGGGGGAATAGCCCAAACAGGAGCCGTACCGATGGATCCCTCAGCAATGGAAAAGGGCTTTGCCTCCGTCCTGCAAGAAATAAGAGACATGAGGTCTGATATAGCTCAGAAACTGGAAAAAATTGACCAAAGGGTGGACAAGGTTGAGGACAGGTTGCTGCAGCTAGAAACTAACCAATCGTCGTCCGCGACCCAGGAAGCACAAACAGTCATGAGGCTGGAGGCTCTGGAGAAAAGAGATGAGGAAAGGGCCAGGCAAATGGATGTTTTTGAGAACAGAGAAAGGAGGAATAACCTCCGAATTTTTGGCGTTCCGGAGGCGGAAGGGGAAACAGAAAGGGACATATGTCGAGTGGTGAGAGAAATAATCAACCTCCTCTTTGCGAACAAATTAACCACAGAACCCACAATAGACAGGGCGCACAGGGCGGGGGGCAGAGCGGGAGGCTCCCGGTCCATCCTGGTCCGCTACCACTATTATACAGAAAAAACAAAGGTGCTGGAGGAGGCCAGGAAGGCTCGGTAGATTACGTACAACAACGCAAAGATATCAATCTTCCAGGACCTCTCAGCATACAGGCTGGCCAAACGAAGAATGTGTCGCCCCCTGACCCAAACGCTCAGAGAAGGCCCATGGGGATGGCAGTGAGGGGGTAAGTGGACCAGAGAGACGGAGAGACAGGAGGAGGATGACAGGCTCCAGGAAATTCAAGAAACTAAACACACCGCCCCCAACAAAGGACAGAGGGCGGAGCAGCGCTGAAGGATGAGGGGCGGGACAACGCGGCCTGTTACTGGTTGCGGGATGAGGAATTAAGGAAATACCTTATGACTACAATCCCTAAGAACAGCAAGTATGATGGGTGCACTGAGGGGGCGGCTTTACACGGGTTGGGAGGGGGCTCAACGGAAAGAGTAAATCGAATGGCAGCCTGGAGAAGGCGGCCAGGTTGGTGGTCCGGCCAAATACCAGGAATGGCTGAACTAACTGGCTGGGCACCAGGGCAGGGTGTAGGGGGGATGGAGGGAGTTGGGGTTGACAGGGTTAGGGGTATGAAGGGGGGGCAGTTGGGGTTATGTTCAAGCTCCACCCAGGGGGGAGGAGGTGAGGGAGGGGGGGGCAGAGAAGAGCGAGGGGACAACGTATGGAGTTGTGCTCCGAGGATACTGAACAATGAAAAAGCAAGTCTCGAAAATGGCTGACTGTCTGCACATGCTGGAGGTGGGCAACCTGAATGTTAGGGGCTTGAACACCCACACTAAAAGATCACTACTATGCAGGGAATTTCGTAGGGCAAAACTGGACCTGCTCTTCTTGCAGGAGACACACTGGGCAAGGGTGAGAGAACCCAACCTGCTGGGGGGAGTGATCGGAGAGATCCTATGTTCATCACACAGAGCCAAAAAAAGGGGAGTGGCTATTCTACTGGCAAGGGATATGGGCTTTGACACGGAGGCAATGTTGAAAGACCCGGAAGGTCGATACTTGTTGGTGAGGGGTACTCTCCAAGGTTCCCCATTGACATTGGTGGTGGTGTACGGGCCCAATGAAGGCCAGGCGCATTTCTGGGAAGAGGTGAGAGATAAGCTCCAATTTTTTGTGCAAGGCACGCCGATAGTGGGTGGGGGGAATTCATCATGGTCCTGAATCCCGCATCCGATAGGAAGAGGCTGGCCCCTCAGGCCACCTGGGCGGCAGATGACCTAATGTCACAAAAATGTTTCTAGATAGCATAGCAGAGTATTTTGAATTGAATGACAATGGGGAGGTTAGCGCACACACACTATAGGATGCCTTTAAGGCGACCATACAGGGAGTCCTCATTAAATTAGGAGCCCAAAAAAAAGAGAGAGGGAAGCCCAGGAGAAGACCCTACGAGAAAAAAATAGCTACATTCAACCGGAGGGGGGTCTCCAGAAAGGCCCATTGACTTGGACTAGTTAGCCACCCTGGAAGAATATAGTCTCCAGCTGAAGGAACACCTGTTAAATAAAACAGAGAGAAGTCTTCAATTGCTTAAACAAAAAAGGGGGATAGGGCAGATAAAATATTGGCATGGAAGTTGAGGGAGGTCCAGAAAAGCAGGATGGTGAAAGCAGTAAAAACTGAACCGGGGACATTGGGATATGACACCGCGAGCATTGCAGGGGCCTTTTGCTAGTACTATGAAAAGCTATACAAATCCGAATATGGGGGGGTGGGGTGACACCCAAATTGAGGAATTTCTAAAGTCCATCCCGATACCGGCACTGGCGAGGGAGGTGGCATACGGTATGGAGTCCCCAATAACGGAGGAGGAGGTAGTGCGGGTGATTAAGAGGATGAAGGGGGGAACGTTGCCAGGGGAGGATGGGTTTTCGGTGAAATTCTACAAGATGTTCCACTCCACCTTGGCCCTTCACCTGGCGAACGTGTTCAATGCGGTCCTTACGGGGGAAATCCTACCAGAAACAATGATGGGCGCCGTAATAGTAGTCCTGTCAACAGACGGAGAAGACCCGACAGAATGCTTAATATAGATGTAAAAATCCGGGCAAAGGTGGTTGTTAAGAGGATGGAGGGGATTATGGCAATGGTGGTTCATGGGGACCAGGTGGGCTTTATAGGGGGACATCGGGGATCAGACAATATCCGGAAAACAAAAGACCTGATCCATTACGCCCAAGAAACGAACCTTGATGCAAGCTTGCTTTCAATAGACTCTGAAAAAGTATTTTGACAGGGTTGAATGGAGGTACATGGCACTAAAACAAATGGGCTTCGGGGAAAGTATCAGAAAATGGGTAGCCGCATTGTACGGGGCCCCAACAGCAAGGGTTCAGGTGAACGGGGAGCTCTTGGCCTCGTTCTCCCTCTCGCTGGTCACTAGACAGGGATGCCCTCTCTCCCCCCTAATATATGCTCTTAAAATGGAACCTCTCGCCATAGCGGCGAGGACCCACCCGGGCATCAAGGGAATTATACGGGGCGAAGTGGAATTCAAACATTCACTGTTTGCAGATGATATCTTGGCATATCTGGTGGAGCCCCGCCACTCGCCCTCCCCTCCTGTCCTTGATAGGATCCTTTGGACAATTCTTGGGGCTGAAAATCAATAAATCAAAATCAATGTTGCTCTCTATACGGGCTCAGGACCCATTGCTGGACTCTCTGGATAGGTTTAATAGGATTGGCGTTGTGAAAGATTCCATCAGTTACCTCGGTGTTCTCCTCACCAGGGACCTCTCGAGACTAACTCCAGCCAACTATGACCCCGCAATGATCGACACACTATCTCTAAGAGCATCAACATCACCGTCACCACACATGATTAATCCGGCCCTTCTATGTCACCATTATCACACATTATCTGTGTGAGGACCTTAACTTCCCTATCAACAATGTGGGCTCTTTACAATCACTGCCATCACAAACAGTTCCTTCCTTGTGGTGCTAGTCCCCTGCCTGGCTCTGGGGACGTCTGTTGAACCTCACTGAGTATCCAGCACAAAGTAAGGAATTCACACATGGATCAAAATAGACCCATTGTCTCTTTAAGACACTTTGTCCTTGTAAGCAACCATACTGTACAGGTTCCAGGCACGCGTGCAGTGCCCCACTTAGATCACAGAGACACAAAGATTTCTAAGTGAGGCACGCTGCAAGCTCCATAGACATCAGCTGAACAGAACATCCTTCTTCACTCTCTGTGCCGATCACCCATATAGGACAGGTGAGAGAAACCGGCTCCCCTATGTGCCAGGAACCAGATCAGATTATTACAAGGTTCTAAAAAGCCACGAGGAGGCACTCTTAGAACCCCAAAAGATTTGACAAATCAAGGAAGAAAATTCCTGGTGCAGGGGTTCCCATAAAGCAAGGCAGGAGCACTACATGACACACCCTGTTCCAATGGAATCTGTTTGGATCCCTCAGAGCTGCAGAGCAGAAAAGGGACAACAAGGTGAGTAGAGAAAACTGGTATGGGAAAGACACACCTTTTGCTTGGAATTTAGGAGAGAATAGTCACCTGGGATGTGTAGTTGCTTCAGCTCCACGTCCTGGATTTAGAAAGAGATGCCCTGTAGGTCAGTTACTTCCATGGCCTGGGGGGAAATACTACTGATGCAAAGAGCATCTCAATATCAGATGGGTCTGTGCCACAGACCTCATGGGTAGGAGCTCAACATAATAGAAATAAACTCTAATGACCTAAAACATGTAATTAGGAACACCTGGAAGACCATCTCTCAGTGAATGGCTTCGGCTTGAGATCACTGTCGCAAGAACACCAATATCGACATTGTGCATTTCTTTATTCTCTTCATTCTGATGAAAGTAGGTCTGCCTATGCGCCATCCTTACATTTAAGGAAAGGACCTTGTGCCAGCAAGAATGGACATCAGCATCCCTTTTCTGGAGAGATACACCTTCTTTCTTGTTCATGTGTGTTGTGGGAAACCTGAGAGTTTTCTCCCATGCAAATCCCGGGCATCCTTTATTCAGGTGGCCAGGGAAGGGCCATCACATTTGAATCCTAATCCTGGGCACAGACAAGTGAGGGAGGATCACCTGTGTGAGGGATCCTTTGGAGAGGAGAGTAGGGAACCCTCGGACAAGACATGGCATGTTCCAACATATGAGAACACAAGGGATATATATCCAGAGGTACTTATGTGTTATGGCGGTGTACCCAATTTTAATCCTAAAAAAAAAAAACTAAAATATGTTACTAGGAAAGAGAAGCTGCGCTATTCTAAACACTCATCCCCTCTTTTATTTTCCCTTAATTGTTATCCAGACCAAGAGGCCCATGTACTGATATCCTCTCCTCAGCCAAGTAAGGCAGCTAATAAGACCAAGGGGTGGAAGATATATGATTCCGCACAAATAAAGTATCCCCTTTTTTCCAATGACCCCCTACCCGACATTCCCACCTATTACATGACCGCAGACTTTCACTTTGACAAAACCTCCCCGCTCTGCTAAAACACAGCAAAATCCAACAGAGGCACTTTTTCATTTCTCTCCATGTCCCATTAATAAGGACAGGTGAAGTCAATCACTGAATACAGAGCGAACACACCTGAGAACTTTCAGCACACCACAGAGGTATAAAAGGAGTGAGCCTGAGAAGGTTCATGAGTCACAGTATGAGAGAATAGCGAACTGGGATGCAAAGAGAACCTGAGACCTGTTGGGCGAGAATGGAGGGCTGAGACGCTGATAGTCTATGGTGTAAAAGGGCTAACAAAAACGTGGTGAGGGAGCCGTGTCTCTAAGGAGCCAGAAGGGGGTTAAGTGCAAAGCTGCTCTTCAGAGTGAAGTCTGTGGAAGTGTGTTCATTATCATGGGGCAAAGAAGCCGCCCAGGAGAGTTGGCGGGGCTGGCGAGGAGCACTAAGTCTTCAGTCGATAAGACTGCAACAGTGTTGTTAAAGAAATCACAACCAGTGGATTCAAAGCCAAAGGGGATCCCAGTTGATGATAGCAGCAAAGTGTGAGGGATAACATTTTACAAGTAGTAAGGTAATTACAAGGCCGAGCGTAGGATGGGAAGTGCGCTGAAAAGGAAAGCTTTGATTCTCCATTGTGAAAGTTGAAGAGGAGAGAAACAAAGTAGCAAATGTTTGCATGTACGTTAATACGTGTTGAAAGGAGCTCTAGTGAATAGTCATTTTGTAAGGGAGTGAAGTTCACAGGGAGAGTGAATATGAAAGCAAGTGAAGGGGGGCTATGCTTGAGGGAAGAGGCACGCCGAGACCCCTTAAAAGCTTTGTGGTGAATTGTAAAAGGTGCCAGGGGCACAATATTGAGAAAAGCTGAAGTTGAACTGTAAAAAGGAGCTGGGGGCACGCTGATGAAAGTAAGTCAAGATTAACTGCAAAAAGGTGCCACGGCATGCTGAGAAGAGAAAGCTGAAGCAGGGGCCTAGGTATCAGAGTGGTCCCACACAGGGCCGAAAGTACTGTGTGTATCGAAAGTCTCTGATATGTTGAACTGCTGAATAACTGTGAGGAGAGCCAAGGTATCAGAGTGGTCCTGCCTGGGGTTAAGGCATACTGCCCGTTGTCGAAGGGCTCTTGTACACCAATACATTAACCTGTTGTGAACTGTGAATGTTGTGAACTGTGAAAGTCTTGTGAACTAATGACAAGTAGTAGACTTTCTGAGGAGAGGTGACATAGAGGAATTGTTACCTAATGGAACTTTTAACTTGTGCAACCAGACTGTTTGAACTTTGTAAAAAGAACTTTATACAGTGCCTTTGAAAGCCGAGGAATGCATGCTGAACCCCAAGTGGCTCAAGGCTTGGGGAAGGGAGCTGTAGACCAGCTCCAATACTATCCTGACCTTTACTTTGAAGCACCCTTTTTATTTAGTCCAATTCCATGCACATTATTGTATTAGACAGTGTGAGGGCAAGCGTAGGTTTCACACAGACACTTTTGTTTTGACTAATTGGACTGACTTTGGATTTATATTTTTGGTTGATGGTCGAGACTACTCCCATTACAGACATAGGGCAAGTTAGGCCGTCTCGAAACAGTTTCTTTATCAAATAAAGGTTTTCATAAACTTGAATCATTGTGTCTGTGTTTCTCTCATGAGACCATCCCTGTCTCACATGGTGGAGATATCCATATGGGAAGGTGCTCCTAGATGTTTGCCCCAAGCACCACTGTACACTATAGGCTCTGGCATAGACACCCGGGAAATAATACATGATGGACCACAAGGTCCTGACACTATGAACTCAGTTTACAGACCAATAATGTAAACATAAAAATGCTGCAATTCTCATCTGTGCAGCAAGCTGGTTTACTCAAGTGGCCCCAGACTTGGCTCCCTGCAACACAATGTTGCCACAAGCTCACTGGAAACCGGTGTCATGAATTTATTTTGTCATTTTTTGCCATTGATTGCCCGTCCACTGTTAATGGACTTGGTCTCTGGAGAACAGACACATCCAGGACATCTGCAGGGTGGCACACAAAGAGAGAGGGTTTGAAATTCAAAATGGGAGTTTTGGAATATACAAACTTTGCCCAATCTCTCAGTTCCCTGATTTGACTCAGGTCAATCATTTAACAACACCCAATCACTGGGCTTCAGCCATTTACCTAGACAGGTGAGCACCCCTGGAAGATGGCCAGTTTAAGGAGAGCTGTCACAGGGACACAAAAAGCCAGTTGATCAGTCAGCGGGTGTGGGTGTTTGAAGAAGAGGATTGCGTTAGGTGGTTGGGTCAAATTAGCAAATATTGAAAGTTGTGGGTAAAGTTGGAAAAACTGGAGGAGAGAGAGAAGGAAAGGTCTAGCCACTAGGGGAGGAGAAAGAACTGCATGTGTGGCTGGAAGTGAAAAGAAGGCAGAGGTTGAATGTGAACAGCAAAAGGTGTCTAGAGTTGAGCAGCAGGAGGTTGGGAAAGGTGTAAGGCATGAGATGGCTGAAGTTGAGCAAAAGTAAGTGATTGAAGATGAAAAGCAAGAGGTGGTTGAACGTGAAGGGCAGGAAGTGGTTGGAGGTGAACAACAGGAGGTGGAGGAAGGAGTTAGTGATCAGGAGGAGGCAGAAGTGAAATATTGGAAGATCTAAGAAAGGCCTTAGCTACATAGCCTAGGAAGGACAGAGTGGGAGATCTTGGCCCAAGGTAGGGCGTTCAGGAAAAGCCCAGTCTGAAGGGGTTAACCTCATGGTGAAAGGAGGAATGAGAGCATGGCACAATGATCAGGATGTAAAGGACAATCACAGGAGCAAATAGGGGCAGGAGAAATCATCCGGTCATTGCGGAAGTGCTCCAAACCAGCGTTCCTTGACCACATCTGAGACACACCATCTGTACCCGTTTCCTTGGGCAGCAATTACAGGCAGAAGATCAGAGAACAGAATTGCCTGCCAGGAGAATGCGTGAACCCCGTTAAAGCCGGTTGAGTAAACAATGGGATTGACCCATGGTAGGTGAAGAAGTGTGCAGGGAAGCTCTTAAGCCGAAGACTGCGATTCAAAAGATTTAACTTTTATGCTGTTATTTTCCTTATATTTTGGTTATGTAAATAAGCTTTGTTTGACTCAAGATGTGGGTGCTATCTCTTTGAGCGTAATACTTGGCTACATAAGATACATTTGACATCCCTAATATGATATAATATCTATTTTGAAAATGTAACTAACATTAAACAAGTGCTGTAAAGGTGTGGTCTACATGCTATAGTAGAGATGGACTACTTGCTAATTTGATGACCGTGGATCATTGAATATTTATTTCTACTACATTGTTCTCTCTTTCCTGTCGTTATGCACATCACCTCTGGTGACACAAAACTCCTCATCTCTCCCAAAATCTCTTTTGGAGGTGTAATATCAAGATAATCACAAGCTATCAATGCAGATGAATCTGAATTTATTTTACTATATTAAAACACCAAGTTTGCAATGATTTTGACATTACCATTATCACACACTATTCATTTGAGGACCTGATCACAATTACCATCACATATCTATGAGGGGATTCAATATCACACATGATTACAGTGGGGATTTTAACGTCCTTATTATCACATACAATGTCTCTGGGGCACATCAACATTGCCATTTTCACACACACACTGACTCTGAGAGGGCAGGCAAACCATCTCTGTGGGGACCTTGACATCATCATAATCACATACCATCCCTATGGGGACTGTAACACCATGGTCATCATAAAGAATCATTGTGGGGAGTTCAACATCCTTATTACCAAACACCATCTCTGTTGGGACTGCAACTGTCATGTCTTCGGGTCGTACCTCCGGCCATGTCCCGTCACCCAGTCACGGGACCACTCTCTCTCCCTCACCTGTCTCCCGGGACTCGCGCAGGCAACCCAGTCTGGCTCGCGCGCTGGCAAAACAATCGCCATACTCCTTTCAGTCGCGCTTACGGCCGTTTCTCCCTTGGCAGTTGCCATGGAGATTAGGCAGCCGCTCGAGCGGTAACACACGCGCTCGTACCGTTGTGGCCCGGTCACGTGACTTGTCTATACGGTCATGTGCCCCGGGTTCACGGTCACGTGGCTCCATTCAATGTCACGTGACCAGGAAGTAAAACGGTATTTAAGCTGTTCAGTACCTGTACTCCACGCTTCACAGCTGATTTCCTTGGAGACCCTGTCTGGCTGACTTACTCGTGTTACTTACCCGGCTTCCTTGAAACCTCGTTCTTGCTTTTGGACTTCTTGTGGATCACGTTTGGCTGCGACGACACCGGCTCCTCTGTTCATCACGGCTTCTGACCTCGGACTGAATCACGGACTCCCTCTGGATCTTGCTCTTTGTTCTTCCATTTTTCGGACGGCTCTTCCTGGCTTCAGACCCTTCTTTTGCTCAACGGATTCCTCTTGGATTTCCCAGATCGCCTCGCTGCACGGTGGGTCACGCCTCCCAAGTGGTGGTTGTCATCTGACCGATTGGGACCCTTTACTCCACTACAACCCTCTCCAGGTGGAGACTGGCGAATGACAATTGGTCCTATCCCTGAAGGTGGGTCCCTTGCCTGCGTGAGTCCTGGAACCATCCTCCCTTTCAGGTTCAACGTCCTTTTTCACCAAGTCCCCGGTAAGACTCTGATTGTTCTCTGTTTGTAATACATGTAGTGCCCTGCCTGCTTGGATTGTAATCATTGCCTTCTTTCACAGCTGCCTTGGGGTTCCTAGTACTTCGGTACCGGCTTCGGATCTTCTCCACCTGTGGCCTCAAGGGTTGCACAGGGAGTGATAAGTGATTCTCCCTGTGTGGCACTTGGGGACGGAGGTCTCCTATATCTTCACGACTATCAACGCACAACAGCAACATAATCAAACAAAAAATATCTGTGTGGATTTTAACATCATCATCATCATTACCCCTGTCCACACACACACAACTGCAATTCTGTGGAGACAATTCTATGAACACCAATTATATGTCCTATTTGTAACACACTAGCTTTAAGGGAGACTTTAAAATCATCATTATCAAACAGCATCACTGTGGGGACCTTACATCATTATTATCACATACCATCACTCTGGGGACTTTAAAGTTATTATTAACACACACCAGCTCTCTAGGGACTTTAACATCAAGATAATCACACACCATCTCTCTGGGGACTTTAATATCATTATTATCACATACCACCACTCTGGGGACTTTAAAGGTATTATTAACACACACCAGCTCTGTGGGGACTCTTACATAATCAGCACACATCATCATTGTGAGGATCTGGATATGCTTATCATGACATACAATCTCTTTTGGTACTTCACCATCACCAAAATCAAACACCATATCTATGGGTACTTTATGATTATAATGATACATATAGGGTCTTTAACATGATTATTCATACACACCACCTCCGTGAGGACCTGGAACCAGTATTATGGCATACAGTCTCTATTGGGACTTTAAGATCAGTATATTCAAACACCATCTCTGTGGGGACTTCAACCTATTTTTAATTGCACACCATCTTTGTGAGGACTTAATCATTACAATTATCACATACCTTCTCTGTGGGGGCTTCACACTCCTTTATGGCACACACTATCTCACTGGGGACTTAATCATCACCGTTATCACACATCTCTGTAACAAACTTAAAATCATTATACCCACATGCCATCTCCATGGGGACAAAATCAACACTCTTATCATATGCCTTCTCTGTAAAGGACGTTAATGTTATTATCATCGTACACCATCTTTGTGGGGACTTACAAATCTGAATATACATACGCCATCTGTGTGGGGCCATTGAAATCATTACAATCAAACACCATCTCTGTGAGGATTTTAACATTATTATCACACACAACCAATACAATGAAATGTCTTTAATAGAGAAGCTTTGACATTTTGGGGGTTTTATTGCACATGGTTCTACTAGAGGAAGCTGGTGTTCGGGTCTTAGTGGGTTAGATGGGGAGTCGTCTGAAAAGTCAGCAGTGTTGACAAGTGGAGGCTGGAGCTACCTCAGTGCCCAATGCTGGTACGGTTCTGTGTGGTTTGTGAAAGTGGCACTTGGATTTCACATTTATATGGAGGTGAGAGCCCAAGGTCTATTAAGTGAGAGTGCTAGTATGCTGAGTTAGCCACTGGATTAGGGTATGAGTGAAATAGATAGAGGTGAGAGCTTTGGCATGCCTCCATCTGGTTCATGTGATATTAATATGCATAAGGCTGTCATGTGTGAGGTGGATATATTTGTGTAGTGTAAAGCAGTAGGTAAATGAGAGGTAAGTCTTTTAGGTGGGGAATAGGAGATGAGAAATGAGGACAAACGTTGGGGGGTTTAATACTAGACTGAAATGATTGAGTTCCCATCTTTTGGTGACCTCTCTGTGTCTTTAAAAACAATTTTTCTTATCACACACCATCTTTGTGGGGACATTAACATCATTGTAATCACACACCATCTCTGTGGGGACCATACCATTATCATAATTGCACACCATCTCTGTGGGGACCTTATCATGATTATCACTCAGAATTGCTGTGGAGAATTTAAAAATTGACCATAATCAAACATGATGTCTATTGGAACGGTAACTTCACTAATATTAAACATGATCCAAAAGTAGATAACAACATCTCATCATTCCTAAAGAGGAGATTTGTAAATAGGGAAGATGGTGCCTGTGGAAGAATGAAATTTGAATTTGAAATCCTGCTTCCTTTTTTATCACAAAGTGTAATCCTGGGTCAATCATGGTATCTCCTGTCCCACAGTTCTCTTTCCTGGAAGTTTTTTGGTGTTTATAATAGTGTTTACTGCCAGAACAAACTGCTTTTAAGTTTCACATGCAAATTAAACATCTTGCAAATGCAAAACCATCCTAATCCATCTGTTGTGGTGCCTAAAATTCAGGAAGGTAGTTGTATATAAAATATAATTGTATACTAAGTACTATACAGTAAGCATTTTTTAATTTGCTCATTATGCATTCCATCCCAAATAAGAATAATGTAATAAGTCCCCATAAGGATGGTAACACACGTTCAAGTCCCCGCAAAGATGGTACCAAACACGCAACTAAAAATAAGTATTTTTGCATATTTTAAGTTGGATCCTGTATTAGGAATTTTTTCTGAATATATTTCTGCTATTAACACATTTCCAGAACATTGGGAAAGGTTAGTCCCCACAAGGCTGGTTTCCACACATAGTCCCCACAAGGTAGGTAAAACGTGTGTGTGTGTGTGTGTGTGTGTGTGTGTGTGTGTGTGTGTGTGTGTATGTGTATATATATATATATATATATATGTGGCTGATTTACTAAGCTCAAAAAGATGCTTAACTAAGACGACATTTACTAAGCTCAGACAAATGGTGTAATTATAAGGCATTTTGGGGTGTCAGTTTTACTTACACAATTTATTTAGCTTAGTAAATCTATATTACAGGGCCTATGGTAGCAGTCCTGTAGTTATGGTTAAGTTGCTCAACCCATAGGAAGAGCACTTTTTGGGCAGCTTATATCTTCGGACACCTGCACGATGCCTCACCAAACTTTGCAAAAAAAGTATATGCCCCCCCTTGGATTGATTCTGCAGTTTGTTGAGGTTTCATCCAGAGGGGGCAAAGTTATAGGGTGAATCCCAAAATGTGGCTTTCCTCATAGACGCAATGGAAAAAATGCTTTGATCAGGCCTACAGCCCAAACTAAATTTGTGCCAGAAATGGTGGCTTGGCCCCGAAAGCATGCTTTTGAAAATTGGTGTAAATCCGCCCAGTTGTTTTTTTTTTTTATCGCCAAAAAGTAGGTTAAAACAAATTGGTGATATCTGCGTCGGTCCGCAGACTCACTTCCCTATTCGGTCTGTGGACACCCCCCTGCACCAATCAGAGAGCAGCGTGATGTTCGTGGGCATCGTCCGCACCCACTTATTGGTCAATTAAGAATGTGAGGTGTGTCATTTTTTTTAAATTGTTGCCATGTTGGATTTGCATACAGCCACCGTTGTATGCGGACATCGGGGTAAAAATATATTAAAAAAACACAACATTGCACTTGTCAAACTAATGAAACTTTTTCTGGGGAGGTGAGGGGTGATAAGGATGGGATGAGATACGTCCACAAAAAGCTAAAAACCAGGTGCTTTTTCATCTATGAAGTCAGCGAACAGCCCGGATGTTTGTGATGTTCGCAAACATCATACATATTTCTGCATTACAGGGTTGCTGAAAAGCAGTTTTTGGACGGCTTATAACTTTGACGCCACTCAATGAAACTGCATGAAATTTTGAAATATCATGTTGGACCTGACCCTGAATGGTTCTGCAATGTTTGGTGCTGTTTCGCCAAAAGGGAGCAAAATTAGAGGGTGGGGGTCCCAAAATATTTGTAAGGCTTATAAATGTTGTGCCTTTTGATGAATCTGCACAAAAGTTTACAAAACGATTTTAGACCAGGTGTTTAATGTTTTTGCAAAGTTTGGTGGATTTTGCCAAGAGGTGGCAAAATTAAAGGGGGGGGTCTTTACATTTTTACATGGTTTATAACTTTGCTGCCATTTGACGAATGTTCACAAAAGATTTTAGAAAGATTATAGACCAACCTTGAATGTTTGTGGAAAGTCTGAATTGATTTTTTCAAGTGGGAGAAAAGCTATATCACTATTTTATGTGGGACACTTTTGAAAAAATAAAACATGGGTAGATTTCCAGCAAACTTGTTTAAGGAGCATTGGAAATGACCTGAAAGCATGGTTTTGCAAATGTGTCCGTGTTTTATTTTTTGACAAGTGTCATAATGTAGGTACAAACAATAGTGATATACCTTTGATGAATGAGGTATAGCCCATAGCCTGTAGTCATGGGCAGTGTCTGGGTCATGGCATAAGTTCTTGACCCGTATAATCTGCCTATTGGCCATGACCACGAGGGACGACCACCAGGGACCTGCTATCCGGTAAAGTTTTTTGAAATTGGGATAGGTTGGAAAGGAGAAATTAAATGTGCAGGCCACCATGGAAAGGGAAGAGGGGCGCTTTAAGGAGCCCCACCTACCTTCCCATTCCATCGTGGCCATCTTGGAAAAGGATATTCTTTCCTACAGTGGGACGCTGCATGCGTCCCGTGTAGAAAGAAAAATCCGTTTTTTCCTTTTAGCACCCCGGTTTATGCTTTCGCAACCCGGGGTTCTAATGGTCTTCATCCCTCATTGCAGCTACTGGAACAGGGGATAACGGTCCAGAGCCCTCGTTTTTCGCGCTCACTTTGCTTGGGCTGATAGTTTGGGCTGGCGGCCCATTATCCCCCGTTCCAGTTCCTGCAATGAGGGAACACAAAATGCTAATGAAAATGTTGGAAAATCTTATTGAGTCTATGTACTTTGCTGAGAAATGTAAAGTAGATGGAGTCAATAAGATTTTTTTTAGTTCTTTTTTTCAACTGTGAAAGGTGGATCCTAAAGGAACCTTTTTTTGTTGTTTCTTTTTCTTTTCCTTTTTTTTGCAGACTAGGTTGGATGTAAGGTGAGGAGGGAAATGAGGGAACAGGCACCAAGCACTAATATGGAGGGGCAGGTGGACAGGGGAAGATGTTGTGCGTGTGTTACATCTAAGGTAGGGGGCAGAGTTTCTCATGCTCCTTGACTACAGCTTCAAAAGCACTTCGAAATTGTTCCCTCCTGCAGAGTGGTGTTTTGCAATATATACAGAGGACAGTTGTCTTCAAAATATATGGCTCAACAGCCTCTTGCATTGCTTCCAAGGTAGCTGCTGAGATTTTGTGTCCCACAGAAGTAGGCTGTGTGGTTACAGTACTGGTTGAGGAAGATGAGGCAGACGGCCTACTACTGGCTAAGAAAGGAACAGCGTTTTTGAGAGCATTGCGGTGGTTGGATTGGGTGTTGTGGCGCGTGGAGGTGATACTGTAGGAGTACTGTCCAGGTAACCGCGACTCAGTACAGCGTTGCACTCGGTGCATTTCACTTTGTTAGCTTTAGCCTTTGGTACATTCCCAACATTGGTAAAGAACTGCTAGCCATACCCATGATTGTCTCTTGGTGCTAGAGGTAGGCACTTCCTCTACCTCATCTTCTTGGTCCTATTCATTGGGCCTCATTACACGGTAGGCGGTAAGGGTTTACCGGTACCGGTATTTTACCAGTACCAGTAAACGGTACCGCCCTTACCGCCTTACTATGAGGTCCCTTTGCAGGTTGGTACATTAACGCCTGCTTTTAGCAGGCATTAAAAAACGAACCCGCAAGGGGACCGGGTGCTAATTACGGTACCGCAATTTGCGGTACCGTAATTAGCACCTTCCCCATTCCCATTATGCCCTATGGGGCAAAAATGGGAATGGGGAAGGGCAATGGAGGAAGGAGGAATTACCGCCTTCCCAACCTTGGAATAGGGCGGTAATTCTCCTTTCCTCCAAAGCGGTACCGGTAAATTACCGGCATGAACCATGGCACTAATAGCACCATGGTTTACCACCTACCGTGTAATGAGGCCCATTGTCTTTGGAAGTACTATGCTTTTTTTTGTTGTGTACGTCGTCCAGCTGGTGGTGGCTCTTGGGGAGGAGGGATGGCAATAGCCAATGCCATTTTTAAGATAAATAGTAGTTTTGCTAATATTCTTCCAAGTATGTGCTCTGTACAAGATTTTTAAAGGACAATGAGTAAGAATAGGTGTAGGAGCTGTTGAGCTTCAAAGTTCCTAGATCAGTAGAAAGTGCAGTTCCAAACGTAGCACGGATCCAATTGCGAAGTGCAGACGCCTTTGCGGACACGTCATTATGCCGTGCCCCTGCAAGGTCACTTGACACTGATGGGGAGGTCTGCGATGATGTCAGACGTTCGTGGCCACAAATACAGTGGAAAAAGTTGCAAAAAGTGTATAGAAATGTTAAAAATGATGTTAAAAGTTGGCAAATGGCAGCGTTTTAAGGTGAAACTTTGTAATTTGGACAAAAATTTTGCTTTATTGGGGTAAGTATGATATTAGTAAGTTGTTGGAAATTAGCATGCACTGGTAACCTATGAAATTCACGGAAAAACTTTTTTTTAAAGGGACGTTATGATTAAGTTGCACTAATAACCTATTAAATTTCAATGAAGAAACTTTGTTAGGGGATGTTATGGTTACAAGCAAAACCGAAAAACCTCAAAAATTCGCCAGTTATGGTAAGCTAAGCAACCATAACTTGCACCACCAGCGTGCACTGCTAAGAGTAACACCCAGGACATCAAAGATGACATCACAAATGTGATTGATAACATCACTGATGACATCACATGTTGGGGCCACTGGTTTTTGTTCACTGACAGATCTTAGGCCAGTTGGTTTTGTTCACTGACAGAATACAAAATTTCAAAAGATGCCATATATTTAGTCGTTTAACCTTATTGTATGTTCTTAAAGTACATTCCTTGCATTAAGTTATCACCTTAACATCCATGCAACTAAAGTTTTTTCCTAGTTGCATGGACTTTTGTCACGATTCCTGCCCCCAGCCATCCGGCATACCAGGCTGGAGCAAGGTCACGGTCACCTACTTGGCCCGTAAGGGCCTCTCCATCGCCCCAGAGACCTACTTGGACTCAAACTTTGCGCCTGTGGCACCAATCTCACACACAGCCCTAAGATCCACTTAGCATTGGTCCTGCAATGTATTATGGGCCAATGGATGCCCCCATGTAATTCAGTTCCTTGAACTGAATGGGCAGTCTAGCCTTTTGGGTGTGGTTTAGCCCAGGGATACCTGGGATATCTACACACTATTTAAACCACACCCGGCACGAGAAACACACTTTGCGTTTCTCTGCACCTGCAGCGTGACACTCACCGTGCTCGGATCTCTCTCAAAGAGGCCTGCTTCTTTCTTCTTCCTCAGCGCTCCTGCAAGAACAAGAACATAATTAATAATACTCACCTTGAAGAGCATCCCGCTTCTGTCCAGCTCTCCTCCAGCCTTGCGGGTTCCTACGGCATAGTCATCTCCATCTTGGCACGTCCTGCCCTACGAAAGGACAGAAGAACAGAAGAAGAGCATTAGTAAGCTTTCTGCAATACCTTAGCTCTCTCTCAAACAGCAAGGAGAGTTAGACTCTTACCTGAATTCCGCCGATCGGACAACTTCAGTTCCTGAACATTCCACCGATCTGAAAAGGGGAAAAGGGACATCAGGTTAGCGCAAAAACACTTAAGAGGCGCCGCTCATCGCGCTTACTTACCGCAGCTCACCTCCTTGCCTCGCTTCTATGCAGAGTCATTGCGGCACCTAAAAGGATATAGAAAAGATGAACATTTGATAGAATGAAAGAAACCAACTAGCATCGCGCTCCGCACTTCTACTCACCTCAGCAGCGCGTCGCCATCCTCAAGATCTTCACCACCTAAGAAAGGAAAGACACATAATTAAGGAGACTAGAGCCATCAGAACCTTTTGCAAGGCTCTTCCACTTAACGATCGGGCTGAAGTCACAGCAAGACCTGTCCGCCGGGCCGCACCAGTGAAGCAACTAGGCACCTTCCAGCCCACATCACCTGTAAGCGACTTCAATTCAACACTACAGCTAAGTCAACACCTAGTCTGGGATGCTGAGGGAAACCCTTATTGATATATTTTGATGTCCAGTTCGTTACTCTGGATGACAACCCTTATATCACACCCCTCTCTTAGAATCCCCCTGATCCCCTGAGCCAAAAAGTAGGTTTGTTTTGCAAATTAAAAGGTTTATTTGAAAATTAAACAATATATATCTATCACACTTTTACAGTAAATTAATATTTGATGGCACACTTGTGAAGATGATAGTGATCAACAATGGATAATGTTACAGTGGTACACTCTTTTTGATGGCTTAGAAGTGAAATAGAGAGGATAAAGTAGCTGAGAATGCTTTTATGGCTTCAAGGACAATGCAATGATGAAAGAAAATGCAGTACAGAAAATAAACCTGATATGACTTCAACAAAAGACAATGTAATCACTTTTCTTTGACAATTCACCCCCCCCCCTCTATGCAAGGTAAAGAGATGGGAGGAAAGCACACAGTTCTCAGGAATGCAATCAAATATAATTCAGTTCCCACCTAGCAAGCTTAGAGGAAAACAGGTAGGAGTTTTAAACACAGGCAATATACTTTGATGTGGTTGCAATTAAGTGAAAATATGCTAAAAATGCTTTTAATTGCCTATAGGGGGTTCAGGGTGACTGAGAGATACTTTAAATTAATTCAGGATCACTTTAGCAATGCTCTATGAATGATTGTCAGGTTGCACACGAATTTCAGCAAGGAAAGCAAGGACAAATATTTTTACACGTGGCTGAAATTAAGCAAAATGTCAAATCGCGGCAAATTTAGTCGCGTGCGTCGAGTGCAATTACGGAGGCACTATAAGGAGTAGGAAGTCGGTTCTAGGCTCGTTGGAAAGCTTAGAATCTTAGCTTTAAGATGACAGTTAAAACACGCAAACGGTTCCGGAGATACGGACGATTTAGTAAAGGTAGTTTTTCGGATTTGAAATTTCAAAGCTCAGAATGACAGATGACAGTTTTCAGTTTTAAAGATGACAACATGACACGATTCTAGGAGGCAGTTCTAATAGGCTAAAATAGTTTGGATTAGATTATTTTAAACTAAGAGATTGGTTTTGGCACAGTGCTAGCTGGGTACTCACACTAGATTTTGAACAGGAATGGGACTTCGTCACCGATCGGGTCAGGATTGGCTGGACTTCTGCTAGCAGTTCTTCACAGCGATCTGGTCTCTGGTTCTCTCTGGTTCCGGATACTGCTACAGGTTCTTGCAAAAGTTCTTGGCAAAGAATTCAAACAGCTCGCCCTGCTGTTGAATAGTTTGGTTGGTTGTGAGGCCTGCTGAAGGGGATTCAGCTTGTGGATTCAGGCCTCTCTGCTACAAATTCTGGAGTTAATTTCTGGTCTCTGGAGATTGATGGATTTGAAGTCTGGAGTCTCCGGATGTGAAATCTGAAGTCTCCCGGCAAAGCGTCCCACAAGAAAGTGGAAAGTGAATCCCTCTACCTGGGTTTCAATGTGCCTTTTATCTGTTTTGAAAATGGGTGTGTGCCTGGGCCTAGCTAAGCCTGCCCCTCTCACTTATCATTGGCCAAGCTTTCCTCTCTCCCTTGATTGGGGGAAAGAAATGGAGTGTCAGAGTGATGCTGTAGGTTTTATGGTCAGAGGAACCTCCCCTTGTCAAATTGCACACCAATCTATTTCTGACCCAAATACATATTTATCTATGTACCATTTTTCTAATATTATAGGTCCAGTTAACATATTTTCTGTAGCACCAAACCATCCGATCCCTGTCTTTGTACGATGTCGTGTCCACTTATGACAGAATTCTCCCCTTTTCATCCAGATAACAACCTCTAAACCTTTCCAGATTTTACACAAATGTGCACCAGGGATATGGGTTTCAGATGATAAAGTGTCAGATTTTTAACATGCTTACATTTGGAGTAACAACCTTTTTTTCCGCTACTATCCCCAAGAACATACCACAGGGGCCTAACACCTCTTAAAATGTGCACAGAAAAATCACAAGAATGATGATGTTATTTATATAATTTTGACAAGTCCGCACTGTGAATTATCCATCTTTTTAAAATCATGCTCTGGCCCCAAAGGGGTGTGGTTTTCCAAAGCACATGGTGGAATTTCTGGTTTATCCACTCCCCCCAAGCTCAGCTTGCTCTCACAGGCACTGCCCCTCCCAGTTTCACCCAAGAGGAAGCCATTTTACGACCCCCCCAATATAACATTTGCCTGAGCCAGGGACAGTGCTTTGTTTAGTTTCCTGTAGTCCCCAGGTGCTCCTCCCCTAATCCAATCAGAGAGGTGTCGTCTCCTTTTGGCAGGGGCAGCAGAATGCAGCCAGGCCTGGGAAGAGTTGTTGAGCCAGTTCAACTCCTGTCGGGTAGTTGTCAGGCAGAATTCAGCTAAATGTCACTTTAGTTCCCAGTTTTCTACATTCAAATCACAATGACAATTTTTACACATGCAGCTAGAAAACTGATTCTAAGTTCAAAACTATGACATTTAACAGTTGCAACCTATGTTACACTCAAAAGTAGGTCACTCATTCATTTTAACATTTCGATTTTGGTGGCTTTCTGCCCGTTTAACTTAAGCTGTTGACATCCACAGCTCAGCCAGTTTTGTTATACACATTGTTTTGGGCTCTTCATCTTTCCAGATTTAGTATGCACACAAGAATACATTCTGCCAAATGTCTGCTGGTATTCATTGAGATTTTTGAATATCTTGTGATGTTTAAAATAGGCATTTTGAGCTTGCATTAGGGAAACAAAGGTGATTTTAAAGCGCTTTTTTTAGCCAACCGGCACTGCTGTTTTTCCTTTGGCACACATTTCACTCATGGCACTCCTGGCCCATCAGGCTTGCACTGGTGGGTGGCAGGTTAGGCAATCATTTTGGTGTGCACACAAACTGCGCGGTTTTCCCGGATTCTGGTGCAACTGTGGGCTTTTCCACCATCTTGGATTTTCTAAGCCCACAGCACCAAATGTGGCAGCTTAATAGTCCAAACGTGGGTCAGGACACCCAACACACCCAGCGCACCCCTGCTCCGAAGGCAGGACGTAGAGCACCCCACATCAGAAAACAAGATGAGGAGAGAACCCGGGGGGGGGGGGAAGTTTAGGACCTGCGGAAGAAGGGGGGTCGGCAAGCAAAACCAACAGGGAGTTGACTTCCGGCAATCCTGTGTTTCAGACCCAGAGTTCGCTGAACAGATTCCCAGGAGGGGTTTGAGGTGGTTGGAAGCCCAGACAGGCTGAGTGACGTCCCCTTCGATACCAAGTGAGTGTTACAGAACGCAAAGCCTCACACCAAAATCCACCTGGGCGTCATGGAAACATCAGAAACCGACCAGTTAGCCCAAATGTTGGGGCAGTTGCGCTCCGAAGTACATGCATCCCGGCAGGAGACCAACACCCTGAGGAGAGAGTTGATAGTTGCTAAAGAACGAACTGATGAACTAAGCCGACAACTTCTCCAATCGCAAGCGGGACATGCAACCTTTGCTGGGAAATGTGCCTACAACGCCGGTACCATCAGCCAATCCTGTTCAGATAACCCTTCCTGGGGCAGTTCCCTTGGCCCTGCCAGAGCGGTTCACTGGGACCCCAAGAAATGTGACTTTTATGAACCAGTGCCGTCTGCACTTCCTTTGTAGGCCTGGGGCCTTTCCAAATGACCAATCACGGGTCGCATTTGTGCTATCCTATTTGAGCGGAAGTGCCGCAGACTGGTCTGTACCATATGTAACTCAAGACGACCCGTTGTTACACGATTTCAAGGGCTTTAAACAGGAAATGGAAAAACTTTTCCCCCGTCGAACTTGCGGACAGGCTCTACACAACAAACTTCTATCACTTTGTCAAGGGAACCAGGACCTTTTAACATACACCGCCACATTCAATAGACTAGTGGTTGAAGCTGAATGGCCTGCAGAGAAGAGAACCATGTTATTTCATAGGGGTCTGCGGGGAGAGCTAAAGGATGTTTTCGCTCAAGTAGTGGACCCCCCTCGAGATTGTGCAGAATTTATTAACCTTGTGGTTCAGCTAGGTCAAAGATTGCAAGACCGAAGAGCAGATCGAACTAGACCAGACCCTCGCCCTATTTATGTGCGTTCAAAGGACAATATTTCTCGATCAGCAGAAGGCACAGGGGAACCAATGCAGATTGGAGGAGTCAGATCCCCCTTGACTAAGGCGGAAAGAGATAAGAGGAGGCAGCAGCAGTTATGTTTGTACTGTGGAAAATTGGGGCACTTCCTTAAGGAGTGCCTAGTGAAGCCACGAGAAGAACAGTAGGAGCTACTGACAAGGAAGTTCCCACCAAGGAGTTGAAAAACTACTTGTGCTATCCTATTTGAGCGGAAGTGCCGCAGACTGGTCTGTACCATTTGTAACTCAAGACGACCCGTTGTTACACGATTTCAAGGGCTTTCAACAGGAAATGGAAAAACCTTTCGCCCGTCGAACTTGCGGACAGGCTCTAGACAACAAACTTCTATCACTTCGTCAAGGGAACCAGGACCTTTTAACATACACCGCCACATTCAATAGACTAGTGGTTGAAGCTGAATGGCCTGCAGAGAAGAGAACCATGTTATTTCATAGGGGTCTGCGGGGAGAGCTAAAGGATGTTTTCGCTCAAGTAGTGGACCCCCCTCGAGATTGTGCAGAATTTATTAACCTTGTGGTTCAGCTAGGTCAAAGATTGCAAGACCGAAGAGCAGATCGAACTAGACCAGACCCTTGCCCTATTTATGTACGTTCAAAGGCCAATGTTTCTCGATCAACAGAAGGCACAGGGGAACCAATGCAGATTGGAGGAGCCATATCCCCCTTGACTAAGGCGGAAAGAGATAAGAGGAGGCAGCAGCAGTTATGTTTGTACTGTGGAAAATTCGGGCACTTCCTTAAGGAGTGCCTAGTGAAGCCACGAGAAGAACAGTAGGAGCTACTGACAAGGAAGTTCCCACCAAGGAGTTGAAAAACTACCCAGCCCGGCAAGTGTAGGGGTCCACTTGTCGAGCGAAGAAAGTGAACTACAGACCTCCCATTTTGCACGATCAGTGATCCTGATCAATCACCAGCAACCGTCTCTGATGCACGCAGCAAGAGCGTACATAGATAGTGGGGCTGTTGGGGATTACATAGACCAAGATCTCGCAGCAAAGATGGGACTTCCTTTATGTCTGAAGCTAACCACAGACACTGCAACCACTGTTGATGGAACGGAAATAGCAACCTTAACCATTTTGTGCCCGGATGGGCATCAAGAATCTATCATTCGAGGGGATTGGGTCCTCCGACGTATTCCATATCTATGACATGTAATCAACACAGCTCTGCTGCTTCGGAAACTTTTTTCTGCGTCCTGCATCGATGACGACGATGCGCCGTCGTCGAGGACCTCGTCCGACGTCATCCGATGTGATAAGTAGGACGCCCGTAGCCTCAGTTCCGTTTTTTCTGCGAACGTGTTGCTTCGTGAATCTCGGTTACGCCTCGACTCTTTGGAGTTCTGTTCTTCTCGGTTCTTCGGACCTGTTCGTTTTTGTGAGAAAATCCTTCGTAAGAAGATGTCTTCGACCCCGTGTCCGGGCTTTAAGAAGTGCGTGGAGTGTGGGTCCAAGATGTCGGATGACGGACTCACACAACGCCTGCCTTTGGTGCCTCAGGTAGGCCCACGACACGGATGACTGTATCGACTGCCAGTCGCTCACGTCCAAAGCCTTACGGGAACGTAAGAAGAAGTTGTCGGTAGGTCGGGTGTCCAAGCCCCGGAAGTCGAAGTCTGCGGGGCTTTCGACGGATGATTCGAGCGGTGACTCTCCGCGTCGTCCCAGCGTCGTCCTCGGAAGTATCATGGGTCTCCTTCTAGGAGTCGGTCTCGCCACTCCTCGGCCTCTTCGAGGCATTCTCGGAAGTGCTGACAACGGTCGTCTTCCAGGTCCTCTTCTGAGGACTCTGCCCGGCACGTCGCTTACCCCACCAGCCGTGCAACGCCAGTGGAATGGGCTTCCTTTGGGAAGAAAATGCTGGCAATTCTCGAGTCGCAGGGTACTAAGCCGTCCACGCCCCCGAATGGGGTCGGCCGTGAGAGGTCGAGAGACACTGCTCGCAAGAGTGGTCGGCACGAGTCACGGGAGAGGTCCCGTTCGGACAAGGGGACTCGTTCTCGACGTACCCGTTCCAGGTCCCAGTCCTCGATGCGTTCGAGACTGTGTGCACCTGTGATGTCTTCGAGGAAGACATCGACGCCTGAGGCATCGAGGGCGTCGACAGGCTTTCTCGAGGCTCCGGCTCCGAGGGAGTCGTCGAAGCCGTCGACGCTCAGGTCGTCGAAGGACATGCTCGGAGCTCCGGCTTCAAGGACTGTGTCGACGCCGTCGATGCTGGCGGCGCTGCATCTGACATCGACGCCGATTTATTCAACGCGATCCTCTCGGCGCCGATGCCTGTTCTCTCAACGCCGGCGCAGATTCACTCGACGCCTTTCGAGGCCGGGGTGTCAGAGGTACACCGTGGCACGGGGGAACCCCCTAGAAAGGCTCTGGTTAAGAGCAAGCACTCTCGGGTGCCTTCTTTTCACCACCTGGAATATATTTCCGAGGTGGATGAGGATTCTGATGGCTTGGTTTCTAGTCAGGTTCCAGATGAGATGGTCTCGGGCCATGGCATATTTGACGATTTGAGGCAGTCACTGCATGTTGCCAGTGGACTGGACACCTCTCCGGAGGTGGAGTTTTGTAGGCCTGAGCCTGGCTCTCATGCCGATTCCTCGTACCGGCGGCTTATGGCTAGGGTCTCCGAGTACTTGGGATGGTCTGCTCCCCCAGGGGAGTTTGTGCAGGATGATCTCACGGACATCCTTGATGTTGGTCCCCCAACTGACCCGGTACTGCCGTTTCATATGGCTCTACAGAGAAGGGTGGTGGCGGCTTGGACTGCTCCGGAGAGTCTACCGGCGGTGGGCAGGTCTTTGTTGCGAAAATACCGTCCAGCCAGTAGCGACCCCTGCTACTTGACCAGGCACCCAACTCCGGAGAGTTTGGTGGTGCAGACGGCCACGGCCCCGGCAAAGCAGGCATCGTACCCTACCATCCCTCCTGATAGGGACGACAAACGTTTTGATGGCTGGGCGAAGAAAGTGTTTTCTTCGGGTGGTATGGCGCTTCAGGCGGCCAACTCCATATGTGCCTTGTCTCGTTTCACACACTCTCTGTGGAACTGTGTTGCGTTAGCGGCTGAACATATTCCCGAAGGGGACGAACGGGATGGTTTCCTTGCTATGGTCCAGGATGGTAAGGATGCCATGTGTGAGTCCGTTCAGTCGGGTTTGGACATGGCTGAATGCGTCAGAAGGTCCATGGCGGCGAGCACCGTGTGATAAGCAGGTTTGCGTGGTTGCAGAAGTCGGGGTTTGCACCTGATGTGCAGTCCCGGCTCCTCAACATGCCCTTTGACGGTGAACACCTTTTTGGCAGCAAGGCTGACGAGAGCCTTGAGAGGTTGCAGGCCTCCAAAGCTGCAGCGAAGTCGTTGGGCGCTGCAGTTCGCCAACCTCCGCCTTTTCGTCCTAGGGGACAGCAATTGAGGGGTGGTTCCTTTCGCTATTACTCGTCCTTCAGTAAAGCGAGAGGAGCTAGCAGTCAAAGAGGCCAACGCAGGGTTACCAGAGGTGGACGACATGGTACCCGTGGTGCCAAGGCCGCTCGGGCAGTTGCCTCTTTGCCCTCAGGTAACGCCGCAGCCGCTACCACTCAGTCATGAGGCCATGTCCCATGGTTCGCCGGTTGGGGGAAGTCTGGCGCAGCATCTTGTAGAGTGGCGTGCCATTACTTCAGATGCGTGGGTTCTGGAGATCATAACCCAGGGCTACTGTCTTCCCTTTCGGCAGAGGCCTCATAACAATCCACCAGGGAACCTCTCTTTGAAGAGTCCGGATCCGCTCCTTGCGCAGGAAATTCAAGATCTGCTGGAGAAAGGCGCCATAGAACTGGTGCCTGTAGCGGAGAGGAACAAGGGATGGTATTCCCCTTATTTTTTGATTTCGAAGAAAGACTAGGGATTGAGACCCATCATGGAATTGGGCGGTTTGAACAAACTCCTCAGGAAGGACAAGTTCAAGATGGTTACTCTCTCTCAAGTCCTCCAGGCCCTTCAGCTTCAGGACTGGTTGGTGTCTCTCGACCTCAAGGATGCTTACTTCCATGTGCCGATCCATGCCAAGCACAAGAAGTACCTGAGGTTCGCGGTTGGCGACTCGCACTTTCAGTTTCGGGTCCTGCCGTTCGGATTGACCTCCGCCCGAGGGTTTTCACCAAGCTCATGGTGGTGGTGGCAGCGCATCTCAGGCAAGGGGGGATTCACGTCTACCCCTACCTGGACGATTGGTTGATCAGGGTGCACTCTCCCGAGCAGGTCCTGGATCATCTGTCAGTCACCTGCCACTCCCTTCACAGGCTGGGCTTCTCCCTCAATTTAAAGAAGTCCCATTTGACGCCAACACAGCGGCTCCAGTACATCGGAGCAGTGATCGACACTTCCCTGGGGCAGTGTTTTCCTCCCCAGGTGAGGCCTCTTCACATTCAGCAGATGGTGCACAAGTTTCAGCATGCCCAGACGCTCCCAGCGTTCGAGTTCTTGAGGTTGCTCGGCCTCATGGCATCCTGCATTCTTCTGGTGCCAGAGGCTCGCCTGCGGATGAGCTCTTTGCAGTGGGCATTCAAGATGTAATGGTCGCAGTCCTCTGGCAGGATGTCGGACCCGGTTCAGGTGCCGCCCTCGGTCGCCCAGGACCTTCTGTGGTGGGCCGTCGAAGGCAACTTGATGAAGGGGGCTCCGTTTTGGCTTCCCTGGCCGGAGGTGACGATCGTGACGGATGCATCCCTCACGGGATGGGGAGCTCATGCCAACGAGCTGACAGTCAGCAGTCGTTGGTCTCCGTTGGAGTCCAGACTCCATATCAGTCTGTTGGAGCTGAGGGCCGTCAGGCTAGCCCTGAAGGCTTTTCTGCCGACTGTGCGAGGAAAGAATGTCCTGATCCTGACGGACAACACAGTGGCCATGCACTACCTCAACAAAAAGGGGGTGGCAGGGTCACTTCCTCTGTGCAGGGAGGCGATGCAGCTCGAGTTCTGGGCCATCCAGCAGGAAGTTTCGTTCTCGGCAGTTCATCTGGCCGGAGACGAAAACGTGACGGCGGACCCTCTGAGTAGGCAGAGCACGATCTCTCACGAGTGGGAGTTGGCTCAGGAGATTTTCCTGGAGGTCTTCGCCCTTTGGGGGACCCCTCAAGTGGATCTCTTCGCCTCCAGTGTCAAACGGAAGTGCGAGAGGTTCTGCTCGTGGGAATTTCCTCCAAAAGGAGCCTTAGGAGACGCGTTCGTGGTGGAGTGGTCATTCCCACTGCTGTACGCGTTTCCTCCAGTCCCCGTCATCCCGCAAGTGCTGCGGAGGTTACGGAAGTTCGGTTCCCGGATGATCCTCATTGCTCCGGTGTGGGCTCGGAGGACGTGGTACCCGGACCTTCTTGACTTGTCCATCTGCCCTCCACGTTGTCTTCCCTACCGAGATGATCTGCTCTCACGGGAGGGGGGTCAGGTTCTCCATCCAGAGGTCAGATCCCTCAACCTTCACGCTTGGCTTCTGAAAGGTTGAGGTATAAGGATTGGGACCTCCCTGAAGACGTGATGGAGGTGTTGCTCTCGGCCCGACGGCCAGCAACAAAGTCTCTGTACCGTTGCCATTGGCGTAAGTTCTGCGACTGGTGCAGAGTTCAGAATGTGGATCCTTTTGCATGTGACATCCCCATGGTTCTGTCCTTTTTACTTTCTTTGGCCGACAGGGGCTTGCAAGTGGGTACCATTAAAGGTTACCTGGCGGTGCTGTCCATCTTTAAGGGCTCGTCTGAAGAGTGTTCCTACTTTAAAATCCCTTTCATTTCACAGTTTCTGAAAGGGCTCACTAATGTGTTCCCTCCGTCACCTTTCCTGGTGCCTGGTTGGGATTTGAACCTTGTTCTCAGGTTTCTAACGGGTACTCCCTTTGAGTCTTTGCACTCTTGTCCTTTGAGACTGTTGACTCTTAAAACTGTATTTTTAGTTGCGGTCACTTCCGCTCACAGAGTGAGTGAGTTACAGGCACTTTCAGTTAAGCCTCCCTTCACTGTTTTCCATAAGGACAGGGTTGTCCTTAGAGTCCGTCCTTCTTTTCTTCCGAAGGTAGTGCCGGAATTTCATTTGGCCCAGAAGGTTGTTCTTCCGGCATTCTATCCTCCTCCGCATCCTGGTAAGGAAGAGGAGAGGCTCCATAGGCTTGATCCTAGGAGAGCTTTAAGATTTTATGTTTCACGCATGTCCCGGGTCAGAGTGGATGATCAACTCTTTATTGGTTACGCTGGAAAGCGTTTGGGACAAGCTGTGACGAATCTCGCTGGATTATTTTGGCCATCTCGGAGTGTTACCGCTTGGCGGGTAATGACCCACCGGATGGCTTGCGGGCCCTTTCTACCAGGGGTATGGCTGCATCTACTGCCCTGCAGAGGGGTGTTCCTATTCGCAACATCTGTGATGCAGCCACCTGGGCTTCAGTACATACATTTGTACGTCACTATTCCCTCGATTCCATCCGAGGACAGGATCTGGCCTTTGGCAAGGCGGTCCTTTGCTCTGCTATTTGATTGGCAATTCTAAATTTTAATTCTAAATTCTTTCCCTCCTCCTTGCTCTGGTACTGCTTTGGGAGTCTGTCATAGATATGGAATACGTCGGAGGACCCAATCTCCTCGAAGAACAAGTTACTTTCTTACCTGGTAACGTTCTTTCGATGGGATGGTCCGACGACGTATTCCATATCGCTCCCTCCCTACCTTCCCCGCTGCAGAATTTCTTATGCGATTGCAGCTTACGTTCCGCAAGACTTGGTGTCTGACTGGCAGTAGACTAATGTGACACGTTCTGGGGAAAAAAACTACAACTGAGGCTATGGCCGTTGTGCGTCCTACTTATCACATCGGTTGACGTCGGACGTCGGAGGAGGTCCTCGACGACGGCGCATCGACGTAATCGACACAGGACGCAGACGCCGAAAAAAGTTTCCGAAGCAGCACAGCTGTGGTGATTACATGTCTTAGATATGGAATACGTCGTCGGACCATCCCATCGAAAGAACGTTACCAGGTAAGAAAGTAACTTGTTCTTTTCGACCTCATCAAGGCGCCTCAGTTCCGGCTGATCTTAGGGATGCCATGGTTGGTAGCTCATAACCCTCGAATAGATTGGCGAGCAAATGAGCTGGCCTGTGCGCAAACGTGTTATCACCAAGAGAAACAACCAATTGATGCCAGAACTTCTACGCTGGGAACAGTGGCGGCTGGCACCCTACCAAGAGAGTACCAGGATTTTCAAGATGTATTTCAGAAGGAACAAGTATATACCCTACCACCGCACAGACCGTAGGATTGCCAGACCGACCTGATACCTGGCGCACAGATCCCTTGTGGGCGAATCTAAGCACTCACAGAACCAGAAAACCAGCACCTGAAGTCTTATCTTGACCAATACTTGGCAAACGGGTTAATCTGTCCCTCGAAGTCCCCAGCAGCCAGTCCCCTATTCTTCATACCAAAGAAGGAAGGGGACTTGAGAACGTTTATTGACTATCGCGCACTGAATCAGATTACCGTGAAAAATCATTATCCTTTGCCGTTAATTCCCAAACTGCTTTATCAAGTCAAGGACGCCCACATTTACACAAAACTAGAACTAAGAGGAGCATATCCCCTGGTTCAAGTTAAAATGGGGGATCAATGGAAAACTGCCTTTCGTACCAAGTATGGCCTGTACGAATATCAAGTAATGCCCTTTGGCCTTTGCAACGCGCCCACTGCATTTCAATATTTCATGAACGATGTTTTAAGGGAATTAATTGATGTCTGTGCATTGGTATATATTGACGACATCCTAGTATACTCCGCATCTAACTCGGACCATATCAAACACTTTCGATCCGTACTGGCTAAACTCCGCTACCATCAGATTTATGCCAAACTTGAAAAGTGTTTGTTCCATGTTTCCGAGGTAGAATTCCTTGGTTTCGTTCTGAGTCCGAACGGTATCCGTATGGATGTACACAAGGTGGATGCAATCTCAAACTGGCCATCACCAAACTCGTTCAAAGGAGTCCAGAGCATGTGGGGTTTCACAAATGTCTACTGCCGGTTCATACCGGGGTTCTCACAAATAGTGCATCCCATCACATTGTTACTGAAAAAGAGCAATAAGAAATTTCAATGGACAGAGGAAGCAGAAAGGGCTTTCCAGGAACTTAAGTCTTGTTTCATTTCAGCCCCAATTCTATGTCATCCTCGCCCATACCTCCCGTACGTGGTGGAGAGAGACGCATCAAGTATGGCCATGGGAGCTGTTCTTTCACAAAAGGACATCGAAACAGGTCAATTCATCCAGTTGCCTTCTGGTCGCGTAAGTTCACACTCCCCAAACTCAATTACGCCATCACGAATAAAGAGCTCCTAGCCATCAGGTCAGCCTTTAAGGCCTGGAGTCATTACCTTCTGGGTGCGAGACACACCATTACTGTCATAACAGATCACCGAAATCTCCAGTACCTAAAAACAGCTAAAGCGCAATCTTCGCTGGGCCCTATTCTTCGCTGAATATGATTATGTGATCACGTTTCGAACTGGAGTCAAAAACGGGAAGGCTGATGCCCTTTCCCGTATGGGTACTGAAGAGCAGGGGAACAAACTACCAGACCCAATAGCTATTATTCCATGTGACAAACTCCTAGGAATCACAGCAACCATAACCCAGAAGGAATTACATGAAGAAATCCAAAACTTGATGGGTCCTGAGCAATTACAAGAGTGGAGTACTCAAGGAGAACATTACATGATAAAAGACCACTTAGCCTATTTCAGGAACCGTTTATTCTTGCCAAACCAAGAACTACAAGAACAAGTCAAGTTTGGTTATCATGATTCCTTAATTGAAGGCTACCCCGGAATCTCAAAAACCCTACCCAAGGTGAAAAGAAATTACTGGTGGCCCACGTGGCGTAAAGACATTATCCAATTCATCCTTACTTGTGGAGTGTGTGCTCAAAACAGATCACCCAAGCAGAAACCGGCTGGGCTCTTACAACCATTGGAAATCCCGCCAGCACCCTGGCACACGTTATCCCTCGATTTTATTACCGACTTACCACCAAGTCAAGGGTTTAACACTATTCTAGTAGTCCTAGACCTGTTTTCAAAAATGGCTCATTTCTTTCCTTTTAAGGGGCTCCCAAATGCCTCCATTCTGGCAAGGTATTTCTTGAAGGCATCGTACGGCTCCATGGGTTTCCTTCAATATTGGTCTCATACCGAGGTACTCAATTTGTGTCTCACTTCTGGAGGAAATGCTGCTCTATGGCTCAGATCGACATACGGCTATTCACCAGTCACCATCCCCAAACAGATCGTGAAACTGAGAGGACCAACCAAACGCTCGAGCAGTATCTGTGCTGCATGTTACACCAAGCTGAAGAAAACTGGTCAGATCTATTTTATGGATAGCTGAATATGCTTATAATAATTCCATACACACCAGCACTGGGCAGACCCCCTTTTACACTATGTATGGCAGACATCTGCGTACGTCCGAGCTAGACAACCCACAACATTGGAAATGTCAGCGGTCAAGACCTTACATACAACCATCTCTCAAACTTTTAAAAAGGCAGCTGAATACCTGCTTCAAGCTAAGGATCGCCAAAAGTGGTTTGCTGATCATCATCGAGCAAAGGCCCCCAGTTATCAAGTTGGGGACAGAGTCTGGCTGGCATCTAAACACGTGCCTATTAAAGGAACCCGAACCTTCCGTCCAAGATACCTGGGTCCATTCACCGTCACCTCTGTGATAAATTCTGCGGCTGTCAGACTAGCCTTGCCATCAAACATGCAGATTCACCCTGTGTTCCACGTGTCTCTCTTTAAACCTGTTCAACCTGGGACCCGAGTAGCAACGCCACCACAGCCAGTAGTAGTCGCCGGGGAGCCAGAATTTGAAGTAAAGGATATCCTGGATTCCAAGTATGTCAGATCCAAACTATACTATCTAGTGGACTGCAAAGGGTATGGTCCCCAGAACAAGACATGGGAACCTTGTGAGTACATCCCTGCACCACACTTGCTTAAGAGGTTCCACCAAAATCACCCAAACAAACCGGGACCAGATGGGAGAACCACCTTGAGAGGGGCCTTGGGGGGAAGGGGGGAGTGCTGTCACGATTCCTGCCCTCAGCCATCCGGCATACCAGGCTGGAGCCAGGTCAAGGTCACCTACTTGGCCCCTAAGGGCCTCTCAATCGCCCCAGAGACCTACTTGGACTCAAACCTGGCGCCTGTGGCACCAATCTCACACACAGCCCTAAGATCCACTTAGCATTGGTCCTGCAATGTATTATGGGCCAATGGATGCCCCCATGTAATTCAGTTCCTTGAACTGAATGGGCAGTCTAGCCTTTTGGGTGTGGCTTAGCCCAGGGATACCTGGGATACCTACAGACTATTTAAACCACGCCCGGCACTTCCAGCTCTCCTCCAGCTCTCCTCCAGCCTTGCAGGTTCCTACGGCGTGGTCATCTCCATCTTGGCACGTCCCGCCCTACGAAAGGACAGAAGAACAGAAGAAGAGCGTTAGTAAGCTTTCTGCAATACCTTAGCTCTCTCTCGAATACAGCAAGGGGAGTTAGACTCTTACCTGAATTCCGCCGATCGGACAACTTCGGTTCCGGAACATTCTTCCAATCTGAAAAGGGGAAAAGGGACATCAGGTTAGCGCAAAAACACTTAAGAGGCGCCGCTCATCGCGCTTACTTACCGCAGCTCACCTTCTTACCTCGCTTGCACGTGGAGTTATTGCGGCACCTAAAAGGATATAGAAAAGATGAACATTTGTTAGAATGAAAGAAACCAACAAGCATCGCGCTCCACACTTCTACTCACCTCAGCAGCGCGTCACCATCCTCAAGATCTTCACCACCTAATGAAGGAAAGACACATAATTAAAGAGACTAGAGCCATCAGAACCTTTTGCAAGGCTCTTCCACTTACTGGTCGGGCTGAAGTCACAGCAAGCCCTGTTCGCCGGGCCCGTGCCAGTGAAGCAACTAGGCACCTTCCTGCCCCCATAACCCAGTGCGCCCCTGCTCCGAAGGCAGGACGGAGAGCGCCCCACATCAGAAAACAAGGTGAGGAGAGAACCCCGGGGGGAAGGTTGGGACCCGCGGGAAGAAGGGGGTCGGCAAGCAAAACCAACAGGGAGTTGACCTCTGGCTATCCTGTGTTTCAGACCAAGAGTTCGCTGAACAGATTCCCAGGAGGGGTTTGAGGTGGTCGGAAGCCCAGACAGGCTGAGTGACATCCGCGTGGATACCAGGTGAGCGTTACACGTTAAGGTGAGAAGTTCAGTTAAATCCACCTTAAATTCGCGCCCCCTGTTGCCCAGCCTATGACCCCAATGATGATACCACGGGTGACATCACTTGTGACATCATCTATGATAGACACACAAGTCAATGTATTAAAACATTGGATACTATTTAAAGATTACTTTTACTTTGTACAATGTGTCTTATTTCAATTTTAACATGTTAATCACTTACAAAAGACACACAGAAAGAAATATACATCTATGTACATGTTTTAAAGCAAATTTTGAATTTTAAAACTTCATTACTTTTCTATACGTATATACATTTAGAGTAATATTCCTGTTTTTTAAATACCCATGTATAAAAATTCTTAAAATATATCCTTATTATTTGTCCCCTGTTTTAAAGCACTTCTCGTGTCATTTAGAAAAAGTGTTTACAATAAAACAATTTAATATTTACATATCTTTATTTTAAAACGTAAATTAGGGTTCAACATGTGTTGCTTTCTCTTTATTTCTACTCATTTCTTTTGTAAATGTATTTACAGATTATATTTTATTGACCATGTCTTAGATATATTTTGCACCGACAGCAACATTCTAAGCAGTGTACCATTTATAATTCAGCTATCATCTTTTACCAATCTACTACAAAGGAAAGCTTCACAAGTGGTGATACAATGCATGTGTACTTGTTTACGGGTTTAAACAGTGTACTCATTGGGCCTCATTACGAGGTTGGAGGTAGCCATGGTGCTATTAGTGCCATGGCTGCCTCCAAAATCGTTCCGACTCCGGTCTGGTGGATGGAGTAATTACCGGGCCATTCCGAGGTCGGCGGGACCAGTAATTCCCCATTCACCAGAGCCATTCCCCATTCCCATTTGAGCCCCCGTAGGGCTCAATGGGAAGGGGGAAGGCGGCAATAACAGTGCTGCAAATTGCGGTACCGTTATTGACCCCGGTATCCCTATGCGGGTCCCGTCCTGAACGCCTGGTAAAACCAGGCGTTAAGGAAGGACCCGCAAAGGGGACTCGTAGTAGGGCGGTAAGGGATTACCGGCACCGGTGCCCTTACCGGTTCCGGTAATTCCTTACCGCCCACCTCGTAATGAGGCCCATTGTTATGAACTATTCAAAAATGCTAATATCACATTTGTAGAAACATAGGGGTGGTCTAAATATGGGCAAATACATAGTCATCTTATGTCTGATGCCATTTATGCTGATTTTAGCGATATCACCAGTGATGTAATCTGTGAAGTCATCATTGTGGTCATAGGCTGTGAAACAGGGGGCACAAAGTTAAGGTGGCTTTGGCTGAATTTCAGGGATGTTGTTATTCCATAGATTTTTAGAACACTACCAGACCAATAGCCATGGTCTTTGGCCATGGCCACGGTCCATAGCCTTTGGCCTTGCCCACTGTCCTTTTTAAAACCATACCAGATCACTAGCCAGGGCCTTTGGCCATGTCCAGGGGGCACTGCCGAACACTACCAAGCCACTAGCCATGGTCTTCGGCCATGGCTGGTGGGTACGGTCACTCTGTTTTAAAACACAAAGATGTTAATTTATCACAAACTGATTTTGAACTGTTTTGACACTGTTATTGTTATATATAAAAGATTGCAGGCTTTGAGAATGCACAATGTTTTTAGGCAATGCGCAGTGCAATCAACTTATTTGCCATGGACCACACACTTTGGTTAAGCAGCGTGCTACAAGCCCCTTGTTTTATGGCCGGTCTCTGAAAAAAAGTTAAGCTCTTCACCCACAGTGTCCAGCATTACAAACTCTATTGACACATGGTGGGAAAATACTCATGACTTACTTGATCTCTCATCATTTCCCCTCCTCACCCCAATGTCTGCCTTTCAATAATACTTTGCTTTATAAAGATAACTTCGAAAGTTCATATTTCAGTGTCCCTCAAATATATATATCCTTATTGAACTATGTTAAGCAAAAAGTGTACAATTGTGCCATTATTTCCCCCATCACGACTGAGACTTCAAAAACCAGAATGCAATTCAGCAAAAGGCAAATAAATGGTCTCCAAGTGCACTACTTTCAAGGACTGACATCAGCAAGTTAAACAAAAAGAAATAATGTGGATGCCGTGTTTTCTTACTGTGTTATGAGATATTAAAACCAAGAAAACACACAGCACCGGACTGTGGACTCTCTCCAAGACATGCAGTAAACGGGACCAACGCTGCTTAGCTTCAAAGTGAGGCAGGGTCTGGCCGCCTCAGGCCATGTTGCTCTAAGTCATCCTGTAACTTGGGCTCTCTTATTAGGCAACATGGCTTGAGGGGCTGGCCTTTTTCCCTGCTTTGAAGCTAAACAGGGTCGGTCCTCGTTACTACATGGATTGGAGACCTGGGTCACAAGTGATTTTTCTTTAACCCAATGTCACTGTAGCTGTACAAATATCTAATTTTTTTATTATTTATAAAAGATTGCAGGCTTTAAGACCTCACAATGTTTTTAGTTAATACGCTGTGCGATTAAATTGTTTACCAAGGATCACACACTTTAGTTAAGCAGCATACTACATGAGCCTTGGTTTATGGCCGCTCTCTTGGTGAATTTTGATGCATTGCACAACCCCAACTAACTGCATTTAAGCAGCACGGAAAACGGAAAAACATGACCAGCTGCTTGAATAAAATATGCCCAGGTACTTTTGCCACATAGCGAAAATCCAAAGCTGGCGCCCATGAATATACGCTCAGTAAGTGAACATATATCTTAAAGTGAACTATACAAATGTAGTTCAATTGACCTTCCCCTTAGAAGAAAGTACGCAAAATAAAATAGCATTGGACTTAAAAAAAAAAAAGTAAAGTACACCAGAAACATAACGAAAAGAGGAAATGTTCCAATAGCAATGCTGGCAAAGTATAAAAGGTGCTCACCTCTTAAACCCAGCAATCTGTTGTGAAACCCTCCCTGGAAAATGAAATCCTAACATGAAAGAAGTGCTTGTGGTCTTGTGGGTACTCAGTACAAGACAACCTGAGTAGAATCCCACTACATGTGTCCTTTACTTGTGCCCTGAAAGGCAGCCACAGTCGGGGGGAAAACTGCAGCAGTGTCCAGGATTGCAATCTCTCTTGCCACATTTTGGGCAAATACTCATGACTTACTTGCCCTCTCATAATTTCCCCTCCTCACCCATATGTATGGCTTTCAACAATACTCTGCTTTATAAAGATAGCTTGAACAGTACACATACCATAGTGTCACTTAAATATAAATCCTTATAGAACTATGTTAGGCAAAAAGTGTACAATTGTGGCATTTTACCCCCATGTTGACTGGGAGACTACAAATACTGGAATGCAATTCAGCAGAAGGAAAACAAATGGGCTCATAGAAGATCTTTAAACCATATATGGGCATTATATAGATGAAAAAGAACTGGAGGTGAACTTCCAGCGATGGCTACTAGGTGTCATTGTGGAATGTGTGTCTTGGCTCAAATCTACTTATATATATATACAAAAGGTTGTTATAATTTGCCTCGCACGTGCAAGCTAAATTTGCAATTCTCAATGTATTAGCAGCCCCTTACCAAGTGATAGCTGCTCTTTTCATGTGGGCCTCCTAGCAACTTGACCTTTAGAGTGCAATACTTTCAAGGACTGACAGTAGCATGCGATAAATGCGTGTGCCGTGTGTTTTCCTAGTGTTTTATAAGATATTTAAAACTAAGAAAACAAACAACATCTGGAACTGTGGACTTTCTCCCATCCGTGCAATAACCGGGACTTACCCTGCTTAGCTATAAAGTGAGGAAGGGCAAAGCCCCCTCTGGCCATGTTGCTCTAAGTCGTCTTGTCATTTTTGCTCATTTATTAGGCACATGGCCTGAGGGGGCTGGCCCCTTCCTCACTTTGAAGCTAGGCAGGGTCGGTCCCAGCTACTGCATGGATGGGAGTCCCAGATGCCTATGTTAGTATGGACTACAGATAGCTGCAAGTATGTGCAGTTTCTATAGCTGCGACTATCAGAAAACCTGGCTGAAAATGCTTTTTTGTCCCCCAGGCCCTCACCAATTGCCCCACTCATCTGTGCCAGCTCCCTCCACTTCCCTGAAGACCTCCTCCCCTGCCCTCTCCCATTTTCCCCACAACACCCAGTATTTATGTGATGCAGTTTGCTTTGAGATGTTGGCTATTCGCGGCTATACCTCAGGTTTTAGCCGAGGGTATGGGAAAAATGTTTGAGCCTTGTGTTGCAAACGTGGTCCCTAGCCCCCTACAACTCCCAAATTTCACTTGGTGTACTCTTGCCTCACCCACCTCTAGCCTGATGGCATTTGCATGTTTTTCCACCTGTAAAAGCCCTTTTTCTCTGTTTCATTTTCCGATATCCTCCGCTATAACCTGGGGTAAAACCGTGGCTATCTCTTGCATTGAGAAAGAAAAGATGGAAGCTTTTTCATTTATGAACACTCGGATTCTTCTCAATTCACCCAAGATATAGCTATTTATTTTGGAGACGGGGGCACCCCCTTCCCAGTTAAATATTTGTAAAAGTCCTGGACCGAATGACCCCAAACCACAAAAAGGATTGCAAGTCAACACTTTGTGCCCAAGTTGTTTTGAACCTGGTCCAAATCTGTCCAGCGGTTTGGACTGTGCGTTCCGGCAAAAATTGACCTATGGGAAAATGAATGGGGAGTAGGCTGAAACTGCATTTTCTTTTTTTTCTTAACGTTTTTATTTTTTAACAAAACTTTTCCAAGGTTTGCAGTCAGGGTAAGCGGGTGGGCGTACCTAATTGTCTTCAGAATTTCAGCCAAATCTGTCGCACAAGTCAAATGTTATTAGCAATTAATTTTTTTGTGTTTCCTAAGTCCATCTTAACTCAACTATAGGGTGGCGACCGCTGCCCTATAACTAATATATATTATATATGTGTATAATAGGTTGATTTACTAAGCTAAAAAAGTAGTATTGGTGGACGTTAAGCCGTTTTTTGGTGTATGTTTTTTAGTTGTGCTATTTTTTTTAGCTTTGCTAAATCACCCGTGTGGTGTGTATGTATGTGTGTGTGTGTGTGTGTGCACGTGTGTATATATATATATATATATATATATGACCATGGGGTGGTGGGAGGAAACATTTTTATCTGATTTCATTTCTTTGAGGTTTTCATCACAGGTGCGGTGGAGGTACATTGACAATGTTTTTGTTATTTGGAAAGGCACAGAAGCTGATTGGTTATCATTTGTCACATGTATAAACAGTAATTTGGTTAATTTAAAGTTTACAGAATGCCATAGTGACCATGACATTGTATATCTGAATGTAATTGTCAATCTTGATACTTTGGCTATTCACACATCTGTGTACAAGAAATCTTCAAACACTGGGCTTCCACTTCATGCCAGTAGCAGCCATCCACCATCATGTAAAAAGAGCATCCCATATGGCGAATTTATTCGTTTCCGTTGCAACTGTACGGATATTAAACAATATGACGGGTGTTGTGCTCTGGCAGAGATGGATTTTGTAATTCAAGGCTACAACAAGAAAATCATTGAATCTGCTTATTCGAGGGCACGTGGCCTCTCCAGAGATAAACTTCTATATGGTACAAATGCTAACAAATCAACAAACAATGATGATCTTCGCTTGACTGTGACTTATGACAATGCCTCTTCCAAAGTCCGTAGAATCATTCAGAAACATTGGCGTGTACTTACTTTGGACGAAGACTTATGTCCTTTACTTTCAGCACGCCCGACACTCACCCATAAACGTGTTCCTTCACTCAAAGACAGATTTGTTTCCAGTTTCCTGCCCCTCTACAAAAGAACTCTGTCTCTAGTCGGTTGTCCAGTGCCCCGTCTGGCTTTACTAAGTGTTCTAAATGTAAGGTGTGTCCACACGCCATGGTGCAAAAGTCTTTCAACCATCCGATTACAGCGGTCACTCATGAAATCAAACATTTTATTAACTTTGACACAGCTTTTGTGGTCTATGTCCTCTCATGCCCGTGCTTGAAATGGTATGTGGGCAACACTACCTGTAAACTCAAATTGAGCGTCTTGCAGCATTTGAGGGCCATAAAAAATTCAGACCCCACTTACCCCATAGCCAAACACTTTAAGCAGTATCATGACAATGACTTTCATCTTATGACTTTCTTTGGAGTGGCATATGTACCCATGCATCAGAGAGGTGGTGACCGGACTTTAAAGCTGAGACAGCTAGAAACCAAGTTTATTTTAGATTTTGATACTAAAACCCTGAGAGGGCATAATATTGATGAGGAGCTACATACCTTTATTGGAGTATAGCTAGTGTGGTTTTTTCATTAATGTTGTTGTATATTAGATGATTCATTTTTCTGCATGTTCTTTATAGTGGTGGGCTCCTTGTTCCTCCTCTCATAATGTTGCATCCTATTTTGAGCATGGCCTAAGTTTAGGTGGTTTCTTTTTGGTAAGCTATCACTATTTTTTATTTGGGTTTTTCCCTTGGGCTGCCCCCCCCCTTTTCGCCAGCTTTTTTCGTGAGGTGTACAGCTATATTGTTAATTCTGATAGGGAGGCCTAGATGGTTGGTGTTGTCCTCCTTTTCTTATTATTTCTTTTCATTGGTTTTTTCCTTAGATATATACACAATTTTTTTTTTCCATTTTTCATACATGTGTTCCTTGATGCCTGAGCTTTTATGTAATGTGGTACATATATTAACTTTATTGTAATTGTTTTACTATGGGCTTAGCCTAGCACAAAATCATGTGTTCTGTTAACCGCAATACTTGCACTGATGCCATATTTTGCACATTACCGTATATGCTGTCCATCAATTTGCACTATGCACTTTATGGCCTTGTAGTGCGAGTTTTCCATAATGCTGACTTTGCACTGATGCATTGCTTTGCACATTACTATATATGCTGTTTATGCACTTTATTGTCTTGTCATGTTTGACTCAATCTTGACTCTGCACTATGCATTTTATTAGCTACGGAGTTTTAAGAATTTTTAAGTGTATTGATGTTAACTCTGCATTATGTATTATGTTGCTCTTAATTTTATATGCTGTTTTTTGCACTATGCGCTTTATTGGCTGTTCTATATACTTATACAGCAATCTGCGGTTGGTCAAGACGTTAACCAACAACATGTGCTCCATTGTGTCCATACGTACTGCCATTTTATCTTGGAACTACTTCAATGCTGTGGATATTTGTGTTTTTTTTGTTTTAACACCATAGCATTATATGACTACTTGTGGCTTTGCAGAGAGGCTATTGGAGCATAGAACATGTGGGATTTTAGTCAGCAAACAGTTTTTATTAAATAATTATTTTTTTTGTTTATAATGTTTTCATCTATTTACATGGCATCATTATTGGGTGTATGCCTTTCTGCGTTTGCTATTTTATCTGGACTATTACCCCACTGTGCCTATATGTTCTAAGATGTCTGCCGAGCTGCTCATACCAAGTCCCTCATCTAGCTGTAAGTAGCAGACATAGCAGTAGGACTTAGTTTGTCCTTTATTACTGCAGTCTGCATTGCTACCTTACGAGTGAACAAGCACAGGGTGGTGCACCAAACGCGCCTTTTTTAGCAGGATGGCGTCCTGCCTCTGTTGAACCCTTGGCACTGACCTACTGCGTGACATTTTTCTTGCCCCTTTTTTCCAAAACAATAAACAGCATGTTACTAAAATACGAGCTGAGGTGTATTTTCTTTAGTACACTGATTATCATCTGTGGAGATTCACGTGTTTGCCTGGAGTGCGGTTTGTTTTCCTTTCCTTTTTTGTATATATATATATATATTTTTTTTTTAATCATTAAATGGTCATTCCTATCATTGATTAACTATAACATTTTAGAACATAGAGGCCTGCCATTTTCTCTATGAACTTTTCATGCGGTCCTTTAATCCCTGGTTGGCCACCACTGCGGACAGTACTGAAGCTATAGGAAAAGTACATTACGAGGATATACCAATTGGGTTCTACCAGTAATTATTGCAAACACATTACATGATGGTAAGGCCTGATAAAATGGAGATAAATATCACTTCTGTTCACCTAATCTTTTCCAATACAAAAACATATTATGTGTCAGGATAGGTGTGCCAAAGGTCTGGGAGCACTGTACATGCAAGTAGAGCTAGCATGGTGTTTGTAGTAGTATTCAAATAAGCATTTTATGTTTTTCATGGACTGAATGATGCCAATTCCAATATGCTTACTTTGAAACTCAAGTATGGAGTTGATTGACCTTAGACTGTCTTATGCAATTCATATATAAATTAACTGTTTACTCTTTCCCTCTCTTTCTATTCCCCCTTCACTGGATTCTATTCCTCCCTCCGCCCTTTTTTCCATCACTGTGACACCCCATTGCTACAAAGTTTCTTAAATGCTATATACCTAACCAATATCATAACACATAATGCTTTTTCCCCCCTCTCCTCTATAGCCAAGTTACCTCTTTCCTGCTCCCATCTCCTATTCTGCCTCGTTCTGCATAGGTTTCTTTCTGTTCTCCCACTATACTTTGAATTAGTCTTAGGCTGTATAAGGTATATGGATCATAAAATAACAAGAAGACCCTTCTCCCCTTGGCTCAAGTCAATGCTGCAGAACTCCTGCAACTTTGCAAGTACATTAGTCCTTTTGATTTCTTTGTATTGCTTTATTTGGGACATGATAACCATGTTTTAGACTGTCATTAATTTGATAGTGCCACTGGACTCTATAAAAACTCTTGACAGCCCTGATCTAATTAAAGTCTAACTTTGGACCTAATAACATTTCTCAGAGCTTTCACTAATTTTCTGTATTTTCAGAAAATACAATTGAAAAATGAAAATAAAATGAAAACGAGACATTAAAAGGGATGAAGGATGAGGTGAATAAATAGATATCAACTACTACTATAATTTTATCATGAACAAAAATCATAGTACTGTATAACTTTTCTATCAATCATTTCAAAAGGCCATTCCCATGACCAAGTTCTGTTCAAAGACGTACATTAATAAGACTCCCAGGTTCTCCCTGTCACTTGGCCAAACCATCATCTCTTTTATTGTATACCACCATCAAATGCCATTCCAAAAGTTCCATATGCTTTTCAAGGACTCACTTCTTCCACTCTGTTAAAAGTATGAAAACATAAGGCCTCTGCCTCTACTGTTTAAGTAGTGAAGTCGGAGGAAAAGCCATCTACTACAGTGTTGTTACAGTGAAAGCAGGATATACCTCACACTAGAAAAATACAATTTCCTATTCTCATTCGGTTAATAATTTATCAGCATTTGCACTCTGTGTGCAGAAAAATGCTGTTTCCTACAAAAGGTCAAATCTCACTTGGCCTTAAGTATAGTGAGAAGGTATTGTTACATTTCACCCAAAAAATCAAGATAATCTATTTGGAAGGAGCACCCCATAGGGTAAACCACCTCCCCGTTTTCTCCCACTTCAGGTACTTTGCAGGGCAAGGATCCCAGGGTACTTATCCAATTACCTTTTGGGAATATTTGTACTCACTTTTGAATAATTCTTTAAGGTGCTGAGTCAGGATGGCCCCTCATGAGCTTTTAATTAACTCCCAATCATCCTCTCCCCTCTTTTGGCAAGCAGGACTTCTCATTAATCTAATCCCTCAGGAAATATCCAGACTCAGCTCTCATCTTTTTGAAACAGGCGTTCTCCCTTCTATGCAGCTTTTTATTCCAGAGTAAGATCTCTCTACCCTGTGCATGACTACTTTTATCATGGATAATAGTCCTACGATTTGTCATTATATTTCACTTTTTGATTGGTCAAGTCTTTCCATAATTTTACTTCATAGTCAGACACTCCCAGAGAATACTCCCCCCCCCCCCCAATCTTTATAGGTGGATCAAATGTTCAATTATGAGCAGTGCTAGAAGTGTACCAAAGAAAGTAGTGAAACTATGGTCCCCACAAGGGCGAGGGTAAGCGGAAGCAAAGTGCAACATGTAACAAGTTGTTGCGGCTGGGGCATTGCAATAGTCTAAGTGACAAGTAACTAAGACAGCTATTGCAACTTTACATTTTTGCTCAGAGACACAAATGGACAAATCGACTACATAGAATTGAGAATATATTCGTAAAAAGTAAAGGAATGCTAAACAGAAAAAAATAGAAGTAGTGGAACACGGTTCATAGTGACTGTTTCGACAGTCAAAGTTTCGAATGACAAAACTTTCGACAACAAAGCATCGACAAAAAAACTTTTAAATGCATTTTTTTATGGGGGGGTCCCCCCAAACCCCTGTTTTTTTTAAACAGTTATTTTACTATACAAAACTAAACAAAACCCTTTAACATTAAAAAAAATGCATTCGAAATTATTTTTTTCAAAACTTTGTATTCAATTGATTATGAGAAAGGTAGAAAGGTGGGGGCTGCCTGCTCTTAACATTTTGAATACAAAATTAGTTTTATTTTTATTTCATCAGAGCAAAATGCCACATCAATGAAATATGGATTTCAGGAATCCCTGATATGCACCATGAATGTGCCATTATGTCTCACATTTATTAATGTTATCAAATATTAAAGGTATTGGCCATTTGAATTCTGACTGATTTTATACAGCAATATGATCACGATTGTAACACCTTTCCCTGTTTCTAAGTTCTATGGTTGTGCATTTATGAGCAAATGTTTTTAAATGAATTACTAGTGGTGATTCAAATAGCCGATTTTATTCTTGCAACACAGTTTCAGCCTTTTAATTTCCTATAATTGTGAACCTCTCAGCCTGCAGGCCTTTCAATTAATGACAAGCCTGAATCTGCTGACTGGAGCCTCCTTCGTTCGAGTTTCCATGACGCTGAACATCTGGTGGATTTGATAGGAATTCCAGGTTAAAAGGTGGTACTCCAAATGCTGTGACAGATGGCCGGAATGAAACAGACTTGCTCCTATTTCAAGGGTTTTTATTTTGCACACAGTCTCTATAGGGTTTCAATGTGATTGCAGAATAGACAGCTAATGGTGGCAACACAAATGATGTACGAGCTGGAAAAGGGGTTTGGGAAGTGGCACTAGTGCTGTCCTTCTCTCAGTTCTTACTGGTATTCACCCCTCCCTAACGTAGGTGTCTGTAACTGGGGTTAGTACTACCACGTGTTGACACCTACTGTCTGCAGCTGCCTTATGCTCTAGGTGGAATCCCTGAAATGCTGGCTGCATAATACCCCCATGACTTCCTACCTAACCCTAATCTACCCAAGATATTAGTTCTAGAAGGTGGTGCATGTGTGCCCCCTGATCTTTTCACCCCCTTTCTATTTACAACTCTGCTCCTCCCCCGACTCTCCTCTGTCCTACCAACTCCACCTACTTCCTCTTCCCCCCCCAATTCTTAGATATCTGTACCTTTTTCCCTATCCCTCTCTCCTCTCTACCTTCTCCGCTCTACTGCGAGTCTTGCTGCTGTACTCCTGTCACAACTACTTCTTATATTATTCCTACTATCGCTCCATCTGAAACACCTGTGTATGGGCACGACATAAATAAAATATCATATCATAACTACCACAACCAAGGTCTCTATTACTATTTCCACTGGTCTTCTATTCATGAAACTTGGGGATATGGTGCCCTGCTCACCCCTTCACTATACTCTATACATGAAACTCTGGGATATGGTGCCCTGCTCGCCCATTTGCTCTACTCCCTCTTACTACTCTCACCCCCTCCCCACTTATATAATACACCCTGCTCCTTGCACCCCACTTATACACCCCTGCTCTACTAGCCTCACTCCCTCCCACACTAACTACTACAGTCACTACTCTACTACTATCTTCCACACGATATTCAGTCTTTCTCTCCCAGTGCCCAAACTCCCCCTCCCCACTACCTGCACTACAATGCAATACACACCACTGATAGCACTCTCTCTCAAATAACTCACCTTTTCAAAATCTGCCTCCAATAGTCAATTTCATCGTCCTTCCTCCACCTGGTCTCTTGGTCTCTCCTTAAATCCACCTGCACCCTCACTCGTACAACCTGTCTCTGCCTGCTTTTATAATCTAGGGCATTGCATGCAGAGACTGTCTTACCTCCCCATTGGTGCACCATGCTCAGCTGATTCACTACACCAATCCTTTTCTGCCTTTTCCCCAGCAGGATGTCTACACAGCTGGGAGGCTTTAAAAACCCATCTAAGGCGCTCACCCTTTTCCAGCACGGTTTTACAATCCGCTTGGTGTATCTCTGCAATGCTGAAGGTTAAATTCGGTTTTATATCTGAAGGATGATTAGTCTTCTTCTCTGATGTGTTGGATACTGTTTGGTGGCATTGCTGTATTTTGTGACTTTGGGGTGGTTGCATCCAGTCTGGATTTTCCTGGCTGCTTGCTGTTGCATTGTGGGAGATGCAGTTCTGGAAAGGCAAGAAAAGAACTGGCGAGCGACTGTATCAAGAGTCATTGAGAATATGAGTGGCATCAGTGTTCTCATAACCGACACAAGGGGGGATTTTCTGGAGATCATTTCCCCCCAAACCCTCACTTCGCATACCTGGGGCAGGGCTTGGTTTGAGTTATGTTTCATAAACCCTCCTGCTCCAGCCTGAGAAGTGTATTTAACTGCCCCCCCCCCCATGCCAGGATAGGATTAAGACCCTGACCCCGTCACAGTGCATTCATTTTCCTCTGAAGCTTTGCCTTGTTTTCACCGTCTGGATCATCATTTGAACAATCCTGATTCTGATCTGCTCAAACACCACATTTCGGCCTATGCTAGAACTTTAAAATGCATTTATTGGAAATGCTTCCTTGAAATGGGAAGGATCTGTCTCATTAACTGAGGCCTAGTCCAAATGGCATATTGTAGTTCAGTGAAGCCAATGCGTTTTCATGGTTATAGACAATAAAACGTTCTACTCCAAAGGGTGAACGCAAGCCTCCTGGGACACTTAAATGCACCCCCACAGAAAGGCTGACTTGAGCAAGAGTTTAGCTGAAAGTTAGTTTAGCAAGGCAACAGCAAAACAAGAACTTGCTAACGCAATGTTTAAAAAAAGACATTCATTGCTTATATATGAACACAGTAATGTATTCCCCATTTGAAAATATCGCACATGCAAATCCTTGTATAATCACCATAGGCTTTAACATGCGTTTATGAAAAGGTCAATGTTCTCTTTTAGATATTGTTGATGGAATAAGCCCAGGTTTCACTTGCTGTTAAAAAAATGAAATACACGGTTTACATTGGAACATTTCTGATACACTGGGCCTTTTTACATATTTAGAGATGCAGTTCCATGATTTATATAAAATATGATCATAGATTTATAGAAAAAACAAGGTGATTATTGATGAAATACAGTCCTGATCAGCCGTTCACTGACATTTCTTGTTTGTAGATTCCAGTAATATTTTATTTTAGTGCAACAAGGGCACTGTTTGTCATGATTGCAGAGAGTTTCATCTTTGAACTGGGGCTTTCAGCATTTTCTGTTGTAAAATTACAATTCTGCAGATTCAAGTTTGTGGGGTTTAAACATATTTTTGTCTTATAATTCAGTAATGCTACTGATGTGTGGCTAAATTGGGTGCTGCCCATTACATGAAGCAGCACCTTTCTGCTAGTTTAATCGGTACAATTTGATTTCCCTACAATGGAATCATATGCACCACATTTGAAAGAAATAGTGCAGTTTTCAGCATCTCGTGCTTTAGTTGAAAGTTTTTGAGTTCCAATTACCTTTACAGCGCCTACGTTCTGCTCACGGTGTAATTCAACAATGAGTCCCTTAACGTCTACTTCTTCCACTTCTCAGTGAATCAAAATTTCAAGGTGCCCTGCCAATCTTTAGCTGTGTTTACTGTTAAGGATTTCAATCAGGCGACACACCCTTGGTCTCGGCCTAGTATGCAGCACACGACTGAAATGCTTATCTTTTATGTTAGATTCAATATTGAGATAGTACACCACTCATATCACACCCCCTTTTCGAATACCCGACTCACAATGGACCATGAACCAGGCTGGTTTGTAAAAGACCATTTTATTTATTTAAAAATCAAAAGAAATCAGACTATTTTTAATATGGGGCAGCATTCACCAATGGGGTTATAAGAACAATAGGAATGTAAGCAATGCACTTAGTTTAAACTTCTATTGACACATCTGCAAAACACCAGGGAATAGGAGCACTTTTTGATTTTAGGTAAGATACCACTTGAGTTAGAATTTTCCCCTGCAATGTTCCCTCAACCCACAAATAATCAATTCTAAATGGATAAACAGAAGCAGCAGGTAATCGGGAATGACAAATATGAAACAGACTTGAAATCCGACCTTCCCTCCCCAAACAAGAGAGAAAAACAGATTTTAAACCCTGGCAATGCTAAAATTCACACTCGGAAATGGATGAATAAAATAATGAATGTGTGCAAAAACCTTGAAACAAATACAGTTCTTCACTACAGCAACAATGTAAACATACTAACAATCCCTAAGAATGGATAACCAAGAGCATACAGTTCGAAAAGTGAGTGGAAGATTTAAAACAGATTGCAGCAAATGACATGTTGGAAACTTTGCAAACTTTGCAATTCCCGCCTGAAATTACCAGAACGATTTTTAATAAAAACGGGTGATATACACTGATTGCAGTTATTATGTTGGGGAATAGCTATGGATCACGGGTACAATATGCAAGTGAAATTAAGTCTCTAGCTGGTAAATTGGATGAGTTATACAAGAGTGAGAGGAGCAGTGAAAAAGAAAAGGAAATCAGTTTTGACAAGAACAGTTTTACTCTACACTAGAGTATTCAGGCAAGGCGTTCAGGCAAGGCGACCAAAGAGGGACACAGTAAGCTCTGGGGTTAATTTGCATATTCAACCCCAGCTCCCCAGCGCCCGCCCTGGTGGAACCAGTCCTATCACTCAAAATAGGATTAATAGCTTAGGATTTCACAAGACAAAATTACTAAAAAGATGGCGCTAGCACTAGAAATCAATGGCAGGGTTGCAAGAATGAGTGTGACAGTTTTACAAGTTATCAGGGTAAGGATAGGATGACTTGGAGAGTGGGTTGAGGACAAAGAAAAGATAGGCTGTGGGTTTAGGGGGGTGGCAATTGATACTCAGTCCATTTTCTAGTTTTTGGATTTTGGACAGTCAGCGTTCTGGTCACCACACGGATCTGGTCTAACAAAGGACAGCCGGACAAAATCAGTGGGACAGGATTAGCTGGGCAGTTCTGGTTACCGGGTAGCACTTCTGGACTGGCAATTCTGATCACTGGATACTACAGGTTAGTTGGATAGCAGGATTGCAGCAAGCAGGCGATTAGTGGGATCAGGATGCTTCCCTAAAACACCCCAGCTTTTCCCTTTGGTTATTTGGTAATTTTAGTGGTTTTCAAATTTGATGCCTTGCTGGAGCAGTATCAGCAATGCTTGCGTTTTGCAGTGGACCATGGAGGAGGATCAGCAATGCTCGGCCTTGTAGTTGGATTCTGGATCAGGAAGGTGGCAGGTACAGGAACACAGCGCAGGAAATCAGGAAGAGTGTGTCTAGAGTCTTGTCAGGGACCCTTATTTATAATGCCTAGAGACATCATCAAAGTACAGGCTGGGCAGGGTTAACTAAGCACACCCTGAAACTATGTGGATTGGGCTGGGGTGCTAGTCTCCGCCTTGCTCTCACTGGTTTGTTTTCCAAGGAATGATGTCCGGTTTATGAAATGAGGTTTACAATGTCCAAAAACTACCACATTTTCTTTACTTAAAATCCAATTTTCCCAAAATCATACATTTACACCATTGCAATCTCTTGGCAAATTATATACGCTGGTTACATATTATGTGCAGCACATACCAGTCCAATCATCAAGTCTGTGGGACATTGTTTCACCCCGTCTGATACATTTTGGTAATTTTAAAACTGAAAGATTCAGCCTAAAATTCCATAATTTTATACACTGGTGCGAATTATCACAAGACATGTATGTACACAAATGTATGTTTGCAACATTGATACTTTTCGATTTATCCTCAATACTTTGCCCATTCTGTCCCCAATGTGTCAGTGATTTCTACCAAGTCTTAAAAGTAAGCATGAAAAATCACTTTTACACTGCAACATTTTTACAATTTTTCAACGTCTTGCGGCAAAGATAGAAGTCTTTAAAGTTTATTCCTGCAATAGTCTTTGGGAACTAATGGTAGTCTCTTTTTTCCTGAATAAACATTTTTTCCCTGTCCTTCCACTGCTGCCAACTGTCATTTCCTTTAGAGCAGGGTGGGGGATTCTCCGTTAACTGGAGTTATATTGCCCTCTTCGCACCTCTGGCTTCATTGTTTGGGTCCCAGCAGAGACAAAAGTCTGTTCAACCCCTTAATTATCAGGGGGTTGTCAGTATCTGCTGAGAGTTTTTATGATAGTCCCCTTCCCCTAGGGGGAAGTTTCAGCCTGCCATCTGGAATAACTTATTTCTTTTTAGCTTGCAAATTCAGCACAGTTGGTTCAAAATCTTAATTTCCTAATATTTGGGCCCTGAATTAAACAAACCTGCGAAAGAAATTAATCCATGTGTGTATTTTTACCAGCAACTAAGCCCCTTCACATTGCTAAGTAAGCAGGCTTTCATTCCACAATTTATTTTTAAACAGGCCATTTTCTTTCTTCTGTAGCTAAGCCCATTTTTATACGTGTTGAAAACTGCTAGCCTTTTTTTAATTTTTTTTATTCAGTTTGGCAGCTCTCTAGGCTGGCCACACTGTCTTTGCAGCTATAGTCATTTCCTTGAATGCAGGAGTTTTATCTAAAGTATAGATACATTGACACTGACCTGGCTCAGAGAGTTAGTCTCTTTGAACTGCTGAGCCTGGATTCTTTTGGAAAGAAATACATGTGTGTTCCAGTGCAAGTGAAAGTGAAGTTGCTTATTGATTTCTCTCTGAGTTGGTTTGACTGGGCCTGTCACTCAGGAATTCTGCCTGGTTTTGGTGAAGTACAGTGAAATATCCTAGGCATAACAGGGCCTTTGTAATCACAGTGGTTTCAGACAGAACAGACAGAATTCACGTCAAAGCAGCATTGCTTTAATTTTGATGGGGAATTTGGGGTTTTCCATAAAGCAGTGCTGCCTTTTCACTTGATTCCATTTATATGTTTCAGAACTCACTTGGCCTACTTTTTCAGTGTGTCCCCTTGTTCCATCTTGCCTGAAGTGTGCTAGGCAGGATGGTGCAGCCATCTTTTTGTTGCTGACAAAACACAGTTTTGAGGTCCTGGTGCGCACAGGAGCCAGCATAGCCAGGTTGCTGTTTCTTGCGCAAATGCAGCTCAGTGATGTGGGGCAATACCATTGAGTGGGTCAATATATCCCACATTGCACACATGTTTCCATGGACCGTGATCCCAGATCTCAACAGAGATGCCAAAAAGGGGGATGGCATTGAGCGATCTGCAACCTATTGTAGAAAAGATTGTGATCATTTCTCTGGGCCCTCCTACACTCACCAAAAATCCGATGCCAATACCTGGTGTGTTCCATTTTTCACTCCAACACCCCTCTCAGAAATATTGGTGTCTAGCTAGACTGAGCCAGTTTCCTTCTTCCCCAAATCAACAAGTTCAAAAAGCCTTTTCTCCCCAATGACAATATAACACTAGCCAACTACGATTTTGACTATGGCACCTGCTTTTACTGTGGCCTACCAGCTTTTGTCATAAAACAACTTCAGCCAATTCAAAACACTGTGGTCTGTCATATGCTTGGTCTCTGCAGGAGGAACATACATCTTGACAACTCGCCCATCCTTCCCCTGGCTCCTGTGTTTCTGTACCATGCTTTTTAGAACGCTGTTTGATCCACAAATGTTTTCACAGTGCAACACCAAAGTTCTTGTGTAATAAAAATCGCTCCCTCCTGCACTTTTCATTCCAGGGGAAAACTTTCGTGCTGTTCCTTATTCTGGGTGCATCACACACTCTTGCAGTGACAGACACCTTTGCATTTGGGGCTTCTGCACTTAAACAAGCATCCCACCCCTATCAGACTTGAACTCAATTTCATTCTGAAAATGCGCCTCTTCATCCTCTAATACACCTGTGTTCAGCTGTGAAGAGCAGCTCTGGAATCCAGCGTTCGGGATTACGTTCAGCCACTTAAAAGCTTCTGTTTTCCTCAATCCACAATACATGTCACAGTTTAAGCCCTCTAATATATTTGAATAATTTTGCTGGTTAATAGTAATCCTGTGGTAAGTACTTCCTGGTATCCTCACAAATGTTCTACACTGATTGTGTCCCCCTCCAATGTCTCACGCATTACAGATGTATTTTGTAGTACTCCATAGAAAGAAGTGATTATTACAATTGCTTTCATTTCATCAGAGGCCTGACGTATACATAATAGCACCCTTACAAACATATATCCTTCACTTGTAATGCATTTTTATACTTTTTATACACAGCTCAATACTTCCTGAAGAAGGTTGACTTCTACCTTAGGAAACAATTTTCGTCCAGCATGTGCCTGAAGATCTTTTTTGTTTGCTATGGTTGAAGAGATCAATCCTTAAATGATATATAAAGAAAAGGATAAAATGAAATAACCATTCAGATACGTTGAATACATGATAAATTAAACAATTTTGGCATTGTCAAACAGAGAAGTATATCCAACATAACAAGTAAGAAAGAAGTTAAAGGATCACTATTGTTATTCGATTGACCATCCCTTAGGCTTGCATTAACTCTTAAATATCTAATCAATGTGAAACATAAAACGTGTATAAAATCTCTATGAAGCTTGTGTAACAGCAGAGATGCCTTAAGAATAGTACTCTGATTTGACCCTTTAGCTTGTCTTCCAAGTAATGAGATGATCCGAAACAAAGATAATTGAAGGAAATAAAATTACATTAGCTCTGACAATAAGAATTTCATAGTTGAAATGCTGACTCCTATTTGTTCGCCATTAAAGATTATGTACCATAATGAATTGCATGTGAGGTTCAAATGATCTTGACATCAAGGTTGCAGAGAGAAAATTCTTTTTACTGATAAGGCGGGACAAGACACAAGCAAATGTTTAAGTGTCTCTGGCTTGTTAAAATTTTGGCACAATCTACATATGTTGTCCGTTTTATCATTTTATTTTCCTTGATTGGACAATACTTCTTTTGTTGGCCAAAGGTTCAGACGAAATCGTAAGAAAAGATTCCTGTACATTGGCCATGGAAACTTCATGAAGTAGGCCTCAACCTCATTGCGGCTTTTGAATTTAAAATGTCCAGGTCTGAAGTATTGATGAGTCATTCATGTCTGTTGTGTTAAGATCCAATTTTGGCACCATAGTTTCTGCATGGCCCGATCCGGGTTGGTTAATAGCAGCGCGGTTGACATGTCTGCTGTTACATGGCTTCAATTAATTGCTGTTTCCAAGTGACCATGAAGTGGTCTTTGTTAGAGTTCATATACACCGCCATAGTGCACAGTAAGGAGGGCGGGTTGATTGCTAATGAACATTTCCTGTACAGGATGCACAATTTCCATATATGTGAAGCAGTATGTGAAAGCAATCCCAACTCATTCCTCACTCTACATATGGGTTGATTCTTGGGCAGTGACCGTACTTGCTTCCAGAATAGTCCTTCTAATCGCAACCAGAACACTTCCTTCTTCCAGGCTCTGGTTTCTGCACCATAGGTGATTATTGGTACTACCTTTTGCTAACAGAATCTGATCAGTGGTTCAGTTGAGAATTTGCCATATTTCATATGAATAATGCAAGCTTGTTTCTCCTTAGTTACTCACAGTATGGTAGGTCAGAGGGGTGATTATTGGTGTTCAACTGTAAATAACTATATTCATCAACCTTTTCCAATGGTGAACTATATAGTCGCCAAATGTATGAGCATTTCTTAATCTGATGTTTGGGTCCACAGATTATATTTTGGTTTTAGCTAGATTGATTACAAGCTGGTTCGAGATGGTATATAGCTCTAGGGCTGTTAACAGATTTTGCAATCCTTTCAGGGTTTTGGAGAAAAGAACCAGATCGTCTGCGCACAGCAGCCAATGCACAGCACACTGATCTATTTTTGGAGAATCAGAAATGACATTGGTGAAATGATGCCCCATGTCAGATATTAAAAGTTGAAGGCTAAAGTGCATCCTTGCTTAAGGCCTCTAGACATAGGAATTGGAGCTGAAAGTCTACTGTCTAATGCAAGACGAATTTGGACTGTTGTAACTGAGTAACATTGCATAACCAGAGCCTCGACGTATGGAGGGCAAGCTTCACTGGTCAATTTTTCATTCAGCAGTTCTCTACCCACAGAGTCAAAAGCCATTTTATAATTAGTAAGTTGACAACAGTGCCTAGCCCTGGAATAAAGCCTGTCTGAAATCTGTTGTGCAATTGATGACTAGTCATCCAGTGATTAAAAGCTCTCAGTACCAAGCACGCAAATAGTTTCCCAGGGACATCTAATAGAGCAATGGGTCAATAATTCTCTGGTTGGTGACGGTCACCCTTTTTAAATATTGGGATAATGATAGATTTACGCCATGACAGTGGATTTTGATGTTGTTTCAGTATCTCCCTGAAGATGTTAAAAAGGATTGTGACCCAGGATTCGGGATGGGCCTTTAGCATGGCATTGGTGAGCCCATCATGCCCTGGGGCTCTAAATGTACCTAACCTAGATCTGATAAATGATATCTCCTAAGTTAAATTGGATGATAGTGAGGTTGATAGGTGCCTGGAGAATAGTTTGTTCAGTGGGGCATACAGTGCTTAGTAATATTGCACCCAGACCTCTTCTGGGACTGCATTAATTTGCATTGGCATTTGGGTTATGTGGTTTGCTCGATTTACTAAGCTCCGAATTGAGGCAGCATTTTTGGAAGCAAGTGCTTGTATCAGTAGTTCCGCATCATGTTGGATAATTAGGGCCTTGTAAGATTTGAGCCAGTTCTTTTATTGTGTTTTCAGTTGTTTCATCTTTGTGGCTCTAATCTCAAATGGGAAGTTTGAAAGGGTATTTTTACAGTGTCGCAATTTGATATTTCTGTCATGCAACTTGGAATCATAAACATGTTTATGTTTGAAGGCCATTTTAGAGAAGGGGATGGTTGGGATTTGAATATCTGCAAGGCTGCTACATAGCAGCCATCAGAGTTTATTTCTGCATTCAGCATTTCTTGTTGGTTCAATATGAGAGTGTTAAATTGAGTTACTTATTCTGGAGACCATCTGAATCTGTTTCTGCCACCAGAAAGAGTCTGGGTCAGTTTGTAGAACTGCGATGCGGCTGAAAGAAAGGACCCCATCCAAGTTAATGAAAGCAACTCATGATCACTATATTCCTGGGGCTTTACTTGGAATTGATCAATGATAGCAAGCATATCTTTATTTGTAAAGATATAATCAATTATCGCAGACTTACGACGTGCTCTGGGGGGGAATATCTAGTGAATTGTCTTTCCTTCATAAGTGATAACCAGCGTTTCTCTAAGGCTGCAGTGCCTGGAGTTTTTTCGTTTAAGCAGTGCAAATTCAAATCGCCAGCCAGCATCACGTGTCTTATTGATGGGGCATTAATGGTTAGGTCTAGTGTATCTTCCAAGTCACGTAGAAACACGTCTGTATCAATGCAAGATTGATTCCAATATATGTTAACTAGAGCCAACGTGTCAGATAGAGTTTTGATTTTGACTAGTTGGATGAACATGTTCGGGGAAGCCCACGGTTCTAACTGCATGCCCTGGGTAGTTTTCACCGCTACTAAGAGACCCGCCATCAGTCTTCCTCTGGCAAGGCTCTTAGATGGCAGCAGGGTTAGGTTGTAATTATGCCACACTTGGGGCTCAGTTAGCCAAATTACTTGTAGAGCAATGATGTCATAGCAATTCAACAGATTTTTTCCAGAGGTTGAGATGTTTAAATTCCCTGGTATTCCAACTACGAGTTTACAGACATGTTAATCTATGTGCTTTGATTGTTATTTGTATTCCAAGGAACACAATTGGAAAAGGCTTTTTGGTTTGGGTGTGGTTTCTACTTGATGAAAAGAATCAAAACGCCCTTCTAGTGCATGTCACTATCAGAGGTAGATTGTCTATAGAGACGTTATTCGAGTATGCAAATTGGCTGGAGGCTTCAGACATGGTGAGTTTAGGTGACCATTGTTCTTGAAGTAATATGAAGCCAAGTTGATGTAATTGGGCTCTTGCTTGCAATATAGTATTGAGCAACATGCCTGACTGAATCCAGAGTCTTGCAGCCAAAAGATTGCTACCATGTATCAATTCTACCTGTCCTATGTCCGAGTAGCAAAGGTCTTCCAAAATTTGAACATCGCTTAAGATGTTCACTATAGTGGTTCTGTTTAGATCATATGCTGGAAACGAGCCACCTCTACACTGCAATATCACGTGATGCTAGGGCAAAGAGGTTAAATGAAGTTTATACTGCTGGCTTGCTGGTTTGAACTGCGTGTCAACATGTGACTGCTTAGTAATAATATTACAACTTAAATGAGATTGTATTCCTGATGCTGGCTCATGAGATGTCTTTGGAGTTTTCAAATTGGCTGGCCGGTTGGAATTCTGAACTGGTTGGTGCAAGTGCCTGATGTTTGAAGAAAATGTGTTGGGCAAGCCAGCAAATATTTCCACCGACTTGGTGATTTTCTTATGCCTTTGTTCTAGCGTAAGGAAGCCATTGTTCTCGGGATGCAGGGATTCAGTGGGGCCGTCTAATGTTGCCTCAGCTTGCACAAGAGGTGTTCAGGAGCTGGGCTGAAATAGTTCTTTATCAAGACTTGCTGCTTCATGCAATAAATCGTCCAATGGTTTATAGGATAGCTGATTCAAAGGAGCAGAAACGGACAAGGAGTTCTGGAGAATCTTTTACAAGTCTCGTTTGGCCCGCGCCAATTATGCATACTTTTTCGTGATAGCATTTTTGGCTATTTGGCTCTGTTTGCTCGGTAAGGTCAGCGAGCAAATGAATTGGAGCGAATCTGGTCGAGCAGAAGAGAATGGAGATTGCATGTTTTTTTTAAGGGGAGACCAGACTTTGTTGCTGGTTTTGGATTGGCAAATATAGTAAAAGCTGGCTTAATCACAGTTTGGGGGTCAAAAGGTCTATGTGAGGTTGAGAGTCGGAAATTACAGTGGCTGTAGCAGGGAGGAGGGGTAGGAAAGAACAGACTTCTCTTGGTAATGTGGTCTGACTCGCTTCCGACTTAGTTTCATTTAAAAGCTAGTGTTGGCCCTGGGTCATGTTGATTGCTACGGCAATTGGTTAGCGAGTCGAGCAAGTTAAGTTTCAGCAATTTCAACATTAAAGAAGTCAGCGCATTAATTTCTGCATCTAGATTTTCAAACAGTTTTGCGAGCTGTGTTCATCGCGCTCAGTGTGAGCTCAATGAGAGGTGGAGTACAAGCTTGAGGCGAGATGGGCCTATATGTTGGTTGACAAGTTGTTCTTTGTGGTGTGGAGTTGGCATAGGAAATGGAGAGAACAGAAGAGTTGTGAGTGGAACTAGGAAACATGATAGGAGACTGAGATACATTAGTGGGAGGAAGATTGGACAAGGGAGTGGTGGAAGGGTAAGAAACAGCGACCTTGAGAGGCGAATTTGACAGTGATTGAGTCACAACGGTTGGATCTGCAGGAGGCTGAATAGGAAAAACACTCTGTTCTTGGCCAGTTTGAGCCTGGTTTAACGTGTCAAGTTTGCAATGTATGGGGGCGGAGTGTGGTGAAGGACGGTTATGTACTTGAGCTATTGTAGCTATGTCTGAACATGGGGCTTCACTTGGAGTACTTTGATCAGCTGTAGACAATGGTTGAATTGTTTGTAGAGAAGTTAAGGTCTGTGCCTGGTTCAGGCAGACATCAGAGGAATTGAAGCAGTCAGCAAGTATCGAGTCCGGTAGCGTTGTTAAATCAATTAAGATTTTGGTTGCATCAGTCTTCCTGGGCGTCTCGAGCAAGCTAAACAGGAATAATTTTACTCGCTGTCAATTTGCTCGTGACATTCGCGTTACAATCAACATTGCAGAATGTGCAAATGTCGGCGGACATTGATTGAGAGCACAATCGGGAAGAAGAGGCAAGAGTTTGGAGGGTGAGTAGCTCTCGTAGGGGTACGTTTTGATGAATTTAGGAGTTTGCTTATCTCCTTGATGGGAGGCATGGCGGTTTTCAAGGAGTAAGTGCCACCCATGAAGGAGTGGAAAATTGGGGCTATCAATTGAAACCTCAGTAGATGATTAAACCGATTAATCAGAAAAATGAAGACATTTTTTTAAAAAAAGGATGACTGTACGTCACCAGCTTAACAGCACTAGTCTCAGCACTCCGCAATGCGTGTGCTGCAAATACGCAAGGGTTCTTGTTTTTATAGCGGAAGCCAATGAAAGGGCGCACAGCTTATGACGTTCGGGTGTTATTTAGCGTTCTCTTTACAAATGTGCAGTACAATGGATATCTACAATGGAAAAAGGAAAAATAGCATTGTATTAGGATTCATAGTGTCTCTGTGGAATAATTTGAAGATTGATTCCAGTTGGAGCATACCATCCACAAAAACAGGTGAAGTCCAGCAAATAAGGTCCCAACAGCTTAACAGCACTCGCCACAGCACCTCTTATTGCAGTGTGTTCGATTCGATTACCGTCCCTGTAAAGCATGTAACCACCATTTAGGGTGTCCTAAATCTAAGCAGACAGAAACATTGTGTAGTAAATCCTAAAAGAGAATTAGCAAGCATAGCAAAAAACACATTTCAGATATTTTTTGAAAATAGGAGCATTTGTCTGTACACCTAATAACGTGTGAGGTTTACAGTGACAATTCATCGATTTTGTCCTTTGTTTGATTGCTTTACAACAGGGTGTTGTTATTGAGAACCAGAACGTGGCACGCAATTAGTGTTACCGAATAGGATACCAAAAAAGTTGACAGGTTCTTGAGTTCCAATATTTACCAGGTTTTGAAGCAAGACATTTATGTATCGCTCACCCATGTGAAATACACATTAGTCCCTCATATCATCTAGGGATGTACATTTTTCCTCCCTGGTCATGGAGGTGTACCACATTTTAAAATAGTGAAACTGATGACTTGGCTCTCATCTTTGCAGCACAAAGAACCGCAGGGCCCCACTATTGAAACAATCCTTGTTCTTCCTGGTTACACCCGAGAGATGCATGAAATGTCCATATGTGTCCGCATCAAACCGTTCTAGGTGGAAAGATCTTTTTACCAAAATACTGATTTAGAAAGACAGTTACGCGACCGCACGGAGCAGTCTTTTTAAATGGAACTGTCATGCCCCTGCCGCATACGAGTGTGTGCAGGGGCTGACAGGCATGTCGGGACCCGGAAGCACAGGGGGCAAGTGTGTGCGTGTGCATGTGTGTTGTGTGTATGCATGTGTTTTGGTTTGGGGAGTGGCGGGAGGTGTGAGGCTGCTGGCTCTGTGGGGTTGGGGGGGGTGTTTGTGGGCAGCGAAATGCCAGATTTAAGGGAAATCCCGTGGAAGATGGTGGGGGAAATTGGGGGCTGGCGGGGAGGAACAATATGGGGATTGGAGGGGGGGGGTGAATCCCCTTGAATAGTAAAAATAAAAATAAAAATGCATTTTAAAGGTCTCAGGAGAAAAAGACCTTTGGTTTTCCGATCAATCTAAAGTCGGGCATTGTAAATAGGTCTTTTTCTCTTGAGACCTTTAAAATGCTTTTTTATTTTTACTATTCAGGGTTATTCACCCCCCCCCCCCTCGCCAAGTAGAGAATTTCAGGGCCAACTCACTTCTTGCAGCCTAGTGGAAAAATATGTTTTTTGGAGTTTACAGAAGTCAGTTGGTCGTCCAGTATGCAGAGTTGCCTTGATACAGAATTCAATAGGTTGGCTATAGCTGCAACGGAGGCTCCTCTCTGGGGTAACCTGTGAAGCGTAGGACTGTTGCGAAACATGCCCTGCTGTCTGGCATGTGTGTGCAAACTTTCTCATGTTGGCCTCTGGGTACCTGCTGTTGAGGACTTTGAATTGGATTCTGTACTAGACTGGAAGCTGTCCTCATATTTACAATTTCTACAGGTGTCGAATTGTGTGCTCTCTGTGAATAGTTGCGCAAATAATATGGGTGCCCTAATTATATAGTCGGAGGACTGCCTAGGTGCTAAGTAGGAATGCTAAGTAGGAATGACTGGTGCGATATGCGCAGTTAGCTAATAACCTGTCCCAAAACTGGATAGGTTTAAGTATCACTAGCTCCCCACCCATCTTGCATCCAGCTCTCCACAAACTGTATCCGTTGGGAGCAACCTGGTAACAACCACCAAATAGCCATTAAACATACTTTACACGTACTACCTGTGTGGGTTAGTTTCTCAAACCCTTCCAGGTTTCATACTCATAAACCACGGAAACTGAGGCATATTAGTACTCTCCTGTATTCCAAAGCCAGTGCCACTGCTGCATTCTTTTCTTGTGCTACACAGCAGCCCAATTTAGAAACTCTGACCCTTAAATAGTCATATCTGGATACCACTTCGAGAGGTGCATCTTCCGTTTTCACAGACCTATGTTGTAGGGCACCGCAGAATAACTATACGCCTTTTAAAATATTTTTATTGAAGTGTACAGCAAATAATAAACTTGACTCATAATAGCAATTGATCACACACAACATAAATTCATTTGATGGAGAACTCGTGGGAGGGAAAAGGCCCCCTGTTTAAATGGCTCCAGAACTGTCCCGTGGTTTAAGTGAAACCCCTTCGCTGAGCCACCTTCTCCAAACGGCCTTAACGCCCCTGCCCCACACCCCCTTCTCTCCCTTCCATGGTGTCGGTGGGTCGAGCCACGGGGCTCCTGCACGATATGGTCGGAGGCAGGGCTGTCCTATGTTGGGTAGAGAGAATGATTGTGGGAATGCAGGGTGGTGCATTCATTGTGCGTGCTATGTGTCTCCATTCCAGAGTGTTGGGCGATATTCCATGAAGGGCAGACATTGTACCTCAATGTGTTTACGCGATTTCAACAGGACGGCCGTTAGGCCTTCTATTTCGTATATATTTAATATGCCTTGGCAAGCCATTCTCCGTGCATTGGGAGGTGGTTTTGCCTCCAGTAGAGAGTGAGATAAACTCTGGCTGCCAAAGCGAAGGTCCTCTGCATGCGCAGCAGCAGTGTGTGCTCCCCACCCTGCCCCTTTATTCCAAATAGGACCAGTGTGAGTGTTCATTCTCTGCTAGTTTTGTCTATATCTTTGATCCACCCCAGCACTTCTTTCCAGTATCAGAGTGTAGACGGACAGTCCCACCACATGTGCCAATACATGCTGATCGCACCACAGTTTCTCTAGAACAGGGGGCTAACGTTGGGGTACATTTTGGAAAGCCTTTGTGTGGTTAGGTGCTAACTATACAGGAGCCTGCCATTGTGCATCTTGTATTGTGTTGCAATGGTGGAAGACCAAACTGCTCTATAAATAGTGGGCCATAATTCAGTGTCTTCCGAAAGGCACAGGTCTGTCGACCTATGTTTTTGGGTGTTTGGGACAGGTATGTGGCCAGTGGTTAGGAGGGAGGCATAGAGTACTTAAATGAGACCCTTCGTGTCCATGTACGAGTTGAGTGCTTGTTCAAATCGGGTCAGTGGGCGACGTAGCTTATGGGCCCAGGTCTGGTCTGTCGGGACTCCTTTTAGTTTGCGGAATGTCAGCGGTCTGAGAAGCCCCTTCTCCCTTAGGTAGAATCAGGGTGTTGTATGCGATCCTGGGCCTCTTTGCCGCCCACAGGAAAGTAAGAATAGTTATTTTCACTTTGTCGTGAAAATGAGGTGGCACTAACTTCTGTAGGACATTCATTTTTATTACTGTGTGGTGAGAGAACATTAATTTCTCAGCATTTCTGTAGGTCGATCAGTGTGAACAAGTTTCCAGAGGACTAGGCTCAGTCTTCCTGCCAAGACACTGGCATAAATCTTGGCATCTACGTTTATTAATGATATGGGTCTGTAACACCCACAGCTCAATTTGTCTCTACCTTCTTTCGGGATGAGGTGGGCCGTCTTCCATGGCTCCAGGGTTTCCAGTGTTGTCGAGCAAAACTGAATCTGTCATTGGTTGGGGGGGGCATACAGTGAACCGAGTGTGACTGCCGTGTGGCTTATATTCCCGTTTACTGCCAACAGCGTCCCCTCCAATACTCTTTTGATCTGCAGTATCTCAAGGACTAATGACTTTTTAATCAGCAACCCCACTCCTGCCTTTTTTGATGAGCCTGAAGCCCACAGCGTGTACCCCCAGCCTTTTCCCTCGCAATGTTTATTCTTCCCCCATTTTGAATCATGTTTCTTGCAGGAAGTCAACATCCAGACCCGAGGTTTTAAGTTCCTGCATCACCATGGAGCGTTTCTGCAGCGAGTTCAACCCCTTAACGTTCAGGGACCCGACACTTATACTAGCATTGTACATGTTAGATTGTGTCTCCCTTCTCCAAACATTCAACAAGCCAGTCTACCATAACAAGAGCCTCGATCCAAACCCCAATCTCTGAGACGCAGCAGCACCTCAGTCCAACCCACACTCTTTGCACATTCACCCAATCTTGTGCTCCTGTTTAACTCCCAACTTACCCTTAACCCTGTCATGCCCCATCGAGTTGACTGGAAGTGGAGCGACCCTCCCATGGCGGAGACACTCAGAAATATGAGGGCCAGCCAAAAAGGGCCCCTCACCCCCCCAACAAACAACCTTATTTATGAACACCAAATAAATGACAAGAACATTCACTTGAGCATGGCCAGACAGGGGCACCAGCCATCAATTGCCAGTCAGGAGCAGGACCCTGTGTCTGGGGCCGGCCATTGCTTGACGGTGACCCTAGATTACTAGTAAGGACAAAGTCATGAAGTCATGGAGTGTTAAGCCTTTGGTATTTCCTCGAGCCCGCTGATTGACCTCTTTTAGGGTGACTGCCCCGTGTCCTGCGCCAGCGTTTCTGGGCACATCATTTGGTCCTAGGTCCCTGCTCTCCATCTTTAGTTAATTCAGGATCCCCTCTCCTTCTTCTTGGGTGGTGACCCTGTAGTAGTCTCCTTGGCATTTGAAGAGTGCGAACGGGAACCCCCAGCGATAGCGTATGCCTTTTTCTTGCAGCCACTGGGTCAGGAGGCGACATTCCCGTCTTTTGTTTAGAGTCCATGAGGAAAGGTCCTGCTATATTCGAATTTGCGACCCCTCAAAAGTGATATCCCCTTTGGCTCTAGCTCTTTGACGTATGTCCATCTTTTGTTTAAAATAGTGGCATTTTACTAGGACTGACCTGGGGTCGTTGGGCAGACCGTCTCCTCTGTGCATTCTATAGAACGCGGTCTCCGGGTCCGGTTGGTCATCAAAGAGTCCATTTACGAGAGATTTCACACATTGCTCGAAGGCAGCAATGGATTCAGCCGGTGGTTCCCTCAAGCCCATGATTCTGATGTTGGACCTCTGTTCACGGTTTTCAAGGTCATCGATCTTCAAAGCCAGGTCCCTCTCCCTCTGTTCTAGCTCTTGTAAGCCTCGTTCCATTCTCATTTCAATCAGGTCCACCGATTGCTGTTAGTTCTCAATCGTTTCAAGCTTCTCTTCGACCTTATCAACTCATCCTTGCAGGTCTGACATTGCCCCTGTTAGGCCCGTCTTTATCAATCGTATTTCCTCCAGCAGCACTCATATATCTGCCTTCATAGAGCCCTCTTTGTCATCCCCAGTCACTGGTTGGGGCACTGGTATTGGAGCCATTGTGGCCTCAGCTGTGACTCTCCAGTAGCTGGGCAGGAGTGTGGCCATGCCGGAGTCAAGCATGTGTTGTGTCAATGTGTCTACCTTTGGTCTCCGAAAGGGCCACGTGTCCTGGGGGGAGGTCCATGTGTGCCATGGGCACTGGTGGCCACCTATTTGCCACCTTCGGTCTAAATGTATGTTCCAGCATGTGGATTTGGGTCACAAGTGGGATCCGTCAGCATGTAGGGTGCAAGGCTATGGGTCTTTGTGCTGGTGTTTGGGCACGTTCGGCTGTTCATCTGTGCAGCTCATTCCCAGCTAGTGTTCCAATGGGTTTGACTTGAAGCCGGTCTTCAGGGGGATCAGGTGTCCCATTGTGGTTTGTCTTGCCGTCTTAAGCCCTCTGCCGAGTGGTGTAGATGAGGTTCCACTGTGTTGGGGTAGACCAGGGCTGATGGAGACCCCCACCTTTGCCGACCCCCACTCTGCCCTGTATTGTCTGCTGGGCTGATTAGGTGTGCTGCGGCCCATTAGTTGTGAGCACTGGGTTGCCTGAATTACCTGCTACTGGCCACTCTAGTCCATAGGTTATTTCTGCTGAGTGCTGCTAACCCGTGGAGACTCCAGTGCACTCCAGGGGCCTGCCCTAGTCTGTGCTGGAGGGAGGTGGGGGGCATCTATGGGTCTTCAGGACTATGGGCCAGAGAGCGCCGGTCCACCACCAGTGCAACGATGCAGATGGAGCGCAAACTGTGTGGTGTTGCAGTGGAGGATCGCTCGTATACTGCCCTTGTTCGCTGGCCCCCGCTCACATGCCGTCTTGCTGGTGAGGTGGCAGGGCCACCAAATCTGTTGTGGGTGCTGCTGGGGCTGCTCTGGCATGCTGGAAACCCCAGTTGTGTGCAATCACCACCGGAGCACCCCTGCAGGCCTGTTACTTGAGGCCGTCAGTCCTGGACTGAGCCACCTTGGCTGTGCGGCGGACCACTGCTGGTGCGCTATGCTCTGGCTACGAGGGTCTCACGTTCAGCTTCCGATAACTTAGTCAGGGCCTGTGTGTCTTTACAGTTCGCGATGCTCTGTCACTGTTTTCTCCAGGTTACCTGCTGCAATCTTGCTTGGACCCGGTATCCCGCATCTCCACAGCTTCTGATTGCCCCTGTCTGATTTATATTAAAATTACTTTGCCCTTAATGCCATTATTTTGGTCGGTTGTTGTCGAACAAGGGAGACTGTGGATTAGAGGACCATTCCATCCACGCCCCCTGGTGGTCTCTCGAATTTAAGTATTTGAAATTAAATGCTAAAATACAAAAAAGCACAGAGTTCTTTTAGGCTTGTTCACAGTTCTTGCACGGCAGTTGGAGTGTGTGCCAGCAAACCCGCATCATTCGCAAAGAGGAGCCAAGCATCACCTAGGCAAAAGGATGGCACGTCTGCTGCGATCTCCCTCAAATAGTGAATCAGCCCATAAATATAGAGGTAAATGTCGGAGAGCTGATATGCACCCCTGCTTTACTGCAACATTCTTTCAACCGGAAAAGCACCCATTACCTGCTTTAGAAGACCAAACTATACTGTGGTCCATTTTCACTATGCAACTCGTTGCTTGCACTCATAAGGCAGAACCTATAATGTATGCAAAGGTCTTGGAGACCCTCTACCGAGAACAAACCAAATAACGTGTTCTATGGGTAGGTTGCCACTCAGGAGGGTCTGTAACCTATGATTCAGTCAGAAGGTCCAAATATGTGCACATGTCCACAGAATCAAGCCCTCCACTGATCAGTCAACTAAAAGCCATATCCACTTTGCCTTTTTTCAAAAAAAATAATGTTTGCGAGAATGAGCAACAAAGCAGTGCTCTCTCCTTGTTGGAAACCTGGTTGGAGGGTTCGGAATGTTTGGTCCTCTTCCTCCCAAGCCTGGAATCATGGCAGAACAATGTCATACAGTTCTGAAGTAGAGTCCGGCTGGAAAATGGGTCTACAGATGGCTGGATTGGCATGCCCTCCCTTCCTACAAATGGGCACTTCAGTTGCCTGCTTACAGGTCATGTGCATACCCCTACCAATCAAACAACATCCGTCACATGGATTATAAAAGGGGTCCAATGTCCAGGAAAATATAAGGAAAAGTATCAAAGGTGTCAATTAATTATTCTTAAACTAGTAGTACAATTTCTCTCAGAGGTGTTCCAATGATAGAGGTTAGATTAGATAGCTTACCTCTTCTGCCTTAGAGAGCAGTGGCTGAGGACCGTCCCCACTCTCCAGGGTCATGATGGTTCAGCACAGGAAGGAGCCAAACAATCGCAGCACCATAAATACTCAATAAATGGAATGTCCAAGGACATGTTGTTGGTTGCTCGATAACATTGAGCTGGCCTTTTTGATGCATTGCAGGGTTTGAACTGTTTGGCTTGATGGCGTTTGGTCACAATGATCATGACCTTTAGAGAAGTATCTCCATTGACCTTGATCTGCAGTTCGGCCACCCAAAGTCTCCTCCTCTCTCCTTCTCTACTCTTGTCATCGTCCTTGTCACCACCATGTCACGATCACAAGCCTTCTGCCTCCCAACCTCTGGTTCTCAAGAGGTTTTGGCCTACAATTCCTTTTGAGTATAACCAGCATAGTCAATGGTGAGGGATCATGGGAGGAGGAGTCTAAAGAATCTGGAGAGCTGCAGGTTACAGACGCCTGCTTTACAGTCTTCAGCTCTCACCCTTTTTCCAACACCTTGACTAGAATTATTTCTGTCCATCAAAGCTCTCCTCACCTCTACCACTTCTCTCGTTAATCTTCTCTAAAGAACAACTTTTTTCCACATTCTATCACCTTCTCGAATTGCAAGTCCAATTCCCCTAGACGCTTTTGTTTGTTCCACCACTTGCCTCTCGCACATCCACCATGTCTCCATCAGCCATATTTTCCCACCCTGCCTTTTGCCTCAGCTCGGAATCCAACAGTCTGTCCCCAGTTCCTCATCTGCACATCCCTCCTCTCAAAATGCTGTCCCATCTTAAAAAATGTTCACTCCTCCCTTTGGGGATCCCTGTCTTGATTGGGAACTCCTGTGGGCAGTTGTGAAGTCCTTCAGGGATTGGTGAATTTTCCTTGAGCCGTGGCATTCTGGCTGCTCAATTAGTTTCGGCGAGCTCCTTGCATGGAATCTCAAACTAAGGATATAGTGACTGGTTACCATCTTAAAACCTGATTCTGCCTACCTGAAACAATTGCGAGGAAGGGGGCGAATCAGGCACCTGTATTTCATCGACATGTTTTTGGGTGGTATTGGGTAACTGAGTCAGCGTCTGCATGGGGTGTCATGCTCGTACGTTTGGTCTGTTTTGCTCTGTTTCTCAGCTGCCCTAGCTAAAGTAATATGGACAACATGAATGGAGCCAAACCCTCTTAAATTGAGAGGCCATGTAAGCATTCCTCCGCTTCACAGCCGTTGGGTGGTCGGACTGAGCAGGGTATCCTCTCCATACCACAACCGGGACCAGTATCATGCAGCAAGTGGTGGCACTAGTACTCTTAGTCACCGCAGCCATCACCTTAAGGCAGGAGTGTTGCTAGGTCTGGAAAAGATCCGGGCTACGCTAACGTCGGGACCGTCGAGATTAGCTAACCTTTTAGCTGTAGCCCCTGAGCTTCTATCCAGGGCTGCAACCAAAAGACCCAGGGCAAAAGCCCCCCCACAATCCCCCCTTCCCTCACCCCCTAGCAACACCTCTGCCTTAAGGGGCACGAACAGGGGAATGTGTTACAGCACCGCCAAAATGTTTCCAAATATTGGCAACATCCTGTATTCTGAATAAAATGGTAACCCACAACAACATTGGGATGTGCTGACATTGCAGCTGATGATCCAGAGCAACTATCCAAGAACATTGCTGGCTATCACAGTCAGCGTGGGAGTGAACACAGTTATCTCATTATTAATTTCTTCAGTTCATATCTTCATGACTCATACCGTTATTGGGCTAATTTGGAAATGTGTATTCTTAGCATTGATCTCACCTTTCCGACACCTTTGACATGGTTACTTTGCAGATCATAATATCGTAAGCCCTCTGGAGTGCTGTTATCCTGTGGGTGGAGTTTAATAAAATCCAGAGAATTAATGAATATGTGCACCACGCTTTATATCTTAATAACACATGGAAGTGTGCATTCTAGAATAATGGACTGAACACCTTACCTTTCTTACTTGTCCAAATGCTCACTGAATACATTTCCAAAAAAGGAAAGTCTAGCGCCGTTTGCAATTTAATGAACCATAGTGTAAACAGCATTTGGACGGTCATACGTATTTTTCTAATACAAATAGGCAGAATTATGAATATATTTTAGTAAGTCATAATGTACACTGAAACAAATGGCCTTTTTCAAAAGTTCTTGCCTGCTTGTCCAGCTTGAAAAATGCTACGTGAAACCGCTCACATATACTAATGTAGCAAAGTAGCATAGACAGTAACTACTGCAGTGTTTATTGCATCCTGTACTTGACTACATTTGTCTGTATCGCTCTATTTTGATCGACCAAATCGGCCATCTCCTTGGTCCGGTTTTTATCCTAATTTATCTCTGGTATGCACGGGACAGAGCTTTTCCAGACCGTTTATTGTTTCACCATTAGGGGGTCCTTGTCATTCAATGGTGATCGAAGCGTGTAAACAATAATTCGTTGGCCCTGGCCACAAATGCACGTCAAAGAAGAGGAAAGCATGGCCATGCCAGACTGAAGATGTGTAGGGCTCATTTCAACATGATGTTTGGGAGGGGGGTGCCCTGCTGAGAGTAAAAACAGTCTGAGGCACCCGAGAGGTGCATACATTACAATGGTGACAAAGATATGGTTAAATGCTGCTGATTATCAAAAGACAGCAAGCAGGGAGCTTTACAATGAAATGCCAGGGGAGCATGGTGAAGCGCTGATGCGGACAGCAGCCCAATTCCGGCCTCCCGATCCGGCGGCTTAATATAATAATTTTCTGTACCTCATCTTGTACCTAAAGTAGGTACTAACTTGTTAACTGTCTCTGTTGTGATTGTGGAGGAGCGGAGTGATTTAAGGCTCCTGAATCCATGCTGCGAAGTCAACAGGAAGAAGTTTAATACATCCAGAGGCACTGCCTGCAGCAGTGAGATTGCATAATGTTTCAACCTGACGCATCCTGTCAGCTGGGACGGCTGGCGTACAATGGGTGTATCCCTGTATCTAAGGAAGCAGCTTTCTCCCACAACAAAGCATGCTGATGAATTGTGTGAATGCCAAAGGAATAAAGGTACTTTTAAATACACAGGCACTTGCAACGTTAACCGTGTAGTGTTATTTTTAAGTTAATAACACGTTAGCTCAATTTACTGGAATACAACTATTTCGACACACGGTTGACCGCATTCTCAACTAATAAGTGTTTATCACTACAATTAACACGCATGAATGGAATTGTATTGCAGCTACAATTGAAAAAGACCTTTTTTTTTTCTTACAAAGTAACCTGCCTCCTCTACGGCTAAGTACTGTCTTTCTATGATAATGGTACTTCAATAAATCTTTAATGTAGCCATATAGAAAGAAAATTCTTTTGGCACAGAGTTTACTGCAACTTTAAATGAAATCAGAAATTAAAGTGGCTGGGACGGCAGGCATTTGATGTGCCCTTTATTCTATATTTAAGTGCTCTACAATTAAGATGACTATCTGACAACCTCAAGGCTATTTGATTCTGGGGCTGAAAGTGCATCTGAAACTATAGTTGCATACTCTGCAAATGTATGACTTCTAAAAAAGGGCAATCTAAAGATTTGTCACTAACTTCTACTAATAACCCCCCTAAAAGACAGAAAAGTGACTCTCCTATACCCAAAGATTACTTACAAGATCCAGTTATGCAAGCCATTCTGACTGCAATAAAGGCCCTTAAAACCTTCATGGAAGCTACAACTGCTAATTTGCAAATGCTGGACAATAAATGGTCCACCTTCGAATCGAGAATTAGCGAAGTTCAGAGAAGGGTTAGCGATGCAGAAGATGTAACTGGAAGAGTAACGATTCTCAAAAACTCAATGAACTCACGGCAGAAGCAAGCAGAGAATTCAGAAAATAGAAATAGGAGCAATAATCTGAGTTGTGGGCCTTCCAGAAAATACTGAAAAAGACAATCCCATTCAGTTTCTTTACTACATGCTTTCCTTGCTCCTAGATCTTCCTGCATCCTTGCAGCTCAATATTCAAAGAGCCCATTGCGTAGGACCCAAAATCTCTTCTCACAATGCCCCAAGAACTCTCATTTGTGCCTTACTTGAATACACTGATGTCCTACTTATTATGGATAAAGCAAAGCAAAGCAAACAAAACAACTTGTGTGGGATGGCATCAACATTTTATGGCTCCTCACCTTGACAAAAAATCAAAATGTACGCTTTTAAAAAAAAAACAGTTCCTACTTACAATTTGCCAATTTTGTTTCTGAACTAGGTCTTATTGATGCTTGTCGTCTGACTCACCCCTCTGATTTGGAATAAACCTTTTACTCCCCTTTACATAACTCCTTTTTGAGAATAGATTATGTATTTATTTCTAAATCCTTGACCAATTGTTTGCTTGATGCCAAAATCAAATGCATCACCCTGTCAGATCATGCACCTGTTCATATCCGATTATCCTACCCACAAAATGCATATAATAGCATATGGAGGTTTAATTCAGCCCTTTTGAAAGATACACATTTTACTCAGTTTATCCAACAGCACCACACTAACTTCTTTCTAGAAAACCTTAGTGCAGATACCTTAATCGCCAATAAATGGGATTGCTATAAAGCAGTTCTTAGAGGAAATATATATTTTACTGCTAATAAAAGGAAACAACTTAAACAGGAAGCAGATGACTTGGAATATAAATATAAACATTCTAACGCAGCACCTATTTTGCAGGAAATCACCAGATTTAGAATACAGTATAATGACCTGATTACACAATACTCATGTGCCAACCTCCTAAAGTACTAATCAAAGATTTATCAGTTCTCAAATAAATCGAGCAAATCTTTAGCATCTTATCTTAAACTGAAGAGGGATAAAGCCAAGTTTGCAGTCATTAGAGATCATAATGGAAATAGTCTTGACTGATCAAGGAATCCTACACGTTTTTTCCAATTTATACCAAAAACTGTATTCCTCCAAAACAATATCCACCAGTTCCCATGCTGAGGATTTTTTCAAGCATATATAGTGCATATTATATTTAAATACTAATCTCCAATCATTATATACTTTAATTTCCTCGAGTGAAATATATGCAGCTATTAAAGACCTCAAAAAAGGTAAAGCTCCTGGCCCAGGTGGCATTCCGATTGACTTTTTTTGCCCACTTTAGTGACCTTTTAGTTCCCAAGCTTAATGAACTATATGCCTCCTTCATTGATGATGAGAGCGCTATGGGTACCTTTTCGGAAGCAATGCTTATTGTATTCCCCAAACCCAACAAGGATCCTAGAATAACCCACAATTATAGACCCATCTCCTTAATCGATACTGATTGTAAAATGTTTGCCAAAATTCTAGCTAATAGACTCACCCCCTTTCTTCAAAACTTAATAAAAAATGATCAGGTAGACTATGTTAAAGGACAAATGTCATCAGCCAATATTAGACTGTTTACAGATGTCCTCAACATTATTCAGAAGTCTACCAATCAGTGCGCGGCAATGGCACATGATGCAGAAAAGACTTTCGAAAGAGTTGAGTGGAACTATATGTTTGAGGCCCTAAAATGGCATGGGATTACTGATTCTTTTATTTCTATGGTCAAAGTACTTTAACCCAAAAATTTCAGTTGTAATAAATTGTCAAATGTCCTCCTTTTTTCCCCTTTACAGAGGTACGCATCAAGGATGTCCCCTATACCCCCATTCGCTTTATTCTAACCTTGAAACCTTTCCCAGAAGCCATAAAACAGGAAGATAATATAACCAGTATCTATTATGGGGATATTCAGATTAAGACCGTGGCGTATGCAGATGATGTCTTACTGCTTCTGAATATAATGGACACCTGTATACATCATCTACACCGCATCATCACCCAATTTTCTTTAGCTTCAGGATATAAGCTTAATACTGACAAATCACAAATCCTTCCATTGAATACACATTGTACCAAACATCACTGTTCAAGCTTTGGAATGAAGTGGTGCCCCGCTGGTATCTAATATCTTGGTATTCACATATCCTCAAATAAGGATATTATCAAACAAAATAATCCAAATGTCCTAACCAGAGTAAAGCAGCTTACTAGTTTGTGGTTCCCCCTCTTTCTAAAATGGTGGGGTAGGCATGAATCTGTCAAAATGATGATCTCCTCTATCATACTTTAAACTTTATGCATGCTGCCTATTTCCTTTCCTACTTCATTTTTTAAATCTTTGGATTCATTCATTCTCAAATTCCTCTGCGGGAAAAAGAAATGTTGAATTTCACTATGTAAACACAAAGAACTCGGAGCGAATGGTGGAGTTGGTTTTCCAGATTTAAAAAAATTCCATATGGTCTTTGTGTTACGCCAAGCTCAATTATGGTTCACTCCCACCAATCCTAATACGCCCAACTGGCTCCTTTTAGAGAGAGCGATGTCCCCCCCCCCCCCTCACCCCATATCATTATGGGTTGCCCTTGCATTAAAGGAAACAATAGATTATTTTCCAGTGCCAATATTATCTCTGTCATATCTTCGATCCTATTTATTCCCTTCTATTACTAAAATGTCCCAGTTTGTCTCACACTATATATGGATGAATCCCCTGATAAAGGTTAACAAAAGAACCCTATTTTGGAAACCATGGCTCTCTCTTGGTATTAAATATGTTGGACAGCTATTCATTCAAGGTATTCAACTCACCTTAAATGAAATGAGAAACAGATATCATATACCAATGATTTTTATGCAGCAATATTTAAGTTTGATGGTATTATGGAAAAGTTTGACCTATTAATATGTCAAGCTAACATTTATCAGAATGACAGATTACAACATATGTCTAACTCAAATTTTAGAGCGTCTATGTTCTATAAGATATGGTTATCTTGCTAACTAACGAAAATCCATGGAAGTGTCAGGTGGCATGGAATGGAGACTGTTCCCTAACCGACTCCCAAAGATCATGGCCAGCTGTGTGGAGAAATATATCTAAAACAGTTGTCTCAGCAGGCTTACTCCAAACATTGTTTTTCTTCCATCATAGGGCTTTTATTACCCCACTGACTCTCTTAAAAGGTGAAATCCTACAAAATTAGAACTTTTGGAGTTGCCGTCATACTCAAGGCTCCTCCAAGCATATGATTTTTGAATGTACTCATATTAAGGTATTTTGGGAGAGGATCTGGCTAACACTCAAACGTATTTTTCATTTACAACAACATTTCTGCCCTACTTTTCTTTACTTTGGTAGTACAGTAATTCAGCCAGCAATTTACAAAATGACATGTTATTTTTTTGATCTCCTAATAGCTCTAGCCATTCAAGCTATCACCTCAAAGTGGAAAGATCTTAAGCTCCTACATTTGAAGTTTTGGTGGAACTCTTTTTGTAATATCCATAGAATGGAAAAATGCAATGCTACGTCTCCTTCTTAACAGCTGAAACATTAATTAAAATGGCAGCCATTTTAGAATGTTTTAATAACATAACCCCTAGCAGGTAGCAAAGATAGTGTTTTGCTAATGTATGATATGAGTTTATGTATATAGCACTTATACACAATGTGTTTCAAAGCGCTTAATATATCCTAGATCTACCCTCCCCTAGCGTCGTATTGTACGTGTCGGTCTTGTATGTCTTTGTGTGTTTTAAGTCTATGATGCATATGTTATAAAATTGTGAGCTTATCGTAAATTGCATTCTTATGCATTAGGATATGTAATGTTTATAATATCACTTAAGGTTATGGTGCTATTTAATCTACCTTGATTAAGTTATATGTTATATCATATGCTTATCTTTATCGGTACTTGTAACTATTAATGAACCTTATGTGCTTACTGATGTTAATAAAATATTTAAACACAAAAAAAGAACTGCCTGATTCGTGGAATTCATTGTGCCTAAAAGGGGGAACTTGCACGTGAAAACGCGCACAACCGCCCATTTGTCGACTCATGGAACACAATTACTGTGGCTTACCGGAGACTTGCGATGAATCCGCGCGGGTCCAACACGTCACTGCGACACTACGAACACCTTGCACAAGACTCTCAGCTAAGGGGCGCACTGTCTTGCACAGTCACCTAAAAAGGGGGTGTAACATGTGGAATGGGGAACAAGCGTAAATGTGGGCGTTACGTGGGAAGTACCACAGTAAAATACTCGCAACGTCCACACAAGCGCTTGCAACACGTATTAATGGAATGAAACGGGGATCACCGGCACGCGGGAAAAGACACGCTAATCCGGAAACATGTCCGCCAAGCGAAAGCTGGCGTAAGAGTCACCATGCACAAATACAATGCATAAATAGACATGCAAAACACAAACGCGCGTATACAGCTACGATGAATGTGCCATTTCTCGCAGCTGTGATTGTGGGACACCGCAGGAGGAGGAGGCTAGCTAGAGCCCGCATTCTTTTACCCAGGACCAGCCTTTTTGGGATGCCTGATGTCCAGGTCTATGGCAGGTATAGGCTCCCACCTCATATCCTAGACCTGGTCAGGGATTGGGAAGATGACCTCCCATCACCCACCCTGTGCTCCCAAGCACTCAACCCCTTGGAAAAGGATCTCAATTTACTGCATTTTTTGGCCACTGGGTAATTTCAGCGGACAACTGCCATTGTCGGGGGCATTTCACAGGCCACGCAGACACTCTGCCTACACCAGGTATTGGCAATCATGACTACACGCCCCTCAGTCCGCAGGCACATATACATGCCCAGAATACCTGCAGAAAGGCAGGCCATGGTCCAGGAATTTCACGGAGTAGCGCACTTCCCTAAAGTGCTTGGTGCCATTGATTGCACACATGTGGCCCTATGTCCACCTAGGGCCACTCAGCACATCTATCGGAATTGCAAACACTGGCATTCCATCAACGTGCAAGTTGTATGTGATGCCAAGGGAATCATTCTCTCTGTATATGCAAACTGTCCAGGTTCCACCCACGATAGCTTCATATACAGAATGTCACCCCTACAATGGGCCCTGGAAGCTGGGAGGCATGGCAACACATGGATCATTGGTGAGGAAAAATGACCCTGCAAATGCATGCATGTCTCACACAGACTAAACCACACCACTGACAAGCCATCTCACCTCCTACATGATGATGCCAATACGGAACCCCACCACACCACCCCAGGTAAGATACAACGCAGCCCATATTGCAACTAGGGGCATAGTGGAGCACACATTCGGAGTGCTTAAGTCACGCTTCCGCTCCCTTCACCACTCTGCTGGAGAGCTACTATATGCACCACCAGTAGTGTGCAGGATCATTGTGGCAGCATGTGTCCTGCACAAAGTTGCAAAATGGCGTGGCGTACCGGTGGGCATGGTGGTGCCCCCACATCTCCAACCACATGCACGGCCGCTGCACATGGGAGGGGAAAGGGCATGTGGAAAGGCTGCCCGTACCAAGCTTGTGGCGCAATTGTTCACCTAAAATCCAACCCCAGCAGAGTGAACACAAGCCTAGCACATTCCAGGTGACAATCGATGATGACAAAGGGACAATCCTCTGTCACAACCTTACCACCCTGAGAATCTGTCCTTAGAGGTGCTACATTGTGTGCATCCCTTACAACTAAAACAAAACCGATCTTGTGTGCACAAAAGGCACACATGGAAAATGCATTATGCCACCAACCCCATGCAAAAATACACATCCAAATGACGGTATGTCACCTAAAGCCTCCCAAACTACATGTTACCTGTTTGGCATGCCATGCCATGCCACGGCAAGCAACGTCAACAGTGACACATAAATGCCCAACGCATAACAGTACTGTCACAAAGCACCGAACGATAAACTGAAATAACTCACTCTCACATATCAAAACAATCATGTACACAGGAACATAAATTGGCCAGTATGACATACCCGAAAGACAGGACACAACAGTGAATATGTCTGACAGTCGCCACTCAGAACACGACAAGTGCCTCAATGTGCCCTAACTACCACATGGCACCCTTCCATTAGTAGTTTTGGCCAGCCAACTAAAGGTGGCATGTAAGCGCATACAGCAGGAAGGCCAACAATAATGGAGACGGGAAATCAAATACATGAAGATGGAACATGAACAAAGGATGTATCTCAATGTCAAAACAAAAAGGGATGACAACCATGCACTGGACAAACAATCATGAATCCTACCAGGGGTGTATACACAGTTTGGACTTGAGACTGCCCACAGATGAAACGGAACCTCAATGCCTCTGTATAAGCTACTTTCACACGCTGCACTCCTTGCAAGCCCATAGAAAGGGGAAGGAGGAGTTGCATATGTGTTTGGACCCGAAGGCACAAACAAGGAGAGTACCAACATGGGACAATCCTGTATGGGCCTATGGGCCCAGCTGGAAACCTACAGTGGATGCCCTCGGATGCCACGCAAAGCAACACACTGTGACATAAATGCACAATAAACAACAAAAATACAAAGAGAAATCAAAAATGCCCATTGCGGACCGGGACGAGGGGGGACCACCCAGGAGGGTGGAGGGGCAGGGTGCACCTCAACACCCAAATGTGTTGCTGCAGAGGAAAAAAAACCTCCTGTTACGCTCACCTGGTTCCCACAGGTACGTCGATCGGACGGGGACAGCTGCGGTCTCCACCAACGTGATGCGTAGTGCAGAGATGACACTCTGGACTGGCCCGCCTAATCTTGTCTGCTGGACTCATAGAAGTATTTGACTGCAAATGGAGAAAGGGATTTAGCCACCCATGGACTTTAGTGATGGCCCCCCAACTGTTCTCGTTCTCCCCACTAATCACCTCCGATATCCCCTCTTGGTAACCTCACCTTATGTTTTTAAATGAGCTCTCCATCCTGCAAGGCATGCAGGGGCACGTAGATACCAGTTACTTCACTGGTTTGAAGGTACTGGAGGAGTTCCGGAGGAATATTGACTCCAGTGTCTATAAAGTTCAAAGAGTTCAATATGTCCGATGTTCACTCTTGTTCCATTCCCTCGTTAGGTTGCAGCTGGGTCCAAAAGAATATTGCCTGAAGGCAGCTGATGGCGTTCAGGTAAGAGTCTGTATTACCAAACACTGTCCGGTAAAAGTTGCATGAGTTGAACTTGCTGTTTTCTCTCCCTTTATAGGTGCAGCATAGGAAGATGCGGCGAATTAAAGGATAATACCTCCGGTGGTAAAGCAGGTAAGCCTATGGTGGCAAGAGATTGTCTTTGTCGGTTTTCTCGGCTCACCTTGTTATTCCTTTAGTTTTCCCCCCAGGTGCTGGGTTTCGACGAAGAAAATGATGGAGGCAGCGCCGAGTCCAAAGATGCGGTGGACTGGTGAGTATAACTTGGCGTTGCTGCTGGCGAAGCGATGCGTGCTGAAATAATGTCCATTCCAGGCTCGGAGCTGTGCTGGGTCCGGAATCAGGTAAGGAATCAAATAATGTCTGTGATCTAACCTCTTCTCCTTTCTTTTCCTTTTGTCTAGGTGCTCCGGATTCGAGGTGGGCGTGGCAGAAGACTGGATGCTGACTTGCAGACACGGTGAGCGTTACGCTGCTGGATGCAGAATAACACGAAGCATGGGCTGCTGTTTGGGCGTGGTTTAAATAGCCTGCAAAGTAGTCCCAGGTAAGAAGTTCCCCAGAACCACACCTGAGTGAAAAATAGTCCCTTTAACAAAATAGCCCCATCCAGGCCTCATGTTGGCTTGGACTCATTTGCAGCATGGTCTGCAGAAGGTAAGTAAAGTCTATGAGCCTGGTGCCTATGGCACCAGGGCTGATTTCTATGCTGAGCCTGGCGCCTAAGGCTCCAGGACTGAATCCAAACAGCCCCCAGCCGGGGCTGTTGGGGTTTTAATAAGTTTCTGGATGCCTGCTCACGGGGCTGATGGACTCGATCCGGATGCCCGGGGGTAGGCATCATGACAGCACTCCCCCCCCCAGGCCCCTCCTAAAGTTGTTCTTCCCCTTGGCCCTGGTTTGTCTGGGAAGTCCGATGGAATTTCTTCACCAATCGAGGAGCATGAACGTGGTCACTAGGTTCCCATGACCTTTCTTGTGGTCTGTAACCCTTCCAGTCAATTAAATAAAAAAGTCTTGATTTAACCATTTTAGAGTCCAGGATGTTTTTTTACCTCCAATTCAGGTTCTCCATCTATTAGGATGAGGTCAGGTGGTTTGGTTAATCTTGTCCCGGGTTGAACTGGTTTTAGAAGTGAAACATGAAAGACAGGATGAATCCGCATATTAGAGGGTAATTCTAATTTGACGGCCACCGGGTTGATAATGGCCTTAATGGTGTAAGGTCCCAAATATCTAGGATTACAAGTCTGAGTTCCTTTCAGAGGTATATGTCTTGTAGCCAGCCAAACTTGGTCTCCAATTCGATATGGTGGGGTCTCACTTCTATGTTGATCAGCATTTTTCTTGTATTTCTCTTTTGCTTGTTTCAAATGTTTTGTTGGCTCTTTAAAAGCTTGTGTAATAGTAGAATGCAGATGAGTTACTGCCGGCATTTCTAAATGCTGGGGCGAATCGAGTTCTGAGGTTCGAGGATGATGTCCATATATGGTATAAAAGGGGCTTTGTCCGGTTCCTGAATGTACAGAGTTATTGTATGCGTATTCCGAAATCCATAAAATGTCCTTCCAATTACTTTCGGTTTGGTGGAGCATACAACGTAGGTATTGTTCAAGAGTCTGGTTGGTTCTCTCCGTCTGACCATCGGTTTGGGGATGGTGACTGGTTGATAACCTTACGTCGATTTGTGCCAATTGACAACACTTCTGCCAAAATTGCGAAAGGAACTGACTATCTCGGCCAGAGATCAATTCGGAAGGAAATCCATGTATTCGAACAATATTTTCGAGAAATTCCTTGGCCAAGATTGAAGTAGAAGGTAATCCTTTTAAAGGAATAAAGTGGGCCATCTTGGAAAAAAGATCCACAATAACTAGAATGGTGTTGAATCCATTACATGGCGGTAGATCTGTAATAAAGTCTAAAGACAAAGTGTGCCATGGTGTGGGTGGGATATCTAAAGGTTGTAAAAGACCAGCTGGTTTCTTCTTTTGACTTTTGTTCTGGACGCAGATGCCACAAGACAGTACAAATGGCATTACATCTTTTCGCTAGGTGGGCCACCAGAATTGTCTTTTAATTTTAGCTTCAGTTTTTGCAATACCTGGGTGCCCTGCCATCAGAGCTTCATAGTAATTGGAGATGACTTGTTCTTGTAGTTCCTTGTGTGGTAGAAATAGACGCCCTTGATAGTAAGGTAGGTCATTGACAACTGAATAATCTTGGCCCTTTTTAACCCAGTCATGCAGGGCTGCTGAATCGAAAAGTTATTGGATGTTTAAATGAATATCTTCTAAAGTCTGTGGAGTAGTCATCCCAAGAATTCTTTGTTCAGGAATTATAGGCACCGGTTCCGGGTTCGAATATGCTTCTCCCATCCCAATTCGGGATAAAGCGTCTGCCTTACCATTCTTACAACCTGGTCGATAAGTGATCACGAAATCAAATTCGGCAAGGAATAAGGCCCATCGAAGTTGACGCGATGATTGGGCCTTGGCTGTTTTTAAATACTGCAAGTTTCTGTGATCGGTGATTACAGTAACGGTATGCCTGGCACCGAGAAGATAATGCTGCCAAGCCTTGAAGGCGGATTTGATGGCTAACAACTCTTTATCAGTAACCGCATAGTTTAATTTGGGGGCGAGAATTTTCTGGACCAAAATGCTACTGGATGAAGTTGACCGGTTTCCGGATCCTTCTGGGACAGGACAGCCCCCATGGCTAAACTGGATGCATCAGTTTCAACTATGTATGGGAGCTCGGGCGTGGATGCTTTAAGACAGGTGCCGACGTGAATTTCAATTTCAGTTCTTGGAAGGCTTTTTCAGCCTCTTCGGTCCACAAGAAGCGTTTGTTTTTTCACAAAAGTGCTGTGATGGGGTGTACAACATATGAGAAGTCAGGAATAAATCTGCGGTAGAAATTAGCAAATCCAAGCATGCTTTGCACCCCTTTAACTAAACTGGGTGATGGCCACTTGAGAATTGCGTCCACCTTTCGAGAGTCCATTCGGACTACTTTTGGAGTCAGGATAAAACCAAGGAATTCAACTTCTGTAGCATGAAAAACACATTTTTCCAATTTTGCATATAACTTTTGCTGGCGTAGTTTCTCAAGGACTGCACAAACATGCTTAACGTGGTCTGATTCTGAGGAGGAGTACACTATAATATCGTCTATGTATACGACAACACAGACGTCAATGAGTTCACGAAGGACATTGTTCATAAAATACTGGAAGGCTTCTTGTGCATTGCACAACCCGAAGGGCATCACCTGATATTCGAATAATCTGTACTTGGTGCGAAAAGCAGTCTTCCATTCGTCGCCCTTCTTTATACGTACCAGATTATACGCCCCTCGGAGATCTAATTTAGTGTAGATGCAAGCATCCTTTACTTGGTCTAGTAGTTCGGGGATCAGAGGCAATGGATATCGGTTCTTCACTGTGATCTGGTTTAATGCGTGGTAGTCTATGCACGTTCTGAGCTCACCTTCCTTTTTGGGCACGAAGAATAAAGCTGAAGATGCGGGGGACTTAGATGGACGAATGAAGCCATTAGCAAGGTATTGGACCAAGTATTGTCATAGGTGACGGTTTTTGGGTTCCGTAAGGTGTTTGCCTGTTCTTTTTGGAAAACAACCTGGAATTCTTGATATTCCTGATGTAACTGCATGACTGGATTAGCGACTGTGGCCATGCTTTTGTTCAAGGTTTTTTCCGGGTAACAGGTGTGTGCACACTCCGGGAAGGTTACTCTCTTCTCTTGCCAATCAATACAAGGATTATGTGTTTCCAACCAACGTATCCCCAGTATTATTTGGAACTGCAGGGCTTTGATTAAGTCAAACACAATAGTCTCTCGATGCCCATCTTGACCCAACAGTGTCATCTCTGTGGTGGAATGAGTTACAGGCCCAGAGGCAATTTCAGTTCCATTGACTGTGGACCAAAGTGGTCTTTTTGCAGAGAGGTAGATTCATCCTAGAAGCCAATTCGTGGTCCACATAGTTTCCTACGGCCCCGCTATCAATGTATGCCCTAACTGCGTGCATACGTGATGGCTGCCTTGGATCAATAAGGACCATTGGTATGATTAGGTGCGAGGTCTGAGTGACCTTCTTTAAGCTCGGCAAGCGGACCTCTATGCTTGTCGGGCGTGGTCATTTCCCGAATCAGGCCCTGTTTGATTTATATCAGCAACTCCGACTACTTTCTTGGATGGTTTTATAGGGCAATCCCGTAGAAAATATCCTGAGGCCCCACAGTACAGACACAACTGCATCTGTCGTCTCCTATCTCTTTCTTTTTGAGTTAAGGGTCCCTTAACCCCCCCCCGATCTGCATTGGTTCTGATGCATCTGTTCCTTTGGGAGTAACATTGGGTTTAACCAATACCCGATTCTCGAACTTAGCTCGATCGGCTTTTCAATTCTGAAGTCAGTGGTCTAGCTGGACCACTAAGTCTATATATTCTGCGTAATCCTGTGGTGGGTTCACAACTTGGGCCAAAACATCTTTGAGTTCACCCCGAAGGCCATGATGAAATAATGTAATTCGCTTTACCTCTGGCCATCCGGTTTCCACCACCAACCTATTGAAGGTTGCGATATAAGTTAGCAGGTCCTGGTTTCCTTGTCGTAGGGATAGAAGTTCGTTATCCAGGGCCTGTTCCTGTGAATGTCTGGCGAACAGTCTTTCCATGCTCAATTGAAAACCCTGAAAATCCCGAAGAAGAAGGTCATCCTGGTTGACTAATGGAATTAACCAATCCGCTGCGCTGCCACTAAGGTATGACAGTACAAAGGCTACTTTGGCTTGGTCGTTTGGAAAAGCTTCTGGTCTGCATAAAAAGTGCGAGCGGCATTGGTTCATGAACACGGCGAACCTTTTCGGGTCCCCAGCAAAGCATTCGGGTGGAGCTAAAGGTTCCCTGGTAGAACCACTTGCACAGGGCTGCTCGATGAAACCGGGGTTGAATTCCCCCCAAGTCCAGGTAGTGGTGTTTGTCCGGCTTGTTTTTGCAGCAGTTATCTGGCAAGATCATCAGTGCGCTCCTTTGACACAATCAATTCTCTCCTGAGGGCGTTGGTGTATTGGCGCACGGAGTGCACTTCTGCCCTAAGTTCCCCTAACAATTGGGCTAGTTGGTCGGTTTCTGAGGTCTCCATTACGCCCGGGTGGGGATTTGTAGATAGGCTTCGTGTTCTGTTACGCTCACCTGGTTCCCACAGGGGCGTCGATCGGACCCGGACAGCTGCGCTCTCCACCAACGTGATGCGTAGTGCAGAGATGACAGTATCGACTGGCCCACCTAATCTTGTCTGCTGGACTCGTAGAAGTATTCTCCTGCAAGTGGAGAAAGGGATTTAGCCACCCATGGACTTTAGTGACGGCCCCTCAACTGTTCTCGTTCTCCCCACTAATCACCTCCGATATCCCCTCTTGGTAACCTCACCGTATGTTTTTAAATGATGAGCTCTCCATCCTGCACGGCATGCAGGGGCGCGTAGATACCAGTTACTTCACTGGTTTGAAGGTACTGGAGGAGTTCCGGAGGAATATTGACTCCAGTGTCTATAAAGTTCAAAGAGTTCAATATGTCCGATGTTCACTCTTGTTCCATTCCCTCGTTAGGTTGCAGCTGGGTCCAAAAGAATATTGCCTGGAGGCAGCTGATGGCGTTCAGGTAAGAGTCTGTATTACCAAACACTGTCCGGTAAAAGTTGCATGAGTTTAACTTGCTGTTTTCTCTCCCTTTATAGGTGCAGCATAGGGAGATGCGGCAATTTAAAGGATAATACCTCCGGTGGTAAAGCAGGTAAGCCTATGGTGGCAAGAGATTGTCTTTGTCGGTTTTCTCGGCTCACCTTGTTATTCCTTTAGTTTTCCCCCCAGGTGCTGGGTTTCGACGAAGAAAATGATGGAGGCAGCGCCGAGTCGAAAGATGCGGTGGACTGGTGAGTATAACGTGGCGTTGCTGCTGGCGAAGCGACGCGTGCTGAAATAATGTCCTTTCCAGGCTCGGAGTTGTGCTGGGTCCGGAATCAGGTAAGGAATCAAATAATGTCCGTGATCTAACCTCTTCTCCTTTCTTTTCCTTTTGTCTAGGAGCTCCGGATTCGAGGCGGGCGTGGCAGAAGACTGGATGCTGACTTGCAGACACGGTGAGCATTACGCTGCTGGATGCAGAATAACACGAAGCATGGGCTGCTGTTCGGGCGTGTTTTAAATAGCCTGCAAAGTAGTCCCAGGTAAGAAGTTCCCCAGAACCACACCCGAGTGAAAAATAGTCCCTGTAATAAAATAGTCCCATCCAGGCCTCATGTTGGCTTCGACTCATTTGCAGCATGGTCTGCAGAAGGTAAGTAAAGTCTATGAGTCTGGCGCCTATGGCGCCAGGACTGATTTCTATGATGAGCCTGGTGCCTAAGGAGCCAGGACTGAATCGAAACAGCCCCCAGCCGGGGCTGTTGGGGTTTTAATAAGTATCTGGATGCCTGCTCCTGGGGCTGATGGACTCGATCCAGATGCCTGGGGGTAGGCATCATGAAACCTCCATGGGTTTGTGGTCCGCACGGCCATCAGGAATTGGGAGAGCTGTCGCTGTTGTCTCCACCCTCTGGTGTAGCAATAGAAGGTGTCAGTGGTAAGCATGTAGAAAGTGAGACCTGGGTTTGGAATTGTGAGGGGCCATTGCAGTACACGGGGAACATGCCCAAGGTACAATAAAACGACATAATCCGTAAATGCAAAGTTGCGGGCTGATGGCAGTGTAAGGGCAAGTGCATGAATCAGGTGTCAAGTGTCATCAGTGGGTTGTAGGGATATAGTAAACACCCCCCAAGTGCGGGTTGTGTCTGGGGTCCAGAGCCATCATCACGGACCTAGGGAGATACCTGGCCCCAAAACAAAAGGACCATTCACACAGCCGAGTCCTGGATAAGTTGCAGAGGGAAGAGATTTGTATAGCCTGTCGCAGTAGGCCAGCATATGAATGACCAATCCCCTGGAGACAGTGAGCTGCTGGGGGAATGAGCTGAAAGGTAGGATACCTCTGGGGAGGTACAACTGTCAGGGTGACCTCTCACAGGAGAGGATGCGAGTGTGCATAGGAAGATCATCCCAGGCAATATGCCATAAGAGGTTGCAGCTGGAAGAGGGCCATGAGAGCCTGGAGAGAGGGTGACATGGAATGAATGAGCAGGAGTGATGATGAGGACTGACCCAGTGTGCAGCACATTGTCTGTATGCAGTCTATGTCAACAAGTAAATACCAGTCCGCCATGACATGGTCAACCCATGTCAGTCATGAAAATGTGGAAATCGCTGCAAAACATTCCTTACACTTCATCCAAGCAACATACACATGTCCCGGACACACATGCATCACCACTCACTGGACGATTCCTCATAAATTGGCAGGTCTCCCAACCTTTGGATCTGCTCCACATCAATGAGATCACTGACAATCTCCTCATGTGGAGTGAGTTCCTTGTCCTCTGGTTGTGTCCCACCTCCAGTCACCAGAGTAGAGGCATAGGAGGCACCCAGCTTATCCTTGGCTCTGCATCATAGGTCATTCCAACGCATCACCACCTCCTGAGCTGTGCGCCTCTCATGGCCCATGGCATTAATACGATCCTTGACGGCCTGCCAGTGGGCCATACACTGAGAAGGCATATGTGTGCTCCCTGCCCACGCAAGCATGTCATGTTTGTGCTCCAACACGTAGTCTACGAGAATGTTGAGTCCCTTATTACAGAAGCTCTTCTTCCTCGACGTGTGGTGCTCCTGTGCCGTGCCTTGGGTTGGAGCTTGTCCCGCTACTGCACGCTTTTGCTTCTTGCAAGGTCGTGCAGACCCAGAGTGGCTTGGAGCATGTGGGTCAGTAGGGGCTGGAGTACTGGTGGACTGGCCCATGGCATCAGCCACTGATGGGACAACAGTAGGCTTGCTTGCAGGTATCCGTATCAGGGTGCCCGGGACAGTAGCTTGCACCGCACGTCTCTTGCCCTTACAGACAAGGACATCTGCCCCTGAGTCACTGTGGGCCTGGGCCGGGGCCACTACAGTCCAGGCTGGCTCACCCTGAGCCTGGGTGGTGGTAGCAACAGCTGCCCCTGAAGCTTCCACACCCTGGCAGCTCTGGACAGCAGATGACACTGTTGGTCTGTGATTCTGGGTGCTGGTGCCAGTAACTTGCACTGCACATCCCTTGCCCTTAAGGACAAGGACATCTGCCCCTGAGACACTGTGGGCCTGGGCCGGGGCCACTACAGTCCGGGCTGGCTGACCCTAGCACATCTGCCCCTGCAGCTTCCACACCCTGGCAGCTCTGGACAGCAGATGACACTGCTGGCCCGGGACCACAGGTGCTGGGGATATCAGCATCAGTGGCATCTCTCGGACCCTGTTGGTTGGGGGCATAGCTATCCCTGCATGGGGCTAGATACCCCGGACACCTTGCCCACGTCACCCACCTTGCCCACATCACCCACCTCTCCCACTTTTGACTCCCTTCCCACTTGTTGCCCTCCCAGTCATAGCACTGATGGATTAGCGCAATGGGAGGTGCAGCAACAATTGTCCTGGGCAATTGGAGTGAGGGGGCAGGGTACGTGATATAATATGCACCACTGTGCTCCAGCAAGGCTCTGTGTAACCCCTAGTGAAAAAATAATGGGTCGCGTAATGCACAGGCACCCCAAAAACAAAATGTAACATGTATGCGACCCCTCAGTACGCTGTGGCACCCAGCAACACAACAAAAAATGCCTATGCGAGGAACACGTAGGGTACTATGACCTCGAAAATGGGGTACATGACACACGGGGCAAAGACAGTATGAAAAATGCGTGCATGACCCACCGTCTGCCTCGTAGAAAATAATAAAATAACACACGCATGTGCACGTAGGCAACTCCCCCGCCAAAACAAGAAGCATGCACTGTCACAGTAGTGAACAGATTACGTGTGACCCCAAAAAACTCCGAAGTCCACGCATCTGTCCCCACGAAATGCACGTACACTGCACTGTTGTCCTACGCTCACCTTTGTCCCGATACTGACTGGCAACGCCCAATGTACAGCACGTGTCACATAATTTATGCGCTTAGGGCCTTCCCTCTTATTCCATGCAAAAGCGCTCTTTCCGCACGTGCAGAGTCACTCTGTTTCTGGCTGGCCACGCGATTAACACGGGATACCCACGCTCCAGCCCAACAGCCAATTTACCTGCTTCTGAGTGCCCCGAGCTGCCTCCTACGAGTCATCTGCTGCCAGCCCACTCTAGTGCCTGCTGCCCAAGTGCCCTGCATTTTGGTGCCTGCTCTGAAGCCATTGCCAGTGCTCCTGTCGTGACCACCTCTGCTGATCCAGAAGACTCCCGGTGTGCCATACAATCACTCCACAGCCCAGCCCCAAGACCACCTTACCCACCCACACCTGCCTTGGGGGCTGCCATGTCTGACCCATCTCCAACTGAGGCAAGTGGCAACCCCCCGGCAGCGAGGCAGAGGGCTGCCAGCTTCTCAGTCAGGAACGGTGGCATCCTGGTGGAGCAAGTCCTGGGCATCATGATGCCCTCTTCCATGGATCATCGCAAGTCAGCAATGAAGGACGGAGGAAGATCTGGACGGACACAAGCGCTGGGAAGACTTCAAGTCCAGGACCCTCAACAAGGCCCGGCACCGCCTCAAGGCTGGTGATGATCGAGTGGGGCGCCGGGTCCGGTTGACCAACAATGAGATGCAGGTCCTGGAGCGCTTCTACCCAGCGCTGTACCCCCATGTCTTGGAGATGGTGCTCTGGAGTCGACTGGTAAGTGTTCATGTGTTCTTGTCCACCATAGTGCATGTGCATGTTGACGTGTGGCTCGAGCGTGCACCTTGGCCTTATGTCTTGCATGCCTCCTGTACAGATTTCTGTGTGCATGTCCCTGACAGTGCTGCATGTGAGTCCATTCAAGCGTGTGCCAGATCATTGGTGTCTGTGTTGCAATGCGTGATGTGCATGGAGATGGTGCTCTGGAGTCGACTGGTAAGTGTTCATGTGTTCTTGTCCACCATAGTGCATATGCATGTTGACATGTGGCTCGAGCGTGCACCTTGGCCTTATGTCTTGCATGCCTCCTGTACAGATATCTGTGTGCATGTCCCTGACAGTGCTGCATGTGAGTCCATTCAAGCGTGTGCCAATCAATGGTGTCTGTGTTGCAATGCGTGATGTCCACCGGCATGTAACAACGTGCACATGTTTGCATACCTGGGTCTGGACTGGGGCATGTGAGAGGTGTGACACATGGGTGCTTATGTCAAGATCATGGACATGCATGGTGTACATGTGCATGTGTCTGAGTAGTGAGTGTGTGACTGGCCAACACTCTGGGCAGTATATTACGTCAGTTCTTGATTTGTGATTGCCTCACGCTGCCAATTGTACCTCGACTGCACTTTGACGTGATGGCGCCACGGCCTGCTTCATGACTGTCAGGTGATGTATGTGAATCAGATGTGTATGACCCATGATGCGTATGAACTGGAAGCACAATTTAGAGGTGCTGCCAGTGTCTTGTCCAAGGATGTGAATGTCTGTTGTGAATGACAGAGATGATTGTGCATATGTATGAATAGTACTTCCCTGTGTGTAGTGGACGGTGATGATGGTTGTGACCACTGACAGTGCCACTGATGTACATTAGCATTGTGACAAACACACATGTTCAGTACCCTGATGTTTATGTACTATGTTTCCCTATCCACAGCGACGATGCAAGAAGAGGGCAGAGAAGGCGCTGTGGAGCACTGCAGCAGGGGTGCCTCCACCAGGCGTAGACGCAAGAACTTGTCATCCTCCCAGGTACTGTCATCTTCTGGGAGTGAGGAGACTGGTGCCGCGTCCAAGTCAACAGCCGCAGCTGCTGAGGGTACGTCCAAGAGGGTGAAGGTGGTGGAGAGCTCCTCAGCAGTGGGAGGGACAGGTGAGCGTGCGCAGGGGCAAGATACTGAGGAAGACACTGGGGAGGCATCCAGGTTGGCGGCAGAGGGAGAGGAGGAGGAGGCCCAATGAACCCAGCCCATGGGGCCTGACGGGGGTGATGACATAGGTGTGACTGGTGCAGTCCAGGATCAGGGGCCGGAGGCAGCGCAGGTCGCCGTGGAGGTGCCTGTGCCTAATCCTGTCCCTGGGACTGCTCCTGCATGTACCTGCGGGCATGCCTCAGGCCAGACCCATCTGCAGGTGGCGGATGTATCCACGCAAACGGATACACCAATACCTGCAGATGAAGCAATTTGTGACGGGGTGGAACTGTTGCTAGCCGGTATCACGAGGCGTACAGGCACCATTTGTGATGATGTGCAGGCTTCCAATCGGGGTCTTGCACATCAGCACACTGAGGTCTGTTGCCTCATTAACTGGCTAGCTCAGTTTCTGGTCACGAATTGGGTATGTGTGCTGGGCACTGCTGGGACCCCCCTTGTCGTCCTCCTGCCGTCTTCCGGCCCAGATACCACCAGGGCCCCCTGTGCACCTGTCCAAACCCGGCTGCCAGTCTGGTGGAGATCACATCCCTGCCAGAGTTGGGAGTCGAAGGAGGATCAGCAGAGGTGGTCACCATGGAGATACATCCAGTTACAGGACATGTGGCAATGGAGGAAGAGCAGGTATCAAGCAGCAGGGCACGTGCATGACGGCCCCGGGTGTTGTCATCATCACGGCGGCTGTCCTTGAGGCGCAGGCACTGGGCTAATCGGCAGCAGCAGGCTCAGCGTAGGAGGTAACAGGACTCGGGGCTTCCAATGGAAGAGAGGCAGGTATCGGCCATCGGGCAGGAGGAAAACCTGGACCTTACAACAAGGATGTCTTCCGTGTTGGAGCGTTTTGGCCAGCAGATTTGAGCAGAGTGGCAGGGGGCACGGGAGGCTAGACTCTTCATCGCCAGGGCAGAGATTACACTGCGTCGGGCAGAGAGGTGGGCGGAGGTCCTCGAGGAGACTTGCAGGGAGTTTCGGAGTAGCATGTTGGAGCCCCTGCAAGCCTTTGAGGGGAGAGCTGAGGCCTGCATAGGGGAAGTGGACGCAGTGTTTGATGATGCCCTGGCGGAGACATTGTATATAGTTCTTTAGGTGTAGGTTTAATTTATTTTTTATTTGGAGTTATTGGACTTTGCTCCACTTTGTGTGCATGGTTCCTTTCTGATTTTATACTTCTGGATTTTTGGACATGGTTTGGGACAATGGACCCTGGTTGTTTGTATATAGTTATCTTTTTTGCCGTATTTTTATTTTCACCATGAAGTAATGGTTTTCTTTTCATTTGTGTTTTCTTTTGGACCTACATTCATGGTCATGGAGCACATCTTTGATTTCATTTTTAGTTTGTTCACATCCAATTTCTTTGCTTTTTGACACTCTTTTTTATTGACTCATTTCATGGTGTTTTAATTCATTTTTTTACATGAGTATGACTTAAATACTGTTTTTAATATATATTTTTTCACAGTACCTCAAAGTGGTGTCTGGTCTGGATGGTTTAGCCCAAGTTTCACGCTTGCTTACTCTGTTCTATGTCCACAATGCTGGCCTATGCTGATCATGTGTGTGCACGCATGCATGCATGTGTCATGTTTGACTTCCAATGGCATGTGGCATGTTGTGGTGTACATGAACAATGGATGGGTGTTAAGGTGCACTTGGAGTGTGCAGCATCTGGTGGCATTTCATTTCACATCTGCTGCATTTATGTCTATCGGTCCACCGTGAGTTGAGGGTGTTCCATGAGGCGGGGCCTGCCTGCAGGTTGCCGTCACAGGTGTGGGGGGGGCATGAGTCGGGGCCTGTCTGCAGGTTGCTGTCAAAGGTGTTGGGGGGGACATGAGTCAAGGCCTGCCTGCAGGTTGCCGTGACAGGGGCTGTATTTTTTTATGAGGCGGGGTCTGCTTGCAGGTTGCCGTCACAGGTGTGGGGTTGACATGAGTCTGGGCCTGCCTGCAGGTTGCCTTGACGGGGGCTAGGGGTGTTCCATGAGGCGGGGCCTGCCTGCAGGTTGCGGTGACGGGTGCTGGGGGGTGTTCCATGAGGTGGTGCCTGCCTGCAGGTTGCTGTCACAGGTGTGGGGGGCATGAGGCAGGGCCTGCCTGTAGGTTGCCGTGACAGGGTCTGGAGGTGTTCCATGAGTTGGGGCATCCCTGGGGGGTATGGTCACGGGTGATGGGGGCCTCCCATGTGGTGTGGGCTGCCTGTGGGGTATGGTCACGGGTGATGGTGGAGCCATGTGGTGTGGGCTGCCTGTGGGCTATGGTCACGGGTGATGGTGGGGCCATGTGATGTGGGCTGCCTATGGGGTATGGTCATGGGTGATGGGGGGGGTCCCATGTGGTGTGGGCTGCCTGTGGGTTATGGTCACAGGTGATGGGGGGCCATGTGGTGTGGGCTGCCTGTGGGCGATGGTCACTGGTGATGGTGGGGCCATGTGGTGTGGGCTGCCTGTGGGGTATGCTCACGGGTGATGGTAGGGCATGTGGTGTGGGCTGCCTGCGGGGTATGGTCATGGGTGGTGGGGGGGCCTAGGTGGTGTGGGCTGCCTGCAGGGTATGGTCACGTGTGATGGGTGGGGGTCTCATGTGGTGTGGGCTGCCTGCGGGGTATGGTCATGGGTGATGGTGGGGCCATGTGGTGTGGGCTGCCTGCGGGGTTGGTCACGGCTGATGGGGGGGGGTAGAATCCCATGTGGTGTGGGCTGCCTGCAGGGTATGGTCACGGGTGATGGTGGGGCCATGTGGTGTGGGCTGCCTGCGGGGTTGGTCACGGCTGATGGGGGGGCCTCCAATGTGGTGTGGGCTGCCATTGGGCAATGGTCACTGGTGATGGTGGGGCCATGTGGTGTGGGCTGCCTGTGGGGTATGGTCACGGGTGATGGTGGGGCCATGTGGTGTGGGCTGCCTGCGGGGTATGGTCATGGGTGATGGTGGGGCCATGTGGTGTGGGCTGCCTGCGGGGTTGGTCACGGCTGATGGGGGGGGCCTCCCATGTGGTGTGGGCTGCCTGCAGGGTATGGTCGCGGGTAATGGTGAGGCCATGTGGTGTGGGCTGCCTGTGGAGTATGGTCACAGGTTATGGGGGGCCTCCCATGAGGTGTGGGCTGCCTGCGGGTATGGTCACAGGTGATGGTGGGGCCATGTGGTGTGGGCTACCTGCAGGGTATGGTCACGGGTGATGATGGGGCCATGTGGTGTGGGCTACCTGCAGGGTATGGTCATGGGTGATGGTGGGGCCATGTGGTGTGGGCAGCCTGCGGGGTATGGTCACGGGTGTTGGGGGTCCTCCCATGTGGTGTGGGCTGCCTTCGGGTATGGTCACCGGTGATGGTCAGGCCATATGGTGTGGGCTTCCTGCGGGGTATGGTCACGGGTGATGGGGGGGCTCCCCATGTTGTGTGGGCTGCCTGCGGGGTCTGGTCACAGGTGATAGTGGGGCCATCTGGTGTGGGCTGCCTGTGGGTTATGGTCACGGATGAGGGTGGGGCCATGTGGTGTGGGCTGCCTGTGGGGTATGGTCACAGGTGATGGGGTGGTCCCATGTGGTGTGGGCTGCCTGCAGGGTATGGTCACAGGTGATTGTGGAGACATCTGGTGTGGGCTGCCTGTGGGATATGGTAACGGGTGATGGTGGGGCCATGTGGTGTGGGCTGCCTGTGGGGTATGGTCACGGGTGATGGTGGGGCCATGTGGTGTGGGCTGCCTGTGGGGTATGGTCACAGGTGATGGGGTGGTCCCATGTGGTGTGGGCTGCCTGTGGGGTATGGTCACGGGTGATGGTGGGGACATCTGGTGTGGGCTGCCTGTGGGATATGGTAACGGGTGATGGTGGGGCCATGTGGTGTGGGATGCCTGTGGGGTATGGTCACGGGTGATGGTGGGTCCATGTGGTGTGGGCTGCCTGTGGGGTATGGTCTCGGGTGATGGAGGGCCTCCCATGTGGTGTGGACTGCCTTTGGGGTATGGTCACGGGTGATTGGGGGGTCCCATGTGGTGTGGGCTGCCTGCGGGTATGGTCACGGATAATTGCAGGGTCCCATGTGGTGTGGGCTGCCTTTGGGGTATGGTCACGGGTGATTGGGGGGGCCCATGTGGTGTGGGCTGCCTGCGGGAATGGTCACGGATAATTGCGGGGTCCCATGTGGTGTGGGCTGCCTGTGGGGTATGGTCACGGGTGATGGAGGGCCTCCCATGTGGTGTGGGCTGCCTGTGGGGTATGGTCACGGGTGATGGAGGGCCTCCCATGTGGTGTGGGCTGCCTTTGGGGTATGGTCACGGGTGATTGGGGGGGGGCCCATGTGGTGTGGGCTGCCTGCGGGTATGATCATGGATAATTGCCACGTCCCATGTGGTGTGGGATGCCTGTGGGGTATGTTCATGGGTGATGGTGGGGCCATGTGGCGTGGGCTGCCTGCGGGTATGGTCACGGGTGATGGGGGGTCCCATGTGGTGTAGGCTGCCTGCATGGTGTGTTTGCGGCTGATGGCTTCATGCGGCAGCATTTCCACATGATTTGGCTGGGGCGAGCAGGGTACGCGATTACGCTGGGGTGCGGACGGGGTGCGCACAGCCCTTTCAACTCAATATGGCTGGTGCGACTGGGGAAGCGATTACGCTGGGGTGCCGATGGGGTACATGCGGCCCTTTCCACGCAATTTGGCTGGTGCCACCGGGGTACATGATTACGCTGGGGCACGGAAGGGGTATGCGCTGGCCTTTCCATGTGATTTGGCTGGTGTGACCGGGGTACGCAAATTCACTGGGGTGAGGGCAGGGTACGCGTGGCCCTTTCCACTCGATTTGGCTGGTGCAAGCGGGGTACGCGCACATTTTTCCTGCGATTATGATTGGGGCTGTGATGGCGCAGGGCCTTGTGCCGTATTAGGCAGTTCACTGGCTTTTTCCTGCACTTGGAGGCGTGTTGGGGCGTTACTGGTGCTGCTTGTTGTTCATTGCGCCACGGCTACTGATGACTTGCGAATTCCATGCATACGCATGCTGTGCAATTGCTGGTTTGCACTGCGGCAGGCGTGCGCTCATTCTCGGCGTGCAGGGCTTGCGCTACCTCTGTGCTGTATTCCATGAATTGGGCCCTCAATTTCCCACTTAAGAACTCTAAACCCTTCTTTGCCAGCAATGGGGAGGAACCAGTGCTACAAAGCAATGAGGTGATAACACTTCTGCTTACTCGGAGGGAAGAGAAAATGCAGCTTGTAATGCTAGCGCTGGAAAGCACACATTTTAACCCCCAGAAAGAAAATCGAGGAACGAATACATTGCCTTGTTACATGTCTGGAATAGACCCGGGCTACGCCAATGTCGGGACTGTCGGGACTCGGGGCTAGCTAGCCTTTTGGTTGTAGCTCCTGAGATTCTATCCGGGCCTACAACCAAAAGATCAGGGGCTATAGCCTCCTTACCCCACCCCACAGCAACGCCTCTGTTTCAAACACATAAGCGTCCAGGCATGTGCAATCTGTAACATCTGTAATTTGCGTGGTTGAGGCACATTGCAGGGTGCTTTTAATAGTTTGGGCATAAGGGTTCAAATTTGTTGTGTGGATCATCAGAGGGGAAAATGCCTCCTCCACTGGCTGACCCCTAAATCATCTTGCTCCCAGGTTTCGATTTGCAACACCAATGTTATTTTCCATAGTGTTCCGAAAACAATACATGGTGCACGCGAGGAACTTGCAGTATTTATTATTTCCATCTTGATTTACATCATCTTCTCATTTTTATTGGTTGCGTTTTTATCTATTATAATATTTTTGGCTGCAGGAAATAGGCATGTGATGCTTGTAATGTGGTTGCTTGTTATACCCAGCTGTTTTTACAGTATATGTTGGCAATCAATGTGTTTTTCAGAAGCATTTTTACTGAACAATCTTTTATTGCACTTGTTTATGGAAATGTACTGAGTGGATTCTGATGATGAGGCTGGCATCATCAAGTCCAGGAATTGCAAGTACAAGAAGAAGGAATGTCTGGAGGCCACAAAAAAAGATCCCGGGACTTAGTGCTGACCGCACAGCCTGTGCTTCTGGTGCCATTCATGCTGAACTGTGCCCCTAGAAGTGGCATTCGCACACTTCAAGGAGCAATGTGTGTCTGCTGAGCAGGATGTGGAAATGATAGACTTGCAATATATTATCCAGGAACAGCCCCAACATGAAGTGCCCACGACCATGAATCTAGCATTCCAATTATTTGCACCACACTAGCAGCATGGCACGTTGGAATGGCACTGCCAGCTCTCTGGAGAATTCCACTCCTTTAACAATCATTCTAGCAATCCCAACCCTCATAGGCACCCTGCCATCCCCATCTTCAATGTTGCCCCCTGACACCTCTCATGGCCAGCCTTACAACGCCTACCCTATTGCCAGCATTGTTCACACCAGCTGCGCCCTCATCACTGCCAACCTGTCTTCTGGAGATCACCATATACTAACCCCTATTCCTGCGTACAACCTCTACCACAGTTGCCCGCATCCATGGAAGTAGAGCACTGATGCCACCTTGCCTTCCAGCTGTTATGAACGAGAATGCACAGATCATTGTTAAAATTTGGAGCCTTTCCCCACAGAAGGTGGTATACTGTTCCAACCTCTCATGCTCTTTGAACAGTATCAAGAATGGTGTAAGATAATCACCATTGATAGGTCAGACAACAAGGCGTCCCTGCTTACAATTCTGAGGGCAACCATACCATACAGGCATGTGTGCATGCATGCTTCATGGGCATCACATCCAGGTCAGATGTGAGAATAATTATTGCGTATGCGCCGCTGGCATCCTTGGCAGCCTTTGCACCCCCACTCAACTGCTCACTCTCCCATCCCCGTTTAGTCCGGCAAGTCATTTCAGCATGCATGCTTTTATTTACTGTGTAATCTGTATTTATTTATAAAGCAATACCTGAAATATCTTCATGGATTAATATATGGAAATAAAGAGCATAAAAAGGTGCATCCCTGTGGCTGGTGATATACTGGTGTGGGGGGTAGACCTGCAGGGATAATGAAAAGGTTACCCTGCAATTCTGACATCTGTGCATTGTGCCCTCTTAACCTATAGCCATCAAATGACCATGCACACATGTGCCAAAAACAAAGCATTAACAATCACACGCTACATTACCCACTATTCCCCACAACAACAGGTGACCTGACTGGTCCACCGACAAAAAGGCTGTTTCTGGCAGTTATCAGGAATTGCATGGCGATCAACCCAGGTGCCTGATTCCACCCCAAGCCATTGAGGGGACTCTGCAGCCCAGGGAAATGGTCTACCATGACTTTGGTGTCAGAGCCCTGTGCTAGCTGGACCCGATACAAAGTGGGGGTTGCAGAGTTTCCCCTCAGTCCCGTGTAGTCCCCTCCCTGTTCGTGCCCCATGTCCACATTTGATGGCTTAGCATCGGAAGAACTTGGCTATAGTCTACACCCCATCAGGTCTGTGGCAGAGTTTAGCTCAAGTAGCCCTAGTATGGTTATGCATTAGGAGAACCGTTTGGAGAAACAGGAGAATTCAGCTTGGGATCATCCCTCACAGCAGCTTCCATTTTCCAGTAAGGACCTTCAAAGATCCTTATTCACCAAGATAGAGATGGCAAGAGCCAGCAGGAAAAGCCATGCACCCCTGAGTGATTCATTGTGCCAGAGGTGATTCATATATGAAGCAAACCTGGAAAACGGGAACAGTGTGGGAAAGGTGTTCAGCATACTTTTCTGGCCCGCAGTACTAGAATGCCAGAGTGAATAATTGAGGCCATGCACCAACTGGCCTTGAAGATTTGGTTCCTGGAAATGGATGGTGAACAAGAATGTAAGGAATTTGGTATAATGTGCTGGCATGTGCCATAAGTTCATGTAAGTCAAGAGGGCCCACAAAAAGGCATGCGGGCAGGGGGAAGGTTGTGGAAACGATAAGGCTGCAGGGGTGAAGAGTGATGCGGAGGGACAGCTAGGATACACCTTCGGAGATCCCAGAAAGGAAGGCAGGACTTCCATCTGAGCCAAGATGGCTGCCAGGGTTTTAGAAGACACAGTGGGCAGAAGCAGAGAACCAGGCAAAATTAATAAGGCACCAAAAAATCTAACCCTCTGAGAGAGCCTAAAAAACAATGAGGTGGTGAACTATCAATCTCGACCTGCAGACACAGGCCAGTGAGAGGGGAGGCCCATACAAGGCTGAGTGAATCGATGGCAGAGAGAGTATCAGGCAGTCCGGAAGCGATCAAAACGTCACAGACAACAGCCAGGAGCAAGAGTGAAGTAGTCCAGTCCATGCCCTCTGGCTAGAAATATCCTATATATCCCAAAAAGACTCAGGGGAGCAACAATGCTCCTTTCCGGGGAGAGCTGAGACGTACAAGCAGATAGAGAGCCAGGGATTGCTAAAGAGTGAGCTGAGCACTATATCCCTGCATGTGAAAGGCATCATATTCCTGGGTGGGCGCCAAACTGTATACTTGAGAGAGCTGGGCACCATATACCTGAAAGGAGAGCTGGGATCCATTGCCCTGGGAGCAGGAAGAGGTGAGCTAGACAATATAACCCTAGACAGTTTACAAATAGCGAACTGAAAGCTAAATCTCTGAGATTTTGATTGTGAGAATGCATTGTTTGGGGCGCTATATCCCTGCGGCTGGGATTGTGGCAAAAAAGCATGCTTGGCACCATAGTTCTGGGACTGTGAGTGATGAGGTGTGCTGGGTGCTATATCCATGAGACTTTATCCAGAGGAGCACCAGTATCCCTATTAAATAGTAAAGACATGTTACGCTTTGCATTATCCCATCTTTGCACTTTTTCTTAAATTGTTCCAAGGTAGGAATATAATATAATTTGAAGAGAAACCATCAGTCCTCTTGTGTTTATGCCAAGCCTATACTTGCAGATAAAAAAAGAGTGGAAGCCTGAATGTTATGCCACAGTAAATTGCCAGAAAATCTACCGAACAACAAGGAGTGGCTTTCAAAACTGACTACTAATAGCAACAATGACAATGGCTCTAAATATCTGTTTACTGACTAATGTTCTAAATTCATTTAGAACATCTGAGAAACAGTCCACATGGATTTGTTCAAAACCAAACCAAAAACCTACTTCCTCGCCTCCAAGATACCCCTTTAACTTACCTCTGATCTACCTGCTAGCTAACAATTTTCCCCTCACCTCTAAAGTGCCTCTGTCCCTCACTTTCTCTGCCTCCACTCTATCTCTTCACCCATCAGGGTCACATCCCTGAGCATAGCTGGCTGTTCTGCCTACCTGCACTTAAAAACTTCATTAATCAAATTCACCCCATTGTAAGAAGCTCACTGCTTCCTGTCAAATCTGATTTCCTATCTATTGTACATCTTATGTGATCAAATGAGCATTGTTCCTCCTGTATACAAATAAAATAAATAAAATACAAATAATCGACAAGCCACATTGTACCAACACACATAAAATTGGCCCCAGTGTGTACCAGGGAGCTGTATATGGATGCAAACTAAACATGATAAAAGACATTCATTAATATAGGTAACTCGGGATAACATCACAAGTACCAATTAAATAGCTTACAAACAATCCAACTAAGGGAAAAAGCAGGAGAAATCTGGTGTTATTAAATGAAAGAGCATTATAACCAAGCTTACATTGAACATGTACAAGACAGTTATTGACTTGGGAGGATAGCTCAGGGGCAACGTGCTCGCCTTAGAAGCAAGACGACATGGAGCAACAGAGGTTTGACCCCCGGGTCCATGCTTAGAAACCTCTGGGTATTAAGCGCATTATAAATGACCTATTATATATAATATACTATTAAGTGTCTTACAAATAACCAATCATATCATATATATCATACGTGCTCCTGGCAGCAGAACTCCACCAACTGTGGTGAGCTGGAATGAGGAGTTCGACCAAGAGAAGGCATGTTTGTGGTTCTAGACTTTTATTAAACAGAAAAGGCAAACCTATATAACCCTAAATTAGAGGTGGTCTCCCTACCTCAACCAAACTAAACTCGGGCCGGTCAGGAAGTCTGTTGAGTCCAAAAGAAACAGGTACTCTCCTAGTCAAAACTCCTATTCAATCCCTGTCACTTAAACACAAATCAGTAAGCTAACAGAATAGTTATTATCCCAACCCAGGATAATGACACCCTTCTCTTGAGTAGAAGTCTCTAATAGTTCAGGTTTTCACATTTCAAAAATGCCACGGGACTAGGAGAATGTCTCCCTTGTCCTAGTTTACAGCCAGGTTTCAACATGGTTTTCCTTCAGTTACTTAGATTTTAGTTTCTTCCTCAATTCTTGAAGTTCTCACCATGGATTCTGTATTATCATCCAATAAGCACTGTCCTTCAACTTTCCACCACTGGGATGAGGGAGAGGCTCCCTGAGCTCCGTTTGACTCGTCAATGTTTTACCAATATTCTTCAAGATGCCCCACCTGGACAATTTGGAGGCTTCCTGAGTCATTCTTGATTCTTCAATACCACAGTCTTATGGAACTGGCCAGGGAGTGGTCTCAAATCTACTTCTCTCTTGTTTCACTTTCTCAAATATTCTCGGCCCCATACCGGACTTATCACTGTTCCCATTACCTTTTCTAGGAGAACCTTTGACCAGTTTCACCAGGGGTCTCGGGTTTGTTCTTCCTCTTTCTTCTTATGCCTGCTGGACTTCGTGGTCTGTTCTTGTTGGCGGTCTGGTTGTGCGTTTTGAACCAGATGGTCAACCCATTACAGGTTACACAACCACCACAGTTCCTTGTTCTTTCCATGCAATCGCCTACACGGCTCTGCAGTAGGTTAGCGTTGGCGGTCTCTGCGTAGTTCTTGGACCATGCTGTCCCCTCACAACAGGTTTTGTTACCCCCACAGTGACTCTCAACTTCAGGGTTGTCGACTCCCAGCCAACTGACGAGATGCTTTCCTCGTGTCCCTCGGTTCTTTCTCGTCACTTCACCCCGCTGCTCCGACACAGCCCTCAAACGCCCTTCTTTCCAACTCACAGGCTTTTTGGCGGCCTTCTAGCTCGCTGACTTCTCCTTCCGGATGAAGCTCTATTTCCGGAGGTTGCTCTCCTCATCCTTCTTTACTGTTTATGTTAAGTAGCTTGGACTGCCCCATCGTAACATCAGTATGATTGACAACCGCTGCTTGAACACTCTTCATGCTTTACAGTAGCATTCTTTGGTTCTTCTTCGTCCCAGTATCTATCATAGTGAGACTGTTTGACACATCAAAGTAACACATCGTCTCAGATTTCACTATAGGTAAGGAAGGGTTGGGTGTTGTCTTTGCTCTGTGAGGTTGGGAGATAAGGGGGCTGTGTTCAAGATGCACATCCTTGTCTCCAGAAAAGAAGCCCTCCCCATGAGATCCTCCTGCATGTTATCACCCCTGGGGGAGGAGGAACTATCAGTTAGGAGCCTCACCTCCCTAGCCTCATGGTAAGTGATGCCATCTGGAGGATTGTTACCCAACTCCCCTTCCTCGTGCAATATTAATGTAATTACAATTTGCTTAATTTAATGTGCACTGTTTGCATACAAGAAAGTTCAAGTATATTTGTGTAAATATCAGTAAATCGGTCCATCATTTTAAACCATTTCAGACCTGAGCCATGGAAAGAGGACCCAGCGCAGTAGAAGTGACAGCTATACTGAGCAAAGTGGTTTGATCCCACAAATAAAACATCCATAAAGTATCGAAGAAACTTTCACCGCTTCCTGCAGACATGCTGAAAATCTATACAAATTTTCATTGAAAACCTGGCATTGTGGGTCTTTTTTCAGTGGACATTATTATGATATGTTGGTTGCGTAAATAGAATTGATTCCATCCAGTGAATGCATTTCCCATCCAATTGAACTACTATAGATGTATGTGTTCGTTTTCAAAGACCTGATTGCACATTAGTTTGGACACCTTTTGGAAGCGATTGCCACAAAAATGATGACACCTCCATCTATCGGTCTATAAACACTTGTGTATAGGTGCCTTATAAATACCATATCATATCATATAGCTCCACACCTGGTGTTGCAGAGAGGAAGCCTACGTCCAGCGCCCTCATTTCTCCACTGTGGCAGCATCTTCCAATTGCTGAGACAGGCGGAATCATTTGCAGCACCGGATCATCTGCCTTTGTGAACCAACTTGTTCTCATGTATCCGCTTCTGAGCCTGTTCTTGATAAGTTTACTAGATGTCTCCATGTTGCTTGGGACACACGATTCAAGTGTTGGGTTTTGCTTTCACTTTATATTGCCTTAAATTCATTTTATTCAAATAAAATGGCCTGAGACTACAGTTTCCAGAATACAATTGCCATAGAAAGGAAAGCCCAGGACTGCGACATGCTGCTCTGGATAACAGAGTAATCTGTAAACCTCAATAAACGGGGTAGTTTGGTCAGAAATGTTATTTGCCCAATTGATCGAGAATGCATTTTAGAGCATACATCGCTTGTTCTTAAAAGAAATTTCAATGCAACTTACCCACATTTTTCTCACTTTAACACATGCAAAAAGGATGGGTTGCGTACCGTCAACTTGTGCTAATCTTATCCGTTGATCCATCGCCCTTATTTCAAGTGCCCTTGTGGCAGATCACTCACCCCTAACGCTGACATCACTAGACACTCAGGAAGAACGCCACCTATTTTAATTGCGTTAGCGGGCAGCACAGCCAAATGTACCTTATCATCACCAACGTCCTAACGTTATCTAACACAGAACAAGGACCATGAGCACACACATCCACAGCAGATGCAAAACTTTAGTTTCTTTTCACAAAAATGATAACAATTTATTTTGAAGAAAATGGCAATAGTCGGGAGTGTGATAAGTACTTTTAAATTTGACATATTGTGGAAAAGATGTAATTAAGCCATGAAATAATGGGTAACTTTTTTCAGTAGAGGTTATTGCTTGCACACATCACATGGTTCTCATTTTTTGTTTAACTGTAATCATCTAATGCTGATTCCATTCATCGATCGATTAATCCTAGTCTTTGCATTCCTCACAGAAAGTTATTATCGTACATCACTGATTTCTAATCAACACAAATGGCATTCCATTACAGAGAAGAAATGAGTGAGTTTGAATTTCAAATGCAACATGTTCACATCTGCAAGTTTTCAGAACCTATAGGCTGCCATGTTGCTCCTTATTAGTGCAACCGCAAAATGACAGATTGGTGTCTGCCGATTGTCCCACATAATGGCTATCACTAATGCGTTGTTGATGATTATTATCCAATTACGGGTCAAGAAGCCGTCGACCGGTAAACGGTACCCATGACAGGCGCACATCGGTATCATATAATTATGTAAAACCGACAATGCAAAAATACATTTCAGTACCCAATTTATAATTGTAAATATACAGTACATATTTATGTTAGCTATCAATTTAAGTTACAATTAACATGCATGATGTCTGTTATTTGCATCAAATTAAACATTAATCCATCACAACGTTATTCATGTAGCATACAGCACACTTACCATCCTCACTTGCATAAATATTAGTTAAAACTTTGCTTACATTGTGTATTGTGTTTCCATTCACTCTATGTGATGGATGGCAAATTGATTCAAAAGACACATCTCAGTAACAGAAACGTAACTTTCCTACGTGAGCTTTCAACATAGTAAATCTTATCACTTCTTTGTGGATATTCGACACATTTTGGCCTTCAAATTGTTTGTGCAGTGGATTCAAGGACAAGTAACAATGTGACCCTTCATCCAGCGATCACAGCGTGTCGGAGTGAGTTTCGTTTTGGGAAAACATTCCACAAAAATGCACAATATTAATGGCAAGTTGTGCAGTGAAAAACAACAAAATATTCCAATATCCCACATATGAAAATCTTTACTTCCATTTGAATGGTATCAATACGCCTGGTCCCACAACATTTACTTATTCTTTCAAAGATGACCCTAGGTGAGGTGCTGACAGGCTTGGATTTCCTATACTTCAATAGGGCAATGCCCGATAAAAAGCCAAAATAATAGTGTAGGGCAGTTATTTTGCCCAAAGAAGCCACTTCTTTTCTGAAATAAACAGAATTCGAATACAAAAACGGTTCATTAATATATAGAAATGACATGGATGGACTGGGAAGTGAGAGGGGCAAAGGGGCGATTTTGCACCAGGCTGGGCAGTCTGTTGCAGCCAAGGCAGCACATGCAATGAGCAAAACTAAAAATAAAAACAAAAAGTTTACATCACTTAAATTCCAGAATGCCTCAAATTAATGCAGTTTTGAAAGGCTTATTGGCTTCTGTGCATATCTATTCCAGCAATCATATTGATTTCTGCATTTCTGCATTCACACCTGGTTGTCCTCCACATTTTGGCGTCCACAGTAAGATGTAAAGGTGCAAAGGCCGCAAGCGCATGTTCATATTGCACATTGGCAAGACATATTCCTTCGCTCGTTATTTCAATGTTGGCTAATACTGTGGCACAAAAACCTTTGGTCTATTCCTATCTGCAGCCATTTATCATGATTCCTACTTTCCAGCAAGGTTAGACTTCATTTACTATATTTTTTGGTTATTTCTAAAGCGCCTATTCAAAAAATAGTTTCAAGGCACCACAAGACAAACAGGGAGGGGGGGGGGGAGAAAAAAACGATAACGGTCCTACTAGGCCTTGTGTAATTCAGATCATGCAAGAGCAGTAACAAGAAGTGCAGGGGGGAGGGAGGTGTAGGTCGGGGCAGAAGGGAAAAGGCTAGGGTGAGAGGGAGGTGTGGGGCAAGAGGGGGTATACAAGTCCAGGGGGGCGAAAGGGAAGAAGAGGGCCAATGGAACTAGGCAAGTGCTAAGGGGAGGCCAGGTGGGCAAGTTCCAGGGGAAGCTGGGACTGAGGACAACATGCAAAGCGCGAGGACGGGGGTGGACAAGTCTCGGTAGGAATTCCCACCCCGCTAGGCTTGTCAGGGGAAAGGGGGCTGGAAGGTCAAGTGTAGGCTGTAGGGGGGGGCAGCAAAACCCAGTGCTGGGGTATACTGGGCAAGGAGGGCCTGGTGCCCTGTGGAGCTCAGAAGGGACCAGGCAGCCAGTCAATGCGTAAGAGGGGGGCATTAGAAGGGGGGAATGAAGAAGTGAAAAGTTGGGTCTTGAGAATCTTCCAGAACCTAAGGAGATCAGGCAGGAGTCTAAGAGGTGTAGGGAGGCCATTACAGAGGGAGGCTTCTGCAGAGGAAAGATATCTAACCCACACTATCTACTTGGAATAGCATCAAATCTGCAGAGAATTGCAGCTAGATGAGTGGAGGTCTCCAAGAGGGAGGTATTTAGGGAAAGAATCCGATGCAGTGGGATCCCTGGCCCCAGAAAGCCTTGTGGATGATGCAGAGGGTCTTGAACGTGATCCTCGCAGCCACCGGGAGCCAGTGGAGATATTTTTAGGCTTGAAAGATGCAGTCCCTGGGCTTGAGGCCAAGGATAAGTCTTATAGTCCTATTCTGGATTAGTGAAAGTGGGCAAAGGGAGGATTTAGGTAGATTGAGGAAGAGGCTGTAGCAGTAGTCCAGCCTGGAGAGGACTAGAGTTCTGGAGACCTTTAGGTTCTGTATGTATGAGTTCATTCCAAAACAGGGCTCCACATTAGGATTGGATAAGCATGAATTACAAGCAGTGCCTGTGTATCCAGCACTAATCGGTCATCGGGAGCGCCACTAGGGAACAAGGAGCTAGTCTATATTGTTACATTAGTTGGCCTGGGGAGCCTAAAGTAGCTCCTGGTAACTGCTGGTTTTAAGCTCACCAGTCTCTTTTAAATTTGATTTGATTTGAGTGACATACTTGAAATAATCAGACTGACATTTATTGCAACATAAATCAATGATATTGATGGCAACAAATACAAAAGTCAAAGAAACATAGACCTTTTGAGGCATATCTAGTGATATTACTTTACTATTAATTATTTTACAATTACATCTCAAGTGACATAGTATTCCATTTATTGGTCAATGAAAACAGTTTCCAAATACTATGCAAAAGCTTGAAAGTGGACAGTTAAACATTGTGAAGAGAGCCACACATCATTTGAATTTTGAAGCCAACCTTTGAACAAGTTCAAGTTTGGGAGGGCAAACCTCTTTTGCAATGTTCCGTGGCATAGACTGGGCCCTGGAAACAAAATCTAGATCAATTCCATGCGTTTGCATGGCCAGCACATTCATTGTCCAATCCATCTGCTGGAAGATTGGCTTTGCCACCCACTGTTTGCTTCTTTTGGTAAACTCCTTGTTGTAACAAGGCATCCCAAGAATTCCTGCAGTTTTTGCTTGTTTCCTTCCAACATTCTGATTGTGGGCTACGTGAAAAACCAAAGGGTGTTTCAGGATCTCTCTCTCCGGTGGCCAGGGCACTGCCATCGCCTTTGGATCCAGGCCCTGGTGTAGACCGGTGTGAGAGGATCACCTGAGTGAGGGGTCCTCGGGGAGTGGTGGTGCGACAACTGATTGTGAGATGCGGTATTCCTCCTTTCCCATATCCGTGACCCATCCTATTTGTTTTAGGATCTTCCAATGTCCCAACTTCCCTTTCCTACATAAACTCTGGGCCAAGGAAGAGGGCAATTGAGAGTAAAGAGGCTAACCCTTTATATATCTAATTGGACATGTCCCGCTAATTGGGTCAGGCACTTGACTTTAATTACAAACATCGGACACCCATTAGCTCTCCAAACAAGGCAGAACATAGAGACACACTGTGAGCAAGGTGGTACACGAGAATGAGTGGAACTTCTGAGGCCAAGGAGAACCTACTGGAGCAGAGCGGCCAAAAGAGGGACGAGAGCAAAGGGTAGAGAAGCCCAAGAGATCCCTGCAGGAGATGTTGCCTTCGAAGAGCTGCGAAAGATACGTGGAGGAGGCCAAATCCCAAACAAGAAGACTGCATTGTGTTTCAAGGGGGCTAGTGACCCTCCCAGGTGAACGACAGAGTTGGGGAGGTGACGCCAAGCCTATAGTATTAACTTTGACTCATGAATTAAAACTGCAAAGACAAGAAAGGAATGCACACAGCCGGTGAGTTGGCGAGCAACATGAAAGGCTGGTGTGTTAAGGAAAGATTGAAGGAGCAACATTATGTCTCACAGTTGAAGGCTGCATGCTTGTGGATGAGACACGAAGGAGGGCAGACCTCTGGGGACCTTTAAATTACTGATAACTGCGAATCCACTGATACAGAACAGTGGAGTGCTCCGGTGAAAGGAAGTAGCCCACTCAAAAGTCTCTGAGAAAGGTGAAATGTTTTGTTATATAATGACAAAGTGAATCAATGTGTAATGACCAAGATTAACCCCAAAGGAAAAGGGAAGTGAAAAGGTGAATCTTGAACTTTTGTACTTGTAATACTGAACTACCCAGACCAAGAGACACTGGGGCAAAGAACACAAGAGTCCAAGCTGAAGGAAAAGTCGAAGTAGTCCTGCGAAGGCCTACAGTAAAAAAAAAATAAACTCTCCCATTCAAAAGTCTTTGACATCAGGAAAAGGTCCGAGCCCAACTGATGGAGACAAGAAGTGTGATAAGCTAGGGGAAAGGAACCCCTAACAAATGTGAATTAAGCTTGAGGAAGGGAACACCTGCAAGTGCTGTGATTGTGAGGATTGAGCCCGGCTGAGGGAGATCTGCGTTGAATCAGGTACATGTTGTTTGAGAGCTCCAATCCTGACAGTGGGAGACCTAGGTGAACATTTTGTTGAACTGTGAACAACTCAGAAGGTCCCCTCATGTCTCTTGAAAGAGTTTTGTCATACACAATCTTCCCAAGTGCTATGTGAGGAGAGCAGCCTTGGACCAACCATCTTTTCTTATGCTCCTGCTCCTTGCTCAATGGTCCATGTGCCCATTCATGGACGTTTTTGTTTTCTTTCCAAGAGTGTATGTTAGAAGAATGGTGCATCAATGAACGCCATTTACAGATCCATCACAAGTTTTTGATCTCCACCAAAGATGTTTGCTGATATACTGTGAGCAATTTTAAATGTTTTCTGTAGCCTTTTTTCCAGCAGCTGTAACTGTTTTCAAAATTGATTTTGCAATGTGCCATGCATCATATTGATGATTTATGTCTGGGAACTGCTCTTGCACGAACTTGGCCATTGAAATGTACTTGTTATTGGCTATCAGGTCTATTTGCATTCTTCTGGATTGCAGTAGTTGAATGGATTTAATGAAAGCATATTTTTCCATTGCAACAGAAGATGTACACTCAGATACTTGCATGATGACTGAACTCACCATTGTTTTGGTTTCCATGTCTTGGAAGTGGTAAGTGCAGTATTTAGCATAAGCAAAAATGACCTGCGAGACTGTCCATCACCAGCAAGCCAGAGCCTTTTTCCAGCAAGAGCATTGTACATTGACATCTGTCTCAGTGTCCATGACTGGCTAATAGTGGGGAACAAGAAATCCTTCTGATATTTGTAGTGTTTGCTTTTTGTAAGAAACCGGAGTCCCTCAAAGTTAGTAAAACTTGAAATTGTACTGTATGTGATCCGCTAAACAACAAGGCAGATGAACAAAGTACATTTCCAGCAGGCACTTTTCCAAGTATAGGTTGAGCAGATCATAAAAATGAGATATGGTGGTGTACACAGCTACCCTTGATTTTCAGGTTGGTGCCTTTGATTACACAAGTAAACTTCACCAATGGCTCCCCACAAATCCTCCTGTGCAATTTATGATCACATTTAGTCATTTTCATAGTCTTGATCAGGCAGCAGTCGAATACAATGTATTTTGTTTGCTTTAACAGCCAATCGTCCTGAAGTATACTGGTTTGCGATTCCATGGTGGTGGATAAGTCCACATCACAAGCACAATTATCAATCAGTAGGAAAGATGCTTCGGTTATTCCTGTGTGTGATATTTCTGATTTGTCCACATATATTGGGGAAACAGGGAACATTGTTTCCTATATAACATTTTTTTAGAGGGCGTGGCTTGTGTGAGCGTTTCTGCAAGCAATTCTGAAAAATCTTCTGCGTTGTCTATTTCTTCTGGTTAACTTTGCTGTAACAATGATCCAGGGTTACTTTCCTTGGTTCACTGCTGACATTCAATTCAAATTTCAGCCACTGGACATCTGTATCAAGACACTTAGGGGCTGATTCATGGAATTATTTGCGCCGAAAAACTGGGATTTGTGCGTCATTCTGCCTGCAAATCCCCATTTGTTAAACAAGAATTTGCGGGCAGAATGGCGCACAAATCCCAGTTTTTCAGCGCAAATAATTCCACAAATCAGCCCCTGAATCTTGCGAGGACCATGGTAAGCCTCAAAATGTAGCTGCTCCCAAGTGACAATGGTCTGGCAAGCAAAATCATTACTTGGTGTAGTTATCTGAGTCTTTATGCTCCTCTTCTTCCTAGGCGTCTAATCAATGAGAAGAAAATGCATAATTTATAGCACACATACAGAATATATAAATTACAACATGAAAATGTAATATCAAATAACTGATAAACAACTTATTTATAAAAAACCTTTTTTCCGAATTTTCCTTGCAACAGTCACATTGGATTTTCTGACCACCAGACCATGATGTAAAACAGCATTTTGAAATTGTATTAAACTTGAAATGTGCTCTTCCACTTAAAGACTCATATATACATATATAACAGAATGTCACTATGGAAAAAAGGAGAACATATAAAATATTACATCACAGTAGAATGGATGATAACTGATATTTTACAATATTGTACATATAACTCTTGTCCATGTGTCTCTTCAATTTTGACTGCTTCAGTAGTACTTTACTTTTACATAACAAATTTAAAAATCTTTGATCTCATAAAGAACATTTGGAGAAAGTTAATTTCATGATTGTTGACCTTCCACTATAAGTTAAACTATGTAAAAAGATATGGTTAATCATCTGATTAAAAATTTAAAATTAGTATTGACATAACGTCGAACACTGTGTACATGGAACATTTTCAATAGACCTATTTGAAAACTGTACCTGAAAACCTTGAGAGATGTCGCAGGGAGATGGTGTAAGATCATCCTGAAAAACATATTGTTTAAATTGTGACCCCTCTAATGCAATGTTATTTTGTTTCAACGATTCAATTTTTTTGCTAAGCATATAGTGAAAGGGTCTACGTTATTCAGTGAAAAAGTACATTTCTTTGAAGGTTTACTTTCATTGGTGCATGTGTTTCTGCAATAAATACATCAAGGTTGTTGAACAAATGCTTTGCAATTTGCTGACAGTATTGCAAATTATAAAAATAAGTTATCTCAAATGTACAAAAGATATTGTTAATCAATAACTATTAGTATAAATTAATAAATTATCACTTCTCATAGATCCTCCAGACCGGTTGCAGTGGAAGAATAGTATGTTGTTGAAGTTCCAGGCTCCCCCTATATAAAAGTAATTGTAATGATAAAGATGTAACATCTCATAAAATTACATGTACAAGATGGTGGATATTGACAAAGAAGCCTACAACCCAGTTTGTGTCAAACGCTAATACTATACATAACAATAATCAATATGTTTTAAGTCGCATCTGAAGGAATATTTTAAAATGTTTACTTGAAAGGTGAGTGAGGTTGATGTTGACTCCAGAATAGTGGTTGATGTAGCATCACGGTCCTTTAATTGATGTATATATTCATACCATTGTTCAATAGAAAATGGACATTGGTATTTTAATTTAGATAACATCGAAATCATTACAACAATTTGTTGTGCAAGTTGCTTGGCCTCACAATTAGGATGTTGGACGTGTGTATGGTTTCCTCCATGGTAACAGTCTGTAATTCTGTATATCGAGTGTTCATTTATAAGACATATTATACAGGCAAATTTAGAAAATGGTCAAATACATTTATATATTCAGCGTCCCCTACTCACCTGCGTCAACGTGTGCTGAAATTCAGTTGGAACTGCTTTGGGAAGTAATTTGCAAAGGAGTCTGGGGCAATGCTTTTTAGTGTACTATGGTTGTTCGTGCATATCTTCTGAGATGTGCATGCTGAGTCTGGAGACACCGGGTGTGGGGTGGCCATGTGGATAAGGGAGCCCATGTGAAAGAACCCTTTGTGGTGGACATGGTATTCTGAACCTTGAGCGATGCCATCTTCCTAGCCCCCTTGCGAGCTCACGCCCACAGGTGCCAACTGTGACTGATAGCGGAGGGGGATGGATGTGGATGAGGGGAGCATGATAGACCAGACGCCAATCTTTTACGATACTCTTAAATGTTTGGATGTGTTGTGTACTTAAAAAAATAATGTCTAACAACATTGTCTAATGACCTCAAGATAAGGTTCAACATAAGGTTTGTACCAGGCCTTTTTACACATGAAATTCTTGTAAATACAACACCTTTATTATTTTTCTGTGTACTTTAACGCACATGTTTAGAGCAGAGGGCAATGCAAAGGCCGGGTTACTTGACAGAAACCAGAATTTCGTCTCTGAAGCCTTTCAAATAAAATAAACTGCACACTGTGATAAAAGGAATGATTTCTTTCCGTTCAGCTTCTGCTGTGTTGTATGTAGATGCTCATGGAGCAAACAGAAGCACTGTGCATATTTATTTTCCTAGCATTTTAGAATTGTATAATTAATAAGATGGAATCAAGTTGCAATTGAACCAGTATTGTACAATTGTATTTTTCATAGTTCCTGTGCTGTGTGCATAATCATGCAGAGGCAGATTATCTTTACACTTATAATTTAATTTACACTCTAATTATAAAAAGTTTGTAAAATGATGAGCATGCATGATCTAGTTTACATCCATTCCACCTTGCGGTCAATGTGTAAATGACTATAAATGGTCAGTGGCAGCAGAGTCTTTGCTCAAGGGTGATTGTCATTACACCAATCACACGTGTTATAGCCTCTCAAATATTCAAGACTACAATTAAAACATCCAAAACCGGACCCTTCAGGAAGTGCAAGCGCTGTTCAAAAACAAACAAATGAAAGTTACATTTGTAATTGAAATAGAAACTCAGCAAAACCTGTCCCTGTGTTAATCCAGATAGGTATTTAAATGTATGTAGCGCTTCATACATGATTTGTCCAACATCTATGCACTGTGATTGTTATACCTCAGTTGATAGTCAGTTTACTGACCTCTGAAGTATGTTAGCCAATAAGATAGCTCAGCCGGTTGAGCGCTCGTTGCCGTGATCTGTAGTTTGCCGGATGGCATCCCGGCAAGACCAACTCAGCCTTTCATCCTTTCGAGGTTGATAAAAGAGTACCAACTTCGGTTGGGTGATAATTGTGATGAATATGTTCCATGTACAGTGCTTTGCTAAAAGCGCTATATAAATACCCATTTGACCATGAGATTAGGTATATAATTTAGCATGGAGTCCTTGCCTCTCTGTACTGTTGAATCATAACAAAGGCTTACCATTAGGTAGTAATAGCTCCAGGAAATTAGGACTTTAATTACAAATCAAAAGACAATTCTGCTATTGAACCTCAAAACACATAATACAATTTGTGTTTGCTTTACTATGTAATTGACTAGGTTTTTGTATTTTCAACATTTAAATATATACAGGGGAGATCAAATGGCCAGACCTTAGAGAAAAAATGAAAGGTGTATTCTGTCACAATTCAGAAAACTGCTGCATGGTAATGATTTCCAGACCGTTTTTATGCACGTCGGCTGGATGTCACATACATTTTACTCTCTTGCAAAGGAGAAAGTCATTTTTACTCTCTTGAAATCACATTTACTTAGTTTAAAAATAGGGAGTAAAATAGTCCCACTTCAAAATCCTATCTGGAGCACTGCTAACAACTGTTCAGATTAACTCATCTTTTAATTTAGTTTGATAAAGTGGATGGCAATGACACTACAAATGATACTGCTGCAGTCGAGGTACTGTGTATAAATCGACAGTATTGTCCATGGTCACTGGGGAATTCAGCACAAATGGCTTGAACCACACAGGCGGGTATAGCTCGTCAAACGCAAAAAATCCCAGTCTTTCATGAATCCACAATGCAAAGCCACGATATGCCACAAGGCTGTACCACCTGTGTAAGAGATACAGAAATAGTTTACTTGAATAAACCCAATAATTGCATTTTTTTTTGTTTGCACTACCTTGTAAAATGTAAGTCATTGTTATGCTTTAAAAAGTACCTTTTCGTGCGAAGTACTGACAGTACTTGTGATTTCAATTAGGGATCAATTAGAAATGTGAACGCACATTCCAGCAAAGACAGTTTGGGAGATACTTCCAAGTGAAAGAAACGCAATTGTTTGGACGATAAATCTAAAGATGACCACTTTGGTTTCAGATTAGAATGAGTAATGTATTATTAAATTTAACGAAAAAAAATTCCGGGAGCCATCTAGCGAAGAAGAATTGATGTAGGGAACAATATATTATGTTAGCCGTCTCGGTCGTCAAACACACAACATATATAGAGTGAACTTACTAGTTTCTTGGATTATGAGGGTGAAGCCCTGGGATCGCATCTCTCCAGCTCTGAAATCTCTCCATTGGCTCCCAATGGATGCAAGGATTAAATTCAAAACCCTCTGCATTGTCCACAAGGCTTTCTGGGGCCTGAGTCCAACATACCTTCAGTTATCCCTCTGCAAATACCTCCCATCTCGAGCACTCTGCTCCTCTACCTCTAACTCCCTCAGGGTCAGTCGTTTCTCAAAGAAATGAGCTGGGGGTAGATCTATGTCTTCGGCTGGGGCCTCCCTCTGGAACAGCCTCCCTGCCACTTTCAAACTTGAGGAGAACCATCTCCGGTTCCGGAACCACCTAAAGACCTTCCTCTTTGCTTCTGCCTTTGCCCCCCCCTCGGCTCTGCTGATTCTACTCTCCCTCGGGACCATGCACCTGGCCACCCTCTTTCCTCCGGGCCCAGGTACCTGCTCCTCTTGCCACCCGCACGCACTGCCTCCGGGCCACCCCTTGCACTGGGGTCTGTATCTGTACCCATACAGCCCCACCCCTTTTTTGTTCTTCCTGCACTTATCAGACCTACCCAGCCTGCTGCCTTAAACCCAGCACTTGCCACTTGCTGGCTGCACTCCCTCTGTTTGTTGCCTTTTTATTTAATAATGTATTATTATTTATGTTTTTGTCCTCCTTGCTCCGCATTCTCCTTTTGTTCCCCCTTCCATACACTTCTGCCTCTCTACCATGCACTTGCACGTGCTCAATGTCACTGGGCCTAGTAAGATTGTTGTTTTTGTCTCTCCTCTGCTCCACTTCCCTTGCCGCGCTCTGAAACACTTGTGTATGAGCGCGATAGAAATAAAATATCAATATCAATAACTGTAGCTTGAAGTTCGTGCATAAGGACCATCATCATTCGCAACACGGATCTTGTAAGGCAGGCAGCCCTGAAGTCATGCAGCTCAATAATGCATAGCGGTAGTGTCTTCTTCAACAATGTAGGGCAAGCAGCCAGAGTTTTCTCTGCAACAGCAGTTCTCCACCAGAGTAGACATAAGCTTACACTGATGGCAGGTACACCAGGTGGAAACGTGTTCCATGCGACTGGGTTCAGGCTCCGGTGATTGATCCTCATGACTTTCATATGATTCCACATCGTCACAAGTTTTTTCTGTTTCAAGGATTTCCTCTTCTGAAGATTCAAGCTCGTACAGGTAGAGCTGAAATGTTGCCATAGTTCCTGAATAGTGAAGAAGCACAGAATCAACAGTGAGGTAAATAAAAGCATGTTTGTTTGTATACAGTAACGAAAAGAGGTTTCCCATTAACATTGAATGTTAAAGAAAGACAAGTAAAGAAACAGCCATGTCAGAAAAACACATAATGAAAAGACAAGATTAATAGACTCAAACAGTTTACAAGGACACATGTTTAATTATGGTTAGGTAAAGACATTTATCCATAATATAAGAAATGATAAGCAACTAATGAGTTAATTCATTTTAGGTAGTATAATTACCGGTTCTCAGTGTGTCGTACTTGGCAGTTAGCTGAATAGACCAGAAACAAGTCAGGGAAGCTCGAAATAAAATAAACTGACACTAAGGAAAAAGAAACTCCAACGTTGTGTGATCGGAAAGGGGTTGTTTGAGTTTGTCGAAGAATGAGGCGTCTTGGCATTTCCATGGAGACATGTTAATAGATTGCTCACAGAGGACATTGACATGAGATGTGCATTGAGGTTGTGAAATGGGTCAGCATTAGGGGTGGGTGATCTGAATTAGTGCCACGAGGGCACTTGAACTTGGGGTAATGGATCAACGGATAAGATTAGCACAAGATGGCCGTACCTGACCTGTTGTTTTCACGTGTGTTAAAGTGAGAAAAACTCTAGTAAGTTGCATTGGATTTTTTTTAAGAACGATTGATGTATGCTCTAAAATACTTGCCCAATCGATTGGGCCAATAACATTTCTGACCAAACTACCCCTTTAAGTATAACCGCAGAGGCAGCATCAGGTCTTTGACTTTAGGATGAGAATGAATGATATGTTATGATATGATGTAGTGGGATAAATTGCCCACATTCTGAATCTCATGAAGAATTCCTGGTCAAGTTTTGCAGGATTGTGTTTAACTGTAAACAGCACCTTGTAATGCCAAAAGCGGCACATCAACTATGTGACCCACTTCCTGTGGTCTAGAAACCAACTGATGAAGAGGCTATAGTACCAACTACAAGAGAGGCCTCTAATAGCACTTCTGAAAATGGTGGTGTACTGAGGATGTTGCTGGAAATATCGCTGTCCTAGGATCAACACTTAAATGTTCCATCCACTGACAACACTACTGTAACTATTGTTGCTGCTAGAGTACCTATTCAAATGTTGTTACACTAGCTGAAATTGTTCTTAGAGCACTACCTCAAATGTTCCTGGGCAGAGGTACTCCTGCAGTGTAGTGCTAATGTTGCTGTACTGTGTATACTACTCCCAATGTTGTTTAATAGTACCACTTCAAAGGTTGTTGTGCTGTCACAATTTCTGGAAATACTGATGTACTGAAAAATGGTAATGCATTAAGAGTACCGTTGCATATTGCAAATCGTACTGTATTAATGACGGAACACACATTTTGTGTACAGATGGTGCAACTGCAGGTATTGTACCATAACTGAAAAAGTTTTGGGCTTATTGTGCTGGAAAATGTTCCATATTATCAGTGTACACATTATTTGACTGAATATAATGCATTCCATTAAACGATGTGAATTGCGAATGGCTTTTAAGTAAAATATCATGTGCACTAATGTTAAAGAGAACAAGACCAAGGGTCTCATTATGGGTTTGAGGGTATCTTGGTGGTGTATATGCAGAGATACCACCAAATGTATTTACCTTTGCCACCACTTGGTCTGGCAGAATTACCGCCAGCTTACAAGTGGTGGTATGGCAGCGTTCCCCATTTATGGAGTACATATGGCTCCATGGGGATTTCTGCAGCATTACCACTGGTGGTAATTCTGTCAAAATAGCCTTTTTGTTGGCAGCAAGATGGCAGAATTACCTGCAGCCTTTTGCTGGAGGTTATTCCTTCACCTTACCTCCAAACCCATAGTTTGGCAGTGCGGTAATACAGCAGTAATGCAGTGGTAACTCTATCACTGCTTACCACCATTTTTGGCCCCACCGCCAAACACAGAGTTTTTTTCCAAAAAGAATTTATCTCATTCAAAAGGTATTTCATATTTATGGAGCCATGTTGCATAAAGAATTTAGTAAACTGTGCACTTATATTTTAATTTGCTGCAAGGAAATGGTTGACAGAATGCATATTATAAGTTAGCTGATAGCTTTTGTAAAAAAATGTTGATAGACACTCACATTATTAGATTGGCATTACCAGTAAATTAAACAAAACGAGCATTTTCCTTTTACATGTTAGCTCGAGATTGTTAACTTAGTTTCACTCTGAAAAGGTTGTTTAACTAGAACTCAGCTTTCCAAAAACACACTCCATTGGCCATCATTGTAACTAATCCCTTAAAGATGCCAACTAGGCGACTGTGTGCACCCAGAAAAAAGGCCTGTGTAAAGCAAAAAAAAAAAGAAGCTTAATGAATACCTAATCCAGGGTTTTCGTGGACCTTTTTGTTTTACGTGCATATGGATGCCCACCCTTGTAAGAGATTGATGAGTGCAGTGTCAGTCAGTAATGGCAGCTTCAAATAGCAAATGCCTTAAACAAACCCTAATCTCCGACCTGGCAGAGGAGCAATGCCTTATCCATAGTGTGTCTGCCAAATTAAAACAAGAGTATTAAATAGACTGTTTCTTCATGGCAGCAGATGTTTCTGATGATACCAGAATCCTAGCAAAAAGTCATTTAAGCTGCATTGTACATGAATGTGCTGCACATATATGATGTGTTTTAAAGTGACAAATATGAAATACATTATTGGCTCCAACTCACCCAACCCTCATTGAACTGCACTGGCTCCTGCTGCAAGCCAGTATCATCTTCAAATCCTGCTGCATCACTTGCAAGACTGTCCCTCTGAAGTCCTGAAGCTACCTTGCTGAGAAACTCAGCACCTCCAGAGACCTAAAATCAACCTGAATTAAGGACATATGCTGACTTGAAATTCGCTGGTGCAGGAAGAAAAGAACCAGAAGATAAGCCTTCTCCTTCTATGCCCCACTGCTCTGGAACCTCCTTGATGTCAACATCAGACTCCCCCCTCACTTTTACAGTTCAGGGAGAAGCTCATGACCCTCCTCTTTTGGGAATGGCTTCTCTCTAAAATCTAGGTCCACAGACACACACCACCCCACCCCACCCTACCTGAGACTGGGTGATCTGCACACTATTGTTCCCTACCGTGGTTGCTTGTAGATGCTTTGCTGCCAAATTGCCTGCCCTCAACTACCCCTGTTTGCTCCCCACTGCCGTTTCTCTGCTTCCTTCACAATTCTTTTCCCCCTATGATTGTAAAGTGTTCCATTTCTTCCTCAAGCTAGGCTTGCACTCAATAAAATACCCTGATAATATTAATAATAAAGTGTAAAGATATATTTATTTTGACATGTTTAAATTCCAGATTCCTGTTAGTGTGATATGAATACTTTAATGCCCCCATATACAGTACCACCCCAGAATTCTGGGCAAGAAAAACAGACTGTGTATTTCTCAAAATGTTAAATATATTTTAGAGAATAGAATAACATTTTAATCAGTCTGACCTCCAGCTTTATTCCATGGAGCTCACCACACTGTTAGGCTCAAAGACTGATTGTTCAATTAAACCAATTTTGCCTTGCTATAAGAATCTTACTACTTGCTCTCACGCAAGCATTTAAAGCAATTTCATATATATACACATTTTAAAGGGTACGAGCCATTCTAAACATTTCTATTGCTACTATCTAATCAACACAATGGCCCTCATTACGACCCTGGCGGAAAGGGGTTTACACCGGCATAAACCATGGCGTACCTTTCCGCCCGACTACGAGTTCCCGTAGCGCCATGGTGATTTTTACGCCTGCTTTTTGCAGGCGGAAAAATCCATGGCGCTACGGGACTTGTCGTTAATTACGCCACCGTAATTTACGGTGGCGTAATTAACGCCTTCCCCACTCCCATTATACCCTGTGGGGCAAAAATGGGAATGGGGAAGGGTAAATGGGGATTGGGGACTTACCGCCCCGCCAAGGTCGGAATGGGGCGGTAAGTCCGCCAACCCCCATGGCGGAGTTGGCAGTTTTGCGCCATGGACCATGGTGCAAATTGCACCATGGTTCTCCGCCAGGGTCGTAATGAGGCCCAATATATTTTCATGATAACATTGCTGCTTTTCAGCCAGTGCATCTTTATGGGTTTTTCAGTGGGACCAGATCACCATATTCTAGGACATTTTTTTTCCAGTATCAAGACAATTATGGTATTCGAGAACAAATACAAACAATATTTAAAACATAGATTCCTTTTGCTCAGTTCCCCAGTATAAGTATGAGGTTGTGAATGTATATTGGCTATGTTCAGGTCATTTAAAGGTAGACAATATCCAGCTTAAATATGACTTGCACAGGTTTGAATTTGGAAACTAATAGTCTCAAGAATTTTTGCAATCTATGTATGTGTGGAACTGTCAATCTATGTCTGCCTGCATAGCTTTTAATGTGCCTGTCTCTATTTTTCAGTCTACGTGTGTTTTTGGACTGGAGATGTAATCTTCCCCAGTGAAATGTACAATGTTATAACCCCCTTGCCCTTTCACATTAAGCATTGGGTCTACGTGTGCAGATTTCTAGATAAGGGACTGCAGGGTTTTAACACTTTGCACTGGTTTCTAAGAAAAGGATGAATTCTCTGTACTAATTTTGGTTTTTACTAATATATAATTTATGCCTAGACTCACATTGGCTGTTTATTGCATTATATCAGAGGGGGCAATAGTGTTTCACGACAACATTATGACCTGTGTGAATCTGTTTCGGCACAAGCCAAGAATTCTATTTAGTATTGCTCACATTTACAGAAGCAATGAGCACACAAGTGCACCAAAGTTACATTTCATTGAATATCTCGTCCCTGGAAACAAAATGCATTGGGCCTTAAAGAAATGACATGTCACTTTATATTTAATGTGAAGTGGAGACACGGGGCATTAAATCTAACACTGCACCCGGGTCTTTGTCACTTTCACATTCCCTTTCCCATCAACACCCTGTTCCTGTAATTTTCCCATGAAAAAACTGTAGGCAATTTAGATTTCCATTTGGGGTTTCATTTACCTTTTAAATGTGGCTTCTGATTTGGGGAAAACCAACTGGGACCCTCTCTCTGAAGCTGTTGCCCTCAGCAAGTTCCCCACTCTGCTGGCTGCTTGGAACTCAGACCTGCTCACCTGTCCCTGTAAGGTCTTCTACCTCCCTCCAGCCTGTCCACAAACCAGTCTCCAAAGGTTTCAGCTCTTCCCCAGCCATCTCCACTTGTATCCAGCAAATCTTCAATGTTCATTTCCCAATATTAATTTCCACTCTCCTTATCCTATCTGTCCATGCTTATTTTATATCATTGTCTCCTCCCCTCAGTTTGTGCTTAAGGTGTGGCTTCAACAGTCTCATGACACAGATGGGAGGGGGGAAGCCCACCCCTACTGTGAAAAGGAAATTTGGTATGCCTTAACTTCTTATCAAATGTATGAGATTAATAAAACCAATATCATGTTATTCTGTCTCTGTGTGATGCACATAAGCAGAAATTCTCTATTTTTCCATTTATCTCCATATTCTTCTATTACACCGCAGGGAGATGTTAAATGTTTTAAAAGACATACCGTCTACCCAAGTCTTGCAACTAATTCTGTGTCAATCTGAGCTTGCATCTCAGAACTATGATTTTTATATTTTTTTATTTCTTAAATATTTGATTAAAATGTACACACATTACTTATCTGTTCATTTTGCAAGTGTACATTTGCTATCTTTGGCCACCTGAGGTCACTGTTGATACATCCTCAGCATCTTCTCTATTATATGAAAAAATTTACAGAATACCAGATAACAATCCTGTGACTGAAGCCTAATGGATTTTATGAGGACTGGGGTATGGTATATTTGACAGGTCTCTTTGAAATGTCTCCATGAAGCCAGTCACTTGGCAGTATTCTTGAGCATAATGTGAAAACCAGTTTAAACTTGTGCATTCAATATCATTGTGTGGCCTCTTATCTTGGGACTTGATTCCTGGATTGGGGGCTAGGCCTTAGAAAGGTTGATCTTCAAACAGCTTCAAGTAACCTCCTAGCAATAACAGGGATATATCTAGGCCTGTTTGCCCTCGGAGCGGCTCAGTCACATGCATATAAAAGATATCTCAAAATATATAAATTATAATATATTGGCATAGTTTAACTGTTATGCACACAGCCACATAAACAATGTCTTTGAATTCAGAATTGCCCCGTGATTTTGAATATATAATTCTTAGTGATGGCACCGGTGCATGTAGGGAATTGTAAGGGAAAGCCATATTTCAGTCCACTTTGAGGAGAATTCCTGAGGGGAGGGTTAACTCGCAACTAATACATCCCCTTATGAAATGCGAATATACACCGGGCTAATTGAAGCAAAGTGAATGATCCTTGTGGGGGTTAGTAAGAGAAGGGAACCTATCACTGGCTGTGTCCAATATAAAATTGCTGTGTGAAATTATGCTGCCTGGGTGTAGTTTTCTGTGTATTTAAAGTCAGACACATTGAAAAAATGATAATGTTTTGGGGAAAACAGATAAGGAAGAGACAGCTCGACAAAAGAAAAGTGAATTGGGGTTCCTCGTAGATAAAGCAGAGTCAAAATCCCATCATGACGATCTTTGCCACATGGAACTGACTTTTCCAAGAGAGAACCACATTGCCTTAGAGGAATTTCGGGGGCAGGTGCACAGACAGAAAGCAAGAGCTTGCTTAGTGGAGCTTCTGAGGGCTGGTAGATGCCCATACCGGTACCATCCTTTGAAAGACAACCCAGAAGTGAGTACAATAATCCCAGAACATTTAAACAAATGTTTTAAGAATTTACTAAATCCCTGATAGTAAGTAAAGGTATTTTGTGAGAACCCTGTTTATAAATTATGTCATTGAAAGGGGGATTAAAGTACAGGGCCTATGTGCCTTGTGATTGATAATTAAAATTGTTATCTTGGGTAGTTTCAAATTAATAAGGAATTTCTCAGGAATTTAGGACCTCTGGAGGCCTTAGGCATCCCAAATTGGAATTTGGAATGAAAAGCGATCCGTTTCGGCCCTATTCAATAAAATGATTCCTAACACCTTAAGTGCTAAGGGTGTATATGCTTGTCCTGAATTCCCATAAAGAATCATTGTAGGCCCTGCTCACTCCTCAATTTAAGTGGTTTTTAATGACCATACTGAACTGGGCTGGACGTGATTCCTAGAGAATTAGGGAGTTAAACGAGTTTGGAGGTAAAGTTGAGGATTCATTTGAAGAAAAATGCTGGAGGTAAATCCTCCACTTGACCTCCAGTAAATCTGCGGATTTACTACTTGGTATTACCACTCACAGTAAATGGACTCCAATAAATTGTGATTTACACTTCCCTACAACCATTTGCAATCCTGTGGTAGTGCCATTGGACAGAGAGTCATTAATGGTAAATGAGCGTGTGGTTAAATCGTCAGATTTACTGCTGATTTGCCACCAAACTTGTAATGAGGCCCAATGTTTCCACAAGTTTTAAATCCATCTGCACATTTCTTGATTGATTTCCCGGCATGGGGGTGTGAGAGCCAGTGCAGGAAATTCATACCATTGGGTTTCCCATTTTGTTAGGAGAATTCAAAGCATATTCACAGGATCGGTCTTCTGATTCTGGCAGATTGGCATGATTCCTATAGATTGTGTGTCCACTTTTATTCACGCAATTAAACCATGAACAATGTGTAGGTATCCATAACAATGATGGTTGCCTTGTTTTTCATTGTGTCTATAGTAGCTGATCTCCGACTTGCATACGAGAGCGTATTGTGGAGACCACAGAAGATTCACTACATGAGGCGTTGTTAAGCACGGATACCTTTGCTATTCCCAGATTCCCAAGCGTTGCACCTAATTATGCGATGAGTCATAAGAGGCTCTCGGGAAGAGCCTGCACCACAGAAGCGGTATCTGTCTGGTTCTTCCCTATGGATTCTCTGGGGCTCATTTTAAAACGAGCTGGGTGGGGAATGAAAGCATAACATTGCTTTTCCACTTTCATTTTCCACCCCAGCTAATTTTAGTACATTTTCAAGGCGTAGGAGGGCATGTAGGGTATTTTGTGGAGATTTGGGGCCTGACGATATTTTATTACCGCCGAAAAATAACTTAGCAATAATCACTCTTTGTATTCAGATTTGGCCATGTGCAACAATAATACAATGGACATGCATTATTTCAGCACCCAGACCTGCATATTTGGTATACGTGGTTGGTAGGCGCGGTTGGTGGCATTTTGGTGAGCATAATTCCCTTGTTTTATTTGTGGCCCCAATGTCCAAAATCCCTTATCTTTGCTTAGATTTTTCGTGTGATCACTAGAGAGACCTCAGACCTACATTTTAGGAAGACCACATTTTTCAGTAATAGTGATGGTGTGCCACCATGGGCGAACTCACTGACTTATTTACGACAGAGAGCTATATATGGTAGTCTTGTGGTAATTTCCACTACCTTATATACGGTAGGGAGCTATGTTCAGAGAGTCTCTCTTCCCGTTGGCTCATGTACCTCCAACAAGCTATGCTACGGTCACTCACAACTGTTCATACTGATTCTGACATGCACACATCTGTCTTAAAATGACCATTGCACTGTTTAAAAATCTCCCCACATCATCGGCATTGTAATGGTAAATATTAAATACACCACCCGTCTGTTTTCAAATATTTTTCTGTATTATAAAAGTTGCATTTAAACACGATCTCATTCTTTACAGAAATAAATAAAATGGTACAGTAAAAGCATTGTCTATGACACACTGCGAAGAGCGTGGCGGAGAACAGAACTCAAATTGCAACATTAGCATTTGATTAAGGCATGCACAGGAATCCTACACTGACTGCATATTACCGTACACACTCAGCTCCCACACTTCTCATTACCTTATCTTTTTAGTTGTTCTCTTTGGCTGTTCTCTTTGTGAATGTGGCTCCCTTGGATTGACTCCAGCAAAAAGGAACGCTTGCCTTCTCAAACCGGGGTCATTGCCTGGAATTCTCAGCTTTTGCAGATAGGAATGCCTCAGCCAGTGGAAAGGTCCTTCTTTCAGCTCTCCCCAATCTCGACTGCACAATCTTGACTGTAGCAGGACGCAGGGATCTGCATTCAGTCAGGAGTCCCACAGCCAGGTCTTCTCCCCAGTAGTGCAGAAAAATGTCTGCCTGTCTTTTTCCCCGATACTGCCCACTAAAACTTTCATCTCAGCCCTCTGTATGACGTGTCCCAATGAAATCCATCATCTCTCATCCTCCTACTCTCAACAATAGCTTCGCTTATACATTTGCAATTGTTGCAAATCTGACTTCCTTCTTCCTGCAGTTACTGTGCACAAAAACACGGAGAAGCAGACAAAGAAGAGAAGAAAAAAAAATCTGCACACACATTTAAATGGTTTTCAGAGTATGCCTAATTCTGCAGTGGAGAACACATTTCATTAGTGGGTTATGTTAAATAAGGTTTTATTAGTCAGGTTAATGGTTAATAGGTTAGCTGTTAATTTTCAAATGTGTCTCTCGCACCATAGGCATTTCAGGTGAAAAATAGTGTGCATTTTTAAATGAGCACGTGTGCTTTTAACTGTAAAAATAGATTTGCATCTTATATGTTAAAATCGTTTTTGACTGAATAGCCTGTCTTTCCTTGTTAATCTTGTAACCCATATAGCAATGCACCGCACCCTGGTGGTGGTGCTGCAAAAAAAAATGTGCTACTTGTGCAGTAGTGCTGTACTCTGTGCTGTACCATGCCAAATATCCTTACAGGCAGCAAAGCAGTTTGCATCTCTGCTTTACTTTCTTCCCGGTAGTGGGATAGTACTTATTTATACGCATGCAGGAGATTTTCATGCCGCCGTAAAACAAACGCATTCCAGTTGAATATGCCTTGGTTTCTCACCCGCTAAAGAACAGGCAGATTCCAATGGAATCCATTATAAAATGCCCCCTGCATAATTTGCAGGCAGCGTTTCCTCGCTCAGAAACTAGAGACAAAAAGTGACGCGTATAGGCGATTTCGCCTTCATTTACTCTTCACAGTTTAACTCCGCTTCGTGAGAGTTGAAAATTGCATGCATTGGATCTTCAACATGTAAGTGCAAGTGTTGGTGGGGCCCTGTATGCAATTAGCATATATTTTAAAATGAGACCGTTAGAAGAGTACTACAAATAATGCTCTACTCAGCGTAATGATACATTGTTTATTTGTCTAGGAATTGCTCTCACCCTTATTGCCATTTTGTACCAGTATAAATAACAAGTTTTACTGCTGCCAAAATAACTGCAACAGATGTTGTACTAAGAGAACCACTGCAATGCTGTTTTGCTGGGAGCTGTACTAGATTTAATGCAACAGATATTATTGCACCGGGACTGCTACTGAAGATGCTATTATATTAAGAGAACTACTGGCATGGTTGCTGCACTTCAAGTACTACTGCAAATGCTGTTTTGATATGCCAACAGGATATTTGATTACAAATGTTGAAAGTACTCCCATAAATATTGTACTCTGAGTACTCCAGCAAATTCTCAAACGAGATTGCTTGTACAGATGCTGCTGTACTGAGATTACTGCTGTAAATGGGTTTGCACACCAAACAGTTCCACACATGTTGTTGCTGTGCTTACAGGACTGCTTCAAAGCTAGAAGTACTGCCACACTAACACAAATATTACTACTACATAAAACATGTTGCCTGCGAATGTTGCTGCCCGGGAGTGTGCCTGTAGATCTTGCTCTGCTGATTCAAATGATTATTTCCTAATACTGCTTCAAATACTTCCATACTCATTTTATTACTCCAAATGTGGATCAATGGACATTGCTGCAGCGAATGTGGTTGGAGCGTGGGTGGCGCCTGCCTGTTACAACGAGGGTTTAAGCCCTACCACTTTCAGGCAAAAGTCATCCTTCAGTTGTGATGCCCAACCATGGCGTGACCAAGAGCCTGTCAACCTTGTCACCTCACAGAGGGGTGTATTTGCTTAACGTTTTAAGTGTAATCATCAACGTGACGTCAGCAGCACACGGACATTGGCAGAGGACAAAAGCCTGGCCAGCCAATATCAGAAGACCGACCTCCTTTGATGAAGCCAAAGACTTGACTGTGCTGATTGAAGGCCCACACCTCCAAGGATTAATTTATTTATTTATCATTACCGCACCCAAGCCCGCTGCCATCAGGGCACGTATAAACACGTGGACACTTCAGTTAGAGGAGACAATACATAATACGTGATTAGCATCTTTGTGACACCAAATAGCCCATGAATTGGAAAACAAGATGCCTCTTATGGGCCAAAGGAAGGCGTCATAGCGGGGTTGGACAGTGCAGTGGGTTTGATCAATGCACCCACTACCAGTTTCAAAGACTGCCATCCAGCCCCTCGCCCGCCAAAATGTTGAGGCTGGCTGCGCCCCTCGTTTGGAGTAACAGTTTTGTTTGAAAATATTTCACTGCCACTCTCATTGAGTTTTACTGCTGGAATAACTGAAAAGGTTACAGCAGTGAGGGCACCAGTGCACCTTCTGCCGGATTGCTATATAGCACGGCTGGTTTCATGGAACAGCAGAGAACCTTGTGGAGACTTATTAGTGTAGTAGCATCCCCTTGAATCGATTTTGCTGTTTACATAGAGTGTCTGCGTGGGTAAATTAAGAACAAGCACTTGACCCACAATCACATTGCTCAAGGGCCGAAGCCGCAACTAGTCCACTGCCTCCAGGTTCCAGTGTCAGCAACTTCATCTCTAGGCTCTGCTCGTGGATCCTAGTGAAACACTCTGAACATGTTGCAACTGTGGCCATCAGGCTGGAAGAGGGTTGCAGGCCTAGATGCCGTCGGTCTATGTACAGAAAATGATACAATATACAGATGGCCGCAAAGTATGTTGCTGCAGTTGGCCAACTCACAGCACCATGCCTGCGTGTGCTGCTGCTGCAGAAGGCCTCTGGTAAGAAGCGAACCCTTTGTCTCGAGGGCCTCAGATACAGTTTTAAGATATGTTGGTAACATTTAGGTCATGCATTTTACAGGCGGACAGTTGATACCATGTGAATAATTTTCTATAGAAGACAACTGTTCCGAACGTCACGAATTCGCCAGGAGCGGATGTTAAACATTCCATTATGAATGGGCCACAGTTTGCTCAGAAATGTTCAAAATTAACATTTGGCAGGTCTTAAATCTTTCGCGGCTCAGAGTGGCTTTTTTTTTTTTAACCCTTTCAGCATAGTGCAGAAATCGAAGAGGAAGGCGGACTGCTGTGGAGTAACAGGTGAGGCGCACATGCGGTTTTCAACGCTTGCGAAGGAAAGTGGTAGCACTTCTGTATCTGTGAAATAAAAATCACATTAACTAGCCCTAGACCTGTTGCAGTTTTTAAAAACATTAATTTAGCCAGAAATCTGAATGAAAGTGTGACTGCTTCCTTCTTTTTTTTTATTCAACTTATTTGTGGTCACTGAAAAGACCCCCTCCAGCCCCCCTCCACCAAGGGTTTGTTTGTAAAACTCTCACTAAAGCAGTGCAGTACAATTATGCAGGAGCATAGTTTTTTAAATTCCATCTCCTATGCAGGGGCGGACCCAGCTTCAAAATTCTCAGGGGTTGCGGGGGGAGGTGGATGGCAGTTTTGAAAGCTGGTAGTGAGTGCGAGCCATTAAACCCATTGCAATTTTGACCACCCCCCTTCCTTTGACCCGCAGATGCTGAATAGCTATTTCAGCTTCCTTTGGCCCATTAGATGCATCTTTCACCCCAACTCAGAGGCTATTAACAAAGATGCTAATAATCATAGGAGGTGTGGGCCATGAAAAAGATGAGCCCAGCAGTTAAGCCTTAAGTTTTCACACTTTTATTTTGTCAATCCTCCCTTGAAGAAACATTTGTACAGGTGCGTCTCCCTCACCTATCACTGGTCATGGGGTTAGCTGGCACCTTACTAAGGGGTTGGCTGGGGTTGATGGCATGCCAAGATGCCACCTTCACCCACTCTAATGCATACCAGTAAATCTTTTTAGCCTTTAAGGGGAGGACAAGCTTGGATGTTTTTGAGGGGTCTCCTATTGAGGTCCAGATGGCGTTTGGTTTGCTAGGAGGGTGAGAATGCATACCAAAGCGGACACCACAAGAATTGAATAGTATGCTTTTGCAGCAGGAGGACTGAAGAGGGGTTGAAGCCAGCTCATCAAACCAATTGTCTCAGATTGTTACATTGCAGGTGGAAGGGAGGGAGCATATGTTGCTAATTTAAAAGATCCAAAGCCTGATCACTGAGGATGAAATTTACACAGCATGGAACAGGCTCGCTAAGAACATATGTCTTTTTGTTTGGATTCTAAATGCACACTGCCTTCTATTTTCCCTCCTCGATCGCCTTCCCCTGCTTACTCTCTCCACTATCTTTCGCCTTCCCCTGCTTACTCTCTTCACTATCTCTAAATTCTTCACACTCCCTCCTCTGTTCTTTCTGTCACTCTGCTGTCCTATCACCTTTCTGTCTCTCGCTCCTTCGGCTGTCTGGTCTGTTTTCTTGCTCACTCTGCCATTTATCAACAGTATACAGAATTTCCATTCAATCTCAAGACATTTATTCATATCTTGTGACAGGAAGCGCCATGGGAGTGTCAATGCAATAACTTGCTTAACTCCCCGTCCTCCCCCCCAGTTACACATCTAATATATGCGGGTCAACAACAACCCTTGTCAGGCCTACACAACCTACTATCAAGTAATTCCAGCTATCCATCTAAGTTACCCCTATCAAGCAGGGACACATATGAGTAACCAACCGTTTGTGAATTCAAAGGGGCCTGTCATCCAGCAAGGTTGCCAATTTCATTCTATTGGCCATATGTACATTGGCATATGTCAATTCTAGTCGTATGAACACCAATGACTCCGCTCTGGCGCATTTCAGCAAGTCTCCCTTCCAGTCAGCGATTTTGGTGCAGGAGCATATTGCGTCCTATTGTTTGTGCTTGAAGGGCATCCCTGTATCCCACTCCACTTTTTATTTTGAGGTCTGGCTTTGCCACTTTACCTAGTAAGCGATTATTAATGTTGGCGATGCATTCTTGATTATTGTTTGCTATAATTCCCTTACGATTTAGTGTCTTTTGTCTTTGCCGTTCCTTCCTTTTCCTTTTCTATCACTCCTTTCGTCCCATCTTGACCATACATTTTGTTTAGTTTCTTGCCTTTGCCCCTACCATCCTCTCTGCTGTCCTTCTCATGCAGTCCCTTGGTTCTCCCCGACTTCCAATCTGTCTCTTCACTCACTATTTCAGTCACTTTGATCAACCCCCCTCACATTCTTTCTTACCATCTCTCATGTTCTTTCTCTTTCACTTCCTTTTGTTCTTTCTCTTTCCTCCCACCCATTCTGTTTGCTTTCTCCTCCTTTTGTTCTGCTTTATTTTCACCTCATGGTTTGTATTGTCTCTATACCCCCTTCTCCAGAGCTCTGAAGTTGCCACATGCCATCCATGAGTAGGTCACCCAGTCCTGGTGTTTCCTTCCCAGCAAGATTAATGGTCCCAGTATGCAAGGAATACAGCCTGGATTGGATGACCCAGTTATATACCACACACACAAACTCTATAGCTCTGCGTATCTCTGGTGTGCTGGTCTCTTGCACCCTCCCTATGTAACCGTCTTCTATATACCTCTTTCTTTCTCTTTCCCTTCATCTACCCTCCACTCATTCAATCTCTTGCCTCTCTCACACTCAAATTCTCTTGCCTTGTTTTCGCTCCTACTCATTAAATCGCCTCTATCATTATTAATTTCCCACCTGTTCAGTTTCATCTGGCTCTCTATGTCTCTCCCTCTCTCTCTCATCCTGTTTCTCGCCATTGCCCCCCCCTCTTTCTCCCCTATCCTTTGCCCCTTTCATGTCTGTGGCTATCACTCTTCACCCCTTCCATGCTTCGCCCTTCACCTCTGCAAAGGTTACTGATGCCTTTGTGCGTTTACTTTTATCCTGCTCTTTTATCTCCCCCGGCCACTTTCCAATTTGTTGCCTCTCCTTTTAGCTTTTTTCCTCTGTTCAACAGCCACAATTGTCGCAGCATGCCCCTCTTTCAGGTGACTCTGCTACTAACTACAGTAACCGAGAAATAAACACAGCCTGAAACTTTCTTTCAGACTGTGCTTACTTCCATTAATATTCCCCTTTCCTGCACTGAGCCTTGGGCTCAGTTGAAATGCAGATAAAGCTAAATAGGTTTGATGGTGCTTCACGCTGTGGGGTTCAAATCCCTCCCCAGGGGAGCAAGCGCCACAGTTTTAAGACCACTGGGGAGTTAACTGATATTACCTCAGCAGGCCTTTGTCCTCTGCCAAAGTGTTTGCTGCTGCCATGATATGATATGGCATTTGTAACGCGCCTATACACAAGTGTTTCAAGGCGTGACTAGGCAAAGGAGGGGTACAGAGGGAGGTCAGAGAGAACAATCTTACTAGGCCAAGTGACATTGAGATCGTGCAAGTGAGGGGGAGGGGAAAAGTGCCAGGGCAAAGGGGAGGGGGCAGTGCAGTACATGATATGATGTGATATGGCATTCATAACGCACCTATACACAAGTGTTTCAAGGCGCAACGAGACAAGGGAGGGGCAACAAAAGGAACGACAGACAATGATGTTACTGGGCCAGGTGTCATTCAGTTCGCGTAAGTGCATGGGAAGGGGGAAAGGGGAAAAGTGTGAAGGGTAAAGGGAGAGGGGAAAGTGCAGTACAAGGGGTAGTAGAATAAATAAGATAATAAAACAGCCAGATGGTGGCAAGTGCAAGTTAAGTGCAGACAAAAGTGCTGGTAGGGGGACTGTAGGGAGACAGAAACAGTCCCTAGGTACAAGGGTTGCCAGGGAGGCAGTGCAGGTGTGCAACTGGCGGTGCCTGCGCCCGAGATCAGACAGGGTGGCTAGGTAGTTGTGACCAGTGCAGTTTCAGCCAGGAATTCAGCAGGGGAGAGAGGGAGAGAAAGCAGAAGCAAAGAGGAAGGTTTTGAGGTGCTTACGGAACCGGAGATGGTTCTCCTCAAGTTTCAGGGAGGCAGGAAGGCTGTTCCAGAGGGAGGACCCTGCCAAAGAGAGAGATCTACCACCAACTTGTTGCTTAGAAAAGCGACTGACCCTGAGGGAGTTGGAGGCGGATGAGCGAAGAGCTCGAGAAGGAAGATATTTGGGAAGAGAGAGTTGAAGGTATTTCAGCCCCAGGCCCCAGAAGGCCTTGTGGACAATGCAGAGGGTTTTGAACTTAATCCTCGCAGCCACTGGGAGCCAGTGCAGAGATTTCAGTCCTGGAGAGATACGTTCCCTGGGCTTGAGGCCAAGGACAAGTCTTGCAGTCCTATTCTGAATAGGTTGCAGAGGGCAGAGAGTAGAGGCAGGCAGATTTAAATAGAGGCTGTTACAATAGTCCAGCCTAGAGAGAACCAGGACTCTGGAGATGGTGAGCTTCTGGGGGAAGGAGAGGAAAGGAAGAATACCTCTGAGGAGGTGCAGCTGGAAGTGTGACTTCTTAGAGACGTCAGAGATGTGAGGTGAGAAGGATAGTGTGGAATCGAAGATGACCCCAAGGTTTTTAGCCTTGCAGGTGGGAACAGGAAGTGAGCCAAGAGAGGCTGGCCAGAGAGCTACAGGGAAGGAGGGAGTGGGTGTGCCAATGAGTAGAATCTCAGTCTTACTGGCATTAAGGCAGAGGTCATTGGCGGCACATCAATCCTGGATATCAGACAGACAGTCAGAGATGAGGGAAGGGGAGGAGGAGGCCGAGGGTAGCCTGAAAATGAGCTGTGTATCATCCGCATAGAACTGAAAGTTGGGGCAGCGAGCGGCAATGCGGTGGGCAAGGAGTGCCAGGAACTGGTTGAACACCCAGGGAGAGAGGTTAGATCCCTGGGGGACACCACAGGTAGAGAAAAAGATATCGGAGAGGAAGGACCCAAGATGGACCTGGGAGAGTCCGTCAGAGAGGAAAGAAGTCATCCGTGCCAGAGCCTGATCGGTGATACCCAGGTTATCACGGAGACGGTTGAGCAGGATGGCATGGTTGACAGTGTCAAAGGCAGAAGAGAGATCAAGCAAGATGAGGACGCAAGGGGTATTGGAGTCAATGTTGGAGAGCAGGTCTTCACGGATGTTCAGGAGAGCAGTTTCCGTGCTTCTTGCAGCTCTGAAGCCAGACTGATGGTCATGAAGACAACCAACAGATTTGGTGTGAAGATTTAACTGGGAGATGGCCAGTTTCTCCAGGAGCTTGCCCAGGAAGGGAGTGATGGAGATTGGGCGATAGTTAGCCGGGCAGGAGGGGTCGGCAGAGGGTTTCTTAAGAAGAGGGTGCACAAGGGAGCACTTCAGGGGGGATGGAAAGACTCCAGTGGTGAAGGAGTGATTGCAGAAATCAGCCAGGGCAGGAGCCAAGGAGTCGATGTGGTCCTTGATAGTTTTGGAGGAACAGGGGTGAACCTGTTTCGACAAGACTTTCATAGATCGGACTTGTCTAGAATCCTCATCTGAAGAGAAAAGGGGAAAGGCAGAGAAGGAGGGAGTGGGGTGGCTGAAGATGGGCCAGAGGATGAGCACGTAATGGAGGGAGGGAGGTGGTAGGAGGAGAGTGAGGACAGGATGTCCTGAGTTTTTGGAATGAAGTGAGAAACCAGTGCCGTGCAGAGGGCCTGGGAAGGGACATGAGAGGTAGAGACTGCAGCAGGATTGGCCAGTTCCGTGCAGATTTTAAAGAGTTCAGCCGAGTTGTTAGATGCCACAGAGATGCAGGCTTGGATATGAGCTCTCTTCTTGGTGAGGACGGAGAGCCTATATTGCCTTTGCAACTGGCAGCATGCCAGTTTGTCAGAGGATGAGCATGAAGCACGCCATTTCCTCTTGACCACCCTACACTTGCGTTTTAGGGTGACGAGGTATGAGTCATACCAGGAGTTACACTTGGCTTTGGGCGCAGGCAGATTCTCATGAGGGTCAAGGATATCAAGAGTATCAGATATAGAAGAATGGAGTGTGGAGAGGGCTGTGTCAGGGTGAGAGTCAGCCAAAGGTGGAGGAGGGGGTGAGAAGGTGGCGGTGAAAAGCCTCAACTGACACGCGCTTCATGGGTCGGATGACCGAGAAGGTGGGTGGCAGTGATGGAGGTGGCTTGGTCTGATGGGTAGGGAGGGTGAGGTGGGAGGATAGGAGAAAGTGATCAGAGGGCAGCCAGGTGACCAGTGCAGTATCAGAGAGGAAATCAGCAGGGGAGAGGACGAAAGTAGGCAGAAGCAAAGAGGAAGGAATATGGTTGCAATGGATGGCTCCAACAAGGCCAGTGGCAGGCATGTATATGACTAGTGGGCAGCTAGTACCTTTTGTGTCCTTTCAGGGGCAACCCATCCCGTGAGGGATGGGAGGCAACTGTGATGGCGTTTTGGAAATGGAGGGCATGTAACAGAGGAACATGTACTTGAATAGCATGGAAATATAAACACAAATGCACCAAATGCTCTGGATGGCATCCACTCGCACAAAGTGGGGATGAGGAGGTGAAGTGGGGGCGGGGGAATAGGTGGAAATAGGTGGCAGATTTGAAAAGGTACGCACTCTGGTTAGAGTAGGAAAACTAAATGAATGCCTGGAATTCTATCCAGAAAGGAGAGCAGCTCGTTTATTGACAGAAGGGTTTGAAGAAGGTTTCAGGATACCAGATAGGGGCCCAAGGATTGGGAGATGGGCGGAAAATGTAGTCATTAAAAGAACACAAGGTCTTGATAGAGGAGAAGTGGTGGAAGGAAGTGAGTGAAGGGAGAATGGTAGGCCCATTTCACAGAATACCGATACAAGACTACCACCAATGGGCATTTCTCCCAAGAAAGAAAAGGGGGAATTTAGAATGATACATCACCTGTCATGGCTGGAGGTTGGATCCATTAATTACTTTATTACCGTGGCATATTTAAATGTAGACAATCCAATTGCACTGATTAGATTGCGCAGGAGATTTGGGCAATGATGGCAAAATGTAACTCCAAATTGGGATTTAGGTTGCTGCCAGTACACCCGATGATTTTCAGCTACTGGGGATTAAACTTGAAGGTTAAATAAACGTTGAGAAGGTGCTGCCAAGGGGATGCCAAGGGGATGCCATCTTTGAGTGTTTCAGCACATTTGTAGAATGAGTTTTCATGCAGTGCACAGGATCAAAGCAGATAGTGCACTATTTAGACAACTTCTAAATGCTAGGGAAGAATGGAGGGGAATGTGCTGGGGGAATGTGCCGGGCTGCTGCAGAGTTTGAACTGCTGGTGAGGGTCCTGGGTGTCCCCCTGGCTCTATCAATAACAGAAGGGCCAGTGTCAGCACTGTTGTTCTTGGGCATTGAGCTGGATGCAGAAAAAAATGAATCAAGTTTGCTAAAAGAAAAGATACGGAGGGGGGGTGCTGTTGATCGACCAAAATGGCGGTCACATAACGCTGGAGCTCTGCGACACACCAAAGAAATCCTAAACTATTGAGCTGTGAGATTGCAGATTGAGGGTGGAGTGCTATACACCTGTGCCAGTGAAATGAAGCTTGTATGGCTCTGTGGCGGAGCACCAGGGATCTGTGCGGTGGTGGCCCTGAAGGACCTTGGAAGAATGAGGGGCAAAGCACCGAGGGACCTGCTGTGGTGCCAAGGCAGGTGGTGGATGTCGGGCGCGCAGCCTGCCGGTGTGTAGCACCTCCACGGCTGCTCATCGGGAAAGAACTGTACCGGATACAGAGGTCATTGGACAGGCTGTAGTGAGGAGCAGAGGCTGTGACTACCTGTGGTCCTGGCCACCCTGGAGTGGTGGATCAGTTATTGTGGGCTGCTATTGGGCTTGAGGACTGCAGAGGCCTGCAGTGTGTTAGGGATTCCCTCCCCACCTGTGTAGGGCCCGTGAAAAGGGTAATAAGGGAGGAGACTCCTGTGAGGCAGGGGGCAGTGCTGGTCCTCCCCCCTCACCAAGAGCTCCTAAAAGACTGGCCTCACAGGGCTTGACTCCTGGATGAGTCTGAGAGCGGTGGGTGCCATTATAATAACACCAGAGGACAGGTGTGGGTTTTAGCCACATACCGCTGCACCATCCATTTCGATGTGGGCTTGCATGGTGTAGGTAGTACAGTGGAGGAGGGTCTTGTGAGCCCTGCCAGATAAGAGCAACACCACCGCTAAGGTTGGTAGTGGCAATAAAAACAGGGCATCCTGCATGGCTTTACCTGGTCAGTGCCAAAGACTCCCTCATCAATGCAGGCGGTCGACCCAGCTTCAGACATGAGGCACATACCCTGACGCATGCAGGAAGAGTAAACTCAAAATTGTATGACATCACATCCAATCTGAGCTCATTGAAAATGAAATCGAATCAGGAAAGTGCCCGGATCACGACGGCGGGGATAGAATAAGTAGGTCAGAAGATCACATAATTGGTCTGCGGTCTTCGTTCAGTGATATGCAGAAAGATTTTAAAGCAGTCCAGGCCAAGTGTGAAGATTTGGAATCTCGCTCTAGGTGGAATAATATTCACATAGTTGGGGCACCAAATAGCGACAAGCTGGATAGAATGGAGAACTTTGTGGAAGACCTCTTGAAAAAGATCCTTGATGCCTCAGAACTGTCAGGGGAACATGCACATTGCTCGCTGGCACCTTAGCCTAAGCAGGGGGCTCTGCCTCAGCCTATTGTAGCTTGTATCATGAACCACAGGTACAGGGATCTGCTACTATGATATGCAAGGGAGAAGGACGAGCTGTGCAATGAGGCGAGCAGGATTTTCTTATACCTGGACTTCTCCATTGCTGTCCAAAAATCATTCCTAGGTGTAAAGAAACATGAGCATCATTTATAGCATTCTATGATGTTTCCAGCAAGATTGCACTTCCAATATCGCAAACATTATTCTTCATGGTGCCAGAGGAGGTGGTTAAGTTCATTGAGAAAAATATTCCTTTGCTGAATGCAGACTGAATTCAAGAAATGTTTTATTTATTGGCTATGTTGACCTTAGAGTTTGCTGTTGGTAAAGTCCTCACGCAGTGAGAAATACACTGCTCAGTGTGTATATCCACTCAGGTAACGGTGCAGTCATGGTCTCCTCTCAGCACCTTCTAGTTGTGAGACCCCAGAATATTGTTTCACTATAAGGCTTTTATGTTGTGGGGATTCCTCACATGTATTGGGACTGGGGGCTGGTAATTGGGGAATGAGGGTTGTAATTGGGTATCGGGGGTATATGTGTGAAAATGCACTTAGTTACCTACATGTTCTGTGAGGGGCATTTTATGCTGCTCAGATGGGTCTGTGGAAGGAGGCGTTTCATGCCATCTAGGTGGTTATGGGTGATGACAGAGTTCTGAATAGGGCGAAAGTTACATTTTTGAGTTGAGTCATTAGGCGTCTTAATAACCCAATGAAAGCAAAAAAACGATTGGCATATGATGAGAGGCATGAGGTTCAAGTGTTGATGCTGAAAGAGACGCTTGCCAATAGGGCTATGCTTGAGGCTTTTGCTAAAAAGTGGGGAAGCACTAGTACTTCAGTAATTACTTGAAGCAATTGAGGGGGGTTCTGACCTTGTTCCACAGGTCAGCACAGTTCCTCAAAGTGTGATCAACCAGAAAATGTGTAATAGTGCATGAGGTCACACTTTTGATAATTAATGTATATGGCCCGAATGTAGATGATGCTGAGTTCTACCGCCACATTTTTTGACTGTACGATGCAACGCCTGATATTCAGGTAATATCGGGTGAGACATGAACACTATCCGATATATAGGACTGGACCAGTCCAGCATGACAAATGGTGTCCTAACTGGGACCGCGTGTGTGCTCTTGGAGGGTATGGCCGCCAGGCAATGGCTAGACGCTTGGCAGTATATGCATGGTGCAGAGTGCAAATACACCTTTTTATTCGACGGCTCACAATATGTCATTGCGCATTGATTATTGGATGGTGTCGGACTACCTGCTCTGACAGGTCACTGGGTGTGACATGCTGCTGCATTTGTTCTCTGATCACTTACCCATTAAGCTCACTGTTGCATTGGGGAGTACTGTCTGTGGCAGAGTACCATGGAGATTCAAGCTATCAGCCTTGCTTGACTTTGCCTTTGAACTCAATATTCTGGAACACATCAACATGTTCTTTGAGACGAATCAGGGGTCGGTGGATGCTGTTAGTACACTGTGGCAGGCCTTTGAGGCAAATATATATATATGGGGGATAGCAATGAGCATGTCATTTGGGGTTCTTTGGGTTATTCACAGAGAGCTGGAAGAATCTCAGGGGAAATTGAGGGATCTCGAGCAGCAGTTAGCCAAACTGCATGATCTAAACACACTGTCTGGCATAAAAAGAGAGTTGGGCAATTTTCCCACTCCGCAGGTAGGGAGACAAGATTTTTCTTGTTTCTGGCAATAACTAGAATGTATGGGGAGGTGGATAGACTTGCAAATCCTCTGGCTAGGCTTGTGTGAGTGGACCTGCAGAGCGAGGTGCCATTAACAGTGAGGGACGATAATGGGGAACACTGGAAAGAGCATGAGAAGATACTGGAAGTGTTTTTCTAGTTCTATAAGGCGCTGTATGCTGCTCACTGGAGCAAGACCGGGGAAGAGAAGCTTGCTCTCTTGACAGGCTTCCAACATCTCAGATCCCATATGAGATGGTGCAGAAGCGGAAGAGCCTATTATACTGGAAGAAATACTAGCAGCCATTGATATGTTGCCTACTGTCAAAGCGATGGGTATGGATGGAATCGGGGAAGAATTGTCTAAAAGATATAAACATTCCCTGGGACCTCATATGTTACAGCTGTGGGAAGAATTGCTGGTTAGCGGGGCGTTGCCAATAATGCTGAGGAAAGTCAGCTAAGGAGAGAGGTTCCTACATTCATCTCTCGCTGATCAATGTTGAGTAAACAATATTTGCAAGGGTCCTGGCCACGTGGTTTCTTCCAATATGCTCTTCCTGGTGCATCCTGATCAGTCTGCCTTCATCCCGGGAAGATCCATGGCACTAAACCTGCGTAGGCTATTCAACATTGTGTCTCAAGTAAGCCCGAAGGCACAGGCAGTGGCTGTGATGTTAAATGCTGAGAAAGTGTTCGACTTGGTGTCGTGGAGCTTCTTGTTTGACGTGATGGAACAAATGCCACCCTTTCCCCCTTCGCTTTACGCTTGTTATTGAAGCATTGGCGGACCTGCTGAGGAACAAACATTGGAAGAGGGAGCTTAGACTTGAAGGTATTCCTGATAGTGTCATTGTATTCAGGCAAGGCCATAATTTACGTAAGAGACCCTCCAACTAACTTGCGCCCGATTATGGAGGACGTTCTTGTGTTTGGTGAACACTCGGGTCTGTTTATAAACTGGGCCAAACCAGAGGTTTTTCCGCTTACGGACAGCGCTGTTCCCTCGGGTGTGGGGCTAGGTCTCAGATGGGCGCCATGAGAAAAATGAAATATTTGGGGATCAAAGTGTGCAGGGATAAGGTGCGGCTATACGAGTGGAATGTGGGAGAGTATATGGGAGTGCTACAGTCTAAACTGGATCGCTGGGCAAGGATGCTCGTATTACTGATGGACAGAGTGGCTCTACTCAAAAAGGACAGTGCTGCCAAAATTGCTTTATTCGTTCCTCATTGTCCCCATAGTGCTATACAAATCATTCTTCAAGAGGTCAAACTCCAGGGTGACTTGCTTCATATAGGATGGGCGGGAGCGCGTAGTGGGGTGCGTATTAAAGTGTCAGATATGGCCAAACCGCACTCCATGGGTGGGCTACAGGTACCATACGTAATGCTGGTGCAAGTCAGTTTTGCAGCATAGTGGGGAGTGGGCAAGGCTGGCCACCCACTATTATAGATTGAGAGGAGGGCTGCAGTTGGAGCCAGCGCTTGTCAGTAAGGGGTATACTGACTCATGTCCATATGACCCAATGGCAACTACAAACCGGGTGTGGTGGCACAGTTTGAAAAGGATAGGTCTAGAACAGCCTTGTTGTTGCCAGGCGCGCATATCGGGAATTCTGGATGTTAATGGAGCAACTGAGAGGAGGCAACAATTTCCTGAAGAAGCAATCTCACATAAATGTGTGTATTTTATGCATGCCTCCCAGGCGTGCAGAAAGTTTGCTGCTGTCTACCATAACCTGGTTCAGGGTGAGACGAAGAGTTCCCCAGTGAAGGCACGTCAGGGTTGGGTGGACAGTTTGGGTATAGAAATAACAGATCAAATGTGGTATTGTTCACGCATGTTGACCAAACAGGTGTCCTATAACTTCAAATTCTGGGTAAGTCGGTTAAGGATTTTCCCTAAATTATGCAAGCTCTACTGAGAAAATTCTGTGGCTGTGACCCAGTGAGCTGCCCACTACGAAAATCAGGAGAGGCAGATCACATGAATATGCTCTGGTCGTATATGCGACTACAGGGGTTTTGGTCAGAAATATGCCCAGAACTAACCGGAATGGTGGGCATTGAGGTACCTTCAGATCACTGCTGGGCCTTCTTTTTATTTTTTATTATTGTGATATGGTTACATATAAAACCTTTCCCAAAATAATCCTCATACTATACAGAAACATAAAAACAGCAATTCATACATGTCACAATAATAACATTATTAGAGACCGCTGTACAGAATTGGTGCCACTACTGAATAACACCAGGCCCTTTACCAATCTCAGTCTCAGCAGTGTTTACCACCCAATTCAACTTCAGCCAGAGTCCAAACCCCAGACTGCCTAAGTCACTCGTGAGGGCGTCTTTGAGGACAATGGAATGCCTTTTGACTGACTTTCAAAGGTTCAGCACACAGCTCCTGAAAGACATTCCGAATGTCCAGGATGACATACCTTTGTATGGTGACTCAGAAGACGCCCCCAAATTATCTCGGGTCCTCCAAGCCATTCCAAAGATGAGCATACCCCTTTGCAGAGACAGGTTACAGTTCATTCAATACCACGTGGAATATCTACACAACAGTCACCTGTGTAATGCCAGCATCTATGCCCAGGGAGCCAAAGAGACAACTCATTCGAAAAAATTGTGGCTTTTGCATCCAGGGCTTTGTCTAGCTCTGAAAATAACAATTTGGTCATAGAACACATACTGTTGGTCTGTGCGTAGGCAACTGAGTACTGTCAGGTGTAAATTTGGGTCAGAAACATTTCTATCGACCACAAGCCACTGAGCCACATACTTGAACCTTATGACACGAGGAAGGTGACTTGTATCCAGCTAGGGGAGAAACTACAAGAGTTTTAATTTGAAATCAAATGCATCCCCGGCTGCCCAAATACGCAGACTCCCTACTTACCCAGTATTCCTCACCATGCATGTGCAACATTGACCAGAATAGGCAAGAGTTTGTGGTCAGCAGTGTGCAAGACTCTACAGTGAACATTGAGCAATACTTCAGGGAATCCGAAACGTTGAATCAGACTGCAGCGGGTCAGATCTTGCAATGCACACATCATTAATGAATGCAAGACTGGCTTGGCAAACACATCCTCGAGTAAGTTCCCAACCCTATTGGAAAGTAGTCTAGAGAAAAATGGAGTCAACCTCGTTTAGTGAGGTTCACACGCTCATAAGACCATCTATTCAATGCCATGTACTCCTAACTCCTGCTCACAATGAGCGTGTGCGCTTCCCTGTCCTGAAGAGAAGACGGTGTGAGAAATACTGGAGGCTGGTTATGAATGGTGAAGTTTGATGCCACGTTGGCAACTGTTCCACGTGAACGGATGGGGACAAGCATCTCACCAGGCACACATCTCTAATCACCAACATTCTATTGTCTTGTAATTTGCAGGAGAAAGCTGGAATACATTTAATTTGTCCAATGGACTAAATGCTGCCTTGCAAGTGCTATGCAGTGGTGCTTACATAATTCTTATGAAAGTACTGACAGAAATATTCCAGGGGGAAGGCAGTATCCAGTAACTAGTATCAGACAATGCATTACAATTTACCTTCAAGAAAATGTCTAACTTTGTTCAGTACCACACTGCAGAGCTGAGAGCTGTCATCTTGGTGGAAGTGGCCAAGGGGAATGTCTGAATGGACCCATAAAAGAAACTCTCCAGCTCGTCTGTGCAGCCTGCAAAGATTGGCACGAAGTGGTTCAGAAAGCTATTGCAGTCCATAGAGTAACAACAAACCCTCCTTTGGACATTACGCTCTTTGCGTTGATGAGAGGTCATCAAGAGAATTCTAAGCTCATCCTGCGTGGGCACATGCTAGGATGGTGAGGACAACTTTGCACCTAAAGGTAGCAAACACACGGGTACAGTATGTAAAGTAGAAACACTCATCAGAGTCCAATGCCCATCTTGTCGCCAATCACAAATTAATTTCAATGAGTGACAGTCAAACCAAGATTCGGCCTCCAGATACAGTGCGCCCACTGAGGAACAAGGAAATTCCATTGTTGAAGAAGGTGGGGAGGTCTGAAATCTATGCAGAGCGCAGGCTTCTACAGTGCCAAAGTGCAAAATATATTCAGTAGCCAACTCTAAGAAGAATCCAACAATCACGGCAAGAAGAGGTCAACGCGGCGAACCATCTACACAATCAAGAGGAGGCAGGGATTGATGACAACAGTCAATAATGCACAACAATTAAGCTGTGTGGCAAGAAACATAAACACATGGGATACCATCTATAACAAGGAGAGAACCATCCATAAGAAGGATAGAGCAAGAGCCTGATTCAAGAAAGCGATAACAGAAAAATGGAGTGCTTTGAAGCACAGTTTCTTGATTTATAAGTGCCTTACAAATGCTCAATAATGATAAGCTTTCCCACAAAAAAGTCAAATGTTTAGTGATTCTTCAAGGACTAACCTCAGACACACTTTTGAAAGGTTTGTTTGAATTTCCTCGACATGGTTTAAAGAGGGACACATGGCTGAAGCCCTGATCAATCTCAGGCAGCTTTCAGAGATGGGGAGGTCGTTTTTGGAGGCAGGTTTAGGGTATTAAGGAAGAGAAATTGTATTTAATGTAAAGTGGACTCGTGTAGTGGCCTTCTGCAATAATGTTGGCTCCTGTGCATGGCTCCGTAAGAATGCGTGTTTTAGTCAGAGAGCAGGAAGGCAGAAGCAGAAGCCTGTGGTGTTGATGGATGCAGGTCAAAAGTACCCATTATCTGTGAGCCAATGATGATGTTTGTGTTTGGTATGGAGCGGGCAGGTTAGCGGCCCAAGCCAGGGCATTTCCTGTGATGTTGTTCAAAAGATATCTAATATTGGCCTGAACGTTTTGAAAGGGAAGTATGGAGGGGGCGCGGGGGTGGAACCAAAAGGGAACTTGACAAGGATTAGAAAATTCAGTCGACTTCCGGGGAACCCCGTCATATTTCACCAGACTATTCTGGGTTACTGTGCTCTTTGCAAGGGTGTCTGTGGTGGCATTGGCCAGGACGTCCATTAGCTTACCTGTCTCTTCTTGCAAAGAACACACTTCAGTGCACAAGGTTTCGAGGTAATTTCTAAGGTCCTGCAAGGCCTGCAGGTTGATCTACAGGCAGGACGGGAGGCACTGCAACTTGTCAAGAACTGCTTGCCTTCGGCGTCTTCTTCCTGCTTGCTGAGCCAGTTGTCATGTGGCTTGCTCAACGGCATCCAGGGGTGGTCGCTGTGGTAATTGTACTGAGGGAAGTCTCACAGAGGACATCAACAACACCAGGCTCCAGTTAATTCAAGGATTCATTTTGGCATATCTATAATGTGAACTGGCTTGATAGCTTGTAGGCAGGTCTGACGCTTTGAGAAAATCAGAACGCATGAGGAGGCAGCTATTCTGAACCGGCAGTTGAAACAGAGTAGAAAGGCAGCAAGACCTGAAAGGATGACAAGGAGGGAATTGCCCTTGCCCTTTTCAACTCAGATGTGGGATGTTTTTATCCATGCATCCTAGCCCTACCTCAAAACTGTGCAGTACTGACATGGAAAACATAATGATGGCCAGAGCTTCCCAGAAAATGCACAGGGAAATGCATGAAGAATAGGCTGCCACTCATTTTTGCCGATGTTATGGGCACAGAAGGGCACTGCCTAAAACCACCATTGGACTACCCACACAGTAGTCTGAAACCAGTGGGAATGGCAATGCTGATTGCCAAAAGCAACCTAGAATTGTGGGGAATTCATTTTCTTAAATCCCAAAAATGGGTGCATTACCAGTACTCACCACTATCAGAAAGCCGGCGTTTTAAAACAACACCAGACTTTTTTTTTGTGTAAAACTGAATAAATTAACCCAAAGCAGGCCAAAGAAAGACTTACTGAGAGGTGGATACAATCTAAAGTTATATTCTGAAGTGACTTAAAGGTTGATAACAAGACTGGTTGAGCTGTGGATTTCAGCAGTTTAAGTAAATTTGGACTGAAGGACACTAAAAATCTAAATGTTTAAAAGAAATGAGTGACCTACTTTTGAGTGTCACATAGGTTGCAATTGTTTAAATGTCATAGTTTTAAACTTAGAATCAGCATTCTAGCTGCATATGTAAAAATGGTTAGTTTTATTTGAATGCAGAAAACTGGGTAACTAAAAGTGACATTAGCTGGGGCCTGGCTTAAGGAACTGAATTCTGCCCACCAGCTACCCCCGACAGGAGTTGAGACTTGCACAACAGCTGTGTTCCCAGGCCTAGCTGCCTTTTGCTGTTCCCACCAAAAGGGATATGACACTTCTCTGATTGAATTACCAAGGGACTGCTAGAGACTAAACATAGGACCCAGGCAGAGGGTTTATTGAAGTGGTCATAAATGGCTTCCTCTTGAACAATGGGCCTTCCAGGGCCCAGGCAGATGGTTTATTGGGGGACCGTAAAACAGCTTCCTCTTGGCAGAAGCTGGGAGGGACAGGGCCTCTGAGCCTGGCAGAAACTGGACAAACTGGTTTCTACACCATGTGACTTGGGAAACCACACCCCTGTAGCCAGAATATGGTTTTAGAAAAAGATGAATAACTCATAGTACAGACTTGTCATAATTATTTAAATGATACCATAATTCTTGTGATTTTTCTGCCCACATTTTAAGAGGTTTTTAGAACCGGTGGCATGATCTCGGGGCAAACTAGCAGATAAGAGGGTATTACTTAAAATGTATGCATGTTAAAAATCTGACACTTCATCACTTAATGTCCATACTCCTTGCGCACATGTGTGTAAATTTGGGTTAATGTCCGATATTGCGAAACCAGTTAAAAAGTGAAATATGTTGCCATTTCTCAATGCAAGCTCTCAGGAAGCGCAGATTTGAACAGGGTATATCTCATGTGATATGTGATGGGTGCATGTAATTTCAAACCACTGTGTATCTATGAAATATGTCTTTTTGAGCAAATATAGATTGTGTGTAAAGTTGACAGGGGTGGGTTCTCTGTACCATAAACAGACCTCATCATGATGACACTTCATTTCATTCCCCCAATCAAGGGGAAGAGGATGAAGTGGCCAATGACAAGTGGAGAGGGGTAGGGCCTAGGAAGCTAGCCTCTCCACCCATTTTCAAAACACATAAAAGCAGACAGTCAGGACAGATAGAGACAGTCAATTCCATTTGCTGCAACGCGCTCTGCCGGACCACACAACATCCAGAAGATACTAGATTCCACACTTAGACTTTAAAACTCCAAAGAACTTGATTCAGAACTCAAAGCAAGGGCCTAAACCCACAAACTGAGAACTCTTCTCAGTTGGCCTCAGCATCCAGCAAACCTAACAGCGATAGCAGCATCCAGGAGCCGTGCAGATCAGCGCTGGGTCCAGAGAAAGCTGTGCAGAAAGATCCAGAAGCAGTGCTGTACCCAGAGGCAGAGCAGAGCTGACCCAGACCGCTGTTCGCAGAACCAGAGAGCTGACCCAGACGCTGTGCGCAGAGACCGTCCGTGACGAGTGAAGAAAACCTGACCAGATCCGTGGCGAGGCCCATTCTATTTCTAAATATATTGTGAGTACCTAGCAGAACTGTGCAGAACCAATCTCTTAGTTAAAATAATATAATTCAATCTATTTTAATCTAACCAGAACTGTCTCCTAACTGTCACCTGTCATTTGCAAAGCTGTCACCTGTCATTTCTAGTTGCTAGCTGTCACTTGTCACTTTGAACTTTTAAAATTTCAAATCTGAAAAACGACCTTTACCATATCGCTCATATCTCCATGACCGTTTGTCTTAGAGACTTGCAGTAACTTTCCTCTGAAAGCTGGGAATCTTGGCTTTTCAACGAACCGCATTCCTATTCCCTATTCTATTGCCGCAATCGCGAAGAACGCACTCGCGAATTCTACCGCGATTTGCAAATTTCTCCACGTGTGAAAACAGCAGCTTCCTTGCTTTCCTTGCTAAAAATTCATTTGCCTCTTAAGAACCATCCCTGAATCATTGCTAGAGAGAGCCTGGACTAATATTAACTTGACACCACTCACCCCGAACCTCTAGAGGGCATTTTAGCATATTTTTCACGTCATTGCCAGCACATATAAAAGCATTTTGGGCCTGTGTTTCAAACTTCTGTAGTCTAAGCTTGCTGGGGTGAACTGAATTACATTTGATTGCATTTCTGAGAACTGTGTGCTTTCCTTCCATGTCCTTGCATTGCATAAAAGGGGGGGTGAATTGCCAGAGAAAAGTGATTACATTGTTTTGTTGAAATCATATTAAGTATTTTCTGTATGGCATTTTTCATTCAACATTACATCCATCTGAACTTATATAAAGTATTCTCTACCACCTTATTCCTCTGTTCCTATTCACAAGTGTGCTAGTTCCAGACTATCCATTATTGATTACTGCTCAGATTAAGTGTGATATTCAATTATTAATTATCATAAAGTGTGATATATATATCGATTGTTTAAATTATCAAATAAACCTTTTAACTTGCAAAACAGAACTACTTCTTGGCTCAGTGGGGTCCGGGGGATTCCAAGAGAGGGGTGTTATATAGGGGTAGTCATCCAGAACGCATGAACTGGACATAAAGATATATCAATAAGGGTTTTCATTCAGTATTCTAGACTAGGCGTTGACTTAGCTGTAGTGTTGAATTGAATCCTCTTACACAGACCTGCAAAGCCTCTGAAAGGAGAATCATAAGACCGGGAAGTCCAGCTGGCGTGTGGTGTCACAGGTGTCAACTGTACACAGGGCCCTTCCGCCCTAAAAGCCAAAGCGGGGAGAAGCACTTGCCACTGCGGTGCCGTCCTTGATTCCCGCGGCAAGAAACTCCAACAGTTCAGCACAACCGGTGAATGGAGAGAACTGCTAGTAAACAGAACTGTGCTGGGCCCAAGGTTACAAACAGCAACATTTATTTGAACAAAGAACTTATGTATTTGAATTTTAAAGAAACCCCATTGAAGGTAAAGATGCAGAGTGATCCGGCACCATGTGGGCACTCATTCAAAAGACTGGAGCCTTTTTGGTTGCGTTGAAACTAAAGAACTAAGAGGCCTTAGGGGGGGGCCAGCGTGAAGTGTCAAGGTGGTCATACGAGGGTCAAGCAAAACCCCTTATACAGTCAAACGTCTTTGACACGTGGGAAGCAAAAGTGAACTGTGTTACTGGGGCAAATGTGAATCTGACAGAAGGATGCCTACGAATCAGAGTAACCAGTAACACACCCGAGAACATTGTATTGATTGATCTGTCTGAAGCCTGGCTGGGGGCTTTGAGGAAAGCCTGACTTGGGGCTGAGACCCGGACTTAGGTGAAGGGAAGAACCTAAGGGTTCTAAAAGTACTGTCTTGTGAACTGTGGCAAGTGTGAACCCGACGGAGGGCTGCCAAGAGAAAGCTTGAGGAAGAGGACCCCGCTTTCTGAGGAGATGAGCAAACCATGAACTGTCTTAGCCATTTTACAACAGTTCATGATTTTTCTATGTGAACCTGACTCATGGATACCAAGAGAAAGCTAGGGAAAAAGAGTCCCGCTTCCTGAAAAGATTGTGGAACTCTCATATTGGCAAATGTGAACCCGACTGAGGAATGCCTATGAATTGGGGTGAACAATGATACATCTGTGAACATTGTGTCGACAAGAGTGAACCTGGCCGAGGGATGTCCACAGTGGATGGTTAAAAAGACATTGAGACTCTTGAATGTTACAAGTTGCTGATATTGTGAAAGAAAGGCTGTAGTGAAACCGACTGAGGGAGGCCAGCATTGCAAGAGGGATCGGAGCCCGGTTGAGGGGGATCTAGAGGTGAGGAGAAAATCAGCTGACGTGAAGATTATTGATAGGAACTTTTTGTTTGTTGTTTATGGCACATCAGGTCCTCTGAGGCAAGAAACTTTGTGTGAAAGAGACTTGGCCACAAAAGGCCCTAATATTTTGGAAACAAACTGTATCCTCGTGCCAGAGAAACCCAGTACTGTGCTGTGCTCGAGAGTCCCACCTTGTCCTATTCTAAAAACGTGGGAAAGGGAGACCCCGCTATACCATCCTGACTTATCATTTTGAGAACACTTCTTTCTTTTCTTGTGAACATTACCCCACACGGTTTTGTTGCATATCAGTAAGGATTGGCAATAGTTTGTTTTTTAGTATAGGCCCTTTTTATTTGACTAGACTGCACTTGGACTGTATTATTATGTTTTGATGGTCGTAGCCTGCTCCCATGTTATATTTAGGTTTAGATTAGGGGTTTATCTCACCCATTATACAGTTTAATAAACAGCCTTGAACTGTGATCACTTGTGTCTGTCTATTCTTGATTCCATGGGCCTCATTCCGAGTAGGGCGCAAAGGTATACCAGGCACCGTTAAGGACATTGGTGCCGGTAATCCCTTTGTGCACTACTACAAGGTCCCTTAGCGGGTCCCGCTATGGGCACCTGGTTTTACCAGGCACCCTTAGCGGGAGCCGCAAAGGGACCAGGCAGCAAATAACGGTACCACAAATTGCAGTACCGTTATTAGCTCCCTCCCCATCCCATTGAGCCCTATGGGGGCTCAAATGGGAATGGGGATTGCCTTTTTCAATGGGGATTTACTGGTCCCGCAAAGGTCGGACTACACCGGTAAGTCCCCATTGAACCAGGTCAGAGACGGTACCGGTATTGGAGGCAGCCATAGTGCTAATAGCAACATGGCTACCTCCAATCTCGGAATGAGGCCCCGTGTCTTCCTTACAGGTGCTAGAAATGATCAACATGGGGGAAGGAAACCTTCCAAGGTCCACATCTCAGGCTTAACACATAAAAGGCCTGGCCCAGTCCAGGAATGTACATGAAGAGCACACAAAAAGGGCCTTGATGACCTGTCAGGACCAGTTCTGAAGATGATATCTATAATGGCCATGCCAGACATTACACACTTGAGGATTCAAACCCCCAGCTTCAAAGTGGTTGTCATTTGTCATAATTTGTCAAAAGTCCAGGAATGTCCTAAAAGAACTCCATTAACCCAGGCAACTATGCATAACAGACATCTGCTCTGAACTCAGGGACATTTATGGGATGTATGTCTCACAAACAAAATCCCCTGCTCTGGATATGCATAGATAGCACACAAAAGGGACTATTGGGTGAGGCACTGCCACTTGTAGGAACACATCTACAACTTCATACTAGAAAACACTGGATTCATTTCAGTGGTCGAGGTGTATGAAAAGAAGTGGAACTATGTTCCTTGCTGGCCTGCACTCACTCCCTGCAAACCCCATCACCACGGCCCCTCCCACACACAATACAAACCCCCAAACACATGCACCTGCTGTTTAAGGAAACATCCAGTACACTGCACTGACATTGCAAGTTTCAACTTCTTCCTACACTTTTATTTTAGAACTAAACGATTCTGGAACGGTTTCTTTTTTAAATAAAAAGTATAGGAGTGTTAAAACGTAATTTAAAAAAGTAGAGGAGCACCGCTCCTGACCGCTCCGACTCACTTCGACCACCGATTCATTTACGTGAGGGAAATCTCACATTTAAATGTGTAATCACTAAATTGACCGCTGCATCACAATGCAACCTTTGATTGATACAGAATCTGGACAGATTGTCGATAGAAGTAACATCTATCAGAGAATGCAATAAAATAAACATATACCTTGCCATCTTTTGAATAGCTGAAAAATGGCAAAAGCTGGTTAGTGTGCCAAATTGTATCAGAATGCAATCGTTCAAAGACTATACATGTGCACAATGGCTTTCAGAATCTAAAATTATTATCTTTATTAATCTAGTATATTTTAATCAGAAACTAGAGTATAAAAACAGAATTGGCTTTTCTTTAAAGGAGTGTTTTACCTCAAACTTTTGGGACTGGAAAGCCACACCTCTGTCTCAAGGCAGAGGTGTAGCAATGAAGATATATGTTGCATGCATACAGTACATCAAATTAATAAGGAAGGAGCAAAGTAAGCAGAAGGAAAGGAGTAATGGGAGATGGATATGAGGAACTAGCTTGAGTGGGGAGTACAGAACTTGAATGATTGACCCTAGGAGAGAAGGAGGCCAGTCAATTGAGGGAAGAGTGACCAGGATATGGAAAATTGGTTTCCAGATGGCCACACGAAAAGAGGGTTTGCTGAGGGAATGGTCCCAGACTGACTGAGTCTGCAGCTGATTCTCCAAAATCAGAAACCACATTTCAGATTCTAAATTAAACACCAACCAATCTCACATTTTATCTATAGATTGACCCTGGAAAATCTGTGAAAATAAAAGCACTGGGAACTCGGGGGAGGAGGGGGGTGGGAGGAATGTCATTTGACAACCAGAACACATATGTTGATATTTAAATACCCTGTGTTATTCCATTTCCATAGAATGAAAAGGAGAGGCTATTGCTTTAAAGCCCAATGGGTATATTATTAAAAAACGAAATGTAAAACTCAATGGGCCTCATTACGACCCAGGCGGTAAGTTACCGCCTGGGCCGTGACTTTACCACCATGGCGTAAACTACGTTTACGCCATGGTGGTTGTCGGACTTACCGCCCTATTCCGACCTTGGCGGGGCGGTAAGTCCCCAACCCCCATTTACCCTTCCCCATTCCCATTTTTGCCCCATAGGGCATAATGGGAGTGGGGAAGGCGTTAATTACGCCACCGTAAATTATGGTGGCATAATTAACTCCATGGTCCCTTAGCGCCATGGATTTTAACACCTGCTAAAAGCAGGTGTTAAGTCCGCCATGGCGCTAAGGGACCTCGTACTCAGGCGGTAAGGGTTGGCGCTGTTTACGCTGCCGTAAACCCCTTACCGCCTGGGTCGTAATGAGGCCCAATGCATTTTGCTAGTGGCTTAAGCTAGTGTAGAGTCGTTTTGGGCAATACTGTTGTTGCAAAATACTATCGCCTGCAGTCATACGCATTTAATACAGCTGGGGGTGGCCATAGTTACAGATGAGTTGTTTTTGTAGCAAGCATGAATAAGGGGAATTAGTGCTGCTCATTGAAAATTGGGCAAAATGCAAACTCCTAAAGTCCCTTGTCCTTAATTGCACAGATAGGCTCATGTGTAAGGTGGAAGGGAAGGTGGTACTTAAACATTGTACATGTTACTGGAATAGTATAGTATAGTATATCTATATATCTATATATATTTTTATTGATTTAGCTGATGTTACTCAACTTTTCAATTATTCATTACAAAACTTAAAAATCAATCAAGTTAAAATTCATCAATTACATCATAACACAATAGTTATAAAATCACAACTATACAAATCAAGACAGAGACGTCATCCATATATCCTTGTATCCTGCCATCAGATCATCCGACAAGGGAGAAATCAGTCAAGTTAGATATCACTTGGACATATACATGTATAATTGAATGCTAAAATGTATAATTCATATTTTATCAGAATTCCACCTTGATGGCCCCTATTTCATAATGGGAAGGGATACAATGGATGTGCAAGTTTATACTCCATTTCTATAGTATAGTATATTTCCAGCCTGAAAATACATGCAGGCTGAAAACAAACCACACACTCTGATGCATTGAAGTTGTGCAGTCATACATAGGTTGAATGTTGCACATGCAAGTAGCTTAAAAACAGCACATAAACATACACTATATTTTATCTATTTGTATATATATTTTTAGGGATTCATGACACACTACTTACAGACTTAACTGCACAAAGGCACACCGTGCTGTCTAATGAGGAGTTGCCCTATTTCAATTAGCAAAATAGCCAGTGGTTAATGGCTTTATGAAACTGCAAGAATTTGTCTAACTCCCTAACACTCTGGCGAAGGGAGTACCATAATCTGGGTACTGCTACAGATAACCTGCAATCGCTTCTGTGGATGAAGTTAGATACAGGAACAGCCAAAACTGTCTTCCCTTTTGAGTGCAATGTTCTTGTTGGTCTATACATCTTAATTTTGTTTTGCAAATTGGAAGGAGCCAATGCATGCATGCATTTGAATGTTAGACTGAGAGAACCTTGAAATCTATCCTGCTCTTTATTAGCAGCCAATGTAAAGGTCGACATAAAGGAGAAATAGATTCCCAGTGTGAGACTGAAAAAGTACACACAGTGCAGCATTCTGTTCCTTTTGCAGTTGTTGTAATTGAACATATGTGATGCCTAAATAGATTTAGTTGCATTAGTCTAATCTAGAATTTACTAAAGTGACGACCACCCTAGCAAAATGTGGTTTGTCAATAAATGGGAAGTATCTGCAAGGCAGTCATAGTTTAAAAGGACGACTTTACTAATTGGTTATTTGTTCTTGCAAAGAAAGATCATGTTGCCAGTATATATCAAGTTTCTTTTTACTTTGGACGCAAATTCCATTTGGATATCAAATAGAATTGGAGGCAGGCCGAGTTTTGTAAGATGACACATTTTCGTTTTGGGCCCAAAGAGTATAGCCAATGGGGCTTTTTCTGTGGAATTACCACTGCGGTAATGCTGTCAGTTCTGCCAATTTTTCAGCATTAAGTGGGAAGATTTACCTTCAGGGTAAATCCTCCAGTCAAATCAGAAACTCGTAATTTGGTGTAGTGGTAAAATTGGCAGTAACTAGGTTACTGCCAATTTTACCACTTACAACCTAACTTGTAATGAGGCTGAGAGTACTTTGAGATGCTGCCAGGAGGTAGTGGGGGCAAGAACATTGGTGGATTATGAAAGGAGTAGCTGTTTTCCAAATTGTGAGACATAAAGGGTTCTACCAAGATTTTAAAGGCATGGGTCATTAGCCCATCAAGAACGTTATTTTGTTGCTTTTAGATCATTGTATTATGGCAAAGCAATGCCACTAATTAATTTATGAGATATCAGGATTGGTCTTAATTCAATATTTGCATTAAAGTGTTGGAATTGCATGTTCAATATAGGATAAGACCTGAGGTGAATAAAAGTATGTGTTTGAAGTTACATTGTTCCAATTTGCATATCCAAAAATTATGAGTCTATGTCTGGTTTTCCTTAAAACTATTTCAATGCATACATCATTTTTCCAGGAAAATAAAGTATGGGGTTTCCATTTTAGTTGCATGTCTTTGACCATTCATCAGGTGTTGGGTTCAGACCATGGTTTTCAAACTAACAAATGCAATTAATGTGTTTGACTGTGTCATAGTCTGGTGTCATAAATAGACTCACTTGAGCTTTTTGGCTTTCTAGTTGATTGTTATAATTGAAAAGCATCTATTCAATGTCATTTAAAAGACATGGATTTGGTTGGGGATAATATGTATACTCTTCTCTTTAATGTATTGTAATAAGACACTTCATTGATATCCATGGCATCAGCTTCTTGTAGTAATTTTAGAGTTTGCACTCTGGCCTCCATAAATTCTTTGATAAGAGAAAGTCCATTGCCAGACTCTGAACAGGCTCATTGACAAAGAGATTTTTTTTATTTTGCCAAATACTTGTTTGTCCACCTGTGATCAACCTCTTTTCAAGACAATTAGGATAGGTTGCTCTTAAAGATTTGCTCCTGAGGTCTTTATAACAAATACCTTAATAGGCATGTGTAAGGTAGTTGCACTTCCAAATAAATCCACTTTGGTTAATGGATGTGGCCATTGCTTCAGTGCCATTGTCATAGTTGGCTCATTCAAAAAGCTCCTACCAAGCTGGTCACAAGAGCCTCAGATTTCTACCATGTGCAATGCTGGGTTTGGAAGACTGAAGGCTTTAAGGCAAATTCTTCCTTTGCTCCCCCTGAAAACTGGACATTGGTGACATCTACCATAATTGGCTCGTTGGACTATTGCAATGGCATCTATCTGGGACAACCTAAGTACCAGATCCAGAGGCTGCAAGTTCTCCAGAATGCTGCAGCTCGATTGGCGCCCAGGGTGCCTCGGCTGACTCCCTCTTTAGTCTTGTTACATCGTTTGCACTGGCTACCGGTGGCGGTTCGCATTGTGTTTAAAATGTTGTGTATTGTCCATCGAGCCATGCACAATGTGGGCCCTCACCTTTTGAAAAATAAATTGGAAAGATACTATCCAACGAGAAATTTCGGTTGGGCTCCAGCTCCTTAAGATTCCCAAATTTCAACGGAAGCATCTAGGGGGTCGTTCCTTTTCTGTCCTGGCGCCTGGAGTGTGGAATGCGCTTCCGCTAGTCCTACAAACCTTGGTTGACTATTATTCCTTCAGGAGAGCCCTGAAGACACATCTGTTCAATTTCTTTCTTCCTCTCTGCTAGAGCATTTGGCATCTGAGCTATTTTTGAGTCTGCCCCCTTCTCCTCAGTGCCTAGACGACGTTGGGCCTTAGTTTGCGCTTTATATATTTTAAAACAATAATAATAATTCTGCTGGTGGTGCACATTCAATGCCAATGTGAAACGTGGATCTGTAAACTGCAAAGCTGTCAATGTTACTACTTTGGATCACAGCTCAGATATTTCAAACCTGTCTGAATAGATGCTGTCTTGGATTTATATTGTCTATGTGTAATGCTTGCAGGTGTAAGGGAGGGTGAGAAGATTTTTCACAACTTACACTGTAATCATGTTGCTATAGCTAGATTACATTGAGGTAGGCTGTGTGTTAAGTAATGCATGCACTGACCTGTTCAGTGCAGGCCACAAAATCACATGTCCCCACCTATGGGGCTAGAGATAAACATCCTGCAGAGAAAACACGGAGGGTCGACATGATCTAAATGTGTGTGATGCCAGAGATGTGTTCTCAACATGACGCTGTATACTAGTGGTATGTGTTTGAGGCAGGCTTGTTGGCCAGCGAGGCCCTTGCAGATTTGAAGAGTAAATTGGAGATGACTTAATATTGACATACAGGAAAGCTTCAAGAAATTGTCAAATCCGAATAGGAAAAGGCCCAAATGATGTAGAGGTGTAACTGTGCAGGGGTTGGTTAAATTACTGTACATGAGTGCCACTATATTCGCATTTGGAATATAAATATATTGATCAGTGCTACCTTTTAGCTGCCTCACCACTTCACAATCTAAGATAGAAATATGGAGCAACGTTTTCCCGACAATACCAGATTAATATATCTCCCCTCATTGAAGGGAAGCTGTAGTGACACATGTGGTGCAAGGCTTTTGTGTTTTAAGCAAGTGGTTTTATTTACTCTTAAATCAAGAAAGGGGTTGGACCGCACACCTATACCAACTAGGGCAATCTGTGCAGATGACAAGGATGCTTCTAATAAAAACAGTTTCAGGGATGGGTCAACACCACTTGGGTTATTTCTCAGGTGTTCAACACTGGGAATGGTGTTCCTCCATAACATAAAGTTCAAACGTTACTGTACAAGTCTTTGTCCCTCTAGGGACCTGTAGTCTACAAAGTAATGCTCAAAGAATGTGGGCAACGGAAATATTCAAACCTATACTTGACAAATCCTGAGCAACCAGGCAAATCCTTTATCTAAAAATTTCACTTGATCAGGTCTCACCACGTGGTTTCTCAGACTTCACTTGAGAAGCTCTCACTACCCCCTGGTGTTTCTGCATTTGCTTGGGTTGGTCTCAGCTGGATAGGTCTCAACCTTCAACTGGCCGGCTTCACAACCTTGTATCAGGGCTTGGGGAAACAATAGTTCCTCCAGAAAAGTAGCCACCATGTTTCAAGTGTCACTCTCCCTGCTCCAGCAGGAAGTTGCAAGGAACACGTCCCTCCTCTGTTCCTGATCTGCTACTCTCCCCAGTTTTGTTATGCCCCTTTCATCACCTCTAAGTGGCTTCTTTATTCATATTGACCTATGCAATTGGCTAAGGCAACTAAGGTTTAATCACATGATTTTGAGTTGGGTCTCTCGCTTGATTTCCATCAACAGGTCTTTAGATTTGTAACAAGCAGCCTCTTCACATTGGTTGATTTTTGAATTTGTCTCACCTGGTCTTTCAGCTGGGTTCTGCATCCCTCTGTGACTGACTCACTGCCTTTCACAGCACCTCTATCTGATTGCTTGGGTCACAGTCACTTAGCTTCAGCGTTCTTGCTATCAGGCACGTTTTTAGGTGCTGTTCTCTAGAGATACCTCCAATTCTGTGTGTTTATTTAACAAACATGGAGCATTTCTTGACATTTAGTGTACGTTCAAAGCACAATGGAGTGCCTCCATGGTACTCCCGTTTGGGTCTTGCGGTTGTAGATAACACTGCTGGTGAATTTCTGACCACGCCTGATGGAGCTAAGCCATTCCTTGGTGGTGAACCTGCAGGATCCCACTCCATCCACACTCTGAAAGGCACATCGGGTAGCAGCCAGACCAAGTCAGTCCCTTGCTTCTCTTGACACCACACCAAAAAGAATGGGATGCCCTGCGAAATCACCACACCTAACGCATGGAAAAAAGGCAATTACTCTGATGTTGTCAGGGCAGTATGATTCCTGCTCCAATTTTGATCAATTTTAGCAGGATAATAATATTTCTATACAATCCAACCTTTAAACAACTTTTGAATCTGGCTTTGGATTCTGTATCATGACTGTATCTCCTCCTCTCTACTCCCCCTGAGGTCATCTCCTCTTATCCTGCTGGTTCTTGATTTTCTTCACAGTGTGTTTTGTATCCACCATTACCTCCCACAATCTATCTAACCAGCAAAGATTGAGCAGAGCTTCTGGCTGATGGTCCTTGAGAGACACAAATGGAGCTCATCCAGTTAGGTGGAGGAGGGGTGTTGATACAGTATGTCCATAACATTTGTTTGAGAGTCGACTACATTGAAGGTTTCCTGCTATATGAGAGCGAGCTGTACATTGCTATTAACAGCCCTGTATCTGGCTTGACTATGTCATTAGTCCACTGAGAGTTTAAAGGGTTGCAGGTATATGTGATGGCACACTGTCCATGTTACCCACACAATTGAAAAGAAACCACCAATTGCACACAGTTATCAGTGATTATGTATCTGGGATTATCTTCAATCAGAATGTTATCTAACAAGTAAGCAATCACCACTCTGGTTATGTCCTCTCAAACAGGTTTGACTATGCTCCACGTCGATTGGTAATCCACCAACAGTAATAGGAACTTAACATCATTACTTTAAATGTGGTATAGACTCAAAACAATATAGGGCTTCCTTAGTTAATTGACTGCTTAGGACGACTACTGGAGGAAAGGACATATCTTGTATGACTTATTATGAGCACAGGTTTCACACCCCTTGGCCTTCCTTTCTATATGCCTATCTATAACGAGAACCAGTATGAATGTTTTCTGCCTTTTAGCAAGGTCTTTAGCCATTTGTCTTTCATGCTCTATGTTTTTTACCTGCATACCAGCCAGTGGCACTAGCTTCCACCCACATAAACCTTGTCATTCACAAACCTTAACCCATTGCATATCTGCGACGACATAGTGAAACTCTCTCCCATGCCTTGTTACCACAGCAGTCAGCCCACAAACTATTACTTCACTTGCTTGATCATGCCACCATTCCACTCGGCGTACCTCCATTCATCTGTTTTACTTGCGTCGCTGCCACGATAGATTCTCCAGCACTATCCTTGGTTTGGTTCCCCTCAACCATCAAGAACCTGGATAAGCTACCTGGTGTTCGTTTTCATTTCCTGGTACATGTGCTTTTTGGAAATTGTATGGTTGTATGGCTAACATCCACCTAGAAATTCAAGGCATCCTCTCTTCCCAAGCGTTGGCTGTGAAACTGATACTAGCGGCTTATGGTTTGCCTTGATGAGAACGGCATGCCCCACAGGTAAAACGCTAAATGATCCACCGCCTATATTACATCAAGGGCCTCATGTACATAAAGCAAACCATTAAGTTTGTCACCTTTAAGGAATCCACATGCGAATTTAACATGGAATTATTGTCTGCTTACCAGTTGTGGCAACATTGCCCTTGTGAACTAGCTACTGACATCAGTGGTCAAGATTGTTTTCGTTTTTGGCAGCGATGTCTGATATTTCATGGAGAATGTAGGCAATCATTCTGCAGATCTGCACGTTTATATCCTGACATGCTTCACTGAACTCCTCTCCCTACACGAACGTCAATCCCCTTTAAAGTAGATCCAAGTGGCAACATTCCCTGTTAATTGTGAGTGGTATTCTGCACAGCAGAAGAAACATTGCAGTTGCTGTTTGTTCCTTTGCCTGGGTGGAACCCTATAGCTGCAACAGGACTCATGCCTAGCCCTATACCTTCATGTGATTAACTGCATCCCATGTAGTCTACTTCTCCCCCACCAATCTGGTACTTGTCCTTGAGAATCTTAAAACCTGCCCAATGCAATCTATTTAGTACTTGTCCTCAAGACTCTGTCATGTTCTGAACTACTCTTTCCATGCACTAGGATGTTAAAAAGCGCTGCCTTGTCCATACCTTTTATGATTGTTTGCACAGATGTTTGTAAAAACTGCCATTGTGGAGGCTAATCCGGTTGGAATTATGCAGAATCCATACGCCCCAAAAGGTGGCACGAAGAGCGCCAAGTGATGCTACTGCTCTGCAAACTTGATCAGGTAGCACTATGATGCAAGATCAATGCCACTTAATTTCGTACCCTTTGCCAATGTGGTCACCATCTTCGATATTTTGGGAAGGGACTATCTGTCGACCTACATATTCTAGTTCAGGTTTCCCCAACTAGTAACTCTGTGGACCTTTCCGAGGAGTTTGATTGGTATTCGAGCCCCCTAGGGGATCCCCTGTACCATAGAGATACTTGGGGAGGGAGGTGGGGCAAAGGGGTGTTACATGGCCCTCTGAAGCCTATCATCCTACCTAGAGTGGAGGGAATTCAGAGGGCTGGAATATACCCCTGTAAAAGTTGCAGAGCCACTGGGACCATCCCAAAAAAAAATGCTCACAATGGCAGCCATTTGGAAAATTTCCCAGGTGCCCGAAACAAATCCGATTGGCTGTTTTCCCAACACAAAAACTCCGAAATAGGTATGCGAATCTCCAGTTTAATTGATCAGCTTTTCCAGGTTCTTGCCATGTGGGACTTCTTCCAGGTAGAGGGACACTCCCAGGACCACCCTTGTTTGTGCATATCAAGTAGCTTTGGGTGTTTACTCTAAGTTACTAGGGTAATCCAGACGTGGAACCCTTGATCACTGATCTTAGAGAGGCACAGCTCCACCTCACTGACAAGGCCCAACCAGGCCGAAACACGTGTCTGGGGTTGCTGTTAGTACTCTTGTTCAGAAGAGAATTGCCTGGCATTTCGGTGCTAGGCTGCCCTTGGGCAGGACAAAGACTGATATTAGTGGAAATGTCTCTTTTGTGAAAGTACGGTGAGCTAAAAAGTCTGGTCGAGACAGTAACCCGGGATATAGGCCAGTAGATGGACACTCCCAGGATCCCCTTGTTTGTGCATATTAAGTGCTTATTATAAAAACTGCACAATCGAATAAGACAATTTCCAGATCTACACCCGAAAGTATGATTTTGTTTGGTACTATGGAAACCCCAATGCAGAAGGGACATCTAACTACCTAAACACACACGAGTAAAAACTGCTTAATGTATTTACATATTGTAGAGATTTATTTCTATGCTCCTATTGAATTTTAATGCAAATAAATGTATCTGTGTTGATGTTGCAAATGCAAACAGTGCAAGAATGCAGCTCTTTGAAGAGAACTGAGTCACATTGCCTTGTGCCAACGGAGACGTTTAGTTTTGTTCCTTTCAAACAGTGCAGTATCTGTAATGTAATAGCATTGAGGTGCCGCAGCCTACCATCATGAGAGCTCAGAAGTGCTTTGCTATTGTGAGGAGAATCTTTTGAGAGCCAGCCTGGCCGGTGTGCTTTACTTTCTTTCTCTAAAGACCTCCTGAATACTTGGCTTCCACCCTGGTGCTCTTTTTTATTGGAGTACATATGAACTCTTGCCAGGACATGAACTTTCTGTTTGCATTCCTTTTTTCTATTTCATGTGACCGTGTACATGTTTAACACAAGGGGAAAAAAGCACCCCTTCTTAGATGCATGCCCAAGCAAGCAGTGGAGTTTGGTTGGGAGTCGAGTACAGGGGCATGAAGAAAGCTCAAGGAGGGCTTGCCAAGATGGACTCTGCAGATTGTCATCATGCCCAGTTCACTGTGTTTTCTTCACTAATGTTACAATTGCCATTGGTATTTATTTTTTATCTTACATGATATATGTTCAACTTGCTAACTTTTGTTTTGTGCATTATTACTACTTTGTGGGTTGTGGTGTGTATATGTGATGGTTTAGTTATTTGTCTTGACATTTTAATGGTTGAAATTGATTCAGCATTATGTTAGCCGATCCCTATAACTATATGTAAAGTGATCTCTACACAGCTAATACATTCACCACCTTCCATGTACATAGGGGAGTTGGTTCATAGATATTTCTGAACGTGAGTGATGTTGATGTCTTCAGCACCATGCTTGTTTTTATGTCGGAGAAAGTCAAATGAGTTGACCTTAATTGTCTTAGGGTGAAATGTTTCATTGAAATGTCAGTAATGTTGATAGAGAAACCCTTGTTAAGTAAAATGTTAGTCTGTGGCGTTTATTAGAATATAACAATTATATGGAGATTTCTGTTTATGATAGAGGATGCCTTTATGCACTTATATTGGTGAAATTCATATAGGCAGGTAAAATTATTGTGTTTTGCATAATTCTATTTATCCCATATTGTAGTGGGCTCCAGGGTAAAGCTGGATACCCATTTGTCTTAAATTGATCCAATTTTTCTAAACAAATTTTGATTTTTAAATACCTCACTGTCTGTTCTTTGCCCTGAATTGTGGGGTGGGATTGGGTAAAAGGGGGCGTGAAACTGTCACGTCTACGTGCAGCTAGCCAAAATATAACATACAATACACTACATAGATTCGGGCTGGTAAGCCGGGGTGGGGGGTTGATGACATAGCTGATGTACATGTATTAATGTACTGAGCAACACAGAATGTGCACAGAGAGCACACAGGTGGGAGTGATTCCATTGTTACATGGCTTTAGACAGCCCCTTTTGTATAGCCCCATAAAACAGTGTTGGTCATTTTTGCATTTAAAAGTGAGCGTGTGAAATTCGTTTTTGTAGAAAAGGTGTTATTATCTAATGCTGATCGGAAAGCCATGATATCTATCACAAGACAACAAAGTAGATTTTAATGTAGACATTGACCATGCAATATGCAAGTATTTCCTGTAAGGTTACTGGCAGACAGTATTTTGAAACATAGAGGTCAGAAATTAGACGGATGATTGAAAGCGAGGGCCCAGATAGTTTGGCACAAGATGGCCTGCTATAGGAGGCCCTCCAAAAATTGTACATGACATCCACAACAGCTGAGGTAAAACAGAATCTTATGAATCTTTCTGCTCACCTTTCCTTTTACCTTCAAAAAGTGGAAAATAGAATTGTGGAAAGCTCACATGAGTTGGACCATGTGGCACAAAATACACAAGAGGCGTATGCAGAATTAGCATTAGTTCAAGAAGCCTAGCAGTGCTTAAGGTTGAACTCACGGGCGGCCTTAATGATATTTATAATCCGTGCTGTAAGGAATCTGAGGGTGTCCTCAATTCTTTCCACAATATATCCTCCTCTCAGGTGGCCAGGGAAAGGCTGTCGCTATCGGATCCCAACCTTGGGGGTGGATATGCGAGGGAGTATCACCTGGGTGTACGAGATTTGGGGAGTGGGTGGGGTGTGGGGCTGATGCACCCTTTGGTGAGACATAGTACCCCCATTTCCCTTTTCCAATGAGCCTAATATCCCCCAGGCTTTGTAGGTTACTACCAGTACCTCTTTTCCCATCAATCATTTCCCAGTAGACATCAGTAAGGTACTGGGACAAGGAAGAGGCATCCAACACTGAAGAAAGACTTTTGGTTTGACAATGAGTGGTCTAGTCTTTCTGAAATCTTAATTGATGCCAAGAACAGAGACGTGATGGCAAGAGAGGTACTTCTATTTCCCTGTGGCAACACGGTGGGATGCGAGATGAGCAGCAGACACCCACAGAGGCTTTAGCAGCAGAGGAGTCGAAACCAGAGAGAAGCCAGGTCAAGACTGGTGACCATTGTGGAATGCTGCAGAGAGGCTGGGAGCAGAGAGAATCTCCTTGGGCATTTGCAGCTGCAGGACCACAAGGACAGTGCCTACCAGGGCTCCAGGGAAGGCAGCGGGGTGAAGCGAAGTTCTTTAGCGAGGGACCTGAGGCTGTGGAAAGGTGGCACGAGGCAGTGAGAACCGAAGGAGGTTTTCCAGCACCATACAGAAGCCAACAGACTCGCAACTGGAAACCGGTGAGTCTGCCCAGAAGTCAGGGGGGCCCCTGGGACATGTCGAATGCACAGCAGAAGCTAAGAAAATGTGTAACAATTAAAGGTCCAAGAACAAGGGAACTGTTAAAGAGGCATTACCAAGAGTCAAGTGAACATTGTCAAAAGCCAAGTTATTACTGAAAGGAATGAATTGTTGTAACACACATTGTCGAAGAGGCAAACACGTATTGCCAGGAGTCAAGCAAGCATTGCCAAGAGTTAAACCGATATATACCGGTAAAGGGTGCCAGAGGTGTTGGTCAAAAGACGTCAAACAGTCGATACGTTTCCTAGCAGGTGAGTGCACTGGGAAGCTTATGATCACTTGTAAGAAAGAGATATAACAGAGACTGAGTTTCCCAGCAGGAGAGTGTACTGGGATGCCTATGATGGTCTTTGCAAGCAAGTGCTAAAAGTGAATGGTGATAAAGCAAGCTATAATAAAGTATACATGCCATGTGAAATAAGAATAAGTCAAGCCTCACTGAAAAGCTGAAACAGTGGCACGATACAGTTGAAGCAAATACAAGTCAGGTGTGTCGGTTGTGTGACCTGTAGTGGGTAAACCTTGTGGTCCGAAAACTGCGCCTAGCCCAGGTACACCCACCTTAACAAGAGCCACTTTGTGATTGAACTATGGAAAACACATGTAAACTGAAATTGAGAAATTGAACTCTTGGTGAAAGGTGACCAAACAAGAAGAGCTGGGAATTACCCCAGGGAATTGTTTTATTCTGGAGCATTGAGAGATTTGGAAGATTGTGTTATTTGAGATCATTGAGACATTTGAAAGCTTGGGGAAGGGAACCCCTATTTGATAATGTGAACTATTTGAACCTTGGGGAAGGGAATCCCATTGTCCACCCAAAAGCTGGAAGAAGCTCTGAACTTCTATTTGAACACGTTTCATTTAATGCTGACACCCCTACACGTTGTATACAGTTAGAAGGGAGGGCATGTATAGGCTTTGGTCACAGACAGACATTTGTTTTAGATTTTCTGACACACACTATCATTAGTTTCATTTATGTAGGGAAATCCGCCCTTAGAAAAAGGTATGCTAGGCTTTTTTCCAAACCCAATTTATAGTTAATAATAAGCTTATATCCCAATAATCTACTCAGTTGTCTGTGTCTACTTCATGATGCCTTCACAGTGCCCACTAGCACATGAGTAATTAAAGGCCAAAATAACTAACCAATCCAATTATACCAAAAGATTATTAGATGACAAAGTAAATATAAAAAACAACTGAAACAGAGCCTAGAGGAAAATACAGCACTTATAGTAAAGCAGGGTGACTCACAGACAGAATTTAATCAGCTGTGCTATGATATTAAAATCATTAAGTAGAAAAGAGTTCAGCTACTTCAAGAGAAAGAGATTTCTATTCAGAAAGTACACCAGCTTACGTTGCAACTGACACATGGCAAACGCAAGATGATCAGCATAAGGTGGCAGCGCACAAATTAGTGCATAGAATAGAAGAAAAGGTATAATTGATAGAAAACATTGATATTCTATTGAAAAGTCTTCATGATGCAAAGCCGGAAAAATTAACACCTGAAGAAAGAATTAAACAGCCAGCACACGATCAGTCGGGTCTGCTGAGGAAATACAAATTTATCAGCAAGCAGGAGATTCACTACACAAGGAATTACAAAATATGAAAGAAGCACTGGCATCCAAAACTAGGGCATACGAGACTGGTTGACTAGTATGAAGTAAACAACAAATCATAATTGAAATGGATCAAGATGCCAGATTGAGGCAAGACATTAAAATGTCCATGTGAATTTGAACTCCCAGTCTAAATCTCTCAGACAGATTAGTTTCAGGGAAGAGGGGAGATGGTCCCCAATCCCTGAGAGTACCTCTCCAGTGTCAAACGATTCCCAGAGTCATGCTAGTGAGTTTAGCGCACATGGCCATATGCAAGATATAGGTGGCGCCGGCCAAACTCTCCCTTCTACTCAAACTCAACCAGATACACAGGAAGACTTAATTTCCCTGTCAGATACAGAGTAATACAACAAAATCCAGGTAATAGGAGAGGCGAGTGGCACACTTAGCATGTCTAGAGTGGACAGGAGAAGGAGTGAAAGTACACGCTAACAGAGAGTTAGTGAGTCAAGAGATGAAAATGAGTAAAGGGAAGAATTGCAGCACATGATGAAACAGAGAGACCACTTGGCTCATTTGGCTGACATTGGGCCTCATTACGACCCCAGCGGTAGCCGTGCCGGTAAAAACCTGAAGCCAACCGCCGGAAAAAGTAACTGCCCAATCCCATTAGAGTCCCATAGGACTCAATGGGAATGGGGAGGACGGGGAGGACAGATGCACCGGCACTGTGTGCAACAGTGCCGGTGCATTCGTCAAAGTCTGTGGGCGGTTGCCATTCCACCCGCTAGGTCAGACCTGGCAGGTGGGATGGCACCCGTTTGCAGAACTTGGAGTGTGCCGGTCCGGTAGCAACGCTGCCGGTAGCTTACCGGCAACGTTGTTACCGCGACCGGCACACTCATAATGAGGCCCTTTGAAAGACAGAAAATGCAACCTAAAAAGGTAATTTTAAAAGGAAGGACTTCTGGTGATATGCCAGAACCCCGGGGTACATGGAGAAACACTGAGTGTGAGTGACAATATGATGACATACAGCCCCTCAGAAAGAATTTGAGGTCAAAACCCAAAAGAACTATGGTGAAAAGAATGAGAGCGGGTCTCCAGTTCCATCCAAACAGACAACCTCCTTATAGTCATAGCGATAGATGGTGGAAATATGCAAGTTGGGAAAGGGATTCAAGCGCTTCCTCTGATTCTAATGAAGGAAACTGGATTCAAGTAAAAAGACATGGCAAAAGAAAAACAAAATCACGGTTAGTGAAAGGCCCAATCAAACAGATTAAAGCTATAAAAAGCTTTATGACCACTTACCATATAAATGCTAAATATTTTGTTTGGGAACATTTAGAAATGTATGAACAGATGATGGTATAATCTGGTTTGAACAATGATCAAATAACAAGGATTTTGTAAAGTGGACGTTCTCTCTTGATTGTTCTAGTTTCTTTACGAGGCTAGAGGATCAAAATTGTTAAAAATGGCCATCTTAAAAGGTGGCCATTTTTAAACATTTTTCAATTCCTACAAATCCACAAGAAGCCCACAAGGCAGCCTGCAATGTAATGTGTGCTGAGAATCAATCTCCTGGGTAGTTTGATCTAGAACTCAAGCATGCGTTTGCACAGATTTCTCAGTGTGTTGATACAGGAAGTCGAGAAGTCAAAACCAAGTTTTTCCATGAACTTTCAAAATACATGGTGACTCAGTGTGTGATTTTACTGACTCGAGAACTCGAGAACAGTATAATCACGCTGGCCACAAGGATCTATATAATACAGAAAACAACTACACATTCAAGCAAAGAAAAGAACCCCTAACAAATGCCTGCTGCTGCCGCGATTGAGGTATCTGAGGTGAAGAGTACTCCTCAATTGTACTTAGGGACATGGGCCCAAAAGACATATTCCTCTGTTTTTAAAAAGCCTAACAGACACTGGAGGCCCTCTGTTCAAAGCCAGCCAACTAGTCCTCCACCTGGCATGCAAAATACTGACCGTACAAAATCGGAGACATGCTTCAGTCCTCGGTATTAGGCTCAAAACCCATCCTCGGCTATAAGTACGTTCCTCCCACTGATAGAAATACCCAGAACCCAGCTAGAAAATTCACAAGGAAATTCCAACCAGAATTATTCTAGGGAGAGAAGCCAATCACCAATGTCTAGAACAAATTAACAAGAAAAGTACTCTCCACCTCCTCCTAGCTTCCAGGATAACAAACCACAGTACCAGGTTGAGTGGAGATTCAACAAACATACAATGATAGTTCTCAGAACTATCAAAACAACTCACTTAGTGTAGAGCTAGTTACCCTTCTAGAGAGGAACAGAGCTATGAACAATGAAAACCATGCAGTCCAGAAAAGGGGGACAGATTCTGACAACTGTAGTGGCAGGTCAAGCAACTGACAGAGAGCATTTGTCAATTAATGAGATCTGTTATGAATCCCTTCTACCCAAAGGGGAGCCTCCCCCTTTGAGGCTAGGGAGGTGAGCCTACTCTGCAAGACCCTCCCTGGGAGTCTGGGCAAGTTTGACCTCACTGGGAGAGACTCGCCCTTATGGGACAAGGACTCCAGTTCCTGTGAGGGACTCTTTAGACCCTCCACCATAGCAGTATATATTGGATTACCTGCTATGAAGAATACTCTGAAATCTGTGTGTTTGGCTGAAGAAAATACTGAAACACACTATTTTGGAAAAGGAAAGGAACCTGTCTCTTTAAGGAGAGACATACATTTATCTGGGAGTAGTAGAGTAAGGAGAGAGAGAGGATCGCAAACAGAGGAAGCCCCCTGACAACAACGTGCCTTCGAGAGGCGAAGCCGAGGCAGAAAGTGAGTGCCTTGGACAGTCGGAGCTAAGGAGAGCCACAGAACCCAGGACTTTCAAGGAAGTAGAGGACACCAGTCAGCAACACTAGAGTCCCAATGTTTGCGAGAACAGAGAAGCCACTGTGAGTCCGGAGAAGAGAATCCTATTTTCGGGTGGTGGTGTGGCCACGATGATATTGTAGTGGGTAGTATGCCAGACAAACCGTGCCAGAAAACATCACAGTAGGGAGTGTGCAAAGCTCCCTGGTGCCTGTACAGGTACAAAGCAGCAACGAGAGAGAATGCTGAGAACAGGAATCCATCAACACAGAGAAGCACAAGAGCCGAAGTAGAAGGAGAGGGCTGAAGCCAGTGCTGAGCCCTACCACATTCCCCTACGCAGTAAGAGGTACAGGGAGAATGGGAGAAGCGGGAGACCACCGGGCCACCATTATGAAGCAAAACAAAAGAGATACTGATATAAAACAGTTCAACTGAAAGTGTGAAAATACAATAAGGAGAATAACAATTACACCTGAAATAAAAGTATTTAAAGACTGGGCACGAATACCATGGAAAGAGGGGATAGGGCCCCATGGCTTAAGAAGTGAAGAGAGGAAAAGCAGCCAACCAAAAAAGGGATGTAAGACCATCTCACAGAATGAATCTTATTTCAAGAAAAAGGCCATAGGGAGAGAATGTGTTCTCGAGAAATCCAGAGCAACTAGGAAATACCCAGAAAACCCCCTTCCATGTCCCTAATATAATCCTGACAACCCTCTAGAAAAGAGATGGGGCATGTAAAACACCTTCTGTCGCCCCCCCCCCGTTTGCTTTGTTGTGGAGAAAAGGGACATATTGCCTGATTCCCTCCCAAAAATAACACAGAGTAGCCTTTGGAAGTAGGTTGGCCAGCTGCAGAACAGTGTAGCAGGGACGAAGAGGAAATAGAGGAGGAGCCAGTTCACACTGAAGTATGTTATTTTACCTTTCAGTCCTTTGAAACACACAAGATGGTCCAGATCAATGGGGTATGGGCTAAAGCTCTTACCAAATCAGGTAGCAGGCAGATGGCTATAAGAGCGGACCTAATATACCCTGAGGATGTCAAGGGCAACTAAGCAGTCTGATTCACTTGTGTACATGGCGATGTGGAAATGTATCCAAATGTCCATCTACTATTCAAAGTCAGGAATCAACCTACGGCTATGAGGAATGCCATTGTACTGTGTCTCCCTGAGAAATCAATCTTTGGCACTGGCTTCCCGTCCTTTTCAGAATTTTTAAATCCTCCTTTGGTCCAGAATACTGGAGAAATGTATTCTCCTTTAAAATCTTGGGAGAACTTGATCAATAACTCCCAGATAAAGCCACTATCTGTACCAAAGATCAAGGATCTAAAAGAATATCCCCAGAAATTAGGACAAACACATCTCCACATAGGCTAACCATAAAGGAACTCTACCCTATTAACAGTGATGAGGATGCCACAACCGAAGGGGAAGGGTATATGCTGAATCAAGTGTATTCATCCCTTCTCCCAAGGGGGAGCCACCCCCTTTGAGGTTAGGGATGGGATCCCGTGCCGCAAGACCCTCCCTAGCAGTCTGGGCAAGTGAGTCCTCACTGGGACAGACTTCCCCCTTCGGGGACAAGGACTCCTGTTTCTTTGAGGAACTCCCTAGAACCTCCACCATTCCAGTGTATATGGGACTACCTGCTGTGAAACAAATTATTTTGGAAAAAGAAAGGAACCTGTCCCTTAAATGTGAGATGTATATTTAACTGGGACGAGTAGAGTGAAGAGAGAGAGCGAGAGCATTGGAAGCAGGGGTAGCCCCCTGACAACGTGTCTTGGAGAGACGAAGCAGAGGCAGAGAGAGAGAGTGCTGTAAGCAGGGGGAGCCCCTGACATCACTATGCCTTGCAGAGGTGGATCCAAAGAGAGCAATGGAGGAAGTAGAAGACACCAGTCAGAAACGCCAGAGGCCCAGCATTTGCGAGACGAGATAAGCCGTTGTGAGCCCGGATAAGAAAATCCTATGTCCAGTAGTGGCGTGGCCATAATGACAGCGAGGTGGGCAAAAAGCCTGGTGAACCATGCCCAAACAATCCCAGGTGCCTGTACATAGCAGCAACTAGAGAAGGCCGAGAACGGGAGGCCAGCGACACAGTGAAGCACGACAGCCAAAGCAGCACCACGTTCCCTTGCACGGTTAGAGGTAACAGGGGAATGGGAGAAGTGGGAGGCTGCCGGGGCACCATTATGAAGCTAGAAGAACTCTTCCCAGTGAGAAAAAACGAGATACTGAATACAAAACTGTTTAACTGGAAATGTGAAAATACAATAAGGAGAATCACAAACTTGAAATTAAAGTAGTTAAAGACTGAGCTCAAATACCATGGGATGATGGGAAAGTGCCCCATGACTAAAGAAGCAAAGAGTGGAGGAGGGCAGAGATAACGTCTAGTAATAACGAATGAAAAATCAAAATATCCAAGGAACCAAATAAGAGGAGAGACAATCAGAACGAGAACCCCAGGAGAGGGGAAAGGTAACTTATGAACAAAACATACCCAGACTAAAAAAAGCATGGTTTACAAGACTAGGAAAGCCATACAAGTTTAGACTAGAGTATAAGAAGATGTAACAAGAAGAACTGTTGAAAATCTAACCTATCCCTAAAGTCAGGACAAAACCTAAGTATGCTCCGAACAAATTATAAGAATGTATCAAAGAGGTGTCAAGAGACTAGTCAAAGAGACGTTGCGTTGCTAAGAAAACCTTGGAATTAAGAAGAGACATTTTTATAAGAGGCAAACAGGAGAAGAGAGCCATTCTCTTGGTCACATTTAAGTTAGTTAACATAGTGGTAGAGTCAGTTAGAATTAGTTTGGATCATGGACATATTCTTGTGAGACTTCCTGATGACCAATGAGAACCTTTTTGAGAGAAAGATAGGCCTTATTCTTATCATTTTATTAAGCATCAGTCAACATCTCCTTAATGTGTCCGACTGCTTCGTCCAACCCGCCCCAGATCCCAACAACCGGATCCTGATTCTAATGCTCATAGAAACCCCGGCCAGAATAAATTGACAGGTAAGGTGGACAATGACAAGAGGAAATCATTAAAGTTCAGAATACACAAGGCGAAGAGTAATGGGGAGATGACAGAAAATATATGCCAAGCCTTAGAGGAAGCTTTTCTTACCTCCCGCAAAAAACCCCTGAGTTTGCTGAAAGAATGTCAAAGGACAATGGGAAACCCTCTTTAATCCTTGAAACCAGAGAAAAATAAGAAAGTTAAATTCAGTGAGGAGAAGAATGGAAACATTGCATTTAAAAAGAAAAGAACTCTATTGCAGATATAATACCTCAGCCAAAAGAACAGACAATCACAGAAAAAAAGTCTGACAAAGAACCTGAACGAAAAGAAAGAGATTACCAAAGAAACCCTTAGACCCAAAATCCAAAATGAGCAGAACCCCAGAAGTTTAACAGAAACCCCAAAACAAATAGATATTCCTCCAGCTCTAAGTGTTTCTAGGCCTCGCGGTCCTAACACTGACCTGGGACAAGCCAAAAGTGGGGGAAGTCCCCATTCCTCATGTAATCTCGAAATGTTATTTTGTTTTTGCAGAATCCCTCATGAACCCACATAAACGTGACCCTGAGGAGAATGTGCCTGGGGTGTTTAAGTCAAGCTTATGAAATCCCAAATATTCAAAAAATGAAATCTGAATTATCTGGTAATTTACACTTTTTAGTAAATTGGAGGTGAACGTTTTTTGTGCCTGTCCAGGTTCAAGGACAGTGTGACTTACCAGCTCTTATAGATACCGGTCACAAGAGACCTAGATATCTAGAGGAGTACTTGAGACTATCAACCAAGGAGTAGGGGAAAGCCATTGCATTTTTCTCAAACCTCTCCTTGGTGAGCTTCACAGTTTCAATGGAACCAGATCTCAGTAGATGGGATTACTGAAATCAAACATAAAATAGGGCAACACTAACTCACCCGTCCGGGGATAGCAGCGTCTCCCCAGAGCACACCTGTTTTGCTAGGAAAATATTTGCTTTCAGATGCTCTCACCTCTGATAGATTGTGTCAACCAGATCCCCTGGACCCAAACTCACTGCTCAATAAAACTCAAAAGAAGTGCCACTAGAACTAGTGACTCCAATTCTCTTAATATGACGATGAGTTCTTTTGTATTGGATCTCGTGTTAGCTTTTCTATTGTCGTAGGAGGCGGCTTTGTGTGAGATTACTGCTTTTGTATAGGCTATGACGGCGTTGGCTAGGTTTCCTGAGTTACCTGGAGATGGTCGTCTCTTGGAGAGATGCTCTAGCACTCTCTTTGCTATGCAAAGGGTGACAAGCTCATCCTAAAAAACAATTATTGGTGGGCTTGTGGAGCTTGGGTGTTTTTAGTTTTAAGGGAGCATGCAGGTTAATGGTGAGTTGGAGGCAGTGGTGGTAGTGGTTTGCTATGTCTTCTGGCTCGCTGGAGCTAGGAGGGATGAGGGTAAGTGAAGACAGTAGCATGGGCCTGAGAGTTTCGTGTTAGTTTCTTGGTGTTTCTAACCATGATCTGGTTGGGTGCGTGTGGTCTTTCTGTGGCACATTTGGTGTGCATGAGATTAAATTCTATTAGGTGGTGGTCTGCGAGGGCACAGGGTTAATGGCTGAGATTTTGATGCTGGTATTGCTAGAGAGTATCTAGTTGAGGATGCAACCTTTATGGTTTGTGGGGGCAAAGAATAGTTGAGAGAAGCTCATGTCTGTGAATTCCTGTGCTAATGTGGTGGCTTTGTGATCCGTGCGGTCATTGTAGCCTAAATTCATGTCACCCAGGATGATACATTTGGTAAGGGGTTTGAGCAGGGGGTAATCAGCAGGGGAATGTTGGATTCTGGTGCATTAGGTGCGTTACGTTGGCGGTAGTGTAGGAGTATATTATAGCAGTGTTTCATATCTGTAATTGGTGTAGTTGGGGAGCAGCGGATGGAGGGAGAGGTTTTGGTAATGAGGTCAACCCTCCTCCCACAGTGTTGGTGCGGTCTGTTCTAAATATGGTATACTCAGGGGGAATAGCAAACGCAAGCAAGGGACCAGAAGCGCTGCGTAGCCCGGATTCTGAGGTGTCCAAGAGGTCCAAATTGAGGTATAAGGTAAGGTCATGGATTTCAGTGGCATGTGCCCCCAGAGAGCGCACATTTGAGTGCACAGTTGAGAGAGACATTCTGTGTAACAGGAGTAGAGGGCGGTGAGCAAGATATGGTAATGTTCATGGTGAGAACCAGTGATGGGGGAATGGTTGGTGCGGGAGGCAAGTCATGTGAGTTGTGCATGCTTGTTCTGTATCATAATTTACTTAGTGCACCAAGTTGCAGCAGGGAGAGGTGGGTGGGGTGCACCTGATGGAGTCTGCGCTCAGACTGTAGAAAGTCTGTATTATGGGGATCAGCAGGCAGCTGTCTGGAGTGGCAGGTGATAGCAGGGGTGGTGGCAGGGATCTATTTGTTGCAGGTGATGGGGTAAGAGGAAGTAGGTGGGGAGAGGGCAAGATTGGGAGGGGCAATCTTGTTGTTGCAGGCCAGCTGGCTGGGAGCCTCACGGAGTAAGGACAAGTTATGCACCTGCGATGGGGCACAGTGTGGTGTAGCACTTAGCAGTTCTGTGGTAGGAAGGGCGTGGGCAGTGAAGAGGTGCAAGATGAAGTAGTGCTCAGCAACACTGGGGGTAGGAAAGGCGTGGGGCTGGGCAGTTATGAGGCACGAGGTGGAGGTAGGGGAAGCATGCGCATGGGTAGCGAGTAATCCACAAGCAGGGTAAGCAGGTGCAAGTTAGAGTTTTGCTTTGTGGGCATCTGTGCATTAGGGATGCTTCGGTTACGCTGTTTTGCACATGTCCCATATTGATTGTCCCTGGACACGGTGATGCTAGAGGCAAGTATAGAGTGGAAGGTATGCAGGCCGCAGGTGGTAAGAATTCATGCAGGGATGAGCATAGGCCGGTGATGGGATGAACATGTTCTAGTCGTTCAAGACAATGATATATGTAGGGCACAGCATGCTCAGAACATAAGGCATTCCTTCTTGGTGCAGGAAGCAGTCCGGCAGAGAGCAGGGGCATCAGCCATGTGATGTGAACGCTTGAGGCTAGGGGAGTTGCTGTAAGTCTCCATAGAAGGTGGAGAGTTGTGAGCGTGGGCGGAGGCTATGGTACGGAAGGGGGCAGGTGTGGCGATGCTGACCGACAAATACCTGGGCATAACGGAGGGACAAATGGACTTGGGATGGGAAGGGTAATGGATCGGCCATACGTAATGCCGCAGTACATATCAGGTTTTCCATACGGTAACAGAGGTACACTGGAGGGTTGAAAGCGATCAGGTTTAACTTCACCCGGTGTGCATGGTGGAGGGAGGCAGTCTAATAGAGTTTGCAGAGCGTGTGGGGTGGCGGCACTACAGTCTCCATGGCAGCCTGCTGGGACTTGAGTTGGCACTTGTACAGGGGCATGTTGGACTGTAGCTCTGCAGGCAGCGGTGCTGGTGACAGAGCATGGGGATCCCGTAGGATGCATCATATTGGAGTAGTGTGTCCTTCCCTCATGACCCCGACATGCCCGGACAGGGTCAATCCGTAATTGCGCTCCATTGTTGTGGACCCCCGACTTTGCCTGCCGGCTTGCCTCCAGCACAGTATTTGTATTTGGTGGCAGTGAACAATGATCGTGCCCTGGAGCATGAATTGACAAATTCTTTATTGCCACCTAATATCCAAAAAGCATCATTTGGGAATGGCGTGGACCTTTAGAAACTGTTATATCTTCAAATGCTGAGATAATAACTTGACAAGTTTATCAAAAATGAAGCGAAAATGGAGTGTGAGGATAAATTCCTTTTTAGTGCTACCAGGTCCTGCCCCACCTTCCCTTGGCTAAGGTGAAGCCAGCTACAATCCATACAAGCTATGTCATTTATGCTTCATAAATGTACGGTCAGAGTTCAGTGTAGCTGCAACAGCTACGAGGTTGTAAAGTGAAGAGGTATGCTTTAACTTCAAAACGTACAGTTATGGAATGGTGTAAATGGTTGTAAAAAGTAGTGGAAGTGTTAACAGTAAAAGATAAAAGTATTGGAACTCTGCTCTCGACCGTTCCTGCTCACTTCAATCAAAGGGTATAAGGTGTATGATATATTGGTGTTTAACTGGCTGACATGTTGAGTGTATGGTGTAAAAGTAGCATGTGAGTGGTTGGTTTAAAGTCATGAACTACACATGTACTTAATGCCTCCTGATATATGAAATATGAAATATGAAAAACTGTCCTTAAATTGACGTTTGACTTTAATATGTGTTTTTATATGCATAGGGGGCTTATAAGAGTTGTACATTTTGCACATATATGCAGTTTACATCTACTACATTTCTCATATTCATATGAAAACTGACATCAGTCAATCCAGATTTTGATGTGAGTTTTCATGTGCATATCAGTGTACATGTATGTATCACACATCTTGTACATGAACGTGTACAGATGTATATTCATTCTGCCCATGTTTTAGTGGCCTCCTATATGTGTGAAAGCACACATGCACGTGAGGTCTAACTTTATGTGAGTTTATAAAACATATAAGAGGCGTATAGGAGTTTTAGACTTTGATGTGAGTTTTCATACGTAAAGTAGCATACATGGACGAATTTTACATCGACTATTTCGAATTATTCAGTTTGCATTAAAAATGCACATTCATTCTGTGAATGTGTGATATATAGTGTGGCAAGCCAAAAGAAGGACTCGGACAAGGGTACATGTTGTCAAAGGGTTTTATTTAACTTAAAAGAAAATGCCTTCCTAGCCCAAATGCTAAAATGGGGAGTTCCCTTCCGATCAAACTATACTAAGGTGTTCGTTAATAGTCAAAATTATAAATGTGGTCCTCTGTCCTATCCTAGCCTCTAAACCAGCCTTACTTTTTGAGAAAGTATAAAAAAAAACTAGGCAGAGTGTCATGCCTTCAGAGTTGTTCACCCCACCCTCTCTCAGGGTTTCCAAAAATCGCTCCTGGTTTCAGATCCAATGTTTGTCGTAGATAACAGTTCTCCATGGTTTAACAGATTTTTGCCCACCTTGTCAAAATTCCAAAAGCTTCTATAATTTACAAAATAAAGTCTCAAGTTCCTGAAATATCAAATGTCCAAGTTGTTGTATCTGGAGGGACAGCTCCTTAATCTATCTCTGCCACATGGGTCAGTTTCTCACCACTAGGCAGGTTCACAGCTTTGTTGCCTCTGTGTTCCCCTTTAATTTGTTCTTCACTTGTTTTATTGGACCCCTCTAACTCCCTTAGGTTCGTCTATCCTAATGGTAGTGTATGTGAGCGGTTTGGCTGATTACAATATTCTGGTTTCTTGGGCTCTGTAACCCTTACAGTTACTTGGTTCTTTCTCTCTTTCTGGGCCTTTATGCCCCTGGTGGGACGTTAGGCTAATCCTTCCTTCTTCCACTTTTGCTCTCTGGTCTCTCCACCCTGCTCCACTATGAGCAACCAGGATACCTACTCCATCCCAGGGTTTGCTCCAGTGAGGTGGCGTCTGATCGGGAGCGGCAGTGCTCTACATGCCTTTCTGGCATTCTTGTATGGACACGAGCAAGTTTTGTGCTCCACTTGTTTCAGCGTTCCTCTGCTCTTTGGCTTCTTCATTTCAAGGGGATGATTCATTCCTCCCTCACGTTTTGGCTTCAGCGTCGCTTCATCAGGTCCCGGGCCCACCCTGTTCTCTGGATGGTCTCTTTCCTTCTCCTTCTTCTCTCCGTGCCACAACCAGCTCTGCTGTGCAGCACGACTCCACCCCTCAGTGATGTGCTCATGTTGCAGGCTTGCCTGTACGTATAGCTTCTTCTCCTCCATTCAAGGGTGATTGTGTCGTTATTCTCGCTCCGTCACCAAAAAGGGTTGAGTTTATGTTCAGCTGTCAAGTCCACGAAGAGATCAGCATTGTCTTGAGAAACATCCAAATGCACTTTCAATACTGTTTTGAGTCCCACAGTTGAATGAAACATCAGTTTCTCGGATTCCCAATTATGCAGATAATGCTTTAGTGATAGGGAGTTTCCCATGGGAGTCCTTGTCCCCTTGAGGGCAGTCACTCTCAGGGAGGTCCTGCTTTCCATAACACCTAGGGAGGACTTTGTGTAGCGGGCTCACCTTGCTAGCTTCAAATGCGGTGGCTCCCCCCAGAGAAGAAGGGACAAAACGTCCAGATTTGTCACAATAGATAAAACATTTTATCTCAAAACTGGACAGCTTGATTTTCATAATTGTTTTGTGCATCAATCCCAGAGGATATCTAGGTGCATATCAAAAGAATGTTCACCTGTGAAAACACTATCAAAACAGCATTGTTTGTAAATATGAATAACTCATGGATGCTTAGCTCGCCCTCCAGTGGCTTCATTTCACTAAGATAAAAGCTAGCAGAAATTGCATGGCATCACCATTGTTCCTCACTTATATCATAATCATTGTTAACAGATGCTCATTGATTCCCAAAGTCTATGAATGCATATATGTCCATTCATTAATGTCTGGGAAACCCAAGGACAAGAAACTTGCAGGGAAGCCTACGGCAAAGGGCCCCCACTCTGGCATCCACATTTCTTTCTAATGTTTACGTGAATATATGTTGTTACTTTATTTTGTGCTTTTTAAAGATTGACCAAAATTGGCTCGTGAAGGGCAAAGAGCCTATATTAAAAATGGTCGGCCATAAACTCCATGGGATCATGTCTTATGAAACTCGGTTACTCTCTACTGTTATTAATAATTCAGGGAAGGACCTTGAATATATTACCTTCTTTTTTCTTATTGGAATGCAGAGGGTATTGGGTCAATGTGTATTCTACACAGGGAGCCAGCATTGGGACACTACATAATGTTCCTTATGTAACAATGACCCCGGTCGTCAAACATTATCCTTGTGGTAATTGTGTAGTGTGTCCCTTTACCTGTGAATCATTTACAGTTGACATTGGATTGAATAATCCCTGGAGTATTCAGGAACACACTAATTGCAACACTGAACATGTCCTCTATATGATTACCTGTCCTTGTGCTTTACATTATATAGGAAAAATTAACCGGAAGTCATCGAACACTGAAGTTGCATTAAGAATAGGATTGAACAAGCACTGCGGTTAAACATTTCATTGATAAATCCCATACCTACTTGGATATCCAGTGGGGGATTTTGAAAAAGATTAGGGGTAAAAATCTACAGGAGATAAATCATACATTTTTGAATCTGGGAAATAATTTGATTTTTCGTACCAAAAGTCACCTTTTGGGACTTAATGAAAATATGGAGTGGCCCAACTTGTCTATAAATTCTGAGTGCAACTTTGGGTAGATGAGGCTGTGTTATCCTATATCCTGTCCCTCTGCTATTGTAAGGGGGTGGATTTGCATTTGGGAAGTCTATATATGAGGCACTACTACTTGATGTAAATATGGTTTGCACTGGAGATGTTATTACTGTGAATCTTGTGAGCTGTGGTCAATGTATCCACTTTATTGGTTCGGAAGGCAGCTACGACCAGTTATCTAGGGCTATGATTGTTGATGTTATATGTAAGCTTATGTGCCATTTATCAAACTGTGCTTATTTTACCATATGTGTTGTGATTTAAGTAGGACCATATATGGGGGCCAGTGGAGACATCAGCGCTATGCATGGCATTTTGTTTTGGTTGGCTACTACTTCAATGCTGCCCCTGAGAAAGGGGGCTCTTCTATTAGCTCTGGCCTTCATTGACGGTTTGCGTGCACATGACATCATCGTGCATGCGCATACCAAAGTCATTGCGCATGTGTACAATGACATAATTGCACATGCATTATGTTTTGGAGTCACAGTATTTTCTGGCATTTTCCAGTGGAATGCAATGTGACCCTTGAGTGATTCTAGTGGGTCACAGTGGCTGGAGCAGTCTTTATACAGGCAAGTTTATTAAAGTTATTTGAGGCTTGTGGTACCTAAGAACGATGTTCCTTGGTGTCAGGGGAGAGAATTCCTCATTTGGTGTTTTGCACTGAGCAGGGCTAGCTTGCCCTAACTCTGTGATCTTTACCACTAGTGTAGAGTTGACCCTTGTTGGAACCAGTGAAAGGGCAAGGGAGAGACCAGCGGTGTGGACAATGATCTAGACGAGTTGGTGAATGTAAAGGCTCCCGTAAAGGTAATTACTGGGTGGTGTATCAATTTAAAGTATACTTTAGATTTTTTAGAAGCAGTTTGATGCACAGTGCCTCGCACCTACTGATAGAGATTGCTGTTGATGGAGGCATTAGCCATATTTGGATTAGTGATGCATTCCATCATGGTATGATATGTGGATTACTCATTAAGTTGCCTATGCCTACAGTAACAATAAAAAAACATTGTTCATGTGTTACCCATTTTTCTTAGACACTGAGGGTGGATTTTGCTTTGAGAATACGAGGTCTCTCTATGGTTTGGTATGCCTGAGAGCTGGCACAGGTGACCCAGTAGGTACAAGTTTTTTTGTCCATTTGAGCTCGATTATGGCCAATTCTTTGATCATATGTTGCAGCAAATAGACTATTGAAATGTGTTGTGTATGTGTTTGTTTTGGGCTGCAGAGTATCCATACTTACATGGCTTGGTTTTCAATTCTTCCACACTGGCAGTGAAGAGTGGGATAACTTATGTTTGCATTTGTGTAGCTTGGATTATCCATCAGGTACTGGCTATGTTGTTGTACTTTCTGGGGTATGCTCTAGATTTAAGGTGAATCTTTGTGGAAAACCCTTTAAATTGTTGGACTAGGATTATGTCTCTCTGGTTTGTGTTTTTAGCTAAGAAAATATATGGCACTTCGATCGAACACTAAGGAATATGTCAACATTCTTTATTGCTCAGTCCCTGAGGAATGTCCTGTATTAGATTGCATCATAAGGACAGAAACATGTTGGGCTACACAGATTGATACAAATTTGTTTGATTTAAAATGTGTATGATGTTCCAAGAATAACTGTTTTGATGTTTATTTTGTCTTGGACAAGGGATGAATGTAATTAATTATTTATTTTCACATAAGTGCCTGTGAACCTATGATTTGATTATACATGTTTTTAATGTAATTATTAAAGTAAATTTTGTAATACCAGAGAGGGTACTTATCCATTGTTGAAATACGTTGGATCTTTTATCAGAAATCTTTCTTGTTGGTCCAGAAAACTAGAGACGCAACCTTCCTTTTCCATACTTTAAAAATCTGACTTCCTACAGCAAATAGGAACCTCACCCTGGTCCGTCAGATGGGCAATGAAATGGAAGTTGGGATTTAAAGAGTGTCAAATGACAACACATCTTTGCCTGTCCAACCAAATTAAAACTTAAGGCTGGTCCAAGGTGTGTCATTCGTGTTAATCAGAAGGCACCTATGTGTGATAAACTGAACCACCTAGTAATGCCACTTTGCCCTCATCCGAATCAGGTCTACTGTCCTATTCAGTGCAACCCCATGCATTTCCTATGTGATTTTGACTTGATTGAAAGGCATCAGTGCTGTAAATTGCCAAGAAGGGAAGGAAGGAGTAGAGTATCACGGTCACATCCTAAGCCATCTATCACACAAGACAGCCTATGAGAACACCACCACCTCCCACCCTCTGAGATGTGCCATGTCCATGCATAAGTGCAACTTGAGGGCTAGTATGCAGATGTTTATTAAAAGCACAAGAAATACCAATGACCTGTATACAACTCTGTAAAGGGAAAAATAGATTGTAGAATGTAACTGGGTACATATCAGACCAGAGTATAGAGGTGTCAAACTCTGCTGTACTCTAGCCTTTTTTTCAAACAGAATAGTGCAGCCACACTCCTTAGCATCTGGCAGATAGTGAAAGTAATCCCCACTTTTCCATGCAAGGTTGGAATCCTCCTTTTTACTGCAGGGCAGGAGAGTGAAGGGTTGGTGCTGAGATTAGCTGGGTGTTGCTTGTGGCAGCATGTGCAGTCCTTTTAAGTCATGTGTCAATGAGCAATGAAGATTGTGAATGGATGCAAGATAGAGCAAATCAAAGTAAGTCCTTTGTGATCTATTAACCACTAGAAATTCACTTTTTTGGTGGGTGCTGATATATTTTTTTTAAAGAAGCATTAGATACAACAAGTATTTAGGCCTTGTGAATTATTCTAATTGTATCAAGCACATGTAATTATACTACAGTGGATGCGTGACTGACCTGTGATGACGATTTCACATAAAACAAAACGAATTAACCAACTATAGGGCCATTCAAATATCCGATTTTTCACAGGACCACTTTATCATTCCTTTTATAGAAGGCTCAAAGAGTTGGTTGCCATGCTCTTCATTAAGTAGACTCAGAGTAGTCGACACATGACATAGAAGCAAGGATTAGCATGACACCTCAGCCATACAAGTTCTTTCTATGAAAGGCTCGACAACAGGTTTGGCAGAAGATTCATAACAACCTCAGGGGCCGTCTAAGTACTTTCTGGTTCCATGTCATTTCCACGAAGTAAATTTCTTTGTGGGAATATACTTTGTGGAAATTACTTCAACGGTTTTCGGCTACAGTTTTTTTATGGGGGCATCCCCCCAGTGGCGTAGCACAAAATTTGGGGGCCCCCTGCGAGCGATGCTGAGTGCCTGCCCAGATCAGCAACAAATCACAAGTTGTGCCATACTATGGGCCCGCCTAGATGATCATGCTTGCGCAATACGCACAAACGTGCTGCTGCAGGGCTGTGCCACACACTGCACTAGGAGAAAGATATAAATATGTGTTTTAATGCATTATACAGCACACTTTCTGAGAAAAATGTGCAAAAAAACCAGAGCGTTTGTAATTGTTTTGTAGGGTAACACCAATCCAAACATCCAATACATACAAGTCACCAACAGTGCACAGGAACATTAATGTTTTCGTTAATTTAATGCTTTGCTACTACAGATGCCATGTTACAATAAAAACATGTCCAACTGCCTGCACAATGTAGACCAGTCTAGGCACGTCATAACATATCACAGTAAAACATGCTAGGCCACATTTCGACATACCTAAACTGGTTGCACCAAAATGCCAGTTGAAGCAAAAACACTTATCATGGTTATTTTATAACAGATTACCAGAACAAATTACAATGCCACAGTAGGAAACGACTAGACTGGAAGCACCCAAATGCCAGTCTAGCCTGGTAATTACAATTAGCAGGACTGCTTTATCAGAGATGCCCAGTTTAAAAAAAGTGAAGCCAAACAAAGAAATGACTAAACTGGCTGCACCAAAATGCCTCTCTAGCCACTAATATCACATGCATGCCTGTTTAGCCTGGATGGATGGACATGGATGAACATCACGATTTATCTCATAATCCTCTCCCCCACACATCCCCTCCCACTCCCTGTCCCAACCCCCAAAATTAGCTCCTTGGCCCAGAATTACCTATAAAGCGTTTTGTTAAACAGAGGGCAGCTGGTCGTTCACTTTCCTCTGCCTCTTTGCCTTGAGCAGGATCTTCTTAAATTCCGAAAGTGCCTTAAGACTCTCCTCTTTACCTCCCCCTTCCCTTCATCTCTCCCCTGCTAATCCCACAGTTGCTGCAATTGGTGCTCTGGGACCTTATGCATCCTCGGGGCCCTGTCCTGCCCACCCAATTGGCCCAGCTTCTGTCTATCCTCTGCACTCACCATACACACACGTGCACACCCAGCCTCCCATACATTTAAGTGTGTACCCACCCAGGCAGCCACCCATACATTTAAGTGTGCACCCTTTCACCATACACTCACACAGGCACATCCACACATCCAGACAGCCAACATACATCATGCACTCACTCATTCATGCACATTAAATGATATACATATATACAAACCTAGGGTGGAAGGGAATGTTTTTATTTTTAGGCACCCTGACTTCATAAAGGAATCATTTCCATTAAGTGACCCAACTGTAACGGAAATCATGTATTTGTGAATGCCGAGTGACTTCTAAAATAAACAATTTCTTTATGAAGTCATAGGGCTCTCCCCACACCATGACATGGCTGCCTCCAGCCTTGGAGGCCTCCATGTCATGGGTTGGGGGAGTCCTTTGACTTAAAAATAAATAGTTTATTTTTGTAGTCCGAGGTGTCCCCCTCCCAGGACATGTGGCGGCAGGGACCCCGGCACTGTGGGGGCTGCAAGGGCCGCTGTCACGACAGTGGGTCCTCCCAAAATCCCCCTTGCCCCTTCACTACAACCATTACACCAAACCCCTGCCCACCACCCTTTTAACCCTTAACCCCGCCCAAAAAATACATTTTGATGAAAATGACAATGACATTTCCACAAAGTAAATGACCACGTAGTAATCTTCTTTGTGGAAACAATGTGATACCGTACTTTCCATGGTTTACCAGTCAGACTTCTGTCCGAAACATGGCACCAAAGCCTCCACGCTTGAGGTGATGGGCGACATCCTACACATTGCTGAAGGGAGGCACCTTTTCGTTGGTGTTGCAAGATCTGTCAGAGGTATTCTTTTCCACTGGCACGCATGTTAGAGGGGCTGTCCTGGAATAGTTTTAATCTCTTTTCTCTGGCGGTTTTCAATCTGTCCATATGCAGTTCGCCTCCCTTGCCCCTGCATTGTGCGAGTTCACCTTGTCGCTATGATTTCGAGCCACTGGGTGATTTGGTGGCAGCTACATTGTCTCTATCAGTATGAAGATGAGACACAATTCTGTTGAGAGAGTGGCAGCAGAGGGTGATGTCTATTCCCTGGCGTCATGCCGGTTGGTTATTGGGGCTTGGATAGATTACTTTTTCCTACAAATGTAATTCTGCAAATAATTAATTTCTACATTTTGGATCTGACAAATCCTTCCAGCAGAAGCAGTCTTGATTGCCTACCTTGGGTGTTAATTGCACAGCACCTACCTTTCAAAATCAGCTTGTTAGCCAGGGTTCCTTCTACATTTCAATTTGTCATTTTGTGCACATGTTGCCAAGAAAGCCCATTCAACCTAGTTCCATGTTTCACTCCTTCAAGGTCAAACCGTTTTTACCTGGTAACTAATATTCATGAACCTGTATTGTTTCATGCTGGTGGGGGCAATACGTCATTGTCTGGAGTCTCTGCAACATCTATTTGTCTTTGAAATTGGCTTACATACTGCAGTCAAGCCTGTACTGGTTACAAGGAAATACCACCATGTTACACGTACTCTGGTCAACTTTATTGGCTCCTTCTGAAGGTACAAACTGTGACGCTTGGGTTCTTGGCAGTTCACCTTCACCAGCACCCTACCCCTAGAATTAAAGTTAAAACATTCGTATCACATCAAATCACAGACAGCCTGATTATTGACATCCCAAAGGTGAAGAATTCTAAGACCCAGATTCAGGACTTTCAGTGTTCCGTTACACATTTTTGGAACAGCTTGCCTCTCTTTCTGCTATTGACCCCAATGTTACTCTCTATTTGGCACCAGTTTAAATCCCTTTTATGTACTACCTACTGCATTGGTTTTTGTTTTCTGGTTGAAACATATTTTGTTTAGCTTGTCTCCTACGACGTTTGCATTTTATTTATTTGATTTATTTATTTAAATTGTTATAACACGCCACACACCCGTAGCTCTCAGGGCGCCAACAGTTACCTGTTGCAGGCGATGGATTGTTTCACACCGAATCTTTCTGAACTGATTGTATTTAATTGTCTGTGCAGCAATCCATTAACCTCAATTAGTAAGGCTTGTGCTTGTACCTATGTTTGTAACACACAGTGATCTTTTTAGGGTGGTGGCGTCTTTGTTCTTCAGCACTCATTGCCATGTATGACAAAATAGGGGTCTTCACCTTAGAATAAATGGAAATCTTGGAAGCAGAATGACAACTCACATCCCATTAACATACTTGCATCCATTCAAACCTTTGCCCAACACCCAATGACGGCGACTTGCCACATTGAAATATTCCTTAGACATTTTCCCAGGATTACACTCCAAGTGCCGGTTAAGGCTTTATTGCAGAAACAACTCCAACATCTAGCCATATATGCTTCTTCTGGCTCTTCAGTGCTTGCTTTCTGAGATAGGGAGAACCATAACCATTTATGAAAACACCTGTACTGCGCTTTCGCTCGGAGGACACAGCATTGGGCTGGTGGACAGACATGGTAATGGATTGTATGTTGGGGTTCGTGGTAGTGACCTCCCCAGATTGGGTGCTGCACAGGCCAGTGAACTGGCCTGGGATAGTGCGCCCCTTTCCTGGGGGCTTATAAGGGTCAGGGAAGGTTCAGAGGCAACCAACGGTTGGTGGTGTTTTTCGCGTCCTGGTCGCAGCTCTCGATGCTTCCCTGTCATGCTGGGCCTGGTGGTGTTGGTTGGGTCGGGGTTGTTGTGGCATGAGGTCAGTAAGCAGTTTCTGGACTGTGGGGGCGTGCTTTTTAATATAAATAGCTAAAGAGCGAATCAATTTTAATATATAGTATATGGATTTGTAAATAAATCTCCATCCCCTTCTTTACCTGTTGGGCGGGCCAGTTTGCCACCAGGGGCTGCTCCTCCGCCTGGCCATGCGTCTCCAGCTGTGGACGATGCAGAAGGCTGTGTCCTTGAGCGAGTGCGTTAGGGTCCCAGGCCTCGGGCCGGGCAGCCCTTCATTCTGTTCCTGGGAGCAGGGCTGTAAGAGGGGCCGCGGTTGGCGGGCGGAGTGCCTTGGGCAGATGTGCAGGGGCCGGGGAGCCTGCGCTGCTGGACCAAAGGGCAGGGCTGGGAGTGCAGTGCTCATAGCGGCTGCCTTTCAGTGTGCTTCGCAGCCGCAGCAGTAACAGGGTAGAGCTGCAGTGGCCGCGAAGGAGGGGTGAGATAAAAATAAATATATGCTAATAAAGAGTGGAGGGAAGGGCAAGGAAGCAGATGGGACATATTGTGTTAGCAAGTCCCGTGTTGGGCCCCTGCTGTGGGGGGATAGGTCCAGCTGTGGGTTTGGCAGAGGTGGGGCAGCGAGTGGGCTGGTAGAAGGGGATGCAGAGCAGGTATATATAAAAGAAATGAATGTATTAAAAGTAAATAAATAATAATACAAATTATATATAATGAGGAGGGATAGTACATCCTTCAGGAAGCGGCGCGGGTCAGCAGTCTTTGGTGGGGGCCAGGGGGTTTGCAGCAATGGGGAATTTTTCCCAGTTCTGTTGAAGTCTGGTGGATGCTCAGGCGTTGCGGCAGGTGCTGCGCATTATATGTGTTGCGCATTATCAGCAGGGCGTCTACATCCTTGCTAGTAGGGGCAGTGCAGGAAGTCACGGGGGAGAAGGGGCCCATGGTGGGAGGCTACAGCACAGAGTGGCTTCGGAAGGGGCCCTCGCAGCAGTGGTGGCTTGTAGTCTGTCGGTGGGGAGAGGGGAGACTAGGGGAAACGGGCTAAGAGGAGCAGGGTGGACATGCCTAGCAGGGTGTTTAGAAGCAGCGGAGCAGAAAAAAAGGGGCCTAAGTGCGGGCCTGGAGCCCTGGATGTCAGTGGGGGTGTAAGCGAGGGGCCGGAGGAGGACGCAGGGTGCAAAGGTGAGGACGGTAGGAGGGGATGGTGGAGGTTGGGGTGGCGGTAAAGGGGGGGCCAGGTAGGAAATACCTGCAAAAGAGTGCAGGGGAGAGTAGGAGGACACTCTTCCAGGTGGATGGCAGTGATGGAGGTAAGTACGGGACAACCTCCCCGACTGATGGGGTTGAGCGTGGAGGGCGTGGCAGATGAGGAGGAAGGAGAGAACCTTAGAGCGGTCCCTCTAGTGAGAAGTGGGCCTTGTCGAGGGTGCAGTACAGTTTTTAGCACGCCAGAACGCAGGGAAGAGGAGGGAACACCTCACCCAAGAAGAGAGGAGGAGTAGGAAGGGGCTAGTGCAGCCCCTCCGAGAAGACGACACAGGAGCATTGGGGTGGATGTCCAGTGCTGGCCCAAGGAGGATCTGCCTGGCCCGAGTGGTTATACGGCACATGACTACTATATGGCTGGGGAAGATGATCGGGGTGAGGAGGATTGGTGGAGAGGGACATGGGGGAGTGGGTTGGAAAAGAAAGGGAACAACGTGGTGAGAGGTTTGGGGGGAGGTTGGGATGAGGGTAAGGGGAGTTTGTGGAGAATACAGAGAAAATGGGCTGGAGACACTGCTGATGTTTTATGTCCCCGCAGTAGGAGCCTGTTGAAGAAAGAAATGAGGAGCAGCAGTGTGGAGGCCAAGCAGACGCGGCTGGGTGAAGACAGGGTGACAAGAGGTGAGCAGGGCAGGGAGTGGTCTGCAACATGGGTCAGGTTGGCGGCCAAGTGGCGGGTACAAAAAAGGGGTGTTTGGGACCTGGGGCAGGGGTGAAAGATGGGAGCGTGACAGCAGGGGCCTTGGTGAGGGCGGAAGGGAGAGGTGTAGCCTTGGTGGAAATACAGACGGATAAGGTTTCGAATCCTGTGGCACGGGGTGGTGGAGGTCCCTACTGAAGGTACAGGAGATTGCGCAGAGAAGGGTAAGTAGCTACTCTATATGTGTATTCGCTGGGCGCGCCGTTGATGGTGGCTACAAAGCAGAAAATTTGGGCCTGAGAGTTTGTAGACGTGTTCAAGCTTTTACATAGGGAAGTGAGAGCTAAAGAGGGGTTGAAGGAAGAGAACGGGAACTGGTGGGCAAGGCTGCGGGTACTTGTTATGATCGTAAATTAGACGTTGGCATTTATAATATATGCTAGCATCTGGTGTGAGAAGTACCCTGAGAGGTGTGTATCTTTGTTTAAATATATGGATGTGATTAGGAAAGCATTTACAAGTTTCAGAGTTTTTGCTCGGGTGAGGAACGACAAGGAGTTCAGGGCAAGGATGGGTGAGGTCAAGCAGGCGGTGTGGGGGCAGATTGATATGGACCTGTGGTTGCAGTGGATGGTTCCACACGCTCAGCCCCGACACTTCATATGGCGAGCGGTTTACCCATGCCTTACAGGCCCTTTCTTGGTCACCCCACCCTCGATAGGGTGGGGGCAGGGGACACCCATCAGTGGCATTTTGGGCCTTTAATAAAGAGGGTTGCTCCAGGCTGGTGTGCAGATTCAGACATGAGTGCAGCAGATGTGCAGGACAGCATCCCGTCACGCAATGTTTTGTGACAGGAGAGAGAGGGAGGGGCTGCGAGGCGAGGGGTTGTGTGTAAAGGCCTATACTCACGGTTTAGATGGAGGAGCTGGAGGAAGGGCTCTGTGTTTACCCAGATAGGGAAGGGGCCAGGATTTTGGGTGTGGGCTTTCAGGAGGATTTTATGTTGGTGTACCAGGGTCCGTGTATATGGCGGTGGGCGGAAAATCTGAAATCGGCATGGGAGAATCCAGAGGTGGTAAAAGCAAAGCTACAGAAGGAGGTGGCTGAGGGGTGGTTGGGCCGTTTCTGGATTTGCCAGCTGATATGGTGGTGTCCCCCTTATGGGTCCCCCCTCTCACGCCTAGAAACACTTGTGTATAGGCACATTATAAATGCCATATCGTATCATATCATATCATGGGTGGTGCCTAAAAAAGTAGCTGGTGAGTTTAGGTTGATTCGCCACTTGTCATGGCCAGAGGGCATGTCTGTGAATGATTTCATTGCCCCCGAGGATTGCAGGGTGTCCTTTGCAAGTTTGGATCAGGTGGTAGGTTTGTTGAGGAAGAAAGGGTGTGGTGCTTTTATGGCAAAGTGCGACATCAAGTTGGCTTTTCGGTTGTTGCTTGTGCATCCAGAGGATTTTTGTTTTCTGGGGATGCAGTTTGAGGGTCATATTTACGTCATCAAAGCATTGCCGATGGGCTGTGCAGTGTCTAGTGCATTGTTTGAGTATGTTAGCTCCTTTCTGCAGCGGGTTTTCAAGTACAGTTCTGGTTTTGGGGGAGTTTTGCATTATTTGGATGATTTCTTGTTCATCATTGGGGCGGGTGAGGAGGAGGAGTGCCAGCGGATGCTGGATGTTTTTCAGTCATTGATGCTAGAGTTGGGATTGCCATTGTGAACAAACAATCAGCCAGGGACCAGAGGGTGTCCAGGCTAATGAGGGAATTTGTGCTGAGGTGCCTGAAATGGAATGTGGTGTTTAGGGTGACCAGGATTGGATTGGCCCCTCGGGAGTGGGGGCCGGTTTCTGGCCATGTCTGGGCTGGTTTGGAAGAAAATAAAATAGAAAAAAATATATTTTTCTTCCATTTTTTTTGTCTTTTTTTGTTTAAAAAGCCTTTCGTCCTTCTTAGATAGATAAATGAGTATCAACACAGGTTGGGTGATATTGTATGCATATTTGTTCTATAAAAAAGAACTTAAGCGTAAGTCTTACAGGGACGTAATTTCACCAAAATACCAGGGGTAGACGAAGTGACATCACACAACTCTTGACCCCCTGATGACATCACAGGAAGTGATGTCATTTGACCCCACCCTGAAGTGATATCACGGGAAGCGATGGAACATGACCTTTCACCCGTTGACAAAACAGGAAGTGGCATCACATAGCATTGTACACTACGAAAAATATGGTTACGATATCACTATAATGTGATCTACATTTCATACAAGAATGGATCGCCATATGTATCGCTAAGATCAGTGTGTGTAGGCCAATAATACCAAATTACTGTGAATGCAAGCAGACATCCATGAACAAATAATGATGTGTTATTATATAGCACTTACACTTAAGCACTTTATATAGAAAAAATATACACCCAATATCACCCAACCTGTGTTGGTACTCATTTATCGACCGGAGTTGAGGTGTTTAAGAACAGACTAAATCAGTGACTCACCCCCTGAAGTGTGCCTGAAATAAACCTTAAATGAGTCTAGCAATTACTGTATAGAATTCCAGAAAGACACATTTTTGGGCATTCCTATTCTTTCTTATTTAGGGTCAATGCTGAAAATGTTACACTTGTGACACTTCTGTTCTTAATTTTTTTCTTTGTTTTAAGGGTCCTGAACAAGAAAGCCAGCCTCTCCAGAAGTAAAGAGCTACATGGTGCTGGCCACAGCCCAGGAGCTTGCATTGAAAAAAATAAAAAAACACTTTTCTTTTTTTAGAAGTCGCAAGGGAGACCTCAGAGGTCGCAGTTGCGACCTATGGCGACTCCTAAATGACGTCCCTGAAGTGCTATACATATTATCATTTGACCTTGGATGTCTGCTTGGATTGACAGTAATTTAGTGTACCTAGGAACAATGCTATTTGATGCCACTTCCTGTTTTGTCAAGGGGTGAAAGATCATGTTTCATCGCTTCCCGGGATGTCACTTTGGGGTGGGGTCAAATGATATCACTTCCGGTGATGTCATCAGAGGTCAAGGGACGTGATGGGAGGGGTGGGCCGCTTTTTTGAGGCGAGGGGTGGGCCACTTTTTTTTGGGTGACCGGGCCTATTTCTTGTCCCAGTCCGACCCTGAGGGTGACGCAATGGCATGATCTCGTTTTCAGTGGAAGAGATTCCGTGGGCTGCCACCGGAAGTAGAGGTGGAGGGGCACCAGATGCCGGAGGAGCTGTGGCAGCTAGGAGATTCAGTGCCCTGCATTTAGTAGAGGGTTCACTGGCCCCAGCATCGCAGGCTGCATACAGGTTGCATGGCTGGAGTTTCTGGTGGTGAGTGGAAGTGCACAGTTAGAAGGGGATGATGATGCGGAGGAGAGAGAAGGAGGGAGGATATGATTCATTTTATTTTGAACTGTGTGGGTAGGGGTTGTCCTAGGGCAACGATAGCAGGGAAGCTGTGTGGGTAGGGGTTGGCCTAGGGCAACGATAGCAGGGAAGCTGGCTGGCATTGATATTTATGGAAAGTGGTTCTGGGGCTTCCAGCCTAGCGGGGGAAATGGCATGTAGGATGTTGGAAGGATGCATGAGGGAAAATGGGAAGGTAAAGGACTGCAGAAGACCAGGTCTCTGTGGGAAATAGACATGTTTCCGACATGTTTTATGTGCTTGTTTTTTGGAGCATTTCGTGTGTCAGAGTTGGTACTGAAGGGGCGAGGGGGTGGAGGACTGATGTAGAGGGATGGAAGACAGCATGGTTTTCAAAATGTGTAAATCAAGCACAGATCAGTTGGGGAGGGGGTTTAGGGAGTTGTGTCCAGTGAGAGCAGGCTTACTATGGCGGGAGAGATGTAGGGGAAGGGATGGTTTGGTTTTTCAGCCTGAGAACGGGGATGGGGTGACGGCTGCTCAGGTTCTGGGGGTGATGAGGAGGGCTCTCTTGACAGAGGACGAGAAGGCGGAGGAGTTTGGGACTTATTTGTTTAGGATGCGGGCAGCGTCTGAAAGGGAGCAGGCTGAGTTTGTCTGAGAAGGTGAAGAGCCTGGGGCACTGGCAATCGGCAAAGTATAAAGGGTGCATCAGAGATTTAGTGAACGGGAACCCTTAGGCAGAAAAAAGGTTTGGGGTGGGGGGCTTAGGTGGGACCAACTGTTGCCTTTGCTGGTGGGTATGAGGAAGCTTCATGGGGTGCCGGTGGCTCTGGTGTTACATGCGGGGAAGAACGATCTGGTTAAGGAGACAGGTGTGGCGCTGTTGAAAAAGATGAAGAGGGACCTTAGTTGGTTGAGAGAGATTTGGCCGGGGTTTGTTTTGGTTTAGACCGAGTTGATGCCAAGGAGGGTAAAGAAGGGGAGCTGTGAAGGAGTGGGTGGTGGAACGGACGAGGAAGAAGGTTAACAGGGAGATGCTGAAGTTTTGCAAGTCCTGGGAAGTGCAGACGCTCGCGCATATGGATATCAAATATGAGGCTTTTGATTTGTTTCTTTAGGATGGAGTTCCTTTATTACTTATGGGGAACCTGTAATATTTGTTGGATGCTATTTTGAAGGTGCTGGCTATCATAAAGGGGTGGAGGTAGAAGGGAGTGGGGGGACTGAGAGGGGTAGGGCAGAAAGAACGCCTCAGGGGAGAGTTTTTCTGGTGCAAGGGATATGGCCCTTTGGAGGATGGTTGGGGGAAGCAAAAAGGAGTGGGTGGCGCTGTTTGCACAAACAGGCTAGTCTGAGGGGTACAGAGAGAGGCAAGAGGTATTAAAGAAGGAGGGGCCTGGCCTCAGGGAGATGATAGGGGGAGAAAGCGGGAATGAGGGTTGAGAGAAATTGAGGGGGGAGTGGAGGGAATAAGGGGCAGGAAGTGATGAATTGTTTAATTATTTAATTAATTAATTGTCTAGTGAATATTTGATCTGTAGTCTGTAAGGCCAGTGAGCCAGGTTGTCGTGTATTTGTAAGCTGTTGCCTGTCACATTAAAGTAACTTTTTCCACTTCAAGCGAGTCTGGGATTTTTGTGCACTTACCCCAAATAATCATATTAATGTTAGCGCCTGTATCCAACAATATATCGTTTGAGCTTTGTGATTTTGTTCAATGAAGAACACAGTTGTAGCAAAGTAAACTGCTAGGACCAACATATAATAAAGTTGAAAGAAAGGGTATATAGGTGTGATCTCAGGCAGCGGGTCAGCTGAGTTTCGCTCAAGGAGGAAGCCATTTGTTCCTTCATAAGACATTTGGGACCACACAACTGTTTGTTAAGTGCAGAAATGGCACGCTCCTAGCCGAATACCAACCCTCTTTATCACACATAGATGGGGTTAGATTTGGCACCCTTCCATTACGAATTGGACTGGCCAGAGTCTGCCAGTACATCACTCTGGCTTCCTTCCAAGTGATTTGCTAGAGGAACTCTGGATGAACAAAAGGTTACAAGAGAAAGCACTCAAATGTGTGTAGTGCAGTAAGGATCCGTCTCTGTCCTACTGCACATCCTATCATTTCAAGGAAAGATGGAATAGACCTCACATCAACGTTCACCTGGCCCAGAGACTTGAGTGCAGTTTCCTCTATGATTTCCTCCATTCAGATTCTTTAAATGCTTATACAGCGTCAGCAAGTCCATACACAGATATATGTAACAGCCAAGAAAGCAAAACACAGTGCCCTGTGCAGAATTGCGAGACCTAATGCCATTTGCTGATTTTCTTTTCACAGCGAGATGGAGGAGGTCTGTGTACATGGTTCCAAGCTCGTACTGGCCTGTAGGGCAATAGGGCAACGCCGGAACAAACGACAAAAGGCCAGTGGGCCACTTCTTTGGCACATTTGGCCCAGTTTGATAAATTACTTCACCAGCTCGGTTTGACCAGTGTTACTAAATAAATATTCTTTAAAGTGCACATTATGTTGATCAAAAACCTCCTCCTTGGGTACTTTTCAAACAGTCTCTCACAAAAAGAATGAATTGTCATTTGCAACTGTGGGCCACCTTTTCATTGGTGCCCGAGATAATTGTATGCCCCTGCACGACCCTGATTGGCTCCCTGGGGAACGAGATTGTCGGCAGCCAAAGAGGAAATGGGATTCTTCTGGATCAGTGCTGCAAGTCCTGGATCCGCACATGGAAATGTGTAGGAGCAGTACACGTTTCCTATGCTGATGGAACAGGGGTTGGGGAGGTAGGCAGATGAAAGACAAGAAAGTTATGCCAAGGGTGTTCCCACCTGCCGGCTAGTTCAGAAAGACATGAGTGTTTCTGGAGTTAGTTCTAGCTTGCCTTATACTTGAAACAGAATGGGCTTGAGCTATGCGTAAATCTAACAAAGATGGCAGCGCCTTTTCCCATGTGTTGTCTCTTTGTCAACATATGCATGGCTGGCGGACCCCAGCTATTTGCTGCGGTACTGCCATGATCTAAAATTTCACCAAAACGACTTATATACAGCTTTCCGCATGCAAGATAATTGATGGTTATCGCTTAAGGCGGGGGCAATCGCTAACTGCGGCTCTACAGAGCTGCCCCTTAAAATTTGAGGTGAAGGTGTTAAACGCAGACAATAAGGAGCGGATCAAAGTGGCCCACAGAAGGGCATAAGAACAGCAGATTGTCCTTTAAACGTTACTACCTCATGCAAGGAGTTACCTTGATTTTCCTTCTAATCAAATTTCATGAACAGGCAGCTATTCTTAAGCAATGTAATTCAATCACAGCTCCTGGCTGGCGCAGGTGAATAAGCACCTGCCCTCTCGTGCTTGGGCTTGGCTGGCAGCCTTCAGGACTCTGATAGCAGTTGGTTAATCCATAACCCAGGCATGCGGCCCCCAACACCACCTGTCCAGCAGGTGAGCTGCTAACCTCATTAAAATCCTAGTGTACGAGCGATCTTCCATTGCTTTTCTTGTTTTCTTTTTTTAAAGTGTTAGGCACGAGTAAACGACTTGAAGAAATGTGACCCATAAAAGGCTCATTCACTTCTTTCAAGGCCATAAAACTGCCACACAAAGGCACACATACTCTTACTGGCTTTGGGTGGAGGTAAATCATTTAGCCGGCAGTAGCTTTTTTACGGTAACAGTCAAATGTTTGAAAACAACTGTTAATAGTAGAAATCGTCCTGTTTCTCCAGCCATGACTTATATCTAGCTTTTCCTGTTAGAATGCTTGACAGGACAGTACAATGTCCTACACTTTAATATAACCTTTGACTCATTTGATGCATCGGTATGGCATTTTAAAAAATATTTCATTGGCCCGCAGCCAAAAAGCAATAAAAACGTTGGTGAAAATGTGCCAATGGTTCAAAAGATATAAAGCATCAAAAAAGGTTTGGTTAGTTTTTGCCTGTATTTTCCCTTATGCAAATTGTGAGCTCTTTGAACAGGTTTACAGAGTATACCACTGGACTACTTTGTGTCAAATTTATTTGGTGAGTGGTACGAAGCATGAGGGCCAAGTCTTTTTTTTGCTTAGAAATAAGCCCATAGTTCTTTTCAAATTAGGCAGATTCATTCCCCTTGCACCACAAACGTGTACATATCTCCAATGGTGCATTGCATGAGCTAAGGCTTTGAAAAGTCATCATAGTTTTTAAGCAAGGAAGTGTATTTTCCCAAATATGGAAAATTATAATAGGCTTCAAAGGGCTATTAGGAAGGGGAAATGGGGTGCTTACCTTCAGAGTGAATGTGGCGAGGGTAAAACTATAGAATGTGGGCAGGTTGGGCAGGTTGTTAGTTTGTCAGGGTTTGGGATAGTTTTTTTTCAGTTGATTTCTTGAGTTTAAGAGTACCATTAAGGTGTGTGTGAAAATGTGTGAAACCAGAGACAACATGTGTTTTTTGTGAACAAAAATTGTGCATTGATAGAATGAATATGGGCTAATTAGAAATGTAGTAATGTTTGATGTTTGAAATTAATTTAGAAATATTTTAGGGGGTTTTGTGCAGTTAGAACACAGAGGTTCATTATAATTTAAAAAAATGACTGCAATGCTCTGTATTTGTGTTTGAGTTTTTTTTAGTAAAATGGTTAGATTCAAATACATCTTTGTGTTTGATTATGTCTTCCAATGTGCCATTTGTGTGAAAGTCATGTCTGAGTAGATTCAATAAGTGTTTCAATTTTATTGGATGACACCTGAAATAGATGAATGTTACATGTTTGCAAGACTGCAATTGGTATTCACAAGAAGATGTGTCTGAATTTGATTGGGATAGGCGTGCAGAAGAAGAACATTGAATTCTCCTGTGCCCGTTGTCTTTTATCTCAAGAAGAACAGGAAAAACAGATCCCGAAAAATACTTTCAAAGCATCTAAGAATAGCAGATCTTTGCACGCCATCAAATGTCTCATTGACTGCTATTTTACTTGATGGAAGAGGCCCACAAATGGTACAAATTTCAAATGTCTTCTCACAAGAATGTCTAGAGAGAACATGTACATATTTTATAAAACAATACATACAGCGTCTAAGAATAGCAAATGGTCCCAGGTGGTTATCATTTGACCCTTTCTAATGCAGACTAGTTTTTACTCGATGCCCAGAAATGATATAAAAAAAACAAACCTCTTCTCAAAGAAATTGGGAAGTAATTAATCTGAAAACTTTTATAAGTGAATAGCAAATCTTTGCAAGTGGCCATCATCTGTCCCCTTTTGATGCTGGCTGGTGTTTTACGCGATGAAGAAGGCCCAGAACAGGTAGAAGTCTCAAGTGTCTTCTTGCGAGTTGTTATTTTACACAAAAATCATTAACAGGCATCTAAAAATAAAGGTTGTCAGTATTTGTCTCTTTGTGATGCTGATTGGTGTTTTGCATGATGGAAAATGTTCATAAATGGTAGAAAATTGAAATGTCTTCTCTCAAGAAAATCCTGCAAGAACAGGGTATTATTTCACACAAAAACCTTCTTTTCATTGCATCCACAGATGGTAGGTACATCTTTGCATGTGTTCATTTTTTTCTCTAAAATCCTACTCAATGTCTATGTTCTGATTATATTTTCATTGGAAAACCTCGAGAAGAGAAAAATAGAGAAATCTGTGTGTTTATGAACGTAAAGAGGAAAATGTGCACATCACTGCATGAGATATTGTGATTTTTTTTCTTCTATACAATAGGAGGGAAGTTTACATTTTTTTAAGTGCTCATTTCAGATTGTTTGTTTTCTCTTGTTTTTTGTTAATAGATCTTGAATTATAACAATGATTGTTAAATGCATATGCCACACTGAGTAGCTTGGTAATATAATAAGTGCTTTATAAGAAGTGTGCCAATAATTATACAAAATGAAGGTACTGCTACTGCTGGGAATACATATGATTATAAATTCCTGGAAATTTAGTGCAAAAACTTTAGTTGTGACACAGCTATGGTAAACTACTCAGTGCCAGAAAGCCCTTGATATTAGGGAAAAAGCTTTAGTGACTTTCAAATAACGGCTTAATGCAACAAACCCCCTGACATTTGGCAATGGTTGGAAGCTATGTCACCTTAACTCTGGACTCTGTTGTTGCGCAAGCCAGCAGCAGAATGATGACATCACATGTAACGTCACCCACATCACAAATAACATTATTTATGACAACACGTATGGCACCACGTATGACATCTCTTATGACATCACCTAGGACATCAATTATGACATCAAATATGGCATTTCTAGGACGACACATATGATATAACATATAGTATCACTTATGATGTCACTGGAAACTGACCATTATATGGAAGACATGTCTTACTCTATTGAAAGACCTATGACAAATATATTGTATGCGTGCACATGTGCAGCATATAAACACATATGTATCTGTCAGTTTGTCATGTATACTTCATAGAAAAGAGAAAAGTATGTTTGCAGCATCAAACATAATGAAACAATACTTTCTAGAAAGAAGTGCCTACTCCTGGAAATCTACAATTTCAGACACATTATAAAGAACAGTGGTTCAACAAGTGGAATGTTATCTTTATGTTTAGTAATATGATTTTGTCCCCGAAACATGTGATTGTATTTCATGATTTATCTTTACACAGCATCCAACACACGCAGTACCTACCTTTTGTATGGTTGGAGCCTACCCTTTTAAAGTAACTTTTAACTTGTGATATGTACAAAATGGGATTTGGACAGCCGTACCTTCTAATTATTGGTCCTATCCTTTCTTAGAGTTTTGCAAAATCATAGGTACACAATTTACAAAGTTTAACACCCTGCTGCGTAACACTATAATGTAGACTTTTTCAAATCTTCATCTGCCTGTCAATATATTCTGAAGTCCAAAGTTGCAAGTTTAGGAACAAGTTGCCACTGTGTATTTTCATCCAAAAAATGCGCACTTAAGGATGGACTTATGAATGATCTAGAATAGCTTCTGGCTGTCAGTAGTCATTAGCAACCTGGGAGGGGGTGCTGTCAATCAGGATACTTGGAACGTGGGCTGTATTGCATGGTACAAGCGGGCGTTCCGAGCAGCCTGGGTAGTCAGAGCCCCCTTCCCCGCTACTCCTTGCTCCTCACCTCTTATCACCCGTTAGTTTACTACATGCGTGCTAAGAGTGTGTTACTTTAATAAAAGAAACATACGCTTGTTGTGCTGCTGGGTGCTGCACAGTGCTGTCGTCCTCAAAGTCCTTTTCACTTTGCTTGATCCCTTAACTTGGGCAACGGGCCGTTACTGACAGGGTCGGCCCACTGCTTTGTGCCATATCGTCATATTATATACTGCCTGTGTCACAGGGTCAGGGACCTCACCCTGTCTGGGGGGGGGCGGCCTACAAGGGTGTTTGTAAGAGCCAGTCCTGCCCCAGAGGCGGGGTGAAGGAGTTTTGAGGGCTCCAGTCTCTGACCCGCATGGGCCTGGCTACAAGCACAAAGTGCCAGTTTTGATCATGGCATACTTGCCTTGCCAAATGCTGGCCAGTGTTTGCTCTCTTCTCTCCTAAAACCACAGCAACCAGAGATATGTGAGGCCAAGTGAGTAACATACTGCCCACCATCGAGTGATAGACAACGGCACACAGAGAGCCAGTGGAGTGTTTCCCAGTTCTGACCGGCAATGAGGCATGCAATGGCAACACTGTGCAACTGGAAAAGGGGACACTCATTGCAATAAGCCAACATCACAGAACGCTGGCAGATCTGTGACCCAGAAGGCGCAGGGCTTAAGGGGGAATGTATGCATTATGACCTCGGTTACCTGGCCCCTGTATGAGAGCAAGTTAGCGATTGGGCCGGGAAGCCAAATGAACCCAAGCACCAATGGAAGGGGGTGTGTCAAGCGGGTAAGGGTGGGTAGTTCAGGAGAGGTCAGGGGGTGAGGAGAGGATTAACCAAACAAACAAGTGTAGAAGGGATGGTGGAGCGGAGCTTGGAAGAAGATAACAGAGAGGGTGTTTAAGGTGAGGTGCAGGTTGTTGAGAGAAAGTGGCAATTGGATGTGAGAGTGCATGTGAGGTTAGTGATTTAGACTAAGTGAGAGACTAGGGTGAGAGTGAGATTGATTGAGAAAGGTGACTTGGGTGAGTGTGGGAAGGGTGTGGGGGGGTTGTAGGGGTGTAGAGTAGAGGGGCTTTGAGAGTAGTGGAGAGTAGTGGGAGTGGAGAAGAGAGGACAGTAGATCATAAGGTAGGAAACAGAAGTCAACATAAGCAGAAGAACATCGGAGACAGAAGAGAGGGAGAGAAGTGAGAGATGGCAGGAGTTAGAGAATGGAGAGAGTAGAAGAAGGCAAAGGAAAGAACGAACATCAGGGCAGGGAATACGAACGCATGAGAAGGAAATACCAAATGGTCACTAGTGTGTGCCTTTTCTAATATATCTACATTACAAGTCTAGGATATTCTTTCTTTTAACACCTTTTGGGTCTTCTGACATCGGCCCCAACATTTGCTATTCTCACAGAGTTGGAATGCCTCATTTTGAGAATGGGTTGTGGAACCAGTTGGATTCTGGTTCAGCATTGGGAATAATGAGAAGCCATCCTTTCTAATCACATTTTGAGACATCTTCTATCTTTAGAAGCTAACTCTTTATCAATGCCATGACTGAATTTTATTAAAAAAAGAATCTGGATATCATATGATGCTGGTAATCATGTTTTTAATCCTGTCTCCTCACGCCACTCTAACTCGTAGTATACTGACTGAAAATGTGCAAGTGCGTTTTTAGTGAACAGGGAACAAAATGAACTAGCAAAGCAAACTAATAGGTCACACGCTATTTTGGCTACTAACTCTACAAAGGACAACCTAATATGGTCCAACTATAAGCAGAGGGGACTTTGATCACAAATGTGCTTCCATTGCGAACCGGTATTGGCCAATGGTCTGCAGCTAATATAAATGACGCACGCTGACTCTTGTGCAATGCTTTGCTGGAGGATTTCATGCATTTCATTTTGTTTTGCTCATTGTATTCTAATATGACACCATTAACAATAACCCCACTACTTCGTACCTTTTGATTTGCGCAAATCAGACCAGCACCATAATTGTTATTGAATGCTCACTCTACCCTGGTGGCATGGACGCAGATTTTTATTTTTAAATGTGTACTGATGGTGAGAAGAGGACTAATGAATTATAAGTATTGGTTGATGGACATTGGTATTTTATTGACATTAACCGTGATTCATTTGAGAGTATCTTGGCACAACACTCTTGATTTACATTTATTCTATTCCTGATGATTTTATGGTTAAATGTTATGTTATGCCTGCGTGGTGTTTAATATAGGCTTATATGTTTTTTTGAATTGTGATACTGTTTATATATGTACTTGCACTTTAATTGATAATTGAATAATGATTATGGCAATAAGGAGAGGCACTGCAAGAGACAATGAGGGAAAGGGCAAGGAGAGCTTGGCCTTTAAGGGTGTAATAGAAACTGATGAAGACCCCACGATCCACCAACAGTGAAAAACTATCACTCTTAAGGATGGAATGTAAGGCATTAATTAAAAGATAGTAAGACCTTCCAGATGGCGAAGACAGAAGTGGGTGCAGAAAAATACCACTTTGAATAGGCTATTATCGGACTGGTGTGGTTCGATCACTTTTCAAATGTACAAAAGAAAAATAGAGCTCCTTTCATCATAAACCTTGGGCCAGATTGCAAAATCTTTGCACTGGTGCAAGTGCAAAGTTGCACCGTATTAATCCTAGTGCAAAAATAATTGGGGCCATATTGGAAAACATGTGGACAATGTCAAGTTAGTCCGACTCTTGATCAGGAGGCCTGGTAGAAGAACTCGAAGAGTAGCCGTTGAGTTCTTCCTACCAATGTGTCCCTTTGTATTTCCAAAATAAACTACAAAGGAACCAATTAGTCGAAAGATAGATCTACTGCAGCAGCGGGAGACAGACACCGTGGAGTGTAGACAAGACAGCCGATCAGGGAACACTGCAGCGGGTGTTGATGTACACTGAGAATATGGGCTGTAGAAGGGAAAGTATATATCAGGAGATTCAAGACATAGAGGGGAGAGACAAGTTCAGGAAGTGACAATAAACGACAATAAGGAAACTTGTATGATGAACAAATAACAAGCAGAGACTTACTAACGGGCAGACACTGGGAAGGCACTACTGAGAAAACTCTGCAAACCCAACCTATCCCTAACTAACGACGAAACGAGGATGCCTAACGACCTGAGCGCAGGGTGTCAGTCTCTAGTTCGTGCGCTATTCTCTTGGGTATGCAGATTCACTCAGGTAAGGTGATGATGATGCCACAGTGTAGAGAATCAGGTTATTGTTCCTTTTGACCCGGCGTGATGAATCCGAATGTTTAAGAAGGATTCTGTTGGAAAGCAGGGGCAAACAGTAGAGGCAGAACAAAACAGCAGGCAGGGCAGGTCAAATAACGTTCCGGGGTTTGACAGCGTGAGGACAGTATAAACAGAACTGAACAGCAGGCAAGGCAGGTCAAAATAACGTTCTGGGGATTGGCAGCGTGCAGACAGTAAGGCAGAACAGAACAGCAAGCAAGGCAGGTCAAATAGCGTTCCGGAGTCCGGCAACGTGCAAGCAGTTCAGGGGGTGACACACAGTAGACAAAGGCAGGTCAATTACGTTCCGGGGTTCGGTAGCGTGTAAACAATCCAAGTGCAGATAAACAAGGAAACAAGGCGTTTTAAGAAACACAGACTGCGGTCAAAGGCCAGGAATAGAACAGACGCAGTCAAAGGGGACAAGACATGGGAACGAGAGCTTGCTGCGATTCAGACAAAAATCAGAAGCAGCGAGTATGGCTACCCGAAAGCATTATAACGGGTAGCCGCGACCTCATTTGGTTCCTCCTCCTCCCTACAGCGCGGTAATTTTTTTTTTGGAGCGGACGCCATAGTCGCCATGGCAACATGGCAGCATGGGTTCGGAACAGGCATTTTGGCTCTTTAACAAAGGAACGGAGTTTCCTTGAAACGGGCAAAACCTGTTGTTGAACACTTAGGGCTGGATGTTTTGTGGTAAACTTGACAGACAATGACAAGTGCAAGTTTTCATGGTATAAGCACTAGGGCAAACATTTCACTAGTGCAAAAACATGCACTTCTTGCACCAGAGAAAAGTTTGCACTAGTGCTAATGCAGAATGGTATTAGCACTAGGGTATGTTTTTTGTATTAAGGCTTATATATTATGTTAGCGGTACTTGTATAGCGCACCGTCACCAATGGAATTGGACCCCAGGCGCTCTGGCGGATCTGTAAACAGGAAGGGTGGGTAGGGTTAGTCGGAGGAGGGGAGAAGGAGAGTGGGAGAAGTGGTGTGCTGTCGGCAGCTTCAGCTCGGTATACACCGAGTGCTGGGCTTTGGTGCTAGTATCGGATCGGATGAAGGCCTCGAGTGCTGTGGGTGAAGTTTATGTGTTGTTGATGCGGTGTGGTAAAGTGCATGCGGATTTCTGGGAGAGAGATGGTTGTGTGGTTTTGTGTGGGTTTAAGTATACAGAAGATTGAGGGTTGGGTTAGTGGGGTCTGTATCCTGGTTCAGGTACTTATGATTCTGTTAGAGTTGTAAACCTGCGGGTTCAGATGTTGCTGGTTCCTCGAGGGCCGACTTGTTTGGTGGTGATGCGCTGATCCACCTGTTTTCTATTGAGTATAGTTTGGATTGGTGGGTGCGTCTGAACCTAATCTTCAGGTGTGGGACTGGGCAAGTGATATTTGTTCTCAGGTGATCTAGTGTGACCCTGGCTGGTTAAGGCTTTGAATGGTTCAGGGTCGGGGTCTTGTTGCAGTGTTGTCCTTCTGTCCTGACCGGTTCTTTGATTTTGGTGGGGTGAACATCCTTGGGACTATTGTTTAGTTGTAGTTTTGTGTGGTGGGGCATTGTGCTTCCTGCTTTGTATTGGTGGGCAGTGTGTAGTGATGAAACATTCTGTTTCTCACCCATTTTAATGATGATACATTGCATTTTTATTTTTGAAAACTCTTTTTATTGAATTTTACTGCATGTTACAACAAATCCAGAACAATGAAAACCTTCCCTCCCATCCCTCCCTCCCTCCCTCCCTCCCTCCCTCCCTCCCTCCGTCCCCCAAAGTGACGAGCATTCAAAACCCACATCTTTGTTCTTCGAGCAGTTCCTCCACCCTATTGTAGCTCAAGTAATCTCAAGCGTTGCGGACACCACATCACCCTATAATCCTCCTTGAGGAAAGTCATAATCTCCCCCCAGTCCGCCGCAAATCCTTGCACTTTATTTTCCATGGTGTAAGTTGCCCACTCCAAGGCCACTATGTCCCACATCTTCCTCAGCCAATCCTGTTCCATGGGGACCTCGGGTCTCTTCCATCTCTGTGCTATTACCAACAGCGCCGCCAGAGTCAGGATCACTTTTGCTTTCTCCCTACCTCCGATTCTCCCCTCCTCTGGAGCCCCACGGATGCCCAAAAGGACCTGTATTGGAGTGCGTGTATCCCCTGGGCCAAAGGCCTGTTCCTGTGCCCTTTGCACTTCTCCCCAAAATGGTGCGATCTTGGGGCACTCCCACCAGATATGTTCTACCGTGCCTGTTGAACCACATTCCCTCCAACAACTGCTTGGGCTCGTAGGAAACATCTTGTGAAGGCGGGCTGGAGTGTAGTGCCACCCGAATAGAAGCTTATACCATGTTTCCTGGAGCTGAGACGCTCTAGCCAGTTTGGGTATCTTCCTCCATAGACTTTCCCACTCAGCCCTACTGATTTCTCTCCCGAGCGCCATTTCCCATTTCTGCATGTAGGCCCATTGAGGGTCCCAACTCGAGATATGCAAGATCTTATAAATATTGGAGATGAGGCCCTTCGATCCGTCATTGGTTAGTAGGAATCTTTCAAACTGTGTTGGTTCCCTAGTTGCCGCCTTTCTAATTCCCGGGTGAAGTACCCAATGTCTTATCTGCGCATACCTCAGTCTTTCTCTTTCTTGTACTGCGAATATTCGTTTACATTCCTCAAATGTCACTATTTCTCCCCCTCGAAACATGTCACATAACTTCCTACATCCTCCCTCCTGCCACTTCTCAAAAGCCCTTTTCTCTAGGCCCGGGGTGAAGTCACCGTTGCCAAAAAGTGGAGTAAATGGAGATGGGTACATAGTAATACCCTTAGAGCCCACCAAGTTATCCCAGATATCTGCCATAAATTTAGTGAGCGTGTTCTCATATAGATGTCTAGGCCTATGTTCTTTAGGGAGCCAAAGCACTTCCGAAAGATTGCGGTGGGCCACCGCCCTGTCCATCCTCACCCATAGCTTATCTTGCTGACTCTCCTCCCCCTTCAGCCACTCTCTAATGATTTGTAACTGAGTTGCCTCGTAATACCGCTGAAAGTTTGGTAAAGCCAGACTACCTTCTCTCTTGGGAGCATCAGTAAACTACCTCTCACCCTTGGCCTCTTCCCTTCCCACACAAAGGGCCTCATTACACGGACGGCGGTAAGGGTTAACGGTCACCGTTAATGGTACCGGTGACCGTTAACCCCTACCGCCTTACTACGAGGTCCCTTTGCGGGTTGGAGACTTTAACGCCTGCTTTTTGCAGGCGTTAAAAACCAACCCGCAAAGGGACCAGGGAGCTAATTACGGTACCGCAATTAGCACCTTCCTCGTTCCCATTATGCCCTATGGGGAATGGGGAAGGGCAATGGGGGAATTACCGCCCCCCCAACCTTGGAATAGGGCGGTAATTCCCCTTTCCACCAAGGCGGTGCCAGTATTTTACCGGCAAGGACCAAGGTGCTAATAGCACCTTGGTCCACCGCCATCCGTGTAATGAGGCCCAAAGTCTTTAGTCAGAGTCCCCAGTTCCTTAAAGAAGTTTGAGGGGACGGGCTGCGGGATCGCCTGGAATAAATATAGCAGCTGTGGAAGTGTAACCATCTTTAGCGCTGCGATCCGCCCCAACCATGACACTCTAAGGCCTCTACATCTTTGGTAGTCCCTTTTGATTGCTTTAAGGAGAGGGGGACAATTCGCCGAATACCACCGTCCTACCGTTGCCGTAATTCTCACCCTTAAGTATCTGATCCCTCCTGGGCTCCATAGTAGATGGGTACAGACCCTCAGCTCATCGCGTTCCATTCCCCTAAGCGGTAGGTTTAGAATTTCCGATTTGTTAGCGTTAACCTTAAGCCCCAGTGACAGGCTAACTCGGATCGATTCTCTTGGTGCCGTCAGCATCAATAACATGTCATCAGCAAAGGCTGCGACTTTCTGTTTCTCCCCCCCCAAACGGGATGCCCCTGATGTCCGGCATCTCCCTAATCGCTTGCAACAGGGGTTCGAGGTAGATTGCATACAGGGTAGGGGATAGTGGGCAACCTTGTTTGGTCCCCCTTTGTAGATCAACCCTCCTGGTGGCCGTCCCATTCACCATTATTCTAATTGATGGAGTTTGGTAATTGGCCTGGACCATTGTGAGGAATTCCCCTCTAATGCCCATCTTTTCCATTACCCGAAACAGAAAGGTCCACTCCACGCGGTCGAACGCTTTTTCCGCATCAAGAGCCACCAAGACCGTGGGAGTGGACGTTCTCTGGACCTTTTCGACTAGATGGGCCACCCGCCTGTTATTGTCTGCAGTTTGCCGCACTTTGATGAACCCTGCTTGGTCGGGGTGGATTAAAGAGGGAAGGATAGCGTCCAACCTGTTAGCCAAAATCTTAGTATAAATCTTGGCATCCAGATTGATCAAAGCTATGGGGCGGTAGGCTGATCTTTCTTCCGGGTGTTTATGTGGTTTGAGGACAAGAGTCACTTTCGCTTCCTCCATTGAGGGGGCAATTTTACCGGACTGCCGAAACGAGTTGAGTAGAGAGGTCAGTTGCGGGGCCAGCTGCGTAACGAACATCTTATAAAAGGCTGCGGTATACCCATGAGGGCCTTGGGCTTTATTTACAGGGAGGGCTCTAATCACCTCCCGTACTTCTTCCTCTGTGATTTCACGATTTGCGGCTTCCCTCGTTTCACTATCAATTTCTCGTAGGTGTACTGATTGTAAGAACTTATCTTGCGCCTCGCCAGGGGGGTGTTGGGATGCATAAAGGGACTCATAAAAACCTGCTATAGCCTCCTGCACTTCTTCCCGTTTTGTGATCCTTTCCCCATTACCCACCTTTAGTGCCGTTATGGCGTTTCTCGCCCTTTTTCCCCTAAGCAGCCGTGCCAAAAGCATATCGGCCTTATTTGCCTTTGCGCAGTATTTTTGCCGCACAGCTAGGCGTGCACCCTCTGCCTTCTTAGTGCATGAAAGTTCTAACTGACCCAGCGCTTTCATGTATGCCCGCATGGCTAGCCGGGATGGGGTCCCGCCCACTGCTCGCCTAGCCGCTTCCACCTCGGACTCCAATTGAGCCTCCAAAGCCTTCAGTTGTTTTACGCGATATGCGGTCACTGCGATTAGGTCCCCCCTGATTGTAGCCTTGAATGCGTCCCATCGTACCTCCTCTCCAGTGTCCTCCTTTCTGTTAACTGCGAAGAAGATCCTGATCTTCTCCTCAATGTCCCCCGAACTTCTGGGTCCCTCAGGACTGCACCTGGAAATTTCCAGCCCCATATTCCCCTCCCCCTCTTACCCACGTCCAAGCTCACCGATACCATCTAATGGTCCGTTATACCAATCGGACCCGTTTGCACCTCCCGGATATCTCCCACTTATCCTACCGAGACCCATATTTAATCTATTTAGGACTGAGAACCGTGAACCCCAGATAAGAAGGTGTACCCCTCCTCTTCTCCCTTTACTTCTCTCCACACATCCCTCAACCCCAACCCGGCAATCTTTTCCTTTAATTCAGCCGACATTACCGCCCCGCCACCTCTCATACTTTTGCCATTTTTGTCCCTCTCCCTGTCCCATGCGATATTCAGGTCTCCCATCAATACAATGTGCCCCCAGGCCTGTTCTTCTATTACTTTCAGTACATGCAGCAAAAACTGTTCCTGACCTGAGTTTGGGCCATATACCACCGCAATCGTGTAAGGGGCATCCTGATACTTTCCCCTGACTACCAAAAATCTCCCCTCTTTATCTCTCGTTACTAATTCCACTCTGAAATCAACCGTGTTTATAATGGCCAGCACTATCCCTTTTGTTTTACTGGGACCTGAGGCATGTAGAATTTGATCAAAGCCTCTCAGCCTTAATCTACCTTGGTCCTTCGATACCAGGTGTGTCTCCTGGAGCCCCATAATACCAGGTCTTTCCTTTCGCGCAAAGAGCTCCAGCTTTTTCCTTTTAGTGGGGAGTTCAGCCCTCTCACATTATGCGTTGACCACTTAAGGAGTTAAAATGTAGAACTTGGGCCTGTCTGTAAGCTACTGCCTGCACTCCCTCCCCCTCCTTGAATGCCTCGTCCCCCCATCTCCTTCCCTCCTCCCCTCTTTCCCCCCATTCCCTTCCCTCCTCCCCATCTTTCCCCCCTCCTCCCCCTCCCCAGAAGGATATTCCCTTCCCGCTTGCTCACCACTCCCAACTCGGCATCTCTGCCCTTTCCGTACCCAAAATGGTTGCTTCTCCTAAGCCCGTAGCAACAGTTTTCTTTATTGAAGCCCACCGTCCCTTTTATCTTCAGCTTAAATCAGGAGCCAATGCGTGTCTCATAAGTTTCTTAACTTGGAGTTTCTTTTTGCTGCCTCGTGCCCACTTTGCCTCCCTTTCTCCTTTTCTCTCCCACCGTCGTCCAGCTCCAGGGTTTCAGTCTAGTGCGCCGCGCCGCGCCTCTTGCTCCTGGGCTTGGCAGAGTTTCCTCAAGCTCAATGCGAAAGATATCAGCCCCTTCCTGCAAGGATGTAATGCGCTTTTGAGCTCCCTCCCATTCACAAAGTAGGCGGAACGGAAATGTCCATTTGTACCGTATGTCCTTCTCATTTAACACTTTTAACAGTGTGCCCATTTGCCTCCTTTTAATTAGTGTGCTACTCGCCAAGTCCTGAAACAATGCGATCTGCTGTTCTTTGAACATTATGGGCTCCCGCTTCCGAGCCGCCCGCAGAACTGCCTCGTTCTGGGCGTATCTAGCAAAAGCTGCCAGAACATCTGGGTCTCACCTTCTGGCCTTTGATCATTCGCCAAGTTCTATGCAATCGGTCCAGCTCAATCTTCTCAGGATTCTCTTCTTCCAGGATATCGGCAAAGATGCCTTGGAGCACTGCCTTTAAATCCCTATCTAGGACCAACTCTGGCAGCGATTTCACTCTGATGTTGATCCTGCGGGATCTGTTCTCTAAATCTTCCATTTGAACTTCAAGATTCCTTGTAGCCACGTCCAATCTTTCTATAGATTCGCTATTAGCTGTGGTTTCGTCCTCTACCTTCTGAAGGCCTTTTTCCAGAGTGTCTGTCCTTTACCCCAATTGCTACGTCTCTTGTCTTATCTCTCCTAGGGCATCATTCAGATCCGCTCTCATTAGCTGAAATTGGTCCTGGAAGGTCTTCGCCAAGTTTGCCTGTAGGGCATGCAGCTCCCACAGAAATTCCTGTCTGGACATCACAGTCTGCTCCTCCGCCATTCCCTGAACAGAAGGTTCCTCTCCCGACTTCTCACGAGCTGGACCGGGGCCCTCCCTTGGGGTGTGCACTGGCCAAATTGCAGGGAGTGTGCCAACCGTGTCCCCCATGGCTTGGGCCCCCTTTCCTCCTTTGCTCTTGGATTTGGTGGTCATGCTGCTCATTTTCCTATTGTTTACGCTTTTTGTACTGTTGGCCAGTTCCAGTCCGCTGCTGCCCCCACTCCACCTGACGGGGCCCAAAATTAAAGGCACCAAGAGTCCAAGGACTAAAACCTCGCGGTCCTTTCTACTTGTTTAGGTTGCTGAGTTTTGTCACAGAGGGAGTGACGGCCTCCAGAACGCCACAACTCTTGCCCCCCTTAACCGGGGCTTCCTGGGATACACCAGACCGTACTTTAGCCCTATAGGTCTAAGCTCAGTTTCATTGGAGGAACCCTCCTGGAGCACTCTGAGGGTATCCCACCCCCCTGCAAGTTCCTTGTCTGAACCTTCTCTACTTCCACTGGGGGCCGTTGCACGTTGTTCAGGCCTATCCCCCAATCACCCTCCAGGCCGCACTGCACAATTTCCCGTGGCCTGCTGTCTCCTCGGTCGGTTCTCTCCCCCCTCCAGTCGCTGCAAGGCACACCGAAGCTCCTGATTCCCAGAGGGCTAAATGGCTGTGTGGGGGATGCGACTCTCTCCCTGGCCCGGGGCACCCTTTCCAGCTCTCCAGTCACTCTTACTGAACTCTCGCACGAAATCTCTCTCCCCTCGCCAGCGTCTCCAGCGCTGCTCCCACTCACTTGGATTGTAGCTGCGGTGTGGGTGATGCGAGGTGTCCGGCTTCACGGTTGTGGCATACCACGGATCCGGAGGGACAGGTGCCTCTCAGTAGCCCCTCCACCGGTCTTCCCGCTCCTGCCTGCTCCTCCCAGCACTCTGGCGCTCCCTTGCCTCACCAGGGCTCCTTTGTCCTGCTTCCACCGTGAGCAGTCTCAGTTCCGCTCCTTGCTGCCGCGATGCTCCACCGGGGCTCCTTCGCCTCCTTTCACCGCAGACAATCACAGTTCCGCTCCTCGCCGCCGCGGCTCCTCCAGGCGTCCTTCCCCTTTCATCACGGGGAGGGAGCGGGCCACTTGATCAAACCCGCGGGGGGTCCGCTACAGCCACCCGCTTCCTGGGTTCCTTGGGGGGGGCTCGCGGCTCACTCTATGCCCGTCGCCTTAACACCAGGGAGACTCCCGGCCCTTCACGGTGCAGCCCCTTGCTGCCGCTGCTCCTCCGCCTGCTGTCCGCCTGCCGGCCGTAATCGTGGCCCCGGACTCTTCTCCACAGTGCTGAGCTCAGAGTACTGCCCCAGTCACCAGCCTGCAACAGTTGGCTCTCCCCTCCTTCCGCACTCGCCGAGAGGACCTTCCCGATCACTTCTGGTGCCTGTTGAGGGGCGGTGGGCACCTCTCAACAACCGGGTCCGGATAGCGCTGTCGGCACGTCACCTCTGTGCCGGTGGCCATCTTGGAATTGATACATTGCATTTTAATGATGTACATTGCACTTGCCACAGTGAAAATGCTTTCTAATATGGCCTCAATGTTTTTTGCACTAGGGCAAGAACATTTATGTCTCATTTCCCTTTTAGAGCCCATGGATAAAATATACAGTAAGGGTCTATTAACTTACTTAGGGGATTGGGTGGAGGTATCTAATGGTATCCGCCACATGCAAGTAATTGACTGAGTTTTCAGGTTGGTATTATTGATTAATAATATATCACATTGAGAAACAAATTGTTCTATTTTTTGTCGTTGATCTCAAAACTGCGTTGGATGGTGTCCTTAGAGTTATGGACAACCCATTCTCAACATTCCTAGCCCTCTGCTAGGAGCAATGGGGCACCTGCATTCCAATAAAATGGCTGCTGTACCTAGAGGTTTAGGGGTGGAAATATGAATCCTTTCTTGATAGAAAAGGGTATACTACAGGGCTGTATTTTGCTCAGACACTCTTTTCCTTATTTATTAATGGGATTGTGGAAGAAATATCAACTTTAGAAGCAGAAGCTCCGCCATTTGGGTGGAGGAAAAATAGGTATTTTACTATTGGTCAATGATGCAATATTGATTTCAAGTGTGTCAAGGCACGACGAGGCAAGGGAGGGGTACAAGGGAGGACAAAACAATGATCTTACTAGGCCCAGTGTCATTGAGAAAGCACAAGTGCAGGGGAGAGGGAAGGGGGAAAGTGCAAGGTGCTGGGGAGGAGTGAAAAGTGCTGAACACGTGATCAAAACAACAGGTAGTGCGGCCAGCAGGTGGCAAGTGGAAGAATTAGTCGAAGACAACGGGTGTCTAATAAGTGCAGGTAAGGGGACTGTAGGGTTGCAGATACAGACCCACGTGCAAGCGTTGCAAGGAGGCAGTGCGGGTTTGCAGCTGGGTGGGCAGGGATCTGGTCCCGAATTCAGAGGTTAGCCAGGTGCTCAGTGCAGAAACAGACAGAGATCAGCAGGGGAGAGGAAGTGAGAAGGCAGAAGCAAAGAGGAAGGTCTTGAGGTGCTTCCGGAACCAGAGATGGTTCTCCTCATGTTTCAGAGAGGCAGGGAGGCTGTTCCAGAGGGAGGACCCAGCTGAAGAAAGAGATCTACCACCAGCTTGTTGCTTGGAGAAGCGACTGACCCTGAGGGAGTTGGAAGTGGAGGAGCAAAGAGTTCGAGTAGGAAGGTATTTCTGAAGGAAGAGTTGAAGGTATTGTGGACCCAGGCCACAGAAGGCCTTGTGGACAATGCAGAGGGTCTTGAACTTAATTCTTGCAGCCACTGGGATCCAATGAAGAGATTTCGGGGCTGGAGAGATACGATTCCTGGGCTTGGCTAGGACAAGTCTCGCAGTCCTGTTCTGGATGAGTTGCAGAGGGCAGGGAGTAGTAGCAGGCAGATTTAGAAAGAGGGCGTTGCAGTAGTCCAGCGTAGAGAGAACCAGAGGTCTAGAGACAGTGAGCTGAGCTGCTGGGGCAAGTAGAGGAAAGGAAGAATACCTCTGAGGTATTTCTCTGGAGAAATGTTTGCTCATGTAAAGGGTAGGTAATAAATACCACCAATATGAAATATATGTCATGTAGCCAAAAGATGAGGAGTCGTTCTCTGCCGAAAAATGGGACAATTCTTGAGGAATTCAATTATTTTGGATTATTTAGGAATATGGTGAAGCTCCGTTGAAAAATGGGGGTAACATATAGAGAAATGTAAGATATCTTTAGCAAGCAGAAGTGGTGTGGGAATGGGTTACACAAATTCCATTGGGAACAGCACAATGGCCCTGGCTCTCGATGACTATTAGGTGACAGCAGTTGCAGCTGCATCCTCTGGGCCTGATCTCTGGGAGCATTGCAATACAGTAGGAACATGAAAAATATGTTTCTGAATAAAACTACTGGCAATTTTCTAGAGTGCCCTTAATGCTTTGATTCACATGGAACTAGAACTTGGTAGCATGGGTGGTTATTTAGCACAAAACTCCTAAATTACAAGGTTTGATTCCGACTCTAATGTCCACTTAACTAATTATAGCGATACTATGAATGAGTTTTTGAGCCTGCAGGGCAGAACATTGTGGCCTTGGCTAAGATAAGGGATTTAGTAAAAACTCTGGGCTTAGAAGATTTGTGGTTGAAACCCGCTATCATTAACAGTAGATGCAAATAACGAATTAGCGTAGCATGAATAGCATGACCCAGAATAGGAATCTGAAATCGATTGCATTGTCCAAGGGTGAAGCGTACCTGGTCTAGAAAGATGAATTTGGCCCTGAGAAGTAGTTATTGGATATTAAAGAACCACGTGCAAGGTTTCTGTATCTGAAAATGAGGCTGGACATTTTGGTGCTTGCCCCAATCCTGAAATTTGGCAATATCAAGAATCAGACTGTTGTCCCCTTTTGTATCATGTCAGTGGACAGGTATCAGCACTTTGTATCTATGCTCTGCTTACCACTACCTTTGTCAGTGTAACTTGAAAACCTGCCCAATACATTTTGGAAAAAGATCACTAAGCACAGCTAAAGAACTGCGCAAAAATATATCATGTAGTGATGTGATATTCGCTGTCTCCAACTATTTGATAAAAGCCTGGATTAGAATGCTTAGTCTCCTTTGACCCCAAGTTGACATTTTACAACCCTTTTTCATGGATTTGAAACTATACGCTCTCTGCTTCATGATATCTCGAAATATTGATATCAACTGTATTTTTAGCTGTTTCATTGGCTGTTTAACTCGTTTATATTGTTTAACCTGGATTCATTTTTCTTGAGATCATTATTGTTCTTGGATGATTTTCAGATGTAGATGATTGTATTACAATATAGTCAAAATAAAATTATTAATGACATTTTGTAATTTCTATATATAGATTGGAAGTAGAGGTTATCTGATCAAATGCAAATGATCACACATATGTTTTGTACAATTTTAGGAGGCCATGTAACCAAGTAACTGGGAGTCCAGTCAGGAGGGAATTTCTCCCATCGGTGTGTGATAACACAAGGGCCTGCACTATAGTCCATAAGTACTGTGGCAGGATGAAGGGTTTGATATTGAGAGAGTTGGAGTCAGGTATTTGGGCCTTATTGGCTCTGTGTTTCTGGAAGGATTGGATGCTGTCAAGGGTGAAGCCTAAGGATTTTGCCTAATCTGAGAGTTGTGGATCAAACCCTTCTAAGTGCATATCATTGAGCCATTGTTGGACAATTTGTTGTTTTTGTGGGTGGTCCAATGAGGATGAATTCAGTCTTGGATGGGTTAAGTTTGAGGTAGGCAGTTGACATCCTGTACTGGATGATGGTTAGGTAAGAGTGGAGATGACTGACATCATGTGGGTTTTTTTACTGTCATGTACTACTTCGTATCGTCTGCATATTGGTGATTGGCTATACTGGGATCTTTGAGGAGAGTGCAGACAGGCTCCATGTAAAGGTAAAACAAGATTGGTGAGAGAATGGAGCCTTCGGGGGACTCCGCAGGAGACTGGGAGTTGCTTAGAATGCCATATGTTCATCTGAATGGCCTGGTGTCTGCCTGAGAGGTCGGATGAAACCAATTCAGGACAGTCCCAGAGAATCCCATCCGCTTGGCAAGGAGGAAAAGGAGGGTGAAGTGGTCAACAGTATCAAATGCAATTGGGAGATCAAGGAGGACAAGAAGGCAAGAGTTGCATAACAGATTGATTATTGATAGTTTCAATATAACATGTAACAGTATGTATTCTGAATGTATGCATTTTGATATGCGATGAAAATACATATTTTTGTCTTTCTGTTGAAATGAGATTCTTTGGCATGCACATGATTATATTTATATGCCAAGTATTATATTTCAAACAGCCGGGTTTAAAGCAGCATAACCTTTATGGTAAGTTTGATGAAGTTTTACTGACCTACGTACATATGTTGTGGATCTATAAAGACTGCTGGAATTTTGATGATATAACATGGCAAACATGAGTCACCTCATCTGTATGTCACACTCTTTAGTGATAGGTACAGAAAGGCAAAGTAATGTGATTTGAATTGGTATAAAACATTACTCTGTTAAGAGCCAATACACAGCTGCTATACATCATTAATTGTTTCACTTTTATTTATGAAGTCTTGCGATTTATTAATTAATGCAGACTTTCTGGAAAATGATGGGAGTGAAGGAGAAAGTTATTTCAGAAATACAGTCGAAAATGAGGAGATTTACATGGGTCCGAAAGTGATACTTTAATTGGGTGGATGTTTGTAAGATCTCTTTATTCTTCTATACATGTTTCTCTTGTTGAAGCTGATGTCATTGTGGATGCATGTCAACAGATCTATGAAGTTAGCTTTTTTAATGACATCTTGTGAACAAGTTAATTTTTATGTTTTCTTAAAGTTTATTTACTAAATGCTACAAGATGGAATGAAATACGATAATTGCACATTCAATAAGAAGAACATTAAAAATAAGAGTGGAATTACGTGTATTTTGCAATAAAAAAGATTCCTTTACATTGACTAACATTGTTTTCCTACTGCTAAGAAAAGGACTTTCTATAACATGTATATTGAAGCATGATATTGGTGGCCATACATTATACTGATTTTGAATTGTGTAAGTGTACTCAAGAAAAGAGACATATTTCTTATTAAATGATATGTGATAGATGGAAAAATGTTTCAGATATATAACTTTTTAAGTGCATTTTTTGAGAATTCGTTTTGAATGGAGCAAACTAGCTTACCAAATTGTATTGCATACTTTTGCTAAGTGTAAGTATCGTATGTTGTATTACATATCCCATACATGTTTATATTGTACCCTAGGTGTATTAGTTTTATTTGGTTTTGTGTAATTCTAACCATAAAATACTTATTATTCAGAATATGTGATTTATAATGTACTCATGTAATGCCTATTGCTAATGTTGAATTGTATTTATTGGAAACCTGTGCCAATTTGATGCCTAAGGGTTTGTGTACCACAGTTCTGTTTACAATAAGATAACCAGTGACACAAATGTTATGTTAGTACATCTTGTCATTAAGCAGACATTTTAATTGTGGAGTACATTTCCTGTATTTGCCATGCTGGAAAATTGTATAGTGTATTTAGAGCAAGGGAAGTAGTTCCTATGACTAAACCCACCTCGTGGATGTCAGTTTTGCTTGCAATTATTTTCATTTCATTTATTTGTGGTGCTTTTTTGGGGAAATGCTTTTCATGCCAAAATGCAAACATGTATTGATTAAAGAAAAGTGGGGCCTGATATGAAAGATGTTATAAGGGACAGTAGACAACGTGAATGGCAGAGAGAATCAACACATTGAGAAACAAAATGTAGAGAGCAAAGGCCAGGCTGTATGGATGAGTGTGTAATGTGCCTTTCTGTTGCTTCTTGTATCAGGTGTTTCAACTTCAATAGGAATCACACTGACTCACCAAATCTGCTCCAGTACTGGCTGCTTCCCTTTGCGTCATGCTTATTAGTTATTTATTATGTCATTTTATCAGGTTCCATACTTCACATAAACATTACACAACTTTCAGGGTGGTTCCCCGGTGAATGCTGCATAGAAGTGAACTAGCTTTTCTCTCAATTACTAACTGCCTGTCTATTTCAACAAAGATAAGTCTTCTTTTTTGGATCTGAATGTAGAGGGGACGGACAAGCATCACAAGCATAAGATTTGCTGGTCCTAAGCAACAAGTTCATGTGCCAGTGGCTTCTGTATTCCATCTGTTCAAGGCTGCCCCAATTATTAGAGTAAACAATCTGGCACCAAGGAAAACTTTTCTTTCCTCTGAGGACTCCAAATTTACCAAATAAGTCTGTGGGCATTGGCATGGTTAGAACACCTGTCTCCAAGGAGAGGCCCAAAGCACAAGGGTTGACCATCCTTTCTTCTCCTTGTGTTGTTTCCTATGACTTTCTTCATCAGTTCTCTTTTGGGAGCGTCCTCTTAGCTTCCCCTTTAATTAGGCCACTTATATCAAGAGGTTCTGCCTGTAGTATTATTTATTTCCTTATTGTGTATTCAAATTACATAAGTGAGGAAATAAGTTCATATGATTTATTCTACGATATTGAAGGTTTGTCTATAATGTACAAGCTACAGGCAAACGTTACAGCATATTTACCATTGCCCAACATACTGTGATTTTATTTCTTTAAATGATGTATTGCCTTTATGTGTAGACATAAGAAGCCATTTTGGAAAGCAGTGATGAGGGATGAAACTGTTGAAATGAAAACAAATGGTACAAATTGTGGACCATATGTAACTACTTGTGAACCAAATTAGTTATGCCTTCCAAGGATAAAACATTTTATACTTTTTTCACCTCTTTGCCTGTGAAAAATGTTTCTATCTTTTTCGTCATGTGAAATTGCATTTGTCTCTAGCTGTAACTGTAAACATCTATACTCCAATATACAAAAGGACATAGACGCCATTTCTGGGTGCCAATATACCATGTATACTCTGCAAACTGCCAATTAACCATTTTAGAGACTTTGAACTTCAATGAAAAACAATAAAAATGAAATTGACTACAAACGGTGTAGATTTGTTTCAAAGCATATTTATTTTTTTCAAATGATATAACATTTCCCCCAAAATTTTAAAATGATGGACAATGCTCACACATGAAAGACATAGCACCTTGTTTACGGCTTGAGAACTTTTTTGTGCTGCTTTAAAAGCTATTAATGCATCTTCTCCATACAGGTATTCCTCTTAGCCGCCCCAACTAAAGCACTTTCTTTACTCTGCAAGTAGCTTAAGCCAAAGTGTATAGGCTCTGGCTCAATAAGATCAGAGAGAGTTGGGAAGGGACAGATGCCAACAACAGTTGCTGCATGTTTTGGTGGTAGGGAAGTTGAACATTTCACAGTCGCAATCACTTTCTGTTTTGTGGTATGTGTGCTGTGACTTATGGCTGCTTGTGTGTGTTTGCATTTCTTCATAGGTGAAGCTTCATGGAAGTCAACACGTGTTGTGTGTAAATGTTGGCGTATATATTATTAATTTATGCAAACATACAAAAGTACTCAAGTGATAGCTTGTGGGATGGCCTCACTTAAGGTTGCAAAGCCACATTGTGCAAATCACGAAAAGTGTCACACTTTTCATCCATTGGTGTATCTGTTTGTGTTGGGGGCTATGCAGGGGGGGGGGTTTGTTTCTCTGTCAGTATAATGGGACATTTTTTAGTCTATGCAATGGATTTGTGTGAATTGAGTACTTGAGGTGCTGATGTCAGTGTTATGGGGAATAATGTGTAAGAGTGAGCGTAAATCTTATGCATTGGTTTGGGAGTATTGAATAAGGGAGTACAGACCTGTTGATGTTTTCCATTTCAGTGTTTTTTTTCTTTCTCACCCATATCACACAATGAAAAGCAATATGTGTTTAGTAATCTGTTTATGTGTTTCTGGCAGCATATATGTTTCTTGGGTGCGAGTTTGTTACACGTTTGTTACCACCTTCTGAAGTTGGCAATGATGAAAAGCATTAACTGCAGTTGTAAGTTGTGTACCATCAGAGCTCTCAGATACTTCAGAAGGTTGACCTACAAATACATTTTCTTATGTTTTAATGTACCTTCCTAACACGTTTAAAGTTTGTGTTTTTCAATTAACATGTTTATTTTACAAATACTTTGGTTCATTTAGACAATAATTTGATGCACTAATTAGTTATTGAAAGTTTTTAGACTATGGGCCTCATTACGACCCTGGCGTTAAGGGTTTAATGGCGCCGTAAAAGGTGTCGGCGCCGTTAAACCCTTAACGCCTGATTACGAGGTCCTTTGCGGGACCCGACCTTAACGGCTGGTTTTTCCAGCAGTTAAAGTAGGGACCGCAAAGGGACTTTGGTGCTAATAACGTTACCGCAATTTGCGGTAGCGTTATTAGCGCCTTCCCCATTCCCATTGAGCCCTATGGGGCAAAAATGGAAATGGGGAAGGGCCATGGCGGGATGGGGAATTACCACCCCACCAACCTCGGAATGGGGTGGTAATCCCCCATTCCGCCATTGCGGACACCGGCATGGACCATGGTGCTAATAGCACCATGGTCCTCCGCCTGGGTCGTAATGAGGCCCTGGGGGTCATTACGACCCCGGCGTTAAGGGGTTAATGGCACTGTAAAAGGCTGCAGCGTCGTTAACCCCTTAACACCTTACTACAAGGTCCTTTTGTGGCTCCCGACCTTAACGGCTGGTCTGGACCAGCCGTTAAAGTAGGGACCCGCAAAGGGACCTTGATGGCAATTACGGTACCTCAATTTGCGGTACCGTAATTGCCGCCTTCCCCATTCCCATTGAGCCCTATGGGTCAAAAATGGGAATGGGGAAGGGCCATGGAGAAAGGGTGAATTACCGCCCCGCCAACCTTGGAATGGGGTGGTAATTCCCCCTTTCTCCATGGCGGACTCCGGCATGGACCATGGTGCTAATAGCGCCGGAGTCCTAATGAGGGCCAATGTATATTAAGAGTAAATGAAATTGAGACAGCATGAAGAACCTATTTTCAAGATGTTGACATTACAAGAAGACACTTACATTTGCTGTTCTAGGCCTATTATATTACAATGCAACATCTGATGATGTACGACATTGTTTACTTGGCTTTACGAGATGGTATGTGTATGATTTTTATATGAAGGGCAAGAAACATTCGGGACAGTGGCTCTTGGGAGACACAAACATACCCATGTTTACATACGCATAATTGAATCAAATTAAAGTACTCTGACTTGTTTGTATTCTGAAAGATATTTATGGGAAAGATGACTGGGGCAGGAGAGGAGGCTGCTGTGGACCTATGGGTGGCAAGGGCAGAAAAAGGAATTCCACAGGCACATACTTGTCATATTGACTGTTGAAATAGGTTGGGCATCGCAGGCCATTTCTGGGGATCTTTTCATTTTCATATATGAACGATGTAACACAGTGGTGTGAGGGGTGTGGGCGGTACATATGAACTGGGTGCCACTAGTAATGTGTTTAATGTTCGTATGAAACATGAAGAGCTGTTATAATGCATTTTCAAAATTGGTACAACTTACTAAGTATTGTAAGAGCATTTCGTATTGTGAAGGCATCATGAAGTAAGACACAGATAACACACTTAAAGTTCAAGCAAAATATATTTATTAACTGAAATGTCAGGATGGTAGAAGGCCTAACTTGCCCTATGCTAAGGTGGGATTTCCCTACCTGAACAAAACTAAGGAATATCTGAGTCAATGAGTTCAAATTAAAAGACAGTCTGTGTACAAAACCTATTCTTGCCCTCACAACTAAAACTTACCAATATGCATGGATATTACTAACAAACTAAACAATTTTTAACTCAAAGTCTGAGCTTCTTCCAGCTCCCAACTTTCTTTCAGCTTCCCTTCCCCAGGTGCAAGAAAGTTCCACAAAAAGTCTTAAGATTACCTTTCTCATGTTCAAGGCGCAACACAGTTCCAAACAATCCATCCTCAGGGTTCCCTTCCCCTAGTTCCAGCAACACAGTTAAAAAGCAAAGGGGTCTTGAGGATTTCCCTTAAGACAACACATGCAGTTCCTCAAGTCCCAGGTTTCCCTTCCCCAAGACTTTAACTCTGCCAAGTTTAGTTCAGTCTTTTCAAAAGTATAACGTAACTCAAGGTCAACCTGACCCTTCTTCTGGTTTGTTTAACAATTTCTTTAATTTCTCCTCATTCAGTGCTCACGGTCCACGCATCACAAATCGCACAACCAGTATCCCTAGGTTCTGAGGCCACAAGGGTTCTTCAGCTCCTGTCCCTGTGTACAAAGTTACTTTCCCTTAATTCCACTTTGCTGGCCTTTTGGCTTTATGTGCAGGTGTTACACTTCTTTGGCTTCTCCTTGTCAACCTCTTGGTTCTGCCATCACTTGTCACACACCTCTTGCCAGTCTGTGGCCATGCTGCATTGCATTCACTCATAAAGGTTGACTTTTGTGGGGTTTTATTCATATCCCACCTTCTGTGGCACACTTTCACACTTATGCCCTTTTATGTAGTTTATTTTCACATGGGCATGGGCACTTTGGTTGTCCTTTGAGATTTGCACTGCCCATAACGTTTTTATTGCATTCAGCATTAAATATATCTAACTACAAGCGTTTATTCAGTTCAGTATTCAATATGCCTCTGTTATGTTTAATTTCAACTTTCCTTTCATTTCAGTAGTCAAAATGCATTTGTTATGCTTAATTTTAAGTTTTCATGCAGTTCAGTATTTACGATGCATTTGTTATGCTTAGTTTCAAGTTTCTGTTTGTTTCAGTATTCAATAGCCATTTGCTGAACTTGTTTTCAAACACAGTTACTTCTTCACTGTCTGTTAGGAGCACCCCTGTGCCCAAGTGCTCTCCCTGACACTCACTCGCTCCTTGTGACTCCCTCTGACGGCTCCCGCAGCTTCCTCTCTGTTCGCGAGGCCAGTGGGCCTTGTGATTCGAGCCATGCTCACGTGCCAGACATTCTTCTATGAATGCCGGCAATTGGAGAGGTTTCTATCTGGACACAGAGGGCATCCTCTCTCTCCTGGGCTCACCTCCAGCACTGGCAGCTTGCGCTCTGTGCTGGAGGCTCCCACACCTGTGGCCTCGGGCCATTTGTCTTGGGCCCTGCAAGTTTCCTGGTGTATCTGCCAGCATCCTGGCTCCTGCTCTGGTCCCACCACAGCTACCGCCACACATAAAGGGGTCATCTGCTGTTCTCTCCCACGCAGGCCTCCCTGTTACTCTCTTCTCCTGTTCCCTGGCCCGCATTTTATACACCTGCAACCACTTAACAGGTTGCAGGTGTGGACTTACTTTGGTTTGCCTGACCATGATTAAAGAGGGATGCCTGACTCTTTTCAGGCATCTTCTTTGTCCCAGTACCAGCGTGGTAAAATAAAGGTGTAGTGTTCTTTACTCACAGTCTCCTCTTCTTCGTCCCATTACTTCCAAATGTCAAATGTGGGAAAATGAGGGACGACGTCTTGCAGTAGCCCATAAAGGTCAAGGGAGGGCTAGGTTGGCCATTAATAGGAAAAGGGGATACCATGTCTCATCTGTGCATACCCCGCCCCAATCTCTAAAGATCCTCCACCCAGGTGATCCACCTTGCTTCTCCCCCAGGTGTTGGGATCCAAGAGCGATGGTCTTTCTCTGGCCACCCGAGAAGAGGATCCAGGGGGTTTAGGAGTGAGAATACCCTCAGGTTTCTCACAATATGCAGTGTGGATTTAACTGTTAAGCATTTGTGAGAAGAATATTTGTAATTGCCATGTTCAGTGTCTAGGTACAAACTATATATGATGTTTTCATTTATAGAACGTTATTTCTGGAGGTTATTTGTCTTGGTGCATATTTTGAGTTTGATAGGTGGTACTAGAAGCCATGTGTCTTTTGACAGTTTATGTCACAACCCTCATCCCGCAGCCCCCCTGGCCTACCCATGGGCCAGGGGAGCCTTGACCCCAGTCCCCACTAAATCCCAACCTAGGCGTTCTTGGGGCCAGTCCTGGCGCCTTTGGCGTCAGCCTCATACTTTTTATCATTACACACAGGTACAGCACTTGCATATGTATCCTTTACATTAATACATTGTTTTGCATCATGCACAGTCGACTTCCACTGGCTCTTCGCTTATACTTTCGGCTTTGTCTGATAAGTATTGTTTGTATCTTGCCCATATATTTCTGGGTTTGGATGGTGGTAGCACGGTGTCTATATACAACTCTTCCATATCATTGGTCCATAACATATCTCTATCCCACTCGTTCTTGGTTGGGGGGATTGCACTCTTCCACCTCATCAATATTGCTCTCTTGGCTATCAAAAGGCTTACATTTAACAATTTCCTCCATATCGGATTCATCTCACCCACCACCCCTAGGATACATAGCCGCGGGGACCATTCCAACGGTTGTTCTGCCATTTCATTTAACGCTTCACACACCCTACCCCAGTAATTTTTTTGTTTTATGCATGACCAGAGCATGTGGTATATATCTGCACCTTCTTCGTTACACCTTGGTCATGTTACCGGGGCATCTGGGTAAATCCGTTTGAGTTTTGCAGGGGTGTAGTATGCCCTGTTTATTATTTTATAGTTGATTATCTTATACCTAGAATTGCATGAGACCCGTTTAGTCAGATCACATATTTGAGACCATTCCACTTCCTCTATTTGTTGCCCCAGGTCAAGTTTGCACTTGGTCCTGGCCGTGTGGATATCTGCTGGGTGTGTTTGCATTATGATTTTGTACAGTGCCGAGGCTGTGATTTTCTGTGTTGCCCCGGTAAACATGTATCCAAGCCTCATATTTACCTCTGGCTCTTTTGGGAATGTAGGGTACTGCTCACGTATAGCCAGACCTTCCAGGATTTTGCGGCATGAAATGGCAAATTTTGCGGCATGAAATGGCAAATATTGCGGCACAAACCTTTATTGTGCCATTTTTGTGGGACATTTTGTGTTAACTGGAGGGTGTAAGATTGCCACATTGAAGGAAAGAGGCAGAGTGCAAGGCTGCAAGAGAGCCAGGGTATCATTATTATGTATTTTTTGTATTAATTTAATAGGAAGAGTCCATGATGTCTCTGGCTTGGCAGAACAGTTTTTGTTTTGGCTACATATTTGGTTTAATGTGCATTCCTATTTAATAGTATTAACTAAATTGATCATTATCAATTGTAATGCTGAAACGATTCCCCTTCTATGTTCTCCAAGCCCCCAAACACCTCTTCACCAACACACATCACACATCTCACATCTCACCAACTCCCCATTACAACCTGCGTTCCTGAACCTCTCACTCTGTCATACAAATACATACGTACTATGATGCATTGTCAAATCACAATTTGCACTCCCCCGCCCCTGCCAAACTCCAAATCATACTCCCAACTCACACCTTACACTCTACCATTCCTCCTGCAATATACAGTCCTTCGTTCTTTTGTGCTGCTTCTGCACCTTGCATCCTTTCTCCCATTCTATCGCACTCTTCACTCATCCTTTTTCCCAATCTGCAGCTCACTGCCTTTTTCCGGCCAATGGCTTCCTCTTTGCTTTCTGGCTCACTGCTCCCCCTGACCACACACTCCCTCTACTTTCTGTACCTCTGCTCGCTCTCAGATTTCTGGCCCACCGCATCAATGCTCTTTTGTGCACCGCATCCTCCTCTGACCTACTTTTCTGCCTCTGCTTTCTTACCTATCACATCACATCTCTCCCTCTCTCACCTTTGCCTCTCATAGTGTGAGCACTTTTTAAAAATGTAGTTTTTGACTATGATCCTCAAAAAATAGGGCATTTAAAAATAGAGCCAAGGATATGCTATTTTTAGATAACCCATTTTTGGAAATTAGCAGGTCACCTTATTCTCAAAGGTGACCTGTGCATTTCCAGGGGGCTGAGCTGTAGTGCAAATTGTGTGCTAGCCAGCTGCCTTGAATAGTGTTCTGGGTTGTTTGACCGAAGTGTAATTATTTGTGGTGGAATTGACCGTAGTCAATTTTTCCGCAAATAGATTTGCACTTCAGCCAAACAACCCAAAATGTACCTTTCACCACCACCCCACTCTCTCCCCTACTTTACTGCTTGGTCACTGTCCCTCTTACGCAGGTCGGATCCAATGTTGCAGGGTCCCTTTTTTAGTTTTTTTGTTGTTTTTGTTTTCGGACCCCCACCTCCAATTTTGAGGAAGCGGGGGATACCCCTGCAACCCCAAAAATACTGAACCTGGGGAGCGGGTGACAACCCCGCAACCCCGCTCCACATGTTCAGTATTTATAAAAATCGATCAAATGGTACTGGTGAAATAGGTCAAATTGTACCATTCGATCGATTTTTGGCAGTCAAAATGTTCTGCAACCTCCCAGCGCCTTTTACAGTGACAGGCCCTTCAGGGGCCTGCCACTGTACAATGCGACCCAAAAAACGCATTTTTATCCTGTTTGAGGAACAGAAATGCAAGTGACATAGCAGCAGTTAAAAAAAATGCATGACAGGGTCAAGAAAGACCCTGGGCCTCATTACACGGTAGGCGGTAGCCATGGCGCTTTTAGCACCATGGCTACCCCCTTACCGCATTCCGGGTCCGTGTTCCCGGAATGGGGACTTACCAGGATATTCCGACCTTGGCAGGACCGTTAAGTCCCCATTCTGGGAACCATTCCCCATTCCCATTTGAGCCCCCATAGGGCTCAATGGGAATGGGGAAGGAGCTAATAACGGGCCCGCTAATAGCGCTGAAGTCCCTCAACGGATCCCTTCACTAACGCCTGGTGCCCTTACCGCTGCCGATAATCCCTTACCACCTACCGTGTAATGAGGCCCCCTGTCATGCAGTGGCACCCCCACCTCCGGTGCGCGTATGGTTGCCTACAATTTCTGCACATTTAAAAGTGCATCTTGCTTGGAAATTTAGGATGTGCTTTTAAATTGACACAAATGCCCCCTAATTTGCTTAAGGAGGTGAAAAAGGCCACCTGAATGGGCGCGCATATAAAATCCACAAGAGACAGCTGAAAGGCCCATTTTAATAAAATGGGCCCATTCAGGTGTCCCTTGTGAATTGGGCTGCTCTTTTGTTGGGCGCAAGGGGTGAGATGTGTTGGCGCATTTAATTTCTTGGATTAAAGCGTTTTGCGAATCTGGCACCCTGTTTTTTCTTTTTCTTAAATTTTTTTTTTTATGGTAGTTATTGCAGTTTTTTTGCAAAAAGGGCCGTTTTTGCGCAAAACGGCCATTTTCGCGGCATTTTGTGCAAAACGGCCGTTTTCACGGCATTTTGCAGGATCGCAAAATCGCTATAAGATGGAGGGTCTGTATAGCGTCACTCACTCGCTCATATTGCTGTTTATATTTATTTGTGTTTCCCAATACATCCTTTATGTCTCCCCACTGAACAAAACACTTATCTATAAAGAGCTGTCCCCATTGTGTTACACCCCGAGAGCTCCAGTGCCTGGCCACCTCCCTGTCTAAATTGAATGGTGTTTGTGGATCTCCCCAGAGAGGCATACTCAGATGGTATAGTTTGTTTGTAGCAAATATATCCGCTATTTCCGCCCACGCCGTGGTTGTTACCTTATTAGGATCTATGGTGTTATAGTGTTTGGGGGCTGGTCTAGACAACTTACGCAGTAGCGCCGTTGCTTCTCGTTCTTTCTGGGCAGGTGGCGGAGTCTCTGGATTAAGGAATTGTGTAGTCCATTGTGCCGCATGCTGTGCTTGTGCTGCAAGGTAATATAATTCCAGGTCTGGTGCCATCAATCCACCTCTCAGATATGTGCCAGTTAGTGTTTTCCAGCTGAGTCTTGGGTGTCCACCCCAAAAAAACTCGGAGCAGGCACTGCCCATCTTTGTGAACAGGACTCGTCCAGCCAAACCGGTTCTGTGCTGAATAGATAAAATAACTTTGGTAATATTATCATTTTGAGTAGCGCTATTCTACCCATCATTGAGATTGGCAGCGCACTCCACCGCTTTATCTTAGTGCACAATGCTACCGTCAGCGTGATATAGTTCAGGGCCCGTGAGAGTTGGGGCGTCCTGGCAATGTATGCCCCCAAGTACTGAATTTGCGTCGGATTCCAAATAAGGCCATGTATATCTAGAGGTTTCCTTGTGTTTTCTGTCCGCGGGAATAACTCTGACTTATTGGGATTTAACCGTAGACCTGAGTATTCACCAAATCTCTCCGCCTCAGTCAAAACTCTGCCTAATGTGCGTTCTGGGTTTTTAAGATACAACAAGATATCATCAGCATATAGAGTTATTATTTGTAGCCTGCCTTCTAGCAGTAGGCCATACGAGCAGTATCGTGACCTAAGTACATCTGCCAAGGGTTCTATCACTAGTGTGAACAGTAAAGGTGATAGTGGGCAGTCTTGTCGAGTACCTCCCCGTAATTCTAATTTGTTTGTTAAGTGTCTGTTGATTCTAATCTTGGCATGGGGACTTGTGTATGATATTTGTATCCATTTTATAAAGTTAGGGCCAAATCCATAATTCGTCAGTATTCCGAATAAGAAGGGCCACAACACCGTATCAAATGCCTTCCACATATCTAGTGACACCGCCACCGCCTGTGTCTCGGGAGGGATCATGGCCAGGATTTTGTGGAATTTTCTAATATTCATGTCTGTAGATCTGCCATAAACAAACCCTGCTTGATCTTCATGTACCATATAAGGCATTAATAGTGTAAGTCTAGTTGCTATCATCTTTGCAAAGATCTTTGCGTCAGTGTTTATTAATGACAACGGCCTATACGAACCACAATCTTCAGGGGGTTTCCCCGGTTTAAGCAGAAGCGTGATCACTGCCTCGCTTGTGGTTTCAGGGAGTACGCCCTTATTTAAGGCTTCCTCCCATACTGCGTGTAGTCTAGGGGTCAGCTCCTGGATGAACTCCTTATAGAATTCTGCTCCGAAGCCGTCCGATCCCGGGGCCTTTCCATTGGGAAGTGCCTTGATCGCCTCCATTATTTCGGTTTCTGTGATCGGGGTTTCTAGTATTTCTCTGGCGTCGTCCGATAAGAGTGTTGTTGGGATCTGAGAGAGATAATTTTGAATCTCGTCTTCTGTAACATTGCATTGTGGGGAGTACAGTTTATTGTAAAATGTGTAGAATTCCTCTTCCAACTTGTCACGTTCGGTGGTTACCACACCATCCTGCATACGTATACAGGGTATGGTTGATGGACCTATTTCCCCTTTTACTGCTCTGGCCAGTAGTTTCCGGGGGCATTCACCCTCCCCATACCGGCGCGCCGCCATAGACTTGTCGAAGTATCGGATCTCTTGATCCGCCGCCTCGATATATTCGTCTAGTTTGATCTTTATTTCTGAGGTAAGCTGTGATGAGGGAATGTGTGCATACTGGGTCTGCTATGCGCTCAATTGTGTTTCCAACCCTCCAGTCTACCCCTAATGTCTTTGAGAATTCCACTCTCCGCAGATATTGAGTGGCCTCTGATGCAGACCTTAAAAGCTTGCCACAAGTGGCTTGACTGTTAACTGAATTTTCATTTATTTCAAAGAAGTCATGCATGTGTTGAGACATCGCATTTTTATAGACCAGGTCCCGTAGTGCAGCAGGGTTGAACCTCCATGGAGGTCTGTTCACCACCCTCCCAGGGATCCGTAGGGTCAGTTGTATTGGGGAATGATCCGAGTACGTCCTAGGGTATATAAGGGACTCAGTAACCCAAGATAGGACCTTATTGCCTACCAACCATAGATCAATTTTAGAATGCATGTCATGCACAGAGGAGTAGAAGGTATATTCTCATTTAAATAGATTTAATGTTCGCCATGCATCCTTTAGATTTAGATCTGTCATATGCACCAGTATAGTCTGCGCTGCCTTGGTCAATGTACTGGCGTGTGTTGACGTGAGATCTGCGTGTACATCAAGAATGGTATTATAGTCCCCTCCACAAATCAGATGGGCCGTGGGGTATTTTGCTATCTTTTGGAATATCTGGGAGTAGAATTCCAGATCGTCCACATTCAGACCATACACGTTAAGCAGGAGTATTTCTTTGTCGCAGAGAGTGCCATGGATTAGCACATATCTCCCTTCAGCGTCGCATTCCGTGTTCCTGCATGTGAACGATAAGGATTTGTGTAGAAGGATCGCTACTCCCCTCGCCCGCTTGGAATACTTAGTGACGTATTGGTGTTCTCCCCATTTCGATATCAGTGTGCCATTATGCTGGGGCCCTATGTGCGTTTCCTGTAAAAATATTATCTTGGGGTTATGTCTATTAATGCTTGCCAGGATCATCCTTCTCTTAATGCTTGATCCCAAACCCCGAACATTCCATCTTAATATTTGAATGACCTCTGGCCCCGCTTTATCCACTATCTATAAAGGGTATGGTAACATATGTGTGCCAGTGTGTTTCGCCTGCGCTTGCAGGAGTTATTGTGCTTAGCTCCCGTGTGCTTTTCATTTTATTACAACTCCTCCCATAACTGAGTCTCAACAGTCCCAACTTCCCCTCTCCCCCCCTCACAGTTCCCCTAACTTCAACCGTGTATACAATGTCCCACCGCCCTCCCCCAACAATCGTCCGTGCACCTGCAATGGGGGAAACTGTGGTGGTCACCAAGGCCCGTACCAACATTAGGATTTTATGGTGCATCCGGTTCTGTTATGTTAGTCTAACTCATATTTGCATTTGCGGGGTAATACTTATCATCTTAGTTGCAGTGAAAGAATAATTGCCCCTCTTATGAACCTTTGCAGAGAGATTCACAGTTTTTTGCACATCAATTGTATATCATGAACGTGTGTACTATTACATAACAACAGGTTTTCACGAGTTCTCTTCCTCGTTTGGCTGCCTCGTCGGGACTGGGATATATGTTTCGATAAAGCTTGCCGCCTCCTCTGGGAACGTAAAGAAATATACTTTATTCAGATGCTGAATCTTGAGTCTTGTCGGGTAGAGCATGGCATACTGCACTCGTCTTTCACGCAACAGTTTCTTGACCCCCGTAAACATTTTCCTTTCTTGTTGCACTGCGAGTGTAAAGTCCGGGAATATGCGTATGATGTTCGCTTCCCATCGTAACTCTTGTTTTTCCCTTGCCGCTCTGAGGATCAGGTCTCTATCCCTATAATTCATCAACCGCGCTAGTATTGGTCTAGGGTATGCCCCAGGCTTTGGTCTTGGAGCGAGTGATCTGTGCGCCCTATCCACTGCAAACATCGGCGACCAGCCCGGGTCTCCTAAGAGGTTGTGCAAGAGTTCTTCTACTGCTTTCTCCACCGATCCCTTTATTGCTTCCTCTGGTACACCCACTATGCAAATGTTATTGCGCCTGGACCTTGCCTCCAAATCTTCATACTTGGCCTTCACTGTCCCTAAGTCTATTGCCATTGTGGCCACCGTGGTTTTCAAGGTTGTAAGGTCATCTTCTGTTGTCGATATTCTCGCCGCGGCTTCCGTAATGCGGGATGTTGTTTTTTCAAGTTGCGTTCTAATGTTCGCTACATTTACTGTGATGCTATCTAGTTTCTCATTTAATGCAGAGAAGCCTTTCTGCATGGCCAGAAGACTGCTTGTGGGCCATCGTTGCCGCATTGGGGGTCTGCAGTTCTTGTGCGTGAGCTACCTTCTCCATCTCGGGGTCAATATCTTTTTGTATAGTCATTGTAAACTTATCTATGGTTCCTCCACCTTTCCTAGAGCCAACGTTTTTGTGCATCATTTACTTTGGTGAGAATTAACTCCAGGGTCTACTCCGGAGGTCCCCTTCCACTTCCAGGTCACAGTCTGCTTGTGTGGATAGGTTCCGACCCAGGCTCTTTTCCTCTAGTGCTCCAAGGAGGGATTTGTCTTTGTCTCCAATGCTGTGAACTCTCGTGGACTGATGTTGGCTATGTTAGAGGTCGTTGTCTGTGGCTATCTCCACTGCCACCCTAGGTCTGTGCGCTGTCTTGCCTCCCCATTGACCCGGCCAGGGGGGCCAGTCCAGCTCATTCGGATGTGTTCTCACCCTATTTGGGTACCTAGCATGCGCCTTACAATTGCGCTGTGGGTTTCTATCTCCTCTCATTGACTGTTCCACCAATCAAATCACTCTGCTTTTCTTGCTGGGCAATATTGTGAGGTTGTAGGCATTGCTGCGCGTCTGTGCATTCAGCGGGTCTTTAATACTTGTGATTGGGGGGATTGCCCTCTCTTTAGACCCGTGGGTGGAGGCTTGGTGTCGCTCTGCAGACCCCCGTTCGCTGGTTAGTATTGCCATATCTCTCAGTTGGAATGATGTTTTATTGACCCACTCTCTGGTATGTGCCAGCAATGGATTGCTCAATTTAGCCACCCAGATCAGCGTCTGTCAATTCGAAGTTGGATCGGGGGGGGGTTCACAGGCGCTCAATGATTGTCAGAACACCCGCGCTTCAACCCGAGTCACTTGCAGGCCGCCTCTTCACTCGCCGCTCCTCCAGTATTTTCTTGCCGGGCTCCGCCCTCCTCCTCGCGGCGCGATGGCAGCTCACACCCTGTGTTGAGCGTGGTATCTCATCAGTCCAATATTTCAATAGCCTTTTACCCCTGCGGCTCCAAACTTCGTATGGTCTGTCGGGGGCCCTTAACACACGTTCAGTATCGATTATATAGGGAACCGGATTCTGCAAGTTGTTATGATGGCGTTGCGGCCTCGGATCTCACCGGAGCTTACATGGAAGCGTACATTTTCTTCCGCGCGCAACAGCGCCCCCCGCCAGGCTCATATTTCATAATGAGTTTGTGCTAGGGAACTACTTTTTGTTACTGTCATTCAATGTGGAAGCATCCACAGAATCAGGCTTCTTGGAACCTGGCTTGCAGAAGGATGATTTGGGTGTGGCACCTTGGAACTCTTTTACCTGGACTTCTTTCTTGAAGCTATTTAAACCACGCCCGACTGAACTGACACGCTTCGCGTTAGTTTGCAATTCTGCAATGTGACGCTCACCGTGTTCAGCTTCAGCCACGAACCTCGGAGGAACAGCATCTGCAGAAAAAGGAAGAAGACATTGTTAGAAAAGGTTGCAGCTTACCTGAATTCCATCATTAGCGATCCTCAGCTCTTCCAACCGCCATCCTGGAACCAGCGCTCCTTCGGATCTACGAACCTGCGGTAAGGGAAAGATAAGGCATTAGACATTTTGCACAATTAATGAACTCCGCCAACGGGCTTACCTCGCCACTCGCACTTCCTTCAGCAACATCTCTGGAATTCTACCCGCCGGCGGAGCACCGCGACCTGTGAAGACAAAAGATAACAGGTTAGCAAGGCAAGGTACCTTAGCGCTGCGTTAAGCGCCTACTCGCCGCGTCCAGGCGCTCCAAAAACGCTAATACTTACCAGCGAACCCCGAATCCAATCTTCGCCACGAATTGTACTTCCACGTACCTAAGGAAGAGAAAAAAGGCAATGTTAATTCCAGAAAGGCATGCTAGGACAGCAAAACACCATATCAATAAGACCTACCTTAAAGACTCACGTCGGGCCGGCATCGGTGAAGTAACTCGACCGCCAGAGCCCGCAAAGCACCACGCGCCCCTGCCGAGACAGCAGGACGGGGAACCTGCCAACATCAAGAACAAGGTGAGAGGAAGCCCAGAGGGGCTGCAGACATACCGGGTGGTGGGAGGCTGTTAATCCCAGTTACCCGGTCCTAAACATTGTTTACCTGTATTTCTGGCAGGATTCTTCCGCTGGTCACTACTGGGCATCGCAGGGAGGGATACCTGGACCCCGATTGCTGGGTGGCGCCCCCGTGGAACCAGGTGAGCGTAACAGAACGCGAAGCCTCCAAACTTAAATCCACCTGTGCGCCATGGAAACCTCAGAACTAGACCAATTGGCCCAACTGATAGGAGAATTACGCACCGAGGTTCATTCTGCACGTCAGGAGACTAATGCTCTCCGAAGAGATTTAATTGTGACTAAGGAGCGCACAGAAGACCTTAGCAGACAATACTTGCAATCACAGGCAGGCCAGACACCTCTGCCGGGAGGCAATCCAATGACGCAGAACCCTACACTGCCTTCCACTTCTTCAACTCTGGTGCAAATTACTCTACCAGGAGCAGTTCCTTTAGCCCCACCAGAGCGATTTACAGGCGATCCACGGAAATATGCCTCTTTCATGACTCAATGCTGCCTTCATTTTCTTTGCACGCCAGGAGCATTTCCAGATGATCAAGCTCGGGTGGCCTTTGTTCTATCGTATTTGAGCGGTAGCGCAGCAGATTGGTCAGTACCATTAGTGACCCATGATGATCCTATATTACATGACTTTGGGGGATTTCAGAGGGAGATGGAAAAACTATTTTCCCGTCACACTCGAGAACAAGTAGTGGACAATGAACTCCTCTCCCTCCGACAAGGAAATCAGGATTTGGTAACGTACATCGCAACTTTCAACAGACTGGTCGCTGAAGCTAGGTGGCCTGAAAACAAGAGAAAAAGCAAAAACAAAGAGGTGATGGCTGGAAGGTTTAGAATGAATCTTAACCACTGGCAATGCTCTGGGTAACCCTCCAGAGCACTGTTCTTCGCCTGCCAAGCCATTACAGAAGGGGACAGGCCATATTGTTGGGGGGAAATTCTCCAGGGGTCGGCTGGGCCGTCCGCGGACCTCCGGGCAGGGAAGCCCCAACTCCTCCCGTATATCCCAGAAAAATGAGTATGAGGCACACGCAAGAAGCAAGGTGATTCTGCTGTTTATTAAACAAAACGGCAGGGATGGGTCAAGGATCGTACGCATCCGTCCTGACACTCTCTCTTCAATCGTGGGGCTCGCAGACCCTTTTTACCTTAGTCTGACGCGCTTACCTGCGTCACCTGGGAAAAGTTAGCAAAAAACCTATCGCCACTCTGGATTGGTTCCTCGAGTGGTAGGGTTAGTATAGCATACGTATAGAGAGCGTTGTTAGTGGTCGAGGGTCAGTCAGGTGGTATACTTGGGTTGTCCTTTCAATTTGATACATGAAAATTGTTACATGAAGGCCCCTGAGGATTGGCTAATGTTAATGGCGTCAGTGATAAGAGCCCCATGTTCTGATTGGTCCACTCACGAGCCCCCCAGTCTGGGACCATCGCTGTTCCCAGCTCGCGGTGCACCTGCCATTTGCAACAATGTATCACTATGGGTATGTGCAGACAATGTGAGGATTTATTCATATGCTGGAAGGCAGACTACTCCCACCGCCGCAGATGTCCATTGAGACGCTTAATTGTATCTGCCTGTGTCTTGAAATGTGGGATCCAGGCGCCTCCCTCCTCCTGGGCCTGGCACCCTGTCAGGTTTGGCTTGGTCACGTGAGGAGAGACCGTGGTTGAGGCATAATTCTGCACATTTAATTTAGCATTTTCCACTGTGTGCCTGGCTTAATTTGCAGGTGTGACCTTGGCGTCGGCTTGCGGCATGCGAGTTTGCAACATTGTGCCCTTGACTGTCTGCTCTCGCCGGGCTCATTCTGCAGGGTCAGCAACTGTACTCTTGCTCGTTCAATGTTCATGGAAGCTCTTGCTTGCGGCCTACTTGGGCCTGGTGCATAGGTGAAGACGTTTGATGCACGGCGCTTTAGGTTATGGTATCATATTGCTTTATCCCCAGTATCATGTCTTTGTTATATTTCTCATTGCAATGCATGGGTTTAGGAGAAGCGTGAGCAAGCATTTTAGATGAGTTCATTGTGCATCTTGCGTTTCTGCATTTTGAAAAACCTATGTGAAAAATAATGAAGATGCGCGTCAATGGGTGTGTCCGTCACCTACGTCATAGCACTGAATATGTTCTTCGTGTGGATTGGTGTGGGAGTGTCCAGTGTGCATGTTTGCACGGGTGTGCTGACCGTTGGCTAGGTCGTCATGGCATCTCTAACGATGTGTTCATTTACTGTTGAAGGGTTCAGTCGAGTTCATCCATGCCGCAGGTGTCGGCATGGGCAGGGCAGGCTGGTGGGCAGGCTGGTGGGCATATCCGTATGTTCCTGTACCAGGGTATTTGGTTGTCTGGTAGATGGGCAAACTCCTCTCGTGGCGGGTGTCTGGGCCGTGATCCTCTAGGCCAGGGGTGTGAGGGGATTGGTGGGAGCCTTTTGTTCCATTCTCCCACTTCAGTCCCCCCTCTGGTCGACTTGTCGACCACAAACATATCCTTTTCCTTATCTCCTCTCACTCTCCATATTTTAGTTACTCATCCCAAATGTCCATAGTGGTTGACGTGGTCTTCAAATGACCAATACATATATACACAGGTCCCTCCAGGTGTGCAGTATACCCATTTCCCTATGTAGCTCCTTGGGTTTCTTGGGTTTTCGAGCTTCACAGATGGTGGATCCAGGTGGTTGGTGATGATCTGTTTGCACAGTTTTTCTCTCTCTTTTATTATTGTGCCTGTGTGCTGGCCATCATCTGCCGGCATCAAGGGGTGCATACCAACCATTTCGATCATTTCATCTGTGGATCACGCTTGCACAGTTGGTGTTGTATCCCACGTCCACTTCTCCTCTATGTAGATAGCATACCTTGGGTGCAGACAGCGGCAGTATTGTTATTGGGTCTTCATCCTTCTCTATCCACGTTAGCATGGGTACGTACTTGACCCAAGTCATCCAACATCTGTCATTGTGTTCAGCAATAGTTGTAATATTTTCTCTCGTTACCATGTTGCTGCTAACCACTCCTGTGTCCCATTTGTTGTCCAGGTACACCTTCCCTGTTATTGTTACCAGTGGTCTTTCCCAACATCCTTGTTTACCAGGAACTTCAGTGGCGTACCAATCACATGGTAGGTATTGTAGTGTTACTTTCTTTGTTTCTCCTTGTCATGTATCTGAATGCTTCAGCATGCAAACTAGTCTTGTGGTAACTCAAATAAGTCTTGAGGAAGTTGTTTTCGTATGGATTTCGTATGTTTTCGTGTGGATATGTGTCTCGCGTTTTCCATACCAGGTGCACCACCGGCCCTTGAAATCTCCCTTTCGTTTGGAACAGTGCCAAGTATACTATACATCGCGCTGTCTTTTCATCTATTTCCGTGGCAACGAATGTTCGAGAAGCGCTCATGGTGTATGGGATCAATGAGCAGACGTAGCAGCTGTCTTCTGTTGTCTGTTTACCTATTTGGGTCATGTGTTGGTACCACATGTTGTTCGAGACGTGTGCTGAATCTAGTATGTAGTTGTCAATACCTTTATTATCTGAGTATGTGCTGCGTTTAGCTCTATTACCCTTGTGTGGAATTTTGCTAGTACCACCTGACGTAACACCTGTTGCAGCCATGGGTGGGGGTATATTAGGTTTGGGTACAGCCAAAATATTGATAGCATAACTTTTCTGCCATACAGAGGCAGCCAAAAACCCGGTGATCATTAAAATCCCTATCATTTTTATTACAGAGGCTAGTCTCACCGGCATTTTGCTCTTACCTTGCTGCAGTCCGGCAGCTTATTCTTGCGATGTTAAAGTTGCCCGCCTGAAAATTCTCAATATGCTTGTTATTAGTGTTAGTTGTTGTTTTTAAGCTCTCCCTATCAAGTAGTCGTTCAGTGCCCAGGCGAAGAGCTGTTCCCACGCCAATCTGAGCGATCTATCTCTTAAGGCAGGCAAGTGTTGGTGAAGATGGGGCATTGATTATTCTATGGCCAAGGGAAATGCTGTGTAGTAGACACGTACCCTCCTTCTTTTTAGGTACTTTGGCCTTTTTATGTGATAGACAAATTGGTGTGATAGCTCTTCAGGGTAGTTATCGTCTGGGGGTAGCATCTACTCCTGGGCAATGAACTTTGTTAGTTATCTGTTTTCTTAGCAGTACAATAATACGCGGTACCTGCATGTGCGAGAAAAGAAAAAAGAGAACATTCAAGTGTTTACATGTGTATATGTGCAAGACAATGTCCTTCAGTTGGGTTATTACTGCAGTGGGTAGGGAGTCGATGGGCAGAGGGCTTTGGGCTCAACCGGCGGAAGTCTCTTTACTCTTTGATCGTGTGACCATGGGGTGGGCGGTATGGGAATTACCCTTTTCTATTTCAGTAGTTGTCTCTGGGGAACCTGGGGGGTGGTAGGGTGTGGAGGCACTTGGGTTGTCAGCTGTGGTAGAAGTCTCTTCCTCCGTGGGTGACGCTGTTGCTGTTCTTCCAATGGCCCTGACGGTGACGCTAGGGCGGGTCTGGAGTTTGCAGATCTTTACGTCGTATAGGTGATTCCAAGCACGTTTGTCCTGCAACTTTACCGCTCTCGTAGATACCTCCTCTACCCGGTGGGGGCCAGTGAAGCGTGGGCTGTTCCACTTTCTATTGAAATTGCGGAGTAGCACGTGGTCACCTTTAGCAATTTTGCACAGTTTGTCCTTTTCCAATTCTTTATCCGCGTCTTCTTGTTGATCACTTCTAGACCCGCCCCGCGTGCGCTCGAGCTGTTGAGACACAAACACTACACTAGTAATCAAAGAAGACACATATTGGTACATTTCATCACCAAGAACAGTTGCAGTGTTTTCATAGTCTGTGAATGCTCTTGATGTTGGCGTTAGAGGAAGGCGCATTTGACATCCGGTCACCACCTCGTGAGGAGTGAGGTGGTGGTCGGAGCCTGGTCTATTCCTCAGCTCAAATAGAGGTAGCGGAAGGCAATACAACCAACTCTTCTTTGTTGTTTGCTGTATCTTTGCAATTGCCTCCTTCAGTAGGCCATTCAGGCGTTCGCATATACCGTTGGCCTGTGGGTGATATGCACATGCAAATTTATGCTTGATGTTCAGTAAGGATGTGATGTGCTGGAACATTTCATTAGCGAAATGCGGGCCATTATCTGACCGCAGTACCACGCACACTCCCCACCTGGGGAAAACCTCCCTCACTAGAAATGTGGCTGCTCTGAATGCATCTGGGTGTGAGCAGGGTCCTGCCTCAATCCACCTGGAGAATGGGCATACAACTACAATCATATACCTATTTCCTTGACATACGTTGATCATATCAACATAGTCAATATGGATGTGCAGGAAGGGTCCCTCTGGCCGGGGTATAGTACCTTTTATCACCTTCAGCGTGTGGCCGGCCGTGAACTGTTGACATGTGAGGCAATTGCTGATAAAATTTGTCACATGGGAATTTAACTCGGGACAGAACCAAACTTCCCTAATTCGTGCTGCAATAACTTCCTTGCCTGTGTGGGCTGGGTGATGGAGTTGGCTCAGGGCGGTGTTCAATAGTGCCAATGGCATTACCATCTTTGCAGTGTTACCCTGGCGCCATAGTGCATCAGTTGGTGACATTGTACAACCTCTTTTTACCCATATTTCTTTTTCTGCGATTGGTGCAGCCGCTTGTAGCTCCATTATCTGTGTGGCTGGGAGATGGGTGTACCCTTCTCTTATCAACATCTCTTTAGCTATCCCCCTCCCTCTCCCTCTCTCAAACTCTGGGGGGTTCCATATCGCACCAAAATATGCAGCATACTTCGCATGTGCGTCTGCTGCTGCATTTCCTTTTGAGATATGATCTTCTCCATTAGTGTGTGTGGTACATTTGACCAAAGCTAATTCTTGGGGGTCATTTATTACTTCAATTAGTTCAGCTAATAAGAGAGCATGTTGCACAGGGGCGCCGTCAGCTCTCCTGAACCCTCTTCTCCCCCATTTGGACAATCCTGAGTGGACAGTGGACATGACATATGCGCTGTCAGAATATATAGTCACTCTTTTGTCAAAGCTTTCCTTCAATGCCAAGATCAGTGCAACCAGTTCTGCTGCCTGAGCAGAGTAATGATGTGGTAATTGTACGCATTTCACCGCCACACACACCGGTTCCTCTGTCATTTTTACCACTGCTGCCCCAGTTCTCCTTATCCCATCACTTTGGTCTATTGTTGATGACCCATCAATGAACAAGAGCTCTCCTCCATGTAGTGCGTCCTCTTCAACTTTTCTAGTACATGAGTACATTTCGGTAGTCTGTGTACAATCATGTGCATAGTCTCCTTCCTCAATTACTTCTGCTATAAACCTTGCAGGATTAACTTTGCTGCATCTAACAATTGATAATTCTGGTATAGATTAGATGATCTCATAACCTGACGCCCTCTGCGTGGTTTGTGTGGACTTGGGCTTGTTAAATATTGCAAATAGTGCATGCTCCACAAATAGTGTGGTTGGGCACCCCATTGTTATTGATGATGCTTTCTCTACCGCAAAGGCAGCTGCGGCGAGACCTTGTTCGCAAGGGAAATGTCCTAACATCACAGGATCCAAATGGCCGCTGTAAAACGCTACTGGTTTGTAACCCATGCTTGTTTTTTGAGCCAACACTGCTTTCATTACTGCTGAGTCGCAATGTGAAAATATAAAGAATTGTCATTCATAATCTGGGGTGGCCAGTACGGGAGCAGTTGATATTGCATCTTTCAGTTCATCAAAGGCCTCTTTCATTTCCATTGTCCACCCCAATTTTTTCTCCCCTTTGTTAGCTTCTTTTAATGCCTCAAGTAGGGGTCCTATGTATGAGCTATAATCAAATACCCATGCTCTACAGTAGTTGCACAGTCCCAGGAACTGCTGCAGTTCCCTCACTGTTTGGGGCAGCAGCGTTTTTGAAATGGCCTGTGCTCTTCATGGTGCAATCTTTCTTCCGTATTGGGATATGAGCTGACCAATGTAAAGTACCTGTTCCTGACAGTACTGTAACTTTTCTTTGTCTACCTTGTAACCCTTTTCAGCCAATATTGTCAGCATCTTCAATGAGTCCTCTCTGCATCTTTTTTCGCTTGTGCTGCAAATTATTATGTCATCAACATACTGCAACACTGTGCTTTCCACTTCAATGTTACCCAAATCCATCTGTATTACTCTGTTGAAAATTGAGGGTGACTCGCAGTACCCTTGTGGCAATCTGGTGTGTTTCCATTTTGTGTTTCTGTACGTGAAGCTTGTCAGATCTTGTGAGTCTGGGTGCAGGGGTATTGAGAAAAAAGGCATTTTTGAGGTCTATCACTGTAAATCGTGATGCTTCTGCTGGAATGCCACACAATATTGTGGCTGGGTTTGCTGCTATGGGGTATTCTGCTTCCACTATGTTGTTCAAGGGCCTGAGGTCCTGTATGAAGCACCAAGACCCCCCTTTAGCTTTGCGCACTGGGTATACAGCTGTGTTACATGGTGATTCTGATGGTACCAGTATGCCATTATTTATAAGGGCCGTTATTGTTTCATATATGCCCTCATCCGCCTCTTTTGATAGTGGGTACTGCTTTACTCTGGGGAGTATTGTACCTTTTTTCAATTTTATTCTTACTCCCCCTATACTTTTTATGCACCCCACGTCATAGGGACTAGTAGTCCATAATGATGTGTGTACCTTTGCCATATCCTCCTCAAAGAAGGGAACTGGGGTGGATGTGGGTGCTTCAAGTGCCATTGCAATTTTCTGTGCCACTTGTTTGTATGTCACTCTTAGCCATATTTCTACACTCATCATAAATACCATTTCACCTTCTTCCTTTTCTTCTGAGAAGAGCTCCTCGTCTGACACCTGGGTGAGCCTACATCTCTCTGCTAGGGCTATCACTGCCCTCCATGCTCTTCCTTCTCTGTCTTGGGCATGGACTGCGATGTAATCAGCAGTTGCTATAATGCTCTCTATGTTCACTGAAATCACTTTTCCTTCTGGTTCATTGGCTGGTGTTTCTGGTCTAAAAAAATAGGCTGCTGGCCTCCTCCAGATCTTTCCTTCTATTCCTGGCATCCATGCAAATGCCATGTCTGTCCCGTACTGGAACAGTTCACCATCTACTGGCTCAGCCCTAATCACTGTCTGTTCGCAGTATGCTTGCACAATTTGTCGTGCAGTGAGCATGTTTATTCCTGGAGTGGAGCAAATTATGCCATCCTCCGTAAAGGAGATCGTCATATTCAGCCTGCTCATTATGTCTCTCCCCAGTATGTTTACTGGTGAGGCCCTAGAATATAAAAGCGGGACTGACATGTCATAATCCCCTATTGATAAGGGAATGTTATCAGTAAAGGGAACCAACCCCCTAGCCCCAGAGAATCCTTGGGTGTTCATGGCTTCACCTGACATCTTAAATTTACCTTCCCTTATGCAAGACCGGGTCGCCCCGGTGTCAACAAGAATGATAATTTTTTGTCACCTATCGTTACCTCTATGCGTGGTTCCTCCGCACTATTAGGTGTTACCGACAGGATGGGACACACCAAGGCCGTCTGTGGGCTGTCCTATTGTGGGTATAATGATTGACCACTTCCTGTGTAAGGGTTGTGTCCCAGGACCGTCACCCTTCCTAGTTGTGTTTGCTGTAGTTGTGTATTGGTAGAGGTTATGTTATGGTCTTGAATTTGGGCAGGTTGCTGTACTTGCTGTACTTGGGGTTGTTGTGTTATCGCTACCTGTTGTTGTGGCAGTGAATATGCCTGTGGCTGTTGTTGTGTTACTAGTCGTTGCTGCCCATTTCCCTGTTGCAATGCCTGCTGTTGCTGGATGCCCTGCTGTTCCTGTGTAGGCCCTTGTTGTCCCTGTTCTCCCCAAGATGGTGTGCCTGGTCTCACTCTACACGTGCGTGACATGTGCCCTACTAATCCACAAATCCAACACACCGGTGGTTCCCTGTTCTGCCACGGAAAGCCTCCTGAGTTTTCCTGGTATACTGGTTGCCCGGTGGGGTAGAAATTTCTAAATCCTTCCCCTTGCTGTTGTGTGTTATATCCGTATCCCCTCCTCCTCATCATTCCTCCCCTTCCCCTGGTGTAATTATAATATCCAGCTCCTGACGTTGAGTATCCTCCTCCCATGTTAGTCGTGTATGGTTGGAGTGGCGGCAGCTGTTGTGTTACAATCTGTGATGATTGTATTTGGGAGGGATCTTGTGCAGCCACTACTTGTGTGGGGTTTTGAGTCATTGTTGCAGGTGTAGTTATTAGTGCACCTTCCATCGTGTATTTAGTAAGTTTTTTCTGTACCAATTTAGCCTCTTCCGCTTTTCTATCCTCTTCCTTTTGTTTCATCTTTTCTTGCCATGTCCTACAATGATGCACTATCGTCAGTTGTATTTCTGGCCATGCTTTTGCTTCCATCCCCACTACTTTCTTCAGTTGTTTCTGAACTGCTTCTGGGAGCCCTTGTACTAGTATATGATAAAATATTGCTGGTGTTTTGTCCCATTGTTCTCTAGTTTCCATACGCCACTTCTCTTGAATTTCCTGGATATAATCAATAGGATCTTGTTCTCACGCATCTTGCGTGAGGTAATTGCTCCTATGTCTGATGTGTCTGGGTACTGTACCCTCAGCGCTTGCCATAATTCATGTCTGCAGTTTGCGAATGGTGCCCCATCGTGTGATGTGTTTGTTATTGTGACCCCGGGGAAGCCTGCTCTCTTCCAGATGTCATCTGCTGCATCCCCCAATATTGATATTAGAAGGCCCTTTACATCCCCCACTGCCAGTTTCTGTCCTGCGGTGTGTTTTTCAATTTCATATATCCATTTTCCCGCACCTCCACTTAATGATGGGAGCCTGCACTTTATATTTTCCTTGTCTGCATGCTTCCAGGGGACGTATTGTGGTCTAACCCCTCCCCTCTCCAGAAGTGGCATTAAGTTGTGTCCTGGTTGGCCCCCTGGGTTCCACATAATGGAATCCGTACACCCCTCCTCTTCTTCCCTTTCTTCAACATCGTCAATGGGTTCCATATTTCCCCTGCTCGTAACTGTTTCTCCTCCATCTCTTCCCCTTCTTTTATCATTTCCTTTATTTAATATGGGCGTGTGTATTCGTTCTCCCTGCCTGCGTCCAGGGAGGTCTCTAAGCCTGCCTGCATAGGGTGTCAGTTCGTGGGGGAAGGGCGCGAGTTTAGATGGGCATGTTGCACGTAATGAGCGTGAGGTAGCGGAGCATATTGCACGGGATGGTGAGGGTGTAGTGGCGGATGGTGAGGGTGTAGTTGCACGTGTCTGCCTTTCCGCCATTCCTTGCTCTTCCTCCTCACTTCCCTCCAGTTCTTCCTTTCTCCTGCAGATCCATGGTGATTCTTCATTTGTCCGGGTGATGTATAATTTATCTAAGCTTTCCCTTTCACTGTTTCTTCCTTCCTTCTCCATTCCTTCTCTTCCTCACTGCAAAAGTCCTCCATTAATGGCAACCCCCAATCTGCCTTTTTCCCCCTAATCGTTACTGTTTTTAAATTTATTAGATCCGTTCCTCCCTTGTCTTCTTTGCCAATTGCTCCCCTTTGTGCTGATGTTGTTGCTACTTCTGTGTCTCTGTATACATACCTCCTTACTTCACTCTCCCCTTCTTATCTTCTCTTTCCCCTTCATTTTTCTCCACTATTTCTCTACCAATTTCCTCTCTTTTCTTTTTCAATTCCTCCATTACTTCACTACTCATCTTTTCCATTATCCTTTCTTCTTCTCTCTTCCTTTCCCATCTCGCTCTTTCCCGCTCTAATATACCCTCTATCATCCTCCCTTCTTTGTATTTCCTTGTCGTTTCTGATAGTAATCTCCTCTTCCATATTTCCATTTCCTTTTCTTTCTCCTCTTCCTCTCTTTTCTTGTCACGCAGTGCTGCTCTTGATACCCTTTCTGCTACTGCCTTCACCCTTTCTGCTTCTCTCTTTTGCTCCTCAGTTCGTTCCCTCATTTTGTCCAACTCATTCTTGCTTTCTTTCCTTTCCCGTGCTCTCTCTCTTTCCTCTCTCTCGAGCTGCTTGATCAGTGCATTCTGCTCATCCCTTAATTCTGCTAATCGTTCCTCCAAAATCTCTTCCTTTTGTCGTAACAGCTCTTCTCCCTTTCTTTTCCCCTCTTCCCCCTTCCTTTCACTCTTCCTGGTGTTATCCTCGTCCATTTTCCTTACTACCTCCTCCTCTTCTTCTGTTAATGAACCTCGTAATTTTAATAATACCTGCGCAACTACCCACTCATCCTGTCCTATTCCTGCGATCTGCTCTTCGCCAATCCCCCCTTCCCCTGCGGGTATTTTCGTACGAGCTAGTCCCTTTCGTGCTAGTCTGCTCCCTTCCCGTGTGGCTACCTGAGGCTGTATATGGTGGCGGGATGTATGCCGGGTTCGAGTACCCCTCAGCCGCCCTCAAATGAACCATGTCTCGTAGTTCTGTTAAAGGGTATAACCCCCCTTCCTCCTTTTTCACTACCTTCGCTAGGGGTATATTGTCGCTCTGTTCCTTTTTTATTTCCCTTTCGTTTATGTTGTTACTCTTCTCTCCTCCCCTTTGTCCGTGCCCCGTGTTCTGTTTACATTCACTCTCTTTTTCCCCATTCTCTCCTTCATCCTTAATCTTCTCCTCTTCCGTTGTTTCCCCCATGATGAACATTCCATTTGGCCCTGGTCGGGACCCTTGGAACATCCTCCATAAGTTAAACACCTCCACGTGGTGTATCAACTTCTTCCCCTTGTATGTGTTATGCAGATGGGTTAATAGTGAATGTTGGGTATATGGATCGAAACTGCCACTAGGCAGCCATGGTGTCGTCATTTTGTTGTCCGTCCCCTTTGTCCATTCTATGCTGTACTTGATCAGTTTCTCCCTATGGGGTGACAGTGTTTTACATATGTGTTGTAGCGGGGTAGTGAGGGTGTTCCCCCACCCTCCCGATCCTGTCCCGTATGACATAGTAGCGCTTCACTTGTTATCCTTCCCCTATTTGGTAGCGGTTATCTTGCTAACAGTGTACACTATACAGTCTTAGATCCTTACCTGGCCCCGTAATTTTGGGGACTTGCGATTGTCCGCTAAGGAAAAATAGTAAAATATAGCATCTGCATTTTAATATTCTTTTCTTTCTTTTCCCCCTTTATCGAACACCTTTACGGCCCCCTGCGGCCGAGGCGCGCGTAGCCCCCTGCAGCTGCGTGCCCCGTGTGACGTTCTTATACAGCCGCCCCACTTTCTCTTATCCCTCCACCCCCTTCTTCACTTGCCGTGGCCGGCGTTCTCCGTGCGCAGCCACGTCCCCCTTTTCACCTCCCCCCCCGATCAACTCGTTACCGTTTATCTCCGTCTCCACTTCCTCACCATAATTCTCTTCCCCACCACTCTCCGAAAAAAAGATGCCTTGTATTCGAGATATCCTATGAAAGCCCTACTGGTGACGTCACCAATCTCTTCAAAACTACTGGTAAGTTCTTCACATGTTTCTAAAAGTTCAAAATACGCTTGCAATCTACCCCAGTCAACCCCACAGCTGTTTTCCTGTCACGCCTGGAACAAGGTAATCAACAATATAATCAGACTGCGCACACTGCGTCGCCTCGCGTGTGATACGCCCCTCGACAGGAGGGCTTAACCAGCCAATTATCTTCCGTATTAGGCAACCAGCTAGCTACCGCCTACAGGAAAACGTCATCTATCTATCGAGTTTCCTGCTCGATCAATAGGGATCCTCATCTACTCATTGATCAATAATCACCAAATCGTAGGAAAACGCACACACACACCCTCACACGTGGTCGCGACCTAGGCCAATCAGTGTCTACGAGCTGCCGCACGTGATGTTTTCGTGCTCCTCCCCCTCCTCTTTCGTAACGTAGCGGACTGCTCTCGCACTTGTCCAGCTACCATTCACTTCATCGTCAACACTAATTTATCAAACCTTCGCCGCTCACCTGTGTAACACCTCCCGCCTCCCGTATCCAATTCCTCCCCCCTCCCTCACAATTTCACATTGCTTGTTGTGCGTGGCATACTCACCAAGTTCTCTTGATGCGGGGCCGCTCGACTGCGTGCACCCCTCCAAGCGGCTCGCCACCTCCCCTCGTCTGGACCACGTCTGGACACTCGCCAACCGCGGACGGGATACTTCTCAACCGGCTCCCGAAGGCCAATATCCGGATTGCGCTGTCCGGTCTTCTCGCAGTTCCGCGATGGTCCTGTAGTCCTCAAGAGGGGGCAGCGGCAGAGGGGGCCGCGCCGCCGGGCCTCCTCGCAAAGGGAGTACTCGGAAAAATAAAATAAAAGCAGACCTTAACAGATCTCAGCAGTGCCTCCAACTTGTTGGGGGGAAATTCTCCCGAGGACGGCTGGGCCGTCCGCAGACCTCCGGGCAGGGAGGCCCCAACTCCTCCCGTATATCCCAGAAAAATGAGTATGAGGCACACGCAAGAAGCAAGGTGATTCTGCTGTTTATTAAACAAAATGGCAGGGATGGGTCAAGGATCGTACGCGTCCGTCCTGACACTCTCTCTTCGTGGGGCTCACAGGCCCTTTTTACCTTTGTCTGACGCGCTACTTGCGTCACCTGGGAAAAGTTAGCAAAAAACCTATCGCCACTCTGGATTGGTTCCTCGAGTGGTAGGGTTAGTATAGCATACGTATAGAGAGCGTTGTTAGTGGTCGAGGGTCAGTCAGGTGGTATACTTGGGTTGTCCCTTCAATTTGATACATGAAAATTGTTACATGAAGACCCCTGAGGATTGGCTAATGTTAATGGCGTCAGTGATAAGAGCCCCATGTTCTGATTGGTCCACTCGGGAGCCCCCCAGTCTGGGACCATCGCTGTTCCCAGCTCGCGGTGCACCTGCCATTTGCAACAATGTATCACTATGGGTATGGCAGACAATTTGAGGATTTATTCATATGCTGGAAGGCAGACTGCTCCCACCGCCGCAGATGTCCATTGAGTCGCTTAATTGTATCTGCCTGTGTCTTGAAATGTGGGATCCAGGCACCTCCCTCCTCCTGGGCCTGGCACCCTGTCAGGTTCGGCTTGGTCACGTGAGGAGAGACCGTGGTTGAGGCAGAATTCTGCACATTTAATATTGCATTTTCCACTGTGTGCCTGGCTTAATTTGCAGGTGTGACCTTGGCGTCGGCTTGCGGCATGCGAGTTTGCAACATTGTGCCCTTGACTGTCTGCTCTCGCCGGGCTCATTCTGCAGGGTCAGCAACTGTACTCTTGCTCGTTCAATATTCATGGAAGCTCTTGCTTGCGGCCTACTTGGGCCTGGTGCATAGGTGGAGACGTTTGATGCACGGCGCTTTAGGTTATGGTATCATATTGCTTTATCCCCAGTATCATGTCTTCGTTATATTTCTCATTGCAATGCATGGGTTTAGGAGAAGCGTGAGCAAGCATTTTAGATGAGTTCATTGTGCGTCTTGCGTTTCTGCATTTTGAAAAACCTATGTGAAAAATAATAAAGATGCGCGTCAGTGGGTGTGTCCGTCACCTACGTCATAGCACTGAATATGTTCTTCGTGTGGATTGGTGTGGGAGTGTCCAGTGTGCATGTTTGCACGGGTGTGCTGACCGTTGGCTAGGTCGTCATGGCATCTCTAACGATGTGTTCATTTACTGTTGAAGGGTTCAGTCGAGTTCATCCATGCTGCAGGTGTCGGCATGGGCAGGGCAGGCTGGTGGGCAGGCTGGTGGGCACATCCGTATGTTCCTGTACCAGGGTATTTGGTCATCTGGTAGATGGGCAAACTCCTCTCGTGGCGGGTGTCTGGGCCGCGATCCTCTAGGCCAGGGGTGTGAGGGGATTGGTGGGAGCCTTTTGTTCCATTCTCCCACTTCAATATGCAAATCAGGCTTGGTCCCACCCCCAAAAGGGGCAGTCTAGCCCGAACTGCTAGGTCACATCCCTTCTGCACGAGACCACAAGCATCCCCAGACATGTTTCAGCCTTGTTGGGCGTCATCAGTGAGGAGTAGCTTGGGTCTCTAGGCCCAGCAGGCACGGGACCCACGTCTGGGCATACCCGTCCCAATTGGGGTGACAATAGCAAAACAAAAGAGGTGATGGCTGGAAGGTTTAGAATGAATCTTAACCTCTGGCATCGCTCTGGGCAACCCTCCAGACCATCGTTCTTCACCTGCCAAGCCATTACAAAAGGGGAAAGACCATATGCAAATCAGGCTTGGTCCCACCCGCAAAGGAGTAGTCCAGCCCGAACTGCTAGGTCACATCCCTTCTGCACGAGACCACAAGCATCCCCAGACATGTTTCAGCCTTGTTGGGCGTCATCAGTGAGGAGTAGCTTGGGTATCTAGGTCCAGCAGGCACGGGACCCACGTCTGGGCATACCCGTCCCACTCGGGGTGACAAAGCAAAAACAAAGAGGTGATGGCTGGAAGGTTTAGAATTAATCTTAACCACTGGCAATGCTGTGGGTAGCCCTCCAGACCACTGTTCTTCGCCTGCCAAGCCATTACAGAAGGGGACAGGCCATATGCAAATCAGGCTTGGCACCCAACCCAAAAGGGGCAGTCTAGCCCGAACTGCTAGGCCACATCCCTTCTGCACAAGACCACAAGCATCCCCAAACATGTTTCGCCCTTGTTGGGGCTCATCAGTGAGGAGTAGCTTGGGTCTCTAGGCCCAGCAGGCATGGGACCCACGTCTGGGCATACCCGTCGCACTCGGGGTGACAAAGCAAAAACAAAGAGGTGATGGCTGGAAGGTTTAGAATGAATCTTAACCACTGGCAATGCTCTGGGTAACCCTCCAGACCACTGTTCATCGCCTGCCAAGCCATTACAGAAGGGGACAGGCCATATGCAAATCAGGCTTGGCCCCACCCCAAAAGGGGCAGTCCAGCCCGAACTGCTAGGCCACATCCCTTCTGCACAAGAGCACAAGCATGCCCAAACATGTTTCGTCCTTGTTGGGGCTCATCAGTGAGGAGTAGCTTGGGTCTCTAGGCCCAGCAGGCACGGGACCCACATCTGGGCATACCCGTCCCACTCGGGGTGACAAAGCAAAAACAAAGAGGTGATGGCTGGAAGCTTTAGAATTAATCTTAACCACTGGCAATGCTCTGGGTAACCCTCCAGACCACTGTTCTTCGCCTGCAAGTCATTACAGAAGGGTACAGGCCATATGCAAATCAGGCTTGGCCCCACCCCAAAATGGGCAGTCCAGCCCGAACTGCTAGGCCACATCCCTTATGCACAAGACCACAAGCATCCCCAAACATGTTTCGCCCTTGTTGGGGCTCATCAGTGAGGAGTAGCTTGGGTCTCTAGGCCCAGCAGGCACGGGACCCACGTCTGGGCATATCCGTCCCACTCGGGGTGACAAAGCAAAAACAAAGAGGTGATGGCTGGAAGGTTTAGAATGAATCTTAACCACTGGCAACGCTCTGGGTAACCCTCCAGACCACTGTTCTTTGCCTGCCAAGCCATTACAGAAGGGGACGGGCCATATGCAAATCAGGCTTGGCCCCACCCCAAAAGGGGCAGTCCAGCCCGAACTGCTAGGCCACATCCCTGCTGTACAAACCCACAAGCATCCCCAAACATGTTTAGCCCTTGTTGGGGCTCATCAGTGAGGAGTAGCTTGTGTCTCTAGGCCCAGCAGGCACGGGACCCATGTCTGGGCATACCCGTCTCACTCGGGACTACTCCTTTGCGGGTGGGACCAAGCCTGATTTGCATATGGTCTTTCCCCTTTTATAATGGCTTGGCAGGCGAAGAACGATAGTCTGGAGGGTTGCCCAGAGCAATGCCAGAGGTTAAGATTCATTGTAAACCTTCCAGCCATCACCTCTTTTGTTTTGCTATTGTCACCCCAAGTTGGACGGGTATGCCCAGACGTGGGTCCCGTGCCTGCTGGGCCTAGAGACCCAAGCTACTCCTCACTGATGACGCCCAACAAGGCTGAAACATGTCTGGGGATGCTTGTGGTCTCGTGCAGAAGGGATGTGACCTAGCAGTTCGGGCTGGACTACTCCTTTGGGGGTGGGACCAAGCCTGATTTGCATATGGTCTTACCCCTTTTGTAATGGCTTGGCAGGCGAAGAACGATGGTCTGGAGGGTTGCCCAGAGCGATGCCAGAGGTTAAGATTCATTCTAAACCTTCCAGCCATCACCTCTTTTGTTTTGCTATTGTCACCCCAAGTGGGACGGGTATACCCAGACGTGGGTCGCGTGCCTGCTGGGCCTAGAGACCCAAGCTACTCCTCACTGATGACGCCCAACAAGGCTGAAACATGTCTGGGGATGCGTGTGGTCTCGTGCAGAAGGGATGTGACCTAGCAGTTCTGGCTGGACTACTCCTTTGCGGGTGGGACCAAGCCTGATTTGCATATGGTCTTTCCCCTTTTGTAATGGCTTGGCAGGCGAAGAACGATGGTCTGGAGGGTTGCCCAGAGCGATGCCAGAGGTTAAGATTCATTCTAAACGTTCCAGCCATCACCTCTTTTGTTTTGCTATTGTCACCCCAAGTGGGACGGGTATGCCCAGACGTGGGTCCCGTGCCTGCTGGGCCTAGAGACCCAAGCTACTCCTCACTGATGACGCCCAACAAGGCTGAAACATGTCTGGGGATGCTTGTGGTCTCGTTCAGAAGGGATGTGACCTAGCAGTTCGGGCTGGGCTACTCCTTTGGGCGTGGGACCAGCCTGATTTGTATATGGTCTTTCCCCTTTTGTAATGGCTTGGCAGGCGAAGAACAATGGTCTGGAGGGTTGCCCAGAGCGATGCCAGAGGTTAAAATTCATTCTAAACCTTCCAGCCATCACCTCTTTTGTTTTGCTGAAACCAAGAGAACTAGGTTGTTTCATCGGGGGTTAAGGGGAGAGTTAAAAGACGTTCTAGGCTCAAGTAGTGGACACCCCTCGAGACTGTTAGGAGTTCATAAACTTAGTCATGCAATTAGATCACCGGCTGCAAGACCGAAAAGCAGATCGCTCCAAAATGGATCCACGGGCAGTGTATGTTCGGTCAAGAGACAATGTAACTCGTGCACAATAAAGCCCTGTGGAGCCCATGCAACTTGGGGGAGTGTGACCCCCGTTAACCAAACAAGAGCGAGACAAAAGAAGGCAGCAACAACTATGCCTGTACTGTGGAAAATCAGGACACTTTCTGAAGGACTGCCCAGTAAAACCCCCTAGGAAGGTCATTGGGGCCACTGAGAAAGATGAGGAAAAAGAACCTAAGTCGGAAAACTACCCAGCTCGACAAACGTAGAGGTCAATTTGTCGAGTGAGAGAAAGGAGCCACCGACCTCACACTTTGCAATACCAGTGATCCTAATCAACAACCAACGGTCCTCAAGAATGCATGCCACTGAGGCTTACATCGACAGTGGGGCAGTCGGAAATTATATTGATCAGGATCTGGTTGCAGAGATGGGACTCCCCTTATGTTCCAAGCCGACTACTGATAAGGTGACTACAGTTGATGGAACTGAAATTGCTTCCGAACCCGTTACCCAATGCACAACTGAAATAACATTGCTGTGCCAGGATGGGCATACAGAACTCATTTCATTTGACATCATCAAAGCGCCTCAATTTCGGCTTATACTAGGGATGCCATGGTTAGTCGCTCATAATCCTTTGATTAACTGACGAGACAGGAAATTAACCTTCCCCAGTGACTGTTCTCTAACCTGTTATTACCAAGAACAGAAGACAGCTTGCAGTAGTTCAACAACTCCCCGAACAACAACATCTGTCTTAGGTGCAATTAGTAATCTGCCTGAGGAATACTGCGATTTCCAGGATGTATTCCAGAAGGACCAGACAAATACCCTGCCACCCCACAGGCCTTATGACTGTCAAATTGACCTTGTCCCTGGAGCCCAAGTCCCCTGTGGGAGAATCTATGCTCTAACTGAACCCGAAAACCTTCACCTGAAGTCCTATTTAGACCAATACCTTGCAAACGGATTCATTCGTCCGTCGAAGTCCCCTGCAGCCAGTCCTTTTTTCTTCGTACCGAAAAAAGAAGGGGACTTAAGGACCTGTATTGACTACCGCGCATTGAACCAGATCACTGTAAAGAACCGTTACCCTTTGCCACTTATTCCGGAAATGCTGGACCAGGTCAAAGATGCTCAAATTTACACCAAATTGGACCTTCGGGTAGCATATCACCTGGTTCCGGTCAGAATCGGTGACGAATGGAAAACTGCTTTCCGTACTAAATATGGTTTGTTCGAATATCAAGTTATGCCCTTTGGGTTATGCAACGCGCCGGCAGCATTCCAATAGTTCATGAATGACGTCCTGAGAGAGCTAATTGATATCTGCGCCTTAGTGTACATTGATGACATCCTGGTGTACTCAACTTCCAAACAAGATCATGTCAAACATGTCCGTTCAGTCCTCGCTAAACTCTGTGAACATCGTTTATTAGCCAAGATGGAAAAGTGCCATTTTCACGTAACCGAAGTAGAGTTTCTAGGCTTCATTCTTACTCTCGCAGGCATCAGGATGGACCTGCACAAAGTCGACGCCGTTCTGAAATGGCCATCACCAACATCTGTAAAAGGAGTACAAAGCATGTTAGGCTTTGCGAACTTTTATCGCCGGTTTATACCAAACTCCTCCCAAATCGTACACTCAATCACCGCATTACTGCGAAAAAATAACAAAAAATTCGCCTGGACTGAAGACGCAGAAAAGGCTTTTCAGGAACTAAAAAAAAGATTCACCTCAGCACCAATCCTACGACATCCACGTCCAGACCTCCCGTACATCGTGGAAACGGACGCTTCCAGTATAGCAATGGGACCTGTTCTCTCTCAAAAGGATCCCGAAACTGGCCAGCTACATCCCGTGGCCTTCTGGTCAAAGAAGTTCTCACCCCCAGAAATAAATTATGCCATAACAGACAAAGAACTCTTGGCAATCAAGTCCGCCTTTAAAGCCTGGCAACACTACCTTCTGGGAGCCAGACACACCATTACAGTAATCACGGACCACCGAAACCTGCAATATCTTAAGACAGCCAAAGCCCAATCTTCACCCCAGCTGCGATGGGCTCTCTTCTTCGCCGAATATGATTTTGTCATAACGTTTTTTTTTTTTTTTTTTTTAAACTCTTTATTTCTCATTTTCAACAATATTCAACAAGCAGTATCATCATCATAAGTCATTGAACTGCAAAATATACAATAGCAGGAAGCAATACAGCAGAATTTCATACCATGACCCCATATCCCACCATATCAAAATGTAAAATTAACTTAAAACCAAACCAGATATATCAAACAAATAACAACAGACAAACAACGTTTTGACCCGGCGTCAAGAATGGAAAAGCTGACGCACTTTCTCGTACTGACACTAATGACTTGGTTCATACGGCTCCAGATCAAGTCCCCATCATACCAGCAGACAAGCTCTTAGGCCTTACTACTGCCTTAACCCACACGGAACTGAAAAAGGAAATTCAACAGAGCATGAATCCGGATGCCTACCTTGCGTGGCAAGCTCAAGGAGAACAGTATTCCGTCCAAGACCAATTACCATTCTTCAAGGATCGATTATACATACCCATCAAGAACTTACAACAACAGGTTAATTCAAGTTACCATGACTCTCTAATCGAAGGACACCCCGGAATTACCAAACCCTTAGGCAAGGTTAAACGGAACTTCTGGTGGCCTACCTGGCGAAGAGATATCATCCAATACATTCAGTCTTGTGGAGTCTGAGCACAGAATAAATTGCAAAAGCACAAACCATCCGGCCTTCTGAAACCTTTGGACATTCCTCCAGCCCCATGGCACACTCTTTCCCTCGATTTCATCACTGAGCTACCTACCAGTCAAGGGATTAACACCATTCTTGTAGTTGTTGACCTATTCTCAAAATTGGCCCACTTTATTCCACTCAAGGGTCTTCCAGATGCATCCACTTTAGCCAACGTATTTCTGGACAATATTGTTAAATTACATGGCTTTCCTTCAGTCCTCATCTCCGATCGAGGTAGTCAGTTTGTTTCTAACCTTTGGAGGAAGTGCTGTGCTCTGGCACAAATTGACCTTCGGCTATCCACTAGCCATCACCCTCAAACAGACGGACAGACCGAAAGGACCAACCAGACCCTAGAGCAGTACCTGCGGTGTATGTTACATCACGAGCTAAGAGACTGGAAAGACTTGCTATGGATAGCCGAGTACGCTTATAACAACTCCTTACATTCCAGCACGGGACAAACGTCTTTTATACTCTTTATGGCAGACACCCGCGTACCTCGGAATTGGACCTTCCAACCAGTTTAGAAATGCCTGCGGTAGTAACCCTTCACACCAACATAACTCAATCTTTTAAAAAGGCCAAAAAACATCTAACGCACAAAAACAATTCACCGACCAACACAGGTCTACGGCCCCCACTTATCAAGTAGGAGACAAGGTCTGGTTAGCCACCAGATTTATGCCCATCAAAGGAACCCGGACCTTTCAACACAAGTATGTGGGTCCCTATACTATCAAGGCAATTATCAATAGAGCGACCGTCAAATTAGACTTGCCATCCAATCTACGTATCCACCCAGTATTCTATGTGTCCCTGGTCAAACTGATGCAACCAGGCACACGTATTGGAACGGCACCTAAACCCATTCTTGTCGACGGGGAACCAGAAGCTATACTATCTAATAGATTGGAAGAGTTTTGGACCCCAAGATAGATCCTGGGAACCCAGCGAAAATGTTCACGCAGCACGTCTAATCAAAAGGTACCATCAAAAATTCCTGACTAAACCTGGACCGGACAGAAGGAACGCCTTGAGAGGGGCCTTGGGGGGGAGTGCTGTCACGACCCTCACCCCGAAGCCCCCCTGGCCTAGCCATAGGCCAGGGGGAGCCTTGACCCCAGTCCCCACTAAATCCCAACCTAGGCCTTTTTGGGGCCAGTCCTGGTGCCTTTGGTGCCAGGCTCATACTTAATAATGAGTTTGTGCTAGGGAACTACTTTTTGTTAATGTCATTCAATGTGGAAGAATCCACAGAATCAGGCTTCTTGGAACCTGGCTTGCAGAAGGATGATTTGGGTGTGGCACCTTGGATCTCTTTTACCTGGACTTCTTTCTTGAAGCTATTTAAACTACACCCGACTGAACTGACACGCTTCGCGTTAGTTTGCAATTCTGCAACGTGACGCTCACCGTGTTCAGTTTCAGCCACGAACCTCGGAGGAACAGCATCTGCAGAAAAAGGAAGAAGACATTGTTAGAAAAGGTTGCAGCTTACCTGAATTCCATCATTAGCGATCCTCAGCTCTTCCGACCGGCATCCTGATCTACGGACCTGCAGAAAGGGAAAGATAAGGCATTAGACATTTTGCACAATTAACAAACTCCGCCAAAGGGGTTACCTCGCCACTCGCACTTCCTTCAGCAACATCTCTGGAATTCTACACTCCGGCGGAGCACCGAGACCTGTGAAGACAAAAGATAACAGGTTAGCAAGGCAAGGTACCTTAGCTTACCAGCGAACCCCGAATCCAATCTTTGCCATGAATTGGACTTCCACGTACCTAAGGAAGAGAAAAAAGACATTGTTAATTCCAGAAAGGCATGCTAGGACAGCAAAACATTATAGCAATAAGACCTAGCTGAAAGACTCGCGTCGGGCCGGCATCAGTGAAGTAACTCGACCGACATAGCCCGCAAAGCACCACGCGCCCCTGCCGAGACAGCAGGATGGAGAACCCGCCAACATCAAGAACAAGGTGAGAGGAAGCCCAGAGGGGCCGCAGACATACCGGGTGGTGGGAGGCTGTTAATCCCACTTAACCGGTCCTAAACATTGTTTACCTGTATTTCTGGCAGGATTCTTCCGCTGATCACTACTGGGCATCGCAGGGAGGGATACCTGGACCCCGATTGCTGGGTGGCGCCCCCGTGGAACCAGGTGAGCATAACAGTTTTACAATAAGATTTGTGGAGGATATGCATCATAATACATGTATTATTGTTCCTAGGTGAGTGATAGAAGATGGCAATTATGGTAAATAGGTGACTCTTGTATTGGATCCCTGTACCTGTCAAAGTGCGGATGCAACTCTAATTTGGATTTCACATATCTTGATATATATTTTATTTATCTTGATATTCTGTGGCATGGACATAGAGGAGCAATGTGGGAGAACGTACTGACGTTTGTGAATGATAACATTACTTGTAACGGAGCAGCTTCAGATAATGTGTTACTTCATAATGGAGGGAAAAACATTGGCCATGTGAAAGGGACAGAGCTGTTGAGTCTCCAAAGCACTGGCGTAATGACCTCATGCAAAGACATTCACAGTGTTATGTTGCGTTCTCAACAATTGCAGCTCATAAACGCTGTATGCTTACCGAAGCTATCAACAGGAAAATGAATAAAGCTAGGCAAATCATTCATAAATGCAACTCTGCCATGATCCAAGACCACGGCATGCCAGTAATTGCACGCTTTAATATCAGTGCTCGCTATCTGCAAATTATAAGTGAAATTGAGTTCATTTTACAGACACTGGAAACATTTGTTTCAATACAACAATGGCATTTTTGAAAATAGTTTGCCTTTATAATTAATGTTGTATAGAATCACAATTTATGTATGCAATCTATGCAGTGTGCACTGAGGCAAGACACAAAACCAAGACAAAATAGAAAACCTGAAATGCCAGGATACTACATCCTGGGATTCCAGGCACTCACCTCAACAAGGTGTTGCCAGAGTAATGAGGAAGCTCCACTTTCCCCTGCTCACCCACCCATCACAGCTCGTCTGCTACCCCTGCAACCTAATTGTAACCCCTGAGAACATCCCATTTGTACAGCGCTCCATTGCTTCCCAGCTAGGTTCTCGCTATATAAATCCCACAAATACATACAATCTATATACTATTTGCCTAACTTCTGTCTTCTCAATGCAACTTAGGCTCAGAATGACTAGCACATAACAGTGTAAGGCCAAATAAAATGCACTTTCACAAAGTTAGTCACAAGGGTCAGGATTTACACAGGAACAACATATTACCTGCACCCTTAGTCTTTAATTTCTCTGGTCGTGCTGATTCTGCAGTCCAGGCCCTAGTGCTCTTCTCAGCATGTTCCTGGGGATCCTACCTGTTCCCACATCTGCACCTTACTGAACTTCCAAGCACTTCGTGACAGGAACTGCTTTTAAGGATAACAGTGAGGTTGATGTGTCAGCCCAGATCCTAGTGTTTGCCTTTTCAGCTCGGTCCTGGGGCCCCTGTCTGCGGCTAGCTGCACTTGGATGTATTTTGCACGGATCATGCCAACTAGTGCTTTTAAGGTTAATGCTGAGGTTAACTTGTGGCCAAGGTCCTAGTGCTCCTCTTTTCAGCATGGTCCCAAGGCTTCCGCCTGCACCTGACCGCACTTCCATCATTCCTGGATGCTTTTATATCATCTTATTTATTCAGAAAAATCAGCTTTGTTACAGATGCCCAAAGGAATTGTATATTTTTGGTACACATTCGGAAATGTAGAGTTCCTACAGTTGTGCAGAAATGACTACTGCTAAAGAGATATTCCTGTGGGAACAATTGAACATTCTTTTAGCCAAATAGAAAACTGATTGGGTGCAAAAGGGATGTTTTATATGGTTGATTTCATTTTAAAATTCATAGAGGGTGGTAATCGCACAGAAATCCGTTTGTGTGTTGATTAAGGTTGAGTTCTTTTAGGAGTGGTTTCCTACTTAAAATCAATTCTGTATAGTGCCTAGTCGTAGGGAAAATGTACGATATTCCTAAGAAAAGAAGGCAGGTCTTCTGCAAATTCAACCTGGGTTTCACTATAGGCCTTAATGATATGATATGATATGATATGATCGTTTATTTATATAACGCCTATACACAATGTGTTTCAAAGCGCTTCAAGGCAAGGGAGGGAACAAGGGAAAATACAACCACATTCTTACAGGCCATGAACAGTAAGGATGTGAAATTAACTATCGTACTCGGCCTGACATTTCAGATAGTGCAAGAGCTAAGACATAGATAAGGAAGGGAGGGGGAGAGTGGGAAGGAAATAGAAACAGACAGGCGACTACCGTACTAGGCCTGACGACATTTCTGGTAGAGCCAGAGAAAAACAAAAGGTAAGGGAGAGGGGTGCAGAAAGGGAGGGGAGGAACAAAACAAGCGACTATCATACTAGGCCTGACGACATTTCAGATAGTGCTGGAGGGGTTGTGGGGAGGAAAAAAACAGTAATGGGAGGGTGGAGGAAACAGACGAGGTTGCTATCATATTAGGTCCAGGGACAATTCTGATAGAGTAAGTGCATAGAAGAAAGTAAGGGGAGGAGATAGGAAAAGGGAGAAGGGAAAGGAGGAGAGAAAAGAGAGTAAGCAGTCAAAAGGAGTGGAGAAGCAAGAGTGGAGAGCGAATACAATTGCAGAAGTCAGTAGTAACACATAATGTTGCATGCCAGGATACAAGATGAAGATGGGAACAACATGATTCAGGGCCACCATGAGTACAAGATGCAAAGGAAGTCCAGCATGAGAGTTGAGAAAGAGTAATGCACCGTGAATGAATGAAGTCCATAAAAGTCAAATCCAGCATTGGCCACAAGACAGTGATGTGAAGGAAGGCACCAGGTGGGCAGGGCTTGCTAAGTGGTGAAAAAGAGCAGCAGGCAGGAAGGCACCAGTTGGGTGGGGCTTGCTAAGTGGTGAAAAAGAGCGGCAGGCAGGAAGGCACCAGGTGGGCGAGGCCTAGGCCAGGTGACCTAGATCCACTTGCACCTGCTCCCCATCTGCAAAGGAAAAGAAGCTGGAGGGCTCCTTAAGTAGGGAAACAGAGCGGCAAGCAGGAAGGCACCAGGTGGGCATGGCTTGCTAAGTGGTGAAAAAGATCGGGAAGCAGGAAGGCACCAGGTGGGCGGGGCTTGCTAAGTGGTGAAAAAGAGCGGCAGGCAGGAAGGCACCAGGTGGGCGGGGCTTGCTAAGTGGTGAAACAGAGCGGCAGGCAGGAAGGCACCAGGTGGGCGGGGCTTAGGCCAGGTGACCTAGATCCACTTGCACCTGCTCCCCATCTGGAAAGGAAAAGAAGCTGGAGGGCTCCTTAAGTAGGGAAACAGAGCGGCAAGCAGGAAGGCACCAGGTGGGCGGGGCTTAGGCCAGGTGATCTAGATCCACTTGCACCTGCTCCCCATCTGCAAAGGAAAAGAAGCTGGAGAGCTCCTTAGGTAGGGAAACAGAGCGGCAAGCAGGAAGGCACCAGGTGGGCAGGGCTTGCTAAGTGGTGAAAAAGAGCAGCAAGCAGGAATGCACCAGGTGGCGGGGATTGCTAAGTGGTGAAAGATATTCTCATCAAGTGGTAAATTCAATTGGGTCTGCTAATCAGCATATGTGGGAGGTATAGATAATCGGATGAAACGTTTAAGGATTAAGAGTGCGGCCTGCCACATAGAGAAAGGACACATTAATATGGTCCAATCTGCTCTTAGGCGGCGCATTTTCATATCTGGACCCTGATAGGATTTCTGTACTAATTCAAGAATATTATTTCACTTTAGGCCACCATCTATGTGCGGTTTTTAGTTTATTCAATGGAAAGGTTAGATGTGTGTGAGGCATCACCAAAAGGGCAATTCAAGGTCCACACTACCTAATAAATAACTATCTAACAACAGATTCGTCAATTTATGCTCGCAAACATAACCATACGGGTTCTGAAAGAATAAGTCACTCCAACCATTTGATGATTCCTTGGAATGCGCATTTTTAAGTACAAATTACATATTCCTCATCAGAAAGTAAAAATTATTGTCTTGTCGATAGAATGCTGGTATTGATTTTAGGAATGTTAGATTATTCTTCATCAGTACCCAGCAACGAGAATCCATGGGATACACTTGTTGTGGATTGGCTCGTTTCCGAGCCATACCACAGTGTAATCCCGTGGACAAATGTACGTGATTCCCACGCCGGTTACACTGTTGTCGTTGTCTTCTTTTTTTTTTCAGGTGACCATGGAAAGGGAGAAGGGATCACACGTAGTCCCTTCTCCCTTTTCCAAAATGGTCATTTTTTGTGTTTACTTTTTTCTCTCCAATGTTAGTGAATAGCCGCCATGGAACGGGAGAAGGGACTACGCATACTCCCTTCTCCCCTTCCATGGTGGCCATTTTTTTTGTTTACTATGGGTGCCACGGAAACAGAAAACAGACTACGTTTTCTGTCTGTGGCGGCCATTTTCTTTGTAACTTGTTTTACTTTTTTTTCCCCGGCATGTGAAATGCAACGCGTCTCGCAGGAAGGAATAAAAAAACATTAGTACCCCAGTCTAACAGGCCGGGGTACTAATGGCAATAAGCTCCGAGATGACAGGCCATTACCAACCACGTTAATGCCCCCGGGGCCTTCATTAGGGCCCTCGCTATGATCAGGCCTGTAACTATGGGCGCCGGGGACATTACTTTGCGCAGTAATGGCACGCCGTCTCAGGGCTCATTGCCTAAATATCTCCAGGGCAGACTAAATAGGGACTGTAAAATGTATTACCTTTCACCTGATGGAGGCAATTTCCTGGCCACTGTCAACATGGCTAGATGGATTATATCAGATGCATTGTATCACCCTAGACAACAAGAACACACTATGTTCCTCACTATGAGTTTGTTGAATTTCTTCTACGGATAACAGCATGTAGTGAATAGGATTCTTTATCAAAACATCACTTTTATTTTATCAGCAGTGTTTCCATCTGTGCCTACAACAGCAGTTCCCTGTTCTATGTTCTTTGCTACAATGAGTCTGCTGCCTTTCTCATTTGTCCTTCTCGCATCCTCTATTGCTTATTTTTTGAGGGTGGCCCTGCACCCCCTGCTTTGCCATTTGTCCTCCACTTCACTGAGACCCTTCCTCCTGTGTTCATGTCCATTTTCTTTTTGGGAGTGGGGATCTCTCCCAATTACCCTTAAACTTCCCCTCCTTTGCCCCACCCGTTTGTAATTATGCCATCGTTGCCAGTGTCAACCCTGCCGCATTCTGGCCAATCCCCCGACCTCTCCTCATGTGCGCCACTCTATGTGCTGTACATTCATCCATACCCCCTTCTCCAATGCAATCTCATTGCACTGCTCCCTGAATGTGCTGCCCGCAAAAGCTTTTTTCCCAGACCATTTTACACCTGTGAGAAGGCTGTTGTTCACGGTTGGGTACGTCCACGATCAAGTGCTTCTGGAGCACGCCCCTGAGTGCACAGTTATGTTTCCCTGTGCAGCCCATTGTGACCCAACATTTTCAGCCTCTCCTGATCTGTGAAGCAGACTGACACCACCGGTACAGTATCCCCAAAACGGTCAACATGCTGATGAATTCCGAGTGATTGAATGACACATTTCAATGAAGACTGTACTATTACATTGTTACATTACCCTCTGGGGTAGTTCGAAGCATCTACCTAATTATGAGAATACTGGTATGACGGTAACAGATTCTAATTCTAAGACATAATGCATGCGGTCTATCTGAAAACCTGCAGCATTATTTTTGTCATTCTTTTCGCTCCTTTGTGCTTTTGTGCACACCAGTGGGCGTTTATGTGCCTTTAAAGTGCATCCCATATTCATAAATGGCCTGTGGTATAAAATATGCAGAAAACCAAGACACCTTCCGTGCCTGTTTGGAATTGGTACAAGGCTGTGTGCATTGCATGACAGGGTATTTCCTGACCAGACCATGCACTTGTGTTTGTGTGACAGCAGTGGGATGAACTACTGCTGTCCCACTTGCATTTCTAGCTCTCACACATGGATGGACATGCTTTTTTTGTTGACATTTCACAAACACATGATCCTTAAGGGCTCGTCATGGTGAAATTCACTGCCAGAACCCATGTGTGTGCTGTGAGATACATGAGTGTAGGGAGCATGCTGCGGACACTAATCCGTTCAAGGAGGGTGGACAGCACATCATTTGTGCTGCAGCTGAGATCCCTGGAAATGGGCAGGTCATATTTGCAAATATGGTGACTGCCACATTTCCAGAAATATGGCATCTAAAAACAGCACATCTTTTGCACTGTTTTTAGATTCCCCATTTTTTTAGCATCTCCCCATGGAATGTTTATTTGTTTATGTTGGTTTCCTCTAGCTACGTCTGCAATCCTAAATATCACAAATAATATAAATAAATACACACAACATTGCATTGTAATCTGATTAACACAATGGCATGGGAAAGACACAGAACAATACCTTTACACATCCATTAACATGACATCCACTATAATAATTGCATCCTGGTATTATTTGTATTTATTTATGTTTTTCATATTTCTTTGGTTGACTGGTCAGATAAATCTACTATGATCATCTCAAGCAATTGTATGTTCTATGACCTGTTCTAATGAGAAATGAAGGCCATAATTTGGCAACCATGAGGTAGCTTCGATCATGGTGATGCGGCAGAGAGAGGAGATATGAAGGGAGAGCAGGGAGAGAAGAGGTGAAAGGAGACTTCATGGGAGAATAGGAGGAGCTGAGGTTACCACACGAAAAGATGAGAAAAAAGAGAAGTAGAAGTAAAAGAAGGGAATAGGAGGGAAGTAGGAGCCGTAGAAATGGAAAGAGGACCAGAGGACCGAGGGATAGAAGTGCTATAAATAGATTAAAAGAAGACCGAGGAGGCAACCCCTTTCTAGGGAGACCAGAATTGCAGGGTTGAGGCGTTGGGATCTGTAAAAAGGCAGTTTGGTGACATAGAAAAATGCATAGATATAGTTCACATTTTGGCCATTGTATAGTAGTTACATGAATAAATAGTTACATATGTAAAACTGTTTTGGCATTGCGTAATGTCGGCATGAAGTAGGAGTGGAAAACAGTCATTCACAAGTGGAACTTGAGCCTAGTCTGAAACCATTTTACTGATTGAATTGCTTTGATTCCAGGGAGGAAGGCATTTGTTGAGACTGAAAGCGTAAGTGACTGCTGGTGTGACTGGGCATATGCCTGAGAGCATGACTGGGGCATGAGTCTGATGTTAGAGGTATGTGATGCACTGTCCTGGTCTGCTTGTCATACTGGCCAATCTGTGTGAAGCCTGAGAAAGATGATGAGTGATGATGCCTGGTAGCCTAGGGAATGGTCAGTGTGTGACATTTGAATCGAGGTTCCCTGTGTGTGACATTTGGAGTATGGGTGGAAAGTTGGTGGCTGGTGGTTGTCCCCTGTCCCTATACATACTTAAGGATTTAAGATACTGTTTACTGCCACTGTAGTATAAAGCCTACATGTCAAAGTACAGCCTGCCTCATGAACAATCATTGTGAAAACTCCATGCTAACATACAATAGCATTCCATTGGTGAATGACTGGAAGAGAGAAGAAGTAAAAGTGGCAGGGGCCACAGGAGGTGTGAAGGACAGAGAGGTTTTGGGGAGTTGTGGATCAGTGAGCCCGAGGAGGAGAGTAGGAGAGATGCAGTCAGCTAGGTAGTGGGGCACTAAGCCATTGATAGGTTTGTTGAAGGCAAGGGTTAAAAACCTGAAGAGGGAGTGATTTTGCATTGAGGGTCAACTGGAGTTGTGATGATACAGCAAAATGGGTGAGATTCTAGATAGGGTGCAGGGGGTGCATGTGGCAAAGTTGAGTAATTTGCTTTTGAGAGAAAAACGTGAGATGGGGAGTGTGATGCTGGAAATGAATCGGAGGGACAGGGTCTCCGTATCCTTGTCCTTTACTGCTTTTTATCGTGTGTTCTGTTGTGTTTTCCGTGCAGGAGTTCAAGTCGGAATCCTGGCGGTGCAGCTCACTCTTTTGGTTTGGTGTATAGACCCATGGGATACCCTTATGGCACCCATGGGTGGGGGTACAACCCTGTGCCTCTAGTGTATGTTTTTCGCACCTGTGGGTGACCAACAGAGCCAGGTACGGGCTGGTGGCAGCTCTGTGCTGAATTGACTGGTGCCCTGAGCGTCCTCCATTTTGGGATGCCCAGGCCCTGTCATTTGAATCGGTAGATTCCTGATGGAGACAAGATGGCCCCCGTGGCCTCTTGCCTTCCATCGCCTGTTACCTTGATCTTCCCGATGTCCCGGGAAGCCCTGACTCTGTCCCTTCCCCCTGACTGGCTGTTGGCTGGAAGTTCCATATATGGTAGCTTGGGGAAGTGCCGACCAGACTGGCTGGAGCCTTCCCAACGACCGTATGTTGTGGGTACACCTGTGAGTGGGTCCTGGGTGAATGGAGTGTGTGACAAATCTACACTTCTTGTTGTGGATGTCTGGTATCTGGTGTTTGACACAATGACTGAGACAGCCCTGCCCGAAACTGGAATGAATGCAGTGTGTAGTGTTGAATGGTGTGGTACTTTTCCGAATCCACATTCTATGTTTTGAGTGTCTGGATGGAGAAGAATGGCCTGAATACACTGTGTGCCTGATTGGCTGATTGACTGCAGAATGCCCTTCGAAGTGATTGGATGCTTGAGTGTGACCCAGCAGAATGAATGGGAGATCAACAGTATATCTGGGGACCTCTGACTGTCCAGAAGTGTTCAGAAGCTGAAGTCCAAACTACGAAGAGTAACTGGAGTTAAACTGAAGCTTGACCTTGAAGCCCTGCTGGAAGAGAAGAATTTCTGTTGCTCTTCTTCATCAATCAAGACCCAGAGAGGACCTGGTAAGGCGCCCTCTTCCCGAGCTACGAGGGACCATCGTGCACCAGCTGATCTTTGCCAAAGCTCCCTGGTAGACAGACCTATGAAAGGCTGCCGACCGGAGATGGGGACTGCCGTGGAATCACAAAGAGAAGCGCCTGGACTGTTGTCCAACACCGTCGGCGACCGGTGTCGCCGACCGGAGCCGCCGTGCTCCCGTTGCCTAAGAACTTTCAATTCACGGATGCACTCATCTGCACCACCGCTTGCCTTAACCCGCCGGAGAAGGCCAGGCCATCGACGCACCGAGGAGCATCCGCCGGTGGGTTTCCCGCCACCCAAAGACCACAGAGACGCTGACAACTCAATGCCCTTGCTGGGTCACAGTTCTTCATACTCTTTGTGGTCCAGAACTGTCGACATCGAGGTGCCCTACACGCCTCTTCCTGGCAGGACGTTTACGCTTCCCCATTGACGAGCACTGCTAGGAAAGAAGCTGCCGCTTCACTGCCATAGTTCACCCTGTTCTTTGCCAGACAATCGACGATCCGTGACTCCTACCTTAAAGGAAGGGCACTCACGAAGGGCCGTCGATTCCCCGACGAGGAATGCTACAACGCCAGGTTCTTTGGGGTTGCTGAACTATTGGAAAGACTCTTGTGAACAATATATGGACTGGGCTTGTGATATATCTTTATTCTACAGGTTGCCCAGGTGCGGGGATCGCCACACAGAACTGTGTCTAGGTAAACGGGGCCAGTATTCTGCCAATTGTTTTAACCAACTGCTTTCCTCTTATTTCTGTTGTTGGTGTCCTTTACTAACTGATTTGTGTGACATTTAACCGTACAGCTGATGCACTTTAAAGAGATCTAATAGTAATTGTGGTACCACATAGAACTGTATATTTGCCATTATAGATAACTGAGTACAAAGTGAGTTATCGTGATATTGTACATAACCTTGAATAACGATTATATAAAGACTGTGTTTTAACTAATACAGTGTGCAAACTTTCCTTTATGGGTGCATGGGGACTAAACTGTACTTAAGAACCAGCCTGCATCACCTCCTGAGAAACTAGGCCTTGATTTCTCGACCATGTACCAATAATAGAGAATCTTGGCTGGGCTCCTCTGTGCCTCCCCTCTGCCATATAGAGAGCAGGAGTACATACACCCCCCTCCGGCCTTTACAGGGAGGCCCCGTAGTAGGGTGCATTGGTAGTACATTTTACTGAGCACCCGGAGAGAGATTAATGCTTTATACGAGAGATGGGTGAGGTCAAGGTTGATCTTCCTGATATTTTGAAGGTTCATCCTGGCCTTAGTGGCAGAGCCAGTAATGATGTGGCTACATTTAGATTTGCTGTCAATTAGGACCCCATGGTTGCAAGCTTTGGGTGATGGAGTGAAGAGATCAGGCAGAAAGGAGATATGGCATGAGAGAGTGAGGTTGGCATTGGAGGAGGGAGGACAGTCCAAAGATTAGTTCTATCTTAGAGGAGTTTAGTATTGAGCAGCATAGTGCCATCCTGTAATGGATGGTAAAGCAGCAGCTGGTGATGTACTCTGAGATGACAGGTGAATGAGAAGAATATCTGGGCATCATCAACAAAAAGGAGGAACAAGAACTCAATGATGGCATGAGTTGAACCAAGGGAAGAGATGTACAGAATGAAGAGCTGTGTGCCCAGCACTGATATCTGTGTCACAACGACACAGTGGTCGCTGTGGCACAAGTGGAGGAGGTCCTTCTGGTAACCCGCCATGTATTCTTCCCTTGCTTCGGATGCAGGTCTAGTCTTTTTCCAAGATGGCGCTTGGATTCCGCTTATCCTAACGTGAGTGGCGCCTTGCTGCGTTGCAACCCTACACTTCGCTGTCTTTAGTGTAAGATGCGAGTTTTCTGCTTCTGCCTTGCCTTTCTTTTCAGTCCTGCCTTGCCTGCCTTACTTCTGCCTTCTTGTTGTCTTCTACCTCCTGCTTCCCACACTTGCTCTGTGCTTATTCCTATTTTTTCCTTTGCTATCTCTCCTTGGCATTGCCGACTGTTCCCGTCACAGACTGTTTACTCCAGAACAAACTGGAGAGTCGACTGCAGTTCTCAAACAGGCATTCATGTACAGATCCACCTGGATTTCCAGGGTTTTTTCTGTCTATTTGTCTTTTTTCCAGGCTGTGGGACGGTTCCTCTATGTCCACCTCAGTGTCTTTTCCTTGACATAGAAGGGGCTACACCTTGGCAGCAGAAGAGGACCGTACTTTTCTCTTCTCTCAACGATTATGGGATAAGAAGAGAGTAAAGGTTGCCTTCAAATCTCAGCGGAATTCATCAACAATAGGGATGGGGTGTGTGAGAGGAGGTGTTAAAGTTCCAGGAGATGGACAATGAGTGTTCCAGAGTGATAGGAAGCAACCCACAGGAAGCCAAGAGAGGATAGACTTTTGGGGGATGATTCACAGTATCAAAGGTGGTAGTGAGATTGAGTAGGATGAGAATGGAGGAGAGTTGGCAGGGGTTATTGGTGTTAAGGAACTTATAAACTTTCTTTGCAAATCATGATAAGAGTGCATCTTGCAGAACATTTTTTCTAAATATATTGTGTAACGATGCAGAAGTACATGTGGGACACAAAGATGGCATGCTTGTTGGAATATACTTTTATTTAACAGAAAATATGAAAGAACCCTACCTGTCCCTATAATTAAGAGGAATTTTCCTGCCTTTAACAAAACTAAGGATGATGTCAGAACATCTGTAAAAAGTAAATCCTCAAGTAGCCTGTGTCTTCAACCTATTACGGTCCCTTATGCTTCGAAAGAAAAACTATATAATAGATTTAGCTCTAACTCCAGTAGGATGGCTCCTTCCTTCTGGATGGTTTTGGGCAGTTTGTAAATGATGGGGAATATTCTCCATCCCATGGCCGTCACTAGGCCTTTCTATATAGTGACACACAGATGGGAGTGTGGGCAGATCTCCCTTTCCGATGCCTTTTCAGGCAACTCTTTACAGTTCCTTCAAGACGGGGAAAAATGTCTCCCTTTCCCAAGCCTCTTCCAGGGTCTCGTCCACAGTCACAATGATTTCTGGATAGTTCCTCACCGATGGGGGGGGGGTCTTCCTTCCCCAGGCCTTCCTAGGCAACTCTTTACAGTTCCGCCAAGATGGGAAAATGCCTCCCTTTTCCAAGTCTCTTCCAGGCTCTCTTTCAAAAGTCACAATGATATCTGGATTTTTACCATATATCTTTCCTCCTCTAATCTTCTCTCAACCTTTGCCAGGATATTTCTCTCTTTCCCTGGTCTTCTCGTGACATAATATGATATGATAGGTTATTTATAACGCGCTTAATAACCAGAGGTTTCTAAGCGTGGACCCGGGGATCGAACCTGCGTTGCTTCGTGTCACCTTGCTTCCAAGGCGAGCACGTTGCCACTTGAGCTATCCTCTCGAGACTAAAGAATATTTCAATTATCTGTTGGTCTTCTTCTGACCTTTGCCAAAGGACATCTATCTCCCCCTTGGTCTTCTCTTCTGGTTATGTGGGTCCCAGACCCCTTTTTCAGGGTAACAATTTCTCTTTCTTGGGCCCAGTTCACTATCCTTACAGGCATTGTCTTGCATGTGCAATACTTCAAATCTCTAACCTTTGGGTCCCAGGCCTGGTTCATACTGTCTCTTACTCAGGCTCGATTCACTATCCTGCCAGGCCTTATCTTGCATATACAATTCTTCAAGTCTTTTAAACTTCAGGTCCCAGACCCCCTATTTAGGTTTATAATATCTCTTAGTCAGTCCTGGTTCACTATCCTGCCAGGCATTATCTTGTATGCATAACTCTCCAAACCGCTCAACATTGGAGTCCCAGACCCTTATCTCTCTTCTGGTCTCTTTCGTGTGTTCTCTCATCCAGCATGTTTTGTTTCTCTATTTTGTAATGGTTTATTGAGAGGCCATCCTCAACACGGGGAGTTCCTTCCCTCCCCAGTCCAGGAGTCACCCAACAAACTGTTAAATGTCAGTTCTTTATTAAGACGTATTTCACTCTTTATATAATGCCCCTGGGATCCCTCCCCCTGAGCTACCAATGAGCCAAGAACCAGGCCGGTGTACAGGAAGTATATTTGTATTTATTTGAATAACTGAAAAGGGAGATCCCACTAAAACTTCACACGCCACCTTCTTTGTGGCTCACAATTAAACTTCTTTTTACATAAATCACAAAGTTGTTTGGGAAAACAAAACTCACAATACTTTATTTTATAGAGATTTAATTTCAAGGAATAATAATCAACAAAATGAACAAAATCAATTTGCATATGCAGTGCTGTGCCATTTAGATTTCCCTGCACGACTATAGGCTAGCATTTTGGTTTACAGATTTGTATAAATGGATAGGGCAATTATTATTTCACCCTCACTTTTTCTAAAAAAATAAGCACAGGGTGATTTGGTTTTTTAGACCCCCCCCCCCTAATTTGGCTTGTGTTGGGGAAGCTGGACAGAAAAATTGGGATGATTTTGGGAAGTTTGAATTTCAGACCCCCTACACTTAAACACCTGTGTGGGAGAAGGTGGACCGATAGGATCACCCAATTAAATTACAGAGCATAGTTTTGAGCGCACACTGGGAATGAACTTTGTTAATTTAGAATTTTAACAAACATCACCCAGTGGTGCTCTGCCAAATGGGGAATTAATAAAATTTATATTTTTAGTTAAATAGGCTAAGGATCTACACAGTTTTGCCCCCCCCCTGCCCACTATAAAGGGAAAGAATTTAAGGCAAGTAGACTCCCCCACATTTTGGTTACCAACGGCTCAATTCTACTAACCTTTAAAACCTCTGTTTGAAGTTCAGGAAAGCCAGCTGCATTTCAGGACCATCTTGGAGGACAGGGCAGGCGTCTGGTCACTTCACTCTCAAGCATGGACCCCAGCTCTTCACCATAGGGCCCAATCAGCTTTTAGGCCTCCCCAGCAATAGACAGCTCCACCCAGATGCAATTGCTGCAATCTCCTTTGGTGCTTCCCTGCAGCTGTCAGATGGTAATTGTTTTGCATCTCCTCCCTTTCTCTCATACTGCATCCACTTTATATACAAGTGATGACACCATCAAGATTTCAATTTTGGGCAGTGTCCTGCAAGACTTCCCACAACCAGGATTGCACCAACCCTTCTCTCTCCACCTGAGCCAGCCTCTCTCTCAGGAATGGTTTAGGAGTCTAGAGCAGACATATGGCAACTCCCATTTGAAATTCTGTTTTGTTTTCATGTCAGCTTTTGGCAAAAATCTAGTTATGTGTCAAAGACATCATAATTTACTATTAACTGCCATAATGTATATATTTCCTTTTCAGCTAATCATGGGGAATGAAATAAAACAACAGCTGAGTCCGTACCATGTTGCATGGGTGTTTAGACATTTTCAGCCGTTTTTATAAAAAGCATAATAGTTATGCACATGCAACTTACTCTCCACATGTCTAATTTGACCCTCTACCAGCACGTCAATACTGAAATTCAGGACATGTTCACAGCAGCCAGAAACACATTTTAGCTTGTCAATACATTTTCCTAAGTCACAGATAGACACATTTTATTTCAACAAATCGCTTTCAAATTATCTAAAAAATTAAACATACCCCATCTCCTAACTACTCTTGACAACCTAGACAATACTACAGACCCTACATCTCTTGTGGAAGCCTACAATAATACGATGACCAAGGCATTTGACCTGATTGCCCCTACCAAAGTTCGTAAAAGTAAACAACTTTGTCACCTAAACAACTGGTTCAAACCACAGTTAAAAGACCTCAGAACTCAAAAAAGAAAGTTGCAGTCTATCTGGCCACACTCACCTACTGAGGAGAACAAAATTAAATTAACCACCTTCGCCAAACAGTACAAAAAGGAAATTATAAGCACCAAAAGGAATACCTTCAATGATAGAATATCTAAGGCTAAATCAGATACCAAGGAACTATTCTCCATCCTCCGTGAAATGGAATCACCCATACCCCCGACTGATAACATTCCTAAAGACAAACTCTGGTGCACTAATATACAAAATGCCCTGGCGGGTAAAATTAGCTTGCTCCAGACTAAAATTGCCAACAAAAAAGCTTCCCTGCTCCTGTCAACGGAGCCTACACCTCAACCACAGCTCCCACTAAACCAGTCTAACACCCCTCTCCCCTTTAGTTTCAAACAAATAACTATATTAGAGACAGAAAAAAGCATACTATCCTTAAATCCATCAAACTGCAAAGGTGATAATTGCCCTGCCCAAATTATAAAAGATGCAGCCAGAGACCTAGCCCCCTTCATCTCTAAACACATCAATGCATCCTTTAAGTCCAACCTAGTGCCTAATAACCTAAAACAATCCTGGGTGCTTCCCTTGCTAAAAAAACAAACACTTGACCCTGCAATCCCAACAAACTATAGACCCATCACCATCGTCCCATTTCTGCTCAAAGTCCTTGACATAGTAGCTTACCTGCAAATTCAGGACTACTTAGAAACCAACAACTTATTAGGCTCACGTCAATCTGGCTTCCGGCCCCTTCATGGTACTGAAACGGCCCTGATTGACCTTAAGACCCAAATTGACAAGTTGAAGGACAATGGCAAATCAGCTATGCTACTCCTCCTTGACCTTTCTGCGGCTTTCGACTTAGTAGATCATGCAGTCTTATGCAATCACCTCAGATCTGCCGCTCATTTTTCAAGTGATGCCATAACCTGGGTACAATCCTTCCTTGCAAACCGGACAATGAGAGTCTTCTCCCCCCTAGCAGCCGCTGATCCCACACAAGTTTCATGCGGCGTCCCTCAAGGATCATGCGTATCTCCCACGATGCATAACATCTTTACTAAACCTCTGTTTGACAAGTTGGACAGACTGGGTGTCATCTACACTAACTACGCAGATGACACTCAGATCCTCATTCCCCTTTCGGGCAACTTTGTGGAAGACACAGCTTTAGTAAACAAGATATATCTCCTCATTCAGGCATGGATGGCATCTCACGGCCTCTGCCTGAATGACGACAAAACTGAGCTACTGATCCTCGGCTCAGAGCTGGCCATCAAAAAACTTGACCCAAACTATGCCTCATTCAACATTGATAATAATGTTATGAAAGTGATGCCTGCAGTCAAAACCCTTGGGGTCTATCTCGACTCAGCGCTCATCTTCAAAAAACAAACCAATTCCTTAGCTTCCTCCACTGCATATACTTGCAAATTGATCCGAGCATGTAGACCTTTCCTAACTGAGACTAGCTGCATTACACTAGCAAATGCACTTATCATCTCTAAGCTGGATTACTGTAATGCTCTATATGCAGGATCTAACAAGTACATTCTTGATAAACTCCAAACTCTACAAAATAACGCTATTAGATCTGCTATAAACATTCCTAATAGAGCTCATATCTCCACTTCCAGAGAAAACATCCTCTGGCTAAAAATTAGACAGGATTGCCCTCAAAACCCTCTCTCTCACCTCTAAATGTCTTAACAATATAGCTCCCCCCTACTTGGTAAACAGAGTCAACAAGAGAATTTCTAACCGTCCCACAAGAATACCCAATGCCTATACCCTAATGGTGCCCAGATACAAAAAGAGTACAGCTGGCGGCTCTAGCTTTCCAGTCATGGCTGCTCAAACTTGGAATAGACTCCCCCTTGATCTCAGAATGGACCAACCTTACACCAGCTTCAGGCGGAAAGTCCTCACTTGGATACAAACTAATGACACTTAGTTTGACTCCCCCACCGCCTACCTGCTTTAGAGACTCTGATGATTGTAACGAGATTAACTGGTCTTTAGTCAACTAGCCTTACCTGTATTTTCGTACTCTGCACTTAGCTTGTACATGTACTTGCTTCTAACTTGAACTGTATAATTGTATTTTCTTGTAACTAAGTTCTCAAGTATTCTTGTACTGTCTGCGCCCAGCTACCCTTTGGGTTTGGTTTTGCGCGATACCAAATAAACAAACAAACAAACAAACAAACAAACAAACAAACAAACAAACAAACAAACAAACAAACATGAATGCAGTACAACTTGTGGTTGCTGAGAAAATGTAACAATTGTGATAGTTCATTTAAACTAAGGGGAATCTTCATATGTGCAAATATGAGCTTCCTTTCCTCTAGGACATTTACCATTCCTGGCCAGCATGTGACCAATGCTTCCTGGACTATGTTTTTATTAGCTTCTTTTTTACTTGAAGTTGGTGGTTGCTGGTCGTAAATACTTGGGAGGCCTTGGCAACATAGAGATCCTCCTCCACACATTCCAATCATGCACTGGCTATGACATTTGGCCTGCACAGAACTGCCTTCAGAGACAGCAGGTCTGGGGAAGCTTGGTTTTCAACACCCTTCAGGCAGGCCACATTTTATTGCAGTTGTAAATAGTTAGGATACACTAACCGGGCTTGCATTGGGGGAAGCCATTTGCAAATTCTGCCCAGAGACCCACTGATTGCCCTTGGCTGAAAGGAACTCACAGATTGCATTTTCTAACATCATCCTTTGACATACTGTGTGTCTTACTGATCAGGGTTCACTTTGCTTTTGTGTTGAAAGTACAGGGCTGTTTCTTTCAGTCATTAATAAAATACACTTTTAATTATCAACGTTTGTTTTTGTGACACCTTTTGATCGGTGGCAGTTACAGTGAAAATGCTGCATTTATTTCTCAGCCAGCAATGAGATGTGCTTTTCCAATCTGCACTAGGATTCCATTTTTGTTTTAGCTTTCTCTGGATTTCAACTGCAGAAAGACACCCACATAGTCTGCCTAAATAGGCCAATTTTCAGTATGCAGGTTTATGAATGCTGGCAGGTCATTTTCCCAGTGGGCCCTCTTTTTTAATTTTTTTTAATTTGTAGTTGGGTAAAAAAACTTTTACAAAGTAGAAACAATACATCGAATGAAATCAGATTGAATAAATAGTACAAAAGACTACTCTTAAAAGAAGAAAACAAACGAGAGCAAAACCAATTATCCATAGCAAATACAATAAATTCACACAAAATACGGATAAATTAATTGGGTCAACAATGATAAAATTACATCAAATTCATACTCTTAATAAAAGCTGCCACCGCCAGGCCTTCAGAAACACTCTGCGCATTTAAACATCTCCTCCAGAAGAAATCATCTGCCTGAACAGTGCGGTTCAAATGATATTTATCCTAAAACTTCTTTTTTAGAATCAATCAAGACATTGCAGTCAAGCATCAGATACTTAATTGTTTCAGTAGATACATTACAAAATATGCATCCACTATTACTTTCAGTAATAACCTTTTCATCTAAGTAAGATTTCCTTGGTCAAAAGAAAATTCCAATGGACATTTAGCAGAATTGATCTACAAGGAAAAAGTGCCCCGTCTTTTATATTCGTGGGACAGATGGCTCATCGATTGGTAAGAGTAGAACGATTCAGTCATATTAACCCAATATTGATCAAACAGGGTCCTCTTTACTTTGGTTGGGTTAACCATTTATATGTTTTTGTCCATTGAAATTTCTGACATTATAATTTCACATTTCTGGCCAAAATGAACTAGAAACAGGGGATTCCTTGAAAAGCTTACTGGGCTCATAAATGCCCCACCCACAGCCTCATATAAAGAATCAGCAATGGGGATGTCAGTTTAGCAAATAAGAGTAGCATATGCCACAGCACACAGGTGCTTAATGAAATAATCCCCAAATCGTATCTAATGGCTGCTAACAGAATAGCATTCAGAACTTTCAATACTCTACGCCGTAGCATGGCCTCCATAAAATCCAACAATTTAAATCATCATAAAGTTGTAGGCCATATATAAGTTTTAGAACTATCTTGCCCTCATAAAATATAAGTGCTGGTTTAACAGAGAATCACCCAAATTTGTGATCTAGTTTAGAGAGTTGATTCTGAAGCATACATGCTTTTTGAAGCAAAATCTCCCGAATATTCTTCAGGCATGGTTGTGCACTAAAAGTGAAACCCAAATATGTGACACTAGGACTTGTCTTGTTCTCTATATTTTCCAAGTTCTAGACTCAACTACTTATTTTGTTTTTTTCCCCTTTGAAATAGCCAAGATCCTAGTTTTAGAAGGATTAATAAGGAGGTAGTCACAGACTGGGGGCACTGAGGTAACAGTGTACAGGGTGATGCCCTAACAGGTAAGTGCTTTATCACAAAGAGAAAGGCAAAACACAACTGTGTATAATTCTTCTACTGCACAGTAAATCTTCCACACAACAAAAAAACTGGAAATAAGAGTAGCATACGGAGTGGTGTAGGAGTTACAAGGTTATTGTTGAAGACAGAAGGATAGGTCGATTTTCTCACTGTCCCTGCCTGGTCCCAAAATATTACTAGAATGCACTGATGGGCCGCTTATCTAATAGGGACAGGAAAAGAAGGTAAAGAGAAATAATTTTTGAATAAACTCACAATCCTGTGATTGTTCTAACTTTGTCTGTCCCAAGTCACTAACACCCTAATCGGTGAAGGTATGGAAAAGAGTGTTAAAAAAGTAAAACCTATGGCAACATCTCAACCTTCTACTCTTGGTACATAGCAATTTAATATCCCGGAGACAGGCTGAGTAGTCCTAGGGTAACTTGGGTTAAGATCAGATAGCCGAAACAAAAGCAGGTTATGCCGAAAAGAGTGGCATTGCCTGTTTGGACAGACATTTAGAAAGAAGACAAAACTCTATATACTGACATACCTCAGACAGAGACCCTACAAATTGTGTAAAAAATCCTACAGGAATTGAGTCCCACATTGGATATGCCCATCCAGTTTATCCTTCAGCTGACGGAAATAGCTCTTACTAGGAATTTCTTCCTTTACAAGGAGACTTTTTTCCAACAGTGCTTGGAACCGCTATGGTGGCTATCTTTGCCCCTTCCCTGGCTAACCTCTATGTCGCCAATTTCGAAGAAAAATACATATACCCTGCCACCAACCCATTCCAGTCAAAGGTTACAGTATCGACCTGTTACATAGACAATCATTTTAAAACTTTTAGTGGGCGACTCAACAACTCTCAATGATTTCCTGACCTGGCTCAACTCCAGGAACAGATATCTAAAATTCACGCACAATGCTACTAAAGAGGTTATACAGTTCTTAGATGTCGAGATAAGTACGGAAGCAGGCAGACTGAACACTACAGTATTTAAAAAACCTACAGACCGTAACTCACTCCTAGAATACTCTAGCTTCCATCCTAAAAGCCTTTGTGACAATTTGCCATTTGGGCAATTTTTACGATATAGGAGAAACTGCTCTATCCTCCAAGAATACGACACACAATCACAGGTCCTCAAAAATTGCCTGCTCGAGAGAGGATACCTGAAAAAGATGATTAGACAAGCGAGAAATGGGTTCGAAATATCACGCGAGACATAACCTTACAGCAAAAAGTGCGACCGGAAGGACCTAAATCCCAAGCCACTTTTTGGATTACTAAGGAGGCCATTCTCTTTGAAATATTTAGAAAAACAATTAAGAAGTCTTTGCAGACCAACTTTAGAATTATCTAGTAACAAAAAGTTGTCAGCATAAGCCAACCATGATACTTTACATGTACCTATTCTTGGAGAGATCAAACCCGCTTCTGTGAGACATTTGGCCACATCAGACACGCATTGGTTAAAAAGCCAAGGGGCCAAGACCCAACCCTGTCTTAGGCCCACATAGGTACATAACCTACTAGATAGGTCCCCTTCTTTGCTTAAGTGGATCAGAATACCAGAATTCTTGTATAGGGCCATCACCAGCGGAGGAGGCCATACAGCAATTCCCAGCCAGCAAATGTAGCCACAATCTATGCCGATCCACTTGATCAAAAGACGCAGAGAGGTCAATTGATGCCAAATAAGTACACCCTGCAGTAATTGACCTGGTCATTTCTTGAAGATGTCTCAAAGTTAGTCAGTTGATATTGTAGCATGGCCTTTACGGAACCCAGTCTGAAATGTATTTAACCTGTCCGTAGAGGCAGCCCAATTCTCCAAGTGGGTTATGTAAGGAAGGCATGGTAACAACAGTAAGACAGACACAAGTGACCACAGTTCAAGGGTGTTTATTGAACTTTCATAAGGGTGTGAAAAACCTAATTCTACAGATGGGAGCAAGCTATGACCATCAAATAATATTAATGCAGTCCTAGTGGACTCTTTGTCAAAATAAAAGGCCCTATACTAAAAAACCTATTGCCAATCCTTACCATTGATTTACAAATAGTGTGGGGTAGTGTTCATGAAAATAAAAGAAGCATTCACAAAATCATATCTCTGGATGTTCAGGACGTTGGTCTCCCTTCCCCACGTTTTCAGCATGGGGCAAGACGGTACGCTCGAGCAAAGCACACAGTGTGGCTTCTCCGGAACGAGGACACAGTTCCATTACCAGCATCAGGCCCTTCTGTGCCCGGGTCTCTTCACTTCAAAGTCTCTTGATTCAGAGGGCCTGATGTATCAAAACAAAAACATAAAGTTCCTTTCCTTTTATAAGTATTCAATTCAGGTGATTCACCCTGGACCCCTCTCAGCTGGACTGAGATCCCTTTTATCTTGTGTTCATTACTGTGGATCCCCCTCTTCCGGGCTCAGATCCCCCTTATTACAATGTTCAGAGAATATTCTTTCTCGGGTGACTCACGGTTCACCCTAGATTCCCCTCAGCCAGGCTCATATCCTTCCTTTGTTACAATTAGTCTCCCTCAGTCGGGCTTGGACCATTTTTATTTGCATTAAACTATCAAACACTTTCGAATGTCACAGGGTTTAGCTTGACCCGTTGCAGGACCACTTTAATCTCAGAATTCCCTTTTCACAATCGCCAACCTGTTGGATACCTAACAGAGACCTGACAATGTATATACAGTAGCAAGATTGTCTCTGAAAGGGAGAGGGGATACTGCTCACAATTCAGACACATATTTGGAAAAGTTGAGATTTAACTGTGAATACTTGCTAAAAGAGGACTTGATACCAACAATCTGGTAATATATCCGGCAAAAGGAAAGAGGGGTCTGTAAAAGCAGAATTGGGTGAACACCTTAAACTTATTTTACGGCTACACTTCCCTGAAACTCCTTTGCCATGAGTACAAGCCTAGGGGTACGATTGCACCATACCTATCGCTCTTTCCTAACAAATACATTCGTAATCATATAATGCGAGTGCGGTGGAGTTTACTTCCAACTAAAGAGGTACAGATTAGGAGAGGGCTTATAGATTCATCGGACACGACCTGTAGGCTCTGTAAGAACAAGGACTCATTTGAGACAGTAGGGCACCTGTTTTTGGAATGCCCGGCCATACATTTGGAAAGAATGAAGTACTTCAAAGATGAAAGGTGGAAAAGAAGAAGCTCAGACTTAAGAGAAGTGTAGAAGCGACTCCTGAATCCTCAGTCTATGCCGCAGACTCTGGCTCTGGCATTTGGGAAATCTTGGGCTTTTTTAAACTTTGAAGCAGGGAATGAGTAACACAGAAGTGTGTTTTAATGGTACGTAAATGATGTATTGTTTTGTTAAGGAAGTCTCATGCTTTCCTTTTTTATCTCTGTACCCAGTTGTATTTTGTTTTTTATGTTTTTTGTAAAGGTTTGAAAAAACCAAACACAAATAAAAATAAAAAAAGTATTAAAAGAAATTGTTAGTGCAGTGGATTCATGGATGCATAACAATGTGATGCTTCATCCAGCGTTCACAGTGTGTCAGAGGGACCAATATTAATGGCAAGCTGTGCAGTGAAAAACAACAAAATATTTCAAGTATCCCACATATGAAAATATTTACTTCCATTTGAATGGTATCAATGAGTCTGATCCCACAAATTGTATGTTTTCTTTCAAAGATGACCCTAGGCGAGGTGTAGACATGCTCGGATTTCCCTATACTTGAATGCCCCCCCAAAAAACCAAATTAATAGTGTGGGGCAGTTTTTTGGGCCAAAGTGGGGCACTTCTTTTCTGAAATAAACAGAATTTTAATACTAAAGCGATAGGTTAATATATAGTGACGGCACAGACGGACCGGCAAGGGAGGGGCGGGGAAGGGGCAATTTTGCACTAGACTGGGTGGACTGTTGCAGCGAGGGCAACATGTGCAATGAGCAACAATAAAAAGAAAAAAGTTTACATCACTAAAATTCCAGCATGCCTCGATTGAGTGCAGTTTTGAAAGGCTTACTGACTTATGTGTATATCTATTCCAGCAATCATATAGATTACTGCATTGATGCATGCACGCCTGGTTGTCCTCTGCATGCGGGCCTCCACAGTAAGATGTAAATGTGCAAAGGCCACAGGGGCATGTTCATAGTGCACATTGGTAAGACAAGACATTTTCCTTCACTCGTTATTTCAATGTTGGCTTGGCTAACACTGTGGCACATAAACCTTTGGTCTATTGTTATCTGAAGCCACTTATCATGATTCCTACTTTCCAGCGAGGTTAGAATTTATTTATTTATTTTATTTGTTTATTGGTTATTTTTAAAGAACCTATACAATAAATGGTGTTTAAAGGTGCCACAAGACAAAAAAGGGGGGCAGGCAAGAAAAAAACAATAAACGTAACCATCCTACTAAGCCTTGTATCATTCAGCTCATGCAAGAGCAGTAACAAGAAGTGCAGGGTGGAGGGAGTGGGTATGGGGGTGCAGGCAGGAGGAGGTATACAAGTGCAGGGGGGAGGAGGGGAAGGATAGGGCCAATGGGTCTAGGCAAGTGCTAAGGGGAGGCCAGGTGGGCAAGTGCCAGGGCAAGCAGAGAGTGAGGACCTCATGCGAAGTGCGAGGACAGGGGTGGACCAGGCTCGGTAGAGATGCACACTCCACCAGGTTTGTCAGGGTAAAGGGACCCAGAAGGGCAAGTGCAGGTTGTGGGGTGGCAGGAAGACAGGGTGCTGGGGCATGCTAGGCGAGGAGGGCCTGGTGCCCTGTGGAGCTCAGCAGAGGGGAATGAAGACAAGAAAGGTTGGGTCTTGAGAATCTTCCAGAACTTAAGGAGATCAATACTTAAGCAATACTGTGACACATTCGGTATAGCTGTTCTCATACTAACACCTGCCACATACTCCTCATCATCCTAATTAAACACAGCAAGCTGAGCACACAAAGCAGCTTAAGTGTTCTCCTCAGGCCTAACGCAGCTGGAAATCAGTCTGGGTGTCAACCCCCCAGAATGAACACATATACCTGACCTCCCAACCACCACACCTACCGCTAAGAAGCGGCTATCATGCAACTGCCACACCGGCTGCACACATATCCGGTGCACCCACGCACCTTATAACCATCTCTCTCTCAACTGACTTGAACTACGGTTCCCGAGGGTGTTCAACCTACCAGCGCTTTGAGATCATACCAATGATACATAAGGCACTGTATAAATGCAAAGTAACATAACATAACAAAACATAACTCTTGAAAGCGTTTTGTCATACACATTCTTCTCAAGTGCTATGTGAGGAGGAGAGCCTGGAACCAACCACCTTTTCTTAAGCTGTTGCTCCTTGCTCAAGGGTCCATGTGCACATTCGTGGAAATGTTTGTTTTCTTTCCAAGAGTGTATGTTAGAACAATGGTGCATCAATGAACACCATTTTTCAAGCAGAATATCTACTGATCCATCTCACGTTTTTGAGCTCCACCAAAAAGGGTTGCTGATAGACTGTGACAAATGTCAAATGTTTTATATAGCCTTTCCTTTCTCCAGCAGCTGTAATTCTTTTTAAGTTGATTATGCAATGTGCCAGACATCATATTGATGCATTATGTCTGGGAACTGCTCTTGCATGGCCTTGGCTATTGAAACTTGTCTGTCAGTGGCTATCAGGGCTATTTGCATTCCTCTGGATTGCAGAAGTTGAATGGATTTAATGAAAACATATTTTTCCATGGCACCAGAAGATGTACATTCAGATACTCTACATGATGACTGAACTCACTATCTTTTTGGTTTCCATGTCTTGGAAGTGGTAAGTGCAGTATTTAGCAGAAACACCTGGACTGTCATGCTGTCCACCACCAGAAAGCCAGAGCCTTTTGCCAGCAAGAGCATTGTCCATTGACATCTATTCAAGTGTCCATGCCTGGCTAATAGTGGGGAACAAGAAATCCTTCTGATATCGGTAGTACTGGATTTTTGAAAGGAACTTGAGTCCCACAAAGTTTGAAAAACTTGAAATTATACTGTACTTTAATCCGCTAAACAACAAAGCAGATGAACAAAGAACATTTCCAGTAGGCACTTTTCCAAGTAGAGATTGAGCAGACCACGGAAATGAGTTATGGTGGTGTACACAGCTACCCTTGATTTTCAGGTTGGTGTCTTTAACTACACAAGTAAACTTCACCAATGGCTCCCCACAAATCCACCTATGCAATTTATGATGACATTTAATCATTTTCATAATATCGATCAGCCAGCAGTCAAATACAATGGGCATCATTACAAGTATGCCGGCCCGGGAAAGAAACGGTGCCGGTGAGCTTACCATCACCATTTTCTATGGACTGGCATACTACAGGTCTGCCTGCAGGAGCTGTCGTACCCGACAGGTCTGACCCTGATGGGCACAGCGGCCATGGTAGGCAGACCGTCACGGAAGCACCGGCATCTATAGGACTCTATGGGAATGGGGAACAACATTTTACCGGTGTCTGACTTTCTGGGCCGCGAGGGTTGTAATCCCCCGGTGTTACCGGGAAGTCAGGCACAGGTAAATAATGACAGTCCAACGGAAATCTGCCAGTAGCACCGGCACGGTTCCCGCCTGACCCGTAATGAGACCAAATGTATTTTGGTTCCTTTACTAGCCAATCGTCCATATGTATAGTAGTTTGCGATTCCATGGTAGTGGATAAGTTCTAAACACTAGGTAGAATGAAGTCCACATCACAAGCACAATCATCAATCAGTAGCGAAGATGCTTTGGTTTTTTCTGTGTGATATTTCTGATTTTTCCACATGTATTGGGGAAACAGGGAACATTGTCTGTTTTTTTATATAGCATTCTTTTTAGAGGGTGTGGATTGTGTGAGAGGTTCGGCAAGCAATTCTGAGACATCTTCTGTGTTGTCTGTTTCTTCTGGCTGACATTGTGTGCTGTACCAATGATCCAGGGTTACTTTTCATGGGTCACTGCTGACATTCAATTCAAATTCCGGCCACTGGATATCTGCATCATGATACTGACCATGCTGAGCCTCAAAAGGTAGCTGCTCCCAAGTGGTTTGGTAAGCAACATCATTAGTTTGTGTAGAGTCTTTATGCTCCTCTTCTTCCTAGGCCTCTAATTGAAGAGAAAAAAAACATGATTAGTTTATAGCACCCAAACAGAATATATGAATTACAACATGAACATTTAATATCAATGAAATAACTGACAAACAATTTATTTTGGAGAAATAAAACTTTCTGTAATGTACCCTTGTTTTCCAAATTTTCCTTGAAACAGTCAAATTGGATTTGCCGACCACCAGACCAAGCTGAAAATTGTATGAACCTTGAAATTCGCTCTTCCACTTAAAGAATCATATATACATATATAACAAACTGTCACTATGGAAACCATTAAAACATATTAAATATTACATCACAGTTAAAATGGATGATAACTGATATTTTTGAAATATCTCATGTATACCTCTTGTCCAAGTGTCTCTTCAATTTTGACCACTTCAGTAGTACATTCCTTGTACATAAAAAATTCAAATGTAATGTTAAAATCTTTGGTTTCACAAAGTACATCTTGAGAAAGTTGATTTAATGATTGCCAACCTTACAGTACCAGTTAAACTATGTATAAAAGGCATGGTTAATTGTCTGATTCAATTTGTTTTATTAGTATTGATATAAAGTCGAACACTGTGTACATGTAACATTTTAAAAAGACATATTTCAAAACTGTACCTGATAACCTTCAGAGATGTCGCAGGGAGTTGGTGCGAGATCATCCTGCAAAACCTATTAACTAAATTCGGGCCCCTTTAATGTGTCGTAATGTTATTTTGTTTCAAGGATTTCATTTTTCACTAAGCAGCTAACATTTATAAACAAAAATATACACATTCATATAGTGAAAGCGTCTATGTTATTCAGTGACAAAGTACATTTTTCTGAAGGATTACTTTCATTGTTGCAAGTGTTTTTGCGTTAAATACATCAAGGTTCTTGATCTAATGCTTTGCAATTTGCTGACAGTATTGTAAATTATCAACAAAATAAGTTATCTTAAATGTAAAAAAGATATTGTTAATCAATAACTATTATTATAAATCATTACATTATAACTTCTGATAACTCGTCCTCCAGATCGGTTGCAGTAGAAGAATAAAGTCCCAGGGTCCACTTATGTAAAAGTAATTGTAATAATAAAGATGTAACATTAAACAACAAAATTGACACGTAAAAGAGGGTCGATATTGACAAAGAAGCCTACAAGCCAGTTTGTATCAAAAGTGAATATTATACATAACAATAATCAATCCATTTTAAATTGAACTTGACAAATTCAGATTTTTGTGTGGTCGTATCTGAAGGAATAGTCTAAAAAAATTACTTGAAAGGTGAGTGAGGTTGCTGTTGACTCAGGAATAGTGGTTGATATAGCATCATGGTCCTTTAATCGATGTATATATTCATACCATTATTCAATAGAAAATGGACATTAGGATTATAATTTAAAGCATATCAAAAATGATTAAAAAATGTTTGTGTGCAAGTTGCTTGGCCTTGCTATTAGTATGTTGGACACGTCTATGGTTTCCTCCAAGGTAAAGGTCTGTAATTCCATCAGTGCGGTCTACATAAAGACAGACATGGTAATTTTGAAAGAATGAGCTATTTTTTGAAAGAATGAGCTTTTTAAAGGACGATGCGATGTGAGAGTGTGTTTGGAAAGGCTCCTATTGCACTCAACTATTCGAGTATCTCTAAAGTAGAGATGCACAAAGTAATCTAAAGTTCAAAATGTACAAACCACAGTAAAATAATTAGTCTGTCCAATGCTCATAACACTGACCACAAATATTTTTCCAATCCAATTATTTAATCCGATGTGAAAATATTCAAGGACAAGAATATTATCACATTGGATTAAATAATTGGATTGGAAAAATATCAATGGTGTAAAATGTGTGTTAATGAGTGGTTAGAATAAATCTCCCATAAAACAATAACATAAATAATAAGATATTCCTCAGTAGAATTGTTTGAGTGTTATGCACATTGGACAGGCTAATTATTTTCCTCTTTTGTGTCAGTCTCGCTAGAGGACTATGAGTCTGTTGCTTTTGGTCCATGCAACAGCAACACACAGACTTACATATCAGTGTGGCTATTGACCAATTAACTCATTTGGAGTGATTTGCGCAGAGGAGTACTAGTGCCCAGATTTGTTACAAACCACAGTAAATCGGGTCACGAAGGTGACTTGTGTAATAAAATATAAATGGAAATATTCCCCAAAAACTGAAAACCATTCATTATGTTACATGTTCACAGACTATTTCAATATATTGAGTGGTCATTTATAAGACATATTAAACAGGCAACTATAGAAAAAGTTATAATAAATTTACAAATTTAGTGTACACTACTCACCTGGGGCAATGCTTTTTAGTGTACTGTGATTGTTCGTACATATCTTCTGAGAACTGCATGCTGCATACACGGAATCGATTGCCCCTCATGTCATCCAAGACATCTTTGACTCTGCTTTCAATTTCGGACACTGGAAATCAGCAGGTCAAGAGCTATTTTCGTATTAAATTGAAATCCTTTGGAAATACAGGCAGGACTGTACTCTGACTTTTAGCATGGCTGTTATTAGTGCAACCCAAAATGATACAAGAAGGCATTGTTGGATTGTCGCTATGACCTGTTAAAGAAATAAACATAGATATTAATATTAAAAAAGTGAGTAAATCAAACATATTCCTTTGGTAATAAAGAAATGACTATAAAAAATTGCATCTAAAGCAAACATGCATTGAAAACATGCACTACGAAAGATTGCATTTGGAAACAATACTCTGTAATGTTATGTGCTAATTACAGAGATATAAAGCATAGGACAGTTGATAATGGTGTAGACTTTTTGAATAAAATAAAATGAGAATAGGGTGTACAATGAGTATAAAGCAATAGAAAGTGCTCTGGCAGAGAACCTTAGCAAAATACAAGAAGTGATGGATGGAAGGTTTAGAATGAATCTTAACCTTTGGCATTTCTCTGGGCAACCCTCCAGACCATCGTTCTTCACCTGCCAAGCCATTACAGAAGGGGAACGACCATATGCAAATCATGCTTGGTCCCACCCCAACAGGGGCAGTCCAGCCCGAACTGCTAGGGCACATCCCTTCTGCACAAGACCACAAGCATCCCCAGACATGTTTCAGCCTTCTTGGGCCTCATCAGTGAGAAGTAGCTTGGGCCTCTAGGACCAGTAGGCATGGGACCCATGTCTGGGCATACCCGTCCCACTTAGTTTGACTTTAGCTGCGCTAGCAGAGAACGTTGACACTACAGAAAACAATAATAAAAGTTGACTAATCGTTACTTAGAAGAACAGATGAGCCGACTCAGCAAGCAAGGTAATAAGTATGTGAATGCCGTACGTGTTCGTTCACACCCACCAGGCCTCTATGACAAAGTTTGACCTTTGCAATCCCGCCAGTGCAGCCCCCTTGCAAGCGCACTCCCACAGGTGCGTACTGTCATTGGTAGCGGAGGGGGAAGGAGGTGGATGAGTCAAGCACAATAGGCCCGGGACACAGTCAAAGGACACAGACATATGTTGATTGCAGTGACAGGGTCTTCAAAGGGGAGTCTGGAGACACTGAGGCTGGGGTGGCCATGTGGATAAGGGTCCCCATGGAAAAGAACCCTTTGTGGTGTACCTGGTATTTGGCACCTTGAGTGTTCCCATCCTCCGAGCCCCCTTGCGAACGCACGCCCACAGGTGCAAACTGTCAGTGATAGCGGAGGGGGGATGGATGTGGGTGAGGTGAGCACAATAGGTCTGAAACACATTCAAAGGACACAGACATATGTTGATTGAATTCTTTTTGTTTGCACTACCTTGTAAAATATAAGGCATTATTGTGCATTAAAAAGTACCTTCTCATGCAAAGTACTAACAGTACTTGTGATTTCAAGTAGGGATCAATTAGAAATGTGAACTCAGAATACAGCAAAAACAGTTTGGGAGATACTTCCAAGTGAAAGAAATGTAATTGTTCAGACGATAAATCTAAAGATGAACACTTTGGTTTAAGATTAGAATGAGTAATTTATTCAATTTACAGAAAAGTTCTTTCGTCAGTGATCCATCAAAGTTATATTGATGTAGGAGAACAACATATTATGTTAGCCGTTTCGTTCCTCAAACACACAACATATATAGAGTGAACTTACTTGTTACTTGGATTACAAGGGCGAACTGTAGCTCAAAGTTTGTGCATAAGGACCATCATCATTCACAACACAGATCTTGTAAGGCAGGCGGCCCTGAAGTCATGCAGCTCAGTAACGCATAAATGTGGTGTGTCTTCTTCGGCAATGTAGGCCAAGCAGCCAGAGTTTTCTCTGCAACAGCAGTTCTCCACCACAGTAGGCATACACTCAGACTGTTAGCAGGTACACCAGTTGGAAACGTGTTCCATGCGACTTGGTTCAGGCTCCGGAGATTGATCCTCATGACTTTCATCTGATTCTATTCTACATCATCTCAATTTATTTCTCTTTCAAGGATTTTTTGCAATAGTTCCTGAATGGTGAAGAAGCACAGAATCAACAGTGAGGTAAATAAAAAACGATTTTGTTTCAATACAGTAAAGAAAAGAGGTTTTCCATTAACATTGAATTTTAAAGAAAGACAAGCGAAGAAAGAGCCGTGTTACAAAAACACATTATGAAAAGACAAGATTAATAGGCTCAAACTTTAAAAGTTCACAAGGACACATGTTTAAATATGGTTTGGTAAAGACATTTGTCCATAATATAAGAAATGAAAAACGACTACTGAGTTAATTCATTTTAGGCAGTATAAGTACCGGTTCCCAGTGTGTCATGCTTGGTAGATAGCTGAACAGAGTAGTAACAAGTCAGGGAAGCTCGAAATGGAATACACTGAGATGAAGGAAAAATAAACTCTAATGTTGTGTGATCAGAAAGGGTGTGTTTACTTGTCGAGGAATGAGGCGTCTTGACATTTCCATGGAGACACTTCCATAGATTTTCCCCAGAGCATGTTGTCATGAGACGTGCTTTGGCGTCTTGAAATGGGGCGTGAGCGTCTAGTGATGTCAGCATTAGGGGCGGGTGATCTGCATTAGTGCCGTGAGGGCACTTGAACTTAGGGCGATGGATCAACGGATAAGATTAGCACAAGATGGGTGTACCCGACACGTCGTTTTCTCAAGATTAAAGTGAAAAAAACTCAGGTAAATTGCATTGGATTTTTTTTTAAGAACCAATGATGTATGGTCTAAAATACATGCCCGATCGATAGGGCCAATACAATTTCTGACCAAACTACCCCCTTAAGTGAACAATGTGTTCATCTAGAGCAAGAATTCTGCCCGTCTATGGGAATGGAAGGCGTTAGGAATCCACCAAGCAATGATGAAAATTACATTTCATCTCAGTTGCATCTTGACACTGACTTCTTATGTGGTTAGTTGTATTTCACAGGTGTATAAGGATTGCATGGTTACCATACGAATCTATCACCAAGAATGCCACATCAAGGTCCTTAGATTTTGGGGCCGATTCATGGAATAAATGTGCACCGGAAATCATGGCGCAAGCTGCCGAAAGTGTGAAAAATCAAGCGCACGTGCACGCGTGCGATTCATGGAAGGCCCTGCGCATGTTTTCCCCAGGATGTGCGCCAAATCCGTGCGTGGCGCACACGGGCGCACACGTCATTGGAACATCCAGAACCCCATGCGCGACACGCACAGCGAAAGCGCACAACGTTAGCGCACACACCAAAAAGGGGGCGCAACACGGGGTTGAACACGTGGAATGAGGAACAACGCGTGAAAATAAGGGCGTAACTGGGGAAGTACTGCTGGGAAGTACACGGAACGCCCACACGCACGCGAACTACACGTATTCATGGAATCAAATAGGGGAAACCCGCACACGGCCAAAGACACGCACAGGCCTAAACACGCCCGCCACATGAAGGCAGGCGGTAGCGTCCCTGCGCATTACAAAAGTGCATGCCAACAACAAACACGTATATACAGCTACGATGAATGTCCCATTCTGTGGCCCCTTAGGAGAAATGACGTGTCACGCAACGCTCAGGCATCCGAAAAAAGCATGAAATAGAGATACCGGACCCCTGTAGCCCACGTACGTGTAAATAAACACACGCAGTATGCTGTGGCAGCCAGGAACACAACAAATGCATACGTGATCAACACGCAGGCTAGTATGCCCGGAAAAAAGGGGTACGCGACTAACAGGGACACCCGCAGTAGGAAAAATAGCATGTGCGACTCACCGCCTGCCTTGCGTGTGGAAGAAGAACACGTAGCCAACACCCACGCCAAAAGAAGAAGTATGCACTGTAGCCGCTATGAAGTAATCGCATGTGAACCCAAACGTCTGGAAAACACACGCACCGCTTTCCACGAAAAGCACGTACATAGCGATGGAAACCCACGTGGGACCTTCAACCCGTGCCAGGGAAACGCCCACGTGCACGTTACGTCACCTACATGCTTACGCAAACGTGCTGTTTTTCACGTGCCAAATCACTCCGTATCAAGTTGGCGACACGACAACACACGGAACACCACGCTCCTGCACAGAAAGCCGATTTACTGCTCCCCAGAGCCCCGATCAGCCTCCCACGAGCCATCTGCTGCTTCCTGCCTGCTACCACCGTGCCCAGCCATTTGGTGCCTGCACATCTGCCATCTGCAGGGGTCCAGTTGCTGTGACCACCCCTGCTGGAACAGAAGACTCCCGACTGGTATTCCATCACTCCACAGCCCAGCCCCAGGACTCAGTTGCCCACCCACACCTGCCTCGGGGGTTGCCATGTCTGACACAACACCTTCCGGCACCAGTGGCAACCCCCCAGCAGAGAGGCAGAGGGCTACCAGCTTCAGTGAAAAGGAAGTTGGTATCCTGTTGGAGCAAGTTCTGGGGCATTATGATGCCCTCTTCACACCATTGCGCGCCGACAAGGAAGGACGGAAGAGGATCTGGAAGGACATAGTGGGTGCCATCAATGCGGAGGGGGTGGCACCCGTGACATCAAACACATCCAGAAGCTCTGGGAGGACTACAAGTCCAGGACCCTCAAGAAGGCCCAGTGCCTCTTGGAGGTAGCGGATTCAGTGGGGCGCCGGGCCCCGCTTACCACCCAGCAGATGAGGGTCCTGTAGCGCCTTCGCCCAGTGCTTCATCACCAGATCCTCAGGATGCAGGCCTGTCTGGAGTCGAGCGGTAAGTGGCAATGCATTCACGTTTAAAACAGTACATGTTGCAGTGTGCTGGTAGTTAGCTACTTGGCTGCATGTGTGACATGTGTCATGCTTGGATGTGTGTGTGCAGGGACATGATGGTGCTGCACGTGAGTCCAGTCAGGTGTGACCCACATGGATGGTGTATGTGTTACAATGCATCATGCAGAGCAGCATGCGGAATGCACACATGTATGCATGCCTGTGTCTGTACTTTGACATGTTTGGGGTGTGAGAGATGTGTGCTGCTGTCATGGACATGCATGATGTACATGTCCGTGTGTCTGAGTAGTGTGTGCATCATGGATGCATGACACATGTCCGTGACAATGTGTTAATTCACTGATACAGCCTACTCATCCTTGTATCCACTGTGTCTGTGGGTATACGGGGCAAGATGCATGACCCTCTGGTGATGCGTGTGCATGTGATCAGCATATCCCATGATGCATGTGAGTTTCAGTCCACCATTGGATGTTTCTACGGTGCCGTGGACATGGATGCAAATGTTTGTTGCATGTGCCATGCCGGTTTCTGCATGTGTGTTGCCTGCACTGACCCATGTGTTGTTGGGAGACATGATGGAAGTGACAGTTGACAGTGCCACTCATGTGCTATTGCTTTCTGTCTAGGGGACTATTGTACAGTGCCCTGATCCTTGTGTTCAATGTCTCCCTTTACACAGCGGCAAGTGAAGAAGAGGGCGGAGACGGTGCTGTGGAGGAAAGTGGCAGGGATGCTTCCACCGGCCGGCGACACAAGTCCCAGTCACCCTCCCAGGAAATTCCATCATCCAGGAGCGAGGGGACTGGTGCCGCATCTGCCACTACGGCTGGAGCAGAAGGGGTGGATGAGCCCCCACAGGGGCTTGCAACGGCAGAAGACGGTGCAGAGCCATCCAGGTTGGTGGTGTGTATAGAGGAGGAGGAGGCTGCTACAGAGCTGCACATGGGGCCTGGTGGGGTTGGTACCACTTGTGCAAGTGGTGCAGTCCAGGGGCAGGAGGCAGCACAGGTCGCTGCGGAGGTGCCTGTGCATGTCTCTGTCCCTGACACTGTGACTGTATCACCAGCAGGGATGCCCCGTCCCAGGCCCGTCAGCAGGTAGGGGGGAGGTCCACGTCATCTGGCACTCCTCTACCTGCAGACGAAGGGACCTGTGATCGGATGGAGTCCGTCCTGATTGGTGTCACGTTGCACACACATGACATTCATGGTGACGTGTGTGCTCCCTGGGGGGACCACGCACGTCATCACGAAGAGCTGTGTGCCAACGTGGCCCAGTTGGGAGGGTCCATGGTCGGGGGTTTCCTCCATGTGTAGGCCAGTCTTGCAGCCCTCTCCTCCTCTGTGCACACTATACGCCAGTCGTTCTCCATGCCGTCTTCTGGCCCAGATGCCACCAGGGCCCCCTGTGGATCTGCCCCAACCAACGCAGCCAGCCTGGTGGAGATCCCATCCCTGCCACAGTCGGGAGTCGGAGGTCCAGCAGGGGTGGACACCCCACCAACTGGACCCCAGCGGATGGAGGATGTGCTGGCATCATCGGGCAGGGCACGTGCACAACGGCGCCAGTGGATTCCATCATCCCGGATGCCGTTGTGGTGGCAGAGGCAGTTGCGTCGGAGGCAGCGGCAGGCTCAGCGTGGGAGGCATCATGGCTCAGGGCCATCAACATCACAGGGGCAGGCATCGGCTGGAGGGCAGGTGGACCCTGGATTGGAAGTGTCTTCTGTGTGGCAGCGGTTGGGCCAGCAGATAGATGCGGAGCGGCGGCGGGCGGAGGAGGCATGGCTCACTATGGTCAGGGCGGAGAACTCCATGCACAGGGCATTGAGGCGGGCTGAGTGCCTCGAGGCAACTCACAGGGAGTTGGAGGAGGGCATGGCTGCATCCCTGCGAGACCTCAGGGCCAGGGAAGAGGCCCGCCTCCGGGACGTTGAAGAGGAGTTCGATGATTCCCTGGTTAATATTTTTATTTGGAGTTCATGGACATTGCTCCACTTTATGTATATAGTTTTTTATTCATAGGACTTTTTTGTAGGTTTCCTTTTGTTTGTGGATCATGGACCCTTTGGACTTCCATTGTATATAGTTGCAGACTTGTACATACTTTCTTTCTTTGGACATTCCATGGAGCAATGGTTTTCATTTTTTTTTAATGTACTTTATATGGACAATGGCAATGGACCACTTTTGTACTTTCCTGTTGTGGATTTCTGTTTTACATTGGAATTTTTCATTTCATTTTTTTTCTTTCATTATTTCTTAATTTGCACATTTGATTTTTCATTTAGTTATTTCATTACATTTATCAATACATTTCATTTTCATTAATTATTGGTGTGGTGTACACTCATTGGTTTTGTGCATGTCTCTATGAGCATTGCCTCAGTCATGTGTTGCCACTGTGTGGCTCTGTTGTACACTCATGCATGGCCATGCTGGTTCTTTTGAGACTCTCATGGCATGGCTAATTTGGGAGTGGGCGCAGTGGATGGTTGCGTGCTTGTACTGGGGGGCAGGGGGAATTGTGGTTGGCATTAGGGCCATGGGTCTGTTTAGTTATGACATGTTGTATGGTGGGCCATGTGTCGGGGCCTGCTGGCAGGTGCCCGTCAATGGTGGGTTGGGGGGAATAACTTCTGATAACTCGTCCTCCAGATCGGTTGCAGTAGAAGAATAAAGTCCCAGGCTCCACTTATATAACAGTAATTGTAATAATAAAGATGTAAAATTAAACAACAAAATTGACATGTAAAAGAGGGTCGATATTGACAAAGAAGACTACAAGCCAGTTTGTATCAAAAGTGAATATTATAGATAACAATAATCAATCCATTTTAAATTGAACTTGACAAATTCAGATTTTTGTGTGGTCGTATCTGAAGGAATAGTCTAAAAAATTACTTGAAAGGTGAGTGAGGTTGCTGTTGACTCAGGAATAGTGGTTGATATAGCATCATGGTCCTTTAATCGATGTATATATTCATACCATTATTCAATAGAAAATGGACATTAGGATTATGATTTAAAGCATATCAAAAATGATTAAAAAATGTTTGTGTGCAAGTTGCTTGGCCTTGCTATTAGTATGTTGGACACGTCTATGGTTTCCTCCAAGGTAAAGGTCTGTAATTCCATCAGTGTGGTCTACATAAAGACAGACATGGTAATTTTGAAAGAATGAGCTTTTTAAAGGACGATGCGATGTGAGAGTGTGTTTGGAAAGGCTCCTCTTGCACTCAACTATTCGAGTATCTCTAAAGTAGAGATGCACAAAGTAATCTAAAGTTCAAAATGTACAAACCACAGTAAAATAATTAGTCTGCCCAATGCTCATAACACTGACCACAAATATTTTTCCAATCCAATTATTTAATCCGATGTGAAAATATTCAAGGACAAGAATATTATCACATTGGATTAAATAATTGGATTGGAAAAATATCAATGGTGTAAAATGTGTGTTAATGAGTGGTTAGAATAAATCTCCCATAAAACAATAACATAAATAATAAGATATTCCTCAGTAGAATTGTTTGAGTGTTATGCACATTGGACAGGCTAATTATTGTCCTCTTTTGTGTCAGTCTCGCTAGAGGACTATGAGTCTGTTGCTTTTGGTCCATGCAACAGCAACACACAGACTTACATATCAGTGTGGCTATTGACCAATTAACTCATTTGGAGTGATTTGCGCAGAGGAGTACTAGTGCCCAGATTTGTTACAAACCACAGTAAATCGGGTCACGAAGGTGACTTGTGTAATAAAATATAAATGGAAATATTCCCCAAAAACTGAAAACCATTCATTATGTTACATGTTCACAGACTATTTCAATACATTGAGTGGTCATTTATAAGACATATTATACAGGCAACTATAGAAAAAGTTATAATAAATTTACAAATTCAGTGTACACTACTCACCTGGGGCAACGCTTTTTAGTGTACTGTGATTGTTCGTACATATCTTCTGAGAACTGAATGCTGCATACACGGAATCGATTGACCCTCATGTCATCCAAGACATCTTTGACTCTGCTTTCAATTTCGGACACTGGAAATCAGCAGGTCAAGAGCTATTTTCGTATTAAATTGAAATCCTTTGGAAATACAGGCAGGACTGTACTCTGACTTTTAGCATGGCTGTTATTAGTGCAACCCAAAATGATACAAGAAGGCATTGTTGGATTGTCGCTATGACCTGTTAAAGAAATAAACATAGATATTAATATTAAAAAAGTGAGTAAATCAAACATATTCCTTTGGTAATAAAAAAATCACTATAAAAAATTGCATCTAAAGCAAACATGCATTGAAAACATGCACTACGAAAGATTGCATTTGGAAACAATACTCTGTAATGTTATGTGCTAATTACAGAGATATAAAGCATAGGACAGTTGATAATGGTGTAGACTTTTTGAATAAAATAAAATGAGAATAGGGTGTACAATGAGTATAAAGCAATAGAAAGTGCTCTGGCAGAGAACCTTAGCAAAATACAAGAAGTGATGGATGGAAGGTTTAGAATGAATCTTAACGTTTGGCATTTCTCTGGGCAACCCTCCAGACCATCGTTCTTCACCTGCCAAGCCATTACAGAAGGGGAACTACCATATGCAAATCATGCTTGGTCCCACCCCAACAGGGGCAGTCCAGCCCGAACTGCTAGGGCACATCCCTTCTGCACAAGACCACAAGCATCCCCAGACATGTTTCAGCCTTCTTGGGCCTCATCAGTGAGAAGTAGCTTGGGTCTCTAGGACCAGTAGGCATGGGACCCATGTCTGGGCATACCCGTCCCACTTAGTTTGACTTTAGCTGCGCTAGCAGAGAACGTTGACACTACAGAAAACAATAGTAAAAGTTGACTAATCGTTACTTAGAAGAACAGATGAGCAGACTCAGCAAGCAAGGTAATAAGTTTGTGAATGCCGTACGTGTTCGTTCACACCCACCAGTCCTCTATGACAAAGTTTGACCTCTGCAATCCCGCCAGTGCAGCCCCCTTGCAAGCGCACTCCCACAGGTGCGTACTGTCATTGGTAGCGGAGGGGGAAGGAGGTGGATGAGTCAAGCACAATAGGCCCGGGACACAGTCAAAGGACACAGACATATGTTGATTGCAGTGACAGGGTCTTCAAAGGGGAGTCTGGAGACAATGAGGCTGGGGTGGCCATGTGGATAAGGGTCCCCATGGAAAAGAACCCTTTGTGGTGTACCTGGTATTTGGCACCTTGAGTGTTCCCATCCTCCGAGCCCCCTTGCGAACGCACGCCCACAGGTGCAAACTGTCAGTGATAGCGGAGGGGGGATGGATGTGGGTGAGGTGAGCACAATAGGTCTGAAACACATTCAAAGGACACAGACATATGTTGATTGAATTCTTTTTGTTTGCACTACCTTGTAAAATATAAGGCATTATTGTGCATTAAAAAGTACCTTCTCATGCAAAGTACTAACAGTACTTGTGATTTCAAGTAGGGATCAATTAGAAATGTGAACTCAGAATACAGCAAAAACAGTTTGGGAGATACTTCCAAGTGAAAGAAATGTAATTGTTCAGACGATAAATCTAAAGATGAACACTTTGGTTTAAGATTAGAATGAGTAATTTATTCAATTTACAGAAAAGTTATTTCGTCAGTGATCCATCAAAGTTATATTGATGTAGGAGAACAACATATTATGTTAGCCGTTTCGTTCCTCAAACACACAACATATATAGAGTGAACTTACTTGTTACCTGGATTACAAGGGCGAACTGTAGCTCAAAGTTTGTGCATAAGGACCATCATCATTCACAACACAGATCTTGTAAGGCAGGCGGCCCTGAAGTCATGCAGCTCAGTAACACATAAATGTGGTGTGTCTTCTTCGGCAATGTAGGCCAAGCAGCCAGAGTTTTCTCTGCAACAGCAGTTCTCCACCACAGTAGGCATACACTCAGACTGTTAGCAGGTACACCAGTTGGAAACGTGTTCCATGCGACTTGGTTCAGGCTCCGGAGATTGATCCTCATGACTTTCATCTGATTCTATTCTACATCATCTCAATTTATTTCTCTTTCAAGGATTTTTTGCAATAGTTCCTGAATGGTGACGAAGCACAGAATCAACAGTGAGGTAAATAAAAAACGATTTTGTTTCAATACAGTAAAGAAAAGAGGTTTCCCATTAACATTGAATTTTAAAGAAAGACAAGCGAAGAAAGAGCCGTGTTACAAAAACACATTATGAAAAGACAAGATTAATAGGCTCAAACTTTAAAAGTTCACAAGGACACATGTTTAAATATGGTTTGGTAAAGACATTTGTCATAATATAAGAAATGAAAAACAACTACTGAGTTAATTCATTTTAGGCAGTATAAGTACCGGTTCCCAGTGTGTCATACTTGGTAGATAGCTGAACAGAGTAGTAACAAGTCAGGGAAGCTCGAAATGGAATACACTGAGATGAAGGAAAAATAAACTCCAATGTTGTGTGATCAGAAAGGGTCTGTTTACTTGTCGAGGATTGAGGCGTCTTGACATTTCCATGGAGACACTTCCATAGATTTTCCCAGAGGATGTTGTCATGAGACGTGCTTTGGCGTCTTGAAATGGGGGGTGAGCGTCTAGTGATGTCAGCATTAAGGGCGGGTGATCTGCATTAGTGCCGTGAGGGCACTTGAACTTAGGGCGATGGATCAACGGATAAGATTAGCACAAGATGAGTGTACTCGACACGTCGTTTTCTCAAGATTAAAGTGAAAAAAACTCAGGTAAATTGCATTGGATTTTTTTTTAAGAACCAATGATGTATGGTCTAAAATACATGCCCGATCGATAGGGCCAATACAATTTCTGACCAAACTACCCCCTTAAGTGAACAATGTGTTCATCTAGAGCAAGAATTCTGCCCGTCCATGGGAATGGAAGGCGTTAGGAATCCACCAAGCAATGATGAAAATTACATTTCATCTCAGTTGCATCTTGACACTGACTTCTTATGTGGTTAGTTGTATTTCACAGGTGTATAAGGATTGCATGGTTACCATACGAATCTATCACCAGGAATGCCACATCCAGGTCCTGAGATTTTGGGGCCGATTCATGGAATAAATGTGCACCGGAAATCATGGCGCAAGCTGCCGAAAGTGTGAAAAATCAAGCGCACGTGCACGCGTGCGATTTATGGAAGGCCCTGCGCATGTTTTCCCCTGGATGTGCGCCAAATCCGTGCGTGGCGCACACGGGCGCACACGTCATTGGAACATCCAGAACCCCATGTGGCCCCTTAGGAGAAATGACGTGTCACGCAACGCTCAGGCATCCCAAAAAAGCATGAAATAAAGATACCCGACCCTGTAGCCCACGTACGTGTAAAAAAACAGACGCAGTATGCTGTGGCAGCCAGGAACACAACAAATGCATACGTGATCAACACGCAGGCTAGTATGCCTGGAAAAAAGGGGTACGCGACTAACAGGGACACCCGCAGTAGGAAAAATAGCGTGTGCGACTCACCGTCTGCCTTGCGTGTGGAAAAAGAACACGTAGCCAACACCCACGCCAAAAGAAGAAGTATGCAATGTAGCCGCTATGAAGTAATCGCATGTGAACCCAAACGTCTGGAAAACATACGCACCGCTTTCCACGAAAAGCACGTACATAGCGATGGAAACCCACGTGGGACCTTCAACCCGTGCCAGGGAAACGCCCACGTGCACGTTACGCCACCTACATGCTTACGCAAACGTGCTGTTTTTCACGTGCCAAATCACTCTGTATCAAGTTGGCCACACGACAACACACGGAACACCACGCTCCTGCCCAGAAAGCCGAATTACTGCTCCCCAGAGCCCCGAGCAGCCTCCCACAAGTCATCTGCTGCTGCCTGCCTGCTACCACCGTGCCAAGCCATTTGGTGCCTGCACATCTGCCATCTGCAGGGGTCCAGTTGCTGTGACCACCCCTGCTGGAACAGAAGACTCCCGACTGGTATTCCATCACTCCACAGCCCAGCCCCAGGACCCAGTTGCCCACCCACACCTGCCTCGGGGGTTGCCATGTCTGACACAACACCTTCCGGCACCAGTGGCAACCCCCCAGCAGAGAGGCAGAGGGCTACCAGCTTCAGTGAAAAGGAAGTTGGTATCCTGTTGGAGCAAGTTCTGGGGCATTATGATGCCCTCTTCACACCATTGCGCGCCGACAAGGAAGGACGGAAGAGGATCTGGAAGGACATAGTGGGTGCCATCAATGCAGAGGGGGTGGCACCGGTGACATCAAACACGTCCAGAAGCGCTGGGAGGACTACAAGTCCAGGACCCTCAAGAAGGCCCAGTGCCTCTTGGAGGTAGCGGATTCAGTGGGGCGCCGGGCCCCGCTTACCACCCAGCAGATGAGGGTCCTGTAGCGCCTTCGCCCAGTGCTTCATCACCAGATCCTCAGGATGCAGGCCTGTCTGGAGTCGAGCGGTAAGTGGCCATGCATTCACATTTAAAACAGTGCATGTTGCAGTGTGCTGGTAGTTAGCTACTTGGCTGCATGTGTGACATGGGTCATGCTTGGATGTGTGTGTGCAGGGACATGATGGTGCTGCACGTGAGTCCAGTCAGGTGTGACCCACATGGATGGTGTATGTGTTACAATGCATCATGCAGAGCAGCATGCGGAATGCACACATGTATGCATGCCTGTGTCTGTACTTTGACTTGTTTGGGGTGTGAGAGATGTGTGCTGCTGTCATGGACATGCATGATGTACATGTCCGTGTGTCTGAGTAGTGTGTGCATCATGGATGCATGACACATGTCCGTGACAATGTGTTGATTCACTGATACAGCCTACTCATCCTTGTATCCACTATGCCTGTGGGTATACGGGGCAAGATGCATGACCCTCCGGTGATGCGTGTGCATGTGATCAGCATGTCCCATGATGCATGTGAGTTTCAGCCCACCATTGGATGTTTCTACGGTGCCGTGGACATGGATGCAAATGTTTGTTGCATGTGCCATGCCGGTTCCTGCATGTGTGTTGCCTGCACTGACCCATGTTTTGTTGGGAGACATGATGGAAGTGACAGTTGACAGTGCCACTCATGTGCTATTGCTTTCTGTCTAGGGGACTATTGTACAGTGCCCTGATGCTTGTGTTCAATGTCTCCCTTTACACAGCGGCAAGTGAAGAAGAGGGCAGAGACGGTGCTGTGGAGGAAAGTGGCAGGGATGCTTCCATCGGCCGGCGACACAAGTCCCAGTCACCCTCCCAGGAAATTCCATCATCCAGGAGCGAGGGGACTGGTGCCGCATCTGCCACTACGGCTGCAGCAGAAGGGGTGGATGAGCCCCCACAGGGGCTTGCAACGGCAGAAGACGGTGCAGAGCCATCCAGGTTGGTGGTGTGTATAGAGGAGGAGGAGGCTGCTACAGAGCTGCACATGGGGCCTGGTGGGGTTGGTACCACTTGTGCAAGTGGTGCAGTCCAGGGGCAGGAGGCAGCACAGGTCGCTGCGGAGGTGCCTGTGCATGTCTCTGTCCCTGACACTGTGACTGTATCACCAGCAGGGATGCCCCATCCCAGGCCCGTCCGCAGGTAGGGGGGAGGTCCACGTCATCTGGCACTCCTCTACCTGCAGACGAAGGGACCTGTGATCGGATGGAGTCCGTCCTGATTGGTGTCACGTTGCACACACTTGACATTCGTGGTGATGTGTGTGCTCCCTGGGGGGACCATGCACGTCATCACGAAGACCTGTGTGCCAACGTGGTCCAGTTGGGAGGGTCCATGGTCGGGGGTTTCCTCCATGTGTCGGCCAGTCTTGCAGCCCTCTCCTCCTCTGTGCACACTATACGCCAGTCATTCTCCATGCCATCTTCTGGCCCAGATGCCACCAGGGCCCCCTGTGGATCTGCCCCAACCAACGCAGCCAGCCTGGTGGAGATCCCATCCCTGCCACAGTCGGGAGTCGGAGGTCCAGCAGGGGTGGACACCCCACCAACTGGACCCCAGCGGATGGAGGATGTGCCGGCATCATCGGGCAGGGCACGTGCACAACGGTGCCAGTGGATTCCATAATCCTGGATGCCGTTGTGGTGGCAGAGGCAGTTCCGTCGGAGGCAGCGGCAGGCTCAGCGTGGGAGGCATCATGGCTCAGGGCCATCAACATCACAGGGGCAGGCATCGGCTGGAGGGCAGGTGGACCCTGGATTGGAAGTGTCTTCCGTGTGGCAGCGGTTGGGCCAGCAGATAGATGCAGAGCGGCGGCGGGCGGAGGAGGCATGGCTCACTATGGTCAGGGCGGAGAACTCCATGCGCAGGGCATTGAGGCGGGCTGAGTGCCTCGAGGCAACTCACAGGGAGTTGGAGGAGGGCATGGCTGCATCCCTGCGAGACCTCAGGGCCAGGGAAGAGGCCCGCCTCCGGGACGTTGAAGAGGAGTTTGATGATTCCCTGGTTAATATTTTTATTTGGAGTTCATGGACATTGCTCCACTTTATGTATATAGTTTTTTATTCATAGGACTTTTTTGTAGGTTTCCTTTTGTTTGTGGATCATGGACCCTTTGGACTTCCATTGTATATAGTTGCAGACTTGTACATACTTTCTTTCTTTGGACATTCCATGGAGCAATGGTTTTCATTTTTTTTTAATGTACTTTATATGGACAATGGCAATGGACCACTTTTGTACTTTCCTGTTGTGGATTTCTATTTTACATTGGAATTTTTCATTTCATTTTTTTTCTTTCATTATTTCTTAATTTGCACATTTGATTTTTCATTTAGTTATTTCATTACATTTATCAATACATTTCATATTCATTAATTATTGGTGTGGTGTACACTCATTGGTTTTGTGCATGTCTCTATGAGCATTGCTTCAGTCATGTGTTGCCACTGTGTGGCTCTGTTGTACACTCATGCATGGCCATGCTGGTTCTTTTGAGACTCTCATGGCATGGCTAATTTGGGAGTGGGTGCAGTGGATGGTTGCGTGCTTGTACTGGGGGGGCAGGGGGAATTGTGGTTGGCATTAGGGCCATGGGTCTGTTTAGTTATGACATGTTGTATGGTGGGCCATGTGTCGGGGCCTACTGGCAGGTGCCCGTCAATGAGGGGTTGGGGGGAATGGGCAGGTGGATATGAGTCGGGGCTCCCAAATGCATGATGCCATGTGGCCTGCCTGTGGGGCATGCCCAGGGGTAAGGCGCTGCCTGTGGGGCATGCCCAGGGGTGATGGGCTGCCTGCGGGGCATGCCCAGGGGTGATGGGCTGCCTGCGGGGTATGGACTGGGGTGATGGGCTGCCTACGGGGCATGCCCAGGGGTGATGGGCTGCCTGTGGGGGATGGGGAGGAGGGGCACACCCAGGAGGCACATACTGCCAAATCGCATGTAAAACTTCACACGCACCCCTCGGAATACACGTACCCCGCTCGCGCCAGGCCAATCACGTGTGAAACTCCACGTGCAAACCCGGAATACGTGCAGACAGCCCATCCACCCTCCCCATGCCCTGCAGGCAGCCCATCAGCCCAGTCCATGGCCCGCAGGCAGCACATCCCTCCTGGGCATGCCCCGCAGGCACCCCATCCTCCCTGGGCATGCCCCGCAGGCAGCCTATCCCCCTTGGGCATGCCCCGCAGGCAGCCCATCACCCCAGTCAATACCCCGCAGGCAGCCCATCCCCCCTGGGCATGCCCCGCAGGCAGCCCATCACCCCAGTCCATACCACGCAGGCAGCTCATCCACCCTGGGCATCCTCCGCAAGGCAGCCCACTCCACAGGGGGGACTTTTTCCACGTGTTTTCGCTGGCTCGAGCGGGGTACGTGCATTCCGAGGGGTGCGTGTGAAGTTTTACACGCGATAGGCCTGGTGCGAGCGGCGTATGTGTAGTCCGAGGGGTGCGTGTGAAGTTTTATATGCGATTGGTCTGGCGCGAGCGGGGTACATGTATTCCGAGGGGTGCGTGTGAAGTTTTACACGCGATAGGCCTGGCACGAGCGTGGTACATGTATTCAGAGGGGTGCGTGTGAAGTTTTACACGCGATAGGCCTGGCGTAAGTGGGTACGTGTATTCCGAGGGGTGCATGTGAAGTTTTACATGTGAAAGGCCTGGCACGAGCGGGGTACGTGTATTCCGAGGGGTGCATGTGAAGTTTTACACGCGATTGGCCTGGCACGAGTGGGGTATGTGTACTCTGGGGGTGTGCAGGGAGTTTTACACGTGATTTTGCTGGCTCGAGCGGGGTACATATATTCCGAGTGGTGCACTGTGAGTTTTACATGCGTTTTCGCTGGCGCAAGCGGGTTACGTGTATTCCGAGGGGTGCGCGGGGAGTTTTACACACATTTTCGTGGTTGGGTGGCTGTATGCTGGTCCACTGGCCGTTGCGCCATGTACTGGATTTGTGCGATGTTTTTGGTCCACGGGGTGGGGTTGCGGGCGTAACTGGCACTGCTACAGGGTCGCTGCACCACTCTGCACCACGGCTGCTTATGGATGTATAAATCCATGAATACGCTGTGCGCCTAAATGGGTTTTGGCGCACGTGGCTGGCACATACTGCCGCACGCACACTCTGTGCGCCAGCAGCGTGCGCCACTTTTGCGCCGAATTCTATGAATTACCCCCACAATATCTGCAACAGTTGAATTCTGGGAGTTGTAGTCTTTGGTCACTTCAATTGAAGGAGGAAATGGACTAAAGGTAAAGCTAACCTAAAAGCAAAGCCATGGGCTGGAAAAAGGCTATCCCCAGTGGCATGGGATCATCTGGTAGCCTTACTTTATAGTTGGTATTTTCAATATTTAACAAGAAGAATTTGCTTTGCTTTTACCACGTGTTACAATGTCTATACAAAAGGTGATCCCAAGTAATGTGTAACAATGCTAAGCAGGTTTAAAAAAGAGATAGATAGCTCATATCAACAGTTACACACATTAAATCAATACTGTTGCTCGTAACACATATTTCGTTTAATCCAAAAAATACATATAAAAATACTTGTTTATCAAAAACACATTAAAGGTTAAAAAAACTGTATAAAAATACAATTCTAAAACGTGACAAGAACTGCCTTAAAGGCTAGGCAGTGATCTAAATAGATTGGGTAAACTTTTACAGGCGAGTCTATAATTGGCGTCTCGGTGTCAAAGGTGTCCTATAATTGACAAAAATTTTGAGTGGTTACGACATTTGCCACTTTCATGCACTCGACATGTTTCAGTTCTCTTCAGTTGTTATCTGAACTTTCTTCAGGAGATTGTCACTCAACTTTCTTACAATAGTACAAGATATATTGTTAATGTATCATGTTGGAGTATCCTCCAGATTCTTGTAAACAGTGGGAAAGTTACTACTTAAAAACGGTTATAGCTGGTCTAGTCCTTGGAGTGGGCTAAGAGGGTGATTCTCAGTGAAGCAAGGAGTGTCTTCTTTGGTACGAATTTACACTGAATTTAGTGATACTCGACCTGTTTGTTGGATTTTCAGCTAACATTGCCTTTCATTCTGGGACCAGTAGTTGTACATGCCCTATTGTAATTATGAGTCCACAAGACCATCATGTTAAGTCTCATTGGTCAATAAACCAGAACTGCCTTAAAGTGTCACACCAAATGGGAGAACACTGAATGTATGCATTGCTTTGGAAAGGGTTTACGCCCATATACATAAAACATTTGTGATTGTTTGCGTTGTACGTTAAACGTAATGCTGCATGATGATTAATGGAAACGGACGGAGAAAAAATTGCATTTTGAACACTGATAGAAACTATTTCCCCGGACTCCATTGATTGGGGGCTCTCAAGTTTCTAGTCGCCATGCACGAGAAGGCCGTCCAGTCCGGGTTTTGCTTGCAGTTCTGAGACATGCAGTTTTCCTACATTTCAAATGGGAAATAAAAAAACTACACATCCCAGAACCCAAAGTGGGAACAAAACAGGAACGGGTGGTCTCCTTGCACATGATCTCTGGGAAAGTAGGTCTCTGCCTGTTGTTAGTCCTTAATTCGTAAAACGTAGCACTGACCAATGGGCTGGCTCTTGCCAGGTCCGTGTTCCGGCATCAGATGTCTGGCGGGATCGCGGATCCGGCCTGCCTCAGCCTTGACGAGGCTTCTCCAAGCCCCCAGCTTCGCTGAGGGAAGCTGGGGGCTCAGTGATCTGATTTGCTCTGTGCTCCTTTCCCCAGTCGTCACTCTCGGGTTCGTAAGTTCTATTTGCCTATCCTGTTTCTTTTTCCTGGCCTGAAAGGGACAACATTAGAATTAATCGACCATCACAATCACTGGGGTGGGGGCAATCACTGTTAAAAGAAGGCTTTTTTACATGCTGGGCACACTATTGTTTTCTAAATGGGAATCTTACACTGAAATAGAAAAAAAGAAGTAATTTCCAAACGCAAAAATGCTGCTTAAACTTGCTTTCACTAGTTTTCTTTGAAATGTGTTCCTTTTTGTCAGGTTTCTCGTGGCACCAGTTTTCTTTCTTTCTTTGCAGGCATTGTTAGCCAGGAATATTTCTGTGAGGGGATTGATCCCCATACATCATTGGAACAGACAGATGCCTATATCGAGTGAGAAGCCGGAAGTGCCTGGAAGCGCTTCACAGACTGTAAATACCTATTAAATTGAATAATTAGTTGGATATACTACATTGGGAATACTTGATTCAGAGTATAGCAGACTGATCTATTGCTACTACAAGAATCATTTCTTTTGATGGTCACTCCAGATCTGGAGATTATACAGCAACCAGAACAAGGGATTGGACCCTATTGTCACTAGTGTGCCTTGAAAACGACCAGAGGGGTCGAAACACGTGTCGGCTGATTACAAACCAAAGAATAAAACAACTATAATTATCTGAATCAATGCAGTGATATATTTTTCATATCAGTGGACTCTGTACAAACTTTGGGGTTGTTAAGAGCACGAGATACCTTCCCAACCCCAAGATTCTCTACCGCACAAATACCCTGTAATTTTTGTGCGACTGCCTTTGTGTTTTATCACAGGTTATATTTATAAAGATGTTATATGTTTGTCAAACTGCCTAATCACAAATAAATGCTTCTGTTGTGCTGACAGCAGTAATTAGGAAATTAAACTGTGCGTTCATGGATACCACCTTATGATTTTCACAACAGGGTAGACATACCCTCACCGCCACTCTGAATATAAGCAAGCAACCAGCCCAACCCATGTTCTGGCCAAACACACATGTTTTTTTTATAAAGAATTGCAAAAAGTCGTACAATTAATAACCAGTTTTTAATATATAACATCTCAGCAACAGTCTCTCGACCTGCTGAGCTAACCGGCTAACCACCTACTCTAGTGCGCATCTATGGTTCCCTTAATGTACTAAAAATCACTGCTTTTGTATTTTGGGTGCAGCACTGCCATGTAAGTGATTTAAAGCGGAATTGATGTACAGTGTGGAGTTTGGAAAGAAGCAGCCTGAAAGAAGTTGCCCCAGTTTTAAATTATTATTTTTGAACATTTCCTTTGAGTTCAAACACCAACTCCGCCCACTCGGAACTCCGCCCCTTCCTCCATACTCTGCCCCCACCCTGGCCCTCGTGGGATCCCTCTTTAAATGTTTTCCATTTCCACCACTGTGCCAACGGATAGTACTGGCCATTGGCCTACTCTGCAAACTAGTGTTTAAACTAATTTTCTAAGCACATCAATTCAGTGCAAGCATTTGAAAATCATCTAATTGACTTTTGTGAACACAGGCAGAGTGGAAGGAAGGTTCCGTGGTGGGGCGGGTTAAATCCTAAATGCTGATTTGTTTTCCTTTTTGTGCAACAGCCTTTGGGCATAATTCTTATATTTATTTGTGCCTTAAATCTCCTTGAAAACTCTGCCTCTAGTATATGTGATAAAAGCAGGGGCACACACATGATTTCATTTGTCGTTTTAATTTGACAGCACTGACCCCGCTGTATTTGCTTAACATTTCCTATTCAGATTGCAGTATTAAGGAGCTAAAACAACTCGCCCTTTGTGCGTGAACCAGAGGCTGTGTGTGGAGGCGGGGGCCAGAAAAGGGGGGTGGCAAGGAAACGCTTTGATCAATTATAAAGAACAACAGCTGTGTGAAAGGTTTCACTGCAGTTGGAGCTGGCTGGAATTATCATTCTGCAAAGCCAGCCCCATTGTAAACCAATAAAAAAAACTGGCAGGGCACCAGACGTGTTTTGTGACCGCGGAAGATAAAGTTTTGCCTGGCTTGGCAGAGAGCTTCAAAGAAGCCAGCGCCATTTCCATACAGGTGGAACAGAAAAGAATCCAGTGTGTGCTCTTTCTTTCAGGTCAGTGCAGGTATGCTAGATGGCTTCAGCTACCGCCTTTGCCCTGCAATTACCTTGAATAAGATGAAGTGGGGCTCGACAAGAGATCGGTTCATGCAGACACCGCTAGGTGGCAGCAGAGTTTTGCTAAGTAATTTGCAGGAGTGCCTGAATCCCTTCATTGGTCGCGAACAGCGACTATATTATTTCCTAGGTAAATGTCTTGTTAAAGTACATATTTTACTGCGCCCTTTTAATGAGAGGAAATAGAAGTGAACACCTTTTGGAATTCATTAGAAACTAATCCACACAGAGCTGGACAGACAGTTCGAGGTGGGGGAGGGGGTACTGCTTCAGCTGCAGAGATATTAATTACACCTGCGTGCAACGTGCACATCACAGGTTGCAATGCTGTGCTGCTTTGTTCTTCCATTGAAAGTATTATGTAGCCATGAAACGCTATACTGAAGACCTAGCTGAGTGCCAGCAGAGCTGCAGCATGATTACTGATAGGTGCCTCTGTGGTCACACAGAATCTGGCCGCAATAAGAAAAATGAAGACGGGTGTTTACTGTCTAGGGCTCTCTGCCGCACTGTTCTCACATGCCAATGTAATGCCAGTTTATTCGCACGCCATGACGTCAGGACGGTGTTTCTTAAAGTCACAGCACCACACCCCTTTTTCATAACAAAGAAGAATGAAGATTACCCCTGCTAGCTGCACAGGGAGTATTAATTCTATTAAAGGCTAGGAGGCGAGCATTATGCTTCAACTTCTTTTATCACTACTCCTCAGCAGTTTCAAGAAATATACCAAAGAACTCTGAAAAGTGTCCCAAAAGTGACTTTTCTTTCTGAAACTACAAATCCCAAAGTCTCTGTAGTCCATCTCCACACAGCCCAGCTATGACACACATCCTGTCCCTGGGCACGTCCTCTCTTTTACCTGCTCTGAACTGTAACTTGAACTTTATAACCATGTATCACCAACAGTGCGAAGACTCCTCAAACTCGTCAACTGTCGCCGATACTTCTTTGGCTTCTTGTTGCTCCACTCGAGCCTTGATGGCCTTGATCTCTATTCTCAAATATTCTTCTGCTCTTCCCCTAAGGAACATACAATGCAGAATATCAGGGTGGTGTCCATGTACTGTTATAATCCATACAAATTACATTATTAAACAATACATGATCGGGTGGGAATGTAATGCTCGCCTCCTAGTCGTTAATAGAATTAATACTCCCTGTGCAGTTAGCAGGGGTAATCTTCATTCTATGACAAGACTGGAGGCGAGCATTATGCTTGTTCAAATCTTTCCCAACACCGTAACTGCCAAACTCTCCGTTGGTTTGAAGTAAAACTCCTGAAGAGTACAGTCACTAGCCCAAGCAGCTGCTAACATAATTTCTCGCAATGATACCCCTGTCATAAAGGCTCTGGAGGCCATTGCTCCTCTTACAGAATGCGCCCCATACATTCCCAAATCAATACCTGCAGCTTGCATTACCTCCTTGACCCACCTCGCAATGGTGGCTGTCGTAACTGCGTGAAAAGGCTTCCTACGTGCTATTAATAACTGATTAGTACCAGCAGCCTTGCAATTTGCTGTCCTACTTTCATATTCCTTAATGCATTTCGCTACGCACCATTTGGTATTAGTCAGGAAATAAGGATAATGAACTGTGGTGGTCCCTGTTTTAGTCTCTTGACTATCGAAAAGGTCACCCCTTCAGACCAAAAGACTGTCTGTTAATCTCCAACGCATTGACGTCTGATATGCGCTTACATGATACCAGGAATAGCAGCATCACCAGCTTGCCTGATAACTGCTTCAGAGACAGATACTTATCTGTCGGTCAGCTCTCCAATAAGCGCAATACTACAGTCACATCCCAAACTGAATTATACCTAGTCTCTGGGGGCACCTTATACAATACTCCTCTGATGAGCCTTACTACTGCAGGGTGTTCTCCCACTGGAACCCCTCCAATCGGTAGGTGGCCTGCTGAAATCGCAGACCTGTACACCCCCATGGTACGAAATGCTCAACCGTCTTGCAATAATTGCGCTAAGAAATTCAAAATGGCTACTACAGGGGCTGAAATGGGATGAAAACCTCTCCCTTTACACCAGTTTGTCCACTTGGCCCAAGCTGCGTTGTTGCTCCTCATAGTGGATGGGGCCCAGGATTCTGTGATAAGCTCAGCAGCCTGCACCAAAATTCCTGGTAGCGCCCATCGTCTCCTGATATCCTGCACGCAACGAGCGGGAGCGTCCCTCTCACTCTCAGAGGATGACACATCCCAGCTGGGTCCATGAGTAGTCGGTCTCCTTCAGGGAGCACCCTTGACAGATCTGCTGTTCGCTCCATTAGTGTTGGGAACAGCACTTGAGACTTCCAAAATGGTGCTACTAAAATGAACTCGGCTCTCTCCCTCCGACACTTTGCTAGATCTCTGCTCAGCATCACGAAGATGGGAAATGCGTAGTGCGGGCTGCCTGACCATTCCTGTAGGAAAGCATCCGTCTCTCGAGCTTCCGGGTCTAGCCTCCAGCTGAAGTAATCATCCGTCTGGACATTGAGCCAGGACGCAAACAGGTCCTTGTGCACTGGGCCCCGCCTCGTGTTCAGAATCTGAAACACTGCTGGATCTAGTCTCCAGTCGCTGTAGTCCGTCAGGTATCGTGAGTTCCAGTAGGCAACTACATTCAGCACCCCTGGCAGATATTCCGCTGTCACTGACATCCCTGACTGGAGGCAGAAATGCCATAAATCCTTTGCCAGCTTCGCTAGCAGCTTGGACTTCGTTCCTCCTTGGTGATTTGTGTAGCGGACTGGTGAGATATTGTCCATCTTCAGCAGAACGCACAATTTCAGGTGTCTTAGCACGCCCACAGCTCCTGTTCTGATGCTTGTGTATTGATCAAATATAAAAACCTTCTTTTTTTTTCTTTTCCTCCTTGTGGCTAGCACCAGACTGTATGTTCTTATATGCTTCTGCTACAGGCTGATCGTATGCAATTTGCCTCCTTTGTGAGGCACTGCAGTCCTGGGCAGGCTGATGGAACCTGCTTTCTCAGTAAGAGTGTTCTATTCTCTTGGATGGCTGTCGGCCCGCTGCACAGCTGATTCTGTTCTGCTGCGAATTGCTGCTAGTGCGGCTTCTGATGTGGTTTGTAACTTTCAAAATATGTTTAATTTACATGGCACAATTCACTGCCGGGTCCGGCTTCTGTTCAAATCCTCCATCGCGTTCTGAATGTGACGTTTGCTATGATGCTCCGGCTCCTCCCCCACAAGGGTTGGGGCCCCCGCTCCCCGAGCGCCTCCACTCTGCCTCCACAAAGGAGGGGGCAAGCGGCCCCAGACTCTGTGCTCCGCGAGGCTGAGTTAAGCCCCCAGGGTGCCAGGAATATGGCACAGGGCCGCTCGCCTCACGGGGAACTCCGCGGTCCCTTACCTGCTACCCACGGCACATTTAGCCGTTGCGGCCGCACGCGAAACTCTGGCTAACACGCACACGCTTACTGCCTTTTTCTCATACTATTAAAACTTATGCTAACGTAATCTTAAGCATTTTGTTTCGCTACTGCTCACAATCTTGTTATTTAATTAATGGTCACGTAGTCCCTCTCCTATGCATAATTATATTCACAAACTCATACAGTATGCAGAGAGGAGAAGATTAGTACTTATCTGCTTGAAGAGCAGTAAAAGAAGAGGAGGAGCTCAGGGACAGGATGTGTGTCATGGCTGGGCTGTGTGGAGATGGACTACATAGACTTTGGGATTTGTAGTTTCAGAAAGAACTTTTCAGAGTTTTTTGGTATATTTGTCAAAACTGCTGAGGAGTAGTGATAAAAGCGGTTGAAGCATAATGCTCGCCTCCAGTCTTGTCATACAATAAACAGATTAACACATTTACATAACTATTGCATAAAATGCAACAACACATTTGGGGGTTCATTCTTGTCCTTCCTCAAACACACGGTCATCTAAGACATAGTCCTGCAAATATGCTGGACGCCTTCTGCTCTCTCAGACGGGGTAGCTTCTCTCAGTTGCTGTTTCATCCTCCCCACCATCTGGACCAGGTTAATTTGGGGGCGACTCATCCGTCCCTTTGCCAGGGTCCTCGTTCTGGTTCTCTAATGCGTGGTCTCCCCACTCACCGGAGGACATTTCTTCCACGAAATTCTCTTCTCGTTCATTCACCGGGTCGCAATACTTTTTGAAGAAGCATGACATTCTCATCACCGTGTTGTGCCCATTTGATGCTGTCACCATTGACCACTTCATGTCAACAACCTGTAGCGGGACTGGTTCATAAGTCACGGCCAACTTCCCAGTTGGGTGCCTTATCTTTACCAGGACAGAATCCCCAAGCACCAGATGATAATCATGCAGTCCTCTCCTCATGTTCTCGTACTCATTGGTCCTTGTTCTCTCAATCTCTAACCTGATGTCATGGACTACCTCAGGATTCCGGTCTTCTCTATGTGGTATGAAGCCACAAGGGCAACTCTGAAACTACGCCTCTGCCAGGGGCACTCCCATCTAGCAATGTGGTGTGGTAAGGTGCTCCATAAGAAACTGATGAAGTGCCCTTTTAAGACACAAGCGTTGGCTCTGCGCAATTCTAAACACTTTCTTCAAAGTTCTCATGAGTCTCTCCTCGTCACCATTACCACTCGACCATACCTGCGTGATTTTACTGTACTCGATGCCATAGGTGCACATGAGCTCTGCAAAACCTTAACTTTGACATGGAGCCCCATTATCAGAGCACACCACCTCTGGAAAACCATTGGTGGCAAAGATTTTCTCAGTTGCCGGGGCAGCATCGCACAGCGCAGTGGAGGGCACAGACTCTACATCTGGGTACCGGGACCATTGGTCAACCATAACCAGGAAATGGTCATCCTAGCAGGTTGAGCCTAAATCGATGTGTACCACTTGCCAGAGTGTGCTCTCTCTAGGCATGGAATCAATTGTTGGCTCTTTTTGCGTGGGTGCATTAGCTTGGCACCATTTGCAACTCCGGACAATCTCATCCTCGCTCTCCTCTAGCGCAGGGAACCCCACTTTCATGAGTAGATGAGCCTCTGTCCCCTGGTGCCCCTGGAGGGCTAAGGCAATGACCTTGGGGATGAGTTTAGATAGAATCACCGTCTGGGAGCTTCTCACCGATAGGCCCTCACCCGTGAATGTCAATTCACTTTTCACAGGCCATAGTTGGTCCAAAGCCTTTTTTGCCATCTCAGTGCATCTGTCCAGTTTAGCCAATATCTGCTTCCACTCTGCTTTGGTTATAGCATCTTGCATTATCCGGAATAGTTTGTTCTCAGTAGATGCACTCCTTATTTCATCAAGGGACATTGAAATAGGAACATTTTCTTCAACTCTATACTGATGAAATCCTCCGCCCAATGTTCTTCTTCTGATGCTTTCTCTTCACCAGAGGTAGGATGTCCAGAGAGATAATCAGCGGTGTTGTCACTCAATGGTCGGTAGGTAAAATGGATGTTGGATTTCTGCAGGGCCAGCATCCATCTTTCGATGTGGGCCAGTGGTTCCGCCGATGACTCTGCCACAGTCAGAAATAGAGGCTTCTGGTCCGTTCCTACCATCACTTCCTTTTCATAGTTGTAAAGGTGAAAATGCTGGCAGCTCCATAGAACCGCCAGCGCCTCCCTCTCAATTTGGGAAGACCGCTGTTTGGTTGCTGAGAGAGTCCTGCTGGCATAGGCATTTGGCCACACCACCCCTTGGTTGCCATGTTGGGTGGGCACAGCACCGAGTTCGAATGGGCTCACATCATAAATGAGCTCTGACGGCTCCCCAGGATTAAAAAAATATGACATAGTTTTCTCGCCAGTCAAGGCATTCTTCAAATTGTCGAATGCGGCCTTCTCTAGAGGCATCCATTGGCAGGCTGTCTCTTTCTTTGTTAAGATCCGGAGAGGCTAGGACAAGTCTTTAATGAATCTACCGCAGTATGTGATCATGCCCAGGAAGCTGCAGATTCTGAAACATTCTCCGGGGGTTTAGTAATCTTAATGTCATGTACGTTGGTGGGATCTGCCGATATCCCGCCTGACTGGTAAATTTATCAGAAAAACTAAATGTTCCGCTCCAGAAAGCTGCATTTCTGTGGAGCGTCAGACCCAGTAGTCTCATCCTGCTCAGCACTTTTTCAAGCCGTTCTAGATGTTCCGCCTCTGAGCTTGCGAAGATTATGATATCGTTGCTGATATTTATAGCACTTTGGATGCCTACCAGGGCGCGTTCTGAAAACTTCAGCGGCAGAGGAAATGTCAAAGTTCAAATGCTTATAGTGGTACAGGCCTTGTGAATCCGGGTGCAGGACAAGTTGATGGTATGTGGCCTGTAGGTCGAGTTTTGAAAATAACACAGCACCATGTAAGTCAGCAACAATGTCATCGATAGTTGGCGTAAGGTGGTGCTCCCTCCATATGGCCTTGTTCGGAAGAACATGTTCACACAGATGCGCACTGCATCAGGCTGTTTTGGTTTTCGTGCCACCAGGATGGGTGAGGCCCATGGGTAGGCCCTTCCACTGGGTTTATGCTGTCTAGCCATACGAGTTTCTCCAACTCGTGCTCCATTTGGTTGCATATATGAAACGGTATGCGCTGGTGCTCGAGCATAGTTGGCTGGACTGTTTCGTCGATGTAGAGGTGTACTGCATTGCCTTTCAGTTGTCCAATTCCTTCAAACACGCTTGCTGAGCGAGTGCACATCTTCACCATACACTCCATAAGCAAAGTTGACTATCCTCAGGGCTTCCGCTGCAGCGCACCCCAAAAGTGTTATGTCACTAACATTAGTCACAATGAACTGCACCTATATCTTTCTTGTGTGATTAAGTACGTCAGTTACCAATACACCCTGTAGAGGTAGGGGCGTCGTACCTTCGAAAGTGAAAATTCTAACTGGCATCTTGGATAGAGTAGTATGGACACTCAATGTTGCATAGTGAGCGGACACCATCACATTTACGGAGGGCCTAGTGCCCATGAGGAAAGGGATGTCTCTGTCCTATATGCGAACGATGAACTTCAGTTTACATTTGCTCTTTTTCCCCACTTCCAGGGCTCTGGAGATGAAAAAGACATCTTCCTAATTTTCCTCTCCTTTATCATCAGGCCTCTCAACTGTGGTTCTTGCCGGCTCAATTTGGGCCTTCGATTGCTTGGGTTGTTGTCCAGCCGGCCTTGGTTTGGCCTGACCCCTCTCAGGGGGTGGCTGGCAATTGTGCTCTACATACCCTTGCAAATTGGTTCAGTATCCCACACCTTCCGCACGTGTGGCCTTTGGCTGGGCAGTCCGTCATGTGTGGAAGGTCATAACCACAATGAGGGCAGCTTGGGGTCCGAGCAGCCCGATATTTCTTTTTCTGCCATGGACTTCTACTGATGTGTTTGCCCATCTGCTGCCTCCCCACTGTGAACATGTCTTTGAGCTTTATTGATATTGATATTGATATTTTATTTCTATCGCGCTTGTACACAAGTGTTTCAGAGCGCGACAAGACAAGGGAGGGGAACAGGGGAGAACAAAACAGCGATCTTACTAGGCCCAGTGACATTGAGAACGCACAAGTGCATGGGAGAGGGGGAGGGGAAAAGTGCATGGAAGGGGGGAGAAGTGGAAAGTGCGAAGCAGAGGAGAAACAGATAAATAACAATAAATAAATAATAAAGGCAACAAACAGTGGTAGTGCAACCAGCAATTTTCAAGTGCTAGGTTTAAGGCAGCAGACAGGGTAGGTCTGATAAGTGCAGAAATAAAAAGGATGGGGCTTTATGGGTACAGATACAGACCCCAGTGCAAGGGGTGGCCCAGAGGCAGTGCGGGAGGGTGGCAGGGTGAGCAGGTACCTGGGCCCAGAGGACAGAGGGTGGCCAGGTGCACGGTGCCAAGAGAGAACAGATCAGCAGGGGAGAGGGGGAGTGAAGGCAGAAGGAAAGAGGAACGTCTTGAGGTGCTTCTGGAACCAGAGATGGTTCTCCTCAAGTTTTAGAGTGGCAGGGAGGCTGTTGCAGAGGGATGCCCCAGCCGAAGACAGAGATCTACCCCCAGCTCGTTTCTTTGAAAAATGACTGACCCTGAGGGGGTTGGAGGTAGAGGAGCGAGGAGCTTGAGAGTGGAGGTATTTGCAGAGGGATAGCTGAAAGTATGTTGGACCCAAGCCCCAGAAAGCCTTGTGGACAATGCAGAGGGTTTTGAATTTAATCCTTGCATCCACTGGGAGCCAATGGAGAGATTTCAGAGCTGGATTGATACGATCCCAGGGCTTGAGGCCAAGGACAAGTCTTGCAGTCCTGTTCTGGATTAGTTGCAGAGGGCGGAGAGTAGAGGCAGGTAGATTTAGAAAGAGGCTGTTACAATAGTCCAAGCTAGAGAGAACCAGAGCTTGGGATACCATGAGCTTCTGGGGGTGGGAGAGAAAAGGCAGAGTACCTCTGAGGAGGTGCAGTAGGAAATTTGACTTTTTAGAGACCTCAGAGATGTGGGCAGAGAAGAAAAGGGTGGAGTCAAAGATTACCCCGAGGTTCTTAGCCTCGCAGGCGGGGGTAGGAGGAGGGCCAAGGGAGGCCGGCCAGAGAGTGCGGGGAAAGGATGGTGAAGGTGTGCCAATGAGGAGGATCTCTGTCTTGCTGGCATTCAGACAAAGACCATTGGCGGCACACCAATCGTGAATGGCAGTTAGGCAATCAGAGTTGAGAGCGGGAGAGGAGGTGGCAGAGGGCAGCCTGAAAATGAGCTGAGTGTCGTCAGCGTAGCAGAAAGTGGCAATACAGTGGGCGAGAGTTGCCAGGTATTGGTTTAAAAGCCAGGGCGAGAGGTTAGACCCATGGGGAACACCACAGTTAGAGAGGAAGATAGACGAAAGGAAGGACCCAAGTTGGACCTGGGAGGGTTGATCTGAGAGGAAAGAGGTCAGCCAGGCCAGAGCCTGATCAGTGATACCCAGGTTTTCACGGAGACGGTTGAGCAGGATGGTATGGTTGACTGTGTCAAAGGCAGAAGAGAGATCAAGGAGGATGAGGACAGAGGGAATGTTAGAGTCAAGGTTGGAGAGCAGATCTTCACGGATGTTCAGGAGAGCAGTTTCCGTGCTTCTGGCAGCTCTGAAGCCAGACTGGTGGCCATGGAGACAGCCAATAGAATTGGAATGAAGGTTAAGCTGAGAGATGGCCAACTTTTCCAGGAGTTTTCCCATAAAGGGAGTAATGGAAATTGGGCGATAGTTAGCTGGACAAGAAGGATCAGCTGTGGGTTTCTTGAGAAGAGGATGCACAAAGGAGTGCTTCCGAGGAGAGAGGAAGGATCCTGAGGCAAAGGAGTGGTTGCATAAATCAGCAAGGGCCAGAGCGAGGGTGTCAATGTGGTCCTTGATGGTTTTAGAGGAACAGGGATGAACCTGTTTTGACAAGGCTTTCATAGATCGGACTTGTTTAGCGACCTCGTCAGGGGAGAAAAGAGGAAAGGACGAGAAGGATGGTGGGGGGGGGTGGCTAAAGGAGGGTCAGCAAGCACAGATGGAGAGGGGAGAGGAGGGGTGTGGGTGGAGAGGGTGGACAGGATGTCCTGGGTTTTTTAAATGAAGTGAGAGGCAAGGGCATTGCAAAGAGCCTGGGAGGCAACAGGAGGGGTAGAGACTGCAGCAGGGTTGGCCAGCTCCTTGCAGATTTTAAAGAGTTTGGCCGAGTTGTTAGATGCCGCAGAGACACGAGACTATGTTGTGGAATCCCTGGCGGAAACTCTCATCCCAGTGAGTTTGCGGGATCCGCCAAGTTCTAAAATGCTGGCCAATGTTATCCCTGGCTCCCTCAGTGTTTGTCTCTGCATTTGTACTGAATCGCATTCCTGAACGATCTGCTGGTGGACCTCCTCTTCTTTATTCCCCAGGGTGTTTGTCTCAGTGTTTGTCTCTGCATTTGTACTGAATCGCATTCCTGAATGATATGCTGGTGTAACTCCTCTTCTTCATTCCCCAGGCTGCACAACATTGCTAGGTGTCTCAGCCTTCCATGAAACGCATTGAGGACCTAGCCCTCTTTCTGCTTTGCTGACTTCATAACAACGTGTTCATAATCAATGTTTATCATAGGTGCAAAGTATTCAACAGTAAGCGCAGTGATGGCAGCATTCTATGAATTGTCTATGGGGCAGAGGGTCTTGAATACCTTATGTACAGCAGGCCTCGCGGAGTACAACAATGCGGACATTTTCACGTGGTCATTTTGTTCTTCCACCTATCCAGTTGTTCCACCCATAGGATCCAGCATGGGCCTAGACTCAAGGGGGTTACGGACAAGTTAAATTCTATCAGCGGGCCTGGTGCTCCTTCCTGGCTTGACATTCTGCCTGCCGCCAGTGTTCTGACCTCATCCACCATGAGAACCGAATGTGATGTTCCAGGGAGAATAAACTGCCCTGGTTGTGCATTGTGAGCCTGGTTGCCTTAATACAGGCTGTATTCAGGCGGCCTTGGTGTCTATCACACTTGACACCCACTCTTTAATTCTGGAGATATTTTGAGGAGGAGGTTTCTTTGTGAGACAAGGTGTGTGCCTTGTTTCCTTGCAGGGACTGGGCACATGAGCACTCCGCGTTGGAGTCACAACCCACTTGTGTATTGGTTATTCTTGGTGTAGGACCATGGTCACCCACCTTCATTTTGAAAGATCTTACTTGTGATAGGCACAACCGTGTGTCAGCATCAGCCACCTCAGCGGTCAGGCTCTGACGTCCTCAGCATTCCTGTAGTGCAAACGATCACTTCACCAGCAGTGTTAGGTGTGCGCCACACAGGCAGCCACGGGGAGCGGCCTGCGATTAAAACACAGCTCAGGCCAGCACAACAGGTGTGCGCCACCTCCAGCAGCCACAGTGGCAGGCCATGATGGTGGAAGACACAGCTAATTCCAGCAACACCCATGCACCGGGTTTCAGGTCGCTCCTCGCTTCTCTCATGAAGCAGAACAGCACATTGGGTTCTATTGGCAGAAGCCATTTAGAGCCGTCTCGATGCCGTTATGTGCCCCTATGGTCACACAGGATCTGGCCACAATAAGAGACACCTAGACAGGTGTTCACTGTCTTGGCCTCCACCGCCCCACTTTTCACATGCGCCGGCGGGATGCCATTTGATTCGCACACCATCATGACGCTGTCATGACAGTGTTTCTTAAAGGCGCAGCACCGCAATTACTTCAGCAGGAGCTATATAGGGCCATTGGATGCATAAATGCCCACAGTATTCATTCTATGCGGGTGACGCCTTTCCTGTCCTGGTTTACTTTGAATACTGGTACTTGTAGTCCTGTATTTCCCCAGTATAAAATCAGGATGACAAGTCCCAGAATGCAAAGTTAAAACCAGGTGTGGACATGTGTCTCCAGAATGGAATGGATAATGTCGCAAATATATTTGATGGCCGTAGTGCTGACCAGACATTTCAAAATCTTGCGAGTTAGTGTGGAGGCTTTTCGGCACAGCACTGTAAACATGTACTCCTTAGTCTCTCCCAGACTGAAATGAATAGGCATAAAGCACCTTTTAATCATGTTCATCTGGGGCTGCCAAGTGGTCACAGGTTTTGTTCGACACGTACTAGCTACCAGTCATGGCTTTTTAGCTAACAGCACTCTGCATGCTGGGATTGGTAGGCACATAATGATGATCGAAAAAGTGTATACATGTCCTAAAATGCAAAGTCATGTTTGCTATGAAGCTATTTCTTTCATGAGACAAAACTGCCATCTATCTATATACGTAAAACGCTTGTTTCCGTACTCAGCTGATGCAATTCGTCAGTGTTAGGTTACCCTCTGCTATCTAAATGGCAAAGTGCACCAGCTATCATTTTAACAAATTCACAGTTCTTTGCGGTCACTTTCACCTTCCACTATCGCAAACATTCAAAATAATCTCAAGTTACTTCTTTCCACCCCCACTCCTCTTTACACGGCGGTGGCATTGTCAATGAATAGTTAATTACCGGCTCAACGTTACAGTATCTAAAGAGTGAAGCACTGTAGTACGAATGCCTCCTCACGAGTGAAAACTCAAAGTAGGTGTTGTAATTACGCTACTACACAATCTTATGCCATCACGGAGACTGCAATTGAGCAAGGTTGACAATTACGCATCTACAAAGATACATCATAGAGACCCATGTAATCGGTGGAACTTAGATACTGTTCTTATACCGCGCATACCTCTCATTCCATCTGATACAAATATGCCTTTCAAATTCAAAAGAAGACAGTTACCTATACTTTTAGTCTTTTCAATTACCATTAATAAGGCACAGGGACCTACGCCCCCTTCCTGGAAGCGATCAGTGTTAATTCTGATATTTAAGAAGGGGGTTAGACGTGATCCTATGAATTACCGACTGATATTGACCTTTAAGATCTGATAGAACTGTGAATATTATGCCGGCAACGGCTAGTATAGAGATAAAATCATCACTGACACAATGCAGGGCATGATAAATGATTCTATTGCAAGACCGGAAGGCTTTTGTCTTTATCTACTGATCCAGCAGCAAAGAAAAATATAATTTTGAAAATGTTTTATTAGCGGTGTACCAAATACTATGTTTAGTATTCAGCAGCATACTGAATAGTTTGTCAGGATTCGTGCAAAGATGAATATTTGTTTTATTTAATACATCATTTTTCCAAACTAGGAAAACAAACTTTTTAACAAGAGAATGTAAGCACTGCTTTAAATATGATCCCATGTTTTATTTCATTCTATTAACTTGAATCAAGATATGCTTTTTTAAGGTATACAACCGAGAAAAGAACAGATTAACAAAAAAGTAGGGATTACATGTGCAGAAGGATGTTGCAGTTGCAAAAAGCGCTACTCAAAGTGGGAGGCTTTACAAATGCCAACGTGTTAGGTTGTAATGAAGAAAATTGATATTACAATTTGCAATTGCCTTTGCGAATCACACACAGTGCAATCTCTTGCGAGTTGTAAAGCAGCTGAGGTGGAAAGTGAGTTCCAAACCTTCCTTACAGCTCATACGGGAAGATATAAATGTTTAGAAAAAAGAGGGGGTGAGGCGCGCACTCTAGTTCCCAGCTTTGTGTACTTTCTACAGTTCAGTTGCTCTTCCCCTCCAAGCACTTTCATGCCTCTTGCAATCTTCAGGGAGGCATTCTGTTCAGGTGTTGCTGATTAGTACCAATGTTGGCCTCAGCGAATCCTGGTAGCTGTAGTCAATGCTGGTAGCCAGGAACAAACTCCCCTCGAATAGCACAATATAAATCCCACGTTGGGGTGAGGGGGGAGAACCGGCATTATGGCACTCCTAAGTGGCGCATGGGTCACCCCGGTGCTGTGCCTCTGGAGCCCGGGACTCCCGAATCAATATTTAGAAAAAAGAGGGGGTGAGGCGCGCACTCTAGTTCCCAGCTTTGTCTGCAGTTCAGTTGCTCTTCTCCAAGCACTTTCATGCCTCTTGCAATCTTCAGGGAGGCAGTCTGTTCAGGTGTTGTTGATTAGTACCAATTTTGGCCTCAGGGAATACTGGTAGCTGTAGTCAATGCTCGTAGCCAGGAACCAACGCCCCTCCAATAGCACAATATAAATCCCACGGTGGGTGGAGGGGGAAAAACCAGCATTATGGCTCTCCTAAGTGGGGCATGGGTCACCCCGGTGCTGCGCCTCTGGAGCCCGGGACTCCCGAATCAACATTTAGAAAAAGAGGGGGAAGATATAAATGGTTTCTGTCCGCTCGTGCAGGAACCAAGTTGAGAGTATATGTGAGGTGTACTTCATCTCCCGACTAGTTCTTCCCCACCCCATAGGCCAAACGAGTGAGTGGACTCTAAGAGAGGATGATATGGTGAGAGCAGGGTTAATAACACGTAATTCCATCGGCTCAAAATCTACCATCTCTAAGAAGGCACTTGGCTTTTGGACTGTCACTCATTTCTACCAAATCTCAATCCACATCCACTAACTCCACCTCCTTCCCACAACACTCAAGAAGGCAAGACTCAAAGGCATTTTCAATGTCTCTCTCCCTTAAATCTACAGCAGCAAGGGGTACAATGCTTTCTATCCCTGTCCAAACACAAAAGTGCTCTCATCTCTCACGTCTTTCCTGTTGGGGCAGAGTGGCCTGTAATGTCCTCCAAGAGATTACCCAATAAGCAAGTTCTCCTAAGAGGCCAATATCGGTTGGGAAATGTCAGTCACATCTTGCACTACCTGACATGTAACCAACCTTTCCCCAAACCTATGGACCTAGAACAGGCAGCCCACCTGTTGGCAAAGCTTCCAATTTCCTAACACCCTTACACTCCCAATAGATTTTACTAGTAGAACATAGCTTCCGGACTATGGCCCAGTCAGAGTCCTCACGCATATATCCCTACACTCCCTCTGGTAGACTGATCCACAGGAAAACTGTAAGATTTGCAAACCTGGAGTTCCTCCGAGAGGCCTCTTAGGTGGGGCATGTCGTTCTCCCTGATATAACTGACTGCCTCAGCCCTACGGTACTTCACTACCTGTTATGAATTCTTAAAGTTTCTTCATATGGATTTCCTACAGTAGCAAACTATGCTCACCTTTCCTTCACTCCAAAACATAAACATATGCAGCTTAGTCTGATATCTTATTTGGAATGCTGTGAGACAATAAAGTGTAAACTGCATGCAGGACACTGCCAACACTAGTACCTGCATGCTGGTGGGTCCCATGGATGCAATTTTACAGCTTAACAAAACATAATGTTAAATGAAATGGTAGAAACAGGCAAAATTGCCTTATATGCTTGAATTTGACTCTTCATTTTATAAAACTTGTAAACGGCACCTGCAAATTACATTTTGCAGAAGGCATTCACAATGTTGTTTGCTTTTAGCAGGTGCTTCATGCGGGCAGATTTCATAGGACTCCATTACTTAAACATCAGCATGAAAGTGCATGCTGGCATTAAACCAAATAGTATCTGAAGGCAAATAACTAATGCATGGTGGAAACGCTTTGTGCCACTCTCCACCTTCAAATAAAATAAAAATATCCAAAAGTGCAAAATTGAGGTGTAAAATAATATTATTATGGCATTTATTGAGTAAAGACCTAGCTTCAAGAAGCAACGGAGCGCTTTTCAGAGATGTACACCAATACAGATACATAATGGAGCGCTTTACAGAGGTGTATAACATTACAGATGCATAACAAAGCACTTTTCAGTGGTAACAACAGAACAGATATACAGCGGGGGTAGGGTACAGAGGGTGATAGAGGAGGGGTACAGCTGTACCGGATGGCAAGGAGGAGTGGGGCGGGCGGCGTCTAGCAAGTCAGGTGGCGCGAGGGGCGACGTGATAGCCTATGTGTGGAAGAGGATGGCCTTTGGGTCCCAAGAAGTAATATTCTCTTCAATAAAGCCAAGCCCAGATTTGCAAAACTCTTGTCCTCCAAAGGAGCAGGGTGGGTGGGTTTTCCAGATATGGATTCTTATTATAAAGCGTTGCAGCTAAGGGTGAGGATTGACCACCTTCGATCCTAGGACTTCCAAACAATGGGTTGCTCACTCCTTCATACCTGTCATGAGACATGATATCAGACCTATTTGGTGCAGCTTTCCTTACATTTTTTACTGTGGCGGCTTTCATGACTGCAGAGTGACTACATCTCCCAGAGTTCTCGGAGGCGACTCCAGGGTTTGACCCTTGGAGTCTCCAGCTTATCCCTATAAAAGCATTAGGGACATGCTGAAGCGGCGCAAACGTGATGCACATGTTGTGCACGAAGCATGTCACTGTCCCACCGTCGGCCGTGGCGGACAGCATGGTATTGTCTGCAGTTGGTTCTGTTGCGGGGCCCGGGCAGTGTGATATTGAGCATAATGTTCTCCTGCAAGCCATGGAGTGTGTTGAAGTGCTGAAATGTGCTTATAAACGGAGGCACCCAAGGTCCTGCCCCCAAAAAACAATTCTGTGACTGTAAGTGCGAGAATTAAAACCATGAAAATTAGTTACTTATTTGCTAGAAAGGATGGCAACTTGTGGCCATCAGCAGTAACTGTACTTGTGTGGGGGTGGACCTTTAATCACCTTAACCAAAAACAGGCCCACCACTTAAGAAGCGAGTACACAGTTGTACATAAAGCACGTTTATTGTAAAAAAAGATCCATGGAGCAGTTAGATGGTGTTGTTGGACCAGCCTAACCGAAGTCTCAACAATGCAACATCCCAGATACATTGTATTACTCTCCATCTGCCAAATATGATTGGACAAAACATCTTCAAAGAAATTCCATCTTTCCCCAAATCTTCCATTTTAATTGGTCAGGCTCATCTTCATTATTATGTTCAGATCATATTTTAAAACACACCTCTTCTTGGGATTGGTTGTAGTAGGTCCTGACATTGGTGCATGGTTTAAACATTACAATTGAAAACATATTTCATTGCTAGCAATAACTGGCCTGAAACCTTTTTTTTTTTCAACATAACATTTTATTGGCATTTTAACTTATGACGGTACATCAGACATTGTGTATATTCCAGAATACATTATATCACATATTGGTTTAGTGGCTTGATAATTTGCTAGTGGAAGAATGTAGATTCTGGTCTGGGTGACTTAGTCCTGGGTGAGAGAGGGGGGATGGTAGCGCTGCTGCTTTGGTGTCTCGTAGTCCCTCAAATTATCCCAACCAACAAGTCAGTGGGGGTCTATGGGAGAGAGTTAGGAACTGTGCTGCAAAGTCCATAAACCGGGCCCAGGTGTTCTGGAATTGGTTTAGATTCCCTGCTCAGAGGGCCGTGATCGTCTCGGCAAAGACCGTGTCCCAGCATTTTGCCCACCATAGCAGGATTGATGGTCCCGTAGGGTTCTTCCAGAGCCGTGCTAATGCGATTTTTGCTGCAGATAGGAGGTGTGTACATAAAGGAGCTATGTGGCCTGTCAGGGGGAGTTCTCCATCCCCTGTGTCTCCCAACAAGACAATCCCTGGATCCCAGGGGATTGCCAGGCCTGTGATTGCTTTTATGTGGTCTAGTACTTCTCTCCAATAGTTCGTTACTTGCGGGCATGTCCATAGCAGATGAAACAGTGTACCTTCATCTTTTCAGCCCCTCCAGCAGCCCGGTGGAATTTTTGGGATGACTTTGTGCAGCTGCGTAGGTGTGATGTAGTATCTGTAACAGATCTTATATCCGCACTCTCTGTTGGTGATGCATTGGGTGCTTTTGTGGGTTCTCGCCCAGATCTTGTTCCAGGTTTCCTCCTCTATCAGTCTCCCCAGGTCTCTCTCCCAGTTGTTCATGTATCTCCCTTTGATTGTGGGGTCATGCTTATCTAGGAGCCGATATAATGTGGAGACCTTCCATCTGGGTGGGGCTGATGTTAGTGTCAGCTCTAGTGCCATGAGGTCTCTGGAGCCCTTGACTGCTCTTTGGGATATCCAGTGCTGTATTTGGGAGTATCTGAACCGTTCCCCTTCTGGGATTTTGAATTTGGTCTTTCACTCTTCGAACGTAAGTGGGTTGCCTCCCTCTAAAAAGTCTGAGATTGTTCGGAGGCCCGCTTCTTGCCATGTGGCAAAACTCTGAGGCTGAAGGCCATGTGAGAAGTCTGGGTTCCCCATAATGGCGTCAGTGTTCCTGTGCATTCCCATTTTTGGGCTGCTGTTTTCCAGTTTATCACTGTGTTGTGTGTTACTTTTAGGGGCCCTGTGTTCGGCTGTTTTTTTGGCCCCCGGATGTGTGGGAGGTAGATTAGGGGAGATTTTTCACCACGCTTCTTCTATCTGTTGCCAGTATGATGGGTCTGATGCTTGTGTAAAAGTGAATGCATGGACTAGTTGAGCCGCTTGTCTGTACCTGGCTACCTCTGGTACTCCCAGACCTCCTGCATTGTGGCTTCGAGTCATGATTCGCTTTGCTATCCGGGCCCTCTCCCCCCAGATACATTTCAGTATAGATCGCTGTAGGTCATTTAGCTCGCTCTCTGGGATGTGTACTGGAAGTGCCATGCAGCAGTAGATTAGCCTGGGGATCAGGTTCATTTATATTGCTGCCACCCTGCCCAACCATGAGATCTCTTGCTTGTTCCAGTGGTGTATGTCCCTTCTCAGCTCTCTGAATAGTTGTGGCAAGTTGCTTTGGTATGTTTGGTTTTTGGGAATGCAGACCCCTAGGTATTGGACTGCTTCTTTGTCCCAGGGGATCAGGGATTTGTGGGAGAGTTCCTCTTTTTGCTTCTTTGTGATGTTGTTAGTTAGTGCGGCCGATTTGTCGTAGTTCACCCTGAATCCTGATGCCCTTCCAGACGCTTCTAGCCCTTCTTGTAGGGCGTCTAGCGAGGTGATTGGGTGTGTTATTGTTAGGAGAACATCGTTGGCGTATAGTGCCGCTTTATATTCCCTGCCACCCACTGAGATTCCTTGTATGCCTGGGTTTTGCCTAATCCTTCCCGCGAAGGCCTCCATAGATAGGGCGAATACCATGAGAGTGGGCAACCCTGACGTGTTCCCCCGGTGATGGGTATGCTTTCTGATCTACTCCCATTCATCTGTAGCTGGGTCGTTAGAAATTGATAGTTCGCCATTATCCATGTAGTGAAGTTGTGGCCAAAACCCATGTGTTTGAGCGTGCTCTCGATGTAGTCCCAGCCTACAAAGTCGAACGCTTTGTGTGCGTCTAGAGATATGACCAGGAGTTCTTCCTTCTGCCGTGTGGCACTCTCGATAAGATCTAGTGTTTTTCTGACGTTATCGAACGTACCCCTCCTGGGAATAAACCCAGTTTGGTCCCTGTCTATCAGGTCTGGGAGCACCCTCCCAGTCTAGCGGCTAGGACTTTGGAGTAGATCTTCCCATCTAAATTCATGAGCTTTATCGGTCTGTAAGAGGTTACCTACTTTGGGTCTTTCCCCGGTTTGTGGACTAATATGGTGAGTGATTCCCTCATTGACTTAGTGACCTTCCCGGATTCTAGGAGTGAGTTAAATACCAGAGTGAGCTGTGGGGATATTGGTTGTGCGTATGATTTGAAAGATTCCGCCGTTAGTCCATCAGGGCCTGGGGCAGTATTCTTCAGGGACTTGATAGCCTCCATGACTTCCTCTACTGTTATTGGGATTTCGAGGGGTTCGAGTTGTAGTTTCATGTTGGGCGCTATGAATGGTTACAGGTATTGCTTGCTCTGGTGTTGGTCCCCGGATTGAGTAGGCGGGCCGGACATAATTGTTTTGTGGTGGGTCAAGAGGGCACACATTTTTCCTGTGTCTGTGTATCATGTTATGCCATCTTCCCCGGTGATACAGACTATATTGTTCCTTTTGTGTATTTGTTGCAGCTTGTGGGCTAGTATGTGGTTTGCCTTGTTACTTTTGCAGTAATAGAACTGCTTCTGATATGCAAAGGCTTTAGCTGATCAATCCGCCTAATGGATTTCTAGTGCGGTTCTCGCTTTCCGCAGGTCTCTCTCTAGCTTCCTAGATTGGTGAGTTTTTAGTCTCTTCTCTATCTCTGAGACTTTTAGCTCCAGGGCGGATGCTTGGATCTTGGCGATCCTGTAGCGTTTCGCTGCTGCACTGATTAGTGCCCCTCTGATCACAGGCTTCACAGCTTCCCATATTATTTCGATGGGTGTGTCTGGGGTTGTGTTTTCCTTGAAGTAATTAGTCAGTGGGGGTCATTATGAGGTTGGAGGTAATGGAAAAACAATGCCTGTAAAGGATTACCGGCATCGCATACCGCTCCGGGCTATTCCGACCTAAGACCCCGATATTAGAGGCACTGTTAATAACGGTGCCTCTAATAGCAGCATGTGCATGGGCACGCGGCCCATCATGCCGGCAATACCGGCATGCCGCTAGTGGAAGGACATCACAAGTCAAGCGGACATGCAAATACCGGCATCATGAAGGCGCTAATAGGGGATACCGGCATGCCGGCAATACCGGCATTGTGAACCAACCATAAAATGCCATGTGCAGTGTTCCCAACTGCCACAGGTGCACACAATCAGCACAGGTGGAGGCAATGGAGTCTGGGCCAGCACAAAAGGAGCACACCCACACACCACACCCCTTCCCACACCAAAATGATTCCAATAGTAGTAGCAATACTGGGGATGGGGGACATGCTTGCATTGCTACACCAACAACAACAACAACAGCAACAGCAGGCATCACAGAGGAGGCACAGGAGGAGAAGGAGGTTGAGACAGGCCCAGCATGGCCCACCAGTGCAGCCAGTGGTATCACGCACGCAGCCCCCAATCGCTTGCATCAGAGCCAGACCATTCAACCTAACCCCTGTGCAGATCCACACCCTTTTTCATCTGGACCGGGACACCATCACCACCATTGTGGACATGATACACGACGACATTGTCAGCCTCATTGAAATACGCACCGCCATCCCCCCTCTACTGAAGGTAGTGTCGGTGCTCCACTTCCTTGCCACAGGCACCTATCAGCACACAGTGGGGCACATGCATGGCATATCACAACCCTTATTTTCTCGCTTTCTGAACCAAGTGCTGGATGCCCTCCTCAAGCACATAAGGGACGACATATCCCTACCACGGACTCCCCAGGAGATCTCTGATACAAAAGTTGGCTTCCATGCACTGGCAGGCATGCCAAATTGTATAGGTGCCCTCGACTGCACCCACGTGGAGTTGGTGGTCCTGCATGCTGTGGATGTGGTGCACCGCAACCGCAAGCAATACCACTCCATCAATGTGCAGATGATATGTGACGCCAGCAAGAACATCACACATTGTTGTGCCCGATATCCCGGATCAACTCATGACTCAATGGTCCTGCGGAACTCCACGCTACCATGCTACATAGAGCGACATGCAGGATGACGTGCCTGGCTGCTTGGTAAGTTGCATGACAGGTAGATGGCACTGAAATGTGGGAGAGATGCACACACCACCATGGTGTCAATGTTGATGTGACAGCACGATGTGCACATCACTAAACACTGTGCCCCAAAGCATCCCAAACAGAACATGACCACCAAATCCCATAGGAATGAACTAAGGTGGACACCTATCACAACATGCCAAACAGTAAACCACCCCACATCCCACAACACGTGCACCACTCATCAGCAGACCACACCCTCCGTAACACTATCCAGCAACATGCAGTGAATATGCTGACTCCAGCTAATCACCACATAGGACAAGCATCCATGGGAGTGCATTGAACAAAACCACCAAGGGAATCCACTGTCTGTCACAGGTCCACCACAACCACAGGAGTGCAGCATGTCACCATGGAAAAAATCAGCGCTGAATGCCTAATATTGCAGAGCCCACTGTCAACGTTCCCTGTCAGAAAATCTCACAGAACACAACACATCACAAATTTGACACAAACACAGCTGTATGCGTCCACATTGCATGAGCAACATGAAGGCAGTGCACACCGTGTATCATCTTGAAGATGCAACCCACACCATTAGTCCACGGCACAGGACACATTGAGGCCATAAAAATGGCGTGCATGCATCCAGGGACATGCGCATGTGATCAACGATAATCTGCAGGCATGTGTGACTAGTACAGCTGTCCATCATGAATCGACTGATATATACCTTTTTTTGCCTCCCATGCAGGTGATAATGGCTATCCCTTGAAGCCGTGGCTCCTCAGAAGGTGGCTAAGATCATCATGGCATGTGTCATGCTGCACAACATTTGGATCCAACGGAACATGCCCCTGCCCCCTGACATTGAACTGCTACCACCTGGTGATGATGAAGGGGATGAAGAAGATGTGGCTGCACATCATCGCAGTGCCAATGCACAGGAGGGAAGTGCTGTGCGTCAGTCATTGATTGCACAATATTTCTGACACACATGGCTGCAGAGGCTGACATGATAGTTGGGCAGAGGGCACTGGGTGTGGGAGTACATGTACACTATGCACTGTATATGAATAAATGACACATGCACAAAGATGAATGTCCACTCAAGATATTTTTTTCACACAACAGGTGTATTTAAATGTCCAATAAAGATGAAAGTGCACTAACCCTCCACCACACACACCTCCCTCCCCCTCCCCCACAACTCCCCCACACACCCACCGGCCTTCCCCCTCCCCCCACAACGCCCCCACACACCCTCCCCCCTCCTAATCCCCCCACAACTCCCCCACACCCTCTCACCCCTTCCCCCTCCCCCCACAACTCCCCCACACATGGTGTCCAAACAATTGTCTATTGCTTTCATCAGGCTGGCCAGTCTACATCCTGCCACTCCGTGCACCTGGAGGCGGCATGTCCGGGCGGCGCAGGGTGCGCGCCGACCTGCGCAGTGGGCTGGTCTGAGTGGAGCTCGAGGACGATGGGGTGGCCGCCTGCTCCATATGAGGGGCTGGACGCTCAGCCTCCATTGCATCAGCAGTGCGGCTGAGGATCTGCCGCAGGGCTGATACCTCCTCGCACAGTCTACTGGTGCTATTGGCGATGATCTTCCCCAGAGGGGCGGTGTTCTCGTGCCACTCCTGCCTTGCTTGGGCATTGTCAGTAACAAATTGTCTCACCAGGGCAGTTAGCTCCTCCTGCCGCTGCGAAGTGTGCCCTACCTGCTGCACCCCCGCCGGTATAGGGTGGAGGGTGCTTGCGTGTCTTGCTCAATTTCAATTGAGTCCCCTATTGGATTCATGGCCACTTGGATGCACTCCCCCCCCCCAGACTGCTCCGGGGTGGTGCCGTGGTCGGAGTCGACCGATGTGAGCTGGGGGGATGGTGCAGGACTTGGTGTGCCAGGCAGGTCGGAGGAGTTGTCCTCCACGGGCACCCACAACTGTCCCCGCACCTCATCATCAGTCAGGGGTGCGGTAGCTGCCGCCTCCCCGACAGAACTGTTCTCTGCAGAGAGTGCACCTTCTACTGACTCCTGTGCCAGTGTCACTGGATTTGTGGGTACAATGTTGATGGGCCTTGGCAGCACCAGGGCCGTGGCATCCTGAGGCGGTTTGCTCTTCGGTGCCTGCCATGGCTTTTGTGGGGCTTTGGAGGTGGAAGGCCTGTTGCCTTCATCCCGGGCCCTCTTCTGGGGTGTGGTCGGCTGTGGGGGTGAGTCCCGGGCCTCGCTGTCAGGATCTGAGCCTGTGTGGGTCGAAGAGAGGGACGGCATTAGTGATAATTTAAAAAGCATCATGCATATATTTGTATAATTGCTCATCTACACATTAGAGGGGAATAGGCAGTGGAGTTTCAATGATCACGTTGCTTGCAAGATGGGTGGGTAATGCAGGCATCCATCGGGGTCACTCATTGGGGCGGACATATGCTATGTGACATGCATGTCTGTTGTGGCGTGCATGCAGTGTGACTTATGCCATTAACATCCTAGTGTGGTTTGTAGAAGGTCCGGCATTGCCTTGCTGCAGGCCTCTGCATGTCTCTGTGCTGCGGATGACGACTAGGCTGGGAATGTGTGTGTATTGGGGCATGGCTTGCCTCTTTAGACAGACATATTGGTGCACTATCTTCAGACTCTGCATTACAGTGTTGTTTTAGGACACTCACCTCCTTCCGCTGATGAGGTTGCGCCACACTCCATGTCACCCATGCCTCCAATGGCCTCTACTCCGATCGTGCTGGCACATATCTCCTCCCACCGGGACAGCTTTATCGGAGAACTTGCTTCTTCGTCAGTTGCCATGGCCTGGCTTCTGTTTGCGGCCAGGATATTCCTGACGTGCAGGCGCAGGTCATCCCAACTCTTTCTTACATCCTTAGTTATGCGTGGGGTGTTGTCAACCGCGCTGACCCTTTGTGCAACTAGTGCCCAGATCTCCTTCTTCCTGATGAGTGCCTCCCTCTTGAGGCTCTGAGCAAATACAACGTCTGCATTCTCAGCCAGGGTCTCGGCCAGCATGGTGAGCTCTTCTTCATTGAAGCGCTCCTTGCGCAGGCGTGAGGCACCTTTTTTCAATGCATTGTACATTATATACCTGTTGTGGATTGATGTGGGTACACAACATATTTATTCAGATCCTAATTATGAAGAAAATGTTGTTTTATGGAACCGATATATAGATGATGTTTTTTTCATCTGGAAGGGCAATGACGACCAGCTGCAAGAATTTAAGCTACGAGCAAATCAAAACACCTTAGGAATACAATTCACTGGAACATCCAGCATATCAGAAGTCAATTTCCTAGACCTAACAATTTGCATAGAAGAAAACGAGCTTATGACCAAAACAAACAGGAAACCAACAGAGGCAAACTCAACTTTGTTTGCGACGAGTTGTCATCACAATCCCGTAATTAAAAACATCCCTAAGGGGGAATTCATACGAGCTCGAAGGAACTGTTCAGCAAAAGCAGCCTTTGATCAGGAGTGTAAACTACTTACAACCTGTTTTCTAGCCAGAGGATATGCCACAAAGAATATTGCTAAAGCACGCGTACAAGCAGGGGGACTTAACAGAGAGAATACACTTAGCTCTAGTAGACTAAATCAAAACAAGCCAGAACTTATTGTGCTAACAACTCTGTATTAAGGAAGATCCTTAAAAATAATTGGGAACTCTTCAGATTGGATCCACATATTCAAAATTATATTGATGAAAATCCTTCTGTAACATTCAAAAGAGCAAGAACTTTGAGAAATATCCTCAGTCCTTCATTTTTACCTGAAGAAAAACATATAGAGTCAACTTCATGGTTACCACAATTACCTGCGGGTTTTCGGAAATGCAGTTCATGCTCCATGTGCCAATATGCAATGTGTAATACTGAGATTTTTGAAGATTCCTTTGGCACTAAGGTCAAAATCACTGACTTTATTAATTGCAAAACGAAATTTGTGGTGTACGCAATTATTTGTCAATGTAAAAATATGTACATTGGTAGCACTATTAGAGAAATGAGAATCAGAATCCGTGAACACATGTCCAGCATTGGCAGTCAAAACACTAATTTACCACTGGCAGCTCACTGGCAAAGAAAACATCAATTAAGCAACAAACAAGACATTACATATTTGGGTCTCAAAAAAGTAACACTTGGACCAAGAGGAGGTGATCAAGAGAAGAAACTGAGAATAGAGGAGGCAAAATTAATTAGCTAGATATTTATCACAAAGTCAACGTATAACAAGCTTACCCTGCATTCCAATTAACAGCTCAGAATATTAGTATTTGAAACTCAATAGACAATTGCATATATGGACAGGAAGGTATATTTATTAACATTGGTTCACCCTCTCTTTATTCTGTAATACATAATTACCTTATATTCTTTTATTTTCTATTTAGTCTATCTGTATCTTAATCAGATTTAATAACACTTCCAAAAGATATACTTTGTAAGCAACGGATTTAATTCAACTTATTTTCAATCTTATTTTATCCATCAGAACATTAACGTCCGGGACAATCGTTCCCCAATCTGAATCAGATTTGCTTTATATTTTGGTGACATTTCTCATCTTTACTTCACAAATACCTTGAATACACGTTATGTAATCTGTATTATTCTAAAAGCAAAATCATACCTAACCGTTGATAACAGGTGGTACGTTTATACAACACTAAAAGATGGCGCTCATATTAGAAACTAACAAAGGACCATTGTGGTTGCTGTGACAACCACATCAACAACCTTTTAAAGCCACCATTTTGGATTCTTACAGGAACACGGACAGAATCGATCGGAGGTGTTAAGGCAGCACTGCAGAGTTAAGACACGCTTAAGGGATTATCTTGCTGCCCCAACCCGCATGGCATGGGAGAAGACCAATCGAATGAGCACACGTAGCATAAGGAGATATAGAGGCACACTCTCTAAGCAGCTCGTTGTTAGATTGAATGGTACAATTACTGATTCAGACACCCGGAATGTTTTACTTTCTCGTTTGTTAGGAGCACGAAAGATGTGCTTTGTTTCTGTATTCACAAGAGGACATAATGGAACGGAGATACTTGATCATGGTAAAAGATAAACATGATTTATTTAACCGGTCAATTAAATTCTCTATGAACGTAACCATACCTCTTAGAACACTAACTAAATAGCCATAAGCTAACAGATGTGCCAATACAGAATCTAATAACCCAAATATTGTTTGGCAGGCTGGGATTGAATCGTACAGAGGTGTTAATGCGGTACTGCATAGGCTGGGATTGATCCCGTGAATCTTTTTGTTAAGCTGAAAAGCAACTTTCCAAATTAAGCAATTTATAGTATTGGCCCTGATTTGAAAAAGACGGCGTGGTCCATTGAAACACGTGTCATCACAAAGGGCACTTACCAGCACCAATACAGAAATGTATTTCTATATTCCAATTGAGTGGAGTTTTCTTTGTTTAAGTTGGCGCATGAAAGAGAGAGTGCAACAACCTTTTTCTTTTTTGATTTATAAAGCGGAGTGGAGGAACCACATTTTCCCCGCTGTTGCACAACTCATGCGACACAAAATATCTCTGCAATAGATCTTAGGGCGCTGAGGTCCATTTTGATAAGTGTCCCTTGGAGAAAGGTTCCTCATCAGGATTTATTTTTTTACACAACAATATACTACAGATCCTGGGTGCTGGCAATGGCAATGGATTGTGTTTTTAGAGATGGCCGCCATGCTCTTTCCTATTCCTGTGTGATGACGCTACTTCCAGTTCCGCTTATTAGCTGTGACCGTTATTAGCGGTCAACGCTAATAGCGGTCACCGCTAATGACATCTTGATTCATGCCGGTAGTGCTATCTGCGGTTTACATGATGCCGCTAAGGGCCTTTTTCGGGACTTTAGCGGCATGCCGGTAATGTCATTACCGGCATGGCGCAAAGCTCGTGCCCGTGACGTCGTAATAGCCCTCTATTAGCGGGCTCTTACCTACACGGACACAGTATTTGCTCCGTGCCGATAAGGACAGTTACTTACCTCCAAACTCGTAATGACCCCCAGTGTGTCTCTCACCTCTGATTTAACTACTTCGTCTAGGAGTATAGAGTCGTTTAGCTTCCAGTACCTCGGAGGGGGTGCTGGTAACCCACTTATTACTAGGTCTGGTGAGACCGGTGCATGTCTGAGAGCATCCGGGTGTGGATTTGTATGGTCTCCAGACATATTTTAGTAAATAGAGGAAGGTCTAATTAACCATTATATCCCTTGAAATATAGATAGCCATCTCCATTCTGCACACTTCTGGCGCCTTTAAAAGACCTTCTAAGTTTGTGCGGCTACATACAACCTCTGATGACCTGGAAAAATATTTAGCCGAACACATGACTAATCCCCTCTAAAGATTTTAATACAAAACGTTTCCAATTTGCAAGGCTCTCACCTAATCTTGCACATTGAAACTCCCAAATAGCTTTAGGCATTTAGCTTATCCCATGTTTTATTACTTACCAGAATAAAGAAAAAAAATCTTTTGGTCACACCCTCAAACATTAGAATATTATATGGATTACTCATTTACCTGCCTTCTACATGTTTAGAAGTCAAAAGTGCATTTTGCAAGAGAGCCCTAACAACTATGTCCTGATTCATTGTAAAAAGGCACTTATGTTGAGAGTAATGAAACCACGCTCAATTTTCTGCACCCCCAGTCATCAATATGGCACTCGCAACATGAATTCCTCATAATAGAAGTGACCCTCTTCAACCACCCTGACATTCCCCCCTTTAGTTAATACTTTAACTAACAAATCATAATCATCTTCTTGGGGAACATCTCTACAACCATCTCTCACCCTGGTCTCAATATGGGCATACTCCTCCAATGAATAAACCTGACTCGTACCCCCACAACCCCACCATTTCCGTAGTCTACCCCCTTCACACAAACATTACATTACATCACATTACATAGAATTTATAATACGCACTATATACCTATTAACTGGCAGGAACAAAAAAGAATAAGTAAAAAGTTGAAAATAGGCATCAACATATTCACACCAAGGCTCAACCAGGGAGGTACCCATGCAAACAAACAGTCTATCCATGAGACTTTGGTGATCCCAGCCTCAGTTTCCATGACCTCTTTTAGTTAATGCAGAGCAGCGATAGTTCCGGTGTGCATGCCATTGTCTGTGTCATTTGGAGGTGCAAATGGGCAGCAGGTACTCCCTATATTCCGGCATACTCCACCCTCCATTGCCGTCAAGAGGTCGAGTATGTACTGGTTTTGCAAAGTTAGCCTCAGGAAGCCTCAGTACCTGCAATTTTTCCTTCATGGCACTAAACACTGACTCAGAAGGGGTCACAAAGAGCAGGATTTCATACCTGGTCACCTGGAGCCATTTGGCATTTACTGCTGCTTGAATGCCAGGTGTCAGGAGGGAGGAAAAAAAGGGGTCTGTGTGTCTAAACAGCCAATATCGATCAGGAATGTCGCTTAGGCCTGTGAGGATGCTGCTGAGAGGTAGTTGGATCATTTCCCTTGTAATATATTTCTGGGATTTCCTCCATTAAGAATAGTCTCTGATTTGTCCTTATGTGGTGATGAAGGGGATGCAAGGGGCACAGGGGAAAAAGGAGGGACAGATGTAATTTCAGCCATTGGATGAGCCAGAATGAAATGCTCTTCCAGGATTACAAGGACGGGCATGTGAAGGGTTGAGAGACTGAACACCCCTCGCCAGGCAGGAGGCAACTGCTTCAATGCATGCTGTCCAAAGATCCAGACATTGTGGAGAAGGGTAGCTGTACCTCCAGCCAAATCCACGATGTGCAGAGTGTTACTGCAGTTCCCATTTGTGCCAATGGTTACCGTGCCATCGCTCTTAAAACATAGAGAAAAAATGGGTAAGTGTTTCTATCTTAACAGGTTTTCTGGTTCTTTGAGTCACGCCAGATACTGCAAATGATTTTTCCATACCATCCCACACCCTTTCTTTATTTGTACCTCCCTTTCTTCCGAGAATCCCCTCATTCTTTCAGCTCTACAACTCTTCACCCCCTGCTCGCATCGATTTTTAGAAAAAATAGCTCCTTCCAAAATCAATTTAACCTGATATTGTTGTGCTCTACCCGCTCGGCCATTGAACAGTCCTCATCACCAGGTATAGCTGATGCTGTAATTTACTATCCTTTAAACTGCCCTCAAACGCTGCACAGGGTTAAGTGAGCTAGGCATAGCACATCTGCTGCCTCCATTTCATTTGCAATAAATACCTCCAGAAGCATGGGCACATGAGAGTGCACATGTTGCAATATCCTATGGATCTCTCTCTTCCCCACCTTCCTCAAATGGCTGTACCATACGTTGTCAGTTTCAAAACTATGTGCATCCATTATGGGATTTAACTTATCATCATCATTATCCCAAAAAAATCATTGTTAACATTTTGTTTTCTTCTGAACATTTTCTCCTCATACTTCATAAGATTAAACAATTCTAATTGGTTTCCATTTGTCATTTTCAGACATGATGACCCAAGGACCAAAAAAACATTAATTGTTACACAATTTACATTCTTAAACATTCCTTTTCTTATACAAAAAGTATTTAAATTCCAGATCCCCATCTGCACCCCCCTCACTGAAACGAACAGTGAATCCCTAGGGTGCACTTAACTTCTATGCCCGCTCCTGTTCAGGTGGAGGGCTGCCAGTATTTTTTTGAGTGTCTTTTAGGTGGATCCAACTCTTATTCCCCTCCACCTTCATGGCAGTCGGAGTTGCGTAGACTACTGTGTGTGGCCCATGGAAACGCTGCTCATTCCAGCAATGCACGAAGGTGCGGATGTGGACTCTGTCCCTGGAGAGAAGCTGTATCTTGTGTTGATCATCAGTAGTCTCGCCACTTTCTTCTGTTGTCTGTTGGTGAGAAGAGACAATTTGTGATGATATAATCTTAACCATTTTTGTTAATGCTGTAAGATACTCCTTGAACTCCTCGCCGAAATCTGCTGTGGTCTTGTGTGCATCTGATGTCATACATGTAGTTTAGAGAGGTGTAGGTAGCCTGCGCCCAGTCCCGATTTTGTGAGGGCTTAAATGGTGGTCCTTCCCTGGCTCATTTTATATGTAAAAGGATTTATCTAACTCTGCACAGTATTTGTCTACCTAGGCCTTAAGGACCCCATTGAGCCTCCTCATCTGTGCCTGAAAGAACCACCCTGTTCTTTTTAATCAATACAGCCTCTAAGAGAATTGTAACAACAGCGCCTGGTGTTATTTCCTGTGCCCTGGGACCCAACTCAACAAAACCATCACCACATAGAGAAACTGTGCTGTATCCACGGGAACCCCCCTAATCACAATGTCACAATGATAGGTCTAAAAACATGCTATTTCCCTTACCAGATACAACCCTGGGTTTGAGCATACAATCTCTTCCTCCATGAAGGCAATGTTAAGGCAATTGACATCTGCAATTTGCTCAGGATGTCCCTTGCCAAAATATTTGCTGGGGTATCTGTACAATACAGCAAAGGGGCTGATACATTTAGATTACCCACCTTGATATGAATATTTTCAGTATAAGGAACCAACAGGACAGCCCCAGAGAATCCCTGCA